>NC_140587.1:939753744-944753744 GCF_964204655.1 Triturus cristatus | reverse complement strand
ATGACATTCTATTCCATTCTACTCCATGACATTCCACTCCACTCCATTCCATTCCCACGACATTCCATTCCACTCCACGATATTCCATTCTATTCAACTCCACAACATTCCACTCCACTCCATTCCATGACATTCCACTCCATGACATTCCAAACAACGATATTCCACTCCACTCCACGACATTCCACTCCACATTCCACTCTATGACATTCTACTCCACTCCATGACACTCCACTCCATTCCATCCCACTCTATAACATGAGATTCCACTCCACAACATTCCACGCCATGACATTCCACGGCACTCCACGACATTCCATTCCATAATATTTCACTCCACATTCCACTCCATGACACGCCATGTCATTCCATTCCATTTCACTCCACAACATTCCACTCCATGACATTCCAATCAATGAGATTCCATTTCATATTCCACTCCATTCTACTCCACTCCATTCCACTCCATGACATTTCATTCCACTCTATTCCATTCCACTCCACTACATTCCATTCAATTCCATGACATTCCATTCTATCACATTCTACTCCAAGATATTCCACTCCACGACATTCCACTCCATAACATTCCATGACATTCCACTCCCCTCTACTCTGATATTCCACTCCACTCCACTCTATTCTATGATATTCCATTCCATTCCCCGACATTCCACAACATTCCACTCCACTCCACTCCATTCCATGACATTCCTGACATTCCATTTCATGACATTCATGACATTCCTGACATTCCATTCCGTGACATTCCTGACATTCCATTCCATGACATTCCTGACATTCATGACATGACATTCCTGACATTCCATTCCATGACATGACATTCCTGACATTCCATGATATGACATTCCTGACATTCATGACATGACATTTATGAAATTCTAGAAATTTCATGACATTCATGACATTCCATTCCATGAAATTCATGACATTCCATTCCATTACATTCCTGACATTCCTGACATTATATTCCATAACATTCCTGACATTCCATTCCATGACATTCCTGACATTCATGACATGACATTCCTGACATTCCATTCCATGACATGACATTCCTGACATTCATGACATGACATTTATGACATTCATGACATTCCATTCCATGACGTGACATTCCTGCCATTCCAACACATGACACTACTGATATTCATGACATGACATTCCTGACATTCATGACATTTCATTCCATGACATTCATGACATTACATTCCTTGACATTCCAGACATTCCTGATGACATTCCTGACATTCATGACATGATATTCCATTCCATGACATGACATTCCTGACATTCCATATCATGATATGACATTCCTGACATTCCATATCATGATATGACATTCCTGACATTCCTGACATTCCATGACATTCCTGACATTCCTGACATTCCATTCCATGACATTCATGACATTCCTTTTCATGACATTCCATTTCATGACATTCATGACATTTCATTCCATTCCATGACATTCCTGACAATCATGACATGGCATTCCTGACATTCCATTCTATTACATTACATTCCTGACATTCCTGATGACATTCCTGACATTCATGACATGACATTCCATTCATGACATTCCATTCCATGACATAACATTCCTGACATTGCATTCCAAGACATGACATTCCTGACATTCCATTCCATGACATGACATTCCTGATATTCTTTTCCATGACATTCATGACATTCTATTCCATGACATTCCTGACATTCCATTCTATGATATTCCTGACATTCCTGACATGACATTCGTGATATTCCATTCCATGACATGACATTCATGACATTCCTGATGACGTTCCTGACATTCATGACAAGACATTCCATTCATGACATTCCATTCCATGACATGACATTCCTGAAACTGCATTCTAAGACATGACATTCCTGACATTCCATTCCTTGATATGACATTCCTAACATTCCATTCCATGACATTCATGACATTCCATTCCAAGACATGACATTCCTGACATTCCATTACATGATATGACATTCCTGACATTCCATTCCATGACTTTCATGACATTCCGTTCCATGACATTCCTGACATTCCATTCCATGACATTCCATTCCATGACATTCCTGACATTCCATGACATGACATTCATGACATTCCTGACATTCCATTCCATGACATTCATGACATTCCATTCCATGACGTTCATGACATTCCATTTCATGACATTCCTGACATTCATGACATGACATTCCTGACATTCCATTCCATGACATGACATTCCTGATGACATTCCTGATATTCATGACAATACCTTTCCTTTCGTGACATTGCATTCCTTGACATGACATTCCTTCCATTATATTCCAAGACATGACATTCCTGACATTCTAGTCCTTGACATGGCATTCCTGACATTCCATTCCATGGCATGACATTCCTGACATTCCATTCCATGACATTATTGACATTCCATTCCATGGCATGACATTCCTGACATTCCATTCCATGACATTACTGACATTCCATTCCTTGACATGACATTCCTGACATTCTTTTCCATGATATAACATTCCTGATATTCCTGACATTCCATCCCATGACATTCTTGACATTCCATTCCATGACATTCATGACATTCATGACATTCCATTCCATGACATTCATGACATTCCATTCCATTCTATAACATTCCTGACATTAATGACATGACATTCCTGCCAATCTATTCCATGACATGACATTCCTGACATTCTTGATGACATTCCTGACATTCATGACATGACATTCCATTCATGACATTCCATTCCATGACATGGCATTCCTGACATTGAATTCCAAGACATGACATTCTTGACATTCCATTCCATGACATGACATTCCTGACATTCCATATCATGATATGACATTCCTGACATTCCATATCATGATATGACATTCCTGACATTCCATGACATGACATTCCTGACATTCCTGACATTCCATTCCATGACATTCATGACATTCCATTTCATGACATTCCATTTCATGACATTCATGACATTTCATTCCATTCCATGACATTCCTGACAATCATGACATGGCATTCCTGACATTCCATTCTATTACATTACATTCCTGACATTCCTGATGACATTCCTGACATTCATGACATGACATTCCATTCATGACATTCCATTCCATGACATAACATTCCTGACATTGCATTCCAAGACATGACATTCCTGACATTCCATTCCATGACATGACATTCCTGATATTCTTTTCCATGACATTCATGACATTCTATTCCATGACATTCATGACATTCCATTCTATGATATTCCTGACATTCCTGACATGACATTCGTGATATTCCATTCCATGACATGACATTCATGACATTCCTGATGACGTTCCTGACATTCATGACAAGACATTCCATTCATGACATTCCATTCCATGACATGACATTCCTGAAACTGCATTCTAAGACATGACATTCCTGACATTCCATTCCTTGATATGACATTCCTAACATTCCATTCCATGACATTCATGACATTCCATTCCAAGACATGACATTCCTGACATTCCATTACATGATATGACATTCCTGACATTCCATTCCATGACTTTCATGACATTCCGTTCCATGACATTCCTGACATTCCATTCCATGACATTCCATTCCATGACATTCCTGACATTCCATGACATGACATTCATGACATTCCTGACATTCCATTCCATGACATTCATGACATTCCATTCCATGACGTTCATGACATTCCATTTCATGACATTCCTGACATTCATGACATGACATTCCTGACATTCCATTCCATGACATGACATTCCTGATGACATTCCTGATATTCATGACAATACCTTTCCTTTCGTGACATTGCATTCCTTGACATGACATTCCTTCCATTATATTCCAAGACATGACATTCCTGACATTCTAGTCCTTGACATGGCATTCCTGACATTCCATTCCATGGCATGACATTCCTGACATTCCATTCCATGACATTATTGACATTCCATTCCATGGCATGACATTCCTGACATTCCATTCCATGACATTACTGACATTCCATTCCTTGACATGACATTCCTGACATTCTTTTCCATGATATAACATTCCTGATATTCCTGACATTCCATCCCATGACATTCTTGACATTCCATTCCATGACATTCATGACATTCATGACATTCCATTCCATGACATTCATGACATTCCATTCCATTCTATAACATTCCTGACATTAATGACATGACATTCCTGCCAATCTATTCCATGACATGACATTCCTGACATTCTTGATGACATTCCTGACATTCATGACATGACATTCCATTCATGACATTCCATTCCATGACATGGCATTCCTGACATTGAATTCCAAGACATGACATTCTTGACATTCCATTCCATGACATGACATTCCTGACATTCCATATCATGATATGACATTCCTGACATTCCATATCATGATATGACATTCCTGACATTCCATGACATGACATTCCTGACATTCCTGACATTCCATTCCATGACATTCATGACATTCCATTTCATGACATTCCATTTCATGACATTCATGACATTTCATTCCATTCCATGACATTCCTGACAATCATGACATGGCATTCCTGACATTCCATTCTATTACATTACATTCCTGACATTCCTGATGACATTCCTGACATTCATGACATGACATTCCATTCATGACATTCCATTCCATGACATAACATTCCTGACATTGCATTCCAAGACATGACATTCCTGACATTCCATTCCATGACATGACATTCCTGATATTCTTTTCCATGACATTCATGACATTCTATTCCATGACATTCATGACATTCCATTCTATGATATTCCTGACATTCCTGACATGACATTCGTGATATTCCATTCCATGACATGACGTTCATGACATTCCTGATGACGTTCCTGACATTCATGACAAGACATTCCATTCATGACATTCCATTCCATGACATGACATTCCTGAAACTGCATTCTAAGACATGACATTCCTGACATTCCATTCCTTGATATGACATTCCTAACATTCCATTCCATGACATTCATGACATTCCATTCCAAGACATGACATTCCTGACATTCCATTCCATGATATGACATTCCTGACATTCCATTCCATGACTTTCATGACATTCCGTTCCATGACATTCCTGACATTCCATTCCATGACATTCCATTCCATGACATTCCTGACATTCCATAACATGACATTCATGACATTCCCGACATTCCATTCCATGGCATTTCTGCCATTCATGACATGATATTCCTGACATTCCATTCCATGATATGACATTCCTGACATTGCTTTCCAAGACATGACATTCCTGACATTCCATTCCTTGACATGACATTCCTGACATTCCATTCCATGACATGACATTCCTGATATTTCATTCCATGACATTCATGACATTCCATTCCATTCCCTGACATTCCTGACATTCATGACATGACATTTCATTCCATGACATGACATTCCTGACATTCCTGATGACATTCCTGATATTCATAACATGACATTCCATTCATGACATTCTATTCCAAGACATGACATTCCTGAGATTGCATTCCAAGACATGATATTCTTGACATTCCATTCCTTGACATGACATTCCTGATATTCCATTACATGACATGGCATTCCAGACATTCCATCCATGACATCCATGACATTCCATTCCATGACATTCATGACATTCCATTCATGACATTCCATTCCATGAAATGACATTCCTAACATTGCATTCCAAGACATGACATTCCTGATATTCCATTCCTTGACATGACATTCCATTCCATGACATGACCTTCCTGGCATTCCATTCCACCACATTCATGACATTCTATTCCATGACATTCATGACATTCCATTCCATTCCTGACATTCCTGACATGACATTCCTGACATTCCGTTCCATGACATGACATTCCTGATGACATTCCTGACATTCATGACATGATATTCCATTCATGACATTCCATTCCATTCCATGACATTCCTGAAATTCCTAACATGACATTCCTGACATTCCATTCCATGACATGACATTCCAGATGACATTCCTGACATTCATGACATGACATTCCATTCATGACATTCCATTCCATTCCATGACATTCCTGACATTCATGACATGACATTGCTGACATTCCAATTTATGACATGACATTCCTGACGACATTCCTGACATTCATGACATGACATTCCATTCATGACATTCCATTCTATGACATGATATTCCTGACATTGCATATCAAGACATGACATTCCTGACAATCCATTCCATGACATGACATTCCTCACATTCTTTAAATTCCATGACAGTCATGACATTCCATGCCTGACATTCCATTCATGACATTCCTGACATTCTATTCCATGACATGACATTCCTGACATTCCATCCCTTGACATGACATTCCTTCCATTGTATTCCAAGACATGACATTCCTGACATTCTAATCCTTGACATGGCATTCTTGACATTCCATTCTATGGCATGACATTCCTGACATTTCATTCCATAACATTACTGACATTCCATTCCATGGCATGACATTCCTGACATTCCATTCCAGGACATTACTGATATTCCATTCCTTGACATGACATTCCTGACATTCCATTCCATGACATAACATTCCTGATATTCCTGACATTCCATCCCATGACATTCTTGACATTCCATTCCATGACATTCATGACATTCATGACATTTCGTTCCATGACATTCATGACATTCCATTCCATTCTATGACATTCCTGACATTAATGACATTCCTGCCAATCTATTCCATGACATGACATTCCTGACATTCTTAATGACATTCCTGACATTCATGACATGACATTCCATTCATGACATTCCATTCCATGACATGCCATTCCTGACATTGAATTCCAAGACATGACATTCTTGACATTCCATTCCTTGACATGACATTCCTGACATTCCATTCCATGACATGACATTCCTGACATTCCTGACATTCCATGACATTCCTGACATTACATTCCATGATATTCCTGACATTCCTGACATGACATTCCTGACATTCCATTCCATGACATGACATTCTTGACATTCCTGACATTCCTGATGACATTCATGACATTCATGACATGACATTCCATTCATGAAATTCCATTGCAGTCCAAAACATGACATTCCTGACATTCCATTCCATGACATGACATTCTTGACATTCCTGATGACATTCATGACATTCATGACATGACATTCCATTCATGAAATTCCATTGCATTCCAAAACATGACATTCCTGACATTCCATTCCATGATATGACATTCTTCACATTCTTGAAATGTTATGACATTCATGACATTCCATGCCTGATATGCCATTCATGTCATTCCATTCCATGACAGGACATTAATGATATTCCATTCTATGACATTCATGACATTACATTCCATGATATTCATGACATTCCTGACATTCCATTCCATGAAATTCCTGACATTCCATGACATGACATTCATGACATTCCTGACATTCCATTCCATGACATTCATGACATTCCATTCCATGACGTTCATGACATTCCATTCCATGACATTCCTGACATTCATGACATGACATTCCTGACATTCCATTCCATGACATGACATTCCTGATGACATTCCTGATATTCATGACAATACCTTTCGTTTCGTGACATTGCATTCCTTGACATGACATTCCTTCCATTGTATTCCAAGACATGACATTCCTGACATTCTAGTCCTTGACATGGCATTCCTGACATTCCATTCCATGGCATGACATTCCTGACATTCCATTCCATGACATTACAGACATTCCATTCCATGGCATGACATTCCTGACATTCCATTCCATGACATTACTGATATTCCATTCCTTGACATGACATTCCTGACATTCTTTTCCATGACATAACATTCCTGATATTCCTGATATTCCATCCCATGACATTCTTGACATTCCATTCCATGACATTCATGACATTCCATTCCATGACATTCCTGACATTAATGACATGACATTCCTGCCAATCTATTCCATGACATGACATTCCTGACATTCTTGATGACATTCCTGACATTCATGACATGACATTCCATTCATGACATTCCATTCCATGACATGGCCTTCCTGACATTGAATTCCAAGACATGACATTCTTGACATTCCATTCCTTGACATGACATTCCTGACATTCCATTCCATGACATGACATTCCTGAAATTCCTGACATTCCATGACATTCCTGACATTCCATTCCATGATATTCCTGACATTCCTGACATGACATTCCTGACATTCCATTCCATGACATGACATTCTTGACATTCCTGATGACATTCCTGACATTCATGACATGACATTCCATTCATGAAATTCCATTGCATTCCAAGACATGACATTCCTGACATTCCATTCCATGATATGACATTCTTCACATTCTTGAAATTCTATGACATTCATGACATTCCATGCCTGACATGTCATTCATGACATTCCATTCCATGCCAGGACATTCCTGATATTCCTGAGATTCCATTCTATGACATTCATGACATTACATTCCATGATATTCATGACATTCCTGACATTCCATTCCATGACATTCCTGATATTCCATTCCATGACATTCATGACATTCCTGACATTCCATTCCATGGCATTTCTGCCATTCATGACATGATATTCCTGACATTCCATTCCATGATATGACATTCCTGACATTGCTTTCCAAGACATGACATTCCTGACATTCCATTCCTTGACATGACATTCCTGACATTCCATTCCATGACATGACATTCCTGATATTCCATTCCATGACATTCAGGACATTCCATTCCATGACATTCATGACATTCTATTCCATTCCCTGACATTCCTGACATTCATGACATGACATTCCATTCCATGACATGACATTCCTGACATTCCTGATGACATTCCTGATATTCATAACATGACATTCCATTCATGACATTCTATTCCAAGACATGACATTCCTGAGATTGCATTCCAAGACATGATATTCTTGACATTCAATTCCTTGACATGACATTCCTGATATTCCATTACATGACATGGCATTCCAGACATTCCATCCATGACATCCATGACATTCCATTCCATGACATTCATGACATTCCATTCATGAGATTTCATTCCATGAAATGACATTCCTAACATTGCATTCCAAGATATGACATTCCTGACATTCCATTCCTTGACATGACATTCCATTCCATGACATGACCTTCCTGGCATTTCATTTCACGACATTCATGACATTCCATTCCATGACATTCATGACATTCCATTCCATTCCATGACATTGCTGACATTCCTGACATGACATTCCTGACATTCCGTTCCATGACATGACATTCCTGATGATATTCCTGACATTCATGACATGATATTCTATTCATGACATTCCATTCCATTCTATGACATTCCTGAAATTCCCGACATGACATTCCTGACATTCCATTCCATGACATGACATTCCAGATGACATTCCTGACATTCATAACATGACATTCCATTCCATTCCATGACATTCCTGACATTCATGACATGACATTCCTGACATTCCAATTTATGACATGACATTCCTGATGACATTCCTGATATTCATGACATGTTATTCCATTCATGACATTCCATTCCTTGACATGACATTCCTGACATTCCATTCCATGACATGACATTCCTGAAATTCCTGACATTCCATGACATTCCTGACATTCCATTCCATGATATTCCTGACATTCCTGACATGACATTCCTGACATTCCATTCCATGACATGACATTCTTGACATTCCTGATGACATTCCTGACATTCATGACATGACATTCCATTCATGAAATTCCATTGCATTCCAAGACATGACATTCCTGACATTCCATTCCATGATATGACATTCTTCACATTCTTGAAATTCTATGACATTCATGACATTCCATGCCTGACATGTCATTCATGACATTCCATTCCATGCCAGGACATTCCTGATATTCCTGAGATTCCATTCTATGACATTCATGACATCACATTCCATGATATTCATGACATTCCTGACATTCCATTCCATGACATTCCTGATATTCCATTCCATGACATTCATGACATTCCTGACATTCCATTCCATGGCATTTCTGCCATTCATGACATGATATTCCTGACATTCCATTCCATGATATGACATTCCTGACATTGCTTTCCAAGACATGACATTCCTGACATTCCATTCCTTGACATGACATTCCTGACATTCCATTCCATGACATGACATTCCTGATATTCCATTCCATGACATTCAGGACATTCCATTCCATGACATTCATGACATTCTATTCCATTCCCTGACATTCCTGACATTCATGACATGACATTCCATTCCATGACATGACATTCCTGACATTCCTGATGACATTCCTGATATTCATAACATGACATTCCATTCATGACATTCTATTCCAAGACATGACATTCCTGAGATTGCATTCCAAGACATGATATTCTTGACATTCAATTCCTTGACATGACATTCCTGATATTCCATTACATGACATGGCATTCCAGACATTCCATCCATGACATCCATGACATTCCATTCCATGACATTCATGACATTCCATTCATGAGATTTCATTCCATGAAATGACATTCCTAACATTGCATTCCAAGATATGACATTCCTGACATTCCATTCCTTGACATGACATTCCATTCCATGACATGACCTTCCTGGCATTTCATTTCACGACATTCATGACATTCCATTCCATGACATTCATGACATTCCATTCCATTCCATGACATTGCTGACATTCCTGACATGACATTCCTGACATTCCGTTCCATGACATGACATTCCTGATGATATTCCTGACATTCATGACATGATATTCTATTCATGACATTCCATTCCATTCTATGACATTCCTGAAATTCCCGACATGACATTCCTGACATTCCATTCCATGACATGACATTCCAGATGACATTCCTGACATTCATAACATGACATTCCATTCATGACATTCCATTCCATTCCATGACATTCCTGACATTCATGACATGACATTCCTGACATTCCAATTTATGACATGACATTCCTGATGACATTCCTGATATTCATGACATGTTATTCCATTCATGACATTCCATTCTATGACAAGATATTCCTGACATTGCATATCAACACATGACATTCCTGATATTCCATTCCATGTCATGACATTCCTCACATTCTTTAAATTCCATGACAGTCATGACATTCCATGCCTGACATTCCATTCATGACATTCCTGACATTCTATTCCATGACATGACATTCCTGACATTCCATCCCTTGACATGACATTCCTTCCATTGTATTCCAAGACATGACATTCCTGACATTCTAATCCTTGACATGGCATTCCTGACATTCCATTCCATGGCATGACATTCCTGACATTCCATTCCATAACATTACTGACATTCCATTCCATGGCATGACATTCCTGACATTCCATTCCAGGACATTACTGATATTCCATTCCTTGACATGACATTCCTGACATTCCATTCCATGACATAACATTCCTGATATTCCTGACATTCCATCCCATGACATTCTTGACATTCCATTCCATGACATTCATGCCATTCACGACATTCCATTTCATGACATTCATGACATTCCATTCCATTCTATGACATTCCTGACATTAATGACATGACATTTCTGCCAATCTATTCCATGACATGACATTCCTGACATTCTTAATGACATTCCTGACATTCATGACATGACATTCCATTCATGACATTCCATTCCATGACATGCCATTCCTGACATTGAATTCCAAGACATGACATTCTTGACATTCCATTCCTTGACATTACATTCCTGATATTCCATTCCATGACATGACATTCCTGACATTCCTGACATTCCATGACATTCCTGACATTACATTCCATGATATTCCTGACAGTCCTGACATGACATTCCTGACATTCCATTCCATGACATGACATTCTTGACATTCCTGATGACATTCCTGACATTCATGACATGACATTCCATTCATGAAATTCCATTGCATTCCAAGACACGACATTCCTGACATTCCATTCCATGATATGACATTCTTCACATTCTTGAAATTCTATGACATTCATGACATTCCATGCCTGATATGCCATTCATGTCATTCCATTCCATGACAGGACATTCCTGATATTCCATTCTATGACATTCATGACATTACATTCCATGATATTCATGACATTCCTGACATTCCCTTCCATGACATTCCTGACATTCCATTCTATGACATTCATGACATTCCATTCCATGGCATTTCTGCCATTCATGACATGATATTCCTGACATTCCATTCCATGACATGACATTCCTGACATTGCATTCCAAGACATGACATTCCTGACATTCCATTCCTTGACATGACATTCCTGACATTCCATTCCATGACATGACATTCCTGATATTCCATTCCATGACATTCAGGATATTCCACTCCATGACATTTATGACATTCCATTCCATTCCCTGACATTCATGACATGACATTCCATTCCATGACATGACATTCCTGATATTCATAACATGACATTCCATTCATGACATTCTATTCCATGACATGACATTCCTGAGATTGCATTCCAAGACATGATATTCTTGACATTCCATTCCTTGACATGACATTCCTGATATTCCATTACATGACATGGCATTCCAGACATTCCATCCATGACATCCATGACATTCCATTCCATGACATTCATGACATTCCATTCATGACATTCCATTCCATGAAATGACATTCCTAACATTGCATTCCAAGACATGACATTCCTGACATTCCATTCCTTGACATGACATTCCATTCCATGACATGACCTTCCTGGGATTCCATTCCATGACATTCATGATATTCCATTCCATGACATTCATGACATTCCATTCTATTCCATGACATTCCTGACATTCCTGACATGACATTCCTGACATTCCGTTCCATGACATGACATTCCTAACGACATTCCTGACATTCATGACATGACATTCCATTCATGACATTCCATTCCATGACATTCCATTTCATGACATGACATTCCTGATGACATTCCTGACATTCATGACATGACATTCCTGATGACATTCCTGACATTCATGACATGACATTCCATTCATGGCATTCCATTCCATTCCATGACATTCCTGACATTCATGACATGACATTCCTGACATTCCATTCCATGACATGACATTCCTCACATTCTTGAAATTCCATGACATTCATGACATTCCATGCCTGACATTCCATTCATGACATTCCTGACATTCTATCCCATGACATGACATTCCTGACATTCCATCCCTTGACATGACATTCTTGAGATTCCATACCATGACATGACATTCCTGACATTCCATTCCATGACATTCATGACATCCCATTCCTGATGACATTCATGACATTCATGACATGACATTCCATTCATGACTTTCTATTCCATGACATGACATTCCTGACATTGCATTCCAAGACATGACATTCCTGACATTCCATTCCTTGACATGACATTCCTGACATTCCATTCCATGACATGACATTCCTGACATTCCATTCCATGACATTCATGACATCCCATTCCATGACATTCATGACATTCCTAACATTCCATTCCAAGACATTCCTGATATTCCATTCCATGACATTCATGAAATTCCTGATATTCCATTCCATGACATTCCTGACATTCCTTTCCATGATGTTCCTGACATTCCATGACATGACATTTCTCACATTCCAGAAATTCCATGACATTCATGACATTCCATTCCTGACATTCCATTCCATGTCATTCCTGATATTCCATTCCATGACATGACATTCTTGATATTCCATTCCATGACATGACATTCCTGACATTCGTGAAAGGATATATAGGAAACAATTATTAAAAACATGTGGTAATGTACAAATCATTCAACATCCTTGATCAAACATGACTACTAAAGAATGAACTAATTGAGAATTCTTTCTTTAATATTTATTATTGTGAGTTTTTGTATTGGAAAATTATATCGTTTTTTTAAACTTTTTTTCTTTCTTTTCCTTTCAAAACATTATTTATACAAAAAGACTCTTATAATGTCCTAACATATTTTTTCTAAACCTTCCTCTATCAACATATGGTTTGCAGAACACTATATTGTTGCATATTCGATCAAACAATTACAATACAATTTATATCAAAAAAATGAATATTAAACATGGCTTAATTCAGTCTACGCGCATTTCGGCGTTCAGCCTTCCTCAGGCGGCCATGATATTCAAAACTCCTAGAACATAATAAAGAAAAAGAATAATCTATAACAATTTGTACATACCTACTAGTTCAAGTGCACATTTCATTAAAAAGGCCCTATATTGACCCTATACATATATACATTTATATACAATTTATTTACACAACATAAATTATAAATAAACAAAAGCCATCTGTAATTACAATCACAGGACTCAAAAGACATTTTCCATTGTAATAACTAACACATTTGATACTTCACATCACTATGCTGTTTCTCATTTTGTTTCACCTGGTTTCCTATATGTGTCTCAAAAGGGGATATAGAGACTAGTTACTCTATTAATCCTATGTTAATGCTGTGGGTTCGTGGAGCATACAGTGTAAAATTGGAAATAGAAAATTACAATGTCGATCGCTTATGCTCATTAATGGGTCAAATAATGTACCGATATCTCTGTATAATAGGACGACCAACCCATCGTCATTTACTAACAAAGTAACTTAATCGGTAAAGTCGGTAAGACTAACATCTTATGCTTACTAATGGGTCAGGGAGTGTCCCAATATCTCTATAGAACAAAGACGACCAACCCACCATCTTTTGGAAACAAAGTAACTTAGTCAGCAATGTAGGTTGAACTTATTTGGTTCTCCTTGCTACATTCGCAGTTGCAGTAAAAAACGACTAATGTTACCTTGTCTATTTTCACGTCCCCGACTTCAGAGAGAGGAAGTGCACGTTTCCCTCTATTCGATAGATATTTTATCCCGTTATCATGTCTGATAGTGGTATTTCTGTTGATGAAACGAGCACCAGCGTATCTGTCAGGCCGTCACCATGTTAGCGGCCATGGATATACTAAAATAACACCAAATGAAGCAGAACAATGCATTAAAATTTCAATCATGATGCGAACTCCTTACGTTACTCCTAACTCTTATAGTGCTAATTGCACTTACTAAAAGAGCGGTATTCCAGTGCTTGTCTTCTCGCTCTTCTCAAGTGTCTGGAAAGGACCGTATTTTGAAGGGGCCGTGCTTATTCCTTTAATGTTCCACCACGTACTCTAAATAGAAATGTCTGAAGTTAATCGGTCCTGCTATAGTACTAGGGCGAGCCTAAAAATAATGATAATACATTTCATTTTATAATTAAGGGGCTCTTTAAAGCAACCTGATTTCGTCACACTCACCCGGTCACGTTTGTGTGTTCCGAGTATCCGTCGTCTCGATTTTTTCCAACCGCTTTTAAGGCGTGTTTTGGTATATTTTAGATATACAGCCGTATAATCTAAACACAAGCGCATATAGCTCATTAGATAATGCTGCTTGGAAATCAAGCGTGTCTAAACAGGGTCAGTACTACGATTCGTTATAGAATCATGGAGCTATTTTACCGGTGCGACTCCATTGAACTCACCTAGTAGTATAAGTCCTCTCTCCCTTTCGCCACAAGTCACCGAGGTAGAAACGGGACTAGACCTCAGGACGCTCTATTTATATCCGGGACTCTTCAATGATTGGTCAAATCCTGTGAGCATGGATGCTCAGCCTCAAGAGGTGCTAGTTATTCCATTAGCGCGATAAAAAAATTCCAAAAAAGGTCCCAAAAAATGATGAGGGGGATCCATTATCATAGAAAAATGTGGCAGGCTACCGGTAGACTCATACAACCAATTTCCTTGCGGGACATTAATACTGCAAAATCCGACCATACAGATGTTAACATATATTGTCCCTTACTTTACACCTAGCTATATTTATGGCTCATTTCCCTGACTGCTCCCTTTGAAATGGGACACTAACTATTATAACGAATAGCTTGACTCCACGGAATTTCATTATTTAATCCTCTCTTATAAGTATCCAGAGAGAATATCCAATAGACTTCTCTCCTTTTACGGATTTCAGTTCCTTGTGATCCACTGACATTGATTTTCTCTAGGATCAACCATCGAATATCTTCAGTAGTGTGCCTGCACTCAATAAAATGTTGGACTAGTGGGGCTTGTAACTAGAAAAGTGTAACAATGTGTTACGGGCTGTGGGTTTCGTGAACAAATCCACAGACAACTTCTGCCCTTCAGATTTGATTGTGACATCCAGAAATTCAATGTTGTGTTTGAAGATCTTGCACAATTCCTGACATTCATGACATGTCATTCCATTCATGACAATCCATTCCATTCCATGCCATTCCTGACATTCATGACATTCCATTCTTGACATTCCATGACGACCTTCCTGACATTGCATTCCAAGACATGACATTCCTGACATTCCATTCCTTGACATGACATTCCCGACATTCCATTCTATGACATTCATGACATTACATTCCATGCCATTCCTGACATTACATTCAATGACATTCATGACATTCCATTCCATGACATTCCTGACATTCCATTCCATGACATTCCTGACTTTCCATGACATGACATTCCTGACATTCCATTCCATGACATTCATGACATTGCATTCGATGACATTCATGACATGACATTCCTGACGACATTCCTGACATTCATGACATGGCATTCAATTCATGACATACCATTCCATTCCATGACATTTCTGACATTGCATTCCAAGAAATGACATTCCTGACATTCCATTCCTTGACATGACATTCCATTCTATGATATGATATTCCTGACATTCCTAACATTCCATTCCATTCATGACATTCCATACCATAACATGACATTCATGACATTCCATTCCATGGCATGACATTCCTGACATTCCTGATGACATTCCTGATATTCATGACATGACATTCCAATAATGACATTCCATTCCATGACATGACACTCCTTACATTCCATTCCTGACTTTCCATGACATGACATTCCTGATATTCCATTCCATGACATTCCATGACATTCATGACATTCTATTCCATGACATTCCTGACTTTCCATGACATGACATTCCTGACATTCCATTCCATGACATTCCATTCCATGATATTCATGACATGACATTCCTGACATTAAATTCCATGATATGACATTCCAGACATTCCTAATGCCTTTTCCTAACATTCATGATATGACATTCCATTCATGACAATCCATTCCATGACATGACGTTCCTGACATTGCATTCCAAGACATGACATTCCAGACATTCCATTCCTTGATATGACATTTCTGACATTCCATTCCATGACATTCATGACATTCTATTCCATGACATTCATGACATTCCATTCCATGACATGACATTCCTGAAATTCCTGACATTCCATTCCATGACATTCCCTTCCATAACATTCATGACATTCCACTCCATGACATTCTTGACATTCCTGATGACATTCCTGACATTCATGACATGACATTCCATTAATGACATGCCTTTCCATGACATTCCTGATATTCCTGATGACATTCCTGACATTCATGACATGACATTCCATTCATGACATTCCATTCCATGACATGACATTCCTGACATTGCATTCCAAGACATGACATTCCTGACATTCCACTTCTTGACACGATATTCCTGACATTCCATGACATTCCTGACATTCCATTTCATGACATTCATGACATTCCTGACATTCCATTCCATGAAATTCCTGACATTCATAGTAACAAAAAGACAATGTCTCAACCGTTAGGATTTTGGAATTAATCATAGCGAACAGGAAAAAACAACAAGACCAAGGAAATGGTAAGGGTTGTTATTTATAGATAGAAGTACATAGCACAACTAAATTACAGTAACCATAACAACCATGTAGCACTGGGGGTGTAGTGATGAGTGAAACGGCGCAGTGGCACAGGGTGAGGTAGCAACGTGAGGCGGCACAAGATAAATAAAGAATAAGGGTCAAACAAAGTATTTACAGAAAGTAGAGCATTACAATCATTATTCTCATTATGATTAATTCCAAAATCCTAGCGGTCCCTCCACATGATTAACCAGTTGAGACATTGTCTTTTTGTTACTATACTTGCCCGGACTCAATTGGGATAATGGGTCTACTCCTGTTTTTGTTATTCCTGACATTCATGATATGACATTTCATGACATTCCTGACATTCCTGATATTCCATGACATTCATGACATGACATTCTTGATATTCCATGACATGACATTCCTCACATTCCATGACATGACATTCCTCACATTCCTGAAATTCCATGACATTCATGACATTCAATTCCATGACATGACATTCATGACATTCATGACATGACATTCATGACATTCCATGATATTCCTGACATTCCATTCCATGACATGAGATTCCTGATGACATTCCTGACATTCATGACATGACATTTATGACATTCATGACATTCCATAACATTCCATGACATTCATGACATTCCATGACATGACACTCCTGATTCCATGACATGACATTCCTGACATTCCATTCCATGACATTCATGACATTACATTCCATGACATGACATTCCTGATCACATTCCTGACATTCATTATGACATTCCTGACATTCATGACATGACATTCCAGTCATGACATTCTATTCCATGACATGGCATTCCTGACATTGCATTCTAAGACATGACATTCCTGACATTCCATTCCTTGACATGACATTCCTGGCATTCCATTCCATGACATGACATTCCTGACATTCCTGACATTCTTGACATTAATGACATGACATTCCTGACATCCATGACATGACATTCCATGATATGACATTCTATGTCAGTCATGACATGACATTCCTGTCCATGACATCCATGACATTCATGACATGACATTTCATTCCATGACATTCCATTCCATGACATCCATGACATCCATGACATTCATGACATGACATTCTATTACATTCATGACATGACATTCCATTACATTCCATTCCACGACACAACACTCCATTCCATTCCATGACACAACACTCCATTCCATTCCATGACACGACATTCCATTCCACGACATTCTATTCCATTCCATTCCATTCCATTCCACGACACAACACTCCATTCCATTCCACGACACGACACTCCATACCATTCCACGATACTCCATTCCATTCCATTCCACTCCACGATACTCCACGACACTCCAAGAAACGACACTCTAAGACACTTCACTCCACTTCACTTTTTACCACACCACTTTACTTCACCCTACGCCAGATTTGTACCGAATCGCGATTTGGTAATTGCAAAATGCTATGTAGGTAGGAATCGCTAAATATTTAGCGATTCCTTAATATTATCGAATAGTGATCAGGTAAATACTGAATCGCTATTTGGTAATATGACTCCATTTATTGCTATGGGCCAAAAGGTCCATAGTTGCGGGTGGCTTTGCATTTGCTAATTTGCGATTACTTAATTCGTAATCGCAAATTAGTGAATGCAAATCCAAGGGTGCCCAGGGGCATGAGCCCCCCCTGAAACACCCTCAAAATTCAAATTGTGCATATGTAAAGCACACACATGCTCTAAGGGCATTTGTGCGCAGCATGGCACTTTGAATAATGCATTTTTAAAAATTCCTACATGGTTACTGATACTGTTTTAATTTGGTAAGCTTTAGGAACCAATTTTAAATTAAGCAGTTCAAATGTTTTAAATGCACTAACATATTATGGGAATATTTGCATATATATTTTAAGAAGTTTACTGTAATTATAAGAACATGCCTTTTCTGTTAAAAATAAACATCCCCATTGCTTCAGTTCACTGCTTGTGAGAATGTTACCCTTATTGCAATACAATGCTAGTAACTCATTCATCTAGACATCATCTAAAAGAACATATTCATGGTGCAAATTGATATTTAAACAAAGGCAAAGTAATATACAGATCCTGAATTTCTGATATAAGCATTAAAATGCAACAATAGGCATTGATGCGTTACAAAAGGGGGTGGTGATGGACGGAGCATCAGAACCAATCAAACACTCACACCCAGTCAACAGATCTGGGTTTGATCCATCACCGTTCTTTAGCCCACTCTGCCACCCCAGTTCAGACATGGCCATATGCAAATCAGTCTGACCCTGTGCCTCATGGGAACAGTCCAGCCCGAACTGCCAAGCCATGACTTCCCTGGACCGGAAACAACTTCCTAGGACCGGTTTCTGGCATTTCAGCCGTCTTCAGCCAGGCTTGCTTGAATCCAGTGGCAAAGTGAGCAAGGGACTCACGTCTGAGCATACCCTGCCAACTTTTTGGCGAACAAAGCGTTACAAAAGGGGGTGGTGATGGACGGAGCATCAGAACCAATCAAACACTCACACCCAGTCAACAGATCTGCATTTGATCCATCACCGTTCTTTAGCCCACTCTGCCACCCCAGTTCAGACATGGCCATATGCAAATCAGTCTGACCCTGTGCCTCATGGGAACAGTCCAGCCCGAACTGCCAAGCCATGACTTCCCTGGACCGGAAACAAGCTTCCTTGGACTGGTTTCTGGCATTTCAGCCGTCTTCAGCCAGGCTTGCTTGAATCCAGTGGCAAAGTGAGCAAGGGACTCACGTCTGAGCATACCCTGCCAACTTTTTGGCGAACAAAGCGTTACAAAAGGGGGTGGTGATGGACGGAGCATCAGAACCAATCAAACACTCACACCCAGTCAACAGATCTGGGTTTGATCCATCACCGTTCTTTAGCCCACTCTTCCACCCCAGTTCAGACATGGCCATCTGCAAATCAGTCTGACCCTGTGCCTCATGGGAACAGTCCAGCCCGAACTGCCAAGCCAAGACTTCCCTGGACCGGAAACAAGCTTCCTAGGACCGGTTTCTGGCATTTCAGCCGTCTTCAGCCAGGCTTGCTTGAATCCAGTGGCAAAGTGAGCAAGGGACTCACGTCTGTGCATACCCTGCCAACTTTTTGGCGAACAAAGCATTACAAAAGGGGGTGGTGATGGACGGAGCGTCAGAACCAATCAAACACTCACACCCAGTCAACAGATCTGGGTTTGATCCATCACTGTTCTTTAGCCCACTCTGCCACCCCAGTTCAGACATGGCCATATGCAAATCAGTCTGACCCTGTGCCTCATGGGAACAGTCCAGCCCGAACTGCAAAGCCATGACTTCCCTGGACCGGAAACAAGCTTCCTAGGACCGGTTTCTGGCTTTTCAGCCGTCTTCAGCCAGGCTTGCTTGAATCCAGTGGCAAAGTGAGCAAGGGACTCACGTCTGAGCATACCCTGCCAACTTTTTGGCGAACAAAGCGTTACAAAAGGGGGTGGTGATGGACGGAGCATCAGAACCAATCAAACACTCACACCCAGTCAACAGATCTGGGTTTGATCCATCACCGTTCTTTAGCCCACTCTGCCACCCCAGTTCAGACATGGCCATATGCAAATCAGTCTGACCCTGTGCCTCATGGGAACAGTCCAGCCCGAACTGCCAAGCCATGACTTCCCTGGACCGGAAACACGCTTCCTAGGACCGGTTTCTGGCATTTCAGCCGTCTTCAGCCAGGCTTGCTTGAATCCAGTGGCAAAGTGAGCAAGGGACTCACGTCTGAGCATACCCTGCCAACTTTTTGGCGAACAAAGCGTTACAAAAGGGGGTGGTGATGGACGGAGCATCAGAACCAATCAAACACTCACACCCAGTCAACAGATCTGGGTTTGATCCATCACCGTTCTTTAGCCCACTCTGCCACCCCAGTTCAGACATGGCCATATGCAAATCAGTCTGACCCTGTGCCTCATGGGAACAGTCCAGCCCGAACTGCCAAGCCATGACTTCCCTGGACCGGAAACAAGCTTCCTAGGACCGGTTTCTGGCATTTCAGCCGTCTTCAGCCAGGCTTGCTTGAATCCAGTGGCAAAGTGAGCAAGGGACTTACGTCTGAGCATACCCTGCCAACATTTTGGCGAACAAAGCGTTACAAAAGGGGGTGGTGATGGACGGAGCATCAGAACCAATCAAACACTCACACCCAGTCAACAGATCTGGGTTTGATCCATCACCGTTCTTTAGCCCACTCTGCCACCCCAGTTCAGACATGGCCATATGCAAATCAGTCTGACCCTGTGCCTCATGGGAACAGTCCAGCCCGAACTGCCAAGCCATGACTTCCCTGGACCGGAAACAAGCTTCCTAGGACCAGATTCTGGCATTTCAGCCGTCTTCAGCCAGGCTTGATTGAATCCAGTGGCAAAGTGAGCAAGGGACTCACGTCTGAGCATACCCTGCCAACTTTTTGGCGAACAAAGCGTTACAAAAGGGGGTGGTGATGGACGGAGCATCAGAACCAATCAAACACTCACACCCAGTCAACAGATCTCGGTTTGATCCATCACCGTTCTTTAGCCCACTCTGCCACCCCAGTTCAGACATGGCCATATGCAAATCAGTCTGACCCTGTGCCTCATGGGAACAGTCCAGCCCGAACTGCCAAGCCATGACTTCCCTGGACCGGAAACAAGCTTCCTAGGACCGGTTTCTGGCATTTCAGCCGTCTTCAGCCAGGCTTGCTTGAATCCAGTGGCAAAGTGAGCAAGGGACTCACGTCTGAGCATACCCTGCCAACTTTTTGGCGAACAAAGCGTTACAAAAGGGGGTGGTGATGGACGGAGCATCAGAACCAATCAAACACTCACACCCAGTCAACAGATCTGGGTTTGATCCATCACCATTCTTTAGCCCACTCTGCCACCCCAGTTCAGACAGGGCCATATGCAAATCAGTCTGACCCTGTGCCTCATGGGAACAGTCCAGCCCGAACTGCCAAGCCATGACTTCCCTGGACCGGAAACAAGCTTCCTAGGACCGGTTTCTGGCATTCCAGCCGTCTTCAGCCAGGCTTGCTTGAATCAGTGGCAAAGTGAGCAAGGGACTCACATCTGAGCATACCCTGCCAACTTTTTGGTGAACAAAGCGTTACAAAAGGGGGTGGTGATGGACAGAGCATCAGAACCAATCAAACACTCACACCCAGTCAACAGATCTGGGTTTGATCCATCACCGTTCTTTAGCCCACTCTGCCACCCCAGTTCAGACATGGCCATATGCAAATCAGTCTGACCCTGTGCCTCATGGGAACAGTCCAGCCCGAACTGCCAAGCCATGACTTCCCTGGACCGGAAACAAGCTTCCTAGGACCGGTTTCTGGCATTTCAGCCGTCTTCAGCCACGCTTGCTTGAATCCAGTGGCAAAGTGAGCAAGGGACTCACGTCTGAGCATACCCTGCCAACTTTTTGGCGAACAAAGCGTTACAAAAGGGGGTGGTGATGGACAGAGCATCAGAACCAATCAAACACTCACACCCAGTCAACAGATCTGGGTTTGATCCATCACCGTTCTTTAGCCCACTCTGCCACCCCAGTTCAGACATGGCCATATGCAAATCAGTCTGACCCTGTGCCTCATGGGAACAGTCCAGCCCGAACTGCCAAGCCATGACTTCCCTGGACCGGAAACAAGCTTCCTAGGACCGGTTTCTGGCATTTCAGCCGTCTTCAGCCACGCTTGCTTGAATCCAGTGGCAAAGTGAGCAAGGGACTCACGTCTGAGCATACCCTGCCAACTTTTTGGCGAACAAAGCGTTACAAAAGGGGGTGGTGATGGACTGAGCATCAGAACCAATCAAACACTCACACCCAGTCAACAGATCTGGGTTTGATCCATCACCGTTCTTTAGCCCACTCTGCCACCCCAGTTCAGACATGGCCATATGCAAATCAGTCTGACCCTGTGCCTCATGGGAACAGTCCAGCCCGAACTGCCAAGCCATGACTTCCCTGGTCCGGAAACAAGCTTCCTAGGACCGGTTTCTGGCATTTCAGCCGTCTTCAGCCAGGCTTGCTTGAATCCAGTGGCAAAGTGAGCAAGGGACTTACGTCTGAGCATACCCTGCCAACTTTTTTGCGAACAAAGCGTTACAAAAGGGGGTGGTGATGGACGGAGCATCAGAACCAATCAAACACTCACACCCAGTCAACAGATCTGGGTTTGATCCATCACCGTTCTTTAGCCCACTCTGCCACCCCAGTTCAGACATGGCCATATGCAAATCAGTCTGACCCTGTGCCTCATGGGAACAGTCCAGCCCGAACTGCCAAGCCATGACTTCCCTGGACCGGAAACAAGCTTCCTAGGACCGGATTCTGGCATTTTAGCCGTCTTCAGCCAGGCTTGCTTGAATCCAGTGGCAAAGTGAGCAAGGGACTCACGTCTGAGCATACCCTGCCAACTTTTTGGCGAACAAAGCGTTACAAAAGGGGGTGGTGATGGACGGAGCATCAGAACCAATCAAACACTCACACCCAGTCAACAGATCTGGGTTTGATCCATCACCGTTCTTTAGCCCACTCTGCCACCCCAGTTCAGACATGGACATATGCAAATCAGTCTGACCCTGTGCCTCATGGGAACAGTCCAGCCCGAACTGCCAAGCCATGACTTCCCTGGACCGGAAACAAGCTTCCTAGGACCGGTTTCTGGCATTTCAGCCGTCTTCAGCCAGGCTTGCTTGAATCCAGTGGCAAAGTGAGCAAGGGACTCACGTCTGAGTATACCCTGCCAACTTTTTGGCGAACAAAGTGTTACAAAAGGGGGTGGTGATGGACGGAGCATCAGAACCAATCAAACACTCACACCCAGTCAACAGATCTGGGTTTGATCCATCACCGTTCTTTAGCCCACTCTGCCACCCCAGTTCAGACATGGCCATATGCAAATCAGTCTGACCCTGTGCCTCATGGGAACAGTCCAGCCCGAACTGCCAAGCCATGACTTCCCAGGACCGGAAACAAGCTTCCTAGGACCGGATTCTGGCATTTCAGCCGTCTTCAGCCAGGCTTGCTTGAATCCAGTGGCAAAGTGAGCAAGGGACTCACGTCTGAGCATACCCTGCCAACTTTTTGGTGAACAAAGCGTTACAAAAGGGGGTGGTGATGGACGGAGCATCAGAACCAATCAAACACTCACACCCAGTCAACAGATCTGGGTTTGATGCATCACCGTTCTTTAGCCCTCTCTGCCACCCCAGTTCAGACATGGCCATATGCAAATCAGTCTGACCCTGTGCCTCATGAGAACAGTCCAGCCCGAACTGCCAAGCCATGACTTCCCTGGACCGGAAACAAGCTTCCTAGGACCGGTTTCTGGCATTTCAGCCGTCTTCAGCCAGGCTTGCTTGAATCCAGTGGCAAAGTGAGCAAGGGACTCACGTCTGAGCATACCCTGCCAACTTTTTGGCGAACAAAGCGTTACAAGAGGGGGTGGTGATGGACGGAGCATCAGAACCAATCAAACACTCACACCCAGTCAACAGATCTGGGTTTGATCCATCACCATTCTTTAGCCCACTCTGCCACCCCAGTTCAGACATGGCCATATGCAAATCAGTCTGACCCTGTGCCTCATGGGAACAGTCCAGCCCGAACTGCCAAGCCATGACTTCCCTGGACCGGAAACAAGCTTCCTAGGACCGGTTTCTGGCATTTCAGCCGTCTTCAGCCAGGCTTGCTTGAATCAGTGGCAAAGTGAGCAAGGGACTCACATCTGAGCATACCCTGCCAACTTTTTGGCGAACAATGCGTTACAAAAGGGGGTGGGGATGGACAGAGCATCAGAACCAATCAAACACTCACACCCAGTCAACAGATCTGGGTTTGATCCATCACCGTTCTTTAGCCCACTCTGCCACCCCAGTTCAGACATGGCCATATGCAAATCAGTCTGACCCTGTGCCTCATGGGAACAGTCCAGCCCGAACTGCCAAGCCATGACTTCCCTGGACCGGAAACAAGCTTCCTAGGACCGGTTTCTGGCCTTTCAGCCGTCTTCAGCCAGGCTTGCTTGAATCCAGTGGCAAAGTGAGCAAGGGATTCACGTCTGAGCATACCCTGCAAACTTTTTGGCGAACAAAGCGTTACAAAAGGGGGTGGTGATGGACGGAGCATCAGAACCAATCAAACACTCACACCCAGTCAACAGATCTGGGTTTGATCCATCACCTTTCTTTAGCCCACTCTGCCACCCCAGTTCAGACATGGCCATATGCAAATCAGTATGACCCTGTGCCTCATGGGAACAGTCCAGCCCGAACTGCCAAGCCATGACTTCCCTGGTCCGGAAACAAGCTTCCTAGGACCGGTTTCTGGCATTTCAGCCGTCTTCAGGCAGGCTTGCTTGAATCCAGTGGCAAAGTGAGCAAGGGACTTACGTCTGAGCATACCCTGCCAACTTTTTGGCGAACAAAGCGTTACAAAAGGGGGTGGTGATGGACGGAGCATCAGAACCAATCAAACACTCACACCCAGTCAACAGATCTGGGTTTGATCCATCACCGTTCTTTAGCCCACTCTGCCACCCCAGTTCAGACATGGCCATATGCAAATCAGTCTGACCCTGTGCCTCATGGGAACAGTCCAACCCGAACTGCCAAGCCATGACTTCCCTGGACCGGAAACAAGCTTCCTAGGACCGGATTCTGGCATTTCAGCCGTCTTCAGCCAGGCTTGCTTGAATCCAGTGGCAAAGTGAGCAAGGGACTCACGTCTGAGCATACCCTGCCAACTTTTTGGCGAACAAAGTGTTACAAAAGGGGGTGGTGATGGACGGAGCATCAGAACCAATCAAACACTCACACCCAGTCAACAGATCTGGGTTTGATCCATCACCATTCTTTAGCCCACTCTGCCACCCCAGTTCAGACATGGCCATATGCAAATCAGTCTGACCCTGTGCCTCATGGGAACAGTCCGGCCCGAACTGCCAAGCCATGACTTCCCTGGACCGGAAACAAGCTTCCTAGGACCGGTTTCTGGCATTTCAGCCGTCTTCAGCCAGGCTTGCTTGAATCCAGTGGCAAAGTGAGCAAGGGACTCACGTCTGAGCATACCCTGCCAACTTTTTGGCGAACAAAGCGTTACAAAAGGGGGTGGTGATGGACAGAGGATCAGAACCAATCAAACACTCACACCCAGTCAACAGATCTGGGTTTGATCCATCACCGTTCTTTAGCCCACTCTTCCACCCCAGTTCAGACATGGCCATATGTAAATCAGTCTGACCCTGTGCCTCATGGGAACAGTCCAGCCCGAACTGCCAAGCCATGACTTCCCTGGACCGGAAACAAGCTTCCTAGGACCGGTTTCTGGCATTTCAGCCATCTTCGGCCAGGCTTGCTTGAATCCAGTGGCAAAGTGAGCAAGGGACTCACGTCTGAGCATACCCTGCCAACTTTTAGGCGAACAAAGCGTTACAAAAGGGGGTGGTGATGGACGGAGCATCAGAACCAATCAAACACTCACGCCCAGTCAACAGATCTGGGTTTGATCCATCACCGTTCTTTAGCCCACTCTGCCACCCCAGTTCAGACATGGCCATATGCAAATCAGTCTGACCCTGTGCCTAATGGG
The DNA here is from genome assembly GCF_964204655.1 of Triturus cristatus. Lineage (NCBI taxonomy): Eukaryota > Metazoa > Chordata > Amphibia > Caudata > Salamandridae > Triturus > Triturus cristatus. Next base: position 944,726,013 of record NC_140587.1, on the reverse strand, counting down.
AACAGTCCAGCCCGAACTGCCAAGCCATGACTTCCCTGGACCGGAAACAAGCTTCCTAGGACCGGTTTCTGGCATTTCAGCCGTCTTCAGCCAGGCTTGCTTGAATCCAGTGGCAAAGTGAGCAAGGGACTCACGTCTGAGCATACCCTGCCAACTTTTTGGCGAACAAAGCGTTACAAAAGGGGGTGGTGATGGACGGAGCATCAGAACCAATCAAACACTCACACCCAGTCAACAGATCTGGGTTTGATCCATCACCGTTCTTTAGCCCACTCTGCCACCCCAGTTCACACATGGCCATATGCAAATCAGTCTGACCCTGTGCCTCATGGGAACAGTCCAGCCCGAACTGCCAAGCCATGACTTCCCTGGACCGGAAACAAGCTTCCTAGGACCGGTTTCTGGCATTTCAGCCGTCTTCAGCCAGGCTTGCTTGAATCCAGTGGCAAAGTGAGCAAGGGACTCACGTCTGAGCATACCCTGCCAACTTTTTGGCGAACAAAGCATTACAAAAGGGGGTGGTGATGGACGGAGCATCAGAACCAATCAAACACTCACAGCCAGTCAACAGATCTGGGTTTGATCCATCACCGTTCTTTAGCCCACTCTGCCACCCCAGTTCAGACATGGCCATATGCAAATCAGTCTGACCCTGTGCCTCATGGGAACAGTCCAGCCCGAACTGCCAAGCCATGACTTCCCTGGACCGGAAACAAGCTTCCTAGGTCCGGTTTCTGGCATTTCAGCCGTCTTCAGCCAGGCTTGCGTGAATCCAGTGGCAAAGTGAGCAAGGGACTTATGTCTGAGCATACCCTGCCAACTTTTTGGCAAACAAAGCGTTACAAAAGGGGGTGGTGATGGACGGAGCATCCGAACCAATCAAACACTCACACCCAGTCAACAGATCTGGGTTTGATCCATCACCGTTCTTTAGCCCACTCTGCCACCCCAGTTCAGACATGGCCATATGCAAATCAGTCTGACCCTGTGCCTCATGGGAACAGTCCAGCCCGAACTGCCAAGCCATGACTTCCCTGGACCGGAAACAAGCTTCCTAGGACCGGATTCTGGCATTTCAGCCGTCTTCAGCCAGGCTTGCTTGAATCCAGTGGCAAAGTGAGCAAGGGACTCACGTCTGAGCATACCCTGCCAACTTTTTGGCGAACAAAACGTTACAAAAGGGGGTGGTGATGGACGGAGCATCAGAACCAATCAAACACTCACACCCAGTCAACAGATCTGGGTTTGATCCATCACCGTTCTTTAGCCCACTCTGCCACCCCAGTTTAGACATGGCCATATGCAAATCAGTCTGACCCTGTGCCTCATGGGAACAGTCCAGCCCGAACTGCCAAGCCATGACTTCCCTGGACCGGAAACAACTTCCTAGGACCGGTTTCTGGCATTTCAGCCGTCTTCAGCCAGGCTTGCTTGAATCCAGTGGCAAAGTGAGTAAGGGACTCACGTCTGAGCATACCCTGCCAACTTTTTGGCGAACAAAGCGTTACAAAAGGGGGTGGTGATGGACGGAGCATCAGAACCAATCAAACACTCACACCCAGTCAACAGATCTGCATTTGATCGATCACCGTTCTTCAGCCCACTCTGCCACCCCAGTTCAGACATGGCCATATGCAAATCAGTCTGACCCTGTGCCTCATGGGAACAGTCCAGCCCGAACTGCCAAGCCATGACTTCCCTGGACCGGAAACAAGCTTCCTAGGACTGGTTTCTGGCATTTCAGCCGTCTTCAGCCAGGCTTGCTTGAATCCAGTGGCAAAGTGAGCAAGGGACTCACGTCTGAGCATACCCTGCCAACTTTTTGGCGAACAAAGCGTTACAAAAGGGGGTGGTGATGGACGGAGCATCAGAACCAATCAAACACTCACACCCAGTCAACAGATCTGGGTTTGATCCATCACCGTTCTTTAGCCCACTCTTCCACCCCAGTTCAGACATGGCCATATGCAAATCAGTCTGACCCTGTGCCTCATGGGAACAGTCCAGCCCGAACTGCCAAGCCAAGACTTCCCTGGACTGGAAACAAGCTTCCTAGGACCGGTTTCTGGCATTTCAGCCGTCTTCAGCCAGGCTTGCTTGAATCCAGTGGCAAAGTGAGCAAGGGACTCACGTCTGTGCATACCCTGCCAACTTTTTGGCGAACAAAGCATTACAAAAGGGGGTGGTGATGGACGGAGCGTCAGAACCAATCAAACACTCACACCCAGTCAACAGATCTGGGTTTGATCCATCACTGTTCTTTAGCCCACTCTGCCACCCCAGTTCAGACATGGCCATATGCAAATCAGTCTGACCCTGTGCCTCATGGGAACAGTCCAGCCCGAACTGCAAAGCCATGACTTCCCTGGACCGGAAACAAGCTTCCTAGGACCGGTTTCTGGCTTTTCAGCCGTCTTCAGCCAGGCTTGCTTGAATCCAGTGGCAAAGTGAGCAAGGGACTCACGTCTGAGCATACCCTGCCAACTTTTTGGCGAACAAAGCGTTACAAAAGGGGGTGGTGATGGACGGAGCATCAGAACCAATCAAACACTCACACCCAGTCAACAGATCTGGGTTTGATCCATCACCGTTCTTTAGCCCACTCTGCCACCCCAGTTCAGACATGGCCATATGCAAATCAGTCTGACCCTGTGCCTCATGGGAACAGTCCAGCCCGAACTGCCAAGCCATGACTTCCCTGGACCGGAAACACGCTTCCTAGGACCGGTTTCTGGCATTTCAGCCGTCTTCAGCCAGGCTTGCTTGAATCCAGTGGCAAAGTGAGCAAGGGACTTACGTCTGAGCATACCCTGCCAACATTTTGGCGAACAAAGCGTTACAAAAGGGGGTGGTGATGGACGGAGCATCAGAACCAATCAAACACTCACACCCAGTCAACAGATCTGGGTTTGATCCATCACCGTTCTTTAGCCCACTCTGCCACCCCAGTTCAGACATGGCCATATGCAAATCAGTCTGACCCTGTGCCTCATGGGAACAGTCCAGCCCGAACTGCCAAGCCATGACTTCCCTGGACCGGAAACAAGCTTCCTAGGACCGGATTCTGGCATTTCAGCCGTCTTCAGCCAGGCTTGATTGAATCCAGTGGCAAAGTGAGCAAGGGACTCACGTCTGAGCATACCCTGCCAACTTTTTGGCGAACAAAGCGTTACAAAAGGGGGTGGTGATGGACGGAGCATCAGAACCAATCAAACACTCACACCCAGTCAACAGATCTGGGTTTGATCCATCACCGTTCTTTAGCCCACTCTGCCACCCCAGTTCAGACATGGCCATATGCAAATCAGTCTGACCCTGTGCCTCATGGGAACAGTCCAGCCCGAACTGCCAAGCCATGACTTCCCTGGACCGGAAACAAGCTTCCTAGGACCGGTTTCTGGCATTTCAGCCGTCTTCAGCCAGGCTTGCTTGAATCCAGTGGCAAAGTGAGCAAGGGACTCACGTCTGAGCATACCCTGCCAACTTTTTGGTGAACAAAGCGTTACAAAAGGGGGTGGTGATGGACGGAGCATCAGAACCAATCAAACACTCACACCCAGTCAACAGATCTGGGTTTGATCCATCACCATTCTTTAGCCCACTCTGCCACCCCAGTTCAGACATGGCCATATGCAAATCAGTCTGACCCTGTGCCTCATGGGAACAGTCCAGCCCGAACTGCCAAGCCATGACTTCCCTGGACCGGAAACAAGCTTCCTAGGACCGGTTTCTGGCATTTCAGCCGTCTTCAGCCAGGCTTGCTTGAATCAGTGGCAAAGTGAGCAAGGGACTCACATCTGAGCATACCCTGCCAACTTTTTGGCGAACAATGCGTTACAAAAGGGGGTGGGGATGGACAGAGCATCAGAACCAATCAAACACTCACACCCAGTCAACAGATCTGGGTTTGATCCATCACCGTTCTTTAGCCCACTCTGCCACCCCAGTTCAGACATGGCCATATGCAAATCAGTCTGACCCTGTGCCTCATGGGAACAGTCCAGCCCGAACTGCCAAGCCATGACTTCCCTGGACCGGAAACAAGCTTCCTAGGACCGGTTTCTGGCCTTTCAGCCGTCTTCAGCCAGGCTTGCTTGAATCCAGTGGCAAAGTGAGCAAGGGATTCACGTCTGAGCATACCCTGCCAACTTTTTGGCGAACAAAGCGTTACAAAAGGGGGTGGTGATGGACGGAGCATCAGAACCAATCAAACACTCACACCCAGTCAACAGATCTGGGTTTGATCCATCACCTTTCTTTAGCCCACTCTGCCACCCCAGTTCAGACATGGCCATATGCAAATCAGTATGACCCTGTGCCTCATGGGAACAGTCCAGCCCGAACTGCCAAGCCATGACTTCCCTGGTCCGGAAACAAGCTTCCTAGGACCGGTTTCTGGCATTTCAGCCGTCTTCAGCCAGGCTTGCTTGAATCCAGTGGCAAAGTGAGCAAGGGACTTACGTCTGAGCATACCCTGCCAACTTTTTGGCGAACAAAGCGTTACAAAAGGGGGTGGTGATGGACGGAGCATCAGAACCAATCAAACACTCACACCCAGTCAACAGATCTGGGTTTGATCCATCACCGTTCTTTAGCCCACTCTGCCACCCCAGTTCAGACATGGCCATATGCAAATCAGTCTGACCCTGTGCCTCATGGGAACAGTCCAGCCCGAACTGCCAAGCCATGACTTCCCTGGACCGGAAACAAGCTTCCTAGGACCGGATTCTGGCATTTCAGCCGTCTTCAGCCAGGCTTGCTTGAATCCAGTGGCAAAGTGAGCAAGGGACTCACGTCTGAGCATACCCTGCCAACTTTTTGGCGAACAAAGTGTTACAAAAGGGGGTGGTGATGGACGGAGCATCAGAACCAATCAAACACTCACACCCAGTCAACAGATCTGGGTTTGATCCATCACCATTCTTTAGCCCACTCTGCCACCCCAGTTCAGACATGGCCATATGCAAATCAGTCTGACCCTGTGCCTCATGGGAACAGTCCGGCCCGAACTGCCAAGCCATGATTTCCCTGGACCGGAAACAAGCTTCCTAGGACCGGTTTCTGGCATTTCAGCCGTCTTCAGCCAGGCTTGCTTGAATCCAGTGGCAAAGTGAGCAAGGGACTCACGTCTGAGCATACCCTGCCAACTTTTTGGCGAACAAAGCGTTACAAAAGGGGGTGGTGATGGACAGAGGATCAGAACCAATCAAACACTCACACCCAGTCAACAGATCTGGGTTTGATCCATCACCGTTCTTTAGCCCACTCTTCCACCCCAGTTCAGACATGGCCATATGTAAATCAGTCTGACCCTGTGCCTCATGGGAACAGTCCAGCCCGAACTGCCAAGCCATGACTTCCCTGGACCGGAAACAAGCTTCCTAGGACCGGTTTCTGGCATTTCAGCCATCTTCGGCCAGGCTTGCTTGAATCCAGTGGCAAAGTGAGCAAGGGACTCACGTCTGAGCATACCCTGCCAACTTTTAGGCGAACAAAGCGTTACAAAAGGGGGTGGTGATGGACGGAGCATCAGAACCAATCAAACACTCACGCCCAGTCAACAGATCTGGGTTTGATCCATCACCGTTCTTTAGCCCACTCTGCCACCCCAGTTCAGACATGGCCATATGCAAATCAGTCTGACCCTGTGCCTCATGGGAACAGTCCAGCCCGAACTGCCAAGCCATGACTTCCCTGGACCGGAAACAAGCTTCCTAGGACCGTTTCTGGCATTTCAGCCGTCTTCAGCCAGGCTTGCTTGAATCCAGTGGCAAAGTGAGCAAGGGACTCACGTCTGAGCATACCCTGCCAACTTTTTGGCGAACAAAGCGTTACAAAAGGGGGTGGTGATGGACGGAGCATCAGAACCAATCAAACACTCACACCCAGTCAACAGATCTGGGTTTGATCCATCACCGTTCTTTAGCCCACTCTGCCACCCCAGTTCACACATGGCCATATGCAAATCAGTCTGACCCTGTGCCTCATGGGAACAGTCCAGCCCGAACTGCCAAGCCATGACTTCCCTGGACCGGAAACAAGCTTCCTAGGACCGGTTTCTGGCATTTCAGCCGTCTTCAGCCAGGCTTGCTTGAATCCAGTGGCAAAGTGAGCAAGGGACTCACGTCTGAGCATACCCTGCCAACTTTTTGGCGAACAAAGCATTACAAAAGGGGGTGGTGATGGACGGAGCATCAGAACCAATCAAACACTCACAGCCAGTCAACAGATCTGGGTTTGATCCATCACCGTTCTTTAGCCCACTCTGCCACCCCAGTTCAGACATGGCCATATGCAAATCAGTCTGACCCTGTGCCTCATGGGAACAGTCCAGCCCGAACTGCCAAGCCATGACTTCCCTGGACCGGAAACAAGCTTCCTAGGTCCGGTTTCTGGCATTTCAGCCGTCTTCAGCCAGGCTTGCGTGAATCCAGTGGCAAAGTGAGCAAGGGACTTATGTCTGAGCATACCCTGCCAACTTTTTGGCAAACAAAGCGTTACAAAAGGGGGTGGTGATGGACGGAGCATCCGAACCAATCAAACACTCACACCCAGTCAACAGATCTGGGTTTGATCCATCACCGTTCTTTAGCCCACTCTGCCACCCCAGTTCAGACATGGCCATATGCAAATCAGTCTGACCCTGTGCCTCATGGGAACAGTCCAGCCCGAACTGCCAAGCCATGACTTCCCTGGACCAGAAACAAGCTTCCTAGGACCGGATTCTGGCATTTCAGCCGTCTTCAGCCAGGCTTGCTTGAATCCAGTGGCAAAGTGAGCAAGGGACTCACGTCTGAGCATACCCTGCCAACTTTTTGGCGAACAAAACGTTACAAAAGGGGGTGGTGATGGACGGAGCATCAGAACCAATCAAACACTCACACCCAGTCAACAGATCTGGGTTTGATCCATCACCGTTCTTTAGCCCACTCTGCCACCCCAGTTTAGACATGGCCATATGCAAATCAGTCTGACCCTGTGCCTCATGGGAACAGTCCAGCCCGAACTGCCAAGCCATGACTTCCCTGGACCGGAAACAACTTCCTAGGACCGGATTCTGGCATTTCAGCCGTCTTCAGCCAGGCTTGCTTGAATCCAGTGGCAAAGTGAGTAAGGGACTCACGTCTGAGCATACCCTGCCAACTTTTTGGCGAACAAAGCGTTACAAAAGGGGGTGGTGATGGACGGAGCATCAGAACCAATCAAACACTCACACCCAGTCAACAGATCTGCATTTGATCCATCACCGTTCTTCAGCCCACTCTGCCACCCCAGTTCAGACATGGCCATATGCAAATCAGTCTGACCCTGTGCCTCATGGGAACAGTCCAGCCCGAACTGCCAAGCCATGACTTCCCTGGACCGGAAACAAGCTTCCTAGGACTGGTTTCTGGCATTTCAGCCGTCTTCAGCCAGGCTTGCTTGAATCCAGTGGCAAAGTGAGCAAGGGACTCACGTCTGAGCATACCCTGCCAACTTTTTGGCGAACAAAGCGTTACAAAAGGGGGTGGTGATGGACGGAGCATCAGAACCAATCAAACACTCACACCCAGTCAACAGATCTGGGTTTGATCCATCACCGTTCTTTAGCCCACTCTTCCACCCCAGTTCAGACATGGCCATATGCAAATCAGTCTGACCCTGTGCCTCATGGGAACAGTCCAGCCCGAACTGCCAAGCCAAGACTTCCCTGGACTGGAAACAAGCTTCCTAGGACCGGTTTCTGGCATTTCAGCCGTCTTCAGCCAGGCTTGCTTGAATCCAGTGGCAAAGTGAGCAAGGGACTCACGTCTGTGCATACCCTGCCAACTGTTTGGCGAACAAAGCATTACAAAAGGGGGTGGTGATGGACGGAGCGTCAGAACCAATCAAACACTCACACCCAGTCAACAGATCTGGGTTTGATCCATCACTGTTCTTTAGCCCACTCTGCCACCCCAGTTCAGACATGGCCATATGCAAATCAGTCTGACCCTGTGCCTCATGGGAACAGTCCAGCCCGAACTGCAAAGCCATGACTTCCCTGGACCGGAAACAAGCTTCCTAGGACCGGTTTCTGGCTTTTCAGCCGTCTTCAGCCAGGCTTGCTTGAATCCAGTGGCAAAGTGAGCAAGGGACTCACGTCTGAGCATACCCTGCCAACTTTTTGGCGAACAAAGCGTTACAAAAGGGGGTGGTGATGGACGGAGCATCAGAACCAATCAAACACTCACACCCAGTCAACAGATCTGGGTTTGATCCATCACCGTTCTTTAGCCCACTCTGCCACCCCAGTTCAGACATGGCCATATGCAAATCAGTCTGACCCTGTGCCTCATGGGAACAGTCCAGCCCGAACTGCCAAGCCATGACTTCCCTGGACCGGAAACACGCTTCCTAGGACCGGTTTCTGGCATTTCAGCCGTCTTCAGCCAGGCTTGCTTGAATCCAGTGGCAAAGTGAGCAAGGGACTCACGTCTGAGCATACCCTGCCAACTTTTTGGCGAACAAAGCGTTACAAAAGGGGGTGGTGATGGACGGAGCATCAGAACCAATCAAACACTCACACCCAGTCAACAGATCTTGGTTTGATCCATCACCGTTCTTTAGCCCACTCTGCCACCCCAGTTCAGACATGGCCATATGCAAATCAGTCTGACCCTGTGCCTCATGGCAACAGTCCAGCCCGAACTGCCAAGCCATGACTTCCCTGGACGGGAAACAAGCTTCCTAGGACCGGTTTCTGGCATTTCAGCCGTCTTCAGCCAGGCTTGCTTGAATCCAGTGGCAAAGTGAGCAAGGGACTTACGTCTGAGCATACCCTGCCAACATTTTGGCGAACAAAGCGTTACAAAAGGGGGTGGTGATGGACGGAGCATCAGAACCAATCAAACACTCACACCCAGTCAACAGATCTGGGTTTGATCCATCACCGTTCTTTAGCCCACTCTGCCACCCCAGTTCAGACATGGCCATATGCAAATCAGTCTGACCCTGTGCCTCATGGGAACAGTCCAGCCCGAACTGCCAAGCCATGACTTCCCTGGACCGGAAACAAGCTTCCTAGGACCGGATTCTGGCATTTCAGCCGTCTTCAGCCAGGCTTGATTGAATCCAGTGGCAAAGTGAGCAAGGGACTCACGTCTGAGCATACCCTGCCAACTTTTTGGCGAACAAAGCGTTACAAAAGGGGGTGGTGATGGACGGAGCATCAGAACCAATCAAACACTCACACCCAGTCAACAGATCTGGGTTTGATCCATCACCGTTCTTTAGCCCACTCTGCCACCCCAGTTCAGACATGGCCATATGCAAATCAGTCTGACCCTGTGCCTCATGGCAACAGTCCAGCCCGAACTGCCAAGCCATGACTTCCCTGGACGGGAAACAAGCTTCCTAGGACCGGTTTCTGGCATTTCAGCCGTCTTCAGCCAGGCTTGCTTGAATCCAGTGGCAAAGTGAGCAAGGGACTTACGTCTGAGCATACCCTGCCAACATTTTGGCGAACAAAGCGTTACAAAAGGGGGTGGTGATGGACGGAGCATCAGAACCAATCAAACACTCACACCCAGTCAACAGATCTGGGTTTGATCCATCACCGTTCTTTAGCCCACTCTGCCACCCCAGTTCAGACATGGCCATATGCAAATCAGTCTGACCCTGTGCCTCATGGGAACAGTCCAGCCCGAACTGCCAAGCCATGACTTCCCTGGACCGGAAACAAGCTTCCTAGGACCGGATTCTGGCATTTCAGCCGTCTTCAGCCAGGCTTGATTGAATCCAGTGGCAAAGTGAGCAAGGGACTCACGTCTGAGCATACCCTGCCAACTTTTTGGCGAACAAAGCGTTACAAAAGGGGGTGGTGATGGACGGAGCATCAGAACCAATCAAACACTCACACCCAGTCAACAGATCTGGGTTTGATCCATCACCGTTCTTTAGCCCACTCTGCCACCCCAGTTCAGACATGGCCATATGCAAATCAGTCTGACCCTGTGCCTCATGGGAACAGTCCAGCCCGAACTGCCAAGCCATGACTTCCCTGGACCGGAAACAAGCTTCCTAGGACCGGTTTCTGGCATTTCAGCCGTCTTCAGCCAGGCTTGCTTGAATCCAGTGGCAAAGTGAGCAAGGGACTCACGTCTGAGCATACCCTGCCAACTTTTTGGCGAACAAAGCGTTACAAAAGGGGGTGGTGATGGACGGAGCATCAGAACCAATCAAACACTCACACCCAGTCAACAGATCTGGGTTTGATCTATCACCATTCTTTAGCCCACTCTGCCACCCCAGTTCAGACATGGCCATATGCAAATCAGTCTGACCCTGTGCCTCATGGGAACAGTCCAGCCCGAACTGCCAAGCCATGACTTCCCTGGACCGGAAACAAGCTTCCTAGGACCGGTTTCAGGCATTCCAGCCGTCTTCAGCCAGGCTTGCTTGAATCAGTGGCAAAGTGAGCAAGGGACTCACATCTGAGCATACCCTGCCAACTTTTTGGTGAACAAAGCGTTACAAAAGGGGGTGGTGATGGACAGAGCATCAGAACCAATCAAACACTCACACCCAGTCAACAGATCTGGGTTTGATCCATCACCGTTCTTTAGCCCACTCTGCCACCCCAGTTCAGACATGGCCATATGCAAATCAGTCTGACCCTGTGCCTCATGGGAACAGTCCAGCCCGAACTGCCAAGCCATGACTTCCCTGGACCGGAAACAAGCTTCCTAGGACCGGTTTCTGGCATTTCAGCCGTCTTCAGCCAGGCTTGCTTGAATCCAGTGGCAAAGTGAGCAAGGGACTCACGTCTGAGCATACCCTGCCAACTTTTTGGCGAACAAAGCGTTACAAAAGGGGGTGGTGATGGACTGAGCATCAGAACCAATCAAACACTCACACCCAGTCAACAGATCTGGGTTTGATCCATCACCGTTCTTTAGCCCACTCTGCCACCCCAGTTCAGACATGGCCATATGCAAATCAGTCTGACCCTGTGCCTCATGGGAACAGTCCAGCCCGAACTGCCAAGCCATGACTTCCCTGGTCCGGAAACAAGCTTCCTAGGACCGGTTTCTGGCATTTCAGCCGTCTTCAGCCAGGCTTGCTTGAATCCAGTGGCAAAGTGAGCAAGGGACTTACGTCTGAGCATACCCTGCCAACTTTTTTGCGAACAAAGCGTTACAAAAGGGGGTGGTGATGGACGGAGCATCAGAACCAATCAAACACTCACACCCAGTCAACAGATCTGGGTTTGATCCATCACCGTTCTTTAGCCCACTCTGCCACCCCAGTTCAGACATGGCCATATGCAAATCAGTCTGACCCTGTGCCTCATGGGAACAGTCCAGCCCGAACTGCCAAGCCATGACTTCCCTGGACCGGAAACAAGCTTCCTAGGACCGGATTCTGGCATTTCAGCCGTCTTCAGCCAGGCTTGCTTGAATCCAGTGGCAAAGTGAGCAAGGGACTCACGTCTGAGCATACCCTGCCAACTTTTTGGCGAACAAAGCGTTACAAAAGGGGGTGGTGATGGACGGAGCATCAGAACCAATCAAACACTCACACCCAGTCAACAGATCTGGGTTTGATCCATCACCGTTCTTTAGCCCACTCTGCCACCCCAGTTCAGACATGGCCATATGCAAATCAGTCTGACCCTGTGCCTCATGGGAACAGTCCAGCCCGAACTGCCAAGCCATGACTTCCCTGGACCGGAAACAAGCTTCCTAGGACCGGTTTCTGGCATTTCAGCCGTCTTCAGCCAGGCTTGCTTGAATCCAGTGGCAAAGTGAGCAAGGGACTCACGTCTGAGCATACCCTGCCAACTTTTTGGCGAACAAAGTGTTACAAAAGGGGGTGGTGATGGACGGAGCATCAGAACCAATCAAACACTCACACCCAGTCAACAGATCTGGGTTTGATCCATCACCGTTCTTTAGCCCACTCTGCCACCCCAGTTCAGACATGGCCATATGCAAATCAGTCTGACCCTGTGCCTCATGGGAACAGTCCAGCCCGAACTGCCAAGCCATGACTTCCCTGGACCGGAAACAAGCTTCCTAGGACCGGATTCTGGCATTTCAGCCGTCTTCAGCCAGGCTTGCTTGAATCCAGTGGCAAAGTGAGCAAGGGACTCACGTCTGAGCATACCCTGCCAACTTTTTGGTGAACAAAGCGTTACAAAAGGGGGTGGTGATGGACGGAGCATCAGAACCAATCAAACACTCACACCCAGTCAACAGATCTGGGTTTGATCCATCACCGTTCTTTAGCCCTCTCTGCCACCCCAGTTCAGACATGGCCATATGCAAATCAGTCTGACCCTGTGCCTCATGAGAACAGTCCAGCCCGAACTGCCAAGCCATGACTTCCCTGGACCGGAAACAAGCTTCCTAGGACCGGTTTCTGGCATTTCAGCCGTCTTCAGCCAGGCTTGCTTGAATCCAGTGGCAAAGTGAGCAAGGGACTCACGTCTGAGCATACCCTGCCAACTTTTTGGCGAACAAAGCGTTACAAAAGGGGGTGGTGATGGACGGAGCATCAGAACCAATCAAACACTCACACCCAGTCAACAGATCTGGGTTTGATCCATCACCATTCTTTAGCCCACTCTGCCACCCCAGTTCAGACATGGCCATATGCAAATCAGTCTGACCCTGTGCCTCATGGGAACAGTCCAGCCCGAACTGCCAAGCCATGACTTCCCTGGACCGGAAACAAGCTTCCTAGGACCGGTTTCTGGCATTTCAGCCGTCTTCAGCCAGGCTTGCTTGAATCAGTGGCAAAGTGAGCAAGGGACTCACATCTGAGCATACCCTGCCAACTTTTTGGCGAACAATGCGTTACAAAAGGGGGTGGGGATGGACAGAGCATCAGAACCAATCAAACACTCACACCCAGTCAACAGATCTGGGTTTGATCCATCACCGTTCTTTAGCCCACTCTGCCACCCCAGTTCAGACATGGCCATATGCAAATCAGTCTGACCCTGTGCCTCATGGGAACAGTCCAGCCCGAACTGCCAAGCCATGACTTCCCTGGACCGGAAACAAGCTTCCTAGGACCGGTTTCTGGCCTTTCAGCCGTCTTCAGCCAGGCTTGCTTGAATCCAGTGGCAAAGTGAGCAAGGGATTCACGTCTGAGCATACCCTGCCAACTTTTTGGTGAACAAAGCGTTACAAAAGGGGGTGGTGATGGACGGAGCATCAGAACCAATCAAACACTCACACCCAGTCAACAGATCTGGGTTTGATCCATCACCTTTCTTTAGCCCACTCTGCCACCCCAGTTCAGACATGGCCATATGCAAATCAGTATGACCCTGTGCCTCATGGGAACAGTCCAGCCCGAACTGCCAAGCCATGACTTCCCTGGTCCGGAAACAAGCTTCCTAGGACCGGTTTCTGGCATTTCAGCCGTCTTCAGCCAGGCTTGCTTGAATCCAGTGGCAAAGTGAGCAAGGGACTTACGTCTGAGCATACCCTGCCAACTTTTTGGCGAACAAAGCGTTACAAAAGGGGGTGGTGATGGACGGAGCATCAGAACCAATCAAACACTCACACCCAGTCAACAGATCTGGGTTTGATCCATCACCGTTCTTTAGCCCACTCTGCCACCCCAGTTCAGACATGGCCATATGCAAATCAGTCTGACCCTGTGCCTCATGGGAACAGTCCAGCCCGAACTGCCAAGCCATGACTTCCCTGGACCGGAAACAAGCTTCCTAGGACCGGATTCTGGCATTTCAGCCGTCTTCAGCCAGGCTTGCTTGAATCCAGTGGCAAAGTGAGCAAGGGACTCACGTCTGAGCATACCCTGCCAACTTTTTGGCGACCAAAGTGTTACAAAAGGGGGTGGTGATGGACGGAGCATCAGAACCAATCAAACACTCACACCCAGTCAACAGATCTGGGTTTGATCCATCACCATTCTTTAGCCCACTCTGCCACCCCAGTTCAGACATGGCCATATGCAAATCAGTCTGACCCTGTGCCTCATGGGAACAGTCCGGCCCGAACTGCCAAGCCATGACTTCCCTGGACCGGAAACAAGCTTCCTAGGACCGGTTTCTGGCATTTCAGCCGTCTTCAGCCAGGCTTGCTTGAATCCAGTGGCAAAGTGAGCAAGGGACTCACGTCTGAGCATACCCTGCCAACTTTTTGGCGAACAAAGCGTTACAAAAGGGGGTGGTGATGGACAGAGGATCAGAACCAATCAAACACTCACACCCAGTCAACAGATCTGGGTTTGATCCATCACCGTTCTTTAGCCCACTCTTCCACCCCAGTTCAGACATGGCCATATGTAAATCAGTCTGACCCTGTGCCTCATGGGAACAGTCCAGCCCGAACTGCCAAGCCATGACTTCCCTGGACCGGAAACAAGCTTCCTAGGACCGGTTTCTGGCATTTCAGCCATCTTCGGCCAGGCTTGCTTGAATCCAGTGGCAAAGTGAGCAAGGGACTCACGTCTGAGCATACCCTGCCAACTTTTAGGCGAACAAAGCGTTACAAAAGGGGGTGGTGATGGACGGAGCATCAGAACCAATCAAACACTCACACCCAGTCAACAGATCTGGGTTTGATCCATCACCGTTCTTTAGCCCACTCTGCCACCCCAGTTCAGACATGGCCATATGCAAATCAGTCTGACCCTGTGCCTCATGGGAACAGTCCAGCCCGAACTGCCAAGCCATGACTTCCCTGGACCGGAAACAAGCTTCCTAGGACCGGTTTCTGGCATTTCAGCCGTCTTCAGCCAGGCTTGCTTGAATCCAGTGGCAAAGTGAGCAAGGGACTCACGTCTGAGCATACCCTGCCAACTTTTTGGCGAACAAAGCGTTACAAAAGGGGGTGGTGATGGACGGAGCATCAGAACCAATCAAACACTCACACCCAGTCAACAGATCTGGGTTTGATCCATCACCGTTCTTTAGCCCACTCTGCCACCCCAGTTCAGACATGGCCATATGCAAATCAGTCTGACCCTGTGCCTCATGGGAACAGTCCAGCCCGAACTGCCAAGCCATGACTTCCCTGGACCGGAAACAAGCTTCCTAGGACCGGTTTCTGGCATTTCAGCCGTCTTCAGCCAGGCTTGCTGGAATCCAGTGGCAAAGTGAGCAAGGGACTCACGTCTGAGCATACCCTGCCAACTTTTTGGCGAACAAAGCATTACAAAAGGGGGTGGTGATGGACGGAGCATCAGAACCAATCAAACACTCACAGCCAGTCAACAGATCTGGGTTTGATCCATCACCGTTCTTTAGCCCACTCTGCCACCCCAGTTCAGACATGGCCATATGCAAATCAGTCTGACCCTGTGCCTCATGGGAACAGTCCAGCCCGAACTGCCAAGCCATGACTTCCCTGGACCGGAAACAAGCTTCCTAGGACCGGATTCTGGCATTTCAGCCGTCTTCAGCCAGGCTTGCTTGAATCCAGTGGCAAAGTGAGCAAGGGACTCACGTCTGAGCATACCCTGCCAACTTTTTGGCGAACAAAACGTTACAAAAGGGGCTGGTGATGGACGGAGCATCAGAACCAATCAAACACTCACACCCAGTCAACAGATCTGGGTTTGATCCATCACCGTTCTTTAGCCCACTCTGCCACCCCAGTTTAGACATGGCCATATGCAAATCAGTCTGACCCTGTGCCTCATGGGAACAGTCCAGCCCGAACTGCCAAGCCATGACTTCCCTGGACCGGAAACAACTTCCTAGGACCGGTTTCTGGCATTTCAGCCGTCTTCAGCCAGGCTTGCTTGAATCCAGTGGCAAAGTGAGTAAGGGACTCACGTCTGAGCATACCCTGCCAACTTTTTGGCGAACAAAGCGTTACAAAAGGGGGTGGTGATGGACGGAGCATCAGAACCAATCAAACACTCACACCCAGTCAACAGATCTGCATTTGATCCATCACCGTTCTTCAGCCCACTCTGCCACCCCAGTTCAGACATGGCCATATGCAAATCAGTCTGACCCTGTGCCTCATGGGAACAGTCCAGCCCGAACTGCCAAGCCATGACTTCCCTGGACCGGAAACAAGCTTCCTAGGACTGGTTTCTGGCATTTCAGCCGTCTTCAGCCAGGCTTGCTTGAATCCAGTGGCAAAGTGAGCAAGGGACTCACGTCTGAGCATACCCTGCCAACTTTTTGGCGAACAAAGCGTTACAAAAGGGGGTGGTGATGGACGGAGCATCAGAACCAATCAAACACTCACACCCAGTCAACAGATCTGGGTTTGATCCATCACCGTTCTTTAGCCCACTCTTCCACCCCAGTTCAGACATGGCCATATGCAAATCAGTCTGACCCTGTGCCTCATGGGAACAGTCCAGCCCGAACTGCCAATCCAAGACTTCCCTGGACTGGAAACAAGCTTCCTAGGACCGGTTTCTGGCATTTCAGCCGTCTTCAGCCAGGCTTGCTTGAATCCAGTGGCAAAGTGAGCAAGGGACTCACGTCTGTGCATACCCTGCCAACTTTTTGGCGAACAAAGCATTACAAAAGGGGGTGGTGATGGACGGAGCGTCAGAACCAATCAAACACTCACACCCAGTCAACAGATCTGGGTTTGATCCATCACTGTTCTTTAGCCCACTCTGCCACCCCAGTTCAGACATGGCCATATGCAAATCAGTCTGACCCTGTGCCTCATGGGAACAGTCCAGCCCGAACTGCAAAGCCATGACTTCCCTGGACCGGAAACAAGCTTCCTAGGACCGGTTTCTGGCTTTTCAGCCGTCTTCAGCCAGGCTTGCTTGAATCCAGTGGCAAAGTGAGCAAGGGACTCACGTCTGAGCATACCCTGCCAACTTTTTGGCGAACAAAGCGTTACAAAAGGGGGTGGTGATGGACGGAGCATCAGAACCAATCAAACACTCACACCCAGTCAACAGATCTGGGTTTGATCCATCACCGTTCTTTAGCCCACTCTGCCACCCCAGTTCAGACATGGCCATATGCAAATCAGTCTGACCCTGTGCCTCATGGGAACAGTCCAGCCCGAACTGCCAAGCCATGACTTCCCTGGACCGGAAACATGCTTCCTAGGACCGGTTTCTGGCATTTCAGCCGTCTTCAGCCAGGCTTGCTTGAATCCAGTGGCAAAGTGAGCAAGGGACTCACGTCTGAGCATACCCTGCCAACATTTTGGCAAACAAAGCGTTACAAAAGGGGGTGGTGATGGACGGAGCATCAGAACCAATCAAACACTCACACCCAGTCAACAGATCTTGGTTTGATCCATCACCGTTCTTTAGCCCACTCTGCCACCCCAGTTCAGACATGGCCATATGCAAATCAGTCTGACCCTGTGCCTCATGGCAACAGTCCAGCCCGAACTGCCAAGCCATGACTTCCCTGGACGGGAAACAAGCTTCCTAGGACCGGTTTCTGGCATTTCAGCCGTCTTCAGCCAGGCTTGCTTGAATCCAGTGGCAAAGTGAGCAAGGGACTTACGTCTGAGCATACCCTGCCAACATTTTGGCGAACAAAGCGTTACAAAAGGGGGTGGTGATGGACGGAGCATCAGAACCAATCAAACACTCACACCCAGTCAACAGATCTGGGTTTGATCCATCACCGTTCTTTAGCCCACTCTGCCACCCCAGTTCAGACATGGCCATATGCAAATCAGTCTGACCCTGTGCCTCATGGGAACAGTCCAGCCCGAACTGCCAAGCCATGACTTCCCTGGACCGGAAACAAGCTTCCTAGGACCGGATTCTGGCATTTCAGCCGTCTTCAGCCAGGCTTGATTGAATCCAGTGGCAAAGTGAGCAAGGGACTCACGTCTGAGCATACCCTGCCAACTTTTTGGCGAACAAAGCGTTACAAAAGGGGGTGGTGATGGACGGAGCATCAGAACCAATCAAACACTCACACCCAGTCAACAGATCTGGGTTTGATCCATCACCGTTCTTTAGCCCACTCTGCCACCCCAGTTCAGAAATGGCCATATGCAAATCAGTCTGACCCTGTGCCTCATGGGAACAGTCCAGCCCGAACTGCCAAGCCATGACTTCCCTGGACCGGAAACAAGCTTCCTAGGACCGGTTTCTGGCATTTCAGCCGTCTTCAGCCAGGCTTGCTTGAATCCAGTGGCAAAGTGAGCAAGGGACTCACGTCTGAGCATACCCTGCCAACTTTTTGGCGAACAAAGCGTTACAAAAGGGGGTGGTGATGGACGGAGCATCAGAACCAATCAAACACTCACACCCAGTCAACAGATCTGGGTTTGATCCATCACCATTCTTTAGCCCACTCTGCCACCCCAGTTCAGACATGGCCATATGCAAATCAGTCTGACCCTGTGCCTCATGGGAACAGTCCAGCCCGAACTGCCAAGCCATGACTTCCCTGGACCGGAAACAAGCTTCCTAGGACCGGTTTCTGGCATTCCAGCCGTCTTCAGCCAGGCTTGCTTGAATCAGTGGCAAAGTGAGCAAGGGACTCACATCTGAGCATACCCTGCCAACTTTTTGGTGAACAAAGCGTTACAAAAGGGGGTGGTGATGGACAGAGCATCAGAACCAATCAAACACTCACACCCAGTCAACAGATCTGGGTTTGATCCATCACCGTTCTTTAGCCCACTCTGCCACCCCAGTTCAGACATGGCCATATGCAAATCAGTCTGACCCTGTGCCTCATGGGAACAGTCCAGCCCGAACTGCCAAGCCATGACTTCCCTGGACCGGAAACAAGCTTCCTAGGACCGGTTTCTGGCATTTCAGCCGTCTTCAGCCAGGCTTGCTTGAATCCAGTGGCAAAGTGAGCAAGGGACTCACGTCTGAGCATACCCTGCCAACTTTTTGGCGAACAAAGCGTTACAAAAGGGGGTGTACCACAATAGGCATTGATGCCTTAAGGCTACTTGCCAAAAACGATCTATTCATTTTAAATTGTATTGCATATTATTGCACCATCATTGTTTATTTGCAGATAGGTATCAAATGGCATTAGTGACCCAAATTGCTTTTAGCAATCCATAGAAGGCCACTAATAATTTATAGACCCAAAAAGTTTAAAATCAATAGAGAAAAGGGTATTTTGAATGGAAAATATTTGGAAAAACACAGGGTTATGCAGCTTTTACTTTGGTATGTCTGTCCTTTCTGCTGCTAGTTTCTGTTTCTGGTGAGGAAAGTGTGTTTAAATGCAAAGTGTGTTTAAGACTGCAGTCCCGCCTCCTATCCACAGGGGCAGAGCTGAGCAAAAATATAAACACACTTCATGAAACACAGGTCCCCACAAGGCAATTATTTTAAAAGTTGCAAAAATCGACATAGATGTTCCTGGAGTCATTTTTTTTATCATTTAGAAGACATTGCCTTGTGGGCACCTGGGTTCAGGTCCCTACAGTGCAATTGAGTCCCCACAGCGTGAGTGTGTTATCACACCCAAGTCCCCACAAGGATAGTAACACACACAAACACACACACACACACACACACACACACACACACTGAGAAAGAGTAGATACTGAGCTAGTTGGTGTAAGATTTTTCTCCATCTCAAATCTGGGTTGTCATCCAGTATTCTAACTCTCCTGTGCCAGGTCTTTCATGAAACGTATGTAAGCATATGTGGAAACATGATTTAAACTGTGTATTGACAATTGCAAGTTCTTTATATAAAGTAGCATCTGCAGTGCAGATCTGCCCTTCAGTGTTAAGGTAACCTGTTCATTTTTCTCCAACTTTACACTCAGTCACTTCCACGTTGGCCACCAATATTATCAAGTGTGTGGCTGGCCACCTCTACACATTGCACTTGAACAATGACTGTACATGGATCTTTCTCTGCTGTATTGTTTATTTATTTTCGTTATAAAGTTTTATATAGGGCGAACAAGATCCCGAAGAATATCAGAGATCTTTACAAAGAATGGAAGGAAGGACATAAATCCAATATCGAACATCAAGTAAGAATGCAAAGCAGGGATAATCGCATAATTCCCAGACAAATGAATCAGGGAGAGTAGTGCAATAAACAGGTATGTAGCCTGCTCTGAAGGGGGGCAAACCATGCGGGAAAGAAGAGCATAGATTCAATATTGACATCAAGTAGGAATACACAACATGAATGATCGCTTGATTCCTAGACAAATGAATCAATGAGAGAGATACAATAAGCAGGAAAATAGCAGGCTACGAGGGGGGCACACAATGCTGTACAGAACAGCAGCATCACAAGAAGGTAAAATGGATGTAGGATCAATGATTTAGAGCAGTTGATACTGGTCCAAATTTAGGTAAAATTGTGTTCATTAGGAATCTTTTGGCTTCCAGTTTGAAAGCAGTCGTTGAAGAGATTCTACGTACTTCCGGTGGGAGAGAGTTCCATATCCTTGGGGCAGTACCAGAGAAGGCTCGAAAACAGGTTCTCTTTTTCCTATGGATGGGTGGTTTCAAGAGGGGAGTGATAGCGCTTCTGGAGGCTCTGACCCACAAGATAATTCAAGCTTTTGCGCTAAGTACCTGGCAGTTTTGAAATGTAGGGCTTTGTGCGTCAGAACGGCAATCTTCAACTGAATTCGAGCTTCGTAGGGCAACCATTTAAGAGATTTAAGGATTGGAGATCTGTGCTTATTTCGTTTGGTACCTGTGACCAGTCTGGCTGCAGCTTTCAGTGAAGCCCTTAGAGGAGCCAGGATGTATTTGGGAAGTCCACAGAGCGTAGCGCTGCTGTAGTCTAGCCTCGGCAGGACCAGTGCTTGTACCACCTGCTTGAAGTCCTTTTGTGGAAGGAATGGCTTGATATTTAAAGTGTCCTCATCAAGTGGTTAGCTCCCTTACACACATTGCTGATATGATTATTCATATTCAGGTGCTTGTCCAGGGTGATTCCGAGAGATTTGGCTGAGTCTATGATGAGAGGGGTGCAGTTGAAGGCAGTGAGGTAATTCAGCCAAAGGTCTAGCTTGGGGATGTGGTTTGGGGGAGAGATGAAAAGGAATTCAGTTTTGGTGGTGTTGAGCAGGAGATGGTTCTCCTTTAACCAATTGTGCGTAGCATTTAGGGTAGTGTTGAGTGAGATGATGTTGTCCGGGTACATATGGAAGAGAATGTTCGTGGAATTTAGAGAATCTGCTAGTGGTTTCAAGAAAAGGTTGAAGAGGATAGGAGATAGGGCGGACACTTGGGGGACACTGGAGAGGGCTGGGAGAGGGAGTGGTTTGCCTTTATTCTTTGTGATCTGTGGTGAAGGAAGGACGAGAACCATTGTTGCACCCGACCCGAGAAACCCATTCTGTTCTTCAAAACGGATAGGAGGTTGTCGTGATTAACCGTGTCGAATGCGGATGAAAGGTCAAGGAGGATTAGGAGGCAGGAATCATTTTGGTCAAGCATTTTTAAAATGTCATCCATAAGGTGCGTGAGAGCCGATTCGATACTGTGCCCCTATGGCGTTGCCCACAACTCTCTACTTCCCATACATATGTTTAGGATTCATGAAAGGTTATGCAAGATCTTTAGCCTTGAAACCATCATTTAATTTAGTTTTTCTGTGTGTCACAAACAATGCATGGATTATGTAAATTTTCACTGCAGACCACATATGACATTTAACTTCCACTCACTGGTGCAAATTCTGTTACAATAAACATACTGGGAAATTAAATACACTATTTGGCAGAGTACATGATCTGTGGCACTGAATGGCAATGTTGCAGCACACAAAAACGTAATAACAGCATAATTAGGGTACTAAAAAGGTTAAAAAATCTGAAATAACCACACAAAATAGCTGACTTGCAACATAATTCCCTCACAGTTGAGAGCTACGGAAGATTAATAAATCCCATGATTGGCTTCCCTGCTCAGATGGTAGATCAGTGCCATGTTACCTTAATGATTCCAACAGTACTCCTCCATCTGACCTAGCCACTAATCACGCTGATAGGAAACCTCAGCCCTCATCTCTAGAGCCTACCTGTGTGAGGAATACTCTAGCCTACTCACATATGGTTCCCAGTATGAGAACAGTACCACAATAGTGAACCAGATTATGTGACCCACTTTGCCTCGACTCCGCTAGATCTCTGTCCCCAACCAAGAATCTCTTCTTTCCACGATGCAGCCAACAGGCAAAGTCATCTAACAGCTGTCAGTTTACTGCACCTGGCTAATGGCCACCTACTCACAGGCTTAAATCCAGTTCTTGCCTTGTTTAGGCCTTATTTCCAGCCTATGGGCTGACATGGAGTCATCTATGGTTTCCTGGGGCCTATCTTGAAATGGCCCAAGCCCTTTTAGTACACTTAGGTCTGAGGAAATCATACATATTGTTGCCAAGCATTCCAGGCCAGGTCCCAATAAGAGTTTCTGACAGTTCCCTGTGAGGACAAGGCAGGGGACTCCTGGCATCCCTTTGCTTGGGTAAACTCTTTTGTTCTCATGGCATTGGCTAAGTAACTTTCCTGTTGCCCCTTAGTCTACAGCCTTCATATTGTTAGGGCTACAGCCTCAAACTAGGACTCACTCCTTTCACTCACACTCTTACTATCCCTGGAGCATTACTGTGAGACTGGCCCCTCAGAGTATGTACCCTGCGGCTGAATTTTTGCCTGACAGTGCAGGACTTCAAGCGCTGACACATAGCTGACATGAAGTGTGGCATATTCTGTATATGCAATGCAGGGATCTGCCAGATCCAGGTTTCCTGTCTCTATCTTTTGGAATATGCAGGTGCACTCCCAGGATAGAAGCAGCCTTAGCAGTGCAATCATACAGTCTGCTCATGTCAGAGCAGGCAACCCTTGCCCACTGGTACTACAACTGTGGGTGGCACATGCTTCCTACTCCTTACTTTTCTATTGGATGCTTGAAATATAACCGCACCTTAGGGTCAATACTCCCAGAGACCTTCCTTGAGGAGACAAACTAGATTTTCTCAACCACTGGTTCATGGATTTTTTTACCCACAGGTTCCCATCCTGCTAAGAATGCAATCTGTAGGTAAGCAAGGAAATACAGATTCATTTCTCTGAGCAATCACCCTCTTCTCTAGGGAAACAATAGGCATAGAACCATCACAGCCCCCCATGGATATTCCTTACCCTACAGATCTCTCCCTGAAGCCACTGCTGTGGGGATACCACCACCAGGGTCTGACTATCTCTGGTATCCCACAGATCAGTGACAAAGACCCTGTGCACTGGAAGAACTTCCTAGAACTGTCTAAATAACAAGCCTACCTCCTGTTTCCATCTACCTATACACACTGCACTCATACAAAGCACTAAGGGTGCCATCCAAGCAAGCCAAGATAGAGGCCAGACAATGCCACTACCATGAATAGAGCTGTGGGGGATTTATTTCTCTCAAGCATAGTCAAGCTAGAGGATGCATGTATATTTTCATGAAAACCCACAAGATGTGTTATTGTTGTTGCAACTAATGTTTGTGTTTGAAAATGTTTGCTATTTAAAAGCTTAACTGGTGACAGTTTACAACTCTGATTATGTATTGTGCAGTAGAGGGCTTGACTGGGAACACAAAGCAGCCCTGTCAAATTTTGGCAGACCAGCCCCCATATCCTGCATAGCGAGCATGGAGTTTGGGGGAGCCTTCTCCCCAAGAATATGTGGGGGGAAAAATTGCAAAAACTGTGTATTCTACAAAACCTTTTTTCATTATATTTTAATTGTATTAGCTTCTTACCTAACTAAAATGTTTCACCGGATCGGACATAGAGCACCACAGAGCCCTGCAAAGTTGCAAGGCTCCTCACCGAAGTTGTCCCAGCAGTGTAATCCCTATAGTATGCATATTACAAATTATTTTCAAGCAAGGAGTCACTTCAATGAACCCTTGTGCAGGTAACCAAGCCAATTCAGAATATAGTCATGTCTCCAAATATAGCATAGATACACACTACACACAAGACTCCGACATCTAACCCCCTAACTCTAATAGCAAGAAAAGAACAGATCCCTTCCAAAACAAAAAAGAATAGAACACTTTTATCCCTTTGGGAAATTGGACGCATAAAACAAAGTCAAATGAAACATTAACACACTTCAGCTGGTCCTTTCCAACAAGTTGGCATTCAGCCTACATACCAAATATTGACTAGTAAGCATACAACACATCACTAAAATAACCACTCAATTCCCTCTGTCAGATCAGATTATGTATTGTGGTCATTGAACTGACTAACAACCGGGATCAAGATACTAACTGTTGAAATGGTCCATTCCATCAGCAGCCAGCTAATTTGGGCTAATGTCCATTCTATGTGGGGTATCAGACCATCCCACCGACATTATAGCTCCACAAAGCAAAGGTAGCCTGATGTCATTGACATAATTGATGGTGTAGCATCTCATTTAAGATAAATCAATTTGATGCCTACACTGCACTAGGCGCTGAAGTATCCATATCTTTCTGGAGTCCTGGAGGGGAATATTTTCAGAGTTTGCCACCTTTGCAATTTCTTCATCTTTGCTCCAGGTAACTTGAGTGGCCAGCAACTTCCTGGATCTCTGGTGCCACCTTTCAATTCAAGTTTTGTGTTTGTATGTTGAGGCCCGGCTCCTTCACTTTTAGGAACTCCAAGCCCCTCAATTTAGTCTATGACCACCTCAGCGCCCCTGAGACAATAGGCTTTGCCATCTGTCAGAACAACTGTTTCACATGAAAAGCAGCGTATATAGGAGCACCAGCCCTCTCCTTTGTTTCTTTACTTCCTAAAAGGAGTTTTGCTTCTGTGCATTGCCAAGATATATTACAGAAAATTCAAGATCAAATGGACTGGGTCTGATGTTGAAGGATATGGAGAATATAATGCTGGTCTCTATAATTCAGCATTCTATTAATAATTAGATGAGGGGGAGGCATAAGAGCCCTATATGTCTGCTCCACAGAAAAAAATCAAAAGGCCTTTGGGAGCCACATGTTCAACAAGACAGTTGTCAAGAAACAGTTCCATGCTTGGACAGTCTGCCTTCTCAGAATACTGCCTAGTATTTCAAAACAGTGGCACTCTTTCCGATCGTCTACCTCTTTTTGCAGTACCTGAGCTTCAGGTTCTAAGGACTTCAGGGTATTTTCAGACAACTGTACTCTGTAAGTCAACTTGTGGTGACCTGCCCTCAAGGGAGCAATGGCACTGGCCATTGAGTTGATCTTATTTTCCATTGCAGTTTGAGAGTTCTGAATGGCCAGGAGTATACATTCAAAATTATCTTCCATGGCAGGATTCTGTGGTTTACAGATGAAAGGAAAGTCTTTCATTGCTCAACGCAGTGGTGTCACAATGGCATTAACCGAGGTGTTTGACATAGTGCAGTGTTTCAACTGTTGGTAAGACCCTGTTTACCTCAGCAGGACTGATGTAGAAGCAAACTAGGGTCAACTCTTCAGTCACTAATTTAGCAAACCACCCTTGAAGGGTCCAAGCACAAATGTAAACAGTCATTGTGTATCAGTGTCTGCAAAGATCTCTTTGTTTCTTCTTACATAACAAATATTGACCAATAGATATACAACACGTCACTCAAACAATCACTTTTGCTTGCACTATTGAGTCACTAGAAGGGGCTGGTCAGATTTAACCAATGCTGGGTGCTGTACAAGTATACTGGGGACATGGGACTAGCTATACACCAGGGCCTTGATTCCAACAGTATAAAGTGGCTCATTTCAGTGACAGCCAGATGGTGTGGGTCCCATTGAATTCCATGGTGGGGGGGGGGGGCACTAATGGAACGTACTGACAGTACAGCACAACAAAACAAGGGGAAGGACAAGGACAATGACAACATCTGCTGTCATTGCCATGATTAATGTTGCAGTGTCTCTCTCAATAGCAATGTCTCTGATGTCATCACTCTGCACCAATCGTTGAAGTATCTGTATCCCACTTTAGGCTTCAGGGGAACATTTTCAGAGATTTCCAACGTGAGCAATTGCTTTGGCCTTGTTCCACAAAACCGGAGTGGCCAAATGCTTCCTGGATCTCTGGCCTAGTCATTGCTTACACTGAGTGTTTGTGTTTGAAGGTCAGCCATGCTTTCCACTAGGCTCTCTTATCCCTCAATCTAGTATATAACCAACTCAATAACACAATAGGAAAAGCAGCCTTTGTCGGAGCTTTAGACGTGTATATTGGTAATTTCCTTCCTAAAAGTTGTTTAGTTTATTAAGCACTACCAAAGTTCAATTGGAAAATCTAAGATGGATCTGATGTGTCAGGTCCATTGAAGGATGTGATGCAGTCAGTCAGTGGTTATTTGGGGTTTTGCCAGTGGCTGGGATGGAGGCCCATCAGAGCCAAATGCACAACAAACACATTCTGAAGGAGGTTCACTGCTTGATCCTTCTGCCCTTTTCAGAAACGCTCTCTCTTCGAAAGCCTGACCCTCTTGTGGAGATCGTCAACCTGTTTGTGCAGTACATTGAATTCAGTTTTTCACATCTTCACTGAAGTTTCAGAAAACGTTTTCACATTTATTTTTTTTAGCGAATTTCTAGTTTTTTTTTACATAGAAAGCAATATTTTATTTCCATACGCAAGGCCGGGTGTGCCCGGCTTGGGGTTTGTTGTAGAGACTAACCTGCAACCAGTCCCTGCATCTAACCACCAGCGGGCATCCAACACCCCCACCACACACAGCCTTCCCCTTTTTGTGGCAACCCACTGCAGACACCTAGGTCCTGTCCTTTTTCTAATAATAATTTCCACCACATGAGACTCACATGGGAGCCATTGTGGGCCACCGCTCATCTGTGGAACTTCTGTGGGATCATGGAGCTCCTGTGGGATTGCAAAAACCCCAAAACAGATATATATTTTTTATGTTTGGCCTGTGGGATCCCTTTGGGACTTCCACACAAGGTTCAGGTGGTCATGGCATCCCTACCCTGCTCCTTATACCCCATTATATACATTTTCTGGACGCAAGGACTGAGACCTGTTGTCCTGAAGAAGTGGCCAGCCAATCAGAGCGCAAGCTTCTGCAGGAGTTTGTGGGAGCCTTTCACTCCCATGGGAGTGAGGTGGCTGATGGGGAAAAAAGTCCCCTCAGCTAAATATATTGCTCAATTATATGAAGTTGCATGATCGCAGGACACATGAGAGCCTCCCGTGAACCCAACCATTTGGCTATACAAGGTTTGTGAACCTCAACTTCTCAAAAACTATTGAACGGATGTACAAAAAGGCAGTTCTCAAAATGCAAGGTCCCTCATGCAAGTTTCCATTGTAAAATTGAATAGTAATCCCACAAAAATGGCTCAACAGAATCATACCAGATTTGGCAGAAAGCTGGATATTGGTCCAGAAAGTATGCTTGTTGTGATTTGATGTCAATTTCTTCAGTAGTTTTTGAGATTTTGAGAGATTAAGGTTCCAATTGTATGTATATATTACACCAAGGAGGCTCTTTGGAGCTGACGGATATAAAAGTAGGATCTGATTGGTTGCTATCGCACCAACAAAGATGTGGCAGCAGCCATTTTTGGACACAGTCCTCTATCCTAGAAAGAGAATTAAAAACAATTTACAGGGGCAGGGTAGGAATACCAAGCCCACCCCCCCTTAGACCTGTTGAGAGGCGTCCTAGAGGAACCCTGTCTAGGGCCAAAAGTATGTTTTTTCCCCCCAGTAATGCAGATTCACAGAAGACCTGAGGTGTCGTTAAAAGAATTTGATGGTCTCCTGCCCTTTCCAAGAGTAAGACCCCTGGGTGGTACAGGGCTCAGGGGGTTTGATTACATTTTTTTTATTGTGGAGGGTTGTGCCACCCTCTTTTCCCAGCATCAAGAAACCTCAGAGACCCAATCCTACTGGGGCTGGAATACTTATTAATTGGGAGGGTGGGTGAGGACCCCTTCCCTGAGCCTCTAGAGGTACCAGGGACCCCATTCTCTGCGAAAGGACATGCATCTCCCCTCCCAGAGCCTCATTAGGGCTCTGGGACATCATCCCCTGAGGCCAGGTTTTTTTGGGAGGGGGAATGGGGCCCCCTCATCGAGCGTTAGAGAAGCCCCACGGTCCTGATCCTATGGGACCAGTGTTTTTATGTGGGGATGGAGCATCAAGATCCTCTTCTCGAGCTGTAGATTATCTCCGGGGATCCCATCTTCTGGGCCCAATCGCTGCAGTGTCCCGGGGACTCCATCCTCTGGGACATTGCTGTGGTCCCTGCCAGGGAGAGTGCAAGAAGGGAATGTAAACTTTATTCCCTGCCTGTACTTTCCTGGGCAGGAAACACAACTTTGTAACCAGATGGTTTGAGCAGTGATAGAAATTCCTCCCTCCCAAGTGGGTGGGAGCAAAGCAGTAGACCATGGGGACATTGGGCCTTCCCTTGTGGCCCCCAGTGATAGAGCTTTTGAGGGTGCCCTTAGTAGGCATCGGGGCAGTCACTTACACATAATGGCCATCTCCAGCTGGCACCCACTCTGGGTGCTGGCTAGGAAGCCATAAGTGGCCACGGGGGCCTCAGGAATCCTGACCAGCCCTCAGCTTAAAATAAATTATGTAGATTACCTGGTGGGAACCAGGGCAACCCAAAATAAATTGTGAAAAAAAGAAGAAATGAGCAGCAGGAGCCAATCCTTTAGTTTTCACCGCTCTGTGGCAAGAGATCCAAATTAATGCCTTTTGGGGGCTTTTATCAATTACATTTTTTCTTCCTGGTGGCGCCTCTGGAAGGGGCACCACCAACTATTTGTTTAGTGTTGTGGAGGGCTGCAGGAAGTGTGGTAGGCCCCTACAACATTAAAAGAAAAACACAGTATATCTTGTTGGTCATTTAATCAATGACCCAGAAAAGCTTATAATATTTTTGATGTGCTGACCACTTGATAAAGCTGATAGGTCCGCCGCTTTTTATTTTTCAGAATGTTAACCCTTGGACAAGTGCAGTGGGTCTATCTTACCTAAAATGACACCCTTTACATTGTTATATGACACAGTCAGCTGTGTGTGGTGTGAGGTTGGGCCTGGCACCCAGCCCCACACCACACACTGCTATGGACATCTTACATTACATTAAAAAACAGAGAATTTCACTGAAAAGAATAAACGTTAAAGAGATGTTATAGACAGGAATCGTAGTAATCAGGCATAAGTGGAGAAATTCACGCCGCTCGTGGATTTTGTGGAATTCAAGAACTCTGCATTCCACTTGGAACATGGAGTTCCTGATAAATTCTGCTTTCCGGCATGTAGTGGAGATTTTTTTCTGTTGGCACGCCTGAGACGTGTTCTGGCGCGCACTGGTAAGCATGATTAGTTTTGCTGGCTGCTAGCAAGTAAGTGCGAGACTTAGCAGCTGCTAGCGTGACTTTTAGCTCTTTATCATGATGTTGGCGAGTGTGGGTACTGCACCTTGAACAGACTCTCTACTCGAGAAGCAGCTAAATCTACTAAAAAAGGCATTTTTAAGTTATTATTCTCCTCCAACTGACCATTCAGGTTGTTTTTTAGTACAAGATTATTGTATTTTTTTTCCAACAAGAAGTGCCCCTTAGACTCCAACTTCCTGTTCCTGTCCAGCAGGCTTACCAAATGCTTTGTCCATTTCTGATCACTTTACATTTGGATCTGAAGCTGGAACGATCACTCACTTTGTCTGCTGCATATATACCATTGGATGTAAGGACTTTGTTATTGAGCTTTCACAAGTAAGTTAAAAAAACTCCTGTATAAGGGTATTGCTTGTTTGATAGAAGGCATGCCCCAGTATTTATTTTACTTTTATTGGATTTTTAAAATTTATTGCGATGGGTGGCCTGCAGTTTCAGTAGAGGCCTGGTTATATTTTTGGATTTTTTTTCATCTTTTGTAAATAAACAATGTTGCACAGTTCAGTACATTTTCTCCATGTTTATTACGTTTGCAATACTTAGTTATTTTACTATGTGGCCTAGTCTGTCGACGGGCCATCAAGTCTTTAGCCCCAGACCAGTACTAGTCACAGGTGCCCGAAACAACTGTATCTGTTGTAAATGTTGTTTTAAAACATCATTTAGTGCTGAAATGGCATTGGATTAAATAAAAAATGTTTTTTTTGTATTTTGCGCTTTTTGTATGTACAAAAAGTATACATGTGGGGTAATATATGATGTCTTAGGAGGGTATGTGGTTACTTGTACATTTTTATATCTCAATTTTGATTTTTGGCATTGCTGAATTAATGGCAGTGTTTTCTTCAGTGTTACCAATGCTTCCTTTGTCTGGCCAGTCTGTATGTGCTTCCCTAGGCCACCATTTGACTTTGTTCTCCATTGGTCGTGACCTGAGGCCATTTTGTGTAGTCAGTGTCCACCATAGACCTGCAAGTGTTCTTAGTTGTGGCTTTTGCTATAAGCCTAAATGTGTTCTTGGTTGTTGCCATGCCTCCTTGCTTGCTGCTTGACCATGTGGTCGGTGGCCATGTTGTGTAGCCCGACAGTGTGCTTTTTCCATAGGCCTGCATGTGTTCTTTGCTGTGGCCATGCTTTCTAGTTTGCTGTTGCTTTTTGACCATGTGGTCGGTGGCCATTTGGTGTAGCCAGCCAATGTTTTTTTTTCTGTATAGGCCAGCATGTGTTCTTAGTAGTGGCCATGCTTCCTCGTTTGCTGTTTCACCATGTGGTAAGTGGACATTTTGTGTAGCTAGCTAGTGTGCTTTTGCCATAGGCCTGCATGTGTTCTTTGTTGTGGCCATGCTTCCTTGCTTGTTGTTGTTGTTTGACGATGTGGTTGTGGCCATTTGGTGTAGCCAGCCAGTGTGCTTTTGCCATAGGCCTGCATGTGTTCTTCATTTCAGCCATGCTTACTTGTTTGCTGTTGCTTTTTGACCATGCGGTCGGTGGCCATTTGATGTAGCCAGCCAGTGTGCTTTTGCATAGGCCTGCATGTGTTCTTTGTGGTGGCAATGCTTCCTCGTTTGCTGTTGTTGTTTCACCATGTGGTAAGTGGCCGTTTTGTGTAGCCAGCCAGTGTGCTTTTGCCATAGTCTAAATGAGTTCTTTGTTGTTGCCATGCCTCCCTGCTTGCTGCTTGACCATGTAGTCAGTGACCATTTTGTGTAGCCAGCCAGTGTGCTTTTGCCATAGTCTAAATGAGTTCTTTGTTGTTGCCATGCCTCCCTGCTTGCTGCTTGACCATGTAGTCAGTGACCATTTTGTGTAGCAAGCCAGTGTGCTCAAGCCATAGGCCTGCATGTATTCGTTTTTATGGCCATGCCTCTTTGCTTGCTGTTGTTTGTTGACCATGTGGCCGGAGGCCATTTTATGTAGCCGCACTTTTTTCCAGCTTTCAAAGGGAGATTGATAGGAGAGGACTATGCCTTTATGTATTTGTTAATTTTTGTACTTTTCCATGATATCAAGTTAATATTACTGAGGTATTCAAGATATTACGATATGATTAGCGCAGTATACCTAATGATAGTTTACCGCGTTATGGTGAGTTAAACGGCTCGAGATCCCCGATTATGTTTAGTACGACAAAAAGGGCCGAGAAACCAAACTGTCTCCATCTTGAATTACGGCTCTCTCTCCCGCTTAAGAGTCACGTGGTCTTTTCCGCACACCCTCTGCTTCCCCCTTTCCTTGTATTTAATTAGGAGACAGGCTGAGTTGCTGAGAAGCAAGGTCACATCTGCTAAAAGGGAGTATCAGGCAAATTCCTCTAGGCCTGGGACGAAAAGGGAGTTACCCTTTCGACCTTCTCTGTAAAGATAGTAACCCTTTGTATGTGTAACCGAAACTAGAAATGGGCATGAGCTCATTAGGGGCGCCAGGACTAACTGGTACTTTTCCACATATATGGTTTTGTATGCTGTACTGATAATGTATAAAAGTGTGTTACTGTCAAGGAGCCAGCAGTCTTCCTCGGCGCACCTGATGGGTGAGGATCGACGAGGCTCCTCTATATAGAGTTCTGTGATTGCAAATAAACGTTTGAACCTTCCACGTTGCCAACTGCTCCTTCCTACCTAGCATTTCGGGCCAATGGTAAGTGTGGCCCTTGGAATAATTAATTTGGACACTTCAGTTGGCGACCACGAAGGGACCCCGTGAAAGGGTCTTTCCCCCCCCCCCCGTATTCGGGTGGTGGGGTTGGGGGCGTCCTGACCGGTTGGCGGGAGAGGAGCCTGAGGATTTCTCCCACCCTGCACGACTTTTCGGTACGTCCCCTGCTGCTAGTTACCCTTCACCGGGGTCCTACGGGCTTAACCCAGGAACTGGATCGATTTTGGTCTAGAGGAGTTGGCAGCGGAGAACGAACATTCGTATCTGGGTGCACCCGGTGAGTATTGATTTGATTTTGACGCACGCGTTGTAAACGGTGCATTATTGGTTAAGGCACGCGTTGAAGACGGTGTGCAATTTGATTGATTTGAGAGCATTCGTTGAGAACGATGCGTTTTTGATTTTGAACACGGATTGCATTTGTTTGAAGCTCGCGCTGGACAGCGGTGCATTGATTTGAGGACACGCACCGGAGGGTGGTGTCTTGTTTGATTAAGGTTAGCATTACCGTGGTTTGACTTGAAGTACGTACAGGTTGCATTTGATTTGAGTAAAAACGGCGCGCCGAAGGATTACAAACGGATTGCACGTGGACAGACCCGTGACCTAGACTGGGTAGCCACAGGGCATACTCCTGACGGGGCAAGTCCTCGTTGGGGGCTGGTCTTAGTGGTGAGCCAGGAGGGTGTCCGGAATCCCGCGTGTAGTTTGGTGTTTTGGACTGTGAACCAGAGTCGACGGGCTTGGTTCTCTGATACTGATTGTACGTTGTGCATGATTCATGTTGATTGTTGTTCGTGTATACATGTCTGAAAACTAACCAAAATGTCCTGTTTTAGTAAATTGAATTGTTTTGGCTGCTGCTGTCGAACAAGTGACTCTAGACTAGCGGAGAGCCAACCCGCCCCGCCGGAGGGCAGTCCTAGCCATTTTATGTATGTCAAACATGGGATCTCTCCGTTGTTGTTTTGCACTCTGTGGCATAAGTATACCAAGGGCAATGAGGAGTTACGCTGGCCCAAAACAGGCTCATTTGATGAAAAGAAAATTGCGTTCCTACAGGAACAGCTGTTTTCTAGGCGAAGTAGGCAGGCCATGTTTGACGCCCTCGTTGCATGGCAGAAGGAGGCCAAACAACGGCGAATAAGGGAAGAGAAAGTAGCCAGAGGTAAGGCAGGACAGAATGTTACTCAGAAAGCTATGGCCTATGACCGAGACAGAGTAGAAAAGGGATTGGATTGCATGAATCGTGAGTTCCGACTGAAGGTGGATAAGAGCTATGTGACCCGCCCGAATGCAGAAGATGAGATAGAGGATTTACTGGACACCAGACCACCACCCCCTTATGTGCCACAGAGGATATATCCGGAGGTATCAGGGGCCTCGGCCCCGGCTCCGGATATGTCCCAGGGGGCCTCAGCTTCGGCCCCCCCGGCCACCACTACCCCTCCCTCCCAGCCGAACCTCTCTCGGTTGCCGACATCTGTGTCTGAAGTTATGGCCATACTGCCTAATTTATTGACGGCAGCTGCAGCCGGGACCCCTCAGCTGTCGCTGGGGTCAATGCCTTTGTGGTAAATAAAATAAATATTACCGGACTGAATTTCATACGGAATCTTAAAATAAAGTAAAATAGCTCAAAATAACAAGAGGCAGAATCCGTGGTATAAGAGGTTTTCTAATGGGCTTTATTCCATTCAAAATGGCCGACTCGAGTCGCGGCCTTCAGGTTCCGTCACCACGAGGGTTCAGGAAGTGAAGTACAATAATTTATTAACAGACATGTATTTTTATAATAAGTACTTTACAATGAAACGAATGTAGAAGGCGTAACATTTGATAAGAAAAGTGACAAAACAGTGACATAATCGAAACTAGGCGTAATAAGGAATAAAAGAAACATGATTGGTTAGAATTATCAGACATAGGTGGATCTATAAGATAATACTTGGCATAGATGCGCGCGCAGCAGTATGACGTGTAATTGACGTGCAACTAGGGGGTGAAGGGGACTTGACATTTAGCTCTACATGTGGAGACGAGAAGTCTGGGGTCAAGTCAACCTAATCCCAAATCATATCTAACATCCTATGTTTAAAGAACTATGTTATCCACAAGGAAGAGACTCTCGGACAGAATCTATTCTATACTGACTGTGTGTGCGTGTACAAGCGTCTAAGTGTCTATATGAGATGCGAGGGGCAGAAAACTTTCCATGGCAACAGGGCTATGAATCACTTGCAGGAGGACGGAAAGGCTGAGTCCTCTGCTTGTGAGCTAAAGGAAATGTTTACCTAAATCACTGGACAGGAATGCATCGGCTGGAGAGCAAAATAGATAATTCGAAGGTGAAATACAACTTCTTGGCAGACAGGCGAAAACTGGCCGAGGCAGGCACCGTTAGCTGCACAGGGAGTAGGACAAAGTTCATGGATACAGATGCGAGCTCAAGCTGAAGCTGTCAGAGACAGAGAGCAGGGAAAGGCTTTGAGGACAGAATCGGGCCTACTCGCCTGAACTGTAAAAATGGAGTAACTTAGCCATATAAAGTCGGTGGCCTTTCATACTTAGGAATCGAATATCCAGCCCATTGATGGCGGATCTGACAGAGAACATGTTGACGGTAGACACACATATGTTTGCGTCTTAGAAACTGGAACTGGAGGGAACATACATGTACTTGTAACATGCCTATAGAACCGTTGGGGTCCAAGATAGGGGACATAACTGATCAGGAAAATCCACATTTCCACATTCCCTCCTTGTCCCCTTCTTGCCCTTCACGAGACATCAATCTTCATCATTCCATTGATTTGCTCATGGAGCATCATTTCTTCTTCCTTCCGGCATTCTGAACGGGACCTGTGATGTGGAATGCATGATGTGGCACACAGACCACAAATCGCTGGTCCACCTTGCAGGCATAAACAACAACTGAAGAGCATAAGAAGGCCAATACCTAGGAAGGATAGAACTCTCCATCCCCAGGCTGATATCACACTCCAAAACCACCCGGACCACGTCCAAGTGCCTGGATTCTCGTGTATCTGGCTTACAATCTTATGAAGGTGTGTTATAGCTTTATATACAGATGGCGAATTTTCTGGTATGAATATGCAGCAGCTGGATCCGATGACCCTGCAAGCTCCGCCCCTATCGGCCAGGATGACGTCAAGGACAAGACGATTCTGGAGGACAACAATTCTCATCACTGATTGTTCCTCTGTCAGATTGCCTAGGGCGGCTATAGTCTCGTTTACTACAGCTTCAAGAGTCTTGGTGAGTCTGCGTATCAGCTTACTATTTGATATTGTACCTATATAGGGAAAGATACCTTTATTGAAATCTACATACTTGTCCCATGCTGTCTCAGTATAATCGACAACTGGGAGATCTCTTTGCTCTCTATTGTGTACTATATGAACATTTCGATAATAATCAGGGGGAGCTAGGAAAACAGGTGGCAAAAGGAATGCGATGTAACAGGTACCATCCCAATCTAGAGGCAGACGCATATATGCCGTCTGACCACATATGAAGTAAGAATGGCGAGAAGCTCTAAATGAAGATTTACCTTGATCACTATATTCTACTGTAGTAACGCATTGGCTATGGCCCATGTGTATGGAACCAACTTTTCTTACACATAATTCACCCTTAACTGGAAATACTGACATAGTGGGCAGAATTAGTTCAACTTCGGATTTGACATTCAAAATCATAAGATTAGGCGTAAAATTACCTAATTTATACACTTCATTTTCTAAATCAGTTCCTGTTCTACTGGGGTGACCCTCCTTATTAGGGTGACAGACTTTGAATAAAACTAGATTCAGATTTCCCCATATCCAATGTTGTTGATAAACTGCTGTGTCTGGGTCTATGGAATTTAATAAACTAAACCATGCTCCACAGGAGCCATTGTGTGTGAATGGATGTGGAAAGAAAGGCAGAACTCCTTTGTTATTCTGATAGGGAGGAAGTCGGCCACACACCCAACAATTGGTCGCATTACTAGTCTGATGGGAATGATGTAACATACTAATGAATGTGTTATTGCGCAGCGCAAGTCTATAAGATAATTCATGTGGCGGTAGGTCACTAAAAGAATGTTCATCAGTTATATTGAAAACACGTTTAGAAACAGGATAATACATATGCAACAATATACTTGCAGTAACTATTAAAAAACTCAAGGAAGACAAAATTAATAAAGTCACAATACAGTGGTTACGCAGTAATTTACAATAAGCATGTCGTTTCATTATGATTCTGGACTCTACGTGATTCAGA
Source organism: Triturus cristatus (assembly GCF_964204655.1). Lineage (NCBI taxonomy): Eukaryota > Metazoa > Chordata > Amphibia > Caudata > Salamandridae > Triturus > Triturus cristatus. The sequence continues at coordinate 944,689,758 of NC_140587.1, read as the reverse complement.
CCTAAGGGGTACATGTCGGGACAGATTCAACCGCTTCACCTTGGAGAGGACTTAAACAATCAAATCGTCCGACAGTTTAGATCTGGACCTGAGTTTCTGTTTATAGAGTTCGGTGCTACTGGCCTCAGCCAAAGGTAGCTTTGAGTCAATGGGGGAAGACACACGGGCAGTACTGTCTGTGTCAGGAGGAAGTCCATGAAATTTTTTGACGTGACTTGAATGAATCCACCCTTTGCGTCCCTCGATCTTCACGGCTGTTCTTGTGGTCAACAGGACCAACTTGGGTGCTTTCCACCTGGGCTCCAATTGACTTTTCCTGTCGAAATTTCTCACAAAGACAAGATTACCCGGAACAACGTCATGGGGTTTCGCCTCAGTGTTGTCGGGAAAGGCTGCAGCTACCTGTGAACGAGAAGATTGTAGTGCAGACATCAAGGAAGCCAGGTAATCTGTCAGCATATTACAGTCAACATCAGTTATTTTACGTGGTATAGGCGTCCCCCACATATTCGGTGGTCTACCAAAGATCACCTCATACGGGGATAGCCCTGTTCTAGAGTGTGCTACCATTCTCATGTAAAAGAGTGCAACTGGTAATGCTACTATCCAGTCGACACCTTTCTCTCTACATATTTTGGACAGTCTGATTTTCAGTGTCTGGTTATGTCTTTCTACGAGACCTGCTGCCTCGGGATGTCGGACACAGTGGAATTTCCACTGATATCCCAACAAGAGTGAGACATGTTTCATTAATTCGGATGAGAAAGGCTGACCGTTATCTGAATATACAACACGTGGTAAACCGTACCGTGGGAAGAATTCTCGAACTAGCTGCTTGGCAGTAGTCGGGGCAGTGTAATCTGATACGGGATACGCCTCTGTCCAACGGGAGAGAGCGCAGACAACTACGAGGACATATTTGAATCCTCGACAACGTTCCATCTGAATATAATCCATCTGGAGGACTTCAAAAGGATGGTCAGGAGGCTGAAATCCACCCTGCTCTACGGGAACACTCTTTCCTGGATTAAACTGACAACATATCATACAGGTACGAACTTTTTGTTTAGCTGCTGCTCGTAAATGTTTGTTGAACCAAATGTGCTGAATACTGTCTAGCATAGCCTTCTCTCCTAAATGTGCTGGACTGTGAACTGTAGCTATAATGGCTTGAACCATGGAATCAGGGAGAAACCATACAGATTTCTCCTTCGTCATCCATCCTTGATCTGTCTGGATCCCTCCTAGTTCAGTCCACTTCTTTATTTCTTCTGCTGTGGCATGTGTCTGTATGTCAATTACGTCAAGTGCGGGATCCTTAATTGTCATACACTGTGTTGGTGTCTGAACTATTGGCTTTGTCATGTCTAATGTGCGATTCTGAGCAGTCTGTTTAGCTGTTCTGTCAGCTAAATCATTGCCTTGAGAAATGGTATCAGTAACCTTCGTGTGTGCTTTACATTTCATAATCGATATAGCAGTGGGTAGATGTATTGCGTCTAACAAGGCATGAATGAGGGGTCCGTGCTGAATGTGGGCACCATGGGACGTTAGATAACCTCTCTCTCGCCACAGCACGCCGAAGTCGTGTACAACTCCGAATGCATAACGTGAGTCAGTGTATACATTAACTTTCTTATTTGTGGCTTGAATACAGGCTTGCGTTAGAGCAATAAGTTCTGCTGCTTGGGCTGACAGAGTATCTATACAATGTGTCTCAATAACTTCAGTGTCTGTTGTGACTGCATACGCGGCCACTAAATCTCCTGTACTTGTTCTCATGCACGATCCGTCTACATACAACGTCAGGTCTGGATCTAACAATGGAACGTCTGTCAAGTCTTGTCTAGGTTTCGTCTTTATTTCAATGATTTCAACACAATCATGAGCTAGTGGGTCTGTTCCAATTACAGGTAATAGTGTAGCAGGATTCAATGTATTACACCGTCGGATCTCTATGTGTGGTTGAAACAATGTCAGTTCATAACCGGTAAGTCTTGCTATGGTCAAGTGTTGTGTTTGTGTTCGGTTCACAAGAACCTCTACTGCATGTGGTACTTGTACTGTCAATGGGTGTCCTAATACTATGGCATCGCTTTGTCTGATTGCTAAAGCTGTCGCTGCCACTGATTTCAGGCATGCAGGCAAAGCCTGAGCTACGGGATCTAATGTACTGGAAAAATAAGCACATGGCTTGCGTGATCCTGCTTGATCCTGAGTGAGTACTGACAAGGCAGTACCTTCGCGTTCTGTAACAAAGAGTGTAAAAGGTTTGCTATAACATGGTGTTGCTAAAACAGGTGCTTGACATAAAGCTTCCTTTAGGCTTTCAAAAGCTTGTGTATGTTCCTGAGTCCAAGGGAGAACAGTCGATGTGGCTGCCTCCTGTGTGGTTAACTGAATGAGTGGTTTTGCTAGAAATGCGTACTGAGGGATCCACTGCCTACAATATGAAGTAAGGCCTATGAAAGCCCGCACCTCCTTTTGTGTCTGGGGTATTGACATGTTAGCAATTAACTGGATGCGATCTGGTGTAAGCTGCCTTCCCTCCTTGGACAGCGAGTGACCAAGATAAATAACTCGCTGAACACAGAATTGCAGCTTAGAAGGGGACACCTTGTGCCCCTTGTCGGCTAGGAAATGTAAAACTGTCAGAGAAGCTTTTTCACATTCTGGCTCGCTTCTCGCGGTGATCAGCAGATCATCGACATATTGAAGCAGTGCAGTGTTGACTGGCATGTGGATACTGTCAAGTTCTCGTTTCAGTGCTTGGCTGTAGATGCTGGGGCTTTCTGTAAATCCTTGAGGAGCGCGTGAGAATTTAAAGCTGCGCCCATTTAAACTGAATCCGAACAAGTATTGGCTTTCCGGATCTATTGGGACGCTGAAAAAGGCATTCTTGAGATCAATTACAGTAAAAAATGTTGCTTCGGAATCAATTGCTGTCAACAATGATGATATATCAGGGACCACAGGGAATTGTGGTACAATACACTTGTTTAGTTCACGCAAATCAATAACCAATCGGTACACTGGTGGAGCAGTAGGATCAGTTCGTTTAAGAATCGGAATTATCGGTGAATTACATACATTGGAGTCTGTTTCTACAACTACTCCCTGGGCAATTAGCTCATCAATGATTTTCAGCAAAGCCACTACAGCATCATGCGGTAACTTGTATTGTCGCATTCGTGGTAGTACCACTCCTGCTTTCAATGTAACTCGATAGGGTGTAATGTTCATGCAGCCAACATCCGTAGGGCCTTGTGCCCATAGATGTACTGGTAAAATCTGTAGTCGGGGATCCATGTCTCTAGACACATAGTGACCTTTAAAATCACGCAAAAACAACCTTACTCCTTCCGGAGAACAACATATTATGGCTCCTAGTGCTTTCAGAGTTTTAATTCCTAACAAATTTTCTGGGCATGATTTAGTAAGCAATAAATCTGTAGTTCGTGTCAAAGGTCCTATCGTAAGTGGTAGAGGCTGTGATACTTCATTAACAATAGGTTTTCCTGAAAAACCAAGGGAAACATTTTGAGAGCCTGAGAGGGGTGCCCCTGGAACTTCACTACGTTTTATGGTTGTTCGACTTGCCCCTGTATCGAGTAAGAATTTTCTATCTTGACCTAATAATTCACTATGTACATAAGGTCCTTCTTGATCTACCGGAATCTCGATAAGCGGTAAGTCAACTTCCCTCTCTAGGCTGGTTCATGCGTAACGCTGATACTCAGGGTATTCATACTGTGCAGTCTGATACATTTGTTGTGTTGTGGTTTGTGTGGCAGTAGCAGGCAACGGTGGTGCAGCTGGCACAAACTGTATGGGTTGCTGTGAGGCTGGCATAGACTGTTGCTGAACTGGCACGGACTGTCCATGCTGCATAGCTCCTTGTTCATTCTGATCTTGTCTAACTAATCGTGGTCTCTCTTTTGCAATACCTGTAGCTATATTTCGTTTCAGGACTTGACAATCATGTACATAATGGCCTAGTTGTTTACAGTAATTGCAGGTTCCTTTTACAGGAACTGCAGAATCACCAGAATGTGTCACACCCTTTTTGTGACCATCTGCTGGTACTGTCTGAGAAACTAGCATTTTCATTTTTGTATCCTTCATGCGTTTATGCTCGTGTTCTTGTTCATCCCTAATTCTATTGTGATGATACTGTAACATTTGTAGCATTTGCGACGGAGTGTTACTTTGCCAGGTACTCTCGAATTTCAATATTCTATTCTTCACTGGGGGCAATGCATTTTCCACTAATTTTGTCACAAATAAATGTGGATATGAGTCACTACTTGCTTTTATACCACTATTTATACCAAAACATTTTTCAAATCGAGCATAATAATCGCTTGTGTCTTCATCTTGCTTTTGTTTACAGGCTGTGATTGCACCCCAATCTTCCTTTTTTGTAGTTAATAAACGTGGCAGTACCTGTACTAGTAAACCTGGTAATAATTTAACTTTATCCCCGAGCCCTGAACCTGCAGCTCGGCCCCTTTCTTCCTCTGCTAATGCTGTCCAGTCTATCTTTTGGTCTCCCACTTCCCACTCTTTTTCTTTCAGTTTTTCATAAATGCCAGCAGGCAAAAGCACCTTTAATATCGTCATAATATCAGGAAAGGTGTACTCTCCCATCAGTAACATGTCTTTAATTTCTCGGTGGAAACCCGCTGGGTCTTTGTCATGACTAGGTACTACTTTCTTCATTTCTAATAATTCCATTTTTGATATGGGTGTGTAAACAAATACACGGTGAAACTCATTGTCTTCGCCTTTTATTGGGTGCACTTCCCGTAAAGGATTTTGTCTATCCATGTAGTACGGTGCTCTTTCTCTGGGGGGCAACGAGAGAGAATCCGGACTTACAAAAAGGACGTACTGCTTACGTGACACTAATATCTCTTTAATTAGCTTGTTACTAGAACCTCTCCATCTGTACGTAAGTAGTTCCGTTAATATATCAGGTAAAGGACCAGGGTCAGCATGTTGGCTCTTATATAATATGAGGAGTTGCTGAATCATATAGATTCCAGCTAAACGTTGTTCATCTGTACTGAGGTTGAGAAACGTGTGTGCTACGGTCTCATCACCGTATTTTTCAGGACTAACAATCCAGTGAACGGCTGATCTGGCTAATTCTTGCTCATCTATGGAATCGAGGAGGTGATAACCCCTTCGTTCTCGTAGTATTTTATCTGCGGCTTGAAACAAATGTTCAGGAGACTTCAGATTTATTACAGGCGTCGGATACGTTCTGCTATTATTTGGACATACAGAGTGTATTGGATCAGAAAAACATCTAGTATTTTCACAAGATCTTCCTCTGCCTACATAGGCTATGGTCTCTGACTGTCTTGCGGAATTCCCTGATTCGGACACTTCATCTTGCTCAAACTCGTCTGTTCCCAATCTCTCTTCATGAATACGCTCTATTTCTTTACGGATTTTTCGGCACATGGCTATTATACAATTTTGCTTATCGTGTCTCCCTTCTGATATATTCTGACTCCATCTTGTAAGAATAAGCATTGCATTCGGGTCTACCCCCGGACGATCTTGATTTCTGATCACACAGTTTATGAGGAAACGTAACAGTTCCCCTTGTATTTCTACTTTCTGGAATTCCATAGCTCTGTTAATACATCCTGGATCTCGTCCTGTTTGAACAAAATGATATATGTTATCTAGATGCGTAGTCATCCCTGGTAACCTTGCTAAATACTCTGCGGCTCGTCTGATACGTAATGATGCCAGGACCATTTCGTCCTCTTTACCAACCACGGGGTCATATCTACAATTTACAAGGAGTTCCTTAAGCGTACGTTCATTTACGAACTTAGGTGTACGTGAATGTGCTGACTCTTGAAAAACAAGTTTATTTATTCTAGGTGGTGTGAAGGTACTGCTAGCACCTCCCGTGGCCCTATCTGGGGCGTCGGGTGTGAATGGGTTCGTCGAACGTGACACAGCAACTATGGGTGTCGATACCCCTGTAGAGTCGACTGCGGAGACAGATGCGGAAACAGATGTGCTTGCCGACGCTTGTGTCGGAACTTGCTGTTGCACGGGGACAGATACCTGATCCTGACGTTGAACCCCTCCGCCAGACGGTCTATGTGGTGTGGCGTTAGCATACTCGGGAGCTGCATCGTCTAGATATGAGGAAAGAAAAACATCTTCTGCGGTTCTGGGAAGCCCCTTTGGATGTACCTTAATTGGAAATAATGGGGGTGGCAAGTCCTTTGGTATCTCTGGAGCAGCCTTAGGTAATCCTTCGGCTAGAAGGGGATACATACCATTCATAAGAGCATTTCTTTGTCTATTCACTTGTTCTGATTTCACTCGGATACCTTCCTCAATTAATAGATTTTCTTGAACTTTATTTGAACTTTCTTTACTCCTCTCTTCTTGTCTACGTGCTTTTTCTGTTCGTCTATGAGATTCTTTACGCCATAACTCAACAGCGTCTTTCTGTGACTGTCTGACCTTTCTTTTCCATAACTCTTCCTCCACTTTCATGATGCACTCTGCATCCCAGGTTCCCGCTATGGGCCACCTTTGACTTTCCGGTAATCCTTTGGTATAATCTACCCATAGATCAAGAAACAATATGGCATCTAAGCCATGCTTATGGTACATGAAATGTCCTGGAGTGTCTCTAGGAGGAATAGGAACTGCTTCTTCAAGCACCCCTTTTCTGGTAGTAATCTGTCTTAACTTCGAGAAGAGCGGCATATTGACAACTGATCTGATACTTACTCTTGAACTTACTTAATACGAGAAACACAATAATGAACAGTGAACAATGAACAATCATTCATACCACAATATGCAAGACATTTCTGAATACTTTAAACATTAAACATTAAACATTATAACAATGATCGACAATGATGACAGTCTGCCTAACTAATCACCACGCTGAATTCTTGACAATAACTGAATACTTCGGAATACTTGATATACTGCTAAACAGTACATATACACTGCTAAACAGTGCAGACCGGATTTGTGTACCCAAATCCGTCTTGACCGGCACAACCTATGTGCGCGTCAACACGCCTCCCCGGCGATGGTACTCACCGAGTAGCTCCTTGAAACGGAAGGCCTCAGAGAATGGACAGGACTCGATAACTGCGGACATCGGACCTTCTGGACGTCGGGATTTCGGAAAACCTGGTGGGCCTCTGTATACCTCGGATCTTGCTCTCTCAGCTAGGCTCTGGTCGGGATACTTCGCACTTCTCACCGCCTCGTCTGGGTTGATCGCAGCCTCAGTCGCCCCCGCTTGACCGGAGGGAGCTTACAGGAAATCCTGCTGGTACGCGTTTATGGTCCGTCCAGCTGTGGCAGGAGACCGGGCCTGCAACGCACCGCCGGCGCGTGAGATGAGAAAGTGTCCCTGTTCGGGCGCCATTATGTGGTAAATAAAATAAATATTACCGGACTGAATTTCATACGGAATCTTAAAATAAAGTAAAATAGCTCAAAATAACAAGAGGCAGAATCCGTGGTATAAGAGGTTTTCTAATGGGCTTTATTCCATTCAAAATGGCCGACTCGAGTCGCGGCCTTCAGGTTCCGTCACCACGAGGGTTCAGGAAGTGAAGTACAATAATTTATTAACAGACATGTATTTTTATAATAAGTACTTTACAATGAAACGAATGTAGAAGGCGTAACATTTGATAAGAAAAGTGACAAAACAGTGACATAATCGAAACTAGGCGTAATAAGGAATAAAAGAAACATGATTGGTTAGAATTATCAGACATAGGTGGATCTATAAGATAATACTTGGCATAGATGCGCGCGCAGCAGTATGACGTGTAATTGACGTGCAACTAGGGGGTGAAGGGGACTTGACATTTAGCTCTACATGTGGAGACGAGAAGTCTGGGGTCAAGTCAACCTAATCCCAAATCATATCTAACATCCTATGTTTAAAGAACTATGTTATCCACAAGGAAGAGACTCTCGGACAGAATCTATTCTATACTGACTGTGTGTGCGTGTACAAGCGTCTAAGTGTCTATATGAGATGCGAGGGGCAGAAAACTTTCCATGGCAACAGGGCTATGAATCACTTGCAGGAGGACGGAAAGGCTGAGTCCTCTGCTTGTGAGCTAAAGGAAATGTTTACCTAAATCACTGGACAGGAATGCATCGGCTGGAGAGCAAAATAGATAATTCGAAGGTGAAATACAACTTCTTGGCAGACAGGCGAAAACTGGCCGAGGCAGGCACCGTTAGCTGCACAGGGAGTAGGACAAAGTTCATGGATACAGATGCGAGCTCAAGCTGAAGCTGTCAGAGACAGAGAGCAGGGAAAGGCTTTGAGGACAGAATCGGGCCTACTCGCCTGAACTGTAAAAATGGAGTAACTTAGCCATATAAAGTCGGTGGCCTTTCATACTTAGGAATCGAATATCCAGCCCATTGATGGCGGATCTGACAGAGAACATGTTGACGGTAGACACACATATGTTTGCGTCTTAGAAACTGGAACTGGAGGGAACATACATGTACTTGTAACATGCCTATAGAACCGTTGGGGTCCAAGATAGGGGACATAACTGATCAGGAAAATCCACATTTCCACACCTTCCCCTTCTGTTCTGCCCTCCTCCTCCGCCAGCACCACGCCGGTAACAGCTGCAACTACTCCGCTACGTCCGGCCAGTCTCACTGAGGGTAGGAAGTTGTTCACTCGTTCGGCCTTGGGAACGGAAGAAAGGGAAACTATAGCTACACAAGCATCCCAGTGGATGCGACATCCCATTTATACTCTTGCCGATATTTGGAGTACTATGAGAGACTATGAACCGGTGATGCAACAGCATGCTCTGGAGCATATGGCCAACCGTCTTATTTCTGTGTGGGAACAGGTACATCAGGAAGGGAAGGCTCCGGCCATACTATATGATATTCTTGATCAGGTCCATAAATCTCAGCTGGCACCGGAAGAGGTGTATGGGAAGGTACAGACCTTGGTCTCTTATAGGACTCGTTTGCAGTCTACCACTCCCGCCGGACTCTCCCAGTTCCCCATGCGGGAAGTGCACCCTATCTTTCATCCAGAAGTTGCCGCAGTAGTAGATGCCCACGGCGTCATTACCCGTCCCGGGGTAGACGCCCGGTTCCAGGAACAATGGGTCTATACCCCCTGGAAGCGGAGTGAGGTACTATCCCTAAAGAGCCAGTTGCCAGATCCTAGAAAGAACCCCACCGCATATTACAAGGAACTGACCGAGGCCGCCTCGTCAGCGGTAATGACGTTGGCAGATATTGAATTATTCTTTGCTTTATTAGTACCGGTGGACATTTGGCGCCAGGTACATGACCAGGACCATGTTACGGAATTTGGTGGGACATGGGATCAATTGAGAAACTGGGACAGAGATCGTAAACCAGAGAACAAGCCCCGACCTGAGATACTGGCCTTGCCTGAGAGAATAATAACTTATATGCACTCATTGATCCCACCCAGGAAGGTAGATTGGGACAAGCTGACGGCCTGTAAGCAAAAGAAGGACGAGAGTGTCTCTGACTTTTTCACGAGGTTTGAGGGAGTGTTCATTGACTTCAGCGGACAGGACTTGGCAACGGAAGGGGGTGTACGTTTATTTGTTAATAGATTTGTAACAAATTTGCTACCCGAGGTATCGGCTCGGTTACAGGCAGCCGAGAGTACCTGGACGACCACCACGCCCTCTACGATACTGAGCATGGCTCAGTATTATGAGCATCGGGAAAATGAGAGCAAGGATAAGACAGAAAGAAAGTCAAAAGAATTGAAAATGCGAGTGTTACTACAGCAAGTGGAGAGAGGTAGAGGAAGAGGACGAGGGTTGCAGAATTTCGCTCCAAGAGGGGCGGGACAGACGCAAACGGCTGGGCGAACCGATTTGGGCATAAATCAATGTGCTTTCTGTAAAGAGGAGGGGCATTGGAGAGCGCAGTGTCCGTTACTATATGAACAGAATACGGCTTCAAGGGGTCGCGGACGGGGAAGGATGAGTGGGCACCGTGGTGGATACACGAGACAAGAACAGGCAGCCCGAGGTGAGAACAGTCAGAATTATTTCGACCAAAACCAGGGTAAACAGTACTACAATAATGGACGTGTAACGGACGAAGACGCCGGGTATACTCCAGCATAGGACAGCCAAGGGCAGAGTAAGGGGCATGTGTCAATCCCGATAGATCAAGCTGGACCTTATGTCCATGCACGATTGTTGGATGCATCAGGTAAATTTTTGGTTGACACAGGGGCTATGAACAGTTCTGTTTCACGTGCCCTGGTCCCGGGGGCCGCTCTGTCTGGCCAGACTAATGTGTCCGTAGGGTTCTCTGGAACTCCGGTGGTGAGCCCCATTTCGAAACCGCTTTCCCTTACTGTGGGACCGGTTACGATAGAATCACCTTTCCTCCTCACCTCCCAGTGTGGGGAAAATCTCCTGGGTATGGATATATTGAAACGATTGCATGCCCACATCTATTGCTCCCCTGATGGAGTTTATCTGACCATTCGGAATACCTCTATCCCCTCCGTTCAATGTTTTTCGAAAACGGACTCACTACCTCCTGAGCTTGCACAACTCCCGAAGGATCTTTGGGCCCTGGGGGACACTGACGTAGGATTCCTACAAATTCCCCCGGTGTCCATCACCCTGAAACAGAATGCCAAATTGCCAAGGGTCCCACAGTATAAAATAGCCCCCGCAGGGGAACGCGCTTTACTGGCCATTATTTCTGACTTGATTAGAACAGGGGTGGTGGAGGAAACGGCCTCTAATGTTTGTAACAGTCCCATTCTTCCGATTCTTAAACGTGCCCCCATACCCCAATCTCCTGATTATGCTGATACTTACCGATTTGTGATTGATTTACGAGAAATTAACAAGATTGTGGTACCCCAATATCCGGTGGTACCTGACATTAATTCCATTTTGACTATGATTCCTCCCACTGCCGCATTTTTCTCGGTGATTGATTTGAAGAATGCTTTCTTTAGCATTCCCATACATCCAGATAGCAGACATTTGTTCGGTTTCTCATTGGGGGGCCGCAGTTTTAGATTCTGTCGCGCCCCCCAGGGGTATACCGAAAGCCCTAGTATCTACAGCCAAGCCCTAAAAAGAGTATTGGATTCTTTACAATTGCCGCCAGGTAAATGTCCTATTGCAGTATGTTGACAACCTCCTTGTGGCCTCTGATACAGAACAGGGTTGCCGCGATGCTACGGTTACCCTGCTACGGCACTTGGCCACTCATGGTAACAAGGTATCGCTCTCTAAATTTCAATATTGTCGACCGGAGGTGACCTATCTCGGTCATCTCCTGTCGAAGGAGGGAAGACGGTTGACTTCTGAGCGCATCGCAACCATAACTAACATGCCTGTTCCTCGCACGCAACGTGATGTCCACGCTTTGCTTGGTATAACCTCCTACTGTCGCCAATGGATTGCTAACTATTCTCTCTTGACTAAACCTTTCTTGTATCTAACTACGAAGGATGTGCATGAACCCTTACCTTGGACTGATGAATGCCAGACTGCTTTTTCTGCTCTGAAAACTGCTCTTTGCTCTGCTCCTGTGCTTGGCACCCCTGACTACCGGAAGCCTTTTGTGCTCTATGTGCATGAGGTGGACGGTTGCTCTCTTTCAGTGTTGACACAGGACTTTGGTGGTAAGCAAAGGCCTTGTGCATATTTCTCGGCGGTTTTGGATAATGTCGCCAGAGCACTTCCCAGTTGTCTGAGGGCTGCAGCGGCACTGGCCAAAGCAATCAGACAATCGGAAGGGCTAGTCCTGAATACGGATCTGACAGTGACGGTGCCTCATGCTGTGGACGTATTATTAAACAGGACACAGACGCAGCACTTAACGAGTGCGCGTCTTACAGGGTACGAATTGACCCTGTTTGCACCTTATATAACGATCAAACGATGTGTTAACTTAAACCCTGCCACACTGTTGCCCCTCCCTTCAGGGGATGGTGGACAAGACATACATGATTGCATTTTTCGAACTGAAGAAGAGACAAAGGGCCGGATAGACTTAATTGACACCCCACTTTCTGACGCCCAAGGAGAATTGTATGTTGATGGGTCCTGCTTTAGATTACCGGATGGTACGACAGCTGCGGCTTATGCGATCACTACCCTGCAAACGGTAGTCGAGGCAGCCAAGATACCGTACCGGTCGGCCCAGGCGGACGAATTGGTTGCATTATTCAGGGCCTGCGAGTTGGGAAAAGGCTTGAAGCTAAATGTCTACACCGATAGCCAATATGCGTTCGGCGTAGCACATAGCTTCGGGAGGTTATGGGCGGAAAGCGGATTCTTGACATCTCATGGCGAAAAGATAAAGAATGGGCCATTAGTTGACCGATTGCTGGCTGCATTAACGTTGCCTAAAACCCTGGCCATAGTGAAATGTAGCGCACACAAGATTGTAGTAGATGATGTGGGGAGGGGAAATTCCTTTGCGGATAGGATCGCCAAGGAAACAGCCCAGTCTGACACCACTTCCATGTTTGTAGTGACAAAAATGATAGAGGCAGGGGTTTTTAACAACACCATAGACAGCGTGAAAGAGCTACAAAAGGAGGTGACCCCGGAAGAATTGACATATTGGCAAGAACAGGTGGGGAGGCTTGATGAGAATGGATGTTGGACTGATTTGTCAGAGAGGTGTAGATGGTTACTGCCAAACGCATTTGTAAATGCAGTAGTAGCTATGGCACACGGACCTTCACATGTAGGGGTCCAGGGCATCTGTGCCACATTGGATCCTGTCTGGTACAATGTTAATATTCATAAGACAGCTAGGAACCTGGTTCAGCATTGCATGATCTGTCTCCAGCATAATCCTGGGGTTAGCATTCCCGTCTTGGCGGGTAGTTTTGCGCCGCCCACCCTGCCTTTTGAAGTACTCCAAATGGATTACATACAGCTAGAACGAGTTAACAATTTGAAATACGTGCTGGTGGTAATCTGTACTTTTAGTAAATGGGTGGAGGCGTATCCCACAAAGGAGAATACTGCCCTGGCAACCGCGAAAGCTCTGGAAAAGGAGTTTTTCCCTCGATATGGGTTGCCACGGGTGATTTGGAGTGACAACGGGACGCATTTCAATGCTGACTTAGTTAGGCATGTATGCAAGGGTCTGTCCATTCAGCAGAAGTTCCACGCAGCCCGACATCCTCAATCAGCAGGCCTAGTTGAGAAATATAATGGGATTCTGAAATTGAAACTGGCTAAACTTCAGGACACGACAGGATTAAAATGGCCTGATCTTCTACCCCTGGCCCTGTTGTCCGTAAGAACCACTCCACATTCCCGGAGCGGTGTCTCCCCTTATGAGGTAATCTTTGGCAGACCTGCCAACGTGTGGGGAGTACCTCGGCCCAAATCCTTCAGGGACATAGACCATCCTATGCTGACTGATTATTTGTATGCTTTGACTAAAGATCTCCATTCCATTCATCAACAGATATCTGCCGTACTGCAGCCCCTGCCGGAGGGACCCGGACACAACGTGGAACCTGGACAGTGGGTCTTGGTTCGGAACTATCAACGAAAATCGAGCCTGGATCCGCGCTGGTCCCGACCATACCAGGTGCTCCTGGCAACGCGAACAGCGGTGAAAGTTGAGGGTAAGCAGCGCTGGATCCATATCTCCCATCTTAAGCGAGTTCCTCTCCCATTGCCAAGGGAGCAGCTTGACCAGGAGGAAGGCCTGCCAAACCAGGGCGAGCCCAGCACTAGGAAACGACCTTCCCTGGACACCCGCAGAGAAGTTGACGGGCGAGAGGAGAGTGCAGTGAGCCTGCAAGACCCTTTTTGCGACCACCCAATTGCTCGAGTGAGGCGCCTGGTCAGGAGCCCAGCTCCCCTTCTGATCCCAGTGTGCCTGCTTTGTTTGTGAATCCTGGCACCCCTGGTCGGGATCGATATCACCTGCGGCCCCGGAAATAGGGAATCCTAGGTCTAGCCTTGACAAGTGAAGTTGGAAGCCTCGGCAAAGACCTAAGGATTGATAGAACACTGGACTGAACTCGTTGAGAGCGTGGAACTTTCAGTAAAGCTCTGTTCAGAACGAAAGTAGAGACATTGATTGGATTGGTGGGGGCCCAGGTGGAGTTTCTTTTCAACAAGGGTTGTGTTAAGTGCGACCCCAACGCGAGAAGTTTTTCTGTTTTTCTTTTTCTGAACAATAGGAGTCTGCCTGTGAGGCTCTATACGGACACAGGAAAGAAGCACCCTCTGGCAGGTCGGACTGCTCGTAGCTTTTTTATCCCGAGATTATATTGGACTTTTAGTGAGGAAAATGTACCCTTTTGCTCGTTTTGTCCCTGAAGAAGGGCGGCCCATAGTACCCCGTGCCATTCCCCCACATTTGCCATTGTTCTCCTCATGGAGTTTGCGTGTTCAAATTGTTTTCATTTCTATATTGATTGTATCCTTTGTGCTATGCTCAGGTCTGTTTATATATCTAGAGTTTCGCCATCCTGTGCACACCTTGATAGTGTCTACCCCTGCCCCTAAGGAACATCATTTCCAGACTTTTGCCCCCCATAAGGAGAGACACCGACAGACATATGTACATAATGCTTTTATTGAGATGCTACACCAGACTCATAGTTCCACAAATGTTACTGATTGTTGGGTCTGTGGCCTTCTTCCGTCAGTGATGCATAAGCAGGATTTGTTCATATCAATGCCCCTGTCTTATTTAGGTAGTTGCGAAGCCTGGTTTAAAATGTTATCCATGTTATATGAACATTACGCTATCGATGAACGTCGATTCTCAGAGAAGGATTACGCTTTGATTTTAGCCTATATAGAGACACACCAGGGTTTTACTCCTAATGCTGAGGGGACGGATGGTACCCTTGATCCTACCGCCTGTATGAACGTATACACTGATCATGAGAATGATACCTGGTTGAGGGATGAAGTGTTGGATTTCATGACCTTTAATTTTACTGAGTATTTCAAGTATTTCTAGGAGCGAAATGTCTCAGATGAGAAGATAATTCCGGTCCCGGTATTGAATACATCCTCCTCCTTCTGTGTGCAGGGTACCGGACATCTATCCGTAGGTTATAGTAGATGTAATTACACTTATAAACTACAGACTTTCAGTAGTCCCCCAACACTCACCCCTCCCAATGTTTATTTCGTGTGCGGTGAAAATGCATACACCTGGCTACCCAGGGGGTGGGCGGGCCGATGTTACTTATCTTTTCTTTACCCACCGGTCTACATAGCTCCTTCCGACTATCACAAATCTCATTCCTTAAATCGACGGAGCCTAAAAGCTGATGTCGCCAGTAATGATGCCACTGACCAGACTGACACTCCAGCCCAACACTTTGTTGATATCATAAAAGGGGCGTTGCCCATATGGGGACCCATCCTCAACAGTAAAGAGGTTAGGAGGCTATCTAGAGTAGTGGAAGGGGTGGTAAATACTACTGCAGGAATATTAACTAATATTACAGTGGAGCTCCAGGCGACCCGGCTTGTGACCCTCCAAAATCGTCTTGTTTTAGATGTTATCCTAGCTGATCGCGGAGGAGCTTGTAAAGTCATCGGCAGCTCCTGTTGTGTATATATACCTGACTCCGCCCCTTCTGTCCATTTAGCCATTCAGAAATTACATCGGCTAGCTTCAGAAATTCACACCGAAACTGGTACTTGGTCCTTGTCTGGGTGGTTTTGGGATTTGGTGACAACCTGGGGATGGAAGTTATTTATGATTCTTTTAGGAATAGTGGGGCTCATTTTCACATGCTGTCTTTGTCTACAGTGCGGGCCTGCTTGCTGTGCATACTGTGCCGCTCAGGTTCGCCGATCCATCCCTAGGCCTGAGCCCGTCCAAACTAGAGTAGATACCCAGCGGGCTCAGAAGGAGACGCATGACTTAATGCAGATTGATGAGGGTATTTTTGAAGACTAACCCCGTTATTAGCTATGCTGCGCTAAAAGGGCCGTTCTGAGGTATTCAAGATATTACGATATGATTAGTGCAGTATACCTAATGATAGTTTACCGCGTTATGGTGAGTTAAACGGCTCGAGATCCCCGATTATGTTTAGTACGACAAAAAGGGCAGAGAAACCGAACTGTCTCCATCTTGGATTACGGCTCTCTCTCCCGCTTAAGAGTCACGTGGTCTTTTCCGCACACCCTCTGCTTCCCCCTTTCCTTGTATTTAATTAGGAGACAGGCTGAGTTGCTGAGAAGCAAGGTCACATCTGCTAAAAGGGAGTTTCAGGCAAATTCCTCTAGGCCTGGGACGAAAAGGGAGTTACCCTTTCGACCTTCTCTGTAAAGATAGTAACCCTTTGTATGTGTAACCGAAACTAGAAATGGGCATGAGCTCATTAGGGGCGCCAGGACTAACTGGTACTTTTCCACATATATGGTTTTGTATGCTGTACTGATAATGTATAAAAGTGTGTTACTGTCAAGGAGCCAGCAGTCTTCCTCGGCGCACCTGATGGGTGAGGATCGACGAGGCTCCTCTATATAGAGTTCTGTGATTGCAAATAAACGTTTGAACCTTCCACGTTGCCAACTGCTCCTTCCTACCTAGCATTTCGGGCCAATGGTAAGTGTGGCCCTTGGAATAATTAATTTGGACACTTCATTACGCTTGTGGATTATTTTTATATTTGTATATTTAACAGTTTGATATGCTTTTTGCATTTTTCACCTGCACCCTCTAGCCTCCTGAAGGGGTTCTTATAGTCCCCTAGTATCCACTAGTACACCAGCAAATAATTATTGTTGCTATTTTTACTTTATTTTTTTATACATTTTAATTATATTTTTAATTGTAGTTAATTACTTTTTTTAAACATTATTTTTTACATTTTCTGCCACCCATCCACCGGCTGCCTGCCATATGTCCACAGCCACATATAAGCAGTCATTTTTTAAGTATTATTCCATTTCCCCCGGACCCTCTGCCTGCCATAGATGCACAACACACACCAGCATTCATTTTTCATGGATTATTCCACCCCCCTTGGATCCCCTCCCTGCCATATGTGCACAACAAACATCAGTATCCATTTTTTAAGGATTATTCCAATGTTCCTGCACACCAGTATTCATTTTTAAGCTTTATAAATTTTCCCCCTGCACCTCCCTTACTGCGACAGGTTCCCACAAACCAGACACTCACATATGTATGTAATTGGAAATTAAATATTATGATCTGGGGGTGTGATTAGACTTTCAAATGCACTGTTGTTGTTAATATTTTAGGATAATTATGATAAGTTAAGTAACCACACTAAATTATATTGTCTGTACTAATTAAAACTGCAATAATACCACGTTTCACTAAGGGCTGCATTACAAGTCTGGCAGTCCACAGACCAAAACACCTGTGGTGGCACAGCGCTGCGGTATCGCCTACGACCTATTATGATGAGGGTGGTTGGACCGCCATTGTACCCCCGCAGCAACCAGGGAACGGCCATTCCCTGATGGTGTTGAGGTGGTCTGGAGGCATCAATATGCTTGGCAGAACCACCACAGTCCTGTCAAACACATTAGAAGTTTCCTCTCTGCCATGGTTTTCATGTTGGTTTCTCCTCCATGGAAACTATGGCAGAGAGAGAACAAGGGCCTCCTTGTGCCGCTGCACCCTGGGGTACCTGCTTGGAGCCACAACATGTGTCACCTGTGTGTATGCACCCCAGTTCTCACACGGCATGCACTTTTCAGTCCATGCCATGCAGAAACTGTTTTCGGTGTTACCATTGTGGTGCAAATTTTCAGGGCACCGCCGTGGGAATGTCAATAAAAATCCTGCCAGACACAAGTTACACTCGTAATTTGGAGGGTGGCTCAACCACTGGTTTGGTGGAGGGTGGCGGGGTGAACCCAGTGCCACCAAACTTTTAATCAGGCCCTAAATGTTTTTCTTGCTTGTTTGCTCTCAGGTGCACAAAAGACATCACTCACAGTACTGTCAGACAGTTAAGTGAGTCCTCCAATCTCTTCTCCTTGTGCAGCTAAGTGCCACTGCCAACTGAAAGCTTCAAGATGGCCCAAAGAGACCGCTGCCAAGAAAGTGGACAGTGGGGAGGAGAAGAAGAAGCAGATTTCCCCTGGCGTCTAAGCAGGAACCTTTTCCGGCAAACCAGTGTCTGCAGAATAAGCCTCTGGGGAGCAAGCTGGGAAGCGCACGTCCACAACAATGACAACACCCTAACCTAAGCCCAAGCCCATGTCTCTCAGCAAGCAGCCACTGCAATCATGTCAACACTGATGAGCAGTGACTTTGAATTGGATTAGTCTCTTTTGCAAAGTAGTATCCAATCATTGCAGAAAAGTGGACAATAGCTACAGCAAGCAATGGCTCCTACTGAAGTACAAGCAGAACAGGAGGTTGAGCTTCCTGCTGAGCAAGAACCTCCTCTTTTACAACCATTGGCTTCCAGATCACCAGCAAGAAAAAGGAGGGGTACTCCACCATTTTCTCCAAGCCTCCCTTCTGATGATCTGGACACAGACGGGACTTCAACTGAGTCCGAGACATGCCAGGAGAGGCTCAGCAACAGGAAAGTTCCTGAAAACTTTACAATTATGGAAGGGGATGAGGATGATGAGCCAGTAATTGTGGAAGCTGGTACAGAGGAGACCAACATTACACGTCCTGTTCAACGTGCTCCAAGGGATGTGGCACCAACACCAGCGCCAGCTCCCATATTTAGAAGGTCCACGCTGAGACCTGCATCAACCAATAGCTCAGTATAAGTAAACACTACAGAGAGCCAATTGTCGACACATCAGCCTACCTCCAGTTCTTCTGGCATTGGCACCCATGGCCCACTGAAAAGGTACAGCTCCCCAATTTTTGACTTCTTTACATTTAGCAAGCAGGAGGGCAACATTGATATATGCTGCATTTGCAAAGCTAGTGTTTGTTGATGTAAGCTTGGTACACACTATGGTACTGGAGTCCAAGTGACCCATTTGAAAAAAAAAATCACACACTCTGCTGGGAGGCACAACTTAATCAACTTTCTGTATGTGGTGGTGGTCAAGGTTGTGTGAGAGGGGAATCTGCTCCAGAACGTCCAATCAGGGTGGGTAGGTGATGAGGAAGTACTGGGTGACAACTTTATGCAAAGCAGCCCTGTCCCTAGCAGTGCACCTGCATCACCCATCTCAGCAACCTCGCAATGGCACTTGAGTCTGATGGAGATGCAACAGCATATAGTGACTGTTTCAAGAAACACATTGACTTGATCACTTTCTGGTCCTCACTGGGAAGTCGCCTGCATCATGGTACCACAAACAGAAAAAAAATCAAGACTACTATTACGAGTATGTTTAGGCAGGAGGGACGCAACTACCCAATGGCATGGTTGTAGAGTGGGAAGCTTGCTAAAATGTTAACGCTGGACCTTCTTCTTTTTTCTTTTGTGGAAGGAGTGGGTTCTTTAGAGTTTGTGGTGACCATCTCCCAAAATGGAAGGTTCCCAGCAGTACTTACTTTGACAGAGTGGCTGCTCCAGCGCTCCCTCACAATGTGCTGGAATTAATTGGAAAAACTTTGCAGCTGATTGCTGTCCAGACTATCCACCTTATAACAGACATGTGGATCAGTTGTCAAGCCCCTGATTACATATGTAGCACTGCACTCTGGAACTCTTTCCTGGGGAATAAGCAACAGATAGCTGCTGATCTCAGTGCTGAAGTTACTTTTCAGGGCATTCGGCGGCATGCAACAGTAGCCATGTTAACCCTGGAAAAATCCCATAAAGCTGGAAACATCTTGGAAGACTTTAACAGCAAGATGTTTGAATGGCTGTTGCCAGAGGTCTCAGAATTGGCTTTGTTGCCACGGACAATGGTAGTAATATATTCAAGGCCATGGCAGATGGTGTCTATTTCAGGGTCCTGTGTTTGGCACAATGCATCAACATCATTGTGCTGGACTTTCTAAACAAAAAGAAGACCTAGTCAGCAACTTACTGATCATCAGCCAAAAACATCTCTACTCATTTCAGCCATTCTTTTAATGCCCGGAAGCAATTGAGTATCATTCAGCTTGCTAATAGAGTACCAGTTACCAGTGTGTGCTAACACATTGGAACTCAACATATTACATGTTGCAAAGTCTGTGTGAGCAGTACAAACTGATCAATGAGTATGGCATGCAAAGAGGAGGGGATCTAACTAAAAGCATGAGCATTGAGATGGACAAATGGAAACTAGTCAAATGCCTTACAGAGATGTTACTTTTGTTTAAGGTTTTCACACAGGAATTCAAGAAGGAGGATACTACAATTTGCCAAGCTATCCTGTTGTTATATCTACTAAATGACCAATTAAAAAGCTTGTCTGACAAGTTCAGAGCTGTGGGTGATGAAAATAAAGATAAGTATCTTGGTTTAGAGCTTAATCCTACGTTTGGCTGACAATACCAGGTTGGAAAGAGACAATGTGTCATCCAAAGAGTACATCTGTGCCACAATATTTGATCCATGTTACAAAAAGTACTGACCACTTTCATTCCTTTTTCAAAAGGGGCTATTTCAGAATGAAAGAAATGGATTGTTGAGCGAGACAGAATCCTAGAAGAAGAATGCCTGGAACGTAGAGTCCTACTCATGGAAAGAAGTTCTGGGGTGCCGCCTACAACTTCCAGAGGAGGCAGTACTGTTGTCTCACAGCAGCCAAAGCTAGCAACAAGAATACTGGTGGCAACAACAATAGGACCACAAGAATCCTTCACAACCTTTGCATTTACCTGGTATCAAAGGGCAGTGCATAAGTCCAGTGCAGAGGCAAAGGCAAAAGAGGTTGCACAAGTGGTAGTACCAAGGACCATTGAGAGGATGTTCTAGGAGTATCTGGATGACCCAAGAGAGGTCTATGTGGATCAAAACCCATTGGTGTATGGTATGGAAAGATGCACCAATGGCCACAACTCAGGAGGCTGGCAATAAAGTATCTGGCCTGTCTGGTAGCCAGTGTGTCTGCTAAGCATGTGTTCAGTGCAGCTAGTGCAATGTTCACAGTGAGAAGGACTAGTTCTCACCTCAAAACGTGGACAGATTGACCATGGTAAAAATGAACACTTTATACCACCGAATTACACAGTTCCTGGAATACCAGAGGAGGAGGATGAGGGTGATTGGTCGGACTCAGATAATAGTGTGTTAGATGGCAAACTGCTGGCCAAACCACCTAAGTTTGAGAACAAACTCTACTTCTCTGACTGAGTAGGCCACCATAGAAATTTTTATCGTTGAACTGCTTTGCCAAAAAGAAAATTGATATAGCTAAGGGAGCATTAAATATTTTGCTTGTTTGTGTCTGACTGACTTATGTAGCCCCACTGTTTTAGAAACATTTATGGCTGGAATGGATTTGGATCAGTGTGCAGTGAAGAAACCTTCCCCCCATTCCCCTGAAAAATAATGGAGAGACAATGCCTGCCTCCATCCCTTGCCTATCCTTTTTTTCAATAGCCTGTGCTGGCCCCATTTTACCAATTCAAGCATAAAAGTGATGAATATTTTTGATATAGAAGATCATCATTCGCCAACATCATCATTCAGGCCGTGTCCACTCCTGACTCTGACTCTACTCCTCCTTACTCAAAGATTTCATAAGTTTAATTTTAAGTACTAGCTCCCCATTGTTTGGAAGTTACTCTTGCTAATTTTTGTTATCATATCAAGTCTTTTTTGTTGTGTAATGGTGGTAGTCTGGTCTCAGTCTTTCTAAAGTTATGATATATTAATATAACCCACTAACTCTATGTCTTCGGTAAATATAGTTGCCTGTGATAGATAATACTTTGATTACTCCTACAGTTGGAGTTCACCTAGGTGGTAATGGGATCTTGTTTGTGATTCCTTCCCTTTTAGCATGATAGCTTGTTACTACTTCCACCACCATGGCACCTTGGAAAACCCTGCAGTAAGAATACTGAAAGAGGTAGCAGCTTTCACTTAATCTATTGAGGTATAAGAACTCTGGAGCACTGTTGTAGGCAATATGGGAACTGACAGTTCCCCCTATTGGTCATAGTTCCAGATGGTAGTATGACAAGGGTACCATATAACTAACCGGTATACACTTTTTGAGA
Organism: Triturus cristatus; assembly: GCF_964204655.1. Taxonomy (NCBI): domain Eukaryota; kingdom Metazoa; phylum Chordata; class Amphibia; order Caudata; family Salamandridae; genus Triturus; species Triturus cristatus. Next base: position 944,667,606 of record NC_140587.1, on the reverse strand, counting down.
CAGATTTTTTTTTAAAACAAGCTGTGCTAAACGGCAGCAATGCAAAATAAAACACCCCAAAAGAACTTGAGACATAAATAAAGTAAAATAATTATTTATTATCATTTCTGAACAATTAAACCCACCCTTTCCAACCACAACAGGCCCACCCCTCTCCCTAAACGAATCTCCCCGTCCCCAACCAATGTCTAAAATGTCCAACGAAAAGTTCAAGAAATAGTCCCGGTCCCAACTCCCATCTTTCCCAACCTCTCACCCAACAACAAATATGAAAAAAGGGGCTAAAGAAGAGGACACTACACACAGGTGAGAAGCTTTTTGAGGTGCACCACAATGTGTGCCATTCTGCTTTCAAGACACTCCAGCCTCAGCAGGACGTGGGCCTGCAAGATGCAGTCTGGACATAAACGCGGCAGCAGTGGTGATGTGACAGGCAGCTGAGGCCTTGGGTAGCAGCAGCTGCCTCCCCCTCCTCCTCAAGGACCACCAGCTACTGAAATTGAGCCTGCATGGCCTCCAGCCTCTGCTGCTATATCCAGGCTGCTATCTCCTGCCTCCTAGGTGGTCGACCAGCAGGAGTAGCTATATCAAGAAAGAGAAAAGACAAATTGTAAACAATGCTCTGTGCAAAGCTCTTGTTTACAATTATATAGTAGCATAGTAGCAGTACATTTCTGGTCCCCTTGAGCCATTTGAATTTGATGTGATTAGAGTCACAGACATTTGTTACACACACATGCTTCACATAAAAGCCAAATGTCCTAACTGGCTTAAAGGAATAAATGCAGAATAACAGCACAACTGATTTAAAAAAATATATGTTTTGTCTTTTAAAGGATTTCCTAGTAAACAAATAAACAGACACTTTGTGTGGAAAAAAATGCATTACCTCTCATTAATGAGTAAGGCATTAGGCACTACGGAGTACAAGTATTCTTTTTGTGCTAAATTAATTGGGGTGTGGTAGCTAGTGCTTTGGTAGTGGGTAGGTTGCTACTGTCTGCAGTCTGCAACTGGGGCAGCTGTAATATACAATTATCTTATTACAATGACTCTACTCTTCTCAAAAATGCCTTTCAATTTTACCCTGACTCCAAGGCAAATTAATAATAAGGATACAATATCACATACATCAAGTATAAAATGCGGATATCCTGTCTGCTGTAAGTAGACGGTGGGAAAAACAATGCACTGTAGTACAGCAAAAGGATTAAGGATAGATATATAGATTCTATTTGGCACCTTCGTCACAAACTATCACATCGGTAAAACTCAAGGCACGTAATCTCACTTTTCTTCATGGCCTCTCCCTCATCACAATTCATATTTACGTCCAACAAATACATTTGCTTGACAGTAGAAAACTTAACTTACTCAACTGCAGGGTAAGATAGAAGGATTAGGCCTGGTAAGCAGACGTTTTCCTACAGAATAGTGGGGTGTCACTGATCATCATCATATGCCTGAGCATTGGCTTAATCAGTCACTGTGGTTGACAAATGATGAAAAAGGTCAACATTTGAAAAGGTGTAAATTCGTCATGGAAGCCATGAAATATACAAATCACTTGGCTAGAAAAATGTGCCTCATTCCAAGGATAGATTTTTAAATTTTTGGGGGAAAGGCTGGGACAGAACATAGGAAAGAATAAAGGAGTTAAGAACTAAGAAGTGACTGACTGGGCACTGAGAGGGAAGGGAAACACACTGGGGCATCTTATCTACAAAAGGTGATAATGATCGTCAGCACAAGGTATCAATCAGCATTTATTTTATTGCTTCTTTTCCTGGACACTATTCGCATTTTTGTTGACGCATTATGAACACATCGGTAAGATGCGATGGTGTCCGGGAAAGGAAGCAATAACTCCTGCTAACACACGCTAGGCATTCATACAATACAATAGCACGGTATCAGCGCGTTAGCGGTGCGTTAGTGTCAATAATATTTCAGCTAACGTGATGGAGTGCCTGAAAACCCCCTGTATGACCCAATCAATGGATGAATTATGCAGCAGGAACAACAGTGAATGTTAACATGTATGTAATGCTGTGAAAAGCCGGATCAGGACAACATAGTGAGGGCCTGTGATGTGATGCACCTTCTGGACATGAGTAGAAGCAATGGCTGTAGCTGGCTAGAATGTACCTTCATACAAGCTAAGGGGCTAATAATGAAGCATGACCTGCACCTCTTAGGTATTTGTGGCCCCTCAGAAGGAGATCAGGGCGAGTCTCCCTTATGTACCTCTATGTAGCACCATTTTTAGTAAGGTTTTTATCAGGTGTTAAATTCATGCGTTACTCAGGGTTTAGCGCGACTTTTGTTATCGTGAGACATCTTTGGTAATAGAGCGAAGTGGTGATAGCGACTTTTACCATGTAATTTTTGTAAGGAACGCCTACCTTGCATGTCATTAGCGATAATTCTCGCTGGCATGCAAGGCGATAGGAAAAACATCAGCTAACGCCAGAAAGATGGCGCTAACGCATGTTAGCGCAGGCTTGCTAATAGGGCGATAATAATATCGCCGCTTTATCGGAAAAAGCACAGTTAAAGCAGCGATAAGGCCCTTGCTAATATTCCCCACTCTGTTTTAACTTTGTCATGCATTGAACATTTTGTAAATGCCACATTAACTGCAGCAGACCCACATTGCACAAGCAACACTTCAGTGCCAAAATGAATCATGCAGCAGTTAGGTCATGGCTGGCACTGGCGAAATGCCATGGAAAGGGAGGTGATGGGGGGGAATGAATGAAATGAAATGAAAAAAGTATTTGATAAAGCGCACTGTGGCCAAGCGGCTTCCTGGCGCTGAGAGCTTTGACCATCGGTCACAGGAGACAGCCCAAGGGAATTAACAGGAGTACGCCTGAGAGAACAGAAGGGTTTTCAGCACTTTGCGGAAATGGGAGTAGATAGGGATAGACCGCATGGAGAGGGGAAGACTATTCCAGAAGCGGGGGGCCAGAACAGAGAAACGGGTGCCTCCCGTTCTGGACTTACAGAAACGGGGAACATTGAGAAGGGCCAAAGTGGGAGAGCGTAGAGTGCGGGTAGGAATATGAGAGGAGATAAGAGAACAGATAAAGCCGAGGCAGAGCGGGCTTGAGCCAGAAATACAAGACAACCCAATTTAAAAAGAGATCTCTGATGGACAGGAAGCCAGTAAAGGGACTTGAGTACTGGGGTGATGTGATGAGTTTTGGGAAGATGAAGAATGAGACGGGCAGCCTGATTCTGAATAGCTTGTAGGCGACGTGTTTCATAAGCTGGAATGACCACATACAGGCTGTTCCCGCAATCAAGGCTAGAAGTGATCAGGGCCATGATGATGATTTTAAGGGTGTCAGAGGAGAAAAAGCGAGAGAATTTACGGATGAGCCGCAGAGATGAAAAGCATGGGATACATACCTGCCTTGCTTAACAAATACAGCGAGTCAACTGAGTAGACAAAACTCCCCCACTTTAACCCACAGATTTGATAAAACCATTCCAAGCAAATGAAGTAGGTGAACACACCCCTCTCCATAAGAACTTCATCCAAGCAATTATCCATTCATCATTTCCTCGTTCTAGTATTCTTCACCCTTTGATACCCATCATTTAAGCTTTCTATTCTCTCATCTAGATTTTCACCATTGAAAACCATGTATGCATATATATATATATATATATATATATATATATATATATTCACTGAAAAAACCATAGGTTTCACACATGTTATAGTTAGCGGAAATTTTACTGATAAAAAACCAATGAAATTGCCCCGTTATAGTTAGTGCTGGCAACTATAACTCACGCGACCGCAATCCTCTGCTGATGCTAATACTGTATTTAGACACTTATTTGCCCATGTCTTCTTCCATACATTTTTAGCTATACATATATTACAAATATTTTTTTTTCATAAAGACACATGTCATCAGCAGAAGATTGCGGTCGCGTGAGTTATAGTTGCCAGCACTAACTATAACGGGGCAATTTCATTGGTTTTTTATCAGTAAAATTTCCGCTAACTATAACATGTGTGAAACCTATGGTTTTTTCAGTGAATTTGCAAGGTTTTTTAAATGCTAATTCCTAACTATAACGTGTGTGAAACCTATGGTTTTTTCAGTGAATTTGTACGGTTTTTTAAATGCTAAGTGACTTTACGCCATTCGTGGCGTGCGCGCCCACTTAACGCAGTTCGTTCCGTGCGCGCACGGTGCGCTTCGCGCACCGTGCGCGCACAGTGAGCACGCGGTGCGCTTCGCGCACCGCGCACCCACTTTACGCAGTTAGTGCCGTGCCCACGTTACGCTAGATGGGCCATGTACGCACGATGCGCTTCGCGCACCGTGCGCACATGGAGGACATATTATGCGCTTCCTTGTGATAGGTAATCTGTTGAAATTTTTTGGGAAATTTCTGTGCTCTGATAAACCATGCACAAATGGTGGCCTTCGGCCACCATTTGCACAAGGGGTGGAGAAAGTGTGGATAGTGTTTATTTTATTTTTATTTTTTTACCGTACGCTTACGGTAAGCGTACGGTAAGCGTACCCCGCGAAATTGCCGAAAAAAAAATAATGCCGTTTTTGCTCTTGGGGGATGTTTGGGGACTCCCTCAACATGACTATGTGAGAGGGAGTTGTCAAAACATCCCCGTAACATGTTTTTGGCCATCATGTTTGATACATAACACTCAGTGCGGTAGACAAAATGGCGGACGCCGCTTCCTGGTTTCTGCCGATTCGAATGTTTACTAAGATCTAAGAGCCAATCAGAATTGCGCTCGCGCACGCCACCGTACGCTTACCGTAAGCGTACGGTAAGCGTACCGTAAGCGGGCTCAGATATATATATTGATTTAAAGGCTATTTTCTCAGAATCTACTGAACAGATTTACACCAAACTTACAAAAGGCACTTCCTTGACCTAGGGACTACCTCTCTGCCAAATTTCTAGTAATTCTGTTCAGCCGTTCGGGCTGTAGCTCGTTCTAAAGGTCCTATGGAAAAATGCATGGGAAAAACGCGTTTTGGGACCCCCCTTTTATCTCAGCCCCCGCTTGACGAATCCCCCCGAGACTTTCAGGGTAGGAGCGGAGCGTAGCGCCCCACCTATTTTGAGAAATTCGCGAGGATTCGTCGACCGGCGCCAAAGTTATTCAAAATAGAATGTTGAGGTTTTCCTATGGAAACGTGGTCCTAACTATAACTACCTACTGGCGACCGCCAGTAGGTAATATATATATATATATATATATATATATATATAAATTACCTACTGGCAGTCGCCAGTAGGTAGTTATAGTTAGGACCTATTTTCCGCAACATTCTATTTAGAATAACGTTGGCGCCGATTGACGAATCTTCGCGAAATTTTCCAAAACTTTTGGCCAGCTCCGGTCCGCTCCTATCCTGAAAATTTCACGGTGATTCGTTAAGCGGGGGCCGAGAAAAAAGGGGGGTCCCAAAACGCATTTTCCCCATGCATTTTCCCATAGGACCTGTTGACGCAGCTACAGCCCGAACTGCTGAATGGAATTACACCAAATTTGGCAAAGATGTAGTCCTCAGTTCAGACTCGTGCCTTTTGCTTAAATGGTGTCAATCTGTTCAGTAGTTCCTGAGAAAATCAAAATCAAAATCACATATATATCTGGGCGGAACCTAACCACACATCTCATCGTGAGATCTGATTGGCTGTCAGTACTTCATCCAAGAAATGTTGGCAGCCATCTTGGGACCAATATACATGATAGCACCTCATTAAAAAGCATTGTAGTTAATAGAAGGTTTTAAGACTTTAGTAACATTATAAATCATTTGTTGATGGTACCATACTCATTTTAGGAATTGTGGTGTGTTCTAAGGTGATTTTACCATGTGAAAAAGCCTTCTGCTCTGATATCATAAATCATGTTTGAGAGAAAACAATTTTCTCATGCTTTTCCCACAGAGGTTTGGAAGGTGATCTATAAGCTAAACTGAGAGCATATTTTCTGTAAATTCACATTATCTTTCTCAGTCATGTGAGAATGAAGTCTGACATTCTCAGTAAAACATGTACATCCAACAAGGGCAGAGACTGTCAGTTGATTCCTATGTGTTCTACTGCAGCTTCCCAGAGTGTTCTAAAGAACAACTAGAGCGCTAACAGTCCTACTTATGACAAACGTATTGCACACCTGAAGCCATCTTGATTGGAATAAAGTGGTTACTCTTAAAACATTTAATTTAGAAAGGAACAAAATGAGGGGGTTCATTTTGCCATAGAAAGTATGATTAGTGCTGCAGAAAGAAAAATTAGGGCACATTTTGAGTGACTTCTCAAATCCTCTTCTATTTCATAAAAAAATTCTGACATGCAGACTGAAACATGCACTTTCAATACCAGCAGCAGACTTCCCTGGTGAGCAGTAGCTTTACTACAGTGATCTAATAAGCAACTAGAGTGCTAACATTCTGAATTTATGGCAAATGTGTGACACATCTGAATGCCTTCTTGATGGAATCAAAGTAAAAAAACTGAAAGTATTTCCTACTGAGGAGACTGCAGTAAATGAGGAAATTAGGAAACTTCATGACAAAGAAATCTCCAAAGATGGCCACAAGAGACAAAAGAGCCCAAATGCAGCACAAATATCACCAGATGTAGCCCAATGAGTGCAAAACACTTATTTTTTGTGTATTTGCAGTTTTATATAGTGCAGACTTGTCAGGTATTGGAGTGCTTTACATGAGCATTGGTTACATCACACTAGATCAAATTCATTTTGGTTGTAGACATGGGGAGATTAAGTGATTTGACCAGAATCACAAAATGTTGAGCTGAAGCAGAAACTCCAATCTGGTTCCCCAGTTGCAAAGTCTGCAGCTCTGGAAGTAACACCACATCCTCACCCCTAAGTGCAATATTTAATCAAGTGGTCAACTGGATAAAAAAACATAAAAATTACAAATAATTTAAAAGTTCTTTGTCGCTATTTGAAAACTTAGAGAATATGTCCTCATTTTAGTTTTTTAGAGCACTAACCATAATTGTGATGCAAATAAGACCCTCTCATATATGTAATTTCTAAAGGAAATGCTCTAGGTATTACAGTTTTGATTACATCAAGATGACATCAGGCGTTCCACACTTTTGTAATAAATATAAAATGTTAGCAATCTAGTTGTTCATTGGAATACTGTTGAGAGGCAGAGGCCAGGGGCACGGACTCTGAAAATTGAAGGCAAGTAGGAGAGTGCAGAGGCAACAATTTGACCACACTGGGCAGGCAGGAAGGTCAGTGGCAGCACAACAGACTATGGAGGGCAGTGGAAAGTGGGGCAGGGGCAACAAACCAACAATTCAGAACTGGCAAGAGAGGCTGTGGCAATATAGTAGACCATTATGGGCAGAAGGAAGAGGCAGTGGTAGTATAACCATACATGCCAACAGACCCGTTTCAGCCAGGAAACGTCCAATGTTTTTAAGCTCAAATGGGCTTTATTTGATCTGTCTCCTGTCTACAATCTCCTCTTTTTCAATGTAAGTCAAAGGAGAAAATCAATACCCCAGTTTTTTTTAATAATCTCCCTCTTACCAAGTTCAAAATGTGCGCAAGTATGGTACATTGGATCATGGTAGGCAGAAGGAATTGGGGTAGGGACATGGACTCGGATAACAGAGGACAGGAGGGACATGGAGAGGTGCACCAAACTGACCCTACAGGGCAGGCATCGGGGTTTGCAGCAGCACAATACACCACACAGGGCATGCGGGACTGGAGTGCAGCACAACAATCCATAGAAAGCAATAGGGAGGGGACAGGACCATGCAAATGGACAACAGAGAACAATGGGGAAATAGGCAATGGTAGCTAGCTGACCATAATGGACAGACAGGAGAGAAAGCTGCAGCATAACAGACCATAAAGGGCAGGAGGGATGGATTAGGGGCATTACAATGGAACAGACAAGCCAGGAGGGAGGGAATAGGGGTCTGCCCATAGAAACAGAGAGCTGGGGGCAAGAGGGCAGGGCAGGAGCAACAAGATGACCATGGAGGTCATGCAGGATGGGCACTAGAAACAAGACACACCATGGAGAGCAACAGTGAGACTATGATGGCATACACACAGACCATGGAGGGAAGGAGGGAGGGGGTCAGGGGCACCTAGCTGACCACACAGGGAAGGTGGGAGGGGCCATGGCAGCACAGAAGACCATACATGGCAAGCAGGAGGGTCAGTGGCAGCACAATGGCTATGATGGGCAAGAAGGAGGGTACAGGGGCATGCACAAAGGACCATGGAGGATAGAAGGGAGGGTCAGGACCTGGGCACAGACAAGAGAGTTCAGGGGAAGGGGCCTCACAACAGACCGCGTGGGGCAGGCAGGAGGAGCAGTTGCAGCACAACAGACCAGGGAGGGCAGAAGGGTGTGGCAGTAAAATGGACCATGGAGGAAAGGAGGAAGGGGATAGGTGCATGGCATGTGGACAGGCAGGGTGGAGGTGGCAGGGACAGGTTGCAGTCATCTGACAATGCTAGGCAGGTGGGAGGGGAGTGGCAGCTCAACAGAACACTCAGAGTAGATAGGAGTGGCAGGTCCATGGAACATGGTGGGCAAAAAGGATGGAGAAGGGGCATGCACAAAGACATCGGAGGGCAGGGGGAATGAGAATAGGGGCAGCAAGCTAAGCACAGAGGCTAAGCAGGGGGTCAATGATGGGCCATAGAATTGGGCAATGGAGGGCAGGAGGAGTGGACTGGTACACCATGCTAAATGGAGGGCAGTGTCAGCACATCAGACCGTGCATGGCAGGAGGGAGGAGGCTAGTCCATGGATTCAGACAACAGAGGATAGGGAGGAGGTGGATGGGGCAGCAAGCTAACTGATCAGAGAAGGTGGGTATTAGCAACTTTATTGTTTTGAAAATGTGTGTCTGTGCGAACTACTTAAAATATGAACAAGTATGCAGCATAATCTCACTTTTATTCAGGAAGAAGAGGACGTTTGTGACTGTGACTCCGGGCTCAATTGGCAGAAACACCCCCTGACCCTCCACCCCCATCGCAAAATGTAATGCTCGTGAAAAGGGTAGGTGGACGCAGTGTTATATAGAACATAGTCCTGAGAGCACGATTGAAAATGAAAACTAGATATAGTGTATGGTATAAACTATGCACCAAAAAGTGTGATATAAGATGAACCGGGCGTGAAATATAATATGCAATACATTGTGCACAATGACAGATTCATTGGAGAGCGCGAGATAGCACAGGCACTAGTGCGTGCTATGCGATATGTGCCTTGGAGTGTAATATGCACAGGGCAGTGTTGTGTAACCTAACTAGTCTCTAAAGTTGTAATATAAAATATGTGCTGGGGAGTGTAACGTTGCATATGCACTGTGACAAAGATATGGATCCCAGATTGTAATATGTATGGCATAGCGCTGTGCATTAGAACATAGGCATCGAGGAAGGCATGTTAGATGGGGCAATATAACCCGTGCGAAGGCAAGTGTGGCATGACATATTCACGGGGTGGTGTTACAGTGCACATGGGTTAGAGAGTGTCATAGCATACGCACTAGCTGGTGGAATACAACACAGAGGTGTGTGGCACTCAGCGGGCACTGGTGGGTGTAACACAGCATTGTGCTCAGCCAGGAGCAGGCTGTGACTCTCAAGTGAGGTTCATCTCCTTTCCAGAGAGTAAAATAAAAAGTATTACACATCCGGCGGTGTATGTGTGTTTTATTAACCGTGAGGGGGGTTTCTTGCATAGTTTGGTCACATTTTTGTCAAATCCCCTAATCATTTAGTCAGTTAGCATGTAGTCTTTTAGGGCCATATGTAGATAATTTCTATTTACCGATTCATAAATACCGAATTTTACCGATTCGGTATTTATGAATCGGTAAATAGAATGTAGGTAAACATTCGGTAATTATTACCGAATCGGTAATATTCGGTATTACTGATTCGGTATTTACCGAATCGGTAATAATGCATCCCTTCCAATTCATTCCTATGGTCCTGGAGGCCATAGGAATAAATGGGAAGCCATTCACTATTACCGATTCGGTAAATACCGAATCGGTAATAGGGGGAGCATATTCATGGGTGGCAGGGTGTCACATTGACACCCTGTTGCACCCCTGAATCCTGCATGTGTGCACATGTGGCGCACATACATGCCCTAAGGGCATGTATGTCTGCCACATGGCACTTTTCAAGAAGCACAAAATTGCTTTTTAAAAGGTATTCGTTATTTACCATCAACTTGTAGTTGGTGGTAAATAACGAATCCAGAAACCAAACATGCAATCACTTGAGTGCCCCCTATATAGGATTTCAGGATTCGGTAATTTACCGAATCGGTATTTTACCGATTTCTTAAAATTCCGATTCGGTAAATTACCGAATCCTGAAATCCAGCCACCTACATCTCAATTGCCTAAATACCGGTCGGTAACGGGATATTTACTGATTTTCGGCCGTTACCGACCGGTATTCAGGTACCTACATATGGCCCTAAGTGAGGTAGGCTTTAGGGCATGAACTGCTGCAAAGTAGTACGCACTATGCATGTAGTGTTTTAGCGATCGTCACACTTGTGGTTCAGGGCTATAGTTTCTTAGTCAGTTTTTATATAAAATGTGTTGGCACAGTAATGGAATAGTATAAATTTGAAAGTTATTAATATACATTAATATGTGATTCTTTTTTACACATACAGAACAGGAGTGTTTCTCATCTGATGGCACTCTTCTCGTGCAAGATTGTTTGGATGAAGGGTCCTTCGGTGTTTCATCATACTTGCCGTGACGTACGAGTATTTCTTGTTAGGATCCCTCGGGAACAGTAAAAAATTTCCACACCACTGAAGGAAAACGTTGTGGGCGTTGTGCGTCCTCCAAAAATTCATCCTTAGATTCGGTGAATATTTTAAAGCGACAACATTTACAGTTTTTGTAAGTTAAACTTATAAAATTTTGTTAGCTGTAAGCATTTTATATATCTGTGATTTGTATCTTGTGGTATTTTGTTGAGAATAGCATGTTGTTTTTTTTTAACAATCTTTGTGATTGTTTTTTTTTTGACCGCTGTTAAGTGATGAGTATGATTGAAATCACTATTTTTAGTGAAATTTAATATATTCTGAGAACAGCAAAAAAGGCAAACAAATTACTTTGCGGAAATTATGCTGTGTTGTAAAAAATTTATTATTACATGTTATAATTTTTTTTTCCTTTTTCTTTCACAGATCCAAATTTTTAAATAAGCAATTTATATTAATTTAGATTGGATTGAAATTCTGAAAAAAATGTATACCATTTTTTATTCCTATTACTGTGAAGGTAAGTTTAACTAAGTCTCAACATGCAGAATGAGGAGGTCTGCAAGAAGCTACAAAGTTGAAACACGTTTCTAAAAACACTCTGTTTATACCTATGTAGATTTGAAATCTGACCATAATCAGATATCATGTGATCTGCAAAAAAAGAGATTTGAGGGGTTCATAATATTTCCCATTTTAGCTATTGAAGGACCGCAATTATTTCAATCATTCTTCTTTGAACATCTTTGCAGACAAAACTCTGTGCTTACCTTCTATCATTCGCAAGGAATTTTAAAAACGGAAATATGTCACTTTTTGTAACATTGTTATTGTGCAAGATACTCTTTCATATTTACAAAGAAAGGAAAAGGCACTCTGTGCACTTTTCATACTCCATGTAAATACAACCTCAGCATGCACACCACTTAGTGTTGAAAGGGTGTTCTATAAGTGTTGTTGTGCATGATTGCAGTTAATACTCATAGAACAAGACACATGTCTAGATTTATCAGAAATCATAAATGTCGATATGTGTGTGAATGCTGCACCATTCTAACATTGGTGTAGGAAAGCACAACAAGGAGAATTGTTTTAATTTCTCCACATTTTTATATCTTTAATGTATGCTGAAATGTTCAGCATACATTGAAGGAGAAAAATGCATTCTCTTATTGTTTTTGTGCAGGAAGGTTTGTCTTCCTGTAGAAAAACAAACAGCACATGACACAGATATCCTTGAACTATGGTGCAAGGGTGCCTGTGTCACCACATGGCTGCAGTTTAAGCAGATGTGCAGAGAGAAGCATAGATTTGTAATATATTTATGTACATATGTTGCATCCCTGTGCTTCGGAAGTACTACAGCACACAGCAGTTAAAGAGGTTACTGTGTGATGCTGCAGCACTTCCTCATAGTTCTGCACTTATACATTCACCATACGCTACTAATGCATTCATTCAGTCAATTACGTACTACACATACATTCATCTAAACTTTCACACACTAACAAATAAATTTAGCTCTATTTTATAAACCAGGAAAGTTAGTTCTTAGAAGAACTTTTTTTTTCTTCTTTATTTTTTTTTTATTTTTTTGTACTTTTTGGAACAATTTTGTTATTTTTTTGTTTTTTTCAAAAGAAAAAAAAGACAACTGGAGGAACAAAACAGTCAACTTCTGCAAAAAAAAAAAATAAACACAAGTTTAGCACTTGTGGTTTTGCTGCGCTCGGCAGATTAGTTCAATTGACTGCTCGCCGTAACATAGTAGTTTGTTGCATTTAATGCAACTAATTTTTAGTTTTCCAAATTCTGGATGTATGTCCGGGTGAGTGCTTGATGGTGATGCTGCAGAAGTGCTTGCCACTGCTGGCTGAGGCTGCTGTCGGAGTCTTCTGCATTCCTGCTTGGCCAGGTTCACGGGATGCAGAGTCTTCAGGTGTTTTAACATACCTGCAGTCCCACAAGAGTATTTTTTTGATGGAACTCCTCTGGAAAGCACTCTTTGACATATTTTACATGTCACTCTAGTTGAATTAGTTTGATTTTGTCCTTCTGGGAAGGAAAAAAATTTCCACACCACAGAGATGTATCTTTCTGGGTGTGGAGGTTCCACAACAAATTCCTCATCAGACAAGTGGTCTGATTTTGATGGTGGCTGCTGTGCACAAGGCATTGTCTTCAGAAAAATTGCAGCTGTGGAAATCTTCCCCAAAAAGTTTCTTCTAGTTCTAAGGTGTGAGATGTTCCTCCAAAGAAGCTCAAAGAATGATTGAAATGGGTGGAGTCTTTCAATAGTTAGAATAGGAAGTGTAATGAACCAATCAAATCTCTTTTTTTGCAGGTCACATGGGATCCGCGCACCCTGCGCTTATGCAGCATGCACCAAGCGCGCATCCGCGTAATTGAATAAAATAAAATATAAGATTAGATGTAAAAATATATTAGTTTTAAGACTAGTTTAGAGTTTGTCTTCAATTAATATTCACATGAAATACATATATATATGTTTTTTTAAATGTTAAATATTTCGTGCGATCCGCGCACCTACTGCGTCATAGACACAGATGACGCATCACGGAAGCGCGTAAATGTCGCGTTACATACATCGAACGTGTCGCTTATAGGCTGGGAGTCGCGTACCTGTCGCATTGCGATCGCGCACTAAACACGTACCCAACGCATACCATGCGCAGATGCTACCGCGTAGGGATCGGGAACGGTGCGCTTAGGGTGCGCGGATCCAAAAACATGGAAAAAATATATATAAAATAAAGTTTTGAACATATAGTTAAAAAAATATTTTCAAAAATATAAAAAAATATGTTTGAAAAACCCATTAAATTAAAATAATATTTTTTAATTTTTAAAAGAATTAATTGAAAAAATACGTTTAAAAAATGGTGATAAAAAAGTATTTAAAAAAATAAAATAATGAAATTGACACACTGAATTTGAAAAATATAGAAATCCAATCAAAATCATTAAACATGATATCTTCAGAGATAAGTTAAAGATAGGAATTAGCATTTAAAAAACCTTTGAATTTCACTGAAAAAACCATAGGTTTCATGCACGTTATAGTTAGGAATTGGCATTTAAAAAACATTAGAAATTCACTGAAAAAAACCATAAGATTCAGGGGCATTATACTTAGCTGTACATTTCTCTTGTACAAAACCCTAGAAATTCCCCCGTTATAGTTAGTTCAGCTAACTATAACTCGCGCCCCCGCAATGCACTGCTGATGACGTCACATATTACATCACTCATGACATGGTCAGTGACATCACTGATGACATCACTGATGACATCTGAAATGACATCACTGATGACATCACTGATGACGTCATCCATGTGATACATTAGTGCATCTTCTCACACCCTTTGATATACTCAATCAAAATTTCAAATGTCCATTCTCAAAACCATAGATACTCCAATACCAATACCTACATACCTACTCATTGACTCTTAGATCTACACACACATCCACTCACTCACCTGTACAGTCCCTCATACTTACAGTCACTCAGTACAGGACTATCATATGCATTTATACACCTACATAGACACTCACACACTACCAATCATCCATACAGGTACTCTCGCACCTAGTCAGAAATGCAAATAATTAATCACACTCCCATTTACTCACCTATGCAGTTATACACACACAAGTTCACTTACTCATAAAAATAGTACCACATTTTTACGCTCTTATACAATCACTGATACAAGCACAGACTCATCCATACAGCCACTCTCACAATCACACACTCTCACATATACCCACTTATATACTCTTACACACATATATACTGCCTTTCACATATGTAGTTACTCACACATGTACCACTGAGATATACATTCAATCCCTAACACGCCCATACATACACTCACCCAACCATACAGTCCATCACAGATGCACTCTTAAAACCATGCACCCATAGATTCACCCACTTACACATGTATGCACAGAGTCACACACACCCCACCCACACAAACACTCAGGCACCCATACAGATACTCAGACAACCAATCAATAACCCATAGAGACACTCCTATAGCTATTCACAAAACCACGCAGCCGCTTATAAACCAACAGACAGACAGATACAGACATTCACACAGGTTAGTCACTGGTCTGCAGTAAGATACATTTAATGACTCACTTATAGAGTCAGTCACGCACCGACTAAATCATCCATTCACACACTTATACACCCACTCATTCTTCTATAGGTTTTTCCCTATATATATATATTAACATATTTAAAATTTACAGAAACACACACTCACTGGATGACGTCATCAGTGATGTCTTCAGTGATGTCATTTCAGATGTCATCAGTGATGTCACTGACCATGTCATGAGTGATGTAATATGTGACGTCATCAGCAGTGCATTGCGGGGGCGTGAGTTATAGTTAGCTGAATTAACTATAACGGGGAAATTTCTAGGGTTTTGTATGACGGGAAATGTCCAGCTAACTATAACGCCCCTGAAACCTATGGTTTTTTCAGTGAATATATATATGTATCCATCTATTCATTCACCTATCCATGGCTCTCGACCATTCTTTCATTATTACATCTATTTACCCACCCACACATCCTTTCACCCATTCACCCTTTCGCCCACTCTGCTTTAAACCACCCAAGAATTCCTTTCACCCACCTAGACAGGCATCCTTTCACCAGTATATCCTTTCATCCATCCTTCACTCACCCATGCATCCTATCACCCACCATTGAATCCTTTTACCTTCACTCACCCACGCATCCTTTCACTCATAAAGAAATTTCACCCATTCTTTCTCCTACCATTATTTTTTTCCCTTTTCAATCAACCCATATTTTTTAGCAGTCATTATGAGCTTTTGTCTGCTGAGTTGCAGATAGAAGAGGCTATTAACTCAACCTCCACTATTGCTAAATCGGGGGGTTCACAATGCCCTTGCAGTGAGCATACCTGCCACCGCTGGGAGTCCCCATTTCACCGCCATCATGTCTGTTCTGCTGGTGCTATCCCCGACACTGGTGGTCTGTGCGACTAGGAAAAACATTTCACATTACAGATGCCAGATATTCTCGGATGCAGTATCTTCTATCAAAAAATATCACAATGGGCATTTTGTTGGTTTGCAATGTTTGAAAAGTCAGGCCAACCAAAAACTTTTCGATGGGGCATGATGACTCTGACTCGGAGTCATTAAAGCGCAATGAAAGGGAGAAATATTTGAAGAACATATGGTCTTGGTTGGCAAATGCAATGGGACCATCCTCATACTAGTTTCCAGCCATGCTGCACTGTCATGGAAACTGCTGGTATACTACTACTGTATACATGAATGATAATACATGCACAGCATTGGGGGGCACCCATGATCATGGCCACTCTCTAGTTTCACTGTTTGAGCATGAGCAAGAAAAAGAAAGCCTTCTCAATAAACATGCGTAGAATAAGAATAGCTTACTTGGGCAAGCAATCTTCACTGTAGAGTACCTGTTCTAAAATCGGTTCTTTCAGTATTACTGTACCAGTCCTCAAGATACATAAAAGGAGAGGGAAAGCTTACTGGCAAAGCAGAAGAAAGTAAGCTACAGACAGACTAGTACAAACAGAAGTAAGTCAACTACAGACATAGAGAATAACTAGGATAATGCAAGGATAACAGAAATGTAACAAACATTAGATAGAACGCAGAGGAGTTGGAAAAAATTAGGATACAGGAAGAGTAAAAAAAGAAAAAGAAAAAATTATTCTAAATGTGGAGTGGTAGAAGCTAGGGAAATGATAATAATATTAACAGGAGAACTTACTGGGGCAAGCAGATCCGTGAGCATCGGTCACGGAGCTGGTGGTAGTGGTGCAACTTCCACCTACTGTGGCACTGGTGGTGGCACACCCGACCCCCTGACCCGCCTCTTGCTGCTGGCTCTCCTCTTGCTCCTAGATGCTAATGTAAGAAATAAGGAAGATAAAATAAAAAAGATTAGTGGTACAGTTAATTATCTCCCCAAAATATCTTAACAGGCAAAGGCAAACACAATAACATTGTATTTTTCTATATCAGATCACCTATGCTATTAGTATGGAGTTGATCTATTCCAAATTTCCTAAACCTAAGCCCTTTTCAAAATTTCCTAATCCTAAAGTAAATTTTGGAACTACAAATGCATTTGCAACACATGATCTTTGCTTCTCAACTCATTCTCAATCTCAACCCCCTTTCATAGGCCAACTTAGTCTCCCTTTTTTCAATGCTCCAATCCATAATATATATACTGGGAGATTTCTTGTGCCTCTACAAACTAATTAAAGAAATGCACAGAGCATGCAAACTCAATAATATTATTGCTACTACCACTATCTTAGTGACAGGACAGAGAAATCTGCTTGAATTCTTAAATAATCAGCCCAAGTGAGTGCCAACGAAGATGATTAAATAACGTCAACCACCTGGCTGGATCAAATATTATTAGGAACGTAAACTTAACTTACCTTTGACTGTAGGCAACATGCTATTTGGAAAAGAATATGAGCATGGAAAGAACACAATATATAAATAGTTCGCACAAAGCCCAACAAACTTGATACCGATCAGTTCAAGCAGGTCCTGCTCCCTGTGTAGGATATCAGCTCAGCGGTGCATAAGCTGCTGCTGGGTGGGCTGGACTTCAAAGGTCCGGTATACACACTGGTGCATCCTCCCCCACAGCAGCCAATGCTCCCGCAGGCCATACCATCTGCCATGCCTGCCCCCTGCTGCCAGCTTGGAAGGGAGGTGGCACCACATATGAAAATCTAGTGCAGCCACCTCCATCTCTAAGAAAATGGAGCGGGATCCACCCCCTGGCGGCCCAATGACCGTAAGCTATGCAGCTAGCAGCTGCACTGGCACAGCTCTTTCGCCCTGTTTTGCCATGGTGCTTGGTGGTTACAAAAAAGAAGAAATAGGAGAAGGAAGAAAAGAAAATCTAATTACTTAAAGGGAAAACCAAAAAAAGTACAAACAGTCACGAAAAACACAAGAAAATGACAAAAACGCAAAATACACAGACAAAAACACCCTGATACAATAAAGGAAAATGAGGTGTGGATAAGTCAGATAGGGGGAGAATTGAAAAGATTAAGGGTGGATTGAAAAACAGACCCTAGCCCCATGCACAAAACAGAAAACAAAATGGTCACGCCCATGCGAACCGCATGGTACTGTTTGCATGCAATTTCCAGTGAGAGAATATGTTTCGCGATACTGAATGTTAAAAAAACGAGCAAACGGGGGCACTGAGCAGCTCCACCCATCCGTGGAATTCCTCAGAATCTCACAACATTTTTGGGTCACTCTGCGGAATTCCACATAGCAGAACTCCACCCAGGCCTTGTATTAATTTCTTACCCTATATTAAAACAATCTTGCAAATTCACTGGGAAAAACAAAAGATAAAGGGACGTTAAAGTTAACTGAAAATGTATTTTGAAACATACTGTTTTAAACTATGAAAACCACTAAAATTCACCACTAACAGTTATGTCAAATAACCATAACTCGTGCTCTAAAGTAATTGTAACTTGCATTCTCACAATGTACTGCTTATTGCCTCACTTTTTATATCACTCATAACATGTCCTCTGACATCATTGCTAGCATCACTGCAAAATCTGAAATGACATTATTGATAACATCATTTGTATATGGTGGGGGCACAAGTTACATTTCGTGAAGATTCGTCAATCGAAACAAAAGTTATACGCATACATATATACATAGATATATATACATGCATAGGTTAAAGTGAAGTTATAATTAGGTGTGGTAATACCATCTTAACATAGATTAAAAAATAGAAATTCCCTGAAAAAACACAAAGATTATACTGACGCTATAGTTAGGTGTGGTAATTTCATAATAACATACATTTAAAAACCTCAGAAATTCACTGAACAAATAGGTGCCGATTCCGATCCGTTAAAAATTATTTCCGTACGACTCGAATCCGTATTTTTTTCTGTACGAATCGTACAAGTCACGTCCGACCCGTGAAGTACGATTCGTATGGGAAAAGGTTCGTACGGATCGGCCCGCTCCGTACGAATCGTAGCTGGAAAAGTTGTACGAGACGTACCCGGACACTTTTCCGTACGATTCGTAAAATGACAGTCCGAGCGTGCAAGTACGATCCGGACCGGCTATCCGATTTAAGAATCGTACGGAAAACGGTCTGTACACGGGGAATGACTCCACCCGCTACAGGCCCCCCACCCCCCTGCATGTACGCACCGTACCCCCACCACCCCCTGTATGTATGCACCGTACCCCCACCACCCCCGTATGTATGCACCGTACCCCCACTACCCCCCGTATGTACGCACCGTTCCCCCACCACCCTCCCGTATGTATGCACCGTACCCCCACCACCCCCTGTATGCATGCACCGTACCCCCACCACCCCCCATATGTACGCACCGTACCCCCACCACCCCCGTATGTACGCACCGTACCCCCACCACTCCCCGTATGTACGCACCGTACCCCCACCACCCCTGTATGTACGCACCGTACCCCCACCACCCCCCCGTATGTATGCACCGTACCCCCAGCGCGTAGCACTGGGGGTACGGTGCGTACATATGGGGGGTGGTGGGGATACGGTGCATACATACGGGGTGGGGGTACGGTGCGTACATACGGGGGGTGTTGGGTGTACGGTGCGTACATACGGGGGGTGGGGGTACAGTGCGTACATACGGGGGTGGTGGGGGTACGGTGCGTACATACGGGGGTGGTGGTGGTACGGTGCATACATACGGGGAGTGGGGGTACGGTGCATACATACGGGGGGTGGTGGGGGTATGGTGTGTACATAAGGGGGGTGGGGGTACGGTGCGTACATGCGGGGGTTGGAGGGGCCTGTACGACTCGTACCCCTGGGGAATCAGCTTTTACGGCTGTTTTTGGCTCCCGTAAAAAAAGAGCCGTACGGAGTGCCGTAGAGACGATCGTACTTGTTGGGCCGTAAAATGCTGCCTACATCCGTACGGACGGTGCGTACAGGCTGTTCCGGATCTGATTCGTAGGGTTTTTTTACCCGTACGGTCTTTTGTACGATTCGTACAGAAATAGGCTTTCTCTACGAATCGTACTTCCTAGGTTGTACGGACAGTTTACCGGGTACGAGTCGTATGGAGAAAACACTCCGTACGACGATTCATAGTGCCTTTTTACTAGATCGGAATCGGCACCATAATGTTAAAGTGCAGTTATGGCTACAAAAAAAACTAAAAACACTGACATTCACCTGTTATATTTTAGTGAACTAACTATATCTTGCACCCTGGTTGTGCACTGCATATGACCTCACATACTGCATCACTGATAACATGTCGAATGATATCATTGAGCACATCACTAACAAAATCTCAAATTACATCAGATGGGCAGATCATACAAAAGGTGACTATTGGAATAACTCTTGAGTCCAGAGTGGTTAAAGGAGATGATGAACATGGTGAACGTGGTAGTGCATGAGGCTGCCCAACTTCAAGTCCTAATTTGAATATCTGGACCCCCAGCTCTGTTACTAATAGCTTGCTTGCAGGATCAAATACACAAAGACGGCACATGAATAATTATATCACGGTCATCCCAATGCACCCAGGTGACACACCTCATGTATTTAGTTTTATATATTTACAGTATTTATATTGCATGGACCTAGCCAGGTGTGCTAAAAAACTATTAAGAGTACAATGAACAAAGTAAAGCAGGTAGGTTAAAGGGAAGAAACATGGTCAACATGGGAGTAGAGAGAAGTCAAGATTTGAGGGAGAAAGGTTTTAATATGTAAATTATGAATAGGTGAGTTTTCAGTTTCTTCTAAAGTTGAAAAGGTTGTTGATGGCTCTGAGATGTTCGGGCAGGTTGTTTTAGAATCTAGGGCCCAAACATGAAAAGTTCAGGTTCATGGTCTTGCATTGTTTTCACTTTCAGAATTTCCAGAATCATGCATACATGGTTTCTGGTATTTCTCTTCCTTTGGGAGTCTTTCCATTTGTTATTTAGGTAGGTAGGCAAATCTAAGAGGCATATTTATGGAATAGTAGTGCAGTGCAGCACAATAAGTCATCTTGCTGTGCTGCACTGCATCACTGGAAAAGGGCAGGAATATGCCATATTTCAGGTATAAAGTGCATTCCTGACTTCTCCCCCAATGCTGCTGCCCTTTTGGCAACCAAGCACCAACACAGGCACCCTTGCACCATGGTGCAAGGGTGCCTGTGTTGCATGCAGGATTGTTTCTGTGCAGAAAGAGACACCTTCCTGCACAAAAACAATCCTGAGAGCCTTTCTCTCTTTCTGCTGCACACATAGAAAGAGGAAGTGACAAGGAAAGCTAAAGATATTTTTGCATGGTGCACCTCTTTTGGGTGACATATCTTTTTGGTGCATTCCCAGGTTTACAAGATCTTGTAATTCTGGGAATGAGTCAAAAATCATTGGAGTTGCTTGGGAACACCAATGCAATGCCAATTGAACTCCTACCCTGGGCAGACACAACACAGCGATTTGCACTGCTTTGCGTTACTCCAGATTTTTGGAGCCTCTCAAAGCCATGCGAAGTTCTTCCTGACTTAAGGTTGTGTCACTTGTGCACCATGTTGCGTGGTGCAAGAGCGCCGCAAACAGGGTCATAAATATGGCCCTCGGTGAGTAACTTTCTGGATGGGGTGATATGATCAGAATATTGGGTGCATTCACAGGGCAAGTGGACATGTATAGGATGGCCCCGAAAGGGGCAACAAATCACAGCAGTCACTTCACAGCCATGTTCACCAAGAACAGAATGTGTCATCAGAATCATAGACAGGTTCCTTTAGAAAATGGGAACCTGCCAAAAGTGTTGCTACTTGATCTCCTCCCATTTCTTTCTTGGAAGGAGAGTTGTTACTGGAATTTGTAGCAAGTATTTGTACAGCATGAACATGTCCAAATCAAACCTGTATTCTAATAGGCGCTGTGCCACAGCTGCAGAGACAAATGCGTGGATGCTTGAGGAAGCAGTGATAGAAAGTGCTGTTTAGTCCATCTATCTCATTAAGGATATTTGAATCAGTGGTCAAGTTACAACCTACTGGCCCTATTCATATTGGGAACCTACATGTGAAGACATCAGCAGATGTGATTTTCCACTTACACCTGGGCAGAAATCACAGTACAGACAGTATTCACTAGACAGAAGTCAAATAAGGCTACGTTTTCTTTGAGAAACTGCTGCTTATTGAGAAGCTTGTGTTTCTTGCATTTCCCTAAGAGAAAAGTGAGAGGATTTTGTTAAAGTGACCTTGGGTACAGGAAGTGACAGGAAAGGCTGTAGGCTGCCCAATATTTTGTAACACACAGCAACAAGAAAAACTGTAAATGGATGATACTCATATTTCAAAATATATCAGCAAATATGAAAGAAAAAATGAAGCATACTTTAATTCTGAGGTGTGATGTAAACAGACATTTTAATAGGATCAAAACAAATCAAGGCACTTGACTTGATGATGTGCAAACGATAAATATTTGATTAAACCGGCTTTCCACACATTACCATTTGTGTGCCAAATGTTTTACCAGTAAAGCTGAATGTCTTTGCAAATTTAGAGACCATTTCAGTGGAAAATGTACTACCTGTAAATGACAGTGCACTGTCACACCAGGGTTCCAAGATGCACCACCGGCTACATACTACAGCCTTACCACTCTCCTGCTGAATGGATGTGGTACATTTGCTACATCTTGCTTTGAGCAAGGGTTGGATTTTTCAAGATCCCTATGACTTCAGTGGTGTAACATTAATGGCAGCCGCCCACTCTGGAAATTGCTCCAGCACCCCTGCATGAGAGGGCTAATGGAGACCCATGCAACTGAATTTATGATGATAAAGTTACTACTAGGAACCTTACTGGCAGATTTCAGACGTATGCATAGATCTCTGAAGGCAAGGCAGCGATTTACATCCCTGCTATTGAAAACTCTGAAAAAAACAAATTAGGAAAACAACATTTACCTGACCTAAATCGTACACGTTATCAAACTTTAAGGACCACCTGCAACTGGGAAATTATATTGAAGTGTACATATATTAGAGGTAAAAATGCCATGATATAAGATAAGAAAAAAAATCAATAAAAATCTGCTTAGAAAAAAAGGAACACCTGTAACTTTTCCTTAGATGCAGGTACTTGAGGTTGTGGAACAGGACCAGACGCCTCCTGAGATTAAGACACCAGGGATCGGTTTAACCCCTCCCCTGCTCATGACGGAGCCATTCCGTCATGAGCCACGGTTGCCGTGTGCTCATGACGGAGTGGTTCCGTCATGCCGCGACCGTTGGCGGCCGCTCCGCCCACGCGGCGCTGTTTCCCTGCCTGTGCAGGGGGACAATGCAACTGGGCGGAGTCATGACGGAACCACTCCGTCATGAGCACAGCTCAACCGTGGCTCATGACGGAGTGGCTCCGTCATGAGCACAGCGCCACCGCGCTGCCCCCCAACCCGCCTCAGCGAAGGGGTTAAGGACAGAGGGGGGCAGACACCCTGGGAGAAACAACAACATTGGATGGGGAGAGTTGGGTGGCAGAACAGCAGGAATGAATCCAGTCCAGGAGGACAGGAGGCATTAGTGCTGTCCATCCTGCACCTCTCAGTGTAACGCCATCTGTGCCACCAATCTTGAAGGGCATGAGAAATCACCTTCTAACCAGCCTTTAGATGTCTCACGGTCTCCCAGAAGGCAGGTGTGGTGACACACTCAGTAACAGGGTGTGGCACACTATGTGAGGGATCATGGGGATCAGGGGCTAATCCTATTCCCAATGTCGGGGCATATTATCAAGACAGACAATAGAATTATCGCCGCTTTAGCGGCAGAAAACTGCCGCTAAAACGGCGATAATGGGCTTGATAATATGCTCTATGGAATTCCAATTGAAGCCCATGTTAGATGTGAAAGACATCTAACATGGGCTTCAATTGGAATTCGCCTGTCTTGATAATATGCCCCCGGGGGGCATATCAACAAGAACCGGCGATAATTATCGTTGAGCGCACTTAACGATCGGATAATTATCGCCAGCTAGCGCCGATTTTTATTGCTGAGATAGCGTGCTATTAGCAACGCTTATCTCATCAGCGATAAAAATCCTAGCGCTAACTGGCTAACGTGAGATTATCGCTGGAATCCCAGCGATAATCTCACGTTAGCTTGTTGATAGGGACTCACAAACTTAGCCATGATATCCTCCTTCCATAGGATATCATGGCTAACTCAGTCCTGAAGCAGGTGTTAGGAAAGTAGCGATAACAGGTGTTATCACTACTTTTCCTGACGCTACGCTTCATAGCGTTAGGCTTGCTGATAGGAGAAATGTCGCTTAGCAACATTTCTCCTGTCATGCCAGGTCAGGAACGCCCACTTTGCATCTCATTAGAGATGCAAAGCTGGGCGTTAGGAATCCTGACGCTAAAGCAAGGTTTCACGCGTTAGCGTGGCCTTGCTGATTAGGCGATACAATTATCGCCGCTTTTCGTCCGAAACGGCCCCAAAAGCGGCGATAATTTTTTATCGCCTGCTTGTTGATATGCCGCCACATTTCTTAAGAGCAGGCTCTTGCAGGAGCACATTTGTTACTGAGTTCTCTTGATGGGTGGGGCGAGGGGGTTCAGTCCCCAATGATGATGAGGCATACTTCTGAGACACAACGGTCACTGTTTTTTTTTAATTCCCAAGCTGCTTAACAGGCATCTCAAGGACCAGGCTATCTACTCACTTTTCAATTCTATTTATTTATTTGATAAAAAAAAAGCGTCGACTCCGGCATCCTCCATCCCAGTCGCTATTGTGGAATTGGGATAGACCATGAAACGGTCCATTTCTCAAACCTGTCCAATTGCTGGTGAATTCTGTTATAAATTCCATAGCTCTTTGCTGAAGAGGCCAAGCAGCGCTTTGTGATCAATGAGGTGTTTTCTGATATCACGTGATTTTAAGTAAGATGCAATTTATGCTATTAATTTTGGTGAAATAATGTTGAATTGTCATGAAAACTATATTGGTGTGAGTCAAAGTTGCAGAGCTCCACAATGGCATTGTGACAATGCTCGCACTACATAGGGTCGGTCAAAAAATTAACAACGCCAGCGAAACTGCAAATGATTAATTAAAAACGTCTACATGTTTTACACTTGCACATTTTGAAGACAACTGTTTATCATTGCTAGTCTGTTTATCCGCTGGCAAGTGAAACACGATTCATTCGTTGATGATGGTGTTATGGCTTTAATGCTTACGAGAGGACATGTAGGGGCATATTATCAAGGTCCAGCGTTAAAATTATCGCCGCTTTATCGGCAGAAAACTGCCGCTAAAGCGGGGATAATGGGCTTGATAATATGCCGCAGAGAATTCCAATAAAAGCCCATGTTCGGAACATGGGCTTCTATTGGAATTCTCTGCGGCATATTATCAAGACCATAATCGCCGCTTTAACGGCAGTTTTCTGCCGATAAAGCGGCGATAATTTTAACGCCGGACCTTGATAATATGCCCCGTGACTCTCCCATCTTGCCTTAAAGTGAATCATCAGCTCTTTGCTGTAAATCAATCATTTCTCTGCACAGCCTGCGCGAGTCACGTGCGCCTCTGGCGGCCTTGAACCACGAGGGGTCACTGATTCAAGTCCCACTTACAAATGAGCTAATGAAGGTAGTGTGGGATGAGTATTTCAACGTTGTCTTGTATCTCTTTGGTTCATACAGTTTAATGGGAAATTCCGTTTTGTGTGATGCTCCTCAATCACCAATTTCATGCTTCATTTTTATCTGAATGTATTTGTTCAGTTTCACTAACCTAGACAGGATGACGTTGCGGTTACATGACTTAAATCAATTGTTTGGCTTGACAGAGGGCGCAATAGGCATTTGTATTCATAAAAGCATATTTCAGGTACGATTGGAATATAAAGCAATGTTTAATAAATGCAGAAAGGAATTTATTAAAATGTAATTTATTCATAATCCCGATTCGTAGCAATTTTCTATTTGCATACTAGTCTTTTAGCCTCTAGGTCGTGATTAAAAAGTACAATAAATTGTGAGCTATTGTTTTGACATATGCGTAGATTGACTGGTCCAATCATAGAGGCGACGCATCTCTTAGGAAATGAACAGAGCAAAGGCTTATGAATTACATCAGGATATGGTGCATGCATATGAACCTCACGATTATTTTATTTTGATGTATTTCTTTATAAAGTTTTATATAGTGCGAACTTGATCCTGGTAACAGTTCAGTATATGAGTCTAGTGGGAATATAAAACAGACAATGAATCAAATGGGGCTCACATAACAAGGCCAGTTACAAATCCTAGGAGTCAGCAAAGAATGGGCTAGTAACTGATACATAGCGGCATAGGAGGGGAGCAAATGTTTCAACAAGAGAGGAAGAAGGGAAAAGAAGAAAAAAAAATACATGATTAGCATTCAGCTCTGGGCCATAAGGAGTATGTCCAATGCATTAGAGCAGACAATCTCGCTTCCTAATAAGGTAAGATTAGTCATCCTAACTTCTAAAACCTTAATAAATATGGTGCTTGAGGAGAGTTCACAACACTCTTGTGTTTTGGTCACTGTTACATAGGCTCTCAATGAGCATTTAAAAAGTCTTCTATTAAATTATTTAGGAAAAGTGAGCTGGTTATTATTACGCCATAATCATAGGGAACAGAATTAGCATCACTTTTTCAACTGAACATGTAAAGCAACTTTACTCCTTTTTAGGCTTTGCCTTAAATATAAATTCAAA
The DNA here is from genome assembly GCF_964204655.1 of Triturus cristatus. Taxonomy (NCBI): domain Eukaryota; kingdom Metazoa; phylum Chordata; class Amphibia; order Caudata; family Salamandridae; genus Triturus; species Triturus cristatus. Next base: position 944,640,915 of record NC_140587.1, on the reverse strand, counting down.
CATACATATATATATATATTCACACAACAAAATACAAATGTTACAGGATCATTATAGTTAGGCTACGAATTTACACACACAAAAAACACAGATATTCAGCCATTATAGTTAGAGTTATGTCAAGAAACTATAAGTCATGCTCTAAGGTAACTATACCTCGTACCCCCGCCCGCACAGGTTTCTCATCAATAATTTTACAGCAAATGTTGTACTGATATTATCAATGATGTCATAGAAGATGTAATGAGTGATGTAATAGGTGGGGTAATTAGCAGTGCATGGCGATGGTGTGAATTATATGTACCATAGGGCATTAGTAATAGTATCTTGATATAGCTCTAATTATACCTGCTGAATTTCTATGGTTTTGTGTGTGTAAATTCTGAACCTGACTATAACCTTCCTGTAACCTTTGTTTTTATTAGTCAATATCTAAGATTTTTTAAATTTGATTTCCTAACTATAACATCCCTGTAACCTTTGTTTTTAAGTGATTTTGTATGTTTTTTTCATGCTGTGGAGGGTTGTCCTCAGGCAGTGTGCCTTTGGCAGTGTGTAGCATGAGGTTGGTAGCTGAGCCTGGCCTGTGGCCAGGCGTTGCACCCAGCTGCCCACATGCAGCCAACCCCATGAGGCGATTAAGGTGGGTACGATGCCCCCTTTCCTGTATCATATTTTGTCCCTGGGGACCCCATCTCCCAGGGCCAGCCTTATTGCAAATGGAAAGGGGGCACACGGTATCCCTCCTCATGCTGACAGGGGCAGGGGCAATCAGTTCCCCTCCTCAGGCCAATAATGGCACCGGGGACCCCATCCCTGGGGTCCAACCAGTAAATGGTGGATGCTCTGGAGCCTACCCAGGGCACCCACTGCATATTTAAAAGGGGGAAGGGGCACTAATACCCCATCCCAGGCCAATATTGGCCCAGGAAACCCAATTCCCGGGGCCCACCCAGTAAATGGTGGGTGCCCTGGATCACATCCAGTGCACCCACTTTAAATTCGAAAGGGCGGCACGCATAGCCACTCCCTGAGCAATATTGACCACTGGAATTCCACCCGAAGGGCCTATATAATGCATTTTTAAAATGGGGAAGTGGGAACTGCGTGCCCCCCTCCTTTTCCTATGCAGGTGTGTCCTGGGGGGGCAGTAAATGGTGGGTGGTGGGGCCTCAAAACCCCTCTTCCTCATTTGTTTTAAGGCCAGGCCCTGGGATTGGGATCCCTGGGGCCAAAATCGTTTCAGGATGGGGGCTGCCTGCGCTCCTCTTCCCTTTAATGTAAAAGGCATTTCCCTCCGAGACCTAGCCCACACGGGGGACTTTAGAAAAAACAATTGCATGAGACTGTGCTGGGTTTTAAAATTCATAGATCCACCACAATTTTGTGACAACCCCCCCCCCCCCCAAAAACAATGTTTTTGTACTTCTGCGGCGCCCTGTGGGACCCCACCACCAGTCCTTGGGGGTCAGGATATTCTTACCCTGCCCCCTTCAGTTGTTTGTGCAGTTTTTTTGGGACTCAGGTCTAGTCCCAAGTCCCAATATGCCTGCCAAACCTTCCTGGTTGAATTGTTGGCAGTCAATCAGATCTCACCATGAGATGTGCGAATCTGCGGATGATTCTTGTCTCTTGATAAATAGATTTTTTTTCCTAATAACTGTAAAAATACTGAATGAATTTTCATCAAATTATAAAAAGAGATCTTTCTGAACCAAGTTCTAGCTCTCTGCTAAATTTCATGAAATTCCATTCATCGGTTCAGGCTGTAGTTGTGTCTAAAATCCTTACAGGAAATTGCATAGGGAAACGTGTTTTGGTCCCCCCATTGTTTTCTCGCCCCTACTTGATGAATCACTCAAACAATTTCCAGACAGCTGCTGAAGTGATTGGCGTACTAGTTTTGAAAATTCTGTGAACATTCGTTAAATGGCGCTAACGTAATTATCAAAACAAAAAAGGTTTCTTCTATGGAAACTTGGTCCTAACTACAACTACCTACTGGTGACTGCCAGAAGATAATATATATTTATTTATATGAAGAGTTTTATAAAGCACGAACATGACCCAAATGGGTATCATAGTGCTATACTAAAGAATGTACGTTGGCGTGAGGTAACAGCATGAGCCGTAAGTGAAAGTTTTGAGGTGATTTGTTAAGCAGGGACTGGGAAAAAGGGGTGTCCCAAAACTGTTTTTTACCATGCAATTTCCATAACGATTTTTAGACACGACTACTGCCCAAACCGCTGATTGGAAGTACTTTAAATTTGGCAGAACGGTAACTCTGGGCCCATGAAGAGCCCTTTTTGTTCTACAGTGTAAATCCGTTCAGTAGTTTTTGAGAAATGTAAAGAAAAGCAAGTTTGTATATCTAGAAGCAGAATACTTTGTGGATACTCCCAATTTCATGCACACATCTGATTGGCTGCCAATACTTCAACCAGGAAGTGTTGGCAGCCGTCTTGGGACTTGCCTCAGCCGAGTCGCAAAGATGAAAATATAAAGAAAAGTGGGCAGGGTAGGAATACCCTAACCCCCTAGCTTGGTGCTGGTGTTCCCCAAGGACCCCACCAGGGCAACAATTAAAAAGCATAGTCTCCCACACTTGTTTACATTTTAGCCCCTGGGTAGGCAAGGTCCCGGGTGCATGCTTAAAAGTAGGGAGGGGGGAATGCAGCCCCACTCCTGCAGCATTAGAGCCCAAAGGGCCACCACCTCCCTGGGGCTTTATTAATATAATGAAGGGAGACCATGCGCCCCACTTCAGCTCTTAAGAGCCCCGGGAACACCACCTCCCCGGGGATTTATAAATATATTGGAGGGAGGCCGCATGGACCCTGTCTATTGCCCTTTAATGTACCTGGGGACCACCACCTCCCCAGGGCAGCCACTTGAAAATGAAAGGAGGGTGGCAGCGCAGCCCCCTCCTGGTAGCCACTGATGGTCCTGGGGACCGCCACACTCCAGGGCCAGCTCCTGCTATCTCCCAAGGTGCCCACCCTCAGGAGATTAAAGATACAAATGGTCACCATTGGGGAAGTGTAGCCCCTGACTTCCATGGCAACAGTTTCATAAAGAAGCCATCTCACAAGTATGGATAATTTATAGATTCAATGCATTTTTATTTAATTTCAACAAATTGTTATTTTAAAATTAAGTAGTATCAAATATTGAATCAAGTTGCTCCTATCTAGTAATGACTCAGTAAAAAGTGATAAAGTGAATAAATAGTGCACTGGTGCTAAATATACTATTATATACTTGCAACAGAAAAGGATAGTATGATGTTAATAAATACACTCGTCTTACCAGTGTCAGGATCCATAATCCATTTAAACAGTTCACATTTGAACATTTTCAACGTTTCAACCCACAATGCCAAATAAATCAGAGAAGGGTCATCAGCAGGACAGAAGATTGAAGAAGAACCCAGAATTGAGGCAGTAGTCCTACACTTCAAATGAGTAGTTATCTCAACAAGTGCAAAATGATGGATGTAATCATCCGTCATGCAGACCGCAAATGATGCACTGCTCAATGATATAGAGAGAGTGGAGAATGAGATAAAAGAACTTAATCTACCGGAAGCTACTGAGAAAAATTACAAGATACTTAAAGACATCTTAGCGAAACATCAGGTTTACATCAAAGAAAAGAAGATGCGAAAATTGAAACGCGACGAGAACGATTATAAGAATGGAAGGGTTTTTACCTTTGCCAAAAGATTTGATGAGGCCAAGTCCCGACCATCTGCTTTTAGTGGTACTAACAATCCCTCTGAGATAACAGCCTCAACAAGTGAGTCAGACATCTCCAGCGTACATAGTGAGGCAAGTGATAGTGCAGCATTAGAGTCTGATAGTATGGGAAAGGCGCATGACCCCACCTCCTCCTCCTTTTTAGAGGAACTAACACGCTTCCGCAAGGGTTCAAAAGTCAACTTCAACAGGGCAAATCAAAGAAAACCACAACAAATCTAAGGGAGGGAGCAACAAACACCCGCTCACTAACACGCAATATGAAGAACTGAGTCTAACACCTGGCACTGATACATGTGACTCTGAACATGCTAATGTTGGATCTACCAATGATGTTAATATAGTGAATCTGTCTTGTGCTTTCCCCAGATGCCAGCAATGTTCTTGTGAAAGGCCTTGGTTTCTGTCCAACTACACAACCTGATTTTGTTAACTTACATATCGATTTATTTAAGTTTACCCGTCGAGTCAAATTGAAAAAGTACTTTGAAGAAAATCCCATGACTTTCCAATCTGTGTCCAATTCTGTTCTACTCTGTACCATTAATGATGTGCAAAATATACATCTTTTGTTGTCATTAGAAGATGAGTCAGACACCATGCTAGATACATTATCTGATCTTTAGATCAGATCTAACCTTGATGTGGCCAGTGGATGCAAACCCAAATCCAAATTTGTTCCTATTCTATCTTCGGACAATTTGATAGACTCATTTTATAGGGCTGTTACAAAGGATTTGCATACATTGGAGGATAGATGTAATAAGTCAAAGAAAAAACCCACCTTCAATCTTAGAAAGAACATGTTGCCCTCAAAATATTAGCTGCAAATTCGGATGTTGTGATCAAGGAAGGGGATAAGGGCGGTAATATTGTGGTGATGCAGGATGTAGATTACATCAAGGAGATAGAGAGACAGTTGGGGGATACAGCAGCCTATTTCAAACTTACAGCCAATCCACTAAAAGCTATCACCAGCCACATCGAGGAAACGACTCATCTCAGACATGGAATACAGATTCCTGTTTACTCCATTTCCCAGGGCACCTTGTATATATGTACTCCCAAAGATCCATAAAGTAGACACTCTTTCTCCTGGGAGACCTATGGTCTCCAGAATTGGGTCCCCCACTGAACACCTATCAGAGTACATTGATACATTCTTACAGCCCCTGGTATTAAATCTTCCTTCTTATTTGAGGGACACAGGGGACCTTTTAAATAAACTAGAGGACATAGAGTGGACAGGAGAACTCACCTTTGCCACATTAGATGTATGCTCCCTGTATACTAGTATACCAGTAGAACAGGGGATACAGGCACTTAGGGACACCTTATCTCAAAGAGACACAACCTTTTATGAACATACAGAGATGGTGCTAGATTTTACACGACTGGTATTAGAAAATAATGTATTTTTACATCTAGGCACATGATATAAACAATCTATGGGTGTGGCGATGGGCTCAAACTTTTCCCCATCCTTTGCGAATTTGTATATGGGCAGATTTGAAGCCAAGCATTTATGGATTAACAGCCCGACACATTTAACTGGACAGATCGTCTACTGGGGTCGTTATATAGACAATATCTTTATCATATGGGCAGGCACGGAATCAGAGTTCAGCACTCTGACCGAATATCTCAATGACAATGATTACAATCTCAGATTCACATCTAACTATAATGCATTGGAAATAGAATTTTTAGATGTAGTTGTCTATGCCAAGAACAACAAAATAATGTCTCGAATTTACAGGAAACCCACAGCATGTAACTCCATACTACACGCCTCGAGTGCATATCCCTCAACACAGATTAATGCAATTCCGCTGGGCGAAATGACCAGAGTGAGAAGAAACTATAGCGAAGACAGTATTTTCCTTCAAGAATTGAGCAATCTACAGGATCGCTTTAGAAATAGGGGATATTCTGCTACAGATCATAAGAAATCTAAAAAAAAGATTCTAGGGATATCTAGACGCACGTTATTAAGCAATAGGAAAAAGAAGAATCAAAAGAAATACAACAACCAAATCTGCTTTGTGACAGGATATAATACCCATAGCCATGCTAAATACAAGATTTTCCTTAAACATTGGCATTTATTAACTATGGACAGGTCAGTAGCCAAGCACATCTCTAGTAAACCAAGAATAGTGCATAGGAGAGGTAAAACCCTTAGAGACACCTTATGCACCAGTTATCTTCCCCCGGAACTACAAGGGAACACATGGTTACCAAGTCAACCAAGAGGCTCCTAGAGATGCACACAGTGTAATATGTGCCTATTTGCATGCAACAAGATTAAGGAATTTAAGTACAACACTCCAACTACATACCAAATTCAACAGTTTATCAACTGTAATTCTAGATATGGTGTGTACTGTATACGTTACCATTGTGGACTCATATACATTGGGAGCACAATACGTCCTCTTAAGGAGAGGATACAGGAGCATATGAGAGCAATACGTAATAATCTAATAAGCTATCCCTTAGCAGTCCACTTTAATACCTGCCATCCTAAATTGAACATGACCAAGATTTGCTTTCATGGTATTGCTATGATACGTATTGACCCCAGGGACGGAGACAGAACACGAGCACTCAGAAGAGCAGAAACACAATGGATTCTGCGTCTTCGTGCTGTAGAGATGGGTCTAAATATCGATAGGGAACTTCATGTTTTCCTTACTGACTAGGCAGATTGACTGTGTATTTTGTTTACAGATGTCTCATTGGTCAATTTGGATACAAGGATTGGGATCAATTGGGTGACAACTACTCCCCTATGAGGGAAGAATTCCTAATGAGGGTTACTGAATATTGGATTAACTGTTAAATGATACAGATGTTGCCTTTTCTTCTCACATTGAAGGAATGTATATCTTCTATGGCAATGTGTATTTACAACATTAGAAATGTATTCAAATGTGTTTTTCATTGAAGTACACTATACACAAACTTTGATATTTTAATTTATGGGAACTTTATGTGATATAACATTAAGATGGAGCTTCTATGTCTTGCTATTTGCTGTGAGAAACTGATTTGTCCTTTGTAAATTCAACAATGTGAACAACTAGTAGACGTGAGGTTTATGCATGGGTTCTAATTTTGAATCATAATGTCTTTTTCCAGCACCTCCTCTTATATAATGAGTTCCTTTGTATTTCTTCTTCTTTTCTTTCGTTTTCTGTATCTTCTTTTTCTTTAAGCATGCCTTTTTTGGTTCTTTCTCAGGAAAATCTGATTATATGTTATCTGATGTTTAAATCAAGATAAAACAGATCTCGCCCGATTTTAGTTAAGAATTGTGATCAATTTGGACCATTCCAATATGGCCGACATTTATCTATTGCCTGCCAATTCCTCCGTTTTTTTTTTACTATTGTTGCACATATATTTAATATGTCCGCTTTCCAGACGCAGAGTCAGTCCGTCGGCCTTTTCGCACTTTAGACGCTAATCACACCGGAAATGAATGGATGTTATCGAGCATCATATGCTACCCACACAGGAAATTCCTCTGATAGTAATTGAACGGGTCTTTTTTGGCGCGAATCCCGCCCTATCTTTAAATACAATGGAGAGACAACAATACATAAACTCTGGATAACAACCAACTTGCTCCTTGACATAATTTAGAAACACGGCGTAGGAACACGGCAGATGTGCCATTTCCCGAGGGGCATATCATAGCCTCTCATCTCATCTAATACGAGTAAGTTGACTATCTGGTAGTTTTAAAAGTTAGCTAGACTTCATCATTATTTGCTAAAAGTTACTCACTTCTCGGGCTATCATGAGCGGGGAGACTGCTCTTGTTTAATTATTACGGTGTTACTGTGGGATCTCTAACATGTTCTCAGCACGTCGTTAGCAACGGTATCTACGTGGTTTCCTTAGCTTGCCTCCGAAGATATATTTATTAGGACCATGCCCTTGTTACAGTTTTCATAAAAATAATTGATTAGTTAACACCATTTCTAATAAGTTTTAACAAATCTGGAGGTTTTTTGGCTTTGACACTCTAGATAGAATATGTTACTTAGCTCATATATCGAACTATGAAGGTAGGTTTAAATCCATTATAATTGGGATATCGCACACTAATGGCTCTATTTTTGTTTAGGCCTACTAGAAGAATTCTACTTTGAAATACTGACATAACATGTCACACCTATTTTAAATAATGTATATTAGAGAGGCATTGACTTTGCATATATGCCGTTACTGCTTTAACATCTTTTCCACGGCTACATATCCATATTTCCCTGATTGGGGATTACTTTTCAAATATTTTTTTTTTTCTATATGTGATGTTTAGGGTCCTAGTTTATAGAATATTGGACGCTCTCATACTATTCTTCTTTCTTAGACTAAATATGTGTTCTTCAGCCACAGCTACCATTAGGAACAATGGGGTAATTTCGTAAACATTCAGCTCGGGTTCCTAATAAGATGTATCATTCTCTTAAACATACAGGTGTTTCTCGCTATTGAGGTTAACAAACACTGAACGAATTCCTCCTTTATATACTGCCGGTGTTGGGGTTACATCGCACAACTGACGAGTGACTCATATGATTTAACTAATAAGGTCATCTTTCTTTGGTACCAGGACTTGTCTTTAGGTGATTCAGTACATTCGGTACATAGAATGACCAGTTCTCCCATTTATGACTTTTTTATTCTCATCTAGGGTGTTGTAAATGCTTTAATGCATTCAAGAATAGGATACTTACCTTTTGAAACAATCCGAAGCCTCTTGATATCTACACTCATCTTCATTTTAAAGGTAGATATAGTTACCTATTTATGCTGAATATCGCGGGCCTTATTGGTATTAGTGTCTTGTGTCACATCTTATGCCATTTGGCATCCCCGACTAGTCTCACACAAGGTTTCTCCAGCTCTAAATCACAATATCCATTTCTTTCACACTATACCCTATCGGTCGTTTTTGGTGATCGGTGCTTAACACATTTTATTCCACCTCATTTAAATCTCATTAGCTTCAATATTGTTTCAGTGGGTGCGTATTGTCTTATACACCTGCTTCTTTCTTTCTTAACACTTCTTTCTCTCCATTTTTTTTGTAAGGCTCTTTTTTTCCTTTTTATTTCTTCCTAATTCGCTTTTATGACAAGCTATGGGGTGACCTATGATATAATGGTTCCGACTAACCTGCATGTGCAAATGTATTATTTATGTTCACTTTCTAAAGCAAATATCTTACTGACCAGTGTTTAAATCATTTGCAGCCTTGAAGAAGTTACCTTGTAACGAAACACGTGTCGGCTGTTTATCCATCACTACTAACAAAGAGGCCAAATGATCTTCACGTCCGCGGACATTTTAAGAATATTTGTTTATATTTTGGGTCACCTGCATGTGCAAATGTATTATTTATGTTCACTTTCTAAAGCAACTATCTTACTGACCAGTGTTTAAATCATTTGCAGCCTTGAAGAAGTTACCTTGTAACGAAACACGTGTCGGCTGTTTATCCATCACTACTAACAAAGAGGCCAAATGATCTTCACGTCCGCGGACATTTTAAGAATATTTGTTTATATTTTGGGTCACGCCCCGTTCATTGTTTGAATCTATTTGCATGAAATGTCAATATTTGAAATTAAATGATATTGGGCAATGGATTTACTGCATGGATTGGTTTCCTGTGAGTCATCACACTACTTGCTGAATTTTAAATTATGTCATACTTTTTTGACAAACTGTAAAATATCTAGACAGTGTATACAAAAGCACAAGAGCAGCTGACCATAGGTCCCGCACAATAAACCCTATTCAAAAGTTCATTCAAAAGTTCTGTGCAAATACACCTCTGGAACCCGCCACCCTATGGTTCCACTGGCATTCAGAATCAAACAGTTTTCTGAAAAGGGAGGGTGCACCAGAGATAAAGTCAAATGCATCTGAATATTTCCATGTAGTTTCTTTTATTCTTCAAATAATCACATTCCGGACATCAGCCAACGCGTTTCGTTCCATACAATGGAACTTCATCAGGGCTATTCCACTGGGCTGCAGGAAAATAACCCTGACGAAGTTCCATTGTATGGAACGAAACGCGTTGGCTGTTGTCCGGAATGTGATTATTTGAAGAATAAAAGAAACTACATGGAAATATTCAGATGCATTTGACTTTATCTCTGGTTCACCCTCCCTTTTGAGGCAATATCTAGAGAGTGCCGAGGTACATTGGTTTTTCAAGTCTTGCACGGGAGCTCTTAAGAACTCTTGTGGTGTGACAACTGTGGTAGTGAGGTGTCTATTCGGTTACCTTGAGGGGCACCAACACTATTGGTATCGATTGAATAATCCAAGCCATTTACTGTACATGATTGATGTGCAATCCTGTTGAACCATCACTACCATTTCTCTTGAATGCTAAACTGTATACAAGCTGTTAGTGTGATTCTGCATCTCTTTTGTGACCACAACAGGACATGGTATCTTAGCTGTGTTTCTTCTTAGCAGGCCCTCGTCACAGTATGAGTGACCACCTATTTAAATAAATCAGGAAACTGAAAAATGCAGTCCATAAGATGGGTAATTTGTTAGAGGAATTGCGCCATCTGTAGTGAAACTGAATATTCTACACCCTCTGGAGATGGCAGTTTGTTTTTGCTTGGCAGGACCTTTGACAACTCCCATCAAGCAAGAGCAAACTGTCAGTCCACTCCCTGAAGGGGGAAGGGGGAGCAGGAAAACTGCTCCCACCAGCTGGGAGCAGACTTTTCATCTGTTTTCCTGCCTGCTTGAGAGCAGGCAGGAAAACATATGAAAGGATTGCTCCCACATGCAGGGAGCAGCATTTTTTGCTGCTCCTTACATTTGAGAGCAATGGCGGCTCCTGGAGGAGGCGGGAAACAGGTATGGACCGTGGGGGCATTGAGGCTCCCCACCACGGTCCACAATGTTGCATACTGGGTGACCTGGGTGGGCTCCATGGCACCCAGCATAAAGAGGCTGAGGCAGGGGAATGGGGTGCCTGTGGCCAAAATTGGCCTGGGGAAGGGAGGGCTCACAGCCCTCCCCCATTAATTGTTGGCCAGGCCTTTCTGGCCTTGATGCTCATTTCACAGAACTGAAACCTCAACAGGAGGCACTTACTTAATGAGAAGGGTGCAGTTGGATACCTGGGCCAATGTTTTCTCTGACCAGTCAGTGGTTTCCATTGTGATGGACCTAGGGTCTGCTAATATAGATTGGTCAAGGTGCAGCTCAACAGATCTCTGTTGTCAAATCCAGAGTGGGTAGCCGAGATGAGAGGGTTTATCATAGAGTTATTTCTTATCAATAGAAATATGGCCACTCTTTTCACGGTATGTAAGGGCCTTCAAGGCCTCAGTTAGTGGGAGGATCATCTCCTTTAAAGTGAATTAAGTCAGAGAAGGCACACGAAAAATATTAGGACTACAAATTGCAGTAGATAATGCTATAAAAGCAAGTGATGGGGTAGATGGGATAGAGCCCTGTTCTGGCCAACTTGGTAGGGCAAAGTTAAATCTTAGAGATTTTTATATGCTTGAGGAAATAAAAAATTCCAACGCTTTCCAGCAACAACTATATGAAGAAAACCAGCGTATAGAAAAGTTCTTAGCCTAGTCTACTTGAATTAAGAACGAGAGGGCAAGGATTAATTCCATTGAGAACCCGACCACTGGGAAAGTAGCAACAGAACAAGAGGAAGTTGCTCAAGTATTTCTTCAGCATTACAGGGACATTTATCAAACACAGTATGCAGCTTGTATGACCAGTATAAAACAATATTATTCCTCCATCAAGCTCCCGCAATCGCTGTATTCTTTGTCTCAAGCAATGTTGGAAACAATAATGCCTATCGAAATTCATGAGGCACTTCAAAAAATACCTAATGCTAAAGCATGTGGAAATGATGTATTCTCCTCGGAATTTTATAAAACATTTACCACAGAATTTGTGCCTTTTTAATAGAACTTTTTGATTATGTTAAGGAAGGTGGGGAAGTTCCTCCTTCTTGTAAGGAATTGTCTATTGTAATCTTTCCTAAAAAAGGTAAACATCGGAGAAATGTTAAATGTTAGAATGTTGAATTCACTGGCCATGTCATGAGTGATATAATATGTAACGTCATCAGCAGTGCATTGCAGGGGCGCGAGTTATAGTTAGCTGAACTAACTATAACGGGGAATTTCTCTGGTTTTGTACGAGTGAAATGTCCAACTAACTATAACTTTCCCTAAAACCTATGGTTTTTTCAGTGAATTTCTAAGGTTTCTTAAATGCTAATTTCTAACTATAACGTGCCTGAAACCTATGTTTTTTTCAGTGAATTTCAAAGGGTTTTTAAATGCTAATTTCTAACTAGAATGTGCCTGAAACCTATGGTTTTTTAAGTGAATTTCAAAGGTTTTTTAAATGCTAGTTTCTAACTATGCCTACAGAGGTAGGACATGTGAAGAAAGAAGAGAAAATGCACAGAAAGAAGCAATAGAAATGTAGAAAGAAGCAACAGAAGTCCACAAAGAGGAGGAAATGTGCAGGAAGAAGCAAAACATGTGCAGAAAGAACCATGAGAGAAGCAGAAAGAGGCCTTGTTGCAAAATCATCCTGTGCCCACAACTTTTTCAGATGGGTACCGGTAGTAACTGACTCTGACTAACCAGGCCTAGAGCCAGTGCTATACTATAAGACACTTCGAATACAGTAAAAACACCTACAAACACGAGGGAACACTATGCGTTCGAGTACCCATGTGATTAGCATGACCTCCTCTGTTAAACCCTAGTACATAATAGGGCAGGGGGATTAAAAATACCTCTAAGTCAGAGGTGCAGAAATATGCGACTTTAACTAGTAATCGTGTTTTCAGAGTGGTGGAGAAAGGGTGCTGGGCATCCAACTAACGCTCCGGAATTCCACTGCGTGGGACTTACAGGCGGTACCAGGAGGGATTCTCGGCCCCCAAACTCCCTCAGGAATAAATTGGACTCGAGGCACGTTTGCAGAGTGGTAGAGAAAGAGGGCCATGGCCTCCGAAGACGTCTTAGCAATCCCAATGTGTGGGACTTACTGGAGGTAACAAGAGGGGTAGTTGGCCCCCAAGGACATCCTTGGGGGCCAACTTCCCAAACTATTACCTCCAGTCAGTCCAACACAGCAGCACTGGTAAGCACTCGTACCAGGCCACGCCCACTTTGCCCACCACTCTACAACCCACTCCCTGGCACGCTCTTGGATGGGGATTGAAGTCCCCTTCACTGCTGGGGGTCAGTCAGTCAGTCAGAAAAACTTTATTCGGTTTTTGTTCTAAAACCATAAAAGTTACATAGACATAAAAACAATTTCAGCGAAATGACATAATTTAAATCAGGTAAACAAATAAACAAGCCTGAGGAAACAAACTTTACACATCCATGCAAATTCTGGATTTAACAGAAGCTTTTAAAAATCCTACTATAAAACATATACAGTCCTCTTTCAGTAGTTGCAGGAACACAAGTGCAAACCTGTCTAAAATTCATTCTTTTTAAAATAGGAACCAGAAAGTGCTTGCGAGGAATTTCATATAATTTACATAAAAACAGAAAGTGCAGCATATCCTGCGGAGAATGTCCGTCGCAGCCGCAGGGCGTTAGCACTTGACCTCAATTAAAACCCTTGGGTCTAGCAAGCAAAAGGTGAAAGAGGTTCAACCGAAACCTAGTTAACAAAAATTTCTCATGTGTTGACAGCGACCCCATAAGATAAGGTTCCGTCATGGGGGTTGCCTTGAGCATTATACACATCTGGACACTGGGTTTCAACACCTCCTTAGCTTCCCTTTCCTTTTTCCTTAGGGACAAATGGGCTATCTTGGTCGATTCCACATCCTTCTTTATGATGACATCAGGATTGGAAAATAGATCACCCTGCCATATCCTATCAAAACTATTTTTGATATATCTCAGCCACGGGATACGAGCCGAGTTTTCAAGGGACATGCACCCTCTTAGGATCAGGTGGTTGAGAGTTAGATCTTTATTCAACCAACATTTTAGCCAGAAAATCAAGGGTCGTAAAGCAAGAGCATCACTTAAATAGGGGACCCCCAGTTCCTCGTGTACAGCTTGATTAGAGGTTCCACAGGGAAAACATAGTAAGCGTTTCAAAAAGTAATTCTCTGCTATCTGGAGGGATTCTGCAACAGTGTATCCCCAAATTTCACTACCATAGGAAGCTATGGCCAGGCTTTTGGCCTGGTACACTTCCAACATATCTCCTGTTGGTTTCTTCCCTACTTTAGATGCAAAATTAAAAATTGCTGAGTTAACCCAACCAGATCCCCTTTTTTCTTCAGTATTAAGGGGCCCCATTTAAACTGGTCATCAAAAAGGACCCCTAAGTAGGAGAATACATTTGTGCGGGGGATCTTGGAGGGGCCTACACTAAATTGGAAGCTCTTTTTCGATGGTTGCCCCACTTTCATGACGTAGGACTTGGAATTATTGATTGCCAGGTCACGATCAGTCATGAATCTGGAGAAAGTGGTTAAAAGAGATTGCAAACCCAGTTCGGTCCTGGATATGAGGACGGCGTCGTCCGCATATAGCAGGACGGGAATACCTCGCCGTCCTACACAGGGGTAATTAACTCCAGTTGCCCTTAATGCACTATCCAGTTCGTTAATATAAAAATTAAATAAAAAAGGTGCCAGAATGCAGCCTTGCCAGACTCCCTTCTTGATCTCAAAATCCCTTGTGACCTGCAGATCCTGTGAAAACCTGACATTGGCTTTAGTTGATATATGCAGGTCCTCGAGAAAATTGTTCTCCACCCCCATTGCCCTCATGGACTGCCACAGCTTGTCCCTGTTGACACAGTCAAACGCAGATGACAAGTCCATGAAGGCAAGATGGATAGTTCCGGGGTGAGCAACAGTATATTTGCTCAGTATCATAGATAGATTGAGACACTGAGCAATTGTGGAACGTCCCGGCAGGAAACCATACTGGACGTCCGACAAGATCTTTTGGTCCTCTGCCCAAGATGATAATCTCTGTAAGAGGACCCGTTCTACCACTTTAACCACTGAGTCAATAAGCGAAATTGGTCTGTAACAGTGGGTACTATTTCTGTTGCCCTTTTTAAAAACAGGAACTATAGTACAAGATGCCCAAGACTGGGGACAACCATTCTTTGCCGCAGCGTTAAAAACTGACTCCAATATCGGCGCCCAAAAGGAGGGGTCCGACTTGAATAAATCTGGGGGGATCCCATCAGGACCAGGCGCTTTACCAATAGATAATCCTGTGATGCCTTCCAGGATCTCACCCCTTTCAAATGTTATCACTGGGTCCTTCCTGTCCTAGGGTTCTCTACAATTAAGCTCAAGCGGGCGGTCAAACATAGATTTAAAATGAAGAACCCACTCCTCATCAGTGATGTGTGAGTCAAGGCACCCCCCCTTCCTGGTCAAACAGGGGCCTATTCACAATACTCCAGAACCTCGAACTGTTTCTAAGAGTGCTGGAGTCAATCAGCTCCTTCCATGCTTCTTCCTTCAAAGCTCCCTTCCATTTGGCCAGGGCTAACTTGTATTCCCTACGACAGGCACAAACTTCAGATTGGATTCGAGGTTTAGCTGACAAGACTTCCCTCAACCTCTTGGCTGCCTTAGAGCAGTGGGAATCAAACCATCTGGGACCAGGCAAGATGTTTCCTCTGGCTGGAGCACATAACAATTCAGCCACTTTTTGCGAAATTGACTCAAATGCGCCAAGAATCTCATTTGGGAGGGACTTCTCCGTTGTACATAGTGACAATTCATGGGCAAAGGCTAGTTTTACCTTATTATAAAATCTTTCTGGGGATACCTGGGACCATTTTAGTCTACGCTTCCCATCTGTCGGTCTCAATACGCCCTTGCTCGGAGCATCCCCGAATATTACTGATAGTGGACCTGTCATATGAACTGTTAAGGGGTTATGGTCACTAAATTCACTTTCTACAATATTAAAATCATTAAAAAAAAATGCAAAGGAGACAAAATTAACATGAAGTTAATAAAAGACCCCCTCCCGTGCCCTTTGAAAGTTGGCACCGGAAACGTGGTGCGCGGGTCAGTTAAGGACATCGTAGCCACCATATCCAATTCATTTAACATGATATTCAGCAGTTCCCCTTGAGCGTGATGTTCAAAATGAAAACCCTTCATACGGGGGCAGCCCAGCTCAGAGATGCAAGATGTTGTTGGCTTGCCACAGGGATGTATATTGAAGTCACCAGAAACCAAAAGGTAATGAAGACTAGGGCCCAAGGATTGTTTTATAGTTGCTTCCAGGGCAGTAATGTTACAGGCCTTGTGCTGACATGTCAATGAGTTGTAAAAATGAACAATTCCCCAGCTAATGTCCCCCCTTTTGGCTGACAATGCCAGAATTCCTGGGTGTGTAGTTAGTATCACCTGCAACTTACAATCAATTGCCATGGAAATATATGTGACTAGCCCACCCTTTGGACTTCCACTCACAGATGGTGTGGCCAGAACAAAAAAGGCCTTGTAGCCTTCCAGGAATAGATCGCAATCCACAGACCACGTTTCCTGGAGGCTAATTACCATGAATTGCTTCACATAACACACCCACCGTGGGTCCTGAAGCTTATTTGCCAACCCTGCAATATTCCAGGATAAGGAGTTGTTAGATCTCACAACTGGGTGCCCCACAGCTACCTCACCTGGAGACTAGAGAGGTGCAACCAACTCGGGCCCAGGTGGTATAGGGCCCCTCAGTCAATCACATTCCTCCATTCTGGTTAAAGCAGCAAATCTGTTGTTTGACGCCAATGTGTGGGCGGTACCAAATTGCCTATCTAATTCTGGCGGTGGTTGGACCATAGGAATGGGCTGTTGTCAAGGGACTGGTCTATTTGTGCTCCCCCCTCGGTGGGGTACCCTAGGGCCATTTACAGACATGTCTGAGTAGGGGAGTGGCTTGTAGAAGTAGCACAAGGGTAAGGCCTTGATGACAGATCCTACTAAGGGGATGAGGCTGAAGCCCCTAGAAAGAATATGGCCCGCGGTGAAGAGGTTATCAAAATTCATGATAACACAATCGCCTGTCCCCTGTTTACGTGAGCTCCCAATCCAACTGAACCTACGTGCCATGAGGATGTTTTTAGATACATGGGCACCCAGGGTGGTATTATATGTAAACCAGTGGTTTAATTTATTTAACAGCTGCCCATAATCTTCACTCACCCCGTTGGAGAGGGGGCGGGTACACTCCCCAGAACCACAACATATGGAGTGGATTCGGGTGGGAGGTCAATGGTTGGGAGATTCGATTCCTGAAGGACCCTGCCCTCTGGCCTCCTGTCCCTATGAGGCACTGGGGACCCTGCTCTTATAGATGACTGCTGTGTGGATACCGGTGTATCTACACTGGTGGGCCTAATACTGTTAGAACTATTCTTGTCTAAAACCTCGCTATTTACTGCTGGCCTCACACAAGGGGCTACCCCTGCTCCTTTCCGCCCAGCTCTTTCACCCTCAGTGGCCGTTTGGTCTTTGGTCGCATTTGTGCTAGCTGCCGGGATAACCAGCGTATTACAAACAGCCATCCTTTCTAATTTAGATAACCTATCTTCTACTAAACTTTTTTTTTGAAGGATAGGGTCTAATAAGGTAGACAACATGGTTTCAAGCCTAGCCCAAAAATTCCCCTCCTGCATGCAATCAGTTGGCAGCCCTGCCATAGTCTGGTTCATAGAGATAAGATTTCCCTCTATACCAACACTTGTAGTAGGAACAGCTAACACTTTCCTTCCAGATGTGCCCTGTGCAGATTTATTTGATTTCAAAGCTCACCGGCTCTTCCTTTTTACGGCGGGGGATTCGTTAATATGATTTGATTTCGATTTTGCTTTCTGCTCTGTAGTTGTGGCTTTGGTTATAACAGGGCTAGATTCCTGCTCCAAGGATGAGCAGGAAACAGAATTAAGCCGTGTTACTGGGACAACAGGTGAAGACTGACTCAGCTGGGATGGAGATACATCCTGGTTGGACACCGGCAGAGTGTCAGGGAAAACAGGAGTTAAGGCGAGTCTGCCTTGCGAGGGGTGGGGCTCAAGGGATAGCCTACATTCAGTCAATTTTATTTCATTAATGAGGGCAGATTCGGCCCTCATAATGAAGGCGTCTAAAGTTCCAGCCACACTTTTCCACAGGTTTGGTTTCTGCTTATTCATGATTAGCAGCTTCTGGACACACAGGGTTATTTACTCAAATCCCTTTTATGGTTTAAATGTTTTTATTAGTTGGCAAGGTAAAAGACATAACCACCTACAAACAGTTATCTTCATAGTATGCGATAATGATGCCACTGCGCCCAATGACTATAAAGCATTGCTCAGTTGTCTGCGCCCTGCTGCGAAATACTACCTATAAATTGAGCAATAAAGTGCAAAAAAAAAAGAAAAAGGGGAACAATAAAACAGAAACCAAAAAAAAAAAGGGGGGGACCCAAGAAGAGAAACCCCTCCCTGGCCTGTAACCGTTCCCCTCCACCACCCTCCCATTGTCATGCTCCACGTCCACCACTTAAGCTATATGAACTCTCCGACTACCCCTTTAGCAGTCCGCCTGCCTCACCTCTGCGAGCCGCAGCAATCGTAAATACCTGTGGCATGTGACTTCTCGAAATTCTGCCGCTAACAGTGACAGAAATGGTTGCCACAACTCCCCATACTTAGTTCCCTCCCCTACCAAGGTGAGCGCTAGTTTCTCCATCCCTAGGACATGCCACAGGCGGTGCAGCCAACCTGTGCAAGCTGGGGAATTGGGAGTACGCCAATGTAGGAGAATATTTTGTGTCGCAGACCCTAGTGCTGTAGCTATCTGTCTACCTCTGCGGGATTTTAGTGGATAGGTCAAGGGATTGGGGAGACCCAGGAGGACATAGGCCGGGAAGCGTGGTATCTCGGTCTCGAAGTGGTTATCCACCTCATCCAGCACCTGAGTCCAGTATGGTTGGACATGTACGCACTCCCAAAGTAGATGTACTAGGTTGCCCACTTGGCCACAGCCCCTCCAACACGTCACCTCTCTGGTACAGTCCATTGCATGCAAGCGTTCCGGGGTGCAGTACCAATAGGTCACGATCTTAGTGAGTGTCTCCGTGAGTCCCATGTGGTATGTGAAATGTCTGGCTCTATAGTATATTCCCTCCCACTCTTTATGTGTGAGTACTCTGCCCAACTCGCGCTCCCACCGTTCTCCACTGGGGTTGTGATTGTGCGTATGCATTATCTGCAATCTCTTGTAAAGATCTGAAATGAGTTTTTGGTCTGATGTGCGCGTGAGAAGCCATCTTTCATAAGAGGAGAAGCGTCTGTCTGCCCCAGAGCTGACCTGTGGCTGGAGTGCCCAGTGCCTCACCTGGAAATATCGAAGTCTCTCGGACTCCGGGAACCCAAATTCCTGCTTCAACTGGGCGAACGAGTGGACTCCGTCAGCGCCGTAAATGTGGTACAGAAATCGGCAGCCAGCCGACCTCCATCCCTCAAAAGCTGCCTTATCCATCCCGGGGGTAAAATCAGGGTTATCCGCCAGTGGGGTGAGCGGGGACGGGAAGGTTGTGAGTTCATGTTTGACATTAGTAGCATCCCACACTTCTAGGGGGACTCGTGTGATATATGAAGCATATAAGTTAGGAGGCCTGTGAGGCTTGTGCAGAAAAGGGATTTCCTGCAGAGGTCGGGCCGCCACTGCCTGATGCTGAAATAACCAGTGCTTTTCGGATTTCAAATCCCTTTTAAAGTGCAAATTCGCTTTTGAAGGAAAAGTAGCTAGTGCTATATACAATGTGCAAAATACAGGACAATACTGTGACACAAGCTGCAAAGATAACAAATGTAAAAAGCTCCTCAGGACTTTATAGATAAAAAAGTGCTAGATACTTATACAGTATATAGCAGCCAGATTAATAAAAACAGCTAATCAAAGTAAGGGCGCTAAAGTGCAACGTGCAGTACAGGATCCTGGCTCATGGTACAAAGTCTAAGCTGGGTTTAGTCTAAGTGGTGTAATCACACCTTGTCCGTCAGGGGAGAGTACGTTGAGGATATGCGAATAGCAATACAACCCCTGAACTGACAGCCATCTGGAATGGTGGTTATACCACAAAGCCAACAGTACCTGCAAGCAAATTCCAAAACCTGCAAAGGGCCCTCAGTCGCGGATGAAAGGGGAATGGCCCTGCCCTGCCTCCTCCTGATAACAGGCGCAGGACGGGCCTGCCCTTGGCCCGGGCTTTGCCCGGGCACCGCCTGCGCCCATCCCGTGCTGCGGGAGGGCAGCAGTGCTAATGAAGGGGCTGAAGGCACTGATCTGACGCTGTTTCCCTGCTCCGGGCAGGGGCTGCTGGGCGTTGTAGGCCGTTCCCCTCATGGCAAAGGAAAACGCCAATGTTGCCCAAGCCGTTCCCCTCACGGCGGTGCAAAGGACTCTGGCTGTTCCCCTCACGGCGGAGCAAAGGACTCTCTGGCCGTTCCCCTCACGGCAGTTTGCAAGTGCCAGTAATCACGTCCCTCGCTGCGGGAGGGCAGCAGCACTAATGAAGGGGCTGAAGGCGCTGATCTGATGCTGTTTCCCTGCACCGGGCAGGGGCTGCTGGGAGTTGCAGGCCGTTCCCCTCACGGCAAAGGAAAATGCCGATGTCGCCCAAGCCGTTCCCCTCACGGCGGTGCAAAGGACTCTCTGGCTGTTCCCCTCACAGCGGAGCAAAGGACTCCCTGGCCGTTCCCCTCACGGCAGGTTGCAAGCGCCGGCAAATCACTTAATTTCCCTACCCTCTCCAACCTCTTCTTTTTGGTTGGCGCTACAACCTCTCCTGCTCCAGGCTTGGTCACAACCTTGGCGACACTGAAGCATGCTTTGCAACCGGTAGAGTGCGTTTTAAGTCAGGGAATTAATTCCCCTTCAATCCTGAGGGCCCCTGGGGTCCAACTAGCCCACCAGATACCTCCAGTAAGCGCCACAGAGCTGGGTTGCAGAGAGGTGTAAAAAGGGTCGTGGCCTGGACCACCTCTCTGCAACGCAGGCCTGTGGCGCTTACTGGAGGTACCTGGTGGGCTAGTTGGCCCCCAGGGGCCCTCAGGATGGAAGGGGATCTAATTCCCCAACTTAAAATGCGCCACAGGGCGTGTTTGCACACATGTCACCTCAGAACCCGCCCCTCCCTTCAGCCCTGTGCAAACGTGCCCGTGGCGCATTTTAAATTGGGGGATAAAGTCCCCTTGAATCCTGAGGGTCCCTGGAATCCAACTAGCCCACAAGGTACCACCAGTAAGCGCCACAGAGCTGCATTGCAGAGAGGTGTAAAAAGGGGCATGGCCTGGACCACCTCTCTGCAACGCAGGCCTGTGGCGCTTACTGGAGGTACCTGGTGGGCTAGTTGGCCCCCAGGGGCCCTCAGGATTGAAGGGGAATTCATTCCCCAACTTAAAACATGCCACAGGGCGTGTTTGCACACATGTCACCTCAGGCCCGCCCCTCCCTTCACCACTGTGCAAATGCGCCCCGTGGCACGTTTTAAGTTGGGGGATAAAGTCCCCTAGAATCCTGAGGGTCCCTGGGGTCCAACTAGTCCACCAGGTACCTCCAGTAAGCGCCACAGAGCTGCATTGCAGAGAGGTGTAAAAAGGGGCATGGCCTGGACCACCTCTCTGCAACGCAGGCCTTTGGCGCTTACTGGAAGTACCTGGTGGGCTAGTTAGCCCACAGGGGCCCTCAGGATTGAAGGGGAATTAATTCCCCAACTAAAAACACGCCACAGGGCGTGTTTGCACACATGTCACCTCAGACCCGCCCCTCCCGTCACCACTGTGCAAACGCGCCCGTGGCGCGTTTTAAGTTGGGGGATAAAGTCCCCTTGAATCCTGAGGGTCCCTGGGGTCCAAGTAGCCCACGAGGTACCACCAGTAACGCCACAGAGCTGCATTGCAGAGAGGTGTAAAAAGGGGCATGGCCTGGACCACCTCTCTGCAATGCAGGCCTGTGGCACTTACTGGAGGTACCTGGTGGGCTACTTGGTGCCCAGGGGCCCTCAGGATTGAAGGGGAATTAATTACCCAACTTAAAACATGCCACAGGGCGTGTTTGCACACATGTCACCTCAGGCCCCTCCCCTCCCTTCACCACTGTGCAAATGCGCCCCGTGGCACGTTTTAAGTTGGGGGATAAAGTCCCCTTGAATCCTGAGGGTCCCTGGGGTCCAACTAGCCCACCAGGTACCTCCAGTAAGCGCCACAGAGCTGCATTGCAGAGAGGTGTAAAAAGGTACGTGGCCTGGACCACCTCTCTGTAACGCAGCCCTATGGCGCTTACTGGAGGTACCTGGTGGGCTAGTTAGCCCCCAGGGACCCCCAGTATTGAAGGGGAATTAATTCCCCAACTTAAAACGCACCACAGAACGTGTTTGCAGAGTGTTGCTGGGAGTGGGCAGGGCCTGGGCGATACCGGTCTTCTTATTTTTTTCAAAAATGGAAGGGGGCTGCGTGGCCCTCCTCCTCAGGCCATTTATGGTCCCCGGGACCCCATCTCCCGGGGCCTGGCCTCTCGTTGGGGACTGTGGGGGGAACCCCATGGCCCCCACAGTTCCAGACGGCTCCCATCCTCCTTCAGGAGCCGGCATTGCTTTTCCACACGGGGAGCTGCTGACATGCAGCTCCCCGTGTGGAAAAGCAATCTGGTTTGGATTTTGGAAGAGAGAGCAGATTTCCTGCTCTCTCTTCCAAAATCCAAACCACAGTTTGCTATTGCGGCCGTGCCATAGCAAACAGCAGTGTCCCTGGGGTGGGCATCCCGGGACACTGCAGGAGCCGGACCTGGGGGTGGCAGTCCCAAGGGCCATCGCAGGCTCCAGGGGGGGGCCGCGTGGCCCCCTCCCATCCAATTCACAGCGTGGTCCCCGGGGCTCGGGGGTCCGTAACAGACCCCCAAATTTGCATTTTAGTGCCCCGGGGAGGTAGCGGTCCCCGGGGCGTGTGGGGGGCTCGAGCCCCCCCACATAGGTTTATTTTTTTGGAAAAATAAACCCCCGGGGGTGGCGGTCCCTGGGGCTACGGGGGGCCTGTGTGCCCCTGCAAATATTTGATAAAAGCCGCCGGGGTGGCGGTCCCCAGGGCTTGGGGGGACCTTGGAGGCCCCCCAAACATTAAAACAACAAGCCCCAGGGGGAGGCGGTTCACGGGGCTGCTGGGGGGCCGTGTGCCCCCCGCAAATATTTAAGAAAAACCCCGGGGGTGGCGGTCCCCGGTTCTGCGGGGGTCCCTGGCCCCTGCATTTACATTTACAGCATGCCCCCGGGACTTGGCCCACCCGGGGGCTAAATAATACCGAAGCGTGGGAGCCCGCGCTTTGGTTTTTTTTGTTTTCACGGCGGGATTCGCGGATCCTCCACGGATTTTGCAGTGTTTCTTTTTTAAAAAAATGCTTTTTTTGGCCCTGGGAGTCCTTTTGGGACCCCCTGAGCAGGCCTAGGGGGACAGGGTGTTTCTACCCTGACCCCTTTTCTTGTTTTTTGTGTTTGTTTTTTCGTGTTTGTTTTTCTCTTTACTTGTGACTCCCGTTCTACCGAGTCACAAGATGGCTGGCAACACTTCCTGGTTTGGAGTGTTGAAAGCCAATTAGAATAAAGCTTGTGGTCGGGAGGGTCCGCGGATCCACCGTGCCTCTAGATATTGAAACTTTTATTTTGGGATTTTCTCAGCAGCTACTGAACGGATTTACATCATTTAAAAAAAGGGCGCTTTCTGAACGAAGCACTACCTTTTTGCCAAATTTGGTGTAATTCCGTTCAGCAGTTCGAATTGTAGCAGTGTCTAAAGTTTCCTAGGGGAAATTCATTTTCCAACCTCTTTTTTTTTTAATTTCTCAGGAACTACTGAACGGATTTACACCATTTAACAACAAGCATTTGCAATGCAATAGGTCTCGCATTTGCAAGAGTAGGACCTATTGGCATTGTAAATGGCAATGTCTTTTACCAATGCAGTCTGTACCTCCTGTATTTTGTTGAACGGATAGGCTGGATAGTAAGCGCTATAATTACTGTGCGCTTGCTTTTGACTGAGAGGAAATGACACATCTCATCCCATACCCCTGCAGCGGAGTTAGAAGAAGCGCTGTAAAAATAATTTACAACCATTTCCTGGTGCCCGCTAGATGGCAGTATGCCACAGTTTATGAGGCGTGCGTTCTACCCTCCCATTCAGCAAAGCAAGTCTAGGAAACGTGATCTGGTAGAGGCATTCTGAAAGCCGGTCGTGCTTTGCACTCCTAACTATTAAAGAGTGTGTATGTACACGTGGGATTTTACAGCTGCAAACATGCTTTGGCACGGGAACCCTAATTAAATGTAAAGCTCAAAGCCCAATTGCTCACAAAACTCAAAACAGGTTTTATAGTTCGCTTTTTTTTAACACGTGGCATACATACATTCAATCATCATGGCATTCTTTCTTGTGTTCTGCCCATGAAACGAAGCATCACATTGAGCTTCAGCCGCTATCAGAGAGAGAGGCACTTCCTGTAAGAAAGGGAATGCTGCTTCTACCCCGCCCGGTACGGACGCCCCATTGGTGTAAGTGCATCTTTTTAATAAACGTGAAAAACTCGGCGGTAGAAGGAAAAACAACACGTATTTTATTGCTGAAAAGCGTTAATATTAATTTAGAAACAAAAAAGCGTGTTTATATCAATCAGCGCAAAAATCCAATTCTACTCAGCGCTAATAAACCATCAGTTAGTTGGCGAAAACAGAACGACTGCGTTATGCAAGCAGGCGATATCACCCAGGCACAATGGATGTCAGTATGCTTCTTTATGCGTGAAATCATTACCAAAAACAAACAAACAACAAGGAGCGAGGGGCACGAACCAGGTGCCATGGGAAAAACAAAACAAAGTAGTGCTTACATTAGAAGATAGCGCCCTGCAGAGCAAGTTAACAGTAGTTGATCGATGCTGCTTCCGCCAGAAACGGAAGAAAACGGAAATGACGTGACGGACCACCAGCCAACAAAGAGCAGGTTAAGAAAAGCAATGACATATTTAACCAATGGTAAGTGGCGAAGCACAGAGAAATGCAATGGGTGGTGTTAAACTAGCAATGCTTATTACTTAATGCCTTGTAGAGGCAGCGCATGTGCTGCCCTCTGCGAGACCTAAAAAGGGGTCTTTCGGAACCAAGAGCTAACTTTTTGCCAAATTTGGTGTAATTCCGTTTAGCAGTTTGGGCTGTAGCCGTGTCTAATGTTTCCTATGGAAAAAACACGTTTTGGGACCCACCTTTTTTCTCGGCCCTCGCTTGGCGAATCACCCCGAAGCTTTCAGGATAGGAGCTGACCGGAGCGGGCCACAAGGTTTGAAAATTTCGCAAAGATTCGTCTACCGGCGCCAAAGTTATTGGGAAAAGAAAACTATAACTATCTACTGGCGACCGCCAGTAAATAATCTACTATCTATCTATCTATCTATCTATCTATCTATCTATCTATCTATCTATCTATCTATCTATCTATCTATCTATCTATCTATCTATCTATCTATCTATCTATCTATCTATCTATAGATAGATAGATAGATAGATAGATAGATAGATAGATAGATAGATAGATAGATAGATAGATAGATAGATAGATAGAGAGATGCACATTAGAAAGCAGGGAAAACTCATTTTTCAAGAAAGAACACTGACCAGGAAACTCATTTCAAATAGCACACATTAAATTTGAAGCCGTTTGAGGAATATCTAGTTAAGCATGTGCAAAGTTTGCGCATCTTCACTATTAAATGTAGTATTTAAGTATTTAAGGTATAACTGTTGTATTGTTTATATAGTGCTTCCTACCCTTTGCGAAGACAAACGGATGTATGTCGTTACAACGCACACTTTTACAACGCATGCCCTTACAACGCATTTTTTACAACGCAAAATCCATTACAACGCATTCCATTACAACGCATGACACTACAACGCATTTTTAAAAACTACCTTTACAACACATTCCATTACAACGCATACTACCTTTACAACGCATACCATTACAACGCATAATATTAAATTGCATTTAAGGTAAGTATTAGATAGTATAGGGGTAAAAATTACTTTTCTAACTCCAGGGGGTGCAACAGTAGGGTAAGTGTTGGATAGTATAGGGGTAAAAATTACTATTCTAACTCCAGGGGGTGCAACAGTAGGGAAAGTGTTGGATAGTATAGGGGTAAAAATTGCTATTCTAACTCCAGGGGGTGCAACAGGAGGGTAAGTGTTGGATAGTATAGGGGTAAAAATTACTATTCTAACTCCAGGGGGTGCAACAGTAGGGTAAGTGTTGGATAGTATAGGGGTAAAAATTGCTATTCTAACTCCAGGGGGTGCAACAGTAGGGTAAGTGTTGGATAGTATAGGGGTAAAAATTGCTATTCTAACTCCAGGGGGTGCAACAGTAGGGTAAGTGTTGGATAGTATAGGGGTAAAAATTACTATTCTAACTCCAGGGGGTGCAACAGTAGGGTAAGTGTTGGATAGTATAGGGGTAAAAATTACTATTCTAACTCCAGGGGGTGCAACAGTAGGGTAAGTGTTGGATAGTATAGGGGTAAAAATTACTATTCTAACTCCAGGGGGTGCAACAGTAGGGTAAGTGTTGGATAGTATAGGGGTAAAAATTACTATTCTAACTCCAGGGGGTGCAACAGTAGGGTAAGTGTTGGATAGTATAGGGGTAAAAATTACTATTCTAACTCCAGGGGGTGCAACAGTAAGGTAAGTGTTGGATAGTATAGGGGTAAAAATTACTATTCTAACTCCAGGGGGTGCAACAGTAGAGGAGTGTTGGATAGTATAGGGGTAAAAATTACTATTCTAACTCCAGGGGGTGCAACAGTAGGGTAAGTGTTGGATAGTATAGGGGTAAGAATTACTATTCTAACTCCAGGGGGTTCAACAGTAGGGTAAGTGTTGGATAGTATAGGGGTAAAAATTACTATTCTAACTCCAGGGGGTGCAACAGTAGGGTAAGTGTTGAATAGTGTAGTGTAATATTATGCGTTGTAATGGTATGCGTTGTAAAGGTAGTATGCGTTGTAATGGAATGCGTTGTAAAGGTAGTTTTTAAAAATGCGTTGTAGTGTCATGCGTTGTAATGTCATGCGTTGTAATGGATTTTGCATTGTAAAAAATGCGTTGTAAGTGTAGTGCGTTGTAAAAGTTGCGTTGTAAAGGTTGTTCCCCAGACAAACTATTGTTGAACGTCCCCAATAGACGTTACCAATAGATTGATTTAAATGCATCACATTTTTATTTTTCTACACGCTGACAAAATAGGTAGTGCTGGAAAATTAAACATGTAGCCTTAAATGTAATTTCCCCAATATGAAGAATCCGATTGGTCACTGTGATCACCTGATGTTTTTCTTGAATGTATCCTTTTTTTAAACCTACATTGAGGCACTTGTATTTTTGCCCCAGTCCTAACATGTTTCTGAGTGGTGAAAGAACCCTTCATCACTGTACAGTCACACTTGAAGAAACAAAACATAATGTGATTGAAAAGTGCATATGCAACTCTTGGGCATCTTGGTGGTAAACATGTGCCTATTGTTACCCAACTCAATTGTGATCATTTTGTTATGCTTGTCCTTCATTGGGGCTTTCATAGGAAGCCTCTGCCATTGATTGTAGATTCAAAATCTGGTCATTCATGACGATTAACACAACTTGTTATCCACTGTTGGTATCTATTAAAGGCCTTCCAGGCCAGGCTGACAGGCCTCCCTAAGAGCCTGTCAGTGCAGAGCTGCTTGTCTGCTTTGACTGAAAGCAGAAAGCACAGCTGCAGGAGGTGAAAGGAAGGCAGAGAAGGTAGTGGAAGTTGGTTAAGGTGAGGTATTTGTTTCATATTTGAGACATGGAGGAGAAGCCAGCGCAAGGAGGGCTCTCCCATTACTCCTTTGTCTCAGCCTAGTAATTATAAGCAGGAGCAGATGGTTTTAGGGGCCATACATAACATACAAAATTATAGGTGGGTATCTGTGTGTTTCCGGGATGTTTTTCACCTTGGGGTTCTGAGTGACATAGAGTACTTGAGCTTTATTCTTGTTGTCTATTTGAAAAAAGAATTCCTGTAACTCACAGTTACTGATATATAAGACTATTGTTATGCATGGCTCTCTCTGGGCATCTCGAGCTCAGGTATCAGTTTATAAATCTTGTTATTCACTGCTATGATGTAGCAACAGTGGGAAACAACCACTATTTCCCTATTTGTCTACACCTTAAAATAATTTCAAGCTGCTTTGACAGGGCTGTTTGAAAGCCTTGTCCAATAGAGAGCAGAGAGCACAGCTTCAAGAGAAGAGGATGAGAGAAGAAGCAGGGGCTTGTGGGGCTGTATGGCGGAAGGCCAGAAATGTATTGTTTCACAGTCTGCTAGGGAGGAGATACCATTTTTTGTATGGTTCTCCCATTGCTCCTCTGCCAATGCACTTGAAAGTAGGGGCAAACGATTATGGGGACCACATAAAACTATAGGTGTGTAAACAGTGAATAACCGGTACGTTTTTCAACTCAGGATTCCGAGTGACATCATACAAACTTGAACTGTACTCTTGTTTTCTATGTGATGTCCCTTGGGACCGCTCATTGCAAAACACCCCCATTTTACATTGTTTCTCATCTATAATTCCTCATGTTGACTTCAGAAGCATGACAGGGTGAGGGGATCTATTGGTATTCAAACATCTGTCCATGAGGTCACAGACAGATTACTTGTGTGGATACAATAGCCCACTGTGTGACAAAATACATAACAATGAGTGGAGGGAAGTGTAGGAAAGTAGGATCTGCTTCTTATGGTTACCCCCAGTTTTTGCTGAGGTTTCTTCATTTTAGGACTAGTCTGACTGGGATCCTGCTATCCAGGACCCCAGTCTATCTGCTTTCTCCCTTAAATTGTTGTATATGTACTTTAGGTACAATCCCGATTGGATACTGGGGCACCCTTATCTGTCCTTAGAATATGGTACACCATGTTCCCAGGGCATAGGTACCCCAGAGGCCTCCCATGGGCTGCAGCATGTATTATGCCACCCATGAGAGGCCATTCAAAATGACACGACAGGCCTGTTACAGCAGACTGTGTAAGCTGGTGCTTGCACCACTTACTTAAGACATAGGTTCACTATATCTATCTAAATCACTACACTTAAAAAATTATCAGTCACCCCTATAGCAGGCCTTATCAATCCTGAAGGCAGGGTTCTGGATTTTACGTGAGAGGGTGCCCCTGAATGAGCAGAGCCCCTCTGCAGCCTTTGGAGACCATTCTCCGGGCTTGTCTGTGATGCAGCCAGACATATAGGTTTAAGTGCATTATAACTAGGGCTCCCGGTTTTCCGTTTTTACGGATTTCTACATATAAATACAGACGGAAAACTATATTTCCTTTGTCTGTATTTATATTTAGAAACGGCTAAATACTAGCAAATTTTGCCGAGCTCCAGTGCAGAGTTTCCTTGCCATGCCCTGTTTATCCCTCTCCAGCCGCTCAACCATCTAATCACCAGTAAACTCTTTCACCCGCGTCACTTTCGTCCCCCTTGTCCGACTCACTTCACATGCGCGAGTCACCTCACTCATCCTGTTCAAACCACTTGTCATCCCCACTGCAATGGTGTAACATTAGCCCCCAGAAGCTGAGCACGAGCAGAGAGAAGCGAGAGGTGAACCCAGGCTGATGGAACAACCCAGGGGTAAGCGGGGCGCATAGGGTTCACAGGCTCCAAGTGGCAGAAAGAGGCAGAGGGAATCTTCCCAGGAACCCGACCACTTCGTGCGCTTGCCTCAGCTTGACACAAAAGCCTCACAGCTTATGTATATTCATTGAACGTGTGTGTGTGTTCATTTAGACTTCCTATGCACTGCGGGGTTGTGGCTTTTCGTGTTGTTGTGAAACCCGTAACCTGAGGCCAAAACACCAAGGCTCATTTGCACATCAGTTCTTGGCATCCTTTAGAATAATACAGTTTACCTCTGCGAAGACCCCTCACCCTCCCCCCCACTACCTCTGAAGTTAGGAAAATTTGTATGCGTGACTGTGAAGCCCCCTCGGGTCTAGCCAGCGCTATATAAAACTCCCAATTAAGCCCCCGTGGTGCAGTGTCACCCCCCCCCAGCCTCGTTAACAAGTGAATGGTCTTTTAAAGACCTGTGAAGTACTCGGGTGCGGCTGGCCGCTCAAAAACTGTCTCTGTGTGTGTGCCTGTCAGCATCGCCACTTCCCCCCTCTCTGCCCAGGATCTTCTGTGCCCGCCCAAGTTCATCATCAAATGAGTAAATATTAGGTGGACATGAAACCTGCATTCATACATCGTCCTTTCTGTCGGTGTATCTCCATGTTGCTCTCTACGTGCCTGAGGGTGCACTGTCTGATTGTTTTTGCATAGTGTGAGACTGAGTTCAATCCTGTCTGTACTTTGTCTGTGTGTGTCAGCCTCTGCATGTTGGGTTGTGGTTATAGGTACCTGGCTCTCCCTCATACAAGTGTAGGGTGTCAGAGCACATTGCATCAAACACACATTACATAGAGACTTTCAATCACAATGTGTAAATCAGTGTATAGGAAATGTTACATAAGCCAAAGGACTAAAAGTGTAGGTACATGTCATGCATACTGGTAGGCAGTATAGTTTAAGAGTGCTTGGTCTGGAGAAGCACAAACTCAGAGTCGAAAAAGAAACAGCATAGTTGGGAGTTTTTTCAATAATAATAATGGAATTCTAGCCAAATTAACCCTTTATGCAACATTAATCAATGTTCTAATGTATACTTTGCAGTGGGTATGCAGTCCTATGATAAAAGTTAATAGCTCACTGTTGAATATTAGGACTTTAAGTTATAAATTGCAAGTAACAAAAGGATGTCTTTTTTAAAAGCAGTAACCTGCTGATCTGTTTACATTATATGCACTCTGTAATCTAATTGGTACACGCTCTTTGCAGCAGGCATGTTAACCTTCTGCACTAACTTAACATAAGTTAAAACCTCAACTATACAAAACACTGATCTCTCTCCAGGAAGATAATTAATCACACGAGTTTTCTTGACATTTTTGTGAGGCCTGGTAATTACCGGAAGAAACAAATGCTGCCGCAGGTGCTTGAAAAACATACTAAACTTGCAAACACGCCGCCCCCAGGAAGGCAGCACCCAGTGCGGTGGCACCGGTCGCACCGCCCTAGAGCCGGCCCTGTGTGCATTGTCAATTTAAATAAATGTGGAAAAATACTAGCTGTAATGTCGTCTTTTGCTTGTGGCAAAAATAAATGTGGATAAATACAGAAAAAATGCCCCAAAAATAAATATGGATAATACAGACGGAAATGGCAAGAAAATAAATACCATAAAACCGGGAGCCCTAATTATAACTTTAGGGTAAATGCTAACTTTAAAACGGCTGCTTAGAAACATGTCGTGTTTAGTGTCAAACACCTTGGAAACATGCCTCCACACCAGTAACTGGTGTGGGAGGTATGATTCCACCCTTCTGGAACCACTATTGTGGGTCACCGGTCTACCCGGTACCAGCTTTCTCGACCTGGACAGCACAAAATGGATGCTGCCAGTCACAGACACGGTTCTGCTCTCCTGCGGCTGAGCCGAGCTCGAGCAGAGGAGGGAATGTCAATAGGCACCCTGTCACAGGGAGATGTGACCACCTCCCAGACAGGATTTAGTATCTATTGGGGCTGGGTGGGTGCACTCTGAGAGTTCCAGAAAGTCTGCACTTGGGGCACATTTGGTGTCCCTGTGAATAGTGCAGCTCAAACCAGTTCTGGGAACCATTGGCTCTTGCTCTGGCGCAAAACTTGACAAAGGATATGGGTGTAGCCGAGCCCCTAGGAGGGTCCACAGAATCTTTCTAACCTCTTCCCATGGGTATAAAGTGGGTTAGGTGGCTACAGGACTTTAGATTTTACCTGGACAAGATTCTGCTAAGAAGAAACCAGGTACTTCGACGGCCTGCACTATGATTGCATCACTGAAGAATCTCCCTTGGAGTAAAGGAGTTACTCCCCTGCAGCAGCAGGCACCTAAACGCATCTGACCGGCTTGCTTCTCCAGCGCTTCTGCAGACTCCGAAGATTTCAGCAACACAAGAGGTGGGTTCCCGAAGGTCCCTGAGGTAGATCTGACCTCTCAACGATTCTGAGACCAGTATCCCTTGTGGGGGCCGTGCAACCTGAGCCCCTGTGCACCTCGTACATTTACAAGTCCATACGCTTTTTGGCGATCCCTGATCCTGTGCATTGGACTCCTTGTAGTCCTGACCCTGAGCAGCATTTGCACCAAAGATATCCGCCCTCCATCATCGAGTGCTCTGTGGGCTGGCGCTTTGTAAACTTGCTTGAGGTCTCCTTGTGATCCCTGGTCCGTTGGTTTCTCCAGATGTGCCCTGACTCCCCATTGCTTGGAGAGTCCCCTGAGCCTTGCTGGTCCACACCGTAACCTGTTTCCTCTGACCGCATGGGTTGCATTTGCCAAGGCTTGTTGGTGCTCCAGCCGGACTTCGACCCCTCAGCACTCAGCATCCTTCGTGGGACAGCTCACCTCAGGATCCTGGTCATCCTCGATGTCTCCTGGTCCCCGTGGCTGCAGAGTCAAGCATCCCTTCTTCGCACCTGAAGCACCCGATGGGCATTCGACTACTGAACCCCTGTTCACTTGCCGTGGCCCAGACTCTGTCCCCTCTGCTTTCAGGCTCCTCTCTCCTCGAATCCAGGCTTGAATTCCACTGGACACTTTCGCCTTCCTGGAATCAGTACTTCTTTGCAGCTTTCCATTGAAAACGACGAAGGTTGCCAACACCACTTAACCCCTATGCACCCGTCTCCTCTGGGATAAGTTAACACAGGTACCTTGGTATTCACTGGTTGGTTGGCTTTACAACCTCTTATATTCCAGAGGGTTCGCTTGAAGTCCTTGTAGAGGTTCACCTTCCTGGCAGCAGTACTTCTTTGCAGCTTTCCATTGAAAACGACGAAGGTTTCCGACACCACTTGACCCCAATGCACCCAGCTCCTCTGGAATGCTCGGAGAGGTAACACGGGTAGGTACTCACTGGTGGGTTGGCTCTAGAACATCTTATGTTCTAAAGGGTTTGCTTGAAGTCCTCATATAAGTGTCCTTAAACTCTAACTTTCCATCCGCGACTTGACCATAGAGTTGTACGGAGCAAGCGGTCGTGTTTCCTTACTGCACCCATCCTCCGTGGGCTCCCTGTGTCACTCCTCTGGGTGGTTCCTTGGGGTCCCAGCAATTTTACGTGCTCTGGGCACTGTGTCTATTGAAGTTGTGATTGTTATACCATTTTTTAGTGAATTGTTCGGTCTCCCTCTGGAGCCCGCTGTGTATTTTGCTACTTACCAATATTCTATTGTTACATTATTGTGTGCTTTAGGTTCTAATCTCGTGTAGAGGTTAGTAGAGATAATTATATTAATAAATACATATTTTTATATCCCTACTGTGTGGTTCTCCTTTCATTTAGTCATTCAGGAGGTGATATTCTGGTAAAACAAGATGCTTTACATTCCTTCAAGATTAAGCCTGAAGGTTGCTCTCCATAGCTGCCACTAGGCTAGCTTTCAATAAGTGCACATTTAAATTAACCTCTGTATATGTGAACAGGTGGCTTGCATACCTCACTTTCCATGTTTTGCCAGAAGGATGAAATCTTATTAAATGATGTGTTTGCCTAATTCCAAAGGCTAAACAATTTAGCCTTCCAAATCAATAGTCTTTTAAATAAATATGACTATAGGAGGGTGTGGCCAACATCTGCCGTTCCTGAAAAATATTGCGGGGGTTGACAGCTCTGGAGAATCTTGTGCGGTGTGCATCATGTTGAGGAGGGTGAGCTGAGGCAGCTGCCACTAAGACTGATGCCCTCTCCAGACTGTCAGTGGCAGAGGAAGAGTGAGGCTAGTGCCAAGGGGTCCTGTAGGCTCTGGGATGCTGCAGTGCAACCATGTGAGGGTGTGAAGTTTCCCTCTGGACTCTGACACCTGAGAGATGTCAAAATCATCAGCTGCCACATTCAGTGTGGCTGTGAACAAGGAAGCATACATGAGAGATCTGGGCCTGGCCACATAGACTCCCCATCAAATGGGGTCGCTGAGAAAATTTCACTCTGAGGAGTCCTGGGAGTGCTGGAATGTGGGCACTGATGAGCGGAGGAAACTGGGCGCCTTAGCCACTGCCGCTGTAGGTGCCCCATAGGAGTGGCTCCATGAGGAGTGGGGAACAAACGTACTGGCACTAAAGAGGTCAGATGGGCGTAGATTCCTGTTTTGTCACATTGGGCCCCCCAGGGGACTTACGGGTGGTCCATCACCGCTGTAGTGAGAGGAACATTGGTAGTGCACCTGTGTTTCCTGATGCAGCACTGCCGTGCGGTTAAATGGCCAACTCATTGCCGCAGTGCGGCTGAAGACTCAACACTGCACCTGCTGTGCTGCTAAAGGATTGCCGCAGTACAAACCATGAGCTCTGTCTCACTGTCCCTGGCCCCCGCTCTGATGCAGGCCCTGCTGTCAGGCTGGAGAACTTGATGCATTACTTGCTTGCAGCTGGAAAATAGACACAGTGCCTGTTTCATTGCTGTCACATCGACCAAGCATGTCTGGATTTATGACACATTGCACCTGTGCGCCAAGTTCTTCATTGATGTTGCCCTGCAGGAAGGAATCAAGGCCGCTTGTCCGGAGATGAATGCATCACCTCCCCTCACAGTGAAAAATTGACAGATCACCTTCCCCGACAGTAAGGAATCAAAGCATCACCTCCTCTGCACCGCAGCCAGGAATTGATACATCACCTTCCCTGGCAGTACGGAATCAATGCATCTCCTACCCTGGGAGTAAGGAATCGATGCATCACTTTGTTTTCCCGAGCTTCATCTCCTTTGTGCCTGTTTTCGTCTTTGATTTTGCTGCATCCCAGGTAGATGGTGATAAACAGTGATGCATCCGTAGTTTCCTATGGACGGAACTATTTTTTAACCATTTGAAAGTGATATCTTGATTTGTGTATGTTGGATTTTTGGCATAGATAAGGAGGAACTAAGTCTGCACCTGGGATGGCTGGAGGAGCCAGCATTGCCTGTGGGGAGGTGGGGCAGCCTTAATGGTGGAAGAGCTCCCTTCAGAGATGGTAGAAGTGTTCCTTCTCCAGGCCTATCTCCAGAGGTGCTGGAACTTAGGCGGAGAGGCAGGAAGCTTAAGTTGGAGCTTGCAAAATTTAAGTTGAAGCAGAAAAGAGAGAACATTTTGGAGATGGAAGGAAAGAAATTGGAAATAGTAAGAAGCAAAATAATTTTTGCTCGTGAACTGAGCTTGGGAGAGCTGGAGTTGAATGCCAGGAGGGTTGAGTCCAGCTCAGATAGTGGTAGTGAAAATGTAATATCCAGTAATGCTGAAGAGGTCCACATACCCAGAGACTTGGTGCTTGACTTCAAGGAGGGGGGTGACATACACCAGGGGGTTCAGCTATAAGAGGTAGCTCCTGAGGTGCGCAGGGTCTCTGAGGTAGATTGAGGACCTGGCATGGGGAGACATATGCCTAGTAGTGGGAGGGACACTCTACTGGCTGTAAAGGAGTGTGACAGGGAGAGGAGTTCCCCTATGGTAGAAGTCCTGGTAAGGAAGTATGGAAATACCCCAGAAGAGTGTGGTTTCGAGTTTCAGAGACAGTCAGATACTGTCTCACCCGTCTCAAGGTGGTGATGTGTGCTACTCTGTCAAGGCACTGTATGCTGAGGTGAAGGATAGTATGGTTAAAACAAGGAAGGGGTTGTACAGTTTGAGTGCTGGATATCATATGTTCTGTCACGGTTTTCCAGAGCTATGCCAACACCTGGTGGAGTGTGAGTTCTTTGACCCCAGGGAGCTTGCACTGGAGGCAGACCTTTTGGCGGATGCCGTATTGTCTGAAAAGCCTCTTGGGAGTGATCTTGAAGTGGGGTTGTGTAGGTTTTGCTAACCATGGGAGGTGGGAGAGGTTTGCTGTAGCCCAGATAGGTCCCAGTATGGTGGGATGGGTAGAAGGTCCCACGTCGCTTCTCAGTGAAGGAGGAGAGGTGGGGGTGGACAGAGGCTGGGGTTGCCCAAAACCCAGTCCCAGAGCCTGGATGGTTCCCAGATGGAACACCAGGAAGGGGTCCTAGTCTATACAGTAAGGCCATCCCCTGAGGGGGACCCCATAGTGTCATGAGAGTTGGGGGGCAGCTGTCACAAGTGCCCCACCAATTCTGGTGTCTGGCAACACCACTCCCGAAGGGAGTGTGCCGAAGTCCAGATAGAGAGGGTGAGACAGTCCCCAGTGGAAGGACCAGTGGGTCAGGGGTTACCAGCTCTGCAATCAGAGCACCCCAGAAGTGACCCTGGTGAGGCCACTTCTGACTTAGGGGCTTCATGTGCTGCCGGAGAGACAGAGGACAGGAGACCATTGCCAAGTAGACTCTTGCATAACATTTACAGTAATTATTTCCCTTGGAGGGGGTGGGGGTACGCCCCTGAAACTCCTGGCTTGCCAGGCACATGCTTGGCCTAAGGGTACAGACCCTGGATTGGGGAACAAGTTTCAGGTTAGTACCCCTTAACTGGTGGGAGAATTGAGCAGGACACTTGCCAGTAGCACCATGACAATTCTGGAGTCTGGGGGTACATCTCCACAGCGGAAGACGCAGGTACCCAGAGGGGAAGACAAGGTGTGGGAGAGCCTACCCCAGTCTCCTGGTCAGCCTCAGGGTACAGACCCTAGGCTAAAATACCAGTCTCAGGATACCACTCTTGAACTGGTAGGTGGGAGAGTGGAAAAAGGGTGCCAGATACCTGGGGCTACTGCCCCCTACTTTGAGAAACCACAGACGTTGGAGAGGTCTGAAAGGCCTGGGACCTTGCTCTCATCACTGACGGCTGTCAGTAGGCATTGTGGGATATTGTCCTGATAGACAGACAGTTACCCTTGGGTTGGGGACAGGAGTCACACCCTGGGATGGAATCGGCCTCACCACTGTGTTGGCCATGGTGGTATTGTCTGCCTACTGGGAGACATCTGTGAGCAAAGTATGATTGGACACTGCACAAATGGGATAGATAGAAGAGGAGAAGGAGTCCCCATGGACTAGCTTAGTGGGCCCTGAGACTATGGACAGAGGGATTTAACTGGGTTCAAAGAGGCGTTGAACTGGAACATGCCACTGCTGTTGTGAGCCAGAGTCCATATTCTATCACCCCAAGCAGGGAAGTCCATCAAGGTATTGAATAGTCTACCCTGGCTTTAGGCTGGAAGGGGACTGTGATGGACCGGGCACTTTTTGCAAGGTAATCCCCACCTTTTTTGCCTTCCTCCTCCTATTTTTTCCGACCTGTTTTTGTTGGCTTTAGATCTCCATGCACTTTACCACTGCGGCTCAGTGCTAAAGTGCATATACTCTCTGTCTTAATTGTATTGGTGATTTGTTTATCCATGATAGGTGTATTTGATTTACTGGTAAGACCCTAGTAAGGTTCACTGTGTATGCCCAGGGCCTGCCATTCAAATGCTACTAGTTGACCTGCAGCACTAATTGTGCCCCCCACATGAATAGCCCTGCAACCATGTATCAGACCTGCCCCTGCAGTATCTGTGTGTGCAGTTTTGAATTTCCATGTTAATCTGGCAGGTGTACCAACTTGCCAGGCCCAAGTCTTCCCTTTTACTACAATAAAGGCACCCCTTAGGTAGGCCAATTGGTAGCTCTATGGGCAGGGTGCAATGTATGTGAAAGGGAGGTCAGGTATTGGAGTGACTATGTCTCCCATAGGTTATCTTTGGAGCTTCCTTGTAACCTCTTACAAGTGTCACTTCCAATTGGGAAGAAATAGAGATTTGGAGTTCTGGGTCCCTGAACTCCCAATTTAATATTGCATCTTTTAGTGAAGATGGTTTTTAAATTACATGTTCGAAAATGGCACTTTTAGAAAATGATCATTTTCTTGCTTTACCTTTCTGTGCCTGTGGAATCCAAGTCTGAGGGGGGGTGACAGTTGGGCTGTTTTGCATTCACTCTAGACAGACACAGACAGTGGCGGCTCGCCGAGGGAGTGCTGCGGGGTGGTGGGCGGGGAGGGGAGGGGAAGGGGCAGGGGGGAGGGGGCAGTAGACTCAGACGTACGATGGACAGGAGTAAGTAATTAAATAAATAAAACTATTTTCCTTGCGCTCGCTGCATCGCCAAGTTGTGCCTGTTTCTGTCATTGATTTTGAAAGTGATATCTTGAATAGTGTATGTTAGATGTTTATTTTTTTGGTCTTGTTTTATTCAGATAAAGATTGGGTATTTTTCTAAACTGGTGTGGTGTCCATCTGTTGTGTTTTCGCTGTGTTACTGTGCGTGTTTTGTACACATGCTTTACATATTGCCTCGGAGATAAGTCTGACTGCTTTTGCCAAGCTACCGAGGGGATGAGCAGAGGTTATCTTAGCTGTGTAATCACCTTACCCTGACTAGAATAAGAGTCGCTACTTGAACGGGGTGCAAACCACTGCCAATTAGAGACCCCATTTCTAACCAACCCCAACACCTAAGTGCCTCCCGCCCGCAATGGTGAAGACAAGGGGCCCAAATATATTCCAGTCTCTGCCAAGCACACCCTACCTCATCAGTGATGCCTTCACAGTGAGGGTGACCCTTGAGTCAACTGGAATTCACATTGGACAAACACTCTGTACAATTTGAGAGAATACTGCAAGCAATGCTGGACACCAAGACCTCAATGGAATCGAAGATTGATGCAGTTAATATGGAGGTGGGGCCTACAGTGAAAGAGGTACACACTCAATTTAAAACTTTGAATATGGTCGATGAAATGTAGAGGTGTGTGGAGGATTGTGAAAGGCTCTCCAAGCGCAACTATATCTTACTCTTGGGCTTCCCCAGAACACCCAGAAGGACTGAAAATAGAAATTTGTCTTCGAATATTGGCCGCTGAACACTGTTCTTATCGGCATAGCCCCAAAAGTTTTCCTCAATTGAAATGGTGCACTGCATTCTGAGGTGCCGCCCACAGCCTGAAGACATGCTGCACCCAATCAATGCAAAGCTTCTCAACTTTGGGGACAGAGATTACATTGTGCAATTTTTCAGGCCTAAAGGCCCACAGTAATTATAGGGGGACATAATTACGGCTCGTCCAGACTATACGGCAGAGGTGCAGAGATGCCAGAACTCATATTCCAGGAACAAGCAGCAACTGTACTTCATGGGGCTTGAAATATACTGTCTTGTCGGGTCACCCCTTGGAGACACAGGCAGCCATGGAAGGAGTGTAAATGGTGGAGGATGTTGTAAGACTCAACTAAAACACTTTTGAGACCCTATCCTTGGACCAGAGCTCGGAGTCTGATTCTGTCTCTGCTGGGTCCCATGACTCTGGTGTGTTGGACCAGGAGGGACAAGTACTTACTCCCCATGGGCGGATGATCTCACCTTAGTAGGTGCCCACTACGTGGTCTATGTGGTGGCTATCACGTCAATGTAGGTAAGGAGGCCCTGAACACGGATGGCTGGTGGGGTAGACTGTTAGGGAACACTGCACAGCTAGACTGCAATGGAGCCTCTCTTTCATGGGGACATCAGAATGTTAACCCACCACCCCCCTCATTCTTTCTGAGATTGACAAGTTTCTGTTATAGCCAATTGCATACTTATGCATGTATGTTGCACAGTTGTTTGGCAGTGACCCTGTTAGACACACTACTGGGGGAGGGGACTTGGTAATGTTGTTATTAACACTGGAAATTAGCTGTGGCACAAGATACTCAGCGGGAGCCGATACATACAGGTATACAAATGGGGACAAAAATTTGACTCCGAGAAAGGGCCCGACCTGGGTGCAGTGTGCGAGTGGAAATCAGCAAAAATAAAAGAATGAAACACTGGTGATGCAACTCCAATGACACAATGGTGATTGGTAAGTTGTTTTGCAATATTAAAAGACTAGGATGGACGAAGCAGCTAAGTCTTTAAGCCTTAACTATATTGTGTTAACGTGAAGTATCTATGGTATGGCTACATCTAGGAAATCACACAAAGTATGCATTTACCTCCAATGCCAGCACATTACCCTAGCATTCCTACAAGAAACACATTTGGTGCTTTCTGAGGTTCAAAAGTTGTGTAGAAGATGGAATGGGGCAGACATACGGCATGTCCTTCTCAGCACCTGCTTGAGGTGTGCTGGTCTGGATAGCACCAGGGGTCCCATTTGTGGTTGAGTCCCAGATGGTCATTATGTGTTGCCAGAGGAATACATGATTGGAGACCTGCTGACTTTGATAACACTCTATGCACCTAATACTAATCATTCAGGCTCCTTGTGTCTTGATCCCATTACGGGCTCTGCCACATCTATCCAAGTCTAGTATTGTAAGGGTCCTTTATAGACTCAAGACACTTGGTACCCAGTTAAAAAAAACACCCCTGTCCTGTGCAACCAGAACTACTGAGTAACGTGTGTGTTATATGATATAATGTAAAGAAATTCATGTTATGAGGCATCAATGTATATTTTCTACAGAATTCATTTTATGAGGACGTCACTGTGAGCAAATAATGGTATGAACATGTTCACACCTTATGCCACACAGACTTTGTTAAAAAATTAAGGAGTTATGCCACACAGACTGTGTTAACCACAAAGGATTCAGTAGCAAAAAAAGCTTACTGAGCTCGGACTCTATTATGTGGCAGCCATCTTTGGTGTGGCATGAGTATTTAATGCCACACCCACTTCCAGAAGGTGCTTAGCCTTTCGGGCTTTCAACGGTTGCCAGGGACGCTTACCTGGTTGTGGAGGCGGTGTTCCTTCTGCGATGTCCTGATCAACGGAGCAGCGTATCCTCTTCATGAACACTAGAACCCTTGGCAACAAAAGAAGAAGTTAAGTTAAATGCAAGAAAAATGCACCCATTGCAAGTAAAATGGTCTAGTTTATAAAGCAGTTTGGGACAATCTTAATCTTGTTGGGCGATTTTGCACACATTTTTGGAACTTTTTGGTACAAAATAACACTACCTGAAGAAAGTATATTTAATTTGATATTAGAATTATTGACAATCCGTTTATGCACACTGTTGCAGTGTTTTTTTTGTGTCCAGGCAAATGTTTTTTTGTCTAGTTCAAGCTTGTAAGGAGTCAACACCTGGAAAGCTAGATGGTGTAAGCAATTTGTATAGTTGTGTAAGAGTCAAAAGTGACATTTATAGAAAATGAACAACATATTAAGACTGTGTCATTATTTTTAAATCATACTGTACCTCCATCCGATTCTGCAAGTTTAGTGATGAGAACCACATCATCTTCATACTAAATCCAGACCGTTTAAAACTGCATCTACAAGCCCCAAGGACGCTTACCCGTATGCCCTTGAATCGCAGGTATGAATACTTTAAATAAAAATAGGCCTTTAATTAATCATTGGGGAGATAAATAGAGGTATGAAAGTTGCAGAAAGTCAAACGCATCACAAAGTGTACTTGTTGCCTCACAGGTTGACAACCAGGATCCTCCAAGCATCCATCATCCTGCCCTCCTCTTTGAACTCTACTAATGTTCCTAAAGTTTGGTCCATAACATCTCTGCAAAAAACACAACTTTGTGGATGTAAGGTGAGAACTCATAGTTACTCTGACACCTTCACTATGGGAGTGATTTTGATTTGTGTCCCGAATGTAGATTGAGGTAGATTGGTCCCTCCACTATCTGAAGCTGTGTGCCACATAACCATGCAACACTTGTTTCAGTGGATATAGAATAGGAGGGCATATGACACATGAAGGTTGATGCAACCCACCCTTAGAGAATACTCGTTCTACTCCCGACACATGATATCCACAGGCAGTTGGAACTCTTTTTTTGCACTGACACATTATGCCCACATATAAAAGACTCAGAATACTTAGCACGCACTATCTCCAGTTATTACCCAGTCAAAATAATGCTCTAGTGGGGCCGAGTGCTTGTGAAAATCCCAACCTGGAGGCTTCAAACTGAGACATTACACAGCACACCTTTCTGTGAGATCATAGGGACATATATAACACAGTGTTTCTCTCACGAGGGCTTAGCCTCCACCGGAGCCACAGAATAGAAGTCCTTCAAAGTGTTCATGTAAGGGCAATGCATAATAACCACATGGGACGTTAAATAGGTACTACTCTGGAACATTTGTGATATCAAGTGAGATATGTGAAAGACAGAAACGCAGACACCAGCACAACCGAAACACTTGTCCAACTTCATGACCTCCATAAAACATAGCGGAGCAGCACGGTGGAAAGCTGAGGTGAGGAGTGATTCTCCAAAATTGCTTGGTAGAAAGTCCCCCCCTTTCTCCGATGCCAGCTCATGAAATTGGATAATCATCCCCAATGAAATACCGAAGAAACGCTATTTTCAATCAAGAAAGGTCAATGTACCTTTAATAATTCCCCAATTTTGGAGGACTTAAAACAAACGAATAGGCATACAATCCTATCAATATTTTGAGTGTAGTAGGGACATATATATTTTTTGGTCCTGATGAGTAAAGCAGTGGGGACTGCTTACGAAACATGTTGACCCAGTAGGGAGTATCTAATTGACATACACCCCCTACGCAACCCCAATTTATAACATTCTCAGCTAGGGAATTGAATAAAGTCTGTTTTTTCCACTAGCTAGAGGATTTTTAATTTTTTGTATTTCACTCACCTACCCTATCTCACTCACCATCACTTTACACTTAGTTTTCTTCCTTCACTTAACAACAGTGCTCCCATATACTTATTGGTCGAAGCACGCCCCGCCCCGTAGAGGGACGGGAAGACCCCCATGATGAAGCATGACACTATGGGTATTCATAGTGTGTGAGGGGTATTTTAAAAAAACATTAAGTGCCTTTATCTGACATCACATATGGCACTGCTTTATTTATTCACTATTTAAAATAATAAAATACACAAAAATATACTTTTATATTACATTGAGTAGAACCACTTTGTTTATTTGAAGTCTGACATAGGAGGAAGGTTCTACCAGGAATCCTCTCCACTCCCTCTCTTTGGTAATTTTTCTCCATAAAACATACACAGAACTCAGTGACAGGTCAGAAAGGACAGATTACAGGGAGAATGTAGCACACCAGCATGGACACAGTGAGAAGGCCAGGTGACTGCTGGAGTAGCTGTTAAGGGATGAA
The DNA here is from genome assembly GCF_964204655.1 of Triturus cristatus. Taxonomy (NCBI): domain Eukaryota; kingdom Metazoa; phylum Chordata; class Amphibia; order Caudata; family Salamandridae; genus Triturus; species Triturus cristatus. The sequence goes on along the minus strand of NC_140587.1, from coordinate 944,597,811 downwards.
AGAACGAGTGCACCGGTAGGGGTCAGATTGGTAATGGGCAACATACTTAACACCTAAAAGAGCATAAGCACAGACTTTGTAGATTACCATTGTGCTCTATACATGGGGGGGGGGGGACACAACCTACCAGAGAACACCTAAATGACTATATCTGCAAGATACCCTCCCCTGCCATAGCTACTTGGTAGAGTCATTGTGAGTAGAAGTTACACAGTCATAGCCCAGATGATGAGAAACAAGACTCAGGCACTAATAGCCTACCCATCTCATTTTATTCCATATAAAAGTACAGGGGGTGCAAAAATTATCACAGGTATATGAAGTGTCAGCCAACTCCTGAAATTATTGTGGGAAGCACTAATAATGGTAATACCCAAACAGGGCTCTGCCCCCTGGATATACATTCATATAGGCCACAGTCATTGCTTGACCAATATTACAACATCCTGGGGAAAGCACTGAATAATAGATTGCTGTCAGTGGTCAGGACTTTAGTTAACACTGATCCAAATGGGTTTATACTGGAATGGAGCACATTTCTGAATATCCGTTGTCTCATGAGTCGAATAGGGGCTGCTGCTCGGAGTGATGAAGGATGCCTGGCAGTGTCTCTGGACAGTGGAAAAGCAGTTTATTCTCTGTGCTGGTCCTATCTCTTGGCAGTACTTCATGAGAATGGAGATCAGCCTCACCTTTACAGGATGGGTCCAAACGCTTTATAACCACCCCATGGCCAGGGTTAAAACGGGCCAAATTATGTTGGACCATTTTGACATCTATAGAGGCACTAGACAAGGATGTCCTCTATTGCCACTCATCTTTGCTCTCGCTATTGAGCCCTTGGCATGTGTCATATGGCTTATGGGTTGAAGTATGCAAGAATTTGGCAATCAGCATGTTTTCACCTTATATGCAGATGAGGCTCTGATATATGTGCTTAAGGCACAGGAATCTGTACTGACATTAATGGACAAACTGCAAAAGTTTGAAACGATGTTAGGCCTATGAATAACCTGGGCTAAATCATGTCAGTTTCCATTGAGCAAGCTGGTACCCAAGCATATAAGCTCCATAATAATAACAAAACCGGAGTGGCTGTTTGATGTACTCTGATACCTGGAGGCGAACTCTGTCCACACTGAATACGATCTCATAGAAGGCAACTTCAGGAGGGAACTGACATTGATCCGTGGCTCTTTGTCTTTCTAGAGTTCATTACTGCTGTCCCCAATGGGTCAAGTGGCTACTGCTATAATGTTGCTGCTCCCTCAACTAATAACGTTTTTTGCTGCATTACCTGTGCTCCTCCCTAAATTGTTTTTCACAGAGACCTACATGGATCCTAGACAGAATTAATTTGGGGTTCTGGAAGGCATAGGGCTGCCCTACATAAACTACAGCACTCAATGTCAGAAGGGAAGTTTGGAGTCCAAACAATGAATTGTACTATGCCACTGCACAAATGCAATGGCCCATACCTTAGATAGGGAACATGTCGAGCGTGTACTGGTCGAATGTCAAACAAGTCCTGAATTGGGAACATATCATTAGGTGGATATCGCACCCCATTAAAACCTTTTCCTGGTGACACCACCCTCATATGAGTGGTAAAGAGGTGCTGGCACAAGAATACATACATGCAAAGGGTATGCCTCCCCCTTACATTCCTCAAATCCAGCTCTGGGTGGGACCTTAATTACATGAGGTAACAAAGAGACATGATATGCACACAAGGGCAGAGGCTGCGTGGCACAGAAGGGAGACCTATACACAGACGCTAAAGCATGCACTTTCCAGGACATGCATGATGTGCACGGGCTACCGGTTGGTCAATTCTTATCATATACAGCTGTACAACATGAGTGAAGGCCGGCGGGGACAGTGGAAGAACAGAATCAGGGGTGTCAAAGCTGTTGCTGGGGCTATTGACACAAAGCAGCTACCAGGAAGATATAACTGCCCTGTACTATCTACTCATTACACAGTAAACATGATCTGGGTAGTAGTGCCAAATGGTCAACAGATCTGGGTAGGGATATCACAGGTGAACAATGGAAGAGAATAGCACAACAGTTGAAGAGGGTCTCCAGGAACCACAGATTACAATACACTCAGTTTAATTACCCACATCAAATCTACCTAACACTGAAGTGTATAAAATGCATATTTCTAGGAGAATACTCAGAATTCCCAAGATGTAATCATCCTGAGGAGAGTTTCTACCACACGGTATGAGACTGTCCAAAGATCCACCAAGTGTGGGGGGACGTGGTGGATCATAACTCAGAAATGGTAGATCACACCATTGCCCAAGCATCAGAAGTATGCCTGCTGGGGCTGATGACCAGACCCAATACAGATAAATATCTTTTCAGGTTTGTGGATTTAGCCGTTGTACTGTTCAAATGGTGCATTACTATGACATGGACAGCCAGTATGGCACTCACCACCAAGTGCTGGCTACACAACCTTCACAAGTGACGGACTGCAGAAACATATGCCCTTTCGTTGGCACGAATGAGGGGATGAGGGGACCAGTTGAGAGCATCTGGGATGTATACTTTACCAAACTGAAGGCTAAGGGCAACCTCAGACCTACTTGAAGCCTGGACCAGATGTCCTGCCGGGACACAGGAAAAATAGTGCTGTGGACTCACCATAGCCACATCAGCACAGTGCAGACTGAGAACAGGCCAACCTCAAAAACATTTTGCGACATGTTTACACAGTGTCAGAATGACTCCATCAGATGCCTTCCTCCTGCTACACACCAGGGAGGTCAAAGTCACTACTTAACCTGCGCCAGAGGGGATGATATACTTCCAGTAATAATGGGTATATTGTTGCATCACATTGCATTTTTAAACACACTGGGGGCAATGAAGCTTCCAACACTGGGGACAAGGTTAAGTACCTGGTAAAAGTATATGTCTCTAGCCAAGAGAACACACATTTGTACAGTTCGTAATTGATGTTTGTAATGATCTGGAGACACTCCAGTCTCATAGGTGGGATGTCATAATTAATGTATAACCACGTCATTGTTTCTAGGGCAGATAAACAGTTGCAATGTTAAGGGTTTGCTCAAATGAAATTAAGATATTAAAAAATAAATAAATACATTTGACTATTTAATTTGATGAATTATCAAATATGCCTTGGTCATTAAAATTAGTGCATTGACAAATAAGCGCAGAGCAATAAAAAGAATGCTGCAAATGTACAATGATATTGCCACATTTGGACTCACTCAGGTTTTCAGTCAAATACAGATTCTGGGAGTGTATGCAATATCTCCCTGAGCTACTAGAGCCAGAACAAGCATTGCCAAAAACAATAACTCTCGTCTACGCCAGAGCTATTGGCTTTGCCAATGTGTTTTAGCCATGTTGCAGAGCAAAGCAACTGCTGTGCACCATGGCTAAACATGAGAAAAAGCACTATGATGTGGCTAGCAGGAAGAAGCAACATGACAGGGAGATAGGGTAAGAAGCAAGAGAGGGAAGGGGTACAACATAATGCACTGGTACTAAACCAACAAGCACGGAGGTGAAATCGCCATTAACTACAGGGACACCATCTACTGCATAATATCCCCTGATGACCCAACACCTGTAATGGAACACCTCAGCTTCCAACTCCACACAGATGGGAAAAGCACCATCAGAGGTACCCTCACCTAAAGACCACCAAGACCATGCCCCAGCTTATGCAACACCATCCCAGAAATCATTGCCCCGCGTGCCATCAACTCCAAGCACTACATTTTCCTAGGTGACATCAACTTCCAACTCAACTAACGCAGCAACGCTAACTCCACCAATCTCCTGGAAAGCATGAGCAACATCGGACTCAAGCAGCTCATCACTGACTTCACCCACATTGCAGGACACATGCTCAATCCCATCTTCACTTCCAGCAACAGACTCAGGTACATCCACATCACACCACTCATCTGGTCCGACCACCACAGCATACACTTCACCGTCGCAGGACCCAACTACCCCTGTGATCCCCACTGATCTACGCAAAGAGACTGGAAAAATGTATTAGAAGACCAGTGAAACAACACGCTCCGCTCCCACCTCTCATATTCTACACACCACCCTGAACAAGCAACAAAGAATGTCACCCAGTGCATCACAGATTGCTCTAATGCCATTACCCCACCAAGAAAGACAAGGTCAAAGAACAAAGCAAAAGAGCAAGCTGGTTCACCGAGTAACTCCCCTCCACCAAATGCAACTGCGGACAACTTAAAAGGAAGTGGCGCATTATCAAGAAAACTGAAGACTGCACCACCTACTGGACCGCTCTCAACCAGTACCACTGCCTTCTGAAAGAAACCAAGAAGAACACCCTAGTTGACGACTGCATTGAAGCCAGAGCAAAGCAAAGAACTCTTTGCCATCATGAAAGAGTACACCAATACCGCAGTTATCGAGATTGACATCACTCCCTCACAGGAACTTTACAACAACCTTGTAGACTTCTTCCAAAACAAGAACTCGGCCATCTATGAAAACTTTGAATGCCAACGCTCCACTACAGACAGCATCAACCAGCTCACAGCAATGAACACAAACCCCAAACCCCTTCTCACCCACTGGGAACTCCTCACCACGCAAGACACTACCTCCATCATGAACTTTGTGCACTCTGGAGCACCCACGGACCCATACCCCACCACGTCTTCAAACTCAAAAGCAAGACAATCAGCGAAGAACTCAGGAAGGTCCTGTATACCACCATCACTGCGGCCTCCTTACCTGAGGACAAACCTGCTGAAGTGAGGCCCATCCAGAAAAAACAATCCATGGACACAGCTGATTTAAAGAACTACCAGCCCATCTCACTGCTCCCCTACCCAGCAAAAGTTCTTGAGAAAGCGACCAACCAGCAGCTCACCCAACACCTAGAAGACCACAGCCCCCTGGACCCTTCCCAATCCAGATTTCAAGCAAACCTCAGCACCGAGACAGTGCTGGTAGAAGCCAGTGATGACATCAGAACGTCCTGGACCGAAGTGAAACAGCATCCCTCCTGCTCCTGGACCTGTCCACCACGTTTGATACCATGTCTCACCACATCCTGATCAACAGACTTCACCACATCAGGATTCAAGGAAAACCCCTCAAATGGATCCCCTCGTACCTCGCTGGTAGAACCCAAAGCATCCATTCTCACACTGTCCTCCTCAGAGCACAAGAAGATCATCTGTGGAATCCCTCAAGGTTCATCTCTCAGCATGGCCCTCTTCAACACCTACATGACCTCCCTGGCCAACACTGTCAGATCACACAGACTCAACAATATCTCCTACACAGACCACACACAGCTCATCCTCCCACTGTCTGAAGATCCCTTCACCACAAAAACTAACTTCTACAGATGAATGATGAATGTCACAGACTGTATGAAGGACAACTGTCTCAAACTCAACTCATAAAAAGTGGAAGTCCTCATCTTTGGGAACAACACCTCACCATAGAATGACTCATGGTGAAACATGGAGCTCGGTACACTCCTGACCCAACAGACCACACCCGCAACCTCGGCATCATCCTGGATAGCAAGCTATCCATGAAGTAACAAGTCACTGTAGTCTCTTCTGCCTGTTTTCACAGTCTTTGCATACTGTACAAGATCTTTCCATGGCTCCTGGTAAACACCAGAATGGTCATCACGCAGGCCCTCATCATCAGTAGACTGTACTACAGAAATACGCTCTATGTAGAAATCACTGCACACCTCCTGAAGGGACTCCAGACAATACTAAACTGAGGGGCAAGGCTCATACTCAATCTCCCCTCACATCACACCCAATCTCAATAAACTTTACTGGCTCCAATTCAGAAGAGGTGCCAGTTCAAGATGCTGACCCATGCTTTCAAGGCCCTGCACAAAGAAGGACCAGTATACATCAACAAATGCCAGACCGTCCACGAACCGACCAGACACTTCCGATCAGCCTCTGTCTCCATCACAGATACCCCATTGATCATTCCAGCCAACAGCGGAGGATGCTCCTTCTCATACATGGCAGTCAAGGCTTGGAGCAACCTTCCCCTGCACCTGAGGATCACACCATCACCCCCCAACAATTCAGAAGAGATCTAAAGACCTGGTGGTTTGTATAATCAACCACCATGGAGAAGCAAACAGCTCCAGCGCCTCAAGACCCTCGGGGGTGATTTGCTGCGCTCTATCAAACATTGATTGATTGGGAGGGGAAGAAGAAACACTGACAAGGGTTGGATGGGAGGAGAAGAAGCAACACACACAACGGGAGGTGGGAGGAGGATGAAGCACATGGACAAGCATGACAGGGGAAGAAGACACAAAATAGTACTTCGTTCACAGCGCGAGCAGCGGGAGGACACTAATCAAGATAAAGAAATCTGTACTTGGTCCATGCTCCACACAAAAGAAGAGGAAGTGAAGCCGGCACTCCTTGGCCAGTTAGGAGGCAGCAAATAAGAGTGACAATGTAGCCAACAAATTGTAACCAAAGGACAGGCTCTAAGCCCTTTGTAGTACACAATATCTCTGGAACATGACATCACATGCACACTGACATAGGCAAGACCTAAAAAGAAGCGGGGCTACTATAAGTCAAACTGACTGATTTTAGGGAAGATAACATATTTTTTATTAACAATACACATTTATGCATGTGGGAGGTAGTTCTTAAGATTGGACAGAAATCTGAATTTCCATCCCTCTGGCTTAAATGTTCTTTTCTTTTTCTGCCATCACGTGTCATGCACCGAGCATGTATGCTAGTGGGGAAGATGTCACCATGATTGACAGAAGATAAAAATCTTCTTAAATGATGTGTTTGTCTGTGTAAGAAATTGGGTTACTGGTTGAGGGGGGGTGAGACCCTACTCAAGCAGCAACCACAATTCCTCTCAGGGTGAACTCACAAGCAAACCCCAAATTAACCTGTGCTTAACCCTCTGGTAGCTTGGCAAAAAAGCAATCAGGCATAACTTAGAGGCAATGTGTAAATTATTTATTCTGTACTTTGAACAGTAATAAAATGAAAAGACAAAACAAGAGAAATCCCACACCAAAAAATCGAGTAAAATCTAATAAATGATTTGATACCAAAGCAACAAAAATCCAATCAGTAACACCAGAGAAATGGTATTTTGAAGATTTAGTGGAAATAGTGCCTAGAAGCACAAAGTGCCAACTGTCCTTATCTGGGCGTGCCGGACCGGGACAAAGTCACAAATTCAGGCTGACCACATTGGCCCGACGGCCGGCTACAGGGAGCCAGATAAACCCATTGAACAAAGTACCTTAATTCTGGTCTGCAGGGCTTTGCGAGAGTCTGTGTAGAGGATACCTCACAAAGTGATTGTTCTGAAGGGCTGTAGGGCAGCAGGACTGTCATGCAAGGTCCTGCGTTGAGATGCAATGCACAGTAGCAGTTCCGAGGAGCTACAGGGCTGCGATGCAAGGTTATGCATCGAAATGCTTCACACAGCAGCAGTTCTGAGGACCTGCAGGGCTGCAATGCAAGGTACTGTATCGAAATGCGTCAAACAGCAGTGGTTCTGAAGAGCTGTGGGGCAATGGGGCAATGGGTCATCGAGTCTGCTAGGACCACAGCTTGCATGGCAGAGCACCTTCAGGCCCCCTTTCAAGGGTCTTGAACAGGGGTGGCCTCACTTTGAGGACAAGACTTACAGCAGGCACAGTCCAGGTGCTGGGGTCAAGATGGTTGAAGCTTTTTTCGTCTCTGAGGCTCTGATCAGGAGGGCAGCCAACTACCCTTTGGAGTCACACTGGTGGTCTTGGGCTCAAGATGCAGGTCCAGTCCTTCTCACACAGGCAGCAGGGCAGCAGAGTAGCAGTCCTTCTCGCAGAACAGCACTGCAGTCCTTCTGAGTCTTCCACAGGTCCAGGGTTGTACTAAAGAGTTGGGTCTAAGGGTCCATTATTTATACCTGGTGCCTAGTACGAAGTAGGAGAGGTTTCTAGAAGCTTCTACCCACCAAGGTGCTTGAACTTTCCTGCCTCCCTAACCTGGCCCCGGCTTGTCTAGGGGCAAAAAAAACTAGTGTCTAGCCCATTGTGAGTGGGCTGGCACAGACATTGTTATATGCAAGTGAGGTAGCTGACTGCTCCGCTCCCCCAACAATTCAGAAATAGCCCATCCTACCCACACATATTCCTCTTTGTGTCACTGCTGGGGCAATACACAAGACCAACCTCCAGCTACTCCTAGTCATGTGACCCAGGATACAGGATGCAGGTATCAAATGATTAGGGCAAGGAAATGCTAACTTTCTAAAAGTGGCATTTTCAGAATTGTGACTTAAAATCCAACTTTACCAAACTCAATCTTTCCATCTGCTCCCAAAGATGCCACTTATTAAATGCAATAAAGGAGACCAATGTTATCCTATGGGAAAGGTAGGCCTCAAAGTAGTGAAAAACGGAGTTAGGAGTTTGTGTGTGTTTCAAGAGTTTTTCACTATCAGGAAATGGAAATCTTAAAAGTATATGCCCAAGTTTTTGAATACACTATTCCCTGCCGTGGCCTCTGAGCTATGTAGGGCCAATCCTAGTCATGACCTATATGTATTAAAAGGGGAGGTCTGAGCCAGGATAAAGGTTTATATAGCTAGGTCGAAATGTCTGTTTGAAACTACACACAGGCTGCAATGGCAGGCCTGAGACATGCTTAAACAAGCATTGGCATAGCCAATAGGTCTCACCTTTGGGACCTTATGTGTTTATATTTAGAAAGGGTATGCAGTTCCTTAAGAGGATGGTTTGTTAGTGAGGTCAATTCTCAAATCCGTCGATATTGATTGGACTCAAAGAACCCATAGGTAGGGAAGGAGAGTTCCCATATTCGGAACTAATGCCCTCACACACCCAGCAAGCTAGGTGTCATGCTTCATCATCTGGGCCTGCTCCTCGTCGGGCCAGCGGTGCAATGCCCGACGGGCACCCATGAAGGGGCTCTTTAGCAGAGATCTTTTGTTCCTTGCCGTTGAGTGCGTGGGTGTGAGGGGCCTGAAGGAGTGTAGATGAGTAGAGTGAGTTAAAAAAGGTTGGATAGTCTGTTGAATGTGTTTATTTAGGACAGCTGTCCACCTCATTAAAAAGTTAGAGGAAGATGGACAGTTAGTGTGACTTGTATTTGTCTCTAACTGTCTCCTACTCTAGTGGTCGACATGTTTCATGCCCTCATGGCATTTCGTCAGGACCTGTGTGTGTTTCTATCGATAGTGTACAGAGGGTGATACTATCACTATCTGGGTCTGGCACCACTAAGGTGTGCCTATTGTCGCAGTGGAGCAACCTAGAGCGACAGGTATTAGTGCTTCAATCAGCTCTTGGCGGTATCACAGGCTAGCCCATTAGCTATAGTTTAATGTTGCCTGAGGTGGTTCGTAACCTACCCATCACCACCAGTGCTGGAAACCTTATATGTTTAGCCAGAACTTTTGGCTATGTTATAGAGCATTGTGGCTGCTGTGCATTATGTTGAAAAGTTATATTAAAAAGTGTTAGGCATTCTTGTTACCTTTATACAAATGAAGACGGCGTTATATACAACTGAAAAACCTGGTTAAAAAAAGTTTTTAAAATAAACAATGTCTTATAGTTTTTTTTTACTTGCACTGCTGGCAACTTCTTCCTGCCTGTTCTCATGGTTGTTTGTTATAATTTTTTGTGTTATGGGGGGGGCGGGACATAAATAACGGAGGAGTGGAGGTTGGAAAACATTAATTTAATTAGAACACGAGCAGCGGACGGACACTAGGGGAGAATTAACAGATGCCAGATTACAAAGGCAGACTGACGTGATGCTTAGGAGGTGCACTGATGCAAAATGGTGGTGGTGAATGATGTTTGGTGCTCAGGTCGTGACACTATATGGTGTGGATTGGAGGTACATTGTGGATTGTGGATTTGAAATATGTTGTTTGGTGTGTAATTATGTGGTGTGTATTGAAAATGTGTGGAGTTGAATTGTGTGGCCTGGAACTGTGGTGTTAAGTGAAATTATGCTTAGTGAAATTGTGTCATGGTGTGGATTGCATTTATGTTGATTGGTGGTATGTGGTATAGAGTGCATTTATGTGGCGTGTATTTATGTTGCATTGAGTACAGGGCAATTATGTGGCGTGTAATTATGTGGCACTGAGTGGTATTATGTGGAGCGTATTTATGTTGCATTGAGTAGAGAGTAATTATGTGGCATGTAATTATGTGGAACTGAGAGGTATATGGAATGTATTTATTTTGCATTGAGTAGAGTGTAATTATGTGGTGTGTAAATATGTCGCACTATGTGGAGTGTATTTATTTTGCATTGAGTAGAGTGTAATTATGTGGCGTGTAACTATGTCACACTGAGTGGTATTTTGTGGAGTGTATTTATGTTGCATTGAGTAGAGTGTAATTATGGGGCATTTAATTATGTGCCAGAGTGGACTTATGTGGAGTGTATTTATGTTGCATTGAATAGAGTGTAAATATGCGGCATGTAATTATGTGGCACTTAGTGGTATTATATGGAGTGTATGTTGTATTGAGTAGAGTGTAAATATGCGGCATGTAATTATGTGGCACTTAGTGGTATTATATGGAGTGTATGTTGTATTGAGTAGAGTGTTATTATGTGGCGTGTAATTATGTGACACTGAGTGGTAATATGTGGAGTGTATTTATGTTTCATTGAGTAGAGTGTAAATATGTGATGTGTAATTATGTGGTGCCGAGTGGTATTATGTTGAGTCTATTTATGTTGCATTGAGTAGAGTGTAAATATGTGGCATGTAATGATGTGGCACTGAGTGGTATTATATGGAGTGTATTTATGTTGTATTGAGTAGAGTGTTATTATGTGGCGTGTAATTATGTGACACTGAGTGGTAATATGTGGAGTGTATTTATGTTTCATTGAGTAGAGTGTAAATATGTGATGTGTAATTATGTGGTACCGAGTGGTATTATGTTGAGTCTATTTATGTTGCATCGAGTAGAGTGTAAATATGTGGCATGTAATGATGTGGCACTGAGTGGTATTATATGGAGTGTATTTATGTTGTATTGAGTAGAGTGTTATTATGTGGCGTGTAATTATGTAGCACTGAGTGGTAATATGTGGAGTGTATTTGTTGCATTGAATAGAGTGTAATTATGTGGCGTGTAACTATGTCACACTGAGTGCTATTATGTGGAGTGCATTTATGTTGCATTGACTACAGTGTAATTATGTGGCGAGTATTTATGTGGCAGAGTGTTATTATGTGGAGTGTAATTATGTTGCATTGAATAGAGTGTAATTATGTGATGTGTAATTAAGTGGTGCTGAGTGGTAGTATGTGGAGTGTATTTATGTTGCTTTGAGTAGAGTGTAAATATGTGGTGTGTAATTATGTGGCACTGAGTGGTATTATGTGGAGTGTATTTATGTTGCATTGAATAGAGTGTAATTGTTACATGTGATTATGTGGTACTGAGTGGTATTATGTGGAGTGTATTTATGTTGCATTAAGTAGAGTACAATTATGTGGCATGTAATTATGTAGCACTGAGTGGTATTATTTGGAGTGTATGTTGCATTGAGTGCAGTGTAATTATGTAGCATATAATTATGTGGCACTGAGTGGTATTGTGTGGAGTGTATGTTGCATTCAGTAGAGTGTAATTATGTGGCATGTCATTATATGGCACTGAGTGGTATTATTTGAGTGTATGTTGCATTGAGTGCAGTGTAATTATGTAGCATATAATTATGTGGCACTCAGTGGTATTGTGTGGAGTATATGTTGCATTCAGTAAAGTGTAATTATGTGGTGTGTAATTATGTGGCACTTAGTGGTATTATTTGGAGTGCATGTTGCATTGAGTGCAGTGTAATTGTGTAGCATGTAATTATGTGGCACTGAGTGGTATTGTGTGGAGTGTATGTTGCATTCAGTAGAGTATAATTATATGGCATGTAATTATGTGGCACTGAGTGGTATTATTTGAGTTTATGTTGCATTGAGTGCAGTTTAATTATGTAGCATATAATTATGTGGCACTGTGTGGTATTGTGTGGAGTGTATGTTGCATTCAGTAGAGTGAAATTCTGTGTTGTGTAATTATGTGGCACTGAGTGGTATTATTTGGAGTGCATGTTGCATTGAATGCAGTATAATTATGTAGCATATAATTATGTGACACTGAGTGGTATTGTGTGGAGTGTATGTTGCACTCAGTAGAGTGTAATTATGTGGTGTGTAATTATGTGGCACTGAGTGGTATTTGGAGTGCATGTTGCATTGAGTGCATTGTAATTAAGTAGCATATAATTATGCGGCACTGAGTGGTATTGTGTAGACTGTATGTTGCATTCAGTAGAGTGTAATTATGTGGTGTGTAATTATGTGGCACTGGGTGGTATTTGGAGTGTATGTTGGATTGAGTGCAGTGTAATTATGTAGCATATAATTATGTGGCACTGTGTGGTATTATGTGGAGTGTGTTTATGTTGCATTGAGTACAGTGTAATTATGTGGCATGCAATTATGTGGCACTGAGTGGTATTATGGGGAGTGTGTGTTATATTCAGTAGAGTGTACTGATGTGGTGTGTAATTATGTGGCACTGAGTGGTATTATTTGGAGTGTATGTTGCATTGAGTGCAGTGCAATTATGTAGCATATAATCATGTGGCACTGAGGGGTATTGTGTGGAGTGTATGTTGCATTGAATAGAGTGTAAGTATGTGACGTGTAATTATATGGCACTGAGTGGTATTATCCCGGAAAGGGAAGTAAAATACCGCACCAACAAGCTTTAATTAACCCTGGGAGCAAGAACAAATTTAAAAAACGTTCTCCTCTCGCCCCTTATTACAACTGGCTGTGTGCGTCGCAGGTATACTCAAATATATTGGCGGATATGATAATGTTTACAGATCACCTCATAGGTGATTCACATCTGCAAAATACATTTCGAATGCAGATGGCACTGCTTGCACTCAACTTGCAAAATAATACAATGTAAGATTGATGTTGCCCTCTCTCACCATCATCTGACAGGAGTCTCCTACAACTCTGCTCTCTTATTAATAGAATGGTCGGAACGCTAAGGCTCCAACACCAAGGCGATTGTGACTTCAGCCTTTATGACTCACCTAGGAGGACTGAGCCTGCATAGCACATGGGTGTCTGAGACCTGGAGGCATAGGAAATCTGCACACCAGAAGTTCTGCACTCTCCCAGTCCGACAGCCTGCGAGGAGGAAACCCAACCCTTCCTGCTCAGCCATGCCTAAGATTCCGATCCTTATATAACCTCTTACAGTTGGTAGGGAAAGTCACTCCAGAAAAAAATTACTGCTGGAGTAAAGGTGTGCTATCCTATGTGGTGTGGCCATTTTCTCAGCTTTCAACTACACTCTCACAAGACCCCCTTCCAACTTCCTCATTCATGTCATATTTACGAAGATCTCAGCACTGATTTCTGGCAGGTAGTTCTGAACACCGCTGGAAAGTGATAGTGGCCTCACCTACAAAGGAAATGTAAAACAATAAGTACCCCCTCTCTTTTAAACGTAATTACTAACTAGAAGCCTCCACCCCATTCCTCGGCGGTACTCCAATAGTTTATAGCCTCATTTCAGAGCACCTGTAAGCCTGGGCAATAGGTGGCCGCCAAGGTAAGCAAGACAGATCGCCCCTTTGGCTCCCCGGTCCTGATTTAGGCACAGGCACATCCTCTGGGGAACGCCTGGGTCTGGTGACTAAAAGAATACAAATATGTATCCTCAGTCCCAACCCTGACCCTCTGTCATGGACAGGTCTGTGAACTGGGCGATTCTTGGCCTCAGACCTCCCCAGGCCCGATGGATAGTGGCCTCAATAAGATCCTCTTAGGCCCCCCCAGAACCAGGCCCATTAGACATTCAGACTGCTTGAGGTGGCAGATAGTGCTGCCCAGGACATCTGTCCTGTGCGTCTGTGAGGCTCAGGCACCTCTGGCTGACAGGTAATTGGAAGCAGATGCAGGCGCTGAGCCCAGGGTGATTTTAAGTGGAGAGGACAAGAACCTTCAGAGGAAGTTGGTAAACCACCATCATTCCCCACCGGCCCACAAGACCCTTTGTCAGCAGAGATGGCATCCATCACACATCAGAGGGAGAAGGGGGGACTTGGTGCGGTCGACGTTACGGAAACATGCAATTTATTTCTCATGCGATGACCACTCAAGGTAAACACAGAGTTGCACCATCATGAGTTCCTGGTTTGGCCCCAGTCCAGACAAGATACCCACAAAACCCAAGGCTGGGAGCCGAGTCCGGTGCGTGCCACCAGCAGAGCAGGCAGGGCAGAGAGGTTAAAGTGGGGGCACGCAAGAATCCCAGAATATGAGGGGCTATAATGGCTGCCGTGGACCCACTTGACTACAGCACATGCAGGGGCACTGCAGACATTTACAGTGCAGTGCATTACGGTTTATACCGGGCAGGGGAGTGGGTATGCAAGGAAAATAGGGCCCGAGGATGACATTAATGGGCAATACAGGGACAATAGTGAATGAAAACAGCCACACCAGGGCCATGCACATACCACTGCACATTAGGGTTTATGCTGGAGTACGGAAGGACTACAGTGTGCGAGGATGGCTGTGCGGGAGGCATGTGTGCACGGTGCACTTTAGGGTTTGTGCTGGAGTATGGCGGGATGATTGTGTGTGAGGATGGTTGTGTGGGAGCGAGGTATGCACATGCACACGCTGCTGTGCACTAGGGTTTATACTGGAGTACGGAGGGACGATAGTGCTTGAGGATGAGTATGTTGGAGGCATGCACAGGCACGGAGGCATACGTGTTTATACTGGAGTACAATGGGGCGATAGTGCGCGAGGATGGCTGTGTGGGAGGGAGGTCTGTGCAGGCACGGATGCATAAGGGTTTATACTGGAGGACGGAGGGGCAATAGTGCGCGAGGATTGGTATGATGGAGGCATGCACAGGCACGGCTGTGCATTAGGGTATTCTACTGGAGTACGGAGGGGCGACAGTGCATGAGTATGGCTATACTACAGGCATGGCCAGATGCTGCTGCACATTAGGGTTTATATTAGAGAATACAGAAGGTTTTGTGGACGGCTATACTGGGGGCATGACCATACTGTAGTATGTAAGGGTGTAAAATGAAGACTCCCCAGCATACTGCAGCACGTGATGGTTTGTACCGAGCAGGGTTATAGGGAAGCTACAGTATGAGAGGGGATACTGGGCTGCGTGGGAGCATTGCAGGGCATGGAGGACTATTGAAGGGCCCATGAAGGAACAAAGAGGTAGCAGAGGCCTGTAGTGGGTCACGTGTGCCCGCTGCAGCACATGGGGTGTACTGTGAAGGAACAGCGCAGAGTGTGGACGACAGGAAGGAGACATGCAGAATTAGAGATATGCAAGAGATATGCAAGAGCTAGATTTGGGCATGTGAGCACATTGTAGCTGGCAAGGGTTAACAAGCCTTAAACAAGGAGGCACTGCAGCTGCTCGCTCCTGCAGGCAAAACGCCTTGGGATGCGAGAAATACAGCTGCAGCGTACCGCGAGTGGTGTGCGCGCTGTAAGAATGCGGCCGCGAAAGTGAAAGCAATGAAAACCAAGCTTTGAAATGTGAGCCGAAGCAGATGGCACACTATGTGCCTCTGCGCATAACCGCAAAGTCTCGACCGTAGGCATCAACATTCTAAGAAAAGGTAGGAGAAAAACCCGCCTTTGCCCAATTGCGTGCTGTCTTTCTTAGAAAGATGCACGCAAAGGCCAATAGGCTGTCAACAAAAAAAAAAACACACGCACTAGTGCGTGCGGTCAGACTCAGAAGTCTTTACTAAAGACTCGCTGAGTAGCGCATGCGCGCTTGCTCAGACGGTACCTAAAAACTACTTAAGTGGGGGGCATGGTTAGTGCTGAAGTCGCAGGCCCTGGGTACAGGTTATTCCACTTTACTAGGGACTTACAAGTCACTTAAATGTGCCTATTGTGATTAAATAAATTCTACCATGTTTAAAGAAGAGAACACAAGCACTTTAGCACTGGTTAGCAGTGATTAAGGAGTGCAGACTTCTAAAGCCCAACAGAAATGGGTTCAGAAAACAAGAGGAGGAAGGCAAAAAGTTTAGGGATGACTTTAAAGAAATGGCCATGTCCAACAGTCCAATGATAGGGCCCTTTAGATTTGGCAGTGAAAAAATACTTTGAATAAAGATGACTATATAATTAAGTGTATTTTCAAATGTGCCTTAAACATTGGTTTGAGCACATTGTCAAACATTAATCGCAATGAAAAGAATGTTGCCTCAAATGTTTAGGTTCTGCCAAATTCAGAATACATAATATGTACTCACCCAAGTCTTCATAGCAGGATTTAGGGGGTCTCTAGGGGAGCTTCTGTATTTGGTTTTTATGCAGACTGACCACAATCAATAAGAAATGAGAAAGAAGCACAGTACCAAAACAGCACTCATCTGGACCACCAACGACATTCGAATCATCCTGGACCAAGAGGAAATAGCGGCCATAATCCTGCTTCATCTCTCTGCGGCCTTCAACACCATCTCTCATAACATTCTCGTAAGAAGACAACACAAGATTGGGGGACAAGGATCTGCTCTCAAATGGATCTGCTCCTTTTGCACTGGAAGAACCCAAAGGGTCAGGCTACCACACGTTGCATCAGAGACCAAGAAATTGACATTTGAAGTTCCTTAGGGATCGTCCCTCAGCCCCCCGTTTCAACATATGCATGACACCGCATGCCAATATAATCAGACCACAAGATATCACCATCATCTCCTATGTCAATGTCACCCAACTCATCCTCTCCCTGACAGAAAAATTCTCTATGCCTGAATCTCTAAACAACTCCCACACAGACTCCAGACCATCCAGACCCCAGCTCCAAGACTCATACTCGACCTCCCATGACACATCCACTTCACACTGTACCTCCAGAAGCTTCACTGGCTCCTCATTCACAAGTGCAGTCAATTCAGACTTCTCACACACACATACAAAGCCCTACACAATACGGGGCCAGAATACCTGAACAGCGGCAACCCACCAGACACCTAAGCTCTGCCTCACTCTCAGTCTCACAGATTGCCCGCATCTGCAAAAGTAAAATTAGAGGTTGCGGATTCTCCTTCATCGCAGCCAAGACATGGAACAACCTGTCTCAACACATCAGTGCCTCTTCCTAACCCCCTCCAGGTGGCGAGTCGCCCCTCCCCGCTTCCCCACTCTGCTACCCTAAAACACCACTGACAGCTTTCTTGGGTGCCTGAAAAGGTCGCAGTTTTATTAGCATGATAACAACTTACACATTTGTATCACATTGATCGTGGTTATGTACATGCTGCATTATTATTGTCCTTGACCCATTTCTAGCAATCGCCTAGGCGAGGAGGGGACCCTTTTTGCGTTCTGTGCTTCCGGGTCTAGGCTTCAGCTTGCTACCGATTTGGCGGGTCTCCGTTTGGACCTGTCCGGGCTGCAAGTGCCGTCCCGCTCGCCCTGTGCCCTTTCGTGGGTCCTCCCCTCGCCCAGAGGTCCCTGCCGGCTGGCATCCCAAGGGCCTTCTCTTGCGCATCTGCTCTAATTTCTTGCGATTGGGTCCTTTGCTTTTTGTCTCCTTCTGAGCCCCTGCCGTGAGGCATCCCAAGGGTCATGAAAGAGCATTACCTCTAAACTTTGCTGGCGGCGTGCCGCCCTTTGGCTTGCTCACTGCCCCTGCCGTGCGGCATCCCCAGGGCCCTGTGAGAGCCTCACATCTATCTTCTACTGAGTTCTTCCCTTTTGTTTGGTCATTTAGTTAGTTTAGCTCCGCTACCCTCCACCGTGCAGCTGCGACGCCCGACTCTTAGGTGTGGGTGGGTGGGTTTCTCCTTCTTCGTCCTCAGCTCGGGGAGGGGGGGGATTTGTGGCTCCACTGGCCCCTGCGTCCCTCTTTATCCCCCCCCCGGCCCCTATGCTCGCCCCCTGATTGGGGGGGTGCATGCCCGTGCCCCCCGGGCCAATCCTGGCTGCGTTGGCTTAGCCCCCACATGCAAATTCCCGGAGGGGGTTGGGCGGGGGAGGGCCACCGCCCCCGGATGGCGTTTTGACCCGGGCCTCTAATGGGTCCGGCTCTGCCTACCCGGCCCGGGTTCTAACTTCTTGCATTCTGCAAGAAGCTGAAGACCTGGCTCTTCCTAAAAGCACCTTGGGACCACACACCTACATACCTGTCCAAGCTCCTGGATACCCTCTTGAATGAGAGTGTAAATAGAGCTTTTAGAAGCAATATACACCTATAAGGGTTATCTGGTTGCTGGACCAGGGCAAAGTCAAAAGTTCAGGCTGATCATGATGGCACGTTGGTTGGATACAGGAGCTGCGCAAATCCTGCTGAACAAAGTAACTTTGTTGCAGGGATTCTGTGAAATCACAGAACTATACTTGGGATAATGGGACCTTAGTAGGCAGGGACTGGGTTATCCTACTACCTTAGTACCCATGAGCAAGGAAATGAGTAGCCTTTGTTGTCTCACTTGCCCTCCTACTCACTCAAAGAGGAACAAGTGATTAGAAACCCTAGAACACATCACTCCCGGCCCTTTCAGGAATCGCGGTTGCAAAACACACCCTTTTGTTCACTCTCTTGTACTCGTCCACAATAAGATCTAACAGAGACAAGAGAAAAGTTTAAAATGTTTATTTTAACTAACATGCTCTAGTATGCAGTATACTTGCCACAACAAGTAGAAAAATGCCTAACACAAATACGGTCAGCATAGCAAGTAGTCCATGAAACATAAAAGGAGCTTTCAGGATACACAACAGAGTAGCCTAACCTCCCTCCCCTTGTATAGAAGCAAAATGATTATATATTAAAAGATCTCTGGGTATTAGCAGCAGACCTAGATAGGAGATCTACATTACAGGTGCTGTCAGGCTCTTCTTCACATAACAAAGGTACATATTCCCAAACAACAGCTGCATCTGCATGTTTAGTCTAGGAGCTAGGGGCTGACCAGAACAGAACAGAATAACAAGGGGTATTGTTGTTCGACCTTGCCTACAATGTTCAGACTAAATCCCAGGAAAGAACAGAGTGCAAACAGCGTGTTCCAAATGAAAGTTTCAACATGAAACAAAGTAAAATAAGTTTGTGTAGCAATGTGCTCAAGGTAGGAGACAGTCTGCAACGTGCTCCTGCTAACATCGGGAAGACGACCATGCCCAAATGGGCCACGTGACATCCCTCCCCTTAGTCAGGACGGTAGCATGAAATGGCACCAGAAGTCCGAGGTAAGCAAAACCAAAGTGTCTCTGACGAGTGCCCAATGCAAAATGTGTCCAAAAGCGAGAAAGGAACAAACTAATTTTTGTACACAAAAATATATCCAAATACAGCATGTCTTAACCCCTTGCCTGCTCATGACGGAACCATTCCGTCATGAGCCACGGGCGCCGTGTGCTCATGACGGTGTGGTTCTGTCATGCTGCAGCCGTTGCGGCCGCTCCGCCCACGCGGCGCTGATTCCCCGCCTGTGCGGGCGAACAATGCAAGTGGGCGGAGTCGTGCCGGAACCACTCCGTCATGAGCACAGCGCGCCCGTGGCTCATGACGGAGTGGTTCCGTTACGAGCATGGCGGTGCCGCGCTCACCCTGAACCCCCCTAGCACCGCGGCAAAATTCGTGCCGCGGCGAAGGGGTTAAGAGACCAATATCTAGGTTGCCAAATGGAACGCCATACGCTCTAATAATCCATCTGAACCTTCCAAAGTGAAGAGTGTTGCCATCCAATTGAGCAATTCAAACAAACATACATGCTCCTCACACCCAGTGGTCGATAGAAGTATCCACAGTGAACCTAAGTCGACATCAATGAAACTGAGATCCAAGAGGCGCTGTGCCCGTACACAGGGACTCTCTGCGGCTGGTGGTTCCAATGATGGATTGTAGAGAAGCCACCTACCCACAGAACAGTCCTGAATATGGGACATCAAGAGGCCCATCAGCAGTTCAAAATCCCGGGCAGTGTGTGACGGTGTAGCCAGGGAGACGTCCAGAGCCTGCTGAAAGGGACACTGTTAGAAATGGGGGTCTCTAGTTGGCAATGGCTGGCCACTGTCCAAGTAGGGACCCTTCTTCCTAAGTCAGAGTAAGCGGGCTACACCCTTTGATAACCCCTGCTCAACCCTGTGGTAACGTAGCACGAGCAGCTAGGCTTATCTCAGAGGCAGTGTGTGAAGCATTTATGACCATACACAGTAACATAGTGAAGAACACTACAAAGGGACACCACACAAGTAATTATAGAAAAATAGGTATCTTTATATATAGACTTATCACAAGACCAATAACGGAAAAAAGCCACAAAACTGCAAAACAGGATTATTCCTGAAATGCTGCAAAAAGAGTTCAAAGTGTGCAAAGAGGAGTTCAGTTCAAAGCAGTGGTCTCTGCAATCCTTTTACTTACAAAGTACCTGGATTCTGTAGCAAAACAACCAAAATGTCGCAAAGGAGCTGTAGCGACGATTTTCCTCATGCGAGACCAGCGATGCGTTGAATCCTTGCCGCAAGGGAGGATGATGTGCTGATCTACAGAAGCGTGTGGGACAAAGGGACAAACTTCTCCATGCTAAGCCGGCGATGCGTTGAAATCCTTGCCGCTAGGGAGGATGATGCGGTGAGCCTGTTGCGTGTGCGATCTTGTTGCAATGAAAAGAAATGGCGCTCCGTGAGGGAGCGACGATCCTGATGCGATGCGATGAAAATGGCGGACGCCCGGTGTCCGCGTTGCGATGTCGTGAAGTGATGAACTCTATGCGATCACCTTTGGTTAGCGAGCACTTGGAGGCCCGCAAACGTGCGATGCGATGATCTTCGGGTTAGCAAGCCTTTGGCAGCCCGCAAACGTGCGATGCGATGATTTCCAGTAGCGAGCCCTCAGTGGCAGCAGCGTGATGATTTTTCATAGGCCTTTCAGCTGGGGCGGCTCGCAAACAGGCATTAGCGGCGATTTTCAGCACTCTCTTCTCTGTAGTAGAACTAGAGGCCCTGGAACTCACAGGAGCCTCACCTGCAGATAGAAATCCTCGCTGGGAGGAAACAGGAGGCTGGAGGTGGAGTCTGATGTGCCTGAGACTCCAGCAGGAGGCTAGCTCTCTCCTAGCTCTTGGGTGATTGCTTTAGCAAGTTGAAATAAAGTTCTCTTCAAAGTCCTTTTCCTCTTCTTCCAAGTCCAGTGAAAACTACTGCAGGCCAATCCAAGAAACAGCACACAAGCACAAGGACAGTCACCTCCTGCAGATTCCTTCAGTTACACAGACAGAGGTTCTTCTTGTTGTCAGGAGCAATACAAATTGTTGGGGTTTCAGCACATATATTTATACCCCAAAAGAATTTGTTCGCAGAAGCTACAAGTCACTGAACCCAGCCAGAAGCAGTTCTGCCCAATCCTGGAGCACTTTGTTTACCAGGCTGCATCCTTCCTTTCAGAAAGAGGGGGTCTGCCATCAGGCGCACAGTGGGAGGTGGAGCCAGCATTCACCTTGCCAGGCACAGCCCTATTCAGTTAGTCAAAAAGGAGGGGAAGTCAAGGGATGGGCTTTTATAATAAGGTCCAGCATACATGCCCAGAAGACTATATTTGAACACTAAGTATGAAGTTCCTATCAGAAGATGAGAAATGAAATGTGCTAACTGTGTGGTTGAACCCAATGAAAGATAGGAGAGGGATCTCCTTATTGGAAAAAGACCCTCACACACCTGACAAGTAGGTGTCTTGCTTCATCATCGGGTCTGCTCCTACTCGGGCCGGCGCTGCAATGCCCGATCAGGCACCCATAATGGGGCCTAATTCTCGGAGATCTTTTTTCCAGAGCCGATAGGTGAAGTGCGAGTGAGGGTCCTAGTGTAGGTGCATGTGAAAGTGTTAAGTGTGTTAAAATAGAGAAAAATAGTCCAATCAAGAAATATTTTAATGAGTATGGCTACTTCCCTAGTTAAAATAAATATAACGCGTATCGTCACCTAATGTTGTGTATTGATACGCTTAAAAAGAGGTCGACATGTTTCTTGCCCATTTATCAAAGTTGATGCCAATTCCTCAGGACCTAGTGATGTACTACCTACACATTTTTTGGTGGTGGTCACCCAACGCATACAGTGAAGAAGCGGCCACCTTTACAGCACCCTAAAAAATGTGTGGGGGGGGTACCTTGGTATCAACAAGGGTTAGCAAGTCTTAACCCTCGTCACCGCCAACACTGATATCTAGTGTCGGTTTACAGGTCGAATCAAAACGTTAACGTTAGTCTGGTACTGGTACGTTAGTCTGGTACTGGTCAGACTACTTGGACCGGTCGATCCGCTGGGGTAGGGTTAACGTTTTGATTCGACCTGTAAACCGACACTAGATCTCAGTGTTGGCGGCGACCGGTACCATTATGGCCCGGCATGGATTGAACGAGGGTTAAGACTTGCTAACCCTTGTTGATACCAAGGTACCCCCCTCACACATTTTTTAGGGTGCTGTAAAGGTGGCCGCTTCTTCACTGTATGCGTTGGGTGACCACCACCAAAAAATGTGTAGGTAGTGCATCACTAGGTCCTGAGGAATTGCCATCAACTTTGATAAATAGGCAAGAAACATGTCGACCTCTTTTTAAGCGTATCAATACACAACATTAGGTGACGATACGCGTTATATTTATTTTAACTAGGGAAGTAGCCATACTGATTAAAATATTTCTTGATTGGACTATTTTTCTCTATTTTAACACACTTAACACTTTCACTTGCACCTACACCAGGACCCTCACTCGCACTTCACCTATCGGCTCTGGAAAAAAGATCTCCGAGAAGTAGGCCCCATTACGGGTGCCTGATTGGGCATTGCAGCGCCGGCCCGAGTAGGAGCAGACCCGATGATGAAGCAAGACACCTACTTGTCACGTGTGTGAGGGTCTTTTTCCAATAAGGAGATCACTCTCCTATCTTTCATTGGGTTCAACCACACAGTTAACACATTTCATTTCTCATCTTCTGATAGGAACTTCATACTTAGTGTTCAAATACAGCCCTATTCAGGACAAGGAGCTACCCCTCCCCATACTCCAATGCAGATCTCTCCATTCAACCCAGGTCTGACTCAGCCTGCCCTGTCCCTCCAAAACCAGACAGCCAATACACATAACAGCAGAGCACACTGGAAGGCTTAGGCAAGAAAATACCTATTTACTAAAAGTGGTATTTTCAAACACAGAATATAAAAATAAACTTCGCTAAAAGATGTATTTTAATATTCCGAGCTCAGGCATACTAAATTCGTTTTTCTACCATGTTCTTTGGGTCAGTTAGGACTATAGAATGTAATAGTCAAACCTCCCATTCTGGCAATGGAGAACAGGTAGCCTTACAGTAGTGAAAAACGAAATTGGGTGTAATTCACAACCAGGACATGCTACACACATCAGGGCATGTCCTACCTTACACATACAATGCACCCTACCAAAGGGGTGACTCACATTATGCCAAGGGAAGGTTCAGGGGCTGGGAAGTGGGTGAACTTCACAGCCAAGATGGCAGTTCTGGACTGCGCAGTGGCAGGTCTGAGACGCACTTTACAAGCTGCATCTGTGGGTGGCGCAAACCAGTGCTGCAGGCCCACCAGCAGCATTTGGTTTACGAGCCCTGGGCACACACAGGCCACGCTACTAGGGACTAACAGGCAAACCAAATAAGCCAATCATGGATATACCAATTCACATCTTATATTTACACAGGGAGCATTCGTACTGTGACACTGAATGGCAGTGGCACAGCGCCCAGAGCATCTAATACCAGTAAAAACAGAGGAGACAACAGCGAAAAATGGAAGGGAGACCCACGCCAATGGTGCCAGGTCTAACAGACACCAGATGCAGTAAAACCCAGGTTGCACACAGGTGAAGTACGCATAACAGAAGGTTAGCCAAAAATCGACTTCAAGAGCCTCCAATGACATGAAACCAAAGAGGTGTTGCATCCGCTCACGGTACAACTGCATTTAGTCTTCTCCTGGTAGAACTACAGATCAAGCAGCAATTGCGGAAGAGAAGTAGCAGAACAAAGACACCACAAACCAGGAGGAGCAGCAGCGGGAACCCACCAAATATGCTGGAAAATAGAATGTATAAAGGCAGGGATTACTCTAAAAATAGTTCAAAAAGAGATCACGAGGCCAGATCCCACAAGTTTAAAAAATAGGCTAGTCTTGCCGTAACAGACGCATTAAATATTTGGTCTATTAATTCCCCAAAACGTAGGGGGAGAATTGTGTTAAACAGTGATTGTATTTCAATGGACATTCTTGCTGCCTGTAATTCTAAGGTCTCACGAGCTGATGTGAGAGCCACTCCTTGTTGAAACAATAGCGCTTTGAGTCTGCTTAGCTGATTGAGATCTGTTTTCAAAGTTGGAATGAAAGGCCACAGCGAACTATCCACACTCTCATGTGGAGGGGGAAACAGTACGTTGTTGCAACAAGTTACTAGCTGGGAAAACGTTTCTATGTACGGGATGCCTGCCCACATACTGCAGCAGTTCTGATTATTAAGTATGAGATAACTGCCATTGGAAAGCAAACCGAGAGTTGGAATATTAGTGGGAAAAGGGATTCGTTTTAGAAAACATGCAAAATTAGGGGCAGAAACATTACATGCGCCGGGAGGTTTTACTTGCCGGCACACAAGGGAATGTCCGACAGTAGAATCACAATCCTTCCCTGTGAGAAAATCTTCTTTCTCAGCACGCTGACAGCGAAACGTAAATGGCAAGGACCATAGCTCATGTATGTAACTGCTTCCAAGCGGTTCATATCTACATATGGGGTAATGTTTCATGCAAGCAGAAAACTGAAACAGCAAAATGGGTAAAGAAATAACACTGTGTATTAACCATACTGCAGTATCCGTCTTGGCTACAGTGAATGGTAATTGTTCAAGTTTTTCAATATGCAGCATAGTGTATGTAGCATCCTTCATGGCCATTAGTTTTTGTCTGTCTGGCAAATTTAAAAATAAAAACAAAGCAGTGGCATTCAGGTAAACCCATGCAACTCTCCCGTTTTTAGGTGTTTGCAGTGTCTACCCAAATTGCATAACTGATCTAAGTTGATTCTGACCATGATACAATGTAGACACTTCAGCTTGTACAATATCACTAACAGAAGATACAATATGGTCCAAAGTATAAATACGAGATGATAACATATTAATACTATGATCCACAACTGCAAGAACTTTATCTAGATTGTCGGGATCTATTTGTCTACAGCTTCCAGTTGTGACAATTTCTAAAATTCATTATAAGCTGCATAAGCAAAATGTTTAGCAAGAGGGGGATTTGGACCCAAAAGGAAGTCAGCAAGGTCAATGTCTTCCAATAAAAGGGAAAGATATTGTTTTACAGAAGACAGCGTGGATTGTTCTAACCAATGTTGACATAATTTACCAACCAAATAAGTGGTACCGTATTGGAATTGGGGGAATGTGGGTATCCTGGATCAGGTCTATGTAGTGTGAACCGTGGAGTAATATTCATGAAACAAGAATGACAAGCATTTGTGTCTGTTGGCCATAAAGCCCACCCTAGTGGTTTATCATGGAAGAATAAAAGGCACCATTTTTTATCATTCAATTTATTTGCTCTTCAGTATAGTTGGTATATGCCTGCCATGTCTCATAAAGGGCCAGAGACAGAATAGTGGGAGTATTCAGATCCTTAATTGTAGCTGATCCCAGACAATTAGTTTGCTGCACCATTTGATTAAGAAATATTATCGAATATTATCAGACATGCATGGAGCAAGGACTCAGTATCTTCCACTTGCCAGAACTTAGTGCCCCATATTGATTTCAACTCAACAATATCTCTCCAATAATCATATCCTTTCAGTGCCAAGTTTTCAATTAAAGACGAGGAATAAATTAACATTGTTTGGGTAAGCATATATTTTTTGAAGGCACAGGAATTAATTAAAAATAATACCAGGCTGTGTCGGAAAGGTTATAACCTGTAAAATATAAATATGTATACTTCCACTTCTGTGTACTAGAACTACCCTTAGGTGGAGTAGGGCAATGTTCCCATTGTATATAATTCCAAAGGGGATGCTGTCCACTAGTTTTATGCAGAAAATTATGTCCATAATGCTGGTAACAAAATAAATGGGCATAGTTAGCTGAATTCAAATACAAATATTTGTATCAAAGGCAATATAAGATTGTAATTTGGAAACAAAGAATTCACAGCATTAACTTGTATATGTTTATGTTTTACGGATTCATAAAGGGCATAGCTGCCCAACGTATTCCCAGCACTGAAATGAGAGATGTTGGTGATGGAGCCTGAGAGTAATCATCATGAGAACAGCCAAACCTTACGTTTTTTCTGAATCTAAGTTTGTCTTTCAGCAGCCTAAGTTCCCTGGTCATGGAATTCAACAGCTTCAGGACCAGGAATGGAAAGGATCTACCTCCTCCTCTTGTTCTCTTGATCCTCTGCATCTTTATGATGCAGTCAATAGATGACCTGAGGGGTCACTTTGATACATATGGAGAGATGAGTTCCCTGAGCATGCTTGGACCCCTGCCATTCATTCCTTTATGTTCCAAGTAGAGGGATTTGAATTTAATCCTGGATTTGATGGGCAGCCAATGAAGCTGTTTCAGAGACGTTTTTACTGATGCCTGTCTGGGTATCTTTAAGAGTAACCTGGCCGCCGCATTCTGCACCACCTGTAGTCTGTTAATTACAGACTTTGGAGATCCCAAATACAGGGAGTTGCCATAGTCCAGACACAAGACCACAAGGGCCTGGACCATGATTCTTCATGCGTGTAGTGGGATAAGATTTAAAGTCTTACGGATCATTTGGAGTAAGCCAAAACGTGTAGCTGCTAGTTTCTGTACTTGGTTTTCCATAGAAAGTGTTTTACCGAGCCACATGCCTAGATTCTTTATTGATGGCTTGTGAGTGGGAGGTGTTCCCCAGTTTACTGACCAGTTAACCATGGCCTTGGGCCAGTGACTGGTTCCTAAAATCATCAATTTGTCTTATCGCTGTTTAGTTTGAGGCTACAGCTAGCCATCCAAGTAGCCACCTTTTCCAAACATCGTACAAATTGTATGTGGTTTGAGTTTCGACCCTCTGCCACGGATACCACCAGTTGTGTGTCATCTGCATACAACACAATTTATAGCCCGAACTCCTGGATAATTTTCACGAGTGGACACATATACATGTTAAACAATGTAAGGCTGAGGGACGAACCCTGTGGTAGGCAACATATCTGATAGACAGGTGAATTCCATAATTTTGAATGATCTGTCACTCAGAAAGGAGATGAGCCATTGGAGGGCTTTATCCTGGATGCCAACCTCTCTAAGCCTGTGTGTCAGGGTGTGGTGGTCCACGGTGTCAAAAGATGCCCTTAAATCCAGAAGCAAGATTGAGTCTGAGCCCCCTTGATCAAGTATCCCTTTAAGCTCCTCAGTGACCACTAGAAGTGCTGATTCTGTGCTATGTTGTGGTCCGAAACCCATCTGAGTCTTGTGTAGAATGTGGTTCTCTTCCGGGAACTGTGAGAGGGTGTAATTAACATGTTTTACTGCTAATTTCCCAAGATGGGCAACAATAAAATAGGAGGAAACTTGCCCAAAACTGCTGGATCTAGGTTGGGCTTGTTCAGCAGGGGCCTAAAAATTGTGTGTTTCCATTCCTTTGGTACTATCCCGGTTTTAAGGGATAGTGTGAGGAGCTCTGCTATGGTGTATAGGACAGAGTCCCCACCCTGAAGTAAAATATGGGGAGGGGCAGGATCTTGGGGAGAGCCTGATTTAGTTTTGCCTAAGAGGAGCCTAGTATTTTCCATGTTCAGGGCAGTAAAGTGATATAGAACGGGTGCAACTGCAAACACTGTGGGTTCAGCTCCTTGATACTGGTCCAGACCTAGGAAATCATCCTGCCGTGAATCCTATCTGCTGGTCAGATTCGCTTGCAGCGAGTTGTAGATGTTATCTACTTTCGTTTTTTTAAACACAGCTTACCCGTTGCATTTCTACCTTGTACCTTGATGAGTGGAATTGCCTTGTTTCATTGTTGTCAGGGACTTGACAATCTTGAACAATTCCCTAGGGGAATTGACAGCCGTGTTAATTCTTTCCTAAAAGTGGTTGGCCTGAGCTTTCTTGATTTCATTTTGATAGTGTCTAATGGCACTCTTTTACTGGATTTTTTAGGAAGGGGCATAGGACTTCCTCCAGTTCCTTTCCATTTTCTTACATTCCTTTTTCAGGGATGTCAGATAACTATTGAACCATGGGGCTCTTTTGGTATTACGATGGGCCCTTGGTCTGGATATCTGAAGGCATTGGTCTGATGCTTAGTTAATTCAGTGTGTCCAGAGCCTGTCGGCCTCATCTGGGGAGTCTGCTAAGATCAGGGAGGCAGCCTCTAGGGTCTTAGCCCATCTTTCCAGTATAATCTTAGGCCATCTTCTACCCGGAATAAAGGAGGTGTTAGAAGCCATCCGGGTAAATGTTTTTGAAATGAGAAAAGAATTAAATAGTGGTCAGACCAAGGGACTGGAATGGGGTATTTACCTGGATTTTTAAGTCGTTGTAAAAGATGGAGTCTAGAATGTGCCCTTTCTCATGTGTCGCAGAGCCTACTAATTGGGTGAGTTGCGGAGCTTCTAAGTCTTGTATTCGTCTCTTAGTGGATGGGTTATTGGATTAATCTATCTGTATGTTAAGATCACCAAGCGTGGTGATGACACCTTTATTCACATTTAGGCTGGCTAGAGAATAAAAGTCCTACATGGCCCTGGAGGCCTGTAGATAAGAATTCCTGAGAAAGAACATGTGGGGGAGAATGTGATTCCAAACTGCAGAATGTTACAGTTAGTCATAGTTAGGGGTGTAGTGGAGCAACTAAACACTTCTTTGAAGATTATGGCGACACCGCCTCCTATTTTGCCCACCCTATCCTGTCTGTGGATGTGATAGGGCCGTAACCACATCTGGGGTTGAGATCTTTTTGAGCCGGGTCTCTGTGATAAACAGTACATCTAGTTGTTCTTCCTCTACCAGAAGCCCGATCTCTACTTTATGCCCTGGAAGAGACCTGGTATTAATTAGCCCCATTCTCCAATGATCATTCTTTCTTTGGGAGCCCTTCGTTAAAGTATTCTCATTTATATGCTTATTTAAAACAAAGTTACATTGGACGCGTCCCTCAGTGTCTCCTCTGGGACTGTCAGGCTTGAGGGAATGAGTGCACTGAGGTGCCTGTGCCGGCCTCAACTGCAGAATTTCTTCTGCACTGTGCTTCAGGAGACCAGGGTAGCTTGAGGGAGTTCAGGTAGGGTTCCTGGCCCCTGGTCAGGCAGGGTTCCTGGCCCCTGGTCCCGTCCAGGTGCGGACAGGCGCAGATGGGCTTGCCTTTGGCACACCTTCGGCGTGCAAGCAGCGCACCTGCTGCTCACGTCTGCTGCGTTCCCAACCCAAAGCTGTCATAAGTAGGCAAGCTTGGTTGAAGCCAAGAGCGCTAACCTTCCAGACTCTATGGAAACTTGAGGACAGCCGTCCTTTCTATGGTTCTTGCCGACTCCTAGCTGCCTCAGTCAAGAACAGTTTCTCCCGCCCAGCTTTAGCGGTCCTGCCACCCAGTCAAACCAGGTAATTTGAAAATCAAAAGGTGGAGTGCATTGGCTGCATAAAATGCATCAAATTCAAATTTAATTTAACATCCCACTCATATGATTGTAACCCAGGTATAACCACATCACCCAGAGAAACACGGAAAACATATGATATCTGTAGGGTCTCCATAGGACCATATACATCGAGTGGCACTTTATCCCATACAATGCCATCAGCGACTGGAACTGGTGAAATGTGAACAAGGGCTTGGTCTCTTTTCATCTTATGCAAGGAAGAATGTGGGGCCAACATCTCTTTGACAAGTTCCACTACAGGGCGTTCTGGGAGGTAGTGGCCATTAATCAAAAGAAAAATCACTGTCACAAATCCAATCCACATGAAGAGGAACACCATGGAAAACATAATCCATATATACATCTAAGGTGGGACCAGATAAGTGTCTTTTAACCAAGCGATGAGAACGCAAATCTGCGCAGGTGGTGGGTGAGAACTGAAGACAATAAAGAAGTGTCCAATGAAAAATTATTCTGATCAACATAGTATCTACCAGAACTCAGCTGAAACAATGGTGGCTATTGTTCTGGACTTAGACTTGCAGCATGCTCTTCCACCGGGGGTTAAAGAGGTGGGGTAGCATAAGCAATTTCCATTGTAGAATATGTAGAAGGCAAAACTGAGAAGTGGTCAACTGAAGACTCTGTCTCCCCATCTGGCAGCCTGGGAGAATCAGTAGAAAGGCTGCCTACAGGTTGTAGCGAAATATTTCGACGTGGCACACTTCTAGGCATACTATTGAGTATCGGCCATCTGGTGTAACTTGACATGTTCAATTGAAAAAGAGCATTGTCCTTGTCTCCTGGTAGTGGAGGTAAAATTACAGTTAGGGTGCCCTGAAGACCAAGGACTGGTACAGGAGCACGATAAGAGGGAGCAAATTCTTTCTTCATCGCCACCTTTTCATGAACCAGATTACCAACTTTCGGTAGCCAGCCAGAAACCGGAATCAGCACTGCAGCATTCAATGACGAGGGTGAAGGCAAATGAGTTTTTGCCAGGGCTTCACAACCCTTTGGTAGATCCTGTAAGATAGCACAGCCGTTATCTATGTCAAATGTTGCAGCAGCCACCACAACGTCTGGACCAAACATTTTTATGCCAAAGAACATCTCGTATGGGGTCCGCCTACTCAGGGATCTTTGAGGGAGATTATTAAGAGCCCTTTAAATCCCATATAGATGAGTCACCGAACAGCAGCCCTTACCTAATACCCTTGCTATTAAAGACTGCTTTAAGTCACAGTTCATCCGCTCCACAACAGAATCGCCTTCGGGCCTATATGAAAACGAGAAATGCGCATGCACCCCCATGGACTTCATCGAATCACTGTAAGTCTTAGAGGCAAAAGCCGGACCTTGGTCTGAATGAAAGGTGCCACAGGCATAAGTCCCGACAAAGACATGCAAATTCATTATAACAGTATGAGCATCAGCAGAGCACTATGGCCTAACCCAGAGGAACCTAGTGCATGAATCCACTGCAACCAAAATATATTTGAAAGCATTATCGGATGTTAATGGACCGCAATGATCAAGAAAAATGCACCCAAATGGATGGTTAGGAATGAAAATATGAGATTGTGGTAAGCGCAAAACAGTAGAACTTTTAATTTGTTGACAAATGTCACAAGAAACAAATATTTGCGAGTCTGCTGGTATAAACCACGCCACCAAATGCATTGCGGTAAAAGAGAAACTGAAGCCGACACCCCTGCATGAGCAGAAACCATACCTTCATGGGCGGCCACATTGAGCTTAAGTCTGCAAATCAAGCGATCATCAACTGTAGGAATAGTTACAAAAGGTACTTTGTCAGTAAACATCTGACAAGTATAACGGAAAGGGAAACCCTGGGGAAATGGAGTGCCCTCCCTCATTGCGGCGGTAGCCACAAATATGTCATCTTAAATTTTATTCATGGACCGTGTAATTGCTGCTGCTTTAACAGTGGGTCCTGAAGATTTGGCTGCTTCATCAGCCATAGAGTTACTAACAGCGTGGTCTCCCGCACGCTGATGTTCTAATGTATGAATACCAAGTGTAAGTGGCTAATGTTCTTTAATAACCACCACACAGACCCAAAGCATTTTATGATTGATTGTGCTACCTTTCGAATCCCAAAAATCATTTTGTTTCCAATAAAACAAATTGTCATTAAAAGACTGTACACAGTAAAAATATTCACATACAAAAAGCGTGTGCAACTCAGAATAAGTAAATTTAAGAGCTAAAAGTAAAGCGCGCAACTTTGCCAACTGTGCTGTGCAGTCCCCAAGGGACTGCGTGTGAACCAAAGGAGACTGAAAAGCTCCATCTACTATTGTACCTACTACAATAGCACAGGCTGCTGAATAAGCCTGTTTAGAACAGTTCACTGACAGAATATTGACATCTAAAATATCAACATACTACAATATCGACTTTTAAATATCGATGTCAAAAATATCGACATCCTATATTTATAATGATAAGTACAAAATGATAGAGAAACAAATCTTAATGTGAAAAATACAATTGTACAAAATATTGTTATATATATATATATATAATAAAATAATACATATCGACTATTTTAAATAATAAAATGTATTTTAATACATAAATTACATTTAATAAACCGTTTAATAAATATAACAAATACACTTAGTTTTACAAAGTTAAACAGACATATATTATAATTTATATCTATATATATATATATATATGTATATATATATATATATATATATATATATATATATATATTTACTTTAAAACAATCAATAAACTATTCATTTTAATTCATTTTAATATTTTAAAACGATATAAAAATTTAACAAATAATGATATATGTATATATATACATATACCAATAACATAAAATCTATTAATAGAAACATTCTATTATAAATAAAAAAATTAAACTATTTAAAAATCTTAAAATCTAAATTTCCCACTACAGTGAGTGCAACAGTAGGGACAGTGTTGGATAGAAGAGGGATACATTTACTATTCCACCTTCGGTCAGTCCAACAGTAAAGAGAGTGTTGGATAGTGGAGGGGTAAAAATTATTATTCCCACTCCAATAAGTGCAACAATAGGTAAATTGTTGGATAGCGGAGGGGTGAAAATTACTATTCCCACTCCAGTCAGTTCAAAATTGCAAACAAACAAAATATCAACAACAAAAAATACATTTAAAACACTTAGGTGCCGATTATGATCCTGGAAAAAATTTCCCCGTACGACTCGTATCCGGTCTTTTTACCGTACGAATCGTACAAGTGCCGTACAAACTGCCAAGTACGATTCGCATGGGAAAAAGTCCATACGAATCGCATTGGGAATAATTCCCCACACGTCCTCGGGTCGGAAAACGTGTCCGACACGTCCCCGGACGATTTACCATACAAATGTGAAAAGTGAAGTCCGACCGCGCAAGTACGATCCATCCCGTGCGTCCGATGTTACAACCGTATGGAAAAAACACCGTCAGCACCGAACTCCCATAGCAACCATGGAGACATGTGCCCGCATACGCGCCCAACACCTCCCCCAGCCCCCGTATGTACGCGCCCAACCACCCCCCCAGCCCTCGTATGTACGCTCCGAACCCCCACCCGTGCATGTACACCCCCGTACGTACGGACCGTACACCCACCCGTGTATATACACCCGTGTACGTACGGCCCGTACCCCCACCCGTGTATGTATGGAGCGTACCCCCACCCCAACAGTGTACGTATGGACCGTACACCTACCTGTGTATATACAGCCGTGTACGTACGGCCCGTACCCCCACCCATGTATGTATGGAGTGTACCCCCACCCCAACAGTGGATGTACGGACCGTACCCACACCCGCGTATGTATGGAGCGTACCCCCACCCCAACAGTGTACGTACGGACCGTACACCCACCCGTGTATATACACCCGTGTACGTAGGGCCCGTACCCCCACCCGTGTATGTATGGAGCGTACCCCCACCCCAACAGTGGATGTACGGACCGTACCCCCACCCGCGTATGTACGGACCGTACCCTCACCCGTGTATGTACGGAGCGAACACACACCCCACCAGTCTAAGTACAGAGCGCACCCCAGGCCCCAACACCAGCACCCTCACCCAACATCACGCATGTACGAGTCGTACCAAGCCAGAGACAAGGACAGCACTGTACAACAAAATGGCCGATGTACGCGCCGTACAGACGCTAAAAACACACGTACACAACCAGGACAAAGCAAAACAACACAAGAAGACTCCATTCGAATCGCACAAAGCCACAAAACATGTCCAACAAGCACAAATACAACCTATTCACTGACCTGCAACTGCCAAACTCCCAAACAGAGGCCCAAAACACAACCACTCCTTATAACACACCCACCCAAAGTTCAAACACAGCCACACCCACCAATGGACCAATAAAAAGGCCCAACACACACAAACCATGATCCTTTGCAACAGACCCACTGCTGCCAGACCACACAGAGAAACAACTGCACCATACTACAACCTCCACTACACCTTACACCTGCACACCTTCACACAACCACCTTCACAAACACACCCTCATCGCATTCACACACACACCTGCACAACCACACCCACACACCCACAACCATCCACACCCACAACCCCTCACCATGCCCACTAACAAGAATCCAAAGTTCACTAGCCAAGAGTTGGAGGTCCTTGTCGACGAAATCCTCAGAGTCGAGCCACACCTCTTTGGAACATTGGTCAGACAGACCAGCATTTCCGAAAAAACAGCCATGTGGCAGACGATTGTCGATGCTGTGAATGCTGTTGCGTCCACCAGAAGGACCAGGCATGAATGCCAAGCCAGGTGGTACGATCTGCGGAGGACGGTCCGCCGCAAAATGACTGACGACCACAACCAGGCCAACATCACTGGAGGAGGGCCGGCCCGCAGACGCGTACAATACCATCTCTGGGAGGAGAAGGTGATGGCCATACTGCCGGTGGTGGCAGTGGAGGGAGTAGAAGGACTCCGAGAGCCTGGTGAGTACACAAACAACTCACCTCACATGGGGGGAACGTCATCCACAACCAAACCCACAATCATGCACGCAACCACCCCAAAGCTATCGCATGACTCAACCACACTCCATAAACACGCACATGCCACTAGCGCCACCATGTCCCATGCACCCAGCTAGACAATGCCAAGTCACAGGCCACAGAAAACACCAACACAAGACACGGTAACCCGGATGGCGGGAGTGTGGGCCTCAAAAATCACATAGTCCAACTCAGAAGCAGACAACAATGCCCTCTGCCCATATGGCCTATGTCACAGCCAGACAAACAGTGTGTCCCCACACAGGAAGACTTGCCTGCAAATGGCGGACGCCTTGCATGAAGACATGGGGGTGAGGGCACTTTTTGCACATGACAGCAGCCAATGAACAGCCAACACTGTGAAAGAGTGGCAGCACACACCACCACAGCAGCAGCGCAGACACAGACACTAAACCCAATGGGTGCCTGGAGATCAGGAACAAACTCACATGAACAAGCCAAGGGCCATTCAAAGATCTGCAAAAGGTGTGTGCCTAGGAAGCTGGGCTGAGGTGACAGAGGGTGACACACAGAGGGAGGGAGACACAGGGAGACGGACAGAGGGAGGAGGCTGACACAGGGAGGGAGGGAGAGGGGGACAGAGAGGGAGTGAGAAAGGGATACACAGGGAGACCAATTCAGCCTTGGGTGGTGTGGGAATGTCTGTTCGTCAGCAGGTGGACTGCGTGCATGTAGACAAGGGTGGCCAGTGCCTGAATCCCCCTCTCTTCTCCATGGCAAAACACTGGGCCATGTCTCAACCTGTGCACAAGCACAACGCCAGCTACCTGCATTATATAAGTGTGTGGAACAACTCCATGTGCCCACATACAGTGCAACACGGAAGGCGCCAATGCATGGCTCACCACACCTGCCCACTCCACTGCTGACTGCAGTCACAATTGACGCAGCAAGTAAGACTGTGTCACACATAGGTAAAGTCTCAAAAGTTGTGGCCAAGGGACATACCCATGCACAAGTGCGCTGTGAGTGGAATACAAGACATATCCAAATACCCAGAGGAAATGTGCCAACTTTGAAACGAATGAAACATGGATGTTGCATGGAACAAAAATAACATTGTCTCTCTCACACACAGGTCAACGTCGTGGATCACCCCCCAACACTGGGGGGGAAGACTCACAGGACCTGGCTCTGCGGGATGACGATCCCACCGGCGGCGACGACTCTCACCACTCTGTGGACGACCCCGACCGACCTGGCCCCTCTGGTGTCCAACCACCTGCAGCACCTGCGTCAGGTACAACTGGGCCAACCACCACCCCCACTCCTGCCACATCCCAGGAGACACCCAGGATCCCTGCCCCACCACCACAACGCAGCCAGGCTGACCAGGAGGAACACGGTGTACCGGGCACCCAGGAGGAGGCAGGCGACAACGCAAATGCCACCCCTCAGGGATCCCGGAGACCCGATGTGCCCACAAGGGCAGGCCAGGTGCAAGTGGGCAGGGGTGGTGGGAGTGGAGGACGGCGGAGGCGCGAGCCTGACCAGTTAGCTACGGAACCGGTATATTCCCATGTAAGAAACATCCTGGACACATACCGGCAGGACACCACGGGCATGAGCCAGGTTGTGTCCACCCTCAACGAGATGAAGGGGACCCTCCAGGAGATCAAGACCCAGCAGGCCCAGCAACATGCAGAGCAACATGCCTGTCAACAGCGACACCAAGGACGGATGGAGGACAGACAGGCTGAGCTCGTGACGGTGCTCACGGGAATTAACCGTTCACTCCGTCGGATAGCCGACAACATGGGCAACCCTCCCTATGCCACCAGGCGAAGAACATCACCACCCACAGGGAGGGATCAGGAGGAGGAGGAGACATCCGACGGAGCATCCCAAACATCGTCATGGCCTGCTTCTGAGGGTTCCCGCAGGAGGGCGGGTCGTCCACGGAAAAGACCGTGAGGGTCGGCGCAACAGCACCATCTCCCAGGACACCTGGCCTGCCACCTGGCCCACTGGACCAACAGCAGCACAACAGTAAATGACATTCTCTGCCACATGGACTTGCTGGTCACTGTCTGACCAATGTTGACAAAGACTGTGGCATGGACTCTGATGATTTCCAATGGCAAGGATACCAACTCCCCCAGTGAACTTTGGATTCCACACACCCGGAAAGCCCCTCTTGTCATACCCCCCCACCCCCAACACGTACCCCAACACAAATAAAAACTTACACGATCAAGAGATGATGCCTACATTTTGCATTATTACCTTACATGTGTCTTGTAAAGTCTAACCATGCCTGAGTTCTCATATGACTTCAACCATCCATACCCTGGGGCCTGAGTCTGGCACAGGACACACATGGGTCACAATGTATTAGGCAAGACAGACATGGAGCACCATACACACCCGTGATGGGCCCAACCAGCTGAGGGGGTGGCCGCACAACCGTGCCGACAGACATATTGAGTACAGCAACAGTCATGCGCAGAGGTCAGGGATCATGTGGAGTGTCCTGGGGGGCACCCAGGTATGTGTAGACAGGTGGCAGAACCATGTCCTGCAAGCTTGAGTCAGGTGGATGCAGAGAATGGTGGCCTGGCCAACATTGGATGCATGGGGATGGCACATGTCACAATACCCACACAGTCATGGACATCATGCACAATACAGAGTCTAATCCCAGACAACCAGCTTGCATCTTGCTACTCTACACATAGACACATAGCCACTATCACTGAAAACCATGCCAGACATGCCGTATGCACCGTGGCAACACACCAGCATTGACTGAGAAGAGGCACCTTGGAGGCATAGGGACACCTTTATTAGTCATGTATTCCGGAATGCAGAGGCATGTGGAGTAACATGTGGGTCCAACACTGGCACCCCCCTTCTGCACCACAAATGCTTGATATCCATGGAACTGGCACACAAGTGTCGGGTAACAGCTAAACACCCCCTGCTGCTCACGGAGAGGCTGCCATACACCATTGATCCTCTGATGTGGAAGTCCCACACCATGTCAAGCCAATGCAAACCATATGTGTCCGAAGGCAGTGTTACACACATTGATGCCATCATCACAATCCACTATCCCATTACAGATGACTGTCAAGAAGTCTGACCATCTATTCAGGTGTATCCAGCTACATGTCATGTGTCCCATGGTGATGCGACATGTCTGCAGAGGAACCAAACATCGACAGGGGCAGTGTGCACACATCGTAAACAACTGCCACACCCAATACACCCCTGATGCATCCCTTACCCTAAGGAGACTTCCAAACTTGTCCGTGCGTGTAACGCTGAGTCAGCACACAATGACGTGTCCATGAGGAATAGCAGTGCCACAACAATGCAACCAGCAGACGGCATGCGCAATACCTGGGGATGAGAGACACACAAGAAGTCAGCCACAAAAAGCACATCCACTTGCATGTGCATGTACTCGACACATGTAAGGATGACAACATGCTAGGTAACAATTATGACTGTGGAAATACACTCATCACTGGCACCATCACTCGAGTGACACATCCACACACACCTCTGACTCACGTGGCATACATGCAGATGGACACACACATTGCAACACATGCCACACAAGGACCAATGCGTGCACACTCAGACACTGGTACTCACCACTAAGCAAAGAAGTCACGTATGAGCCGACTCCGGATGTCCTCCTGCGGAACCACATCCTCCACATCACTAGCCCCATTGCCAAGCCCTTCGTCCTCCACGGGTGGATGGTCCTGATCATCTTGATCCAGGATGAGTGGCACAGCTTTCTCAACTGCCATGTTGTGCAGCATGCAGCAGACCATGAAGATTTTGCAGACCTTCGCCGGGGCATATGGGAGGGCGCCGCCGGTCTTGTGTAGGCACCTGAATCGGCTCTTCAGGAGGCCAAATGTCCTCTCTATCACTCGCCTTGTCCGGCCATGGGCGGTGTTGTAGCGGAGCTGGGCTGGCGTGCTGGGGTTGCGGAGAGGTGTGATCAGCCATGGCATGTTGGGATAGCCAGCGTCCCCTACATGGAAACCACATGGACATAAGTAGGACAGGAGAAGCAGTCGGGCTGGAAGTCTACGCAAAATACAGGACAGACAGAGTGTACCCACCAACAACACATGCTCGTTCGTTGCGCAGCTGCGTCATCATTTCAGGCACCCTGCTACGCCTCATGATGTAGGCATCGTGTGCTGATCCTGGAAAACGAGCACAGACATGTGAAATCACCATGTTGGACAGACACACCACAAGTGCATTGATGGAGTGGTAGTGCTTGCGATTCCTGTACGCTACCTCCTGTGCCTGTGGTGGTACCAAAGCCACATGTGTCCCATCTATGGACCCAATGACATGGGGCATCCCTCCCAGGGCATAGAATCCACGCTTGACACCTGTCAACTGTTCAGGAGTTGGGAAATGGATGAACTCATCCAGGTGAAGCAACATGGCCTCTAAAAAATCATGCAGCACACGGCTGAACATCCTCTGGGACATGCCACCAACATGAGCTATGGTATATTGAAAGGTACCCGTGGCAAGAAAATGTAGGGCTGCCATTACCTTCAGCTTGGGTGTCAGTGCCGTAGGATACCTGAGCAGCGGTTGCAGGTGTGGTGCCAGCCTTGCCGTCAACTCCTCAATCAATGGTTGGGGGAAGCGGTAGCAGCGTATACAATCATTCTCCCGCATGTCAGCCAAGTCCGGAATTGGTCGGGGAGGAGGCGGCGCCCTGCAGTAATTTGGAAGTGACAAGGAAGAGTGAGTGCACTACAACAACAATTTATATGTACTGAGCACATGTTAATCTGTCAATACACATATGCTACATACGGAGTCAGGTATGTGCTACATGCCCTGGACACGTATGGCTGCCAGGTGACACTCCACATCCCATGGCATGGGACTAGCTGTGTCCCAGTGTAAGTGAACAGCCAGACGCAATACAGGAGTGACATACATCAACATATCAGCAGAAGTAGGATGTTGATTGCAGAGACAGGTAGCGGAACACTAGAGCCACAGGTCACATGACATTACACTAGGACAGCCCACACACCTTGCCATGAAGGTGTACATGTCATGACTGACCACACATACATTGAGAGGATGCAGACAGGTCCTTGTTACGCTACTCCGTGTCCCATGCATACATACACACCTTTCATCCGATACCACATGTGGCCTGGTGTGCGTAACAGTGTGCCATGGCCATCTACACACAGACACATGTTGGTTGCAGCAACTGCAGATGCATTTGAGGGAACACCAACATCAAGCTAATGGGAACACACCACACATACATGACATAGTCACATCGTGCAACGTGGGTAGTCACATGTCAGGTGTGGTAACCCCTGTAGTGGGCATCAGGGGACACTTGCGTGTGTTGTTGACTGTGCCATGCCAGTGACGCTCATCTCAAGTGTTCTGTATGACATGCACACATGTCAAAGGAGTGAAGGGCATGTCTGGCACATAGTGCACCATCACACATAACATCTGTACACATCTCATCATACATCTATTGCCTTCACAACTCAGGAGTAATGTGCCACATCACAGCCTTTCACACCTGTGCCCCACACATGTATTACTGCCCAGACAATGCCTTGATGTCCATCCATGGACAAGTATGTCAGCTCTATTCCTTTCTGTGTGCTGCCTGTCACCACTGTTATGTGTGAAAGGCACCGTACATTCACTCTGAGGGCGTGTGT
Source organism: Triturus cristatus (assembly GCF_964204655.1). Taxonomy (NCBI): domain Eukaryota; kingdom Metazoa; phylum Chordata; class Amphibia; order Caudata; family Salamandridae; genus Triturus; species Triturus cristatus. The sequence continues at coordinate 944,557,231 of NC_140587.1, read as the reverse complement.
ACGTTCCCTATCACTATGGGAGTGCTGCCGTAGGCCTACCCATAGTGATAGTGAGCGTACATGCGTGTGTACGGTCCGTATCACTATGGGAACGCATACGCGAGCACACCCATAGTGATAGTGAGCGTACAGGCGTGTGTACGGTCCGTATCACTATGGGTACGCATACGCGAGCACACCCATAGTGATAGTGAGCGTACACGCGTGTGTACGGTCCGTATCACTATGGGTACGCATACGCGAGCACACCCATAGTGATAGTGAGCGTACACGAGTGTGTACAGTCCGTATCACTATGGGTACGCATACGCGAGCACACCCATAGTGATAGTGAGCGTACACGTGTGTGTACGGTCCGCATCACTATGGGTACGCATACGCGAGCACACCCATAGTGATAGTGAGCGTACAGGCGTGTGTACGGTCCGTATCACTATGGGTACGCATACGCGAGCACACCCATAGTGATAGTGAGCGTACACGCGTGTGTACGGTCCGTATCACTATGGGTTTGCTCGCGTATGCGTACCCATAGTGATACGGACCGTACACACGCCTGTACGGCCCGTTGCTATGCATTTGGGGTGCCCTAGGGCCCCGGAACGCACCCTACCTGTGTGTGAATCTACAAATCTACAAATTACATAGGGTACACATGAGGGACAAGTATAAAGCCCTACATGCATGCTGGTTGTCATGGAGACCAAGTTTAAAGTTTGATTTTTTTCATCAGGTGCCCAGCAAAAGTCGGTTTGAAAGAATCTACTTTGTTACAAAGTGGTTGTGGAGTTGACATCATGCTCAAGAAAAAAAAGAGCAAAGCCACTGACTGTGCTAGGTTTAAAGGGATTGGAGGAAACATAGGATGCAAATGTGAGTGACCAATCACTCTGTACTCCTGTGCATGAAACAGGCCAGCAAGGCAGATATAAGGCAGCCAGGTCCCATGAGAGAGCACTTGCCTGCACATCTTTTGATTCTACAACACTGCTGCTGCTCTTGATTCCCTGGCACCATGTCAAGGTCTGTGGAGAGGGCCCAACCTTTCACCCTGGAGGAGAATCTGGCATTGCTGGATGTGATCCTCCCACAGTACCCCATGCTGTATGGGCGACCAGGGTTTCAGGTGAGTGCAGATTCCACTAGCACAGACTGTGTCCCTTTTTTGTGATATTTTGTATACAAGCACCACGCTTTTTCCATAGATACGAATATCCCGCAATAGCTTTCATTATCGTTCCGGCATGGCGTCACTCTAGACGCAACACGCTGTTACTGCAGGAACAGTCCGTCCTCTCTATTCATAGTTTTGATTCATTTCCGGGTCTCCACTTATCTTTTAAACAGAAACATTTTCCCGCAATCCACACGCTTATCCTTGGCGGCGCACTGCGGTTTTTTTAGATATCTTCTCGCATTGAGGTAAGAATTAGATGGCGCTTGTTACCCCACGATTCGATTTCTTATATTTTCTCGTTCTACGTCACTCGCTCATTTTTTAATTTTTTTCCCACAGAACTGCAATACCTTTTCTTCTGAGGTAAGAAACAATAATCTCAGTATATTACGCACTCTTAGCATGGATACATTAAAACATTTTAGAGTTCTACATCTTGTTTCGCTTTTTTCTTATTACAGCTATTAGCGTTTTTCTTCTACTCAGGTAAGCGGGTGATCCATTTTCCCGCGTCACACTATACCTTGTTGTCAATTTACACAGTATGCTCAGTTGACGCTCTTATTTCCTACTTTGTGTCTTTCTAGTGCACCTCACAGAACTATCACACAGGTAAAATACATCTTAACAGTTTCTTCATCAACATACACATGAGATTGAGTCATTTATTCTATATTCATTCGCATTTGTTCTTCTTTGTTTTAGATTGTCCCCTGATGAGGGAACCGGCTGGTTCCGAAATGCATTGGGCATTAGCACAAAAGTTGTTACAAATCTGTTAATGTGATATACTATTGTTTACATGTTTATGAAAGCATAATGAACGACAACAACTGTCAACTTTTAATTTGTTAAACTTCATTGACAAGTACTATTGTAAGAATGCTATATTGAATACATTTACTTGTTTAAGCAAAAAAGAGTTAGTTGTAACTTTGATAAATAAAAGTACAACTTATCAAAAAAATGAAAGTGCCAGTTTAGACACTTTGTGAACAGTGCGCAGTTATATACAGGCTTCCACCCTGTCATTAATTCTGTTTTATTGGTAGAAGGGGACAAACTTCTACATAACTGCAGCACCACGCAGTATATTCTCAATCTAAATTGAAAATCAGATTAACAAGGAGTGCTCTCCTGGCTTCATAACGATTGTGTCCAGGTGTGACACACATGCATTGTACTGTAGAGTGGGTCCCAGGGGGGGGAATGCCTGATGTCTCCCAGCAAGAGCATGCTGTGGTGCATGTCTGCCGTCCTCACTTGCATTGTGTTTACTGTGACAATCACTGCATGGTGTATGCCACATTCTGCCTGTCGAATCCTCCTGGGAATGTTGCTTCTACAGTCCTCATGTGATTCTGTGGTCACCCCAGTGTGACAGGTGACTGTACCCACAGATGTGTGTTTGTTCAGTGTACCTGTGCTGAGAGTGTCCACATGATGTGGGTGGGCACTGCTGGGAGGAATCTGCACCCACCCCTCCTGTGTCTGGGCACTGCTGGGAGTGATAGGCACCCACCCCTCCTGTGTCTGGGCACTGCTGGGAGGACCCTGCACCCACCCCTCCTGTGTCTGGGCACTGCTGGGAGGACTCTGCACCCACCCCTCCTGCGTCTGGGCACTGCTGGGAGGACTCTGCACACACCCCTCCTGCATCTGGGCACTGCTGGAAGTGATAGGCACCCACCCCTCCTGTGTCTGGGCACTGCTGGGGGGACTCTACACCCACCCCTCCTGTGTCTGGGCACTGCTGGGGGGACTCTACACCCACCCCTCCTGTGTCTGGGCACTGCTGGGAGGACTCTGCACCCACCCCTCCTGCGTCTGGGCACTGCTGGGAGGACTCTGCACCCACCCCTCCTGCGTCTGGGCATGTATGCTCCATACATCCACTATTGGGGTGGGGGTACGCTCCATACATACGCGGGTGGGGGTACGGTCCATACATACACTGTTGGGGTGGGGGTACACTCCATACATATGCGGGTGTGGGTACGGTCCGTACATACACTGTTGGGGTGGGGGTACGCTCCATACATACACGGGTGGGGGTACGGTCCGTACATACACTGTTGGGGTGGGGGTACGCTCCATACATACGCGGGTGGGGGTACGCTCCATACATACACGGGTGTGGGTACGGTCCGTACATACACTGTTGGGGTGGGGGTACGCGCCATACATATGCGGGTGTGGGTACGGTCCGTACATACACTGGTGTACAAACACGGGTGGGGGTACGGTCTGTATGTACACTGTTGGGGTGGGGGTACGCTCCATACATACGCGGGTGTGGGTACGGTCCGTACATACACTGTTGGGGTGGGGGTACATTCCATACATACGCGGGTGGGGGTACGCTCCATACATACGCGGGTGTGGGTACAGTCCGTACATACACTGGTGTACATACACGGGTGGGGGTACGGTCCGTACATACACTGTTGGGGTGGGGGTATGCTCCATACATACGCGGGTGGGGGTATGCTCCATACATACGAGGGTGGGGGTATGCTCCATACATACGTGGGTGTGGGTACGGTCCATACATACACTGGTGTACATACACGGGTGGGGGTACAGTCCGTACATGCACTGTTGGGGTGGGGGTACACTCCATACATACGCGGGTGTGGGTACGGTCCGTACATACACTGTTGGGGTGGGGGTATGCTCCATACATACGCGGGTGTGGGTAAAGTCCGTACATACCCGTGCCCACGCTGTGGAATGCTTGTGCGGCCGGTACCCAGGCCTTTGGCACATGGGTACGGGCCTTACCGCCATTGTTGGGGTGACGTGGGTGTGGGCGTGGTACGACTCGTACCCACGCTCTTAAGGCGTGGGTACGGTACGTACCTGTATTGTTGTGTTGCCGGTTCGTGTCGTCGCCCACTTCCGTTGTGGCGGACGCTGGCGTTGCTGGACACGCCCCCACCCCCTCGACGTGACCAGGGCCTGGAGGTCAGGTATGTCCAGGGCATGTGTGCTGTGTGACTTGGGTGGGGGTTTTGTGTCCTGCCCCTGCCCCCCCCCCCCCTTTGCCCCTGGGTGTTGTTCTGACCTTCTGCGGCATCTGGGTCGGTACCTGTAGAGGAGGTCGACTGCTATGAGGGCCGGGATGACACGTAGGTTCGGGTCCATGTCTGTCAGTCACGTACAGGTGCTCCTTGTGCGCGTCGTCCTGATTTTCCGGCAGTTTTTGGCTGCCGGAAAATATTCTCCGTGCGGGATGACGTCGGTGCGAATCGTACTTCCTGGTTCGTGGAACGCAGGCTGCATACGTCCCAACGTCACGTCGGCGCTTTTACGGATGTCATTTGTGTGTTTATTTTCGTCGGTTGGTGTTTTGTACGATTCGTACGGAAATAGTGTTTCCATGCGAATCGTACTTGCATGTTTGTAAAGTTTTACAACCGGGTACGAGTCGGACGGAGAAAAGCCTCCGTCCGACGGTTCGTACCCGGTTTCGCCAGGATCGTAATCGGCACCTAAATAAATGTAAAAATATATAAATATGGTAAAAATTTAAAAAGCAAATATATATAATATTAAAAATTCAAACAAATAAATACATATGATAATATTAAATACATATGACAAAAACCAATGAATAGTATATTAAATAAAGCAAAAAAAGAATTCAAAGACACATTTTTGATTAGAAATTATTTAGAAACAAAAAAAAGTAAATATTACATAAATTACGTTTTTGTATTTCCTACCCTATACCACTACACTATTCACAACCCACATCTACATTTAAAAAAAATGTAATTCCATATTTAACATAATTAATTATTAATTATAAAACTAATTAAAAAATGTAAAAATGTTGTAACTTCCCAACATTTACCCCTATAATCCCCACAACCCACAGCTAAAATTAAACTATAAAAAAAATAATTACACTATTACAACTTATTTTCAATTAAAAAACAAGTAGTATTCAACAACTAATTATAAAGTAAACAAAATAAATGTACTCCCCACCCTTTACCCCTATAAAAACAAAACCCACACAAACAAATAAACAATTACTCTAATTAATTAACAATTAAATAATTAATATTCATGATCAACCAATTATTAATTAATTAAACATAAATTACTTCCGACCCTTTACCCCTACAAACCCCACAACCCACACCTAAAATTAATTATACAATTTCCATTTTAATTTTTCAATTAATTAATTAATAATCATCAACAACTAATTATTAATTAAAAATAAATTACTTCTGGCCCTTTACCCCTATAAACCCCACAATTAGTACCTAAAACTAATGACAAAATTTCTATTTTTATTTTTCAATGTATTAATTAATATTAATTAACAACTAATTATTAATTAAATAAACATAAATTACTTCACACCCTTTACCCCTACAAACCCCACAGCCCACACCTAAATTTAATTACACATTTTCCGTTTTAAGTTTTCAATTAAATAATTAATAATAATGAACAACTAACTATTAATTAAAAATAAATTAATTCTGGCTCTTTACCCCTATAAGCCCCACAACCAGTACCTAAAATTAATTACACAATTTCCATTTTTATTTTTCAATTTAATAATTAATGTTAATTAACAACTAATTATTAATTAATTAAAAATAAATAACTTTGCACCCTTTACCCCATAAACCCCACAACCCGCACCTAAAAAACATTCCATAGTTACCATAACTAATTACCAATTAATTAATTAATATTAGTTAACAACAAATTAATAATTAATTACAAATAAATCACTTCCTACAATTAACACTATAAAACCGTGATTAAAAATATTAATAAATAGGAATAAAATTACTTTATTATAATTAAATTACTTCTCACCCCATTCCCCTATAAACCCACAACCCGCTAGAGAACTAAAAAACACAAAGGTGCCGATTGCGATCGGGTAAAGAAAATTCCCGTATGACTCGTATCCGTATATTTTTACGTACGAATCGTACAAGTTCCGTCCCACCGGTGAAGTACGATTCGTACGTGAAAAATACATACGAATTGCTTCTGGAAAAGGTCTACGAGATGTACCCGGACAGTTTAACGTACAAATCGTAAAACTGAAGTCCGAGCACACAAGTACGATCCGTACCGCCCTTCCGAATACACAAGCATATGTAAAACGTCCCGTACGGAGCGAACTCTGTACCACTCGTATCCCGGGTAAACTTGTGCCCGGGATACGAGTCGTACAGCCCCCCCTCCCCCGCTTATGTCCGCACATACCCCCGTATGTCAGCACCGTACCCCCATATGTCAGCACCGTACCCCCCCATGTCCGTACCGTACCCCAGCCCCGTACTTGTACGCACCGTACCCCAGCACCGTACCCCAGCCCCGTACTTGTACGCACCGTACCCCAGCACTGTAACCCTGCCCCGTACTTGTACGCACCATACCCCAGCCCAGTACTTGTACGCACCGTACCCCAGCACCGTATCCCAGCCCCATACTTGTACGGACCGTACCCCAGCATCGTACCCCAGCCCCGTACTTGTACGCACCATACCCCAGCACCGTACCCCAGCCCCGTACTTGTACACACCGTACCCCAGCCCCGTACCCCAGCCCCGTACTTGGACGCACCGTACCCCAGCACCGGACCCCAGCCCCGTACTTGGACGCACCGTACCCCAGCACCATACCGCAGCCCCGTACTTAGACGCACCATACCCCACCACCGTACACCAGCCCCGTACTTGTACACACCGTACCCCAGCACCGTACCCCAGCCCCGTACTTGTATGCACCGTACCCCAGCACTGTAACCCTGCCCCGTACTTGTACGCACCATACCCCAGCCCAGTACTTGTACGCACCGTACCCCAGCACCGTATCCCAGCCCCGTACTTGTACGCACCGTACCCCAGCACCGTACCCCAGGCCCGTACTTGTACGCACCATACCCCAGCACCGTACCCCAGCCCTGTACTTGTACACACCGTACCCCAGCCCCGTACCCCAGCCCCGTACATGGACGCACCATACTCCAGCACCGGACCCCAGCCCCATACTTGGACGCACCGTACCCCAGCACCATACCCCAGCCCCGTACTTAGACGCATTATACCCACCACCATACCCCAGCCCCGTACTTGGACGCACCATACCCCAGCACCATACCCCAGCCCCGTACTTGGATGCACCGTACCCCAGCACCGTACCCCAACCCCGTACTTGGATGCACCGTACCCCAGCACCGTCCCCCAGCATCGCGTATGTATGGACCTTACAACAACATTGCATATGCGAGCATGGTACAACAACATCGCATATGTACGCACCTTACATATGCGAAAACTACTCGTACTGAACCAGGACACTGTAAAACAGCACAAGGAGGGTCAATTCGACTCGCACAACACCACAAAATACATCAAAATGACTGACCTGGCACATCCAAACAGGCAAACAGAGGCCCAAACTCACAACCACCTCTTATAACACACCCACCAAAATTTCAAACTCAGGCACACCCACAAATGGACCAATAGAAAGGGCCCACACACACAAACCATGAGCCTTTGCAACAGACTCAATGCAGCTACAGAGCATACCCCAACAACTGCACCCATACACCTTAACATATACACCTTCACACACACTCCTTCACACATACCCCCTCTTCACATTCCCACACACACCTTCACATTCACACCCACACACCCACAACCATCCACACCCTCACCCCACACCATGTCCACAGACAAGAATCCAAAGTTCACAAGGGAGGAGCTGGACATCCTTGTCAACAAAGTCATCAGAGTCGAGCCAAAGCTCTTTGGAACATTGGTCAGACAGACCAGCATAGCCGAAAAATCACGCCTGTGGCAGAGGATCGTCGATAGAGTGAATGCTGTTGCACCCATCAGAAGGACCAGGAATGAATGCCAAGCCAGGTGGTACGATCTGCGGAGGGCAGTCAAGCGGAAAATGAACGAGGACTATGCCCAGAGCAACATCACTGGAGGTGGGCTGCCCCGCAGACCAGTACATTACCATCCCTAGGAGGAGAAGGTGATGGCCCTGCTTCCGCCGGTGGGAGTACACGGACTTGAAGAGGAGTTGCAGAGCCGGGTGAGTACACAAACAACTTACATAACATGGGGTAATGGCATCCACACCCCAACTACACCAAATGCATGCAACTACCCCCAAGCCCACATCCGGACACAACCACACTCAAAAACAATGCTCATGCCACTAACATGTGTATGCCCCATTCACAAAGCAAGGCCATGCCATGTCCCAGGCTACACAAACCACAAACCCAAGACTGGATGTCCGGGATGCTGGGAGGGTGGGGCTAACAAAACACATTGTTCAACTCAGAATCAGACACCTTTGCCCTCAGCCCATATGACCCAGGTACATACCCATGCACCATGCTCAATGCACAGGGACTGGCAAAGTACTGACAAGGTAGCTGACACTTGGCCCTGCTGTAGGCAGCACAAGGCCCTCCTGTGACCACTGTAAACTCAAACACCAACACCACAAGCTCAGATATCTAGGACAGGAACTCACACTCACTGTCATGGCAGCATGTTCTATGAGGGGACAGATACATCACCTGGGAGACCCATTGCCAAATCACACTACACCCACCAGCAGGCCCTGTCACACACACCCCTTACACAAGCACACACCCCTGGGGCAGGCAAAGGATTTACCCACTCTCACAATGGACATGTGACACAACAAGATCAATCCATAGCCAAAGAAGCATCCAAGCCAAAAATCTACATGTCAAACACTCAGGAGAACATATCAATCTGTCCCCCGCAACATACCCATCCACAAGTGAACATTGAGGGGAATGCTAGGCACATACAACTACCTGGAGGAACTGTGCCAACTTGAATATGTATGAAACATGGATGTTGCATGAAAAAGCATTAACATTGTCTCTCTCTCACACACAGGGCAACGTCATGGATCTACCCCCAACAATGGGGGGGAAGAATCACAGTCCCAGGCTCGGGAGGAACCTGATCCCACTGGCAGCGATGCCTCTTAACACTCCACGGATGACCCCAACCCACCTGGACCCTCTGGTGTCCAAGCCCCTGCAGTACCTGCTTCAGGTACATCTGTGCCAACCACCACCCCCATTCCTGACACATCACAGGAGACACCCACAAGCCCTGCCCGTACTGAACAACTGAGCCAATCTGACCTGGAGGGACAATGTTCGCCGGTCACCCAGGAGGAGGCAGACAACCCCGCAACTGCCATCCCTCAGGGGTCCCGTAGACCCGATGTGCCCACAACGGCAGGCCAGGCTCGTGTGGGCAGGGGTGGTGGGAGTGGAGGCAGGCGGAGGCGAGAACCTGACCAGCCAGCTGAAGGGACCAGTATGTCACACATACGCATCATCATGGACGCATTCCGGCGTGACACTAGGGCCATCAGCCAGGTAGTGGAGACCCTCACAGAGATTAAGAACCAGCAGGCTGAGCAACACGCCAGTCAACAAGAACACCAAGGACGGATGGAGGCAAGACTGGCTGAGCTCCTGGCGGTGCAAACGGAAATAAGCCATTCACTCCGTCGGATCGCCGACAACATGGCCAACCCTCCCTGTGCCACCAGGAGAAGACCCCCACCAGCCACAGGGAGGGAGGAGGAGGAGGATTCGTCCGACGGAGCGTCCCAAACATCGTCAAGGCCTGCATCTGAGGGTCCCGCGAGGAAGGTGGGTCGTCCACGGAAAAGACCGTGAGAGGCAGCGGACCATCCACATCTCCCAGGTCACCTGGCCTGGCACCTGGCCTTCATGCGCAACAGCAGCACCTCCTTCACTGACATTCTCTGCCACATGGACTTGCTGGTCACAGTCTGACCAATGATGACAAACACTGTGGTCTGGACTCTGATGACTTCAAATGCCAAGGATCCCATCTCCCCCTGTGAACTTTGGATTCTAGGCACACTGTATAGCACCTATTTTTTCCCACAAAACACGCCCCCCACCGAGAATAAAAATACATTTCTTTAATTAGATGTTGCAGTCATTTTGCATGAGTCCACAACATACGTGTTTGGAAATGTCGAACTATGCCTGAGAGTTGAACTAACTCCACCCATCCATACCCTGGGATCTGAGTTCAGTACAGGACACACATGGGTCACAATGTATCATCCAATACAGACATGGAGCACAATACTCACCCGTGATGGCCCCAAGCTGCTGAGGGGGGGCTTGCAATACTGTGCGGACAGACCAATTTGGAAGAGTATCATTAAGGCGTAGAGGTCATGGCTCATGTCGAGGATCCCGGGGAGGGAGTCCCAGGTATGTTTGGCCAGGTAGGAGAACTATGTCCTGCATGCTGGAGTTCGGTGGATGTGAAGAATGGCGGCCAGGGCAAGGTTGGATGCACGAGTTGGCCCAACGGGGTCTTGGATGACAGGTTTCCAAGGTTGGTTTGGGGTCTGGGGTTGTGGACTGCCTCCTGAGTGTGGGTGAGGAGTGTGAAGGTTATCCTGCAGCAGACAGTGATCCATTGCAGCTATCTCAGGTGGACGGTGATGTGGCTGGGGCACGGGATGTTGAAGCTGAGGTGTGCAGAAGCACCCTGGATGTGGACAAGTTTTCCAGGAGTTTGGCAGCACTTGCTCCGTAGAGGGCGGGGCTGTAGTTGACACGGCTGGTGTCGTGGACCTGGGGGACGGTCTGTCTTTCCTTGGAGTGGATCTATCTGTGGATCATGTGTATCATGCGGAGGGTGTTGCAGCATGAGGTACAGATGCTGGTGAGTTGCATGGCAATTGTGAACGACGAGTCCATGATGCACACCATCTTGTGTGCGTGGCCACTGGGTGCTGGTGCAGTGCCCTGGCAGATGGGACACAAGGAGTTGACCCAGATGTAAGGGGACAATCCTCAGATGATTACCTCAGTCCTGTAAAAGTCCAGCCTCAGGTGGCTGATGTTCAGCCATTCATCATCGGACCTCATGCCTTCTTGAAGGTTGGAACTGGCAATGGCTGTGTCTTTGGTGAGGGTGAGGAGCAGCTGGCTGTCAATGGCATACGAGATGATGATGAGGTTGTGTGCGCTTGTGATGGTGGAGAGGGGGGTCTTGGACACATTGAAAATTGACACGCTGAGAGATGAGCCCTGGGCCATGTGCCAGATGACACCACTGTGCTACATGCTGAAGGCTTGAGTTCCACTCCCATGGCCTTGCTGGTGAGCTACTTGGTGATTTCATCCTGGTCCATCCCCTGGATACTAGTGTTGGAGATGTGTGAGCTGACAGTGTGTGACCACATCGTGCATAATGCTGTGGAGAGGTCAAGGGGGGTGGCCTCACCATGGGTGAGCAGGGCAAAGTTGTCGGTGTTGGTGACAATGATGATGGTTGCAGTGGGGTGATTACTGTGGAAGACGGTCTTGTGCAGGTTGCCTGGAGCTCTTTGCATGGAGGAAGTTTGTCAGTTTCTCGTTGACTGTCTTCCTGATGACATTTTCTGGCTAGTGAAGCACAGTGATGTTCCTTGAGAGCCAGCGTTCCTGCTGTCCATTGTCTAAGAAGGGCCTGGGTCACTGCATGCCTCTATCTACCATGGAATGTGGCTAACTCCAATGATACATACATGACGTGCTGGACGGGGGCTACAAGGATGGGGAATGATGTGGTTGAGATGTTGTGTGGGAAGGGGCCTGATGGAGATCCCCAGGGGATGTTGCACATGAGCCGGGTGTTGTATCTGTTGATGATGGAAGTCCAAAACCTGAGGGTGGTTGGTGCCACGTATAATAGTGCGATCTGCCTCTGTGTGCCAAGGCTAGCGTGTATGTCCATGAGCTTGCAGTGGTAGAAATTTGCAAGGGATTGGTTCAGCCTTGCAAGGGTGGGGTGTCTTTTGGATGGAGAGCTGATGTCAGTGCACTCACGATGCTGATGAGCTCCTTGATGTTGTGCGGTTTTATGGCCTCGGCCCCATCTGAAGGATCTCCAATTGTCCTTGCTGATGATATGGTGATGGCTGTGTGTGCCGTTTTCCAGGGCTGTAAGGCCACTGATGGTTATTTGTGTTGCAAGCTGTGCACAAGAGTCCTGCTAGACGTGTATGAGTCCAGTAGGTCTGCCTTGTCCCAGGTGGCTTAATTGTTGATGTGCGTCACAGGAAAGTCCGTCAACATGGCTAGATTGTTGGATCAGTTGATGATCCAGTGTGTGAGGTTGCAGGGTGTGGCGGTGGTGTTGGTCCCAGTGTCCCACACAGCATGTCTGTGCTGACTTACATCAAGCATCTTTGGGGGATTGGTAGCGGGGTGTGTGGCAGTGTGTTGCTCGTCAGAGACGTAGATGCTAATGTGGATGGACCAATAATGGATGCTGGTGTGGTTCTCATCCAGCCAGAAGTTCCTGGCCCACAGCCACATGTATCCTGTGGATGTGAGGGCGTGCGTGACGATGGACGTGTTGATGGCTTTGCAGAATTGTGGATGTAGGCCTGGAGATCTGTAGATGGGTGTTACTCTGAGGGTTTGCAGGGGGTTTGTGCTAAACCGGATTTGTGACCCTGAGTGCGTACTTGGGAATAGATATCAATTCATCCTCCGGGATTGTTAGTGCCGTCCCTGCGGGTGCTCTTGTATCCGTCTGAGATGGCAATGAAGAAGTTGTGTGCTGAGGATGCTTTCATCCAGGTCACTGTCATGAAGGTGATGTGTGGGCCTGTTGTGTTGAGGAGGTAACAGAGTCCCATGGCGTGCTGGTGGATGGAGCCGGTGTGGAGTAAGAGGGACATGACCTGGTTGGTGTGACAGGGCATGGAAGGCGGGGCAGCGCTGTGTAGGCAGTTGGAGTTGCACACTCTGCATGCGAAGGTGTCGTGTGTGCGCTTAGGGTATGCCTGAGAGCATGCGGTTGATTTTCGGTTGGACATTGCTTGGAGGGTGGCTGCAACATGAGACTGTTGTGTGATATGGGTCATGCAAGGACATGAGGGTCGTGCAATGTGCACGTTGCATGCGCTGACGGTCCTGCCTTTGGCACTGCGTGGCTGCAACAGTAGCACAGACAAGCTGATGCCAGCCTAATGAATGGGTGGAGGGAGGAAGGGAGGAGCATCTTGGAGGCGTGTAGGTTGCAGAATCCGGGAACTTGGTGGGCCCTTGCCGCAGGGGCTTGGCAGTTCGGGCTGGACTGTTCCCATGAGGCACAGGGTCAGACTGATTTGCATATGGCCATGTCTGAACTGGGGTGCAGAGTGGGCTAAAGAACGGTGATGGATTAAACCCAGATCAGTTGACTGGGGGTGAGAGCTTGCAATGTTCAACACTCCGTCCATCATTTCCTTTGGTTTTTGCTTTGTTCGCCATAAGTTGGCAGGGTATGCTCAGACGTGAGTCCCTTGCTCACTTTGCCACTGGATTCAATCAAGCCTGGCTGAAGACGGCTGAAATGCCAGAAACCGGTCCTAGGAAGCTTGTTTCCGGTCCAGGGAAGACATGGCTTGGCAGTTCGGGCTGGACTGTTCCCATGAGGCACAGGGTCAGACTGATTTGCATATGGCCATGTCTGAACTGGGGCGGCAGAGTGGGCTAAAGAACGGTGATGGATTAAACCCAGATCAGTTGACTGGGGGTGAGTGCTTGCAATGTTCAACACTCCGTCCATCATTTCCTTTGGTTTTTGCTTTGTTCGCCATAAGTTGGCAGGGTATGCTCAGACGTGAGTCCCTTGCTCACTTTGCCACTGGATTCAATCAAGCCTGGCTGAAGACGGCTGAAATGCTAGAAACCGGTCCTAGGAAGCTTGTTTCCGGTCCAGGAAAGACATGGCTTGGCAGTTCGGGCTGGACTGTTCCCATGAGGCACAGGGTCAGACTGATTTGCATATGGCCATGTCTGAACTGGGGTGGCAGAGTGGGCTAAAGAACGGTGATGGATTAAACCCAGATCAGTTGACTGGGGGTGAGTGCTTGAAATGTTCAACACTCCGTCCATCATTTCCTTTGGTTTTTGCAGGGGCCGCAGCAGCAGGCGGCATGTACTGGAAACTAGGCCGAAAGTAGCACACAAAGACAAGGATGTCAGAAAGGACAACTGCAACAGGCGTATATAAAGGAAGGAGTGTCAGGTTACTCATGGCTGACCCAGAGAAAATGGATGAACAATCACCAAAGATGACTGACACAGGATCAGGAAACAGAAGGCCGAGCTGCGCACAGGAGACACACCCTCAGCAGGCGTTGATGGCCCGTTGGGGGGAGCAACCTGCCCAAATACATACACAACCATGGACTTCATGCACAATAGAGATTATTAGCCATGAAGAACTGCATGCATGTTGCCAAACTACACATAGACTCATATGTACAATCTTTGACAACTATGTCAGAGATGACGCATGCAAAGTGGCAAGAGACCTGCATTGACAGAGATGAGGCACTTTGGAGGGTGAGGCACACCTTTATTACTCAGGCTCACACTAAGGGAAATGCATCAATATGAACAGACTCACAGGTCATTTGACTGAACATGTGGGACCTACGCTGGACACCCCCTTCACAACACGGATGTTGTAAATCCAAATGAACTGGCACACAAGTTAAGGGGATGAGCCAAACACCTCCTGATTCACACGGAGAGGCTGCAATTCCCCATTGAGCCTGTTATGGGGATGTCCCACACTATGTCCACCCGTAGCATCCCGTATGTTTCAGAGGGAAGTTTTACACACATTGATGCCTTCATCAGAATCAAAACACCATTACAGATGAATGTCACGAAGGGTGACTATCAATTCATGGGAGTCATGCTACATGTTATGTGCCCCATGGTGAGTCGACATGTATGCATGGTAACACAACATGCACAGAAGCAGTCCCCACACATTCCAAACATGTACCACACCCAAAATGCCTTGCTGCAATTCTTACCCAAACTGATATTTCCCCATGTCCGTGCATGGAACGCTGATTCAGCACACGTTGCAATCCTCATGAGGAATAGCAGGAGGACAACGATGACACGAGCAGACAACATGTGCAAGAACCTGGCAAGGACAGACACACAAGAAGTCAGCTAAAATATTTTTCTCCGCATACATGGTCATTTACTAAACAGGAACAATGTTGTCCCCATGCTAATTTAAAAGAAAGTGTCTCAGCTAAAATTTGTGGAATGACATCATCACTCGAGTGACACATCAGAACACACATCTAAGTCCCTTAGCGTACAGTCAGCTGGACACACACATCGCAACACATGCCACCCAAGGCTCCAAGCGTTCACACTCAGACCCAGTGACTCACCATTATGAGAAGAAGTTGCATATGAGCTGTCTCCGGATATCCTTCTCCTCCTCCTCCTCCTCCTCCTCCTCACTTGCCTCGTGACCAAGCCCTTCATCCTCCACAGGTGGATGTTCCTGCTCATCCTGCTCCAGGATGAGTGGCACTGCCTTCTCCACTGCCATGTTGTGCAGCGTGCAGCACACGAGGAATATTTTGCAGACCTTCGCCGGTGCATATGGGAGGGACCCGCCTGTCTTGTGAAGGCACCGGAATCGGCTCTTCAGGAGGCCAAACTTCCTCTCAATCACTCGCCTGGTCTGCCCTTGTGCATTGTTGTACCGGTGATCTGCAGCTGATCTTGGGTTGCGGAGAGGCGTCATCAGTCATGGCATGTTGGGATAGCCAGAGTCCCCTACATGGAAACATCATGTAAATAAGTGGGTCAGGAGATGACTTAAGAGCCAAAGATACAGCAACACACAGGACAAACAGAGTATACCCACCACCAAGACATGCTCGTTCGTTGTGCAGCCGCAGCATCATTTGTGGCACCCTGCTACGCCTCATGATGTAGGCATCATGTGCTGACCCTGGAAAACGTGCACAGACATGGGAAATCAGCATGTTAGCAACACACATCACAAGGGCATTTATAGAGTGGTAATGTTTACGGTTGCGATAGGCTACCTCCTGTGCCTGTGGTGGTACCAAAGTCACATATGTCCCATCAATGGACCCAATGACATGGGGCATCCCTCCCAGGGCATAGAAATCCCCCTTGACACCTGTCAACTCCTCAGGAGTCGGAAAATGGATGAATTCATCAAGGTGCTCCAACATGGCTGCCAAAACATCACGCAGGACATGGCTGAACATTGTCTGTGACATGCCACCAACATCAGCTATGGTGAATTGAAACATACCTGTGGCAAAAAAATGTAGGGCTGCCATCACCTTCATCTTGGGGGTCAGCACAGTAGGATACCTGTGTCGCGGTTGGAGGTGTGGTGCCACCTTGGCGGTCAAGTCCTCAATCAACTGTTGAGTGAATCTGTAACGTCGGATGCAGGCATGTTCCCTCATGGCACCCAAGTCTGGCATTGGTCGGGGGACAGGCGGTGCCCTGCAGAAAATTGTAATGAATAACGAAGATTGAGAGCATAACAACATCACAGTCAATGAACAGAGCACATGGTCAACTGCTACTACACATCTGCTAAATACAGTCTGGTCTGTGCAATACATCCAGGACACGTATGCCAGCTTGGTGATACTCCTACGAAAAGCCAGATACACCTGTTGATTGGCAAGTCTACATGACATGCCCTGAAACGAGCTGGGGCCAGACTGAGTGAACAGCCAGAGACATCACAGGAGTGACATACATCCACATAGCTGCATTTGAAGGATGTCATCTCATACAGACAGCTGACGGCAAGCTAGACGCACAGGTTACATGAAATGTCAAATGTACAGATCACACACATTGCGATGAAGGGGTACACGTGAAAACAGAAAACACAGACATTGAGACGACGCAGATATGTCCTCATGTCAAAATATCATGTTCGATGCATACAGACCCTGCTTACGTGGGAATCCACATGTGGCATGGTGTGCGTAGATGTGTGCCATGCCCATCTCCACACAGACACATGTTGGATGCAGCAACAGCAGATGTAGTTGACGGAACACCAACGGCAAGCTCATGGGAACACATGACACACACATGATATAGTCACATCGGGGCACGCTGATCGTGAAATGTCAGTTGTTAGTGTCCCTGTCCATTGCATCAGGGGACAGTTGCAGGTGGTGGTGACTGTGCCATACCAGTGATGCTGTGCTTGACATGTTTGTACTACAGGCACACATGTGCAAAGTGTGAAGGGGAAGTGTGCCACATAGTGCCCCATCACACATGACATGTGTACACAGGTCATCACACATCAATTGTGCAACTACATGAGGAGACATGTGCAATATCACTGCCTGACACACCTAGGCCCTGCACATGAAAGTCTGCAATGACAATGACTTGATGTCCAGCCTTGTGTGAATCGGAGACCACCATTCCTTACGTGTGCGCCTCCTATCACCAGTGTAAGCGTGTGAAACGCACCGTACACACGCTCTGAGAGCGTGTGTATGGTCCTTACCACTATAGTAGTGGTGCCGTAGGAGTACGCGTGGTACGGACCGTACACACATCGTGTGTACGGTCCGTATCACTATTGTAGTGGTGCCGTAGAAGTACGCGTGGTACGGACCGTACACACGTCGTGTTTACGGTCCGTATCACTATAGTAGTGGTGCCGTAGGAGTACGCGTGGTACGGACCGTATCACTATAGTAGTGGTGCCATAGGAGTACGCATGGTACGGACCGTACACACACGCGTACCAAACGGGACCACTACTATAGTGATACGGACCGTACACAGGCTCTGAGAGCGTGTGTACAGTCCGTATCACTATTGTAGTGGTGCCGTACGTGTACGGGTACATGTGAAACGCACCGTACATGTTTTTTTTAATCAAAAATTACATAGGGGACAAGTATTAGGGCCAAAATGCATGCTGGTTGTCATGGATACAGAGATTTCAGTTGCAATGTGGCCATCATGTGGGCTTGAAAAGTCAGTTGGCCCAAAAATTACAATGTTGCAAAGTGGTGTTTGCCTTGCTATGATGCTCAAAATTTGAACCATGCAAATTTGTGTCATTGGTGTATGTTTAATGGGATTGGAGGAAACGTAGGATGCAAATGAGTCTGACCAATCACTCTGTACTCCTGTAAATGAAAGCCCCCAGCAAGACAGATATAAGTCAGCCAGAACCCATGAGAGGGCACTTGCCTGCACAACTTTCCTGTTGACCACACTGCTGCTGTCTGTGCTTCCTCTGGCACCATGTCGCGGACTGTGGAGAGGGCCCAGCCATTCACACTTGAGGAGAATGAGGCATTGCTGAATGTCCTCCTCCCACAGTACCCCAGCCTGTATGGGAGACCAGGGGAGCAGGTGAGTGCTGACTCCACTACCTTTGACTGTGCACCTTTTTTGTGACTGTCACTTCTGGCATTGTGTCCAGGTGTGACAGACATGCAATGTGGTTTAGAGTGGGTCTCAAGGGGGGGGGGAAGGCTTAGGCCTGTCATGCAGAGCATGATGTAGTTCCTGTGTGCACTCCTCACTTGCATTGTGCTTACTGTGACATTCACTGCATGGTGCATGACACATTCAGCCTGGCAAATCCTTGGTGGCATTTTTTGGCTATTGTCCTGAGGGGATTCAGTGGTCCACCCGGTGTGACAGGTGACTGTACCCACAGATGTGTATGAGTTGAGTGGAGCTGTGGTGAGAGTGTCCAAGTGATGTGTATGCCCTCCTGGACATTGATGTGTGTGAAGGTTCCTTGTCATGTGGGTGAGTGTCTATGTGAAGTGTTGCACCACAGCTGCATGGAGGAGGCAACAGCTCTACCCATCTGATGTAAGAAGTAAGCCGTGCTGTGTGTCTGACTTGCTGAGCTAGCCCAACACCTGTGATATCCCACAGGCAAGTGGCACATGTGCAGAGTGAGGTATGTATCCGCTGTTGCCAATGGCAAGTGATTGATCTGTGCCTGTGTGTGTCTGTGTACTCTGCTGAAGTTGCGTCAGTGGCCTGGGGCCTGTAACTGCTTTGAGGTGCTGTCCATCAGCCTGGTGTTGCATGTGATGCACAGTGTGTGCCATGATCAGGGAGTGTGTCGCACCCCTCCTGCTACCTGTGTACTTTCAATGCCATGTAGTGCATTGGGGCTTCTACAGAGGCCAATGTCTATATGAGTAAGATGCTATTCCTTGGCAGCATCCTATGCCCTGTTCAACATATCATCAATGTTCAAATGTGTGTCTCTGTGACATGGAGCAGGTGTAGTGATGTTGTCTCACTTTGTCATCCTCACAGGTAACTGCCTACGAGAAGGGGGGGATCTGGAAGGAGATCGTCAGGGCCGTGAGAGTGGCAGGGGGTCGCAGTCGGCGCCTAGCCCAAGTCTGAAAACGATGGCAGGACATCCGGTGCTGGACCCGGCGCATCACCCGGGTCCAGCTGGGGCTCTCACCTCCACGCCCCCATGGCGGGCGTCGACGCCTGACCACCCACATGATGCGTGTCCTGGCTGTGGTCTTCCCTGACCTGGATAGGCAGTTACAGGAGGGACAGGAGCAAGGAGGGGGTAGGTACATGTCTGTTTGTTGTGTTGTGTGTCCCCAGCTTTTGGAAGTGCTCTGTAGCCTGGATCCACTGCCAGGGTTTATATGTGCAGTGCATATTCTGTTCCCCAAAGTCAACCATTGCTCTTATTCGTCCCTTCCTCTGCTTGACATGTGTCCCCTGGTCTGTGTGTAATCACAATTGCACATGGTCATCTAGCCTGCCAGTTGATCCAAGTGCACATTGCATTCTGCATCATGTGGGAGGGTATTCTGTGACATGTGTTGGTACCTTTCCTGTGCCCTGTCCTGTTCACTCTGTTGTGGGTCCATATTTGTTGGCACTGATGATGATTCTCAACATGGGAGTGTGGGGTTTCAAATGAACACACTTGCAGCATGCATGACCAATGTTGTGGCCTCAGACATGATGTGCATGAGTGAGAGATATGCATAGTGCCAGGACGGTTGCTCATGTTACAGTCAGATCATTCCAGGCACAAGGAGCAGTGTGCCCACTACAGTCCCCTGAGACACCCTTGCCTCGTAATCATGTGTGTCATCCAACACTGTGTCCATTCTCAGTGTGTTCAGCATATGTTTGCCTCTGTGGCATTGTTCCCTGGCCTCATTTGTATTTATCCAAAGTGTGCTACATGTGTCCACTGGACAGGGAGACCCCATTTGGCTTGTGCATACTCACACTGGGCAGTGCCTGTGTGTCTATTCACAACTATTTGTCGATGGTTGTTTGTCACAAATATGTGTTGGCAGCCTCACGAGGTGATGTGGAGTACATTTGGGAATTCTTGCTGCACATTTTTGTAAACCCTGATTAAGAGGTGTCACTTCTTGATATGTCTCAATCACATTGTCTCAGGTATGGGGGATTTGTGCGGGCGAGGCCTACATGGCCAAATCTTATGTCTCCTTGCCAGGTCTGACCTGTGTGTGATAATTGGCTGGACAGAGACTCAACGTGCAGTGACCCAGTGATGTTGTGCAGGGTTTAATGTTTGTGCTTTGCAGCATGTGTCAATTGTTTAAATACATGATTCCTGCTCATACATTTTTTGCACCAGTGTGTTGTCCAGATGCTACGTAGTTTGGTCTTTGTGTGCTGACATCTGTGTGGACATTCTGGCTTGCCATGGGGGTGTCTTCTCAGTGCAGGTATGCCTTTTTACGACACAATTGCAGGCCCATTAGCTCAGGCATTGTCCTGGGTTTGGACATGTGTGCTACTCCACATGACAGGCAGTGGGTCAGATGTGTTGGCAACTGTGTCATCAGGTAACGGATGGCCATGTGACAACTGACATAATTCAAGTTGTTAGTCACAAGGTATTGTACCTTGGCACTCACACTTGTCAACAGGTCTTCAGGTTTTAAATGCTTTAGTTTGATGTTTTGTTGTTAAGAACAATAATGTGCCTGCATGACAGATGTCTCCCAAGGAAGTGCACAACAAACCACCTTTACACTTTCAGGGAAAACGCTGGCACAATTTAAAAGAAGGCACTGTTCTAATGAGACTGTTTTCCAGATTATACATATACATGTTCCCCCAGTGTTGTAGAAATTGTGTAAGTCCTTGGTTGTTGGTGATACCAACTTACGAGTGTCAAGTCATCAAGACCTCCGTGGGCCCATGTATATGTACTTTCTGCAACAACATTTCTTTCTAACAGTGGCTTCTTTAAAGAAGTCTGCCAGCTTCTTCAATGACTGTGTAAATGTAGTTTTGTGTGCACCTCCTTGGGAGCCATCTGTTATGAAGGCACATGTGTGTTCTGTTCACAAAATGGCACATTCCCACATTCTGACCATGTCGATTATGTAAAGTATTGTGATTCCCAAGGGACCAACATTTTTTCGTTTTGTGTTCAAAAGTACTTACAGGTCTCTGAATGTGGGGTCACCTTTGGTATTGAGGTGTGTTACTTTGCCTTGGGTGCACCACTACCGTTTCTTTCAGGGTAAACAAGAGGTGGCATGACTTCATTGTATTGCTGTGCTCACCTGTTCCCAGACACTAGCTCCTCAGTGTATTTCTCCTTCAAGTTTTGGGCAGGTATGTCCTATTTTTCCTTGTGTCCAAGTGGCATGGTGGGTCTACCAACTGGGGAGTACAGGGCTTACCTATGTGCGGAGTAATCTAGCTGTTACTCATGATGCATTGCCTGATATGCACTGTGACCAATTGGTTTTGTACTCATGTGTCAGATGTATACAGGTGACTGATGTTTTTCTGTATCTTCACCTTGCCCACAGCATCATCATTGGAAACTGAGGGAGACACCTGCACGACCTGGATGAGGGACCCAGCACCTGTGCCACCAGTGCTGGCGAGTCTGTGGGAGCCAGTGGCACGGCGGGTGAGGGGAGTCAGTCGGAGGACCTGTCTGGTGGCGATTCCAACTACGACGCAGACAGGTATGAGGCTGACCTCATTGAGGGGGCGGAGGCTGCTACAACACCTAGCAGCAGCCCAACATCTGTCCCCGCCTCCTCCATTCCCATCACCGCCCTCCCAGTTGCTCCGGTCCCTTCTGTCCGTGCAGGGCACCACCATGTCTCCTTCGGGACAGGCACTGCACCCCCTGCCCCTGTCACCCCTGCTGCCCTCAGTGCAGAGTCTGTGGACATACTGCGGCAGTTGCAGGTTGGGCAGGCATCGGTGCTGACTGTCCTCCATGGCCACACCACACTGCTGACACAGATGGTGTCGTTCATGGGGGGCATGTCAGCAGCGATGTCTGAACAACGCAGGTTTCTGCGGTCCATGGACTCTTCCCTGACGGCAGCAGTAAGTCTCCTACAGCGCTTCGTCTCCCCCTACCCCAGCCCCATCCACACTTCCCTCTCCCATACCTGTCCCATGCACACCCAGACATTGCCAAGCACGCACCCCACCAGACACAGGCAGAACACCACCAAGTAATGGCAAGCACACACCTCCTGGCATGCACACTCAGGGGGATGTAGGCACACCCACTGGGTCTGGGGCAAAAAGACATACACGCAGCCACAGTCTGAGTCCGCAGGCCTCACAACCCAGTCCCTCCAAAAGCACTTCCCTTGGCTACCCTGCCAAACTGACACCCAAAGAGGTCGACATGGGTGAGCTGCCCATCACCACCACTGTGACACCACCCCGCAAGCGGGCGTGGAAGTCCCCAGGCAGGGTAGTTGAGTCCCACCCCCTGTCCACCCCCTCCCCCAAGAGCGCTGCACCCCATCCTTCGGCCACCCCCCCCTCCATTGGCCCTGGGGTTTCTTCCGGTGCAGGGGTTACCCTGGATGCCCTGGCAGCAGTGTGCAGTGACGTGCTCACATCCACCGTTGGCACTACCGCATCCCCTGTGGTGGAGATGTCCACCCCTGCACCCACCACACCTGCCCTTCCCCCTCCTGTCCCTGCGGTGCCTGGTCCTTCCCCACATGATGCTCCCCCGGTCGACAAACCTGAGGGTTCCACTGTGCAGGCAAGCTAGGGGAGACGCTTGCCCATGTGTCCCCCCAAGGACTTCTATTATGGACTGGCCATTGGCCTTTGTATATAGTGTCATTTCGTTATTTGTTTGTTATGCTGAATAAAGCATTTTATTTTTACTTTGAACACTATTGCATTTCCGGTATTGATGTTGGTGCTGAGGCTCCAGGAGTTGGTGTTGTGGTAATGTGTTATGGTTCTGAGAAATGTTCTAGTCTGATGGTCATGAGGTGGACCATGGTATCTGCGTGCCATCACAAGGTCTCTGCAAATAATCATTGGTAGTGTGTGTTATTTTGGTTTTGAGACATTGTCCCAAGGAGTGTTCCTTCCTCTGTGGCACCTGACATCTTCCCTGCAAAGAGTTGCACAATTGTTGTGCTGACCTGTGTCTACATTTCCTTTGTTGGTGACGGATCCCTTCAACTATGGCCATGCCTGCTCAGCAATGTCTCCGGCTGCATCGTCTGTGCCATCCTTGCTAGTCAGTGTACTTGTGTGTTGAGAATGTCGGAATGCCTTCATGGAGAAATTCTCCCTTTTCAGCACTATGCATGTGTGTACTCCCGGCCCAGCACACATATGGTACTTGTTATGCAGGGTATTTGGGCACATGACTCACAATTGTGGGCATTGTATCTGTGGCAACTCCACCATAGTCCTTCCATGAGAGACAACATCTTGGTCGCTGGCCCAACACCTGAACATTCCTATCAGTCCTGGGATGTGCGTGACAGTGTGTGTTCCCTTTGGCTCTCTTAGTTTAGTAGGCAGTGACATGACTATACAGTCTTGTGGCATGATCCAAGTGTGTGTATTGTGCTGCATCCACCAGGGGTGGGTATGCATGTGTTATTTGTCCTTACATCCACATGCAGTGTGTCATGCAGTGGGGGAGTGACATCCATCCTCCTGGGAGTGGGACACTGCTGTCAGTGATGTGTTGTTATGGTACTATCATCATTGTCCAAAGTTAGAGATGCGTACATTCACCCATGGAGTTGTGGTCATCTGATAATGATGTACACCCCCCCCCCATGTCTCTGTCCACTGCTGGGAGTCCTCTGCACCCACCCCCATGTTTCTCTCCACTGCTGGGAGTCCTCTGCACCCACCCCCATGTCTCTGTCCACTGCTGGGAGTCCTCTGCACCCACCCCTCACATGTCTGTCCACTGCTGGGAGTGATATGCACCCACCCCTCATATTGCAGGCCACTGCTGGGAGTCCTCTGCACCCACCCCCATGTCTCTGTCCACTACTGGGAGTCCTCTGCACCCACCCCATGACTCTATCCACAGCTGGGAGTCCTCTGCATCCACCCCCATGTCTCTGTCCACTGCTGGGAGTCGTCTGCACCTACCCCCATGTCTCTGTCCACTGCTGGGAGTCCTCTGCACCCACCCCCATGTCTCTGTCCACTGCTGGGAGTCCTCTGCACCCACCCCTCACATGTCTGTCCACTGCTGGGAATGATATGCACCCACCCCTCATATTGCAGGCCACTGCTGGGAGTCCTCTGCACCCACCCCATGTCTCTGTCCACTGCTGGGAGTCCTCTGCACCCACCCCCATGTCTCTGTACACTGCTGGGAGTCCTCTGCACCCACCCCCATGTCTCTGTCCACTGCTGGTGTTGATATGCACACACCCCCATGTCTCTGTCCACTACTGGGAGTCCCCTGCACCCACCCCTCACATGTCTGTCCACTGCTGGGAGTGATAGGCACCCACCCCTCATATTGCAGGCCACAGCTGGGAGTCCTCTGCACCCACCCCCATGTCTCTGTCCACTGCTGGGAGTCCTCCGCACCCACCCCCATGTCTCTGTCCACTGCTGGGAGTCCTCTGCACCCACCCCGCACATTTCTGTCCAATGCTGGGAGTGATATGCGCCCATCCCTCATTTTGCAGGCCACTGCTGGGAGTCCTCTGCACCCACCCCCATGTCTCTGTCCACTACTGGGAGTCCTCTGCACCCACCCCTATGTCTCTGTCCACAGCTGGGAGTCCTCTGCACCCACCCCCATGTCTCTGTCCATAGCTGGGAGTCCTCTGCACCCACCCCCATGTCTCTGTCCACTGCTGCGAGTCCTCTGCACCCACCCCCATGTCTCTGTTCACTGCTGGGAGTCCTCTGCACCCACCCCCATGTCTCTGTCCACTGCTGGTGTTGATATGCACACACACCCATGTCTCTGTCCACTGCTGGGAGTCCTCTGCACCCAACCCTCACATGTCTGTCCACTGCTGGGAGTGATATGCACCCACCCCTCATATTGCAGGCCACTGCTGGGAGTCTTCTGCACCCACCCCCATGTCTCTGTCCACTGCTGGGAGTCCTCTGCACCCACCCCCATGTCTCTGTCCACTGCTGGGAGTCCCCTGCACCCACCCCTCACATGTCTGTCCACTGCTGGGAGTCCTCTGCACCCACCCCCATGTCTCTGTCCACTGCTGGGAGTCCTCTGCACCCACACACATGTGCCTGTCCACTGCTGGGAGTCCTCTGCACCCACCCCTCACATGTCTGTCCACTGCTGGGAATCCTATGCAGCCACCCACACACCCACCCACTCCCTTGGTGCAGTACACTGCTGTCCTGGGCCTACACACAGACCAATATAAAGGTAATATTCTGCACCAGGCCGTAGGCCAACATTCGTGCGTGTGTACACCTTGTATCCCAAATGTACTGGTGCCGTAGGGGTACGTGTGATACAGACCATACCCCCGCATTCATAGGGTGTTTACGGTCATTACCACGCGTACCCCTACGGACAAAATCCAATGGTGATACGGCCCGTACCCACGCTATGTATGTGTGGGTGCGGTCCGTATCACTATAGTAGTGGTGCCGTAGGAGTACGCGTGGTACGGCCCGTACACACACTCTGAGAGCATATGTACGGTCCGTACCACGTGTACCCCTACGGCACCACTACAATGGCGATACAGACCATACACACTCTCTGAGGGCGTGTGTACGGTCCGTACCACGCGTACCCCTACGGCAACTACTACAATGGTGTTACGGACTGTACACATGCTCTGAGGGCGTGTGTACGGTCCGTACCACGCGTACCCCTATGGCACCACTACAATGGTGTTACGGACCGTACACACGCTCTGAGGGCCTGTGTACGGTCCGTACCACGCGTACCCCTACGGCACCACTACAATGGTAATACAGACCGTAAACACACTCTGAGGGCGTGTGTACGGTCCATACCACACATACCCCCACAGCACCACTATTATAGTGCTACGGATGTGTGAGTACGGTGCATATCCCTATTGTAGTGTTGCCGTAGGGGTATGCGTACACGTCCACTTCCGTTGTTGCGTGACGCAGAGATTGGTGGACATGCCTCCCGGAGTGACCAGACCCTGGGGGTAATGTATGTCCTCAATATTGTAGGTTTTAATTTGGGTAGGGGGTATGTTTCCTGCCCCTCACCCCCCCCTTGGCCCCTGGGTGTTGTTCTCACCTTCTGTGGCGTGTGCGTCGGGTTCGGTGCACCAGGTTGTAGGCTAAGAGGGCCGGGATGACACGTAGGATGGGGTCCATGGCTGTCCGTCACGTACCGGGGCTCCGTTTTCGCGTCAGACTCAGTTTTCCGGCTTTTTTTGGCTGCCGTAAAAAAATAGCTGTGCGGAGTGACGAATCGTACTTGCTGGTCCGTAAAACGCTGCCTGACTCCGTACGAACGTCACGTACGCGCTGTCCAGGATCAGACTCGTACGTATTTTTTAGCCGTACGATGTTTTGTACGAATTGTACGGAAATGCTATTTCTGTACGAATCGTACTTGCTGGATTGTACGGTGGATTTCCCGGGTACGAGTCGTATGGAGAATACACTCCGCACGACGAATCGTACCCGGGTTTTACAGGATTGGAATCGGCACTAAAATGTAATTAAACTTAATTTGATAGCTACTAAAAATTTTACAAATATATTAAAAAACAGACAATACTTATACAAAAAATACATCACATACATTTAAAATATGTACTAAAATACATAACACTAATGAAAAAATTTATATTTTAAACTTCTATATTTTTTTCAAAATGATATTTCTAAACTTAAAATTGATATTCTTGACCACGATATTCTTGCTCTCGATATTTCTGTGTCATGATATTTACAACTCGATATTTGTGTAAGTAGACATTTTGTCTAAATACTGTTTGGAACCAATGGCCAGTTGAGTGGAACCATCAATG
The DNA here is from genome assembly GCF_964204655.1 of Triturus cristatus. Taxonomy (NCBI): domain Eukaryota; kingdom Metazoa; phylum Chordata; class Amphibia; order Caudata; family Salamandridae; genus Triturus; species Triturus cristatus. Next base: position 944,529,846 of record NC_140587.1, on the reverse strand, counting down.
TGAATGATGCATTTGTACTGGCAAAACCAAAGCAGGGAGAGGATGAACAAGTTCATACTGAAGAAATTCTTGAATTTGTAAAGAAGGATCAAATACAAAGTTGACATCAGCCGATGTCAAGGACGTAGCCCATTGTATCTAACGAGGATGTAGAGTTTTAGAGTTAGGAACACTTGCTTTTGTGACTGCCTCTAAGGCAGGCACTGGAGAAACAACAAACATAAGTTTACCTTGTGCAAGAGGGCGTTCTTTCAGAATTGTCATCTGCACAGCAGTAAGAATTTTCTGAGTTGGAGAAAAACACAACTCTGCAGGAGAATACAGATGCGATTTATAGGCTATGGGAACTGTGTGACCCTCATTAAAAGTAACATAAGTTAAACCAATGGCTCTGGGTAAAATCCGGATAACCAAATTGGTAGTATTCAATCTAGTTTATGGGTATTGTGTTGCAAGCAAATCAGACTGCAAAGAGCACAGCACTGAGGTATGTGCCGAAAGCCAATTGGAAGACTATAAAGAAGGATGAATCAATGCGTAAAGTTGCTTGATATGCTGAGCATAATCAGGAGTGTAAGTCCTGACAAAATTCAAGAAATCCAGCAAAGATTGCAATTTCTTTAAGGTAGATGGAGGCTGCAATTGAGCACACTTCTCCAAAAAGTGGTGTGCTAACCCCCTACCCTCATTGCTTAGCTCATAACCAAGAAAAAGAATTGCCAAAAATGCAACATGCAATTTTGCACAATGGTATTTGTAACCCGAAGTGGTGAAACGTGTAATAATGCTCAAGATGAGGATTTAATTAATCGTCTGTCAGGTATATGTCATACGCCAAACAAAGAGAGAGGGGCCCCGAGCCACAGAAAGGGGTGGAGCACCAATTAGACAAAAGTCAGTAATAATTCCCCTTCTGTACTAAAGCAAAATATGTTCTATACCTATATTCGCAGCTCTAACTCAATCATTCACCAGGATAAGAACACAAAGAAAGTCCCTCAGAAAAACTGCATATAAAAAATTCCGTATTTTTTATTTAAAAATTATTCAACAGCTGATATTACACAATCAAAAATTCCTATTGCACCGAATTTAAAACATTACAAATTGCAGAAAGCAATACGACAAATGTACACAAAAGCAGTGCAGTAAAACATAACATACACAGTATTATTAAACAATGGGAGATTCAGTAAGAGAAATTAATATTTTCTTATCAAGAGGAGAGACATATGATCTAGATCAATTGTTTTCCTAGCTGATTATGTCAGCAAACAAGTATTTCGGAGAACAAGCGTCAATTCAATCTATATCTGCACTCCTATGTTGTGCGTCGACGCGTTTCGGTGGAAATCAGAGAATAAACGACCACCTTCTTCAGGACTTATGATATATTCTCCCAAACACTAGGTTAAAATCTAAATCAGATAACAAAATATACAAGTTAAAAACATGTAAGACAGTCTTGTCGTTTAGGTGCAGTGTTTCTTGTTAAGTAAAACTATCAAACTAACAATTGCCAGAGACACACTTAGAAATACCCCCATGGGTCCCAGCTTAAAAAAGGGAAATTTTTTTTGCTAACAGGGTGTTGTTAACCTGGTGATTCAACAATCGAACATTCATTCATGTTAACAAAAACATTTATTTCAACCACTCATTCTGCTATACTCATACCAAATAAATGTCCCCATGATATTAGTATACCTTATGTGTAGGACGTGTTGAAAAATGGCTGCAAGGGGATATTAGCCTCCTCCTATAGACACCTCAGGATCACTCAAATGGGTCGCATACCGTTTAATTCACCCATCCGTCTAAGAGACAAAGATATATATAAAAAGCCTTGGATCTAATCTCAAGGTTTAAGAGTGTCACATATAACCTTATACGAATGCCTCAACGTACCTGTAATTGTATGTACTTCAGGTCAATATATACAAATATTAACGGTAGAATAAATCTAAAAGAAAACAGAATTCATCATGATACATTTATGTATAGAGTATAAACTCTTTTATATTGAGTCAGAAGGACTGGAGCTGATGAGCTCCAAGGGTATACTTTTAAAGGGTAGATAACCTCTTATTCTTAGAGTGGAGACAGGGTGTGTGAAGACGGGATGTATGGGAGACCCTTATTCTTCCCTCACATCAAGGCCACACAAATCGTGTTCCTATTGATAAAGAGAAAAAGAACGTATCAAATCCTATACTTCCTTCAATCTGCTATATATTAGAGTACTAGGACCTCTACCATTATTGAGCCAACCCTGTTTCCTCCTATTTAAGTGCTGAACCACTCTCATTCACTAACCAGGCTGTATAACGGCATAAACCCTACTGTTTCTATCAAGGGATACAGCTACCCCATCAAGTTGTACACGAAATACGTGATCATTAAGATAGGGACCATGGCCCACACTGTCACTGGTTAAAACAATGGGAGCGGGACTGTATTGCGGGCTAAGAAACCCCCCACCGCTGGTCATTCTCTGTCCTTGCTAATATGCGGGTGTAATAAGAAGCCTACGAGGCGCGTCTAAGTTTAAGTTTCAGAAAAAACGGCAGCTCCCCAGCGTTATTCGAAGGGCTCACCTTATACCAGCGCATCAGCGTCCTATGTCATCTCCGGGTCCAAGCTCCTCGACGACCCAAAACCGACTAATAGACCTTATATAGTGGGTGTAAATACACCCCCCGATCCAAAAATGCCGCCAGCTGTGTATGTGCCTAGGGCGTAATCATACAGAACAAGGCGGATACGCGCAATCGGCTCTAGAAACAACGGCAAACTATGGCGGCCATCTTACAGTGTAGTTCGTCCAGCCGATACTGTAAGACCCGCGGCAATATCATGGTAGGAAATAAGCCCAGTAAACTTTTTAGAATAGAGGGAAACCATGGCGGCCATGTTGTGATATGTACCCATGAAGCCTACGCCTCCAGAAATATATAAAAACCATAGCTCAACGAGCCAGTAATATCACAACCCAAGGACTTAAAAAACGGGCAGTATCCTAGAAAACCGGCTATTATGTTGACAAAAGCTGTATGTCTTATCTGATAGATCTTTATAAAAAAGCCAGACATTTACAATCGTGTGTATAGAGTAAATTATACTTTAGAAAAAACCTTTTGCGACACCTCCTATCTTAATTCCTGCACTATAGACGGGTAAAGTTCACAAATGATGTTACAAAGATGAAAAACATATCATCTTAGTAACCGTTCCCATTCTTCCTTCGAGTTAAGGCCATTCCGCATTGTATTGAACAGGGAAATATACCACTGTTCTCTTGCCTTCCTTTTCTGTTCCATGTTGCTGCCACGGCCACCCATCCAGATTTTCTCTAGTATGAACCACTGTATGTCAGCATCATTGTGGCCAGCTTCAATGTAGTGGGTGACCAGAGGGGCATTCACTTTTTTAGTGCGTATCGCTGAGCGATGTACTTGTAGTCTAGTGCGTAACTCCCTACCCGTTTCCCCAACATATCCTTTCCTACAGGGACAACGGAGGAAGTACACAATATTTTTACTCCTGCAATTGTTCAGGGATCTAGACGAGACCTTGCGTCCATTGTATTAGAGAGTTTCGGATTCCAGACATAGGGGGCAAACATTACAGTTGCCACATCTCACATTACCAAGAGCCCGGGTTCCCTCTAACGTACTCTGTCCTCTGCCTTGATTTTCTCTGTACGTATGGACCAGCTCATTCCTTAAATTCTTATTTCTTTTAAATGCAAAGATAGGTCTTTCTAACTTCTTGTCCTCATCATTATTGATAATGTGCCAATTGCTATTAATCACATTCTTTATGCGATTGCTGATGTGCGAAAACTGGCTGACGAAGACGATCTTTTCCAAATCTTTTTTGTCCTTCTTTGTTTTAGTCAGCATGGCCTCTCTATTGTAGAATCTGGCCCGCTTAAATGAGTGAGCAATCAACTTTTTAGGATATCCTCTCTCCTTAAATTTCTTTTTCATAATATCAGCGTGTTTGTAAAAATCGCTGATCTCTGAACAGTTTCTCCGGAGACGGAGAAACTGACTAAAAGGGATGTTGTCTCTTTGCGATTTTGGGTGGAAACTGGAATAATGTAGCAGGGTGTTTTTAGCTGTAGGCTTGGTAAACAGTTCCACTTCCAAACAACCCTCTACATCTTTGATAGTGATATCCAGAAAATCTATCCTGCTGCTGCTCCACTGGGAAGTAAATTTGAGGTTCGGGTCTCCCAGGTTAAGCCAGATTAGAAATTCTTCTAAAACTTGGACTCCACCTTCCCAAATAAAAAAAATATCATCAATATAACGATACCAGCCAACCACATTCTCAAAGAAGGGGGCTAGTTCGTTAAAGATGTGTTTACTCTCAAATTCACCAACATAGAGGCAGGCCAAACTAGGCGCACAGGTAGCCCCCATGCTGGTGCCTTTCTTTTGCTTATAAAGCTGATCCTTAAACAAAAAAATATTATTCATAAGGACCATCCTAGCACATTCAACAATGAAATTCATATCAGCTCCTTCTAGGTCAATATTCTCAATTGCTCTACGCACAACCTCTACTGTAGCACTCTGAGGGATGTTCGTATAAAGAGACTCAATGTCAAGAGTCACCAGACATTGAGTCTCCCCACAGAACCGCTGGCCCTCAAGTAGAGATATCATGTGGGCCGAGTCCCGAACATAGGACTTCAGACCCATAACGATGGGTCGAAGAAAGTGGTCCACATATTTGCTTAGTGGCTCCGTTAAAGAGTTGATGCTACTGACAATTGGTCTCATCGGAGGATTATAATAGTCCTTATGAATTTTGGGGAGACCATACAATATGGGTATCTTAGATTCCTCATTATGTAAAAAGTTATATTCTTCCTCACAAATCCATTCTTTATCTTTGGCCTCATTAAGAAGCAAACCACAGTCCTTTGTCAAGGTGGCTAATTGATTTCTTGAAACAAGCTCGTAGTGTTCCTTATTTGCTAGCATCTCCAGCATTTTCTGTTCATAGTCTAAGGTGTTGAAAACAACTATCCCACCGCCTTTGTCGGCCGGCTTTATGGTTAGTGTTACATCATCTTTGAGGAGTTTCAGGGCTTCTCTTTCAGCTCTGCTGAGGTTATTGTCAAATGGTTTAGGGTTTTCAGATAGGATACATTGTATTCCACTTTCTACCGATTTTTCAAAAATCTCATGGTTTTTATTAACCATAGCCAAGGTAGGAGTGAAGTTAGATTTAGGTTTAAACCCAGATACATTATTATTGACCCTTACAGGACGATCTTCGAAAAATCTCCGAAGTCTGATTTTTCTAAAGAAGGCGCGGAACACCAGTAATCAATCTTTCGGATAGAACCCTCACCGAGACAGAAATTAGGGTCTTGAGTAAAGGGTTAAGTTTTATTCCACCGTCCTACATAAACAAATATCAATTGGAAAATGACTTACGCGCCTTCTTTAGAAAAATCAGACTTCGGAGATTTTTCGAAGATCGTCCTGTAAGGGTCAATAATAATGTATCTGGGTTTAAACCTAAATCTAACTTCACTCCTACCTTGGCTATGGTTAATAAAAACCATGAGATTTTTTAAAAATCGGTAGAAAGTGGAATACAATGTATCCTATCTGAAAACCCTAAACCATTTGACAATAACCTCAGCAGAGCTGAAAGAGAAGCCCTGAAACTCCTCAAAGATGATGTAACACTAACCATAAAGCCGGCCGACAAAGGCGGCGGGATAGTTTTTTTCAACACCTTAGACTATGAACAGAAAATGCTGGAGATGCTAGCAAATAAGGAACACTACGAGCTTGTTTCAAGAAATCAATTAGCCACCTTGACAAAGGACTGTGTTTTGCTTCTTAATGAGGCCAAAGATAAAGAATGGATTTGTGAGGAAGAATATAACTTTTTACATAATGAGGAATCTAAGATACCCGCATTGTATGGTCTCCCCAAAATTCATAAGGACTATTATAATCCTCCGATGAGACCAATTGTCAGTAGCATCAACTCTTTAACGGAGCCACTAAGCAAATATGTGGCCCACTTTCTTCGACCCATCGTTATGGGTCTGAAGTCCTATGTTCGGGACTCGGCCCACATGATATCTCTACTTGAGGGCCAGCGGTTCTGTGGGGAGACTCAATGTCTGGTGACTCTTGACATTGAGTCTCTTTATACGAACATCCCTCAGAGTGCTACAGTAGAGGTTGTGCGTAGAGCAATTGAGAATATTGACCTAGAAGGAGCTGATATGAATTTCATTGTTGAATGTGCTAGGATGGTCCTTATGAATAATATTTTTTTGTTTAAGGATCAGCTTTATAAGCAAAAGAAAGGCACCAGCATGGGGGCTACCTGTGCGCCTAGTTTGGCTTGCCTCTATGTTGGTGAATTTGAGAGTAAACACATCTTTAACGAACTAGCCCCCTTCTTTGAGAATGTGGTTGGCTGGTATCGTTATATTGATGATATTTTTTTTATTTGGGAAGGTGGAGTCCAAGTTTTAGAAGAATTTCTAATCTGGCTTAACCTGGGAGACCCGAACCTCAAATTTACTTCCCAGTAGAGCAGCAGCAGGATAGATTTTCTGGATATCGCTATCAAAGATGTAGAGGGTTGTTTGGAAGTGGAACTGTTTACCAAGCCTACAGCTAAAAACACCCTGCTACATTATTCCAGTTTCCACCCAAAATCGCAAAGAGACAACATCCCTTTTAGTCAGTTTCTCCATCTCCGGAGAAACTGTTCAGAGATCAGCGATTTTTACAATCACGCTGATATTATGAAAAAGAAATTTAAGGAGAGAGGATATCCTAAAAAGTTGATTGCTCACTCATTTAAGCGGGCCAGATTCTACAATAGAGAGGCCATGCTGACTAAAACAAAGAAGGACAAAAAAGATTTGGAGAAGATCATCTTCGTCAGCCAGTTTTCGCACATCAGCAATCGCATAAAGAATGTGATTAATAGCAATTGGCACATTATCAATAATGATGAGGACAAGAAGTTAGAAAGACCTATCTTTGCATTTAAAAGAAATAAGAATTTAAGGAATGAGCTGGTCCATACGTACAGAGAAAATCAAGGCAGAGGACAGAGTACGTTAGAGGGAACCCGGGCTCTTGGTAATGTGAGATGTGGCAACTGTAATGTTTGCCCCCTATGTCTGGAATCCGAAACTCTCGAATACAATGGACGCAAGGTCTCGTCTAGATCCCTGAACAATTGCAGGAGTAAAAATATTGTGTACTTCCTCCTTTGTCCCTGTGGGAAAGGATATGTTGGGGAAACGGGTAGGGAGTTACGCACTAGACTACAAGAACATCGCTCAGCGATACGCACTAAAAAAGTGAATGCCCCTCTGGTCACCCACTACATTGAAGCTGGCCACAATGATGCTGACATACAGTGGTTCATACTAGAGAAAATCTGGATGGGTGGCCGTGGCGGCATCATGGAACAGAAAAGGAAGGCAAGAGAACAGTGGTATATTTCCCTGTTCAATACAATGCGGAATGGCCTTAACTCGAAGGAAGAATGGGAACGGTTACTAAGATGATATGTTTTTCATCTTTGTAACATCATTTGTGAACTTTACCCGTCTATAGTGCAGGAATTAAGATAGGAGGTGTCGCAAAAGGTTTTTTCTAAAGTATAATTTACTCTATACACACGGTTGTAAATGTCTGGCTTTTTTATAAAGATCTATCAGATAAGACATACAGCTTTTGTCAACATAATAGCCCATTTTCTAGGATACTGCCCGTTTTTTAAGTCCTTGGGTTGTGATATTACTGGCTCGTTGAGCTATGGTTTTTATATATTTCTGGAGGCGTAGGCTTCATGGATACATATCACAACATGGCCGCCATGGTTTCCCTCTATTCTAAAAAGTTTACTGGGCTTATTTCCTACCACGATATTGCCGCGGGTCTTACAGTATCGGCTGGACGAACTACACTGTAAGATGGCCGCCATAGTTTGCCGTTGTTTCTAGAGCCGATTGCGCGTATCCGCCTTGTTCTGTATGATTACGCCCTAGGCACATACACAGCTGGCGGCATTTTTGGATCGGGGGGGTGTGTTTACACCCACTATATAAGGTCTATCAGTCGGTTGTGGGTCGTCGAGGAGCTTGGACCCGGAGATGACATAGGACGCTGATGCGCTGGTATAAGGTGAGCCCTTCGAATAACGCAGGGGAGCTGCCGTTTTTTCTGAAACTTAAACTTAGACGCGCCTCGTAGGCTTCTTATTACACCCGCATATTAGCAAGGACAGAGAATGACCAGCGGTGGGGGGTTTCTTAGCCCGCAATACAGTCCCACTCCCATTGTTTTAACCAGTGACAGTGTGGGCCATGGTACCTATCTTAATGATCACGTATTTCGTGTACAACTTGATGGGGTAGCTGCATCCCTTGATAGAAACAGTAGGGTTTATGCAGTTATACAGCCTGGTTAGTGAATGAGAGTGGTTCAGCACTTAAATAGGAGGAAACAGGGTTGGCTCAATAATGGTAGAGGTCCTAGTACTCTAATATATAGCAGATTGAAGGAAGTATAGGATTTGAGACGTTCTTTTTCTCTTTATCAATAGGAACACGATTTGTGTGGCCTTAATGTGAGGGAAGAATAAGGGTCTCCCATACATCCCGTCTTCACACACCCTGTCTCCACTCTAAGAATAAGAGGTTATCTACCCTTTAAAGGTATACCCTTGGAGCTCATCAGCTCTAGTCCTTCTGACTCAATATAAAAGAGTTTATACTCTATACATAAATGTATCATGATGAATTCTGTTTTCTTTTAGATTAATTCTACCGTTAATATTTGTATATATTGACCCGAAGTACATACAATTACAGGTACGTTGAGGCATTCGTATAAGGTTATATGTGACATTTTTAAACCTTGAGATTAGATCCAAGGCTTTTTATATATATCTTTGTCTCTTAGACGGATGGGTGAATTAAACGGTATGCGACCCATTTGAGTGATCCTGAGGTGTCTATAGGAGGAGGCTAATATCCCTTTGAAGCCATTTTTCAACACGTCCTACACATAAGGTATACTAATATCATGGGGACATTTATTTGGTATGAGTATAGCAGAATGAGTGGTTAAAATAAATGTTTTTGTTAACATGAATGAATGTTCGATTGTTGAATCACCAGGTTAACAACACCCTGTTAGCAAAAAATGTTTCCCTTTTTTAAGCTGGGACCCATGGGGGTATTTCTAAGTGTGTCTCTGGCAATTGTTAGTTTGATAGTTTTACTTAACAAGCAACACTGCACCTAAACGACAAGACTGTCTTACATGTTTTTAACTTGTATATTTTGTTATCTGATTTAGATTTTAACCTAGTGTTTGGGAGAATATAACATATGTCCTGAAGAAGGTGGTCGTTTATTCTCTGATTTCCACCGAAACGCGTCGACGCACAACATAGGAGTGCAGATATAGATTGAATTGACGCTTGTTCTCCGAAATACTTGTTTGCTGACATAATCAGCTAGGAAAACAATTGATCTAGATCATATGTCTCTCCTCTTGATAAGAAAATATTAATTTCTCTTACTGAATCTCCCATTGTTTAATAATACTGTGTATGTTATGTTTTACTGCACTTCTTTTGTGTACATTTGTCGTATTGCTTTCTGCAATTTTTAATGTTTTAAATTCGGTGTAATAGGAATTTTTGATTGTGTAATATCAGCTGTTAAATAATTTTTAAATAAAAAATACGGAATTTTTTATATGCAGTTTTTCTGAGGGACTTTCTTTGTGTTCTTATCCTGGTGAATGATTGAGTAAGAGCTGCGAATATAGGTATAGAACATATTTTGCTTTAGTACAGAAGGGGAATTATTACTGACTTAGGTATATGTCATAGGCATATGAAAAAGCATCAGAGTCAATTTAATTCAAAATGGACCCTATACGTGCCGCAAATACCCAGGGGCTATTTTTATACCCCATAGGCAATCTCACATAGTGCCTCTGAGTGCCGAGAGCGCTGAATGCGGTCAAGTCTCTGTTCTCCAGAGCCAAATTGTGACTAAAAAGGCCATTTGAAATGTCTTAAGTAGTTTTACATTTTGTACGCATGCTGTACCATGTGTATTCTGTATGGCAAAGGTACGGGTATGGCTAGTCAAGTGTCTGTAATCAAAAACAATACGATATGAACCGTCCGGTTTCAATATCCATAAAACAGGGTTATTCATCGAAGAGACACAGGGTTCAATACTACCCTGATATTCCAATTGAGTCTAATTTCTTTAACGGATGCTTTTGAGTCATGTTTAATTGGAAATTGAGGTTGTGGCTTAGGAGTAGAATGAACGGGCAGGACAGGTAAAGGTGAATCCTTATCCCAACCAGCCTAGTTGCGGTATAAGGCAGAAGCTAAGGCAAGAGCACACTCTGAAGCACAGGCATACTCAGGGGCCGATTCTGATCCGGGTCGGAAAGCACTCCGACCGAGCGGGATCCAGTGTTTTCTGACCAAGCCGGAGTCCTGCAGTCCGACCGAGCGAGTACGATGCGGCCGTATGCTGCCAGACTCAGTTCAGTCGGACTCCCATAGAAGTCAATGGGATCTGGTTGTACGACGGGTACATGGGCTCCCATTGACTGAATGGGTACATCGCGTGCTAGAGTGCCCCCTACAGTGGGTATGCATCGGTGCCATCCGCACTGCACATGCCTGTGTTGGGGGGACCCTTGGGTCTTCCCCTGTGTCCGAATCGTAGGGCTGAGGGTGACAGGGGTTCCGACATGGACCCCCAAAGGCAACTACCTGGACGTTTTGCGAGCCGGACACTCTGGCTCGCACAGGCTGTCCGACGCGTGCATCGTCCTGGCTCGGTCGTAAATCGCATCCATTGCACACCACGGTTAGCTTACGATCGAGACGTACGGAGCGACTCGAACCCAGAAACGACTCCGTAGGTGAATTTCACATAGCTTGCATCGTACTTGCTCACTCGTACAGCTGTACGAGTCGGGCAGAAAACACACGTACGGCTCGTAGTTTTTCCGGCAGGAGTGCGTTCGGTGCCCTTCCCACGCAGATCAGAATCGGCCCCTTAGTATCATCTGGCGCATATTGTGAAAAGGAAGGTATAATCAACTCTTCAGCACGAGGACAAGCAAGAACAAATTTGGGAAGCCAATCTACCTCGCTAGTAAAAATGTCATAAGAAGACTTCCAGTTGTCCCAGAAAATAGCATTTATGGTGTGCTTAATATCATCTTCAATCTGAAGGTATACATGATAAAGTCTATCAGGGAGAGCCGCGCTGGTGTCTGCAGTTTTGACAGTCACAAATGTGTCTGTTGCTTTCGTCTCCAGAAACTGGCGGAGTATCTGCCACGGTAACTTATGCCGCACTGTGAGGGGAGTCACCACCCAACTCCTGTCCAGGAGAAGGGTTCTAACCATCTGGGGCATATTTCGCTGTCAGGCGGCAACTTTTTTTTTTGAAAAGGTGTCCGATATGGAGGTGGTTCCTCCTGTTTGACTTTCACATCAAACTAGCACTGTGGGTCTGGCTTTTGTTGTGTGGACTCTCTTGTCTGTGATCCTGTCGTCCCCTCCGCCAAATTGTTGATTTGACAATACCTGAAAGGAACGAGGAGAAGGAGGAAACCTGGAACTTCTCAAGAGTTTAATTTTAGAATGATCACATAAATCATATCTACATTCAGAAGAGTCAGGTGGTGGTGAACCAGCACGAGACCTAGGCTTCTGTTGCTGCTTAATTTTGTCCCATGTCTTCTTTGGGAAAGACTGGACGTCCCTCCTTTTCAGGAGGGGCTTTACCCTGAGACTGGGTAGATAGTCTGACCCCTAGATTTGTTTGATCCAACGATGTACACAGAACAGCAATAATAATTGGCAACTCGCGCTCCTGATCAATGTCAGCCACTGTCGCAAGGCGTTGGCGAACCTGTAAGCTGACTGCTTCACCCTTAATGTTAGAAAGAATTATTTCGGAGACAAAAGGAAAAAATACCCACTAATTTCATTCCCAAATCCTGGGCTGGACCAGCCCTGTGTTAATTCTGTACTTGCTTCAGAATGCTCGGAAGAACGCTCATGGAGGGGGTGCCAAAACAAAGTGTATACACTGAGGCAAACACCGTCCCCCAGGTGTTGTAGTTTGCAAAAGGAGGAACCAGACCACTCAGTAAACACATAGCAAGGATCCTGTGTTTCTCCACTGGACCAGTGTGTGGTAAGACAGCATCAAGCTGTTCAATCTTCTGAGCAATTCAAAATGGAAGGTCCTCACGTTTCTGAGGACATTTGCCCATCCCCGAACTAATAAGAACTGGGCTAATCACAAGGCCCCGACATTGCACCTATAATGGAGGCGCAGCTCCATGTGGAGCCACTGGAAAAGTGTGAGAAATAAATTGAATCAAGCGTCTATGGGAAGAACCACTTGACCATATAATAAACGGACATCAGCCACAGTAGCCTTAAGATAGTTAGGATGTGTTGTAAAACCGGCCAATACCAGCCATCTGCCACCATCAATACTTAAGGGGCCCATACGAACAAAAGTTATAGGATGGGGAAGTGCGCCATTAAACGAAATCTGGTGCTCCCAGGACGTAAAAGGAATTTCGACCACCGCATAAGAGTGATAGCTGCTGGCACAGCATCGACCGTATAAGCTTGAAAGGAATTATCATTCACATCCACTGCGGGAAATGTGATCCTCGAATAAAAGAACTTCTGGGTGGTATGCTGGATCCACCTCGACCGCAAAGACAACCAGAGACCCCGCATTGGGGATCCCATACTGTAACAAATGATGTGTAACCGTCGCACGGCAATGTGCTGGAATTGCGATCGGTTGAGCCATTATATGTAGCGAAAAGGGACCAAACGGTAGCACAAAAGGGGTCAAAAAACGTTTTAAAATTAAAGCTTGTAAAACCGACAGCAGTAGGTGAACCCTATAAACTGAGGAGGCAGAGCCCTCCCACCACGGATGGCTCCAGGAACTGTTGTGGGGGTATTGTGGACAAGCAAAAGCGATATTCAGGGGTCCCGTAAATAAGTTGCAGACCAAAAGTTGGCGGCGCCATATTGTAGGCATTCTGCAAAATCACAGAACTATACTTGGGATTATGGGACCTTAGTAGGCAGGGACTGGGTTATCCTACCACCTTAGTATCAATGAGCCCAGAACCGACTAGCTATAGTGTCTCACTTGCCCTTCTACTCACTCACAGAGGAACAAGTGATTACACACCCTAAAACACAACACTCCCAACACTCTCAGGAATTGCGGTTGCAAGACACACCCTTTCACTCACTCTTGTACACGTCCACAATAAGCACTGACAGAGACAGGTTTAAAATGGTTTTTTTAACTAACATGCTCTAGTATGCAGTATACCTGCCACAAATAGAAAAATGCCTAACACAAATACGGTCAGCATAGCAAGTAGTCCGTAAGTAATAAAAGGATCTGTCATGATATACGACATAGTAGCCTAACATCCCTCCCCTTTTATAGAAGCAAAATGATTATATATTAGAAGATCTCTGGGTAAAGCAGCATACCCCGTACCTCAGTCTTATAGAGGCAAGATCTACATCACAGGTGTTGTAATGCTCTTTTCCCTATTAAGATCCTTCTCCAAGTTTGTGCCACGTATCCATGTACCCCATATGACCAAAGTACAGGTTCCCAAACAACAGCTGCATCTGCTTGTTTTGTCTAGGTTATAGGGCCTGACCAGAACAGAATAACAAGGGGCATTGTTGTTCCACCTTGCCTACAATGTTCAGACTAAACCCCAGGAAAGAACAGAGTGCAAAAAGAACAGCATGTTCTATGTTAAAGTTTCAGCGTGGCACAGTGCAAAATAGGTTCAAGTAGTATTGTGCGCAAACCACAAGACAGTCTGCAACATTCTCATACTAACATAGGGAAAACAACAATGCCCATATGGGCCACGTGACAACTTGATCCTGGTCACAACATTGAGATACAGGGCACAGCTGGGCGATGCATTAGTGTCGATCACTGCAGTCGAGATAATGAGTTGGTTTTCCCTGTGCAACCATGCACCAGTTCCTAAGACGAAGCACAAAGGCAAGATGCATTGGATCCGAAGCCATGCCTTGGGTTTTTCCACGCAGTCGTGGGGATGCGTCGATCTTTTCACACTGCCGCGGCAATGTGTTGTTTCTGATGCATTGGTTCTTAAGGGGAGACACTGGTTTCAAGTGCGATGCTCTGGGTCTGTTCATGCAGCAGTGGATGTGTCGGTTCCAGTGGAGCAAGCACCTGGATCCACTTCCAATGGACCATTCACAGCAGAAGGTGAGACTTTTATGTCCCTAAGTCTCAAAACAGGAGGTAAGGCAGCATGCACTTGGAGGTTACTCTGGGTTCAAGCAAGAGTCCAGTTCTTCCTCAGCAGTGGCAGAGGGTAGCACACAGCAGGGCAGCACAGCAGAAAATCCGTTTTTTCAGAGCAGCAGTCCAGCAGAGTGGCAGTCCTGGTAGCAGCACAGCAGTTCTTCTTCCACAAAGTCCAGCTGCCACCCACCCCAGTTGTGTAATGGAGACAGGCTACAGTAACATAGAGCTTTTAGAGCAGAGAAATGTCATCTCTCTAAAAGTTACATTTCTAAACTAGTAATGTCAAATTTAACTTTTCCAGAAAAGAGAATTTATCATTACCATTCCAAATAGATTAAACATGATGTAGCCACTCCTTTTCAATCAGGAATTACAGCATAAAAGTGTAATAAGGAATTCCCAATGTTAACCTATGAGATAGGTTGGCCTGACAGTCCTGAAAAACGAATTTAACTGTTTTTCACTAACACGACATGCAAAACCAAAACGTATATGTACAACCTTTTAATTACACAACACCCTGCCTTTTGGGCTACCAAGGGCCTACCTTAGGGGTGACGTATGTGTAATAAAGGTGGAAGTTGAAGGCTTGGTAAGGGGTTTTAAATGCCAAGTCAACATGACAGTATGAATTTCACATACAGATTCTGCAGTGGCAGGTCTGAACCATGTTTAAAGGGCTACTTGTGTCAGTGGCACAATCAGTGCTGCAGACCCACTAGTAACGTTTTTCAAAATGATATTTCTAAACTTAAAATTGATATTCTTGACCACGATATTCTTGCTCTCGATATTTCTGTGTCATGATATGATAGAAAAATCAGACTTCGGAGATTTTTCGAAGATCGTCCTGTAAGGGTCAATAATAATGTATCTGGGTTTAAACCTAAATCTAACTTCACTCCTACCTTGACTATGGTTAATAAAAACCATGAGATTTTTGAAAAATCGGTAGAAAGTGGAATACAATGTATCCTATCTGAAAACCCTAAACCATTTGACAATAACCTCAGCAGAGCTGAAAGAGAAGCCCTGAAACTCCTCAAAGATGATGTAACACTAACCATAAAGCCGGCCGACAAAGGCGGCGGAATAGTTTTTTTCAACACCTTAGACTATGAACAGAAAATGCTGGAGATGCTAGCAAATAAGGAACACTACGAGCTTGTTTCAAGAAATCAATTAGCCACCTTGACAAAGGACTGTGGTTTGCTTCTTAATGAGGCCAAAGATAAAGAATGGATTTGTGAGGAAGAATATAACTTTTTACATAATGAGGAATCTAAGATACCCGCATTGTATGGTCTCCCCAAAATTCATAAGGACTATTATAATCCTCCGATGAGACCAATTGTCAGTAGCATCAACTCTTTAACGGAGGCACTAAGCAAATATGTGGACCACTTTCTTCGACCCATCGTTATGGGTCTGAAGTCCTATGTTCGGGACTCGGCCCACATGATATCTCTACTTGAGGGCCAGCGGTTCTGTGGGGAGACTCAATGTCTGGTGACTCTTGACATTGAGTCTCTTTATACGAACATCCCTCAGAGTGCTACAGTAGAGGTTGTGCGTAGAGCAATTGAGAATATTGACCTAGAAGGAGCTGATATGAATTTCATTGTTGAATGTGCTAGGATGGTCCTTATGAATAATATTTTTTTGTTTAAGGATCAGCTTTATAAGCAAAAGAAAGGCACCAGCATGGGGGCTACCTGTGCGCCTAGTTTGGCCTGCCTCTATGTTGGTGAATTTGAGAGTAAACACATCTTTAACGAACTAGCCCCCTTCTTTGAGAATGTGGTTGGCTGGTATCGTTATATTGATGATATTTTTTTTATTTGGGAAGGTGGAGTCCAAGTTTTAGAAGAATTTCTAATCTGGCTTAACCTGGGAGACCCGAACCTCAAATTTACTTCCCAGTGGAGCAGCAGCAGGATAGATTTTCTGGATATCGCTATCAAAGATGTAGAGGGTTGTTTGGAAGTGAAACTGTTTACCAAGCCTACAGCTAAAAACACCCTGCTACATTATTCCAGTTTCCACCCAAAATCGCAAAGAGACAACATCCCTTTTAGTCAGTTTCTCCATCTCCGGAGAAACTGTTCAGAGATCAGCGATTTTTACAATCACGCTGATATTATAAAAAAAGAAATTTAAGGAGAGAGGATATCCTAAAAAGTTGATTGCTCACTCATTTAAGCGGGCCAGATTCTACAATAGAGAGGCCATGCTGACTAAAACAAAGAAGGACAAAAAAGATTTGGAGAAGATCATCTTCGTCAGCCAGTTTTCGCACATCAGCAATCGCATAAAGAATGTGATTAATAGCAATTGGCACATTATCAATAATGATGAGGACAAGAAGTTAGAAAGACCTATCTTTGCATTTAAAAGAAATAAGAATTTAAGGAATGAGCTGGTCCATACGTACAGAGAAAATCAAGGCAGAGGACAGAGTACGTTAGAGGGAACCCGGGCTCTTGGTAATGTGAGATGTGGCAACTGTAATGTTTGCCCCCTATGTCTGGAATCCGAAACTCTCGAATACAATGGACGCAAGGTCTCGTCTAGATCCCTGAACAATTGCAGGAGTAAAAATATTGTGTACTTCCTCCTTTGTCCCTGTGGGAAAGGATATGTTGGGGAAACGGGTAGGGAGTTACGCACTAGACTACAAGAACATCGCTCAGCGATACGCACTAAAAAAGTGAATGCCCCTCTGGTCACCCACTACATTGAAGCTGGCCACAATGATGCTGACATACAGTGGTTCATACTAGAGAAAATCTGGATGGGTGGCCGTGGCGGCATCATGGAACAGAAAAGGAAGGCAAGAGAACAGTGGTATATTTCCCTGTTCAATACAATGCGGAATGGCCTTAACTCGAAGGAAGAATGGGAACGGTTACTAAGATGATATGTTTTTCATCTTTGTAACATCATTTGTGAACTTTACCCGTCTATAGTGCAGGAATTAAGATAGGAGGTGTCGCAAAAGGTTTTTTCTAAAGTATAATTTACTCTATACACACAGTTGTAAATGTCTGGCTTTTTTATAAAGATCTATCAGATAAGACATACAGCTTTTGTCAACATAATAGCCCATTTTCTAGGATACTGCCCGTTTTTTAAGTCCTTGGGTTGTGATATTACTGGCTCGTTGAGCTATGGTTTTTATATATTTCTGGAGGCGTAGGCTTCATGGATACATATCACAACATGGCCGCCATGGTTTCCCTCTATTCTAAAAAGTTTACTGGGCTTATTTCCTACCACGATATTGCCGCGGGTCTTACAGTATCGGCTGGACGAACTACACTGTAAGATGGCCGCCATAGTTTGCCGTTGTTTCTAGAGCCGATTGCGCGTATCCGCCTTGTTCTGTATGATTACGCCCTAGGCACATACACAGCTGGCGGCATTTTTGGATCGGGGGGGTGTGTTTACACCCACTATATAAGGTCTATCAGTCGGTTGTGGGTCGTCGAGGAGCTTGGACCCGGAGATGACATAGGACGCTAATGCGCTGGTATAAGGTGAGCCCTTCGAATAACGCTGGGGAGCTGCCGTTTTTTCTGAAACTTAAACTTAGACGCGCCTCGTAGGCTTCTTATTACACCCGCATATTAGCAAGGACAGAGAATGACCAGCGGTGGGGGGTTTCTTAGCCCGCAATACAGTCCCACTCCCATTGTTTTAACCAGTGACAGTGTGGGCCATGGTACCTATCTTAATGATCACGTATTTCGTGTACAACTTGATGGGGTAGCTGCATCCCTTGATAGAAACAGTAGGGTTTATGCCGTTATACAGCCTGGTTAGTGAATGAGAGTGGTTCAGCACTTAAATAGGAGGAAACAGGGTTGGCTCAATAATGGTAGAGGTCCTAGTACTCTAATATATAGCATATTGAAGGAAGTATAGGATTTGAGACGTTCTTTTTCTCTTTATCAATAGGAACACGATTTGTGTGGCCTTAATGTGAGGGAAGAATAAGGGTCTCCCATACATCCCGTCTTCACACACCCTGTCTCCACTCTAAGAATAAGAGGTTATCTACCCTTTAAAGGTATACCCTTGGAGCTCATCAGCTCTAGTCCTTCTGACTCAATATAAAAGAGTTTATACTCTATACATAAATGTATCATGATGAATTCTGTTTTCTTTTAGATTAATTCTACCGTTAATATTTGTATATATTGACCTGAAGTACATACAATTACAGGTACGTTGAGGCATTCGTATAAGGTTATATGTGACATTTTTAAACCTTGAGATTAGATCCAAGGCTTTTTATATATATCTTTGTCTCTTAGACGGATGGGTGAATTAAACGGTATGCGACCCATTTGAGTGATCCTGAGGTGTCTATAGGAGGAGGCTAATATCCCTTTGCAGCCATTTTTCAACACGTCCTACACATAAGGTATACTAATATCATGGGGACATTTATTTGGTATGAGTATAGCAGAATGAGTGGTTAAAATAAATGTTTTTGTTAACATGAATGAATGTTCGATTGTTGAATCACCAAGTTAACAACACCCTGTTAGCAAAAAATGTCTTCCTTTTTTAAGCTGGGACCCATGGGGGTATTTCTAAGTGTGTCTCTGGCAATTGTTAGTTTGATAGTTTTACTTAACAAGCAACACTGCACCTAAACGACAAGACTGTCTTACATGTTTTTAACTTGTATATTTTGTTATCTGATTTAGATTTTAACCTAGTGTTTGGGAGAATATAACATATGTCCTGAAGAAGGTGGTCGTTTATTCTCTGATTTCCACCGAAACGCGTCGACGCACAACATAGGAGTGCAGATATAGATTGAATTGACGCTTGTTCTCTGAAATACTTGTTTGCTGACATAATCAGCTAGGAAAACAATTGATCTAGATCATATGTCTCTCCTCTTGATAAGAAAATATTAATTTCTCTTACTGAATCTCCCATTGTTTAATAATACTGTGTATGTTATGTTTTACTGCACTTCTTTTGTGTACATTTGTCGTATTGCTTTCTGCAATTTTTAATGTTTTAAATTCGGTGTAATAGGAATTTTTGATTGTGTAATATCAGCTGTTAAATAATTTTTAAATAAAAAATACGGAATTTTTTATATGCAGTTTTTCTGAGGGACTTTCTTTGTGTTCTTATCCTGGTGAATGATTGAGTTAGAGCTGCGAATATAGGTATAGAACATATTTTGCTTTAGTACAGAAGGGGAATTATTACTGACTTAGGTATATGTCATAGGCATATGAAAAAGCATCAGAGTCAATTTAATTCAAAATGGACCCTATACGTGCCGCAAATACCCAGGGGCTATTTTTATACCCCATAGGCAATCTCACATAGTGCCTCTGAGTGCCGAGAGCGCTGAATGCGGTCAAGTCTCTGTTCTCCAGAGCCAAATTGTGACTAAAAAGGCCATTTGAAATGTCTTAAGTAGTTTTACATTTTGTACGCATGCTGTACCATGTGTATTCTGTATGGCAAAGGTACGGGTATGGCTAGTCAAGTGTCTGTAATCAAAAACAATACGATATGAACCGTCCGGTTTCAATATCCATAAAACAGGGTTATTCATCGAAGAGACACAGGGTTCAATACTACCCTGATATTCCAATTGAGTCTAATTTCTTTAACGGATGCTTTTGAGTCATGTTTAATTGGAAATTGAGGTTGTGGCTTAGGAGTAGAATGAACGGGCAGGACAGGTAAAGGTGAATCCTTATCCCAACCAGCCTAGTTGCGGTATAAGGCAGAAGCTAAGGCAAGAGCACACTCTGAAGCACAGGCATACTCAGGGGCCGATTCTGATCCGGGTCGGAAAGCACTCCGACCGAGCGGGATCCAGTGTTTTCTGACCAAGCCGGAGTCCTGCAGTCCGACCGAGCGAGTACGATGCGGCCGTATGCTGCCAGACTCAGTTCAGTCGGACTCCCATAGAAGTCAATGGGATCTGGTTGTACGACGGGTACATGGGCTCCCATTGACTGAATGGGTACATCGCGTGCTAGAGTGCCCCCTACAGTGGGTATGCATCGGTGCCATCCGCACTGCACATGCCTGTGTTGGGGGGACCCTTGGGTCTTCCCCTGTGTCCGAATCGTAGGGCTGAGGGTGACAGGGGTTCCGACACGGACCCCCAAAGGCAACTACCTGGACGTTTTGCGAGCCGGACACTCTGGCTCGCACAGGCTGTCCGACGCGTGCATCGTCCTGGCTCGGTCGTAAATCGCATCCATTGCACACCACGGTTAGCTTACGATCGAGACGTACGGAGCGACTCGAACCCATAAACGACTCCGTAGGTGAATTTCACATAGCTTGCATCGTACTTGCTCACTCGTACAGCTGTACGAGTCGGGCAGAAAACACACGTACGGCTCGTAGTTTTTCCGGCAGGAGTGCGTTCGGTGCCCTTCCCACGCAGATCAGAATCGGCCCCTTAGTATCATCTGGCGCATATTGTGAAAAGGAAGGTATAATCAACTCTTCAGCACGAGGACAAGCAAGAACAAATTTGGGAAGCCAATCTACCTCGCTAGTAAAAATGTCATAAGAAGACTTCCAGTTGTCCCAGAAAATAGCATTTATGGTGTGCTTAATATCATCTTCAATCTGAAGGTATACATGATAAAGTCTATCAGGGAGAGCCGCGCTGGTGTCTGCAGTTTTGACAGTCACAAATGTGTCTGTTGCTTTCGTCTCCAGAAACTGGCGGAGTATCTGCCACGGTAACTTATGCCGCACTGTGAGGGGAGTCACCACCCAACTCCTGTCCAGGAGAAGGGTTCTAACCATCTGGGGCATATTTCGCTGTCAGGCGGCAACTTTTTTTTTTGAAAAGGTGTCCGATATGGAGGTGGTTCCTCCTGTTTGACTTTCACATCAAACTAGCACTGTGGGTCTGGCTTTTGTTGTGTGGACTCTCTTGTCTGTGATCCTGTCGTCCCCTCCGCCAAATTGTTGATTTGACAATACCTGAAAGGAACGAGGAGAAGGAGGAAACCTGGAACTTCTCAAGAGTTTAATTTTAGAATGATCACATAAATCATATCTACATTCAGAAGAGTCAGGTGGTGGTGAACCAGCACGAGACCTAGGCTTCTGTTGCTGCTTAATTTTGTCCCATGTCTTCTTTGGGAAAGACTGGACGTCCCTCCTTTTCAGGAGGGGCTTTACCCTGAGACTGGGTAGATAGTCTGACCCCTAGATTTGTTTGATCCAACGATGTACACAGAACAGCAATAATAATTGGCAACTCGCGCTCCTGATCAATGTCAGCCACTGTCGCAAGGCGTTGGCGAACCTGTAAGCTGACTGCTTCACCCTTAATGTTAGAAAGAATTATTTCGGAGACAAAAGGAAAAAATACCCACTAATTTCATTCCCAAATCCTGGGCTGGACCAGCCCTGTGTTAATTCTGTACTTGCTTCAGAATGCTCGGAAGAACGCTCATGGAGGGGGTGCCAAAACAAAGTGTATACACTGAGGCAAACACCGTCCCCCAGGTGTTGTAGTTTGCAAAAGGAGGAACCAGACCACTCAGTAAACACATAGCAAGGATCCTGTGTTTCTCCACTGGACCAGTGTGTGGTAAGACAGCATCAAGCTGTTCAATCTTCTGAGCAATTCAAAATGGAAGGTCCTCACGTTTCTGAGGACATTTGCCCATCCCCGAACTAATAAGAACTGGGCTAATCACAAGGCCCCGACATTGCACCTATAATGGAGGCGCAGCTCCATGTGGAGCCACTGGAAAAGTGTGAGAAATAAATTGAATCAAGCGTCTATGGGAAGAACCACTTGACCATATAATAAACGGACATCAGCCACAGTAGCCTTAAGATAGTTAGGATGTGTTGTAAAACCGGCCAATACCAGCCATCTGCCACCATCAATACTTAAGGGGCCCATACGAACAAAAGTTATAGGATGGGGAAGTGCGCCATTAAACTAAATCTGGTGCTCCCAGGACGTAAAAGGAATTTCGACCACCGCATAAGAGTGATAGCTGCTGGCACAGCATCGACCGTATAAGCTTGAAAGGAATTATCATTCACATCCACTGCGGGAAATGTGATCCTCGAATAAAAGAACTTCTGGGTGGTATGCTGGATCCACCTCGACCGCAAAGACAACCAGAGACCCCGCATTGGGGATCCCATACTGTAACAAATGATGTGTAACCGTCGCACGGCAATGTGCTGGAATTGCGATCGGTTGAGCCATTATATGTAGCGAAAAGGGACCAAACGGTAGCACAAAAGGGGTCAAAAAACGTCTTAAAATTAAAGCTTGTAAAACCGACAGCAGTAGGTGAACCCTATAAACTGAGGAGGCAGAGCCCTCCCACCACGGATGGCTCCAGGAACTGTTGTGGGGGTATTGTGGACAAGCAAAAGCGATATTCAGGGGTCCCGTAAATAAGTTGCAGACCAAAAGTTGGCGGCGCCATATTGTAGGCATTCTGCAAAATCACAGAACTATACTTGGGATTATGGGACCTTAGTAGGCAGGGACTGGGTTATCCTACCACCTTAGTATCAATGAGCCCAGAACCGACTAGCTATAGTGTCTCACTTGCCCTTCTACTCACTCACAGAGGAACAAGTGATTACACACCCTAAAACACAACACTCCCAACACTCTCAGGAATTGCGGTTGCAAGACACACCCTTTCACTCACTCTTGTACACGTCCACAATAAGCACTGACAGAGACAGGTTTAAAATGGTTTTTTTAACTAACATGCTCTAGTATGCAGTATACCTGCCACAAATAGAAAAATGCCTAACACAAATACGGTCAGCATAGCAAGTAGTCCGTAAGTAATAAAAGGATCTGTCATGATATACGACATAGTAGCCTAACATCCCTCCCCTTTTATAGAAGCAAAATGATTATATATTAGAAGATCTCTGGGTAAAGCAGCATACCCCGTACCTCAGTCTTATAGAGGCAAGATCTACATCACAGGTGTTGTAACGCTCTTTTCCCTATTAAGATCCTTCTCCAAGTTTGTGCCACGTATCCATGTACCCCATATGACCAAAGTACAGGTTCCCAAACAACAGCTGCATCTGCTTGTTTTGTCTAGGTTATAGGGCCTGACCAGAACAGAATAACAAGGGGCATTGTTGTTCCACCTTGCCTACAATGTTCAGACTAAACCCCAGGAAAGAACAGAGTGCAAAAAGAACAGCATGTTCTATGTTAAAGTTTCAGCGTGGCACAGTGCAAAATAGGTTCAAGTAGTATTGTGCGCAAACCACAAGACAGTCTGCAACATTCTCATACTAACATAGGGAAAACAACAATGCCCATATGGGCCACGTGACAACTTGATCCTGGTCACAACATTGAGATACAGGGCACAGCTGGGCGATGCATTAGTGTCGATCACTGCAGTCGAGATAATGAGTTGGTTTTCCCTGTGCAACCATGCACCAGTTCCTAAGACGAAGCACAAAGGCAAGATGCATTGGATCCGAAGCCATGCCTTGGGTTTTTCCACGCAGTCGTGGGGATGCGTCGATCTTTTCACACTGCCGCGGCAATGTGTTGTTTCTGATGCATTGGTTCTTAAGGGGAGACACTGGTTTCAAGTGCGATGCTCTGGGTCTGTTCATGCAGCAGTGGATGTGTCGGTTCCAGTGGAGCAAGCACCTGGATCCACTTCCAATGGACCATTCACAGCAGAAGGTGAGACTTTTATGTCCCTAAGTCTCAAAACAGGAGGTAAGGCAGCATGCACTTGGAGGTTACTCTGGGTTCAAGCAAGAGTCCAGTTCTTCCTCAGCAGTGGCAGAGGGTAGCACACAGCAGGGCAGCACAGCAGAAAATCCGTTTTTTCAGAGCAGCAGTCCAGCAGAGTGGCAGTCCTGGTAGCAGCACAGCAGTTCTTCTTCCACAAAGTCCAGCTGCCACCCACCCCAGTTGTGTAATGGAGACAGGCTACAGTAACATAGAGCTTTTAGAGCAGAGAAATGTCATCTCTCTAAAAGTTACATTTCTAAACTAGTAATGTCAAATTTAACTTTTCCAGAAAAGAGAATTTATCATTACCATTCCAAATAGATTAAACATGATGTAGCCACTCCTTTTCAATCAGGAATTACAGCATAAAAGTGTAATAAGGAATTCCCAATGTTAACCTATGAGATAGGTTGGCCTGACAGTCCTGAAAAACGAATTTAACTGTTTTTCACTAACACGACATGCAAAACCAAAACGTATATGTACAACCTTTTAATTACACAACACCCTGCCTTTTGGGCTACCAAGGGCCTACCTTAGGGGTGACGTATGTGTAATAAAGGTGGAAGTTGAAGGCTTGGTAAGGGGTTTTAAATGCCAAGTCAACATGACAGTATGAATTTCACATACAGATTCTGCAGTGGCAGGTCTGAACCATGTTTAAAGGGCTACTTGTGTCAGTGGCACAATCAGTGCTGCAGACCCACTAGTAACGTTTAATTTACAGGCCATGGGCACATGTAATGCACTCTACTAGGGACTTACAGATGAATTAAATAAACCAATTATGGATAAGTCAATTAAACCATGTTTAGGGGAGAAGCATGTACACTTTAGCACTGGTCACCAGTGGTTAAGTGCTCAGAGTGCTAACGCCAACAAAAAGATGCAGCAATAGTGGAGGTAAACAGGCTAAATGTTTGGGGAAGAACACCCCAAGGCTGTCAGGTCTAAAAATAACATAACACACATAACGATGTTGTTGCATTCCAGCACCCCCTTCCTTCAACCTACTTACTCGTTAATGTGGAAGGAGGAAATCTATCCAATATGCAATATAAACTCAAGGTGCCTTTGTTAGACCACTGAAGGACCAGACAATATGGTGCCGATCACGATCCGGTAAAAAATATCCCCGTGCGACTCGTATCCGGTCTTTTTACCGTACGAATCGTACAAGTGCCGTACGAACTGGCAATCACGATTCGCATGGTAAAAAGTCCATACGAACCGCATTGGGAATCATTCCCCACACGTCCTCGGGTCGGAAAATGTGTCCGACACGTCCTCGGACGATTTACCGTACAAACGTGAAAGGTGAAGTCCGACCGAGGAATCACGATCCATCCCGTGCGTCCGAGGTTACAACCGGATGGAAAAATCACCGTCCGCACCGAACTCCCATAGCAACCATGGAGACGTGCCCGCATACGCGCCCCCAGCCCCCGTAGGTACGCGCCGACCCCCCCCCCCCAGCCCCCGTAGGTACGCGCCGACCCCCCCCCAGCCCCCGTAGGTACGCGCCGACCCCCCCCAGCCCCCGTAGGTACGCGCCGACCCCCCCCAGCCCCCGTAGGTACGCGCTGAACCCCCCTGTATGTACACCCGTGTACGTGTCGAACCCCCCGTGTACGTTCGAGTCGTACCCCCACCCGTGTATGTACGGTGCGTACCCCCGTGTATGTACGGTGCGTACCCCCCCGTGTACGTTCGAGTCGAACCCCCCTGTGTACGTTCGAGTCGTACCCCCACCCGTGTATGTACGGTGCGTACCCCCCGTGTATGTACGGTGCGTACCCCCCGTGTACGTTCGAGTCAAACCCCCCGTGTACGTTCGAGTCGTACCCCCACCCGTGTATGTACGGTGCGTACCCCCAGCGCTATGCGCTGGGGGTACGCACCGTACATACACGGGTGGGGGTACGACTCGAACGTACACGGGGGGTTCGACTCGAACGTACACGGGGGGGTTCGACTCGAACGTACACGGGGGGGGTTCGACTCGAACGTACACGGGGGGGTTCAACTCGAACGTACACGGGGGGGTTCGACTCGAACGTACACGGGGGGTACGCACCGTACATACACGGGGGGGTACGCACCGTACATACACGGGTGGGGGTACGACTCGAACGTACATGGGGGGGTACAACACGAACGTACACGGGGGGGTTGGACTCGAACGTACACGGGGGGTTCGACTCGAAGGTACACGGGGGGGTTCGACTCGAAGGTACACGGGGGGGTTCGACTCGAACGTACACGGGGGGGTACGCACCGTACATACACGGGGGTACGCACCGTACATACACGGGTGGGGGTACGACTCGAACGTACACGGGGGGTATGACTCGAACGTACACGGGGGGGGTACGACTCGAACGTACACGGGGGGGTTCGACACGTACACGGGTGTACATACAGGGGGGTTCAGCGCGTACCTACGGGGGCTGGGGGGGTTCGGCGCGTACCTACGGGGGCTGGGGGGGGTCGGCGCGTACCTACGGGGGCGGGGGGGGGTCGGCGCGTACCTACGGGGGCTGGGGGGGGGTCAGCGCGTACCTACGGGGGCTGGGGGGGGTCGGCGCGTACCTACGGGGGCTGGGGGGGGGTCGGCGCGTACCTACGGGGGCTGGGGGGGGGGTCGGCGCGTACCTACGGGGGTGGGGGGGGTCGGCGCGTACCTACGGGGGCTGGGGGGGGTCGGCGCGTACCTACGGGGGCGGGGGGGGTACGGTGCGTACCGGGCCACCTACTCTGGTCGATTCGCGCCGTACTTCGCTTTTGCGGCACTTTTTGGGTGCCGTGCAAATATTGCCGTCCGGACTGCTGTCGGTTCGAATCGTAATTCCTGGGTCGTGAAACGCTGCCTGAAAGCGTCCCGACGTCACGTCGCAGCATTCCCGGATCACATTCGTATGTATATTTTCGTCGGTCGGTGTTTTTTACGATTCGTACGGAAATGGTGTTTCCGTGCGAATCGTAATTCCATGTTTGTAAAGTTTTACGACCGGGTACGAGTCGGACGGGGAAAACGCTCCGACCGACGGTTCGTACCCGGTTTTTACCGGATCGTGATCGGCACCAAAATATTGCCCTTTTATTTATTATGTTAATGCCAAATAGTGTCCTCTCCTGCACTCTCCTCCTTCAGCTACTATTGTGCTGATGAGAGAGACCACAGAGGGACGCATTTCTCAACCCTGTCCAGTTGCTGAGCATTTCTTTTTCCATACGAGAAGGCAACAGTGAAGTGCTGTGTTGCATGATAGTATTTTATGGTGTTTTCATTCCTCCTTAAGAGGCTGCAAAGCGCTTTGTGATCAATGAGTTAATTTGTGTTGGCCTGATTTCTAATGTGACATTATCTATGATGTAGTCACTGATATAATCTGTGATACAATGCTCGTTGTATTCAGCAACATAATGATGAAAGTTAACGGTGCATAGCTCTTTAATGCTCACATTGCGTTTTAACATTTAAAGCCAATGAGACTGCTATTTTCAGAAAAACCTGTTTGTGTTTTACACATGCATATTTTTAAGCGAGTGTTTAAATATTGACAGTCTGTTTTATCATCTGCCAAGTGAGGCACCATTAATTAGGTGATGTAGGGCTTGGAGAGAGAAAATGTGATTCTCTATCGTGCCTTCGGTGAATCGTCGGCTCTTTGCTGCAAAGCAATCTTTAACTACACAGAACCCACGAGAGTCACGGATTCCCGTCCCCACGTACAAATGAGCTAAGGAAGGTAGCGTTAAATTGAAAGTAAGGGTGGGATGAGTATTTCAAATGTATCTTGTATTTCGTTGGTTCATACATTTTAATGGGAAATTCTGATTTATGTGAGGCTCTTCAAACCACAAATTTCGTGCTTTATTTTTCCGATTTTATTTGTTTAGTCTAAGCCAGACAAGGCGAATTTGCGGCTCCGTGACTTCAGTGAATTCATTGGCATGCCAGAGATAGCTAAAGAGCATGTGCATTAAAAAGTGCATTTGTGACAGGCTTGGAATATAAATAAAGCACGGCTTAACTAGCGAAGGAAGCAGTTTAATAATGATTCGTGGCTCTTTCCCATTTCCGTAGCGATTTTGATTAAAATACATTGGGGCAGATTTATGTTGCACTTGCGCCACTTTTGCGCCGCCGTTGCGTCACTTTTGTGACGCAGCAGCGGCGCAAATCCTGCGCCATGGTGCGGGGTATTTACAACGTGATGCATCTGGGAGATGCGTCACGTTGTAAAGCCCTACGCCACATGTAGGCGTTCCAGGGCAGGTGGGGGCGTTCCGGCGCAGGAACGCCTCCTAAAAGTGGCTGAGTGAAATCTACAAGATTTCACTCAGTCACTTTTAGGCCCATGCTGCGTCAAAACCCTGCGCCTGCTTGAAGCAGGCGTAAGGATTGACGCAGCATTGTACAGATAGGGCCCCCAGAGCATTGCTGGAGCTGCGTCGCGCTTGCAACGCAACTCCAGCAATGCGCCACTTTCACGGCACAGATGCGTCACGCATCTGTGCCGTTTTTGCCCCATGGTGCGCCGCATTATAAATGCGGCGCATCCATGGTGGCGCAGCTGTGGCGCATAATAACTGGCGCATCCCTGCTGATATGCAGGGATGCGCCAGTTATCATAAATCTGCCCCCTTGATTCGTGAAATGAGGCTCTGCCATCTTATTAGATTCACCGTTCAGTCATAGACTCCGCTCATCTCTTAAGAAATTAAGAGAGCAAATACCTTTAAACTGCATTCTTTTGTTAAGAAGAAGACAGTGCAATTTATTGACGATAGGTTCAGTCTTGGAGAAGCCAGAGGTGGAGGCTACTAGTCTTGCTGTATGATTTGGGCT
Source organism: Triturus cristatus (assembly GCF_964204655.1). NCBI lineage: Eukaryota > Metazoa > Chordata > Amphibia > Caudata > Salamandridae > Triturus > Triturus cristatus. The sequence goes on along the minus strand of NC_140587.1, from coordinate 944,500,806 downwards.
TTCTGGATGCTTTGTAGGCCACATTTTAATAACCTAAATAGAGGGAAATTCAGTGGTCCATTCTGTTGCCTGCAATGGTAGCATCAGCCGCTCTTCTGCCATCTGCAGAAAAAAGATAGGTCTGATTTAAGACATTGTAAGGTAGATGCAGAGACAATAGCTGATATATGTAATTCCACTGACACGTTTAGGTTTAATGTACGCAATGTTGTACAGGTTCACATTTGCATTTAGAAAGTCCCCCTCCATGTTAATACTTTGGAAGAATGACCATATCCATATAATACTTTAGAAATTTGAAATTAGCATCGATTTCCCAATTCAACATCAAAGCCAAGGGGCATATTCACAAGGATTTAACTCCGAATTATCCCCACTTTAACGCATCAAAAGTGGTGATAGAATTAACACCCCATTCACAAGCTGGTGCAAACTGCAGACAACACCAGTATTCCCGTGATAACTGCCCCCAAATTTCTCTCCACGGTGGACACCACCAAATAACTCTAATGAGATGCAGAGTAGGCTTTCCCGGGCAAAAACACATGAAAAAACCACATCACAACTTTCACAACGAACTGCCAGATCTGCGAAGCGAAACAAAAACAGGTGATAAGCCGCAGTAGCACAATGGATTTTACACCTGCCTTTTGCTGGTGTTAAGCAGGACGACTACCTGCTGCATGAAAGGGAACACAGCCAAGAGCCACACCGGAAGACCCACAGGTGCCTGGTTTGTGCCCCCGTTCTTCCCCGGCTGCTGGTGGAGACACAAGACCAATGTCTGGGTGGGGTGCCATGTGCAGTGGGGGCTGAGGGCTTGGCTGCAGTAGGCGAGCGGAGTGTGCAGCGCATGGTATGGCGGCCCCTGAAGAGGCCGCCTTAGGCTGGGTCCCAGGGGAGATGTATCCTGCAGGGCTGGCTAACATCAGCTGCAGAGTAGGGCAAGTAAGCAGGGGCACAGAGACACCCGGAGGCCCGATCCTGGGAGATGCATGAGCTGCAGCATCTGAGTTGTGGTTGGCACCGGCAGCCAGGTGGAGCAGGCCTTGCCCTAAGCTGCAGATCCCAGGAGTGGTGGTGAGGGGCGTGGCTCTAGGGGACACGAGAGCTGGGGACGCTGGCATCACTCCTGGCATTAGAGCAGTGGAGGTAGGGGGGCTGCCCCCATTTTACTGCCCAAACAACCCCCCATGAGTTGGAGAGTCATGCTTTGTTTGGCCTTAGTGGCCCACTCCTCTTCCTTCTCTCCCCCCCCCCCCGGTGTGAGCATCTGAGCAGGACCCCAGAGGGTGCCTTGCCAGTTGACAGCTGCATGGAGGCGGGGGTGCCAGCCTACTTCACATCCCCACGTGCATGGCTGAAGTGCACGTCCTGTAGATGAACCTGGGGGTGCAATTGACTGCAGTGCAGAGACTTGGCCAATAATATTTTTTCCCAGCCCCCACGTGGGGGCTGTGTGGATTTCTGGTGGACAAGGGAGGACTGGCCATTATCACTCTGAAGTCACACCATACGGAGGGTTCTTATCCTCCACTCACCTTCACCCACCTTCATTTACCATTGCTGCAATGAATGCTCACCGCAAACACCCCAGCCCCCCCACATCGTGTGTGTCAGCGCGGGCTGAGACAGCTTCCCGGGCCCACACACAGCCACACCTGAGTACTTCACAGGTCTTCAGAAGACCATTTACTTACGCGAATGAGCTCATCACACCTTTTTCTGTGTTGTGATTCGTTTATTTATCTCCGTTGAGATTGTTGTCTCGTGGAAATTGGCTGCGTTATAGGCAGACTATCGCATGGTACCGCCTTGTTATGAATTCCACGTTGACACAGCGTGATATTACAGCGATAAGTTGCGCTGTGAAAAGTTGTGTTAGCAAACTCTGGTGATGTTTAACACACGTTCTTGTGAATATCCCCCCAAGTTTCTTTTCTTCTATTCTTTGTTTGATTTAAATATATATATATATAAATGCTTCCTGACTTTAACAAGACATGCCATTGAGAAAGGAAACGGATTCCCGAAACCGGTCTGGCTTGGCTGTAAAAAATTGATGACTGCTACCATGCGGGTGTCTGTTTGCAAGCTGCCATCATTTAAAAAATGAAATATTCACCTACCTAACGGCTTCTTCCATTTGGGCTACCTTTTCATTGGATGTTGAGTGGCTGAGTCCAGCCGTGGGAGAAGCTGACCGCGTGTGTGCGGGCCTATTATGGCGCCATGATGATTTCATCTAATCTACGGTAGGCAGCGTTCAGATGGCAGCTGTAAAGTGGAACAGGTACTTATAGCGGGACAGTGGATCAACCCACATGGGTAATAATTTTGTCACTCACTACTGCTATTGTTGTTTTAGACGGACTCACTTGAGATTACTATTCTGGCACTACGAGAAGCATAAGGCCAGGGGAGTGGCCACGCCCACTACTATTCTGGCACTACGAGAACCATAAGGCCAGGGGAGTGGCCACGCCCACTGGGGCAGGTACTTGGAACTGGAAAGTGCGTGGAAATGCTGCCTGACATTAGCAAGACATGCCATTGGGAAAGGGAACGGATTCCCAAAACACGTCTGGCTTGGCTGTGAAAAATTGATGACTGCTACCATGCGGGTGTCTGTTGGAAAGGTGCCATAGTTTAATAAATGAAATGTTCACCTACCTGATGGCTTCTTCCATTTGGGGCTACCTTTTTATTGGATATATATATATATATCTATATATATATATATATATATATATATATTACCTACTGGCGGTCGCCAGTAGGTAGTTATAGTTAGGACCACGTTTCCATAGGAAATCCGCAACATTCTATTTTGAATAACTTTGGCGCCGGTCGACGAATCCTCGCGAATTTTTCAAAATAGGTGGGGCGCTACGCTCTGCTCCTACCCTAAAAGTCTCGGGGGGATTCGTCAAGCGGGGGCGGAGATAAAAGGGGGGTCCCAAAACGCGTTTTTCCCATGCATTTTTCCATAGGACCTTTAGACACAGCTACAGCCCGAACGGCTGAACAGAATTACTTGAAATTTGGCAGAGAGGTAGTCCTCAGGTCAAGGAAGTGCCTTTTGTAGGTTTGGTATAAATCTGTTCAGTAGATTCTGAGAAAATAGCCTTTAAATCAATATATATATCTGTGGCAGCTTACGGTGCGCTTACGGTGCGCTTACCGTAAGCTTACCGTACGCGTACGGTGGCGTGCGCGAGCGCGATTTTGATTGGCTCTTAGATCTTAGTAAACATTCGAATCGGTCGAAACCAGGAAGCGGCGGCCACCATTTTATCTCTCGCTCTCTGAGTTGGGCAGCAAAAACGAAGCCCAAAAATGTCTAAAGAGGCAGTTTCTTGAGATCCTAACCACCCAGCATTGATATAGGGGTCCCCAAACAACCCCCAAGCCCAAAAAAAAAAATTTTTTTTTTCGGAAAATCGCCGATTACGCTTACAGTACGCGTACGGTAAAAATTTTAAAAAAAAAAATTATCCACATTATCCCCACCCTGTGTGCAAATGGTGCCCGAAGGGCCCCATTTGTGCATGGCATATAAGAGCTATGAAATTAAGAAATGTGCGCACGGTGCGCGAAGCGCATCGTGCGTACATGACCCATCCCGCATAACGTGGGCACGCGGTGCGCGCAGCGCACCGCGTGACCACCGTGCGTGCACAGCACTAACTGCTTAAAGTGGGCGCGCGGTGCGCGAAGCGCACCGCGCGCGCACGGAACGAACTGCGTTAACTGGGCGCGCACGCCACGAATGGCGTAAAGTAACTTAGCATTTAAAAAACCGTACAAATTCACTGAAAAAACCATAGGTTTCACACACGTTATAGTTAGGAATTAGCATTTAAAAAACCTTGCAAATTCACTGAAAAAACCATAGGTTTCACACATGTTATAGTTAGCTGTACATTTCACTCGTAAAAAACCAATGAAATTCCCCCGTTATAGTTAGTGCAGGCAACTATAACTCACGCGACCGCAATCTTCTGCTGATGACATATGTGTCTTTATGAAAAAAAATATTTGTAATATATGTATAGCTAAAATTTAATGGAAGAAGACATGGGCAAATAAGTGTCTAAATACAGTATTAGCATCAGCAGAGGATTGCGGTCGCGTGAGTTATAGTTGCCTGCACTAACTATAACGGGGGAATTTCATTGGTTTTTTACGAGTGAAATGTACAGCTAACTATAACATGTGTGAAACCTATGGTTTTTTCAGTGAATATATATATATATGTATGAGATTCAGAGGGTTGTCCTTAGCACCCTCTCCTTCTCTCTTTGGTTTATATAGAACCCTGGGCCACGTTAATATGAAATTGAAGTTAAGCGCACCCCAAGATTGACACTAGCAGAGGAATTAGAGACTAGTTATGGAGACAATAATGGTACTATACCATAATCTCTCGTTTTTGAGTCTTTTTATACTTTGGGTACACACATTTTATTTGCCTTATAAAACTACGACTTGATCGTTTGGTATATATATAAAGAAATGTAAAGAATGAATTGTGAAATGATTTTGATCTATGCGTTAAAAACAAGCTTAATTTTGTGAAATAATGACATGTTGTAATTCTTTCGTGTGAAAGTCTTTTGTTTATGTCTTCTGAGGCTCTATAAAATGACTGAACTCTGAACCTAAGGTCATGTGACCAAGAGCTTGTTTGCTCGAAACGCGTCTTTGCCCTGTGAAATAAACAAGAATTTCAGGAAACTGGATTCGTGTGGCTCTTTTCTCGCACCAGAGGGAGATTTTGCGAGTTGACTGGGAATATATATATATATATATATATATATATATATATATATTATCTACTGGCAGTTGCCAGTAGATAGTTATAGTTAGGACCAAGTTACCATAGGAAATCTGAAAATTCTATTTTGAAATACTTTGGCGCCGGTTGACTTATCTTCGTGAAATTTTCAAAACTAATGGGGCGCTCCGCTCAGCTCCTACCCTGAAAGTCTCGGGGTGATTCGTCTAGCGGGGCTGAGAAAAAAGAGGGGTCCCAAAACGCGTTTTCCCCATGCATTTTCCCATAGGACCTTTAGTCGAAGGTACAGCCCAAACGGCTGAACAGAATTACTTGAAATTTGGAAAAGAGGTAGTCCTCAGGTCAGGCATGTGCCTTTTGCTTAAATGGTGTAAATCCGTTCAGTAGTTCCTGAGAAAATCAAAAGTAAAATCACATATATATCTGGGCGGAGCCTAACCACACATCTCATCGTGAGATCTGATTGGCTGTCAGCACTTCATCCAAGAAGTGTTGGCAGCCATCTTGGGACCAATATACATGATAGCACCTCATTAAAAAGCATTGCAGTTAATAGAAGGTTTTAAGACTTTAGTTACATTATAAAGCATTTGTTGATGGTACCATACTCATTTTAGGAATTGTGGTGTGTTCTAAGGTGATTTTACCATGTGAAAAAGCCTTCTGCTGTGATATCATGAATCATGTTTCAGAGAAAACCATTTTCTCATGCTTTTCCCACAGAGGTTTGGAAGGTGATCTATAAGCTAACTGAGAGCATATTTTCTGTAAATTCACATTATCTTTCTCAGTCATGTGAAAATGAAGTCTGACATTCTCAGTAAAACATGTACATCCAACAAGGGCAGAGACTGTCAGTTGATTCCTTTGTGTTCTACTACAGCTTCCCAGAGTGTTCTAAAGAACAACTAGAGCACTAACAGTCCTACTTATGACAAACGTATGGCACACCTGAAGCCATCTTGGTTGGAATAAAGTGGTAATTCTTAAAAGATTTAATTTAAAAAGGAACAAAATGAGGGGGTTCATTTTGCCATAGAAAGTATGATTAGTGCTGAAGAAAGAAAAATTAGGGCACATTTTGAGTGACTTCTCAAATCCTCTTCGATTTCATTAAAAAAGTCTGACAGGCAGACTGAAACATGCACTTTCAATACCAGCAGCAGACTTCCCTGGTGAGCAGTAGCTTTACTACAGTGATCTAATAAGCAACTAGAGTGCTAACATTCTGAACTTATGGCAAATTTGTGACACATCTGAATGCCTTCTTGATGGAATCAAAGTAAAAAACTGAAAGTATTTCCTACTGAGGAGACTGTAGTAAATGAGGAAATTAGGAAACATCATAACAAATAAGTCTCCTAAAATGGCCACCAGAGACAAAAGAGCCCAAATGTAGCCCAAATATCACCCAGATGTAGCCCAAGTACAGCCCAATGACAGAATGTCCGAGAGTGTTCTAACGAACAACTAGAGCGCTAACAGTCTTAATTATGACAAAAGTATGGCACACCTGAAGCCATCTTGAATGGAATAAAGTGGTAACACTTAAAACATTTAATTTACAAAGGAACACAATGAGGGGATTCATTTTGCCATAGAAATTATGATTAGTTCTGCAGAAAGAAAAATTAGGGCACATTTTGACTTCTCAAATCCTCTTCTATTTCATAAACAAATTCTGACATGCAGACTGAAACATGCACTTTGAACACCAGCAGCAGACTTCCCTGGTGAGCAGTAGTTTTACTGCAGTGATCTAATGAGCAACTAGAGTGCTAACATTCAGAATTTATGGCAAATGTGTGTCACATCTGAATGCCTTCTTGATGGAACCAAAATAAAAAACTGAAAGTATTCCCACTGAGGAGACTGCAGTAAATGAGGAAATTAGGAAACTTCATTACAAATAAATCTCCCAAGATGGCCACCAGAGACAAAAGAGCCCAAATGTAGCCCAAATATCACCCAGATGTAGCCCAAGTATAGCCTAATGACAGAATGTCCCAGAGTGTTCTTAAGAACAACTAGAGCGCTTACTGTCTTACTTATGACAAAAGTATGGCACACCTGAAGCCATCTTGATTGGAATAAACTGGTAACACTTAAAACATTTAATTTAAAAAGGAACACAATGAGGGGGTTCATTTTGCCATAGAAATTATGATTAGTGCCGAAGAAAGAAAAATTATGGCACATTTTGAGTGACTTCTCAAATCCTCTTCTATTTCATTAAAAAATTCTGACATGCAGACTGAAACATGTACTTTTAATACCAGCAGCAGACTTCCGTGGTGAGCAGTAGCTTTACTACAGTGATCTAATGAGCAACTAGAGTGCTAACATTCAGAATTTATGGCAAATGTGTGACATATCTGAATTAGGGGTGGGCGGAATTTGCGGAATTAACCTTCGCAAATTATCGCGAGAATGTTTAAAATTATCGCAAACAAGCAGAAATATCGCGAAGATGCGGAAGTTTTTTTCCGGCATGTTCGCGAGATTTTCTGCATGGTTGCGGGTCGCCAACTTACCCATGTGGTTGCTTGCGGGCGCGGCCATCTTGTTTTGAGTTGTTCTCGCGGTGCATGATCGCGAGAAGAAAGACGTGATCGCGCGACGCATGACGTCACTGCGGGCGCGAACTGTCGCGAGACAGCGCAAATGGCTAAAAACAATACAACATCTCATGGAGAACGCGATCGGATCAAGAAAACTTGTCGGCGAACGCAGGGATTCAGGTAAGGCGATCGCGCGCGCGCGAGAATGTATCATTTTACAGCGCGAGCAAGAAACAAATTATCGCCAAGCTGCGGAAACCGGAATTTTTGACATTTTCGCGCTCTCCGCGGAACGCAAAAATGTCAAATTATCGCAATTTCCGCGAACGGAACGAAATTTTTGCCCAGGCCTAATCTGAATACCTTCTTGATGGAATCAAAGTAAAAAACTGAAAGCATTTCCTACTGAGGAGACTGCAGTAAATGAGGAAATTAGGAAACTTCATAACAAATAAATCTCCCAAGATGGCCACCAGACACAAAAGAGCCTAAATGCAGCACAAATATCACCCAGATGTAGCCCACATGTAGCCCAATGACAGAAGTGTGCAAAACACTTATTTTTTGTGTATTTGCAGTTTTATATAGTGCAGACTTGTCAGGTATTGGAATGCTTTACATGAGCATTGGTTACATCACACAAGATCAAATTCATTTTGGTTGTAGACATGGGGAGATTAAGTGATTTGACCACAATCACAGAATGTTGAGCTGAAGCAGAAACTCCAACCTGGCTCCCCAGTTGCAAAGTCTGCAGCTCTGGAAGTAACACCACATCCTCTCGCCAAGGTGCAACATTTAATCAAGTGGTCAACTGGATAAAAAAACATAAAGATTACAAATAATTTAAAAATTCTTTGTCGCTATTTGAAAACTCCGAAAATATGTCCTCATTTTAGTTTTTTAGAGCACTAACCATAATTTTGATGCAAATAAGACCCTCTCATATATGTAATTTATAAAGGAAATACTCTAGGTATTACAGTTTTGATTACATCAAGATGACGTCAGGCCTTCCACACTTTTGTAATAAATATAGCATGTTAGCAATCTAGTTGTTCATTGGGATACTGTTGAGAGGCAGAGGCCGGGGGCACGGACTCTGAAAATTGAAGGCAGGTAGGAGAGTGCAGAGGCAACAATTTGACCACACTGGGCAGGCAGGAAGGGCAGTGGCAGAACAACAGACTATGGAGGGCAGTGGAAAGGGGGCAGGGGCAACAAACCAACAATACAGGACTGGCAAGAGAGGCTGTGGCAATATAATAGACCATTGTGGGCAGAAGGAAGAGGCAGTGGTAGTACAACCATACATGCCAACAGACCCGTTTCAGCCAGGAAACGTCCAATGTTTTTAAGCTCAAATGGGCTTTATTTGATCTGTCTCCTGTCTTCAATCACCTCTTTTTCAATGTAACTCAAAGGGGAAAATCAATACCCCAGTTTTTTTTCAAAATCTCCCTCTTACCAAGTTCAAAATGTTCGCAAGTATGGTACATTGAATCATGGTAGGCAGGAGGAATTGGGGTAGGGACATGGACTTGGATAACAGAGGACAGGAGGGACATGGAGCGGTGCACCAAACTGACCCTACAGGGCAGGCATCAGGGTTTGCAGCAGCACAATACACCACACAGCGCCTGCGGGACGGGAGTGCAGCACAACAATCCATAGAAAGCAATAGGGTGGGGACAGGACCATGCACATGGACAACAGAGAACAGATGGGAAAGAGGCAATGGTAGCTAGCTGACCATAATGGACAGACAGGAGAGAAAGCTGCAGCATAACAGACCATAAAGGGCAGGAGGGACGGATCAGGGGCATTACAATGGAACAGACAAGCCAGGAGGGAGGGAATAGGGGGTCTGCACATGGAAACAGAGGGCTAGGGGCAAGGTTGCAGGGCAGTAGCAGCAAGATGACCATGGAGGTAAGGCAGGATGGGCACTAGAAACAAGACACACCATGGAGAGCAACAATGAGACTATGGTGGCATACACAGAGACCATGGAGGGAAGGTGGGAGGGGGTCAGGGGCAGCTAGCTGACCACACAGGGAAGGTGGGAGGGGCCATGGCAGCACAGAAGACCATGCATGGCAAGCGGGAGGGTTAGTGTCAGCACAATGGCTATGATGGGCAAGAAGGAGGGTGCAGGGGCATGCACAAAGGACCATGGAGGATAGAAGGGAGGGTCAGGACCTGAGCACAGACAAGAGAGTTCAGGGGAAGGGGCCTCACAACAGACCGTGCGGGGCAGGCAGGAGGAGCAGTTGCAGCACAACAGATCAGGGAGGGCAGAAGGGTGTGGCAGTAAAATGGACCATGGAGGACAGGAGGAATGGGATAGGGGCATGGCATGTGGACAGGCAGGGTGGAGGTGGCAGGGACAGGTTACAGTCATCTGATAATGCTAGGCAGGTGGCAGGGGAGTGGCAGCTTCACAGAACACTCAGAGTAGATAGGAGTGGCAGGTCCATGGAACATAGTGGGCAAAAAGGATAGAGCAGGGGCATGCACAGAGACATCGGAGGGCAGGGGGAAGGAGAATAGGGGCAGCAAGCTATGCATAGAGGTTAAGCAGGAGGTCAATGATGGGCCATAGAACTGGGCAATGGAGGGCAGGAGGAGTGGACTGGTACATCATGCTAAATGGAGGGCAGTGGCAGCACATCAGACCATGCATGGCAGGAGGGAGGAGGCTAGTCCATGGATTCAGACAACAGAGGATAGAGAGGAGGTGGATGGGGCAGCAAGCTAACTGTTCAGAGAAGGTGGGTATTAGGAACTTTATTGTTTTTAAAATGTGTGTCTGTGCGAACTACTTAAAATATGAACAAGTATGCAGCATAATCTCACTTTTATTCAGGAAGAAGAGGACGTTTGTGACTGTGACTCCGGGCTCACTTGGCAGAAACACCCCCTGACCCTCCACCCCATCGCAAAATGTAATGCCCGTGAAAAGGGTAGGTGGACGCGGTGTTATATAGAACATAGTCATGAGAGCACGATTGAAAATGAAAACTAGATGTAGTATATGGTATAAACTATGCACCAAAAAGTGTGATATAAGATGAACCGGGGCGTGAAATATAATATGTAATACATTGTGCGCAATGACAGATTCATTGGAGAGCGCGAGATAGCCCAGGCACTAGCGCGTGCTATGCGATATGCGCCTTGGAGTGTAATATGCACAGGGTAGTGTTGTGTAACCTAACTAGTCTCTAAAGTTGTAATATAAAATGTGTGCTGGGGAGTGTAACGTTGCATATGCACTGTGACAAAGATATGGATCCCAGATTGTAATATGTATGGCATAGCGCTGTGCGTTATAACATACACATCGAGGAAGGCACGTTATATGGGGCAATATAAACCGTGCGAAGGCAAGTGTGGCATGACCTATTCACGGGGTGGTGTTACAGTGCACATGGGCTAGAGAGTGTCATAGCATACGCACTAGCTGGTGGAATACAACACAGAGGTGTGAGGCAATCGGCGGGCACAGGTGGGTGTAACACAGCATTGGGCTCAGCCAGGAGCACGCTGTGACTCTCAAGTGAGGTTCGTCTCCTTTCCAGAGAGTAAAATAAAAAGTATTACACATCCGGCGGTGGATGTGTTTTTTATTAACCGTGAGGGGGGTTTCTTGCATAGTTTGGTTGAATTTTTGTCGAATCCCCTTTGAATGGCTTGGTGTGCTTGTATATTAAATGTGCCCGTCAATAGCTACCCATGTTTGTATAAATAAACGACAAGGGTGTCTACTTGGAGAATACCCACCGGCGGGGGCGCCGGGATTAGACACGGTATGGCGTCAGACACATCAAGAGCTTCACTAGCGGTGTAAATACATTCCATGTGGATTCATTCTATGCATAGTCGCCTTTTAATGAATATCACGCAAATCCTCATGGTGATAGGTACATACGGTTTTTCCAGCATGTCCTAGGTGTTTCTATAAATATATATATTTTTAAAATAATAAAAAACAAAGGCCGGCCCCGGGGGATGGGGTCCCCGGAGCCATAAGTGGCCTGAGGAGGGGGGCAACGCAGCCCCCTCCTAAAGAATTTAAATTAAAAATAGGCCATGACCGGGGGGGTGGGGTCCCCGGGGCCGATTAAGGCCTTGGGAGGGCCAAATTTATTTTTTTCAACAAATATATATATATATATATATATATTCACTGAAAAAACCATAGGTTTTACAGACATTATAGTTAGGAATTAGCATTTAAAAAACCTTTGAAAGTCACTGAAAAAACCATAGGTTTCACGGACGTTATAGTTAGTTGGACATTTGACTCATATAAAACCAGAGAAATTCGCCCGTTATAGTTAGTTGAGCTAACTATAACTCGCGCGCCCGCAATGCACTGGTGATGACGTCACATATTACATCACTCATGACATGGTCAGTGACATCACTGATGACATCACTGATGACATCTCATATGACATTACTGATGACATCACTGATGACATCATTCAGTGAATGTGTGTTTGTGTCAAGTTTAAATATTTTTCATATATATCTATGCCAAGGTGAATTGAAGAAAGAGTGAATTTACAATTCCCTGAATGGATTATTTAGTAGGTGTGTGACTGACTGTATAAGTGAGTGATTTAACATGTGTTACTGAATGTATGGGTTAGTGGCTAAACTGTGTGAAAGTCTGTATTAGTGTCTCAGTTGGTGTATAAGCGGCTGCATGGGTTGGTGAGTAGCTACTTGAGTGTCTATATGGGTTATTGATTTGTTGTCTGAATATCTGTATGAGTGCCTGAGTGTCTGTGCGGGTGTGTGGGGTGGTGTGTGACTGTGCATACATGTCTGAGTGGGTGATTCACTGGTTGTATGGATTCAAAAGTACATCTGGGAAGGGCTGTATGGGTGAGTTAGTGTGTGTATGGGTGTGTTGGTGAGTGAATGAATGTCTCACTGGTATATGTGTGAGTAACTACATATGTTTTAGGGCAGTATATGTGAGTGTTGGAGTATATAAATGACTATACGGGAGAGCTATTTGAAGAGTGGGTGTATAAAAGAGTGTCTGCTTGTATCAGTGATTGTATAAGACAGTAAGTATGTGTTAGTATCTGCATAAATAAGTGGTGTGGTGTGTGTATAAATAACGCAGTTGGTGTGTATAACTGTATACATGAGTAAATGGGTATGTGATTGATTCTTTGCATGACTGACTAGGTGTGTGAGTAACTCTATGGATGATTGGCGGACTGTGACTGTATGTATAGGTGTATGAGTGCATATTATAGTACTGTATTGATGAGTAACTGCATGTATAAGTGAGTGGATGTGAGTGTAGACCTAGGAAATAGTGGGTGGTATGTAGTATCTGGCATTGTTGTGTGTATGGTTTCAAAAATAGTAGTCTGTATTTTACAGTGCGTGTATCAAATTTTATATTAGGCCATCAGTATGTGCATCAGATTATCAGGTGGATGATTTCATCAGTGATGTCATCAGTGATGTCATTTGAGATGTCATCAGTGATGTCATCAGTGATGTCACTGACCATGTCATGAGTGATGTAATATGTGACGTCATCACCAGTGCATTGCAGGCGCGCTAGTTATATGAGTCAAATGTCCAACTAACTATAACGTCCCTGAAACCTATGGTTTTTTCAGTGAATTTCAAAGGTTTTTTAACTGCTAATTCCTAACTATAACGTCTGAAAAACGTATGGTTTTTTCAGTGATTTTCAAAGATTTTTTAAATGTTAATTTCATATTTTAATATTTATAAAACCTATATTTTTTCTACTTTTTGAAAAATATTTTGGAACTCTATTATCCTTTCTTTTTATTTGAAAAAATATGTTATGTTTTATATCTTCAAAAAAAGTATGTATATCGTTTTATTTTTTTGGGAGAAAACTGAAGTCCCGTACCAGTAGTGTACCAAGCTCCATCAGCATGCGAATCCTATCTGCCATATTGCTAAACTCGTAAAGGATGCGTATTTCGTATCCGACAGGTTCGTGGCACCATGTCCCGCATAACATCATATACGTATGTAGTTGCGCCAGCTGCTACTTTGGTATGCGACGGGTACACAGTACCAAGCCGCAACTTACGTCATGTACGTATGGGGTCACACCCGCTGCGCGTTACGTATGCGACGAGTGCACGCTGCCAGGCCCTGTGTTACGTCACAGACGTATGGTGTCACACCGGGAATGCCATTCCCTCATTTGTTTTGTCTCAAAATTATATTTAAATAAGTTTAAAGTGAATATGAGAACAAGCGATAATGTAAAATTGTTTAAATATTTAGATATTTCTAACTGTAACAAACTTATATTATGGTAAATATATTTTCACAAAATCGCGTCGGATGCGGCCTTCTTGCGCGCTCAGTGCGCAATTGCCATGTGACCTTAAAGAAAAGCATTTGATTGGTTCATAACATTTCCCATTGTAACAGTTGGAGGACCCCACCCATTTTAGTCATTCTCTCTACAGCGTTTGATGAGAGACTCCTCTTCTGCATAGTGAGCTTTTTTGCAAACTTTTTGCTGTGTACACATATCTGACCCTACACACAACATGCAACCATCATCTTCATCAATATTCATTCTCTGTAAAGTAGCCTTCCACCTGTGATAGCCATGCATCTAAAATCTACAAAACAGAACTTTTCCCCACTGCCAGAGGTAACATGCTTGCATACACTGTCCACAGCACAATGTAATGTGGTACGGCCCAGGGGCAGTATCATGCATAGATAATGAACACACGGACACAGATAGATAGTGGAAGTGGGTGTGGCACGTGCGCTTGACTCCTTTTTATTACCAGGGTCACATATCCAGTGTCGTCTGTGCTGAATGCGTGTGGGGTGAGTGTAAACCAGCCCTCAGGGAATGGTTGCTGCTAGCATCAACTACAACAGTAATCATTGGATCACACACAGAGATTCAATAATAAAAGGGCCAATAGTTTGTGCTGCAGTAAGGTAGGGACACTAAATGTGAAATAATACAGAAAAGATTCTATCGTAAAAGAACCATAACTTGTGGTATACTGAGATACAAGCAGTAGATCTGAAATAATACACAAAAAGATTGTATCATAAAGGGTCCATCAGTTCTAGTGCACTCAGATAGCCACATCAAAAGCATTCAGCATGTGCGCAGCCAGCGAGGATGCGTGCTGCGGGCGGGCCATACTATGAGCAATGTCTGTTGCCTACAACACTACATCATCTGCAATAGCGACTCAATCTGAATTGTAAACACTGCTATCTGCAGTGTAGGCCAGAGAGCGGTCAGCAAGGCCCCACAGACATGTGGTGTTGACTTGAGCTGTCCTGTTTGCCGTACGCGAAGCAAAAAAAACCGTGTGGGGACCCTGTGATGATGCGTATGCGTGGTGCGGACAGGGCTCACTGGAGCAATGTCTTTTGCCTACAGGACTGCGTCATCTACAATAGCGACTCGATCTGAATTGTGAACACTGCTGTCTGCAGTGTAAATTGAAGGCAGTAGTGAGCACAGTCTTCCATGAATACTTTTTCTCACTTCCTCTTCACAAAATACAACAACATAAATTACACAAAACTCTGCAATAAATAAATCAAAACAATTCGAATTGAGATCTCTGCTGTCCACTGTGTACACTGTTATTCAGTGTTCTTTACCACTACCAAGAAGAATTGGGTCGTTGTACTAGACCTACAAGTCATCTTAAAAAAGTTCTTCAAGCAAGTATACTAAAAGGTTATTGTGGATATTTCAATAGACGTTGTAGTTAGTTGCCTACTGGACTCTGTAATTAAACAATCACCACTCGATCTGAATTGTGAGCCCTGCTGACCGCAGTGTATGCCAGAGGCAGTGGTCATTAACGCCTCACAGCCACGTGCCGTTGGATTCAAAAGCACGGAGTTGGTTGCACCTGATCAGAGGGGGTACACACAAATCATCACAAACTTTAACTTCTGACATCCTCAATCACAGAATCAAGACCCCGTTAATGTTCCGACCTGCTGTAGCACTGTGTACTCCACCCACTGCAGTCAGCCAAGCCCAATAATCATGTGCAAAAGACACACAATTGATGGATGGAATGCAGAACAAATCAAAACATTCACCCCCAGTCAAGAGATCTGGGTTAAATCCATCATTCTTTTGCTCACCATGCCACCCCAGTTTAGACCTGGCTATATGCAAATCAGTCTTGACCCTGTGCCTCATGGGAAAAGTCGAGCCCGAACTGCCAAGCCAGGTCCTCCCTGGACCGGAAACAAGCATCCTAGGACCGGTCAGATAGGATAGCTTGATTCCAGTGGCACAGTGAGCCCAGGACTCACGTCTGAGTATACCTGGCACACTTACAGCGAGAAAGCAAAAGACACACAATTGATGGACGGAATGCAGAACAAATCAAAACATTCACCCCAAGTCAAGAGATCTGTGTTAAATTCATCATTCTTTTACTCACCATACCACCCCAGTTTAGACCTGGCTATATGCAAATCAGTCTTGACCCTGTGCCTCATGGGAACAGTCCAGCCCGAACTGCCAAGCCAGGTCCTCCCTGGACCGGAAACAAGCATCCTAGGACCGGTTTCGGGGTTTCACCCCTCTTCAGATAGGATAGCTTGATTCCAGTGGCACAGTGAGCCCAGGACTCACGTCTGAGTATACCTGGCACACTTACAGCGAGAAAGCAAAAGACACACAATTGATGGACGGAATGCAGAACAAATCAAAACATTCACCCCAAGTCAAGAGATCTGTGTTAACTTCATCATTCTTTTACTCACCATACCACCCCAGTTTAGACCTGGCTATATGCAAATCAGCCTTGACCCTGTGCCTCATGGGAACAGTCCAGCCCGAACTGCCAAGCCAGGTCCTCCCTGGACCGGAAACAAGCATCCTAGGACTGGTTTTGGGGTTTCACCCCTTTTCAGCTAGGATAGCTTGATTACAGTGGCACAGTGAGCCCAGGACTCACATCTGAGCATACATGGCACATTTAGGGCGAGAAAGTAAAAGACGCACAATAGTTCTTTTTGCAATTTTCACCCCGAGTGGGACGGGTATGCTCAGACGTGGGTCCCGTGCTCTCCATGCCACTGGAATCAAGCTATCCTGGCTGAAGAGTGGTAAAACCCTGAAACCGGCCCTAGGATGCTTGTTTCCAGTCCAGGGAGGACCTGGCCTGGCAGTTTGAGCTGGACTTTTCCCATTGGGCACAGGGTCAGGACTGATTTGCATATGGCTGGGTCCAAACTGGAGTGGCATGGTGAGCAAAAAAATGATGGATTTAGGCCCAGATCTCTGTACTGGGGTGAATGTATGACATTGTTCTGCATTCTGTCCATCAATAGTTCTTTTTGCAATAATCATGTGCAGCAGTTAGCTACGGAAGCACAGAGTCTGATGCACCTCAACGGAGGGAGTTCTGTGAAAAACAAGCAGCAGGTAATATCGGACCTCGTCCGTTTTGGGATCAAGACACCGTTCCACTGTTGGGACCTACAGATTTTTGCACCTGGTCGAAGGGAGTACCTTCATCTCCACTTTCAGATACAGTTCTAACATCGTCCATTGTGGGATCAAGACCCCGTTTCACTGTTCGTACCTGCTGTACCGCGGTGTACTCCACCGACTGCAGTCAGCCAAGCCCTTTAATCATGGGCAGCAGTTAGCTACGGAAGCATAGAGTCTGATGGACGTGAACGGCCGGAGTTCTGTGAAAACCAACAAGCAGCAGGTAAAAGCGGACATCGTCCATTCTGGGATCAAGACACCGTTCCACTGTTGGGACCTAGAGTTGGTTACACCTGGTCGAAGGGAGTATCTTCATCTGCACTCTCAGATGCAGTTCTAACATCGTCCATTCTGGGATCAAGACCCCGTTCCACTGTTCGGACCTGCTGTACCACGGTGTACTCCAGCGTCTGCAGTCAGCCAAGCCCAATGATCATGTGCAGCAATTAGCTACGGAAGCTAGTCTGATGCACCTCAATGGAGGGAGTTCTGTGAAAACCAAGCAGGAGGTAATATCGGACATCGTCCATTCTGGGATCAAGACACCGTTCCACTGTTGGGACCTAGAGTTGCTTGCACCTGGTCGAAGGGAGTACCTTCATCTCCACTCTCAGATGTAGTTCTAACATCGTCCATTCTGGAATCAAGACACCGTTCCACTGTTGGGACCTAGAGTTGCTTGCACCTGGTCGAAAGGAGTACCTTCATCTGCACTCTCAGATGCAGTTCTAACATCGTCCATTGTGGGATCAAGACACCATTCCACTGTTGGTACCTGTTGGACTACTGTGTTAGTAGTATACAGACCCCTCCACGGTGCTGGGCCTCAGGCTGGGTGCTGTCTGCCTGTGTGGCGGTAGCCAGCATTGATCTCAGGAGCCTTCCCAGCTCGCAGACCTCGGCCCAGGAGCTTCCGCCGGCACGTGGTGGGCCCTCTTTATTTATTTATTTATTTATTTATTTTGGAGGTTTTATGTAGCTCTGGCTAGACCCAGAGGTATCAGAGCGCTTTACAAGATAAGGATAGTATAAGGCACATAGGGTATAAAAGCATATGAAAGGTAGTGCAACAAAAATTTACAAAGTACAGACAACATGAGCATTATACAAAACCAGATAAATAAACAGGGGCAGGAGCTATACATTTAAGAAATTAGGTAAATGGTTAAACAGGAGAACAGGGTATAAAATTACTGAATAAATATTGTGTGATAGATGAGAAATCAGGAGTAGGACAGAGGTTAGGAACCCCAATAATAATTGAGGAGGTGGGTTTTGAGGTCTTTTTTTAAACTAGAATAAGAGGGATTACAGCACAGGTTTTTTGGGAGGGCATTCCAGATAATAGGGACATTGCCAGAGAAGGAGCGAGATTGTGTAGCTTTCTTTTTATGCAGGGGTGGGATTAGGAGTAGGGTGTTGGTGCTTCTCAGAGGTCGAGTGGAGCCCGCAGTGTGGAGTTTCTTTGAGAGGTAATGCGGAGTGTTTTGGTGGAGGACTTTATGAGTAATGCAGGCGGTTTTGTAGGCAGATCTGCCTTCGATCGGGAGCCATTTAACAGATTTGAGAGCCGGGGATATATGATCGAAGCGTTTGCAGTCCGTGATGAGCCTGGCAGCAAGGTTGAGCACAACTTTGATTAGAGCTAGGTGTAATTTGGGGATTCCATTAAGGATGGCATTCACATAATCAATACGTGACAGAACAAGCGACTGAACTACGAGTTTGAAATCATCGGTGGGTTTGAATGGTTTAATTTTCTTGAGGTGACGGAGAGGGAAGAGGGCTTCTTTGGCAGAGTTTTTGATGTGAACATTAAGGGTTAGGGTGTTGTCGATAGTGATGCCAAGAGATTTGACGGAGTTGGTCAGGGTGAGTGAGCAATTGAGTGCATTGAGGTCAGGGATCCATGATTGAACGGGTAGAGGGTTATTTTTGGGGGAGAAGAGAATCATTTCGGTTTTGTTAGGGTTGAGTTTGAGATGATTGGAATGGAACCAGGTTTGGATCTTGGTAAGGGTGTTGTTCAGGTGTAAGAAGTCAGCATGAGTTTTAATCTTGTAATAGATTTGGGTGTCATCGGCGTAGAGGTGGTAATTAATGCCTGCTTGGTTAAGAATGAGGGTGAGGGGTTCCATAAAGAGGTTAAAGAGGGAGGGAGAGAGAATAGATCCTTGGGGGACTCCAAGGGAGACAGGAGTGGGGTAGAGAGACAGTTTTGAATTTTGATTTGCTGAGTACGGTGTTGTAGATAAGAGATGAACCATTTGTAGGAGGTATCATTAAGGCCGAAATGGTTCCTAAGCACATTAAGTAGGGCTGAATGGTTGACTGTATCGAATGCTGTGGAGAGATCAAGAAGGATAAGAAGGCAGGTCTCGCCATTGTCAAGTGATTGATGGATGTCATCTATGACATTGAGCATTGCCATTTCGGTGCTGCAGCCTTTTCTGAAGCCAGATTGAAAGGGGTCGAGAAGGTTGAAATTTTCTATGTGTTTGTCTAGTTGTAGTAGGACACATTTTTCAAGTACCTTTGAGAGAAGGGGGAGGTTAGTGATGGGGCGGAGATTATTTAGGTCATTGGGGTCCGCATTGGGGTTTTTGATTATGGGCGAGATTTGACCAAGCTGAAGGGAGGAGGGGACACAGCCCGTGGAGAGAGAGGTGTTGATGATTTTGGTCCAGAATGGGGTGATGATGTGCTTACGGGCAGGGACAAGGTTGGAGGGTATTGGGTCTTTTGTGTGGGAGGACGGTTTTAGATTGCCAATTATATTGAGGACTTCAAGCTCAGTGACGGGGAGAAAGTTGAGCAAGGAGGCATTGTTCTTAAGTTGAGATTTGGGGAGTTGGTTACTGGAGATGTGGAAGGTGAGAGGCCTGTGGAGTGGTGGGGGGTATGGAAATGGGCGGGTGAGGAGGCTCACTGGGGAGCGGTAGGATAGAGGGCAGAGGAGAGTATGTGTCGTCTGGAAGGGGGGATGTGGAGTAGGTATTAGAGGTGAGGGCAGGATTGGATTGGGAGTTGGAGGATAGTTGTGTGGGTAGGAAGTATTGGTCAATTTTGGCAATTGTTTCCGAGAAGAAGTGGGCAATTTCTTCACATCTGTCTGATGAGGCTGTCATATTTGGAGGTGCGGGGGAAGTTTGGTTTCGGATGATTTTGAAGAGTTCCCTGGGTCTGTTTTTGGCACGGTCAAGTTGAGTGCGGAAGAAGGATGCTTTTTCCTTGAGGATGTGTTTTTTGTAAATGGATCTGGCATGTCTGAGAAGTGCAAGATGGGAGGGTGAGGGATGGTGTCTCCAGGTTCTTTCCGACAGTCTGAGTGCCCGTCTCTCACTATTTATCTCTGTATTAAACCAAGAGTTTGAGGGGGTGTTTCTTTGGTTTTAGAGTTTAGGCGGGGCTAGTTGGTCAAGAATATCTGTAACAGTATTGTTAAATAGTTCAGTGAGCTCATTTGCATTTTGGGAGGGGGGAATAAGAAGAAGTTGAGCTTGGAGTTTCGATTGTAGAACTCCTGGGGGGATGTCTTTTAGGTTTCTGGTCAATTGCTTAGGTCTGGTCGTTTTAGGGGCAGGGAGGTTTGCTGAGGTAGCAATGGTGAAGAGTATAAGGTGATGGTCGGACCAGTCAGTGGGGATGATATTGGTAACGGAAGTCAGATCATCGTTGGACAGAATGACGTCAAGTATGGATCCTTTAGTGTGAGTTGGAGATTGGCAGAGTTGTTTGAGTTTGTTGATTTCAAGAAGTGTAGTGAGGAGGGAGATGGTGGGGTCATTGGTATCATTCCAATGGAGGTTAAGATCCCCAAGAAAGAGATTTTTTGAGTTGGATAATGCTGATTGCGCCAGTAGCTCAGATAAGTCCTCAATGAAGGGCTGTGGTGGTCCCGGGGGGCAATAGATGTTGTGTACACGAATTGGGCGGGAGTTTTGAGTTAACAGCTCTGCTTCCAGGTATTCGCATGAGGCGTAGCCTGGGTTAGTGATAAGGGAAATCTGAAGTTCCTTTTTGAAGATAATGGCTATCCCTTCCCCAACTCTGTTAGGTCTGTCTTTTCTAAGAATAGAGTATCCCGGGGGGGGAGAGAAGGTCAAGTATGCTCATTCAGTGGTTATTTAACCAGGTTTCAGTAAGGAATGCAATATCAATGGATTCACTCAGGATGGTTTCAGAGATTTCCATGGCATGTAGGACCGCGGAGCGACAGTTAACTAGCATGCATTTCAGTGGTGTGGGGTTGGATATGGAGGGTGGGCAAGAGTGGATCAGCGAAAGTTGAGGTGGTGGTCTGGGGGAAGCGGGGGAGGAGGGGGTTCTATTTGTCCCTATGATAACAGGGATGGGGGCATAAGGGAGTGGAGGGTTGGTGGTTGGCAGATTAGTAAGATAGGAGTTACATAGGTCGGCGAGGTCGGATGGGGAGAGATGGTTCGAGGTGCAGAGAGGTCTATGCTTACGGCATCGGAGATGGCATTCTGAGTTGGGCAAATTCCGTAGTTAAATTAGATAGGTCACATTCAATGTTGTGTAGGACCTGGGCAAATGAGGAGAGGGGAGGTATCGGGAGTGCGTGGTCTGAGTTATTTGCAGAGGGTGGACTAATGTGAGTGGGGGAGATGTGGTAGATGGTGTGGGGTGAGCGGTGACGGGGCTGGCAGGAGTGAGGGATTCAGAAGTT
This sequence comes from Triturus cristatus, assembly GCF_964204655.1. Classification (NCBI taxonomy): domain Eukaryota; kingdom Metazoa; phylum Chordata; class Amphibia; order Caudata; family Salamandridae; genus Triturus; species Triturus cristatus. The sequence goes on along the minus strand of NC_140587.1, from coordinate 944,479,222 downwards.
AAAGTAGGTAGGATGAGTACAGTGTTGTGTAGGCTTGGGGTAGTCTGGGTACAAGGAAGTGATGAAGGGGCATGGGAGGTGGGAGGAGAATGGTCTGGGGATAGGGAGTGGTTGTGATTAGTTGCGGGTGGAGGGCTACTGTGTGAGGGGGGAGATAGGGTAGTAGGTATGGAGTGATGGCTGGCGGATCTGTTAAGTGAGAGTGTAGGGGTTAGGTTAAACAGGGGGCAGAAATCTGCAGGTGATGTGGTCAGATGATAAAAGGGCATGAAGCGAGTGAGAAACGAATATATTGGTGTGATGGGGATGTGTGATTATGACAGTGTCGAAAGGTGAACTGTGGGGCATATGTGCGTCGCAGCGGCCATGACGGTTTCTGGGTACCAGCAGGCTGAGAGCATTATTCCCGCAGCCACCTTTGCTCATGGCGTCAGCCTCGTGGCGGTGTAAGCTGTGCAGACCTGACAGACATATTCGCCATTCCAGAAGAGAACCACACCCTGAGAAACGTGCCTTTTATTCATACCCCTACGCTAGCCTTGCGTACGCCGAGCCAGCCCACTACGCTAAAGATTTGGGGGCGGAGGTAGCACGAACGCTATGTTTTCATAATCTTCCCTACTGACTGTACTATCATGGTTCAGTCCACTGTCCACTTCACTCAATAGACCATCAGTGTATGTTGACATGTACATGTCTGTGCTCTGCATACTCAAGTCTGTCCGGCACATCCCCTCAACACTTTGCATTGTATATTTTTATAATCGAGAATCACTTGCCACCTTCCCACATACTTTGCTCCCATCTCTCCCCGCATTCTGCATTGTGTGGCAGAGGTGCTATGTTCGGTTTGTGTACATGGCTAGCCATGGTTCCCACAGTACGTAGTGTTGTTGTGTCTGCTAGGTGTACATGTTGTTTATCATGTTGTATGTGATCATATAAGGTAGTGCGTTTATTTACGAGCAGTGGTTGCTCCCATTTACATATCGCTGTCTTAAAGAGGGTACCGAAGTTTTTCTCACAGGTGAAAAGTGCGACCACATTGGCAGTCATTCATTACTATGCAAGAATGTCCAACTGCACGATGCTCCTAAGCTTACAGCCCCCAATCTTGCATGCTTTCTTAAAAGCACGCCAACTCCCACAATCAGACCAACATTCACACAGCTTTCTAACGGCAGTTATCTGCTTCTTAATAACATGGACTGCTACGCAATGTGAGCTGGAATACCGTATGTCCTTACTGTTTCAAATCGGATAACTTCCTTTGGCAATCTCTATTGCCACCCACACAAAGTAACTCCCAAAGATCAACTTGGCCTTCAATACCTCAATACCTACTTTGAAAACAGATTTTATTAAATGGAGCAAACTGAAAGCGCTTTTTGTTTCAAACAGAAGTGTCCCTCACTTCTCCAAACGTAATTTATCGACTGCAGAAAGCACAAACTTCAAGTAAAATACACTCCCTTTTAAATACGAACCTCCCATTACACTGTGTGAATTGTTACACAATTTTTAACACATCTGACATTTAAGGTCTGGCACACTTTTTTAACACTGTCTCCTCCGGCCTTGTCACAGGGTTTCAAACTGTTTTTAGTCTAATACCAGACTTCATTCATTCGATTATCTCTGGAACAACAGGAACAGTGCCCATAATTCTCGCTCTGTTTGCGGCCATTCTACTACTATTTTAGCTTGTTAAAAATGGCTGCGCTCCCTGTGGTAACAAGAATGTCCGACAGAATACACCTCTACACGAAGCTTCATCAATACCATGAAAAAATTTAACTTTTCGGCTGCCTGACTCTATCTATTATCGGAGCCAGCTACAACATGACATTTATGTACACAATCTGCGTGCAACCATCTTTTTATTGCAAAACTTGCCCAATCGACTGACGAATAGATCTATGCCTTGCCAACATCCCAACAAATGCTCCCCATATCCAGTAGGTAATGGAGTATCTTGAAAACCATGAACTTGATTGTTCGGGCAGTGGAGAAATGGAGGATGCAACGCAAAAAGGTATCCTGGCGGAATGGGATTCCTGCGCAGCCGCAAAAGATCTCCTGCAACATGCGACCTATGACAACATCGCAGATTGCCTGCCAATTCAAATTGCCGCTCCAACATTCGAGGAACATTACTGTCCCTTCGAGGATATGAATTGGATCGCTTCGCTTTTGTCACACGCCTCTTGGAACATTATGCATCTCAAGCCGCTGAAGAACTTCCGGACTGCAATCTCCAAGACTTGTAAGAAATTCACTTTATTCTTGGATTGTTTTTTTCCAACTTTTTTGACTTTTTCCTATACATTTTTACAATACACTTCAATTGAACTATTTTCATATAATAACTTTCTAAGTATGCTTAGGCATTTGAACTCTGTTTTCATTATTGGCCCTTACGTCTCCACACTAACCAGGGATGGATGATGTATGGCCTATGCAAACACGCTATCTACTTGCTAAATTAGCCTAAACCCGACATCGATTTTGAAACCATATCTATTCTTTGTACACACGTCTCTCTGCCTGCCTGTTATCCACGAAGCCCTTTCACACAAATTAGCTCATCCTCTGCTCACGAGCTGGCGATCAAGATCAAAATACTCTGCATTGTTTAGGAACTGGTTGGCACAGTGTGGTAATTGTATCCTACCTTTATTTTCATTCTACAATTTACAGTCATTCATGCCTAATAGGTATTGTTTATGTCACACTGAACTGTAACATGTAATGTGGAATTGACTGATGCAGGAGCATAGGTTTGAATACAGCAGAAGCGGTTGGAGTTTACCTCAGCTGGATACCTTAGCTCTTGCACCAGTGGGTCCATTTATGGCACTTAAATAAAGACACTTTTTATATAACTTGCAGACTCCATCGCTTTATCCCACACAGCCACTTTCTTAAACACACCTGATTTCACCATTTGTCTTCTGTGGCATTGCAACATTCTGCATTATATTCTTCACGATTATTTCTTTATTCCTGCTTGCTAAAACACTCCATTCGAGTCTTCAGACCGGTAGGGGTAAGTAGTTTGCTTCCCACTCCCGCTATAGTTTAAACCCATACTAACACCAATTGCACAGCTATGCTACAGCGGCCAGTATGCTACAGCGCCAGGAGCACATCAGTTTACAGTAATCAGCTCACGGTTTCATCCCGAGTGTACTGGCACCTCACCTCAGCACCATCTCACTCTGGGCAAAACAGCACTTTCACACCGCTAGGAGTGAATACATCGCTTCACACTCCCTGTGTAACACACCCTAACCACCACACACACCTCACAGCACTCCTACCCTCCTCTTTCCAACTCTTTTTGCCCTTTTTTCCCCTTACTCACTTCAACGGAATCACAAAATGGCTGCCAACACTTCCTAGTTGCAACCGCTCACACCGCTCGCAGCCAATAAGCAGCAAGCTCGTGCTCGTAACGCCTCAGCCAATCAGAAGGCATAATTCCCAAATATCGATATCTGTAAATTTCGATATTTCTCCAAAACTACTGAACGGATTTACACCAAATAAACAAAAGCGTGCTTTCTAGACCAAGACCCTTCTCCTTGCCAAATTTGGGGTAATTCCGTTCACCCGTTCGACCTGTAGCCTTGTCTAAAGTTTCCTATGGAAATTAACATGGAGAAAACACGTTTTGGGACCCCCCTTTTTTCTCGGCCCCTCCTTGACAAATCACCCCCAAACTTTTAACATAGAAGCTGATATGAACAAAGAATTAGTTTGGAAAATGTTATGAAGATTCATCAAACGACGCCAAAGTTATAAGCAAAACCAAAAAATGGTCTTCCTATGGTAAATTGGTCCTAACTAAAACTGCCTACTGACGACTGCCAGTAGGTAATATATATATATATAGGTAGGTAGTTATAGTTAGGACCACGTTTCCATAGGAAATCCGCAACATTTCACTCGTAAAAAAACAATGAAATTCCCCCGTTATAGTTAGTGCAGGCAACTATAACTCACGCGACCGCAATCTTCTGCTGATGACATATGTGTCTTTATGAAAAAAAAATATTTGTAATATATGTATAGCTAAAATTTAATGGAAGAAGACATGGGCAAATAAGTGTCTAAATACAGTATTAGCATCAGCAGAGGATTGCGGTCGCGTGAGTTATAGTTGCCTGCACTAACTATAACGGGGGAATTTCATTGGTTTTTTACGAGTGAAATGTACAGCTAACTATAACATGTGTGAAACCTATGGTTTTTTCAGTGAATATATATATATATATATATATATATATATATATATATATATATATATATATATATATAATCTACTGGCGGTCGCCAGTAGATAGTTATAGTTAGGACCAAGTTACCATAGGAAATCTGAAAATTCTATTTTGAATAACTTTGGCGCCGGTTGACTTATCTTCGTGAAATTTTCAAAACTAATGGGGCGCTCCGCTCAGCTCCTACCCTGAAAGTCTCGGGGTGATTCGTCTAGCGGGGCTGAGAAAAAAGAGGGGTCCCAAAACGCGTTTTCCCCATGCATTTTCCCATAGGACCTTTAGTCGAAGGTACAGCCCAAACGGCTGAACAGAATTACTTGAAATTTGGAAAAGAGGTAGTCCTCAGGTCAGGCATGTGCCTTTTGCTTAAATGGTGTAAATCCGTTCAGTAGTTCCTGAGAAAATCAAAAGTAAAATCACATATATATCTGGGCGGAGCCTAACCACACATCTCATCGTGAGATCTGATTGGCTGTCAGCACTTCATCCAAGAAGTGTTGGCAGCCATCTTGGGACCAATATACATGATAGCACCTCATTAAAAAGCATTGCAGTTAATAGAAGGTTTTAAGACTTTAGTTACATTATAAAGCATTTGTTGATGGTACCATACTCATTTTAGGAATTGTGGTGTGTTCTAAGGTGATTTTACCATGTGAAAAAGCCTTCTGCTGTGATATCATGAATCATGTTTGAGAGAAAACCATTTTCTCATGCTTTTCCCACAGAGGTTTGGAAGGTGATCTATAAGCTAACTGAGAGCATATTTTCTGTAAATTCACATTATCTTTCTCAGTCATGTGAAAATGAAGTCTGACATTCTCAGTAAAACATGTACATCCAACAAGGGCAGAGACTGTCAGTTGATTCCTTTGTGTTCTACTACAGCTTCACTAAAGAACAACTAGAGCACTAACAGTCCTACTTATGACAAACGTATGGCACACCTGAAGCCATCTTGGTTGGAATAAAGTGGTAATTCTTAAAAGATTTAATTTAAAAAGGAACAAAATGAGGGGGTTCATTTTGCCATAGAAAGTATGATTTAGGGGTGGGCGGAATTTGCGTAATCGCGTTACGCAAATCTCCGCGAAACGGTAAAAAATCTCCGCGAACATGCAGAAATTCCGCGTACACGCGGAATTGCTTGTTCGCGATACTTTTTTCCTGTTCGCGATCGCTGTTTGCGTGCTCGGGGTGAAATATCTCGCGAACACGCATATTGAGAACGCGAACAAGCAAAAAATTTCGCGAAGTTGCAATTTTTTTGCAATTTCGCGTTCTCTGCGGAACGCGAAATTACCCAAATTACGCAAATTCCGCGAACGGAACGGAATTTACCGCCCAGGCCTAGTATGATTAGTGCTGAAGAAATAAAAATTAGGGCACATTTTGAGTGACTTCTCAAATCCTCTTCTATTTCATTAAAAAAGTCTGACAGGCAGACTGAAACATGCACTTTCAATACCAGCAGCAGACTTCCCTGGTGAGCAGTAGCTTTACTACAGTGATCTAATAAGCAACTAGAGTGCTAACATTCTGAACTTATGGCAAATTTGTGACACATCTGAATGCCTTCTTGATGGAATCAAAGTAAAAAACCGAAAGTATTTCCTACTGAGGAGACTGTAGTAAATGAGGAAATTAGGAAACATCATAACAAATAAGTCTCCTAAAATGGCCACCAGAGACAAAAGAGCCCAAATGTAGCCCAAATATCACCCAGATGTAGCCCAAGTACAGCCCAATGACAGAATGTCCGAGAGTGTTCTAACGAACAACTAGAGCGCTAACAGTCTTAATTATGACAAAAGTATGGCACACCTGAAGCCATCTTGAATGGAATAAAGTGGTAACACTTAAAACATTTAATTTACAAAGGAACACAATGAGGGGATTCATTTTGCCATAGAAATTATGATTAGTGCTGCAGAAAGAAAAATTAGGGCACATTTTGACTTCTCAAATCCTCTTCTATGTCATAAAAAAATTCTGACATGCAGACTGAAACATGCACTTTGAATACCAACAGCAGACTTCCCTGGTGAGCAGTAGCTTTACTACAGTGATCTAATGAGCAACTAGAGTGCTAACATTCAGAATATATGGCAAATGTGTGACACATCTGAATGCCTTTTTGATGGAACCAAGTAAAAAACTGAAAGTATTTCCTACTGAGGAGACTGCAGTAAATGAGGAAATTAGGAAACGCCATAACAAATAAATCTCCCAAAATGGCCACCAGAGACAAAAGAGACCAAATGTAGCCCAAATATCACCCAGATGTAGCCCAAGTATAGACCAATGACAGAATGTCCCAGAGTGTTCTAACGAACAACTAGAGTGCTAACAGTCTTACTTCTGACAAAAGTATGGCACACCTGAAGCCATCTTGATTGGAATAAAGTGGTAACACTTAAAACATTTAATCTACAAAGGAACAAAATGAGGGGGTTCATTTTGCCATGGAAATTATGATTAGTTCTGCAGAAAGAAAAATTAGGGCACATTTTGACTTCTCAAATCCTCTTCTATTTCATAAACAAATTCTGACATGCAGACTGAAACATGCACTTTGAATACCAGCAGCAGACTTCCCTGGAGAGCAGTAGTTTTACTGCAGTGATCTAATGAGCAACTAGAGTGCTAACATTCAGAATTTATGGCAAATGTGTGACACATCTGAATGCCTTCTTGATGGAACCAAAATAAAAAACTGAAAGTATTCCCACTGAGGAGACTGCAGTAAATGAGGAAATTAGGAAACTTCATAACAAATAAATCTCCCAAGATGGCCACCAGAGACAAAAGAGCCCAAATGTAGCCCAAATATCACCCAGATGTAGCCCAAGTATAGCCTAATGACAGAATGTCCCAGAGTGTTCTTAAGAACAACTAGAGCGCTTACTGTCTTACTTATGACAAAAGTATGGCACACCTGAAGCCATCTTGATTGGAATAAACTGGTAACACTTAAAACATTTAATTTAAAAAGGAACACAATGAGGGGGTTCATTTTGCCATAGAAATTATGATTAGTGCCGAAGAAAGAAAAATTATGGCACATTTTGAGTGACTTCTCAAATCCTCTTCTATTTCATTAAAAAATTCTGACATGCAGACTGAAACATGTACTTTTAATACCAGCAGCAGACTTCCGTGGTGAGCAGTAGCTTTATTACAGTGATCTAATGAGCAACTAGAGTGCTAACATTCAGAATTTATGGCAAATGTGTGACATATCTGAATACCTTCTTGATGGAATCAAAGTAAAAAAACTGAAAGCATTTCCTACTGAGGAGACTGCAGTAAATGAGGAAATTAGGAAACTTCATAACAAATAAATCTCCCAAGATGGCCACCAGACACAAAAGAGCCTAAATGCAGCACAAATATCACCCAGTTGTAGCCCACATGTAGCCCAATGACAGAAGTGTGCAATACACTTATTTTTTGTGTATTTGCAGTTTTATATAGTGCAGACTTGTCAGGTATTGGAATGCTTTACATGAGCATTGGTTACATCACACAAGATCAAATTCATTTTGGTTGTAGACATGGGGAGATTAAGTGATTTGACCACAATCACAGAATGTTGAGCTGAAGCAGAAACTCCAACCTGGCTCCCCAGTTGCAAAGTCTGCAGCTCTGGAAGTAACACCACATCCTCTCGCCAAGGTGCAACGTTTAATCAAGTGGACAACTGGATAAAAAAACATAAAGATTACAAATAATTTAAAAGTTCTTTGTCGCTATTTGAAAACTCCGAAAATATGTCCTCATTTTAGTTTTTTAGAGCGCTAACCATAATTTTGATGCAAATAAGACCCTCTCATATATGTAATTTATAAAGGAAATACTCTAGGTATTACAGTTTTGATTACATCAAGATGACGTCAGGCCTTCCACACTTTTGTAATAAATATAGCATGTTAGCAATCTAGTTGTTCATTGGGATACTGTTGAGAGGCAGAGGCCAGGGGCACGGACTCTGAAAATTGAAGGCAGGTAGGAGAGTGCAGAGGCAACAATTTGACCACACTGGGCAGGCAGGAAGGGCAGTGGCAGAACAACAGACTATGGAGGGCAGTGGAAAGGGGGCAGGGGCAACAAACCAACAATACAGGACTGGCAAGAGAGGCTGTGGCAATATAATAGACCATTGTGGGCAGAAGGAAGAGGCAGTGGTAGTACAACCATACATGCCAACAGACCCGTTTCAGCCAGGAAACGTCCAATGTTTTTAAGCTCAAATGGGCTTTATTTGATCTGTCTCCTGTCTTCAATCACCTCTTTTTCAATGTAACTCAAAGGGGAAAATCAATACCCCAGTTTTTTTTCAAAATCTCCCTCTTACCAAGTTCAAAATGTTCGCAAGTATGGTACATTGAATCATGGTAGGCAGGAGGAATTGGGGTAGGGACATGGACTCGGATAACAGAGGACAGGAGGGACATGGAGCGGTGCACCAAACTGACCCTACAGGGCAGGCATCAGGGTTTGCAGCAGCACAATACACCACACAGCGCCTGCGGGACGGGAGTGCAGCACAACAATCCATAGAAAGCAAAAGGGTGGGGACAGGACCATGCACATGGACAACAGAGAACAGATGGGAAAGAGGCAATGGTAGCTAGCTGACCATAATGGACAGACAGGAGAGAAAGCTGCAGCATAACAGACCATAAAGGGCAGGAGGGACGGATCAGGGGCATTACAATGGAACAGACAAGCCAGGAGGGAGGGAATAGGGGGTCTGCACATGGAAACAGAGGGCTAGGGGCAAGGTTGCAGGGCAGTAGCAGCAAGATGACCATGGAGGTAAGGCAGGATGGGCACTAGAAACAAGACACACCATGGAGAGCAACAATGAGACTATGGTGGCATACACAGAGACCATGGAGGGAAGGTGGGAGGGGGTCAGGGGCAGCTAGCTGACCACACAGGGAAGGTGGGAGGGGCCATGGCAGCACAGAAGACCATGCATGGCAAGCGGGAGGGTTAGTGTCAGCACAATGGCTATGATGAGCAAGAAGGAGGGTGCAGGGGCATGCACAAAGGACCATGGAGGATAGAAGGGAGGGTCAGGACCTGAGCACAGACAAGAGAGTTCAGGGGAAGGGGCCTCACAACAGACCGTGCGGGGCAGGCAGGAGGAGCAGTTGCAGCACAACAGATCAGGGAGGGCAGAAGGGTGTGGCAGTAAAATGGACCATGGAGGACAGGAGGAATGGGATAGGGGCATGGCATGTGGACAGGCAGGGTGGAGGTGGCAGGGACAGGTTACAGTCATCTGATAATGCTAGGCAGGTGGCAGGGGAGTGGCAGCTTCACAGAACACTCAGAGTAGATAGGAGTGGCAGGTCCATGGAACATAGTGGGCAAAAAGGATAGAGCAGGGGCATGCACAGAGACATCGGAGGGCAGGGGGAAGGAGAATAGGGGCAGCAAGCTATGCATAGAGGTTAAGCAGGAGGTCAATGATGGGCCATAGAACTGGGCAATGGAGGGCAGGAGGAGTGGACTGGTACATCATGCTAAATGGAGGGCAGTGGCAGCACATCAGACCATGCATGGCAGGAGGGAGGAGGCTAGTCCATGGATTCAGACAACAGAGGATAGAGAGGAGGTGGATGGGGCAGCAAGCTAACTGTTCAGAGAAGGTGGGTATTAGGAACTTTATTGTTTTTAAAATGTGTGTCTGTGCGAACTACTTAAAATATGAACAAGTATGCAGCATAATCTCACTTTTATTCAGGAAGAAGAGGACGTTTGTGACTGTGACTCCGGGCTCACTTGGCAGAAACACCCCCTGACCCTCCACCCCATCGCAAAATGTAATGCCCGTGAAAAGGGTAGGTGGACGCGGTGTTATATAGAACATAGTCATGAGAGCACGATTGAAAATGAAAACTAGATGTAGTATATGGTATAAACTATGCACCAAAAAGTGTGATATAAGATGAACCGGGGCGTGAAATATAATATGTAATACATTGTGCGCAATGACAGATTCATTGGAGAGCGCGAGATAGCCCAGGCACTAGCGCGTGCTATGCGATATGCGCCTTGGAGTGTAATATGCACAGGGTAGTGTTGTGTAACCTAACTAGTCTCTAAAGTTGTAATATAAAATATGTGCTGGGGAGTGTAACGTTGCATATGCACTGTGACAAAGATATGGATCCCAGATTGTAATATGTATGGCATAGCGCTGTGCGTTATAACATACACATCGAGGAAGGCACGTTATATGGGGCAATATAAACCGTGCGAAGGCAAGTGTGGCATGACCTATTCACGGGGTGGTGTTACAGTGCACATGGGCTAGAGAGTGTCATAGCATACGCACTAGCTGGTGGAATACAACACAGAGGTGTGAGGCAATCGGCGGGCACAGGTGGGTGTAACACAGCATTGGGCTCAGCCAGGAGCACGCTGTCAATCAATCAATCAATCAATGACACTTATAGAGCGCGCTACATACCCGTAGGGTCTCAAGGCGCTGGGGGGGGGCGGGTGCCGCTACTGCTCGAACAGCCAGGTCTTCAGCTTCTTCCTGAAGGAGAGGTGGTCTTGGGTCAGGCGCAGGTCGGTCGGGAGGGAGTTCCAGGTCTTGGCGGCCAGGTAGGAGAAGGACCTTCCTCCTGTAGTCGCTCTTCGGATGCGGGGGACGGCGGCGAGGGCGTGGTTGGCTGATCGGAGGTGGCGTTTGGGAGCGTAGTAGTTGATCCGGCTGTTGAGGTAGCTCGGGCCTTGGTCGTGTAGGGCTTTGTGTGCGTGGGTGAGGAGGCGGAAGGTGATTCTTTTGTTGACGGGGAGCCAGTGAAGGTCTCTCAGGTGTCCGGTGATTTGGCAGGTTCGTGGGATGTCGAGGATGAGTCTGGCTGAGGCATTCTGGATCCGCTGGAGTCTCTTCTGGATCTTGGCGGTGGTACCGGCGTAGAGGGCGTTGCCGTAGTCCAGTCGGCTGGTGACGAGGGCCTGGGTGACGGTCTTCCTGGTCTCGGTGGGGATCCACCAGAAGATCTTCCGTAGCATGCGTAGGATGTTGAAGCACGCCGAGGAGACGTTGTTGACTTGCCTGGTCATGGAGAGGGAGGAGTCCAGGATGAAGCCCAGGTTGCGTGCATGGTCTGTCGGTTTGGGTGCGGCGCCCAGGGCGGGAGGCCACCAGGAGTCGTCCCAGGCGGAGGGTGAAGAGCCCAGGATGAGGACCTCCGTCTTGTCAGAGTTCAGTTTCAGGCGGCTGGTCGCCATCCACTTGGCTACCTCTATCACCCCTTCGTGCAGGTTGGCTCTGGCGGAGGCGGGGTCGTTGGTCAGGGAGAGGATCAGCTGGGTGTCGTCGGCGTAGGAGATTATGCTGAGGTTGTGTTTGCGTACGATGGCCGCGAGGGGGCTCATGTAGACGTTGAAGAGGGTGGGGCTCAGAGATGATCCTTGAGGGACGCCGCAGATGACTTCGGAGGCCTCTGACTTGTACGGTGGTAGGCAGACTCTCTGTGTTCTTCCGTCGAGGAAGGAGATGATCCATTCCAGCGCCTTGTCCTGGATTCCGATGTTGCTGAGGCGCTGTACTAGGGTGCGGTGGCAGACCGTGTCGAATGCCGCGGAGAGGTCTAGGAGGATGAGGGCCGCTGTTTCTCCATTGTCCATCAGGGCTCGGATGTCATCGGTGGCGGCGATGAGGGCGGTCTCGGTGCTGTGATTGGCTCAGAAGCCGGACTGTGAGGGGTCGAGGGATCCGTTCGTCTCGAGGAAGGCGGCCATCTGCTTGTTGACGGTCTTCTCGATGACTTTCGCAGGGAACGGGAGGAGCGAGATGGGGCGGTAGTTCTTGAGTTCGGTGGGGTCCGCTGTTGGTTTCTTGAGCAGAGCGGTGAGTTTGGCGTGTTTCCAGCTCTCAGGGAAGGTGGCGGTGTCGAAGGATGTGTTGATGATGTCTCGCAGGTGGGGTGCGATGACAGCGTCGGCCTTGTTGAAGACGTGGTGAGGGCAGGGGTCGGTCGGTGATCCGGAGTGGATGGAGTTCATCGTGCGGATGGTGTCTTCGGTGCTGATCGGGGTCCAGGCGTGGAGGGTGGTGGTGGGGGGTGGTTGTTCGGTCATGGTGTGCGTTGGTTGGTTGTTGAAGCTGTTGTGTATGTCCGCGATCTTGTTGTGGAAGTATGAAGCGAGGGAGTTACAGAGGTCTTGCGATGGGGTGATGTCGTTGTTTCCTGTGCTGGGGTTGGAAAGCTCTTTCACGATGTTGAAGAGTTCCTTGCAGTTGTGTGCGTTGTTGTCCAACCGGTCCTTGAATGCTGTTTTCTTGGCGGCGCGGATCAGCTGGTGGTGCTTCCGGGTGGCAAGCTTGAAGGAGGTCCTGTTGTCCGGTGTAGGTTCCCTTCTCCAGACTTTCTCGAGGGCTCGGCAGTTCTTCTTGGAGCTCTTGAGTTTGTCGGTGAACCACGGGGCTTTCTTGCTGCCGGGTCTGCTGGGCGGGGTCCTCAGAGGGGCGAGTTCGTCCGCGCAGTTGCTGATCCACTTCGTGAGGTTGTCGGCGGCCTGGCTGGGGTTCGCTGAGCTGGCAGGAGGGTGCTGGCTCAGGGAGGTGGCGAGCTGGTCTGCTGTGATCTTGTTCCAGCTTCTGCGGGCGGCCTGTTGCTGGTGGTGGTGGGTCGTCGTTCTCTTGAAGGTGAAGTGGACGCAGCTGTGGTCCGTCCAGTGAAGCTCTGTGGCGTGGCTGAAGGCGATGTCTGTGCTGGAAGAGAAGACTGCGTCGAGTGTGTGTCCGGCGAGGTGGGTGGGGGTGGACACCAGTTGCTTGAGTGCTGTGACTCTCAAGTGAGGTTCGTCTCCTTTCCAGAGAGTAAAATAAAAAGTATTACACATCCGGCGGTGGATGTGTTTTTTATTAACCGTGAGGGGGGTTTCTTGCATAGTTTGGTTGAATTTTTGTTGAATCCCCTTTGAATGGCTTGGTGTGCGTGTATATTAAATGTGCCTGTCAATAGCTACCCATGTTTGTATAAATAAACGACAAGGGTGTCTACTTGGAGAATACCCACCGGCGGGGGCGCCGGGATTAGACACGGTATGGCGTCAGACACATCAAGAGCTTCACTAGCGGTGTAAATACATTCCATGTGAATTCATTCTATGCATAGTCGCCTTTTAATGAATATCACGCAAATCCTCATGGTGATAGGTACATACGGTTTTTCCAGCATGTCCTAGGTGTTTCTATAAATATATATATTTTTAAAATAATAAAAAACAAAGGCCGGCCCCGGGGGATGGGGTCCCCGGAGCCATAAGTGGCCTGAGGAGGGGGGCAACGCAGCCCCCTCCTAAAGAATTTAAATTAAAAAAAGGCCATGACCGGGGGGTTGGGGTCCCCGGGGCCGATTAAGGCCTTGGGAGGGCCAAATTTATTTTTTTCAACAAATATATATATATATATATATATATATATATTCACTGAAAAAACCATAGGTTTTACAGACATTATAGTTAGGAATTAGCATTTAAAAAACCTTTGAAAGTCACTGAAAAAACCATAGGTTTCACGGACGTTATAGTTAGTTGGACATTTGACTCATATAAAACCAGAGAAATTCGCCCGTTATAGTTAGTTGAGCTAACTATAACTCGCGCGCACGCAATGCACTGGTGATGACGTCACATATTACATCACTCATGACATGGTCAGTGACATCACTCATGACATCACTGATGACATCTCATATGACATAACTGATGACATCACTGATGACATCATTCAGTGAATGTGTGTTTGTGTCAAGTTTAAATATTTTTCATATATATCTATGCCAAGGTGTATTGAAGAAAGAGTGAATTTACAATTCCCTGAATGGATTATTTAGTAGGTGTGTGACTGACTGTATAAGTGAGTGATTGAACATGTGTTACTGAATGTATGGGTTAGTGGCTAAACTGTGTGAAAGTCTGTATTAGTGTCTCAGTTGGTGTATAAGCGGCTGCATGGGTTGGTGAGTAGCTACTTGAGTGTCTATATGGGTTATTGATTTGTTGTCTGAATATCTGTATGAGTGCCTGAGTGTCTGTCCGGGTGTGTGGGGTGGTGTGTGACTGTGCATACATGTCTGAGTGGGTGATTCACTGGTTGTATGGATTCAAAAGTACATCTGGGAAGGGCTGTATGGGTGAGTTAGTGTGTGTATGGGTGTGTTGGTGAGTGAATGAATGTCTCACTGGTATATGTGTGAGTAACTACATATGTTTTAGGGCAGTATATGTGAGTGTTGGAGTATATAAATGACTATACGGGAGAGCTATTTGAAGAGTGGGTGTATAAAAGAGTGTCTGCTTGTATCAGTGATTGTATAAGACAGTAAGTATGTGTTAGTATCTGCATAAATAAGTGATGTGGTGTGTGTATAAATAACGCAGTTGGTGTGTATAACTGTATACATGAGTAAATGGGTATGTGATTGATTCTTTGCATGACTGACTAGGTGTGTGAGTAACTCTATGGATGATTGGCGGACTGTGACTGTATGTATAGGTGTATGAGTGCATATTATAGTACTGTATTGATGAGTAACTGCATGTATAAGTGAGTGGATGTGAGTGTAGACCTAGGAAATAGTGGGTGGTATGTAGTATCTGGCATTGTTGTGTGTATGGTTTCAAAAATAGTAGTCTGTATTTTACAGTGCGTGTATCAAAGTTTATATTAGGCCATCAGTATGTGCATCAGATTATCAGGTGGATGATTTCATCAGTGATGTCATCAGTGATGTCATTTGAGATGTCATCAGTGATGTCATCAGTGATGTCACTGACCATGTCATGAGTGATGTAATATGTGACGTCATCACCAGTGCATTGCAGGCACGCTAGTTATATGAGTCAAATGTCCAACTAACTATAACGTCCCTGAAACCTATGGTTTTTTTCAGTGAATATATATATATACATCTTCTTCATGGGCAGCTTTTGAAATGTCTCGCAGAGGCTCTTGCATATTATTTTATCTACCGCCCATAGTGGGCGTTGTTTAGTACCTTTATTGTTCCAATACACCGTGTGGTGCATGCTGGGATTTATAGACCCTTTACGAGCGTGTTAAACCCTCAGTGGATTCTGCAGACATTCTTTTCAGCAGTTAACTTTACCCTTGGTAGGGATCCAGATGAGGTGTCAGTTCATTTATGCCACAACAGCTGTGCTGCAAAACGGCTGCGGAATCGTTCCCACCACGCAGCCTCTCTGTGTTTGCGAGATGGTGCAGTCCAGTGCGACAGGGCTGCCGCGTAACATGACTTCCCGCCAAACACCCAAGCTTTTCTGGACGCACACGACTGCTGTTGTCAACCATCTGGTTTCTTTATTTTCGGCAAGCTAACATGGTCATTCCCGTTAAAATTTTCATACCGATGCGTTTCGAGGTAAGAACCTCTTCTTCATGGGCAGCTTTTGAAATGTATTGCAGAGGCTCTCGCATGTTATTTTAATCTACCGCCCATAGTGGGCATTGCTTAGTACCTTTATTGTTCCAATACACCGTGTGGTGCATACTGGGATGTATAGTCCCTTAACGAGAGTGTTATAGTCAAGTCAAGTCAGGGACATTTGTATAGCGCACATATCACTCAAAGAGTCTCATGGCGCTTGCAGACGGCTCTGAAAAAAAAATGATGACTTACTGGTCGAATAACCATGACTTCAAGTTCTTCCAAAAACAGCTATGGACGGGGATGGTACGTAGGTGTATAGGCATTTTATTCCAGGATGCCGGCGCAAGATATGAGAAAGATCTACCACCTTGCCTAGCTGTATGGATTCTGAAGGGAGTGAGCAGTCAGTGCTGGATCTAAGCATCCTCTGAGGCTTATACCAACGTAGTTTTTTTGACCAGTATCGCGGGCCGTTTCCATACAAGTGTTTGTGTTTTCAAGCAGAGGATTTTGAAGAGAATTCGCTTTTTCACAGGAAGCCAATGTAGGGCTTTTAGACAGGGGGCAGAGGACGATCTATGCGGAAGATCCAGGGCCAGTCTGGCTGCGGTGTTTTGTAAAATTTGAAGCTTATTTAGAAGGTTTTCGTTTATTGAGAGTAAAAGGGCCTTACCATAATCCATTCTATTTATGATTAATCCCTGAATTAATGGTTTTCTTGCCTCAGTAAGGATCCATTTGAAAACCTTCCGCAAAGTGCGCATTATACCAAAACAGGTACCGATAATGTGATTTATTTGGCTTTTCATGGACAATTGATTGTCCATGTGAAAACCAAGATTGCGAACCATCTCCTTGTGGGTTGGGCAGGTGCCCAGATCGGATGGCCACCAGTCCGGTGTCCAATGTTCTGGCGCTTTACCAAAGAGCATGACCTCTAACTTAATACCATTCAATTGAAGGTGGTTAGATCTCATCCACCTGTCAATGTGAGACATGCAATTTTTGAAATGTGACTTGGTTTCAATCGGATCTGGACCCAGTGTGATCAGGATTTGCGTGTCATCTGCATACGATATGACATCAAATCCATATTTTCTGATCACCGGGGCCAGTGGAGTCATGTACCGATTAAAGAATGTGGAGCTCAAAATAGAGCCCTGTGGCACTCCCATCCCAACAGGTCTTGCGCATGAGATGCTGTTGTCCATCTGAACAGTTGTTATATGGTCTGATAGGTAGCTTTTGAACCATTTTAGGGCATTACCTCTGACACCAATCTCCCAGAGCCGATGTTCTAAAATGCTGTTGGAGATGGTGTCAAATGCAGCCGACAGGTCGAGGAGGATGAGGATAACTGACTGATGTTTATCTAAACCCCGTCTGATGTTATTGGTAACCTCAACCAGGGCTGTCTCTGTACTGTGTGCTGCCCTAAAACCGGACTGTGAAGGTTCTAAAAGTCCATAGCTCTCAAGGTGGTCCACAAGCTGTTGGTTGATAAGGGATTCCAACATTTTCCCCAGATAGGGGAGCGGGGAGATTGGGCAATAATTTAGAAGAAGTTTGGGATTGGCCATTGGTTTCTTCAAAATTGGTCTCACTCGAGCTGCTTTCCAGGTCATAGGGAAATCCGCATCAGAGAGTGACTTGTTGAATAGATCGGTTACGCTGTCCAATAGAGCCGGTGCAATAATGGAAAAGAATTTTGGAGGTACAGGATCAGTGGGAGAGCCAGATTTTATCTTCTGCATGGCGATTGAAACTAACTTAGTGTCACATTTGGCAAATTCGTTCAAAATATAAGGGGGGTCAGAGGGAGTGCCAGGCCAAGGAGTGATGAATAGCTAAGATTTTTTCTTCAAAAATTTGGAAAGGGAATCAACCCAAAGTTGAGAATCGGGTATTGACGGCTGATTTCTGGGAGTTGTACATTCCTTCAGGATTTGGTAAAATTCCTTGGGGGAATTTTCTGCCTAATTTATCCTGTCTATAAGAAATGATTTTTTTGCTGACTTTATTTCATTCATGTAACCATGATGTAGTTTTTTATATATTTTGCGGTCGGCCAGATTTGTACTTTTGCGCCATTTTCGCTCCGACGTTCGACACACGAACTTTGTAGTTCTTAGTTGGTCTGTGAACCAGGGGGCAATTCTGGTCTTGGTCTTAACATGTCTGAGGGGGGCAATTTTGTCTAGTGCGGTTAAGATTGCCTTATCCAAGATATGTACTGCTTGGTTTACACTCATATCTGAACCGGTTTGATCAGGACAGAAATGCTTTAAAAAAAGAGGCAAGGTGACTTTACGCCAGGGCCTACGCAATGTGGAATCATTTTCATGGTAGAGTAGTCGGAATGGAAAATTTTAGAAGATAGTGATCAGTCCATAATAATGGAACTGGAGATTTTACTATAATTCCAGACAAGTTGGTGAAAAGAAGGTCAAGGGTTTGACCAGCACTGTGCGTAGTTTCTAGGAGAATTGGGTGAGACCAAGGGGGTTCATATTAGAAATCAACTTGTCAGTGCCAGGGTTAGATGATAATTCTGCATGATGATTCAATTATCCAATTAGGAGGCAATTATCTGATGCCAGTACGTGAGGGGCTATGGTCTCTAATAATTTCTCAGAGAAGTCCCCCTTAGGTCCTGGGGGCGATATATTAGGGCCCCTCTCCACGAGCCATTGAAAAGGCTATTTATCTTGAAAAAGCAGATTTCTGAGTGGCTTTGGACGAGACTTTCTAAAACAATAATGTTTAGATCATGGATAGAGGCTATTAGTAAACCACCGCCTTTAGTCTCTTTCCTGTCTAATCGAATTGTCTTATATTGGGGGGGAAAGGCAGTATGTACGTCAGGGGATGCATGTTCATGTAACCAAGTCTCAGTGACAAAACAGATGTCAGGGGCCTCTTGATCTAACAGACTCCATATCTCAACAGAATGTTTAGGGATAGAGCGAGCATTAAAGTAGATGGCACTTAGTTGGTAAGGAACCCTAGGCTTATTTGGGCAGTGAGACTTGGAGTTAGTAGGTCCTATTGCGCAAGAAATTTCTGGGATACCGAAGATTTCTGCTGTAAATGCATCAGTCAGAGCAATATTGAAAGTATTTAACTCTATAAGTTCTTTCTTGGAATATTTTAAAGTTGTCATATTACCTCCGGATTAGGGGTATCTTCCAGCCCTTGAGAAACTGAGGGAACAATGTACAACGTTACAGGGGTCC
The DNA here is from genome assembly GCF_964204655.1 of Triturus cristatus. Taxonomy (NCBI): domain Eukaryota; kingdom Metazoa; phylum Chordata; class Amphibia; order Caudata; family Salamandridae; genus Triturus; species Triturus cristatus. The sequence continues at coordinate 944,460,274 of NC_140587.1, read as the reverse complement.
TGGTGTCTGGCGGCGGTCCGGCGCGGACTAGCGCAGATGGGCTTGCGTCCGTGCCCTTCCCCTGTTCAAATAAGGAATGGCGAGGAGAAAGACTGGAACGCTACCTACCACTTCCGGTGAACCGGAAGTGTGACTGCCGAAGCGACCCTCCATTCAATCGGCACGAGCCGGGACGGACCAGGGTCTAAGGCAGCTGACTAGGGAGGCAGAGAAAGATCAGAGCAAGTGAGTGCGGTGTAAAGTAAATTTATTAAAAAACAGTGATTGCATACACTTTCAAAAACCAATGATAATTAAAATTGAATTAGGCTTGCTGTGTCACCTGACAATAATGAGGAAATCAGCGGGGTGCAAAGTTTCAAGCGCCACTGCGTGCATCCGCGCCCTTCCCTTCAGTGGGTTCTGCAGACACTGTTTTCAGCAGTTAACTTTACCCTTGGTAGGGATCTGGATGAGGTGTTAGTTCATTTATGCCACAACAGCCGTGCTGCAAAATGGCTGTGGAATCGTTCCCACCACGCAGCCTCTCTGTGTTTGCGAGATGGTGCAGTCCAGCATGACAGGGCTGCCGCGTAACATGATTTTCCACCAAACACCCAAGCATTTCCAGACACACACGACTGCTGTTGTCAACCATCCGGTTTCTTTATACTTGGCAAGCCAACATGGTCATTCCGGTTAAAATCTTCATGCCGACGCGTTTCGAGGTAAGAACCTCTTCTTTATGGGCAGCTTTTGAAATATCTCATAGAGGCTCTCGCATGTCATTTTATCTACTGCCCAGAGTGGGCGTTATTTAGTACCTTTATTGTTCCAATACACCATGTGGTTCAAGCTGGGATTTATAGCCCCTAAACGAGCGTGTTAAACCCTCAGTGCGTTCTGCAGACATTCTTTTCAGCAGTTAACTTTACCCTTGGTATGGGTCCGGATGAGGCGTCTGTTGATTTATGCAAAACAGCTGTGCTGCAAAACGGGTGTGGAATCGTTCCCACCACTCAGCCTCTCTGTGTTTGCGAGATGGTGCAGTCCAGCGCGACAGGGCTGCCGCTTAAAATGATGTTCCACCAAACACCCAAATTTTTTGAAAGTTGGCATTTTCTTGTCTTAGCCATTGGTGCCTGCAGCCTGTCTCTGGGTCACATGGTGACCGTGTATTCCTCCTAGACAGCCACACACAATGGGAGCTTAGGTATGACTGGATGGGCCATCACTTGCAGGATGGGGGAGGAGTCATGCCCAGACCCACTTTCACTTGAATAGATGTGCCCTGTCTCCACAGGGAGGGCCTGATTACGATGGCGGTGGGGCAGCCACTACCAGGCCGTCGGCAGCAGTCCCACAGCCATCCAGGCCATTGGATCCAACCACCTCATTAGGATGCAGGCGGTCAGATCTCGGCTGGCAGGGAAAAGACTGCAGCGCCCGCATCAAGGATCCCGTCAGTGCGAAGATCGGACTCCTATTCCCTACAATGGCGTGGTGCCTGCTCAGACACCACTGCAGGGAAAATGATTTCCCTTTCCGCTGGCCCTTTCATGGCAGTTAACCTGCCATGAAAAGGCAGGTGGGCAGTGAATTTTGGGGCCCATAGCAGGGCCCCCTTCCCCTTTGGCCCTTCACTATGGGCTCTGGGGAGCACCTATTTTGCCCCCCCCCAAACATCCCTGCACCACGTGGTAGGCACCGCATCGTGCATGCCACATAGTGCAAGGATGTTTACAATGTGTATATTTAGTACTGTTGTGTGTGCTGCAGCCTGCAGCACATGCCGCAATGCAAAGTATACACATTGAGACTTCGATTGAGGCTGCCGCATCATAATGCCGGCAGTGGCACTGCTGACTTCTAGTCAGGCGGTCCTGCTTCCGCCATGGTGTTGGTCGGACAAAATTCCGACCGGCATTGTAATCAGGCCCTTTGTCTGGGCAATGAAGGCAGTGTATCTGTGCACTTCAAAGCCATGCCTCTAGAAGCTTTTCCCAACTTCAAATGAACAACAGGATATAAACACTGGACTTCAGACACCAACTTTTCAGTACACTTCTCGACCTGTGGATACTCTGCCAGGAACAAGCACTGCTGCTCCACTGCTGGAATGCTGCTCTGAAGGAACTGCTGCCTCGCTGTGCTGATCTGCTGCCTGCTGCCCTCTTGACTGGGGAGAAAGAACTGGACTTGCCACTTCATCTTGAACCCAGAGTAGCTCAAAGGGTTAGTCTGCTGGCCTCCTAATCTCAGCCTCAGGGACATAAAAGTATCCCCAACATTCTGCATCAGCCCTTGGATGCAGCTGCAGCAGGCCTCTGACCTCCAAGTAGTGCTCTTGAGATCCTGGACCCTTGGTATAGCTCACAGGAGCTAAATTCAAGCTTTTAGGCTCTTCACGACCCCGTTGACACCAAGACTTTTCAGCTCGCACTGCGATTCACTGCAAAGCTCTGTCAGCCTAACTCTTTGCACTCCAGTATTGACTGCTCTTGGGGACTGCCAACTTGACGCTCCAGCAACACCCTCCTGAGACGCCTGACCTGCTCTTTGTGCTACACCGGCAACCTCCCAGGATGCTCTCCCTTCTCCGCATTGCCTCCTCCAACCCGAACGGGACTCTTGGCATGGACTTTGAAAAGGTAAACTTCAGCAGGCCTAACCTGGGGAAGGTATCTTACCTATTGCAGTCGGCCTGAAAGTGAGACTTTGCCCCGGTCCAGCGTGACTAGATATTCTCAGGTGGCTCTTCGTGCTGTTTGTAGCTATTTTACTAAAAAATCTTTAAATATGTGTAACCCCGGTTCTACTGATTGGATTTTTGTCATTTTGGTTTTGTTTTATTTATTAACTGTTTCACTTTTCTAACTTGGTATAGGATTTTTTTGTGCTCTGTCTTGCTGTTTGAAGTTTTGCACAAATACTGCCTCTAAGCTAAGCCTGGCTGCTCTGTGTCAAGCTACCAGAGGGCTGAGCTCATGTTAATTTAGCGTTGGCTTGTGTCTCACCCTGACAAGTGGCCCGATTCACAGAATTAACTTAAGACAAAATCCTGAACTTACTACTTTTGGTATTCACAGAATGCACTTACTACTTTTGGTGTTCACAGAATGGATTTACGACTGCTAACTTTACGTCCGCACTCGGGCCAGAAATTCCGGCGTGGAGGCGGAGCTTCCGGCCCGGAGGTGGAGCTTCCGGACCAGAGGCGGAGCTTCTGGCCTGTAGGTGGAGATTTCGGCCATGGCTAAATCTCCACCACCGGCCGGAATCCCCACCTCCGGGCCAGAAGCTCCACCTCCGGGCCAGGAGCTCTGCCTCCGGGCCGGAATCTATGCCTCCGGGCCGGAATCTCCCGCCCGAATGCGGACGTAAAGTTAGTAGTCGGAAATCCATTCTGTGAATACCAAAAGTAGTAAGTGCATTCTGTGAATACCAAAAGTAGTAAGTGCATTCTGTGAATACCAAAAGTAGTAAGTTTAGGATTTTGTCTTAAGTTAATTCTGTGAATAGGGCCCAAGGATTTTGGTTGCTTCTCAACCAGGGCTCACACCCCAGCCCACCAACAACCCAATTTCTCACAGTGCTTCATACTTCCACAAAGACAAATACACGTATGATCCATATCACCAATGATGCCCAGTAAAGCCAAAACATGCCCTGCTGCTTGTGTTTCCTTCCCAAGGGGACCCCGTGGGGAGAACTCTGGACATAAAAAGATAGAGAAGGCAATTGTACAATTACTATTAGTAAAATTAAACTTGTAATTTGTGAAAAACAAAAATATAGTAAGCTTACACAAAAGTGTAAATTTACCTTTGTGAATCAGGCACTACATCATTTTTGTCGGAGTCATTCTTAATTGTGATCCTGTTATCAGTGATTTATAAATTGATAACTTAGCTATGTATAAATCTCTGTAGCAAATATGAGTAGTCTTTTTGATATAATCTCTCATTTTGTAATACTTTAAATTTAAGGTTCTACAATTTGGAGGAAAAGCAATTATTTTGTGCATGTCTTTTTAGGCTTGATTGTTTTATTGCCTTTATTGGGGAAGATTTTCCTCTAGGGTACAGGATATATTTTGAATACTGACACTTAATTTGAGGCCAAAGGGTGACCTTGGGAATAAGGAGGAGAGCTAACAAGTTGATCTATTTTTAAGTTTTTTGCGATTTTCTCAGTTTTTAAATGTGTACATTCTTCAGGCATGTACGGACAATTATTATTATAAAAGGAAAACCATGATAATCGTGTCCAGTCAAGTAATGGGATCTTTTACCATGAAAAAATTGCAGAAAAAAAACACTTGGACTGAGTAGATGTCCTAATTTATATTTATGTGGGATTTTCAATCTGCAATATCATTCTACATTCTATGTTTCTACTGTGGATCCCATCTCGTAACCCACAGGATATCTCAGCCATTTTATATCTTTCATTTAGAGAACCCTACTTGCCCTGCGCCCTTCCATTAGGTTTGTCCAAAAATTATTTTGCTTTTATCTTCTCCCTGGAATGGGCTAATCATCTGCCGCAGCCCCCTACGCCTCTCAACAGTTACGTGACAAAAGTCAGGTCGGGCAAAAAACTCAATGTCCTCCACCTTGTGTTTACTTTCTGGTCTGGATTTCGCGTAGATACTCTGCCTGAGGAGATAATTCCCAAAGTAGACAAGTACAGCTCTGGGCTTTGCATCTGCTCTGACTGATTGTCTGAGAGTTAGCGGGACCCGGTGCGCGCGCTGGATTTCTTGAGAGCAATTCCAACCTACCAGATCGGGTAATGCCTTGCTTAATAACTCAATCATATATAATCGCACGTCCGTGCTTTCCCTGTTCTTAGAGATACCCAGGAACCGCAGTTTGTAACGGCATTGGCGGTTTTCTTGATCCTCCAACTTCCATTGGATATCATCTAACCTAGCCTCCTGTGCTTCAGTCTGATTCTGAGCTGCTGCAATATCCGTCTGAAGGGCTCTAGTTCTCGTCTCTAGCTCTGTCAGGCAATCAGAAATATCATTGTATACCTTGACCACTTTCCGCACTGACGGCTGCACCTTACAGATAGCTGTCTGTGAACGTCTGCTATCCTGCCTTGTTTCATCCTGATGCACCGTGATGGATTGCAAGATAACATCCAGTGTTGTGACAGGGCTATCTTCAACTTCCAGTGCCTTGCACCCAACACCCCCGACCAGTTGGATGGGTGGTGAATAATCCCACTTTAGGTCCTTTCCTTTCTTATTTTGTCCTGAGAGCCCAAGTCTCCTGTTAGCTCTACGCATTGTTGCGGCAGAGTCCCTTCCACTAGTATCTGGTAGGCTCTCACTCTCACGTCCGGTTTGCCGTACCATTGTCTCTGACCTGGAGTTTACCTCCGTAGCTGAGTGGGTGGATATTGGTGCCGAGTTCTGATTCGGACTGCTTGCATTCGTCTTCCCATGGGCTGCTATGGGTCCTTTTGGCTTCATCGTGGCAGAGATGCTTATCTTTGAGCTGCTGCTCAAATCATAGTTGCTCAATACGCGGTAGAAATCCTCGCAGGCAAGTAAAAATTCTTGCTGTCCTGGTACGAAATTACAGGAGGGGGTACAGCTTTTAACCTCTTTTCTCAAGATTTCCAGCAGAGTATTCAAAATCTCCAACAGCCGACCGCCATCATGCTTTCCCGAGTGCAGCCCCACTACCCATCTCAATCTGCAATATCACATTCCAAACTGTTTGATTGAAGCAGAAATTTAGGACAGCTTCTTCACGTGCTTCTAGCCATATGTTCAATTTTCCTAATGACATCAGTTGTTTATGTTCCAAGGCACATTGACATGTAGCATCTACAATCTTGTCAAGTTTGGTTAAACCCAGATCTAGTGGGTGATGCTGCAATAAAATATTTAGAGTATTTTTTTTAAATTAAAAATATTTATATATATACATTATATATATATATTTATATTTTATATTTTTCATTGTATGACTAAATTCCAGTGACTTCCAGTGTGAGCCCAATAGGAACGATTCAGTGCAAGGCATTATGAAATTAGGTGGGCAGATACATAGCCAAACATCCAATGGCCGTGTTTTCCATTGGGTCATTCGAGAACTTTGACCACGGTGGACACGTAGACTCCGTCGTCGTCAAACTGTGGTCCGCCCTCATTAAACCCAAATTCCTGGTAGAAAGGGAACTCTATCATTGCGATGGAGTTCCCTCTCTGTCAAGAATTAAATTGCACCCTAAGCCTGAGGGTTAAACTTTCAACAAGGTCAAACCTGATTTCAGTAGCTAATCCATGCTCCATTGTAGTCGGCCTGAAAATGTTCCTAACTCTGGGTATACCTCTCACAGGTGAGCGCAGTTGGTTGATAACGCTTTTTGGTGCTATTTGTATTTAAAACTTCTAAAATTCATATATCCAGTTCCTCTTATTGGACTTCTGTCGTTTGGGTGTTCTTTTATACATTAAAATGTACTCTGTTTTATTTAAATTGCTTTGTGATTTTTCTTTTGTTGCATTGTGATTTCATTACTGTTTTGGTACTGCATAAATACTTTATACATTATAAATAAGTTAAGCCTGCATGCTTTGTGCCATAGATTGAGGGGAGCTCAGGTTTAATTAGTGACTTCAGTGGTTCACCCTGACATGGATTGTGATTATTACTTAGGGTGGGTAGTTAACACCCTCAACTAATACTTCAGTTTCCTAAATTTGTGTTCAGCGGTTCGACCCAAGACTTGTTTTTTTTGTTGTACCACTCAGTGATTTAAGTTCATACCAAATATCTCATGATTTTTCATCAAAACTAAACTTTTTGATTTTATAAATTGGCTTTTGATTTTTAACTGGTCATTTTTTATTTTTCCTAAATTCATTCGTACCCTCCATTTTTGCACCTGTGGTTTTTAAAGGAATGGAGGTGGATCTGAGTAACTTGGAGAGCCTCAGCATGGCAGAGCTGAGGAAGATGTGTAAGGAGATTGGTTTGAGACTGGTGAGAGAGTTCAAGAAGGAAGACTACAAGATTGCCCTCTGAGCTGTGGAGGAAGTGTACCTGTTGCAATTCATACCACATAAGAAAACGTATGAGGAGGGGATGGGAGAAGAAGTTGACAATGATATTGAGTAGGCTCCAGTGCCACACAAGTGTGTGCCCGAAAGAACAGCCTCACCTGAATTGTCCTGGGCAGGGAATAGTATGTCCACCCATGATTTGTCAGAACGGGAGGACAGACAAGCAGAGAGTGAACTGAAGCGGAGGCCAGCTACCCTAACCTTATATAAGATAAATATGGCTGCTGAGAAAAAATTCTCCTGGCCCTAGAGGAGAAAAAAGTCATGTTGACACATTGGAGGAGCTGGCAAGATTTGGACTGCAGATCTAAGAGGGCCTCTGAATCTGGTGATGATGGTGACAACAACAATGATGTGCCTGGGGAGGTAAAAGAGTCCACATCCCCAAAGAGCTTGTGGCTAGCTATATGGTGAGGAATGACATAGATAGGTCATTTGCAGCATATAAGGTGGCCCTACATATGCAGGGAGTCCTGGAGGAGGACTGGCACTAGTCTTTGGGAGCATATTCAGTTTGCTTAGAGGGATTCCTTTTGCGCCTTGAAGTGGCCAGAGAGATGAAATATGTCCAGATGAAGAAAGCCCTTTTCGCCGAGTTTTGTCTGAACCCTGGGAAAAATCACCAGAGGTTCAAGGATAGCCAGAAGCAGTCACATCAATCATGTGTGGATTTTGTGGATTCTTCCAGTAAGGCACTGGATAGCTCAGTTATCAGCAGCTACATAAATTATTATGATGGACTATATATTTTGATGATGAAAGGTATTGCCAGTTTAGTGCTGAAGGGAGGAGGTTGTCACAGTTAATTTGGGGAACAGTGTAGACATTACCTTACGGTCTGTATGAAAGTAGGATCTGCTTCTTATGGTTACCACCACTTTTTGCTTGATGTTACACTGTTTTTGACTAGTCTGACTGGGATCCTGCTAATCAGGAACCCAGCCTATCTGCTTTCCCCCTAGAATGTTATGCCATGTACTTAGGGACACTCCAGATACAGGGGTACCCTTGTCAGTCCCTAGTATTTGGTACACATGTACCCAGGGCATAGGTACCCCAGAGGCCTCTCGTGGGCTAAAGCATGTATTATGCCACCCATAAGAGGCCATGCAAAATGGTACTACAGGCCTGCCATTGCAGCCATTGTAAGATGGTGCATGCACCACTTAATTAGATATAGGTTTACTATATCTATAGGTCAATACACTTAAAACCTATCAGTCACCCCTCTAGCAGGCCTTAACAACCCTGTAGGCAGAGTGCTGGGTTTTACGTGAGAGGGTGCCCCTGCATGAGCAGAGCACCCCTGCAGCCTTCAGAGACCATTCTCCCGGGTTGTTGGTGACGCAGCCAGACATATAGGTCATTATATGCTCGCGTTAATTGCTATCTCGAAAACGGCTGCAACAAAACATGTTGTGTTTGGTATCAAACAGCTTGGAATCATACCTCCACACTGGCAACGGGTGTGGGAGGTATGAAGTGAGCTTCGTGGGGTCCCTGGTCTTCACGATACCAACCTTCTCGACCCGGGTAGCATATAATGGTTGCTGCCAACCAGAGACACATTTCTACCCTCCTGCTGCTGAGCCAAGCTCCAGTAGGGGAAGCCAGGACAATAGGTATCCTGTCACAGGGAGGTGTGACCACCTCCCAGACAGGATTTAGTGTATTGGGGCTGGGTGGGTGCACTTCCTAAGTCCCTGAAAGTCTGCATCTGGGGCACACTTGGTGTCCCTGTGCATAGTCCAGTTCAAACCAGTTCTGGGAGCCGTTGGCTCCCGCTCTGGCACAAATCTGGACAAAGGACAGGGGAGTATCCTCCCCATTGTCCAGACCCTCCCCTGGAATGGTCCCCTGAATCTGTCCAACCATCGTGATTCACATACCTTACAAGGGAGGACTCCTAGTTAGGCAAGGGGCCGAGAGGAACTCAATAAGGGAGTACACCCTCCCGTGGGTAAACACTAAGTCACTGTAAGTACTCCCATGGTTGACCAGTCAGCAAACAATATCTGTAGCTAACTAAAATGAAACAGGATGATGGTATGCCCTATCTGAAGTGTCTAACATCACCTAAGTGTGGGGAAGGAAGCAAGTCGTTTTGTTATTATATTCCCTCACACACCCTAGTGGTGTCATGCTTCATCATCGGGACACCCCGACGCCTAAAAGTCAGGGTGGGCTCAACCAATATTTCAGGGAGCACTTCTTGAAATGGTATTTGGGCAGGGGGTTAAAGATTAAGAATCGGTGTCAGACCCCAGTTTCCCTTTATTCTTGGGTCTGGCACTGATATTAAAAACAAAAATTAGAGGGTTTCCAGGGATATTATGGTCCTAGGACCCTATTGCCAACATGTTTCTGTCCTGATTGCCCCATAAAGGGTGCACAGACTTTCTTCAGACCGTGTACCCCCTGGTGGATTAAGAGAGTACAAGGGTTGTTCCCTATACTATTAAGCAGTAAGGGCAGATAGCTGCTCCTTATTATAAATCAATCGATTTGATGAAAAATTCACTCCATCCCAATTAGGGAGAGGATAAACCTATTCGGTAGTTGGATTCCAAGGAGTAGGAACCACTACCGAATAGGTGTCTCTACGGGGCAGGACCCTTGGTGGCAGTGTGACTACAGGGCTACCCTATGTATAGAGGTCCCTCATGAGGTTTATCCTCTCCCTAATTGGGATGGAGTGAATTTTTCATCAAATCGCTATCTGCCCTTACTGCTTAATAGTATAGGGAACATCCCTTGTTTTCTCTTAATCCACCAGGGGGTACACGCCCTGAAGAAAGTCCGTGCACCCTTTATGGGGCAATCAGGACAGAAACATGTTGGCAATTGGGTCCTAGGACCATAATATCCCTGGAAACCCTCTAATTTTTGTTTTTAACATCAGTGCCAGACCCGAGAATAAAGGGAAACTGGGGTCTGACACCGATTCTTAATCTTTAACCCCCTGGCCAAATATCATTTCAATAAGTGCTCCCTGAAATATTGGTTGAGCCCACCCTGACTTTTAGGCGTCGGGTGTCCCGATGATGAAGCATGACACCACTAGGGTGTGTGAGGGAATATAATAACAAAAGGACTTGCTTACTTCCCCACACTTAGGTGATGTTAGACACTTCAGATAGGGCATACCATCATCCTGTTTCATTTTAGTTAGCTACAGATATTGTTTGCTGACTGGTCAACCACGGGAGTACTTATAGTGACTTAGTCTGTCCAACATCTCCTGTGGGTACCTAAGGGCTAGGCAAAACCAAAGGGGATGATGGACGGAGTGTTGAACATTGCAAGCACTCACCCCAGTCAACTGATCTGGGTTTAATCCATCATCATTCTTTAGCTCACTTCGCCACCCTAGTTCAGACATGGCCATATGCAATTCAGTCTGACCCTGTGCCTCATGGGAACAGTCCAGCCCGAACTGCCAAGCCATGTCTTCCCTGGACTGGAAACAAGCATCCCGGGACCGGTTTCTGGCTAATCAGCCGTCAGCAGCCAGGCTAGCTTGAATCTAGTGGCAAAGTGAGCAAGGGACCCAAGTCTGGGCATTCCCTGTGAACTTCGGGCAAACAAAGCAAAACCAAAGGGGATGATGGACAGAGTGTTGAACATTGCAAGCACTCACCCCCAGTCAACTGATCTGGGTTTAATCCATTCCTTCTATAGCTCACATCGCCACCCCAGTACAGACATGGCCATATGCAAATGAACTGAGGTAGTGAAGTCAGCTAAAGAATGATGATGGATTCAACCCAGATCTGCCCATCATCTCCTTGTGTTTGCTTTGTTCTCCCTAAGTTGGTAGGGTATGCCCAGACATGGGTCCCTTGCTCACTTTGCCACTGGATTCAAGCTAGCCTGGCTGGTGATGGGTGTTACCCAGAAACCGGTCCCAGGATGCTTGTTTCCGGTTCAGGGAAGACCTGGCTTGGCAGTTCGGGCTGGACTGTTCCCATGGGGCACAGGCTCAATACTGATTTGCATATAGCTGGGTCTGAACTGAGGTAGTGAAGTGAACTAAAGAATGATGATGGCTTCAACCCAGATCTGGGACTGGGGGTGAGTGTCTGAAAAGTTTCAGCACTCCGTCCATCATCTCCTTGTGTTTGCTTTGTTCGCCCTAAGTTGGCATAGTATGCCCAGACATGGGTCCCTTGCTCACTTTGCCACTGAATTCAAGCTAGCCTGGCTGATGATTGGTGTTACCCAGAAAACGGTCCCAGGATGCTTGTTTCCGGTTCAGGGAAGACCTGGCTTGGCAGTTTGGGCTGCACTGTTGCCATGGGGCACATGGTCAATACTGATTTGCATATAGCTGGGTCTGAACTGAGGTGGTGAAGTGAGCTAAAGAATGATGATGGATTCAATCCAGATCTGTGACTGGGGGTGAGTGTCTGAAAAGTTTCAGCACTCCGTCCATCATCTCCTTGTGTTTGCTTTGTTCACCCTAAGTTGGCATGGTATGCCCAGACGTGGGTCCCTTGCTCACTTTGCCACTGAATTCAAGCAAGCCTGGCTGATGATTGGTGTTACCCAGAAAACGGTCCCAGGATGCTTGTTTCCGGTTCAGGGAAGACCTGGCTTGGCAGTTTGGGCTGCACTGTTCCCATGGGGCACAGGGTCAATACTGATTTGCATATAGCTGGGTCTGAACTGAGGTGGTGAAGTGAGCTAAAGAATGATGATGGATTCAATCCAGATCTGTGACTGGGGGTGAGTGTCTGAAAAGTTTCAGCACTCCGTCCATCATCTCCTTGTGTTTGCTTTGTTCCCCCTAAGTTGGCATGGTATGCCCAGACGTGGGTCCCTTGCTCACTTTGCCACTGGAATCAAGCTAGCCTGGCTGATGATGGGTGTTACCCTGAAAACGGTCCCAGGATGCTTGATTCCGGTTCAGGGAAGACCTGGATTGGCAGTTCGGGCTGGACTGTTCCCATGGGGCACAGGGTCAATACTGATTTGCAGATAGCTGGGTCTGAACTGAGGTGGTGAAGTGAACTAAAGAATGATGATGGCTTCAACCCAGATCTGTGACTGGGGGTGAGTGTCTGAAAAGTTTCAGCACTCCGTCCATCATCTCCTTGTGTTTGCTTTGTTCGCCCTAAGTTGGCATGGTATGCCCAGACGTGGGTCCCTTGCTCACTTTGCCACTGAATTCAAGCAAGCCTGGCTGATGATGGGTGTTACCCAGAAACCGGTCCCAGGATGCTTGTTTCCGGTTCAGGGAAGACCTAGCTTGGCAGTTCGGGCTGGACTGTTCCCATGGGGCACAGGGTCAATACTGATTTGCATATAGCTGGGTCTGAACTGAGGTGGTGAATAGGGGTGGGCGGAATGTGCGAAATTGCCTTTCGCAAAATTTTGCAAAACAGCAAAAAATCTCCGTGAACACGCGAAATTGCGCGTGCTCGCGGAGATTTTGGGCTGTTTAATGCGTTACTGAATTTGACCTTCAACTCGGGCACCTGCTATTTATATCTGTAAGTGCTTCCTGTTGAGGTTTAATTTTTGAGACAGGAGCATCGTGCCAGAATGAATACTGCCCTGCATATTTACCCAAGAGGATGCCACCGTTTTGTGTAATACTTCTACTCAACTGGAGTACTTTTTACTGGCTAATCAGTAAGTGCTACCTCGTTGGGTAAATGTATAGTGCTTTTCCTACACTACAGCTGCGTAAAGGGCCAGAAGAGTTGTCTCCCGTGACCATGTGTGTTTGTAACTTTGCCACCGCGCCGACGGGCGCTGGGGTCCCTCGAGTGAGCTGACCCATCATAGTGGGGAAAGGGCGGGAAGACGTTGCACACCGCTGGTGTGTGGGCTGGAGCCAAACGGGCGGGGCTTCCATGCAGTTCACATGCCTCTTGTTTATAAAGGGCCAGAGACCGATCAGAACAGCAGATGAGGAGACAGAAACTCCTGGTGTCAGGAACTACATGGGGATTGCGCTCGAGAAACTCAAGGGTGCACAGAGCTCCATTAAGGATTACAGCAAATTGTTGACGGTAGATATGGGGAGAAAGCACATCTGCCTAGCCTCCACCGTGCTCACAAATCGTTTGTGCTGATTAATGCGTTACTGAATTTGACCTTCAACTCGGGCACCTACTTTATTTATATCTGTAAGTGCTTTCTGTTGAGGTTTAATTTTTGTGACAGGAGCATCGTGCCAGAAGGAATCCTGCCCTGCATATTTATCCAAGAAGATGCCACCGTTTTGTGCAATACCTCTATTCAACTGGAGAACTTTCTACTGGCTAATCAGTAAGTGCTACCTCGTTGGGTAAATGTATACTGTTTTTCCAACACTACAGCTGCGTAAAGGGCCAGAAGAGATGTCTCCCGTGACCATGTGTATCTGTAACTTTGCCACAGCGCCGACGGGCGCAAGAGTCCCTCAAGTGAACTGTCCATCATAGTGGAGGAAAGGGCGGGAAGACGTTGCACACCGCTGGTGTGTGGGCTGGGGCCAAACAGGCGGGGCTTCCATGCAGTTCACATGCCTCTTGTTTATAAAGAGCCAGAGACTGATCAGAGCAGCAGATGAGGTGACAGAACCTCCTGGTGTCAGGAACTACACGGGATTGCGCTCGAGAAACTCATGGGTGCACAGAGCTCCATCAAGGATTACAGCAAATCGTTGATGGTAGATATGGGGAGAAAGCACACCTGCCTAGCCTCCACCGTGCTTCCGAATCTTTTGTGCTGATTAATGTGTTACTGAATTTGACCTTCAACTCGGTTACCTGCTTTATTTATATCTGTAAGTGCTTCCTGTCGAGGTTTAATGACAGGAACATCGTGCCAGAATGAATCCTTCCCTGCATATTTCCGTTCCGACGCGGATTGTGGATGTTTCGACATTTTCGCGTTCCGTGCGAAACGTGAAAATGTCTAAATTTCGCAAGTTCCGCGAGCGGAACGGAAATTGTCGCCCACCCTTAGTGGTGAAGTGAGCTAAAGAATGATGATGGATTCCTCCCAGATCTGTGACTGGGGGTGAGTGTCTGAAAAGATTCAGCACTCCGTCCATCATCTCCTTGTGGGTACTTAAGGGCTTACCTGGCTGTAGGACCCTAGATTCGACGTGGGCAAGATTCTGAACAAGAAACCACGGATCTTCAACCATCTGGACACTCTGGACTTCGCTGGACTTCAACAGGGCCCGACTTCATCTCCCTCTCCGTCCAAAGCCTCGTCTGTGCCCGTGAACCATGCAGGTTCTGTGCAGGACCGGTGTAGCATCAAGGACAACTGAAGTTATCTTCCCTTGGGGGGAAGGAGTCACTCCCCTGCATTAGCACGCACCGTAACACAACTGATTGGTCTGCTGATCCTGAGCTCCTGGAGGTGGGTTCCTATGTTCCTTGTGGTTGAGCTTCCCTCTCACAAAGTCTGAAGCCAGTATCCATCGTGGGGACCACATAACTCGAACGCCTGTGCCCTGCGTACTTTTGCAAGTGCATATGCTTGTTGGTGTTCCCCAACTAAGTGCATTGGGCTATCAATAGCCCCAACCTCTGCGCACATTTTGTACAAAAGACTTTGGCCTCCTCTCACTATGTGACCTGCAAGCTGTTACTTTGTGAAACTGCTAGAGGTCCCCTTGTCACTCCTGTGCCTCCAGCCTGTGGGTCCATTTGAGGGACAACACTTCTTTTCTTAGGTTCCTCTGGTTGCTCCAGGCCCGCCCTGAATCCCCTTGCTGTGGTGAGTATTTTTGTCCTTAGTGGGCCAGACCGTGACCTTACTCTACCTTCTTCGTGGGTTGCTGCTGCCAAGGCTTGTTGGTGTTCCCGCCGGACACCGACCCCTCAGCACTCGACATCCTTTGTGGGACAGCTCATATCCAGCTCCTGGTTGTCCTCGATGTCTCCTGGTCCCCGTGGCTGCATGGTCAAGGTCTCCTTTTTCACACCTGAAGCACCTGACATCGGTGGGCATTGGTCTACCGAGCCCCTGGTCACTCCTGAGTGACACAGACTCTGTCCCCTCTGCTTTCATGTTCCTTCCATCAAGAATCCACCTGTGGGTTCCACCGGACATTTTTCTACTTCCCAGCAGTGGCATTTCTTTGAAGACTCCCATTGAGATTAACGATGGTTTCCGACGCCACTTCAGCCCTAGGCACCCGGCTTCCCTGGGATAGGTAACTCTGGTACTTTGATACCCACAGGTGGGGTGGCTCTCCAACCTTCTATGTTTAAAAGGGTTTCTTGGTAATCCACTGGGAATGGTCCTTAAACTTTAAAACTGCAACCGCAACTCTCCCATAGAACTGTAAGGAGCCTACAGTCCTGTTTCCACACTGCACCCTTCCTCGGTGGGGTCCCTACTTACTCACCTTGGGTGGTTCCTTGCGGTCACAGCAATTCTACATTCTCTATACCCTGTCTTGACTCAAGTCGTGGTTCTTATACCACTATTTTAGTATATGGTTTGGTCTCCCCCTGGAGCCCACTGTGCATTAGTGCTACTTACCATTGTTTCTGTGCTACAGTAGTGTGTGTTTTGTGTTTATCTGCATGTAGCAGATACTGTGAAGTATTTAGTGTGTGTTATACTAATAAATACATATTTTTTATAACTACTGTGTGGTTCTCCTTTCATTCAACCAATCCAATAAGGTTGCATTCTGGTAAAACAAGCTGCTGAACACTCCTTCAAGAATAAGCCTGAAGGCTGCTTGACAAAAGCTTTTCAAAACTTTGAAAGTAAAAGTTTCATAGAGTTTCTGGATTTAACATACTGTGAACTAAAAGTTAAAGGTGCAACTTAAAAAAAACAAGTTCTATAAATCAGAAAATCTAAAGAGGATGGTTATTTATTTCCTACAAGAATACAGGACTTTGAGGAAGATGGCGGCCGGTTAACACTGCCGGTCGGGAGCTCTTAGCCACCAGCCACCAGTCCGTAAGGAATGTTAGTTCCATCACTATAGCCCTCTATAGCGATCTCAAGCTGTTGTAAATAGCTTAAACTACGCTGTCGTTCCGGATTAAAAAATGAAATATGACTTACGCGTGGGATCCGTGAACGCAGCAGTGAGAGCTACGGAGATCCCGCTGGCGCCGCACTCGAGCTGGGACACCTCGCTCGGCGTCTGGGCGGAGGCTCGTGAGGCAAGGTCCGGCTTCTGGCGGGCAGTAGCGGGGTTTTCCTTCCGGGCCGGCCAAGGCAGAGCAGCGGAGCCTGAACCAGCCCCTTCTTTGAAATTGACGCAGAGACGGGTCTTGGAAGACTCATCAGTATCTCAGAACCAAATAACCCCGATCATCGGCGATATTAGAAAGAAAACTGTCCCTGTTCCAGTAAGAGGGGATTCGACGAACAAGGTAAGAGCAGAGGGCTGTATGAGGAGGGTAAAGAAATTCGAGGGAGTTCCCCCTGTGAAGGCTGCAAGTACTAAACCCTCTCCCGTAGTTAATAAGCAAACGGAGGTTAGAACCCCAAATGTTAGTTCAGTTCCAGCTCTAACTCCTGTCCTAAATTCGCCCCCGCAAATAACACTAACAGTACCAATACTAGTAGGCAGTGGTGCAACTTCGGGGAATACGGAAGAGGTCGATAGTGATTTTGGGGAGTTAAATAGGGGAATTAACTATTGTCTAAGGAATAAGCAATTCCTAGCAGATTGTCCTCCGACTAGCCCTAACCCAGATACCCCACAGATTACCCCTATCAGTACCAAGAAAGTTAAAGGTAGAAAGAGAGGTATCGCGACAAAGCCACTATCATCAACCTCTTGTTCAAAACCAAAAAGTAAACAGCACAGAGGAAATAATTTCCTCTTAGAGACAAACCTTAAACCCAAAGTTACACCTTCTCTTCGATCTTTTTTTAAAATCCAGACCCAAGAGGAAAAACAACTGGGTAACCAAAACGCTGTAGTTACCTTGCAAGCTAGTGTAGATCACGTTACACCCGTTCAAGATAACATCTTAGCAGAAACCCAAGATATGGCCGATATGAATTCGGCAGGGAACCGAGCCAATGTCGGGAGTAGCTCAAGTGAGACAGAAACAGCGACCATGAATGAATCTAGTTCAGACCTAAGCTCTCTACCAAAGACCAGGGCGGAGAAGAGTCCAGTTTGCATGCCTTCTGGTGCCACAGCTAACGAGCCCTCACAGGTCGATTCATCCGAAGGGAGTTCTTTTGCTCCAAATATGGTTGACCATCAGTCATTAATGGCTCCCTCGAGTAGCCTCCTCGAGACCGTCTTGGCAGAAATGAGAAACAATTTTGCAATCTCAGAGAAGAATCAACTAAAAATCCAAGAGACATGCGATGCCTTCGACACCAAGCTGAACGCTCTGGGAGAGAGAGTTAAAATAGTAGAAGCTACGGTAGAAGTTCTGAGCAAGGAGGTAGCATCTTCGCAAAGCGAGATCAGCACTTTGAAATCTAATGAAGCCGCCCTTCGCGATAAGTTGGAGTCGCTTGAGAACCAAGCTAGAAGAAACAACATAAAAAATCTCAACATTCCAGAGGGTCGTGAGGGTGGAGATATGAAAGGCTTCGTTACAGGGCTACTTAAAGAATATTTCCCTTGGTCAGACCCTATAGTGCTAGCTGAAGATATACAAAGAGTACATCGAGACCCCTTTGGGAAAGATAAACTCAAAAAAAACCCGAGAAAAATCCTTGTTAATTTTAAAACTTACTCTCTCAAAGAAAGAATACTGGGCGAAGCTTTAAAACAGGGGGTCTACAATAAGGATTATTGGTCCTTTAGAATCAGATCTGATGTCGCTAAGGTCACTCAAGACAGACAATGGCAACTCGGACAATTTATGTCCGAACTAAAATCTCTTGGAGCGACGGTGCAGATGAAATTCCCGGCTTCCTTAAAGATCATGTGGAGAAATAAAATGCACAACATTAGAGATCCAAGAGAGGTCGAACGACTACTGACACAAATGAAGGAACAGCAATAAAAAAAAATAATAATAATAAAAAAGTAAGTAATGGGCTGGTGGGCTGGTGGGCAAAGAGTTCAAAACGGGCAAATCCAATTTGCCAAATGGAATTAAGGGAGGCTTCCTCGGGGTGGGTTTCTAGAGTCACTGTAATTCTAACAAATAAAATAATGCACAAAAAGGGTGGGGAGCAAACTAGGGAGAAAAAAAAAAATGTCCTCATAATGCGAACAGGAAGGTGGAAGGGGATCTAAAGGCAACAAAAATTCTTCTCAACACGAAAGAAAAGATAATATCTCATGGATGATTTTTTGACTGTTAAAATTTTATCCTGGAATGTCAACGGCCTTAGAAATAGAAGTCGTAGGAGGGTGATTTTAGAGTATTTGAAACTGTCCGAGTGTAACATCTTGATTCTCCAAGAGACTCATCTTCTCAAGGAAGAATGGGCAGACATTATAAAAAACCACAGATGGATAGATTCATATGTTTGTACGGACCAGAAACACAATACAAAGGGAGTCATTATTATATTTAAATCACCCGCCAAAGTATCTGTCACAACGAGCCTAGTTGATAAACAAGGGAGATGGGCTATATCTAATATAAAACTACAAAGCAACGCGTTTACAATAGTAGGCTATTATGGACCCAATTGTGACGACTCTGAACCCCTGCAAAACTTATATACCCAGTTGTTATCATCTACAGCCCCCATAATCTGGGGAGGGGATTTTAACATCATTTTAGATCCAATACTCGACAGGCATCCTTCAATCCCAGATCTTTTATGCACAGCGATAACCATTGCCTCATATTTGGTAGATTTAATTCTTTCCACCACATTTTTCTTCTTTCCAGCAGTGGCATTTCTTTGAAGACTCCCATTGAGATTTCCGACGCCACTTCAGCCCTAGGCACCCGGCTTCCCTGGGATAGGTAACTCTGGTACTTTGATAACCACAGGTGGGGTGGCTCTCCAACCTTCTATGTTTAAAAGGGTTTCTTGGTAATCCACTGGGAATGGTCCTTAAACTTTAAAACTGCAACCGCAACTCTCCCATAAAATTGTACGGAGCCCACAGTCCTGTTTCCACACTGCACCCTTCCTCGGTGGGGTCCCTACTTACTCACCTTGGGTGGTTCCTTGCGGTCACAGCAATTCTACAGTCTCTATACCCTGTCTTGACTCAAGTCGTGGTTCTTATACCACTATTTTAGTATATGGTTTGGTCTCCCCCTGGAGCCCACTGTGCATTAGTGCTACTTACCATTGTTTCTGTGTTACAGTAGTGTGCGTTTTGCGTTTATCTGCATGTAGCAGATACTGTGAAGTATTTAGAGTGTGTTCTAATAATAAATACATATTTTTTATAACTACTGTGTGGTTCTCCTTTCATTCAACCAATACAATAAGGTTGCATTCTGGTAAAACAAGCTGCTGAACATTCCTTCAAGAATAAGCCTGAAGGCTGCTCTCCACAGCGACCACTTGGATAGCTTTCTAAGGTTATCTGTGACCTCTTAAATCATCGTAAGGGTTGTTTGGACTGGTGCAAGGTGCCCACTTTCATTAGTGGACATCATATACCAGGCCAACTTCTCACACTGTCCCTGGATGACAAGAGATGGCTCCTAAAGCTCACATTCCTGCTAACACTTAAACCTTTTCAGGATCTCTGCAGCATTCACTCTATGGCCACCAACTGACTCACTCACATACGATACATAGCTGCTGTGACAGACTTCATGGCACAATGCCTTGTGGAAAAACTTTCAAAGGAGAAATCATCGATGATGGTTATGATGTTAAAATGTATAATTATGAAGTCTGTATCTCAGCCTATTAGCAATGTGCAGAATTGTTTCATTGTAGTATAAACTCTTTTTTAACCAATCTAGGTGCTCCCTTCTTACTGATGATTCATCAGGCAGGGCACAATTCCCAGTTTCCCCATTGCTCACTCCAGTGTGTTGATTCATAAGGCGGTGCTTGCGTAAAAAAGCCAGCTCCACCCAAGTACACCTGCTCGCTATTTAGGAAGTCTGGTGTCTTTGTATGGAGCATCTCTGAGGCACAGTTGCTTCTAGGGGTCTTTGCTGTAGGCTTCTTTGTCAAGACTACCATGAAATCTGTCTGGATTCTGTATAGAGGTGCCAGTTCCCGTGAGGCGAGGAGACCGGAATGATCTTAGGCAGTAAGAGCATAGCTGGTCATTTGTCTTAATATGAAAAGACTGCCTAAAATGTACACTGCTTGACAAAAGCTTCACAAAACTTCGAAAGTAAAAGTTTCATAGAGTTTCTGGATTTAACATACTGTGAACTAAAAGTTAAAGGTGCATCTTAAAAAAAACAAGTTCTATAAATTAGAAAATGTAAAGAGGATGGTTATTTATTTTATCTCTTTAGAAGCAGGGTGATGGAACCTTGTCTTGCAGTCTAATCAACGGAGAAAGAGACAAGTTAAGCTAAAGTATTAGATAGTAGAATATTCGCTATTCAAAAAATGTGTAGACTGAGATTGTTTCATATAAAAATGTTTTTATTGAATTAGATTAACAATCCATAACGTTTGTTTCACTATTTACAGCAACAGCATGGGAGACAGTGCAAATCCTTCTCACTTCAGGATGATCCTAATCTATTTAGGGACAGGTTAATCATTTGTGCTCAGCTTAATTAGTAACAGAGAAGGAAGGCTTGAGAGCTATTGATTTAAAAAATGTATTTCTTCCCTTACAGATCTCCCGCCCGACTGTTCCTTCTCCAAACAACCCACACCTGGCCACTACAACCCTCTTTGTGACATGCATAAGTGATGGGGCAAGCAAATCAAATATTTTGACCCACTTATAGGCACTGTGAGACATTGAGGATTCATTTATGGTCAATACCAAAGCTCGTTTTAAACAGTGTTCATAATGTACCACAACTGAGAGCTCACAGTGCCTGTCAGTGGGTCATAACATTAAAAATAAATGATGTATTTACCCACTGGCTCACCTCCTCCAGTTCTTCTTGGTGTTATTCAGTCTGTTGGAGCAGGAGTTTCAGAGTTAACTTCCCTAACCAACCCAGATGCTGTTCTCATGCTGCTGATAACGTTAAGCAGTACAAGAGAAGTGCCAGGATTGGTTGGAACGGTCTGACTCAATGCTCCCTCAGGCACTGTGGGCATGTGCCATCTCTCAACCCAGCTTTCTAGAACCTCTTGGGTTGGAGAAGTTTAAAGTGCACATGTCACACTGGCCATCGCAAGACAGCAGGCCAAAGTGACATGCATACTTTAAACTGGAGTGAGCATCACTCCTCCCCTGCTGCCAATCAGCAGCAATGGCCCTAACTCATCCTGATGCTTGGCTAAGGTTGGAAGCAGTGAAAAATAAAATGATAAAAAATTCATTTTGTTACTTTTATTTTTCAACTTTGGAGCATTTTCAGCAGTGGGGCATTCCTCCTCCACCCTAAAAGAGAAGCTGCAGTTGTTAAAAAGACAATCAGTTGGTGGTGCCTGAAGGTGGACCCCAAAGATTTTCATGCAGGCTGACAGACATTGCCTATAGAACATTGAGCCCATGAAAACATTTCCTCCTGACTTGCACAAAGGCCTTTTACCATGGCAACTTTAGATGATTTACTGAAGATGATTACTTAGATTTAAAAATATTTAGTTGAGTCTAAAAATGCTACAGAAATCTAAGGAGACAAGTTGCTCAACTTCAAACTAAGGTGGGCGAGGTTAGATGCACTGCGCAGTGTAATCCTTTTGATGCAGCTTGGGAAAAACAATCAGGTGTTGGCCCCACTGGAACGACCCTGTCAGCAAGGAATGTCAGAATAACACCTACTAATATTTCAGTGACTGTACCTATGCAGATTCCACTGGCGATTTTTTGGCAATCGCAGTAAGGTACAAATTTTCAACACTCAAGTGGAATTACATTTTACCTGTAGACTTAATGCTTTCCCTGATCTGTAGTCAAAAACAGCATCTGGTACCAGTCAGCTGATCTATGGGGGCACGGTAGGACCAACGCAGAGGTTCCGCCTTGATGCATGTGTGGTTAATGGAGATGTGCACCCCAAACATACAATGAGGCAATTAGCCTTTGTAAATTAGTCTGCCCCCCCCCCTCATTATTGACTCAGCCAAATCTCTCGGAATCACCCTGGACAAGCATCTGAACATGAAGAACCATATCAGCAATGTTTTCAAGGGAGCTAATCACCTGATAAGGACACTCAGGAATATCAAACCTTTCCTTCCTCAAGCTGATTTCAAGCAGGTAGTCCAAGCGCTTGTTTTGCCGAGACTAGATTATGCCAGCGCTATACTCTGTGGCCTCCCCAAATATACCTTGGCCCCACTAAGGGCATTATTGAACGCTGCTGCCAGATTGGTTGCGGGTACCAAAAGAAATGAGCACATATCCCTTGTCCTACAATCCCTTAAGTGGTTGCCCTACGAAGCACGAATTCAGCTAAAGATTGCCTGCCTGTCTCACAAAGCCCTCCAGCTCAAAACCCCATGCTATCTAGCTCAAAAGCTAGAACTATCAGGAGGCGGTAGACCCTCAAGAAGTGCTAACTCTTTCCTCCTGAAACCACAGATCTTTTGCAAAAAGAGAACGTGTCACCGAGCTTTCACCGGCTCTGCCCCGAAGATCTGGAACTCTCTCCCACCGGAATACGCAGAATCTCCTCCACGGTTGCTTTCAAATTGGAAGCTAAAAGATTACTTATGAGCAAGTTCTTACCTTAAAGGGGTTTGGACTGTCTGCTCTAAGTCAGGGGACTTACAACCTTACGACCTGCACTGGGTGCAACTCTTATTTAGTCTATCATTTACTCCCCGCTTTCTCACTATGTACCATTTACTGTATTACTTTCTTTTGAACACCTTGTTTTGTACTTGTTATGTTGGTTACTCTTATTGAAGCCGGCACTTCATTGTTTTACCATCCTTCCCACTTTCTGCAAAGTGCTCTGATATTTTTCGGGATCTTGTTCGCGCTATATAAAGCTTTATAAATAAATAAATGGAATAGGTAAATGCGCCTGGTGCTTTTCTATAAGGGAGATAGGTCCTCTCTATAAACCTTTTTTAGTGCCCTGCAATATTAGTTTATTGGTGAGGGTATACTTACATCTCGGCCTGATGGATGCCTGAGACAGCGCAGCTCAACTAAATAGGTAGTAACATGTTGGCAAGTTTAGTCAGTAGTACATAATGGTCATAGCAACCATATATGTTCTCTGCCAACAACTTATGATTTTTAAATAAGCCTAGGATACCACCTAAATGAAGGATACTTTGTGGATTATCCTAAGGCTTTTTTACCCTTTGAACTGGATCCAAGTTTTATTCAGAGAGAAAATAAGTAATTTCTTAGAACTCCCTCGGGACAGCCCCACCCTGAAGTTGAGTCCACCCTGGTAGTACCACCTTAACGGGTGGGACGAGGTGGCAAATGATGAAGCATGTCACATTACGTGAGTGAGTCTACCTTGTCCAATTCTTGGAATTGCATTGTTTTACCTGGAGAGAGTGTAGCGGTAGGTGTTGAGACTGATATTAGTTATAGGGGTCCTAGGAAAATTGTTCCACACCAGTAAAGGGTGCCCTGCGGTAATCACCGTTTATGACAAAACTTTTTTCACACATGGAATCTCAACGCGGTCGTTACAACGACAGCGTTGTGATTCACAATACCGTTACTCCGCAAGTCGGAACAATGACTTGCTGAGGGGGGGGGGGGGTTGGATTTAAAATCCAACACCTTCCCTAGTGTCCGCACAGACTGGAGTTGGAATAGTAAATTATACTATTCCAACATACAGCGCTCCCCCTCTGCAAGTCGTTGTCCTGACTTGCGGAGTAATGGTATGTGGAATCACAACGACCACGTTGTGATACCATGCGTGGAAAAAGACTGCGGGACAAAGACCTATATTCGTGTCCTGCCAGTTTTTGGTGTTTGAACAAGAATAGCCTTTCTCGTCTTGCATTAAACTGGGCACATGGCCACTTTGGCCATGCCTTTAGTAAGGCAGGATAATCATTTTTTATATAATTGGAAAAAATTGCAGCTGAATATCAAAAGGTTTTTGACCATAAGGCAGTCACACTGTGAGACATTGAAATCAGGATTTGGTTTCACATTTGGCACTGTTTATTAGACTAATTGCTGAAACCTCTTGGCCAGAGGAAAATAGGTCTACAATATGTTTAAAGGTTTGAAGGAAGAACTCAAACATGTCCTTGCTCAAACTGACCCACAACTGGAAAGTTCCATAGATCTTGTGAATCTCACCATAAGGGCCTGACTTAGATATGGCCGGATGAGTAACACCACCAAAACGGGGTTGGATATTTAGTCCACTGAAATCTAAATCCCACAATGTCCTATGGGATTTAGATTTAGGGGAATGAGCTATCCATCCCTGTTATGACGGACTAACCCGTCTGCCAAAACCAGGCCCTGAGTCTTGATAACACAATGATGGAAATAAAGGGTGATGAGAGAAACACTGAGAATAAACTCTGAATCAGGAGTTGACTTATGGAGATTGGCTCAAAATGTTCACCATTGACCCAGGAAATAAAAAAGCAACGCTGTTGAAATTTTCAGTGTATATATTGTGGGTGAGCAGGACACTTCATAAAAGAGTGTCCAATAAAACCTACAATTAAGAGAAACCCAGCTAATATCAACCCAAAATGTCTTAGGGCCTTATTTTGAGATTGGCGGTCCGATGGACCACAAAACCCACAGTGGCGGTGCAGCTACCGCTGCACCGGTTGTCCGACCGCCCTGTAGCAAGTTAGGTGGTTGGACCGCCATGGAACTGCTGTCGCCTCGAGGAATCCCCAATCCTTGGTGGTCTTGCAGTGGTCTGAGGCCCCTAATATGATGGTGGTGCCGCTGCTGCACTGCCAAGTATATTAGGAGTTTTCTCAATGCCACAGTGATCCCTCCAAGAAAAATGTGACAGTGAGGAAACAAAGGGGGCCTTACAGGGCCCCCTGGTGCCTCTGTGCCAGGGGATGCATGCAGGGGGCACATGATGTGCCTCCCTGTCTGCATCCACCCCCAGTTCCTGCAGGGCATGGACTTGACAGTCCATGTCCTGCAGGAACTTGCAATGAGTTCCTATTGCGTATCCTTGTTAAGGCTCACATTAAGCCTTAGCACTGCACCGCTGGGTGCTAGCCATAGCAGGACCACTGGACCTGGATGCCTGTCTGAATCCGGTGGGCGGTCGCATGATGGCTTAGGCAATTTGGCAGCAGGGCGCTGGGTGGCGGCCTGCTGCCACACCACCAAAGTCATAATAAGGTCCTTAGTAACTAAATAATTTCTCACAGTAAACCTGCATGATCAGGTAGTCATGAAGAGAACTTCTTGGGAGGTCTCAGTATCCCTTCACTAAACTCATCTATGCAAATTACGTCGGCTCATTTCATGCTAAAAATTCTAAAAATTGATTTACTACTGGCCAACAGTAGACGTATAATACTACACATACTGAATTCAGGAGCTAGAGGTTAAAAAAAATACTCCTGAATCAGCAGTGCAGATCAGGTCACTTTCAAGGGGGCTATCACATATCCAATTTCTGATGCAAAAATGTAATATCACAAACAAAGGTTAACACATT
The DNA here is from genome assembly GCF_964204655.1 of Triturus cristatus. Taxonomy (NCBI): domain Eukaryota; kingdom Metazoa; phylum Chordata; class Amphibia; order Caudata; family Salamandridae; genus Triturus; species Triturus cristatus. Next base: position 944,434,606 of record NC_140587.1, on the reverse strand, counting down.
TTGAAGACATTTTCTTTAACTTAATTTGCACCCCAAAATATGGTTTTAATTTAGAGATACCTTGGCTTATGAAACATAATCTGTTCATAAATTGGGAAACCCGATCTCTTCAGTTTCATTCATCATTTTGTCAACAGACTTGCTTTAAGACTCGAGAAAATGACCCAAAGGTTATACCAATTGGGCACAGCATTGCTGACACAGCTAGAAAAAGAAATATTCTCCCATCACAATATCAACGTTTTAAGGATGTGTTTAATGAATAACAAGCACTAGTTCTACCCCCATATTGTTCATACAGTTGTAAAATTCCCCTATTGCCAAGGTCAGTTATTCCTATTTGTCGTATTTATTCTTTATCAGAGAATGAAAATCAATACCTAAGACAATACTTAGACAAATATCTTGCATAACCTTCCAGCTTTCCTGCAGCAGGCATCTCAGGACAGTGAATACACCCCTGGAGAGAGAGAGAAGGTGGAGTGTAAAAAGCAAACCTAACGCGGGGCTATATTATCAAGGAACAGCGATAACATTATCGCAGCTTTAGCGGCAGGAAACTGCCGCTAAAGCGGCGATAATGATCTTGATAATGTGCCGTTGTAAATTCCCATAGAAGCCCAGGTTCTGTTGTGAACCTGGGCTTCCATGGGAATTACCAAGGGCATATTATCAAGACCATTATCACCGCTAAAGCGGCGATAATGTTATCGCCGTTCCTTGATAATATGGCCCAAAGTTTGTCATTGCAGTATTGCTTGAGTAGAAGAATTTAGGACCCGATTTACAAAGCTAAACTTACCCTTTTGTGTTTGTTTACTCTTTTTCAGTATTCACAAACAAACAATTCAATAGTAACTTTATGACTGCGAACACTCCACAGTCGATGAGGAGAATTCCACACATAAAAAGATCAGATAGGCCTATACTTGTATATGCTTCTCTGCCCCTACTGCGTAGTCTCTGCATTCGTACCCAAAATGAGGGGAATGTGGAGCAATTTGCCTCATGTAAGGAGCCAAACAAAAAGATGATGAACATTAAACTGTTAAACAATCCCTTCTCTGTTGTTGTCAATAGATGAAGTCACCAGTAACTAACACATTTGAGGAGGTCATGAGAAAGAACGATAACTGGTTATAAACTTAATAGAATATTTTTCTCAGAACTAAGAGGTCCATAGATGAAAATAAAATAAAATAACATCTTTAGAGTGAAGACAAAATTTCAAACTTGCCTTGGTGATATTATTAAGCGTGTAATATATTTAAAACGCCTTTATAAATGTTGGCCATTCATCCACCATGATAGAAAGATATCTGCAAGAGTCCATAAATGGTAAGAATGACCAGGGCACAGTGTAAGATTGAACATAAAGTTTGAAATCAAAGCAACAACAATACTACTGGAAGGCGACAGTGGATAAACTAGCTGGTATGGTCAAGAATAGATATGGCACGCTCTGTGAAGATTGATAACAAGAAATTAAATACCACACCACAGTTTATTTCAAATCCACATTCCTTGGCAGAATGGCGGCTCACAGTATAGCAGTTTGAAGTTAGCAAGCGCCTCTTCAAAGTGTAGCAGCACAGCAGTTATGGCCACTCCATAAAATAATTGTGGACCTAAGACCCTATGAGAAAGCTGGCTGAGAAGGACACGGAGAAGAATGACCAGGGAGCCAAATAGATGCCTCTTCCAGTTAGTTAAGGTAAGACTAGGTGATAGTGAGGAAGCCCTCCTTCATATCAGCATCAGGATCATGTTTGAATCCACATGTCCTGGTAGGATGTGGAAATAATGTGAAGTCTGTAGCCAAAGCCTAATGCTCAAACAGGATCTTTGTTGCTTGGGTGATGGAGAATGGATAGATTATTGGCTACTGTTACAGTTATGGTTGATGGCATGACCTATTTGGCCTGGTCGCTATTTTGCTAGTTTTTTGCCAGCAAAGTCTTGCAAGAAGCTGCTGAATATTTACATTTAGCCAAGTATCCTACAGTACATTTTGCTTCATTTATCATTCTGTGGCAGGTTCAAAATAGCTTTAGAGGGCTCTGCTCTAAGCATCCCTACAAATGAATCACTGTACACTTTGCTCAGGGACATTTTGTCACACATTCCTGTCAGATATATAGGTGGAGCATAAAACGTGTATTAACAGACATAACTTTACTTAAATATTGAGTACAAAGGCAAGAACAATGGGGGCATATTATCAAGACAGGCGATAAAATTATTGCCGCTTTAGTGGCAGAAAACTGCCGCTAAAACGGTGATAATGGGCTTGATAATATGCTCTATGGAATTCCAATTGAAGCCCATGTTAGATGTCCATCACATCTAACATGGGCTTCAATTGGAATTCCATAGAGCATATTATCAAGCCCATTATCGCTGTTTTAGCGGCAGTTTTCTGCCGCTAAAGCGCCGATAATTTTATCGCCTGGCTTGATAATATGCCCCCAAGTGATGAGAAATGCTACTCACAAAATACTGCAGAAGTGTAGGTTGGCTGACATTATCAACCTAAGGCACAGAATCAAAGATGAGACACAGCTGAAGGTACTTAGATGAGGATCTAAAAATCAAGCCAATTCTTATAGCACAACCCTTCTTTGTGCAATAACTTACACCTACGTTGGAAGAGGTAACAGGTCAAATAGGCACAGCTCATCGACGTACCTAAGGAGAGAAAGGGGCTATTTCTGAGCAGACCGAAAAAAGAAGCTTCTGAGCCTTGTCACTTCTTCCTAAATGTTGTCACAGTCTACCATTGGAAATGTGTCCCAAGGTATTTGCTGGGAAGAATGCCACCTCCCTGGTATATTTGAATACAAACCAAGTGCCACAGCACAAAGAAATTGGCTTGGTATTTGAAACATCTCAAACACACTGAAGCCCCTCTTAGCAAATGTCTGACAAAGTGTATACTAAGCACAGAGTAGCACACTTCAAAACTGATGAAGTCATCTGAGGTAGCCATTGGCATAATGGCTGATGTGATTGTTTAAAGTAAGACTGGTTCAGACAGTAAACAACAAAGACAAAGTGCAGACAGAAAACTGGCACTAAGTAAATCATTTTATGTACTGGCTACAAGTTTTTGGGGGACAACTAGATCAGAGGGTTTTGTCATGAAGCAATGATCTGGATACTACAGACATCGCTGAGCTGAGACCTATCAGCGTTAGGCAGCTTGATGTACAAAGGACAAGATGGACTGTTAAAGCTGTCAGCAGATAATTGAAGACAAGTTTATGGAAGATAAGCCTTACAAAACTATGGTGATATATTTGCCCTTCTCTCATCTAGTCAAAACGAACCAGTTTTAAAACTCCTGAAACATATTCTACAAGAGTTGTAGACATTGCAAATGTCAAATAGAGACTGCCCGTGTAATTAAGGAAAACATGAGGCCTTGGACTTTGAATATTAGGGGTACGATGGCGATTGTAATGGGATGCGGGGCCGCCCACCTGGGGTGTGGCGGTCCCGCTGTGCCGATTACCATGCGCCCGCCACACTGGCAGGCGCATCACGCATATTTTACATTGCAGCGGCAATGTAAAAACTGCATTTGGTGCATTTGCATGCACAACGTGACAGGCACAGCGCGGTGCCTGCCACCTTGTGCATGTAAATGTCGGGGGGTACCATGGGTACCCTCAAAGTGCAGCCACCCACCCCCCATCCCCCTGGGGGCCCGCAACGGGCCCCCAAAGAAAAGACCGCATGCCTTTCCATGGCGGAGTCTCCACCATGGAAAGGCAATTCACCGCCATCATCCTAATATTGATGGCGGTGCCTGCAAGGCACCACCACCATATTGCTGCCTTTTTCCGCCCGATAGGCAATCGGGCGGATTGCCTACCAGCGGAAAACCGGTGGACAGTCTTTCTGTCCGCCTGGGTCCCCACCGCCATCGTAATATGGCGAGGGGGAAATGTTAGGCAGGCGGTGGAGAATGGCAGGCGGATCGCCTCCGCCATATGGGCGGTGGCAATCTGCCTGCCATCCTAATGGGCTCCTAAGTGTCTAAGGTGGATGAACAACAAGCTTCAGATGCCGAGAACATGCAAACACTAGAGAAAACATAAATTGAGACACACTCAAGAGATATCCTTTTCTTGAAACAAAAACAGGGGACTTTGAAAATAGATCTATGGGGTGCAACAGACAGTTTGTATGAATCCTATAACAGGTAGTGAGAGTCCAGTCATATTGGAGTAGTTAAAGAGTTTATTAGCTCGTATGTTCTTTGAGGACCAAATGAAGTTCTAACTATCTGTAGAGCACACAGAGTTATCTTTTCAAACACCCAGCTGAATGCCATGCTTGTTTGTTGCCCAGATTTTGGAGTAAAAGAATAGTTAGTCTAAAGTAATGAAGTTTAAATCAGTTACAGAAGACAATTAGTTTGCAATAGGAATTATTTTCTGAGATAGACTTTGATTCATTAAAATACTGATGGAAATTGACGCAGATAATTCTAGAATATTGATTCCGAGGCACACAAGCAGTATTAGGGCAGCAAGCGAAATTGAAAGTATTTTTGCAGGGAAGTTCCATATTTTCAATGATTTGCCTGCCACACATTGCTTTCTGGTGCTAGTTAAAAACAACCATAAAGAAACTCCTGCATGAGCATTTGCATGTTTTTAGAGAATTAGATGAGAGGCTTGGCTTGGTTTAGTAGGCATATGTGGTGGAAAGGTCACATCTGAGACAGGTTGATTTTTCAGAGCGCCTGTTGTTGGTGCGGTGGACCCTCCTTGAGAAAGGTGGATGGGACTGGTATTGGGTGGGGAAGAGGAACAGGCTGCAGGAGGACAGGTGGATGTGCGGATTGGGGTTGAAGGATGAACAATGCAAATAAAGAAAAATATATGGATTCCCTCAGTAAAGAGGCAAATGCTTTATTACAATGTCTATCTGATACTGATGCATATTATAGGGCAAGAGGCATATATGATCTCTGAGATTTTTTCATGGAAACTGATGCCGATTCCAAAAGGCATGGTCATTGAGAACTATATCAGAAATTTGTATTATTTCTCTTAACACCAATTGAATAAACAATTTTCGTAGTTGGAAAGAAATCCTAACTCAATAGCTATAAACACTCCATCCTGCTGTCGCAGCAAACTCACCTACAAATACAGCATAAACAAAAGCAAACATGGTTGGGTTTAATTATTAGTTTCGTTTGGTGTCAAAACTTGGGGGCATATCAACAACAACCGGCGATAATTATCGCTGAGCGCACTTATCGCTCGGATAATTATCGCCGGCTAGCGACGATTTTTATCGCTGAGATAGCGTGCTATTAGCAACGCTTATCTCATCAGCGATAAAAATCCTAGCGCTAACTGGCTAACGTGAGATTATCGCTGGAAACCCAGCGATAATCTCATGTTAGCTAGTTGATAGGGACTCACAAACTTAGCCATGATATCCACCTTCCATACGATATCATGGCTAAGTCAGTCTTAAAGCAGGCGTAAGGAAAGTAGCGATAAGAGGGGTTATCGCTACTTTTCCTGACGCTATGCTTCATAGCGTTAGGCTTGCTGATAGGAGAAATGTCGCTTAGCGACATTTCTCCTGTCATGCCAGGTCAGGAACACCCACTTTGCATCTCATTAGAGATGCAAAGCTGGGCGTTAGGAATCCTGACGCTAAAGCAAGGTTTCACGCGTTAGCGTGACCTTGCTGATTAGGCGATAAAACTATCGCCGCTTTTCGGCCGAAAACAGCTGCAAAAGCGGCGATTATTTTTTATCGCCTGCTTATTGATATGCCCCTCTATTCGGTTCATATTAGATTAAAGCATCATATCAGTATATTAAATAGTTCTATAAAAATATCCATCTCACAAGATAACACCAGTTTATAAAATTACGAATAAATATAAAAGCTAGATTACATATAAAAATGTAAAATATGTCTAATAAAACACCTTACATAATACATATTAGGGCAGACCCTGTGTCACATAATAAGATCGTAGGGCACATCAATAGATTTCATTCCCTGAGTCACACAACGAATCTCTAATATGGAGCAAGTTGGAAATAAACAAAGCAACCATGTATCACACTATCACATCCCCTGGGTCATACATATGATTAAAAGCCACATGATGATGAATAATTCTTTCTTGTAAAAAGAGAGGTTGAAGATAGATTTTCCTGGCAGTCAATTACAAATTTTAAAAAGTTCTAAGTGCTGGGTTGAATGCTCTGACTGATTATCACACGGTCATTTCCGAATAATGGTTCACCACCCTTCATTTCTTGGAAAGGCGATCAGACAATGAAAAATAAGAAGGTGAAAGTGTGTTAAAAGGTACCTATGCTGAAAATTTTTGGTTCTCTTGAGATACAATTTACAACCAGAATGGTCATTCAGTACGGTATAACGTCCCACTGACACATTATGGAGATCTGTTTGGACCCTTTTTTACGAAATACCCTAAAAACTAAGGGGCAGATTTCCAAGAAAGTGATGCATCTGTAGAGATGCGTCACTTTCCCTGCGCCACCCTGAGAAACCCTTGCGCCACCATGGATGCGCCTTATTTACAATACGGCGCACCATAGCACAAGGATTGACAGATGCGTCAGACATTCTGACGCATCTATTGGCGCAAAAGTCACGCATTGCTGGAGTGGTGTCACAGGCACGACGCAACTCCAGCAATGCATGGGGAGGGCTATTCCCACTACACTGCGTCACTCCTTACCCCTGCTTGAAGCAGGCGTAAGGTTTTGACGCAATGGCGTCCTAGAAGTGACGCAGTGAAATCTTGTAGATTTCACAGAGTCACTTTTATTAGGCATTCCTGCGTGGGAACGCCCACCCTGCATACATTATACCTGACGCAGGTATATTGTGACGCAGGTCTTTACAATGTGACGCATCTCCCTATATGCGCCAGGTTGTAAATAGGCCACATTGTTTGCGCCACCGTTGCGACAAAAAAAGTGACGCAATGGAGGCGCAAGGGGCTTTTAAATCTGCCCCATACTCCTTTAGATCTCTTTTAAAGTAACTAGTGATGCTGTCCAGGTATACCCAGATATTCATCTCTCTCTGTCCTAGACCCAGCAATGCCTGTTTCATGTGCCATAACCAGGGGATTTTGTTAATCTTATCTAGGCCCATAAAATCCTTAATAATTGATCTAGTGAATGTGGTCTCTTGTTTAGACCATACGGATCGCCATAATAAAAGTGTTTGGATTTAAAGGGTATCTGATAAGAAATCAACTCCTACTTCCCAATGAAAAATGGATTCTGGTGTAGAATGAGGTACAGCTACCAGCCACCTTAAAAAAAATGTGTCTATTTTTTGGAGAATGCCATTGTCCCCCATGCTGAAATACCCTCACCATATACCGCAGCAGAAATTGTTTTAGCGTCATAGAGGGTTAGCAACTCTTCAAGGTGTTTGGTACCTAGCTTAGACACAAACCTAGTCAAAACTTCATTGTTTCTAATCATGTTAGAATTGAACATCTCCTTGTGGCCCTTCCAATCCAATTTGGAGGAGAACTGAATCCCTAAATATCTGAAAGTATTCGTACTTTAGAGTTTCCCCCCATTAGTGAAAAAAGTACCATGTTTCACTCTTGCTCGACCACAGCTCACGGGTTGAAGTTTTTGCGATATTAATTTTCATACCCCTCCCTTTCATAAAATCTGAGAAGAAGTCTATTAAAATCTGCAGACTGTTTGGAGTAAGTTCAAAAACGGCCACGTCATCAGCTTACAAGAGTATTGGTATCCTAGGGGTATCTACACCAGCCTCCTGGAGCATTATTTCCACATCATTAATGTGCATGCTCCAATATGCACTCCTGACAAACCCCTCTCCCTATACGAAAGGGTGGAGTCAATTCGCCCTGCATTCCAAAACGAACTTTGTCTGATAAGTTGTTATACAGGTAGGCCAAGAGAGTCTCCTGTGATCGACTAGGTCGAATTACTGCTTAAACCGATAAAGCATATGTGCAGGGACCCTTCCTTGGACTTGGAAAGAGTATACTTTCCCATCAAGAGTTTGAGGTTGAGTGATAGAGACCTTTTCTAAACCCATACTGGGCGTTTAAGAGGATTTCTTTTTCTTCTGCCCACAATTCTAATCTCTCTTACAAGACTCTCCCCAATAATTTAGCAGGGGAGATGAGTAGAGAGATGGAACAATACCTTTACGGATCATTCCTAAGTTCTTTTTTGAAAATGGGTATAATGAGAGAAGTAGGCCAAGACGGAGATTCATGGTCAGCTCCTGTCATGTTCAGAACCTTAGTGAGAAGCATAGCCTACAAGTCTGATTCAGATTTGTAGGTGTCCATTGGGACCCTGTCGGGGCCAGGAGCCTTCCCCTTTGAACTTTTATTTATAGCCCTCACCATCTCATCCAGGGGGAAGGCAATTTCGGATGGAAGATTCCCTACCATGGGGTGGAGACTCCCCCATCTGGGATGGGGAGAGCGAAGATCGATTCAAAGTGGTCAAGCCACTGAGCAGGTATGGTAGAGGTATGGTAGAGGATTTCAGGTCGAGTCCTATTCCCTTCGTAAACAATAGAGCATTAACTGTTCTCCAGAATAGAATACTGTCCTTAGTTTCAGCAGCATGTATGAGGTTGGCCCAAGCCTCCCCTTGTAGGTTCTTCTTTCTCTTTTATAAAGCATTATTATGGGTAGCTCTGGCTTCCTGGACTGCCAGAACATCCCTGGGGTGTTGGTTTAATATTTTAATCAGGTTGCTCTGTGCCTTTGTGCATTGGCCATTAAACCAGCCCTTTGTATCATTTCTAGACTGCTTTGGCCTAGCCGTCAATGATAGATTATTGAAATCTGATAACTCAATATGGGCGTTCCACTTCTTCACATAATTTGTTGCTTGGGGCTAGACCCATCATAAATTGGTCCTGATTCCTGGCTACTAGAGTTTTTAGAAAGCTAGACGGATCAACACCTGCCCATTTTATTTTGAAACCATTCAGACCTATGGGAAAAATGTTATTGATTTTCCCTGAATCTGGGATTTTGGGAATATTAAGCTTTAATTTGAGGGTCACTTGATTGTGATCGCTTATACAGTCAGTTCCCACCTGTAGGTCCATAATAGTTACACTATTGCTATCTGAGGTAAGAATGTGGTATATATTACTGCTGTAACTTCTCCCTATAAAAATGTTTACCCAATCCTCTGTGTCCATTTTATTGGCAACGCCAGCAATGTTCCAGGTAGTAACAATTGTCCCATTATTCTCTTTACCTGAGCTTGACCGAAGGATGCCATTGCATTGCTACCATCAACATGTGGGGATTGGCTGGGGAAGGGGATTAGGTCAGAAAGTCAGTCCAGATGATCCAGGTGTTAAAGGGCACAACAGCTACTATTGGTTGACACCAGGTAGGAGGAGAGCAGGGGGGCAAAAGGCTCTTGCCTCTGAGGCCTATAAAAGAAGCCCAATGGAAGCGCTTCAAAAGGTGTTGGAGGCAGCCCAGAGAAGTGGATCCTTGTCATACTATCCTTGGTGACTGCCTTATCCTTGAAATTGAGGCAGTCATTACTGTCTAGTTTCAAAAAGTGGGCCACCCATCCACTTATCTCCGAAGAGGATTGATCTGCTTGCGCGAAACAGCTTGTCCCTCTATTCTGCCATTAATCCAATGTGCTGCTTTATATAAAAGCTAGTCTTGGCGTTCCCTCACATCCCGACTCAGTAGAGGGATATCTTTTAATACCAACACACATGAGGAGGCTTGTGGAGGAAGTTGGTAGCGTCGGGGACTTTAGGGAGTGGTTGACCATGGGTTCCTGTATGTGTACCTCGTGGCCATTTGAGCCATTTGATGGTCGTCGAGAACTGCTGTTGTTAGCACTCTGACCTCCCATTACGGGGTAAGTTGACCACTCAGAGGCACTATTAGCAGCTGTCCCTGGTGGGCGAAGTTCCCTTAGTAGCAGCTGATTCCCCATGGTGGACTCCCCACAATGGTATGCCCCTCTTGGAGGAGACATAATCAGAGCATCCTTCTTGTCCATGTGATGCTGGCCCACATATCTCCCGTCCCATGGTTTTAGTTCTGAAAGGGCATCTTCAGTTTTGGAAAGACATGCTAATATGAGCCACCAGACCTGGCTATCAATCAATCAAGGGGCTTGTAAAGCGTGACTACTCACCTGTAAGGGTCTGAAGGGGCTGGGGCAGGGGGGCTGCTAGATGGACTCAGTGGAGGATCAGAGCAAAGCTCGGTATAGGCACAGAATCTTGAATCTCATCAGTTGTACTTATAGTAAGCACCACAACATCATTTGGTTCAGCTTGGACACAGGCAGCAGGGGAAGGTGACAGTGATAACTGCCTGTATATAAAGAATGAGCAGTTCCTAGGGGTTACTGTCTAGGACAGGGGGAGAGGAAGGAAAGGGAGGGAAAGCACAGGTCTTTCTTCGAAATGCCCTCACACACCCCAAAGGATGTCATGCTTCATCATTTGGGCATTTACCCCTCATCAGGCCGGCGCTGCAATGCCTGACGGGCTCCCTAAACCGGGGCTCTTTATCGGGGATCTTTTGAAGAAGCCGTATGGGTGCGTGTGGGTGTGAGGGCCAGGTAGTGCACAAGGAGTGGGAAGGATAAAAAAGGTTTTAGAGCAGTCCTACTAAATTCAAGTTTTAATTATTGAGGGAGCTCCAACCTTAATAAAAATGTGTAGAAGCCCTGTGTAGGAAATAATGTTCCCTAAGGGCTAAACTAGCGTGGGTGTGGTCAACATGTTTCGTGCCCCAACTGCCCCAGACGGGGTCAATGGCACTTCGTCAGGACCAAGTGAGTGTGAAATGAGTGCACCACCGTATAGCACTAGTTGCTAATTACGGCAGGGGATAATTAATGAAGAACTGGTACTGGGATGTACCGAGACCTGTAGGAGAAGGGAGAGAAGACCAAAGGGAAAAAGGGAACAGAACCAGCGGTTAAACCTGCCGGGAGGCATACAATACACGTACTGGTGGGTGGTATGGTGAGAAGCACACTTGTGATTCGTAATTTGAGCTTCAATTTGCTGTATGACATCCAAACCTGGCCAAGGAGTGCAGGTTGACTAAGTGGATGCGGCGTGGTTTTTAACGGTGCTCGGGTGCCTGAAGTGGTTATTTGGCTGAAGGTCAAGTGAACGCAAAATATATGCGGTATCGTGTGACTTGGTGGAGGAGCCAAACTAATCACTAGTCATTAATAGTAAGGATATCTCTCAACGTTCATCACTTGCACACAAGTATTGGCAATATAAATTTAGGCAAAGTTAAAAGGTCGGGAGTAGACCGAGACCTACGGGACACTGACAATTGAAACCAAGGGGCTAGAAAAACACACAACAAGCAGCCAAGGCGACTAAAGTTAAATGGAATGGTGGTGGCTAACGTAAAAACATGCAAGCTCGACGCGCTGGTGTCAGAAAAAGTGAAAGTAAAAGTAAAGCACCGGACACACGCTGAGGACTCACCCCCAATAACCTAATTCCGGCTGACGGGGAGGAACAGAGCACATTAGTTGCTCCGGAGTCTATGAAGATAATTAAGAAAAAAAAAGGTCCGGTTACATTAAAATGGTGACAACACTTCGGCGTAAATTTAAGAGCTTACCGTCTTAGGTTCAGACACCCAATTGATTACTCACGGCGGTAGACGAGCAACTTGCCGATGTCCTACCCTCGCTCTGGGCCCCGTAAAGAAACCTTCCGGTGGGAGTTCTTAAATAACGCTGCTTGCGGAACGTCCCCGTACGTGGCGGCCATTTTGGATCGGGCTATCATTGCGTGTTCAATCTGGATCACGTCCGGGAAGTTCTGGTGACTACAGTTGTTTCATGGCAGCCACATTGTAACGGGGAGAGGGGTAGTGTAGAAGTTAAACCCAATCAAAAAGGTGGGGAGTGAATCCTTTGTGAAAGGAGGCTGCACAACTTTAATGTGATGGTGTGTTCGTGAAATGGCGAGAAATAGTTCTCAGAAATTATGTTTTTGCGAATCGTGATGTTACCAGGGGTGAATGGTAAACAAAGAGCACTTCCGGAAGTACTCATAAGGAACGTGCCTACAGTGTCTATTATGGAATGGAGTATAGAAGTTGACCTCATACCGAGTGTACATAAGGGGGCATGCTAATTTGATTCAGTTCAGCCCAAGATGTGTTATCATCGAAACCCTTAAGAGTGGTCCCACAAAAAACCCAACGTAGTCAGGTAATAGGGTAAAGTGTGGGTTGAAAATATTAGGGAGTTGAAGGTGACATCATACCAAATTAGCCTGGATATGCTAATTATTTGAGTTTAGTTCCACCCAGGGTATGTCATCATTCAAACCCCCTAAGTGAGACCCCAACTTGAACACCCAGCATTGTTCTTTCCTAAACAGGGCTTCTTTTGTGATGGTAGTGAAAGCCTCTAGAATAGTCCAGTTAAGGTCATTAGGCGTGTGATTTTTTTCCCGCAAAGTGTGAACACATTTTGGTATTGGTTTTTTTACACCGTACATTACTTCTATGTTCAGTTAATCTCGTTTTGGCTGGGCGTGTGGTCATCCCAATGTATTGTAAGGGGCAAGGACACGTGATCAGGTAAGTACAGTTCCGAGTGTTACAGTTCGTGTGTTTTTTCTGGGTCCAGCTCCAGTTGCTAGTAAGTTGAATTGTTTTTGTAGCTCGGGTTAGTGGGCACGCCACGCATTGACCGCAAGGGTAATGTCCGCTAACTGGAGGCAGGTTCCATAAGGTGGTAGGAACTGCAGTGTCTGTCTTTTTCGGTCTGGTGTTAATGAGGAGATCCTTAAGGTTAGATGTGCGTTTAAAAGCAAATCTCGGTTTCGGTAGGGACAAATCGCCCGAATCTAGTATTCGCCAGTGTTTGTTGATGACCCTTTTTAGCATATTAGACTCTGTGGTAAAAGTGGTCACACATGTGATGAGGTCTGATTCAGGTTTGGTTTGTGATTCCAGAAGGGTCGATCTGTTAGTGTTACGTGCTCGTTTTTGTGCGTTGCCAATGATGCGAGCGGGGTATTGTCTCTGAGCTAGATTGACACTAAGTTCAGATGCTTGTTTTTTGTAGTTTTCTATCTGGCTACAGTTCCTGCGGATAAGCAAGAACTGCCCATAAGGAAGATTATCCTTAAGTGCCTTGGGATGAAAACTGTTGTATTGTAGAGGACAATGGCTGTCAGTGGTTTTTTTTTGTATGTGATAGTTTCCAGATAGCCCGTGCGGTTAAGAATAGTCAGGTCAAGGAATGGAAGTTCCTGTTCGGAACAGTTAGCAGTGAATTTTAAAAAGGGGTTGAGATCATTAATCCATGACATGAAATTTGGAATACTATCCATGTTCCCCTTCCAAAAGATTAAAATGTCATCGATGTAACGCTTCCATAGGAGAACGTTACTCGAAAAAGGGTTGGTATCCGTGAGCACATACCTCGCCTCAAAATCTGACATATAGAGGCATGCCAGACTTGGGGCGAAGGTACTGCCCATCGAAGTACCTTGGGTTTGATGGAAAATTAGTTCCTCAAATTGAAAAAAGTTTTCAGTGAGAGCGATGCTAGCACACTCCATGACAAAGCTCACGGGAGTTGGTGAATCCCAGTTGGTATTGAGCAAGATCGTCTCAACCACCTCAAGAGTGTTGAGCTGAGGGATGTTGGTATAGAGGGCCTCTACATCCAGTGTAAGGAGTACATCTGGATGTGGACCCTCCAAATTGGTTAGTTCAATCAATTTCAGAACATCTCTGGTGTCTTGGAGAAATGTGGGGGTAGTACGAACTAATGGTCGTAAGAAATGGTCACAGAATTTGGATAGTGGTTCTAAAAGGGACCCTATGCCAGACACAATGGGTCTTCCAGGGGGTGGGGATACCCCTTTGTGATAACTGCCTCTCAGCCAGCTCAATTTCTTTATTAGGCACACTTACTGCTCGCTGCTAAAACTGTCCATGGTTGTACTGGTTTTGGGACCCGGAGGGTTTTGCCTTGCATTTCCCATGTCAAGGCTGCTGGCATTAGCCCGCTAAACACAAAGAAAACTGATTACCTGAAAAACATGATGTTAGAGGGGTGGCCCAGCCTCTCCTCTGATGGGTGTAGACAGGTCTGACCTTTCCCAGAGCACATACCGCACTACGGCAAGGCCGGTGCATGTTATAAGTGTGTTAGTAGTAGGCGGCCTCACACCCTTGCTGATGCATTGCAAGAGCCTCCTGGCACAAAGGATTGTGGCTTTGGTGGTCCCTTTCAACTGGATTTGTGGGAACTACTGGGGTGATCTGATGCCCCTCAACACAGTCTGCAGTGTTCCACATGGAGGGAAGGCCAGTGCGTGCTATAAGCACATTAGAAGTGGGTGGCCCGACCCCATGCTGATGCATTGTAAGCGCCTCCTGACACAAATGATTGTGACGCTGATGGCCCCTTTCTACGGGACTTGAGGCAACCACTGGGGTGATATGGTGCCCCTTGACACAGTCTGCAGCATCCCACGCTGTGGGAAGGCCGGTGCATGCTATAAGCATGTTAGAAGTGGGGGTCCCCACCTCCTTGCTGATGCATTGCAAGTGCCTCCTGGCACAAAGGATTGTGGTACTGGTGGTCCCTTTCCAATGGACTTGTGGCAAGTACTGGGGTGATCTGGTGCCCCTTGACACAGTCTGCAGTGTCCCATGTGTGGGAAGGCTGATGTGCACTATAAGTGAGTTAGGAGTGGGTGGCCCTACCCCCTGCTGGTGCGTTGCAAGTGTCTTTAGGTGCAAAGGATTGTGGCACTGATAGTCCCATTTCCCAGGACTGGTGGCAACTAATGGGTGATCTAATGCCTCTCGACAGCGTCTGCAGTGTCCTGCTTTAGGTTTACTCAAGCTTATTACTCGTCAACATGACTACCTTGGAGAGGTGCAGAAATTCCCCTAGCTAAGTGTTTGCTTGGCCTTATCAGCAAAGTGGGGGTGAATCTCAGGCCTCTGAGTATTAGTAGCTTTCAAAAGAAAGTCAATTGATACCCTGCCTTACTGAGGTCTGATGCAGGACAACCATCAGTCTCTGCAAGGTTTATTGCTTGCTCTAATACCTGCACTGTGTAGACCTATATTCTGAGTCTATTTTAATTGTATGCAATGTGTAAAGCACAAATCATACAATACTGCATCACAACAAAGGAAACTAAAGTTGTCTACCAGAATAGAATTCTTTACAAAATGTTGTAACCCTGGTGAGGATAAAATAAATGTATATGCGAATACAGTTATTTCTCCGGTCACTATGCATCAACAGCAGGACACTTTTTTTATATCTAAAAGGGGACCTGAAGCACATTCCTAGTTGCTTATCTGACTGCTCTGTCTAATTATTGTAGGTTACTGTTTCTGTAGCCACCAAGAACCCCATTGAATGCTATATGTTAAATGCAGGTGCTGGGTGTGTGTGTGCCTGTGAGTGGTACAATGTGGTGCTGTACAATTCATGCAGGTTAAATTAATGCACTGGGTATAGGTGTGCCTGTGAGGGGTACAGTACATGGAGGGTACAGTTCTGTGCAGTGCATGTGTTTTATATATATGTGCTGGGTGTATGTGTGTATATAAATGGTACAGTACATGGTGGACTCTGGGATCCATTTTGGGAGACCCTAGGCTACCTGGTGAAAAATGGAGAGGACGTAGAAGAATCCCCTCAGACAGATTTGTGTATTGCTGCATTCCTGTGAGCTGGCTGGGACACATTGGAGAAAGGAGAACCAGGATTATCCTGTACACTTGAAATGGTGCTCTTTGATTCAGAAAGTGAGGGCACAAGGAAGGGGCCGGGGCACATCTCAGGAATGAGAAGGTGCTGGTAAGGAAACCATGAAGAGTAGAGTTGAGGACTCAAGTAACTCTCATGACCTGTGTTGCAGGGTTGTCAGCACTGGAGTCACTCCTGCTGTGATAGACTGCTTTCAAGAGGAAGCAGAATGGGCACTTTAAAGAAAAGCAGAACCCCAGCATAAACTTCAAAGACTCAGACCCTACATCACATATGGTGTGTGAAATTGGATGATAAAGGAAGGTTAGGCCCCAAACATTGTCACCTGTCAAACAGGCAGAAGGACTGTGTGAAGAGGAGAAACTGTGCTAGACGTCTGCTTGTGACCAGAACTGGGGGCTAAAGCCTTCTAGTCTCCCTGATGGGTGAGATGGGCATCACCCAGCTAATCCAAGACCACCTGTCTTAGAACCTGGAGCACCAACGTCTGCCTGCTTGCCAAGACCAGTGTACCCTGTGAGGAAGAGTAGAGCATTGGAGGAAGGGAGTTTTAATCGGGACCCCTGTTGAGCGAACTCCCTTTGTGAGGTGTGAGGAGACGGCTGCATTGGTTGGGTTGCTGCATGTGTACAGGACAAAGTCGGGGACCCCAATATGCCAAAAGAGGGTAGCTGTGAATCGGCTGCTGCACCAATAAGGTCATTGGATGTCTGCAGGACCAAGCTGATGAGCCCCAAGAAGGGCCTTTGTAAATTAAGCAGTGAGTAGCACTGCACCGATGGAGCCGGAGCCTATGTGTCGTACCAAGCGGGTGACCCCTTATATGAGGAGGGGCCACAGTGAGAAGACTGCTGTGTGGTAAGGGTCATAGCCATGTGCGACAGTAGGCCATGACCCTGTATGTTAAGAGGAGCCACCACCAAGGACTTCACTGTGCCAGTCAGGGAGGAGGTCGTGTACTGAGAGGATACCGTGACCCCATATGCCAGAGGGGGTGACCGTAAGCATCAAGAAGTGCAACCTGATCTGAAACCCCCTGCCAGAGAAGTGAGGCTGTTGAAGGAGCTCCTGCACATAAATCACTATGTAAAGGGACTTTATTCAGGATCAGCACAACAGCCACCCATCGGGAGTTAGATCATATACTTACCCTGCAGGATGAGTCTCGAAGAAACTCCGGTTGCTTAGGGAGACTGACTGCGTGTGCGGAACCCATCAGGGCCGTGTGCATCAAACTCACCTGTATTCCGCTGCTTCCTATCCAAGTACACCCACAGATTGGGTGCACTCGGGGATTCTGGATGTTTCACGCAGGCTAGTGTAGGTAAGTCTGATTTCGGGCCAATCGGCCCTGGGTGAACTTGCTGTTAGCGCTACAGTCCTGAAGTGCTGTTGACTTAAATGAGTCAAAGTGGACTCTTAAGACTTGGGGGCAAATTTTCAAAGACGTCACGCAGTGTAGCAGCCACAAACTGCACTGCGTTTGCATGGCAGCGAGGGAGCAGGAGAGCGCCATATCTACAGAAATATGGCTCTCGCGTGTCCTCTCCCTAGTGCCAGCGCTGATTTCAGCTCCTGTGTGCCAAGCACACTCCTTAGTGCCATAGTCCTAAGGTGCATGCCTGAGTCTAGCATAAATTTTGTGCAGGTAGGGTATCCTTCCTGTACAAAGTATTATACCTAGACAAGTTCAAACGCTTTTCCCACTTCGTATGTATGCTGCACAGTGCAGCACACATGCAAAGTAGGAAAAGAAAGGAGAAATGAAAACATTTATCCTCTTAAAGCCTCCTTTCAGATGGTGTTAACTTTTGGTGCTAAACTCTTTCTACAATTGTTTGTAGATAGAGTTTTGCATCAAAAGGAATGGGTGGTTGCATGGCAATGCTCATGTACCACCCATGTAATGACCCCTTGGTGCTAAGTTTGCGCTGCTTTACGTTGCTAGTAGGATAATTTCCAACGCAAAACAAGTTTTGTGCCAGAAAGTAAATTGGTAAAACACATTTTGCGCTGGTTAGCGTCACTTTTGTGACGCTAACCTAACACAAATTTTTGGGAAAGTCCACCCCTTGGACTACTAGTGGGGCTTACCCTGGATGTTGCCTATACTGAATGGGGAATAACCACTATTGCTAGGAACTAGGAGTGAGTGCGACCCAAGGGAACCTCTTAACAAAACACTAGTGCCCTGACCTCAGGGGACTGCGTAGTTGTATGTGCATGTCACATTTATCATTAGTGTTGATAGCTGTAGAATTAAAAAACAGTTTTTTTCTATAAAAGTTAGTTTTAGGCTAGTCAATGATGTATTGCTTTTGCTGCATGCATTTTGAGTTGTGAGCCCATGTATACAGTATCCACCACTACCCCCTGAGGGAGCCATTGACTCCTCTGACTATGCTATCCTGAGAGCCAAGTGCAGGGGGACTCGGCCCGGTTACTCAGAGTCCATAGTTGGTCAGGCCCCAGGATTTCAGGAGTAAAAGGTTTCAGCTATTCACAGTTAGGCCCAGTACCCCTGCATGCACCGTGGCCCTCTGAAAGAGGTTCTGACAATCTCTCTCTTTACATGTATAAGAATTTATGTATTTTCATCAATAAAAGATGGAGGGGATTGCCGACCAACAAGAAGCATGTGTAAACATTGTACAACATTACTTCCTTGGCTCTATATTCTCTGACAGGGGCACAGTAAAGTAAAACATTGGGAACTCTCAGCTATCTCTACAGGACCTGCACATCATACACTGTAATTTGGTCCTTAAAGAGGAGAACATGTCCGTCCAGTACCATCTCCAGCAGAGAGTTCTGTCACATTCTGGATGGCTGTAAATTGTTTGAGGAAAACGCCATTTTGCTTTAACTTAAAAATATCAGTAAGAGGTAAACGTATCACATTATCGCAAAAATTATGTGTTTCTTTATAATAATTAAAATAATGTATTCTTTTGGCCGCTTCTGTCTTAAGTGCATTGCATAGATTACTTTTGTATGTAGTTTTTGTGACCCAATGCAAGCTAGTAATCATTTAATTGAACTTGGAAGGATAGTCTGAGTTGACCATGCTAGGATGTAAACAGCACACACTGCTTAATCCACATAACTTCATTAAAACATGTTGCAGTGTTTCATTGGTGGACCCAACCAAAAAGATAGATTAAGCAAAAATGAGTACATGAGAAGTACATAAATATGTTTCTAAGTCAATAGAGAAAATGCCCCAGAAGTAAACATACAAAATAAGCAGCCCTGTTGGAACATAAACCACCCCTCTCATTAAAGTCAGGTGCTTGATGAAGTTATACCATTACTCCGACAGAAGAAAGCTCCTATTATGTTGCTTTGTATTAGGCTAATTAATATACTCACATTATTTTCTGGACGTCATGCCATGACATCCGGGTATTCAGATTAGGAAGGCTAGCATCACAATGTCCTAATGCCCAGCAGGCTTAGGGCCTTATTTAGAGTTTGGGAGACCGATTGACTGTCATAATATGAAGGACATCCCACCAGCTGTATTAAAAATGCCATAGGCTGTAGTACACTAGTAATATGGAAGGTGTTGCATCCATTAGGAGGATCCTGCCTGCCAAAATATAAATAAGGCCCTCTGTGATTGCTCAGCTCTCGTGGAGACAGGTTGGCTATGCTGCAATTCATGTCTCCCTGAAGGGTGAACCACAAATGTAACTGCTGCTGTTATATTAACGCATGGACGAGGTGAAATATACAGGATTTCCATTTCATACAGTGGTATAACGCAAAATGATGGGCCCATTCCCTGCAGAATGGACTCCATCAGGCCTTCTGAGCGGTTCAGCCCCCCCCCCCCCCACACTGCAGAGGCCTGGCTGGTAAAGCAGAGTGGCTTTCCTGAACGTTCAACTGTTTCTTATTCCATGCCATCGTACTCATTCTACAAGTCTTACAATGGCAAGGCTTAGAGGGTGAAGGGGCCACCTCCAGAACAAGAAACCTGTTGGGCCCCTCTGCACCGCTGGTGCTGTGGGAGCCTCCATTACATCCCTCTTTTCATTTTGGTGGGTAGCAGAGATAAAGAGAACAGGAACTTCTCCAAAACACTGTATATAGCATATGCAGTACATGTACAATATATACAAAGCCAGGGTACAGACTAGTATTTTGTATAGTTTATTAATCTCATACAAATATACATTTTTTTTGTTGTATTCACGTGATCAAGCTCGAGGGCGAGCGAAACGCGTTGTGAATAAACGGCGATTTCACCTTGGTACGGAGTTTTGTGTTTCTGAGAGTGCACTCAATTGGAACGTTGGTTTTGTTGATATTACGAACCGGATTTCCCTGCCGGTGCGTGCACCACTCTACGTGGGTCCCAAGCCGTCCGGAAGGGGAGAAGCACTTTTTGGATTTTTTTTGTTATATATAAATACATTTATGGTGCAAAAACCTTTTTCTTTAAAAAAAACCTGTATATATATTTTCTTTTTTTTGTATATATACCATGAACTAAGGTACATACAATAATGTAGTTGTGAGCACCCACAAGTACAGTTGATCAATACATATTGGAAATATAATCCTACACAAACAAAGAAAAAACAAATCACAATACAAAGAAATCAAGATTGTGTAATGGCTCACCTGGATTTACTGCAGGGACGACATGGATGGAAATGAAGCTAAATCCCAACTTCCCTCACCTACCTCCTTCCCCCAACCTAGTCAAAGCAAAAGATGGAAGGTGGGGAAGGAGGGAAACAAAACAAGGGAAGAAAGAAGGGGTAGATGTCCACTGGATCTTCAGTGGGGTTAGTCTTTTAAACCCTGAAGGAGAAAACACAAGATGATTACTACACTTGGGTAAAAGAGCTGGCTATAAATTGCCCATCCCCTAATTCTAATGAGATACCTTGGAGAGAATATGCCAAGTGTGTGTGAACGAAGCGACTCCCAAGGACGATAAAATACTCCCACTGTATACAAGGAAAGACAAGATTCAATATGTAATAGGACTGCGGAAGTTTGCATTCAAAACAAGAAAGGAACAATAAAATGCAAACCTAGGTTAAGGACATACACCTTAGGAGTGGATAGGACCCTTAGTCAAAAAAACAATCATATACCCATTACTCCTGCAATTAGGGAAAAACCAAAAAACTAATTTCCCTAGTCAGGAGGAAGCATGGGTCAAAAAAAGGCAAAAAGAGCAGGGGTCCAAAAATAAGCAAAACACTATAGTGGGGTATTGGATTGCTGAAATAGAGTTTTTTTTCTTTCTTAATTTTTGGCAGCCAGAAAGAAATTTACCAGATGTCACGAGAACCTCAAGAATACCCGTCAAGAGCGCAGAACCATCAGATGAGTGCCTTTTCTATTTTCACAAAAAACTGTTCTGAATACTACAGAAAATAAAGATACGATGGTTCTTTAAAAACCTTGCCTATTTTCTTGTCTTTCAGAGACAAGTACCAGGAAGCAAAGGGTTAAAGAAACTTAAGCTCCCTTGCTGCAATGTTACCAGCCAGGAAGGAGCAGCGTGACTACAAACCCCAGAAGAACAACAGCGGACCCAGGAAGACGAAAGACACACCAGAAGCTGAACAACGCAAGAGAGAGACTGGGGAGGAAACTGCAGCCGAATTGGATGCAGGTAAGTCAGAGAAACAAGCAGTGGGAGGCCTGGCGGGATCTGTGCTGGAACGCAAAGCTCGTTGCCAGAGCGGATCCCATCTTTAAATACTACTCAGGCGCTGCCCTCGCTCGCTGACAGGGAACGGCGGGTGGGGCTCGCGTCTCAGCCCTCAAACATGGAAATGGGCGCCGCTGAATTCAGCGCGTCCCGCGGAGCCTGACAGTTTGTGCGCACCCCACCCCTTGTCTAGTACTCGATTATTGTATAATCCTAAGCCAATTGGATGGCCTCCTGCCACAGGAGTTATTTGTACAGACAACACCCTGATGAAGGTTGCTAACATCTACGGCCCACTACTGAAAAGTGCGTCGGCGTCTTTCTGTTAGTTTGATTTAACATCCCACAATGTCATCAACATCTACACATTGAACATTTATTTCTTTGTATTGTGATGTGTTTTATTGTTTGTAAAATATTGTTATGTCCCATGTTTCATATTGTTTTTCTTATTATTGTGATTGTTGTTAATAGTGTTTTATGATTTACTATGTGTGTTTTTTCTTTGTTTGTGTAGGATTATATTTCCAATATGTATTGATCAACTGTACTTGTGGCTGCTCACAACTACATTATTGTATGTACCTTAGTTCTGGTGTATATACAAAAAAAGAAAATAGATATATACAGTTCTTTTAAAGAAAAAGGTTTTTGCACTGTACATGTATTTATATAAAAAATATGTATTTTTGTATGAGATGAATAAACTATAAAAAATACTAGTCTGATCCCTGGCTTCGTATATATTGTTGATGTACTGCATATGCTATATACAGTGTTTTGGAGAAGTTCTTGTTCTCTTTACCTTGGTTAGTTTCCCTGCTTACTTCTCCAAAACCATTCAGTATATCAGGGACCCTCTTGTGTTGTTCTGAGGAGGGCAGCAGAGGACCATCTGTCACATTCTGAGATCCCACCACCTTGGTGAGGATAGATTTTGCAGAAAGAGCATCTGCTTATGCAGGAAAAGCACTTTTGGACAAAATGCATGTTACCACTATGTCTTCGCTCCCCTGTTGGCTGGTGTTTGTTCTGCAGAACGAAAACCTAAAACCTGGAGTTTATTTCTGTGTAAGAGAAAAATAGATGTTGGTTGCATTAGGCCCAGGACTTTAAGTGGGCCGGGTCTCACTGGGTCTGAGCCCCAGCAGTTTTTTAAAGGGGGCCTCGAAACGGGTCTCTCTCGGGCTCTGTTTTGTGCCCTGGCACAGGCGGTCCATTTTTTTCGGACTGCAGTGACAGCAGGCACATCGATGTGTGCCTGCTCACACTGCTCACTTCTCACTAGTGGAGAAGTTACGGCATGACGTCATGCCAGGTGAGCATTGTAGGGGAAGGGAAATTCTTTAGAGAGTCATTTTCTCTCTGGATTTCCCTTCTCTTTTTGAAACTAGGAGTAGCAACATCGGCGTGGTGTCAGAAGCTATTTCAATATTATATACAACAAGCCATAGTGGCTGCCTATTTATCTTATGCAACAAACAACCATTGACAAAGCCTATAATCCGGCCTTGTTGTAGGTAGGATGTTACTTATATCATATATCTGGATCCAATGCAAGGATCAGCAAAATACATGTCGGGCGACACACTATGCTAAGCACAGATTTTTAGCTTATGTGTTTTTGAGCCGCTCCCTTAATTACATTGGCCATGCACCTTTGAGAGACCCCCCAGTTTTTTCATCCCACTTAAAGCCCTGATTAGGCCATTTTATTTAATTTCCTACCAGGGTCCAACCAGTGTGTTATGGTAGACCTGGAAAGTAAAAATGATTTTCAGCAGCCTGGCCCTAAATAGGCCTCTGTATAAAGGTTTCTGGTGGAGAAGCTAGATGAGACTTAACTATTAGAAACAAGACAATTCCCACTCCCATAACCGAAGGGGGCGGGGGAGGAGCTGAAGATGTGGCATAATGGGAGGCCAACCAATCTGCAGTGGTTCTTCTGCTTTACAGAATCCAAGCACTGAACACAGACCCATAGACTGAAAAAATAGACTGCAAAAACATAAACTTGTGCCATATCCCACTTCCAAGCACACGAATATGCCGTAAATAACATTAGATAATAATTTAACCCTGTCCTATGACATGTTACAATGGACTTTGGCTAGACTAAAAAAATGAGAGCAGATCAAACGTTTTGTACTAGAAGTCTATATATAATACTTAGGGGGATATTCTCAAGAACGTGTGATATCCAACGCAAAATTAGCTTACAGCAACTCTTCACATCACAGTCTATCGTGGGAAATTAACACCGTGGTAACGTGGTATTCACAAGCCGGTGGTACCATGCGATATGCTCACGATAAAGCGTCAAATGTCCACGATAAAGTCAACGCGGCGCCGCAAAAATGCATAACACGAACGCAAAAAAAGTTGCGATGAGGCCAAGCGCGATACAAAAATCACCAAAAACCAGTGACAGGCCTGCAATTCCCACATGTCAAGTGGGAAAATGCACTATAAAAGCAGAGAAAAAAAGGGAGAAAAAAAGAAACTGCGTAGCACCATGGATGCACCCGGACCGAGTGCAGAGTCCTACGTGAACCCCACAAGCCCCACAGACCACCAGCAAAGAATCTCGAGGTCGGGGAAGGCCAAGGAGAAGAGGAAGAGGCAGACAGGGTGCAGTCCGCAGGAAAACCAGATCAGCTTCACGGAGTTGACAGAACACTACCACCCACATCAAAATGACAAACATGAATGCAGTCGGAGTGTCAAGGAGGTCTATGGAGGAGGACAAGAGGGGCTGGCATGCCAAGCACAAATCCGCTGCCAACAGGAAGGCAGCAACAGCAACAGGAGGTAGAAGTCCTGCGCCACAGGAGGAGCTGGAGGAAACGAAGGCCACCATCATTAGGGTGGAGACAGCGCAAGGAGTTGGGAGTCCAGACACAGCTCAATAGGACCTGACACAACATCAACAGGCTGAGTAACTACCAGGGCCTGGGGGGACGGGGGGAGATGGGCACAATGTCACACATATAAAAAGATGTGTAGCACACTGCACACCCACAATGACCCTGGATCATGTCCCTGATCCCCATGGCACACTGCAGCACACACACATAGCAAAAGCAGCACATCCGATGACAATATGGCACAAAGTGCAACACCGACACTGTAGAACAGAGGACACTACTGGGTCCGCTCATGCGCAGAAAAAGGCCAATCACATCTATCATGGTAAAAAACTGTGAGACGGAAATGCACGTGTACAACCACACATCCGTTATGTAGTCCAAATGTCCACTGTCCCGCATCAAATATACAGCACCTCCCAAACAGTCACAATGTACACAGTCATACAGTCTGCATGTAAACTAGAGCAATGTGCCAACATACATTTCAACACAATGACAACATGCATCTCCTCTTCACATTGCAGATGGACAAACAACACCTCCAGCAGAGCAGACCAGACAACTCATCAGTGATGCTGGAGGGGACCACCACACCTTCGACACCGACGCCCTACAACAGCCCATGGACATCTTAGGCAACCTGCCCAAAGGAGCAGGGCAGCCAAGCCACACAGAGGATACCCCAGCCCCTGCACAGACCATACAGCAGGAAGCACCGGCCACCACGGCTGGCTCCCAACACTTCACCTAGGCACACATCGCATTCCAATGCCATGTGTCAGAATGCCAAAAGGAGGTGGCTGAACAGGTGCGGGTGGGGTCAGAGCTCATGGAAGCTGATGTATATCACATAAATGGGTGTTCAAGTTCCATCAGGGACCACCTACACCCCACAAAGGAGACCCACACCACGACAGATATACATGCATGTGGAAATTTCCTGCAATGAACCACGCCCAGAGCCACGGAATCATCATCCACACCCCCTCGCCGAACCTCCGTACGACAGCCCAGTCCACTCCTCTTACGCATTGAGTGGGTGATGACAAATCTACATGTCCAAGGTCTTACCCAATGCCAGCGGGGTCATGGTTGCGTCCGCTGTACACAGCACAATGTGATGTTGGAGGCCCCGGGGCCCTCATGCATACATCATGACCACACGGACACACACAGATAGTTCGTGAAACTGGCTACGGGCACGTGCGCCCGGCCCCTTTATTGGCAGTGTCACATGTACAGTGACGCCTGTGCTGGATGGGTGTGGGGTGAGAGTAAGCCAGCCCACACGGAGTGGTTGGTGCTGGCAACAACTTGAAGAGTGAACACCATTTAAACGGAAACAGAAAACACCAGCGAGACAACTGCGGAGCATCATGGTGGTAGCCAGAGCAAGTACAGAGGTCACCCAACATTCCAACAGAAGTGTCTGTGAGTTGCAGTACACTGAGGTTGGGGCGCTAGAGATGAGTGTGCTCATACGAAAAAATTTCAAGAATTGTGTCCCTTTCGGTGATTCCTGATGCAGCTGCTGTGGTGTGTGTTACACATGCATCATCTTCCTCATCATCGTCCCAGGTCTCCCACACTGCCTGAGGTGACCTTGCTTTGTGAGCTCACCACAGCACACAACTCATTCAGAAATGGTCCATGATTCGTGGTGCACTGAGTCAGTGGCCATTGTCTCAGAAGCCATCCAATATCTCACCGGACAGGGTCCCTGACTTGAGCCGCACAGAGTTAGTGGTCCTGGATGCACTGCGCCGGCACACGCACACCGCAACGGGACGGTGACTTGCGATGCCGAAGGTATTCGTCGATGTCGAAGGTAATGTGGCGGAGGGTTGCAGGGGACAGTGGAAGGTGTCCTCCAGGGCATGATGCAGAGTGTAGAAGCCATCCGGAAGCGGGAAATTGAGGAGTGGAATGCTGCAGCCTGGCTTTCGATAAAAAAATAAGTATCACCGACATGATGATGAAGACTACCCCCAGTCCATTGACTCATTCGCCAACAAAGTTCAACCAGTAAGTGTCCATGACTGTTGGGGAACAGACTTAGTGGCACCGGAGCTGTAGGGGTATGCAGTCTGCGATGAGGCCAATACAATGATATAAAAACTGACAAAAATGAATCAAGACTCAGTTCCCAATGTGTGACCTACTCGACCGCAGTGTAGGCCGGATGCAGCAGTCAGAAAGGGATCACAGACACCAACTCTGTGCAGGATGATTTACACAGAGTTGGTGGCACCACATCAAAGGGAGTATAGTGACATAAATGCAGCCATATAGTGTGTACTCTGCCATTGCAAAATCAAGACTCAGTTCCAAATGTGTGACCGACCTGGCAGCTGTGTAGGCCGGTGGAGTATGTAAACGAGAAAGGAGTACAACAGGCCTGTGTCACGGAGGCCGTGATGGTCTGAGGAAGCTGCTAAGCTCGCGGGCATAGGCTTGGGGTTTGCACCGGCATGTGGTGGGCCCTCCTTGACACATGCCGGTGTCGGCAGGTGAGCTGTGAGGCCTGGCTGCACAGAGGTGGGCATGACGGGTCGAGGACATGAGGGCTGGGGTGCAGCAGGTGCACAGGATCTCAGGCAACACCGCTCATGGCAACGCCATCGGCCTCGTTGTGGGCTGGGAGGCGCCGCCCTGGCAGAGACATTGGGCATTCCAGAAGAGAACCACGTCCAGAGCTACGTGCTCTTTATTCACACCCCTAGGCTGGCCTGGCGTATGCCGGGCCAGCCCACTCTGCACACGCTTACGGGGGGGACATCACAAGCTACATTTCTGAGATCTTCCCCACTGGCTGGGGTGACATGGTTGCATCCACTGTCTACTACACTCCATACACCAGCAGTGCATGTAGACATGAATATGTCTGTGGTGTGCATACTGAAGTCTGTCCAGCACATCTCTGCCACACTTGGCATTCTCATTCATGAGTCACTTGCACCGTCGCACATGCCTGCTTCCCATCTCTCCCCACAATCCGCTATTGTGTGGCTGAGGTGCCATGCAGTTGATGGCTCATGTACATGGCTAGCCCAGGTTGCCACAGTATGTTGAGATGTCGTGTCTGGTGGGTGGGCATGTTGTTTGGCATGTTGAATGTGAGTCTGTGACGTGTGCATTCCCAGAGTTATGATTTGCCTTATTGTGGAGTTCGTTGGGGGGTGTGGTGTGATTATTTGGTACTTGCCAACTAGCAGTGCCTTTCCATGGGTGACATCCTGTTAGCGCTGGTTGATGATGGACTGTGGGTAGGGGTAGGAATCATGCACACTGCCTGGGTAGTTGGCGACAACGTTGGTGGTGATTCCCAGGTGGTCCACTGCTGCCTGCACATATTGGAATGTGTGTGCTTTCTGTTAATGTAATTGTGTGCAGTGTCACCAGGGGGCACAAGTAGGACATGTATGCAGTCAATTGCCCCCTGACACGTGCGGGAATCCAGCTATGGCGTAGACGCCTTGCTTGGTCTCCAGCTGTTCATGCACAGTGTGGAGGGATTATGGGTACTGGGGTACCAAGCTGATGATGGCATCAGAGACAGTTGTCATGAACGTGGATTGTGCTGGCTGTGAGACTCCTCCGACTCTGGCAGTTGTTGGTTGGAATGTCCCAAAGGCCAACAGGTGCAGCACAGCCAGCAGCTTTGTCTGAGGTGGTATGTTGGTTGTCCGCTGTGTTGGTACCGTCAGCCTGTGGGCAATGGTGGTCAGGATGCGTAGGATGGTTGTTCTTTTGAGCCTGTAGTGGGCAATGACATTCTCTGGTGTTGGGTCTGTGAGGTTGGTGCGTTTTGTGGAGGTCCGCTGTCGTGGTCTGCGCTGCCTCTGTGGTGGTCTGGGGGGGAGGAGGCAGGGGGTGGCGGTCTTGGTGGTGGTGACGGTGGGTGTTGTGGCCCTGTTGGGGCTCCGAGCTGCATGATAAGTGGCTCGATGGAATCTGTTGGTCTTCAGATGTGAATGCGGGCTGGGCTCCCTTGTCTGGTGCCATTTGTCGTCCGACTTTGCACCAGGTCAGAGCAGGTGTTAATTTCCTGCTGCTAATGCACCTTATCACAAGTTTTGTGTTCTTATCACAGATCTGGCTGGTCATTGAGAATGTTGCGACAGGGTGTTGTCGTGACTTTTTGCGTGGGAACGCCTACTCTGCATCTCATTAGCGATAGTTGCCAGGGTCATCTGTGGTGAGGTTTTTTGCGGATGCCTCGCTGGAAAACTGGTGATATTGGCTGTTTGCACCAGTTTGGGAATGGGGCGGTAAATTTATCGTGACTTTGGCTGCACTAAATTGCCGATAACGCGGCGATGACTCCTTGAGAATATGCCCCTTAACTTGCAAGAAGATGTTTGTAAGCCAATCTATATTTAGTGTTTTTTTAGCTCCACCCCACCCACCTTTGAAATCCACTGGCTGTGGATTCACTACCAGCATTAGGATGGGAATATAAAATCCGTCTGTCTGATTGATTAGGAGTTCAGCACCAGTATGGTTTGTGAGGTAAATCTGCTGGTGGATGTTGAACTAAAATGACCCCAGTGATAGGATACGCACAACTATCCTGCATGCATTTAATATATTCACGTTGTAAAGGATTTCATAGCAAATAGCAAGAATGGAGTGCCTTAAATTGTCTACACGAGGTGAAATGCAATGATTACCCTTCACCTAAGATTAACTAGAGTCCTCTCGCTCTTTTTAATTAGGGCAGGTTTCCAGCTTCTAAGTGCAGACTCTGACCCTTACTAGGGAACACTTAACAGCCACACAGAATTGACTTGTACTAAAACCACACCAGATGTTGACAAGTGATAACTTTGAAACTGCTGTAATAAAACAAGCTAATGTCTGGATTTAGAACTGGTCTTTAAAACAACTGGGAGAATGGCATAACCAGTAATAACGTTACTTACAGTAATTTCTGCATAACTGGCTCACAATTTTGAGGAATAATGAGTGTAAACGTGGTTAGTCAGCAGAAGGCTGCTGTAGGCACCCCATATCATTTCTGTGACGTGTGCGGTAATATGTGCCCAGGAAGGATTTTGCCCCCCTCGGGAGCTATAGCAGAAATATTAAAATGAGGTGCATATTTGTATTCCTGACCCTGGACCTTTACCCAAAATGGCTAGTTAGAGGAAATATAAAGACTGCAGATGGTGTAAGAAAGCTCAAGAAACTATCTGGCATATCATTTGCACATGTCCATCACCCTTGATAGAGCTACGTCAACTCCTTCATCAATCTTTTAACAACCCGGGAGTGTGCACATACTGGTAAGCTCTCCTGGCATGCTCCAATGGGGTAAATATAAGACTTTGGGACATATTTACCAAACATTCATGCAGCGCAGCAAGCCACCTTGCTCCGTGACAGGGAAAGGGAAGGAATACACCGCATTTAACATAATACAGCACATTCCTGTCTTTTCCCAGCGCAGGTGCACGATGTGCTGACTAGTGCCAACGCAGGCACCCTTGCACCATTGTGCAAGGGTGTCTGCATTGTAGGCAAGATTGTTTATGTGCAGGAAGGGATAACTTCCTGCACAAAAAGAATCCCCTGAGGCATTTTCCACCTTCTATGGAAGAAGAAAAAACAAGGATAAATAAAGATATTTCTCCTTGTTATGCCTCCCCTGGGGATGTGTAGCATTTTGAAACATTCCCAGGTCTACCAGTAATGGTAAATCTGAGAATGCGCCAAAAATCTATGGATGTTGCATGGGAACACTGATGTACCACCAATGGAACGCCTCCTTGGGGCAGAGTTGCGCAATACAGTGTTCTGTGCTTAGTTGCATTACTCTAGATTTATCAAGCCACTCAGAGCCACGCAAGAGGGGCTTGTGGATATCGCCGTTTTCCATGGTGGAAAACGGCAATATCCTAGATGATAGGGCCTGTGGTCTTAGCCACAAAATCCACCCCCCATGTTAAGTATGCCTTAGTCAGGAATTTAACAGACGTTAAATTCCTGCGTCAAGGCATACTTAACGCGATTTTAAAAATCGCTACCCTCCCTTGTTAATATCGCGAACTGCCTTCGCAATATTTTCCCAAGGGAGTCTTGTCAGGCACGCCTCCTTTGAATCTCATTAGAGCGATCGGAGGCGTGCTGGAAACGGGCGCTAAGTCAGCAAGACACGCGATAGCGTGTCTTTGCTGATAAGGCGATTAAATTATCGCCACTTTTCGCCCGAAATCGGACGCAAAAGCGGCGATAATTTCATATCGCCGCCTTGTTAATATGCCCCTAACTTTTTTCTATCTCCCAATATATACAAATCCTATTCTCTGCGTTCCCTAATCTTAATAGAGGTACTGAAATTCATAATACAAATATGTACTGCTCTGTTTATTCAGGAGGCATTTACAGTAGGCGTGGGCAGAGTTTGCGAAATTAACTTTCGCAAATTATCGCGAAAATGTTTAAAATTATCGCAAACAAGCGGAAATATCGCGAAGATGGGGACGTTTTCTTCCTGCATGTTCGCGAGATTTTCTGCATGGTTGCGGGTCGCCAACTTACCCATGTGGTTGCTTGCGGGCGCGGCCATCTTGTTTTGAGTTGTCTCGCGGTGCATGATCGCGAGAAGAAAGACGTGATCGCGCGACGCATGACGTCACTGCGGGCGCGAACTGTCGCGAGACAGCGCAAATGGCTAAAAACAATACAACATCTCATGGAGAACGCGACCGGATCAAGAAAACTTGTTGGCGAACGCAGGGATTCAGGTAAGGCGATCGCGCGCGCGCGAGAATGTATTAATTTACAGCGCGAGCAAGAAACAAATTATCGCCAAGCTGCGGAAACCGGAAATTTTGACATTTTTGCGCTCTCCGCGGAACGCGAAAATGTCAAATTATCGCAATTTCCGCGAACGGAACGAAATTTTCGCCCAGGCCTAATTTACAGTCCTAGCTACACTGATTACGTGCCTCTATTTCTATAGTGCCTCCTGCACCTAATTCACCTCATTTTTCTAATTTTATTTTGTTTTTGTTCTATTTTATGCACGCATTAGAGAACTCATGTTCTTCCACTTTGCTCGATACACAGTGTGTACTCCTTAGGGCAAAAACACATACTGTTTGTGAAGCAAAAATGCAAAACCTTTGATGAACATTAACAATTATAATTTTCTTTGTTGTGAAAAAATGTTATCAAACATTATGAATAATAAGCAGTTTCGTTTATGCACAATTCTTTTCCGGTATACTTGGATGCCTAAAAGATTACTGTCTCTCTAGCACTTCCATTTTTGCAATTAATAATTAACGAGAAAGACACGAAAATGTAGCATTCAATAAGCAGCTTGCGGTGGAATGAACATGTTGGAAGTCCGATAATGCACGTCCTTTGTTCGCATTTAATGTTGTTTTCATTTCCACTGGAGAAATTTGAAAAGACTTTACATCCCATATGCAAAGATTTTCACTATCTTCAAAATTTAATTTTCTTTGAGAGGAGAAAGTAATTTCCTGTTGTAAGAAGACAAATTCCTCTCCTGATGTATCCAGCAACCATTTTATATTCTGTTGTGTAAACCGGAACTCTGTCCGGGACTATGATACAATTCCTAAACCTGATTTTCAATTTTCTCCATTAATTTCCAGTCAGATGAGCTTTGCGAACATGCTTTGACTTGTTGTCAACAACGCTACCCGTGAGCCTCTGCGTCTTTTGTGTTCGCAAGCGTTCCTGTCCGTTCCTCCACACCTGAGCATGCTTACACGCTTTGCAAAAAGAAGATAGGAGTGCCCAGAAAGACTCGGACTCAGAAGAAATAATTATTTCCTATGCCTGAAAAAAGGCTTGATGGCATGTGGTAGGAAGCTGAAAAAGAAATCAAAGAGAAGAGAGCAAAACACGAGGGGGCATATTATCAAGAAACAGCGTTAAAATTATCGCCGCGCTAAAGCGGCTATAATGGGCTTGATAATATGTCCTTGAGAATTCCCATGGAAGCCCATGTTCTGGCGTCAACATAGGCTTCTATTGGAATTCTCTGCCGCATATTATCAAGCCCATTATCGCCGCATTAGCGGAAGTTTTCTGCCGCTAAAGCGGGGATCATTTTAACACCGTGCTTGATAATATGCCCCGAGGTTCTGGGGAGAGTCTCTGCTTTCTTTTCCATCTGGTGGGCCTTGGTAGACGTAAATATATAAGTGATTCAAGGCATTGTACCGTAGAGCACCTCGAGCGATGACAAAGTACGCTATAAACCGAATATCACTGGCGACCCCAACGGGTGCAGCACCCAGACTGGGATGGCACAGCGCATAGTGCACATGCACTCCAAGCCGTTTCATAGAGGTTGACACCTGTCTGCCTGTCTAGAGCATAGTTAGTTACTCTGTGGCGAGACTACTCCAAATAGCAATGGCCTGCTAGGCGATGGCTTCTTCTTAACCCCTTCTGTGCCCATGACGAGATGGTCTCGTCATGGAGCACAGTCGCGCTGTGCCCATGACGAGACCATCTCGTCATGACACCCACCCACGGGGGAATCGCTGGCGCTCCCCCCGTGAGTGGTCGATCTTTTTTTTTTTTGCTGGGAAGGCAGGGGAAGACCTTCCCCTACCTCCTCCCGCCCCCCCCGCGTCATCAATGACGTCAGCGCGCGAGCCGCGCTGACGTCATTGGAGGTTTCCCTTTGCTCTTCGAGGCGCAGGAAGCCATTTGCTTCCTGCGCCACGGAGAGTAAAGGTGAGTTTTGGGGCTGGGGAGGGGGGTTTCTTGCATTAGTGGGTTTGGGTTAGGGTGGGGGGACTTTGGTATGCTAAGGCATGCCACGAGGCTCGGCTTCGTTCGTGTGTGCCTGTTGTTGCTTCCGTGTAAATGGTTTCCAAAGTTGAAAAACGCTCGTCTTTCAAGTTGCTTCGCTGTGAAATGGATCTAAAAATGCCGAGAAATGCCCTTCTTTTTAATTTATCAAATCCAAAGTGCAGCAGCATGATTTTTGCATCAGTGGGTGGTGGGGGCACTTTGGCATGCCACGAGGCTCGGCTTCGTTCGTGTGTGCCTGTTGTTGCTTCCCTGTGAAATGGATCCAAATTTGAAAAACGCTCGTCTTTCTAGTTGCTTCCCTCTGAAATGGATCCAAAAATGCAGAGAAATGCCCTTCTTTTTACTTTTTCAAATCCAAAGTGCAGCAGCATGTAGAGAAATAGAATTTCTTATATGAGAATTAAATACCTAACTAATAGCAAGACAGAGGGGTTGCACAGTGGCCAGATAGGTTTTTTTTACATCCAAATACACCAGCATCACTTTACAGAGTTTGCCAGTGAAGTGCTACTTTCATTTTCTCGTCTTTCTTTGAAAAGCATTGTTGTTTCCAGGTTGGGAGAGTGTACCATTCCTGGAGGTACTGCAATACCTGGTTGATGGGTGGATTGGAAAACACAATGTGTACCATGGCTCTGTGTTTATGGATGTGGTCTTTTTATACCTTACTGCTTACGTTTTGTAAGGATGTAAGCACTGGACAGTGAAACGGTTCCCTTCAGGGCCCTCTAGTCATGTCCATAACTTTTCAGGTGAAACCACTTGCTGATTTCTGAATAGTTAGTGAGAGATCGTTTAGGTAACCATGTTGTTTCTGCTTACATTTCACATGCTTTGCATTCCCTTTGAGTGGTTGCTTTTTTTTTTTTTTTTTTTAGGCAGCATATTACTCTTATCAAATGCATAATTTGAATTGAGCCACATCCAAGGGCACAATTAGGTTATAGCTGAAGGCAGTGCAGGTTTCTCTCAGTGGGCAAGTATGGTGTTCAGTGGGGATGTGGCACTATGGCCAGAGCTGTGGAATTTGGAACTGGGGAACCGGGTTCCACATTCATGACCAGTCCACCACACCGCTGTACTGAGGGAGCACATTCCCATGCTAGACCGTAGAAGGCCCCACTAGACCTTAGAAGGCTTGATGTCTTAGCACAAGCAGGTGTACCCTAGTGGTGTCAATTGTGGGTTAACCTTGAAGGCCTATCCACCACAATCCATACTGAAGTTCATCTCCAGTCTTGCGGGCAGGCCTACGAAGCAGCACACCCTAGAGCAACAGTGATCCAGTCGCTGTGACTCTGTCACTGAGGTCACATGAACCTTGAGCAGGTTAGGGCGATGCGAACGTTATGACCTCACTGGGTACCTATTTCGGGTGGGTGTTTGCATTGTGATGAGGGGATTACCAGGTAATTATTCACGCAGCTCTCTGATGGATGTCACATGAGGTAAAATACTGCAATAAATGGCAGACACTCTGGAAACAAGAGCAAATGTTATGTTACATGAGGCAATGGTGGTAATTGTGCATGTATCAAAAGCAAACAAAATACAAGAGGTAGCAAACAATACGTTACAAGAGGAAAAGTGACATGTGTGCAACTTACAAAAGAGTACAAAGTACAAGTAGAGGTAAAATAGTGCAATAATTGGCAGATACTCAAAACACAGGAACACACTGGGAAGGCACTTCTACGGGCATGGAGAACAGAATTTCCTATAATGTAAAGACTTCTTTCAGACAATAGAGAGGGTGTGAATTAAGTTTGGAAGTGTCTTTGCAGGAGGAGAACTTTGAGGTCTGTTTTGAAGGACTGGGAAGAGGGAGGGGGTGTTCCGGAGCTGTGGCGGAGTTCCAGATTCTCGCTGCGTTGCTTGTAAAGGATTGTGCCATTGATCTTTCCTTCTTGAAAGTGGGAGGATAAAGTAAAAGATTTTGCGCAGTACGTGATGGTCTAGAGCATTATATGCATATGTGACAATAAAGTTTTTTTCTCCTTTTTATTCTAGTCTAAAGCTTTTGATTCCAGTTTCGACAGTGGTTGTTCTGCAGTTTTGTGTAGTTGCATTATTTTGGTAAGAATTTTTATTTGTTGTATTTACTCCAAATGAGTAATATTGTAATGTCTGAATGAATTTTTTTGTAAGTGATGTCATAATGGCGGCATATTTAGTTAGTGGTTGGAGCATGAAATTCTTTGCAATGTGTTTTGCATAGTCTTATGTGTAATTGCTTTTCTCTTTCTTTTTTAGTGGGATATTGTTGATCCATACTGTGTCTGTACAGAGTAGGTGGTGGTGAGTAGTTTAGCTGCCTCTGGCAAGTAAGTGGTATTGTTTTGGAGTATATATGAGTTTTTGATAAAGGTGCTTTTTGTTTATTACTTATTTTACAAAGTGTTTGTTGTTGTTGACTTGTTTGACAAGTTACCTTTATTAGTAAGCATTATGGCTAGCTGTAGAATGACTGCTCAGCAGGTGGTTGGTATGCTTCTTGAATCTTCCTCTGAGCATGATTATGAGACTGACAGTGCGTCGGAGGGAGAGGAGGGAGGTGAAGATTCTGGCAGTGAGTTTTCTCTCCATATGGAATATTCGGATGATGAAGGTACTCTCAGTGCAGATGAAGGTACTCTTGGTGTGGATGAAGCAACTCTCAGTGCGGATGAAGTGCCTGTCTTAGAGGAGGAAACTGCTGTTCCGATGGTGCAAGAGGCATCTGGATTGCAGTCTGAGGCTGCTAGGCTTCCTACTGGAAGTGCTGGACTTTGGGTTGATCCAAACATGGTGCAGCCGGTGTTGCCTGCCTTTAGCGGTGATGCAGGGTGTACAGTGCTTTGTGAAAACTTTTTGCCTATACAGTTTTTTCAGTTGTTTATGGATGATGTATTTTTGGGTGAGATTGTTGAGCAGACGAATTTGTATGCTGAACAGTTTTTGAGGGGCAACAGCGACAAACTTAGGCCCCAGTCTAGAGCTACCCGGTGGACTCCCCCATATCTGGAAGAGATTAAGAAGTTTTTGGGTTTGACTTTATTGATGGGTGTGGTAAGGAAGCCAACCTTGGCTTCATATTGGTCTACTAGCCCCTTGTTGGCAACTGCCATATTTCCTGCAGTTATGACTCGTAATCGGTATTTACTTTTGCTACGTATGTTGCATTTTGTTGATAATTCTATGGCATTGCCACGAGATCACCCTGACTGTGACCGTCTTTTTAAGATTCGGCCCGTTCTTGATCACTTAGTAGATCGATTTTCTGAGATCTATACTCCAGGGAAAGAAATATCTATTGATGAGTCTTTGGTCTTGTTCAAAGGGCCTTTTGGTTTTTAGGCAGTACATCCCTAGCAAGAGGGCACGCTATGGAATTAAGCTGTATATGTTGTCTGAGAGTAGGACAGGATATGTTTTTAATTTTCGTGTGTACACTGGTAGAGATTCTACTATTGACCCCCCAGGTTGTCCGTCCACTTTTGGAGTTTCAGAGAAAATTGTGTGGGATCTTGCTAGAAGACTGTTTAACAGAGGCCACCATTTGTACCTTGATAACTTCTATACTGCTGTGCAATTATTTAAGGAATTGTATAAAGTGGACACTTTTGCATGTGGCACAATCCGCTCTAACCGTAAAGGTTATCCGAAAGAGCTTGTTTGCAAAAAACTTCAGAGGGGGCAGTGCAGTTGCTTGCGTAGTGATGAACTACTAGCTGTAACATTTGTGGACAGGAGGGATGTGTACATGCTGACTACCATCCATGATGAGAGTACTTTACCTGTGGCTGTTTGACGTCAGGTTGCTGAAGTGCGCAACCCTGTGTGCATTCTAGACTACAATAAGCACATAGGTGGTGTTGACAGAGTAGACCAGAGGTTGGAACCATACTCTGCTATTCGGAAGGCTTATGTTTGGTATAAGAAGTTGGCCATCCATTTCTTCGAATTAGCAAATTTCAATGCTTTTATTGTGTTCAAGGAGGGTTCTCCTGCGTCAAACTTGACATTTCTTCAGTTTCAGCACTCTGTGATAGCTAGCCTTGTTGTTGTGGAACAGGCAAAGTGTTCCTAGATTTGGAGTGGTGGAGGATGTGGTTCGATTGAAAGATCGCCACTTTCCTGATTTCATCCCTCCCACACCAGCAAAAGATTTTCCCACTAGGAGATGCAGAGTCTGTTGGCGAAGAGGTACGCGGAAGGAGATTCGTATGTACCGCCCCGACTGTCCTTCTAAACCTGGGCTGTGTGTCCCTGCTTGTTTTAGAACGTACCACACGCAAAAGAATTTTTGGGAGCATTCATGAGTGGTAAAGTGAACTGCCTGGTCTGTATTCTTTGAAAAATTTGATTCTGTTTCAAGGTTGGCATTAGTGCAATGTATTTAGTTTCTGATTTTGTGTTTGTAGATTTGTATCTATTTGCGATTTGTTTGTGTTTTTATTTTTGTCTAAAAAAAAATCCTAAATGTGTTGGCGGTGTGTGTGGACTGGCACTTGGTTGGCGGTGTGCGTGGAATGGTGTTTGGCTGGCGGTGTGTGAGTAGTGACTTGCTGCTGGTCACTACACACACTGCTAGCTGAGTGCCACTCCACGCAATCCATCAGCTTGTGTAGTTGCTGTGTCAGGAATGTGAGTGTGTGAAAGTGATGGGCCCTTGAATGGCGCTGTGTGCTGGTGTGAGTTTTGTTATGTGATGGGCCCGCGGCTGGCGGTGTGAATGGTTTTGTATGTCTCACACGTATTAATGGTGTATGAATGGCCTGTAAAGAGGTTGGTGCCTTGTCGTGGCTTTACAGCTCACGAGCTGTGAGTCAATGGTTCAGTTTCTCTCCCTATCAATTATTAACAGTGCATTTCATTTTTGTGAAATCACTTGCTAATACAATTGTATATACTGAACCATCACTCACCCTCGTGCCAAATCCAACCAGTATGTGTGTGCGTTTGAGGAATAGATGGCTGTGTAGTAATATTTGCCTTGCTGAAGCAGGGTGTACCTTGTCCCTTTTGTGAATTTTCTAATGTGTTGTTTTTGTGCCTGGTGGTGCGAATGGTCTTGTGTGTATCACGTATGAAAGGTGTGTGAATGGCCTGTAAAGCGGTTGGTGCCTTGCCGTGGCTTTACAGCTCACGAGCTGCGAGTCATTGGTTCAGTTTTTTCTCCATTTAATTATTGACAGTGCATTTCATTTTTGTGAAATCTCTTGTTAATAAAATTTAATATACTGAACCATCACTCGCCCTCGTGCCAAATCCAACCAGTATGTGTGTGCATTTGAGGAATAGATGGCTGTGCAGGAATCTTTGTCTTTTTAGTTTCTCTGCCAAGGTGTATGTTCCGTGTAAGAATAACCCACCAACTGTAGATATTGTCGTAAACCCACGGGAGTTCATGGTGATGTCTCGCTTGTGAATTTCAAAAAGTTATTTTATCCACAATGTCCTGCAAACCTCAAAATGTCTGTCACATTTTCCTTGCAATATTGTGCCAAAATTCTCACGCTGTAGAAACAAACAATGTCAAAACGTTCTGGTTTTGCAAGGGGGTCAACTGTCTTTTTGGCCCGTGGTCGGCGGCCATCTATGTAAACCTACCAAACCCATACATTTTTGAAAACTAGACACCAGGGGGCTTCCAAGGAGGTATGGCTTGCGTGGATCCCCCAACGTTTCCTTACCCAGAATCCCCTGCAAACCTCAATTTTAGCTGAAAAAATCACTTTTTTCACACATTTTTGTGTGGGAAAGTTGTGGTATCACCGGGCTCACTCAAATTTCCCCCTGCCCAGCGTTCCCCTGGGTCTCCCGGTAAAAATGGTGCCTTACTTGTGTGGGAGGCCCAGGTACCCGCGACAGGAAAGGGCCCAAAACGTAGTGAGGAGACATCAAAATTGCCTATCTCAAAACCACCTGGTTTTGCAAGGGGGGTCACCTGGGTTTTTTGCCCGGTGCTCGGCGGCCATCTAGGGAAATCTACCAAACCCATACATTTCTGAAAACTAGACACCCGGGGGCTTCCATGGAGGTATGGCTTGCGTGGATCACCCAACGTTTCCTTACCCAGAATCCCCTGCAAACCTCAATTTTCCGAAAAAATCACTTTTTTCACGCATTTTTGTGTGGGAAAGTTGTGGCATCACCGGGCTCACTCAAATTTCCCACCACCCAGCGTTCCCCCGGGTCTCCTGATAAAAATGGTGCCTCACTCGTGTGGGAGGCCCAAGTACCCACGACAGGCAAGGGTCCACTACGTAGTGAGTCGACATGAAATTTGCCAATCTCCAAACCACCTGGTTTTGCAAGGGGGGTCACCTGGGTTTTTGGCCCGGTGCTCGGCGGCCATCTAGGGAAATCTACCAAACCCATACATTTCTGAAAACTAGACACCTGGGGGCTTCCAGGGAGGTATGGCTTGCGTGGATCACCCAACGTTTCCTTACCCAGAATCCCCTGCAAACCTCAATTTTAGCTGAAAAAATCACTTTTTTCACACATTTTTGTGTGGGAAAGTTATGGCATCACCGGGCTCACTCAAATTTCCCCCCTCCCAGTGTTCCCCTGGGTCTCCCGGTAAAAATGGTCCCTCACTTGTGTGGGAGGCCCAGGTACCCGCGACAGGCAAGGGCCCAAAACGTTGTGAGGTGACATCAAAATTGCCTATCTCAAAACCACCTGGTTTTGCAAGGGGGGTCACACGGGTTTTTGGCCCGGTGCTCGGCGGCCATCTAGAGAAACCTACCAAACCCATACATTTCTGAAAACTAGACACCCGGGGGCTTCCAGGGAGGTATGGCTTGCATGGATCCCCCAACGTTTCCTTACCCAGAATCCCCTGCAAACCTCAATTTTAGCTGAAAAAATCACTTTTTTCACACATTTTTGTGTGGGAAAGTTATGGCATCACTGGGCTCACTCAAATTTCCCCCCTCCCAGCGTTCCCCTGGGTCTCCCGGTAAAAATGGTGCCTCACTTGTGTGGGAGGCCCAGGTACCCGCGATAGGCAAGGGCCCAAAACGTAGTGAGGTGACATCAAAATTGCCTATCTCAAAACCACCTGGTTTTGCAAGGAGGGTCACACGGGTTTTTGGCCCGGTGCTCGGCGGACATCTAGGGAAACCTACCAAACCCATACATTTCTGAAAACTAGACACCCGGGGGCTTCCAGGGAGGTATGGCTTGCGTGGATCCCCAATGTTTCCTTACCCAGAATCCCCTGCAAACCTCAATTTTAGCCGAAAAAAATCACTTTTTTCACACATTTTTTTGTGGGAAAGTTGTGGCATCACCGGGCTCACTCAAATTTCCCACCTCCCAGTGTTCCCCTGGGTCTCCCGGTAAAAATGGTGCCTCACTTGTGTGGGAGGCCCAAGTACCCGCGACAGGCAAGGGCCCAAAACGTAGTGAGGTGACATCAAAATTGCCTATCTCAAAAACCACCTGGTTTTGCAAGGGGGGTCACCTGGGATTTTGGCCCGGTGCTCGGCGGCCATCTAGGGAAACCTACCAAACCCATACATTTTTGAAAACTAGACACCCGGGGGCTTCCAGGGAGGTATGGCTTGCATGGATCCCCCAACGTTTCCTTACCCAGAATCCCCTGCAAACCTCAATTTTAGCCGAAAAAATCACTTTTTTCACACATTTTTGTGTGGGAAAGTTGTGGCATCATTGGGCTCACTCAAATTCCCCACCTCCCAGCGTTCCCCTGGGTCTCCCGGTAAAAATGGTGCCTCACTTGTGTGGGAGGCCCAAGTACCCGCGACAGGCAAGGGCCCAAAACGTAGTGAGGTGACATCAAAATTGCCTATCTCAAAAACCACCTGGTTTTGCAAGGGGGGTCACCTGGGTTTTTGGCCCGGTGCTCGGCGGACATCTAGGGAAACCTACCAAACCCATACATTTTTGAAAACTAGACACCCGGGGGCTTCCAGGGAGGTATGGCTTGCATGGATCCCCCAACGTTTCCTTACCCAGAATACCCTGCAAACCTCAATTTTAGCTGAAAAAATCACTTTTTTCACACATTTTTGTGTGGGAAAGTTGTGGTATCACCGGGCTCACTCAAATTTCCCCCCGCCCAGCGTTCCCCTGGGTCTCCCGGTAAAAATGGTGCCTCACTTGTGTGGGAGGCCCAAGTCCCCGCGACAGGCAAGGGCCGAAACATTTTTTTGGGTTTTTTTGATGTCGCCTCACTACGTTTTGGGCCCTTGGCTGTCGCGGGTACTTGGGCCTCCCACACAAGTGAGGCACCATTTTTATCGGGAGACCCAGGGGAAGGCTGGGAGGAGGGAAATTTGAGTGAGCCCGGTGATGCCACAACTTTCCCACACAAAAATGTGTGAAAAAAGTGATTTTTTCGGCTAAAATTGAGGTTTGCAGGGGATTCTGGGTAAGGAAACGTTGGGGGATCCACGCAAGCCATACCTCCCTGGAAGCCCCCGTGTGTCTAGTTTTCAGAAATGTATGGGTTTGGTAGGTTTCCCTAGATGGCCGCCGAGCGGCGGGCCAAAAACCAGATGACCCCCCCTTGCAAAACCAGGTGGTTTTGAGATAGGCAATTTTGAGGTCACCTCACTACGCTTTGGGCCCTTGCCTGTCACGGGTACTTGGGCCTCCCACACAAGTGAGGCACCATTTTTACCGGGAGACCCAGGGGAACGCTGGGAGGTGGGAAATTTGAGTGAGCCCGGTGATGCCACAACTTTCCCACACAAAAATGTGTGAAAAAAGTGATTTGTTCAGCTAAAATTGAGGTTTGCAGGGGATTCTGGGTAAGAAAACGTTGGGGTATCCATGCAAGCCATACCTCCCTGGAAGCCCCCGGTTGTCTAGTTTTCAGAAATGTATGGGTTTGGTAGGTTTCTTTAGATGGCCGCCGAACACCGGGCCAAAAACCCAGGTGACCCCCTTTGCAAAACAAGGTGGTTTTGAGATAGGCAATTTTGATGTCACCTCACTACTTTTTGGGCCCTTGCCTGTCGCGGGTACTTTGGCCTCCCACACAAGTGATGCACCTTTTTTACCGGGAGACCCAGGCGAATGCTGGGAGGTGGGAAATTTGAGTGAGCCCGGTGATGCCACAACTTTCCCACACAAAAATGTGTGAAAAAAGTGATTTTTTCAGCTAAAATTGAGGTTTGCAGGGGATTCTGGGTAAGGAAACGTTGGGGGATCCACGCAAGCCATACCTCCCTGGAAGCCCCCGGGTGTCTAGTTTTCAGAAATGTATGGGTTTGGTAGGTTTCCCTAGATGGCCGCCGAGCACCGGGCCAAAAACCCAGGTGACCCCCCTTGCAAAACCAGGTGGTTTTGAGATAGGCAATTTTGATGTCACCTCACTACGTTTTGGGCCCTTGCCTCTCACGGGTACTTGGGCCTCCCACACAAGTGAGGCACCATTTTTACCGGGAGCCCCATGGGAACGCTGGGAGGTGGGAAATTTGAGTGAGCCCGGTGATGCCACAACTTTCCCACACAAAAATGTGTGAAAAAAGTGATTTGATCAGCTAAAATTGAGGTTTGCAGGGGATTCTGGGTAAGAAAACGTTGGGGTATCTATGCAAGCCATACCTCCCTGGAAGCCCCCGGTTGTGTAGTTTTCAGAAATGTATGGGTTTGGTAGGTTTCTTTAGATGGCCGCCGAGCACCGGGCCAAAAACCCAGGTGACCCCCTTTGCAAAACAAGGTGGTTTTGAGATAGGCAATTTTGATGTCACCTCACTACGTTTTGGGCCCTTGCCTGTCGCGGGTACTTGGGCCTCCCACACAAGTGATGCACCATTTTTACCGGAAGACCCAGGGGAATGCTGGAAGGTGGGAAATTTGAGTGAGCCCGGTGATGCCACAACTTTCCCACACAAAAATGTGTGAAAAAAGTGATTTTTTCAGCTAAAATTGAGGTTTGCAGGGGATTCTGGGTAAGGAAACTTTGGGGGATTCACGCAAGCCATACCTCCCTGGAAGCCCCCGGGTGTCTAGTTTTCAGAAATGTATGGGTTTGGTAGGTTTCCCTAGATGGCCGCCGAGCACCGGGCCAAAAACCCAGGTGACCCCCCTTGCAAAACCAGGTGGTTTTGAGATAGGCATTTTTGATGTTACCTCTCTATGTTTTGCGCCATTTCCTG
This sequence comes from Triturus cristatus, assembly GCF_964204655.1. NCBI lineage: Eukaryota > Metazoa > Chordata > Amphibia > Caudata > Salamandridae > Triturus > Triturus cristatus. The sequence continues at coordinate 944,391,315 of NC_140587.1, read as the reverse complement.
TCGCGAGCACTAGGCCGACCCACACAAGTGAGGTACCATTTTTCTCATAAGACTTTGGGGAACGTGGGGTGGGTGGAAATTTGTGGAGCCACGCAGATTCCGGAACTTTCCACTACAGAAATGTGGGGAAAATGTGTTTTTTTTGACAATTTTTTAGGTTTGCAAGGGATTCTGGGTAACAGACCCTGGTGGCAGGCAGTCAAGTTACCCCATCCTGGATTCCCCTGGTTGTCTAGTTTTCAAAAATGTATAGGTTTGCTAGGTTTCCCAAGGTGCCCGCAGACCTAGGGTTCAAAAACTACAGCTAGTCATTTTGCCAAAAAAGGGTCATTTTTCACTGCGAAATTGAGGTGTGACCACATTGCGTTTTGCGCCGTTTCCTGTCGTGGGCTCTAGGCCGACCCACACAAGTGAGGTACTGTTTTTCTTGTAAGACTTTGGGGAATGCGGGATGGGTGGAAATTTGTGGATCCACGCAGATTCCGGAACTTTCCACGACAGAAATGTGGGGAAAATGTGTTTTTTTGGACAATTTTTTAGGTTTGCAAGGGATTCTGGGTAACAGACCCTGGTGGGAGGCAGTCAAGTCACCCCATCCTGGATTCCCCTGTGTTTCTAGTTTTCAAAAATGTATAGGTTTGCTAGGTTTCCCAAGGTGCCCACAGAGCTAGGGTTCAAAAACTACAGTTAGTCATTTTGCCAAAAAAGGGTAATTTTTCACTGCGAAATTGAGGTGTGACCACATTGCGTTTTGCGCCGTTTCCTGTCGCGAGCTCTAGGCCGACCCACACAAGTGAGGTACCGTTTTTCTTGTAAGACTTTGGGAAAGGCGGGTGGGTGGAAATTTGTGGATCCACGCAGATTCCGGAACTTTCCACGACAGAAATGTGGGGAAAATGTGTTTTTTTTGACAATATTTTCGGTTTGCAAGGGATTCTGGGTAACAGACCCTGGTGGGAGGCAGTCAAGTCACCCCATTCTGGATTTCCCTGGGTGTCTAGTTTTCAAAAATGTATAGGTTTGCTAGGTTTCCCAAGGTGCCCGCAGAGCTAGGTTTCAAAAACTACAGCTAGTCATTTTGCCAAAAAAGGGTCATTTTTCACTGCGAAATTGAGGTGTGACCACGTTGCGTTTTGCGCCGTTTCCTGTCGCGGGCACTAGGCCGACCCACACAAGTGAGGTACCGTTTTTCTCGTAAGACTTTGGGGAACGTGGGGTGGGTGGAAATTTGTGGATCCACGCAGATTCCGGAACTTTCCACGACAGAAATGTGGGGAAAATGTGTTTTATTTGACAATTTTTTAGGTGTGCAAGGGATTCTGGGTAACAGTCAAGTCACCCCACCCTGGATTCCCCTGGTTGTCTAGTTTTCAAAGATGTATAGGTTTGCTAGGTTTCCCAAGGTGCCCACAGTGCTAGGTTTCAAAAACTACAGCTAGTCATTTTGCCAAAAAAGGGTCATTTTTCACTGCGAAATTGAGGTGTGACCACGTTGCATTTTGCGTCGTTTCCTGTCCCGGGCACTGGGTCGACCCACACAAGTGAGGTACCGTTTTTCTCGTAAGACTTTGGGGAACGTGGGGTGGGTGGAAATTTGGGGCTCCATGCAGATTCCGGAACTTTCCACGACAGAAATGTGGGGAAATTGTGTTTTTTTTTACAATTTTTTAGGTTTGCAAGGGATTCTGGGTAAGAGGCCCTGGTGGGAGGCAGTCAAGTCACCCCATCCTGGATTCCCCTGGGTGTCTAGTTTTTAAAAATGTATAGGTTTGCTAGGTTTCCCAAGATGCCCACAGTGCTAGGGTTCAAAAACTACAGCTAGTCATTTTGCCAAAAAAGGGTCATTTTTCACTGCGAAATTGAGGTGTGACCACGTTGCGTTTTGCGCCATTTCCTGTCGCGGGCACTAGGCCGACCCACACAAGTGAGGTACTGTTTTTCTCGTAAGACTTTGGGGAACGTGGGGTGGGTGGAAATTTGTGGATCCCCGCAGATTCCGGAACTTTCCACGACAGAAATGTGGGGAAATTGTTGTTTTTTTGACAATTTTTTAGGTTTGCAAGGGATTCTGGGTAACAGACCCTGGTGGGAGGCAGTCAAGTCACCCCATCCTGGATACCCCTGGGTGTCTAGTTTTCAAAAATGTATAGGTTTGCTAGGTTTCCCAAGGTGCCCGCAGAGCTAGGGTTCAAAAACTACAGCTAGTCATTTTGCCAAAAAAGGGTCATTTTTCATTGCGAAATTGAGGTGTGACCACGTTGCGTTTTGCGCCATTTCCTGTCGCGGGCACTAGGCCGACCCACACAAGTGAGGTACCGTTTTTCTTGTAAGACTTTGGGGAACGCGGGGTGTGTGGAAATTTGTGGATCCACGCAGATTCCGGAACTTTCCACGACAGACATGTGGGGAAAATGTGTTTTTTTTCACAATTTTTTAGGTTTGCAAGTGATTCTGGGTAACAGACCCTGGTGGGAGGCAGTCAAGTCACCCCATCCTGGATTCCCCTGGGTGTCTAGTTTTCAAAAATGTATAGGTTTGCTAGGTTTCCCAAGGTGCCCGCAGAGCTAGGGTTCAAAGACTACAGCTAGACATTTTTCCAAAAAAGGGTCATTTTTCACTGCGAAATTGAGGTGTGACCACGTTGCGTTTTGCGCCGTTTCCTGTCGCGGGCACTAGGCCGACCCACACAAGTGAGGTACCGTTTTTCTCGGAAGACTTAGGGTAATTCAGATTTGTAAAGGAACTGTTATTATCTATTGACTTTCGATGCATTTCTGCCTTCCAAATGAAAGACATTGTGTAAAAAATAAGTCATTCTAAAAAATGACTGATAATTCTCATGCTAGTATGAGTATTCCCAATTTCAGAAATGTGCAAATATCTACTGTTTCTAAACTCTATATTTTGTTCCCATTTCAGAAATACATAGGTGTCTTTCATACCGATTTTTCCATGTACACATAATAAAAAAATATTGCAAGTTGCTGCACAGTTTTTGGCTCTGGGTTCGTCGGGTTCTTGGTGAACCTACAAGTCCTATATATCCCCACAACCAATAATGTCCAGCGGATGCAACGGTATATTGTTTTCAAAGAGCTGTCATAATTAGAAGAAGTTACAGGTGAAAACGTTGATTTAAAAGGCTGTTTTTTTCAACTAATTTTCAATTTATCCTATATTTAACTGTTTGTTTCTATAAAAAAACCTTGATGGATCTACACAAATGACCCCTTGCTAAATTCAGAATTTTGTCTTCTTCTCGAAAATGTATAGCTTTCCAGGATCCATTATTGCTTTTGTACCCATTTCTGCCATTAACTGGAAAGAGGTCAAAAGCACAAAAAATAGCAAAAATAGGCTATGTCCCAGAAAAATGCCAAAACTGTGTAAAAAATGTTGGGTTTCTGACAAAAGTCTGCTATCCCCGAAAAGCTGGGAAAATGGTGATTTCAACCCCACAAACCCTTTTTTGATAACATTTGCAGGGAAGAACACAGATGGTTTCATTTGCAGCCCGTTTTTCCAATTTTTCCGAAAAAAAAACAAAATTTTGCTCTATTTTGGCTCATTTCTGTGACCCCTCCAGGGGAATCCACAAACCCTGAGTACCATTAGAATCCCCATGATGTTGGAAGAAAAGGACGCAAATTTGGCGTGGATACCTAATGTGGTCAAAAAGTTACGGGGGCCTAAGCGCGCACTACCCCAAATTGCCAAAAAAAGGCTTGGCACAGGAGGGGGAAAAGGCCTGGCAGCGAAAGGGTTAATACTTGAAACTACAAAGAATCAACAGAAATAGCAGATCTAACAAGCATTTGCAATGCATTCAGTCTCGCCTTTGAGACCTTATATGTATTACGCTATGCAGCACGGTGCTGAAAGATCTACTGTTCTTTAACATGGAGGGAAAGTAAGCACCAAACTGCTTGACACGCCAGGTATGAGAACACATGGAGAGAAATATTGCCTTTCAGCGAGAAATGGCATCGTCCAAAGGTCTGTTTTCAATATAAAAGCAGGGCCTTCAGTGGTCATATCACTGAAAATACAAGATTTGAAAAAAATATTATTGTCGAAGTGTGCTTGTGGGAGATGATTTCTATGGACTGGAATCTAGAGAATGCTAACGTGATTCTAGTATTTTACTAACCTCTGCTGGTTGTTTTCCATCAAGAAAGTTAAATAGAGGCAGTTGCCAGAAATTTTTTAAAAAAGAAAGTCCCTCAGCAGAAAGCAATTCTGGTATTTTACTGACCTCTGTTGGTCATTTTCTTTCAAGACAGTTAAATAGAGGCAGTTGAAAAGAAAGTCCCTAAGCGGAAACAGACAAGTCCTAGGGCTGATCTCCAGAGCCCACAAAGTGCATACACATACGTATATACTAAAGTATATACTAAAGTATATACTGAAGTATATACAAGAGGTCTCGAATGCTCGACCTAAAAACGGTAGAAGCAGCAGGATTTTCAGTATGATGACTTGAATTATCCCCTAAGAGAGACTGGTGTCAGAATTCTTACATTCACAAACTCGTCCACCTATATATCCAGACGTGTCTGTAATCTACGTCACTTGTGCCTTAACTGTACATGACCTCCTCATCTGTCTTTCCGTCCCATTCCTTGTGCATGGACAGTTCGACTGCTCCACAGAAACTATTACATAGCTGAGGTCAAAATACTTCCCCCAATATGGCACCGCCTATCCAGCATGCACAAAGGGGGAAGCACATCAGGACATCCTGTTCTTTTCTTTCTGCGCTGCAGAAATGTTGCCTAGTGAGGTCAGGTAAGATGATCAAGTTTTTCATTTGGGAGGAGGGGGGGAGCAGACCACAAACCATTTTGTTGTGTGTAAAAGGCCGCTTTATTGAAACAGGTGCGCATAACATTAAACATCCCTGGCAACTACCTTACAAAACTTAAAGCCTCACTAATACATCCACATATCTGACCCCTGACCCTGCCCCCACCCTTAAGATGCCCTGAACCCGCCCCCACCCTGACATTACAATTTATACGACAATACAATGCATTGCATTAAAATTATCCCCTTTAATTCTACACCTCACTCAACCAACATCCCATGCCTGCCTCTCTACAACGGTAAATACGCAAACTTGTCTAATTGAACTTAAAATAACCTGCCTACCCTTTCCCTGTCGATAAACCCAAATTCAACAATAACCAATAAATTTCTGCCAACACTGGCAAACTTTCAATACCCCCACACTGCACCTGTTCCAGGCGACAATACATGCTACGCCTTGCTCACCTGTCCCAATGAAAGCCAGCCAAAGCAAAATTGATAAATGGAAAAATTATACACCCCGAAAAGAAAAAGATTGAGGGAGGGGGAGGGAAAAAACTAGCTACTGAAAACGCTCCCAGCCACCAGGTCACCAATCCTAAAATGGTGGCTGGGAGCAGGAACCCAAATCCCTTATAGTTGGGCTATAATTGGGCTATCTGACCAGGCAGCCTAAAACAAAATGGAGGAATTGGTGCCCGCACCCCCCCGCCCCTCCCAAACAGCCCGGGGAGGGAGACCTCCCTGCGGTCGGCTACCCCCCCAAACCCCCTTTGGGAGGGAGGGGGGTGCAGACCACAAACCCTTTTGTTGTGTAGGCGGCTTTACATTAAACAACCCTGGCAGCTGCCTTACAAAACTTAAAGCCTTACTAATACATCCACATTCCTGACCCCACCCCCACCCCTAAGATCCCCTGAACCCGCCCCCACCCTGACATTACAATTTACACAGCAATACAAAGCATTGCATTAAAATTATCCCCTTTAATTCTACACCTCACTTAACCAACATCCCCTGCCTGCCTCTCTACAACAGTAAATCCGCAAACTTGTCTAACTAAACTTGAAATAATAACATGCCTATCCTTTCCCTGTCGATAAACCCAACTTCAACAATGACCAAAAAACTTCTGACAACCCAGGCAAACTTTCAATAACCCCCGCCACACAGAAAGTGGGCGGAGAGAATCTACCCCACCTTTCTGCCCCCCAACATGCCAGCCAACCTATCACTGCTTCCGTACGTTCAGGCACCTGGACAAAACCTCCCTGATCTCCAATAAATATAAGTCCATAATAAATATAAGTCCATACCTAGCCTTGACAAATGCACACTGTCATCTCTAAAAAACTCAGCTGACTCAAAACGAATGTCCTTATGACTAACTCTCCCACAACCCAAGCTTCTACAAAAACAGGACATTTCAGTATTCACCTTCCGCCTAGCTTTGTCAATAGCACTCGGGTGCAAGGCACCCCTCCACACCCTGCATGGCACAAATTCTATCCACAGCACATGGCAACGTGCCCACTGTTCCTTTCATAAGGTCAAATCGTTCTTCATATCCCTCATCAAAACAACCCCATTTTCTCTGCACAAGTCATTTTCACCAAGATGAACCAACAAAACATCTGGGCACCTACCACCTACCATCCATCTGTTCAGAAAAGGAATCATTGAAACCCAGGTGGGCCCCGAAATATCTCTGGTGCGCCTGTACTTGCACCCATTTGACAAAAGAGTGCCCCACTATCCAAATGGTCAATTCTTCTGCATGGGGACCGGGCACAGAACCTGAAACAAGAGGAAGTAGAATGAGACTCACAAATGAGGGGATGACGCATGCACCTCCCCCAGATGTCATCTAATATAGCGCCGAAAACAATCAGAGGACCTGCGACCCAATTGCATAATATCCTCCCGGGCCCAACCCCTGTTGCACGCTTCTGTTGCTGCACCAATCCGAAAAGAATGAGTCCCATAAAGAGCCCCATCCAACCCAATGTGTTGTAATACCTTCCCCAACACCATCCGTAGCTGATAGTCCATCACCTTGCGCCCATTTATATGTTTAAATACCGCCCCCTTCCTGGACCCACTTGACAAAGTGAACCAGCGTCGGGCCCACCGACACGGACATATCACCGGAGGAACTGCTGCCTCTTACTTGACCCATCTGCCCTTTCCCCTCTGGTCTGTTTTGGATCTAGCCAGCCAAATCTGTAAACCTGACTCCTGCGGAGTCATGTCCTGCCACACTACCTCTCCACCATCCTTATTGACCAGAAGTTCAGACACCCTAAAGGCCCCCAAAAACATCCAAACCATTGGTGTCAAGAACAAACAAGTCTCGAACTCATCCTTGCAGACCGCCGGTAAAAATTCAATTACCCGGGCAAAAGTCTGCCAAGAAAGAGGTCTCCACCGATGCGTCCCCCCATGTGCTCCCTGGCCGACCCCTTGAGTATCCTTCTCCCCAGTTTACCCACCGACAGAGGGTAACCCCATAGTAATTTTCCCATGAAAACTATGCCCGCCAGTTTCCCGGCGATTGTTACCTTAGATAAACCCCGCTCAATGAGATCGAGAAGAAACCGAATTACATCTTCTGACCACCGCCAGACCTCAATGTGCCGCTGGGCACCTGATGCCAAGAAGTCCCTCCAAGCCAATCTGTATGATGACCAAGTGGCTGCTGACAACGAGCCTACCACCAATTGTATCATCCTACGTTGACTACGGACCACAAATGAGCGGGCATTGGCGTCGGCGTCCTGTCTGCCTTCTTGGCCAGCCCACGGAATCTCCCCCACTGTGAATGAGACAAAGCATCGGCTATGTCATTGTCTACACCAGGTACGTGTAAGGCCCTGAAAGCAATGTCATGTCTCAGGCACCCCTACACAAAAACTCTTAACAACTTCAGACTTTGCTTGTCCCTAGCTGACTGCCTATTCACAATCTTGACCACTGCCATGTTGTCTACTCTAAACAAAACCTTCTTGTGAGCCAACTCCTCCCCCCAAAGTGTTATTGCTACCGCTAAAGGGAAAAATTCCAAAAAGGCTATGCTTCTGCCTCCACATTTCCATAGTGGCAGCCATTGTTCTGCACACCATTTTCCCTGCCAAAACAGGCCAAAGCCTTCGCTGCCTGCCGCACCAGAAAAGATTTGCACGTCCCATGCGATGTCCTCCTCCCTTGCCAATGGCACTCCATTAAATGACTGCAGAAAAACAGTTCACATCCTCAAAATCCTTTTTCACTCCCGCTGAGAGGCGCACATGGTGGTGAGGTAAGTGGTGTCCAGCTAGTGAGCGCCCCAGTCCCCTACAAAAAGTCCTCCCAGATCGGATCACCCTGCACGCAAAATTGAGATGCCCTAACAGTACTTGAATGTCTTTAACCGTGACTTTCTCTTGTGACAGCATTCTTCTCAACAAATACAACATTTTCTCCTTTTTCTCTGTTGGCAAGTGAGCCCGCATTTCCACGGAGTCGATTTCTATGCCCAAGAAAGACAGGGCCGTACTGAGGCACCCCAAGTTCCTCTGTTAGCTCATGGAAAGTGTCCAGTGCTCCCTGGCATTCTGTGTAGCTCGGTGAACACACAAAGAAGAAATCGTCCAAATAGTGCATCACCAGACGGTGACCGGTGCGCTGAGTCAATAACCACTGCAGAAAAGTGCTAAAGCATTCAAACAATGTGCATGACATAGAACAACCCATCGGCAGTAGTTTGTTCACGTACCATTTCCCGTCGAAATGGATACCCAGAAGATCCCAATCATCCGGAAGGACTGAAAGCAACTGAAATGCCGACTTTATGTCACATTTTGCCATTGCTGCAGTTGCGCCCGCGGTCACTACCAGTGACATGGCCACATCAACTGAAGAGTAAGATACAGAGGCTGCCTCCTCATCAATAAAGTCATTGACCGACGTCCCCTTGGGCCATGACAGATGTTGAATCAATCTGTATTGCCCTTCTTCCTTTTTGGGCACTACCCCTATTGGCGAGACAATCAAGTTCTCTGTTGACCAATCATCAAAGGGACCTGCCATTCTCCCTTCATGTACCTCTTTATTCAGTTTGTCACGCACCACATGTCTGTGTTCTATCGCTGATTTGAGATTGTCGGCCCACTGTCTCTGTCTCAGCCCCCGGTAACCCAAACAAAACCTTCATCTGAACCCCTACCGAAGTACCAGTGCAGCTCTTAAGTCCCCATACCCCCGCAGCCCCCCCTTCTAACTTCTCGAGTTTAACTGGCGTATGAGCTTTTGGGCCCAGGTCCCTGTGTCCCCTTACCCCCTCTATTGCTTGGGAATTGCTGTGAGTGTCCTGCTGCGCTATTTCCTGGCTGATGCCACTGCTGGCCTCCCTGTTGTTGTCCGCCCCAGCAGTTGACTAATTCATGGGGGCCGCCACATTTTGAACATTCATGCCGGAACCTGCAATACTCCCTCGTGCACAGACCCTTTCAAAGTCCCAGCACGCCCCTCCTGTCCCAGACTGTGTCTTTCCCTTGCCACCCACCCCTCCCCGGGTGGGCTTCCCCTGAAAGGGCCGGTACACTATTGGTAAGCCACTAGCTGTAAATATGTTTTTTTTCCCCCTTTCGCTGCTCCCATGGAATGTTGCCATAGATCCGTGTCGAGATCCCCCCATTTAGCCTCTGGGTCCCAGGCCATTCGTGCTCTAAACTCCTCATCATATTGTGCCCAAGCATATCCACCCCCAGTGATCTGGGCCTTTCTAATCACACCCATGTATTTAAATAAAGCTACGCAGCGCTCCGGGAACTTCTCGCAGTATACGCTGGCGTAAATCAAAAACGCCACCGTCCAATTTTCTATTGTAAGTGGTAACTTTGACCTCTTGGCCAACTCGTACTCTTCTTCCTTAGATCCCTCCTTTGACCTTACTTCTCTGTATAAGAGCTTTAGCATTTCAACATATTCCCCTTTTCAAATGCGCTCTTTGGTTGACAACATTAAGTGTGCCCCTAGGGGTTTTGTCACTCCCATATAAGGGAGTTTTTTAATTTTCAACTCTTTACTCTCAGGGCCCTCCTTTTTCTCCCCCATTTTAACCCCGTCCCCTTCAACTGTGTCTGTGTTAGTCCCGCTCTCAACCTTAGTACTTTTTGTGTCCCCAACATCCCGGGTTCCTACACCAATGTCCATCACGTATTTACCTTTCTGCAAGCGCACTTCCACTTCCCCCAGCCCACCTCCCCCCCTGTCCCTACAGACACCATCAAAGGTCTGTCCCGCACCCCAACAGCCTTACCTGGCTCCAAGGAGTGTGCCCGTACAGTTGCAATCCACCTTGCCAGTGGCTCTTTCCTTTCTGATATCCGCGGGGCCCTTGCAGGTTGACCATGCTCCTTCCGCGGTTTCACCGCCGGTGCCTGTAAAACACTAGCCAAAACGTGAGATTGCCCCCCTTTCCCTGAACCTCCTCATCTTGCAGTTCCCCTCCCTCAAGACTCTCTTCATTGTAATCTTACTTTATCGGCTCCCCCACCTGGTGCCAGTCATGAGACAACTCTTCCCTGTGGACCCTACCGGACCCGCTGTGCCCTCCTTGTGGTGGAGCCGACTGTGCACGCCGGTACTCTCCCATGGCCCCTGCCCCTTCAATAACATTCCATGATGGCGCAGCGGTCCACCGTGATCCGCCTTTCGTTGAGGCCAGCAAGGTCATTCTGGGCCTTTGTCTGCTGGACGCGCTGGGTTCCCCCGCCAGTACCGGGTGTGCCGCGCAAGGCTCCACCCTCACCTCACCTCGGTGCCAATGGGCCACTCTCAGCCCTGCCGAGTCAGCTGCGCCATGCGGCTCCTTGCCCTGCAACAAAAATGTTTGGTCTGATGTGCTGGGTCCCTTGCTACCCCCTTCGCCTACCCCGCTGTCCTTCATTCCCCTATAGCTCACCCTATCCTGACCCTCCTGTCCCGTCCTCTCTGAGGTTCTGGACTTTTAAGAGTCCAGAGGTGTCAGGGAAACAACACCCGAAGACCCCTGAGTTCCTCCTGTCCCGGTGCACAAATAAACAGAGACACGGGCTTCTCGATGGTGGCGTCAAAGACCAAGGTTTATTTACTGCAGGGACACAGAAATCATAGGAACCACACAGAGGCAGAATCTACGAGACTGTTCGAATTGCATTAAGTGGGTTACTCTTTAAATACACGCAAAATGTCTTTAGGCAACATTACACAAATATTTCTCATGCCCAACCCGGCATCCCAAACAAACAGTAAATTTGACATCAAACAATAATTAGTTGTAGGTTTTCGGTATTCGATCAGGTCCTCTCGACAGTTTTCCATTCTTCGCCCGATCCTCCCCATCATAAAAATCGTAACCTCCCCATTGTAAAAGCCCAGAAGGAAAGGAGCAGAGCCAGGTGCAAAGGATTGAAATGTAGGATAAGAGGTGTTTATGGATCATAAACGGGCATGGCTACCGTCTTCGGCCTTTCAGTCAGGACAACGGACACGAGAACCAGTATAGCAGGACTGGCCTCAGGCAAGGGAGGCAGCTTGATTCTGCCTAGTCATGCAGCGTCAGCCTTTCTCAGGGATCGAGCTTACGTGTCCTTAACAAGGTGACTCTGCCGGGGTCATCGTCCGTTCATTGACTATGTGAGGGCAAGAAACAAGATGGATGACGTAACTAAAATGGATGCCATGACTTTTACAACAGAATGCCCTATTTTCCAGTGAATTCATGCTAGTTGCGCAGCGAAAACACTGTCATGCATATAATAGATCATTTGCGGTTCATTGGTACCGAAATCGTGTCAGTACTACGATACCGAATTCACGGGTTCGGATCGCTACAGAACCTCAGACCGTCCTTTTGCCCTTACATAGGCAATAACTCACTCTATGTCAGAGTCCATTTCTATGTTCATCAGGTCACTGATGTGTTGTTGCAGCATTACTCTATCTCGTGGCGTATCTCTAAAAACAGGTGGTCTTCTTACGCATGTAGAAATGCAGAGATTACATAAGGCAGGACCACACTGAACAATGAGACAGCACGAAAATAAAAATACTAATGCAACACCAGTGACTATCAGAACCTTCCATCCCCACGCAGACAACAGGCTCCAGAACCATCCCATTAATGACCAGTCACCTTCCTCTACATGAATAGAGTCAGAAATCTTATGTAACTTAGAGATGGCCTTGTATACTGTTGGCGCATTATCTGGAATAAAAACGCAGCAACTTGATTGGATCATCTTACATACTCCACCTCGATCTGCAAGTAACACATCAAGGACCATACGGTTCTGTAACGTCATGAGGCGATCCGCTTGAAGCTCAGCTGTCAGGTTACTAAGGGCACCCGCAGTTTCAGTGATAGTGGATTCAACTACCCGTGTTAGTTGACGTAAGTTTCTACTGTTGGCCATAGGCCCCCAGAATGGGAGGAAACCCTTGAAAAAGTCTCCTGCCTCTTGGCCAGCAGTATCTTCTTTACTGAAAACACCTCTCACAACTCTAGTTTTGTGATAGTCCGGTGCAGCAGTATATGTCGGACAGTTGAGCGATGTAACATGAGCCTGAGAAGTCAGCAGGCAGCCATGTGTATGCTCTGTCTTGGCAAACAAAATAGGTACCCTTAGCAGCTAAGAATGCAGGGGAAGACTGTGAGGGGAAAACATATGTTTCGATACAGTCACTTTTCCCTAGTCGAGCTTTCGGATTCCTCCCATTTCCTTGCAAACAGACTTGACCTTGGTGGGGTACGACCCAGATCGGAGTTGAGCTCTTACGTTTATTCTCACCCAGAGTAATGCCATATTCCGTAACATTCCAACCCATGTAAACTCGCAATTCATCCTTGGGAATGAACGGAGTATTATTGACATCTCTCACCATGTCAGTGATTCCTTTTACCCAGGCTCTATTAGCAGAGTTATACCGGGTAGAACGCGGAGGTCGTGGAGGATAGGTCTCTAGGGCATAAGCGAACATGGTCTGAAATGCCCAGAATGATCCATTATAACTAAAAGGCAGAACCAGATAAGGGATGCCCTTGTCCATGGTATGTGGTATCAAACCACACACCCAGCAGTTTGTTGTGTTAACCACTAGTTGATGTTGGTGCAAGAGCTGAATGAAAGTGTTATTTATAAACTCAGAGCGTCGAGCTTGCTCGTGGGCAGGAAAAGGATGGAAAGAATGAAGAGAAACAACAGTCGGAGAAACAGGAGCATGGGGAGATACTGTAGATGCAACAGGTGTAAAGATCAACTGAATACCAAAAATAATTCCGCCTACCAAAGTTATTAAGACAATCAGAAGTGTCAGAGTACATTGCATTAGGAAACATTTACTGTACAATATGTCATATAATTTTGTCTTGTGCACATTTATGACATTAACCCGTCGTAATTCAGGAAGCTCCATCTTCTACAACCGTTCGCAACGGATGGTTTGTACCTGTTAAGAACTTGCCTCTGTTTATCCTGGGAGTTCCCAAGACAAACAGAAGAAACCGACCTAGTGTCTGATTCCCTGCAAATTAAAACAAGGCACACGTTACGACCCTACGGTAACCCAGATGGTAAGGCGAGAGAAACAAAAAAAATAAAAATTTGAGCAAACTTCCCGACTGAATGGAATGCAATACAATCAAAACAGTTTTCAAACAGAAAGGTAATTATGCAATGTCATTAGTTCATAACATGAGAACGTAGATTATATCTGTACTTTCCGGGTCTTGTCTGGTCTTGAAATAGCTGGTCTACAGGTGCGGAAATGTTCGACTCCACGGGTGACAAATGTTCACTTTGTACAATACTCGGTTCAGGATTCAAAGGAGCGGTTCCTGCTGAGGTGTCAAAGTTCTGTGTTTCCGTTCGTGGGTGGTTCGTTAGGTACTCTGCATCACTGAAAGGGATGTGCCTAGGAACAGGTTCTGTCTCGGATACACCAATTCCCTGTCTAACCCAGTTGTCATAGGGGAGTGGAAGAGGGACACGCTTCGTATGGCTGGCGTGCACCCAATTTTTCCTTCCAGCTAGGCGTACTGCAGTTCTTGTTGTGAGGAGTACCTGAAACGGACCCACGAATCTTGGCTGGAGGTTCCGAGTACGTTCAAAGTTCCGAACTACAACTTGGTCGCCGGGTTTCAACGTGTGGCCTGGACTCTCCGGCAGTTTAGGCAAGGATTCGAATACCTGTTGATGAATAAGGCTCAATTTAGCAGTCAGATCATGAAGGTAATCAATCAACATTGGGTATTCAATCTGTTTGAATTCCTTTGGCCTAGGGACTCCCCAAACATTAGCAGGGCGGCCGAACACAATCTCATATGGGCTAAGCCCTACTCGAGAGTGTACAGTCGCTCTGATGGACAGTAAAGCTAAAGGCAGTGCGTCTGGCCAAGAGAGACCAGTGGAAGCTTGAATTTTCGCAAGTTTCAGCTTCAGGGTGCCATTGTACCCTTCAACCAAACCCGCTGACTGTGGGTGATTCGCACTGTGGAATTTTTGGGAAATACCCAAACCCGCACACACACTCTTCATAACTTTCCCTACAAACTCACTTCCATTGTCCGACCAAACAATCCGCGGCATACCATACCTGGGGAAGTATTCTTTTAGGAGGATTTTGGCAGTGGACATAGCAGTGTTATCCTTTAACGGATATGCCTCAATCCATCTTGAGAAGGCACAGACTACCACTAGGACGTATTTGAGATTGTTACACCTGTCCATGTGGATAAAATCCAACTGAATCACTTCAAAGGGACAAGAAGGGGGAGCAAAATGGCCAGTTGGGGTTGGGGTTCCCTTGCCAGGATTATGCATCAGGCATATCATGCAATTTTTCACCACTCTTTCTGCACACTTAGTAATTCCATCGTTCTTCCATACTGGAGCTAACATTTTACAGATCCCTTTCGAACTTATGTGCGCCGCTCCATGCGCCATCGTGACTACTGCAAGTACATACGCATCAGGTAACATCCAACGCTGCTGCTCAGACAAATCGACCCAACATCCACTTGAATCCATTTTACCCGTTTTCTCCTTCCATTCATTCTTCTCATTTTCAGTTGCTTTATTCTGGATTGCTTTCACACTTTCAATCGTATTCTCACACATTCCTGATTCCGCAATCCATCTTGCAGACGTTGCAACGTACATTCGGCTCGTCATGTTCTTGGCCGTTTCTTTAGCGACCTCATCAGCAAACGCATTCCCACGGCCAACATCATCCGTAATCTTCCGATGTGCACTGCATTTCACAATTGCAACTTCATTCGGTAGAGTCAGGGATTCCAATAGATCGCTGACTAACTGTCCATGTTGGATCTTAGTCCCATGGGACGTGAGAAAACCTCTTTCTCTCCAGAGACGCCCAAAGTTATGTGCAACGCCGAAGGCGTATTGGCTATCAGTAAACACATTCACTCTCTTTCCCTCAGCTAAAACACATGCTCTTATTAATGCAATTAATTCTGCAGCTTGGGCAGAATTCTGACTTACTCTTGCAGTCTCAACAATCGTACTCAAAGTCGTAACTGCATACGCGGCAGTCACATCACCATTCTGTAGTTTAAAACATGACCCATCGACATATAAAGTGCCGTCTGGGTCTAGTAACGGAGTGTCTTTTAAATCAATCCTACCTTTTGTCTCTTCCACAGTTCTGAAACAACAATCATGGGGCTCTGAATCACTCGACTCCTGAGTAGTCGGCAACAGTGTTGCTGGATTCAATATGTTGCATCGTTTGATCTGAATGTGACTTGCCAAAAGCGTCAGCTCATAGCCTGATAGTCTCGCACTGGTGAGGTGCTGAGTTTTCGTTCGATTCATGAGTGTATCCACAGCATGTGGAACCATGACTACTAGCATGTTGTTCATGACTAGTCCAGCAGACTGTCGAATAGACACTGCAGCTGCCGCTGTAGCTCTCAAACAACTTGGCAATGCTCTGGCTACCGGATCTAATGTGGATGAGAAATATGCACAAGGCCGCTGTTTGTCACCAAATTGTTGCGTTAATACACTCAATGCACAACCTTCTCTTTCATGGACATATAGAGTAAATGGCTTACTGTAGTCAGGAGTACCCAACACAGGAGCTGAACACAGCGCATCACGTAAGTCAGAGAAGCTCTGTTGACATTCATCAGACCATGGCAAAGGGCTCGGAACACCTTTTCCAGTCAGGGCTACCAATGGTTTCGCCATGAGAGAAAAATTTGGGATCCATTGCCTACAGTATGACGTAATACCCAAAAACGCACGTACTTCTCTCTGTGTGCTTGGTACAGTCATCTGTGAAATTGCTTTGATTCTCTCTGGGGTCAACCTTCTTCCCTCCTTTGACAAAAGATGACCTAAGTAGGTCACTTCTTGGCAACAATATTGCAGTTTAGAAGGTGACACCTTGTGATGTAAGTCTGACAAATGACGCAACAAAGAAATTGTAGCTGCTTTGCAAGTTTCCTTGTCATCAGCGGCTAGTAAAAGATCGTCTACGCATTGGATCAGAGCAACACCATGAGGAAGTACAAGGGCATCTAATTGACTCTTCAATGCTTGGCCGTAAATTGAAGGGCTTTCACAATAACCTTGTGGAGCGCGTTTGAATCTGAAACTGCGACCTCCTAAGGAGAAACCGAAAATGTCTCTGCTTTCCTCGGCTATGGGAATGCTGAAAAAGGCATTTTTCAAGTCGATCACTGTAAACCATGAAGCTGAGGCAGGAATCAACGTCAGTAATGCAGTGATATCTGGGACTACAGGAAACTGTGGAATCACTATTTTGTTAACCTCTCTGAGGTCAATCACAAATCTGTAAATTGGAGGTTTGGAAGGGTCACTACGTTTCAAAATCGGCAGAACAGGACTATTGCAGACGTTTCCTCTAGTTTCCTCAATCACATCTTTCTGTATTAAGTCTTTCACAATCAGCAAGAGTGCTCGTTCACCTTCATTCGAAATCCGATACTGTGGGATTCGTGGGAATTTAACATTAGCTTTCAGACTTACCACATAAGGGGGAATTTCCAAGAGGCCTACATCATTAGGACCAGTCGCCCAAAGAGTATCAGGGAGAGAACGCAGCTCCGGTGGGAGCTTGTCCATCGACATATACATTGGAGAGATGACTCGTTTGCCTAATGTGAGCTGTACTCCCGAAGGAGAACAGTACAGTGTCGCGTGCAGGCGTTTCAACAGATCTAAACCAAGCAGATTCTCATTACAACCGGTTGTTAGGATAAGGGGTGCTTCTAGTTCGCATGGCCCAACAGATATTGACAAAGGACTAGAAACAGGATTGTGAACAGGGGCGCCTGAGAATCCTACCGAAGTGTTCGTTAAGCCAGACAAAGGTGCGCCAGGGAGTTTCGCATGCATAATTGAACTTTTTGCCGCACCAGTATCCAACAGAAACGGTTCGACCACGCCTGAGGTAACTACTGCGACATAAGGTCCACTCTGATCAACTGGAACTGATACTACTCCCTCTCTTTGCCTGTGGCTGTCCTAGTGCTCGCTTCTTTGAATGTCTTCATTATGATCATAGTAATCTTCAACATGATACTGTGGAGATCTACCTGGTTGCGTAGGTTGTATATTTCGCTGATCGAAATAATTCGATTGGCGATCAGTCTGTGGTGTCATCGTACCACGCCCTCTACCTCTAGGAGCTTGCATAAACCCAACATTACCTCTCTGAGCTGGGACACCACTAGTTTGTGGGTGCAGTGCTGGACACTCATTCTTATAATGACCCTCCTTTTTACAATAAGCACACTGATTCCATGCTAACTGTTGTCGGGGAAAACCATAATTAAATCTTTGGGCCGTCCCTTGCTGGAATTGTGGCTGTTGCTGAAACTGGGGTCGCTGCTGTGAATCTGACTGATTCGAACGAGGCGGATACGCCTGTTGCAGAAGAACTTTGGTCTTTAAATCTTTCGTTTTCTTTTCTGACTTTTCCTTCTCTTCTTTCTCTCTATTCTCGTAATACTGAGCAGTTGCAAGTATCTGTGCTGTCGTCGATACTGCCCATGCACTTTCAGAATCCTTTAACTTGTTACTAAGCTCAGGTAGTAAATTAAACACGAACTTGTCGACAAACAATCTCTGGCCTCCCTCAGTACTCATGTCTTGCCCACTGTGGTCTATGAAGGTCTCTTCAAATCTAGTGAAGAAGTCAGAGACGCTTTCGTCCTTCTTTTGCTTGCATGCCGATAATTTATCCCAATTGACTCGTAACGCTGGCATCAGCGTTTTCATCAGAGTAATTATTCTGCCAGGTAAGGCAGCAATCAGAGGTTCAGGTTTAGCACCGCCAACTTGTTGCGCATCTGCCGCTATAATAGCTGCCCAATCACCTCCTAAGGCGACTGGGTGGTTTTCTTGCCGAATTTTGGCCCATATAGGCTGTGGCACCACATTACCAAACAACATTTCAATGTCTGCCAAATTCATGATACACGCTTGAACTGTCTGCGTTAACTCTTTGTAATAACCAGCAGGATTTTTTTACGTGGGTCTGGTAACGCTTGTTTTACTGCTAATACTTTGGCCCGTTTCCAAGGGATGTGTATCCACACTCTCTGGAAATGTGCCGGGGCAGCTAAAATACCCAAGTTCGCATCAGCTTGAACTGCATCACGCCATATCGGTGGAACTTCCCTCATCGGATATTGTCCTCGTCGTTTCCTAGTAGTAATCGGTGAACCATCAGGGTCTCTTGTCGCTCGAAGAGGGGACTCATCCCTATAAGCTAAAATCAGTTCTATCGCTCCCCTTACTTCTGGACCTATCACCATTCCTGCGGCAAATTTCTGTTGAATATTTATCAGGTCAGAGGGGACGGAGTCTAAATCATCATCTTCCCATTCTTCGCGTACAAGAGAACACATCATATCAAAAACGTAACGTTGAGTGGGTTCATTCCATTGCATAAAGGTATCTAACACTCTTTGTGCATCATACTTCACAGCTTTTGACATCCACCTAAGAGCTGTCGAATCTAACATGTCTCGTTCCTGGGGACCAGGAAGCTGGCTACGTCTCTGTATAGAGTCAGAAACGGGGGTCCCAATTAAAGACCTGTAGAGAGGAGTTAAGACAGAGTCGGTTATTTTCCGACGAACAGAAAGCGTAGTCAGAATGTTCACAGGGTTCGGGGACAGGACAGCTGAAGCAGATGAAATAGTAGCAGGTAATGCAGTTTGTGAAACGACAGGCAAAGGCAGAACAGGCGACCCAGGAAGAGGGGGTGCCGAAGGAACATTAACCACGGGAAGGATAGGAGCTGCAATCAAAGGAAGTGGAGCAACTATTCCAGGCTGACCAGCAGCTGGCTGTACAACAGGTAGCAACTGTGGTACTGTAATACCCTGTGCATACGGTGGAGGTGAGTTCAACAGGTAAGACAACAGAGGATCCTTTTCATGATCCTCCATCGGCTTAGCAGGACATGATGGCAATACAGGGTAACATTTATCAATTGCCAAATTATATTTTCTATTCGCCATCTCCATTGCTTTCTCAGTCTCGTTGACATGCAGCTGCCTAGCAGACTCCATTAAAGTCAACCCTTTCTCTTTCTGTACTTTCTTCGTTTTCCTAATTTCTCTCTGTTTGGCTTCTTTGCGCCATACGCGAAAAGAATCAAACATTGCCGGCCGGGCTTTTTTCTTGAACAACTTCATCTCTAGATTGTCTAGTATTTCCGTTTCGAAACTACCATGCGGTGGCCAACTAAGGACACCATCTTTTTTGGTATAACGGACCCATACTTCATTATACGTAATAGGACCCACACCATGTTTACAATAGAGCTCATATGTAGGAGTTCCAATCGGAGGAACCGAACACGAATCCTCCAACCGGGAATCCCCGTTGCAACGTAACCAGGACAAGAAACAATTACTACTGGTAGTCATGACAACAAAAACAAATTCCAACAAAAAATGCGCAGAGAACTTAGGCCTACCAAAATGAACTAATACCAAAACAGAGATTATCTAAACAAGAGCAACCAATGATAATCTACGAATTAAACCAGAGTAACAAGGAACAACCAAATCGAGCATAACCCACTAAATACTTAACTGAAATGTGGAAGACGTCACCAAGGAGAACCCGTCTACGTCTCGCCGTACTAAGGTCTGCACCTCGGGTCCAAGACAGGGCGACAGTCAGGGCAGCGGTCCTCTGTAGCCGTCTGGGAACGGGAACCCTCGTGGAAGAGATCGTCGGGCCACTTTTACGACATGCAGGGATCGATGAAGCGGGGTACCTCCCTCCGTAATCTTCACACGAAACTTCTCGAACTTTTCAGGCTTTGGACCGGTACCGGATGACGTCGCCCCACGTTGGGCGCCAATTTGAGGTTCTGGACTTTTAAGAGTCCTGAGGTGTCAGGGAAACAACACCCGAAGACCCCTGAGTTCCTCCTGTCCCGGTGCACAAATAAACAGAGACACGGGCTTCTCGATGGTGGCGTCAAAGACCAAGGTTTATTTACTGCAGGGACACAGAAATCATAGGAACCACACAGAGGCAGAATCTACGAGACTGTTCGAATTGCATTAAGTGGGTTACTCTTTAAATACACGCAAAATGTCTTTAGGCAACATTACACGAATATTTCTCATGCCCAACCCGGCATCCCAAACAAACAGTAAATTTGACATCAAACAATAATTAGTTGTAGGTTTTCGGTATTCGATCAGGTCCTCTCGACAGTTTTCCATTCTTCGCCCGATCCTCCCCATCATAAAAATCGTAACCTCCCCATTGTAAAAGCCCAGAAGGAAAGGAGCAGAGCCAGGTGCAAAGGATTGAAATGTAGGATAAGAGGTGTTTATGGATCATAAACGGGCATGGCTACCGTCTTCGGCATTTCAGTCAGGACAACGGACACGAGAACCAGTATAGCAGGACTGGCCTCAGGCAAGGGAGGCAGCTTGATTCTGCCTAGTCATGCAGCGTCAGCCTTTCTCAGGGATCGAGCTTACGTGTCCTTAACAAGGTGACTCTGCCGGGGTCATCGTCCGTTCATTGACTATGTGAGGGCAAGAAACAAGATGGATGCCGTAACTAAAATGGATGCCATGACTTTTACAACAGAATGCCCTATTTTCCAGTGAATTCATGCTAGTTGCGCAGCGAAAACACTGTCATGCATATAATAGATCATTTGCGGTTCATTGGTACCGAAATCGTGTCAGTACTACGATACCGAATTCACGGGTTCGGATCACTACAGAACCTCATCTCAACCAACCCACTGAGGGGAGAATCCCCCATCCTCGTCCCCACTCCACTCCAACATAGCAGCCACGTTGCTGAAGCCGATCCCCGCCCACGACCCACTCCCCCGGCAAACACCCCACCCCGAGGCCCCCCAACAGCCCCACCCCTATGGACGCCTTCAGCTTGATCCCAGGCCGGCACACCCACCGCCAAAGACCCTCCCCGCACAAAGTATGCATCTACTTGGCCCACTCTGTCAAGTCCTCGCACCTCCTCATTCCATTCAGAGAAAATGTATAGA
This sequence comes from Triturus cristatus, assembly GCF_964204655.1. Lineage (NCBI taxonomy): Eukaryota > Metazoa > Chordata > Amphibia > Caudata > Salamandridae > Triturus > Triturus cristatus. The sequence goes on along the minus strand of NC_140587.1, from coordinate 944,369,937 downwards.
CCCTCCCAGGCCTGCCCCCCCCGCCGGCGCCAACTCGCCTGGCAAGTCGTCCTCTGACCCAGCCCCACCTTCCCCATCCCCTCCACACCCTCCACGTCCCCCACGTCCAAGTCCCCCCTGAAGTAGCCCCCTGCCTCAACCCTTCTGACAGCCTGGCCGGGGCCTTCAACCCCCTCCAATTCCCCCATAAGCGATAATAATCCAGGTGTCCCCTACCTCCCTTCCAATTGTGCCCACACGCCATCCCCCACCGACCCCTCCTCCAATGAAGGAGTCCAAGCAGCCGCCGGAGGCTGCCAGGCCCGAACACCCACCAATCAGTCTCACGGACCTCAATTGCCTCCAGACCCCAGCCCACACCGCCTCCAAAAGAATGCTCCCCATGAAGGCCCCTAGCCAGAGAAAAAACCCAAGCACCCTCCCCAGCCACTGGGCCACGATACACATGCTCCAGGGGGCGAAATCCCACACCACGCCAGCTGAAAAGCGTCCCCGTCCCCGCTCCCTTTCAAGCTAGCAGGGGCTGTTACCGGCTGCCTGCCTGCAGTCAAGCAGGGTGCCCCAGGCTCTAAAACAATGCAGGCCTTCTTACCTCCCACATCCCAGATGCCCTACCCCTCGCCGCCCCTCCGATGCACTGCGGGCACTTAGCCTGCCTTTCCAGCTGACCCGGAGGCCAATTAAGGCCTCCTGGGATCTGCTGACGTAGACACTCTCTTTTTCCTGGGCTTCGCGCTTGACACCAGAGGCCCGCACTGGGACGCCGAGGGCCCGCACCCAGCCTCGACCACTGCAGAACCTTCCCCACCTTCGGTCCTTATGGACGCCCCCGGGGCCGCTCTCTTGCCACGTGGGCGGCCCCAGTCACTTACTGGGGAGGGTTTTTGCCATTTTGGGCGGCCACAGCTACCCCAGCAGTGGCTTGCCGCGCACGCTGTGCCATCCCCTCCGTCTCCGCAATGACAGGGTCCATCCATCCAGCCTCGCTCAACAGCCGCGAAGCCTCTAGCACACGATGGTCCGCCATCCTCAGGTAAAATACAATCTAATAAGCCAAATACCACACCTGTAACTGACTCACTACTCCGACCTAACTAAGCCTGACAGAAAAACCAACTCCAAAAAACTAGCTACTGAAAACGCTCCCAGCCACCAGGTCACCAAGCCCAAATCCCTTATAGTTGGGCTATAATTGGGCTATCTGACCAGATAACCCAAAAACAAAATGGAGGAATTGGTGCCCACCCCCCCCACCCCTCCAAGCAGCCCAGGGGGCCTGTGGTCGGCTACCCCTCAAACCCCCCTTAATGCTTGACATTTTTACATATTTTTGCCAACTGTGAGACTTGCTTAAGCAGTCTGTATTTAGGGGATCTGACTGCCCTGCACAGCGGGCGTTGGTCCATGTTTCTTGACTATGGCGCTGTGCGTCCTTCTGTACGTTATCGTCCCCGGCGGGATATGGCGCCACCCCGGGCGTGGGAACTCTTGCCTGCGATGTTGCAGCCTCCTTGCGGGCATGAGTATGGATCCGGCTCTGGGAGTCCAAAGCATTTATGCCATAAATAATTCTGTATTTGTGGCTCCTTTACTACCAGGGCTCCTGATTTCATGGGTTTGTTGCAGCTGCACGCTTGTCACATTTGCCTTTTCATGTACATTTCCAGTTGCCGGTTTTGGCATTCTTGTGTTCTATGTTGTGCGCTCTGCTATAGTGGGCCAGGCTTACTTTGAGGAGTCCTTTGTGGACAGCTCTCACTCTCTGGGCTGTCTCTCTTGCCTGTGGCTTCCTGCTTCAGCAGGTGGGGCTAGCAGGGCCCCCGCATTTTAGTATGGTGTTGTCGCTGCTGTTTTTGGTGTCCTCAGCCTCTTTGCGCTGCTTTAAGAAGCAGGGCCATGGGAGTCCACATTTGGAATATTGGAGTCCCTCGTGTATTGTGTCCGGCGTTAGTGGGCGGGACTTGGGGGATTTTGCGTACTATTTGCCCTGCTGTTGTAGGTGTATTGGTTGTTTCCCTCTCACCAGGTCTCGCAAAGCAGTCCTTATGGCGACGGGGCTGGTTGTGCTGTGGCTTGTTTTGCTTCCCCACGCACAGCGTTTGGGGGTACCAGTCAATTGGCTATGCCACTCGTCCGGCCTTTCTGGATTCCATCATGTGGTATGTTGCAAGAGGTAGTATTCGCTTCCTCATGATTTTAGCATACAGGGGGATCAGAGCGGTTGGTGTTGTTGGATTGTGGCTGGTGTTATGTTGGGGCCATCGGAGGTGGTACCAGGTCCTTCAGCTCACTTTGCCTTCCTTACTGGCCATGATTGGGCTACAGAGGAGTGAGCCTTTGCAGCCGTGCAACCCACCCTTGTAGGCCCCAGGCAGATGTGTTTTTGCCTGATATGGAGTGCCGGAGGGGTAATTTTATTCAGAGTTCTGGTCTTGCAGACCTACTAGGGCATCTTAGTGAACTACCAATCATTTTTACTCTGATAAAAGATAAGGATATATTTGCGAAAAGAAAACATGCATGGCCAATCATAAATGGATATATCAAAAAACATGTCCAAGAATATTTAGAAATACCATGGTCATTGAAAAACAAGAAAATCTTTATCAGAGCACGCTTTGGGTTACTGCCGGGTTTTTGTCATGTACCCATATGGAAAAAAAACACAATCAATACGGATTGTAGATTATGTAAATGTGGTAACGAGACTATTATACATTTACGATGTCTTTGCCCTGGGTTAGAAAAGGAAAGGAAAGCCATTTTAAAGAGACTTTAATGAACGTGGACTAAGGTCATGCAGACAAGCAGTTATGGCATGTCTAAACTCTAAAGATATATTCATGATTTCTGCATTTGTAAAATTTTTGAGCACTGTGGATAAAAAATTATGGGAATAATAATTTATTCTATTTTTTTTATATATTGTATATTGTATTAGAGGCATGATAGCAATTGTGATTATAGCGTTTTAATGTTTTTATATTTGAGGATATTTTAATCATTTTTTGTAAGATTTTAATTAATCACACAAATAAACTTGAACTTGTAGTGAACTATAGTCTCCCCATATCTAGCAAATCAGATGATGAAGTTGATTTTGACCATTTTTTGGCCTCATTTTGGCTGGTTAATCCTGGGGCTGTATCCTTGCATCATGCTGTTCGGATAGGGTCTGGTCCTGCCTCTGGTGGCACAAACTTCCCCAGGGCAAGGGATTGATTCCCCCCAATGCTGGCATTTGACCACCGTGGGGACCTATGTTTGCCCTCATGGTCACAAGTACTTTTCCCAGCAGGTCTCCTTATCCTTTATTCCTTTTGAGGTGCCAATGAGTATCTGTTGTTCAGTGTCAATATGCCCTTCTGGGTAGATGTGCGCTTTCCATATATGTATGTTCTGTTAAGCGAGTGTTGTCGCATGTTTGGAAAGATTCCTCTTTCCATTGCTTTCTTCCAGGGCTTTTGTCCTGTATCCATGTTCGCAGCTGTTTTTCCGTCTATGGCATTCTCCAACATTGGGGCCCAGTGGCTCAGGTTTCGGAACATGGGTTCCAATCTATCGCCAAGTTTGGCGTGTCATGTGGTGGCAGTTGTACCCCAATGCTTTCACCAGGGATCCTCCATTGGGTCGGCCTCCTCCTGCGTGGGGTTTAGTTCTGGGGAGATTCTCTCCTCTTTTTCCGTCTGGTGGGCCTTGTTTTATTTCCTCTCATCAGTCGGGGTCATGGGGTGTGTATTCCAACAGATGCCCTGGTATCAAGGTCTTATGCGTGACATCAAGGGGGAGGTGATGGTTCACTTCCTTTTTGTTCAATCCTGGGTTTGGAAAATGGGCCTGCAGTTCTGCTCAGTCTCCAAGTAACACACACTCGCTGATCCTGAGTTGTGCTTCCTGGCATCCTTTGACCTGATGAGTGTCTCACTGCCTGTTCCCATCTATCTAGCTGGTCAGCAGTTTCTTCGTTTTGCTGTGGGCTCACACTGCTGCCATTTCCAGGTGCTTCTTTTTTGGCTTTTCTTCGGCGCCAGGTGTTTTTCGGACCCTGTTGGCCCCTCTGATTCAGGATATTCGATTCCACCCTTATCTTGCTGACTGTCTCTCCTTCTTAGGCAACGAAGGTTGTTCATTGGGGCCCTCTTCCGTCTGTTCCACCTTCTGTCCTGGGTTCTTTCCGACCTTAGGTATCTGCCTGTCTCTTTCTGCAGAGTCTGGATGAGATGGCCTCTACACAGCCCATGCTCCCCTGGGCCCATCTCCATTTCTTTACTGTTTACAGGCTTCACATTGTTCTGTGGCTTTCGTTCCTGGGCCCCCTGAGGTTGGGGTCTCTCCAGTGATGGTCTCGATTCTTCTTCCTTGGCGGTCTTGAGGACTGATGAGTGCACCCGAGCGAGAGGGCGCTGCTGGAGGATTCCTAGACCCTGGGCAGATAGTCCCCTTTCTGCGATTTCTAGTCTTCATACTGGTGGAAATTGATGGCAGTGTGACAGACACAGACCTTGCTTCCCTCCTCTCCTCCGGTACCATGCTGTCTGTGTTCGTACTGCCAGCCAGGTTGTTTGTGCCTCTGTCGACCAGCAGGGAGGATGCGCAGGTCTCTGTGCTCTATTTTCCCCGGTAGATTGGCCGATCTGTGGGCCTTGGGAAGTATCCTCTCTCTCTCTCTCTCTCTCTCTCTCTCTCACTGGACCCCACCCGGGGTCTTCAATTGGTGCTTCTGGCATTTGTCTGATCCTCTTTTGCACCCCCGGTTTCCATTGGCCTTGGTGATTTTCGTCCCTCCGGTGTCTTCCTTTGACACGTCTTCTCCGGAATGGAGGTTCTCCATTCTCTGGATATGTTGTGGGCCGTTTACATCTCCCTGGGCCTTTCCAGTACTTTTGGGATGGTGGTTCCTTTGTGTTTCGTCTATGGTCTCTCTGGGAGGGGTCTCAGGCCTTCTTTGTCCATTCTGCCTCGAGGGGTGTTGTGCTCTATTGTCTTGTCTGTCATGGTTGTTCACCATCCTCTTTCTTCTTTTGGTCCAGTTGTGGTCGGCTAGGAGGGTTTCCTCATCCTTGGCAATGTTTTGGGGTGCGTCACCGTGTGAGATTTGTAATGCTGCTCCGTGGGCTTCTCCCCACACCTTTGTTTCCCACTGCAGTATTCTGTTGGAGATGGCTGCGTCCAGAGTTTGGCACTCATATTTTGGTGGCTGTACATGATCTGTACTTTATGGATTTTTTTTGCATTTCCTTTCATGCATGTTGCGTCATCCTTGGTTTCTGTGTATATTAATCACCATACGCTTGGGTATAGGCTCTTGCATGAGGAATTGGATGGGAAGACGGATGAGGAGGTAATGCCTGGTTACTCACCGGTAATCTTCATTACTCCGAGTCCTGGTCTTCCCGTTTCATTACTGAGCCCGTCCCTTCCTCCCCGGTTTCTGTTTATGGTGAAAGTGTCTAATTTTTTCTTTCTTATGAGATTCTTAGGCATTTTCAGGTTGTACTGTTGATATGCTTCCCCCTTTATGCATGCTGGGTAGGGGGCGCCATACCGCCATACCGGGGGAAGTATTTTGAACTCAGTTAGGTAACAGTTTCTGTGGAGCAGGCAAACTGCTCACGCGTAAGGAATGGAAAGGGAAGACCAGGACTTGGAGTAATGAAGGCTACCGGTGAGTAAGCGGGCATTTTCTGTGAGCAATGAAAGCTAGTACTAGTCTGCGCTGCCAAATCCATTGTGTGGGAAATGGAAGACTGAATCAATTGCCTACCTACAGAGACAAGGAAGCCTGCTTTGCTACTGCCAAATTGGCCCGTTTATGTGAGGAAGTAAAGCTTGCACTGCTGCTGCCCAAATTGTATATGTTCTGGGATGAGAAGGTGTTGTGCTGATGCTACCCTACCTGTATCTGTCTTCTGAAGTTGGGGATATTGCATTGATTCAGCCCATGGTGTACCTGTTCTATGAATAGGGCTATTTCCAATGTGTTACCCTATCTAATTAAACTACAAAGGTTATTTTGAATTCACTTGCATAACAAGGTCAGTGCAGTCAGAAGCTTTTGTTGGACCGAGGGCAAACACTGGTTGAGGGGCCCTAATACAGAGACCCTTGTTTCAAGCCCAGCTACCCAGCTGGACCAAACTGTGTGATCCGGGACAATTAATGTTCTTCCCTCTGTCTCCTCTCCTGTGATCATCACATTTGAGAGCACCTTGAAATAATACAGTTCAGGATTTGCACTGTACAAAAATCTTCTCTTATGTATGGTTTACTTGACAATAATGCTGCTGCATCTATAACTTATTAAAGAATTCATGAAAGGATCCAATCCTTGTTTCCAAAGCAGCGCGACTCACAGGAACTCGCTCCGTTAGAGGAGGCATCAAATAGCCTTTTCGCCTAAGCCGGGTTAAAACGTCGATGCCCTCTCCCTTACATAGGACCTGTTCCAATTCTTTTCCCTCCTAACTGGATTGTGCAATCACGCACCCCTATGAAGGTCATAAATCAGTGTATAAAAACATTGCACAGGTTCTAAAAAGACTGTTTCTCGTTCAGACCAGTGTTCCACTGTAATAAGAAAATCTATATTCCAAACCCTCCTGATTTCCTCCACGAGCACTCCTCTTCTATCTCTTGCGCAACCTCTGTCTCTCCTTAATTGCATTGGATAATATGATCACCAATTGTCTGTTGACTGTAAATACAGATTATAGAAACTAAAAGAGCAAATTCATGCTAAACTTGCGTGGGTGTCATTTTGCAAATCCCTTTTTTTTTTTTGATGAATGAACTCTGTGTTTCTAGGGTGTGTGTTCAGTTCTGTTTTGTAGCAATTACCTGTGTCTGACCCTTTGGCAACACACAACCTATTATAACCTTTGCTTGCATTGAATACTTGTGTCTGACCCTTTGGCAGCACGGCAACAATTGAATTCTTTAATAAGGTATTTTGGAAAGTCAGTCAAGGACCATCTCTCCATAATATATTGTACCCAGGTCCTGTGATGCCTATTGGGTTACCCCATTACTTCCTAATGGCTGCATCTATAATAGCAATAAAGGCCTTGTACAAGTGGCATAAGACTACTGACTTTCCTCTTGGGTCACTAATACAATTGTCATTAGGGCAGAAAGGGAAAAATATGATATTCATCCAAGATCAGAATTGCACAATGTCTGTTCAGGAAGCCTGGTTTCAATCCTGCTTCCAAGCTTGAACAAATAGTGTGACCCTAGGCACTTACTTTTCTTTCCTATACCTCAGGTTCCATGATCATCACATCTGAGAGCACTTTCAAGTAATTCCGTTCAAGATGCACACTTCGGAGACCTAACATCCTTGGCTTGGTTTCCCCTGACTTCTTTACTTTCTGGCCTGCTGTTTTGCTGACTCCATTTTTGCTGGCTTTAGGATTCTGGGCACTTTACTACTGCTGACCTGTGCTAATATGCAGGTGCTCTATCCCTAAAACATGGTAACATTAACTTATCCCTAATTGGCATATTTAATTTACTTATAAGTCCCTATTAAAGTGCGCTACATGTGTCCAGGGCCTGTAAATTAACTGATAGTAGTGGGCCGGCAACACCAAGTGTGCCATCCATTTCAGTAGCCCTTTAAACACACCCAAGGTGTGCCATTGCAGATCCTGTGTGTGCAGTTTTAAACTGTCATGTCAACCTTGCAAGATATCCCACTCGCCACACCCAAACCCTCCATTTTAATACATATACGCCACCCATAAGGTGGGCCCTAGACAGCCCCAAGGGCAGTGTGCAGTGTATTTAAAAAAGTGGACATGTGCATTTAAGTTTTACATGTCCAGGTAGTGAAAAACTGTTACATTTCTTTTCACTACTGCAAGGCCTATTTTGCCCATAGGTTAACATTGAGATTACCGTGTTCCATCTTATAAGTGTAATTTCCAATTGGGACAAGATAGAAACTTTGAGTTTGGTGTCGCTGGACTCACAATTTAAAACCACAACTTGTGGTGAAGTCAGATTTTAAATTGTAAATCTCAAAATGGCGCTTTTAGAAAGTTGGCATTTTCTTACTTTAACCATTCTGTGCCTCTGTCTGTCTCTGAATACATCTAGGGTGAGTGGCAGCTGGCCTTTTTGCATTTCCTTTAGACAATCACACATAAAGGGGGTTGAGGTGTGACATTCACACCCTTATGGCCCATCACTAGGCTAATGGGTCCTCCTGGGCTAGGTGGGAGGGAGGAGGTGACACTTGCACCTGACTAGGTCTGTGCCCTTCCCCACACAAAGAGCTGCATACCCCCATGTAGTGAGTCTGGAGTCAGGCCAGGAAGAGCAGGGACCTTTTTTATTTCAAAGGTCTCTTTCAAGTCTCCGACACTTCAAAGGCACCACTGGGTATAAGTACTAGACCCCTAACACTGTTGCACGGTTTCCACTGTTCAGTAAGAACTGTTTGTTTGGTGGGCAACATAAAAGTTGGGATGGTGCCAGACTGAGTCCGTGCACCCCCTCAGGATATATTGGCCTAAATACCTGCTAGCTCACAGTGCCACCATAAACTCACCTAAACCTAGTAAGGTAGCAAATGGTTTGGGCATCCTCCAAATGTGACAACTGTGACCCCCAAGTAATCATGGTAACAGATCTAGAATCGTTTTGCTCAGTAACTCGTGATCTCTCTGAGACATATACAAGAAATACACAATATTTATTGAACCATCGTGATTCTTGTTTAAAATATATGTTCTTCAATAATTAATATACAGAAGCAGACAAATGTGGTTAGCAATATAAGGACAGTGAAAAGAATGAACAATTCCACCTTCGTGCTAATGTAGTGTATGCATGCTGAAATATAACTACTGTGTATAGTGTATTCCTAATTATGCATTCCCTGACCTAGATGTTTAGGGCAGGTGTTCTGACAAGAGTTCCCTACTGGATGATCTAAATCCCCCTCACCTGTAGGCAAGATATGCAGGTCCCTGTTTTAGTTACAGGTTTGTACTTGTGGGTGGTGAGCGCACACTAGTGTGGGTAATTAGAATCAAAGTATTCCGATATGCGTGCAGTGTTGCAAATATGCCTGCGGAGCATATGAGTTAAACCAAATGAGTGGCCTAGACTTTAAGGATGACTAGGACTGCAATCTGCACTGCAAGTAAGTTTTCAATTTTCGAATTAAATTGAATACTTACTTGCAGTGCAGATTGCAGTCCTAGTCATCCTTAAAGTCTAGGCCACTCATTTAGTTACAGGTTTGACATCCCTCCTCGCAGAGGGTACACAGGAATCAGCTAGGCTGACGCACCAACTATCACGATGACCTCGCAATGAAAGCAGAGTGCTCCTTTATTTATAACAATAGCATTCATGCTTCCTTGTCGAGGCTTCAGATGAGCAGACATTATTTAGTGTTTCTGTGATAGCGCCGTCACCTTATGGACTAATAATAAATAACAAAATTTACACAAAGTATGTTCAGGCCTTGTACTAAATATTCAAGATGTCGTGATAGTGTACTTACAAATTGGAATTGTAAGCAAAGTGGATTCAGAGAAGCTAATCCTGCACTGTCAGGTAAGCAAATGTCAAAAGTCAGTGTGTGGAAAAAGGCAACTTTAGAAACTTGTGCATATAAAATGGCATTGTTTCTTCCCGTGTCTAACCTAGCCATGTGACATCCACTTCTTGGACATAAGTCACTAAACGCTATGTCATTGTGAGAATGCGATCCATAGTGATTCTATAGCATGCATTTATGTAAAAAGGTGCTAAAAGTGTAAAAAAAAGTTTATAAAAGGGCAATCATACAATTTGAGAACCAAAGCATACAGAGAGTCAATATTACAACTAGTTAAGCTATTAATAAAAATCAATTAAAAAAAATAATTTAAGATGGGAAAAACAGGCCTCATCAAAATTTCCCACTTAACAGAAGAGACCAATTGTTTATGTGTTCTGAGTGGTAGACAAAACATTTCTATTCCCAGCAGCCGCAGACAATGATCTCGGAGACACACCTGGGAGCAGGTTTATTGAGCAAATGTGTTCCCATTCAGCCCCAACAACAGCCACTGCAAGAGTGATCACAACCAGTGGAACGTCTAAAAAGCCAAAATCCAATTCACCAGGAGCAGAAGGCAGGAAGCATCCCAGGAAAGCTCATAAAATGTGTTTGGAAGCAATGAAATATGCAGAGAACAGCAATACAAATGGGACTATAAAGGGTCCACCAGTACATTTAAGTCCAGAGGCTGAACCGATTGTGTTCCTAGGCACAAATACAGGGCTCACTCGAAAGTGCACAGCAGACAGCTGAATACCACCAGCATGCAGTGAAGCCACACATGCCAAAATGATAAGAACCAATGCTCATTCAATTCCTGAAGCAAGTGTGCATTGAAACATTGTACCATGCATTCACAGCACAGTAACAAATGTGGTAGTGCCACTTCCCTTTGATTTTGAAATGGGACATAGATTGCATGGCAGAAAAATTTAAATCACAGTCCCAACAATGAGGAACAGGACCAACTAATGACCTCCAAAAATGCTTCAGAGCGCGGAGTGAATAAATGATGGAATGACTCCAAAAACTGTCTGGAAGGAGCTAATCAAACCAGAGCCTAAACTCTTTAAAAAGTTTGCTACCCCAACGGTATGAGTCATGTTAAATATATGGTACACCAACTCTCCAAAATGCTGTGGGAAATTGGTGCGGAGTGGCGACTGTATTTCAGAAGATGACTTTGCAACTTGAACATCAAACATCTCCTTTGCTGATGTTAAGGCCACATCATTCTGAAACAATAAAGCTTTCAGTTTGCTCGGGGCATCTAAATGCACATTAGAAAGCTTTATGAAAGGCCACAGTGGTACCTCCCTAAGTGGACGGGCAGGTGGAAACAGTACTTGTTTACAACAAGTAACCACAGAAGGAACTGTGACAAGATATAAGTGATGTCCAGTCGCATTCCACAGTAACCCTGGTCTTTCAGCATCACGTAACTCCAGTTCAAGAGCAATCTGAAAGCTGGACAAATGATGGCCAGTGGGGAACCTTTCAAGTAGCAAGATAAGTTAGCTACAGAAGCATTGCAAGTCATGTGGAGCAAAACTACCTTGCACACTGAAGTACCACTTAAAGCCGTCTCACAATGGAACCTCTGAGAAAGATTTCTGTTTCCTTATTCTGACACTTATATATGAAAGGTAACTCCCAATTCTCATGTACATACCTGTCCCCTAACTCTTCATGTCTGCCCACTTGATTGTGTTCTAAGCAGTGTTGGAAATAATAGATCAAAATTGGCAGAGTAATGAACCCGTTGATTATCCAATTCGCGGAAGGTGTTTCAGCTTCAATGAATGGCAGCCTCTCTAATTTCTCTACATGTCACAGGCATCTTTGCGTGCCATGAGTATCGGCTGTTTTGTTAGTTGGTAAGGTGAAAACATGGTTGTGGCAATGATGTGTCACTAAGGTACGCAACCAGATCGAAGAGTCTGAAGCATCCAAATCAATAGCAGTATTGATCGAAGTTGTGATTGCCCATGTTGTAATCCGGACATGTTGTGTTGTATGATGTATATAGCTGACAACACTATGTTACCCAGGTAGTACATTCTAGACGACAGGGTGGTCATGCCATTGTCAACTACTGCTAAAGTTTTCTCTAAGTTAGCCCTGTCAATGTCATGCATTCTTTCAGCATCTTCCTGCTGAGAAACGTTCCATATTTCAATGTATATTGCATAGTAGAATAGTTTTTGATATGGTTTTCGGGGACCTAACAAGAAGTCCCATAGTTCCAGGTCATCAGAAAGAAGGGTCAAGTGTTGTTCACCTGGGAGAGCGTTGAGGTTTTTAGTCAATCAAGTAACAACTTCCCAACACTTTACATTGTAATCACCCCAAGTGTTCTGTCTGCACATTTTGCTGGTCAGGCCTGCTGATCTTAAAGCTCTCTGTGTTACTCAGGAATCATGCTTGACATCCATTAGTACCTAACAGCCACACAAACCATACCTTCCAATTTGTGTCTGATGTATTGTATGTTCCATTACGCAGCATTATGTCAAGTGTTTCCTCCCTGTATTTTGTAAACCGCTGCTACTTGTCAAAACCTGTGAATGTGGGAATGCGTAGTGTTAAAATCTTTTATCTTAACTAATCCAAGACAAGACATTAGCGGCACAGTTGCGTTCATTATAATAATTTGTTGTGGTATTAGACATGCTCTAAAGATGGCCTTGTTGCCCAGAACCTGCCAATCTTTTGTCCCCCGAATCGACTTTACATCAATAGTGTCTCTCCAAAAGTCAACCCCTTGAGTAGACAGCTAGAAAAGAAGCAGAATATATCAGCTTGGTGTTTGTCAGCATATTTTACTTTGCAAGTGATGGTGCAAGTTTATAAGAATAAGACTCTGGGTCAAATGTATCATAACCAGAAAAATATGCACACTTTTTTGAAAATATTTTTCAACTATCCTTTGGTGGTGTACGGCAATGTTCCCATTGTGTGTAATTGAGAACAGCACTTAGAGTACTTGCTTAATGCAGGAAATGATGGTGTAATGTTGAGGACAAAACCTTTCATCACAATTAGATGTGCCTTCATACATTTCATCAGATAAAAAATTGTATAATGCTCTAGATATTCTAGCATTTCATGGACTATGCTTACATACCAATCATCAGACATAGCATTAGGGGTGACAATGTCGTTTAAAAATAGTTTAAACAAGTATAGGATTTGCAAAAGTTCAGTGGGGCTTTACACATTATACAATACCATATCCCAAAATATCCAATCAGAAACTTCTGAAATGTGGGGCGCTAGGTGGCGCCGGACCAAGATGGCCGCGCGGATGTGAGTCTCCGGCTGCCCGACCTGATTAAGCTTCAATTATCCGCCCATGGACCCCTCGCCCACTGCCGATATGTGTGTGCACCTGCTGCTAGCACTGGGCTGAACACTCGATGCCAGTTTCGAGCCGATTGCTGACCCACCGACGAAGATATCGACCACTATTTTCGCTAGGGGACGGGTCCGCTCCTTCTGCTGGAGACTCATTGCGGCTGGCGTGGCTACCCAAGCACCGGGCGCACACGTTGTGCAGGGCCTGAGACTCTGCTAGATGCGTTGCGGCCCCCCCTCGACAGAGCGCTTGGAGGAAGAGCGAAGCGGAGCTCCCTTGTCAAGACTGCCTGTCTGCTGAGGCACCTTGTGGACGACTGCTGTCCCGACAGCCCCCCCGGCCGAGTGTGGAGGTAGCGGCGGAGCCTGTCTCGGGCCCTGGAGGTCTTCGCCCCCCGCTGGAGTGGTGCCCTGGGGGCCGTGACCGTGCTGGCGTCGCTGCGCCTGCGAGGTGAGAGCTCGCAGGTGAGGCGCCGGGCGGGCCGCCCTAGGCGCCGGTGTATTGCTGCCGCCTTTAATGGCTGTATAGCGGAGGGCGGAGTGGTGTCCTGGGAACCTGACGGCGGGATAAATGCCTGACTGTTGCCGCTTCGGCGGGAGGACGGCGGAGAGCAGTGCGTCGACCAAGGCCCGTTGGGACATTTGCTGATGATTACAGGAGGGACACCAGAGGTGATTGGGGGCCTGTCTGTGGTGCAGCCAGGACTGGCAGAGTGACACATGTATACCCATATTCGGAGAGGGGGTGGTTTGCTAAGGAGAGGGGCTCACGCCATGCCAGTTGTGGCTGAAGAATAAGCGCGATAGAGGGAGGCCTCGCCATACGACACAGCAGCGGACGAGGCGGCTGGGAGGAACGGATAGCACCACTATCAGGCAGCTTGTACACCGGAGGAGATATATTGCTGTGGGGCGACTTTGGGCCGTCTTTCTCTGCGGGCGCTCGCTGGGACAGCATCATGGGGAAAACTGACGCGCGACAATCTAAACTGCCCTTTGAGCAAAAGAAGGCGGTCACGCGATCTGCCGCCGAAGAGGTGGGGGAGCCTGGCCCGGGGCAGGCGACTCCGGTCGCGACTAACCCAAGTGAAGAATTAAAGAGCATGCTCATAGTGATGCAGCAGAGCTTAAACACCCTCTCCGGGAAAATGGACACCATGAACACCCGGCTTGACTTCTTAGTGCTGAAAGTGGATAAACATGAGGAGCAGATAAAGGAGGCGGAGAGGCGTATCTCTGCCACTGAGGATACCTCCGCCACTATGGCCACATATATGACGCAGATGGATAAGCTGCTAAAAGTGATTGCGGCTAAGAATGAGGATTTAGAGGCGCGCAGCCGAAGAAATAACATTCGCCTGATAGGCATCCCGGAGACCACGGCCACTGGGCGCATGGAAGATTACGTGGAGCGGCTTCTAACCACCACTCTGGGAGCGACCTCCTTCTCGGCACACCTAATCGTGGAAAGGGCGCATAGATCGTTGGGTCCTCGACCTCCGGTGGGCGCACCGCCGAGACCCATAGTGGCAAGATTGCTTAATTATCATGACCGCGATGCAGCTTTACGGAGAGTAAGTATGTCCAGGTGAAGCAGAAGTTGCGCAAAGAGAAAATAGAGTACGCCCTGCTATACCCAGCCAAACTACGGATACGGCACCGAGACCGTACGATAATTTGCATCACCCCACGGCAGGCGGAGGAGTTCCTGGGGACTCTCCGACGAGCCTCCCCTGCTCATTCTAATAACAATGTCCGGTCCGGATCACAGTCTCCTGCGGGAGACAACTGACAGCTGTGGCTTGCCGTTGCGGACGGCCGTGGCCAGATCTGATGCGTGATGTTTGTGCACCGCAGCAGAGACATGTGAGAGACGTACCCCTGGGCATGCTGAGGTGAAACTGTTCATGTATGGAGTTGGAGGCAGAGGTCACTCCTGCTACATATTGGGGCCGCCCCGGAGGGACGATGCTCCTGGGTCTGCGCGGCCACCGTCAGATAAGTAACAATGCCTGGTGTTGAACTGTGTTATGACATTAGAGCCTAGCGGCAGCCACGCTGCACTGTGGCTCATGCTGTTCCTACCCACGCAACCCGAAGCTCGGGGCGCATTTGGGGTGGGCTTGCAGGGGTCTTTCCACTCAAGGTCGGGCACCCTCTACCCCTGACCTCCTCCATCACAGGGATGTCTAGGGAGTTCCGCGGTCCAGTGGAACTAGAGGGTTTGAGAGGCACACCAGCGCCCCACTTAGGGCGGTCCCCTATACCTACGGGTAATAAGGTTACAGTCGTTCTGCATTTAGACTGTTTCCAGTTTTGTGCATGTTAATGCTGGGGAGGGAGGGGGGAGGGTTGTGGGTTCCCGGCGTGATTGGGGCGCTGTTGTGGGTGGGATGGGAGGGGGGGTTCATCATGAAGAAGCCTCACGGAAAATTGGGAGATGGATATTGTATATTGGGCCCTAGGGCGTTTCGGGGACCTTACTGCGCTGCACGACTGGAGCCACGTCTACCTTCCCCTACATGGGCTGGGGGGTTGTTCCACCATGTCCGGAGACCGTGCGGGCATTCCCCACTGAAACTGCGTACGCGACATGGAGGGGACCCGTAGAGAGGGAATTAAGCTTTTGTCATGGAATGTGAGGGGGCTGCGGGATCCCAGGAAGAAAAGGCAGATCCTTACTTACCTTGACAGACATGATATAAGCATAGCTGCACTCCAGGAGACGCACACTGACCCCCGAAGCCCCCCGACCTTTGGAAGCAGATGGGCCACCCACCGAATTTTTTCCGCCTACTCCACGTACGCACGAGGCACGGCCATTCTGGTTAGGCGGGGGACACCCTTTAGATATGGGGGAATGCGAAGTGATGGAGAGGGCAGGTACTGCATGATGTGGGGTTCCCTGGGGACTCATTCGGTGGTCATTGTCAGTTATTACGGCCCTAACACTGATAGTCCTGACGTCTTGAACGTGCTGTGGGGACAGATATTAGAGGTGGGGGCCACTCATGTCCTATGGGCGGGTGATTTTAACACGGTCTGTGATCCTACGAAGGACCGGTCCACACACTTACCCCATCACTACACTCGCAGTCAGGGAGCGCTGCGAGGATTGCTAGAGGATGGGGGATTGATTGACTTGTGGAGGTACAGGCATTCAGAGACAAGAGAGGGGACCTTTCACTCAACCGTGCATGCCTCATGGTCAAGGCTGGATTACTGGCTGGGGTCCAGGGGGGTCTGCACTTGGGTGAGGGCTGTTGATCATCTGGCCCGCACACTGTCTGACCACTCTCCGGTGAGCCTTACTCTGACCATTCCCAACGCGCAGGCCGGCACCAGGAGTTGGAGACTGGCTCCGGAGGCACTGCTTGACGAGGTATTCAAGACAGAATTGGAGGATGCCATAGTTAACTTCTTTGAAAAGAATAAGGGATCAATCGAGCGGGTGGGCATGCTATGGGAGCCATTTAAGGTGACCATACGCGGAATCTGCATGGCCAAGAGCTTTGGGGTACTGAGAGATATCCGCCGACGGCTCCGACGATTGGAGGAAGAACTTAAGGGAGGCAGAGGTCTGGCGGCAGGGTGAAGGGGAGGGAAGGGCCAGGATGAGAGAGCTGATGACAGAATACGCTGAAACAGCCGACAGAGAGGCGAAATTTAAAGGGAAGTATGCAAGGGCGAGACGGTACGGGGAGGGAGGTAGGCCTGGGAAAGCCTTGGCGCAGGACATCAGACAGCCCAGACATGCTAACCACATACTGGAGGTGGAGGATCACGAGGGCACTAGCCATAAAGACAGTGCCCGGATATTGCAGACCTTCACTGCCTTTTATGCAGAACTCTACCGCTCTAAAGGTACCAACGAGACGGACTTCCCCCCCTTTTTTGATGACATAACGCTGGGGTATATAGAGGATAATCAAAGGGAATTCCTCTGCGAGCCATTTACTAATGATGAATTGAGGGAGGCTGTTTTTCAGCTACGATCTGGGACGGCGCCCGGGCCTGACGGTCTTCCGAGCGACTTTTACAAGCAATACTTTGATCTGCTTGGCCCCATCCTCCAGGAGGTGTACGCGGAGGCCTTGGAGACGCAGGCGCTGCCACCCACAATGAGAGAAGCCCTTATCATATCAATCCTGAAGCCGGACAAGCCGCCCAACAAGTGCGACTCGTACCGGCCCCTGTCACTCATAAACGTAGACAGTAAAATACTCACAAAAATGCTAGCCAATCGATTGAACCTCCTGATGGATAAGCTGGTTTTACCAGACCAAGCGGGCTTCATCCCTGGGAGATCCACGTCCCATAGTCTTCGCACCCTCTTTTCGATCATACAGCAGGTGGCCCCGCAGCTGCCCTTGGCGGCTGTATTCTTGGATGCCACCAAGGCGTTCGACTCTGTAGAGTGGGAATACTTACAAACTGTTCTGCGTAATATGGGATTGCCGGTGGGTTTCTTGGCTTGGATTAAACTGATCTATGCCGCTCCGGCGGCCAGGGTGCAAATTAACGGATACACGTCTGAGCCCTTCCTGCTAACGCGCGGCACTAGGCAGGGCTGCCCGTTGTCGCCGCTGCTGTTCGCCCTGGTGATGGAACCACTGGCGGCAAAGGTGCGCCAATATCACCAGGAGAAGGCACTGCGATGCCTGCTGCGCCCCATCTTGATTTCGCTATACGCGGATGATGTCACCCTTTATGTTAAAGACCCGAAACATAACATTAACCAGCTCTTGCGGGAGTTCGTTCGATTTGGAGGGCTGTCTGGCATACAAATCAACTGGGCGAAATCTCAGATACTTCCGCTCACTCCCGCTGTGGTTCCCTTTGTGCTCGACTTCCCACTGGTGTGGTGCACTGACACTGTCCGGTACCTTGGCGTGAATGTCGCTCTGGCCCGAGAGGAGGTCATCCGAGATAATTATGGGCGCGCCATGGACACGCTCTCTGACACAATTACTCGATGGATTGCCATGCCGCTCTCCATTGCTGACAGGATCTCGTTGGTCAAGATGGTGGTATTACCTAAGTTCCTCTATTACTTCTTGAACATACCCTACTTCCCGGGCCGACCCTTTTTCTCTGCCCTGCAGACGGAACTTTTTCGCCTCGTGTGGGGTGGCAAGCAGCCGCGGATCAAATGGGAAACGTTGGCAAGCCCGTATGCGGCGGGAGGACTCGAACTGCCGAACTTTGAACTATACTACATGTGCGCCCAGGGGAATCAGTACATGGGGAGATGTCTACCCAAACGGGTCATTTGCTACCCTCCAGCAGCTGTGCTCGGATCCCCCCCCTGATGCTATGGACAT
Organism: Triturus cristatus; assembly: GCF_964204655.1. Taxonomy (NCBI): domain Eukaryota; kingdom Metazoa; phylum Chordata; class Amphibia; order Caudata; family Salamandridae; genus Triturus; species Triturus cristatus. The sequence continues at coordinate 944,351,697 of NC_140587.1, read as the reverse complement.
TTTTTTGTATGCCCGCCTGCAAGAGGGGATGCGTGCCTGCACCCCGGATTATCCGCGGGAACCGCCGGTGCTCCCCCAGATGCATGTACTGCTGGGAGCACAGACTGCGTCCCACTTGGTCTCCACCCTCTATAGATCATTATACGCTGATATCGGGGCATCGCAGAGTGCTGTGCGGGCCAGATGGTCTCAGGACTTGGGACAAGAAATCTCGGACCGGGAGTGGTCCTATTGCTGTGCGCAGATAGAGAAGGTGTCTGCTAGCAGCCGGCTGCGCATCACGCACTTTAAATATGTGCAGAGATACTACTATACGCCTGCCCATTTGAGGCGGTTTGGGTTGCGGGCTGATGCCAGGTGCCGGGCGGACGAAGCAGACATGCTGCACTTGGCCTGGAGTTGCCCGGCCCTTCAGGAATATTGGGAGCAAGTCTTTGACGCAGTTGGGAAAATGCTGGGTTGCCCGCTACCGCCATCTCCACTGATGGGTGTCCTGGGTTATACCGAGAAGCTCCCTGTCGCACACAGGAGGTTTGCCTCTCTCGGTTTACTCCTTGCCAAATGGGGAATGGCCTGCAGGTGGGGTAGAGGGAGGGGGCCGAAATTCAAGGATTGGATTAAGACAAGGATTCTTTGGCAGGATCAGCTTGCCCTGTACTCTGATCTCCTGCCGCAGGCTTCCCGGCCCCGGGATATCTGGGGGCCCTTGAAGACCTACTTGCTGTTGAACCCACTGCTCCCGGACGAAGCTGTCCCCCCCCTCCACATTCAGATAAGATTGAGCTTTAGCAATTTAGATGCTCCTTGTGTTGGCGCGTAGTGTTTACCTTCTTGATTACTCTCACCGTGAGGCTAGTGAGGCGGGGTATAATTACGTTGTTCTGTAAGGTTGTTAGAGATGCAGCACCTTTGTGCTATTCAACTACATATTTGTTTTCTCCCTGATGCGGCCGGCCCTTGTTGGGTTGTAGGCGAATCGCTGTCTACACCACCACCTTTCACTTCTCCTAGCACGCTGCCGGCCACTTGTGGTTGTAGGCGTTAAGCTGTGTACTGATATCATATGCTGAACAAAGGTTTTAGAAAAAAAAAAAAGAAACTTCTGAAATGTACACCAGGGAAAGGCCTATTTGTTCTTTGTGTGATGATGAGTGTGGTTTGAGAACCAAATTCACCAGTTGTACAGCAGAGCGTTCAGGGAGATAGTGTTTATTGAGAAGCAGGAAAAAGACTGTCACAAAATGAATCCAAAGGACCAGGAAAAGTAAAGCAATTGAAATCCAAAGGTGTAACCATGGGGGCACAAAATACGTTTTTTCAGCTAAAGATAGAAACATGCTGTCTTAACCGAAAGGGTAGAGGTGGTGGTGCAATTGGATCAGATGAATCCGATGAAAAGTCATCAAAGTTAATGAAGAAACCAGGAACAGGCCGGTCTTTTTTTAGTAACGTTGCTGGGTTTGTAGAAATGGGAGATGACCATATCAATGTTACGTTGACGTAAACAGTAGTGTCTGGATTCCGAATTGAAATCTGTGTTTCTGTTTTAGTTGAGTTTACAGTTGTTGTAGTAACTGGTAAAAGGGATACTTCAGTGTTAGTTACTGTGATCTCCTGTCGGAGAGAGGATGCTTCATCAGTTATCAAAGCTTCCATCTGAACTTCATATATGGTAGCAAAAGGAGGCAGGTAAATTCCCAGGAGTCCACGTGGCCTACTGTTGAGAATCGGCCACATACTGTGGTTTAATCAGATCAATGGAGACAAATCTCTTGATTTTGCAGCCAGCAAGTGACGGTAGAAGTACAGTTATGCTGCCTTCAACAATCAGGACAGGTACAGGCACTCTTAAGGTGGCCTAAATTGTTTCTTGTCCACAATTTTCTCCCTGACCAGGTCCCCAACCTTCGGGATCCAGACAGGTCTCGCCTGTTTTACCTTTACTTCTATCGTGGTAGTGCATTTTACTTGGATGTTGCTTTGTTCGTCCCGGAAGCTGTTCAGTTCCTGTAAAACAGCTAGACGTTCTTGTAAGTCAAATGGTATTTCCGCCGCCACTATTTTGGGATTGTCGAAGTCTGAGACCCACATCTTTACCCCAAACAGGATATCATAGAGAGTCTGACCACCCAGTGATTTTCTAGGCAGATTGTTGAGTGCCCTTTGGATCTCATGTAGATGATGGACCCAAATGTGATCTGAGCCTAATACCCTAGCTGTTTAAGACTGCCTTAAGTCCCTTATTTTTCTTTCCATGACCAAATTTGCCTTGGAATGCTATGAGGAGGAATACCGCATGGTCACCCCCAAACTTCCCATTACCTCTTTGTAAGCCCTGGAGGCGAACACCGGACTCTAGTCAAATTGTAGTGTGCCAACTCTGTATGTCTCAATAAAGACTCACAAATCATTTGTAACAGTTAAGGCATCAGCTGATCACTGTGGCCATACCCATAGCAATCAAGAGCAGGGATCCACTGCCACCAAGATATACTTGTAGGTCCAATCCAATGACAGAGGAACACAGTGGTCCAGATAGACACAGTCAAGTGGCTTGTTTGAAATCAACAGAGGTATCTGTGGTGGTCGCATCACAGTGGAGCCCTTCATCTGCTGGCAGATGTAGCTCATAAGCACAAAGTCCTTGGTCTGTTGAAAGATGACCTGGCAACCAGTAGCATTGCTGCAATAGTGAAACTGTAGTATCTAATCCCTTGTATGTGGATGCAGGACTCTCATGTGCAGCTAGGATTAATCCTAACCTGTGGTCAGAATTTGGTATTACTATATCCCTGAATACAGGAATGTGAGAAAATGAAACGTGTTCTGCATCTAACTTGGAGTACATGAGTGGAAAACCTTTCAGCAGATGGGTGTCATTGCGTGCACCATCGACCGCCATCATAATGTAATTGTCTAGTCTCATGCTGAAACGAGTTATTGCAGTGAATGCAGCAGTTTGCACTGTTCCTTTAGAGGCTTCATCAGCCATTGAATTCCCTGCAACAAGTATGCCAACACGCTGGTGACTCAATGTGTGTATTACATAAGTCTGTGACAAGCAATCCTTCAGCTTTGCCACCTGTTCCCAAGGCATTTTGTGCTTTATAGTGTACCCCTTTGAATCTCTGTATCCATTCTGGCTCCAGTAGTGTAAATATTCATTGCAAGACTGGACACAGTAATACCAATCACACACTATGAGTGTAGGGAATCCATGATCCGCATTTTCCAGTGCCAGTATCAGAGCCCTCTGTTCTGCCAACTATGCTGTGCAGTCACCAAGTGACTGTGTAGGTTTTATCAGGACGGAAATCTCCATCCTGCATGTGCCCCTTTATGCAGCCCACTAAGTATTGATGCTTTGTCCCTACAGCAGTTTGTGCAGAACCATCAGTGTAAATGATGTAATCACACTGTTCTAAAGGCATCATTTCATTAGGCAGAGGATACTCTTGCTCATAATGCAGAAAGGCTTGTGTTTGTAGTGTAGAATCGAATCTGTAGTCTTCATCTGATGTGGTGAGTGAGTTAGCCCATTGTATCCAACGTGGGTGCAATGCTTTTGAGTTTGGAATGCTTGCTCGTGTAATGGCCTTTAAGGTCGGCACTGGGGTCACAACGATAATTTGTTTGCCCTAAGCCAATGCTCTCTCTCTCTCTCTCTCTCACCACAGCTGTCAGTATATTATTTCAGTAGGTGCAAAACACATTTCTTCATTAGTATATAAATGCAATTTATGTGCAATCGGTACAGTGTCACCTTCATTGAATGTTAAGTAGGCATACCCTGATGTGCAGGCACTGACACAGATCACCTGGTTTGCTGCGTTCACACGAGTGGGTAAATATTTTGAAGCTATCATTTCAGCTTGTGCTGAATGTAATGCTGAATTTAATATTTGTGTGTGTTCAGTGGTCCAGTGTGTACTTGAAAAGTCTGGTTGGATCAGGTCATAGAATGGTTTAGCAAGTTCTGTGTAATCTGGAATGCAGGTTCTGCCAAAATGTAGGACTGCTAATATGAATTGTAACCTCTTTAATGTTGTTGGAGGATGTAGAAGCGCACACTTCTCTAACAAGCACATCACTAGGCTTTGCCTTCACTTGACAGCTCATATGCAAGAAACAGGGCATTGAGGTGGCAAATGTTTGATTTTTTAAAGTCACATTTGTATCCCATATGAGCAAATCCCAGAATAATGCGATCTACTCTTGTCAAGTGTACAGAAAGGTCACCATCCGTCAAATAGATGTCATCGACATAGGACAATGCCTGGTCATCAAACATTTCCAGCAGTTCTGTCTGTTACTGTTAGAAATGGGGGTCTCTGGTTGGTAGTGGATGGCCACTGTCCAAGCAGGAACCCTTCTTCCTAAGTCAGAGTGAAGGGCTGCACCCCTTTGACAACCCCTGCTCCACCCTGTGGTAACGTAGCACGAGCAGTTAGGCTAATCTCAGAGGCAGTGTGTTAAGCGTTTATGACCATACACAGTAATACAGTGAGGAACACTACAAACGGACACAACACAGGTAGGTATAAAAAAATAGTTATCTTTATATATAGGCTTATCAAAAGACCAAATAACGAGAAAGCCACAATACTGTGCAAAAATAATTCTCTCTGGATGCTGCAAAAACAGTTCAAATGGGGAATGCAAAGTTCAGTTCAGGGCAATGGTCTCTGCGACCCTTTTACTCACAGTTCCGGGATGTTGTCAATAATCCACAAAAATGCCGCTACGGCGGGATAGCGATGTTTTTCCTCACGCTCTTGGTCGCAGCCGCTGGCTAACGGGTGTTAGCGAAAATTATGAGGCCCGCAAGCGTGCGGGCGATGATCAGGCCAGCGAGCCCTCAGCGGCAGCAGTGGGATGATTTTCCTGACCCTCTGCGGCTGTGGCGGCTCTCTAACAGGCTTTAGCGATAATTTTGAGGCCGCAAGCGTGCGAGGCGATGATCAGGCCAGCGAGCCCTCGGCGGCAGCAGTGCGATGATTTTCTTGACTTTCCTCGGCTGCGGCGGCTCGCTAACAGGCCTTAGCAACAAAATGAAGTCCACTGGTCCTGAGACTTCAGTCAGGAGGCTAGTTCTCTCTCTAGACCTTGGGTGATTGCAGGTTCAAGATTAAAAAGTTCTCTTACAGCTCCTTTTCCCTCTTATTTCCAGTCCAATGAAAACTACTGCAGGCCAATCCAGGGAACAGCACACAACACCAGGACAGTGCTCTCCTGCAGCTTCCTTCAGTTCCACGGACAGAGGTTGGTCTTGAGATTCAGGGGCAATACAAATTGTAGGGATTTCAGCACAGATATTTATACCCCAAAAGTTTTTGTTCTCAGAAGCTACAAATCACTGAACCCAGCCAGAACCAGTTCTGCCCAGCCCTAGAGCACTTTGTTTACCAGGCTGCATCCTTCCTTTCAGAAAGAGGGGGTCTGTCATCAGACCCACAGTGGGAGGTGGAGCCAGCATTCACCTTGCCAGGCACAGCCCTATTCAGGTCCAGGAATTACCCCTCCCCACACTCCAATGCAGATCTCTCTATTCAACCCAGGTCTGACTCAACCTGCCCTGTCCCTCCAAAACCAGACAGCCAATACACATAACAGCAGAGCACACTGGAAGGCTTAGGCAAGAAAATACCTACTTTCTAAAAGTGGTATTTTCAAACACAGAATATAAAAATAAACTTCACTAAAAGATGTATTTTAATATTCTGAGCTCAGGAATACTAAATTCGTTTTTCTATCAAGTTCTATGGGTCAGTTAGGACTATAAAATGTAATAGCCAAACCACCCATTCTGGCCTATGGAGAACAGGTAGCCTTACAGTAGTGAAAAACGAAATTGGGTGTAATTCACTACCAGGACATGCTACACACATCAGAGCAAGTCCTACCTTACACATACAATGCACCCTACCATAGGGGTGACTTACATGATGCCAAGGGAAGGTTCAGGGGCTGGGAAGTGGGTGCACTTCACAGCCAAGATGGTAGTTCTAGACTGCACATAGACACTGCAGTGGCAGGTCTGAGACACACTTTACAAGCTGCTTCTGTGGGTGGCGCACATCCGCGCTGCGGCACTGAATGGCAGTGACGCAGCGCCCAGAGCATCTATCACCAGAAAAACAGAGGAGGCACAGCGAAAAAATGGAAGGGAGACTAACGCCAATGGTGCCAGGTCTAACAGTTACCCTGACTAAAAACAGCCTTTGAGAACCTAGCGCACTGAATGTGTCAATCATCTGCTTCCATTCGCAATATCTGGTGTTGTTTTGTATTTTTTAAGCACTATGTTCATTAGTGCTGCGCTGTTTGCGTTTTGTACTACAAATGTGTGAATATCTGTGTCTAAGTGTCTGTAATCTAAAACTAGACAATATGAGTGGTCTGCTTTCATAACGGGAAATAAGGGAATATTCATAAGAGACATGCAACTTTGTATTTCACCTTGGTATTCGGGTTGTTCTAGAATCTCACTAACTTGTTTTTTGGCCTCATTTGTAATGGGGTATTGTCTTTCAGGTTGTGGGGTAGACCTCATTGGAATTTCATGATAAAGTGAACCGTCAACCCACCTCACATGGATGCGGTTTAACACGAGAGCCAGTGCTAACCTCCTTGGTGTATGAATGTTTCACTGATTCTGGAATGAGGTCGGAAAAAGCGGGTAAAATTACTGTTTCTTTATTGGGGCAATCCATTATGAAATCAGGTGGCCAATCCTTTTCGGTCAAGAGAATATTGAAACCATATGTTAAATCCTCCCAAAAGAGTCCATAAATATGTCTAGGTACATCCCCCTCCAATTGGAGTTGTATTTCATATAATCGATGTGGGAACCTTAACCTAGTATAGTTATCTCCACCTGGATATACTCACTCAGTGCAACCCCCACCAGACAATCCATCAGGTTCAGGCAATCTATTGTGACTTCTGTTGTACTATTGAGCATAGTCACTCCCCACTCCCCAATCAGAAGCAGTGTCCTCAATATCCGCGGCATGCCTGACCATAAGTCCAGCTACCTTCTTCTTTTAAATTGAGGATTTGATGTTTTAGGTTTGTCTTCCTGTTTAATGATGTAGCCGGATGAGCGTTATGAGTCCTTCTTTGGTGTCATGTACTTCTCCGATCTGCCGTCTGGCTGTCCTTCTCTATCCAAACATTTATCAGAAGACTCTTGAAAGGAACGAGAGAAACGTGTATCAGTATCCTGATGCCTGTCGGGTGGCCTAATATTATCACAGTTATGCAAATCATAACGTTTCTCAGTGGCTTCCTGTGAGGGAGACCCACCCTGTGATTTAGTTTTGTCTTTGTTCTTCTTATTTTCTCTTTTTAGTGGAAGAGTCGGTGCTTATTTAGAGTTATCCTTTTCAGAATTACTCTTTAGTTGTGGTTTCCTAGGTCCACCTCCCACATTCCTGGTGCTAAACCCCATAGGCACTGGCATGTAGCCAACACTGCTGCCTTCCCCTTTATGTTGCTTAACATAATTGTGGATACCATGGCAAAATTGCCCATCAATTTCATCCTCACATCCAGGGAAGTTGCTGCCCCATACTCATTCTGAATCTGTATAAGTACTTCTGGCAAAACAGCTAATGTAGGGGTACCATGTGTTCTGGTTTGTACTGAAGGGGGGAGCCGTCCCTATCAGCAAGCACATTTTTAATATTCTGTTTTTCTTGGGGTTCCGTACGAGGAAACACTGCTTTGATATGACTTGTTTTTTGTGCAATGCAAAACAGAATTTCCTCCCGTTTGATGGAACCTTACGCATTACTGCATTCAATGTTTGTGGACTAATGCCAGGGCTAGTCAATTGTGGTTGACGGTGTAGGAAGCTGGCTCTGATATTCTATACCAAAATGAGGTACTGTGTGCACAGAGTCCAGTGAATCCCCAGAGGCTTTACAGAGGCTCAAGTAGATAATACTAATGCTCTCTATTGTGGTAAGGTGGGCAAGCGGTTAGGCTTATCAGAGGGCAGTGCTAAGAACTTGTTGTACACACACGGGCTGTAAATGATGCACACACTCAATGGCTAACTCCAAGACCAATGGTTTGTAAAACTAATAATTTTGGTACATTTATTTTATAGAACCAAAGATATTTTGTTGCATGTAAATACGTTTTGCAATATCAATGCTTTTAAATGTAAAAAATTGATTTTTCAACAATAAAATGTTATCCTGTGCGGGAAAACACAATCAGCAATATGCAGGTAAGTAAACAGTTTATAATATTGACTTTCTGGAGAAAGAATAAATACCAGGTAAGGTTCAGGTAAGTGACAAAACTGCACCACCAGCAGCACTGAAGTGGCCGGGTGCAGAGATCAAACTCAGTATTTGGTGAAAATGTTATCCAATGGAGAAAGGGGGCAAACACTTAAGGTAAGTTAGGTAAGGTAAGTAAGGTAAGTAGCACGGTTTTTTAACCCAATATCTCGGGTTTAAGGTAAGCACAGGGGGGGGCACAAGGCAGCACTAGCCTTACACCTCCAGCGCCACTGGGGTGGATGGGTGCAGAGTGCTAACACAGCATCGGACACCCAATGCAGACCAATGGGAAATCTCGAAATTGGAAAAATGCTGCAGGCTCTGGCCAGGAGGCTGCTTAAAGGAGACCTACAGCTGCACAGGTAAGTTAGGATGTGCTGGTGTGTCAGGACACCACCAGTTGATCTCCACCAAGGCCCAGGGACTCCAGATGCAGGAGTGTCCTTTGGTGTCGGAAAACAGCTTACTGGTGAAGGTTGCGGTTGGGGGCGTTGTCGTGCAGAGGCTGCAGGTGTCAATGTGAAGTCTGGCAGAGGTCAGCCCACGGTGGACTCTTGCTCAGAATTGCTGGGAAACCTTTACTGGAAATGTGGGACACTGGTACTCGGGCAGTGAGCGTTTGGCGCAGAGGTAGTCTAGCGGTTCCGCAGGCAGTGCTTTGGTCCTTTTAAGTTGTTTTTCTTTGGACATATCCACTGTCAACAGGAGAGTAGAAGTCTTTATGGAAGGCAGGCAGTCCTCCAAGGGATTTGGAGGAACTTGGTCTGCAGGGCGAGTCATTGAAGCTTGTAAAGTTTGAAGCTTGCAGGCAGGCTGGCAGGGCTCGGACCAAGGCAGTGGCTGGAGCTTCTTTTGTGCAGGGATTGGCTCTTCTTTGTTCTCTTCTTCATAGGTCATTGGTAATCTGAAAATTAAGGCTCAGGGGTTCCCCTAAATACTAACTTTAGGGATGTTTCAGGGATCAGAAGGTAGTAGCCCATAAGCTACTTATCTTTAGGGTGCCTACGCCGTTTGAATGTCAACTCTCTCTGGGGAGGGGGCATATCTCTAACCCTATTGGCTAGAGTCCTCCAAAACAGTATGGAGGATTTTGAAAGGAGGAGTACACCTCAACTCAGGGCATCTTAGGAGTGGTCCTAGCTGAGATGGTCACACTTCTCTTGCTTACTAATTTTCCTGCTGATCTTGCTGCCACAAATGGGGCATGGTCAGGGGGGCAGGCACCTCCACTAGCAGGAGAGGTACTTGTTAGCATAGCAAAGGATGTAAGGCCTTTGAGGCTCACTGCCCTTATCTGTTATTCCTACTTGGGGGTAAGTGTGAAGCACCTCCACCCAGAGCAGACTTTATTTCTGATCCTCGAGAGGAAAAGGCTCTCACCTCAGGGGGTCAGATACATATCTAGAGGTAGCAGGCTGGTGGGGACCAGTCAGGCACACACTAGCGAGTTGGTAGGATTTCAGGGTAACCTCTGAGGCACTCTCTAGATGCATTTCTTAATAAATCTAACACTGGCATCAGTGTGGGTTTAGTAAGCTGAGATGTTTGATACCAAACATCTTGGAATTCGGTGAAGCCATCATGGAGCTGTGGAAATTGTATTGACAAGATCCCAGCCCACGTAGTCAGTATGGCTTCATTGTGCACTTTTAATGTCTAAGAAAGGACTTAGACACTATAGGGGCATGTATGCTCATGCTGTTATGCCCTCACATGAGGTAGTGTGCAGCCTACTTTAGGGCTGTAAGGCCTGCTGTAGGGGTGAATTACCTATGCCTCTTGCATTGCTGGTAGAGGTGGCACACAGGGATGTGTGCCAGGTCAACTCTTCACTTTTTTCTGCACCAAAACACGCAGGCTGCTATCTATGGCAGTATACCTATGTTTGGTGAGGCATCTCGTAGGGTGGCATAATACATGCTGTATCACATGGCCTCCTTCGCCAAAGATTAGAGTTATGTGGAGTCAGGGACAAGGCCCTACGATGGATGATGTCCTTCCTGTCGTTTCGAGGATTCCAGATTACACAAGACACTCATACGTCCAAGAGTTTTCCCCTACCACAGGGAGTTCCACAGGGCTCAATCCTTAGCCCCATGTTGTTTAACCTATACATGGGACCACTTGCTACTATAGTGGAGGGGCACAAGGTGTCTATTGTGTCCTATGCTGACATTACTCAGCTTATCAGTACACTGTCCCAAAAGCCGGGCCTGGCTGCCCACAAATTCTCACAATGCATGCAAGAGGTAACAAATTAAATGTCTAATCGCTGCTTGAAACTTAATGGCAGTAAAACAGAGGTGATAACTGCAGGAAAAGCTCCATCCATCTGGTCCTCAGCATGGAGGCCTATGTCATTGGGACAGCTGCCAACTCCTAAAACAGAAGTAAAAAATCTGGGAGTATGGCTCGACTCAAAGCTGACATTTGAGAGTCAAAACCGGAGAGTCACAGGCATATGCTTCGGAACTCTAAAGGCCCTGAGAAAGGTCCTTGATCCATTGCCTGTTATCTCCAGAAAAACTATAGTACATGCCGTGGTCACCTCCCAAATTGACTACGGAAATGTCCTGTATCTAGGACCAGCGAAAAAAGGAATAATGAAGCTACAATCTATACAAAATGCAGCAGCCCGCCTAGTGCTGAACCTCCCAAGAAGAGCATCCAAGCAAAAGCCTTAGCCAGACTACAGTGGCAACCAGTCGAAAAGAGAATATTGTTTAAAGCAATGTGCCACTGCCACCGCATTCTGGGTAAGAAAGGGCCACTATACCTTCAGACCCTGATAGCATCTCACATACCCAACAGAAACCTAAGATCTAAGGGTAAAGCACTAGCTAACATTCCAAGAATCAGAAAGGCTAGGATGGGTGGCCGTTCCTTTAGATTCCTAGGCGCAAAAAAAGTGGAACACTCTACCAGCTGAAATATGAACAGAGCCAGTTGAAATGACCTTTGGCAGAAGACTAAAGACCTGGCTTTTTCCACCTGCCAGTCTCTAGACCTTCCCGCAACCCTTGTCTATAGGCCTGAGGCAGAGTACTGTCTCTCCCTGTCTCTAACCTTCACAGTCGGATATCTGTTTGGCTACTAGCGCGGGGTCACACCGGCGGTGTAACCAGGCACTCTATAAATGGCAAAATATATATATAAATATAATATAGAGACCTTCTCTGGTCACAAAGGCCTTGGTACCACTTATACCTTTTACAAGGGACTTATTTGTGAGCCAGTGGTGTGCCACTTGTGGAAACAAAGGTACAGTTTTGGGAAAGAACACAGGGAACCTGGTTAGCAGGAAGCCAGTGCACACTCAGTCAAAGATGCATAGGAGTCAAGAAAACAATTTGAGGGTAACCATGCCAAAAAGGGTACTTTCCAACATGTAGCTTGAACAGTCCACGCAGGGTTAAGTGTCAATGTTTGCATAACGAACTGTGTCAAATATCTGTATGTTGTGACTAAGTGTTTATATAGTCTATGCAATTGTACTGCTGACAGATTATCAGCATTAGGATGCACTGTGTAGCCAGCTAAAACTGTCCATGTTGCTCCCTCATTACTGAGGAGACCTAGTATAATGTATTCTGTTGTGTGTGATCGGGCGCCATTAAACCAATTTCTGGGTTCATGGTATGTCAAATGTATCTCTAATTCTTCACAGCGCTGTGTAGTTGTCCGAAACTTCATCTTCTTTTTATTTGTGAAATAGCCCTGCTGTGTTGTCTTCTGCAAGGAATGTAACCCATGAATAGAACACCTCTGTTGTATATGCATCTGGAGCCTCAACCACGAAAGTAACATCTCCACCTGTAAGTGAGAGACCATGTTGTAATACTTTCTGTGTAAGCCACATGTCTTCACTTTTCATCAATGTTAATTGCTTCAGCGTCGTCTTCTCTTGACGTAATGACTTACAGAGAGGGTAAAACAATGGGAATTAATCATTTGAATTGTTTAGGCTTAAACAACTTGCTGCCAAAATATATGGGAGTTACCGACTCAGTTTGAGGAGGATAGTCCCTACCACCATGAGCGTGTCTGGTTAGGAGGTGTGTAGGGGTCTCTACATATGCACGAGAGAACTACTCAAGCAATCCATCAAATACAAACCCAATCTATCACGTTAGTGGCACAAAATCGCACGGTTTCCACTTTTCAGTAGGAGCTGTTCGTTTTGTGGACAAAATAAACATTGGGATGGTACCAGACTGATTTTGTGCACCCCCTCAGGATATGTTGGGTTATAGACCTACTAGCTCACAGTGCCGCCATAAGCACCCCTAAACCTAGTTAAGTAGCAAATGGTTTGGGCAACCTCTGAACAAGACAACTCTGACTGCCAAGGAATCGTGGTAACTGATCTAGAACCCATTCGCTTAGTCACTTGTGCACCGTCGGAGACATATACATGAAATACACAAAGGAGTGTTTTCAATATTTATTGAGCCATTGCGATTCTTGTATAAAAAATATGCGCTGCAATGATAATAGGGAGAATCAAACAAATGTAATTAGCAATATAAGGATAGTGAAAATAATGAACGATTACACCATCATGCTAATGCAATGTATTTTTATCTAGCATATAAGTAATGTGTATAGTGTACTCCTACTTATGGATTTGACAAAGTAGATGTCAAGGGCGGGTGTTCTGCCAAGAATCCCTTACTGGATTATCTAAATCCCTATTACCTGAAGGGAAGGTATGTAACTTTCTGTCTTCTTCACAGGTTGGACATTCCTCTTTGCACAGGGTAAACAGGAATCAGCTGTGTTGAAATGACAATGATCGTGATGACTTCGCAATGACAACAGAGTGCTCCTCTATTTAGAGTAGGAAAATGCACATGTACAATAGCATTCATGCCTCTGTGTCGAGGCTCCAGCTGAGTTGACATTGTTTATTGGGATAGCGCTGTCGCCTTATGGACGAATAATATATGCCAACATTTACACAATGTATGTTCAGGCCTTGTACCAAATGTTCAAGGTGTCATGATAGTGTACTTATGAAGTGAAATTGTAAGCAAAGCGGATTAAGGGAAGCTAATCCTGCACAGTCACATAAGCAAATGAGTGTCAAAAGTCAGTGTGTGGAAAAAGAAGGTTACTTTAGAAACATGCACATGTAAAATGGCAGTGTTTCTTCCCGGGACTAGCCTAACAACTTGACAACACCACAAACTTAGTACACTCTTGACCTGAGAACAATCTGCCAGGAAGGACTGCTGTGCTGCTGAAGGGACTGACACTTTGCTGAACACTGCTGGATTTGCTGGATTCCTGCTGCCTGCTGCCCTTTGCCTGGTGAAGAGAAAGACTGAAACTGACTGTCTACATCCCTAGAACCAAGTGACTCCAAGGGCTTGCTGACTTGCCTCCTGTTCTGAAGTCTCAGGGACATGAAAGACTTAATTCAGCTCTGCTTCAGCCGCTGGATTCTGTCGGCTGTGAGTCCTGCTCTACCAAGATTTGCCAATCCAGTCCTGGGCCCTAAAGTGGGGTTCTGCAGCTGTTTTCTGCCAAAAGCTATGCATCACCTTCTTTGCGCCGGTGAGAACCAACGCATTTGCCTTTGACGCTGACGCCGAGTCGGTTTGGGGACTCAACAATGTGAACAGCACTGCTCGATGATGACGCAGCACCTTCATCGTAAGGAGTCTGACGATGATATGGGACCCGACTGTGAGGCTTGTTGATGATGCAGTGCCTTCATCATAAAGGCATTTGACGCAGACGTGGGACCCGACTGCGTGACTGGGAACTGACCAAGTTGCGCCTCAACATCGACACACCCTCCAGAAAAGTACTGTTTTCAGAGGGGCCAGCGTGGCTTCTGTATCTGTCTCCCGCTCCATCGTGGTCGGCTTGACTTTTCACATCTGTCCCAGTCCAGTGCAATCTCAAGTAACCCCTAAGTGCTATTGACCTTTCAGCACTTCATTTCAATGCAATCTTTAAAAATTCATAACTCCGGTTCTATTTACTGGAACTTTGCAATTTTGGTCTTGCTTTGGTCATTAAATTAAGCTCTATTTTTCTAACCTGGTGTGGATTATTTTTGTTTGGTGTTTTCACTGTCTTACTGTTATAAGTGTTGCACAAATACTTCACACATTGCCTCTTAATTTAAGTCTGACTTCTCTGTGCCAAGCTACCAGAGGGTGAGCACAGATTAATTTTAGGGTGTGTATCTGACCTACCGTGACTAGAGTGGTGTTCCCTACCTAGACAGGGTGCATACCTCGGCTAACTAAAAAACTAAGGGGCATATTAACAAGGCGGCGCTCTAAAATTATCGCCGCTTTCGGCCTAAAAGCGGCAATAATGTTATCGCCTTATCAGCAAAGACACGATATCGCGTGTTTTGCTGACTTAGCACCCGTTTCCAGCATGCCTAACTTAGCATCGCTAATGAGATGCAAAGTAGGCGTGGCTCTGAAACCAACCAGAGAAAATATTGCGAAGGCAGCTTCGCGATATTAACAAGGAAGGGTAGCGATTATTTAAATCGCGTTAAGTATGCCTTAACGCAGGAATTTAACGTCTGTTAAATTAATGACTAAGGCATACTTAACATGGGGGGTGGATTCTGTGGCTAAGACCACAGGCCCAATCATCTAGGATATCGCCGTTTTCCACCATGGAAAACGGCGATATCCACACTATCTCTGGAATTTTTATCGCCTCGGCGATGCGCGTTGTTGATAACGCGCTAACCGGGCGATAAATTCCAGAGATAGCCGGCGATAAATATGCAAGCGCTAAGCGCGCTTTGCGATATTTATCACCGGCCCTTGTTAATATGCCCCCACTTTCTAACAACACTGCACAAAAATCTCTCTTGTGTGTGGTGTAAAAGGCCATAATGTTAGTCCATCTATAAAAATAAAGGCTTATACAGGAGAAACAAGACAACTGACTTGTCTCTTCAGTAATTAGTGAAACTGTCATAGCAGCAATGTTGCAGTTGACAAATTCTAAGAAAGGCCAGTCAGTGCAATTGTGTCCTTTAAGGTGCTAAACTGAAACAAATCAAAATAAACGTTTTATATAAATGTTTGTACCTCCTCTATGAATAAAATGGCCTTCACTGACACTTGCAGCAGGGCAGAATGTTAGGGATGAGCTAAGAGCTGTTCCCCATAACCTGCATGATGCTGTTTTTCCAGACAGGGTGCAACAAATATGGTGTTGCTAAGAATTATGGGACTCTGCTTTCAGTGCCTCAATACAACTGTCCTATTGGCGCTGGTAGTCAGGCAGGACATGCTTTGGTGTTGGGCACGTGGTTCACAGTTTCAAACCATATGACCTCTTGCTTCCTACACCCACTCAGCTGTGTGGCAGCCTGGAATGGCTTGTTAGACTTAACATGGGATATGATGTCGGGCAACAAATAATTTGCAATGTATTTGCCTTTTTGCCCCTCTGTGACATGACCCTACTCATCCAAATCAGAGAGCATATCAGACAAAAAACGTCAAGATTTGTCAGGAACTAAGCTCCTCTCTGACTTCATTTCAAGCAAAGTCTCCTTAGTCAAGCACTTCAGCCTCCTCTTATCCTGCCTCTTCCATGCAGTCTTCTTTTTCAGAGATGGGATAGAATACAAGTTGAAAGATGTATAAGATAAGAGACCACATACTTTCTCTTCCTTGTACGTCTCTCTATGTTTAAGATGCAGAAAACAGAAAAAACAGGATCAGCAAACAACAACAAGCAGCTATGAGAACTCTATTGCACACTCTGTTATGCGGTGACCTACTTTCCCCACTGTGCTCACCTTTCCATTCCTTTCCATGACATCTCGGATATAAGAGGAAAAAATGTGCATTTGGGAACTAACAGGGCTTTTGCTTATGTACAAAGACCTGGAAGTGAAGCCAGTGTTGACCGAACCTTATGTTTGGCTGCATTCCGATCAATCTCCGATGAGCGGAGGCCGGAGTGGCACAAATCTTGTTTGACCAGTAAGTGCATTTCTCCTAAAACACCTGGAACATCACAGAAACAAAGAACAGCTCCAGCCTAGCAGGAATCGGCATTTTACAAAGTTAAAACAACTCAAGCCCATCCGGAGTCGGCATTCTCTCAACCCAAAAACAATTCAAGCCCAGTAGGAGCCGATGTTCTGAGTACGAGTGAAATCTAAGCCTAGCCATAACGTCCCTGTAACCTTTGATTTTTCCAATGAATATATATATATATATATATATATATATATATATATATATATATATATATATATATATATATATATATATATATATATATAAATATATGCAAAGCAACACTGTGAGCTCCTCCTGGAATTTCGCCCGTTGTCGGGTGGTGCGTTAAGCCGGTAGAGCTACCGCCGGCAAATTTCATCCAAAGTATCTGCTCATAAGCAAAAACGCACTCTCAGTAGCTGTATGAGTAACAAATTTAATTTACACTGTAACGCGTTTCGGGAGACACGCTCCCTTGGTCACACAGTGTGGCATCACACCACAAGCATCCATAAGTACACGGTCAAGTAAACATAGTCAAAGGACTGCCGGTTGGAAGTGCAAACCAGAAGGTGACTTTGGCGGCCATCTTGTAATGTGTATTGGTGTAAACTTATTCAACAACCAAGTGGTATACATTATGGATAAACAAAACAAATTGGCCCCATGTACGTTACATGTTAAAGTTATTCATCAAAACTTTTGTCAATACATCTCGTCATAGTGACTAATTGATGAAGACGGCTGCCTCTTTTACATTATTACTGTTATTAACTTAAAGTAACAATGGAAATAAACACATTTCAAAACGATTAATAGCTTGGTATATGCATCGTAAATGTAGCCTCTATACGTCATGGTGACAACATCTCTGACAATATTACAAAGGCAACAAATTTGGCTGTATGGAACACATTAATGTGACATAGTATTTAGAGACTTTTGCAGACTTCCTGTACACGCAATGCACTTGGTGAATTATACGTAGATTGATTAAATACTCGCACCATAGTGGTTGTGCCATTACAGGGAGGAAGGGAAAGAGGAGCGCAAAGATTCTTCAGACCGGCATATAAATCCATATATACTCACTAGTGTACTTAGGTGCAGATGTGATCCCTTCTATAAAATTCAATGTAACGTGAGAAAAAGAGAAAGAGAATATGTGGAACAATACTAGTGAAATAGAAAGTAAATAAAGACAAATAGATAAAGAGTGTTCTCATATCTACTCATCTGCAGATTTCATTTCAAAGGAAACGAAGAAAAGGGTAGGAGCCCGTGAAGTGCTCGTGAAGATACAAAGGGCCCCTTCCTTTCCTCCTGAAACGATAAACTACAAAAGAAAAGATTATGGTTAAAATAATGCCATTATCATGTTTTTCAAAAACATCTACACAGACTGTAAAAATTACATATATATAAATGGATGAAAGACAACAGAAAGTCGGGCTAGTCCTCAATCAAGTGTGTTGCCAATTCCTCGTCTTGATTATGACCTTTCGGGAATTTCGTTTCAAGGTCCATAATCCACATAGATTCCTGTTTTCTCAAGGACAGTTCTCTGTTACCCCCTCTCCTCCCCACTCTCACTTGTTCCACCACAAAATAGCTAAGTAAATTACTGTTGGAAAGGTGGAATTCAGCAAAGTGTCGTGCAATGGGGTAGTGTGGATCTTTATTATTTACTGCTCTCAGGTGTTCGAGAACTCTCTTTTTGGCCATGTGAGTGGTACTCCCTACATATCTTTTTGCACAGGTACATTCAAGAACATATACAACATATGTCGTGCTACAAGTAAGGAATTGTGTTATGCTTTTCATACCAACTCTCCCAGGTAAGCTCAATTCTTTAACCATCTTGCTATTTCTGCATGCCTTACAGTGTCCGCAAGGGTGAAAGCCTTTCAAATTATAATGATAGGGGTCCCTGTTGACAGTAATATCCCCATGTACTAGTATATCTCTCAGGCTTTTGCTTTTCCGATATGTTATTTTGGGTCTAGTGCTGATTTTAGGACCTATGATGTGATCATTTTGAAGAATATTCCAGTTGTCAGTAAGGATTTTTTGAATCTTACGTGATTCTTTGTTGTAAGTTAGGATCACTCTTGTCTCATTATTTTCCATCACATTTTCTTGTGTCTTAATTTCTAATGTTTCCTCTCTTGTTATCTTTCTGAATTTGGAAACAGCCCTGTTCAGCACCCAATCCGGGTAAGCACGTTCCCTGAATCTACTTAACATCGTTTGTTCTTCTTTGAGATATCCCTCATTGTCACTACAGTTACGTCTTGCCCTCAGCAGCTCCCCATAAGGTATACTCCATTTAAGGGTATCAGGGTGGCTGCTGAGGGTTACTCATACAGCTACTGAGAGTGCGTTTTTGCTTATGAGCAGATACTTTGGATATATAAATATATATATATTCACTGAAAAAACCATAGGTTTCACACATGTTATAGTTAGCGGAAATTTTACTGATAAAAAACCAGTGAAATTCCCCCGTTATAGTTAGTGCAGGCAACTATAACTCACGCGACCGCAATCCTCTGCTGATGCTAATACTGTATTTAGACACTTATTTGCCCATGTCTTCTTCCATACATTTTTAGCTATACATATATTACAAATATTTTTTTTTCATAAAGACACATATGTCATCAGCAGAAGATTGCGGTCGCGTGAGTTATAGTTGCCTGCACTAACTATAACGGGGGAATTTCACTGGTTTTTTATCAGTAAAATTTCCGCTAACTATAACGTGTGAAACCTATGGTTTTTTCAGTGAATTTGCAAGGTTTTTTAAATGCTAATTCCTAACTATAACGTGTGTGAAACCTATGGTTTTTTCAGTGAATTTGTACGGTTTTTTAAATGCTAAGTTACTTTACGCCATTCGAGGCGTGCGCGCCCACTTAACGCAGTTCGTTCCGTGCACGGTTTTTATCAACTTTAATAAGCCCTGTACATTTGGTGGCCTTCGGCCACCAAAAGCACAGGGGGTGGGGTCAATGTGGATAGTGTTTTTTTTATTTCAATTTTATAATTTCATGTTGCCAAAATTTAGTTTTTTTTACCTATCAATAAGCCCTGTACATTTGGTGGCCTTCGGCCACCAAAAGCACAGGGGGTGGGGTAAGTGTGGATAGTGTTTTTTTTATTTTTATTTTTTTACCGTACGCTTACGGTAAGCGTACGGTAAGCGTACCCCGCGAAATTGCCGAAAAAAAAATAAAACCGTTTTTGCTCTTGGGGGATGTTTGTGGACTCCCTCAACATGACTATGTGGGAGGGAGTTGTCAAAACAGCCCCGTAACATGTTTTTGGCCATCATGTTTGATAAACAACACTCAGTGCGAGAGACAAAATGGCGGCCGCCGCTTCCTGGTTTCGGCCGATTCGATTGTTTACTAAGATCTAAGAGCCAATCAGAATCGCGCTCGCGCACGCCACCGTACGCTTACCGTAAGCGTACGGTAAGCGTACGGTAAGCGGGCTCAGATATATATATTGATTTAAAGGCTATTTTCTCAGAATCTACTGAACAGATTTACACCAAACCTACAAAAGGCACTTCCTTGACCTAGGGACTACCTCTCTGCCAAATTTTGAGTAATTCTGTTCAGCCGTTCGGGCTGTAGCTCGTTCTAAAGGTCCTATGGAAAAATGCATGGGAAAAACGCGTTTTGGGACCCCCTTTTATCTCAGCCCCCGCTTGACGGATCCCCCCGAGACTTTCAGGGTAGGAGCGGAGCGTAGCGCCCCACCTATTTTGAGAAATTCGCGAGGATTCGTCGACCGGCGCCAAAGTTATTCAAAATAGAATGTTGAGGTTTTCCTATGGAAACGTGGTCCTAACTATAACTACCTACTGGCGACCGCCAGTAGGTAATATATAAATATATATATATATATATATATATATATATATATATTATCTACTGGCGGTCGCCAGTAGATAGTTATAGTTAGGACCGTGTTTCCATAGGAAATCCGCAACATTCTATTTGGAATAACTTTGGCGCCGGTTAACGAATCCTCGCGAAATTTTCAAAATAGGTGGGGCGTTCCGCTCCGCTCCTACCCTGAAAGTCTCGGGGGGATTCGTCAAGCAGGGGCTGAGAAAAAAGGGGGGTCCAAAAACGCGTTTTCCCCATGCAATTTTCCATAGGGACCTTTAGTCCAAGGTACAGCCCGAACGGCTGAACAGAATTACTTGAAATTTGGCAAAGAGGTAGTCCTCAGGTCAGGCATGTGCCTTTTGCATATATGGTGTCAATCTGTTCAGTAGTTCCTGAGAAAATCAAAAGTAAAATCACATATATATCTGGGCAGAGCCTAACCACACATCTCATCGTGAGATCTGATTGGCTGTCAGTACTTCATCCAAGAAGTGTTGGCAGCCATCTTGGGACCAATATACATGATAGCACCTCATTAAAAAGCATTGCAGTTAATAGAAGGTTTTAAGACTTTAGTTACATTATAAATCATTTGTTGATGGTACCATACTCATTTTAGGAATTGTGGTGTGTTCTAAGGTGATTTTACCATGTGAAAAAGCCTTCTGCTGTGATATCACGAACCATGTTTGAGAGAAAACTATTTTCTCATACTTTTCCCACAGAGGTTTGGAAGGTGATCTATAAGCTAAACTGAGAGCATATTTTCTGTAAATTCACATTATCTTTCTCAGTCATGTAAGAATGAAGTCTGACATTCTCAGTAAAACATGTACATCCAACAAGGGCAGAGACTGTCAGTTGATTCCTTTGTGTTCTACTGCAGCTTCCCAGAGTGCTCTAAAGAACAACTAGAGCGCTAACAGTCTTACTTATGACAAAAGTATGGCACACCTGAAGCCATCTTGATTGGAATAAAGTGGTAACACTTAAAACATTTAATTTACAAATGAACAAAATGAGGGGGTTCATTTTGCCATATAAATTCTGATTAGTGCTGCCGAAAGAAAAACTAGGGCACATTTTGACTTCTGAAATCCTCTTTTATTTCATAAAAACATTCTGACATGCAGACTGAAACATGCACTTTTAATACCAGCAGCAGACTTTTGTGGTGAGCAGTAGCTTTACTACAGTGATCTAATGAGCAACTAGAGTGCTAACATTCAGAATTTATGGAGAATGTGTGACACATCTGAATGCCTTCTTGATGGAATCAAAGTAAAAAACTGAAAGTATTTCCTACTGAGGAGACTGCAGTAAATGAGGAAATTAGGAAACTTCATAACAAATAAATCTCCCAAGATGGCCACCAGAGACAAAAGAGCCCAAATGTAGCCCAAATATCACCCAGATGTAGCCCAAGTATAGCCCAATGACAGAATGTCCCAGAGTGTTCTTAAGAACAACTAGAGCGCTAACAGTCTTACTTATGACAAAAGTATGGCACACCTGAAGCCATCTTGATTGGAATAAAGTGGTAACACTTAAAACATTTAATTTACAAATGAACAAAATGAGGGGGTTCATTTTGCCATATAAATTATGATTAGTGCTGCAGAAAGAAAAACTAGGGCACATTTTAACTTCTGAAATCCTCTTTTATTTCATAAAACATTCTGACATGCAGACTGAAACATGCACTTTTAATACCAGCAGCAGACTTTTGTGGTGAGCAGTAGCTTTACCACAGTGATCTAATGAGCAACTAGAGTGCTAACATTCAGAATTTATGGCAAATGTGTGACATATCTGAATACCTTCTTGATGGAATCAAAGTAAAAAACTGAAAGCATTTCCTACTGAGGAGACTGCAGTAAATGAGGAAATTAGGAAACTTCATAACAAATAAATCTCCTAAAATGACCACCAGAGACAAAAGAGCCCAAATGTAGCCCAAATATCACCCAGATGTAGCCCAAATGTAGCCCAATGACAGAAGTGTGCAAAACACTATTTTTTGTGTATTTGCAGTTTTATATAGTGCAGACTTGTCAGGTATTGGAGTGCTTTACATGAACATTGGTTACATCACACAAGATAAAATTCATTTTGGTTGTAGACATGGGGAGATTAAGTGATTTGACCAGAATCACAGAATGTTGAGCTGAAGCAGAAACTCCAACCTGGTTCCCCAGTTGCAAAGTCTGCAGCTCGGGAAGTAACACCACACCCTCTCCCCTTGGATGCCACATTTAATCAAGTGGTCAACTGGATAAAAAAACTAAGATTACAAATAATTTAAAAGTTATTTGTCGCTATTTGAAAACTCAGAAAATATGTCCTCATTTTAGTTTTTTAGAGCACTAACCATAATTTTGATGCAAATAAGACCCTCGCATATATGTAATTTCTAAAGGAAATGCTCTAGGCATTACAGTTTTGATTACACCAAGATGACGTCAGGCATTCCATACTTTTATAATAAATATAGAATGTTAGCAATCTAGTTGTTCATTGGGATACTGTTGAGAGGCAGAGGCCAGGGGCACGGACTCTGAAAATTGAAGGCAGGTAGGAGAGTGCAGAGGCAACAATTTGACCACACTAGGCAGGCAGGAAGGGCAGTGGCAGAAAAAAACAGACTATGGAGGGCAGTGGAAAGGGGGGCAGGGGCAACAAACCAACAATACAGGACTGGCAAGAGAGGCTGTGGCAATATAATAGACCATTGTGGGCAGAAGGAATAGGCAGTGGTCATACAACCATACATGCCAACAGACCCGTTTCAGCCAGGAAACGTCCAATGTTTTTAAGCTCAAATGGGCTTTTCTTGATCTGTTTCCTGTCTACAATCTTCTCTTTTTCAATGTAACTCAAAGGGGAAAATCAATACCCCAGTTTTATTTCAAAATCTCCCTCTTACCAAGTTCAAAATGTTCGCAAGTATGGTACATTGGATCATGGTAGGCAGGAGGAATTGGGGTAGGGACATGGCCTCTGATAACAGAGGACAGGATGGACATTGAGAGGTGCACCAAACTGACCCTACAGGGCTGGCATCAGGGTTTGCAGCAGCACAATACACCACACAGGACATGCGGGACGGGAGTGCAGCACAACAATCCATAGAAAGCAATAGGGAGGGGACAGGACCATGCACATGGACAACAGACAACAGAGGGGAAAGAGGCAATGGTAGCTAGCTGACCACAATGGACAGACAGGAGAGAAAGCTGCAGCATAACAGACCATAAAGGGCAGGAGGGACGGATCAGGGGCATTACAATGGAACCGACAAGCCAGGAGGGAGGGAATAGGGGTCTGCACATGGAAACAGAGGGCTGGGGGCAAGGGGGCAGGGCAGGAGCAGCAAGATGACCATGGAGGAAGGCAGGATGGGCACTAGAAACAAGACACACCATGGAGAGCAACAGAGAGACTATGATGGCATACACACAGACCATGGAGGGAAGGTGGGAGGGGGTCAGGAGCAGCTAGCTGACCACACAGGGAAGGTGGGAGGGGCCATGGCAGCACAGAAGACCATGCATGGCAAGCGGGAGGGTTAGTGGCAGCACAATGGCTATGATGGGCAAGAAGCAGGGTGCAAGGGCATGCACAAAGGACCATGAAGGATAGAAGGGAGGGTCAGGACCTGGGCACAGACAAGAGAGTTCAGGGGAAGGGGCCTCACAACAGACCGCGCGGGGCAGGCAGGAGGAGCAGTTGCAGCACAACAGACCAGGGAGGGCAGAAGGGTGTGGCAGTAAAATGGACCATGGAGGACAGGAGGAAGGGGATAGGGGCATGGCATGTGGACAGGCAGGGTGGAGGTGGCAGGGACAGGTTACAGTCATCTGACAATGCTAGGCATGGGGTAGGGGAGTGGCAGCTCAACAGAACACTCAGAGTAGATAGGAGTGGCAGGTCCATGGAACATGGTGGTCAAAAAGGATGGAGCAGGGGCATGAACAAAGACATCGGAGGGCAGGGGGAAGGAGAATAGGGGCAGCAAGCAAAGCACAGAGGCTAAGCAGCAGGTCAATGATGGGCCATAGAATTGGGCAATGGAGGGCAGGATGAGTGGACTGGTACATCATGCTAAATGCAGGGCAGTGGCAGCACATCAGACCATGCATGGCAGGAGGGAGGAGGCTAGTCCATGGATTCAGACAACAGAGGATAGGGAGGAGGTGGATGGGGCAGCAAGCTAACTGTTCATAGAAGGTGGGTATTAGGAACTTTATTGTTTTTAAAATATGTGTCTGTGCAAACTACTTAAAATATGAACAAGTATGCAGCATAATCTCACTTTTATTCAGGAAGAAGAGGACGCTTGGGACTGTGACTCCGGGCTTACTTGGCAGAAACATCCCCTGACCCTCCACCCCCGATCGCAAAATGTAATGCCCGTGAAAAGGGTAGGTGGACGCAGTGTTATATAGAACATAGTCCTGAGAGCACGATTGAAAACGAAAACTAGATATAGTATATGGTATAAACTATGCACAAAAAAGTGTGATATAAGATGAACCGGGGTGTGAAATAAAATATGCAATACATTGTGCGCAATGACAGATTCATTGGAGAGCGCGAGATAGCACAGGCACTAGCGCTTGCTATGTGATATGCGCCTTGGAGTGTAATATGCACAGGGCAGTGTTGTGTAACCTAAGTAGTCTCTAAAGTTGTAATATAAAATATGTGCTGGGTAGTGTAACATTGCATATGCACTGTGACAAAGATGTGGATCCCAGATTGTAATATGTATGGCATAGCGCTGTGCTTTATAACATAGGTATCGAGGAAGGCACGTTAGATGGGGCAATATAACCCGTGCGAAGGCAAGTGTGGCATGACATATTAACGGGGTGGTGTTACAGTGCACATGGGCTAGAGAGTGTCATAGCATACGCACTAGCTGGTGGAATACAACACAGAGGTGTGTGGCACTCGGCGGGCACTGGTGGGTGTAACACAGCATTGGGCTCAGCCAGGAGCACGCTGTGACTCTCAAGTGAGGCTTGTCTCCTTTCCAGAGAGTAAAATAAAAAGTATTACACATCCGGCGGTGGATGTGTGTTTTATTAACCGTGAGGGGGTTTCTTGCATAGTTTGTTCGAATCCCCTTTGAATGGCTTGGTGTGCATGTATATTAAATGTGGCCGTCAATAGCTACCCATGTTTGTATAAATAAACGACAAGGGTGTCTACTTGGAGAGTACCCACCAGCAGGGGTGCCGGGATTAGGCACGGTAGGGTGTCAGACATGTCAGAGCTTCACTAGCGGTGTGAATACATTCTACGTGGATTCATAGTATGCATAGTCGCCTTTTAATAAATATCACGCAAATCGTCATGGTGATAGGTACATACGGTTAGTCCAGCATGTCCTAGGTGTTTCTATAAATATATATTTTTTTTTAAAAATAAAAAACAAAGGCCGGCCCCGGGGGATGGGGTCCCCGGGGCCATAAGTGGCCTGAGGAGGGGGGCAACACAGCCCCCCTCCTAAAGAATAAAAAAATGTAAAAAAGGCCATGACCTGGGGGTTGGGGTCCCCGGGGCCGATTAAGGCCCTGGGAGGGCCAAATTACTTTTTTTCAACAAAAAAAAATTAGGGTGCAGGCCCTGGGGGATGGGGTCCCCAGGGCTAATAAATTAGACAAAGAAAGGGGGCCACACAGCCCTCCTTCTTAAAAATAAATAAATAAAAGACCGGCATCGCGCCGGAGGCCACGCCCCCTCCTTGCAGCACTCTGCAAACGCGCCCCCTGGTCAGTTGTAAGTTGAGGAATTTATTCCCCTTCAAGACTAAGGGTCCCTGAGGGCCAACTAGCCCAACAGGTATCTCCAGTATGTGCCAAGGAGCTGCATTGCAGACAGGTGTTCTGAGGCCACGCCCCTTTTTACACCTCCATGCAACGCAGCTCTGTGGCGCTTACTGGAGGTACCTAGTGGGCTAGTTTGACCTTAGGGACCCTTAGGATTCAAGGGGACTTAATCTCTCAACTCAGAACGCCCACAGGCCCTGTGGCGCGTTTTTAAGTTGGGGAAATAA
The DNA here is from genome assembly GCF_964204655.1 of Triturus cristatus. Lineage (NCBI taxonomy): Eukaryota > Metazoa > Chordata > Amphibia > Caudata > Salamandridae > Triturus > Triturus cristatus. Next base: position 944,325,431 of record NC_140587.1, on the reverse strand, counting down.
TTCCCTTTCAATCCTGAGGGACACTGGGGTCCAACTAGCCCACCAGGTGCTTCCAGTAAACAAATTATGCAGAATCAGCAAAAAAGATTTTGTTCTCTGTTGCATTCTGTTTATGAAAAATTGACAACAGATAGAAGTAAAATACAATCTGTTTCAAATGTTCGTAGTCTTTTGGATGTGTGTTCTGGTTCTACACAATTTACACAAAATATCCAACAAGATGCTCAGAAATTTTTAATGTATATGCTTACCATTTTTGAAAATGAAGGTGTAGAAATAGAAAATATTTTTGGCCTTTCTTACAAATGGGAACATTATTGTGAAAAGTGCATGTATACATGTAGCACCAATGTAGACACTGAGAGATTTCTGTATTTAACATTACCAGACTGTAAATCAGTGTCTTTCAATAAATTAGTTAAAGGTGCAATTCAAAACATGGAGTGTCGCCAATGTAAATCAGAAATGTTATCTACATTATTCTTAACAAAATATGGAAAATACATAATTTTAATGATGCAACGTTGTACAGCTGACAGAAGAAAATTGGATACTTTAATAAAGCAATTTGTAGCAGCACAACTATCAATATCAGGAAGGACTTTTGTAGCAATTGCAATAATTTTCCATGATGGTCCTTGCACAACATCTGGACATTACACTGCCTATCTAAAATGTGACAAAGGCTGGACACTTTGTAATGATGCCCAGTTGGTTTTCAAACAACGTTTGCCTAGTGAATTACCAAATTCCTACCTAATATTTTTAAAGCCAAAGTTTTAGGAAGATAATTCACTCTCTGAGTATTTTACTATTATAATTTAATAGGACTACCATTGGACAATTTACATAAAGAAGGAGTGCAAAAATACCATTTGGCCTCAAGGAAAGGTATATTTTTGAATTATGGACTTTTTAGTGGTCATTCATTCAGTGATTATTTTAATGCGGCAACATTTACAGTTTTTATAAGTTAAAGTTATAAGATTTTGTAAGCTGTAAGCATTTCATATATGTGTGATTTGTATTTTCTGGTATTTTACTGAGAATAGTATGTTGGTTTTTTTTTAACAATCTTTCTGATTGTTTTTTTTTGCCCGCTGTTAAGTGATGAGTACGATTGAAATCACTATTTCTAGTGAAATTCAATATATTCTGAGAACAGCAATTTTTTCTTTTTTTTCTTTCACAGATCCAAATTTTAAAATAGGCAATTTATATGAATTTAGATTGCAATGAAAATATGAAAAAAATGTATACCATTTTTTATTCCTATTACTGTGAAGGTAAGTTTGACTAAGTCTCAATATGCAGAATGACGAGGTATGCAAGAAGCTACAAAGTTGAAACACGTTTCTAAAAACACTCTGTTTATACGTATGTAGTTTTGAAATCTTACTATAATCAGATAACATGTGACCTGCAAAAAAAGAGATTTGAGGGGTTCATAATATTTCCAATTGTACCTATTGAAGGACCTCAATCATTTCAATCATTCTTCTTTGAGCATCTTTGCAGACAAAACTCTGTGCTTACCTTCTATCATTCGCAAGGAATTTTAAAACCGGAAATATGTCACTTTTTGTTACATAGTTATTGTGCAAGACACTCGTTTATATTTACAAAGAGTGGAAAAGGCACTCTGTGTACTTTTTCTACTCCATGTAAATACAGCCTCATCATACACACCACTTTGCGTTGAAAGGGTGTTCTATATGTGTTGTTGTGCATGATTGCACTGAATACTCATAGAACAAGACACATCTCTAGATTTATCAGAAATTATAAATCTCGATATGTGTGTGAATGCTGCACCATTCTAAAATTGGTGTAAGAAAGCACAACAAGGAGAATTGTTTTCATTTCTCCACATTTTTATATCTTCAATGCAGGTTAAATGTTCAGCATATATTGAAGGAGAAAAATGCCTTTACTGATTGTTTTTGTGCAGGAAGGTGTGTCTTCCTGCACAAAAACAATCACTACATGACTCAGATATCCGTGCACTATGGTGCAAGGGGGCCTGTGTCACCACATGGCTGCAATTTAAGCAGCTGTGCAGAGAGAAGCATAGATGTGCAACATATTTATGTACATATGTTGCATTCCTCTGTTTCGGAAGTACTACAGCTCACTGTAGTTAAAGAGGTTACTGTGTGATGCTGCAGCACTTCCTCATAGTTCTGCACTCATACATTCACCATACACTACTAATGCATTCGTTCAGTCAATTACGTACTACACATACATTCATCTAAACTTTCACAGACAAACAAACAAATATAGCTCTTTTTTTAAACCAGGAAAGTTAGTTCTTAGAAGAACTTTTTTTCTTCTTCTTTTTTCTTTTTTAATGTTTTTGTACTTTTTGGAACAATTTTGTTATTTTTTTGTTTTTTTCAAAAAGAAAAAAAGACAACAGGAGGAACAAAACAGTCAACTTCTGCAAAAAAAAACACAGGTTTAGCACTTGTGGTTTTGCTGCGCTCGGCAGATTAGTTCAATTGACTGCTCGCCTTAACATAGCAGTTTGTTGCACTTAATGCAACTAATTTTTAGTTTTCCAAATTCTGGACATATGTCTGGGTGAGTGCTCGATGGTGATGCTGCAAAAGTGCTTACCACTTCTGGCTGAGGCTGCTGTCGGAGTCTTCTGCATTCCTGCTTGGCCAGGTTCACGGGATGCAGAGTCTTCAGGTGTTTTAACATACTCGCTGTCCCACAAGAGTATTTCTTTGATGGATCTCCTCTGGAAAGCACTCTTTGACATATTTTACATGTCACTTTTGTAGAATTAGTTTTATTTTGTCCTTCTGGGAAGGTAAAAAATTTCCACACCACAGAGGTGTATCTTTCTGTGCGTGGAGGTTCCACAACAAGTTCCTCATCGGACGAATGGTCTGAATCTGATGGTGGCTGCTGTGCAGAAGCCATTGTCTTCAGAAAAACTGCAGCTGTGGAAATCTTCCCCAAAAAGTTTCTTCTAGTTCTAAAGTGTGAGATGTTCCTCCAAAGAAGGTCAACGAAGAATGATTTAAATGGGTGGGGTCTTTCAATAGTTAGAATAGGAAGTGTATTGAACCAATCAAATCTCTTTTTTTGCAGGTCACATGTGATCCGCGCACTGTGCGCATAAGCAGCACGCACCCAGCGCGCATCCGCGAAAATTAATTTAAAAAAATTATAGGATTAGATGTAAAAATATATTAGTTTTAAGACTAGTTTAGAGTTTGTCTTCAATTAATATTCACATGAAATACATATATATGTTTTTTTAAATGTTAAATATTTCGCGGGATCTGCGCACCTACCGCATCATAGACGCAGATGACGCATCGCAGAAGCGCGTAAACGTCGCGTTACATACATCGAACGTGTCGCGTATAGGGTGGGAGTCGCATACCGGTCGCATTGCTATCGCGCACTAAACACGTACCCAACGCATACCATGCGCGGATGCTAACGCATAGGGATCGAGAACGGTGCGCATAGGGTGCGCGGATCCAAAAACATGGAAAAAAATATATAAAATAAAGTTTTGAACATATAGTTAAAACATATTATGAAAAATATAAAAAAATGTGTTTGAAAAGTCAATTAAATTCAAATAATATTTTTTAATTTTTAAAAGAATTAATTGAAAAAATAAGTTAAAAAATGGTGATAAAAAAGTATTTTTTTAAGAACATAATTAATTAAATTGACACACTGAATTTGAAAAATATAGAAATGCAATCAAAATCATTAAACATGATATCTTCAGAGATAAGTTAAAGATAGGAATTAGCATTTAAAAAACCTTTGAAATTCACTGAAAAAACCATAGGTTTGAAACATGCACGTTATAGTTAGGAATTGGCATTTAAAAAACCTTTGAAATTCACTGAAAAAACCAAAGGTTTCAGGGGCGTTATAGTTAGGGATTGGCATTTAAAAAACCTTAGAAATTCACTGAAAAAACAAAAGGTTTCAGGGGCGTTATAGTTAGGAATTGGCATTTAAAAAACCTTAGAAATTCACTGAAAAAACCGTACAAAACGCTAGAAATTCCCCTGTTATAGTTAGTTCAGCTAACTGTAACTCGCGCCCCCCAAATGCACCGCTGATGATGTCACATATTACATCACTCATGACATGGTCAGTGACATCACTGATGACATCACTGATGACACCTCAACTGACATCACTGATGACATCATCCATGTGATAAATTACTGCATCTTCTCACACCCTAATTTAACCTTTGATACACCAACTCAAAATTTCAGACGTCCATTCTCAAAACCATAGATACTCCAATACCAATAACTACATACCCACTCCTTAACTCTTAGGTCTACATACAAATCCACTTACTCACCTGCAAAGTCACTCATACTTACAGTCACTCCGTACAAGACTATCATATGCATTTATACACCTATATAGACACTCATAGACTGCCAATCATCCATTGAGGTACTGACACACCTAGTCAGTCGTGCAAGTAATTAAACACAGTCCAATTAACTCACCTATACAGTTAAACACAATCAAGTTCACTTACTCATAAAAATACTAACACATTCTGACACTCTTATACAATTACTAATACAAGCACACACTCATCCATACAGCCATTCCCACAATCACACACTCTCACATATAGATAATTATATACTCTTATACACATATACACTGCGTATATAGTTACTGACACATGTACAACTGAGATATACATTCAATCACTAACACACTCATACATACACTCACCCAACCATACAGTCCATCACAGTTGCACTGTAAAACCATGCACCCATAGAATCACCCACTCACACATCTATGCACAGAGTCACACACACCATACCCACACAAACACTCAGGCACCCATACAGGGACTCAGACAACCAATCAATAACACATATAGACACTCATATAGCTATTCACAAAACCATGCAGCCACTTATACACCAACACACAGACACATACAGACATTCACACAGTTTAGTCACTAGTCTGCAGTAAGATACATTTAATGAGTCACGTATAGAGTCAGTTACGCACCTAGATAATCACCCATTCACACACTTATACACCCACTCATTCTTCCATAGACCTTTCACTATAAATATATAAAACATATTTAAACTTTTCAGAAAAACACAAATTCACTGGATGATGTCATCAGTGATGTTATCAGTGATGTCATTTGAGATGTCATGAGTGAGGTCATCAGTGATGTCACTGACCATGTCATGAGTGATGTAATATGTGACATCATCAGCAGTGCATTGCGGGGGCGCGAGTTATAGTTAGCTGAACTAACTATAACAGGGGAATTTCTAAGGTTTTGTATGAGGGAAATGTCCAGCTAACTATAACTCCCCTGAAACCTATGGTTTTTTCAGTGAATATATATATATATATATATATATATATATATATATATCGAGCACGATCCAGCATTAATCCGTTGAACGAAAAGAGCAGGAACGGACCACCACACAGCCAAGTCTTTTTTCAATTTCGAGTGCTTTATTCCATACTTTCAGCCAGCATGACGCGTTTCGACCGGGGAACCCGGTCTTGATCACATGACATGCCCCGATCACCCACGTGTTTAAATACAGGTATAGTTGAACATTAGCTCCTCCCACAAGTGAATATAGACAACAGACTAAAGACTCTAGAAATTTCTTGTTTCACGGTCGCTGTTATGTGTACACATTTGATCCAATATATATTTCTTTCAATTTCAGGAATAGATGTGTAAATCCAAACAATTATAAATATAAATATAAATATAAACATAATAGCTTTTAGGTCATAGTGGGTAAGTGCCCATTATTCAACATTTATATATTTGTTTGTATCAAAAAGGGAACATGAATATTCATATTCATGAACCAAAACAAATATAAATGTAATAACAATTGGGTTTTAATGGGCAAGTGCCCAATCTTTAACATTTGTTTCTTTGTCTGTACCCAAGAAGGGGAGCATGTATATTTATATACCAGCATTCACTTTTTGATTATTTTTTTGTATATATATACGTGATTTTCCAAAATTATATCTTTGTAAAAGTGCAAGTAGAATACGTTCTAAGAACTAATGTTCTGTGAAAATAAACTTTCTTTTGGTATTTAAGAGGTATGCTGCATAGATCCGCAAATGTATGCTAATTCATTTTAATTTCTGATTTTTTTCTTTCTCTCTTAATTTCTTTCCGATATAAAGTGCTAAGTGCAAAAACAATAATTATCTAGGTGCAACACATTAAGAGTTTCCTTATAGGGGTTTAACTTTCATACTGAGATACCAGTGATTAAATTCATAACATTTAGTTTCAGCGAAAATCATGTTTCATGCTCAGTTTCTCTAGTTCTTTTAAAGCTCCTTAACAGTACAGTGCATAACAATGGTAATTAAATAAGGATAAAAAACCGTGTGCAAACAGCAATTAACAAAGCCACCCACCTCATAAATATCAGATAAAAACCAGTAAAAACAAGTAAAACTAGTTAAAATCCAATAAAATGAAGATCGTAGCTCATATAAAAATCATCCTTACACGATTAAAACATCAATCCTAAAAACCATTGTCATAAATAGTTGTTAATAGACTTCTAATTCTTTGATCAAGGGTTTTGCAGCAAGTTTGAGGTATAATGTTCAAAGACCAATTTATACCCTTTCACTAAGTCCTTAAATAAAATTGTACAAGAAATACTCCATAAAATATCTACAAGAAGTTGTGTAGGTCTTCCCCAGTGTTTAAACCGTTTGGCATTTTAGTGTCTAATTGAACTATATTGGCTTTCTAGTTTACGTAATTGCTTCTCTCTATTAACACCCCTGATGGATTTTGGTACGGCATCTATGACAAAATATTTAAGGTCATTTAAATTGTTCTGATGCACTAGTTTAAAATGTCGGGCCACAGGGTAGTTGGAATCGGAGTTGACAATAGCCCGTAGATGCTGAAGAATACGGTTAAAAACTTGGAGTTTTGTACTGCCAACATATTTTAATTGACAAGTGCATTCCAGGACATAGACCGCATAATCAGTTTTACATGTAAACTGCCCTTTAATTTTACATGTATTTGTGGAGAAGGCGTCTAAAAACTCAGTTTTGCTAATACCAAATTTGCAAGCCCTGCACGAGCTGCATTTGTAAAAGCCTGTCTTATTAGTTAACCAGTTTGTTTTTTCTTTTTGTACTTCTGGACTAGTCTTTACAAGTGCATCCCTCATAGAGGGTGCTCTTCTAAATGTAATGGATGGTGAATCCTGTATTTCTGATGATAATGAAATGTCAGATTTTAAAATAGGCCAATTTCTTGTAATAATACGTCTGACCTGTTTATGATGACAACCATACATGGTTATTAATCTGACCGATGATTTTTCTTTATTGGATTCATCATTAATGCTCAAAGGAATCACATCTTTTTCAATGTTTGTTGTTGTGTCTGGAGGGCTTTGTATTTTGGCTAAAGCAGTTTTTAGATCATGCATTTTGTAACCTCTTGCTAAGAATCTCTGTACTGATTCATTTAGGCAAATAGTTAAGTCTTGTTCATTGCTGCAAATTCTTTTAATTCTAAGAAATTCCCCATAGGGAATACTTTTGATCAAATGTCCAGGGTGGGTGCTGCTAGCATGGAGAATCGAGTTCTCCGCAGTTGTTTTTCTATGTAATGTTGTGCATATAGTATTGTTAGTAATGTATATCTCAACATCCAGGAACTCTACTCTCTCTTTGCTGATATTTGCTGTAAATTCCAGGTTGAGATTGTTGATATTAATAGTATCAACAAACTTTTGTGCGGATTCAGTGGTGCCATGCCAGATTATACAGACATCGTCAATAAAACGCCACCATCTTACTATGTTTGACATGTCTGAATTTTCCAAGGTGTGGTTCAGGACATGCTCCTCCCACCAGCCTACATGGAGACATGCATAGCTGGGGGAGAAGCATGCTCCCATCGCCACACCTCGTAGTTGTTGATAAACTTCTTTGTTGAACAAAAAATAATTGTTATTTAGGCATATATGTATCATAGTCAATAACATTTTGTTATGTTCATTAAATTTCACATCCCTGCTTTCGAGATATTGTTTTGTAGCATTAAGGCCATCTTCATGATTGATGCTGGTGTAAAGGGAGCATATATCCATCACAATAAAACAATACTCACTGTCCCATGTAATCTCCCTAAGTTTGTTTAAAAAGTGGCCAGTATCCTTTATATATGAAGGAAGCAATTCTACAAAGTCCCTAAGAAAGAAATCAACATACTTGGACATAGTTTCCAATAGTCCACGTTGAGCGGATATTATAGGGCGCCCAGGCACAGGGTTTATTTGTTTATGTACTTTAGGTATAAAGTACAACGTCGGAGTATATGGGTGATCAGTTTTCAGGAAATTGTATTCTTCTTTACTGATAAGACCCATTCTCTTCCACTGTGCTAGTTCCCTAAAGACTAGATCTTTACTGCTCTTAATTCAGAAAAGGTTGCCTTCCTATAACATAATGGATCCCCAAGATGTCTATAGGCCTCTTTAATATAGGCATCACGTGGCCAGAGCACAATATTGCCCCCTTTATTTGCATTTTTCACAATTATGTTGTTATGCTCATTGATTTTCTTAATTAATCTCGAATATTGTTGTTCATTACAACTTCTGTGTTTATTTTCACATAATATATTTCTGTTCAACGTTTTCAATTCATCAACAACACAGTCACTAAAAATGTCTATAGCATCCCGTGGCATAATTGGGATAAAAGTTGATGGGGGACGGAAAGGGCTGGTGGCGGGGCTGGTGCTGATAATCCCCATTTCACGAAGCTCCTCCTGTGTATTCCCCATTGTTTCATCTGCATATATATATATATACCCGGTGGCACGTCACTGCGAAATGTTCCATAAAAAAAAACGGAACAAATCAGATATTTTGTAATCGATGCAGTGCCCGTAAGTAAGAGAGGGGGTGACAGCACAAGAACACTACGGGAACCAGAAACGAGGTACTCAATCATGTCAGACAGTAAAACACCCAATGGGTTAAACTACGATGAAGAGTTACATTCCTGTTTGTGAACTTCAAATTGCAGAGTAGCATTTATATCTCTAGACTATACTCCTCTCCGCCTGGGCTTATTAACAATAGAAAAAATTCACGTACACAATTTTGGCACTAGATTTGAGAACTATTTAAAATTAATTTTTTCTAACTCCATTTCAATTAAATAGTAATGATCCAGGTTCATCTGGATGAATAAGAATCTAGATCAAGGCACTAGCCCAAAAAATCAAGTTTGGTGAGTTTCTATATATAATATCCAATATCCGATGGATGTAAAGTTACTCATTCTCAAAATTCTCAAAGTTATTCCAGGAGAAGCACGGAAGTCGGAATAGTTGAATATTTCCAGGTGTACTACTATAGAACTTATATGAATTCCATTGTCACAAATGTAAGTTCACAACCGTCTATTATTGTGTGCAAAAAAATCAGAGCATTTCCAAATGCATCTTTTTTCCACCAAGAATTATCTCCAATGGAAAAATCCCTTTTACTGTATCCTCAACAGTTTTGAGGGTGTTCCATTCCTCTTTCCACCCTGGAAAGTTATCCATGTCTGCTTTTGAAGAGAATAAGGGCCTGAATTAGCGTTGTGTCACTGTACTCGAAATTTAGGGATGTCTGCAGGCCTAGTGGACATTTCCTAACATTGTCGGTAACCACCCATCATGACGATTCCCGTTAGTGTATTTAAAGTTTGAGAGACAGTATAGCCAAAATGACAGTAACATCCATCAAACTTTCAACATGTTTTTTGTTTTTTCAAAGCAAAATCCCAAAGTGGGATTTCTGTTTTTAAAAAAAACAAAAAACTGAATGACCCACACACCATGGGAGTTTTCTCCTATGGTTTGGCAGTCTTTAAGAAGTTTTTACTGTCCCTTCCCTTACTCTCAAGGGAGAGTAAAAACTGGTAAATCAACCTCCCACTGTCAATCAGATGAGTGATCAAACGGCCACAACTTTTACGGCCCTTACTCTTACGCTTAAAGTCCACCTATCTGTAAATCAGACGGGTGGACCTTCAGTAGAGTGGAGAGAGTCCTCACTCATTGCTGTGACAGAGTACCCTTTCCGCCAAACTCTAAATAAACCCCTAAGTCTCATAATATTTTTCAGGGTGGGGAGGGGTTGATAAATAATTTGTGAATATCCACAAAAACATATGTTTGTATGTTTTCTCAAACCCAGAGAAAGATGTAATTGTGTAAGGTCTACTCTCCACTTTTTCGTCACCCCTAGTCATAGATTTGCTTACACAAAAGCCTTTATGTAAGATGCACACCCAGACTTTCTGAATTAGGTATTTTGGTCATATAAGTCTAATTTACACATTCAAACAGCTTTGGGAATAGCACATATTCTGTTTTAGACGATATAGGTTATCGGTTTTTCAAAAAATGTACTGTAAGGACAGAGAGAGAGAGACTAGAGTTTGGTTCATCCCCTTTCAACCAAAGACTTTAATTGCTTTTTGTTCTTGGTTTGCCATTGTTTGGATAGACTGTCAATCAAAGCCATGACATTTCATATATTATAACGTAGTTCCATCAGTGATACTAGTAGGTTTTGGTGACGGGGCATCAAGTAGAGTTTTTGTTCGTTTTCCAATGCAGCATGACATGTAGCCGATAAACGAGATTTAGGGCCTGGTTTAGAGTTTAATGAACAAGATACACCATAACAAGCATGATCGAGTACCATGTCTACCAAATTCCTGGTTTCCCTGCTCTATCCAAAGTCAGGTGGACTGTCAACTTTACATCAGCAGTGCCTTCAATGGCTCCGTCAATGTAAGGCTTGTTCCAGCTGCAAGACAGAGTGCTGGCCATCAGAGTAAGGGCATCACACCGCCCGACATATCTGAGGCGGACAATCTGATGTCCTCTTTTCTGTTTATCACTTCCAGGTGGTAACAAAAAGAAAAATTAAAATCATGACCAAGACAGCCAGAGAAGAAACTCCCTGGCTTTGAGGGTCATCAGTTATTTGATATTTAAACAAACTCTGACGTTTAGAGTTTAGTTCTGAAAAACAAAAAGTTTGTTGGACTGCTGTCTAAAAAGATAACAACTGTCGACTTACGTTTTGGTGATCTTTGATGAACCAATGTGACTACAAGTCCTCTGAAGGTACATAGATAATTGCTGGGCTTGCAGTGAACTTTAAACAATGCCGGTCCTTTGTCTGTCATGCTGGAGGACATAATGTCCTCCGCCATCCTGATAGACAGAGTAAATACCTCTTCACCCTAAATCAAGCCTTATTCCTGTGTTCTTTGATGTACTGCTGGCACAAAGGCATATTAACTGGTAATTTATGCTTTTTTGTTTAGAAAGTGTGTGCTGTATGAAGGCTGTAGCCTTCATTGAGATACATTTCTATTAAAATTGCCCTTGCGAGTTAATTTATTTTACTTAACTGTCATGTTGTTGGATTTATGGATTGGTTCGCGGAGTAAAGAGGTCAGTACACGTCGATCTTCTGAAAAATGCAGAGAAATTACTGTCAATTTCTCAAAATATTTCCTATGCAGTATTTTGCTATGTATACCTTTTAAGTTCGCCATTTACAATGTAAGCTTAAAATTGTAACTACTTTTCATAACACTTGGCTTTGATGGGACAGCTTAACTTTGGCAATGCAGTCTATTCAGCCAAGAGACCATGATCGCATTTCCTTGATTGGTGTTGCCCAGTTATTACTAAACATGTCCTATTACTAGTGTTGATAGAAAAATGTTCTTGGTAAGTAGTTTGGTGACTCCTGGGACAAAGGAACATGCAAAGTCAAATTCCTTACAGCAAATTAAAGTGATCTAATAATCTTGCCGTCTTTTTCTCGCTCTCTCTCTCTCTCAAACGCACACACAGACAGATATTCACATTTCAAGGGCACCGATAAACCCACCAAACCTTGTTACTAGCTTTAGAACTTGTGGTCTGTCATTTACTCACACTGATAACTGCAGCCTCTTGAATTGTCTCATTGGGAAAGAAGCCGGTAGTTTATTTCTCAGAGATGTTTTTTGGTTGAGGCATATTAAGCTATAGTAGAGCCGTTTTTAGCAAGGAACAGGACAAGAAATTGCCCCCAGCAGTTACTGTTTTGATTATTTACTCAAAATCACAATTTCTCTGGGCCCAATTTTCTTGTTCCTTCTCCACCTTCCCACCCTGTCTTTAAGGACATTTCAGTCATTGCGGTTGGCTTGGTACTTGCAGGAGGGTTTCATTAGTGGGCCCAAGTCTGACTGCTCCAACATGGAAGGACTAGGAGGGGAGGGAAAGTTTTTTGTTTTTTTTAAATTTTATTAATAAGATGTGTGGTACCTATCTTTATAGATTGACGAACGGCATCTGGTAAGTAATCAAATTAGGAGAATGACTACAGGATTAATAAGAAATATTAGTAATAATTAGACAATTTCTGGAGTATTATAAAAAGATTCATGTTTTACATTATGGTTAGAATCTCAGATCATAATGATGGCCATAGAAAACTGTAAATCAATCAATGAGTTCAGTAAATATCATATGGATTTTCTACTCTTCTTCACCCCCGCTGGAGAATGCTTTGAAGATACAGGTCCCCCACTGGTAGATTTCTCCATCATGGTGAAGAATCTAGATATATGTGTTTGGTTTAATTAATTCAGTTCTTCTTTTCAGGACTGTACAATTGCTGTAACTTCTTTCCATGGCCATCATCAAGGGGAGGGCAGCCGGTGCTGTTTGTCCGTGGCCCAGCACATTTTGGTTTCCCTGCTCTCTTATTACAAGCTGTTTTTAAAACAGAAGGCCTGACCTGTCCCTTCTTAATGTTATGTTATGTTAGTAAAATTTATTGGGCGCACAAATACCCAGAGGTGTCTTGGGGCTAGGACAGAGGTAAGCCTGGGAAGAAGGATCTAATTCTGAAATACCCATGTTTTGAGACCCTTTCCTAAAGCGGTTAATGAGCTAGCATTTCTGATAATGATTGGAAGCGTATTCCATAGTTTTGCTGTGCCATAAGAAGTACTTCGGCACCCCAGCATGAGCTTCGGATCCTTGGAACTCTGACTGGGTGGTACCAAGAAAAGAGATTTTTGAGAAACGTTGGTCCGGTGATGTTCAGGGCCTTGTAAGCTAAGCATAACACCTTGAACTTATTATGATGGGCTACCGTAAGCCAGTGGAGTCTTCGAATTCCCTTAGCAACTGACTCGTATTTAGGGACTTTCGGTAGTAGTCTTGCGGCAGCGTTTTGTATCATCTGCAGTTTTTTAAGGCATTGCTTCTGCATATTCATGTAGAGTCCGTTGCAGTAATCTAACCTAGACTGCACGAGTGTGGTCACTACCGTTCTTTTGGAGTCGGTGGGAATATGAGGTAAGATCTTCTTCAACTTCTTGATCGCTGCGGCCCCATAAACGTTTTGGTCCGAAGCTTCTGACATGCCTGACATTTCCTAGCGAGTTTTTTGTGCCATCTTCAGAGGTGGGCATCAGTGTCTGACTTTTATTCAGAAAAAAATCTGACTCCATATTATTTTCTGAAGCGTCTGCTCTTTTCGTTGCTGCTAGAAATGAAGAGTAATTAAGTACCTTTTAATATAAAAGTAACCAACGTTATCAAATACATTAAAAAAAGATTCTTGTTAGTAAAGATGGGAATATTGGCCTTTTTACTTCCAGTCTATTCAAATCTTCCTCGAGATGATGGGATTCTGGGTGTAAGAGTCCTCCAGCTTATAAATATTTCATAGTGATGGATTGGTGTACTTAAGATGTACTTATGAGAAGTGTCTTGTTTGTGTCTTTTTTTAACGACTTTGCTAATTGCGCAGTCAATCATGTCAACTAGTACGAAAAAATATTTTAACAGATATGGAACATGAATACTTTATAACTCAACCCGTCCTGGACTAATTTTTCAAAAAATACAAATTAGCTAAAAGTCCATTAACTGTTTCTGACTCTCCACTTACAAAAAATAGCCAATTCAGAACTATATTGCAGAGATTTTACAGATACGGTTTTATATGGATTTGGATTAAATAATTACAACTATCTTCAGGAGGAAAAAGTATGGTCCTTAATTTAAGATATTTCCTCAGAAGACTAGAGCCCTATAATGAAGGAGTGCATTTGATCAGTTCACAGCTGTCATCCTGTTTTATGCGACTGCACTTTCTAAAATACTTTCAACTCAGAATTTCTCTGAGTTTGTGCATATACTGCTGACAGCACAGCTCGGAAACAGTGGGCAGTAGTTACCTGTCTCTGAACTCTGCTGTTGGCCATTAACTCGTAGAACGTCATCATTAAATGTATGCGATTTAGAAAGTGCAACCACATAAAAACAGGCGTGCACAAAGACCATCAGGATTCGGGCCCATGAGTGTGATTTACACAACTTTTTTTTGGTTTGGCATAACAGTGTGCCACAAATGTTAAAATGTTTGTGTCAGTGTGTGAGCGAGAGAGAGAGAAAGAGAGAGAAGGAGAGCACGAGAGGGAGAGAGAAAGAAAGAGAGAGAGAGAGAGAGAGAGAGAGACTTCAGTCGAGAGGTACGTTTACATTTTGCTCCTATGTTTAAAAAATGCATTAATGGCACTCTGCCTGCGTGATCAAAGAGGGGACGGTGATAGTCCCATATGAAGAATGGTGACGGTGCCATATGATTGACTGTTGATTATTGTTGATGAACTATCCACTTTTTAAAGGTGCAGTTTCTTAAAAACGTCATCAGCGGCGACTCACACAAGTTAAGTGGAAAGCTGTAGCAATGTCATGGTCAGACAGTCTAGGTATTCATAATTTGTAGCCATAGCAACGATTAATATATTGATGCTTTTGATATTGTTGTCATAAAAAGGTATGTTTGTAACATTCTGTTACAGAGTTTCTCACAATTAAGAAACTTTTAAAAGTTTTGGAAGAGGTTGTGTCAGGGCACAAGTCCTATAAAAAGAAGTGGGGGGACTGACCAAGTAAGACAGTATGCAAATGACGTCATGACGTCACGACCTAGCGCTATTAAACAAAAAACGCTATTTCAATTATTTGTGTAAATACTGGGACAGACCACCCCATCTGACAGTCTTACAGTGCCTACGCTTATATAGAAGCAGAGAACAAAGGTAAAAGCATGCCTCGCTTAAGTACCTGGTAAGAAAAGGCAAGCTGTGTGCCTTTGTTTCCCTCTGTGGCATTTACATTTGAGTGTGCGGCTCCAGGCGGCCCCCAGTCAGCATATACAAACAAAAGGAGGCCGGATGGCCCCTTAACTTCGGCCCAGCTGGAGGTGAAAACAAGCATTGGCATAGCCAATAGGTCTCGCCTTTGGGACCATATAAGTGTTTAGCTATGCAACAGTTGCATAACTAAATACTTATAAGGTCCCAAAAGCGAGACCTATTGGCTATGTGATCGCGATCAAACATCAGTGCGGCCGCGAAAGTAATCGCGGAAAAGCGCGGCGCGCGCGCCCGCGCACATGCACTGTGGCTCTAGGCTTGCCTGGTAGCACTTTTTGGAGCCCTCTCAAAAAGTCTCGCCAGATCAGCGCATGCGCTGGGTCAGGCGAGACCTAAAAAAACGAGTTCAGCAAAAATCAAGGAATGAAGACAAACAGTCTGGCAATATACCACCCTAAGGATGTCAGATCTGACATGCACTATAGATTTTATCAGTAAAACTGTATCTGCAAATTTAGTTGTAATTTCAATGGAAGATGTGTTTTCTGTAAATGACAGTATGCTATCTTGCCATGCTTTAGTAATATATTTGCGAGAATATACTCCATAATGCACCACCAGCTTCATATTATACCTTTACTGCTCACTTTCTGTATGGGTGTAGCTCATTTGAAACACTTTTCCTTTGCTACTGGTTGGATTTTTCAGAAACCTGATTGTAACATTGATGGTAGCACCACCACACAGTATATTGTTTAAGCACCATAGGGACACGGGGTGCCTGGGCATGGCAGATATCTGCTAGTTGGTATTTTGCAGTAGCCATTCCCCTTGAACACAATCATTCGTTAAGGTGCCCGGCCAGTGAGCTGGGTCTGGTTTGATCCAGAGAAGGTGAACACAATGAAATCTTTTTGCTCCATTCACTTGCATGTGACTTCAGAAACAGGCACACAACATCTGGCTTACAATGACTAATTAAAGTAATGGGAGATTTGGAGAGAGCACCCCAAGGGGCATGGAGGATAAGTGGCACAACTGCCACTACTGCTATGAAGAACCGTACAATCTTGAGTCTACATTAATACTAGGGGACGATCATACTTGAGCACCCTACCCCTCCTGTACCCAAACACTCTTTATGGATTAGGAGTACCTTGACCCTGTTTAGGTTTACCAAGGCAGAGAGAAACTAGGTATCCTTCTTAACTAGGGGTGTGGATTAAAAGGTCTTTTCACCATCTCTATTAATCGGCTGCGCCAATCGTTAAGTCATGTCAGGACCTGGCCATTGGTTCAAGTTGAAAGGAGTTCATTGTTGGGCAGACCCATGCTGCTCAGAAGAGTGTAGAAGTCTGGTGGGGAGCAACACAAAATCATTCGAAACGCATGCAAGGCAAGGGCCACCTGTGCAGGAAAATACACAGGGGCTATTAGATTCATAAAATGAGGAGCAGGGCAGCACGGGATACAGCACTTTGGGGCATATTAACAAGCCAGGCGATTAAATTATCGCCGCTTTAGCGCCAGAAAACTGCCACTAAAATGGCAATAATGGGCTTGATAATATGCTCTATGGAATTCCAATTGAAAACCATGTTAGACGTCCTTCACATCTAACATGGGTTTCAATTGGAATTCCATAGAGCATATTATCAAGCCCATTATCGCCGTTTTAGCGGCAGTTTTCTGCCGCTAAAGCGGCGATAATTTTATCGCCTGGCTTGTTAATATGCCTCTTAGTGTCTCCATTCTTATTTTCAAAGTAGTATTAGTCAATTTAGCATGAGCAAGTAAGGGTTTCCTGAGGGCTTGGTATTTATGTGGTAGTGACGTGCTGGTGGAACCTAAGAGGGAAACACGTTTGAAAGTGTCTTTGAAATGTGACTTTCTCTGTGGCTGCTTTTGTTCTTTCGTTATTTACCTTCATTCAATCACTGCATGCAGGAAAGGTGAACATTTCTGATCTTGAAGAGCAGAGGGACTCAGTGGAGCTCAAGATCTCTGGGGTGGATTAAGGGACACAAATGGTGCTATATTGGAAGAGGATAGGGGCCTGGGGCCACAAAATGTCCTCTTTGATCTTTGCTGCCTCGGTTAGATCTGCTTTCAAGCGGTAACCGCCGGGGAGATGCACTTTTGCTGGAGCAGGGTTTTCTATTTAAACCCAAACATCAGCTTATATTTTTGTATGTCATAATTAAAAATACTAATAATTAATTATTAAATACTAAGTTTTGTTAAGGTTTTTATTAATCAACCTTACTAATGAAAGAACAATACGTGGGAATGCAATTGCATGGCTAAATTAATAAGTGATCTAAGTTGGTGAGCAGATTAATTAAATAAGTGTGGTTAATGTGCTATTTGTTATGTGATTGCGCTTTAAAATAATATGCTTTAATGCTTCTTTATGTCGCAAAAGGCTAGATAAATACATACACATAAGGGTATTAGTGGGAATTAACACTGTATAATCAATACGATGTAGTAACGTTGTTTTATGTTTCTTTTTAATTAAGTTATCCATTTTGGCCTACTAAGAAAATGGCCGACATCTACAGCCTGCATTTGAGTAGATGAAATATGAAGAGAGGCCTCGCTGATGATGACCTCGGTCTCTGTCTGAGCTAAAAGTTATGAAAAGACGACAACTCTGGGATGGTCGCCAGATTATCCTTGGTAGAGAACATTTGTCACAAATGAACATTTTTGATAAACTTGCGGTGGCTTCATTGCGAGTGATACAATTCCGGAGAAGAGCATCCATGGATGTTGCAAAACTAGTTTGGACTTCCTATTTCCTTGTTTTTATTTTTGAGATATCCGAGAGCGGAGATTTTTCTAATGTTGCAAGCTAACATCCTTTCCTGCTCGCTCTGCTCAACTGACGTTTTAGAGCTTGTTTGTAACTTTTAATATGTAAGTTTTGGTATAAATATGACGAGACTAGAGAGGGTCTAAGGCCACTTCTTCCTGAACTTATGCTCAAGAGGATCGATGCTGACTGAAAGGACGGCGACTCGAGAGACTTTGATTCTTTACTGAGAGACCTGTCCTAACTTAGAGTACGACATTTAGCCAGAATAGGTAAATATGAGAATAATGATTTTGCAATTGAATGGCTTTCCTTATGAATTAATTTAGATAAAATAGTTTCTGTTTGAATTACAGTGTCGGGTGGTTATTTCTTTGTCATATTATTGAGTTCTTAAATGTGTTTAAACTGTTTAAATCATGACTCGAGACAATTCAATTTGATTGCATTGACCTCCGATTAGGTGCAGATTGATCAAGGAGTTCTCTCTCATATTCAGTGTGGATAGAGTAATAGAATGAATGTTGGTGTTATGGGGCCCACCAGCGTATGATGAGTGTATGTGCGTATGACTGTGGAATTACTCTGTCCGTGGAAGTAGGGTGAATTTATAAGCTCTGATCTGCAGCAGTTTCCTGGTAGCAGTATGATGGTTTTGATTATTGTCTTGATCTGATAGATTGCTTGTACATAGGCTTTTGGATTTATTGATTTATTGATTGATGTTGATACATGTACTAACACTAAATGTTGAAGTCGTCGTATTGCGTTATATGTAGTGTGTACGGCTTCTGGGACGTAGGGAGTCGGTGACGGTTCCGTAGTAGGGCAGAGGGAAGTGAGTGCTGCTCTCGGGAAAGACGGGATTGTTGGCCCTGTACGAATGCAGGGAAAAGCGTGTGACAATTGAAGTTGCGCGTCGCATTGTCTGGGTTCGATTCAGTGACATCGTCGTGTGTTACTACTAGAGACATATTTTCTGTATAAGAGAAGTGTGTATGGTTGTGAAGGTTATCTGTGAAACTCTGGTCTTAAGTCCCAGGGATCCGTAAGGTTTGCCGTTAAAGCTTACCGCTGGAGAAGTAATAGGTATTCACTGAGCTTGTTTGAAGGACAGAGCAGAGGTAAGCGCTGCTTTGTTAACGTATGTTATAATTCTGTAGTAGGGCAGATTGTTCGCTGTTCTCTGGAAAGGCAGGATTCTGTGTAAATGTGCTACATTTTCTGGTGTGAAAGTGCGTGAATGTATGGGCATTTAGTTGATTGTGAAGCTCTTAGGAACATTCCGGGAGGAAACAGTTAATGGATGCATGTTAGAAGGGCAGAGTAGAGGGATGTGCTACTGTGTCAACGAAAGTAATAATTCCGTGGTAGAGCAGAGGTAAGCGCTGTTCTAAAGAGAAGCGGGATTCTCGTGGGAAAGGTCTTTACTATTCTGTGGTTAGCGGAGCAGACAATGGAGATGTTTGTATGTTGTAACTAATAGATTTGTAGAATCTGAAACAAAGTCTACTGAGAAGGTTTTGTAAAGGAGGGGTAGACGAGTGACAGGAGACAGGAGTAGAAGCGACTGCAGCGACTGCTGATGTCAGAAAGACCGCGCTGTGATTGGACAGTGGGTTAGAACAGTGAAAGTACTGTGATTGGTGCGTTGGTGTGAGCCGCGCAGGGATTGGAAGAAGTACAGGGTGACGTAGACGCTCCAGGATTGGTGCGTTAGTGTGAGTCGCGCTATTATTGGACAAAAGATCGTACAGTTGTAGAAAGGACTAGAGAGTTGTGGTAAACGCAAAAATGTATTACCAAACAGAGGAAAAGAAAAAGAAATCCTTGTTCAGTAAAATAAAAAAATGGTTTGACAAGGATAAGGATATAATAACTAGAGAAGGTGAGTTACTACCTCCGACAAGAACCCCTGCATCCTTCATGGTTGCGAAATATGGGTATCATACCTGTATTTGGTTAGACAATTGGGCTAGGTACACTAGAGAAGATGGTGTTTTAGCATTCCCGGAACATGGTTCATTTAATTTGGCCGTGTTGAGAAATTTAAGGGAAAAAATGATGTGTCTAGAGCCTAGACCAAGGCCGACACAGTTCAAGGCATTGGTAGAATGGGAAGATGAGGTGCATGAGCGAGAAAAGCAGAGGAGTGGAGGTAATTATAGGTATATGTTTGAGAGGAAATATGATCGTGAAACTCATCATGATCGAATGAGGAGATGGCGAGATGCTAGTATGTCAGAGGGACTATATCCGATGAGAACTGTTGAGGAAGCAGAAGGGAGGAAAGGTATGGAAAAGGTACATGATGCAGAATTGAGAAGGTATGGGGCTAATGACTATGAGGATGAAGTCTTGGATGATATGATTTACAAGAGACCATCTCCATATAGACCAGAACCAGAAGTGAGAACACCAGTTGCTACCCCAATGAGAGATACTTTGCAAATCATTAAAACAGAAGTTGTGACACCTGATCTGAAAAGTGGTAGCTCTTTCGCGGAAAGGGAAAGAGAGGGAGAGCGAGAGAGAGGAAGAGAGAATGAAATCGAGGATGAGAAAACAAGAGAATTAGCAAGAACAACATCTGAGTTGACAGAAAAGATCAGAGAATTAACCAAGAATCTAGAAGCTGTTACAGCGCCTGTAACCATAGGTCCGGTTATGCCTATTTTTGATAAGCAGAGAATGGGTGAAAGTGGTATAACAGTTCCATATATAGGAAATGGACTAGTTGGTTCTCCGGGAGAGTCAGGAATGAGGACGGAAGAGAATCATTTGAGACAGTTGAGACATGACACATGTGGTGGAGAGTTAAATGTACAGCCTAATTCAGGATTGAATACTGGTTGTGTAGAAAGAAATGTTATGATGGGAGGCTCAATTTTGGAACCACAGAGGATGGCAGAACAAGTGAGTGCAGGGAAGAAAGCTACAGAAATAACGGCTGAGGATTTGAATGATTGGATGAGAGTTCTCCAAAGGAGGGACAAAGATTCTCAGGCAATTGATGTAGCCAGGTTGCGTATAGAACTGGAGGAGCTTATAGCAGGAACAATTCCTACAGAGGCGTTAAAAGATCATCATGATGGAGAGTTGTTATTTATGTGCAAGAGCATCACATGGAGGGCTAGGAATATGCATGACAGGTTAAAAGGAATAGCGAGTGAAATGGGAATTGACATGGACAAGGTGAAAGCATTACAGAAGCCTTACCGAGTGGATTTTCCGGACAAGGATATTGAGAATCTAAATGATGTTGGCCGAACAGGGCAGATTAAGGAAATGATTGGATTATTGCGAAAATGGGGTGATGTGGAAAGGTGGAAGGATAGATGGTACAAGAAAAGAGAAGATACAGTGGACAGGACTTACTCAGCGTTTCCCATGAGAGAAAAGGAAAAAACAGTGGATGCTTATCCTATGAGAGAGATTCCTGGAGGAGGATATGTACATGTCCCATGGACTAGGCAGGATATTTTGTCATTTACAAATGATTTCCCTCTACTGAGAGAAAAGCCTGTCGAGTGGTATAGGCAGGTAGATAGGTTTGTGAAATTGTCAAAAATGCTGTGGATTGACCTGAATAGTCTGTTTGATATAATTGTTCCAGCAGACTTGTAGGCAGAATGTAAAATAGTGGTAGATTGGCCTGCTAAGGAATACCCAAGAGATCAAAGAACAGGAGCTCCAGACCCAGAGGTAATGAAAAAATATGAGCAGGTTATTGTGTTCCTGAAGAATAAGGTACCCCCTAAAGAGACAGATTGGGTTAAGATAGATCGAACACATCAGGAAGCAAAATAATCAGTTCATGCTTTTTATGAAAGGTTGATACTGGCTTTTAAACAGTTCAGTGGAGATGAACATCTGGGTGATAAGGATTTGAGTCATTTTGTATACAGATTTGTATATGGCTTGAGACCTGAAATCAGTGAAATGATACGTGAGCACACAGTTCATTGGCAGAGTAAGAAGATTGATGAGATCTTGAGACATGCGAAGTACTTCAGTGATGAAATTGAGGCAAAACAAAGAAAGCTGAAGGAGAAAGCAATGTGGGCACAGGTGAAGGTTGCAGAAAGACAAGAAGCACAGCTGGTTGAACAAGCAAATAATCCGGGAAATAGGCCCAGATATGGTACAGGAAAAGGAAAGGGGAACATCGAAGAGGCGAAGAAGAAATTTCCGTGCCACAACTGCGGAAAATTAGGGCACTGGAGATCCGAGTGTA
This sequence comes from Triturus cristatus, assembly GCF_964204655.1. Taxonomy (NCBI): domain Eukaryota; kingdom Metazoa; phylum Chordata; class Amphibia; order Caudata; family Salamandridae; genus Triturus; species Triturus cristatus. Next base: position 944,303,109 of record NC_140587.1, on the reverse strand, counting down.
CGAATCCACCATTAGTGAGTAATGACAATCAATCCTTGAATCAACAGGTGCAGAACGAGCGGTGTAATCATCAGCAGCAACAGCAAAACGTTGTCAAGCAGCAGAATCAAGAGCCAAAACCGCCCTTGCCACAGAACAGAGGTTCCCAGAAATACAATCAAGACTCGGGATTCTACAATGATGAACAGGTAAACAAACCGAGACGTACGAATCCAGTACAACAATACTGGCTAAAGAATGAGGGGAGTGAGTCTGAAGGGGACTACTCACGGTGCCGAAGAGAGGAGGAAGAGTGCATACTTGGAGCAACCCTAGAAATAGACCAGGCAGGACCATTTGTAGATGGGAAAATAAATGGGGAAAGTGTTACTTTTTAGTAGACACAGGAGCGACAAGATCAACTGTCAGGTCAGCAGATATAAGAAATCTTCCTCTCTCGGACGAAGCAATCCAAGTGGTTGGTGTGGCTAATACACAGATTAAGACTCGTCTTACTGAACCAGTAAGGGTAAGGATAGGGAAATTTTCGGATATGCACAGATTTGTAGTGTGTGACACTAGTCCAGTGAACTTGTTAGGTAGGGACTTATTGTGTAAAATGAATTGCACAATTTTTTGTACTCCGGATGGAATAGCTTTTGAGACACCAGATGAGGATGTCTTGTACAGAGTAACTCTAGATAATAGAGAAAATGAGATTGTTGGAACATATGCTGTATTTAATCCAGATGACTTGCCTCAAGAGTTGAGACACACAGTAAAAGCAGCAGTTTGGGATTTTACTGGAGAAGACGTGGGATTGATGAATAATGTAGATCCAGTAAAGATTACAGTGAAAGAGAGAATCTCTTATCCTAATATCCCACAATACAGACTGACACCAGAGATAATTGAAGGGATAACACCTATAATTGACAAGATGATTCAGCAAGGTGTTTTGAGAGAGTTACTGAGTAGCCCATGTAATTCACCAATAATGGGACTGAAAAAACCTAATGGGAAGTTCAGAATAGTGCAAGATTTGAGAAAGATTAACAAAATTGTGGTATCATGCTGTCCCATTGTGCCAAATCCGTCAGTGATTTTGTATCAGATTCCTCATGATGCTGAATGGTACACAGTAATTGATTTGTGCCATGCTTTCTTTTCAATTCCATTGCATCATGACAGCCAGCCGATTTTTGCATTTCGGTTTGGACAGCGTATTTTGGCATGGTGCCGAATCCCACAGGGGTATACAGAGAGTCCTTTAATATTCAATGAGTTACTGAAGAAATCATTGGAAAGTCTGATCATGCATGAAAGCTCAGTACTAGTACAATATATCGGTGACCTACTTGTGGCATCGAAGACACGTGAAGCATGTGAAGTAGATACCATAGCTTTATTGAATCATCTGGCAGATGGAGGATTAAAGGTATCTCCAGCCAAATTGCAATTTTGCAAGAAAGAAGTACATTATCTTGGACACAATATTGAAAAAGGTCTGAGAAAAGTGACCATTGACAGGATCAAAATTATCAGAGGAATGAGAGCCCCAATGACCCAGAGAGAAGTGCGAATGTTTCTGGGAATGGTGGGTTATTGTCGTCAGTGGATAAGTAACTTTCTCTGATAGGGAAGCCACTGATTAAATTGACCAAAAGTGAAGTGAAAGACCCATTGGAATTGAATGCAGAACAAATGGCAGCATTCGAAGAATTAAAAAACAGATTGTGTGAAGCTCCTGCTCTGGGAATGCCAGACTATGAGAAGGAGTTTGAACTGTACTGTAGTGAGAGGAATGGATGTGCACTTTCAGTGTTAATCCAGAAACATGGACGACTGAGAAGGCCAATTGCGTACTTCTCATCAACACTAGACCCAGTAGCTGTGGGTTTACCAGGTTGCCTGAAAGCAGTAGCTGCTACATGCAGAAGTTTGGAACAGAGTGAGGGTATAATAATGGGATATCCTGTACGGGTGTTCGTACCTCATGATGTGGCAATTCTTTTGACAAGAAGCAGAACTCAATATATGTCACATAGTCGGTTGACTAAATATGAGAAAGTCATTCTGGGAGCATCAAATGTGACTCTTGAGAGATGTGTGAATGTGAATCCAGCGACACTTTTGCCAGATGCTGAAAATGTGAGTGTGAGAGATGATGTTGATCATGATTGCTTGGATGTGCTTGATTACTGCACAAAACCGAGACCAGACATAAGAGATCTGCCACTGCCTGAGAGTGATCATGTGTTGTTTGTGGATGGATCATGTCTGAGAACAGAAGAAGGTGTGCTGAGTGCAGCATATGCGGTGTGTAAAGTTTCAGAAGTTATGGAAGCTTCACCTTTGAAAGGAGTTAAATCTGCTCAAGTAGCTGAATTGGTGGCGCTGACAAAAGCTTGCAAGATTGGGAGGAATGTGAGAGTGACTGTAATGACTGATAGTCAGTACGGATTTGGAGTGGTTCATGATTTTGGCCAGCTTTGGCTACAGAGAGGTTTCTTGACTTCAAGTGGAACTCCTATAAAGAATGCTGAAGTGATTGGGAAATTTCTTGAGGCGATACAGCTGCCTAAAGAACTAGCAGTTGTAAAATGTGCTGCTCATGGACAGGGTGATGATTTTGTTACTCTTGGTAATCGCTTTGCAAATGACATAGCACAGTATTGTGCAAAGAACAATCATTCCATTAACAGGGGAAAGGAGAAAGAAATGTCTTTTTGTTCTGTGATGTTTACTAATGTACTGGAAACATGGGATGAGGTGAGGCAGTTGCCGGATGAAGCAGGAGATGAGGAAATGAGAGATTGGATCAAGGCAGGTTGTGCACCACGAGAAAAAGATCATGTGTGGATCTATAGGGATGGAAGACCAGTCATGCCAAATTCTATGTTGTCAACAATGGCGAGAATGTATCATGGCTAGGGACACCTGGGGAGGGATGCTATGATTAGGTCCTTTAAACAGACCTGGTACAATGCAAAGTTCAGGCTGATAGCAGAGAGCATCTGTCAAAGATGTTTGATTTGTCAGCAATTCAATACTGGAAAGAAAACAGGGGTGAGCCTAGGAAGAATAGGCAGAGAAGGAGGTCCTTTTACCAGAATGCAAATAGATTTCATTGAAATGCCCCAAGTCAATAGATTGAGGTATGTTTTGGTGGTAGTCTGTTTGTTTTCGAGGTGGGTGGAAGCATATCCGACTAGGAGAAATGATGGAATAACAGTGGCCAAGTTGCTGTTAAGAGAGTTGATTCCTAGGTACGGGTTCCCAGTGATAATTGAGTCAGACAGAGGAGGACACTTCTACAATGAACTCATGAGTTTAATTTGTGAAGCTTTGAGTATACAGCAGAAGCTACATTGTGCATACAGGCCAGAGGCTTCTGGCGTTGTTGAGCAAATGAATGGCACAATCAAAAACAGAATTGGCAAGATGTGCTTAGCCACTGGAATGAAAAGGCCTGATGTCTTGCCTCTAGTGCTGATGACTATTAGATCTACTCCAGATAGAACTACGGGGTTGAGTCCACATGAAATAATAATGGGACGAGCAATGAGACATGCATTCGTGCCCGTTAACAAGCTGATGACTATTACTGATGACATGATTTTGGATTACTGTAAAGGCCTGGCTGACGCAGTTCATTCTGTGTTTCACCAGGTTGGAGAAGACGCCACCACACTTGAAAAGAAGCAAGCCCATGATTTGAGCACAGGGGACTGGGTAAGAATAAAAGTGCACAGAAGAAGAAATTGCTTGGTTCCAAGGTGGGGAAGGCCAAGACAAGTCATTCTGACTACAACAACTGCTGTGAAGTGTGCTGGAGTGAAGAACTGGATTTATGCAAGTCAGACTCTGAGAGTTCCAAATCCAAAGGATGGGACTGGGAAAGAGTACTTTGAAGAGTCAGATTACAGTGATGATGCAGACACTGAAACAGTGAGAAGAAAAAAGAATCCTGAAAGGGGGGAAAGAGAGTCAGAAAGAGAGTCAGGTGATTCTTTTTTCTTACCAGAAGAAGTTTCAAGAGTTACAAGAGGAACATTGCGAACCTCAGAGGAGAGTTTGGATTCTGGAAGAGTACCTGAAGTTCTAACAAGCAGTGGAGAAAATAAAGAGAAAGAAAGAAAAGAAAAGAGCAATTCCACAGAGACTACACCTGAGTCAAATGAGGAGATTGAGAATCCATCTGAGACAACTTCTGAAGAAGTAGGGTCAGAAGAAGATAGAGAGGTACAGATTGCGGAAGACCCCCGAGGAGGTGTAGGGAACATTCATGATAAGCTAGGTGAAGGGACAAGCAGACAGCAAGAAGATTGCGTCTCGGAGACCCGAGTAGGGACAGTAGTAGGGAAATCTCAATTGGTGGAGAAGAAGACTGTGGGAAAAGAGAGAATTGTTGATGAACAAGAGGCAAATGAGACAGAATCGGATGAGAGTGAGAATGAGATACTAGAGGGTCGAGTTCTGAGAAAGAGAACTTGGATTGGAGAGAGAAACAATAGAGAAGTGAAACAGAAAAGAAGTGTGAAAGGAGATCTTTGGCCTAACAAGATAAAGAGGCTGAGATATCGACTGACACGAGTTAATTCATCGAAAGCTGAACAGGTGAACGAGGTGTCAAGTCAAAATCAAGCGAAAGAAGAAGAACCAAAAGAACTAAAGGAACGAGAAGCGATCAAAAGAATTAGAAAGCCTAACCAGAAGTATAGGTCACCGGAATGGACGTATGTGGCATTGCCTGAAGAAGAAGAAGAGGCAGAGAGTCAAGGAAATCCAGAGGAGACCTTACTGAAAGTGGTTGAGGAGAAGGAAACTGTTGGAATCCTGAAAGTTATCTTGTCTGACATTGGAGAAGAGACAGATGTTCAGGATCTGATACAATTTGATGTTGATGAAGAAGAAGTAAAAAGTGATGAAAATCCAAATTGAGTGAACTAAAGGAGTCACTTGGAGAAGGGTGAAGAAGAAGAAATCAGAAAATTAACAGATTGTAACGATCTGTCTTAGAAATTCAGTAGTGGAGTAGTAGAGGCTAAGTCAAAAGACACAGTCAAAGTAATAAGATGGCTAACACAGAAAATAATGAAAGTAGATGTACCTTCTTGAAAAGATGGTGCAAAATGTGCTGCTGCTGTACAGGACTATTAATGCTACTATGGAGTGTGCTTGCTTTATTAGTTACTTTTAGAGTTACAGTAGATACTTTGGGAATACATACTGAGAATATGACTAACATAGAGAAGAGTTCACAGAAAGTAGTACCAACTAGAATTAGTAATATATACATACATAAGGATAGATCAATTAATGATTTTTCTAGCAATGTTTTTTCAAAATTGTTGTATGAATACGTAAAGACAATGGAGGTAAGGGATTTCTACGTCTGTATGCAGTTACCGGCATCCGTTTCAGAGGGAGTTACTTATCATCATCTTCCAGCTACGTATGGGATTTCATGTAGTGTGTTGATTAGTATTTTTTATTTGTTAGGGAAAATAGATTATGAGATGTCAAATAAGGATAACATTTTTGGGCAATTGCCTATGAATAAAAAACTGAATCCTGCTAAAGAAGCTAACATTTTTGGTGAGATTTTTATTGAAACAGAAGAATTAACATTAGATTACATTTTTAGAAACAATTTAACTTGTAGTTTGAAGGAAGAAGAAAAAGCTTTCCTAGACATGGTAGAGAAAAGGAGAATGAACATGCATGAAAAGGCAGGAGGGTATAAAGTGAGTGAGACAATATGGGACATTGAGATGGGGAAGGAGTTGAAGAATGGGGCCAGTCCAACTTTGGCTTTAGATGCACCACAGAAGGGTAAACTATGCATTACCAGAAGGAAATCCCAGTATGATAGTTATTTTGTTGGGACTAGTGAGTGCCATGATACATACTTTATTGCAACGGGATGGGGATTCAAAGGAGGAGAAGATCCAGTTTTCCCGGGAGTGTATTATATTTGTGGGAATAAGGCTTATTACAGGTTGCCTGACCATTGGTATGGCACATGTTATGTTGGCCTGGTCTTTCCAAAGATTTTCCATATGGATAGAATAGAAGATGCAGAACAAATTAATCTACTAACACGTTTTAAATGAGAAACTTGGTCGGAAATTGTAGGAGATATTTTTGGAGCTTTGATACCAGCAGTGGGAATTTCATTAAATGCATATGGAATTCGGAAGCTGTCAACAGTGGTGGATCGCTTATCGACAAGCACCGCTGGAGGGTTTCTATTGGTAAATACAGAGATGGTTGCCTTACGCGCCATGTCTATGCAAAATCGACTTGCCCTTGATATTCTATTGGCCAAAGAGGGTGGAGTCTGTGGAATGCTGAAAGTTCAACATTGTTGCACTTACATTCCTGATGAAAGCAAAGATCTAAAGGTTTATATCAAAAATATTACTGATTTGCATGAAGAATTAGTACCACTGGAATCTGAAAGTATCTGGACTAAAATGGCTAATAAGTTGATTGCTGTTAAGAATTTTATTGCTAAGATAGGTAGTACCATTTTTGGTAAGATATTATTTCCTTTGACATGTGTGATTGTTGCTTTATTGATTCTTAGATTAGGGTGTTTCTGCTGTAGATATAGGAGGAATAAAAAGAAAATAATAAAAGAAAACGTTGAAAAGAGACAAAAGAGGTCAAAAAGAGATTCACAAGAAATAGAATTGGAAGAATTTAGAGAGAGCATGTACTTAGAAACTAAAAGGGATGATGAAAGAGAAACTGGTGTTTAATGAATAAACAAAAAGACATTTGAATTTTTCCTAAAAGGGGAACTAAATTTTTTGGGTTGGATTTTTGTGGTGATGATATATCACCAAAGGGGGGATTGCTGGAGCAGGGTTTTCTATTTAAACCCAAACATCAGCTTATATTTTTGTATGTCATAATTAAAAATACTAATAATTAATTATTAAATACTAAGTTTTGTTAAGTTTTTTGTTAATCAACCTTACTAATGAAAGAACAATACGTGGGAATGCAATTGCATGGCTAAATTAATAAGTGAACTAAGTTGGTGAGCAGATTAATTAAATAGGTGTGGTTAATGTGCTATTTGTTATGTGATTGCGCTTTAAAATAATATGCTTTAATGCTTCTTTATGTCGCAAAAGGCTAGATAAATACATACACATAAGGGTATTAGTGGGAATTAACACTGTATAATCAATACGATGTAGTAACGTTGTTTTGTGTTTCTTTTTAATTAAGTTATCCATTTTGGCCTACTAAGAAAATGGCCGACATCTACAGCCTGCATTTGAGTAGATGAAATATGAAGAGAGGCCTCGCTGATGATGACCTCGGTCTCTGTCTGAGCTAAAAGTTATGAAAAGACGACAACTCTGGGATGGTCGCCAGATTATCCTTGGTAGAGAACATTTGTCACAAATGAACATTTTTGATAAACGAGCGGTGGCTTCATTGCGAGTGATACAATTCCGGAGAAGAGCATCCATGGATGTTGCAAAACTAGTTTGGACTTCCTATTGCCTTGTTTTTATTTTTGAGATATCCGAGAGCGGAGATTTTTCTAATGTTGCAAGCTAACATCCTTTCCTGCTCGCTCTGCTCAACGGACGTTTTAGAGCTTGTTTGTAACTTTTAATATGTAAGTTTTGGTATAAATATGACGAGACTAGAGAGGGTCTAAGGCCACTTCTTCCTGAACTTATGCTCAAGAGGATCGATGCTGACTGAAAGGACGGCGACTCGAGAGACTTTGATTCTTTACTGAGAGACCTGTCCTAACTTAGAGTACGACATTTAGCCAGAATAGGTAAATATGAGAATAATGATTTTGCAATTGAATGGCTTTCCTTATGAATTAATTTAGATAAAATAGTTTCTGTTTGAATTACAGTGTCGGGTGGTTATTTCTTTGTCATATTATTGAGTTCTTAAATGTGTTTAAACTGTTTAAATCATGACTCGAGACAATTCAATTTGATTGCATTGACCTCCGATTAGGTGCAGATTGATCAAGGAGTTCTCTCTCATAATCAGTGTGGATAGAGTAATAGGATGAATGTTGGTGTTATGGGCCCCACCAGCGTATGATGAGTGTATGTGCGTATGACTGTGGAATTACTCTGTCCGTGGAAGTAGGGTGAATTTATAAGCTCTGATCTGCAGCACTTTCGCCTCGTGTGAGCGCGGGAATGTGCTCTCCTAGGGGCATATTATCAAGCCAGGAGATAAAATTATCGCCGCTTTTGCGGCAGAAAACTGCCGCTAAAACGGCGATAATGAGCTTGATAATATGCTCTATGGAATTCCAATTGAAGCTCAGGTTAGACGTCCTTCACATCTAACATGGGCTTCAATTGGAATTCCATAGAGCATATTATCAAGCCCATTATCGCCGTTTCAGCGGCAGTTTTCTGCCGCCAAAGCGGCGATAATTTTATCGCCTGGCTTGATAATATGCCCCTTAATCTGCTGTCACACGGCTTTGGAAATGAAAACATTTTGTCAGTGCGCAGGTAGTACATATAGTGCAGCATCACGTTTCAGCGTATTATCTCATTGTTCATATTTATTTACGTCAACACGCTTGGGTGCGGCCGTGTCATCACCACAAGCTGTATTACGGAAAATGTGCTGAGTTTGCAAGCAAAGGGCAAATTCTCTATTCGCCACCCTAATGTTTCTGTGGTAGAAAGCGAAGCAATTGGATGTTGCTCCACTGCCGGCGTGTTAATTAATACTATTTTGTGAGAACAATTATGAAAATGCATTTTGAAATTATAATGACTCCACTAACGCTTATAAATTGTTAAACATGGTACCTAGAGGGACAGGGTTTTTTTTTTAGCAAAGGAAACCACCTTTGTAACAAACTACTCTTTTTAAATTCCCGCAAGCTGATTTTGTACTTTATGCTATTAATATATTTTAAATGGATCAAGCTTTTTAAATGGATGCTACTTCTGTATTTAAAACGGAACAAACTGACTTTAGCTCGAACTTTGTCCCGTTTTTTTCTAGTCTATCACATTTGCAAGGTGGAGAAAAACATGCGTAAACACACTACAATTTTTGCTATGATGGAAAACTTGAGTTTCGAGCAAATCCTGTTTGGTACATTTCATATCACACAAGCAGTACACATGTTGCAAATTGGACTAATTCTGCTATTGGCAATTTTATCTTAATTGCATTTTCAGAGCAAATTTCTGACAAGCAGGAAGTTCAGTATTTGCGATCGACATTAACTTACAAAAAATGGTAAAGTTGCAGAGAGTAGAAGTTATTTTAAGAAGGTGCAAAAAAAGTGTAAATTAACAAGGGAGCAGGAAGAGAGTGTGGAGAAGCTCCAGTGCTGAACGCCTGAGGTGAGCAGGGTTGACTGAGCACAAAGACGAGGGCAAACGACAAGATGGAGCTGAGAGGCATTAGAAAGAAAGACTATGACCAGGTATACACTTGAAAATAACAAAAGGAAAGTAAACAAGCATTGGCTGCGCGCGCGGCAGGAGAAGCGGGAGTTGTGTGCGTGCACGAAAGTCATCGCGATCACGATCGCTGTGAAAGTGAAAGTGATCGCGATGACGCGCTAAAGTCGTTCCTGAGTGCTGCTGGATGGCCTAGCGCATGGCGGCTGCGCGCGTGCACGCTCACGTGCACGCAAGCGCTAGGCCAGCCAGCAGCACTTAAAAAACTCAGATACAAAATGTTTCTCCGAGCCAGCGCATGCGCTGGGCTCAGCGAGACCTAAAAAGGCTCCCTCGCTACCTGCACCTTGCTGCTGGAATGGGAAGCAGACAACGTACAGGCGCTGCTGAACGTTTCCCGGTGTCTTACTCTGGGACAAGTTCAACATATATCTGTGGGGCCTAGCTTCTTGGAAGGGGGAACGGTGTCCACCCTGTGATAATAGTGGCTGGACGCCGTGTAGCTGCGTGTACCCCTGACTCGTGCCCTGGTGAGTGTAAAGTGTTAGGTTAAAATCTTTACTTCAAAGGAGGCAAAGAGGAAAGGAAATGTAGTGATTCATATGATACAGATTTTTTTTTGCCCATTAATTATTCTTTTCCCTGTAAATGAGAAGAAAGAAAACATCACCATAAAGCCTCGATTGTGAGGCCACATGGCCCATTACCTCATTACATTGCTGAAGCTGTAGGGTGCTTAGTAGTCCTTTCCGCAGTTTTCAGTAGAGTCTCCATTGACACTGAAAGGCTTCACTTGGGATGTCTGCTGAGGCAGATGCAGGAGGTGAGCAGCTCAGCGGGCATGTTGGGGACCTATTTTCACAGATGCGGCTCCAGACTGAGATCCAATGGGTGCTGGTTGTGGACAGTTTGTGTCTTCTGGGCTCGACTCACACAGGGCGCCCGTCTGGTAGAGTCGGCCTCTGGGCCGGGATCACCCTTCTGTTCCAGTGGTGATGTCAGCTCCTCCACTTAATTTACTTTGACTTAGGCAACAACAGCACCAGGAATTCAAGCGTTGCAGTAGAGGCTGAACAGAAGGTGATTGCTTCTCAGGCATGATTTTTGTATGTGACCCCCTGCATCGGCCATGAAAGGAGACCCAGGAGAGAGCTCACAATGTGCGATGGCTCCGGCTTCATTCCCAAGAGCAGGCAGAAAATGTTGGGTAATGTTCTGCACACCGAAAACAGAGATGACTTCGCACTCTGGACTGTCGTTACTGAATGGCCAGGTACTCACTTTCCCTCTCTGATGTGAGCTGGCTTCTAGGTACTAAGCAGGACTTGAAAATGACAATGAAATGAAAAAAAAGGATTTGTAAAGCCCTACGATTGCTCTGAGGTGTCTAGGCGCTAACTTCTGGGGACAGTATGAAAAAAATTAAGAGAAAGAGTGAAGTGGGCTACTGATTAAATAGCCAAGTTTTCAGTCCTTTCCTAAAATTAGACAAGTTTGATTCTTTCTTGAGATATAGAGGAAAGGAGTTCCACAATCTAACTGTAGTTTTCACAAAGCTCCTCCCGACCCATCTAACTTTTTTGAATTTGGGAACGGCAAGGTTTCGTTTAGTAGTGGACCGGAGAACTCTTGAGGGAGTATCAGTTTCTCTCAGCAAAATGCCCAACCTAATAAAATGTATTTGAATAGAAAAAACGCCTGGTCAGGTTACGGTACTTATAGTGTAGTATGTTGCTAACCATAATGGAATAATTTCATTGGCTTTGTGCGTTTGAGGCAGAACCTTAACTCAGTGTCAATCATTGTTTTTTCAGTGATTTTCATTGGCTTTTTTTTATAATGTACCTCATTTCCAACACTCCGCACATGGCCTTTAGCATGCAGCCAGACCATGCACCTAACAAGAAAGGAGTTGCCTGCAGGGCCTGGTCTGCATCCAGCATCACAAACAGCTATGCACAGGTATTACAGCACACTGCCGTAGAAAACAATGATGGAGAAGCAAGATTTTAAATCTATATTCCTTTTAATTGAACCAATAACTTATATTAAAATGTAGTAAGTAATAATTAAATACAAAATGATAATGAGGGGGATATTTATAACGAATTTGAAATAATATAGCCTTATAGCCCGCCGTAGCGGGCTATACCGGCTATTAAAGGCCCGCTCCCGCGTTAAAGGCCCGAGCCGAAGGCGAGAGACTTTAACAAGGGATCGGGACTTTAATAGCCGTTATAGCCCTGCTACGAAGGGCTATAAGGCTATTAGAACATTCTGCCGCTAGAGGGCAGAATGTTCTAACAAATACAACAAAGGCCTCTCGAAGCAAATCCCCGAGCTCCGAGAGGCTTTTGTAAAACATTGGAATGTTGCTCTTCAGGCTTTACCGGCCCGTAGAAGCATGGAACACTCCATTGTCAACAATGGAGCTCCCAACATTCCAATGTTCTAATAATAATTATAAATATATTTAATGAATTTCTTTATTTAATAATTTCTTAAACATTTAATTTGATGTGTTAATGTGTTGCAACATTTTGTTTGTTTAGTTCTAAGCTTAACGATAAATTTTAACATGTATTCATACTTTTATTTTCCATTTGAATATCTTCACTAGTTTGTTAATAATGATTGAACTTTATTCATTTTCCCAATAATTTACTTTAGGGAGATTTCTGATCCAGTGGCAAAGGCCTCTGTCTGCATGTGAAGAGCAGACTTTACCCCCAGTTTTTAGGGGATGGAGACATGTGTGTGTGTCTGCACCTAGTAAATATATACTTTAATGTTAACTCAGGAACACACAAAACCATATTTACTGTATCATTGGGAAACCTAATAGTAAGAAGTACATAAAAAACTTAACAGTGCATAATCAAGTCCTGGAAATTCCAATATTCTGTGATACATCATTGTTTTTGATGTAGTTACTACTGCTAGAAACCTTTCAGTGTTGATGTAAGCCTTCAGCATAAGCATGACCTTGACTGCTCCAGTGTTTCCGTAGTTGTGGTCATACAGAGGGTTGCTATACACCCTGCAAGAATGCAGTCCTTTCACACACTTAACACCCAGTCAGAGTTCTGCTTCTTATTGCGCACATGGTCAAGAAGCCTAAGTTTGACTACTTTAGTCAATGCTATGTATTAGAAGAGAGGGAGGTGGTTAAGCTGTAAGAATTCCCTTTTTAAGATATTGGTCGATCCAGAGATTTCATCCTGAGGTTCCCCATCTAAGATGCTATGGACAAGGGCGTGTCTAAGATGGCACCGAAGTAAGTCAACTGCCGTTGAGCTCTGCCACCGGTTCACAGCCTAGGGCAGACACTGTCCGTGTTGCGACCCCATTTGCTGATGTTTGTCTGTTGGACTCTTCTCTCAGGGCTCCTGCGCCGTGCTGGGTACCACGGGCAGAGGGATACTTTTTATCATTAGTGGACCCGAGAGCTGCTGCGCGATTGTGCCTGGAAGATGGCGGTGGAGACAGGCCCTTGCTTCTGAAAGCCCTACTAGGAGAGGACATGGTAGGCCAGATTAATTTATGCTGTGCCCGGAGGGCGCGGACATCCTTTTCTGATCTGTGCTCTGCCCACGAGGGCCTGGTTCCCTATCAGCAGTGCGCTGGTGGCAGAGGCCGTTCCCAGCACCGGAACACATTAGCGGCCTGTGCTGGGCTACGCAGGTAGTGGGCTATGTGCCCGATGTGTGGTTGGGTCTACGATCGGGGCTCTGTAGGCAGGAGGAGGTAGGCTCAAATTACAGGATATGCAAATTTACGGTGGATACAAATAAGACAGGCACTCACTAGTAGTATGGCTTGGGGGATGAACATGCGGTTCCTCCCCTTTTATTTATCCCAGCAGGCCACACCTGGACTGCGGATGACGTGCACATAGTATCCGGCCTGCCGGCAGGAGCACAGGACCACTGACCCGCTACATCCTTCCCCAACTTGGATGTTTGAACTCAGTTCTTGAAGTTCGGCGAGCAAAAGTGGCGCCCTGATATCAGGTCTTAAGAGTTCAGAAGGCAAAGTCCATAAGATGCTGGTTGGGTCGGGGATTGCGTTGGAGGCTGTATCGATGTTGCTGACCTCAGATGGATGGCAAACCTCGCTGAGGGGGAGTTGGCGGTGGATCTAGAGGCACCATCCCTGATGTAGCGAGACCGGAGGTACTGGTACCTCCCCCCACTTGGCACAGTGTACCTCTGTCAGGGATTGGCAGGTTCTGAGAGTCCGATTTGGAGGATACTGAGGGGACCTCTTTGAACCATGAGATGTTTCGGGATATTTCATCACTACCTTTTCAGGTGGTTACCATGGTGCCATTGCTGGTTGCTACCATCCAGGTGCCCGGCCCTGGTGACCCCCATGGGCCAGTTGGGTTGCTCATTGTCTCAATGCTTGAGGTATTACCAGCCCCAGGTCTCGCAGGAGTACTCCGTCTGACGTGGCACTCAGCTCGCTCCTCACCTTCCATGTCTTCGTTTGTTCTACACGGTGCTCTGGCGCCTATGATGGAGCGGGTAAAATAAAAAAAATTTAGTATACCCAAACCATTTATATATGTTCATATTAAAATGAATAAGGAACTAATTCTAAATGTAATAGTGTGATGTTAGGTACTAATTCAACCTAATTAACCAAGAGAATACACGTGGGAATGCATTTGCATGGCTAAAATAATAAGTGAACTAAGTTTGTACGCATATTAAATTTATATGTTTAGCTTAAGCAGTGTTAACGTGATTTGCGCTTAAATGAACCAGCATTAACGGCTTAAAATGTTGCACATGGCTAGATAAATGCATACACATAAGGGTATTAGTGAGGGAATAACATTGTTTAATTCATTTTTATGGATTAATTACGATTTATGTTTCTTTTACTTAAGTTGACTATTTCGGCCTACTAAAAGATGGCTGCCGACTGAATCCACACTAAAGTACATGACCTCATGAAATTAGCAATGAGGAAGGTGCCTGCACTGACTACGTCGTGTCCTCTCCTTGAACCTCCGAACCAGGTCCATGAAGACTACTCTGGGCAAAATGCCAATGTCCCTGAACATGGACCAAATGTTGCCATCTGGGAACCAAAGCTACCTATTCACAATAGACTGATACTTTCCCGACCTGGGAACGACTTTCCCATGCGCTTAGTTTATTCATCATCCGTATGTGAAATTTTGAAAATGTTTCTTAAAATATTAGGACGGGGCTGAATTCAGCCAATCAACGGCCTGGAAATAAAGAAAATGATACTTGTATATGTAAAATTTGGTATAAATATTAGTAGTCTAGAGAGGAAATTAGGTCACCACTCTTGAGCTTGAGACGCACCCTGATCGATGCTACTCTATGCGGCACTCTACGCTGACAGCAGAGGACGGGACGGTAGAATCTCTGATGATCTTTCTGAGGACTGGTGCTGACTTAGAAAACGACAAATAGCCAGAATAGGTAAATATGACAAAAGATAATATGGCATTGTTAGGATGTTTCACCTGCAATTTAATTAGATAAATAAAATCATTATTTGAAGAACTGTGTCGGGTGATTATTTCTGGTGATATTTATTGATTAATATGAGAGTTAATGTGTTTCTATCAAATACCAAATCAACTAAATGATCTATTTGACCTCCCGGATGGAGGAACTGTTAGAGTAAGACAATAGATGTGTTTTCCTCTATCCAAAGTGAATAGCTGTAGTTCGGGAACAGGATACCTTGCCCTTGTAAGGCACGGATGGTTTTGATGAGAACGAATGTTGGTGTTATGGGCCCCACCAGCGTGTGATGTGTGTATGTGAGTGTGACTGAGGAGTCATTCTGTCCGTGGAAGCAGGAGGAGATTTTGTATTCTGAACTGCACCAGTATTTCTGGTAGCAAGATGATGGTTTTTATTGTTTTGGTTTGATGATGTTGGCATGTATATATAGCTTATCGATTATTGATTGGTATTGATGTATGTATTAACACTATATGTTGAAGTCGTATTGAGTTCTATGTCGTCTGTACGGCTTCTGGGATGTAAGAAGTCGGTGACAGTTCCGTAGTAGGGCAGAGGTAAGCGCTGTTCTCGGGAAAGACGGAACTGTGGTTGCCCATAGGTACACGGGAAAACGCGTAAAAACTGAAGTTGCGCGCCGCATTTGTCTGGGTTCGATTCGGTGACATCGCTGAGTGTTGCAATTAGACACAATTTCTGTGTGAGAGAAGCGCATATGATAGCAAAGAGATATCTGTGAAATTTTGGTCTAAAGTACCAGGAAACCAATTGGTATGCCGATAACGCTTTTCACTGAAAAGGTAGCAGGTGTTCTCTGAGCTTGTTAGAAGGACAAAGTAGAGGTAAGCGCTGCTTTGTTAACGTATGTTATAATCCTGTAGTAGGACAGACTGTTCGCTGTTCTCGGGAAAAGCAGGATTCTGTGTGAATGAACGGTATTTCCTTGTGAGAAAGTGCGTGAATAAAATAGCATTTGGATTAATTGCGGAACTCTGGTTTTATTTCTCAGGAGCATTGCGTTTCCACTTATGTGTTTTAATACTGGAGAAAACAGTTAATTGATGTTTGAAAGAGGGGTAAAGTAGAGGGATGTGCTATTTTGCCAACGGACGTAAAGATTCTGTAGTAGGGCAGAGGTAAGCGCTGCTCTCGGGAAGACAGAATTCTCGTGGTAAAGATCTTTTACTATTCTGTGGTTAGCGGAGCAGACAATGGAGATGTTTGTATGTTGTAACTAACAAGTATTGTAAAATCAAAACAAAGTCTACCGAGTAGTCTTGTAAAGGAGGGGTAGACTGTAGACAGGAGACAGGAGCAGGAGCTGCTGCAGCGACTGTTGATGTCAGGTGGACCGCGCTAGCATTGGACAGTTAGCCAGTGACGTAGACACTCCAGGATTGGTGAGTTAGTGTGAGCCGCGCTAGGATTGGAGGCTGAGACAGGCTGTGACAGTGACGTAGACGCCCCAGGATTGGTGCGTTAGTGTGAGTCGCGCAAGGATTGGAAATTGTGACAGTGACGTAGACGCACCAGGATTGGTGCAGGAGTAAGAGTCGTGTTGCTATTGGACTAAAGATCGTACTGTAGCAGGGACGATTAAAAGGGGTTCACGAAAGGAAGGAAAATGTATTATCATTCACCCGAAAAGAAGAAAAAATCATTATTTAGTAAAATGCGGAGTTGGTTTGTGAAAGACAAAGAGATTGTGACTAGGGAAGGACAGTTACTTCCCCCAGCGAAAACTCCCGCATCCTTCATGGTTGTGAAATACGGGTACCATACTTGCATTTGGTTAGACAATTGGGCAAAGTATACAAAGGAAGATGGAGTTCTGGCGTTTCCAGAGGATGGGTCCTTTAATTTGGCAATATTGAGGAACTTACGAGAGAGGATGATAAGCTTAGATCCGCGACCTAGGCCTTCGCAGTTCGAGGCATTAACAGAGCGGAAAGATGAGATGCATGAGCGAGAGAAACAGAGAAATGGCAGTAGGTATCGGTATATGTTTGGACGGCCAAACGATCGCGAAACTCATTGTGATCAGATGAGAAGGTGGCGAGATGCGAGTATGACTGAAGGATTGTTTCCCGTTAGAACAGAAGGAGAAAGTGGAGGAAGGAAATGCCTAGAAAAGAAAAATCATGTAGAAACCCGGAGGTATGGGGCTAACGAAACGGACGACGATGTCCTAGATGATATGTTTTACAAAAGTCCACCTCCATACAGGCAGGAACCAGAAACGCCAACCGCAGGTACACCAGTGAGGGAAACTCTGAGAATCATTAAAACAGAAGTTGTGACCCCAGAAGTAAGAAGAAGAAATTCTCTTAAGGAAAAGGGAAAGGAAAATACAGCTGAGAGTGACAATTCTAAGGAATTAGCAAAAACCACATTAGAACTGACAGAGAAAATAAGAGAATTGATGAAAAATCTAGAAGCAGTTACAGTTCCTGTGACCATAGGTCCTGTTATGCCTATTTTTGAGAAGCAGAAAGACAGTGAGCACGAACTAACAGTCCCCTATGTAAACAGTAGACAGGAGGAACAGCCCCTGATGAGAGCAAAAGAGAATTCCTGGGAATATTCTATGGGTAAAGGTGAATTGCATATGTCAAAGAACCCATTTTACTGTTCAGATACTGCCGAGAGAAGCAGAATGGTAGGAGGATCAATATTAGAACCACAGAGACTGACAGAACCAGGGAATGTAGAGAAATCAGTGAGCATAACTACTGAAGAATTGAATGTATGGCTGAAAAACTTGCAGGATAAAGAAAAAGAATCTCATACTGTTGATGTGGCAAAATTACGGATGGTGCTAGAAGAATTGATTGTAGGGACTATCCCCACAGAAAAGCTGAAAAATTATGAAGATGAGGAACTGCTGTTCCTCTTTAAAAGTGTCACTTGGAGAGCAAAGAATTTACATGACAGACTAGCGGAAATAGCGAGTGAAATGGGAATTGATATGGACAAGGTAAAGGCTTTGCAAAAGCCATACCGAGTGGATTTTACAGAAAAGGACATAGAGAATCTGAACGCTGCAGGGCGGATAGGGCAAAATTAGGGACATAATCACGGTATTGAGGAAATGGGGAGATGTGGACAAATGGAGAGCAGGTGGTATAGGAAGCGGGATGACACCTCAGACAGAACATTTCCAGCGTTTCCTGTGAGAGAAAAGGAGAAGGTGGTGATGGAATTCCCTATGAGAGAGATCCCAGGAGGGGGATATGTGCATGTCCCATGGACCAGACAGGACATTTGGTCTTTTACAAATGACTTCCCTCGATTACGGGAAAAGCCGGTCGAGTGGTACAGACAGGTAGACAGATTTGTGAAATTGTCAAAAGTGCTGTGGATTGATTTGAATAATCTGTTTGATATAATAGTGCCAGCAGACTTGTGGGCAGAATGTAAGATAGTCATAGACTGGCCCACTAAAGAATACCCGAGAGATCCCAAAACAGGAGCCCCAGACCAAGAGGTTATGAAGAAATACGAACAGGTCATGGCATTCTTGAAGAACAAAGTGCCTCCAAAAGAAACAGATTGGGTTAAAATAGATCGAACACATCAGGAAGCGAAAGAGTCAGTCCACGCATACTGTGAGAGGCTAATTCTGGCTTTCAAACAGTTTAGTGGGGATGACAGTCTGGGAGAAAAGGACCTGAGTCATTTAGTGTACAGATTTGTGTATGGTCTGCGTCCCGAGATTGGGGACATGATCAAGCAACACACCGTGGATTGGCAGAGCAAGAAAATAGATGAGATCCTGAGGCATGCTAAATACTTTAGTGATGAAATTGAGGCAAAGCAGCGAAAACTAAAAGAGAAAGCAATGTGGGCTCAAGTGAAGGTTGCAGAGAGACAGGAAGCTCAGCTGATAGAACAAGCAAATAATCCAGGCATAAAATCAAAGGTTGGTCCAGGAAAGGGAAAGGGTAATATAGAAGAAGGCAAGAAAAAGTTTCCCTGTCACAATTGCGGCAGATTAGGGCACTGGAAATCCGAGTGTAAAAATCCACCTCTTGCTAATGATGAAAATCCGTCATTAAATCCACAGGTGCAGTGTGAGGAGAGTGGCCCATCGCCGCAGCAGCAGAAGGCTGTTAATCTACAGAATCAGGTGCCAAAACCGCCCTTACCACAGAGTCGGAGTACACAGAGATATAGCAAAGAAACGGGATTCTACAATGAAGAACAGGTAAACAAACCGCAACGCGCTAGTGCTGTGTCACAGTATTGGCTGCAAAATCACGAAAGTGAGCCAGAAGGGATTTATTGACGGTGCCGAAAAGAGGAAGCAGAGTGCGTACTTGGCGCATCTCTAGAAATAGATCAGACAGGACCATTTGTAGATGGGAAAGTTAATGATGAAAACATTACTTTTCTAGTAGACACTGGAGCTACACGATCCACTGTCAGATCAGCAGATGTGAAAAATCTTCCTCTTTCGGATGAAACAATCCAAGTAGTTGGTGTGTCTAATACCCAGATTAAAACATATCTTACTGATCCTGTAAAGGTCAGAATAGGGAAATTTTCATACATGCATAGATTTGTGGTGTGTGATACCAGTCCCGTAAATCTATTAGGAAAGGATTTGTTGTGGAAGATGAATTGCACCATATTCTGTACACCAGACGGAATAGCCTTTGAAACACCAGATGAAGATGTTCTGTACAAAATGACCATAGCTAACCGAGAGTGTGAGGTCGCTGGAACCTATGCAGTATTCAATCCCGACGAATTACCCCCAGAATTGAAACAGACAGTGAAAGCAGTGGTCTGGGACTTCACTGGGGAAGATGTAGGCCTGATGAGAAATGTAGACCCAGTGAGAATTGCTGTAAAGGAAGGATCTGTTTAACCCAACATTCCACGATACAGACTGACCCCAGAAATAATAGCAGGGGTAACCCCTTTTATTGAGAAGATGATCCAGCAAGGAGTGTTGAGGGAGATAATGAGCAGTACATGTGATTCGCCTATTATGGGACTGAAAAATCCAAGTGGGACATTCAGGATTGTACAAGATTTGAGAAAGATTAACAAGATTGTTGTCTCATGTTGTCCAATTGTTCCAAATCCCTCAGTGATTTTGTATCAGATCCCACACGATGCAGAATGGTACACAGTAATTGATTTGTGTCATGCTTTCTTTTCCATTCCGTTGCATCATGACAGCCAGCCACTTTTTGCATTTCGGTTTGGAAACCGTATTTTGGCATGGTGCCGAATCCCACAGGGGTACACAGAGAGCCCCTCCATTTTCAATCAGTTATTAAAGAAATCTCTGGAAAGTCTTACTATGCCTGAGAGTTCAGTTTTAGTCCAGTATATTGACGACCTATTGGTGGCGTCAAAGACACGTGAGGCCTGTGAAACAGACACCATAGCTTTGTTAAATCATTTGGCAGATGGAGGACTTAAGATATCTCCAACAAAATTGCAATACTGTAAGAAGGAAGTGACATACTTGGGTCATAATATTGAGAAAGGCCTGAGAAAAGTAACCATAGACAGAATCCGAATCATTAGAGGAATGAGAGCTCCAATGACCCAAAGAGAGGTGAGCATGTTTCTAGGAATGGTTGGTTACTGTCGTCAGTGGATAAGTAATTTTTCCCTGATTGCCAAACCATTGGTGAAATTGACAAAAAGTGAGGTAAAAGACCCCCTTGAACTGAACAAAGAAGAATTGGCAGCATTTAAACAGTTGAAGAACAGTCTTTGTGAAGCCCCTGCACTGGGTATGCCAGACTATGAAAAGGAGTTTGAGCTATACTGTAGTGAGCGAAATGGATGCGCACTTTCAGTGTTAATACAGAAACATGGAAGGCAAAGGAGACCAGTGGCATATTTCTCGTCAATGTTAGATCCAGTGGCAATAGGTCTGCCAGGATGTCTGAAAGCAGTAGCGGCTACATGCCGAAGTCTAGAGCAGAGTGAAGGAATTGTGATGGGGTATCCAGTAAGAGTGTTTGTACCCCATAGTGTGGCAATCCTTTTAACAAGGAGTGGAACACAGTTCATGTCACATAGTCGGCTGACTAAGTATGAAAAAGTCATTCTAGGTGCAAACAATGTGAGTCTGGAAAGATGTGTGAATGTGAATCCAGCTACACTTTTGCCTGATGCAGAGAGAGTGGAGATAAGAGAAGAGGTTGATCATTATTATCTGGATGTGCTTGACTACTGCACGAAACCTCGACCTGATATAAGAGATCTGCCACTGCCAGAAAGTGATTACGTGTTTTTTGTGGATGGATCCTGTTTGAGAACGGATGAAGGAGTGTTGAGCGCAGCCTATGCAGTGTGGACAGTCTCAGCAGTTATAGAAGCATCACCCTTGAAAGGAGTTAAATCCGCTCAAGTAGCAGAAATAGTGGCATTAACTAAGGCATGCAAAATTGGGAGAAATGCAAGAGTGACTGTGATGACTGATAGCCAGTATGGCTTCGGAGTTGTTCACGATTTCGGCCAATTATGGCTGCAAAGAGGTTTCCTGACCTCAAGTGGAACTCCCATAAGGAATGCAGAAGTGGTTGGAAAATTGCTCGAGGCAATACAAATGCTCAAAGAATTGGCTGTGGTAAAATGTGCTGCTCATGGACAAGGTAGTGATTACATCACTACTGGAAACCGTTTTGCCAACGACATGGCTCAGTATTGTGCCCGAAACAAGTATTCAATTAATCGGTCAAAAGAAAAGGAAATGTCTTCTTGCTCCATAATGTTTACTAACGTCGTGGGAACATGGGATGAAGAAATGAGGCAGTGGGTAAAGGCAGGATGTGCACCCAGGGAAAAGGATCATGTGTGGGTCTATCGGGACGGAAGACCAGTAATGCCTGATAGCATGATGTCAACCATGGCGCGGATGTATCATGGCCAAGGACATCTGGGAAGGGATGCCATGATAAGGGCTTTTAAGCAGACCTGGTACAATCCAAAATTCAGGTTGATAGCAGAAAGTCTCTGTCAGAGATGCCTGACATGTCAGCAGTGGATGTATGTCGTTACAACGCACACTTTTACAACGCATGCACTTACAACGCATTTTTTACAACGCATAATCCATTACAACGCATGACATTACAACGCATGACACTACAACGCATTTTTAAAAACTACCTTTACAACGCATTTCCATTACAACGCATACTACCTTTACAACGCATACCATTACAACGCATAATATTAAATTGCATTTAAGGTAAGTATTAGATAGTATAGGGGTAAAAGTTACTTTTCTAACTCCAGGGGGTGCAACAGTAGTGTAAGTGTTGGATAGTATAGGGGTAAAAATTACTATTCTAACTCCAGGGGGTGCAACAGTAGGGTAAGTGTTGGATAGTATAGGGGTAAAAATTACTATTCTAACTCCAGGGGGTACAACAGTAGGGTAAGTGTTGGATAGTATAGGGGTAAAAATTACTATTCTAACTCCAGGGGTGCAACAGTAGGGTAAGTGTTGGATAGTATAGGGGTAAAAATTACTATTCTAACTCCAGGGGGTGCAACAGTAGGGTAAGTGTTGGATAGTATAGGGGTAAAAATTACTATTCTAACTCCAGGGGGTGCAACAGTAGGGTAAGTGTTGGATAGTATAGGGGTAAAAATTACTATTCTAACTCCAGGGGGTGCAACAGTAGGGTAAGTGTTGGATAGTATAGGGGTAAAAATTACTATTCTAACTCCAGGGGGTGCAACAGTAGGGTAAGTGTTGGATAGTATAGGGGTAAAAATTACTATTCTAACTCCAGGGGGTGCAACAGTAGGGTAAGTGTTGGATAGTATAGGGGTAAAAATTACTATTCTAACTCCAGGGGGTACAACAGTAGGGTAAGTGTTGGATAGTATAGGGGTAAAAATTACTATTCTAACTCCAGGGGGTGCAACAGTAGGGTAAGTGTTGGATAGTATAGGGGTAAAAATTACTATTCTAACTCCAGGGGGTGCAACAGTAGGGTAAGTGTTGGATAGTGTAGTGTAATATTATGCGTTGTAATGGTATGCGTTGTAATGGTAGTATGCATTGTAATGGAATGCGTTGTAAAGGTAGTTTTTAAAAATGCGTTGTAGTGTCATGCGTTGTAATGTCATGCGTTGTAATGGATTATGCGTTGTAAAAAATGTGTTGTAAAGGTAGTGCGTTGTAAAAGTTGCGTTGTAAAGGTTGTTCCCCGTCAGCAGTACAACCCAGGAAGGAAAACTGTGGTGAGTCTAGGCACCATAGGTCGGGAGGGAGGACCTTTCACCAGAATGCAAGTAGATTTCATTGAAATGCCCCCTTTTAATAAATTGAGGTATGTGTTGGTGGTAGTTTGTCTGTTCTCTAGGTGGGTGGAAGCATACCCAACCAGAAGAAATGATGGAATCACAGTGGCCAAGCTGCTGTTGAGGGAATTCATCCCAAGGTACGGGTTACCAATAACCATAGAATCAGACAGAGGAGGACATTTCTACAATGAGATCATGAAACTAATTTGTGAAGCATTGGGTGTACAACAGAAACTGCATTGTGCCTACCGACCAGAGGCTTCTGGTGTGGTCGAGCAAATGAATGGTACTATCAAAAACAGAATAGGGAAAATGTGTTTAGCCACAGGTTTGAAATGGCCTGATGTCTTGCCTCTGGTTTTGATGACCATTAGGTCTACTCCAGACAGAACCACATGTTTGAGTCTACACGAGATCTTCATGGGACGAGCCATGAGACACGTGTTTGTGCCAGTCAACAAGCTGATGACTATAACTGATGACATGATTTTGGATTACTGTAAAGGCCTGGCTGACGCAGTTCATTCTGTGTTTCACCAGGTTGGAGCGGATGCCACCACACTTGAAAAGAAACCAGCCCATGATTTGAGCCCAGGGGACTGGGTGAGGATAAATGTCCACAGAAGAAGAAATTTCCTGGTTCCAAGGTGGGGAAGGCCAAGACAGGTCATCTTGACCACAACAACTGCTGTGAAGTGTGCAGGATTGAAAAACTGGATACATGCAAGTCACACTCTGAGAGTTCCAAATCCAGCAGACGGCATTGGGAAAGAATACTTTGACGAATCAGAATCAAGTGATGAGTCAAGCAATGAGAGTATAAAATCAAAAGAAAATCCTGAAAGGGGGGAAACAGAGCCGAGACTGGTTCAGGCCCCTAGAGAAGAAATTCTGAGGAAGAGATTGCAGATTTCAGATGATTCAGATTCTGGAGGCAAACAGAACGCCAATGGTGAGCACGGAAAGAAGAAAAGAAAAGAAAAGAACGTTCAGTCAGAAGTAACGTTCACCCCAAATGAGAGAGTGTGGGAGCCGGCCTCGTGGCGTGGTCCTGTTCCCCCTCGCTAAGCCGCACGAGGTCCCATGCACCTCGGGGCTCCTCCATTTTGGATTATACGTCACTCCACGTGACCACCTGCGTGACCCCGCTTCACCCGGCCTCTGTCACAGCGAGGACCGACATCAAGGCGCCAACCCCTGGCCCGGGGCATACCACGTGAACCCTTCCCACTCCCGGCGGAGGGCAGTATCGATGGGACCCCCAACCGTCCTTCCACACCTAGGTGCGATCGCCCCACAGCTCTCTGGGGCCTGGCGCCTCTCCTGCCGGGCGTCTGGCCGCTCCCTACCCGGCCTCTCCGCCCCCTCCGGGCACAAGGGTCCGGACATCAAAGGGCTCCAGTCCTATATCTGGGGCGACCCGACAACAGGACAACAGTTGTATCCTGGAGTCAAGAGCCCTGCTGATCGGATCGCGGCTGACCCTACGGAAGAAGACTCATCCTGAACCCACACTCTGAGCCCTGCTGACGACGTCGCGGCTCCACCGTGCTTAAAGACCTACACGAACCTTTGGGGCCCTGCTGACGCTGTCGCGGCCCGACCTTGTTGAGCCTTACCACCAGAGCCCAGCTGACCTCGTCGTGGCTCGATCGAAGCGGACCTACCACCGGAGCCCTGCTGACTGTGTCGCGGCTTGACCCAAGCGGAACTACCACCCGAGCCCTGCAGACGCCGTCGCGGCTCCCCACGTCCGAGCCGCTCTGAGACCAGCACTCAAGGTCTGGCGCAGAGCCCTCCCGTACCTGGTTGGTACTAAGACTGTCCCGCTACCCTATCCCTCTAAAAGACATTGAGACTCTTACAGGATCCCTCGATCCCACTGTAAATATTGAACGTACTACTGCTGATAAAGAACCAAGTCAAGCAACTGATATTGAGTCCTGTGTGGTGGTATTACTGGGCCTAGTACGATCCTAGGAGAAAGACCTCCCCGAGGGGGCTTCTCAGCGGCGCTCGGCTATAACTTTGTGGTAGGAAGGTGCGCCGGAATAGTCTCCCCGACTCCCCAGTGGTCCTCCCTCCAACATTTGGTGGCCAGCGACGGGATCCGAGCCAGACGCAATCGTACAGGCAAGTAACGCACCCACTACCTAACCAGACGGAAAGAAAAGGGAACCATGGAAGGCCAAGAGGCAACCGTGGCCGCAACCTTCCAGCCGGAAAGGTTGGAAGAATACACCCACAAAGAACTGAAACAATTCTGCAAGGACAAAGGGATCCCAACCACAGGATTGGGCACCAAGGAAGAAATGCAGAAAGCCCTGAAAGCCTGGGCAGAACCCGAGACCACTCCACCCCGAGCCGAAGGGACCTCGGCCCGGGACGGAAACCTGCCAACCCCAACCCCGACAGATGGGGGGCGAACCGTCCCAGAAACCAGCCTTTCCCACGAAGAAATGCGAGAACGGGAGAGGGCCCGGACACACGAAATGGACCTCGCCCGACTCCGGCTGGACGGTGAGCTCCTACTGGCTGAGAAGAAAATAGCCTTGGAGCAACTACGGCTGCAAGAGGAAATCGAGGAAAAGAAACGGCATCGGGAACTAGAGGAGAGACGGCTAACCCTCGTGCACGAGAGAAGCCTCAAGGAACTTGAACTAAAAGCTAAAACGGGGGAGACCAGCACCCCCGAAGCCCGGGACGCTCTGCCACTGACCGAGCCAAAGGTTCACATCCCCAAGGATGTCGTCAAGGAGTACTATAAAAATGACGACATCCAGCAATGGTTCCGAGCGTACGAAGTAGCCATGACCTCCCATCGGGTACCCCGGAAGGATTGGGGTGCCGGCCTATGGGGGAGGTTCCTCAGCGAGGGCCGGGATACCCTGCTGCAACTCCCCGACGCGGTGATGACATCATACGACCACATGAAAGAAGCCCTACTCACACGCTACGGACTATCAGCCGAGATGTACCGGCAGCGCTTCCGGGACTGCAAGAAGCTCCCCGGTACCACGTGGCTCGAATACGTGGACTTCTTCAGCCGAGCATTGGAAGGATGGATAAAAGGAAGCAAGGTCACCTCATACAATGAACTGTTCGACCTCATTGTCTGGGAGCACCTCGCCAACAACTGCTTTGTTGAACTGAGGCAACACCTCCTGGACAGTAAACTGACCGAGCCCCGGAAGCTCGCCGCCGAAGCAGACCGATGGGTCAACACCCGGGTCCCCCGGAACCCCGTGGGGGACTACCAACGGAGTACCACGGGACCACCCCACCAGCGAGGCGGAGGAGGGGGGTCCCACCGCAGTCGAGAATTCCCAGCCGGGCCGCCCAGAAGCCCGCCATGAGGCCAAGTCACCAACCACACGTCCCCGACCCTGGGCCGAAGGGGGACTCCTATCGCACGGCCTGGACCACGACCGACAGTGACCTGCTTCGGCTGCCAGCAGACCGGCCACTATGCGAGCGACCCGGCCTGCCCCGTGAGCCGACGGAACGGGACCGCTGGGCCCCCTCCCCGGCAAATAGCCGCCGCAGCCCTGGGGGAGGGAGAAGACGAGGAGGAAAACCACGACGGCGGGTCCCCCGAGTGGGAACCAGCTGCCATGTCGCTTGTATGCCTGGGCTCCCGAGAAATGGTGCCCCGAGCTGCCATCCCAAGCAACACCCAGAAGTACCAACAGTGGGTCACCATCAATGGACGACGGGCCGAGGCCCTCCGGGACACTGGGGCCAGTGTGACCGCTGTCCGCTGCCACCTGGTGACCCCCAAACAAATTCTGCCGCATGTCCTATGCCCTGTCCGGACCGCGGACAACACCGAGAGCATGTGCCGGATGGCCAGGATCCCCTTCGAGTGGGGAGGAGTGTCCGGCACCCTAAAAGTGACTGTCCGTGACGACGCCCCAGTGGACTGCCTCCTGGGGAATGACCTAGAGAGCTCCCCCTGGGCCCAGGTGGAACGCCGAGAGCATCTGGGGATGCTAGGACTGCCCGAGTGGGCCTGCGCCACCACCCGGTCCATGACCGCCCAACCAGCCGCTGCCACGGCCCCCGACAAGCCGATGGGCCCCGAACTATCACCCTCCTCCGGCATGGAGGAACCTGACGAGGAGGCCGGGCCATCCGAACTTTCTACCGACGAGGCCGCCTCCCTCAGCGAGATCCCCGAGCTGGCCCAGTGGCGCCTCGACGGGGGCCCCACCCGCGAACAATTCCAGCAAGAGCAGAAGGCCTGCCCGTCCCTCGAGGGGGCCCGACAGCAAGCGGCCGCCCAGGCTGCGGGGGACCCCACGGGAACCCACTGGGTCTATTGGGACAATGACTTATTGTATAGCGAGCAGAAAGTCGCCGAACTAGGGGCCGGCCGGGTGTTGGTGGTCCCCCTCCGATTTCGAGAGTTCCTCCTGAACCTGGCCCATGACGTGCCCCTCGCCGGACACCTCGGGCGGGACAAAACGTACAGCCGCCTAGTGACCCATTTCTATTGGCCCCGAATGAGAAGAGACATGGACCATCACTGCCGGTCCTGCCCGACCTGCCATGCTAGCGGGAAGACTGGGGGTCGAGTGAAAGCCCCCCTACAACCATTTCCAACCGTCAACACCCCGTTCGAACGAGTGGGGATCGACATCGTGGGGCCCCTCGACCCCCGAACCGCCCTGGGACACCGCTTCATCCTGGTACTGGTCGACCACGCCACCCGATACCCCGAGGCCATCCCACTCCGCACCGTGACAGCTCCAGTGGTGGGTCGGGCCCTGATGGGCATCTTCTCCAGGGTGGGGTTCCCCCGAGAAGTGGTGAGAGACAGGGGTACGAACTTTATTTCAAAGTACATGAGATCCCTCTGGCAACAATGTGGGGTCACCTATAAATTCACCACCCCTTACCACCCCCAGGGGAACGGACTGGTCGAGCGGTTCAACAGAACCCTGAAGGGGATGATCAAAGGCCTGGAAGAGCCCCTGAGGAGGAGATGGGATGTCCTGCTGCCCTGCCTCCTGTTCGCCTATCGGGAGGTACCACAGAAATCCCTGGGCTTCAGCCCCTTCGAACTATTGTATGGGCACCCCGTCCGAGGGCCCCTCAGCCTGGTCAAGGAGGGCTGGGAGGCGCAAGTCCAAGATGCCCCTCCCGACGTCTACCGGTACCTCCTGACCCTGCGGAACCAGACTCGGAAGTTCCGGGCCCTGGCAGAAGCCAACCTCGAAGCCAGCCAAGAAGACATGAAACGCTGGTATGACGAAAATGCCTCAACCATCGAGTTCGAGCCGGGCCAGCAAGTCTGGGTCATGTCACCCGTGGACCCCTGCGCCCTGCAGGACAAGTGGACCGGGCCCTTCAAGGTAGTTGAGAGGAAGAGCCCCGTCACGTACCTAGTCGACATGGAGTCCCCGAGGAACCCCCTCCGGGTCCTGCACGCCAACCGGCTCAAGCCCCACTTTGCCCGAACTGAACTAAGCCTGCTGCTGGCTACCGACGATGGGGGCGAAAGTGACTCCGAGCCCCTACCAGACCTCCTGGGGTCCTCGGGCCAAGACGGCTCCTTGGAGGGCGTCCGCCTCTCCGCCACCCTGACACCAGAACAGCGCCATGACTGCCAGAAGCTGCTGCAACCCTTCGCTGCCCTCTTCTCTCTCACGCCCGGGGTGACCCCCTGGTGCGTCCACGACGTGGATACTGGGGACAGCCCCCCTGTGCGACACCGCGCTTACAGAGTACCTGACCGAGTCCGAGCCTGCATTCAGACCGAGGTCGCCAAGATGCTCGCCCTCGGAGTCATCGAGCCGTCCGACAGCCCGTGGGCCAGCCCGGTGGTCTTGGTGCCGAAGGCCGCCGCCCCCGGCACTGCCCCGGAACTCAGGTTTGTGTCGACTACCGGGGCCTGAACGCAGTCACCAAGACCGATGCCCACCCCTTGCCACGAGCAGACGAGCTGATCGATCGCTTAGGGGCCGCCCGCTACCTAAGCACCTTTGATCTCACCGCTGGGTACTGGCAGATCAAGCTCACTCCCGGCGCCCAGGAACGATCCGCCTTTTCCACCCCCGATGGGCACTACCACTTTCGGGTAATGCCCTTCGGTATGAAGAACGCCCCAGCGACCTTTCAGAGGCTAGTGAAGAAGGTCCTGGCCGGACTAGAAGCCTTCAGTGCGGCCTACCTCGACGACATTGCCGTCTTCAGCGACCACTAGGCCGCGCACCTAGGACACCTCGGGGAAGTCCTGGCCGCTCTCCAAAGAGCCGGACTCACCATTAAGGCCAGTAAATGCCAGATCGGTCAAGGATCTGTGACCTATCTGGGCCACCAGGTGGGGAGTGGCCAGGTGGCGCCCCTCCAGTTAAAGGTCGACGCCATCCAGGCATGGGAGCCCCCCGCAACCCAAACCGCTGTCTGGGCCTTCCTAGGCCTCACAGGCTACTACCGACGATTCATCAAGGATTATGGCAGCATTGTGGGCCCCCTTACGGAGCTCACTTCCAGGAAACAGCCCAAGGCGGTGCACTGGACGCCCCGCTGTCAGACCGCTTTTGAGGCCCTCAAGGCGGCCATGTGCGCTGCCCCTGTGCTACAGGCCCCTGACTACAGCAAGGAATTTGTAGTCCAGACCGATGCCTCGGAGTACGGGGTCGGGGCGGTCCTCTCCCAGCTGGACGCCAAGGGCCTCGACCGACCTGTGGCCTTTATCAGCCGCCGACTGCTGCCGCGAGAACAGAGGTGGAGCACCATCGAGCGGGAGGCCTTCGCCGTGGTATGGGCTCTCAAGAAGCTCCGGCCCTACCTTTTCGGCACCCACTTCAGGGTCCAAACTGACCACCGGCCCTTGCGGTGGCTCATGCAAATGCGGGGCGAGAACCCCAAGTTGTTGCGATGGTCCATCTCGCTGCAAGGGATGGACTTCACTGTGGAACACCGGCCCGGCAACGACCACGCCAACGCTGACGGCCTGTCCAGATTCTTCCGCCTCGGCGAGGAGAACCCCCAAGGAGATGGGTGACTCTCCCTGCCTTCAGCTGGGGGGGACGCGTGTGGGAGCCGGCCTCGTGGCGTGGTCCTGTTCCCCCTCGCTAAGCCGCACGAGGTCCCATGCACCTCGGGGCTCCTCCATTTTGGATTATACGTCACTCCACGTGACCACCTGCGTGACCCCGCTTCACCCGGCCTCTGTCCCAGCGAGGCCCGACATCAAGGCGCCAACCCCTGGCCCGGGGCATACCACGTGAACCCTTCCCACTCCCGGCGGAGGGCAGTATCGATGGGACCCCCAACCGTCCTTCCACACCTAGGTGCGATCACCCCACAGCTCTCTGGGGCCTGGCGCCTCTCCTGCCGGGCGTCTGGCCGCTCCCTACCCGGCCTCTCCGCCCCCTCCGGGCACAAGGGTCCGGACATCAAAGGGCTCCAGTCCTATATCTGGGGCGACCCGACAACAGGACAACAGTTGTATCCTGGAGTCAAGAGCCCTGCTGATCGGATCGCGGCTGACCCTACGGAAGAAGACTCATCCTGAACCCACACTCTGAGCCCTGCTGACGACGTCGCGGCTCCACCGTGCTTAAAGACCTACACGAACCTTTGGGGCCCTGCTGACGCTGTTGTGGCCCGACCTTGTTGGGCCTTACCACCAGAGCCCAGCTGACCTCGTCGCGGCTCGACCGAAGCGGACCTACCACCGGAGCCCTGCTGACTGTGTCGCGGCTCGACCCAAGCGGAACTACCACCCGAGCCCTGCAGACGCCGTCGCGGCTCCCCACGTCCGAGCCGCTCTGAGACCAGCACTCAAGGTCTGGTGCAGAGCCCTCCCGTACCTGGTTGGTACTAAGACTGTCCCGCTACCCTATCCCTCTAAAAGACATTGAGACTCTTACTGGATCCCTCGATCCCACTGTAAATATTGAACGTACTACTGCTGATAAAGAACCAAGTCAAGCAACTGATATTGAGTCCTGTGTGGTGGTATTACTGGGCCTAGTACGATCCTAGGAGAAAGACCTCCCCGAGGGGGCTTCTCAGCGGCGCTCGGCTATAACTTTGCGGTAGGAAGGTGCGCCGGAATAGTCTCCCCGACTTCCCAGTGGTCCTCCCTCCAACAGAGAGTAGGAGAAATTCCACCTGAGAAAATACTGGAAGAAGAAGAAGGGACAGTCACAGAAAGAGAGGGACAGATTGCGGAAAATCCCCGAGGAGGTGTAGGGAACTGCAACAACCAGCTAGGTGAAGGGACAAATAGTCAGCAGGAGGATTGCGTGCCGGAGACCCGAGGAGGGACAGAAGTAGGGCCAACCCAAGAGGTGGAAAAGGAGACTTCTGAAAAAGAAAAATCAAATGAGACAGTATCTGGAGACAGTGAAACTGAAATACCAGAGGGTCGAGTTCTGAGGAAGAGAACTTGGATTGAGGAAAGAAACAGCAAACAAAGAAGAAATGCTAAAGGTGATCTCTGGCCAAACAAAATTAAGACGCTGAGATGTCGATTGACACGAGCTAAACCCTCAGAGGCTGAACAAGTGAATGAAGTAACCAGTCAGCATCCATAGAAAGAGGGAGAAACAGAGGTATCAGAAGCAAACAAACGAGCAAGAAAACCAAACCAGAAGTATAAGTCACCTGAATGGATGTACGTGGCACTGCCTGAACAAGGAGAAGAGGCAGATAGTCAAGGAAATCCAGAGGAGACTTGGCTGAAATTAATAAAAGAAGAAGAAACTGGGGAAATCCTGAGAGTTATCTTATCCGACATCGGAGAGGAAGCGAAAGATCAGGAAATCCTGCATGTGGATGATATGAAAGAAGTGAAAAACGACGAAAGGCCAAGCTGAGTAATTTCAGGCGATCATGTAGGAATACACAGGATTGAATAAGAAATTAAAGTAGTTGAATCATCTGATAAGGTCCTAGATCTTGTAGGAAAGCTACAAAAGGCGGAGTAGAAGAGGCTAAGTCAAAAGACACGGTTAATTCTAACATAATGGCTAACATAGATGATAACAAGAGTAGATGTACCTTCATGAGAAGATGGTGCAAGACATGTTGCTGTTGTACAGGTCTATTAATGCTTCTTTGGAGCGTACTCACTCTTTTGATCTCTTTCAAAGTAACTTTAGATACACTAGCAGGACATACTGAGAATATGACTAATATAGTGAAAAACTTACAAAAAGTAATACCGGTTAGAACAAGCACAGAGCATGTCCATCAAGATAGGTCAATAAATGATGATTTCTAGTAATGTGTTTTCGAAATTATTGTATGAATATGTTAAAACGATGGAAGTAAGAGATTGCTACGTATGTATGCAATTACCTGCATCCGTTTCAGAAGGGGTGACTTATCATCACCTCCCAGCAACTTATGGAATAACATGTAGTGTTTTAACTAGTATATTTTATCAAGTAGGGAAATTAGAGTACAATTTATCTAATATAGATATTATTCTTGGACGATTGCCCATGAATAAAGAATTAAATCCAGCAAAAGATGCTAATGTGTTAGGAGAAATTTGTATAGAAACTAAAGGACTAACTCTAGGATATATCTTTAAGAACAATTTAGCTTGTAGTTTGAAAACAGAAGAGAAAACATTTTTGGATATGGTTGAAGAGAGAATGTTGAAATTACACAAGAATGCAGAGGGACATAAGTAGGGGGAAAATATCTGGGAGATAGATGGGAAAAAGGAGACACTGGGGGGAGTTAAACCGACAATAGCTATAGACTCACCCCAGAAAGGCAAATTATGCATCATGAGGGAAAGGTCCCAATATGATTATATTTATATAGGGACAAGTGAGTGTCATGATACATATTTTATTGCATCCGGATGGGGATTTAGAGGTGGAGAAGACCCAGTTTTCCCTGGACTGTACTATATTTGTGGGAACAAGGCTTACTACAGGTTGCCCGACCATTGGTATGGCACATGTTATGTTGGCCTGGTCTTTCCAAAGATTTTCCACATGGATAGAGTAGAAAATAGTGGACCAAATAACCTACTAATGCGTAGCAGAAGAGAAACTTGGTTAGAAATTGTAGGTGATATTTTTGGAGCCTTGATACCAGCAGTGGGAATATCTTTGAATGCAAATAATATTCGGAAATTGTCCACCATAGTGGATCGCTTGTCAACAAGCACCGCTGGAGGTTTTCTCTTGGTAAACACTGAGTTGGTTGCCATGCGTGCTATGATTATGCAAAATCGACTTGCCCTTGATATCTTATTGGCAAAAGAGGGTGGAGTCTGTGGAATGCTGAAAGTTCAACATTGTTGTACTTACATTCCTGACGAAAGCAGAGATCTAAAAGTCTATATAAAGAATATTACAGAATTGCATGATGAAATAAAACCACTGGAGGTTGAAAGTATCTGGACTAGAATTAGTAATAAAATGGCTGCTATTAAAGCTTTCTTAGGTAAATTAGGTAGTACTATAATAGGGAAAATATTATTCCCATTAACCTGTGTGATTTTCGTATTATTAATACTTAGATTAGGATGTATATGTTGTAGATATAGAAGAAATAAAAAGAAGGTTAAAAGAGAAATTTACAAAAAGAGGGAAAAGAAACCAGAAAAAGATCTCAATGAAATAGAATTGGAAGAATGGAAGGAGAGTATGTATGACAAAACAAAGAGAGAAGACGAAAGGGAAACAGAATTGTAATCAAGCAAGAAGACATTTCAAATTTCTGTAAAAGGGGAAATAAATTGAACATTTTGTGGGTTTTGTGGTGATAAAATCACCAAAGGGGGGATTGATGGAGAGGGTAAAATAAAAAATTTTTAGTATACCCAAACCATTTATATATGTTCATATTAAAATGAATAAGGAACTAATTCAAAATTTAATAGTGTGATGTTAGGTACTAATTCAACCTAATTAACCAAGAGAAACCACACGTGGGAATGCATTTGCATGGCTAAAATAATAAGTGAACTAAGTTTGTACGCATATTAAATTTATATGTTTAGCTTAAGCAGTGTTAACGTGATTTGCGCTTAAATAAACCAGCATTAACGGCTTAAAATGTTGCATATGGCTAGATAAATGCATACACATAAGGGTATAAGTGAGGGAATAACATTGTTTAATTCATTTTTATGTATTAATTAGGATTTTTGTTTCTTTTACTTAAGTTGACTATTTCGGCCTACTAAAAGATGGCTGCCGACTGAATCCACACTAAAGTACATGACCTCATGAAATTAGCAATGGAGGAAGGCGCCTGCACTGACTACGTTGTGTCCTCTCCTTGAACCTCCGAACCAGGTCCATGAAGACTACTCTGGGCAAGGTGCCAATGTCCCTGAACATGGACCAAATGTTGCCATCTGGGAACCAAAGCTACCTATTCACAATAGACTGATACTTTCCCGACCTGGGAACGACTTTCTCATGCGCTTAGTTTATTCATCATCCGTATGTGAAATTTTGAAAATGTTTCTTAAAATATTAGGACGGGGCTGAATTCAGCCAATCAACGGCCTGGAAGAAAATGATAATTGTATATGTAAAATTTGGTATAAATATTAGTAGTCTAGAGAGGAAATTAGGTCACCACTCTTGAGCTTGAGACGCACCCTGATCGATGCTAGTCGATGCGGCACTCTATGCTGACAGCAGAGGGCGGGACGGTAGAATCTCTGATGATCTTTCTGAGGACTGGTACTGACTTAGAGAACGACAAATAGCCAGAATAGGTAAATATGACAAAAGATAATATGGCATTGTTAGGATTTTTTACCTGCAATTTAATTAGATAAAGAAAATCATTATTTGAAGAACTGTGTCGGGTGATTATTTCTGGTGATATTTATTGATTAATATGAGAGTTAATGTGTTTCTATCAAATACCAAATCAACTAAATGATCTATTTGACCTCCCGGATGGAGGAACTGTTAGAGTAAGACAATAGATGTGTTTTCCTCTATCCAAAGTGAATAGCTGTAGTTCGGGAACAGGATACCTTGCCCTTGTAAGGCACGGATGGTTTTGATGAGAACGAATGTTGGTGTTATGGGCCCCACCAGCGTGTGATGTGTGTATGTGAGTGTGACTGAGAAGTCATTCTGTCCGCGGAAGCAGGAGGAGATTTTGTGTTCTGAACTGCACCACCTACACGTTGGCCTGCTGAAGGTAAGTTTTCCAGGACCCTTCCTGGACCGCTTGGAGAGTCCGGGTGTATATTGGGTCTTGTTCGGCAGCTTTCTTGATGTCTTCGAGCGTCATCACCTGAGGTCATGCAGCGACAGAGATCATCTTGATGTATTGTTCTGATCCTTCTGTATCATCAGCCTCTTCTCCAGGGAACGGGTGTCGGGACAGGAAATCAGCTGGGTTTTTCACCCCAGGTCAGTAGACTACCTCCACCTGGTAGGGCTGGAGTTGAATGGCTCATTGTTTGATCTGGGGAGGTGGGTGAGGGGCCTACCCTTTGAAGAGAGGAACCAGCAGTTGGTGGCCGGTCACCACGGTGATGGCTGGCCCATCAGGTACAGGTGGAAATGGTTGCAGGCCCATTTAATAGCGAGCGCCTCCCTCTTGATCTGGGCATACCTCGCTCCGGTGGGGGTCAGAGATTTGCTGGCGAATTAAAGAGCCGCCCACTGTCCTGGCTCCTGTTATTAGGCGAGCACCAATCCTAGCCCTACCGAACTGGCATCCACCAGTAGTTCTGTGCGCTTCGTTGGATTGAAATAGGCGAGCGTGGCTTCTCCCAACAGTGCATCCTTGATGCTCTGAAACGCCTCCTCTTCACGCGATCCCCAGGCCCACTTGGCATCCGCTTTCGTGAGGGCCCTCAGTGGCTCGGCGTGGGTTGCGAGGTCCGGAATGAACCTCCCACAGTAAGTGGCCATGCCACGAAAACTCCTTACTTCGGTTGGTGTGATAGGAGCTGGGGTGTTTCGGATGACCTGCGACTTCCGCGGATCCACCTGGATGCGGTCCTGGTTGTTCTTCCAACCTTCCCTGGAGTTCTTCGGAAACGTCTTCAAACACTTTTCCCGGTGGAGCGTTGCGCCATGTTCGCTGAGGCAACCCAGGGTGTTCTTAAGGTGTCTGCTACTGCCGCTGACCATCACAGAGTGGATCAAAATGTAATCTCTGACATTGAGTACCTCAGGCAAACCAGAGAGCAGTTCGCGTATAGTTTTGGAATCTCCTCGGCCGCAGAGGTGTTCCAAAAGTTTAGCCATTTGTAACGACGCAACCCCAGGTGGGTGCAGAAAGTTGTAATGTATCAGCTCTCTTCCATGTTGGCCCTCTATCATGCCTACAGATGATATTGTACCTGTTGGCCAACACTGCTCTCTATAGCGTGCACAAGCTCCTCATACTGAGGGAAAGGGTACAGTTGGCTTTAGAAGCGCTTCCCTGCTGTGTTGCCCTTTCAGACATGCTGGGCCTGCACCCTGCCAACGGCTGAACTTCCGTCCCCCAGGACTAATTGTGGGGCCCACACAACGTTTACATTCCAACAGCTGGAGCCCTAATGTTCTAGGGACTTTGGTGGCATCCTACCCCTCTCGGCACGAGTGGTATGCTCCTGGATCTTCCCTTTGAGGTTTGCTGTCACAAGTATTTTTCTAACTTTCTCACCATGACCACCTGACGCACCACAAAAAAGGTACCTTTTTAAAAGGCTTATTTGCCAAACCACCAACAATAAATTCTGATCAACCAGTGAGCCGTACCCATCTCAGCTATCCTCTGAAAATCCCGTTGTCACTGGTGCGCATGGTAGTGAAGGCCACATCACAAGGACATTTCTGGAGAATTAATTCAGCACCCTAAGCGTTGCAAAATCTTCTCATAAACAGGATATAGCCAAAGAACTGAGGGATCTCCCCCAGGAACCTTGGTGAATTGTGGCAGAGCTTGTGAGAGAGAAAGATATCAGATAAAAGTGGGGCACCCCTTCTGACAGAGTGTCTGCACCTTGGAAGAAGCACAATTGCTGCTTGAGATGTCCGACTTGCTGGGGGACTCTCTGGCTCCCTCGCCTCCTGGGGACTCGACCTCCACTCCTCTGATTTACGCCGCTCCACTCATCGCAAGAAAAAGACGAGCAACTACAGCATCACGACGGCATAGCAAAGGGGAAAGGCAGCCTCCGTGTCATACCATAAAATCAGTTGTCAACATTATGCAAATCTCCTTTATTGCCAGCACACCAGCAACAATTGAAGATAATACAACTTCATTGAACATACCAAGACACTATAAACTCCCCCCATGTGCAGCCATCTTTCTTCTTTGTTGCTGCTGCTCACAAGATAAATATCATCAAATCAAAACAGTTAGAAGAGTAAAGTATTATAATTAGCCATATTTCTGTCCTCCCCTAGCCACCCCCCTCTCCTGCAGGGAACCCCTACTCCCAATTCCCATATTCCTGTTTCCCTCCCCCAGATATAAACAGACCAGTGTATGGTACATTTGGGCATTGTAAAACAAGCCAAAGAAGGTATCAATTCAATATTTATTAAAGATTTGGACTCCAATGAGGTCCACAGTATAGTACATACCCATTATTACATAAATAGAATAAAACATACGGAAAACACATTTCCTGGACCAACATAAATTTCCAAGAGAGTATTCAGCTGGTCTAGATTTTCCCATTCAAAATATTAGTAGATGTTGACGTTTACCCTAACAGGCGAAATAACTAAGATTTTCAACAGTAATATCATCTAGCTCATTGGAAAGAACAGAGGCCCGAGAGACCTCAACCAAAGCAAGAGACATACGTTTAAGACCATATTAAAAACAACAGCTTCATGTAAATTTAGAATAATATACATCGCGTCAGGGCTAGTTAAGATTTTTCAAACATTTAGGAAGCAACACATAACCACTTTAGCAGAGGATAGGATTTGGGATTAAAAACAGACGTATTGAGGTAACCAAGCATATCCCAAAGTGTGCAAAAAAGCAATAAGTAGCAGCTAGTTCATGTTCCATATATAGTCCACAATCCAGCTTCGGCAGAGAGTTCAGTTTAGCGTTAGCAGCAAGTAAAAAGGAATAACAGAGCATATCCAAATCTGTGCAAAAATCAATTCAATAGCATCCAGTTCTTGTGCAAAGTACAGTCCATTGTCATGCTTCAATTGAATTTTGAGATTGGTAAGAAGAGAAAGAAAAAAATGAGAGACAAGCACTATGTATCCTAACTGTGCTAAGAGCAATAGATAGCAGCCAGTAAATGTGCAAAGTACAATCTAAAAAAGGAGAAAACATTAATACTTCAAAGGGGGTAATGACACGGGGTTACCGGCCCATTAAAAAAAATATATAAAAGATTTAAAATATATACATAAACTCCTTAAAATAATTGAATAGTTTTGCACAGACTTCTTCGTTCTTTGGGCAAAAGAGATAGGGGCCGATTCACAGAACTAATCTCAGACAAAATCCTAAACTTGCTACTTTTGGTATTCACAGAAGACATTTAGTAGTAGTAAAGTTAGGATTTAGTCTTAAGTTTGACTTAAGACAGACTTAAGACAGACTTAAGACAGGCTTAAGACAAACTTAGGACAGACTTAAGACAGACAAGACTAAATCCTAACTTTACTACTACTAAATGCCTTCTGTTAATACCAAAAGTAGTAAGGTTAGGATTTTGCCTCAGATTAGTTCTGTGAATCGGGCCCAGAGTCACAGGCTGAAGCTACATTTTTAACACAATTTTGTAGAAACATCGGCCGAAGTCAGCTACGATGACTCAGAACCATTGCTGGGCAGACAAATAAAATATGATCCAAGGTCTGAATGTTCAACTTGCAAAAATTGCACATTTTTCCATTTTTCAGATTCTGGAACCAGTTTGCTCTCCTTTCCTCACCCTGTTAATGTTTTGGTCTGAAATGGCCCCAAAAAATATGCTGTACTGCGAGCCCACATACTTTCAAAGCTGGCTCTGCGTTCTCCTTCACATAGAAATGACTGCTCCAATAGCGGCCGCAGTCCCGAGCTCGCTCTGCAGCAGGGGCGGCCTACATGCACCGATAGCTGAGAGGACTCCCAGACGCGGCCCACTCGATACCCACGGGGCTGAATTTGCATTTACCTGGCTGGAGTAACAGCTTGACTCACACGGAAGACAGCGCTGGCTGTGGCGGTGCCCCATTAGCATTGGAGGCACGCAGCGCTCATACAGGGGACAGAAACTGGAACGTTGCAGCAATCTCACAGACCCCACGGAAACAGTATACTCCCACGAACTGACCTGTGTTTCTGCCCGGACCTTGATGCTGACCAATTCCCAGGCCCTCATCTGCAGGTATTAGTGGCATAGCTGAGAGGACCGTTGGCAGACAATACACCTGACTGCGACATTTCTGTCATTCAAGCGACCCGCTCAGTGTTTCTCCACCTGGCCCTCTTGATGTTATCAGGACAGTTCACTCATGCCCTCCCTGCTAGCTGAGGGTGCACAAGCATAGAAATTCCACACTGGGACTGTCGCTCCTGAAATACAAGGTGCCTCCGGGTCGAAGTGTGCTACACAGGGTGGAAACAGAATGGTCCTAACTTTGTGCAAAACAAACTGCACGTATAATTGCTTGCCATATGCTGGAGTACAGTAATAGTGACCTACCTACTTTGTCGACCTCTTTTGCTTTTGAATGGCCTCCAGCTGGGAGCAAACAGGTACGGCTGACAACATCAGAGACACCATCTTTAGAGACCTTCCTGAAAGCTCAACGTGGAAACTCCCCTCTCTGATACTGCGAGCATGGAGGTAGCACACTGCTGACACCAGCATAGCTGCTAAAAAAAATAGAATATGCTCCACAGAATGGAGAAGACAGATAAGAAACAGACTAGACTAACATTTGAAGCCAAAAAAGGCACCCAGGCACAACAGGAAGATCCGGACAACATTAGTGAAGAGCAAACACAGGGGGTGACACAAGACGGGGACATGAAAGAACTCCTTCTTGCAGTGAGACAGAGCCTCGCCTCCATAGAAGGTAAAATGGACGCAATGAACACTCAAATGGATACTTTTGTCCATAAGTTTGATAACCATAACAAGCGTATAAAGGAGGCCGAACGTCGCATCTCCGATTCGGAGGGCAGCACGACGAAAATGGAAAAACAGATGGCGCTGATGGATAAGCTACTTAGGGTCATTGCTGCCAAAAATTAAGACCTTGAGGCATGCAGCAGATGAAACAATATCCACGTTATTGGCATCCCAAAGAGCACCAATACCGGCCTGATGGAAGACTTCATGGAGAGGCTGCTACGTGAAACTATCGGCATTGAGTCATTATCCTCACAATTCATGGTGGAAAGGGCGCACTGCTCCCTGGGCCGAAAACTGCTGCCAGAAAGTAAGCCACGTCACATCATTGCGAGGCTGCTCAACTACCGCGACCAAGACGTGGCTCTCTCAAATAGCACATGAAAAGAGACATCTGACGTTTGAGGGAAACATGTTCACCCTCTACCCTGACTTCAAGGCCGCCATCCAGGAGGAAAGACGGAAATTAATTCCTGCCAAGCTCAAGCTTCGTCAGGCACAGATTGATTATGCGCTCATCTATCCGGCTCGACTACGAGTGACGCACCAAGGCAAGCAACACTTTTTCACTAATGCGCAGCAAGTGGACGACTTCTTGAAGCACGTCCAGCGACAGAATAATTCTCACATCATGTGGGAACAGTCACCTGGATCATCTTCCCCGGCGAGGGAACAGGGTGAATCTCATCTCTACTGCTGTGCCCTCATGGGACTGGTGTGGCAATTCACCTTCTTCTCTCCATCCGGCTGCGTGATCCACTTCTTACTTCACGCTGGGACAATAGAATGCTGGCGCCTAGTCTTGAAGAAGGTCTGCGGCAGGAGTAGCTGGAGCAGATAAGTGCCCTCTTGGGGATGTATAACATTTTGCACCGAGCACCCCTGTACCCAACGAGTCTGCTTTGTCAACTACCCTGCAACTCGGAGGGGAGGGTGCAACTGTGCTTGTACCTGGGAGTCCCCCCAAGGGTGATCCCCCTTACTGCAGATTAAATTGCAGGATGTTTCTGTTCTTTTGGGTAACATGGGTGGGGGTGGGATTGTTCATTCTGGCATGGTTTGGATGCTACAGTGGGTGAGGGTGGGAAGGGGGTTTTTAATGGGACATGCCGAAAAACTGAATAAGGAACAGACGGTATTTCTATTGCATGTGTTGTGCCAGATTCACAGATGTAGATCACACGCCTCATTTTACACTAGAGTGCAACTTCTTATATGGCCGGCTCAGACACTAACTAGAACTTACACTTTGTAACGTGGAATGTCAGAGGATTAGGTGATCTGCGCAAATGCAGACAGGTACTAGCATACCTGGACCAACATCATATCCAGGTCGCACTGCTGCAAGAGACTCACTTAAATCCCCGTCATACTACTTTTTTCACTTGCAAATGGGCTGATCACAGAATTTTCTCCTAATATTCCAGAGGGACAGCCATACCTATAAAACAGCACACTCCATTTAGTCCTGCTGGCAAGGCGCAGGATCAGCAAGGGCGCTACTGCATGGTGTGGGGTAGGTTGGGCACAGTGTCTGTCACAATAGTCTGAAGATATGGACAAAAAAAAAGTTTAGACGGATGGCGTGTGAGAAGTGGCAATTTTATTACAGGACCGGAGGCTTCACATTATGCTTCTCTTTCTATTTATTGCCACTCACAGGAGCCAATGAAAACTTTGCATTATGTAAATAAACTACATTTCCCATGATGCACATGTAACACATCACATCCTGTAAGGCTCCATAAGAGCCACCATCACCGGAAATGATCCTCTTTCTTTGCTGCTCACGCAGAAAGTTAAGGGGATTCTTGGTCATTATGCCATATTTGAACAGCGATGTTGATTGATATATTACTTAGGCGCGCAACGCTATGTAATCATTTTACCGCGCTTATCGCGCTTTGTGCTTGCTGTGTTTTGCATACTCTGTAGGGTGCTTTCCCTGTCTCTACTGACTTTGCAGTATCTTATCGGCGGGAGTCTCGCGCTGGGGTTCCTGACGAGCCAGCGCCCCCACTGACATCGGAGAGGTATGCGCTTCATGCCGGTGCATTCCTGGCTGCGCTAAAAGCATCTTTGAAATTCCCGCCAGTAGGGAACTGTCTCAGCGATTAAGGCCGCTCGGACGGTATTATTAGGGTTCCCGTTTGGGAGATTCTGGCACCGCGCTAGCTACGGCGGTGAAACACATAGCTTTTATTACGCGCAGAGGCTTCCCTTATTAGCCGAACACGCGAGGAGCCTTTCCCTTTCGTTTACATTAAGGTTTTGACGTGCGTAGCCCAATTGGGCTATTTTCTAGTAGGATTTGGGCTACACACATCGCTACTGCCCGTTTTTACATTCTTTTGCCAATTTTTTCCCTCGATCCCCACCGAGCAACACCTATTACCCCTGGCTGGCTGCAAGAATGTTCTGGGCCTGGAGGGTGCACACCTCCTTGAAAGATATTGCTCTTTGGCTCCAAAGTCGCCCTGAGGGCGGCAACAACAGTACTACAGCTTATGCTGAGGAGCTAAGTGCCTTCTTGAATTTATTTTGTGCTGTGGGTTGGCTCCCCCCTTTACTCCTCTGTGTGCCTCACCTCATGAGCAAATATATCTATGAATTCTATCTCACTATGGAGGATTGGGTCACATATGACGAGAATTATAATTTGTATAAAGAGGAGGTAGTAACCCCTTCCCTAGAAGACAACATTTTTGAGGCCCTGGACGCCTCGGTCCAGGAGTCGGTCAACAAGGCCCTTGAGAAAGCAGTTCCGGAAACTGTGCTGCAGCCGCTAGCTACTGCATTGAAACCAATAACAAAACAGCTTGAAAAGTTTGCAAAACGTCCTGGTTTCACTGCTCCGGCAGACCCCCCCAAAGACGTTCCCCAGCCTAAACCCTGGCCTCATTCTTCCACATACTCTTCACTGCCTCCCCCGACACCGGCAAATCTAAGGGCCCAGACACTGACACAGACCTGGATGCCACGGGAACTGACACCCCGGACGACTCCCCTCCTAGGAAGAGAACGAAGAAGTAAAAGAATGTGGAAACACCTCAAGCTATTCCCACTCCCTTCACCTTTAACCCAGCTGATATAGTTCACCCCAGGTCATCAGATTGGTTACCTGCCCCTGAAGTTGCAGCATATTTGCACGAAAATCTGCGCAAAAGTTTTGATAAAGAGGTGCCCAGCAGACTCCGCTCTGAGTGTCCTAGGCCAGATATTTCTGATAAGGTAGCAGAAAACCCGGATATAGACTCCAGTCTATTAACCTTTTGGAAAAAATGTGCAAAAGACCCCAAGAAGGGTATTGATCGCGCCTGGCGAGGGTGCCAAGACAAGCTCTTAGATGTGGTCGGTCCTCTAGCTAAGATTTTGGAAATGGCTTTAGAAGTTCAGGAATCCGGCATTGCGGTGGATCCTCATGTCCTGGCAGGATGGACACAGAGAGCTATATGCCTCTTGGGCAACGCTAACTGTGCCA
The DNA here is from genome assembly GCF_964204655.1 of Triturus cristatus. Lineage (NCBI taxonomy): Eukaryota > Metazoa > Chordata > Amphibia > Caudata > Salamandridae > Triturus > Triturus cristatus. The sequence goes on along the minus strand of NC_140587.1, from coordinate 944,259,354 downwards.
TCTCCACTGAGCGGCGCAAATCAATCCTTATGCACATGGACTCCAATCTCACAGAATCGGCTGCAGCGGAACCGGGCCCTTTGGCGGACGGGAACCTGTTCGGGGACCGTTTCGTCAAAGACGTGGCGAAATATGTGGGCACCTTCACGACACAAGCACAGTTGGGCATTAAAAGAGTCTTTCAGGCTGGTGTTTTCAATAGGGCCGGATGAGGCCGAGGACGCTCGTTTGGCCGCCAGTTCAGCCAAGGTCCTCAGAGAGGAGACTTCGGTCGAGGCAAGGGAGAGTGGGATTCCATCGGTGGGGGAACCTTTTACCCCACCAGACAGCGCTTCAACAAGAGGAGTTTCAGCAGAGGATTGAATCGTGGAGGATTCCAGACCCCTGAATCTTCAGGTAAGTGCTCCAGACAACATCCTACTGCCATTGGGGGGTCGTACTCAATTTTTCTATCACAATTGGGTGCAACTATCTCAGGATGCTTGGATATTGCAGACAATTCAGGGTTTTCATCTAGATTTCTTTCAGACCCCTTATCAGGACAGGCTACCCAGACAGCTTTCTTTTTCCCAACTAGAGGGCGATTTTATAGACTCCGAACTCGAAGAATTGCTGCAGAAACGCGCGATAGCGTATTGCGATGAGGGCCCTCGCGGTTTCTGCAGCAATATTTTTCTGGTGCAGAAGAAAGGTGGAGGTTACAGGTTGGCACTCAATTTAAAGGAGTTCAATCATTACATGACCTACAAACATTTCAAGATGGAGGGCATCCATCTGTTGGCGAACTGGCTGGTCCGTCTGGACCTGAAAGATGCCTATCTGTCTATTCCCATTTTTCATCCCCATCGCCGATTCCTGCAATTTCAGTGGCGGAACTGATGGTACGAGTATTTGGTCCTTCCTTTCAGGCTTTCCTCAGCACCGTGGTGCTTCACCAAGGTGATGAAGCCAGTGATAGCGTACCTCAGTGAACATGGAGTTCGCATGTTAGTTTACCTGGACGACATTCTTATCATGGCGCAGTCTCCATCTCTAGCGGTTCAGCATTTACGCATGACTATTGCTACATTACAAAACCTGGAGTTCGTGATCAACGAGTCCAAGTCGGTTCTGTGTCCTTCACACACGATAGATTTCCTAGGCTTCGTCATAAATTCTCAAAGAGCTCAGTTGAGTCTTCCACGTTCCAAACTTCGGGATATCAAAAACGAGCTGTGCTTCCTATTATCCAAACAGATGGTCTCACTCAGAGTGATTACCAGGATAGTGGGCCTTCTAGCGTCCTCCATTCAGGCGATTTTTCCAGGGCCTCTCCACTATCGTGCCCTTCAGAGGCTAAAGATTCAGCATCTGCTGAAGGGCCTATCTTACACAGACCTAGTCCCTCTTTACCAAGAGGTTCGGGAGGAGATACAGTAGTGGCTTGCCCATGTGTAGGCATGGAACGGCAGGGCTATTTTTGGCTCCCTGCCAGAGGCCGTCATAGAGTCCGACGCCAGCCGCTGGGGCTGGGGAGCTCGCTGCGGAGATATTTCCATGGGAGGACGCTGATCCCTACGCGAACTAGACCTCCATATCAGTAGCCTAGAACTCCTTGCAGGGTCGTTCGCGATCCGTACTCTGTCACCCAAACAGGTCTCGTATTGCATCCTCTTGTGGATGGACAACGTCTCAGCGGACCATTACATCAACAAGTTGGGAGGCACGAGGTCCTCTATTTTTGTAGAGATAGTGAAGGACTTTTGGCACTATTGCCTGAACCATCAGATCTCGGTCATAGCCGAGTACATTCCGGGTCAGTCAAATGTAGTGGTGGACTGGAATTCCCAACATCTCCGGGATCACAGCGACTGGCAACTCCAACCCCAGATAGTCCAGTGGCTACAGGCGATCTGGGGACAGTGCAAGATCGACCTGTTTGCCTCCAGATTGAATCGTCACATGACCAATTTTTTCAGTTAGAGACTGGATCCATTGGCTCCTGTGACGGATCCTTTCATCCAGGACTGGTCCCTGAACCTGAATTATGCTTTTCCCCCCTTCATTCTGATTCCCCGGGTCTTCACACAGATAATGCGCCAGAGGACAGAGGTGATCCTAGTGACTCCTCTGTGGAAGTCGCAGCCCTGGTTCCCGATACTATTGGAGGTGAGCTGTGACTCCCCCAGGATGATTCCGTGGTCCTCAACGATGCTCCAGGGCCCTCATGGAGAGATGCACCCGATGGTACTATCGGGGCAGTTGTCCCTGATGGCCTGGAGACTTTCCGGCAATGTTGGCAAATGCCAGTATTTTCGGAACAAGCTTCAGATTTTATCAACCAAGCTTGGGCCCCCTCAACCAAGAAATGGTATTCTTCAGCGTGGAAGTGTTGGGTTTGTTGGTGCGTGGAACAACACGTGAATCCCACGGTGCAGACTTACCACAGTATTGTAATATTTACCCACCCGTCTGTATTTATATTCTGGTTACGCAGAAGTTACTGTTTTTTTCTGTCTCTCAATCTTCCAGGTTCTGAGGAGAAGATGGATTAAGTGTAATTCTGGTTAAGAAGACGTACTTCCCAGCTCCACGTTGGAGGATATTATTTGGACTTCAGTTATGTTTGTTGGACTTTTTACTGTTTGAAGCAAAGAAAGAGGATGATTTCCGGTGATGGAGGCTCTTATGGGGCCTTACAGGATGTGATGGGTTACATGTGCATCATGGGAAATGTAGTTTATTTACATAATGCAAAGTTTTCATTGGCTGCTGTGAGTGGCAATAAATAGAAAGAGAAGCATAATCCTCGCCTCCGTGTCCTTAATAGAATTGAAAATTCTTGGCGAGAATGATAGCTCATTTTTTACTCATCAACAGGGGGACGCTGGAAGGATCAAGAGAAAGGGTTGCATTTCAATTGCTCAGAATTACTAGCAGGTTCATTCGCAGTTTGTTGCTTTACTTAGTGCCTGATGAAATTTTGCGTAATGTTACGCATGGACAATGTATCAGCAGTGAGATATGCCAACAAAATTGGGGGCCCTATTCCAAAGGTCTTACAGACTTAGTTTGAGCAGCAAGCACAGATGACCTTGGCTAAGGAATATCTGTGATAGCGGAACAGATCCCTGGATTGAGCAATAGGGCAGTGGACTGGTTTTCCAAGAATTTCAAAGATTCTAGCAACTGGAGATTACACTGGGACATATTCCTGACTATTCAAGAGAAATGGGGACCCTTCAGGATAGACCTCTTTGTGGACAGACAGTTCACCAGCTGAAGACTTGTGTTACTTGTGTGTTCAGGCCCTCAAGCACAGGAAATAGATGCCATCCTCCAGGATAGGAGGGGTCTGGTACCTTATGCCTTCTGTCAGGCTAGGATTAGGACGTACTAACCTCCAGAAACAGATCCAGCAGGGGTGATGCACAGTTCCCAAATCCCCTTAGCACTACTTCCCAGGGGACATGAGAGACACTTCCCTGCACAGAAGAAAGCAGGGGAAAGGAGGAAAGAAAGGGATAATGCAGTAGTCCTCCACCCGTGGCCTCTTGGTTCTTTGTAGACCCCGAATAGACCTTCGTCAGAAGGATTCCCTGGAGAGGATGCGGCACTCTGTGTATGAAATAAACGAGAGTGATTACATCCAGTAACCAACATGCAAAGTCACTCTGTGACAAAGAAATGGTCACTAGTAAGCCCCACTCATTTCATACACTGGCCAGTATTTGTGCCATGTAAATGTGCAAGAAGGCTGGCCGGTTAGGTTGAAAGGTACCACCAGGCAGGTGCCAAAACAGAAAATAAGGTATGCACAGAAACACTCTCTTCATGAGAATGAGAGCAAACTGGATGACAGATATTCCCCAGGAAGATTAGCAGAGAAGTGTGATACATCTCACATGCTGCTGGAATACAATGGATAGTTAGGGAAACACCAAACTCATTAATATTCTGAAGTAACGCTCCTACGATTAATAATCCTCTCTCAAATCGTAAAAGAAAAGAAGACAACCGAAGACCAGAACTTCAGATTTTCAAGCAAAGTTTTCCGTGTAGACTTCAGAGACCAAGATCCAACCCAGCAGAGATTGGAAAGAGCATGAATCAGTAACCAGGCTTGCTCAAGGAGTGTCAGTGCACTCCGTTAAGATACTGACCCAAACCGCTCCTCTCTTTGAAGCGTGTTGTACACACACAAGTCAAGGGGGTCACAAGGATTCCATGTTACAAGTGTGGTAACTCCAGGAATGTCAGGAACCCTCAGCTGCATCCTGGGGTTGTAAAAACTAGCACTGCGTCGAAGTTCAGTGAGGCTATTCATGAAACGGTAATGCGTCCCAGGCTTCTTTCCTTGACAAGCCTGGGCGATGCTGAATTGGGTCAGTCAATGGCTCCAGAGGAAAAAAAACATGCGGTAGTTCAAAAATTGACAAGCGCCGGAGCCCCTTGGAGGAAGGACTTATGTACGCAGTCTTGACCTCCCGGGGAAAACACAGCTGGTGGTGGTATGCATGCTGGGCCATTTAGTCGCTATCAGACCTGACCTACCAGCATACACACCACACCACGGAGGTTCATGACACCTTCCCTCCATTTGCCGTGCTAACTATAAGTCTTCTCTATGTATGATGATACAAGCAAACAACAGTGGTGATAACCCAACTTTGGTATTAGGATAGGCAAGTCTAGAGTCATTTCTAGTATGATTAGAGATCCCTGAACATTGGGAACCAGGCTTGTGAAGTAATCCTAGGACCAAAGGCAGAAAAAGTCTCTGCTCTATTAAAGGGTGTACTAGTTCTGATGGCTTGCAATATTTCAGGAGACAGTGGCAGATCCCGGGCATTTCTTAAGGTGTTTTCAGACCCATAACTGCGTCATGGGCATCGGGAACAAGAAAAGCATATCTACTGGCTTGGAATAAATGGGTTCATTGGTGTCTTCAAAGAAACTAAGAGCCCCTTTCAACTGATCTAGTGCGTGTAATCAATTACCTAATGTAAGTTTTTAACTCTGGTCTAAACTATAGAACAGTTAATGCTTACAAATCAGCTATAGCTGCAGGCCATTCTTTAGTGGATGGTGTCCCCTTGGGCCAGAGCTTACTAGCTAAGAAGATAATGAGAAGTATGTAGGTCCTAAGCCCCCTACTGCAAAATACACCACCTTATGGGACGTTAGAGACGTGCTATGGGTCCTAGTTAGTTGGGGCCAAAACTCGCATTTTAGCGATAAATTAATCTCTTACAAACTTAAAGTACTAATCTGCCTGGTGTCCTTTAGCCAGACTTCAGATGCAAAGGCCTTAGATGTCACTAACAGGGCTTATCAAACTGAAGGAGTCTATTTTTATCTTTGAAGATCGAGGATGACATGTGTTCTTCAAGCACTTTACCACAAAGAGTCTGAGAAGAGAACTCTCGTTCTGAGGAAAGTAAGGATAAAAGAAGAACCAAAACTGAGAGTATGAGAGGAAACGCTGCACAACTGTTGATTTCACATAAAGGACACATAAACCTCTTTCTTCACCTACTATAGCAAGATCAGTGAAAGAAGTGATGATTGAGAGTGGTGTGGATGCATCTATTTTTGGAGCACATTCCCTTAGGGGTGCTTCATCTTCCAAAGCCTTTATCTTGGGAGGCGGTCCACATAGGGACTGGAAGATGCTCCTGAAAAATGCAAGAAAGTCCCCGGTATTCCCCCTTTATGGGTGTTTTGATGCAGTCAAGCAGGTGGAAGAAAACTATGCGGCCTTCTGTGCACAGATAACTTCTAAACTGGACCAGATTGCCCCATTAAAAAATCATAAGAAAGGAGGTAGACCTTCGGCTCCTTGGTTTAATGAGAAATTAAAAAACCTGAAACAGGGATGTAAGCAGGCAGAGGGGAAATGGAGAAAGGCTTACGCAGATGAGGACAAAACCGCCTGGAAGGCAGCAATCGTTAACTATAAAAAATAAATTTTTATAGAAAAGGCAGAGTACTTCGCTGATACCATTCTGAAAGCTCCCAATGGTACAAGAAGTATTTTCAAAATAATGAATGATATGGTCAATCCGGACTGTTCTAAAAATAAGATTCATCCCACTCAGTACCTCTGTGACAGTCTAGTGACCTTTTTTGAGGACAAAATCAGAAAGATCATTGATGGACTCAAAATAGGCAATTTCCCTGAGGAGGAAGAAGATCACAGTGGTAATAATAGAGGATCACTAGAGACAAAAAAGCAGAGAAGGGCAGGGATGGAGAAAGTTAGACCATCTTGGGATATTCTTTGTGGAGGATTTTAATAGAGTGGCTCTGGGTGTTACCTCAGGATCAGCCATGGACCCTTTACCACATAAAATCTGGAAGGAACTAGGAACAGAATTGTTCCCAGTACTCAGAGAGATTTGTAACCAATCCCTGTCCAGTGGATCAGTACCGGCCTGTTGGAAACAAGCACTGGTGACCCCAGTTCTGAAAAAAACAACGGTTGATCCAGCATGCCCTAAAAATTATAGACCTATTTCTCTGCTACCATACCTGGTCAAGATCATAGAGGGAATGGTCAGTAGGACACTCTCCAAGTATATAGAAATGAACAACATTCTGGAGGAGGTGCAATTCGGCTTCTGTCCTGGACATGGAACGGAGACCGCTATGGTGACCGTGTTGGACGATCTTCAAATGCGAGCAGACAGGGGACAATCGGTTATACTGATTTTGCTTGACTTGTCTCCCGCATTTGACACAGTAAACCATGAGGTCCTTCTGGCCAAGCTCGAAGAGAATGGGGTAGTGGGCACAGCGTGGAAGTGGTTGCAATCCTACTTCTCCATTAGGCGATAGGCAGTGGCCCTCCCTCCCTATCAATCTGAGTTCACCGATATTCTGCATGGTGTCCCTCAGGGATCTGCGATTAGTCCAATATGGTTCAACATCTATATGAGCCCTTTGATTGCTGTCATAAGGGCTCATAATGTCAATATTGTAAACTATGCAGATGATACCCAACTTATTCTATCATTAGAGGGAGACCAGTCTACATCCTTGGAAGACTTTCATGCCTGTATGCAGGATACGGCGCTTTGGTTAAAAGAGAACTCGTTACAATTTAATGCTGCTAAAACTGAGATTCTCTACTGTGCAGTAAGGAAGCTCCCCCCACCACCACCCATCAACTTTTGGCCCCTACCCACAGACACTCCACCAGCACCCTTGGCAACAGTGCGCAACTTGGGAGTTATGCTTGACAACAGATTGAGCCTAGAAACACAAGTTATTAAAACCGTGGGGAGCTGTTTTTCATTATGAGAGCTCTTCACAAGATTCTCCAATACTACCAGCTCAGGCTCGAGCGCTGATAGTGGGAAGTACCATCTTGAGCAGTCTAGATTATTGTAACGCCTTGTTGCTGGAGTCCCTGAAATATTTGATTGAGCAACTCCTGAGAATTCAGACAATGGCAGCTAAACTAGCCTTCAGAAAGCGATAACGCACATCTGCTTCCAAGACTCTGGCGAAGCTGCACTGGCTTCCTGTATTGCAAAGAGTACAATGTAAGTCTCTCTGCATAGTGTTCAAGGCTCTGCATGGGGTTGGACCCAAACCAATGCAGAACAACTTTTCTTGGTATGCTCCTATCCAGAGCCTTCGCTTTTCCTCCGCCAAGCTAGTAGAAGTACCAAGATTGAAAAGAACTAAATCAGGCGGTAGGGCCTTTAGCATTGCAGCTGCGCGACTCTGGAACACTCTTCCACCTGAGATGAGACAGCTGGAAGAGCTTCTTCAGTTTAGAAAAAAGCTGCAGACATGGCTCTACCCTAGAGCATGAGTTCTTGCACTCTTTCAGATACCCCACATACTATGAGCTCAGCTGGGCACACGTATGATAGTGCCAGGATACCCGTAGGGTGATAGTGCACTCTATAAGTGCTGATTACAATAACAATAACAATAACAAGACATACTTTCATGGGATCAGTCTGCTGCCCTAAGGATGTTTAAAAACTATTTAGCACATTATCAATCACATTTGTGATTGATCTAAAATAACACACTTTAAGTTTGCATAATGTTAGCTTCCGTGTCTTTAATCGAATCCAGATTTTCTGCCCACCAGGCTGCGAAAAATCAATATTGTCCCCTACTCTGCTTTGTCTCTGCAATGGTCGAACAAAGAGGGCCATTTTCTTCTTTGTGTATTGGGCCTTCGATTACTGCGATTCCGCTCCCCTCCTGTCTTTTGGATAATGATGAAGACGGCGGCGGGCTCAGTGGTTCCAGTGAGCTGGAAGACATATGTGTTTGCAGACATGGACCTTCATTGTGTGGCTATTGTGGCTCCCAGGTGGGGAGCCTGTTTGTTGACTAATAGTTTGATTTCTCTCCCCTCTCTTCTCCTGCTGTCCCTTGTACTACACTAGTTTTAGTATTTATCCCACTATCTCATAACATTCTGTAGAATAGGGGAGTAAAAGGTTGGTCTGTGGTGACCACAATTGCACAAGGGTTGCAGGATAACCATTGACTATCAAAATATTCCTACTTGATATTATGTAAATATGGAGATTGTAGTGTCTTGCAAATTTGAAATGATGGAACACTTTTGGCTTCACATGGAACCATAGAACTGTGATGTGAGTGTCACATCAGAAAGCACTGAATGCTGGGTTAGGATGTTGAGTTCACAGTAATACACATCTTTATTGTTCTGTGTGTAACCAAGCTCTGTATGTGGTGTAGTCCTTTGTGGGTTCCCAGACTGGAGAAGGACGCTACAACTGGTGACAAGGATGGGGATTAAGTAACCTGAAGATCAACAGTGCTCTCCCAGAGAGTTTTCTCATGTGTGTTGCAGTGAGTTTGTTTGGACAAAGGCAAAGTGACTCCTCATGTGTTAACCATCGGTTCCTCAAAGTGCAACTCCTGCTGCCATAAAGAAGCTAAAAATCGTGAAAGTGTTTAAATGAAATCTTCATATCGATGACCGAGAACCTGCTGGTCAGATTATACATAAAGTGACCAAGCTGCTACGCAATGTACAGTCATATGTAATCCACTGCATGGACGATAAAGGCAGATACAACCATGTTTTCAAAGAGCAATTATTGCTAATCACATGTGCAAGATAACGTTACCATAAAAAAGTTGGTGAAACACAAGAGCGCACAAAGAGATGCCTAAGAATCAAACAATTATTTACTCACTAGAAACTGAATAAAGCGAGCTGGTACAACTTCAGCGCCAAGAGCTGCAACCCAGGTCAAGCACAGGAGTTGTGTTTGACAGGTGCATTACCTTCACCAGTCTCCGAACATCTTTGGAATAGTGAAATGTTTCAGCAGGCAGAGAAAAAAGTCACATTTCCAGCTATCAGTAAACATGATCTCATGGCCAGCACATTGCAAGGGCTTGCTGTGGAGTCACATAAACCAAGCCACAGAGATCCAAGCGCAGTGTCAGTAAGTTCCACACTGGTCTACAATGCAGCCACTTTCTTGAAACCACAATCAACATTTGATTTATCAAAAAACTAAATATTGGTGATAGACAGACTGCTTGAATAGGCATTTGATGATTTAATTGATGCGCTTGAAGAGACTGATAAAAATGTTATCAAGTACCTCAAAGTTCTTGCTGGTGGGATGGTGTAAAAAGTCATAAAGAGAATGCCACAAACTGATGTAGTGTTGAATCTCAAGATTAATCCAGTGCCAAATGTTGATTACAAAAGATTCATTTTGAAACAGGAATACCAGAAAACTGGTAAAATCACTGTGGAGAGACTTGACACCCTTACAATGTCTGATGAATTTGATAAGTTCAATAAAAGTAATGATGCAGAAGCTATGTGTCTGAGAGTTATTGATTGATGCTTTTCAGATTCATTCAGATGACGAATGTTCAGAGAAACTCTTAGTCTGGAGGCCGGACCTGCCCATAATGAATCAGTGATGAATGTGTTCAATTACAGTGATGACATATTGGTTTTCAGAGCTATACAAAAAGAACAGAGCTATACAAAAAGAACACGATAAACTACATACTTGTGCAAGACTTTACTTGCCGAAGCAGGTTTGACTTTTAATGCAGGCAAGTCTGAGTTGGATAAGGCATAGCTAAAATTCTTTGGCCACGTCTTTTCTGATGGGGGTATGACACCAGATCCTGCTAAATTACAAGTGCTGTCAACTGCCAATCCCTACAAGGTGTTTCCATGGTGCATTCATTTATTGGCATGGCCAGTTATAGTTGCAAGAGTCTTGTATGTATCTGGAACTATAAGTGCTCAGTTGAGAGACTTGACGGGAAAGAATGCTTCATTTAATTGGTCACATGAATGCGAGAAAAGCTTCAAGTAAATTAATTAAGCCCTTGAGAATATTATTGAAATAGCGTATTTCAATGACAGGTCTTTAATTCCTTTTCACCCCTGTCATTTAAGTAATCATTTATGCAACTGCCTTTCTGCAAAAACTATTCATCCCACCTTGAAGATATCAGAATTCCTGAAGTATGCATGGAAGAGAATAGCCATTGATTTTTTCAGTTCACTATACTCTGGACATCGTCTATTGGTGACTATGGATAAATACTCACCATTTTCACTAATTGAAATCTTGCATATACAACTCAAGAACGAGTAACTGAAAGACCAGATGGCATCATTGCGACATGGGATGTTCTAACCATTGTGAAGTCTGACAATGGCCCACCTTTAAATAGTCAAGAGTTCAGAGTTTCTTGAAGCAATTGAAAACAAAGCATCAAAAGATGACTCCTCTGTGGCCACAAGTCATCGGACTTGTTGAGCGTTTTAGGAGTATGAAAGAAATCAGTGCAGCATGTCACTCTTGAGAAGCTCAATTTGAAAACTGCACTGGATTGTACCATGAGAGCTTTTCGTTCAACACCCCACTCCAACACAGGTAAAAGTCCTGAGACTTTGATGTTTGGAGAGTAGTAAGTACCAAGTTACCCCAATGGGCCAATCAGAGAAAGAAAGATGAAACAATAACTCACAAGAGGGGCTTGGTCAACAAACAAAAGATGAAAGTGTATGCTGACAAAAGGCGAAAAGCAAAGAACATTGGCTCTGATTACTATCTTGGCAGATGGGAACTCCGTCACAAACATCGTTAATATCCCGTCCTCCGTATTACATGGGAGTATATCATCCGCCAAAATCATGATCAGGCCTTAAGTCTTTAAGAGAGGAGATCCAGTGTTCATACAACAATTGCAGAAAAGAAAATCTGATACTCCTTTTTATGCAGAACTTTTCCAAGTAGACTTCCAGTTGGATGCCATTACCCAATACTCTTCTCATTTCATGCATTTGACCAATTGTTCATTAGATCTAATAGCTGAAAGAGAGACTGGGTCTAAAACATCAGCAACTGCTGTTGCTTCTACATTGTTGACACAGATCCTGGACATAAGTCATTACACCTCCCAGTTTCCCAAAACTAGATCAGGTCAATCAATGTTCTAGGCACTTTAATTGTCCAATGAGATTCAAATGTATATGTCTATCTATATGAATACTTTGTTAAATTGCCAATTAGAAATGATGGAACCCATTTGTCTCCAAATAAGCTCCATAGAACTGTTATGTCAGTATAAGAGCACTGAAGGCTGTTTATAATGTTGAGTTTGTGGTTACACACAGAAGAATAAAGACGTATTACTAAGCTCCATGTCTGTGGTAGTCCTTTATGGGCACCCAGGCTGGGGGAGGATGCTTCAGAGATCTTGACACAATCTCAAAAAAATGGGCTCCTGTTGGATCAATACGGTAAATCGAATCTTCAGATTGAAGACCTTATTTCCGCTGATTAAGGAAAACATCACCCATCATGTCATCAAGCAACTAGCCAGGTTTTTGTCTGTGCTGAACCACTTGTCTCATTATTGAATCTTGAAGTAGGCACCATCAATTAAAAGCCGTTGTTTGATTACACTTCTGAAACCTTATCCAACACCCAGCTACAAGATCACCATTTGTTCCCATGCCCACGAACTTGGAGGCTAATAAACAAATTTAACACATGTTTCAAACACCTGTCTTAGAAAAATAGTAAAGAGGCTCTCTACTCTACTCTAAACCAAGCTAAGAATTCAGAGCTTATTGGTAAACAGCTTATTTTCACCACTGATTCCTTCAGCAAGGTTACAGTGGGCAATTTATTCAAAACGCGGTCATATGAGAAGGATCAGACACTGAGCTAGGACTGTCACTGATGATTGTGACTGTGATCTGGCTAACTCTATAAAGGACATTACTCACTATGAAGCTCAACTAATGAGGAACAATACTATAACTGTCAGAGTTTAACACACTGCATTTGGTGCTAATGCTTTATTTTCTCCACTTATAAAAATAGGTCTCAGAAGAAATGTTATTATTACACTGTTATAAACTGACTAAGTATAAGAATGCAATAATAGAAGCCAAAAGGCAGTTCCATGGAGCCCCAATCCTTAATGGTGGTAGCTCAACTATAGAGTTATTTACATTTTTTAGGGTGGCGAATTCCTTCTAGAAAGATGGACCTGTATTTAAGAGAAGCAGTGCAAGCTTCACTTCGTTTTATATTACTTCTGTATGTGAGGGAAGCTTATAGCCGAGATGGAAATAAACCCACCCACAGCAATAATTGCTTTGTAGAAGCAGGATAATGAATATCAACAAACTTTCAAAAACTTGATTCAGTGAAGGCTCATATGTTGCTGACATTCTCTGGCTATCCTCTTGGGCCTTATGTTAAATGATCAGCTAGTATGGAAAGTTAGCCTAGCCTACTAACATAAGGACAGTTTCAGAGCCCATCTTGATCGCTATCCATCTCCCAAAGCGCAGGCATTTCCTGTTTCTAATTTGTTCTTTTTCACTCTGAAAGTGATTGGGAAAATTCTGCCAATTCTATCTGCACATCACGTTTTCAATGACTTTATTTAATTTCTACTGGACTATAGTACACGTGTCTCTTTTGGGATAGTAGAGAATATTAGACTGCCTATAGCTTATCAAAAATGCATCTGCAAGACTGCTCTTAAGCCCACAAAAGTAACCACGTTCTCACTGCACTGTTTGTCTATGAGAAAATGAATTCAGTCAAAGACACTTACAATTGTGTATAAAGACATATATGACATTTCTCTTGACTTTTTTTTTTTTTTTTTTTCAAAGTCCTTTATTGCATTAGTCCACAATACACAGCTTCCAGCCTACAACCCCTCGGGCCGGCCGCGCAGTATGTAACACTTGCATTGCTTCGTATAGTACACAGCCCAGTGCCGTCAACCCGGGGGTACGGCGGCGCAATAAAGTGCAGGTGTCTCACAGTTTCAATGAGGATATTGAAGGACTCAGTTTTCTCTTTTGTATAGCTATAAACAAGAACATGTTGCGAGGATATCGCAAGTGAGTTCCATAACCGAACAACCCCCTCCCCCCGCCAACCTAACTAAGCAAAGGTCACCTTGTTGAGCACAGTAAGTCCTCCTATGTACCGGGGATGCAACTATAGTGCCCATTCTCAGGCACCTGGGGCCACAGGGTCGCCAGGGTCCTCACATATCTCCTGAGCTGTCTTGCGTGGTGGACGGAGGCTCGCAGATGCCTCCCCTGAAATCGTTCCAATTGGACCACACTTCCACCCACTTCCGGGGGCACCCCCTCGCTACATATACAGTTTTTTCCTGTATCATACACCAGTCCATGTCGCTGTGCCAGTCTGTCAGTTTTGGTAGACCAGGGCTTCCCCAAAGTCTGGCAATGTTCCTTTTTGCTACCATTTGTCCGAGCGTCACCCAGAGCCTCCCTTTCGGAGGCAGGTCCGTTGGCTCCCATATATTGAGGAGACACCTCTTGGCCTCTGGGCGAATCTCCACCTCCCATACCTCCTGCATACACTGCACCACCCTTCTCCAGTACTGTTGAATCTTTGGGCAGCCCCATAATATATGGAAGAAGGTACCCGTGCCACCACAACCCCTCCTGCAGAGTACCGTGTCAGCCCTCCCCATTAAGTGTAGCCTAGTACAAGATATATATGTTCTATGTAGTACCTTCAGTTGGATTAGCCGCAGTCGGGCTGATATAGCGACCTCACGCGGGGAAGCCAAAGCATACAGCCATTCTTCGTCGTCTATCTCCAGCCCCTCATCAACCCATTTCTCTCTAAGGGGTAGGAGCATGTCTGGGGGGTTATTAATTAGTTTTTTGTATGTAAGTGATATGGCGTGTTCTGTAATGTGCCCGTCTAGTAATCTATCTTCAAGCGGGGAGGTTTGTGGTAGTTTGGTCCCCGGTGGGATATTAGCCTGCAGGGAGTGTCGCACCTGTAAGTATCTAAAGTATTCGGTTTGCGCCAGCTCATATGTGTCACGTAAGTGGGCGAACGTGTGAATCCCTGTGGGGCCCCAAATATCCTTGATTTGGGAGATTCCGATCAAGTCCCAGTTGCGGAAGCCCTTGGTATGTCCCAGATTACCTAGTTTTTCGGAGGCCCAGAGTGGCGTGGTCATTGTAAGAACTCCTGACCACCCGAGCTTCTTCTGAGCAATGTGCCATACCTGTACCGAGTGTAGTGTAGGTCCAGTGAGTTGACGCGTACCTCGTGTGGAGTAGAGCGCGATCTCGTAATTCCCCCCGGGAAGCAGCCACCTGTCCATACCGTAGGCGGGGTCATTCCCTTCGCCATACGTCCCTTGGTTGATCGCTGAGAGGTGGGCTGCCCAGTAATATTTGCGAATGTCTGGGAGGGCAATACCGCCATCGTACCACCCCAGCGTGAGCTTAGTCAGGGCGATTCGGGGCGACCCGGCCCAGAGGAGGTCGCGCAGTGCCGCCTCAATCGCTACGAAGTAGGCGTTAGGGACTAAGTCTGGATAATTTTGTAGCGCATAGAGGAACCGCGGTAGCGCTAGCATCTTAAATAGGGCTGCTCGGCCCAATAGAGACAGCGGTAAGTGCTGCCAGGATTTAGCCTCCCGTTGGAGCCGACTTAACGGCGGTTTGAGGTTTCGATCATATAGTAGGGCCTTGTTGGTGGTAATGTATACTCCCAGGTACTTGAACCCGTCCTCTGCCACCGTGATAGGGCACGTGTCCGGGAGCCTCGAAAGATCACCATTTAGGACGTAGAGATAGGATTTGTTCCAGTTGACCCGGAAGCCGGAGTTACGACCGAAACTGCCAAGTATGTCGAGCACCGCAATTATCGACCTGCGCGGCTTGCAGAGGTACAGGAGGATGTCATCGGCGTAAAGGGATATTCTGTCCTCCCATCCTTCCACCCAGACTATACCCTTCAGATAGACGTCCTGCCTTATCCAGGCCGCAAGCGGTTCAAGGGAAAGGGTGAAGAGAAGGGGAGAGAGGGGGCATCCCTGTCTAGTCCCTCTCTCGAGTGCGAAAACCTCAGACACCTCATTGTTCACCAGCACCTGTGCCAGGGGTTCTGCGTATAATAGACGCACCCAAGCTATAAAGTGGGGTCCAAAGCCCAGTTTGCGCAGGACTGCGAACATATATGGCCACTCTAGGGTGTCGAAGGCCATGGCGGCGTCCAGAGAGACCACCACCGCGTCCTCCTGTAGTCTGTGGCGCTGCTCCAGTACGCCATTTAGCCGTCTAATGTTAAGGGCCGTGTTGCGATGGGGCATGAATCCCGATTGGTCAGGGTGGACCAACGAAGGAAGAACCGATTTGAGCCTATTGGCAAGCGTCTTGGCCAGTATTTTGGGCTCCGCATTGAGAAGCGAGATTGGTCTATATGACGCACATAAGTCTTTGGGTTTCCCCTCTTTCGGTATCGCCACTATGGTCGCTATGCGCTGATCACGAGGCAACACCCCTATCTCCCTGCTCTGTTCGAACATGAGTTTCAAATACTTACTGGTGACGTCAGGTTTCAGCTTATAAATCTCTATGGGGAGGCCATTGGGTCCTAGGGCCTTACCAGGGCGGAGGTCTCCTATTGCACGCTGCAGTTCGTCCTCGGTAAGCGGGCTATCCATGGCCTCCCGATCTACATCTGTTAGGGAAGGCATTCGAATATCGGTTAGGAGGTCTATAGAGTCTTCCTCCGGGCGGTCCGACTCCCGCCTGTAGACCTGTCGGTAATGTCTTGCAAACTGCTCCACTATTCCCCGGGGCTCTGTAACTACATGCCCTGACTCGGTGCGTAGTTCTGGCACCACCTTTCTGGCCTGTTGTTTTTTCTCGAGCCAGGCTATAAGTTTCCCGGCTTTATCGCCCTGATCATAGAGTCTACCCATCTTATGCCGAGCAAAAGTCTGAGCCTCTTGGGTAACCAGCGCTCTGTACTCCGCCGCCTTTAACTGCAGCTTGTGTCTGACGTCCCTGGCCCCAGTTTCTGATGCCTCCCTCTCTAGATCCTCCAGATCTGCCTCAAGTGTCGTGACCTGCCCGCGCTGCTCCCTCCGTCTAAGCGAAATGACTGAGAGCGCCTCCCCCCTTATCACGGGTTTAAATGCCTCCCACAAGGTGACGGGGGAGTCCACTGAGCCAACATTGTCATCGAAGTAGTGTGCAATTGAGTGGGAGATCTGCTTCCTGGTGTCCTCGTGTTTTAAATGCCAGGCGTTTACTGGTGCTATGCAGCCCTCACTGTTGTTTCCAATTGTTATGTGCGTAAGGACCGGCGAATGGTCTGAAATGCCTCGAGGCAGAAGTGCTGCTTCCCGTATTGTCATGCTCTGTTGTAGCAAGGTAAGGATGTAATCTAAACACGAGAAGGAATGATGCGACCCAGAGAAAAAGGTAAAGTGGCTAGCAGGCGCCAAACGTCCGTGAGCCCAAAGGCCTCCAGAAAGTCCACCATCCACCTCTGCCCTTGGGGCAGGTCTCTGGGGGGCCGCCTATCCTGTGTCCCAGACACCACTGCGTTAAAGTCCCCCCCCAGTACCAATTGACCATCGGGAAGGGAAAGGAGCAACGTGCCCATGTCCCCGAAGGCCCGGGTTTGAAGGCCAGGCGGAATGTAAACAGAGAGTAGGTTAAGTATGCGGCCCTCGCACCGTCCCGATATAGCCGTGAAGCGGCCCTGTGGGTCAGTTTTAGTGAGGTCTATATGGAGGGGCAGTGAGCAACGCAGGAGGATCCCCACCCCCCTAGTGCCGGAGGTGAAGCCAGAGTGAGCTGCCAGAGTGTAGCCCCATCTGTTGAGGGCCTGACATACATTCCCCATCAAATGAGTTTCTTGCAGTAGTACTACGTCTGGCTGGTGCCGCTTGATGAATTGCAGAACTATAGTGCGTTTAAGTCTGTCCCCTAGTCCATTAACATTCCAGCTGAGGACTTTCAAACTTTTTTCCCATCTCCTAGCCATATCCGTTACTTCGTAAGGTGCTTCGTCCCACCACCCCGGCATTGCGGCTGACTCCATGACAACATAGTTCGTGTGACCAAAAAGGATCCCCAACTCCCCACCCCTCCCCGGTTCCCACCCCGCAAGTGTACGCAGTGCAAGCAATCAAGGACCTGAAAAACATCCCTGCCCCCTCTGCAAAAACAATCCCCCCCTCCCTGCCCCCTGCTCCGTGGGTCCAAAACTACCCACCACCCCAATTAGCAGAGCACCTGTCGCCCAACCCACCCCGGTGAAAGCCCACCGAGGAAACTCTACGTGGGAAGTACGTGGGCCAGCCCCATCCTGGCCGCCCGCCCATGGTGCCCAATTCGTTCAGCCCCTCAGGCCGTCAGCGCATCCGCTAAACAGTGAGCCTGGCTCCGGAACCCAGTCACGCTGCTCCGTGGAGCAAACAAGTCTCACATGCAACACATTTTATACTTTACTGTCCGACGGCTTCTCAGTCAAGCGTTCGTGGCCTCAGCTCGCTGTGGTGTTGCTGGGTGAGTCCCAATGGGGACTATTCGATCTCGAACGCCAGGACCGCTGGCTCTGCTCAGCACCTTCCGCTCTACCCACCGCTGACCCCGGGGGGGGGGGTGTCCTGCGTCTCGCCATTGTGCGCCGTCCTGCCGAGGAGGCCCCGCAGTCTCAGCCGTGTCCAGCCACTCCTGCGCCGCCGCAGGCGAAGTGAAGAAGAGGGATTTACCGCCAGCGATGATCTTCAGTTTGGCTGGAAAGAATATCATGTACCGAATCCCGCGGTCTCGGAGCGCCGCCTTGACCCCCTGGAAGGAGTGCCTCTCCTGTTGAACCTGGAGTGTGAAGTCCGGGAAGAAGCGAATCGTGGCCCCCTCGTACTGAAAGTCACCATGTTGTCTGGCGGCCTGGAGGATGGCGTCGCAGTCTCGGTAGTTAAGTATTTTAGCAATAATTGTTCGTGGTGGGGCCCCTGGTTTGGGTTTCGGGATCGGGGCTCTGTGAGCCCGTTCGACAGTGAAGAGCTTCGATAGTCTCTTGGGTTTCAGGTGGCGAAGGATCAAATCCTCAAGAAAGAGCTCCGTACAGTCCCCCTCAAGTCCTTCCGCCACACCTACCACGCGTATATTGCTCCTCCGAGCCCTACCTTCCTGGTCGTCGAGCCGTAGGGCCATCTGCCGGTGTTGATGCACTAGCTTGTTGACCCTGCACTCAAGCCGCTTCTCCGATTCCCGCAGGGCTTTGATGTCCATTTCGTTGGTTTTGGACCGGTCTGTGGTTTTCCCCAGGTCGGCACGGAGCAGATTTACCTCGATAGTGACCTTGTCCATCTTTGCCTCCAGGTTGGTACCGAGGGTCTGGATTGTAGCCATTATGGACGTCAGGGAGGGTTCCGCCTGATCTGTGACCTCCTTCGTCGCCCCTCCGGGCTGCGTCGACGTTTTTGACACCGTGTAGTGGTCCAGCTTGTTGGTCTGGGTCACAAGACCCCCTTTAGGCCGCATACTTGCTCTGGGTCCTCTGGTGCCGGATGTTCCTCCGCCCGCCCGGACTCTGGAGTGCCCGTGGGTCTGCGCCAGCTCCAGTCTGCCCCGTAGAGTCGGAGCGTCACTGTGGGCACCACCTGTCCTCCCTAAGGACACTGCTCGGAGCGGGGCCCCTGGTTGAGGCGCGCGCCGCGGCCCACCGGCCTAAGAAGTGCCGTCAGGGGGCCAGCGACCGGTTCCCCGGCGTCCAGGCCGCCTCGATAGCTGCAGACGTGAGCCCCCCGCCGGGCGGGCACCGCAGGTCACCGTCACGAGGCAGTGCCGGCCAGTATCAGTTCCCAACTCGGGTGGCAGCAGAACGGCGAAAGGGCCGCTCCCCCCCTCCTTCCAAGGTCGTCGTCTGGTTTCACTGGCAGTTTTTAGGCCCTCTGGTGCCGCAGAGTCCCGCCGGCAGCGCCGCCCAGCAGACGCAGGGGAGCGGTACCTCAGCGCCGCAAGGGAAGCAGCGTCCTCCGCCGATGGCTCCACCCAGCTCGCGCCGCGCAGTAGGCCGGAAGCCGGGGCCTCGATTAGGACAGGCAGCGGCTCCAGGGCTCCACGTGCGATGAGTAGGGCAGCCACCGAGAGCCGCGATCGCCGCACGGGCTGTTCCGTGAGCCGCAGGAGTCCGCGAAACCTCTCAGATGGGGCGCTGAGCCTGAGGGAGCTGGGGGCTCGTATTGGTG
This sequence comes from Triturus cristatus, assembly GCF_964204655.1. Taxonomy (NCBI): domain Eukaryota; kingdom Metazoa; phylum Chordata; class Amphibia; order Caudata; family Salamandridae; genus Triturus; species Triturus cristatus. Next base: position 944,239,809 of record NC_140587.1, on the reverse strand, counting down.
AGCCTCCCAGCCAGGATTGTGTGCGGATTTAATGGGGACACCAGCAGTCCCGGCAGAGCTCGGGAATCAGGCGGCCATTTCCTACGGCGCCTGGCCACGCCCTCCCTCTCTTGACTTTTTAGGTTCCTAGTTTAGCTTCAACTTGCCCCTTAGAGTAATGTGATAAGGTATTTGGCAACATTGCCAGGCTTCAGGTGTAAGCCACTAGGACTGTCAAATGTGGGATTAATTTAATGACTGCTGCTAAGCTGTGGAACACACTCTGCTTGCACCTTCATTCCAAACCGACATTGATGATCTGCAGTAACTCTGTTATGACTTGGCCACATCATGGTCTGCGGACAGGGGAGGTTAACTATATTGATTGTTATTCTATGGGGTGGGTCCTGTGCTCACTGTGCCCCTGGTTCCAACCTATCCTTCATTAACAAGGCCGAATAAGGCAGAAACGTGTCTGGGGTTGCTTGTGGTCCCTTCTGTAGGTGGTCTTGGCAGGCAGTTGAGGGTGGACTTTTACCACGAGGAGCAGGGGCCATACTGATTGGCATATGGTAATCCTCTAATTAGTGTGGCCCAATGGGAGCAAAATAATGGGTTCGGATGCTACTCCGAGTGATTGCCAATGGTTAACTTTCTGCAAGCATTGCTCCGATCACCTTTTGTGTGTTAGTTGGTCTAAGTCAGCACCACTTCAGTAAGGCTGCACTTAACAAATAAAGGGGCATAATATCAAGGACGGCGGTAAAAATATCACCGCTTTAGCAGCAGAAAACTGCCGCGAAAGCGGCAATAATGGGCTTGATAATATGCCCTGGAGAATTCCAATAGAAGTCCATGTTCACACCAGACCCTGGGTTTCTATGGGAATTTTCAAGGGCATATTATCAAGCCCATTATCGCCACTTTAGTGGCAGTTTTCTGCCGCTAAACCGGCGATAATTTTCAACGCCGTCCTTGATAATATGCCCCCAAATTAACATAACATTAATTTTTGTGTGGGCGATGCAGCACAGCTGCTGCATTGGCTGTAGCTTTCCTATGTGTGAAGGAGCGTTATAAGGATGCTGCACATATTGTTAGAGGTTTGCAGTGGCACAGGTGGTGGTGGTGCTAGTGCATATGGGATAAACATCAACTACTGTTACATGTACAGTGAGAGAGAGAGGGAAAGGAAAGTTTGCTGTGCTGTTTGTACATTTGCACTACACCGCTGCTACCTATGCTTTTTACTTGTTTAATGTGTGAGGGAAGTAGCACTTCTTTCACCTGTGCTGTACATGTTCACAATAAGCATGTAAGAATCTTGCAGTGGTATACCAGTTCAATGGGATGGAAGCATGCCTTTCCCAACCGGTATAGTACCTACTGGATACGTGTGAGGGGAACTTAAACGCTTGTTACACGCGTGGGCCTGTTCTGTGCACTTAAGAGAAGACTACTGTTGTGATGTACCTGCACTGTTAGTGAAATTCCACATTCAGTGCTAATATGTAAGCCGTTCTTATTTTCTGTTTTTTGGGAATTTAGTGATGTGGCTTGTTCTGTAACAGTCTAAATATGTGAGGATGTCTTGGCCTGTTGATGATTAGTGCTGCCCCTATTCTTTGTTCCTAAATATAGAATGGGCAGTGTGGGTGAAATACCGTAACACCTAATTGCAACTGGTCCAGTATTCCGAGCTGGACTTTCCTGGATGCAGGAACACAAGACCATGAACACCAGACCCAAATGTTGCTAAGTGCTGCATTACCGTTTGCTGGTGCTGTAGAAAAATGGACTAACCATTACTTATCAGAGTTGGGCTGCTGTAATACAAATCATGTCCTGTTGTTACTGTAGGAGAATACAGAATGTTAACAAATAACACAATATTGATGCTCATGTATGCCATATATACATCAGTTCAACTCTACACGCATAGTTATTTACCTTTATTATGGTGACAAGTAGAGGAATACACAGGCGGCTTCCCAAACAGCGACAATAGTCTGCGTGCGTCCCCTTCCTCCTTACTTATTCAACTTTTCCATTTGTGTGGGAATCCTTACCCGTACCTCCAGTCTTCGCTTGAGCAAGCAGGGCTGATAGATTGTGGACAGTTAAAAAAGGGTGTTTGCATGTATGTACAGCCAGATGTACCACCTCACTATGTCAATTACCCATGATGTCACTGTGTGCCTTGGGAGTGTGTGATTGTGTGAAGTGGGTTGACATAGTCAACCGTATTGAAGAGGTTACAGATGTAGAGTATCCAATAAAGGGATTACCTCAACACCTTCACAGAGATCAATTAGAATGAGAAAGTATACCAAATGAATGGCCTAATAAGTTGCTCTGTGACAACATAATGTGTATGATTGAAATGTGTTGCCTCCAAATTCTGTTGCCGGTGCTCTACCAGCTAAGTGTCTGTAAAAACAAGATCATGAAAACCTTTTGTATCCTATTAAATACAAGACTTATTGGTTGGTCAGTGCTTCTTTCCCTTGGTGTTGGTTCAACTACAGGTATAATATTGAGGGGGAGGAGACAGATATTGGGCTGCATATACACAAATTGTGCAACAGAGAAAACATGCCACTGTGACTATGCAAAATTGGCACCTTCATTCAAAGTACATTTTTGATGTATGAATTCACCTTTTTCACAGGTCATCTGCCACAAAAAGGAAGGTACACTATCCTTGTAGTGAAAAGGGGTTCTTATAATGATATTACAAATCATTATTTGCAAGATGAAGAGGGGCCCCTGATTGCCCAGTTTTTTTGCATTTATCCCGGCAACCTTCTTTAAATTTAGCACATGCTGTAGGAAGCTGGCTCTGTATATACTATATCAAAGTAAGGCATAGTGTGCACAGCGTCCAGTGGATCCTCAGAGGCTTTACAGAGGCTAAAGTAGATAGTACTAATGCTCTCCTTTGTGGTAGTGTGTGCGACCAATTAGGCTTATCAGAGGGCAATGCTAAGCATTTGTTAAGCATTTGTTATACACACACAGGCAAGAAGCGATTACTCACACTCAGTGACTAAATCCGAGACCAATTGTTTGTAAAAATATTACTTTTAGTATATTTATTTTATAGAACCAAAAATACTTTGTTGCAGTAAAACACATTTTTCAATATCACTGTTTTTCAATACCAAAAGGGGACACTTTGTCAATTTTTCAATCAGTACAATGTTGTCCTACGGAAGGAAACACAATCAGCAATATGCAGGTAAGTAAATGATTTACACTATTGAGCTTTTGGATGAAGAATCAGTACCAGGCAAGGTTCAGGTAAGTAACAAAACTGCACCCAGCCCCAGTGCTGCTAGAGGTGCAGAAGTCAAACTCGGTGCCTGGTGCCAATGTTAGCCAATAGAGAAAGGGGGCAAACAAAGTGGTACTACTTGCAGGTAAGTAGCAAGGATTTGAAGCCCAGTCTCTGCGGGATAAGGTAAGCACAGGGGGAACCACAGGGCAGCACCAAACGTACACCTCCAGTGGCATAGGGGTAGCTGGGTGCAGAGAGTAAGGGTGGGCGACAATTTTCATTCCGCTTGTGGAAATTGCGAAAATTCAACATTTTCGCGTTCCGCGCGGAACGCGAAAATGTTGAAACTTCCGTGATCCGCGAGGGAACGGAAATTGTCGCACACCCTTACTTTGCGCCTGTCCTGAAAATCTCAAAGAAAGTGTGCCGAGACGTATTTAACTGTCTTTGAATAAACGCGAGATTCACTGCAAAATTGTCTTTTTATTTCCCACTACACTTGTAATGTTGGCTTCACTTCTTACAGGTGGCATACTGCAATGTGGAGAAAGAAGCCGTCCCTGGCCTCATTTGCATACCCATAATGCCATGCTGTGCAATTGCGACTTTGGGCTGGTTTATTCTGGATAATTGTGCTCCTGCTGGTGCACTGAGATGTTTGTAAGATGGGGATGGAAAGCACAGAGTCCCCGGACAGTGAGCCTTGGTTGGCAAAGTCACCCTGGGAGTAAAACCTTTCCATATGAGACCTTTATAATATAGCGCATCGGAGTGAAACGTTTTGATTCACCGGCAGCACATTATAGTGTCTAGAGTTTCCTCTCGCAGCCGTCCAGGGATAACATTGTGCTGACTCGAGGCTACCGCAGCATCTGTGGACTCCATCACAACAGCAGCGAGGGGCGCCAGCAGATAGATGGTCAGCAAAACAAAGGAAGGGAAGCCTTTGAAGCTCAGAATCCTTCAATGCTGTTCCTGCTTGGGGGTAGCTGTGTGTCACCTCCACCCAGAGCAGGCTTTATTTCTAACCCACAAGAGCCAAAGGGTCCCACCTCAGGGGGTCAGAAACATGTCTAGATGTGGCAGGCTGGTGCAGACGAGTCAGGCACACTAGCAAGTTAGTGGGTTTACAGGGGCACCTCTGAGGTACCCTCTGAGTGCATATATTAATGAATCCAGCACTGAACTCAATGTGGGTTCATTAATCTGAGATGTTTGGTACAAAACATCTGGGAATTCATTGAAGCCATCATGGATCTGGGGAACCCGTATTGACAAGCTCCCAGCTACTCTGCATGGCTTCACTGTGCACTTATGTCTAACAATGGACTTAGACGCTATAAAGTCATATCTGCTCATGCGGTTACGCCATCAGAAGAGGTATAGTGCACCCTGCCTTAGGGCTGTAAGGCCTGCTGTAGGGGTATCTTACCTATGCCTCTTGCAGTGCTTGTACGCGTGTCACACAGGGATATCTGCCAGATCAACTCTTCCCTTTTTTCTGCACCAAAACATGTAGGCTACAGTGGCAGTGTGCACGTGTTTAGTGAGGGGTCTCTTAGTTTGGCACAATACATGCTGCAGCCCTTAGAGGCTCTCTCTGGTCACAAGGTCCTTGGTACCACTGGTACCATTAACATGGGACTTGCATGTGTGCCAGAGGTGCGCCAATTGTGAAAACAAATGTAGAGTTTTTGGAAAGAACACAGGCACTGGGAACCTGGTTAGCAGGAACCCAGTGCACACTCAGTCAAGGATGCATCAGAGTCAGGCAAAAAGTGTCGGGGGGTAACCATGCCAATAGGAGTAATTTCATCCATATGCCTTGTGTGAAAAGGGGTTGACTTGACATAGGATATTAGGTCTTCTTATGTGCAGTGTGGGATTAGTGGGTAGACCATGTCGGAATGCATTGTATCAATGCAGATGATACTTTATGTAAAAGTTGCACTTATTTATTTTTATTTTAGTTATTTATTTATTTATTTTAAGAGTTTTATATAGCACTGGCTAGACCCGTAGGTATCAGAGGGCTTTACATAAGGATCAACAATGTTACAGCAATGATAACAATTACACGTTACATCAAATGTATGCGGCACCTTAAAGAGCGAGAGGGAGAGACAGAATAGAGCGGAAAGGGGGTGAGGGGTAGTGAGAAGGGAGAGGAAGAGGGGATGGCGGTATGAGAGATGGAGGATTTAATTTCTCCCTAGTGCCTCATTGTCCTGTGTTTTCTATGTTGTTGAGTGCTGCCCATTAAGTCATTCTGTGCTCCACAATTGTTGGTAATCTGAAGTCCTATTTCTTTGTTTGTGGCATGTCCATCAATGCTTGTAATATTTGGTATCTGAAATATAGTGTATTTGCAAACCAAACTGATCACATGATAGATGCAATAGATTCTACAGTTATGTAACCATCTAAAATACTTTTCCATGAGTTTGACCTTAGAAGGATGAAAGTCCTGGTTGACCGTGCGAGGCACTTATATGGCTGTAACTTGCAGGTCTCTCAGAAGTGCATTTAGCTATCATTTAGTCTGCTGTGCATGCAGGCCAAATGTGATTGCCATTTTCAATGCAATGGCTTAAGATCAAAATGCCTTTTAGCATCTAAATGTACCCCATAGAACATAACAAATGTACTTAAAAAATGCTCAGTTCCATTTCTGTCTATGCCTTTTCGCGCACCAATCAGGCACTGTTGTCCAATGAATTAAACATTTACAGAGCTCTAGCCAAGTACATGATGCATTTTCAGGCCTTTTAAAAACCCCTCTTTCAATTTGACAAAAACGTGCACCAGTGCGTCAGTAAAAAAGTGGCACATATTTCAACATAGTACTGCGAAAGGACACTTTTTGGGGGGGCATGCTTCTACTCTATGGATTTGACTTGCGTGTATTTTACATATGATAAAAAGAAGTGCATCCGGCTTAATACGGCTCAACAGAGTCTTAGGGCTAAAGACAAGACACCCATATTCATATCTCCCTACATGAATTATTCTAAATAGGTTTTCAAAGAAGCAGACACGTTAAATACATACACAATTCCAATTGTTGCCCTTGGGTTTGGATGTTAACAGGTAAAACAATACAACAATTTTTTTCTGCTCTCTCCCTTCACCAACAAAGTGAAAGAACATTAAAAAGGAAAATACATGCACATAAACAGCTACTTGGACTTGCTCTGCTCTCCACAAAAAGTTGACAAATCAGACTTTACATTTTATACTTAGAAAAATAAGAGCCCTGCAAAGCAGCAGTTCTCTACTTTTAAAAATAAAAACTTCCAGCTCTCTCTGAATAGGTTGAAAGAGAGCACTGCATTAGCAACATAAAGGTTGTCAGCCAACCATCGGGATAGGTGTGAATGTATGTGTATCAGTGCCCTTGTTTTTGGAAATCGAAGTTAAAAGCTGAGGCCTTTGCTATATTTTATTGATTTATTTATTTTATTTTTGCGGTTTTGTATGGCGCAAACAAGACCCTTGCGGGTATCAGAGCGCGTTACAGGGCAAATATATTGACATATACATATAAGTACAGTGAATGATGTGAATACAGTTGAGGTAAAAATGAGAGACTAGCATATATTTTCAAGAGTGTATAAAAAAGGTTCAGGTGAATTTGGCCAAGAGAATCGATTTCACTTCTTTTTTTAAAAAGGCTGCGGACGGGTTGAGTCTCGGTTCTGGGGGCAAGGCGTAACAAATCCTGGGAGCCATTCCTGAGAAGGTACTGTTGTACGTTTTCTTCTTGGAGAAACGTTGTGGTTTAAGTAGCAGATGGTTAGAGCTCCTAGTAGATGTGTTACCACCCAATAGTTCTAGTTTCTCTGCTAGGTATCTCAGGGTTTTGTGATGCAATGCCTTATGTGTCATACAGGCGATTTTCAAATGGATTCTGGCCTCAAAAGGTAGCCAGTTGAGGGCAAACAGGTCAGGGGAAATGTGGGAGTTCCTTTTGGTGCCTATGATGAGTTTGGCGGCTGTGTTGATTGAGGCCCTTAGAGGGGCGGTTGTTGATCTGGGCAGGCCGCAGAGAGCAACACTTCCATAGTCCATTCTGGGAATTACTATAGTTTGAACTGCCTGTTTAAAGTCATTTGTGGGTATGAAGGGTATCAGTTTTCTCAGGGTGTTCATCTGGAAATGTGCTCCTTTCGTTGCAGCGCTGATGTGCTTCTGCATATTTAGCTTATTGTCCAGGGTTATTCCTAGCGATTAGCGGAATCAATGATGAGAGGTTGACCATCGAGTGCTGTTAGGTGCTTCATCCACTCGCGGATTATGGTTGTTTGGTTGGGGGGAGCGGTTAGGAGAAATTCGGTTATTTATGGTGTTTAGTTTTAAATGGTTCTTTGCCAGCCAGGTCTGTGTTTTTTGGAGTGTTGAATTCAGGGACTTGATGTCTTCAAGTGAGTGGACCTTAACGTAGAGTTGTGTGTCGTCGGGGCACATGTGATATTGGATATTTGAGGAGTTGAGAAGCTCAGTGAGGGGTTCCATAAACAGACTGAAGAGTGTCGAGGAGAGGGAGGATCCCTGGGGTACTCCCAAAGTGACTGGGGAGGGGTTAGATAGAGATTGGTTGATCTTGAATCTTTGTGTTCTGTTTTGGAGGAAGGAAGTGAACCAGTTTAACACCGTACCAGATAGACACATTCTATGTTTCAAGAGGTCTAGTAAGTTGTCATGTTTGACTGTATCGAAGGCTGAGGATAAATCAAGCAGGATTAGCAAACAGGCTTTGTTTTGATCCAATATTTGTAATGCGTCATCTAATATGTGGGTCATGGCTGATTTGGTACTGTGCCCTGATTGAAAGCCTGATGGAAATTGATGGAGCAGGTTGAAGTGGTCTATGTGATTACTGAGTTGCGTGTGGACACATCTTTCTAGTAGTTTGTCCAGGGTCGAGGTTTTGGAAATTGGGCAATAGTTATTCAGGTCTGACGGGTCCGCCAATGGTTTCTTTAAGATGGGGGATACCTGACCAGCTTTAAGGATATCTGGAATGGTTCCTTGCAGAAGAGAGGTATTTATAATCCTAGTCCAAAGGAGCACTAGCAGTGGAGTGAAGGCTTTTAAGTGGGTTGCTGGGAGAGAGTCTGTGAAGTGATTGGAGGGATTCAGAGCCATGAGTGTTTTTAAGAGAGTTTCTTCGCTGTAGAAGTTGAAGGCGGTCCAGGAGGCGTTGTTTTTGAGGTCGAGCTTTGCAGAGCAGTTAATCAGGGTTCCTGGTGTGCTCAGTAAGGAGTTCATGTGTGGGTCGGTATGGGATAATAGATCATTAAGTAGGTCTGCCTTTAAGTTTTCAGTTTTTGTTGTGAAAAAGGAGACAAGTTCCTCGCAATTGGGGAGTGTTTCAGGATTATATTGGGGGAAGTGGGAGACACCCTTAGATTGAGCTTTGATTATTTCGAACAGTCTTTTGGGACAATTCTTGGCTCGGTCTAATTGTTTACAAATGAAGTCAGCTTTTGATCGTCTAATCTTTCTGTAATAGGCATTTCTCGTGCTTCTTAGTAATTTGAGGTGGGCAGCAGGTGGAGCTGCTCTCCATTGTCTTTCAATTGCTCTCAGTGATCTTCTGTCTTTATTTAACCTACCATCATACCAGGGGTTTGAGTCTTTTGTAGTGACTCTTTTCAATTGTACGGAAGCTAGTTTGTCTAGTACCCTGTTCAGAGAGTGAAAGTAGTGATTGGTCAAATCATGAACATCATTTAATCCATCCAGTGGGGGTGTGAGGATGTTACTAGCGGTTGTGAGTGAGGTACGATTGATGTTTTCTTGGATCCTCTTCCATATATTCGTTTTTGTAGGTTGGACAGAGAGTAGTTTAACTACTACCTTGATATGGAAGGTGATTATGTGATGGTCGGACCAGTCGCAGGGGAGGATCGATTCCAGCTAGGTAAAGTCTGCTTTGGAGATTACTAGATCGAGGGTTGCACCTTTTTAAGGAGGGGCTGTCACAGATTAGGGACAAGTTAAGGTCGAACAGGAAAGCTTTGAGGCTATTGTCCTCTGGGTCGTCAGGATCGTTCCAGTGATGGTTGAGGTCCCCCAGGAAGATATGAGTATTCTGTTTTCCAATATTAGAAGCTAGGATGTCCATTATGTGTTTGATGAAGATAAGGTTGTTTCCAGGAGGATGGTAGAACGCATGTAGTGAGCATATTGGCTTGTTCTTGCTCGTGATGTCTAGGCAAAGGTATTCACAGGAGGAGAGCGCCGGAGATTTAGAGCGGTTCACAGAGAGGTTGTTCCTATGGATGCAGGCAATACCACCCCCTGGCCTATCAAGTCTATCTAGTCTTGTGATGTAATAGTTTGGGGGAATTAGTATGTCTAGGATGGGCGAGGATGCTTCGTTTAGCCAGGTTTCCGTTAAAATTATAAGGTCTGGTTCGTTGGTTACTATGAGGTCAGCTATATCAGCGGCATGATGTACTGCCTATCTGCAATTTAGTAGTAAATATTTTAGCTGGGCCTTGGTGGGGGTAGTGTTGTGGTTGTGAAAGATGTGTACTCTCTTGAGGTTATTTTCAACAATACCTCTGGGAGTGTGTCTTGTAACTGTAAAGGCATTGGAATAGATGGGTTGGATTAAGGACAGTGTCTGCATGTTATCCGTGTGTGCAGGTTCAGGGGATGGGGAAGGGAGCTCGTAGGAATGAAGTAATGAAAGATACACCCCACTACCCCCCAAAACATACGCTTGTAGCTGCAAATACAACATTGGGCAAGGCAGAGAGCTATAAGCAACATTCAATGTGCTGGTGGCGAACTCCCCGAACGCACGCATGTTTGTCGACTCTAAATTTGCTTTTGTGGTATGTACTGATTAGAGTGTTTTCATTTTATACGTGTTCTAGAGCTGCCTTATGGATCTCTGACTGGTAAGTAAAGAAAACAAAAACTGAAAGGTTGTATTAAATAGACCATCATGCAAGTCATCTGTATACATTTTTTAATTGTCAAGTCGGGCCTTTGCAGGCTTTTAAAACATGAGCAAATGGCTGGTATTTTTCTTTGAAGGAATATTGTACCCTTATTGGTGTAATTACAAAGGGAGCATTTTGTGTGAATGATGTCATAATCCATCTTAAAAACAAAGCAAACATCATCAAGCAAAGCAATGTTCTAGAATAACTATTGGTTATTTTTAGCCTTGAAGGATGAGATCATAAAAACTAATTTTTTTTACATTGAATGACTCATTTAAACATCTTTAAGAAACAATTGTGTACTTACTTTTGACATCTGGACCGCTAAAGAGAACTAACTTAGGGATTTGCTTTAAATGTGTGCATTTTTTCTTTTAATCTACAAAGGATGACATAAACACGGTTTACAAATTCCAGTGTGAATAATATATCTAGCAAGCCTTATTTAATTAGTTTATTATTTTTTAATTAAGTGCACATTTGTGTAAAAGAAACACCAGCTAAACAAAAATGATTACATCAAATACATGCGCAAAGACTGAAGTGGATTTATGTTTTATTGCATTTTTTTACTTATCTAAACAACAGCCATTCAAAAACATGCTTTTGCATCAAATGTGAGAGGGTTGTATGGAAATTAACAAAATGCCTCAACTTTTGGGGTCATTCAGACTAATGCACTAGTGTTAAAAAAAGACACAAATTGCAAATTTTGCTCACTCCTACATTAGCCCAGACAACCATCACCATTTTGTACCAGCGGTTTCTACCTGTGCTAATGTGTGCACAAGCAGTGATAACATGTGCTAAATTAATGCAAATACGATCTGCGTCTGTTCCCTATTTCATAAAAAGGAGATATTATTGAAACACAAATAAAAAAATGTGCTCTGGCAGCACTGTGATGTTTTTCACTGCTCAGTTTTAAAACTATATGCACCAGGGCCCAAACATTTCCTCAGAAGATCACTACGATTATCAAGGGTCCCAAATACCACGCCTGCATAGTCTTGATTACAACTCACGCCTCTTTCATCCACCTGTAGGCGCTATGGGGCATATTTACACGGAAATGTCAAAGTGTGGATCTGCGCCATATTTGGCAGCACTGCGCTCCGACATTTTCAAAATGTAGGGATGCGCCGTATTTACAATAATACGGAACACACCTGTGTTTTCCCTAGCGCTGGCACTAAAATTAGCTGCCTAGCACCAATGCACTCACCCTTGCACCATAGTGCAAGGGTTCCTTTGTTACAGGGAATAATTGTTTATGGGCAGAAAGGCACACCTTCCTGTACATTAACAATCAATCAGTAATGGCGATTTGTTACAAGCTACTTTAATCACCACAATTCCAATTAAATTACTTTGAGGAAGGTTGAAATCATTAGATCATAACCTTACACATTTTGTTGTATCATTATTCACAGAACATGGCAAGTCAATATCCTGAGGAGAAACTTGTTAATTGCAGGAGGTTTGACTATTTGCATGAATAGGACATTTCCAGGGGGCATTTGTACAGAATAATCATCCCACGGTAACGAAATACATTTGCAATCACGCAAGAGTCATTATTTGACAGGAGGTTCACTGTTTTCAGAATAACAATGATTTGTTACATCTGTACCTTGTTAGGAGACTGGTTGTATGAGCACTTTTTCAGGTTTTGTACACTAATGTGAATGGAATTTGACATTCATTTGTATTTTCGATTCATTTTTATAATTTGCCGCAATTTATTATGATATATGTGATTTATTTCGAACACTAATTGACTCAAAAATATAATTTGCCACAGTTTATTATGATATATGTGATTTATTTTGAGCACTGATTGACTCAGCAATGTTCTGTGTTATAAGTAAGACCGGGCGGAGTACGCGTAGTCGCGCCAAGCGAACCTACGCGACTTGCTAAAAAAATCTGCAACGTGTCGCGGAGTTCAGTGAGCATGCGAAGTTGCTTGTTCTGCATGCACGCAAGACGTTTCTGAAGTTCGGCAACACGGATCGCGTGTCCGGGGAAAATATTGCACAAACTTCACCTTGCGGTCACCAATGGGCTCGGCCATCTTGTTTTTCTACTCTTTGCATGGTTCTGGGGCCTCCAATCTTTTCAATCCTTTGTTTCTTACACTGTTTTTCTGATATTTTTTACTTATTATCTATCCAACTCTCTCCCCAAGAGTATATTTTGTGTTTTAGTTCTACTTTTACTGCGTTTTTGTACTGTTTTTCTATCACTTGCTTTTCATTTTTTTTTTACTTTCCTACTCCTTCTCCTGACTTTATTTTTTACTTCTACATTTTCTTTTCCGCCCCCTGCCCCCCCAGAACCATGGCTAAGACTAGCAAGAAGGGCAAGGCCAAGGCTAGTGCGGCCAAGAGCCGCCTTCCTTGCGGAAGACGGCGCCCGGAAGTGGTGCAGCCCCGGGCCCTGTTCTCAGAGGTGAGGGTGGCCACCCTTGTTCTTTTTGTACAGCGCCACCTTCCCTTAACCTTGGCAGCAGGCAACAGGCCTGGCTCTAGCTATGCTACCCAGGAGCGTCACCGCCCGTGGCCAAGGGTGCGCCAAGCAGTGTTTCACTGCTCTGAGGTCCGGCGCACCCACAACCAGCTGACTCACCGGTGATCTGACATCTTGGACCGGGAGCAGGACCTGCTGGACCTGCTAGGTGTTGAGGTCGTGGGGGCTGGTGAGTAGCTAATTATAGTAGTATTGTGTGCTCTGTTCTGTGATATTGCGAATATTATTTTTTCCCAAATAGTAAGAATGCTGCTGCTTACATGCAGGTAAGTTTTGTTTAAAAATCCTATATTATGTGATTGTTATTCTTCTAGACACTAAACAGGTGCTTGGTGCTACTAAACTTACTTGTTTGCAACTTTGCGCTCGCTTGGGCTGATTATGAAAGAGAGTTTGGAGAACTTGAGTTAGATAATGCTAGAGAGTCTCCTTACCTTTGTCCTGTCACTAAGATAGTGGTGGTAGGTAGGTAGTTTAGTTACTTAGTATTAGTTGGGAATTTTTTTGCCATCTGTGACATGACGCGTCCTCCGACACTTGCTGCTGACTCCAGTCCTTAGTAGAACCTTTTGTAGTTTGTAGTGAGTAATTTAGCAACTCATCAGCACATCAGCAGCAACCTATCAACAATTTGGTGTATACAATTTTTGAGGACTAAAATAAATGGAAATGCAGACTTAGTGAACAATTGGCCCGTCAAAGGGGGTTGATTCATTGATGATTTCAAATGAGATTGAAACTTAGAAGAAGCAAATATATTTTTGGGCAATTCATTTACAATGGTTCTGGAATAGGCAGGCTAGGATAGGTGGTACTTACAGGTTTAGGATTCTGGAATCGGAATGGAACACTGGATTAATAAATAATAACTAGACTGTCCGCGATACTACTATTAGTCGATCAGATTAGATAGGTACATTTTGTTGCAATTGTTGTTTCCTGTACAAAAATGTTTTTAGAGCGTTTAAAAAATATATTTTATTTGTTTCACACCAATCAATTTTTGCCTCTTTATTATATCTTACATGATCAGCATCCAGGGGCAAAAACAACGGGGTCGTCTGAGGAGGGAGGTGGAGATGCCTCCCTTGGCCAGAATCGCTCCTCTACCGAGGGCTCTGCTGCTGGCCCCAGTAAGTCTTCCTGTTGTTAATATTAATAATTATATTTCCCTACCTTTTACTGCACCTTATTTGTTCTGAACTATTATTTCCGTATCCTAATTCTTTATTTTACCAAATCTTCTTCGATATATCTGTATCTAAATTCTTGTTATCCCTGCATCACCTACCTACTTAGTTATATTTTTTTCTAGTGTCTGGTTTTTATTTTAGATCAATCTAACTGCCTCTGACTCTGTACTGCTATTAGTCTGCCTGTAGCTTGCCCAGTTGGCCACTCTTTATCTTTAAAATGTTTTAAAACTCAATTTCACCAATAGCTCTAGCCACTGAGTGCAGTCCTTTGGGTTGTCCACTTCTTAATCTTGAGAGGCTTTTCAACAATTGCCCCCAACAAAATGCCCAACCAGATATTTTACTACTTTTGATTGGATAGGACATACTACTGTCTTCTCTACTCTAGCACCCGATTTGTACTAGTGATGTATGTGGTATATGTATGTATTGTATTTCCTCAATCTTGCTAGTAAAAATATATAACTAGGGGGAGGCGTATGTGGCATCTAAAAAATGTGTAATTTTTTTCTCGCCGTACTGACCACCAGTGCCGGAGCAGGCGACGCCAGCCAGGAGGGAGCAGATGCGGCAGCTGCTGCAGGGCTGGGTGAGCCAGCAGCAGTGGCTGGTGGTTTTAAGTTGTCCTTATATTCCTTACTTATTTACAATAGTTGCACAGTCGCTGCAAGGGTGTACACACTGTACTGTTGAGAGAGACTAAGTTGTTGTGAACAACAGTTGAAGAAGACACCCTTTACTTAGCATTAGCAATAGCATTAGCAACAGGAATTGAGTAACTAATAGCCATGTTTACTTTAAATGAATGGATTCCTGGATGGTACAATCTTCATAGCATAGGCGGAGACTGTCACTGGATGGAGACAATGTAAAAGAAAAATAAACCGTGCCAGAGTAGCAAAGCCAAAGAGAATAGAATAAGAGATTTAAATTAAAAAATATAATGCTAGAAGAGCAATGCAATAATACATAGAAAAATCGCTGGGAAGAGAAACAAGGAATGATTTTTTTCAAGGTTTTTGATTCAAGGTTGTATTTCAGAATACTCCCTTGACTCACAGTAGTTTGCAAGCACAGCAAATATATTGTGTATGTATGTACCCATGCCCGCCCATTATTAAGCACCTCCCTCCAACTCGGAGGCCCAATCCCTACCTATGTCATTTTCGACTGTGTCAGCCTGCAATGGGTGGCCTAACGGCTGCATGGTTACACGTCGTCCCATATGTAATCAATGATCATTTGGATCAGATATCATCTGCCTTGTAATAGTCAGGGTGAAAGTGAAATTGAGCAGTTGCCATTGATGTAACAGAGTATGGCCATAAAAGAAAAATAGGCTAATTGTGTAGTTGTAGACTACAGCTACCCCACCTGCAGACAGTAGTAAATAAAAATAACGTGAGTCTGCGACACAAGCATGTCTGTCTAGTGCGCAAGCTGACTGAGCTGGCATGCCTACAAGGTTAATTTAGCTAAACAAGAGAGGAATAGGAGAAAGACTTGTCTACTCCATAGTGCCTAGTAGTAGTAATGCCTGAAACTCCCACAAATGTTAGAGGCCGAGGAAGTGGGAAGATACCACAAATGTTATGTACTGTACTTGCTAGTGCTACTGTGCCACTATGTGTATAATTAATTTTGTGTTACTGTTTTGCTAAGAGTATTGGTTACAATTGTCTTTTTCTTTCTTGATACAGCTACTCCTTCACAACCACCAGGATGGAGTTAGGAGCCATGACACAGCGTCAGAAGCTGGAGTCCATCTGCATAGAATATCGGCGGCAGGCTGATGGACCTTCCTGAGCAAGAGTAGTGGGAGGAGTTGACACTGAAACCTGAATAGGGCTGTGCCTGTCCACGCATAAAGGAGTCTCCACCCCCATTGTCTGCGGTACCCCAGACCCTGCCCATCCTTGCCCTGGCTCCAGGCAAACGCCTTTCTTTGAAGTTTGCCTAATTCAAAGGCTGACATGGGTATGAGTACTGGACCTGTGACACCAAAAACTTAGAAAACATCTGGGTTGAGGACATTCTGCCAGGAAGCAGAGCTGGATATCTGTCAGGAGGGACTGCCAGTTTGGTGTTTGCTGTGTTGGCCTACTGTAAGGAACTGGCTCTATATATACTGCACCAAAGTGAGGTACATTGTGTATAGAGTCCAAGGGTCTCCAGAGGTTTGGTAGAGGTTAACGTTAGATAGAACCTTACTCTCTAAAGTGGTAGCTTGGTCGAGCAGTAGGGCAGTATTATAGGACAGTGTTAAGCATTTGTTGTACACACTCAGTCAGCAAATGAATTCACACACTCAAGAACTGATCTCTAGGCCAATTGTTTTGTGTAAAAAAATATACTGTTGTATTATTTCTAGAACCAAGCAAGCCTGGTACAGGTAAGCATATAATACTTTGCAGTAGTAAATTACTTGTATGAACACTGTTCAAAATTGCAGTATAACTTGTACTGATTTTGGTTACAGTTTAAGCAAGAACTTTGCAACACATTGCAGGTATAGTACATTCGAATGAATGGGCTGTTTAAGTAAAATGCAGTTAATTACTTTTAAGATTACTTTTACTAACACAGGGCTGGATCCTAGATTCAGCCCTGGAACATTTCCTGAAAACAGGTGAATAAATGCGTTTTAGTTAGAGGTATGTTTTTTAAGAATATTATTGCATTTCAAAAGTTGACACTTGGAAACTTTGTCACATAGAATCACCAATGTTATCCTATGGGAGGAAATTCACTTAGCAGGTAAGTTATGTTAACAATACTTTTTCTTACTCAGTACTGGATACCTAGATTCAGCACTGGGACATTTCCAGTTGAAAAAATGTGTTTTGGTTATTCGGCTGATTTTTAAGGAATATTTGTAATTTGCAAAAGTCAACACTTGGAAACTTTTTGGGAGAAAAGTGTCAATGTTATTCTATGAGGAAAAATAGATTATCGGTTTCCAGGTAGGGAATCGGTCTTTTGAGTTAGGGTTCTGGAATTAGTGATGCACTGTTGTTGCACCCCCAGTGGCACTAGGGCGGCCGGGTGCAGAGTGTTGAGGCCCAATGTTATCCTATGGAGGATAGGGGGACACCGGTTGGTGGCTGCTGGCAAGCAGGCCACAAGGTTGTGGGAGAAAAGCTCCTAGGGTTTAGCTCTGGGTAAGTTGGGGACCAAGTTAGCAACAAAGGTGCATTCTGTCGGGTACCCCACAAGGCTTACCTCTGCTTGTGGAGTGATTCCGCAGAGACGACAAGTGCGCCCGTCCCTGTACCCACCTGACCCTCGTGGAAGGTAGAACCCAGCAGGGATGAGATGGACGCAGGGAAGGGAGCCAGAAGGAAGGTAAGGGGTTGGGAGCGTAGGGTTCTCGAAGACGACTGGAAAGGAAGAACAAAGACCAAGCTTAGTAAGGGGACCCCAACTCCTTCGTCTATACACCCCGTAATCCACACACAGAAATGCTCTTGTCCCCCATTCGGAAGACTTAGCAGTGTGCAGCAGACCACGAGTCTCAACAATACTGGCAGCCCAGAGAGGCTTCCTGATTCAGGTGCTGTCCTGCGAGCTCCTCCGTAAGCAAAGAAGGCGCTCCTGCGCGTCTCGTGCCCACGAGTGCTCTTACACCAGAGGCTTCTCCTGTAAGGCACACGTTCCGCTGGACGCTGCTTCGACACTGGGGTATTCTGACCCACAACAGCGTCAGTGCAACGGAACTGTTCAATAGTCAAAAGGAAAAATAACCCCCAAAGTAACCCCTCAGCGCTCCTGCGTGGTTGGGGACAAAATTACCATATAGCGCTCCTGCGCAGAGAAAGAACCAAACAATACAAGCGCCCCAGCGCGGTGTACTGAAAGCAAGAAAATGCGCTCCAGCGCGGTGTACATAAAGCAAGAAAATGCGCTCCAGCGCGGTGGGAATAAACACGGCTCAATGCGCTCCAGCGCCGTGAACAGAAACCAGGCAACTGCGCTCCAGCGCGGTGGATATAAACAAGGCTAATGCGCTCCAGCACGGGGAGAAACAAGATCAAACCTCACAATGCTCCACAGCACGGCGAGTCCGCTTGAGTTCGATGCTACTTGGCTCCGGTACGATCCTTGCCCTCAGGTTGCCTTCTAGAATACGAAGCAACGACTCCGGCGGGAAACGCGCTGTTTAAGCGTTTCCCCCGGAAGTGGTTTCCTGACCTGTTGCTGGTGTTGCAAGGCTAGACCGGGACTTCACTTCCGCCTGGAAGTGAGTCTCCCGATCATTCTGTGTGTGTATTAGCGGACGGAACGGGAGTACCGGCAAGCGCCGTAACCATGACACATTCTCAGCGGCACTAGGGCGGTCGGGTGCAGGGTGCTGTTTTGAGGTCCGGCGCCCTGTTGGTTTCAATGGAGATTCTCCGGGACAAAGAAACACTGCAGGCTCTGGAACATGGAACTTACAGGAGTGACCACCACTTCGAGGGGTAAGTTGGAATGTTGAGGGTTGGTTAGACACTGCTGGGTTGGGCACACAAGGCCGTGGGGCGTCAGGTGCAGGAGTGCCTTGGGACGTCAGATTTTCTTACCCGCTCTGGTCGTGGTAGGAGCGGTCCTCTGGATTGAGGCTGCAGGTGTCGTAAAGAGGCTTGAGGCAGGTCAAGGGTCGCCGATCTCGGGTCAGGATCACCGGGGGGACCTCCTCGTGGTGTTTTTCCCTCAAGCTAGGGCCGGGTTCGGCAGGTGCAGAGTGGGCTGGATTCGCGGGTCCTGGCTGGCACCAGAAGCTGCAGTTCAAACACGTCCGGTGTTCACTGGAGAAACAGCTTGGAAAGTGAAGGCAGACAGGTCCTCCTGGGTTTTTGAGGTTGCTGTCCACTGGACACGCCGGGGTTTTGCAGGAGCAGGTTTGAGGGGAGACAGGCCGGTAGGGCTGGGGCCAAGTCATTGGGCGTCGTCCTCTTGTTAGCTCTGCAAGGCTTCTCGTCCTTCTTCTTCTCTTCTTTTTCTTGTGGTTGCTGGCTCAAAGAAAGGAAGGTTCAGGGTGCCCCTAAATACTAAATTTAGGGTTGTTACAGGTAGGTAAAGGGCAGGTACCAATGGGATCCTTCCCTGGGGTGGGTGCACCCCCTATTCTGCCACTCTCCAGTGGGAGGGGGGCAGGAGCCTTTCCCTGGTTGGCTGGGTCCCCCCATCCTCAAGATGGCGGGGACTCGAGGTTGTGCTTCACCTCACCTCGCCCACCCTAGGGGTGGAGTTGGCAGAGGTGGGCACACCTCTCTTCCTCACTTGTTTTTCCCGCCGGTTCTCCCGCCTACAGTGGGGGGTAGAACCAGTGGGGACCAGTTGCTGAAAGCAGAAAATGGTCTGGAGAGGCTCACACAGGCGGCATGCCTTTGAAGCTTCTCCTTCGTGAACTCTGTCCATCCTGTGGGAGGAGGCTTGGCACCTCATCCAAGGATGTGCATTGTTTCAGGCCCCCGAGAGCAGCAAGCTCTCGACCCAGGGGTCCAGAAACATGTCTGGTGGTGGCAGTCTAAGCAGCCGTTCAGTCAGGTCACTAGGAGTTGGTCGAATTTCAATCTAAGATGCTCTTTGTTGTGCATTTTACATTAAATCCCACACTGGCATCAGTGTGGGTTTAATGTGCCGAGAAGTTTGATACCAAACTTCACAGTCTTCAGTATAGCCATTATGGTGCTGTGGAGTTCGTAATGACAAACTCCCAGCACCATATACTCTTTAATGGCAGCACTGCACTTACAGTGCCAAGGAATGAATTTGGGCACTGTAGGGGTGAAGGGGTCATGCACCTGTACCCTCACCACTGGCATAGAGCACCCAGCTAGAGGGCTGACTGATGTATGCCAGGGCAGTGGTTTGTAGGCATGGCACACAGGGATGTGTGCCGTGTCGACTCTTCACTTTGTTCTGCACCAAGGCACTCAGTCTGCAAAGGTAGTGTGTGAGTGTCAGGGTACAGGGCCTCCGAGGAGGGCACAATAAGTTCTGTAGCCCTTAGAGGCCTTCTCCGGTCACAGTGCCCTGGATACCTGTGGTACCATTTACCAGGGGCTGACATGGGCCAGAGATGCCAATTGGGTTTAGACTTCAATGCAGTTTTAGGGAAGGAACATAGGCCTTGGGTACCTGATTAGCAGGAGCCCAGGGCACACTCAGTCAAAGAACATCAGCAATTCAGAAAGAGGTGGGGGCATACCATGCAAGAAAGAGGGCACTTTCTCACACCTACTGCTTGCTGCTTCTGTACTGTGAGTGAAAGGACTGGATATTGCTTTCTACATCCTGCTTCCAAGGTTCTCCAAGGGCTTGAGATGAGCTTGCCTCCTGTTAAGAAGTCACAGGGCCGTCAAAGACATCTCAGCAGAGGGGACCAGGGATGACAGGTGAAGTCCTACTTGCCAAGCGGTGCCAATTCCAGTTCCTGGGCCCTTGGAAGAGAGTTTTGGGTGCTACTAACTAGAAACCAAGGCATCAATGATGTTGATCAGCTTAGAGTCGCAGACGAGCGCTGCAACCATACACTGTGCCACTGCCTGCATCTGAGCCGTGGTCCCATTCAAAGCATGGACTGTGACTTGCACCACAGGCTCTGACGAAGCCTCCGAAGCTCCGCCACTACACGAGTCTCGAACACCGAATCACCAAAGTCCATGACGCACCGCTCTGACTCCAACACTTGTGGCCGGTTTCTGCGGCATCAATGTCGGCCCAGAAGTCCCACGGCTTCACTCTCAACACCTCATCAATTACACTCCCCAGTAAAGAACCGAGGTACCCCACCAGCAACCGGAACGTCACCTCCCCTGCCTGACAGTAAGAAACCGACGCATCTCCTCCCCTGTCTGGCAGTAAGGAACCAACCGATCACCTCCCCTGCAACGGTAAGGAACTGACGCCTCACCAGCTTCATTTGCGCCTCACCTCCTCTGTGTTTTGCATCGTCTTTGTTTTTCATGAAGCCACAAAGGTAGTGTACTTGGGTCTGTCCAACTCTAACTGGCCCTTGCTCTATTGAGGTCAGACTGACTTTGTTGAGTTGTCGATGTCTATCGCCACCAAATAGCCCCGGTTGGAGCTATTTTTTTTATTTCTAACAGCTATACTTAATTAGGATCTCACTTTTTAAAGATTCAATTGATTTGTGTATGTTGGATTTTTATGGTTTTGGTCGTTTGATTCAGATTAATATTGGCTACTTTTCTAAACAGGTGTGGAGTCCTTTTGTAGAGTTTTCACTGTGTTACTGTGTGTGTGCATACATGTACAAATACTTTGCACATTGCCTCTGGGATAAGCCTGACTGCTCTGTACCAAGCTACCAACAGGGTGAGCAGGGGTTATCTTAGGTGTATAACCTACTTACCCTGACTAAAGTGGTGGGTTTTGCCAGACTTAGGTGCATACCCTAGCCAACCATAAACCCATTTTCTAACACAGAGATATTATGTTCGTACTGACAATGGATCATCACTTTGAAGGTAGATTTCCAGGGCACACAAGCTCTCAGAGATTCGAAATGGGCAGAAACAGAAATGTCACAAGAGACTTCCCCCAAAGTGACTTCACCCACCATAAAGATAGCCACTTTAGTGTAGAAAATCACGAAATGTTTAGGACCTCACAGAGATTGTGTGTGATGGTAATCATGTTCAGGTCGCCACAATGATTGTGTGTGAGGATAATGATGTTCAAGTGCCCAGACAGATACTGTGTGATTATAGGACTGTACAAGAACTCACACAGATGGTGGGGACTGGAATAAGAATAATATTACACCTGAATATAGGGTGTGAACATAATGTTTAATTCTCTCTATAAAAAATGTGTGCTTACTCACATGTTCAAGTCCCTGCAGTGATAGTGTGTGATTACAGGGATGTTTAAGCCGCCATAAACATATTGTGTATTTATTAGGATGTTCAAGTATCCATAGTTATAGAGTGCAAGGATAGTAGTGTTCAAGTCCCAACAGTGCTAGTGTTTAAATATAATCTTCATGTCCCTACACATGTTGAATGTGAACATCATTACCTTCACACACTAACAGGGATAATATATTATTATAGGTATGTTCAAATCTGCACATACATAGTATAGGATTATAGGGATGTTTAAGACATCACAGAGATGGTGGGAGAGTGTAATGTTTATCACGTTCCTTCAAAGATAGTTCAATGAGATGATGTTCAAGTCCCCAAAGGGATACAGTGATTACAGGAAGGCTCAAGACCTCACAGGGAATGTGTGAGAAGGTAACCATTTTGAAGTCGCCACACCAATTAGAGACTAATAGAGACTAATTATGATGTAACAGCACGTAGTGCAGTTAAAAGGTTCAGTTTCTCTATGGGAGCTTGTGCAGCGGACAGAAACCGCCTGCAGCCAAGCTCCCATTGAGAAATGGAAGTTTGTGAACATCCCTGCACTGTGTGGCATGCACCTCAGGGTGCCTGCCACTCGGTGCAGGGATGTTCAGGGGGGCACCATGGCCCAAATGAAGAGTGTGCATAGGGAAGGGGGCCCTGCTAGGGGCCCCCAATGTCACTTTCTGACAGCCTTTCCATGTCGGGAAGGTCGACATGCAATGACTGTCGGAAACCAACATCATAATCCCAACAGCGGAAACGCAGTCCTTAAGAGATTATTGTGAGTCTCTGACCAATGGGCTACATGAGCCCATCGGAATGTGTCGGTCAGTCCCTCCGGCTATTGCCTCCGACCGCACCCATCGTGATGCATCAGTCGGACCGCAGCAGTAGATGCCGGTTGGACCTCACTGACGAGCCATCGGTTGCGGTCCGACCTGCATCGTAATTAGGACCATAGTGTATGGTTAGGGATATGTTCAAGCCCCCACTGAGATAATGTGTGGTTGCAAGGATGTTCGAGTCCCCTCAGAGGCAGTGTGTGGTTACTGGATGCTCAATCTGCCAGAAAGATATTGTGTATTTATATGGATGTTCACGTCCACACAGATAGTCTGCAAAGATAATAGTGTTCAAGTCCTTACAGTGATAGTGTTTAAATATAATTTACACTACACAAATTGAACGGTAATATCATTACATTCACATACTAACAGGGGAAATATGTGATTATAAACTTGAACATCCCTAGAATCACACACTATATATGTACAGGTTTTATCAAGCGATGCAAACATTGTATGCGCAGATAATGAAGTTCAAGTCCCCACAGTTATATTGTGCAATTATAGCAATGCCCAAGACCTCAAAGAGGTAGTGTGAGAAGGTAATCATGTTCAAGTCCCCACAAAGTTAGTGTGTAAAGATGATGTTCAAGTATCTAGACACAGTGTGTGAAGATAATGATGCTGAAGTCCCCATAGAGATAGAGGGTGATTACAGGGATGTTCAAGACCACACAGATAGTGTGTGTGAAGGAAATCATGCTCAAGTTGCTTCAAATATAGAGTGTGATGATAATGTTCAAGTCTCCACACAGATAGTGTAAAAAGATTATGATGTTCAAGTGCCCACAGAGATTGTGAAGTCTTGAACATGCCTGTAGTCACACACTGACATTTTATGTGAAGGAAATCATATTCAAGACCCTACAAAGATAGTGTGTGAATGAAAAGTCTCACCACAAATAGTATGTGGAAGATAATGATGTTAAGTCCACACAGAGACAGTGTGTGATTATAGGCATGTTCAAGCCTTCACATAGTGTGTCATTGCAGTAGTATTTAAGTCCCTACAAAGATAGTGTATTTAGAATATCATTATCAAATCCATACAGTGAAAGTGTGTGAAGATGATTATACCGCTCCCCTAGAGAGAAAATGTGTGTTGAGAGGCATGTTTAACACCACTATAGTCACACACTATGTGGAAGCTAGAAAGTCCCTACCGAGATAGTGTTAAAATATAATCATGCTTACATCTCCAGATATATAAAGTATAAAGATAATGTTTATTTTCATATACTGTGTGGGAACTCAATCATGGTTAAGTCCCCAGAGTAATAATGTGTAAAGATCATGTTTGAGTCCCCACACAGGTAGTGTCTAAAGATAATCATGTAGAATTCCAAAAAAGATCATAGTGCATGAAGAAACAAGAAGATCGTTAGTGACTAGTTCAAGTGCCCATAAAGATAATGTGCGATAGTTGGAAAGCTCAAATTAAAAAAAGTGTGTGAAGATAATTATGTTCTAGTCTAGAGCTAGTGTAACATTATAGTGATGCCTAAGCCCTCTCAGAAACAGTGCAGATAGTGACATTGTGTTATGGTAGTTACGTTCAAGTTCCCACTATTATAGGGTGTGAGCCAGATTCACAAGCATTATTGTGTTGAACGTAAGGTAGTGCAACAGTAGTATTATTTATTTACTACTAAATACAATTCACAAACCTACATGAGATCTCCATCTCACCTATCTTTTCTCTGCACATGTATGTTAACTACTTATTACTAAATTTGGGAGAGAGCAATGGGAGTGGTTTAGCGAGGGATAAGGAGGTGTTTAGAAAGCTGCACTAAGGGATTTAAGGAGAGGCAAGCAAATAAAAACTCCCACCCACAAAATATAAGACCATTGGTATTCACAAACTACATTTCTAAATCTCACTTTTAAAACTACACTTATAAAACTCAGCCCTAAAGGTCACAAAACAGTAGGAGGTGTACTAAAGCCTAGTCTTGGAGCAACTCTAGCAACACTCATTGCCACTTACAGGTACTGTAACACACTCCCATAGAAAATAATGGAGGTAAGGAGATAACATAACACCTAATAGAAATAATTTTAAAATAATTACATTATTTTGACCCAAAATTAGCATGAAAACAAACGTCAAGAGAAGGTTTCCAATAGCCTAATAGGCCCTCCATAAGTGAGGAGAGCATTTCGCCCAACTCTGCAAACCATCCTGCCCAAACTCCAAATGCGCAGGTTACCTGCGAGGCCAGATCTAATTGCCTTAGGTCCAAACCTGATCCTGGCAATGAGCAGGTAGCTAGCAATCACGAAGGCTCTTATACCTCAGCGAAAGAGAACTTAAATCATACAAAATGTTGTGCTACTCTTTTGGACATACTAAAGGCAACCATTGATGCCATGAACTTTCATTCATCCAAACTCGATATACAGGGTGACCTTTTAAACAGCATTGCAATATTCATCTTCAAAGTCAATACGAAATTGGAGGCACTAAACAGCCTCATATCTAGGGTGTAGAGAGATCTTGATGCTAATTTTATCACTTCACTGCACCCGAATCATGTAAATGTTGAGTATATTGCCCTATTTCTTACGCAGCTTGGTAGAGGAGATAAAGAAAAGCTTTGGACAACCAAAAGCATGCTCTAGAAAACAATTTCCAATCTGAGAACAAACCAACTTATGCAGAAGTAGCTGTGCTTGGTGAGAGGATTATCTCCCACTGAGAGAGGGTCTATTTTTGTATCATAGCGTGCCCCAGGCCCGTTCTGTCCACACCTGAGGTATGAGACCCTGGTCCTTGTCCTGCCAGCCTAATTTGTAGGCCGTGTTAAATTGACCAGAGAGTCCTGTATTACTATATAACAAATACCCTGGGACATCCTTACCACTCAGCCAGCATGAAACCCCTGTGTAGGCCCTTCTGTTCAATCTGTAGGCCTCTTTGTTAAATTGACCATAGTTCTGCCATTTTCCTGTATACCAGGCTGAAGGCAGGTCTGATCCAAGTCATATCCAGCTCCTCTTTCTGTGAGGCCTCCTGCTCCAAACTATAGAGCCCCCACCCTACCCTTGTGCCAAGTTCACTAGCGCAAAGTTCAACATCCCCCTGCTCTTTCGACATGCAGCAGACTGGGCCAGTACATACTTTTAGGGAAGTTGCCACCGGAGGTGTGTCAAGCTAAGGCGAGAATGTGGCAACACAGGATGTGAAGATTTATATATGTATATACAGAATCCCTTTACAATACATATTTTTCTGCTTGCCCATCCAATTTACGACAAGCGCCTGGCCTGAGATATGAACTTTCACCTAGCTCCTGTACCACAGTTACTGGAAAAGGTGTCACCATGTATCGTAAAATATGAGAACTATACCATAAGTGACGAGGTAGACGTGGAGTAAGATGACGACACCGTAGGCACTTCTAACCGCCATAAAGAGTATAAGAAGGGAGACCACAGAGACATCGTTGGACTACCCCACCCGTCTGTTAGTAGATGGCAGGCGGGTGTGGGTGCTCCCCAAAAGCTTATGTTTTTTGTTTTTAGGATACAATTTAACTTGCCAATATATTTGCTGTATGTGCTATGCATGTTATTTTGCTATGCTATTTTGTCCCTAAATTAGTGTTTTCTTATTGAGCATTTCATACTTATATCACATTTGCAAAGTTGCTTTCTTTTAGGTTTTAGGTAGGTACGTGAGTATTTTCAGTATTTTAGATCAAGTGTGTTTTGCATTCTGAGAACATTTTCCTTGATGTAACTTATGTTTTTCATAATGCATTTATAAATGTGTCTTTGAGGTTGTCTGAAGTGTCTCCCTCCAAATGAGTTCAATGCCTTCTGATTCATGCGAGGTCACTATATTTGTATTTTGTATTTTTATGCCTTTGTCTTGCAGTTTTTGAAGTTGCACCTTCTTAACAAAACTGCCAAATCTTTCAGCCTCAGTTTCCATGGCTCACATATCTGTTTCCTTCATTTTTAGAGTGAGCGTTCCCAAACACCCCGGCTCAAATTAAGGTGCCCCTTTTGTCCCTAACTCACTCCCCCGGTCACTCCGTGAAGGCTCCAAGAGCTCTGTGCTCAGCCCCCTGCCCTCTTGACCCTTAAATAAATCTCCCTCCAACACCCCCTCAAACCAAGTTTTATATAGTCAAGAATGACTCCATCTACATCTAGAGCTATCACAGACATCTATTTGAAATCAACCACCTCCTACACATCACAAGCACAAGAGCACTCCCAGAATAGGATGGCTCGTCCATTTCCATTGGAATTGTCCTAGCAAGGGAACCACGATGTTAAGGGTATCCAAATACGCCTATTTCACTCTATTGTCTAAGAACTCCAATTAACATCCAATTTCCAGCCCCTCAACAATTAGCTAATCATAATATAACTATTCCCAATACACCAAGAAGGAGGCAAGGCAGGATATGCCAGGCACACTCAGAACAGTTTCTCTCCCAAAAAGTCAGGAGGAAAGACTGGACGCAGGAGGTTACTGAGGCTTAAACAGACCACTTGGTGGCCTGTGACAGTCCAGCAACGCCTTCAAAACAGCTTACCCACCCACAGAATGCAAACCTGGCCCTAAGGGATAAAGCTTTTCTGAACGGCAATGTGGGTTTAGGGTCTCGCAAAAAGGCATGGGGGCAAAAACGACATCACCTCTTATTTTCAATTTGCTTAGTTATATATGTAACAATGGTTTCTGACCACAATGTGCAGCCATTTTGTGGGCCAGTCTGTTTCTCATTTCCTCCCAGTTTGGGAACTGAGAAAAAAAGGAAACTGTTTCATATTTAAACAAAGAAGTACTGTTTTATGAATAAAACCATGCATTCACAATGCATCTTTTGTTGCTTAAGACTTATGGAAAAGTGTAGAAAAGTCACAATTTAAACTACCTAACATGGAATATCTATGCAATTGCACAATTTACACTTACAGTCAATACAGAAAAATCTCTTTTGGTGCTTCCTCCTTTTTTACGTCCCTCCTAGGCAGCACATGTTTACTATCTGTGGACTTGTAGGCCGTCCATTACTTCCTAGTGGTCAGTTTTATTGTTTCTCTCACTTGCTTGCTTCTTCTTGGTCAGCTGATGTAGGCTTCCTGCCTCTCCACGTGGCATCTCTCTCCTGGGCATGAACATATTCCTTGTGTCCTTCCACTGCTTATTCTCTTGGGCACTGTTTTTATCTATAAATGTAAGCACACTGCTAGAGTGTGGCCTTTTTGAGCTGGCTCCGGCATGTACTTCTCCCTCCCTGACCCCTTCTACTAACAAGACATATTTCAATTACCCGCTGTTAATCAACTGCTTATTAGTTTGTGCTGATGCAATCTTTATCCGTCCCACATTCCTGTCAAACCTTTTTGTTAACATCACAGAATAAACATTGCCCTATTAGTATTTACAATCATCCTGAGTTGTGTAAAATTAAAAAAACTGTGGGGAAGGAGACAATTGGCTCTTCCTTTTCACCTTTTGATCTAAGCAAATTGAATGTTTCCAAAAGGGCCTCAGTGTTCTCTTTGTTCAAATGTATCTTTTTTATTATATATAATAAACAAATAGTTAATCTGCTCTGTAGGTGTAGTATTGATATGTGACAGACTGCAGCTACCTCTTGACAGACCTTGAGACCAAAGCAGTAGTCTATCTCATCTTGGCCTGTGGCTGCACTTGTATTAGTAGACTTGATACGCACAAAGGTTCTCATGGCGAGGCAACAGAGGCCACTTCCCACATACTTCTGTGAATGCCTCATTCCCACCAGTGCTGTGCCTGTGTCCTTACACTTTGGAGCACTTACATGAGCACCAGTTAGCTCAACTTCATTTTTTTAGGCAGGGAAAGATTACGTGATTTGCCCAGAATCACAGGATGTTGATCCAACGTAAAGACTCGAGTTCCAAGTTCCAAGTCGGCAGCTCTGTCATAACGCCACATTCTCTCCACACTTCCAGCTTGAAAATGTTCTCACTTATAAGGCAGGTGGTTGAGCACAGCCTATGCACTGTAGTATGTTGTAGTTCCACTACTGTAGTTTAGGAAGACAAACTATGTTTAAAATACACAGGAAGGACATATTGAAGTGGACACCAACATAAGGTGGTCTGTTTTAAAGCAGACCTTCACAGCTCGGCTGAAGAGCTGAGTTGCAGTGGTACTAAGTGTGGATGCCAATACAGTAGCAAGGCCACTGTGGGCCCTAATTCAAGATAGGAATGTGGGATCCTACACACCTTCCCTATTTTGGCCTTCAAACAAATAGCCACTACTTCAATAATGCTTGAGATATATATATATATATATATATATATATTTATATGTATATATTGCAAGTTTCCAATGAAGGAGAGTCGACGCTGTGTCGTTCAATCTGTCAATCTGATTTATTGTCAGCTGTTAATGTCAGACGCGTTTCGCCTGCCCAGCAGGCTTGCTCACTAACATTTCAATAAAGATTTTTTCATCAATTTAACTGAAAATGTTGCTGTGTCATGTGAGAACTACAAAACATAAAAAGTAAAGACAGACTTGTAGTTTTAAATTCATCATTTAAACCAAGCAAGTGCCGTACCTTGTACAAAAGTTAAATTAATTATTCATAATACGAATGCATGTGCAATAAGTATTTTAGCATGGAAACACCAAAATTGATGAATATTAAATTCTTAATTTTTAACATCTTAGTTTTTAACCAACATGATCGCGCAGCACAGACCATTCGGCAAATCGTATTAAATCTCTTTCGAGCCTAAATATTGCTCAATATATTATAAAATAAAAAAAAATTGAAAAAAAAAATAAAAAACCTTTCACTGCCCTAGTGGGCCAAAATGCCATAGTCAATCATATGTTACCAACATTAAAAGTCACGTGACCAGATCAAAGATGTTTTTTAACTTATAAACACCTAATGCCATTGTTATGCTGCACATCAACCTTTCATATTTAAGGTTTTCGTGTTGCCCCAGTGGGCTGCTATTCAAAACCATATTTGGTGTCACTTCAATATTTCAAGGTACTAGTGTTTTCAAAACCAATTAGCTGTCTTTATCACCCTCATGTTTGTAGTGTGTGTGAAATACAACAGTTAAAAAACAACAACAGGATCGGAAGGACATTTACAGGTATAGAGGTCTTCTTCCATATTCAAACCCATAGGGGTCTTAGTATTAAGTTTGACAATGTAGCTAGATTCTAGCCTACGTAATACTTTCTGGCGATCACCTCCCCTAATGTTCGGTGGTACAGCATCGATCACAAAATATGACAGCCCTCTTACATCTTTATTGTGACATTTCTCGAAATGGCGGGCAACGGGATATGCTTTATCCGCGTTCTTGATTGCTCGCAAGTGCTGCAACACTCGCTTATGGACTTGAAGAATAGTGCTGCCCACGTACTTCAGGCCACACAGGCACTGAAGCACGTAGACAGCAAACTCTGTTTTGCAAGAAAACTGACCCTTTATTTTATATTCTTTCTTCGTAAAGCCTGGGATATAGCTATTAGTGTTCTTACCAAAGGTACAGGCCTTACATTTTGTGCATTTTATGAACCCGTTCCTTCTGACTAGCCATGATTTACTCATTGTGGCCTGAGTTTTAGTGGATAACATGTTACTGACTAAAGCCTGATTAAGGGAACAAGCCTTTCTGAAGGTGATGAGGGGCCTCCTTTGTACACATTTTTTCAAAATGGGATCATTGCGGATGATATGCCAATGTTTTTGCAGGATGTGTCTCAATTCATTCTGTTGTTTATTGAATGTGGTAATCATCCTGCATTGGGAATTTTCTGGCCCACACTGGACCTTCTTTTTACTAGGGTTAAAGAGTATTTCTTCCCTAGATTTCTGGGTTGCCTTCCTTATCGCTTCCCCAATGCATTCTTGCGAGTACCCTCTTATGGAAAATCTTCCTTTGAGGCACTCTAGTTCTACCTCCAAATCTTTCTTGGTGCTACAGTTCCTCATTGCTCTAAGGGATTCCCCATAGGGGATACTTCTGACTAAGTTGGCCGGATGGAAACTCGATGCATGAAGTAACGTGTTTCCATCAGTGGGTTTGCGGAACAACTTTGTATGCAGTTTCCCTTGATAGATATAAACTATCAGTTCTAAGAAGTTCACCTCTAAGCTGCTGATGACACTAGTAAACTTAAAATTCAATTGGTTGACCTGTAACTTTTTCACAAACTCTTGGGCACTGGTATCATCTCCCTTCCACACAATAAATAAGTCGTCGATAAAACGACTCCACATGATCACATTCTCTTGCCATTCTTGTTGGAAAAGGGATTGGACCACCTGCTCCTCCCACCAACCCATATGCAAATTAGCATAGCTGGGGGTGAAGCAGTTGCCCATTGCTGTCCCACAAAGTTGATGATACAAATCATCGTTAAAAAGAAAAAAGTTGTTTTCCAGGCACATAGTGATCATAGCTAGCAACATTTGTGTGTGGTGCCAGAATTTTGCTGGTCTACTGCCCAGGAAATGTTTAACCACATTCAGCCCATCTTTGTGCCGAATACTGGTATACAGAGTTGTAACATCGATGGTCATCAGAAGGAAATCAGGTTCCCATGGCACATCATAGACTCTTCGTAAAAAATCCCCTGTATCCTGGATAAAAGAAGGAAGCTTATTCACCAGAGGACATAAAAAGGAGTCAACAAACTTCGATGTATGGTCAAATGCACTATTAATAGCTGAAATAATGGGGCGACCTGGGGGATTAACGGTATTTTTGTGAATCTTGGGGATTAAATAAAACACCGGGGTGGTAGGATTAGATACTGTTAAATAGGACAGTTCATCTTGACAGATAAGGCCCTGTCTACGCCACTCTAATAGTCGAGTGTTATACATGTCAAAACTCTTGTTCATTACATCTTTTTGCACCTTGACATAGTTGGCTTTATTCCCCAGTTGTTTATAGGCCTCAGTAAGATATTGCTGCCTACCCCACAGGACCACATTTCCTCCTTTGTTGGTATTCCGTACAATGCAATCATCATTATTAGACAGTTTCTCAACTAGCATATAATAATCTCTAGCTTGCTGCGAGAATGTTTTTTTCTTTGCATTTATTCGTGTACACAATTCTTTGACCTCATTAATAACCAAATCATTGAAAACATCCACAGAGTCCCTTGATGTTATTGGTATAAATTTAGAAGGCATTTTAAATTTTGTTGATTCGCTGCTATTAATTGAAATTGCCTCGTAGTCTGCCAACTGTATTGCCCTGCTGGATGTGTTCGGTAGGTCTTGGGTTGCTATGATCTCACTGCTCATCTCATTCTCCGATTGTAGTTCTTGGAAGTCAATCATTAGGTTGATATCACTCACGGCTAAATTAGCTTCTCCATCATATGCATGGCTTAATGTGGGATTAGCTGGATTTTTTGGAGCTACTGCAAAATATTTCTTCAATTTTAGAGACCTTACACATTTAAACACATCTACCCTTGTGGTGGTATAATCAATATCAGTTTTCGGACAATAAGAAAGACCTAATCGTAGGATTCTTTTTTCCTCATCTGAAAGGTTGATACTTGTCAGATTCACAATTGTTACATTTTCGTTATCATCTATTTGTTGCCTTTGAACTTGGGTTTCTCTCCTGATGTTGCATAATTTGGCACCTTTGCGCCTCTTCCTCCTCTTCCTCTTGCTCTTTGAGGTCTGAGATTTGCTGGGGGTCTTGGACGAAGATTGAAACGTATCTCTTCCCTTAAAAAATCAAATTCATCGATTACTGATGGAATTGATGTTGGTCTCATATTGAAAGATCTCTCCTCAAGATCACTATCAAGTTCTGAACTTTGTATACTGCTAAGATCCGACTGTTGAGCCTGCATTTCTTGACTACTTACATTCATTCTTTGTCTCCTCATACTATCGAATTTTTTGGCAAAGGTATAAATCTGACCCCGATCGTAATCAATCTTATCCCGTAGGTACTTTTGTGCTTTTCTTTCCTTAATGGTAGATTCCAACTAGCTCAAGCGATCTTTCATTTCCTTTATATATTTCATGATCGATTCTTGATCAGTCTCTTTGCTGAGCATATCCATAATTTGATGAATTTCTTCCATGATTTTAACGCGGTCTATTTCCGCATATTTAATTAGTATCATTAACATTCTACTTGAAGATTCCTGATTGTTATCAACCCATTTCCTGAGCATGTTCGGGTTAGGGTCTTCATACGTGGGGGCCACTAATATTTTGAGTCCACGCGGAATTCTCTTCACTTCCAGGTATCGATTGAGGGACTTCGCCTCCCACCATTTAGATAACTCTGCCCACTTCAGCTTCTCCAGACGTTTCAGGCGAGATGTTACATCACTTAATTTAATACTGGCACTTGCTGCCTCCGTTTTCTTGCTGTTACTCAGAACATTATCATTAAAGATTGATAACGCTGCTTCCTCACGATCCTTTAGTTCAGCAGCTGACATGATATTTTGATTAATGTAAGCGTATTGGTCTTTAACGCTCTTAACGATATATATATATTCACTGAAAAAAACATAGGTTT
Organism: Triturus cristatus; assembly: GCF_964204655.1. NCBI lineage: Eukaryota > Metazoa > Chordata > Amphibia > Caudata > Salamandridae > Triturus > Triturus cristatus. The sequence goes on along the minus strand of NC_140587.1, from coordinate 944,206,599 downwards.
CCCCCGTTATAGTTAGTTCAGCTAACATTAACTCGCGCCACCGCATTGCACTGCTGATGACGTCACATATTACATCACTCATGACATGGTCAGTGACATCACTGATGGCATCTCAAATGACATCACTGATGACATCATCCATGTGATAATTTGATGCATATTCTCACAGCCTAATATAAGTTTTGATACACCCACTCTAAATTACAGACTGCCATTCTCAAAGCCATAGATACTCCAACGCCAATAACTACATACCCACTCACTGATTCTTAGGTTTACACACACCTACATACACTAGGGAACACTATGTGTTGGGGTACCCCTGTGATTAGCATTACCTCCTCTGTAAGGCCCTAGTACATAATAGGGCAGGAGGATTAAAACTACCTCTAAGTCAGAGGTACAGAAAAATGCTACTTTAACTAGCAGTCGCGTTTGCAGAGTGGTGGATAAAGGGTGCTGGGTGTCCAACCAACGCAAAGGAATTCTGCTGCGTCGGACTTACAGGAGGTACCAGCAGGAATTCTTGGCCCCCAAACTCCCTCAGGACTAAATTGGACTTCATCCCCCATCCCGTAGTCTGCCACGAGGCACGTTTGCAGAGTGGTAGAGAAAGGGGGCCATGTGGGACTTACTGGAGGTAACAAGGGGGGTAGTTGTTCCCCAAGGACAGCTACTAAAGGTGATCTAGTACCACTGGGAGCACTTATAAAGTGCCCTATGGCATGGGATATGTTTTAGTTGCAAATTTGCATGTTTTAATACGTTTTGCTGATGAGCGTTTCGGGAGACAACTGTTGAAATTAAGCCTCTGTTTGGCTTGAGTGGCGCTTCTATGTTTGCTGGGGCTCTTTCTTTTATTGCGTAAAGTTAAGCAAGGGCGGGTGTTGAGGTGGTGTAGTGGTACTGTGACTATTTATAAACCGTTTTATGGTATGGTGTATGTTTGAGTTGCAAAATTGTAAGTTTTAATAGCTTTTGCTGATAAGCGTTCCGGCAGACACCTGTTGACATTAAGTCTATGTATGGCTATAGTGGCGGTAACAGGAGTGCAGGGGCTCGTTGTTTGATTTCGTAAGGTTAAGCATGAGTATGGGTGGGGTGGGGGATATGCGTATGTTGCTGATTATAAGAAGGACATTTGTAACGTGGGCATGTGTAGTTAGCAAAGGTAATGTAGTTTGAGTGGCCCTATTTATTAACCTTGCTATGGTATTGTTTATATTTTTCACGCAAATTTGCATGTTTGAATACTTTTTGTTGTTAAGTGTTTCGGCACACATCTGTTAAAATTAAGCCTGTGTATGGGTATAGTGGCGCTACTAGGAATGGTGTGGGTTTCTGTTTGATTTCGTACGGTTAAGGAACGGCGGGGGTGGGTGTGGGGGAGGTGGGTATGTTTCTGATTAAAACACAGAATTTAGTAACGTGCAGATGTCGAGCTACTGAAGGTGATGTAGTACCACTGGGAGCACTTATAAAGTGCCCTATGGCATTGTATATGTTTTACCCGCAAATTTGTATATGTTTTAATACGCTTTGCTCATGAGCGTTCCGGTAGACGGTTGTTGAATTTAAGTTCTTGTATTGGTATAGTGTGTTTACTAGGTTTGGTGTGGCTTTTTCTTTAATTTTGTGAAGTTAAGGAAGGATGGGGAAGAGGGTAGTGCAGGGGCAGTGTGCCCATTTATGAATCGGTTTATGGTATGGTATATGTTTTTCTGGCAAATTCCCATGTTTTAATACATTTTGGTGATGAGTGTTCCAGCAGACAGGTACAGAAATTACATAACATTTCTGTGGATAAGACGTCTTCGTGCTGATAGACACTCTTGTACTGTGGTAGAAGGCTGATAGCATTGATGGAAAATTATGAAACTTGGTGCCATTATAGATTTTAATGGAAGGTTACACTGTTTGTTTGTTACTATGGTGTAGTTAAGGTTCTAAGTGGGAGAAAAAAAGTGGGGGTGCTCTAAAAGAGGGGCAATGCTCTTAAAGGGGTGTGGGCTATGCAAGTTGGGACATGGTCTATATCAAGATAAGTATCATTGTGTGCTTTAGAATATCCTCTCCAATTATCGTAGGTTCGGAAAAAACATTGTTTAAAGGATTTCCATTTCTTCTACAACGTGAGTAACCTAGCGTGATGTCTCCAGTTCTCAGCAGTAAGCAAAATAAGCATGCATACATCGATGTGCATGCTGTCACTGCAGTGTAATAAAAAATAAAAAAAATTGACTATCTTTGAGAAGGCCGAAAATAGAGCCTGGTAGAGAGTCTTTTGGATGCTGCCTTAAAATAAGTGCCGGTCCCCAGACCCGGCCCAATTAAAGCTCAGTATCCATGCATCCTAAGCACTGCGCAATTCAACCATCTTTTAATTGATGCATATATTCCTACTTATATATATATACATAAATCTGTTTGTCCGCTTATCTTAAGCATCTATGAGCGCACTCGCCTATAGTAAGCACTCTGCCATTCATGCAGCGATACACCTATATATGCATAGATATATCTGTCCCAGAATCAATCCTAAGCATTTATCAGCCCACCCGTCTATCGTAAGTACTGGTCTTTGCATTCATTCATCCTTCCATCCATCCATACATTGATACATTAATCTATGTATCTATCCAGTGATGCATCTGGCCATGCATCCACTCGCCCTTTATTCAACTACACGTTCTTATTTCCGTGCATCGTCCGCCCCCGATCTTAAATACGACGTATTATACTCATCCAGCTACCCTCTTAAGGCATTGAAAAGGCTTGTGAAAAGCATTGACAGGCAGATTTTTAAATAAAGAATAACAAAGCTTTGAGTTACTCTTTGGGGAGCATACTTCAACACCCTTTCTCTGGTGGTGTTTTAAACAAAGGTACATCTAGCGAAAGAAATGTGAAGGAGCTTTTAAGTGTAATACGTTAATTTAGAAACATAACGTTTTGTCGAGTTGTTTATAGGTACACTATTTTATAAGTTCTTTTATTTTTTAAGTTTAAAGAAAAGTTTATTGGAAATAAACATAAGATAGAGCAATAATACAATACAGTATAAGTCAATGGTACAAAGTAGAAAAAATATTGCATACAATAAGGAAATAAAAAGTAAGAAAAGGAGAGAAGAAAAAGGAGAAAGGAAGGAGAAAGAAAGAGAGAGAGGAAGAAAAGTAAACAGATAGAAATATCATATGCTTATATCACTGAAAACATTGGTCTAATATACAACACATATATCATATTGATCTCACTACTACAAACTTAATTATATATTGAGAATAAAGCACAAAATACAACCATATTAAACTGATTATAATCTATGGAGGCTTGGAAACTTCTTCTATGACTGGAGTATGCGATGGCAACGATTGAGCAGACACATTTAGGAAGTTAGTCACAGGCAGCCACAGTAAGTCACGTTTAATGGCTAATGTAATCGGGTGAACATAGGCTCTATCTAATCGATGGTTATAACAAACTCCATACCACCAGGCCTGAAAAGAAATATTTGAGGCATTCTTCCATGATTTGGTAATTTGTTGAAAGGCAACAGCAATAAGTAAATCAATAATGAGGATATTAAGGGAGGTGGAAGAGGACCAAACCTCCGCAACACTACCGAGAAAAATATGGACAAAAGAAAATGGGATTTGCGTATGAAATATTTTATTAATTTGTTGCCAAACCCTAGACCAAAATTGATGAATAACTGGGCAAGTAAATAGCATGTGCATAAGGTCTGCAACCGGGGCCGGGCATGACCAACAGGTAGAGGGAGATAGATGATTAATTTGATGTAGTTTAGCAGGAGTGAGTAAAAGTCTGTTATATAAAAAGAACAATGTTTGTGTGGTATTTGCTGCCCTAGAAGATTTCCGAAGTTTAATCCAAATTTTATCCCAGGTTGAAGTGGAGAAGGATGTAGATAAGTCAGATTCCCAGCTAGACTCAACTGCAGATTTATTACGGGACTGACCAGTGGATCTTAATTTGTTATAAATTTGAGAAGCTGAAGTGTTCCCTGTTAAGAATGAGATTGGAACTGGAGAGGGGGTGGTCTGCACAGAAGAAGTCATAAGTTTATCGTAAGAACTTTGAGCAGCTAGGGTCAGTAATATATATTTAGGGTGATACGAAAGAGGGAGGGAATAACACGATTGTAGTGTAGAGAAGGGTATACAGGTATCACCTAGAAAAAGCTGATGTGTCCATTTAAGACCAAGATTGAACCAATCCTTCCAGAAAATAGTCCGGTTTTTAATCTTAATATGATTGTTATACCAAATCGGAGAACTTAAGAACCTATTTCGGACATCTAAACCATCTAACATAATAGGATGAAATATTTTACGCGTATGCATAAGAATGGGGAAAGAAAATTTTTGGGGAGTGTTAGATAAAGACAGAAATTAATCAAATGAGAAAGGGGTAATGAAATGAGATTCAATTTCTACCCACAAAGGCAAGGACAACAAATCTGTTGCATTCTGTGATAGTACTGCAGAGGAATTCTTCAGGAAGAAGGAGGTATGATAAGATGCAAAGTCGGGAAAATTAACACCACCCAAGTGTTTAGGTTGTTTGAGCCTGGAAAAAGACATCCTAGACTTTTTCTTTTGCCACAGAAATTGCGAGAGAATAGTATATATTTTTTTGTACCAGGATTTGGGAATGTTAACAGGAAGATTGGACAAGAAAAATAAAATTATAGGAACCAACATCATTTTTATAGAATCCAATCTACCCCACCAGGATAAAAACAAGGGGTGCCATCGCGCTGTAGAGTCGGATAAAGTTGACAGAAGATTTTTAAGATTGAGCGCTACAGTATCTTTAATAGATGGAGTGAACCATAGGCCTAAATATTTAATCTTCGCAGGACTCCAGTGAAAGGAGGAAGATACAAAGTCAGCATGGAAACAATACTTATTTAATGGAAGAATTTCGCATTTGTCTACATTCAGCTTGTACCCTGAGACCGAGGAGAAAGTAGAGACTTCTGAGAGAAAGGCCGGTAAAGAAGACTGGGGGTTAGAAATAAATAAAAGAATATCATCGGCATAAGCCGAGATTTTTAATTGCTGATCACCATATGAAAAACCAGTGATGTTCTTGTTCATCCGGATTTTGGATAAGAAGGGTTCTAGGGTCAGGATAAATAAAAGCGGAGAAAGAGGACAACCCTGTCTGACTCCTCTGAGTAATGGGAAAGACGAAGAAACTAATCCATTAGCCAGAATAAATGATTTTGGGAAAGAATAAAGCAATGAAACATAAGATAGAAATTTAGGGCCGAAACCAAACCAGGTAAGGGTCGAAAAGATAAACTGCCAGTTAACTCTATCAAAAGCTTTCTCAGCATCCAAAGCCACGGCTGCTAGTGAGGAGTGATGGGAATGAGACTTACTGAGTACATTGAAAAAGAGACGAGTATTATCCGAGAGGTGGCGACCTTTAATGAAACCACATTGTTCTTTGCCTATTAAGTGGGGTAAAATATTATCCAGACGAAGCGCAAGAATCTTCGCGAAAATTTTATAATCCAAATTAATTAAAGAGATAGGTCTATAGTTTTTACATAGGGAATGGTCTTTACCTTCTTTAGGGAGAAGACAAATTAGAGCCTCTTGAAATGAACCGTCAGAACTCCGGGAAGCAATAAAGAATAAGAATATTTTAAGTAATTTGGGAATAAGTAGATTAGAAAAATGTGTGTAGAATTCTATTGTAAAGCCGTCCGGACCCGGAGCTTTCCCCTTTTTGAGCGACTGAATAGCCTTAAGAATATCTTTAGCTTGTATATCAGATTCTAGGGAAGAAAAATCCACGTTCAAAGAAGAAGGAGGAGGAGAAATGGAGGCTAAATACTGATCAATATCAGATAGAAGGGGTGGAGACTCTGGGGTGTATAATGTTTTGTAGAAATTGGAAAATTCCAAAAGAATGTCTTCGTCCCTATGAAGCACAGTATTAGATGACGATGAGATAGATTCAATTTTGGCACGTTCTTTTTTAACCTTGAGGTACTTAGCCAGGAGATTACCGGATTTGTTTTTTTGCAGTATAATATTTAGCACTAGATTTAAGCAAATACAGATTTGCAGAGTCAGTAGACACTTTGTTAAAAGAAAGCTTAGCGTTAATGAGTTCTTTTAAAATAGATTGGCTATTTGACATGTAATAAAGGTGTTCTAACTTTTTAATTTGTAAGTTGAGTGATTGAGATGAAAGAAAGGCTGCACAACGTTTTTGTGCAACAAAGGATATGATGAAGTCCCTAGAGGCAGCTTTGAAGGAGTCCCATATAAGTTGAGGAGATAGTTGAGGAGATTCATTCTCCTCAAAAAATAAGGAGGCAAACTCGAGAAAGGCTGGTGTGAATTTAGGATCCAGTAAAAGGGAATTATTAAACCTCCAGCGTCTGGACCCTTTAGTGGGAGGGAGTAGATCCAAACTCAAGGAAACGGGGGCATGATCAGAAATCAATATAGATCCTATGTCCGCCCGGGAAGTGTGCTGAAGTAGGGCCTTGGAAATAAAGAGGTAGTCTATTCGGGATTGTGAGGAATGGGCAGGTGAGTAGTAAGTATATTCTTGAAGTGTGGGGTGGCAGAGTCTCCAAGAGTCTACAAGAGCTCTTTGAGAAATAGTGGAAGTGAATTGAGAATGTGCAGCGGAGGGGACAAATCTGGAATTAGAGTGCCTGTCAATAAAGGGGTCTACAACCATATTACAATCCCCACCAAAAACCAAATATTCGTCAGTGCATTGCATTAAAAGAGAAAGAATTTGGGGCCAGAACAATTTATCGTGTGTGGTAGGAGCATAAACGTTAAAAATAGTGAGAGGAACCTTATTAATCAGCAAAGAGGTCATAACCCATCTACCATCAGAATCATTGTCTTGCTTTATGAGATGAACATCCAAGCGTTTATGGCAAAGAATGGCAACCCCATTGCGTTTTCCTGAGCCCGGAGATGCAAAAACGTGGCCCACCCAATTTCGCCGTAATTTAGTTATCTCAGTATCCTGTATATGGACTTCCTGCAGAAGAGCAATGTCTCCTTTTAAATTTGCAACATGTGACAAAACTCGTTGACGTTTGATAGGAGAACCCAAACCTTTAACATTCCAAGATATAATATTTAACGACATTTAAATCTTTATAAACTTAGCAAAAACAATTCGTTAAAGAAGTTGCCATGCATGCAAGCAAAAAACATGTGAAGAATGCAGTAAAATACAGAAAAAAGGTATTATTGTAGCGAGATAGCAATAAGACATAAAGACGATCATAAGTTAGCAAAGAAAGAAATGAATTACATAAGAAGCATAAAAGATAAGTCGAAAATATAAATGGAGCAGAGGAGAAAAGAGAAAAAGAGGGAGAGAGCGAAGATAGTGGGAAGGAAAGAGACAGAACAAGAAAGAACAATAGAGATGACATACAAAAAATAGAAAAAACATACCACAAACGAACAATCATGTTGGGGTAGGTGAAGCCACACGAAGGAGGCCAGACGCCGGATGAGGGATTGCAGGACGAGGGGCACACGCAAGACATCATCCAGGATGAATGAAAAAACGAAGAAGGTAAGGGAACACAGAAACCGCAACCTGTTAAAGGGGAATATAAGAACAATAATTAACAATAGTTAACATGGGAAGCAACATAACTCCAACGTATACACATATGGGAAACATAAAGAAAAGTCAGAATTGAGGGCAAATAAGAACAAACTATGAGCAATTGGAACTAAAGCATTCAAATCAGATCATGGCTTAGAGATGTCCATAGAGACTCCACTACATGAGTTCAGAAATTTTTGAAGAACCTCAGGGTCCTCATAGTTGGTTGTTTTGTTATTGTAAGTTACTTTGAACAGACAGGGATGGAATAAGCCATAACGAGCATTCATGTTGCGAAGTACTGGCCTCATATCCAAAAATTTCTTGCGTCGATCAGCCGTAACCTTGGCATAATCTTGGGCAAAAAAGAGGTTAGAGCCGTTCCAAGTGATCTTTCCCTTCTGTTTGGCAGCGTGCAAAACCTTAAGAAGATCAGTATATTCTAAGAAGTACAAAATAACTCCTCTAGGTTTTGCTGAGGAAGATGAAGCATGAGGACTCTGACCCAAACGGTGTGCACGTTGAATATTTAATGGAGGAGATGCTGAAAAACCAAGAAGTGTAGGAAGGAAAGACTTAAAATAAGATATCGGATCAGATCCTTCAAGTCCCTCAGCCAGGCCATAAATGCGCAAATTGTTGCGCTTATTGCGATTTTCTAAATGCTCGACCTGTTGTTTGAGGTGATCGACTTCTTTGTGAATATGAGGAACTTGAGCAGCGAGATCTTGAACAGTATCAACACGCTTCTCCAGAACGTCGACCCTTTGCACAGTATGAGACCAGTTATCTTCCAAACTCAACAGACGGGTGTTAGTTTCCTCCATATATGGTTTGAGGGCACGAATCTCCTCAAGGATAAGCTCCAATGAGAGAGGTGAAGAAGAATTGGTGGGAGAGGGCGGATTCGCTTTTCCTCTTTTCCTAGGCGTGAAGGAAGCCGATGACGGTATTTTGGAAACCTGTTTGGCGCCTAACCGAGTCATAGAGGAAGAAGAGCCCTTCGTAGTGACAGGATCACCAGAATTATCGTCTGTTCCCTCTTGCAGGATGTTAAAAGGGTTAAAGTCCTCCAGAGCGGTATCACTGGTTTGCAGAGTATCCTTACGGGCAGTCCGGGAAGTTGCCATGACTGAGTTGAGGAAAAGCACCCCACAGCAAAAAATTTTTGTGAGAGAGGTATAGTAGTAGGAAGTCACTGAAAGCAGAACACCCTATGCACGTATATGGTCTTAGGCATAAAAAACGCCAAAAGTAATGTCAAGTTATTGTTCAGAAAGGAGTAATATTCAAAAGAAGCAGACAGCAGCTGAGAGCGGAGGATTCATATGACTGACCAATTCATACTATTTTCCCGAGGAGCTCAGACCTTCTCCAGCAACAAGCATGAGAGAACAAAAAGCTAGTCAAGGCAATGAAGAGGCAGAAAATGCGTTCCCATAAGTGTTCCAATAAGTTGTCCCAGAGTCTTCATTATTGAGATTTTTCGTTGGGGGTCTGCATTATTTGCGGAGCAGAGCGGCAAATGTGAGGAGATTACTTCATGAAAAACAAAATGGCGGCCGCGGGTAAATCGTAACCGTCATGAAGTCGAAAAAGTGTCTTCTCGCTCACCATATGCCAGGAATTGGAGCTTAACGGCTGGAGCAGTACTTCCAATGAAGTCGGAAGCAATTTCCGCGCTCCGACAGCAGGAGAAAGTGTCCTGGAACAGCTGCGGCGTCTCACATCGCTGCGGAGCTCATCGTAGCGGCGGCCATCTTCTAAGGCGCCGAAACCACGCCCCATAGGTACACTATTTTAACCCCTTCGCTGCTAGGCCTTTTCCCCTCCTGTGCTAAGCCTTTTTTGGGCTATTTGGGGTAGTGCGCGCTTAGGCCCCTGTAACTTTTTGACCACATTAGGTATCCACGCCAAATTTGCGTCCTTTTCTTCCAACATCATGGGGATTCTAAAGGTACCCAGGGTTTGTGGATTCTCCTAGAGGGTTCCCAGAAATTAGTCAAAATATGGCAAAATTTTGTTTTTTTTGTGAAAAATGGGGAAAAGTGGCTGCAAATGAAAGCGTCTGGGTTTTTCTCTGCAAATGATATCAAAAAAGGGTTTGTGGGGCTGAAATCGCAATTTCTCCAGATTTTAGGGAATGACAGATTTTTGTCAGAAATCCAACATTTTTTACACAGTTTTGACATTTTTCTGGGACATACCCTATTTTTGCTATTTTTTGTGCTTTCAACCTCCTTCCAGATAATGGTAAAAATGGGTAGAAAAGCAATAATGGATCCTGGAAACATTTTTGGAAAGTAGACAAAATTCTGAATTCAGCAAGGGGTCATTTGTGTAGATCCATCAAGGTTTCTTTATAGAAACTAACAGGTAAATATAGGAAAAATTAAAAATTTGTTGAAAAAAGCAGCCTTTTGAGTCAACGTTTTCACCTGTAACTTCTTCGAATTATGACATCTCTTTGAAAGCAATGTACTGTTACATCCGGTGGACCTTCCTGGTTGTGGGGATATATAGGACTTGTAGGTTCACCAAGAGCCCAACGAACCCAGAGGAAAAAACTGAGCAGCATTTTGTAATGGTTTTTTTTTTTGTTCCGGGTATATAGCAATTATTGTGGGAAAATGTATACGTGAAAAAATCGGTATGAGAGACACCTATGTATTTCTGAAATGGGAACAAATTACAGAGTTTAGAAACAGTGCATATTTGGACATTTTCGAAATTGGGAATACTCATACTTGCATGACAATTATTGGTCATTTTTCAAAATGACTTTTTTTTTTAAACAATGTCTTTCATTTGGAAGGGAGAAATGCATCAAAAATCAATAGGTAATAACAGTTGCTTTACAAATCTGAACTACCCTAAGTCTCCCAATAAAAATGGTACCTCACTTGTGTGGGTAGGCATAGTGCCCACGACAGGAAGGGGCTCAAAACCTAAGGTGAACACACCACATTTTCACACTGAAAATTTACACTTTTTTTGCGAAGAGTCTAGCTGTAGTTTTTGAACCCTAGCCCTGCCGGCACCTAGGGAAACCTAGCAAACCTATACATTTTTGAAAAACTAGACACCCAGGGGAATCCAGGATGGGGTGACTTGAGTGCCTCCCACCATGGTCTGTTACCCAGAATCCCTTGCAACCGTAAAACATTGACAAAAAAAACACATTTTCTCCACATTTCTGTGATGGAAATTTCTGGAATCTGCGTGGATCCACAAATTTCCACCTACCCCGCGTTCCCCAAAGTCCTATGAGAAAAATGGTACCTCACTTGTGCGGGTCAGCATAGTGCCCGCGACAGGAAACGGCACAAAACGCAACGTGGTCACACCTCAAGTTTGCAGTGAAAAATGACCCCTTTTTGGCAAAGTGACTAGCTGTAGTTTTTGAACCCTAGCCCTGCCGGCACCTAGGGAAACCTAGCAAACCTATACATTTTTGAAAACTAGACACCCAGGGGAATCCAGGATGGGGTGACTTGACTGCCTCCCACCATGGTCTGCTACCCAGAATCCCTTGCAAACGTAAAAAATTGACAAAAAAAACACATTTTCCCCACATTTCTGTGATGGAAAGTTCTGGAATCTGCGTGGATCCACAAATTTCCACCCACCCCGCGTTCCCCAAAGTCCTACGAGAAAAATGGTACTTCACTTGTGCGGGTCGGGCTAGTGCCCGCGACAGGAAACGGCGCAAAACGCAACGTGGTCACACCTCAATTTTGCAGTGAAAAATGACCCTTTGTAGGCAAAGTGACGAGCTGTAGTTTTTTAACCCTAGCCCTGCCGGCACCTAGGGAAACCTAGCAAACCTATACATTTTTGAAAACTAGACACCCAGGGGAATCCAGGATGGGGTGACTTGAGTGCCTCCCACCATGGTCTGCTACCCAGAATCCCTTGCAAACATAAAAAATTGACAAAAAAAACACATTTTCCCCATATTTCTGTGATGGAAAGTTCTTGAATCTGCGTGGATCCACAATTTTCCACACACCCCGCGTTCCCCAAAGTCCTACGAGAAAAATGGTACCTCACTTGTGCGGGTCGGCATAGTGCCCGCAACAGGAAACGGCGCAAAACACAACGTGGTCACACCTCAATTTTGCTGTGAAAAATGACCCTTTTTTGGCAAAGTGACTAGCTGTCGTTTTTGAACCCTAGCTCTGCCGGCACCTAGGGAAACCTACCAAACCCACGCATTTCTGAAAACTAGACACCCAGGGGAATCCAGGATGGGGTGACTTGAGTCCCTCCCACCATGGTCTGTTACCCAGATTCCCTTGCAAACGTAAAAAATTGACAAAAAAAAAACATTTTCTCCAAATTTCTGTGATGGAAAGTTCTGGAATCTGCGTGGATCCACAAATTTCCACCCACCCCGCGTTCCCCAAAGTCCTACGAGAAAAATGGTACCTCACTTGTGCGGGTCGGCATAGTGCCCACAACAGGAAACGGCGCAAAACACAACGTGGTCACACCTCAATTTTGCTGTGAAAAATGACCCTTTTTTGGCAAAGTGACTAGCTGTCGTTTTTGAACCCTAGCTCTGCAGGCACCTAGGGAAACCTACCAAACCCACGCATTTCTGAAAACTAGACACCCAGGGGAATCCAGGATGGGGTGACTTGAGTCCCTCCCACCATGGTCTGTTACCCAGAATCCCTTGCAAACGTAAAAAATTGACAAAAAAAAAACATTTTCTCCAAATTTCTGTGATGGAAAGTTCTGGAATCTGCGTAGATCCACAAATTTCCACCCACCCCGCGTTCCCCAAAGTCCTACGAGAAAAATGGTACCTCACTTGTGCGGGTAGGCATAGTGCCCACGACAGGAAGGGGCTCAAAACCTAAGGTGAACACACCACATTTTCACACTGAAAATTTACACTTTTTTTGCGAAGAGTCTAGCTGTAGTTTTTGAACCCTATCCCTGCCGGCACCTAGGGAAACCTAGCAAACCTATACATTTTTGAAAAACTAGACACCCAGGGGAATCCAGGATGGGGTGACTTGAGTGCCTCCCACCATGGTCTGTTACCCAGAATCCCTTGCAACCGTAAAACATTGACAAAAAAAACACATTTTCTCCACATTTCTGTGATGGAAATTTCTGGAATCTGCGTGGATCCACAAATTTCCACATACCCCGCGTTCCCCAAAGTCCTATGAGAAAAATGGTACCTCACTTGTGCGGGTCAGCATAGTGCCCGCGACAGGAAACGGCACAAAACGCAAAGGTGGTCACACCTCAAGTTTGCAGTGAAAAATGACCCCTTTTTGGCAAAGTGACTAGCAGTAGTTTTTGAACCCTAGCCCTGCCGGCACCTAGGGAAACCTAGCAAACCTATACATTTTTGAAAACTAGACACCCAGGGGAATCCAGGATGGGGTGACTTGACTGCCTTCCACCATGGTCTGCTACCCAGAATCCCTTGCAAACGTAAAAAATTGACAAAGAAAACACATTTTCCCCACATTTCTGTGATGGAAAGTTCTGGAATCTGCGTGGATCCACAAATTTCCACCCACCCCGCATTCCCCAAAGTCCTACGAGAAAAATGGTACTTCACTTGTGCGGGTCGGGCTAGTGCCCGCGACAGGAAACGGCGCAAAACGCAACGTGGTCACACCTCAATTTTGCAGTGAAAAATGACCCTTTGTAGGCAAAGTGACGAGCTGTAGTTTTTGAACCCTAGCCCTGCCGGCACCTAGGGAAACCTAGCAAACCTATACATTTTTGAAAACTAGACACCCAGGGGAATCCAGGATGGGGTGACTTGACTGCCTCCCACCATGGTCTGTTACCCAGAATCCCTTGCAAACGTAAAAAATTGACAAAAAAAACAAATTTTCTCCACATTTCTGTGATGGAAAGTTCTGGAATCTGCATGGATCCACAAATTTCCACCCACCCCGCGTTCCCCAAAGTCCTACGAGAAAAATGGTACTTCACGTGTGCGGGTCGGGCTAGTGCCCGCGACAGGAAACGGCGCAAAACGCAACGTGGTCACACCTCAATTTTGCAGTGAAAAATGACCCTTTGTAGGCAAAGTGACGAGCTGTAGTTTTTGAACCCTAGCCCTGCCGGCACCTAGGGAAACCTAGCAAACCTATACATTTTTGAAAACTAGACACCCAGGGGAATCCAGGATGGGGTGACTTGAGTGCCTCCCACCATGGTCTGCTACCCAGAATCCCTTGCAAACATAAAAAATTGACAAAAAAAACACATTTTCCCCATATTTCTGTGATGGAAAGTTCTTGAATCTGCGTGGATCCACAATTTTCCACACACCCCGCGTTCCCCAAAGTCCTACGAGAAAAATGGTACCTCACTTGTGCGGGTCGGCATAGTGCCCGCAACAGGAAACGGCGCAAAACACAACGTGGTCACACCTCAATTTTGCTGTGAAAAATGACCCTTTTTTGGCAAAGTGACTAGCTGTCGTTTTTGAACCCTAGCTCTGCCGGCACCTAGGGAAACCTACCAAACCCACGCATTTCTGAAAACTAGACACCCAGGGGAATCCAGGATGGGGTGACTTGAGTCCCTCCCACCATGGTCTGTTACCCAGATTCCCTTGCAAACGTAAAAAATTGACAAAAAAAAAACATTTTCTCCAAATTTCTGTGATGGAAAGTTCTGGAATCTGCGTGGATCCACAAATTTCCACCCACCCCGCGTTCCCCAAAGTCCTACGAGAAAAATGGTACCTCACTTGTGCGGGTCGGCATAGTGCCCACAACAGGAAACGGCGCAAAACACAACGTGGTCACACCTCAATTTTGCTGTGTAAAATGACCCTTTTTTGGCAAAGTGACTAGCTGTCGTTTTTGAACCCTAGCTCTGCAGGCACCTAGGGAAACCTACCAAACCCACGCATTTCTGAAAACTAGACACCCAGGGGAATCCAGGATGGGGTGACTTGAGTCCCTCCCACCATGGTCTGTTACCCAGAATCCCTTGCAAACGTAAAAAATTGACAAAAAAAAAACATTTTCTCCAAATTTCTGTGATGGAAAGTTCTGGAATCTGCGTAGATCCACAAATTTCCACCCACCCTGCGTTCCCCAAAGTCCTACGAGAAAAATGGTACCTCACTTGTGCGGGTAGGCATAGTGCCCACGACAGGAAGGGGCTCAAAACCTAAGGTGAACACACCACATTTTCACACTGAAAATTTACACTTTTTTTGCGAAGAGTCTAGCTGTAGTTTTTGAACCCTATCCCTGCCGGCACCTAGGGAAACCTAGCAAACCTATACATTTTTGAAAAACTAGACACCCAGGGGAATCCAGGATGGGGTGACTTGAGTGCCTCCCACCATGGTCTGTTACCCAGAATCCCTTGCAACCGTAAAACATTGACAAAAAAAACACATTTTCTCCACATTTCTGTGATGGAAATTTCTGGAATCTGCGTGGATCCACAAATTTCCACATACCCCGCGTTCCCCAAAGTCCTATGAGAAAAATGGTACCTCACTTGTGCGGGTCAGCATAGTGCCCGCGACAGGAAACGGCACAAAACGCAAAGGTGGTCACTCCTCAAGTTTGCAGTGAAAAATGACCCCTTTTTGGCAAAGTGACTAGCAGTAGTTTTTGAACCCTAGCCCTGCCGGCACCTAGGGAAACCTAGCAAACCTATACATTTTTGAAAACTAGACACCCAGGGGAATCCAGGATGGGGTGACTTGACTGCCTCCCACCATGGTCTGCTACCCAGAATCCCTTGCAAACATAAAAAATTGACAAAGAAAACACATTTTCCCCACATTTCTGTGATGGAAAGTTCTGGAATCTGCGTGGATCCACAAATTTCCACCCACCCCGCGTTCCCCAAAGTCCTACGAGAAAAATGGTACTTCACTTGTGCGGGTCGGGCTAGTGCCCGCGACAGGAAACGGCGCAAAACGCAACGTGGTCACACCTCAATTTTGCAGTGAAAAATGACCCTTTGTAGGCAAAGTGACGAGCTGTAGTTTTTGAACCCTAGCCCTGCCGGCACCTAGGGAAACCTAGCAAACCTATACATTTTTGAAAACTAGACACCCAGGGGAATCCAGGATGGGGTGACTTGAGTGCCTCCCACCATGGTCTGTTACCCAGAATCCCTTGCAAACGTAAAAAATTGACAAAAAAAACAAATTTTCTCCACATTTCTGTGATGGAAAGTTCTGGAATCTGCATGGATCCACAAATTTCCACCCACCCCGCGTTCCCCAAACTCCTACGAGAAAAATGGTACCTCGCTTGTGCGGGTCGGCATAGTGCCCGTGACAGGAAACGGCGCAAAACACAACGTGGTCACACCTCAATTTTGCAGTGAAAAATGACCCTTTTTTGGCAAAGTGACGAGCTGTAGTTTTTGAACCCTAGCCCTGCCGGCACCTAGGGAAACCTAGCAAACCTATACATTTTTGAAAACTAGACACCCAGGGGAATCTAGGATGGGGTGACTTGACTGCCTCCCACCATGGTCTGTTACCCAGAATCCCTTGCAAACATAAAAAATTGACAAAAAAAACACATTTTCACCACATTTCTGTGATGGAAAGTTCTGGAATCTGCGTGGATCCACAAATTTCCACCCACCCAACGTTCCCCGAAGTCTTACGAGAAAAATGGTACCTCACTTCTGCGGGTCGGCATAGTGGCCGCGACAGGAAACGGCGCAAAACGCAACGTGGTCACACCTCAATTTTGCAGTGAAAAATGACCCTTTTTTGGCAAAGTGACTAGCTGTAGTTTTTGAACCCTAGCCCTGCCGGCACCTAGGGAAACCTAGCAAACCTATACATTTTTGAAAACTAGACACCCAGGGGAATCCAGGATGGGTTGACTTGAGTGCCTCCCACCATGGTCTGTTACCCAGAATCCCTTGCAAACGTAAAAAATTGACAAAAAAAACACATTTTCTCCACATTTCTGTGATGGAAAGTTCTGGAATCTGTGTGGATCCACAAATTCTACGCACCCCTTGTTCCCCAAAGTCCTACGAGAAAAATGGTACCTCACTTGTGAGGGTCGGCATAGTGCCCGTGAAAGGAAACGGCGCAAAACGCAACGTGGTCACACCTCAATTTTGCAGTGAAAAATGACCCTTTTTTGGCAAAGTGACGAGCTGTAGTTTTTGAACCCTAGCCCTGCCGGCACCTAGGGAAACCTAGCAAACCTATACATTTTTGAAAACTAGACACCCAGGGGAATCCAGGATGGGGTGACTTGACTGCCTCCCACCATGGTCTGCTACCCAGAATCCCTTGCAAACGTAAAAAATTGACAAAAAAACCACATTTTCCCCATATTTCTGTGATGGAAAGTTCTTGAATCTGCGTGGATCCACAATTTTCCACACACCCCGCGTTCCCCAAAGTCCTACGAGAAAAATGGTACCTCACTTGTGCGGGTCGGCATAGTGCCCGCAACAGGAAACGGCGCAAAACACAACGTGGTCACACCTCAATTTTGCTGTGAAAAATGTTCCTTTTTTGGCAAAGTGACTAGCTGTCGTTTTTTAACCCTAGCTCTGCCGGCACCTAGGGAAACCTACCAAACCCACGCATTTCTGAAAACTAGACACCCAGGGGAATCCAGGATGGGGTGACTTGAGTCCCTCCCACCATGGTCTGTTACCCAGAATCCCTTGCAAACGTAAAAAATTGACAAAAAAAAAACATTTTCTCCAAATTTCTGTGATGGACAGTTCTGGAATCTGCGTGGATCCACAAATTTCCACCCACCCCGCGTTCCCCAAAGTCCTACGAGAAAAATGGTACCTCACTTGTGCGGGTCGGCATAGTGCCCGCGACAGGAAATGGCGCAAAACGCAACGTGGTCACACCTCAATTTTGCGGTGAAAAATGACCCTTTTTTGGCAAAGTGACGAGCTGTAGTTTTTGAACCGTAGCCCTGCCGGCACTTAGGGAAACCTAGCAAACCTATACATTTTTAAAAACTAGACACCCAGGGGAATCCAGGATGGGGTGACTTGACTGCCTCCCACCATGGTCTGTTACCCAGAATCCCTTGCAAGCGTAAAAAATTGACAAAAAAACACAATTTCCCCACATTTCTGTGATGGAAAGTTCTGGAATCTGCGTGGATCCACAAATTTCCACCCACCCCGTGTTCCCCAAAGTCCTACGAGAAAAATGGTACCTCACTTGTGCGGGTCGGCCTAGTGCCCGTGACAGGAAACAGCGCAAAACGCAACGTGGTCACACCTCAATTTTGCAGTGAAAAATGACCCTTTTTTGGCAAAGTGACGAGCTGTAGTTTTTGAACCCTAGCTCTGCCGGCACCTAGGGAAACCTACCAAACCCATGGATTTCTGAAAACTAGATACCCGGCGTCTTCCAGGGAGGTATGGCTTGCGTGGATCCCCCAACGTTTCCTTACCCAGAATCCCCTGCAAACCTCAAGTTTAGCTGAAAAAATCACTTTTTTCACATATTTTGGGGTGGGAAAGTTGTGGCATCACCGGGCTCACACAAATTTACCACCACCCAGCATTCCCCCAGGTCTCCCGGTAAAAATGGGGCCTCACTTGTGTGCGAGGCCCAAGTACCCGCGGCAGGCAAGGGCCACAAACGTAGTGAGGCGACATCAAAATGGCCTATCGCAAAACCACCTGGTTTTGCCTGGTGGGTCACTTTGGTTTTTGGCCCGGTGCTCGGCGGCCATCTAGGGAAACCTACCAAACCCACACATTTCTGAAAACTAGACACCCGGCGGCTTCCAGGGAGGTATGGCTTGCGTGGATCCCCCAACGTTTCCTTACCCAGAATCCCCTGCAAACCTCAATTTTAGCAGAAAAAATCACTTTTTTCACACATTTTGGGGTGGGAAAGTTGTGGCATCACCGGGCTCACACAAATTTACCACCACCCAGCGTTCCCCCAGGTCTCCCGGTAAAAATGGTGCCTCACTTGTGTGGAAGGCCCAAGTACCCGCAGCAGGCAAGGGCCCAAAACGTAGTGAGGCGACATCAAAATGGCCTATCGCAAAACCACCTGGTTTTGCCTGGTGGGTCACTTTGGTTTTTGGCCCGGTGCTCGGCGGCCATCTAGGGAAACCTACCAAACCCACACATTTCTAAAAACTAGACACCTGGCGGCTTCCAGGGCGGTATGGCTTGCGTGGATCCCCCAACGTTTCCTTACCTAGAATCCCCTGCAAACCTCAATTTTAGCAGAAAAAATCACTTTTTTCACACATTTTGGGGTGGGAAAGTTGTGGCATCACCGGGCTCACACAAATTTACAACCACCCAGCGTTCCCCCAGGTCTCCCGGTAAAAATGGTGCCTCACTTGTGTGGAAGGCCCAAGTACCCGTGGCAGGCAAGGGCCCAAAACGTAGTGAGGCGACATCAAAATGGCCTATCGCAAAAGCACCTGGTTTTGCCTGGTGGGTCACTTTGGTTTTTGGCCCGGTGCTCGGCGGCCATCTAGGGAAACCTACCAAACCCACAAATTTCTGAAAACTAGACACCCGGCGACTTCCAGGGAGGTATGGCTTGCGTGGATCCCCCAACGTTTCCTTATCCAGAATCCCCTGCAAACCTCATTTTTAGCAGAACAAATCACTTTTTTCACACATTTTGGGGTGGGAAAGTTGTGGCATCACCGGGCTCACACAAATTTACCACCACCCAGAATTCCCCCAGCTCTCCCGGTAAAAATGTTGCCTCACTTGTGTGGGAGGCCCAAGTACCCGCGGCAGGCAAGGGCCCAAAACGTAGTGAGGTGACATCAAAATGGCCTATTGCAAAACCACCTGGTTTTAAAAGGGGGGTCACTTTGGTTTTTGACCTGGTGCTCGGCGGCCATCTAGGGAAACCTACCAAACCCACACATTTCTGAAAACTAGACACCCGGCGGCTTCCAGGGAGGTATGGCTTGCATGGATCCCCTAACGTTTCCTTACCCAGAATCCCCTGCAAACCTCAATTTTAGCTGAAAAAATCACTTTTTTCATACATTTTGGGGTGGGAAAGTTGTGGCATCACCAGGCTCACACAAATTTACCACCACCCAGCGTTCCCCCAGGTCTCCCGGTAAAAATGGTGCCTCATTTGTGTGGGAGGCCCAAGTACCCGTGGCAGGCAAGGGCCCAAAACAGAGTGAGGCGACATCAAAATGGCTTATCGCAAAACAGCCTGGTTTTGCCTGGTGGGTCACTTTGGTTTTTGGCCCGGTGCTCGGCGGCCATCTAGGGAAACCTACCAAACCCACACATTTCTGAAAACTAGACACCCGGCGGCTTCCAGGGAGGTATGGCTTGCGTGGATCCCCCAACGTTTCCTTACCCAGAATCCCCTGCAAACCTCATTTTTAGTAGAACAAATCACCTTTTTCACATATTTTGGGGTGGGAAAGTTGTGGCATCACCGGGCTCACACAAATTTACCAACACCCAGCGTTCCCCCAGGTCTCCCAGTAAAAATAGGGCCTCACTTGTGTGGGAGGCCCAAGTACCCGCGACAGGCAAGGGCCCAAAACGTAGTGAGGTGACATCAAAATGGCCTATCGCAAAACCACCTTGTTTTAAAAGGGGGTCACTTTGGTTTTTGACCCGGTGCTCGGCGGCCATATAGGGAAACCTACCAAACCCACACATTTCTGAAAACTAGACACCCGGCGGCTTCCAGGGAGGTATGGCTTACGTGGATCCCCCAACGTTTCCTTACCCAGAATCCCCTGCAAACCTCAATTTTAGCTGAAAAAATCACTTTTTTCACACATTTTGGGGTGGGAAAGTTGTGGCATCACCGGGCTCACACAAATTTACCACCACCCAGCGTTCCCCCAGGTCTCCCGGTAAAAATGGTACCTCACTTGTGTGGGAGGCCCAAGTACCCGCGGCAGGCAAGGGCACAAAACGTAGTGAGGCGACATCAAAATGGCCTATCGCAAAACCACCTGGTTTTGCCTGGTGGGTCACTTTGGTTTTTGGCCCGGTGCTCGGCGGCCATCTAGGGAAACCTACCAAACCCACACATTTCTAAAAACTAGACACCTGGCGGCTTCCAGGGAGGTATGGCCTGCGTGGATCCCCCAACGTTTCCTTACCTAGAATCCCCTGCAAACCTCAATTTTAGCAGAAAAAAATACTTTTTTCACACATTTTGGGGTGGGAATGTTGTGGCATCACCGGGCTCACACAAATTTACCACCACCCAGAGTTCCCCCTGGTCTCCCGGTAAAAATGGTGCCTCACTTGTGTGGGAGGCCCAAGTACCCGTGGCAGGCAAGGGCCCAAAACGTAGTGAGGCGACATCAAAATGGCCTATCGCAAAACCTCCTGGTTTTGCCTGGTGGGTCACTTTGGTTTTTGGCCCGGTGCTCGGCGGCCATCTAGGGAAACCTACCAAACCCACACATTTCTGAACACTAGACACCCGGCGGCTTCCAGGGAGGTATGGCTTGCGTGGATCCCCCAACGTTTCCTTACCCAGAATCCCCTGCAAACCTCATTTTTAGCAGAACAAATCACCTTTTTCACATATTTTGGGGTGGGAAAGTTGTGGCATCACCGGGCTCACACAAATTTACCACCACCCAGCGTTCCCCCAGGTCTCCCGGTAAAAATGGGGCCTCACTTGTGTGGGAGGCCCAAGTACCCGCGGCAGGCAAGGGCCCAAAACGTAGTGAGGCGACATCAAAATGGCCTATCACAAAACCACCTGGTTTTGCCTGGTGGGTCACTTTGATTTTTGGCCCGGTGCTCGGCGGCCATCTAGGGAAACCTACCAAACCCACACATTTCTGAAAACTAGACACCCGGCGGCTTCCAGGGAGGTATGGCTTGCGTGGATCCCCCAACGTTTCCTTACCCAGAGTCCCCTGCAAACCTCAATTTTAGCTGAAACAAATCACTTTTTTCACACATTTTGGGGTGGGAAAGTTGTGGCATCACCGGGCTCACACAAATTTACCACCACCCAGCATTCCCCCAGGTCTCCCTGTAAAAATGGTGCCTCACTTGTGTGGGAGGCCCAAGTACCCGCGGCAGGCAAGGGCCCAAAACGTAGTGAGGTGACATCAAAATGGCCTATCGCAAAACCACCTGGTTTTGCCTGGTGGGTCACTTTGGTTTTTGGCCCGGTGCTCGGCGGCCATCTAGGGAAACCGACCAAACCCACACATTTCTAAAAACTAGACACCTGGCGGCTTCCAGGGAGGTATGGCTTGCGTGGATCCCCCAACGTTTCCTTACCTATAATCCCCTGCAAACCTCAATTTTAGCAGAAAAAATCACTTTTTTCACATATTTTGGGGTGGGAAAGTTGTGGCATCACCGGGCTCACACAAATTTACCACCACCCAGCGTTCCCCTAGGTCTCCCGGTAAAAATGGTGCCTCACTTGTGTGGGAGGCCCAAGTACCCGCGACAGGCAAGGGCCCAAAACGTAGTGAGGTGACATCAAAATGGCCTATCGCAAAACCACCTTGTTTTAAAAGGGGGGTCACTTTGGTTTTTGACCCGGTGCTCGGCGGCCATATAGGGAAACCTACCAAACCCACACATTTCTGAAAACTAGACACCCGGCGGCTTCCAGGGAGGTATGGCTTGCGTGGATCCCCCAACGTTTCCTTACCCAGAATCCCCTGCAAACCTCAATTTTAGCTGAAAAAATCACTTTTTTCACACATTTTGGGGTGGGAAAGTTGTGGCATCACCGGGCTCACACAAATTTACCACCACCCAGCGTTCCCCCAGGTCTCCCGGTAAAAATGGTGCCTCACTTGTGTGGGAGGCCCAAGTACCCGCGGCAGGCAAGGGCACAAAACGTAGTGAGGCGACATCAAAATGGCCTATCGCAAATCCACCTGGTTTTGCCTGGTGGGTCACTTTGGTTTTTGG
The DNA here is from genome assembly GCF_964204655.1 of Triturus cristatus. Classification (NCBI taxonomy): domain Eukaryota; kingdom Metazoa; phylum Chordata; class Amphibia; order Caudata; family Salamandridae; genus Triturus; species Triturus cristatus. The sequence goes on along the minus strand of NC_140587.1, from coordinate 944,184,078 downwards.
CCCGGTGCTCGGCGGCCATCTAGGGAAACCTACCAAACCCACACATTTCTGAAAACTAGACACCCGGCGGCTTCCAGGGAGGTATGGATTGCGTGGATCCCCCAACGTTTCCTTACCCAGAATCCCCTGCAAACCTCAATTTTAGCTGAAAAAATCACTTTTTTCACACATTTTGGGGTAGGAAAGTTGTGGCATCACCGGGCTCACACAAATTTACCACCACCCAGCGTTCCCCCAGGTCTCCCAGTAAAAATGGTACCTCACTTGTGTGGGAGGCCCAAGTACCCGCGGCAGGCAAGGGCCCAAAACGTAGTGAGGCGACATCAAAATGGCCTATCACAAAACCACCTGGTTTTGCCTGGTGGGTCACTTTGGTTTTTGGCCCGGTGCTCGGCGGCCATCTAGGGAAACCTACCAAACCCACACATTTCTGAAAACTAGACATCCGGCGGCTTCCAGGGAGGTATGGCGTGCGTGGATCCCCCAACGTTTCCTTACCCAGAATCCCCTGCAAACCTCAATTTTAGCAGAAAAAAATCACTTTTTTCACACATTTTGGGGTGGGAAAGTTGTGGCATCACCGGGCTCACACAAATTTACCACCACCCAGCGTTCCCCCAGGTCTCCCGATAAAAATGGTGCCTCACTTGTGTGGGAGGCCCAAGTACCTGCGGCAGGCACCCCAAAATGTGTGGGTTTGGTAGGTTTCCCTAGATGGCTGCCGAGCACCGGGTCAAAAACCAAAGTGAACCCCCTTGCAAAACCAGGTGGTTTTGCGATAGGCCATTTTGATGTCACCTCACTACGTTTTGGGCCCTTGCCTGCCACGGGTACTTGGGCCTCCCACAAAAGTGAGGCACCATTTTTACCGGGAGACCTGGGGGAACGCAGGGTGGTGGTAAATTTGTGTGAGCCCGGTGATGCCACAACTTTCCCACCCCAAAATATGTGAAAAAAGTGATTTTTTCAGCTAAAATTGAGGTTTGCAGGGGATTCTGGGTAAGGAAACGTTGGGAGAGCCACGCAAGCCATACCTCCCTGGAAGCCGCCGGGTGTCTAGTTTTCAGAAATGTGTGGGTTTGGTAGGTTTCCCTAGGTGGCCGCCGTGCTCCGGGTCAAAAACCAAAGTGACCCCCCTTGCAAAACCAGGTGGTTTTGCGATAGGCCATTTTGATGTCACCTCACTACGTTTTGGGCCCTTGCCTGCCGCGGGTACTTGGGCCTCCCACACAAGTGAGGCCCCATTTTTACCGGGAGACCTGGGGGAACACTGGGTGGTGGTAAATTTGTGTGAGCCCGGGGATGCCACAACTTTCCCACCCCAAAATGTGTTGTTTTCAGCTAAAATTGAGGTTTGCAGGGGATTCTGGGTAAGGAAACATTGGGGGATCCACGCAAGCCATATCTCCCTGGAAGCCGCCGGGTGTCTAGTTTTCAGAAATGTGTGGGTTTGGTAGGTTTCCCTAGATGGCCGCCGAGCACCGGGTCAAAAACCAAAGTGACCCCCCTTGCAAAACCAGGTGGTTTTGCGATAGGCTATTTTGATGTCACCTCACTACGTTTTGGGCCCTTGCCTGCTGCGGGTACTTGGGCCTCCCACACAAGTGAGGCACCATTTTTACCGGGAGACCTGGGGGAACGCTGGGTGGTGGTAAATTTGTGTGAGCCCGGGGATGCCACAACTTTCCCACCCCAAAATGTGTGAAAAAAGTGTTTTTTTCAGCTGAAATTGAGGTTTGCAGGGGATTCTGGGTAAGGAAACGTTGGGAGATCCATGCAAGCCATACCTCCCTGGAAGCCGCCGGGTGTCTAGTTTTCAGAAATGCATGGGTTTGGTAGGCTTCCTGTAGGAACCTGGGGTCACCAGGCCCTAAGGGCGGTAACGTGGCCCGAGCCGGTCGGGCAACCAGAGGGCTATGTGTTAAGCAACCATACACCACACGCTTCTCATGGACTAGAGTCACACACAATAAGGGACGCCACGCCGTTTAAATTATGCAAATACTTCAAGTTTATCCAAGTATAGCTGGTCAGTTGCATATCATTACCTTCGAGCAGAGCATATAACACAGTGCGCTACTCGCGTTCCTGGGCATGTAATTACTTTCGAGCAGAGCATATAACACAGTGCGCTACTCGCATTCCTTGGCATGTAATTTACTTTCGAGCAGAGCCTATAACACAGTGCGCTACTCGCATTCCTTGGCATGTAATTTACTTTCGAGCAGAGCATATAACACAGTGCGCTACTCGCATTCCTTGGCATGTAATTTACTTTCGAGCAGAGCATAAAACACAGTGCGCTACTCGCATTCCTTGGCATGTAATTTACTTTCGAGCAGAGCATATAACACAGTGCGCTACTCGCAGTCCCGGTCTCTCCGGCTGGGGAAGCAGGGTCGGTGGCGTGAAGCGCCACAGGAGGGTAATGTCAGTCAGTTCTTTGGGCGGCTTCCCGTGGGGAGGGTGACCGGACTTGAGGAGCGGGTCCCTATGCTCCGGTGCAGATCACAGAGCACCGCGCTCAGTATTACAGAAGGGGGGACACGGACAGGATCCCTCGGCGGGATCTCTCCGTCGCGCAGGCAGGGGAGGGGACTCCCACAGAGGGGACAACCCGGGCCAAGTGCGGTGTGGTTTCCAGACCAGCAGGGGGCGCACCAGGGGGGATCTCGGCCTCCGGGCTTACCTCCGTCTCGGCGTCAGCAGGTGTCCGTCCTCACGACGTTGGGGGAACTCGGCCCCGACCTTGCGCACCTCCTCACACGGCTGCGACGGCAGCGACGGGGCCCCGGACTTCACCTGGGCCTCGCGACACAGCAGGGCACTCCTCCAGGCCTCCAGGCCGCGGCGGTGAGCACGCTGGCTTCGTCGTCGCAGGGGGGGGGCTCAAATTAAGGATGGGGGTAAAGTGCTCAGCGGAGCACGCTGCCGGGGGTCCCAGACCAGGGCAGGGAGCGCGGGGGTCACAGCGCTAGTACCTGGTCGATCCTCGGTGACTTGGCAATCGGCTTAGTATTTTGTTCAATAGGGTAGCTTGGACACGCAGTCTCAGCTCTGGCATTCAAGGCTTACAGCTCGCTCTTGTCATGCAGTCTCAGTTCTTAAAGTTAGGTTTCAGTTCTCAGTTGACAGATGAAGTCTTTTGGCGCAGATGTATCTGGCGCCCTTAAGGGGTTCTGTTACAGGGGTAGGGATGGAGACGGCGACTAGGTCCTTTCTAGTCAGGTTGGCAGAGAGTCTCTGGGTCCTCCTACTACTGGGCAAGATCAGTGGGATTCACAGGGCACCTCACTCACTTAAGAGGTGTTAGACCTGGCACCTTGGCGTGAGTCTCCCTTCCTCTTTTAGTCGCTGTGCCTCATGTGTTTTTATGGTGTTGGCCGCTCAGCGCGCTGTGCCACTGCCAACCAGTGTCGCGGTGCGAGTGCTCCCTTGTAAATTGTATATGTTGGTTAGATTCCATGATTGGATTGTTTGGTTTACTATCAGACCCCAGTAAAGTGCGCCAGGAGCACCAGGGCATGTAAATGCAAACACCGCGGGTGGGCTTGCAGCACGGATTGTGCCACCCACAGAAGCGGCCGGTAAAATATGTCTAAGGTCTGCCATCGCAGAACCTGCGTGCAGTCTGGTACTGACATGCTGACTGGCAAGTGCCCACACTTGCCGGTCCCTAAAACCTTCCCTTAGCTGCATGTTAGTCACCCCTCTGGTAGGCCCACGGGCAGGGTGCGTTGTAAGCCTAAGGTAGGACAAGCCTGGATGCGTGGCATGTCCTAGTAGTGAATGACCGCCATCTTGTTGTTCACTACTGCAAGGCTACCCTGTTCTCATAGGCCAGTATGGGCGGCCTGGATTGTTACACCCTATGATCCTAACCGACCCAGGGAACATGGTAGAAGATCGAGTTTAGTATGCCTGAACTCGGAATAATAAGGTACATCTTTTCGCAAGGTTTATTTTAATATTCCGGGTTTGCAAATGCCGCTTTTAGAAAGCTGGCCTTTGCTTGCCTAAACATTTCAGCCCGCCTCTGCGTGATGTGTATCTGATGTCTGGCTGGTGTGAGTGACAGGGCTGGGGGAACCCAGATGGGCAGGGCTAGGTAGCCTGGTGGTGAATGGGACGATCGACAGGTAGATGGGTGGGAGGAGTGCTCCTAGGCTCTGAATAGGACAGTACTCTGCCACCTCAATGCCGGCTCCGCCCCCTGTGGAGCGTCTGAGGACTCTGCCCTGCACTCTGAAAGGAGAAGCCTGCATCGCGTAAACAAAGTGCTCAGAAACCGGACTGAACTAGGCAAGGGCCCCCCTGGCCTGGGAGAACAAAAGATTTGCTGTATAAATGGAGGAGCCCTGCTCCTGAGAAACTAGATCCGCTTTTGACCAAGAAGAATCTCTGCCTGAGGAGGAGGCACCGGGAAAGCTGTAGGAGGAAGAATGTCCCTATCCTGGGGGATTGGCCTACAGTGGTGACCTTGCTGCCAAAGGGGAGAAGAGAAACTGTTGCTGAAGACTTTGCTTTATTTTTTTACTTTCAAGACGTGTGCTTTTCCAAAACGATCTCCAAGGGCTTGGAACTGAGCTTGCCCCCTGAACTGAGCCCCAGGACCATTGGGCTCTACCTGATCTTCACTCGCCTGCCGCTGGACTGTGGTGTCCTTTCCCTCGCTGGAGCTGTGACCCTCGTGCCTCAGTCCCTCCCTGAGCCGTGACCAGGACTGCTTAGCCGCCCCCGCCTTGGGAAGAGCCTCGCTCGATCGGAGCCGCTCCCCCTACACTGTGCTGGGCTGCCCCTGTCACCTCGCTCGCTGGAGGCTCGCTGTGCACCTTCACCCTCCCGCCGGAATCGGCGTTTGTGGGCATCTCCAAGCCTCGGACAGCCCGGACGTATCGGCGTGCCCGGCTGCCCCGCTTTGTTCACCCGCCACCTGCAACACCCCGCTCTTGTCGTGAGCCTGAAGATCAGACACCCATCGTGAAGTGTGGGAGCCTCGGACGCCGCCTCGCCCTTCTGTCGAAGAGCCGCTGAAATCCCGCACCCACCTTCGCGTCAAGAAACAAGGTACTGTACTTACGAACTCGACCGTGAGCTCGCATCGGATCCAGGGTCCGCAACGTTCTGATTTCCCTGTCATCTGCCGAGGGCTTCCCGGGCGCTGCCTCAGCACGAAGTGTGCCGAGGCCTACAGTTACCTTGTGCCCGCCTAAAGAACTTTCCGTAACAAAAAGAACTTTACCGTATTCCTAAGAATTGTGGCCCCATCAGTTCATCGTTACTGGGCCTTGTATTTGAATCTGCTGAATCTACATAAAAGCTTATTTTTACATATTACCTGATTGGTGTCCGTTTGTGGTGCATGCAAGGGGTTTACTGTATGTGTAATTGCATTTGCTTAACCGTGTACCCCTGAGACTTAGCCTAGACTGCTCGCGCCACGCACCTAGAGGGTGAGCAGGGGTTATTCTGGGGAGTCATCCTTCGCCCTGACAAGAAGTAAAGGGTCCCTGCTTGTTGTGGGTTCACACCTGCGTCAACCAGAGCCCCCTCATTTCTAACATTGGTGGCAGCGGTGGGATTTACGGATTTGCATTTGTGGTTTGCGTATAGTGAATCACTGATCACCACGTAGTGAGAGCAGACCAGTAACACAGCCACAAGACTAGAATTTGTTTTTGTTTTGCCAAGAATCTCCGTTGTTAAAGCCATGCCTGGTTCACTTTCCGCCGGAAGGGCAGCTTCTATAATCTCTGGATTTGAGGACGTAGATTGGGAAGAAGACGCACTTCAGAATCATACCAATGAAGAATTGAAAGGTTTTTGCTCCAAGTTCAGGATTGCCCAAACTGGATTAAAAAACAAGGCCCAACTTGTGAAGGCGCTGAGGGCCTGGTATGAGTCAAAGGCACCAGAGAATCAGGTGGAAGTGGTTCCACCAGAAAGTGTCCATGAGTTTGGCAGAGGCCTGTCACCAGAAGAGTTGGCAGACAGGGCAGCAACCCGGGCACACAAGGTGGAGATGGCGAAACTTCATGGGCAGATGGATATGGAAAAACAAAGATTAGCCATGGAAGAAAAGAAACTACAATTAGAGCATGACATGAAGCTGAGGGAGCTGGAGCTGAAAGCAAAAAAGCAAAAAGTTTGGAGCTTAATCCCTCTGGTGGCAGCACACCGCCAGTACCGGCGGAACCAAGAGTTTATATTCCCAAGGATGTAGTGAAGGAGTTCTTCAAGAATGACGACATCGGGCAGTGGTTCAGAGCCTACGAGGTAGCCATGTCTTCCCACCGGGTCCCTGAGAAGGATTGGGGAGCGGGGTTGTGGGGACGGTTCCTGAGTGAAGGGCGGGACACGCTGTTAGATTTACCTGCTGATGTTCGTAATTCTTATGCCCATATGAAGGAAGCATTGATGGCTAGGTATGGGTTGACCCCTGAGTTATATAGACAGAGGTTCAGGGGTTGCACTAAGATTCCCAATAGTACGTATGTGGAGTATGTGACTTTCTTTTGCAGAGCGCTGGATGGTTGGGTAAAGGGTAGTAAGGTAAATGATTATCAAGGGCTTCTTGATTTAATGGCATGGGAGCACTTGTCCAGTAATTGTTTTCTTGAGCTACGCCAGCACCTGATAGATAGTAGGCTGACTAACCCGAGGAAACTTGCTGAGGAGGTGGACCGCTGGGTCAGTACCAGGGTCCACAAGGGTACCGTGGGCGATTCCGCCAAAGGTGGGCAGGGTCCCCAGCAGAAGAGTGGGGGGGACAGGGGTAAACAGAAGCAGTTCCAAAAAGGGCACCAAAATAGTCCCCAAGGGAACCAAGGGAAGGGCTCTCAGCCTCCCCCACCCCAGAAACCGACCGGGGCCCCCACCGGTCCTCCTGTTCAGAAGGGGCCCGTAAGATGTTACAGGTGTAACAATTTGGGGCATTTTGCCTCTGATGTAAAGTGTCCGTTGTTTGGTAAACCAGCACCCACTGGTGCTCCACCCCGGCAGGTGACTAGTGTAGCCTTGGGGGAGGAGAGGGATGTCCAAGGTGGGTGGGGTCCCGCAGAGATGTCCCTGGTCTCGCTAGGAGACCGTGAAGTGGTCCCTCCAACCCAGCTGCCTGAGAACACTAAGAAGTACAGGCAGTGGGTGACCATAAATGGCCATAGGGTGGAAGCTCTTAGAGATACAGGAGCCAGCGTGACAGCTGTCAGGTGTCACCTGGTGTCTCAGGAGCAGGTGATCCCCAATGCATTCTATCCCGTTGTTGCCGCTGACAACACAGAGAGGCACTGCAAGGTGGCTCAGGTTCCCTTCGAGTGGGGGGGGTCTCTGGTACTCTTCAGGTAGCTGTGAGGCCCGCCATGCCTGTAGACTGTTTGTTAGGGAACGATTTGGAGAGCTCACCTTGGGCTAAGGTGGAGCAGAGTGCTCACCTGGAGATGTTGGGTATGCCGGATTGGGCGTGTGTCACCACACGGTCCATGGCAGCCAGTAGAGGTACTCAAGAGGTCCTGGAGCCTGAGAGGGAGGCCCAGGAACCGGCCTCAGAGAGAAGGCGCAAGGGGCGCGGGAAGCCGGCCCCTGAAGTTCCCACGGTCCAGGAGGAAGCAGACCTTGAGGGGGATGCCCTGGAACCTACAGGGGAACAAATAGCTGAACTGGGAGATCTGCCGGAGCTGACCCATTGGCAGCAGGAAGGGGGTCCCACCAGGGAGGACTTTTGTAAGGCGCAGAAGGAGTGCCCTTCTCTCATAGGTATGCGGCAGCAGGCTGCAGACCAGGCCGCAGGTGATCAGTCAGGATCACATTTCGTTTACTGGGAGAACGACCTCCTATGTACAGAGCCTAAGGTTGCTGAGCCTGGGTCAGCCCGTGCGCTGGTGGTACCCCAGGACTTCAGAGCCTTCCTACTGGGGCTGGCTCACGATGTGCCATTGGCCGGGCATTTGGGGCAGGACAAGACCTTTGAAAGGCTTGTCACCCACTTTTATTGGCCTCAAATGCGCAGGAGTTCAGATACTCACTGCAGGACATGCCAGACTTGCCAGGCAAGTGGAAAGAGTGGAAGGAAGCGGAAGGCTCCACTCCAGCCATTCCCTGTGGTCGGTACTCTATTCCAGCGAGTGGGGATTGACATTGTAGGGCCACTGGACCCCAGGACAGCGATGGGCAATAGGTTCATCCTGGTCCTGGTGGACCATGCCACCTGGTACCCGGAAGCCATTCCTCTGAGGACAGTTGAGGAAAATAAAAATCTATGAGGCCTATGTGTCCCCATGTGCCCCCCCCCCAACGCGTATGTGCACATACATGTAACCTATGTATTTCCCCTCCATGGCCTTTCTATCATGATGCTTATGCTATAACGTGGCCTGCCATCATCCAGTCTCCCATGAGAGAAACGACAAATCTGTATTGAGGCCTACACGTTTTTCATCATGTTTTCCTGCATTTTCATGAAGCCCATGTTTATGGCTCAGCCAGAGCCGAAAAGAGGTTTCATGCCTCAGAACGCTCTGAAAGCTGCAGCTACGTCTCCTTGGCCTTGCACACTTGGGCCTCAGCCAAAGGGGCCCCGACCGAGGTGCCGAGACAGTATTGAGCACGGTTATCTGCTTACTCTTACTGAAACCACATTCTTGCCTGGTGAAGGAGGAATGAACGCGACCCATCTGCAAGGAGGGAGCCCAGCCCTACTGTCTCTCTTTGTGAGATTGCAAAGCTCACGTCAGTAAAAAGCCCATAGCCCCCATGTAAGGCCTCTGCAGTAAATGAAGTAAATGAAGAAATAGATGCCACATCGGCTCTTGGTGATGAGCAACCTATGTCACAAATCAGTCCCTGCTCCAGACATCGGATATCAGATAATACAAGATGTGCTGGTTGTCCTGACACTGAAGGCCTCACTCACTGAAGGCCTCACTTCCAGACTTGTCCGGTTGCATAGCAACCCTCCCCACGTCAGTTACACGTCATGCTCGAGTTGAGCACAAGTAAGGCAAAGTTCCAGTACAATTCCAGCAGATCACGCAACCCCCTCCAGGTATCCACCCACACATGACAAATTACCCATTATCATCAAGTGGACGCCCACATGGACGCCCACCTTCACGCCTACTTACACGCCCACATGCTCTTATCTCATTCTCTCTTGCTCTTTTGCTTACGTACAATTGAGAAATGTATATATACTGTACTCTGTGAATAATGTTTTGAGAATATTGAGAATACTTTTGAGTCCCTTTCCAGATCCTTTTTGGTGATGGTAATATTCTCCCTTTGACTCAAGTTATTGGAATAAAGCCCTTTATGAACCTGATACCACAGACTCAGCCTCTTGCTTTATGCATGATCTTATTTATATTTTAAAAATTCTGAGAGCGTAATATTTTATTTACCACATAATGGCGCCAGTTACATCTCTTTCCCCACACGCCGGAGATGAAGTTCCAGTTTTGCCCCCTTCCATAGCCGTGACGGACTTCAAGCGCGCACGTCGCGGGTCTTCCCGCCAACTCCCTCAGGCCAACGAAGGGGACAGACTGCGACCAGGCATCCATACGAGGCGGTGAGGAACGCAGATTGTCCTACCCAGAGCCCACCTGCGAGAGAGCTGTGTCCAAGGTATACAGAGGCCCACCAGATTCCGAAGTTCCGAAGTATCCAGGTCACGAGTCGAGTCCAGTCCAGTTTGGTCTAGTCCAGTTCAGTTCCGAGGCCTTCCGTTCCGTGCTACCCGGTGAGTACCGTTGCTGGGGAGGCAGTTAGACGTGCACATTAGGTTGTGCCGGTCAAGACGGGTTTGGGTACACAAATCCGGTCTGCACTGTTTCAGCAGTGTATCTGTACTGTTTAGCAGTATATCTAGTATGTCTTGCATATAATTCAGTATTCTCTAGTGTTAGTATTATGTCAGTAACTAGTTTCCTATTAGTTATCATCGTTCGTTAAATGTTAAATGTTAAATGTTTTAATATGTTTTAAAAATTGTGGTATGAATGAGTGTTCATTATTGTGTTTATTGTAATTTATTGTGTTCAAAATCAAGTAGCAAAGTTTAAAGATGCCGTTCTTTTCAAAATTAAGACAGATCAAAACTAGAAAAGGGGTACTCGAGGAAGCTGTTCCCATTCCACCTAGGGACACCCCAGGGTACTTTATGTACCATAAGCATGGCCTAGATGCCGTATTATTTCTTGATTTATGGGTGGACTACACCAAGGATCTAGCCGAAAGTCAGAGGTGGCCCGCAGTTGGGACATGGGATGCAGTTGCATCAAGAGAGTAGAAGAAGAGTTCTGGAAAAAGACAGCCAGACAGTCACAGAAAAATGCCATTGAATTATGGCGTAAAGAATTGCATAGACCCACAGAGAAAGCGCTCAGAAAAGAAGAGAAAAGTAGGGAGGATTCAGACAAAGCCCAAGAAAACGTATTAGTTGAGGAAGGTATCCGAGTAAAAGCAGAACAAGTAGACAGACAACGAAACACTCTTATGAAAGAGAAAATGTAGACCAGCTAGGAAGGATGCCATTGAGTTTTGGCGCAAGGAGTCACATAGGAGGACAGGAGGACAGAGTAAGTGTTTCACGAAGCAGAGAGAAGTAGAATGGAGTCTGGAAAAGCCAAGGAAAAGATGTTACAGGAGGAAGTGGAGCTGGTAAAATGAGCGCACGCTGACAGAAAAAGAAATACTGACGTTGCTGGTATTTATCCCGTCCTTTCAGAGGACCTAGCAATAGTGGCCCCAGTAGAAAGACCAAACGAACAGCGCATAGCTGGTGTTTTCATGGTCCAACATTTGATTACGTTGTCAAAAGAAAATTGAGAGGGGTGTAGCTGGAGAAGGAGCAACACCTGTGATTTGATGACACCTCTAATGTACAAAGTGTTAATGAAAAATAATTAGTGAAAAGTTTAGCTTGAGAAAAATTGTGGGTATTTCGAATTTGCAAAATTGTTCCAGAATCCAGGTTTGTGTTCTTGGTGGTCCAGTGAGCCAATGTGCTGGGTCAAGACGGTAAGATTATGACCCCCTGAGAGCAAATTGTATATAAAAATAATTTTTCAATTGGGCGAATTATTGCAGTTTTTATGGAATTGAGTAGTCTTTTCTTCTTTGACAGCTTCAGAGTGAGGAGAAGGTGGGGGCTGTGTAGAGCAGAATGTGATACAGAAATCGGAGACAGATTCTGACCTTGTAGCCAGTGTAGGTGGGGGCCGGTGAGAGGAGCAGAACAGAGGCACTGCTTAGAAAGCTTCTCTGACATCGCATCTGTGTAATGCCTGCAGCCGGAGAGCCTTGGGGGCCAGGAGTAGGAAAAACAAAAAAGTTGGCTGGCAGCCCAGGCTCAGGCCGCGCTGAGGGGCTATTTTTAGCTTCTCTGATAAGACAGGGCAGCTGAGAAATGTAAGTCGAGAAAGATTCCCTTGGTCTATTCTGTGCTAAACCAGTGCCCCGGGGAAATGTCTATGGAGAAGATTTGTTTTATTTTTTAGCAATTGTTATATTGCTTCTGGCCAGAAAGTAAAATGTTGCTCTTGCTTGGAATTTTAAGGGCTATATGCCTATATAAAAACGATTTTCAAATTCAGACATTTTTTAATTGTGGCCACAAGCTGCCACCAGTTGCATTGGATAAATGATCCAGTGGTTAAAAGTCTGTGAGGAGAGATGAGAGGTGCGTCTTCGTCTGGGACATTAGGGTACATTGTGTTGACGAAGATGCATAGCTCATTTTTATGAAAAAAAAACAAACAGGTTCGTGTGTTCTTCGTTTTTGATTATTCTTGCTGATTCTGTGTGTCAGACTTGACACGGTGATTTCAGATGGGGGTGTATAGGGCAGGTAAATCAGTTATTGATTATAAGCCTGACAAATTAAGCAGGCCAGAATGTTCGCCTCTGAGCTGTAGGTACAGAAATTGGGCGTCACTGCTCATTTATATATGTTAACGCAATTTGTCTATGCTTTCTGTGCTTGGTATACTGATTGTATACTGTATGTATTTTATATATGTTTTGTTTTTGTGTTGTATTGACCAGTATGTTTGGCATTAATACAAGTTCTCCTGGGCGTTACAGAGATGGACGTGACGACGTATATCTTTGCGCTGCGCTTGGCTGGAACTTGTTCACAATTACTAAATTTCACAGACATGATATTACCTTTATCATGCTGTCAAAATAGCAGACAACACGTTATCAGTGTATGTCTAATTGGTGTTGGAGATGAATGAAATAAAAGAAATAGTTATGCAAGACTTAAATATGTATCACATGACTGCCTTTCTCTTATAGACAGGCAGCCTCGGTCATATGTTTCCAGATTGGACATTAAGGAACCATTATGATCTGTGCACTCGCATCTTACCTCTTGAAAGGCCTGTTTTAAATAAGGACTGCCACCCCAGAGTGACAAATGAGGCTCGGTATTTAGGGTAATGAGAAAATATCTGACGGGATTTCCTTTTTAAAGTTTGCTTTAGTAAGCTCATTCTTGTAAGTGGTGGCCCCAAAAATTGACTTGTTTTTAAATTAGGCTGTTTATTGTATAGGTGGAAATTATTGCAAAATGACTGATTTCTTTAGCAGATGAATTATTAATTATCAACATTAACAACTGTTCTTAAACTTGGTTTTCCGAATATTTAGGTAATTTAGCATTCCTATTAGGGCCTCCTAGCATTAATATTGACTTCAGGTTGGTGTAGGTTCATGTAATAGGGACATTTGCATATGAGATGTCATTTGGCCAGCTTATGAGCTAACACAATGAGGTTTGTACATTAATTTGAAGGATTTCTCGCCGTTTCAAATACGCTGTGTATCTCCTATAATTTTGCTTACGCCCAGTAGCTACACACAGGGATTAATAGTGTTGACAAGACACAGGGTTTGATAGTGTTTGACAGCAGTGAAATCTGTTTCGGATTTCCTCCTGTCAAAAAGGGGGGGAAGGAGGAGAATATTGGCTTTCTGCTGGCCCCTGAGGAGGTTCGCTTCCCGCTAGCCCCTTAAGAAATTAAGCCCCTTAGAAATTAGCCCCCTTAGAAATTAAGCCGAGGAAATAGGTATGGTGCTTTCCCCTTTTTCTCATGTTTTATTGTGATCTTTCAGGGGAATTAGTCCAAGCCCCTAATACAGCTTCTACTAAAGTCCTCCCTTGAACACAAGAACACACTGTGGCATTTGAAGAATTAAAGAGAGCTTTATGTCAAGCACCAGTTTTAGCAAACCCTGATTACAACAAATCGTTTATGCTTTTTGTGACAGAGCGGGATGGAACAGCACTATCTGTCCTAACACAAGATCATGCAGGAAAACACGAGCCCTGTGCTTATTTTTCTAGTACATTAGACCCAGTAGCACAGGCTTTGCCTGCGTGCCTAAAATCAGTTGCAGCAACGGCCTTAGCCATAAGACAAAGTGACTCGATAGTGCTGGGCCACCCTCTGACAGTACAAGTACCACACGCAGTAGAGGTTCTCTTGAACCGGACACAAACACAACACCTGACTGTAGCTAGACTGACAGGCTATGAGCCAACGTTATTTCAACCACACATAGAGATCAGACGATGCAACATACTGAATCCTGCTACCCTTTTGCCTTCCAGTACAGAAAGCGTTTCACCACACGACTGTGTTGAAGTAATACATACCGTGACTAAACCAAGACAAGACTTGACAGACGTTACACTCCGAGACCCCGACCTAACACTATAAGTTGACGGCTCATGCATGAGGACAGGGGCGGGAGAATTAGTGGCAGCATATGCAGTGACTACTGATACTGTAATAATAGAGACTAAAAGAATAGACATATTGTCAGCACAAGCAGCAGAGCTCATCGCCCTGACACAAGCGTGCATAAGAGCTAAAGCACCTGAGAGTAAACATTTACACCGATTCTGTGGCGAGAAAGAGGTTTCTTGACCTCTCATGGGGCCAAGATACAGCATGGCCCCCTTATTCAAGCCCTACTGGAAGCAATACATTTACCAACAGCCATAGCTATCCTAAAATGTAAAGCACATACTAGAGCCACAGATACCATTTCCCAAGGCAATGATCTGGCAGACCGAACAGCTAAACAGACAGCTCAGACCCCACTAGACATGACAAAATCACAGATACTATCACTGTCCAAAGCCATGACAGTTAGGGATCCTTCCAGGGATGTACAAGACATTCAGACACATGCTACTATGGACGAATTAAAGAAATGGTCGGAACAAGGAGGGGTACTGACTGATCAGGGTTGGATGAATAAGGGCAAATACACATGGTTTCTTCCTGATTCGATGGTACAAGTGATTATAAATACTGCACATAGTCCTGCACACTTAGGAGAGAAAGCAATGATAGATAGCTTACAGAATATATGGTTCAACAAGCACCTGCGTGCAGCAGCGAAACAAAAGGTCAGAACATGTATGATCTGTTGCCAATTCAATACAGGTAAAGGCATTCCGATGGAACAAGGTGGATTCCCTGACCACCCTTTTGAAGTGCTCCAAATGGATTATATCCAAATAAACAGATGTAGAGGTTACAAATATGTCCTGGTACTAATGAAGCAGGTGTCCCTTCTGTTAGGGTATACCTGGAAATTCCATTGTGTGCGACATCCTGAAGCAGCAGGCCTTGTAGAAAGACATAATCAGACATTAAAAATTTGCGCAGACAAAGGTGTAGATTGGATGGTAGCCCTGCCGGTTGCCCTCTTTTACATGCGAATGGTGGCCCATTCTAGAACAAGCTTATCTCCCTATGAAGTGGTCTTTGGTAGACTACCAAATATGTGGGGCACTCCAATGCCTAAAAGATTACTGATGTTGATAGTAACATGCTGACAGATTACCTGGCTTCCTTGATGTCTGCACTACTCTCTTGTTGTTCGCAGGTTGCTGCCGCCTTCCCTGACAACACCCAGGTCAAAGAATACTCCATCGCTCCTGGATGGAAGGCGCCAAAGTCAGTGCTCTGGACCACGGGGACGGCCGTTAAAGTCAAAGGGCGGAAAGGATGGTTGCACCTTCACCACTCTTTTACAAAGGAAAGACTTTGAACACCATTTTCTAGAGGAGACTCCCCAGAAGTTTCCACAAAGCTAAACTTTGATCTAAAAAGTCAGAACCCGTTTGATCAATTAAGTCCACTAGGTGGTGAAGCGGTTGAACATGTATTCTGGCTCACACAAGATCTTGGACAATAACATAAAGCAAAAATAAGAGAGCAAGATAAAAGGCAAATACTGTAAAATATTACGTGGTAGATGTATAGTGACTGTAATTTTTCTATCTCTTCTGTGCATCACGATAATATGTATCAGCTTAATACTACATGCTATTTTTCCTCCTATTGCCTCACTTTTACACTCCTCCACTAATGATGCCACAAAACACACGTTTAGTGATCTGCCATCCCATGAGTTATCATATCGACTTGCCTTACGCAACAATACCTTTATTCAGATACTGCACCATTCACATCAGACTAGCAATGCTACAGACTGCTGGGTCTGTGGCCGATTTCCCCCGTATCAGAAGGTAAAGGGAGTGTTGCCTCTTTTTCCTTTTCTGTTCTCCCATAATGGTTCTTGCGGAGCATGGTTTGCCTTCATTACATCCATCAACGGTGATGCCAAAGAATACAAAGCAATAACAAGGCTCCACAAGATTGCCCAAAACATACATCAAGACCCAGGCACGTGGACATGGTCCGGTTGGCTCTGGGGATTAATATCGGCTTGGGGATGGAAAGTGTTGACCGTCTGTGGGTTGATACTATTAATGATATTCAGTTGTTGCCTATGTCTGCAGTGTGGCCCGGCCATTTGTGGCCTGTGTGCTACTGCATGTGTTCCACATCCCTATTTACAAAGCATTGAAAATGGAAAAATAATGCTGCAAGAACAGATCGACTGTCTCATGAAAATGGACGTTACATAGGGGGTTCACTAGGGTACAAGGAGGGAATGAGGAAAATAAAAATCTATGAGGCCTATGTGTCCCCATGTGCCCCCCCCCCAACGCGTATGTGCACATACATGTAACCTATGTATTTCCCCTCCATGGCCTTTCTATCATGATGCTTATGCTATAACGTGGCCTGCCATCATCCAGTCTCCCATGAGAGAAACGACAAATCTGTATTGAGGCCTACACGTTTTTCATCATGTTTTCCTGCATTTTCATGAAGCCCATGTTTATGGCTCAGCCAGAGCCGAAAAGAGGTTTCATGCCTCAGAACGCTCTGAAAGCTGCAGCTACGTCTCCTTGGCCTTGCACACTTGGGCCTCAGCCAAAGGGGCCCCGACCGAGGTGCCGAGACAGTATTGAGCACGGTTATCTGCTTACTCTTACTGAAACCACATTCTTGCCTGGTGAAGGAGGAATGAACGCGACCCATCTGCAAGGAGGGAGCCCAGCCCTACTGTCTCTCTTTGTGAGATTGCAAAGCTCACGTCAGTAAAAAGCCCATAGCCCCCATGTAAGGCCTCTGCAGTAAATGAAGTAAATGAAGAAATAGATGCCACATCGGCTCTTGGTGATGAGCAACCTATGTCACAAATCAGTCCCTGCTCCAGACATCGGATATCAGATAATACAAGATGTGCTGGTCGTCCTGACACTGAAGGCCTCACTCACTGAAGGCCTCACTTCCAGACTTGTCCGGTTGCATAGCAACCCTCCCCACGTCAGTTACACGTCATGCTCGAGTTGAGCACAAGTAAGGCAAAGTTCCAGTACAATTCCAGCAGATCACGCAACCCCCTCCAGGTATCCACCCACACATGACAAATTACCCATTATCATCAAGTGGACGCCCACATGGACGCCCACCTTCACGCCTACTTACACGCCCACATGCTCTTATCTCATTCTCTCTTGCTCTTTTGCTTACGTACAATTGAGAAATGTGTATATACTGTACTCTGTGAATAATGTTTTGAGAATATTGAGAATACTTTTGAGTCCCTTTCCAGATCCTTTTTGGTGATGGTAATATTCTCCCTTTGACTCGAGTTATTGGAATAAAGCCCTTTATGAACCTGATACCACAGACTCAGCCTCTTGCTTTATGCATGATCTTATTTATATTTTAAAAATTCTGAGAGCGTAATATTTTATTTACCACACAGTGACGGCCCCCGTGGTGGGACGTGCACTGATGGGAATTTTCTCCCGAGTGGGATTCCCTCTAGAGGTGGTGTCTGACCGAGGTACCAATTTCATGTCCAAGTACATGAAATCTCTTTGGCAAGAGTGTGCTGTAACCTACAAGTTCACCACACCTTACCACCCCCAAGGAAACGGGTTGGTTGAGAGATTCAACCGAACCCTCAAAGGCATGATAATGGGCCTAGAAGGACCCATGAGGCGTAAGTGGGACGTCCTCTTACCATGCCTTCTCTTCGCTTACCGTAAGGTGCCACAGAAGTCTCTGGGGTTCAGTCCCTTTGAGCTTCTGTATGGTCACCCAGTCAGAGGACCTCTAAGTCTGGTCAAGGAAGGCTGGGAGCAATCTCCCAGGAAACCTCCCCAGAATGTATATAGCTACATGCTGGCCTTCAGGAATCAGACTAGGCTTTTCAGGCAACTTGCTGAGGCAAATCTGGAAGCCAGCCAGGAGGAGATGAAGCGGTGGTACGACCAGAATGCCACTCTGGTAGAGCTTCAGCCTGGGCAGAAAGTATGGGTCTTGGCCCCCGTGGAGCCGTGTGCGCTCCAGGATAAGTGGACCGGTCCCTTTGAGGTGGTGTAATGCCTGCAGCCGGAGAGCCTTGGGGGCCAGGAGTAGGAAAAACAAAAAAGTTGGCTGGCAGCCCAGGCTCAGGCCGCGCTGAGGGGCTATTTTTAGCTTCTCTGATAAGACAGGGCAGCTGAGAAATGTAAGTCGAGAAAGATTCCCTTGGTCTATTCTGTGCTAAACCAGTGCCCCGGGGAAATGTCTATGGAGAAGATTTGTTTTATTTTTTAGCAATTGTTATATTGCTTCTGGCCAGAAAGTAAAATGTTGCTCTTGCTTGGAATTTTAAGGGCTATATGCCTATATAAAAACGATTTTCAAATTCAGACATTTTTTAATTGTGGCCACAAGCTGCCACCAGTTGCATTGGATAAATGATCCAGTGGTTAAAAGTCTGTGAGGAGAGATGAGAGGTGCGTCTTCGTCTGGGACATTAGGGTACATTGTGTTGACGAAGATGCATAGCTCATTTTTATGAAAAAAAAACAAACAGGTTCGTGTGTTCTTCGTTTTTGATTATTCTTGCTGATTCTGTGTGTCAGACTTGACACGGTGATTTCAGATGGGGGTGTATAGGGCAGGTAAATCAGTTATTGATTATAAGCCTGACAAATTAAGCAGGCCAGAATGTTCGCCTCTGAGCTGTAGGTACAGAAATTGGGCGTCACTGCTCATTTATATATGTTAACGCAATTTGTCTATGCTTTCTGTGCTTGGTATACTGATGGCTTGGCATATGTATTTTATATATGTTTTGTTTTTGTGTTGTATTGACCAGTATGTTTGGCATTAATACAAGTTCTCCTGGGCGTTACAGAGATGGACGTGACGACGTATATCTTTGCGCTGCGCTTGGCTGGAACTTGTTCACAATTACTAAATTTCACAGACATGATATTACCTTTATCATGCTGTCAAAATAGCAGACAACACGTTATCAGTGTATGTCTAATTGGTGTTGGAGATGAATGAAATAAAAGAAATAGTTATGCAAGACTTAAATATGTATCACATGACTGCCTTTCTCTTATAGACAGGCAGCCTCGGTCATATGTTTCCAGATTGGACATTAAGGAACCATTATGATCTGTGCACTCGCATCTTACCTCTTGAAAGGCCTGTTTTAAATAAGGACTGCCACCCCAGAGTGACAAATGAGGCTCGGTATTTAGGGTAATGAGAAAATATCTGACAGGATTTCCTTTTTAAAGTTTGCTTTAGTAAGCTCATTCTTGTAAGTGGTGGCCCCAAAAATTGACTTGTTTTTAAATTAGGCTGTTTATTGTATAGGTGGAAATTATTGCAAAATGACTGATTTCTTTAGCAGATGAATTATTAATTATCAACATTAACAACTGTTCTTAAACTTGGTTTTCCGAATATTTAGGTAATTTAGCATTCCTATTAGGGCCTCCTAGCATTCATATTGACTTCAGGTTGGTGTAGGTTCATGTAATAGGGACATTTGCATATGAGATGTCATTTGGCCAGCTTATGAGCTAACACAATGAGGTTTGTACATTAATTTGAAGGATTTCTCGCCGTTTCAAATACGCTGTGTATCTCCTATAATTTTGCTTACGCCCAGTAGCTACACACAGGGATTAATCGTGTTGACAAGACACAGGGTTTGATAGTGTTTGACAGCAGTGAAATCTGTTTCGGATTTCCTCCTGTCAAAAAGGGGGGGAAGGAGGAGAATATTGGCTTTCTGCTGGCCCCTGAGGAGGTTCGCTTCCCGCTAGCCCCTTAAGAAATTAAGCCCCTTAGAAATTAGCCCCCTAAGAAATTAAGCTGAGGAAATAGGTATGGTGCTTTCCCCTTTTTCTCATGTTTTATTGTGATCTTTCAGGGGAATTAGTCCAAGCCCCTAATACAGCTTCTACTAAAGTCCTCCCTTGGACACAAGAACACACTGTGGCATTTGAAGAATTAAAGAGAGCTTTATGTCAAGCACCAGTTTTAGCAAACCCTGATTACAACAAATCGTTTATGCTTTTTGTGACAGAGCGGGATGGAACAGCACTATCTGTCCTAACACAAGATCATGCAGGAAAACACGAGCCCTGTGCTTATTTTTCTAGTACATTAGACCCAGTAGCACAGGCTTTGCCTGCGTGCCTAAAATCAGTTGCAGCAACGGCCTTAGCCATAAGACAAAGTGACTCGATAGTGCTGGGCCACCCTCTGACAGTACAAGTACCACACGCAGTAGAGGTTCTCTTGAACCGGACACAAACACAACACCTGACTGTAGCTAGACTGACAGGCTATGAGCCAACGTTATTTCAACCACACATAGAGATCAGACGATGCAACATACTGAATCCTGCTACCCTTTTGCCTTCCAGTACAGAAAGCGTTTCACCACACGACTGTGTTGAAGTAATACATACCGTGACTAAACCAAGACAAGACTTGACAGACGTTACACTCCCAGACCCCGACCTAACACTATAAGTTGACGGCTCATGCATGAGGACAGGGGCGGGAGAATTAGTGGCAGCATATGCAGTGACTACTGATACTGTAATAATAGAGACTAAAAGAATAGACATATTGTCAGCACAAGCAGCAGAGCTCATCGCCCTGACACAAGCGTGCATAAGAGCTAAAGCACCTGAGAGTAAACATTTACACCGATTCTGTGGCGAGAAAGAGGTTTCTTGACCTCTCATGGGGCCAAGATACAGCATGGCCCCCTTATTCAAGCCCTACTGGAAGCAATACATTTACCAACAGCCATAGCTATCCTAAAATGTAAAGCACATACTAGAGCCACAGATACCATTTCCCAAGGCAATGATCTGGCAGACCGAACAGCTAAACAGACAGCTCAGACCCCACTAGACATGACAAAATCACAGATACTATCACTGTCCAAAGCCATGACAGTTAGGGATCCTTCCAGGGATGTACAAGACATTCAGACACATGCTACTAAGGACGAATTAAAGAAATGGTCGGAACAAGGAGGGGTACTGACTGATCAGGGTTGGATGAATAAGGGCAAATACACATGGTTTCTTCCTGATTCGATGGTACAAGTGATTATAAATACCGCACATAGTCCTGCACACTTAGGAGAGAAAGCAATGATAGATAGCTTACAGAATATATGGTTCAACAAGCACCTGCGTGCAGCAGCGAAACAAAAGGTCAGAACATGTATGATCTGTTGCCAATTCAATACAGGTAAAGGCATTCCGATGGAACAAGGTGGATTCCCTGACCACCCTTTTGAAGTGCTCCAAATGGATTATATCCAAATAAACAGATGTAGAGGTTACAAATATATCCTGGTACTAATGAAGCAGGTGTCCCTTCTGTTAGGGTATACCTGGAAATTCCATTGTGTGCGACATCCTGAAGCAGCAGGCCTTGTAGAAAGACATAATCAGACATTAAAAATTTGCGCAGACAAAGGTGTAGATTGGATGGTAGCCCTGCAGGTTGCCCTCTTTTACATGCGAATGGTGGCCCATTCTAGAACAAGCTTATCTCCCTATGAAGTGGTCTTTGGTAGACTACCAAATATGTGGGGCACTCCAATGCCTAAAAGATTACTGATGTTGATAGTAACATGCTGACAGATTACCTGGCTTCCTTGATGTCTGCACTACTCTCTTGTTGTTCGCAGGTTGCTGCCGCCTTCCCTGACAACACCCAGGTCAAAGAATACTCCATCGCTCCTGGATGGAAGGCGCCAAAGTCAGTGCTCTGGACCACGGGGACGGCCGTTAAAGTCAAAGGGCGGAAAGGATGGTTGCACCTTCACCACTCTTTTACAAAGGAAAGACTTTGAACACCATTTTCTAGAGGAGACTCCCCAGAAGTTTCCACAAAGCTAAACTTTGATCTAAAAAGTCAGAACCCGTTTGATCAATTAAGTCCACTAGGTGGTGAAGCGGTTGAACATGTATTCTGGCTCACACAAGATCTTGGACAATAACATAAAGCAAAAATAAGAGAGCAAGATAAAAGGCAAATACTGTAAAATATTACGTGGTAGATGTATAGTGACTGTAATTTTTCTATCTCTTCTGTGCATCACGATAATATGTATCAGCTTAATACTACATGCTATTTTTCCTCCTATTGCCTCACTTTTACACTCCTCCACTAATGATGCCACAAAACACACGTTTAGTGATCTGCCATCCCATGAGTTATCATATCGACTTGCCTTACGCAACAATACCTTTATTCAGATACTGCACCATTCACATCAGACTAGCAATGCTACAGACTGCTGGGTCTGTGGCCGATTTCCCCCGTATCAGAAGGTAAAGGGAGTGTTGCCTCTTTTTCCTTTTCCGTTCTCCCATAATGGTTCTTGTGGAGCATGGTTTGCCTTCATTACATCCATCAACGGTGATGCCAAAGAATACAAAGCAATAACAAGGCTCCACAAGATTGCCCAAAACATACATCAAGACCCAGGCACGTGGACATGGTCCGGTTGGCTCTGGGGATTAATATCGGCTTGGGGATGGAAAGTGTTGACCGTCTGTGGGTTGATACTATTAATGATATTCAGTTGTTGCCTATGTCTGCAGTGTGGCCCGGCCATTTGTGGCCTGTGTGCTACTGCATGTGTTCCACATCCCTATTTACAAAGCATTGAAAATGGAAAAATAATGCTGCAAGAACAGATCGACTGTCTCATGAAAATGGACGTTACATAGGGGGTTCACTAGGGTACAAGGAGGGAATGAGGAAAATAAAAATCTATGAGGCCTATGTGTCCCCATGTGCCCCCCCCCAACGCGTATGTGCACATACATGTAACCTATGTATTTCCCCTCCATGGCCTTTCTATCATGATGCTTATGCTATAACGTGGCCTGCCATCATCCAGTCTCCCATGAGAGAAACGACAAATCTGTATTGAGGCCTACACGTTTTTCATCATGTTTTCCTGCATTTTCATGAAGCCCATGTTTATGGCTCAGCCAGAGCCGAAAAGAGGTTTCATGCCTCAGAACGCTCTGAAAGCTGCAGCTACGTCTCCTTGGCCTTGCACACTTGGGCCTCAGCCAAAGGGGCCCTGACCGAGGTGCCGAGACAGTATTGAGCACGGTTATCTGCTTACTCTTACTGAAACCACATTCTTGCCTGGTGAAGGAGGAATGAACGCGACCCATCTGCAAGGAGGGAGCCCAGCCCTACTGTCTCTCTTTGTGAGATTGCAAAGCACACGTCAGTAAAAAGCCCATAGCCCCCATGTAAGGCCTCTGCAGTAAATGAAGTAAATGAAGAAATAGATGCCACATCGGCTCTTGGTGATGAGCAACCTATGTCACAAATCAGTCCCTGCTCCAGACATCGGATATCAGATAATACAAGATGTGCTGGTCGTCCTGACACTGAAGGCCTCACTCACTGAAGGCCTCACTTCCAGACTTGTCCGGTTGCATAGCAACCCTCCCCACGTCAGTTACACGTCATGCTCGAGTTGAGCACAAGTAAGGCAAAGTTCCAGTACAATTCCAGCAGATCACGCAACCCCCTCCAGGTATCCACCCACACATGACAAATTACCCATTATCATCAAGTGGACGCCCACATGGACGCCCACCTTCACGCCTACTTACACGCCCACATGCTCTTATCTCATTCTCTCTTGCTCTTTTGCTTACGTACAATTGAGAAATGTATATATACTGTACTCTGTGAATAATGTTTTGAGAATATTGAGAATACTTTTGAGTCCCTTTCCAGATCCTTTTTGGTGATGGTAATATTCTCCCTTTGACTCGAGTTATTGGAATAAAGCCCTTTATGAACCTGATACCACAGACTCAGCCTCTTGCTTTATGCATGATCTTATTTATATTTTAAAAATTCTGAGAGCGTAATATTTTATTTACCACACAGTGACGGCCCCCGTGGTGGGACGTGCACTGATGGGAATTTTCTCCCGAGTGGGATTCCCTCTAGAGGTGGTGTCTGACCGAGGTACCAATTTCATGTCCAAGTACATGAAATCTCTTTGGCAAGAGTGTGCTGTAACCTACAAGTTCACCACACCTTACCACCCCCAAGGAAACGGGTTGGTTGAGAGATTCAACCGAACCCTCAAAGGCATGATAATGGGCCTAGAAGGACCCATGAGGCGTAAGTGGGACGTCCTCTTACCATGCCTTCTCTTCGCTTACCGTAAGGTGCCACAGAAGTCTCTGGGGTTCAGTCCCTTTGAGCTTCTGTATGGTCACCCAGTCAGAGGACCTCTAAGTCTGGTCAAGGAAGGCTGGGAGCAATCTCCCAGGAAACCTCCCCAGAATGTATATAGCTACATGCTGGCCTTCAGGAATCAGACTAGGCTTTTCAGGCAACTTGCTGAGGCAAATCTGGAAGCCAGCCAGGAGGAGATGAAGCGGTGGTACGACCAGAATGCCACTCTGGTAGAGCTTCAGCCTGGGCAGAAAGTATGGGTCTTGGCCCCCGTGGAGCCGTGTGCGCTCCAGGATAAGTGGACCGGTCCCTTTGAGGTGGTGGAGCGCAAGAGTCCTGTTACCTACGTGGTGGACCTGAAGTCTCCTAGGAACCCCTTACGGGTCCTACATGTCAACCGCCTCAAGCCCCACTTGGAGAGGTCCCAAGTGGGCATGCTCTTGGCAACAGATGCTGGGATGGAAGAGGAGACAGAACCTCTTCCTGACCTCCTGTCGGCCAAGGAGCAAGATGGGTCAGTGGATGGTGTCATCCTCTCTTCCACCCTGACCCCTGAGCAACAGAATGATTGTCGCCAGTTGCTGGGACAATTTTCTGATCGGTTTTCCCTGGTCCCTGGTGTCACTGATTGGTGCGTCCATGATGTGGACACCGGGGATAGTCCACCTGTGCGGCACAAGGCCTACAGGGTGACTGACAGGGTGAGGACATGCATCAAGGAGGAGGTCTCCAAGATGTTTGCACTCGGGGTAATTGAGTCTTCTAGCAGTCCTTGGGCCAGCCCCGTGGTCTTGGTCCCAAAGGCTGCAGCGCCGGGAGCCACACCCGAACTCCGGTTCTGTGTGGACTACAGAGGACTCAATTCAGTCACTAGGACTGACGCGCACCCCAGCCCCAGAGCTGATGAGCTCATCGATCGGCTAGGGGCTGCCAACTACCTCAGCACGTTTGATTTAACGTCTGGGTATTGGCAGATCGCCTTGACCGAGGGGGCCAAAGAGAGGTCAGCATTTTCCACTCCAGATGGGCACTACCAGTTCTGGGTTATGCCATTTGGGATGAAGAATGCCCCTGCCACCTTCCAGAGATTGGTTAACCAGGTGTTGGCTGGGCTGGATTCGTTCAGTGCAGCCTACCTGGATGACATCGCAGTGTTTAGCTCCACTTGGGAGGAACACTTGCGTCACCTCTGGGAAGTGTTGATGGCGCTGCGCAAGGCAGGCCTCACGATCAAGGCGAGTAAGTGCCAGATCGGGCAGGGTTCCGTGGTGTACTTGGGACACCAAGTTGGGAGTGGCCAGGTGGCACCCCTTCAGCCCAAGATAGAAACCATCCTGAATTGGGAGGCGCCCAAAACCCAGACGGAGGTGAGAGCCTTCCTAGGTCTCACCGGGTACTACAGGAGGTTTGTCAAGGGGTATGGCAACATGGTTGCCCCCTTGACAGCGCTGACTTCAAAGAAGCAGCCCAGGAAAGTGATTTGGACTGACACCTGTCAGAAAGCTTTTGAGGCCTTGAAAACTGCTATGTGCACGGCGCCCGTGCTCTTGGCTCCCAACTTCTCCAAAGAGTTTATCGTTCAGACAGACGCTTCAGAGCATGGTGTGGGGGCTGTTCTTTCACAGATTAATGAGGAGGGCCTAGATCAACCCGTAGCCTTTCTTAGCAGGAGGTTACTTCCACGGGAACAGAGGTGGAGTGCTATTGAGCGTGAGGCATTTGCTGTGGTCTGGGCGCTGAAGAAGCTAAGACCCTACTTGTTTGGGTCTCACTTCCGGGTTCAGACGGACCACAGGCCCCTCAGATGGTTGATGCATATGAGGTGTGAGAATCCAAAGCTGTTGAGGTGGTCCATTTCCCTACAGGGTATGGATTTCACGGTGGAACATCGCCCTGGCACAGATCACGCCAATGCTGACGGTCTGTCCAGATTTTTCCGCCTTAGTGATGAGGAACTCCCTGGGGTAGGGTAGTTCTCCCCACTTTTCAGCTGGAGGGGACACGTGTTAGACCTGGCACCTTGGCGTGAGTCTCCCTTCCTCTTTTTGTCGCTGTGCCTCATGTGTTTTTATGGTGTTGGCCGCTCAGCGCGCTGTGCCACTGCCAACCAGTGTCGCGGTGCGAGTGCTCCCTTGTAAATTGTATATGTTGGTTGGATTCCATGATTGGATTGTTTGGTTTACTATCAGACCCCAGTAAAGTGCGCCAGGAGCGCCAGGGCATGTAAATGCAAACACCGCGGGTGGGCTTGCAGCACGGATTGTGCCACCCACAGAAGCGGCCGGTAAAATATGTCTAAGGTCTGCCAACGCAGAACCTGCGTGCAGTCTGGTACTGACATGCTGACTGGCAAGTGCCCACACTTGCTGGTCCCTAAAACCTTCCCTTAGCTGCATGTTAGTCACCCCTCTGGTAGGCCCACGGTCCCTGGCTAGGCCCTACCGCCTACACTCCTGGTGGATTCTTCCAGCTCTGCTTCACCCCAATGGCCAACTCACCACAAAAGTTTCCCTCCCACTCTTAAGTAGCCCTAGGTCAGGTGACCTCTAGCCAAGGCGGCAAAAGTAAAACTCCACCTCCCTTCTAGAAGGTTCCAGCATATTCCAGGAGCTTCCCCACTCTACCTATGGGACAAAAAGGCGGGCTGGTGTCGCAACATTGTTGTGGGTCCCAGCCAGCTCCTGGCAGCTAGGGTGCTACTATGAAAAATGACCACCCTGCAGTAGCAGGGGTCTGTGGCAGCCATCTTGAAAGAAGGGAGCACCTGCACCTTAACACTGATTGGCAATGAAAAGGCGCCCGGAGACCTAGTCCAACATAAAAATGAGGGTGGAAAAAATGAGGCACGATACAAAAATAGAAGGGGAGACCACCCTAGGGCTGACAGGTCCAACATGCGTCCCCCCCAGCCGAAAGAGGGGAGAGCTACCCAACCTCTAGGGAGTTCTCTTCACTAAGGCGGAAAAACCTGGAGAGACCGTCAGCATTGGCGTGGTCAACTCCGGGCCGATGTTCCACCCGAAAGTCCATTCCCTGTAGGGAAATGGACCACCTCAACAACTTGGGGTTTTCGCCTCTCATCTGCATGAGCCAGCGAAGGGGGCGGTGGTCGGTCTGGATAAGGAAGTGAGTGCCAAAGAGGTATGGCCTCAACTTCTTCAGAGCCCATACCACCGCGAAGGCTTCTCTCTCAATGGTGCTCCATCGCCGTTCCCGAGGGAGGAGTCTTCGAGATATGAAGGCCACAGGTTGGTCCTGGCCCTCGGTGTTGAGTTGCGAGAGCACCGCACCTATGCCGTGCTCTGAGGCGTCGGTCTGTACAATAAATTCCTTGCTGAAATCGGGTGTTGCTAGTACTGGAGCTGTACACATAGCATTTTTCAGCGTATCAAAGGCTTCTTGGCATGCAGCTGTCCATATGACCTTGCGAGGTTGTTTCTTTGAGGTCAGCTCCGTCAAGGGGGTCACGATGGTACCATATCCCTTGACGAACCGGCGGTAATACCCAGTGAGGCCGAGGAAAGCTCGGACCTCTGTTTGGGTCTTGGGGGGCTCCCAAGCCAAGATGGTTTCAATTTTGGCCTGGAAGGGTTGCACCTTACCTCCGCCCACCAGGTGTCCCAGGTACACGACAGATCCCTGTCCAATCTGGCACTTGCTGGCTTTAATGGTTAAGCCAGCGCGTTGCAGCGCCTGCAATACCTCCTGGAGGTGTTGCAGATGGTCCTCCCAGCTGCTACTGAAGACAGCTATGTCATCCAAGTAGGCTGCTGAGAAGGACTCCAGGCCAGATAGTACCTGATTCACTAACCGCTGGAATGTGGCCGGAGCATTTTTGAGCCCAAAGGGCATCACTCGAAATTGGTAGTGGCCCTCTGGGGTGGAGAACGCTGTCTTCTCCCGTGCTCCGTCGGCCATGGCAATCTGCCAATATCCGGATGTAAGGTCAATGGTGCTGAGGTGCCGGGCTGCTCCCAGCCGGTCCACCAGCTCATCTGCACGTGGGATGGGGTGAGCATCTGTCTTCGTGACAGAGTTCAACCCCCGGTAGTCCACACAGAACCGAAGTTCTGGCGTCGTACCCGGTGGGGCCGCTTTCGGCACCAACACCACTGGACTAGCCCACGGGCTGCTGGAAGGTTCTATCACCCCCAGCTCCAGCATCTTTGCCACCTCACGCTGGATGCTATCCTTCACTCGGTTAGAAAGCCGGTAAGACTTGTTCTTTACCGGGGGGCTATCCCCTGTGTCCACATCATTGGTACACCAATGAGTGATTCCAGGCGTGAGGGAGAACAACGAGGCGAACTGTCCCAGGACATGGCGACAGTCCCTCTGCTGCTCTGGGGTCAAGGATGGGGAGAGGACTACACCTTCCACCGAACCATCCTTCTCTTGTACCGCAAGAAGGTCAGGAAGAGCTTCACTCTCTTCCTCTTCGCTCCCATCCGTCACCATAAGGAGAGCAAGCTCCGATCGCTCATGGTGCGGCTTCAGGCGGTTGACGTGGAGCACCCTGAGGGGCTGACGGGGGTTTTTTACATCCACAACATATGTGGTCTGGCCTCGCCGCTCCACAATGTCGAACGGGCCAGTCCACCGGTCCTGGAGGGCACACAGCTCCCCAGGTTCCATAACCCACACCTTCTGTCCAACGTCCAACTCGACCGTCCGAGCGTTGCGGTCGTACCACTCCTTCATCACGGTCTGGCTAGCCTCCAGGTTCTCTGTGGCTGCCTTCCACAGCTTGGCCATCTGGCTGCGGAACGCCAGCATGTAGCTGACAATGTCACGGGGAAGCTTCTGCGAAGCCTTCTCCCACCCCTCTTTCACTAAACTGAGGGGACCCCTAACGGGATGGCCATAGAGCAATTCAAACGGGCTGAACCCGACTCCCTTCTGCTGTACCTCCCGATAGGAGAATAACAAGCAGGGGAGGAGGACGTCCCACTTACGCCTCAAGCCTTCGGGAAGGCTTCGGATCATCCCCTTCAATGTCTTATTGAAGCGCTCTACAAGTCCGTTAGTCTGGGGGTGGTAAGGGGTGGAGAACCGGTAGGTCACTCCACACTCCTTCCACATGGCCTGCATGTAGGCCGACATGAAATTGGTGCCTCTGTCCGACACCACGACCTTCGGGAATCCCACTCGGGTAAAAATTCCCAACAGTGCCCGCGCCACCACCGGTGCAGTGATGGTCCTCAGAGGAATAGCCTCTGGGTACCTTGTGGCGTGGTCCACCAAAACCAAGATAAACCGGTGTCCCGCTGCGGTCAGAGGGTCCAATGGCCCAACAATATCGATACCGACCCTCTCAAAAGGGGTCCCGACCACGGGGAGCGGTTCCAACGGGACTTTCAACTTTGTCCCAGTCTTGCCACTAGCCTGACAAGACTTGCAGGTCTTGCAAAAGGCGTCTGAGGCAATCCTCATCCTGGGCCAATAAAAATGGGGGACTAACCTTGCAAAGGTTTTGTCCTGGCCCAGGTGTCCAGCTAAGGGGATCTCGTGCGCTAACTCCAGCAGGAAGGCCCGGTAACACTGGGGGACCACTATGGCCCTCGAAGATCCATGTACCGGCACCCTGGGCTCACTGTATAGGAGACCATCCTCCCAATACACATGATAACCTCCCAGTTCCTGACTAGCCACTTGAGCTTTGGCCTGCCGCCGCATACCCTCAAGAGTGGGGCACGTCCTTTGTGCTTGACAAAATTCCTCCCGGGTAGGCCCTCCTTCCACTTGCCAGTCAGCAAGGGTCGGCAAGTCCTCCACAGGAACGACATCTACCTCCGCGGACTCCGGGGGCACCTCTGCGGCCTCCCCATCCGACTCACGGGGCATGTCCTCTACCACCTTCTTCTTCCCACGTTTGGGTTGGGCCATGATTCCAGGCTCCAACTCCGGGTGAGTTCCATGCCGGGCAGCCATGGACCGCGTGCTCACGCAAGTCCACCCTGGTAATCCCAGCATCTCAGTGTGAGCGTGAAACTCGACGTCCTTCCATTTGGTGTGCTCCAGGTCGTTCCCTAGCAAACACCCCACAGGCAAGGCAGGGCTCACAGCAACTCGCAGTAGGCCTTTGACTCCTCCCCACTCGAATGGAACACGAGCCACTGGATAGTGACTCAAACTGCCGTCAGCCAATACGGCCGGATGGAACTCCTCGGGGACTACTTGGTCTGGGGACACCAGCCGCCGCACGACAGTGGTCATGCTGGCCCCTGTGTCCCTCAGAGCTTCCACCTCCTCCCCATTAATTCTCACCCTCTGCTGATATTTAGCAGTGTTCGGGGGCAAGGACACTACGGGGACCACCTCTCTATCCCCGAGTGAAACCAGTGTCAGGCCTGTCCACTCCCCTTCCCTATCTAAGGGCAGCTCCACCCCAAGCGCTATACTACTCACCCCGGGACTCTTCACGCCCGATGGGGCTGGTGGTCGCTTGCGACACTTGGGATCTCCTCTGTAGTGTCCAATCTCCCCACACTCGTAGCACCGCACAATCCTTGGCTGCTGACTCCTGTCAGGGTAAGTGGGTCTCGTGGAATTGGACGGGGGTGGGGTTCCTACTCCCTTCCCAAACTTATTTTGGGGACCTTTCGAGAACTCCACCTTTTTATCTCCCCCCTCTTTCTTCTGGGGGAAACCCTGTCCGCCTTTCGAGCCATCTCCCCCGGGGCCCTTGTGAGACACCCGGGTGCTCACCCAAATATCTGCCTCCTCCGCAAGCTCTCGAGGATCCTTCAGCTTGCGGTCCACCAGATGTTGGCGCAGCTCCGGAAAGCTCTTATCCAAGAGGTGCTCCCTTAAAAAAAAGATCGTACAACCCTTGGTAGTCCTGTACCTCGCTGCCACGCACCCAACCATCTAGTGCCTTCCTCGCATAATCAAAAAAATCTACCCATGTCTAGGTGGACAGCTTATGGCTGCCACTAAACTTCTGCCTATACTTCTTGGGGTTCAGGCCAAACTTCTTTAACAAGGCCTCTTTCATGGGGGCGTACTTAACCTGATCCGCCTTGGCCAAATATAACAGGGTGTCCCTAACAGTGGGAGGTATATACCGGTAGAGACCACCTCCCCAGTTACTCTCGGGTACCCCATGGGCCGTTAAGGCTACCTCGTATGCCTCCAACCACTTCATGATGTCATCCCCTAATGTATAATTGGCTATGACTTCTTTGGGTAGGTAGAATTTTGGTTCTTGAGGTTCCCTGGGTATGCTGCCACCATTGTCTTTGTTAGACGCGTTCAATTGGAGGGCGCGTAACTCCAGCTCTTTTAACTGAAGCTCGTGCGCCAGCTTCTTCTCCTCCATTGCCCATTTCTTATTCTCCCTTTCTTGTTCCAGTTTGGCTAGTTCCCATCTTAATTGCCTCTCTTCCCTTCTGTCCTCATACTCCTTTGGAGACGTGCTCCTACTAGACCCTGTCCCACTACTGGTCCCAGAACGTCTCCCTGGGGGCACATTTTCAGACTCCTCTATGTTTACGATGTCTAGGACTTCTTGGGCGCTCTCCTCCTGAGGTGCATCTGGCGCCCCCTGTCCTTCATCCCCTCTCCCTTCTGGGTGGGCTTCTACCCATGCCCTAATGGCGGTACGGAGTTCCGGCGCTTTGGCCCTCCGCATCCCAGGCACCCCCAACTCCTGCGCGAACTCCCTCAGTTGCTTCACTGTGTACCCCTCGAGGTCAGCTAACCGGGATTCCATTCTGGCAGGTGGGGACCTAGACTCTAAGGAGAAAATTCCTAGGGTTTAGGCAACAGTTAGTGGCTAACCAGGTTTCTTGCACTCTCTACCTGGACAGTGGAACTAATGATCCAGCAACAATGGTTTCTGAGCTGTGGAACAAAAAATGTAGGATAGGCGTTTAATTGTGGCGCCCTTCGCCTCACGGAAGGGTGCTGTATGGTCACAAGTCCCAAGGATCCCACCGCTGGCCAACAATGTAGGAACCTGAGGTCACCAGGCCCTAAGGGCGGTAACGTGGTGCAAGCCGGTCGGGCAACCAGAGGGCTATGTGTTAAGCAACCATACACCACACGCTTCTCATGGACTAGAGTCACACACAATAAGGGACGCCACACCGTTTAAATTATGCAAATACTTCAAGTTTATCCAAGTATAGCTGGTCAGTTGCATATCATTACCTTCGAGCAGAGCATATAACACAGTGCGCTACTCGCGTTCCTGGGCATGTAATTACTTTCGAGCAGAGCATATAACACAGTGCGCTACTGGCATTCCTTGGCATGTAATTTACTTTCGAGCAGAGCCTATAACACAGTGCGCTACTCGCATTCCTTGGCATGTAATTTACTTTTGAGCAGAGCATATAACACAGTGCGCTACTCGCATTCCTTGGCATGTAATTTACTTTCGAGCAGAGCATAAAACACAGTGCGCTACTCGCATTCCTTGGCATGTAATTTACTTTCGAGCAGAGCATATAACACAGTGCGCTACTCGCAGTCCCGGTCTCTCCGGCTGGGGAAGCAGGGTCGGTGGCGTGAAGCGCCACACGAGGGTAATGTCAGTCAGTTCTTTGGGCGGCTTCCCGTGGGGAGGGTGACCGGACTTGAGGAGCGGGTCCCTATGCTCCGGTGCAGGTCACAGAGCACCGCGCTCAGTATTACAGAAGGGGGACACGGACAGGATCCCTCGGCGGGGTCTCTCCGTCGCGCAGGCAGGGGAGGGGACTCCCACGGAGGGGACAACCCGGGCCAAGTGCGGTGTGGTTTCCAGACCAGCAGGGGGCGCACCAGGGGGGATCTCGGCCTCTGGGCTTACCTCCGTCTCGGCGTCAGCAGGCGTCCGTCCTCACGACGTTGGGGGAACTCGGCCCGACCTTGCGCACCTCCTCACACGGCTGCGACGGCAGCGACGGGGCCCCGGACTTCACCTGGGTCTCGCGACACAGCAGGGCACTCCTCCAGGCCTCCAGGCCGCGGCGGTGAGCGCGCTGGCTTCGTCGTCGCAGGGGGGGGGCTCAAATTAAGGATGGGGGTAAAGTGCTCAGCGGAGCACGCTGCTGGGGGTCCCAGACCAGGGCAGGGAGCGCGGGGGTCACAGCGCTAGTACCTGGTCGATCCCCGGTGACTTGGCAATCGGCTTAGTATTTTGTTCAATAGGGTAGCTTGGACACGCAGTCTCAGCTCTGGCATTCAAGGCTTACAGCTCGCTCTTGTCATGCAGTCTCAGTTCTTAAAGTTAGGTTTCAGTTCTCAGTTGACAGATGAAGTCTTTTGGCGCAGATGTATCTGGAGCCCTTAAGGGGTTCTGTTACAGGGGTAGGGATGGAGAGGGCGACTAGGTCCTTCCTAGTCAGGTTGGCAGAGAGTCTCTGGGTCCTCCTACTACTGGGCAAGATCAGTGGGATTCACAGGGCACCTCAATCACTTAAGAGGCAGTACCTAAATCCTGTCACTCTCAGAGGCATAAGTCCCTGGCTAGGCCCTACCGCCTACACTCCTGGTGGATTCTTCTAGCTCTGCTTCACCCCAATGGCCAACTCACCACAAACGTTTCCCTCCCACTCTTAAGTAGCCCTAGGTCAGGTGACCTCTAGCCAAGGCGGCAAAAGTAAAACCCCACCTCCCTTCTAGAAGGTTCCAGCATATTCCAGGAGCTTCCCCACTCTACCTATGGGACAAAAAGGCGGGCTGGTGTCGCAACATTGTTGTGGGTCCCAGCCAGCTCCTGGCAGCTAGGGTGCTACTATGAAAAACGACCACCCTGCAGTAGCAGGGGTCTGTGGCAGCCATCTTGGGAGAAGGGAGCACCTGCACCTTAACACTGATTGGCAATGAAAAGGCGCCCGGAGACCTAGTCCAACATAAAAATGAGGGTGGAAAAAATGAGGCACGATACAAAAATAGAAGGGGAGACCACCCTAGGGCTGACAGGTCCAACACTTCCCTAGATGGCCACCGAGCACCGGGTCAAAAACCAAAGTGACCCCCCTTGCAAAACCAGGTGGTTTTGCGATAGGCCATTTTGATGTCACCTCACTACGTTTTGGGCCCTTGCCTGCCGCGGGTACTTGGGCCTCCCACACAAGTGAGGCACCATTTTTACCGGAAGACCTGGAGGAACGCTGGGTGGTGGTAAATTTGTGTGAGCCCGGTGATGCCACAATTTTACCACCCCAAAATGTGTGAAAAAAGTGATTTTTTCAGCTAAAATTGAGGTTTGCAGGGGATTCTGGGTAAGGAAACGTTGGGGGATCCACGCAAGCCATACCTCCCTGGAAGCCGCCGGGTGTCTAGTTTTCAGAAATGTGTGGGTTTGGTAGGTTTCCCTAGATGGCCGCCGAGCACCGGGCCAAAAACCAAAGTGACCCACCAGGCAAAACCAAGTGGTTTTGTGATAGGCCATTTTGATGTCGCCTCACTACGTTTTGGGCCCTTGCCTGCCGCGGGTACTTGGGCCTCCCACACAAGTGAGGCACCATTTTTACCGGGAGACCTGGGGGAACGCTGTGTGGTGGTAAATTTGTGTGAGCCCGGTGATGCCACAACTTTTCCACCCCAAAATGTGTGAAAAAAGTGATTTTTTCAGCTAAAATTGAGGTTTGCAGGGGATTCTGGGTAAGGAAACGTTGGGAGAGCCACGCAAGCCATACCTCCCTGGAAGCCGCCGGGTGTCTAGTTTACAGAAATGTGTGGGTTTGGTAGGTTTCCCTAGATGGCCGCCGAGCACCGGGTCAAAAACCAAAGTGACCCCCCTTGTAAAACCAGGTGGTTTTGGGATAGGCCATTTTGATGTCACCTCACTACGTTTTGGGCCCTTGCCTGCCGCGGGTACTTGGGCCACCCACACAAGTGAGGCACCATTTTTACTGGGAGACCTGGGGGAATGCTGGGTGGTGGTAAATTTGTGTGAGCCCGGGGATGCCACAACTTTCCCACCCCAAAATGTGTGAAAAAAGTGTTTTTTTCAGCTGAAATTGAGGTTTGCAGGGGATTCTGGGTAAGGAAACGTTGGGGGATCCATGCAAGCCATACCTCCCTGGAAGCCGCCGGGTGTCTAGTTTTCAGAAATCCATGGGTTTGGTAGGTTTCCCTAGATGGCCACCGAGCACCGGGTCAAAAACCAAAGTGACCCCCCTTGCAAAACCAGGTGGTTTTGCGATAGGCCATTTTGATGTCACCTCACTACGTTTTGGGCCCTTGCCTGCCGCGGGTACTTGGGCCTCCCACACAAGTGAGGCACTATTTTTACCGGGAGACCTGGGGGAACGCTGGGTGGTGGTAAATTTGTGTGAGGCCGGTGATGCCACAACTTTCCCACCCCAAAATGGGTGAAAAAAGTGATTTTTTCAGCTAAAATTGAGGTTTGCAGGGGATTCTGGGTAAGGAAACGTTGGGGATCCACGCAAGCCATACCTCCCTGGAAGCCGCCGGGTATCTAGTTTTCAGAAATGCATGGGTTTGGTAGGTTTCCCTAGATGGCCGCCGAGCACCGGGTCAAAAACCAAAGTGACCCCCTTGCAAAACCAGGTGGTTTTGCGATAGGCCATTTTGATGTCACCTCACGACGTTTTGGGCCCTTGCCTGCCGCGGGTACTTGGGCCTCCCACACAAGTGAGGCACCATTTTTACTGGGAGACCTGGGGGAACGCTGGGTGGTGGTAAATTTGTGTGAGCCGGGTGATGCCACATCTTTCCCACCTCAAAATGTGTGAAAAAAGTTATTTTTTTAGCTAAAATTGAGGTTTGCAGGGGATTCTGGGTAAGGAAACGTTGGGGGATCCACGCAAGCCATACCTCCTTGGAAGCCGCCGGGTGTCTAGTTTTCAGAAACGTGTGGGTTTGGTAGGTTTCCCTAGATGGCCGCCAAGCACCGGGTCAAAAACCAAAGTGACCCCCCTTGCAAAACCAGATTAACTATTGTTCCTACAGCGTGAGAATTTTGGAGTAAAATTGCAAAGAAAATGTGGCAGACATTTTGAGGTTTGCAGGACATTGGGGATAAAAAAAGATTTTTGAATTCACAAGAGAGACATCACCATGAACTCCCATGGGTTTTCAACAATATCTACAGTTGGTGGGTTATTCTTACATGGAAAGTGTACCTTGGCAGAGAAACTGAAGACAAACATTGCTGCACAACCATCTATTCCTCAAACACACACACATACTGGTTGGATTTGGCACGAGGGCGAGTCATGGTTCAGTGTATTAAATTTTATTAACTAGAGATTTCACAAAAATGAAATGCACTGTCAATAATTAAATTCACAAAAAACCAAACCAATGACTCGCAGCTCGTGAGCTGTAAAGCCACGTCGAGGCACCAACCACTTTGCAGGCCATTCACACACCTTTCATACGTGATACAAACAAGACCATTCGCACCACCAGGTACAAAAGCAACACAGTACAAAATTCACCAAAAAGGGACAAGGTACACCCTGCTTCAGAAAGACAAATATTACTGCACAGCCATCTAATCCGCAAGCACACACACATACTGGTTGGATTAGGCACGAGGGTGAGTGATGGTTCAGTAGATACAATTGTATTAGCAAGTGATTTCACAAAACATGAAATGCACTGGTAATAATTGAAAGGGCGAGAAACTGAACCATTGACTCACAGCTCGTGAGCTGTAAAGCCACGACAAGGCACCAACCTCTTTACAGGCCATTCATACACCTTTCATACGTGTAAGACATACAAAACCATTCACACCGCCAGCCGCGGGCCCATCACATAACAAAGCTCACACCAGCACACAGCGCCATTCAAGGGCCCATCACTTTCACACGCCCACAATCCAGACACAGCAACTACACATGCTGATGGATTGCGTGGAGTGGCACTCAGCTAGCAGTGTGTGTAGTGACCAGCAGAAAGTCACTACTCACACACAGCCAGCCGAGCTCCAGTCCACACACACCGCTAGCAGAGCGCCAGTCCACACACACCGCTAGCAGAGCGCCAGTCCACGCACACCGCTAGCCAAGCGCCAGTCCAGGCACACTGCCAGCCAAGCGCCAGTCCAGGCACACCGCCAGCCAATCGCCAGTCCAGGCACACCGGCAGCCAATCGCCAATCCACGCACACCGCCAGCCAAGCTCCAGTCCACTGACACCTCCAGCCAAGCACCAGTCCGCACACACCACCAGTCCACGCACACCGCCAGCCAAGTACCAGTCCACGCACACCGCCAGCCAAGCACCATTCCACGCACACTGCCTGCCAAGCTCCAGTCCACGCACACCACCAGCCAAGCTCCAGTCCACGGACACCTCCAGCCAAGCACCAGTCCGCATACACCACCAGTCCACGCACACTGCCAGCCAAGTACCAGTCCACGCACACCGCCAGCCAAGCACCATTCCATGCACACCGCCTGCCAAGCTCCAGTCCACGCACACCACCAGCCAAGCTCCAGTCCACGGACACCACCAGCCAAGCACCAGTCCGCACACACCACCAGTCCAAGCACACCACCAGCCAAGTACCAGTCCACGCACACCGCCAGCCAAGCACCATTCCACGCACACTGCCAGCCAAGCTCCAGTCCACGCACACCACCAGCCACGCACCAGTCCACGCACACCGCCAGTCCATGCACACCGCCAGTCCACGCTCACTGCCAGCCAAGCACCATTCCACGCACACCACCAACCAAGTGCCAGTCCACACACACCAACAGCCAAGCGCAAGCCAACACACACCGCCATCACATTTAGGATTTTTTTAGAAAAAAATAAAAACACAAACAAATCGCAAATAGATACAAATCTTCTAACAGAAAATCAGCAACTAAATACATTGCACTAAGACCAACCTTGAAACAGAATCAAATTATCCAAAGAATACAGACCAGGCAGTTCACTTTACCACTCATGAATGCTCCCAATAATTCTTTCGCGTGTGGTACGCTCTAAAACACGCAGGAAGACACAGTGCAGGATGAGAAGGACAGTCGGGGCAGTACATACGACTCTCCTTCCGCGTACCTCTTCGCCAACAGACTCTACATCTCCTACTGGGAAAATCTTTTGAGGGTGTGGGAGGAATGTGATCTGGAAAGTGGCGATCTTTCAATCTAGCAACATCCTCCACCACTCCAACTCTAGGAACACTTGCCTGTTCCACTACAACAAGGCTGCCTATTACAGACTCCTGAAACTTAGCAAAAGTCATCTTTGACTCAGGGCAAGAATCCTGGAACACAACAAAAGCATTAAACATTGCCAAGTGGAAAAGATGGATAGCCAACTTCTTGTACCAAATGTAAGCCTTACGAAGAGCAGTATAAGGTTCCAACCTCTGATCTACTCTGTCAACATCACCCATGTGCCTATTATAGTCTAAAATGCACACAGGTTTGCGCGCTTCAGCGACCTGGCCCCAAACAGTCACAGGTGCAGTGCTTTCATCATGGATGGTAGTCAGCATGTAGACATCTCTCCTGTCTGAAAACTTCACAGCAAGAAGCTCCTGGCAACGCAACGCACTGCCCTGTCCCCGCACAAGCTTTTGACAAACAAGTTCTTTCGGGAAACCTTTACGGTTAGAGCGGATTGTGCCACAGGCAAAAATGTCCACTTTGGCCAATTCCCTGAACAACCGCACACCAGTGTAGAAGTTATCTACATATAAATGGTGGCCTTTATTGAAAAATCCTCTACCAAGTTCCCAAACAAGTTTCTCAGTCACTCCAAAAGTGGACAGACCACCAGGGAGGTTAATCCTAGATTCCTCACCGGTGTACACCCTGAAATTAGACACATATCCAGTCCTACTGTCACACAGCATATATAGCTTTATTCCATAGCGTGCCCTCTTACTAGGAATGTCTTGCCTAAAAAACAAGCGGCCCTTGAACAACACCAAAGACTCATCCACTGCAATTTCTTTCCCAGGGGCATAAATCTCCGAAAATCGATCAACAAAGTGATCAAGGACAGGCCTAATCTTAAAAAGACGGTCACAATCAGGGTGATCTTGTGGCAACGCTAAACCATTATCAACAAAATGCATCATCCGAAGCAGAAGCAAATACCTGTCATGACTCATGACTGCCGGAAAAATAGACGTTGCCATCAAGGGACTGCTAGACCAATATGAAGACATTGATGGCTTCCTTAGCAAGCCCATCAAAAAAGTTAAACCCAAGAACTTCTTCATCTCTTCAACATTTGTGGGTGTCTGGCACTGTTGTCCCTCAAAAACTGTTCGGCATACAAATTAGTCTGCTCAACAATCTCTGCCAAAAACACATCATCCATAAACAACTGAAAAGAATTTACGGCAAAAAGTTTTCAGTATTCACTCTAGTCCCTGGAACACCAGTAAACTCTGGCAATGCCGGCTGCACCATGCCAGGGGCAACCCAGAGGTCATCACTTTCAAAGGGAAGCCTTGCAGCCCCAGCCTGCAGCCCAGATGCCTCTCGCCGCACTACACCAACGGGAAGCCTTGCAGCCCCAGGCTGCAGCCCAGATGCCTCTTGCCGCACTATCGGCACATCAGTCTCCTCCTCTAACACAGGCACTTCATCCGCACTAAGAGTATCTTCATCATCCGATGACTCCATACGGAGAGACAACTCACTGCCAGAATCGTCCCCTGCCTCCTCTCCCTCAGATGCAGAGTCAGTCTCTGAACCATGGTCAGAGGAAGACTCAAACAGCAAACCAACAACCTGCTGAGCAGTAATCCTGTGGCTAGCCATTATACACAAGACTGCACAAACAAGTCAACAACAACCAACAATGTGCAAACCAAGTAAGTAAAGAAATGTGTACCTTTATCACAAAGATCAATGTACTCAAAAACTATACAATCCAATTACAAGAGACAGCTGCACTCACCAGAAACCAACTCTGCAGTGACACAGCAAAAACCAACGATATCAAACTAGAAAGAAGAAAAAAAAAACAAATTACTCACAAGACAACAAAATACACATCGAGCACCAATGCAAAAAGTTTTTGACACTCAAAAAACAAACATACTGCTATTATTACACCATTTGCAAAAAAAATTCATGCAGAGAAATCAAACACATTTACATTGTACAAAAAAGAGTCTCTTACCAAACTACACAAACAGCAGAACCACCAGTAACAACACGGCAAACTGAAAAGAGCAAAAGCCTTCACCTAGAACAAAAAAGTTAAAAAAAAAAACATTACTATTGCAATTCACAAAAAATATAACAATACACATTATAACATGCTATGTTACTACCCAAATGGTCAATCGGGCTATGTGCCAGGTGGGGCAGAAAACAGCAGGAAAAAAAAGGCTCTTCTGTCCCGGGGCGGGTGGGCCAAATACATATTATAAAAATTGCCCCCTGGAAGCGACACTTGCCAAAGGGGTCACTTCAATTTTTATTTACACTAATTCCCTGGTGTCTAGTGGGCTTTGCTGCCCCCCCCCCCCCTGGGGCCAGAAATGGACCGAAAGTGGATCGATCTGCCCCCAGGGGGGGCAGAAAAGTCTGAGCATAAATGATTCCCCCAGGGAAGCGACCCTTGCCCAAGGGGTCGCTTCCCAAATGAATAAAACAACATCCCTGGTGTCTAGTGGGCTTTTCTGCCCCCCCCTGGGGGCAGAAATGGACCGAAAGTGGACCGATCTGCCCCCAGGGGGGGCAGAAAAGTCTGAGCATAAATGATTCCCCCAGGGAAGCGACCCTTGGCCAAGGGGTCGCTTCCCAAATCAATAAAACGACATCCCTGGTGTCTAGTGGGCTTTTCTGCCCCCCCTGGGGGCAGAAACGGACCAAAAGTGGACCGATCTGCCCCCAGGGGGGGGGCAGAAAAGTCTGAGCATAAATGTTTCCCCCTGGGAAGCGACCCTTGCCCAAGGGGTCGCTTCCCATATCAATAAAACGACATCCCTGGTGTCTAGAGGGCTTTTCTGCCCCCACTGGGGGCAAAAACGGACCGAAAGTGGACCGATCTGCCCCCAGGGGGGGACAGAAAAGTCTGTGCAATAATTATTCCCCCTGGGAAGCGACCCTTGCCCAAGGGGTCGCTTCCCATATCAATAAAACGACATCCCTGGTGTCTAGTGGGGCAGAAACGGACCGAAAGTGGACCGATCTGCCCCCAGGGGGGGCAAAAAAGTCTGTGCAATAATTATTCCCCCTGGGAAGTGACCCTTGCCCAAGGGGTCGCTTCCCAAATGACGAAATGGACATCCCTGGTGTCTAGTGGGGCATCCCTGCTCCACGATCGCGACGCTGTGCGCGATCGTGGGACAGGAATGCCCAGCATTGAGACATCAGGGGAGACGAAATACTCTTTCCTCTCCCCCGATGCCTCAAGGCCTTTGAATTCCGCCCCCCCGCCACACCGCAGCAAAACACTCACCCTCCCCGTTGGACGCGCTGGAAGAAATTAATTCCAGCGCGTCCAACGCTTCCTGATGACGTCATCAGGAAGCGTGGGGGGGCTCAGGGGTGGCAGCGGAAACTCTTCCGCTGCCATCCTCCTCTGTGGGGGCACGATCGATGCCCCAGGGGGGGAGCGCCAGCGCTTCCCCCAGGGGCTGTGCTCATGACGGAGCGGTTCCGTCATGAGCACAGCCCAACCGATGCTCATGACGGAACCGCTCCGTCATGAGCATCGAAGGGGTTAAAGTGGCCGTGAATACCTGTACTTCTTATATTTGAGAAAATCTACCAGAGAGCTAATTTGGGGTGGTGAGAACCTTGAGTTCTATATTTCCATGTGAAGTACAGTATAGGAATATAAAAGTAATTGGAAAGCTTTTATGTTCATATTAAAGAAGGGGTGAGAGAACTTAGTGAGGCAGGCAAAGTGTGTGTTTTCGTAGCACTAAAACAAGACCGTGTGTAAGGTGAGAGCAGGTTCGTGCTGGAGTTGCCTTGTTGTGGTCGTTTGCAGAGGTGCAACTAGAGGGAAATTCGGGGGAGCCTAATTCTTTCAGCAATAGGCAGAGTGGGCATGTAGGGGTTGTAAAAAGGGGTGAAAAAGAACAGAGTATCCTTTACAAAAAAATGATGTTTTGAAGACCGGTGAAGTACTCGGGTGCGGCTCTGTGTGTGCACCCGGGAAGCTGTGTCAGAGAGTCTGGGGCAATGGGCGTTACTCGCCTGGTGGTCTGTCTAATAATCACCCCACGAGGATGTTGCTGGTGCATTGCAAAAAGAGAAGGGAAATACTGAGAGAAAATGGCTTTCATTAAAGGATTTCCCTTCTCCTACAATGCGTGGCATGATGTCTGCAGTTCTAAGTAGTGAGCAATATGCATGCTCTCACAGTGTCACTACAGTGCAATAAAGAAAAAAACGGATTACGTTTGTGAGGTCGGAAAATAGAGCCCTATAAAGTCCCGTTTCGAGGCTCCCAAAAATGAAGTGCTGGTGGTCACATCCTCACAGACACCCCCTCCGGTTAAAGCCCTGGGTACGGTGTTATGTTTGCGAAGTTGTTGATAAAATTGTTAGGTAATAATGGAAATTTTTAGGTGTGCTGTTTGGTTGATAATATCATTCTAAGTATATAGATTAAAATTTAAAAAAATACTATTTATAAAGTTGTGTGCGGTGGGTTGCAGAGAAAGTGGTGTGGGGTGGTGGGGTGTGGCGGAGAGGTGAAAAGTATGAGGTAGTGCAGTTATATATAAATTGTAAAGGAGTATGTAAATAATTAAATAAATACTTGCTGTATGTTCTATGGCACTACTTGTCATCCTTGTGCTCATCTGTCGTCCTCCATCACGTTGCAGCACTGGGCCTGTAAGTTGTTAGTGGAAGTTTTGCAATTGTATGTTATTATTTTAACATAGTGAAGAAATGTGAAAAATAATTGAATCTATTTTTTGTTTTTCACAAAATTATTTTGTTTGGATTGAAATTTGGAAATGCCTAGAAGAAGTGAAATAAAAAAGAGAAGAAAAATATATATTTGACGAAAAGGAAAGATCTTGATGTAGAAAAAAATGCGAGTAGTAGAGAAATTGTTTGTTTGAGTAAAAGCAAAAGACAAATTTTGAAAAAATATTATGAACATATAGGGCCTCATGTAGGTAGCCAAATACCGGTCGGTAACGGCCGATTTTCA
Organism: Triturus cristatus; assembly: GCF_964204655.1. Classification (NCBI taxonomy): domain Eukaryota; kingdom Metazoa; phylum Chordata; class Amphibia; order Caudata; family Salamandridae; genus Triturus; species Triturus cristatus. The sequence goes on along the minus strand of NC_140587.1, from coordinate 944,141,083 downwards.
GTAATTATACCGTTACCGACCGGTATTTTGGCTTTTGGTATGTAGGGGGAGAATTTCTGTATTCGGAATTTACCGAATCGGTAAAATTACCGAATCGGTAAAATTACCGATTCGGTAATTTTACCGATTCGGTAAATTCCGAATACAGAAATCAGATGTAGGGGGACTGTGTGGTGTGTGTGGGGATTCGTTATTTACCACCAACTAATAGTTGGTGGTAAATGACGAATATGTGTGTAAATGCATTATTTTGCCCGTAGATGTGTGCAATGTGGCAGACACACATGCCCTCAGGGCATGTATGTGTGCCACATGTGCACACATGGCCGAATCAGGGGTGCAACAGGGTGTCAATGTGACACCCTGCCACCCTTGCATGTGCTCCCCCATTACCGAATCGGTATTTACCGATTCGGTAATGAGGCATACCTTCCCATCAATGGGAAGGTATGCCTCATTACCGATTCGGTAAATACCGATTCGGTAATTACCGAATTATTCCGAATCGGTAATATTTACCGACCAATTACCTACATAGCATTTACCACTTCATAAATACCGAATCGGTATGATTCGGTATTTATGAAGTGGTAAATGCAAGCCCACCTACATAAGGCCCTTAATGAGAAAATCATCACACATAGCAAAAAGAAGAATTTTTCAAGTAAGGTGAAGCAGAGTTAAATTTCAAATATGAGGAAAAGGAAAGATGATAAAGAAATAGTATCTGGTACTCGGAGACAAAAACAATTTCAAGAAATTCGTCACAGACTTTTGTCATATTGAGTGATTCAGAATTTATTGAAAACATGCTGCAAATATAAAAGAAGAATGTTCCAAATCAAAGAGAAGCAGTGTATTGAAAGTATAGTGGATACTGTTTTAATTTGAAACAGAAGTTGTTCATTTTGATTTTAAAGAGAATGAAAGTATTGGATAAAATAGTCAAAGTATTGGAAGAAAAAAGAAGACAAAAAAGACTTGTGAATAGAACCAACTTTTGTAAAATCTTTAGTGGACATTGGAGACATACTTTTAGTACTGAGCCTTTTTTAATGAGGAAAGTTACTTCCAGGAAAATAGTTTATCATTTGCCGTTGATACTGGAGGTCGTTGCTACGAAGTTCAGGATGGTGTTGCTCTTCCAAAGGAGGAAATGGTTGGTAAAAGTGCCGAAGAGTTAATAGCTGAAGAAGTGCAAGGGAAACGTCCACGAGCTCCTGTGTATCAGTGGCGTTGTAGTTGCATTTGCAGTATTCAACAGGAATCCATTGATATAATGCGAAATTTGCTACTGGAATATACTCAGAAAAGTATCAAACAGAAGATTTCGGGGCATATCATCAACGGCCAGCGATAATTATCGCTGGCCGTGTTTAGTGTGTACAAAATTCACGCCGCCTATCGCCGGATTCTATCGCCCGGTGAGTGCACTATCAGCAAGGCGCATCGCCGAGGCGATAGAAATCACAGCAATAGCGGCTATAAGAGGCAATAACGCAGGATAACCTGCGATAAAAAAGCAGAAACAGTGAAAAACATCGGTGATAGGGAGATGTGGACTCAGCATGACGATCCACCTCCCATGTTAAACATGGCTAGGTCAAAGATTTAGCAGGCGTAAGGAACCGGTGATAAAGCGGTTAGCGCTACTTTTAATGTCGCTACGCCGGTTAGCGATTCCCTTGTTAATAGGGAGATCCTTCGTTAGCGATTATTTTCGCTGTATTTCTAACAGGAACACCTACCTCGCATCTCATTAGCGATGCGAGGAGATAAGAAAATGGGCGCTGAAGCATGAATTCACGCGTTAGCGTGACCATGCTGATAGGGCGATAAAATTATCGCCGCTTTTTGTCCAAAAACGGATGCAAAAGCGGCAATCATTTTTTACCGCCGGCTTGTTGATATGCCCCTAAGTGGTTACAAGGACTAGATCCATGTAATGTAAGAAAATATACTGAGAAGTATGGGCATTCTCTGGCTTGTCTTTCAAGAAGAGTTTGTAAAAGTGTTTTTCTTCATTTGAGGATGTTAGCAGTACACCATTCAGAAATGCAGAACTTTGTAAAGAAACTGTACTATGTAAAAAGTCCTGAATTAAGTTTAAGTGAACTGAATGGAAGTCTTTTATATGGTTCTTTATCAGATGTTCAAAAAAAGTGTGATGATATTGAAATGTGATATTTTGCTTCAGAAGAGCAGTTCACAGAAAGTGAAAGTTTGACAATTACAGTTGTTGGAGGAGATGAGAAAGTGATTAGCACTGATCAGTTTGAAGAAGAAATTGGAAAGTTTAATGTAGTGTGCTCTGAAATACCAAACTATGTTTGTGTTTGTTGTCGACGTACTCATTATAAAAGTAAAAGTAGGAATGTTGATTTGTATTTGAAAAGTGAAAAGGAGAACAATGGTAAGTGGGAAGAATTTGCAAATTACTTGTTTGTTAAAGGTCGATTTGAGTTAGGTAGTGATCAACGTATATGTAAATATTATTACAACAAATTAGAAGAGAACAAAATGCCTGCTAGAGCAGTGCATAATAATTTGGAGTTAGTAGCTATTCTGCAGGAGCTGGCCAAATTGAATACATATGAGTCGGTTCTAATTCAATCTGTTCATCCTTTTCAAACTATAATTCGGATGGAGCCTAAAACAGGTAAACTGCCACCAACAGACTTGCAAAGAGGGCTTAAAGGAAGAGTGGTGTACTTACCTTTGGATTTTAAGAAAAACATTGAAACTATTGCTGGAGAGAAAGAGGAAGATGAGGCAGTAGGTATTTTAGTAAATGGTGTACCCACAAAGAGTCGGAAAATATGGCAAGAATTTGTGGATGTTAATAAAGTTGAAAAGGCTACCTTATATCTTATAGAGAACAATATTTATTACAAAAATGTAAATGTGGATGAACAGGTAATATGTTTAGAAGATGATTTTGAAATTTCAAGTGGTCAAATAGAGAAAGTGGACAAGTCAAGGACTGAAGAGATTTATGAACATTATACAATATGTCCTTTGCATTCAAAAGAAGTGATAGGAAGTAGCATTGAGTTATTTCAAATGAAAAAAGCACAGGGAACTCCAATGAGTGTATGGGAGAAAACCTTGGAAGCTCGTTGTTTTCCACAGTTGTTTCCTACTGGAGAAGGTGGACGATATGATGACCAACCTGTACAGATTCCAGCTTCAGAATATCGATCAACAAGATTATATTCTGAAGATCCTAGATTTCGACAGTGCATTGCATACATATTTCACCTTTTGTTTGAAAGTGATCTGTATTCTCTCTCGTATGAAGTCAATCATATACTTTAAACTGGAGTTCATGAATCACTTCTTTCTGCAAAAGAATTTGTGGAGAAAGTTCAAGAAACAGATGAAAATTTAGAAGCACAGTTAATCAATTTGATGGCATGTCAACATGGAACAAATGAGTATTGCTATCGTCGTCATGGAGAACTCAAGTGTATGTTACGTAACTTAGGTACACCAACATGGTTTGTCACACTTAGCTGTGCAGAGTATGCATGGGAAGGTTTGCTTGAGTTTTTAAGAGAAGCAAATTCTAATATAAAAAATGTTGAAATAAAGACTCCTGGTGAACTGTGTTCATTGGATCCTGTAAATGTGTGCAGATATTTTAATCATAAGTTTCAAGGTATGATGTCTTTTATCTGTAATAAAAAGAATCCACCTCTTGGAGAAGTTACCGATTTCTTTTGGAGAAATGAGTATCAAGCAAGAGGTGCACCTCATATACATATGCTAGTATGTATCAAGGATGCACCTAAATTTGGAAATGATTCTGATGAAACAGTATTTTCTTTCATCGAACAGTATGTGACATGTGAGATTCCAAGAGAAGGAGGAGATAGAAGCTTGAGACAGCAAGTTTTACATTTCCAAAGTCACCGTTGTGGAAAGTATTGCAGAAGAAAATACAAGTCTAAAGGAAAATTTTACACCAAATGTCGGTTTGGTTTTCCCCGTCCAGTCATTTGTAAAGGAAGAGTAAATTCTTTTTTTTCTTCTGTGAGGCACACAATAACTCGGAAATCTCCAAAGAATACCTACAACTTGAAAAGAACAGAAGTGTCAAAGTATATCAATGACTATAATCCATTCATTTTAAAAATGTGGAATGCGAACATGGACATCCAGTATGTTGCGGATAACTCAATTGCTGTTGCATGTTATGTTACATCGTACATAACAAAATCTCAAAAAACAGTGATGAAACAAATGTGGGAAGAAATTGCACAAGAGAATAGTCTTAGCAAAAAATTGTACAGCTTTACTTTGAAAATGCTTTCCCACCGAGAAATTGGATCACATGAATGTTCAGACCACTTGTGTTCTTCAAGTTTATATTCAAAGTCACAAGAAATCATTTGGGTAAGTTTAGGTCTTGCCTGCAAACAAAATAGAGTGTTGAAATCATTGGAAGAAATTGAACAATTAGCAGCAAATGAGCCAGATAGTACAGACATTCTTCAAACTAATATGTTGGACACATACTATCTGAAAAGGAGTCAACATCTGGAACAGCTATGTCTGTATGAAGTACTTCAACATTACAGCTTCAAAAGAAATATTAAAGAGAATTTAAAAGAAGGAAAGTTTGCAGTAGTTGGATGTCATGGTTGTTTAGTAAAACATGCAAAGGGTAACCTTATAAACCACAAGAAACTTTGTGTGAAACTCCAGATAAGCGAGAATTTTACTATTTAGCACTTCTGCAGCTGTTTAAACCATAGCATAGCGAAAGTGAATTACTTTGAGAGTTTGACTGCTAAGATTCTTTTAATGCTTGTAAAGATAGCATTTGATGTCCAATTTTCCCTACAGATTTAAAAATGTTGAATGATGAAGTTGAACAGGAAAAGACTATTATAGCTGAAATAGCTCATGACAGTTCTCAAGATAATCAAAGTAGTGGTCCATGTAGTCAAGATCCTCTTGGACAACCAATGCTGGAAAATGAAGCAGCGATTGCTATGCATGAAGTCAAAATTGCAATGCAGCAAGCACACAAGGAGAATATAACATTGGAAAAGTTAGAAGAACAAGTAAATGTTGAACAGAAAGAAATATATGTGCAAGTGGGAGAACGGATAGAACATGGTTTGTTGCATGAAAAAAAGAATGTCTGTGTTCATCTTTTAAACCTCTTCTGATGTACATCAGTGGTCAAGCTGGGACAGGTAAAAGTTTTTTAATTAAAGTTTTTACCAGTTATCTTCAAAAAACTACTGGTTCACATTTATGTTGTGTGGTAACAGCTCCAACTGGATTAGCTGCACAAATTGTTAAAGGAGCTACTTTGCATAGATTATTGATGTTATCAGTGGAGCATGATAATAAATTAGAATATCAGAAGTTGTCTGTAGAAGTGTCAAGAGTGCTGAAGAAAATGAAACTTTTAATTATTGATGAGGTGAGCATGGTCTCAAACTTAATGCTTGCTTTTGTACACTTAATAATGCAACATGTATTAAAAACAGGATACGACGTTCTCTTTGGGGGGAAACATTTAATTGTATTTGGAGATCTGCTACAGCTAACCCCTGTAAAAGGAGAACCAGTGTTTAAAACTCTTCTACATGAAGACACTAAGAAATATTTGGGAAGTATTGGAAATGTGAATCTGTGATTACATTTTGAATATAAAGTACTCACTCAGAATATGCGACAAGCAAGAGATGAAGATTATGGAAATATTCTAAAAGATGTAAGAATTGGTGTTCTAAGCAAACATGGTAAACAAGCTTTTCAAAGTTGTCTACTAAAGAACTTGTTTACAAATGAAAACACACCAGCAGAAGTAATGTACAAGAAAATGAAAGAAAAAAATTCTATAGTTTGCTTAATGCCTACAGTGGAAGAGTGTTATACATTTAATAGAGAGCTTATGAAATTGGAAAATCAAGAAATAGTTCACATTGAAGCTATTGATAAAATAGAGCGTCAAGGAATAACAATTGTCCTTTCAGAAAAACTACAGACTAAATTGGATTCTTTGTAAAAGTTTGTATCAAAAACTGCTGGCTTACAAAAAAATGTAGATGTATGTTTAAACTGTCGGGTAATTTTGAAGCGTAATCTGAATTAGAAGAAGGTTTAGTGAATGAAGCAATGGGGAAAGTTGTTGATTTTGTGAAATATCAAAATAGAAATGGAATTGAATTTTTGAAAGTTAAATTTGATCAGATTGCAGAAGTAAGACAGATTGCACGTTCTGCCGCACATTTTTTGCTTGTAAAAGACTTGTATGTTCGTAGAAAACAGTTTCCCTTCTGTTTAGCATTTGAAATAACTATTCACAAATCACAAGGTTTAAGTGTAGATAATGCTTTGGTAAATGTTGGAAAAACTGTGTTTAAAGAGGGAATGGTATATGTTGCATTATCTCGAGTTAGAAAGTTGTCTGGTTTGTATTTAATTGATTTTGATGAGAACAAGGTTAGTGCTGATGTTAATTGTGTAAGAGAATATGATCGTTTGAGAAGGGTTTATGCTCCCCATTTCGGTGAATATCCTATTTATGAGAAATGTGTTGTGTGTTCAAAACGCAAATATGTTGAAGAGTTAACTATGGTTGAAAAGCAGAAAGAAAATCAACAGAATAGAAAAGATGTAAAGAAGCAGAAAATACAAACAAGTGATGATGTTGTTGGATACCAATTAGAAAATGCTTCTGGTGTCAACTGCTATGGTAATATCATTCTAAATGTTATATTTTATCTTGAAGATGTTTGTGGTGAAATTATGGAAAGTCAGGAAAAAACTTTATGTTCTGCACTCTACACTTTATTTCAAGAATTGAGAACTGATAGAAGTAAGATTCATTCTGCTTCTGGTATTCGCCAACTGTTGGATACATGTACTGAATCTTTAACGTTCAGTGCTAATATACAGCAAGATGCACAAGAATTTCTGATGGTTATGCTTGGAGTGCTAGAAGATGAAGGAATTCAGATTGAGAGTTTATTTGGACTCAGTTACAAATGGGAACATAAATGTGAAGAGAGTTTATTATCTTCAAGGACTATAGTTGATAGAGAACGATTTTTATATTTAACAATACCTGACTGCAAATCTGTAACATTTCCCAAATTAGTAAAAGAAGCTGATCATGAGATGATGTGTTCTTGTTGTAAATCAAGAATGCTATCTGCATTATGCCTACAAAGATAAGGAAAACATTTGATTATAATGCTGCAACGCTGTCGACCAAATGGAAGAAAAGTGGAAACCAAAATTAAAATTTTTGTTGCTAATCAAGTATCTATTTCTGGAAGAACTTTTGCAACAGTTGCTATTGTTTCCATGCTGGAAGTACTACTACAAGTGGACATTATACAGTTTATTTAAAGTGTAATAATGGTTGGAGTCACTGTAATGATACACACTTGGAAATGAAACCGAGATTGCCTTATGAATTAACCAAATCATACTAATTTTTCTGAAACAAAGATTTTAGATACACTATTCGGCTTTAACCCCTTCTGTGCCCATGACGAGCTGGACTCGTAATGGAGCACGGTCGCGCTGTGCCCATGACGAGTCCAGCTCGTCATGAGGCATTCCCTGGGGAATCCCTCTGGTGCGGGCACCAGAGGGATTCCCTTTTACTGAAAATAGCCTCGGGAGCTGAGGAAGAGCTTCCCCAGCTCCCGAGGCCCCCCCTGCTTTCAGTGTAATGAAGATCGGCGCGCATGTCGCGCCGACGTCATTACACTTAAACTGAAACTAAAATGAGCCAAGAGGCTCATTTCAGTTTCACTTTGTACGTGCTCAGGGGGCTATCTCAGCCCCCTGAGCACGTAGAAAGACGGGAGCGGTATCGTTGGAAAGGGGAGAATCTTCCCTTTCCAATGGTACCCCTCCCCAGGGGATCCCTGCTTGGGGATTGCCATAGGAGGGCGATCCCCAAGCAGGGATCCACCAACTAGACACCAGGGAGGTGGGAGCGGCCCCTTGGGCAAGGGCCTTTGCTCCCCCCAGATAATTTTGGCATAATTTAGTCTTTTTGTCCTTAGGCCTCCCACACGAGCGAGGCGCCGTTTTTATCAGGAGTCCCGGGTTAACGCTGAGTGGTAGGAAATTTGTGTCAGCCCGGTGATGCCACAACTTTCCCACACAAAAATGTGTGAAAAAGGTGAATTTTTCATCTTAATTTGAGGTTTGCAGGGCATTCTGGGTAAGGAAACGTTGGGGATCCACTCAAGCCATACCTCCCTAGAATCCCCCGGGTGTCTAGTTTTCAGAAATGTGTGGGTTTGGTAGGTTCCCCTAGGTGGCCATCGAGCACCGGGCCAAAAACCCAGGTGACCCCCCTTGCAAAACCAGGTTGTTTTGAGGTAGGCAATTTTCATGTCGCCTCAATACGTTTTGGGCCCTTGCTTGTCGCGGGTACTTGGGCCTCCCACACAAGTGAGGCACCGTTTTTATCGGGAGACCCGGGGGAACGTTGGGTGGTAGGAAATTTGTATCAGCTCGGTGATGCCACAACTTTCACACACAAAATTGTGTGAAAAATTTGATTTTTTTCAGCTAAATTTGAGGTTTGCAGGGCATTCTGGGTAAGGAAACGTTGGGGGATGCACGCAAGCCATACCTCCCTGGAATCCCCCGGGTGTCTAGTTTTCAGAAATGTGTGGGTTTGGTAGGTTCCCCTAGGTGGCCGCCGAGCACCGGGCCAAAAACCCAGGTGACACCCCTTGCAAAACCAGGTCGTTTTGAGGTAGGCAATTTTCATGTCGCCTCAATACGTTTTGGGCCCTTGCCTGTTGCGGGTACTTGGGCCTCCCACACGAGTGAGGCACCGTTTTTATTGGGAGATCCGGGGGAACGCTGGGTGGTAGAAAATTTGTGTCAGCCCGGTGATGCCACAACTTTCCCGCATGAAAATGTGTGAAAAAGGTGATTTTTTCAGCTAAATTTGAGGTTTGCAGGGCATTCTGGGTAAGGAAACGTTGGGGGATCCACGCAAACCATACCTCCCTGGAATCCCCTGGGTGTCTAGTTTTCAGAAATGTGTGGGTTTGGTAGGTTCCCCTAGGTGGCCGCCGAGCACCGGGCCAAAAACACCGGTGAGTCCCCTTGCAAAACCAGGTCGTTTTGAGGTGGGCAATTTTCATGTTACCTGACTACGTTGTGGGCCCTTGCCTGTCGCGGGTACTTGGGCCTCCCACATGAGTGAGGCACCATTTTTATCGGGAGACCCGGGGGAACGCTGGGTGGTAGGAAATTTGTGTCAGCCCGGTGATGCCACAACTTTCCCACACAAAAATGTGTGAAAAAGGTGAATTTTTCATCTTAATTTGAGGTTTGCAGGGCATTCTGGGTAAGGAAACGTTGGGGATCCACTCAAGCCATACCTCCCTAGAATCCCCCGGGTGTCTAGTTTTCAGAAATGTGTGGGTTTGGTAGGTTCCCCTAGGTGGCCATCGAGCACCGGGCCAAAAACCCAGGTGACCCCCCTTGCAAAACCAGGTTGTTTTGAGGTAGGCAATTTTCATGTCGCCTCAATACGTTTTGGGCCCTTGCTTGTCGCGGGTACTTGGGCCTCCCACACAAGTGAGGCACCGTTTTTATCGGGAGACCCGGGGGAACGTTGGGTGGTAGGAAATTTGTATCAGCTCGGTGATGCCACAACTTTCACACACAAAATTGTGTGAAAAATTTGATTTTTTTCAGCTAAATTTGAGGTTTGCAGGGCATTCTGGGTAAGGAAACGTTGGGGGATGCACGCAAGCCATACCTCCCTGGAATCCCCCGGGTGTCTAGTTTTCAGAAATGTGTGGGTTTGGTAGGTTCCCCTAGGTGGCCGCCGAGCACCGGGCCAAAAACCCAGGTGACACCCCTTGCAAAACCAGGTCGTTTTGAGGTAGGCAATTTTCATGTCGCCTCAATACGTTTTGGGCCCTTGCCTGTTGCGGGTACTTGGGCCTCCCACACGAGTGAGGCACCGTTTTTATTGGGAGATCCGGGGGAACGCTGGGTGGTAGAAAATTTGTGTCAGCCCGGTGATGCCACAACTTTCCCGCATGAAAATGTGTGAAAAAGGTGATTTTTTCAGCTAAATTTGAGGTTTGCAGGGCATTCTGGGTAAGGAAACGTTGGGGGATCCACGCAAACCATACCTCCCTGGAATCCCCTGGGTGTCTAGTTTTCAGAAATGTGTGGGTTTGGTAGGTTCCCCTAGGTGGCCGCCGAGCACCGGGCCAAAAACACCGGTGAGTCCCCTTGCAAAACCAGGTCGTTTTGAGGTGGGCAATTTTCATGTTACCTGACTACGTTGTGGGCCCTTGCCTGTCGCGGGTACTTGGGCCTCCCACATGAGTGAGGCACCATTTTTATCGGGAGACCCGGGGGAACGCTGGGTGGTAGGAAATTTGTGTCAGCCCGGTGATGCCACAACTTTCCCACACAAAAATGTGTGAAAAAGGAGATTTTTTCAGCTAAATTTGAGGTTTGCAGGGCATTCTGGGTAAGGAAACGTTGGGGGATCCACGCAAGCCATACCTCCCTGGAATCCCCGGGGTGTCTAGTTTTCAGAAATGTGTGGGTTTGGTAGGTTTCCCTAGGTTCCGGCAGAGCTAGGGTTAAAAAACTACAGCTAGGCACTTTGCCAAAAAAGGTTCATTTTACACTGCGAAATTGAGGTGTGTCCACAATGCGTTTTGTGCCGTTTCCTGTCGCGGGCACTAGGCCGACCCACACAAGTGAGGTACCATTTTTATCGGAAGACTTTGGGGAACACGGGGTGGCTGGAAATTTGTGGATCCACGCAGATTCCAGAACTTTCCACCACAGAAATGGGGGGAAAATGGGGGTTTTTTGGCAATTGTTTAGGTTTGCAAGGGATTCTGGGTAGCAGAACCTGGTGGGAGGCAGTCAAGTAACCCCATCCTGGATTCCCCTGGGTGTCTAGTTTTCAAAAATGTATAGGTTTGCTAGGTTTCCCTAGGTGCCGGCAGAGCTATGGTTCAAAAACTACAGCTAGGCACTTTGCCAAAAAAGGGTCATTTTTCACAGCGAAATTGAAGTGTGTCCACATTGCGTTTTGCGCCGTTTCCTGTCGCGGGCACTAGGCCGACCCACACAAGTGAGGTACCATTTTTCTCGGAAGACTTTGGGGAACAGTGGGTGGGAGGAAATTTGTGGATCCAAGTAGATTCCAGAACTTTCCACCACAGAAATATGGGGAAAATGTGTTTCTTTTGGCAATTTTTTAGGTTTGCAAGGGATTCTGGGTAGCAGACCCTAGTGGGAGGCAGTCAATTCACCCCATCCTGGATTCCCTTGGGTGTCTAGTTTTCAAAAATGTATAGGTTTGCTAGGTTTCCCTAGGTGCCAGCAGAGCTATGGTTCAAAAACTACAGCTAGGCACTTTGCCAAAAAAATGGTTATTTTTCGCTACGTAATTGAGGTGTGTCCCCCTTACATTTTGCGCCGTTTCCTGTCGTGGGCACTAGGCTGACCCACACAAGTTAGGTACCATTTTTCTCTGAAGACTTTGGGGAACGCGGGGTGGGTGGAAGTTTGTGGATCCACGCAGATTCCAGTACTTTCCACCGGATAAATGTGGGGAAAAGGTGTTTTTTTTGGCCATTTGTTTATGTTTGCAAGGGATTCCGGGTAACAGAACCTGGTGGGAGGCAGTCAAGTAACCCCATCCTGGATTCCCCTGGGAGTCTAGTTTTCAAAAATGTATAGGTTTGCTAGGTTTCCCTAGGTGCCGGCAGAGCTATGGTTCAAAAACTACAGCTAGGCACTTTGCCAAAAAAGGGTCATTTTTCACAGCGAAATTGAAGTGTGTCCACATTGAGTTTTGCGCCGTTTCCTGTCGCGGGCACTAGGCCGACCCACACAAGTGAGGTACCATTTTTCTCGGAAGACTTTGGGGAAAACTGGGTGGGAGGAAATTTGTGGATCCAAGTAGATTCCAGAACTTTCCACCACAGAAATATGGGGAAAATGTGTTTTGTTTGGCAATTTTTTAGGTTTGCAAGGGATTCTGGGTAACAGACCCTAGTGGGAGGCAGTCAAATCACCTCATCCTGGATTCCCCTGGGTTTCTAGTTTTCAAAAATGTATAGGTTTGCTAGGTTTCCCTAGGTGCCAGCAGAGCTATGGTTCAAAAACTACAGCTAGGCACTTTGCCAAAAAAGGGTTATTTTTTGCTACGTAATTGAGGTGTGTCCCCCTTACATTTTGCACCGTTTCCTGTCGTGGGCACAAGGCTGACCCACACAAGTTAGGTACCATTTTTCTAGGAACACTTTGGGGAACGCGGGTTGGGTGGAAATTTGTGGATCCACGCAGATTCCAGAACTTTCCACCGGATAAATGTGGGGAAAATGTGTTTTTTTGGGCAATTTTTTAGGTTTGCAAGGGATTCCGGGTAACAGAACCTGGTGGGAGGCAGTTAAGTCACCCCATCCTGGATTCCCCTGGGTGTCTAGTTTTCAAAAATTTATAGGTTTGCTAGGTTTCCCTAGGTGGTGGCAGAGCTAGGGTTAAAAAACTACAGCTAGGCACTTTGCCAAAAAAGGGTCATTTTTCACAGCGAAATTGAGGTGTGTCCACATTGCGTTTTGCGCCGTTTCCTGTCGCGGGCACTAGGCCGACCCACACAAGTGAGGTACCATTTTTCTCGGAAGACTTTGGGGAATGCGGGGTGGGTGGAAATTTGTGGATCCACGCAGATTCCAGAACTTTCCACCAGAGAAATGTGGGGAAAAGGTGTTTTTTGGGCAATTTTTTAGGTTTGCAAGGGATTCCGGGTAACAGAACCTGCTGGGAGGCAGTCAAGTCACCCCATACTGGATTCCCCTGGGTGTCTAGTTTTCAAAAATGTATAGGTTTGCTAGGTTTCCCTAGGTGGTGGGAGAGCTAGGGTTAAAAAACTACAGCTAGGCACTTTGCCAAAAAAGGGTCATTTTTCACAGCGAAATTGAGGTGTGTCCACATTGCGTTTTGCGCCGTTTCCTGTCGCGGGCACTAGGCCGACCCACACAAGTGAGGTACCATTTTTCTCGGAAGACTTTGGGGAATGCGGGGTGGGTGGAAATTTGTGGATCCACGCAGATTCCAGAACTTTCCACCAGAGAAATGTGGGGAAAAGGTGTTTTTTGGGCAATTTTTTAGGTTTGCAAGGGATTCCGGGTAACAGAACCTGCTGGGAGGCAGTCAAGTCACCCCATACTGGATTCCCCTGGGTGTCTAGTTTTCAAAAATGTATAGGTTTGCTAGGTTTCCCTAGGTGGCGGCAGAGCTAGGGTTAAAAAACTACAGCTAGGCACTTTGCTAAAAAAGGGTAATTTTGCATTGTGAAAATGTGGTGTGTTCACGTTGGGTTTTGAGCCATTTCCTGTCGTGAGCACTATGCCTACCCCTACAAGTGAGGTACCATTTTTTCGGGAGACTTAGGGTAATTCAGATTTGTAAAGGAACTGTTATTACCTATTGACTTTCGATGCATTTCTGCCTTCCAAATGAAAGACATTGTGTAAAAAAGAAGTCATTCTAAAAAATGACTGATAATTCTCATGCTAGTATGAGTATCCCAATTTCGGAAATGTGCAAATATCTACTGTTTCTAAACTCTATATTTTGTTCCCATTTCAGAAATACATAGGTGTCTCTCATACCGATTTTTCCATGTACACATTTTTACAGAATAATTACTATATACCCGGTACATAATAAAAAACCATTGCAAGTTGCTGCTCAGTTTTTGGCTCTGGGTTCGTCGGGTTCTTGGTGACCCTACAAGTCCTATATATCCCCACAACCAGTAAGGTCCAGCGGCTGTAATGGTATATTGCTTTCAAAGAGCTGTCAAAATTAGAAGAAATTACAGGTGAAAACGTTGACACAAAAAGCGCTTTTTTCAACAAATTTTCAATATATCCTATATTTAACTGTTAGTTTCTATAAAGAAACCTTGATGGATCTACACAAATGACCCCTTGCTGAATTCAGAATTTTGTCTACTTCTCTAAAATGTATAGCTTTCCAGGATCCATGATTGCTTTTGTACCCATTTCTACCATTAACTGGAAGGAGGTTGAAAGCACAAAAAATAGCAAAAATAGGCTATGTCCCAGAAAAATGCCAAAACTGTGTAAAAAACTTTGGGTTTCTGACAAAAGTCTGGTATCACCTAAAAGCTGGGAAAATGGTGATTTCAGCCCCCCAAACCCTTTTTTGATAACATTTGCAGGGAAAAACCCAGATGCTTTCATTTGCAGCCCGTTTTTCCCATTTTCCCAAAAAAACTCAATTTTGATGTATTTTGGCTCATTTCTGTGACCCCTCCAGGGAAATCCACAAACCCTGAGTACCTTCAGAACCCCCGTTGATGTTGGAAGAAAAGGACGCAAATTTGGCGTGGATACCTTATGTGGTCAAAAAGTTACAGGGGCCTCAGCGCGCACTACCCCAAATAGCCTAAAAAGGGCGTGGCACAGGAGGGGGAAAAGGCCTGGCTGCAAAGGGGTTAATGGGAAGGTGTATAGATCTTTAAGGAAATCATACTGGATGCCCTCAAAGCAAAATTTTTGATACATTATTTGGCGTATTGGGAAAATGTGCAGAGAAACTATGTAAGATCTTGAAGGAATTCATACTGGATGCTTTCAAAGCGAAATTTTTGATACATTATCTGGCGTATTGGGTAAATTTGTAGACAACCTACGAAGTAAAGATAAGCTTTGAACATTTGAAGAACTATTGGATGTGTTATTTGTGTTGATTTTGTATTATATTTGTGAGAATTTGGGATTTGTTTTTCTTTAACAATCTAGTTGATTGTTTTTTTTTCCCTGCTGTTTATGATGAAACTACACTGGCATCACTGTGAATAGTGAAGTTAAGTAGTAGCTGATGACAACAAAAAAAGGGAGAAAAATTGGTATCTGAATGTTAAATTGTTTTGTATTATTTAAAAACTCATAGTAATTTGTGAAATGTATTACGTTACATAGTACTTTTACAGTTTATTTTATGTAGTTGAAAAGTTAGAAAAAATAGTATTAATGACAAATACACAATAGTAGTTCGATATTTAAAAAATCTTTGAAATTAATTGAAAAAAACGTAGGTTTCAGAGACGTTAGACTTAGAAATTAGCATTTAAAAAACCTTCGAAATTCACTGAAAAAACCATAGGGTTTACAGACGTTATAGTTAGGAATTAGCAGTTAAAAAACCTTAGAAATTCACTGAAAAAACCATAGGTTTCAGGGACGTTATAGTTAGTTGGACATTTGACTAATATAAAGCCAGAGAAATTCGCCTGTGATAGTTAGTTGAACTAACTATAAATCACATGCCCGCAATGCACTGCTGATGATGTCACATATTACACCACTCATGACATGGTCAGTGACATCACTGATGACATCACTGATGACATCTCAAATGACATCACTGATGACATCACTCATGACATCATGCATGTGACAATCTGATGCACATACTGATGCTCTAATATAAACTTTGATACACCCATTGTAAAATGCTGACTACTATTTTTGAAACCATACACAGAAGAATGCCATATACTACATAGCACTCACTATTTCCTAGGTCTACACACACATCCAGTCACTTATACATATAGTTACTCATCAATAGAGGACTATAATATGCACTCATACATCTATACATGCAGTCTCATGCTGCCACTCATCCATAGAGTTACTCACATGCCAAGTCATTACTGCAAAGAATGAATCACATACCCATTTAATCATGTATACAGTTATACACACCAACTTCGTTCTTTTTAGACATACCACATCACTTATTTATACAGATACTAACACACATTTACTGTCTTATACGATCACTGATAGAAGCAGACACTTATTTATACACCCACTCTTGAAATAACTTAGTCTCACGTATACTCATTTATATACTCCAACACTCACATATAGTGCCTTAAAACATATGTAGTTAGTTACAGATATACCACTGAGACATTTATTCACTCACTAACACACCCATAGACACACTAACTCACCCATAAAGCCCTTTCCAGATGCCCTTTCTAATCCATACAACCACTGAATCACCCACTCAAACATCTATGCACAGACTCATACACCCACCCACCCACACAGACACTCAGGGACCCATACAGCTATTCAGACATCAAATCAATAACCTATATAGACACTCATGTAGGTATTCAGCAACCCATGCAGTTGCTTACACACCAATGGAGAGACTAATACAGACTTTACACAGTTTAGTCACTAACCCATGCATTCAGTAAGACACGTTCAATCACTCATTTATACAGTCAGTCACACACATACAAAATAATTATTTTAAGCACTTGTAAATGCATTCATTCTTCAATACACCTTGGCATATATATATATAAAATATATTTACATTTTATAGAAAAACACATTCACTGGATGATGTCATGAGTGATGTCATGAGTGATGTCATTTGAGATGTCATGAGTGATGTCATCAGTGATGTCACTGACCATGTCATGAGTGATGTAATATGTGACATCATCAGCAGTGCATTGCGGGGGTACAATTTATAGTTAGCTCAACTAACTATAGCAGGCGGATTTCTCTGGTTTTATATGAGTCAAATGTCCAACTAACTATAACGTCCCTGAAACCTATGTTTTTTTCAATGAATTTCTAAGGTTGTTTAAATGCTAATTCCTAACTATAACATCTGTAAAACCTATGTTTTTTTCAGTGAATATATAGTTAAAAGTACATATATATCAATGGCCTCGGAGGATCAGCGCACCCTATTTGCACCCTAAGCGCCTCCTCTGCGCACCGTGCGCGCACCCTCCCGATCACGCACTGAATGCTAATTGGCTGTCAAGTGTCTGTGAACATTCGAAACCAGGAACTGTTGGCAGCCATTTTGTGCCTCGGTAGAAGCGAGGCTGAAGAAGTAAGGGAAATAAGTGTGTGAAAGATATAAAGGAGGCAGGGTAGAAATACTCTGACCCTCTAGAGTTGCTTGGGGGGCCCAGAAGGACTCCCAGCACCCCCTTTTTTTTTTAAATGGCAAAATGCGCGCAGGGTGCGCGGATCCGGCCGTAAAAAAAAAAAATGAAGCGCGGACTTCCGCGCTTCCTTAATAAATAGCCCCCGGGGGGGTCAAATACCTGGGGCAAAATGCGTAAAAATTAATGGAGGCACCAGGAGGGCCCCACAGCCCCGGGGACCACTATTTTTTTACATTAAATTTAGGAGCCGCACATCGTAAATCGTTGGGTGCACGATTTCTCTCGCGTAGGGTGCGCGGTTCCTAACGAGTTGGGTGCGTGACTCCAAGCAAAAAAACCTGAATTTTTTGGGAGATAAACATCAAGCTTATGTGTTTCGTTCTTGAGTGGCTCTAAAAAGAGCCGTTGTGTTCATTGAGAGTTTTTGGTACTTATAAGTAAGTACCTATACAGAGTCTAAAGTTGTTGAGGAAGACTCTGTTTCCTTCATCAGTAAAGTGTACTCCATCTCTCCTATACATCTCTTGCATATGAAAACGCAGATTGTTATTGTAAATGGACCCCATTCTATAGTCTCGGAGAAAAGCAGAAACAGATTTATTCACATGTTTTCTAGCTTTCTCAATCTGTGGTCAAAAATGATTGGACCAGCTCAATTTCTGCCTTTGGCATATGTTAGAATACACAAAGGCAGTTTTGGGAAAAAGTGAAATCAATTCTGCAAAGGTGTCCTTCATAAGCATTTCCAGACCTACCCCAGTCAAAGTGCCTAGGTCACTTCCACCACAGTGCACTATTATGAGGTCAGGGAGTTGGAGATGCATAAAGGATTTTACCAATGGCATCAATTGGTGCCACTTTAACCCTCTCTGTCCAATCCATTTAATGTCTACATTTGGCAAACCTAGGTCTCTGTGAATGCCTTTGTTTTCTGCATACCTTTGGCTCCAGAATATATAGTTGTGTCCTACAATCCACACTCTAAGCATCTTGAAGGGTGGTCTGGATGCACTCAGGTGGCCTCTGTAAATGAAATGGCAGTTTTAAAAGTAAGATTTTTCTAAAATGGTGAATAAGATGCAGTTTTTAAAAAAGAAAAGAAATGATTGGTTGTTTGACAACCTTCTACACTGAAAACTAGGGTGTATGTTTCTGTTTTTTAAACGCATGATTCTTATTGGTTAACAAAAACTGATTGAAAGGAACATTATATATGATAAGCTGATATGTTGAAAAGTCAAGCACACTTGCTGTTTTGATTAGCAACATTGTGTGCTGAACTTGTGACCTGTGTGCTCAGTTCAGTGTTCCATGATCTGTTTCTATGGTAACAGGCAGAAGGCAGATTGGGGGTAGGGTTCAAATGTATGTCATTTGAAAAGGGTTGAATTTTTTAACCAATAGAAATGTGTGTTAGCTTTTGAATGAATGTGGGAAGGAATGTGATTTGATGTTTACATGTATATTTGTGCAAAATGAGAGGGAAACTTTGCCATTCTTTGGTTTTGCTGACAGGTGCACAGTGCAGAGATTCTGTATAAGAAAATCAGGTGTGTGACTGACATACTTCTTAATCTACAAAACAACTTGAAAGGTGAGTTATTTAATTGTGAGAGGATGTATGTGGTCTATTTTGATTTTAATCAGACTAATGTTTTTCTCCTGCTAAAGTGCATGACGTACTTTTTTTGTGTACAATCTTATTGTCAGTGTGTGTGTATGTAGAAACCATTCTGTGATAAGTATTTGTGTTTTTCATGTGTTTGCATACAGATAACTGTGCTGTTTTTATGTTTTGGTGGAATTAGAAACCAGTCATTGTTTATGTATTTGCAAAATGAGTCACATTTCTACACTAAAATGTAGTACTCCTTCTAGATTAAGAAATGTGTTTTGGTACAGTGCAAGGGATAGTGTTGCTTGTCTAGAATAACACAGTGAGTCTGTGTGCATTTAGGAATCATTTTGAGAGAAACATTTTGGTACTAATGTGTAGTAGAAGATTTTCTGCAATGTGTGGAGTCACCTTACATCTTGTAGACTAGTAAATGAATTTTGTACAAGGGATAGTTGGCTGTCTACAATTCACACTGTGAGTCTGTGTGTATTTGGGCAATTATTGTGAGAAAAGCATTTGTTAACATCATGTATTTGCTGGCAGATAACTGTTTTAAACCCTGTTTTGTTGTCAAGTTTGAGTAGCATTAGAGGTCAGTCATTGCTTATGCAATTGAGTCAGGCTTTCACAGTAGTGTGCAGTATTGAAATATGTAGAATGTGTGCAGTCACCTTACCCCTTCCAGACTAGTGAGGTTCTCCTGCTATAGCCCAGGGAATAGTCTTGCTTGTCTAGAATCACACTGAGAGTCTGTGTGCCTTTGGGAACCACTGTGAGAGAAGCATGTGGGCACTTCATATCTGTGCATACACATAACTGCTTAAAAACCTTTCCTGTTTTCAAGTTTTGGTAGAATTAGAAGCCAGACATTGCTTATGTATTCGGAAAATGAGTCAAGCTTTGACACTAAAGTGCAGTACTGAAATATGTAGAATGTGTGCAGTTACTTTACCTCTTCCAGAATAGTGAATGTGTTTTGGTAAAGTACAGGGGATAGTGTTGCTTGTCTAGAATCACAGTGTGAGTCTGTGTGCATTTGGGTAACCATTGTGAGAGAAGCATTTGGTAACATTGTGTATTTGCTGACAAATAACTGTTTTAAAACCTGTCATGTTGTCAAGTTTTAGTAGCATTAGAAGCCAGTCATTGCTTATGCATTCATAAAATGAGTTAGGCTTTGACACTAAAGTGCAGTAGTGAACTATGTAGATTGTGTGCAGTCCCCTTACCCCTTCCAGAGTAGTAAACTACTTTTGGTAAACTCCTAGGGATAGTGTTGCGTGTCTAGAGTCACACTGTGAGTCTGTGTGCATTTGGGTAACCATTGTGAGAGAAGCATTTGGTAACATTGTGTATTTGCTGACAGATAACTGTTTTAAAACCTGTCATGTTGTCAAGTTTTAGTAGCATTAGAAGCCAGTCTTTGCTGATGCATTGATAAAATGAGTCAGGCTCTAACACTAAAGTACAGTACTGAAGTATGTTGATTGTGTGCAGTCCACTTACCCCTTCCATAGTAGTGAATGAGTTTTGGTAAAGTCCAAGGGATAGTGTTGCTTGTCTAGAATCACACTGTGAGTCTGTGTGCATTTGGGCAACCATTGTGAGAGAAGCATTTGGTTACATCATGTATTTGGTGATAGATAATGCCTTAAAACCTGTCATGTTGTCAAGTTATAGTAGTATTAGAAGCCAGTTATTGCTTATGCATTCAGAAAATGAGTCAGGCTTTGACACTAAAGTGCAGTACAGAAATATGTAGATTGTGTGCAGTCCCATTACCCCTTCCAGAGTAGTGAATGAGTTTTCATAAACTCCAAGGGATAGTGTTGCTTGTCTAGAATCACACTGTAAGTCTGTGTGCATTTGGGTAACCATTGTGAGAGAAGCATTTGGTAACATTGTGTATTTGCTGACAGATAACTGTTTTAAAACCTGTCATGTTGTCAAGTTTTAGTAGCATTAGAAGCCAGTCTTTGCTTATGCATTGATAAAATGAGTCAGGCTTTGACACTAAAGCGCAGTACTGAAATATGTAGATTGTGTGCAGTCCCCTTACCCCTTCCAGAGTAGTGAATGATTTTTGGTAAATTCCAAGGGATAGTGTTGCTTGTCTAGAATCACATTCAGTTAATATCCAAGTAGTAATGGAGTGAGGCAGGCTTTAGCACATGGATTGATTCAAACACCAATCCACTATGCATGTAGTCCTCTAACCACCTACACATTTGTCTTTCACATCTTCAATACCCCAGACAGTATTCATACAGTTCCTACAAACACCCTGTCACTCCTCTTACACTCCTTCAGTGACTCATTCAGCATCATGTAGTAATCCATTTACTGTGCCAAAACCTAAGCACTTATAAATTCACCCAGGAACTCTCCTTGCAATACTGTAAACATTCAGTTAATAATCAAGTAGTAATGGAGTTAGGCAGGCCTTAGCACATGGATTGATTCAAATGCGGATCCACTATGCATGGAGGCCTCTAACCACCTACACAATTGTCTTTCAGTCCTTCAATTTCCCAGTCAGTATCTATAAACTCCAGTAAACACTCTTTCAGTCCACTTGCACACCTCTAGTGACTCATCTGGCACTATGTACTAATCTATTCACTGCACCAAAACCCCAAAACTTAAAAAGATTAACCCAGACACTCTCCTTGCAGCACTGTAATGATTCAGTCAGTACCTAGGTAATCATGCAGTGACCGAGGCCTTAGTTCATGGACTGTATAAACGTCTATCCACTGTGCATGCAGGCCTCTAGTCACCTACACACTTGTCTTTCACACCTTCAACACCCCAGACAGTATTCATACAGTTCTTGCAAACACCCTGTAACTCCCTTTCCACTTGTCCAGTGATTTATTCAGTTCCATTAAGTAATTCATTAACTGTGCCAAAAAACAAACACTTATAAATTCATGCAGGCACTCTCCTTGCAATACTCTAAACATTCAGTCAGTACCCAAGTACTAATGGAGTGAGGCAGGTCTTAGCACATGTACTGATTCAAATGCATATCCACTATGCATGCAGGCCTCTAACCACCTACACACTTGTCTTTCACTTCTTTAATTAACTAGTCAGTATCTATATACTTCAATAAACACCCTGTCAATCATCGTGCACACCTCCAGTGACTGATCCAGTACCATGTACTAATCTATTCACTGCGCCAAAACCGAAAAACTTAAAAGTTTCACCCAGGCACTCTCCTAGCAGTAGTCTAATGATTCAGTCAGTACCCAGGTACTCATGTAGTGAACCATGCATTACCACATGGACTGCTTCAAATGTCTATCCAATATGCATGCAGGATTCTAACCTACTATACACTTGTCTTTAACAGCTTGAATTCCCCAGTCAGTATCCATGTTCTTCCATCAAACACACTGTCACTCCCCTTCCACTCTTCCAGTGACTTATTTAGCACCATGTAGTAATCCATTCACTGTGCCAAAACCCAAACACTTATAAATTCACCCTTGCACTCTCCTTTCAATACTGTAAACATTCAGTTAATATCCAAGTAGTAATGGAGTGAGGCAGGCCTTAGCACATGGATTCATTCAAACGCCTATCCACTATGCATGCAGGCTTCTAACCATCTACACACTTGTCTTTCACACCTTCAATATCCCAGACAGTATTCATACAGTTCCCGCAAACACGTTGTCACTCCCCTTACACTTCTCCAGTGACCCATTCAGCAGGATGTACTAATGCATTCACTGTGCCACAACCCAACCAGTAATACATTTACCCAGGCACTCTCTTTGAAGTACTCTAATGATTGAGTCAGTATTGAGGTACTTATGTACTGAACCCAGGTTTAGTACATGCAGTGCATCAAACGTCTACGCACTATGTATGCAGGCCTCTAATCACCTACACAATTGTCTTTCACACCATCAATATCCCAGTCAGTATCCATACAGTTGTTGCAAACACCATGTCACTCCCTTTGCACTTCTCCAGTGATTTATTGAGCAACATAAAGTAATCCATTAACTGTGCTAAAAAACAAACACTTCTAAACTTATGCAGGTACTCTCCTTGCAATACTCTAAACATTCAGTCAGTACCCAAGTACTAATGGAGTGAGGCAGGCCTTAGCACATGGATTGATTCAAACGCCTATCCACTATGCATGTAGGCCTCTAACCACATACACAATTGTCTTTCACACCTTCAATTCACCACACAGTATCTATACACTTCCAGCAGACACCCTGTCAATCCCCTTGCTCTCCTCTAGTGACTCATCCGGCACCATGTACTGATCTTTACTGCACAAAAACCCAAACCCTTAAAAGATTCATTCAGGTACTATCCTTGCATTACTCTAATGTTTCAGTCAGTATTCAGGTACTCATGCAGTGAAGCATGCCTTTTCACAAGGACTGTTTGAAGTAACTATCCACTATGTATGTAGTGGTGTAACCAGTTTTACACTTGTGCATCAGGCCTACTTTTCCACAGTCACTATGCATACACTCCAGCAAACACACTGTGAGTGCTGTTGCAAACCCATAGTGAGTCTTTTAGTAGCATGTAGTGATCTATTCAATGAAGTAAAATTCAAACAACTGTGAATTCACCCAGTGTCTCTCCTTATAGTACTGTAATCATTCAGCCAGTTAGCATGTAGTCTTTCAGTGAGGCAGGCTTTAGGGCATGAACTGCTTCAAAGTAGTATGCACTATGCATGTAGTGGTTTAACCATTGTCAAACTTGTGATGCAGGGCTATAATTTCTTAGTCAGTATTTATATAAAATGTGTTTGTATAGTAATAGAAAACTATAAATTAAAAAGATATTAATATACATTTATTTGTGATTATTTTTTACAGATACTGTTTATCACCATTAAAATAGAGAAATCATGCCGGAAAAAGTAAGAAAAAGAAAAGAACAGAAAAAGGACAGTTACTTGAAGAAAAATTAACCACAAGTATTGAATGAACAACATAATGTGGCTAAAAAGAAAAAATCTTCTGGTAAGATCACAAACCAATTTATTAAAAATGTTTGTAGGACCAGACAGAATGTACAGAATGCTGAAACCTCTGAGAATGCTTCAACTAGAAAAAATATTCAAAATAATAGGAAAAGCAAAAAAGCAAATGGACAGTCAAAGGAGAATAAGTATGGTAAAAGAAGGCACAATCAGTATAAGGAAATACGCAAAAAAGATTTTTACAAGAGAGTAGTACATAATTTGCTGAAAGATGTGAAGAAATATAAGAAGAGAGCTCTATTTTATAAAAAGAAGAAGCATATTGAAACCATTGTTGAAAAGGCTTTTGAAGTAAAAAGGAAACTATTCATTTTAGTAT
Organism: Triturus cristatus; assembly: GCF_964204655.1. NCBI lineage: Eukaryota > Metazoa > Chordata > Amphibia > Caudata > Salamandridae > Triturus > Triturus cristatus. The sequence continues at coordinate 944,117,100 of NC_140587.1, read as the reverse complement.
TAAACAGAATTCGATCACTAGATAAACCAATCCATTTAATGAAGGCCAAAAGTAGGAGGAAAAGAGTAATTAACAGAACACATTTTTGTGATGTTTATTTGGGAGAATGGAAACACAGCTCAAGTTCAGAGCCTTTCTTTAATGAAGAGAGTTATTTACAGAGCAATAATTTATTGCATGCAGTTGACACCAGTGGTCGAGGTTATGAGGTTAAAAATGGTTGTCCAATTGATAAAGAGAAAATGGTTGAAAGAAATGCAGAAGAAGTGATAGCTGATGAAGTTCTAGGGAGAAGTCGTAAACACCCTGTGTACACATGGGATTGCAGTAGTATTTGTAGTGTACGACAAGAATCTATTGATAAATTATGTAGTTTCTTACGAGCATATAGTAAAAAAAGTGTTAAACAAAAGATTAAGGTGTTGCAAGGACTAGACCCTTGCAGAGTGAGAAAACATACTGGTTTGAAAGGTCATTCTCTGGCTTGTCTTTCTAGGAAAGTTTGTCAAAGGGTTTTTCACCATTTCAGGATGTTGGCAGTACATCATACTCAAATGCGGAAGTTAGTGAGAAGATTGTATTATGCAAAAAGTCCAGCATTAAGTTAAATGAGTTGAACGGTGCTCTTTTGCGTGGGTCAGTATCAGATGTGAAGAAGGTTTGTGATGATATTGAGTTTTGTTACATTGGTCCTCAGCAATAGAGTGCAGAAACTGACACATTAGTAGAACAAAATATTGAAGACAACGTAGAACCCATGATTACAAAAAATGTTGAAGATCTAATCACAAAGTTTAAGGTAATATCAGGTGAAAGAACAAATGTTTCTTGTATTTGTTGTCGGCGAACTCACTATAAAAATCAGACTAGGAGTGTTAATCTGTATTTAAATAGTGAAACAGAAAATAATGATAAGTGGAAGGAATTTGCAACTTATTTGTTGGTAGAGGATTGTTTTGATTTGGGATCTGAGCAGCGTATTTGCAAATATTGTTATAACAAATTAGATGAGAATAAAATGCCTGCTAGAGCTGTTCATAATAATCTAGAGTTGGTTGCTATTCCTCCAGAGCTGATAGATTTAAATACCTATGAGTCTATTCTCATTCAATGTGTGCACCCGTTTCAGGCAATTGTTCGTATGGAGCCTAAAACAGGTAAATTGCCTCCATCAGAGTTCCAAAGAGGATTGAAAGGAAGAGTTGTGTATTTACCGTTAGATTTAAAGAAAAACATTGAAACTATTGGTGTAGACCATGCAGAAAATGAACCACTAGTAATTCTAGTTAATGGTGTTCCTACTAAGAATAAGAAAATCTGGCAAGAATTAGTGATTGTTAGAAAAGTGCAAAAGGCATCATTGTATCTGATAAAAAATAATGAGTTATATAGAAATGTGTTTGTAGGAGAAGAAGAAATAGATTTAGCAGAAGATACTGAAACATTAAGTGGACAAATTGAAAAAGTGGACATGTCCAGATGTGAAGAAATCTATGAACATTACAGTGTACATCCACTTCATTCCAAAGAGGTGATGGGGAGTACGATTGAGTTGTTCCAAATTAAAAAAGCAAGAGGAAGTCCCATGAGTGTATGGGAAGAGAGCTTGGAAACTCATTGTTTCCCGCAGTTGTTTCCAACTGGAAAAGGTGGACGATATGATGAACGTCCTGTGCAGATTCCTGCATCTGAATATCGGTCAACAAGATTATATGCAGAAGAGCCAAGATTTCGACAATGTATCCCTTATATGTTTCATCTTCTGTTTGAAAGTGACTTGTCTGGACTTTCATATGCAGTAAATCACATTTTAAAAACTGGAATGCATCTGCAAAATGTAACTGCAAAGGATTTTATGGATAAAGTGCATCAGAGAGATGATCATTTAGAATCTCAATTGATTAATCTGATGGCATGTCAGCGTGGGACTAATGAATATTGGTACAGTCGTCATGGAGAACTGAAATGTATGCTACGGAACTTAGGAACTCCTACATGGTTCGTTACACTAAGCTGTGCTGAGTATGCTTTGGATGATATACTTGAATTTCTTCGAGAGGCAAATTCCAATATAAAAAATATTGAATACAAGACACCTGTAGAACTGTGCTTTTTGGATCCTGTTAATGTATGCAGATATTTCAATCAAAGACTTGAAGCTATGATGTCTTTCATCTGCAATAAAAAGAATCCTCCGCTTCGAGAAGTTGTGGATTTCTTTTGGAGAAAGGAGTATCAAGCAAGAGGTGCTCCTCATATACATATGTTGTTATGGATCAAGGACGCCCCCAAATTTGGAACAGATTCAGATGATACTGTTTTGTCTTTCATTGAAGATTATGCCACATGTGCTGTACCCAATAGCAGAGAAGATAAAATCTTAAAACAACAAGTCTTATGATTCCAAAGCCATAGATGTGGAAAATACTGTCGACAAAAGTACAAGTCTAAGGATAAGTTCTATACCAAATGTCGTTTTGGATTTTCACATCCTGTATTATCCAAAGGAAGAGTGAACAGTTTTATATCAGCGATGCGACATACCATCACAAGAAAGTCTCAGAAAAATACCTACAACTTAACAAGAAGCGAAGAGTCAAAATACATAAATGACTACAATCCAGTTATTTTATCCATGTGGAACGCTAACATGGATATTCAGTATGTTGCGGACAATTCCATTTCTGTTGCTCGATATGTAATGTCCTACATTACTAAATCAGAAAAGACGGAATTGAAAGAAATGTGGGAAGAGATTTCTCACGAGTAGACTCTAAGTAAGAAAGTATACAGTTTCAGTTTGAAGATGTTATCGCATCGAGAAATTGGAGCATATGAATGCTCTGATCGGTTATCATCTGCAAGTCTATACTCCAAAAGTAGAAGAATCATTTGGGTGAGTCTAGGTCTTGCAGCAATGCGTAACGGGGTACTGAAATCTGTTCATGAAATTGAATATTTAGCAGAAAAACAACCAGAAAGTACAGATATTTTGAAAACAAATATGTTGGACATATTACCCAAACAGAAGTCATCATCTTGAGAGCATGTGTCTCTATGATGTGCTGCAAAACTACACTTTTAAACGGAATACTACAGAGAACATCAATGATGGAAAATATGCAGTGATTGGTTTCGAAGGATGTTTGGTGAAACAAAGGAAAGGAAATTTAATTAATCACAGAAACTGAGTTGCGACACTGCTGATAAAAGGGAATTTTACTATTTAGCCCTTTTGCAAATGTTCAAACCGTGGCGTTCAGAACTGGAATTACTTGGAGATTTTCAGAGCTATGAAGATTAATTTAATGCTTGTAAAGATAGCATGCAATGCAGTGCTTTTGCAAATTATGTGAAAATGTTGAATGATGAAATTGATCAAGAAGCTACAATTGCAGCTGAGATTGCTAGAGACAGTTCTCAAGACAGTCAAAGTTCTGCTGCACTGAGACAAGATCCACTAGGACAACCAATTGTTGAAAGTGAAGCAGCAATTGCCATGAATGAGTTGGAAACAGCAACGCATCAAGCTCAAGAAGATGTAATGCAGTTAGGAAACTTGGAAGAACAACTAAATGTTGAACAGAAACAAATATATCAGCAAGTGAAAGAACAGATTGAGCATGGATTACTTCATGAAAAGAAAGGATGCTCATGTACATCATTTCAACCTATCCGAATGTATGTGAGTGGTCAAGCTGGAACAGGAAAAAGTTTCTTAATTAAAGTAATTACTTTATCTGCAGAGAACAACTGAGTCACATTTGTCTTGTGTTGTCACTGCTCCAACTGGGTTGGCAGCACATAACATTAAAGGAATTACTTTACATCGTTTACTAATGCTACCAGTAGAGCATGAGAACAAATTGGAATACCACAAGCTATCTGGAGACGCTTGTGGTAAAGTTTCAAGAGTCCTGAAGAAAATTAAACTTCACATTATTGATGAGGTAAGCATGGTCTCAAACTTGATGCTTGGCTTTGTGCATTTAAGAATGCAGCAAATTCTTAAAACAGAGTATGATGTGTTATTTGGAGGAAAACACGTCATAGTTTTTGGATATCTACTGCAACTGACTCCGGTAAAAGGACAACCGGTATTTAAAACACTTGCGCATGAAGATGCCAGAAAGTCTCTCGGTAATGTTGGAAACGTGAACATTTGGACATATTTTGAATACAAAGAACTGATGAAAAATATGCAACAGGCAAATGATGCTGAATATGGAAGTATTCTTCAAGATATAAGAATTGGACTTCTGACAGAACATGGCAAACAAGCTTTGCAGAGTCGATTACTTTCCAATTTGTGTCCAAATGAAAATGTTGTTCCTGAGAAAGTGTACATGAAAATTGCAGAAAATAATTCAGTGATCTGCTTAATGCCAACACTGCTCAAGTGTTCTATATTCAATGAAGAACTATTGAAACTGGAAAATGAAGAAATTATAAAAATGGAAGCCATCGATAAAATAGAGCATGAAGGAATCACTATTATTTTGACGGGAAAATTGAAAACAAAACTGGATTCTTTAGAAAAAAACATATCTAAAACGGCTGGCTTAGAAAAGACTCTATATGCATGATTAAACTGTCGGGTAATTTTAAGGCGTAATTTGGATGTAGAAAAAGGTTTAGTTAATGGAGCAATGGGTAAAGTGGTGGATTTTGTTAATTATCAGAAAAACGAAGGAATAGAATTTTTAAAAATTAAATTTGATCAGATTGAAGAAGTTAAAGAAATTAGTCGTTGTTCAGTTCGTTTATTGCTTGTTAAAGATTTATATGTCCGTAGGACAGTGACTATTCATAAATCTCAAGGATTAAGTGTAGACAGTGCATTGGTGAACATTGGATCTACTGTGTTTAAAGAGGGTATGGCATATGTTGCTTTGTCGCAAAGTCAGAACATTATCTGGTTTGTTTTTGATTGATTTTGATGACACAAAGGTTACTGCAGATGCAAACTGTGTAAAAGAGTATAGTAGGTTAAGAAGGGTGTATGCTCCCAATTTAGGTCAATATCCTGTATTTGAAAAGCATGTGGTTGGTCGAAAAAGAAGATTTGAGAATATCTGTACTGAAGGTGTAGAGAAGGGAAAAGAACAAGATAATGTTGTGATAGCAAGTAAAAAGAAAAAGTGCACTATTGAAGAGATTGTTGGTTATCAGTTTGAAAATATTCCAGGTGTCAACTGCTATGCTAATGTAGTGGTCAATGTTGTTTTTTATTTTGAAGGTTTGCAAGAACAAATTATGCAGAATCGGCAAAAAAGATTGTGTTCCTTGTTGCATTCTGTTTATGAAAAATTGACAACAGACACAAGTAAAATACAAACTGTTTCAGATGTTCGCAATCTTTTGGATGTGTGTTCTGGTTCTACACAATTTACGCAAAATATCCAACAACATTCTCAGGAATTTTTAATGTATATGCTTACTATTTTTGAAAATGAAGGTGTAGAAATAGAAAATATTTTTGGCCTTTGTTACAAAGGGGAACATCATTGTGAAAATTGCATGTATACATCTAGCCCTAATGTAGACAATGAAAGATTTCTATATTTAACATTACCGGATTGAAAATCAGTCTCTTTCAATAAATTAGTTAAAGGTGCAAATCAAAATATGGAGTGTAGCCAATGTAAATCAGAAATGTTATCCACATTATTTTTTTTAAAAATATGGACAATATATAATTTTAATGATGCAACGTTGTACAGCTGATGGAAGAAAATTGGATACTTTAATAAAGCAATTTTTAGCAACACAACTATCAATATCAAGAAGGACTTTTGTAGCAATTGCAATAATTTTCCATGATGGTCCTTCCACAACATCTGGACATTACACTGCCGATCTAAAATGTGACAAAGGCTGGACACTTTGTAATGATGCCCAGTTGGTTTTCAAACAACGTTTGCCTAGTGAATTACCAAAGTCCTACCTAATATTTTTAATGCCAAAGATTTTGGAAGATAATTCACTCTCTGAGGAATTTTTTATTATAATTTATTAGGATTACCATTGGACAATTTACATAAAAAACAGTGCAAAAATACCATTTGGCCTCAAGGAAAGGTATATGTTTGAATTATGGACTTTTTCTTACTCATTGACTTGGTGAATATTTTAAAGCGACAACATTTACAGTTTTTATAAAATAAAGTTATAAAATTTTGTTAGCAATAAGCATTTCATATATGTGTGATTTGTATTTTCTGGTATTTTACTGAGAATAGCATGTTGGGTTTTTTTAAACTATCTTTTTGATTGTTTTTTTGTGATGAGTACAATTGAAATCACTATTTCTAGTGAAATTCAATATATTCTTAGAACAGCAAAAAAGGCAAACAAATTATTTTGTTTAAATTATGTTGTGTTGTTAAAAATGTATTATTATATGTTATAACTATTTTTTTTCTTTTATTTCACAGATCCTAATTCTAAAATAAGCAATTTACCACAATTTACATTACAAAAAAAACCTGAAAAAAATGTGTACCATTTTTTATTTCTAATACTGTGAAGGTACTAAGTATTAATATGGACAATGGGCACATCTGCAAGAAGGTACAAAGTTTTAATCCGTTTTTCAAAACACCCTGTTTATACCTATGTAGTTTTAGAATCTCTCTGCCATAGGATATCATATGACCTCCAAAAAAACAGATTTGAGTGGTTCATAATATTTCCCATTTTACGTATTGAAGGACTGCAATCATTTCAATCATTCTTCTTTGAGCTTCTTTGCAGACAAACATCGGCGCTTACCTCCTCTCATTCACAAGTAATTTTCCAAACAGAAATATGTTACTTTTTGTAACATAGCTATAGCGCAAGACACTCTTTATATTTACAAATACAGGAAAAGTCACTCTGTGTACCTTTTTTTTCTCAATGTAAATACGACCTCATCATACACACCACTTTGCGTTGAAAGGGTGTTCTATAAGTGTTGTTGTGTGTGATTGCACAGAATACTCATAGAGGAAGACACATCTCCAGATTTATCAAAAATAATAAATCTGGACGTGTGTGAATGCTGCACTATTCTCCAATTGGTGTAGACAAGACAAGGAGAATTGTTTTCATTTCTCCTCATTTTTTAACCTTCAATACATGCTAAAATGTTCAGCATACATTGAAGGAGAAAAGTGTCTTTACTGATTGTTTTTGTGCAGGAAGGTGTGTCTTCCTGCACAAAAACAAACACCACATGACACAGATATCATTGCACCATGGTGCAAGGGTGCCTGTGTCACCATATGGCTGCAGTTTAAGCAGCCGTGCAGAGAGGAGCATAGATTTGCAGCATATTTAGGTACATATGTTGCATCCCTGTGCTTCGGAAGTACTACAGCACTCTGCAGTTAAAGAGGTTACTGTGTGATGCTGCAGCAGTTCCTCAGAGTTCTGCACTTATACATTCACCATACGCTACTAATGCATTCGTTCAGTCAATTACGCACTACAGATACATTCATCTAAACTTTCACACACTAACAAACAAATATAGATCTTTTGTTTTAAACCAGGAAAGTTAGTTCTTAGAAGAACTTTTTTTTCCTTCTTTTTTCTTTTACATTTTTTTTCTTGGTTTTTTGAACAATTTTTAATTGTTTTTGGTTTTTCTGGAAAAAAAGGAAAAAACAGAACTGGAGGAACAAAACAATGTACTTCAGGGAAAAAAAAACTAAAATCTAGCAATGATGGTTTTCTTGCTTTCGACAAATGAGGTCAATGGACTGCTCTCCATAACAAAGGACAGCGTTGCATTTTATGCAGAGCACTTTTAATGTTGCAAACTGTGGACGGATGTCCAAGTTTTGGGAAGATGGATCCACCCTCATAGTACTCAGCTGCGATGCGTCTGATGGACCTGGAAGAACTCGCATTCTTCGGCATTCCTCACGAGCGAGGTTGATCGGATGCATGGTCTTCAGATGCTTCATCATGCTGGCTGTACCACATGAATATTTTTGGTGGGATCCCCACGGGAGAGCACTCGCTGACAGATCTTACATGTCACTAAGGTGGCATTAGTTTTGGTTTGCCCCTCAGGAAAAGTGAAAAATTTCCATACCACAGATGAGTATCTTTGTGGGCGTGGTGCTTCTTCCAAAAATTCATCCTCAGACGAATGAGCAGATCCTGGAGATACCTGCTGCCCTGAAGCCATTGTTTTGAAAAATAAGTTTGATCTAAGTGTAAACTTAGTCAAAAAAAAGTTCTTCTCAGCAGAGAGATGCTCCTCCAAAGAAGGTCAAAGAAGAATGATTGAAATGGGTGGGGTCTTTCAATCGTTAGAATAGGAAGTGTAATGAACCAATCAAATCTCTTTTTTTCAGGTCACATGGGATCCATGCACCGTGCGCATAGGCAGCACGCACCGAGCGCGAATCGCGAAATTGCATTTAAAAGCAATATAGGATTAGAAGTAAAAATATATTAATTTTATGAGTAGCTTAGATTATGTCTTCATTTAATATTTACATGAAATACATATATATATATATGTTTTTTGACATTTAAAATATTTCGCGGGGATTCATGCACCGACCGCGTCAAACACACAGATGACGTTTCGCGGAAGTGCGCGAGCGTCGCGTAACTTACATCGTATGTGTCGCGTATGGGCTTGGAGTCGCGTACCGGTCGCATAGCAATTGCGCACGAAAATACGTACCCACGCACACCGTACGCGGATCCTACACTACAATCGTAAAATGGTGACTATGTTCCACGCAGGGATCGAGAAAGGTGCGCATTTGGGTGCGCAAATCCAAAAAAAGTTAGAAAAAAATAATAATAACAAAGTATTAAAAATATAGTTTAAAAAATATAAAAAATAGTTTTAAAAAATTTAGAAATATTGTTTAAAAAAATTCATTAAAAACAAATATTTTTTTTTAATTTTTAAAAGAAATAAGTGAAAAAAAACTTTTAAAAATGGTGAAAAACAATATAAAAAATAAAAGTAATTGATACATTGAAAAATAAAGATTTAGAAATCCTATGAAAATCATTAAAAATCATAGGTTTTAAGATACGTTTTAGATAGGAATTAGCATTTAAAAAACCTTTGAAATTCACTTAAAAAAACATAGGTTTCAGGTATGTTATAGTTAGGAATTAGTATTTAAAAAACCTTTGAAATTCACTGAAAAAACCAAAGTTTCAGGCACGTTATAGTTAGGAATTAGCATTTAAAAAACCTTAGAAATTGACTGAAAAAACCATAGGTTTCAGGGGCGTTATAGTTAGCTGGACATTTCCCTCATACAAAACCATTGAAATTCCCCCGTTATAGTTAGTACAGCTAACTATAACTCGTGCCCCCGCAATGCACTGCTGATGATGTCACATATTACATCACTCATGACATGGTCAGTGACATCACTGATGACATCACTGATGACGTCTCAAATGACATCACTGATGACATCACTGATGACGTCATTCATGTGATCATTTGATGCATCTTCTCACAATCTAATATAACCTTTGATACACCCACTGTAAATTACATACTGCCACTCTCAAAACCATAGACACTCCAACATCAATAAGTACATTCCCCATCACAGAGTCTTAGGTCTAAACACCCTTCCACTCACTCACCCATACAGTCACTCGTACTTATGGTCACTCAGTACAGGACTACCATATGCACTCATACACCTATATAGACACTCACACAGCGCTACTCATCCATAGAGGTACTCACACACATACTCAGTCATGCAAATAATTATTCACACTGCCATTTACTCATCTATACAGTTATAGACACACAAGCTCAATTACTCATACAAATACTAGCACATTCTCATGGTCTTATACAATCAATGATACAAGCACACACTCATCCATACAGCTACTCACACTATCACACACTCTCAGTTATAGTCATTTCTGTACTCCAACATACATATATACTGCCATTCACATATGTAGTAAATTACACATGTACTAATGAAATATATATTCACACACTAACACAACCATACACATATTCACCCACCAATACAGTCCATTACAGACCTAGTGTTGAAACCATGCACCCAGTGAATCACCCACTGACACATGTATGCACAGAGTCACACACATCCCACCCACACAAACACTCAGGCACCCATACAGATACTTAGACAGCCAATCAATAACTTATATAGACATTCATGTACCTATTCACAAAACCATGCATCTGCTTACACACCAACAGACAGACGCAAACAGACATTCACACAGTTTAGTCACTAACCCATGCATTCAGTAAGATACGTTTAATCATTCACTTATACAGTCAGTCACACACCTACTAAATCCTCCATACAGACACTTATACACCCACTCATTCCCCAATACAGCTTGGCATATATATGAAATAAAATTTAACTTAACTTTAATTTAACAGAAACAGATAGACTCTGAATGATGTCATCAGTGATGTCAGTTGAGATGTCATCAGTGATGTCACTGACCATGTCATGAGTGATGTAATATGTGACGTCATCAGCAGTGCATTGCGGGGGCGCGAGTTATAGTTAGCTGAACTAACTATAACGGGGGAATTTCAATGGTTTTGTACGAGGGAAATGTCCAGCTAACTATAACGCCCCTGAAACCTATGGTTTTTTCAGTGAATTTCTAAGGTTTTTTAAATGCTAATTCCTAACTATAACGTGCCTGAAACCTATGTTTTTTGTCAGTGAATATATATATTATCTACTGGCGGTCGCCAGTAGATAGTTATAGTTAGGACCGTGTTTCCATAGGAAATCTCAAAATTCTATTTTGAATAACTTTGGCGCCGGTTGACGAATCCTCGCGAAATTTTCAAAACTAATGGGGCGCTCCGCTCAGCTCCTACCCTGAAAGTCTCGGGGGGATTCGTCAAGCGGGGGCTGAAAAAAAAGGGGGTCCCAAAACGCGTTTTCCCCATGCATTTTCCCATAGGACCTTTAGTCGAAGGTACAGCCCGAACGGCTGAACAGAATTACTTGAAATTTGGCAAAGAGGTCAGGGATGTGGCTTTTGCATATATGGAGTTAATTTGTTCAGTAGTTCCTGAGAAAATTGCAGTTAAAGTACATAAATATCTATAGCCGCGCACCGTGCCCGCACCCTTACGTGCGCGAGCATAATTTGGATTGGTGGTTACATGTCAGTCAACGTTCGAATCGGTCGAAATCAGGAAGTGTCGGCCACCATTTTGTTTGTTTTGAGTGCGAGAGTGAAAAAGGAAGGTGGCAAATGTGAAAAGGGGGCAGGGTAGAGAGTTCCTGACCCCTAGCCTTTGTCAGGGGGTCCCTGAAGGACCCCGAAGGCAGACATTTTTTTTTAAATTTTTTTTTTAAAAATCGCGGGGTGCGCGCACGGTGAAAAACCATTAAAAAAAAAAAAAAAAAATGTAAGACGTAGTTTATTGTAAAATAAATATATAAAAAATATAATAATAAATACATAACTTAGCATTTAAAAAAACGTACAAATTCACTGTAAAAAACCATAGGTTTCACACGTTATAGTTAGGAATTAGCATTTAAAAAACCTTGCAAATTCACTTAAAAAACCATAGGTTTCACACATGTTATAGTTAGGTGGACATTTCACTCGTAAAAAACCAATGAAATTCCCCCGTTATAGTTAGTTGAGATAACTATAACTCGCGCGACCGCCACTCTATCACAAGGATGATGTCATCAGTGATGTCATGAGTCCCGACCACAGATTTGAAAAAAGAAATATGCGAGATGGTAACAAAAGCACGAGAGGAAGGGTGGATCACTAAAACAGAGGAGAACTTTTTGAAAGAAATGGATCCCAGGATTCCTTATTTTTATATACTTCCAAAGGTGCACAAAAACAAAAATCCTCCCCCAGGCCGACCAATAGTCTCTGGAATTGGTTCAATCCTGGAACCTCTGTCCAAATTCACTGATCACTTCTTGAGACCACTGGTAGAGAAAATGCCATCCTATTTGAAAGACACCCAAGACATCTTGCGTAAACTCCAGTCTCTAAGTTTCCAACCTACAACAGACCTCCTAATCACACTGGACGTAGAAGCGCTGTATACCAGCATTCCACAAGAGGCCTCTTTAAGAATGATTGAGAAATTACTAAGGCAAGAAGTATGGACGGCTATAACACCGATTCAGTTCGTGGTGGATTGTGCAAGATTAGCCCTAACAAAGAACTATTTCGAATTTGAGGGTGAATACTTTCTCCAAACCCACGGAACTTCCATGGGCATGACTTGTGCCCCAAGCATTGCCTGCCTTTACGTCCACGATTTTGAGACGACATACATCTTCAATGAGACAAACCCATATCAGATGAATCTGAATGTCTGGAAGAGATTCATTGATGATATTTTTATAATTTGGAGAGGAGATGAAAATGAAGCAAAAAACTTCCTTACATGGTTGAATACCAGGGATGAATATCTGAAATTTACCATGACGTTGAATGGAGACTCAATAACATTCCTGGACCTGAAAATCTGGGCAAAGGAAGGATCATTGGAAACTGAAGTGTTTTACAAACCAACTGATGTAAATAACTTATTAAGATATGACAGTTTCCACCCAAAGGCATTAAAAGATAACCTGCCGGTAGGGCAGTTCTTAAGATTGAGGAGGAACTGTTCAGACAAGACCAAGTACGAAACCCATGCAAAACAACTATCCAAGAAATTAAAGACCAAAACATACCCAGAGAAACTAGTAAAAAAAGCATATAGAAGGGCCAAAAATAACAACCGAGAAGGACTCCTTGAACCAGCAGTAAGACCAGAACAAAAAAGAATTGTGTGTGTTACCACTTTTGGAACAGACTCAAATAAAATCAAGAAAATCGTCCTACGACATTGGAAAACCTTGAACTCAGGGGGACTGAAACTGGAAAAACCCTTGTTTGCTTTTAAAAGAGGGAAATCTATAAAAGACTCTGTTGTACATACCCGCCCGAAGGTACCAACAAGACAAGGACAACAAAACACATTGTGGAACTTACCAGAGGTGGTGGGACATTTCCCATGTGGATCATGTAACGTGTGTCGGCTGACACAAGCCAGTAAGACGATCGATGTTGGTTTACAAACCCCTTGGGAGCAACGCTCCTTCAGCAACTGCAATAGCAAGAATGTGGTGTATGTAATGACCTGCATTTGTAATCAGAAATATGTAGGAATGACGACAAGAAAAGTCAAGGTCCGAATTAATGAACACCGGAGCACATTCAGATGCGGGAAAACGATAACAAAAATGATGCGTCACTTCCTGACCACTAAACATAATGAAAATGACTTCACATGGACAGTAATCGAGAAGTTACCTAACAACAGTACTGAAAAACAACTATTTAAATTAGAACAGCGATGGATCTACCGCATGTCGAGTACAACACAGGGATTGAATGAAGAAATACCATGGACGACCCTGAGTTAGCCCAAAATAAAAATTAACTGAGGGCAGACGCTGGAAGCCAAGAAAGAAAAAAACTTTGTGTTGACACGTACCATCAAAATGCTTAGAACTTAATGCAGGACATTAAGCAGTCTGGCTCCCATACACCGTATGAAGAACAACTACACGATACGAAGAGCGAGGAACTAAACATGTGATACAATGTAGACCTACTACCAACTAAACCTGGAAAACAAAAAAAACGCAAAAAATCCACAGAACTGTATCAAACGGGTTATATACTGATTCAGTCAGTCTCTGAGTACATTTCCAGTAAGCGGGAGTAAAATTCGTTGTGCTGGTGTATACATAATTGAAACACATGGTCTAATACCACAATTAACACTGATGCACATAGCCCTAACAAAAGCGCTTCAGTCCCTGAACACGAACAGGAGCGCGTTGACACAAGCAATAAGGGATCGTAGCAAAGGTGTTTCTTAGAAATCACGAAAAAACCGCAAAAAACCACAATACCCATGATCCCGCACCTCTCGCGAGTCGAGTAGTCCTCCGAGTGACGATAGAGGATACACGATACGTGAAAGAGCGTCAGCCAAACCAATTGAGAGGAAGGTTTAAAAACAAGCCGAGGAAGTGCCATCACCATTCGACGGCAGGCGAGTGGTGTACTAGGCAGATCGGCGGTGGCGGCTCCTTGACGAAGTAAGTTGGGAACTTCCTGCTTCATGAGTCTTATGATTTAACGTAGATCAAAGAGGGGTGGCGAGTAACATGCTAGAACCTGATTCGTTTAGTGGAACGGTAAAATAGGACGTGAACGGGTGCTTGTATTTAAGAGGTAATACGGGTTACACGCCCACTGTTTGTCTCCTATATGTAAAACGGTAAATCTAGCGATACCATGGGAAACACGGGAAAGCAGTTCACGGTGACAACTGGAATGGGGAGTTGTATGAGTACTCTGAAAACATAGAAGACCCACTGGGCATGATGTAGCAAACTGAGGGCGGCAATTACAGTGAGAGTATGTGATTAGCCATAAGACCGAAGGTATAACCACCATAGAGAGGGGGGAGCACAGAAGCGAGCGGACTTTGATAATACTGTCCACATGAATTCCCCATCCTTCACCCTGTGTGCACTATACAAGGGGGTGTAAATAATAAATAAAGAAACCTAGTGAGAGTTTAAAGGTTTGAGACACACATCCAAACGGAAGGATAAGACAGGATGTTTGAAATAACTAAACCTTTGTTATCTAATGCAGTGTGTGACTACAGGACGCCACCTTTGACACACTCCAGCCTGCATGATGCTTAATTAGCATCCACCAGTAGGTGAGCACTGCACCGAGCAGGGTGCTATATTTCTAATGAAGTGTTAGCCTTTTTTACACACAATAAATAGAGTTATGAGCACTCAACACGCTGCTATAACCTATGGATAAGAGCACAAAAAGACCACCCAGAAGTATGGCACGTGTGATCACAACTGAAACTCGAAGGAGTTGATTACACACTGATGGTTCGGAACCCATAGGTATACAATGGATATGTCCCCTATAAACTAAGAAGAACTCCGTGTTTGTCTACAAACATCACAAATATGGATTAGAGCATCACTTAAGGCGGTGGAAGTCATTGTTGTGGTTGCAAATGTAATGGAGATGGCATAAAAATATGCAACACGAACAAATAGTCTCACATATAATTGAATAGTGAGCACTTAGTCAGTTGGCACCAAATCACTCAATAGCATTGAAAAACTTATGACCACTATAGTTGCACAGTAGTCATGAAATACATGAACTAGAGATGCGAGTGTATTTTAAAGAGATCTTTTTACTCCTTATAGAAAAACTACTGGAGTTCGAACAAAAGACATACAGGTGAGTGCATTAGGCCTCACATTTGGTGTGCATGGAACACATGTAAGAAGCCCAAATTAGGACTCATAAATAGGCTTTATAAACACCACGCCCTGACGAAGGCCCCAGACCCGACTGGGCTATTTAGGGAGGGCCGAAACATGTTGGCATTGAACAGAGGGTATAATTGAACACACGAAGGTTCAAAAAAACCCCAACATTAGGCTTTTATCTATATCACAAGTGCCTCAAAATAAAGGATCAAGAGGAGGTACACTTGTAGGTATTTTTATCGAATACACCAAAAAAAATCTGGTTCGCCTCTTAAACCAGTGACCTACTTATCAGAACTCCGGGTATATCTATGGTTGAGTCCGCCCAGATAGTATCACCTTATCTGGGTGTGGAGGTAACGCCGATGATGAAGCATGTCACTATTATGTGAGTGAGGCGTTTCCGTCAATATCTTTGATATTCCAACTGACGCTAATACAGTAGGACCATCTCGAAAAAACTGTACCCCCGGATGGGGAATACAGCCTAAGACTACAGTTGTCCATAGTGAAAAAAAGTTGTATTGGGAGAACGCAACTGTTAGATCCATTCTCTCACTCTCCACACGTGAAAAAGATGTCATGAGTGATGCCACTGACCATGTCATGAGTGATGTAATATGTGACGTCATGAGCAGAGGATTGCGGGCGCGCGAGTTATAGTTATCTCAACCTATGGTTTTTTAAGTGAATATATATATTTATATATATATATATATATATATATATATATATATATATATATATATATGTTTACAACAGGTTACCCCTACGATGGATGGCACACCCAGGATCACTCCACTTCCAGATACAGCCTCCTTCCCTCAGCCAACGCGTTTCGGGCAGGTAACGCCCTTCATCATGGGCCTTATGTGAGAATGACGGCAGGGACACTAACCAGTAAAATCCCTCTTTTATTTCTCCATTTAACATGCAGATAACACCCAATGCATTCTGGGACTGGTAGTGTCAATAGTTCAACCTCATGGGCGCCGCCAAAGTCTTTTCATAAAACAATCACAAGGAGCTCTGGTAATCCTCTGTAAATTACTGAGGGCATCTCCCGTTCTGCTCAGCTGTAGCAATCTCAACAGCGAGCTGACTCGCATAGCTCCGGCGGTGGGACTCCTTCGTGAACACAGCGACGTCGGAATCACCGCTTCCGTGTGTCTGATCCATCCAAAAGGCACACGGACCTCCGGGGCATAGGCGGTGGTGCCTCTCCGTGACCAAGGGCGGGTCACTATTATGTTTACAACAGGTTACCCCTACGATGGATGGCACACCCAGGATCACTCCACTTCCAGATACAGCCTCCTTCCCTCAGCCAACGCGTTTCGGGCAGGTAACGCCCTTCATCATGGGCCTTATGTGAGAATGACGGCAGGGACACTAACCAGTAAAATCCCTCTTTTATTTCTCCATTTAACATGCAGATAACACCCAATGCATTCTGGGACTGGTAGTGTCAATAGTTCAACCTCATGGGCGCCGCCAAAGTCTTTTCATAAAACAATCACAAGGAGCTCTGGTAATCCTCTGTAAATTACTGAGGGCATCTCCCGTTCTGCTCAGCTGTAGCAATCTCAACAGCGAGCTGACTCGCATAGCTCCGGCGGTGGGACTCCTTCGTGAACACAGCAACGTCGGAATCACCGCTTCCGTGTGTCTGATCCATCCAAAAGGCACACGGACCTCCGGGGCATAGGCGGTGGTGCCTCTCCGTGACCAAGGGCGGGTCACTATTATGTTTACAACAGGTTACCCCTACGATGGATGGCACACCCAGGATCACTCCACTTCCAGATACAGCCTCCTTCCCTCAGCCAACGCGTTTCGGGCAGGTAACGCCCTTCATCATGGGCCTTATGTGAGAATGACGGCAGGGACACTAACCAGTAAAATCCCTCTTTTATTTCTCCATTTAACATGCAGATAACACCCAATGCATTCTGGGACTGGTAGTGTCAATAGTTCAAACTCATGGGCGCCGCCAAAGTCTTTTCATAAAACAATCACAAGGAGCTCTGGTAATCCTCTGTAAATTACTGAGGGCATCTCCCGTTCTGCTCAACTGTAGCAATCTCAACAGCGAGCTGACTCGCATAGCTCCGGCGGTGGGACTCCTTCGTGAACACAGCGACGTCGGAATCACCGCTTCCGTGTGTCTGATCAATCCAAAAGGCACACGGACCTCCGGGGCATAGGCGGTGGTGCCTCTCCGTGACCAAGGGCGGGTCACTATTATGTTTACAACAGGTTACCCCTACGATGGATGGCACACCCAGGATCACTCCACTTCCAGATACAGCCTCCTTCCCTCAGCCAACGCGTTTCGGGCAGGTAACGCCCTTCATCATGGGCCTTATGTGAGAATGACGGTGATTCCGACGTCGCTGTGTTCACGAAGGAGTCCCACCGCCGGAGCTATGCGAGTCAGCTCGCTGTTGAGATTGCTACAGCTGAGCAGAACGGGAGATGCCCTCAGTAATTTACAGAGGATTACCAGAGCTCCTTGTGATTGTTTTATGAAAAGACTTTGGCGGCGCCCATGAGGTTGAACTATTGACACTACCAGTCCCAGAATGCATTGGGTGTTATCTGCATGTTAAATGGAGAAATAAAAGAGGGATTTTACTGGTTAGTGTCCCTGCCGTCATTCTCACATAAGGCCCATGATGAAGGGCGTTACCTGCCCGAAACACGTTGGCTGAGGGAAGGAGGCTGTATCTGGAAGTGGAGTGATCCTGGGTGTGCCATCCATCGTAGGGGTAACCTGTTGTAAACATAATAGTGACCCGCCCTTGGTCACGGAGAGGCACCACCGCCTATGCCCCGGAGGTCCGTGTGCCTTTTGGATGGATCAGACACACGGAAGCGGTGATTCCGACGTCGCTGTGTTCACGAAGGAGTCCCACCGCCGGAGCTATGCGAGTCAGCTCGCTGTTGAGATTGCTACAGCTGAGCAGAACGGGAGATGCCCTCAGTAATTTACAGAGGATTACCAGAGCTCCTTGTGATTGTTTTATGAAAAGACTTTGGCGGCGCCCATGAGGTTGAACTATTGACACTACCAGTCCCAGAATGCATTGGGTGTTATCTGCATGTTAAATGGAGAAATAAAAGAGGGATTTTACTGGTTAGTGTCCCTGCCGTCATTCTCACATAAGGCCCATGATGAAGGGCGTTACCTGCCCGAAACGCGTTGGCTGAGGGAAGGAGGCTGTATCTGGAAGTGGAGTGATCCTGGGTGTGCCATCCATCGTAGGGGTAACCTGTTGTAAACATAATAGTGACCCTCCCTTGGTCACGGAGAGGCACCACCGCCTATGCCCCGGAGGTCCGTGTGCCTTTTGGATGGATCAGACACACGGAAGCGGTGATTCCGACGTCGCTGTGTTCACGAAGGAGTCCCACCGCCGGAGCTATGCGAGTCAGCTCGCTGTTGAGATTGCTACAGCTGAGCAGAACGGGAGATGCCCTCAGTAATTTACAGAGGATTACCAGAGCTCCTTGTGATTGTTTTATGAAAAGACTTTGGCGGCGCCCATGAGGTTGAACTATTGACACTACCAGTCCCAGAATGCATTGGGTGTTATCTGCATGTTAAATGGAGAAATAAAAGAGGGATTTTACTGGTTAGTGTCCCTGCCGTCATTCTCACATAAGGCCCATGATGAAGGGCGTTACCTGCCCGAAACGCGTTGGCTGAGGGAAGGAGGCTGTATCTGGAAGTGGAGTGATCCTGGGTGTGCCATCCATCGTAGGGGTAACCTGTTGTAAACATAATAGTGACCCGCCCTTGGTCACGGAGAGGCACCACCGCCTATGCCCCGGAGGTCCGTGTGCCTTTTGGATGGATCAGACACACGGAAGCGGTGATTCCGACGTCGCTGTGTTCACGAAGGAGTCCCACCGCCGGAGCTATGCGAGTCAGCTCGCTGTTGAGATTGCTACAGCTGAGCAGAACGGGAGATGCCCTCAGTAATTTACAGAGGATTACCAGAGCTCCTTGTGATTGTTTTATGAAAAGACTTTGGCGGCGCCCATGAGGTTGAACTATTGACACTACCAGTCCCAGAATGCATTGGGTGTTATCTGCATGTTAAATGGAGAAATAAAAGAGGAATTTTACTGGTTAGTGTCCCTGCCGTCATTCTCACATAAGGCCCATGATGAAGGGCGTTACCTGCCCGAAACGCGTTGGCTGAGGGAAGGAGGCTGTATCTGGAAGTGGAGTGATCCTGGGTGTGCCATCCATCGTAGGGGTAACCTGTTGTAAACATAATAGTGACCCGCCCTTGGTCACGGAGAGGCACCACCGCCTATGCCCCGGAGGTCCGTGTGCCTTTTGGATGGATCAGACACACGGAAGCGGTGATTCTGACGTCGCTGTGTTCACGAAGGAGTCCCACCGCCGGAGCTATGCGAGTCAGCTCGCTGTTGAGATTGCTAAAGCTGAGCAGAACGGGAGATGCCCTCAGTAATTTACAGAGGATTACCAGAGCTCCTTGTGATTGTTTTATGAAAAGACTTTGGCAGCGCCCATGAGGTTGAACTATTGACACTACCAGTCCCAGAATGCATTGGGTGTTATCTGCATGTTAAATGGAGAAATAAAAGAGGGATTTTACTGGTTAGTGTCCCTGCCGTCATTCTCACATAAGGCCCATGATGAAGGGCGTTACCTGCCCGAAACGCGTTGGCTGAGGGAAGGAGGCTGTATCTGGAAGTGGAGTGATCCTGGGTGTGCCATCCATCGTAGGGGTAATCTGTTGTAAACATAATAGTGACCCGCCCTTGGTCACGGAGAGGCACCACCGCCTATGCCCCGGAGGTCCGTGTGCCTTTTGGATGGATCAGACACACGGAAGCGGTGATTCCGACGTCGCTGTGTTCACGAAGGAGTCCCACCGCCGGAGCTATGCGAGTCAGCTCGCTGTTGAGATTGCTACAGCTGAGCAGAACGGGAGATGCCCTCAGTAATTTACAGAGGATTACCAGAGCTCCTTGTGATTGTTTTATGAAAAGACTTTGGCGGCGCCCATGAGGTTGAACTATTGACACTACCAGTCCCAGAATGCATTGGGTGTTATCTGCATGTTAAATGGAGAAATAAAAGAGGGATTTTACTGGTTAGTGTCCCTGCCGTCATTCTCACATAAGGCCCATGATGAAGGGCGTTACCTGCCCGAAACGCGTTGGCTGAGGGAAGGAGGCTGTATCTGGAAGTGGAGTGATCCTGGGTGTGCCATCCATCGTAGGGGTAACCTGTTGTAAACATAATAGTGACCCGCCCTTGGTCACGGAGAGGCACCACCGCCTATGCCCCGGAGGTCCGTGTGCCTTTTGGATGGATCAGACACACGGAAGCGGTGATTCCGACGTCGCTGTGTTCACGAAGGAGTCCCACCGCCGGAGCTATGCGAGTCAGCTCGCTGTTGAGATTGCTACAGCTGAGCAGAACGGGAGATGCCCTCAGTAATTTACAGAGGATTACCAGAGCTCCTTGTGATTGTTTTATGAAAAGACTTTGGCGGCGCCCATGAGGTTGAACTATTGACACTACCAGTCCCAGAATGCATTGGGTGTTATCTGCATGTTAAATGGAAAAATAAAAGAGGGATTTTACTGGTTAGTGTCCCTGCCGTCATTCTCACATAAGGCCCATGATGAAGGGCGTTACCTGCCCGAAACGCGTTGGCTGAGGGAAGGAGGCTGTATCTGGAAGTGGAGTGATCCTGGGTGTGCCATCCATCGTAGGGGTAACCTGTTATAAACATAATAGTGACCCGCCCTTGGTCACGGAGAGGCACCACCGCCTATGCCCCGGAGGTCCGTGTGCCTTTTGGATGGATCAGACACACGGAAGCGGTGATTCCGACGTCGCTGTGTTCACGAAGGAGTCCCACCGCCGGAGCTATGCGAGTCAGCTCGCTGTTGAGATTGCTACAGCTGAGCAGAACGGGAGATGCCCTCAGTAATTTACAGAGGATTACCAGAGCTCCTTGTGATTGTTTTATGAAAAGACTTTGGCGGCGCCCATGAGGTTGAACTATTGACACTACCAGTCCCAGAATGCATTGGGTGTTATCTGCATGTTAAATGGAGAAATAAAAGAGGGATTTTACTGGTTAGTGTCCCTGCCGTCATTCTCACATAAGGCCCATGATGAAGGGCGTTACCTGCCCGAAACGCGTTGGCTGAGGGAAGGAGGCTGTATCTGAAAGTGGAGTGATCCTGGGTGTGCCATCCATCGTAGGGGTAACCTGTTGTAAACATAATAGTGACCCGCCCTTGGTCACGGAGAGGCACCACCGCCTATGCCCCGGAGGTCCGTGTGCCTTTTGGATGGATCAGACACACGGAAGCGGTGATTCCGACGTCGCTGTGTTCACGAAGGAGTCCCACCGCCGGAGCTATGCGAGTCAGCTCGCTGTTGAGATTGCTACAGCTGAGCAGAACGGGAGATGCCCTCAGTAATTTACAGAGGATTACCAGAGCTCCTTGTGATTGTTTTATGAAAAGACTTTGGCGGCGCCCATGAGGTTGAACTATTGACACTACCAGTCCCAGAATGCATTGGGTGTTATCTGCATGTTAAATGGAGAAATAAAAGAGGGATTTTACTGGTTAGTGTCCCTGCCGTCATTCTCACATAAGGCCCATGATGAAGGGCGTTACCTGCCCGAAACGCGTTGGCTGAGGGAAGGAGGCTGTATCTGGAAGTGGAGTGATCCTGGGTGTGCCATCCATCGTAGGGGTAACCTGTTGTAAACATATATATATATATATATATATATATATTACCTACTGGCGGTCGCCAGTAGGTAGTTATAGTTAGGACCCTCTTACCATAGGAAATCTGCAACATTCTATTTGGAATAACTTTGGCGCCGGTCGACGAATCCTCGCGAAATTTTCAAAATAGGTGGGGCGCTACGCTCCGCTCCTACCCTCAAAGTCTCGGGGGGATTCGTCAAGCGGGGGCTGAGAAAAAAGGGGGGTCCCAAAACGCGTTTTTCCCATGCATTTTTCCATAGGACCTTTAGACACAGCTACAGCCCGAACGGCTGAACAGAGTTACTTGAAATTTGGCAGAGAGGTAGTCCTCAGGTCGAGGAAGTGCCTTTTGTAGGTCTGGTGTAAATCTGTTCAGTAGTTCCTGAGAAAATAGCATTTAAATCAATATATATATCTGAGCCAGCTTACGGTGCGCTTACCGTGCGCTTACGGTAAGCTTACCGTACGCGTACGGTGATGTGCGCGAGCACGATTCTGATTGGCTGTTAGATCTTAGTAAACATTCGAATCGGTCGAAACCAGGAAGTGTCGGCCGCCATTTTCTCTCTCGCACTCTGAGGGGAGTGGAGGAAATTCATTGTCGGAAAACAACAAAAGAGGCTTCCTAGAGAGCTCCCAACCACCCAGTCATGATTATGGAGTCCCCAAAGAACCCACAAGGCCAAAAATTAAATTTTTTGAATTTTCGAAAAATTGCCAATTACGCCTACCGTACACGTACGGTAAAAAACTTTTTTTTTAAAAAACCAATGTCCACGTTTTCCACACCCCATGTGCAAATTGTTGCCGCAGGCCACCTTTTGTGCATGGCAATATTTTATTGCAATACATGATAATCAATATTTAACATTTAAAAACGATGCGCCCAATACGGCCTCCGTGTGCGCACGATGCGCGAAGCCATCGTGCGTACATGGCCCATGTAGCATAACGTGGGCACGCGGTGTGCGTAGCGCACCGCGTGCCCACCGTGCGTGCACGGCACTAACTGCGTAAAGTGGGCGCGCGGTGCGCGAAGCGCACCGTGCTCGCACGGAACGAACTGCGTAAAGTGGGCGCAAACGCCGCGAACGGCGTAAAGTAACTTAGCATTTAAAAAACCGTACAAATTCACAGAAAAAAACATAGGTTTCACACACGTTATAGTTAGGAATTAGCATTTAAAAAACCTTGCAAATTCACTGAAAAAACCATAGGTTTCACACAAGTTATAGTTAGCGGACATTTTACTGATAAAAAACCATTGAAATTCCCCCGTTATAGTTAGTGCAGGCAACTATAACTCACGCGACCGCAATCCTCTGCTGATGACATATGTGTCTTTATGAAAAAAAAATATTTGTAATATATGTATAGCTAAAATTTAATGGAAGAAGACATGGGCAAATAAGTGTCTAAATACAGTATTAGCATCAGCAGAGGATTGCGGTCGCGTGAGTTATAGTTGCCTGCACTAACTATAACGGGGGAATTTCAATGGTTTTTTATCAGTAAAATGTCCGCTAACTATAACTTGTGTGAAACCTATGGTTTTTTCAGTGAATATATATATATATATATACATACATATGAGAAATACTACCCAGCGCCTCTTTTGTTATTGCTGACCCCTCACATGCTCACCCTTCCCCATGAAAAGCAGTTTAAAAAAAACACTATGACACAGGCAGAGCTGACCACATCATGGCATTTTTTTAAGTTACTTTTTTCCCAAAACTTCTTTATTGGCTTATATGCAGCATACAAAGATTGCAATAAATGTCCGAGCCATGGCCCGTAACAGTAACTCAGAACATTCCACCGGCATAGTTTCTCTCCAATCACCAAGGAATCTTGTAATGGTCAAGTGTGCCCCATCCTGGGTCTGTTTCAGGGGAGTGTGGGTGTCTGCTCAACAGTATGCCATACAGGAAATTATGCCTGCACATTCATCCTGGGGAGGAAGGGCCTCAGACTCCCACCATTCGAACTATGTGCCCAACCCTTCACAACTCCTATTTCAAGATTTGTAAAATTGTTAATGTCAATTTCATCCATGGAGCAGAGCAGGTACACTGCTGTAAACATGGCAAAAAAGCTTTGGTGAAGCCTGCAGATCTCTAGCAGGCAACACCTATTTGCTTTGCCAAGGCTTGTTTTAGGATTGTTCTTCACCCGCCTTTGGGAATGTCAACAAGCTGTTTTCATTCGGAATGTTTGAAAACAGTTTTTAAATTAAGCAATTCAAATGATTTAAATGTAATTGCATATTATGACAATATTTGAACAATCCTTTTAAGAAGATCACTATTTTGCTAAAAACATGCCTTTTTTGTAAAACTTAAACTTCCCCATACTGTGGGCTTAATATTGCTGCAGTTCAATGTCTGCAAGACGTAGCTCTTACCACAATGCAACACTAGTCAATCACTCATGTAGCCCTCGTCTAAAAGAACTCATTCCATAGTGCATATTAATATATAATCAAAGGAATTGTAACACAAAGACTCTGAATTCTTGTTAAAGGCATTAAATGGATAAATAGGCATTGATGCCTCTAGGTTATTTGCAAAATGCAATAAGATCAGTTTATGTTGTATCACGGTGTAGTGCACCATCATTCTTTAATAGCAGATAAGACTCAAACTGCAATAGTGGAGCATTCTGGGATTCAAAACTGACCAAAATTGTGTTTAGCAATGTTTATAAAGCCACTAGTGATTTCAGACACAAATAGTCTAAATTCAACAGCTTCATGTAAATAAAGTTTTACTTTAGTAAATAGAGAAAAGGTTAATTTGCATGAAAAATATTTAACACGGGGTTATGCAGCTTGTCTTAAAATGTCTGTCCTTTTTGCTGCTAGCATGTGTTCCTAATGAGCAAAGTGTGTTTACATGCAAAGTTTGTTTAAGACTGCAGAACCGCCTCCTGTCGAAAGGGGCAGATTTGAGCAAAAACTTAAACACACTTCATGAAACACAGGTCCTCACAAGGTATTTTTTTTAAAAGTTGTGAAAACTGGCACAGATGTTCCTAAAGTCATTTTTTATCATTTAGAAGACTGCCTTCTGGGGACCTGAGTTCAGGTCCCCACAAGGCAATCACATCCCCACAGCGTGAACGTGTTATCACACCCAAGTCCCCACAAGGATAGTAACATGCAGGCACACTATCTCTCTCTCTCTCTCTCTCTCTCTCTCTCTCTCTCTCTCTCTCTCTCTCTCTCTCTCTCTCTCTCTCTCTCTCTCTCTCTCTCTCTCTCTCTCTCTCTCTCTCTCTCTGTGGCCATGTGTTTGCCACTGGTTCAACCAAATATGCCAATACATACACCACAACCAATTCAATTATATTTCATGAATCCACAGTGTCTGAGTGAAATGCCATTTGATGGTATCTCATGTAAAAAAAAGTCCCATGAGATGTTAGTTGTTTGACTGGAGAAATGTTATTCTCAGACCAGTCAACTGCTGTCTGTGTGAAGCAGTCTCCCGCTGTAATCTCAGTGGGAATACTTCTTATGCAAGGTGCACACTATCTTGAAAATGTGTGCTCAATTTTACAAATCTCACATAACGGAAAAATCTGACAGGGTCCATTAGCAATATAGGGGCATATTCACAAGGACTTATCTCCGATTTATCTCCACCTTAACGCAACAAAAGTGGAGATAGATTTACCACCCCATTCACAAGCAGGTGCAAACCGCAGACATCGCCAGTATTCCCGCGATAACTGCCCCAAAATCTAACGCCACGGCAGACACCAACTAACTCTAATGGGGGACGCGCTTAACTGACTGGAGTGCGAGTGTGTGCCCTTGCTCACCTGCCGTGAAGGGCGCAGTGCCTAGGGGCTGAATCTTCCTGCTCCTGCTCCCTGTTACTTCCTTCGACGCCGTGAGGGAACGGCTGCTGAAACTACACCTCCCAGCACCACCAGGGCCCGGCGTATCGCTCGACATCATCGGAGCGAGCCGGGGCCCCACAAAAGACGACAGGAACCTCCGCAGCGCGGGACGCGCGCGGGCGGCGCCCGGGCGAAGCCCGGGCCAAGGTCGGGCCCGTTTGAGCCCGTTGGAGACCGTGTAAGGCCGGGCCGGGCCCTCCCCCGTTGATCTTCATTAAAAGGTCTGTTACTGCTAGATATTTGTAAGTTGTCTGCTCATATTTTCCTCGGATGTAGTGGGCTTAGCTCCCAATGCACTATATTTATACAACCTGAATTGGTGCACAGAGCACTTGGTGGCCTATTGAGACTGTATGCAAGGAGTTTAATAATTGTCCCTGAATGATGTCTACCGCTCCAGTAACAGGTCGGAAGTCCATTGTCGGTACATTAGATCAATTTTTGGTAAGAGTTTCTTCTATTTTGGACAAGGAGATTGATGTTACTGAGAAGCGACTGTCGCTGGGTTCTCTCACCAATAAACGCTCCTCGCTGGGCTATCTGTCACAAATACGTTCCCCTGCCTCGTGCTGGACGCCCCTGGAATTATCTCCCCTTGTCATGATTCACCAATGTACTGTATCCCAGAATCTGAGGGAGCTAACCTCAATACCAGACCAAAAAAGGGCTCCTCAAATCCACCACAAACCATTGGTGTGTCGGATAGTGTAAAGACTAGGTCTGCCACGAATTTAAAGGCTAAAGCACCCACTTCGAATAATAAAGAAGGCCTGAAAACCTTGAAACCCAAGAGAAAGCGGAATGGACCGCTAAATGCCGGACACACAGCAAAGTCCAGAAGAATCAGCCTTGGGGTCACACCTGAGAACATCCCTGATCCCAAAGGAGTAACTTTAGTTAGTGGGAAGGAGAGCGTTCCAACGTTGCCTCCTTTGATCCCGCCCAAGGACTTGCAAAATCTGGGTGAAGATTTTTGGGGGAAATTGGAGACAATTTTTTATAAAACTTGCCAACCAATTTACAATAGGCTGGATAGTATAGAAAATAGACTGAGTTGTTTGGAGTTGATGTGTTCATCATCGCAGTCCCGGCAGAAATATGCCACCAACAGCCGGGGGTGCGAAAAATCTACTGAGAAACCTCCAAACAAAAATGTCCCAATTGCTGATTCTGCACCCACTCTTAACCCAACTATTGCTAAAACTAACCCGCCTGACAAGGTAACTGGGAATACAATGCATACCCCCTATGTAGGTAACCCAGAGAGCGGGGGGAATACACAAGCGACAATCATTAGTAGCCAGGCGACAAAAGAAGCAGAAAGGGAAGTTTATAGTCTCCTAGCAACAAGGAAACATCCAAACATACACCTCCCCCCTGAGTCAAGCCCCTATGTGATAATATTGGCAGGAGTTAAGCCCTTGGGTCTAGACTATAGGGAGGACCACAGGGATCTGAAGAACAAGTGTGTGTATTGGCTAAACTCCAATCGCCCCTTACCCCAGAATGTATCAACAGAAATCCTCTTTGTGCGCCGAGTCAACTGGGTGGGCCCCAAAAAGAAAAATATAGAAGGAGATTGTGTAATAATCAACTTTAGAGATCTAAGGGCAGTTGAGCATATTCGTCACTGGCCGAACTCAAACTCTTGTACCCCTATTCTCTCTTTGCCTTTGTCCTTCTTCTATGGCAATTGCCAACAGCCCAATATAGTGGATTTCGGCTACAGAGGTACTGATACGTGGCCTAGAAATAACAGATGCCCCAATGTGCAGTCTGATGGCATTAGGTCCTCTGGCCTGGAAGACTGCGATTGACGACCAAACTCTTGTATGTCAAGGAAACACCCATGCAACGCAGATGTAACCTTTGTAGAAAAACGGGTAGTTTACTTTACCCCGACTGAGGACGATAATGCTGGCATAAACATTATTAACCAAACATTACCGGCCCAGAGCCAGCCGGGGGAAAAACACCGGTCACCAACCGGGACCGGACCTATATCCCTACTGAGTTCTGCCACAGTGGCAGTTGGTACAACTGGTAATGTCGAGCTTGACATTCTAACTAAAGTGAGTACTAGTAGTATTAACAATTTGACTTCTTTAGCAAGGGAAAGTCCAAGGCCATCACAAGGGATCCCAAGACCTTATAAGGATGGACTGCTAGCAAGTGGACAATTGACAATAATGTCCTGGAATATAGCAGGCATAGGTCAAAAAATAGTAGATCCTGAATGGCTGGGTTTTATATCAAAATTTGATATGTGTCTCTTTCAAGAGACTTGGCTGACAGATCCCCTGTTATGCAGTGGATTTCTCAACTATTATATCCCAGCCTCAAAAAGAGGAAGAGGTCGCCCATCTGGCGGACTAACTATATGGATCAAACAAGACCTAGGATGCCGAGTCACTCAAAGTTCTAACATTAGCGATGACATCTTATCTGTAAAGATTGCTTCAAAGGACGGGGTAAACCTCGAAAAAACGTTTACGCACGAGGTCTGCCGGGGGGGAAAAAGTCCCCAGTAGTACAATTGCTGGAAGAATTAATTGACTCCTTGCCCTCAAACTATTTACCCATCATAGCAGGCGACTTTAATGCCTCGTTTGAGCCTTTGGATCACGACATATCCCAGCTCACTGCTGAAGAAGATGCAAGTTGGGGAATCCCACCCCTTGAGATTGCCCCAGTAAAAAGGTGGTCTGGGGCAGCAATCCAGCTAAGCGGACTATGTCTAGGGAGTCATTTGAGAGCAGCCAATGGCAGGAGCCCGTCTGATAAATGCGGTTCAAATACCTTTGATAACGGTCGTAGGGCAAGCAGAATTGATTATTTATTGATTCATGCTAAACTCTGGCCCTATTTTATAGATATGGAGGTAGTTAACAGAACTGAGAGTGACCATCACCCGCTAGTCTCATCATTTAATTTATCCTTAGTTGGCGTTAAAGAAAAGATACAAGTTATACATGAGCCAGAGCACCACCTGTCTAACGATATGCGCCACTTAAAGTGGGATCGGGTCGCCGACGACCCAGGGGTTCTATTAGCAATAAAGGAAGAAGTCACTCTTGCATTGTAAGAACTGGGTCTATCGGTTGAGTGTCAGGACTTTCACCAACGTATAGTGGAAATTCACGTAAGGCTTTTTGCGGGCCTGCGGAAATATTTCCTCAAATCCGCCCCTCCCAGGAGTTCCATGCCCCAAAGAAAAGTGGGCTGGTATAATAACAAGTGTAGGAAAGCCCGGGATGAACTAGGTAGTGCGCTAAAACAGAAAGACTCAACACTCGTAAGATTTGCCAGATCCAATTACGGGAAATCTCTTAAAGAGGCAAAGGTAACTTGGGAAAATGAAATTTGGAAGGATCTCCTCGAGGCCTCAAAAAGTAAGAACAGTAAAGTCTTCTGGGACACATACAAATGGGATAGGGGTGGCATAGCAGAGCGTCCCCAAAACAATGTGCCACAGAACGCTTGGATAGACCACTTCAAACCCCAATATGCCGCGCCCTCCCAAAATACCCCTATTGTGACCCCTCCCCATGTATTTTATAAAAAGGCCATATTTACACTTAAGGATGTGGATGGAGCATTAGACGGAGTTGTTCGGGGAAAGGCCCCGGGAATGGATGGCATCCCTGCTGATGTGTTCACTGATGACAGAAGCCTCTGGTCCAGCTATATTATGCGACTTGCCAACGCAATTGCTCAGGGAGCGGAAATTCCGCCCTCATGGAAGGGCGCTGAAATTGTCCCTGTATTTAAAAAAGGAGACAAATCAATCCCAAGTAATTACAGACCAATCAGTTTGATTGATTCGGTCCAAAAGATCGTAGGCCGTATGCTTCTTTACATAATTCAAACTTGAATGGATGACCACGACATCTTAAGTCCAATGCAGGCAGGGTTCCGTTCCCGGACAAGTACAATCGACCAAGTCTTCCGTTTTGTCAATCTATACTGGAAGACGGTGGTCTTGGGGAAAGGCGCCCTCTATGCGGTCTTCGTGGACTTAAAAGCTGCATTTGATTTGGTCCCAAGAAGCAAGCTCTGGCAGGTCCTGATGGAACTGGAAATTGCACCCGAACTTCTCACCATGATCATCCGCTTGCATGAGGGAAATGTTGCCAGGGTGCGCTGGGGTGGCCCGGGGAGGTGACCGATGACTTCCCGGTTGACAGGGGAGTGAGGCAGGGGTGCGTTTTGGCGCCGACCCTGTTCTCGCTCTTCGTCAATGGGGTGGCCGGTTGGCTCTCGCGGACCCCCACCGACGCGCCGATTCTGGCAGGAGTGCGTATCCCTATCCTCATGTTTGCGGATGACACACTGATAATCTCTAAGACCCCTAGCGGTTTGCAAAAGGCTGTTGGGTGTTTCGAAGAATTTTGCACTGAGAGGGGCCTGGAGGTAAATACGGGGAAGACGAAGTTCATGTCTTTTAATGGATCAAAAACCTTTAAAGGGAAAATATACATGAACAAGTTGCCCCTGGAGGAAGTGACATCATTTATATATCTAGGGATAACATTGCAAAAAGACATGCAGTGGGGTTGTCAATTAGATCGTGCCGGCCTACAACATAAACAAAAAGCAGGGGCCTTGCTGGCTAGATTCAAAACCTCACTTACTAAGCCAATTTCTCCAGCTTTAGAAATCTATGGAACCAAGGTCCTGTGCTCATGCCTCTATGGGGCTGAGCTCTGGGGCTTTAACAATTTGAATAGCTTGAAAGCTTTAGAAAATGCTTTTTTGCGTAAAGTCACAAACCTTCCTTCCAGTACACCACTGCGACCGCTATTATTGGATTTGGGCAAAAAAACCCTGGAACATCTGGTGAGGCTACGTCCAATATTATACTGGCGTTGTCTCTGGTGTACTGACGAATTAATTCATTATAGGAGTGGCTTTATGGACATCATAGAATCTGACAGGTCCCAAAAAATACCATGGCTGTTAGGAATAAAATCTCTTTTGGGAAGCATAGGCCTGATAGATCTCTGGAAAAACCCTGTAAACACCGTTTTCCCATCTAAAGAAAACCTGAAAAACATGTATTGGGAATGGGTTTACAAGCTGGAAACCACCCAAGGCCTTTCTACCCATTTAACAGCCTGTTTCTTTGACCTAAAAGTTCTTCCCCACCTAGAGGATTACTGGGATATTATTGAAAAAACCTCTGATCGTAAGTTATATTTCCAGCTGCGGGTGGGTACACTACCCATAGCAGAATTTACCTCTAGATGGGGGAGGCAAGGCAGCAATAATGATAAGTGTTACAGATGTGTTGAATTATGTGAGAATATCGGACATGTACTATTTTTCTGCCCAATATATGTGGCACCTCGCAAAAGATGGATACAACCCATCTGCAAGCTTTTGGGTATTAGAAGATATGCCATTGCTCTCCGCATTCTGTGCACCGATCCCACTCCCCCAACATGTATAGCAGTGGCCAAATTCCTAGGGTGGGCCTGGAGTATAAGAACAAAAGCCTTGAGGCAAACTGCCAGCTCCTTTCTTTTGAACTAGCATTTAATCTTGCAAATTTTCCATGGAGAAATATTTTGATGTCGACAGCTGGAGAGCTGGGTTGTGAATGCAATGTCTAGCTACCTTCTGTATACTACAAGTTGACATGTTTAGCTTTTTAATTTTTATATTTTATAATCCAAGCTCGTCGGCTATTCATAAATTTAATTGCAATTTTATTCTTTTTTAGGTAATTTATACGTATTTATATGTAATGTTTGTAAATGTGCTTTTATGACTTAATTGCCGAATAAAGCTAATTGATTGACTAACTCTAATGAGATGCAGAGTAGGCGTACCTGTGCAAAAACACATGAAAAAACAACAACACCACTTTCACAACAAACTGACATACCCGCAAAGCGAACCAAAAACTGGTGATAAGCTGCGGTGGCCGCTGGTATTTAACACCTGCCTCAAGCAGGTGTAAAGACGGACGCCTACCTGCAGTTGGCTATGGAGCCCCGCACACAGCCATACCTCAAGAACAAAGGATGACATGGAGCTACTCATCATGCAGCTTGGAGCCCCAACAGGGCCACCACACACCGCCACCACCCACTGGACCGCCACCACCCCCAGGACCTGGACCTGCCCCCCCTGGACCACCACAGAGACAGCATAGAGTAAGACAGCGGACCTACTGAAAACGCACAACTCTCATAAACTAAACGCCCGCGGAAGTCATTGTCCACTACAGGCTCAAAAGGACAACCATTCTCCGCATCATGATACACATCGCCCACAGGCTGGCGGTCCCAACACAGTGGAGGACCAACATCTCACCTCAGACAAAGCTGCTGGCTGTGCTGCACCTGTTGGCCTCTGGAACATTCCAACCAACAACTGCCAGAGTCGGAGGAGTCTCACAGCCAGCCCTATCAAAGTTCATCACACTTGTCCTGGATGCCATCCTCAGCTTCATACCTCAGTACCTTCACTTCCCCAACACTGCGCAGGAACAGCGTGAGACAAAGCAAGGCTTCTACGCCATAGCCAGATTCCCGGCCGTGTTGGGGGCAATTGACTGTACACATGTTCCACTTGTGCACCCTGCAGATACTGCACACCGCAACAGAAAGCACACACATTCCATCAATGTGCAGGCAATAGAGAACCACCGGGGACTCTTCACCAATGTTGTCGCCAACTACCCAGGCAGTGTGCACGATTCCTTCATCTTCCGACAGTCCATCTTCAACCAGCGCTTTCAGGATGGTACATATGGAACTGGACTGCTCGTTGGTAAGTACCAAATCAACACACCACACATCCCACAGCCAACAACGCACAAAGCGCATCAGTGGGGATGCACACGTGACCAAGCCACATTCGGCATGTCAGACTACACGACCACCTACTAGACACGACTACACCACTCCATGGTCATCCGGGGCTTCTCCCTGAGGGCTGGCTTACACTCACCCCACACACAGCCAGCACAGGCGTCACTGAGTTGGTGGGACTGCCATCACATCCTGCCGAACCAAGTATTGACTCTTTTCTCCCTTCACTGTCACAGGTGATCAAGGATATGCACTCTGCCCTTGGTTGATGACACCCCTCCGGGACCCGAACACACCCGCCCAGAGGCAGTACAATGCGGCCCACATACGCACCAGGGGCATCATTGAACGCACATTTGGCGTGTTGAAGTCACGTTTCAGGTGGCTGGACTGCACAGGTGGGAAGCTCCTGTACAGCCCGGACGTCGTGTGCAAGATGATCGTTGCATGTGTGTGTTGCACAACATCTGTGTTCGCACCAGGGCCCCATGGATCCCAGTACCAGAGATACCGAACGGTGATGATGGTGATGGGGCAGGTGGGCCACATCCCAATGCAGCTGCGGCAGGAATGGCCCGTAGGAACTACATCATTGACAACTACTTCTCATAAGCACGTCACAATGTGTTGGTCCGTGGCAATCATGGGACAGTAGTAGATGTCCAATTGCACTGCATGTGTGAATTAAACATTTTTGCAGGTTAACATTTGGAATTGTGCATTGTCATGTTACATATCCCTGGGGTTACAGATGTGATTTGCCTGGTTGTGCACATTTGCCGGTCTAGTTGTGTCCTGTGTTCAGTTGTGGAGGGGTTGCTGTTTGTACAGGGATGTTGCAAATGTCGAGGTGCACTTCTGCTTATGTGCGTATGCTGCACGGTGGGTGTGTCGCTCCAGTGGCTCCGATTTGACTGCCACTGGTCTCTTTCATGCGGTGTGCCTGTCGGTTCTGTCCTTCCACGGGGCTTGGATGTTGTGGTGTGCATGTTGCCCTCTGCAGGTGGCCAGGGTGCATCCGTGGTACTCCGCTGTTGCTGTATTTTGGTCAGGGGCATTTTCCGTATGCTCTTCTTGTGCTTGTTCCCGCTTTGTGTGTGAGTATTGCTGCCCTCACGCTGCTTATCCTTGCTTTCCTCATCGCGGAAGGGCTCATCGCAGGTTTTCTGATGTTGTGGTTTGTGTTTTTATCTTCGTCGGGGTGGTTGCATTGCAGACATTGTCCGCGTTATTTGGTGGCTATCGCATGCTAACACCTTGTTGTGAATTTCACGTTGACATGGGGTTATTTTCCCGCGCTAGGCTGCGATATTGAAAGTTGCGTTACGCTACTCCTGCGGTTGTTACCACACGTTCTTGTGAATATACCCCAGAGTTTCGTCTCCCTTCTCCTGCAATAGCAGCTCAGGCGGATCTAGAGCACATGCAGAAGGAATCTGCCAACTCTTGATTCAGTTTATCCAGGCGTGGCAGGCAGCATTCCAGGGGGCTATTTGCAAACTGTCAATCAGAGGTGGCAGGGGCGACTTTTGTCGACCTCTTAATGGCATCCATACTTATCTATTCCCAGAAGTTCACGTGAAAGCAGTGATCTTCCTTGCAAGTTTGAAACCTTGAAGCATTAGTTTTTCTTGTCAGTGTGAATAAGCACAAACCATTAAAATGGGTTTAGCAACACCTGTTGCCTTCCATGCACAGATAGAGGCAGTGTGGAATGAAGCACAACCTATCCATACACACATAGTTACCATAGAAAAATACTAATGCAATGAATCCTAGGGGAAGACCAGCAGAAATACGTGGCTCGGCGTCATTGATACATATGTACAATAGATAATAGGACGTGCAATATTTAAACAGAAATTAAAACCCCAGAATGCAAAGTGCTGTTGGGTTAACAAAAAGCATGGCCGACACCTACACAACATGAGACCTCTCAACAGCTGTGCAAAAGGATGCCAAATGTCCGCGAATATGAAGACTCGAATGAGTCCCTGAAAATGATGTATTTCTCGAAACTATTATGATATAAAGTGGCCTCAGGCCGGGTGCAGCATGGGGTGGGTGGAAGAAGGAAGATATTAGATGGCATGTAATAATTAACCCTGCTGACATCCTTTCGATTTATCGGTGATATAATTTCTTTCCAAAATTTGTCTTGAAAATGTCTCTCTTCTCTAAACTGAAAATAAACCCGCGTTTTACAAGATAAGGGAGTCACGGTGACTCACTGCTTCCGGGGATGAGATGAAGAGTGACAGGACGGAACGAGATTAAGCCAGACGAGGCTGAATCCTTGAAAAGCTGCAGGGAACCGTAGCCTTGATAACGCACCGAAAGACAACCAGGCA
Source organism: Triturus cristatus (assembly GCF_964204655.1). Lineage (NCBI taxonomy): Eukaryota > Metazoa > Chordata > Amphibia > Caudata > Salamandridae > Triturus > Triturus cristatus. The sequence continues at coordinate 944,081,877 of NC_140587.1, read as the reverse complement.
CATTTGTGCTTTGCCATCAAACGTGATTTGTAGCGTTCCAGACAACAGGGAATTAAAACACCCCGTAAAGTCGATACTTTTACCGTTGCCGCGTGGGTATTTTTTTTCTCGCAGAGCTGACCACGAGAGATCGCCTGCACACAGTGTACATTTGATTATTATTCTGGCCTTGGGAGTAAAGCATAAAATGAAAAAATGCACAGCTCAGAAAGACGCAAGTCAAATTAAAATGTAGCTCACAGCAATTCTTAACCGTACTAAAAGAAAGTGCTGATATTAAACTTAAGCATCCGTTCGAGTACAGTCTTCCTAATTATATTTCTATATAAATGTTAAAAGCTGTTAGTGGAGTAAAGCTGACACCTCCTATAGTAGAGATGTTTTCTTCACCTAGGCGGGACTTAAATGTACAATAAATTATAATTTGGAATTCAATTCCATGCCATATTCACAAAACAGGATTAGTGAAATTTTCAGCGCACACATACATTTATAATGGAAAATTTCTCAACACAGTGGATATTTTTCAATGCGTGACCTGTCAGAAAACCTTCGCTCTGCTTTTTTTGCATTTGGAATCCTGGCTATTCCATTATATGTTCAGGACTAGTTATAAAACACACAACACAAAGAAAAGACTTGGGGGCATATCAACAAGTGCTTTATCTCTGCTTTTTTGGCTTTAAAAGCCAAAAAAGCAGAGATAAAACTAGCGCCCTATCAACAACAGGGTGCTAACACGCAAATTTGCATGTTAGCACCCTTTTACTCTACGCTTCCCCTTGCATCTCTAATGAGATGCAAAGGGGGCGTTCCAGAGTAAAATAATAGGAGAAATGTCGCTAAGCGACATTTCTCCTATTATCAAGAATGTTGCTAACCCTGTTAGAGACAAAAAAAAGCAGCGCTAACCGCGGTTACCGCTGCTTTTTTACATCTGCTAATTTTCAGACTTAGCCATGATATCCTATGGAAGGAGGATATCATGGCTAAGTTTGCCTGTCCCTATCAACAAGGTAACGTGTGATTATCGCTGGGTTCCCAGCGATAATCTCACGTTAGCCTGTTAGCGTGTAGATTTTTATCGCTATTGAGATAAGCGTTGCTAATAGCACGCTATCTCAGCGATAAAAATTCACGCTAGCCGGCGATAATTATCCTCACGCTAAGAGCGCTGAGCGATAATTATCGCCGGTTGTTGTTGATATGCCCCTTGGGGACAAATTATCAACAGTTGTATCGCCACATTTCCAGCACTTATCGTCGGAAAATCGACGATTTTCCTATCGCACAATCATCAAGGAGTCGCTAACATGCATTAGCGCATGTTAGCTGACGTTTTTGTAACGCTTCTCATGTTAGCGATATACATCGCTATTGAGATGCAAAATAGGCGTTCCTACGAAAAACAACATGTAAAAAAGTCGCAAACTTGACATTGCAGTATTAACAACGCGGCCCCGGAAACGCGAACCGATAAAAAAAGCCGCGGTAACAGTGGTTATCGCCGGATTCTTATGCCTGGTAAAAACTTGACTTAAGCATGTTTTGTATGGGAGGTGGATTGTCTGGTTAATTCCACACTCCCCTATTAACAAGCTTTTCATTAGCGCTGTGACATCATCGCTGGATTTCACACGCTAATGATGATCATCGCAGTCTATCGCTGGATTGTACATCGCCTGTTAGCAAAGTGTTGCTAATACGCCGCTAACACGGCAATGTAATTCAGCGATAGAGGGCGATAAATAAAAAACACTATAAGCGCGATTTGCGATATTTATCACGTGTTCTTGGTAATATGCCCCTTGGGCTGGTTGACTAACTCACACGTGGACCTCAGAAACTTGACAGACAGATCATACATTTATGATTCACAGTGGGCAATATGGCATTGCAGAGGGAAAGTCCACTAAACAATGCTGTGAAGTCCCACAAACTAAAACCGTCTTTACTCTCAAACAATTTTCAAATAACTTCTCTCCCTGGAAACTAGATTTGCTACATTGTTTTATTTAACCAGGGATACGTTTGTTCCACTCTTTGGCTTTAATTTGACAATCTAACATAATCTTGGCACTGCAATTTTGTTCCAATCTCACTATTGCAAGCTACTGGTGCCTGTCGCAGACAGCACTGGATACAGTACTGCACACAGTTAGCCACTGCTCCTGATAAGATTGCTTCCCTCTCTATCTCAGTTCCCTGTTCATTATTGGATGGCTTGTCCGCTATTCTGTGTTTATCCCCAGCCTGGGACATAGCTTTATTACCCATGCTTTTGATTGGCGAGGGTGTAGCCTTCCACTGCTGACATCATGGAGTTGCATTACTTTTCAAGATTATTACTTATTTAGCACTCCATAGAAGTGTATGTCTTTGTGATTTCTCCCCTACCTCCGCTCAATGATGCATCTTGGGAGCATGCCAGGCCACGAATTTTAGCCGTGGTGATACCCTTTATGCTGTCCAGTTGCCCCGATTTTGTTTTGTTTTATCTTCTGCTTCTGCCACCATTCACTCACGCCATAGTGGTTGCTGATACTGGCTTTTAAAAGTCTACCTGCACAGAAAAAATAAACTAAAATCATTAAAAGTATGGAAAACATATTACTGTTTTCATACTTTCATTATGGCCTCTCTGTTGAGTGACGTGATGACGCAATGCACGCTGCAACACAGTATATGGCAGCCATCTGAAAAGTATAAGCAGTATTTTGTAGACTTTGCCAGAACCCTACTGGCTACAATAAAAGTCAACACAGTTGCTTGCAAAACATTGGAAAGTGAGACCAATGGGCTTTGTCAATGCTTGTTTTGTTTGTGTTGAGTCAGTTGGACTGATACTCCTGATAATGATGATAACAAGATAACAAGATAACAGACAACTGGAAACATGGGCCATATTATCAAGGAACGTCGGTAACATTATCGCTGCTTTAGTGGCAGGAAACTGCCGCTAAAGCGGCGATAATGGGCTTGATAATATGTCCTTGCGAATTCCCATAGAAGCCCAGGTTCTGGTGTGAACCTGGGCTTCTATGGGAATTCACAAGGGCACATTATCAAGCCCATTATTGCCGCTTTAGCGGCAGTTTCCTGCCGTTAAAGCGGCGATAATGTTATCGCCGTTCCTTGATAATATGGCCCATGGTCATGATCGGATCCCCCTTGAATTATATAAAACCCTAGGCATAGTTATTACACCTCTGCTCCTAGATTTATTCAAGGGTGTACAACACAGTGGAATCCCTCCCGAATCCTGGAAAGGGACTAACATCATAATTTTTCCTAAAAAAGGGAAGCCGGTCGATGATCCATCTTCATATCGGCCAATTTCTCTGATCAATTCAGATACAAAAATGTATTCTAAGATCTTGGCTAATCGGCTGGGGAGGGTCATAGAACGTCTTGTTTCCCCTTGGCAACACGGGTATATCCCTGGCAAGGGAACAACAGATCATACCCGAAGAGTTGTCTCTTTGTTTGATATAGCGGCCAGGGAAGAGGACAGGATGGCTATGATCCTCCTCGATGCCGAAAAAGCTTTCGACCGGGTGGCCTGGGAGTACATGTGGCAGATACTGGAATTTTATGGCTTTGGCCCTAAGCTCATAAAAGCTGTGAAGGCTATGTATTGCCAGCCATATGCACGACTGCAATTAATGGGGGGTGAGTCTGAAAGTATTCACATTTCAAGGGGGACTAGGCAGGGCTGTCCCTGCTCCCCTATTCTATTTGCGTTGTATATTAATCCCCTAGTGGCTACTCTGCTACAGAGCTCGAAAATTGAACCGGTAATAACTAGGGGGTTTGAGACTAAAGTATTGGCCTATGCGGACGATATTGCGGTCTTAACTACGAACCCTGCTGAGGCAATTGAGGAAATTAATAAGATTACAACAGGTTTTGGCCTCTTCTCCGGGTATGCACTGAATGCGGGGAAAACTATAGTTTTATGCACTGATAACACTGTCTTTAATGATCCTAAACGAGCAATATCCGCAGTCTACTTGGGGGTTCGAATTAGCGCAAATGTGGAACAAATTACTAGAATCAATTTTGAACCTTTGATCAATAATTTAGGAAAGGAATTAAGGAGGGTTAATGGGATACATATATCTATTATTGGAAGAGGGAACTACTTAAAAATGACTGTTTTACCAAAAATACTATACTTGTTCCGGGCAATTCCTCTGCTCGTAGACGATAATCTATTAAGGGCATTGGAATCTATCTGCTCCAGCTTCCTATGGCAATATGGGAAGATCAGAAGAGCTGGGAAATATATAGCATTACCTCTTGATAGGGGTGGACTTGCAGTTCCTAATATCACTTTATATTTTTGGGCAGCTTTTCTACAGCAAATGACCCCACTATTATCTGTTAATAATATTCAGGAGGTACCTCAGGGACAGAGAATTCCGACAATTTACAAGCTTTCCATGGGGAAGGATGTGCGGGGGCTTTTATTACGGCAATTGGAACCCAGCTACTACAAGAAGATCCGGTTTAAAGTTATTCTTAGCTCATGGAAAGTTTGGAAACGGATTGTTAAATACATGGAGATTCCGAGATTCTCTAGATATACCCCTCTCTGGCGCTCGCAATTGCTGCCCCATTTGGTTAATGATGACATGGGGAAAAGGTGGGAAAATTATGGGGTAAGAACAATAGCGGATTTTTGCGGGGAAGGACAAGATCTTCAATTCCCTAGATTACAATTGATGTTTGGATTCTCAGACAATCAATATTTCAAATTTATACAGATTAAAATCATCCTTGAGCTACAGCGCCCCAAAATTAGTTTAGTTAAACTACCACTTTTGGAAATAACAGCAAAGGACTCCTGCAGAATTAGAGACTTCTATACATTACTTTTGGAAAAAAGCCCCGATGATTTGGAAAAGACAGAGGCATCCTGGGTAATTAAGCTGGGGAACCCAGATGTGGATATATATAAATGCCTCTGCCTATCCTCAAATATTTTGGGATCTTCAAGTTTAAAAGCACAAGTTTATAAAACACTGTTTAATCTTTACTTTACTCCTGCTAAATTATTCATATGGGGAAAAAGGGCAGATGACAAGTGTCCGAGATGTGGGCTAGGACCTGCTACCCTGCTTCATATGTTTTTTGATTGCGAGAAGCTCGCCCCCTTGAAAGAAGGCTTGTCGCGCTTTTGGGAATCTCGGTTTGGTTGTAGGTCCGAAATAACACCAACTTTGATGGTTCTTGGTTATGATAACTCATTGGCTCTTAGTATTGAACAAGAATATGGTTTGTTTTTAGGGGCTGCGGTATTTAGGATATTATTAGCTGCAAGATGGAAAGATGCTGAGCCACCAAGTTTCCATATATGGCTTGCTAGAATGTTGGGAATATATAAGCAAGAGTCATTTCTTTATGCATGCCGAGGCAGGCAGGCCAGAGCTCGGGGGAGAAAGATCTGGGCGTTTATGGCTGAATGGAGTAGGGAAGCTAGGATTGAGTAGAGGAGGGGATAAGGTTAGGATATTATCTTAGGGAAATCTGCGTTGAAACTGTGATAATGTAAAGTAATATTAATCGCTTTGGGATTCTATTAATATAATAATGTAACTCTTTGTTGTCTTTTATTTTCAACTTGGTTGTTTTATTGCTGTCTGAGCTTTTGCTCATGTTTTTTTTTTGAAACCTTATGAATCTGTATTATGTATTTCGAGATATGTTTCAATAAAGAAATAAAAAAAAAAAAAAGATAATATGGCCCATGGTCTGTTGATTATTTGCAGTTAGGTGGCAATAGTAACTTCAAATGTTGGAGGAAACCTACAGGAACAGACCAGTGGCTTTTGTAAGTAGAGCTTTTGTGGGAGCACATCAGTTTAAATCTCCTTAGTCCCAATAATGTATGTGTCTCACACACCCTTTGGTTAAATGGAAAACACACTCTTCCCTGTGACAAGTTAGGCTGATCCAATTAAGGCTGTTATGAATCAGGCAACCCTACCAGAGAAATTCATATTCACTATTACTTGTAGATGGGCAAACCCCCACCTCAGACTCCAGAAATAGTAGAAACACACAGAAATTTGTATTTTACAACAAACTGTAATTAATTATGTGCAATCAATAGATAAACCTTATGTATCAGAATAATGGTAATTATTGTTGTAACATCAGCAGTCATTATAAAGAATCAGATGAACATTATTAGAAAGACAAAAGCATTTTTATATATTGGATTGTACGTAATGTACGTATTATCAGGAAAGTCCTGCCTAAAATATGTTGAGTCCCTACTTTCTGACGTAGAATCCACCTCTTACTTAAAAAAATGTGAGTGATCTTTGGAAAAACGTATTTAATGCTGTCCCTAATGACAGTTGAATGTTACAACGTGTTTCAACCATCTCAAAAGCTTTATGGGTTCTTCCATCCTCATCAGGAGAACCAATTTGTAATTCCCCCAACAATAATAATAAGCCAGATTTACATAACGGCTCGAGCACCGAGGTTCAGGGCTATTTTCAAAATAAACTCCATTAAATCTGATTTAGCATACCCCAAAAAGGGTGTATAGTGAATGATTGTAGAGATGAAATTGAATGATAGGGAACCGATTGAGAGTATAGAGGTGTAGTGACAGAAGCGGCAAGCATTGACAGGACAAAGGAGTAATACAAAGAAATGTGAACAGTGATGGAAGAGATGAGAAGAAACAGGAGAGTTGAGCAGTGATGGGAGAGGTTGAGGCTGACTGGAGAAGTGAGACAATGAAGGAAAAGGGGTACTGGCGTTTGATATATCTAGTGACAGTATAGAGGACCAACAGCAGGAACGATCAGCATTGAATGGTGAGATCAAGAGTCATGGAAGAATGGGGCAGCAGTGGCAGACATGGGCAGTGATGGGAGAGAGGTGCAGTAATGGCAGAACAAGTGGACAATGGCAAAAAGGGAACACTAATGAACACTGCAGAGTTGGACATTGCTGGAGTGGTGAAGAGTGACAGAAGAGTTGGAGCTGAGAAGAAGACATGGGAGTGTGGTAATGAAGATCAGGTAGCTAAAGAATTTCTTTAGCTTATTTATTCAGTCTTAGTTGCAGGTTAGTAGATCCATAGAGAATAGCCCCAGCAGGGGCAGCCTGCCTGCTGCTCAGCCCATACTTCTACTGTCACACCTCACCTCACAGGCACCCAAACATTCCATTTGTTAGAAATGGGGTTTCTGGTTGGCTAAGGTATGCACCTAAGCCAGGCAGACCCCACCACTCTAGTCAGGGTAAGAGAGTTACACACACAAGATATCCCCTGTTCACCCCCTTGGTAGCTTGGCAGAGCAGTCAGGCTTATCCCAGAGGCAATGCGTAAAGCGTTTGCGCAACACAAACACACACCAGTGACACACTAGGCACACCACAAAAAGAGATTCCATACAAGGTTGTATAAAAAATATCATTTGTATTATACATAAGACCAAGAATCACATAAATCACTGTGCCACTAGGCACTTGTCATCAAATGCATACAAAACACATAGGGCCTTATGTAGGTAAATTACATTTACCGATTCTTAAATACCGAATTTTACCGATTCGGTATTTATGAATCGGTAAATGTAATGTAGGTAAAAAAATACCGATTCGGTAAGTGTCGGTATTTTAGAATCGGTATTTACCGATTCGGTAATGGTAACCTGTATCTCATTGATTCCTATGGGCCAGGAGGCCCATAGGAATCAATGGGAAGCCAGTTACCATTACCGAATCGGTAAATACCGAATCGGTAATGGGGGGAGCTCAATCAAGGGTGGCAGGGTGTCACATTGACACCCTGTTGCACCCCTGATTCCTGCATGTGTGCACATGTGGCACACATACATGCCCTGAGGGCATGTGTGTCTGCCACATTGCACACATCTAAGGGACAAAACATGCATTTACTGAGTCATTCGTCATTTACCACCAACTTTTAGTTGGTGGTAAATAAAGAATCCCCACACCCACCACACACTCCCCCTACATCTCATTTCTGTATTCGGTATTTACCGAATCGGTAAAATTACCGATTCGGTAATTTTACCGATTCGGTAAATTACCGAATACAGAAATGATCCCTCTACATATCAAAAGCCTAAATACCGGTCGGTAACGGTATAATTACCGAAAATCGGCCGTTACCGACCGGTATTGGGCTACCTACATATGGCCCATAGACCACATTCACATAAATCAAAAATCACTTTGTCACTTGGCAATTGTCATAACGTCATATAGCTCATAAACCACTTTGCCAACTAGGCACTAGTCATGACATTACATTTGGTGCAATAAAGCAACTACTTATCAGTTGCACTGTTGTTTATAAAAACATCATGAAAAAATGCATTACTGCGTGTATTCCACCATCACATTATTTGGACCTTGCTGTCCTGACTATGCAAGGCATCAAAAACACCTTAATTAGGATTTCAGGGTATGAAAAGCAGCAGTCTGGTTAGGGCTAAAGGACCTCACTCGGCATCACCAGTGGCACTTGGGCTACAAAGGTACCGCCATAAGCATATAGGTGCAGTACCCCTACACCACTATCATAATGTAGGCAGTAGTGTGAGCCCCAAGTGTGGCCACAGAAGCACCTGCTTGCCTATCTCAGTAACTACGGTGCTTTTGTTGATGGGCTGAAACTGCACTCTTTTCTGTTCTAACCATGGCCCAGCGGGACTGGAGAGGCAGTTTCCGGCCCTTTAGCCCTCACTGCAGGGATGGCGGGACCCCGCAAGAGTAAACCATGGGGAAGTGCAGCTGCCTGCGAATGCGCCGTGAAGCTGCTGCTGGCCGCAGGCATGCAGAAATGAAGTAACAGGTACAAAGAATGAGCCTAGTGTCCTGCGGTTGTCGGCCAATCCCTCCAGGGTCCCAACTAACATGCTGGGCTCCTGGAGTGGAAGGAAGCAGTCCCCGTGACTGCGCAAACCCACTCTGGCAGCTCGGTGGCTCTGTGCCTACTTCAGTTGGCGATGCTCTGGGGGCAGGGCGAGCTCTGTCTGGGCTTCTGGACTCTGACCCACCCTGGATTAACCAGGCAATGTGTCGTCGTGGCAGGGAGGTGCGCAAACGCCACTGACAACGCTTCTGTTGTTGCGGCAACGGCTTCTGGTGTGGCCTTGTCCGTGTGAAGGGAGATTTCCCAGCTGCTGGCAAACATGGCTCCTCTTAGTTGGAGGCCCGGCGGGGCCGCAAATCAGGAGGATGCTGTGCTTAACATGCTGTCAGAGAGACAGCAGCACTACCCACTCGCTGGCTGGGGACCTTTCCCCAAATAGGTCCCACACCTTCCAGGTCAGATCACTGTAGTAGAACTAGCACAGCGCTCACTAAACACGCTGCTTTAGGACCATGATGCGCTCCTCACATGCTTGGTTTTCTCCCAGTGAAGCGCAAAAAATGCGCGTATGTCTTTGCAAAACAAACACAAAAAAGGGTATAAGGACAGTCTAGTCCTTTCTCTGCTCTAGGTAGGAGCAGCAACTGCAGGCCAGCCCACCCCATACACAGCAGGGGCAGGGCTCCTCACAAACCTCCCCAGCTCTCCCACGAGGCAGGTCACTTTCAGATCCAGCCCAGATCTTTCTTGAAGTCTTTTCTATCCCTGAGACTTCCAACAGGAGGCCAGTGCACACAAGCCCTAGGAGTTTCTTCACAATGAAGTACTGGGAATTTTAAGCCCAGCGGTGCAGGGGAACACACCCTATGACTTCGGGTTCTTCCTGTTTCAGACCTACAGAAACACAGAGTCTTCTGGGTGAAGTCAAAGATCAGTTTATTGGCTGCAGACCAATTACAGGCGTCCTAGAAGTACAACAGCGTGTATGTTCTCAGGAGACTGCTGAAAATCACAGAAACAGGCTTCTTCTTAAATACAGAATATCCTGCCTCAGGCATACATTCCTTAGCTTACGATATGGCCATTACATGTATACATTTCAAATGAAAAGGCAGAGTCATGATGACCATCCCACATTCCAGTTAAGCCAGCCCGTAATTATTTACACAGCAAGGTTCAGATCCCACATCAGATATCGATAGGCCCCAATAAACATGAGCATCTCCTGTTTGGGAAACAAGCCATAAAGCAGGAACAGTCAGGTGCGAAAGAGATTAGCTGGAGGCTTGTGTAGGATGAAAAGACTTTATGGTGTGTCGAGCCCTGATGCTAATCACAGGTGGCCAGAGGACGGGGAACTCGTGAGACCAGTTTGACCTGGGGCAGCGGAGCCAAGCTGCCCAGGTCACAGAAAAGTCAAAGGAAGGCACATGTGCTCTAAAAGGCCCGTATTGGCTTCATGCTATATAGCCTATGTGAGGGCAACCATAAGATGGCCACCGATACAAAATGGAACCCACGTAGTGATGTGAAATAGCGTATACACAATGCATTCATAGCTAAAACGTTACACAAAGCACTCGTACATACCGCATTAACCATTCGCAGTTGACTAATACTGGGATAGACAGGGGTAGGGCCCTGCCTCCTACGCGGTCCCAAATTCTAAAGTACGACAGACCCTCCTTTTGCCCTTACATAGGCAATAACTATACTCATTTCAATCCGAGTCTAGGTCAATATTCACGAAGTCATGGAGATGTTGCTGTAGCATCATCCTATTACTTAGCTCGTCCCTCGATACAGGTTTCCTTACACATAATGTAGCACAGAGGCCACATATCGCAGGAGCACACTGTATGCACAGACAGAACAGGAAAAGGATGGCTAAGATCATTCCAATGACCATCAGAACTTTCCAACCCCAGGCAGATATCAGTTCCCAGAACCACCCCACCAGTGACCAATCTCCTTTATCCACGTGTATGGACTCAGATATTTTATGCAGTTTGGAGATGGCTTGATAAACTGTTGGAGCGTTGTCTGGTATGAAAATGCAACAACTGGATTGGATAACCTTACATACCCCACCGCGGTCTGCAAGTATGACGTCTAGAACCATGCGGTTCTGCAAAGTCATGAGGCGATCCGCTTGGAGCTCAGCTGTCAAATAACCAAGGGCACCAGCCGTAACATTAACAGTGGATTCAACCACACGAGTCAGTTGTCTCAGGTTCCTACTATTGACCATAGGTCCCCAAAACGGTAGGAAACCCAAAAAGAAATCTCCCGCTTCCTGACCGGCAGTATCCTCCTTACTAATCACGCCTCTCACAACTCTGGTCTTGTGATAGTAAATGTTGGCGGTAACAGATTTGCAATATAACATGTGCCCGAGAAGTCAGGGGGCAACCATGTATATATGCTCGGTCATTGCAGATAAAATATGTACCCTTGGCAGCCAAAAACGCTGGGGAAAACTGTGACGGAAAAGTGTACGTTTCAGTACAGTCACTTCTTCCCAGTTGAGCTCTAGGATTCTGACCATTACCTTGCAAACAGAACCGACCTATGTGGGGTACGACCCAGATTGGGGATGAGATTTTCCGCTGTCTTTCACCTAGACTAATACTATACCCCATCGCGTTCCACCCTACATAAGCTCTCAACTCTTCTTTGGCAATGGATGAGTATGCATCGATATCTCTACTCATATCGGCAACTCCTTTCATTAAAGCTTTGTTATTGGTGCTAGGTCTGATGCAACGCGGTTGTCGCGGGGAGTACGCATCTAGTGCATAGAGAAACATGGTCTGGAATGCCCATGACGATCCATTGTAACTATACGGCAGCACTAGATTGGGAATACCCTTGTTAATGGTATGTGGTATTAAACCACACACCCAACAATTGGTTGTATTCATGACTAGTTGGTGCTGGTGCAGGAGCTGAATAAACGAGTTATTCACAAACTCTGATCGTCTAGCTTGTTCATGTTCAGGCAGAGGGTGAAAAGAGTGTGAGGAGATAGTAGGGGAGGTATAGGCTGTACAGTGGGTGCAATGGGCTCTTGAGAGGAGAAGAATACAAATCCTACAGTAAACACTATCATACTACATAATACAAACAGGCATAGAAATACAAAACGTTTGCGCTTCATTATTTTACACATTCTTGTTTTAAAGTTCATTTCCTCAGCGGGTCTCTCCATCTTAAAAAACTCCATCCTCTAATCATGCCGCTCGCGGCGGGTGAGTATCTTCTGCTAAGGAGTACGCCTGTCAGTCCAGGGAACGCCCTAGACCAACCAGAACCGTCGACCTAACGTCTTCGGCCTGTACCCCAAAGTCTTGGCACCGCGACCCTGCGGCTGAACCCGGATGGTGGTTCGAAAAACAAAAATCAAGAAAGTCCTTCAGATGGGAGAGCTCTGGTTATCAAAAAATAAAAAGGTAAAAGAAAAAGAATATTTATTTGTCCATAGGCCTTGGTCTTAGATTGTAATGGAGACGGCCAGGTACTGTTTGATCTTGGAACAAGAGTTCAGGCTCTGTAGTGTCCAATCGAATTGACGGTGGCACATCTTCTTGCAAAATATCGTCACTTTCCTGCGCTGAAGTTGTGCCTTTTATGCGTGCATCACTGAACGGCACAAAACGAGGTACAGTGTCTGTTTCAGAGTCAGCGATACCCTCCTGGACCCACTGGTCATACGGCAAAGGCAAAGGGATCCTCTTCACGTGGGCGCCGTGGATCCAGTTCCTTTTCCCCTTTACTCGAACAGCTGATCTTGTAGACAGTAGCACGAGATGAGGGCCAATCCAGCGGGGCTCATCGTTGCTTTTCCGCTGGAAGTTTTTCACGAGGACCCACGTGCCAGGTTCAATAGGGTGTCCAGGAGCTTCAGAAGCCGGGGGGAGAGTATCATGCACCTGTTGGTGTAAAACACGCAGTTTAACCGTCAAATCATACAAGGAATCAAGCAGTACTGGGTGTTCGATTTCACTGAATTTCGTCGGTCTTGGCACACCCCATACATTGGCCGGGCGGCCAAAAACAACCTCGTAGGGACTAAGCCCCACTCGTGAATGCACGGTCATTCTTGTGGATAGGAGTGCTAGAGGCAGAGCGTCAGGCCATTTAAGACCTGAGCTCACTTGGATTTTGGCCAATTTGAGTTTTAGAGAGCCATTGTAGCGCTCTACTAATCCAGCTGATTGGGGGTGATTCGCAGCGTGAAATTTCTGCCTTATACCTAGTCCCTCACACACATTCTTCATCACTTGGCCCACAAAATCACTCCCATTATCACTCCACACCATTCTTGGCATTCCAAACCTAGGGAAAAATTCCTTCACAAGGGCTTTGGCTGTGGACAGAGCAGTGTTATCTTTTAGAGGATAGGCCTCTATCCATTTTGAGAAAGCGCAAACAACCACTAATACGTATTTCAGGTTGTTGCACCTTTCCATGTGGATAAAATCCAACTGCAAAACTTCAAATGGATATGATGGAGGCGCAAAATGACCAGCTGGAGTTGGGGTTCCCCTACCAGGGTTGTATTTCAAGCATACCATACAATTCTTGACCACATTCTCTGCACACTTAGGAATTCCAGCATTCTGCCATACTGGAGCCAACAACTTACAAATTCCTTTCGTACTGATATGTGCCAATCCATGTGCCATAGTAACCACTGGAAGCACATATGCATCAGCTAACAACCATCGCCTATGTTCTGACAAATCAATCCAACAACCATTCTCATCCAACTTACCCATACTTTCTCTCCACTTGCTTAATTCTTTCTCTGTGGCTTCAGCTTGAAGGGACTTTACACTCTCTATTGTGTTTTCACACATTCCAACATCATCAACCCATCTGGCAGGGCCTGCAACATACATTCGAGTCTTCACATCTTTTGCTGTTTCTTTCGCGACTTCATCAGCAAACGCATTACCACGACCAACATCATCAGTGATTTTCTTGTGCGCACTGCATTTCATAATCGCAACTTGTAACGGTAGGGTCAGCGACTCAAGGAGATCATTCACCAACTTGCCATTCTGAATCTTAGCTCCATGCGAAGTCAGGAACCCACGTTCCTTCCACAATCGCCCAAAACTATGAGCCACGCCAAAGGCGTACTGGCTATCCGTATATATGTTCACTTTCATTCCTTCAGACAACACGCATGCTCTCGTAAGGGCAATCAATTCTGCTGCTTGAGCCAAATTTTGTGGCACACGTGCAGTTTCCACAATCGTGTGCAAAGTCGTGATAGCATATGCAGCAGTCGTATCACCATTCGGAAGCTTGAAACACGAACCATCCACCCATAAAGTGCCATCACACTCAGTCAGGGGAGTATCTTTAAGATCTACTCTCCCTTTCGTCTCTTCTTCTGTTCTGAACAGACAATCATGTTGCTCAATCTCATCTAGGTCTGCTGGAATTGGTAATAGTGCAGCTGGATTCAACGTGTTGCATCTCTTTATGTGTATATGATTTGCTAACAGTGTCAGCTCATAACCAGATAATCGCGCAGTAGTTAAGTGTTGTGTCTTGGTCCGGTTTAACAATGTGTCCACAGCATGTGGAACCATAACAATCAATGTATGATCCATTACTAGGAGAGCAGACTGTCGAATAGACATAGCTGCGGCGGCTGTTGCTCTCAGACAACTTGGCAATGCCCTCGCTACAGGGTCCAAGGTTGACGAAAAATATGCGCATGGACGCGGTCTGTCGCCAAAGGGCTGTGTTAACACTGATAATGCGCAACCATCTTTCTCATGAACATACAATGTAAAAGGCTTGCTGTAGTCAGGGGTACCCAACACAGGAGCTGAACACAATGCATCACGTAATTTCCAAAAACTTTTCTGGCACTCTTCAAACCATGGGATAGGATTCGGTGTATCTTTGCATGTTAATGCTAACAAAGGTTTTGCCAACAAGGAAAAATTAGGAATCCACTGCCTACAGTATGAAGTAATGCCCAAGAAAGCACGCACTTCTCTCTGTATTCTTGGCACACTCAACTGTGCAATGGCTTGAATTCTTTCTGGGTTCAGTTTCCTTCCCTCCTTCGATAAGAGATGACCTAAGTAGGTCACTTCTTGTCGACAATATTGCAGCTTTGAGAGTGACACTTTGTGATGGAAGGCAGACAAATGACGCAACAATGACAAGGTAGAGTTTTTGCAAATCTTTTCAGTATCCGCGGCGATTAGTAAATCGTCGACGTACTGAATGAGGATAGCGCCACTACGTAAAACCAGTGCATCAAGCTGTGCTTTTAAAGCCTGACTGTATATTGATAGACTTTCACAGTAGCCCTGGGGAGCGCGTTTAAAGCGGAAGCTTCGGCCTCCTAAACTAAAGCAAAAAATGTCTCTGCTCTCCTCTGCAAATTGGGATGCTAAAGAAAGCATTCTTCAGATCGATTACTGAGAACCATGCAGCGGAGGCTGGGATCATGGTTAACAAGGCAGTTAAATCAGGGACAACTGGAAACTGTGGCACAACAATCTTATTAACCTCTCTAAGATCAATCACAAATCTGTAAACAGGTGGCTGTGAAGGGTCCGTTCGTTTTAAGACAGGTAAAACAGGACTATTGCAAACGTTGCCTCTTGTCTCTTCAATTACACCCTTTTTAATCAAATCACTGACAATTGCTAACAATGCTTTCTGACCTTCATTGGAGATCTTGTACTGGGCAATACGTGGCAATCTGACATTGGCTTTTAAAGTGACCACATATGGCGGTATTTCCAAAAGACCCACATCATTGGGACCAGTAGCCCAAAGGACATCCGGAAGGGATGACAATTCAGGTGGCATTGCATTTTTAGACAAATACATCGGGGAAATCACTTTCTTACCTAATGTAAGTTGTACTCCTGAGGGAGAACAATATAGCGTTGCATGCAATCTTTTTAGCAAATCTAATCCCAGCAAATTTTCACCACAACCTGTTGTTAGAATGAGGGGTACTTTTAGCTCACAAGGTCCAACAGAAAGTGACATAGGACTAGAAATCGGGCTCCTAACTGGGGCGCCAGAAAAACCTACTGAGACATTCATTTCGCCAGACAAAGGCGCGCCAGGGAGTTTTGAATGCATAATTGAACTCTTTGCAGCACCAGTATCCAGCAGAAAGGGCTCCGTTACATTTGCTGTAGTTACTTTAACATAAGGTCCGCTCTGATCCACTGGCAATGAAACAACTCCCTCTCTCTGTCTACGGCGGTCCTAGTAATCATCATCTTCTACATTGTCGTCTTCTGCATAATAATCATTATTGTAGTACTGAGCTGTATTGCCAGTCGCATTGGCTTGCTGATCAAAGCTATTTATGGTATTTTGAGGCGGAAGAGGACGCGCGTTCTGGGGAATATTTCCACGCCCTCTACCCCTAGGAGCTTGCTGACCACCTCTACCCCTTGCGCCATACGCATTACTGTTACGCTGCATTAATTTAGGGCAACTATATTTAAAATGACCTTCCTCTTTGCAATATGAACATTGGTTGGGACCTACAGGGATTCGTGGTTGATAATACCCGTTCATTTGCTGATTATTCTGAAACTGTTGGGGCTGCTGATAGATACCCTGTGTTTGCCTATAATTACTCTGTCCTCCACGTGGCGGATAGGCCTGCTGCAAAAGGACCTTTGTCTTTAGTTCTTTCGTTTTCTTATCTGTTCTATCCTTCTCATCTTTGTCTCTATTCTCATAATACTGTGCAGTAGCCAGTATTTGCGCTGAAGAGGAAACAGCCCAAGAACTTTCTGAATCTCTTAATTTCTTACACAACTTGGGAAGTAGATTCTGCACAAATTTATCAACAAATAACCGTTGGCCACCTTCAGTGCTCATGTCTTGACCACTGTGGTCGATAAACGTTTCTTCAAACCTGGTAAAGAAATCAGACACTGTCTCATCTTTCTTCTGTTTACATGCGGATAGTTTATCCCAATTTATGCGCATCGCAGGCATTATAGTTTTCATGTAGGTAATAATTCGACCAGGGAGCTCTGCTACCAAAGGCTCAGGTTTTGCACCACCAACTTGTCTAGCATTTGCAGCAACGATATTAGCCCATGTACCCCCTAGCTCTGCAGCATGATCCGTATTACGGATGGATCCCCATAAAGGCTGTGGAACAACATTCCCAAACAACATATCTATATCGGCTAGATTCATGACACATGATTCTGCAGTTTGTGATAACTCCTTATAATATCCTGCAGGGTTTTTACGGGGATCAGGCAATGTCTGCTTGAGCGCTAACACCTCAGATCGCTTCCATGGGACATGCACCCAAACACGCTGAAAATGTGCTGGCATAGCAGCAATACCATGAGCGGCATCAGCCGCAACAGCTTCCTTCCATACCGGAGGGACTTCTCTCATAGGGTATTGTCGCGCTTTTCCCTTTCTCCCCACAGGGAAATCTTGTGTAAACAACGGCTGTTGACAATCATCATTCCTCAAGGATAATAAGATCGCAACTGCTCTATTGACATCGGGGCCCACAATCGTACCTTTTCCAAAATCGAATCTCACCTGACACAACTACTGCGGGCTTGGATCTCTACCATGATCATCCAATTCCTCACAGAGAATTTCACACATTTTCTCGAATACATACCTCTGTTTCGGGGCATCCCATTGATGAAACACATCAACAACTGATTCCACATCATAGCATGAAGGGAAACCAATCCACCTACGCGCCAGATGATCTAACACCTCTTTCTCGTCAGAATCAGGCAGCTGACTGCGCAATTGCTTACGCTGTAAGGCAGGAGTCGCACTAGATGACCCAAAGAGAGGCGACATTAGACTAGTAACTACATTAGCTAGTCGTTGTCGTGCTGAAGGAGAAGTTGAGGCAAAAACGGGGGGATAGACAGAGGGAAGAAAAACAGATTCAGATACAGGTACCTGGGTAGTATAAGAAGGAGCGCCAGGGGAAGCCGCTGGCGTGTTAGACAAAGTCGCAGGAAGCGCGGGGGTAACAGGTAGCAAAACTGGCGGCCCTTGAGAGGGCTGCACTGCAGGGATAGGAGCCAGCTGAAGAGGAGCTGGCGCCTGTGGGAAGGCTTGCGGCATATTTACTGGAGGCTGCGCATTCACAAGCTGTGGAGGTGCGGTGGCATTTTGCGCATATGGGGGTGGCAAACTTAACAAATTGGACATTAGGGAACCTTTCTCATTCTCTTTTGTGTCATCTTGCACAAGGGCTGACAAAACAGGGTAACATTTATCAATCCCTAGTTTGCGCTGCCTATGTAACTGTTCCTTCATTTGTTCCTCCTCATTATCTTTAAATTGCACAGCTGCTTGCATCACTGACATACCTCTCTCTCTCTTATTTCTTTTCGCTAGCTTAATTTCCTTCTGTTTGGCTTCCTTTCGCCATAGGCGGAAAGAATCAAACATCGCCGGCCGGGCTTTCTTTTTAAACAATTTAACTTCCAAATTATCTAAGATATCTGTATCGAAACTACCATTTTGGGGCCATTTTAAAACACCGTCCTTTCTGGTGTATCGGATCCATATTTCATTATATTCAATGGGGCCCACGCCATGTTTTACATACAGCTCATAAGTTGGAGTTCCAATTGGAGGAACCGGACATGAATCCTCCAACTGGAAATCCCTTCTACAACTCAAACAAAACCAATTACCAAATACACTAGCACCAGGCATCTTCGCTCACTAGTCTAGTTCCAAACTTCAAAGGATTATCGATTATGATAGTCTCGTGAATACACGAGTCCTCTGGCTTTGGGGTTTGCAAACTCCAAATAAACCAAAATTATCCCGAAGGATACCAAACAAATTGGGAGACGCTCCACTTATACTTAACTGAATATCGATGATCAATGGCGTCACCAGAAGACTCTCTCGATTGTTTCGCTCTACCAAAATCGTCAAGGGTCCAAAACAGGGCGATTAATCAGGGCAGCAGTCCTTCGTAGCCGTCGGGACGCGGAGAACCTCGCAGAAAAGACCTTCGGACCACGTCGACATGCAGGGGTCGATGAAGTGGCGGCCTTCCTCCAGAATTTCCACACAAAGCTCCTCACGGACCTCTGGCTTGGACCGGTACCGCTGAAATCGCGCCGAGTTGGGTGCCAACTGAAGTACTGGGAATTTTAAGACCAGCGGTGCAGGGGAACACACCCTATGACTTCGGGTTCTTCCTGTTTCAGACCTACAGAAACACAGAGTCTTCTGGGTGAAGTCAAAGATCAGTTTATTGGCTGCAGACCAATTACAGGCGTCCTAGAAGTACAACAGCGTGTATGTTCTCAGGAGACTGCTGAAAATCACAGAAACAGGCTTCTTCTTAAATACAGAATATCCTGCCTCAGGCATACATTCCTTAGTTTACGATATGGCCATTACATGTATACATTTCAAACGAAAAGGCAGAGTCATGATGACCATCCCACATTCCAGTTAAGCCAGCCCGTAATTATTTACACAGCAAGGTTCAGATCCCACATCAGATATCGATAGGCCCCAATAAACATGAGCATCTCCTGTTTGGGAAACAAGCCATAAAGCAGGAACAGTCAGGTGCGAAAGAGATTAGCTGGAGGCTTGTGTAGGATGAAAAGACTTTATGGTGTGTCGAGCCCTGATGCTAATCACAGGTGGCCAGAGGACGGGGAACTCGTGAGACCAGTTTGACCTGGGGCAGCGGAGCCAAGCTGCCCAGGTCACAGTAAAGTCAAAGGAAGGCACATGTGCTCTAAAAGGCCCGTATTGGCTTCATGCTATATAGCCTATGTGAGGGCAACCATAAGATGGCCACCGATACAAAATGGAACCCACGTAGTGATGTGAAATAGCGTATACACAATGCATTCATAGCTAAAACGTTACACAAAGCACTCGTACATACCGCATTAACCATTCGCGGTTCACTAATACTGGGATAGACAGGGGTAGGGCCCTGCCTCCTACGCGGTCCCAAATTCTAAACTACGACAACAAGCATGATACACAGCAGGGCAAAAAAGCGTCAGTCCTTTTCCTGCACCACAGACAGAAGCAGCAACTGCAGGCCAACACAGCCATCACTCAGAAAAGGCAGCTCTCCTCACACAGTCCCTCCGCTCTTCTTCTTGGCAGGGTCCTCTTGTTCCTTGAAGTTATCTAAAGTCCTGGGGTTTTAGGTGCAATACTTATACCCCATTTTGTCATTGTTCACTTTGTGGCAAGGGTCTCTGAACCCAGTGCACACCAGCCCTTTCCTCCCTGGTGCAGCATTACCACAGGGGAAAGAGGCAGCATTGTGAAAAAAGAGACACAACCCATCCCGGTGCTAGCGAAACTCCTCCGATCACTCTAAATGTAGACCAGGTCTATTCAGCCCAGCAATGAGTCACCCAGGCAAGGCAAGGCACATCTCAACCCCCTTAGTGACTGTCTAGAGTGAATGCGCATCCCCAGCTCCTGTCACTCAAACACTAGACACCGAATACACTAACAGCCAGAGGCACACAGAATGGTAGAGGAAGAAAAAACCCACTTTCTAAAAGAGGCATTTTCAAACAAAGATTTTAAAAACCACCAAAAAGTGCGTTAATAAATTTTGAGTTCAGAGAGAAAAATTGAGTTTCGGCTATCTTATCCCTATGGAAAGCTACACATGTAAAATGTTACAGCATAGCCCCAATGATAAGCCTATTGGACAGACAGAATTTCAATAGTAAAAAAACGAAATACACAGTATTTAACTATCAGGACATGTCACACACACCAGTACATGTGCTACCTTTCACATACACTGCACCCTGCCAATGGGGGTACCTTGGGCCTACCTTAGGGGTGCCTTACAGTTAAGGAAAGGGACGGTTTGGGCCTAGCAAGTCGGTGTACTTGCCAGGACAACATGGCAGTTTAAAACTGCGCATGTAAACACTACAGTGGTAGGCCTGAGACACATTTATAGGGCTAAGCATGTGGGTAGTGTAGGAAAGTAGGATCTGCTTCTTATAGTTACCCCCACTTTTTGCTGATGTATCACTGTTTATGACTTAGACTGACTGGGATCCTGCTGCTCAGGACCCCAGTCTAGCTGCTTTCTCCTCTAAATTGATTGCATGTACTTTAGGTACACTCCAGATAGGATACTGGGGTACCCTTATCGGTCTGAGGAAATATGGATTTTTATGATCAATTGTGTCCCCTATCTTAGACCCCAACGGCTCCATGTACGTGCTACAAGTACATGTATGTTCCCTCCACTTCCAGCGATGAAGACGCAAATACATGTGCGTCCAACGTTAACATGTCCTCTTTCAGATCCACCATGAATGGGTCGAATATTCCGTTCCTAAGTATGCTTGGCCACCGTCTTTATATGGTGCACCTTTCTCGTTTTTCAGCTCTGGCGAGTTAGGCCCTCAATTCTGCCATCAAGCCTTTTCCTGCCTTCTGCCTCTGAATGCTCCAGCCTGGACCTGCATCTGTATCCATGACCTTTGTCTTACTCCCTGCGCGGCTAACGGTGCCTGGCTCGGCCTGTTGCCTGCCAAGACTGTATTTCGCCTTCAAGTTATCTGCTCCACTCCTCGACCAATACATTCCTGTCTAGTAGTTTAGGTAAACATCCTTCCAGCTGCAGAGCAAAGGGCCCGGCCTCACTGTCTCCGTGCAAGTAATTCATAGCTCCTGTTACCATGGTAGGCCCATGCCCCCTCGCATCTCATATAGACACGTAGACGCTTATCCACGCACTAGCAGTCAGTATAGAATAGCCTCTGCCCGAGAGACCTTTCCTTCCAGATAATACAGTCTCTTAAACACAAGATATTAGATACGATTTGGGATTAGGTTGTTCTGACATCCCAGACTTCTGTCTCCTCATGTAGGGCTAAAATGTCAAGTCCCCTTCACCCTCCAGTTACACGTCAATCACACGTCATACTGCTGCGCGCGCATCTCTGCCATGTATTTCTGCTGACATTGCAGGATTCTCTTATGGATCCACCCACCTGTGACATCCTCATAATGACGTTTCTAGTGCACGCCTATTGTAACGCCTTTTTCATTACGTATGTGTATTCTTATCTCTTCTCTCAGCTGTTACGCCTTCTGCATCTGCCTTTACTGTAATGCATTGACTATATATATGACAACCTGTCAATAAAGTATTGTCTATCCCTTCCCGAACCTTCGTGGTGACGGAATCCGATTGCCTGGTTCGAACCAATTCCTTTGTAAGGAATAAAACCCCTTTTAAAACCTCAAATATCACGGATTCTGCCTCTTATTTTTACTGAGTTATTCTTATTGAACTTTACCGCATAAATTAAGTCTAGGTAATTTAAATTTACCACATAATTGGCGCCCGAACAGGGACTCCTCCCCCACCCCACACGCCGGAGGTGCGTTGCAGGCCCGGTCCCCTGCCACAGCCGGACAGACAACTACGCGTACCCGCAGGATTTCCTGTACCTCCCTCAGGCCAACGGAGGTGACTGAGGCTGCGATCAACACCCAGACGAGGCGGTGAGGAGTGCGGAGGATCCCGACCAGAGCCTAGCTGAGAGAGCAAGATCCGAGGTATACAGAGGCCCACCAGGTTCCGAAGTTCAGTTCCGAAGTACCTACGTCACGAGTCGAGTCGAGTCCAGTCCGGTCCAGTCCAGTTCAAAGTTTCCGAGGCCTTCCGTTCCGTGCTTCCCGGTGAGTACCGTTGCTGGGGACGCATCTAGACGTGCGCATTAGTTTGTGCCGGTCAAGACGGGTTTGGGTACACAGATCCGGTCTGCACTGTTTTAGCAGTGTATCTGTACTGTTTAGCAGTACATCTAGTATTATGCAGTTAGCTAGTTTTATTCTAATTATCGTTGTTCGTTTTAAAATGTTTTAGTGTGTTTTAAATGTCGTGGTATGAGTGATTGTTCGATCTTCATTACTGTGTTTATTGTATTAATTGTGTTCAAGTCCGAGTAAAAATCAAGTAGCAAGGTTTAAGATGCCGTTATTCTCAAAATTAAGACAGATAAAAACTAGAAAAGGGATACTCGAGGAAGCCGTTCCCGTTCCACCTAGGGACACTCCAGGGTACTTTATGTACCATAAACATGGCCTAGATGCCGTATTATATCTCGATTTGTGGGTGGACTACACCAAGGATTTAGCAGAGAACCAGAGATGGCCCGCTGCTGGGACATGGAATGCAGATTGCATCATGAGAGTAGAAGAAGCATTATGGAAAAAGAAAGCCAGACAGTCACAGAAAGATGCCATTGAATTATGGCGTAAAGAATCGCATAGACGCACAGAGAAAGCGTTCAGAAAAGAAGAGAAAAGTAGGGAGGATTCAGACAAAGCCCGAGAAAACGTATTAGTTGAGGAAGGTATCCGAGTAAAAGCAGAACAAGTAGACAGACAACGAAACACTTTTATGAATGGTATGTATCCTCTTCTGGCCGAGGGTTTACCTAAGGCCACCCTGGAAGTACCAAAAGATCTGCCACCTCCATTCCGACTAAATTGCACCACAAAACCGCAAAGGACATTTTCCTTTCTTCCTATTTAGACGATGCAGCCCCCGAATATGTTAATGTTCCGCCGCCACGCACACCATCTGCTAACGGCGCTCAACCCCGAGATAATCTGTCCCCACCTCCGCAGCAACATACTCCTTCTCACGTTCCAAACCTTCCGCCTGTTCCTACACTCCTTCCTGCACCTATTCTCCCTACCTTACACCCAACAAATCCTTTTGGACCTGGCACCTCAGGAGGTGCGACAGGAGGTTTTTCTACGCCACCGCCAACACATCGATTGACTTTTAGGGATTTAGCACACCAACGTACACCTCAAACAGCGAATTATGATATATTTAATGAGCCTCTTACAGACTGTAGATATGATCCAGTACCCGGTAAAGACGACAGAATGATGCTATCATCAGTACGTCTACGACGAGTTGCGAACTATTTAATGATACTACCAGGAATGATTGATCATCTAGACAAAATATATCACTTTGTCCAAACAGGGCAAGGTCCTGAAAGTATTGGCGAGGCCATGGCATACCAGAAAGTGGACACGCAAAAACTGTTGTTACGCTTCTTCATAAACTGCTTGATAAGAAACAGAGATAGGCCTGATGTAGACCCGGAAGAAATGAAAGCACTTAACAAATGGGGTCAGAATATAGCAGACGGAAAACATGATAAACAGAATAGTATAGAAAATATGTACCGAAGGATCCGAAAGACAGTAGAACAAATACATGAAAGAGGAATAGATGCAGATTAGACTGAAACCTCGGAGGAGGAGGAACAACCAGAAACGACAACAGGACAATTACCAGCTAGAGAAATGATAGCTTATGTAGGTAAGGGAAGATCTTTTAATAATTCAATGCGTCCGATACGTCCAGAAAGTAAGAGAATTTTTCAAGCAGCCATGTCCAATCCAAAGACCCCTGAACACTTATTCCAGGCTACTGATAAAATACTTCAAGAACGAATGGGGTACCATGTACTCGATTCTATGGGTGAACAAGAATTAGCCAGGTCAGCAGTACAATGGGCTGACAGTTCTGATAAATATAGTGATGACGCGCTAGCACACACGTTTTTGAATCTTTCACCAGACGAACAGCGTTTAGCTGGAATATACATGATACAACACCTCCTTATATTGTATAAAAGCCAACACTCCGATCCTGGTCCCCTACCTGATATACTGATAGAACTACTCATGAAGAGATGGAGAGGTCTAGGTACCGATCTAATTAAAGAAATTCTAGAACATCGGCACAGATACAGTGCCTTCCTGTGTCCAGAGCTTGATCCAGCTCCCTCCATGGAAAGAAAAATGTATTACATAGACAGACAGAATCCCTTACGCGAAGTGCACCCAGTTAAAAATGATGATAATACTTTTAGACGCGTGTTTGTGTACACGCCCATAACTAAAATAGAACTATTGGAAATGAAAAAATTAGTGCCCAGCCATGACAAAGATCCAGCAGGTTTCCACCGTGAATTAAAAGACATGTTACTCATGGGTGATTATACCTATCCTGACATTATGAAAATATTAAAAGTATTATTGCCTGCCGGTATTTACGAGAAACTCAAAGAAAAAGAATGGGAGGTGGGAGAGCAAAAGATTGATTGGGCTGAATTAGAAAACGAAGAAAATGCCCGAACTGCAGGCCTAGGGCTTGGGGACAAAACTAAAGCGTTACCAGGATTGTTAGTACAAGTATTGCCACGTTTATTAACTACGAAAAAGGAAGACTGGGGTGCAATCTCAGCCTGCAAACAGAAACCCGATGAAGACACTAGTGATTTTTATTCCCGATTTGAAAAATGTTTTGGTATTAATAGCGGCCTGAAAGCAAGTAGCGATTCATATCCGCATCTTTTTGTAACAAAATTAGTCGAGAATTCCCTGCCCCAGGTTAAGAACAGAGTATTGAAAGTCGAGAGCACTTGGCAAGCTAATACCCCTTCACAAATGTTACAAATGTTACAGTACCACCAAAATAGAATTAGAGAAGAACAAGAACACGAACAAAGACGTATGAAAGACACGAAAATGAAAATGCTCGTTGCTCAGTCAGTTCCAGCTGACGGTCATAAAAAAGGTGCGACACAGTCCAGTAATTCAGCGGCTCCTGTTAAAGGGACATGCAACTATTGTAAACAGCCAGGTCATTATATAAACGATTGTGCAGTTCTGAAACACAATATCTCTACGGGTAAAACCAAGGAGAGACCGCGTCCACCTAGACAGGATCAGATCCAACCACAAGTACCTCAGAATGTACAGCCTATGCAAGCTTCACAACAGACCGTAGCAGTACCACAGCCACAGCCTATTGCCGCAACACAAAATGCGACACAACAGATGTACCAGTATGCACAAAATGACTATCCCGATTATCAGCGATACACATGAAACAGCCTAGAGAGGGAAGTTGGCTTACCCCTTATTGAGGTTCCTGTAGATCAAGAGGGTCCTTATGTACATAGTCAAGTATTAGGGAAAGACAGAAAGTTTTTAATTGATACAGGGGCAAGCAGAACAACTATAAGTCACGACGAGGTTCCAGGGGCACCCCTCTCAGGCTCACAGAATGTTTCCCTTGGATTTTCAGGAAAGCCTATTGTTAACGAAGTATCGCAACCTCTTCCTCTTGCAGTTGGTCCATTGACACGGACTACAGATTTATTGCTTACAAAATCATGCCCAGAAAACTTGTTAGGTATAAAGACACTGAAAGCTCTAGGAGCTGTAATATGTTGTTCTCCGGAAGGAGTACGACTATTTTTGCGTGACTTTAAAGGTCACTACGTATTAAGAGACATGGATCACCGGTTACAGAATGTACCTGCACATTTATGGGCACAAGGCCCCACTGATGTAGGTTGTATGCACATTACACCATATCGAGTCACACTCAAAGCAGGAGTGGTATTACCACGAATTCGACAATACAAGTTACCTCCAGATGCTGTAGTGGCTTTGCTGCAAATCATTGACGAGCTCATTGCACAAGGAGTGGTTGTGGAAACCGACTCCAATGTATGTAATTCTCCTATCATTCCGATTCTTAAACGTACTGATCCAAATGCACCCCCAGTTTATCGATTAGTTATTGATCTGCGCGAATTGAATAAATGCATTGTACCACAGTATCCCGTTGTTCCAGATATCTCTTCATTATTGACAGCTATTGATTCCGAAGCAACGTTCTTTACTGTAATTGACCTCAAGAACGCCTTCTTTAGCGTCCCAATCGATCCGGAAAGCCAATATTTGTTCGGATTCTGTTTAAATGGACGAAGCTTCAAATTTGCACGCGCACCTCAAGGATTCACAGAAAGCCCCAGCATCTATAGCCAAGCACTGAAAAGACAACTTGACAGTATCCACATGCCTGTTAACACTGCCCTGCTTCAGTATGTCGATGATCTGCTGATCACCGCCCGAAGCGAGCCCGAATGTGAAAAAGCATCACTGGCGGTTTTACATTTTCTGGCCGACAAGGGGCACAAGGTGTCCCCTTCGAAGCTGCAATTCTGTGTTCAGCAAGTTGTGTACCTTGGGCACTTGCTGTCCAAAGGGGGGAGACAGCTCACACCTGATCGCATCCAGTTAATTGTAAACATGTCACCACCCAAGACACAAAAGGAGGTGCGGGCCTTCATAGGCCTCACTTCGTACTGTAGACAATGGATTCCCCAATAAGCATTTCTAGCAAAACCACTCATTCAGTTGACAACCCAGGAGGCAGCGACATCGACTGTCCTCCCTTGGACTCAGGAACATACACAAGCTTTTGAAGACTTAAAGAAAGCCTTATGTCAAGCACCTGTTTTAGCGACACCATGTTACAGTAAGCCTTTTACACTGTTTGTTACAGAACGTGAAGGTACTGCCTTGTCAGTACTCACTCAGGAACAAGCAGGTTCACACAAACCGTGTGCTTACTTTTCTAGCACATTAGATCCAGTAGCCCAGGCTCTGCCTGCGTGCCTGAAATCAGTCGCAGCGACAGCTTTAGCGATCAGACAAAGCGATTCCATAGTATTAGGACATCAATTGACAGTGCAAGTTCCACATTCCGTGGAAGTTCTTTTAAACCGAACACAGACCCAGCACTTGACTATAGCACGACTGACAGGTTATGAATTGACATTGTTTCAGCCACACATAGAAATCAGACGCTGTAGTACATTAAATCCTGCCACACTTTTGCCATTAAGTGGAACAGACCCATTGGCACATGATTGTATTGAAGTCATTACTATTACGACGAAACCCAGACAAGACTTGACAGACATTCCATTACCAGATCCAGACCTGTGGATGGTTCATGCATGAGAACAAGTACAGGAGAGTTAGTGGCTGCTTACGCAGTCACGACAGACACCGAAGTTATTGAAACGAATTGTATTGACACCTTGTCAGCTCAAGCAGCAGAGCTCATCGCTCTGACACAAGCCTGTATTCAAGCCAAAAATAAGAGAGTTAACATATACACAGATTCACGTTATGCATTCGGAGTTGTACACGACTTCGGAGTCCTCTGGCGAGAGAGAGGTTATTTAACTTCTCACGGTGCCAACATTCAACACGGTCCTCTCATTCAAGCTCTGTTATATGCAATACATCTGCCTACTGCGATATCTATCATGAAGTGCAAGGCCCATACAAAAGTCACCGATGTCATTTCCCAGGGTAATGACTTGGCAGACCGAACAGCTAAGCAAACAGCTCAGAATCGGACTCATGCAACTGACTTGACAAAGACAATAGTTCCGACATCGACACACTGCATGACAGTTAGGGATCCCGCCCTTGATGTAATTGACATACAGACACATGCTACACCAGAGGAAATCAAGAAATGGACTGAACTAGGAGGGATCCAAACAGATCAGGGATGGATGACGAAGGGAAAATCTACATGGTTTCTCCCCGACTCCATGGTTCAAGTTATCATTAACACAATACATAGTCCAGCGCATCTAGGAGAGAAAGCTATGCTAGACAGTATTCAAAACATTTGGTTCAATAAACACTTACGAGCAGCAGCCAAACAGAAAGTGCGTACTTGCATGATTTGTTGTCAGTTCAACCCAGGTAAAAGTATTCCTGTAGAGCAAGGTGGATTTCAACCTCCCGATCATCCTTTTGAAGTCCTCCAGATGGATTATATCCAGATGGAACGTTGTCGAGGATTCAAATATGTCCTCGTAGTTGTATGCGCACTTTCCCGTTGGACAGAAGCATATCCAGTCCCAGATTACACTGCTCCGACCACTGCCAAGCAGCTGGTTCGTGAATTCTTCCCACGGTATGGTTTGCCCCGTATTGTGTATTCAGATAACGGTCAGCCGTTCTCATCCGAGCTAATGAAACACATTACACTCCTGTTAGGCTATCAGTGGAAATTCCACTGTGTCCGGCATCCCGAGGCAGCAGGTCTCGTGGAGCGTCATAATCAGACTCTGAAAATTCGACTTTCTAAAATCTGCAGAGAGAAAGGCGTCGACTGGATAGTAGCTTTACCAGTTGCGCTCTTTTACATGAGAATGATAGCACATTCTCGAACAGGGCTATCCCCGTACGAGGTGGTCTTCGGTAGGCCACCAAATATGTGGGGGACGCCTATACCTCGTAAAATCACTGATGTTGATTGTAATATGCTGACAGATTACCTTGCTTCCTTGATGTCTGCACTACAATCTTGCCATTCACAGGTAGCTGCAGCCTTTCCCGACAACACCGAGGTGAAGCCCCATGAAGTGGTTCCTGGCGATTACGTGTTTATAAGAAATTTCGACAGGAGGAGCCCGCTGGAGCCCCGCTGGCAGACGCCGAAATTAGTACTTCTGACCACGAGGACAGCAGTGAAGATTGAGGGTCGCAAGGGTTGGCTGCACTCGAGCCATATCAAGAAATTTCACGGACTGCCTTCTGATTTGAACTTTCAGCCTCCTCCACAGACTGACTCAAAACTCCCCCTGGTCGAGAAAACTGCTTCCCAGGAATATAAACTGAAACTAAGGTCTAGCAAGTCAGACAATTTAATTGTTTAAGTCCTCTCCTAGGTGAATCGGTTAAATTAGTTTCTGACATGTATCCCCTAGACCGAAATAGAGAAAGAGATAGACAGAAACAGCTCAAGAAACGTGCATATTGTAAATGACTTCGTAGTCACTGTATAGTGATATTATTGATTATGTTTTTTCTAAGTCTTCTGATTATTGCTGCAAGTATACTGTTGCACATATACCACCCTATTTTCAAGCGTGCACATTCTGCTTTCAATGTTACTGCCGAACACTCCTTTAGCGAATTACCTCCGCATGAGTTGTCCTACAGACTTGCGCTGCGCAACAACACATTCATTAGTATGTTACATCACTCCCATAAGACCAACAACGCTACAAATTGTCGGATATGTGGCCGACTCCCTCCCTACCAGAAATACAATGGAGTTCTGCCCCTCTTTCCGTACCCGTTCACACACAATGGTTCCTGTGGTGCATGGTTTAGTTTGATTAATTCTTTAGATTCAAATACCGTAGTTTACCAGGGCAACTGGGTATGGGGAAACCTGAACTTAGTTTTGCTTAAAGTCTGCTACCCTAACAAGGAGGGACTTCCCAAAAGGACAGGAACTGATCTAGAAAATGAAGTATATGGATTAGGTAACTTTACACTTAACCTCATGATTCTGAATGTTGAATCCGAAGCTGCACCAGTCTTGCCTGCTATGTCAGTATTACCAGTCAAAGGTGAATTATGTGTAAGAAAGAATGGTTCAGTACACCTGGGTCATAGTAAATGTACTACTGTGATCGAATTCAGTGATCAAGGCAAGTCTACATTTAGAGCTTCCCGTCATTCCTACTTCCTTTGTGGTCATACCGCATATATACGTTTACCTCTAGATTGGGATGGTACCTGTTACATTGCATTCCTTCTGCCACCCGTTTTCCTAGCCCCTCCTGATTATCATAGAAATACCCATCTAGTACACAATAGACCCCAGAGAGATCTCCCGATTGTCGACTACACTGAAACGGCATGGGAGCAATACACAGACTTCAATAAAGGTTTCTTTCCCTACATAGGTGCTGTCCTTAATAGTAAACTGATACGCAAATTAACCAGAACGCTTGAAGCAGTAGTGAATGAAACTTCTTCTGCCCTAGGCAACTTAACGGAGGAGCAGTCTGCGATGCGGATTGTTGTTCTCCAAAATCGTCTTGTCCTTGACGTCATCCTGGCCGATAGGGGCGGAGCCTGTAGAGTCATCGGATCGAGCTGCTGTGTTTTCATTCCAGAAAACGCGCCATCAGTATATAAAGCCATAACTCGTCTTCATAAGATTGCAAGTCAGATACACCAGAATCCAGGCACCTGGACTTGGTCTGGTTGGTTCTGGAGTGTGTTGTCAGCCTGGGGATGGAAGGTCCTATCCTTCCTAGGTATTGGCCTTCTCATGGTATTCAGTTGCTGCCTGTGTCTACAATGTGGGCCAGCGATTTGCGGCCTGTGTGCCACATCGTGTATTCCACATTCAAGTTTTCATTCAAGATCCCGTAAGAAGAAAGAAGAGCAAATGATGTTACATGAACAGATTGATGGATTCATGAGGATCGATATATCATGAAGGGTCCGTAGGGGACAAGGAGGGAATGAGGAAATATGGATTTTTATGATCAATTGTGTCCCCTATCTTAGACCCCAACGGCTCCATGTACGTGCTACAAGTACATGTATGTTCCCTCCACTTCCAACGATGAAGACGCAAATACATGTGCGTCCAACGTTAACATGTCCTCTTTCAGATCCACCATGAATGGGTCGAATATTCCGTTCCTAAGTATGCTTGGCCACCGTCTTTATATGGTGCACCTTTCTCGTTTTTCAGCTCTGGCGAGTTAGGCCCTGAATTCTGCCATCGAGCCTTTTCCTGCCTTCTGCCTCTGAATGCTCCAGCCTGGACCTGCATCTGTATCCATGACCTTTGTCTTACTCCCTGCGCGGCTAACGGTGCCTGGCTCGGCCTGTTGCCTGCCAAGACTGTATTTCGCCTTCAAGTTATCTGCTCCACTCCTCGACCAATACATTCCTGTCTAGTAGTTTAGGTAAACATCCTTCCAGCTGCAGAGCAAAGGGCCCGGCCTCACTGTCTCCGTGCAAGTAATTTATAGCTCCTGTTACCATGGTAGCCCATGCCCCCTCGCATCTCATATAGACACGTAGACGCTTATCCACGCACTAGCAGTCAGTATAGAATAGCCTCTGCCCGAGAGACCTTTCCTTCCAGATAATACAGTCTCTTAAACACAAGATATTAGATACGATTTGGGATTAGGTTGTTCTGACATCCCAGACTTCTGTCTCCTCATGTAGGGCTAAAATGTCAAGTCCCCTTCACCCTCCAGTTACACGTCAATCACACGTCATACTGCTGCGCGCGCATCTCTGCCATGTATTTCTGCTGACATTGCAGGATTCTCTTATGGATCCACCCACCTGTGACATCCTCATAATGACGTTTCTAGTGCACGCCTATTGTAACGCCTTTTTCATTACGTATGTGTATTCTTATCTCTTCTCTCAGCTGTTACGCCTTCTGCATCTGCCTTTACTGGAATGCATTGACTATATATATGACAACCTGTCAATAAAGTATTGTCTATCCCTTCCCGAACCTTCGTGGTGACGGAATCCGATTGCCTGGTTCGAACCAATTCCTTTGTAAGGAATAAAACCCCTTTTAAAACCTCAAATATCACGGATTCTGCCTCTTAATTTTACTGAGTTATTCTTATTGAACTTTACCGCATAAATTAAGTCTAGGTAATTTAAATTTACCACAGGTCCCTAGTATATGGTACACCATGTACCCAGGGCATAGGTACCCCAGATGCCTCCCAGGGGCTGCAGCATGTATTATGCCACCCCTGAGACACCATTTAAACTGACACCACAGGTCTGCTCCTGCAGCCTGTGTAAGGTGGAGCATGCACCCCTTAGATATAGGTTCACTATATCTATTCGAAATCACTGCACATATACATCTATCAGTCACCCCTATGGCAGGCCTTATCAATCCTGAAGGCAGGGTGCTGGGTTTTATGTAAGAGGGTGCCCCTGCATGAGCAGAGCCCCTCTGCAGCCCTCGGAACCTATTTTCCGGGGTTGTCTGTGATGCAGCCAACCATATATATTTAAGTGCATTATAACCTCACGGTAAATGCTAACTTTAACACGGCTGCTTAGAAACATGTCATGTTTGGTGTCAAACACCTTGGAATCATACCTCGGGGAGGTATGATTCCACCCTTCTAGAGGGACTTATGTGATACACCGGTACACCCGGTACCAGCTTTCTTGACCTGGGCATCACAAACTGGATACTGCCGGCCACGGCCATGAGTCTGCCCTCCTGCTGCTGAGCTGAGCTCAAGCAGGTGAAGGCTTGACAATAGGTTTCCTGTTACAGGGAGGTGTAACCACCTCCCAGACAGGATTTAGTGTATTGGGGCTGGGTGGGTGCACTCTGAGAGTGTTTCAAAGTCTGCACTGGGGTCACATCTGATGTCCCTGTGCATAGTCCAGTTCAAACCGGTTTTAGGAGCCATCTGCTCCTGCTCCGGTGCGAAACTGGACAAAGGACTTGGGTGTAGCCACCCCTCTTTCCTGACCCTCCCCTAGGTGGGTCCCCAGAGTTTTTCCAACCCCTTCCTTGGGTATAAAGTAGGAACCCTAACTACAGGACTTTAGATTTTATCTTGACTAAACTCTGCAAGCAGAAACCAAGTACTTCGATGATCTACACTTTGCTGTAAGACAGAAGACTCTCCAGTGCAGCATCTGACTGGTTTGCATTTCCCGAGCTCTTGAGGACTCCAAAGATTTCTGCAACACAGGAGGTGGGTTCCCGAGCATCCCTGTGGTTGATCTGCCCTCTCAGCAATTCTGAGACCAGTATCCCTCGTGGGGACCGTGCAACCCGAACCCCTGTGCACCATGTACTTTTGCAGCAGCATATGCTTTTTGGCGATCCGTGAGGCTGTGCTTTGGGCTAAATGTAGTCCTGACCCCAAGTAGTATGTAGTATTTCCACTGAAGATTTCTGGCCTACACTCCACGAATGTTCCGTTGGCTAGTATTTTGTGATTCAGCTCGAGGTCCCTTCACAATCCCTGGTCTGTTGGCCCGTGGGTTCCTGTGAAGGTAACTTTGACTTTCTTTGGGCTTTTCTGGTTGCTCCAGATGTGCCCTGACTCTCCATTGCTTGGAGAGTCCCTAGGACCTTGCTGGTCCTCACGTTAACCTGTTCCCTCTGCCCACGTGGGTTGCCGTTGGCAAGGATTGTTGGTGTTCGATCCGGACACTGACCCCCCAGCACTCGACATCCTTCGTGGGACAGCTCACCTCCAGACTTTGGTCATCGTCGACATCTCCTGGTCCCCGTGGCTGCAGAGTCAAGCATCCAATCTTCTCACCTGAAGCAGCCGACATCAGTGGGCATTCGTCTACCGAGCCCCTGGTCAACCTGAAGTGACCCAGACTCTGTCCCCTCTGCTTTCAGATTCTTCTCAACTTGGATCCAGGCTTGGATTCCACCGGGCACTTTTCATCTTCCCGGCAGCAGCATTTATTCACATCACGCCATTGAAAATGACGAGGGTTTCCAACACCACTTGACCCCTATGCACCCGGCTCGTCTGGGTTTGCTTGAAGTCCTCTCTGCAGTGTCCTGAAACTGTAATTTTCCAACCGCAACTTTCCCATAGAGTTGTACGGAGCTAGCGTCTGTGTTCTCACACTGCACGCATCCTCCGTGGGTCCCCTGTGTCACTACTTTGGGTAGTTCCTTGGGGTCCCAGTGATTCTACGTGCTCTAGGCACTGTGTCTAGTGAAGTCGTTGTGGTTATACAATTTTTAGGTCTCGCTGAGCCCAGCGCATGCGCTGGCTCGGAGAGACATTTTGTGTGTGGGATTTTCAGAGTGCTGCCTGTGGCCTAAAGCTTGCGTGCACGCGAGGGTGCACGCGCGCTGCCGCCAATCAATGCTGCGCGCGCAGCACTCGCATGCTTGCCACACAGCGCGTCCCGTCCTCCCGATTGCGATCAATTTCGCTTTGATCACGATCGGGATTACTTTCGCTTTCACGGCCGCGCTCCGGACATTGCTATCCGAACCAGGCTGTATATTGGGCTCTGTCTTCACAACGGCTCTCGGAGTCGTGCTATGGAGCTCACCAGAGTTGGTTTTCACCTGCGTTGGTGCAGTACGGATTTTTGGCAACTTCACATCATCACTTGGCAGGCATGCATTGTATTGCTTGTGGTCGTGTCTGCCTCACCGGTGTGCTCTCTCATAGGCATGCATTCCTGCAGTGAGGGTCTATGGCAACTTCAAGTCATCACGTGGCAGGCATGCGTTGTACCGCTTGTGGTCGTGCCTGCCTGCCTCACCGGTGTGCTCTGTCATACGCGTTCATTCCTGCAGTGAGGGTCTATGGCAACTCCACATCATCGCAGCAGGTGTGCACTACAGAGCTGCCATTGTGTGCAAGCTCCCATTCAAGTGATGGCCCCGTCGGCGTGCTCTGTCATACACACGCACGTCAGTGTGTTTTCAGTTCTGCCTTGCTGTACACGCAGCAAGATCTCACCGGCCTGATAAGGCGTACGCTCATTTCTACTGTGTTAGTGCTGCAAATCATCAATACTGCCTCCCTGTGCAGGCAGCCAGGGGGGAAGCAGTTATTTGTATATTTATGTTTTTGTTTTTTTTCTTTCTTTTTCTTATTTTTTTGTGGTTTATGTCTGGCTCCCTTGCTTAATAACATTTCCTTCAGTTATTTTATTTGCTTGTCAGGAGCATTTCAATCGTCATTTTTGATACTCTGCATTGTTTTGGCAAATTCAAATTGTAAATTTTACTCATGGCGGCAATACAACAGATTACTCTGACACCACCTTTCTTACAAATTCCTGGCAAACCCAATTTTAAGTGGCCCAAATGGGTAAGAATCCTTGAGAATTACTTGGAGGCAATTGATGCTGTGAAGTTCTCACCAGTACGTAAAGCAGCAGTTTTGTATAGCTGTGTTGGATTAGCAGAGCAGCAAGTTTTTGACAATTTTCCACAGATTATTCCACACGGTGAGTCAGGCGATGACAGATCCGTACAAGGAAGTATTGCAAGCATAGTGAAAGGGTTTAGGAAAACAGAATCCTGCTTGAATGTCACAACTTTTTCAAAAGAAGGCCGAGCGCAGATGAAACTGTTGAGGAGTATGTGGCAGTGCTAAGAATTCTAGCTTCAGCTTGTGAATTTGGCGCAAGCGTGGATCTATCTATACGCGATCAGTTTGTGTTTTCATGCTATTCCCAAAAGATCCAAGAAAGACTCCTCAGCTGCAGAAATCCTACCCTATTGGAAACAATTGAACTAGCAAAAAGAAGAGAACGACGAATGATTTCCACTGGAGCTGTCCATGAAGGTCAGTCAGTTAGCTTATTAATGTGCGCAATGAGGGTACTGTTGGTCTGGTAAACACTGGCCATAACACAGGAAAACAACCACCTAAGAAACCTCCTAGAATGTTTCAGGTGAGGGTCAAAAGCACACATAGGTAATTTTCCCAATTGTGCTGCCATTGGCAAGAGATGTATGTCCAGCACGAAGGTGGGCCATTTTCAAGCATTCTGCAAAGGTTCCAAGAGTTAAGTACGCAACGTAAAGGGTCTATGTTGTGATGCATTGATTGGACATGTAGCACTTCAAGTTATGTCTGACTCTGGGTCACCGATCATGACATTATCTGATAATACATTTCTGGAAAAATTGAAAACTTCTGTGGTGCTTTCACAAAGACATGTTAATCCCAAAACATTTTGGGGGCCTGATCGAATTGCTGGGTACATTCATTCAAAGGTGGAGCTCTTGGGATGACACACACTTACCAAGGTTTATGTTGCAGTTACAGGGAGAAACATTTTAAGCTTGCAGGATTTGGTCAGAATGGGACTGTATTTTAAGCCTGGATCAGATAACCCGGTGGTGGTTGGTGAACTACCAGAAGATATTTCACAGAATGACGTGTATTGTTGATACTGATAACAACTCTTACTTTGCAGGTACTGCTACAAATATTGATACACTTATTCGCCAGTTTTCCTCAGTATTTTTAGGTCTCGCCTGAGCTAGCGCATGCGCTGTCTCAAGCGAGACATTTAGTAAGCGGGTTTTCGAAGTGCTACCCAGAGGCTTTTGCCGGCCACCAGCTTACTGTTACGCGCACAAGCGAGCGCGACGTGCACAGCTGCCGTGCTTGCCGTCACGCGCGCGCACCCCTGCTTTCACTTTTGCCTTTGTGCTCTACACCCTTACGGCGTGCCTTGCTCTGCCCCTTCCCCACCACAGACCGC
The DNA here is from genome assembly GCF_964204655.1 of Triturus cristatus. Taxonomy (NCBI): domain Eukaryota; kingdom Metazoa; phylum Chordata; class Amphibia; order Caudata; family Salamandridae; genus Triturus; species Triturus cristatus. The sequence continues at coordinate 944,045,021 of NC_140587.1, read as the reverse complement.
GTCCCCACGATCACTTTCGCTTTTGGGAGCCGTAAACCGGATTCCACACTAAGCAATCTCCACGCCGATGCGCTTTGATGCCTGCCTTCTCTCAGCTCCCCACTGTTAGCTGTACATCAGGATCCCATTCAGAAGGGCGCTCCCCCCACCCCTCCCATTTGCTTGTTTTTCTTTTCTTTTTAATGCATTACTTCGCACTCCATTGGAATGCATATCTTGGTTTTTAAAACGCGATCTTTAGCTTGACTTCTTCCCCTCTTCCCAGGACTTGCCCTTCAGCACACAAGGAGCTGGATGGCGGCCTTGGTGACACTCTGGATGTTCTACTTAACCAGTCTCTTCCCCTTCCAATGCTCCTTCGCTGCGTGCCAGGTGCCAGACGGTGACCTTGTGATGCCCTCGATGTTGTCATGTTGTACATTCCAATGTTGCTTCTCTCCACGGTTGTAGCTGCTATTGGCTTTGCCATTGTTTTAGGATTTTAAACTCTGCTGCCTTTGCAAAGTAAATAGCAGCGACAAGACATTTTGAAAATAAAGAAAACAATGGGAATATTGTATTCTATAATTTCAAGATGGCCACTGCAATATGTGATTCACCGTGCATTGTGTGGGTAAAGTTGCAGCAGGGCAGATGACGACGCAAAGCACCTGTTAGAGGGAAATGCAAACAAGCCATCAGATATGAAGCACAATAGCCCATTCTCAATGTGCTAATCTCGTACGAACTCTGTAATGCACAACTCTAAAAACCTAAAGACATTTCTTGCTATAATTCAAACACTGTTATTTTTCTTTAAACACCCACTTTGCAACTAACTCAAAAGGAAACAGAAGTAGTTTCATGAATTAACTGACTTATGGCTGAAGCTACGGATTTTTTTATAATGCACTGTTTAGATGGATTCTTTAATTTACTTAATTGTGATTTCCATCAGTCACATGCCATCTGTTTCAAAGGGGAAAAAACTGCTTCTTCTAGGAAACGTTTTGTGGAGGACACTTTGTTAGTGTTCTTTTTACGAATAACTATGCCAATGAATTACTCACAAAGTACCTTAACTATTGGCCGGGGTTACATTTACACTAATTATTGGCTGAGGTTACGTTTTATTAAAATTAAAGTCCATTGGAGCACTTTGTTACCCTTTTCCTGAAAATAATGCCCAAAATTCCGACTCAATGCAGTTAATATTTTATTTGCTTGAACTTCAATTATTAGTTCTACTTCAACTGACAGCATAAAGGTAGGAGATGTTAAATTATGTTAAGAACTTTTTAAAGGTGCATATATACCTCGATGGGTTTTCTGGCACTGACAACAAGCATTTTCATAGCCAATATGTCTAGCTTTTGGGACCTTATAAGTATTTAGTTTTGCAGCACAATATCCTTGGTGCAACAACATCAGCTGTTGCATGGCTAAACCTTGCATCTTATAAGTGTTTAGCCATGCAACAGTGGATGTTGTTGTACCAAGGATATTGTGCTGCATAACTACAGACTTATAGGGTCCCAAAAGCAAGACCTATTGGCTATGCCAATGCTTTTTTTAGTATATGGTTCTGTCTCCCCCTGGAGCCTGCTGTGTATTGTGCTATTTACTATTGTTCTATTGATTCAGTATTGTGTATCTTGTGCTCTAAACTCATAAAGAGATTAGTAGAGAGTAGTAATAATTACATATATTTTATATATCTCTTGTGTGGTTCTTCTTTCATTTGGTCATGCAGGAGGTTCTAATCTGGTAAAACAAGCTGCTTTACATTCCTTCGAGACTTAGCCTGAAGGCTGCTCTCCACAGCTACCACTAGGATAGCTTTCTATAAAAGTTGTCTTAAACCTAATCATCAATAAGGGTTTTTTGGACTGGTACAAGGTGCCCACTTTAATTAGTGGACAGCATATACCAGGCCAACTTCTCACATTGGTGGCAGCGGTGGGATTCAAGCTTGCTATTGTTTTACCATATAAATCTCATTGAGTGATTAACTAACAACCACTAAAGGTATTAGGTACATATAAATCAAGATCAGAATACAGTAAGTTCTACTGAACTTGGAGTTGGGTAAGTCAAGGGTCTAGCATAACTTTTCTCTAACTCAAGAGCGTTTAGTACCCTCTAGGTTAGGTAGGTGCCTACACCACATAACACTAGTATGTCCTCTAAAGGAGAAGCCAGTGGCTCTCTGCCAAATAGGTATGACAAGCTCTCACTCCAAGAATTGAGAAACATGTTTGCCTCCAGGTAGTTGAGGACAGGGAGAGGGCCCAGTACTGAACACCTCATAGAATTGTTAATTCTAGATGACCTCAGAAAGACTCTAGGGTCTGATGAGGTAGGTAAGAGGGCTGGGGCAGTGGATGAGGAATGAGCAGGAAGTGAACACTTCTTTGACCTTGACTCAAACGCTGGCCAGGAGGATCAAGATGATTCTAACCTGGAATATACAACTTTGCCTTTAGGTTGAGGAGAAGGCCCCAGTGGCCCTATCTTTTCCACCCCAGGAAGGGTACAAACTTTACCTAGAAGATCTAGATCTCCCTCTGTGTAATCTACTCATTCAGATACGTCTGTGGGGACCTCTGCTTCTCATAAACGAGACTCCTCTTATGAGAAGAAGTGCCAATTGCTTGAGTATGAGAGGACCAAATTCAGGCTCAAGAGGGAACAATTTGCCTTAGACAGGGAATCCCTAGAGCTCCAGAGAGCTTCTAGAAAGTTGGGGCTAGAGCCCCATGGTGGCAGCAACAGTGTCCCTAGAACTAGAGATTATACTCATTGTCATAGGAACCTGAACAAGATAGTCCCTCCCTACCAGAGTGGGGATGACATCCACAAATGGATAACTGCACTAGAGAGGGCCTGTAAAGTACAGAGGGTCCCTCGGGAACAGTGGGCTGTTATCTTGTGGCTCTATTTTGCTGACAAAGGAAGAGATAAGCTCCTCACTGTAAGAGAAGAGGATGTTGATAATTACACAGTCTTGATGAGTGCTCTCATTGATGGGTTTGGCTTAACCCCTGAACAATGCAGGATTAAGTTCAGAGACACCCAGAAGACACAGACTCAATACTGGGTTGACTTTGTAGATTGTGCTACTAAGGCTCTGGAAGGCTGGTTACTTGGCAGTAAAGTGTGTGATTTTAAAGGATTGTACAATTTCGTTATGAGAGAGCAGATCCTTAATAATTGTCACAATCAGTTGTTGTATCAGTACATGGTGGACTCTGATCTGACCTCTCTCCAATAATTGGAAAAGAAGGCAGACAAATGAGTCAGCACCAGGGTGAAGCAGAAACCCAGAACCAAGCTGGTGACTCTAAGAAGCAAGATTCTAAAACCTCAGATAAGGGTGGGGAGAAGGGTAAAGACCAGAAGTCTTCTCAAGGGCCCCAAAAGTCTTCATCTGGGGGAGGGAGTCACAATCAAACAAGTATAATGGCAAAAAGAAACCTTGGTGTCATATCTGTAAACAGAAGACCCATTGGACAAATGATGTTCAAAATCCAAGGAATCTACTCCAGCCACCACTGCCCCTAAGGCAACTGTTTCCCCTAGTTCAGCTCAAAGTGGTGGTACACAGAATAAAGGTGTAGTAGGGTTAACCCTGGGATCTGAGATGGACTCTGGCCTAGTCAGAGTTCCAACTCAGGCTGTGTTAGTCTGTGATGGAGGCATGGATATTGCCTCCTTATTTGTCAGTCCCAGTAATCTGGGCAAATACAGACAGCAGCCTTTGATCAATGGTAAGGAGGCCATGGCATTCAGGGACACAGCTGCAAGTGTCACAATGGTGACAAAAGATCGTGTGGCCCCTGAACAAATCATACTCGGTGAGATGTACCAAGTGACTAATGCAAGCAATGTCAGGACAGACCATTCCTTGGCAGTTGTGAATTTCACCTGGGGAGGGGTAACTGGCCCTAAGAAGGTTGTGGTAAGTGCAGACCTCCCTATTGAATGCCTATTGGGCAATGATTTTGAAACTTCAGCTTGGGCTGAATTGGAACTCAGGACACATGCAGAAACGCTGGGCATTCCTGCAGATGTGTTTGCTATGACTAGGTCACAGGCAAAAATGTCTTACACTGAACAGGCCCTGGATTCTGGAATAATTGACCAGGTGCCTTCCAAGAGAAGGGGCAGTAGGGGTAAGGCAGTGTCTTCCCCCCTGCCTCAGAGTACAGATCAGTCTCTTGAAGGAGATGATCGTAGTCCTGAAGAAGGAACTGTCTCTGATGAACTTGAACCCGATCAGATTGAGTTCTTGGGAACAGGGGGCCCTTCTAGGGCAGATCTGAGCCAGGAGCAGCTGAGCTGCCCCTCTTTTGAACCCCTCCGCCAGCAAGCTGCTGCTGAGGCTGCTGGAAGTGCCAGTGGGTCCCACATGATCTACTGGGATGATGGACTCATACTCAGAGGGTAGAGACCCCAAACCTGGTGCTACCAGGAGGTTGTTATACCTCTGATGTTTAGGAGCTTACTATTAACACTGGCACATGATATCCCATTACCAGGACACTTAGGCTAAAAAAAGACCTGGGACAGAATGTTTCCTCATTTTCATTGGCCTGACACAAAGGTGTTTTGTCGCTCCTGTATCACTTGCCAAGCCAGTGGTAAGGCAGGTGGTACTACAAAGTCCCCCCTGATACCACTACCTGTGGTGGGAGTTCCCTTTGAGAGGGTTGGGATTGACATTGTTGGTCCCATGGATCCTCAAACTGCATCTGGGCACAGATTCATACTAGTGGTGGGGGACCATGCCACTAGATATCCAGAAGCAATTCCACTTAGGACTACCACAGCTACAGTTGTGGCTAGAGCCCTCCTGAGAATCTTTTACAGGGTGGGTTTTCCTAAGGAGGTAGTATCAGACAGATGCAAACTTTATCTCTGGTTATTTGACTGCTATGTGGAAGGAGTGTGGAGTAAATTTCAAATTTACCACCTCTTATCACCCACAATGCAATGGGTTAGTTGAGAGATTCAACAAAACCCTCAAGGGCATGATTAAAGGTCTCCCTGAAAAGCTCAGGCATAGATGGGACGTCCTTTTGCCCTGCCTTCTCTTTGCCTACAGAGGGGTTCCTCAGAAGGGGGTTGGTTACAGCCCTTTTGAACTTCTGTTTGGACATCCAGTTAGGGGTCCTTTATGTGTAGTGAACGAGGAATGGGAGTTACCTCTCAAACCCCCTAAACAGGATATTGTGGACTATGTACTTGGTCTCCGCTCCCGGGTGGCTGAGTACATGAAGCAGGCATCCAAAAACCTTGAGGCTAGCCAGTAATTGCAAAAGGCCTGGCATGACCAAAAGGCTGTGTTGACTGTTTATCAGCCAGGACAGAAAGTGTGGGTGTTGGAACCTGTGGCCCCAGCAGCCCTCCAAGACAAGTGGATTGGCCTTCATACAATCATTGAGCAAAAGGGAGAGGTTGCCTACCTGGTGGACCTTGGAACTCCCAGGAGCCCCTATAGGGTGCTCCATGTGAACAGGCTCAAACCATATGTTGACAGTGCAGACATGGGCTTGCTCATTGCTACTGATGAGTGACAGGAGGAAGAGAGTGACACACTCCCTGACCTGCTCTCACAGAACCCTGATGATGGTTCAGTTGATGGTGTAGCCTTAGCAGTCAGCCTCACTGACCAGCAGCAAACTGATTGCAGGAGAGTCCTGAATCAGTTCAGACAAATGTTCTCGCTGACTCCAAGTCAGACTGCCTGATGGACTCATGAAGTGGGACACAGGTGACAGTCTGCCTGTTAAAAATAAGATTTACAGGCAACCTGACCATGTCAGGGACTGCATCAGAACTGAAGTCCAGAACATGGTGGATTTGGGAGTAATTGAGCCCTCAGATAGCCCTTGGGCTAGCCCAGGAGTCTTGGTACCAAAACCTCACACCCAGAATGGCCAGAGAGAGATGAGGATCTGTGTTGACTACAGGGGCCTCAATGCAGTCACTAGGACTGATACCCAGTCAATACCCAGAGCAGATGAACTTAAAGATACTTTGGCCTCAGCCAAGTTTCTGAGTAAATTTGACCTGACAGCTGGCTAATGGCAAATCAGATTAGCTGAGGATGCAGCACCAAAAACAGCATTCTCAACCCCTAGTGGGCACTACCAATTTGTGGTGATGCCCTTTGGCTTGAAGAATGCACCAGCCACTTTTCAAAGGTTGGTGAACAAAGTCCTTACAGGCCTGGAAGCCTATAGTGCAGCCTATTTAGATGATATTGCTGTATTTAGCTCCACCTGGGAGGACCACCTGGTCCACCTGAGAAATGTTTTGGAGACCCTGCAGAAAGCAGGCCTCACTATCAAGGCCTCCAATTGCTAGATAGGGCAGAGTCAGGTTGTATACCTAGGCCACCTTGGGGGTGGAGGTCAGGTTCAACCATTGCTGAGCAAAATCCAGACCATCATGGACTGGGTTGCTCCAACTACCCAGATTCAGGTCAGAGATTTCTTGGGCCTGACTGGGTACTACAGGAGGTTTGTCAAATGATATGGATCCATAGTGACCCCTTTTAATGACTTAACTTCCAAAAGAATGCCTAAGAAATTTCAGTGGACAGTTAGCTGTCAAAATCATTTGATGACCTGAAGCAGGCCATGTGCACTGCTCCCATTCGCAAAGTCCTGACTATTCCAAACAATTCTTTGTTCAAATTGAAGCATCTGAGTTGGGGGTAGTGGCTGTGGTATCACAACTGAATGAAGAGGGTCAGGATCAGCCAGTAGCTTTTATTAGCAGAAGGCTGACCCCCAGAGAGAAACGTTTGTCAGCTATTGAGAGGCAAGCCTTTGCTGTGGTTTGAGCCTTGAAGAAGCTGAGGCCATACTTGTTTGGCACCCACTTCATTGTTCAGACAGACCATAAGCCCCTCTTATGGCTAAAAAAGATGAAGGGTGAAAACCCCAAACTTTTGAGGTGGTCCATTTCCCTACAGGGGATGGACTATACAGTGGAACATAGACCTGGGCGTAACCATGGGAATGCAGATGGACTCTCAAGATATTTCCACTTAGAACATGAAGACTCAAATGGTCAAAGTTAGTTTAATGTCCTTACATTTGGGGGGGTTTTGTAGGGGAGTAGGATCTGCTTCTTATAGTTACCCCCACTTTTTGCTGATGTATCTCTGTTTCCGACTTAGACTGACTGGGATCCTGCTATCCAGGACCGCAGTCTAGCTGCTTTCTCCTCTGAATTTATTGCATGTACTTTAGGTACACTCCAGATTGGATACTGGGATACCCTTATCAGTCCCTAGTATATGGTACACCATGTACCCAGGGCATAGTTACCCCAGATGCCTCTCAGGGGCTGCAGCATGTATTATGCCACCCCTTAGAGACCATTTAAACTGACACCACAGGTCTGCTACTGCAGCCTGTGTAAGGTGGTGCATGCACCCCTTACTTAGATATAGGTTCACTATATCTATTCTAAATCACTGCACATATAAACTTATCAGTCACCCCTATGGCAGGGCTTATAAATCCTAAAGGCAGGGTGCTGGGTTTTATGTGAGAGGGTGCCTCTGCATGAGCAGAGCCCCTCTGCAGCCTTCAGAACCTATTTTCTGGGGTTGTCTGTGGTGCAGCCAACCATATATATTTAAGTGCATTATAACCTTTCGATAAATGCTAATTTTAAAACGGCTGCTTAGAAACATGTTGTGTTTGGTGTCAAACACCTGGAATCATACCTCCCCACCAGTAACTAGCGGAGGAGGTATGATTCTACCCTTCTAGAGGGACTTATGTGAAACACCGGTACTCCCGGTACCAGCTTTCTCGACCTGGCCATCACAAAATGGATGCTGCCAGCCACAGACACGAGTCTGCCCTCCTGCTGCTGAGCTCGAGCAGGGGAAGGCTTGACAATAGGTTTCCTGTTGCAAGGAGGTGTGACTACCTACCAGACAGGATTTAGTGTATTGGGGCTGGGTGGGTGCACTCTGAGAGTGTTTGAGAGTCTGCACTGGGGGCACATTTGGTGTCCCTGTGCATAGTCCAGTTCAAACCGGTTGCAGGAGCCATCTGTGCAACACAAGAGGTGGGTTCCCGAGCGACCCTGAGATCGATCTGCCCTCTCAGCAATTCTGAGACCAGTATCCCTTGTGGGGACTGTGCAACCCGAGCCCCTGTGCACCGTGTACTTTTGAAGCAGCATATGCTTTTTGGCCATCCCTGAGGCTGTGCTTTGAGTCTGCCCTCCTGCTGCTGAGTTGAGCTCGAGCAGGGGAAGGCTTGATAATAGGTTTGCTGTCACAGGGAGGTGTAACCACCTCCCAGACAGGATTTAGTGTATTGGGGCTGGGTGGGTGCACTCTGAGAGTGTTTGAAAGTCTGCACTGGGGGCACATTTGATGTCCCTGTGCATAGTCCAGTTCATACCGGTTGCAGGAGCCATCTGCTCCGGCTCTGGTGCAAAACTGGACAAAGGACATGGGTGTAGCCACCCCTCTGTCTTGACCCTCCCATAGGGGGGTCCCCAGAGTTCGTCCAACCCCTTCCTTGGGTATAAAGTAGGAACCCTAACTACAGGACTTTAGATTTTATCTTGACTAAACTCTGCAAGCAGAAACCAAGTACTTCGATGATCTACACTTCGCTGTAAGACAGAAGAATCTCCCCTGCAACATCTGACTGGTTTGCATCTCCTGAGCTCTTGAGGACTCCAAAGATTTCTGCAACACAGGTGGTGTGTTCCCGAGCATCCCTATGGTGTATCTGCCCTCTCAGCAATTCTGAGACCAGTATCCCTCGTGGGGTCCGTGCAACCCGAACCCCTGTGCACCATGTACCTTTGCAGCAGCATATGCTTTTTGGCGATCCGTGAGGCTGTGCTTTGTGCTACATGTAGTCCTGACCCCCAAGCAGTATTTCCACTGAAGATTTCCGGCCTACACTCCATGAGTGTTCGTGGGCTGGTATTTCATGATTCAGCTCGAGATCCCTTCGCGATCCCTGGTCCGTTGGCCTGTGGGTCCCTGTGAAGCTAACTTTGACTTTCTTTGGGCTTCCCTGGTTGCTCCAGACGTGCCCTGACTCTCCATTGCTTGGAGAGTCCCTAGGACCTTGCAGGTCCTCACCGTAACCTGTTTCCTTTGCCCACGTGGGTTGTCGTTGCCAAGGCTTCTTGGTGTTCGATCCGGACACTGACCCCCCAGCACACGACATCCTTTGTGGGACAGCTCACCTCTGGACTTTGGTTGTCGTCGATGTCTCCTGGTCCCCGTGGCTGCAGAGTCAAGCATCCAATTTTCTCACCTGAAGCACCCAACATCAGTGGGCATTCGTCTCCCGAGCCCTACCAAGATAACAACACAATCGCACCTATTATCACCACCAACCACACCAAACATACAAGCAACGACAGGTGGCATAACACAGCACCACATCAACTAACCGTGGCAAACACTCCCACACAACAGTGGAAAGAACATACTGAATCAACGAAATCACCTCATTACACAAAAGTAATGGGTGAAATACACACAACCAAATGTCCCCAAAGAAGGGCAAATAATGTAACACGCAGCAACGGGTGAACTTCATCCCTAGTCAACATCCCTCATGTACGGGCATGTAGCAAACAATGTACAAATGGGTGGTTCCAACCCATACAGCCATCCCTCCTGTAAGGGCCTGTAATGTAAAAAAGTAGAAATGGGTGACTCCCACCCATACAGACATCCCTCAGGTAAGGGCCTGTAATGACAATTTTTGAAATGGGTGACTTCCACCCATACAGCCATCCTTCATGTAAGGGCCTGTAGCATGCAATGTAGATATGGGTGACTTCCACCCATAACCATCCCTTGTGTAAGGGTTATCTAAAGTACAATGGAGGAGTGTAGTGTAAAATGTGATAAATTAGCCACACGGCACAACCTACCAATCAGTGGTGAGACACTAAATCTAGCACACCAAACAGAAATTTCCTAGGCCAGAAAGAAAAGTCACCACAGCAACAACACCAACAAAAAAAATAATAACTTGCGCACACTGGGAAACAACACCTACATTTTTTAATAATCTTCACCGCTGAGACACTGAAGCACAAAAACCCAAAAAGCACAGCATGAGTGTAAGACATGGAGGAGCAGTAGTAGTACTGCACGATATAGTAAATACCCCTTAGGCAGATGCCATTCATAAGAATGACAACATACATATAGGCTAGACAACTAGGATAACCCCAGTACATCAACATATTATTCAAAACTGCACACTCAGAAAGCATACAGTAAAATATGGCGGCAGCCCATGGCATACACAGCAAATCATTACATAGTGAATAAACCATGCCTAGGCATTAACTACATCATGATGAGAAAATACTATAACTGCAAACAATATCCAGATAAGGCACTCCAAGACTCCTGTGAGCGATACCCCACTCAAAATTGTACATACCATAACTGGTCCACTCTTACCAGCATACCCAGGTAAAAGGTTATCCTCGCTGAGACTTGTAACATATGCAATTCTTAGCTGATCAAGACAAAATTGTGTAACAACCTATGATACAAAGTGGACTAGACAGTTCTCACAAAAAAAGTTCACTGTGAAGTGGCAGCTTCCGAAAATAGCCCTGGTGAGCACAAAACACGTTGAGAATACAAAATGCTGGAGTTATGTGCTTCCTGTCTGCCTGCGCCTCCTCCTCACGTGTGCACATGCATCATCTCACAAAAATACACATGATGCACTTGGTGAAATGTAAAAACTCCCAGCTTCCCAGTGTTCTGGTGCGCTGACCAAAGTTGGCGGCACGTGAGACAGAGCTGGTTGGCTCCCAGCGCGTGCCTGCACCAAACCTTGTTGCCAAGCACGTGTAGTCGGGAACCAGTAGTGAGGCCCGAAGCTCATCCTGAAGCACACTCATGCGCTCCTGCGCACATGGTGATGAGACGCGAGCAGCCACTGGAGCTGAACTTCAAGCTCGCGCTCACAATTCAAACAAAGTGCTCCAAGGTAACTGTTTTCCTAAGTACATCAAAGGCCAGGCAAAGACCAATTTTTCCCTGTCAATTACTGCTATTTGACCACATGCAGTTGTTGGCTCCACGCTTCCCAATATAATACAAGATAACCAAACCGAAGAACACAGATTAATTATGTTTACCCCATTTGCCAAAGAGCTGAGTTGCTGGGAACCAGTATACCGGTAAACAAACAAATAAACACTGCTGGTAATTTCTACTGGAATGATGATAGGTCCATACACACATCAGGTTACTGTAAATGGAAATATGGTGAAATCCAATTCATGTAAAACACCCAAAACACGCCCTGTCTGGGGCTGCCTGATATGAAGGATCTGGTGGGGCTGCCAGTCGTTGTGCTTTAATCTCACACCATATTTCTTGACTCTTTTAGTTGTTTGTTAGTTTCTTCTGAGAAGTTCCTTGAATAATTATTTTACACAGCAGCTCAGGCGTAGTTTCTGCGGTTCCTGCTCCAAATGATTGCTAAAATGTAGTAATTAGGATCAGGTAGCCGAAGTGTTGCGTTAGCTTAGTTGCAGGTTAGTAAATCCATAGAGAACAGCCCCACCAGGAGCAGCCTACCTGCTGCTCAACCCATACTCCAACTGTCACACCTCTCCTCACAGGCACTCAATCATTCCATTCATCATCACCACTCCAACATTCCATGCAGCACATTCACACTGGCTGAGCTGCTAGGGCCAAAGCAAAAGGGGAGAAGCATAAATACATATCTAGGATATGACAGGACAAGTGGACAATGGAAGAAAGTGAACACAAATGAGCACTGGAGAGTTGGACACTGTCGGAAAAGGGAGACTTTGCTGGGAGTGGTGAAGAAGACTTACAGAAGAGTTAGAGCTGAGAAGAAGAAAGGAGAGTCAAACACCTTAGGAAGACATGGACACTGAAGAAATAGGTGGACTTTCACAAGAGGAGAGCCAATGACAGAAGAAATGAACAGTGAAGGGGGAACACAGGCAGGATTGAGGAGCAGCGGCAGGAGATCTGGGCAATGAAGTGGATAATGACTGCAGGTGTGTGCCATAATGCTGAATGGAGGCGGGCAAGGGAAGGGGTTATGAGGGTATTTCCAGGAGAGAGAATAACAAAGAATACAACAAAACAAGAAAAACGGGATAGCAGAACAAAGGCCAGGGCAGGTCTCTCTGGGCGAAACCCAATATTTTGTAAAATGTCTCAACTTATCATCATCTGTCCACCTCATGGGCCCAATGTGAAAATATTTTGCTCAAGGGTCCTCGGATCTACAGAGTACAAAGACAACTGTGATTGTTTGTCCTTGTTTCTGTTCATTGCACTTTTTGTACAAGCAAGAAGAGCAAGCAAAGATCTACTGAGATGTGCTTGTAATGTGACATTATAGGCGTTAACCGCCTGCTGAGAAATGCCTCTATAGTACCAGTGAAAGTGCACACACAATAATGAAAAGTGCACCTGCAGTGTATTGACCTCTAGAGAATCGTTCTTACTCCTTTTGCAGCTCATGTTTTTGGGGTCTTGTAGGATATTTAACAATTTACCTATCTTTTACTGATTCTTTTCACTAGTTCTATGGAAGAACAGTTTGTTTAGCCAAAATATGTAAGTGAGATATAGTCTGTTTCGTACCTTCCTGACATTCAAAAAGTAAAAAATATTTTTCAGTATATATACATTATCATATAAATATACAATTGTGATTGTATATTTGGAAAAGATGTACATCCTAATACAATCTCTCTGCCAGGTAAGTACCTTTGACACCAAGGGAAAATCATTCATTCATATTCAGTCTATGAGTGTCTGTTCACAAAGTGTAAACTCATTTCTATTTCCACTTCAGTAGCCCTCGAACAAAATGTATGCAGTGATAATTCAGTGTAATTTGCACATATGACTCTCGGGCAGATTTACAAGCCACTTGCGCCACTTTTGCATCAATTTTCCCGTGTTAAAAGTGACGCAAAAGTGGCGCAAGGGGCTTGTAAATCTGCCCCTCAGTATTTTACCACTGGCGCATCCATTTTCCTCATTGTGCAGTCAATGTACACAATCAGATGGGCATAATATAGATTTGTAGAAAATCCACAATTTCTGCATGGTCACTCCAGATTTCTTTTTTCCTTTTACTGAACATTATATTTGCTCGTTTTTTAAGTCTGTGCAATTTACCCCTACTAAACAGGAGTAAGGTGATGTGTTCCCCAAGGTCACATGGTTAGGATAGGCCTGGTTAGAAACACCATCATTTTACATGCTCATGTTTCTTAAGGTGCCTATTTACTTACTCAGTGACTTTTAACATACATTTTGTTTACTGTCTGTGCGGGATTCTATTCGTAGGCACACTATCATGACACCTTGAATATTATGACAAGGGATAAAGTTAATTTGCACATATGTTGTTGCGTATTGTTGTCCTGTAGGCGACAAAGCTATCAAAATAGGATATATAATAGCGGCCTGATTGGGGCTTCAGCATTGCAGCATGGTTGTTGTCATTATATATACAGCACCTCTTCCTTGTCTAAGGGAGAGGAGCATTTCTCTGATACTGCAAGGTTGCTGAATGACGGAATTCCACCCCAGCCGATGCAGGCTTATCCTGCAAAGGGGGATGTCCAGCTTACGACAAAGACAGGCACCCTGATGACACTTAACCACAGGTAATGGGGAGTTAGACTACCCAACAGAGATTTAGCAGGGCACCCACACTTGGCTAACTAGGTAAGGAAGTGCTAGGTAGGAGTACACTATAATACAGCACTTTTATGGCAGCATACATTCACTGTTATAGCACAATGGTGGAATTGTTCATCTTTTTCACTATGTTCATAATGCTGATCACGCTATTCTGCTTCATTCTACTGATTATCACAGAACACATATTTTATACAAAAATAACAATTCTTTAATAAATATTGAAACGCCTTGCTGAGTATATCTTGTGTTTTTTAACACATTAGTATCCAAACGAAAGGGTTCTAGATCTGTTACCATGTTTTCCTTGGGGGATCAGGGTTGTCATGTTTTGAGGTTGCATACACATTTATTACTCTTTAAGTATTGGGGCGCAGATGGTGCACAGTGAGCAAGCAGGGATACAGGCCAACATATCCTGAGGGTGTGCACAGAATTAGTCCGGCACAATCCTAATGTTTATGTTGTCCAGCAAACGCACAGTTTTACTGGAGTGGTACGATCTGTACGACACAAATAAGGTATGGTTAAATTGGCTTATTGATAATTGATTGCTCCTAACTTACCTACAACTCCCTAGTATATGCTATAGGAAATTAATGCACAACCTGGCCACTGAATATTACCTGTGGACTGCTGCAATGATATTTTCATCCACTGAGTGAGCATGGAAAACATGGCTTCAGGCCTACCATGTGTACCGGGGCTGCAGCAGCCAAAAAACCTAATGCCAAATCTGTCAAAATAGTCCTTTTTGACAGGAGTGAAACTCTATTTTTAAATATTAATAAACCACCCCTAAGTTTACTTTGTTCCCCACAAGGAAGGGTGCCTGATATTTAAAAGTTGAAAATTTACGAAATTCAAGCTGGCATGCTCCTCCAGTGACTAGGCCCTAAAAACTATTCATGCTGGGAGGGCTGTAGCTGAATCCTAGTAAATGTCAATGTCCATAGTTGTAAACTTCAATCTGTAACTTTTGACAGGAACCAGCTGCAAAAGACAGTTAAATAATATTGATTACAAATCTGATTTCTTGAATTGGGCTGTTTAAATAAAAAATATTAAGGAAACATAATATTTAGAAAATGACTGTTTCCCTGCCTGTAGCTCTGGAAGGCTAATTTGCATTAGCTCTCCAGCATCTGCCTAGACACTCATTTCCCTTAATAAGGTGTGACTACTGTTCCCAGAGCAGGAACAGTAGCCTGGGTGTGTCCAGGTGTCTTTTTTATTTTCCTTGCTTGACCAGTAGGATGGAGCCAGGAACCTCATCAACTTGTGAAGGGGCCTGTCCGTTAACAAGTAAATGTAAGACTTGGAGACGGCAGCTCGTTGACCCCTCACTCAGGTTGTTACTAAAACCAATGTTAGGGAAGCTACTTCCAGAACCAGTTTTGAGTAACCACTGAAGAGGGGCAGCTCCTTACCCTAACCACAAGTCTGAGCGGGCACATAGGCACTGAATATCAGATAATAGGTTTCTCCATCTTTGATTTTAGGAATGACGGTCACTGTGGGATTATTTACAGAGGGTAAACAAGAACTGTTGAAAAAGTGGGTAGGGTTGCCCTGGAAAACATTCACCTCATTGGTTAGTGAGGAGCTAGGAGTCACTTGAATCCACTAGCTAGAGCCAACCATAAATGTGGAAACCCAATACCCCCTCCTCAGAACACTTTCTGGACTGCAGAAGGGCAGAAGAGGTCTGGATCTGTTGCCTCTCACATGAGAGGAGCCCTAAAGGGCTGGATTTGCAACCTTGTGTACCCAGGGGAAGGAAGTGGACTCCAAGGGTCAGTTAGCTGACCTCCTGTGTAGCTTCGAGGCAAAACAAGCTGCAAGAGATCTTTTTCCTGCAATGAGCAATTAACTGGTCCCTACATACTGTCCCTGAGATCCTGGGAGCTTTAAAAGTGACTAAGAGGAGCAGCTCCAGAAACACGGAAAAGTGGCAACCTCCAGAGTCATCAGGGTTACTTTTTGGCAAAGGTGTCTGATTTCGATGCACCTTCCTTGGATACAGCTGCAGGTTTGTCCCGCTGGAGGAACTTGAGCTCATAAAAAGGCTAATGTCCAGATTTACTAACGCTTTGCTCTGGGTTTGCGTTACTTTTGTAGCGCTAACCCAATGCAAAGTGTTGCTCTGCCATTAACTACCCAATGCAAATCAAGTTTTGCACTGAATACTTTCCAAAGTAAAGCAAAGTTGTGTTATTCACAGGAAGCGGTGCCATCATTACATCTGCCCCAGGGACTCTCTACCCCCCTCCTTCTTCGCTATCCCACAGCCGAAAGATAAGTGTATTTTTGCTCAAAGGGTTATGGTGGTATTTATGTGCTTCAGCGCAGAAGGATCATAACAAGGGATAGGGATCCTGCTGGTGATCGTCCGCGGTGCGATTCAGTGTTAACCTGATTAGGGTTTGTTATATGGCCCTAAGGGAAATTGTCGACATTGCTAAGTTAGCATGAGCTTTGCTGCCATGATGCGGCATTTGCACACGTTACTACATGACTTTATTTTTGCAACACTCTGTTTATGCCTTTCCCATGAGAACCGTTTGCTTTTCACATTCTCTGCTGCGTTCTTGGAGTTTAGTCTGAACACATTGTACAAGGTCGATAAACAATGCCCTTTGTTATTCTGTTCTGGTCAGTCCCTATCACCTAGACATAACGTGCTAAACACTGCTGCAATGCTGGAGACTCGTGCTTTGATATTACGGGGATGCATGTTGTTATAACACACACTTGGAGAAAGCCATTCCATGGAGAAAAGCTATGCTGTTCCTATGATGTAAACATTACATCCAGGCTTTAAGGTATGGGGTTTGCTGTCAAAGCCCAGAGATCTTCCTTTCTATAAATAAAATTCTTCCAGTCAAGGGGAGTGTGGTTAGGCCTTATAGTCCTTATTCCACTGTCTTTATAAAATGACTTCCCCCTTTGAATTCTATGGAATTGTAAAAATGCTAATCATTCTGAGTTTATGCATTTTGCTGCTGGTAGTGGCTCGTATACTGTATTGTAGAGCATGATAGTTAAAATAAACATTTTGAACTATTACAGTGACTCTGCCAGCTCTTATTGTGGGCAAGTACGAGTGAGCGAGCGAAAGGGTATGTCTTGCTACCGCGATTCCTGAGAGAGTCGGGAGTGTTGTGTTCTGGGTTGTCTAATCATTTGTAGCTTTGCGATTTTTGGAGGAGAATTAATGAGACACTATAGCTAGTCGGTTTTGGGATTTTGGGTACTAAGGTGATAAGTTGGTACACCCCTATACACCGAGGTCCTGTTTTCCTGCGCATAGTAGGTGCAGAATCCCCACAACATGGCGCCGCCAACGTTTGGTCTTGTTCTTATCTGCGCGACTCTTGAGTTGTGCTTGTGCTTGTCCACAATCCCCTCACTTCTGTTTCCGGAGACAGCTGTGACGGTGTAACCTCCTATATTGATGTAGTATAGGTTCTTTCAATCTTGAAATTTCAAAAGGTTCCTTCTCTTAATTCTTAACCCGTTATTGCGCTGCCACCCTTTAGGTTATCTTTCTTTGTTATTCATTATGGCGGTTAATATTACGCCACCTAATCAAGCGTCAGTCACAGCTTATTTGACTCAAAATGGAGTCCCCAATGCTGGTGTTGCGCTCATTTTTGTTGTAGAAGCGGATGCAGCTTACTGCTTCAAGGTATTTTATTCTTGGGGCACCTTTCCGGCGGTGGATGGAACAGAAAATTTGTTTCATGAATATACTGCCACGGCCCTTCCTCAAGTTTTTCAGCCTTATAGTGCTCTTGAAGTTCCTCTAACAGCTTGGCAACACCAAATATGGTTTATTGGCACCCTTCCTCAACCAATAACGCCGGTCCGTTTAGGCCCTTTATCAATAGATGGGGCCACATGGCCCGTTTTGGCTGGGTATACCCCACACCCACAATTTTTGACTGCTGCAATTGCACATCTCTGTGTTATATACTTCTTTGATACGCGTGCATAGAGCTGTTATACAGTTCATGTGGCGCAACTTCCAGGTGTGACCACCGGGCATTGCTGTGCAACCTGTGGGTCCTGGTGCTGTGACCATCAGCCCGCTTATGTTTAATTCAGCTATGGGCAAGCCTTCACAGAATAAGGATGAGTTACCTTATTGGCTTGCTGAGAAATTTGGACAACTGGAGGCTGCTTTTCCAGATACCACTCCTGTGGAAAAACACAGTATATTAACTATAAGTTTCCGTAAAGACTTGATTCCCCAATTAGGTGATTGTAACACCTGGGGCAAAGTGTTTGCTGCGGTATATTCAAAGTGTTTCGGCACTCCTTCCATGACCGTACTCCCTTCCGTGATAAAACGTGTTCAAGATGAACACGGAGCCGAAGCGGCTGTAAAGTTGGGGATGAGATTCGTGGGGGTGTTCGACATGGTTGCTGATTTGATCCTTGCTAATGTCAAGGGTGATGCTGTAAGATTCTGGGTGGCAAACCACTTGGAGGTTGTCGCTGATGCAGACAAACCACGCAAATTACCAAAGATTATTGCAAAGGCTTATAAAACCATTGGCCGCAATAGTCTGGGAGTTAAGCCTTTTACTCAAATGCAAACACAATCTCAAACACAACAAAAAGCCCAGACTGATAAAGATGGGCGCCTGTTGTTTCCTAAAAAGAACTGGAAAAAACAGGGCCAGCAACAGCAGAAGCAAGGTTTGCATGCTGGTTCACCGACACCTGAGACTTCTGAGCGTATTTATGACTTCCGCGATTGCGTGAAAATTAAGACTCCTGATAGATTTCAGGTCCCTGATCAGCGCTCTCCTTGTTCTTTACAGGACACATCGGACTCTCAAGTCGGTGGAAGGGAGCGCAAATATCGAAGCAAAGGTCCGACCACTCAACAGGGACGAGATCCACCTCAACAGTTTGACGTTTAAGCCAAACAAGAGGAACTGCCTCGTTTTCGACCCCCGGATCAGAAGAAAAAAGTTGCAGCTTTAACAGCGATATATGCCTCAAACAGTGAGAAAGCGACTCCTGGACAAGACATGTGAGTGATTCTGCTCGATAGTGCAGCAGAGGTTGCCATAGTGCGGGAGGCACTGCATCCCTGTCTGGCGGCGACAGCAACTGATACATTTATAACAGTAGAAACGGCAGATACCCGCATTGCCCCCTCGGATAGACCATATGACATTATTTTTCAAATTGAAGGTGATAGACCGCGTCCAATCAAGACAGTTTTCTGGGAGAATTCAACCTCCTTGTATGACATTTTGTTAGCGGAGGCAGACTGGCCTCCACCCTTTGTGTTAGCCGCTTCTATAGGGGAGGACGTGATACTTCCGAGTTTTTTGCGTTATGTCCCTGAGGAGCATGCCAAAGCTTTTGCAGCAGGGTGGGCTTTGGTCCTTTCCCCGGTGGTGTATTGTAATCAGGTGGGCTGAGATGTCCATTCACCGGCTCATGAGATACCTTTACGATCTATGCCACAGCCACAACCGCATTACCCAATCAAAAGTGAAGCTAAGGCTCATGTTTGTGATATTCTAACACAGTTAGAGTAGCAAGGAGTGATTGAACCATGTACATCACAGATAAATAATCCTCTCTTTACGGTATCAAAATCTGACGGTTCATATCGCATTGTATTGGACTATCGGTATTTGAATAGTCATTGCCGCACTTTTGCAGTGCAAAACACTCACAGCTCTGCGCTGGTGAACAATATTGTCCGTAAAAAATACAAATCTACACTGGACATTTCCAATGATTTCTACAGTCATAATCTCGCACCTGAGCGTCATGACTTGACAGCATTTGCCGCCGTAGGAAATCAGAAAAAACGTATGCATTTGCCTATCGGGTATAAGAATAGCCCCGGGGCATTTGCGGCACGTGTTGTGTCTTTGTTGCATGACATAGATCCAGATGCGTTCTCCTCTGTTGATGACATTTATCTGACTGACGATGAGCTTATGCCGCATCAAGTCTGAGTCGACAGGATAATTTTAACATTTGCCGACTATGGATAGTTTAATTTTACTAAATCTCACATTTCTCATTTGGCGGTACTCTTTTTGAGCTATGAGCTCAATATTAAAGGAAAGGGGCTCGCACCCCACTTCTTTGAGAAATGTGCACAATTGCAACCCCCTTCTACACTGAAGAAACTTCAGTCTTTGCTGGGATTTTTGAATTTCGGGAGGACATACATTCATGATTTTGCCCAGCGTATCAAACCACTTTAATGCGTTGATACAACCTACATATTCTCATGCCAGCTTCGGCTCCGTGTTCATCTTGAACACGTTTTATCACGGGACATACTGCTATCCTACATTCTTTGCAATCTGACATGCTTGCAACTAACTACTTGTTGATGCGTGATAACACCACAAACCTGGGGATATGTATAGTTCCAGGGATGGTGGGTTTCACTTACATGACGTTCAATGAGAGCGGCACAGTACCTATTGCATATAAATCACATTTATATACTGCAGCTGAAATGCGTTTTTCCACTGTTGAAAAAGGTTTGACGGCGGTACAGATGGCGATTCTGAAAGAACGCTCACTGGTGCAAGGTAAACGCATTCTTATGGTCACGCCCTTCCCTGATTTGGAGGCCGTGACTAAGGCAAGTGTACCTAACTCGAAGGCACTACATCCCCATTGGATACAATGGGCTACGTCTTTGAAATCCTCAGATGTCACGTTTATCTTTGACCCTGCACTTCAGACAGAGGAGTTTTTACAGTATGAACATGTTCATCCTCCTCCGTTATCGATGCTTCCTGTCAATGAGTACGCATGTATCATTTATACCGATGGCTTGGCTCATCCGGCCACCGGATCCCAACAGACTTATTCGGCTTGCGCAATTTTTTCTGGCTTAATTGTAAATGGAGAGTTTAAGTGTTCCACAGTACATGCTCATGCACTTGGAGACTGTACGGCACACTTGGCGGAGCTGCATGCTCTTGTTCTTGCTCTTGAGTTTGCTGATCCTACTGTGAATACTCTTATTGTATGTGATTCTTATTACTGTCTTAAATTTTTCATGACAACTTATTCTTTTAGTCTCAAAATGACTATAGAGATTCTAATGGCAGTGCAATTAAGCATAAGACACTTTGGGTTCGAGTGACAGACCTTAAACAACATCTGCCCCTCACACAGGTTATCCATACTCTTGGCCACGAAGCGTGTGGGAGCACATGCTCTTGGTAATTCTTTGGCTGATAAAGCAGCCAAATCTGCAGTAGCCACCTGTTCCGTAGCAGCTTACAAGATCCATGACTAAAATCGATAATTATATTTTGGCAGCGGTAGCTGCATCGATGGAGGAAACTGTTCATCCTCAGGGTTTCCCCTCTAAATACTCTTATCACATAACTCCTGAACAGGTTCCTTATGCTAAGATTCCTTCGGTTGGTGATCGGCTGATTTCCAACTTGGACCGCAGACCTGCTTCGATCAAAGCCGCACACAAAGGCATGGCTTCTGCACATATCAGTGTGTCAGCGACAGTCTCTATTTTACAGCAACGTTATTGGTGGCGTGGTTTATATAAACAGACCTGTAATTATGTACTCTCTTGTGCCATTTGTCAACAAATTAAACCGTTTACGGTCACTCGCCCACCTCAAACACAGCTATGTATTTCTAATTAACCATTTGGCTGTGTATAGCTTGATCACTGGTGTCCATTCTCTTCTTATGCTGCGTATAAATATATATTTGCTGCAGTTGATTCGTGCACTAGATTCCTTTGTGGTTGGCCACAACGCAGTGCTGACGCTCTATATGTCATCAGGGATTTGTGTGCCTTTGTCTGGATGTTTGCCTGTGGCACCTTCCATTCAGACCAAGCTCCAGCGTTTGCCTCTAAGGAGTACAAGAAGACAATGAAGTCAATGGGGTACTGGTGCAGTTTTCATCTCCATACAGGCCTGAGGGCAATTCAATTGTGGAGCAAATGAACTGTGACTTAAAGCAATCCTTGACAGCTAGAATCTTAGGTACTGGCAGGAACTGGCTGGCCCATTTGTATGGCGTTCAACGTGCCCTTAATAATCTCCCTAGAAGATCTCTGTGTGGGGGACCCCATACGAAATGCTCTTTGGCATTAAAATGTTTGTGCCAGACCTTGATGGTCTAGACGTTGTGGCGGCTGCCACAACCTTTGACGTAGATAATCATTCTACTGTGTTACAGGATCTACAAATGACCCGTGATAGCTATGCAACTGAACATTTACCCTCTTCCACTGATGCAGCACTGCTGATTCCAGTTCGCGGCTGGCTTCCTAAGATTGGAGATATGGTACGAGAAAAGCTGGAGAACAAAAAAGAATTTGGTCGCTCATATCGAGTACCAGTTCCAGTACCTGGATTGAAGGGTATTCGTGCAGTAATTTTACCCCCTTTACTTGGTCGCAAAGACAGCAGATACATCTCAGTGGACAATGTCAAGTTACACTGTGTGGCGGATTCTGAATAGTGTCATGCTGGCTGTTTCATACAACGCAATTTCATTGGATCCGCTGGCTTCATCCTCTTCCACTGGTGCTTGTGTTGCTAAGGAAGGGATGGACACTGCTATTGACCTTTCATCCGTCCTGCCTCCTTCTTCCAATACGGACGTCGAGTGCACATATCCTACAGATGGGATCACTATTGAAGTGCCGACAAGTCCTCGACAACATCAGGCGGACCCGGCGCTGCATTCTCTAATTAATACAATGAAAAGTGGTTACCTAGCCGATCATGCCAGTTTCTCTTCTGACTCATCGACATCCAGTTTGGCAGTGCCATCGACTAAATTAAGAATTTTTTTCTCTTGGTTCAAAAAGACTTACCTGGTCCCTCCATGGACATACATTTGGTTGGTGCTTATCCTGATTTTCCTCTTCGTGTCTATTGCATTTTTGACAGTGTTCTTTTTACTCATCAGTGGTCATTATTTGCCAGAAAGCTGTGCTGTAAACTTGGTCGATGAAATTCTTGCCCCTCACATGTCGTCCCATATCATGAAACGTGATCAGACACTTATAAACATTTCAGCATTCCCGGTTGCAAATGGCATCGTTTGGGACAATGTAGCTTTCGAAATTCACGGTCCTAACGAGGTGCTCAGGGTGCCATACGTATTTTGCGTCTCATTAGATGTGATAACATGAGATATACATTCTGATGATTGAGATGTGCAAGCAGTACATGCATTGTTTTCCGATTTAAAATATTATGCTGCTTTGATGCTGAAGACTTATATTTAAATTCTGCCAATTATGCTGATTTCTTTTGTTATAAACATTATGGGCATAATTTTTTGCATAGGACAAACACGTTACGACCAATTTTTAATTACATTCAATGGGAACATTGTCCTACTCCTGTACAGGGGAGTTCTAAAACTCTAAGAGATAAGTTTACATATTTTGCCGATTATGATATGTATAATTCGGAATCCTATTTTTTTAAACAACAATTGTCATCTCAATCTAAATTTATATTAAACCACACAAAATTCATTTACTCCAACTCTTTTAGGGCTAAATTGGCAGCAAAGGGTTATGATCACTGGAAAGAGACCATTGAGATAAAAATCAATTTCGGGCACTAAACAATGGCAGGTTCAGGGCACTGAAGCATTACATCGTGCCTGCCTGATCCCAACTCAGATTTTATTTTTGAATAATACAGTGTACCAAACCACTTATTTTGGTTTGACCACTGTAAAGAATTTAAACATCCCATCTTTTCCGTCCTTAGAGGAATATGACAATTGGTGTGGTTAGACGAACCATACTATTGATGCTTTACAGGCATTGTTTAGAAATTATACTTTCAATGTCTGTGAAATTGATTCATCTGGGTGGTTGGATGTGGCAAACAAATTCTAATGCATTTCAATTGTGTTATTATAATGTAACACATGGTTTCACACAGTCTAAACTGGATCCTCGTTATCCACTTACACATTCGGTCACCACATACTCGGGGGGTAAATTATGCCAACAATGGTTGGAACATTCCACCTTAGCATCTGTGAAACAAAACCTATAACTCTTGTCGAATGACATCAATTTGCCTGATTTCATCTTAGGGCCTAGGAGTCCTAGATCTAAGAGATTTATTTATGCCGCTTACAACGAAAATGGAAACTTTTGTAGCTTGAGGCAGCTCTTCGTCTGCACCAAATTGATCAAGCCAATTTAGAAAAAGTCCTTGCCGTGGACAACAATAGCATCAATACACTTTCATCACGCATTTATACATTGGATAATATTGTTTCATCTGTTATTGATATTGTTCAGAGGGATGTATCTGTGTTGTATCATGGCCAGAATCAATTAAGATCTGTTATGCAGTTTGCATGGACGTTGCAAAGTCTCCAAATAGGAAAGGTTCCTTGGGATTATTTGAATGCGTCTGATTTGTTTCTACTGTTTAATCTAACTGTTAAACAGAGATTTATGTCCATGAAAGATGCTGCTTATACACTGTTGCATATGCCGTTCTCTGTAATCGAAACAGACTCTGCTGTTTGGTTAATTCATGGGGTTATCTCTCTCCCTTTTTCGCTGTTTCAATTTAAATCATGCATGCAACATTTTTCGATTAGCCATTTTGAACCACTGGGTAGCACATTTCTCCACGAATTATGGTCCCTGCCTTTCACTTACAGATGTTAGCAGGAGGATAAGGAAGTTTTTCTAACAGGGGAGGACTACGAATCCACAGTCGGACATTTCCTGGTTTGTAAACACATTAAATTGCACGGCGCGTGTAACGCATTGGTGCCTAATCTAGCTTGTTTTTTTAAAGGAACACCAGTGCCGTCAATAACTCCAGCTTTTACTTTGCTTACTCACGGCAGTTATCTTATTGTGAACAACCAAAGACTGCTGTGTTTTATGGGCAGGAATATCGTATTTAGTAACAGTTTCACAGCGCGTAACTTGTTGTAGCAATGTGCTTTTTCTGCCCCCGCATGGGAGTGTAGATAGTTCCATTTGTCCTTCCTTTCCCACTTTGAAAACAGATTTCAACAAATTGAGCAGGCTCAAAGCGCTATTATTCCAAAAAGAGATGGCCCTCACTGCGCCTCGAGAGACCTTCGAGTTACAGGTGGCTAGGACATCTAGCGAGATACAGTTCCTTCTGAATACTAACCTCCCTCTTCATTTTGGGGAGCTTATTCATAAAATATTTAATGAGTCTGACACTAAAGGCCTTGCACATTTTTCTTTTCTTTTAAACGTGTGTGATCTGGCCTTGTGACTTCCTTTCAGACGAAATTTGTAGTAATACTGGCTTTATTCATTCTATTTTTTCCAGCGTCTTCGGAGGATTCCCTATAATACTGGTGTTAGCTGGTGGAATCCTGCTTCTTCTGTTCCTGCTGCGCAATGGCTGCTCATCTTGTAGTACTGCACAGACCAGTCCAATTGCAACTGTACTGTGATCACATGCAAAAGGTTTTTGGATGCTTGCCATTTACAACGCTTAGCGTGAGTTATGGATTAACTTTTCGCTTTGTCTACTTTACTTGCGTGCAACCAGTGTTCTACCCTCAGCAATGCCCCTTCATTGGGCTATGGATTTATGCCTCTCCAATACTTAATGTCCAGTCCCGGATTTTAACCAGTTGCTTGGTCCCTTAGAGGCTCATGACCAGGCTTGTTCTGGGGATGGCCATATGGCATGTGCAGCAGCACTTGGAGTATTGGCTGAATGGGATGTCTGTGCTGCTGCACAGAACCTCCTACATCAGAGTTTCATCGAATATCATGCAAGTTGCCCAGTTATGGTTTTAGAAGCATCAGATTACGAGGAGCACATTTGCTCCTTAGACCTACTTGATTGGATGGCATCCATTTTTCTACTAACGAAAGGGATGATATCTTGGAGGGAATTGCATGCTTGAGTTCACGTACTTTGATGGATTAACCACCTCCTCCATAATAACATTATCCTGGAGACCACGCTTTACCAATAGTCTCAACGAACATTTTGAAATGTTTTATATATATTATTTTTTCCCAATTTGTTTTTTTAACAAGGCTTTGAACTCTGCTTGGCTTTTGAACTCTGTTTTAGTCCTTTGTCTATGTCCTATGACCTTACCAGAAGGAGGGTGTAATATATGGCCCTTAGGGAAATTGTCGACATTGCTAAGTTAGCATGAGCTTTCCTGCCATGATGATGCTTTTGTGCACGTTACTGCATGACTTTTTGCAAGACTCTGTTTATGCTTTTTACATGAGAACCGTCTGCTTTTCACATTATCTGCTGCGTTCTTGGAGTTTAGTCTGAACACGTTGTACAAGGTAGATAAACAACGCCCCTTGTTATTATGTTCTGGTCAGTCCCTAGCACCTAGACATAACATGCTAAACACAGCTGCAATGCTGGAGACTCGTGCTTTGATATTACAGTGATGCATGTTGTTTTAAAACACACTTGGAGAAAGCCTTTCCATGGAGAAGAGCTATGCTGTTCCTATGATGTAAACCTTACATCCAGGCTTTAATGTATGGGGTCTGATGTCAAAGCCCAGAGATCTTCCTTTATATAAATACACTTCTCCCAGTCAATGGGAGGGTGGTTAGGCCTCATAGTCCTTATTCCACTGTCTTTATAAAATGACTTCCCCCTTTGTATTATATGGAATTGTAAGAATGCTAATCGTTCTGAGTTTATGCATTTTGCTGCTGGTAGTGGCTTGTATACTGTATTGTAGAGCACAATAGTTAAAATAAACATGTTAAACTATTACCATGACTCTGCCAACTCTTATTGTGGACAAGTACGAGTGAGTGAGCGAAAGGGTATGTCTTGCTACCGCGATTCCTGAGAGAGTCGGGAGTGTTGTGTTTTGGGTTGTCTAATCAGTTGTAGCTTTGTGATTTTTGGAGGAGAACGAATCAGACACTATAGCAAGTCGGTTTGGGGATTTTGGTACTAAAGTGATAGGTTGGTACACCGCTATACACTGAGGTCCTGTTTTCCTGCGCATAGTTCTGTGTAGGTGCAGAATCCCGCAACAGGTTTGTTGTTTCCAGCGCTGCAGTGGGAATGTTCTTCACTCCGACGCTGCCACTTCAGTGTGACCAGCACTGGCGTGCGCACCGGTCAGCCGACCACTAGGGGGCCTTTGCACAATATCGGCACATGCTCCATTCATCTCAACTTCCCGGAAGCCTGCAAGTCAGTTTCACTCATCGCCAGTTTCAGAGCAAAGCGCAACAGTCCGCATCTGAGTACGGGGGAAGGATTATACGCTTGATTTGGGCACTTGTTTAATTAACACAGAGCCATCGCCTGGAGATTGACACCCGCAAGGGAGGTAGGATCAACCTCGCAAAGAGGTGTTTAGTGGGACAGGTTCCCAGGTGGTAGTTTGACGTCAACAAAATAAGAGGTGTGACCTAAGGCCTTTAAGGCACAGTCTTTGCACCAAAGCTTGCGGGAACAGATCCATTACTAACAAGGTTTACCCTCCTCATTAGCCCTATCTGTACCTCTAGATATTTTTGATAGGACTGACCGTCCTTATGGAACCCTTTGAGGACACTGAGGAATATTTTGAGGAGGAGGAGAAATCCTACCTCCCTGTTGACAATCAATTTAGCCAGGTGATGGGTGACTCCATCTTTAGAGTAGTATCATGCATAGTGGCACGCTTGGAAAAGAAAATTCTGGCACCACAGGCGCAATGCCAACAACCCCTCAGACAGAGGGAAGAACCTTCCGGGCCCCAGGCCTCAACACTTTCAGGACAGCCAACCTCGCTTAACAATGGTAAATGCAAGCGCGCAAACACCATGGAGGTCGATCTTGACGCCTTTGCATGCCATAAAAAGGCGTTTATGGACTCACAGTGCCCCTCCTCAGATACTCAGCTACCTGATACCTCCAGGGCTGGCTATTCTTACCAATCGCCCACAGATCCTGGGGATAGGGATGATTCTCCCACCACTTCAGACAGGTACTCCACTCGTTCTTGGCACCCTGCGCCCTGATTCATATATGTTAGATCCGGATGACTTACTTCACCCACATTCAGCAGAATGGTGTCCAGCCCCTAAGGTAGCCTCTTATATGGCGGCTGAGCTATGCCCTTCTTAGGATCGTGAATAAACTTTGTGAGAAAGATCTTAGAGTCCACCTCTGGCGTGAGAGCTACCTTATTCTCCAAAGCCAGTCTGGGGCACTCAGCTCTTAAGCAACTTCTCAACTCCTGGTGGTGAGAAGTTGCTTAAGAGCAGAGAGCCCCAGACCAGGTTTGGAGGATAAGGTAGTGCCCACACCAGAGGTGGGCTCTAAGATGGCTACATTTTTGGTAAGTTTATTCGCGATCCTAAGAAGGGCATAGACAGGTCCTGGTGCTCCTGTCAGGACAAGCTTCTTGACATGGCAGGCTTCCATCCCAAAATATTGGATATGGCAGAGGATGCTAAGGCATCAGGCTCCTTAACTTCCCCAGAGGTGTTGTCCAGCTGGGCCCAACTGGCCATCATCTGTTTGGGTAATGCTAACTGCACGATCTCAACAGAAAGGCGCAGATCACTGCTGATCAAGGTGGACCCGAAGTTTGGGGAGCTCGCTGCAGCAGAGCCAGTTCCTGTGGCCCAGTGGAACCTGTTTGGGGTCTGAGCAAGTTTGTAAATACTTTTAGCTCAAGAGACAAGGCCCAAACTGCTATCAAGGGTATTTTCACATCTTGTGTTTTTGGAGGAGCCGGTCCTGGCAGGAGGTGCCTGACCGGCTGAGTTTTCCATCAAGCCTCCTCCAAATCAACAGAATGCCGTTGAGGACAGTGGCAGGATGCCTCAAGATTTGGCAACTTCTATCCTATGAGGAGCTATCCCAGTCGTCAGGGAGACAGAAGTGGCTTCAGCTCCAGAGGCAATGGTGCTTTAAACAACTCACAAGATGAGGGTGCAGAATCAAGAGGGCTTCACAATTGGGGATCGGCTGGTGCAATTTGTGCAAACCTGGGAGGTGCTGTCATCGAATGCTAGGGTCCTTCAAACCGTCCGGGGGTTCCAAAAAGAATTCTATGGAGTTCCCTCCCAACCCTGCTGTCCAGTTCCCATGGTTTTCTCTCGGGGTCAGTTGGAGTTGGTGGATGCGGAAGTTGCCCATCTCTGAGAAAAAGGTGTGATTCTTGTGACTACACTGCACCCCAGGGTATTTCTAAGCAATCTCTTCCTGGTAGAGAAACGGGACTGGGGCAAGTGGTCTGTGATTAATCTCAAAGAGTTCAACAAGTGGCTTGTCATCCACCATTTCAAGATGGAGGTTATCCATCTTCTCTGGGATCTTTTGCAGGTCTCCGATTAAATGGTGAACCTGGACCTCAAAGATGCCGATCTAACGATTCCCATTTTTCCAACCCATGGAGATGTTTTTTATAGTTCCTCTGGAGGTCGCAAGTATTTGAATTCACCTCTATTCCATTTGGTCTGTCTTCTGCTCCTTTGTGTTTAACCAAGGTAAGGAAACCGATGGTGTAGCACCTCAGGGCTCAAGGGGTGAGGTTAATTGTCTATTTGGACGATATACTCATCATGGATCAATGCTCCATACTACTAAGGGAACAGTTACAGATGATTATGGATCTGTTGGAGGATCTGGGGTTCTTCATCAAGAAATCGAAATCCTCCCTCATTCCGACACAAACATTGAAATTCCTGGGATTCCTTGTAGACTCGGTGAAGGCTACCCTCAGTCTACCACCTTGCAAGTTGACCAGGATCAAACACAAGCTCAGAAGGATATTGTCCAAAACAACAGATTTTGCTACTCCACTTGGCTCGGATAGTTGAGCTGCTCTCATCCTCCATTCAGGCCATATTCCCGGGCCCTCTCCAGTATCAGGCTCTGAAGCGTCTGAAGATATCTCACCTGTAGAAGGGCCTAACTTCTCTCAGTCGGACCCCTCACAGGGAAGGTGAGAGATGAACTGCAATGGTGGGTTTCCCAGATGGAGGCCTGGAATGGTCAGGCAGTTTTTAGCACCCAACCGGACCTTGTGATAGAGTCAAATGTCAGTTGTTCAGGTTGGGAAGCCAGTTGTGGAAAATTGGTCACAGGCGGAAATTGGTCCTCCACGAGAACGAGAACTACACATAAACTGGAGGGAACTAACGGAGGGGTCGTTGGCAATCAAGTGCTAGACCAAGGACTGGTCATGATGCTCTGTTCTGCTTAGGATGGACAACACAGCGGTTTTTCGCTGTGTCAACAATTTTGGTGGGACGAGATCGAAGGCCCTTTCATATCTAGCTCGTACTAATGTCTGGATCATGAGATATCAGTGTCAGCAAAGCACTTGCCGGTAACCTTGGGTATTGAGGCAAGATGGCGCCCGCTGTGTTGGACGCATAAGTTCTCACTCTGGATCCCACCTCTCCCCTCTCCCTTGTAAAACTCCGATGCAAGTGGAATTACGTTGAGTTATCTGTGCTGCCACATCCCCGTATATGCTCTGGGTGATATGCAGCATTTATCAGTTGTGCTCTCCCTCAAGCCCATGCTTTACCTGGTGTCTCACTCTGGATCTACAATTTCTTCACACTGAATCCGAGTGCGGTGCATCAGATTTGTCGACTTCTGCGGCCGCAATGCCCCCGAAGGTCCCGAGAGGAGGGAAATCTCGTGTACATCCTGACATCTCTGGGGAAACAAAGGGAAGTGCAGGTGTACAGCACAGCAACACTGGTAACCTCAGCAGTCTGTAGGGCATCACGGATAAAGCTCACAGCTGTGAGCCCGGGGGGAGGGGTTGGGGGGAGATATTTCATCGCTCTTTATGTCTGCCAAGAACAGAAACCCTCAATCACTCCACAAGGAGAAATTTGAAATTGATATTGCTACAGATGGTCAAGAACCCGGCACAGGCACCCAGCAGAGCCTGCAAGAGAAGGCTGGTCTGGCCGGACAGAAAGCTGTGGCATCCCCAACCAACAAGGAGACCTCAGGTAACCAGGGTAAGACCTTAATGAGCGAATGAGTCTTCACTACAAATGGGAGGGCTGGGGGTGAAAATAGATCTGGGCTTTTACCGGTTTTACCTCTGCCGAGGATGGGAACTTCCAACGGCCCTATAGAGCCAGCCAGGCAGGCTGAGCAGAATAACACTGAGAAGATGCTCCACGAAAAATCCAAAGGAGGCTAGGGCAGTGACCCACTATGATCAGGAGTCAAGAGGAAAATCTGGTAACCAGGATACCTTGAAAAGGACTCAGAAGGCAATTTCTTCTCTTTGTTGGATCCATCTATCTCATCAGGAGATGAGATCTCTTCTATCCCAAGGTTATGTTCAGGGGAGAATCTCCAGGCAGTGGCTGGAGTGAAGCAACTTGCATTGAGGGGGAATCCACGGGCAATTCTGATGTTGGCTTAGTTATGGTGCGGAAGAGGCAAGAGCTGCTTGAGGGAGCGGTACAATCTGAAGATGCTGGTGCACTCTTGTGGGACTATTCGTTTTCTTCTGGGTTAGGGGCTGAAGTAGGTCCCTTGCCTAAGCATGCTAAGACTACGATGTTGGAAAAACCTGATGAGATATCTCTTTCCGTGATCTATCAAAGCATAATGGCACACAGGAAAGAGACACACAAGGAGAGCCAAAAGGGCGCAGGGAGCATGCCGAAAACTGCAGAATTCTAAAAGGCGCATTGCTAAATCCTGGTCAGAGTTTGCAGAAAGGGTCAATGAAGCGGAGGCTCGGATTTCAACTCTGGAGGATGAGCTTGCAGCCCAGAGATCTATAACGAAGGCAATACGCTCTCAGAAAGAAGATACGCAATGGAAGCTAAAGGACTAGGAGAATCGCCTGCAATGGAAAAATCTCAGATTCCTGGGCATATCAGAGGGTGTGGAAGGAAACTTATTGTTGATCTATGTGCGGAAGCCTTCCCTGGGCTCATACAGTGGAATTGGAATCAGGAAATATAAAGGGCTCATCACTTTCCCTTTAAACAACAACATAGACCGGGACAAAACCCTTAGACCTAGGATGATCCTGATATGTTTAAATAATTTTCTGGCATGACAAGCAGTGTATGATTTGTCACGACCACATAAGAAGAGAGCAGGGAAGGGGGAATGAGTTTTTTGTAAGACTTGATTTCTGCCACATGACAGTAGAAATACACTGGCAGCTTCGCCAGTTAATTCCAGTATTTCAGGGCAAAGGTGCACAGGCCTTTCTTCTTATCCCTGCAAAAATGAAGATCATATATAACGAGCAATTTTTTTTTCCTCTTCGAAGATGCAAGCCAAGGTATGTATTTACAGTCACTCTAGATCTGGTACCTGAGTTTCTGTGTCTATTGCTCTGTAATATAATTATTGTGGCTGCATGGTAACTAAGGCAAGGAAGAGGAGGAGGGTGATCAGGGTGGACTGAGAGCTTTGCATCACACAGTACCTTGGATCCTATCGCCGCGTTTTTGGGGGTGGGAAGTGGGGTGCGTTCCTAAAAGTGGTCCGGCAGGGGATTCCCGGGTGGGTGTGGAGGTTGTGGTCACATGTGTGTGGGGTGGGAAGTACTTGGGGCATTGAGGGAGCATAGAACATCAATCGATATCATAGGAGATCTCGAGATAGATGGGTCTATCCAGCGTCTGATACTTAGTAGTGTTAGTCTGCGCAATGCGAAACGCATGGTCAATGGGGGATAGGATGATAGCCCCAGGGGTGCCTATTTATTCCTTTAATATATGTGGCTTGAACAACAATGCTAAAAGGCAGAGAGTTGCGGCAGAGCTAAAGGTGATACAACCCAATGTGGTTTGTATACAAGAATCCCATATCCCTTAGGGTAGTCGTAGGATGCTGGCACAGCTCGGCTACACTGTAAATGCTTGTACACAACAAGGTACTACAACACAGGGGTAGCAATCTTGGCAAAACAAAGTGTGCGGAGTGGTGGCAGAACACTGGTAGATAAACATGGCCGTTGGGTTATCGTGGAATGTGCTGTAGGCGTTACCAAGTTTGTTTTATGTTCAGTATATGTTTCTAACTTGGATGAGGCGCAGGTCTTTGAATTTCTTAATCTATAATTAGCATAGTGGATGACTCCCCTGGTATTATGTAGCAATTTTAATATACATCTAAATTGCCAGAAGATACAGCCAGGTGATGCCAGTTATAGGGGCAGAAAGCCTAAAGTATTCAAAGCATTACATCAGCTGTTTGCCGACTTAACTTTACTACTACTAAATGCCTTCTGTGAATACCAAAAGTAGTAAGCTTAGGATTTTGTCTTAAGTTAGTTCTGTGAATCGGGCCCAAAGGGTCTCAGATGTTCGAGCTCTCTATCCAGTAGAGCATTTACTCTGGAAGGGGTGACTTTCCACATTGCTCAAGGAACAGAGATTAATTCAAGGGTTGTGTCACATCCAGCATTTTCCAGAGGTTCCAAAAGTGTGTGTGGTTGGAATCATGAAGAAATGCGAAGCTATCACTGAGGATTTCCTTCCTCATGGGGAGAGACAACTGATCTTCCCGCTCACTAAGCCTCATGGAGTGGTTTCTTCCCCTACTATTGTCAGATGGGTCCGTTGGGCAATGCAGGAGGCTGCTATTGACACTTCCAAATTTGGGGATCACTCGTTGAGAGGTGCTTTGGCCTCTAAAGCTTTTTAATTGGGAGCCAGATTGGAAGACATTCTTAATGCGGCGGACTGGTCATCTGATTCTACTTTTAAAAGGTTTTATTTTAAACCAATTTCAAGTCTAGCTTCTACCGTGACATAGATTGAAAAATGTCCTAGCTATCGTAACGGAAAGTTTCAATTCTATGAAGGACACAGAGACGAGGATTAGCCCTCCCAATTCTCTATTATGTTCAATAACCCACATATACCATTGGGAGTTGGGGAACTACAATAGACTATTGTATATATTTGCACAAGTTGTGTTAAGGTACATGCTTCAAGTTTAGGATGTCTTTCTAATGTTTAACTTGGATTCATGTTGGTCCGTTACCTTAGATGTTTGATGACCGATTGAGTTTTTAATTGTAGGAGAATGGTTGGCTCATTCTTATTCCTTTTTTCACATGAACAGACACTTCTCAGCAGAAGTAGAGTTTGATGCAATGTGGCTGTGTTCTCAAGAAGAAAGAGGGGATAGAGAGATGTAATGATGGTGCCACTTCATGACTGGATGGACTTTGTTTATTTCTTTCCCAAGAGTTTACTGTTAAAAGCTGCTTGGAAATAACAAATGGAGAGAGAAAAGCTTAATCCTCCATGTCCTTAATAGGATTAAAACTTTCTGTTACAATAGCTAGGAATTTTTTCATTCTGCTATACCTCAAAAATCTTCAAAATGCCAAGTTTTATTTGAGAATTTTCTAATGTAAACTTGGAAAATGGAGTAGAGTATTTCTATTGGTTGCCTTTGTGTAGAGATCTACTTCTATGAGGTTACTATTTATCTCAAGTCTAGAAATTATATCTGTAGTTTATTGTTTCTCAATGTAAACCTTAAGTTAACAATACAAGAATGAACCCAATCATTACATTTTAATAGAGTGTCTCAAGACCTAGTGCACAAACAACTTTGATCATCAATATCATAATTGTCAATGTAAAATGGGCCTTGAATGTCATATATGAAGTTTATTTAGCAATTTCTACATGTAGATTTGCCGCAAAGGGTAAAAACATTGCCACATGCTTGCACCTCCAGGCTGAATGTTTAGGTCCTCAAAAATAAAAATAAAAGTTTTTTATCAGAGTTACATTTGCACATTGAACATAAAATCTCATGTGGGCACGTGATTTTTTCAAGCTTGTTATGAGCAATTCCAGTGATTCAATCAGTAGAATATTGGAGTACACAGTTTCAATATCCAAAGTGACAAGAAAATGAACCATCACATGAGAGGATTATCTTGGACCTTTTTATTCATCTTTGTTGTGCCCTTTATGCATTATATTATTTCGGTCTCCAAAGATTGCCACATATATTACAATATTCGGACACATTTTCTATTACTGAACCTATATGTGACCATATTGGCCTTAATGGTGTTTTACCATGCACATGTTCGATTCTTTGTTTTTCTTAAATAGCTGGAACTATGTACTCTATATTGGTTAGGGTGTTTGCAAATACAACCACCACCTACTCCTTTTTTCATCAATTTTGAAGTGGTATTTTTGAGTTCTTGAAAATGATCGCTTGTGACTTTTCAATAACTTTTCCTAGATTTTCCTGTCTCATCCAGGGAGAGACAGTTAAAGAAACAGCAGACTTTGAGGCTCCAGGCTAGCAGCTCTCCACAAAAGATGTAATGAATATGGAACAATTACTGCTACAGATATCAGGAACTTGTTTGCTTTCCTGTGTACTCCTTTTTTGCATTCATTCCCCTATAGTCCATATGTGTCCTCTCTAGAATTTTGAGTATGATAGCTAACACAGATATCGGTAACTTGCTTGCTTTCCTGTGTACTCCTATTTGCATTAATTTCCCTATAGTCCATATGCGTCCTCTCTAGATCTTTGAGTTTAATAGCTGCAGACCACGTGAGCGCAAGCCCACATACACCCACACACATATACATACACACACGCGGGCACACACGCACACAAACACACACACACATGCACTCTCTCTCTCTAACACACATAGGAACAAGGCTGAGTTCTCGGTGTTGCACTTGTCTTCTAGTCAGGTCCCAGTTACTATCGACCAATCTCTCCCATTTCGTATTTAAGTTGTTAAAGAAACTTGTTTTTTTACAAATTTGAGAATATGTTGAGAAACATAACCTTCTAGCCACTCAACAAGCAGGATTGTGACCTGGTCATAGTAAAGAGCTAGAAGGAGTCCCTGGTCTAGATATTCCACAGAGAATAATGGATGTGAGAGGTCCAGGATCATTACTTCTTCTGGACCTCCTGGCTGCATTTGACACAATTGATCATACCATCTTATTTGAAAGACTGTCTTATCTTGGGATCAAAGAATTTATTTTGGCACGGCTTAAACTATTTTCACACAACAGATTACAAATAGTCTCTCTCCCTCCATTTTCATCTTCGTCCAAAGAAAATTGTTATGGCATCCCACAAGGATAAATGCTATTGCTAATGTTTTTGTTTCCGTTGGATCTTTTCCTGCATCAAGTGGGTACCAAATGTTTTATCGACATGGAGGATAACATGCTGATTTTTGGACTGTCTACAGAACCAAGCCTGACTAAAACAAGTGGAAATTTCTTTTTATTTTGTATTTTGTGTAGCCATAAATGCAAAACAATATACAGAAAACTAGCACATCGGAAAGTAACATTAACAAAATACGAGAAGAAAGAAAGAAAAAAAGAAAGAGAGGGAGAACAAGGGAACATGAATGAATGAAAAGAAAGAAAAAAAGGAAAATCACATTTTGTAATGCAAAACTAATAAATTCAAATATATCTGACTAGATATAAGCTCAAACAGAGTATATATACAACACAATTCTAATCCCACTGCATAACAGACCATATCTGTTTACATTTTCGCCAAGAGCGTGGACCTCTAGTTCTGGCAAGAGCCATTTCCATTTCATATATTTCCCGTACCAGTGTCTAAAATTCATTGATACTGGGTTCTGTTTTTTCAATCCAAACACGAGCAATGCACAAGCAAGCACATACAACTAAAATTGATACAAATAAACACGAAAGATGACCTCGATCCTGCATTACCCCAAAACAATTTCCTTCTCTGTCAACTGAATACTGTGTCCAGCCAAAATTGAAAGAGCAGGGTTAGCTTTACACGTAAAATACATATGTCATAAATCAGCGGCAAACAGTTGACACTTTGGACAATATGCTTTAAGTAAAGATGATTGATTCACAACCCATTTAGATATTAGATCGGGAGTATAGTACTGCATAAAAATTACCATGTGTTGCTGTAGCTTCAGATTAACCGATACTACTGCTGTATATATGGTTGCCATGGATTCCTGTATTCCATTACTAGTTATATCGGTAAGAAAGATCCAACTTAACTTTGCTGAAATTTGTGTACCATCATCGCTGTCGATAGGTAAAAGTTTCTTGTAGGCTCTACCAATTAACCCCTGGCCGGAAGTCTGAAAAAGTACAAAGAGGATTTGGTATCTGTACTAAACCCAAGCAGCGTAGCAAATAGTCCCTGATTTGTAAATACTTAAAAAACGTAGACTGTGGCAGCCCATACTCTTCCTGCAAAGCAGCAAAACACCGGAACCCTTGTCCATCATACAACTGGCCGAGTTATACTATGCCCCTACTTTGCCACCTACTTCCAACAGGGTTGTGAAATACCTGGGGTAATGCAGGATCCCCTCATAACCTAGTATACACATGCAGATATGAAAACAAATATGTCTTAGAGATATCTTGCCATATCTTAACAATATCTCTCACAAACTTGAATCTGACTCTTTTGTAATAATTAGGATCAATAATTTAGTATAACAGAAACCCAGCATCAGGGCCTCATGCCATTTGATAAGAGAACCAGATACTTCCACTATCTGGCCCCTTCAGCAGACTTTGCATTCGGCCAAAAAACGGGGCCCAAAAATATAATTTAAAATCTGGGAGCATGCACCCACCTTGAGTATAAGGTAATTTAATAAAACGTAAGGCTCTCCTAGCATGTCGATAACTCCAGATAAAGCTACCAATCGCACCCTCCAAACATTTGAAAAATGCCAGTGGGACCCTATATGGAATTGTACGAAATGAATACAAGAACTTCAGCAAAATATTCATTTTAACAATATTACATCTCCCCAAAATACTAATGGGAAGCCGATGCCAACCACGTAAATTTGAAACAACCCTTTTTAGCAGTGGTTCATAATTGAGCGCGATCACCTCGTCTACTTGACCACTAATGCAAACCCCTAAATATGTTGCTGTTCGTGTTATCCTCAAAGCAGCCGGAGCCACATTTGATTGATAGTTCAATATTGTTTGTCTTTTATTTAAATTTAATTTATAGCCTGAAAATGACCCAAAACGTGGGGCTTCTGATGTAATCTTAACTATGGAGTCTTCAGGTCTACAGGAGAAGACTGCTATATCGTCTGCATATGCAGTTAGTTTAAGCTCTATGCCATTAAGAGATACTGGTGGGATCCTTATGTTACGTAACAAATGCTGTTCAAAAGGCTCAATATAAAGAGCAAACAATAACGGGGTTAAGGGACACTCCAGTCGCGTGCCCCTGTGAACTAAAAAAGATGATGAAGAAAGACCATAAACCATAACCGAAGCTGTCGGATTGGTATACAGTTTCTGAGTTGCCGATATATAAACCTCCGACCGAGGCCAAGCCATAGTGATCCCCAGACCACCCGGTCAAAGGCCTTCTCGGCATCTAACATCAACATCCCAACGCGCTGTTCTAACCGGCCAGAAATATCAAAAGTTGTGATTGCTGTATTGATATGAGCTGCTGTGTCTCTGCCTGGAACAAAGCCATAATGATGCTCTGACACTAGCACGTGGATCACCGGGGCAAGACAAGACGCAAGAATTTTTGAAAAATGTTTGGCATCAGCGTTTATTAATGATATCGGCCGATATGAGCTCAACTCCTCTGCCGGTTTCCCCTTTTTTAAAAACACTATGATATTAGTAATGTTCCAGGAGGGCGGAACATCCACCCTGCGTAATCTCGTTACATAATTCTAGAAAAACCGGTAGCAACCTATTTTTTAAAATCTTATAGAATTCCAGTTGAATTGTATCACCTCCTACAGCTTTACCAGTAGGCAAAGTATTAATTGCTCCCTCGATTTCACCTTGGTCAACATCCCTCTATAAAGTCTCAGAGAGAGAGCAATTCAAAATAGCCATGGAACTCTCCACAATATAGCCTATAGCAATTTGATGGTTAAAACAGGTTGAGTTATCATACAGATCAGCATAGTATAACTTAAATTGTTCAATTATATCCTCAGATCTAATAATACTAGACCATCTGCCCCTTTAATACATTTAATAGTTGATCTAACCCTCATACAGGTGATTTGATTAGCTAGCAGACGCCCAACCATTTCCCCATACTCATACTGTTTGGTTTTACACTTGTGGTAACTATTCGCTACATTATCCCTTAAACATCTTTTAAGTTTAGCTCTAGTGTCTTTATAACCTGTTGATAAATCAACTGTACTCCAGGGTCTTTCAAAATAATAGCTCTAGCATGCTTTTGCTCTAAATCTAGATACGTCTTGTGTCTTTGTTCCAGCAAAGATAACCCCTGTCTGTTCTTTTTTATGATATACTGAAACGTAGCCCCTCTAACAAACGCCTTCATGCAATCCCAAACCATCGCCATTGACGTTGTTCCCATATTATTTTCAATAAATTCCTCTAATGTTCTTTGCATGAATTCCACATATTCTGGACTATTAAGAAGATATCTAGGGAAGGAGAACTCCCTCCTTGACTCCTTAACCCCCGGTAGAAGCCGCAAGGTCAGCATCACCGGGTTGTGATCCGAGGTGATCTTGGGATATAACTCAATTTGTGCCCTCTCTAAAATCCTATTACTAATGAAAATCATAGCTATTCTAGAATATGTTTTATAGGGGTACGAATTAAACGTATAGCCTGAGACCGTATGATTTAATCTTCACCAGACGTCCTCTAACTGATGTAAGTGAAGGAGTTCGGATATAGCAGCCCTAATCTTACCCATCCTGGACCGAGTTAAAGTGTTAGTGGTACCTATTTTTCTCCATAATACAATTAAAATCTCCCATAAGGATCAAATCGCCATCACATTCCAATAGCTCCGAGCACAAATAAGAAAACATATCAGGGCAGTCGATATTGGGGCCATACACTGAACAAACCATAATTTTACACCCATATATCCATACCTGAACTAATGCCTACCTCCCCCTAGAATCGGCCAATATACGAAGCACGGTGGCCTGACAATTTTTAGATTTCAGAATAGCCACCCCCGAGTAGAGATTGTTTGCGACGAGCTAACAAGCACATCGTACACAAGCTGTTTTAAGTATGCTCTATCTTTATGGGCCAGATGTGTTTCAGAGAGTCCTAATATATGGGGTTTAAATACCCGAAATTCCTCCGTTACAAGACGACGTTTCCCAGCATTATTGAGGCCTGATACGTTCCAGCACATACATTTTAAGTACAACATTGAGCCATATTAAAAAAAACACTCCTCTTGTTCCCCCTAACTGCAATTATTTTTCTGCCTCTGTGCTCGATCAATGCTTCCTTAATCCAACTATGGTTAATTAAACCCCTCCTTCCCTCTCCCCTCCCCACCGGTCATACTGTAGGCTAAATTCAAAACAACCAAAACCAAATCCTACCCCCATCCAACCAACCCACCCCGTGTCTGTGGAAAGGAATCCCCCCCTTTCTGCTGCCTCACCCTGGCAGTATTTTAGGAAGATGCTCTCTCTGCCTACCCCCGCCAATCCCGAGCCACCGCCCACCCCCACCGCTACTACCCTATTACGTGTAATATAATCATCTTCAGCCATCATTGACATTGACAAAAAAAAAACCCTATAAGAAAGAACATTAAACAGCATATTCTACAAACATTCACACATTATTCTTCCCTTTTAGGCCGAGATAAGGAGAATATACCCCCAAACACTCAGGAAAAAGAAAGATGGACCTTTCCCATCAAGAAATTGGTCTCTTCTTGGCAGCAGACTGCCTCTCTGACAGAGCTTTTTGAGCATCATATTCATTAAGGAAAAAATGTGTTCAGCTATCCTTCATAACTTTTAGGCGGGCTGGGTCTTGTAGGAATACTTGTGGACAAATGTTCTTAAAAGGATCCATTAGTTGGGCCAACTGCCATTGCTTGTCCATTGTTTTATTGCACAGATCAGAGCGCACTAATATGGACACTGAGTCAAGTTTAACAGGTGCTGCCGAAACAGAAAGTTGCCAAGAAACACTAAAATTAGCTGTGCAAAATTAGAGAGGAAGGTATTAAAAGTGCTCATTTTAAGCATGAGTTAAAACACTGTCGCTCCTCCCACCCGACAACAATGCCATTTGTGAACTAAGAGGTGTCAGTTGCCATGCATACCCCAAATGTTGCCTAGAGTCTTATTATATTTAGAGTAACATTAAAATCTAGTTCCTTAAACACAAGAAGTTTTTGTATAGCACGCATCTTGAACTCGCATAAAAAGCAACTGCGTAGCACCATGGATGCACCCGGACAGAGTGCAGAGGCCAATGCGGACCCCACAAGCCCCACAAGCCACTAGCAAGGAACAACTGGGTCGGGGAACGCCAAGGAGAAGAGTGAGAAGAAGACGGGGTGCAGTCCGCAGGAAAAGCAGATCAGCGTCACGGAGGTGACAGAACACTACCATCAACTGACACACAATTATACCACCGTGAATGCAGTCGGAGTGTCAAGGAGGTCAATGGAGGAGGACAAGAGGCACTGGCATGATGTGAAAAGCCAAACCAAGCACAAACCCGCTGCCAACAGGAAGGCAGCAATGGCAACAGGAGGAGCTGGAGGAAACTGAGGGCACAGTCATCAGTGTGGAGACGCTGCAACGACCAGGGACTGGGGCGACGGGGGAGATGTGCACAATGGCACACATGCACAACGATGTGCAGCACACTGCACATCGTCAATGACCCTGGAACATGTCCCTCATCCCTGTGGTACACAGCAGCACACACAAATAGCAATAACAGCACATCCACATTGACGAAAATGTGGCACAAAGTGCAACACCGACACTGCAGAACAGAGGACACAACTGGTTGCGCTCATGCGCTGAAACAAGCCAACCACATCTAACAGAGCAGAAAACTGTGAGAAGGAAATGTACGCATACAAACCCACATCTGTCATGCAGTACAAATGTCCACTGTCCCGCATCAAAATCCAGCACCTCCCAAACAGTCACAATGTACATAGTCATACAGTCTGCATCTTAACAAGGACAATGCGCCAACATACATGTCAACACAATGTCAACATGCATCTCCCCTTCACATTGCAGAGGGACAAACAACACCTCTAGCAGAGCAGACCAGACTACCCATCAGTGATGCTGGAGAGGACCACCCCACCATCGGCACTGACACCCTACAGCAGCCCATGGACATCTTAGGCAACCCACCCCCAGAAGCAGGGCAGCCAAGCCACACAGAGGAGAACCCAGCCCCTGCACAGACCACACAGCAGGAAGCACCTGCAACCACGGCTGGCTCCCAACACATCACCTATGCACACATTGCATTCCAATGCCAGGTGTCAGAATGACAAAAGGAGGTGGCCGAACAGTTGCGGGTGGGGACTAAACCCATGGAACACAAACTAGACCACATGCATGGTTGTCTAATTCCCCTCAGGGACCACCTACACCACACCAAGGAGACCCACACTATGACAGAAACACATGCATGTGCACATTTACAGTACTGAACCATGCCCAGAGGCACGCAATTAACATTCACACCCTCACGCTGGACCTGCGTACGATGGCCCAGTACACTCCTCTAACGTATTGGTTGGGTGACGATGAAGCTACATGTCCAAGGTCTAACATGCTGCCGGCGGTGACATGTTGGCGTCCGCTGTACACAACACAATGTAATGGTGTTGGGCCCGGGGCTCTCATGCATACATTATGAACAGAAGGACACACGCAGAAATTTTGTGGAACTGGCCACAGGCACGTGAGCCCGGCCCCTTTATTGGCAGGGCCACAAGAACATTGACGCCTGTGCTGGATATGTGCAGGTTGAGTGTAAGCCAGCCCGCAAGGAGTTGTTGGTGCTGGCAAAAACTTGAACAGTAAACAGCAGTAAAACGGAAACAGAAATCACCAGCATAACAGAGACAACAGTGGAGCATCATGGAGGTAGCACGAGCAAGTACAGAGGTCACCCGTTATGCAAACAGAAGTGTCCGTGAGTTGCAGTGCACTGAGGTTGGGGCACCTGGAGTGCCAAGCAGGGTATCAGGCAGATGATGGCATCCACCACAGGTTTGAGCAACTCAGTTAGTCTGCCAGTACGACTGTTTAGACTCTTGCAGTTGGAGGTGGACTTGTCGGTGGTGGCGTGTGCCTCCTGCAGTGATGCATCGTCCGGGCCGCTCAGGACTCGATTTGATGTGTGAACCCTGGTGTAACGCAGTTGAAGCCGGAGACAGGGGACAGCGCAGAGCCACAGACAAATGGCGTCGATGATCCCAAGGCCATCGTCTCAGAGGCTATCCAATATCTCAGAAGACAGGGTCCATTACTTGAGCTGCACAGAGTTAGTGGCTCCAGATGCACTGCGGCCGGCACAGGCACCCCGCCATGGGACGGTGACTTGCGGTGCAGTGAGATGGGCCACGCGAGCTGAGCGGGTCCACATCGATGTCCGAGGTGAATGTGGCGGAGGGTTGCAGGGGACAGTGGAAGGTGTCCTCCAGGGCATGATGCAGAGGGTGGAAGCTGTCCGGAAGCAGCAAATGGAGGAGTGGAATGCCCAGGCATCGTTTATGCCACAAAGTCAGTATCACAGGCATGATGGTAACGACAACCCCAAGTCCATGGATTGAGTCACCACCGAAGTTCAACCAGAAAGTGTCCATGGGTCTTGGGAACAGACTTAGTGGCACCGGGGCCGAAAGGGGATGCAGTCTGCGATGAGGCCTGTACAATGACATCAAGTCAGCCATACATAAATCAAGACTGAGTTTGGAATGTGTGACCTACTCGACCGCAGTGTAGGCCTGAAGCAGCGGTCAGCATGGGCCAGACGTGGTTCAGCGAGCTCCTCCTGGAACTCTAACACACGACGTTGAAATGGCATTTGGGGGTGACTTGTGGTTGATGGAGGCAAAAGCACCAGAGCCAAGTGGGTGTTCAGTCAGCGACGATGACGTGTCCTGCCTGGAACGGACTGGATTGGATTGGCGTGAGGCCTGCTGGTCCGCAGTGTAGGCCAATGGCGTAGTCATCAAGGGCCCACAGACACGTGTGGTTGGGATGCCAGGCACAGACTTGGTGGCACCACATCAAAGGGAGTACAGTGATGTAAACGCTGCATTAATGTGTGTACTCGGACAATGTATGATCAAGACTCAGTCCCGAATGTGTG
This sequence comes from Triturus cristatus, assembly GCF_964204655.1. NCBI lineage: Eukaryota > Metazoa > Chordata > Amphibia > Caudata > Salamandridae > Triturus > Triturus cristatus. The sequence continues at coordinate 944,001,147 of NC_140587.1, read as the reverse complement.
ACCTACTCGCCCGCAGTGTAGGCCGGAGGTAGCGGTCAGCAAGGGCCCACAGCCATGTGTTGTTGTCTTGCAATGCACAGAGTTAGTGACACCAGGGCAGTTGTCGGTAGTGTTCGATCACCTACCCACATGTGCGACCGACTCGAACGCAGCATGGCCCAAGGGCAGTAGTCCGGAGTGGGCCCAGGGACACGTGTGGATGTAATGCTATGCACAGACTTGGGGGCGCCACATCAAAGGGAGTACAGTGAGATAAAATCAGCCATATTTGATGTTCTCTGCCATAGTGTAATCAAGACTCAGTTCCAAATGTGTGACCTACTTGTCCGCTGTGCATGCCGGTGGAGTACGTCAATGAGAAAGGAGTACTGTGGGCCTATGTCGCGGAGACTGTGATGGTCTGATGAGGCTGCCAGGTTCACGGCACTCGGGCTTGAAGCTTGCACTGACACGTGGTGGGCCTGCTTTGACACACACTGGTGTCGGCAGGTGTGCATTGAGGCCTGAGTGCGCAGGACCTGGCAGGACTGGTACAGGGGACCTGCATCCCGGTGTGCAGCCGCGCACAGGAACGCAGGCAACCCCGCTCACGTCGACGGCATCGGCCTCGTGGTAGGGTGAGGAGCAATGCCCTGGCAGAGACGTTGGGCATTCCGGAAGAGGACCATGCCCAGAGCTACATGCTTTTTATTCACACCCCTACGCTGGCCTGGTGTAGGGGGGACATAACAAGTTACATTTCCGGGATCTTCCCCACTGGTTGGGGTGACATGGTTGCGTCCACTGTCCACTGCACTCCATACACCAGCGGTGTTTGTCGACATGGACTGTGTGTGGTCTGCATCCTGCAATCTGGCCATCACTTCCACGCCACACTTGGCATTGTGTACATTCTCATTCATCGGTCACTTACCTCCTTCGCACCTGCCTCGTCCCCACCTCTTCCCACAATCTGCTATCGTGTGGCTGAGGTGCCATGCAGTTGATGGCTTATGTGCATGGCTGGTCCAGGTTGCCAGAGTAAGTTGTGCTGTCGTGTCTGGTGGGTGGGCATGTTGTTTGGCATGTTGCATGTGAGTTTGTGACATGTGCATTCCCAGTGTTGTGAGTTGCATGATTGTGGAGTTGAGGTGTGTGGTGTGTTCATTTGGTACTTGCCAACGAGCAGCGCATTTCCATAGGGGCCAGCCAAGAAGCGCTGGATGGTGATGGACTGTCAGAAGGTGTAGGACTCATGCACTTGGAATAGGTGGTTGGCGTCGACGTTGGTGGAGATTCCCAGGTGGTCCACTATTGGCTGCACAGTGATGGTATGCGTGTGCTTTCGGTAGCGGATATTGTGTGCAGTGTCACCAGGGGGCACAAGTAGGACATGTGTGCATTCAATTGCCCCCTGACACATGAGGGAAGCCAGCTATGGCATTGACGTTTTGCTTGGTCTCCAGCTGTTGCTGCGCAGTGTGGGGGGAGGATAGGTAGTGTGGTACCAATCTGATGATGGCATCCAAGACAGTTGTGGGAAGCATGGATTGGGCTGGCTGTGAGACTCCTCCGACTCTGGCGGTTGCTAGTTGGCAGGTCCCAGAGGCCAACAGGTGCAGCACAGCCAGCAGCTTTGTATGCAGAGGGATGTTGGGTGTCTGCTGTGTTGGTACCGTCGCCCTGTGGGCAATGGTGGTCAGGATGGGTAGGATGGTTGTCCTTTTGAGACTGTGGTGGGCAATGACATTCCCTGGTGTTGGGTATGTGAGGTTAGTGCGTTTTCAGCAGGTCGATGTCTTTGTCTGTGCTGCCTCAGTGTTGTCCGGGCGGGGGCTGGTGTGAACCGGGGGGTTTCCTGGGGTTGGTGGCGGTGGGTGTTGTTGCCCTATTGGGGCTCCGGGCTGCATGTTCAGTTGCCCGGGAGCATCTGTTGTTCTTCTTGTTTGGCTATCTGCTGTGCTCCCTTGTCTGGTGTCGGTTGTTGTCCGACTTTGCACCAGGTCAGAGCAGGTGTTAATTTCCTGCTGCTAACGTTCCTTATTGTATGTTTTGTGATCGTATCGCCGATCTGGCTGGTCGTTGAGAATGTTGTGGAGTGGTGTTGTTGCGGCAAAGGATCATGGACATGTTTTTGGCCCTTTATACAGGTGGATTGGTGGCTATTTTGTTTTTATTTGGCGTTGCCAATGGTTGTTTTGACTGTTTTTTACTTTTCCCACATGACATTTATTACACAGACCAACACGGTTCTAAAACCACGTCGGCAGCATCGTCATCTGTTCGCTGGTTAAAACCGAGTCTGATTCGTAAGCGGAATACTAATCTTCAGCGTTTGTGGGCAAGTCGATCCCATCAGGCTTGTTTCCAGACGATTTGTTTGGATGGATTGCTTTCTGAACGAGTCGGTGGGATTTAACATGCATTGCATCATAATCTGTCATTCGGTAAGCTTGCGGTCGAGTTGGTCGGAAAGCATTCCAGAACCTATTCGTTCTGAAGGCTTTCTGAACAAGATCAGAATCATCCCCTTAGTCATTTTACCAGACATTGGTACCTGACCACTGTTTCCCCTCATTAATACAAGTTCAATACCTGAATATTAGTATCAGTAACTAAAACATGACCTGTTAACCTTTGCAAAGGGTCTGCCTCTGCACCTACTTGTGGTGCTGTTTGAGCTTTAGATCTGTTTGAACTAGAAACCTTTTGCTGTACTGTCCAATTTATACATGGCAAGGAGGATTATGTGGGCAGTGCAGTGAATCCATAATGTTGAGGTAAACTCAGCTGCTGTATATTTGCATAATTTCAAAGTCCTTGACTGTAAGTATTTTGACACAATTTGTTTACTAAATTCATCTACCGTTTTCTATATAAAATATGTGTATATGTTAATAAAATGAAAAAAGAAAGTGACGGTGTTCTGTGAATGTAGTCAGTCACCTACGAATTAGCTAAATTATCGTTTTCTTTGCAAAATGTGGTCTGCTTCATATATTCTGAGATTGGCATTTATATATTTGAAATAGCAAAAGAAGGACAGCATTACCAGTGCTCCATTATTTCATCATGCATCACTGAGTACATTCCCACATATAATGCTCAAAATCAAATCAAATCATTGTCAAATTTAATAAATCAGAGCCCAGTCACAGGATATATGTCTCCATCCACACTGACCTGAACATGACTGAAGTCATTTCACTTTGATGAAGAAGAGAGTTTTACCGTGATTTGTGCAGGGGAAAGGAGCTGACAGTAGTCTAAAGTAAGAAACCCTTACATTTTGAAATATGGCACCAAAAATTGTCAGGGCTGTTTATCTACTTCCTCTTCTAGATATTACAAAAATATAGCTCTGCCAAAGCACATTTTGTTGAAAGCAATTTATTTTACCTTCCATTTAAAAACTCAAAATGAAATTGCAACATTGGATTTTCAGGTAATCTCTTGCTGTCTGAGTTACTTGTTGGCGGGGATGGAGAGTTCATCGTGTATATTAATATATAACACAGTTATGGAAGCTTTAATAAATGACAGGAGTTGTCCATGCACAGAGCCTGCTGGGCCTCTTTTTCTCAAGGTCACAGGGATCTGGGCAGCAAGCAATCTTTTCTCATTGCTCAAGATAAATAGAAAGTGCAACTCTTCTGCCTGAAGTCATTTTCAAACAAACAAAGATTTATCTGCTGCCAAAGAAACAATGAACCTCGCTGATGTCAGTATCCAGAAACTTCTTGTGACTTGAAGACTCATGAAGTACATTTTGATGACTGGAAGTCTAGTGAAATGCAGCTAGTAGGCCCTCATTATGAGGAGCCGGGATAATTCCAATATGTGCCATAATTTCTGTTACTGCACATACAGGAATGACAAATTTGGCAGCTAACACCTCACTCCAGCATTTTCCCGGGATGAATTTCTGCAGGTCAATCCTGCCGAAATTAATCAGAGGAAAAGTGACCGATAATTACTTAATTACTTCAGTATAAAATGATTTTGGTGCAATAAGCATCAAAACCTGCCTGTTATTCCCCATTATCGGGAGTCAAACTCGTAAATGGGAGCTACTATTTACATCTGATAAATTCTGGCCCAATGTAGTCAGATTTTATTGGGTTTGATAAATGTCTACCCAACCACTGGGCTTCTTGTAATGAGGACTTTAGCCTGAGTTAGAGACTGGAGGACAGAATACCATCCGTCAGGGTGGCAGAGGTCTTAAAGAACAGAGATGATGAGTCATCAACTCTGTTCGTCGAAAGGTACTGCCCTCATGGCAATTTTCTTCAAAGTACAGTAATTGTGGTAGACAGCTGCCATTGGGTTTGATGCTGTACCCAAAACTTAACATTTTTTGCTTCTCAATACCAAACTCCCACTTTTGGAATTAAAATAAAGACAAAGAAATGTGAATGCCCCCACCGTCCCTGGGAGGTTTTTTCAAGGGTATGAGGGTCATTATTTTCTGTCCCTCACTGACACGCTTTTCCTGGTGGTGACAGAGAGAAACCCTTATTCGACCATGAAATGCAAATAGAATGGGAAATGTGATGAATTAATCTGATGGCTCCTACTCTTTCGGGTCCTCATAGGTAGCTAGCCATCAGCAGAATTAATGGGGGCATATCATAGACCTAATCTTAATGGATACCATATCGAAACATAAAAATATCTGAAATTATATATCGATAACAAAAATATAAACTTCCTATAATTAACTAGTAAAACCACAAATATTAAGAATGCAAATATCACTGTTACTAATATCAACTTTAAACTATATCGAAAACAGAAATATCGCAAACAAAAATATCGCTACCTTTATATGCACTTATAATATGTCAAAAATATTGATTCCAACAAATCAACTACAATACTATTACCAAAATAATTAAGTAATTATTAATGAATATAAAGAAATAACTTTAGACATAAAATAAGTGCTGGAAATAAACCAAGCCCATTTTATACACAATGTTAAGTTATATTTATCTTTATTACATTAACACAATCATTATCATTCACCCCTATAAATTCTACTTCTTAAATCATACTAATACAATCACAGAAAAATATATCTGTTAACTACAAACATTTAAACCGCAACCTACATAATAAAAAATATATATATAAATACATTTATAGTCAAAACTATATACCATACATTAAAGTTAAATCTAAATTAGCATTTACCATAGAAAGACATAACTGATAAAAAAAGGTAAAACTAAACCAACCAATACAATAAAAGTATAAACAACTTTAACAAGTAAAATCAGACAAACAACTAAATCAACAATGTAAAAGGCACACTAGTTTAAACAACTAAATACTTCAAAAACAACAAATGCTGCAAGACTAGGAAACTCTGCTGGACTCCCTCACCAAACCTTTAAAGAAAAAATATATAAATCTCAACAACTACGTAACCAAGGGCCTGATTACGAGGACAGTATCAAGAAACTTCCACAGGCCTTCGGTGGTGGTTTTACCAAAGACAGACCTTCGGTCCAACTGCTAGATTACCATTTCAGTGGTAGGACCCACAGCGGTCTGAGAGAAGACGGCTGCCTCCGACAGGATCAGAGTTCCAGACAGTGCAGTGGTCGGATTTATATCCCAGAGTGGCAGCGCTACCGAGGCAGGCACCGCCATTGGGATTACGATATCCCTTTCCTGCAGCCTTTTCATGGCGGAAAGACCACTATTAAATAGGCTGTTGGAAAGGGATATTTGCGGCTCCAAACATGGATCCAATCCATCGTGAGCCACTGTAAAGTGTCCTGGGGGCACATGTAATGGCCCCACTCACCTCCATTCATCGTGTGCCAGACACAACATGATACATGACACACTGCCCCTGGACGTGCAGGACGTGCTCCATACCATGGCGGCTTGTGCCACGGCCCTTTGCCTTGATATGGAGCACTTTCTGACTGCCAGCCCGGCAGTCGCATCGAAATGTGGTGGCTGAACCACTTGAATGTTTGTTGGTTGGTCTCCTGACTGCCACAGTAGAGGTCGGTGGCCCGACCGACCGCCATCGTAATTGGCCCCAAGTAAGTGAAATGTATATTTAGACTAAAATGTACTTGTTAATAAACCTAAGAATGTAAAATAACAAATAATTATTAAAATACTACAAACCTTCTGCTTCTTTACAAAGACTTTCTAAAAGGCAACACTACGATTCAAAAAATCGATAAACTGCCAGAAAAAAATGACTACAACAAATCAAGAAAAAGTTATAAGAATGCAAGCATACAAAAATTATTACAAAATTGTAAACTCATCCAAATAAAGAGTAAAAATAAACCTAATGACCTCAACTGCTACAAACTGCCACCAAATTAACATTTAAAATGAAACTACATTTTTTTTCATCCAACAGAAAAGAAAGCACTTGATCCACATTAGAACATTCCCAACGGAACAGCTGCAAAACCGTGTGAAACATATTAACAGAACATACATGTAAGTATACAAAATGGAAGCAGTTGAATCATTTCACATGTAAATAACAAACTTTAAAATATTGTGTATATTTATACTATTATGCTACTTTCAAATGCAATAAAAGGGCCAGCAAAAGTACGTCACAGGAAGGAAATCAGTTACTTAGGGCCAGATTACGATCTTGATGGTGGTGGTCCTGTAGTCATGGTGGTGTTGGATTTCCCACCCGCCTAGCAGGTGGTCCGCCTGCCGAATTATGATGTTGGTGGCTGCTTAAGAAAAGTCCGCTGGAGTCCTGCAGATGCCACCAGCTATTCGCAGACCACCACGTTGGCAGTAAGGGGAGAGCAGGTGTCAGAGGGCGGTACAGACAAGGTTACTGCCATCCAGATTACGAGTTGCCTTTCTGGAATCGACGGAGTTAGGGAGCACACTTAACCATTTCCATTTCTTCCCCTCAGCCTCCCACATGGATCCCTACCTCCAGGACGAGCAGCAACTTGACCCCGAAGAAAACCACCATGTCTATGCCAAAATCCTGGTAAGTTACTTTCGCACTTTTTACTCATTGACTGGACTGGGCACATATTGTCCGGCTCCAACAATAGTAAAGTACTCACACATTATATTTTTCCACATGTGTCATGCATATATGTAAATTTTACACGTGTGCAGCCAAAATATACACACCAACATTGACACATATGAAAAAATATTCACCACCGTGAGTAACATTGCCACTGGGCCAGCGGGAACATTGTAGTATGGTGGGCTGGAGACCGCCGACTCGGTGGTGTACTTGAGACTGCCACTGCTGCGGGATGGTGGTAAGAGCGCTAAAATCATACTTGGGCCCTAAATCACATGGGCTACACCCACAGCCAAGAAAGTGCATCAACAGAAAGTATAAACTGGAAATGGACCAAATATTATTACAATGCATGCTATTGGAGGACAACTACAAAATATAATGTTGTAATTCATATAAGAGAGGACAACCAGCCCCAAAATATGATAGAAATAGAAGTAAGGAAGATATTGCAAGATAAAAGAGAGGCAAGCACAAGTTCCCAGGAAACCACAACCAAATTCCTTAAAGATATACTGCCGAAAGTTCCCACATCACATGTCAAGTGCCACCAATCCCCACTTTAAAATGTTTAATTGCACAAACTAAAAGAGCCACGAGTGATACTCCTCCTGCACCTATAAGATATCAAGCTATACAAATGCCTGAACATTTGACAATGAAATATAACGAAGAACCTTTCCTTGTACATGACAACCTAAATAATAAGCAATAAACCCTAATGTTCTCCAGAACAAATAACTTACCGATACCAAGCCAATGTCAAATGTTGATGATGGATGCGACTTCCAAAATGTGTCACAAATCATACACTAAGATAAACATCATAAATAGTGAATATCAAAATACAAATATACCTTTTATATATGCCCTATGCCAAATAAACAAAGCAGCGCATACTATGACCTCTTAAACCGGATCACTGACATAATATCGACTACCAAAATATAGACATACAAAAATATTGATGCCAAAATATAGAATGCAAAAATATCGAATTCCTATCTACAAACAGGTAAGTACAAAAATATCGATTCTAAAATATCGTTGTGAAAAAATATAGTTAGTCAAAATATCAAATTTTTTAAATGTCTTAAAAGTAATGTAAAATTAATAAAATATTAAATATAATTAACTAAAACATATTTAAACATACTTAAATAACCTTAAAATTAATAAATAATTAATGTAAGTTAAAAAACAATAAATGTATATATGTATTTTTTTAATAGATATATATTAACGTAATATTAATAAAAAATAATCAATATTTTTACCGTAGGATAGCGGCAGGGTAAAATGTACCACTACCACTCCAGTGAGTGCAACAGTAGGGAAAGCGTCAGATAGCGTAGGGGTAAAAATTACTATTCCCACTCCAGAGAGTGCAACAGTAGGGAAAGCGTTGGATAGCGGGAGAGTAAAATGTACTATTCCCACTCCAATGAGTGCAACAGTAGGGAAAACGTCACATAGCGTAGGGGTAAAAATTACTATTCCCACTCCAAGGAGTGCAACAGTAGGGAAAAGGTTGGAGAGCGTAGGGGTAAAAATTACTATTCCCACTACAAAGAGTACAACAGTAGGGAAAGCGTTGGATAGCGGGAGGGTAAAATGTACTATTCCCACTCCAACGAGTGAAACAGTAGGGAAAACGTCAGATAGCGTAGGGGTAAAAATTACTATTCTCACTCCGAAGAGTGCAACACTAAGGATAGCGTTGGATAGCGTTGGGGTAAAAATTGCTATTCCCACTCCAAAGAGTGCAACAGTAGGGAAAGCGTTGGATAGCAGGAGGGTAAAATTTACTATTCCCACTCCAGTGAGTGCAACAATAGGGAAAGCGTTAGATAGCGTATGGGTAAAAATTACTATTCTCACTCCAAAGAGTGCAACAGTAAGGATAGCGTTGGATAGCGTAGGGGTAAAAATTACTATTCCCACTCCAAAGAGTGCAACAGTAGGGAAAGCGTTGGATAGCGGGAGGGTAACATTTACTATTCCCACTCCAGGGAGTGCAACAATAGGGAAAGTGTTGGATAGCGTATGGGTAAAAATTACTATTCCCACTCCAAAGAGTGCAACAGTAGGGAAACTGTTGGATAGCGGGAGGGTAAAATTTACTATTCCCACTCCAGTGAGTGCAACAATAGGGAAAGCGTTAGATAGCGTATGGGTAAAAATTACTATTCTCACTCCAAAGAGTGCAACAGTAAGGATAGCGTTGGATAGCGTAGGGGTAAAAATTACTATTCCCACTCCAAAGAGTGCAACAGTAGGGAAAGCGTTGGATAGCGGGAGGGTAACATTTACTATTCCCACTCCAGGGAGTGCAACAATAAGGATAGCGTTGGATAGTGTAGGGGTAAAAATTACTATTCCCACTCCAAAGAGTGCAACAGTAGGGAAAGCGTTGGATAGCGGGAGGGTAAAATTTACTATTACCACTCCAGTGAGTGCAACAATAGGGAAAGCGTTGCCTAGCGTATGGGTAAAAATTACTATTCTCACTCCAAAGAGTGCAACAGTAAGGATAGCGTTGGATAGCGTAGGGGTAAAAATTACTATTCCCATTCCAAAGAGTGCAACAGTAGGGAAAGCGTTGGATAGCAGGAGGGTAAAATGTACTATTCCCACTCCAGTGAGTGCAACAATAGGGAAAACGTTGAATAGCATAGGGGTAAAAATTACTATTCCCACTCCAAAGAGTGCAACAGTAGGGAAAGCGTTGGATAGCGGGAGGGTAACATTTACTATTCCCACTCCAGTGAGTGCAACAATAGGGAAAACGTTGGATAGCGTAGGGGTAAAAATTACTATTCCCACTCCAAAGAGTGTAACAGTAGGGAAATAAGTTGGATAGCGGGAGGGTAACATTTACTATTCCCACTCCAGTGAGTGCAACAATAGGGAAAACGTTGGATAGCGTAGGGGTAAAAATTACTATTCCCACTCCAAAGAGTGCAACAGTAGGGAAAGTGTTGGATAGCGGGAGGGTAACATTTACTATTCCCACTCCAGTGAGTGCAACAATAGGGAAAACGTTGGATATCGTAGGGGTAAAAATTACTATTCCCACCCCAAAGAGTGCAACAGTAGGGAAAGCGTTGGATAGCGGGAGGGTAACATTTACTATTCCCACTCCATTGAGTGCAACAATAGGACAAGCATTAGATAGCGTATGGGTAAAAATTACTATTCTCACTCCAAAGAGTGCAACAGTAAGGATAGCGTTGGATAGCGTAGGGGTAAAAATTACTATTCCCACTTCAAAGAGTGCAACAGTAGGGAAAACGTTGGATAGCAGGAGGGTAAAATTTAATATTCCCACTCCAGTGAGTGCAACAATAGGTAAAGCATTGGATTGCGTATGGGTAAAAATTACTATTCTCACTCCAAAGAGTGCAACAGTAAGGATAGCGTTGGATAGCGTAGGGGTAAAAATTACTATTCCCACTCCAAAGAGTGGAACAGTAGAGAAAGCGTTGGATAGCGAAAGGGTAAAATTTACTATTCCCACTCCAAAGAGTGCAACAGTAGGGAAAGCGTTGGATAGCGGGAGGGTAACATTTACTATTCCCACTCCAGTGAGTGCAACAATAGGGAAAACGTTGGATAGCGTAGGGGTAAAAATTACCATTCCCACTCCAAAGAGTGTAACAGTAGGGAAATAAGTTGGATAGCGGGTGGGTAACATTTACTATTCCCACTCCAGTGAGTGCAACAATAGGGAAAACGTTGGATAGCGTAGGGGTAAAAATTACTATTCCCACTCCAAAGAGTGCAACAGTAGGGAAAGTGTTGGATAGCGGGAGGGTAACATTTACTATTCCCACTCCAGTGAGTGCAACAATAGGGAAAACGTTGGATATCGTAGGGGTAAAAATTACTATTCCCACCCCAAAGAGTGCAACAGTAGGGAAAGCGTTGGATAGCGGGAGGGTAACATTTACTATTCCCACTCCATTGAGTGCAACAATAGGACAAGCATTAGATAGCGTATGGGTAAAAATTACTATTCTCACTCCAAAGAGTGCAACAGTAAGGATAGCGTTGGATAGCGTAGGGGTAAAAATTACTATTCCCACTTCAAAGAGTGCAACAGTAGGGAAAACGTTGGATAGCAGGAGGGTAAAATTTAATATTCCCACTCCAGTGAGTGCAACAATAGGTAAAGCATTGGATTGCGTATGGGTAAAAATTACTATTCTCACTCCAAAGAGTGCAACAGTAAGGATAGCGTTGGATAGCGTAGGGGTAAAAATTACTATTCCCACTTCAAAGAGTGCAACAGTAGGGAAAACGTTGGATAGCAGGAGGGTAAAATTTAATATTCCCACTCCAGTGAGTGCAACAATAGGTAAAGCATTGGATTGCGTATGGGTAAAAATTACTATTCTCACTCCAAAGAGTGCAACAGTAAGGATAGCGTTGGATAGCGTAGGGGTAAAAATTACTATTCCCACTCCAAAGAGTGGAACAGTAGAGAAAGCGTTGGATAGCGAAAGGGTAAAATTTACTATTCCCACTCCAAAGAGTGCAACAGTAGGGAAAGCGTTGGATAGCGGGAGGGTAACATTTACTATTCCCACTCCAGTGAGTGCAACAATAGGGAAAACGTTGGATAGCGTAGGGGTAAAAATTACCATTCCCACTCCAAAGAGTGTAACAGTAGGGAAATAAGTTGGATAGCGGGAGGGTAACATTTACTATTCCCACTCCAGTGAGTGCAACAATAGGGAAAACGTTGGATAGCGTAGGGGTAAAAATTACTATTCCCACTCCAAAGAGTGCAACAGTAGGGAAAGTGTTGGATAGCGGGAGGGTAACATTTACTATTCCCACTCCAGTGAGTGCAACAATAGGGAAAACGTTGGATATCGTAGGGGTAAAAATTACTATTCCCACCCCAAAGAGTGCAACAGTAGGGAAAGCGTTGGATAGCGGGAGGGTAACATTTACTATTCCCACTCCATTGAGTGCAACAATAGGACAAGCATTAGATAGCGTATGGGTAAAAATTACTATTCTCACTCCAAAGAGTGCAACAGTAAGGATAGCGTTGGATAGCGTAGGGGTAAAAATTACTATTCCCACTTCAAAGAGTGCAACAGTAGGGAAAACGTTGGATAGCAGGAGGGTAAAATTTAATATTCCCACTCCAGTGAGTGCAACAATAGGTAAAGCATTGGATTGCGTATGGGTAAAAATTACTATTCTCACTCCAAAGAGTGCAACAGTAAGGATAGCGTTGGATAGCGTAGGGGTAAAAATTACTATTCCCACTCCAAAGAGTGGAACAGTAGAGAAAGCGTTGGATAGCGAAAGGGTAAAATTTACTATTACCACTCCAGTGATTGCAACAATAGGGAAAACGTTGGATAGCGTAGGGGTAAAAATTACTATTCCCAAATAATACCAATTAATAATTAATTATTAGTAAATTAATTATCAATATACAAAAATTAATTCAATAATTAATTATTTACAATTGAATTACTTATATTCCCCTATAAACCCACAACCCACTACAAATAATAAATTAAAACAATTAACATAATTATCAATTAAACAATTAATAAAAATGTATTACCAATTAATACAAATTAATTACCAATTAATAACTAATCAACAACCTAATAATTTCCAATACCAAAAATTAACAAATAATAAAAAATAAAAATTAATAATTAACAGTAAATTATTTATCAATACACAAAAATATGTTCAATAATTAATTAATTACAAATAAATTACTTCCCACCATATTCCCCAATAAACCTACAACCCACTACACATTATAAATTAATACAATTAGCATAATTATCAATTAATAATTTAATAACATTTAATTACCAATTAATAATTAATTAATACATTAATTATCAATACCAAAAAATAAAAATAAATATTTACTTAATTACTATTAAATTACTTCCCACCCTATTCCCCTATAAACCCACAACCCGCTACGGAATTAAAATACGCAAAAATTTAATAACATAAAATTCATTACTTTTATAAAAGTAAAATACATTACAAAAACTAATATAGTATTAAATTACTTCCCACCCTATTCCCCTATAAACCCACAACCCGCTACGGAATTAAATTACGTAAAACTTTAATAACATAAATTTCATTACTTTTAAAAAATTAAACATACATCACAAAAACTAATATACACTTTTGACACATATACTAACATGCAAAACACTTTAAAAAACTAGATATTAATAAAAATTCGATATTTTTAAATGCCTATATTATGTACTTCGATATTACTTACCTGCAATTCGATATTTTTAACGACTATATTATGTCCATTCGATATTATGTCCATTCTATATTTTAGACTCGATATTAGGTCTATTCGATATTTTTTTTCGTCTGTTTACCCTTAAACCAGATTATGCAATAAACAAAAAACTACAACCTCCCCAATGCAAAAATAACCATACACTTTGCGTAAGCCATGATAAAACCCATTTTAAAAATGTAGCCCCACACCGACATACAAGGCTGTTACTATCATTTCAAACAAAGCCTATGGAGACTCCTCCAAAAATCTGCACTAAGTGCCTCATTGCGATGTTGTGCGGAAAGTTTCCGTCCGTCTCCTTGTCAGATTCGGTTCCAACCGATTAGTGTTCGGTGTCTCCGTACGACCGATTATGATGCTTCCGAACACCGTTCGGAAGGACTCCCATTGACTTCTATAGGAGCCTGTGTTCCGAACGACAACAAAGGCTCCTATGTGGAAAAGGGGTGTCTGCAGAAAACCTTGTACCCTGTGGCAGGCACCCCATGGTGCTTGCCACACAGTGCATGGTTCTACAGGTGGTTCCCTTGTTACCCTCATGACCCCCAAACAGAGGCCTCAGGATGAAGGAGGAACTGCGATGGGCCCCCAAAGTCAGTTTTCGACAGCCTTTTCATGTCCGACAGAAGGAATTGGAAAGGCTGTCAGAATCCGACATAATCGGTTGGACTGAAACGCTGTCCATAGGGCTGTACGAATCGGCTCCGACTGACTCAGATTCTCCTGAACCGATCCGGAATCACCAAACAGTTCCCCTTCTGACCACGAGCATCGTAATCGGTCGGTCGGAATTGTTTCCGACCGAGTCGTGCGGATGCGTTGTGACACGGTCTAGGAGAATCCGACTGTTGGTCGTAGGCTTTCCGTCTGACATCCAAATGAGGCCCTGGAGTAGAATATTCAAGAAACAGCCAATTTGCATTTTAAATAAACAAAAACTATAGCACCAGCCTATGTCCCTGTCACAGAGGTAGCCAATCACTACAAATTACTAATAGAAGCCCTTTCTACCAACAAAATGAAGACCGAAAGACCCCAAATGGATTATTTTGAAGACACTCAGTTTGGCAGACTGAATCGCTCCGGATACAGATGCCAATCCAAATTCCAAATGCCATGGTGGAATATGCATGACAACACTTTGTCCCAGGAAGCCAAATTGAACAACACAGTGGAAGGATGCCACTATGCCTTCCAATCCACAAAAGGCAAAATGCAATCTACACCCTATAAATTTATGGAAGCATTTCAAAAAGAGAAAAGCTACCAACAACTATGAATACTGCAGCCTGTAAGCCAAATTGCCTCTAAACCTAGCAAAAACAAACAAAAATAAGTCAAAATGTTCCTTAAAAAACAAAGGAGTAGAATACTTAGAAGTAATAGCCAAAAGCATATCATAAAATAAATAATAACCTACCAAAGTCCTAAATAATTATCACAAACTGTAAACCAAGATAACAAATTATTTATTCATTATAATAATAAATACAATACTTTATTACACTGGTCACAAAATTAAATATAATTGAAAAATTAATTTAAACTGAGATATAAAATATATATATATGATATTTTTCTTGAATGTAAACATCACCAACCAAGACACTAAAAACAAATTCAATCCATCACATAAATTAATTACAGCACATAAAACACACAATTCCAAATAACCACACATGGGGCCTTATTTTAATGTCGGTCGGAAAGCCTCTGACCGCTTGTTGGAGGCTTTCCAATCGACTTGGAAAGTTGACATTCTAACCACCGAAATACCATGTCAGCGGTCGGAGTGTAAATCAGCCGGAGAAATCGACTGGCTTCCTCGGCCAGTCGGGAACCGCTCATAATCCCTTAAGGACGGCGTTTCCACCATCGGGATTTAGATGACGGTTTCTGAGAGCCTTTCCATGTCGGCTTTTTTGACATGGAAAGGCTGTCGGAAAGCAACTTTGGGTGCCCTTAGCTGGGCCCCCTTCTCCCCTGGCCCTACAGTTGTGGCCCTGGCGGTCATCTTTGGTGTCCCTTTCACTTATCTGCACCCTATGGCAGGCCCTTCATGGAGCCTGCCACTTGGGGCATGAATGTGCAAAAACGTACATTTTACAATAGGAGCTTGTGCTGCGGGCAGTTTCATATACACAAAAAAATAAAAAGAACACGGAGAACATGGCAGCCAGTGAGCCGGTCGTGGAGGTTCCAGTGATCAGGACCAAAATGTTTTGGGTGAACGCTGAACCAATGATGAGCTGCGGTTCTACATCGTTCTACTTCGCTGTTGCTGGTAAATCTGGTTATAGATTGTTATGGATTAAATCCGATGTGAGGAGAGAAGGAAAGGAGAGCTCACGTGAGACGCTGAGACTGGAGGCGCCTTGTTCGGGATTCCCCAGTTGTGTTTGCTTGGCATCGTAGCAGAGGTGCCGGAGTTAGCTGTACCTGGAGCGGTGACGGCCACTGATTGGCAGTCCCGGGGCGGCCAGGAGTCCCAGGAGTCGCTGTGGACCCGCGCGGCCCGCGAGGTGAGTCACGGGCGGAGAACTGTGGAAAGGTTCCCCATGAAGGGTGACAGGGGCAGGGGCAGCACAAGCGGTAGGCTTGCAACCCGAGAACTGTGTGGGCTCCTCGAGGAACAGATGCAGCAGAGAAGTTCATAGCTGGTACTGGAGCAGTACCGAAGCCGAGGCCGGATCATATAGTAAGTCCAACTCTGGCAGACATACCATCAGGGGGTAATACCTGCCTAAGGGGACTCTGGAAACTGAAACTCGTGGCAGGGGTTCAGCTACAGGCACTGGGGGACAAACTAGATAGGCTCTGAGGAGCACAAACATCAATTTACTCAACCCATCCAATCCATCTAACTTATTCAAAATGGGTTCCCAGGTCAACCAGGACAGTATTCGAAAAGGGGGGGCTCAAGCTGTCCGAAAATACATAAAAACAGCAACTGCTCAAAGTAGGAGCATAGTAGAGGAGTGGATTATTTCTAAAAATAGGATAGCCAAGAAAACGAAAAACCCCTCACAAAAGCAACAGAACTCTAAACTCACCCCCTCATTGAGAAATAGTTTTAAAGTTGCACCCAGTACTTTAATATTAAAACTGATAGATTGCATGTCCACTAACAATAAAACCAACGCCTGGAAGTTACCTGAATACCCAGAAGGAATACCAAGCCCAAATAGGTACTTGCAAGAGAGCTAGAAGGAGAGGGCGCAAGGGGGTCAACGATGGCAGACAAGAGACAGAATTTCAAACATAACTACCCAGCCAAACCGGGACGTTCCCCTAAGAGATAGCCAAATGGTAGAAAATGACCGTTAACAAGCGGTAGCACAGAGAGAGGACCCTCTAGACCAGACCACCCCCTTATCAGTTTCAGATCTCTTACAAACATTGACGGAAGAGGTTAGAAACAGATTTGTGGTGTCAGAAAAAAATCAAGCGGAAATCAAGCTATCGTGCGAGAAAATGGAAGACAAATTGGACTCATTAGCAGCCAGGACTACAGCTTTGGAATCTACTGTGGCTGAGTTAGCTTTGCAATTGGAGGAAAATGTAAGGGAGATGAGCTTGATAAAAGAATGAGAAATAGGCTTCCAGGAAAAGTTGAAATCTCTTGAAAACTCCCAAAGGAGGAACAACATTCACTCGCTTAAAATCTCTGAGGGAGCTGAGGGAAGTAATCTTAAAGAGTTTGTGGTTAAATTGATTAAACAATCCACTCAAATTGATAGCTCAGAGCAAGCCCTCTTGGCCAACATCCAAAGGGTATATATGAACCCATTCAGACCAAATCCAAATAAAACCAGACCCAGAAAAATCTTAGTTCATTTTTTAACCTACAACCTGAAAGATGAAATTTTAAAAAAGGTTCTCAAGCTGAATTCGCTAAGTGCAGAAGGAATTACTTTTCAAATATGGTCTGACATCTCATCAATCACAGCATCCAAGCAGTGGAAGCTAGGAAAGTTATTAGATCCCTTCAGGCAACTAGGCGCGACCGCACAACTCAAATTTTCTGCTACACTAAAAGTAATGTACAACAACAAGATGCAGGTTTTTAGGCAGGTGGAAGAGGCCGAAAGCTTTTTGCAGTCTATTTCGGGGGCAGGGCAGCGGAGCGGTAGCCTAAACAAAACTTTCTCTATACAATATTATCTCTCCTTGATAGTTAAGACCAGATTTAGGGTTACATAAGGATTTTCTAACCAGCTTCAATATGTTCCCAAGATAAGATGTAATATAAGTTTTAGGGTTCCTGACTCCAGGAGGGGGGCCTCGGAGGCCATGGTAGGGCCATAAAGAGGAAGAGAAGGGGTTCTCGGGGGGTCACGAGGGACTGTGGGAAGGGAGAGGGTGGTGGGCACTGGGTGAAGTGGGAGAAAACAAATAAAAATGTGTCCAATTCGCTTGAGCAGGCCCCATAAAAAATCTATATTTCATTAATAGAGACATGGTGCAGCCTATGGGCGATCAAATCTCACTTCTGAGGGTTCTGTCATGGAATTTAAATGGGTTTCGATCAAAATACAGGAGGGAGAGGATCTTTCAATATCTTATCCTCCAAGAGACACACCTAACAGAGAGCAAGATGAGGAATTTGTGTAAATCTAGGCGTTGGAGCCAGGATATAATTTGCACTACGCAACAATTAACAACAAAGGGGGTAGCCATAGGTATTAAAAGAAACCCTGCTATCTCGTTAGAAAGCAGCAAGGTAGATAAGATGGGGAGATGGGTCATAGCCAAGATCAAATGTCATGCTCATAAATTTACAGTAGCAGGATACTATGGTCCTAATTTGGATGACTCAGCCGCCCTTAGGGGTCTACTCTTTTTGAACTACTAAATTTTTCAGACTCTTTAATCAAGGCAGGCGATTTTAATCTGGTCCTAGACCCAGCCATAGATAGGTCACTAAGGAGCAGGGCAACTCAAAATTGTAGAATGAGAGATAAGCAGAAAATTTTTATGAGGCAGTTAGGATGGTTTGATGTATGGAGAGACACAATGAAAACAGGAGAGGGTATACTTTTTCACTACAAAAAGTATGCCCATAGGTCTATATTAGATTTCTTCCTAATCAGTCTTGACCTGAAAAGATGGGTGAAATATATAAAACACCTTGGGGGACACCTTTCTGGCAATTCGGCAGTAACCCTAGCTCTAAAAGTCCCAGACAAGCTGACTAATAGGAGATGGACCCTAGATCGTGCCATTCTGTTAGAGGAAGATGTGATTGAGCAATTAATTAAAGAGACAGAAGATTTATTTGTAACTAATATGGACAGTGCCCCAATATAAATTGTGTGGGGCACTTATAAAGCCTTCCTGAGAGGATGTATATCGTCAATTCAAATTTCCAGACAGAAAAAGCATAGGGCTGAGGTAGAGGAGATAGAGGGTAAAATTCAGAAGATAGAGGAAAGGCTCATCTCCCATGGTAATAATTCGCTGGCTGGACACACTCTTGCAGAGTTACAATCTCTCAGATCAGAAATGGCAGGGGTGATCGACTCAAGGCTAAGAAAGAGGTGGCAAGCTAGCAAGCTCACCCACTTTGAGTATGGGGAAGGCTGTGGGAAGCTTTTAGCCTGGAAGACTAAACAAGAGCTAGCTAAAGGAAACATCAAAGAAGTAAAATGTGACATCTCTGGGAATTTACTCTAGAGCCCCACAGAAATCGAATAGGATTTTCAAAAGCACTTAGAAAAGGTGTACCAAGAGGATCTAACTCCTCAAGAGGAAGCAATAAAGGCATGGCTGGACCAATATGCTCCAAATAAAATTAGCGAGGAGGAATCTCACAATCTCAATAGCCCGATGACAACAAGCGAGATTAAGAAAGCCTTAGAGGCAGGAAAAACTGGTAAAGCTCCAGGACTGGACGGCTTACCGGCAGAACTATATAAATCTCTGATGGAGGTTCTTATCCCCGTTATGTAAAAGTTATTCTCACATATTTTCGAAATGGGCAGGAATATGCCGCATTCTTGGAACAAAGCCACAGTGGCTTTGATCCTTAAACCATCATAACCACCTAGTCACTGTGATTCATATAGAACAAGCTCTCTGCTTAATCTTGACTATAAGATCTTTGGCAAGTTTTAGCAGAGAGGTTAAATGGAGTCATAGGTGATCTGCTGCATGGGGATCAAAAAGGCTTCATCCAGGGGAGGGGGATTTGAGATCTTACATACAATCTGATTGGGGCTATAGACCTACCGACACTCCATAAAGCACCACTGGCTATTATCACGTTGGACACCAGAAAGGCGTTCGATCAAGTTAATTGGGCCTATATAATGCACGGATTGAGACTGTGTAACCTGGGAGAAAAGTTTTGCAGGGGAGTTAGCTTGATCTATCAAACCTCCATAGCCAGAATTTTAGTGAATGGGAACTTGTCTCCTTCAGTTGAAGTTCGGAGGGGAACAAGGCAGGGGTGTCCGTTATCACCGCTGCTTTTCAATCTATACGTTGAGTCCCTAGCCGAAAAGATAAGAAGACATATAGTAATACTCCCCTTCAAGTATAAAACCTGGGAAATAAAGGTGGCATTATACAGCGACGATATGATGGTGTACACATCAGACCTAAATACAGCAATCCCAATTATATATAACGAAGCGCAACAGTTCGGCCGGGTATCTGGTTATGAGAGTAATGCATCTAAGATGGAGTGTATGGCAAGGAATTATAATTCGAACACCTATGCAATAAAAAGGTAGATAAGATATCTGGGCATCATGATCACTCAAAATATCGAGAATATTACAGACACCAATCTCTACAAGGTTAGCAAAGAAATCTGCAATTCCCTGATGAGCTGGGCATATCTACCTTTGACACTAATCGGTAGAGTCAATTTAGTAAAAATTATGGTTTTACCAAAACGTATCTTCTTGTTTCAAAATATTCCCCTAGCATTTAAAGAAGAGGGATTAAAAAAACTCCAGGCAAAAATAAATAGCTTCATATGGGCCTCTAAAGGCACAAGGATATCCTGGAAAAAATTACACAGAAAGAAGAAAAACAAGGGAGAGTTGTGTTTGCCAGACCTAGTTTTTTATGCATGGGCATTCCTAATGAGGGCGGGAAAAATGCTCATGAGTGAACCAGACAGCTCGGACATTGGGACAATGTTTAAAGAAATGCTGCTAGATCTATAGGGAGGAGACTAAGGCTTTACATATAAATTCGGAGATCCGAGATTTAAAAAAAAAGTATGCATAAGGTCCTTAAATGGGCTAGTCTCCACATGGTTTAAGATTGGAAAGTTATTGAAAATCAGCTACTATAGCGCAATGACACCTATTTGGGATGCCCCAGGCTGGCCTGAATTGACGAAGGATTCATTGGTAACCCCTTTAAAAACAGCCAGGATATTATATTGGGCACAACTTGTACCAGAGGGTTCCTTGCTTTCGTGGGAAATCCTGAGGAGCATTACAGACAATGAAATATCCAAATTCAAATACTTACAAATAAAGAGCTGGAGTCAGGCGGTTGGCACAACTGTTGGTCTCTCTAACGAATTGGAGACGACCCTGAGGAAGAAAATCGGGAAAAAGAAAGAGGTGGCGAACCTATATTGACTTCTGGTAGACCTGGCAGACGGCGACTTTAATCTTCCATCGGAGCTTTGGGGGGGGGGTACTTGCCTGGCTCCCTTACTGAAGAAATATGGCAAGTATCCTATAGCATCTTATATTCCACAGTTCAAGCTGCAAACCTAAGGCAAAATCACATCTTTTGTCTCCACAGGGTATACTGGTCTCCCTTCAAGCTTTCCAAATTTGTGAAGGGTCCTATTCCGAGTTGTCCGAAATGCCATCAGGAAAAAGCAGATGATGTGCATATGTTTTTAAGCTGCCCAATGTTACACCACTTTTGGGTCTCTGTAACTACAGGTATGGAAGCCATTTTTGGTTTTGATATTCAGGTGAGCATAATCCCGGTATTCTTTGGGGTATTTCCAAATTATAAATTATTATCCCTAGAGGAAAATAAGTTATATTTCTATTTATTCTTACTTGCACGGAGAGAAATCTGTAAATGCTGGATCAAAAATACATCTCCAACATTCCTAGATTGGTTAACTTCTACTAAATATACGATGAAGCTAGATAGGGCCGCACAGAAAAAGAAAATTAAGAAAAAGGATTTCTGGTTGGCTTGTGTGGTTTGGCTGGATACTTGCAATACTAGGGTTAATATAATCCAATTATTATGCCTCTACACTGGGATACTTTACCCCTCTGGTTTGTTCTGCGGGCTACCCAGACAGAGGAACAGAACAGACCGAATATGGGAAAGAGAGGTTCTGTGTAAAGTGCATCCATCTAGATACAGAGCTCTCAAGTCAGTGCCAATCAAGTGGGGGGGCTGCAGGGAAACTTAAATTGCTGTGGTTCTATCTAATGGCGAATGAGGACAGAAAAAAAAAGCTCCCATTGTCAAATGGAAGTTTGCGACCGCACCATCCTAATTGCGGTGTTGGGACTGCCGACCGCAGGTTGGTCGGGTCCACATCTGCTGCGATGTCAGTCAGAGGTAACTTCGACCGACATCGTAATGAGGCCCATAATATTTAAACAAACAATATATCACATTTCCCACTCAAAAGAAATTAAATAAATAAAACGTACTGTTCTGTAGCTGCAGATTTTCCTCTTTATCCACGTAGTAAAAAATAGTAATTCACCAAAAATGGGATAAATATTGTCCAAATGCTCCCCAAAAATGCAAAAATAAAACAAATCCAATAAAATCCCTTAAGCAATCCAAAGTATCTAGGAGCCATAAGAAACCCGGAAAAGTGTTAAAAAAATGAACTCCACAGAAAACCTGAATAAAAAGGAAATCAAAGTAAAAACCATTGGTTTATTATAAACCAAAATAGATTTCCATAAAAACATGTTTTTATCTCATAATGCCCATAGCACACGTTCATAGACAAATACCTGTAAAGCAAAGTACAAAAATCCACTGCAAAACAAATTACTTTTCACATAATACGTGTACCTCACACTTAACCATCAAAATATAAATATTATAACACAATTAATTATAATATAACGATTCATTACTAAAATAGTGTATGAAAACCCACAACTACTAACTAGTGAAAAACTACTACTATTGGTTGTAGTAATAATACTTTATTATGGTTAAAACAACCATAAAAGCATACAAATAAAATAATTAAACTTTCCTAACATAAGCACTGTTGATCTTAAAAGATATACAATTAATCCATCTTAAGATACAAATTCAAATAAAATACATCAGTGCCAATATAAACAGTTAAAATAAATTAATAAAACATTTCATTTAATAGATTTAAAACATGGGATACTCCTTAAAATGTGCCATTATTTACCCACTAACTTCCTATGTTTCATAGCATGGAAAATAATTCTGTAAACAGTTATGCAAACTTGGTCAGTTTGGAGCAGCTGTAAAAACTTTAAAGCCTCTTTACACTTCCTGATATTTAACATTTTCAAGAGTGGCTTCAAAATCTCATTCCTTTGTTCCTTATAGAGCTCACAGAAAACAAATGTGCATTTGTGATTGGAATGTAACTGATTGCATGGCAAGGGGTCCAAATATTTCTTAATAGCAACTTTGGAAGGTTAACACACTAAAACATTAGCATAACCAAGTCTAAACCTTATTAAAAGAAATCTCTGGTGGCGTGGCACCTTCAACAAGTAGGGCTCAATTCCAAGTATGGTGCGCAGTGGAAGGTACATCATCACCTTACACTTCTTCTGCTCACCCTCCCACCTCTTTTCAGCTATCTGATGCAATAATCCACTTTAAACCAATAATCTGGTAGGGCAGGTGATTGACGTTGGGTTAGTGAACAGCTCTGACCTGCCTATTGACTTTACTTCATTCTTCACATAGGTCAACCACTTAATTTTACGGGCGTTTGACAGATTTAGACAGTCATTAGTCAATGGCCGTGTCAGAGCTGCCTCTGGTCTATACCAGATGGAGAGCCAAAGTAGGGTAGGTGCCAATTTTACTATATCCCCAATATACTGCAATCCTAGTTCCTCATGCATCATTGATGAGGGTGTACAATACGGGAATGACAATAGCCTATGCTAAAAAAAATTGTCACTTGTCTGTAACAGTGTATAGTCTGTAAACTCCCCTACACCAGCATCATAGGTGGCTTTTGCTATGGGCCTGGCTTTATAAATAGTAAGTGCAACTTCCAGTGGCATAGACCCTATCATGGAGCTAAATTTAAAAAGGGCTGCAATAGCCTGCTCAATCTGTGTGGCCCTTACACATTTTGAATTCTCCCACATGCTTCTATTATCAAATTGGTTCCCTAGGTTTGTTAAAGTGGAAATGGATTTAAGCGTGGTGTCACCAAAATGTAATGGGGTTAGCCTGCTACGTGGGCAACCGCATATCATAGCACAGAATTGTGTTTTGTTTGTTGTAAACCCTACTATTAATACTTCTAAATATACCAAGAAGCCACAAACAAACCTCCCATCCTCAAAAACAATTAAACATCCTAAAAAAAGGACGGACCTGCTCCGATGAACAGCATCACCTGTTTCTGGAAAATAGAAAAAAAATAAACACAAACAGATTTAAAAATAGAAGCTGTAAAATAAATGGCTGGTATATAAAACTAAAAGAAGACTATCTTCCCCATAGAAATGAATAGAAAATAATGTAAACATGTTGAATAAATGTATGAAAAAATTTAAACAATTATTAAAAATGTAAAACATGTAAAAAAATGTAACAACATTTTAAAGTATAAATTGCAATATTATTTATCTATATATAGGGATATGACTGTTCCCGTGAGTGCTGGTATTAATTTACCGTGAGCTTGAGGAATTTACACGCCGTGTCCGTCACCGCGTCACAAAGCACCTGACAGCGAGTGAAGGGAGGGAGACGGAATTGGAGCATGAATATATATGTGATCAAGAACCCTCAGAGGTTCGAAACGCGTCATGGCGGCCATGCACTGAAGAAAATAAATATATATTTGCACTGAAAAAAGTGGAGTTCGCGCCTTTTTTGGTTTCGGGGGCTTGGACCGCTGAGAGACCGCTGAGAGAAAGGAGTACGGAATATATATATATTAATTCTCTTAATCTTAAGTTCACATGCACTATCAGCAAAAAATCTATTGTCTTTCTAGATCTTGAATTGTATATAGAGAACCAGAAAATACAATCTAGGACGTTTAGGAAACCAACGTCAGGTAATGCTATCCTTCATGCTGACAGTTTCCATCCTCGCAAACTCATAGAGAGTATCCCATATGCAGAATGCTTGAGGATGAAACGAAACTGCAGCACCCCAGCCAGTCTCCAGACATCTACAGACAGTCTTTTCACACGGCTAAAGAATAGAGGTTACGATACCAAAACACTCAGATTAGCGAAACAAAAAAGTGAGAAATTTAAACGGGAAGATCTTATTTTCAAGGATAGCACACAACAATCACAGAAGACAACAGACTATATACCTAGAATCATCACAGGTTACAACACTTATCACCAGAATTTAAGAAAGATTCTGTACAGACACTGGCACCTAGTACGAAATGATCCCACCATAGGACCAATCTGTACCAAATTCCCCCAGTTGGTGTTTAGAAAAGCTAAGAGCATGCATCAAGAATTGGTTAATAATGCACCTGTACACACCAAGGGGGGAAGTTGGCTCAGACCCCAGAGGGGCTTTCAGAAGTGTTCCAAATGCAAAGCCTGCAAATATGGTGTGAACACAAGAACCATCTCTCTTCCCCTCAGAAAAACCCCTTTTGAGATCCGAGGGAGTTTTTCTTGCAAAACGGATTTTGCAGTATATGTCCTCCGCTGTATCTGCAACAAATTTTATGTGGGGAGTACGATACATCCAGTACATGTCCGGATATTACAACACCTCAGGGCCATCACAAATGATGACCCGACATATCCGGTAGCGAGACACATCAATCAACATCATGAGGGCAGAACAGAAGAAATATCTTATTTTGTCATTGACAGTATTGCAAAAAACATTAGGGGAGGGAACAGACAATTAAGTCTGAGAAGACTGGAATCAAAATATATTATACTTCTGGATAGCAAGATCCCCAATGGGATGAATGCTGACGAAGCACTCAATGTACATCTCTAGTAACTAGGGAATGCCAACTGTGCGCGCACCCCGCTCCTGAACTCCGATCCTTAACACATGGTTCCTTTTTCTTCTCTTTTTTCACAATCTTTCAATTTTTCTTGGCACATACACCTTTACCATATACCCTCTATTTTCAAAATTTTTGCTTGTCTGCCCACTTGGGCTCTACTCAAGAGCAAATACTCAGTTTGACAAAGTGTATTTCACAAATTAGTGCATCACAATGACTTATGTATTTTATTTAAACGTCAAACTAAACTATAGTGCTCTTTTTGCAACAATGCTTTAATACTTGTTTTCAACACAAGTTAAAAATGCTATATGTATTTTAATTCAGTACTGAATTTTTTGTTATATGGTCAAGACATACCTGTTATTTCTTTTATGTCTATGTACATAGTTGCTGTGGCAACCATGGTGGAATGTGCCTCGTTTCAGTGATAAAAAGAAACACTGTAGAGGGACCAGATGTAGTGAAGAAGACGGTTTTCCCGTCGAAAAGCATCTTGGCGTCCTTGCGAAATAAAGTATTTCTTTGATCTATCATCCCACGGAGTCTGCGCCTGGATTTGTATGCGAAGAATTCAGGATTGGTTTAATATATATATATATATATATATTACCTACTGGCGGTCGCCAGTAGGTAGTTATAGTTAGGACCCTGTTTCCATAGGAAATCCGCAACATTCTATTTGGAATAACTTTGGCGCCGGTCGACGAATCCACGCGAAATTTTCAAAATAGGTGGGGCGCTACGCTCCGCTCCTACCCTGAAAGTCTCGGGGGGATTCGTCAAGCAGGGGCCGAGAAAAAAGGGGGGTCCCAAAACGCGTTTTCCCCATGCATTTTTCCATAGGACCTTTAGACACAGCTACAGCCCGAACGGCTGAACAGAATTACTTGAAATTTGGCAGAGAGGTAGCCATAAGGTCAAGGAAGTGCCTTTTGCAGGTCTGGTGTAAATCTGTTCAGTATTTCCTGAGAAAATAGCATTTAAAAGCATATATATATGTGGGCGGAGCCTAACCACACATCTCATCCTGAGATCTGATTGGCTGTCAGCACTTCATCCAAGAAGTGTTGGCAGCCATCTTGGGACCAATATACATGATAGCACCTCATTAAAAAGCATTGCAGTTAATAGAAGGTTTTAAGACTTTAGTTACATTATAAATCATTTGTTGATGGTACCATACTCATTTTAGGAATTGTGGTATGTTCTAAGGTGATTTCACCATGTGAAAAAGCCTTCTGCTGGGATATCATGATTGAGAGAAAAATATTTTCTCATGCTTTTACCACAGAGGTTTGGAAGGTGATCTATAGGCTAAACTGAGAGCTTATTTTCTGTAAATTCACATTATCTTTCTCAGTCATGTGAGAATGAAGTCTGACATTCTCAGTAAAACATGTACATCCAACAAGGGCAGAGACTGTCAGTTGATTCCTTTGTGTTCTACTGCAGCTTCCCAGAGTGTTCCAAAGAACTACTAGTGCGCTAACAGTTCTACTTATGATAAACATATGGCACACCTGAAGCCATCTTGCTTGGATTAAAGTGGTAACTCTTAAAACATTTAATTTAAAAAGGAACAAAATGAGGGGGTTCATTTTTCCATAAAAAGTATGATTAGTGCTGCAGAAAGAAAAATTTGGGCACATTTTGAGTGACTTCTCAAATCCTCTTCTATTTCATTAAAAAATTCTGACATGCAGACTGAAACATGCACTTTCAATACCAGCAGCAGTTTTCCCTGGTGAGCAGTAGCTTTACTACAGTGATCCAATGAGCAAAAAGAGTACTAACATTCTGAATTTATGGCAAATGTGTGACACATCTGAATGCCTTCTTGATGGAATCAAAGTAAAAAACTGAAAGTATTTCCTACTGAGGAGACTGCAGTAAATGAGGAAATTAGGAAACTTCATAACAAATAAGTCTCCCAATATGGCCACCAGAGACAAAAGAGCCCAAATGTAGCCCAAATATCACCCAGATGTAGCCCAAGTATAGCCCAATGACAGAATGTCCCAGAATGTTCTTAAAAACAACTAGAGCGCTTACTGCCTTCATTATGACAAAAGTAAGGCACACCTGAAGCCATCTTGATTGGAATAAACTGGTAACACTTAAAACATTTAATTTAAAAAGGAACACAATGAGGAGGTTCATTTTGCCATAGAAATTATGATTAATGCTGAAGAAAGAAAATGAGGGCACATTTTGAGTGACTTCTCAAATCCTCTTCTATTTCATTAAAAAATTCTGACATGCAGACTGAAACATGCACTTTTAATACCAGGAGCAGACTTCCATGGTGCAGTAGTTTTACTACAGTGATCTAATGAGCAACTAGAGTGCTAACATTCAGAATTTATGGCAAATGTGTGACATATCTGAATACCTTCATGATGGAATCAAAGTAAAAAACTGAAAGCATTTCCTACTGAGGAGACTGCAGTACATGAGGAAATTAGGAAACTTCATAACCAATAAATCTCCCAAGATGGCCACCGGAGACAAAATAGCCCAAATGTAGCCCAAAATCACCCAGATGTAGCCCAAATATAGCCCAATGACAGAAGTGTGCAAAACACTTATTATTTTGTGTTTTTGCAGTGTTATATAGTGCAGACTTGTCAGGTATTGGAGTGCTTTACATGAGCATTGGTTACATCACACAAGAACAAATTCATTTTGGTTGTAGACATGGGGAGACTAAGTGATTTGACCAGAATCACAGAATGTCGAGCTGAAGCAGAAACTTCAACCTGGTTCCCCAGTTGCAAAGTCTGCAGTTCTGGAAGTAACACCACATCCTCTCCCCTAAGTGCAACATTTAATCAAGTGGTCAACTGGATAAAAAAACATAAAGATAACAAATAATTTAAAAGTGCTTTGTCGCTATTTGAAAACTCAGAAAATATGTCCTTATTTTAGTCTTTTACAGCACTAACCATAATTTTGATGCCAATAAGACCCTCTCATATATGTAATTTCTAAAGGAAATGCTCTAGGTATTACAGTTTTGATTACATCAAGATGATGTCAGGCGTTCCACACTTTTGTAATAAATATAGAATGTTAGCAATCTAGTTGTTCATTAGGATACTGTTGAGAGGCAGAGGCCAGGGGCACGGACTCTGAAAATTGAAGGCAGGTAGGAGGGTGCAAAGGCAACAATTTAACCACACTGAGCAGGCAGGAAGGGCCGTGGAAGCACACCAGACTATGGAGGGCAGTGGAAAGGGGGGCAGGGGCAACAAACCAACAATACAGGACTTGCAAGAGAGGCTGTTGGAGGGAAGATCTATTACGGGTCAAGGAAGCTAGGGGTGGTCCCCAGATCCCCGGGAGCCACCAATGAACTGAGCAGGAGAGTGAGTCAGGGACAAAAGGGGCACCTTAATTTGAGCCGGGGTGCCTAGGAACGCTTGCTCCAAAAATGAAGAAAACAGACATATGAGACATGGAATTGGAGGCAGAATACAATGGCAGTTTAATGAGAAGATGCAACTTCAAAGAAACCGCAGAATAGAGACATAAAGTACAAAATCCAGAATCCAGATAATCATACAGCTGTCATAATATTCTCTGTATCTCAATTAATGTACTGACAGAGAGAGAGAGAAAACACATCTATAAATGCATCATGAGAAACAAGTTACACCAAGGAAAATGTTACCTAGGAACACTCACGTTTACTCTTAGAGCAAGCATTCCTGCAATTACAATACAAAATCTTTTAAATGCAAAAGTAAAGAGAACAATGGTTAAACATAACATGACATTTCATATAGGGAAAATAGAATAAGATACTTCAAGCAAAGCAGAGCAAGACATTTTAAGCAAAGGAAGACAAGAGCTCCCAGCTCTTGGGGAAAACCTGCCCTGCCTGTTAACCTACATACAGACGGCGAGGTAGTCCGTCGATATCTGTGGGTGCTCCCTTTTTATATCATTTTGTGGGCTCCTTTGCACGCTACATCTACCTACGTATGCTACCCAAAAGCTTCGTCTGCAGATTTTACCAGACATTTCGTCATTTACCCACTTAATGCTGACAATGGACTGGGTGAAAAGGTCAGTCTCTCGGCCAATCGCTTATCGTAAGTTCCATAGAGCAAGCAGAAAATAATGGGTATTGTACGGGAATTCAATATATTCATGTATAAAATCTCCTCAGTTCTCCTAACTTGACGCTCTGCGGTTGCCACCTTCTTAAAAGCGGGAAACCTGCCCAGGAAGCAAGTACCAGTCCAGGATGCAGCCTACTGTATGTCGACAGCTTCAGGGGGATGTTGAACTTTGATACCGAGCACGGAGCACTCGGGTAGGGTGGGGGCTACTAGTTTGGATCAGAAGGCCTCGCAGACCTGCCTTCAGACTGCTATACACTAAAATTGCAGAGCTATGGTCAATTTAACAAAGAGGCCTACATATTGAACAGAAGGGCCTACACAGGGGTTTTATGCTGGCTGAGTGGTAAGGATGTCTCAGGATAATTATATACCAACACAGGACCCGCTGGTCAATTTAATACGGCCTACAAATGCAGCTGGCAGGGCAAGGACAAGGGTCTCATACTTCAGGTGTGGACAGAACGGGCCAGGGGCCCCCTGTGATACAAAATCTACCCTCCTTCAAGGCTGTGGCAATGTAATAGACCATTGTGGGCAGAAGGAAGAGGCAATGGTAGTACAACCATACATGCCAACAGACCCGATTCAGCCAGGAAACGTCCAATGTTTTTAAGCTCAAATGGGCTTTATTTGATCTGTCTCCTGTCTACAATATCCTCTTTTTCAATGTAACTCAAAGGGGAAAATCAATACCCCAGTTTTTTTTCAAAATCTCCCTCTTACCAAGTTCAAAATGTTCGCAAGTATGGTACATTGGATCATGGAAGGAAATGGGATAGGGACATGGACTTGGATAACAGAGGACAGGAGGGACATGGAGAGGTGCACCAAACTGACCCTGCAGGGCAGGCATCAGGGTTTGCAGCAGCACAATACACCACACAGGGCATGCAGGACGGGAGTGCAGCACAACAATCCATAGAAAGCAAGAGGGAGGGGACAGGACCATGCACATGGACAACAGAGAACAGAGGGGCAAGAGGCAATGGTAGCTAGCTGACCATAATGGACAGACAGGAGAGAAAGCTGCAGTATAACAGACCATAAAGGGCAGGAGGGACGGATCAGGGGCATTACAATGGAACAGACAAGCCAGGAGGGAGGGAGTAGGGCTGGGGGCAAGGGGGCAGGGCAGGAGCAGCAAGATAGCCATGGAGGTCAGGCAGGATGGGCACTAGAAGCAAGACACACCATGAAGAGCAACAGTGAGACTGTGATGGCATACACACAGACCATGGAGGGAAGGTGGGAGGGGGTCAGGGGCAGCTAACTGACCACACAGGGAAGGTGGGAGGGGCCATGGCAGCACAGAAGACCATGCATGGCAAGTGGGAGGGTTAGTGGCAGCACAATGGCTATGATGGGCAAGAAGGAGGGTGGAGGGGCATGCACAAAGGACGATGGAGGATAGAAGGAAGGGTCAGGACCTGTGCACAGACAAGAAAGTTCAGGTGAAGGGACCTCACAACAGACCACACGGGGCAGGCAGGAGGAGCAGTTGCAGCACAACAGACCAGGGAGGGCAGAAGGGTGTGGCAGTACAATGGACCATGTAGGACAGGAGGAAGAGGATAGGGGCATGGCATGTGGACAGGCAGGGTGGAGGTGGCAGGGACAGGTTACAGTCATCTGACAATGCTAGGCAGGTGGGAGGGAGTGGCAGCTCAACAGAACACTCAGAGTAGATAGGAGTGGCAGGTCCATGGGACATGGTGAGCAAAAAGGATGGAGCAGGGGCATGCACAAAGACATCGGAGGGCAGGGGGAAGGAGAATAGGGGCAGCAAGCTAAGCACAGAGTTTAAGCAGGAGGTCAATGATGGGGCATAGAATTGGGCAATGGAGGGCAGGAGGAGTGGACTGGTACATCATACTAAATTGAGGGCAGTGGCAGCACATCAGACCATGCATGGCAGGAGGGAGGAGGCTAGTCCATGGATTCACACAACAGAGGATAGGGAGGAAGGGGATGGGGCAGCAAGCTAACTGTTCAGAGAAGGCGGGTATTAGGAACTTTATTGTTTTTAAAACATTGTGTCTGTGCGAACTACTTAAAATATGAACAAGTATGCAGCATAATCTCACTTTTATTCAGGAAGAAGAGGACGTTTGTGACTGTGACTCCGGGCTCACTTGGCAGAAACACCCCCTGACCCTCCACCCCCTATCGCAAAATGTAATGCCCGTGAAAAGGGTAGGTGAACACAGTGTTATATAGAACATAGTCCTGAGAGCACGATTGAAAATGAAAACTAGATATAGTGTATGGTATAAACTATGCACCAAAAAGTGTGATATAAGATGAACCGGGCGTGAAATATAATATGCAATACATTGTGCGCAATGACAGATTCATTGGAGAGCGCGAGATAGCACAGGCACTAGCGCGTGCTATGCGATATGCGCCTTGGAGTGTAATATGCACAGGGCAGTGTTGTGTAACCTAACTAGTCTCTAAAGTTGTAATATAAAATATGTGCTGGGGAGTGTAACGTTGCATATGCACTGTGACAAAGATATGGATCCCAGATTGTAATATGTATGGCATAGCACTGTGCGTTATAACATAGGCATCGAGAAAGGCACGTTAGATGGGGCAATATAACCCGTGCGAAGACAAGTGTGGCATGACATATTCACGGGGTGGTGTTACAGTGCACATGGGCTAGAGAGTGTCATAGCATATGCACTAGCTAGTGGAATACAACACAGAGGTGTGTGGCACTCGGCAGGCAATGGTGGGTGTAACACAGCATTGGGCTCTGTCAGGAGCACGCTGTGACTCTCAAGTGATGTTCGTCCCCTTTCCAGAGAGTAAAATAAAAAGTATTACACATCCGGCAGTGGATGTGTGTTTTATTAACCGTGAGGGGGGTTTCTTGCATAGTTTTGGTCGAATTTTTGTCGAATCCCCTTTGAATGGCTTGGTGTGCATGTGTATTAAATGTGCCCGTCAATAGCTACCCATGTTTGTATAAATAAACGACAAGGGTGTCTACCAGGATTAGGCACGGTAGGGCATCAGACATGTCAGAGCTTCACTAGTGGTGTAAATACATTCCACGTGGATTCATTGCATGCATAGTCGCCTTTTAATGAATATCACGCAAATCGTCATGGTGATAGGTACGTACGGTTTGTCCAGCATGTCCTAGGTGTGTCTATAAATATATATTTTTTAAAAATAATAAAAAACAGTGGCCGGCCCTGGGGATTGGGGTCAAAAAAATATAATTAGGAGACTGGCCCTGGGGGATGGGGTCATCAGGGCCAATAAATTAGAATAAGAAGGGGAACCAAACAGCCCCCCTTCTTAAAAAACTAAAATAAATAAAAGACTGGCATCGTGCCGGAGGCCATGCCCCCTTCGTGCAGCACTCTACAAACGCGCCCCCAACAGGCATCTCCAGTATGCGCCAGGGAGCTGCGCTGCAGCCAGGTGTTCTGAGGCCAAGCCCCTTTTTACACCTCTCTGCAACGCAGCTCTGTGGCGCTTACTGGAGGTACCTAGTGGTCTAGTTTGACCCTAGGGACCCTTAGGATTCAGGGGGACTTAATCTCTCAACTTAGAACAGCCACAGGGCGCGTTTACACAGTGGTGAAGGGAGGGGACGGGGCCTGAGGTGACGTGTGCAAACACGCACTATGGCACGTTTTAAATTGGGGATATAATTTCCCTTCAATACTGAGGGCCCCTGGGGGCTAACTAGCCCACCAAGTGCTTCCAGTAAGCGCCACTGAGCTGCATTGCAGAGAGGTGGTCCAGGCCGTGCCACTTTTTACACCTCTCTGCAACGCAGCTCTGTGGCACTTACTGGAGGTACCTAGTGGGCTAGTTGGACCCTAGGGACCCTCAGGATTCAAATGAACGCAATCTCCCAACTAAAAATGGACACAGGGCGTGTTTACACAGTGGTGAAGGGAGGGGACGGGGCCTGAGTTAACGTGTGCAAAAACGCCCTGTGGCCTGTTTTAAGAGGTAGTTTTAATCCCCATGCCCTATTATACACTAGGGGCTTACAGAGGAGGTCATGCTAATCACAGGGGGACCCCAACGCATAATGTTCCCTAGTGTATGTAGGTGTTTTCACTGTATTCTAATTGTCTTTTAACATAGCACTGGCTATAGGACTGGTTAGTCAGACTCAGTTACCACCAGTATCCGTCTGAAAAAGTTGAGGGTACAGGATGATTTTGCAACAAGGCTTCTTTCTGCTCTTCTTTATGTTCTTTCTGCACGTTATCCTTCTTCCTGCACTTATCTTCGTATTTGAGGACTTCTGTTGCTTCTTTCTGCACTTCTTTTGTTTCTTTCTGTGCATTTTTTCTTCTTTCTTCACATGTCCTATCTCTGTAGGCATAGTTAGAAATTAGCATTTAAAAAACCTTTGAAATTCACAGAAAAAACCATAGGTTTCAGGCACGTTATAGTTAGGAATTAGCATTTAAAAAACCTCAGAAATTCACTGAAAAAACCATAGGTTTCAGGGGTGTTATAGTTAGCTGGACTTTTCACTTGTACAAAACCATTGAAATTCCCCCGTTATAGTTAGTTCAGCTAACTATAACTCGCGCGCCCGCAATGCACTGCTGATGACGTCACATATTACATCACTCATGACATGGTCAGTGACATCACTCATGACATCACTGATGACATCTCAAATGACACCACTGATGACATCACTGATGACATCATCCTTGTGATAGAGTGGCAGACCTCCTCTCACCCTAATATAACCTTTGATACACACATTCAAAAATAGAGACTAAAATTTTCAAAACAATGGACATACCAATACCAGTTACAACAACCTCTTCAGTAATTCTAAGATCCACATACACATCCACTCATTCAACAACAGTCCTATACAGTCACTCATACATGTACTCACTCATCATATGTACTCATACACCTATACATCCTGTTACACAATGCCATTCATCCATAGAGTTACTCACACACATAGTCACTCATGCTAATAAAGAATCAAACATACATTTACTTGCATATACAGTTATACACACACCACCACACTTACTTCTACGGAAACTTACACATACTTAGTCTTTTAAACAATCACTTATAGAAACACATGCTTATTCATACAGGAACTCTTTCAATCTCTCACTCTCACATATACTCACATATATACACCAATAGTCACATATACTAGTTTAAAACATATGTAGTTACTCATAAAGACGCTATTGAGACAGTCATTCACTCACTAACACACCCATACACACACTCATCCACCCATACAGTCCTGCACACATGCTGTGTTCAACACATACAAACAGTGAGTCACTCATTCATGCACCTATGCACTACGTAATACCCCCCACCGAACCATGCAGACACTCAGACTGATACTCAAAAAACCAACTAATAACCTATATAGACACCCATGTAGCTACTCACCAACCCATGCAGCCACTTATACACAAAGTGAGAGACTGATACAGATATTTACATATTTAAACATTACTCACTAAGCCATGTATTCACTATGATACACTTAATCAGTCAGTTACACAATCAATTTTTCAAAAACAAATCATCCATTTAGACACTTATATACCCATTTATTCTTCCATCGACCTTGAGATATACATATATAAAACATATTTAATTTTCAGAAAAACACACATTCACTGGATGATGTCATCAGTGATGTCATCAGTGATGTCATTTGAGATGTCATCAGTGATGTCATGAGTGATGTCACTGACCATGTCATGAGTGATGTAATATGTGACGTCATCAGCAGTGCATTGCGGGCGCGCGAGTTATAGTTAGCTGAACTAACTATAACGGGGGAATTTCAATGGTTTTGTACAAGTGAAAAGTCCAGCTAACTATAACACCCCTGAAACCTATGGTTTTTTCAGTGAATTTCTGAGGTTTTTTAAATGCTAATTCCTAACTATAACGTGCCTGAAACCTATGGTTTTTTCTGTGATATATATATATATATATATATATATATATATATATATATATATATATATATATATATATATATATATTCACAGAAAAAACCATAGGTTTCAGGCACGTTATAGTTAGGAATTAGCATTTAAAAAAACTCAGAAATTCACTGAAAAAACCATAGGTTTCAGGGGTGTTATAGTTAGCTGGACTTTTCACTTGTACAAAACCATTGAAATTCCCCCGTTATAGTTAGTTCAGCTAACTATAACTCGCGCGCCCGCAATGCACTGCTGATGACGTCACATATTACATCACTCATGACATGGTCAGTGACATCACTCATGACATCACTGATGACATCTCAAATGACATCACTGATGACATCACTGATGACATCATCCAGTGAATGTGTGTTTTTCTGAAAATTAAATATGTTTTATATATGTATATCTCAAGGTCGATGGAAGAATAAATGGGTATATAAGTGTCTAAATGGATGATTTGTTTTTGAAAAATTGATTGTGTAACTGACTGATTAAGTGTATCATAGTGAATACATGGCTTAGTGAGTAATGTTTAAATATGTAAATATCTGTATCAGTCTCTCACTTTGTGTATAAGTGGCTGCATGGGTTGGTGAGTAGCTACATGGGTGTCTATATAGGTTATTAGTTGGTTTTT
Source organism: Triturus cristatus (assembly GCF_964204655.1). Lineage (NCBI taxonomy): Eukaryota > Metazoa > Chordata > Amphibia > Caudata > Salamandridae > Triturus > Triturus cristatus. Next base: position 943,964,848 of record NC_140587.1, on the reverse strand, counting down.
GGAGTATCAGTCTGAGTGTCTGCATGGTTCGGTGGGGGGTATTACGTAGTGCATAGGTGCATGAATGAGTGACTCACTGTTTGTATGTGTTGAACACAGCATGTGTGCAGGACTGTATGGGTGGATGAGTGTGTGTATGGGTGTGTTAGTGAGTGAATGACTGTCTCAATAGTGTCTTTATGAGTAACTACATATGTTTTAAACTAGTATATGTGACTATTGGTGTATATATGTGAGTATATGTGAGAGTGAGAGATTGAAAGAGTTCCTGTATGAATAAGTATGTGTTTCTATAAGTGATTGTTTAAAAGACTAAGTATGTGTAAGTTTCCGTAGAAGTAAGTATGGTGGTGTGTGTATAACTGTATATGCAAGTAAATGTATGTTTGATTCTTTATTAGCATGAGTGACTATGTGTGTGAGTAACTCTATGGATGAGTGGCATTGTGTAACAGGATGTATAGGTGTATGAGTACATATGATGAGTGAGTACATGTATGAGTGACTGTATAGGACTGTTGGTGAATGAGTGGATGTGTATGTGGATCTTAGAATTACTGAAGAGGTTGTTGTAACTGGTATTGGTATGTCCATTGTTTTGAAAATTTTAGTCTCTATTTTTGAATGTGTGTATCAAAGGTTATATTAGGGTGAGAGGAGGTCTGCCACTCTATCACAAGGATGATGTCATCAGTGATGTCATCAGTGATGTCATTTGAGATGTCATCAGTGATGTCATGAGTGATGTCACTGACCATGTCATGAGTGATGTAATATGTGACGTCATCAGCAGTGCATTGCGGGCGCGCGAGTTATAGTTAGCTGAACTAACTATAACGGGGGAATTTCAATGGTTTTGTACAAGTGAAAAGTCCAGCTAACTATAACACCCCTGAAACCTATGGTTTTTTCAGTGAATTTCTGAGGTTTTTTAAATACTAATTCCTAACTATAACGTGCCTGAAACCTATGGTTTTTTCTGTGAATTTCAAAGGTTTTTTAAATGCTAATTTCTAACTATGCCTACAGAGATAGGACATGTGAAGAAAGAAGAAAAAATGCACAGAAAGAAACAAAAGAAGTGCAGAAAGAAGCAACAGAAGTCCTCAAATACGAAGATAAGTGCAGGAAGAAGGATAACGTGCAGAAAGAACAAAAAGAAGAGCAGAAAGAAGCCTTGTTGCAAAATCATCCTGTACCCTCAACTTTTTCAGATGGATACTGGTGGTAACTGAGTCTGACTAACCAGTCCTAGAGCCAGTGCTATGTTAAAAGACAATTAGAATACAGTGAAAACACCTACATACACTAGGGAACATTATGCGTTGGGGTCCCCCTGTGATTAGCATGACCTCCTCTGTAAGCCCCTAGTGTATAATAGGGCATGGGGATTAAAACTACCTCTTAAAACAGGCCACAGGGCGTTTTTGCACACGTTAACTCAGGCCCCGTCCCCTCCCTTCACCACTGTGTAAACACGCCCTGTGTCCATTTTTAGTTGGGAGATTGCGTTCATTTGAATCCTGAGGGTCCCTAGGGTCCAACTAGCCCACTAGGTACCTCCAGTAAGTGCCACAGAGCTGCGTTGCAGAGAGGTGTAAAAAGTGGCACGGCCTGGACCACCTCTCTGCAATGCAGCTCAGTGGCGCTTACTGGAAGCACTTGGTGGGCTAGTTAGCCCCCAGGGGCCCTCAGTATTGAAGGGAAATTATATCCCCAATTTAAAACGTGCCATAGTGCGTGTTTGCACACGTCACCTCAGGCCCCGTCCCCTCCCTTCACCACTGTGTAAACGCGCCCTGTGGCTGTTCTAAGTTGAGAGATTAAGTCCCCCTGAATCCTAAGGGTCCCTAGGGTCAAACTAGACCACTAGGTACCTCCAGTAAGCGCCACAGAGCTGCGTTGCAGAGAGGTGTAAAAAGGGGCTTGGCCTCAGAACACCTGGCTGCAGCGCAGCTCCCTGGCGCATACTGGAGATGCCTGTTGGGGGCGCGTTTGTAGAGTGCTGCACGAAGGGGGCATGGCCTCCGGCACGATGCCAGTCTTTTATTTATTTTAGTTTTTTAAGAAGGGGGGCTGTTTGGTTCCCCTTCTTATTCTAATTTATTGGCCCTGATGACCCCATCCCCCAGGGCCAGTCTCCTAATTATATTTTTTTTACCCCAATCCCCAGGGCCCGCCACTGTTTTTTATTATTTTTAAAAAATATATATTTATAGACACACCTAGGACATGCTGGACAAACCGTACGTACCTATCACCATGACGATTTGCGTGATATTCATTAAAAGGCGACTATGCATGCAATGAATCCACGTGGAATGTATTTACACCACTAGTGAAGCTCTGACATGTCTGATGCCCTACCGTGCCTAATCCACTGATGTGCTGCCACTGCCCTCAATTTAGTATGATGTACCAGTCCACTCCTCCTGCCCTCCATTGCCCAATTCTATGCCCCATCATTGACCCCCTGCTTAAACTCTGTGCTTAGCTTGCTGCCCCTATTCTCCTTCCCCCTGCCCTCCGATGTCTTTGTGCATGCCCCTGCTCCATCCTTTTTGCCCACCATGTCCCATGGACCTGCCACTCCTATCTACTCTGAGTGTTCTGTTGAGCTGCCACTCCCCTCCCACCTGCATAGCATTGTCAGATGACTGTAACCTGTCCCTGCCACCTCCACCCTGCCTGTCCACATGCCATGCCCCTATCCTCTTCCTCCTGTCCTACATGGTCCATTGTACTGCCACACCCTTCTGCCCTCCCTGGTCTGTTGTGCTGCAACTGCTCCTCCTGCCTGCCCTGTGTGGTCTGTTGTGAGGTCCCTTCCCCTGAACTTTCTTGTCTGTGCACAGGTCCTGACCCTCCCTTCTATCCTCCATCGTCCTTTGTGCATGCCCCTCCACCCTCCTTCTTGCCCATCATAGCCATTGTGCTGCCACTAACCCTCCCACTTGCCATGCATGGTCTTCTGTGCTGCCATGGCCCCTCCCACCTTCCCTGTATGGTCAGTTAGCTGCCCCTGACCCCCTTCCACCTTCCCTCCATGGTCTGTGTGTATGCCATCACAGTCTCACTGTTGCTCTTCATGGTGTGTATTGCTTCTAGTGCCCATCCTGCCTGACCTCCATGGCTATCTTGCTGCTCCTGCCCTGCCCCCTTGCCCCCAGCCCTACTCCCTCCCTCCTGGCTTGTCTGTTCCATTGTAATGCCCCTGATCCGTCCCTCCTGCCCTTTATGGTCTGTTATGCTGCAGCTTTCTCTCCTGTCTGTCCATTATGGTCAGCTAGCTACCATTGCCTCTTGCCCCTCTGTTCTCTGTTGTCCATGTGCATGGTCCTGTCCCCTCCCTCTTGCTTTCTATGGATTGTTGTGCTGCACTCCCGTCCTGCATGCCCTGTGTGGTGTATTGTGCTGCTGCAAACCCTGATGCCTGCCCTGCAGGGTCAGTTTGGTGCACCTCTCCATGTCCCTCCTGTCCTCTGTTATCCAAGTCCATGTCCCTATCCCATTTCCTTCCATGATCCAATGTACCATACTTGCGAACATTTTGAACTTGGTAAGAGGGAGATTTTGAAAAAAAACTGGGGTATTGATTTTCCCCTTTGAGTTACATTGAAAAAGAGGATATTGTAGACAGGAGACAGATCAAATAAAGCCCATTTGAGCTTAAAAACATTGGACGTTTCCTGGCTGAATCGGGTCTGTTGGCATGTATGGTTGTACTACCATTGCCTCTTCCTTCTGCCCACAATGGTATATTACATTGCCACAGCCTTGAAGGAGGGTAGATTTTGTATCACAGGGGGCCCCTGACCCGTTCTGTCCACACCTGAAGTATGAGACCCTTGTCCTTGCCCTGCCAGCTGCATTTGTAGGCCGTATTAAATTGACCAGCGGGTCCTGTGTTGCTATATAATTATCCTGAGACATCCTTACCACTCAGCCAGCATAAAACCCCTGTGTAGGCCCTTCTGTTCAATATGTAGGCCTCTTTGTTAAATTGACCATAGCTCTGCAATTTTAGTGTATAGCAGTCTGAAGGCAGGTCTGCGAGGCCTTCTGATCCAAACTAGTAGCCCCCACCCTACCCGAGTGCTCCGTGCTCGGTATCAAAGTTCAACATCCCCCTGAAGCTGTCGACATACAGTAGGCTGCATCCTGGACTGGTACTTGCTTCCTGGGCAGGTTTCCCGCTTTTAAGGAAGTGGCAACCGCAGAGCGTCAAGTTAGGAGAACTGAGGAGATTTTATACATGAATATATTGAATTCCCGTACAATACCCATTATTTTCTGCTTGCTCTATGGAACTTACGATAAGCGATTGGCCTGAGAGACTGACCTTTTCACCCAGTCCATTGTCAGCATTAAGTGGGTAAATGACGAAATGTCTGGTAAAATCTGCAGACGAAGCTTTTGGGTAGCATACGTAGGTAGATGTAGCGTGCAAAGGAGCCCACAAAATGATATAAAAAGGGAGCACCCACAGATATCGACGGACTACCTCGCCGTCTGTAGGTAGGTTAACAGGCAGTGCAGGTTTTCCCCAAGAGCTGGGAGCTCTTGTCTTCCTTTGCTTAAAATGTCTTGCTCTGCTTTGCTTGAAGTATCTTATTCTATTTTACCTATATGAAATGTCATGTTATGTTTAACCATTGTTCTCTTTACTTTTGCATTTAAAAGATTTTGTATTGTAATTGCAGGAATGCTTGCTCTAAGAGTAAACGTGAGTGTTCCTAGGTAACATTTTCCTTGGTGTAACTTGTTTCTCATGATGCATTTATAGATGTGTTTTCTCTCTCTCTCTGTCAGTACATTAATTGAGATACAGAGAATATTATGACAGCTGTATGATTATCTGGATTCTGTATTTTGTACTTTATGTCTCTATTCTGCGGTTTCTTTGAAGTTGCATCTTCTCATTAAACTGCCATTGTATTCTGCCTCCAATTCCATGTCTCATATGTCTGTTTTCTTCATTTTTGGAGCAAGCGTTCCTAGGCACCCCGGCTCAAATTAAGGTGCCCCTTTTGTCCCTGACTCACTCTCCTGCTCAGTTCTGTGGTGGCTCCCGGGGATCTGGGGACCGCCCCTAGCTTCCTTGACCCGTAATAGATCTTCCCTCCAACAGCCTCTCTTGCAAGTCCTGTATTGTTGGTTTGTTGCCCCTGCCCCCCTTTCCACTGCCCTCCATAGTCTGGTGTGCTTCCACGGCCCTTCCTGCCTGCTCAGTGTGGTTAAATTGTTGCCTTTGCACCCTCCTACCTGCCTTCAATTTTCAGAGTCCGTGCCCCTGGCCTCTGCCTCTCAACAGTATCCTAATGAACAACTAGATTGCTAACATTCTATATTTATTACAAAAGTGTGGAACGCCTGACATCATCTTGATGTAATCAAAACTGTAATACCTAGAGCATTTCCTTTAGAAATTACATATATGAGAGGGTCTTATTGGCATCAAAATTATGGTTAGTGCTCTAAAAGACTAAAATAAGGACATATTTTCTGAGTTTTCAAATAGCGACAAAGCACTTTTAAATTATTTGTTATCTTTATGTTTTTTTATCCAGTTGACCACTTGATTAAATGTTGCACTTAGGGGAGAGGATGTGGTGTTACTTCCAGAACTGCAGACTTTGCAACTGGGGAACCAGGTTGAAGTTTCTGCTTCAGCTCGACATTCTGTGATTCTGGTCAAATCACTTAGTCTTCCCATGTCTACAACCAAAATGAATTTGTTCTTGTGTGATGTAACCAATGCTCATGTAAAGCACTCCAATACCTGACAAGTCTGCACTATATAACACTGCAAAAACACAAAATAATAAGTGTTTTGCACACTTCTGTCATTGGGCTATATTTGGGCTACATCTGGGTGATTTTGGGCTACATTTGGGCTCTTTTGTCTCCGGTGGCCATCTTGGGAGATTTATTTGTTATGAAGTTTCCTAATTTCCTCATGTACTGCAGTCTCCTCAGTAGGAAATGCTTTCAGTTTTTTACTTTGATTCCATCATGAAGGTATTCAGATATGTCACACATTTGCCATAAATTCTGAATGTTAGCACTCTAGTTGCTCATTAGATCACTGTAGTAAAACTACTGCACCATGGAAGTCTGCTCCTGGTATTAAAAGTGCATGTTTCAGTCTGCATGTCAGAATTTTTTAATGAAATAGAAGAGGATTTGAGAAGTCACTCAAAATGTGCCCTCATTTTCTTTCTTCAGCATTAATCATAATTTCTATGGCAAAATGAACCTCCTCATTGTGTTCCTTTTTAAATTAAATGCTTTAAGTGTTACCAGTTTATTCCAATCAAGATGGCTTCAGGTGTGCCATACTTTTGTCATAATGAAGACAGTAAGCGCTCTAGTTGTTTTTAAGAACATTCTGGGACATTCTGTCATTGGGCTATACTTGGGCTACATCTGGGTGATATTTGGGCTACATTTGGGCTCTTTTGTCTCTGGTGGCCATCTTGGGAGACTTATTTGTTATGAAGTTTCCTAATTTCCTCATTTACTGCAGTCTCCTCAGTAGGAAATACTTTCAGTTTTTTACTTTGATTCCATCAAGAAGGCATTCAGATGTGTCACACATTTGCCATAAATTCAGAATGTTAGCACTCTTTTTGCTCATTAGATCACTGTAGTAAAGCTACTGCTCACCAGGGAAAACTGCTGCTGGTATTGAAAGTGCATGTTTCAGTCTGCATGTCAGAATTTTTTAATGAAATAGAAGAGGATTTGAGAAGTCACTCAAAATGTGCCCTAATTTTTCTTTCTGCAGCACTAATCATACTTTTTATGGAAAAATGAACCCCCTCATTGTGTTCCTTTTTAAATTAAATGTTTTAAGAGTTACCACTTTAATCCAAGCAAGATGGCTTCAGGTGTGCCATACGTTTATCATAAGTAGGACTGTTAGCGCTCTAGTAGTTCTTTGGAACACTCTGGGAAGCTGCAGTAGAACACAAAGGAATCAACTGACAGTCTCTGCCCTTGTTGGATGTACATGTTTTACTGAGAATGTCAGACTTCATTCTCACATGACTGAGAAAGATAATGTGAATTTACAGAAAATAAGCTCTCAGTTTAGCCTATAGATCACCTTCCAAACCTCTGTGGTAAAAGCATGAGAAAATATTTTTCTCTCAATCATGATATCCCAGCAGAAGGCTTTTTCACATGGTGAAATCACCTTAGAACATACCACAATTCCTAAAATGAGTATGGTACCATCAACAAATGATTTATAATGTAACTAAAGTCTTAAAACCTTCTATTAACTGCAATGCTTTTTAATGAGGTGCTATCATGTATATTGGTCCCAAGATGGCTGCCAACACTTCTTGGATGAAGTGCTGACAGCCAATCAGATCTCAGGATGAGATGTGTGGTTAGGCTCCGCCCACATATATATATGCTTTTAAATGCTATTTTCTCAGGAAATACTGAACAGATTTACACCAGACCTGCAAAAGGCACTTCCTTGACCTTATGGCTACCTCTCTGCCAAATTTCAAGTAATTCTGTTCAGCCGTTCGGGCTGTAGCTGTGTCTAAAGGTCCTATGGAAAAATGCATGGGGAAAACGCGTTTTGGGACCCCCCTTTTTTCTCAGCCCCTGCTTGACGAATCCCCCCGAGACTTTCAGGGTAGGAGCGGATCGTAGCGCCCCACCTATTTTGAAAATTTCGCGAGGATTCGTCGACCGGCGCCAAAGTTATTCCAAATAGAATGTTGCGGATTTCCTATGGAAACAGGGTCCTAACTATAACTACCTACTGGCGACCGCCAGTAGGTAATATATATATATATATGGAATCCACAATCCTGAGCTAACCCAGTCACGGGCGCAAGAAACAGGTACGGACCACACTCGAGGAGAACAAGTTTTCCTTTATTTTGTTGCAGATAAAAACGTAGCTATTCAAAGCAAGTGCCCAGCCTGACACGTTTCGACTGCCCCACGGCAGCCTTGATCACATGACGCGCAGGACCTATCAGTGCAAATATATAGTGAAAGACAAAATAGGCACATATTACTGCTCTTCTCATTGGTTTAGATAAACCTAGTGCTCAAAAATTATTTAAAGGGCCACATTGCTCAAATACAATTGCGTAGAACAGATACCACATAAAAGGATATATATAATCCACAATGGAATACAGAATCAAAGCATGGTGCTCCTATTACAAATAAAGTGTTCTGAACTTGATCTTCATTCGTTTATATCTTCTATATGAGTACAGAGTATAATCTTTTTGTAGTTATCACCCTCATTAAAATTCTGAGCACTGAAAATATATTTTTTTCTCATAATAAGATTTTGACAGTACATTAGAAAGTGCCAAATAATTGAAGAATAAAGTGCATGTGTGCAAGTGCAAAAAAATTCAGAAAATATATTTACATATTGAATAACAGTATAAATACAAAGGGTAGCAGCGTATTTGTAAAGTGCCCTTGAAAAAAAGTCTTTTTCCTTTGTTTCAAATCATAAGTTTCAAGCATTCTTATAATATCGAGTTCCTTTGTTATGTTCCAAGAATGAGTCATCGGGTAAATCTAATAAAGAAAAACAGGAGGATATCATAGAATATATCTTAATATGACAAGACACTCAAACCTAAAAATCTGGCCAATACAATAATTGAATTAAATAATCAATAGTTTCTCTACAGTTAGGTACAATCTGCCGGTAAGTATATCCCATAAAACTTAATAAAATCCGAGTGTCAGATAAAACCAAGTACAATGGGACTATCACCGAATCTGTCATAATATTGTCTGTGATACATTTACTCATTAAAATACATAAATAAATAAATATATTAACTATAGATCATAAAACCAATCATTGAAGTTATACTAGACAAGTCTCTAGATTTGAGTTTTTGGCAATATTCCCAGTCAATGTAGATAAAATTTAGACTAAAATTACCGGCTACTTGTCAATGATGAGACCATTTTATAAAACCCATTATCCTATAAAAAATTGTGCAAATCATCACTGTTATTAAGTCCATTGGGCATTTTCGAATCAAGTAGCATAATGAATTCAGATTCTACTTGTCGTAATCTTTTTTCTCTGTTGCCTCCCCTGAAGTTTTTGGGCACTGAGCAGATAACAAAATACTTCAGATCATTTAGCTCGTTATTGTGCACCAGTTTCAAGTGTCTCGCTACTGGGTAGCTCAGATCTGAGTTGACCACTGCCCTGAGGTGTTGCAGAATCCAATTAAATATTTGTAATTTGGTGCTTCCTACATATTGTAGATGACAAGTGCACTCTAAAACGTATATTGCATAATCCGTTCTACAGGTGTAGTGTCCTTGTATTTTAATCGGTTCAGACTTAAAAGCTGTAACATATTCTGAAGTATTTTTGCCAAATTTACAAGCACGACATGAACTACATTTAAAAAATCCAGATCTTGCTGATAGCCAGGTGTTAGAGGTTATAACCTCAGGGCTATTTTTAACAAGGGCATCCCTCATAGAGGGTGCTCTTCTAAAAGTGAGATTCGGAAGTACTGGCAAGATCCTTGACAGAGTCATGTCTGATTTAACAATTGGCCAATTTTTATATAAGATTTTGCGGACTTTTCTCTCTTGTCTACAAAAGTTAGTTATCAATCTTATTTCGTTACTTGACTCAGTGATGGTCATACCTGTCTCTTCTTCAATTTGCACAACTGTGATAGGGGTTTCACCAGTTTCAGAAGGGTGACCAGTTTTGTTAGCTTTGTCTTGTGCTTTGGTCAATTCCTCTTCTTTATATCCCCTATTTAAAAATCTCTTAAAGGCTTCTGTTTGACAGTTTTTTCGGTCATCATCATGGCTACAGATCCGTTTGATTCTTAAAAATTCACCATAGGGAATACTACGTATAAGATGTCTAGGATGTGCACTTTTGGCGTGGAGGATCGAATTTCCCGCTGTTAACTTTCTATATAGTCTAGTCTGAATTTTCTTTTCTTTTATATAGATTTCTACATCTAAGAATTGAACTTTTTCTTTACTAATCTCCGATGTGAATTTCAAATTAAGGGTGTTATCGTTCAGGGTTTTAATAAAGTTTTCAGCTGTTTCTATTGAACCTTTCCAGATTAGACAGACATCATCTATAAATCTCCACCAGTGAAGCACATGTTGATCAAAACTTTTTTGGTGGGTACCTCTCAGTACATGCTCCTCCCACCAGCCCACGTGTAAACACGTGTAGCTGGGGGAGAAGCATGCTCCCATCGCCACACCGCGTAATTGTTGAAAAATCTCCTTATTAAACAGGAAATAATTGCGGGTTAGGCAGATCTCAATCATTTCAATCAACATTTTGTTATGTTCATACATGTGTATGTTTCTTTTATCCAAGTAATAGCGTATAGCATTAATACCATCACTATGATGAATACTGGTGTACAATGAGCTAATGTCCATCACAATTAGTAAACAATCCTCATCCCATTTAACAGTTTTCATTTTACATAAAAAATGTCCAGTATCTTTGATGAAAGAAGGCAAATTTTCAACAAATTCATGCAGAAAATGATCAACGTATTTCGACATTGCCTCCAGTAGACTTTTTGGGGCCGAAATAATGGGCCTGCCTGGGACTGGAACCACATTTTTATGTATCTTAGGAATAAAATAAAGAAAAGGAGTCATAGGATTCTCGTTTTTCAGAAAACTGTATTCATTCTTAGTTAATAGTCCTGAACGTTTCCATCGTGCCAACTCACTGAAGACAAATTCTTTATTCAATCTTAAATCTTGGAAGCTGGCTTTACGATAACAATTAAGGTCTTTGAGGTGCAACTCAGATTCTTCCATATACATTGACCGAGGCCATAAAACAATATTTCCCCCTTTATCTGCTTTGTTAATAATGACCTCTGTATGTTTTTGTAACTTTTGGATGAGTTTAGTGTATTGGATTTCAGCTTGATTACGTTGTCTATTTTGTTGCATGACCTCACAATTCAACTTCTTTAAGTCCTCTATCATGCAATCACTAAACACATCGATTGCATCCCTTGGCATCAATGGTATAAAGGATGATGGAGGTCTAAATGGACTAGCAATGGGAGTATTGCACGCTATGCCAGCTTCCAAGAGTTTTTCTTGTGTAGAAATTCCCTGTGTATTATTGGAATTAGCCAGATCCTGTGCTGTAATCAGAGTTCCCACATCTGCTACTTGGAGATTTGAGCTCAGACTATGAGTATTTCTGCTCTGAGATGCCTTATTCGCCGCTTGATTCAATTGAAAGTGTTTTCTAAGTTTTAGTTTGCGGATAAATTTAAAGACATCTACTCGTGTTTAAGTATACTTAAAACAACTCATAGGACAGTATGACAAACCTAAAGACAATAGTTGTTGTTCTGCCACAGTTAAAGTTATGTCCGACAAATTGATTACTGTATTATCATTTATAACGTTAGATATCTGATCTATTTGTTTCTGTTGAAATTCCTCCTGCCCCTTCCTCTGCCTCTGAAGTTTGATTTTCCGCCTCTGTTTTCTCCGTTGATTTCTTCTTGTCCTGGTTTCTGATTGCATGGTCTGAGAGTTTGCCGGCGGTCCTCCACTAAAAAAGAAAGCTCTTCTCCTGGTGCCAGATTTGTTGGTACCTGTGCCATATTTTGCCGTTGCTCCTCATCTGAATCGAAATTACTGCTTTCTATGCTACTGGATTCCACTGAAGATAAATCACTCTGTATAGGCAACGCGCTTGTTGTGCTTGCAGTGTTCTTAATACCTCCATTTGCAAGCGCTTGGCGCTTAATATTATCAAATTTTTTTGAAAAAGTAAAAACACGCCCAGTCTCATAGTCTCTTTTATCGCGTGCAAACTTATAAATCTTCCTTTCTTTTATTATTTCTTCATGTTTCTTCAGTTTTGCTGTGATTTCCTCTCTTCCCTTATTAATTTGTTCTTTTTGTTCATTATTTTCCAGCATAGCATTTATTTCTTCGATTTCTTTGAGAATTCCTACATGATCGATTTCTGCGTATTTAATCAATATTGACACCATATACATTGATGCATCCAGGTTATTAGTAGCCCACTCCTTTAACATCATAGGGTTTGGGTTTTCAAAAGAGGGAGCGATCATTACCCTTAGTCCTTGTGGTACTCTACCAACCTCTTTATACTTCTATAATGATTTATTTTCCCACCATTTAGTCATCTCATTTCGATGAAGCTTTTCAAGCCTTTTTAGAAGAGTTCTGGTATCATTGTTGGTAATAGGGGGAATATCAGCATTATGTGGTAATTCAGCTTGAACAATGTTCGAAAATAGGGCATTAGCTGCTGCTTCCCGGTCCTTTAGCGCGTCAGCTGTTGATAGCATGGCGTTTTAAAAATCTGCTTGTGCTTCACACAAAGTCTATGGACGTAATGTCCCGTCCCCGTGAAGCTACAGTGTTTCTCTATCCCTTCTACCCGCTGTAATAAGTGCTTAGATCATCCGAGCTGCTCACCTCCAAAGATATTGGCTCCGGTAACCTTAAGCGTCCTCCGACTCTCCAGGACCTTCGCACTTCAATCTGATCGGTGAGACAACGCTCTTACATCCGTTGTCACTTAGCGGGGGGCTGGTTACGTATATCCTTCGTGGATTACAACACAATTCACATCCGTGATTTCAGCCGTTAGATTGCCAGCCACAGCGTGAAGGGAGGGTCCGTAAAACGAAGACAGCTGACTTCGTTGAATTATAAGGAATCCACAATCCTGAGCTATCCCAGTCACGGGCGCAAGAAACAGGTACGGACCACACTCGAGGAGAACAAGTTTTCCTTTATTTTGTTGCAGATAAAATATATATATATAAGCAAGGTCGCATATTTACCTTTGCGAGAAAGTTTGATGCCATTAAAGCGTCTCAAGTGTCAATCTCACAACCCTCCTCTGGTCAAGCCCAGGCTGCCATGCCTACGTCCCAACTGGCATCGTCAGCTTCTGACCTCAGCTCAATACCTGACAGCGATTCCGACACCGAGCGCAGCAGGAATGCGGCACAATTGGGGTTTACCCGGTTCTCCTTGGCACAAGAGGTGGACTGTTTGCGACAAGATCGCCGCGAAACTCTGAGACCCAGAAGGCAAAATCCCAACAGCGCCAAAGGCGCAACCAAAAGCGCAGATGGCGACGACAAGCCCATCGCAACACCAAGCAAAAAAGGAAATACAACAAGAGGTGGAACAAGTAATGTTAGTGCCACATCAAATTACTGAGTCTACAGATTCTCCATCTGTTGTTAACCTTACTAGCATGCAATTAAGTCCGGCTGAGATCAATACTTTACATCTTGGTCTCTCTTTCAGCCCAGGGAGTAATTTCAACTACTCTAAAACCAGGATCGATTTATATAAATTTATCCGCAAGCTGAAGCTGCAAAAACATTTTCGTCTCAACCCTAACACACGGAGACCGAGCCTTACACCTATATCAGACTCTCAACAAGGATTGGTGGCCAACGACCTGGCCTTAATAAAGACCTCCAGGAATTGAGATATGAGGGTTCCAATGTGGATACAATGGAAGAACATTTAAGCTTGAATGTGCCGGGTCACACAAAATTCAAACCCAAATCTACCTACACGCCTTTGATGTTGCATGACAACATCGATATTTTTCATGAACTATCAATTACAGGGATTAAAAAACTCTACTCATCTACCCTTCGTGAAAAATTCAAATACACAGCACGCAACAATTGTTATTTCCAACTGGTCAGCAAATTACAAGCTGACAACAATATCATTGTTCGTCAATCTGACAAGGGGGGCAATGTGGTGCTCTGGCCTAAAGAACTATATCTGGAGGAAGCCCACAGTCAACTCAATGACCCACTTTGTTACAAACGTTGTGATGCAATTTCAGTTAAGGCTGCTAGAACTGAATTTTATTCCCACCTTGTTGCCTGGAGGAGCACAGGATTACTCAGCCAAGACGAGCTGAAGTATTTGAAAAATGACTTTCCAGTAACTTCTGTTATGTATTTTATTCCGAAGATACATAAGAACTCTGAGAAGCCTCCAGGCAGGCCTATCATCTCGGCGCGAGGTGGACTGTGTGAAAATACATCTGTATATATTGATGCCTTTTTGCAGGATCATGTTAAGACGTTGCCATCCTATGTGCAGGATACAAGTGATTTCTTAAGGAAAATAGCAGGGATTGATTGGGATCCGTCTTTCTGGTTGGTTACATTAGATGTAACCTCCCTCTACACCAGTATCTATCATTCTGACGGTGTAAGAGCAGTCCAGCACTATTTGGGAACCCGACCTCTTCATATGGTCAACCACAACAAGATGTTGCTAGCTATGCTTTCCTATTGCCTGCACAATAATTTCTTTATGTTTGGCAACCAATTCTATCAGCAAGTTAGAGGTGTGGCCATGGGGGCCAGCTTTTCTCCCAGCTATGCCTGTCTCCATATGGGCTACTGGGAGGAGCTGGTCCTCTATGGCCAACATCTGGATATTCTGTCTGAACATGTAATCCATTGGTATCGTTTTATAGATGATATCTTCATGGTTTGGCGAGGCACTAAACAGCAGATCCTTGATTTCATCAAGGTTATCAATTCCAATTCCCTCAATCTCAGCTTCACCTCAGACATCAGTCAAGATAGGGTGTTCTTTTTGGATGTTGAAATCTTTATTGATTTTGGCAAACTCCATACTCGCCTCTTTAGGAAACCGACTGCCGGTAATACGGTTCTCCATGCTGCAAGTCACCATCCTGTGCATCTCAATCGCAGCATTCCCTACGGGGAGATGCTACGCATCAGACGCATCTGCAGCACGGAGTCTGATTGCCTGGAGGCACAAAACTCTAGCAAAGCTCGTTTCCTAGCTAGGGGTTACTCTGCTTCAACGATTGATAATGCCATTCGTAAAGCTAACTGTTTAACTAGAGAGGAGACTCTAATCAGTAAGGGATCAACTGTCACACCAGCTTGCACCAGGGAACCAGTTAGACTGATTTGGACATACAATCGTCAACACCAAGCACTCAGAAAAATTCTGAGGAAAAATTGGAGCTTGGTTTGTAATGACCCTGTCATTGGGGACCTAATGGCAGCCAGTCCAAATATCACTTTCAGGAAAGCTCGCTCTATGAGCGATGCTTTAGTTAAATCTAGTCCTGAATTAACTTCTAACACAACCTGGATGCAATTTTGCAAAGGTTTCAAAAGATGCCCGAACTGCAAAGCATGTAGACAGGGAGTCAATAAGACGCAGTACACAATTCCGTTCTGCGACATGCCTCGCTCCATCACTAAACCACTCACATGCAAAACCGAGTACGCGGTTTACGTGCTGGAGTGTCCATGTGGCCTGCAATATGTGGGTAGCACCAAGTTGCAGGTTCACAAACGGATACTCCAGCATCTGCGGGCAATCAGTGGCAGTGATGCGTCTTACCCGGTGGCACGCCATTTTAAAGAACTACACAATAACAAAAGTGAACTATTAAAGTTCTTTGTTATTGATGCAGTGCTCCCATTAAGACGTGGTGGAAACAGAGAAGCATTACTCCGTGCCCTAGAAACGAGATACATCCTCGAGTTGGACACAAAGTCACCGCAGGGTCTTAATGCCAGTGAAGATTTCTTCACTTGTCTGTGAACTTGGTTACATTAATTACCATCCCCTAAGTGTTAGGCTGCTTTGCGTGTTGGTCACACCTCCTCTACCCATTGTAGGTTTTAAACACAGTATAGATGACACATTTTTAGATATACACGGAGCATTATATATATATATTTTTTCGGCATCTAGACATATTTTGGCACTTGCCGAAAATGTTGGGTTAAAGCTTGGATCGTGAAGGGAACTAAGGCTTCTTTACATTGGATTGTGATTTATAGGTGGCACTGCGTTAGTGGGACAGGCAGAAGTAACAGTGCAATTTACCCTGGTTGATGGACTAATGTTTTGAACTGCCGGGGGCACCATAATTGCAAACTATTGGAGTATACCCACTTGGGTCTTTTTCCCAACAGTCTACAACAGATGCATGCTGGACATTTGCAGGAAAGCATAGTTATCAGAGTTTGTTACACACAACTTCATTGCTTTCTGCTTTTCGTGCACATAATGAAAAACCAAATACAAGTTTTCACAAAAACATGTTGATTTGAAACAACGTGGTTTTTAATTGTAATTACTTGCCAGTCCTGTGGAAATGATTTTTAGCATATTTTTATACATTGTGTTATTTAATGAAATTTGCACTTTAGCATTTTTTAAATTATTTAACGCAGTTGCCTTTGATGCCAGCTCCCCGTTCTTATCCATGCTCCAATGTGTGTATATAACCTTTCTATGTCTAATGATGCAATGTTTGAATTAGCCAATGGTGTCATCTTACCAATTAGCATTGTGCACTTTAAAATGCGGGATCACAACTCCCATGGCGTCATGTGATCAAGGCCTCTGGGAAGGCTGAAACGCGTCATGCAGGCGGTGCTGTGAACTAAATAAAGAAAACCAACTCACTCGCTAACAGGGTCGGTCTCCGTTTGTTCCCGCTCTCCTCTTGGATTGTTGGCGTGCAGGTGTGTTCCAGGCGGAATCCTGTTATATATATATATATATATATATATATATATATATATATATATATATATATATATATATATATTCACTGAAAAAACCATAGGTTTCACACATGTTATAGTTAGCTGGACATTTTACTGATAAAAAACCAATGAAATTCCCCCGTTATAGTTACTGTAGGCAACTATAACTCACGCGACCGCAATCCTCTGCTGATGCTAATACTGTATTTAGACACTTATTTGCCCATATCTTCTTCCATTAAATTTTAGCTATACATATATTACAAATATTTTTTTTTCATAAAGACACATATGTCATCAGCAGAGGATTACGGTCGCGTGAGTTATAGTTGCCTACAGTAACTATAACGGGGGAATTTCATTGGTTTTTTATCAGTAAAATGTCCAGCTAACTATAACATGTGTGAAACCTATGGTTTTTTCAGTGAATTAGCAAGGTTTTTTAAATGCTATTTCCTAACTATAACGTGTGTGAAACCTATGGTTTTTTCAGTGAATTTGTACGGTTTTTTAAATGCTAAGTTACTTTACGCCATTTGTGGCGTGCGCGCCCACTTAACGCAGTTCGTTCCGTGCACGGTTTTTATCAACTTTAATAAGCCCTGTACATTTGGTGGCCTTCGGCCACCAAAAGCACAGGGGGTGAGGTCAATGTGGATAGTGTTTTTTTTATTTCGATTTTATAATTTCATGTTGCCAAAATTACGTTTTTTTTCTCTATTAATAAGCCCTGCACATTTGGTGGCCTGCGGCCACCAAAAGCACAGGGGGTGGGGTAAGTGTGGATAGTGTTTTTTTTATTTTTATTTTTTTACCGTAAGCGTACGGTAAGCTTACGGTAAGCGTACGGTAAGCGTACGGTAAGCGTACCCCGCGAAATTGCCGAAAAAAAAATAAAACCGTTTTTGCTCTTGGGGGATGTTTGGGGACTCCCTCAACATGACTATGTGGGAGGGAGTTGTCAAAACAGCCCCGTAACATGTTTTTGGCCATCATGTTTGATAAACAACACTCAGTGCGAGAGACAAAATGGCGGACGCCGCTTCCTGGTTTCGGCCGATTCGAATGTTTACTAAGATCTAAGAGCCAATCAGAATCGCGCTCGCGCACGCCACCGTAAGCTTACGGTAAGCGTACGGTAAGCATACGGTAAGCGTACCGTAAGCGGGCTCAGATATATATATTGATTTAAAGGCTATTTTCTCAGAATCTACTGAACAGATTTACACCAAACCTACAAAAGGCACTTCCTTGACCTAGGGACTACCTCTCTGCCAAATTTCTAGTAATTCTGTTCAGCCGTTCGGGCTGTAGCTCGTTCTAAAGGTCCTATGGAAAAATGCATGGGAAAAACGCGTTTTGGGACCCCCCTTTTATCTCAGCCCCCGCTTGACGAATCCCCCCGAGACTTTCAGGGTAGGAGCGGAGCGTAGCGCCCCACCTATTTTGAGAAATTCGCGAGGATTCGTCGACCGGCGCCAAAGTTATTCAAAATAGAATGTTGAGGTTTTCCTATGGAAACGTGGTCCTAACTATAACTACCTACTGGCGACCGCCAGTAGGTAATATATATATATATTCCATATGAAAGCACACCAAGGTTGAGACCGCTATATAATCCATATATATATAGATATCCTGCATAGTTACCTACTACAGCAATTCAAGTCAAGAGGGTCACAGCGGCATGTCATGCGGACTTCAAAGACATCAAAGACCAGAATGCTATCGGATGACACGCCCATTGGGGTGGAGTTAACAACTTAAAATGCCGAAAGCGCGGCGGTAAGAACTGTGTCGCTGTTACCTGAATGAAGATCCCAGTGAGCAAGGGCTATGAGAGCCTGAAACGCGTTTGGGGAAGATTTTAACTAGCAGGATGTTTTCCTACTCCCTGCTGTCTTGCCAATAAAGAAGGTAATTTCAACGACTGTGTGTGGCGCCTCTACCTTGGTGTGCTTTCATATGGAATATATATATATATATATATATAATATATATATATATATATATATATATATATATATATATATATATATATATATATATATATATATATATATATATTACCTACTGGTGGTCGCCAGTAGGTAGTTATAGTTACAACCTAGTTTTCATAGGAAAACCATTTTTTGAATTGCTAATAACTTTGGCGTCCTTTGACAAATCACTGGGAAATTCTCCAACAAAAACGTCTATTCAGGTCAGCTCCCATCCTGAAAGTTTGGGGGTGATTCATTAAGCGGGGGCTGAGAAAAAAGGGGGGTCCCAAAACGCGTTTTCCCATGTTAATTTCCGTAGGAAACTTTGCGACGAGCTACAGCCCGAACTGCTCAACGGAATTACCCCAAATTTGGAAAAAAGGTAGTGCTTGGATCAGAAAGCGACCTTTTTTTTAAATGCTGTAAATCCGATCAGTAGTTGCTGATAAATTAGAAAAATAAAAGTTTCAATATCTGAGCTGAGCCTAAGCCCGTGAACGAGCTTCACTGTGATTAGCTGTCAACACTCCAAACCACAAAGTGTTGGCAGCCATCTTGTGACTTGGTAGAAGTGAGTCACCAGAAAACAGAGAAACAAAGGTATAAAACAAGAGAAGGGGGCAGGGTAAAAACACCCTGCCCCCCTAGACCTGCTCAGGGGGTCCCAGAAGGACCCTCAGGGCCAAAGAAAGCAGTTTAAAAAATATATATATATCGGCGCAATTCTCTCTGGGGTCGCAAGTTCCCGCATTTTATTTTTATGAGACCCCGGGGTGGGCTAGGTCCCGGGGGCATTTCTTAAAAAATAATAGTGAGGGCTCGCTGGGGCCCGCTGGGGTCCCCACAGACCCGGCGCTTCACTGATGTTGTGAGGGGGGTTGCGCGTCCCCCCTCCTGGAGCCCTCCATTTGCTTATAACTTTGGCGTCGTTTGACGCATCTTTACTAAATTTTCCAGAAAATTTCTCTTTTTTGATGAGCTCTTATCTTGGTCAACTTATCTGATACGATACTCACTAAAGCTGAATCTCAAGTCTTGTCCCTGGGCCTGTCGTTCTGCCCACGTAACAGTTTCAATTATGTTCAAACCCGAATAGATGTTTTTAAATTCATACGGAAGCTGAAACTGAAAAAGTATTTCAAATTAAACATAGTACAAGATCAGGCATCAACCATATCTATGAAAGAGCGACCCAGGAGTAAATTTCAAGTAGCAGACATCAACATGCTTAAAACAGTACATGCCTTATCCACAAATGAAGAAAGTGGTAGTGGCTCAACTCAAGATGAATTGGCATCAATGGGCATAACCAACAGCCTTCCATGCTATAGTCACTTTAAACCATCCTCCACGTTTATACCTCTTATGGCAAAAGATGTTATCGACAGCTTTAATGATATAGTAGTTGAAGATCTAAAAACTTTGCAGACTGTATCATCCAGAAAACATAAAAGATACAAGTACATGGAAAATCAATATGCTAAGTTGATGAAAAAATTAAGGAGCAACTCTAATCTTATCATTAACAAAGCTGATAAAGGTGGCAATATCGTCATTTGGCCTCGCACGCTCTATATGGAAGAGGCGAATCGCCATTTGGAGGACACTTTGTGCTACAGCAAAGGATCATTTAATGACATTAAAAACCTTAAAGAGTCAGTTTTCAAAGAACTAAACCAATGGAAGAGGGAAGGTCTACTAAGCAAGCAAGAATTCAGCTTTCTTAAAAATGACTTTCCAGTTTTACCCACGCTTTACTTCATCCCAAAGATTCATAAGAAAATTATACCAGTACCAGGACGGCCCATTATTTCAGCTCAAAACAGCCTCCTGGAGCCTATGTCCAAGTATGTGGACCATTTTCTGCATGAATCAGTAGAAAACCTTCCCTCCTTTATTAAGGACACTGGACACTTTTTGTCCAAATTGAGTGAAGTACAATGGGAAGAGGACTATGTACTGGTGGTCATGGATATTTGTACTTTGTATACTAGCATTCATCATGCTGATGGTTTAACAGCTGTTAAATATTTTCTAGACAAGCGTAACATCGAATTTAGTCAACACAATGGTATGATATTACGAATGATACAAATCTGCCTAGAGAATAACTATTTTCATTCAACAAAGAGATTTACCAGCAGCAGAGAGGAGTTGCGATGGGGGCATGCTTTTCCCCATCCTATGCATGTCTTCATGTGGGGTGGTGGGAGGAGCATGTCCTCAGAGACACCCACAAACTTATCTTTGAATCCAATATAGTTAAATTTTGGAGGTTCATAGATGACATATGTTTAATTTGGAAAGGTACCCCTGAATCGGCTATGACTTTCCTCAACACTATCAACATCAATAGTCTCAACTTACAATTCACTGCCGACATCAGTAAATCTTCTGTCCAATTTTTAGACGTTGAAATTTATATTGACAATAATGTTATTCAAACTAAATTACATAGAAAGAAAACAGCTGGCAATGCTATTTTACACGCTAGTAGTGCCCATCCTGGCCATCTCATAAAAAGCATACCATATGGTGAATTTTTACGTATGCGCAGAATCTGTAGTTCTAACTCTGATTTAGAAAAATGCCAACTTGAGTCCCTGAATAGATTTCTTGCCCGTGATTATGATTTGAAGGAGTTGGAATTGGCCAAGACTAAGGCCAATAACCATACCAGAGAGGATTGTTTAAATACCTTTGCACAATCTAAAAGAAGAAACCCAGATGATGTTCTTAAAGATGATCAAGATGGAATTAGGCTTATAACCACGTTCAATGTAGAAGAGAGAAAAATAAGAGGTATTTTAACTAAACACTGGCCTCTATTAAAAACAGACATTACTTTAGCCCCTCTTTTACCTGACAAACCACTGATCACTTTTAGAAGAGCTCCCTCAATGAGGGATGCTCTGGTTAGAACTAATCCGGAGGTAATTAACCCTAGTAATTGGTTATCCACTAAAACAGGTTTCCGCAAATGCAGCTCTTGCAGGGCCTGTAAATTTGGCAGAAATACTATAGAATATTGCAGTGTATTTGAGAACAGCCCTACTAAAATTCACAAATCTCTGACATGCCGCACAGACTATGCAGTGTAAGTATTGGTATGCACCTGTAAATTGAAGTACGTGGGAAGTACAAAATTACAAGTTTTTAATCGCATCCTTCAACACCTCAGAGCAATAGTCAATGCGGACGATAGTTACCCAGTAGCACGGCATTTCAAATTGGTACATAACAAAAACCTTAATGATTTATGCTACTTTGTCATTGACTCTGTACAAAAGAACTTAAGAGGCGGAAACAGAGAAAAGCAGTTAAGACAATTGGAGTCTAAATACATTCTTTTACTAGACAAAAGAATCCCGAAGGGACTAAACACAGGAGAGGATCTCCATAACTTTTTATAACTTTTTATAAAGTTAGTATTCTTCGCTGGGTTAATCATGAATTAGTTGTTTTAATTGCATTATCTGCATCCAGAAAAATTCTACACTGCATTGCTAATTTATTACAGTATTTGGATTTTTTGGGACTCAGTTGTGGCATATATTTTTAATGAAATTATTCATTTTATGAATTTTTACGTGATGATGTTGAAGACTTAGATTATTATGATCGTACTTTTTGATGGATTGAGTAGTACATATGTCTTAATCGAGGATGTGGAGATTATAAGCATTAATGTTTATAATGTTTACAGTCATGCAATATGTGAATTTTATTCGCCATCATTTCCCATTTGTTTAATGGATATATTGGATATGATATGAATTTTAATATCATTATTGATTCACAATTTAAATAATTTTTTTAATACAATTTTGTATTTTAGCACTAGCACTTTAATTTTATACGTGACTGGGATTGTGCATTTGGACAAATTCATATGTAGGAGCTACTATTTGAGTCACTTGACTGCAATCAAAACTCCAAAATTTAGGCTTTTTTTTTTAAAAAAAACTGCTTAAATGAAAAGATTAGTCTTTTAAATATTTAATATGTTTTATACATTCTGTATTTTTTCGCATTTTATATATTTAACTGTGATAATAATGTATTTATTTAGTTATTTATATATTTATGAATTTTAAACTTATACTTGTAAATTTGCAAGTATTTTGTTTAGCTCCTTGCTCTAACCGTCACGTAGCACTGATTATCCAATCTATCACAGTATAAAAATCATGTGTTTCACCGGGGGGTCATGTGATCAAGGCTGTGTGTTCACAGCCGAAACGCGTCATGCTGACTATGGAGGAATAAATCAAGCACACAAAACTCTCTACGGCGCACTTTGTGGTCTGTACCTGTGTAACTTGGGAAGCTTTGCTTGAGTGATCCAGGACTATTGAATTTCTATATATATATATATATATATATATATATATATATATATATATATATTACCTACTGGCGGTCGCCAGTAGGTAGTTATAGTTAGGACCCTCTTACCATAGGAAATCCGCAACATTCTATTTTGAATAACTTTGGCGCCGGTCGACGAATCCTCGCCAAATTTTCAAAATAGGTGGGGCGCTGCGCTCCGCTCCTACCCTGAAAGTCTCGGGGGGATTCGTCAAGCGGGGGCTGAGATAAAAGGGGGGTCCCAAAACGCGTTTTTCCCATGCATTTTTCCATAGGACCTTTAGACACAGCTACAGCCCGAACGGCTGAACAGAGTTAAATGAAATTTGGCAGAGAGGTAGTCCTCAGGTCAAGAAAGTGCCTTTTGTAGGTTTGGTGTAAATCTGTTCAGTAGATTCTGAGAAAATAGCCTTTAAATCAATATATATATCTGAGCCAGCTTACGGTGCGCTTACGGTGCGCTTACCGTACGCGTACGGTGACGTGCGCGAGCGCGATTCTGATTGGCTGATAGATCTTAGTAAACGTTCGAATCGGTGGAAACCAGGAAGCGGCGGCCGCCATTTCGTGTGTTTCAGTCAGAAAAAAAAAGGGAGATAACTTGAAAAGGGGGCAAGGAAGAGAGTTACAGACCCCCTAACATTTGAAAGGGGGACAAAGAAGGACAGAAAAGTACAAAAAAAACATTTATTAATTTTTTAAAAAATCGCGGGGTACGCGTACGGTAAGCTAACCATACGCGTACGGTAGAAAAAAAAATTAAAAAATGAAATGAAATGCAGATTTAAGTGTTTAGATATTAGGGGGCTCTAAAAAGAGCCGTTGTGTTTATGAAGTGATTTTTTAGTGGTACCTACAAGTAAGTACCGATGCAGAGTCTAAGGTTCAAGAGGAAGACTCTGTTCCCTTCATCATTGAAGTGCACACCATCTCCTCTATAAATGTCTTGCATGTCATAACGCAAGTTGTTGTGGTAAATGGAACCCATACCATAGTCTCGGAGGAAAGCAGAAACAGATTTGTTGACGTGCTTTCTTGCTTTGTCAATCTGTGGACAGAAATGATTGGACCAGTTCCATTTTTGCCTTTGGCATATGTTAGAAAACACAAAGGCAGTTTTAGGGAAAAGTGAAAACAGTTGTGCAAAGGTCTCCTTCATAAGCATTTCCAGACCTACCCCAGTCAAAGTGCCTAGGTCATTGCCACCACAGTGCACTATTATGAGGTCAGGGTGTTGGATTTGCATGAAGGATTTCACCAATGGCATCAATTGGTGCCACTTTAACCCTCTCTGACCAATCCATTTAATGTCTACATTTGGCAAAGCAAGGTCGCTCACCATACCTGTTTTCTCTGCATACTTTTCACTCCAGAAGACATAGCTGTGCCCTACAATCCACACTGTGAACATCTTCAAAGGAGAACTGGATGCACTCAGGAGGTGTAATTCAGTAGAATTTTAAAAAGAAATGAAAGACAGTTTGGAAATGGAGGCATACATATTTTTTTTTTTTTAAATGATTGGCTGTTTCATACCATTCTACAATAAAAACTAGGCTGTATCTGTACATTTATAGAAGCATGTTTTGTATTGGTACAGAACAATGTGTTACCAAAGAACAGTACTATGGATTTGCTGTTAGGTTTGAAAAGTCAAGCACTCCTGCTCTTTGGAAATGAAACATTGTTTGGTGAACTTCTGACCTAACTCTGCACAGCAGTGTTTCAAGAGCTGTTGCTATGGTAGCAGGCAGAAGTCAAGTTGGGGGAAGGGTACTAGGCAGAAGTCAAGTTGGGGGAAGGGTACTTTTGGAAAAGGGTTGGTTTTCAACCAATAGAAATGTGTGATTACATTTGAAAAAAAGGGGGAAGCACTGAGATTTGAAACTTACATGTATATGTGTGGAAAAAGAGAGGGAAAATTTGCCATTATCTGGTTCTGCTGAGAGGAGAGAGGTGTACAGAACAGAGATCCTGGCTCTGATAATCTGCTGTTTGAGTGCCACATTTCTTTCACAACTAACTAATTTTAAAGGTGAGTTTAGAGTTTGAGAGGGGATGTATATGGTAAATTAAGAAATGAATAATAGAATTGGAATTTCTTTTGTTGAAGTTGTGTTTATCATTTTCTATTTTGGGAGAAATTTAAATGTGAGGAACATGTAAAATAATATGGACTATGTTTTCACCATAAAATAAGGTGTACTGGTATAAATAAGGAATACTTTAAGGGTTTGAGGTTGCACTCAGTAATGCAAATACATTCAGCATCAGTAAGGCTGGTTGCCCTTGCTGGAGTGTAGTCAGTCACCCAGGCTACACATGTTGTTGGTCTCAGAAAGCTGTTTGGTATTGCTCTGGTGATTTTACATTTGCATTAGATGGAAAGGGGGAGGTATTTTTTTCTGCAGAAGCAGACTCTTAGCACACAGCCAGCTGCATATCATGTGGAATCATGCATAGTATTCACAACCGAGTGGGGTTTGAGGTTTCAGTCAGTAATGCAAATACATTCAGCATCACTAAGGCTGGTTGCCCTTGCTGGAGTGTAGTCAGTCACCCAGGTTACACATTTTGCTGGTCTGATAATGTTGTTTGGACATGTGCTTTTTTAATAATCTGAAAAGTGGATTCATAATGTGTCAGACTGTAAAAGTACTTATCACTTGCCAAAAAAAGAGTAGTAAGTGTGCTTTCAAATTGGCAAAGAAATTTCGTTTTGTGACTAATATGAAAACATGACTCTGTGTGCAAATAGGAATTACAGGCAGAGATTTATTGTGTATTGCTCTGGTGATTTTACATTTGCATTAGATGTAAAGGGGGAGCTATTTTTTTGTGCAGAAGCAGACTCTTAGCACACAGCCAGCTGCTTATCCTGTGGAATCATGCACAGTATTCACAACCGAGTGGGGTTTGAGGTTGCAGTCAGTAATGCAAATACATTCAGCATCACTAAGGCTGGTTGCCCTTGCTGGAGTGTACTCAGTCACCCAGGTTACACATGTTGCTGGTCTGAAAATGTTGTTTGGACATGTGCTTTTTTAAGAATCTGAAAAGTGGATTTAAAATGTGTCAGACTATAAAAGTATTTATCACTTGCCAAAAAAAAGAGTAGTAAGTGTGGTTTCAAATTGGCAAAGAAATTACGTTTTCAGACTAATATGAAAACATGACTCTGTGTGCAAATAGGAATTACAGGCAGAGATTTATTGCGTATTGCTCTGGTGATTTTACATTTGCATTAGATGTAAAGGGGGAGCATTTTTTTATGCAGAAGCAGACTCTTAGCACACACCCAGCTGCTTATCCTGTGGAATCATGCACAGTATTCACAACCGAGTGGGGTTTGAGGTTGCACTTAGTAATGCAAATACATTCAGCATCACTAAGGCTGGTTGCCCTTGCTGGAGTGTAGTCAGTCACCCAGGTTACACATGTTGCTGGTCTGAAAAAGCAGTTTGGACATGTGCTTTTTTAAGAATCTGAAAAGTGGTTTTAAAATGTGTCAGACTGTAAAAGTATTTATCACTTGCCAAAAAAAAGAGTAGTAAGTGTGGTTTCAAATTGGCAAAGAAATTACGTTTTCAGACTAATATGAAAACATGACTCTGTGTGCAAATAGGAATTACAGGCAGAGATTTATTGCGTTATGCTCTGGTGATTTTACATTTGCATTAGATGTAAAGGGGGAGCATTTTTTTATGCAGAAGCAGACTCTTAGCACACACCCAGCTGCTTATCCTGTGGAATCATGCACAGTATTCACAACCGAGTGGGGTTTGAGGTTGCACTTTGTAATGCAAATACATTCAGCATCACTAAGGCTGGTTGCCCTTGCTGGAGTGTAGTCAGTCATCCAGGTTACACATGTTGCTGGTCTGAAAAAGCAGTTTGGACATGTGCTTTTTAAAGAATCTGAAAAGTGGATTTAAAATGTGTCAGACTGTAAAAGTATTTATCACTTGCCAAA
Source organism: Triturus cristatus (assembly GCF_964204655.1). Taxonomy (NCBI): domain Eukaryota; kingdom Metazoa; phylum Chordata; class Amphibia; order Caudata; family Salamandridae; genus Triturus; species Triturus cristatus. The sequence continues at coordinate 943,937,909 of NC_140587.1, read as the reverse complement.
AAAAAGAGTAGTAAGTGTGGTTTCAAATTGGCAAAGAAATTACGTTTTCAGACTAAGATGAAAACATGACTCTGTGTGCAAAGAGGAATTACAGGCAGAGATTTATTGCGTTATGCTCTGGTAATTTTACAGTTGCGTTAGATGTAAAGGGGGAGCTATTTTTTTATGCAGAAGCAGACTCTTAGCACACACCCAGCTGCTTATCCTGTGGAATCATGCACAGTATTCACAACCGAGTTGGGTTTGAGGTTGCAGTCAGTAATGCAAATACATTCAGCATCACTAAGGCTGGTTGCCCTTGCTGGAGTGTAGTCAGTCACCCAGGTTACACATGGTGCTGGTCTCAAAAAGCAGTTTGGACATGTGCTTTTATCAGAATCTGAAAAGTGGATTCAAAATGTGTCAGACTGTAAAAGTACTTATTACTTGCCAAAAAAAAGAGTAGTAAGTGTGCTTTCAAAATGGCAAAGAAATTTCGTTTTCTGCCTAATTTCAAACCATGACTCTGTGTGCACACAGGAATTGTTTTTAGATATTTAATTTGTGATGGTGTTATTGTGATCTTCACTTGTAGGACAGGGGTACATAGTATTTTAAGATTTGAAAAGATCATAAAAAATGTAGTAATATATTTAAATAAAATAAAGGAATTTTTTTTTAGTTTTGTTCAGGTATTGCTGAAGAGCAGTGAACAAAATGTAAGATGCCTACAAAATCCAGACAAAGGAAAAACCACACAAAAAATCTATATTTGAAGACAACTGGAGGACCTAAGTTAGCTGGAGATGCTCATGTTGGGAAAAAGAGAAAGTCTTCTGGTAAGCAGACAAAAAATGTTTTAAAGAACATCTTCAAAAAAAGGAAAAATGTACAAAATGTCTGTACTGGAAAGAATCTTTTCAATAGAAAAGAACAGGAAAAAATTGAGAATTTAGTTAATGCAAATATACCTTCTGCAATAACAAAGATTAACTTAAACAGAAAAACAGCGTTTAAAGAGATACGTAGAAAAATGTTTCAGAGAAGAGTTATGTCCAATTTGATAAAGGATGTAAAGAAATATAAGAAAAAGGCAAAATATTACAAGAGAAAAAAAGAAATTGAAGCCATTGCAGCAAAGGCATTAGAATTAAAAAGGAAACTATTCATTTTAATTTTGAATAGGATGCGTACATTAGATAAAATGGTCAATGTACTGAAATCACAAAGCAAAAGGAAAAGAGTAGTGAAAAGAACAAACTTTTGTAAAGTGTTTTTAGGAGAATGGATGCATAGTTCAAGTAGTGAACCTTTTTTTAATGAAGAGAGTTATTTTCAAAGTTATAGTTTGCTGCATGCAGTTGACACCAGAGGTCGTGCTTACGAAGTGAAAAATGGTTGTATAATGGAGAAGGAGAAAATGGTTCCAAGAGATGAGGTACAAGTGATGGCGGATGAGGCTATGGGGAGACGTCCTAAAGCCCCAGTGTACACTTGGAATTGTAGTAGTATTTGCACTGTGCGTCAGGAATCTATTGATAAATTTCGTGAGTTTCTAAGAGAATATAGTAAAAAAAGTGTAAAACAGAAGATTAAGGTGCTTCAAAGTCTAGATCCATGCAGAGTGAGAGAGAATACTGGTTTGCAGGGTCATTCTCTAGCTTGTCTATCTAGAAAAGTGTGTAATAGTGTTTTCCATCATTTTAGGATGCTGGCTGTTCATCATACTGAAATGAGAAAGTTTGTGAGACGGTTGTATTTTGCTAAAAGTCCAGCAATAAAGTTAGATGAATTGAATAGGGCTCTGTTCCGTGGATCGGTATCAGATGTAGAGAAGGTTGTTGATGAAATTCAGTTTTGTTACTTTGGTCCTGAACAAGACAGTGCAGAAAAGGACACAGTAAATGAGGAAGAAGTGGAAGAGAATGTAGAACCCTCTGTAAGTAAAACATTTAATGATCACATAACAAAATTTGCAATAATCTCTAATGAAAGACCAAATATAACTTGTATTTGTTGCCGCAGAACTCATTATAGAAAACAAACTAGGAATGTTGATCTCTACAGAAAGAGTGAAAATGAAGATAATTATAAGTGGAAGGATTTTGCCACATATATATTTCTTGAAAATTGTTTTGAATTGGGTGAAGATCAGCGTATTTGTAAATACTGTTACAACAAGTTAGAGGAAAATAGAATGCCGACCAGAGCTGTACATAATAATTTAGAATTGGATGCTATTCCTGCCGAACTTTCTGAATTAAATACATATGAGTCTATACTTATTCAATGTGTTCATCCCTTCCAGACCATAGTACGTATGGAGCCCAAAACTGGTAAATTACCTCCTTCAGATTTACTGAGAGGTTTAAAAGGTAGAGTGGTGTATTTGCCCTTGGATTTGAAAAAAAATATGGAAACTATTGATGCAGATACTTTGGAAACTGAACCATTAGTTATTCTGGTTAATGGTGTACCTACAAAGAATAAGAAGATTTGGCAGGAGCTGGTAGATGTACGGAAAGTACAAAGAGCAAATTTGTATTTGAAAAGGAATAACAAATGGTATGAATCAATTTATATAGAAGAAGAAGAAGAAGATTTACAAGAAGACACAGAAACACCAACTGGACAAATTGAAAAAGTGGACAAGTCAAAGGAAGAAGAAATTTATGAACATTTTAGCATACATCCTCTACATTCAAAAGAAGCTATGGGAGACAATATTGATCTGTTTCAGATGAAGAAAGCAAAAGGAACTCCCGTGAGTGTATGGGAGGAGAGCTTGGAAGCTCGATGTTTTCCCCAGCTGTTTCCTAAAGGAAAAGGAGGACGATACGATGAACGTCCAGAACAGATTCCAGCTTCTGAGTATCGGACTACAAGACTATATGCAGAAAATCCCAGATTTCGACAAAGTATTCCTTATTTGTTCCATCTTTTATTTGAAAGCGACTTGTCTGCACTATCTTATGCAGTAAATCACATTTTAAAAAGTGGAGTACATTTACAAAATGTGTCTGCTAAGGATTTTATGGAGAAAGTGCAGCACCGAGATGATCATTTGGAAACACAACTGATCAATCTGATGGCTTGTCAGCGTGGGACAAATGAATATTGGTACCGACGCCATGGTGAATTAAAATGCATGTTATGGAATTTAGGAACACCAACATGGTTCCTTACCCTAAGCTGTGCTGAGTACGCTTGGGATGATTTACTGGATTTTCTACGAGAGGCAAATTCAAACATTAAAAACATTGAATACAAGACAGCAGGAGAACTGTGCTCATTGGATCCGGTTAATGTTTGCAGATATTTCAATCATAGATTTGAGGCTATGATGTCCTTCATCTGCAATTAAAAAAAATCCACCCCTTGGAGAAGTAGTGGATTTCTTTTGGAGAAAAGAGTACCAGGCAAGAGGTGCTCCTCATATTCATATGCTGTTGTGGATCAAGGATGCCCCAAAGTTTGGAACAGATACTGATGAAGCAGTGTTATCTTACATTGAAGAATATGCAACATGTGCTATACCAAAAAGCACAGAAGAGAAAAAGTTAAAGGAGCAAGTTTTACGTTTCCAAAGTCATCGGTGTGGAAAATACTGTCGACGGAAATACAAGAGCAAAGATAAATACTACACTAAATGTCGATTTGGATTTCCTAGACCTGTTCTTTCAAATGGAAGAGTAAACAGTTTTATGTCATCTGTGAGACATACTATCACAAGAAAATCACCTAAGAATACCTACAACCTTAAAAGAAAAGAAGAATCAAAAAATATAAATGACTACAACCCAGTCATTTTATCCATGTGGAATGCTAACATGGATATACAGTATGTAGCTCACAATTCCATTGCTGTTGCTCGATATGTAACGTCTTACATTACTAAATCTGAAAAAACTGAATTGAAAGAAATGTGGGAAGAGATTTCTCACGAGAAGACTGTCAGTAAGAAGCTGTACAGTTTCAGTTTAAAGATGTTATCGCATCGAGAAATTGGATCCTACGAATGTTCAGATAGGTTATCTTCTGCAAGTCTCTACTCGAAATCAAGAAGAATAATTTGGGCAAGTTTAGGCCTTGCAGCAATGAGAAATCGGGTACTGAAATCTGTTGGAGAAATTGAATATTTGGCCGAGAATGACCCAGAAAGTACAGATATTTTGAAATCAAACATGTTGGACACATATTATCCAAAAAGAAGTCATCATCTGGAGAACATGTGTCTCTATGAAGTGCTGCAGAACTACATTTATTCACGGAAAGCCGCAGAAGACATCAACAATGGAAAATATAAAGTCATTGGTGAGGAAGGATGTTTGGTGAAGCAAACAAAAGGAAGTTTGATAAATCACAGGAAGCTGAGTTGCGACACTACTGACAAAAAGGAATTTTACTACTTGGCTCTTTTACAGCTGTTTAAACCATGGCGTACAGAGGATGAACTACTGGGAGAATTTCAAAGCTATGAAGATTCTTTTAATGCTTGCAAAGACAGCATACAATGCAGTACATTCTCAACTTATCTGCAAATGTTAAATGAAGAAATTGAACAGGAAACTACAATTGCAGCTGAAGTAGCTAGAGACAGTTCTCAAGACAGCCAAAGTTCAGGAACACTCAGTCAAGATCCCCTAGGACAACCAATCATTGAAAATGAAGCATCAATAGCCATGAATGAAGTGGAAACGGCTATGAATCAAGCTCAAGAAGAATTTATAGACTTACAAAATTTGGAAAGACAACTGAATGAAGAGCAGCAACAAATTTATGAAGAGATCAGAAGCAAAATTGATCACGGATTTCTACATGAAAAAAAAGAGTGCTCATGCACATCATTTCATCCAATCAGGATGTATGTAAGCGGACAAGCTGGAACTGGAAAAAGTTTCTTAATAAAAGTCATCAGAAGCTACCTACATCAAAAAACGGATTCTACTTTGTCTTGTGTGGTTACTGCTCCAACTGGGTTAGCAGCATATAACATAAAAGGAATCACCTTACATCGTTTGCTAATGTTACCAGTGGAGCATGAGAACAAAATACAATACAACAAGCTAACTGGAGAAGCATGTTTGGAAGTTTCAAGAGTATTGAAGAAGATGCAATTCTCATTATTGATGAGGTGAGCATGGTATCAAACTTAATGCTTGCCTTTGTGCATTTAAGAATGCAGCAAATTCTAAGGACAGACTATGACGTGTTATTTGGTGGAAAACATGTCATAGTTTTTGGGGATCTTCTACAACTTACTCCAGTTAAAGGACAACCAGTGTTTAATACTATGACACATGAAGACACAAAGAAGTCATTGGGAAGCATCGGTAATGCAAATATTTGGTCCTTCTTTGAGTACAAGGAACTTACTACTAATATGAGGCAAGCAAACGATGAAGAATATGGAAGTATTCTGAAATATATCAGAATTGGACTACTCACAGAAGTTGGCAAAAAAGCATTACAGAGTCGGCTGCTACATAATTTATTTCCAAAGGGAGAAATAGTTGCAGAGAAGATATACAAGAACATTGCAGAAAAGAAAAGTGTCATCTGCTTAATGCCAACTCTACGTGAATGCTCAATATTCAATGAGGAGCTTTTAAAATTGGAAAAGGAAGATATCAGGAAATTGGAAGCAGTGGACAAAATTGAGGATGGAAGAATTACTATCACATTAACAGGCACACTGAAAAATAAATTGGATTCACTAGAGAAGAACATTTCCAAAACAGCTGGATTAGAAAAAAATCTATATGTTTGCATGAACTGTAGAGTATTTTTAAGGAGAAATTTGGATGTTGAAAAAGGTTTAGTTAATGGAGCTATGGGAAGAGTTGTGGGTTTTATTAATTATCAGAAAAAAGATGGAATTGAATGTTTAAAAATAAAATTTGATCAGATAGAAGAAGTTAAAGACATTTGTTGTTGTTCAGTTCGTTTCATGCTTGTGAAAGACTTATATGAACGTAGGAAGCAGTTTCCGTTTTCTCTAGCATATGCTGTAACTATTCACAAGTCTCAAGGATTGACTGTAGATTGTGCTTTTGTGAACATTGGTTCAACTGTGTTCAAAGAAGGTATGGCTTATGTATCTTTGTCACGAGTGAAAACATTATCTGGTTTATTCATGATAGACTTTGATGACTCAAAAGTTAGTGCTGATACAAATTGTGTAAAGGAGTATAATAGATTAAGAAGAACCTATGCTCCTCATTTAGGTCAGTATCCTGTGTTTGAGAAACGTGTAGTTTCTCGTAAAAGGAGAAATGAGAATATCTGTAATGAGGATGTAGAGAGGAGGAAAAAAAGAGGAGTGATGTAATTGCAAGCAAAAAGAAAAAGGAAAATGAAGAAGAGGTTGTAGGATGTCATTTTGAAAATAGCTCTGGTGTCAACTGCTACGCTAATGTAGTGCTGAATGTTGCATTTTATCTGGAAAGTGTGCAAGAGCAGATAATAGTAAATCAGAGAAAAAGATTCTGTTCTGAGTTGAGTCTCCTTTTTCAAAAGCTGAGTAATGATAAAACTCAAATAGAAAGTGCTACTGAAATTAGAAAACTTTTAGATGTATGTTCAGGACGAACACAGTTTTCTCAAAATGTACAGCAAGACGCACAGGAATTCTTGATGTTTTTTCTTCAGGTACTGGAAGAAGAAGGGGTTCCCATTGAAAATATGTTTGGTGTCTCTTATAAATGGGAACATAGTTGTGAAAACTGTTACAATACATGTGGCTCTAATGTTGATTCTGAAAGGTTTATTTATTTAACATTGCCAGAAAGTAAAACAGTCACTTTTGCTAAATTAGTTAAAGATGCTAATCATAGCATGGAATGCAGTGAGTGTCAATCTGAAATGTTTTCAACGTTAATTTTAAAGGAATACAGACAATATGTAATTTTAATGATGCAACGATGTAAAGCTGATGGTTCAAAATTGGATACTTTAATAAAGAAGTTTACAGGACAGCAATTATCAATTTCAGGAAAAACGTTTGTAACAGTTGCAATAATTTTCCATGAAGGACCTACTGTTACTTCTGGACATTACACAGTGTATCTTAAATGTGAAAAAGGCTGGACACTGTGTAATGATTCCCAATTGATTTTCAAGCAACGTTAGCCTTTTGATTTAGCAAATTCCTATCTAATCTTCCTGAAACCTAAATTTTAGAGAGACTTGGCAAGATCTGTACAAAACAATTTTACCATTTTATTGGATTACCATTGGAATTTTCAAAAAAAATGATTTTTCAAATTACCATTTGGCCTAATGGAAAGGTAACCAATTGAAATGTGGACTTTTTAAATTTTTAATGAAACTTTGGAAAACCAAAAATTTAGACAAAATCGGTAACATCTGCACAATTTAAATTTGGAATGTTATTGGATTGCCATTGGAAATTTATTCAAAAAAGATTTTTAAAATTACTATTTGGCCATGAGGAAAGGTAAACAATTGTATTGTGGACTTATTTAATTATTAATTAATCTTTCGGATACCAAAATGTTACAGAGAATCGGTGAGATCTGTACAATTTAAACTTTATAATTTTATTGGATTAACATTGGAAATTTAATCAAAAAAGAATTTTAAAATTACTATTTGGCCTAAAGGAAATGGAACCAGATGTATTGTGGAGTTATTTGAGATATATTTTTGTGATTATACTTCTGAAACAAAAATGTCAGACGGTATTTTAAAGAAATAAGTATTGATATTAGATGATATTTTTTTAGAATATTATGCATTTCTATAATGTTATGTTTAAGTAAAAAGAGATTCTGGGCTTTTTTAAAACAATCTTTGAGATTGTTATTTTTTTTTTGCCCGCTGTTAAATGATGAATGCAATTGCTTTCACAATTTATAGTGAAATGCAATATATTCTGAAAACAGCAAAAAAAAGGCAAAACATTTTTTGGGAAAATATGTAAATATGTGTACTGTATTATAAAATGTTTTATTAAATATTAATACTTTTTTCTTTTTTTTCAGATTGAGATAGAAAATTTTCGAAAACTTGAACCATTTTTAAAGCAATTAAAATTAAATTTTAATTAATAAATAATTTTTTGAGTGGGTATGGTAAGTCAAAAATGTCATGGTCCCTTTTTTCCACTTCTCCACAATCACATTTTCAATTTTTCATTGTAGTCTCTCAAGGACCTTGTAATGTGATAATTGATTTTTAGTGTTTTAAAATAAAAAAAAATAAAAATTACGCGTACCATTTAAGTTTAAAAAAATATATAAAAAAAAGTTGAAAGGTAAGGTTGGCTCTTAAAAGAGCCGGTGTGTTCATGCAAGGACAGAGGAAAGAAAGAATGGGAATATTAGTCGGTACGACAAATGTGCTGATCTATTAAATTGTTCACTAGGGCAACACTGGTCTCCCTATGACAAATTAGATCATGACAAGTGGCGCACCGAATTAAAACCCTCGCAAACCGATGGTTGGTTTCCAGAGGACCAGAAAAAGGAGATGCTCCCCCCACAGATGAAGGGCTCAGCTGACCTGCCGAAGATGGACTCGGCCCTGCAGATGATGGACCAGGCTGAGCTGCTGTGGATGTGCTTGGTTGACTTACTGAAGGGTTACCTTCAGTATGTCGAGCATATGTCCTACCGTGTACATCATGAAGGTGTCTCAACATGGTGTGATTCCCGAAGGAATACTTCTTGTTGGGATTCCCTCTTGAAAGTACACGGTCACAAAGCTTACAAGTCACTAAGGGTGCATTTACCTTTTTCTTGCCCTCTGGAAAAGAAAAATACTCCCATATGAAAGAGCTCTTTTGTTTCCTCCTTCTCTGCCTCAAGGTAGTGCTGCTAGCCTCACTCTCAGAAGAAGTCTGCTGTTCTGCCATCGTATCACAAAGACAACTCAGCTCCTTCTCCTAAGGGATCACAAGCAGAAATGAGGGGAATGGGTGTGGTGTAGGAGAGTTCTAGAACTGAAAGTACTTTAAACCAATCAAAAGTTTTGTTTCTTGATCACATGACCTACCGTGCGCGTTCGTTACGCTTACGGTGCGCTTACGGAGCGCTTACGGCAAAAGTACGCATGCGCGTAAAAAAGACACGCGCACGTGCGCATGCGTAAAACAGGCACGCCCCTTCACTTCCGCGTAACATGCGCGTGCAGCGTACGCGTTATGCGCTGCGCACGCGTGACGTACGTCTACGCAAATTGCGTAAATGAACGCAAACAGCGTAGAAATCTAACGTTATAAACGCAAGACGTGCGCTTACCGTACGTGCACGTTAAAAAAATACTAAAAAAAAAAAAAAAAGGGGAAAAAAAACCAATATGTTATATTAATAAATCTTACCTGTTTAGTTTAAAAAAATGGTAAAAATAAAAAATATATTGTAGAATTTTTAAAATTTAACCATAGTCTTTAAAAAAGGATAGAAAATTAAAATAAAAATATGTAAAAAAAATTGAAAAAAAACTAAAAAAAAGAAAAGGTAAATATAAGAATTAGCATTTAAAAAACCTTGCAAATTCACTGAAAAAACCATGGGTTTCACACACGTTATAGTTAGGAATTAGCATTTAAAAAACCTTAGAAATTCAATGAAAAAACCAAAGGTTTCACACATGTTATAGTTAGCTGGACATTTCACTCGTAAAAAACCAATGAAATTCCCCCGTTATAGTTAGTTCAGTTAACTATAACTCGCGCGCCCGCAATGCACTACTGATGACGTCACATATTACATCACTCATGACATGGTCACTGACATCACTCATGACATCACTGATGACATCTCAAATGACATCACTGATGACATCACTGATGACATCATCCTTGTGATAGAGTGGCAGACCTCCTCTTCCCCTAATATGACCTTTGATACACACATTCAAAAATAGAGACTAAAATTTTCAAAACAATGGACATACCAATACCAGTTACAACAACCTCTTCAGTAATTCTAAGAACCACATACACATCACCAACAGTCATATACAGTCACTCATACATGTACTCACTCATCATATGTACTCATACACCTATACATCCTGTTACACAATGCCACTCATCCATAGAGTTACTCACACATACTCACTCATGCTAATAAAGAAACAAACATACATTTATTTGCATATACAGTTATACACACACCACCACACTTACTTCTACGGAAACTTACACATACTTAGTCTTATAAACAGTCACTTATAGAAACACATACTTATTCATACAGGAACTCTTTCAATCTCTCACTCTCACATATACTCACTTATATACACCAATAGTCACATATATTAGTTTAATAGATATGTAGTTACTCATAAAGACACTATTAAGACAGTCATTCACTCACTAACACACCCATACACACACTCATCCACCCATACAGTCCTGCACACATGCTGTCTTCAACACATACAAAGAGTGAATCACTCATTCATGCACCTATGCACTACGTAATACCCCCCACCAAACCATGCAGACACTCAGACTGATACTCAAAAAAACAACTAATAACCTATATAGACACCCATGAAGCTAATCACCAACCCATGCAGCCACTTATACACAAAGTGAGAGACTGATACAGATATTTTCATATTTAAACATTACTCAGTAAGCCATGTATTCACTATGATACACTTAATCAGTCAGTTACACAATAAATTTTTCAAAAACAAAGCATCCATTTAGACACTTATATACCCATTTATTCTTCCATTGACCTTGAGATATACATATTTAAAACATATTTAATTTTCAGAAAAACACACATTCACTGGATGATGTCATCAGTGATGTCATCAGTGATGTCATTTGAGATGTCATCAGTGATGTCATGAGTGATGTCAGTGACCATGTCATGAGTGATGTAATATGTGACGTCATTAGTAGTGCATTGCGGGCGCGCGAGTTATAGTTAGCTGAACTAACTATAACGGGGGAATTTCATTGGTTTTTTACGAGTGAAATGTCCAGCTAACTATAACATGTGTGAAACCTTTGGTTTTTTCATTGAATTTCTAAGTTTTTTTAAATGCTAATTCCTAACTATAACGTGTGTGAAACCCATGGTTTTTTCAGTGAATATATATATATATATATATATATATATATATATATATATATTACGTACTGGTGGTCGCCAGTAGGTAGTTATAGTCACAACCTAGTTTTCATAGGAAAACCATTTTTTGATTTGCTAATAACTTTGGCGTCCTTTGACAAATCACTGGGAAATTCTCCAACAAAAACGTCTATTCAGGTCAGCTCCTATCCTGAAAGTTTGGGGGTGATTCATTAAGCGGGGGCTGAGAAAAAAGGGGGGTCCCAAAACGCGTTTTCCCATGTTAATTTCCGTAGGAAACTTTGCGACGAGCTACAGCCCGAACTGCTCAACGGAATTACCCCAAATTTGGAAAAAAGGTAGTGCTTGGATCAGAAAGCGACCTTTTTTTTAAATGCTGTAAATCCGATCAGTAGTTGCTGATAAATTAGAAAAATAAAAGTTTCAATATCTGAGCTGAGCCTAAGCCCCGTGAACGAGCTTCTCTGTGATTAGCTGTCAACACTCCAAACCAGAAAGTGTTGGCAGCCATCTTGTGACTTGGTAGAAGTGAGTCACCAGAAAACAGAGAAACAAAGGTATAAAACAAGAGAAGGGGGCAGGGTAGAAACACCCTGCCCCCCTAGACCTGCTCAGGGGGTCCCAGAAGGACCCTCAGGGCCAAAGAAAGCAGTTTAAAAAAAATATATATATCGGCGCAATTCTCTCTGGGGTCGCAAGTTCCCGCATTTTATTTTAATGAGACCCCGGGGTGGGCTAGGTCCCGGGGGCATTTCTTAAAAAATAATAGTGAGGGCTCGCTGGGGCTGCGGGGGCCCGCTGGGGTCCCCGCAGACCCGGCGCTTTACTGATGTTGGGAGGGGGGTTGCGCGTCCCCCCTCTTGGAGCCCTCCATGTGCTTATAACTTTGGCGTCGTTTGACGCATCTTTACTAAATTTTCCAGAAAATTTCTCTTTTTTGATGAGCTCTTATCTTGAAAGTTTAGGGGTGTATTGAGGACGTACAAGGTTGGTTGTTGATTGAAAGCACGTTTATTGCAAAATATTTGCACCCATGACCGGAGCCATCCAGCTGCAAAGACATATTACAGGGTGATTGGTCAAGGAGGGGCTGAGAAAAAAAGGGGGGTCTGAAAAAGTGTTTTCTCAATGCATTTTCCATATGAAACTTTAGACAAGGCTACAGGTCAAACTCCTGAACTGAATTACGCCAAATTTGGCAGGGAGAAAGGTCTTGGTCCAGAAAGCGCGCTTTTGTTGAAATGGTGTAAATACGTTCGGTATTTTTTTTGGTATTAAAGGAAAAAAAGATATATATAACTGGACGGTGCCTAACTCCCGAGCACGAGCTTGCCTCTGATTGGCTGCTAACACTTCAAACCAGGAAGTGTTAGCAATCAACTTGTGCCTCGCATCGAGTGAAAATATAAAAGGAAGGTCCCGTGGGCAATTTAATATACCGGAGCTCTGTCTGTGCAAGATACCTCTTTCACGCTGCGTCTCCCTACATCAGCAGGTAACGCACCCTTTTACCCCATCAACAGCATACCTCCAACAACATTCTTGGGCCCGCAAGTCTCCCTCTGGGAACCACTTGTCGGCTCACACTCTTCGGGTGCGAGTTCTCGGGCCTGCAGTTGCATCTGTGAAGGCAAGACTGGAAATACCCTGTTCACGCTTCCTCTCCCCACATTACTGTTTCTCAGCTATCCCTTTCCCTATACCAGTCGGTCCTCAGGTGTTCCTCTGTGAGCTGGCCCGCAGCTCTCCCTCTGCAAACTGATGGGCCGCAGTTCACCCGCTATGAGCCTGCCAGTTGGCTCGCAGCTCTTCATCTACGAGCCAGCCCGCCAGCTCGTAAGTCTCTGAGAACAGATGCAATGGAGGCAACGATCATGCAGGTCGGACACCCAACACTGCTTCGACATCCCCCAGCAGGAGCTTCTTGTCCACCATCCCCCCTCACCCCTACCCCCCACAAACAAATGTGACAGTCATGTTAGGTTGGACAAATTAGAATCTTAGTCATGTATGGATTTACATATAAAAAAAATTATTTAAAAAAAAATCGGTGGACCCTTTGTGAATCATAGCCTGCAAGACAAATAGAAAGATAGGATGGTGCGTCATGTGTCCAGCAAAGGAGAAAGAGAAAGAGAGAAAGAGTGAGGGAGAGAGAGAAACAAAGAAAGAGTGATAGAGAGAGGAAGAGAGAGAAAGAGTTAGAGGGAGCAAGGAAGAGAGAGAGAGAAACAGTGAGAGAGAGGAAGAGAGACAGAAAGAGTGAGAGGGAGGAGAGAAAGAGTGAGAGAGAGGAAGACAGAGAAAGAGTGAGAGAGAGAGAGGAAGACAGAGAAAGAGTGAGAGAGAGAAAGAGAAAGAGTGAGAGAGAGGAACAGAGAGAGAGAAACAGTGAGAGAGAGGAAGAGAGACAGAAAGAGTGAGAGAGAGGAGAGAAAGAGTGAGAGAGAGGAAGACAAAGAAAGAGAGAAAGAGTGAGAGAGAAAAAGAGAGAAAGAGTAAGATACAAGGAAAAGAGAGAGAGAAACAGTGTGAGAGAGAGGAAGAGAGAGAGAAAGAATAATAGAGAGGAAGAGACAGAGAAAGAGAGAAAGTGTGAGAGAGAGAAAGGAATAGATGGAGAGGGAGAGTTGACACTGGAGAAAATATTCACAGCTCACCTTTGTGCCACGGGTGTGTCTCCAACCACGTGCCGGGACATAGTGCACCCTCAGGTTTAGTCATCTGAAAGATAGTATAGTATTAGTAATTGCAGAGTACATACAACTGCTTACGCCTAATTCTCTATTTCGGCTATGCGCTCTCAGGCTGCTGCTGCCCATCCACTCCCACTGCTTGGAGGTGTCTGTGCGCTCAGGCTGCTGCACACTATTCGCTCCCAGCACCCAGAGGTGACTACCCGCTTCTGCGGAAAGAAAGCCTCTCTGCTCACCTTCCGCCACTGGCGTGCGTGTAAGACGGTGCACCACATGTCGAAGCAACTTTCTGAGGTGTTGTCAGGATGGCTACGCATCATCGCAGGTTCTACACGCGTTCAGCTGTGGTGGTGTTGGGGGGGACGTCCATTCGTGAATCACAGCCTGTTAGATAAAAAGCAAGATATGATTGTGCATCATGCATCCATCAAAGGAGAGAGAAAGAGAGATAGAGAGAGAAAGAAAGAGTGAGAGGAAGACAGAGAGAAAAAGAAAGAAAGAGTGAGAGGATAACAGAGAGAAAGAGAGAAAGAGAGAAACAGTGAGAGTGAGAGGAAGAGAGAGAGAAAAAGAAAGAAAGAGTGAGAGGAAGACAAAGGGAAAGAGTGAGAGAGATGAAGAGAGAGAGAAACAGTGAGAGATAGGAAGAGAGAGAAAGAGTGTGAGAAACAGGAAGAGAGAGAAAGAGAGAAACAGTGTGAGAAGAAGAGAGAGAAAGAGTGTGAAGGAGAGAAATGAAGAGATGAAGAGGGACAGTGATTGCCCTTAATGTTGACAAAACCCTCACAGCTCATCTTTACGCCTCCACTGTCTCTCCAACCCTGTGCTAGGACCTAGTGGAGCCCTCAAGCTCCCACATCTGAAAACATAGTACAGAATTAGTAATGGGAGAGTATATACGACTGTGTATGCCTAAATCTCTGTGCCGCCATTGTGTATCCACTCCTGCTGCCCAGACGCATTTGCCTGCCGCTGCGCACCCAGGCCTCACTGCTCACCTTTTCGCGGACAGGGCACCCTTCACATCATGCAGTCCAGCTACGCAGGCCAACAAGTCTCACATTTGGGGCTGCGTCTTGATTTTGCCATGGCAGAGGACATACTAGTACATCTATCATCATCGCAGGTTGCACACCCGCTCAGTCCTTGCGGTGCCACTAACTCAGTGACCAGTGAGGCCACGCATGTGACGGTAGGCGTTCCTTTTTGGTGGCACAGGCCTACATGAGGTGTCCGGACCACCAGGACGGGCCATGACAGTGCATGCGGTGGGAGCAACTCTAAAATGGTGTAGAGCACGTGTGTCCGGTCTTTTTCATTGGTAGGGTCACGTGTCCTGTGACGCCTGTGATGCCTGTGCTGGATGGGAGTGGTGTGGGTGTATACCAGCCGTGAGGGAGTGGCTGTGGCATAATGACAACTAGACCTGTGACCAGCAGATCACTACAATGAAAATCTGGGTCAAGTGGCGTTTTTCTTCCCTGTAAGCATAAGCAGAGTGGGCTGGCCTGGCGTATGCCAGTCCTGCATGAGGCTGTGAAGAATGACTCCGCAGCTATGGGCGTGGCGTGGCTCCATCGTGAGCTATATGAGGAATCAACTGACGCAGCGCTGTTGCCAGATTGGGCTAGATCATGCAGAATTGTATATTTTTCCCGGTTGTGCGGTAAAATTTTGGTGTGTGCTAGTTGACAGATTATAAATATATATACAGCGCTCCAGCAAACTAGTATGTTAAAGCGCTTTATTAGACAAATATTTACATGGCAGCCTGCTGCAACATCAAATCCAATGCATTCACCGCCTGCTTGACGATGTCCTTGCCCCTCCTTCCTTAAAGTAGCAATTTTGGGCTACTTTGGGCTACTTTATGGTTGTCTTTGGGATAGAGAATGCTTAAAAAATCTGGCAACACTGGCATGCGGGTGTTCTTGTTATAGTGCTGCCATCACCCAGGTCACAAGCATCACTATGTCACTCTGTGAGCCAAGTCCCACAACATGACCAACATGGAAAGTACGGGGAATCACTGGCCCTACATTCATCCATAGTTCCACACAAGAAAGATGGTGGACATGACACATTTGTGTGGATGTGAATGTTTATTGCACATTCAATGGAGTATTGCAGCTGTAGCAATACTGGGCCATGCAAAGTCCAAAATTCAGTTTTTGGGTCATGGGGGGCAGCCAATTAGAGACAAGCTCATTGTCGGAGTTAGGCTGCGCGAACATAAGTACTTATACAAGCACTCCGCCAATCCCCACGCACTTATAAATTCACTATACACACGTCTTGCAGTACTCTAATCATCCAGTCTCTACGGACGTACTTGTACAATGACCGAGACAAAGTTACATAACCAAAGTTTTCTCCCACTGTCAAAGGTAAGTTGGTTGCATACGCTGTCCAGAGCACAATGTAATGTGGTAGGGCCCAGGGGCAGCATGTTGCATACATTATGAACACACGGACACAGATAGATAGTGGAACTGGGTACGGGCACGTGCGCTCGACTCCTTTTTATTACCAGGGTCACATGTCCAGTGACGTCTGAGCTGGATGCGTGTGGTGTGAGTGTAAGCCAGCCCTCCATGAATGGTTGGTGCTGGCAACAAGTAGAACAGTAATCATTGGATCAAACAAAGAGATTCAATCATAAAGGGTCATTGATTTTTGCTGCACTAAGGTAGGGGCACCAGATGTGAAATAATACAGAACAGATTCTATTGTAGAGGGTCCAGGACTTGTGGTACACTGAGGTAGAGACACCAGATGTGAAATTATACACAAAATATTGTATCATAAAGGGTCCATGAGTTGTGCTGCACTGAGATAGGGGCATTAGAAGCATTCAGCGTGTGCACAGCCAGCGATGATGTGTGGTCCGGGCGGGCCGCTCTGGGAGCAATGTCTCTTGCCTACTGGACTGCGTCATCTGCAATTGCGACTCAATGTGAATTGTGAGGCCTGCTATCCGCAATGTAGATGGAAGGCAGTAGTCAGCACAGACATCGAGGAATGCTTTTTGTCACTTCCTCTTGACAAAATCGGAGGACATAGAGTACAATTCTGTCTGCAATTAATAAATCATGTCTCTATGTAAATTGTGAGCTCTGCTGACCGCAGTGTAGGTAACAAAAGATGAAATATGTCTGGAATACATTGTCGAAATGTGTAGGTTTCGGGGACGTTATGGTTAGTTGCCTACTGGACTCTGAAATTCATGACTCAAGACTGAATTCGAACTGTGAGCTCTGCTGGCCGCAGTGTAGACTGCCATTCAGTGTTCCTTTGGACTTGCAAGATGAATTTCGTGATTGTACTGAAGCTATAATTGATATCAAAAAGTTTTTGAAGCAAGGATACTAAAAGGATATTATTTAGGTTTTGAAGACGTTGTAGTTAGTTGTCTACTGGACTCTGTAATTAATGAATAAGCACTCAATTTTAATTTTGAGCCGTGCTGACCTCAGTGTAGGCCAGAGGCAGCGGTCAGCAAGGGCCCACAGCCACATGGCATTCAGTAAGGCTGCACAGTTATTGGAAATTCAGCGTGTGTGCAGCCAGCGATAAGTGGTGCACTGAGTTAGTGGCACCTGAAGCAACCAGCGTGTGCCCACCCCACGATGGTGCGTGGTACGGGCGGGCCGCACTGGTAGCAATGTCTCTTGTCTAATGAATTCTGCCTCAGTAAGGCCATGTGGCAGTGATTTGTGGTGCACTGATTTAGTGGCACCTGAAACACTCAGCGTGTGCGCACCCTGTGATGATGCGTGGTCCGGGAGGGCCGCACTGGTAGCAATGTCTTTTGTCTAATGAATTCTGCCTCAGTAAGGCCACGTGGCGTAACTTGTGGTGCACTGAGTTAGTGGCACCTGAAGCACTCAGCGTGTGCTCACCCTGCGATGATGTGTGGTCCGGGCTGTCCGCACCGGTAGCAATGTTCTTTGTCTAATTAATTCTGCCTTAATAATGCTACGTGGCGATGACTTGTGGTGCAGTGAGTTAGTGGCACCTGAAGCACTCAGCGTGTGCGCACCCTTCGATGATGTGTGGTCCGGGTGAACCGCACTGGAAGCAATGTCTTTTGCCTAATGAATTCTGCCTTAGTAAGGCTAGGTGGCGATGACTTGTGGTGCAGTGAGTTAGTGACACCTGAAGCCCTCAGCGTGTGCGCAGCCAGCGATGGTGCGTGGTGTGGGCGGACCGCACTGGGAGGAATGTCTTTTGTCTAATGAATTCTGCCTTAATAAGGCCACGTGGCGTTTAGTTGTGGTGCACTGAGTTAGTGGTACCTCTGGCGCTCAGTGTGTACACAGCCAGTGATGATGCGTGGTGTGGGCGGGTCGCACTGGGAGGAATGTCTCTTGCCTACTGGACTGCGTCATCTGCAATCGCCAATCCATCTGAATTGTGAGCCCTGCTGTCCGCAGTGTAGTTCGAAGTCAGTAGTCTGTACAGACATAAGTCTGCGGTGCTGTGCCACTGTGTTCGCAGGGGGCCTGTGTCGAGGAGGCCGGAGGATATGGCGGCAGCTACGTGGCAGGGTGAGGGCCGCTGCTCTGTCAGACGCGTTGGCTTTCACACAAGTGAACCATGGCCAGAGTCCCGGCCTATTTATTCACACTTCTATGCTGGAGTGGCGTATGTTGGACCAGCCCACTGCACTTCCGCTTATATGGGACGACGATACAGGTACATGAACGAGATCTTCCCCACTGCCTGAGGTAACATGGTTGCCTCCACTTTCCACAACACTATAAGCACCAGCAGTACATGTACACATGGAGAGGTTTGTGCTCTGCATAGTGAGGTCTGTCCTGCACATCACCGCTACACTTGGTATTGTGTGCATTATTATTGGTGGGTGACTTGCGTCCTTCTCACATGCTTGGTTGCCACATCTCGCAACATTCAGCTATTGTGTGGCTGAGGGGCCATGCTGTTTTTAGAAGGTTCACTGTCCTGTTGTGCACTGCCTCTGTGGTAGTTCGGGGGGTGGTCTGGGGGGGTCCTGAGGGTGGTTACAGTGGGTTTTGTGGCCTTCTTGGGTGTCGGAGGTGCATGATCAGTAGCTCTATGACATGTGTAGGATTTTTGATTTGATTCTGGGCTGGGCTCCCTTTCACACTGTAGGTAGTCATCCTACTTTACACCAGTGAAAGGCAGATGGTACATTCCTACTGCTAACGCAGCTTATCACCTGTTTTTGGATCGCACCGCACCGCAGATTTGGCTGCTCGTTGAAAATATCGGGAAGTGGTGTTTTTGTGTTATTTTTGTACAGGAACGCCTATTCTGCATATTATTTGCGTTAGTTGTTGCTCTCATTTGTGGCAAATTTTTTTGCGGAAGCTATTGCTGGAAAACTGGCGATATCGCCTGTTTTCACAAGGTTGAAAATGGAATGATAATTTAAAATCACTGAAAAAACCATAGGTTTAATAAACATGATGATTAGAAATTAGCATTTAAAAAACCTTTGAAATTCACAAAAAAAAACATAGGTTTCAGGGACATTATAGTTACAAATTAGCATTTAAAAAACCTTTGAAATTCACTGAAAAATAACATAGGTTTCAGGGGCGTTATAGTTAGTTGCACAATTCACTCGTAGAAAACCATAGAAATTCGTCCGTTATAGTTAGTAGAGCTAACTATAACTCGCGCCCCCACAATGCACTGCTGATGACGACACATATTACATCACTCATATCATGGTCAGCGACATCACTGATGACATCACTGATGACATCAACCACATGATAATTTGATGCACCTCTTCACACCCTAATATAACCTCTGATACACCCACTCTAAAATACTGACTACCATTTTCTAAACCATAGACAAATCAATAGCAGTTACTATATTCCCACTGACTACTTCCTAGTCATACACACACATTCATTCATTCACCCATACAGTAACTCATACATGCAGTCACTCATCAATATAGCACTATTATATGTACTCATATACCTATTCACTGAAAAAAACATGGGTTTCACACACGTTATAGTTAGGAATTAGCATTTAAAAAACCTTAGAAATTCAATTAAAAAACCAAAGGTTTCACACATGTTATAGTTAGCTGGACATTTCACTCGTAAAAAACCAATGAAATTCCCCCGTTATAGTTAGTTCAGCTAACTATAACTCGCGCGCCCGCAATGCACTACTGATGACGTCACATATTACATCACTCATGACATGGTCACTGACATCACTCATGACATCACTGATGACATCTCAAATGACATCACTGATGACATCACTGATGACATCATCCAGTGAATGTGTGTTTTTCTGAAAATTAAATATGTTTTAAATATGTATATCTCAAGGTCAATGGAAGAATAAATGGGTATATAAGTGTCTAAATGGATGCTTTATTTTTGAAAAATGTATTGTGTAACTGACTGATTAAGTGTATCATAGTGAATACATGGCTTACTGAGTAATGTTTAAATATGAAAATATCTGTATCAGTCTCTCACTTTGTGTATAAGTGGCTGCATGGGTTGGTGATTAGCTTCATGGGTGTCTATATAGGTTATTAGTTGTTTTTTTGAGTATCAGTCTGAGTGTCTGCATGGTTTGGTGGGGGTATTACGTAGTGCATAGGTGCATGAATGAGTGATTCACTCTTTGTATGTGTTGAAGACAGCATGTGTGCAGGACTGTATGGGTGGATGAGTGTGTGTATGGGTGTGTTAGTGAGTGAATGACTGTCTCAATAGTGTCTTTATGAGTAACTACATATCTATTAAACTAATATATGTGACTATTGGTGTATATAAGTGAGTATATGTGAGAGTGAGAGATTGAAAGAGTTCCTGTATGAATAAGTATGTGTTTCTATAAGTGACTGTTTATAAGACTAAGTATGTGTAAGTTTCCATAGAAGTAAGTGTGGTGGTGTGTGTATAACTGTATATGCAAATAAATGTATGTTTGTTTCTTTATTAGCATGAGTGAGTATGTGTGAGTAACTCTATGGATGAGTGGCATTGTGTAACAGGATGTATAGGTGTATGAGTACATATGATGAGTGAGTACATGTATGAGTGACTGTATATGACTGTTGGTGAATGAGTGGATGTGTATGTGGTTCTTAGAATTACTGAAGAGGTTGTTGTAACGGGTATTGGTATGTCCATTGTTTTGAAAATTTTAGTCTCTATTTTTGAATGTGTGTATCAAAGGTTATATTAGGGGAAGAGGAGGTCTGCCACTCTATCACAAGGATGATGTCATCAGTGATGTCATCAGTGATGTCATTTGAGATGTCATCAGTGATGTCATGAGTGATGTCAGTGACCATGTCATGAGTGATGTAATATGTGACGTCATCAGTAGTGCATTGCGGGCGCGCGAGTTATAGTTAGCTGAACTAACTATAACGGGGGAATTTCATTGGTTTTTTACGAGTGAAATGTCCAGCTAACTATAACATGTGTGAAACCTTTGGTTTTTTCATTGAATTTCTAAGGTTTTTTAAATGCTAATTCCTAACTATAACGTGTGTGAAACCCATGGTTTTTTCAGTGAATTTGCAAGGTTTTTTAAATGCTAATTCTTATATTTACCTTTTCTTTTTTTTTTTTTTTTCAATTTTTTTACATATTTTTATTTTAATTTTCTATCCTTTTTTAAAGACTATGGTTAAATTTTAAAAATTCTACAATATATTTTTTATTTTTACCATTTTTTTAAACTAAACAGGTAAGATTTATTAATATAACATATTGGTTTTTTTTCCCCTTTTTTTTTTTAGTATTTTTTTAACGTGCGCGTACGGTAAGCGCACGTCTTGCGTTTATAACGTTAGATTTCTACGCTGTTTGCGTTCATTTACGCAATTTGCGTAGACGTACGTCACGCGTGCGTAGCGCGTAACGCGTACGCTGCACGCGCATGTTATGCGGAAGTGAAGGGGCGTGCGTGTTTTGCGCATGCGCGCGTGCGCGTGTCTTTTTTACGCGCATGTGTACTTTTGCCGTAAGCGCTCCGTAAGCGCACCGTAAGCGTAACGTACGCGCACTGTAGGTCATGTGATCAAGAAACAAAACTTTTGAGTGGTTTAAAGTACTTTCAGTTCTAGAACTCTCCTACACCACACCCATTCCCCTCATTTCTGCTTGTGATCCCTTAGGAGAAGGAGCTGAGTTGTCTTTGTGATACGATGGCAGAACAGCAGACCTCTTCTGAGAGTGAGGCTAGCAGCACTACCTTGAGGCAGAGAAGGAGGAAACAAAAAAGCTATTTCATATGGGAGTATTTTTCTTTTCCAGAGGGCAAGAAAAAGGTAAATGCACCCTTAGTGACTTGTAAGCTTTGTGACCGTGTACTTTCAAGAGGGAATCCCAACAAGAAGTATTCCTTCGGGAATCACACCATGTTGAGACACCTTCATGATGTACACGGTAGGACATATGCTCGACATACTGAAGGTAACCCTTCAGTAAGTCAACCAAGCACATCCACAGCAGCTCAGCCTGGTCCATCATCTGCAGGGCCGAGTCCATCTTCGGCAGGTCAGCTGAGCCCTTCATCTGTGGGGGGAGCATCTCCTTTTTCTGGTCCTCTGGAAACCAACCATCGGTTTGCGAGGGTTTTAATTCGGTGCACCACTTGTCATGATCTAATTTGTCATAGGGAGACCAGTGTTGCCCTAGTGAACAATTTAATAGATCAGCACATTTGTCGTACCGACTAATATTCCCATTCTTTCTTTCCTCTGTCCCTGCATGAACACAACGGCTCTTTTAAGAGCCAACCTTACCTTTCAACTTTTTTTTATATATTTTTTTAAACTTTTTTTTTTTTTTTTTTACCGTACGCGTAATTTTTTTTTTTTTTTTTTTTAAAACACTAAAAATCAATTATCACATTACAAGGTCCTTGAGAGACTACAATGAAAAATTGAAAATGTGATTGTGGAGAAGTGGAAAAAAGGGACCATGAAATTTTTGACTTACCATACCCACTCAAAAAATTATTTATTAATTAAAATTTAATTTTAATTGCTTTAAAAATGGTTCAAGTTTTCGAAAATTTTCTATCTCAATCTGAAAAAAAAGAAAAAAGTATTAATATTTAATAAAACATTTTATAATACAGTACACATATTTACATATTTTCCCAAAAAATGTTTTGCCTTTTTTTTGCTGTTTTCAGAATATATTGCATTTCACTATAAATTGTGAAAGCAATTGCATTCATCATTTAACAGCGGGCAAAAAAAAAATAACAATCTCAAAGATTGTTTTAAAAAAGCCCAGAATCTCTTTTTACTTAAACATAACATTATAGAAATGCATAATATTCTAAAAAAATATCATCTAATATCAATACTTATTTCTTTAAAATACCGTCTGACATTTTTGTTTCAGAAGTATAATCACAAAAATATATCTCAAATAACTCCACAATACATCTGGTTCCATTTCCTTTAGGCCAAATAGTAATTTTAAAATTCTTTTTTGATTAAATTTCCAATGTTAATCCAATAAAATTCTAAAGTTTAAATTGTACAGATCTCACCGATTCTCTGTAACATTTTGGTATCCGAAAGATTAATTAATAATTAAATAAGTCCACAATACAATTGTTTACCTTTCCTCATGGCCAAATAGTAATTTTAAAAATCTTTTTTGAATAAATTTCCAATGGCAATCCAATAACATTCCAAAATTTAAATTGTGCAGATGTTACCGATTTTGTCTAAATTTTTGGTTTTCCAAAGTTTCATTAAAAATTTAAAAAGTCCACATTACAATTGGTTACCTTTCCATTAGGCCAAATGGTAATTTGAAAAATCATTTTTTTTGAAAATTCCAATGGTAATCCAATAAAATGGTAAAATTGTTTTGTACAGATCTTGCCAAGTCTCTCTAAAATTTAGGTTTCAGGAAGATTAGATAGGAATTTGCTAAATCAAAAGGCAAACGTTGCTTGAAAATCAATTGGGAATCATTACACAGTGTCCAGCCTTTTTCACATTTAAGATAAACTGTGTAATGTCCAGAAGTAACAGTAGGTCCTTCATGGAAAATTATTGCAACTGTTACAAAAGTTTTTCCTGAAATTGATAATTGATGTCCTGTAAACTTCTTTATTAAAGTATCCAATTTTGAACCATCAGCTTTACATCGTTGCATCATTAAAATTACATATTGTCTGTATTCCTTTAAAATTAACGTTGAAAACATTTCAGATTGACACTCACTGCATTCCATGCTATGATTAGCATCTTTAACTAATTTAGCAAAAGTGACTGTTTTACTTTCTGGCAATGTTAAATAAATAAACCTTTCAGAATCAACATTAGAGCCACATGTATTGTAACAGTTTTCACAACTATGTTCCCATTTATAAGAGACACCAAACATATTTTCAATGGGAACCCCTTCTTCTTCCAGTACCTGAAGAAAAAACATCAAGAATTCCTGTGCGTCTTGCTGTACATTTTGAGAAAACTGTGTTCGTCCTGAACATACATCTAAAAGTTTTCTAATTTCAGTAGCACTTTCTATTTGAGTTTTATCATTACTCAGCTTTTGAAAAAGGAGACTCAACTCAGAACAGAATCTTTTTCTCTGATTTACTATTATCTGCTCTTGAACACTTTCCAGATAAAATGCAACATTCAGCACTACATTAGCGTAGCAGTTGACACCAGAGCTATTTTCAAAATGACATCCTACAACCTCTTCTTCATTTTCCTTTTTCTTTTTGCTTGCAATTACATCACTCCTCTTTTTTTTCCTCCTCTCTACATCCTCATTACAGATATTCTCATTTCTCCTTTTACGAGAAACTACACGTTTCTCAAACACAGGATACTGACCTAAATGAGGAGCATAGATTCTTCTTAATCTATTATACTCCTTTACACAATTTGTATCAGCACTAACTTTTGAGTCATCAAAGTCTATCATGAATAAACCAGATAATGTTTTCACTCGTGACAAAGCTACATAAGCCATACCTTCTTTGAACACAGTTGAACCAATGTTCACAAAAGCACAATCTACAGTCAATCCTTGAGACTTGTGAATAGTTACAGCATATGCTAGAGAAAACGGAAACTGCTTCCTACGTACATATAAGTCTTTCACAAGCATGAAACGAACTGAACAACGACAAATGTCTTTAACTTCTTCTATCTGATCAAATTTTATTTTTAAACATTCAATTCCATCTTTTTTCTGATAATTAATAAAACCCACAACTCTTCCCATAGCTCCATTAACTAAACCTTTTTCAACATCCAAATTTCTCCTTAAAAATACTCTACAGTTCATGCAAACATATAGATTTTTTTCTAATCCAGCTGTTTTGGAAATGTTCTTCTCTAGTGAATCCAATTTATTTTTCAGTGTGCCTGTTAATGTGATAGTAATTCTTCCATCCTCAATTTTGTCCACTGTTTCCAATTTCCTGATATCTTCCTTTTCCAATTTTAAAAGCTCCTCATTGAATATTGAGCATTCACGTAGAGTTGGCATTAAGCAGATGACACTTTTCTTTTCTGCAATGTTCTTGTATATCTTCTCTACAACTATTTCTTCCTTTGGAAATAAATTATGTAGCAGCCGACTCTGTAATGCTTTTTTGCCAACTTCTGTGAGTAGTCCAATGCTGATATCTTTCAGAATACTTCCATATTCTTCATCGTTTGCTTGCCTCATATTAGTAGTAAGTTCCTTGTACTCAAAGAAGGACCAAATATTTGCATTACCGATGCTTCCCAATGACTTCTTTGTGTCTTCATGTGTCATAGTATTAAACACTGGTTGTCCTTTAACTGGAGTAAGTTGTAGAAGATCCCCAAAAACTATGACATGTTTTCCACCAAATAACACGTCATAGTCTGTCCTTAGAATTTGCTGCATTCTTAAATGCACAAAGGCAAGCATTAAGTTTAATACCATGCTCACCTCATCAATAATGAGAACTTGCATCTTCTTCAATACTCTTGAAACTTCCAAGCATGCTTCTCCAGTTAGCTTGTTGTATTGTATTTTGTTCTCATGCTCCACTGGTAACATTAGCAAACGATGTAAGGTGATTCCTTTTATGTTATATGCTGCTAACCCAGTTGGAGCAGTAACCACACAAGACAAAGTAGAATCCGTTTTTTGATGTAGGTAGCTTCTGATGACTTTTATTAAGAAACTTTTTCCGGTTCCAGCTTGTCCGCTTTCATACATCCTGATTGGATGAAATGATGTGCATGAGCACTCTTTTTTTTCATGTAGAAATCCGTGATCAATTTTGCTTCTGATCTCTTCATAAATTTGTTGCTGCTCTTCATTCAGTTGTCTTTCCAAATTTTGTAAGTCTATAAATTCTTCTTGAGCTTGATTCATAGCCGTTTCCACTTCATTCATGGCTATTGATGCTTCATTTTCAACGATTGGTTGTCCTAGGGGATCTTGACTGAGTGTTCCTGAACTTTGGCTGTCTTGAGAACTGTCTCTAGCTACTTCAGCTGCAATTGTAGTTTCCTGTTCAATTTCTTCATTTAACATTTGCAGATAAGTTGAGAATGTACTGCATTGTATGCTGTCTTTGCAAGCATTAAAAGAATCTTCATAGCTTTGAAATTCTCCCAGTAGTTCATCCTCTGTACGCCATGGTTTAAACAGCTGTAAAAGAGCCAAGTAGTAAAATTCCTTTTTGTCAGTAGTGTCGCAACTCAGCTTCCTGTGATTTATCAAACTTCCTTTTGTTTGCTTCACCAAACATCCTTCCTCACCAATGACTTTATATTTTCCATTGTTGATGTCTTCTGCGGATTTCCGTGAATAAATGTAGTTCTGCAGCACTTCATAGAGACACATGTTCTCCAGATGATGACTTCTTTTTGGATAATATGTGTCCAACATGTTTGATTTCAAAATATCTGTACTTTCTGGGTCATTCTCGGCCAAATATTCAATTTCTCCAACAGATTTCAGTACCCGATTTCTCATTGCTGCAAGGCCTAAACTTGCCCAAATTATTCTTCTTGATTTCGAGTAGAGACTTGCAGAAGATAACCTATCTGAACATTCGTAGGATCCAATTTCTCGATGCGATAACATCTTTAAACTGAAACTGTACAGCTTCTTACTGACAGTCTTCTCGTGAGAAATCTCTTCCCACATTTCTTTCAATTCAGTTTTTTCAGATTTAGTAATGTAAGACGTTACATATCGAGCACCAGCAATGGAATTGTCAGCTACATACTGTATATCCATGTTAGCATTCCACATGGATAAAATGACTGGGTTGTAGTCATTTATATTTTTTGATTCTTCTTTTCTTTTTAGGTTGTAGGTATTCTTAGGTGATTTTCTTGTGATAGTATGTCTCACAGATGACATAAAACTGTTTACTCTTCCATTTGAAAGAACAGGTCTAGGAAATCCAAATCGACATTTAGTGTAGTATTTATCTTTCCTCTTGTATTTCCGTCGACAGTATTTTCCACACCGATGACTTTGGAAACGTAAAACTTGCTCCTTTAACTTTTTCTCTTCTGTGCTTTTTGGTATAGCACATGTTGCATATTCTTCAATGTAAGATAACATTGCTTCATCAGTATCTGTTCCAAACTTTGAGGCATCCTTGATCCACAACAGCATATGAATATGAGGAGCACCTCTTGCCTGGTACTCTTTTCTCCAAAAGAAATCCACTACTTCTCCAAGGGGTGGATTTTTTTTATTGCAGATGAAGGACATCATAGCCTCAAATCTATGATTGAAATATCTGCAAACATTAACCGGATCCAATGAGCACAGTTCTCCTGCTGTCTTGTATTCAATGTTTTTAATGTTTGAATTTGCCTCTCGTAGAAAATCCAGTAAATCATCCCAAGCGTACTCAGCACAGCTTAGGGTAAGGAACCCTGTTGGTGTTCCTAAATTCCGTAACATGCATTTTAATTCACCATGGCGTCGGTACCAATATTCATTTGTCCCACGCTGACAAGCCATCAGATTGATCAGTTGTGTTTCCAAATGATCATCTCGGTGCTGCACTTTCTCCATAAAATCCTTAGCAGACACATTTTGTAAATGTACTCCACTTTTTAAAATGTGATTTACTGCATAAGATAGTGCAGACAAGTCGCTTTCAAATAAAAGATGGAACAAATAAGGAATACTTTGTCGAAATCTGGGATCTTCTGCATATAGTCTTGTAGTCCGATACTCAGAAGCTGGAATCTGTTCTGGACGTTCATCGTATCGTCCTCCTTTTCCTTTAGAAACAGCTGGGGAAAACATCGAGCTTCCAAGCTCTCCTCCCATACACTCACGGGAGTTCCTTTTGCTTTCTTCATCTGAAACAGATCAATATTGTCTCCCATAGCTTCTTTTGAATGTAGAGGATGTATGCTAAAATGTTCATAAATTTCTTCTTCCTTTGACTTGTCCACTTTTTCAATTTGTCCAGTTGGTGTTTCTGTGTCTTCTTGTAAATCTTCTTCTTCTTCTTCTATATAAATTGATTCATACCATTTGTTATTCCTTTTCAAATACAAATTTGCTCTTTGTACTTTCCGTACATCTACCAGCTCCTGCCAAATCTTCTTATTCTTTGAAGGTACACCATTAACCAGAATAACTAATGGTTCAGTTTCTAAAGTATCTGCATCAATAGTTTCCATATTTGTTTTCAAATCCAAGGGCAAATACACCACTCTACCTTTTAAACCTCTCAGTAAATCTGAAGGAGGTAATTTACCAGTTTTGGGCTCCATACGTACTATGGTCTGGAAGGGATGAACACATTGAATAAGTATAGACTCATATGTATTTAATTCAGAAAGTTCGGCAGGAATAGCATCCAATTCTAAATTATTATGTACAGCTCTGGTCGGCATTCTATTTTCCTCTAACTTGTTGTAACAGTATTTACAAATACGCTGATCTTCACCCAATTCAAAACAATTTTCAAGAAATATATATGTGGCAAAATCCTTCCACTTATAATTATCTTCATTTTCACTCTTTCTGTAGAGATCAACATTCCTAGTTTGTTTTCTATAATGAGTTCTGCGGCAACAAATACAAGTTATATTTGGTCTTTCATTAGAGATTATTGCAAATTTTGTTATGTGATCATTAAATGTTTTACTTACAGAGGGTTCTACATTCTCTTCCACTTCTTCCTCATTTACTGTGTCCTTTTCTGCACTGTCTTGTTCAGGACCAAAGTAACAAAACTGAATTTCATCAACAACCTTCTCTACATCTGATACCGATCCACGGAACAGAGCCCTATTCAATTCATCTAACTTTATTGCTGGACTTTTAGCAAAATACAACCGTCTCACAAACTTTCTCATTTCAGTATGATGAACAGCCAGCATCCTAAAATGATGGAAAACACTATTACACACTTTTCTAGATAGACAAGCCAGAGAATGACCCTGCAAACCAGTATTCTCTCTCACTCTGCATGGATCTAGACTTTGAAGCACCTTAATCTTCTGTTTTACACTTTTTTTACTATATTCTCTTAGAAACTCACAAAATTTATCAATAGATTCCTGACGCACAGTGCAAATACTACTACAATTCCAAGTGTACACTGGGGCTTTAGGACGTCTCCCCATAGCCTCATCCGCCATCACTTGTACCTCATCTCTTGGAACCATTTTCACCTTCTCCATTATACAACCATTTTTCACTTCGTAAGCACGAACTCTGGTGTCAACTGCATGCAGCAAACTATTACTTTGAAAATAACTCTCTTCATTAAAAAAAGGTTCACTACTTGAACTATGCATCCATTCTCCTAAAAACACTTTACAAAAGTTTGTTCTTTTCACTACTCTTTTCCTTTTGCTTTGTGATTTCAGTACATTGACCATTTTATCTAATGTACGCATCCTATTCAAAATTAAAATGAATAGTTTCCTTTTTAATTCTAATGCCTTTGCTGCAATGGCTTCAATTTCTTTTTTTCTCTTGTAATATTTTGCCTTTTTCTTATATTTCTTTACATCCTTTATCAAATTGGACATAACTCTTCTCTGAAACATTTTTCTACGTATCTCTTTAAACGCTGTTTTTCTGTTTAAGTTAATCTTTGTTATTGCAGAAGGTATATTTGCATTAACTAAATTCTCAATTTTTTCCTGTTCTTTTCTATTGAAAAGATTCTTTCCAGTACAGACATTTTGTACATTTTTCCTTTTTTTGAAGATGTTCTTTAAAAAAAATTTTGTCTGCTTACCAGAAGACTTTCTCTTTTTCCCAACATGAGCATCTCCAGCTAACTTAGGTCCTCCAGTTGTCTTCAAATATGGATTTTTTTTGTGGTTTTTCCTTTGTCTGGATTTTGTAGGCATCTGAAATTTTGTTCACTGCTCTTCAGCAATACCTGAAAAAAAAAAAAAAAAATCCTTTATTTTATTTAAATATATTACTACATTTTTTATGATCTTTTCAAATCTTAAAATACTATGGGCCTCATTTATGAAAAGTGACGCAACTCTGCGCTGGCGCAGAGATGCGTCACAATTCTGTACGACATGCTGCGTCACTTTTTTCCGACATCGATGCGTCAAATTTATGGTTTGGCGCATCATGTCGTAAGTGATGATGAAAGTAAAAAAAACCACACGCAGACGCTGCCGTCTTGACGTAACCAAAACTGACGCAACTGCTGAAAAAGTGTCGTAAGTCAGATTCACGTATTCTGACGCAAGTCAACCTTGCCCTGCACCACTTTTTCGTTGCGTCTGTATTCGGAAAATAGCTAAAAATACACGCATCCACCTATAAACTCATTTCTTGAGGCAAATATAGCTACCATGGAGTATGAAGGAGACAACAACAGTCAAGATAACCTCCCACATGCCAGCCAGGATGTCCAGCCCGAAACCCAGGGGAAGAGGAAGAGGAAAGTAAATTTCAGTGTGGAGGAGAACGAAATACTCATTAATGAGGTAACAGACCACCAACACCAGCTGTTTGTCAACTCAAAGTTGCCATTATCTGAAAAAGAGGCCATTTGACAGTCCATATTTACAAAGGTCAACTGTGTGGCCCAATCAAAGAGGACAGCGACCGATATAAAGAAACACTGGCATGACATCAAGCGCAGGACAAAAGAAAAAATGGCACAATATCGGAAGGAAGCAACGAAGACTGGAGGAGGCAGCCCAGCACACCAGGAAGAGCTGGATGCCCTTGAGGAGTGGGTGGCGGCTGTCATCCCAGATGAGTTGGTGGCAGGACTTCCAGGACAGGAGAGTGCTGAGCATGAGGAACTGCAAGACACACAGGGTAAGTTGTTACAAGGGGCAATGTTGGTAACAAGTTAATGTTGTGCAGTGCATTTACTAAGGTACCAGGCCTCATTAGTGACATGCGTTGTGCAAAGGGAAGTCATGCATGTCAATAACAGTGAAGTGTCACATAAAAGCCTTGTACCCTGGACAGTCAGATGTTGCACAGTTCAATCCAGGTCTCTCATGTACATCACAATACATATGTCAAAAGCACAGTACCAGCCCACTGCCACACCTGTGAATTGCCACATGCAGGTGCAAACACAACAGAACCCATATGAAATACAAACCCCACAACAACCTGCAACAGACATAGCGTGCCTCATTTATGATGCTGGACTGGCACCACTGTACTGCCAGGATGCCTATTATGTACTGGTGGCACAATGTGCTACAGGCATAATAATAGGGCAAGGAAAGCCACGTCACATGGTTCACCAAAAAATGAAATTGGCATCATTCACGCATTAAAGTGCATGAAAGGGGTATTCCATGGGTGTTGCTGTGGCTTTTCCTCAGCAACACCCATGTCCACTAATGCATTTACAAAGTTTTAGCAATTGTGATTCTGGAAAGGCGTCAGAATGCTACAGCAATGCAGGGATGACGTAGCTAGCCCAACGATTTGTAAAACAGCAGTGTTTATTTACAATGCCCTTGCGCCACTGATACGTCACTGGTAAAAAGTGAAATAACAGTGTCGCAAGACCCTTGTAGGAAAAACTGTTTACCCACAACACAGGCGTATTTGCACCATGGGGCAAGGGTGCCTGAGCCAGTGCATGTCATCAGTTTATGTGTCAGTGCCTGGAAAAGCACAGAGATGCATCATGTAAAGTGAACTATGTTGCATCACTGTGCTTCAAAACCTAACACAGTGCTGCTCAGAAAGCTGACTTGCGCAACCGTGCTGCGTTGGTTTTTGTAAAATTGTGCTGTACATTTGTCCACATGGATTACTACAAAACATCACTGACAGTAAACCTACCTACTAATCTGGCAACTTCCAGGCCCAGGTGGTCCAGGAGATCCTGCTCTCGGTTGATTATGTCTGCCCAGCGGTGTTTATATTGCCTTAGGCTCCTCTCCACACCAAAGATGCGCTCCATTTGGTAACGCACCTTCTCCCACCTTGTCTTCCTCTCCTGTGTCGGGTACCCCTGTAGTACCCTGCCTCCGCTCCCAATCATGTTCGGGAGATAGTGGACTATGAGCCACAGTAGCCCCCCAAACTCCTGCTCAGTCAGGTTCCTGGACCTGCACGACATATTTGTGACACAGCACAAAACACAATTTTGAAATAAAAAACGTAACTATATTGCCTAACAACTCTTCCCCCTATAACTATGAAGAAATACCCCTAAATAGACAAACACCCCTTTCAAAACAACACAAAACTACACAATACACAACTACACAACAGTTCAGACACAATATGGATACAATAAACAAGACACAGACAGACAAACAGCTTTTAAACTTGACCAAAATCACTAGCAAGCAAAAACACCCTCCTACACCTAGAACAGACTGCAAATGAGTGAAATAGAAAGTGAAAGCAACATTGAACTTCCTGGTGTGCAGCATGGCAGGCTGATTACATCATATCCTGTTTCGATGCGACACGTTTTCACCGGTGCGTCATTATTTGCATGCGTCAAAAATCATTTTATGACGCATCGTTCATCGTAGTTGTCAATGTACAGTTGCACTGTTTTGCACGCAGGACACCAGATGCGTATTTCCCGTTTGTCATAAAAGTGCCTCAACAGGCACATTACATTTTAGAGTGTCAATTTATGGTGGTAGTATATTCAGCTGAGTCTGATTCTGACGTATGTTGCACAAACGTCATTTTGGGGGTTTGAGTGAAAAATGCATGTGTCAGATTCTGACTTATGATGCACATACGTCATTTTGGGTGGGTTGAGTGGGAAATGCATGTGTCTGATTGTGACGTATGCTGATCAAAAGTCACTTTTGGGGCTTGAGTCAGAAATGCATGCGTCTGAATGTGACGTATGCTGATCAAACGTCAATTTTGGGGCTTGAGTCAGAAATACATGTGGCTGAATGTGACGTATGCTGATCAAACGTCAATTTTGGTGCTTGAGTCAGAAATGCATGTGTCTGATTGTGACATATGATGATCAAACGTCAATTTTGGGGCTTGAGTGGGAAATGCATGTGTCTGAATGTGACATATGCTGATCAAACGTCAATTTTGGGGCTTGAGTCAGAAATGCATGTGTCTGAATGTGACGTATGCTGATCTAACGTCAATTTTGGGGCTTGAGTCAGAAATGCATGTGTCTGAATATGACGTATCCTGATCTAACGTCAATTTTGGGACTTGAGTGGGAAATGCATATGTCTGATTCTGACATATGATGCATAAACGTCATTTGGGGGTGAGCTATATTTAGGACTATGCAAACTCTGACGAGCAGTGACAGCACCTTTTTCACTCCATGACATAATTTTTCAGTCCACCACTGTCCAACTGGATGTTTTCTTTAATGTTTGTCCTATTATACATTTTTGATCCACAAAATTTGACAACATACATAAATATTTATATTGTTTGAACTGTTGTGTGAGATTTCATTATATGGGGTCACCTTCAGCCATGTATTTTGTGGAATAGTAAACAATGTTAATTCATGGTAAAATTAGATTAATGACAATTGGGAATGTAGTGTCTATGTAGGCTTATTTCATGTGTCATTGGAGAAATAAACACAATGGAAGTAATCTTCATGGCATATGTACAAGCGTTTCAGGCCACAACAATGTCATTTTTCCAAGGCTGTGTTGGCGATAGGGTCTTAGCCTTAGTTACAAGGCAGCGTTAATCCACTTAATGTGGCTTAACGCTGCCTTGTAAATAAGGACCCCTCTCACACTATTGTTAGCGTAAGAGGTGTGGACATTCGGTGTGGCAGTGGGTGTACCACCCCACTTCCCATTGTTTTTGACACTGCCCCCTATGTACAAGAGTGGCATACACAGGAGGCAGCGCCAAAATTGATACCAGGGAAAATCTATTCTTAAGTTTGCTAAGCAAGGAGAATTTTTTTTTCATCCTTGTTTTTGCATTTTCCATGAGTGCTGCCTTGTGCATCACACATCGAACAAGCAAAATTGACATGGATTGTTACTGTACATGAATGTCCCCCTTCCTGTATATAAACAATCGATTTCCAAATTTATGATGTGTATGTGACTTTAATGTGTGATGCTTTAAGCAGCTCACATGAAAGTGGCAAAATTGAATTGTTTATGTGCTTGAAGGGACACCTTCCCACACATACGCAATCCTACCCTGCACACAGACACACTTGCACTATGGTGCAAGGGTACCTGTGTTGGCCATACACTGCTAAGTGTAGGGCCATTGCTGGGGGAAACGCAAGGCAGCACAATATTATTGCAAATGTGGGTTGATGTATATCTGATGCCAGGCATCGGACATTAGAGTCCATTTTTGACATATACTCCAAGTCTAAGTTTGTCCATGTTAATTTGACATGTGATATATATATACACAGGCAAGTAATAGTTTTATACTGTATTTTTATTTTTGTAAACACAAATCTGGGTGCATAAGGAATATTTGCAGGTTACTATTATGAAAAGAAATTACAGACTATGTTGGCACGTCTGCGTATGCCTGCTGCTGTGTTTGGATTTGCTGGAGCCTGGCCATCCTCCTGGTCATCCCCTGCCATATGCTGATTGATTTCAGGCTCCTCATCCCAGGGGACATTTGTTAGCACACATATGTTGTGCAGTATTGCACATGCCAAAATCCTTTTACATACTGTTTGTGGTGAGAACAACAATCGGCCACCAGACATATCCAAGCATCTGAACCTGGCCTTCAGCAGACCGAAGGTTCTTTCTACAATGTTTCTTGTCCTGCAATGAGCCTGGTTGTAGGCGATGTCCTGCGGCAACTGTGGGTTTCCATAGGGTGTCATGACCCACGGCTGTATACCATATCCCTGGTCAGCTGAAATAAACAAGAAAATATACAATCAAATCTTTGACATAGTTAGGGTAAAGTATAGGCCATAAGGCGTGTACATTTGTAGAAAGTGCAGTGTCCAGAAGGCATGGATGTTGCAGAGAACACACCCAGCAACACACAGCCAACACATGTTTTGCACATAATTCTACATGGAACTGGAGACATATTTGTGAGGGCATGAGGGCATGGATTGCTACCCTACGTGGCTTTACATGACCTTCTATATATATATGCTAGTGACACATTGTTCCATCCAGAACATCATTAATGTGTCATTCAAGCAGCACAATGTTGCCAGTATGGCATTATGAATGGTGCGTCAGGTCATACTGTTTAGCTTACCTACAAGTAGGCCATTGCCATACTGGCCATTCTTGAAGCGGTCATTTATGATGCTGTGCCGGAATATGAAGGCATCATGTACGCTGCCAGGGTATTTGGCCAGCACATTTGTGAAAAGTCCACGGTGATCCACAATGGCCTGTACATTGATGGAGTGAGTATGTTTCCGATTCCTGTACAGATGTGAGGTTGCTGCTGGAGGTACAAATTGCACATGTGTGCAGTCCATGGCACCCAGCACATGTGGGAAGCCTGCTATTTCATAAAACCCTTGCTTGATCTCCATCTGCTGTCCTGGGGTGTTGGAGAAATGGAGGTAGTGGGGTGTCAGATGGATGATAGCGTCCAGGACAGTGTGGAGGAATGATGAGAAGGTTGGCTGGGATATTCCAGCCACTTTGGCAACTGTTGTTTGGAAGGAGCCCGACGCTAGCATATGCAACACAGCCATGAGTTTTGCCTGTGAAGGTATGTTGGTAGGCCTGTTGGTTGTGGCCTCCAGCCTTGGAGCAATAAGTTGTAGTAGGTGTTGTATAGTCTGCTTCTTGAGGCGAAGGAGACTGATGACCTCCTCCTCCCTGATTCGTCTCAGAGTGCTCCTTTGGCGAAATATGCGCTCCTTTCTCATGCGTTGCCTTTGGAGGGGTGGGGGAGATTGTGGGGAGGGGGGTTGTGGTGGGGTTGATGTTGCTGCTCGTCTCCGTCTGGCTCCTAGCCGCAGAATTACTACCTCCATGGTGTACTTGTAGATGCAGCACTGTCCACTCCAACTTCTCCTATATATACGTGTTGTTGCGTCATTTCCTACGCGTCTGTTTTTCAGGCGCACCGATTTTGACGTAAACGCAACGCTGCGTCACTTAAGCTACGGATGCGTCATTATTGGGAAAAGTCATAAATATAGATGCGTCACTTTTGCGCATGTATTTCCGAAGGAACGCCCAGCTTGCATAATTAAATCCTTACGTGACGCAGTCCATTATGACGCAGTGTTTTCTTCACGCAGAGAGTTGAAAGTGACGCATCTTCGCAGATGCGTCACTTCATAAATATGGAGTATGACTTGCGCCGTCAATGCGTCAAAAATTTTGACGCATCGGCGGCGCAAGCTCTTCATAAATGAGGGCCTATGTACCCCTTTCCTACAAGTGAAAATCACAATAACACCATCACAAATTAAATATCTAAAAACAATTCCTGTGTGCACACAGAGTCATGGTTTGAAATTAGGCAGAAAACGAAATTTCTTTGCCATTTTGAAAGCACACTTACTACTCTTTTTTTTGGCAAGTAATAAGTACTTTTACAGTCTGACACATTTTTAATCCACTTTTCAGATTCTGATAAAAGCACATGTCCAAACTGCTTTTTCAGACCAGCAACATGTGTAACCTGGATGACTGACTACACTCCAGCAAGGGCAACCATCCTTAGTGATGCTGAATGTATTTGCATTACTGACTGCAACCTCAAACCCAACTCGGTTGTGAATACTGTGCATGATTCCACAGGATAAGCAGCTGGGTGTGTGCTAAGAGTCTGCTTCTGCATAAAAAAATAGCTCCCCCTTTCCATCTAATGCAAATGTAAAATCACCAGAGCAATACCAAACAGATTTCTGAGACCAGCAACATGTGTAACCTGGGTGACTGACTACACTCCAGCAAGGGCAACCAGCCTTACTGATGCTCAATGTATTTGCATTACTGACTGCAACCTCAAACCCTAAAAGTATTCCTCATTTATACCACTACACCTTAATTTATGGTGAAAACATAGTCCATATTATTTTACATGTTTTTATTTGCATTATTAAGTGCAACCTCAAACCCCACTCAGTTGTGAATATTGTGCATGATTCCACAGGATAAGCAGCTGGGTGTGTGCTAAGAGTCTGCTTCTGCATAAAAAAAATGCTCCCCCTTTACATCTAATGCAACTGTAAAATTACCAGAGTAATACGCAATAAATCTCTGCCTGTAATTCCTCTTTGCACACAGAGTCATGTTTTCATATTAGTCAGAAAACGAAATTTCTTTGCCAATTTGAAAGCACACTTACTACTCTTTTTTTTGGCAAGTGATAAATACTTTTACAGTCTGACACATTTTAAATCCACTTTCTGATTCTTAAAAAAGCACATGTCCAAACTGCTTTTTCAGACCAGCTACATGTGTAACCTGGGTGACTGACTACACTCCAGCAAGGGCAACCAGCCTTAGTGATGCTGAATGTATTTGCATTACTGACTGCAATCTCAAACCCCACTCGGTTGTGAATACTGTGCATGATTCCACAGGATAAGCAGCTGGCTGTGTGCTAAGAGTCTGCTTCTGCACAAAAAAATAGCTCCCCCTTTACATCTAATGCAACTGTAAAATTACCAGAGTAATACGCAATAAATCTCTGCCTGTAATTCCTCTTTGCACACAGAGTCATGTTTTCATATTAGTCTGAAAACAAAATGTCTTTGCCAATTTGAAAGCACACTTACTACTCTTTTTTTTGGCAAATGATAAGTACTTTTACAGTCTGACACATTATGAATCCACTTTTTAGATTTTTAAAAAAGCACATGTCCAAAAAACATTTTCAGACCAGCAACATGTGTAACCTGGGTGACTGAGTACACTCCAGCAAGGGCAACCAGCCTTAGTGAAGCTGAATGTATTTGCATTACTGACTGCAACCTCAAACCCCACTCGGTTGTGAATACTGTGCATGATTCCATAGGATAAGCAGCTGGTTGTGTGCTAAGAGTCTGCTTCTGCATAAAAAAATAACACCCCCTTTCCATCTAATGCAAATGTAAAATCACCAGAGCAATACCAAACAGCTTTCTGAGACCAGCAACATGTGTAACCTGGGTGACTGACTACACTCCAGCAAGGGCAACCAGCATTAGTGATGCTGAATGTATTTGCATTACTAAGTGCAACCTCAAACCCCACTCGGTTGTGAATACTG
Organism: Triturus cristatus; assembly: GCF_964204655.1. Lineage (NCBI taxonomy): Eukaryota > Metazoa > Chordata > Amphibia > Caudata > Salamandridae > Triturus > Triturus cristatus. The sequence goes on along the minus strand of NC_140587.1, from coordinate 943,899,506 downwards.
TGCATGATTCCACAGGATAAGCAGCTGGGTGTGTGCTAAGAGTCTGCTTCTGCATAAAAAAAATGCTCCCCCTTTACATCTAATGCAACTGTAAAATTACCAGAGCATAACGCAATAAATCTCTGCCTGTAATTCCTCTTTGCACACAGAGTCAGGTTTTCATCTTAGTCTGAAAACGTAATTTCTTTGCCAATTTGAAACCACACTTACTACTCTTTTTTTTGGCAAGTGATAAATACTTTTACAGTCTGACACATTTTAAATCCACTTTTCAGATTCTTAAAAAAGCACATGTCCAAACTGCTTTTTCAGACCAGCAACATGTGTAACCTGGATGACTGACTACACTCCAGCAAGGGCAACCAGCCTTAGTGATGCTGAATGTATTTGCATTACAAAGTGCAACCTCAAACCCCACTCGGTTGTGAATACTGTGCATGATTCCAAAGGATAAGCAGCTGAGTGTGTGCTAAGAGTCTGCTTCTGCATAAAAAAAATGCTCCCCCTTTACATCTAATGCAAATGTAAAATCACCAGAGCATAACGCAATAAATCTCTGCCTGTAATTCCTATTTGCACACAGAGTCATGTTTTCATATTAGTCTGAAAACGTAATTTCTTTGCCAATTTGAAACCACACTTACTACTCTTTTTTTTGGCAAGTGATAAATACTTTTACAGTCTGACACATTTTAAATCCACTTTTCAGATTCTTAAAAAAGCACATGTCCAAACAACATTTTCAGACCAGCAACATGTGTAACCTGGGTGACTGAGTACACTCCAGCAAGGGCAACCAGCCTTAGTGATGCTGAATGTATTTGCATTACTGACTGCAACCTCAAACCCCACTCGGTTGTGAATACTGTGCATGATTCCACAGGATAAGCAGCTGGCTGTGTGCTAAGAGTCTGCTTCTGCACAAAAAAATAGCTCCCCCTTTACATCTAATGCAAATGTAAAATCACCAGAGCAATACGCAATAAATCTCTGCCTGTAATTCCTATTTGCACACAGAGTCATGTTTTCATATTAGTCACAAAACGAAATTTCTTTGCCAATTTGAAAGCACACTTACTACTCTTTTTTTTGGCAAGTGATAAGTACTTTTACAGTCTGACACATTATGAATCCACTTTTCAGATTATTAAAAAAGCACATGTCCAAACAACATTTTCAGACCAGCAAAATGTGTAACCTGGGTGACTGACTACACTCCAGCAAGGGCAACCAGCCTTAGTGATGCTGAATGTATTTGCATTACTGACTGAAACCTCAAACCCCACTCGGTTGTGAATACTATGCATGATTCCACATGATATGCAGCTGGCTGTGTGCAAAGAGTCTGCTTCTGCAGAAAAAAATACCTCCCCCTTTCCATCTAATGAAATGTAAAATCACCAGAGCAATACCAAACAGCTTTCTGAGACCAACAACATGTGTAGCCTGGGTGACTGACTACACTCCAGCAAGGGCAACCAGCCTTACTGATGCTGAATGTATTTGCATTACTGAATGCAACCTCAAACCCTTAAAGTATTCCTTATTTATACCAGTACACCTTATTTTATGGTGAAAACATAGTCCATATTATTTTACATGTTCCTCACATTTAAATTTCTCCCAAAACAGAAAATGATAAACACAACTTCAACAAAAGGAATTCCAATTCTATTATTCATTTCTTAATTTACCATATACATCCCCTCTCAAACTCTAAACTCACCTTTAAAATTAGTTAGTTGTGAAAGAAATGTGGCACTCAAACAGCAGATTATCAGAGCCAGGATCTCTGTTCTGTACACCTCTCTCCTCTCAGCAGAACCAGATAATGGCACATTTTCCCTCTCTTTTTCCACACATATACATGTAAGTTTCAAATCTCAGTGCTTCCCCCTTTTTTTCAAATGTAATCACACATTTCTATTGGTTGAAAACCAACCCTTTTCCAAAAGTACCCTTCCCCCAACTTGACTTCTGCCTAGTACCCTTCCCCCAACTTGACTTCTGCCTGCTACCATAGCAACAGCTCTTGAAACACTGCTGTGCAGAGTTAGGTCAGAAGTTCACCAAACAATGTTTCATTTCCAAAGAGCAGGAGTGCTTGACTTTTCAAACCTAACAGCAAATCCATAGTACTGTTCTTTGGTAACACATTTTTCTGTACCAATACAAAACATGCTTCTATAAATTTACAGATACAGCCTAGTTTTTATTGTAGAATGGTATGAAACAGCCAATCATTTAAAAAAAAAAAAAATATGTATGCCTCCATTTCCAAACTGTCTTTCATTTCTTTTTACCATTCTACTGAATTACACCTCCTGAGTGCATCCAGTTCTCCTTTGAAGATGTTCACAGTGTGGATTGTAGGGCACAGCTATGTCTTCTGGAGTGAAAAGTATGCAGAGAAAACAGGTATGGTGAGAGACCTTGCTTTGCCAAATGTAGACATTAAATGGATTGGTCAGAGAGGGTTAAAGTGGCACCAATTGATGCCATTGGTGAAATCCTTCATGCAAATCCAACACCCTGACCTCATAATAGTGCACTGTGGTGGCAATGACCTAGGCACTTTGACTGGGGTAGGTCTGGAAATGCTTATGAAGGAGACCTTTGCACAACTGTTTTCACTTTTCCCTAAAACTGCCTTTGTGTTTTCTAACATATGCCAAAGGCAAAAATGGAACTGCTCCAATCATTTCTGTCCACAGATTGACAAAGCAAGAAAGCACGTCAACAAATCTGTTTCTGCTTTCCTCCGAGACTATGGTATGGGTTCCATTTACCACAACAACTTGCGTTACGACATGCAAGACATTTATAGAGGAGATGGTGTGCACTTCAATGATGAAGGGAACAGAGTCTTCCTCTTGAACCTTAGACTCTGCATCGGTACTTACTTGTAGGTACCACTAAAAAATCACTTCATAAACACAACGGCTCTTTTTAGAGCCCCCTAATATCTAAACACTTAAATCTGCATTTCATTTCATTTTTTATTTTTTTTTTCTACCGTACGCGTACGGTTAGCTTACCGTACGCGTACCCTGTGATTTTTTTAAAAATTAATAAATGTTTTTTTTGTACTTTTCTGTCCTTCTTTGTCCCCCTTTCAAATGTTAGGGGGTCTGTAACTCTCTTCCTTGCCCCCTTTTCAAGTTATCTCCCTTTTTTTTTCTGACTGAAACACACGAAATGGCGGCCGCCGCTTCCTGGTTTCCACCGATTCGAATGTTTACTAAGATCTATCAGCCAATCAGAATCGCGCTCGCGCACGTCACCGTACGCGTGCGGTAAGCGCACCGTAAGCGCACCGTAAGCTGGCTCAGATATATATATTGATTTAAAGGCTATTTTCTCAGAATCTACTGAACAGATTTACACCAAACCTACAAAAGGCACTTCCTTGACCTGAGGACTACCTCTCTGCCAAATTTCATTTAACTCTGTTCAGCCGTTCGGGCTGTAGCTGTGTCTAAAGGTCCTATGGAAAAATGCATGGGAAAAACGCGTTTTGGGACCCCCCTTTTATCTCAGCCCCCGCTTGACGAATCCCCCCGAGACTTTCAGGGTAGGAGCGGAGCGCAAAGCCCCACCTATTTTGAAAATTTGGCGAGGATTCGTCAACCGGCGCCAAAGTTATTCAAAATAGAATGTTGCGGATTTCCTATGGTAAGAGGGTCCTAACTATAACTACCTACTGGCGACCGCCAGTAGGTAATATAAACACTCATACACCATCACTCATCCATAGAGTTATTGACACATGTAGCTAGTCATGTAAAGAATCTATAACACTGCCGTTTACTCACCTATACAGTTATACATTCAGTATCTAACCTATTCATAAAAATAGTAACATATACTGACTCTCTTATACAATCACTGACACAAGCGCGCATTCATTTATACAGCCACTCTCACAATTACTCACTATCACATAGAGTCATTTATATACTCCAACACTCACATATACTGCCTTTCACATATGTAGTTACTCACACATATACCAGTGAGATATACATTCACTCTCCAACACAGTGATACACACACACTCACCGAAACAGCTATTTCCACATGCACTATTAAACCCATACACCTAGTAAATTAGCCACTCACACATGTTGGCAGAAAGCTACATACCGCCCGCCCACCTACACACACAAACACTGAGCCACCCATACTAATACTTATGCTACCAATAAGTAAGCCATATAGACAGTCATGTACTTAATCATCAACCCATGCAGCAGCTTATACAACAACTGAGAGACTGATACAGACATTCACACAGTTTAGTCACTAACTCATGCATTCAGTAAGAGACATTTAATCACTAACTTATACAGTCAATCACACACCTATTAAATTCTCCACCCAGACACTTATACACCAACTCATTCTTCAATACACCTTGGCATTAACATATATAAAATATATTTAAAGTTTACAAAAACACACATTCACTGGATGGTGTCATCAGTGAGGTCATCAGTGATTTGAGATGTCATCAGTGATGTCACTGACCATGTCATGAGTGCTGTAATATGTGACGGTGGTCAGCCAAAATATTGAGTTTTTAATATCGACCTACAATAATATCGAGTTTTTAATATCGTAGGGACAGAATATCGAAGTCAAGAATATCGATGGACAGAATATCAACCCCAAGGTAAGTAATATCGAAGTAAATAATATCGAAGTAATTAATATAGATGTAAGTAATATCGTAAGCAAAAATATCGATGACAATAATATCGATATTTTTTTAGTGTTATGTATTTTAATATGTATTTTATTTGTATGTTAAAGATTATTGTAATGTATTTTAATACATTTAAAAATAAATGTTTAGTGATTAATAATTATTTTAAAGTTAATTTAGCGTTTTAGTATCAGAGCGGGTTGTGGGTTTATAGGGGAATAGGGTGGGAAGTAATTTAATTATAATTAATGAATTGATATGTATTGTTTAATTGGTATGTATGATTAATTAATTGTTAATTAATTATTAATTGTATATTAATGTTATTAATTGGTTAATTATATTAGTTATAATTAGTTTATTAATATTTATTTATTGTCATTGTTAATTAATTAATTGTTAATTAATAATTAATTGGTGATTAAATTTTATTAAGTGATTAATTGATAATTAAATTAATTATGTGAATTTTTATGTGTAGTGGGTTGTGGGTTAATATTTGTATTTATTATGAATTAATTGTTAATTAATTATTAATTGGTAATTAATTGTTATTAGTTAGTTAAATATAGTAAATATAAATAATTTATTTTTTCATTTTATTTGTTGTTATTGCTAATTAATGTATTGTTAATTAATAATTTATTGGTGAATAATTGTACTTTGGTAGTTAATATGTATTAACTAGTAAATTAATAACTATATTAATTATAAAGAATGTATTATTAATTGTAAATAATAGATAAATTGATAGTTAAATGTATTGTTTTTATTGTATGTGTAGTGTGTTGTGTGTTAAAGGGGGAATAGTGTGGGATGTAATTTAAAGTTATTTATTTAAACATTTAGTTTACATTATTGGTATATAATAATAATTATTTTGTAAATAAATTATTAAAATGCTATTTTTTAATAACAAATTATTTAATTGGTTATTATGTTCATAGAACCCCTATGCTATCCAGTGCTTTCCCAACTGTTTTACTATCTGGAGTGGGAATAGTAATTTTTACCCCTACGCTATCCAGCGCTTTCCCTACTGTTGCACTCTCTGGAGTCGGAATAGTAATTTGTACCCCTACGCTATGCAATGCTTTCCCTACTGTTGCACTCACTGGAGTGGGAATAGTAATTTTTACTCCTAAGCTATCCAGCGTTTTCCCTTCTGTTGCACTCACTGGAGTGGGAATAGTAATTTTCACCCCTACACTATCCAACGCTTTCCCTACTGTTGGATTCGCTGGAGTGGGAATAGTAATTTTTACCCCTATGCGATCCAGTGGTTTCCCTACTGTTGCATTCTCTGGAGTTGGAATAGTAATTTTTTTCCCTACGCTATCCAACACTTTCCCTACTGTTGCACTCTCTGGAGTGGGAATAGTAATTTTTACCCTTACGCTATCCAACGCTTTCCCTACTGTTGCACTCTTTGGAGTTGGAATAGTAATTTTTACCCCTACGCTATCCAACGTTTTCCTACTGTTGCACTCTCTGGAGTTGGAATAGTTATTTTTACCCCTACACTATCCAACACTTTCCCTACTGTTGCACTCTTTGGAGTTGGAATAGTCATTTTTACCCCTACGCTATACAACACTTTCCCTACTGTTACATTCCCTGTAATGGAAACAGTAATTTTTAGCCCTACGCTATCCAACATTTTCCTTACTGTTGTTTTTGTTGGAGTTGGACTAGTAGTTTTATTGTCTCTGATATTTAATATGTTTTGTATTATTTTAGCTATTGTACTATATCATTAATAATAAAAAATATTCAAATTAAAATTATTGATTATTATTTGCTATATGTAATTATTTAATATTTTTATTAATGTTATTGTTTTATGTGTATAGGTGTATTGGTAATTTTTAAAACCATTTAATAATGTATACGTTACAGAAATTGTTATTAAAACTAATTATTAAGTAAGTATATATATTATATATTATAGGTATATGTTTAATTAATGTTTTATTAAATTATATATATTAATTTTAAATTTTAAATATTATAAAATATATTTAAATCTGTTTATTTTATTTATAAGTATTATTTGGTTTATGTTACATATATTTTTAACCTAAAAAAAAAACGATATTTTTTACTAACGATATTTTTGACATCGATATTTAATTATCGATATTTTTGTACTTACCATGTTGTAGATAGGATGTCGATATTCTTGACATCAATATTTTTGTTGCGATATTTTTGTAGGTCGATTTTCTGACCTTCGAAATTTTGTCAGAGATCCCTGACGTCATCAGCAGTGCATTGCGGGGGCACGAGTTATAGTTAGCTCTACTAACTATAACAGCCGAATTTCTATGGTTTTGTACGAGTGAAATGTGCAACTAACTATAACATCCCTGAAACCTATGTTTTTTTCAGTGAATATATATATATATATATATATAAAAATAGAAATGTAAAATTATACACTTTAAAACATAAATAAAATTAGAAAAATGTGTTACGTCTTTATTCTTTAAAAGTGTAAATAATTATAGTATTACCTACAAACATACAAATAATTTTTTAAATATTTCTAAGCACCAGCAATATTAATAAAATAACACAAACTCTTTCTACTCCATAGAAATACAATTAAAATAAAGAAATTCAGATGAAAATTATAATTCTTGATAATCACACCCCAACATAACCAATCTAAAAAATGTCTTAGACTCTAAAAGGCTAACATTTAATATTCTCACTCCAATCTAACCACATTTGGGAGACGATATTTGGCACTAAAGGGGTAACATTACCCATTCCCACTCTAGTCTAAGGCTATTTGTAGAAGATGTTAAACACTAAAGAGCTCAAATGTACCATACACACTTTAATAAAAAAAAACATTTTAGAGAACGCTAATACGAAATAAATGAATCTGTTCCTGAGCAGTATCCCAGCAGCAGCCCTTGTTTGGAGTTGGAGTGACATGGCCTTCTGGTAGTTGTAGTCTGTTGGCACGTAAACGCCTCCTTTGTGTGTGCCCAAGTTCGACTAACTATAGTGTCTCACACATCCCTTAACGTTACCAGAGGAGCCAGTCATTTGGCACACCTGAACACAACACTCTCAATACATCCTGGGACAGCGGTAACAAGCCCCACCCTATCTCCTATTCATACATACTTGTCTACAAAAAGATCAAAGACAGACAGCAAGCAAGTTTGGAATATGTCTTGTAAATGGTGTATTTGAATACAGTGTATGTGCATATTTGAAAATACATCTAGATTGCAACTGATACAGAAATCACGAAAGGGCATGTCATTGTATAAGACAAAGTACCTCTACCCCCCTTTACAGAAACTGAGCATGCACAGAAAGTTAAAGCTCAAAGTATCTGCAGTAACTAGCAGACCACATACCTTAGCATACACAGATAGATGTCCCACATCCCAGTCAGTGTAGAATGTCTGTCTTCAGGACCCACGCACAGAAAAGTTTGTGCTCCAAATTATGACCCATATGTACACCATAAGTCCTGTGTGTCCTCAAACCACGCTGGTATTTCACTATCTTGTCAAGATACTAGTGCATGACTATCATGTATAACTAGGAACATGGTTGTACAACATTATACAGCGTGTGCATACTAATTAGATGGAAAATTCTGAAACTCTTCAACACGTATAAAGTCAATGACAGGAAAAGCAAAGAAGCACAAAAATAATATGTCTGTTAGTGACGTTTGCACATCAAAATCCACATACAATTAGGCCAACTAGGCTGACCTGGGGAATTGGCTATGGATCATGCATTAAACACATGACTCCCCTTTTTACGAATACTAGTAAATGAGATCATGATGTCAAAATGATAGACACACTCAAACATGTATGAAGCTAAAATCTTTATTAATTAACATTTTTGTACTGATTAAAAATATTTGCCAAAAATATGTCACATTCATAGTCTCCCAGTGGAATCCATGGCTGAAGTGCCAGAGACTCCATTCCAGAATCTGATGCAGCACGCATAAGAGATTCCACTGCCCAAGCTATGAATTCAGAATAGCAGATCCTGAGTTCAAGCCGATGCTGGGATTGGTGACAAATAACCTTCCTCCATGTTTGTAGATTTAACAATCAGGTTTACGTGTGCTGATGCACATTCTTACTCATACACCAGTTGCTCTAACCTCGCATTGTGTAGAGTTCGCAAGCCTGAAGGGCAGTCCTGATAATGGGACACCAACTGATTCATCAGCAATACAATGTCCGGGGCAACAGAGTTCTGTAAAGCCAAGCAAATGTTCAATGCCCAATGAAAGGGGCACCAAAGACAGTGTAACAGGTGCTGTAAGCAGGTAAACCAGGCAGGTGTGAATGTTAGGGACCAATCACGATCCAGCTCTTGCAAAAGTAACATCTCGAAGATCAGGAGCATCCTCTCATGACACAGTTGGAGCACCTGTTCCTCTCGGTGGTCCACAGAGGGTGCATCCATTGCGGAAGAGCAGAAATAGGAACAGGATACCGCAATTTAGGTACAGCAATAACAATAATATTCCAAACACAATGTGAAAAATCACCACAAAGAGTGTTTTAAAGTAGCTGACCATGCCAGAGCCGATAACATACATAAAAATGTTGCAGACCTGCGTGCTCTAGTGAACTAAATTGTAACAGAAAAACCCATTTTGAAATGTCCTATGGGAAAGACGTTGTATGTCAAAACAAAATTGACAGAGAGGAGATTCCTATACAGGTAGTGCTGATGTATAGTGGTTTGTGTTGGGCACAATAGCTATATGCATGTAAATAAACTGTTAGTTGATGGTGCTCCATGGGATGTCATCATTCAATCCATTATTGGCTGAGTCAAGTCGAAACACCTACCTCTGTTCAATCCTGAACAGTGCTGTGTGTGTTATTTATTGGTGAGACTCAAGGATAACCCAGCGCAAGCTCTCTGGGGGATGTCTTAGTTCTGAAAAATGGGTATATAGTTTGGTGTTTGTTTTCTGACAGTAAATACTGCTCTTATGCTCAGTGATTCTGGTCGTAATGGGCCTCATGGTCATGCCAACGTATCTCTTCTCACAGGGGCATGTCAGCATGTACACACAACGTGATGTGTTACAATTGGTGTGTTTGGTCAGCGTCCATGTAAATGTGTCTGAAAGAACCAGTTGTTTAGTGTGTTTAGTCTGTGGACACACAGTACATGAGACACAGGGGTAGTGTCCCGTGACTGGGGGGAGGTTCCACAGTTGTCTCTGATTAGAATTATTCTTGTTCTTGGGTCTCGTATGTATTAACATATCTTTCAAATTGTTAGTACGCTTGAACGCAAACCTGGGTTTAGGTATTGTCAGTGTACCTGTGTTCAAGATCTCCCAATGTTTGTTCACTGCTTTTTTGATCAAGTTGGATCTTGGTGTGTATATAGTTACACATGTCAAAGTATTAGAGGGTTCCTTATCATGTACCTCCAGAAGGCGTTCTCGGTGATTGTTTCTTGCTCGTTTCATACAGGCATGGATCTGTTTTTTAGGATATTGCCTTTACAGCAGATTGTCTGACAGTATCTCTGCTTCAGACTTGTAGTCATCTATTGAACTACAATTCCTTCTGATTCTGAAAAATTGTCTGAAGGTTGTTTTTCAGAGTTGTTGGGTGATAACTGCTGTCCAACAGCAAACTGTTCCTGTCAGTTGGCTTTTTATTCAGGGTTGTCGTAAGTTTTCCCTCTTGTAGTATGATGGTGAGGTCTAAGAAGGCGATTTCTGACGGTGATATGGTGTGGGTGAATTTCAAATATTGGTTCTCAGTATTGATCCACTCACAGAATTTTTCACATGTCTGTATATCCCCCTGCCAAAAGATGAGTATGTCATCTATATACTTCTTCCATAGCCTCAGGTTACCTTCGAAGGGGTTGCTGGCATGTCGGATAGTGTCATGTTCAAATGCCGCCATGTAGAGACATGCCACACTGGGAGCAAATGTGCTCCCCATCGAAGTACCCTGAGACTGATGGAAGAGTTGGTTGACAAACTCAAAGAAGTTTTCTGTTAGTACCAGAGCGGCACATTGCATAATGAAAGAAACGGGAGTTGTTGCCGTCCATTCAATTGCTGTAAGTGCAAATTCTATCACTGTTAGTGTTTCTCTCTGTGGGATGTTGGTATATAATTGTTCCACATCAAGAGTGACCAGGAGGTTGATATCACTGGTGTTTTCCAATTCCCCTATGACACAGAGGATATCTGTTGTGTCTCTGATATACAAGGGAGTCTGCTTGACCAAAGGCTAGAGGTAGTGGTCACAGAGTTTCGACAGGGGTTCTAGGAGTGAGCCGATCCCTGAAACTATTTGTCTGCCCGGGACAGGGGTGGTCCCCTTATGTATTTTTGCCAGAGTATAAAAGTAAGGTGTTTTGGGATGTTTGGTAATCAAAAAGTCTGCCTCTTTTTTACTAACCCAACCATTACTCTCTGCCTCGAATACAATTTCAGCTGTTAATCGAGTCGTGGGGTTTATTGTGATGGGGGTGTAGAATTTTCTGTTCTGTAGTTGGCATAAGCACTCGGAGTTGTAGTCCGTGGTGGACTGTATGACCGTTGCTCCCCCTTTGTCAGCTTGTTTTATTGTGATACTTTTGTCCTATGTCACCAATCTAATAGCTGCATGTTCCTGGTTAGAGAGATTATGAAACGGTGCTCTGTTGTCCTGGTTTTTCATTTCTTTAAGCACGGCTTTTTCAAAAGTCAGGACCTCCACCGGTATCATGCCCGTAGGAGACGTGAAGATCGAGGGATTACGTAAGCCTGAATCTAGTCTGGCTGGTTCTTCCTTATCCTCAAAGTAAGCTTTCATGCGTACTTTTCTGAACAGGTTCTGGATTTCGCACTGTTCCCGGAATCAGTCATTTTTGGGGGTGGGGACATACCCGAGCCCTTTCTGAAGTACTGCCTGTTCCGTGGATGTTAGTTGTCTATGAGATAAATTAACCACTAGACTCTCCTGCCCTGTGTTTTGCTCCTGGTTTCCATCATATTGGGTTGTTGGTCTTGCCACTGGACTTGTTTTTGCCCTCCTCTTTTGGGCGTATGTTGCCCATCACCCCTGCCACCCCCACCCATAGGGGACATGTTGCCCATCACCCCTGCCACCCCCACTCATAGGGGACCTGTTGCCCATCACCCCTGCCACCCCCACTCATAGGGGACCTGTTGCCCATCACTACTGCCACCCCCACCCATAGGGCTCATGTTGCCCATCACCCCTGCCACCCCCACCCATAGGGGACCTGTTGCCCTGCACTACTGCCACCCCCACCCATAGGGCTTATGTTGCCCATCACCCCTGCCACCCCCACTCATAAGGGACCTGTTGCCCATCACCTCTGCCACCCCCACCCATAGGGCTTATGTTGCCCATCACCCCTGCCACCCCCACCCATAGGGGACCTGTTGCCCAGCACTACTGCCACCCCCACCCATAGGGCTTATGTTGGCCATCACCCCTGCCACCCCCACTCATACGGGACCTGTTGCCCATCACCCATGCCACCCCCACTCATAGGGGACTTGTTGCCCATCACTACTGCCATCCCCACCCATAGGGCTCATGTTGCCCATCACCCCTGCCACCCCACCCATAGGGACCTGTTGCCCAGCACTACTGCTACCCCCACCCATAGGGCTTATGTTGCCCATCACCCCTGCCACCCCCACTCATAGGGGACCTGTTGCCCATCACCACTTCCCCCCACTCATACTGGACCTGTTGTCCAACACTACTGCCACCCCCACCCATAGGGTTCATGTTGCCCATCATCCCTGCCACCCCCACCCATAGTGGACCTGTTGCCGATCACCCCTGCCACCCCCACTCATAGGGGACCTGTTGCCCATCACCCCTGCCACCCCCACCAATAAGGCTCATGTTGCCCATTCCCCCTGCCACCCCCACACATAGGGCTTATGTTGCCCATCACCCCTGCCACCCCTACTCATGGGGGACCTGTTGCCCATCACCCCTGCCACCCCCACTCATAGGGGACTTGATGCCCAGCACTACTGCCACCCCCACCCATAGTGGACCTGTTGCCCATCACCCCTGCCACCCCCACCCATAGGGTTCATGTTGCCCATCACCCCTGCCACCCCCACTCATAAGGGACCAGTTGTCCAGCACTACTGCCACCCCCACCCATAAGGGACCTGTTGCCCAGCACTACTGCCACCTCTACCCATAGGGCTTATGTTGCCCATCACCCCTGCCACCCCCACCCATAGGGCTTATGTTGCCCATCACCCCTGCCACCCCCACTCATAGGGGACCTGTTGCCCATCACCCCTGCCACCCCCACTCATAGGGGACCTGTTGCCCATCACCACTTCCCCCCACTCATACAGGACCTGTTGCCCATCACTACTGCCACCCCCACCCATAGGGTTCATGTTGCCCATCACCCCTGCCACCCCCACCCATAGTGGACCTTTTGCCAATCACCCCTGCCACCCCCACTCATAGGGGACCTGTTGCCCATCACCCCTGCCACCCCCACCAATAAGGCTCATGTTGCCCATTCCCCCTGCCACCCCCACACATAGGGCTTATGTTGCCCATCACCCCTGCCACCCCTACTCATGGGGGACCTGTTGCCCATCACCCCTGCCACCCCCACTCATAGGGGACTTGTTGCCCAGCACTACTGCCACCCCCACCCATAGTGGACCTGTTGCCCATCACCCCTGCCACCCCCACCCATAGGGTTCATGTTGCCCATCACCCCTGCCACCCCCACTCATAAGGGACCAGTTGTCCAGCACTACTGCCACCCCCACCCATAGGGCTTATGTTGCCCATCACCCCTGCCCCCCCAACCCATAGGGCTTATGTTGCCCATCACCCCTGTCACCCCCACTCATAGGGTACCTGTTGCCCAGCACTACTGCCACCCCCACCCATAGGGCTTATGTTGCCCATCACCCCTGCCACCCCAACCCATAGGGCTTATGTTGCCCATCACCCCTGTCACCCCCACTCATAGGGTACCTGTTGCCCATCACCCCTGCCACCCCCACTCATAGGGGACCTGTTGCCCATCACCCCTGCCACTCCCACCCATAGGGCTCATGTTGCCCATCACCTCTGCCACCCCCACTCATAGGGGACCTGTTGCCCATCACCCCTGCCACCCCCACTCATAGGGGACCTGTTGCCCAGAACTACTGCCACCCCCACTCATAGGGGACCTGTTGCCCAGCACTACTGCCACCCCCACCCATATGGGACCTGTTGTCCATCACTACTGCCACCCCCACCCATAGAATGGGTGATGCGCCACACATCCATCATACTCCAACATTAGGTATGTCAGCAAAATACATGCCCCTTAACATCATGATAACAGCGTGTAGTCTGTGACAAATGCCCACAACAGTGATTATGACTTCAAACATACAATGTAACTACCATCATATGTGTGACCAAAAAATGAGTGTTGCCTACACAAGGAAAGCATCACTATTGCACTGTGTCAATGTAAAAATAACACCCCCTCACTGTGTAGAACAAAAGTTAAGTGTGGGGTTCCAAACTGCAGCAAATGTCGAGCATTGTGGTGATGAGGTCTAACCCCCCCGTCATCACAGTGACCAAAAGGTAAGTGTCATCAAGGTCAAAGCTGAAAATGCCAAACAGCATGTATGATTCCCGGGCCCAACACATGAAACACTTTTGTTGCAAATGTGTCCCATACTCACAGAGATGTGCTGAGGCTAACAGTGCTGTGAAAACATAACATACTCTCGGCCATGTGCAGACAAGCACCACACTTGGGGGCTGACAATGTATACAGTGTACAATGACACAAAAGCAGAAGTGACCATTACACACCATACACACATCTCGAAAATAGACACACAAATCAAATCAACCTGTGTAGACTGTAGGTGTTAGGTCACAAACTCCCATTCCATGCCAGCAATGGCACCTAACAACCAGGATGAATGTGCAGAATGATGTGATATGACTCACAGGGACAGTAGGGCAAATCACAAAAACAGCATCCAGACAATGGCCCACAATGGCAATACCAATGCACTGGTGCAGATGCACAAATACAAACAGGCAACTTCACACTGCACATCTGACACAACATGTGTGTGTGTCTCAGTATCCCCAGGCAACTACACAACACATGAGGGGGGCTGAACCACAGTGACACAGATGTGGACACAGTGCCATACAAAAGTAACCCATCATTGGGACCCCCTTAGTGGGCAATCAGGTATTGTGAGATGAGAGGGAGCACAACAGACACATGTGACACAAGCTGGAAAGAACACAAACTAACACAGCAAGAGACTGACACACAACAGCACTACCCCCAGGGACCAGACATTTGGGTGACACAAGCATGAATGACACCTCCATTGTGATGACAAAGGTAGATGTCATACAAGCTGTGAAACCCAGACATGTTTGCTGTGCCACAAACATACATCACATCTACACAGACACAAATCACTCAGCATGGCCCGTCATCCATGGACAAACGGGAGCTAGGGGCCCATCCATGCAAACATTTACATCAGTCCACCCTCAACACCACACAACCTGAACTGCACCAATGTGCATCTGTGAAGCCCAAATGGACAGGCGACTTGCACATGCACCCATGACAAACACAGGAATGTTAGGAGGAACTAAGGTGCACAGACTCATCACACATGGACAGTTCACAACCCTGGTGAATGACAGACATACTGCACAGTATGCGGTACATGGCCATGATGTCAAAGCTCACGTAACTTTCAGACTACCTGCCACAGTCCCAGGACAATGCAGAAGCCAAGGCAAACCACAAGACACACATGCTGACACCTGCAAACATTGCAGCCCTGAACCGGACAAGTGGGAGCAGTCACACACACATGTCTCAATTACTGAAAGGTATCACCTAGGGACAACTACATAATATTGCGAACAAATACGTGCCTTGGGGACCCCTGCCTGTGTCCCATGTGTGTCTGACAACATCATCACAACTCAGAACTGACAAATCCCAATAATGAAACACCAATTAACAGTAGTGTGTCATGCACCCACACATCAGGTAGCCCATGGCAAAGTTGTGGGATGAACAAAGTACCACTCAGCAAGCATAAACACCAATAACATATTAAGGGAACACTCCCTGTGTATGAAAAGGGATGTGGACACACACACACATGCTCACACAACACACACCATGGGCCCAGGCTATGTGACTGAACAACACACTTACTTGAGGGGACCCAACTCCTGTGTAAGCCCAGCTGTGCCAAACATAGTCACAGCACGTCTCAGTCATGTCAGCAGAACACTTGGTCATTCAGCCATCAGTAACCACACAATGAAGGCTCTGGTCACAACAGACTGGGTACGGGAGTCTTCCTTAAGTCATCTGCACATACTCAACACATATGTACAGCAAGTTGCACAGAGGGCCCAGTTGCTCCTACACCAATGATGCCCACACCTGTAGGTCCAGTGGTGATGTGCCCAAAGTCTGGGAAATAGACAATTGGACAATGGGAGGCACATCATATGTGCATGTGTGCAAGCCACAGATGTGACCATGCAAATGAAATGTTCACAGAGATGTCCACAAATTGTTGATCATGACACACCAATTTAGCTGCAAAGGATGACATGGATACCGACCAGAATAGGATACATATCTCGTTGACCACATGGAGTACCTCACATCAACACCTCAGTATTCAACATTGGAAATCAAGCATTACAGGTGCAAGGTCATGCTAAACATCATCAACCTAATGTACAGCTAAATCAAGTTCACAAGGATAAAGAAAAAAGCTTTATTCAACATATGAAAATGTAAACGTCCATTCAAAACAAAGGCCAATGGCCAGTCCATTATCAAATGACAAGGAGTGAACTTGAGTGACAACTGTCACACGTTGCTTGCCTGCACTGCTATGGACAGGGGAGATCCCCTTGGAGGGGCATACATGGGGGCAGGCCAGGCACCGCAGGGACAGGATCAGGGCACAGCAGAAGGAGGCAGTGAAGGGGTGGTGGATGCAGGAGAGTCACTTGCAACTGCAGTGAAGCTGACTGAAGTGGTGGGTGCAGTCACAACTGTGGGGCACAAGTCAGATGGGGTGGGATCCCGGCACAACTGAAGTGGGCAGGTCAGATGGAGTGGATTGGGTCGGCAGGACAGAGGGGGGGACACGATCACTTCATCAGTGGCACTAACCATCTGACCAGGTGTGGAGGAGCAAGTGGTAGGTTGAAAGGTCTCAGCATTTTGGGGATGGTGTAACTGTGGGTGGGGGAACCAGGGGCAGGGTGTGGCAGGGAAACCTCTGGAGTGGTGGCCTTGGGGATGGAGGACGGAGACTTTGTCGTGGAGCTGCGGGGCGGGGTGGGGTCTTGCGGGTGGGGGCCTCAGTCTGACGGCACCTGGGGGAGGGTGTCCGGGTGTGAGGGGCACTCCCCTCTGTGTGTGGGGACTTCCTCTTCCCCTTGTAATCTGGATCTGCTGGGTCGGAGGGGAAGAGGCCAAGGTCACAGAGGAAGATTTTCTGTGGAGATGGGGTTGCAGGTGAGGCAAGGGAAGGGGGCTTGGAGGGAGAGGTTTCTGAGGACTGCGGAGTGGTTGTGGATGACTGTGTGTGTGTCTGCAAACCATCCCCTGTGAGTGTGGTATCAGTCCCCTGCGCTTGCTTGTGTGTACTTCTAGACCTTGGTTTGGGTGTTTGTGTGCTGCCCGTGTCTGTGGCTCTGTGAGAATGTGCAGTGGTTTGTGTGCTTGGGACAGGTAGGCTGTTAGGAATCGTGCACGGTGCAGGGGTAGGAGGGGTGAGGGACTGTTGGAGGAGGGACACTGCTGCCGTCAGGGAGGAGGCCACGGACTGACAGCCTCACTAGCTAGTCAGACAACATGCATAATTAGGAAGGCAGTGGACTGCACACTCACCTGCTCCCCTGGTTTCCCATACAGCTTGCTGTACTGTGAAAGGAGCCCATCCAGCAGGGCCTGGTTCTCCTCCTTAGTGAAGGCTGGGGCCCTCTCCAGAGTACGTGCCATAGCAGGAGCCAGAGGATGCAGAGACAGCAGCAGTGGTAGCAGGGATGTGGTCCAGTAGCATGTAGTGCAGGCAAATGAGCTCCCTGGGGGTCAGCCAGCCTTATATCTGTGCCATGTGTCCCCAGTGATAGGTCTAACACGGTTGCATTCTATGAATCTGGCCAATCCATGGAAATGTAAGACTCGTACACGTCTTCCGCATCGTTCAAATCTTCACCTTGATGAAACCCTAGGAATTGCAACATTGTTGTAGGCATCGACTGAATTTAGAGCGCACAACTCGTACAAATTGAATCCGCATCCGTCTCCATGACAGTCCAGAGCCAATGGGTGCGCACGGATCGGTCAACTGACTGTACAACGAGTATTTTGAAAATACACATGCACCCGTCTCCATACGATCCAATGGCCAAGGCGGACGCCTGTCTCGGAACATACCTGCCCGACGCACATGCATGATAGTCACCCGCATCGGACCTCATTGTAGTCAATGGCAAAGCGTACGCACGGCTCGGTCATGAACCGTGCAATGCGTACGCATTGTCACCCGCGTCGGACCTCATTGCAGTCAATGGCAAAGCGTACGCACGGCTCGGTCATACACCTTGCAATGCGTACACATTGTCAGCCGCGTCGGACCTCATTGCAGTCAATGGCAAAGCGTACGCACAGCTCGGTCATGAACCGTGCAATGGGTACGCATTGTCACCACGTCGGACCTCATTGCAGTCAATGGCAAGGCATACGCACGGCTCGGTCATGCACCTTGTAATGCATACGCATTGTCACCCACGTTGGACCTCATTGCAGTCATTTGTAAAGCGTACGCACGGCTCGGTCATGAACCGTACAATGCGTACGCATTGTCACCCGCGTCGGACCTCATTGCAGTCAATAGCAAAGCGTACGCATGGCTCGGTCATACACCTTGCAATGCGTACGCATTGTCACCCGCGTCGGACCTCATTGCAGTCAATGGCAAAGCATACACATGGCTTGGTCATGAACCGTGCAATGCATACGCATTGTCACCCGCGTCGGACCTCATTGGTGTGACCATTTGACTGCTTCAACACACAATTACTTGCCAGGGACACATGTGCACACCTACCACACCACAGCATTGGCCACACAGTGTCCCATGGCATGTAAGGCTGCATTCCCTGCGTGTTGGGGGGCAACATTTGGTTTGTTGTGTGGCACTTTTGTTCAGCCACTCCCAGGGTATGCACGTGTTCATGGGGGCATAATCCTTTGTGTGTTGTGCACATTACCACTGTGATGTGCAACTGTACAGTAATGGGCATGAGTCATGGACACAGTTGCAGGTTGGATATGTTTAGGACATGTCACATATACCCTGAGTCCTGGGGGTGATGGTATGTACATCACAGTGAGACCTGTAGCCACAATTCTGATGTGCACCCACAGTCTGTGTGCATGTTGTGTCTCAGATGTGGATGATCAAATGTGCCTAATGGGAGACAGTCTCCACATCCATGTAGTATGTGCAGTAACCTTGATGGTGTGTGTGTGTCTAAGAGACGTACATGTAGGGCCTGCAGAGACAACAGTGGCCACTACCTGTGGGCCTCACGCTTGCCTTGTGGCATGTACGTGATACGCCATGTCATGCCAGTGTTGATGTGGCAATACGGGGACCCTGGGTATCTGCATGGCAAAGATCTGTGATGCCTGGGAGACATCAAGCCTCACTTGTCACTGTGGTGTGTGTTTGTAACGACACAGCAGTACATAGGTAGAGGGACACAGCCCAATGATTGGCCATTGCACTACATGGGACTATGTGGACATGTGGAATTGAGATGTGAGGTGATGGTCATGTAGGTGACATATGTGTCTATGCCCAACAGCACACACCTCAGTACATTGTGTAATGTCATGATGTATCATGTGAAATTGAGCCTGGTCATGTCCACATGGGTGGATGAACTGACAATCTTCCTTTGTGCATCTCAGTACTGCAGGGCACCAGCTGTCCATCGACCGTTCCCAGACCTTGGAACCATGCAGGAACGCGACTGCATCCAATGTTACCGCTTCAACAGGCCACTGATTGAGGAGTTGGCGGAGCAGTTGGCGCCACATCTGCTACCTGGCCGGACATACCCTACAGCACTGTCCCCAGAGGTGAAGGTGATGGTAGCCCTGCACTTCTTTGCTACCGGTACCTTCCAGTACACTGTGGCTACAGCAGGTGGGATGTCGCACACTATGTTTAGTCGTGTGCTACGCGATGTCTTGGAGGGGATGTTGCATTTCCTTGACCTGTACATCAAGTTCCCTAGCCCAGCTGAACTCCCTGAAATAAAGGATGCCTTTTATACACTGGGAAGGATGCCGAACGTCATCAGATCTATTGATGGTACACATGTGGCCCTGATACCACCACAGGCACATGAGCAGGCATACCGGAACAGGAAACATTTCCTCTTGATCAATGCTCTGGTGGTATGTCTTGCAGACATGTGTATCACACATGTGTGTGCACGGTTCCCTGGTTCTGTGCACAAAGACTACATAATGAGGAATAGTCGCATTGCAACGCTGATGTCACAGATGCCAGATCAGCCTGCCTGGCTTGTCGGTGTGTACTGACTGTTTGCCATTGTGTGTGTTTGGCAATGTTGTATTCCGCACTCCTACAAAACTCAGCTAATTTTTCATTTTTGTGTGTGTAGGTGACTCCGGATACCCCAACATGCCGTGGTTGCTAACACCCCTCAGGAACCCTGTGACACCAGCCGAGATGCGCTACAATGAGGCACATGGTCAGAGCAGGAGGGTGATTGAGCGGACATTTGGCCTCCTGAAAAGCCGCTTTCGCTGCCTGGGCAAGACCGGAGGGGCCCTCCCATATGAGATAGCAAAGGTGTGCAAAATTATCCTTGTATGCTGCATGCTACACAACATGGCAGTGCAGAAGAAGGTACCTCTCATCCAGGATGACGATGACCGACCTCCGCCACCTGTGGAGGATCCCGGCCTGGGCCACGATGCCAGTGATGATGAAGATGAGGGTCACGTCCGCTCACAGCTCATCAACAACTTCTTCACCTGAATGTGAGTTTACAGGGTTGTTATGTCAATGTATGGAGTTAGCATGAAATGTGTTGTGGCTGCTCTGTTGCTGTCTTAGTGTGTCTGTGTGCCACTTGACTGGATGCATGCAGTGATGTGTCCATTCAGGTGGTGTGCACTCCACAATAGGGTAGTACTACTAACTTGTTTCTGTGTAGGTTTCTTGTGACATGTTTTGTGCATGTGTATTGCATTTCTCTCCTGTTGTGCTGTGCTTTTGACTGTGTCTTGTGTCTGTCCTTCCCAGGGTACTTTGCCTGTTGTTTGGTCAACACTGACCCCCAACACCCAGAATCCAACACCAGTGTAAGAGTAGTCAATTGCCATCAAGTGATGTGCCACACACCCCTGGACTTCAATTCTCAGACACTCTGTGACCGTGTGTCCACCGTAACGTACAATTGCCTTGCAACTATTTTTGAATAAACATGTTACTGATGTGTAATGAACCTGTGCTATGCTTTGTTAGGTGTGTTGTCTGTCTTCCTACATCTGAGTGACATTTGCTTTCGTCACCTGTGGACTTGTTACCCCTGACTGTGGATAGGTGTTGTGTCTGTGCATACCTATGCGTTTCAGGTCAACATCATTGTGTGGGATGAGTAACATGGCCATGGTGAGTATGTGTTGTGTTGCCATAGTGGTGTGTCTCCCTCACGTGTGTCACATCACCATGACTCACCTGACGGTGGTCACATTGTTGTAGTATTTGGCATGCACTGTGTTGTTTAGCAGATCGACATCTCCATGACAAATGACAAGTTGGAAACACAACAGTGGCAAGTATGGTGTACTGGTGAGTTTATTTTCGAACATGTGTGGGGAAAGTGCACAGAACGGTGGGTGCTGTACATTGGTTTTTGAATCCAAAGTTCACAGTAGAGTTGGAAGTGTTGGTAGATGAAATGTCCAGAGTAAAGTCCACAGTCATCTGCTACATTGGACCAACATGAACCCTCCATGTCATGTGGGCGAGTTGTGTGCGATTGGACAAGGTGAACGGGTTACGCACAAAGAACATTGTCCAGAACAGGTTTAGAGGCCCTGGGGGATGTGCTGGAACATCTGCCTCTCACATGTCCTTCTTCGGACGACCCCTCTTCTTCTTGGGGGGGATACTCAGGTGCAGGCCTCTGCGGTGCAGGAGACTCTCCACCAGAGTCCTCCTCCCTCCCTATGGCAGATGGTGTGGCTACAGATGTTGTGGCCACACAGGGAGGTGTGGACATTTTGTGGTGATCTGGTGGAGGCATTGGAGAATGTCCCGATGCACCGCAGTAAGGGCATCCCACTTTGCCTCCATGTGGGCATGGTGGGCAGCCTGCTCCTGTTGTATGTCCTTGAGGATCCCCACTACCTGGCCAAATCCTCTGGTGCGATCCTGGTGCGCATCTATGTTGCGTGCCAGTTGGGGGTCCTCATGCAGTCCAGAACCCTCTGCAAGGCGCGGCCTCTGCTTCCCACCCCTCCCAGCACAGCTATCCACACGGTCAGGACCAGCTGCAGGCCGCACAGGTGACACTGGGACCCCTTCGGTGGTGTTGCCTGTAGCTTCCGGGGGATCCTGTGTCCCTGTGCTGTGGGTGTTCAGTGGCCTTGGTCTGTCCGTGTTGGCGAGGGTGCCCTGTCTGTTTCCAGATGCTGGAGGCGTGGGCACAGGGGGTGCAGATGTTGATGCTGCTGGTGCTGCATGATGACTCACACCAGAGGGGTCAGGTTGTTTGTCGTCATCCGAAGAGGACAGAGACAGAGTCAAACCAGAGAGCTCAGTGTCCACCAGAGTCTGGGACTGGGAATCCTCTTCATTTGGTGCTGTGTCCACAGCACCACCTGTGTTTGGAAGACACACACAATGTAAGTTATGTTTCTACAGGCATCAATGGTTCACAAACATGACATATTCTACTGTACAAATGGATGCCTTCCTGTACAATGCTTTTTTCCGGCTTGTCACGGACAGAGATTGATATTGTTGTTGCACATTGCCCAGCCATAAAGAAACATTTCAATGTGCATGTCGAAGTGTATGCATGCCCAGCTCATGGATAGATTTGTCTGCACATGACCATTATTACTCAAGGGACATCACGTTGCTGACACAGGTGTGTCATCCCTGTACACATGTGAGCTTTAACAAGGACATACGTGCTATTCCACTGGGGATATGTTGTACTATTGGAGCATGTGTGGTAGCAGAGTTTGCTAGTGTTTGTGTGCCACATTGGTGTATTGGTACGACCTGGTCACAGTCCGGTATGCCTGTGATCGTTTTGGAGGAAGTGTTTTCTTCCAGTGTTCCTAGTTCCCATCTCATTTCATACAAGTGATGATGTCACCATCGTTAATGAGTCTGGTGCTGAGTTTTGTACGTGCATATGTGATTTGACTTGTCAATGTTCCCCATGTTGACATGGATTGGGCAAGGTAGCACTCTGGCTTTTCAATGTTCATGACAGTGAGGGCCGTTGGTGTGTGTGTTGCAGTTTGGCTGCTGTGAGTAGCATGTCTCCTCCAATGCAGTCCAGGTTTGACCTTGTGTCTACAGTGTCTATGTCAGTGAGTGGTGTGTTGTGTGAAGGATGCCTATGTTTCAGCAAGATGTAGGGGTGGAATGCAGCTCACAACAGCACCAAGTGTGAATGAGACCTTGCTATGATGTCGGCTATATTGGTGTGTCCATTCCATTCACTGTCAGATGTCCCCTGTCAATGATGTATATGTGAGTTTCTGTGTGTTTTGTACAATGTACCATGTATATGGCTCTCCACATTTGTCATCTTCAAGACACACCTCCCCTGCCCGGCCAGAGGGCACCCCTGGACACTGCATCCCCAGACAATGATTTTGAACATATGGTTGCAATGGCTGTGTGTGAGACCGGGTTTTGTTTGGTCGTGTGCCAAGATGAGCAGGAAGAAAGTGCAAGTGCGCAGATAGCCATGAGACAGGCAAGTCAAATTCAATACAATATTACACGGTGTTTGAAAGCATCATTTAAAAAAAAATAATAATAATCAGGGCAGCAGTGATACCTCTACTGCCCACTCCCGAGCTGCAACCAGCATTAAATAGCTGGAAACAGCTTAGTGGCCCCGCCCTCCGTGATTGGCTGCCCCTAATGGGTTTGGGCTGGAGAATGCAACCAGCGTCAGACGTCAGGCGCCGGGAGGAGTAGGAAGATTTTGAGATCGTTGTCTGCAATTTTGGCATGGGGTTTGTTTTGTGCTCCGGAGTCAGAGCTGAAGAAAAAAGATCAGTTTTAGGCCATCACAGTGATGTGGCATGATGCCTACACATGTGTAATGTTGTGTGTGACAGAGGTCCCACTTAGGACAATGGGCCCGATTCACAGAACTAACTTATGACAAAATCTTAAACTTACTACTTTTGGTATTCACAGAAGGCATTTAATAGTCTTAAGTTAGGATTTTGTCTTAAGTTAGGATTTTGCCCTAAGTTAGGATTTTGTCTTAAGTTAGGATTTTGTCTAACTTAAGACAAAATCCTATCTTAAGACTACTAAATGCCTTCTGTGAATACCAAAAGTAGAAAGTCTAGGATTTTGTCGTAAGTTAGTTCTGTGAATCAGCCCCACAATACTTATTTGTGTTAAGAGAGTTGGTCCACCAATTATGTGTGGCATGTCAGTGAAAGTTCTCACATATGTCATGATAGACATTGGCCGGTGGACGCAGACACATACCCTGATTTGGCCTTGTAATGCTGGGTATGTTGGACATTGTGATGTATGAATTGAAACTAGTGCCATGTGTATTGTTGGTCACATGATGGTATGTGTAGCTGTGGGGTAATGCGTGCCTTCTTCTGCCCATGGCGATGTCCCATTTTATTTACCTGTACATGTTTGTTGATAAGAATGGGTGGCCTAGGCATGTGTTGGCAGATGAGTGAATGGAAATGGTTTTTTCTTGTGTGTATGTGTGCTGTTGTGGGCACACAGACTGAGTCACGTGTGAGTTTGTTACCAACGTTATAACTTTGTCCTCTCTCTTTACCAATGACTTACTGTTGGGGTTATGTTTGTAATGGACTGTGGAGTCACATTTGTGTCCCACATTCTATCGATCGATGGCAGATGTGTGGTAGTGTGTAGTTGTGGAGTAAATGTGTCCAGTGTTGATGTAGGGCTCACATGAAGCAGGTGATAATGTGGGATGTGAGATACTGCTGTTGTCTGGTTATGTGCGGGTGTTTGTACATTAGTGAGGCCTAGTCTCAGTGTGTGTGAATAGTGTATGCTGGTCGTGTGCCTTTTATGTTGGTTACAGGTATACCTCTTTTACAATTGATAGTACGTATCTGTATAGTTTAGGCCTTGCAATACTTGACAGTGATGTGTTGGTATTCTGTGGTGATGGTGTTGCCAACAAGACCAATGTGCATTGCGGATGTCCCTAGATGTGGTAGGAGTCGCTTACCATGGACATCTGTGATTGAGCTGACAGTGTTACTTAAGCACCCTTGTGGCCATGCAAGTTGTACTGGCCCATTTTGATGCAGTTGTGTGTGCCACTTTGATGTTGCAATTGTAGAGATGTGTGTCTTGAGTATGCCCATATGTCTCACAGTGGTTTCCACATTTTTTCCGCAGCAACCGAGCCAGGCAGAGGAGACCATGTGGACGAAGTTGGGGCGGCAGCTTAACAGAATGGCTCTTGTCAGGAGACTGACAGAAGTGGAGTCACAGTCTCGGAGGGTGAGAAGTGTGCGCTGGAAGATGCAGATTCATTATCATCATCCTCGCTGGAGTTGGGCTCCAGTGGTACCTCTGTAGTGGTGGTGGACCTCACCGGAACTGTGTCTACACCACCCTTGTCTGCCACCACCTGTTCCATCTCTACCCTCCCTGCTGTTTCCCACAAAGTTGCCCGCATCCACTCCTGTCAAGGGCCGGTCCGTCTCCTTTGCCTCAGCACATCATCCCCAGCCCGGTGCCCTCAGCTGCCCTGAGTGAGGAGGCTATTTACCCCTTGAGGCTCTCTGTTGTGCAGACTGCACTGCTGAGTGCCCTCCAGGGGCAGTCCGATGTAATGACACAGATGCTGGAGTTCCTGGAGAGCATTAATAGTAGCATGCCTGCTCTAAAGAGATCTTTTCAGGCAATGGCCTCCTCACTGATGGCAGCCTTGCCCCCGGTCAACCTTCCACCCCTCAACCTGACTTGTCCACATCCTAAGTTCCGTTAACCATATCTGTCCCACCGAAACACAAACATAGACACATGCAGACACCATCATCCACAAGTACCACACTGGCCCCAAAATGCATAAAGATTAGAATGCATGCACCTACTGACCAGGCACTGACCTCCCTCAGCTGCCCCACTACACACAATCCCACAAAGCACCCACCATCAGACAAAGCCCATACACAAACTGCTTCAGACTCAAAGACACCAGCAACAGGTTCACCCATATCACAGACCGACACTACCACTACCTCTCAAAGTCTACCCCTTATTATCCCCCATCCCCAAATGCACATGGAAGTCACTGAGGCTCCCATTATCTATGCCTCTGCCTCAACCACTGCGCCTCCATTTGAGCTAGCCCATCCCACTACCGACCCCAGTCTACCCTTGTTTATGAGGTCCCTGGACTGCCCAATTGATGCTCCTTCCTGGGAGGTTTCCCTGGCAGTGTCACTTGGGCAAGTTGTGTGGTACGGCAAAGTCCTGGACCACAAATATGCATTGGACTGGCCATTGTCCTTCATTGACTTTTTTCTTTTTTACTCTAATAAAGTTTGTCCATCCATTATTACCTTAGTTGATTCATTATTTATCATGCAAAATGAAGTGATGCTTTCATTCAGTTGGTACTACTACATTGGTGTACTTGGGAGGTAGGAATAGGTGGTCCTTTCTCAGTGGTGATTGTGATCTGAGCTTTGCAACTGTTCAGGAGATATCGTAGACAAGAGGACATGTGAATTAACTCGATGTATTCGATCAACACCTACTGGTTGTTTCATTGCATTGTGTGGGTTTACATTGGGGAAGTATTAAACCTTGGCAGATGTCTGCCAAATGTTGCTGGCCTTCTCCCAGTGATGTTGTTGTGATATGTGTGTGATGTGTTGGCTTGAGATGTTTGTGTTTCCACACATGGAGGGTGTCAGCTTGTCATACTTTTGTGTGTGTTTGCCTTGAAATGTGTCAATTTGGCTGTGTATAGGTTTCTGCTTCTACTACCTGCAGCTGTTGCCTACATATGGGTGGGACTATGTGAAGCATTTGGCTGTCCCAGATATGCTTGATTCCAATGTCTGGTGCAAATGTTGTTTATGGACATGCACTATCTTGTGTGGTGTCCTCAACTTTGTGCTTTGTACCTTATGTGGTGTGATTGATATCCTGCTTGAGGTATTTTAGATGTGCCCTTGGATGTATTTGCCAAAGATTTGATGTCCCTTTAGGTGACATTGGCTTTTGATGTGGGATATGTGTGTGAGTATGGTGAAGCTTTGTGGCTGTGAAGATGTGTTGGTCTTTTAGGAACCTGCCATATTGTTGGTTTATTTGGACTGAGGAAAGAGGCAAGGGTGTGCCTATTATGATGGGAAGATGGTAACCAGTGCATGTTGTCCAGGTTTCTGTCCACAATGCCTCATGATAGGGGTGTGTTTTTCATACTGACTTAGTGGTGTGTGGGGTAATGGTGAGTTGCAGGACTCGTAACGTTCAATGTGTACCTGGCTCTGTGGTGTGTTGTTTGTGGAGTTGTGTGTGGAAAATAATTGGTTGAAATGTTGTGGGATTGGTGGTGTGGAGAGAAGCTTTAGAGTGAGCAGAGAAGACACTAGCTGACCTCACTACAATAGCTCTAAATAGAAAATTGGACACTTTGTCCAAAGACATGAGGAATTACGACAAAAGATTAACCTACCCATACTTGCCTGACGATTACTATCAGCAGGATAGCCAGGGTTTCTTTTCCAATAAAAGTAGGCAGGGACCGAGGAGATTCAACACCTTCTCAGACTCCTCAGTAGGAAGTGGTTCAGATTCAGACTCTGAGAGACCATCCACTAGCCGTCAGGGTAACCAAGGCCCACATTTTTTAGGGGAAGGTTACAGACAGTCCAACAGGGGAGGAGGCACGGAACAGAATTGGAAATGGGCAAGGGGATGGAACAGGGGCAGAAATACACAGCAGGCCGACTCATGAGTCCGCTTTTACCAACCAGCAACTCATGGAGAAATCTCAACACGCAGGCAAACATACAGATGATGAGTGAACACACGCTAGTCTCAAACAGCTCTCCCCCATTGTCTGTTATTACTCAACATGGTCAAGATACACAAAGATTGGCCCACACAGAATTGATGCCACCCAGGGACGTACCACAGAGCACCATTGCCCCAGTGACAAGCCTTCCTGACCCAATGGTACAACCTCACGTTCTAGACATACAGAGTATGGCGATCATTGAATCAATGCTAGCTGATAACCTGCAACATTGCTCGAATACTGATGAGACGCCTGTCTTGGATCCAGTGGTTCACAATGTACAACAGCATGCAAATTCGCCTAACCCACAAGATATGGACCCGATAATTAACCTTTCAAACCACACGATGACGGCAGCAGAGAGACAGGTTTTATCCAAAGGGTTGTTATTCGTACCCACAGCGGCACCTGATTCATTCAATGTCTTACTTGAGCTTCAGAGGTTCTTCAGGAAAATAAGACTGAAATATTATTTCAGTAAAAATACCTATAATCCTACTGCAACCACCACACCATTCAGACCACCATCAACTTTCACACCGGGCTCACACCTGATGAGTAAGAAAATATTGGCCTATGAGAAGATTGTTTTGCAGGGAACTATGGAGCTATTGGATGAAAGGAAATATATAAAGCACACCATCAGTAAACAAGAGAGATCAGCATTGTCCGCACTGGGAACCAATAAAGCCATTGTTATCAAGGCAGCAGATAAGGGTGGGGCCGTTGTTCTGCAGAATACTACTGACTATGTGGAAGAAATACAACTACAACTGGGAGTCGCGGAAAGCTACCGCCCCATACCTAAAGATCCAACTGTCGAGATAAAATCTCTGATAGAAAAGCTAACCAAGGATGGATTGAGGGGTGGATTCCTGAGCAAGTCTGAAAGTGACTTCTTGAATAAAAAAGAACCAAGGATTCCAACAATATATACACTACCAAAGGTGCATAAGCGCCTGGAGAAGCCGCCTGGGAGACCAATTGTGTCTGGTTGTGGGTCGGTCTTGGAGCCACTCAACCAGTTCATTGATTACTTTTTGCAACCATGGGTCCCGGAAACTAAATCCTTTGTAAGAGACACGATGCATACCATTCAATTGTTGAAGGGCCAACCGTATGGCATACGTACCCAATTGCTTGTTAAACTTGGCGTTTCCTCACTATATACCTTCATCCCTCAGAATAAGGCCTTGGATGTTGTCAGAGCCACATTGAACAAGCGGCCCAGACCACACTGGATGCCAACTGACTTTTTGATTGCTCTGTTGGAAATTGCGATGAAACGGAACTACTTCATCTTCAGGAATCAATTTTATTACCAGTGCAAGGGCGTTGTGAGGGGTGCTACTTACGTACCTAGCCTGGGGAATACCTTCATGAAGGATTATGAGGAGGAGCATTTGTACTGTCATGATAATCCATACATCAACCAGATTACTGTGTGGAAGCATTATATAGACGACGCCATAATGATCTGGTCAGGCACTGAAAATTATCTTAAAGAATTCTGGGACTGGCTCAATACAAGAACACGGGACATCCAGTTCACCATGACCAGTAACAATGAAGCCATTGATTTCTTGGACCTTACATTTCGAGTAGAAGAAGGTCTCTTGTTCTGTGATCTCTATCGCAAGCCAACTGAAAGAAATACACTCCTGGTGTATGAATCACATCACCCACGGAGTCTGATGGACAATTTACCGTATGGTCAATACCTCAGACTCAGGAGAAACTGCATACGAAGGAACGATTTCTTTAAGATAAAAGAAACCCTAACGGTCCGTCTTAAAGAGAGAGGATACCCGACAGGTTTGCTGAAACGGCCTCGTAAACGTGCCTGGTACTGCCCGCGTGACCAGTTGATACAGGTCAAACAAAAACTGGCAAAGACTGAAAATATTGTTTGTGTGACGACATTCAATACCAAAAATAACAACACCAAAAGAATCGTGAGAAAGTACTGGAATCTGGTGGCGAGCAAACTCAATACAACTGAAGATCCACTCTTTGCCAAGGCAGGAGTATTAAAGACAATGTGGTTAAAGCATACCTCGAACCCCCTAAGCCGCTGGATCTTAGGAGCCACCTTGGTCTACCACCAATAATTGGTCACCATAAATGTGGCCACTGCAAAGCTTGCCCCCTAACCATTGAAGGATCAACATTTACATACATCAACAGAGTACACAAACTGCCGCAATTCACCAATTGCAACAGTACCAACGTGATATACACCATTCGCTGTCCGTATGATCAGCTTTATGTGGGACAGACCACCCAGAAAGTTAAGGCAAGGATATTACAGCACATGAGTAGAATAAGGTGCAAGGTCCAGGGAGCCCCTTTGGTTGATCATTTCATGACACACAACCATCCTCCAGAAAGCATAAGATGGTGGGTAATTGAGAAAATTTGTCCACACCAGAGAGGAGGTTCTGTATCTATGGTCCTAAATCGCAAGGAATGTAGGTGGATCCAGTCCCTGTAATGTTGGGATTGAACGAGCTTGAAGGAACCTCGAGACAGATGGGCCAACTGTAATGTTCAGATGTTCGCCGTATGCGTAGTCCAACCTGTTCTGCTCATCTCAGTGGTTTTCAGAACTGGCACCAGTAGTTCGTTACCACTCAGTATATGAGTTGATTGCATATAATAAGAACTAAGCTAGGGGGTTTTTGACTCGAAGAATCATTTTAACTGTTAATATTACCTTGCCATTTAATTAAATGTGTTGTCCGCTCGCCGGAATCTACTTGTAATAATGTGCACACAAGTTTTAATCTGTTTTAACTTTCTCTGGGATGTGACCTTACATCCATTGTAAAGCCCAGACATGCATTTCTGCTGTTAAAACCAAATCAGTGTTTGCTATATATGTCACATTCTAACTAGCTCATTGATTTCATTTAATTGTCAACCCGATGGGTTCTACATTGCGGTTTTTACATTAGTCAAGAAATAAGGGTGTCTACTTAGTAGCGAGAGATCAGCATATACATTTTCGAAAATGTGTATATTGGTCTATGTTATTGCACCAATGATCATTATGTGGTGTCTGGTGCCTGATTCAACATGTCTAATTATGTATAAATGTCAGGACCATTGATTTTTCATTCTTGAGGTGATCATGATATATCACCAATTGTGGTTTTGCATGTAAACCATTGCACAATTTTCTATTTCGATTTTGTGGCCTTGTAATCTATTCCCTAGCGTAAATTAATGTCTGTACGTCAATATACGCACTACACATTCCTTAAACATTTGCCTGGTTACTAATCTGCTTCATTCCTGAGCCTGCTCATGGAACTGCCATTGGCCTCCCCATCATAAATCTATTTTCTCGGCTGCTTGGCAAACTGGCCCACAAAGCATATTCCTGCCGCACACCGTAGCTTGACACTCGTCACGGCTATGAGGTCTGGTTACTTGGCAACCAGACACGCCAACATACAGCTGCTGCACGTCGCAGTGCGACGTGCACGCGGACGTTCTCACGTTCTGGCAGTCTTATCTGGAGCTTGCCACACACATAGTAACCGGCTGACTTTTCGCAGCGCGTTGGACAGTACGTTTGCCTGTCATCGCCCTCTAAGAAGAAGAAACAACTCACAAAGGATATCACGTTAGGTAAGCGCTTGACGTAAGGGGCTTTTGCCTTACAATATGAGCTTTGCTACAGTTACGGGATGCTTCCTAATCCCCCTTCCTTCTCTGTATGCCCACAGAACTCACCGATCCTTCGTCCTTGCCCTCACACTTATCAAAATTCCAAGAAGGGCTGTTTAAGATTACACCCGCTTTTACTTTGCCAGCATCATTTGGTGAGTCCCATCTTTTAATAGGGGACTGTTTATGCAGGGCATTGACGTTTGGGCCTCTGCTTATAGATTAAATCAATTTCCACATCCCGTTTATTAATTTCTTTCAGAACCATCATATATTTACCTGATCCTCCGTCCTCACGCTTTTGAAATTTCTAAGAAGCCGTGTTTAGGATTTCACCCGCTTTTGCATGCCAGCATTATTTGGTGAGTCTCAACCTCGATTAGGGGATTGTCTATGTAGAGCACTTGCACTTGGGCCGTTACATTTAGATTGATGTAAGTGCTAAATCAATCTTCACACCTGTTTATTTTCAGAATTAACTTGATAGGATGGTGATCACGCTGACCCGACCTCAGCGTTCCAACGAGGATTTACCAATTAGGATTCATTCTGATTAAACCATAGGTGAGTCACCTCCACCTTACTCTCACCGATCATAGGACCAACATTGGTGAGGTCTTGTAACACACATTACAGTGACACCCCTAATTCCCTGTCTTTTTCGCAGGCTGTCCTCCCTCCTCCTCCCAGTCCTGAAGAAGATCCGCATTGACTAATCAATAGTGCATATATTCGGGTTGAAACGTCGACGATACTTTCCGGTTCAGTTCAAGGCTTTGCTTGCAAACGAACAAACTTGGATATAGCAGCATAGTCATTGTGTACTCTGGCCCCCCTTTCCATTGTACATATTCGAATCACCTTGTACATAATACACCTTTATCACTGAGCACAATATGTCACTTAATCACGTATCACCTTGTATTTTAACACTTTGTTGACAGCCTCTATACCAACTTGTGGTATATATAAATGATGCAATTTATATAAATAACGCAATACCCATATAATTGTTGTCGATCTTTTATGTGTGTCCTGTGCGTGTTACTTATGCCATTTAATGTTTGAAGAACTGTATAATAACCACTCAGATAATTGAACTGTTGTTACAAAGAAATTGTTGTGCATACCCGACAGAACCATTGTTTTTGTTTAGGCTTCTTACTGTAGGTATAACTTTCAACTTTCATTGTGATTGACACCTGTCCTTTAGTGTGGGGTTTGTAGTGGATATTTTGGGACTGTGAGGACACCCTTTGACTTTTATTGGGCATGTCATTGAGGTACAACGACATGCAGGGCCTGTATATACATGGGCGTTGTTTTGTCAGTGAAATGGGGGGGTGAGCTTAAGGTTTTGCTACAATAGTGCTGGGATATGGCTTGTCGGACAATACACAAAAAGAAAGGTACCTGAGGGAGTCGTAACAGACAGAGGTAAGGGTGAGGTATGTGATAGGTAGTTTGATGAGGTGAGTAGAAACAATATTTTGTTACATGACCAATATGTTGTATGTGTTTTTTTTACAAACAGGGTGCAAATGCATTTGTGTTTAGGTCTGTGTGCCACAACATTATCCTGCATAAAAACGAAGGACTTCTCACTTTGACTGATCAAAGG
This sequence comes from Triturus cristatus, assembly GCF_964204655.1. NCBI lineage: Eukaryota > Metazoa > Chordata > Amphibia > Caudata > Salamandridae > Triturus > Triturus cristatus. The sequence goes on along the minus strand of NC_140587.1, from coordinate 943,866,073 downwards.
CCCCTGTACCTGATATGTCACAGTAGATGACTTATCTCGGTGAGCGGCTTACTCCCCCTCATGGAGATACGCACCTGAATGTATACAATTCGTACACTTGGGGTACACACCTCCATTGGCTAGTCTACAGCGACGCATCATTTTGTATGCGAAGCGCTAAGGATATGTGGTGGTGTGACTTACTGGAGATGGTGCCCATGATGGCAGGTGCTTCAGAGGTATTTCAACAAGTTGAGCAGCGACACAACAGGTACAATGTCCTCCATGACTGCAGAGGTTGTGTGCTCATGAGTAAAGGTGAGTTTTGGCTTTCTATCCCTCCCTTCCTGCCTCCAGTGCTGTGGAGGTTGGTCCGCCACTCTTGCGCCGGCTGAAAGCCAACTCATAATTGGCTGGGCGGTTTGAGAGGTGGACCTTGCTTCCCGGGGTCTCATTGGAGTGTTGCGTCGACCTAACGCAAAGACCATGGTGACGGTGTTAACGGAACTGCACTGGCGCTCACCCCACCATACATTGCAACTCGTAATATGGCAGACGGATGACCATCGTCAAACTGCCACCGCTGCCATGGCGGTCCACAGACTGCCAAAGTCATCACCAGCCCCTAAATCACTTACTTATATTTTTCCAAAATACTACTGTTGGACCCGGCCTCGTAGAATGGCCCTCCGTGCCCCCGCACCACCGAAACCTGGTACCTGCAGCCCAAGCACACGGCCCAGCCGAACCTCCCCACCAGGACACACGCACCGACCCGGACATCCCCGTCCATGGCCTCTCTCCTTTCGGCCACCCCGGGCCCGCGTGCCCACTTCATGCACCAAGATGGCCGCCCGGCCCCAGCGCGACCCGGGCCTAGAGGCGCCACTCCGGCTGGAGGACATCACGCTTCCAGGGGATGAGAGAGGGAGGAGCAGTTTCTATCGCACCTCTGAACTACCCCGGGACGATGGGTTTCGATCGGCCCTCCGGCCTCCCTGAGGGCTGGCTCCGTGCCTGCTGGGTGTCTGGGACTCCTCCCGACCCGGCCCTGAAAGGATCAAAGGACAATAGCAGGAAATCCCGACAAGCGACCCCCAGGTGACAAGACCCCTGACTGCACAGACTCCGGACATCAAAGAGGGGTCGACCTATAACAAGGGGTGCTCTGGGTCTGTCCGGCAGATTCGACGCTGGAACAACGAGAGCCTGCCGACGTGGTCGCGGCTCCTGGAACTTGGACCCTCCTGAGCCCTGCTGAGTGACTCGCGGCTCCCTGAAGATCGTAAGACCTCCGAACTTGTACCTGAGCCTGCTGAGTGACTCGCGGCTCCCTGAAGATCGTAAGACCTCCGAACTTGTACCTGAGCCTGCTGAGTGACTCGCGGCTCCCTGAAGATCGTAAGACCTCCGAACTTGTGCCTGAGCCTGCTGAGTGACTCGCGGCTCCTTGAAGATCGTAAGACCTCCGAACCTGTACCTGAGCCCGCTGAGTGACTCGCGGCTCCAACAGACTCTCACGGTCCCGCCGGACCCCGACTACAACATCGTATCCCCCAGCTCGAGGATTGTGAGCTGTGCGCCGGATACGTCCCTGCTTTGAACCTTTACCAGAGACTGTCCCGCTACCCCCTACCCCGTCCGAGACTCTTGAGCCCGTGCTCACCTTGTACATATTTGCAGTGATAACCTACTTGATAAAGATTGTTTTCTCAGAATACCCGGTGTGGTCACTCTGTGTCGTGTGGTGCCAGAAGTACGATCCTAGATACGAGATTCCTCCCCCTGGGGAGTCTCCCGCCAGTGCCCGGCTACGATACTTCAAGGGTGGGTCTCAGGGTAGTCAGGACCCCTTCCAGGCTCCTCTGAGGTCGCCATCTAACATTGGTGGCAAGCGACGGGATTCGGGCCCATCACCTAGAGATCGTACCGTGAACAACGGAAGCACTACCGACAAAGATGGCAGAAGGAAGCGCTGTGAGCCCCGCAGAAACCAACGCCAACAGGGTGTTCCAGGTGGAGCAGCTAGAAGAATACACACACAAAGAGCTAAAGCAATTTTGCAAAGAACTTAGAATCGCTACCACTGGTCTTAACACTAAAGAGGATTTGCAGAAAGCACTGAAAACTTGGGTGGAGACCGGGGCATCCCGCCCGGAAGGCACGGGGGAGCGCCCCGACGAAGCCGAACCCCCCCAAAGTGAAAGCAGTAGCAATCAGGTGCGAAGCATCGTACCGGACGGGGGCCTATCCCCGGAATAGCTCGCGGACAGAGAGAGAAGCCGCAATCATGAACTCGAGTTAGCCAAACTCAAAATCGAGGGCGAATTGAAGTTAGCGGAAAAAAAGCTAGCAGTAGAGCAAATGCGTGTACAAGGCGAACTAGAAGAAAAGAAGCTCCAACGGGAGCACGAAGGAAGGAAGCTCCAACTGGAGCACGAACGCAGCTGGAAGGAACTCGAGCTCAAGGCCAGAAACGAGGAAGGGAGGCCCCCGGGAAACCGAGAGACGGCCTCCCCAGCGGAACAGAAGGTCCACATCCCCAAGGATGTGGTCAAGGAATATTATAAAAACGATGACATTCAGCAATGGTTCAGGGCCTACGAGGTCGCCATGACCTCCCATCTGATCCCGCAAAAGGACTGGGGGGCGGGGTTGTGGGGGCGGTTTCTGAGCGAAGGAAGGGACACCCTGCTCGACCTACCCCTCTCCCTGCAGACCTCCTACAGCCACATGAAAGAGGCTCTACTCACAAGATACGGCCTCACCCCAGAAATGTACCGTCAGCGATTCAGGGACTGCAGGAAGATCCCGCGCACCACCTGGGTGGAGTATGTAAACTTTTTCAGTCGGGCCTTCGATGGGTGGATCAAGGGCAGCAAAGTCACCACCCTTGCCGAACTCACTGACCTCATGTTGTGGGAACATCTGGCTGCGAACTGCTTCATAGAACTACGTCAGCATCTGCTTGACAGCAAGCTCACAGATCCCCGGAAGCTGGCTGTGGAGGCCGACCGCTGGACCAACACCCGGGTCTCCCGGGGCATGGTGGGAGAGGACCCCCGAGCCAGTCAGGGACCACCCCGCCAGAGAGGGGGAGGGAACCAGGGAGGGCCGAGAGAGTCCCAGCCTAGCCCCCCGAAGACACAACCTCCACCTTTCCCGGCGCCCCCCCCACCGGTGACAGGGCCCCCTGGGAGACGGGGACACCGGGTGACCGTCACATGTTTCCGTTGCCAGAAACCCGGGCACTACGCCAATGACCCAGAGTGCCCCATGGCCACCCAAGTCTCCCCTACCACCCCTGCGAGACAGATAGCCAACGTAGCCCTGGGGGAGGAGGTTGAGGAAGCCGAGGAGTGGGAACCCGCAGCGATGGCCCTAGTATCCCTGAGAGATAGGGAGATGATCCCTGGTAGCCTCCTACCCTCCAACACACAGAAATACGGGCAGCTCGTCAAGATCAATGGCCACCAAGTAGAGGCCCTGCGGGACACCGGGGCCAGTATCACCGGTGTCCTCAGGCACCTAGTCCCCGAGGAGCAGATCCTCCCCAACGTCTTTTGCCCCGTAATATCCGCAGACAATAGAGAAAGTATGTGTCAGGTAGCCCTGGTGCCGTTTGAGTGGGGAGGGGTGATAGGTAAACTCAAGGTGGCCGTAAGAACCTCCCAGCCGGTCGACTGCCTCTTAGGGAACGACCTGGAGAGCTGTCCCTGGAAGCACGTCGAGCGCAAGGCCCACCTAGGAATGATGGGACTCCCCGAGTGGGTGTGCGCCACCACCCGATCTATGTCAGCCCGACTCACTCCCCGGAGAGAAGTCGGGAGCACCCCGATCGAAGAGACCAGTACAGTCCCCGCCGAGGGTCCTCCCGTCCCCCCATCAGAAGGGTCCGTCGCCCGTGACGAACCCGCACCATCCGACCCCGCCCCGGTCCCCGAGTTGGGAGATCTACCCGAGTTGGCCCATTGGCGCCACAAGGGCGGGCCCACCCGGGAAGAATTTTGCCAGGAGCAAGCCACTTGTCCTTCCCTGGTCGGGCTGCGGCGCCAGGCCGAGGGCCAAGCCGCAGGTGACCAGACCGGGACGCACCGAATCTATTGGGAAAATAACATCTTGTACAGTGAGCAGAAGTCGGTGGAGCTGGGATCCGGACGGGTACTGGTGGTACCCCTCCGCTTCCGAGATTTCCTCCTGGGCTTAGCCCACGACGTCCCCCTCGCCGGCCACCTGGGTCAGGACAAGACCTACAGCCGTCTCGTGACCCATTTTTACTGGCCTAGAATGAGAGCAGCGGTAGAAGCCCACTGCAAGTCCTGCCCCACGTGCCAGGCTAGTGGGAAGAGTGGGGGGAAGTGCAAGGCTCCCCTCCAACCCTTCCCGGTCGTCAGTACCCCTTTTGAACGAGTCGGAATCGACATCGTGGGACCACTGGACCCCCCCACCTCCCAAGGCCACCGTTTCATCTTGGTCCTAGTGGACCACGCCACCCGCTATCCTGAGGCTATTCCCCTACGCACCATTACGGCCCCCGTGGTGGGCCGGGCCCTGATGGGGATCTTTTCCAGGGTGGGTTTTCCCCGCGAGGTCGTGAGCGATCGCGGCACTAATTTTATCTCGAAATATATGACGTCCCTGTGGCAACAATGTGGGGTGTCCTATAAGTTCACCACCCCCTACCATCCCCAAGGGAACGGCCTAGTAGAAAGGTTTAATAGGACTTTGAAAGGGATGATCGCTGGCCTAGAAGAGCCCCTCCGGCGTAAGTGGGACGTCCTGCTCCCCTGCCTCTTGTTCGCTTACCGGGAGGTCCCCCAGAAGTCCTTAGGGTTCAGCCCGTTTGAATTACTCTATGGACACCCCGTCCGAGGTCCCCTCAGTTTGGTTAAGGAAGGGTGGGAGGCAGCACCCCAGACCACCCCCCGGGATGTGTTCCAATACGTCCTGGCCCTCCGGAACCAGACCAGGAAGTTCCGAGAACTGGCCGAGGCCAACCTGGAGGCAAGTCAAGAAGAGATGAAGCGCTGGTACGACCAGAATGCCACTCTGGTCGAGTTCCAGCCGGGCCAGCAGGTGTGGGTCATGGCCCCCGTGAAGCCTGGCGCCCTCCAGGACCGATGGACTGGGCCCTACAAAGTGGTTGAGCGGAAGAGTGAAGTCACATACTTGGTGGACGTCCAGTCGCCTCGGGATCCCCTCCGGGTCCTGCACGTGAACCGCCTCAAGCCTCACTTCGAGCGGACAGAACTGAGCCTCCTGCTGGCCACCGATGATGGGGCCGAAGATGAGTCGGATCCCCTCCCGGACCTCCTGTGTGTCAAGGAGCAGGATGGCTCCGTGGAAGGAGTGAACCTCTCCCCAGCCCTCACTGCCCAGCAACAAGCGGACTGCCGCCAGCTCCTAAGACAATTTTCCGACCTCTTCTCCCTGACCCCCCGGGTCACCAACTGGTGTGTTCATGACGTGGACACCGGGGACAGCCCGCCGGTGAGACACCGAGCCTACCGGGTTCCTGACCGGGTCCGGTCCTGCATTCAAGCGGAAGTCTCGAAGATGTTGACCCTGGGGGTGATCGAGCCCTCTGACAGTCCCTGGGCCAGCCCCGTGGTCCTGGTCCCGAAGGCAGCGGCCCCCGGTGTCGCCCCCGAGCTCCGATTCTGCGTGGACTACCGGGGGCTCAATGACGTTACCCGAGCCGATGCCCACCCCATTCCACGAGCCGACGAACTCATTGACCGACTAGGGGCAGCCCGGTTCCTCAGCACATTCGACCTCACCTGCGGATACTGGCAGATTGCGCTCACCGAAGGGGCCAAGGAGCGGTCCGCTTTCTCCACCCCCGATGGGCACTACCGCTTCCGCGTAATGCCCTTCGGGATGAAAAATGCCCCGGCCACTTTCCAGCGACTGGTGAATAGGGTCCTGGCCGGGTTAGAACAGTTCAGCGCGGCATATCTGGACGACATCGCTGTCTTCAGTTCAGAGTGGAGTGAGCACCTCCAGCACCTCCGGAGGGTGCTAACCGCCCTGCGCCAGGCAGGCCTCACAGTAAAAGCCAGCAAGTGCCAGATCGGGCAAGGATCCGTGGTCTACCTGGGGCACCAGGTCGGGAGCGGCCAGGTCGCCCCTCTACAGCCAAAGATCGACGCCATCCTGGCCTGGGAACCACCCATCACCAAAACGGAGGTCCGAGCCTTTCTGGGACTCACGGGCTACTACCGAAGATTCATTCGGGGGTATGGCAGCCTTGTCGGCCCTCTCACAGAACTCACGTCTAAAAGACAGCCAAAGAAAGTGCAGTGGACGGCTGCCTGCCAGGAAGCTTTCGATGCCCTAAAAAAAGCCATGTGTACTGCCCCCGTCCTCCAGGCTCCCGACTACGCCAAGGAGTTCATAGTCCAAACCGATGCCTCCGAGCATGGCATTGGGGCCGTCCTGTCCCAAGTGAATGACCAAGGCCTAGACCAGCCCGTCGCCTTCCTCAGTCGGCGGCTGTTGCCCCGAGAACAGAGATGGAGCACCATAGAGCGCGAAGCCTTTGCCGTGGTCTGGGTACTCAAAAAGCTACGACCCTACCTGTTCGGCACCCATTTCAGAGTCCAAACTGACCATCGGCCCTTGCGATGGCTCATGCAGATGCGAGGAGAAAACCCCAAGCTACTGCGGTGGTCAATCTCCCTCCAGGGGATGGATTTCACCGTAGAACACCGCCCTGGTACGGACCACGCCAATGCTGACGGCCTCTCCCGGTTCTTCCGCCTCAGCGAAGAGAACCCCCCAAGCTGATGGGCAGTTCTCTCCGGCTTTCAGCTGGGGGGGACGCGTGTTGGACCCGGCCTCGTAGAATGGCCCTCCGTGCCCCCGCACCACCGAAACCTGGTACCTGCAGCCCAAGCACACGGCCCAGCCGAACCTCCCCACCAGGACACACGCACCGACCCGGACATCCCCGTCCATGGCCTCTCTCCTTTCGGCCACCCCGGGCCCGCGTGCCCACTTCATGCACCAAGATGGCCGCCCGACCCCAGCGCGACCCGGGCCTAGAGGCGCCACTCCGGCTGGAGGACATCACGCTTCCAGGGGATGAGAGAGGGAGGAGCAGTTTCTATCGCACCTCTGAACTCCCCCGGGACGATGGGTTTCGATCGGCCCTCCGGCCTCCCTGAGGGCTGGCTCCGTGCCTGCTGGGTGTCTGGGACTCCTCCCGACCCGGCCCTGAAAGGATCAAAGGACAATAGCAGGAAATCCCGACAAGCGACCCCCAGGTGCCAAGACCCCTGCCTGCACAGACTCCGGACATCAAAGAGGGGTCGACCTATAACAAGGGGTGCTCTGGGTCTGTCCGGCAGATTCGACGCTGGAACAACGAGAGCCTGCCGACGTGGTCGCGGCTCCTGGAACTTGGACCCTCCTGAGCCCTGCTGAGTGACTCGCGGCTCCCTGAAGATCGTAAGACCTCCGAACTTGTACCTGAGCCTGCTGAGTGACTCGCGGCTCCCTGAAGATCGTAAGACCTCCGAACTTGTGCCTGAGCCTGCTGAGTGACTCGCGGCTCCTTGAAGATCGTAAGACCTCCGAACCTGTACCTGAGCCCGCTGAGTGACTCGCGGCTCCAACAGACTCTCACGGTCCCGCCGGACCCCGACTACAACATCGTATCCTCCAGCTCGAGGATTGTGAGCTGTGCGCCGGATACGTCCCTGCTTTGAACCTTTACCAGAGACTGTCCCGCTACCCCCTACCCCGTCCGAGACTCTTGAGCCCGTGCTCACCTTGTACATATTTGCAGTGATAACCTACTTGATAAAGATTGTTTTCTCAGAATACCCGGTGTGGTCACTCTGTGTCGTGTGGTGCCAGAAGTACGATCCTAGATACGAGATTCCTCCCCCTGGGGAGTCTCCCGCCAGTGCCCGGCTACGATACTTCGAGGGTGGGTCTCAGGGTAGTCAGGACCCCTTCCAGGCTCCTCTGATGTCGCCGTCTAACAACTACATTCATTGGTGGAATTTGATTAAAAAGAAATTAGTGATTGCACCTTTCTAAATTCAATAGTTGAAGTTACTATAGATTTAAAAGTATGAACAGTACATACAGGGATGATTTGAGTTCTGAAACACTCAACTTGACTATGACAAGCCCACAATTTATGAATAGTTCAATGGATATGAAGCCACTATTAGAATTTCCATGCATATTCTGTTCCAGATAGAGATGTATTTTCAACTGGCTATCTACTAACATAGGTCACACTTAATCCCTTCGATGCGAGTGACGGAGCAGTTCCGTCATGCGCGTCGGTTGCGCTGTGCGCATGACGGAACCGCTCTGTCGTGGCCCCGCCCGCGCACGGAACCTTCAGCACAGCGCGGTAATCCGCGCCGCGTTGAAGGGGTTAAGTACGCAAATACACACATCGGCAGTTGCAAAATGTAATTCCCCATTCACAAAATTAGGTTTAATCAAAATTTGTCCTTGTAAATGGCATTTACGCACATATAAATTCTGATCGAAATTCCATCTCAGCAAACATGCATTTAGGGCTGGTTTTTGTGCATTGCAGGGTTAATCCACCATTTATAGTTGCTGAGCACCCACAAACTTAACTTGCATGTTTGTAAGCATTCACAAATATTTTACAGATCCTATCCTATACAGAAAAAATGTGTAGATTTACTCCTATCGAAGCAGCAACATTGTAGGAATGAGATGGAAACTCCTTCAACATTTATGTGGATATGGGAAAAGAGATCTCCATGGGCAAAAATATGTTTTCCATGAAGAAGCAAAGAAACAGAGGTATGAGGTGCATGTGCTCATCAGCATCACATTTCTGCAGAAATCAGTTTAAGTACACTGAAATCTATTTGAATGCTCATGAAAAGAGTTTCAGATTCCTGTATGTACATGTGAAATTCTTTGAGAATTCTTTCGAACTTCATTCAGAATATAGGCCAAGAATATAGAATTGATTAACAAAGATTTTGTAGTGAGTAGATGTTACTTTTTCTAATAATACTTCTGTCTAATTCCTGAATTCTAGGAGTAAGCCAGAATTTACCCTGACTTACTCCTGGAAATCAGTAGCAAGAGTAAGCTGCAACAACATCTTTGTATAGTGAGCCCCATGTGAATTAATTTCCAACTTTTCAAATTACTTTTTTTGCATGGTGCCCAATGTGACAGGGGGCAAATCATGTCAGTTTCCCTTGCCAGAAATTGTAAATCTGTGTAATGTAATATGAAGCACAAACATGTTTAATGTATATTATGTGTCATTTATTTCCCAGTTACATTCACCACTGATCTATGTGACCATTGTGTCATCCATGATTATAAACTATTCAGTTTTTTCTATCTACAGCTATGCTGGTAGAAATGTTTTTCTTGCAAATACATATTTTAAAAACATAGGACCTGATTGCGAGTTTGACGCTCCGATGGCCGAACCGCTGCAGTGGTGGTCCCTAGAAGACTTCTGTCCCGGTGGTCTTCCACAGACCGTATTACAATGCACATAGCAAGAACTGCTTGACCCCGTCGATGCCATTGTTCTCCTTGGACACAGTGGTCTTCAATGATGGCAATGCATACTCACATGCCGTCAGGGCTGTGGTTTCCTGCCGAGCCAATTGCAAAACACAGTTGTACTGGTGGTCCACAAGTGGTGGTTCCACGACGACGGTAGACCACAGTGGTACGCTCGCAGCAAAGCAACACAACACAACAGTTCGCCATGGATGGACTAAAAAACTACACAGCTGATGGCCATTGGCCAAGTGGATGCACCTGCAAATCACACTATAAAACACACCGCATCCCAGAACCATGACCCTATGCCTTTACATTGCAACACACTAAGAGAGAGCAGCAAATTTCATCACATAAGGCTTCCCTTTTTTCCACTATCCCATTTAACACCTCCAAACACTTTGAATTTTCACGAGTATCCTTAGGTGTTTTTTGTTAGCCGTTGTCACCCACTTTAATTACTAGTTATGTTACGCACAAATAAATCCACGCTTTTCAGAGGCTGAGTTGTCAGTCGTGATGGATGAAATCATAAGAGTAAAGCTAAATTGTTTGGAGCCCAAGTCCAACATACTCCTCTCAGTTGGAAACTGGAAATGTGGACCAGGATAGTCAAAAAGTGAATGCTGTAGGTACCACCCTGCGTACACAGCAGGAAATTAGAAAGAGGTAGCAGTACCTGAGGGCAAACGTTTGTTCCCAGGACTCCAATCATCACCTGAAGGACCAGAAGACTGGCAGTGGTCCTCCCAGCATCCCATTATAACTATTTCCCTGGGAGGAGAAGGTCTACACCATCCTACATTCTGAGGGCCTGACAGGAATAGCTGGGGGAGTGGAGTTCGGGAAATAACACCTCATTAACTGACACAACACCTCAATGTCCTGTATGCTCTTATCTCAGCTTTTGCTAATGTGATCTCTCTCTACTTTCCTAACATGCAGTACTCAAAGTATCATAGATGTTTGATTGTCAGTTTCAATGTGTATTTTTGCATATAAGATCACATGTATCAATCTCCATTACATGCCACATGTTGCAATGCTATCTGTAAGTGTATTACTATTAAATTATCATCCCAGGCTCCATTATATGTCTCAATATGTAAATGTATGGTCAGGCCCAACTGTATTTTGATAACAGGTATGTCACACTAATCATTTGTCATGTGTCGGGAAGTAGAGATAGAATTGACTACAACTACCATGAGGCCCTGTTTCTGTAACAGAAAACAAGAATCAATAGTGTTGTTTGCCTATTCTCACTTGTCAGCCATGTTACAACTGTTTCCCACTTCTCATGGAGTTACCTATTTGTCAAGTATGGGGAAGTAGAAATTGAAATGACTACAACTACTATTAGTCCCTATTTCTGGAACTGTAAACAAGATGCAATGGTGTTGTTTGCCCATACTCACTTGTCAGCTTTTACATCTTTTTTCCACATCTCATGGATTGAGCAATCTACATACATCATTTATACTAAGTGTGTACCTCAAATATATGTAAGGCGCGAAGGTAACTTAGCTGATTAGAAGTGGCAGGTGGCCCATTGACTCTGCATTGCTTACGTGAGGACTAATGCTAAATATACAACCAAGTCATGTGTTTGCCTGTATTGTAACCACCTATGCCTTGGAATGATCAAATACATGTTACTTCTATACTGTGTTGGCTTAAATGTTTGAAAAATGTCATGTTAGTTCCTTAATCCAAGATGCAACATATCAGCACATCCAATGAGTTGCTCAATTCTGCTGGATGTATTGAATGTCTCCAAATGTCTTGTAAACAAGGTACATACCACAAAAATAAATCAGAATTGTAATCTCTACCTATTTTTTTATTCGTAGCTCTCTACATACTGTGACACAAACGATGTGGATGTAGACACCACACTTCCCCCAATAGCAATGTTCTCTATTTCTCAACAGGTCGATCTGGCACAGCACCTGGCCAAGCTTGACCACTAAACAGACTCCTGCTCCACCCCCAGATAAAGCCCTCAGTGATGACAACACTCGTGGAAATGTGGATTTGGATGACCTTCCTGGCACATCTTATTATACTGGGCACACAGCAACAGTGGGTCTCACTGTGCCGACAACAACACCTCCCACACCAGCTGCAACATTTCAGCAGCCCCTGCCCCTCCAACCTGTGTACCTTGCACAGTCACTAACATCTTGTACCCCCATTCCTGGATTCTGAGTTGACAATCACCAACCCAGTCACTGAGGAACCAGGACCCAGTGGGAGGGAGCAGCCTCGGCCAAGGGCACAGGCCTGTGGGGGGTAGGGTTTGTGGGAAGGTAACTGTGGGCCTGCTGAGTGAGCCCACTGAGGTCACTCACCCAGGCCACCATCAACCAAGTATTGGGAGTCTATCAGGACTCCCAAGGCGTGATGGGCCAGGTACTAATGGAAATTCGGGAGATGAAGCAGCTGCAGAGGGACATACACCAGGAGCTGGCCACCCACAACAGCAACATGGGCCAGCTCATTGTGGTGCTGCAGGACATCAACACCACCCTCTGCAGGGCTTTTCCTCCACCATCTACCCCTTCTTGTTGTCCAACTGCGTCCGGGCCCTTGACATCTGCGTTAGCCACAGAAAGGGAGGCCCTATCAGTGGAAGAATCATCTGCAGACTCCTCTGTCTCAGCAGCAGTGGATCATCCCTCCCCCGCAGAAGGGGACATGTACCCAAAAATCTAGGAGGTGAGGATGCAAGACCCCTACCACCACCAGTAAGAAACCTCACACTTAATTTCCTCCAGTGTGCGCAACACATTCACTTTGTGGACTATTTCTGGACACTTTTCCATTTCTGATGGGAGTAGTATTTTAGACTTTGGACTTCAGACAATTTGGCATCTACAACTATGGTTTTATTCACCATGACTAACTACTTCACTTTATTTGTTGTTTATTTTTGCACACTGCAATAAATACACGTCATAAACTCATTCTCTGCTATAGTACATCGCACATCTAGAAATGTATATATGTATTCCTATGTGATCTTTACAGTGCCAAAACAAGCTACTTGTGTAAGCATGGATATGTTGCATGCACACAATGTTTAGCGCAGGATCACAACCATGTCACACCAACACATAAATTCAAGTGTCTTGTCTTGTCTTATAACATCTTTATTCCACTGTTCCAATCATAGGCTGGCATGATGTCAGAAACATAGCAAATCATAGATGACTCCAATATTCTGTGTAAGTGATCACATTTTCAGGTGCAGACCTTAACATCATGGAAGGAGGAGATATATAAGACACTTTCATACAGAATAGGCAAAATAAAATTGGTCTATGTCATCAGCTGGAGCCATATCGCCTACCTCACAAAAGGAATCCCACATTATTTAAACCAATACACTGACACATGGCTGTAAAACAGTTTCTGATCACAGGGTCATTTCAATCTAGTGTTGCTGCATCTGGGGGAATGTCACAAACAAATGTCAGTGATGTGCCACAAGCACTTTGGCCTACAATGAGGAAACACATCAACCACTACATACAGTTTATACACAATGAGGATTTAGCCAATGTGAAGATAGACTAGCATGATTTTTGCCCCCAACAATATTTTGTTGGAGCACATTTTTAGGAGCATCACACGACAAGGAACAAGTCCAATGGATTCCTACTAACTTCCATCCTATTGCTGTTTAAGCTGTCTTGGTACGGGTTTTGTACACCCAAAGTCTGTGACAGACATTACCCGGAACAATCCATGTCCACTTCATATGTCCAAACAGCATAGTACACCTGCTAATGTCACAATTCTGAAATGTTCAAATGAAGATGTCATGGTGAAGGTATCTAAAACAGACCAAAACAAAGAGACTAGCTATGAAACCATACATATGACACAATCCACATAGTCTGCTTCTGGAGATCACAGTCCATGAACAAAATAAGAGCTAAACAAAGCAACACTAACAAAATGAACATGTGTCAAAACCTTCCTCCACAAACACCTTTCGCAAGAATTTGCCAAAGTTTTAGCTTCCTAATATTTTCTCTAAACATACTCCTCACATCATCACAACATGAGTTGCTTTAATAGTCAAAGTCATGGTATCTCACAACATACTTACACTCATGAGAAGAAATTGTCGATGAGATCTTGACACAAGTCAGCTCCTTCCTCTTCACCACTATCATCATCATTTGGCATTTCAGGATCCTCACCCGGTGGCACTTCATGGTCTCTATCCTCTGAGATGAAAGGAATGTTCCATCACCGAGGGAATGTTGTGGAGCATGCAGCAGGCCATTGTGATTTGACACACTGTCCCAGGGGAGTAGAGGAGGGCTTCCTCAGTCTTGTCCAGACATCTGAATCTGGCCTTCAGGAGGCCAAAGTCCACTGGCTGCCGTGTTCTTCCATGGGCCTCATTGAAGCGGACTTCCCCTGGCGCAGCTTGGATTCCTCAGCTTGTGCATTTATGTTTTCGTAGTGCTTAGCATGTGATATTTACACATTTATTGTGTTGACCATTTATTAATGCTTGTGCTAGGTGTATACAAGATGTGTATCAAGCAAACAGATATCGAAAAACTTACAGTTACAATCTGTTTCTTCATCTATTGCATCCATACAGGTCAAAGACCATCAGAAGAGTGACATTTGGAGAGCCATTGCCCGGAAGGTGTGGACACTGGAATCTTTAACCAGCACAGTGTCCATTGCAGGAAGAGTTGGGAGGACCTGAGCTGCTGGGTCGGGAAGATCATGGAGGACCAGCTGAAGAAGGCCTCCCAATGTAGATGAGGTGTGTGTCGGACCCTGAACCTCATAATGGCCCGCATGCTGGGGGTGGCCTACCTGGAGCTTGATGGGCAGTTTAGGGCCCAACAGCAGCTACAAGGGGGTGAGTCCTGGCCAGAGTCATACATGTTACATTGCCAACTTTGTGTGTTACAGGCAGGCACTTCCCCATCAAGATTGGGGATGGCCTGTGTGCAACGCACTAGAAGAGTTATTGTTTGTGTAGATCTGGTAGTAGGTGCATGCTGATGTACTTTGCCTATTGTCTTTATGACCGGGAACACAGAGTGTCTCGTCCACTACCGATCTGCTGTCTTGACCAGATACCTGGCTGAGTGAATTGATAATTCATTTCATGTTGTTTGATGTTCTGGGTCACAATTGTACCAAACAGGCCACTTGTCTTCGTTGTGTAAACAGTGATATTCCATCATTACTGTCTCTCATGTGATGTTGGCCCTATTACACGTGACATGGCATACAGTACACTCTTTATGCAGTGAATGTACAACATTGGTACGTTGTGATTCAACAGTGACTTGAGTGTGCAAACATAACTGGTACCATCAGCATTTGTGCCCACATGTTTGCCAGTGTACTTGTCCCTGTTGTTAGTTCATCTGCAATAGTGTTTCAAATTCAATTATTGACTGGTGACATGCATCAGGGAGTGAGATATTGAACTTTGGAGATCATATGTTAATGTCTACACTCATCCTTAGAAGGTAATTTGAGTTTTCTATACCAAAGAGTGCTATAATGTGCCATCCCATTAGGACTACTAGTAAACCCACATCTTCATGTCATAGATATTCACTGACACCCAACAACCTTCAAAGATGTATTGGCTTGTAGGAATGCAATCTATGAAAGGCGTTATCACCTGCACCAAGCAGGTTTGGGGATGTTCATAAGGCAATATGTAGTCTTATGCTGTGTGAATTTGGAGTATTCATCTCTCAAAACGTTGGCCTTCAATGTTTCAAGCTACTTTTCTATGCTGCATAATACATAGCTAACCTACTTCAGTACAGCTGTAAACTAAATATTACTAGTGGGTCTGCAGCACTGATTGTGACACCCACTTACGTAGCCCTGTGAACATGTCTTAGGCCTGCCATTGAAGACTATGTGTGCGCATTTTAAAACTGACATTTCGACCAGGCCCAATAAAACTTTTGATAGGCCCAAAGCTTCCTTTTTAATACATTTAAGTCACCCCTAGGGTAGGCCTTGTGCATCCCAGGGGGCAGGGTGTAATGTATTTAAAAAGTAGGACATGCACTTTTAAGTTTTACATGTCCTGGTTGTGCAAAACTCTTACATTCATTTTTCACTATTTTAATGCCTATCTCTCCCATTGGATAACATTGGAGTTGCCTTATTTTATTTTATAAGAGTAAATAACCAGTTCATGTTTGGTGTCTCAGGACTTGGAATTTAAAATCCTAACTTATGGTGAAGCCTGATTTTAAATTATAATTTTGAAAATGCCACTGTTGGAAAGTTGGATACTGGAGCCTCGTCAGGTTCCCCAGGATGCACTGCAATAAGACAGTCCAAAGAATGTAGACATTTCCGTCCATTTTTAAATCCAATGTATTTCAAGTAGCCCATAGTAATCCAAAACGTAATTCAAACATATTTAAACTCCAAATTTTCCAAAGTACAACGAGTGCCTGTGCAGGCTTTACTCATAGACACATGGAGGCTCAAGATTCCTCATAATCCAACATGGAAATTGTGATCAGAAATGCATTTCGGGCAAATGTTGTCCTTCTTCAGGGAACACTGTGTTGAGGAAACCAACATAAGAACCATGTGTTCCCATCTAAAACGTAAACTTGAACTTAAAAAATAATGAATCTGAATGTAACCTGCTGTGATGTGTGAAAGTGAATACCACCAGTTTCACTATAGCATGGTTCTTGAGCACTGGTTATAAGCACGGTGTTAGAAATGGGATTTCTGGCTGGCTAAGGCGTACGCCTAAGCCAAGCAGAAACCACAACTCTAGTCAGGGCAAGGAAGTTTCATGCCAAAGATAACCCCTGCTCACCCCCTTGGTAGCTTGGCACGAGCAGTCAGGCTTATCCCGGAGGCAATGTGTAAAGCATTTGCACACGCACACAGCAACAACATCCCAGGCCCACCACAAAGGTAACTCCACACAAGGTTATGTATCTAAAAAATAGCCTTTGTATTATCATAATACATTAGAGTAGTATGCACATATTATACACTGTGCCAACTGGCACTGGGCAATATTTACAAGGGAATATGTACACATGAAAGGGCCACCTGGACCACTGTCAGAACCATCACAAAGTGAACCTAGTAGAGGTAGAATTTAACATAAACATAGAACACAACCAGTACCACTGGTAATCACGGCACTTAGCATCAGCCTGTAACATCAACTACATTAGGCTTAGTCTCATATCAGGCGCCAAACGCATTGTACGCCAACCTCATCAGCATAACCACATCATACAATTCTCTCACAAGTCTAAACCCATTAGACCCTAACCTCCTAAGCATAACTCATTTTAGGGAATAACTTTCCCAAGCATAAACCATTATATGCAAACCAACCTCATAATCATAACGCACATCTGGAGGTATCAACACAGGGGCGTAAATCATACTAAATGAATAACATTTCCTAACACCACACTCACATTAGAAGTCTAACGTATTAGACACTAACATCCTAATCATAACTCACAGTAGGCATAATCACATGAACATAAATCACATTAGGGCCTGGCGCCCTACACATCTAACAATCCCCCCTTGGCCAACTGGCCATCACAAACAGGGGGCGCAAATGCCCTAGGTCCCAAGTGTCAGAGTGGCTGCCTAGGCAGCGAAGGTCAAGGGTGCGCCACTGCGCAAAACCTAAACGTTGCAGCTGGCAGTAAGTGCTGCGCAGCTGTGAATGTCAGGGGTAAAGGAGTGCATCTCACTCTTAACTCAGGCATGTCCCCCAAAGCAAAAGAAAGACCTAAACGGTGCAGCTGCCAACTACTTGCTGGACAGCTGTGAAAGTCAAAATGTGGCATGGGCTCTCACTGGCCCTTGAAATAAATGTGCCAACTGTTGGAGCCATCGGGCTCTGAAAATAAACATGTCTCATGGAGCACACTGGCTCCTGAAATAATTAGGCCACAATCAAGGAAAAGAACTTGCCCCCAAAACGTGGGGCGCACTGGCGCTGTAAACATCTGTGTACATGGTGGAGCAAACACGGGCCCCTCTGGCCCTTGGAACAAATATGGCCACGGTGGAGCCGGCTGGCTCCTAAAACAAAATCATTTCCTAAAAAGAACTGGCCCTCACGTCGGAGCCACACAGGGCTCTAAAAACAATTAGCCCAATGTTGGAGCCACGTAGGCTCAGGAAGCAACTGTGCCCCCTTGGAGCGCACTGGCTCCGTAAATGAATATCTCCCCCAAGCGATAGAGTCACTCGGGGCACTAAAGCAATAATGGCACCCTCACGTTGGAGCGGCCCGCAACGGCGGGTCCACTCAGCGATTAAACAAAGGGGGGGACAGCATTGAGCCCACTCTTACCGGCTCTCGTGCGCGTCCTCTCCCAGGCGGCGGGGCAGGCACCGACAAAGTGCCTCATTCCCCCAGCGCCGCAATTTCTACACTGCGGGGCTCTCCCTGTGTCATGGGGGCCCGGTGCTGTCACCCGGGCCCCCTCCTGGGACCTGGGACTCGCATCGGGAAAGTTGGTACGACACGGGGCTTCCCTTCCTTACAGGAGCCCCGTGCTACTCTCCGCCGCTTCGGCCGCCTCGCTGGACTTCCTCCTTCCGGTCCCGCCGTGGCCCCGCCCCCGTCACAGACGGACTTGCCTGACTTCCGGGGCGGATGCAGCGGGACTTACAGTGGCAATCTCGGTGGCAGCAAAGTCGCGGGGTGGGCACCCGCGCATAACAAGACGGGCAAAGTCGCAGGGTGGGCACCCGCTAGTAAGATAAAATCTGAAGGCCGCAATAGCGGGGTGGACACCAGCTACTCCCAGCAATATCATGGGGGAATCCCTACGTCGGGATTCCCTCGGCGGTGATTGCAGCCCAGTGCTGCAAAGCCTGCTCGCTCCTCCTCTGGGAAAGATAAAGCGCTTGGCTCTAGACAAAGAAATAAAGCGCTCACCAGGCGCTAGGTCCAGGCAAAAGGCCTGCAGCAAAGGAGAACAAGTCCAGGAACAGTCTTTTTAGGATAAAGGGGGGGAAGGCTGGGCCTAGGGGCCAGCTCACAGGGCCCTCCAGCAGGGAGGCAGTCCCCAGTGGCGGTCCCTCCTGGGCCCCACCAGCAGCAATCCCCCCTCTGTCAGGATCCAAAAGAGAACATTTTCATGGGGCCACAGCCCCTCTTTTATACACAAAATCCTTTGTCTTCAAAGGTGCAGGGAAGGGGTGAACCAGATGCAACTGGTTCCTGAGCACTTTGTTTTGCTCAGCCCCTCTCCCTATTCACAGGACAGGCCAGGGACATCAGACGCATCACGGGGCCGGCATTGTGGAGGGAAGGCCCAGCCCTATTCAGGTCCCAGGTGCAACTCCTCCCTCCATCTACATGCAGATCTCTACGTTCACCACCGGGCAGACTCACCCTGGCTACTGGAATTCCCCAGCCCTGTCACTCAAACTCCAGACAGGCAATTCACGTCATACAGCAAACAGACATGCCAACCTCTAGAAGTGGCACTTCTCCTATAGTTATAATAAATCCATGCACAGCATTGTGTAGCATTTATTCTCACGAGTTTGCACATACCAAACTCGCCCCTGCACCCCTCTCACATCAGGAACTACCATGGACACACATATCCCCCATGCATTCCGATGGGAGGGCAGGCCGTCTCACTACATGTAACACAGAGCGCACGCACTTTACACTGGGACACAGTGCTAAAGTGCCTAGAGGCCTAAAACTACTAACACTACATAGGGAAAAAGGGCAGGATAATTGCAAAAAGTTTAGGGGTGAACCTGCCAAAAGGGCCAGGTCCAACACACGGAGACAGTGTTTTTTGGTTTTTTGTTAGGTCACATATCTTTTGATGGGAGAGCAAAATCAATAGAATGGTTGCACGGATTAAAGCATGATGTATTCACATTCGCACAGCAGGTTACATTTAGATTAATTATTTTTTAAGTTCAAGTTTAAGTTTTAGATGGTAACACATGGCACTCGTTGAACTTTGGAAATATGTTTGGATTACGTTTTGGATTACCATGAACTACTTGAAATAAATTGAATTTAAAAATGGAAGGAAATATTTAAATTTTTGAAACTTATTTCAGTGCATCCTTGGGAACCTGACGAGGTTCCAGTATCCAGATTTATATTCACACGCATGGACGGAGCACATACCAGGGTAGCACACGTCTATCATAGCCATTAGCATTTACAACTGTGAAGGACATTCTACCATCTTTAATATGGAACTGTTGGAAAGTTGGCATTTTCCTGCCTTAGTCATTTAGTGCCTGTAGCCTGTCTCTGATCACATTACTTGGTGTAACTGACAGTTGGGCTACAGGGGCATACACAATAGAGAGCTTAGGTGTGACTGGATGAGAAATCACTGGCAGGATGGAAGGAAGGACCTTGTCCCAGCCCCACTTGCATCTGAATAGGTTATGCCCTCCCTCCACACAAAGGGCTGCATACCCCCTGTAGTTAGTCTAGAGCCTGGACAGGGAAGCCAGGACATTTGGGGACTTCAAAGGAAACCCTCTATATGGTTCTCCCCAACTTCAAAGGCACATCTGAGTATACATACTGGATTCAGACACCAACTCTTCAGTACACTTCTGGACCTGTGGACACTGCCAGGAAGTAGGACTGCTATGCTGCTGAAAGGATTGCAACTCTGCTAGACTGCTACTCTAAAGGAGCCCTGCTGTGCTGACCTGCTGCCTGCGCCCTTGCTTGGGGGAAGAAAACCTGCACCTGCAGCGTCATCTTAAACACAGGACCCCAGAGTGGCTCTAAGGGCAAGGCTGCTGGCCTCCTGATCTGAGACTCAGGGACATAAAAGTCTCCCCAGACAGCTCCTGGACCCAGCTGCAGTTAGTTCCTGATCCCCAACTGATGCCCCTCAGGTCCTGAACCCTTGGTGTGCTCAGCAAGCGCACATCAAGATTTTGGGCTCTTCATGACTGCAAATGGGCCCATTTGCACTGAGCCAGCACTGCCTGCACTGAAAACCAGTGTGAGCCAGAGCCAGCCAGTCTCTTGGCACTGCCACATTGACTGTTTGTGTGGGACTGCCAAGGCGAAACTCCAGCCTGCCTGTCAGTGATGCCTCCTGCTCCTTGCGCTATGTCGACAGCCTCCCACGCCGCTCTCCTTGCTCCTCTCGGTCATCTCCAATGTGAATGGACACTTGGCACAAAATTTCAGAAGAAAAATCTTCACCCGGACAAAGCTATGGCTTTATCCAACCAGTGTTCCATCGCGATTGGCCTGAACTTTTGAATTTGAACTAGTCCAGCTTGACTAGATAACCACGTTTGGCGCTTGTGCTTTTAGGCACTATTTAACACTTTATTGTTTTAAAATTCATAACACCGTCTGACAAAATTGACTACTTACAGACATGTCTTTAGCAACATGCAATTACGTTTATCTATAGGGGTTTAGTGTAGTTTGTTACCTCTTTGCCCTGGTGTTCTACAAGCCAAACTATTATGGAATGTTTAAATCAGATACTTTATGACTTTTGCATCATATATAATGCTTTGTTGGGCTCTGCCCACTCTGTACCTTTCAAAACGTATAAAATTTGTTGTTAAAAAAAAAATCATAACAACGGTTCTACTGATTGTATTTTGTCATTTTTGTCTTGTTTTATTTATAATTTTCAGCTCAATTTTTCTAACCTGGTGTGGGATCATTTTGTGCAGTTTTTTCCCACTGTTTTACTGCTTGAAGCATTGCACAAATACTTAATTTTACTTTACAAATACTTTACACATTGCCTTTAAGTTAAGCTTGACTTCTATGTGTCAAGCCACCAGGGGATTGAACACAGGTTAGTTTGAGTCCTGTTTGTACCTTACCTTGACAATGATTGTGATTGTTGCTTGTCCAGGGCTCACACCCCAGTCAGTCAGTAACCCCATTTCTCACATGGTATAAATCCATTTAGTAGTTTTTAGAGGAATTAAAGCCCAAGAACTTTGTATTTTCACATAACAGAGGATCTATGGGGCCAACAAATCTAGAGAGATGATCTGATTGGCTGGGTGGCAGGGTAGTGATGCCTTCCCCCCTTAGGCCTAGTAGGGTGGTCCCAGATGGACCTGCCCCTGGCCAAAATCAACTTTTTAAAACTTTTAGTACAAATTCACATTGCATCCACAAAATGCAGTAAATTTATTTTATAATAGCACAGTCTTCCACCCTTTAAAAAAACAACCACCTCTGGTGGGCCGGAGCTGGGAGGGGGGGTGCACTCTATTTTGTATAGGAAGAGGTGTACCGCCCCATCACCAAGACTCCTTGAGGCCACGGGGACCTCATCTCCCAGGGGTGATATATAACTAAATGGGAAATGGACTTGTGGCCCCCTCCATAAACCTTCATCAGGTCCTGGGGACCCCATACCCAGGGGAGAAGAATTTTAATAAAAGTGAAGGGGAGCTCACAGTCCCCCTCCACAAGCCTTCATCAGGCCCCTGGAACCCCATCTTCTTGGGCCACAACTTAAATTTAAAGAGAAAGGGGCATGTAGCCCCCGTCCTGAGCCTTAATCAGGCCCCGGGGACCCAATAATCTGGGACGCATATTACATTTAAAGAGGGGGGGTGCACTCCCCCATCCTTGAGACATTGAATTGACCCAGGGACCACATCCCTCATCACTGGCTATTGCACGATGTCCCGGGAACTCCCAAACCAAAGAAATTCACTCCCACTGGGTGGGAGCATTTAAGTTTCCCTGTCTGCACTGTTGCAGTCAGGGAAACACAGAATTGCTTCTGCCCAGCGGTTGCAAAAGAAAAGCTGCTCCCATGGGGTGGGGGCAATGCTGGCTCCTGGGGCCCCTATGCTCGGTGCAGACAGGGGAGCCAGCAGGGATGTGGGGGCATTGGCCTCCCCCTGCAGACCCTAACATTCTGCAAAATAGAAAAAAGATGCCTGGTCATGCAGTAGCAGGGAGTGGATGGGACCGTGGGGGCCCCTTGGGCTCCCCCATGGGCTCCAGCAAATACAATGGTGTGGGAGTACCCTATTATGCCCTGAAAGGCCTTTTTATTTGCACTTTTTAGATCCTGGTGGTGCCCTTAGATGGGGAAGGAGTACCATCATACATTTTGTTTATGTAGCGGGGTGCTGCAAGGAGTACAGCAGCTTCCGAGGAACATTAAAAAAAAACAGTAAGTCTTGTGGGTCATTAAATCCATGACGCCAGGAGAGTTTACCATATATCTTTAAAGCATCTCGAGTCGGAGCTGTATGCTCTTCAGCTGTAGTGCAAGGCCCCTTGAGGTTGGTACTATGGCTGCACTTTGTAGCTTTAAAAATGTTAAAAAAGACTCAAAGACGTTGAATTCTTTCAAATTAAACTGTATTAAACTTATTGGTGGGGAGGGCGGAAAGGTTCAGTCCTCCATCACAGTGCTCATGTGCTGAGGACAGAACCTTTCCATCCTCTGCACATGACCACCAAATTCCTCTGCTGTTTACAACAGAGGGATTTCATTTTTAGCCTTGGGAGCTAGGGAAGAGCTTCCCCAGCCTAGCGAGGCATTTTTCGTTTTTCAGTGTAATGACGATTGGTGCACATGGCACTGGCTATCTCAGCCCCCTGAGCACCAAAGCACACGGGAGAGGTATAATTGGAAAGGGGACACTCTCCTCTGTCCCATGGTGCCGTTCCCTAGTGAATCCCTACTTGGGGATGGCCGCAGAAGAGCAATACACAAGCAGGGATTCACCACTAGACACGAGGGTGGGGGAGCAACCCCTTGGGCAAGGGCCTTTGCTCACTAAATGTAATTTGGCATAATCAGTCTTTTGGAGGCAATTACCCTGAGCTGCCCCTCCTGGGGGCAGAAAGCGCAATGGGCACCAGCGTTATTATTATTTTTAAAAGGCAGGAGTGGGGGCTGCCCAAAATGGGCATGCCAATGCCCCTATCCCCCAAACACAAAGAGACAGTCTTTCTGCCCATCCTGTGGGGCATATAGGGGTTATAACCCCAGATCTGCCCCTGGGGGGGCAGAAAGCCCACTAGACACCAGGGATATATATATGTTTTTAATAAAAGAGGGGTGGAGGCTGCTCACAATGGGCAAGACCATGCCCCCACCCAACATTAATTGCAACAGATGTTTTTCTGCCCTCCCTGGGTGGCAGATGAGGGCTCTAGCCCCTGATCTGCCCCCATAGGGGCAGAAAGCCCACTATGCACTAGGGATTATTTTTGTGTCTTAGTGTAGGAGTGGGGGGTGACCAGAATGGCCATGCCAAAGCCCCCACACACTCAAAAATTGGGCACAGTCTTTCTGTACCCCTAGGCGGTAGATATTGGCAACATCCCCTGAAACCCACTAGACACCAAGAACTATTTTTACTTTGTGTAGGGGTGGGTGCTGTCCAGAAAGGGCATGCCAATACTGCCCAAAATGGGCACAGTCTTTCTGCAAAAAGAAATAATCACAATTTTCTCACTTTTCTGTATGAGAAGGCTGTGGGATCACCGAGCTGCCACAAATATCCTGCCACCCACATTCTCCCCCGGTCTCCGGATAAAAATGCTACCTCACTTGTGTGGGTGTGCCAAGTGCCCATGTTAGGGAAGGGCACAAAATGTATTGTGGAGGCATCAAAATTATCGATCACAAAACAACCTGGTTTTGCAAGGGGGCAACTGCATTTTTGGTGCCGTGCATGGCAACCATCTAGGGAAAACTATCAAACCCAGACATTTCTGAAAACTAGACACCAGTGGAGTCCAGGAAGGTGTTGCTTGCATGGATTCCCCAATGTTATCACAGTGAGGTGATAAGCACAATTCTTTTTTTTGTTTTAAGGCTGACTTTGCTTTGGGCACCCCACACAAATAAGGTATCATTTTACTCAGGAGATCGAGGGGAACGCTGGGTGGTAGGAAATGTGTGCCGGTGCAGTGATCCCACACAGAAATGTGAGAAAAATTAGATGTTTAGATTCATTTGTGGTTTGCAGGGGATTCTGGGTAAGAGAACATTGACTAGCAGCAAAAGGGTTAAGTATTTTATAACAATCATGTTTATTAAACGTTGCACTGTGATTTCCTGAAATAAACACTTGATTATAATTATTACTGATTTTTGGAGAAAGATAATAGGTGTGCTTTATATATTTTGCTATGCTGACCTCCTAATAAAGCTACTGGGCCCACTTTTTATATTTTGGTGTTCTGACCCTTTGACAAAGTTAAAAGGTTGGCTTTACTTAAAATTACATGGTGTAATTTTATCTTGTGTAACATTACAGGGCTTGTGAGCAAGACCGAGGATCCGGACTGGTTACTCTTTGTTATACACTTTGACGTGATATGCCTTCAGGAAACTTGTGCTGTGGAGAATAGATTTTACTTGGAAGGCTACAAAACCTTCTTAGAGCCAGCCACCCCGTCTAGGATAGGATGAGCCAACCGGGGGTCTTGTAACCTTTGTCTCAGTAGCAGTTTTAGGCAGCTTCGTCAATCTCGCTCTACACTTCTTCCACCCTACATGTGATGCTGCTTTCGAGTGGAAAGAGTAAGCCTTTGCTCTTAAACTTTTATAATGCCGGAGGTACCCATAGGGAAGAATGCAATATAACACTGCTTGGGTCTGTATTATGGAACATCATTCCAAGGGTTCAGAACTACCATAACATCTTTCTAAAGGGGGATTTTAACATTCATATGTGCGGAGATATCAGGCTTGGGGGGTTGAAAGCCATAGGTTGTGGTCGAGAAGCTGGTTTGCACATGGAACATTATCCTCTGGGACTCAAACTTAATGCCATATTGCATGAATTCGACTTAACATCGGCAATGAATAAGCTGCCCCCAGAGAAAACTGACATTGTCCCAACATTCATAGGGAGAGGGTGCAAGTCTTTTATTGATTTTACCTTTGTCACCACACCATTGTTTTCCCTGATTAAGGCCTTTTCTGTTAAGGCGAGTGCCCATAGTGACCACAATCCCGTATGCGCCTTAACAGAATGGCCCAGAGTTAACAAGTCTATCAAGGAGACCTTGGGTGCACCTCTAATAGCTGTGGATGGTGGGAGGAGATTAAAGTGGGGTCAAATGGTTCAGGAGCAGTTTCATGAATTCCTTTTAATACAGTGTCACAAGGAGTTTGCCATCTGCCGAGATAGCGAGGCCACCCCAACACCCCTGCCTTTGGAAGTATTTCCAGTGGCATAGTGAAGCTAATACAGGCCCCAGGGGGGTGCCCAATGATTTTAGGACAAAGATGGTTTGACTCTGAGTGCCTTGTGCCTCCAGAAGTCTGAAACGGGCCCTGGGGGTCACGCCTCGTGACCAGGTGGCTGTTAAGAACCTCCAAGATTGCCCTGGCAAAGCGCAAGTCTGCCCTGAAGGAGGAGGCCTGGTCAGAACGACTAGAGGCCAGTACCCTGAGCAATACTTCAAAGTTCATTTTCAGCAGGAGACACTGGCAAAATAATGGATGACCACATCCTAGAGGAAGACTGGGTAAACCTCTTTGAGGACATTTTTCAGACCTATACCGTCTGACAGAAGGGCAGGAAAGGGAGGAAGGCTAGTCTGAGGTTGTTTTTTCAGCTCAAGAGGTAAGAGATGGTATTATGGGACTATTCAAAAACAAGGCCCCGGGCCCTGATGAGTTTCCTCCAGCCCTTTACATCGCGAAAGTGGAAACCTGGGTGCCAGTGCTGACAGCAGTCATTAATGCATCGGTTCATGCTGGTTGCCCAGATTCTTGGGTCCTATCGACCATTGTCCCAGTTTTTAAAAAGGGAGATCGGGATAGCACTCTTTGCTATAGGTCTATCTCTTTTTTGGATTTCATGGTAAAGGTGGTGGGTCGCATGGTTTTGGACAGACTTAAAACCTGGGCGGACGAAAGTAACATCTTAACCAAGGTGCAATAAGGTTTCCGCCCAGGGCATTCCACAGTGGAACAATGTTTAAACCTGTATATGGTTTTGAAAATGTACACTGTGGCTCGCTCCGGCTCTTTATATCTAGCCTTTTTGGATCTTTCTTCAGCTTTTGATCGTGTTAATATATCGAAGCTCTGGAAGATGATGTTCTCTATTGGCATTGACAGGGACATTGTTTTGTTTCTAAGGTACCTCCACAGAAACTCAAAAGTGGTTGCCCGCTACTCAAAAGATCTTAAAGTAACCCGCAAGTTTGATATTAGGAGAGGGGTGCGCCAGGGGTGTATCCTGGCCCCCTTCCTTTTCACTTTATGTATTAACTCTTTGGAGCAGGCCCCCCTGGAGGCAAGAGCTGACTGCCCATAGGTGGGCAAGTGCAGCCTGCCGGTTCTCCTGTATGTAGATGATGCTGTCCTCATGGCGAGGACAGCCAGGGCGCTAAGACTTCTGTTGAACTCCTTCATCTACTTCATGGAGGACCTGGATCTGCAGGTGGGACCTTGTATAGCAAAGCAGTTTATGTTTAGGATAGGAACCTTGTCAATCCCGAGGACAAATGTCTTTTCTTACCTGAGAGTAGTGTTTGACGATGCTCTGAGTTGGTCCCCTCTGATTACCTGGAGGAAGGGGGATCTGGTCAGAGCGACCGCAGCTGTTTTTAACTTTGCTTCTAGAGTGGGGGGAACCAATAGGGGCCCTCTTGAATATTTACAGAGCCAAATGTATCGCAAAGGCTAGTTATGGGAGTGAGATATGGGGCCACACTGGGCTGGAGGCTCTGCAAGTTGCAGAAAACACTTTCCTGAGATGGGTACTCTCATTACCGCAGAGTGTCCCATCCTATGTCATGCATCAAAAGCTGGGGATGGCTTTTCTCTCAAACAAACTGGCGTTTCGTCCATTACCACCGTGGTTAAAGATTTGGGCCAAGAAAGAAAACACTCTGGTAAGGATATTCTAAAAGATTGTATTTCCCTTGACCATGTTAATCGCATCAGTCTGCTACAGTTTGTAAGAGACGGACTCCAAAGCCTGGAAAGGGTGGATCTATTTGGCAACCCAGATGGTATATGTAAGAGGGATTTTACATGCATAAAAGAGTGTTTTCTTACAAGGCATTATTGTGATAGAGAAGCAACAGAGCTGAGCAAGCCCAGTGTTTGTACATTGGATTAAAAACTGTGCCAACCACTGAACCATATCTTTTAGGGATCAAAAGCAACCATAATCGCTTCCTACTGACCAGATTGAGGCACAGTCTGTCTTCTCAGGACATGACACACTTTTTAATGTTTTGTAGCGTTTATGAGGTTCCTAGAAAATCATTTATCATTCCCATTCTTAAAAAGGCTTGTTTTAGGAGGGTGAGACTTGCTTTTATGTTTTTACAACTTTTTTCGAATGATACCGTACTGTATATGCTCAGCTTTTTAAGGGCCACCATCCGACTTAGGGCAAGCAGTGATTAACTTTGATAGTGGGATTTATTTTTAAGCTGTAACTAAATCACACTGTTCACATTGTTTGGTTATTCCGTACATATGTGGAGTTTTATTGATGTTTATATGACTTTTATGGTTTTATCTGAAAAAAATGAATAAAGTTTGATTTGATGATGATGACATGGTTTATTTTGTAACATCACATAGTCAGCCATGCGCACCTGGTGCCACCCCCTCCGGCCAACCTCCTAAGCGGGTGATATGGAGTTCGCTACCCACTAGTGGTTTGACGTAAGGCGTGGCTTGGCATTGGTGTAATATGTGGTAAAAAAATATTACTTTATGTTAAAAAACCCTTAGGAATTCAGTAAAAAAACAAAGGTTAAAGTGACATTATAGTTAGGTACGGTAACAATGTCTTACTTTGCATTAAAGCTTTAGAAATTTACAGAAGAAGGAAGGTTAAAGTGACCCTATAACTAGGTGAAAATGTCAGTTAAGACATTCCGTTTTAAGCGAACAGAGTCACTGACATCCACTGGTTTGATTTATCTCAAGTAACGATAAGTTGTGACCTAAAGTAACTAACTCGCGCCCTCGCCATGCTTTGCTAATTGCTTCCCATATTACATCACTTATTAAATGTTTTATGACACCATTGAAAACATCTGGATGTTTCATTGGTGAGCCCCCATCTTTGATATTCAACCACTTCTTGTCCAGAAGGCCCAGTTAGAGCCATTCCACTCATCATAAAAGATGCCCTGAGTTCATCAGAACAGTTTATAGTGGTAACAGCCAAATTGACACCTACTTCTTCCCACCCCTGAGAAGTCTGGGGATCTTTCTTTTGTGGGCCTACTGCCTTAGCGTAGTTCTGGACCCTCAAGCTCCCATCACCTCCAAATCATCCACTCATACTGCCCACACACGTTCCTTGCCTCAGGATTTTCCAAGAGTGGTAATGTTTAACGTGGTTGTGTCTTAAGGCAAGTGGTGACAAATCTCTCCTGTTAATCCAGTCTCTGATGTATAGATTCAAGGACCTCTGAGACTTTCTTGAGCCTTGTTGACCAAATAAAATGCTGACTGCGAGGAAAGCAACATGATCATTTGAGTCAATTTACTCATCCGTGTGAGGCTTTGAGGAGTTTCTAGATGACATTTGTAGGATGGGTGGAAGTTCCTCCTAAAATGTAAACATCTTACATAATTGTTTGTTTGACATGCTGCGATATGTGCACTGATCTCACTTCACTGTTGCCATATGCCCCTGATCATGATGAGTGGCTGTTTCAATAGGCTACAATGTGCCTAAATGCTCTTCCAGAGGATGCTGAAAGATGTTACCTCTACTGCCTCAACGCCCCTTTTGTATTCAAGGCCTGAGTGTCAGGCGACATTTGAGGTCTTCACCCATTATGACATATCTTGTGTCCTTTCAGCATGTCTGCTGTACGCTGGAGCAGACGTACAGCTCTGAGGAAATCTGTACCTCTTCAGGAACTTTCCATAACTGATGCATCTGAAGGTGGAAGTGGGGAGACTTGCTCACCATGCTTGTTCCTTTGTCTTCCCAAAGTCTGTTATCTCCCATGTAAGCCACATTGCACTGCTTTCTCTTGGCTTGCGCGATTGTCATATCATAATGCTCACAGTTCCTACTTCTAGCTCCACTGCAACTCCTAAGTCAGGAACTGCCATCTGGCTCCATGTGCAGTAGTTGTGAGTGGGAAGATACCATGGTGCAAAATTCTATTTGGGATTTACAAACCAAAGCAAATTGGAATTTTGCATTGTTATGTAACAAAAAGTAATGCAACGCTGTGTATTGCTCTGTCTTGCATTAGTTTGCATCAAGGAGGAGTTCCATAAGTGGTGCTTGTGCATTTCCGTGAATCCACCCTTGGATTTTGATGCAAATCCTTAACTACGTAGACTTGGAGACATGGATTTGCACCAGAATCCTGTGCCTCCCTGAGGGTGTCGTAATGAGGAGAAATATCTTTATTTCTCCTAGTTTTTTCCTCTTTGCAGGTGGGCTGTATTCTGCAGCACACATACATATAGGAAACAGTTTTGAAGCATAGTTTTGTGCGGGTAGGAAGCTCCTTCCTGCACAAAAGCAATGCAGACCACGATGCAGACACCTTTGTACTATGGCGCAAAGGTGCCTGCGTTGGTGCATGGCTCCACAAAGTGTGCCAGCACATAGGGGCATATTATCAAGCCAGGCGATAACATTATCGCCGCTTTAGCGGCAGAAAAATGCCACTAAACCGACGATAATGCGCTTGATAATATGCTCTATGGAATTCCAATTGAAGCCCATGTTAGATGTGAAGGACATCTAACCTGCGCTTCAATTGGAATTCCATAGATCATATTATCAAGCCCATTATCGCCGTTTTAGCGGCAGTTTTCTGACGCTAAAGCGGCGATAATTTTATCGCCTGGCTTGATAATATGCCCCACGGAGAGACCAGAACTGCGTCATTTTTTTTTCAAGTTATAGCGCAGTTCGCTCTTTCCAGTTTGCGCAGCGCTGCACCTTTGTTTGCTGCCCTTCGCTGAGTGAACTTTTAGTTAGTAAATCTGGACACATATTTCTTAATAATAAATACAGCTGACTAATGCAGAATGAATGTATACAAAGCCATTTGCATAATGAAAAACCGTACACATCCTACAAGGAGAACTCGGACTAACTCTTATATTTTTCAATCAGCAATAAAGAATAGAAAAGGCCTTCAAATATGAACATGATGTTATTGTTTTTTTCAGGAATTACAAGTAGTTATTTCTCAGTTTAACATCATGTGATGTTAGTGTGGTTCATGCTTTCTGCCTAGAGGAGACTAAAGGAAAGAGAAACTTAATAAAAAAATCTCTCTGTGCAGCCACAACATCTATTGAATTATGCGAGCGACATTTGTTTTCCACACTCAAGTTGAACCCTCACTAAGAAATAATAATTACATATTTAAAGCGATTTGTTCTGAGAGGATAGAAATTATTTCCATAAGAAATGGTAATTATATATACACAGTGATCTGTTCTGAGAGCATAACCAGAAATTAATTCTATTTTTCTCATGGAGTATAGATGTGTTGACTCATTGACTGATGCTTTTTGCACTGCTAGGCCAAACTATTCTGCAAATAAATGTTAATTTTCCATAACTGGACGCCCTATCGTGTATATTTTGTTCAGCGCATACCCATACAGAATTGGATCATCCTCTTTGACTTTAATGTTTAGATTTGATCAAGGAAATGGAATCAATACACCCAGTTAATACATTAAATATGTAAGGAAAACCTCAAGAGATGGAACCTATAAATGATTCAAAAGTCTCTCTGTGCAAAGAAGCGATTTGAAATGAATTCAGTATACATTTTCCACTTAGAAACAGATCCCAAGAGAGGCACAGTTATTAAATATACCCGTGCTTCATGCAAACCCACTACTTTGCTCGTTGCTCCTATAAGTGGAACAATTCTCACAGAAGAAAGACTACAGTTCATATACTTTAATCAATCATTATTAATGTCAAGCACTAAAGATTTCAACATTGGCACACTCAGATTAGAAGCCAAGCAATGTTCAATGAAACAAAGCAAAATTATAAAGTATAATAGTTGCCCTTGAGTTGAACAGTCAAGAAAAACACTCAAGGCTGCATGCTGTTAATATTAATTTTTAGAGAGATAAAAACGTCAAAGTCTAAAGAATAAGTATCTTTTTAAAATCAATAGGAACACTTGGCCAATTTTTTCTACTACCAATAATAACCATCATTTACGTTATTTTGATAATGTGTATTTGGCAGCAACTCATTAAACATGCCTTTTTCATGTAGCATTTATAGTGCCTGTGACAACGACTATTTTAGTGCTTGGTAAGAAAACTGCCATAGCAGGTTTAATGCTTATGTACTTGATGATGCCTCTGTGTTACTTTGACTGAAAAGTGCATATGGCGGCATTAGGTTGTTTGCTGAGTTAGAATTGCAATTTGTGAAGTTCATCCCACTGGGGATTGAGGGCACGTATCCTTCTGATTTTTATTGTTCTACTGTCATTTATTGAGGTGACTTGATACTGTTTTGAAGATAGATTTTGGGCGATTGATTGTTCTTGGCCCATTTTGTGAACTGACCAATGCTGAAGACTATTACGTCTGTCTGTGTGATTTAAAGAGCCCTGAAGAAGTGCTCTTGGCTATCTGCCGAACTGCGTTGGCTGCTTGTTTGTGAAACTTTGTGTACATTTGAAAATAAAGGATTGAAAGAAATATAAAAAGACTGAATAAGCTCTTTTTGTTCAAGTGCACTGCTCTACATGTAAAATATTTCGGAATCTGTGATCAGTGGCACCAAAAGGCAACAGGTGCTGAGAAGTGTGCATGAACCATCCACCTAATAAGACTGTAGCATAGTTGTGAGGTGCTTTTCGTCAAAGTCCGTTAAATAAAGCTTTCTTTGGGTTTTTATAATCCCCTACGGACGGCGTTCCCGCTGTCTCGATTATGATGTTGGTTTCCGACAGGCTTTTCATGTCAGGCTTTCTGACATGAAAAGCCTGTTGGAAAGTGACTTTGGGTGCCCCTAGCAGGGCCCCCATGCCTCCGAAGCCTCTGGTTGGGGACACCATGAGGTGCCTGTCACTCAAGTCCACCCGACATCGTAATTAGGGCCATAGGGGCTCATTTATGAGCCCCAGCGTCACTTTTGCGCCACCGGTGCGTCACTTTTTGTGACGCACCAGTGGCGTAAAACATGCGCCATGATGCGCCATATTTACAAAGTGACGCATCTACCTAGATGCGTCACTTTGTAAACCCCTGCGCTACATTATACCTGCGTCAGGTATAATGTATGCAGGGTGGGCGTTCCCACGTAAGTAAGCATCATAGAAGTGACGCAGTGAAATCTACGAGATTTCACTGCGCCACTTCTAGGGTGCAAATGCGTCAATATCTTACGCCTGCCTCACAGCAGGCGTAAGACTGACGCAGGCCCTTTCACATGGGGCTTGCCCCATGTGAAAGGACACATTGCTGGAGTTGCGTCACTTTTGTGACACACTCCAGCAATGCGTCACTTTTGCGCCTACAGATACGTCAGAAATACTGACGTATCTGTGACTCCTTGCGACATGATGCGTCATACTGTAAATATGACGCATCATTGGAGTCGCAGGGAGGGCGCAGTGAAAAGTGACGCATCACTGTTTTCACGCAGTGATGCGTCACTTTTCATAAATGAGGCCCATAGTGTTTAAAGCTAACTGTGGGACTGACAATATCAGTCTCTGTATATCTCAGTGCATTTAGAGGCCTTATATTTGTTTATGCTATTGAGTATTCTTTTGCATTTTATGCCCTCTCATACCTTTCAGAATACTTGTGTCAGTCTAGGCCTCTTTTGACTCTGCACCCACAATGCCCCGTTTGATGGCCTTACTACTGCTTCTTTTCCTTTAGTCACTACCCAGAAGTTAATATAGCCTTATAGCCCGCCGTAGCGGGCTATACCGGCTGTTAATGGCCCGCTGCAGCGTTAAAGGCCCGAGCCGAAGGCGAGGGACTTTAACAACAGTAGCGGGCCATTAACAGCCGGTATAGCCCTGCTACGAAGGGCTATAAGGCTATTAGAACATTCTGCCACTTGAGGGCAGAATGTTCTAACAAAACGAAGCCTTCAGGGAGCGTGAGGGGATTCAAATCCCCTCCGGCTCCCTGAAGTCTTTGTTCACAGCCAGAGCTGTGAACAAAGACACATTGGAATGTTGGTGCTCCGGGCTTATACCAGCCATTATAAGCCCGGAGCGCTCCATTGTTTTCAATGGAGCTTCCAACGTTCCAATGTTCTAATAGTATATATTTCAGCCTAACAAAAGCATCCTCGGTTGTCTAAACATGGAAGAACAAGGATGAAGTACCACAATCCATTACTGGAATGTTTTTTGCGGCCTACCACCACTGCTAAATTACAAGTGTGCATAACAATATGGCACACCTGGCTGGCATTCTGTATTATTGCTTTTGTATGGCAAGAGAGAGATTTATCGCTATAAAGCATTGGTAATACATTTTCATGTTCCCATTATACCCCTTAGACAGCGAAAGAATTTGGGCACTATAGATGGGTGGAGGCCAAAATGGTTGCAAGGCAAGAAGCAATCATGGCCAAACTGTACCGCATCCAAACGAAATAGTTTCATAGGGTGTATTATACACCTGAAAGACTGTGGCAAATAAGGAGAGGGACTGACCCTAATTCTTTAAAATGAGGTCGAGCAGGGAAACCCTTCACATGCAGTTTTGGTATGCTGGGTTATACAATCTTATTGGTCCCGTATATTTTCATGGAAGGAGGCTGTGATCGGCCTTCCAATAGACAGAAAATCAAAAAGTAGCAATTTTTAATAAACCACAGGACTGAGGTGGCCATAAAGCGGCTACAATGTTGGTTGACAAAGGTCTCATTGTAGCTAGAAGGGATATCACCCTCCATTGGAGGTCCAAAAGAGCCCTTCTATCAGAGAGTGGTTGGTTACCAGATATCCTGCTGTGGAATAGGTTTACAAAGCAAGGGGGGCTGTCAGTGGGACAAGATAGGGACCCCCTGATAAAGGATCATGGTTCTAAGGGCTGGGAACAATTCAGCAATACTATCATCTCACTGTAGGGGTTCTAGAGGGAGGAATTATTACCATCCACAGTATCACTGCATATAATCCGAACTCACAAAAAGTAACCGGATGGTGTTTCTAAACTTCTCAGCAGAAAATCAAAGGGAGGGGGTAGGGACAGACGCACACATGTGTTGAGAAGAAAACCCTCACTCACCCTAAGGTGACATGCTTCATCATTGGGTTCCCTCTTTCACACTGGGACCGCAAGGTACCCAGTGTGGGCTACACATCCCCCAAAGGATGTGTTTTGTATCATCCAAGGTAGGGCAGAGTGAGGGGTAGAGTGCAAAAATTAAATGTGAGTTAAAACTATCTCTTGGTGGACAAAATGAATCTTTTAATAGTGTCCCCAGTGGATAGATTACAATAAACACAGTGAGAATAGGGATGTGGATGATCCCTATCAGGTCAACAGGTTTCTGCCTTAATAGACCGAAAAGGTTCTTGGCGTTCCTCAGGACCATTCACTATGTCACTCCGCTTGATTAGTGTGAAGATAATATTAGAAAGTTACCATACTTTTACTGGTATGGAAATAGTCAATGGTACCAGCTTGTAGTAATGTCCACATTCAATTGGAGAGTACTAGTCAACATCCACCTTCATAAGTCCTTTAGTAGAAGGTCTCAGGACTCTTATGTCCTGTCTCCTGTGGCATGTATGAAAGGCTAAAGGGAACCAATTGAATGTTATATAATTACACAATATATGCCATATAGGAACAAGGTATTTGTGGTATTTATTATTTTTCTATATACTTCATTTGTTAATATATCATTTAACAGGTAAATCAATTATAATATTTATCTCATATAGGTCATAAGTCATATAAATATTCTTATAAAAAAAGAACAGATAAGGAAACTAGGAAATCAACACTGAAAGTGTAGAACAAAGACAAAAAAACATAATCAATACATATAATACATCACCAATAAAGTGCGAGCACATAAAATCTCATACAATACATTTAAAATTCATAAAGTGTATACAAGTTGAAATCGTAATATGAAATGACTCAATTCATTTCTGATTGCAATTCATCTGTTGCATAATACATCAAAGATTGTAATCACTCTTCAAGCGAGGTTTGAAGAGCGGGCTTGTGTTGCTGATTACTTTTTCTTTAGGGTAACTTGTTATACAGAAGAGGCAAGCAGAAAGAAGAAGGGAAAGAGCGGTGCACTTAAAATAATAGGGGTTGGAGGAAAGTAAAGGTTTGATAGAATGTCAATTTTAAATGCAGGATTTTAAGGAATATAGCAGGTGGAGAATTTTGCATGCAATTTGTGGATGTAAATCTGTTGAAATAAACACTTTTAATTTCAGCTCCTACAAAATGTAGCTTACACAATCTTTCTAGAGGTACTTAAGTGGTGACACATACTTCCACCAGTGAAAATGAAGCCCAGTGATTGTTGAGAGACCAAGCAGAGTGACAAATAAGTGCATTCTGTTACCTGTAATTACAACGACAAAGCCCCAGAGTACGGCAGTATAGAACAGCAGTATATTTAATTATGAAAAGAATTGCTAACATTTATGCAAATCATACATATAATATGAAATATTATATGTAAACAGCCACCATCTAAAAAATATAAGAAGGCAATAGATATACACATTGCACCCTCAGATAACACACACCATGTCTAGCAGAATGGATATGTATGGATCACCTTCACCTTTCATCATCCACCCTGTCTCGTTTCAAGGTGCTAATATATTTTCATCAGATTTGGGATGGCATGCTTTAAGAACAATCTTTCTGCCACTCTAGATCCCCTTTGTCCTACTATTCCCACTTCAATATTTGCACAATTGTTTTTTCAGACTTTGACTAGTGGCGAGAACAGGCTGGTCCGTCTCAATTTTTATTTCTGGGGCATATGGACACTTTATTCTCTATTCAGTATTCCTAAAGATAAACTCATGCCCCTTATCTTCAGCCCAATAGTTAAGTAATTGATAATGTACCACTTTCACTGAGCATTACTTCCATCTTTTTTTTTTCTGGCACCATTGTTAGGTGAGCAAGGATGCAGTAACACAAGGTCTTTTTAAGGGGTGATTGCAGGCTGCTGTTGGCTTCTGTCTGATTCCAAGTGAGTCTGCAAAGATCCATCCCTGAGATCATGTGGTCTACCCAAGTGTACTCCTGTGGTGGATTGGGATTCAAAGTACTAAGGCCCTAATTTATATGTTGCCGGTATGTATACTCCATCTCAATGGTGACGGAGTATACATAGCACCAACATAATAGTCCGCCTGCATGATTTAGAGCTGGGTGGACCATAGGTTTGGGTACAGCAGCTATGTTATGGTATGTTAATTATTTTTGTAAAGAGCTCGATTACCTGAAGGCGTCTTGGCGCTAGTTAAATTGCAAACAAGAGAGCAAGAATAGAATTAATTAGAGGAAAACAGCCATGTTTTGAGAGATTTCCTAAATGCCCAGAGATTTGGCATAGCTTTGATAAAGAGAGGAAGGTCATTCCAGGCTTTAGAGGCATTCAGCACAAAACCTCTGCCACCCCAGGTGTAACGCTTGAATTTGGGCACTGTCACAAATTTAGAGGATGCCAATCGTAAAGATCTAGTGGATGCATACCAAGAGAAGCTCTTCTTTAAGAAGTACAGACCTTGATCGTGCAAGGCTTTATAAACAATGCAGATCGCTTTGAACCGCACCCTCTGCCTTATATGCAGCCAGTGAAGCATCCCCAATGATTTAGAGACAGACTGGTATTTAGGAAGTTTCAGGAGCCCCTGTGCTGCCACATTTTGTAAAGTTTGAAGTTTATTTAAAACGTGCTGATGGGCATTCAAACAGAGCCCATTACAATAATCAATCTTTGAAAGCACCATCGAAGTGACTACCGCTTTCTGTAGGCTTGCAGACATAAATGGGAACATTTTCTAGATAAGTCAAAGAATGTGAAAAGCAGCAGAAGTGACCATATTCACCTGGTCCTGATAAGACAGTTTATATCGTTATCAGAACTCCAAGATTTTTTACCGTTCTTGCAGCTGTAGGAAGTGGGCCTAATTCAGATGGCCACCATGCAGGGGACCAAAAGGCCAACTGAGCACCAAAAATCAAAACCTCTGGTTTTTCCGAACTTAATTTCAGACAGTTATCGAACATCCAAGAGTTGACTGCCTGCATACATTCCTACGCAGTCCCAGCTTCATCTGAATCAAATGAGATGACAATTTGAGTCTCGTCTGCATAAGATGTCAGGGCAAAGCCAACTGATCTTATTAGGTTCGCCAAGGGAGTTCCGTATACGTTAAATAATGTCGGACTCAGTGAGGACCCCCCCAAGGTAAAGAGTATGTGATGGAGACAAACTCACCTATTCGGACCAGCTGTTCAGGTCCACTAAGAAAATAATTCAGTAACTTCCAAGTTGTTTCTGTCACTCCAATCCTCCCCAACCTTTCAATTAGCAGCCCATGATTCACCGTATCAAAGGCTGCTGATAGGTCGAGCAGGATAAGGGCGGCCCTGCCACCCTGATAAAGATAAAACCTAATCTCCTCTGTGGCTTTAATAAGTGCAGTCTCCATGATACGATCAGCATGGAAACCAAACTGGGTTTCATCAAGGAGATTTTCGCCTGCACTGGCTGACCAGTTGTTTATTCATGACTCTCTCAATCAGTTTGGCTGGCAGTGATAGACATGGGATCGGGCAATATCTATTGGGATCTTGAGGATCAAGAGAGGGTTTTTTGGTAAGAGACAATGCAGAGGCCTTTTTCCATTCAGAAGGACATAAGTAAGAAAGGCACTCAAGGGGAAAATATCAGTCAGTTTGGGTGCAATGATCTCTGCTACCAGAAAGGCAGTCCTGGGAGGGCAGGGATGGCTAGGAGATCCAAATTTAGAGGCTTTAATCGAATTGATGACCTCAGGTATAGAAGGTGGAACATATTGACTAAGCGTACTCTGCACAGCCTGCCATACTGAAGGATATAACTCCCGCAGGGATGTTGGAGACAAGAGTAGAGAAGTTGTTAAAGACATCTTCAACATTGGAGCGAAAAGCATCTGTCAAAGTATTACAGAAAGCTTGACTAAATTCATTTGAGATGTTAGTTGTGACAGTTGTCAAGTTTTTTACAGT
This sequence comes from Triturus cristatus, assembly GCF_964204655.1. Taxonomy (NCBI): domain Eukaryota; kingdom Metazoa; phylum Chordata; class Amphibia; order Caudata; family Salamandridae; genus Triturus; species Triturus cristatus. The sequence continues at coordinate 943,827,332 of NC_140587.1, read as the reverse complement.
GAAGAAGAGTTCTTTAGAAGAATTAGCTGCTGCTTTGATTTTTCTTGTAAAATAGGCAGTTTTCTGCTTCAGAATTAAGGATTTGTAATCGCTAAGCACTTTTTATGAGTAGTGTTCTCTACTTCAGAGTAAGCAACTCTCTGTTTTTTCCTGTCTTTGTTTCAAAGCTCTAAGTTCTTTAGAGAACCAGGGAGCAGATATATTGTGTCTTTTTACTTTAGTCCTTTTCAAAGGTGCTTAGGAAAGAGCTGCAGTGTCCATCCACTGTGAGTATTGCTGGACTATAAGTTCCAGATCTTCTGACCAATCAGTAGGAGAAGTTCTAAAAAGTTGGGCAAACTTATCTGCTTTAATTTTGTGCCAAGCACGGGAGGGAGCCCAGGAAGAGTGAGCCATCGGGAGGTGATCAGATCAACTATATTTCACTTCAAAGGAGATTGCACTATGGTCAGTCCAAAGAAGAGGTAAAATATTTATATTCGCTAGGGGTGAGTTATTTGAATAAAACCCATCTAAGTTATGACCATCCCAATGTGTAAGACTATTTACCAACTGATACAACCCTAGCGCTGACATGGTTTGGAGCACATCAGATGTATTGCCGTCAGTAAGGACCTCCAAATGAAAATTCATGTCAGCAAGGACCATGTAGGTGCTAAGCAAAATATCAGCTTCTAACAGGCTACTGATGTCCTGTGCAAAAGTGGAACAAGGACCGGGAGGGCAGCAAATGAAAGTACCTTTAAAAGATTGAAAGTTGGACAAATCAACACAAAAAGACATAGCTTCAAATAAGGGAGAAGGCACAGGGCTGCAACAGACCATCAGATCAGATCTATTAATGACCCCAATCCCTCTTCCCTTCTTGCATGCATGATCATGGTATGGGCATCAGGAATGGCTGATAAAATATCAGAGCTGGCTGATGGGTAATCCCATGTTTCTGAAATAAAGACCAAGGCAAGATTGTGATTTTTTACAGATAGGTTGAATTCAACTCTAGGGGCCCGATTATGACATTGGCTGTGCAGCGTCGGGTCCACCCCGGCGCTGCATCGCCAAAGCCATGGTCGGACCGCCCGCCAGATTACGAGTTTCCTCCTGTCTGCCACAATGTGAATGCCAAAATCAGTTCCTGCACGGCATGGACTGTAAAGTCCATGCTGTGCAGGACCTGGTATCCACGCACACAGGGGGGCACTTGCTGTACGCCCCTGTGTGCATCCACATGGTATGAAGCATCAGGGGGCTCTGTTGGGCCCCCTTTGTTTCCTCACCACCACAGTTTTCCTTGAGGAGGAACTGCCATGAAAACTGTGGCAGAGAGGAAACTTGTAAAATGCTTGTCAGACAATGGCGGTCCGGTCAAGCATATTACTGCCTCTACACTGTCGCATCACTGCCATGGAACGGCGGTTCTCTCATGGCTGGAGCAGGACAATGGTGGTCCGACCACCCTAATTGTAATAAGGAGGTTGTGAGATGACCACATCCGAGCCCCCATGAGTCTGGTGGTCCATGGACCCCAAGACTCATAATCAGGCCCTATGTTTTATTAAAGATCTAGCATTATCAAGTGTGCGAGGCAAGTAGCATGAAGATTTAGACTGCCACGCAATGTATTCTAACTGATGTCTCTGGGAGTTAGTAGAGATTGGCTGTGACTTGGATGTAAGTGAACCCATGTGTTCAAAAAAAATGTTTTTGGGCTAAAGGAAATCAGCAATTAGAAAACTCACTTTAGGGATTGAGGATTAGCAGTGAATCGCGTGAATACATGATTCTGAAAAGTGCTTCTGATGCAAAACTGGCATGGGGGCTGGTGCTGGTGCAATTCCGGCCATGGACGGGTGCAGACAAGCTTGCCTCTGATGCACCTCCAACATGCCAGCAGCAAATCCGCTGAGCGCAGGCACGCTATGCCTCTGTTCAAGTAACCCACCATGAGGCAGGGGGCGTGGCAACAGGTGTGGCTTACTCACGGAATACCGCAGCGAAGTCTCAAGATAATTGGGCAACTAAAACTGCGGTGCAGCAACCCCCAACTCCTGTCTCAGGCTCCCCTGAGAACAGGAGACTACAAAAAAACAATCTAAAGCAAAAGTGAGGAAGGAAATAAAAAGAAAGGGGATCGACCCTTTAAAAAATGTCTTCCAGTCTGGAGCCAGGCACCTTCCAAAATGCGGTGGATGAACCACCTACAAGTTAATGAATCAGTACAGAAGAACGATCCCCTTTGCAGGAATCAGCAGCACAGACGCGCTATGTCCCTGTTCAAGTAACCTGCTATGAGGCAGAGAGCATGGCCAAGGGTGTGGTTTGCCTGCACAATACGGTGGCAAACCTGAAGACGAGTGGGCAACGAAAACCAGTGCAAAAACCGGTGCCCAGCAACCCCCAACTTCTGTCTCAAGATCCCCCCTGAGAACAGGAGACTACTGGCAACAAAAAAGCAAACTCATGCAAAAGTGAGCAAGGATACACGTACAATTAATAAAAAGAAAGGGAATCAACCTTTTCTAAAATGTCTTCCACTTGGGAGTGAGGTACCGCCCAAAATGCTGAGGCCGAACCACCTACAAGGAAATAAAAAAACAGTACAAAAGAATGATATCTCTTGCAGTTATCAGCTGCACAGACGCGCTATATGTATGTTCACATAACCTGCCATGAGGCAGGGGGCGTGGTGAACGGTGTGGCTAGCATGAACAATCCCGCAGCGAAGTCTAAAGACGATTGGGCAACTGCCCAGGGCCTCTAAATTAAATGATACTAGAGGGCCTGCAGCACTTATTGTACCACCCACTTAAGTAGCCCTTTAACCATGCATCAGGACTGCAATTGCAGAGCATGTGTGTGCAGTTTACATTGCCATGTTGACCTGGCAAAATGAGCCTTTTGCCAGGCCCAAACTTTCTCTTTTCATACAGTTAAGTCACCCCCGGGGTAGGCCCTCGATAACCCAGAGGGCAGGGTGCAAAGTATGTAAAAGGCGGGCCATGTACTTTTAGGTTTCATATGTCCTGGTAGTGAAAAAAACTTACATTCATGTTTCACTACTTCAAGGCCTATATATCCCTTAGGATAACATTGGGATTACCTTATTACATTTTATAAGAGTAATTTCCAAATGGGAAGATATAGCTTTCCAGGTTTGGTGTCTCTGGAATCGCTATTTAGGATCTAAACTTATGGTGAAGTCGGATTTTAAATTGCTACTCTGAAAATGCCTTTTTTAGAAAGTTGGCATTTTCTTACTTTAGCCATTTGGTGCCTGCTGCCTATTTCTGATCACATGTCTGGGATTGGTAACAGCTGGGTTTTGTTTATTGACCCTAGACAGCTACACACAATAGCAGCTTAGGTGTGACTTGATGGGCCATCCTGGCAGGATTGGAGGGCGTAGCTGGACCCAGCCTCACTTACACCTTATAAGGCTGTGTCCTATCCCCACACAAAGGGCTGTATAACCCCCTGTAGTGTGTGTGTGGAGCCAGAACAGGCAAAGAGGACATCTGTACAGTTCAAATGCCTGCCTTTGAAGTCTCCCTCACTTCAAAGGCAACACTGGGTATAAGTACTGGAGCTCAGACACTACCACTTCTGGACCAGTGGATACTTCTGCCACATAGAAGGACTGCCGTGCTGCTGAAGTACTGCCACTCTGCTGGACTGCTGCTTTGATGACTGCTGCTTTGTTGTGCTGACCTGCTGCCCTCCTGCCTAGTTGCGAATGACTCGATCTGCATCGCTTGACCCCAGAACCCATAGTGACTCCAAGGGCTAATTGGTTGTTCTCCTGATCCGAAGTCTCAGGGATGTAAAAGACTTCCAATCCCTGCACCTGAACTACTCAATCTGTGAGCCTACCCTGCCAAGTGGTGCCACCTGAGTCCTGGACCCCTGGAAGTGGGCCTAAGGTGCTTGCCAGCAGAACCTATGCATCTTTTCTGCTGAGCAATGCAACCTTGAGCAGAACAGACACACCTCCTAAGCTGAGCAGCCCATTCCTGAGCAAAACCAATGCTTTGCCTCTGTTGAGTGAATTGTACCCATCACAAAAGACTCACATTGCCGCATTCTCCTGCATTAGTGACAGATACATCTCCTTCAGAACTGCTGCTGCACAACACAACCCGAGCAAGCTCCTTGCATCCCTCATCGATTGCAGCCTTGACGCTGACGAACTCCACATCTCAGCTTCACTGCTCGTCAGAACCCATGCATCATGTCTGCTGCGCCTTGCATCCTAAACACTGGACTTTGCATCCAAGCCCCATTGACGGGATTCTCAACATTGATACATAAGGACCATGCGCCGCAGCCTCGTCACATCTCAGAACCAACGCATCGCCTCAGCTGTTTAATGCATCTTTCATGTGGATTTAAACAACACTCCACAATAAGGATTAATGTACTTTATTCAGCTGGCCTTACTGGGTCCTTGTAGGCTGCCCGCACTCCATCGTGGTTGGCCTGAACTTGTGGCTTTGTCCCAGTCCTACACAAACAGATATCCCCAATAGCGCTTTTTGCTTCTTGGTGCTATTTACTTTAAAACTTTGAAATTCAAGATCTCTAGTTCTACGTATTGTATTTTTGTCATTTAGTTTTATTTATAAAATTAAGCTCATTTTTATAACCTGGTGTGGAATCTTTTTGTGTGGTGTTTTCACTGTTTTAAAATACTTTAGATATTGCCTCTAAAGTTAAGCCTGACCGCTCTGTGCCAGGCTACCAGAGGGTGAGCACAGGTTAGTTTAGGGTTTGCCCGCTTTTTACCCTGACTAGGACTATGGTTGCTGCTTGACTAGGGCTCATATTCCAGTCAACCAACAACCCAATTTCTAACAGGTTTTGTCTTTTTCTCCTTTCTCTACGCTAAATGGCAAATTGCAGACCTCTATAGAAACTAGAACACTCAGTAATAAAATAACTATAAACGGGTATCCAGTTTTCTTTATTTCACTCTTAATAGATTTCATAAAATCTGCACAAACATATAATCAATAAGATTTGTGCTGAGCTTAATAGGGATGGGCGTAACTCAAATAGTACCGTGTAGAGTAATCATTTGAAATTACATTAGAATTCCACAAGATTATGCTTGCATCATGCGACAAGAGTCATTCTGTGTTTATAGCTATTTTGTAGCACAAAAATGCCCCCTTACATTTAAAAAGGACCAGGGATGCATTTTGCCCTAAGAAATAGTGCTAGATGCAAGCGAACATGAATAATGAGTGTGAGCAGTCGCTCGCTAAATGTACTTTAGGGGTGGGATTTTCCCGCAACTAACTACTTGCGTTTAGCACTATATTCTTTGTGCAAAATGCACCTTTGGTTTGCATCCAAAATGGACGCGAGGGTGCATTTTGTGCTAAGAAACAGCTCTAAATGCAGGAGAACAGGAATAGCAAACAGCTGCTTGCATTTGCTAAATCTGCTCTCCTGGTTGGATTTTTTCCCCAAATTTCTCTTAATTATGCAGCAGGAGTAATTGCGTAATTATCTGTAATTTTGTGGCAAAGAGTAAGGCGGAATTACCAAAGTTACTCTGAATACTCCATCGTAATATAAAGCCCACACCTAGCGAAAAACCGTTATTGAACATGTGAATACCAAGTCACTCCTTTCAGTCGCTGTAGAACTCACACTGCATTTTAGTACTTCATCAATGAAGCACCTTCCGCTTGTTTGTCACCATGTGAATAGAAGATATACCAAATGCCTAATTTTCCGATCTGCTATGGACAGCTTAAGCTAATGTCATCCATACACATTACCCCAAGAGTGGGCTTTCGGTTTCTCCCTTCAGTCATTGGCTCACTTGGGTCATTCACCCACTGCTTGTTGGAAGAGTTGTTCACATTTTGTAGTAACCTACTATGCAGCAATACATTTTGGAGTGGTGACTAAAAAGGAAGTTTGCCAATAGAATCACATATGCAATTCAAACTTAAGCTACTAAAGCCACTGAAAAATGTGGTAGTTGAAGCTCCATTCTCAGAATATTTGAAAAAAAGGGTCGCATTAGAATAGAACCTGCACTGCATTTTCCTCTGCTGAATCGCTTCTCTGAAAAACTTCGGGGCATATTCTCAAGGATCTATCGCCGAGTTATCGGCACCTTATCGCAGCCAAAGTCACGAAAAATGTATCGCCCAATCCACAAGCTGGTGCTAACAGCCCATATCACCAGTTTACCTGTGACCCCGGTAACTAACGCAAATGATATGCAGAGTAGGCGTTCCCGTGCAAAAAGCCGCAACAACCCCACTCCACAACATTCTCAATTTCCAGCCAGATCGGCGATAAGATCATAAAACATGCAATAAGGCATGTTCAATCAATCAATCAATCATTTGTAGAGCGCACTACATACCTGCGAGGGTCTCAAGGCGCTAGGAGGTGGCGGCAGGGGGCCGCTACTGGTCAAACAGCCAAGTCTTGAGTAGCCTCCTGAAGGTCAGCAGGTCTTGGGTCTGTCGTAGGCTCAGTGAGAGGGTGTTTCAGGTCTTGGCGGCGAGGTGGGAGAAGGATCTTCCTCTAGTGGTTGCTCTCCGGATGCGAGGGACGGTGGCGAGTGTAAGGTCGGCGGAGCGGAGCTGGCGGTTGGGGATGTAGAAGGAAAGTCGTCTGTTGAGGTAGGCTGGACCGGTCTTGTGGAGTTCCTTGTGTGCGTGTATGAGGAGCTTGAAGGATATCCTCTGGTTGACAGGGAGCCAGTGCAGGTTTCTCAGGTGGGGAGTGATGTGGCTGTGGCGTGGTAGGTCGAGGATCAGTCATGCAGAGGCGTTTTGGATGCGTTGCAGACGTTTGATGAGCTTGGTCAGGGCTCCCGCGTAGAGGGTGTTTCCGTAGTTGAGTCTGCTGCTGACGAGGGCCTGGGTGACTGTTCTTCTTGTGTCTGTCGGGATCCACCTGTAGATCTTGCGGATGGTGTTGAAGAAGGAGGAGGAGACGGCGTTGATTTGCTTGGTCATGGAGAGTGTTGAGTCGAGGATGATTCCCAGGTTTCATGCATGGTTGGTGGGTGTCGAGGCTGCCCCCAGTGCCGTCGGCCATCAGGAGTTGTCCAAGGCTGAAGGGTTAGAGCCGAGGATGAGGACCTCCGTCTTGTCCGTGTTCAGCTGATCTTCATCCAGTCGGCGACGGCCTTCATTCCTTCGTGAAGGTTGGATTTGACTGTGATGGGCCTTGGTGAAGGAGAGGATCAGTTGGGTGTCGTCGGCGTAGGAGATTATGTTGAGGTCATGCCGTTGGGCGAAGTGTGCGAGCGGGGCCATGTAGATGTTGAACAGTGTCGGGCTGAGGGAAGAGCCCTGGGGTACGCCGCAGATGATCTCGGAGGCTTTGGATCGGAAAGGGGGGAGGCGGACGCTCTGGGTTCTGCTGGCGAGGAAGGAGGTGGTCCATTCCAGAGCCTTGTCTCGGATCCCTATGGCGTGGAGGCATGTGTGTAGTGTGAGGTGGCAGATGGTGTTGAAGGCGGCGGAGAGGTCCAGGAGGATGAGGGCCGCGTTCTCACCGTTGTCCAGCAGGGTCCTGATGTTGACGGTGGCGGTGATGAGGGCAGTCTCAGTGCTGTGGTTGCTGCGGAACCCTGCCTGGGAAGGGCCCAGGATTCTGTTTTCTTTAAGGTATTGGGTTAGCTGTCTGTTGATGATCTTCTCAATGACCTTGGCCAGGAACGGAAGCAGGGAGACAGGCCGGAAGTTCTTGAGGTCTCTTGGGTCCGCCTTGCGTTTTTTGAGTAGGGCGTTGATCTCAGCGTGTTTCCAGCTCTCTGGGAAGGTCGTGGTCTCAAGGGAGAGATTGAGGACTTTGCGCAGATGGGGTGCGATGGAGCTGCTGGCTTTGTTGCAGATGTGGTGCGGGAAAGGGTCTGACGGGGAGCCCGAGTGGATTGTGCTCATGGTCATGATCATGATGGTCATGATGGTGTCATCGAGGCTCACATTGGCCCAGGCTAGCAGGGGGTCATGGTCGATGGTGTGCGGAGAGTCTGTTGTGTTGATGTATGTTGGGGCTGTCTGGGTGTTGAAGCTATCGTGGATATCTGCTATCTTGCGGTGGAAAAAAGCGTCGAGGGAGTCACACAGGGCTTGCGATGGCGGGATGTCTTTGGTGTTGGAAAGTCCTTCACAATGTTGAAGAGCTCCTTGCTATTGTATGCGTTGTTGTCGAGGCGGTCTTTGAAGGAGGTCCTCTTGGCAGTCCTGATGAGGTGATGGTGGTTGCAGGTGGCGTCCTTGTGGGCTGAGTGTTAGCAGCAGGATTTTAACACCTGCTCTTACCTAGTGTAAAGTTGGACGACAACCGGCACCAGACAAGGGAGCACAGCCCATAGACACACGTGAAGAACAACAGACGCCCTGGAGCAACTGATCATACAGCCTGGAGCCCCAATAGGGCAACAACGCCCACCACCACCACCCCTAGGACCCCCCCCCCCCCCCCCCGGGGCCTACCCCGGGCACCCCCAACCCCCCCCACCCCTACTTTGGACAAAGATATTGCACATTAACTCTACTAAATCATGAACCAAACAATTTGCCTGAAGTCGCACAATCACAACACCTAACAAACATGTGTGGTCAGAATAAGGGAAATCTTACATTCATCTCATAATATCCAAATAATATTTGGATTACAGAATAAACCCAAAACAACAATTCTGAAGAGTCATGGCGGGTCTTCTCAGGACATTCTGTAAGTCACAGCCTGCAAGACAGAAATCTAGATAAGAAGGTGTGTCATGCACTCATCAAAGTACAGAGAGAGAGAGCGAAAGAGAGAGAGAGATAGAGATAAGGAGAGAAAGAGAGAGAGAGAAAGAGAGAGAGAGAGAGCGAGAGAGAGAAAGAGAGGGAGAGAGAAAGAGAGAGTGAGAGAGGGAGCGAAAGAGAGGGAGAGAGGGAGAAAGAGAGAGAGAGAGAGAGAGGGGAGAGAAAAAGAGAGGGAGGGAGGGAGCGAGAGAGAGTAAGAGAGGGAGAGAGAAAGAGAGAGTGAGAGAGGGAGCGAAAGAGAGGGAGAGAGGGAGAAAGAGAGAGAGAGAGAGAGAGGGGAGAGAAAAAGAGAGGGAGGGAGGGAGAGAGAAAGAGGGAGAGAGGGAGAGAGAAAGAGAGAGAGGGAGAGAGAAAGAGAGGGAGAGAGAAAGAGAGAGAAAGAGAGAGAGAGATAGAGCGAGAGAGAGAGAGAGAGAGAGAGAGATAGAGAGAGAGAGATAGAGAGAGAGAGAGAGAGAGAGAGAGAGAGAGAGAGAGAGAGAGAGAGAAAGAGATGGCGAGAGAAAGAGAGAGAGTGTGAGAGAGAAAGAGAGGGAGAGAAAGAGAGAGAGAGAGAGAGAGAGAGAGAGGGAGAGAGAAAGAGAGAAAGAGAGAGAGAGAGAGAAAGAGAGGGAGAGAGAAAGAGAGAGAGAGAGAGAGAGAGAGGGAGAGAGATAGAGAGAGGGAGAGAGAAAGAGATAGAGGGAGAGAGAAAGAGAGGGAGAGAGAAATAGAGAGAGAGAGGGTGAGAGAAGGAGAGAGGGGGAGAGAGAAAGAGAGAGGGAGAGAGAAAGAGAGGGAGAGAGAGTGCTGACACTGTGGACCCAGGCCTCACTGCTCATCTGCTGCCACCGGTGTGTCTCCAACCACGTGCCGGTATACACTGCAGTCCCCCAGGTGTCTTATCTGAAACAGTTTCCAGAGACATGAATGGCAGAGTCAATACAGTTGCACACGCCATCATCACCTGCCTGCCCCTGCACACACAGGCTGCTGCACCCCAGCCCCTCCACCCACCCAGCGGTGATTGCCCGCCCCTGCGCAACCAGGCCTCACTGCTCACCTTCCGCCACCGGCGTGTCTCCAAGAGGGCCCACCACGTGCTGGTGGGAGCTCCAAGCTCTGGGGCCCGCGACCATGGCACGCTGCACATCTAGCAGCCCCGCACCGCGTGCCACACACTTGATTGTGGGTCTTGATTTTGCAATGGCAGAGACCATATCAGTGCACACAGCATCATCGCAGGCTGCACACCCGCTCAGCTCTTGAGATGCCACTAACTATGTGAACCGCGAGGAAAAGCCACGTGGCAGGAGGCCCGCACTGCCCGCTGGCTCAGGCCTACACTGCGGTCCAGCAGGGCTCATACTAATCCTTACAAGTCCAGTCTGCCAGGACGGCGCATCATCGCAGGCTGCACACCCGCTAGGCTCTTTAGGTGCCCCTACCTCAGTGCACCGCAAGACACCGTCCCGTGGCGGTGTGCCTGTGCCTGCCGCAGTGTATCCGGTGTCACCAAGCCTGTGCACTGCAAGCCGTGGACCCTTTATGATTGAATCCCATGGTGCGGACGCCATCATGTCACCCCCAGCACTGGGCAATGTGAGGTGGCAGGGTCCTAGGCCCTCATGCATAAATGATAACCACACAGAGACACCCAGTTAGAGACTGGAAATGGCGTCCAGCACGTGCGCCAGGCCCTTTTTATTGACATGTCCTGTGACGCCTGTGCTAGATGAGTGTGGTGTGGGTGTAAACCAGCCATGAGGGAGTGGCTGTGGCATGCTGACAACTAGACCTGTGAGCAGCAGATTCCTACAGGGAAGACCTGGGACATGTGGCATTGGTGTACCTCCCCCTGTGAGCGTAAGCTGAGTGGGCTGTCCTGACGTATGCCAGTCCAGCATAAGGGTGTGAACAATGACCTCGGGTCTCTGGGCGTGGTTCCATCCTGGGCTGGATAAGGAAGTAACTAATGCGTGTGTGTCCGTAGTAGTGTTGGCGCCACCTGGACCGCAGTCAGCAATGTGTCACCCTGTGACCTAAGTCCCACAACATGAGCAACATGGACGTAAGGGGGAATCACTGACCCTACATTCATCCATACTTCCACACTTGAAAGATCATAGACATGACACATCTGTGTGAATATGAATGTTTATTGAACATTCTGTGGAGTGTTGCAGCTGGAGCAGTACAGGGCCATGCAAACCCCACTTTACATTGTTGGTGCGTGGAGGTCCAGCCAGAGTCCCTCAGGGAATGACAAGTACATCAGAAGAGGAGGAGTTCAGTCCGCAGTCTGATAACTGGGTCATTGGTGACCAAACAGAAAATGGCAGTCCATGTCGAGGTCCAAGGTGTGTGTCTCAGAGTTCATTAGGGGACAGTGGAAGGTGATGATGATGCAAAGGGCAGAACCAAGCAGAAACAGGCCACATGGCGGAGATGAATGCTACTGCGACCTTCTGACCACAAAGGCAGATTCATCCGCATCTTTGTCCTCTGCTGTTGCATGTGCCTCACATGTGGATGGTGGTGTTCTGTCTCCAGCACTGTGTAGCAGTGACACCTCAAGGGCCGGAGGTGGAATGCCTGCCACACTGTGTGGAACTGACACATCAGGGGCTGGAGATATGGATGGAGTGGTAGCAGCAGCATGCATCAGCGCCAGGCCTTGTGGCAGCAATGCCATGAGGAGGGTTTTTAGGGCATTGAGGGACCCAGCTACCTCTTGCTAGTGTGCAGCCGTGGCAGCCGCTCTTTCCGCCTCGTCCGCACCATGTTTTCCATGATCCTCCGCATGTTTCCCTACTCCCGGGTGAGATGGCTGGAGGCACTCTGACTAGACAGCCATTATTGTCGCAGAGTCACAACTCTAGCGATGTCAGCCATGGTTCGTTGGAGATCTTGGAGCAGACAGTGGGTGTCCGTTAGGGACTGTAAGTGGTCCCTGATGGGACTTAGACACCCACTTATGGCGTCTAGTTTGGCTGCCATGCGGTCGAACCCCACCTGCACCTGTTCAGCCAGCTTCTCCTGGCACCCCAACACACGGCATTGGAAGGCAATGTGTTCGTCGTGGGGGTCCTGGCAGGCAGCCATGGTGGGGGGTGCTGCTTGCTGTGTGTTCTTGCAGGGGGTGGGTTCTCCTCGTAGCAGCTGGGCGGCCCTGCTCCTGGAAGTGGGCTGCAAAGGCTCTCCACGAGCTGTTGGAGGGCATCGGAGTCAAAGGTGTGGTGGTCCTCTTCGTCAAAAGAGAAGAGAGGTTCGGCCTACTCTACAGGAGGTGTTGGATTTCCCCCTGCAATGTGAAGGGGAGGTGCAGTTTAAAATTGTGTTTACATGTATGTTGACGCATTGTACATGTTTACATTCAGGCTACATGACAGAGTACATTGTGACCGTTTAGGGGGAACTGCCTATTTGATGCTGGACAGTGGACATTCCAACAACATCACGGATGTGTGTTTGTACTTGTACATTGCCAACTCACATTTCCCTGCAATGCCAAATGTGATTGGCCAGTTTCTATGCACAAGCAACACCAGTTGTTTCCTCTGCTCTGTTGTGGACGTGTTGCAGTTTGTGCCACATTGTTGTTGATGTGCTCTGCATGTAATGTGTGTGTGCTGCGTTTTGGGGGAGTCGCCCCTGCAGCTCTGAAATAGCTTCCCCATATCCCTTACATGCGGTGTGCCTCTGGCTTCTGTGCTTATACAGTGCTGAGATGCTGCATACTTGGGTGCATTGGTCTCTTGGTGGGAGTTGGGGATCTGGGGCATGGTTTGCCTGCAGATGTGCTATGCTTAATTGTGCATGTGTGCCATTGTGCCCATCCCCCCGTCCCCCCACTCCCTGGTCATTACTCACCCTGTTGCTGTTGTGTCTGGTCATGTTGAGCAGTGTCCGGGCCCCCAACTCCTGCCACCATCTCCCCACTGATGACTGTGGACACCATTTTCTCCATCTCATCCAGCTCCTCCTGTGGCGCTTGACTCCCACCTCCAGACTGCATAACTGCCTTCCGGTTGTTTGCAAGTTTCTGCTTGGTTTTGCGCTTCACATCAATCCAGCGCCTCTTGACCTCTTCCATTGTCCACTTCAGCACTCCAACTGCATTCACCTTGTCCACAATGGTCTGCCAATTTCAATTTTTAGTTGCCAGTGACACAGTGGAGGTGACGAACAGTAGTTGATGGTGTTCCACCACTTCTGTTATCAGGATCCTGTTTTCCTGCTTACTGAACTGCTTCCTCCTACTCTTCCTGTACTTGCCCTTCCCTGACCCAAGGTCCCAGGCTGGTCCTCTGGGGGGCTTGTGGGGTTCTGGTTGTCCTCTGTACTTGATCCGGCTACCTCCATTGCGCTCACTGTTGTTTGGCTGTTGTTTGTATGTTTTTTTCTACTTTTATAGTGCATTTTCCTGCATGACGCGTGGGAATTGCAGGCCTGTGGCTGGTTTTTGCTGGTTTTTGAATCGTGATTGGCGTCATCGCTACTATCTTCGCATTTGTGTTTTGCATTTTTGCGGCTGCGCGTTGATTCTAACGCGTTCATTTGACGCGCTATCGTAAAACTATTGCATGGTACCGCCGTGTTGGGAATACCACGTTAACACGGCATTATTTTCCCGCGATAGACTGCGATGTGAAGAGTTGCGTTAAGTTAATTTTGCGGTAGTTATCATACGTTCTTGAGAATATGCCCCTTTGTTTGTATAATATAAATTGAAAGGAATGAAATAGTACAACTTTGTCACCTGTTCCTAGGGAATCAGAGGTATGCAAATGAGCCCTGGAACTACTGATTTCTGAACAATGTGAGTTAGGGCCACTCATAGAAATGAAAAAAGATCAAGTAGTGCGTGAGTTAGCAGAAGATCCAACATATAGAACACCAGCAAAACAACGCACAACCAATATTCTTTTGCTGTTTTGGGTTTTTATATCATACATATTGCTTAAAATTCGTTACAATGCACAATTATTTCATGTTGCAGATTTACATTTTAGCACCACACACTTTACATGGGTTGTTTTAATGGAACTGGGGCCAAACAAAGTTTGAACATAAAACAGCTTCACAACTGCCAATTAATTAGCCTTTAAGCATTTTTTTTTAGAAAACCTTTTGATCTCTGTATATTCTTTACCCATTAATCTTTGCCAGACAAGGAGCAAGCGAATCTAAGACACAGTATGAAACAGATCTGCTTCCTGATTGTGGTTCGCTTAATACACTTTTGTGCTCATTTTGCAAGTTCACTGCACTGATAGGGTGTGTTCAGCCCAACAACTACAACTAGAGAGGATGTGGTCCGTTGGCTTAAACTGCCGACTTTGGTGCAGGAAACCAGGGTTCGAGTCTCGAGATCGCATCCACATCCTGTGATTCTGGGCAAATCACTTAGGGGCAGATTTACAAGCCCCTTGCGTCACTTTTGCAACATCGTTGCGTCACTTTTGTGACGCAGCGGCAGCATAAAAGTTGCGGCTTATTTACATGCGTCACGTTGTGAAGCCCTGCGCCACATTAAACCTGCGTCAGGTTTAATGTATGCAGGGTGGGCGTTCTGTCGCAGGAAGCCCCGTAAAAGTGACGCAGTGAAATCTACAAGATTTCACTGAGTCACTTTTACGTTCATGCTGCGTCAAAACCCTGCGCCTGCTTGAAGCTTGAAGCAGGGGTAAGAATTGACGCAGCATGTTAGGCATAGGGTGGCCCTGAGCATTGCTGGAATTGCGTCGTGCTTGCGACACGACTCCAGCAATGCGCCGCCCTTATGCCATCAGATGCGTCACAAATCTGTTTATCCTTGCGCCATGATGCGCTGCATTGTAAATGCGGCACATCTGTGGTGGCGCAAGGGTAAACTTGCGTGACGCATCTTTCCTGGCGCATCCCTGCTGATTTGCAGGGATGCGCCAGGAAACATAAATCTGCCCCTTAATCTCCCCGTACCTGAATATGTAATGTAAATACGGTGCTCATGTACATCGCTCCAATACCTTTGGGTCGAGTTCGCGCTATATAAAGTGGTGCAAAAAAATAGTATTTTCTCTTTCTAATACAAACGAATCCGAAGGATTTATGATTGTACGATACATTGAAGATGTGAAGATTTTATATAAATGATTGTGGTTATAAGGATGCCCAGTCCTGCCCACACTTGTTCCTGCTCACATCTCACACTCCCTTGCTGTTGCTTTCAGATCCCCCACACTTTATTCAATTTTAACATTTGATCCTTGGAGTATTGTTAGTACATATAAGCCCTGTCTGTTGTGACTGGGCTAATGTGCTTGCAGATACAGGTTTTCCTAGTGCACAGGCATGACCTCTTTCAGGCACATATGTATACTGTAAAGGGAGCAAACATCCATGTTAATGCAAATAATTTGGAGGACAATCTAAGACCCTGGATGCAGCATCTTTACAACCATCAAGTCTTACTTGCTCATTGTACTAGCCCCGGCAGGTGCTCCCTGACACTTTTTCAGGCAGTCACTCTCTGAGCTGTTATAGCTCCACGGCCACTTCCTTGCCATCAGAGCAAGGTCTGATCTTTCATGAAACATTTGGTGAGTGTGCTAGTCACAGAATGGAGATCAAACAACTTTCCTTGCATGCTGGATTTCTTGCATTAGGTTGCTTTAACATTTATGATGTGAGAGGGGAAAAAGGATGACATGTTTCCAGATAGAATGTGCTAGTTTTACTGTGTGACGGTGCAAATGTGGATTTGTACTGAGTAGTGATAGTGAATATCCGAACACTCAATTATAGCCTCTATGATTTAAAGATGAATAAGAGCTAGGAATAATTTGTGATGGGGCACTTTTGTCTATTTAGCCAAGACTTCTAAGTAATGGTGCGAATTTGGCCAAGAATCCAAGATTTCTGAGTGCCAAAAAACAGTCACTCATGATGAATGAGAGTGAAGAAGTGAAATTTAAACATACACTAAAGATTACTGAGTAACGGGGCAAAACTAAATATGTTGGAAATATTGAGTAGTGGTGGACATATGAAGATGCATTAAAGGTGACAGAGTGATTGGACAAATCTGAAAATAAACTGTAGTAGTATTTCTTATCACAGGGCATGGCATTCTTGGCATGATGATCCCAACAGCTAATTTGTGCATGCACTGGAAAAATGTTGGTCATTCTTGCCACTCCAGGAACAATGGTGCCCAACAATGGTGTGATAATTGCACTGAAACACACAAAAGGTGATGGGAGTATTTTTTTCAATTTGTTTAACCACTGCAATAACTCAGGGTAGTAGTTCTGACCCATCACTATTTTGCTCACCAAGCCACCTCAGTTTGGACACAGCCATATGCAAATCAACCGTGACCCTGCTCCTAATTGGAACAGTCGAGCCCAAATTGATAAGTCAGCTCCTCTCTGAACCAGAACACAAGTAACCCAGGACCGGTTTCAACCTATTTATAGAATCATCACACAGGTTTATCTTGATTCCAGTGACACAGTGAACATAGGACCCACGTCTGAGCATGCCCATGCCACTTAGGGCGGTACATGAAACACACAAAAGGTGATGGTAGGAATGCTTACAATGTTTCTTACCACTTGTAATCGCTCAGGGTAGCATCCTTACCCATCCTTATTTTGCACACCATGCCACCTCAGTTTCGACCCAGCCATATCCAAATCAGCCTTGACCATGCTCCTCATGGGAAGAGTCCAGCCTGAAATGTAAAGCCAGGCCCTGCCTGAAGCAGAAAACGGGGAACATAGGACGGGTTCCATCCTAGTTATGGCCTCACCAGCTGGGTACAGCTTTGTTCCAGTGAGCATGGGACCCATGTCCGGGGGATACCCATGCTACTTGGGGCGGTACATGAAACACACAAAAGGTGATTGGAGGAATGCTTGCAATTATTCTGACCACTGGCAAACACTCAGGGTAGCATCGAAACCCATCCTTCTTTTGCTTACCATGCCACCTCATTTTGGACTCAGCCATATCCAAATAGCCTTGACCCTGCTTCTCATGAGAACAGTCCAGTCTGAACTGCCTAGCCAGGTTCTTCCTGAACCAGAAAACAAGAAACCCAGGACTGTTTTTGCCCTAGTTATGGGCTCAGCAGCTGGGTACAGTTTGGTTCTAGTGACACAGTGGATATGGGACCCACGTCTGGGCATACCCATGTCACTTAGAGCGGTACATGAAACACACAAAAGGTGATGGGAGGAATGTTTGCAATTTGTCTAACCACTCGCAGTCGCTTGGGGTAGCATTCCAACCCATCATTCATTTGCAGTCCATGCTACCTCAGTTTAGACCCAGCCACATACTATTCAGCCTTGAACCTGCTCCTCACTGGAGCAGTCCAGCCTGTAGTGCCAAATCAGGTCCTCCCTGAACCAGAACACAAGCAACCCAGGACTGGTTTCACCTTGGTTATGGGCTCATCAGCTGGGTACAGCTTGGTCCCAGGGACACAGTGAGCATGGGGCCCATGTCTCAGCATACCCATATCATTTAGAGCGGTACATGAAACACACAAAAAGGTGATGGGAGGAATGCTTGCAGTGTGTCTAATCACTGGAATTGCTTGGGGTGGCATCCCAACCCATTGTTATTTTGCTGACCATGCAACCTCAGTTTGGACCCAGCCATATGTATATCAGCCTTGACCCCACTCCTCTTGGAAATAGTCCAGGCCGAAGTGCCAAGCCAGGTCCTTCCTGAACCAGGACTGTTTTTTCCCAAGTTATGGGCTCATCAGCTGGGTACAGCTTGGTTCCAGTGACACAGTGAGCATGGGCACTACATCTGGGCATACCCAAGCCACTTAAGGCAGTACACAAAACACACAAAAAGTGATGTAAGGAATGCTTGGAATTACATCATTTTGGTAATTCTTCATATATTGTGGACATGCTAGACATGAAGGGTCCAGGTCTTTGAATAAGGCTTGCACTGGCATAACAATGGTAATTGATTACATTTTTGTAACACTGCTGTCTGAGGCCTCCTGTTGTGAGATAGGTGTAACCTGCCTGAGTCTTCCATGCACTCACTCACCAATATAAAATCCATCAATCCATCAATGCACCTACTTATTCAACCAATCAGCCATCTATAAACTCACTAATGCTACACTTATCCATGGCATAAAAATTAAAAGCACTAGACTTTGCCAACCACTTCTAACGCCCTCTCAATTTTATTTCTGAAGTTATTTATTTAATTTTGAAGATGCTCGTCTCATAAACTGTGTCAGGGAGCTGAGTCGAAACCTACAGGCACATGTCTTACAATACTGCCATGACTTTCCCTTGGCAGAATATCCTGGAATAGGAAACGCATTACCACTGGTAATTTGGTTATCTTTACATGGAGCGTGAAAGGCATTAATAATGATACAAAATGTTAAAAATTCTGTTTTTACAATATAAAAAGCTCAGCCTTGCTACACAAACTCAAGGAAACACACTTGAAACTCAGGGAACATGGACAAGTCAAAGGACTCAATTTTAGATGGTTAAAAGGGAGTGATTAGCTATTGGGTTGAGCGACCTTGAAATTACCAGCTGTAATCACTTAGATGGGATTGATCGAAGTATGAACAGCATGGTAAGCCAGGCAAAAGTGGTGTACTCATTTTTAGATCTCAACTAAGACAGGGCATGCACAGTCTGCTTCACCACAGATTGTTAGCTTACAGTGGGCTTAGATCCTGCACATTGCTTAGCATCGGTTGGCTTTATGGACCCTCTCATTTGCTTGCTTGTTAATCATCAGCTCAAATAGACTTTCCTTCCTCTTCCTGTGTTTATCTCTCACTTGGAACACAGACCCATTACTTCTGTCCTTCCAGTGCTCTTTTTCAGGCACTGCCTTTCTTCTTTTTGGTTAAGCACTCTATCAGTGTGTGTGTGTGTGTGTGTGAGTGTGTGTTTTCCAGCTCTATTCCTCTTGTACTTCTCTCCTCTCCATTTTCCTCTTTCTTGCCCTTTCTCCTTTGCCTTTTTTGCTTCCTTCCCTTACCGCACTTGCTTACCCACTTCCCCCTTGTCTGTTTGCTCACCATAACTGCTCTCCCACCCTCTATTGCCCATTTGCTTCCCCAGCCCCAACTCATACACTATTGTCAATGTGCTTCCCCTGCCCCGTCTTTCCACCCTCTATTGTCTGTGTGCTTCACCATTCCATGCCCGCCCTACATTGTCAGCTTGTATGCCCAGTCCCTTCCTTCATCATCAGCTTGCTTCCCCATCCTCTCCAGCTCATCTTTCATGGTCAGCTTGTTTAACCAGTCCCCTCTGCCCACCTTCCATTGTCCATGTGCCCCCAATTACCCTCCCGACCCTCCTCCATTGTCAGTGTGCTCCTCCAGCCTCTGCCGTCCACCATCTGTTGTCCTTTGAAGGGTTGCTTCCCAGCCTCTCCTGCCAACGCTCTGTTGTCAGCTTGCTACCCCAAACCTTCCATCCATTCTCTATTGTCAGCTCACCACTCAAGCCCTTCCTTTCCTCCCTCTGTTGTCCATTTGATTCCCCAGCCCCTCCCAACCACCCTCTGGTGTCAGCTTGCTCCCTTATCCCCTGGTACAAGCCTGTCATGTCAGCGTGTTACCCCATCCCCTCTAGTCCACTTGTCATTGTTGGCTTACTGCCTCAGCCATCTCCCGCCCACCCTTGATTAGCAGCTTGCTGGTCCAGCCTCACCAGCCCACCCTCTATTGCCAGTTTGCTTTGTCCTCCCATGCCACCCTCCCTCCATTGTCAGTTTGCTTACCCAACCCCTCCTGCCCATCCTCCATTGTCTGAGTGCTCCCACATGGTTCACAATCCCAACCTTAATTGTTCTTGTGCTCCTCCAGGTCCTCTTTCCTGGACTTTGTTGCCCATTGTCAGCTTGCTCCCCTAGCCCCTCCAGCCAACCCTCTGTTTTCAGTTTGCTTCCTTAGCTCCTCTCGCCAATGCTCCATTAACAGCAAGTTGCTCCAGCCCATCCAACTCACATTCTGTTGTCAGCTTTTTGCCCTAACCCCTCATACCCACCATCTGTTGTCAACATGCTCTCCAGCCCCTTCTGCCCATCTTCCGTTGTTATAACCCCATCCCTACCCCCTCCTTTGTCAGCTTGCTTCTCCATCCGCTCCACCTCACCCTCTTAAACATTGCCTAGACTCCTGTTACAGCTCCAAAGGCCCACGTTGAACAGGATTATTCTATTGTATGTAGCCAAAGTGCTGGATCATATCAAAATTGTGAGAGGAGATCATTCAGGCGGTTATCTCAGGTATCTGGTTGGATGTTGGTGGTACCCCCAATCTGTGCTCACTTTCATTGATACCAGTGGAAATAGAGCAAATGAACTAAATTAACCACTGCATTTGCACATTTGGACCCAGTATTGTCTCAGAGATCTATTGCTATGATGTGGAAGCATACCATGCTGTCAAGGTGGAAGCCAATGGGAGCAAGACTACAGAAATTGGTAAAAGCAGATTGGAATATCACAGATGGCCTGGTGCCCACTGTAAATGAAGTTCGGGTGTGTACACATATGGTCTGTAGGTCTTTCTATGTTGGAATATCCCTGTGACAGACTACCTTCATTATGAGATTCATCTGACCTTAAGCTTGAGATATTGATTCTTTGTTGAAACAAAAGGCCCCATTAGTATGGTGGGCGGAAAAAGTCCGCCCGCCATACCCTCTGGAAACGGGACCGCCCGCTGAGGGTGCGAAGGTCCCGCACTCCTCATTAGTATGCGCCCACCACACTGGCGGGCACATGGCACATCTGCAACATTGCGGCGGGCGGTGCAGAGAGCACCGCCCGCCGCAATGCCACAAAGGCAGCCTGTGCCTTTCAATGCACAACGTGACCGCGCGGTGCCTGCCACGTTGTACATTGAAATGCAGGGGGTTACCATAGGTACCCCCCATGTGCACCCCCCACCCCCTAGAATCCCTGGGGGCCCACTACGGGCCCCCAATTGCGAAAACCGCCTGCCTTTCCGTGGCAAGGCATGTCCCCGCTTACATGCTAATATGGATGGTGGTGTCTCCCTAACACCGCCACCATGTTAGCAGCTTTTCCGCCCGGTCGACTCTTCGACCGGGCGGAAAACTGGCGAACAGTCTTTCCGTCCGCCGGGCTCCCCCCCGCCATGGGAATGTGGCGGGGGGAAATTCTAAGCGGGCAGAGGTTTTTAGCGGGCGGATCGCCACCGCCATATGGGCGGTGGCGATCCGCCTATACTAATGACCCCCAAAGTATTTAATATGGTCAAGAGATGTGGCTCCCTTTCCATGCTTGCATTTAAGTGAAATATATAACATAATAGGGCATGATGTAGCAATTGAAATTGCAATATTACTTTGACAAAGTGCCTGATAATATCGCTGAATGCATAGTTTACCCATCTAGCGTGGGGGACTTGTTTTCTGTTAATTAATTTGCTGTTCGTTGTATGTAAATCCTTAAAACAATACAGAAATATAGAAAATATTCCTGTTTGCATACAGAGTATTTTATTTGACAAGAAATCTAGATCGGCTGTCTTGCCATGTGCCACAGATTTAAACTAGCTAGATGACTGTGTCTGATTGCAGAAAACATCCCTTATACTAAATTATTCTAAAATGGTATAAAGCGCCTTCAAATGTCCTTAGAAAGGTTATTAGCCTGCATCATTTTGCTACTTCTCAATGAGAACTAACAATATTGGGGGCCAGAAGGGGTCTAGCAGCACAGTATTTCCTGTTCACAAGTGACCAAAGATCTGGCACATGCTGATTTCTGAGACACCTCAACGTGAATTGCTCCATATGAGAGTGAATTTCTTAGTTCAAGGACTCTCTGCCATCCCAGTCCCTCTACTATCAAAATTATAGTTTCAGTAGAAAAGCCAGATTGATGTTCTCTATTTACAGAGTGTGAGAATCTTATATATATATATATCTACACACAGACCTTTTTATAAGCCAAAAATAGAATAGCTGCCATGTATGCATTTATAAAATATTAAATCAATGCAGTCCAGACTGTTTTTCTTTTTAGAAAACTACAACTTAGAGCAACATTGCTCTATGAGGCCATTATTGTCATTAAGCTACAGATTTAAATTGAGGATCAGCTGATATTAGTAAATGGTAATGTGTGGCAAGGGATGGTCAACAGATCTTTTGAACCAATGACTTCCAGAGCAGAGATGTACCTGTTTATTGATCTGTTAATTGAGGACAACAGGGCTGTTTCCAATGTTTCTAAAGTGAGCCACACAGCTACTTTACAAAGTATGGGAGAAAATGATGAGATGTTCTCATTCATCTTGTTTCGTAACTCAAAATGGGGATACACTTGCATTAGATTTTACTAGGTCTCAGAGATATTCATGTGGCCTTGTGCAAAAAAGTGTGCCACTAGTTTGAGAGGAGGTGAGTCATTTTCAAGTAATAGGTCCGCAACCATCTGTTTTCTGGGAACCAAGTACCCAGTTGGAGGTGGTGTGGGCTAGTACCCCATTCCGCAGGCATGCAACAAACAACACCCAATACATCCTTGTCCAGTCAGGGCTTTTACTTGTAAAAGGAAAAAAATTGTGCACACATGACTGAATACTACACAAACATTGACAAATACTTACATGATGTCAGGTGAAAATACCTAGTGTGGCACTCTCCTAATTAGTTCACATAACTAACAAGTCAAGATGCCTAAAACCACAATATCCCTCCTCACTTACTAGACACAATATAATGGGATGCAACTATTAAAAGTTAGTCTAATTTCTTTGCGAGGGTGTTACCACGTTATTAAAAGTAGAAATTGTCCCTACTAAACCAGTGCAACATGATTAAATCCACAAAGGATGGTACCAGGTAACAAATACATTCATTAAAACATGTTCCAATTCACTCTTAACTCATAGGTACGCCCTCCTAACTGGTTCTTACCACTAGCAATCCAAAAAGCATAAAACCACAATTCCGCACATATGCAAGACACAATGTAATGGGGTGTAGCTATCAAAAGGCGGTCTAATGGCTTTGCCAGGGTGTCATCACATTAATAAAAGTTGAGAATTGTACTAATAAATCAGTGCAGCACCATTAAATCCATTAAGATTGTACCATCTTGCAATGACATATCCTGATTTACAAAAAAACAATAAGAGTAAATCAAGATATGAATTTTCAAAGTTTAAATGTAAAAATAGTGCGTAGAAGCAACCAGTGCTCATAGAGTTAATTGGTATCGCTGGATTGGGACAAAGTCAAGAGTTCGGGCCACACGCGATGGAGCGCGTGCCGGCTACAGGACCTACGCAGGGTCCGCTGAGCAAAAGCACTTTTATCCTTGTGGTAGTACAAGATCGTCGCTGGTCCCCACACAGTTAGGTGTTGTGCTAGATTACTCCATGCAACTGCAGAGTTGCGCTGGGTTCATTGAGCCAATCTCCAGTTCACAGTGTGGCGGTTCCAAATGTGATGCACCGGGTGAATCCAGGCTTAGGTTCTGGGATGTAGAGATGCAGGACCAGTCCTTCTCACTCCCAGGCAAGAAGCACCAGGCAGCAAGCCAACACCGCAAAGCAGTTCAGCAAAGTGAAAGCCCCTCTGGCAGCACAGCTGTCCTTCTTCCTGGTAGAATGTCCTCAGTTTTAGAAGTGTTCTGAGTTGTTGGTATCAGAGACCCAGTATTTATAGCCAGTTGGAGCATATGAAGTAGGGAGACTTCAAAGAGATGCTTTGAAGTGTGCAAGATCGCACATTTTCTATGGAAATGCAGGTAAGAAATATTGTTTTTCATAATATCAAAGTTAGTAATATCAACAGTCATAATATAGTTTTTAAAAATATCGATTTTGTTTTCAGTTTTTTAAGTGTTAGTATATTTGTTAAAAGTATGTATTATTTTTGTAATGTATGTTTGAATTTTTTTAAAGTAATGAATTTTATGTTAATTAATTTTTGCGCAATTTAATTCCGTAGCGGGTTGTGGGTTTATAGGGGAATAGGGTGGGAAGTAATTTAATTATAATATATATTTTTTGAAATATTTAGAATTAATTCATTATATGTTAATTAGTTTTTGCGTAATTTAATTCTGTAGCGGGTTGTGGGTTTATAGGGGAATAGGGTGGGAAGTAATTTAATTGAAATTAATTCATTCATTATGTTATTAATTAATACTTTAGTATTTAATAACTTATATTGTTAATTAAGTTAAATAATTCATTATTAATTATTTATAAATTGATTAACAACAGTTAATTATTAATTGGTAATTATGTTAATTGGGGTACTTTTTAATAAGTAGTTATTAATTAGATAATAATTATTAATAATTAATTTGTCAATATGTTAATTGTGTACTTTTTGGGGGAGTGGGTTTAGGGTTGATAGGGGAGTAGGGTATGAAGTAATTTAGTTTTAATGTAATTTTTATTATTTTTTATATTATATTTATTAAAAGGTATTTTAAAGTGTTAATTGTGTGAATTAATTTAGATTTGATGGTTATTAATTGTATTGTTAATTGTAATTAGTTAATCAGTTAATTGTTAAATTAATTATGTTAATTTATTAATAATATACATTATTGTAGGTGACGTTTATAGGGGAAAGTGGTGGGAGGTAAATTAATTTTGAAAAAAATAATGAATTGTTAATTAATGTTAATTATATTGCAGGAGTGGGTATACTAAATTATTCCCCTATGCTATCCAACACTTTCCCTACTGTTACTCTTGGTGGAGTGGGAATAATAAATTATTCCCACCCGCTATCCAACACTTTCCCTACTGTTGCATTCGCTGGAGTGGGAATAGAAATTTTTACCCTCCCGCTATCCAACACTTTCCCTACTGTTGCACTCACTGGAGTGGAAATAGTAATTTTTACCCTCCCACTATCCAGCACTTTTCCTACTGTTGCACTCATCAGAGTGGGAATAGTAATTTTTACCCACCCGCTATCCAACGCTTTCCCTACTATTGCACTCACTGGAGTTGGAATAGTAATTTTTCCCTTCCGCTATCTCACACTTTCCCTACTGTTACACTTAGGGGCCGATTCCGATCCGATGCGGAAGGGCACCGAACGCGATCCCTCCGGAAAAACTACAAGCCGTACATGTGTTTTCCGCCCGACTCGTACAGCTGTATGAGCGAGCAAGTACTATGCGAGCTACGTGAAATTCACCGACCGAGTAGTTTCCGGGTCCAAACCGCTCCGTACGTCTTGGTCGTAAGCTAACCGTGGCGTGCAATGGATGCGATTTACGACCGAGCCAGTACGATGCACGCGTCGGACATCCTGTGCGAGCCTGAGTGTCCGGCTTGCAAAACGTCCAGGTGGTTGCCTTTGGGGGTCCACGTCGGACCCCCTGACACCAGCAGTCCTACGACTCGGACACAGGGGAAGATCCAAGGGTCCTCCCAACGCAGGCATGTATGATGCGGATGGCACCGACGCGTACTCACTGTAGGGGGTGCCCTTGCGCAAGACGTACCCATTCAGTCAATGGGAGCCCATGTACACGTCGTACGACCGGCTCCCATTGACTTCAATTGGAGTCCGACCGAACCGAGTCCGGCAGCATACGTACTCGCTCGGTCGGACTGCAGGACTCCGGCTCGTTCGGAAAACACTCCGGATCCAGCTCGGTCGGAGTGCTTTCCGACCCGGATCGGAATCGGCTCCTTAGTGGAGTGGATATAGTACATTATTCCCACCCACTATCCGACACTTTGCCTGCTGTTGCACTCACTGGAGTGGGCATAGTAATTTTTACCCACCCGCTATCCAACACTTTCCCTACTGGTGCACTTGCTGGAGTGGGAATAGTAATTTTTACCCACCCTCTATCCAACATTTTCCCTACTGTTGCACTTGCTGGAGAGGGAATAGTAATTTACCCTCCCGCTATCCAACACTTTCCCTACTGTTGCACTCACTGGAGTGGGAATAGTAATTTTTACCCACCCGCTATTCAACACTTTTTCTACTGTTCCACTCGCTGGAGGGGGAACAGTAATTTTTATCCACCCGCTATCCAACACTTTCCCTACTGTACCACTTGTTGGAGTGGAAATAGTAATTTTATCCTTTACGCTATGCAACGTTTTCAGTATTATTATATTTAATGTAGTGTAAAATATTATTATTTTTTGAAAATATTTATTTTAATGTTGTAACTCATTATATATCATTTATTTTTATATTTATATTATAGGTTTATATATATATATTATCTACTGGCGGTCGCCAGTAGATAGTTATAGTTAGGACCGTGTTTCCATAGGAAATCCGCAACATTCTATTTGGAATAACTTTGGCGCCGATTGATGAATCCTCGCGAAATTTTCAAAATAGGTGGGGCGCTCCGCTCCTACCCTGAAAGTCTCGGGGGGATTCGTCAAGTGGGGACTGAGAAAAAAGGGGGGTCCCAAAACACGTTTTTCCCGTGCAATTTTCCATAGGGACCTTTAGTCCAAGGTACAGCCCAAACGGCTGAACAGAATTACTTTACATTTGGCAAAGAGGTAGTCCTCAGGTCCGGGATGTGCCTTTTGCATATCTGGAGTCAATCTGTTCATTAGTTCCTGAGAAAATTGCAGTTAAAAGTACATACATATCTATAGGCGCGCACCGTGCGCGCACGGTGACGTGCGCAAGCGCAATTCTGATTGGTTGTTAGATGTCAGTAAACATTCGAATCGGTCGAAATCAGGAAGTGTCGGCCGCCATTTTGTCTCTCGCAGTCTGAGGCAGTGAAAAACAAAGGTGGAGAACGTGAAAAGGGGGCAGGGTGGACAGTTCCTGACCCCCTAGCCTTTGTCAGGGGGTCACTGAAGGACCCCAAGGGTGAAAAAAACATTTTTTTTTTTCGAAAATGCGCGTGCGCGCACGGCACGGTCAACGCATCGTGGGTGCTCGGTGCCCGAAGCGCACCGAGCGCCCACAGCGCGCGCAGGGTGCGCGCACGGTGGAAAACCTGAAAAAATATATATATTAATAAATACATAACTTAGCATTTAAAAAACCGTACAAATTCACTTAAAAAACCATAGGTTTCACACACGTTATAGTTAGGAATTAGCATTTAAAAAACCTTGCAAATTCACTTAAAAAACCATAGGTATCACACATGCTGTAGTTAGCTGGACATTTCCCTCGTAAAAAAACCAATGAAATTCCCCCGTTATAGTTAGTGCAGGCAACTATAACTCACGCGACCGCAATCCTCTGCTGATGACGTCAGATATTACATCACTGATTACATATGTATCTTTCTGAAAAATAAATATTTGTAATATGTGTATAGCTAAAGATTAATGGAAGAAGACATGGGTAAATAGGTGTCTAAATACAGTGATGTGATATCTGACGTCATCAGCAGAGGATTGCGGTCGCGTGAGTTATGGTTGCCTGCACTAACTATAACGGGGGAATTTCATTGTTTTTTTACAAGGGAAATGTCCAGCTAACTATAACATGTGTGATACCTATGGTTTTTTAAGTGAATTTGCAAGGTTTTTTAAATGCTAATTCCTAACTATAACGTGTGTGAAACCTATGGTTTTTTAAGTGAATATATATATATATATATATATATATATATATATATATATATATATATATATATATATATATATATATATATATATATATATGTAAATATATTTTAAATTATGTTTTTAAAATTTGATAATATTATTAAGTTAACATATATATAATAAAAAAGCATGTTTATTTTTTACATTACATTTATTATTTATTAATTTTAACGGTTTTTAATTATTTTTTAAGTATGATTTACTTAATTATATTTATTATTTTATTAATTTTATATTACTTTTAAGACATTTAAAAAAGTCTATATTTTAGCAATTTATGTTATTGACAACGATATTTAGGGTTCGATATTTTTGTACTTACCTGTTTGTCGATAGGAAGTCGATATTCTGTCACTCGATATTTTTACCTCGATATTGTGGCAGGTCGATATTCTACTCCTCGACATTCTGTCAGTGATCCACTCTGCCCATGGGCTGCTGGAGGCATACCTTAGGGGTGGCCTATATGTAATAAAAAAGAAGATTTGGGCCTGGAAAGTAGGTTAACTTGCCAGATCGACATGGCAGTTTAATAATGAACATACTGGCTCTTTTACCACTTCCGTTTGGACTCACAGACGCCAGGACGCTTACTCTTGTCGGAGCGGAGTCTTGGATGGCACACACACGTGTTTCCAAGTGATTATTAAGGAACCCTGTCCTTTGAGATATGTAATTATGATTATTTGAAGGATCTTTGCTGTCCGTTTTTGTACTGGCGTCATTTACCTGGATCAAATCCTGTTTTAAATGAGAATTTTGAATACAATTTTAGTTCCAGTCTGTGTACCGACAAGGCTGTGATTTGAATAAGCCGTATTCTGGTCTATCTTATCGAATGCTTATACTCTTTGTGGTGGATTTCCTGTTCATTTTGCCCTGAAGAGTCAGAGTTTGACATTTACTCTGATGAAACACGTGTCGGCTGGCTGTTTTTACTCTTGTTTGATGATCTATTAAAGAAAATACAAAGATTGCTACGCTGAAGTATCTTCATGTCAAATTCAAGACACACTAACTTTGTGTAACTGATTATTGTATAAGTGCACGGGACTTGCCCTAACATACTGGCTCTGCAGTGGGAGGCTTGAGACATGTTTAAAGGGCTACTTAAGTGGGTGTCCCAATCAGTGCTTCAGTCCCGCTTGTAGTATTTGATGTACAGGCCATGGGCACATGTAGTGCACTTTACTAAGGACATATAAGTAAATCAAATATGCCAATTGTGGATAAACCAATGGTACCATGTCTTAAGTAAAGATCACCTGCATTTAAGCACTGGTTAGCAGTGGTAAAGTGCCCAGAGTCCTAAACTAACAAAAAACAAGGTCAGAAAAAGGGGAGGAGGAAGGTAAAATGTTTGGGGGTGGCCCTGCAATTAGGGTCAGGTCCAACAAGCTGAATATGAGAAATGTGACAAATCCTCAAGGACCTGAAGCAGTACAGATAGGAAAAAACAGACATTGAATTTGCACTTGAGATCAATGTTTACAATAGGATTGGTGTGCCAGTCTCTAGGCCTAACTACTGGAAAACTCTACTTTGGTGCAGGTTTCACCCATAATCTCTAATACAGCAAAGTACATAAGCTTTTCAGTGAAGTACTACCGACTTCATTATGAACGTCCGTTCAGAGTATTTTGAAGTATGCAAAAAGTGACTGAAGGATTGCTTGAATTAATCTACATCACTAGTAATCACTAGGGCTGCATCCCAGTTCACCATTCTTTTGCACACAATGTTGGTTGTATTTGGGCCTAGTCATATGCAAGTCAGTCTTGCCCCTGCTCCAGTTGGAACAGGTCAGCCCAAACTGCCTGGTCACGTCCTTCATGAACTGAAACACAAGCAACCTTAGACTGATTTTGACCTATTAGGTCCCATCTGTCAGATATAGCTTGGTTCCAGTGGCACAGTGTGCCCTGGATCTACATCTGAGCAAACCCATCCCACTTAGGGTGTCACAATGAAGTATACAAAAAGTGATGGATAGAATGCTTGAATTAATCTTAGTCATTGGTATTTACTTCGGTCACATCCCACTCCATCATTATCAGTTTTGACACAGCATTATGAAAATTAGTCTTAACCCTACTCCAATGGTCACAGACTAGAATTAACTTCCATGCCAGGACCTCTCTGAACCAGAGCACAAGCAACCAAAGACCGTTTTCGCCCTCATTAGGACAAATCAGCCTGGTATTGCTTGGCTCCAATAGCAGTGTGCACAAGACTCACATCTGGGCATACCCATCCCACTTGGAGCATCACACTGAAGTATAAGCAAAAAGTGATGGATGAAATTCTTTAAATAATCCAGCCATTGGTAGTTGCTCTGACCACATTCCAATCCATCATTATTCCGCACACCATGCCACCTGTTTGGAATCAGCCATATACAAATCAGTCTTGACCCTGGTCCATTGGGAACAGTCCAGCCTGAACTACCCTGCCATGTCCTCCCTGAATGGCAACAGAAGCAACCCCAGACCAGTTCCACCCTCAATAGGGCTCGCCCCTTGGGTATTGCCTGTTCTAGTAACACATTGTGCACACCAGAAGTAAAAGCTTTTGGAAAACATCATACTTGCTGAGAACTTACAGGCAAGGTGAAGATTCTACAGAGCTTTGGACCACAAAATCGGCATACACAGAAAAGTTAGTGATAATAATCTGGATTTATTGTACATTAATTTTAGACAGCATATATGAATTAGTCATAACAATAATATTAACACTGGCAAAGGCAAATCATATTGGGTTTAGAAAATGTATACTGAGAATGGTAGTCTACATTTCTTCTCAATCCTACCAAGCTATGTAAAAACTCTTGGCATACCTTGTTCTGACACATGAGACTGGGCCATTGTCTTATCATTGGGAATGCCCTTGTTACAAGCCCAACTCCCAGGCTTGTACATGGTCCGTCCTCCTCTCAATAGGACAGAGAAGTGTGTATACTCTTTTGTGTCTGGGTAAAGTCGTTGCCTATGACATTGAAAGCTTTTGCTGGCCAAGAGTGCTTAGCATCCCAGTGCTGGGTCAGAACACTTATAAGACCCAGATGTACGAAGCCATTTAGCATTTCCTAATGGGCCGAATCACTATTTCGGACAGTTAAGAAATGCTAAATGGACTTTTCAAATGTACAAAGTGCCAAAAACAGACGCAATTTGTGATTTCTACACTGCAGAATTCGCAAATTGCAACCGCGATTTAGGAATCACAAATAGGGATTACCTATTTGCGATTCTTAAAGCACATGTACAAAGCATTTACTAAATGCGAATTGGACATTTAGGAAATGCAATTACCGTCTAGTTTAAGTAGATGGTAACCATGTGCAAAATAAAAAAATGCATTAAAAATGTATTTTTTTATTGTGACATGAAGGACACATATGCCCCGCAGGCATATGTGCACTTACATGTTCATTAAGAAATTCGGGGTGCCTGTAGGGGGGCCTTAAGCCCAGAGGCACCGTTGGCTTTGCATTTCCTAAACTGTGATTTCCTATTAGGAAATCGCAATTTAGGAAATGCCAACCATATCCTATTTCACTTATAGCCGGAAATGCAATGCCATTTCCTATATCCGTTTGCATTTCTAAAATAGCGATTCCTATCTAGTTGCTCTTTAAGAAAGGCAAACGAGAACCTAGGTACATCTGGCCCATAGTATGTTACCTGTTACTTGGACTGGTCTCTTAGTGACCTGTTCCTGCACAATGTGGTTTGGAAACCAATGCTTTGTACAAGTTTCTACAGGAGCTCAGCATAGTTCACATTAGTGAATAATTCACACTATTATGAGAAGGACTCAACCTGTGTATAGAGTTTAACTTAAGATAAAAATGTTAGTAGTATCATATTATTATGACAACATGCACATATCCAAATGTTGTTAATCTCCAAAGGCTATACCCTAAAATATTACTTGTATGAGTAATTATTAAGTGACCTATTAGGATGGCAGGCAGACGCACCCTAGCGGTGCTGGGACCGGCTGCCAGTAGTGCGGCGGTCCTGCACCGGCAATTAGGATGCCACCACCACCGTGGCGGTGGCATCCTCTATTCCCAGCATTGTGGCGGGCGGTGCTCACAGCACCGCCCTCCTCAATGCTGGGAATGCACGTTGTGCATTGGCATGCAGGAGGTGACAGTCACCGCGTGGTGCCTGCCACCTTGTCCGTGCAAATGCAAGGGGGTACCATAGGTACCCTCCATGTGCACCCCCCTAACGACCTGGGGGCCCACAACGGGCCCCCAACAGCAAAATCCGCATGCCTTTCTGTGGCGGCCGCCACGGAAAGGCTGATCCCCGCATGCATAGTAATATGGATGGCGATGTCTAACAGACACCGCCACCATATTCAAACCTTTTCCGCCCAGTCGACTCATCGACTGGGTGGAAAAGCGGCGGACAGTCTTCCCGTCCGCCGCGGTACCCCCGGCAACATAATCAGGCGGGGGTAAATTGCATGCAGGCGGTGGATATTGGCGGGCGAATCGCCACCGTCCGTATGGCGGTGGCGATCCTCCGCCATTATAATAGACCCCTAGGACTCTGTACCAAACAACACGGGGTTATCACATACATAGTGTTATTTGATGCATTGTATGGAAAGAATTCCTCCAGGTGAGAGTGGGTGAAAACCACACAAGCGCCTCTCCAGACTCAATATTTGCACTTTTGAGGGAAAACCAATCTTAGT
Organism: Triturus cristatus; assembly: GCF_964204655.1. NCBI lineage: Eukaryota > Metazoa > Chordata > Amphibia > Caudata > Salamandridae > Triturus > Triturus cristatus. Next base: position 943,795,226 of record NC_140587.1, on the reverse strand, counting down.
GAATCAGAGATAGGTTATTGGAGAAATATAAGGATTGAAGCAAATCTTAGTCATCTGAAGAATTTCTTAACCAAAGCTAATTTCATTAGTTTTTCAATCCAATATGAAATTTCAAGAATTCGATAAAGCAGTTTCTCCAGGTCTCAGTGTAGCAATTTTTCTAATTACTGTAGCTCTTACAGCACTTCTGCCACTTCCAAGTGCTGTAAATACCAGGTGCTAATATTACTCAATTTAATGATGTTCAATTTAAGGGCATATGGTGCCAGATCATTACATTTTTAACACTATGATGTAATGACATTCATAATTCATGATGTCTTGAGATGGAAAGAGAGCAATGCATACCCTCTTACAAACTACAAACTGTATAAAGAGAAATGGTCAGACTAGTATTGTAAATCAACCCAAATATTAGACAGCAAACCCGAAAGAGTCTGAGCTATCTTCAAAACTGAATGCAATATGGCTTGGAGAAAACGTCCCATTCATTTAACTTCTCTTGAATGAACACCATGGTTAACCCTCTTCTACCCCCCTTTTAGCTTTCTAGCTAGCTTCCCCTTTTGCAAATCCACACCCCAATACTCTGCATACTGATAGGCATCTGATGTCCACTACACAAGGGAGCAGTCATAATGCCGAGTGGAGTAACAAGCCTCACTGAGGAACGTAGCAAACAATAAATGTCAGGTTATTTTACATGTAAATAAATAATGCACAGATATCAATGTGATGTGCAAATAATTTCAGATTTTTTTGAAGGATACCGATGAATGCTGCAAGTGAATATTGCAAGTGTTTCTTGTCACCAAACTGATTATTTGTTCCAGTGGATCTTGTACTAAAAAAGTACGCTTTTTTAAGTAAAGCCCACTTCTGCCATCTGCCAGTCCTCTAGTGAACAAAGAGCACAAGAGGAATTCAAGGCTCTAGTGCCTCGGAAAAGGGGTGAATGAGGCCCGTGGTTTGTGGCATATTTGACCCTGCTGTATAACCTTGTTGATGAGGCTCAGCATATTCATTTCTCCCTTAACTATTTCCACAACATTATGCACACACAGAGTCTACTGACAGCGTATATGAGTGATTTGTGAAAGCAAGTATTGGACAACGTGCACAGCATTGCAATAAAATCATACACAGGGCCCAAGTCACAAAGGTAAACTTAGACCTAAAGTCTAAATTTAATCCTGAAGTCATAGGGCCTGATTCACAATGGAAAAGTTAGACATCAGGTCTAAGTTTAAAAACACAGTAAGGTGCACCAAATTGCTTATTTTTCTTTTTTTTGGATATTAACAACATAAGAAATCCAAAAAGGAGGGATTCCTAATTGTAAACAAATCTTCTTTTAGTCTGTAAATCGCTTAAAAATTCTTATATAAAAAAAATCTGCAAGCTAACAGCCAACGTGTTTCATCCAGCACACTAAACTTATTCACAGCTATAAAAACAATATATATAGACATAAATAAACACATTAATCCATAAAATATATAACATAAGACAGCAATAAAAGTAAACAAAGAATTTACACAACAAAATTACATACAGATAAACGAGAAGAGCAAACCCACATCCTATATTTATTCCTTATGAACCCGAAAAATATGCTTAAATTACATCACAAATACAATTCCATATTTATAAAACTTAGCACTTCAGAAAGCACAGATATATTTCTAATACAAGAATTTTTAAACAACTTACAGAATAAAGGAATATTTGCATACAATTGGGAATCCCCTCCTTTTTGGATCGTTTCTGTTGTTAATAACCAAAAAAAGAAAAATAATCAATTTGGTGCACCTCACTGGGTTTTTACATTTGTAGAGTCCTATGTTTTGGATTGAACATTAACAACAGGTGCTGATATAGAGTGCACATATCAGATATATGTTATGTTTGATTATTTGGGGATATACAGTTTAGGTGGGATTTGTGCTAGTGGGTCCGCCATCATGTTTAGTTTTAATCAGGTCTAAGTTTACCTTAGTAAATTGGGCCCCTAGACTTCAGGTCTACGTTTACCTTTGTGAATTGAGCCCACAGTGTGCATGTCCAGCAACTACCTTGAAGGGTAGACTGAAGGCTTAGCCCATTAGTCTTCTTGCTGACTGCGTGTTGACATATTCAAACCGTAAAGAAGAGGGAGAAAATGCTTATCAACAGTTTACCAACAATACTATTTATCTTGTAGTCCAGAGTGTTCTTGTGTTTGAAGGACTACATTCTGCCATGCAATGCCACATACTGGCGTGAGCATTTCTTAAGGAACATGTTTTTCTATGGCACGTGTTGCTGGAATATGTCCATTAGTACATTGTTGGGATATGACCTTCACATGCATAAGCCCCTGTATCGCTGTAATTAATAAGATAGAGTTGTAGGCTAACTTGTGATCAAGAGATCTATTTTTGGTAACTTGTAAGAAAACTCACAAAACATAGGGTCTTGTTGAGAGTTTGGTGGATGTTGCAGATGCCACGTTACAGCTGCAACTATAGCCTATGGCACTTGTAATATGGTTGATGGGATATCTGCTACGTTTTGATGGAACCCAACTGCCAAACTATATATAAGGCTCTTAATTATAGCTTGGCACTGCTTGGCTTCTCTTCTTTTACTGAAAGTGGGTGTCTTGATACTTGGTTTGCAAGGATCCAGTCCTTTCTGAGCATGTGGATTATCTTGAACTCGTATTTCATGAGGTGTGTTCTCCACCTTTCTATTTTTGGTGGGATTTTGGCTCTTTTGTTTCTGTACATGGTCAGTACCACCTGCTGGTCCAGCACAATTGTGAAAGACTTTTCATATAGGAACATTTACTGATGGTCAACGGTCCTCACTACATCAAAACTCTCTATTTTGAGTTGAGAGTAGACACTTTCCATCTCACTTAATTTCCAACTAGCATATCCGATAGGCCGCCTGGGAAGTCTAGGCCTGGTGTGTGTTGGGCCAAGATGAGACCTAGACCTAAATCAGCTATGCCATTTTCCCTTCTCCGGGACCTTTAATGAGGGAGGGTTTAAAGTCAAACCGTGGTGGGTGACGGAAATGGAACTGGACATCCCTTCCCTGGCTGACATGATTACCCTTGCAGAGGGGTTGTTGGCCTCTCTTGCCACTCCCTGTAGGCTGTGCTGATCCCTGGATTGAACCACTGCCACTTACGTGCACACTAGAAGCTATTGACACTGCTCTTCAGGTCTGCTCGTCTCTGCATGCAGGCACACGATGAAGGTTAAATGCCAGCCACCTTTGCATATTCAAATGAATAAATGCAGTCTTCATCTTATTAATTATTCAGATTCCAGAACACCTGATTTAGGCTGGTGTGTCCATAAAACAGACCTTAGACTGGCTTATGCATGTCTTTCCATGCAAGTCACTTGGCAACACAAATTTGCTCTAGAGGCTTTCCAAGATTTAAAAAAAATGTTTTTATTGTCCAAACTTACTTCTTTGTTTTTTTTCTTTCTATTTAGTGGTGCTTCTGGCTGTTAGCATATGTGACCACAGTGTACTGCTGGTCCATTATGGAGCTTACCTGACTGGCTGATTGCTGCTCTAATGTACTGCAATGAGATACGCCTGGCTTCAAAATCACCACTTCAAAAGGTCTCACATCCAAGATCATGGGCATCCTCATCAGGCTGCCACTATACACAGAGTGCTGCGAACCCCGGAGGTGACCGAGCCAAATAAGTTGGGGCTGATCTGTTATGGGTGTTTGTAGTGGGATCTTGCTGCTGTCAATGGCACTGTTTTGCTTTCCACCTGGTTTGCATGGCATGCCTTGTTGGCAGTCTGACCCATTCAGACATGAACCCTCTCGGTTCGTGGTGTGTGCGAATCAGGATGGTCACACACCAGACTGAACCCATAATTGAGGCTGTGTGTGAAGTGCAGCTGGTAGCTCCTACCCACGTGTGCTTTATTTTGCAAAATGGTTCAGGAGTACATGTGGGGTCGCAACCTCTGTCACCAGATGTAGAGTATCACTGCCCTATAGAACTGCATGTTTCTGCTTTCCAATTGTGTCATGGAAATAACCAGTTAGGGGAATAGTGTATGCAGTTTCTTAATTTTTTTGCTTACCTAACTCTTACATAGGGTTCCTGCTCTGGGAGAGCTTCCCTCCACCCATTTATTTGTCTTGCCGTCACAGTGTTCTTCCAGCTTTCCTGCCTCCTGTCTCCTTTCAAGCAGAAGTGGTGCCCACAGTCCAGGGATAGGGTTGGTCAGGTCAGTGTGGCTGCAGGGTCTGAAATTCCTGTATAGCACACAGCAGATAACATTAACCATTTCCCTGCAATACTGCCATATTAGTTATAAAAAAACAGTATTAGTGAATTTCTACTTTCAAAATAGAATTTCTAGTGATTGCTAATGTATTTGCTAGCTGTACTATTTAATGTACTATTTAATAAAATATATTTGTTTAACCAGAAGAGCTTTAGTGGATGGCAACGTGATCTTGTTTTAATTTCCACCATTTCTTAAGTGGGAACTGGTATCCCTTTGTTCTTATAAATCTACATTTATGATAGAGTTGTTATGCTACGTTTGTATGGCAGTGGGGACTTTCCTTTAATCAGGGGACTTTGTCACAGTGGTATCTTTTTGTGTGTGATTCAGATGATGCTGGGATTTACACTTTTTTGGATTTTCTGAAATCAAGTGAATGGTAATGTAGGAAAGTGCCCTTTTGTATGATCACCCCCACACACACTTTCTGCTCCAAATGCTGATGGTTATGACTTTCATGGTGCGCTGGAGTCTGCTGCACAGACCCCAGTGCCTGTGTTCTCTCCCAAAACTGTTATGTTTGACTTAGTAATCCCAAAATGGCAAATACTTTACCCATTATGAGTCCCTGGTATATGGTACCAGGGGTTCCCAGGGCATAGGTGGTAAAGGGGTCCTCAGGGCTGCAGCATGGTTGTGCGCCAATCTGAGTGACCCAAGTAGACTACTGACTGCAGGCCTGCTATTGCAGATTGCAGGAGAAGTGCAAACTGCTTAAACTCGACTGGGCCATCACCATGTGTGGCACAGTCAATTCACTATTTTTGATATATGTCAGGCACACAAAAGTAAGACCCCCTGTGCCCAGGAGGCAGAATACCATATATTAAAGGTGAGGAAACATAAGAGCAAGCGTATATGTTCCTATGGAGGCGTTTCCCATTGTAAACTAATATAAGTGTTAGCGGTCCATAGGATAATATGGGCTGCCTTCTGGGCATTCTTGAGGTTGGCAGTTCCATTATGGTACTGCTGAAATATGTCATGTTTGGTACTAAATAACGTTCCTTCACACCCTTGACATGAATCTTGCGTCAAAGGCAATGTTGCATGCTGGCAGGTGGCTACCTTAGATTTTGCCTACCTTGTTGCCCCAGTTTCTCTGTGCTCTGGCCGGCAATCCCATGCTTCCACATTTGTTGCCACCAAGACAGGATTCTGACTACCTGCCAGGGAGTGTGAACACTCCCAGGAGTCAGGGACAAGGGGTTGGGCAAGAAGGAGGTCACACCTCCCACCTCCCACCTCCCAAAGAAGGCTAGTGAAGTGGCACTTCAAAGAGGTGGCTGCAAAGGTTGCACTGCTGCTGATATGCATTAGGGATGACTCCCAGTACAGGACACAGCCCTCCCCCTGCCCCAGGCACATTTGCATCCAGACAGGCAGGAAATGAGTTAGTCAAGGAGGTGTACAGCCTCAGACGGCTAGCCACACCTCTAGGGTGAGCAGCCTGGCTTGGACACTAAAATGTGATTTCTGCCATCTTTAGAAGCAGCACAATAGAGTGTTTTGGGAAGAAAAAGTAAACCACTCTCCCGGATGTGGTCACCACAGGGGCAGAGTAGCTGCAGGGAATAGCTACTCATTGGCAACTATTTTCCACACCCCCTAACTCCCCTAAATCTAGGATTTAAGTGACCCCCTGACATCATAACCTCAGTTCTGAACAACCTGCATCAAACAGGACATAAGAAGAGACCTGTACCAGCGACAACAATTCTTGCACAGAGCAAAAGTGGGATACACATTACCTGTGGCAAAGCTCTTGGAACTGCCTGATTGAGACTCGTCCTAGGCTATCTCTCAGTTCCCCCAGACAGAGGGACCACTGTGGAAGCCTGAAGCACCCTCTGGTTCCCCTGGCCTAGTGGCACAAGTCCCCTGCGAACTGCAGGTAAAACAACGCTGCAGATCTGAAGAATCTCTGACCATCAGGCCCTCAGAAGAATCACCCAAATCCAGATAGTCTTCTGCACTGCGGGAATTGTAGTCATGCCTTCCACAAAGTTACAGACAGGTTCCGCGTTCCCGTGGACCACTGGACATCGAAGTTACTTTCTGCTCTACTTACTGCTGCCAAGCCTTGTTGATTGCCAGTTCAGTAATCAACTCTTTTACTCGACACTGCATTAAGAGGGACCTCCATCCAACCTTTGACTGACGTTATCAACTACACCGATGTTGTCTTTTTGCATCCTTTTACCCCGCAACACCATTTCAGTGGTAAAAGCAGCTCTTCCACGGGTCCTGTTCAGCACCAAAAACAGCCAGAACAACTCTCAACCCAGGCTCCACAGGCCAGGTATAATTGAACTGACTGTTGGGGCTTGATCCTGGGACCCACATCACCTCTACCCTGCACGGTACGACGCAAGTCGACCTGCAAGTGCCCGAAAGTCGACCTGCAAGTGCCTGCAATGATAACGTTTCACTTTATTATCCTACACTAATTTTATATTGCTTCAAAAATCTGTAACTCCGGTTCCATGTATGCTATTCTGTTCATTTTGGTGTCTAATTAAGATAAAAATGTACTTTATGTTTAGAAATTTTGTGTCGGATTTCACTCAAATCGTGTCAATTACTTATTGTCCATGTTGGTGCTTAACTCATGTTCCTCTAGTAAAACCTGAGCTAAGGATTTATTAGTGTGAGTCCAAGGACCATCTTTGGGGTATCGTGATAGTATTACATGGTGAGGTCTAACCCACCCCCACCACATAATACTCCCACTTTCCTACAAGGCAGCAGAAATTTGATTTCTCATTCGTCCACATCTTTTGGTCTAGAAATGTAGTCTGATAAAACAGTATAAACGTTGGTCCACTTCTGTGTTACTCTCTCAGTGCAATTGTATTAGTTTGAAACAATATATCGATTTTTAAAGAGTCACCTCCAGAATTTAGATTCACACATGTGTACGCCTGAATTCCAAGCATGACTGTCACCTATCACACTATAAATAATACCTGCTTAATCTATATGCCGACAGAGACAGCTGCCATGCTACTGACAAATGATACATAACTGTCAGCTGTTGTTAACCCAAAATGGCGACGTGAGGAGCAGAGCATGTGTTTTGTATACAACAGCAGATTCTCTTTCTCACTGTTAACCGATGCTATCATCTTTCTATAACACTTTTGAATATTTCAGGTGGCCTGCCACTATGCATGTGATTTCAATCACTTGAATCTGGCCCTTTGTGCTGCTTTCAGAAAAGCATTTCTGTTTATGTCAAGAGAATGAAAGTGCTGAGCAATAACTAATCTCCGCTTTGCACCTGCCAAGGACTGCTTCTGGTGCATTCTGCATGACGGATTTCTCGACAACAAATATTTCAGCAGGTGCCATTTCAACAGATGCATTATCTCGTATAGCATTATGTTTCGGAGGACGCCACTATAAAAGATTAAATAAAAGTATTGTATTTCAACATGAACAGGAAAATCATCTTTGCGTAATTTCATATAAATATTTTGAAATAAGCAAACTGTAAATGTAGGCATCACAAACTGTAACTGTACGGGAAATGCACACATTGAATTGTATTAAGTAAAAATGAAGCAAAACACTACATTTGTGAGTCATATCCACTTTCATGACATAAAAAGCCTGTGGACGGGGAAATGTCCTTTAGAACGTGGGCTACGCCACATGTGCTTTTTCCCCGCAAGAATAACCAGGCGTGCCTTAACCATGCATATGCTTAAGGCATATGCACTGTCTAGATGCTGGACTAGGCAGGCCCAGGAACAGGAAGGCCTCCCTTACCGAAGTTGAATACTACATTTAGTGGTTGACCTGTCTTTTTATAGCATTCGAAGACTATTTTATGCTTATTTTAGTATTCTGTAGTATTCTTTTTGGGAAGGCTAGTGCATGAAGGCTACTGATATGTAAGTGATACTTCTTGAACACTAGCAGAATACTAAGCAAATACTTATTTGCTAATCATATAGTCTTCATTTACAATGCAGAACATTTAGTGAATACAAACAATTTGAATACTACTGGACCACTATTAACATTCTACTCAAGCTGCATTCTGAATCATAGCAGATTGTGAACCAGTTATTAAATATTAAAAAGATGCATGTCCAAAGCATTTTGTGTCCAAACTGTTAAAGCTAAATCGAGCGGTATGGCTAGGTTAATAATATATCACAATATTAACAAATAAACAGGTACACTAGCAGATGCTTCCCAGTTACATATGCATAGGTGTGAGGATCTTACAAATTCCTCCATTAATATATTAGTATGAATTAATGGTCAAAGTATCCCAGCACTGATGACCATTTGTTCATATGACTATTTGGTTTATTTTCAACAGTCCAAAGATTACAGTAAAGTAAAAGTATATGGGTTTTTATCAGTAACACAATGAACAATCTCCACATATGACTGAGACGCATAGAAGCCCACCTTAATTTGTCAATGAAAACTCTTTAAACTAAATGGTTGGCAGAAATCTGTCCATTAGGCCACATCCTCTCCTGACCTGTAACCCTTTCTCTCTCTGGAATACTTATTGTACTTTTCTGGCAAAGTGATATCATGAGGTCCTCCACCTACAAAAGTCATCCTATGCCACCTAGAAATGGCAGATCCTTAGTTGGTGGTTTTACCAGATACAGCACCAACATCAGTACCCTAATTACAACAGAGAAAGTATATTTAGGACACCAAAATATTTTCCATTCCACCTGTAAATTCACTTCCTGTGAAACCCCTGCTTTTTGGACTATGACCTAGGGGAGAGCTTGATGACAACATTGATGTTATTATCAAGGGACAGAGCTGCACACACAGGGATTAGTAGTTAAGTGGGTGGATGGGTTTGTGAAATTATTTCCTCTTGCCTGCCAGTTCAAAAAATGTCACCGGAAGAATGTCATGAAAAATAAGAGCCTTTTAATTCTTGGGATATTGTTCAGACATTATTCATAGACATGTTCCCAGTACCCACCAGGCAGCCTGCCAGCAGTGCAGTTTTTTCTCCTTCATTTAACTCTGAATTAACATATCCCCCGTTTCCTAAACACGGCCACATCCTACTACCAATGTAAACAAAAAAACAAATGTCTTCTGTGTCAATGACCACCTAGGAACGTCTCTGTCATGGTATTGCTGGTGCTAGGGGAGACACATAAAACTCTTCGGTTGTATAGGGCTAAGTTGAGCATCTTTTGAAAACCTCAATCTCCTTACAGGTAGTCAGGTTAATAAGTGGCAGGGCTATACATCTCATTTACAGAAATTCAAGGGAGGCTTCAACAGTAAATGTTTCCACATGTCGTGAAAATGGAAAGGCTGTCACCCAAAATTCTAAATTCACCTCCACCATAAACCCTGGGAGCCCAGATCATAAAGTACTTATCTGAATTGCAACTGCTCAATCAAAACCCACCAGCAGGAAAAATACACGCCACTACGGAACCTTATTCAGGTTTAGGGATGGCCCAAAAATTTCAATGAAAAGTAAAATCACCAGAATCCATTGCCAATTTCTTGACTGTTCCTCCACTTCATGAACAACATTAATAATATTCAGCATTTTCCATTCATTGGCAAGGGGTGGCAAATGAATTGATTTCTGTGGTGGAAACAATGGCAATTATCAGTCAATACAAGTTGCCAAATTGAAGAAATGTGTGGAAAAAACACTCAACAGTTAGTTTCACGAAAATAACCATTCCGCAATGCCACAGTAAGGGGCTTATTTATGAGAGCCCTGTCTAACGTTTGTACCACGCACCGTGGTACATGTGTGACACAGGTCTCTCATCAAGATTAAGGAAGTCATGCAAAGCCACCCTGCATGGCTTTGAGTGGCCTCACAGATCATGAGTAAGGCGACACAGGTCAAATTGCTGAGCTGCCTTACTCTGCGCCTGGGAGGCATTCCATGGGCGTTGTGGTGCGTTTTCCCGTGCAAAACCCATGGAATTTGATGCTCCTCCAGATTTACAAAGTGATATAAACCTGGGGCAGCGTCAAATCCATACTCCTCCTGACATGAGGTGTAACAAGAGGAAAGAAATATGTTTATTTCTTCTTGTTGTTACCTCTTTCCATGTGTGCTGCATTCTGCAACACACATAGAAAAATAAATATGCCTTGTTGGATTGTTTTTGTGCAGGAAGGTGCCCCATTCTGCACAAACACAATCCTCCCTGCAATGGAAGCACCCGTGCCTACGTTGATGCTCAGTTTCCAAAACGGGCCCAGCACAGGCAGAAAGGACAGGAATTCACTGCATTGTTTAAATACGATGTATTCCTGCCCCTTCACTTTCGCGTAGGGCAGCACAGCAAGGTGCCCTACTGTGCTGCCCGATGCCAAGCGTTTTGCTAGACTAGCACTTTCCTGTTCTACCCAGAGGTCTCTGCATTTTGTGGGTTTACTCCGTGGTACACTTAGGATCTATTCATCCAGCACTTGCAGCATTTCCAAAACGTTATATGCCCCAAATATCTCAATAATTATGAAGCTTTGTATATAAATACATTAGATTGTCAGAACGCTGCAAACTACATTGAAAACAGTAAGTAGGAGAGGGTCAGTAGTTGCTGGTATAGAACTTCGGTTCAAATTTCCTAATGTTTGCTTTTTATCTTTCCCCTTTTTATTTAGACTATTCTACGTCACTGGGTGGAATGTTCTAATAGCATTACAGGCTTTCTTCCTAAGGCTATTCTGAGTGTTAAAGGTGCTCTTCCACGTGATGGCCCCTGCTCTGTTATTGTGTGGAATACTAACGACCGAGAGGCCGATTCACAAAAATAGGACTTATATGACCTATACATTAGATTTTCTTGGTGAACAGTCCTACAGTTAGTGCCAGTAGAGGATGCACATTTTCCCCCGTGTTTTTCTCCACTTGAAAAACATGTCTCCTTGTGGAGAATATCTTCCCTCTGCACGTGCACAAAAAGATGCGGGTGTTCCATGCCATTTGTCAATGCCTACCATGTGCATGCGGGTGAACTCGGATGAAAAATGATTGCAAATACTGGTGAATACTCAAGAAGTTGTGACTTGGTGATTGTTTCCACCAGAACAGCCATGCCCGCTCCAAACCCTTATATTTATGACTGTGGAAAATGCATTCACATCGAAACTATGGAAATTGTACTCCAGACCCATATACATCTAAAGATAACACTTTTCCCATGAATATTATTTTCTTGATCAAAATATTTTGTGAATTGGACCCTGAGATAGTAAAGAAAGGCTTTGAAGCGTGTTATTGGCTTCCTTGTCCTATATATATATATATATATATTCACTGAAAAAACCAAAGGTTTCAGGGGCGTTATAGTTAGCTGGACATTTCCCTCGTACAAAACCCTAGAAATTCCCCTGTTATAGTTAGTTCAGCTAACTATAACTCTCGCCACCGCAATGCACTGCTGATGACGTCACATATTACATCACTCATGACATGGTCAGTGACATCACTGATGACATCACTGATGACATCTCAAATGACATCACTGATGACATCACTGATGACATCATCCAGTAGGTATGTGTTTCTGTACAGTTTTAATATGTTTAATATATATAGGGAAAGGTCTGTTTAAGAATGAGTGGGTACACAAGTGTGTGAATGGATGATTTTGTAGGTGCGTAACTGACTCTTTAAGTGAGTCATTAAATGTATCTTACTGCAGACTAGTGACTAAACTGTGTGAATGTCTGTATGTGTCTGTGTGTAGGTGTATAAGTGGCTGCATGGTTTTGTGAATATCTATATGAGTGTCTATATGGGTTATTGATTGGTTGTCTGAGTATCTGTATGGGTGCCTGAGTGTTTGTGTGGGTAGGGTGTGTGTGACTCTATGCATAGATGTGTGAGTGGGTGATTCTATGGATGCATGGTTTTAAGAGTGCATCTGTGATGGACTGTATGGTTGGGTGAGTGTATGCATGGGTGTGTTAGGGATTGAATGTATATCTCAGTGGTACATGTGTGACTAACTACATATGTGAAAGGCAGTATATATGTGTGTAAGAGTATATAAGTGGGTATATGTGAGAGTGTGTGATTGTGAGAGTGGCTGTATGGATGAGTGTGTGCTTGTATCAATGATTCTATTAGAGCGTAAGAATGTGGTACTATTTTTATGAGTAAGTGAACTTTAGTGTGTTTAACTGCATAGGTGAGTAAATTGGAATGTGTTTAATTACTTGCACAACTGACTAGGTGTGTCAGTACCTCAATGGATGATTGGTGGTGTGTGAGTGTCTATCTAGGTCTATAAATGCATATGATAGTCTTGTACGGAGTGACTGTAAGTATGAGTGACTGTACAGGTGAGTGAGTGGAGGTGTATGTAGACCTAAGAGTCAATGAGTGGGTATGTAGTTATTGGTATTGGAGTATCTATGATTTTCAAAATGGCCGTCTGAAATTTTGAGTCGGTGTATCAAAGGTTATATTAGGGTGTGAGAAGAAACACTAATTTATCAGATGGATGATGTCATCAGTGATGACATGAGTGATGTCATTTGAGATGTCATCAGTGATGTCACTGACCATGTCATGAGTGATGTAATATGTGACGTCATCAGCAGTGCATTGCGGGGGCGCGAGTTATAGTTAGCTGAACTAACTATAACAGGGGAATTTCTAGGGTTTTGTACGAGGGAAATGTCCAGCTAACTATAACGCCCCTGAAACCTTTGGTTTTTTCAGTGAATTTCTAAGGTTTTTTAAATGCCAATTCCTAACTATAACGCCCTGAAACCTATGGTTTTTTCAGTGAATTTCAAAGGTTTCTTAAATGCTAATTCCTATCTATAACTTATCTCTGAAGATATCATGAAAAGCATTCTTTTTTAAAAGTAGGGTGCACATTAGTTTTGTGGAAAAGCATCTTTTTGATTGGTTAAGAAAAAGCAGTTTCAACGTGGAGTACATATCAAAGGATAAAATTTGCTCAGATCAACCACATCTGCTACTTGCATTTGAAAGGCACTGTTCGAACTTAAAACAATCGTCAACTTTTAACCTGCACGTGTCGTTAAATACTCATGAAAATGTTACAAAAAAATATCGTTAAGTTTTAAAAAATGTATGAACTTTTAACCTGCACGTGTTGTAGAATGTTCTAGAAAGTGTGTTGATAGAATACGTTGCTCTTCTGACTTCTATGTGTTGTTAAATATTAAAAAAACGGTTCATATGGAAAATTAAAGAGAAACCAATAGAGAAGTTTTGAAGCCTAAAAGAATCAAGGAACTATTCTAATTTATTCTTTACATGTATTTATGTGTGCAGCAACAACATTATAGACAAAACAGCAGTAGGAAGAGGAAGAAGCAGGGAGTGGGGGGAGGGGGGGAGATGGGCAGAATGGCACACATGCACAATTAAGTACAACACACTTATAGACTAACAATGGGCAAAATGAAACACACCAACAAGCAGCACAAGTCACACAACCCGCCAACATCACACCACTGAACGAGCATAGAAGTGAAAACCACACTGCATTCATACAGGATGTGTACAAAGGCCAGTCGTTGGTGTTGTGGGATGTCTGCGACTGTGGTCATCATGGATGAGATGCCCAGCATGTGGCACATGGTCGAGTTCACTGTGTGTTATGTTGCCAAACGGCTGCACCTCCCTCCCACGAGCCCCCACACTTTTGTACGGTGCGCTGTTGTATCTCGTGCACTCGTACAGCACACCATTGTAATGCCTATTTGCGCATGTCCTGCTACATTCCAACAACAACATCACAGTGCAGTTTGGAGGTGGTGCATGCCAGTTTACAACATCAACTGCTGCGGCTCTTGTAGCAGGCCACACCAGAACACAGAGACACACTTACAGCACTTCCTGTACCCGGACATGTCCGAGACACCCCGTTCCCCTTGCCGGATAGGCACACCCCTGCACTGACCTGTGAACCCCAGACCAGCACACGCCAGTTGTGCATGCAGGAGGATGCATGCGTAGCTACACATCCAGGCTCACTGCCAACGCTGAGGTGACAGCACACTGTGATGTTGCAGGGCTCGTGCCTATCATGCTAAGACAATGACCACAGGGACACACTTACTAAGATGTGGGTTTGGGGGGCATTGGCGGTCCTGGAGTTGTTGAGATGAGTCTTCTGTCCCTCATGGGTATCCCTGTATCATGCTCATTGACTCTATGGTACCTGTGGGTGTTCTGGTGTGGCTCTTGACTGTGTTCCCTTTCATGGTGCAGGTAGTTGTCCTGCTTAACACCAGCAGAAAGCAGGTGTAAAATCCCTGGTGCTAACGTGTCTTATCGCTGGAATTTGTTTCGCATTGCAATTGGTGTGAAAGTTGTGATGGGTTTTTTTCGTGTGCAGAACAATATACGAACTGAGCAGTGTATCTCATCAAGATCCAGCACCTGACGCACTATTCCCAATCAATATGAATACAATGAGATTTCTTAATAGATTTTGTGTGTACACTGTAACTGCAGCCAATACCTCAGTGCCATTCAATACTGGATTTTAGTATTTAGAATAAATCGGAAAGGTGCACCTCGTGTCTTTTTGCACGGGAACGGCTACTCTCCATTTCATTATCAGCACTTTAACGGAAGTAAAGTTGAGATAAATCTAACACACTATTCAGAAGTTAGTGCAAACTGCAGATATCACCAGTATTCCAGCCATAAGTCCCCCAAAATTTAACACCATGGTGGACTCCATCAAATAACAGTAATAAGAACAACAGTTAAGAGAACAACCAAAAACATAATTAATTTTTTTTTCAAACTTTATTTTTTATAATAATAAATATATAAACGAAAAACTATTTTCAAACTTTATTTTTTTATTAACATATATATGAACAGTAAACTAATAAACAAAATTAACAACAATAATAAAAAAATAAAAAACAACAAGGCGGAACACTACTGTGGGGACAATGGATGTCGACGACAGACCTGGAAAATAAGAAAGATTGTTAAAAAAAAAACAACATGGTATTCTCAACAAAATACCACAAGAAACAAATCACAGATATATAAAATGCATACAGCTAACAAAATTTTTATAAGTTTAACTTACAAAAACTGTAAATGTTGCCGCTTTAAAATATTTACCGAATCTGAAGAAAATGTTTTGCAGAAGGCACCA
Source organism: Triturus cristatus (assembly GCF_964204655.1). Classification (NCBI taxonomy): domain Eukaryota; kingdom Metazoa; phylum Chordata; class Amphibia; order Caudata; family Salamandridae; genus Triturus; species Triturus cristatus. Next base: position 943,779,765 of record NC_140587.1, on the reverse strand, counting down.
CACAAACAACGTTTTTCTTCAGTGGTGAGGAAATTTTCTACTTTTTCCAAGGAGCAAACAAAGACCAATGCCACCTTCGTCACTCGCAAGATTTGCCAAAGAGTTATGTTACGAGGAGATCCTAACAAAAAATACTCGTGCGGCACAGCAAGTATGATGAAACACCTAAGGACCCTTCATCCAAACAATCTTGCACGAGAATAGTGCAAACAGATGAGAAACACTCCTGTTGGGTATCTGTAAAAAAGAATCACAAATAAATGTATATTAATAACTTTCAAATGTATACTATTCCATTACTGTACAAACACATTTTATATAAAAACTGACTATGAAACTATAGCCCTGAACCACAAGTGTGACGATCATTAAAACACTACATGCATAGTGCATACTACTTTGAAGCAGTTCATGCCCTAAAGCCTACCTCACTAAAACACTACATGCTAACTGACTAAATGATTACAATAGTATAAGGAGACACACTTGGTGGCTCACAGGGTGCTTGCTAGAAGAGTATGAATACTAACTAGGGAATAGAAGGTGTGAAACACCACTGTGTAGGTGATTAGAGGACTGCATCCATACTACATAGGAATTTACAGCAGTCCATGTGCTAAGGCCTGGCTCCCTGCATGACTACTTGGGTACTGACTGAATGATTATCGTACAGCAAGGAGAGTGCCTAGGTGAATTCATAAGTGCTAGGCTTTTCGCACAGAGAATAGATTAGTACTTGGTACTGAATGGGTCACTAGAGGAGTGCAAAGGCAGTGACAAGTGCTGGACTGTATGGATACTGACTTGGAAATTGAAAGTGTGAAAGACAAGTGTCTAGGTGGTTAGAAGGCTGCATGCATAGGGCATAGGGGTTTGAAACAGTCCATGTGCTAAGGCCTAGCTCAGTGTATGAATACTTAGGCACTGACTGAATGATTAGAGTACTGCAAAGATAGTATCTTGGTGAATTTATAAGTGTTTGGGTTTTAGCACAGTGAATGGATTAGTACATGGTGCTGAATGGGTCACTAGAGGACTGCAAAGAGAGTCACAGGGTATTTCCTGGAAGTGTATGGATACTGACTAGGGAATTGAAGGTGTGAAAGACAATTGTGTAGGTGGTTAGAGGACTGCATACATAGAGGATAAAGGTTTGAAGCAGTCCATATACTAAAGCCTGGGTCACTGGATGAGTACTTGGGTACTGACTGAATGATTAGAGTACTGCAAGGAGAGTGCCTGGGTGAATTTATTAGGATTTGGCGCTGTGAATGGATTAGTACATGATGCTGAATGGGTCACTAGAGGAGTGCAACGGCAGTGACAGGGTGTTTGCTGCAAGTGAACGGACACTGACTGGGGAATTAAAGGTGTGAAAGACAAGTGTGTAGGTGGTTAGAGGACTGCATGCATAGTGAATATGGGTTTGACGTAGTCCATGTGCTAAGAACTGGCTCAGTGCATGAATACTTAGGCAGTGACTGAATCATTAGAATACTGGAAAGAGAGTGTCTAGGTGAATTGATAAGTGTTTGAGTTTTGGCACAGTCAATGGATTAGTACATGCTGTTGAATGGGTCTCTAGAGGACTGCAAGGGAAGTGACAGGATGTTTCCTGGAAGTGTATGGATACTGACTAGGGAATTGAAGGTGTAAAAGACAAGTGTATAGTATGTCAGAACACTTTTATTTGAAGCAATCTATTTGGTACTTAGAAACTGACTAAATAATCAGACTACGTCTAGGACAGTGCTTAGGTAAAACTTTTAAATTTTCAGTTCTGCCACAGTGAACAGAATAGTACATGGTACTGCACCTTAGTGTCAAATCCTGACTCATTTTATCAATGCATAAACAAAGATCCAGCTTCTAATGCTACTAAAACTTGACACCATGAGAGGTTTTAAATTAGTTATCTGTCAGCAAATACACAATGTTACCAAATGCTTCTCTCACAGTGGTTCTCAAATGCACACAGACTCACAGTGTAATTCTAGACAACAACCACTATACCTAGGAGTTTAACAAAAATCATTCACTACTGTGGAAATGGTAAGCGAACTGCACACAATCTTCATATTTCATGACTGCACTTTTGTGTCAATGCCTGACTCATTTAATCAACACATAAGCAAAGACTGGCTTCTAATGCTACTAAAACTTGACAACCTGACTGGTTTTAAAACACTTATCTGTCAGCAAATACACGATATTACCAAATGCTTCTCTCACAATCCTTACCCAAATACACACAGACTCCCAGTGTGATTTTAGACAAGCAACTCTATCCTAGGAGTTTACCAAAACTCATTCACTAGTCTGGAAGAGTTAATGGTACTGCACACAATCTGCATATTTAAGTACAGCACATCAGTGTCAAAGCATGACTCATTTAATCAACATATAAGCAAAGACTGGATTCTAATGCTACTAAAACTTCTCAACATGACAGTTTTTAAAACAGTTATCTGTCAGCAAATACATGATGTTACCAAATGATTCTCTCACAGTGATCCCAAATACACACTAACTCACAGTATGATTCTAGACAAGCACCACTATCCCTATGAGCTTACCAAAACTCATTCACTACAGTGCAAGTGGTAAGGGAACTGCACACAATCTACATATTTCACAACTGCAATTTGCTGTCAATGCCTGACTCATATAATGAAAGCATAAGCCATAACTGTGTTCTAATGCTACTAAAACTTGACAACATGACATATTTTACAACACTTATCTGTCAGCAAATACACGATGTTACCAAACACTTCTCTCACAGTGGTTCCCAAATACACACAGACTCACAGTGTGATTCTAGACAAGCACCAGTATCCCTAGGAGTTTACCAAATCTCATTCACAACACTGGAAGTGATAAGGGAACTGCACACAATCTACATATTTCACGACTGCTCTTTAGTGTCAATGCCTGACTCATTTAATCAACACATAAGCAAAGACTGGCTTCAAATGCTACTAAAACTTGACAACATGACAGGTTTTAAAACAGTTTTCTCTCAGCAAATACACAATGTTACCAAACGCTTCTCTCACAGTGGTTCCCAAATGCACAAAGACTCACAGTGTGATTCTAGACAAGCACCAGTATTCCTAGGAGTTTACCAAAACGCATTCACTACACTGGAAGTGATAAGGGAACTGCACACAATCTACATAGTTCACGACTGCACTTTAGTGTCAATGCCTGACTCATTTAATCAACACATAATCAACGCATAAGCAATGACTGGCTTCTAATGCTACTAAAACTTGACAACATGACAGGTTTTAAAACAGTTTTCTCTCAGCAAATACACAATGTTACCAAACGCTTCTCTCACAGTGGTTCCCAAATGCACAAAGACTCACAGTGTGATTCTAGACAAGCACCAGTATCCCTAGGAGTTTACCAAAACTCATTCACAACACTGGGAGTGATAAGGGAACTGCACACAGTCTACATATTTCACAACTGCTCTTTAGTGTCAATGCCTGACTCATTTAATCAACACATAAGCAAAGACTGGCTTCTAATGCTACTAAAACTTGACAACATGACAGGTTTTAAAACAGTTTTCGCTCAGCAAATACACGATGTTACCAAACGCTTCTCTCACAGTGGTTCCCAAATGCACAAAGACTCACAGTGTGATTCTAGACAAGCACCAGTATTCCTCGGAGTTTACCAAAACTCATTCACTATACTGGAAGTGATAAGGGAACTGCACACAATCTACATATTTCACGACTGCACTTTAGTGTCAATGCCTGACTCATTTAATGTATTTATTTATTTATTTTTCACATTTATAGAGCGCACTGTTACCCGGAGGTGTCCTGGCGCTGATTGCCAAGGTGAGAGGGCCGAAAGATTACTGTGTGAAGAGCCACGTCTTAAGTGCTCTCCTGAAAGACAGGAGCTCGGGGAGTTGTCTGAGGTTCAGTGGCAGTGCGTTCCATGCCTTTGCTGCACCCAGGGAGAAACTCCTACCTCGCCACCGAGCCTTCCTGACTCTGGGGACAACTACTAGGCTCTGTTCAGCTGACCTCAACAATCTAGTCGGTCTGTGCCATTGGAAAAGTTGGGTCATGCAATGGGGCCCTAAGCCATGCAAAGCTTTAAATGTTACGCATAGGGATTTGAAAGTAATTCTTTTGCGAACAGGTAGCCAATGCAGCTTTGCCAAATCCTGCGATACCGAGGCAAATTTGGGTGTGCCTGTAAGCAGACGAGCTGCTGCATTTTGCAGAATTTGGAGCCTGTTGAGGAGCCCCTTTTGGACATTCAGCAGTAGGCTGTTGCAATAGTCCAGACGGGACATCACCAGTCCTGTCACCACTGTCTTCTTGTGCTCGTTGGCAAGAAACAGCAGCACTTTCCGGATGGTTTTTAGGACGAAATGGGTAGCTGAGGTGAGTGCATTGACATGAGGCCTAAAGGACAGTGAATCGTCCATTAGTACGCCCAGGTTTCTAACCTTCGAGACCGGAGCTCGGGGGGGGGGGGGGGCATTTCCTCCGGCCACCAGCGTGGAGACCAGAAGTTGTCTCTGGATCCAAAGAGTAGCACCTCTGTTTAATCTGTATTTAATTTCAGACAATTTTACGCCATCCAGTTACTGACTTCCCGCATGCAGCCTCTGAACCTTTCTGCCGTGCTTTCTGTTTCCCCCGGTAGCAGTGATACCACTATCTGAGTGTCATCTGCGTACGATGTTAAGTTGAAACCAAAGGATCTAATAATTGGTGCCAGGGTAGAGACATATACTTTGAAAAGAGTAGGGCTCAAGGAGGACCCCTGAGGGACTCCACAGGGGAGCACGAATGGGTCTGATTCAAAATCACCTAGTGCCACCTTCTGCGTCCTGCCGGAAAGGAAGGCGTGAAGGATTTTAAGCACCTTTCCTTGAATCCCGCAAGCCCTTAGCCGGTCCACAAGTATTTGATGGTGGACCGTATCAAAGGCCGCTGACAAATCCAGCAGGATCAAGGCGGCTCTGCCCCCTGTATCCATCACAGTTCTTACATCTTCTGTTGATCTAATCAAAGCCGATTCCGTGCTGTGCCCTGCCCTGAATCCATGTTGAGATGTATCCAGGCTATGGCCTGCCCCCAAGGAGGCACTCAATTGTGTGTTCAGGATGCCTTCGAAGACTTTTGCCGGCAGGGGCAGCCTGGCGATGGGCCAAAAATTGCACAGGTCCGTTACATCTAGATTTGGTTTCTTCAATAGTGGTAGAATGGAGGTTTGTTTCCAGGGCAGAGGAAACTCCCCGCAGTCCAGCATCGCGTTGAACAGTGGGGTGAGTCCTGCGACCATGGCCGACGTGGCTAGTTTGGCTACGCTAGCCGGACAAGGGTCATTAGGGGAGTCAGATTTTATCCGTCGTAATCTGTTCTCGACCTCCTCCTCTCTAATGGGAGGGAAATTAAGTAGCCTCGCAAGGTTCCTATCTGCCTCCAGGTTAGATTCAGGAGCGGCAACCTTGACTTGGGAGTCAAGTGCAAGAAAGATGTTTTCTACCTTTTCCTGGAAGAATTTCGCCAGATCTTCGCATAATTTGCGACTGGGTGGTATCTCTGCTGGTTTAGGGGCAGCCAGGGATGATACTGTGCGAAATAATTCCTTGGAGGATTTACTGGCATCCTTGATGCGTTGCGTATAATGCTCCTGTTTGGCCTCTTGAATCGCGAGTTTATACCTTTTCAACTCTGCGTTGAGACGCGTTCTGTCCTCCTCTTTGTAGTTTTTTCGCCAGAGTCTTTCCAGATTTTTGCAGAGCACTTTATGGTCCCTGATTTGTTCTGAGAACCAGGGAGCGGAGGGGCTAGAGCGTGTGGAATGATATGTTTTGGGGGGGGGCTAGGTTGAAGCAAGCAGTCTCTAGCCAGTTCGTATATGAGGTGGCTGCGTCTTCCACATTAACTGGGCAAGGCCCCATGGAGGATCTAAGCAGGTTCTCTAGAACCTCTCCTTCAATATTTTTCCACTTTCTGATCGTTCTGGGAGGATTCTTGACCTTATTTAGTCTAGGAGGCGGATCCAGCCTTATATCAAATAGAACTGCCGCGTGGTCGGACCAGGAGACCGGCCGAACTGCGGTAACTTCTAAATTAGGGAGGCTGGAAAAAATCCCATCAAGCGTGTGTCCTGCTCTGTGGGTCGGGCCATTGACCCTTTGGTTTAGCTCTACCCCGTGCATCAGCTCTGATAGATCCCGAGTGTCTGGGTCAGAGTCATTCTCTATATGAAAGTTAAAATCTCCCAGCAATGTAAACGTCTTAGCGCAGAGCGCTTCCTCTAGTAGGCAGCTGAGTTCTGGGAGAAAGGGTGCCTTAGGCCCAGGGGGCCTATAGATAAGAGCGCCCTTAAGGGTTTGATGATTAGATAGGGTGAAGTTGTAAATGAGCGCTTCGAAAAGGTCGGTGGTCCCCGACTGAAAGGAACCTCTGATCGAGTTGTGGTAGAAAATGGCCAGACCTCCTCCCCTCTTATTTACTCTGTTCTGGACCTAACACTCGTACTCAGGAGAGGTGGCTTTGACGATATCAGGACCTGAGGCAGCATCTGTCCAGGATTCCGTTACGAATGTTATCAAAGCTTTGGTTTCCAAAATGAGGTCCGCTAACTCTATACTATGCCTTACCAGAGATCTGGCGTTTAGTAGCAGGCAATTGACTACCGCAGATTCCTTCCTCTCCTTAGGCTTAGGTGAAGTCGTGAGGGCATTGCTAGTTTGCCAGTATAGCTTGGGGGGAACCTGCTTGCAACTTGTACAGGGCAAGGGGGAGGGCAGCACATCCTCCTGCATATCCCAGATGACGCAGCCCGGGCTCTTGGATTTGTACTTGAGGGCCAGGAGCGTATCACGACTGTAAGAGTGATGACTCCGGTTTCTCCTTGATCCCAGACCAGGGGTCCTGGCTCTAGGCGCGGAACTGGCGCGGACGGGCGCAGACGGGCTTGCCTTTGGCGAGCCTTCGGCGCGCCACCGGCGCGCCCGCTGCGCTCGTCCGCTGCGCTTCCTGGGGAAGGAGGGCATATTATGCTGATCTGCTCGTGAGGGGCGGAGCACTGGACTGTTCGCCCAGCTCATCACTAAAGGGGCGGGACAACGGTCAGCTAATCACGGGTTCAAACCCGGGGTATGTGCAGATCAGTGCAAGTATTAAAAGAGTCAAAAATAACAGGTTGAGTAATTTAAAATCAACTGCGGTTTCGCTGAGGTAAATAGAACAGCATACCAAACAGTAGATGAAGCAGCATACACACAGTAGACTCATGGAGCTTCAAGTCCCGGCTTCCGCCTCAGGACCTCACACAGACACACACTAGCAATCAGTGGTGATGTGTTTGGGCGGGAAGTTTATGCTGATCGGCTCGTGAGGGCCGGAGCACTGATCTGTTCGCCCAGCTCGTCACTAAAGGGGCGGGACAACGGTCAGCTAATCACGGGTTCAAACCCGGGGTATGTGCAAATCAGTGCAAGTATTAAAAGAGTCAAAAATAACAGGTTGAGTAATTTAAAATCAACTAAATAGAACAGCATACCATGAACCTGATCTGTTCGCCCAGCTCGTCACTAAAGGGGCGAACACATAAGCAAAGACTAGCTTCTAATGCTACTAAAACTTGACAACCTGACTGGTTTTAAAACACTTATCTGTCAGCAAATACACAATATTACCAAATGCTTCTCTCACAGTGGTTCCCAAATGCACACAGACTCACTGTGTGATTCTAGACAAACAACACTTTCCCTTGCACTATATGAAAACACATTTCTTCATCTAGAAGGAGTACTACATTTTAGTATAGAAACATAACATAACTCATTTCACAAATTCATAAACAATGACTGGTTTCTAATTCTACTAAAATATAAAAACTGCACAGTTATCTCTCTACAAACACATGAAAAACACAAATGCCAATCGCAGAATGGTTTCTACATGCACACACATTGTAGAGAAAAAAGTACTCCCTAAACTTTAGCAGGAAAAATACATTAGTCTGATTAAAATCAAAATAGTCCACATACATCCCCTCACAATTAAATAACTCATCTTTCAAGTTCTTTTGTAGATTAAGGAGTATATCAATCACTCAACATATTTTCTTTTACATAATCTCTGCGCTGTGCACCTCTCAGCAAAAGCAAAGAATGGAAAAGTTTCCCTTTCATTTTCCACACATATACATGTAAACATCAAATCACAATCCTTCGCACATAAACTTAAAAGCAAACACACATTTCTATTGGTTAAACATTTCAAACCTTTCCAACTGAAATGCATTTCAACCCTTCCCTCCAATCTGCCTTCTGCCTGTTACCATAGAAACAGGTCATGGAACACTGCACTAAGCTCACAGGTCACAAGTTCAGAACACAATGTTCCTACACAAGACAGGAAGTGTGCTTGACTTTTCAACATATCAGCTTATCATATATAATGTTCTTTACAATCTGTTTGTGTTAACCAATGACAATCATACCTTTAAAAAACAGAAATATACACCCTACCTTTCAGTGTAGAAAGTTGTTATACAACCAATGATTTCTTGTCGTTTTTCAAAAAATGTTGCCTTTGATCCGCGCACCCACCACGAGAGAATCCGTGCAAACAACACGATAGGATGCGCGCACCGTGCGCACATTTCGCCGCTTTTTTTTTTTTTAAAAAGGGGGGCCCCCTAAGCACCTCTAGAGGGTCAGAGTATTCCCACTCTGCCCCCTTTATATGTTTTACGCACTTATTCCCCTTGCTTCTTCAGCCTCGTTTCTACCGAGGCAGAAAATGGCTGCCAACAGTTCCTGGTTTCGAATGTAGAGAGACGCTCGACAGCCAATTAGCAATCAGCGCGCGATCGGGAGGGTGCGCGCTCTGTTCGGGGAGGGTTCACGTACGGTGCGGGTATGGTCCGCGGATCCTCCGCGGCCATAGATATCACTAACTTTTTTACCCTAATTTTCTCAGGAACTACTGCACCAAATATGCAAAAGGCACGAGTCCGAACTGAGGACTACCTCTTTGCCAAATTTGGTGTCATTCCGTTCAGCGTTTCGGGCTGTAGCTGCGACAACAGATCCTATGGGAAATTGCATGGGGAAAACGTGTTTTGGGACCCCCCTTTTTCTCGGCCCCCACTTGACGAATCACCACGAAACTTTCAGGGTAGGAGCGGAGCGGAGCTGGCCAAAAGTTTGGAGAATTTCGCGAAGATTCGTCAATCGGCGCCAAAGAAATTCCCAATAGAATGTTGCGGATTTCCTATGGAAAATAGGTCCTAACTATAACTATCTACTGGCGACCGCCAGTAGATAATATATGTATATATATATCTTCAGGTATTATAGGGGTGGAAAATCGTAACTGCAGATACAAAGAGGCTCGAAAATATGTTTTAGTATCTCCAAGAAGAGAGAAAGCTGTAATGCATCGGATTAATGCTCCCTTTGCAAAAACTATGAGTGTGGAAAGACGGAAGTTGTAAACCTAGAGGGCATGCAACCCCCTAATACTTTAATTCGTAATGGGTTTGCATGTGTTTGAAAGTGTTTAACCTAGGCCGTGGAATAGCGTCCCAACCATGATTCATCTTCATCCTTCATTGCCGAGGCTTAGCTTAAAACATATTCTCACAAACATTACAGTACAAAGTACACTTTCTGAATAGAATATTGTTTATCTCCCAAATTTAATTCACGTACTCACCAGAGCAGAATCACGTTGGATAAGCAGGCTCTGGCAGTATCCTCCAATCCTGTTGAGCGCACTCAGAATGGCTGCGCATGATTGGGTAATTGGACTTGCAGCATGTGTGTGCACTACAAGCACACCTGCTGCTCACGTAGCTGCAGTGCACTGGCTCCCCGGGCCGTCATCGAGTAGCGCGCGAATCGCGCTACCAATGACAGCCCTGGGAATTAAATTGGCCAGTCCCTTGCGGCGCTATCTTCAAAAGCTGCGGGGGCGATCTCTTCTAAGTCGTGTATCGACTGTGTGCATCGCAGCTTGTGGAAGTAAGTTTGCATGTGCCTTGCCCACTGTCGGAGTCGACTGAACGGTGGGGCTTAAAGCGGGTGGTGCGTTTGGGTTATTTATTAACAGCCATACATTTGTAAACCCGCGATTTCGAGTTGGTTGGATGGTATTCAAATTCCCACAGTAGTTACAATATGCGGCCCACTGTGTTGGCTCGCAACTCGTTGTAAAAATGTGTGGTTTATACCCCGGAAAGTAAAGCCCTCGGCCCGGGGCGATGTCAAGGTCCCGTAAATACCCTATATTGAACAGATGTTTGTTGCGGTATATTTGCATGCAGTGTGCACCCTGGTATTCCTGGAAAGTCTGCTCATTATTGGTATCAAAACTGTTCTGAATCAGAAGCGCAAACTTGCTGATTGGATACCCCATTCATCAATTGCCCCTCCACCTTTCAGCACACGCTCGCTAGTTTTGCTTCAAGCAATTGAGTCGTCAGTTACACCAAAAATATCTGGGTTGGAGTGTTTATTTTTCCGTGCTTTATTCCGTAAAATGCTGGTCAGGAGGAATGGTCTTGGTGCGGTCCAGTGCAGTTGATGCTTTCACAATTTAGGTTTAAGCAGTTTTCCGTCCATTAGCGCTTCGTTGCCTTATTCCCCCAGCGCAAACATAAAATGGCTAAAATGACCGAAATGAGAATTGGCCTGGTTTTGGTTACAACCTCGGCTTTCTGACACTCCCCTGCCATGCACACACATTGGGCCCGCAGGCTGATAAGGGTGGTGGCAGAAATCCGAGGCTGTAACCAGTGGTCGAAGTGGGCAGTTCTTCTCTTACTGAAAACCCTGACTTCGAGATTATTTGCTCCCCTGTGAAATGGATCCAAAAAAGAAAAACATTTTTCCTGGAAATGTCGTATTTTAATTCCAAAGTGCAGCATCTGGATTAAAAGGTTAAAAATATGACAAATAACTAAATAATGTAAGACAGGGTGGTAGCAAACTGGCCAGATTGATTTTATTCACACACAAACACATTAGCACCACTTTTACAGAGTTTGCCAGTGAAGCGCTTTTTTTGTTTGCTTGTCTTTGTTTTCCCTAGACTTGCAACTAGTGCACCAAACCTGGAGGGACTGCAAAGTGTGGATTGGAAAACAAAATGTGTACTGCGGCTCTGTGTGCAGGGATGTGGTCTTTTTACCATGCTGCTTACGTTTTGTAAGGATATAAGCAATGGATATTGAAATGGGTTTATTCAGGGCCCTGTAGTCATGTCCTTAACTTTTCAGGCATAAGCACTCACTGATTTCTGAATGGTGAGTGTAAAAGCGTTAAGGTAACCATGTTGTTCCTGCTTACATTTCACATGGTTTGCTAAAATTTGCATTCCCTATGAGTGTTTGCTTTTTCCAGGATGATGTTACTTTTTTTTTGTAGGCTGCATATTGCTCTTGTCTATTGCGTCATTTAAATTGAGCCTCATCCAGGTGTTTATAGCGGGCAGCAATTGGGTTGTAGTTGAAGGCAGTGTGAGTTTTTCTCAGTGGGGCAGTGTGGTGTTCAGTGGAGGATGTGGCACTATGGCCAGAGCTGCTGAATTTGGAACGGGGGAACCATGTTCAGCCTTAATAACCAGTCCACCAGACCACTCTCCTGAGAGAACACAATCGCATGCTAGACCTTAGAAGGCTACGCAAGACCTTAGAAGCCCTGATGTCTTAGCACCAGCAGGTGGACCCTAGCAGTGGCAAGTGTAGGTTAACCTTCAAGGTTTGTCCACCACAATCCATACTGAAGTTCACCTCCAGTCTTGCGGGCAGGCCTATGAAGCAGCACAGCCTAGAAGAACAGTGACTCTATCACTGTGGTCACAGGACCCTTGAGAAGGGCCAGCTCTAGGGCAGTGCAACCGGTGTGACCGCACCGGGTGCTAACTTTGGGTGGAGGCATTATGTTTGCAAGTATATTAAGGTTTTAAAAACACTTGCTGCCTCCTTCCTGGTCTCCAGCAATTTTCGGCAACAATAAAAATGTCATGATGACTCTAGTGTTTAATGTTCTTCCTAGAGAGAGATCATTTTGTTTAGTGGAAGTTTTGATTCATGGAAAGGTAGCTCAGAGGGTTAATGACCCTGCTGCAAAGAACATGTACCATGCAGATCACAAAGTGCACATAATGTAAATAGGTCAGTGGGCTACTGCTTTTGTCAGAGAGATCCTTTTGTTGCTTGCAGTTTATAAGTTAAAATCCTAACATAGAACAGTGCGCTATTAACTGTCATCTACGAGCTGCATACAAACAGCAAGGTATACATTAGAGCGTTATGTTTTTCCCCCAGTCTTTGATTATCCTAATGTTGCAAAAAGTGTTCTTTTGGTCATAGATCAATTCTGATTATTAAAGAGAACCCCCAATTATGGTATTACGTTTTAAATTCTGATTTTATGTTTCTCCAGACCAATCACTATTAAACTATACGGCCTACTAGTATGGTTGTCATGTGACTCCTACACCTTGTAGTCCTTAGTCTTATGTAACATTTTCTATACAGTGATTTACACACATATTGATTGTCTCTGAGTAATGTGTGTGATGTAAAGTGCTCTGACACCCTACACTGGTATGAGTGGCGCTGTAAATCGAATTAAATGCATCTAAGAGAGAGTGTGGTTATGGAGACTTGAGGGGCACTGTTAAAGGGTGGTAGTGAGGGAATCCATGGCAGAGGTGGTCCTTGGGGGGCAATAACAAACATTAATGCACAGGGCACCACCTGTGCTAAGGCCGGCCCTGCCCTTGAGGCCAGTCTGCCTCACCCATAGGTACCTCCATTGGCCTTGTTTCAGAAGTAGTAGCTGCAACTCACCAGGGTTTGGCAATGCAGAATTTGCACGCACACCAAACTAAGTTCGCAAACTTCACAATCTCTCTGCTTCATTCACAAGCACCTTTAACATGTGCTGCTTGCTGTGGGGCCACTGGAATTATATAAGCAGCAAAGGAGGACAAAATTATACCGCAGTGTTGACTAAATTATGCATTAAAAAAAAAGGCTGCAGCGTAATGCAGTATATTTTCTGATATTTTATTATTTTGACATGTGTACACATGCTAACAGTCTTTGGAAAGATTTTGCCTCATTAGTATCAGTGTAACATACAAATGCAACAGTGAAAAAGGTGATCAGTCAACCTTTGCAATAAGCCATCCACTCCGCAGGAAAACAAGTCACATTTTTTACTAACTTTTGATGCGTTTGAGCTATAAACCGTTTATTAGTTGAAATGGTCAGATCATGCAGCAGATCTTCCATTAGGAGGCAAATATGGCAGAGCCATAATTATATAGAAAACATTTTGCAAACTAGGATATTTTGCCATACATGTTTGAACTGCCGTTGTGGAAAACGGGAGAACTGCTAATGACAAACTCCATGGCTCGGTGACAAATGGCTTGTGCTTCCACATTTTATCGTATTTAGGACATTCTGTGATTAGAAGCATATACCACTTTGTGAATGTGTTTTAATGTCAATAACTCATGATAACCTTAAATAATCATGTGTATCCATTGTTTGATTAAACTGGGCAGTGAAATGCCAAACAAATAGTAAAAATTGGGATGTTTGCACATTCTGGCCACACCTCTGGCTCCGCCCACTGATCCAATCCTTGGGTTATTCCCGCCCTCTGATTCTCCGCCCACAGTTCCCCTACTTTTTTTCCCCCACTTCGACCACTGGCTGTAACCGAAACCAGGCCAATGAGCAAGCTGCCAGCTGATTTGCCTCCATGGGCCAGCTCAAAGTGTAAATGTGTACGTTGGCCACAATCCTTGTCGCTATTTTGCTTGTCCGCCCTCTATCACAGCTTCCTGATATCAGGGCATCACTCCGTTGGGACCGCAGCCCCAAGGGCTCTTCGCCCGCACCACTCCACTCCTCTCCTTCGGGGTCATAGGGCCATTGAATTCTGACAGAACTGAAAAATGTTGCCAATCCAAAGTGATTGGTTGCAGGCCATCGAATTTTTTATTGTCAATTTATCATTGCACAGAGTTTAAAATCTTCCTTTAAAGCCATTTTAGGGGAAGGTATGCAAGCTTGATCGTGCGTTGTTAACGTGTGCCCCTTCTTTGCAGGGTCTCTAGTACAGGGAAGTGCCTTATAGAAATAAGTGAGGCAGCTTGTTTAAAAATATTTACTCAATTTTTTTTCGAGCACGCGCTGCATGTGTTGTGCGCATGGTGTGCCAAAGAAATATAGATACTGTAGTGGCCTTTCAAACCCTCTGACAGCTTACATGATCATTCACCAATATGTTTGATTGATAGACTGGAAAGGTCGCCCCTGTATGAAATCTACCAGCTGTGGGGGGGTTTTCCGGTGCCAATTTAGACTGTTTTCTTAGCGTTTTAATCGTGACCATTATCAGCTATATGTTTTGCACTTGCCACTTACATTGTGTTTTAAAAGGGAAATGATATTCAGTAGTCAAAATGCTTTCCCTTGTGTCTTCCTTGCCCACCGTTACAGTGCAATTTTTAATTATAACAGCAACAAGAACAGAAACATTTCCCTGTGATCTGTGTGGCAGTCTTTGTGTTATTTTCAGGAAAGCGCAAAGCAGTCGAATATTTCAAAAGGGAGCAACGTTAAGTCGTTAGTTTTAAGCAAACCAGGGACAAAGATAACAGAACAGATAAATTATGAATTATTTATGGATTTTTAAAACATGTATCTCAGCTACTGTGTAGAAATGACAATTAGCCAAACTTGCCTTCTAATGCATGAATTTTGCTGTTTGGGAAACTAATCAGCAGTTCTGCAAATGTGCCTAACTCATGAAGATGCCCATCACAGGGGTCACATGAAAGCAACAATAATTTCCCATGCCAGGCACTCCCAACACTTGCAGCCATTCATAACAGCCTGCTTCTTGTTATGAAAATGGCAGACGCTCGGATGCTAGGCAGGGTGTCATGTGGCGCTAAGCAGCAACATAACCAGCGTTATTCCCATGTGAAAGCATAGCTAATCAGCTGTTGCTAAATTGTCCATATTACCTTTTTTCGAAATACCAAGCAATTGTGCTGCATTTGCAGTAAGATTTGAACATAAATTTAATGCCTGTTGCCGCGTTCATATTACGCCAATCCATGTGCGACTAAAAATTAGGTCTTTTGTGTGCACTCTGTTCAATAAATGATCTGTGCATTCTATGTACCAGACACATTTTCAAGCCACTCAATTTATGTGAAAGAGTCTCATCACACCCGAACTTGCATGCTTAATTTGTGATGGTGGACACCAGTACTCCTATTTTGGGGTTCGAAATTTTTTTAATCATATTTGGACCAAGAGCAACATAAAGAAACACAGATAAAGGAGTAAGAAATAGGGAAAGCAAAAGTGAAGAAGGAAAAAAAAATATGAAAAAGGCCTTCAACATGAACAAAGTTGTCGTTTCCAACTGTGCCCACCTAATGAGGTAGACACACAGCTGTTGCTAGCTTTGCATTCACCAGCTTAAAGTATGATGGACCGGAAACAAGCATCCTGGGACCGGTTTTGGGGGTAACACCCCTCATTAACCAGGCTAGCTCGAATCCAGTGGCAAGTGAGCAAGGGACCTTGTCTGGGCATACCCTGCCAACTTAGGGTGAACAAAGCAACCACGAGGAGATGATGGACTGAGTGCTGAAACTTTTCAGACACTCATCGCCAGTCACAGATCTGGGTTGAATCCGTCATCGTTCTTTAGCTCACTTCGCCACCCTTGTCTATCAGTGTCCGCTTTGTGAGTGTGGTGTTTGAGCTATGTCTGCATGGATAATTTTCGAGGGTTAATAACAGGGTAGATGCATTCCTGGTAAGTTGCTGCCTGTTTTTAGATTTTCAGCGTGAGGGTGTGTATATTGCTGTCTAATATGGAGCATGAGTTTCTGAGATGACATAGGAGTATCAAACTGGGTGAGATATCATATCTTTCTGAAGGCAAGAGAAGCTGTTTTGATAAGAGGCTAGACAGTTTAGAGTATTTGAATGTGATTTGATGCCTGATGGCATGTGTTTGGGTGTTTTAGGTGTGTGATGGCATTTGGGAGTATTATAGTGTTTGTGGATGTATGATTAGGTATGTCTGGTGATATGCTTGAGTGTCTGTCAGTGTGGGTGTCTCTTGTGCAATGGGGACTACATTGTTCTGTGTGGAATGGGCTTGTCAATGTGTGCAAGAATTTGATGGTGTACACTGAAGCTCCATTCTGCTTCAGTGTCTAGTTCCATTTGTCAGTAGCTGAGGATTATTTTGATGGTACAGTGAGTTAAAAGCACCATGCACAAACTGTCCCATTCACTGCAGGTTACATCACAGTTAAATACTTACTCTTTCATTTACAGGGATTAAAAAGAATAAGGCAGCTTAGATTTTTTTTTTAATTCAGAACATTTGGAAGCCATGGCGCACATGACGAGGATATCGAGTAAGGACTGCTATTGCTGTATATTTTACTATGTAGACCGATCAGTTGTGCTGCAAAGTCATGCGGAAGTCACTTTTAATGCAACGGAGAAGACTTCAGAACTTTTATTAGGAGCCCGCTGTCACAGTGCCTTTGAAACATTTGACCTAGATGATGAAGGAACACCTACCAAGAAGAAAATGATTTATAAAGGGATCCTAGTCTTCTACAGTGAATGTAAGTGTCTTCATTATGCATGTTTCACGGTCCCCCTGTCAGTTAAGTTTGCTTTTGAATATTGCTGAAATGCATTTCAATACTAATAGCTAGGCTCAGTTACTGCTGAACCAGTTATGGCCATAGAATGCTATCTGGTTCGGCCTTTACACAATCTGTACATTGAAACACCAGTCTGCCCCTGATGATATCCAGTACCTTTCTTTTCGGTATCAAGTGAGAATAAATTTCACAAATGCAATACTCCCTTTTCCACTTTGGCTCTACGTTGTTTAAAACAGTCATCTCATCTTATGGTAAATCACCTTTTCCTTTGCATTGAAGATCTGCTATTAAAGGTACATCAAATGAAGTATTTTCTCCTCATGTCCCATCATGCAGGCCTCCATGCTGCACTTTCGATCCCTATATTTCTATTCCCTTGGCTTATTCCACCGACTCCCAAAATACTAGTGGCAGATATTCTACTCTGATCACAATCTCTCGTAAGACCATTGGCGGCTATTACTGTAGCCAGTTCTGACAACCCTACACCTATGTCCAAAAACCTCTTTCTGAGGTGTTACATGCCTGCCCACAGCTCCATAGAAAATGACTACAAATTAAATACATAATGTAATGCAATACTTTACAAATATGTGACCTGATTTACAAATTGGTGGATGAGTACTCCATCCCAAACATTATGAATTACCCATCCACCTTATTACAAATGCATTGGGATGTGATACACTTGCAATAAGGTAGAGAGGATCTGTCATGTTTGTGAATGAATACTCGTTTGCCAAAGTCTAATTGAGGGTCCATAGTTATTGTTCATTTTACACTGGGTACTATATTCTCACCAGTTTCAGTGACGAGTAAATTTACACAATAATAGGTCATACAAATAAGTACCGTATCGCAAGTCATTTGCAAATAGGAACATTTTGAAAATGAATTCTTTTTTTTTATGTTACAGTCAAGAAACAATGTGCAGCTGTGAAAAAGACTATGGATGTGTTTATTTAAAAAAACAGTATGACTGTAGCACAGGATTTGGGCAAGGAATTGGTACATATGGGTAACATTGAGACAAAAAAACTGTCTTCAAAGAAAAAAGATCGAGCTGCCAGTCGATTAAAAGAGGTTAAAGAAAATATGCCAGTTGTAGGAAGTCAGAAACCCAAAAATGATTTCAATGCTTTACAAATGAAGAAATCAAAGATGGATAAATGCGAAATGGAAAATTCAAAACCTGCAACCAAAATGAAAAAGCAGCAATTCGCCAGAAGCATTAAGCAGCAACAGAAGGATGGCATTAAAAAGAAAAAAGTTGTTGTGACAATATTAAAGAAAAATACAACCAAAAAAATTAATTCAAAATGTGTAGATCCAACAATGCAAAGACTGTGTGAGCAATTTTCTGGATATAACTTTCAATTGCAACAGAGTGATATTTTACATACTTCTGTGACAACGAACTACACTGATCCACCACCAAAAACTGCAAACCAGACTAGAAATTCTATCTCAGAAAGCATTAACACTGGGCAAACTATTGCCCCATCAACCAGCACAGCACCTTCAGGAACACTACACTGTAGCCCTGTAACAACAAATCTGAATCATAGGCAACTAGCAGAGTGCAATAGCTTTACTTCTGTTCCACGAGCAGGCCAAACGCTTTCATTCAACCATTTGACCGCTAATGGAAAACCCAAACAACATCAAGTTTTGAGCAACCCAGGCCTACAAAAGTCAACTCTAAAAAGACCGGATTACAGTAGACAGGGAGTTGGGAAACACAAAGATACAACTACTTCCGCTCTAGCGTCTAACAGTCTTTCTTTCATTCAACAAACCGTCCATCAGTCAGGAAGTATACATGTTTCTGCGAGGGACTCACTCAATATTGATAATCAATGTGCAGAATTAAATCAGACAGAATTACATTGCACCATGTTGTCGCCTACAATACCGTCACACAACAATTATTTATTGAATGCCTCAGCTGCTATGACATCTGTCTCCCCTTCAAGATATGTGCCAAGAGTCAATGACGAAACGACACAATATAGTGGCTCAGAACCCACGATTCATAGCCAAAAAGATTGGCACCTAGTTAATTCACATACACTCCAACCATCACAAAGTAATACATCCTATCAATCATCTGTGCATCCAGAGAACCAACTTCAATCCTCTGTGCTGGCACAACAAATTAATTCTGAATACAGGCCACAGCAAATGCAAGAATCGCTAATTGCAACCATCAATAAATCTATTAACATAGCCAATGGTGAAGAAGATCAGATATGGGAGCATCTCGGCAATTGTCAATCTAATGAAGATGATTTTGACAACCATTATGAACTGTCTGACCACAGTAAGGCAAGACCTAACATGTACAATAAAAAAGATCACAGAGAAACCAATAGAACAAATGTGCAAACAAATATAAATCGTGCTAATGTGATAGCTGGTAAGTTTAACGTCTTCTTTTGTGTATGCCAACTTAAACTATCAAATGATTCATGAAATAAAAGCAATATACATTTAAATGTACATACATTTGCTTTTTTGCAGTACTTGGGATTGACCTAAAAGATCTCCCAGTGGTGACAAAGGCTATTAGAGGTCTCCTGAATATCCTTTCAGAAACTAATGTAAGTTTGTTCTTTGATAATTGTTCAGTTATTTGTATTGTATGCTTCCAGTTGCTGTTGTGAATTTCAAATTATATACACCAAATTTTTAAAGTCATGTGTAGTGAATTTTCCACTTTGTTGTCCCCGCGCACCTATAACATTTTACCCCCATTTCATTCCACCACCCATTACCACATTTTTTATCCTCCTGGATAGCTTTTGCAGATTTATATGCAGAAGCAAACTGTGTAGTATTTTTATTTTATATTGGCATGTTCACATCTCCATTGAAGATCAGAATACCATGGAGCAGCAACAGACTAAAAACACTATAGCTATTTTTAAACCACTCAGCCCATGGTGTATGATGTCACCTGAAACTCAGTGTAAATTGTTCCTATATTGCCATTCTATCACCCCTGATATATGTATAAGTTCATATTCACCCATACAAAAAACTTGATATCAGTTTCATAAAATTAATATGTACATGGTGGTGTTGCATATCTCTCTATCTTTACCTCTCTAAGGGCCAGATGTACGACCATGGCATTTAGCGACTCGCAAGTTGCGCGCAATTGCGAGTCACACTTTGCGAGTCACGAAATACTATATATAACAGTGTCAGAGACACTGTTTGTGATTCCCAATAAGTTTGCAAATTGCATGCCTCATCAATATTTATGAGGCACTCGCAATTTGCGACACCATTGGGAATGGCTGGATCTCCCAGCTATGGTGGCCTGCTGGGCTCTGCAAACCTCCATGTCTGAGACTGCTTTTAAATGAAGTAGTTTAAAAAAAAAAAAAATGCAGCCCGGGATGCATTTAAAAAAAATGAATCTTTTTTTAAACATTTTTTTAATGGGAGGTAGTGTTGAGATTCCTATGGGTGTGGCACCAGCGCTCGGATGATGCTCAAACTGTTATCAACGCATATTGTGGTTGCAAAACATTCTTACAAAGGCCTTCGACTTGCTATTAGGAAGGGACGCCCTTGGAACCTCTCTTTCTAATAGCAACTCGCAATTCCTATTTAGCGAGTCGCAAAACAAATGTGACTCGCTAAATCGGGATTGTTACACTGCCCTATTACATTTTGCATGTGCAAACGGGTCACAAACCAGTTTGCGCATGCAAAATAGGGTCGTACATCTGGCCCTCTTTCGCGCTCCCTCTCTTTCGCGCTCGCTCTCTTTCGCACTCTCTCTTTCGCGCGCCCTCTCTCTCTTTCGCGCGCTCTCTTTCTCTTTCGCGCTCTCTCTCTCTCTTTCGCACTCTCTCTCTTTCGCGCACTCTCTCTTTCGTGCTCTGTCTCTTTCGCGCTCGCTCTCTTTCGCGCTCGCTCTCTCTCTCTCTTTCGCGCGCGCTCTCTCTCTCTTTCGCGCGCTCTCGCTCTCTCTTTCGCGCTCTCGCTCTCTTTCGCGCTCTCTCTCTTTCGTGCTCTCTCTCTTTCACACTCTCTCGCTCTCTCTCTCTCTCTTTCGCGCTCTTTCTCTTTCACGCTCTCTCTCTCTCGCTCTCTCTCTCTCTCTTTTTCGTGCGCTCTCTCTTTCGCTCTTACGAGAGTTTTTTGAAATGTTACTTGAGGCATTAAACAAGAGTTGTTGCACCCTACTGAGAAGACTCATGTTAATGTTAATTTCATATGAAGGCTAATTTCATGTGTTTGTATCTCTAATATCCATCTCTTCAAGTGATCCTGGAGCATTTGTACTAAATCGAGTCATATCTATGGTATCCAACGATCAGGAATTGGCAAACAGCAAAGGAACTGGTCAAAGAAAGCTTTCAAAGGATAGAGGCTTGAATGAAGAGAAAGTTTCTGCTTGCAGAGGTATGTTTGGATGTATTTTATATATTGAACTAGTTAACCTTAGTGTATTTCTTCTTTTTTATCCATTGAAAGTGTTTAAAGGATACTTGCCAATAGCAAAGTCCTGTGTGTACTCTACAAGAACCACCACCACTGAGGGGGATTGAGGGGAAATCAAAGGTAGTATTTTGAGTCAGTGGGGTGCAGGTGGTAAATGGAACTATGAGGACACTGACTGAAGGATATGCTCATGACAGAAATCAATTGACCTGACTGTTCCCACCTATTAATGTATATTTTTAATGTATCCACTTTTAATATTTATTCTACAGAATTTGTTTGGGCGCTTTGCAAGGAGCACCACTGGAAAGTCCCAAATAGTGACCAGCGTAGCTTTAACAACAAGTGCACTAATGCAAGACGGAAATTTTCACCACATCAAACTTTATAAGCTTTGGTAATGTTTGTCACGTTTCTCTAAATCTAGTCTAATAATTTGATAGACAATTACTTTATTCAAATGTGATGCAGACACTTTTACCACTGATGTGCTTATAAACTTTGATTCATATAGCAATATATCTAAAAGTGCAAATGCCAAGAGATGGACCGGTTATATTTGTCACTTTTTAAAAATCTGTTCTGATAATTTGGTAGACTATAACTCCATTCAAACATCTGATGTAGACATTTTTACTAATAATGTGGTTTACAATTGTTACATTGTAAGTTCAACCAATCTGCAAGTTTCTTCTGTCAATAAAAAGTCATCTCACAGGTCACCTGCATCTCCTTCAGAACATTTTACAAGTTAATGGCATAAAAGCCTTGTACAATGTGTTTAGCAAATTGTTTTTCTAAATTATACCATTAATAGAGTCTGGTGGAAAATCAACACAGGAGGAATTAGAACAGTTAAGCTTTTATCTGGCGACTAATTCAATTTTGCACAATTGTTCTTTTGGATAATATGAAAACAAACAAATGTTCCATACACATCATAAAATGTTTGCTGAATGTATGACTAATGAGTTTGTAACAGGCCGCTTATAATCATTGACTCAAAACATGTAACAAATAAAATTTAGTCTGAAAGGCCCATAAGGCATCATTAAGAGAAGCCCTGTGCAAGCAATCAAATTAATCACATTACTATAAATTAATCGGAGTGAATGTAACAAGTGTTCAATTAACATTCACTTCAAATTCTGCTAGTCTTACTTGAGTCTTCACAATCATTGCCGTTAGTATTCAGGTATTGCTCACAAAGAATACCACTAGTCTTCAAACAGTGGTCACAATCAATGAGACTAGCCTTCATTTTGCTCTTGGAATAGCAGAAGAGCTGCAAATAAACCCTAACAGAATACTACTAAGCTTCAAATACTATTCTTCTAGAATACTACTGGTCTTCTTTTAGCAATCAATTGAAGTGTTCATCATGTATTTGAAGGGTAGTTGAGTAGAACTAGTATTCCCTCATTTGCATATTTCGGCTTGTGGGCATACTACTTAGTCTTCATGCATACTAAACGAATACTACATTTTAATAGTAAATGAATACCACTGTAAATACTGAAATCACACTAAATGAAGAGCTTCCATTTTGGTGAGGGGGATCAGGCGAGGACGCAGTGAGGTAAGTGGGGATGGGGTCAGGTTTTGAGGGGGTGGGGTAGTTTTTAAGAGTTCGGGGTAGTTTTTAGAGCAGGGTGTCAGGGTTGTTATCAGGGCTCTGGGATGTATGTTTAGGGCTCAGGGGGGTTGGAGTAGTTTTTAGGGCTAAGAGGGGCAGCAGGGTTGTTTTTAGGGCTTAGGGGGGGCTTGGGTAGTTTTTAGAGCTTAGGCAGGGGTCAGGGAACATTTTAGGGCTCAGGGATGGTAGGTGTGGTTTTTAGGGCTCAGGGGGGTCGGGTTAGATTTTAGGTCTTTTGAGAGCAGGGCAGTTTTTAGGGCTCGTGGGGTCAGGGTAGTTTTCAGGACTTGAAGGGCTGGTTAGGTTTTAGATCTCAGAAGGGGGTGGGTAGTTTTTAGGGCCAGGAGGGTTGGGGTAGTTTTTAGAGCTAAGGGGGCAGCAGGGTTGGTTTTAGGGCTTAGGGGGAGTCAGAGTAGTTTTTAGAGCTTAGTTGGGGTAATTTTTAGGGCTCAAGGGGGGTAGGGGTAGTTTTTAGGGCTGGGGGGTCGGGTTCGTTTTTAGATCTCAAGGGATGGGGAAGATTTCAGGGCTCGGGGTGACAGGGATGTTTTTAGGGTTTGAGGGGATTGGGGTAGTTTTTAGGGCTGGGGGCAAGGTAGTTTTTAGGGCTTTGCGGGGTTGGGGTACTTTTGAGGGCTCGGGAGGGTCAGGTTAATTTTAGGGCTCGGGGAGTCTGGTTACTTTTTAGATCTCAGGAGGAGGCGGGTCGTTTTAGGGCTGTGGCGGCCAGGTAGTTTTTAGGGGTCGGGGTAAGTTTTAGGGCTCAGGGTGGAGGGCTCTGGTGTGAACTTTACCACACATATCACTTTAGCAGTCATGCCTAAACCACGAAATTGCGTGGTAAAGGCATGCATGATAAAAGGCATGCCTGGTAAAGGAATGCATTGTTCAGATGTATTCATGATTAGGGCAGAGTTGTAGAGGCACGCATGGTTTAGCCATGCGTGCCTCTATCATACAACCCTGTGGAATTCACAGTGAATCACAATGCTATGAAAAATTAAATAATTTGTTGTCCTTATAGGAAATCAAACACAACAAGATGATGGACAGAGTGCTGAAACTTTTCAAGCACTCACCCCCAGTCAAGTCAGTTTATGTTGCATTTTAACCATAAGTGGGAAGAGTATGCCCTGACGTGGGTCCCTTACTTGCTAAGCCACCGATTTCAAGCTAGCCTGGCTGATAAAGGGTGATACCCCAAAAACAGTCCCATGATGCTTGTATTCCTGTGGAAATATGGATTTTCATGATCAGTTATGTCCCCTATCTTGGACCCCAACGGTTTCATGCATAAATCACAAGTACATGTATGTTCCCCCCAGTTCCAGTTATGAAGACGCAAACACATGTGCGTCCACCGTCAACATGCCCTCTGTCAGATCCGCCATGAATAGGCCGGATATTCCCTTCCTAAGTACGAAAGGCCACCGCCTTTATATGGCTCACTTATGCCATTTTACAGTCCAGGCAAGTAGGCCCTGATTCTGTCATCAAACTCTTCTTGCCTTCTGCCTCTGAAAGCTCCAGTCTGAGCCTGCATCTGTGACCATGAACTTTGTCTCATTCTCTGCGCGGCTCACGAAGCCTGACATCAGCCTATTCTCTGCCAAGAACTGTATTTCACCTTCGAATTATCTGCTTCCCCCTCAGCCGATGCATTCCTGCCTAGTAGTTTAAGTAAACATTCTTTCCAGTTACCGAGCAAAAGGCCCGACTTCTCTGTCTTTATGCAAGTAATTCATAGCCCTGTTACCATGGAATATTCCTACCCCCTCGCATTTAGTGTAGACACTTAGACGCTTGTACACGCACTCACAGTCAGTATAGAATAGATTTTGTCCGAGAGCCCTTCCCTTGTGGATAACATAGTTCTTTAAACATAGGATGTTAGATATGATTTGGGATTAGGTTGACTTGACCCCCCAGACTTTTTGTCTCCACATGTAGAGCTAAATGTCAAGTCCCCTTCACCCTCTAGTTGCGCGTCAATCACACGTCATGCTGCTGCGCGCGCATCTCTGCCAAGTATTTCTGCTGACATTGCGAAATCATCTCCAGGTATCCACCCACACATGACAAATTACCCATTATCATCAAGTGGACGCCCACATGGACGCCCACCTTCACGCCTACTTACACGCCCACATGCTCTTATCTCATTCTCTCTTGCTCTTTTGCTTACGTACAATTGAGAAATGTATATATACTGTACTCTGTGAATAATGTTTTGAGAATATTAAGAATACTTTTCAGCCCCGTCCAGATCCAATTTTGGTGATGGAAATATTCTCCCTTTGACTCGAGTTATTGGAATAAAGCCCTTTATGAATCTGATACCACAGACTCAGCCTCTTGCTTTATGCATGATCTTATTGATATCTGAAAAATTATGACAGCGTGATATTTTATTTACCACATAATGGCGCCCGAACAGTTTAATCTCTTTCCCCACACGCCGGAGATGAAGGTCCAGTTTTGCCCCTTTCCATAGCCGTGATGGACTTCAAGCGCGCACGTCGCGGGTCTTCCCGCCAACTCCCTCAGGCCAATGAAGGGGACAGACTGCGACCAGGCATCCATACGAGGCGGTGAGGAACGCAGATTGTCCTACCCAGAGCCCACCTGCGAGAGAGCTGTGTCCGAGGTATACAGAGGCCCACCAGATTCCGAAGGTCTGAAGTATCCAGGTCACGAGTCGGGTCCAGTCCAGTCCAGTCCGGTCCAGTCCAGTTCAGTCAAGTTTCTGAGGCCTTCCGTTTCCGAAGCTACCCGGTGAGTACCATTGCTGGGGAGGCATTTCTGACGTGCACATAGGTTGTGCCGGTCAAGACGGGTTTGGGTACACAAATACGGTCTGCACTGTTTCAGCAGTGTATATGTACTGTTTAGCAGTATATCAAGTATTCCGAAGTATCTAGTTATTGTCGAGAATTATGCTTGGTGATTTAGTTTTGCAGACGATCATCATTGTTGTTCATTTAAATGTTAAATGTTTAATGTGTTAAAACGTCCTGCATATTGTGGTATGAATGACTGTTCATTATTGTGTTTTTTGTATTAGGTGTGTTCAAGATTAAGTATCAGATCAGTTGTCAATATGCCGCTCTTTTCGAAATTAAGACAGATCACAACTAGAAAAGGGGTACTCGAAGAAGCTGTTCCTATTCCTCCTAGGGACACTCCAGGGCACTTCCTGTATCACAAACATGGCTTAGACGCCATACTATTTCTTGATTTATGGGTGGACTACACCAAAGAATTATCAGAAAGTCACAGGTGGCCCGCAGCTGGGACCTGGGATGCAGATTGCATCGTGAAAGTAGAGGAAGAATTATGGAAAAGGAAAGCTAGATAATAACAGAAAGACGCCATTGATTTATGGCGAAAAGAATCGTATAGACGTACGGAAAAAGCACGTAGACAGGAAGAGAAGAGTAAGGAGAATTCAAATAAAGTTCGAGAAAATATGTTAGTTGAGGAAGGTATCCGAGTAAAAGCAGAACAAGTAGATGGACAACGAAACACTCTTATGAAAGAGTAATTTTTGAAAAGTTTAGCTTGAAAAAAAAAAAAAAAAAAAAAAAAAAAAAAAAAAAGAATTGTGGGTATTTCGAATTTGCAAATTGTTCAAGAATACAGGTTTGTGTTCTTGGTGGTCCAGTGAGCCAATGTGCTGGGTCAAGTCGGTGAGATTATGACCCCCTGAGTGCAAATTGTATGTAAAAATAATTTTTCAATTGAGCGAATTATTGCAGTTTTTATGGAATTGAGTAGTCTTTTTGTCTTTGACAGCTTCAGAGTGAGGAGAAGGTGGGGGCTGTGTAGAGCAGTATGTGATACAGAAATCGGAGACAGATTCTGACCTTGTAGCCAGTGTAGGTGGGGGCCGGTGAGAGGAGCAGAACAGAGGCACTGCTTAGAAAGCTTCTCTGACATCGCATCTGTGTAATGCCTGCAGCCGGAACAACAAAAAAAAGTTGGCTGGCAGCCCAGGCTCAGGCCGCGCTGAGGGGCTATTTTTAACTTCTCTGATACGACAGGGCAGCTGAGAAATGTAAGTCGAGAAAGATTCCCTTGGTCTATTCTGTGCTAAACAAGTGCCCCGAGGAAATGTCTATGGAGAAGATTTGTTTTATTTTTTAGCAAATGTTATATTGCTTCTGGCCAGAAAGTAAAATGTTGCTCTTGTTTGGAATTTTAAGGGCTATGTGCCTATATAAAAACGATTTTCAAATTCAGACATTTTTGAATTGTGGCCACAAGCTGCCACCAGTTGCATTGGATAAATGATCCAGTGGTTAAAAGTCTGTGAGGAGAGATGAGAGGTGCGTCTTCGTCTGGGACATTAGGGTACATTGTGTTGACGAAGATGCATAGCTCATTTTTATAAAAGAAAACAAACAGGTTCGTGTGTTCTTCGTTTTTGATTATTATTGCTGATTCTGTTTTTATAAAAGAAACCAAACAGGTTCGTGTGTTCTTCGTTTTTGATTATTATTGCTGATTCTGTGTGTCAGACTTGACACGGTGATTTCAGATGGGGGTGTATAGGGCAGGTAAATCAATTATTGATTAAAAGCCTGACAAATTAAGCAGGCCAGTATGTTCGCCTCTGAGCTGTAGGTACTTGAATTGCGCATCGCTGCTCATTTATATATGTTAGTGCAATTGTCTATGCTTTCTGTGCTTGGTATACTGATGGCTTGGCATATGTATTTTATATATGTTTTGTTTTTGTGTTGTATTGACCAGTCTGTTTAGCGTTTAATACCAAGTTCTCCTGTGCAAGTACAGAGATAGTCGTGACGACGGCGATCTTTGCACAGCGCTTGGCTGGAACTTGTTCACAATTACTAAATTTCACAGACGTGATATTACCTTTATCATGCTGTCAAAATAGCAGACAACACGTTATCAGTGTACGTCTAATTGGTGTTGGAGATGAATGAAATAAAAGGAAAAATTATGCAAGACTAAAATATTTTTCACATGACTGCCTTTCTCTTATAGACAGGCAGCCTCGGTCATATGTTTCCAGATTGGACATTGAGGAACAATTATGATCTGTACACTCGCATCTTAACTCTTGAAAGGCCTGTTTTAAATAAGGACTGCCACCACAGAGTGACAAATGAGGCTCGGTATTTAGGGTAATGAGAAAATATCTGACAGGATTTCCTTTTTAAAGTTTGCTTTAGTAAGCTCATTCTTGTAAGTGGTGGCCCCAAAAGTTGACTTGTTTTTAAATTAGGCTGTTTATTGTATAGGTGGAAATTATTGCAGAATTACTGATTTTTTTTTAGCAGATGAATTATTTATTATCAACTTTAACAACTGTTCTTAAACTTGGTTTTCCGAATATTTAGGTAATTTAGCATTCCTATTAGGGCCTACTAGCATTAATATTGACTTCAGGTTGGTGTAGGTTCATGTAATAGGGACATCTGCATATGAGATGTCATTTGGCTAGCTTATGAGCTAACACAATGAGGTTTGTACATTAATTTGAAGGATTTCTCGCCGTTTCAAATACGCTGTGTATCTCCTATAATTTTGCTTACGCCCAGTAGCTACACACAGGGATTAATAGTGTTGACAAGACACAGGGTTTGATAGTGTTTGACAGCAGTGAAATCTGTTTCAGATTTCCTCCTGTCAAAAAGGGGGGGAAGGAGGAGAATATTGGCTTTCTGCTGGCCCCTGAGGAGGTTCGCTTCCCGCTAGCCCCTTAAGAAATTAAGCCCCTTAGAAATTAGCCCACTTAGAAATTAAGTCGAGGAAATAGGTATGGTGCTTTCCCCTTTTTCTCATGTTTTATTGTGATCTTTCAGGGGAATTAGTTGTGGGCACCGGAACGTATTCAATTGATTTCTGGTTTTTCCCAGCCCAAGACACAAAAAGACTAAAGTCCTCAAGAACACACTGTGGCATTTGAAGAATTAAAGAGAGCTTTATGTCAAGCACCAGTTTTAGCAAACCCTGATTACAACAAATCGTTTATGCTTTTTGTGACAGAGCGGGATGGAACAGCACTATCTGTCCTAACACAAGATCATGCAGGAAAACACGAGCCCTGTGCTTATTTTTCTAGTACATTAGACCCAGTAGCACAGGCTTTGCCTGCGTGCCTAAAATCAGTTGCAGCAACGGCCTTAGCCATAAGACAAAGTGACTTGATAGTGCTGGGCCACCCTCTGACAGTACAAGTACCACACGCAGTAGAGGTTCTCTTGAACCGGACACAAACACAACACCTGACTGTAGCTAGACTGACAGGCTATGAGCCAACGTTATTTCAACCACACATAGAGATCAGACGATGCAACATACTGAATCCTGCTACCCTTTTGCCCTCCAGTACAGAAAGCGTTTCACCACACGACTGTGTTGAAGTAATACATACCGTGACTAAACCAAGACAAGACTTGACAGACGTTGCACTCCCAGACCCCGACCTAACACTATAAGTTGACGGCTCATGCATGAGGACAGGGGCGGGAGAATTAGTGGCAGCATATGCAGTGACTACTGATACTGTAATAATAGAGACTAAAAGAATAGACATATTGTCAGCACAAGCAGCAGAGCTCATCGCCCTGACACAAGCGTGCATAAGAGCTAAGCACCTGAGAGTAAACATTTACACCGATTCTCTGGCGAGAAAGAGGTTTCTTGACCTCTCATGGGGCCAAGATACAGCATGGCCCCCTTATTCAAGCCCTACTGGAAGCAATACATTTACCAACAGCCATAGCTATCCTAAAATGTAAAGCACATACTAGAGCCACAGATACCATTTCCCAAGGCAATGATCTGGCAGACCGAACTGCTAAACAGACAGCTCAGACCCCACTAGACATGACAAAGTTACAGGTTCAATAAGTGTCCAAAGCCATGACAGTTAGGGATCCTTCCAAGGATGTACAAGACATACAGACACATGCTACTATGAATTAAAGAAATGGTCGGAACAAGGAGGGGTACTGACTGATCAGGGTTTCTTTCTGATTCAATGGTACAAATAATCATAAATACCGCACATAGTCCTGCACACTTAGGAGAGAAAGCAATGATAGATAGCTTACAGAATATATGGTTCAACAAGCACCTGCGTGCAGCAGCGAAACAAAAGGTCAGAACATGTATGATCTGTTGCCAATTCAATCCAGGTAAAGGCATTCCGATGGAACAAGGTGGATTCCATCCACCTGACCACCCTTTTGAAGTGCTCCAAATGGATTATATCCAAATAAACAGATGTAGAGGTTACAAATATGTCCTGGTACTAATGAAGCAGGTGTCCCTTCTGTTAGGGTATACCTGGAAATTCCATTGTGTGCGACATCCTGAAGCAGCAGTTGCCCTCTTTTTCATGCGAATGGTAGCTCATTCTAGAACAGGCTTATCTCCCTATGAAGTGGTCTTTGGTAGACCACCAAATATGTGGGGCACTCCAATGCCTAAAAGATTACTGATGTTAATAGTAACATGCTGACAGATTACCTGGCTTCCTTGATGTCTGCACTACTCTCTTGTTGTTCGCAGGTTGCTGCCGCCTTCCCTGACAACACCCAGGTCAAAGAATACTCCATCGCTCCTGGATGGAAGGCGCCAAAGTCAGTGCTCTGGACCACGGGGACGGCCGTTAAAGTCAAAGTGCACCTTCACCACTCTTTTACAAAGGAAAAAGACTTTGAACTTGAATTTTGGATTTTGAACACCATTTTCTAGAGGAGACTCCCCAGCAGTTTCCACAAAGCTAAACTTAGATCTAAAAAAAAAGGTCAGAACCCGTTTGATCAATTAAGTCCACTAGGTGGTGAAGCGGTTGAACATGTATTCTGGCTTGCATAAGATCTTGGACTATAATATTAAAAACAAAGAGCAAGATGTGCATCACGATAATATGTATCAGCTTAATACTACATGCTATTTTTCCTCCTATTGCCTCACTCTTATACTCCTCCACTAATGATACCATAAAGCACACATTTAGTGATCTGCCATCCTATGAGCTATCATATCGACTTGCCTTACGCAACAATACCTTTATTCAGATGCTGCACCATTCACATCAGACTAGCAATGCTACAGACTGCTGGGTCTGTGGCCGACTCCCCCCCCTATCAGAACTATAAGGGAGTTTTGCCCCTCTTTCTCTGTCCGTTCACACACAATGGCTCCTGTGGAGCATGGTTTAGTTTGATTAATTCCCTAGATTCGAATTCCGCAGTTTATCAAGACAACTGGGTATGGGGAAACCTGAATTTAGTTTTTGCTTAAAGTCTGCTACCCTAACAAGGAGGGACTTCCCAAAAGAACAGGAACTGATCTAAGAAATGAAGTATATGGATTAGGTAATTTTACACTTAACCTCATGATCCTGAACGTTGAATCTGAAGCTACACCAATCTTGCCCGCCATGTCCGTATTCCCAGTAAAAGGGGAATTATGTATAAGAAAGAATGGCTCCATACACATGGGCCATAGTAAATGCACCACTGTAATAAAATTCAGTGATCAAGGCAAGTCTACATTTAGAGCTTCTCGTCATTCCTACTTTATATGTGGCCAGACCGCATATATACGCCTACCTCTAGATTGGGATGGTACCTGTTACATAGCATTCCTCCTACCACCTGTTTTCCTAGCTCCTCCTGATTATCATAGAAATACTCATTTAGTACACAATAGACAGCAGAGAGATCTCCCAATTGTCGATTACACTGAAACAGCATGGGAAAAATACACAGATTTCAATAAAGGTTTCTTTCCCTATATAGGTACAGTTACCAATAGTAAGCTGATACGTAGATTAACCAGAACCCTTGAAGCAGTAGTGAACGAAACTATTTCCGCCTTAGGCAATTTAACAGAAGAGCAGTCTGCTATGCGGATTGTTGTGCTTCAAAATAGTCTTGTCCTTGACGTTATCCTGGCCGATAGGGACGGAGCTTGTAGGGTCATCAAATCAAGCTGTTGCATTTTTCATACCAGAAAATTCGCCATCTGTATATAAAGCCATAACTCGCCTTCATAAGATTGTAAGCCAGATACACCAGAATCCAGGCACCTGGACTTGGTCCGGTTGGTTTTGGAGTGTATTATCTACCTTTGGATGGAGGGTCCTATCCTTCCTAGGTATTGGCCTTCTTATACTATTCAGTTGCTGCTTATGCCTGCAATGTGGACCAGCGATTTGTGGTCTGTGTGCCACATCGTGTATTCCACATCAAGGTTTTCACTCAAGATCCCGGAAGAAGAAAGAAGAAGAAATGATGCTCCATGAACAAATCGATGGATTAATGAAGATTGATGTCTCTTGATGGGCAAGTAGGGGACAAGGAGGGAATGTGGAAATATGGATTTTCATGATCAGTTATGTCCCCTATCTTGGACCCCAACGGTTTCATGTATAAATCACAAGTACATGTATGTTCCCTCCAGTTCCAGTTATGAAGACGCAAACACATGTGCGTCCACCGTCAACATACCCTCTGTCAGATCCGCCATGAATAGGCCGGATATTCCCTTCCTAAGTACGAAAGGCCACCGCCTTTATATGGCTCACTTATGCCATTTTACAGTCCAGGCAAGTAGGCCCTGATTCTGTCATCAAACTCTTCTTGCCTTCTGCCTCTGAAAGCTCCAGTCTGAGCCTGCATCTGTGACCATGAACTTTGTCTCATTCTCTGCGCGGCTCACGAAGCCTGACATCAGCCTATTCTCTGCCAAGAACTGTATTTCACCTTCGAATTATCTGCTTCCCCCTCAGCCGATGCATTCCTGCCTAGTAGTTTAAGTAAACATTCTTTCCAGTTACCGAGCAAAAGGCCCGACTTCTCTGTCTTTATGCAAGTAATTCATAGCCCTGTTACCATGGAATATTCCTACCCCCTCGCATTTAGTGTAGACACTTAGACGCTTGTACACGCACTCACAGTCAGTATAGAATAGATTTTGTCCGAGAGCCCTTCCCTTGTGGATAACATAGTTCTTTAAACATAGGATGTTAGATATGATTTGGGATTAGGTTGACTTGACCCCCCAGACTTTTTGTCTCCACATGTAGAGCTAAATGTCAAGTCCCCTTCACCCTCTAGTTGCGCGTCAATCACACGTCATGCTGCTGCGCGCGCATCTCTGCCAAGTATTTCTGCTGACATTGCGAAATCATCTCCAGGTATCCACCCACACATGACAAATTACCCATTATCATCAAGTGGACGCCCACATGGACGCCCACCTTCACGCCTACTTACACGCCCACATGCTCTTATCTCATTCTCTCTTGCTCTTTTGCTTACGTACAATTGAGAAATGTATATATACTGTACTCTGTGAATAATGTTTTGAGAATATTGAGAATACTTTTCAGCCCCGTCCAGATCCAATTTTGGTGATGGAAATATTCTCCCTTTGACTCGAGTTATTGGAATAAAGCCCTTTATGAATCTGATACCACAGACTCAGCCTCTTGCTTTATGCATGATCTTATTGATATCTGAAAAATTATGACAGCGTGATATTTTATTTACCACATTCCGGTCCAAGAAGGGCCTGGCCTGGCAGTTTGGACTGGACTGTTCCCAAGGGGATTAGGGTCAAGGCTGATTTGCATATAGCTGGGTCCAAACTGGAATGGCATGGTGAGCAAAATATTAAATGGATTAATCCCAGATCTGTGACTGGGGGTGAATGTTTGACAATGAACAGCATTCCGTCCATCATCATTTTGTGTTTCATTTATATGAAATCAAACACTATGTATTTTACCTGTGCTGTTTGAAACTAAAATAAATCTACCACTAATGATAATAAATATTTAAAATGCACCTTAGATTTTCTTTGATGTGCTTTGCTGTAACCTTATTTGCAAAAGCGTCTGGTCATGTTTATAACCTTGCAATGACACACACTTTTTGGGCCTAGAGGTACGAAAATAGGAATAGCGATTACCTAATTGCGATTGTTTGCAAATAGCAGATAGAAAATCATTCCTTATGTATGAAACTAATTGAGTTTTATTCAGTGACTCAATTGTGGGTCGCAAATGGACCTACCTCATGAAAAATAATGAGGTAGGTTGCAATTTGGAAGCCTTCACCTTGTGCCAAGATACTCCATTAGCTGGACACCTTGGGATACAAAAAACACTAGCAAACTGTGGTTTTGGTGGTCAACGTTGTTCAAAGATGTACACGATCATGTACAAACATGCCCTATATGTACCCAGAATAAAGCTTCCCACTCCATTCCCTGTGTCCAGTGCCAGTGACCCACAACCATGACATACCATCAGCATGGACTTCATCACTGATTTACCTGCTTCCAATGGTATACTACCATATGGGTAATAGTAGATCTGTTTTCAAAAAGGGTGCATTTTATTGCCTTCAAGTAGATACCAACTGCCAAGCCATTTCCCCTTTTTTCGTTCAACATATAATGCATTTGCATGGACTCCCCTCAGTCATAATATCAGCCAGAGGCCCACAATCTGTTTTCCGATTTTTGCACAACCTGTACAATGCTTTGGAGATTGACGCTTGAGTCTCGTCTACCTACCACCCAAAAACTGATGGGCACACTGAACGAGTAAGCCAGGCCCTGGCACAAACCCTGAGGTGCCTATTGATAACCAGACCTTACTACCATTGGGAGAATTCACGTACAATAATTGCAGTCACACCGCTACCGGGGTATTGCCCTTTTACTGTGCAACTGAGATGAACCCACATATGTAACCTGAGTATGTTGCAAGCCAGACTAGGTCTGCACCCACTGTAAAGGAATTAATAATACATTTGTCAAAACAGCAACAAGAAATACTCAAACATCTCCAACAAGCAAAAGCAGACATGATGAAACAGGCATTAAAAATTGTATAAAAGACCATAATTATAAGAAAGGGGTTAGGTTTGCTTCTCCACAAGACATCTACGGCTCCAGGGACCACGTAAGCTACAACCTCCATATGTGGGTCATTTCTCTTTGGACAGTATAATCAATCCCATAACTGTACGCCCCCTAATATCTGATTACTTACCTATCCCTCCAGTATTTCATGTGTACCTCCTAAAAGCTTACTGTGCCCAGACCGTCCCAGGACTTTCACCCCCTCCTATAGCTATCAATGGACAGCTGAATTTGAGGTTCAATGGATCCTTGATGCCAAAAGAGTGAAACAGAATATACATAGCTTCATAAACTGGAAAGAGTATGCTCAGGAAGATCAATCATAGAAAAACGTTTCCAATGTGCACTCCCTCCGTCTGGGTCACCTCTTTCATGCACGTCATCCCAACAAACCCTGCTCAGTAAGTCCTTCTTTGCAGGGGACTTGTAGTGACCCTGATCTCCTGTATTGCTCCTAATTTGAAGCAATAGGACACACCTAAACCCAGCACTCCCGAGAGGAGTCAAATGTCCTGATGCACCTTTAAATAACACACGTAAATCAGCACTCCCAAAAGACGAGCACTAAAACGAGACCCAGCACTCTCTTAAGGTGAGGCAAGAAACAGATTCAGGTGCATTTAAAGTGACACACAAATATTTATTAATCCAATACTTTTAGAAGGAAAGCAAACTACATTGGTTAATGCAGACTCCCAAATATCAAGTAAATTAGGCACAAAACCAAAAACAATATGGCAGATATACATGGAGCAGAGAAACTTGAAGATTATATACACAGAGTAAGTAAGAAGAATACATTGCCGAGGAAGTGTTCATCATCCTGCCAACTCAACTGGAGGAGCCCTGGTCAGACCAGGCAGAAGTCTGGATCGGTACCCTCAAAAGCTCCCTGCAGCAACAAGTCTGCTCAGCAAGCAAAATCACATCTGGGTGAAAACATCTCCTGCCTTTAATACCTTTACTCAACCTGAAAACTTGCCTCCTTTCTTCTGTTATGAAAGACCGAGCTGACCGTACTGGTCTGTGTCAAGGTCAAGACTAGGGGCTAGGCCCCTGTATTTTGACTCTGAGACAGAGCTGTACATTCCACAAATTTCTCTGGCAACAACAATCTCTGCCCTGAAGGGTACGAAGCACGCATCCCACACAACATGTTCCGGTTTACTCTGCTCGGTGAGGGATGAAAACAAGTGAAGAGCTAAAACATGCCCTCCCCACTCTTCAACTGAGCACAGAAAATGGAGTTTGTTATACAAAATGGAGTCAATATATAGTTCTTAATAGCACTACATTTCATTTATTTATTCATTTATTAGGCACACAAATCATCCCTGAGGGGATCTCTAGGTGCCTTGGCAGCAAGGGATATCACACCGTACGAAGGTAAGATTATAGGGTGAATAACCAAGTTTTCAAGAGTTTTTAAAGAGAGTGAGATCAGAACAGGCACAGATAGCCAAGGGCATCTGATTCCAGTGATG
Organism: Triturus cristatus; assembly: GCF_964204655.1. NCBI lineage: Eukaryota > Metazoa > Chordata > Amphibia > Caudata > Salamandridae > Triturus > Triturus cristatus. Next base: position 943,743,520 of record NC_140587.1, on the reverse strand, counting down.
AGGGGCCAGGATTGAGAAGGAGCGGCTCCTGAACCTGGTCGTTTGGCTATGTTTGGGGCATAATAGTAGTAGATCACTGGATCTGAGCTGGCGGACAAGGAATGTATGGCTGTAATTTGTTTCTGAGGTAATACGGGCCGTTTCCATAAAGAGTTTTGCAGACCAGACAAAAAAGTTTAAAAAGGGCGCGCTTTTTGATCAGTAGCCAATGGAGGGAGCATAGCATGGGCTCTGAAGAAAAGCGAGGAGGGAGGTTCAGGACAAGGTATGAGGCTGAATTCTGTACCTTCTGGAGCCTAGCTAAGAGGCTTTCATTTATTGCCACCAATAAGGCATTCCCATAATCAATGCAACTTATTATCAGGGCTTGTTCTAGGGTTTTCTTGGCCTGTAGTGTGGTCCACTGAAAGACTTTCTTGAGCATTCGCATAAGGCTAGAACAGATTCCGGGGATGGTTTTGACGTGCTCACTCATGGAGAGATTATCATCTATGAGAACTTTTAAGTTCTTTGCATATTTTTTGGGGGTATGTGGTGGACCCAACTCCGATGGCCACTAGTCGGCCGACCAGACTGAATGGGCATTTACGAATAAAAGGATCAACGTGTTATTCATATTGAGCTGCATTTTGGTCATCCATGTGGCAATTCTTAATAAACAGTCGTTGAATTTAACTTTGGTAAGGGTCGGGTTATGGTCCATAGTGATGACCAATTGTGTGTCATCGGCCTAAGAGATGGTTTCGAAACCACATGACCTGATAAGTTTTGCCAGGGGGGCATATAAACATTAAAGGGTGGGGCTCAGAATTGAACCCTGTGGCATCCCTTTGTCCAAGACCATAGATGTAGATGAATAGTTGCCCAGCTGAACCAAATGGGTACGTTCAGACAGAAAGTTCTTAATCCATTCCAGAGCTTTACCGGTGATACCAATCTTCCCTAGTCTTTGTACTAAGATTTGATGGGAGATGATATCAAAAGCCGCTGACAGATTCAAGAGAACCAGCATAGCTGACGATCCCTGGTCTAAAGCCAGATTGATGGTATCAGTGATCTCTACTAAGGCTGTTTACGTGCTATGAGATGCATGGAAACATGGCTGAGAGGAGTCCCGCAGGCAATTCAATTCAAGGTAAGACACTAGTTGGAAACTTACTAAGGACTCTAGGATTTTGGATAGGAAAGGAAGTAGGGATATAGGTCTGTAACGTACAATATCCAGGGGATCTGCTATGTTTTTTTTTTAGAAGGGGTTTGATGCATGCTGTCTTCTATTTAAGAGGAATAGTGGCCGACTGTAAGGAAAGATTACATAGATCTGTGATAGGAGTAAGCAAAATAGGAATCAGAGTGGTAATCACATGGGGCGGCAAGGTCTAACATGGAACCAGTTTTTATAGTGTTTAGTCGGACCTATATTTGATCCTCTGTAACTGAAGTGAAAAGTTCCAGAGTAGAGGACTGAGAGGAGCCTTGAGATACCTGAACCATAGGTATTGAATAGTTTGCAAAAGAGTTGGAGATAATATTAAACTTTTGTTCGAAGTGTACAGCGAGGTTATCGCAATGTGATTGCGAAATGGGTATAATAAGATTTCAACTGCTCAGGTTCCTTAAAAATTTTAAAGAGCTCTTTTGAAGAGTTTTTTGCAGAGTTAATTCTCTCAGCCATGTGCATTCTTCTTGCAGTGAATCAATATTTTAAATACTTCCTTAAAGCTATTTTATAGGCAAGTCTTCCCTCCTCTTATTTAGATTTCCTTCATTTACGTTCTAATACTTTGGATTTCTCCTTCTTTAGAGATTCAGATTAACGGGTGGGGGGGTCCCTTTTCAATTTTAGTCTTTTTACTGGGGCAATGGTGTCTAAGGCCTTTGTAATAGAATCTACAAAGGCTTTTAGAGCAAGATTTTTTGTCTTCATAATCAGTTATGGTAAGGGGGAGGAAGACAGGGAGGAAAGCAGAAGGGGCTACCTTCCTCCAGGGTCTTGTAAATATAATGCTCTGACAGAGGGTTTCCTTGTGTTTCTGAATGTCTAAATGGAAATCTACAGAGAAGTGATCAGTTCACACCTGCACAAAAGGAGTGTCTACTACTAGATTAGTAGCATCTGTAAATATTAAATCAAGGGTATGCCCTGCTAAATGGGTGGGTCCTGACACCATTCGATGGCGACCAAGTGATTCCATGTCTGATTAAAGTCGCATGGTGTCAGCATCAGTTTGATTATTAATGTGATAATTAAAGTCCTCCAGGAGCAGAAAATGATCTGATGTTAAAATGTATTGAAAGATTATAAAAAATATTTAAAATAAGATCAGCAGGTTACAAGGAAAAACAACAGATTGAAAGTGTAGTAGAAAAAGCTTTTGAATTGAAAAGAAAATTATTTATATTGGTATTGAAGAGAATAAAAACATTGAAGAAAACAATGCACTTTATGAAGGAGAAAAGCAAAAGAAAAAGACTGGTTAATGGAAGTAACTTTTCCAAATACTTTCGAGTGAATGGAAGCACACTTCTAGTACTGAGCCTTTTTTTAATGAAGAAAGCTATTTTCAACAAAATACATTAGTTCATGCAGTTGGTACCAGTGGTCGTTGTTACGAGATAAAGGATGGTTGTCCAATTGAAAAAGAAAAGATGGTTCTTACAAATGTGGAAGAAGTAATAGCTGAAGAAGTTCAAGGGAGTCGTACACAAGCTCCAGTAGTGTATAAGTGGATTGTAGTAGTATTTGTAGTATTCAGCAGGAATCTATTACAAGTTTCTTTTACAAGAATATGCCAAAAAAAGTCTTAAACAGACGACTAGATCCATGTAAAGTGAGAAAATATACTGACTTGCAAGGTCATTCCCTGGCTTGGCTTTCAAGACAAGTGTGTCAAAGTACTTTCCATCATTTAAGAATGTTAGAAGTACACCACTCAGAAATGCAGAAGTTAGTAAGGAGACTCTACTATGTAACTAGTCCTGCATTATGTTTAAGTGAAATGAGCACAGTTCTTTTGCATGGTTCAGTATCGGATGTAAAAAACTTTTGTGATGATATTCAGTTTTGTTTCTGTGGTTCACAAGAGGAGTATAGAGAAAGTGAGAGCTTGATAAGTGTAGGTGTTGAAAAACAGGTGGAAGATATTAGTACTGAGAAGTTTGCAGAAGAAATTACAAAGTTTAAGATACTTTTTAATTTTTTTAATTTTATTTAACATAAAACAAGCACAGTACATACATTACATGGGTAGATACATGCTTATACAATTTGTATGACAATGTGAGAATACATAGCAGCGTCCGTAACCTTGTTGAGGACATTGGTCAATTTATCGTTGGCATCATTTCATAAACACCATCACCATCTAATAGCGTGTCTTTATGAACTGCAACCGTAAGCTTCTGATCACTTGTGTGCATTCCTTGGATCTTATTGATACTTGGGCCATACACGCTGTAGGAAGGTGGAATCTGACTGCATGGTTGCCCCCACTTTTTTCCTGGTGTTTTGCTGTAGCTTTCAAATAAGGTTGTCTTTAACCTATCACCTCTAAAGGGTTGCTTGGACTAGTGCAAGGTGCCCACTATAACTTGTGGACAGCATATACCAGGCCAACTTCTCACACACGCTCTACTTACATCAAGGTGCGTGTGTATTGCTTGTGGTATTGACAGGGTGTGCTAGTAAATATGCTTTGAGGGGTCCCATATATCTCTGGGGTGCGACGCCAATGGGAGGAGTTCAGCATATGCAAGTGTTTGCTCCTGCCAAAAGATCATATCTCTGATCCAATCCTTAAACTTAGGTGCCCTGCCCCATTCCCATCTACATGCTATTGCCCGCTTCGCCAGCAAAAGCCCAAGAGACACAAAGCGACGATATACCACATCTATATTCTCCATGTATTCCAGCAAAGCCAGCAGTGGAGAAGCCTGAATTTGAAGTGATGCCATCTGTTTTGAATGCTAAAAACATGTCGCCAGTATTCCTACACGGTGCTGCATTCCCAAGCAAGGGGTAAAAAGTCCGCAGTCTCCATTCCACATCTGTCACATTTATCATTATCTCGCAGTTTAAACCTGTACATTTTAACAGGGGTGTAGTAAGTACGGTGCAAGAATGTATAATGTGTGAAGCGTAAGCGACTTCTAGAGGATATTTGTTCTGTCTGGGTACAGCAGTAGTGCCATTGCTTGTCAGTAATTTCCTGTCCAGTGTCTGTAGCCCACCTGTCCCAGGCAGAGCATTTGTCTGGGGCCTGGCTGGCATATATACCATTTTTGAATTTTTGTTATGCAGATTTATACTGCGCAAACTCGACCCAAAGGTATTAGAGCGCTTTACATGAGCACCGGTTACGTTGCACAAACACACATTCAGGCACGGAGGGATTAAGTGATTTGCCCAGAATCACAGGATGTGGACGCGACCCTGAGGCTCGAACGTTGGTTTCCAGCACCAAAGTCAGCAATCTAGCCGTCATACCACATCCTTTCCACATGATATAATGTAGACACCACATGTGAGGCCCTATCACAATGCAATGTTGTATGTAGGGGGGACTTCCTGTGGCTCTTGAAGATACATAGGTGTATGTTCTTTTACACCTTGTCTTAACCTGACGTATAAAAAATGTCCATGGGAGAGGGTGTCCCTTTAGGAAACATCTGCTGCAGAGTGCGGAACTTGCCATTTAAATATAGGTCCTCCCAACAGGTAATATTAAACTTAGCTTTAGTCTGTTTCAGACCCCTTCTTGTAATACTGGCATCTTAGGATGATATACAAGGAGAAGCAAAGGTCAGTAAAGCATAGGTGCTTGCATGCGTTTAGCAATGTGTTGCCATGCTCTAACCAATGTTGGGTCAGCTTCGCGAGGTGTAGTAGTGGTTAGTATGGCACCTTCCAGGGGAACGGGATCCACTAACCATTGTTCTGATGCCACTTGTGGCATGTATTTAGGATGATGAAACCAATAGTGGGCATAATGAGCTTGTGCACATATATAATACAGTTCTAAATTAGGGATATCAAACCCTCCTTGGGAGTAGGGCCTGGTGAGTGTCTCCCATTTCAGTCTGAGTTGTTTGCCACCCCATGTTAGCCGAATTAACTCCGTGTTCAGCGCGGCCAATAAATGTCTGCCTGGGTCATATGGGATGTTCAAAACAAGATACAAAAGTTTTGGGGAGAATAATAATCTTAATGAGTTAAGTGTGTCCCGCCATGGTGTCAGGGACTGTCCGGGGACTATGTCAGGAACACAGTCAGGGACTTGGGCAATGACTGGGAACGGGGTAGAAAACGTACACAGAGAGGAGTACAGCGCTGCCCAGGCTCACACAGTAAGTCAGAGGAGGAAAAGGGATCCAAAGGGGAAGTCTGTACAACTGAACAAGATGACTAAGACCCAGAAAGGACAGGCACTTAGGAAGTAATTTAGCATTCAGAAAAACTACACCCAGGATGAATGTGCAAGACACATATATGAAACAACATTAACAATAAAGGGGAGTGTAGGGTAAAGCACTCAGGAGCTCCACACGGAAAGACTGAAGTTCAGTAAGTTTCTCACCCACAATTGCTGTTACAGATACTGACTACAAATACCCACATATGGGATATGCATGCAAAGGCAGGGTCTGTGGAGGTTATACCTATGGTGATGTTATAAATGCAACTCAAAGGCAATACTCCAGGTGAGCAAGAAACACCACCTAGGTAGTCAGCTGTGCCCATGGATCCTGGCGATCAAACAGGAACACGCAAGTCAGTAACAGCAAGGGGGTAGAACTAAATACACGCACAATAGACAAGGAGCTAGCAAGGAGGAGTGCTAACAGGAAAGGAAGGAAATCACAGTGCAAACTTGGCAGAAAGTAGGTAACAAACATACAAGGCAACAGAAGCAAGACAGCAGAATGGAAAGACAGCAAACCAAGAACTGGAACCAAGGAAATGGGAACAAAAGGCAGGGACTGGAAAAGGATATACAGAAGGGGAGGCTACAAAGGTATACTAGAATAGCGCAGGTTCAGGAATCAAGAAAACAAAGTAGCATCGAAGGCAGTGCTGGGGTAGGAACGAGAATTGAGCTAAGGCTCAGGAGTCAAGGTAGCACTGCAGGCAGTGCTAGTTCAGGAACAGGGGAATTACTAAAACTCAGGAGTCAAGGTAGCACTGAAGGCAGTGCTAGTTTAGGAGAAGGGAAACTGCTGCAGTTCAGGAACAAGGAATGCTTAGGCTCAGGAGTCAAGGTAGCACTGCTGGCAGTGCTAGTTCAAGAGGAGGGAAACTGATGCAGTTCAGGAACAAGGAATGCTAAGGCTCAGAAGTCAAGGTAGCACTGCAGGCAGGCTAATGCAGGAATAAGGAAAACAGCAGGAACTCAGGAACAAGGAATAACTAGATTTCAGGAAACACTGGAAAACAAGGATATCAAAGGTTCAGGAAACACTGGAACAAGGATCGGTCTCACCAGTATACAGCTACTATGACCAACCTTGGCCTGAAGGGAGCTGGGGCTTAAAAGAGATCACAGTAATCACATGCATTAGATGTGAGCAGGCTAGCAGCAGCCAGCCACAGGTGAGCTGAATTCCTCCACCCATCCTTGACCTGCAGGGGTGGAGACGAAGCAGTGAGCAGGGAATTCTATGTAATGGAGTTTCAGGCATGAGCAGGACGGCTTCCACAAAACCCGGCATGGATTGGGAATGGATGTCAATTCCCAAATAGTGTCAAAATGGCTGGAAGTCAGTATATTCATACAGGGGAGTGTCTGGAAGCATATTAGAATACTGAAAAGCCCCACAATTCGCCCCCCGGTGGTGGGAACGAGAGCACAGAGAGTGAATCGTGACACATGGAAAGTGGGAGTGGGATCCATCTCGTGATGCTAACGGTGAAGCTCTCCAATGCCCTGTCGTAGTTGAGACGCATCAGTTCAGCCCGATCAGTGGCAATGTAGATTCCTAGATATTTCACCTCCGTATTACACCATTCTATTGGGAAATCTGGAGTGAACGCTGTCGCAGATGCAGTGAGTGGAAAAATCTGAGATTTTTAGTCCAATTTATGTGTATACCAGAGAGTACTCCAAACCGCACAAATTCAAGCAATATCAGATTAAGAATCTGTTGGGGATCTCTAATATACAAGGCAATATCATCTGCGTATAGTGAAATGAGTATTGGGCGTAACTGATAGCGCAGCGCTTTATCTTGGTGATGTTGCCTGATTTTGTCCACCAGGGGTTCAATCGTGAGAGCGAAGAGCAGTGGGGAAAGGGGGCACCCCTGTGGGTGCCCCGCGTGATGGGAAAGGGGAGGGGAAGTATGACCATTAATTAGGGACTTAGCTACCAGGGAGGAGTACAGAAGTCGTACCCATGATAGGAATCCTTTAGGAATTCCCATGTATTGAAGTATGGTAAATAGATAATCCCATTCAACCGAGTCGAAGGCTTTCGTGGTGTCTAAAAAGACTGCCACTAGGGCCAGCTGAGGGTCTACATTTTGTAAAATAGAGAAAAGAGTATGAAGATTGTACGACGTTGCCCTCCCTGGAATGAAACCAGCCTGATCTGGCAATACTAATTTCTCCATTAACAAGCTAGGCCTGTTTGCCAATATTTTGGCGAGAATATTTGCATCATAGTTAATCAGAGATAAGGGGCGATAGGAATCACATGTATCCCTGGGTTTACCAGGCTTTAGTAGAGATGTAATGAGAGCTTCTCTCATAGAGCCCGGAAGGACGCCTGTTTCTTGAGCCTCTTCATAGACCTCTTTCAGTATGGGAATCAATTGGTCAATGTATGTTTTATAGAAGTCAATTGGGAGACCATCTGACCCCTGGGCTTTACCGGACTTCATCTGCATAATTGCAGCTTGTATCTCATCGCTTTCGAGGGGCGCAGCTAGGAATTCTTTCTGTGCATCACCCAGCCAGTCAAGAGCTATATCCTTCAAATAATTAGGTATATCAGGTGGTTCTTGTCTACGAGTGCTATATAGTTCGGAATAGAATGAGGAAAAGATGTTAAGGATATCGTGACTGTCTCTATACCGTGTCCCATCTCCATCCAGAATTTCTAACACGTGATTGGAGAAGCGAGGTGTGCGAACTTCTATCGCCAGAGCCCTAACTGGGGAAAGTTTAAGATACTTTGATGTGAAAAACCAACTATGTTTCGTATTTATTATCAACATACTCACTATAAAAGTCAAACTAGTAATGTTGATGTGTATTTAAAGAGGGAAAAGTAAAACAATTATAAGTGGGAGCAATTTGAAGCCTATTTGTTGATGGAAGGTCATTTTGAGTTGGCTACTGATCAATGTATTTATAAATATTGTTACAACAAATTAGAACAGGACAAAATGCCAGCTAGAGCAGTATGTAACAACTTAGAGTTAGTAGCTATTCCTCCGGAACTGGCAGATTTAAATACATATGAGTCCATTCTTATTCAATCTGTGCACCTGTTTCAGGCTATAGTTTGTATGGAGCCTAAAACAGGTAAACTGCCTCCAACAGATTTACAAAGAGGTCTGAAAGGAAGAGTTGTGTATGTACGTTTAGATTTTAAGAGAAAAATTGAAACTGTTGGTATAGAGAGAGAGGAAACTGAGCCTGTAGCTATAGTAGTTAATGGTGTACCAACAAAGAGTCGGAAAATATGGCAAGAGTTAGTAGATGTCACCAAAATTCAAAAGGCTACATCATATCTTGTACAGAACAATATTTATTATAAAATTGTAACTGTGGAAGAACAGGAAATATATTTAGAAAATGATACAGAAATTTCAACTGGCCAAATAGAAAAAGTGGACAAGTCCAGGAGTGAAGAGATTTAAGAACATTACAGTATACATCCTCTACATTCAAAAGAAGTGATTGGAAACACTATTGAATTATTTCAAATGAAGAAAGCAAAGGGAACTCCCATGAGTGTATGGGAAAAAAGTTTAGAAGCTCGTTGTTTTCCACAGCTCTTCACCACTGGAAAAGGTGGACGATATGACAAACGACCACTACAGATTCCATCTTCAGAATACCGTTCAACAAGATTGTACTCGGAAGATCCAAGATTTCGACAGTGTATTCCATATATATTTCATCTTCTGTTTGAAAGTGATTTGTCTGGACTTTCATATGCAGTGAACCACATAATGAAATCAGGAGTTCAGCTTACACAAGTTTCTGCAAAGGAATTCTTGGACAAAGTTCAACAAAGAGACGATCATTTAGAATCTCAGTTAATTGATTTTATGGCGTGTCAATGTGGTACTAATGAGTATTGGTATCATCGTCAGGAAGAACTTAAATGTATGTTATGAAACTTAGGTACACCTACGTGGTTTGTTATACTTAGCTGTGCAGAATACGCATTGTACAATTTACTTGAATTTCTACGACAAGCAAATGCAAATGTAAAAAACATTGATTTGAAGACAGCTGGAGCACTGTGTTCCTTTGATCCTGTAAATGTATGCAGATATTTTAATCATAGGTTTTAAGCTAGGATGTCTTTTATCAGCAATAAAAATAATCCACCTCTTGGAGAAGTTACTGATTTGTTTTGGAGAAAGGAGTACCAAGCCAGAGGTGCTCCTCATATACACATGCTATTATGGATCAATAATGCACCTAAATTTGGAACCGATTCTGATTAAACTGTTTTGTCTTTCATTGATGACTATGTTACCTGTGCCATTCCAAAAAAAGGAGGAGAAAACAGCTTGAGACAACAAATTTTACAGTTTCAAAGTCATCGATGTGGAAAATATTGTCGACAAAAATACAAGTCAAAGGGAATATTTTATACAAAATGTCGTTTGGGATTCCCACGTTCAATAATTTCAAAAGGAAGAGTCAACAGTTTCATGTCAGCAGTAAGGCATACTATAACTCAAAAATATCTGAAGAATACATACAACATAAAATATTAATGACTACAATCCAGTGATTTTAACACTGTAGAATGCAAACATGGATATCCAGTATATGCATATAATTCAATTGCTGTTGCTCGCTATGTTACATCATATATAACCAAATCTGAAAAGACAGGGTTGAAAGAAATGTGGGAAGAAATTTCACAAGAGAAGAGTCTTAGTAACCTATTCCCCAGCTGTTATGAATTGCATGAAACCACAGGTATTTCAAAATGGTTGCGGTCGAGGCGTCCAGTCTGTTCCTTCAATCTCAAGGGAGGAGGCGTGATTTCGCTTTGTCGGTGTTCTGCACTTATCAAGGTAAGCTTATGTGTCTGGATGTGATTTACCCCCACTTCAAACGACTGTCTTGTTGGTAATTTGTTTTTATTAATATGCAACGTCTCTCTCTGCACTTTTGGGGTTGGCCTGATTGCATTTATCAAGTTAAGCCTATGAGATTGGATATGGCACAATCTCCATTCCTTACGTCTGTATTTTTGGCAATCCGTTTTTTACTGGGTGTGATGTTCCTTTATGTAGTCCGGGTCTATTTTGTGCTAGGATCCATGGGGTTGACACTGGGAGACGACGGGAGGGCATGTATCTCCTCTGCTTGTCGTGGCAGTATTTATACTACCACAGTTGTTTCTTTTTCACTTGGATTTCTCATAACGTGCCATCTGGTATGTTGCTTGTTTTTATAATTTATCAACATGGCCCAGATAGAAAGGGAGTTTTCTTGAGTTGATATAGTATCATGAGAATATTTGGGGTCACCAATATGAGCGTATTTTATATTTGCTCTCATTTTGTTCATTTATAGGTGTGGAATTTTTATTTGTGTTCACATTGGTCCGACATACCTGATTGTAACCATACATTAGATCTTGTCCTGATCCGGACGATTTGGAAGTCAAGGTCCTTAGTTTTATACAAAATTTTGACTAAAGAATAAGTAAGTATTAGGATTACGTTTCCTTTACACTTTTTGACTAAATCTTGTCATTAAGCCCCATGTAAAATGCTTTCATCGTTTTATTTATAGGTGTGAAACGTTATATTTTTTTTTATACACTGGGACTCCGGCCTGCCATTGATGTTACGTGTCGTTATCTGATTTAAAAATAGCAAGTATTTCCTGGTATGGTTTCCAGCATAAGTTCCAGACCTCCAGATGTGAATATATATGGTCTGTTAGGTGTACTGAGGTCTGCCTTTCCTCTTCCCTTCTACTCAGATAAAGTTTACATGTCATGATCTAGACATATCTGCTGATCTTTCATCTTTAACACGAACATCCTTGATACTGGATGTCAGGAGTACTTTACCTTTGGTGCGTATCAGTGATTTGCATGGTTGATACTTCTGTTACCTCCATCCTCATTTGTACCTTGCTTCACTGTTGTTACCATCACTTTTGATGTTTTATATTTCACGCCTTGTGCTCTCACCGGGGGCGTTGTTCCTCTCATTTATCCTGTTATAAGATCGTAACTTGTTTGGGGACTCCCACGATTTGGGATCTCTCCGCCTGTTTCACTTTTCTTCACTACCTTTCTTCTATCACTGGTGTTACACTATCGGGAGATATATCTCATCAATTTTTACATACACCCTTGGTCCTTTTTATGATGGCTGATTCTATATTTCAAAAACTATCTCTAAATAACCTCAGTCTCTGGTCCAGTGGGCCTTGTTTAAAACACATCCCCTTTAGGGACATTTAAATAATGTTTTGGATGCCATAACATGTGGGCTTCCTTGCTTGGGAGCAAAGATCACCCCTTAAATGTAAAAAAGTTTATATAAAAAAGGCTGATTAATGACGTAAATATACATACTGTAAATATTTTGATTGCAGATAGTCTTGATGTACAGAGTTATTTTGTCTTGGCAAGTTATCTTTTAAATGTTGTCACTATTCATGGATAAGATGTCCGTGTGAAGTATGTTCTTTCTCCTGAATGAAAATACATACATACTGAGCCAGTCTTGTCTAATAAGTAATTGTTTGTGCGGTTGTGTTGTACAGGTCATGTGTTTCTTATATATGTTTGTATATATATATATATATATATATATATATATATATATATATATATATATATATATATATATATATATTACCTACTGGCGGTCGCCAGTAGGTAGTTATAGTTAGGACCCCTTTTCCATAGGAAAACCTCAACATTCTATTTTGAATAACTTTGGCGCCGGTCGATGAATCCTCGCGAATTTCTCAAAATAGGTGGGGCACTACGCTCCGCTCCTACCCTGAAAGTCTCGGGGGGATTCGTCAAGCGGGGACTGAGATAAAAGGGGGGTCCCAAAACGCGTTTTTCCCATGCATTTTTCCATAGGACCTTTAGAACGAGCTACAGCCCGAACGGCTGAACAGAATTACTAGAAATTTGGCAGAGAGGTAGTCCCTAGGTCAAGGAAGTGCCTTTTGTAGGTTTGGTGTAAATCTGTTCAGTAGATTCTGAGAAAATAGCCTTTAAATCAATATATATATCTGAGCCCGCTTACGGTACGCTTACCGTACGCTTACCGTAAGCGTACGGTGACGTGCGCGAGCGCGATTCTGATTGGCTCTTAGATCTTAGTAAACATTCGAATCGGCCGAAACCAGGAAGCGGCGGCCGCCATTTTGTCTCTCGCACTGAGTGTTGTTTATCAAACAAGATGGCCAAAAACATGTTACGGGGCTGTTTTGACAACTCCCTCCCACATAGTCATGTTGAGGGAGTCCCCAAACATCCCCCAAGAGCAAAAACGGTTTTATTTTTTTTTCGGCAATTTCGCCGAGTACGCTTACCGTACGCTTACCGTAAGCGTACGGTAAAAAAAAAAAAAAAAAAAAAACACTATCCACACTTACTTAATAGGTAAAAAAAACTAAATTTTGGCAACATGAAATTATAAAATCGAAATAAAAAAAACACTATCCACATTGACCCCACCCCCTGTGCTTTTGGTGGCCGAAGGCCACCAAATGTACAGGGCTTATTAAAGTTGATAAAAACCGTGCACGGAACGAACTGCGTTAAGTGGGCGCGCACGCCTCGAATGGCGTAAAGTAACTTAGCATTTAAAAAACCGTACAAATTCACTGAAAAAACCATAGGTTTCACACACGTTATAGTTAGGAATTAGCATTTAAAAAACCTTGCAAATTCACTGAAAAAACCATAGGTTTCACACATGTTATAGTTAGCGGAAATTTTACTGATAAAAAACCAGTGAAATTGCCCCGTTATAGTTAGTGCTGGCAACTATAACTCACGCGACCGCAATCTTCTGCTGATGACGTATGTGTCTTTATGAAAAAAAAATATTTGTAATATATGTATAGCTAAAAATGTATGGAAGAAGACATGGGCAAATAAGTGTCTAAATACAGTATTAGCATCAGCAGAGGATTGCGGTCGCGTGAGTTATAGTTGCCAGCACTAACTATAACGGGGCAATTTCACTGGTTTTTTATCAGTAAAATTTCCGCTAACTATAACATGTGTGAAACCTATGGTTTTTTCAGTGAATATATATATATATATATATATATATATCACCAATACCTCCTCCTTGCGAAAAGAGCAGAGGCCACACAGGGGAGTCTTGGAAGCACTTTTAATTAAACTGCGGCAAATGCATTTCGGTCCAACGACCTTCTTCAGTGCCAAAGTAATGAGGAGGCTGCCACCCACCGCATTAAATTAGTCCTGCCATGTTTCCATTGGTGGAAAACTGCTCCTCCCCCATCAGGTAACTGTTCACCCATTCACAGTTCACAGGATACTGGTGAACTGCAAGTCCCAGAATGCATTTTTGCCGAGGTAGGTGATGCGAGGGGTCTATATTACCAAGTGGTCAGCGGTAAGCAGGATCGCAATGTGAGTGAGAGCCCATTTCCTTAATAGTTCAAGTTAAAACGCCTCCTCGAGTCCCCAAGACTGCTGCAGTCCCCAAGTTCAGGATTCGTTTAGGCGGGGGCAGTAATAGAAATCCATTCCGCCCAGCTCGAAGTCAATGACCCCAATACACCGCCTCTTCTTCTCCCAGACCTGGAGGTGGGCTGAGATATATATATATATATCCAAAGCACAGAACTCCACCTGGGGCCAGCCGAACTTGCGGCGGGTGCAACCGGGAAGCGGTGGTGGAAACCGCTTAAAAAACAGCAAAAACAAGGAGTTCATGGTACTCCCAAGGTCCGGTGCACTCACGGGGGTGTGTCGGCTATAAAACATCTGCAGACGCGTTTCTGGCTCTTGCCGTCATCAGTGTGGGAAAGCCGTCAATAAAATGACACAGTCATTTAAACGGTTCTGCCATATGGTTAGTGGATCCTTGGCCAATGAATGGCCGGCAATGGGGCGCACCCGGTTTCATTATTTATTGCCTAATGCAATGTCTATGGCGCTCCCATCGCTAAAAAAATTAATTGGCAGCCGTGATGACTGTGCATATACATTCCCTCGCCTGTCGCTGGATTAAAAACGGAAACACTGTGAGTGTCCCACATATGGTAAAAGCACTCTAGCTTTGTATAAGCCACAACCTAAATAGGTCAACAGAGTCCATAAGCAGCGGTTCGGCAGCCCAAATTGAATCCAAAGCACAGAACTCCATGTGGGGCCAGCCGAACTCGCGGCGGGTGCAACTGGGAAGCTGTGGTGGAAAACGCTTAAAAAACTGCAAAAACAAGGAGTTCTTGCCATCATCAGTGCGGAAAAGCCGTCAATAAAACGACACAGTCATTTAAACGGTTCTGCCATATGGTTCGTGGATCCTTGGCCAATGAATGGCCGGCAATGGTGCGACACCGGTTTAATTATTTATTGCCTAATGCAATGTCTATGGCGCTCCCATCGCTAAAAAAGATATATATAATTCCATAATATATATTAAATAATAAAATGTAGTTTCAGTTTCATTTTCAATGTAATGACGTCAGTGCACAATGTGCGCAATTGTAATTACATTGAAGAAAAACAAGAGCCTCGGGAGGTTGGGGAAGCTCTTCCCCCCCTCCCTAGGCAAAAATTAAAAAAAAAGGAAATCCTTGCTCATATTGTTTATCTCTCATCAGAACACAACAATTTCTACAAACAGCACTGATTACACTGTATGGAATGAATCCTTAGTGATCAGTTTTGATAGCAATAAGTTAAACGGCTATTTAATACTTAATCCCGTTACTTCTCTTTTAGGATAAATCTGCCCCAGAGTCTGGATCAAGTGAGTACAGGTAACCAAAAGACCTCCAGATCCAGTGTTTTGCTGTTTCTCACTCTCATCCAATTTCCCATTCCCTTACTGGTGTACCCACACTTCATCTTTATGTTAATGGTTAGGCCATGACTTGACAGCCTAAGGAGATAGTAACTGGTTTTAGAATTTAGAGTCGATATCTACTCTTAAGGATTTAAGTTAATGATCTTAACAGTCTCTGGCTAAGGACCAGTGCCAGATCATCTGCATTTCCACAGACAGCGGCCTCAATCCCATACTTTCCTGTTTTTTAGGAAATGCATGATTGTGGTGTTGCCTGTTTGTATCAGAATGCTGTTTGTTGTCAGAGATGGAAAGGAGGCTGTGCAACCCGCATGAACTGCTCTCAATCTCAGATAACTGATGTGGTATGAACTTTCCTTGTCCACCCACTGTCACTGAACTGACAGGTGGTCTAGAAGAGCTCCTCAACCTGTCAGAAATGCATCTGCTACAATATTTGTGATGGTGTCACCTAAAAAGGAATTCTTTTGAGTAGATTAAGACTCTTGCACTACTATATCAAGGATTGCTTTGCTGAGATAGTTAATTGCACTCTGTCTCTTTAATTGGCGCATCTCTGAGATAATTGATCTTTCATGCATTACAGCAGGGATCTCATATGCAGCCTTGCATTTGGGACAACGTAAATACAAAATGCTACAGAACCGAGAGGGCAGTAGATCTGCAAAGCTGTTGGACTGGTGGTATTCTATAAGAGATGGGACTTGTCTCGGGTAGATAACACTCTCAACTCCAAAGGATACACTTTTCGTCCTATCATGTCTATAGTTGCACCTATGTATGACAGATGTTGTACTAGTATCAAGATGGATTTTGAAAAGTTGATTTGGAGGCCTGCAGGCCTAGTTGTTTGTGGAGCATCTTGAAAGATGTTTTAAAATTATTTTCCACCTTCGTCTAAACGTGTGTGCTTTGATTAACCAGCCATCCAAGTAAGGGTAGGCAAAGATCCCCTTCCTTCGCAGGTGAGCTGCTATTACTGCCATGTATTTGGACAACATGTGCAGAGTTGATTTTAGGCCAAATGGTAGAACTGTGTATTGATAATGTTAGGCCTCACCACAAACCTCAGGTACATTTTGTGGTGTCATGCGACAGGGATGTGGAAGAACTCGCCTTGCAGATCTATAGTACACATCCACTTGTTTAGTCTTGCATTAGATATATCTGTAGCAGGGTGAGCATCCAAGATTTCTTTTTCTTCGTTTCTTCATAAATCTTTTTGTGAACTGAAGATCTAAAATTGGTCTGTACTCCTGCTTAATGCCTTTCTTTGAAATTAGAAATTATCTACAGTAGACTCTCTCACATTTTTGCTGAGGTGATGCTAGCTCCGTTGCACTTTTCCCAAGCAGAACAGATGTTTTGTTCCTCCAAGTTGGAATACTGGTGCTTCTATGTTGGTTTTGGAGGAACTCTCACTGAACTTGCCTTGAAACATGGAGTATCCATGACACAATTTTTGGAATCCACTTGTATGTTTTGATGGATTTCCATTCTTCCTGATGTAGTGTTACCACTCCCCTCATTGGAGTGGTTAATTTGTGGGAGAAGGGTGATGTTAGGCTGTCATTTAGTGTTTCTGTAAGAATGTCTTCTTGTTCTAGTATTGAAGAGTCTTGTTGACATGGATTTTGGTTTCGATGGCATTCATTGATATTGATATCTTTAGCCTTGCTGTTGTTGTTGCAACTGGTAAGGCCATTGAGGGGACTGAACCCTTCATGGAAAATACCTATTCACCTGGGCTTGTATTTGTTTATAAAACTTCTTCCATTACTCCAGGCCAATTGCATTCAAGGTCTCTGCTTCATTCGTCATCTTTAGCATTTCTTCTCCAGTATGTTGTCCGAACAAGGCAGATCCAGAGAAAAGAAACTTTGCATTTGTCAGGTGAACCTCTGGCTTCAAGATGGTTAGACAGAGCCTGGATGTTCTTCATAGGGATACACCATGGAACTATCCCATCAAAGCTAGCACATCTAATTTCGATGCGGAACTTGGTAGTTGGTTTGAAACCAAGGAGTCCTAGTTCAACAATTCAAGGAAGTCTTCCTGCAGATGTCTACGCATGTTGTCAATGAAGTTCCTCATTAATTACCATATCTCTCTATGGAAGGGTTCCCCAACGAGTATCCAGGAGCTACTGGTAGCTCATCAGCACCCTTGAACTACCTCCCAGAGCTATGACCAAGCCCAGTACCTCTATCAGAGAGTCTATGCATATTAATGAAGGCAGCACTGCTCATCTCAAGACCCCTTACAGTGACAGCCAGCCAGAGTAACGGCAGGGCTTTATAACACTCACTGTGTCAGGCAGTGTGTCTGCCAAATGGCCATCTGTCTGCAGTCTCAATCTGGCTAAGTTTCAAGTAGATTGACTATGTTATGGGACCTGTTCAATCATTCATGCCATGTGTGTGAACAATGGGCCATGAAAGAAGAACCCCTGTAGTAGCCTGAGTAGTAACCAGTGCTGACCTACTGAAGTTTGGGACTATAGGAGCCTGAGTGAAAATATGTTTGATGGTTTCATGATCAGCACCTTGAGAATAGCAGTATACGGATCCAGAGCTAAAACAATTAAGGGTTTCATGTGCATTCACATGTGTTTGTAGACATTAATGTGTGTTTAGGTTGACACACCTGGAAAAGAAAATGTGCAGTGTTCATCTCAGAACACTGGATACCTTCTAGTGTTTTTTTGTACTAGCAAATAATGCAAAATTATCTGAGAGAAAAAGAATTCCATTCATCTTGCTGCTTCAGATAACATTTATTTTATTCTATTGTCCAATTTGCGATAAAATTCCACTTTCTGGTGATATTCTTTTTATATTTTTCACAAATATTGCATGACTCAAAAAGTAGATATCCAGCCAACACGTGTTTCAGGATATTATCGCTTCCTCAGGACTGATTTCCCAAATTTGCTGCTTGTACTTAATCTCTCAGATCTCCTTAACAATTCAATTTCAAAACACTAAACCATCCCTCAATGGGATGTGGGAGCGAGAAGATGTTAGAAGCAGCCAGGGCGTGGGAGGCTTTAACGTTGCAATTAAAGCAGCTCAATGACATTTCAGAAGAGGGAAACCGAGAATAGCCGGGGGTGGTTGGTTGATTCCATGTATTGCGATGCATGCGTGGGGACGTGAGAGGGATGAGGAGTGTGCCTCCAGCAGAAGCCTGAAAAGGAAATTCAGAGACCAGGAGGATTAGATAGAAGTCTCTGGAGGGTGACCTGGAGAAGGAGGCAGGTACCTAATAACCCAAGACACGCCTGGGGAGAGGGGGACAGTGTTGAGGGGGGGTGGTAGTTATTGTTTGGAAGAGGGAGGGGGGGTCAAATTAATTAATGTTTCACTTATAGACATGTGCTTAGCAAACACCCAATACTGAAGCTCCTGAGGACATGGAGTCAGAGTATGCACATTAACATAGCAATACAAAACTATATATATGTCAGAGGAGTACTTTGGCTTGCTTGCCGAACAGAGCAAGTGTCTGTTTTGTATTATTCCTCGTCCTTCAAATGACTAAAACCATCCCTCACAAGGATCACTAGGAATTGAATGGAAGGCAAGAGTCAATCCCAAATCCTGTATCACACTAGTCAAAAGAAATATTGCACAGCACTGGGGAGCGCCAACGATACGCTCCCATCAGCAGTGGTGTTGTGACCTCGAAAGCGCCATGGTTGCAGAAAAGGCAGTCTTTATTAATAGGGGATGCCCCCGAAAATGGACACGAGTATAGGGAAAATGGAACGCTTTCCGGGGAAACATATGTGCCCCTCCACCCGAAGACTCAGACATGGACTTGAGTGACTGACAAACTGAAAATATGCACACCATGAGATGTCCCCACGTGAGGCAATGGATTTTAAAAATTGTACGGCGGTGGGATGGGCACAACTGTATTTATACTTCTTGTGTACAGTGGTATTGCTTGGTATATCACGTCAACAAGTATCTGTAACGGTCAATGAGTGTGAACTGCTTTACTCGATGTGTATAAAAACAATAAAATGTTTTTTTTTAAAAAAAGAGTCAATCTCAAATCCTGACTTCACCAGAAAGTTGTTCCAAGATCTTGAACAATACAGTGTCGGGTAGACCATGTCATACAAAGGCAGGATTAGCCCACACCAGTAGTAACACCTTGGCTGCTATGGATGTGACCTCCACATCAACAGAACAACCCAGCAAGTGCTGAAGATATAGCGGCCATGTTTAAGCACTCACAGCTCAGCATCCTGCTGTTATATTTGTACAAGATGGATTTCCTTTTGAGGCACTTGCCTCAGGCTAAAAGGATAAAGCTTTCCCTGCACCTAGAGGCACCTGCTCACCTAACCAAGAACCAATCTGAACAGGAGAAGTACCACTGAAAAGAGGAGGTCCTCCTCCTACCCAACGGTATTCCTCTTTCGTAGATTCCTGCCCGGAAATTGCTGCAGAAGGGCGATCCCTGAACAGGAATCTACCCCACTAGACCACGAGGCCTGCAAGGTGGCAAATGGGGGGATATGCCACCAACATCTGCATACTCCAAGGAGGCAGAAACACCCAATAGTGCCAGACTTTAAAAAAAAAAAAAAAGTGGAATGGATTAGGGGTCCCGTCCATCTCACAACAGGCTGTCCCACACCATCAGGGGCAAGCAGTCGTTTTGCCCCCCCCGGTTGGCATATGGGAGAATATGCCTCAATCTGTCCACCCCAGTGGGGCAGAATGCACCACTAGACACTAGGGATTACTTCTTGTATTAAGTATGGGGTTTGGGGTTGGCCCATATGGCATTGGGCCACACTCCTTCACTCCAGGAGCACATTAAATCATTAGCCCCCTGGAAAGCAGATTAAGGCGTTTATCCCCCAATCTGCCCAGCCAGGGGTACAGAAAGCACAACTAGACAACAATGATTACGGGACTACTTTTATTTTTAATTATGTGGTTGGGGTTAACTGGTCCTGGGTTTGGTCCAGCCCCACGCCCTAGGGCCCATTCAGCCTTTCCGCCTCACCTGTGGAGGCAGATTGAGAAGTTTTTCCCAAATCTACCTATCCGGGGAGATCGAATGCATCACGAGCTAACCGGTCGCGGTATTGGGCTGCGCCCCACACCGCAGGGCCTATATAGCCTTTCTGCACCATTGGAGAGACATATTGAGGAGTCTATCCTCAACCTGCCCACCCAGGGGAGTCACCCGTGAGTACAGGCTTACTTTATTAAGTGTGGTGCAGGGTTCCGACTGGACCTGGCATTGCGCCATGCCCCACACCCCGAAGACCATACAGTCTCGTAGGGGACAGGTTGAGGAGTTTGTTCCCAGTCTTCCACCAAGGGAGGCAGAAAGCACAACTAGACTGTAGGGATGACCTGATTACTTTTTTTAAATATGTATGTGGTGGAGGGGTCTGACCTGTCCTGTCATTAGGACATCCACGCCACCGCAGACCCAAGGGAGTCTTTGTGTCCTTCACCCGGTGGCACATTGAAGGTTTACCTCCTTTAAGCGCACTAGAGCACCTGGGTAAAAAAATGTTTTGTTATGTTATGTTATGTTATGTTATGTTATTAAAGCTTGTAGAGCGCACGATTACCCTAGGGTTTCCTGGCGCTAAGCACTGAATACCTGCGAAGCAAAGATCTAAAACTGGGAAAAGAACCATGTCTTAAGGTGTCTCCTAAAAGAGGTGAGATCAGAAGCGTTTCTCAGAATGAAGGGCAATTCATTCCAAGCTTTAGAGGCACAATAAACAAAGCTTCTACCCCCCCCCCCCCCAATTTGTTTTCTTAAAAGAGGGGGTTTTTACTTGTTTGGAACCTGTGGACCTTAAATTTCTGCTTGGAATATACCACTTTCCGTGTTCCCCCCTCTTGTTTGCTCTATATATAGATCCATTTCTGAGTAAACTTGAACTCTGCCCAAATATAGCTTTTGTTAAAAACCATACAGTTGATTTTAAAGCTTTAGCGTATGCAGATGACATTATAGTGGTTACTTCGGATGTGTCCACCGCATTCCCAGCAATAAAAGCGGCAGCTAAATACTACGGCCAGTACTCGGGCTATAAACTTAATGCCCAGAAAACCCAGGTAGTTCAAACGGCGGCAATGGGCCCCTCTACTGCACCGGTGATTCACAGTGCTCGTTATATAGGGATAGAAATAACAGCCGCAATTGATAGTCTGCCTGATAAGAATATTTCACCCATTATTGACCAAGTTAATCTTACGCTGTGTAGATTAGATAAGCTGCACCTGTCCCTGTTTGGCAGGCGCAATGTCTTAAAGATGCTGATACTCCCGAAATTTCTGTATTTATTCAGGACTATTCCCTTAGAATTTGCTCAGTTCAGCATTATTCGTGCAGAAAGATGCTGCAATAGGTTTTTATGGGGTTATCGCCAGTCACGCAGGGCCGCAAAATGGATGCAGCTTCCATTGGAAAGAGGGGGGTGGTCTGTTCCTAATCTGCTTCTATACAGCTGGTCAGCGTTTATTCAATATCTTGCCGTTCCATTGTTTGGGGATAGAGCAAATCTTCCACCATGTAGGTCACCATCTATCTTTGAGATCGGGCTAGGATATGCTGCCAAGGGGATACTAATGTCAATACTCGAACCCAGCTACTATAAAAAGACCAAGTTTAAAGTTATTATCTCCATGTACTCAATATGGAGGAAGGTCCGACGTAGATGGCCAATTGCTAATATTAACTTCTATACCCCCTTGTCAGCAGCCAGATTGCTCCCTTCAATTTTCCAAGATAACGTCACAATAGGTTGGCAGGTCTCAGGTATTAAGATAGTAGGGGATTTGGCATATGAAGGGAATATGGCCACTTTTCTTTTTTTAAAAGAAAAGTTTGCACTAGACACCCATCATTTTTTTAAATACCTGCAGGTCCGCAGTTGCCTCTCTAAACTTCTATCTAATACCCCAACATTATTCTGTAGGAATACACTTATGGATTTAATTTTTAAAAACTCACGAATTGGACTAATTTATAGAAATCTACTTTCAGTTCTTCCTGATGACATACTGAAATCTAAAGCTAAATTGGAAGCCAAATTTTGTAAGATGGATATTGATAAAGCTCAGGCCTTAGAACTCTCTGCTAAGGTTCTAATTTCTGGGAGTTTGCGCTCCCAAAGTTATATGGCCCTATATGACCTTTACTACACCCCAGCCAAAATATATAAATGGGGCGGTAGGGGTGGCCGCAGCTGTCCTAGATGCGGCATAATAGCGGCTGATGATGTCCATATGTTTTTTTCCTGTCCCAAATTGGCCCAATTTCTCCAAGAAGTTCAAACATTTATTACTGACAGCCTCAAAATCCCCTTGGTTTTATCAGCTGAATTAGTTATAATGGGTTATGAAACTGATATATCAATGAATAGAACGAGTCATGTCACTGCTCTAATATATATTGCAATGTCGCAAATCAGATTATGTATTACATCAGAATGGATAAATCCTGCCGCCCCAACTTTTATGATCTGGAGAGCAAGGATCTTAGCCCTCCACAGGTTGGAGTCAGCCGTTCTTTCAAGGGGGGGCAGTAGAAGACGGGAAAGGGGCACCCAAATATGGGCCCCATTTACACAATGGTTGGAAGGCTAAGTGGTATATAACTGGCTCATATAAATTCAATCTGACTTTGCTCTATTCTTAGTAATATTGCTAATGTAATATTTAACGGTTTGTCTTTTTGCTTTCTAAGTGCTGTTAAACATAGGGGAAATCATGACTGTAATATATGTAATAGATTCTATGTTACTCAACAAGATTATATAAACTGCCTGTGTTTTCAAGCTGATAATAAAAAAAAAATTAAAAAAAAAAATGGAATATACCACTTAGTTTTAAGAAACTCAGGACCTGTTCCATTCACAGCCTTGAACACAATACACAGCGCCTTGAAGCGAGATCTCAGATGTATTGGAAGCCAATGCAATTTTTAAAATTCTTTCTTAACTGAGATAAATCTGGGTATTCCCGTCAGCAGTCTAGCTGCTGCGTTCTGGGCAACCTGCAGCCTATTCAGATGTTGTTTTTGGATATTAAGAAATAGACTGTTACAGTAGTCAAGAGGCGACATAATAAGTGCCGTCACTACCGTCCTCAAGCTCGCTTCAGACAGAAAGAACCTAATTTTCCTAATTATTCTGAGCACCATGAAGCATGCGGAGGTCACCATGCTTACATGGCCCCCCATGGTAAGTTTGTTATCTACCACTATACCTAGGTTCCCGGCTTTTCTGGCTGGTGTAGGACAAAGACCCAAATTATCAGGCCACCATTCTGGTGTCCACATTCGAGGATTGTTGCCAAAACTCAGGGCCTCAGTTTTAGCTGAATTGAGTTTTAAACAATTGGCAGACATCCACATTGAGATGGATCCCATACAGTCATGGAAGCGTGCACCTGCTTCCTTCTCTGCTTCCTCCATCACCGACAGCACAATTTGCGTGTCGTTGGCGTAGGAGGTGAGGTGGAACCCATAGGATCTAATAATGCCTGCCAGGGGTGCCACATAGATGTTAAAAAGTGTGGGGCTAAGAGCTGAGCCCTGTGGCATCCCACATGGCAAAGAGAAGGGTTCAGAGACGTTACCATCTAGGTCTACTGTTTGTGATCTGTCAAAAATGATTTCAGCAGCTGCAGGCCAAGCCACGTATCCCTACTTCAGACAACCGGTTCAGTAGTACCTTATGGTGAACCGTGTCAAAGGCCGCGGACAGGTCTAAGAGGATCAGCATCGCATTCCCTCCCCTGTCCATGGCCTCTCTGATTTCCTCAGTCGATTTTAATAGCGCCAAATCAGTGCTATGTAGGGCTCTAAACCCATATTGTGAAGGATCTAAAGAGTTATTAAGATGGAGGAAGTCACTGAGTTGACTATTCATTGCTTTTTCCAGCACTTTGGCTGGCAAAGGAAGTCTAGAAATAGGACGATAGTTGTTTGGATCGGTAGGATCCAAAGACTGCTTTTTCAGTAGAGGAAGAACCGAGGCTTTTTTCCAGAGTTTTGGAAAAATTCCAGATAAGAAAACATCATTAAGCAGGGGAGTCAATGCCGTACAAATAGTATCAGCAATCTGTTTAATGATCCAAACTGGACAAGGATCATTCGGTGCGCCGGATTTAATGCCATTCAACAATTTCAATGTATCACATTTCTCCAAAGGAGCAAAATGATCCCAGGTTAAGTCTAAAGGACAAGGGCTTTCCAATTTATTTACATTCAAACCGGTCTGATTTTTATTAATCAGTCCCGAAAGGGATGAAAATATCGTCTCTAAATTAAAAAAAATCAGCAATTTTATTGCAGAAATCAGGGGCAGCGTAATTTTTAGGCAAATTAGGATTAGATAGTTTATTAACCGTTTTAAAAAGTTCATTAGAATTGGATTGAGCTTTAGTTATTTGTGACGAGAAATATTCTTTTTTGGCTGCCATAAGAGCTTGCTTATAGTTAGAAATGGCAGTTTTAAACTCCTTTATGTCAGACTCTGCGTAATTTTTACGCCATTTTCTTTTGGCATGTTTGCAAATCAATTTCTTGGCCTTAAATTCTCCTGAATACCAAGGTGCAGTAGGGGAAGTTTGTTTAGGGATCCATTTTTTAGGGGGCACTAGCTGTTCGCATGCATTGGCAAGCCATCTGTTATAAAGAGTCGTTGCTTCTTCAGTGTCCCACGAGGGCGTATACTTAGACTTAGTAAGTGACCATTCCACATTTGTAGTGTCCAATTTACCCCAGGCTCTAGTGATAACTTCCTTAATCTGTTTGGAGCCTGAGATATGGGCATAAGAGCTCTTTAGCTCAAACTTGATCACAGAGTAATCTGACCACGTAATTGGAAGAACTGAAATATTGACAAGATCATTATTAGAATATATGCCATCTAAAGTGTGACCCTTCACGTGTGTAGGAGGGGTTACCAATCGTTCCAGGCCTCCTATAGTCATAATTTGTTCTAATCTGGAGGTGTCAACGTCACTAAGCTTTTCCAAATGGAAATTAAAATCTCCCAGCATTGTGAAGGACTGTTGACACAGCCCTTCTTCTAGCAGCAAACTCAATTAATCTAAAAAAACACTTTTCGAGCCCGGTGGGCGGTAAAGTAAAATGCCTTTAAAAGGTTAGTGCGAAGCTGAATATATATTAAAGGTAAGAGCTTCGCACATCTGATTAGAGGCAGGAGCAAAGTTTGGGGTATCACCGCAAGCCCCCCCCCCCCTTTTTTTCTGTGCTCGGTCAAGAGTGTGACAGTGAAAGCCAGATGGGATGGCTTTGACCAAATCCGGGCCAGATGAACCATCTAACCATGTCTCTGTAATGAATGCCAATTTAACATTGTTTTCTTCTAATAGAAGAGCACATTCCATAGAGTGTTTCTGGTATTGAATAACATACATTTCAGCGAATCTCCATTTCTGCCACCTATTGTATTGCCCAATGTAGTTCTCAGACCATCAATTGGTAGGTTTAAACAAAGATATCAGGTGGGGGTTGACTGATCTTTGCTTTGGCTGTCTGTCCCCCACAACCCTGAACCCTAGGCAGCTTTCTGCCCCCCTAGCCCCGGAAAGGCAGAATGGGAGGTTAACCCCTTTTCTGTAGGCCACTATTTCAAAACTACACCTAAAGTAATTGCTATTTCCTCTCACTTAGCATGAGGAATGGCTGTAGTGTTCAGGCTCCTTGTCGGCTACTATCCAGGGAAGACTACCAATCATGGCACTTCTTGAACCTAGACCCCAGGGGAATCCAGGGGGGTGTGGTGAGCATGGACTCAACATACTGTCTAACCCAGAATGCCCTGTGAACATCAAAACTGTGCCTAAAAACACCAAATATTCTCACTCTTTCCATGGCAGATGGTTGAAATATCTGGCCCCAAGGTTAGCCAGCACCCAGAAAACCCTACAAATCCTGGGCATCTTGGAAAATGTGAGACGAAGGGAATTGGAGAGTTGTGTGGCTTGCATGGATCTCAGCATGTTTTCTTACCCAAAAAGCCCCACAAATGTCAAACTATGGGTAAAAAATGAAATTTTGGCCACATTAATGTTAAAATATCTTGGACGATTAGAGCCAAAGATAAAACTCCTATCATCCTACATCCCTTCCAGTCTCCCAAGATAAACTGTTCCCCCCATGTGTGGGTACACAGAAAGCACATAATAGGAATGGACCACTACTTTAAACATGTGAGAACTATATTGACAATACATTGAATTCATACAGTCAAAGTTTTGATTGGTTCCTGTTGTTACTGGAATGCTGCATGATGGGAAGCTGGAATGCTGCATGATGGGAATTTTATGGATCCCTGCTAATTTGGGAAGATTCCTTCACGGAAAGTGAGGAAAACTGTGATTATAGTTAAAGTTTGACGTTTGCACAGCATTCTGTGTAAGAAAACGTAGAGTGGTCCAAGCAAGTTACTAGGTGTCTAGTTTTCACAAAGTCTGGGATTTGTAGGTTTCCCTGGGTGGCGCTGAGTCAGGGCCTAAATATTGGAGCAATTCACTTGACCAAAATGGGGCAGCTTTCATTGTGAATACTTGATGTCTCCATGTTGTAGTATAGCTGTTAGACTGAAAAATCTTTCACCTAGTGATAGAAAGCTGAAAGTTGGTACATTCATCTGTGTAATATTAATAATATAAGAGCAAGACCCCAAGTGGATCCAGCCTATTTTGTCATACAGTTTAATCAAATTCCAACATGGCCAACAAATATAAAAAAATAGTTTTAAATCATCCAATTTGCATCAAATTTGGCACAGAAGTTCATGTGTACACGTCAGTGCATATCATGTGCATGCCCACTTTGGATCTACACTGTGTATTCATAAATATAAATCCAAAATGGCCACCAAAATCATGTAGAAATTTTTTACATTCAAATTAGTCATAAATTGGGTGTAAATATTCATACTTATTGACATGCATCAACATTTAATAACATGTATTATATATTAATATGTACCTTTCTTTTGTTTTCAGCTTCAACACATGTTTTGTAATGCCTGGAAATGAGTAGCAAGTCAAAACAATACCTTATTGCAACATCGACAACCAGTGGTCAAGCTGTCCAGCTCAATGGTGTTGTTGCAACAAATTGGTCCATCTGTGTTCTTTGTCATGTACCATTAGCCCAGCAAATGCTACATGCAAACATTAAGGGTATGGATATAGTGTTTTAGACCATAACTTGAAGAAATTTAAAGAAATGTTGTGCGTACCAATGAATATCGAACTAGAACGGCTTGATGATGGTTCAGGTATTGAGCAGACATTAAGGACTAACAATGCAGTGTGGCATAAATCGTGTTTTAACAAGTCCAACAATCTAAAGCTGCAACATGCTCAGAAAAAAAACATAGTGAAGCGGATCTATATAGTAGCCCAGTTAAAACATGTTTGGCAATTCCAGCTCCAAATAGAATTCCTGGAAGAACATAATGTTTCTTTGGCAATGCATCAAATGCATCTGTAATGCATAAAGTGAAAACAGATAATGTGGATGCTAATATTCGTCAGTGTGCTGAGTTAGTTCAAGATACAGCAGTTATTGCGAAATTGGCTATGGGTGATATGCACACACAGGATGCTGAATACCATTATAAATGTTTAGTTGGAGTGAATAACAGAGCATGCGGTGCATGAAAGAATCACAACAAATCACCTAGTGAGGCCTCCGAAGAAGTAATAGCTCTAGTCAAACTTGTATCTTATCTGAAAGATTTGCGAGTGGGAGATGTTAAAACAATTTTCAAACTCTGTGACTTAGTAAACCTTTACATAAGTAGAGAAAGGCAGATTCCACTGCAGGCATGGTTAATTTGACAAGACTAGAGAGAATTCTCAGAAATGGGGAACAGCCATTTCAACGCAGTTTTTACCACGCGTTGCAATTACATCGCAGTTACAACGCATGCGATGTTACAACGCGTGGTAAAAACCACGCATACCATTACATCGCATGCGCTTTTACAACGCATGCGATGTAATGGTCGTTGTGAGGAAACTGAGGCTGTTTCCTCACAACTACGTGCACCTCTGACGACTCAGGAAGCAGGAACCGGGAGCAGAGACGGCGACGCTGGACCCACGAGGAAAGAGCTGATTGTGCTTAGGGTGGGGGTAGTGGTTTAGGGTAGGGTAGTGTAGTGTAGTGGTGGGAGTAGTGTGGGTAGTGTAGTAGTGTTTTAGGATTTAGGGTAGTGTAGGGGTGGGAGTAGCGTGGGTAGTGTTGTAGTGTTTTAGGATAGTGCAAGGGTGGAAGTAGTGTGGGTAGTGTGGTAGTGTTTTAGGGTTTGGGGTAGTGTAGGGGTGGTTGTAGGTTGGCTAGTGTAGGGGTGAGAGTAGGGTGGGTAGGGTGGGTAGTGTAGTAGTGTTTTAGGGTTTAGGGTAGTATAGGGGTGGGAGGAGTGTGGGTAGTGTAGTGTAGTAGTGTTTTAGGGTTTAGGGTAGTGTAGGGGGAGTAGTGTGGGTAGTGTTGTAGTGTAGGGGTGGGAGTAGTGTGGTTAGTGTTGTAGTGTAGTATTGGTTTAGGGTAGTGTAGGGGTGGGAGTAGTGTGGGTAGTGTAGTAGTGTTTTAGGGTTAGGGGTAGTGTAGGGGTGGGAGTAGTGTGTTGTGTAGGGGAGGGTTGTCACTTACCTTGCATACTTTTACCACGAGTATAGCTTTACCACGCATGCCTTTGCGTTGTAATGGCATGCGTGGTAAAGACAAACTCGTTGTAAAAGTATGCGATGTAATGACATGCGATGTCATTGACATCGCGTAGTAATACCCGCGTTGTAATGGCACGCATGGTATTAGTATGCGAAGTAATGACATACATCCCTCAGAAATACAAGAGGTTTGATGCCATACAATGAAGGAAGAGATGTCCTGTTGGCTTTTGAAGATGACGTAGGATCCGCATTAATATTTGCCTGTGACACGTCAGATTCTGACGCTGTAAATATTGCTAATGCAGCAGCCGTTGTTAGAAAGATGGGACATGATGCAGAAATGTGAAATATTCAATGGAACGTTTGGGGATGATTGTAGAAACCGATAAGTTCCTTCATGCCCTTGTTAAAATGATACTTGGTGGATTCTACATGGATCAGTATTCCTGTGAAACAGCCACTACCAATATTGCATTGTCTATTTCGGAATTACTGATGTTTAACTGTGTAAAGAATTAAAGACCAGACTCTTCTTCAGTTCTCAGACATAACAGCAGCAAAGAAACTCCTCTGTCCATATCCATTGCTCTTTCCATCCACAGTCAAACGAGAAATCGAGAACTTATAGGCAAGTTCCGTAAACTAGGTATTTGTACTTCATATGGCAGGGTTTTGAAAATATCTGCTGACTTAGGAAATAGAATGTCCGCACTATATGAGAGTGAACAGGTTGTGTGTCCACCAAAACGAAAGTTGCAAGTACTCACCAGTGGAAGTATTGATAACTTACATCACAACCCAAGTTCCATGACAGCTAAAGACTTCTTCCATAGAACAGCAATAACTCTGACACAACACCCAGAACATGAACTAAAGGGAACTGATTGTGGTATTGTGGTGATTAATCCTAATATGGCAAAACAGATTTCAAATCTTCCAGTACAGTATACAAATATCAAACAAAGTTTGTTGTCAATAAAATTTAACACGCATTCTCATCAGTTGTTCTAGAGCAAGATCATGAGCAGGAAAATGCCTTCATCAGGGAGATGGAGGTGATGTTGGTCTCATGGAAAAACCTGGAGCCCTTAGAAGATGGATGATATCTGGGCCAGAGATTTTGAGAGCTGTAAATAAATACCTAGTGAACAAAATTATTTCGCCAAAGATGCCAAATCTTTACTGTACACAATATTTTTTTTTCATAAAGACACATATGTCATCAGCAGAAGATTGCGGTCGCGTGAGTTATAGTTGCCTGCACTAACTATAACGGGGGAATTTCATTGGTTTTTTACGAGTGAAATGTACAGCTAACTATAACATGTGTGAAACCTATGGTTTTTTCAGTGAATATATATATATATATATATATATTACCTACTGGCGGTCGCCAGTAGGTTGAGATATTTAGGACCTATTTTCCATAGGAAATCCGCAACATTCTATTTGGAATAACGTTGGCGCTGATTGACGTATCTTCGTGAGATATTCCAAACTTTTGGCCAGCTCCGGTCCGCACCTATCCTGAAAATTTCTCGGTGATGCGGGGGCTGAGAAAAAAGGAGGGTCCCAAAACGCTTTTTCCCCATGCATTTTCCCATAGGACCCGTTGACGCACCTACAGCCCGAACTGCTCAATGGAAGTACACCAAATTTGGCAAAGTGGTAGTCCTCAGTTCAGACTCGTGCCTTTTGCTTAAATGGTGTAAATCCGTTGAGTAGTTCCTGAGAAATATAGGGTTAAAAAGATAGATATATCTATGGCCTCGGAGGATCCGCGCACCCTCCCCACACCCAGCGCGCACCCTGCCGAGCTCGAGCTGAATGCTAATTGGCTGCCAACACTCTGAATCAGGAAGTGTTGGCAGACATCTTGTGCCTCGGTAGAACCGAGGCACAAGAAAACCAAAAAAAAGGCGCAAAACGCGACAAGGGGGCAGGGTAGAAACACCCTGATTCCCTAAGCCTGCTCAGGGGGTCCCACAAGAACCCCCAAGGCCAAAATAATTTATTTTATTTTTTTTAATCGCGGGATGCATCCCTCCGACGAAAAAAAAACCGAAGTGGGGCCAAGTCCCGGGGGCAATGTTTTATAGTAATAGGGGGCTCAGAGGGGCCCCCCAGCCCTGGGTACCGCCAGCCCCCAGGGCTTTTGTGAAATACATGGGGGGGGCTCTCAGCCCCCCCAGCCCCGGGGACCACCACCCCCCGGGGCTTCATTATAGATGAGTGGAGGGCTCAAAGGCCCCCGAAGCCCCGGGGACCGCCACCCCCCCGGGTTTTGAGTCAATGTCTGCGGGGGGGCTCATGGCCCTCCCGCAGCCCCGGGGACCACCACCCCCCTGGGGCTTGTTTGTTTTAAAAAAATAAAAAACCTGTGTGGGGTGGGCTCGAGCCCCCCAACACCTCCCCGGGGCACTAAGTATTTAAAATAGGGGGTCCGTCATCAGTGATGTCATTTGAGATGTCATCAGTGATGTCACTGACCATGTCATGAATGATGTAATATGTGACATCATCAGCAGTGGATTGCGGGCGCGCGAGATGTAGTTAGTACAACTAACTATATCGGAGGAATTTCAATGGTTTTGTTCGAGTGAAATGTCCAGCTAACTATAACACCCCTAAAACCTATGTTTTTTTCAGTGAATTTCTAAGGTTTTTCAAATGCTAATTCCTAACTGTATCAGGCCTGAAACCTATGGTTTTTTCAGTGAATAGATGTATATATATATATTATCTACTGGCGGTCGCCAGTAGATAGTTATAGTTAGGACCCTGTTTCCATAGGAAATCCGCAACATTCTATTTGGAATAACTTTGGCGCCGGTCGATGAATCCTCGCGAAATTTTCAAAATAGGTGGGGCGCTACGCTCCGCTCCTACCCTGAAAGTCTCGGGGGGATTCGTCAAGCGGGGGCTGAGAAAAAAGGGGGGTCCCAAAACGCGTTTTTCCCATGCATTTTTCCATAGGACCTTTAGACACAGCTACAGCCCGAACGGCTGAACAGAGTTACTTGAAATTTGGCAGAGAGGTAGTCCTCAGGTCAAGGAAGTGCCTTTTGTAGGTCTGGTGTAAATCTGTTCAGTAGTTCCTGAGAAAATAGCATTTAAATCAATATATATATGTGGGCGGAGCCTAACCACACATCTCATCCTGAGATCTGATTGGCTGTAAGCACTTCATCCAAGAAGTGTTGGCAGCCATCTTGGGACCAATATACATGATAGCACCTCATTAAAAAGCATTGCAGTTAATAGAAGGTTTTAAGACTTTAGTTACATTATAAATCATTTGTTGATGGTACCATACTCATTTTAGGAATTGTGGTATGTTCTAAGGTGATTTCACCATGTGAAAAAGCCTTCTGCTGGGATATCATGATTGAGAGAAAAATATTTTCTCATGCTTTTACCACAGAGGTTTGGAAGGTGATCTATAAGCTAAACTGAGAGCTTATTTTCTGTAAATTCACATTATTTTTCTCAGTCATGTGAGAATGAAGTCTGACATTCTCAGTAAAACATGTACATCCAACAAGGGCAGAGACTGTCAGTTGATTCCTTTGTGTTCTACTGCAGCTTTCCAGAGTGTTCCAAAGAACTACTAGAGCGCTAAACGTCCTACTTATGATAAATGTATGGCACACCTGAAGCCATCTTGCTTGGATTAAAGTGGTAACTCTTAAAACATTTAATTTAAAAAGGAACAAAATGAGGGGGTTCATTTTTCCATAAAAAGTATGATTAGTGCTGCAGAAAGAAAAATTAGGGCACATTTTGAGTGACTTCTCAAATCCTCTTCTATTTCATTAAAAAATTCTGACATGCAGACTGAAACATGCACTTTCAATACCAGCAGCAGTTTTCCCTGGTGAGCAGTAGCTTTACTACAGTGATCTAATGAGCAAAAAGAGTGCTAACATTCTGATTTTATGGCAAATGTGTGACACATTTGAATGCCTTCTTGATGGAATCAAAGTAAAAAACTGAAAGTATTTCCTACTGAGGAGACTGCAGTAAATGAGGAAATTAGGAAACTTCATAACAAATAAGTCTCCCAAGATGGCCACCAGAGACAAAAGAGCCCAAATGTAGCCCAAATATCACCCAGATGTAGCCCAAGTATAGCCCAATGACAGAATGTCCAAGAATGTTCTTAAAAACAACTAGAGCACTTACTGTCTTCATTATGACAAAAGTATGGCACACCTGAAACCATCTTGATTGGAATAAACTGGTAACACTTAAAACATTTAATTTAAAAAGGAACACAATGAGGGGGTTCATTTTGCCATAGAAATTATGATTAATGCTGAAGAAAGAAAATGAGGGCACATTTTGAGTGACTTCTCAAATCCTCTTCTATTTCATTAAAAAATTCTGACATGCAGACTGAAACATGCACTTTTAATACCAGGAGCAGACTTCCATGGTGAACAGTAGTTTTACTACAGTGATCTAATGAGCAACTAGAGTGCTAACATTCAGAATTTATGGCAAATGTGTGACATATCTGAATACCTTCATGATGGAATCAAAGTAAAAAACTGAAAGCATTTCCGACTGAGGAGACTGCAGTACATGAGGAAATTAGGAAACTTCATAACAAATAAATCTCCCAAGATGGCCACCGGAGACAAAAGAGCCCAAATGTAGCCCAAAATCACCCAGATATAGCCCAAATATAGCCCAATGACAGCAGTGTGCAAAACACTTATTATTTTGTGTTTTTGCAGTGTTATATAGTGCAGACTTGTCAGGTATTGGAGTGCTTTACATGAGCATTGGTTACATCACACAAGAACAAATTCATTTTGGTTGTAGACATGGGGAGACTAAGTGATTTGACCAGAATCACAGAATGTCGAGCTGAAGCAGAAACTTCAACCTGGTTCCCCAGTTGCAAAGTCTGCAGTTCTGGAAGTAACACCACATCCTCTCCCCTAAGTGCAACATTTAATCAAGTTGTCAACTAGATAAAAAAACATAAAGATAACAAATAATTTAAAAGTGCTTTGTCGCTATTTGAAAACTCAGAAAATATGTCCTTATTTTAGTCTTTTAGAGCACTAACCATAATTTTGATGCCAATAAGACCCTCTCATATATGTAATTTCTAAAGGAATGCTCTAGGTATTACAGTTTTGATTACATCAAGATGATGTCAGGCGTTCCACACTTTTGTAATAAATATAGAATGTTAGCAATCTAGTTGTTCATTAGGATACTGTTGAGAGGCAGAGGCCAGGGGCACGGACTCTGAAAATTGAAGCCAGGTAGGAGGGTGCAAAGGCAACAATTTAACCACACTGAGCAGGCAGGAAGGGCCGTGGAAGCACAACAGACTATGGAGGGCAGTGGAAAGGGGGGCAGGGGCAACAAACCAACAATACAGGACTTGCAAGAGAGGCTGTTGGAGGGAAGATCTATTACGGGTCAAGGAAGCTAGGGGCGGTCCCCAGAGCCCCGGGAGCCACCACAGAACTGAGCAGGAGAGTGAGTCAGGGACAAAAGGGGCACCTTAATTTGAGCCGGGGTGCCTAGGAACGCTTGCTCCAAAAATGAAGAAAACAGACATATGAGACATGGAATTGGAGGCAGAATACAATGGCAGTTTAATGAGAAGATGCAACTTCAAAGAAACCGCAGAATAGAGACATAAAGTACAAAATACAGAATCCAGATAATCATACAGCTGTCATGATATTCTCTGTATCTCAATTAATGGACTGACAGAGAGAGAGAGAAAACACATCTATAAATGCATCATGAGAAACAAGTTACACCAAGGAAAATGTTACCTAGGAACACTCACATTTACTCTTAGAGCAAGCATTCCTGCAATTACAATACAACATCTTTTAAATGCAAAAGTAAAGAGAACAATGGTTAAACATAACATGACATTTCATATAGGTAAAATAGAATAAGATACTTCAAGCAAAGCAGAGCAAGACATTTTAAGCAAAGGAAGACAAGAGCTCCCAGTTCTTGGGGAAAACCTGCACAGCCTGTTAACCTACATACAGACGGCGAGGTTGTCCGTTGATATCTGTGGGTGCTCCCTTTTTATATCATTTTGTGGGCTCCTTTGCACGCTACATCTACCTACGTATGCTACCCAAAAGCTTCGTCTGCAGATTTTACCAGACATTTCGTCATTTACCCACTTAATGCTGACAATGGACTGGGTGAAAAGGTCAGTCTCTCAGGCCAATCGCTTATCGTAAGTTCCATAGAGCAAGCAGAAAATAATGGGTATTGTACAGGAATTCAATATATTCATGTATAAAATCTCCTCAGTTCTCCTAACTTGATGCTCTGCGGTTGCCACTTCCTTAAAAGCGGGAAACCTGCCCAGGAAGCAAATACCAGTCCAGGATGCAGCCTACTGTATGTCGACAGCTTCAGGGGGATGTTGAACTTTGATACCGAGCACGGAGCACTCGGGTAGGGTGGGGGCTACTAGTTTGGAGCAGAAGGCCTCGCAGACCTGCCTTCAGACTGCTATACACTAAAATTGCAGAGCTATGGTCAATTTAACAAAGAGGCCTACATATTGAACAGAAGGGCCTACACAGGGGTTTTATGCTGGCTGAGTGGTAAGGATGTCTCAGGATAATTATATAGCAACACAGGACCCGCTGGTCAATTTAATACGGCCTACAAATGCGGCTGGCAGGGCAAGGACAAGGGTCTCATACTTCAGGTGTGGACAGAACGGGCCAGGGGCCCCCTGTGATACAAAATCTACCCTCCTTCAAGGCTGTGGCAATGTAATAGACCATTGTGGGCAGAAGGAAGAGGCAATGGTAGTACAACCATACATGCCAACAGACCCGATTCAGCCAGGAAACGTCCAATGTTTTTAAGCTCAAATGGGCTTTATTTGATCTGTCTCCTGTCTACAATATCCTCTTTTTCAATGTAACTCAAAGGGGAAAATCAATACCCCAGTTTTTTTTCAAAATCTCCCTCTTACCAAGTTCAAAATGTTCGCAAGTATGGTACATTGGATCATGGAAGGAAATGGGATAGGGACATGGACTTGGATAACAGAGGACAGGAGAGACATGGAGAGGTGCACCAAACTGACCCTGCAGGGCAGGCATCAGGGTTTGCAGCAGCACAATACACCACACAGGGCATGCAGGACGGGAGTGCAGCACAACAATCCATAGAAAGCAAGAGGGAGGGGACAGGACCATGCACATGGACAACAGAGAACAGAGGGGCAAGAGGCAATGGTAGCTAGCTGACCATAATGGACAGACAGGAGAGAAGGCTGCAGCATAACAGACCATAAAGGGCAGGAGGGACGGATCAGGGGCATTACAATGGAACAGACAAGCCAGGAGGGAGGGAGTAGGGGTCTGCACATGTAAACAGAGGGCTGGGGGCAAGGGGGCAGGGCAGGAGCAGCAAGATAGCCATGGAGGTCAGGCAGGATGGGCACTAGAAGCAAGACACAACATGAAGAGCAACAGTGAGACTGTGATGGCATACACACAGACCATGGAGGGAAGGTGGGAGGGGGTCAGGGGCAGCTAACTGACCACACAGGGAAGGTGGGAGGGGCCATGGCAGCACAGAAGACCATGCATGGCAAGTGGGAGGGTTAGTGGCAGCACAATGGCTATGATGGGCAAGGAGGAGGGTGCAGGGGCATGCACAAAGGACGATGGAGGATAGAAGGGAGGGTTAGGACCTGTGCACAGACAAGAAAGTTCAGGGGAAGGGGCCTCACAACAGACCACACGGGGCAGGCAGGAGGAGCAGTTGCAGCACAACAGACCAGGGAGGGCAGAATGGTGTGGCAGTACAATGGACCATGTAGGACAGGAGGAATAGGATAGAGGCATGGCATGTGGACAGGCAGGGTGGAGGTGGCAGGGACAGGTTACAGTCATCTGACAATGCTAGGCAGGTGGGAGGGGAGTGGCAGCTCAACAGAACACTCAGAGTAGATAGGAGTGGCAGGTCCATGGGACATGGAGGGCAAAAAGGATGGAGCAGGGGCATGCACAAAGACATCGGAGGGCAGGGGGAAGGAGAATAGGGGCAGCAAGCTAAGCACAGAGTTTAAGCAGGAGGTCAATGATGGGGCATAGAATTGGGCAATGGAGGGCAGGAGGAGTGGACTGGTACATCATACTAAATTGAGGGCAGTGGCAGCACATCAGACCATGCATGGCAGGAGGGAGGAGGCTAGTCCATGGATTCACACAACAGAGGATAGGGAGGAGGGGGATGGGGCAGCAAGCTAACTGTTCAGAGAAGGCGGGTATTAGAAACGTTATTGTTTTTAAAACATTTTGTCTGTGCAAACTACTTAAAATATGAACAAGTATGCAGCATAATCTCACTTTTATTCAGGAAGAAGAAGACGTTAGTGACTGTGACTCCGGGCTCACTTGGCAAAAACACCCCCTGACCCTCCACCCCCTATCGCAAAATGTAATGCCCGTGAAAAGGGTAGGTGAACACAGTGTTATATAGAACATAGTCCTGAGAGCACGATTGAAAATGAAAACTAGATATAGTGTATGGTATAAACTATGCACCAAAAAGTGTGATATAAGATGAACCAGGCGTGAAATATAATATGCAATACATTGTGCGCAATGACAGATTCATTGGAGAGCGCGAGATAGCACAGGCACTAGCGCGTGCTATGCGATATGCGCCTTGGAGTGTAATATGCACAGGGCAGTGTTGTGTAACCTAACTAGTCTCTAAAGTTGTAATATAAAATATGTGCTGGGGAGTGTAACGTTGCACATGCACTGTGACAAAGATATGGATCCCAAATTGTAATATGTATGGCATAGCACTGTGCGTTATAACATAGGCATCGAGGAAGGCACGTTTGATGGGGCAATATAACCCGTGCGAAGACAAGTGTGGCATGACATATTCACGGGGTGGTGTTACAGTGCACATGGGCTAGAGAGTGTCATAGCATATGCACTAGCTAGTGGAATACAACACAGAGGTGTGTGGCACTCGGCAGGCAATGGTGGGTGTAACACAGCATTGGGCTCTGTCAGGAGCGCGCTGTGACTCGCAAGTGATGTTCGTCCCCTTTCCAGAGAGTAAAATAAAAAGTATTACACATCCGGCAGTGGATGTGTGTTTTATTAACCGTGAGGGGGGTTTCTTGCATAGTTTTGGTCGAATTTTTGTCGAATCCCCTTTGAATGGCTTGGTGTGCATGTGTATTAAATGTGCCCGTCAATAGCTACCCATGTTTGTATAAATAAACGACAAGGGTGTCTACCGGGATTAGGCACGGTAGAGCATCAGACATGTCAGAGCTTCACTAGTGGTGTAAATACATTCCACGTGGATTAATTGCATGCATAGTCGCCTTTTAATGAATATCACGCAAATCGTCATGGTGATAGGTACGTACGGTTTGTCCAGCATGTCCTAGGTGTGTCTATAAATATATATTTTTTAAAAATAATAAAAAACAGTGGCCGGCCCTGGGGATTGGGGTCAAAAAAATATAATTAGGAGACAGGCCCTGGGGGATGGGGTCATCAGGGCCAATAAATTAGAATAAGAAGGGGAAGCACACAGCCCCCCTTCTTAAAAAAATAAAATAAATAAAAGACTGGCATCGTGCCGGAGGCCATGCCCCCTCCGTGCAGCACTCTGCAAACGCGCCCCCAACAGGCATCTCCAGTATGCGCCAGGGAGCTGCGCTGCAGACAGGTGTTCTGAGGCCAAGCCCCTTTTTACACCTCTCTGCAACGCAGCTCTGTGGCGCTTACTGGAGGTACCTAGTGGTCTAGTGTGACCCTAGGGACCCTTAGGATTCAAGGGGACTTAATCTCTCAACTTAGAACAGCCACAGGGCGCGTTTACACAGTGGTGAAGGGAGGGGACGGGGCCTGAGGTGACGTGTGCAAACACGCACCATGGCACGTTTTAAATTGGGGATATAATTTCCCTTCAATACTGAGGGCCCCTGGGGGCTAACTAGCCCACCAAGTGCTTCCAGTAAGCGCCACTGAGCTGCATTGCAGAGAGGTGGTCCAGGCTGTGCCACTTTTTACACCTCTCTGCAACGCAGCTCTGTGGCACTTACTGGAGGTACCTAGTGGGCTAGTTGGACCCTAGGGACCCTCAGGATTCAAATGAACTTAATCTCCCAACTAAAAACGGACACAGGGCGTGTTTACACAATGGTGAAAGGAGGGGACGGGGCCTGAGTTAACGTGTGCAAAAACGCCCCGTGGCCTGTTTTAAGAGGTAGTTTTAATCCCCATGCCCTATTATATACTATGGGCTTATAGAGGAGGTAAGGCTAATCACAGGGGGACCCCAACGCATAATGTTCCCTAGTGTATGTAGGTGTTTTCGCTGTATTCTAAGTGTCTTTTAACATAGCACTGGCTCTAGGACTGGTTAGTCAGACTCAGTTACCACCAGTATCCGTCTGAAAAAGTTGAGGGTACAGGATGATTTTGCAACAAGGCTTCTTTCTGCTCTTCTTTTTGTTCTTTCTGCACGTTATCCTTCTTCCTGCACTTATCTTCGTATTTGAGGACTTCTGTTGCTTCTTTCTGCACTTCTTTTGTTTCTTTCTGTGCATTTTTTCTTCTTTCTTCACATGTCCTATCTCTGTAGGCATAGTTAGAAATTAGCATTTAAAAAACCTTTGAAATTAACAGAATAAACCATAGGTTTCAGGCACGTTATAGTTAGGAATTAGCATTTAAAAAACCTCAGAAATTCACTGAAAAAACCATAGGTTTCAGGGGTGTTATAGTTAGCTGGACTTTTCACTTGTACAAAACCATTGAAATTCCCCCGTTATAGTTAGTTCAGCTAACTATAACTCGCGCGCCCGCAATGCACTGCTGATGACGTCACATATTACATCACTCATGACATGGTCAGTGACATCACTCATGACATCACTGATGACATCTCAAATGACATCACTGATGACATCACTGATGACATCATCCTTGTGATAGAGTGGCAGACCTCCTCTCACCCTAATATAACCTTTGATACACACATTCAAAAATAGAGACTAAAATTTTCAAAACAATGGACATACCAATACCAGTTACAACAACCTCTTCAGTAATTCTAAGATCCACATACACATCCACTCATTCACCAACAGTCCAATACAGTCACTCATACATGTACTCACTCATCATATGTACTCATACACCTATACATCCTGTTACACAATGCCACTCATCCATAGAGTTACTCACACACATAGTCACTCATGCTAATAAAGAATCAAACATACATTTACTTGCATATACAGTTATACACACACCACCACACTTACTTCTACGGAAACTTACACATACTTAGTCTTTTAAACAATCACTTATAGAAACACATACTTATTCATACAGGAACTCTTTCAATCTCTCACTCTCACATATACTCACATATATACACCAATAGTCACATATACTAGTTTAAAACATATGTAGTTACTCATAAAGACACTATTGAGACAGTCATTCACTCACTAACACACCCATACACACACTCATCCAACCATACAGTCCTGCACACATACTGTGTTCAACACATACAAACAGTGAGTCACTCATTCATGCACCTATGCACTACGTAATACCCCCCACCGAACCATGCAGACACTCAGACCGATACTCAAAAAACCAACTAATAACCTATATAGACACCCATGTAGCTACTCACCAACCCATGCAGCCACTTATACACAAAGTGAGAGACTGATACAGATATTTACATATTTAAACATTACTCACTAAGCCATGTATTCACTATGATACACTTAATCAGTCAGTTACACAATCAATTTTTAAAAAACAAATCATCCATTTAGACACTTATATACCCATTTATTCTTCCATCGACCTTGAGATATACATATATAAAACATATTTAATTTTCAGAATAACACACATTCACTGGATGATGTCATCAGTGATGTCATTTGAGATGTCATCAGTGATGTCATCAGTGATGTCACTGACCATGTCATGAGTGATGTAATATGTGACGTCATCAGCAGTGCATTGCGGGCGCGCGAGTTATAGTTAGCTGAACTAACTATAACGGGGGAATTTCAATGGTTTTGTACAAGTGAAAAGTCCAGCTAACTATAACACCCCTGAAACCTATGGTTTTTTCAGTGAATTTCTGAGGTTTTTTAAATGCTAATTCCTAACTATAACGTGCCTGAAACCTATGGTTTATTCTGTTAATATATATATATATACATATTTTTTTCTTTTTTATTGTACTGATATGTGTATACATCTGATGTTCTACATCCCTGAAGAAGTTCATCTCTTTGGACAAAACGCGTTGACTGTTCTGGCTCAAACTATTCTCAAAATTAAAATAAAGGAAGACATGAAGGAAAGAATCTGGACATGGATTTTATAATTACTCATTGTTACCAAAGTGGTGCACCATATGTTTTGTTCTTTACAGTTTGTTAAATCCAGTAAACTGGACTGCACCATGACAGTGGGTACATATATACTGTGTGCACACATCATTGGAATATTTCCCTAATAGTTTGATAAATAGGGGATAGTAGGTTAGGTGCTAGTCCGAAGAGGTCTCGCTGTCATTGATCCTATGGTTGTAACAAATTGTACAGCTTTAGTTTGAAAATGCTTTCCCATCGAGAGATTGGATCCTATGAATGTTTGGATTTTTAATTGTTTTATTTTTTATTTAACAGAGTTTTATATAGTGTGAACTTGACCCGAATAAGGTATCAGAGTGCTTTACATAGCACCAGTTGCTTTACATGAGAACACATTCATTTTTGTTAGGCACGGGGAGATTAAGTGATTTGCCCAGAATCACAGGATGTTCAGCGTCATTGCCGAGACTCAAACCCAGTTCCCCAGATTCGAGGTCGACCGCCCTAGCCATTAGGCCAACTCCTCTCTCCCAGATTGGTTGGGCTCTGTCAGTTTATATTCAAAGTCAAGAGGAATCATTTGGGTAAGTCTAGGTCTTGCTGCAAAACAAAATCTAGTATTGAAATCTCTACAAGAAATTAAATACTTACCATGAATGAACCAGAAAGTACAGATATTGTTAAAACAAATATGTTGGATACGTACTAACCCAAAAGGAGTCCACACCTGGAAAACCTATGTCTATATGAAGTTCTGCAACATTACACCTTTAAGAGAAATGTTACAGGAAATATAAATGAAGAAAAATATGCAGTAATTGGATGTGATGGATGTTTGGTAAAACATGCCAAAGGAAATCTTATTAACCATATAAAACTCAGTTGCCAAACTCCAGATAAAAGGGATTTTTTCTATTTAACACTTTTGTAAGTCTTCGAACCTTGGTGTAGTGAAATAGAATTACTTGGAGATTTTGACTGCTATGAAGATTCTTTTAATGCACATAAAGATAACATTCAATGCACAATTTTCCCTACTTATCTACAAATGTTGAATGAAGAGATTGAACAAGAAACTACTATTGCAGCTGAAATAGCTAGAGACAGTTCTCAATATAGTCAAAGTGCTGCTCCACTAAGTCAAGATCCACTAGGACAACCAATTATTGAAAATGAAGGAGCAATAGCCCTATATGAGGTAGAAATGGCAATGCAACAAGCAAGGACATTATTGAGTTGGGAAACTTGGAAAAACAACTAAGGGGCATATTATCAAGAACAGCGTTAAAATTATCGCAGCTTTAGCGGCAGGAAACTGCCACTAAAGCGGCGATAATGGGCTTGATAATATGCCCTTGATAATTCCAATAGAAGCCCATGTTTTGGTGTGAACATGGGCTTCTATTGGTCTTCTCAAGTGCATATTATCAAGCCCATTATCGCCGCTTTAGCGGCAGTTTCCTGCCGCTAAAGCGGCGATAATTTTAATGCCGTTCTTGATAATATGCCCCTAAATATTGAATAAAAAGAAATATATCAGCAAGTGACACAACAGGTACAGCATGGTTTACTGCATGAAAAAAAGAATGCCAATGCACATAATTTAAACTTATTCGAATGTACATCGGTGGTCAAGCAGGAACAGGAAAAAGTTTCTAAATTAAAGTTTTGATCAGTTATCTACACAAAACTAC
Source organism: Triturus cristatus (assembly GCF_964204655.1). Taxonomy (NCBI): domain Eukaryota; kingdom Metazoa; phylum Chordata; class Amphibia; order Caudata; family Salamandridae; genus Triturus; species Triturus cristatus. The sequence goes on along the minus strand of NC_140587.1, from coordinate 943,700,456 downwards.
TGAATCACATTTATCTTGTATGTATCAGCTCCAACTGGATTAGCAGCACACAACATTAAAGGGATTTCGTTACATCGATTACTCATGCTACCAGTTGAACATGAAAATAAATTGAAATATCACAAGCTATCTGGAGAAGCTTGTTTTGAAGTTTCAAGAGTATTGAAAATAATGAAACTTCTAATTATTGATGAGGTGAGCATAGACTCAAATTTGATGCTTGCATTTGTACATTTAAGAATGCAACAGATTTGAAAAACAGATTATGATGTTCTATTTGGAGGAAAACATGTCATTGTATTCAGTGACCTACTACAACTTACTCCTGTAAAAGGGCAACCTGTTTTTAAAACACTTGTCCATGAAGACACTAGGAAATCTTTGGGAAGTATTGGAAATGTCAACATTTGGTCTCATTTTTTAACATAAAGAACATATTAAGAATGTGTGACAAGCAAGTGATGAAGATTATGGAAACATTTTTCAAGATATAAGAATTGGCGTTTTGACAAAACATGGTAAATAAGCTTTGCAAAGTCAGCTTTTAACGAACTTGTTTGCAAATGAAAACATAGCACCTGAAATAATATACAAAAAAAATGGAGGAAAGAAGTCTATATTTTGGTTAATGCCTACACTGCACGAGTGTTCTGCATTCAATCAAGAACTTTTAAAATTGGAAAAACAACCAATAGTGAAAATTGAAGCTATTGATAAAATGGAACACAAAGGAGTTACTATTCTTCTCTCAGAGAAATTACAGCCAAAATTGGATTCTTTGGAAAAGTCCATGTCCAAGTTTGCAGGCTTAGAAAAGACTGTATATGTATATGTAAAGTGTCAGGTAATTTTATGGCGTAATTTGGATGTAGGAGAACGTTTAGTAAATGGAGCAATGAGAAAAGTTGTTGATTTTGTAAATTTTCAGAACAGAGATGGAATTGGCTTTTTGAAGATTACATTTGATCAGATTGAAGAGGTAAAACAGATTGGACATTGTGCTGTTCATTTTTTTGCTTGTAAAAGAATTGTGTGTTCGTGGAAAACAGTTTCCTCTTTCTTTAGCATATGCAGTAGCCATTCATAAATCTCAAGGTTTAAGTGTCGACAGTTCTTTAGTAAATATTGGAAGTGCAGTGTTTAAAAAGGGCAAGGCATACATAGCATTGTTTCGAGTGAGAACATTATCTGGTTTGTATTTGATTGGTTTTGATGAGAAAAAGATTAGTGCTGATGTAAATTGTGTGAGAGAGTACAATTGGTTAAGAAGAGTTCATGCTCCTAACGTAGGTGAATATCCTGTTTATGAGAAACGTGTGGTGTGTCTAAAACGGAAATATGACAAACATTCCACTGAGATTCAAATAAAGAAAACAATTCAAGAGCATGATGCAGCTGCAAAGAAAATGAAAATGGACACTGTTGATGATATTGTAGGATACCTGTTAGAAAATAGTTCAGGTATCAACTGCTATGCTAATGTAATTGTGAATGTTGTCTTTTATCTAGAAGATCTTCATCATGAAATTATGGAAAATCAAGAAAAAATATTCTGTTCATTACTACATTATATTTTTCAAAAGTTGTTAACTGATAGAACTAAAATCCATACTACTTTGGGCATTCGGCATCTTTTGGATATATGTATTGGTTCATTGAAATTTACATTGAATATACAACCAGATGCACAAGAATGTCTTATGTTTATGCTTGGAGTATTGGAAGAGGAAGGAATAGTAATTGAAAATGTATTTGGACTAAGTTACAGATGGGATCATAAATGTGAAGAGTGTTCATTTTCTTCTACCACTGAAATAGACACTGAACGATTCATATACTTGACGATAACAGATTGCAAATCGGTGTCTTTTAACAAATTAGTAAAAACAGCTAATCAAGATATGAAATGTTCTCATTGTAAATCAGAAATGTTGTCATCATTATATATAGAAAGATTTGGAAAATATGTCATTTTAGTACTACAATGTTGTAGAGCAAATGGAAGAAAATTGGAAACCAAAATATTTTTTTTTATGGCAAGTCGCGTATTAATTTCAGGGAGAACATTTAAAGCAGTGGCTATTTTTTTCCATGATGGACCTAATGCAACATCTGGACACTATACTGTGTCTTTAAAGTGCAATAAAGGGTGGACACATTGCAATAAGGCCCATTTGGATTTCAAATGTAGGTTTCCTTAGGAACTACTAAATTCATAACCGATTTTTTTGATGCCAAAGTGTTGAAAACATAATTCGGCCCATTGGGAAGGTGTGAACACAAATTATTGAGTTTATTTTGGATATTTTCAATGCAAAAGATTTGGAAACATTATTCGACCTATTGGCAAGATGTGAACAATTAGTGTTTGGATTATTGTTTGTGATAATTCATACTGTATTTGGAAAATTGTGTTTAGAAACAAGTAGTTTATATATTTGTTCTTTATATTACATGAGATGTAAAAGAGAGTGTACATTTTACAAAATGTACTTGAGAGAAATAAAAGACTTAATGCAGTTGAAGAATGTAATTTAGAAACTGTAGATAGGTAAACACATAGTTTCACATGTTCTAAATAATGCTCAATGCTGCTTCATTTTTGTTTTTTACAATCTCGTTGATTGTTTTTTTTGCCCGCTACTATATCATGATCTACATTGAAATCACTGTGTATGGTGAAATTCTGTAGAATCTGAGAACCGCAAAAAAGGGAAACTGAAATTGTTATGTAATCCTAAAATTATGATGTGTTCTTAGAACTATAATATTATATTTGATAACAGTTTTTCTTCTTTTATACAGAAGGTAATGGTGAAGTTTGAAAAGATTTTAAATTCAGTTTACAACAAAACTACTGTAATATAGTTCCACTGAGTTTTGTAACTACATTAGTAAAAAAAAGTAAGAAGAAATAATGTAATATGCATGATAACGTGAAATCATGTTTAGAGCCACTATTCTTGCACTCGTCCATTCTTTTAAACACTACCCATGCACTCATCTATGCAGTCAGGCACTATTCCCACACTCATTCAATTTAGCCAGGCACTATCCATGTACTAGTATAATCACCCAGGCACTACCCATGCACTCATGCAACCACCCAGACATTACCCCTGCACTCATGCATTACCCATGCACGCCTCCAATCACCCAGACATTACCCCTGCACTCATGCAATCACCTAGGCATTACCCATGCACTCCTTCAATATATTAGGCACTACCTATGCACGCCTCCAATCACAAAGGCACTGCCCCTGTACTCATGCAATCACCCAGGCATCACCCATGCATGCCTCCAACCACCTAGACATTACACCTGCACTCATGCAATCACCCAGGCATTACCCATGCACACCTTCAATCACTTAGCCAGTACCCATGCACTCTTCCAATGACCCACACATTATCCCTGCACTCATGCAATCACCCAGGCATTAACCATGCACTCTTTCAATCACCCAGGCACTACCCTGTACTCATGCAATTACCCAGGCACTACCTATGCAGTCATGCAATAACCTAGGCACTACCCTTGCACTCCTCCAATCACCGAGGCACTATTTATGCACTCCATTAATCCCCTAGCTAATACATATGCACTTATAAATCACCAAAGCACTACCTATGCACTCTCCTAATCACCCATGCACTACCCCTGCACTCATGCCATCATCCAGGCATTACCCATGCACTCCACAATCACCCACCCAGTACCCTTACACTTATAAAATTACTCAGGCACTACCTATGCACTCATGCAATTACCCAGACATTACCCCTGCACTCATGCATTACCCATGCACTCCTCCAATCACCCAGACATTACCCCTGCACTCATGCAATCACCTAGGCATTACCCATGCACTCCTTCGATATATTAGGCACTACCTATGCACGCCTCCAATCACAAAGGCACTGCCCCTGTATTCATGCAATCACCCAGGCATCACCCATGCATGCCTCCAACCACCTAGACATTACACCTGCACTCATGCAATCACCCAGGCATTACCCATGCACACCTTCAATCACTTAGCCAGTACCCATGCACCCTTCCAATGACCCACACATTATCCCTGCACTCATGCAATCACCCAGGCATTAACCATGCACTCTTTCAATCACCCAGGTACTACCCTGTACTCATGCAATTACCCAGGCACTACCTATGCAGTCATGCAATAACCTAGGCACTACCCTTGCACTCCTCCAATCACCGAGGCACTATTTATGCACTCCATTAATCCCCTAGCTAATACATATGCACTTATAAATCACCAAAGCACTACCTATGCACTCTCCTAATCACCCATGTACTACCCCTGCACTCATGCAATCATCCAGGCATTACCCATGCACTCCACAATCACCCACCCAGTACCCTTACACTTATAAAATTACTCAGGCACTACCTATGCACTCATGCAATTACCCAGGCACTACTCCTGCACTCATGCAATCACTCAAGCACTACCTATGCACTCATGCAATAACCCAGGCACAGCCCCTGCACTCATGCAATCACCCAGGGACTAGCTATGCACTCATGCAATAACCCAGGTGTTACTCTTGCACTCCTCCAATCATCCAGGCACTATCCAGCATTCCTCCAATCACCCAGCCAGTACCCATGCACTCATGAAATCACTCAGGCACTACCTATGTACTCCCCCAATCACCCAGGCACTACCCTCACACTCATGCAACCACCCAGACATTACCCCTGCACTCCTGCAATCACCCAGACATTACCCATGCGCTCCTTCAATCACCCAGCCATTAACCCTGCACTCATGCAATCACCTAGACATTACCCATGCACACCTTCAATCACTTAGCCAGTACCCATGCACTCTTCCAATGACCCACACATTATCCCTGCACTCATGCAATCACCCAGGCATTAACCATGCACTCTTTCAATCACCCAGGCACTACCCTGTACTCATGCAATTACCCAGGCACTACCTATGCAGTCATGCAATAACCTAGGCACTACCCTTGCACTCCTCCAATCACCGAGGCACTATTTATGCACTCCATTAATCCCCTAGCTAATACATATGCACTTATAAATCACCAAAGCACTACCTATGCACTCTCCTAATCACCCATGTACTACCCCTGCACTCATGCAATCATCCAGGCATTACCCATGCACTCCACAATCACCCACCCAGTACCCTTACACTTATAAAATTACTCAGGCACTACCTATGCACTCATGCAATTACCCAGGCACTACTCCTGCACTCATGCAATCACTCAAGCACTACCTATGCACTCATGCAATAACCCAGGCACAGCCCCTGCACTCATGCAATCACCCAGGGACTAGCTATGCACTCATGCAATAACCCAGGTGTTACTCTTGCACTCCTCCAATCATCCAGGCACTATCCAGCACTCCTCCAATCACCCAGCCAGTACCCATGCACTCATGAAATCACTCAGGCACTACCTATGTACTCCCCCAATCACCCAGGCACTACCCTCACACTCATGCAACCACCCAGACATTACCCCTGCACTCCTGCAATCACCCAGACATTACCCATGCGCTCCTTCAATCACCCAGCCATTAACCCTGCACTCATGCAATCACCTAGACATTACCCATGCACACCTTCAATCACTCATGCAGTACCCATACACTTTTAAAATCAGCCAGACACTACCTATGCACTCCTCTAATCACCCAGGCACTGCCCCTGCACTCATGCAATCACCAAGGCATTAACCCATGCACTTCTCCAATCGCCCAGCCAGTACCCATACACTTATAAAATTACCCAGGCACTTCTTATGCACTTACACAATCACCCAGGCACTACTCCTGCACTCATGCAATCACCCAGGCACTACCTATGAACTCATGCAATAACCCAGGCACTGCACCTGCCCTCATGCAATCACCCAGGGACTAGCTATGCACTCATGCAATAACCCAGGCATTACTCTTGCACTCCTCCAATCACCCAGGCACTATCCAGCACTCCTCCAATCACCCAGCCAGTACCCATGCACTTATGAAATCACTCAGGTACTACCTATGTACTCCCCCAATCACCCAGGCACTACCCCTACACTCATGCAACCACCCAGACATTACCCCTGCACTCATACAATCACCCAAACATTACCCATGCACTCCTCCAATCACCCAGACATTAACCCTGCAGTCATGCAATCACCTAGACATTACCCATGCACCCCTTCAATCACTCAGGCAGTACCCATGCACTTATAAAAACACCCAGACACTACCTAAGCATTCCTCTAATCACCCAGGCACCAACCCTGCACTCATGTAATCACCAAGGCGTTAACCTATGCATTTCTCCAATCGCCCAGCCAGTACCCATACACCCATACAATCACCCAGACACTACCTATGAACTCATGCAATCACCCAGGCAGTACCCCTGCACTCATGCAATCATGCAGGCACTACCTATGCACTCAGGCAATAACTGAAGCACTACCCTTGCACTCTTTCAATCACCCAAGCACTATCCATGCACTCCTCCAACCACCCAGATATTACCCCTGCACTCATGCAATCACTCATGCATTAGCTATGCACTCCTCCAATCACCCAGACGTCACTCCTGCAGCATTGCAATCACCCATGCATTAGCTATGCACTCCTCCAGTCACCCAGACACTATCCTTGCACTTCTCCAATCACCCAGGCAGTACCAATGCACTCCTCCATTCACTTAGCCAGTACCCATGCACTTATGCAATCACCCAGGTACTACCTATGCACTCATGTAATAAGACAGGCACTACCCATGCACTCCTCCAATCACCCAGGCAGTACTCATGCAATCACTCAGGCACTACCCATGCACTCATACAGGCACTCAGGCCCTACCCATGTACTCATCCAATCACCCAGATATGACCCGTGCACTCATGCAATCACCCAGGTATTACCCATGCACTCCTTCAATCACCCAGGCAATACCCTTGCACTCATACAACCACCAAGACATTACCTATGAATTCCTTCAATCAACCAGGCAGTACCCATACACTACTCCAATCACCCAGACATTACCCCTGCACGCATGCAATCACCCAGGCATTACCCATGCGTTCCTTCAATCACTCAGGCACTACCTATGCACTCCTCTAATCACCCAAGTACTACCCCTGCACTCATGCAATCACACAGGCATTACCCATGCACTCCTTCAAACACTTAGCCAGTATCCATGCACTCCTCCAATCACCCACACATTATCCCAGCACTCATGCAATCACCCAGGCATTACCCATGCTCTCCTGCAATCAAGCAGCCACTGCCCATGCACCGATTTAATCACACAGGCACTAACCCTGCATTCCTCCAATTACCCAGGCACTACCCCTGTACTCATACAATCACCCAGGCAATACCTATGCAGTCATGCAATAACCCAGGCACTACTGTTGCACTCCTCCAATCACCCAGGCACTATCCAAGCACTCCTCCATTCACCTAGCCAGTTCCCATGCACTTATAAGAGAACCCAGGCATACCTATGCACTCCTCCAATCACTCAGACACTACCCCTACACCAATGCAACCACCAAGACATTACCCCTGCACTCATGCAATCAACCAGGCATTACCCATGCACTCCTTCAATCGCTCAGACTTTATCCATGCACTTATAAAATCACCCAGGCACTATCTCGGCACTCCTCTAATCACCAGGGCACTACCCCTGCACGCATGCAGTCACCCAGGCATTACCCATGCATTCCTTCAATCACCAGCCAGTACCCATACACTTATAAAGTCACCCAGGCACTGCCTATGCACTCATGCAATCACCCAGGCACTACCCCTGCCCTCATCCAATCACCCAGGCACTACCTATGCACTCATGCAATAACACAGACACTACCCATGCATTCCTCCAATCACCCCGGCACCACTGTTGCACTCCTCCATTCACCCAGGCACTATCCAGCACTCCTCCAATCACCTAGCCAGTACCAATGCACTTATCAAATCACCAAGGCACTACCTTCACACTCCCCTAATCACCCAGGCACTACCCCTGCACTCATGCAATTACCCAGGCATTACCCATGCACACCTTCAATCACTTAGCAAGTACCCATGCACTATTCCAATCATCCACACATTATTCTTGCACTCATGCAATCACCCAAACATTACTCATGCACTCCTTCAATCACCCAGCCACTAACCATGCACTTATTTAATCACCCAGGCACACACCTTGCACTCCTCCAATTACCCAGGCACTACACCTGTACTCATGCAATCACCCAGGCAATACCTATGCAGTCATGCAATAACCCAGGCACTACTGTTGCACTCCTCCAATCACCCAGGTACTATCCATGCACTCCTCCAATCAACTAGTCAGTACCAATGCACTTATCAAATCACCAAGGCACTACCTTCACACTCCCCTAATCACCCAGGCACTACCCCTGCACTCATGCAATTACCCAGGCATTACCCATGCACTCCTTCAATCACTTAGCCAGTACCCATGCACTATTCCAATCATCCACACATTATTCCTGCACACATGCAATCACCCAGACATTACCCATGCACTCCTTCAATCACCCAGCCACTACCCATGCACTTATTTAATCACCCAGGCACAAACCTTGCACTCCTCCAATTACCCAGGCACTACACCTGTACTCATGCAATCACCCAGGCAATACCTATGCAGCCATGCAATAACCCAGGCACTACTGTTGCACTCCTCCAATCCCCCAGGCACTATCCATGCACTCCTTCAATCAACTAGTCAGTACCAATGCACTTCAATCGCTCAGACTTTATCCATGCACTTATAAAATCACCCAGGCACTATCTCTGCACTCCTCTAATCACCAGGGCACTACCCCTGCACGCATGCAGTCACCCAGGCATTACCCATGCATTCCTTCAATCACCAGCCAGTACCCATACACTTATAAAGTCACCCAGGCACTGCCTATGCACTCATGCAATCACCCAGGCACTACCCCTGCCCTCATCCAATCACCCAGGCACTACCTATGCACTCATGCAATAACACAGACACTACCCATGCATTCCTCCAATCACCCCGGCACCACTGTTGCACTCCTCCATTCACCCAGGCACTATCCAGCACTCCTCCAATCACCTAGCCAGTACCAATGCACTTATCAAATCACCAAGGCACTACCTTCACACTCCCCTAATCACCCAGGCACTACCCCTGCACTCATGCAATTACCCAGACATTACCCATGCACTCCTCCAATCACCCAGCCAGTACCCATACACTTATAAAATCACCCAGGCACTACCTATGCACTCCTCCAATTACCCAGGCACTACCCCTGTACTCATGCAATCACCCAGGCACTACCTATGTACTCATGCAATAATCCAGGCACTACTCGTGCACTCCTCCAATCACCCAGGCACTATCCATGCACTCCTCCAATTACCCAACCAGTACCCATGCACTTATAAAATCACCCAGGCACTACCTATACACTCCTCCAATCACCCAGACACTACCTCTACACCAATGCAACCACCCAGACATTACCCCTGCACTCATGCAATCACCCAGGCATTACCCATATACTCCTTCAATCTCTCAGACTTTACCCATGCACTTATAAAATCACCCAGGCACTACCTATGCCCTCCTCTAATCACCCAGGCTCTACCCCTGCACTCATGCAATCACCCAGGCATTACCCCTGCATTCCTTCAATTACCCAGCCAGTACCCATACACTTATAAAATCACCCAGGCACTGCCTATGCACTCATGCAATCACCCGGGCACTACCCCTGCACTCATGGAACAACCCAGGCACTACCTATGCACTCATGCAATAACACAGGCACTCCTCCAATCACCCAAACACAACTCATGCACTCGGACAATCACTCAGGCACTACCCATGCACTCTAACAGAAATGGGTGAAGAGGGTCTTCTGGTGCTCATGACAAATTTACAACAATATATCTAATGATAAACAATTACATGTGGAAGCAGTGCATTCAGAAGGGGAGAACATCCACCAAAATTCTCCAACTTTTCAATCGTAGATTGATCAAAACATTTAACAATTACTGAAGCACACGCAACTTATAACACCAAAGTAATCCAATAATGTAAACAAAAGATTCTGTTTCCTTGGGCTTGTTCAGTCCTTTATTATACAAGATCTTCCACTCCCTTATGCCAACGCGTTTCTTCGTCTTATGGGCATGTACCTTACAACTTCCTCAGGGCTTGTTATATTATTCCCGAATCAACACTCTATTGAATCTCCATTGCATATGAGAGGTCTCAAATCAACATAACTCCAAGTCCTTCTCAAAAGATTATTTTCAATATTGACCCCGTAAGTTTCAAGAAAAACCACTGTTCCGATCGTCAATATATATACCCTCATAGATACACGCTGGTGAGATAAACCAGCGAGATCAAGATCTTCCAACTAGTAGTCCAAATGGAGACTTCCTCTCCGATATTTTCAACAGGTCCCTGCAGTACGGGGTGCCTTGTTGCCCCAGTATTCTCACGACACTACCCATGCACTCATACATGCATGCAATCACCCACACACTACCCATGCAGTCTTCCAATCATCCAGGGACTACCTGTGCACTCTTCCACTCACCCAGGCACTAGCCATGCACTTCTCCAATCACCTAGCCAGTACCCATACACTTAAAAAATCACCAAGACACTAGCTATGCACTCCTCCTATCTCCCAGCCACTACCCCATGCACTCATGCAATCACCCAGGCATTACCCATGCACGCCTTCAATCACATAGCCAGTACCCATGCACTCTTCCAATCACCCACACATTATCCCTGCACTCATGCAATCACCCAGGCATTACCCATGTACTCCTTCAATCACCCAGCCACTACCCATGCACTTATATAATCACCCAGGGACTAACCTTGTACTCCTTCAATCACCCAGGCACCACCCCTGTACTCATGTAATCACCCAGACACTGCCTATGCACTCATGCAATAACACATGCACTACCCATGCACTCCTCCAGTCACCCAAACACTAATAATGCATTCATGCAGTCACTCAGGCACTACCTATGCACTCATACATGCACTCAGGCACTTCTACTGCACTCATGCAATCACCCACACACTACCCATGCAGTCTTCCAATCATCCAGGCACTACCTATGCAGTCATGCAATAATCCAGGTACTACTGTTGCACTCCTCCAATCATCCAGGCACTATCCATGTACTCCTCCAATCACCTAGCCAGTACCCATGCACTTATCAAATTACCCAGGCACTACCCCTGTACTCATGCAATCACCCAGGCATTACCCATGCACTCCTCCAATCACCCAACCAGTACCCATACACTTATAAAACCTCCCAGGCACTAGCTATGTACTCATGCAATAACCCAGGCACTACTCTTGCGCTCCTCTAATCACATAGGCACTTTCTATGCACTCTTCCAATCACCCAGCAAGTACTCATTCACTTATAAAATCACCCACGCTGCACTACCTATACACTCCTCAAATCACCCATACACTATCCCTACATCAATGCAACCACCCAGACATTACCCCTGCACTCATGCAATCACCCAGAAATTACCCATGCACTCCTTCAATCACTCAGACTTTACCCATGCACTTAAAAAATCACCCAGGCACTACCTATGCATTCTTCCAATCACCCAGGCACAACCCCTGCACTCATGCAATCCCCCGGGCATTACTGATGCGTTCCTGCAATCACCCAGCCAGTACCCATATACTTATAAAATCACCCAGGCACTGCTTATGCACTCATGCAATCACCCAGGCACTGCCTATGCACTCATGCAATAACACAGGCACTACACATGCACTCCTCCAGTCACCCAAACACTAATAATGCATTTATGCAATCACTCAGGTACTACCCATGCACTCATACATGCACTCAGGCACTTCTACTGCACTCATGCAATCACCCAAACACTACCCATGCAGTCTTCCAATCATCCAGGCACTACCTTTGCACTCTTCCAATCACCCAGGCACTATCCGTGCACTTCTCGGATCACCTAGCTAGTACCCATACACTTATAAAATCACCCAGACACTACCTATGCACTCCTCCAATCACCCAGGCACTACCCCTTCACTCATGCAATCAGCTAGACATTACCCCTACACTCATGTAATCACCCAGGCATTACCTATGCACTCCTCCAATCCAACAGACATTACCCCTGCGCTCATGCAATCACCCATACATTCGCTATGCAGTCCTACATTCACCCAGGCACTACCCTGGCACTCCTCCAATCACCCAGGCAGTATCCATGCACTCCTCCAATCATTCAGCCAGTACCCAAGCACTTATAAAATCACCCAGGCACTACAGATACACGTATGCAATCACCCAGGCACTAACCCTTCACTCATGCAATCACCCAGGCACTATCTATGCACTCATGCAATAACCCAGGCACTACCCATGCACTCCCCCAATCACCCAGGCACTACTCATGCACTCATACAATCACCCAGGCACTACATATGCACTCTTCTAATCACCCAGGCACAACCCCTGCACTCATGCAATCACCCGGGCATTACCGATGCAGTCCTCCAATCACCCAGCCAGTACCCATATACTTATAAAATCACCCAGGCACTGCCTATGCACTCATGCAATCACCCGGGCACTACCTCTGTACTCATGCAATCCCCCAGGCACTACCTATGCACTCATGCAATAACACAGGCACTACACATGCACTCCTCCAGTCACCCAAACACTAATAATGCATTTATGCAATCACTCAGGCACTACCCATGCACTCATACATGCACTCAGGTACTTCTACTGCACTCATGCAATCACCAAACACTACCCATGCAGTCTTCCAATCATCCAGGCACTACCTTTGCACTCGTCCAATCACCCAGGCCCCTCCAATCCAACAGACATTACCCCTGCACTCATGCAATCACCCATACATTTGCTATGCAGTCCTACATTCACCCAGGCACTACCCTTGCACTCCTCCAATCACCCAGGCAGTATCCATGCACTCCTCCAATCACTCAGCCAGTACCCAAGCACTTATAAAATCACCCAGGCACTACAGATACACGTATGCAATCACCCAGGCACTAACACTTCACTCATGCAATCACCCAGGCACTACCTATGCACTCATGCAATAACCCAGGCACTACCCATGCACTCCCCCAATCACCCAGGCACTACTCATGCACTCATACAATCACTCAGGCACTACCCATGCACTCATGCATGCACTCAGGCATTACCCATGCACACATCCAATCACCCAGACATTACCCCTGCACTCATGGAATCACCCAGGTATTCCCCATGTACATTTTTATTCACTCAGGCACTACCTATGCACTCCTCCAATCACCCAGGCACTACCCCTGCACTCATGTATTCACCCAGACATTACCCCCGCACTCATACAATCACCCAAGCATTACCCATGCACTCCTCCAAACACCCAGACATTACCGCTGTACTCATGCAATCACCCAGTGTCAAGTTACCACTCACCTGAAAACCATGTTGTTCGATTTGAGAGATGAGACGATAGGTCCCTACACCCCCAAAAGCCTAAGCCTGCCCGGATGCACTCAAAAACATCAAGGCAGGAACAAACCTCCAGGGGAAGGGGGAAAAAGGGATCAAATAACAAAAAGAAACCTTACACAGCTGTCTTCTTGCCCAAGGAATGTCTGTGGTACTGTGAACACTCTCCATGAGGTACTGTTCAATACAGAATTCTCAATCTTGAGCATCTAAAATACAACAAACATAACCGTGCTATGATATTCACTTATGCTTAAGTTCATACATACTTGTTACACTTTTTTTGTTAGGCATTGTACCTTTCTCTCTACGGTGTAGTCTTTATCCAATAGGATGTATTCCACTCTCTATCGTCTAAAGTATAATAAACACACAAACCTATGTCTCAGGTTTCTGCAGCAAAATAAATAACATGGGTTAATATTCACTAATCTGTACATATGGCAATTACTAGAAAGCCTTACAATCAGAACCAGTCTTACTAGAGAAAATGCTTCTTTCCTCTTTGTACCGGTACCGCTAACGTTCAACAAAGAATGCAGGTAATATATTTAAAGTCACAGAGTAAATATGCAAAAGTCACTGTACAAAGCATTTGTTTAAACAATGAATGATGTATCTCTTCGTCCGAGCGGTAAATGTCAATGAGCTTTTTCTAAAATCATCAAGTACCTGGAAATGGTTGTAAATCCTCTCTGCATGAAGCGCAAATTCTGGAAATGCCTTACTTGAGTTTTCTTTCTTTTTCAGAGCGGAGGAAATTCCGGAAGCAACGAGGAGCCCCATACGTTGCCTTGGACACCTTGGAATGCAGCTATGCTGAAGACGTGTCGGGACGCTTCGTTCTCAGAAATCAGGTAAGTGGGAACAGAATGACGAGAGCAAGCATGTCTCATTGTTCCTGTGATTCTTTTATAGGTCTCAAATGGGTGGGTCGCATGAGGGGTTGACACGTGTAGCACGCAGCCAACTGTCAAATGGTGCATGAAGGGTTGACACATGTAGCATACGGCCAACAGTCAAAACGATCATAGTTAATGACAAGCGGCAGACACGTGTATTTGAGACAACATTTGAACAGCCAGTATTGCAAATGTGCCAGTTCTGTAAATCACACTAGCTTATACAAAACAAAAATATCCAGGACATAACTTAAAATACTTACTTGAAACAAATAAACAATAAAGCAATTATGTACACATGTTTGCCACTTTTTAGACAGTACTGGAATAACTTATACAGTGTGTTTTTACGGCACCAGTTCTTATAATGTATACAATGACTCCACCTAGTGGCCATGCTCAGCGCACAATATGTGTACAGGCCATGATTTTCTAACAGTCGCCCCTCTCAAAGGCAACCCTACAGGGCGCTGTTTTTGTGGGAATCTCAGATGAAATTGCTGAACTAATTTAGGGACGTGGACAAAGGAGGCTGGTTCCCATGAGTTCTCATTGTCAGCGTAGCCTTTCCAGGCTATTAAATAATGGAGTCGGCCTTGAATTCTTTTTGAGTCCAGCGCACGTCGTACCTCATATTCCAAGTGACAGTCAATAGTAATAGGTGGGGGTTCTTCTCTTGTTTCTGAATTATATGTTTTTGGAAGGGAAACATGAAAGGTGGGATGTACAGGGTCGTCGGGAGGTAAATCTAATTGAATTGTGAAAGGGTTTATGATTTGTGTTATTGGGAATGGACCGATATAACATGGTTGTAATTTTCTTGGACCTAGAATGTTTAAATTCTTGGTGGACAACCAGACCCTGTCTCCTACATTATAACATGGTGTGGGATCTCTGTGTTTGTCTGCTTGTTTCTTCATAACCTCCTTGTATTTATTTAGATGAGTTTTGGATTTTTCTTGGATCTCTAATAGGTGTAGTAATCGGTCTGTGACCGCGGGAATGTGGGAAGATACTATGGAAGTCGGAAATGCCTTTGGATGGTATCCATGTAAAAAATAGAAGGGGGTGTAATGGGTAGCAGAATGAATACTGTTGTTGTAAATTAATTCTGCTAATGGTAAAGCCTTGTCCCATTCACTGGTAATATTGGACATGAGACAACGTAGAGTCTGCAGGAGTGTCTGGTTTGCCCTTTCTGTTTGTCCATCTGTTTCTGAATGGAAAGCTGTAGAGAGAGCTACTTCCATTTTTAACTGTTTACACAGTTCTCTCCAAAAGCGTGACGTAAATTGACTGTCACGATTGGACACAATCTTAGATGGTAAGCCATGTAAACAAACAACATGATTCAGGAAAATGTTACTGAATTCCAACGCCGTTGGTATTTTACGCAGGGAAATAAAATGTGCAATTTTTGATAAATAATCTACCACTACAAGAATGGTTGTATACCCGTTGGCTACAGGTAAATTAGTGATAACATCCAAACTAATGGAATGCCATGGGCTTGGAGGTGTAGCTAAAGGTTGTAATAACCCTGCAGGTGCTTTGTGGGAAGATCTATTCCTTGCACAGATGGGGCAGGCTGCTCCATATGTTTGAACATCGTTCGATAATGAGGGCCACCAAAAGTGTTTTTTACAATTGTCCAACATTTTCTGATACCCAGAATGACCTGCCAAAGCTGAGTCATGGTTCTATAACAGCCCTTGTTTTTGTAACTTTGCAGTAGGTATGAACAAAAGACCATTATGCTAGAAAATACCATCTTGAATGTTGTTTTTTGCATCTGACAACCATGCTTGAACATTTAACTTAAAGTGTTCGTTTTTTACTAAGGACAAGAAATTTTGTTGCACAACAGGTACTTTATGTGGTGGGATAATAGGAGGTCTTGGCATGTCACTTTTTGAATCCGCTGTATGACCATACCGTGATAGTATATCTGATTGAATTTGTTGTGGACCTGGCTAATAAGTGATCACAAAGTCAAAGGTGCTTAAAAAATTCAACCAACTCATTTGGCGAGGAGTTAGTGCTTTAACCGAACTGAACAATTGTAAATTCTTATGGTCTGTAAAAATTGTCACAGGATGTTTTGTCCCCATTAGGTGGTGACGCCATTCGGTAAAGACTAGTTTGATTGCTAGTAATTCCCTCTCTGCCACCATAAAATTGTGTTTGGCAGGGAGTAACTTCTTGGAATAAAATGCTACCAGATGCAATTGCCCATCTTTAGAATCTCTCTGAGAGAGAAACCCTCCTACTGCCACCTGGGAAGCATCTGCTTCCACAAAAAATGGGAGATCAGGGTCAGGGTGTCGTAACAATGGTGCTGAGGTGAATTTAAGCTTCAGCTGAGCAAACGCTTGAGCTGCTTTTTCAGTCCAACAAAATGATTGACCTTGTTGTAATAATTTGGTAATGGGTACAACTGCTTCTGCGAAGTGAGGTATAAAGCGTCTGTAGAAGTTTGCAAACCCCAACACTTTCTGGACCTCCTTAACTGAAGTTGGTTCTGGCAGTCACTTTCTGTGGATCCATCATGATCCCAGCTGGTGACAAACAATACCCTAAAAAGTCTACTATGTCAGTATTGAAAACACATTTTTCCAGTTTGGCAAAGAGATGTTTCTCTTGCAATTTTTGTAACATAGCCCTCACCTGCTGGACATGTTCTTCTGTATTTCTTGAATAAATGAGAATGTCATCTATGTAGACAACTACACAGATGTCAAGAAACTCACTCAGAACCTCATTAATAAAATATTGAAAGGCTGTAGGGGCATTACGTGGGCCGAAGGGCATGACGGTGTATTCAAATAAACCGAACTTGGTTTGAAATGCTGTTTTCCACATTGTCATGTTCCTTGACCCATATGAGGTGGTACGCCCCGCGGAGGTCCAACTTGGTGTATATCGTATAGTGGCGTAACTGATCCAGAAGAACTGGAAATAATGGTAAGGGGTATTTATTCTTAATAGTGGCTTTATTAAGTATGCAATAATCGTGCACACTCTTAAGCCACCATCCAATTTTGGGACGAAAAATAGTGGCGATGAGACAGGCGATGTTGAATGGTGAATAAAGCCCAACTCCAATAACTCATCCAAATAATGACGTAAATATTGTGTTTCATCTTCGCTAAGCGCATATACTCTACTATTAGGGAGAGTAACGCCTGGAATTAAATCTATACAACAATCGTATGATCTGTGTGGGGGTAGCGTAGTTGCCTTTACCGGATCAAACATGTCTTTAAAATCTAGGTTTTCTCTAGGTATGTTGTCATTAGATTGTATGGTATTGGCACAATGCAATACTGCCATGGAGTATATCTGTGCTTTCTGGTAACAATGTGATCGACAGTATACAGAATCTAGAGTTACTGTCCTTAAATCCCAGTTCATTTTAGGATTATGTACCAATAGCCATGGTACACCTAAAATGAGTCCAAATGTAGGTGTATCTATTAAATCAAAACGTATTACTTCGGTATGACCGTTCTGGCAAACCATAGTTATGGGACATGTTTGGTTAACTATCAATCCTGAGGACAATTCAGATCCGTCCACTGCACAAATTGGTTCTGATTGTGCCTGAGAAACTGTGGGAATGTTTAATTTCTGTGCCAACTGAATATCTAGAAAATTTCCCATTGCCCCTGAATCTAATAATACTGGTACTGAATGTCTGATTTGTGCGGTCAAAACTAGTGTTACTTGAACACTAAAGTTTCTCGAAATACGGGCTAAAATGTTTGCTAGGTGATGTCAAGGCGATCTCCTTTCCTGACAAGCTATTTAGTTTTCCTGATCTATATTGGTAGAAACCACAGAATTTGTCCTTTTGGTTACTTTTGGTTTTACAGTATAGTCTCGGGCAAAATGCCCAGATCGACCGCAATACAAATACAAATTTAACTTACGCCTCCTATCCTTTTCTTCTGTGGATAATGGGCCCTTAATCCCCCATATTTGCATTGGTTCTTGTTCTGGTACTTTGTTGTCTGATTCTTTTTTTCTCATGTCTTACAATAGTCATTCTGGTATCTGTCCTTGATCTGTCTCCTTTACGTTCCCCAAGACGATGGTCTAGCTTGACAACTAAATCTACAAACTATGAATAGTCATCTGGTAACTCAACAATATTAGCGAGAGCATCCTTCAAATCATCACGCAAACCCCTATAAAATGAAGAAGTGCATTTCTCCTCTGGCGACTGGGTTTCTGTCAGCAAACGGTTAAAAGTGGTTGAATAACTTAACAAATCAGTTCATTGTCACTTGTTTGAACATATGTATGCTTGGCAAAATGTTTTGTCATAGTTGTTTTAAAAAGTGGCCAGTTATACAAGATAGGATCATTTTTATCTATGTATGGGATGGAACAATTTTCTGCTGTTCCTCCCAAATAGGAAAGCACAAAAGCCACTCTAGATGCATCTGTGGGAAAAGCTTGCGGTTTACAAATGAAAAGAAGCGGACACCGAATAAGAAACAAATTGAACTTAGCACTGTCCCCAAAGAATCTTTCTGGCACAGCTACAGGTACAACAGTAGGGGCTGCTACTGTAACATGAACTGGAGGTGATGAGGAGTCTGAAGCCATATAAGTATGTGATACTTTTGCTCTGGTGCCAGTGTCGAAAGGAGGTTTAAAGGTCATAGGGAAAGGATTGTCCCATAAAGACTCCCCTGGCTCGTAACGGGTTAACTCACTGCGCAATTTGGCATTTTCTTCTTTTAATTGTTGCATTTCAAATTGTAAATTCTGCAACATGTTTGCCAAAGTTTGATGTTGACTAGTATCCTTACTTACTGCTTGGGCCATGGCTTGGACATCAATACTATCTTGATTTATGTCCATATCTCTCAAAAAGAACTTAATTTGTTGGAGGCTTGCTCTTCTGTCAAGTTACCACTCACCTGAAAACAGGATGTTTGATTTGAGAGATGAGACGATAGGTCCCTACACCCCCAAAAGCCTATGCCTGCCCAGATGCACTCAAAAACACCAAGGCAGGAACAGACCTCCAGGGGAAAGGGGATAAAGGGATAAAATAAAAAAAAAACAATACACAGCTGTCTTCTTGCCCAAGGAACGTCTGTGGTACTGCGAACACTCTCTATGTGGTACTGTTCAATAAAGAATTCTCAACTTTGAAAATCTAAAATACAACAAACATAACAGTGCTATGATATTCACTTATGCTTAAGTACATACATACTTGTCACACTTTTATGTTGGGCATTGTACCTTGCTCTCTACGGTGTAGTCTTTATTCAATAGGAAGTATTCCACTCTCTATCGTCTGATGTATAATAAACACGCAAACCTATGTCTCAGGTTTCTGCAGCTAAATAAATAACATGGGTTAATATTCACTAATCTGTACATATGGCTATTACCAGAAAGCCTTACAATCAGAACCGTTCTTACTAGAGAGCATGCTTCTTTCCTCTTTGTACCGGTACCCCTAACGTTCAACAAAGAATGCAAGTAATATATTTAAAGTCACTGAGTAAATATGTAAAAGTCACTGTACAAAGCGTTCGTTTAAACAATGAATGATGAGTCTCTTCGTGCGAGTGGTAAATGTCAATGAGCTTTTTCTAAAATCATCAAAGTACCTGGAAATGGTTGCAAATCCTCTCTGCCGAAGTGCGAATTCTGGAAATGCCTTACTTGAGGTTTCTTTCTTTTCCAGAGCGGAGGAAATTGCAGAAGCAACGAGGAGCCCCGTACGTTGCCTTGGAGACTGTGGAATGCAGGTATTCTGAAGACGCATAGGGAAGCTTTGTTCTCAGGAATGAGGTAAGCGGGAACAGAATGATGAGAGCAAGCGTGTCTTGTTGTTCCTGTGATTCTTTTATAGGTCTCGTATGGGTGGGGCGCATGAGGGGTTGACATGTGTAACACGCAGCCAACTGTCAAAAGGCGCATGAGGGGTTGACACGTGTAGCACCCAGCCAACTGTCAAAACGATCATAGTTGATGACAAGCGGCAGACATGTGTATTTGGGCCAACATTTGAACAGCCTGTATTGCAAGTGTGCTAGTTCTGTACATCACACCAGCTTATACAAAACAAAAATATCCTGGACATAACTTAAAATACTTACTTGAAACAAATAACCAATAACGCAATTATGTACATATGTATTGCGACTTTTTAAACAGTTCTGGAATAACTTATACAGTGTGTTTTTATAGCACCAGTGGCTCTAATGTATACAATGACTCCACCTGGTGGCCATGTTCAGAGCACAATATGTGTACTGACCATGTTTTTCCTAACACCCAGGCATTACCCATGCACTACTTCAATCACTCAGGCACTACCTATGCGCTCCTCCAATCACCCAGGTACTACCCCTGCACTCATGCAATCACCCAGGCATCACCCATGCACTACTTCAATCACACAGGCACTACCCAGGCACTACCCTTGCACTCCTCCAATCACCCAGGCACTACCACTGTACTCATGCAAACACCCAGGCACTACCTATGCAGTCATGCAATAACCCAGGCACTACCGTTGCACTCCTCCAATCACCCAAGCACTATCTATGCACTCCTCCAATCACCTGGCCAGTACCCATGCACTCATGCAATCACACAGACATTACCCATGCACTACTCCAATCACCCAGCCAGCTCCTATACACTTATGAAATCACCTGGAAGTTCTCCTGCACTCATGCAATCACCCAGGCACTACCTATGCATGCATGCAACCACCCAGCCACTACCCATGCACTCATGCAGTCACCCAGGCAATAGGTATGCACTCATGCAATAACCCAGGCACTACTCTTGCACTCCTCCAATCACCCAGGCACAATCCATGCACTCCTCCAATCACCCAGCCATTACCCACAAACTTATAAAATCACCCAGGCATTACTTATGCATTCCTCCAATTACCCAGGCACTACCCCTATACTCATACAACCAGCCAGACATTACCCTGCACTCATGCCATCACCCAGGTATTACCCATTCACTCCTCCAAATCACCCAGATATTACCCCTGAACTAATTCAGTCACCTAAGCATTACCCAGGCACTCCTTCAATCACTCAGGCAGTACCCATCCACTCATAAGATCACCCAGGCACTACCTATGCAATCTTGCAATATCCCAGGCACTACCCATGCACTCCTCCAATCACCCAAACACTACTCAGGCACTTATACATGCACTCAGGCACTTCTGCTGCACTCATATACTCACCCAAGCACTATCCATGCAGTCTTCCAATCATCCATGCACTACCCATACACTCTTCCAATCACCCAGGCACTACTCATGCAGTCACCCAGACAATACCCATGTACTCCTTCAATCACCCAGGCAGTACCCATTCACTACTCCAATCACCCAGTCATTACCCCCACACACATGGAATCACCCAGGCATTACTCATGCACTCCTTCAATCACTCAGGAAGTACCCATGCACTCCTCCAATCACCCACACATTATCCCTGCACTCATTCAATCACCCAGGCAATACTCATGCACTTGGTCAATCACCCACCACTACCTATGCACTCCTCTAATCACCCAGGCACTACCCCTGCACTCATGTAATCACCTAAGCAT
The DNA here is from genome assembly GCF_964204655.1 of Triturus cristatus. Lineage (NCBI taxonomy): Eukaryota > Metazoa > Chordata > Amphibia > Caudata > Salamandridae > Triturus > Triturus cristatus. The sequence continues at coordinate 943,678,308 of NC_140587.1, read as the reverse complement.
TACCCATGCATTCCTTCAATCACCCAGCCAGTATCCATACACTTATGAAATCACCCCGGTACTACCTATGTACTCATGCAATCACGCAGGTACTACTCCTGCATTCATGCAATCACCCAGGCACTACCCAGTCACTCCTCCAATCACGCAGGCACTACCTTTGCACTCCTCTAATCACCCAGGCTCGATCCATGCATTCCTCTAATCACCCAGCCAGTACCCATGCACTCGGGCACTACCAATGCACTCCTCCAAACACCCAGCCACTACCAGTGCACTTATGCAATCACCCAGGCATTACCCATGCACTCCTTCAATCACTCAGGCACTATCTATGCACTCTCTAATCAAGCAAGCACTACCCCTGCACTCATGCAATCACCCAGCCAGTACCCATGCACTCATGCAATCACTCAGGTAGTGTACAAGCACTTCTCCAATCACCTAACCACTACACATGCACTCATACAATCACACATGAACTAGCCATGCACTTCTCCAAATATTACACTTGCCGCAATTCATGCAACACATACAAATTTGACTATTTTTAACCAAATAGGCGGTTCTAATAAAAACATTTTTTTCTTCTATAATTTTTGGGTAGTTTTTCAACTGTTTTTTGTATTTTTTGGCTTTTTTTTAAAGAAATTAAAAAATCAACAGAATGAACGGAGACATTTTTTGAAACATTTTGCAATTAGGCAGTCATTGGAAAAATAATAATAAAAAAATTAACCATGGTGGTTTTTAACAGCATAAACAATAGCATCCACTGATTGCTCTCCATAGCAAAGATCTGTTTTACATTTAATACAACGCTGCTCCAGTCCAGTGAATTCAGATACAATATGGGGTCTTGGAGTAGTGGAAGAACCTGATGACGTACTTGGCCCTGCAACTTGGTCATTTTGAGATGCCTGTTTTTGAAGGTCTCGACGATGTTGTTCTCTCGCAAGACGCCGTGGATGCATCGTTTGGAGGTGTTCAAGCATCAAAGATGTCCCACACGAGTATTTCTTGCCTGATCCACGTGAGAGGACCTTGTCTCAGATTTTGCACGTCACCTTACATGCGTTAACTTTCTTCTCACCAGCAGGAATGGAGAAAAAGGCCCATACAATACTCTCATACCTTTGTTTTACTGGTTCTTCCAACTCTTCTTCTTCTTCTGGAGAAAGCTGTTGAGCAGGATTAGAAAAAGCCTTTTTCTGTTGATGTACAAAAAACACCAAAAAAATACAGAAAAGAAGAGCGAAAACACAAGAGATGTGTCTCTGTAGATGTTGTTGAAAGAATGAAAAATTTGGGTGGGGTCCTGCAGGTTCTAGAATCAAAAGCTTCTTAATCAATGAAATGCTTTCTTTTCAAGTCACATGGGACTCGCGTACCCGGCGCGCACCCGACGCGATTCCCGAAAAATATATTTAACAATAATATATCTTTATTCCAGTTACAAATATACAATATTTACAAATGTGTATATTAATCTCTTAGTATAATATATACAATAAAATTATATACATATATTCTTAAACAAAATGATTTTTGGTAGATTCATGCACCTGGCGCGACCCCTAGAAATAAGTACGTGACGTTGCCCGGGACCGTCGTGGCTCCCATAACAATTCTTGGATTCGTGCACCCACTGTGACGAGTACACGATCGGTATGCGAAGCTCACTTTAAAAAAAATGCAAATGTATATCATGACATATCAGGCTGCTGCCATCATATTCCATACTACTTCCAAAACATATCTGAGTGTTTTTCAGACATTCAAGGGTACTTTTTTTATTAAGGTGCTGCTCAAGTATTTTCTGGTCCTATTAGTAAAGTAACCCTCAATGTACCCGTTTCAGGGACGTTATAGTTAGAAATTAGCATTCAAAAAACCTTTAAGAAATTCACTGAAAAAACCATAGGTTTCCCGGACATTACAGTTAGAAATTAGCATTTAAAAAACCTTAGAAATTCACTGAAAAACCCCCAGGTTTCAGAGACGTTACATTTAGTTGGACATTTCACTTGTATAAAACCAGGGAAATTCGGCCGTTATAGTTGGTTGAGCTAACTATAACTCAGGCCCCCGCAAGACATTGCTGATGACGTCACATATTACATCACTCATGACATGGTCAGTGACATCACTGATGACATCACTGATGACATCTCAAATGACATCACTGATCACATCACTGGTGACATCATCTGATGCACCTCCTCACACCCTAATATAACCTTTGATACACCCCTTTAAAATACAGACTACCATTCTCGAAACCATAGACACACCAATACCAGTTACTACATACCCACTCACTGATTCCTAGGTCTACAGACATGTCCACTCATTCATCCATACAGTTACTCATACATGCAGTCACTCATCAATACAGCACTCACACACTGCCACATACCCATAGAGTTACTCACACACCTAGTCAGTCATGAAAAGAATCAATAACACTCCCATTTACTCACCTATACACTTATACACACACCACATCAGTTATTCATACCAATACTAACATATACTTACTCTCTTATACAATCACTGACACAAGCACACACTCAATCATACACCCACTCTTACAATCACTTTCTCAAATATAGTCATTTATATAGTCCGACACTCACATATACTGCCATTCACATATGTAGTTACTCACACATGTACCACTGAGACATCCATTCACTCACCAACACACCCATACACACACTAACCCACCCATACAGCCCTTTACAGATACACTCTTGAACCCATACACCCAGTAAATCACCCACTCAAACATCTATGCACAGAGTCACACCCCCCCCACCCACCCACACAGACACTCAGGCACCCATACAGATACTCAGACACCCAATCAATAACCCATATAGACACTTGTGTAGCTACTCACCAACCCATGCAGCCTCTTACACACCAATTGACAGACTGATACAGACATTCACACAGTTTAGTCACTAAACCATGCGTTCAGTAAGACACATTGAATCACTCACTTATACAGTCAGTCGCACACCTACCAAAATATCCATTCAGACACTCATACACCCACTCATTTTTCAATACACCTTGGCATATATATTAAAACATTTAAGCATTACAGAAACACACAGTCACTGGATGATGTCATCAGTAATGTCACCAGTAATATCATTAGAAATGTCATCAGTGATGTCACAGTGATGTCACTGACCATGTCATGAATGAAGTAAAATGTGACATCATCAGCAGTGCATTACAGGGGCGCGAGTTATAGTTAGCCCAACTAACTATAACAACCAAATTTCTCTGGTTTTGTATAAGTGAAATGTCCAACTAACTATAACGTCCCTGAAACCTGTGTTTTTTTCAGTGAATTTATATATATATATATATTACCTACTGGCGGTCGCCAGTAGGTAGTTATAGTTAGGACCCCTTTTCCATAGGAAAACCTCAACATTCTATTTTGAATAACTTTGGCGCCGGTCGATGAATCCTCGCGAATTTCTCAAAATAGGTGAGGCGCTACGCTCCGCTCCTACCCTGAAAGTCTCGGGGGGATTCGTCAAGCGGGGGCTGAGATAAAAGGGGGGTCCCAAAACGCGTTTTTCCCATGCATTTTTCCATAGGACCTTTAGAACGAGCTACAGCCCGAACGGCTGAACAGAATTACTAGAAATTTGGCAGAGAGGTAGTCCCTAGGTCAAGGAAGTGCCTTTTGTAGGTTTGGTGTAAATCTGTTCAGTAGATTCTGAGAAAATAGCCTTTGAATCAATATATATATCTGTAAGCGCGCAGAGTGCGCGCTGGGTGCGCGCACCTTGCCGTGCGCGAGCGCAATTCTGATTGGTTGTTAGATCTTAGTAAACATTCGAATCGGTGGAAGTCAGGAAGCGGCGGCCGCCATTTTGTCTATCGCATAAAGAGGGGGTGATAAACAAAGGGGGAGCACTTGAAAAGGGGGCAGAGTGGGTAGAAATAGACCCAGTAGGCATTGTAAGGGGGTCAAAGTAGGACCTTGTAGGGCAAAAAAAAAGAATAATATTTTGTAAAAAAATATCGCCGAGTGCGCGCACCCTGCGCGCACCCGGAAAAAAAAAATAATAAAAGAAATTTAAAAAAAATTGCATTTAAGTGTTTAGATATAAGGTGGCTCTAAAAAGAGCCCTTGTGTTTATTGTTTGTTTTTCGGTACCTACAAGTAAGTACCGACGCAGAGTCTGAGGTTCAAGAGGAAGACTCTGTTCCCTTCATCATTGAAGTGCACACCATCTCCTCTATAAATGTCTTGCATGTCGTAACGCAAGTTGTTGTGGTAAATGGAACCCATACCATAGTCTCTGAGGAAAGCAGAAATAGATTTGTTGACGTGCTTCCTTGCTTTGTCAATCTGCGGACAAAATTGGTTGGACCAGTTCCACTTTTGCCTTTGGCATATGTTAGAATATACAAAGGCAGTTTGTGGAAAAAGCGACATCAATTGCACAAAGGTGTCCTTAATAAGCATTTCCAAACCTACCCCAGTTAAAGTGCCTAGATCATTACCACCACAGTGCACAATAATAAGGTTAGGCTATGGGAGATGTTGAAAGGTTTTCACCAAAGGCATTAATTGGTGCCACTTTAACCCTCTCTGACCAATCCACTTGATGTCTACATTTGGCAAAGCAAGGTCTCTCACCATACCTCTTTTCTCTGCAAATTTTTCACTCCAGAAGACATAGCTGTGTCCTACAATCCACACTGTGAACATCTTCAAAGGAGATCTGGATGCACTCAGGAGGTGTAATTCAGTAGAATGGTAAAAAGAAATGAAAGACAGTTTGGAAATGGAGGCATACATATTTTTTATAAAAAAAAAAAGAACTGATTGGCTGTTTCATACCATTCTACACTAAAAACTAGGCTGTATGTGTAAAATAATAGAAGCATGTTTTGTATTGGTTCAGAAAAATGTGTTACCAAAGAACAGTACTATGGATTTGCTGTAAGGTTTGAAAAGTCAAGCACTCTTGCTCTGTGGAATTGAAACATTGTGTGGCGAACTTCTGACCTAACTCCACACAGCAGTGTTCCATGAGCTGTTGCTATGGTAGCAGGCAGAAGTCAAGTTGGGGAAGGGAACTAGGCAGAAGTGAAGTAGGGGGAAGGGTACTTTTGGAAAAGGGTTGGTTTTCAAGCAATAGAAATGTGTGATTACATTTGAAAAAAAGGGGGAAGCAGTGAGATTTGAAATTAACATGTATATGTGTGGAAAAATAGAGGGAAAGATTGCCATTATCTGGTTCTGCTGAGTGGAGAGAGGTGTAGAGAACAGAGGTCCTGGCTCTGATAATCTGCTGTGGGGTTTTGAGGTTTCAGTCTGTAATGCAAATACATTCAGCATCACTAAGGCTGGTTGCTCTTGCTGGAGTGTAGGCAGTCACCCAGCATACACATGGTTTGTGGTCTGAAAAAGCAGTCTGGACATGTGCATTTAAAAAAATCTGAAAAGTGGATTCATAATGTGTCAGTCTGTAAAAGTGATTTTCACTTGCCAACAAAAAAGAGCAGTAAGTGTGCATTCAAATTGGCAAAGATTTTTCGTTTTGTGACTAATGTGAAAACATGACTCTGTGTGCAAAGAGGAATTATAGGCAGAGATTTGTTGCGTTTTGCTCTGGTGATTTCACAGTTGCATTAGTAGGAAAAAGGGGGAGTCTCTCAAAAAAAAAAAAAAAAAAAAAACCTTGGGTGCGCGCAGGGTGCGCGCACCTCAAAAAAATTTCAAAAAAAATTTTCAAAAAAAAAATTTGTTTGGTTAAGTTTATAAGTGGCTCTTAAAAGAGCCCTTGAGTTAATGGAGGGAAACAGGAAGAGAAAAACGCAAAAAAAGAAAAAACATCTATGGCCTAGTGCATGAATGCGCATCAAATTTTCTCTGAAGGAGATCAAGACTGGTCTCCCCCACAGAAATAAGAGAACCGCAATCAGTGCACCGTGTAGACAACCTCGCCAAACAAGGTGGACCAACAAGAGGTAAAGAAACAGGTGAAGGCACCATCGCAGCTGAAGTGCTCCCCTGAGCTGCCGAAGATGTGCTCGGCTGAGCTGCTGCTGATGTCGTCGGCTGAGCAGGTGGAGGGTTTTCTCCAGAAGCTCGACGATAAGATGCTGGGTGCATTTTGTAAACATGTCTCAACATAGTGTGAATGCTAAAAGAATATTTCTTGTTAGGATTCCCACGAGATAAGACTTTTTTACAAAGTACACATGTAACTTTTGGTGCATTTACCTTTTTCTCATTCTCAGGAAAAGTAAAAAACTGCCATACAAAGCTGTCTTTCTGCTTCCTGTTCCTCTGCCTCTCAAGAGTGTCCTGGTCACTGTCTGAAGTAGGTTGCTGTTCAGCCATTGTCTCTCAACAACAGAATAGCTCCTTCTCCAAAGGAATCAGAACTAATAATGAGGGGAGTAGGTGTGGTTTGGGAAGAATCTGGAACAGAAAGTACTTTAAACCAATCATAAGTGATGATTCTTGATCACATGACTTGCCAAGAGGGGATTGGGTGTGGTATTGAAACAATTAGAAACTGAAAGTAATGATAACCAATAAGAAATGTTGTTTTATTATGTATAAACCCGAGGTGCGCGCACTGCGCAAGCTCCGTGCGCGCACCCCGTGATGACGTATGCACGAACGCGTAAACGCGCAGGTGCATACGTCATATACGCGTACCTAGCGCGCATACGTTTAACACGCGTATACGCGACCGTTATTGCGCGTAATTTTAGCGTATGCGGAAGTAAACCGCGTCGAGGGCGTAGGACGCATGCGTACGTACGTACGCATACGTACTGGGTGCGCGCTCCCAGCGCGCACCAATAAGTATATTTGTGTACGTAAATAACGTACGCCGGAATTCATAAAAAACATACGAAATAGTACTAGGTGCGCGCTCAGAGCGCGCACCCCAAGAATTTATAAATAAAAAAAAAAAAAAAAAAAAAGAGGACATTAAATAATTAAAAAATAATAAAAAAAAAATATCCAAATTGAATTATTTAAAAAAATAATTTATAAAAAAATACAGATAATATATAAATGAATATAAAGTAATTTTATTTAAATAAAAAAAAATATCTTTAATTAAAAATACATAACTTAGCATATAAAAAACCATACAAATTCTCAGAAAAAAACATAGGTTTCAAAAACGAAATATTTAGGGATTAGCATTTAAAAAACCTTGCAAATTCACTGAAAAAACCATAGGTTTCACACACGTTATAGTTAGGAATTAGCATTTAAAAAACCTTGCAAATTCACTGAAAAAACCATGGGTTTCACACACGTTATAGTTAGGAATTAGCATTTAAAAAACCTTAGAAATTCAGTGAAAAAACCATAGGTTTCACACATGTTATAGTTAGCTGGACATTTTACTCGTAAAAAACCATTGAAATTGCCCCGTTATAGTTAGTTCAGCTAACTATAACTCGCACGCGCCCACAATGTACTGCTGATGACGTCACATATTACATCACTCATGACATGGTCAGTGACATCACTCATGACATCACTGATGACATCTCAAATGACATCACTGATGACATCATCCTTGTGATAGAGTGGCAGACCTCCTCTCACCCTAATATAACCTTTGATACACACATTCAATAATAGAGACTAAAATTTTTAAAACAATGGACATACCAATACCAGTTACAACAACCTCTTCAGTAATTCTAAGATTCACATACACATTCACTCATTCACCAACAGTCCTATACAGTCACTCATACATGTACTCACTCATCATATGTACTCATACACCTATACATCCAGTTACACAATGCCACTCATCCATAGAGTTACTCACACACATAGTCACTCATGCTAATAAAGAATCAAACATACATTTACTTGCATATACAGTTATACACACACCACCACACTTACTTCTACGGAAACTTACACATACTTAGTCTTTTAAACAATCACTTATAGAAACACATACTTATTCATACAGGAACTCTTTCAATCTCTCACTCTCACATATACTCACTTATATACACCAATAGTCACATATAGTAGTTTAAAACATATGTAGTTACTCATAAAGACACTATTGAGACAGTCATTCACTCACTAACACACCCATACACACACTCATCCACCCATACAGTCCTGCACACATGCTGTCTTCAACACATACAAACAGTGAGTGACTCATTCATGCACCTATGCACTACATAATACCCCCCACCGAACCATGCAGACACTCAGACTGACACTCAAAAAACCAACTAATAACCTATATAGACACCCATGTAGCTACTCACCAACCCATGCAGCCACTTATACACAAAGTGAGAGACTGATACAGATATTTACATATTTAAACATTACTCACTAAGCCATGTATTCACTATGATACACTTAATCAGTCAGTTACACAATCAATTTTTCAAAAACAAATCATCCATTTAGACACTTATATACCCATTTATTCTTCCATCGACCTTGAGATATACATATATAAAACATATTTAATTTTCAGAAAAACACACATTCACTGGATGATGTCATCAGTGATGTCATTTGAGATGTCATCAGTGATGTCATGAGTGATGTCACTGACCATGTCATGAGTGATGTAATATGTGACGTCATCAGCAGTGCATTGCGGGCGCGTGCGAGTTATAGTTAGCTGAACTAACTATAACGGGGCAATTTCAATGGTTTTTTACGAGTAAAATGTCCAGCTAACTATAACATGTGTGAAACCTATGGTTTTTTCACTGAATTTCTAAGGTTTTTTAAATGCTAATTCCTAACTATAACGTGTGTGAAACCCATGGTTTTTTCAGTGAATATATATATATATATATATATGAGATAGACAGATAGACAGATAGACAGATAGACAGATAGACAGACAGACAGACAGACAGGCAGACAGACAGACAGACAGACAGACAGACAGATAGACAGATAGACAGATAGATAGATAGATAGATAGATAGATAGATAGACAGACAGACAGACAGACAGACAGACAGACAGACAGACAGACAGACAGACAGACAGACAGACAGACAGACAGATAGATAGATAGATAGATAGATAGATAGATAGATAGATAGATAGATAGATAGATAGATAGATAGATAGATAGATAGATAGATAGATAGATAGATAGATAGATAGATAGATAGATAGATAGATAGATAGATAGATAGATAGATAGATAGATAGATAGATAGATAGATAGATAGATAGAATAGATATATGCAAAGCAATAAGAATACACTTGGCAAATGCAACTTGGATAAATGCATGGATAATAAAACACGAGCAGGAATAAAACACAAGCAAGTTATACTGGACGTCCTGCAAGAAATCTTAACTGCCCCAAGCTCACAAAAAATCCACCCCTCATAACTCCCCTGCCTTATGGTATAATGAGCAACTGAAGGCTACAAAATCCAAATGCAAACGCCTAGAACGCCTTTGGAGGAAAGATTACTCCCCGGTTGCCAGCTCGAACTAGAGAAACGAGCTCAAGCTTTATCATAAAGCCTGTAACACGGCAAGAGCCAACTATGTAGCCAAATCTATCTCTGAAGCTACAAACAAATCTAAGACTCTTTTTAACCTTGTAAAAGAGTTAGCAGGCTCGAATACATCAGCCAAACCTCTTCCTCTGAACAGTTTCCAGTGTGAAGAACTAGCGAAATATTTCACAACGAACGTTGAGACAATCTACCAGGAGATATTAAAACAACACCAGGTTCATGCTAAAAGGGTGCAAGTCCCCGGCCCTAACGGAGAGGACATCTCCTCTCAACCTCATCCGTCCTATGAGCCACTTACAGCGTGGCCCGGGATCGATGTTCAGGGTCTGCGAGACATCTTAGGGAAAGTAAAATCTGGTTCGCCTGCCGACCCCCTCCCGATCTCAATACTCAGACTCCTGGACACCCCACTACTTGCCGTGATATGTCAAACATTGAACTTATCCCTCTCCACGGCTAAGGTCCAGTCATCCTGGAAACATGCCATGGTCTCACCTCTACTCAAGAAACCATCGGCTGATCCAAAAATCCTGGCAAACTTCCGTCCAATATCCCTCCTGCCCGTCTTCTCCAAAATCTTGGAGAAACATGTCCATGAACACCTCGCAAGGTTTGCGGAGGCTAACGACATCCTGCACCCCTCCCAATCGGGTTTCCGCCCCGGTTTCTCGACGGAGACAACACTACTCGGAGTAATGGAAAATCTCAGCCTACTGGTCGATAAAGGGGACTCAGCTGCGCTGATTCTACTCGACCTCAGCGCAGCGTTCGACACCATCTCTCACAACATACTGCTTGCCTTACTCTCCACATGCGGTACAAAAGGGGGCGGTGATGGACGGAGCATCAGAACCAATCAAACACTCACACCCAGTCAACAGATCTGGGTTTGATCCATCACCGTTCTTTAGCCCACTCTGCCACCCCAGTTCAGACATGGCCATATGCAAATCAGTCTGACCCTGTGCCTCATGGGAACAGTCCAGCCCGAACTGCCAAGCCATGACTTCCCTGGACCGGAAACAAGCTTCCTAGGACCGGTTTCTGGCATTTCAGCCGTCTTCAGCCAGGCTTGCTTGAATCCAGTGGCAAAGTGAGCAAGGGACTCACGTCTGAGCATACCCTGCCAACTTATGGCAAACAAAGCGGTACAAAAGGGGGTGGTGATGGACGGAGCATCAGAACCAATCAAACACTCACACCCAGTCAACAGATCTGGGTTTGATCCATCACCGTTCTTTAGCCCACTCTGCCACCCCAGTTCAGACATGGCCATATGCAAATCAGTCTGACCCTGTGCCTCATGGGAACAGTCCAGCCCGAACTGCCAAGCCATGACTTCCCTGGACCGGAAACAAGCTTCCTAGGACCGGTTTCTGGCATTTCAGCCGTCTTCAGCCAGGCTTGCTTGAATCCAGTGGCAAAGTGAGCAAGGGACTCACGTCTGAGCATACCCTGCCAACTTATGGCGAACAAAGCGGTACAAAAGGGGGTGGTGATGGACGGAGCATCAGAACCAATCAAACACTCACACCCAGTCAACAGATCTGGGTTTGATCCATCACCGTTCTTTAGCCCACTCTGCCACCCCAGTTCAGACATGGCCATATGCAAATCAGTCTGACCCTGTGCCTCATGGGAACAGTCCAGCCCGAACTGCCAAGCCATGACTTCCCTGGACCGGAAACAAGCTTCCTAGGACCGGTTTCTGGCATTTCAGCCGTCTTCAGCCAGGCTTGCTTGAATCCAGTGGCAAAGTGAGCAAGGGACTCACGTCTGAGCATACCCTGCCAACTTATGGCGAACAAAGCGGTACAAAAGGGGGTGGTGATGGACGGAGCATCAGAACCAATCAAACACTCACACCCAGTCAACAGATCTGGGTTTGATCCATCACCGTTCTTTAGCCCACTCTGCCACCCCAGTTCAGACATGGCCATATGCAAATCAGTCTGACCCTGTGCCTCATGGGAACAGTCCAGCCCGAACTGCCAAGCCATGACTTCCCTGGACCGGAAACAAGCTTCCTAGGACCGGTTTCTGGCATTTCAGCCGTCTTCAGCCAGGCTTGCTTGAATCCAGTGGCAAAGTGAGCAAGGGACTCACGTCTGAGCATACCCTGCCAACTTATGGCGAACAAAGCGGTACAAAAGGGGGTGGTGATGGACGGAGCATCAGAACCAATCAAACACTCACACCCAGTCAACAGATCTGGGTTTGATCCATCACCGTTCTTTAGCCCACTCTGCCACCCCAGTTCAGACATGGCCATATGCAAATCAGTCTGACCCTGTGCCTCATGGGAACAGTCCAGCCCGAACTGCCAAGCCATGACTTCCCTGGACCGGAAACAAGCTTCCTAGGACCGGTTTCTGGCATTTCAGCCGTCTTCAGCCAGGCTTGCTTGAATCCAGTGGCAAAGTGAGCAAGGGACTCACGTCTGAGCATACCCTGCCAACTTATGGCGAACAAAGCGGTACAAAAGGGGGTGGTGATGGACGGAGCATCAGAACCAATCAAACACTCACACCCAGTCAACAGATCTGGGTTTGATCCATCACCGTTCTTTAGCCCACTCTGCCACCCCAGTTCAGACATGGCCATATGCAAATCAGTCTGACCCTGTGCCTCATGGGAACAGTCCAGCCCGAACTGCCAAGCCATGACTTCCCTGGACCGGAAACAAGTTTCCTAGGACCGGTTTCTGGCATTTCAGCCGTCTTCAGCCAGGCTTGCTTGAATCCAGTGGCAAAGTGAGCAAGGGACTCACGTCTGAGCATACCCTGCCAACTTATGGCGAACAAAGCGGTACAAAAGGGGGTAGTGATGGACGGAGCATCAGAACCAATCAAACACTCACACCCAGTCAACAGATCTGGGTTTGATCCATCACCGTTCTTTAGCCCACTCTGCCACCCCAGTTCAGACATGGCCATATGCAAATCAGTCTGACCCTGTGCCTCATGGGAACAGTCCAGCCCGAACTGCCAAGCCATGACTTCCCTGGACCGGAAACAAGCTTCCTAGGACCGGTTTCTGGCATTTCAGCCGTCTTCAGCCAGGCTTGCTTGAATCCAGTGGCAAAGTGAGCAAGGGACTCACGTCTGAGCATACCCTGCCAACTTATGGCGAACAAAGCGGTACAAAAGGGGGTGGTGATGGACGGAGCATCAGAACCAATCAAACACTCACACCCAGTCAACAGATCTGGGTTTGATCCATCACCGTTCTTTAGCCCACTCTGCCACCCCAGTTCAGACATGGCCATATGCAAATCAGTCTGACCCTGTGCCTCATGGGAACAGTCCAGCCCGAACTGCCAAGCCATGACTTCCCTGGACCGGAAACAAGCTTCCTAGGACCGGTTTCTGGCATTTCAGCCGTCTTCAGCCAGGCTTGCTTGAATCCAGTGGCAAAGTGAGCAAGGGACTCACGTCTGAGCATACCCTGCCAACTTATGGCGAACAAAGCGGTACAAAAGGGGGTGGTGATGGACGGAGCATCAGAACCAATCAAACACTCACACCCAGTCAACAGATCTGGGTTTGATCCATCACCGTTCTTTAGCCCACTCTGCCACCCCAGTTCAGACATGGCCATATGCAAATCAGTCTGACCCTGTGCCTCATGGGAACAGTCCAGCCCGAACTGCCAAGCCATGACTTCCCTGGACCGGAAACAAGCTTCCTAGGACCGGTTTCTGGCATTTCAGCCGTCTTCAGCCAGGCTTGCTTGAATCCAGTGGCAAAGTGAGCAAGGGACTCACGTCTGAGCATACCCTGCCAACTTATGGCGAACAAAGCGGTACAAAAGGGGGTGGTGATGGACGGAGCATCAGAACCAATCAAACACTCACACCCAGTCAACAGATCTGGGTTTGATCCATCACCGTTTTTAGCCCACTCTGCCACCCCAGTTCAGACATGGCCATATGCAAATCAGTCTGACCCTGTGCCTCATGGGAACAGTCCAGCCCGAACTGCCAAGCCATGACTTCCCTGGACCGGAAACAAGCTTCCTAGGACCGGTTTCTGGCATTTCAGCCGTCTTCAGCCAGGCTTGCTTGAATCCAGTGGCAAAGTGAGCAAGGGACTCACGTCTGAGCATACCCTGCCAACTTATGGCGAACAAAGCGGTACAAAAGGGGGTGGTGATGGACGGAGCATCAGAACCAATCAAACACTCACACCCAGTCAACAGATCTGGGTTTGATCCATCACCGTTTTGTACCGCTTTGTTCGCCATAAGTTGGCAGGGTATGCTCAGACGTGAGTCCCTTGCTCACTTTGCCACTGGATTCAAGCAAGCCTGGCTGAAGACGGCTGAAATGCCAGAAACCGGTCCTAGGAAGCTTGTTTCCGGTCCAGGGAAGGCATGGCTTGGCAGTTCGGGCTGGACTGTTCCCATGAGGCACAGGGTCAGACTGATTTGCATATGGCCATGTCTGAACTGGGGTGGCAGAGTGGGCTAAAGAACGGTGATGGATCAAACCCAGATCTGTTGACTGGGTGTGAGTGTTTGATTGGTTCTAATGCTCCGTCCATCACCACCCCCTTTTGTACCGCTTTGTTCGCCATAAGTTGGCAGGGTATGCTCAGACGTGAGTCCCTTGCTCACTTTGCCACTGGATTCAAGCAAGCCTGGCTGAAGACGGCTGAAATGCCAGAAACCGGTCCTAGGAAGCTTGTTTCCGGTCCAGGGAAGGCATGGCTTGGCAGTTCGGGCTGGACTGTTCCCATGAGGCACAGGGTCAGACTGATTTGCATATGGCCATGTCTGAACTGGGGTGGCAGAGTGGGCTAAAGAATGGTGATGGATCAAACCCAGATCTGTTGACTGGGTGTGAGTGTTTGATTGGTTCTGATGCTCCGTCCATCACCACCCCCTTTTGTACCGCTTTGTTCGCCATAAGTTGGCAGGGTATGCTCAGACGTGAGTCCCTTGCTCACTTTGCCACTGGATTCAAGCAAGCCTGGCTGAAGACGGCTGAAATGCCAGAAACCGGTCCTAGGAAGCTTGTTTCCGGTCCAGGGAAGGCATGGCTTGGCAGTTCGGGCTGGACTGTTCCCATGAGGCACAGGGTCAGACTGATTTGCATATGGCCATGTCTGAACTGGGGTGGCAGAGTGGGCTAAAGAACGGTGATGGATCAAACCCAGATCTGTTGACTGGGTGTGAGTATTTGATTGGTTCTGATGCTCCGTCCATCACCACCCCCTTTTGTACCGCTTTGTTCGCCATAAGTTGGCAGGGTATGCTCAGACGTGAGTCCCTTGCTCACTTTGCCACTGGATTCAAGCAAGCCTGGCTGAAGACGGCTGAAATGCCAGAAACCGGTCCTAGGAAGCTTGTTTCCGGTCCAGGGAAGGCATGGCTTGGCAGTTCGGGCTGGACTGTTCCCATGAGGCACAGGGTCAGACTGATTTGCATATGGCCATGTCTGAACTGGGGTGGCAGAGTGGGCTAAAGAACGGTGATGGATCAAACCCAGATCTGTTGACTGGGTGTGAGTGTTTGATTGGTTCTAATGCTCTGTCCATCACCACCCCCTTTTGTTACTCTCCACATGGGCATTAAAGGTAATGCACTAGACTGGATCGCATCTTTCCTGACTCTCAGGACATTTCAAATCTCCTCCAGCAGTGCAGCATCTAATGTGCATCTTTCCCCCTATGGAGTGCCACAAGGATCGGTGTTAAGCCCCCTGCTTTTTAACCTCTATGTAACCCCGCTCGCCCAGATCGCTGAAGCAGCTGTCTCAAAATGTTCACATACGCCGACGACTCACAAATCGTATTTTCCCTTTCTAATAGTGACAACGATTCCCCCTCCCTTCTGCAGACAGGCCTCAGGAACATCGCCACCTGGATGAGCACTAATATGCTTAAACTCGACGGCAGCAAAACAGAGGTCTTAATAGTGGGTCCTAACCAAAACCTCTGGAATTCTAGACACTGGCCATCTGAAATGGGCCCCTTACCAACCCCGTCGCAACAAGTCCGTAATCTTGGCATTACCATTGATAATGGCCTAACTATGGAGCCCCAGGTCAACAACCTCACAGCTACCTCTTTTACAATTCTGAGATGGCTCAGAAAAATCATTTGGATGCTCCCGGACGATACACAAAAGACTGTGGTCAACGCACTAATCACCTCCCGTTTAGATTACGGTAATGTCCTCTATTTAGGGGCATCACAGGCAGTCATGCGACGCCTCCAACTGGTACAAAACGCTGCAGCCAGACTGCTATGCAAATGCAATAGGAGGGAACGCATGTCCGGTCACCTTAAAGCGCTCCACTGGTTAAGAATTGAAAATAGGGTCAAATTCAAAACTCTTAGCCTCATGCATAGAATAAAATGGGGCAATGCCCCCGGATATCTCCAAACCCTCGTGCACACTTACACGCCTGCTCGATGCCTGAGGTCCTCCACTCAAGGCCTTTTCTGTGTCCCCAAAACACGCCGAGCGAGGATGGGAGGAAGATCCTTCTCCCTTCTAGGCCCCAAGCTCTGGAACTCCCTCCCGCAACCTCTCCGTTTGAAAACTCGCTACACTCATTTCCGCAAAGCCATTAAGACCTGGCTTTTCAACCAGTAACCTGCTCCGGTCTCTTTCCTGAGACTTTCTCTTGCCTTTATGGTTCAGTATCTTATAGCGCCGGGAAACCCTTTTTGGGTAGCTGTCGCGCTCAATAAGCCCAATAAATAACTAAATACATAAAATGATTACCTTGGATGTTGTAGTGCTAGAGGCATTCCTATGGCTTGAAACCATGTGATTATCTTTGACTACCATTATTTTGATTTACTTTTTTACTTCACCCTAACCTGAATGTACTTCCTGCATATGCCTTTTATCCCTTGAATATTTCTTCCGCTAATCTTGCAGTCTTAAAGTGGGCGCTGTCCCAGAGTAGAACAGCTTGCCAGGAACAGAATGTGTGGGATGTGCATTTGAAAGCATGAGAGAGAGAGAGATGTGGAATGTACTTTTTGGTCTCAAAAAGAAGTGTTGTGAGCAGTGGTGCTCAAATGTGCATTATGTTGTACATTGAGAGATGAAGTGTGTGATGCTGTAGGCAGTGGTGCACAAATGTGCATTGCGTTGCACATTGGGAAGCATTTTGAAGTTCTTACTATTGGCTTTGACATGTCCTACATGTCATCTTGAATTCTGATTCTGTCTTGCTTGAGCTTCTTGTGTGCACAGGCAGGCCCCCAGAGTACTCAAGTTGTTTGGGTTATTCACATTCAAGATTGCTTTGTTTTTGGAGAGGAGATTGTTGAATGTACCGCCAGAGGCTTTTGTAAGATTTGTTAAGATGAAGGCTGGAACATGTGAGAATGCAGAAGGAATGTGGGAACTCCTTTTGCCTTCAAAATGCTTGCATGGAAAGTGGCCAATTCCAGTAAGTTTCCTTGGTACAAAGGGAAGGCCTCTCGGAACCTTCTAGTGTGTTTTGAGACTATAAAGCTGAGGGTTGTTGACTTAGAGGTCAGGATTGTTTTGGAGTCCAAATGGGGATGGACACATCTACTTCGGTACAGTAGAACCCTGGTTTGCTGAGGCTCTTAACCCCAGCTGTGAATCCCCCAGTCTGGAGTGGGCTAAGAATAAGATGAAGGAGGGCACAACATAGATGAGGAATTGAGCATACACCTACATGAAAGTTAAATACCTACTTCCTTCATTTTCTAAACCTTCCATGATTTTTTGTACTTAGATGTATAGTATGTATGTAAATTAAGTAGATATGTAATTTGCATTATTTCATTTTAATTCATATATTTTCTTTTACTTGATATTTTCACAGGAGGAATGGAAGGGACCTTTCGCTAGGGGACAGACACTTCTTACACAGGCTCCCTACCCGTTTGTTCCCCGTACACGGGCACAACTTAGTCAGATAAGCTTCTTGCATTTTCACTTTTTTCACTTGCGTTGAACTTGAGTATACATGTTCCTTCTATACATGTAGAGTCGTCTCATTATCTACCCGGCCAGATTCAAGCTGAATTTTATTATATTAATTTATGTCCAAATTATGTTTAAATTGTTAAAATCTTTGTAGCTATATTAACACCCTGACTACGTTTTGTATATACAATTTTGTGTTGGTACTTATGTTAGGATTATTTTTATTTTTTTTTTTTTTTTTATTTTGATGCCAGTACAATAAAAAGAGGAAGAAATTACATAAGTATTTACCAAATGGCACCCCCCCCCCACCCCACAAAAAAAAGCACAAAACTTGCGTATAATTGCTGGAAAAGAAAAACACAGAAAACAGTAAACAAGAAATGAAAAAAAAAACAAAAAAACTAAGAAAAAAAAGAAAAAAAAAACACATACATTATCATGACTGTACAAGCCAAAGACTCATTTTTTCCCAGAGCTCTATTCCCTTCTTACGTCCCCTTCTTCCTTTCTTTGCATATATGGCGATTTCTAAGTAGTATATGGCAATGAAGCGGGCTAGCCATTGTGAGAACGATGGGGGCTCCGAATCTAGCCAGGAGGAAGCCACACAGAGCCTCCAGACAGCCATAGCAATAAAGATTAAGCCATCCCTTTTCAGGAGGGAGGACTCGGTCTGTGTTCCTAGCAAGATAATAGTAGGATTAAGAGTTAAGGGCTGAGCAGTAACTTCCCTTAAGAATTCCTGTATTCTGTTTAAAGTAATGTGAAGTTTTAAACATGTAGCGAAGATATGAACAGAATTGGCCCCATATTCCGCACATCTTGGACAAAGGGTACCTTGACCGGAGCCCCACTTAGCAATCTTGCTAGGGGTGAGATATAGAAAGAAAATGGTTTTAAAATGTTGCGACTGCAATTTAGCTGATATTAGAATATTCTGTGAGAGAGATAGTGAGTTAAAGAAAGTAGTGTTTGAAGTATCAATTTTGCTGGACCATTTATCGGCTATATTCTGTAGGTCGTCTGGGGACTGTTTATTTATTGTATTATATAGTAGGCCAATTCGTGGCGGGACTGGCTTGCGCATGATGTTCAGAATGTCAATTTCCCTGAAGCCAGAAGCCCCGCCTGCCTTCCTGGACAGAAAATCAGATACACAGTAATATTTAAAAGCATCTTCCTCTTTGAGTTTGAACCTGATCAATAGTTCCGAAAAAGGGACCATCCCCTCACAGGTAACAAGGTCTCCTAATTTCAGTATACCCGCCTTATGCCACTCTGAAAAGTAGTCCCTGCCGAATATGGCAGGTAGGTTAGGGTTGTTTAATGTAGGAGTGTAAAAGTTAAATCTACCGAGCCCAAACATTTTACGGATACTACGAAAGGTTTTAAAAGAATTTAGTAGTGTCTTAAACCTCACCCTTTTGTAGTATCCGTAAGTGGTCTCCCGAAGTAGACCACCCCAAGTCTGTTCTCCCAACAATAGCTGAAAGGGCGTGGGGAGGCCCGTAATCTGAGAAGATGGGGTCTGTTTTAGCAGTTCTGTACTGTATTGTAGAACCGAGGCCCAGTAATAGAGTGTGATATTAGGAAAGGACCAACCCCCACGCTCCTTTGGTAGGCAGAGCTGCCTTAGTGCCCTCCTGGGTTGGGAGTAGGCCCAGATAAACTGTGTGAAAATTTGTTGGAATTTTAACAAATTAGATTTGCTAAACTCCAGAGGTATTGTACGGAAAACATATAAGAGTTTGGGAAAATATGTCATTTTTATGACATTGCATCTGCCTACAAGGGTTAAATGCAGATTATTAATTTGTTTCAGGGCCTTTTTTGTATGTAATGCCAAAGGGGCTAAGTTGTCAGAGACAATTTCGTCTAAGTTTGATGAAATAGAAACTCCCAGGTATTTGGCCTTAGAGACAACTCGAAAGTCTGTCCATAGAACATGGCTGTTTATTATTATTTGGGTTTTGTTTTGATTCAGAGCATAGCCAGAAAGCCTCCCAAATTTTGTCGCCTCACTTTCAAGAGCTGCTATGGAATTAGAAGGGTCAGGTGAAATAATGGCCAGGTCGTCGGCATAAGCCATGATCTTGATGCGGCTTCCTTGGAGATTGGCTGGAAGGATCTCGCTGTTCCTCTCTATTTGTTTAATAAAGGGGTCAAGGTAGAGGGCAAACAGTAATGGGGAGCATGGGCAGCCTTGCCTGGTGCCTCGGAAGATCTTAAATTGTCCGGTTAATTGTCCGTTGACCGAGACACAGGCTGTTGGTTTAACATAGAGAGCTTGTACTGCCTGCGTAAGCCTAGGTCCAAATCCCATTCTCTTTATTACTGCCCACAGATATTGCCAGGAGACCCGGTCAAAGGCCTTCTCAGCGTCCAAAAGTGTGAGGGACATCGGGTCTCCGGAGGCCTGTGCGGCGTCGAATATAGTAATAGCCCTTCTAACATGTTCTGTTGTCCCTTTTGTCGGGATAAACCCGTGCTGCCACTCTGAGACCAGCGATTCTACCACAGAGGAAATTCTAATAGCTATTATTTTGGAGAAAATTTTTGAGTCACAATTGATGAGTGTTATTGGCCGATATGAGCTCATTTCTATACGGGGTTTATCCTTCTTTAGGAAGATGGCTATTCTGGCCATGGACCAGGATGCAGGTGGTGAGGTTCCATTAAATGTAGAGATTATTACTTCTGTGAAGATAGACTTGATCTGAGGAGCAAAGAACTTGTAAAATTCGACTGGGATGCCATCTGGCCCAGTGGCTTTCCCGTCGGGCAAGCTGTTAAGGGCCTCCAAAATCTCATCCCATGTGGGAGTTGTATCTAGTCTATTCATGTCTTCTAAAGGAAGAGTTTTGAGATTAACCTCACTAAGATAGTTGGTGGTCTCAAGGGCGATTAAGTCCCTAGGGCCACGGGTCTCTTCGGTATATAGCTTGGAGAAAAAATCCTGAAAGCCATTTCGAATATGGTCTGAGTTGTTAGTCTCAACCCCTGATGTTAGTTTGATCGTGCGAATCTCGTTATAGGAGACCTGTTGCCTAGTCCTGACAGCCAAATAGTGCCCAATGTTGTCACTACACTCATAATTTCTCTCCCGAGTGCTTGCCCATTTTGAGGCAACCTTTTCTGCAAAGATTGCCCCAATTTCGGCTCTGGCCAGCACTACCTCCTTCTGAGCTAGTTCGATGTTTTGTCCGGTCTGAATGTGGTTGGTTAGCTGAGTTTCAGCCACACTAAGCTTTCCTTGTAAATTGTTTAGCAGCGCTTTCTCTTTTTTGTTTTTACGTATTGAGAAACCCAGGGTTTCCCCCCTGACCCCAGCTTTTAGTGTTTCCCAAACTATCATAGGAGGGGCTGAGCCAACGTTAAATTCTAGGAATTCCTCTATCCACCTTTGCATATGTGTTTTGTACAGCTGATCCTGAAGTAGAGCTTTTTCAAAGGTCCAAGTAGAAACCGCTTTGGCTTTCCCTAGACCTGTGATGTTGATGATAAGGGGATTATGGTCGGACATAAAGCGTGGAGCCAATTCAATTGTGCAGTTATTAATAATGGAGGATGAGAGAAAAAAATAATCTAGTCTAACAAGAGTGTGGTGCGGGGCAGAATAATATGTGTATCCTGGCAAGGAGGGGTTTAAGCTTGCCCAGCAATCTCTAAGACCATGAACCTGGGCTAGGTCGATCAGTGCCTGATATACCTGAGGTTTCCTGCCCCCATATTTCCAGTGGCTGACACTGTCCCAATTGGAGGGTAGATGTAAGTTCAGGTCGCCACAAAGAACAATAGGTGTGGGCCAGTGTGCCAGCTCCCCAGAGACCAAATTTATTACTCCTGGGTCATCTAAGTTGCTCCCGTAAATTGAGCACAGGGTAAAGGGTGGGTTATTTGCGACATGGCACTCAGTGATCACCCATCTGCCTAAGGGGTCAGCCTTGGCCCTCGGTGAGAGCATAGAGAGTTTTTTTTCAGCCAAGATACCTACTCCCTTATTTTTTGATCCCTGCGTAGTGGCCCCTAGAACTTGAAAGCCCATTGAGTCTAGTAAATGTCTCTGGGAGCCCTCGATGTGGGTTTCCTGGATGCAGTTAATGTCCCCTCCCAGAGAGCGAAGTCCCAGCACAACATTCTGTCTTTTGGATCGATCGTTTAACCCACAAATATTAACTGAGACAATTCTCAGAGGATTTAGCATGACCAGTTCTTCAACAAGAAAAAAACCAAGAAAAAAATGCCAGCAAGTGATAAAGACCCTTTAGTTTCTGGATGTTCCTGATGTCCTAGCTTATGCCATGGCATGTACATCTTAGGTGTGCAAATATAAATACAAAAGAAATTATGAAAACCCATAATGAATTTATCTGTGTGAAACTTCTCCCTTGCTGTGCCTTTCCCATCCCACCTCCCACCCCCCCCCTTCTTTGAGCGATCAGGCAAGGCCTGAATGATGGAAAACAGCTTGAGCTCTGGCTGCTGGTCACGCCGGACTGATAAGATCTATGACTCTAGTCTAAAGAGATCAGCCACAAGCCCTATTATCTTAGCTATCTTCTAAAGTGACATAATGAAGTGAAGTGATAAAAGAAAAAAAAAAAGGATCCCATATAGTGAAGAATATGATGAAAATAGCAGCTTAGGATAGTGGAAAGAAAAAGAAAAAAAAAAAAAAAAAGGGGAAAAAGAAAAAAACCAGAAACGCAGAAAGGAAAAACAGGATAAAGATAAGAAGTTATTTTTTAAATCTGACTTCGTTCATGACCCCTATTGAACAAGTGTCATTTGTTTTTGCCTTTCAGTTCCTCCAGATACTCCCCTGCCTTGATCTCCGAGAGAAAAACCTTAGTGTATCCATTTGATGTTACTTTGAGCCTCGAGGGGACCATAAGAAACACTTCTGCCCCCAGCTGTTGAAAAGGGGGGATTAATTGCCTCATACGCCATCTTCGTTCAACAGTCTGGTGGCAAAAGTCTGGTTTGGCAAAAAATGTTACACCATTTGCTCCCTTCTTGGAATTAAAGCGGGCCTGGTCATAAATCATCTGCCTAAGACGAAAGTTCCCAAAGTAAACGAGGAACACTCTGGGCTGTCCCCCTGGCGTGTTAGCACTGCTCTGTTGTCGCTTTTGATAGAAGGGGAATCGGTGTGCCCTTTGTACTTCGTAGTCCCAATCCCAGCCTGTATGATCTGGAAAGGAGTCTTTTAATAGTTGGACTATAAAGCGCCGGGGGTCATCCCCCTCCTTCCCCTCCGGAATTCCAAGAAGGCGGAGATTGTTCCGACGCTGACGATTTTCCTGGTCCTCCACCTTTGTCATCAGGTCTATCAAGCAGGCGGTATTAGAGGCTCCCTGTTCTTTGGTGATTACCACATCAGTTTCCAGATGGTCAATTCGTGTTTCTGCCATGGAGACCCGCTCGCTAATTTCTACACAGGTTTTACTCAGACGCCTCAGCCCTCCCTGCAGTTTTTTGGCAGCATTCTTGGCGATTCGATTGTCCGCCCGAACTTCTTCATGGAACTCCTTAATGGACGCAAGGACAGAAGCTAAAGAGGGTTCGGCCGTTTCATCATGTAGGCTCTTGGAGCTGCCCCACTGATTAGGATTTAGATCATCTTCATCTAGGGGATATGATACTTGAGAGTCAGAGTAGTCCCATTTTAGATGACTACGACGCCTGTTTTTGCTGGCGGGTTTTTTCTGGCGCTGCACTGTGCCTGTAGTTTGGAGCGGGGTCTCGCTGTCCTCACTGTCCTCTTCGCTGGCTTCTCCAGAGACGTCTTCATTAGAGGAGTTTGGAGTACTGTCTGATACAGAGTAGAAATCTTCAACCCCTGCTTCAGGAGTCCAAGGTGTCTGGGAGCCAGGGGGTACCGACAAGTTTTGGATTACCTTGTAGACCCCTGCTCCGAGGTCAGAGTCAGAAATAGGCCGGGAAACCTCCGGGTTGTCTTTGTTAAGTATGTTTCCGGGTTCCTCTAACTTTTGAAAGGGCTGTGACAAAGAAAGTCTATTGTCTATGAGAGGAAGTGACGGCGCTTGAACAGAAAAGAGCCCATCCTGAATCCCTGGGGACTCCTTAGTTGCTGTCAAGTCGTTTTCAAGCAAAGTAATTAGGGCAGCGGGGTCGGCTTTTATCCCTGTTTGGGGTGTCCCAGGCTCTACGTTATCTGCCGGCAGAGTGGCAAGGGTGGATAGAGGTTTCGTGTTGGGGTTTAAAATGGGTTTTTTAAGTCCCAAAAAAATCTTAGCAGGGGGTGGGAAGGGGGTCTCGGCATTTTTGTCTCGAGAGGTAACGCCCCCCCCTATTTTGCCACCTTGTTTTCCCTGCAGTTTCTTATCCCCACTGACCTCGTTTTTTGCTTTTGTGGCTCCCTCGGTAGCAGTGACGGCGGCATCTTTTGAAGCCTTTACATCTTTAGGGTCCGGTGTAAAAGCAGAAGTCTTTTGTTTGGAGCCTCTCCGACCCCCACGTGTATTCATGCTGGGTTTCAGTGGATCTGCCTCGCAGGAGTCACCTTGAAGAGCGGTCAGGGGGTCTTGGGTGTCTGCTCCGGCAGCAACAGCAGAGGTCGTAAAGGCAGAAAAGCTCCCGGTCAAATCTCCAGCTGTTATTAGCACAACAAGTGCTTTCCTAGCTGCCTGCCTCTTACATCGGGTAAGGAAAAGCGGGCTACACGACGGCCAAGATGAGGTCCCCAGCAAAAGTCTTTTTTCCAGGAGTAGCGGGCTTGATAGAAGCGTTGTGGAGCCGAAAACACCGAGAAAGCCAAAAGCACAGCGTTCTGGCATCACGAGCGATTGCGCAGGGCAGCCAGCCGAGCGTTACGCGTCCAGCGTGAGCAGTCCGGCGTGAGCAACCGAGCAGTCCTAGCTCAGCACTGTTCCATCTCGCTCGATCTCGCCAGAGTTATGTTAGGATTAAAGCAGTTAATGTGTTTTAGCCACTATGGTCCTACATATGATCCCACTATTCATTGTGTATCCGTATTGACAGATGCATGCCAGCATTCATTACAGCTATATACCCATCCACTATGTTGGGTATTAATTCCATTAGACACTATGACTCTTTATATTGTCTGGGTTTACATCCTTGTTTTCTCCAATTTACCCGGAAACAGTATTAACTGGATTAGTAATTAAATCGTCAATGCACGTACAAATATTTGGGCTTCGTGGTAGTGAAACTATTCCACTATAGCTGCCATATGTTTATACATATTATGAAGCACCCGATTATAACAATTCATGTGAATTATTCACTTGCATCTCAGGATGTGTATCAACATTCAGCTACATGCAAATTGTTTTTATATTATGATTATAAATAATATAATCGGAGTATATTTTTGAACAATCATGTCTCTCAGTAATGTTTTTTCATTAAGAATTGTACTGCTTTAAGATGGCCGCCGCAGAAACACTACGTTGTCAAACATGGGATTCTTGTCCGCTTTCTGTGATTGCATGAGACTATGTATTAGAACACTTCCTGTTAACCCTTTGTGTGACCAAGCAAGACAGCGAGTCCGTCGAAACGTGTTGCCTGGTATAATAAACTTCACTTCGGCACTTCCTGAGAGCGTGGATATTTCTTTCTTCTATGTGAGACATATATACATATATATATATTCACTGAAAAAACCAAAGGTTTCAGGGGCGTTATAGTTAGGAATTGGCATTTAAAAAACCTTAGAAATTCACTGGAAAAACCATAGGTTTCAGGGGTGTTATAGTTAGCTGGATATTTCCCTCGTACAAAACCCTAGAAATTCCCCTGTTATAGTTAGTTCAGCTAACTATAACTCGCGCCAACGCAATGCACTGCTGATGACGTCACATATTACATCACTCATGACATGGTCAGTGACATCACTGATGACATCTCAAATGAGTATGTCTTTCTGAACAGTTTTATTATGTTTAATATATATAGGGAAAGGCCTGTTGAAAAATAAGTGGGTGTACAAATGTGTGAATGGATGATTTTCTAGGTGCGTAACTGAGTCTATAAGTGAGTCATTAAATGTATCTTACTGCAGACTAGTGACTAAACTGTGTGAATGTCTGTATGTGTCTGTGTGTTGGTGTATAAGTGGCTGCATGGTTTTGTGAATAGCTATATGAGTGTCTATATGGGTTATTGATTGGTTGTCTGAGTATCTGTATGGGTGCCTGAGTGTTTGTGTGGGTAGGGTGTGTGTGACTCTGTGACTAGATGTGTGAGTGGGTGATTCAGTGGGTGCATGTTTTAAGAGTGCATCTGTGATGGACTGTATGGTTGGGTGAGTGTATGTATGGGTGTGTTAGTGATTGAATGTATATCTCAGTTGTACATGTGTCAGTAACTACATATGTGAAACGCAGTGTATATGTGTGTAAGAGTATATAACTATCTATATGTGAGAGTGTGTGATTTTGGGAGTGGCTGTATGCGCCATAGTGCAAGGATATCTGTGTCATGTGCTGTTTGTTTTTCTGCAGGAAGACACAGAATTTGTTAGTATTTTTATGAGTAAGTGAACTTGAGTGTTTTTAACTGTATAGGTGAGTAAATTTTACTGTGATTAATTATTTGCATGACTGACTAGATGTGTCAGTACCTCGATGGATGATTGGCGGTGTGTGAGTGTCTATATAGGTGTATAAATGCACAGAGTGACTGTAAGTATGAGTGACTGTACAGGTGAGTGAGTGGAGATGTATGTAGACCTAAAAGTCAATGAGTGGGTGAGTAGTTATTGGTATTGGAGTATCTATGGTTGTCAAAATGGCTGTCTGAAATTTTAAGTCGGTGTATCAAAGGTTATATTAGGGTGTGAGAAGATGCACTAATTTATCACATGGATGACGTCATCAGTGATGTCATCAGTGATGTCATTTGAGATGTCATCAGTGATGTCATCAGTGATGTCACTGACCATGTCATGAGTGATGTAATATGTGACGGCATCAGCAGTGCATTGCGGGAGCGCGAGTTATAGTTAGCTGAACTAGCTATAACAGGGGAATTTCTAGGGTTTTGTACGAAGGAAATGTCCAGCTAACTATAACACCCCTGAAACCTATGGTTTTTTCAGTGAATTTCTAAGGTTTTTTAAATGCCAATTCCTAACTATAACGCCCCTGAAACCTTTGTTTTTTTCTGTGAATTTCAAAGGTTTTTTAAATGCCAATTCCTAACTATAACGTGCATGAAACCTATGTTTTTTTCAGTGAATTTCAAAGGTTTTTAAATGCTAATTCCTAACTATAACTTATCTCTGAAGATATCATGAAAAGCATTCTTTTTTAAAAGTAGGGTGCACATTAGTTTTGTGGAAAAGCATCTTTGTGATTGGTTAAGAAAAAGCAGTTTCAACGTGGAGTACATATCATAGGATAAAATTTGTTCAGCTCAACCACACCTGCTACTTGCATTTGGAAGGCACTGTTCGAACTTAAAACAATCGTCAACTTTTAACCTGCACGTGTCGTTAAATGTTCAAGAAAATGTTACAAAAAATATCGTAAAGTTTAAAAAAATTGATGAACTTTTAACCTGCACGTATTGTAGAATGTTCTAGAAAGTGTGTTGATAGAATACGTTGCACTTCTGACTTCTATGTGTTGTTGAATATTTAAAAAAACGGTTCATATGGAAAATTAAAAAGAAACCAATAGAGAAGTTTTGAAACCTAAAAGAATCAAGGAACTATTCTAATTTATAATTTACATGTATTTATGTGTGCAGCAACAAAATTATAGACACAACAGCACTAGGAAGAGGAAGAAGCAGGGAGTGGGGGAGGGAGGGAGATGGGCAGAATGGCACACATGCACAATTAAGTACAACACACATATAGACTAACAATGGCCAAAATGAAACACACCAACAAGGAGCACAAGTCACACAACCTGCCAACATCACACCACTGAACGAGCACAGAAGTGAAAACCACGCTGCATTCATACAGGATGTGTACAATGGCCAGTCGTTGGTGTTGTGGGATGTCTGCGACCGTGGTCATCATGGATGAGATGCCCAGTATGTGGCACATGGTCGAGTTCACTGTGTGTTATGTTGCCAAATGGCTGCTCCTCCCTCCCACGAGCCCCCACACTTTTGTACGGTGAGCTGTTGTATCTCGTGCACTCGTACGGCACACCATTGGAATGCCTATTTGAGCATGTCCTGCTACATTCCAACTACAACATCACAGTGCCGTTTGGAGGTGGTGCATGCCACTTTACAACATCGACTGCTGCGGCTCTTGTAACAGGCCACACCAGAACACAGAGACACACTTACCGCACTTCCTGTACACAGACATGTCCGAGACACCCCTTTCCCCTTGCCGGATAGGGACACCCCTGCACTGACCTGTGAACGACAGACCAGCACACGCCAGTTGTGCATGCAGGAGGATGCGCATGTAGCTACACATCCAGGCTCACTGCCAACGCTGAGGTGACAGCACACTGTGATGTTGCAGGGCTCGTGCCTATCATGCGAAGACAATGACCACAGGGACACACTTACTAAGATGTGGGTTTGGGGGGCATTGGCGGTCCTGGAGTTGTTGAGATGAGTCTTCTGGCCCTCATGGGTATCCCTGTATCATGCTCATTGACTCTATGGCACCTGTGGGTGTTCTGGTGTGGCTCTTGGCTGTGTTCCCTTTCATGGTGCAGGTAGTTGTCCTGCTTAACACCAGCAGAAAGCAGGTGTAAAATCCCTGGTGCTAACGTGTCTTATCGCTGGAATTTGTTTCTTATTGCAATTGGTGTGAAAGTTGTGATGGGTTTTTTGTTCGTGTGCACAACAATATACAAACTGAGCAGTGTATCTCGTCAAGATCCAGCATCTAACGCACTATTCCCAATCAATATAAATACAATGAGATTTCTTAATAGATTTTGTGTGTACACTGTAAGAGCAGCCAATACCTCAGTGCAAAACAATACAGGATTTTAGTATTTAGAATAAATCGCAAAGGTGCACCTCGTGTCTTTTTGCACGGGAACGGCTACTCTCCATTTCATTATCAGCACTTTAACGGAAGTAAAGTTGAGATAAATCTAACACACTATTCATAAGTTGGTGCAAACTGCAGATATCACCAGTATTCCAGCGAAAAGTGGCCCAAAATTTAACACCATGGTGGACTCCATCAAATAACAGTAATAGGAACAAGAAAGAGTCACACAGCAGTTAAGAAAACAACCAAAAACACTATTCATTTTTTTTTCAAACTTTATTTTTTATAATAATAAATATATAAACGATAAACTATTTTCAAACTTTATTTTTTTATTCACATAAATATAAACAATAAACTAATAAACAAAATGTAACAACAATAATACAAAACAACAAGGCGGAACACTCCTGTGGGAACCACGGATGTCAACGACAGACCTGGAAAATCAGAAAGATTGTTAAAAAAAAACAACATGGTATTCCCAACAAAATACCACAAGAAACAATTCACGGATATATAAAATGTATACAGCTAACAAAATTTTATAAGTTTAACTTACAAAAACTGTAAATGTTGCCGCTTTAAAATATTTACCGAATCTGAGGAATTTTTTTTGCAGAAGGCACCAGGCCCACAACGTTTTTCTTCAGTGGTGAAGAAATTTTTAACTTTTTTCAAGGGGCAAACAAAGACCAATGCCACCTTCTTTATTCGCAAGATTTGCCAAAAGTACGAGGGGATCCTAACAAAAAATACTCGTGCGGCACAGCAAGTATGATGAAACACCTAAGGAACCTTCATCCAAACAATCTTGCACGAGAAGAGTGCAAACAGATGAGAAACACTCCTGTTCTGTATCTGTAAAAAAGAATCACAAATAAATGTATAAATGTATATTAATAACTTTCAAATTTATACTATTCCATTGCTGTACAAACACATTTTATATAAAAACTGACTAAGAAACTATAGCCCTGAACCACAAGTGTGACGATCGTTAAAACACTACATGCATAGTGCATACTACTTTGAAGCAGTTCATGCCCTAAAGCCTACCTCACTAAAAGACTACATCCTAACTGACTAAATGATTACAGTAGTATAAGGAGACACACTGGGTGAGTGACAGGGTGTTTGCTAGAAAAGTATGAATACTAACTAGGCAATTGAAGGTGTGAAACACAACTGTGTAGGTGATTAGAGGACTGCATCCATACTGCTTAGGCATTTAAAGCAGTCCATATGCTAAGGCCTGGCTCACTGCATGACTACTTGGGTACTGACTGAATAATTAGAGTACAGCAAGGAGAGTGCCTAGGTGAATTTATAAGTGCTAGGCTTTTTGCACAGGGAATGGATTAGTACTTGGTACTGAATGAGTCACTAGAGGAGTGCAAAGGCAGTCACAAGTGCTGGACTGTATGGATACTGACTAGGAAATTGAAAGTGTGAAAGACAAGTGTCTAGGTGGTTAGAAGACTGCATGCATAGTGCATAGGGGTTTGAAGCAGTACATGTGCTAAGGCTTGGCTCAGTGTATGAATATTTAGGCACTGACTGAATGATTAGAGTACTGCAAAGATAGTATCTTGGTGAATTTATAAGTGTTTGGATTTTAGCACAGTGAATGGATTAGTACATGGTGCTGAATGGGTCACTAGAGGACTGCAAAGGGAGTGACAGGGTATTTCCTGGAAGTGTATGGATCCTGACTAGGGAATTGAAGGTGAGAAAGACAATTGTGTAGGTGGTTAGAGGACTGCATGCATAGTGGATAAGGGTTTGAAGCAGTCCATATACTAAGTCCTGGGTCACTGGATGAGTACTTGGGTACTGACTGAATGATTAGAGCACTGCAAGGAGAGTGCCTGGGTGAATTTATTAGGGTTTGGCGCAGTGAATGGATTAGTACATGATGCTGAATGGGTCACTAGAGGAGTGCAAATGGAGTGAGAGGGTGTTTGCTGGAAGTGAACGGATACTGACTGGGGAATTGAAGGTGTGAAAGACAAGTGTGTAGGTGCTTAGAGGACTGCATGCATAGTGGATAGGGGTTTGAAGAAGTCCATGTGCTAAGACCTGGCTCAGTGCATGAATACTTAGGCAATGACTGAATCGTTAGAGTACTGGAAAGAGAGTGTCTTGGTGAATTTATAAGTGTTTGGGTTTTGGCACAGTGAATGGATTACTACATGCTGTTGAATGGGTCTCTAGAGGACTGCAAAGGAAGTGGCAGGATGTTTCCTGGAAGTGTATGGATACTGACTAGGGAATTGAAGGTGTCAAAGACAAGTGTATAGTATGTTAGAACACTACATGCATACTGCATAGACATTTGAAGCAGTCTATTTGGTACTTAGAAACTGACTAAATAATCAGACTACTTCTAGGACAGTGCTTAGGTAAAACTTTTACATTTTCAGTTCTGCCACAGTGAACAGAATAGTACATGGTACTGCACCTTAATGTCAAACCCTGACTCATGTTATCAATGCATAAGCAAAGACTAGCTTCTAATGCTACTAAAACTTGACAACATGAGAGGTTTTAAATTAGTTATCTGTCAGAAAATACACAATGTTACCAAATGCTTCTCTCACAGTGGTTCTCAAATGCACACAGACTCACAGTGTAATTCTAGACAACAACCACTATAACTAGGAGTTTACCAAAAATCATTCACTACTGTGGAAGTGGGAAGCGAACTGCACACAATCTTCATATTTCAGGACTGCACTTTTATGTCAAAGCCTGACTCATATAATCAAAGCATAAGCAAAGACTGGCTTCTAATGGTACTAAAACTGCACAACATGACCGGTTTTAAAACAGGTATGTGTCAGCAAATACACAATGTTACCAAATGCTTCTCTCACAATCCTTACCCAAATGCACACAGACTCACAGTGTGATTTTAGACAAGCAACACTATCCTAGGAGTTTACCAAAACTCATTCACTACTCTGGAAGAGTTAATGGTACTGCACACAATCTACATATTTAAGTACACCACATCAGTGTCAAAGCATGACTCATTTAATCAATACATAAGCAAAGACTGGATTCTAATCCTACTAATACTTCACAACATGACAGGTTTTAAAACAGTTATCTGTCAGTAAATACTCGATGTAACCAAATGCTTCTCTCACAATCCTTACCCAAATGCACTCAGACTCAGTGTGATTTTAGACAATCAACACTATCCTAGGACTTTACCAAAACTCATTCACTACTGTGGAAGGGGTAAGGGGGCTGCACACAATCTACATATTTAAGTACAGCACATCAGTGTCAAAGCATGACTCATTTAATCAACATATAAGCAAAGACTGGATTCTAATGCTACTAAAACTTCACAACATGACAGATTTTAAAACAGTTATCTGTCAGCGAATACATGATGTTACCAAATGATTCTCTCACACTGACCCCAAATACACACTAACTCACAGTGTGACTCTAGACAATCACCACTATCCCTATGAGTTTACCAAAACTCATTCACTACAGTGCAAGTGGTAAGGGAACTGCACACAATCTACATATTTCACGACTGCAATTTACTGTCAATGCCTGACTCATTTAATGAAAGCATAAGCCATAACTGTCTTCTAATGCTACTAAAACTTGACAACCTGACTGGTTTTAAAACAGTTATCTGTCAGCAAATACACGATGTTACTAAATGCTTCTCTCACAATCCTTACCCAAATGCACACAGACTCACAGTGTGGTTTTAGACAATCAACACTATCCTAGGAGTTTACCAAAACTCATTCACTAGTCTGGAAGAGTTAATGGTACTGAACACAATCTACATATTTAAGTATAGCACATCAGTGTCAAAGCATGACTCATTTAATCAACGCATAAACAAAGACTGGATTCTAATGCTACTAAAACTTCACAACATGACAGGTTTTAAAAAAGTTATCTGTAAGCAAATACATGATATCACCAAATGCTTCTCTCACACTGATCCCAAATACACACTAACTCACACTGTGATTCTAGACATGCACCACTATCCCTAGGAGTTTACCAAAACTCATTCACTACAGTGCAACTGGTAAGGGAACTGCACACAATCTACATATTTCAGGACTGCACTTTTCTATCAAAGCCTGACTCATTTAATCAAATCATAAGCCATAACTGTCTTCTAATGCTACGAAAACTTCACAACATGACAAGTTAAAACAGTTATCTGTCAGCAAATACACGATGTTACCAAATGCTTCTCTCGCAGTGGTTCCCAAATGCACACAGACTCACTGTGTGATTCTAGACAAACAACACTATCCCTTGCACTATACCAAAACACATTTCTTCATCTAGAAGTAGTACTACATTTTAGTATAGAAACATAACATAACTCATTTCACAAATTCATAAACAATGACTGGTTTCTAATTTTACCAAAATATAAAAACTGCACAGTTATCTGTTTACAAACACATGAAAAACACAAATGCTTATCACAGAATGGTTTCTAAATGCACACACATTGTAGAGAAAAAAAGTACTCCCTACACTTTAGCAGGAAAAATACATTAGTCTGATTAAAATCAAAATAGTCTACATACATCCCCTCACAATTAAATAACTCATCTTTCAAGTTCTTTTGTAGATTAAAAAGTATATCAATCACTCACCATATTTTCTTTTACATAATCTCTGCACTGTGCACCTCATTGACAGCATGTATGAGTGAATCTATAGGCAAGTGATTAGATGTGTGTATAGATCTAGGAATCACTGAGTGGGTGTTTAGAAACTTGTATTGGTGTGTCAATGGTTTTAAATCTGGCACTCTCTATTTTACAGTGAGTGATGAAAGGTTGATGGTGTATGATGAGGTGTATCTGATTGTCACGTGGATGATGTCATCAGTGATGTCATCAGTGATGTCATTTGAGATGTCATCAGTGATGTCACTGACCATGTCATGAATGATGTAATATGTGACATCATTAGCAGTGGATTGCGGGCGTGCGAGATGTAGTTAGTACAACTAACTATATCGGAGGAATTTCAATGGTTTTGTTCGAGTGAAATGTCCAGCTAACTATAACACCCCTAAAACCTATTGTTTTTTCAGAGAATTTCTAAGGTTTTTTAAATGCTGATTCCTAACTATATCAGGCCTGAAACCTATGGTTTTTTCAGTGAATATATATATATCTATATCTATATACAAAAACACTTCAGGTTGCCCAACATAGAAACGCCATCACAATTGGAAATCTTTCCTTCTTTATTGTGGGAAGTAGGTACAGTGCATACACCCCTCCAAACAGAAGCGCCATACGCGTTTCAGGTTCTATACCCTTATTCATTGGTTGTATGCTGAAAGTTCAAACTGCTTTATGGACTCATCACATTGACCCCACCCATATACATATATACATTTGAGATGTCATCAGTGATGTCATCAGTGATGTCACTGACCATGTCATGAGTGATGTAATATGTGACGTCATCAGCAGTGCATTGTGGGGGTGCGAGTTATAGTTAGCTGAACTAACTATAACGGGAGAATTTCTAGGGTTTTGTACGAGGGAAATGTCCAGCTAACTATAACGCCCCTGAAACCTATGTATTTTTTAGTGAATTTCTAAGGTTTTTTAAATGCCAATTCCTAACTATAACGTGCATGAAACCTATGTTTTTTTCAGTTAGAAAAAACAAAATATATATCTATATATATATATGATGGACAGCTTGTCATAAACGCCTTTCCTCCTCCTCACGATTTCGGTGCCAGCAGCGGTAATGACACCCGCTTATTTTTTTACCCAGAGATCAATCCGGGAAATTCAGAATGAATCACGCGGCACTCCACAAGGACAGCACAAAAGTTTATTATAAACTTTTGTCCTTGTGGTGTGCCGCATGATTCATTCTGAATTTCCCGGATTGATCTCTGGGTAAAAAAAGAATATATGCTAGTTGTAGGACATTACAACTAGTATTTAAACAAGTGGGAGTATCGCGCGCACCTCTGAATTGCCATAGCCTATGAGGAAGGAAGTTGTTGTACTCCAAAACGCATCAGGCAAGTTTCAATGGCAAAGCTGTATTCGTATCGACTTGCAGATCAGCGTGCATACCTGAATAAATGCTTTTTTATTTTTTTGAAACCGGCAAAATCTGCAGAGGATCTGTGGAACCAGCCGAAGGAAAAAAAAACGAAGCGTGGGCCCCCGGGTGGGCCAAATCCCGGGGGCAATATATGTATTGAAATGGGGGCCCAAATGGGACCCCCAGCCCTGGGGACCACGACCCCCGGACTTTTCAAACATATTATCGGGGGCTCACAGCCCCCCTGCCCCAGGAACCGCCACCCCACAGGGCTTATTAATTACGTGTGGGGGGCTCAAAGGC
This sequence comes from Triturus cristatus, assembly GCF_964204655.1. Lineage (NCBI taxonomy): Eukaryota > Metazoa > Chordata > Amphibia > Caudata > Salamandridae > Triturus > Triturus cristatus. Next base: position 943,643,462 of record NC_140587.1, on the reverse strand, counting down.
CCCCCAAGCCCCAGGGACCACCACCCATGGGGCATATCTAAACTATTTGATGGCCCCCCGCAGCACTGGGGACCGCCACCCCAGGGCTTGTTTGTTTTAAAAAAAAAGTTTTTTAAAACTCGTGTGGGGAGGCTTGAACCCCCTACACGCCCAGGGACCGCCACCTCCCCGGGGCTCTAAATTTTAAAAGTGGGTGGTCCGTGATGGACCCCCAAGCCCCGGGGACCACCACCCCCGGGGCTTTGTGAATTGTGGGAGAGGGTAACCCCTCCTGGAGCCCTGTCATGGCCCTGGGGACCGCCACCCTCCAGGGCCAGCTCCTGCAGTGTCCCGGGGTGCCCACCCCGGGACAATGCTGTTTGCTATGGCAGGGCGGGAGTCTCGCAGCTCCCGCCCTGCCATAGCAAACTGCTTTGGTATTTGGAGGAGAGAGCAGGAAACCTGCTCTCTCTTTCAAATACCAAAGCAGATTGCTTTTCCACACGGAGAGCTGTATCTTAGCAGCTCCCCATGTGGAAAAGCAATGCCGGCTCCCACAGGACGTGGGGAGCCGGCTGGGACCGTGGGGGTATTGGGGCTCCCCCCAAGGTCCCCAACGAGGTGGCCAGGCCCCGGGGGATGGGGTCCCCGGGGTCAGAAGTGGCGAGGGAGGGGGGCCACTTCAGGAGTAACGAAAGAGGAACATAGTTTTAATGCTGGCAAAAATAGACTCTAGGAAAAGGGGGTAATGTAGAAAAAACAGATTTACTGCAGGCACTGTGTATGAAGCACATTGATTTTCAGTGGGAGCTGGAAGTGATTGGTGGTGTACATGCCCACTGACCACAATGGACTAGTCAACATTGTCATTCATTGGTGATAATTTTGTTCTAACAGAGGTGGAAGGCTTGAGATATTTCATCCCCATACAACTTCTTCAAACATTCCAACACTCTCACTTATGAGTTGTATTCAAATAATTGGTCCTATCATCTATGGCTTTCTTTAACACCATATAAGCCGATATGTTCGCCTCCATTTAGCCATCATCCTGAGATGCACAATTAATCTCATCCAGCCAATTTTTGGGGACTTATTATGTACGTTGTGCAACAACCAGTCCTCTATTTGCTGTGGTCTGCACCGATTTGTGATGAAAGTCAAAGCCAAAGTATGCTGAAACTTTGTCATCCCAACTTGCTTTAGAAATCACTCAACTTAATCAGAGATGCTGCCATCGAAAATAAATGTTCTTGTTTAATCCTTGAAGGTTGAAAAGAATCAATAATCATGACTCTTCTGCAAGCACACATATTGAGAAAATGAATAATAAGAAAGAAGGCAAGAACGAAAGGGGGAGTAAGAAAGGAATGGAGAGAGAAAGCAAAAGAGAGAAGTGGAGATGGAGAGAAATAAATAAAAGAATGGAAGAGGGTAAGAATGAAAGAAGGAAAGAGAAAGGAAGCTAAAGAAACAGAGGAAAAAGAACAGAAAGAAGGAAAGAATGAAAGAGAGAAGGAGGGAAAGTAAGTATATAAAAAAAGTAAAACAATACAGAACAGTTTCAGATGGACACAGTCTGGTATACTGTGAAATAGAAGCAGTTAGAAAAGCAAAACAATCCATAAGGAATTTACAACAGCATTGGCAGGAGATGAGCTCTGATAAAGATGAAAAGTGCATCAGAAGTGTCCTGCTCTCACATCAGTCTCTAAACAGAAAGGCAACTCTGAAGTAGTTATAAAGTAAAAATAAAAAAAAAACACTGGCATTGAAGGGAACTAGCTTTTGTGTGGATGTGCTCCTTGTGAAAGAGCAAAATGCAGTCACTCAGAATGAAGTTAACCAGGGGCTGAAGTAGGCTGATCCACTGTCCCATGCTTTATGCTGTATTGGGCAAAAACAAAATATGAATTAAATAACAACAGACCAATGGATGAAACCCTTGTATGCAAGTATGGGCCATATGTACAAACCATTTTGCATTTCCTAATGGTGCGAATCACTATTTCAAGTTTTTTGGAAATGCAAAATGGTGTGTTCTCATGTACAAAAGGCATTTTTATGGTGCAATTTGCATTTTCCAATATTTAAAAATTGCTATTGCTTGCCTTTTGGAATTGGAAATAGTGAACTGGTTTTACCAAATAGCAATTCTCTAACCCTATGTGCAAATAATGTCCTAATTGCCATTAGTAGCAAAACAGCCATATAAGAAATGCAAATACCAAAAATGTGTTTCAGGTGGTAATCTGCTGCAAACTATAAAAAGTCTCCTAAAATGCATCTGTCTCTTTCAGAGTGGTAGCCTGTATGTCTTGGCGAGGAGAATGAGTATATTGGCCGGTAGGCAGAGAAGGGGAAAGGAGAGGATATTTAGGGTGAGGGCTTCCAGGTTTGAACTGACTAAGGAGGAGATTTAAAAGAAGTATAGATTGAGTTGTCAGGTAATTTTGGATTTAATTGCTTAGTTACTGACTCAGCAACAAACCCCAACATTCTGAAGCAATGCAATTAAAGCACATGTGCACTTGTTGGGTTGTGTACACCTTTTAGCTCCCGGCAGTTACAAGGGAGTTATAGCAGAGGTGGCAGAGTGTCACAAAGCGCACTGTCTAGGATTTTTCATAGTTTTTTGGGACATCGGGGTTGGTCAATTGCACCAATTTTATTTTTTCCAAACACTCCCCAAGATATACAACACACAAAACAAATGTTTTATCGGGTAGCACAGTTTCCAAAAGTAAAAGGTTGTGTTGATTGTACACATATTGCCATATGTTGCCTCCCTGAAAATGAATTCATTTATAGAAGCAGGAAAAGCACCGATTCACTCAATGTTCGGATAGTGTGTGATGCCTCATGCATCATAACTGACCTTGAGCCAGATTCCCAGGCAGCACACATGACTCCTTTATGTTCTGCCATAGTGGAATAAATAACCGTCTGTCTCAGGGTGATTTTGGTGATGGTTTCTTACTAGGTAAGAGGATTACAAACCAAACTAATACAGTGTCCAAAAGTATGTTTGTCAAATACTCTAATTGTTTCTCTTTCTCGTTCTATTTAAGGAGACAGTGCGTATACCTAGCACCTTTTGATACTGACACCTTACTTGAATCTAAGTACCAGAAGTGAAAGGCAGTGAAACAGGGCACATAAATCAACACAATCAATAATTGAATGGACTTTTGGAATAGTGATGTTACGTTTTAGATGCCCACATTAGACTGGTGGAGCACTTCTCTACAGACCAGAGACCTGTTGCAAAATCATTGCCACATGTGCTATTTTTCACAACAAAGCCATGAGGAAGGGTTCTAACAACATCAGCATAGAGCCAGAATCAGACTCAGATGACAAGCTACCACCATAACAGAATCTGCAGGACAACATACTGTCAGCAGAGGGTTGGGCACTATGCACAGAGATCACAAGCAACATTTTTTGGGTAAGAATGCTGCCCACAATGCCAAATTGTATCGTTTTTTAATGACCATCAGACTGGTGACGTGCACCTTTACTTTTTCGAATGGCGATGGTTCACCATGAACTGTAAGTAGTGCCTTTACTTCCACGCATGTCAGCACTGCTTACTCTGTTTGTTTCTTTCCCCCTCCCCCTTTCCTTTCCCTTCTCTTTTTTCCTCCTTTTTCATTTAAATACATTTTTGTACTGTTTACAAATATTTAGTTACCCATTTCTTGGTTTTAATTCAATGTGCGATGTCAAGTATTTTTTCCTTTTCTATTGAGGAAGCACTGCTTTTGTAGACGCTGCCGCACTTCTGCTCTCATTACAAGTATGGTGATCAAAGCGGTCGGGTGATGGATATCTCGGGCATGTAAGTTGTGGGCTTTAAGTGTTTAATTTGAATCTTCTGCTCTTTTGTTGAGCTTTTTTTGGAAATAATTACATTATTCCTCTGATTTTCAGTGAGCAGAAGATTTATCCTGCATTTTCTACAGACCGGTTTTTAAAGTCATACCAGTCCTTATGTGATTCATTCACAAGTTTCCACAACATTGTTGGCCGATGAGTCTTCTATATGCTATGGCAATTTTTTAAACTCTTGGTTAATTCTTAGGTTGGCAGCTCATTGTTTGTTTTCTTGATGATCAGGAACCAGGACTGATTTCTACTCCTGCTGTGCTGTCTTTGCTTGACCCTAACTTAGTCAGGTTGAAGGTCCTGATAGATTTTCTATTTTGACTGAGTAAGTAGGAGGTCACTTGTGATTTATGACTTGCATGGATTGAGTTCACGATGGATTAGTGCATGGATTGCTGCCGGCACTGGAGCTGGTGGGTTTTTAAAAAAAAAATGTTTTTATTATTATTATTTTTTAAATAAAATTCCGTTTTTTCTTAAAAGTGGTTCATTTAGTGATTTATATTTTTGCAATGTTTACTCATATATTCTCTTCACTATGTATGGCTTTGCTGATGCACTGGATTGGACTCTTTTTTCTATATATTGGATTCTAAAGTCATTTCTCCCTCCCCTCCTTTAGTTGCACTTACTGAATTTTAACTGCAGGACACTGACCTTTTTGGCCTTGCGCGATGCTTATACCAATTAATTATTGAGATAATAATTTTTATGATCATGATACCCTGATATATTCCTTTCAGAAATTACCTATTGGATGCTCTGATATTTGTTTAGTCTTACCTGATAGTGACCAAACTATTTATTTTGGTTGCAACGCCATCAACACTCATCCTTGGCATACATTGAAGAGGAAACATTTATTGCGATTTCTGTTTCTGCAATTTTTTGCTTCAGTTTTCTGTGTTTATTTTGCCTCTGCCATTGTTTTATTGTTTACACTGTCAATTGCCTTTCCTGTAATGTTGGTTGTGTAACTGTATGAGCACCTGTCAGTCTATTGTCTTATTGCTTCATTGTTATTTTGTTTTACTCTTTTAGTAAATACTTTTTTTTGCAAGATATATTGTTTGTTTGTTCATGGGTATCATTTTCACTTATTTTGTCTCTATTTAAGTTTGATTTATGTGGAATTTTGTGTTTGAACCAGTGTTGCTATTATCAACTTTATAATACCCCAGGTTTGGGTGATAGGGCTGCCCCTGTTTGATGTAACCACATAAAAAAATATAGCAAACACACATGATGGTAATGTTTTTCCATTATTAAAAGATAACCTTTTGTTTAGGTTGCAAATATGTTTTGTAATTGTGTAGCATAAACTGTATCCTTATAGGATGTTATTGTTTAAACTAAGCAACAAAGTTTGAGAAGACAAACATAACAACAATCTACAAACATTCTGTCAGGTCTCAGAGATAATTACCACTAACCTGCTGAGGTGCCTGGCAGAGATGATGGAAAGTTGTAAGTCCTTATGCAGGAGCGACACAGGGAAAAAGGGAATAGGATAAAACAACAAAAGCTGCGAAGGGTAGAACAGCACATATTTGGAAAACCTCAGAGGCAGCTTGCTTCACAAGAGTGCATCGGGAACTTCAGTAACATTAGAATATCCCTGTGTGGAAGAGAAAGAGTCAAGAGGTGTAATTCCATTCACACATACACACTCTAACTCATCTCCCATTCTATGATCCTCGCTCTCTATTATGAGGGCTGCACAATGTAACAACAATGGGCTTACCACCGAGTTTCAGAGACGTAAGACTTGTCCTGAACAGGTGTAAGAATGCTAACTGAAAAATCCACTAGGTCCAGAATTCTGTATTGTCCTCCAGGAGAATTTACAGTGCCAAATCCAGCAAACGGGGCAAAGCAAAAAGTCTTGTAACCAAACAACATGCAAATTAAACTGCTCTCTGTTCCTTCACAGGAGCTTACTCTTGCAGGATTCAAAAAAAGACTAATCCATATTTCAGAAATGTTTAAAATCCAATATCAGGTAGCGAGACTGAAAGCGAGAGCCAACCAACAAGCCCCCACAAGGATTAAAGGAGGCGGCATAAAATCACTGGAAACGAAAGGAAAGGTACGTGGCACAGCCAGCCGCTGCAGGCAGAAGGTGAAACTGACAATAGCGGGGAACACATGCCCCATGTGTGTGTGTGTCATAAGTTTCAAACAAGGCGAGACAGGAAAGTACTCCGAACGGGCCAGGAACTCCAAACGGTCCAGTTGTCAAGCACTGAATCAAGGACAAGGAGGTGCTTAAATCCTGCCCTCTGTCAGCAGCCACTCACAGGATCCACTTCCTGTGTTTGCCCCTGACACTGTTGGGAAATGTGGTCCAACATGCATACCCGTCTCCCCGTCATTCGGCAATAGCGAAAGGGAGGAAGCATTCGTCTATGTGTTCCCATTACTTGCATGACCCTCCCACCTGACACCACAGTGACACATACATCTGGGTGCATACAAAAGTTACTTTTTGCGACCTCTGGTGTTGGCCGCCTTCTCAGTAGGAATTGGCTGTAGAGTTGGGGATATATCTGTGCCAGATGTGTGGATATCTGTTTGCCTTGCACAGCATCCATCTGGCACAGATATGCCATTGAGTTTAGAGCCGTCTTCACTTTCAGGTGGTGGTAATATCTTGGGGACTGACAGGGTATGTGTCTGCATGTTCTCCAGAGCTGTGGTAACTTGGACCAGACTACATGCTGCATCTTGGCAGAGGTGCCCCATGTCATTTTATATGTTCACGGTTCTCCTGACAAGACTGGTGGTGGCTACTGCCAATTGATTTATTGATTTGGTAAATGCGTCATAGAATGCCATGTTTGCTTTTGCCTGCAGCTTTACATAATTTGCTCCTTTGTCATGCTAGCAATTCAATACTCTTGACCTTTCTGCAATTTCAGCACTGAATGTGACATGCTTTTCAGATGCCTTTTCTCTGTTTTTATCTGTTTGGCTTGCAGACTCTGTACTGTGATGATTGGTTTCTGAAGCCCACCAAACAATTTTTTAAGTGTCTGAAATGTCATCAGAGACATCATCATTATGAACTGTCCGTTGTTGGATTCTACGCTTCCTGTGTATCCTGCATAAAGATGAAGTGGTGCTTCTGCCTTGTGTTTGCTCTTTATCACCTTTCTCAAAGTCTGGCCACATTTACGCTCCTTGCAGTTGGAGTTTGAATTATGGGTGTAGAAGTAGCAACTGTGCTGTCATCAATTTCCACTTGTGTATCAATTGCTTTATCAGGCTCAATGTTTTCAGACACATCCTGGGTGTGATCTGTGGAAATGTATGGATATAGTTATTGTAAATAAATGATTACTAAGTCTGCGTGATATAGTTTAGAAAGTGATTTATGTGTTTTTCGACATAATGATTATATATATAGCTATATGTAGTTTATACATCAACAGACCTACACCACAAAAACTTGGTTGGGTGTACCATTTTGCCATGCCAAATTACAGCAAACATTTAAATGAAGTTTATGTAACTAATATAATGTATTTGAAAACTAACAAATAATACGTTATGGAAAATGTAATACATGAAAAATACTTTAGCTTAGCTGGAGGCCGCAGGATTGCAGGTGTCAATGTCTGACACTCCCACCGCACTATCAGATTCAAGTGTCCCCTCAATAACTGATTTCATTGAAGTTTGAGGAGGATGTTTGGAGGGACCACCACCTGTGCCACAAGCATCAGCCATATTGCTAGCCACCTTCTCCTTAGTACGGGATTTACGTCATACCAGCGTTTCCTTATATCTGGTATGGTCCTCTGGGTGGCACCAAGAGAGTTCACTTTTTCGAGGATGCTCATCCATATTTTTGTTTGTTGGCCTCAGGTTAAGAGGAAGATGATTTACCAGACAGCTCGTCTGTGTGTACCACACATTCCCTAGCCAAAAGCTCTAGCTCTTTATCAGAAAATGTCCATTTCCTCTTTCTGCTGCCATGATCCTTATCCCCATCTTCCTTAGATATGGTGTTGTAGGCAAATGCAAATGTAATTGCCAATAATCAAGCAGGAGCACACCTTCCTTCCAGTACCTTCCTAGGTTTCTGAGTTGTGGCTATGTATTTCTAAACTTCCTGGTTTTTACATCATCAATCTGCATCCAAAATGTGACTTTTCCAAACAGCGATTTCATATCGATTTCCAAATAGGATTTTTTAAATTTGTGATTGTGAATTTGACAGAATCGCTAATAGTGGAATGGTTACCTTTATACAGATCATTATACAATTTCCAAATAGCAAGCTCCATTTAATCACTTTTTGCAAATCGCAAACAGACACTTCCGAATATAGGGACCTATATTATACATATTTTAGTAAAATCAAAAGGTCTTGACTAACACGAGACTAAAAAGACTGGTCGATTTGAGGGACTGACCAAAGCTGTCGAAGTTGGCAATAATTGTGTATCAATTCAGTCACACATTAATTCCCGTTTTCCACCAAAGGATTTAAATGAGCAATTTAGGTCACACGGTCTTGGTTTAGAGATGAGTGCCAACTGAAGACCCTCTGCAGAAGAAATGCATTATGTGGAAGATAATCCACAGCTGGAATTTCCACCATCATAGGGATGGAATAGTGGCAAGAATTATATTGGCAAATCCTCCTCCAAACTCTGCCCCCTTCACAAATTCGAGAATCTACTGATGCCACCCAACTCTAAACCAGGCAATCAGTATTTAGATGAAAGATGGCAAAACATGCAGAAAAGTGAAAAAGTCGGTGACGTTTTAAGATTTTAAGCACAATTGTTCAGTTCTGCAGGGGAAATCCAACTATATGCTCAATACCTACTCATGATATGATTTATCCAAACCCCTTGGGGAACATATCAGATTTAACAAACTGCATTCAGGGGCTCTTCTGCAAAATATGCCAATTAATGTGTATCTGTGTAGAGACCCTGCCCCACTCATCACTAAAAAAATATTACACATCATTTCCCATAAGCAATGATATTTGGAAAATTATACTTTAGTTTAAACTCAGTATAGCATCTTCCAAAGTAGTTTAGATTGCATTCATTTGATCTTTGCCATTGTACTTAAATATGTATTAATACTATCATGAAGATAAAACGAAGCAATTCACAATGAGATTCAGTTTTTGAAAACTCATTTTCCTCCACACTGAAATGCCAAATTGATTGAGGAGCTTTCTGAACAAGGCCTGCAGAGAAGAGCCAAGGGACGGCATTTCAAACTACAGTGCTTTCCTTCAATAAATGCCACGGGAATTGAACAAAGGGAACTTAAAGATCATGAGCCATCTCTAATGCAACATTTAGGCCTCAAACACAACCAGGGAATTCACTGCATCTTTCATGATTTTGAATCAAAACTAGAAACATCTGTGTGCTGTACTCTATGTTCTTTTCTGAAGATTGAACAATTGAGGGCTAAATGTCAATTTAAGCTGCGATTGAGATACCTAAACCTGACTTCCTTTTGATGTTTTTTTCAACACAATAACATAATTATGAACACAACTGAAATCAGCAGACACAATGTAATATGCGTTGTATATCGCACAACATGAATCTGGTCTGCAACAAAAAGTTTATGATATTGAAAGACATTTGTCATGAAATTCTAAACGATCTACATACAGTCTTTCTTTTATGCACATGCATTTTCTAGTGGTGACTTAAAATTACGATTTACAGGTAGCAAAGAAATAGAGTTTGCTAGCATTTACATATCTTATATATATTGTTTTGCATTTTGTACAGTAACATCATGCGGGTCTATTCACAAACTGAATTTTCAGTATATGAAGAAGTACCTTAGCAGTACGAGTCGCGTATTACAAAATGCTATTCACAAGCTTACAGTCGGAGATCTCAGCCTCTGCCTCGCCTAATGTTTCTGCGCAGAGATCTCCACACCACACACATATGTATATGTTTTAGTAGCATATGTGAGATATACAAGAGAATGGAAGAATGGGGCCTACATACTAATAAATGGGTAGTGTTTAGTGAAATTTAAGGAGGGGTTTAGGGAAGGATGTTGTGCTCCAAACACACACAAAATCGTACGATCATTGCTTTTCGAAAACTATACTTCTAAAGTTACTACTTCTCAAAAGGTGTTAAAAACACTGCACTTGAGCCCAGGCTTGAAATAAGCCAAGCACCACACATGGTCAGTGACAGGTACTGCAAAACACTCCTATATATAAGAATTGAGACAGGGACATGAAAATAACACCCAATTGGAAATCATGTTAAAATTATACAATTACTTTGATTATTTTGACATGCAAATTATTTATACATATGTATGTGTTAAAATTACATTAAATTAAATTAATATTTTATATAAATTATTTAATACTAATTTAATTTGACCTCTCGGGTTCTGCTCTCCCTGCGCGCAGCTCCACCAACAGTGCTCCTGGGCAGTGCCTCTGCCTTTTCACAGCCGCTGACCGCAGTTCGAGGCCCTGTGCCTTCACTTATTTGCTCCTGTCTCTTTTTTCTCTACTTTGCTCGTCTTTTTCCCCCTGAAGGCCCCGTGCCTTCACTTATTTTCTCCTGTCTCTTTTTTCACTACTTTGCTCTTCTTCTGCCCCCTGAATGACTTCACCTATTTTCTTTTATTCTCTTTGTCTCTCCTCTTTTACTTAATTTTTCCTCTTCAACCGTTTCCTGCTGCTGCTACCCCCACGGCTCCTCCCGCGCCCGCAATTTCCCGCACCCGTTTCCCAAATGTTCCGCCCTCCCTGACCCCTACTCAATGGCTGCCGCTGCGCGATGAGATGAGCAAGACCCCTTGAGTTCTGCTCTTGCTGCGTGCAACTCCACCAAAAGGGCTCATGGGCAGTGCCTCTGCCTTTTCACCACCGCTGACAGTGGTTCGAGGCCCTGTGCCTTCAATTATTTGTTCCTGTTTCTTTTTTCTCTACTTTGCTCTTCTTCTGCCCCCTCAAGGCCCTGTGCCTTCACTTATTTTCTTTTATTCTCTTTGTCTCTCCTCTTTTACTTTATTTTTCCCTTTTCAGCTGTTTCCCGCCACTGCTGCCCCAGCAGCCCCTCCCGCGTTTTCTAGCTCCCGCCTCCCAGCTGTTCCGCCCTCCCCCGATCCCTACTTAATTGCAGCCACCATCTGCGACCAAACCGCGACCTGGGCCAGGAATCCTGGTCCTCCGACCCACCAGCGCTACCGACCCTCGGCTCGTCATTCACTCAACATCGACAAGAACAACAACTTCAAGCTTTCCTCACCTCTCGACACCCGTGGACCCTTCACCTGCTGACACGGCCTCCACTCCTTCATCGTTGCCGAGACCCAGGGCCCACCTCCACCCTCCAGCAACAACTCCATTGCACCCCAAACCCTGCATTACATCTTCCTCAAAGTCTGCTCCCTCCACAGACACGGTAGGGACAGCACCACCCCTGATGTCGCCTCCCTTACCGAAACCTGGACGAATGCCGCCTCTGGACCAGACATCGCAATCGTCATCCCGAAGGATACAAAATCACCCGGGAGTACCTCCCCAATGACCCCAGGTGAGGCATCGCCCACAAGACCAACCTCTGTCTGAGCCCCCACACCAATGTGCCCACAGACCTGAAGGAACACCTCCACTTCAAGATACAGACCAACCCGTTCACCACCCTCCGAGGCACCCTCATCCACAGACCCCAGGACCCCGCACTCCTTTTCCGACTCCATCACCGACATCATCACCCTGCATGCCATCACCTCCAACAACTACACATTGCTGAGAGACTTCAATTTCCACCTCGACAACCGTCAAGACCCCAACTCCACCTCCCTCCTGGACAACCTCCACAACATTGGACTCAAACAGATCGTACCTGAAACAATGCACTGAGCAGGACACACCCTGGACCCCATCTTCACAGCAGCAAACTCCATCACCTTCTGCCACACTTCTGAACTCTCATGGATGGACCACCGCTGCATCCACTTCACCTTCATAACAAACATCTTCCACAGATGTACACACCAGCTCCAGTGCAGGATTGGAACAGAATCTCTGATGAGCAGCTTGCCCCATCCCTCAGCAGCTCCACTCCCACCGCCACGGACGATGACCCTACCAGAGCCGCCCGTACCCTACAAAACTGGAGCACCGACTGCGCAAACACCATTGCCCCCTCAAGAAAACTTTCAACCCACACACCAAGAAACCCAGCTGCTTCTCCACCAAACTCCAGTAATCTAGTCGAACCAGCAGATGCCTCGAAAACTATGAAGGATCTCCAAACCCTGGCAGACCTCAACAACTTCAAAACAGCCACCACCGCCCACCACAAATTCATCAGATACTCAAGGAAGAAGGCACTCCAGGACAGGATGTCCACCCATGCACACAACAGCTAGGATCTTTTTGGCATCATCAAAGAGTTCACCCAACCAAACAGTGAGACCACTGACATTGCACCCTCCAAGGACCTCTGCAACAGACTCAGTGCCTTCTTCCATCACAAAATAAAGACCATCTAAGTCAACTTCGATGACAACAACCTTCTTGAGGAACCCACACCCACTGCTCCCTTCTCCACGCAACTGACACTAGACAGCTGGACTGCCCTCAGCATTGAAGACACCCTAAAACCTATAAAGACCACCCATGCCAGGGCCCCCACGGACCCCTGCCCCCACCAAATCTACCACAGAGCCACAGACATCATCGTCCCCAAGCTTTAACAGACCATCAAATTCTCCTTTGAGACCGCCTCCTTCCCCGACGAATGGAAACATGCTAAGATCAACCCTCTTCTGAAAAAACCCTCGGCGGACCCCACCAACCTCAAGAACTTCAAACCAATCTCCTTACTCCCTTACCCGGCAAAAGTCATAAAAAAGCAGTCAACAGCCAACTCGCCTCCTTCATAGAAAAAAACAACACTCTTGACACTTCCCAATCAGGCTTCAGGAAGAACCACAGCACTGAAACATCTGCTCCCTCCTCGACAGAGGAGAGACTGTGGCCCTCATCATCCTGGACCTCTCTACTGCCTTCAACACAGTCTCAGATCGTATCCCTGCCCACAGACTCCACGAAGAAGGAATCCGGAACAAGGCCCCCCAATGGATCTGCTCATTCCTCTCTGGCACAAATCAGTGGGTCAGACTCCCTCCTTTCCGCTTGAAACTCACACCAACCACCTGTGGAGTCCCCCAAGGATCCTGCTCAGCCCCACCCCGTTCAACGTCTACATGGTCCCTCTCACATCCATCATCAGATCACACAGACTCAACTTCGTATCGTACGCAGATGACACCCAACTCATCATCTCCCTATCCAATGAACCCAACATCTCCAAACACAACTTTCAAGAAGATATGGAAGCAGTGGCTAGGTGGATGATGATCAGCTGCATTCAAATCAACACGGACAAAACCGAGGTGCTCATCATGGGCCCACACCCTGGAACGACACCATGTGGCCCCACGCCCCTGGGATCCCCCTTCCACCACGGACCATGCATGCAACCTCAGAATCATCCTGGTCTGCGAACTCAAAATGGACCGCAAGATCAACTCTGTCACCTCTTCCTGCTACCACACCCTCTGCCTACTCAGAAAGACCTTCAACTGGATTCCCCTCGAACACAGGAAAACCATCACCCACACCCTCATCAGCAGCAGACTGGATTATGGCAACGCACTCTACGCCGGGATCAACAAGAACCTCACCCGAAAACTCCAAAACGTCCAGTACACCACCACCAGACTAGTCCTCAACCTACCGCACCACTACCACATTAGCCAGCACCTACGGACACTACACTGGCTCCCCTTAAAGAAGAGAATCACCTTCAAGCTTCTTACCCATGCCTACAAGGCTCTTCACAACACCAGACCCACCTACATGAACCACCGCCTCTCGTTCCACACCCAACAAAAGATCCCTCTGCTCAGCCCAGCTCTCCCTTGTGACGGTACCATGCATCAAGAAGACCAGAACAGGAGGACACTCCTTTTCGCTCCTCGCGGCCAAGGCATGGAACTCCCTTCCTCTCCACCTCCGACACACGCCTACTCTCTCCAAGTTCCTGAAGGACCTCAAGACCTGGCTTTTTGAATCACCGTGAACATCTAGGACTGGCACCCCCCTCAGCACCTTGGGACCCTTTCAGGTGAGTAGCTGTGCTTTAGAAACCCCTGATTGATTAATTGATTGATTGATTGATGAGGTAATGTGCTGTGACATTTTATTTTATTCGTTTTAGGTTACTACTAAAGATTTGAAATTAATTTATTTGCATGTTATACTTTGAAATATTTGTAAATTTTTTTGAAGACTAATAAGCTTTAATACTTTTTTCTGTACTTTCCCCTAGAGAGACCTTTGCCACAGTGGCAAAGATCTTCATCAGTATGGCCTGTTCTCAATGGTAAATATACATGTATTTATGTACTTGTGTATATTTACTACTACACCTAGGTGTAACTCTACACTTTTTTGCTATTCACCATTTACCAGTGTAGATTTACAACTAGATATAGAATGAAATGTCTCCACCCTCTCATGTGAGTTGGCGCAGCCTCTTCCAACAAGATATATGAGCTTAAAGTTACGATTAGCAACTTTTCGCATGTAAATAGAGATCATTGCTCCAGGGGTGGAGATCATTCTACGGTCCATGGTAAAGTATACAGAAAAATAAGGACATCTATTAATTCTTAAAACATATTTTATTATGAATTAGAAAAATAATTACTATTTAACTAGAACTAATAAAATTACACCTTCCTGTACATGAATTCAAAAACTATATTTTTCTTAGATCATTGAAATATAATAATTGAATTTGTACTAATTTTAACCAAATCATAAAAACTCACCCTCGCTAACCTTTCACTATTTCATTTGCTCTAGATATAGCTAATTAAGGGCTAGATGTACTAATATTGGGAATACTGATTACCTAATTGCGATAATATCTGAATCACAATTACGAAATTGGTATTCCTAATGAATGAAACTATTTTGCGATTCCTAGTAGGCCGCAAATAGACCTACCTCAGGCATATTAATGAGGTAGGTCATAATTTGCAACCCATTAGGAATCACAGCCATCACAGGTATGATGGCCTGCTGAGGTCTGCAGACCACCATGTCTTTGATTGCTTTTTGATAACGCAACCTTTTTTTATTTTATTTACAGCCCGTTTTCCTTAATGGAAAACGGGTTCTTTTAAAAAGAAAGAAATTAAACTTTGCAGTTTCATTATTTAAGAGTAGGCAGTGGTCTACTCTAGGTATTGAGGTTCACTCTTGTGGGAACTGATCCCAATAGCAGGGATTAGCAGGCAGTAGCTGGGAGGGATTGGCTCCTGCCCCTACAGGGGAATGAGGCCAAATCCTACCCATACATGAGAATCAGGATATTTGATCTCACCCCAGATCAGTACAGGGTGAAATTCAGGGATGCCCAGAAAGTACACACACAGTCCATGGTGGACTTTGAGGACATCGCAGTGAAGGCTCTAGAGGAATGGATTACTAGGGACTGTACAATTTATTCCTTAAAGAGTTCATCCTGACTCATTGTGCAAGAGAAATTATGCCAGTATCTAGTACACTATAAGTTGTCTAGCCCCAGAGAGCTGAGAGAGATAGATGATGAGTGGGTGAGAACCCGGGGTTGCAATCTGCACCGGGGGAGATGCCAAGAAGGGGGGGTTAAGCCATCACAGAGACTCCTTCAGTACCCCAGAACCCTAAAAAGGATGAGTGTAGATCCCACCCTAACTCTGACAAGCAAAGGCAGGGGAACCCAGGTCTGAAAATGTACTTGGACAACAGGGTGTGCTTTGACTGTCAGCAATCAGGTCCAAGACTCCAAGAAGGTGGGTAGCACTGGGCTGTCCAGTGTAGCCAGAGAGGAGTATTCCTCAGATGAGAAGGTACTCTTAGTATTATGTTCGAAGACAGGTCCAGATGGTAAGCTGGTGATCCCTGCGGGTGGTAGTAGGCACTTCCACTCCATTCAGGTGAATGGAATCCCTGCCATTGGCCATCAAGACACATGTGCCAGTCACACTATAGTGAGTGACAGATTGGTGTCCCCAGACATGTATGTGCCAGGAGGGACAAGATGAGTAAGGGTCACCCTCAAACCTGTAGCCATAGTGCCCTTAGAGTAGGAGGGTACCCTTAGCTGGTACAAGGTGGTAGTCAATGCAGACCACTCTTTAGATTGTCTCTTGGTCAATGACCTCCCAGATGTTGGTCTGATCCTAAATGATGTGGGTCCCAGGGCACCCCCAACCCAGAGTTCCTGGGGAGCCAGCATCTACAGATAAGAGACAGGGGACTCAAAAGAAAGGGAAAAAGAAGCGGAAAGGTAAGCCAATCTTAAAGAGAGTTCCTGTGAGCCAAGAGTCTTCTGTCCCAATAAGGGAAAAACCCAAAGTTGCCGCTGGTGAGGCTTCACCTTACCTCAATGAAGTCCTGAGTAGTCAGGCAGCTGCCAAGCAGCAGGATGCATCCCTCCACTGACAGGAGAGTGGAAGAAGGGTGTCTGCCATAGGATGTGGTAGCTCCCCATGCTGAACAGCAGACAAGTTTCCAGGAACCTGCGGTTGCCCCAAAGCAGCTCATCCACCTGTCAGTGAAGAGCGGAGTGTGTGGTTCTGGATTCTGACAACTGTCAGTAGACTCTGCTGGGTGCTGGCCTTCATGGTAGTACTGTACTTGGCCCGGTAGGCAGACCCCATGGCCTAAAGTAAGTTAGGCCCCCTGACCCTGTTGGTTATGGTGGGGTTCCTCAAGTGTTGGGTGACCCCTGTGGGTAAGCTAGGTGTTGCTCTAGCAAAGCTAGGTATAAATGTGTTGGGCACCTCACTAACCATACTAAACAGGGAGGAAGAAAATGAAACAGCTGTGATAAAGTTTCAGTTTAAAATGAGTGCTGTTATTGTAGAGATAGGTCAGCTCCCCAGGGGAAGTGACTTTGATAAGAGGATATAAGGCAGAGTTGGCCCTGCATTCCACAGCCTGATTTATCTACTTTCTTTCTCGCCTGACAAATCAGGGAGACTTTCCCAGGGTTGGGCTGAGTCTCCTGATCTATTGGTTGGGTGGGAGAAATCAGGACCTGGTTGTATCTCCCCCCACATTTTGCCCCTACTTTGACTACTAGATGCTGTTTTTTTACTACAACTGCGCCCTGGACTCTGCTAACCAGACACAGGGCCTATGCTTGGATGATTAAATGTACATGGTAATTAGGAGTAATTACAATTAGTACTGGCAATCTACCTGTAAGTCCCTAGCATATCGTAGGGCATTTAGGCTTAGAGGCCGAGTAGATTTAATACACTTAAGTGTGCATTAGAGTGGAGCCTGCTGTTATTTTAAAAGCCAGCCATGCCTCACAGGCTGCTTTTAAAAGATGATTATATGCAAATTTGACTTTGGAATTAAAGGTACTTCCAAAGTCTCAAACTACCTTACTGTTACATATAAGGCACCCCAACGGTATCCCCTAGGTGCGCTAGGGGTATGGTGCCTTGTAACTATAAGAAGGGACATTATAAAAGAGGTTTTATAAGCCCTGGTGAGGGGGAAACTGCCCATTTCAATTTTTCCCCATTGTAGAAAACTAGCTCCATAGGCTAATATTGTATTTAAATATAAATATTGATAGGAGAAAGCTAGATATGTCATTCAAAGACTCTAAATGATAGTTATGATAAACCCAGCAACGTGCCACTGTTGGATTTATAAAACCTATAACAGAAAAAAAGTTATAAACGTTCTTGTCTGGAAGCTAAAATCCAGCCTTCTAGGTACCCTCTTCTGACTGGCCAGCCTCTTCCAGGATGGGCCAAGCTGTCTTAATGAGGTGTGAAGTGGCCTGCTAGAGAGACAAAGGATTTCCTGTGGGATCAGACCTGAAATTGCAGAAGGCACGATGGGGTGGAGTGGTCAGACCGGTTGTCAAAGGGAGAATGACACTTTAGGACAGCACAGGCTCACCCCCACATCCTGCACCCCCAGGCACACAGGAGTCCCTGTCATTAGATTAGTGAAGTGGTTGGAAGGGGAGTGTTAGAGTATCGTAGCCATACCAATGGGTTGGCTCAGCCACATCCAGCTCTTCAGGAGTGACTTTCCCCATTTTGGATTTTGATAGAATAGTGCTTTCTGGTACAATAATATGCCACACTTTGGAGGAAGTGTTCATACACCTGGGTGGCACCCTGCATCTCCTGGGTCAGGGGTGCCCCCTGCTTGATGCCCAGGAACACTGAATAAATATAGAAGAGTTGCCAAGCACATCAGATCTACTGCCTGAAACAACAAGGAGAAGAAGGACTGTCCTGAAGGAACCCTGATCTGCACCCAAAGCACTGCACCTGCTGCACAATCTGGTACTACAGCTCTAAGGACTTTGCTTGGCTTCACAAGGATTAAGGAGTGGATACCCTGAAAACTACAGGTTAACATAACCCATCTGCATCATCTCCACCAAGAAGTCCGAATCCTGGAGTGTGTCCAGTGGCCTTTTAAGGATTTGGCCAGGTGCATTGTGGGATTTGCTGTCCCAACATTCCAAGGACGATCTCAGAGCTTCTAGACCATTGGATTGGTGTTTTAGACACTTTGAACCCACAACAGGAACTTCAGGAAGAAGTTCCAGAAGTTTGGAACAACTTTTGTAAAAATCTCCATAAGCTGACCAGGTGTATTGTGAGAGTTGTAGTCCCAGACCCCAAGAGGCAAGCCAGAGCATTGGAACCCTTGGCTGGTGCTGTGGACAACTTTCCGGTATCAAAAACACTTCTGAAAGTAAACATAAAGAACTCATGACTTTGGCCCGGTCCAGCACAACCTTTTTTAAACCTTTGAGCACTATTTGCTTCTAAGCGCTAGTTTTACTTTTAATCTTTAAAAATTCATGTCTCTGGTTCTTTACATTGGATTTGACATTTTGGTGTCTATTTATTCATAAAAATATAATCTGTTCTTATTTTTATTTTTGGGAGTTTTGTAAAGTGCGAACTAGACCCAAGACATCGGGTAGCAGAGCGCTTTACATGAGCACCAGTTTAGTTACAGAAGGACAACTTCATTTTTTGTTAGGCACGGGGTGATTAAGTGATTTGCCCAGAATCACAGGATGTTAAGCGTGGTTGCCGAGACTCGAACCAATCCTCAGCTTCAAGTTCAAATTGGTCTTGGGTTTTTATTAATTGTTGTGTCTTACTTCTTAAATTGGCGTTTTTAAATGCTTTACATACCTGTCTCCTAAGTTAAGCTTGCCTGATCATTGCCAGCTACCAAGGGTTGAACAAGGGAATAATTTATTGAGACCTTGACAAAATCTTTTATTGTTGTTGTGGTCTTACTACTAATGGTAAGTCCCTAATTATCCCTACTAATAAACCACTTTCCAAAACCCACCTAACCGTAACGTCTCTTTAACCTTTGTTTGTTACAGTGAATTTCAGTTTTTTTTTAACACAAAGTATTATATTACTGCCATACCTAATTCTAAAGTCATGTGCCTGTTGCTGACAAGCCTTGCACTCACCTCACCCACCCCATTGTGCCCGCCACCCCCACGGCCAGTCATGAGAGCACTCATCAAAATATATAAGGGGGTGTCATTTTAAATAATGCAGGTCTACTGACTTTCTCAAGGGTCACCATATCAATATATAAAATGCAAGCCTATTGGTTTATTAAGTGGTTGCCACATCAATATGCAAGGGAAGCCTACTGGATTTGCAAGAAGTCACCACATCAT
Organism: Triturus cristatus; assembly: GCF_964204655.1. Taxonomy (NCBI): domain Eukaryota; kingdom Metazoa; phylum Chordata; class Amphibia; order Caudata; family Salamandridae; genus Triturus; species Triturus cristatus. Next base: position 943,623,801 of record NC_140587.1, on the reverse strand, counting down.
TTTATGAAGGCAAGCAAATTGACTTTGTCAAGGGGTGACCACATCATTCATTATACAAGACAAGCATTTTGGCTTTCTCAAAGGGAGACCACATCAATATACAAGGCAAACCTTATGAGACCCCCAGGATATTGCGGCATGGATTAGCAAATTTAGCTACACAAATATGGAAATTTAGCGAAACAAATGTGGAAATTTAGCGGCATTTTTGCATCACTTTATTTTACTCCTGATCATTTCCTTTCAGCCTGAAATCAATGGAAACTGTTTAAGAAGAGTATTCCACTTTGAAATATGTTTAAAGTGTTTGTAGCTCTACGGAAGCACAGCTCCAGTCATAACCTCATGGGAGGGAGCTGTATTTCTCCCTGGGGTGTTCTAGCGCCCATGTATGCACCCCTGCAGGGGACCGCTGCCTTCCGGAACAGTGAGGCAGGACGCTCCTTCCTCAGGCACCCTAGGGCGTAGGATTGTAGTGGCTGATAGAAATAAGTGAGACAGACTGCAAAGGGAGGTCACCTCCTGCTTACCTAGGCAAGTCCTCATAGGGTGACTTGGGCAAACATAGCCTGGCCTCGAAAGGGACTCTTGTCCTGAAGATTTCGGAGAGGACGCTTGAACTTAAAGGATTACTTTCTAGACCCCATCTTAAAAGGTTTGAGAATGTTTTACTCTCCTTCTGCTTTTGGCACCAAGTCATAAAGTTCATTATCAAATAATTTTGATCCTCTAAAATGTAATTTTTGAAGTAGACCTCTCTGAGTGCAGTCTAGTTTCCATGACTTCTTCCAAAGCAGTCTAGGACCAGCTATTGCAGCCCCAACCGACTCGGTGGCTGCCCACAAGCTCTTATTTTCTTGTTTCCCTTTTGGTCTCCTATTCTTCTTTTTTGCCCTGCTCCCATAAAGGTTACTTATACGCGTGGTGCCAAGATCCTGTGGTGCAGGAGATATGTGTTGTAGATAATTTGATAAGGATTTTAGATGGTGTTTGCAATTCCATTGAAGTGCGGCAACCCAACCAGGCATGCACTTCACCTTAAATGATGCTGACAGTGACCACAAGCACATGTTTGTGCATACATAACTGAGACCGGCTCTTGAGAAAGGGATACAATGAAATGATGGATGTAAAGCGGGGCTTTCTGGCAGGAAGAAGTTATGTGAAGGAAAAGAAACAGCTTTCTGGGCCACCAATGCATACTACGACCAGCATGGGGCAGTGGGTCAGCCTACTGCTGCTAATGGCTGACTGCACTGTGAGTGATGACATTCTGCACAAGACTACTATGTCAAAGTTGCGCTTTTTGACACCCAAAAATATTTTTTCTTTTAACTAGTGTCCTTTTATTTTTAGATTGATTAGGGCATGACAGCAAAAAGTTTGCAAAAAAAAATGACAAAAAGGAAACCATCACTTACAAAGCTAAAGCGGCTAACTACAGATCTTTTGGCTTTGGCAATGATTTTCTGTTTTACCAACAACTCCTATTGTTTGTTATCAAGAGTTAGGCTGCCCCCACAGAAGAAGATGAAAGAAGCAATATAGACGCCATTGAAAGGGTCTGGAGAAGAATATGAGTGAACAATAATAATTTAGAGGTATGCAAGGGTAAAGCTGGGGTCAGGCGCACAATGCCCATTGGGCTCAAAGGACTTGAGCCCCCCTCCCACCCCCCGTCGTTTGTGTCAGCCCGGGCTGAGACAGCTTCCCGGGCTGGCGACCGTCTTATTGCAGCCGCACCCAAGTACTTCACAGGTCTTTAAAAGACCTTTCACTTGTTAATGAGGATTTGATGTGTTTTCACCCCTTCTTAGAGCCCCTGCAGCGCCACTCTGCCTATTGCTGGAAGACTTGCCCCCCCCCCAAACTTTTTATTAGCCCTCCCAAAATTTGGCTCTAGTTGCGCCTCTGGCTGGGGTACATGCACATGGAAGTAATGCATAGTGCTTACTGTCATTCAATTGAGGGTTAAAAGCTCTACAAATAGCACCAGCTCAGAATATTCCATTTCATTTATAGTACATTGACATCTGAAGGATGAAAGATTGGTTATCTCCCAGTGGCTCAAACCTGTGGCTAGCAGGTTGGCGTAAACACATGAGCAATGAACATTTAGCTCACTGAGCTATGTCAGCTGGTGCCATATATCATCTACATGCATAGAACTAGCATGAAGTAGACAATATAAATGGATCATATAGGCATTTTAGGTGCATTTGCGCTCACCTTAACAAACGGGTTCCTCATCGGTAAAGAACATAGACCATGTAACGTGAGATGTAAACACAGGTGTTTTGTACTTTTTGGAATTAACCCGAAACGCATCATCTGCCTTCTGTCAGGCATCACATTGAGTAACTGTCGAAGGATGCATTGAACAAAACACACAAATTAAACGGAAAATGCAAGCATTAACGACTGACCAAATGTGAAGACTAGAACTGGAAATCCCATTATTAAATTTCCACTAATCCCCTGGTGCCCCTTGAAATATTTGTTTACGTATATTGTCAGCCTCGTCCAAACAAAAAAAAGAAGATCACATTTTCCGAAAAGATCACATTTTCCACATTTTGTGGACAGGTTTGTGAAAATCGCGGCATTTTTACAAAACTGCAGATTTCGCGATTTGTTTTGCAAATCGCGCAATCCTGAAGGGTCTGCCTAATGGCTTTGTCAAGGGGTCACCAGATCATTATATAAAGGAATTCTTATTGGCTTTTTCAATGGGTGACCCCATGAATATACAAGACAAACCCATTGGCCTTGTCAAGAGGTCATCACATCATTATACAAAACAAGCTTATTGGCTTTGTCAAAGGCCCTTGGAAGGGGGTTTGGGATTTACAGAAATAAAGTAATATTATCAGGTAGCTCATTTGCTCCCAATACAGACAGAGCAAATCCTGTGGTGAGATTAGAGATTGACACTCTGGGAGTTCCAAACCTGTTATCCCAATTATATATCAAGTAAGTGTTAATGGCACTGCCATCAACCACTAGGATACCGCAAAGTGCTGGCACCAGACTCTAAAGGAAATGATCTGGCATGGGTACATAGCTAGGGAACCCTCTTGTGGTCCAGCACATGGCTCTCAACAGTGCCCTAGTTAGCTGGATTTTAATTGTGGGACAATATAGGGATTTCCAAGGTGTGAGACATATGGGAGACCAGCCATAATAAAAACCTTTTCACAACTCCAAGAGGGGTTTGATCGCCACAAGTCAAAGTCCTTTAGATATTTGCAGATTAGACATGTTTTGGAGAACTCCATAGTGGAGCTGATGTTGGTCCCTGATTTCAGACCACGTGAACCTAGCCAGAGCATATCAGTCATTGGTGATAAATATGCCAGACCCATTCAAAATCCTAAAAGAATAACTAGAGTGGGACCTAGGCCCCTTGGAAAAGGAAGAATGGTTAGAAGCTAAAATGGCAGCTAGGCACTGGTGATATTGACCTAGTTTCATTGTGTTCATTTTAAGTACTTTCAAAGGTTGTACTATACAACTGAAAGTCTACACAAGATGAGTAAAAGTCCAGCTTCGACCTGTGTAAGGTGTGGGAGGGAAGTGTGTATCTTTCGCCATTTTGATTTGAAATGGCCAAAGATTCAGTCTCTTTGCGCTCAGACTTACAAAATACTAGTAGTGGTAAATATAATAGCCCTAATGAGAGAGCACAATGACAGAATGGAATGGGGGTTGGAGAAGGCAGAAATTTGTATAAATGGGACTGGTAATAACTAAAATTGATATGGCCCATTATTGGAGGGCATTATCATTGGAGGGCATTATCTGTCCCGGCAGTCACCAAAGAGATTAGGGACATGGACTTCTATGTAGCTGCTGAAGAGAGGATTTATAACAGATGGGGCTGCCCTAGAACACACAACACAATATGGTGAGCATGGTTGGCCCAATTTCAGTCAATGTGACCCAGGATGTGATAATGGAATTGGTTTAAGAGAAAGAAGTACATTAGTTGTGAATTTTAGTCGAGGTTTTGGAAATGTAACTTAAATGGGGCATAAGGAATGGGCTGCAGTGTATGTGTTGCTTTTTGTTTTATTTTTCTGTTTGGTGTCTGAAAAGCAATACAAAGAATTATAAGAAAATAAATGTTCTGTAGATCTGCCTAACAGTCTATTTAGTGTCCTAATGAAACTACAGCAGCATGTCTCAGAAATGCAAAACTAAGTCAAGTCACTTAGAGAATAGAACTTTTTATGTTCATGGTACATGTGGATTTCTGAAGAAGTCACAATAACCTTCTAATCAACCCCACCGAGGTGGATTCCTAGGTTCTCCAAAATGTGTGAAAACATTTCTGCTGGCACTTTAACCAACAACGCTGTATTTCACAAAAGGCTAGTGCCACTGGAAAGGGAGTCAAGCTGGATCACTATCAGTCAAACGTAGGAAGTAAACACATTCTGATAAACTGTCCAAACCTAATTGAATAATGCAAGAACCATCGTAAATGGAAACCAGTAGAGTGTCTTACTGTACATTGTCGCTGAAAGACCACTACAGCTTTGAAAGTATTTCAAGCATCTTATGTTGTGTTATGTTATGTGTATAGAGCACATTATGGCATTAGTGTGACCTTGCAGTGCACAAAGACTCTTCTAGCCTTGTTATTGGTGATTCCATCACAGGCAGGAGTCTAGCTTTGCTTATGTGGTGCTCATTGTAAACATCTGTGTAACTGTTTTTCATTTTTTTTTTTATGGTTGATGCCTTTTGTTGGAAATTGGGTTTCTGTCTGGCAGATGTATGCACCCTGCCCAAGTAGGAACCACAATCCTAGATACACACCATAAATTAACCTGTGCTCACCCCCTGGTAGCTTGGTACAGAGCAGGCAGGCTTAACCTAAGAGGCAATGTGTAAAGTATTTGTGCAACACTTCAAACAGTAACATAATGAAAACACCACAAAAAGACTACATATAAGGTTTAGAAAAATAGATATGAATTTTATAAATATGACCCGACATAACAACAGAAATCCAATGAGTGCAGTCGAGCTATGAATTAGAATTTTTAAAGAATAAAAATGTCTGTAGTGCTTAAAAACAATAAGCGCCAATGGGGGTTATCTGGTCACTCTGGACGGGGAAAAGTCAAGAGTTTAGGCTAACCACGGTGGAGTGTGGGCTACATACCTGTGCCACACAGGCCCGGCGAATACAGTATTTAATCCTGGGCATAACAGCAAGCCGTGGGTGGAGCTGAGCGATGCTTCGATGTTGATCCCGCAATCGAGAATATTCTCCAACTTTTTTGATGCAGTGGGGCGATGCCTCTGATCTGAAGATGAGGATATGAAAGGCATTGGTTCAGTTGACGATGCCTTGGGTTTCTCTATGCAGTCAAGGGGATGCGTTGATCTTCTCATACAGTAGCAGCAGCAATGTGTTATTTCCGATGAATCTGTTCTTTAAGGCGGTCCACTGGTTCCGAGTGCGATGCACCGATTCTGCTTCCACAACATCAACGATGCATCGGTTCAGCTACATGCAGACAGGGAATGCGTTGGTTTGAATGGATCAAGCACCTAAGTCCACTTTCAGTGTAGGAGGCACAGGAGCAGGTGGTGAGACTTTGATATCCCTGAGTCTCAGAAAACAGGAGGCAAGCCAACTAGCCCTTGGAGATCACTCTGGGTTCAAGGCAGAGTCCAGCTTTTCCTCAGCAGGGTCAAAGAGCATCAGGCAGCAGGGCAGCAGAGCAGAAAAGCAGTTCTCCCAAAGCAGCAGTCCAGCAGAGTGACAGTCCTTTTAGGAGCACAACAGTTCTTCTGACAGAGATTCTTTACAGGTCCAGAAGTGTCTGATTTTGTGGGTCAGTTGGGGTGACTTCAAAGAAGGGTCTTTGAATGGCACAGAGGTCCTTTCATTCCAGCACTGACTCCAGACTCACAACAAGGGGGTCATGAACCCTTTGTATGGGTTCAGGACACAGCCTATTGCAAAGTTTCATAGTAATGAGTTAAGCGGCGTCCCAACACGCATTTTTCCATCAATCCATTTTCCATAGACTTTTTATACAGTTGTTGTGGCAAAATGGCTTAACGGATTTTCATGAAATTTGGCAGGAATACAGATTATGGTCTGGAATGATAATTTTGGCTAATTCATGAAAATCCGTTCTGTATTTTTGTAGTTATAAGGCACAGAAACTTAGTGATATGTAAGACTGCAGCATACTACTGTAATTTAGTGGTATACCGCAGTACTTCCCTCCGACAAGACAATATGTGCTTGGTTAATAACTGCCTTTTTATATTTTAAAGGCAGCCATCTTATTTAGATCACATTTTGACTGTGTTCTGGGTTAGGGACTTAGATATAGGTAACTAGTAGATTTTATTATTGTTTCCTACCTATTACTACTTTTTTAATGTGGTAATATGTAGGGAAAAATATTTATATGTTTTTATGTTTTTTTATAAAAGGTAACATAGTTTCATAATACTATCTAGAAAGTACTGCAATACTTACAAAAAATAAAAAAATTAAATGGACAATCCTATTTTTTTAAGTGCGGCGATTCCACAGTAATAAAGACACTGCTCACATCTAATGTACGCTATTCTACTCCACAACACAACACTCACCAACTCACCAATCCACTGTAGGACATGCCACTTCCCCCTACAGCATGTGACTCCACTGTACGGCACACCACTTTGTGCCACTCTGTTTAAGCTATTCGACTTAACACCACTTCACACTTCACCACTCTAAATAAATCCAGTATTTGTAAAGCGCAAACTAATCACCCCTAAGGGTGTCAAGGTGCTGGAGGCCGTCGAGGAGATTAAGTGAGCTATTGTCCAGAGTCACATGATGCTAAGCTGAGTTGCCACCGGCGTCGGGTATCAAACCACGAGCCCCACGCTCCAGAGTCAGCCGCTCTGGCTGCTGTGCCACACCTCTCCCTTGAGGGGTCTGTATGCTACTCCACTCTATGCTTTTTCAATTTATGTCACTCCACTATACATCACTCTACACACTCCACTCTAAAGTATTTCACTTTACGTCACTCCAATCTGCCCCAGGCCACGCTACACTATTCCACTATATGCCACTCCACTGTACTCCACTCTTTGCCATTTTACTCTAAAGGACTTCACTTTATGCCATTCGGTTCCATGCCATTCCACTCTATGCCACTCCGCTCTACGCTATTGTAATCCACCCATTCCCTTCTATGCCTCTTTGCTGTATGCCACTGCACTCTATGTCCCACTACACTCTATATATATTTATTTTCCCCTGGGTCCGGACATTTTTTAAAAAAACAAAAAAAGAGAGAGGGGCTAAATGCCCCACCTCCCGGGTCATTTTAGGCCCAGGGAACCCCATCCTCCGGGGTATGTTCAGCTCATTTGGGGACCGCGGAGGGAGCATAACAGCCCACGCAGTCTGGCAAACTCCTGCCTCCTGCGGTGGCCGGCCTGGCTTTTTACTCTCAGAGAGCTGCTGCCATGAAGCTCCCTGGGGATAAAATTCAAAGTGTGCTCGCTTTGAACAAGAAAGAGTAAAGTGCAAAGCAAACACACAGTTTGCTATGGGATGGCGGGAGCAGTGCTCCTTTGGACATTGCTGGAGCCGGCCCTGGCGGGTGGTGGTTCCCAGGGCCATTTACAGCTCCAATGTTAAATCCCTGGGGAGATGGTGGTCCCCAGGGCTGTGTGGGGGATTCGAGTCCCCCCATACTTTTGTTTTTATTGTAGCCCCAGGGAGGAGATCATGTGCCCCCCCACATTTAATAAACATAGCCCTAGGGAGGTGGCAGTACCTGGGGCAGAGGGGGCCCGCGCAGGCCCCCACATCTATTTTGATTATTGCCCCCGGAACCTGGCCTACCTTGGGGGCCTAAAGAAAACAAAGCGCGGTAACATGCGTTTCATTTTTAAAATCATTTTTGGCCAAATTCGCGGATCTAACGCAAATTCCTTTTTTGGGCCATGGGGCTCCCTGCACCCTTTTCTTAATTTTTTTACTCTTTTGTCCTTTTTTCTTGTGACTCAGTTCAACCGAGTCACAAGATGGCTGCCAAAACTTCCTGGTTGGAAATGTTGGCAGCCAATCAGATTGCAGGCTCGAGATCGGGATTGTTCACAGATCCTCCATGTTCCTTCTTGTATATCTGAAAAATGTTTACATTTCTCAGGAACTACTAAACAGATTTACACCATTTAACAAAAGGAGTACACTCTGAACAAAGAGCTACCTTTCTGCCAAACTTGGTGTAATTCCTTTCAGCAGTTCGCGCTGTAGCTGCATCAACATGTTCCTACTGAAATTAACATGGAGAAAAAGCGTTTTTCCTCGCCCCTGCTTGACGAATCACAACAAAACTTTCAACATAGCAGTGGAAGTGAGTGGACCAATAATTTTGAAAATTTCACAAAGATTAGTCAAACGACGCCAAAAATATTGGCAAAAGAAAAAACGCTTTTTGAATAGAAACAAGGTCCTAACTTTAACTACCTACTGGCGACTGCCAGTAGGTAATATATACATATGCGTATATATATACATAGCTCGTCATTTTAAATTAGTACATAATAAAAATTTAAATGACCTATGCTATTATGTAATTGACTCCGTGAAAAAGAATATAAGAGGCGGCAATAGAGAGAAACAACTCAGGCAACTTGAATCCAAATACATCCTTCTCTTGGATACTAGAATTCCGAAAGGTTTAAACACAGGAGAGGATTTACATAATTTTTTATGAGAGTATCTGTTATGAGAGTAATTTTTTACGAGATATTTTATGATTTTATGGAATATCTTACTCTTTTTTGTACATCCTTTTATCTGTATTCACTATGGAGTTAACATATATTTAAGGATTTCCAAATGTTTTTAACATCATGAATCTTAGAACTGGGGGATCTTATCTGTTTACATATTCGTGATAGTTTTTCTTGAATGTAATGCAACGTATTTCATCCAACTAATAGATCATGTTTATCGATTTAGGAATAGTTATTTTTAGGCATCTAAAAGATAATATTTGTTATAGTTTTAGTCTTTTTTCTCACTCTTTTTAGCACTTATTTTATCAGTATCGTGATTTAGGATGTTATATAGAATATATTTTTATTTCTGTATACACTGTTTGCACTTTATCTCACTGTGAGACAATATTTCAAGCATTTGCACTTTATAGTGACCAGTTACCACTTAATTTTTTGGAATAACATGTATTAGAGCAGTATTCATGCAATAGGGAACTCATCGTGTCACTACGGCACTGATTAAAAATCAGGGGGCGGTTATACAAATCCCAGTATAAAAACCCTATTATGTAGGCCTTTTTTTTTTCATTTTAAGATCCTATATATCAAATGATATTTTTTGAATGAAATTTTATCATATTATTGGTGATTATATATTTAACTATGATGACGTTTTAGTTATTTATGTATTTATGGATTTTAACAAGTATTTCTAATGTCGAAGTATTTTGTTTAGCTCTACTGCTGTTCCAAGAACTAACGTAAGTGTAACTGACTAGGATCCAATCACGACCTGTATATAAATCATGTGCGTCACTGGGGGGTCATGTGATCAAGGCTGTGTGTCAACAGCCGAAACGTTATGCTGACCGTGGAAGAATAAACTAGCACGCTTTATTTACTTGACACTGTGTGGTCTGTACCTGTTTGACAAGGAAAGAGACGGGATTGCTGAAAGTTATCGTTTTTGGTGGAATACGGCCGTTTCCGCCATTACGGACCCTCCTCTCGTTGCTGGGCTGGCTCTGGTTACGGCTGACCTCGCTGCTGCGATTTTGTGTCTCACCCGGAAGGAGTAGAAGATTAGCCAGCCCCCCGCACCTGGAATTACACAGCACAAGTTTCCGCAAACCTGAAAGGGACCTGAGAAGCCTTGTGGATGTCGGAGGACGTTCTCGGGAACTATCGAGGATCTCTTTTGGTAAGCGAACAGTGCTGATTGAAAGTGATTGAATAAGCGGGTGAAAGGATTGTGCCAGAGAAATTTTCTATTTGCCAATACGCTGAGAAATCTATCAGCGTCTGGCAGTAGCTGCTTAGTTAATTTATACTCCACGCAACATGTCTACGTCAGCGGAGACTCTCCGGAGCCGTGAAGCACTAGCAGATGCTTTATTCCTTAATTTGCCGAATATGAATGACAATATTCGAATGGACAAAACAGATTTAAAAACCCAGAATGATGTTAAAACCTTAACAAGGAAATTGGAAAAGTTGCTTCGTAATGAAATCACTAAGTGGTGGGAAAAACGTTCATTAGAACAATATAAAGAAGTGGGACGAGTACCACAGGGGTTAAGGGTTTTGATAGCTCCATCGTTTGAAAACCCTAACCCCTTAATGCTGAAGGAATGGGCGACCAACAATTTGGAAGCATCAATGAACATGGTATGCATCCTGATAAAGTATGCTGAAATAGACCGCAAAGAAATTTTGAAGGAGCTAGAGCAACTTAATCAGGACTTGGATCAACATGAAAACCAAGAATTCATAAAAAAGAGTAGAGATGAAATAAGTAGTCGCCTGGTCAAATATGAAGAAACCATAAGAACACGCAAACAATTCAAATTTGCCCGTGATAAACGCGATTACGAAACAGGGAGAATTTTCACATTTGCCCGCAAGTATGACTCAGTAAAAAGACAGGCACTAGTAGAAAAGACCCCTACAGTTTCAGTTCAAAACATTACTGATAATGAGGTTTCAGATGTGGATTACAGTCCAGCGACTAGTAGTGTGGATTCAGAAGATGGAGATTCCTCAAATACTACACCAATACAAACAGCGACAAACTACTCACCTTCAGAAGAATTGGGTTTTTTAATAGAGGACAGACGACAAACCTTAAGGCCGCGGATACAACAAAAAGATGTATCAGCAAAAATGAGTGGCGTAAACAAAGGAGGAAATGCAAGAGGGCGAGGCTTCGCCAAGAGAGGCAGGGGAAAGAAGTGGTAAACATTAATTCTATACCCTCAACCCCGGATAACACGGTAGTAAATTTATCTGATATGGAGCTATCTAAAGCAGAGTCCCAACTTCTATCTCTGGGTTTGTCCTACTGTCCCCGCAACAGCTTTAACTACATACAAACAAGAATTGATGTTTTCAAGTTTATTCGAAAATTAAAACTACAGAAATACTTCAAGCTCAATAAAGTACAAGAACAAGCAACTAGTATTTCTCTAATGCAACAACCCATAAATAAATTTCAAGCAGCAGATGTTGGTATTTTGAAAACTATACTTACCTTATCCACAGATGATGTAAACAATATAAGCACTACTCAGGAGAATCTAACATCCATGGGCATAACTAGTAACCTACCATGTAACAGCCATTTTAAACCTCCTTCAACATTTATACCACTAATGCCTAAAGACGCTATTGACACTTTCAACGATATATTAGTAGAAGAATTGAAAACACTACAAATCATGTCGTCTCGCAAACGAAGGAGATACAAATATATGGAAGCACAATATGCGAAGCTTATGAAAAAATTAAGAAACAATTCTAATTTAATTATCAACAAGGCCGACAAAGGAGGTAACATTGTTATTTGGCCACGTACACTCTACATGGAAGAAGCAAGAAGACATTTGGAAGATACTTTATGTTACAGAAAAAGTTCAGCTATGGATGTGAGGAACTTAAAAGAAAATGTGGTCAAAGAATTAAATCAGTGGAAAAGAGATGGCCTTTTAAGCAAACAAGAATTGGGTTACCTCAAGAATGAATTTCCAATTACACCGACTCTCTATTTTATCCCTAAAATTCATAAGCAGGTAGTGCCGGTTCCAGGGCGACCGATCATTTCGGCTCAAAGGAGTCTCTTGGAACCCGTATCGAAATATGTAGACTATTTTTTGCACGAATCAGTAGAGAATTTACCTTCTTTTATAAAAGATACAGGACATTTTTTATCCAAGTTAAAGGAAGTAAAATGGGAAGACGATTATGTGTTAGTAGTCATGGACATATGTACCCTATATACTAGTATTCATCACACTGATGGATTGAATGCTGTTAAACATTTTTTGGACAAGCGTAGCACTGATTTTTGCCAACACAATGTTATGATATTGCGTATGATACAAATATGTTTAGAGAATAATTACTTCCTATTTAATAAGGAAATTTATCAGCAACAGAGAGGAGTTGCCATGGGGGCTTGTTTTTCCCCATCATATGCCTGCCTACATGTTGGATGGTGGGAGGAACAGGTCCTCAGAGGTACCCACAAAACAATTTTTGACACTAATGTGATTGAATTTTGGCGGTTTATTGATGACATTTGTATGATATGGAAGGGTACCGAAGAATCTGTGACCTCCTTTATCAATGTATTAAACCAGAATAATTTGAACCTGAAATTCACTGCTGATATTAATAAATGTTCTGTCCAATTTTTGGACGTAGAAATCTACATTAGGGATAACAAAATTCAGACCAGGCTACATAGAAAGTTAACAGCAGGGAACTCAATCCTCCATGCTAGTAGTGCTCACCCAGGTCACCTTATAAAAAGTATACCTTACGGTGAATTCCTACGCATGCGTAGAATCTGTAGCTCTGATGAAGATTTGAAAAAATGTCAAGATGAGGCCGAATTGAGATTTTTAGCTCGAGGCTACCGCTTAAAAGAGTTAATTCAGGCTAAAGATAAGGCGAACAACCGTACTAGAGAAGAGTGTTTAAACACAACTGCTACCTCCAAAAAAAAGAGACAAATAAATACGGATGAGGATTTACCGAATAACCAAGGTGGAGTCAGACTTATTACAACTTACAATGTAGAAGAAAAGAAAATAAGGGGTATCATAACAAAACATTGGCCACTTTTGAAAACAGACATAACTTTAGCTCCCCTAATTCCGAGCAATCCTCTCATTACCTTTAGAAGAGCGCCCTCAATGAGAGATGCACTAGTCAAATCTAACCCTGAGGTAACTACTTCCACCAATTGGCTATCTAACAAATCGGGGTTCCACAAATGTATCTCATGCAGGGCATGTAAGTTTGGCATTAATACCACTGAATACACTAGTGTTTTTGAGAAAAATCCCATTAAAATTCAAAGTCTCTTTACTTGCCGCACGGATTATGCAGTATACGTGTTGGAATGCACTTGTAAAATGAAATATGTGGGCAGTACTAAGCTACAGGTGTTTAACCGTATCCTGCAACATTTAAGAGCGATAGTCAATTCTGATGATACTTATCCGGTAGCTCGTCATTTTAAATTAGTACATAATAAAAATTTAAATGACCTATGCTATTATGTAATTGACTCCGTGAAAAAGAATATAAGAGGCGGCAATAGAGAGAAACAACTCAGGCAACTTGAATCCAAATACATCCTTCTCTTGGATACTAGAATTCCGAAAGGATTAAACACAGGAGAGGATTTACATAATTTTTTATGAGAGTATCTGTTATGAGAGTAATTTTTTACGAGTTATTTTATGATTTTATGGAATATCTTACTCTTTTTTGTACATCCTTTTATCTGTATTCACTATGGAGTTAACATATATTTAAGGATTTCCAAATGTTTTTAACATCATGAATCTTAGAACTGGGGGATCTTATCTGTTTACATATTCGTGATAGTTTTTCTTGAATGTAATGCAACGTATTTCATCCAACTAATAGATCATGTTTATCGATTTAGGAATAGTTATTTTTAGGCATCTAAAAGATAATATTTGTTATAGTTTTAGTCTTTTTTCTCACTCTTTTTAGCACTTATTTTATCAGTATCGTGATTTAGGATGTTATATAGAATATATTTTTATTTCTGTATACACTGTTTGCACTTTATCTCACTGTGAGACAATATTTCAAGCATTTGCACTTTATAGTGACCAGTTACCACTTAATTTTTTGGAATAACATGTATTAGAGCAGTATTCATGCAATAGGGAACTCATCGTGTCACTACGGCACTGATTAAAAATCAGGGGGCGGTTATACAAATCCCAGTATAAAAACCCTATTATGTAGGCCTTTTTTTTTTCATTTTAAGATCCTATATATCAAATGATATTTTTTGAATGAAATTTTATCATATTATTGGTGATTATATATTTAACTATGATGACGTTTTAGTTATTTATGTATTTATGGATTTTAACAAGTATTTCTAATGTCGAAGTATTTTGTTTAGCTCTACTGCTGTTCCAAGAACTAACGTAAGTGTAACTGACTAGGATCCAATCACGACCTGTATATAAATCATGTGCGTCACTGGGGGGTCATGTGATCAAGCCTGTGTGTCAACAGCCGAAACGTTATGCTGACCGTGGAAGAATAAACTAGCACGCTTTATTTACTTGACACTGTGTGGTCTGTACCTGTTTGACAAGGAAAGAGACGGGATTGCTGAAAATTATCTATATATATATATTAACAGAAAAAACCATAGGTTTCAGGCATGTTATAGTTAGGAATTAGCATTTAAAAAACCTCAGAAATTCACTGAAAAAACCATAGGTTTCAGGGGTGTTATAGTTAGCTGGACTTTTCACTTGTACAAAACCATTGAAATTCCCCCGTTATAGTTAGTTCAGCTAACTATAACTCGCGCGCCCGCAATGCACTGCTGATGACGTCACATATTACATCACTCATGACATGGTCAGTGACATCACTCATGACATCACTGATGACATCTCAAATGACATCACTGATGACATCACTGATGACATCATCCAGTGAATGTGTGTTATTCTGAAAATTAAATATGTTTTATATATGTATATCTCAAGGTCGATGGAAGAATAAATGGGTATATAAGTGTCTAAATGGATGATTTGTTTTTGAAAAATTGATTGTGTAACTGACTGATTAAGTGTATCATAGTGAATACATGGCTTAGTGAGTAATGTTTAAATATGTAAATATCTGTATCAGTCTCTCACTTTGTGTATAAGTGGCTGCATGGGTTGGTGAGTAGCTACATGGGTGTCTATATAGGTTAATAGTTGTTTTTTTGAGTATCAGTCTGAGTGTCTGCATGGTTCGGTGGGGGTATTATGTAGTGCATAGGTGCATGAATGAGTGACTCACTTTTTGTATGTGTTGAACACAGTATGTGTGCAGGACTGTATGGGTGGATGAGTGTGTGTATGGGTGTGTTAGTGAGTGAATGACTGTCTCAATAGTGTCTTTATGAGTAACTACATATGTTTTAAACTAGTATATGTGACTATTGGTGTATATATGTGAGTATATGTGAGAGTGAGAGATTGAAAGAGTTGCTGTATGAATAAGTATGTGTTTCTATAAGTGATTGTTTAAAAGACTAAGTATGTGTAAGTTTCCGTAGAAGTAAGTGTGGTGGTGTGTGTATAACTGTATATGCAAGTAAATGTATGTTTGATTCTTTATTAGCATGAGTGACTATGTGTGTGAGTAACTCTATGGATGAGTGGCATTGTGTAACAGGATGTATAGGTGTATGAGTACATATGATGAGTGAGTACATGTATGAGTGACTGTATTGGACTGTTGGTGAATGAGTGGATGTGTATGTGGATCTTAGAATTACTGAAGAGGTTGTTGTAACTGGTATTGGTATGTCCATTGTTTTGAAAATTTTAGTCTCTATTTTTGAATGTGTGTATCAAAGGTTATATTAGGGTGAGAGGAGGTCTGCCACTCTATCACAAGGATGATGTCATCAGTGATGTCATCAGTGATGTCATTTGAGATGTCATCAGTGATGTCATGAGTGATGTCACTGACCATGTCATGAGTGATGTAATATGTGACGTCATCAGCAGTGCATTGCGGGCGCGTGAGTTATAGTTAGCTGAACTAACTATAACGGGGGAATTTCAATGGTTTTGTACAAGTGAAAAGTCCAGCTAACTATAACACCCCTGAAACCTATGGTTTTTTCAGTGAATTTCTGAGGTTTTTTAAATGCTAATTCCTAACTATAACATGCCTGAAACCTATGGTTTTTTCTGTTAATTTCAAAGGTTTTTTAAATGCTAATTTCTAACTATGCCTACAGAGATAGGACATGTGAAGAAAGAAGAAAAAATGCACAGAAAGAAACAAAAGAAGTGCAGAAAGAAGCAACAGAAGTTCTCAAATACGAAGATAAGTGCAGGAAGAAGGATAACGTGCAGAAAGAACAAAAAGAAGAGCAGAAAGAAGCCTTGTTGCAAAATCATCCTGTACCCTCAACTTTTTCAGATGGATACTGGTGGTAACTGAGTCTGACTAACCAGTCCTAGAGCCAGTGCTATGTTAAAAGACACTTAGAATACCGTGAAAACACCTACATACACTAGGGAACATTATGCGTTGGGGTCCCCCTGTGATTAGCCTTACCTCCTCTATAAGCCCCTAGTATATAATAGGGCATGGGGATTAAAACTACCTCTTAAAACAGGCCACAGGGCGTTTTTGCACACGTTAACTCAGGCCCCGTCCCCTCCTTTCACCATTGTGTAAACACGCCCTGTGTCCGTTTTTAGTTGGGAGATTAAGTTCATTTGAGTCCTGAGGGTCCCTAGGGTCCAACTAGCCCACTAGGTACCTCCAGTAAGTGCCACAGAGCTGCGTTGCAGAGAGGTGTAAAAAGTGGCACGGCCTGGACCACCTCTCTGCAATGCAGCTCAGTGGCGCTTACTGGAAGCACTTGGTGGGCTAGTTAGCCCCCAGGGGCCCTCAGTATTGAAGGGAAATTATATCCCCAATTTAAAACGTGCCATGGTGCGTGTTTGCACACGTCACCTCAGGCCCCGTCCCCTCCCTTCACCACTGTGTAAACGCGCCCTGTGGCTGTTCTAAGTTGAGAGATTAAGTCCCCTTGAATCCTCAGGGTCCCTAGGGTCACACTAGACCACTAGGTACCTCCAGTAAGCGCCACAGAGCTGTGTTGCAGAGAGGTGTAAAAAGGGGCTTGGCCTCAGAACACCTGTCTGCAGCGCAGCTCCCTGGCGCATACTGGAGATGCCTGTTGGGGGCGCGTTTGCAGAGTGCTGCATGGAGGGGGCATGGCCTCCGGCACGATGCCAGTCTTTTATTTATTTTATTTTTTTAAGAAGGGGGGCTGTGTGGTTCCCCTTCTTATTCTAATTTATTGGCCCTGATGACCCCATCCCCCAGGGCCTGTCTCCTAATTATATTTTTTTGACCCCAATCCCCAGGGCCGGCCACTGTTTTTTATTATTTTTAAAAAATATATATTTATAGACACACCTAGGACATGCTGGACAAACCGTACGTACCTATCACCATGACGATTTGCGTGATATTCATTAAAAGGCGACTATGCATGCAATTAATCCACGTGGAATGTATTTACACCACTAGTGAAGCTCTGACATGTCTGATGCTCTACCGTGCCTAATCCCGGTAGACACCCTTGTCGTTTATTTATACAAACATGGGTAGCTATTGACGGGCACATTTAATACACATGCACACCAAGCCATTCAAAGGGGATTCGACAAAAATTCGACCAAAACTATGCAAGAAACCCCCCTCACAGTTAATAAAACACACATCCACTGCCGGATGTGTAATACTTTTTATTTTACTCTCTGGAAAGGGGACGAAAATCACTTGCGAGTCACAGCGCGCTCCTGACAGAGCCCAATGCTGTGTTACACCCACCATTGCCTGCCGAGTGCCACACACCTCTGTATTGTATTCCACTAGCTAGTGCATATGCTATGACACTCTCTAGCCCATGTGCACTGTAACACCACCCCGTGAAAATGTCATGCCACACTTGTCTTCGCACGGGTTATATTGCCCCATCTAACATGCCTTCCTCGATGCCTATGTTATAACGCACAGTGCTATGCCATACATATTACAATTTGGGATCCATATCTTTGTCACAGTGCATATGCAACGTTACACTCCCCAGCACATATTTTATATTACAACTTTAGAGACTAGTTAGGTTACACAACACTGCCCTGTGCATATTACACTCTAAGGCGCATATCGCATAGCACGCGCTAGTGCCTGTGCTATCTCGCGCTCTCCAATGAATCTGTCTTTGCGCACAATGTATTGCATATTATATTTCACGCCTGGTTCATCTTATATCACACTTTTTGGTGCATAGTTTATACCATACACTATATCTAGTTTTCATTTTCAATCGTGCTCTCAGGACTATGTTCTATATAACACTGTGTTCACCTACCCTTTTCACGGGCATTACATTTTGCGATAGGGGGTGGAGGGTCAGGGGGTGTTTTTGCCAAGTGAGCCCGGAGTCACAGTCACTAACGTCTTCTTCTTCCTGAATAAAAGTGAGATTATGCTGCATACTTGTTCATATTTTAAGTAGTTTGCACAGACAAAATGTTTTAAAAACAATAAAGTTTCTAATACCCGCCTTCTCTGAACAGTTAGCTTGCTGCCCCATCCCCCTCCTCCCTATCCTCTGTTGTGTGAATCCATGGACTAGCCTCCTCCCTCCTGCCATGCATGGTCTGATGTGCTGCCACTGCCCTCAATTTAGTATGATGTACCAGTCCACTCCTCCTGCCCTCCATTGCCCAATTCTATGCCCCATCATTGACCTCCTGCTTAAACTCTGTGCTTAGCTTGCTGACCTTTTCTCCTTCCCCCTGCCCTCCGATGTCTTTGTGCATGCCCCTGCTCCATCCTTTTTGTCCACCATGTCCCATGGACCTGCCACTCCTATCTACTCTGAGTGTTCTGTTGAGCTGCCACTCCCCTCCCACCTGCCTAGCATTGTCAGATGACTTTAACCTGTCCCTGCCACCTCCACCCTGCCTGTCCACATGCCATGCCTCTATCCTCTTCCTCCTGTCCTACATGGTCCATTGTACTGCCACACCCTTCTGCCCTCCCTGGTCTGTTGTGCTGCAACTGCTCCTCCTGCCTGCCCCGTGTGGTCTGTTGTGAGGCCCCTTCCCCTGAACTTTCTTGTCTGTGCACAGGTCCTGACCCTCCCTTCTATCCTCCATCGTCCTTTGTGCATGCCCCTGCACCCTCCTTCTTGCCCATCATAGCCATTGTGCTGCCACTAACCCTCCCACTTGCCATGCATGGTCTTCTGTGCTGCCATGGCCCCTCCCACCTTCCCTGTGTGGTCAGTTAGCTGCCCCTGACCCCCTCCCACCTTCCCTCCATGGTCTGTGTGTATGCCATCACAGTCTCACTGTTGCTCTTCATGTTGTGTCTTGCTTCTAGTGCCCATCCTGCCTGACCTCCATGGCCATCTTGCTGCTCCTGCCCTGCCCCCTTGCCCCCAGCCCTCTGTTTACATGTGCAGACCCCTACTCCCTCCCTCCTGGCTTGTCTGTTCCATTTTAATGCCCCTGATCCGTCCCTCCTGCCCTTTATGGTCTGTTATGCTGCAGCCTTCTCTCCTGTCTGTCCATTATGGTCAGCTAGCTACCATTGCCTCTTGCCCCTCTGTTCTCTGTTGTCCATGTGCATGGTCCTGTCCCCTCCCTCTTACTTTCTATGGATTGTTGTGCTGCACTCCCGTCCTGCATGCACTGTGTGGTGTATTGTGCTGCTGCAAACCCTGATGCCTGCCCTGCAGGGTCAGTTTGGTGCACCTCTCCATGTCTCTCCTGTCCTCTGTTATCCAAGTCCATGTCCCTATCCCATTTCCTTCCATGATCCAATGTACCATACTTGCGAACATTTTGAACTTGGTAAGAGGGAGATTTTGAAAAAAAACTGGGGTATTGATTTTCCCCTTTGAGTTACATTGAAAAAGAGGATATTGTAGACAGGAGACAGATCAAATAAAGCCCATTTGAGCTTAAAATATTGGACGTTTCCTGGCTGAATCGGGTCTGTTGGCATGTATGGTTGTACTACCATTGCCTCTTCCTTCTGCTCACAATGGTCTATTACATTGCCACAGCCTTGAAGGAGGGTAGATTTTGTATCACATGGGGCCCCTGGCCCGTTCTGTCCACACCTGAAGTATGAGACCCTTGTCCTTGCCCTGCCAGCCGCATTTGTAGGCCGTATTAAATTGACCAGCGGGTCCTGTGTTGCTATATAATTATCCTGAGACATCCTTACCACTCAGCCAGCATAAAACCCCTGTGTAGGCCCTTCTGTTTAATATGTAGGCCTCTTTGTTAAATTGACCATAGCTCTGCAATTTTAGTGTATAGCAGTCTGAAGGCAGGTCTGCGAGGCCTTCTGCTCCAAACTAGTAGCCCCCACCCTACCCGAGTGCTCCGTGCTCGGTATCAAAGTTCAACATCCCCCTGAAGCTGTCGACATACAGTAGGCTGCATCCTGGACTGGTACTTGCTTCCTGGGCAGGTTTCCCGCTTTTAAGGAAGTGGCAACCGCAGAGCATCAAGTTAGGAGAACTGAGGAGATTTTATACATGAATATATTGAATTCCTGTACAATACCCATTATTTTCTGCTTGCTCTATGGAACTTACGATAAGCGATTGGCCTGAGAGACTGACCTTTTCACCCAGTCCATTGTCAGCATTAAGTGGGTAAATGACGAAATGTCTGGTAAAATCTGCAGACGAAGCTTTTGGGTAGCATACGTAGGTAGATGTAGCGTGCAAAGGAGCCCACAAAATGATATAAAAAGGGAGCACCCACAGATATCGACGGACAACCTCGCCGTCTGTATGTAGGTTAACAGGCTGTGCAGGTTTTCCCCAAGAACTGGGAGCTCTTGTCTTCCTTTGCTTAAAATGTCTTGCTCTGCTTTGCTTGAAGTATCTTATTCTATTTTACCTATATGAAATGTCATGTTATGTTTAACCATTGTTCTCTTTACTTTTGCATTTAAAAGATGTTGTATTGTAATTGCAGGAATGCTTGCTCTAAGAGTAAATGTGAGTGTCCCTAGGTAACATTTTCCTTGGTGTAACTTGTTTCTCATGATGCATTTATAGATGTGTTTTCTCTCTCTCTCTGTCAGTCCATTAATTGAGATACAGAGAATATCATGACAGCTGTATGATTATCTGGATTCTGTATTTTGTACTTTATGTCTCTATTCTGCGGTTTCTTTGAAGTTGCATCTTCTCATTAAACTGCCATTGTATTCTGCCTCCAATTCCATGTCTCATATGTCTGTTTTCTTCATTTTTGGAGCAAGCGTTCCTAGGCACCCCGGCTCAAATTAAGGTGCCCCTTTTGTCCCTGACTCACTCTCCTGCTCAGTTCTGTGGTGGCTCCCGGGGCTCTGGGGACCGCCCCTAGCTTCCTTGACCCGTAATAGATCTTCCCTCCAACAGCCTCTCTTGCAAGTCCTGTATTGTTGGTTTGTTGCCCCTGCCCCCCTTTCCACTGCCCTCCGTAGTCTGTTGTGCTTCCACGGCCCTTCCTGCCTGCTCAGTGTGGTTAAATTGTTGCCTTTGCACCCTCCTACCTGCCTTCAATTTTCAGAGTCCGTGCCCCTGGCCTCTGCCTCTCAACAGTATCCTAATGAACAACTAGATTGCTAACATTCTATATTTATTACAAAAGTGTGGAACGCCTGACATCATCTTGATGTAATCAAAACTGTAATACCTAGAGCATTCCTTTAGAAATTACATATATGAGAGGGTCTTATTGGCATCAAAATTATGGTTAGTGCTCTAAAAGACTAAAATAAGGACATATTTTCTGAGTTTTCAAATAGCGACAAAGCACTTTTAAATTATTTGTTATCTTTATGTTTTTTTATCTAGTTGACAACTTGATTAAATGTTGCACTTAGGGGAGAGGATGTGGTGTTATTTCCAGAACTGCAGACTTTGCAACTGGGGAACCAGGTTGAAGTTTCTGCTTCAGCTCGACATTCTGTGATTCTGGTCAAATCACTTAGTCTCCCCATGTCTACAACCAAAATGAATTTGTTCTTGTGTGATGTAACCAATGCTCATGTAAAGCACTCCAATACCTGACAAGTCTGCACTATATAACACTGCAAAAACACAAAATAATAAGTGTTTTGCACACTTCTGTCATTGGGCTATATTTGGGCTATATCTGGGTGATTTTGGGCTACATTTGGGCTCTTTTGTCTCCGGTGGCCATCTTGGGAGATTTATTTGTTATGAAGTTTCCTAATTTCCTCATGTACTGCAGTCTCCTCAGTCGGAAATGCTTTCAGTTTTTTACTTTGATTCCATCATGAAGGTATTCAGATATGTCACACATCTGCCATGAATTCTGAATGTTAGCACTCTAGTTGCTCATTAGATCACTGTAGTAAAACTACTGTTCACCATGGAAGTCTGCTCCTGGTATTAAAAGTGCATGTTTCAGTCTGCATGTCAGAATTTTTTAATGAAATAGAAGAGGATTTGAGAAGTCACTCAAAATGTGCCCTCATTTTCTTTCTTCAGCATTAATCATAATTTCTATGGCAAAATGAACCCTCTCATTGTGTTCCTTTTTAAATTAAATGTTTTAAGTGTTACCAGTTTATTCCAATCAAGATGGCTTCAGGTGTGCCATACTTTTGTCATAATGAAGACAGTAAGTGCTCTAGTTGTTTTTAAGAACATTCTTGGACATTCTGTCATTGGGCTATACTTGGGCTACATCTGGGTGATATTTGGGCTACATTTGGGCTCTTTTGTCTCTGGTGGCCATCTTGGGAGACTTATTTGTTATAAAGTTTCCTAATTTCCTCATTTACTGCAGTCTCCTCAGTAGGAAATACTTTCAGTTTTTTACTTTGATTCCATCAAGAAGGCATTCAAATGTGTCACACATTTGCCATAAAATCAGAATGTTAGCACTCTTTTTGCTCATTAGATCACTGTAGTAAAGCTACTGCTCACCAGGGAAAACTGCTGCTGGTATTGAAAGTGCATGTTTCAGTCTGCATGCCAGGATTTGAGAAGTCACTCAAAATGTGCCCTAACTTTTTCTTTCTGCAGCACTAATCATACTTTTTATGGAAAAATGAACCCCCTCATTTTGTTCCTTTTTAAATTAAATGTTTTAAGAGTTACCACTTTAATCCAAGCAAGATGGCTTCAGGTGTGCCATACATTTATCATAAGTAGGACGGTTAGCGCTCTAGTAGTTCTTTGGAACACTCTGGAAAGCTGCAGTAGAACACAAAGGAATCAACTGACAGTCTCTGCCCTTGTTGGATGTACATGTTTTACTGAGAATGTCAGACTTCATTCTCACATGACTGAGAAAGATAATGTGAATTTACAGAAAATAAGCTCTCAGTTTAGCTTATAGATCACCTTCCAAACCTCTGTGGTAAAAGCATGAGAAAATATTTTTCTCTCAATCATGATATCCCAGCAGAAGGCTTTTTCACATGGTGAAATCACCTTAGAACATACCACAATTCCTAAAATGAGTATGGTACCATCAACAAATGATTTATAATGTAACTAAAGTCTTAAAATCTTCTATTAACTGCAATGCTTTTTAATGAGGTGCTATCATGTATATTGGTCCCAAGATGGCTGCCAACACTTCTTGGATGAAGTGCTGACAGCCAATCAGATCTCAGGATGAGATGTGTGGTTAGGCTCCGCCCACATATATATATTGATTTAAATGCTATTTTCTCAGGAACTACTGAACAGATTTACACCAGACCTACAAAAGGCACTTCCTTGACCTGAGGACTACCTGTCTGCCAAATTTCAAGTAACTCTGTTCAGCCGTTCTGGCTGTAGCTGTGTCTAAAGGTCCTATGGAAAAATGCATGGGAAAAACGCGTTTTGGGACCCCCCTTTTTTCTCAGCCCCCGCTTGACGAATCCCCCCGAGACTTTCAGGGTAGGAGCGGAGCGTAGCGCCCCACCTATTTTGAAAATTTCGCGAGGATTCATCGACCGGCGCCAAAGTTATTTCAAATAGAATGTTGCGGATTTCCTATGGAAACAGGGTCCTAACTATAACTATCTACTGGCGACCGCCAGTAGATAATATATATATATATGGTCAATTTAACAAAGAGGCCTACATATTGAACAGAAGGGCCTACACAGGGGTTTTATGCTGGCTGAGTGGTAAGGATGTCTCAGGATAATTATATAGCAACACAGGACCCGCTGGTCAATTTAATACGGCCTACAAATGCGGCTGGCAGGGCAAGGACAAGGGTCTCATACTTCAGGTGTGGACAGAACGGGCCAGGGGCCCCCTGTGATACAAAATCTACCCTCCTTCAAGGCTGTGGCAATGTAATAGACCATTGTGGGCAGAAGGAAGAGGCAATGGTAGTACAACCATACATGCCAACAGACCCGATTCAGCCAGGAAACGTCCAATGTTTTTAAGCTCAAATGGGCTTTATTTGATCTGTCTCCTGTCTACAATATCCTCTTTTTCAATGTAACTCAAAGGGGAAAATCAATACCCCAGTTTTTTTTCAAAATCTCCCTCTTACCAAGTTCAAAATGTTCACAAGTATGGTACATTGGATCATGGAAGGAAATGGGATATGGACATGGACTTGGATAACAGAGGACAGGAGAGACATGGAGAGGTGCACCAAACTGACCCTGCAGGGCAGGCATCAGGGTTTGCAGCAGCACAATACACCACACAGGGCATGCAGGACGGGAGTGCAGCACAACAATCCATAGAAAGCAAGAGGGAGGGGACAGGACCATGCACATGGACAACAGAGAACAGAGGGGCAAGAGGCAATGGTAGCTAGCTGACCATAATGGACAGACAGGAGAGAAGGCTGCAGCATAACAGACCATAAAGGGCAGGAGGGACGGATCAGGGGCATTACAATGGAACAGACAAGCCAGGAGGGAGGGAGTAGGGGTCTGCACATGTAAACAGAGGGCTGGGGGCAAGGGGGCAGGGCAGGAGCAGCAAGATGGCCATGGAGGTCAGACAGGATGGGCACTAGAAGCAAGACACAACATGAAGAGCAACAGTGAGACTGTGATGGCATACACACAGACCATGGAGGGAAGGTGGGAGGGGGTCAGGGGCAGCTAACTGACCACACAGGGAAGGTGGGAGGGGCCATGGCAGCACAGAAGACCATGCATGGCAAGTGGGAGGGTTAGTGGCAGCACAATGGCTATGATGGGCAAGAAGGAGGGTGCAGGGGCATGCACAAAGGACGATGGAGGATAGAAGGGAGGGTCAGGACCTGTGCACAGACAAGAAAGTTCAGGGGAAGGGGCCTCACAACAGACCACACGGGGCAGGCAGGAGGAGCAGTTGCAGCACAACAGACCAGGGAGGGCAGAAGGGTGTGGCAGTACAATGGACCATGTAGGACAGGAGGAAGAGGATAGAGGCATGGCATGTGGACAGGCAGGGTGGAGGTGGGAGGGACAGGTTACAGTCATCTGACAATGATAGGCAGGTGGGAGGGGAGTGGCAGCTCAACAGAACACTCAGAGTAGATAGGAGTGGCAGGTCCATGGGACATGGTGGGCAAAAAGGATGGAGCAGGGGCATGCACAAAGACATCGGAGGGCAGGGGGAAGGAGAATAGGGGCAGCAAGCTAAGCACAGAGTTTAAGCAGGAGGTCAATGATGGGGCATAGAATTGGGCAATGGAGGGCAGGAGGAGTGGACTGGTACATCATACTAAACTGAGGGCAGTGGCAGCACATCAGACCATGCATGGCAGGAGGGAGGAGGCTAGTCCATGGATTCACACAACAGAGGATAGGGAGGAGGGGGATGGGGCAGCAAGCTAACTGTACAGAGAAGGCGGGTATTAGAAACTTTATTGTTTTTAAAACATTTTGTCTGTGCAAACTACTTAAAATATGAACAAGTATGCAGCATAATCTCACTTTTATTCAGGAAGAAGAAGACGTTAGTGACTGTGACTCCGGGCTCACTTGGCAAAAACACCCCCTGACCCTCCACCCCCTATCGCAAAATGTAATGCCCGTGAAAAGGGTAGGTGAACACAGTGTTATATAGAACATAGTCCTGAGAGCACGATTGAAAATGAAAACTAGATATAGTGTATGGTATAAACTATGCACCAAAAAGTGTGATATAAGATGAACCAGGCGTGAAATATAATATGCAATACATTGTGCGCAATGACAGATTCATTGGAGAGCGCGAGATAGCACAGGCACTAGCGCGTGCTATGCGATATGCGCCTTGGAGTGTAATATGCACAGGGCAGTGTTGTGTAACCTAACTAGTCTCTAAAGTTGTAATATAAAATATGTGCTGGGGAGTGTAACGTTGCATATGCACTGTGACAAAGATATGGATCCCAAATTGTAATATGTATGGCATAGCACTGTGCGTTATAACATAGGCATCGAGGAAGGCACGTTAGATGGGGCAATATAACCCGTGCGAAGACAAGTGTGGCATGACATTTTCACGGGGTGGTGTTACAGTGCACATGGGCTGGAGAGTGTCATAGCATATGCACTAGCTAGTGGAATACAATACAGAGGTGTGTGGCACTCGGCAGGCAATGGTGGGTGTAACACAGCATTGGGCTCTGTCAGGAGCGCGCTGTGACTCGCAAGTGATGTTCGTCCCCTTTCCAGAGAGTAAAATAAAAAGTATTACACATCCAGCAGTGGATGTGTGTTTTATTAACTGTGAGGGGGGTTTCTTGCATAGTTTTGGTCGAATTTTTGTCGAATCCCCTTTGAATGGCTTGGTGTGCATGTGTATTAAATGTGCCCGTCAATAGCTACCCATGTTTGTATAAATAAACGACAAGGGTGTCTACCGGGATTAGGCACGGTAGAGCATCAGACATGTCAGAGCTTCACTAGTGGTGTAAATACATTCCACGTGGATTAATTGCATGCATAGTCGCCTTTTAATGAATATCACGCAAATCGTCATGGTGATAGGTACGTACGGTTTGTCCAGCATGTCCTAGGTGTGTCTATAAATATATATTTTTTAAAAATAATAAAAAACAGTGGCCGGCCCTGGGGATTGGGGTCAAAAAAATATAATTAGGAGACAGGCCCTGGGGGATGGGGTCATCAGGGCCAATAAATTAGAATAAGAAGGGGAACCACACAGCCCCCCTTCTTAAAAAAATAAAATAAATAAAAGACTGGCATCGTGCCGGAGGCCATGCCCCCTCCATGCAGCACTCTGCAAACGCGCCCCCAACAGGCATCTCCAGTATGCGCCAGGGAGCTGCGCTGCAGACAGGTGTTCTGAGGCCAAGCCCCTTTTTACACCTCTCTGCAACGCAGCTCTGTGGCGCTTACTGGAGGTACCTAGTGGTCTAGTGTGACCCTAGGGACCCTTAGGATTCAAGGGGACTTAATCTCTCAACTTAGAACAGCCACAGGGCGCGTTTACACAGTGGTGAAGGGAGGGGACGGGGCCTGAGGTGACGTGTGCAAACACGCACCATGGCACGTTTTAAATTGGGGATATAATTTCCCTTCAATACTGAGGGCCCCTGGGGGCTAACTAGCCCACCAAGTGCTTCCAGTAAGCGCCACTGAGCTGCATTGCAGAGAGGTGGTCCAGGCCGTGCCACTTTTTACACCTCTCTGCAACGCAGCTCTGTGGCACTTACTGGAGGTACCTAGTGGGCTAGTTGGACCCTAGGGACCCTCAGGACTCAAATGAACTTAATCTCCCAACTAAAAACGGACACAGGGCGTGTTTACACAATGGTGAAAGGAGGGGACGGGGCCTGAGTTAACGTGTGCAAAAACGCCCTGTGGCCTGTTTTAAGAGGTAGTTTTAATCCCCATGCCCTATTATATACTAGGGGCTTATAGAGGAGGTAAGGCTAATCACAGGGGGACCCCAACGCATAATGTTCCCTAGTGTATGTAGGTGTTTTCACTGTATTCTAAGTGTCTTTTAACATAGCACTGGCTCTAGACTGGTTAGTCAGACTCAGTTACCACCAGTATCCGTCTGAAAAAGTTGAGGGTACAGGATGATTTTGCAACAAGGCTTCTTTCTGCTCTTCTTTTTGTTCTTTCTGCACGTTATCCTTCTTCCTGCACTTATCTTCGTATTTGAGGACTTCTGTTGCTTCTTTCTGCACTTCTTTTGTTTCTTTCTGTGCATTTTTTCTTCTTTCTTCACATGTCCTATCTCTGTAGGCATAGTTAGAAATTAGCATTTAAAAAACCTTTGAAATTAACAGAAAAAACCATAGGTTTCAGGCACGTTATAGTTAGGAATTAGCATTTAAAAAACCTCAGAAATTCACTGAAAAAACCATAGGTTTCAGGGGTGTTATAGTTAGCTGGACTTTTCACTTGTACAAAACCATTGAAATTCCCCCGTTATAGTTAGTTCAGCTAACTATAACTCGCGCGCCCGCAATGCACTGCTGATGACGTCACATATTACATCACTCATGACATGGTCAGTGACATCACTCATGACATCACTGATGACATCTCAAATGACATCACTGATGACATCACTGATGACATCATCCTTGTGATAGAGTGGCAGACCTCCTCTCACCCTAATATAACCTTTGATGCACACATTCAAAAATAGAGACTAAAATTTTCAAAACAATGGACATACCAATACCAGTTACAACAACCTCTTCAGTAATTCTAAGATCCACATACACATCCACTCATTCACCAACAGTCCAATACAGTCACTCATACATGTACTCACTCATCATATGTACTCATACACCTATACATCCTGTTACACAATGCCACTCATCCATAGAGTTACTCACACACATAGTCACTCATGCTAATAAAGAATCAAACATACATTTACTTGCATATACAGTTATACACACACCACCACACTTACTTCTACGGAAACTTACACATACTTAGTCTTTTAAACAATCACTTATAGAAACACATACTTATTCATACAGGAACTCTTTCAATCTCTCACTCTCACATATACTCACATATATACACCAATAGTCACATATACTAGTTTAAAACATATGTAGTTACTCATAAAGACACTATTGAGACAGTCATTCACTCACTAACACACCCATACACACACTCATCCACCCATACAGTCCTGCACACATGCTGTCTTCAACACATACAAACAGTGAGTCACTCATTCATGCACCTATGCACTACGTAATACCCCCACCGAACCATGCAGACACTCAGAGTGATACTCAAAAAACCAACTAATAACCTATATAGACACCCATGTAGCTACTCACCAACCCATGCAGCCACTTATACACAAAGTGAGAGACTGATACAGATATTTACATATTTAAACATTACTCACTAAGCCATGTATTCACTATGATACACTTAATCAGTCACACAATCAATTTTTCAAAAACAAATCATCCATTTAGACACTTATATACCCATTTATTCTTCCATCGACCTTGAGATATACATATATAAAACATATTTAATTTTCAGAATAACACACATTCACTGGATGATGTCATCAGTGATGTCATTTGAGATGTCATCAGTGATGTCATGAGTGATGTCACTGACCATGTCATGAGTGATGTAATATGTGACGTCATCAGCAGTGCATTGCGGGCGCGCGAGTTATAGTTAGCTGAACTAACTATAACGGGGGAATTTCAATGGTTTTGTACAAGTGAAAAGTCCAGCTAACTATAACACCCCTGAAACCTATGGTTTTTTCAGTGAATATATATATACATATATATATTCACTGAAAAAAACATAGGTTTCAGGCACGTTATAGCTAGGAATTAGCATTTAAAAAACCTTAGAAATTCACTGAAAAAACCATAGGTTTCAGGGGCGTTATAGTTAGCTGGACTTTTCACTCGTACAAAACCATAGAAATTCCCCCATTATAGTTAGTTCAGCTAACTATAACTCGCGCGCCCGCAATGCACTGCTGATGACGTCACATATTACATCACTCATGACATGGTCAGTGACATCACTGATGACATCACTGATGACATCTCAAATGACATCACTGATGACATCACTGATGACATCATCCAGTGAATGTGTGTTTTTCTGAAAATTACATATGTTTTATATATGTATATCTCAAGGTCGATGGAAGAATAAATGGGTATATAAGTGTCTAAATGGATGATTTGTTTTTGAAAAATTGACTGTATAACTGACTGATTAAGTGTATCTTAGTGAATACATGGCTTAGTGAGTAATGTTTAAATATGTAAATATCTGTATCAGTCTCTCACTTTATGTATAAGTGGCTGCATGGGTTGGTGAGTAGCTACATGAGTGTCTATATAGGTTATTAGTTGGTTTTTTGAGTATCAGTATAAGTGTCTGATGTCTGTATGGTTCGGTGGGGGGTATTACGTAGTGCATAGGTGCATGAATGAGTGACTCACTGTTTGTATGTGTTGAAGACAGCATGTGTGCAGGACTGTATGGGTGGATGAGTGTGTGCATGGGTGTGTTAGTGAGTGAATGACTGTCTCAATAGTGTCTCTATGAGTAACTACATATGTTTTAAACTAGTATATGTGACTATTGGTGTATATAAGTGAGTGTATGTGAGAGTGAGAGATTGAAAGAGTTCCTGTATGAATAAGTATGAGTTTCTATAAGTGATTGTTAAAAAGACTAAGTATGTGTAAGTTTCTGTAGAAGTGTGGTGGTGTGTGTATAACTGTATATGCAGGTAAACGGATGTTTCATTCTTTATTAGCATGAGTGACTATGTGTGTGAGTAACTTTATGGATGAGTGGCGTTTTGTAACAGGATGTATAGGTGTATGAGTACATATGATGAGTGAGTACATGTATGAGTGACTGTATAGGACTGTTGGTGAATGAGTGGATGTGGATGTGGATCTTACAATTACTGAATAGGTTGTTGTAACTGGTATTGGTATGTCCATTGTTTTGAAAATTGTAATTTCTATTTTTGAATGTGTGTATCAAAGGTTATATTAGGGGGAGAGGAGGTCTGCCACTCTATCACAAGGATGATGTCATCAGTGATGTCATCAGTGATGTCATCAGTGATGTCACTGACCATGTCATGAGTGATGTAATATGTGACGTCATCAGCAGTGCATTGCGGGCGCGCGAGTTATAGTTAGCTAAACTAACTATAACGGGGTAATTTCTATGGTTTTGTACGAGTGAAAAGTCCAGCTAACTATAACGCCCCTGAAACCTATGGTTTTTTCAGTGAATTTCTAAGGTTTTTTAATTTCTAGCTATGCCTACAGAGATAGGACATGTGAAGAAAGAAGGAAAAACGCACAGAAAGAAAAAAAAGAAATGCAGAAAGAAGCAACAGAAGTCCTCAAAGACGAAGAAAAGTGCAGGAAGAAGTATAACGTGCAGAAAGAACAAACAGAAGAGCAGAAACAAGCCTTGTTGCAAAATCATCCTGTACCCTCAACTTTTTCAGACGGATACTGGTGGTAACTGAGTGTGACTAACCAGTCCTAGAGCCAGTGCTATGTTAAAAGACACTCAGAATACAGTGAAAACACCTACATACACTAGGGCACACTATGTGTTGGGGTCCCCCTGTGATTAGCATTACCTCCTCTGTAAGTCCCTAGTATATAATAGGGCAGGGGCTTAAAACTACCTCTTAAAACGTACAACAGGGCGTGTTTGAACACGTCACCTCATGCCCCTTCCCCTCCCTTCCCCACTGTGTAAACACGCCCTGTAGCCGTTTTAAGTTGGGAGATTAAGTCCCCTTGAATCCTGAGGGTCCCTAGGGTCCAACTAGACCACTAGGTACCTCCAGTAAGCGCCACAGAGCTGAGTTGCAGAGAGGTGTAAAAATTGGCACGGCCTGCACCACCTCTCTGCAACGCAGAGCAGTGGTGCTTACTGGAAGCACCTGGTGGGCTAGTTGGACCCCAGGGTCCCTCAGGATTGAAAGGGAATTATTTCCCCAACTTAAAAACGCGCCACAGGGCCTATGGGCGTTCTGAGTTGAGAGATTAAGTCCCCTTGAATCCTAAGGGTCCCTACGGTCAAACTAGCCCACTAGGTACCTCCAGTAAGCGCCACAGAGCTGCGTTGCATGGAGGTGTAAAAAGGGGCGTGGCCTCAGAACACCTGTCTGCAGCGCAGCTCCCTGGCGCATACTGGAGATACCTGTTGGGCTAGTTGGCCCTCAGGGACCCTCAGTATTGAAGGGGAATTAATTCCTCAACTTGCAACTGGCCAGGGGGCGCGTTTGCAGAGTGCTGCAAGGAGGGGGCGTGGCCTCCGGCGCGATGCCGGTCTTTTAGTTATTTATTTATTTTTAAGAAGGAGGGCTGTGTGGCCCCCTTTCTTTTTCTAATTTATTAGCCCTGGGGACCTCATCCCCCAGGGCCTGCACCCTAATTTTTTTGTTGAAAAAAATTAATTCGGCCCTCCCAAGGCCTTAATCGGCCCCGGGGACCCCAACCCCCAGGTCATGGCCTTTTATTTATTTTTTTATTCTTTAGGAGTGGGGCTGTGTTGCCCCCCTCCTCAGGCCACTTATGGCCCCGGGGACCTCATCCCCAAGGGCCGGCCTTTGTTTTTTTAAAAAATATATTTATAGAAACACCTAGGACATGCTGGACAAACCGTATGTACCTATCACCATGACGATTTGCGTGATATTCATTAAAAGGCGACTATGCATACAATGAATCCACGTTGAATGTATTCACACCGCTAGTGAAGCTCTGACATGTCTGACACCCTACCGTGCCTAATCCCGGCACCCCCGCTGGTAAGTACTCTCCAAGTAGACACCCTTGTCGTTTATTTATACAAACATGGGTAGCTATTGACGGGCACATTTAATACACATGCACACCAAGCCATTCAAAGGGGATTCGACAAAAATTCGACCAAACTATGCAAGAAACCCCCTCACGGTTAATAAAACACAAATCCACCGCCGGATGTGTAATACTTTTTATTTTACTCTCTGGAAAGGAGACAAACCTCACTTGAGAGTCACAGCGTGCTCCAGGCTGAGCCCAATGCTGTGTTACACCCACCAGTGCCCGCCGAGTGCCACACACCTCTGTGTTGTATTTCACCAGTTAGTGCATATGCTATGACACTCTCTGCCCCATGTGCACTGTAACACCACCCGTGAATATGTCATGCCACACTTGCCTTCACACGGGTTATATTGCCCCATCTAACGTGCCTTCCTCGATGCCTATGTTATAAAGCACAGCGCTATGTCATACATATTACAATCTGGGATCCAAATCTTTGTCACAGTGCATATGCAATGTTACACTACCCAGCACATATTTTATAATACAACTTTAGAGACTACTTAGGTTACACAACACTGCCCTGTGCATATTACACTCCAAGGCGCATATCACATAGCAAGCGCTATTGCCTGTGCTATCTCGTGCTCTCCAATGAATCTGTCATTGCGCACAATGTATTGCATATTATATTTCACGCCCGGTTCATCCTATATCACACTTTCTGGTGCATAGTTTATACCATATACTATATCTAGTTTTCATTTTCAATCGTGCTCTCAGGACTATGTTCTATATAACACTGCGTCCACCTACCCTTTTCACGGGCATTACATTTTGCGATGGGGGTGGAGGGTCAGGGGATGTTTCTGCCAAGTGAGCCCGGAGTCACAGTCCCAAACGTCCTCTTCTTCCTGAATAAAAGTGAGATTATGCTGCATACTTGTTCATATTTTAAGTAGTTCGCACAGACACACATTTTAAAAACAATAAAGTTCCTAATACCCACCTTCTATGAACAGTTAGCTTGCTGCCCCATCCACCTCCTCCCTATCCTCTGTTGTCTGAATCCATGGACTAGCCTCCTCCCTCCTGCCATGCATGGTCTGATGTGCTGCCACTGCCCTGCATTTAGCATGATGTACCAGTCCACTCATCCTGCCCTCCATTGCCCAATTCTATGGCCCATTATTGACCTCCTGCTTAGCCTCTGTGCTTTGCTTGCTGCCCCTATTCTGCTTCCCCCTGCCCTCCGATGTCTTTGTGCATGCCCCTGCTCCATCCTTTTTGACCACCATGTTCCATGGACCTGCCACTCCTATCTACTCTGAGTGTTCTGTTGAGCTGCCACTCCCCTACCACCTGCCTAGCATTGTCAGATGACTGTAACCTGTCCCTGCCACATCCACCCTGCCTGTCCACATGCCATGCCCCTATCCCCTTCCTCCTGTCCTCCATGGTCCATTTTACTGCAACACCCTTCTGCCCTCTCTGGTCTGTTGTGCTGCAACTGCTCCTCCTGCCTGCCCCGCGCGGTCTGTTGTGAGGCCCCTTCCCCTGAACTCACTTGTCTGTGCCCAGGTCCTGACCCTCCCTTCTATCCTCCATGGTCCTTTGTGCATGCCACTGCACCCTCCTTCTTGCCCATCATAGCCATTGTGCTGCCACTAACCCTCCCGCTTGCCATGCATGGTCTTCTGTGCTGCCATGGCCCCTCCCACCTTCCCTGTGTGGTCAGCTAGCTGCTCCTGACCCCCTCCCACCTTCCCTCCATGGTCTGTGTGTATGCCATCATAGTCTCACTGTTGCTCTCCATGGTGTCTTGTTTCTAGTGCCCATCCTGCCTGACCTCCATGGTCATCTTGCTGCTCCTGCCCTGCCCCCTTGCCCCCAGCCCTCTGTTTCCATGTGCAGACCCCTATTCCCTCCCTCCTGGATTGTCGGTTCCATTGTAATGCCCCTGATCCGTCCCTCCTGCCCTTTATGGTCTGTTATGCTGCAGCTTTCTCTACTGTCTGTCCATTATGGTCAGCTAGCTACCATTGCCTCTTTCCCCTCTGTTGTCTGTTGTCCATGTGCATGGTCCTGTCCCCTCCCTATTGCTTTCTATGGATTGTTGTGCTGCACTCCCGTCCTGCATGCCCTGTGTGGTGTATTGTGCTGCTGCAAACCCTGATGCCTGCCCTGTAGGGTCAGTTTGGTGCACCTCTCAATGTCCCTCCTGTCCTCTGTTATCCGAGTCCATGTCCCTACCCCAATTCCTCCTGCCTACCATGATCAAATGTACCATACGTGCGAACATTTTGAACTTGGTAAGAGGGAGATTTTGAAATAAAACTGGGGTATTGATTTTCCCCTTTGAGTTACATTGAAAAAGAGAAGATTGTAGACAGGAAACAGATCAAGTAAAGCCCATTTGAGCTTAAAAACATTGGACGTTTCCTGGCTGAAACGGGTCTGTTGGCATGTATGGTTGTATGACCACTGCCTCTTCCTTCTGCCCACAATGGTCTATTATATTGCCACAGCCTCTCTTGCCAGTCCTGTATTGTTAGTTTGTTGCCCCTGCCCCCCTTTCCACTGCCCTCCATAGTCTGTTGTGCTGCCACTGCCCTTCCTTCCTGCCTTGTGTGGTCAAATTGTTGCCTCTGCACTCTCCTACCTGCCATCAATTTTCAGAGTAAGTGCCCCTGGCCTCTGCCTCTCCACAGTATCCCAATGAACAACTAGATTGCTAACATTCTATATTTATTACAAAAGTGTGGAATGCCTGACGTCATCTTGATGTAATCAAAACTGTAATGCCTAGAGCATTTCCTTTAGAAATTACATATATGAGAGGGTCTTATTTGCATCAAAATTATGGTTAGTGCTCTAAAAAACTAAAATGAGGACATATTTTCTGAGTTTTCAAATAGCGACAAAGAACTTTTAAATTATTTGTAATCTTAGTTTTTTTATCCAGTTCACCACTTGATTAAATGTTGCATCCAAGGGGAGAGTGTGTGGTGTTACTTCCAGAGCTGCAGACTTTACAACTGGGGAACCAGGTTGGAGTTTCTGCTTCAGCTCAACATTCTGTGATTCTGGTCAAATCACTTAATCTCCCCATGTCTACAACCAAAATGAATTTGATCTTGTGTGATGTAACCAATGTTCATGTAAAGCACTCCAATACCTGACAAGTCTGCACTATATAAAACTGCAAATACACAAAAAATAAGTTTTGCACACTTCTGTCATTGGGCTACATTTGGGCTACATCTGGGTGATATTTGGGCTACATTTGGGCTCTTTTGTCTCTGGTGGCCATTTTAGGAGATTTATTTGTTATGAAGTTTCCTAATTTCCTCATGTACTGCAGTCTCCTCAGTAGGAAATGCTTTCAGTTTTTTACTTTGATTCCATCAAGAAGGTATTCAGATATGTCACACATTTGCCTTAAATTCTGAATGTTAGCACTCTAGTTGCTCATTAGATCACTGTAGTAAAGCTACTGCTCACCACGGAAGTCTGCTGCTAGTATTAGAAGTGCATGTTTCAGTCTGCATATCAGAATTTTTTAATGAAGTAGAAGAGGATTTGAGAAGTCACTCAAAATGTGCCCTAATTTTTCTTTCTTCAGCACTAATCATAATTTCTATGGCAAAATGAACCCCCTCATTGTGTTCCTTTTTAAATTAAATGTTTTAAGTGTTACCAGTTTATTCCAATCAAGATGGCTTCAGGTGTGCCATACTTTTGTCATAAGTAAGACAGTAAGCGCTCTAGTTGTTCTT
The DNA here is from genome assembly GCF_964204655.1 of Triturus cristatus. Lineage (NCBI taxonomy): Eukaryota > Metazoa > Chordata > Amphibia > Caudata > Salamandridae > Triturus > Triturus cristatus. Next base: position 943,587,389 of record NC_140587.1, on the reverse strand, counting down.
AAGAACACTCTGGGACATTCTGTCATTGGGCTATACTTGGGCTACATCTGGGTGATATTTGGGCTACATTTGGGCTCTTTTGTCTCTGGTGGCCATCTTGGGAGATTTATTTGTTATGAAGTTTCCTAATTTCCTCATTTACTGCAGTCTCCTCAGTAGGAAATACTTTCAGTTTTTTACTTTGATTCCATCAAGAAGGCATTCAGATGTGTCACACATTTTCCATAAATTCTGAATGTTAGCACTCTAGTTGCTCATTAGATCACTGTAGTAAAGCTACTGCTCACCAGGCAAGTCTGCTGCTGGTATTCAAAGTGCATGTTTCAGTCTGCATGTCAGAATGTTTTTATGAAATAAAAGAGGATTTCAGAAGTCAAAATGTGCCCTAGTTTTTCTTTCTGCAGCACTAATCATAATTTATATGGCAAAATGAACCCCCTCATTTTGTTCCTTTGTAAATTAAATGTTTTAAGTGTTACCACCTTATTCCAATCAAGATGGCTTCAGGTGTGCCATACTTTTGTCATAAGTAAGACTGTTAGCGCTCTAGTTGTTCTTTAGAGCACTCTGGGAAGCTGCAGTAGAACACAAAGGAATCAACTGACAGTCTCTGCCCTTGTTGGATGTACATGTTTTACTGAGAATGTCAGACTTCATTCTTACATGACTGAGAAAGATAATGTGAATTTACAGAAAATATGCTCTCAGTTTAGCTTATAGATCACCTTCCAAACCTCTGTGGGAAAAGTATGAGAAAATAGTTTTCTCTCAAACATGGTTCGTGATATCACAGCAGAAGGCTTTTTCACATGGTAAAATCACCTTAGAACACACCACAATTCCTAAAATGAGTATGGTACCATCACCAAATGATTTATAATGTAACTAAAGTCTTAAAACCTTCAATTAACTGCAATGCTTTTTAATGAGGTGCTATCATGTATATTGGTCCCAAGATGGCTGCCAACACTTCTTGGATGAAGTACTGACAGCCAATCAGATCTCACGATGAGATGTGTGGTTAGGCTCCGCCCAGATATGTATGTGATTTTACTTTTGATTTTCTCAGGAACTACTGAACAGATTGACACCATATATGCAAAAGGCACATGCCTGACCTGAGGACTACCTCTTTGCCAAATTTCAAGTAATTCTGTTCAGCCGTTCGGGCTGTACCTTGGACTAAAGGTCCCTATGGAAAATTGCATGGGGAAAATGCGTTTTGGGACCCCCTTTTTTCTCAGCCCCCGCTTGACAAATCCCCTCGAGACTTTCAGGGTAGGAGCGGAGCGGAGCGCCCCACCTATTTTGAAAATTTCGCGAGGATTCGTCAACCGGTGCCAAAGTTATTCCAAATAGAATGTTGCGGATTTCCTATGGAAACACGGTCCTAACTATAACTATCTACCGGCGACCGCCAGTAGATTATATATATATATATATATATATATATATATTCACTGAAAAAACCATAGGTTTCAGGGGTGTTATAGTTAGCTGGACTTTTCACTTGTACAAAACCATTGAAATTCCCCCGTTATAGTTAGTTCAGCTAACTATATCTCGCGCTCCCGCAATGCACTGCTGATGACGTCACATATTACATCACTCATGACATGGTCAGTGACATCACTCATGACATCACTGATGACATCTCAAATGACATCACTGATGACATCATCCAGTGAATGTGTGTTTTTCTGAAAATTAAATATGTTTTATATATGTATATCTCAAGGTCGATGGAAGAATAAATGGGTATATAAGTGTCTAAATGGATGATTTGTTTTTGAAAAATTGATTGTGTAACTGACTGATTAAATATATCATAGTGAATACATGGCTTAGTGAGTAATGTTTAAATATGTAAATATCTGTATCAGTCTCTCACTTTGTGTATAAGTGGCTGCATGGGTTGGTGAGTAGCTACATGGGTGTCTATATAGGTTATTAGTTGGTTTTTGGAGTATCAGTCTGAGTGTCTGCATGGTTCGGTGGGGGTATTATGTAGTGCATAGGTGCATGAATGAGTGACTCACTGTTTGTATGTGTTGAAGACAGCATGTGTGCAGGACTGTATGGGTGGATGAGTGTGTGTATGGGTGTGTTAGTGAGTGAATGACTGTCTCAATAGTGTCTTTATGAGTAACTACATATGTTTTAAACTAGTATATGTGTCTATTGGTGTATATAAGTGAGTATATGTGAGAGTGAGAGATTGAAAGAGTTCCTGTATGAATAAGTATGTGTTTCTATAAGTGATTGTTTAAAAGACTAAGTATGTGTAAGTTTCCGTAGAAGTAAGTGTGGTGGTGTGTGTATAACTGTATATGCAAGTAAATGTATGTTTGATTCTTTATTAGCATGAGTGACTATGTGTGTGAGTAACTCTATGGATGAGTGGCATTGTGTAACAGGATGTATAAGTGTATGAGTACATATGATGAGTGAGTACATGTATGAGTGACTGTATAGGACTGTTGGTGAATAAGTGGATGTGTATGTGGATCTTAGAATTACTGAAGAGGTTGTTGTAACTGGTATTGGTATGTCCATTGTTTTGAAAAGTTTAGTCTCTATTTTTGAATGCATGTACCAAAGGTTATATTAGGGTGAGAGGAGGTCTGCCACTCTATCACAAGGATGATGTCATCAGTGATGTCATCAGTGATGTCATTTGAGATGTCATCAGTGATGTCATGAGTGATGTCACTGACCATGTCATGAGTGATGTAATATGTGACGTCATCAGCAGTCCATTGCGGGCGCGCGAGTTATAGTTAGCTGAACTAACTATAAGGGGGGAATTTCAATGGTTTTGTACAAGTGAAAAGTCCAGCTAACTATAACACCCCTGAAACCTATGCTTTTTTCTGTGAATTTCTAAGATTTTTTAAATGCTAATTTCTAACTATGCCTACAGAGATAGGACATGTGAAGAAAGAAGAAAAAATGCACAGAAAAAAAAAAAAGTGCAGAAAGAAGCAACAGAAGTCCTCAAAGACGAAGAAAAGTGCAGGAAGAAGGATAACATGCAGAAAGAACAAAAAGAAGAGCAGAAAGAAGCCTTGTTGCAAAATCATCCTGTACCCTCAACTTTTTCAGACGGATACTGGTGGTAACTGAGTCTGACTAACCAGTCCTAGAGCCAGTGCTATGTTAAAAGACACTTAGAATACAGTGAAAACACCTACATACACTAGGGAACATTATGCGTTGGGGTCCCCCTGTGATTAGCATGACCTCCTCTGTAAGCCCCTAGTATATAATAGGGCAGGGGGGTTAAAACTACCTCTTAAAACAGGCCACAGGGCGTTTTTGCACACGTTAACTCAGGCCCTGTCCCCTCCCTTCACCACTGTGTAAACACGCCCTGTGTCCGTTTTTAGTTGGGAGATTAAGTTCATTTGAATCCTGAGGGTCCCTAGGGTCCAACTAGCCCACTAGGTACCTCCAGTAAGTGCCACAGAGCTGCGTTGCAGAGAGGCGTAAAAAGTGGCACGGCCTGGACCACCTCTCTGCAATGCAGCTCAGTGGCGCTTACTGGAAGCACTTGGTGGGCTAGTTAGCCCCCAGGGGCCCTCAGTATTGAAGGAAAATTATATCCCCAATTTAAAACGTGCCATAGTGCGTGTTCGCACACGTCACCTCAGGCCCAGTCCCCTCCCTTCACCACTGTGTAAACGCGCCCTGTGACTGTTCTAAGTTGAGAGATTAAGTCCCCTTGAATCCTAAGGGTCCCTAGGGTCAAACTAGACCACTAGGTACCTCCAGTAAGCGCCACAGAGCTGCGTTGCAGAGAGGTGTAAAAAGGGGCTTGGCCTCAGAACACCTGTCTGCAGCGCAGCTCCCTGGCGCATACTGGAGATGCCTGTTGGGCTAGTTGGCCCTCAGGGACCCTCAGTATTGAAGAGGAATTAATTCCCCAACTTACAACTCGCCAGGGGGCGCGTTTGCAGAGTGCTGCAAGGAGGGGGCGTGGCCTCCGGCACGATGCCAGTCTTTTATCTATTTACATTTTTTAAGAAGGGGGGCTGTGTGGTTCCCCTTCTTATTCTAATTTATTGGCCCTGATGACCCCATCCCCCAGGGCCTGTCTCCTAATTATATTTTTTTGACCCCAATCCCCAGGGCCGGCCACTGTTTTTTATTATTTTAAAAAAATATATATTTATAGACACACCTAGGACATGCTGGACAAACCGTACGTACCTATCACCATGACGATTTGCGTGATATTCATTAAAAGGCGACTATGCATACAATGAATCCACGTGGAATGTATTTACACCACTAGTGAAGCTCTGACATGTCTGATGCCCTACCGTGCCTAATCCCGGGTAGACACCCTTGTCGTTTATTTATACAAACATGGGTAGCTATTGACGGGCACATTTAATACACATGCACACCAAGCCATTCAAAGGGGATTCGACAAAAATTGGACCAAAACTATGCAAGAAACCCCCTTCACGGTTAATAAAACACACATCCACTGCCGGATGTGTAATACTTTTTATTTTACTCTCTGGAAAGGGGACGAACATCACTTGACAGTCACAGCGCGCTCCTGGCAGAGCCCAATGCTGTGTTACACCCACCATTGCCTGCTGTGTGCCACACACCTCTGTGTTGTATTCCACTAGCTAGTGCATATGCTATGACACTCTCTAGCCCATGTGCACTGTAACACCACCCCGTGAATATGTCATGCCACACTTGTCTTCGCACGGGTTATATTGCCCCATCTAACGTGCCTTCCTCGATGCCTATGTTATAACGCACAGTGCTATGCCATACATATTATAATCTGGGATCCATATCTTTGTCACAGTGCATATGCAACGTTACACTCCCCAGCACATATTTTATATTACAACTTTAGAGACTAGTTAGGTTACACAACACTGCCCTGTGCATATTACACTCCAAGGCGCATATCGCATAGCACGCGCTAGTGCCTGTGCTATCTCGCGCTCTCCAATGAATCTTTCATTGCGCACAATGTATTGCATATTATATTTCACGCCCGGTTCATCTTATATCACACTTTTTGGTGCATAGTTTGTACCATACACTATATCTAGTTTTCATTTTCAATCGTGCTCTCAGGACTATGTTCCATATAACACTGTGTTCACCTACCCTTTTCACGGGCATTACATTTTGAGATAGGGGGTGGAGGGTCAGGGGGTGTTTCTGCCAAGTGAGCCCGGAGTCACAGTCACAAACGTCCTCTTCTTCCTTCCTTGTTCATATGTTAAGTAGTTCGCACAGACACACGTTTTAAAAACAATAAAGTTCCTAATACCCGCCTTCTCTGAACAGTTAGCTTGCTGCCCCATCCCCCTCCTCCCTATCCTCTGTTGTGTGAATCCATGGACTAGCCTCCTCCCTCCTGCCATGCATGGTCTGATGTGCTGCCACTGCCCTCAATTTAGTATGATGTACCAGTCCACTCCTCCTGCCCTCCATTGCCCAATTCTATGCCCCATCATTGACCTCCTGCTTAAACTCTGTGATTAGCTTGCTGCCCCTATTCTCCTTCCCCCTGCCCTCCGATGTCTTTGTGCATGCCCCTGCTCCATCCTTTTTGCCCACCATGTTCCATGGACCTGCCACTCCTATCTACTCTGAGTGTTCTGTTGAGCTGCCACTCCCCTCCCACCTGCCTAGCATTGTCAGATGACTGTAACCTGTCCCTGCCACCTCCACCCTGCCTGTCCACATGCCATGCCCCTATCCTCTTCCTCCTGTCCTACATGGTCCATTGTACTGCCACACCCTTCTGCCCTCCCTGGTCTGTTGTGCTGCAACTGCTCCTCCTGCCTGCCCCGTGCGTTCTGTTGTGAGGCCCCTTCCCCTGAACTTTCTTGTCTGTGCACAGGTCCTGACCCTCCGTTCTATCCTCCATCGTCCTTTGTGCATGCCCCTGCACCCTCCTTCTTGCCCATCATAGCCATTGTGCTGCCACTAACCCTCCCACTTGCCATGCATGGTCTTCTGTGCTGCCATGGCCCCTCCCACCTTCCCTGTGTGGTCAGTTAGCTGCCCCTGAACCCCTCCCACCTTCCCTCCATGGTCTGTGTGTATGCCATGACAGTCTCACTGTTGCTCTTCATGGTGTGTTTTGCTTCTAGAGCCCATCCTGCCTGACCTCCATGGTCATCTTGCTGCTCCTGCCCTGCCCCCTTGCTCCCAGCCCTCTGTTTACATGTGCAGACCCCTACTCCCTCCCTCCTGGATTGTCTGTTCCATTGTAATGCCCCTGATCGTCCCTCCTCCCCTTTATGGTCTGTTATGCTGCAGCTTTCTCTCCTGTCTGTCCATTATGGTCAGCCAGCTACCATTCCCTCTTGCCCCTCTGTTCTCTGTTGTCCATGTGCATGGTCCTGTCCCCTCCCTCTTGCTTTCTATAGATTGTTGTGCTGCACTCCCGTCCTGCATGCCCTGTGTGGTGTATTGTGCTGCTGCAAACCGAGATGCAGGGTCAGTTTGGTGCACCTCTCCATGTCCCTCCTGTCCTCTGTTATCCAAGTCCATGTCCCTACCCCATTTCCTTCCATGATCCAATGTACCATACTTGCGAACATTTTGAACTTGGTAAGACTTTTGAAAAAAAACTGGGGTATTGATTTTCCCCTTTGAGTTACATTGAAAAAGAGGAGATTGTAGACAGGAGACAGATCAAATAAAGCCCATTTGAGCTTAAAAACATTGGACATTTCCTGGCTGAATCGGGTCTGTTGGCATGTATGGTTGTACTACCATTGCGTCTTCCTTCTGCCCACAATGGTCTATTACATTGCCACAGCCTCTCCTGCAAGTCCTGTAATGTTGGTTTGTTGCCCCTGCCCCCCTTTCCACTGCCCTCCATAGTCTGTTGTGGTGCCACGGCCCTTCCTGCCTGCTCAGTGTGGTTAAATTGTTGCCTTTGCACCCTCCTACCTGCCTTCAATTTTCAGAGTCCGTGCCCCTGGCCTCTGCCTCTCAACAGTATCCTAATGAACAACTAGATTGCTAACATTCTATATTTATTACAAAAGTGTGGAACGCCTGACGTCATCTTGATGTAATCAAAACTGTAATACCTAGAGCATTTCCTTTAGAAATTACATATATGAGAGGGTCTTTTGGCATCAAAATTATGGTTAGTGCTCTAAAAGACTAAAATAAGGACATATTTTCTGAGTTTTCAAATAGCGACAAAGCACTTTTAAATTATTTGTTACCTTTATGTTTTTTTATCCAGTTGACCACTTGATTAAATGTTGCACTTAGGGGAGAGGATGTGGTGTTATTTCCAGAACTGCAGACTTTGCAACTGGGGAACCAGGTTGGAGTTTCTGCTTCAGCTCGACATTCTGTGATTCTGGTCAAATCACTAAGTCTCCCCATGTCTACAACCAAAATGAATTTGTTCTTGTGTGATGTAACCAATGCTCATGTAAAGCACTCCAATACCTGACATGTCTGCACTATATAACACTGCAAAAACACAAAATAATAAGTGTTTTGCACACTTCTGTCAATGGGCTATATTTGGGCTACATCTGGGTGATTTTGGGCTACATTTGGGCTCTTTTGTCTCCGGTGGCCATCTTGAGAGATTTATTTGTTATGAAGTTTCCTAATTTCCTCATGTACTGCAGTCTCCTCAGTAGGAAATGCTTTCAGTTTTTTACTTTGATTCCATCATGAAGGTATTCAGATATGTCACACATTTGCCATAAATTCTGAATGTTAGCACTCTAGTTGCTCATTAGATCACTGTAGTAAAACTACTGTTCACCATGGAAGTCTGCGCCTGGTATTAAAAGTGCATGTTTCAGTCTGCATGTCAGAATTTTTTAATGAAATAGAAGAGGATTTGAGAAGTTACTCAAAATGTACCCTCATTTTCTTTCTTCAGCATTAATCATAATTTCTATGGCAAAATTAACCCCCTCATTGTGTTCCTTTTTAAATTAAATGTTTTAAGTGTTACCAGTTTATTCCAATCAAGATGGCTTCAGGTGTGCCATACTTTTGTCATAATGAACACAGTAAGCGCTCTAGTTGTTTTTAAGAACACTGTGGGACATTCAGTCATTGGGCTATATTTGGGCTACATCTGGGTGATATTTGGGCTACATTTGGGATCTTTTGTCTCTGGTGGCCATCTTGGGAGACTTATTTGTTATGAAGTTTCCTAATTTCCTCATTTACTGCAGTCTCCTCAGTAGGAAATACTTTCAGTTTTTTACTTTGATTCCATCAAGAAGGCATTCAGATGTGTCACACATTTGCCATAAATTCAGAATGTTAGCACTCTTTTTGCTCATTAGATCACTGTAGTAAAGCTACTGCTCACCAGGGAAAACTGCTGCTGGTATTGAAAGTGCTTCAGTCTGCATGTCAGAATTTTTTAATGAAATAGAAGAGGATTTGAGAAGTCACTCAAAATGTGCCCTCATTTTCTTTCTTCAGCATTAATCATAATTTCTATGGAAAAATGAACCCCCTCATTTTGTTCCTTTTTAAATTAAATGTTTTAAGAGTTACCACTTTAATTGTTGGATGTACATGTTTTACTGAGAATGTCAGACTTCATTCTCACATGACTGAGAAAGATAATGTGAATTTACAGAAAATAAGCTCTCAGTTTAGCTTATAGATCCCCTTCCAAACCTCTGTGGGAAAAGCATGAGAAAATATTTTTCTCTCAATCATGATATCCCAGCAGAAGGCTTTTTCACATGGTGAAATCACCTTAGAACATACCACAATTCCTAAAATGAGTATGGTACCATCAACAAATGATTTATAATGTAACTAAAGTCTTAAAACCTTCTATTAACTGCAATGCTTTTTAATGAGGTGCTATCATGTATATTGGTCCTAAGATGGCTGCCAACACTTCTTGGATGAAGTGCTGACAGCCAATCAGATCTCAGGATGAGATGTGTGGTTAGGCTCCGCCCACATATGTATATGATTTTACTTTTGATTTTCTCAGGAACTACTGAACAGATTGACACCAGATCTGCAAAAGGCACTTCCCTGACCTGAGTAAATGTAAATGTGGGTGTACTTGTAAAGCGCACTGTGACTCCATGGAGTATCCTGGCGCTGAAGACCGCTGGGGAACCCGTCCTGGTTTTCCCTGTGAGATGGTCCCTTTCTGGGTATCTCCAAGGTGAAACCAGGCATCCCCGGCGTCTGTGGGGGGCCGTTGTAGAGATGAGGCAAGCTTAATGCCCAGAGTTGCCGAGTGTGTTCCTGGTTAGAGTAGGTACCGAGGCGAGAATTATCGAGTCCGTTTTGACCCTGGTCCACGACCCTGCCGAGTCGGGAATTGAACCCTGGTCCCTGGCCAATTCTCTGCTTACGGGTCGGCCGCCTCTAACCAGTGAGCTACACCTCTCCAAATTTCAAGTAATTCTGTTCAGCCGTTCGGGCTGTACCTTCGACTAAAGGTCCTATGGAAAAATGCATGGGGAAAACGCGTTTTGGGACCCCCCTTTTTTCTCGGCCCCCGCTAGACGAATCACCCCGAGACTTTCAGGGTAGGAGCGGAGCGGAGCGCCCCACCTATTTTGAAAATTTTGCGAGCATTCGTCAACCGGCGCCAAAGTTATTCCAAATAGAATGTTGCGGATTTCCTATGGAAACACGGTCCTAACTATAACTATCTACTGGCGACCGCCAGTAGATAATATATATGCTTAAAGACTTTGCTGTACAAATGGCAAAAGACTTTGTCCTTTTCTATCTCGGCGTGGATGGCACTGTGCTAATCCTATGCTTAAAGATTTTGATAGAAAAACAGACATTTGAGGTGAGCAGATCTAGAGTGTCGCTGGTGTTGAGAGTGCTCCATACAGGAGCTGCTTTCCACCTAAACTTGAGAACTACCCAGAGTTCTCTGCTTCTTTTTTGCATAATTTATTCGTCACTCTATGCCTGAAAGGGTATTTCTTTGACTTATACTGGGTGCTCCCTTGTGTCTGGACAAAGCTATACCTCTCTGAAGAGCTCTAATTAGAGCGAAACACTGTGTCAGGGGTTGCTTTTACTCATTTCAGGTTGGCTTGATTGGTATTTTACCAACTCAAAGCTGTAATACTGTACCTGGAGTGGTAATTGGCTTTTGTCATTTTACAGCTCGGCAAGGACAGCACTGTGCTAGTCCTATGCTTAAAGACTTTGCTGTACAAATGGCAAAAGACTTTGTCCTTTTCTATCTCGGCGTGGATGGCACTGTGCTAATCCTATGCTTAAAGATTTTGATAGAAAAACAGACATTTGAGGTGAGCAGATCTAGAGTGTCGCTGGTGTTGAGAGTGCTCCATACAGGAGCTGCTTTCCACCTAAACTTGAGAACTACCCAGAGTTCTCTGCTTCTTTTTTGCATAATTTATTCGTCACTCTATGCCTGAAAGGGTATTTCTTTGACTTATACTGGGTGCTCCCTTGTGTCTGGACAAAGCTATACCTCTCTGAAGAGCTCTAATTAGAGCGAAACACTGTGTCAGGGGTTGCTTTTACTCATTTCAGGTTGGCTTGATTGGTATTTTACCAACTCAAAGCTGTAATACTGTGCCTGGAGTGGTAATTGGCTTTTGTCATTTTACAGCTCGGCAAGGACAGCACTGTGCTAGTCCTATGCTTAAAGACTTTGCTGTACAAATGGCAAAAGACTTTGTCCTTTTCTATCTCGGCGTGGATGGCACTGTGCTAATCCTATGCTTAAAGATTTTGATAGAAAAACAGACATTTGAGGTGAGCAGATCTAGAGTGTCGCTGGTGTTGAGAGTGCTCCATACAGGAGCTGCTTTCCACCTAAACTTGAGAACTACCCAGAGTTCTCTGCTTCTTTTTTGCATATATATATATATATGTTCCAAAAAAGCCCCCGAGTACTGGAGCCTCTGACCCTACAGGGCGGCCTCAAACAATGGGCACGGAGCAGCCCATCACATATAACACAGCAGAGAACTTGAGGCCCATTTCAGGAGACAAAGGGAAGGGATGATTTCTCATTTTGATCGTTCTTGTAGTCAAGCGGTTTTCAGAGGCAAAGGATTTAATTGAAGAACAACAAATCCTACAAAGCACATGCCTGTTGGAAATAATATCGCACTGAAAGAATGCAGGTACCTATTATGAATTTGAAAACATTTCAACAAATGCGCGTCTATTATGATGCCATGCAGTAACTTTGAAAATATGGTACACTGCATTATGGGACTTGTATTGTATGAACTGGTCATGTGACTTTTTAAAATATAGAGCACGCACGGATGCATGTTGCTTTTCACCTTTTTCCTACCTGTGACCAAGGCTGTTTGCCGAAACGCGTAAGGAGCTGGAAATAAGTGTGTGGCTGTGCCTTTGAAATAAACGCTTTTGTCTCCTGAAATGGGCCTCAAGTTCTCTGCTGTGATATATATATATATCTATATATATATTTATAAGAAGAATGCAGAGCCCAACTCCGACTCACTGGCAGGCTGACTTTATTCGTCTCATTGCATCACAGCACAGAAAACACTCTTTAAATCCTAACGTTTTGGTGCTTGATGCCTTGCTCACAGGTGAGTGTTTATGTAATCATCCTTGTGGTCATGTGGCCCATAGCCCCAACTACAGGCCCCAGAATGCATCGTATTAATATTCCATAGCGTGCACTGGTACACAGTTCCTTTCAGCTAAATAGCGTTACTTTTCTGTCCAAAGTGTCACGATAATTCTTTGCCATAATTCAAGATGCATGCTGTTTAAATAACAATGCCTGACACGAGGAGTTACCAGAGAGAGGAACACCTTTCTCATCTCCCTTTCTCCCTCGCGCACCAAATGGCCTCGGAAATCATATCTATATATATATATATATATATATATATATATATATATATATATATATTGACTATATGAACCGGTACTAGCATTTCTATCAACACAAAACCTGACGCGTTTCGAAGTTTCTGCTTATTTTCATAGGAAAAACTGGCAGTCACTGGAGCCCTCAACACGTGTTTACACTTTACGCTATAGATATATATATATAAGTCACTGCACGAGGAGCCGGGAATCACTGCATCCCGACTCGAGGCCCACCCGGTTCCTGCAGGAGGGGCTGGAACGTCAGTGGGGGCCTGAGGAAGTCAGAGGACACCATTCCTAAACGGGGCCAGCCATCATAACAGCACTCACCATTTCTCCCCGTGGACATCGACAACTATTTTATTTCCCCTGTGCATTGCCTTTCCCTAACTGGTGAACTGTGGGTACTGTAGTGAAGACCTAAAGACTACAGAAAGAGTGCCAGCTAACAACTGTGGGTGGATCTCTCTGACCAATGAGAGAGCGGTAGGAGATTAAAAGGCGGAGATGGAATAATTCTTTGTTTTTGGAGGCATCTGACGAGGCCAAGGGTCGCCGAAATGAGTAATGCCCAGTGCCCAATAAAAGGCTTCTAACAGGATTCCCCCGTGTGGCCTCTTGCTTTTTGGCATCGGAGGGGTGTTTTTGGATGTTTGTACATGCTGGCCAGCAGCGTGTTTAAGAGGCCCCATTCCACTTTGAGGCCGGAGCATTGCTCGCACAGCTGTTGACTTTACCAAGTGATTGGTAGCTCCGGCCCGCCTCGGACTGCAGAGCGGGGATAGGGCTGTTGCCACGAGCAGTATGACACTGCACGAGGAGCCGGGAATCATTGCATCCCGACTCGTGCCCGCCCGGTTCCTGCAGGAGGGGCTGGAACGTCAGTGGGGGCCTGAGGAAGTCAGAGGACACCATTCCTAAACGGGGCCAGCCATCATAACAGCACTCACCATTTCTCCCCGTGAACATTGCCAACTATTTTGTTTCCCCCGTGATTGTCTTTCCCTAACTGGTGAACTCTGGGTACTGTAGTGAAGACCTAAAGACTACAGAAGGAGTGCAAGCTAACAACTGTGGGGGGAGCTCTCTGACCAATGAGAGAGCGGTAGGAGATTAAAAGGTGGAGGTTTTTGGAGGCATCTGACGAGGCGCAGGGTCGCCGGAATGTATAATACGCAATGTCCAATAAAAGGCTTCCAACAGGATCCCCCCGTGTGGCCTCTAGCTTCTCGGCATCGGAACGGTGTTTTTGGATGTTTGCACACGCTGGCCAGCAGCGTGTTTAAGAGGCTCCGTTCCACTTTGAGGCCGGAGGGTTGCTGGCACAGCTGTTTACTTTACCGAGGGATATATATATATTTGCCATAGCAAACACTACTTTGCTTTGCTTTGTTGAAGCAAAGCAGAATTGCTTTTGGGCAAGGGGAGCTGCATTTTAGCAGCTCCCCTTGTCCAAAAGCAATGCTGGATCCCACAGGAGGCAGGGAGCCAGCTGGTACCGTGGGGGCAATGGGGCTCCCACCCCGGTCCCCAACTTGAGGGCTGGCCCTGGGGGATGGGGTTCCCGGGGCCAGAAGTGGCCCAGGGGAGGGTGGCCAAGTGGCCCCCCTCCCAGGAAAAATATTATTTTTAAAAACCTAGGCCAGACCACAGGGGATGGGGTCCCTGGGGCCAATAGTGGCCCAGGGAAGGGAGGCCATGCCCCCCTTTACGTTTAAAAAAAATAATAAAATTCTAAGACCCTGGGGGATGGGGTCCTCAGGGCCCAAAAAATATTAAAAGAATAGGTGCCACACAGCTCCCTTAAAGAAATATTTTAATAAAAAAGAAAAGCCGGCATCTCGCCGGAGGCCCTGCCCCTCCCTGCACCACTCTGAAAACGCCCCCCCCCTGGTGCATTCTAAGTTGGGGGATTAAGTCCCCTTCATTCCTGAGGGTCCATGGGGACCAACTAGCACACCAGGTACCTCCAGTAAGCTTCACAGAGTGGGATTGCTGAGAGGTGGTCCGAGGCCATGCTCCTTTTTACGCCACTCTGCAAACGCACCTCTTGGCACACTGCTGGTGGGGGATGAGGTCCTCTTGTGTCCTGAGTAGGCCTGGGCTAAAATTCCATTCCGCTCGCGGAAATTGCGATAATTTGACATTTTCGCGTTCCGGGGAGAGCGCGAAAATGTCACAATTTCCGCAATCCGCATTTTACCGGAAATTTTTTGCTTGCTCACGCTGAAAAATATTACATTCTCGCATGCGCGCGTTCGCCGAAAAGTTTTCCCGATCCGGTCGCGTTCTCCACGAGATGTTGGATTGTTGGTAGCCATTTGCGCTGTCTCGCGACAGTTCGCACCCGCAGTAACGTCATTCGTCGCGCGATCACGTCTTTCTTCTCGCGATCATGCACCGCGAGACAAGTGAAAACAAGATGGCCGTGCCCACGAGCAACCGCATGGGTAAGTTGGCGAGCCGCGACCACGCAGAAAATACCGCGAACGGACGGGAAAAAAACGTCCGCATCTTCGCGATATTTCCGCGTATTTGCAGAGATTTTTAACATTTTCGCGATAATTTGCGAAAGTGAATTTCGCAAATTCCGCCCACCCCTAGTCCTGAGGACCTCAGGACACAACTGGAATTCATCCCCCGAGCAGCAGTGTGCCAGGAGATGCGTTTGCAGAGTGGTGTAAAAAGGGGGCATGGCCTCGGACCACTCTCACCAATCCAGCTGGGTGGGGCTTACTGGAGGTACCTGGTGGGCTAGTTGGCCACCAGGGACCCTCAGGCGGCAAGGGAACTTCATCCCCCAACCAAGAGCATGCCAGGAGGTGCGTTTACAGAGTGGTGGACAAAGGGAGCCTGGCCTGTGCCCACCTATCAGCAATCCCACTATCTGGAGCTTACTGGAGGTATCAGTTAGGCTAGTTGGCCCCTAAGGATCCCCAGCAGCGAAGGAGACTTTAATCACCATCCAAGAGCGTGTTAGGGAGTGCATTTGCAGAGTGGTGGGAAAAGGGGGCGTGGCCTGCTATGACAACTTAACAATCCCGCTGTGTGGGACTTACTGAAGGTAATAGGAGGGGTAGTTGGACCTCAAGGTTGACCTTGAGGGCCAACTACCCCTCCTGTTACCCACAGTAAGTCCCACACAGTGGGATTGCTAAGAGGTCTTCGGAGGCCACGCTCACCTTTCTCCACGACTCTGCAAACGCGCCTCCTGGCACAGTACTGGTTATGGGATAAAATCCACTCTACTCCTGAGGGACTTTGGCGGCCAAGTAGCCCTCCTGGTACCTTCTGTAAGTCCTACGCTGTGGAATTCCTGAGCGCTGGTCAGAGGCCCAGGCCCCTTTCTGCACTACTCTGCAAAAGCGACCACTACCTTATAGTTACAAATTAGCATTTAAAAAACCTTAGAAATTCACTGAAAAAACATAGGTTTCAGGGACATTATAGTTAGAAATTAGCATTTAAAAAACCTTTGAAATTCACTGAAGAAACCATAGGTTTCAGGGACGTTATAATTAGATACTAGCATTTAAAAAACCTTAGAAATTCACTGACAAAAACTACAGGTTTCAGAGACGCTATAATTAGTTGGACATTTTACTCGTACAAAACCAGAGAAATTTGGCTGTTATAGTAAGTTGACCTAACTATAACTCGCGCCCCCGCAATGCACTGCTGATGACATCACATATTACATCATTCATGACATGGTCAGTGACATCACTGATGACATCTCAAATGACATCACTGATGATATCATCAACGTGATAACCTGATGTACCTTCTCATACCCTAATATAACCTTTGATACACCCACTCTAAAATACAGACTACCATTTTGGAAACCATAGACACACCAACACCAGGTACTACATACCCACTCACTGATTCCTAGGTCTACACACACATCCACTCATTCACCCATAAAGTCACTCATACATACAGTCACTCATCAATACAGCTCTTCCATATGCACTCCTATACAGACACTCGCACACCGCCACTCATCCATAGAGTTACTCACACACCTAGTCATGCAAATAGTCAATCACACTCCCATTTACTCACCTATACAGTTATACATACACCACTTATTCATACAGATACTAACACAGACTTAGTCTCTTATACAATCACTGATACAAGCACACACTCATCCATACATCCACTCTCAAACTCACTCTCACATATAGTCATTTATATACTCCAACACTCATATATACTGCCTTTTACATATATAGTTACTCACACATGTACCACTCAGACATCCATTCAATAACAAACATACACATACACACATTCACCCACCCATACAGCCCTTCACAGATACACTCTTGAACCCATACACCCAGTGAATAACCCACTCACATATCTATGCACATTGTCACACACCCCGACCCACTCACACAGACACAAAGGCACCCATACAGATACTCACACAACCAATCAATAACCCATGTAGACACTCATGTAGCTACTCACCAACCATGCAGTTGCTTACACACCAACTGACAGACTGATACAAACATTCACACAGTTTAGTCACTAACCCATGCATGCAGTAAGACACATTTAAACACTCACTTATACAGTCAGTCACACACCTACTAAATCATCCATTCAGACACTTCTACACCCACTAATTCTTCAATACACCTTGGCGTAAATATATATAAAACATATTTAAACTTTACCGAAACGCACAGTCACTGGATGATGTTATCAGTGATGTCATCAGTGATGTCATATGAGATGCCATCAGTAATGTCACTGACCATGTCATGAATAATGTAATATGTGATGTCATCAGCAGTGCATTGCGGGGACGCGAGTTATAGTTAGCTCAACTGACTATAAAAGCTGAAGTTCTCTGGTTTTGTACGAGTGAAATGTCCACCTAACTATAAAGTCCCTGAAACCTGTGGTTTTTTCAGTGAATATATATATGTGTGTATATATATATTCACTGAAAAAACCATAGGTTTCAGGGGTGTTATAGTTAGCTGGACTTTTCACTTGTACAAAACCATTGAAATTCCCCCGTTATAGTTAGTTCAGCTAACTATAACTCGCGCGCCCGCAATGCACTGCTGATGACGTCACATATTACATCACTCATGACATGGTCAGTGACATCACTGATGACATCACTGATGACATCTCAAATGACATCACTGATGACATCATCCAGTGAATGTGTGTTATTCTGAAAATTAAATATGTTTTATAAATGTATATCTCAAGGTCGATGGAAGAATAAATGGGTATATAAGTGTCTAAATGGATGATTTGTTTTTGAAAAATTGATTGTGTAACTGACTGATTAAGTGTATCATAGTGAATACATGGCTTAGTGAGTAATGTTTAAATATGTAAATATCTGTATCAGTCTCTCACTTTGTGTATAAGTGGCTGCATGGGTTGGTGAGTAGCTACATGGGTGTCTATATAGGTTATTAGTTGGTTTTTTGAGTATCGGTCTGAGTGTCTGCATGGTTCGGTGGGGGGTATTACGTAGTGCATAGGTGCATGAATGAGTGACTCACTGTTTGTATGTGTTGAACACAGTATGTGTGCAGGACTGTATGGTTGGATGAGTGTGTGTATGGGTGTGTTAGTGAGTGAATGATAGGCCTGGGCAAAAATTTCGTTCCGTTCGCGGAAATTGCGATAATTTGACATTTTTGAGTTCCGCGGAGAGCGCGAAAATGTCAAAAATTCCGGTTTCCGCAGCTTGGCGATAATTTGTTTCTTGCTCGCGCTGTAAAATGATACATTCTCGCGCGCGCGCGATCGCCTTACCTGAATCCCTGCGTTCGCCGACAAGTTTTCTTGATCCGGTCGCGTTCTCCATGAGATGTTGTATTGTTTTTAGCCATTTGCGCTGTCTCGCGACAGTTCGCGCCCGCAGTGACGTCATGCGTCGCGCGATCACGTCTTTCTTCTCGCGATCATGCACCGCGAGAACAACTCAAAACAAGATGGCCGCGCCCGCAAGCAACCACATGGGTAAGTTGGCGACCCGCAACCATGCAGAAAATCTCGCGAACATGCCGGAAAAAAACTTCCGCATCTTTGCGATATTTCTGCTTGTTTGCGATAATTTTAAACATTCTCGCGATAATTTGCGAAGGTTAATTCCGCAAATTCCGCCCACCCCTAGTGAATGACTGTCTCAATAGTGTCTTTATGAGTAACTACATATGTTTTAAACTAGTATATGTGACTATTGGTGTATATATGTGAGTATATGTGAGAGTGAGAGATTGAAAGAGTTCCTGTATGAATAAGTATGTGTTTCTATAAGTGATTGTTTAAAAGACTAAGTATGTGTAAGTTTCCGTAGAAGTAAGTGTGGTGGTGTGTGTATAACTGTATATGCAAGTAAATGTATGTTTGATTCTTTATTAGCATGAGTGACTATGTGTGTGAGTAACTCTATGGATGAGTGGCATTGTGTAACAGGATGTATAGGTGTATGAGTACATATGATGAGTGAGTACATGTATGAGTGACTGTATTGGACTGTTGGTGAATGAGTGGATGTGTATGTGGATCTTAGAATTACTGAAGAGGTTGTTGTAACTGGTATTGGTATGTCCATTGTTTTGAAAATTTTAGTCTCTATTTTTGAATGTGTGTATCAAAGGTTATATTAGGGTGAGAGGAGGTCTGCCACTCTATCACAAGGATGATGTCATCAGTGATGTCATCAGTGATGTCATTTGAGATGTCATCAGTGATGTCATTAGTGATGTCACTGACCATGTCATGAGTGATGTAATATGTGACGTCATCAGCAGTGCATTGCGGGCGCGCGAGTTATAGTTAGCTGAACTAACTATAACGGGGGAATTTCAATGGTTTTGTACAAGTGAAAAGTCCAGCTAACTACAACACCCCTGAAACCTATGGTTTTTTCAGTGAATTTCTGAGGTTTTTTAAATGCTAATTCCTAACTATAACGTGCCTGAAACCTATGGTTTATTCTGTTAATTTCAAAGGTTTTTTAAATGCTAATTTCTAACTATGCCTACAGAGATAGGACATGTGAAGAAAGAAGAAAAAATGCACAGAAAGAAACAAAAGAAGTGCAGAAAGAAGCAACAGAAGTCCTCAAATACGAAGATAAGTGCAGGAAGAAGGATAACGTGCAGAAAGAACAAAAAGAAGAGCAGAAAGAAGCCTTGTTGCAAAATCATCCTGTACCCTCAACTTTTTCAGACGGATACTGGTGGTAACTGAGTCTGACTAACCAGTCCTAGAGCCAGTGCTATGTTAAAAGACACTTAGAATACAGCGAAAACACCTACATACACTAGGGAACATTATGCGTTGGGGTCCCCCTGTGATTAGCCTTACCTCCTCTATAAGCCCCTAGTATATAATAGGGCATGGGGATTAAAACTACCTCTTAAAACAGGCCACGGGGCGTTTTTGCACACGTTAACTCAGGCCCCGTCCCCTCCTTTCACCATTGTGTAAACACGCCCTGTGTCCGTTTTTAGTTGGGAGATTAAGTTCATTTGAATCCTGAGGGTCCCTAGGGTCCAACTAGCCCACTAGGTACCTCCAGTAAGTGCCACAGAGCTGCGTTGCAGAGAGGTGTAAAAAGTGGCACAGCCTGGACCACCTCTCTGCAATGCAGCTCAGTGGCACTTACTGGAAGCACTAGGTGGGCTAGTTAGCCCCCAGGGGCCCTCAGTATTGAAGGGAAATTATATCCCCAATTTAAAACGTGCCATGGTGCGTGTTTGCACACGTCACCTCAGGCCCCGTCCCCTCCCTTCACCACTGTGTAAACGCGCCCTGTGGCTGTTCTAATTTGAGAGATTAAGTCCCCTTGAATCCTAAGGGTCCCTAGGGTCACACTAGACCACTAGGTACCTCCAGTAAGCGCCACAGAGCTGCGTTGCAGAGAGGTGTAAAAAGGGGCTTGGCCTCAGAACACCTGTCTGCAGCGCAGCTCCCTGGCGCATACTGGAGATGCCTGTTGGGGGCGCGTTTGCAGAGTGCTGCACGGAGGGGGCATGGCCTCCGGCACGATGCCAGTCTTTTATTTATTTTATTTTTTTAAGAAGGGGGGCTGTGTGCTTCCCCTTCTTATTCTAATTTATTGGCCCTGATGACCCCATCCCCCAGGGCCTGTCTCCTAATTATATTTTTTTGACCCCAATCCCCAGGGCCGGCCACTGTTTTTTATTATTTTTAAAAAATATATATTTATAGACACACCTAGGACATGCTGGACAAACCGTACGTACCTATCACCATGACGATTTGCGTGATATTCATTAAAAGGCGACTATGCATGCAATTAATCCACGTGGAATGTATTTACACCACTAGTGAAGCTCTGACATGTCTGATGCTCTACCGTGCCTAATCCCGGTAGACACCCTTGTCGTTTATTTATACAAACATGGGTAGCTATTGACGGGCACATTTAATACACATGCACACCAAGCCATTCAAAGGGGATTCGACAAAAATTCGACCAAAACTATGCAAGAAACCCCCCTCACGGTTAATAAAACACACATCCACTGCCGGATGTGTAATACTTTTTATTTTACTCTCTGGAAAGGGGACGAACATCACTTGCGAGTCACAGCGCGCTCCTGACAGAGCCCAATGCTGTGTTACACCCACCATTGCCTGCCGAGTGCCACACACCTCTGTGTTGTATTCCACTAGCTAGTGCATATGCTATGACACTCTCTAGCCCATGTGCACTGTAACACCACCCCGTGAATATGTCATGCCACACTTGTCTTCGCACGGGTTATATTGCCCCATCAAACGTGCCTTCCTCGATGCCTATGTTATAAAGCACAGTGCTATGCCATACATATTACAATTTGGGATCCATATCTTTGTCACAGTGCATGTGCAACGTTACACTCCCCAGCACATATTTTATATTACAACTTTAGAGACTAGTTAGGTTACACAACACTGCCCTGTGCATATTACACTCCAAGGCGCATATCGCATAGCACGCGCTAGTGCCTGTGCTATCTCGCGCTCTCCAATGAATCTGTCATTGCGCACAATGTATTGCATATTATATTTCACGCCTGGTTCATCTTATATCACACTTTTTGGTGCATAGTTTATACCATACACTATATCTAGTTTTCATTTTCAATCGTGCTCTCAGGACTATGTTCTATATAACACTGTGTTCACCTACCCTTTTCACGGGCATTACATTTTGCGATAGGGGGTGGAGGGTCAGGGGGTGTTTTTGCCAAGTGAGCCCGGAGTCACAGTCACTAACGTCTTCTTCTTCCTGAATAAAAGTGAGATTATGCTGCATACTTGTTCATATTTTAAGTAGTTTGCACAGACAAAATGTTTTAAAAACAATAACGTTTCTAATACCCGCCTTCTCTGAACAGTTAGCTTGCTGCCCCATCACCCTCCTCCCTATCCTCTGTTGTGTGAATCCATGGACTAGCCTCCTCCCTCCTGCCATGCATGGTCTGATGTGCTGCCACTGCCCTCAATTTAGTATGATGTACCAGTCCACTCCTCCTGCCCTCCATTGCCCAATTCTATGCCCCATCATTGACCTCCTGCTTAAACTCTGTGCTTAGCTTGCTGCCCCTATTCTCCTTCCCCCTGCCCTCCGATGTCTTTGTGCATGCCCCTGCTCCATCCTTTTTGCCCACCATGTCCCATGGACCTGCCACTCCTATCTACTCTGAGTGTTCTGTTGAGCTGCCACTCCCCTCCCACCTGCCTAGCATTGTCAGATGACTGTAACCTGTCCCTGCCACCTCCACCCTGCCTGTCCACATGCCATGCCTCTATCCTCTTCCTCCTGTCCTACATGGTCCATTGTACTGCCACACCCTTCTGCCCTCCCTGGTCTGTTGTGCTGCAACTGCTCCTCCTGCCTGCCCCGTGTGGTCTGTTGTGAGGCCCCTTCCCCTGAACTTTCTTGTCTGTGCACAGGTCCTAACCCTCCCTTCTATCCTCCATCGTCCTTTGTGCATGCCCCTGCACCCTCCTCCTTGCCCATCATAGCCATTGTGCTGCCACTAACCCTCCCACTTGCCATGCATGGTCTTCTGTGCTGCCATGGCCCCTCCCACCTTCCCTGTGTGGTCAGTTAGCTGCCCCTGACCCCCTCCCACCTTCCCTCCATGGTCTGTGTGTATGCCATCACAGTCTCACTGTTGCTCTTCATGTTGTGTCTTGCTTCTAGTGCCCATCCTGCCTGACCTCCATGGCTATCTTGCTGCTCCTGCCCTGCCCCCTTGCCCCCAGCCCTCTGTTTACATGTGCAGACCCCTACTCCCTCCCTCCTGGCTTGTCTGTTCCATTGTAATGCCCCTGATCCGTCCCTCCTGCCCTTTATGGTCTGTTATGCTGCAGCCTTCTCTCCTGTCTGTCCATTATGGTCAGCTAGCTACCATTGCCTCTTGCCCCTCTGTTCTCTGTTGTCCATGTGCATGGTCCTGTCCCCTCCCTCTTGCTTTCTATGGATTGTTGTGCTGCACTCCCGTCCTGCATGCCCTGTGTGGTGTATTGTGCTGCTGCAAACCCTGATGCCTGCCCTGCAGGGTCAGTTTGGTGCACCTCTCCATGTCTCTCCTGTCCTCTGTTATCCAAGTCCATGTCCCTATCCCATTTCCTTCCATGATCCAATGTACCATACTTGCGAACATTTTGAACTTGGTAAGAGGGAGATTTTGAAAAAAAACTGGGGTATTGATTTTCCCCTTTGAG
The DNA here is from genome assembly GCF_964204655.1 of Triturus cristatus. Classification (NCBI taxonomy): domain Eukaryota; kingdom Metazoa; phylum Chordata; class Amphibia; order Caudata; family Salamandridae; genus Triturus; species Triturus cristatus. The sequence continues at coordinate 943,564,778 of NC_140587.1, read as the reverse complement.
TTACATTGAAAAAGAGGATATTGTAGACAGGAGACAGATCAAATAAAGCCCATTTGAGCTTAAAAACATTGGACGTTTCCTGGCTGAATCGGGTCTGTTGGCATGTATGGTTGTACTACCATTGCCTCTTCCTTCTGCCCACAATGGTCTATTACATTGCCACAGCCTTGAAGGAGGGTAGATTTTGTATCACAGGGGGCCCCTGGCCCGTTCTGTCCACACCTGAAGTATGAGGCCCTTGTCCTTGCCCTGCCAGCCGCATTTGTAGGCCGTATTAAATTGACCAGCGGGTCCTGTGTTGCTATATAATTATCCTGAGACATCCTTACCACTCAGCCAGCATAAAACCCCTGTGTAGGCCCTTCTGTTCAATATGTAGGCCTCTTTGTTAAATTGACCATAGCTCTGCAATTTTAGTGTATAGCAGTCTGAAGGCAGGTCTGCGAGGCCTTCTGCTCCAAACTAGTAGCCCCCACCCTACCCGAGTGCTCCGTGCTCGGTATCAAAGTTCAACATCCCCCTGAAGCTGTCGACATACAGTAGGCTGCATCCTGGACTGGTATTTGCTTCCTGGGCAGGTTTCCCGCTTTTAAGGAAGTGGCAACCGCAGAGCATCAAGTTAGGAGAACTGAGGAGATTTTATACCTGAATATATTGAATTCCTGTACAATACCCATTATTTTCTGCTTGCTCTATGGAACTTACGATAAGCGATTGGCCTGAGAGACTGACCTTTTCACCCAGTCCATTGTCAGCATTAAGTGGGTAAATGACGAAATGTCTGGTAAAATCTGCAGACGAAGCTTTTGGGTAGCATACGTAGGTAGATGTAGCGTGCAAAGGAGCCCACAAAATGATATAAAAAGGGAGCACCCACAGATATCAACGGACAACCTCGCCGTCTGTATGTAGGTTAACAGGCTGTGCAGGTTTTCCCCAAGAACTGGGAGCTCTTCTCTTCCTTTGCTTAAAATGTCTTGCTCTGCTTTGCTTGAAGTATCTTATTCTATTTTACCTATATGAAATGTCATGTTATGTTTAACCATTGTTCTCTTTACTTTTGCATTTAAAAGATGTTGTATTGTAATTGCAGGAATGCTTGCTCTAAGAGTAAATGTGAGTGTTCCTAGGTAACATTTTCCTTGGTGTAACTTGTTTCTCATGATGCATTTATAGATGTGTTTTCTCTCTCTCTCTGTCAGTCCATTAATTGAGATACAGAGAATATCATGACAGCTGTATGATTATCTGGATTCTGTATTTTGTACTTTATGTCTCTATTCTGCGGTTTCTTTGAAGTTGCATCTTCTCATTAAACTGCCATTGTATTCTGCCTCCAATTCCATGTCTCATATGTCTGTTTTCTTCATTTTTGGAGCAAGCGTTCCTAGGCACCCCGGCTCAAATTAAGGTGCCCCTTTTGTCCCTGACTCACTCTCCTGCTCAGTTCTGTGGTGGCTCCCGGGGCTCTGGGGACCGCCCCTAGCTTCCTTGACCCGTAATAGATCTTCCCTCCAACAGCCTCTCTTGCAAGTCCTGTATTGTTGGTTTGTTGCCCCTGCCCCCCTTTCCACTGCCCTCCATAGTCTGTTGTGCTTCCACGGCCCTTCCTGCCTGCTCAGTGTGGTTAAATTGTTGCCTTTGCACCCTCCTACCTGGCTTCAATTTTCAGAGTCCGTGCCCCTGGCCTCTGCCTCTCAACAGTATCCTAATGAACAACTAGATTGCTAACATTCTATATTTATTACAAAAGTGTGGAACGCCTGACATCATCTTGATGTAATCAAAACTGTAATACCTAGAGCATTCCTTTAGAAATTACATATATGAGAGGGTCTTATTGGCATCAAAATTATGGTTAGTGCTCTAAAAGACTAAAATAAGGACATATTTTCTGAGTTTTCAAATAGCGACAAAGCACTTTTAAATTATTTGTTATCTTTATGTTTTTTTTATCTAGTTGACAACTTGATTAAATGTTGCACTTAGGGGAGAGGATGTGGTGTTACTTCCAGAACTGCAGACTTTGCAACTGGGGAACCAGGTTGAAGTTTCTGCTTCAGCTCGACATTCTGTGATTCTGGTCAAATCACTTAGTCTCCCCATGTCTACAACCAAAATGAATTTGTTCTTGTGTGATGTAACCAATGCTCATGTAAAGCACTCCAATACCTGACAAGTCTGCACTATATAACACTGCAAAAACACAAAATAATAAGTGTTTTGCACACTTCTGTCATTGGGCTATATTTGGGCTATATCTGGGTGATTTTGGGCTACATTTGGGCTCTTTTGTCTCTGGTGGCCATCTTGGGAGACTTATTTGTTATGAAGTTTCCTAATTTCCTCATTTACTGCAGTCTCCTCAGTAGGAAATACTTTCAGTTTTTTACTTTGATTCCATCAAGAAGGCATTCAAATGTGTCACACATTTGCCATAAAATCAGAATGTTAGCACTCTTTTTGCTCATTAGATCACTGTAGTAAAGCTACTGCTCACCAGGGAAAACTGCTGCTGGTATTGAAAGTGCATGTTTCAGTCTGCATGTCAGAATTTTTTAATGAAATAGAAGAGGATTTGAGAAGTCACTCAAAATGTGCCCTAATTTTTCTTTCTGCAGCACTAATCATACTTTTTATGGAAAAATGAACCCCCTCATTTTGTTCCTTTTTAAATTAAATGTTTTAAGAGTTACCACTTTAATCCAAGCAAGATGGCTTCAGGTGTGCCATACATTTATCATAAGTAGGACGGTTAGCGCTCTAGTTTTTCTTTGGAACACTCTGGAAAGCTGCAGTAGAACACAAAGGAATCAACTGACAGTCTCTGCCCTTGTTGGATGTACATGTTTTACTGAGAATGTCAGACTTCATTCTCACATGACTGAGAAAAATAATGTGAATTTACAGAAAATAAGCTCTCAGTTTAGCTTATAGATCACCTTCCAAACCTCTGTGGTAAAAGCATGAGAAAATATTTTTCTCTCAATCATGATATCCCAGCAGAAGGCTTTTTCACATGGTGAAATCACCTTAGAACATACCACAATTCCTAAAATGAGTATGGTACCATCAACAAATGATTTATAATGTAACTAAAGTCTTAAAACCTTCTATTAACTGCAATGCTTTTTAATGAGGTGCTATCATGTATATTGGTCCCAAGATGGCTGCCAACACTTCTTGGATGAAGTGCTTACAGCCAATCAGATCTCAGGATGAGATGTGTGGTTAGGCTCCGCCCACATATATATATTGATTTAAATGCTATTTTCTCAGGAACTACTGAACAGATTTACACCAGACCTACAAAAGGCACTTCCTTGACCTGAGGACTACCTCTCTGCCAAATTTCTCTGTTCAGCCATTCGGGCTGTAGCTGTGTCTAAAGGTCCTATGGAAAAATGCATGGGAAAAACGCGTTTTGGGACCCCCCTTTTTTCTCAGCCCCCGCTTGACGAATCCCCCCGAGACTTTCAGGGTAGGAGCGGAGCGTAGCGCCCCACCTATTTTGAAAATTTCGCGAGGATTCATCGACCGGCGCCAAAGTTATTCCAAATAGAATGTTGCGGATTTCCTATGGAAACAGGGTCCTAACTATAACTATCTACTGGCGACCGCCAGTAGATAATATACACATATATATATATATATATATTCACTGAAAAACCATAGGTTTCATACACGTTATAGTTAGGAATTGGCATTTAAAAAACCTTTGAAATTCATTGAAAAAACCAAAGGTTTCAGGGGCGTTATAGTTAGGAATTGGCATTTAATAAACCTTTGAAATTCACTGAAAAAACAATAGGTTTCAGGGGCGTTATAGTTAACTGGACATTTCCCTTGTACAAAACCCTAGAAATTCCCCTGTTATAGTCAGTTCAGCTAACTATACACGTGCGCAACAATTTATCATGACAAGTGATAACTTCTGTTTTTAATTGAAAAACGATTAATCCATATTTCTTTTATGTCGTTTCACACCACTCACCATGTGATCACTTAGTGCTGTATATATAAGGATGTTCAGTATGGTTGTTATTCTATGTGATCAAGGCCACCTGCTGGCCGAAACGCGTAATGGCATGTCACGCCGATGCTGACTCTGAATAAATCTCTTTGAAGCACGACTAGGTGTCCGTATGCTTTCTCCTCGCCTGCCTGGAAGTGGATGAATGCACCTGGTACTTATATATATATATATATATATATATTCACTGAAAAACCATAGGTTTCATACACGTTATAGTTAGGAATTGGCATTTAAAAAACCTTTGAAATTCATTGAAAAAACAATAGGTTTCAGGGGCGTTATAGTTAACTGGACATTTCCCTTGTACAAAACCCTAGAAATTCCCCTGTTATAGTCAGTTCAGCTAACTATAACTCGCGCCCCCGCAATGCACTGCTGATGATGTCACATATTACATGACTCATGACATGGTCAGTGACATCACTGATGACATCACTCAAAATTTCAGACGGCCATTTTGACAACCATAGATACTCCAATACCAATAACTACTCACCCACTCATTGACTTTTAGGTCTACATACATGTCCACTCACTCACCTCTACAGTCACTCATACTTACAGTATTTATACACCTATATAGACACTCACACACCGCCAATCATCCATTGAGGTACTGACACATCTAGTCAGTCATGCAAATAATTAATCACAGTCCAATTTACTCACCTATACAGTTAAACACACTCAAGTTCACTTACTCATAAAAATACTAACAAATTCTGTCTTCCTGCAGAAAAAACAAACAGCACATGACACAGATATCCTTGCACTATGGCGTATACAGCCACTCCCAAAATCTCACACACTCAGATATAGATAGTTATATACTCTTACACACATATACACTGCGTTTCACATATGTAGTTACTGACACATGTACAACTGAGATATACATTCAATCACTAACACACCCATACATACACTCAACAACTAATCAATAACCCATATAGACACTCATATAGCTTTTTACAAAACCATGCAGCCACTTATACACCAACACACAGACACATACAGACATTCACACAGTTTAGTCACTAGTCTGCAGTAAGATACATTTAATGACTCACTTATAGAGTCAGTTACGCACCTAGAAAATCATCCATTCACACACTTGTACACCCACTTATTCTTCAACAGGCCTTTCCCTATATATATATTAAACATAATAAAACTGTTCAGAAACACATACTCAATGGATGATGTCATCAGTGATGTCATCAGTGATGTCATTTGAGATGTCATCAGTGATGTCATCAGTGATGTCACTGACCATGTCATGAGTGATGTAATATGTGACGTCATCAGCAGTGCATTGCGGGGGCGCGAGTTATAGTTAGCTGAACCAACTATAACAGGGGAATTTCTAGGGTTTTGTACGAGGGAAATGTCCAGCTAACTATAACGCCCCTGAAACCTATGGTTTTTTCAGTGGATTTCTAAGGTTTTTTAAATGGCAATTCCTAACTATAACGCCCCTGAAACCTTTGGTTTTTTCGGTGAATTTCAAAGGTTTTTTAAATGCCAATTCCTAACTATAACGTGCATGAAACCTATGGTTTTTTCAGTGAATTTCAAAGGTTTTTTAAATGCTAATTCCTATCTATAACTTATCTCTGAAGATATCATGAAAAGCATTCTTTTTTAAAAGTAGGGTGCACATTAGTTTTGTGGAAAAGCATCTTTGTAATTGGTTAAGAAAAAGCAGTTTCAACGTGGAGTATATATCATAGGATAAAATTTGCTCAGCTCAACCACACCTGCTACTTGCATTTGGAAGGCACTGTTCGAACTTAAAACAATCGTCAACTTTTAACCTGCACATGTCGTTAAATGTTCAAGAAAATGTTACAAAAAAATATCGTAAAGTTTAAAAAAATTGATGAACTTTTAACCTGCACGTAATGTAGGATGTTCTAGAAAGTGTGTTGATAGAATACGTTGCACTTCTAACTTCTATGCGTTGTTGAATATTAAAAAAACGGTTTATATGGAAAATTAAAAAGAAGCCAATAGAGAAGTTTTGAAACCTAAAAGAATCAAGGAACTATTCAAATTTATTCTTTACATGTATTTATGTGTGCAGCAACAAAATTATAGACACAACAGCACTAGGAAGAGGAAGAAGCAGGGAGTGGGGGGAGGGGGGGAGATGGGCAGAATGGCACACATGCATAATTAAGTACAACACACATATAGACTAACAATGGCCAAAATGAAACACACCAACAAGGAGCACAAGTCACACAACCTGCCAACATCACACCACTGAACGAGCATAGAAGTGAAAACCACGCTGCATTCATACAGGATGTGTACAAAGGCCAGTCGTTGGTGTTGTGGGATGTCTGCGACTGTGGTCATCATGGATGAGATGCCCAGCATGTGGCACATGGTCGAGTTCACTGTGTGTTATGTTGCCAAACGGCTGCTCCTCCCTCCCACGAGCCCCCACACTTTTGTACGGTGAGCTGTTGTATCTCGTGCACTCGTACGGCACGCCATTGTAATGCCTATTTGCGCATGTCCTGCTACATTCCAACTACAACATCACAGTGCCGTTTGGAGGTGGTGCATGCCACTTTACAACATCGACTGCTGCGGCTCTTGTAACAGGCCACACCAGAACACAGAGACACACTTACCACACTTCCTGTACATGGACATGTCCGAGACACCCCGTTCCCCTTGCCAGATAGGCACACCCCTGCACTGACCTGTGAACAACAGACCAGCACACACCAGTTGTGCATGCAGGAGGAGGCGTACGTAGCTACACATCCAGGCTCACTGCCAACGCTGAGGTGACAGCACACTGTGATGTTGCAGGGCTCGTGCCTATCATGCTAAGACAATGACCACAGGGACACACTTACTAAGATGTGGGTTTGGGGGGCATTGGCAGTCCTGGAGTTGTTGAGATGAGTCTTCTGGCCCTCATGGGTATCCCTGTATCATGCTCATTGACTCTATGGCACCTGTGGGTGTTCTGGTGTGGCTCTTGGCTGTGTTCCCTTTCATGGTGCAGGTAGTTGTCCTGCTTAACACCAGCAGAAAGCAGGTGTAAAATCCCTGGTAATAACGTGTCTTATCGCCGGAATTTGTTTCGCATTGCAATTGGTGTGAAAGTTGTGATGTGATTTTTTTCGTGTGCACACCAATATACGAACTGAGCAGTGTATCTCGTCAAGATCCAGCACCTGACGCACTATTCCCAATCAATATAAATACAATGAGATTTCTTAATAGAATTTGTGTGTACACTGTAAGTGCAGCCAATACCTCAGTGGAATACAATACAGGATTTTAGTATTTAGAATAAATCGCAAAGGTGCACCTCGTGTCTTTTTGCATGGGAACGGCTACTCTCCATTTCATTATCAGCACTTTAACGGAAGTAAAGTTGAGATAAATCTAACACACTATTCAGAAGTTGGTGCAAACTGCAGATATCACCAGTATTCCAGCGATAAGTGCCCCAAAATTTAACACCATGGTGGACTCCATCAAAGAACAGTAATAAGAACAAGAAAGAGTCACACAGCAGTTAAGAGAACAACTAAAAACGTTATTAATTTTTTTTTCAAACTTTATTTTTTATAATAATAAATATATAAACGAAAAACTATTTTCAAACTTTATTTTTTTATTAACATATATATGAACAATAAACTAATAAACAAAATGTAACAACAATACCAAAAAACAACAAGGCGGAACACTACTGTGGGGACAATGGATGTCGACGACAGACCTGGAAAATAAGAAAGATTGTTAAAAAAAAAACAACATGGTATTCTCAACAAAATACCACAAGAAACAAATCACAGATATATAAAATGCATACAGCTAACAAAACTTAATAAGTTTAACTTTCAAAAACTGTAAATGTTGCCGCTTTAAAATATTTACCGAATCTGAAGAAAATGTTTTGCAGAAGGCACCACACCAACAACGTTTTTCTTCAGTGGTGAGGAAATGTTTTACTTTTTCCAAGGAGCAAACAAAGACCAATGCCACCTTCTTCACTCGCAAGATTTGCCAAAGAGTTCTGTTACGAGGGGATCCTAACAAAAAATACTCGTGCGGCACAGCAAGTATGATGAAACACCTAAGGACCCTTCATCCAAACAATCTTGCACAAGAAGAGTGCAAACAGATGAGAAACACTCCTGTTCTGTATCTGTAAAAAAGAATGCATGCATGCATAGTGGATAAGGGTTTGAAGCAGTCCATATACTAAGGCCTGGGTCACTGGATGAGTACTTGGGTACTGACTGAATGATTAGAGTACTGCAAGGAGAGTGCCTGGGTGAATTTATTAGGGTTTGGCGCTGTGAATGGATTAGTACATGATGCTGAATGGGTCACTAGAGGATTGCAACGGCAGTGACAGGGTGTTTGCTGGAAGTGAACTGATACTGACTGGGGAATTGAAGGTGTGAAAGACAAGTGTGTAGGTGGTTAGAGGACTGCATGCATAGTGGATATGGGTTTGACGTAGTCCATGTGCTAAGACCTGGCTCAGTGCATGAATACTTAGGCAGTGACTGAATCATTAGAGTACTGGAAAGAGAGTGTCTAGGTGAATTTATAAGTGTTTGAGTTTTGGCACAGTCAGTGGATTAGTACATGCTGTTGAATGGGTCTCTAGAGGACTGCAAAGGAAGTGACAGGATGTTTCCTGGAAGTGTATGGATACTGACTAGGGAATTGAAGGTGTAAAAGACAAGTGTATAGTATGTTAGAACACTTTTATTTGAAGCAATCTATTTGGTACTTAGAAACTGACTAAATAATCAGACTACTTCTACGACAGTGCTTAGGTAAAACTTTTAAATTTTCAGTTCTGCCACAGTGAACAGAATAGTACATGGTACTGCACCTTAGTGTCAAACCCTGACTCATTTTATCAATGCATAAGCAAAGACTAGCTTCTAATGCTACTAAAACTTGACAACATGAGAGGTTTTAAATTAGTTATCTGTCAGCAAATACACGATGTTACCAAATGCTTCTCTCACAGTGGTTCTCACATGCACACAGACTCACAGTGTGATTCTAGACAACAACCACTATACCTAGGAGTTTACCAAAAATCATTCACTACTGTGGAAGTGGTAAGCGAACTGCACACAATCTTCATATTTCAGGACTGCACTTTTATGTCAAAGCCTGACTCATATAATCAAAGCATAAGCAAAGACTGGCTTCTTATGCTACTAAAACTTCACAACATGACCGGTTTTAAAACAGGTATATGTCAGCAAATACACAATGTTACCAAATGCTTCTCTCACAATCCTTACCCAAATGCACACCGACTCACAGTGTGATTTTAGACAAGCAATACTATCCTAGGAGTTTACCAAAACTCATTCACTACTCTGGAAGAGTTAATGGTACTGCACACAATCTACATATTTAAGTACACCACATCAGTGTCAAAGCATGACTCATTTAATCAACGCATAAGCAAAGACTGGATTCTAATCCTACTAAAACTTCACAACATGACAGGTTTTAAACCAGTTATCTGTCAGCAAATACATGATGTTACCAAATGCTTCTCTCACAGTGATCCCTAATACACACAAACTCACAGTGTGATTCTAGACAAGCACCACTATCCCTATGAGTTTACCAAAACTCATTCACTTCAGTGCAAGTGGTAAGGGTACTGCACTCAATCTACATATTTCACAACTGCAATTTACTGTCAATGCCTGACTCATATAATGAAAGCATAAGCCATAACTGTCTTCTAATGCTACTAAAACTTGACAACATGACATGTTTTACAACACTTATCTGTCAGCAAATACACGATGTTACCAAACACTTCTCTCACAGTGGTTCCCAAATACACACAGACTCACAGTGTGATTCTAGACAAACAACACTATCCCTAGCAGCTTACCAAAACTCATTCACTACAGTGGAAGTGGTAAGGGAACTGCACACAATCTACTTATTTCACGACTGCACTTTAGTGTCAATGCCTGACTAATTTAATCAACGCATAAGCAAAGACTGGCTTCTAATGCTACTAAAACTTGACAACATGACAGGTTTTAAAACAGTTTTCTGTCAGCAAATACACAATGTTACCAAACGCTTCTTTCACAGTGGTTCCCAAATGCACAAAGACTCACAGTGTGATTCTAGACAAGCACCAGTATCCCTAGGAGTTTACCAAAACTAATTCACTACACTGGAAGTGATAAGGGAACTGCACACAATCTACATATTTCATGACTGCTCTTTAGTGTCAATGCCTGACTCATTTAATCAACACATAAGCAAAGACTGGCTTCTAATTCTACTAAAACTTGACAACATGGCAAGTTTTAAAACAGTTTTCTGTCAGCAAATAAACGATGTTACCAAACACTTCTCTCACAGTGGTTCCCAAATACACACAGACTCACAGTGTGATTCTAGACAAACAACACTATCCCTAGCAGCTTACCAAAACTCATTCACTACTGTGGAAGGGGTAAGGGAACTGCACACAATCTACATATTTCACGACTGCACTTTAGTGTCAATGCCTGACTCATTTAATCAACGCATAAGCAATGACTGGCTTCTAATGGTACTAAAACTTGACAACATGACAAGTTTTAAAACAGTTTTCTGTCAGCAAATACACAATGTTACCAAACGCTTCTTTTACAGTGGTTCCCAAATGCACAAAGACTCACAGTGTGATTCTAGACAAGCACCAGTATCCCTAGGAGTTTACCAAAACTCATTCACTACACTGGAAGTGATAAGGGAACTGCACACAATCTACATATTTCACGACTGCAATTTACTGTCAATGCCTGACTCATATAATGAAAGCATAAGCCATAACTGTCTTCTAATGCTACTAAAACTTGACAACATGACAGGTTTTAAAACAGTTATCTGTCAGCAAATACACGATGTTACCAAATGCTTCTCTCACAATCCTTACCCAAATGCACACAGACTCACAGTGTGATTTTAGACAAGCAACACTATCCTAGGAGTTTACCAAAACTCATTCACTAGTCTGGAAGAGTTAATGGTACTGCACACAATCTAAATATTTAAGTACAGCACATCAGTGTCAAAGCATGACTCATTTAATCAACATATAAGCAAAGACTGGATTCTAATGCTACTAAAACTTCACAACATGGCAGATTTTAAAACAGTTATCTGTCAGCAAATACATGATGTTACCAAATGATTCTCTCACACTGATCCCAAATACACACTAACTCACAGTGTGATTCTAGACAAGCACCACTATCCCTATGAGCTTACCAAAACTCATTCACTACAGTGCAAGTGGTAAGGGAACTGCACACAATCTACATATTTCACGACTGCAATTTACTGTCAATGCCTCACTCATTTAATGAAAGCATAAGCCATAACTGTCTTCTAATGCTACTAAAACTTGACAACCTGACTGGTTTTAAAACAGTTATCTGTCAGCAAATACATGATATTACCAAATGCTTCTCTCACAGTGGTTCCCAAATGCACACAGACTCACTGTGTGATTCTAGACAAACAACACTATCCCTTGCACTATACCAAAACACATTTCTTCATCTAGAAGTAGTACTACATTTTAGTATAGAAACATAACATAACTCATTTCACAAATTCATAAACAATGACTGGTTTCTAATTCTACCAAAATATAAAAACTGCACAGTTATCTGTCTACAAACACATGAAAAACACAAATGCCTATTACGGAATGTTTTCTACATGCATACACATTGTAGAGAAAAAAAGTACTCCCTACACTTTAGCAGGAAAAATACATTAGTCTGATTAAAATCAAAATAGTCTACATACATCCCCTCACAATTAAATAACTCATCTTTCATGTTCTTTTGTATATTAAGGAGTATATCAATCACTCACCATATTTTCCTTTACAGAATCTCTGCACTGTGCACCTCTCAGCAAAAGCAAAGAATGGAAAAGTTTCCCTTTCATATTCCACACATATACATGTAAACATCAAATCACAATCCTTCGCACATAAACTCAAAAGCAAACACACATTTCTATTGGTTAAACATTTCAACCCTTTCCAACTGAAATACATTTCAACCCTTCCCCCAATCTGCCTTCTGCCTGTTACCATAGAAACAGGTCATGGAACACTGCACTGAGCTCACAGGTCACAAGTTCAGCACACAATGTTCCTACACAAGACAGGAAGTGTGCTTGACTTTTCAACATATCAGCTTATCATATATAATGTTCCTTACAATCTGTTTTTGTTAACCAATACCAATCATACCTTTAAAAAACAAAAATATACACCCGACCTTTCAGTGTAGAAAGTTGTCATATAACCAATGATTTCTTGTCGTTTTTCAAAAAACGTTGCTGTGGATCCGCACACCTATCGCGAGAGAATCCGTGCATCCAACGCGATAGGATGCGCGCACCGTGCGCGCATTTCGCTGCTTTTTTTTTTAAAAAGGGGGGCCACAGGGGGTCCTTCTGGGACCCCCCTAAGCAGATCTAGAGGGTCAGAGTATTTCCACTCTGCCCCCTTTATATCTTTTACACACCTATTCACCTTCCATCTTCAGCCTCGCTTCTACCGAGGCAGAAAATGGCCGCCAACAGTTCCTGGTTTCGAATGTAGAGAGACGCTCGACAGCCAATTAGCATTCAGCGCGCAATCGGGAGGGTGCGCGCTCCGTTCGGGGAGGGTGCGCTTACGGTGTGGGTACGGTCCGCGGATCCTCCGCGGCCATAGATATCACTAACTATTTTACCCTAATTTTCTCAGGAACTACTGAACAGATTCACACCAAATATGCAAAAAGCACGAGTCCGAACTGAGGACTACCTCTTTGCCAAATTTGGTGTCATTCCGTTCAGCGGTTCGTGCTGTAGCTGCGACAACAGATCCTATGGGAAATTGCATGGGGAAAATGTTTTTTGGGACCCCCCTTTTTTCTCGGCCCCCGCTTCACGGATCACCGCAAAACTTTCAGGGTAGGAGCGGAGCAGAGCTGGCCAAAAGTTTGGAGAATTTCGTGAAGATTCGTCAATTGGCGCCAAAGATATTCCCAATAGAATGTTGCGGATTTCCTATGGAAAATAGGTCCTAACTATAACTATCTACTGGCGACCGCCAGTAGATAATATATATATATATATATATATATATATATATATATATATATATATATATATATATATATATATATATTCAGCTCACTTTCTGTCTCGTCCCTTCACTCGCGGTCGGGTGCTCTCAGCGCGGTGACGGATACCGCGCGCAGTCAAAGCTCCAGGTACAAAAATACCAGCACTCGCGGGAACAGTGTCCAAGTTTATTCACAGGACTAACTTACAGCAAAACGCGTTTCGGCTACCGCCTTTGTCAATTGCCAGAGGTGTCGACTTTCAATGGACATAAATACTTCACTCGTAACATAGACATCAACATAGGACTTACTTCAGTCCAAATTTCAGCCATTATTAAACGTGCAAACATTGTATTTGTTTACAACACAATTCTTGCCCTGAATGGGCCTTCATACTAATTAACATTACACCCTGGATGGGTTTTGTCCTGCCGTATGTTGAAAAACAATTTAAATATCACATTATAACAGAGAGCAGATACCTCATGCATATACATTTCAGCTATAAGTGGACCGCCAGCTCTTCCCCACTATTCAGGCCAAGTGGCATTTTGGTCTGAATATCAATAATGTATCTGGACTCAAGTCTTCTTAATTGTAACTGTCTGTCACCCCCTCTAACATTTAGTGGTACATGGTCCAAACAAAAGAAACTCAACAGATCCCTGTTGCTCTGATGAAAAGATTCAAAGTGTCTTGCCACTGGATATGACACATCTTTGTTATTAATGGCCCTCATGTGTTCTAAGATGCGTACCTTAGTTGGGTGAATTGTGCTCCCTATGTAGCGTAAGCCACAAGGGCAAACCAGACTGTAAACAGTGAAACAAGTGTTGCAATTCATTAGCTTGTTGATCTTTTTGGGATGTTGTAGACCTGGAACTTTATAATGAGTGATCTTCCTGCTATTTCTACAAGCCCTGCATTTGAGACATGGATAGAATCCTGTTATTTTCCCAAAAGGTGATGTTATCCTCTCTTTACTACAATGGCTCTGTACTAGGTCATCACGCAGCGTTCTTGCTCTCCTAAATGTCAACAATGGTGCTTTAGGCATGTCTCTACCTATAACCGGGTCAGTTTCCAAGATGTGCCAATTCTTTCTAAATATCTTCCTGATGACCTGAGCATCTTCAGAATAATCAGTAATTATCCTAAATTTGTTCTCACTCTCTTTCACTGGTCTAGTGATGTGATCCTCATCTTTGAACAAGTCAGATCTAGACTTGACTTCTGCTTTTTTGATTGCTTCATTTAGGATGTCTTGATGGTAACCTCTCAACCTGAATCTGTTCATGCTTTCTCTTGCTGCCAATTGGTAATCACTATCAAGAGAACAATTTCGCTTAATCCTAAGGAGTTCACCATAAGGAATGCTACTTATAGTCTTTTCAGAATGGCAACTTCGAGCATGTAATGTGGAATTCCCCGCGGTCGGTTTTCTATGCAGACGAGTGCACAGTCTACCTTCCATGGGGAACACCACTAGATCCAAGTAATTCACACATTTTTTGCTGATATCTCCTGTGAATCTAAGGTTTAAGTCATTATTGTTAAGTATTCCGACAAAATCATTCGCCATCTGTTCAGTACCCTTAAAAACAATGAACAAATCATCAATGTATCTTGTCCAACTAATGACTTTCTGAGTCCAATGTACGTTGGTCTCCGCCCAGGCCACCTGCTCCTCCCACCAGCCCACGAACAAGTTCGCGTAGCTGGGGGCGAAGCAGGTTCCCATAGCGGTACCCCGTATCTGTTTAAACAAGACATCCTGAAACAGAAAAATGTTATTACACAAGCAAAATCTCACGAACTCAATAATCATAATGTTATGTTCTACCAGGTTAATTGGTCGGTTGTTCAAAAAATACTGAACAGCCTCAATTCCTTGATTGTGATTAATGCTAGTGTACAGACTAGATATGTCAAGGGTCATCATCACATAATCCTCTTCCCAATGTACATTCTGCACTCGTTTCAAAAAATCCTTGGTATCCTTAATGTAGGAAGTGAGCTTGGTGAAAGGTTCGGACAGAAAGAAGTCTACAAACTTAGAAATGTGTTCAGTTAAACTTCCTAAGGAGGAAACAATGGGGCGACCGGGGGGGTTTAAGGGATCTTTATGCAGTTTAGGAAGGTGATAAAATGTAGGTAGTTTTGGATGTTTGCACTCCAAAAAACCGTATTCTTCTTTGGATAGCATCCCTTTGTGGTACCACTTATTCAAAAGGTTCCTATAAGATGTTATACTGCTCTCAAAGTCTTTGCGTGTTATCTTAATGTAACTGGATGTGTCATTAAGTTGATTCAATGCTTCCTTTTGGTAATATTCAAATGTCATCAAAACGACGTTACCCCCCTTGTCAGATGGTTTACAGACAATAGATTTGTCATTCTGTAAATCCTTGATCGCCTCTTTTTGTTTCTCAGTAATGTTGCCCATCCTACTGTTATAGTTGTTTCTTCCTCGTAGTTTGACCAAATCCTTCGTCACTGCTTCAGTGAATACATCAATGGAATCAGCCGGCATCATCGGCACAAATTTGGACACTGGTTTGAATGGACTGCCAGGATTAATTTGTGTTATCTCTGACTGATCCATCACTTTCTTTGGGATCAATTGTCTGGGGTCACCCTCTTGTTGTAGATCTTCCATGACAGCCAATACTTCTAAATCGCCAGCTGTAAGGTTTTCCATTTCACTGACGGTTGCTATTCCTTTCTCTTTTGTAGACTTCTTGCCTTGAAAATATTTCATGAGTTTCATTTTTCTGGTGAATCGGAACAAGTCAATCTTAGTTTGCGTATATTCTGATCTTCTCGAGGGGCAGAAACCTAATACAAACTGTAAAACTTTAAGTTCCGCCTCAGTTAATGCTCTAGGTGTTAAGTTTACCACGGTGAGTGCTTCTGATGTTACCGTCTCGCCCCTCTCCTGCTCCGAGTAATTCGAGGAGATGCGGTACTGCTGCTTGCTCCAGCCGCCTCTCCTTGTTCTACGTCTGCTTTTTTCCTTTGTGACAGTGGTTTGCCTCTTCCACCTCTGCCCCACGTTTCCCGAATGATACGGAACTCCTCGTGAAAAGGGGTCGCCACTACGTTTTCAGCACGTCTTGATTCCCTTTCATCACTGCTTAACTCTGCATCAGTGACTTCCGATTCAGATGTGTCGCATTGTTCGGTTGCTACTTTGCTTTTACTACTGAGTAATTGTCTCCTAGGTAAATCATACCTCTTGGCAAAGGTCAGAATGCGTCCCTGCTCATAATCCCTCTCGTCGCACTCAAACTTGTTTTGTTTCCTTTGTCTTATTTTGAGTTCATACGTAGTAATACGTTTTTTCATGCCCTCTTTGAACTCGTCCAATTTACTCTTGTCGCACTCTTTTTCAATCTCTTGTTCCAGTGCGCTAATCTCCTGTAGCGTAATGTCCCTGTCGCTCCAGGCGAACTTAATCAGTATCAGTAGCATTCCCTTAGATGAGGCCGCTGTATGCTTCCAACAATTTGGGATTAGGATTTTCGTAGGCGGGAATGGTGTAAATTCTGAGACCTCGAGGAACTCTATCCACATCAATATAATGCTGTAACGAAGTGGCCTCCCACCACTTCCGGATTTCTCGTCCATAGAGTCTTTCTAAACGAGCAAACTGTTCCTTCAATAGATTGGCCCCTCGGGCCACACTCGGTCCACCATCGCTGCCGCTGCTCCCTGAGCGGGTATCCGTTCTCTTCCTAAATATTTCGTTGGCCACTTCACGTCGCGCCTCTACATTAAACATATCTCTTGAGATGATGATCAAAATTAATTGCTATATTGTTCCCTCGATCTGCCGCAATTAAATACACAACTTTAAAGACTGAATGTCAATTTCCTACCGGCTGCCGAGAGTCTCTGTTTTCTTCACCAAGTGCGAGTCCGTTACGTGAAGGAGTTCACGTCTTCCTCTGCTCGGCTACAGTAGCAGGCTCTCAGCGCGGTGAAACAATGTTGCAAAATCCATTGCGGCGGTGAAGGGAAAATCAATTCAGCTCACTTTCCGTCTCGTCCCTTCACTCGCGGTCGGGTGCTCTCAGCGCGGTGACGGATACCGCGCGCAGTCAAAGCTCCAGGTACAAAAATACCAGCACTCGCGGGAACAGTGTCCAAGTTTATTCACAGGACTAACTTACAGCAAAACGCGTTTCGGCTACCGCCTTTGTCAATTGCCAGAGGCGTCGACTTTCAATGGACATAAATACTTCACTCGTAACATAGACATCAACATAGGACTTACTTCAGTCCAAATTGGCAGCCATTAAACGTGCAAACATTGTATTTGTTTACAACACAATTCTTATTATATATATATATATATATATATATATATATATATATATATATATATATATATATATATATATATATATATATATTACCTACTGGCGGTCGCCAGTAGGTAGTTATAGTTAGGACCCTGTTTCCATAGGAAATCCGCAACATTCTATTTGGAATAACTTTGGCGCCGGTCGACGAATCCTCGCGAAAGTTTCAAAATAGGTGGGGCGCTACGCTCCGCTCCTACCCTGAAAGTCTCGGGGGGATTCGTCAAGCAGGGGCCGAGAAAAAAGGGGGGTCCCAAAACGCGTTTTCCCCATGCATTTTTCCATAGGACCTTTAGACACAGCTACAGCCCGAACGGCTGAACAGAATTACTTGAAATTTGGCAGAGAGGTAGCCATAAGGTCAAGGAAGTGCCTTTTGCAGGTCTGGTGTAAATCTGTTCAGTATTTCCTGAGAAAATAGCATTTAAAAGCATATATATATGTGGGCGGAGCCTAACCACACATCTCATCCTGAGATCTGATTGGCTGTCAGCACTTCATCCAAGAAGTGTTGGCAGCCATCTTGGGACCAATATACATGATAGCACCTCATTAAAAAGCATTGCAGTTAATAGAAGGTTTTAAGACTTTAGTTACATTATAAATCATTTGTTGATGGTACCATACTCATTTTAGGAATTGTGGTATGTTCTAAGGTGATTTCACCATGTGAAAAAGCCTTCTGCTGGGATATCATGATTGAGAGAAAAATATTTTCTCATGCTTTTACCACAGAGGTTTGGAAGGTGATCTATAGGCTAAACTGAGAGCTTATTTTCTGTAAATTCACATTATCTTTCTCAGTCATGTGAGAATGAAGTCTGACATTCTCAGTAAAACATGTACATCCAACAAGGGCAGAGACTGTCAGTTGATTCCTTTGTGTTCTACTGCAGCTTCCCAGAGTGTTCCAAAGAACTACTAGAGCGCTAACAGTCCTACTTATGATAAACGTATGGCACACCTGAAGCCATCTTGCTTGGATTAAAGTGGTAACTCTTAAAACATTTAATTTAAAAAGGAACAAAATGAGGGGGTTCATTTTTCCATAAAAAGTATGATTAGTGCTGCAGAAAGAAAAATTAGGGCACATTTTGAGTGACTTCTCAAATCCTCTTCTATTTCATTAAAAAATTCTGACATGCAGACTGAAACATGCACTTTCAATACCAGCAGCAGTTTTCCCTGGTGAGCAGTAGCTTTACTACAGTGATCTAATGAGCAAAAAGAGTGCTAACATTCTGAATTTACGGCAAATGTGTGACACATCTGAATGCCTTCTTGATGGAATCAAATTAAAAAACTGAAAGTATTTCCTACTGAGGAGACTGCAGTAAATGAGGAAATTAGGAAACTTCATAACAAATAAGTCTCCCAAGATGGCCACCAGAGACAAAAGAGCCCAAATGTAGCCCAAATATCACCCAGATGTAGCCCAAGTATAGCCCAATGACAGAATGTCCCAGAATGTTCTTAAAAACAACTAGAGCGCTTACTGTCTTCATTATGACAAAGGTATGGCACACCTGAAGCCATCTTGATTGGAATAAACTGGTAACACTTAAAACATTTAATTTAAAAAGGAACACAATGAGGAGGTTCATTTTGCCATAGAAATTATGATTAATGCTGAAGAAAGAAAATGAGGGCACATTTTGAGTGACTTCTCAAATCCTCTTCTATTTCATTGAAAAATTCTGACATGCAGACTGAAACATGCACTTTTAATACCAGGAGCAGACTTCCATGGTGCAGTAGTTTTACTACAGTGATCTAATGAGCAACTAGAGTGCTAACATTCAGAATTTATGGCAAATGTGTGACATATCTGAATACCTTCATGATGGAATCAAAGTAAAAAACTGAAAGCATTTCCTACTGAGGAGACTGCAGTACATGAGGAAATTAGGAAACTTCATAACAAATAAATCTCCCAAGATGGCCACCGGAGACAAAAGAGCCCAAATGTAGCCCAAAATCACCCAGATGTAGCCCAAATATAGCCCAATGACAGAAGTGTGCAAAACACTTATTATTTTGTGTTTTTGCAGTGTTATATAGTGCAGACTTGTCAGGGATTGGAGTGCTTTACATGAGCATTGGTTACATCACACAAGAACAAATTCATTTTGGTTGTAGACATGGGGAGACTAAGTGATTTGACCAGAATCACAGAATGTCGAGCTGAAGCAGAAACTTCAACCTGGTTCCCCAGTTGCAAAGTCTGCAGTTCTGGAAGTAACACCACATCCTCTCCCCTAAGTGCAACATTTAATCAAGTGGTCAACTGGATAAAAAAACATAAAGATAACAAATAATTTAAAAGTGCTTTGTCGCTATTTGAAAACTCAGAAAATATGTCCTTATTTTAGTCTTTTAGAGCACTAACCATAATTTTGATGCCAATAAGACCCTCTCATATATGTAATTTCTAAAGGAAATGCTCTAGGTATTACAGTTTTGATTACATCAAGATGATGTCAGGCGTTCCACACTTTTGTAATAAATATAGAATGTTAGCAATCTAGTTGTTCATTAGGATACTGTTGAGAGGCAGAGGCCAGGGGCACGGACTCTGAAAATTGAAGGCAGGTAGGAGGGTGCAAAGGCAACAATTTAACCACACTGAGCAGGCAGGAAGGGCCGTGGAAGCACAACAGACTATGGAGGGCAGTGGAAAGGGGGGCAGGGGCAACAAACCAACAATACAGGACTTGCAAGAGAGGCTGTTGGAGGGAAGATCTATTACGGGTCAAGGAAGCTAGGGGCGGTCCCCAGATCCCCGGGAGCCACCACAGAACTGAGCAGGAGAGTGAGTCAGGGACAAAAGGGGCACCTTAATTTGAGCCGGGGTGCCTAGGAACTCTTGCTCCAAAAATGAAGAAAACAGACATATGAGACATGGAATTGGAGGCAGAATACAATGGCAGTTTAATGAGAAGATGCAACTTCAAAGAAACCGCAGAATAGAGACATAAAGTACAAAATACAGAATCCAGATAATCATACAGCTGTCATAATATTCTCTGTATCTCAATTAATGTACTGACAGAGAGAGAGAGAAAACACATCTATAAATGCATCATGAGAAACAAGTTACACCAAGGAAAATGTTACCTAGGAACACTCACGTTTACTCTTAGAGCAAGCATTCCTGCAATTACAATACAAAATCTTTTAAATGCAAAAGTAAAGAGAACAATGGTTAAACATAACATGACATTTCATATAGGTAAAATAGAATAAGATACTTCAAGCAAAGCAGAGCAAGACATTTTAAGCAAAGGAAGACAAGAGCTCCCAGCTCTTGGGGAAAACTTGCACTGCCTGTTAACCTACATACAGACGGCAAGGTAGTCCGTCGATATCTGTGGGTGCTCCCTTTTTATATCATTTTGTGGGCTCCTTTGCACGCTACATCTACCTACGTATGCTACCCAAAAGCTTCGTCTGCAGATTTTACCAGACATTTCGTCATTTACCCACTTAATGCTGACAATGGACTGGGTGAAAAGGTCAGTCTCTCAGGCCAATCGCTTATCGTAAGTTCCATAGAGCAAGCAGAAAATAATGGGTATTGTACGGGAATTCAATATATTCATGTATAAAATCTCCTCAGTTCTCCTAACTTGACGCTTTGCGGTTGCCACTTCCTTAAAAGCGGGAAACCTGCCCAGGAAGCAAGTACCAGTCCAGGATGCAGCCTACTGTATGTCGACAGCTTCAGGGGGATGTTGAACTTTGATACCGAGCACGGAGCACTCGGGTAGGGTGGGGGCTACTAGTTTGGATCAGAAGGCCTCGCAGACCTGCCTTCAGACTGCTATACACTAAAATTGCAGAGCTATGGTCAATTTAACAAAGAGGCCTACATATTGAACAGAAGGGCCTACACAGGGGTTTTATGCTGGCTGAGTGGTAAGGATGTCTCAGGATAATTATATAGCAACACAGGACCCGCTGGTCAATTTAATACGGCCTACAAATGCAGCTGGCAGGGCAAGGACAAGGGTCTCATACTTCAGGTGTGGACAGAACGGGTCAGGGGCCCCCTGTGATACAAAATCTACCCTCCTTCAAGGCTGTGGCAATGTAATAGACCATTGTGGGCAGAAGGAAGAGGCAATGGTAGTACAACCATACATGCCAACAGACCCAATTCAGCCAGGAAACGTCCAATGTTTAAGCTCAAATGGGCTTTATTTGATCTGTCTCCTGTCTACAATATCCTCTTTTTCAATGTAACTCAAAGGGGAAAATCAATACCCAAGTTTTTTTTCAAAATCTCCCTCTTACCAAGTTCAAAATGTTCGCAAGTATGGTACATTGGATCATGGAAGGAAATGGGATAGGGACATGGACTTGGATAACAGAGGACAGGAGGGACATGGAGAGGTGCACCAAACTGACCCTGCAGGGCAGGCATCAGGGTTTGCAGCAGCACAATACACCACACAGGGCATGCAGGACGGGAGTGCAGCACAACAATCCATAGAAAGCAAGAGGGAGGGGACAGGACCATGCACATGGACAACAGAGAACAGAGGGGCAAGAGGCAATGGTAGCTAGCTGACCATAATAGACAGACAGGGGAGAAAGCTGCAGCATAACAGACCATAAAGGGCAGGAGGGACGGATCAGGGGCATTACCATGGAACAGACAAGCCAGGAGGGAGGGAGTAGGGCTGGGGGCAAGAGGGCAGGGCAGGAGCAGCAAGATAGCCATGGAGGTCAGGCAGGATGGGCACTAGAAGCAAGACACACCATGAAGAGCAACAGTGAGACTGTGATGGCATACACACAGACCATGGAGGGAAGGTGGGAGGGGGTCAGGGGCAGCTAACTGACCACACAGGGAAGGTGGGAGGGGCCATGGCAGCACAGAAGACCATGCATGGCAAGTGGGAGGGTTAGTGGCAGCACAATGGCTATGATGGGCAAGAAGGAGGGTGGAGGGGCATGCACAAAGGACGATGGAGGATAGAAGGGAGGGTCAGGACCTGTGCACAGACAAGAAAGTTCAGGGGAAGGGACCTCACAACAGACCACACGGGGCAGGCAGGAGGAGCAGTTGCAGCACAACAGACCAGGGAGGGCAGAAGGGTGTGGCAGTACAATGGACCATGTAGGACAGGAGGAAGAGGATAGGGGCATGGCATGTGGACAGGCAGGGTGGAGGTGGCAGGGACAGGTTACAGTCATCTGACAATGCTAGGCAGGTGGGAGGGGAGTGGCAGCTCAACAGAACACTCAGAGTAGATAGGAGTGGCAGGTCCATGGGACATGGTGGGCAAAAAGGATGGAGCAGGGGCATGCACAAAGACATCGGAGGGCAGGGGGAAGGAGAATAGGGGCAGCAAGCTAAGCACAGAGTTTAAGCAGGAGGTCAATGATGGGGCATAGAATTGGGCAATGGAGGGCAGGAGGAGTGGACTGGTACATCATACTAAATTGAGGGCAGTGGCAGCACATCAGACCATGCATGGCAGGAGGGAGGAGGCTAGTCCATGGATTCACACAACAGAGGATAGGGAGGAAGGGGATGGGGCAGCAAGCTAACTGTTCAGAGAAGGCGGGTATTAGGAACTTTATTGTTTTTAAAACATTTTGTCTGTGCGAACTACTTAAAATATGAACAAGTATGCAGCATAATCTCACTTTTATTCAGGAAGAAGAGGACGTTTGTGACTGTGACTCCGGGCTCACTTGGCAGAAACACCCCCTGACCCTCCACCCCCTATCGCAAAATGTAATGCCCGTGAAAAGGGTAGGTGAACACAGTGTTATATAGAACATAGTCCTGAGAGCACGATTGAAAATGAAAACTAGATATAGTGTATGGTATAAACTATGCACCAAAAAGTGTGATATAAGATGAACCTGGCGTGAAATATAATATGCAATACATTGTGCGCAATGACAGATTCATTGGAGAGCGCGAGAGAGCACAGGCACTAGCGCGTGCTATGCGATATGCGCCTTGGAGTGTAATATGCACAGGGCAGTGTTGTGTAACCTAACTAGTCTCTAAAGTTGTAATATAAAATATGTGCTGGGGAGTGTAACGTTGCATATGCACTGTGACAAAGATATGGATCCCAGATTGTAATATGTATGGCATAGCACTGTGCGTTATAACATAGGCATCGAGAAAGGCACGTTAGATGGGGCAATATAACCCGTGCGAAGACAAGTGTGGCATGACATATTCACGGGGTGGTGTTACAGTGCACATGGGCTAGAGAGTGTCATAGCATATGCACTAGCTAGTGGAATACAACACAGAGGTGTGTGGCACTCGGCAGGCAATGGTGGGTGTAACACAGCGTTGGGCTCTGTCAGGAGCACGCTGTGACTCTCAAGTGATGTTCGTCCCCTTTCCAGAGAGTAAAATAAAAAGTATTACACATCAGGCAGTGGATGTGTGTTTTATTAACCGTGAGGGGGGTTTCTTGCATAGTTTTGGTCGAATTTTTGTCGAATCCCCTTTGAATGGCTTGGTGTGCATGTGTATTAAATGTGCCCGTCAATAGCTACCCATGTTTGTATAAATAAACGACAAGGGTGTCTACCAGGATTAGGCACGGTAGGGCATCAGACATGTCAGAGCTTCACTAGTGGTGTAAATACATTCCACGTGGATTCATTGCATGCATAGTCGCCTTTTAATGAATATCACGCAAATCGTCATGTTGATAGGTACGT
Source organism: Triturus cristatus (assembly GCF_964204655.1). NCBI lineage: Eukaryota > Metazoa > Chordata > Amphibia > Caudata > Salamandridae > Triturus > Triturus cristatus. The sequence continues at coordinate 943,540,506 of NC_140587.1, read as the reverse complement.
ACGGTTTGTCCAGCATGTCCTAGGTGTGTCTATAAATATATATTTTTTAAAAATAATAAAAAACAGTGGCCGGCCCTGGGGATTGGGGTCAAAAAAATATAATTAGGAGACTGGCCCTGGGGGATGGGGTCATCAGGGCCAATAAATTAGAATAAGAAGGGGAACCAAACAGCCCCCCTTCTTAAAAAACTAAAATAAATAAAAGACTGGCATCGTGCCGGAGGCCATGCCCCCTCCGTGCAGCACTCTGCAAACGCGCCCCCAACAGGCATCTCCAGTATGCGCCAGGGAGCTGCGCTGCAGCCAGGTGTTCTGAGGCCAAGCCCCTTTTTACACCTCTCTGCAACGCTGCTCTGTGGCGCTTACTGGAGGTACCTAGTGGTCTAGTTTGACCCTAGGGACCCTTAGGATTCAGGGGGACTTAATCTCTCAACTTAGAACAGCCACAGGGCGCGTTTACACAGTGGTGAAGGGAGGGGACGGGGCCTGAGGTGACGTGTGCAAACACGCACTATGGCACGTTTTAAATTGGGGATATAATTTCCCTTCAATACTGAGGGCCCCTGGGGGCTAACTAGCCCACCAAGTGCTTCCAGTAAGCGCCACTGAGCTGCATTGCAGAGAGGTGGTCCAGGCCGTGCCACTTTTTACACCTCTCTGCAACGCAGCTCTGTGGCACTTACTGGAGGTACCTAGTGGGCTAGTTGGACCCTAGGGACCCTCAGGATTCAAATGAACTTAATCTCCCAACTAAAAATGGACACAGGGCGTGTTTACACAGTGGTGAAGGGAGGGGACGGGGCCTGAGTTAACGTGTGCAAAAACGCCCTGTGGCCTGTTTTAAGAGGTAGTTTTAATCCCCATGCCCTATTATACACTAGGGGCTTACAGAGGAGGTCATGCTAATCACAGGGGGACCCCAACGCATAATGTTCCCTAGTGTATGTAGGTGTTTTCACTGTATTCTAAGTGTCTTTTAACATAGCACTGGCTCTAAGACTGGTTAGTCAGACTCAGTTACCACCAGTATCCGTCTGAAAAAGTTGAGGGTACAGGATGATTTTGCAACAAGGCTTCTTTCTGCTCTTCTTTTTGTTCTTTCTGCACGTTATCCTTCTTCCTGCACTTATCTTCGTATTTGAGGACTTCTGTTGCTTCTTTCTGCACTTCTTTTGTTTCTTTCTGTGCATTTTTTCTTCTTTCTTCACATGTCCTATCTCTGTAGGCATAGTTAGAAATTAGCATTTAAAAAACCTTTGAAATTCACAGAAAAAAACATAGGTTTCAGGCACGTTATAGTTAGGAATTAGCATTTAAAAAACCTCAGAAATTCACTGAAAAAACCATAGGTTTCAGGGGTGTTATAGTTAGCTGGACTTTTCACTTGTACAAAACCATTGAAATTGCCCCGTTATAGTTAGTTCAGCTAACTATGACTCGCGCGCCCGCAATGCACTGCTGATGACGTCACATATTACATCACTCATGACATGGTCAGTGACATCACTCATGACATCACTGATGACATCTCAAATGACATCACTGATGACATCACTGATGACATCATCCTTGTGATAGAGTGGCAGACCTCCTCTCACCCTAATATAACCTTTGATACACACATTCAAAAATAGAGACTAAAATTTTCAAAACAATGGACATACCAATACCAGTTACAACAACCTCTTCAGTAATTCTAAGATCCACATACACATCCACTCATTCACCAACAGTCCTATACAGTCACTCATACATGTACTCACTCATCATATGTACTCATACACCTATACATCCTGTTACACAATGCCACTCATCCATAGAGTTACTCACACACATAGTCACTCATGCTAATAAAGAATCAAACATACATTTACTTGCATATACAGTTATACACACACCACCATACTTACTTCTACGGAAACTTACACATACTTAGTCTTTTAAACAATCACTTATAGAAACACATACTTATTCATACAGGAACTCTTTCAATCTCTCACTCTCACATATACTCACATATATACACCAATAGTCACATATACTAGTTTAAAACATATGTAGTTACTCATAAAGACACTATTGAGACAGTCATTCACTCACTAACACACCCATACACACACTCATCCACCCATACAGTCCTGCACACATGCTGTGTTCAACACATACAAACAGTGAGTCACTCATTCATGCACCTATGCACTACGTAATACCCCCCACCGAACCATGCAGACACTCAGACTGATACTCAAAAAACCAACTAATAACCTATATAGACACCCATGTAGCTACTCACCAACCCATGCAGCCACTTATACACAAAGTGAGAGACTGATACAGATATTTACATATTTAAACATTACTCACTAAGCCATGTATTCACTATGATACACTTAATCAGTCAGTTACACAATCAATTTTTCAAAAACAAATCATCCATTTAGACACTTATATACCCATTTATTCTTCCATCGACCTTGAGATATACATATATAAAACATATTTAATTTTCAGAAAAACACACATTCACTGGATGATGTCATCAGTGATGTCATCAGTGATGTCATTTGAGATGTCATCAGTGATGTCATGAGTGATGTCACTGACCATGTCATGAGTGATGTAATATGTGACGTCATCAGCAGTGCATTGCGGGCGCGCGAGTTATAGTTAGCTGAACTAACTATAACGGGGCAATTTCAATGGTTTTGTACAAGTGAAAAGTCCAGCTAACTATAACACCCCTGAAACCTATGGTTTTTTCAGTGAATATATATATATATATATATATATATATATGTCAATACCCCTCCCCAACGCAGAAGGAAGCGGCCACACGAGGAATCCAGGGAAAAGCTTTAATAGACAGCAGTTAGGGCATAATGCATTTTGGCTGTAAAACCTTCATCGGATGCCTACTGTTCACCATAGTCACAACCATGCCTTCGCTTTTGAATGTTCCTGCAGTGCCCTTGTGATTAGGAGCAGGAACCTCCACCATCTATGTGAACATCCACCAGAGGCAGCACGGTAGGTACTGCAACTCCCAGGATGCAACATCCCCAGGCGGGTGGTACGTGGAGGAATCGTAAAATTTCAATCCATGTGACAGTGTCATGCAGGGCAAGGCGTGTTGTACCAGGCAAATAAAGTCTTTAAGCTTCCCTGGTTCCCCGCATATGTTACAACCTTCAAGACAAAAGTCCCGCATGCCAAGAGTTGAATACAGTGAAACAACATCTGTCGTGAAGTCACGATCTGCCATGGCAGCGGCCATTGCCAGACTGATGCTTTCAGGTGGGCTGGTGTAGATCCACAACCATGGAGAAAAAGAATATATATATATATAACTCGAGCCCCCGCAATGCACTGCTAATGACCTCATATATTACATCACTTATGCCATGGTCAGTGAAATCACTGATGACATCATCCATAGAATCTCTGACGCACCCACTCACACCCCACATAACCTTTCATACACTCACTTCAACTTCCATACTAACATTTTCTAACCCATTCACACACCCATACCAGTACTTACACACCCACTCACTGATTCTTAAGACAACACACACATCCACTCACTCACCCATACAGCCTCTTATTCATCCACTCACTCATTAATACAGCCACTGACATATCCACTCATACACCAATACTGCCACGCACATACCGAGTCAGTACCGATAGAGCTACCCACAGACCTATGCACTAACTCATACAGTCAATCACTGACCCACTTACACACACACCCACTCACTTACTCATACAGGTACTAAGACGTACTCACTCACTTAAACAGTCACTGACACAAGCACACACTCACCCATGTAGCCACTCTCATAATCACTCACTCACCCATACAGTCACTCATATACTCCATCACTCAACTTTACTGCCTTTCTCATATGCAGATAGTCACCTATATACCACTGACACATCCACTCACTCACCGGCATAGCCATATGCACACTCACCCATACAGCCCCTCACACACGCACTTACTAACCCATACAGCCACTGACTCACACACTTACTCATCCATACAGGCAGTCACACACACCCTCACCCACCCACACAGATACTCAGACACCCATACAGGTACTCAGACAACCAATCACTCACCCATACAGCCACTCACATACCCACTCACACACCCATGCAACCACTTAGAGACCAACTTACACACTGATACAGATATTCACAGTCACTCACCCATACATTCACTGAGACACCTAATCACTTACGTATACAGTCACACACCTACTGATTCAGCCATACAGGCACTCATACACCACTGATTTAACAATACACCCTAAATACATATTTAACACTCATGAACTTTTTAAAAGCACTCAGAGTCACTGGATGATGTCGTTATTGTAGTCACTGACCATGTTATGAGTGATGTAATATGCGAGGTCAAAAGCTGTGCATTGCAGGGGCTCAAGTTATAGTTAGCACACTAACTACAACGGCTGCGTTTCACTCGTTTTGTACGAGTGAATCCTGAGCCTAACTATAACATTCCTGTAACCTTTGCTTTTTTCAGTGAGTTTCTAGGGTTTTTTCAGTACTAATCTGTGATTTTTTCTGTAAATATATTTGTGTGTGTCAGTGTTCCCTTTAATAAAGTTTGTTGGTATGCTGCAATATAAACTTTGTGTGTGCACTTTTCTGAGGGTGGAAGTTAATTAGGCAATAACTAAGTGGCAATTATTGTTAAATATATTATCAATTATTTAATTGATTAATAATTACATTAATTGTGCAATAATCATATATTTTACTTATATTTTAGCTGCAGGCTGCTGGGTTTGTAGAGATATAGGGTGGGAACTTAATTAAGAAATAATTAGGTAATAACTTAATTTGATATAAATTCTTAAGTTGACTGTTAAATATGTACATCATGTAATACTAATTTATTTTAGTTATATGTTAGGAGTGGGTTGCTAGGTTTGTAGGGGTATAGGGTGGCCAGGTCATTAGTAATAATTAAATAACCATTATTTTGTAATTGAAAATTATTACATTGTTTATGGATTTTGTAAATTGGCTAATTTTTTTTATTTCTTTTAATATATATATATATATATATATTATGTTAAGTTATAATGTTTATATTAAGATTTTTATATTTTTTCTAAATGAATAGCGTTGTTCAAATATATAATGTGTTTGAAGTGAAGTAGTTTGTCTACTGTTGCTTAGACTGGAGTGAGAATAGTAAATGTAATTCAGAGGAAGTCCAGCGCTTTCCCTACTGTTGCACTGACTGGAGTGGGCATGGTAAATCTTAACCCTCTGGAGTCCAACATTTTCTCTACTATTGCACAGACTGGAGTGGGAATAGTTAATTGTACCCCTCTGAACTCCAAATCCTTCCCTACTGTTGCACTGACTGGATGTCAAGCCCTCATTATTTTCAGGCTCTTCAAACAGCGAATCTACAGACTGTATTTTATTGTAGTGGTATTTAAATAGTGCTGTCCATACCCATTTTGAGGCTTAAAGCTCTTTCTCTACTGCTAAGAGTTGCTGTATTAAGCATCAAGTTTCACATGTAACTTTCTGTGGAAGCATTATGATGCCAAAACAGCAGCAGTTAGCTACCTAATAAGAAAAGAGAATGCATATGAATTAAGTGAGAGAGTGGGGCACATATTAGCCGTCCGTACAAGACAGAAAGTAGCTCCGGCGGATATTAAGGAGGTTACAGATGGACAGGGTAACCTGATCTCAGACCCCGAGGCCATTAGAGAAGTCTTTAGACAATTTTATTCTGATCTGTACTTCCGGGAGGGTGTAAACCACGTATTTGATGTTGCAGGGTACACTAGTAATATACTCCCACCGCAACTCCCGCAGGAAGAGAAAATAGCCTTAGATTTACCAATTCAGCTGGAAGAAGTCAAAACAGCGTTGAATAGTCTTCCCTCAGGCAAAGCAGCCAGCCCTGACCAGATCCCACTTGATTTTTATAAGGTATTTCAAGATATACTTATGCAAGATTTTTTTGATATCTTGAGTCTAGCACAGACAGGGGAATCAATTCCTAACTCTTTGGGGGGAGCAGACATCGTAATAATCTTGAAGAAAGGAAAGTCTCCGGTACTTCCCGGGTCTTATAGACCTATTAGGTTAATGAATGCAGATGTTAATATATTTTCTAAAATTTTTGCTAAAAGACTGGGTAGAGTCATTGAGAGTATGGTCAGCCCATCACAGCATGGTTTGATTCCGGGGAAAGACACTACCCAGCATATTAGGCGGTTAGTCACATTATTTGATGCAACGGAGGTCCTGGGAGACCCTATGGCAGCCTTATTCCTAGATGCAGAGAAGGCGTTTGATAGGGTTTCCTGGGATTACCTCTGGGCAATTATGAGATGGTTTGATATAGGGGAGGGATACATAAAAGCCATTCAGACATTATATAAAGATCCTATAGCTAGGATAAGGGTCAATAGAGGGTATTCTTCAATATTCAGGATAAGCAGAGGGACTAGACAGGGGTGTCCGTCATCCCCCTTAGTATTCGCCCTTTTTATGGACCCATTCCTACGTAACCTAGAGGCCAATGTTAAGATACCTGCAGTTGTGATTAACGGCAGAGTGTGCAAAATCTTGGCCTATGCGGACGATGTAGCCATCATAACGTCTAATCCATCGAAGGCCATTAGGGAGGTGGAACACGAAGCCTTCCGCTTCGGGCAGCTGTCAGGGTATAAACTCAACAGCACTAAGACACAGATTGTTAAAAATGCATATACATACTGTAATGATAACCGAGTTGTTAAGTCGGCAGTATATATTGGCGTTCAGCTTTCCGCGGAGGTGGAGAATGTGGTGGAGCAGAATATGACGCCTCTCATGGCGACGGTACGACTAGATTTGGAACGAATGAACAATCTTCACTTATCTTTGGTTGGGTGCACCAATATAATTAAAATGGTAATTTTGCCGAAATTTCTTTATTTTTTTAGATCTATTCCTCTGTACTTTGAGGCTAGGTGGTTCCATGCATTAGAGCTAATTTTGAATAGATTTATATGGGCTCAATGGAAAACACGGAGGGCTTATACATTTATTTCTCTTTCTAGAGAAAGGGGGGGGTGGGGGGCACCGGATTTTAGATTGTATTATTGGGCTGCAGCGCTACAATATATGCAGGGCCTAATTGGGGGGGGGGGCCACGACCGCTGGGACACTAATAGCTCCACGGATGTATATGCAGTGGTTTTTGGTGAAGAAGCTGAAAACTGTCTCCTGAATTGTATTGACTTCTCATAATACAAGAGGACTAGGTTTAAGACAGTTAGTGCAGTTATTAAGATCTGGACTGCATTTATGAAAAAATTTGGAATGGGTAGACTCAATAGATATACTCGATTATATCGGAATAGGTCATTCCCGGAACTGATTTTTGCGGATAATGTTATGGCAGAATGGGCGAGCAAAGGGATAGGGCAGATAGGGGACCTGATGGATCAAGAGGGAGTAGTGCAGTTTGCGGATTTAATCATTAAGTACCAACTGGATGTCAGAAGCTTTTTTAAATATCTTCAAATCAGGAGTTTTTTGAATACTAAGAAAGGGGGGCCCGCTGGATTTGGGAATAATGCAATATTGGACAAAATAAGTAAGGGGGGGACTGTACAATACGTAGTTTATATGCAATATTAGCAGAAGCAAAAACGGATGATATCTCCAAGTATGACACTAAATGGATGGAGAAGCTATCCATTGAATCAGGATTGTTTCAGGAATCATTGGCCCTTGGACATACCGTGCTTTGTTCAGCTCACTTCAGGCCCAGCACTACAAAACAATATATGCTTTGTACTATACTCCTGCTAGAATTGCACATTGGGGGGGCACCAAGGGGACGAGTTGCCCAAGATGCAATTCCTTAGGAGCAGATATCATTCATATATTTGCATCTTGCCCTCAGCTATATACATTAAGTCGGGATCTGGAAATGTTTTTAGCTACATATTTAGGTATCCAAGTTCTGCTTACACCGACTTTGGTGTTACTTGGGGTTAGTACAGATCCATCGGTTCCACATCGTGAATTTCTGTTTATAGCAATGGCAGTGTATAGATTAATGATTGCCAGGGCTTGGCTGGATACAAGACCCCCGGACATGCATCAGTGGCTGGCAAGCTTATTGTCTGCCTATAACTTGGAAAAAGCAATTTATGCACGCAAAGGCAAAAAGAAGAGGCAACTTGGGCTGAAAATCTGGGAGCCTATAAGGATATGGAAGGAGGAAATGGTGTCAGTTTAAGGATTTTTTCTTTTTTATATTTTAACTTTCTCCTTGTTATACCTGTATATATACTCATTTTACTCTTTTGTTATGTTCCTTCTGGTTATGAAGTAATGACCAAAAAATACCAATGTTGTATGATCAATGTGATATAAAGTAATGTCAATATTAATTGAGCTAATATTGTATATAGGATTATTTCAATGCAATATACTGGATAATGCTGTGATAATGATGCATTAATGATGGAACATAAGTAAAATTTCAAAAAACCAATAAACAAAAAAAATAAAAAAAAATGAATGTGGATATTATTGGAACAATGATTCAGATGCAGAGGGTGAGGCAGACCATGATTATACTAGAGGTGAACACATAAGTCAACTAATAGGGAGAGCAACTGTAGCCAAGCCTGGGATCTGAATCGGCCCAAACAATGCATCTAAAGTTGCCTAATGTTACTGTGCTGCATTTGGTAAGAGGGAGAGAGCAGGAAAGTTGTTCTATTTCTACAAACATATGGCACTGTCCTGCTCTCCCCAGTACTGACGCACAGTTAGGCTGCTAAAGGCCACACCGACACACCTCTGTGCCATATGTAAAGGCGTCTGTGTGAGTCTAGCTCAGGTTTTTTACTGAAAGGGTGCCCTCCAGTACAATATACTAAAGGCCTTATTACGACTTTGGTGGTCCATGGGACCGCCAAACTTGTGGTGATGTCTGGGTTGGTATTACGAGTACGGCTGTGGGACCTCCGGAGAGACATTGCAACTGCCAGGGATCCGCGATTCCTGGAGGAGACGTTGTGGTCTTGAGGGTGCAATATGCTTGGTGGTGCCGCTGTGGCACTACCAAGCATATTACAAGTTTCCTCACTGCCAGCGGTCTCATGGCGGTGCTCACATCATGAAACTGCTGGCAGTGAGGAAACAAAAGGGGCATTATAGGGCCCCCTCTTTCCCCTGTGCATGGGGTGCAAGCAGGGGAGGTGCATTTTGTGTCCCCCTGTGTGCATGCACCCCTGTTCCTGCACGGCATGGACTGCACAGTCCATGCCATGCAGGAATGTGCATTACTGTCCCGCAGCAGTGCAGTTCCAAGGATCACATATGAGCTTTTGTACTGCACCGCTGTAAAACCGCCACACCACCCACCCACCAGACCAGACCCATCTGCATTTGCAGAGTGGGGGAGAAAGAGGGCATGGCCCCCAAAGTCTTCTCAGCAATCCCATTGTTTGGGACTTACTAGAGGTAACAGGAGGGCTTATTGACCCCCAAGGACCCTCTGCAGCCAAGGGGACTTCATCCCCCAGCCAGTTGTGCGCCAGGAGGCGTGTTTGCAGAGTGATGATGAAAGAGGGCAGGCATCCAGCAACTTGCAGGTTGTTTTCTGTTTTTGATGTATTTGTATTCATTAAGGGAGGGGGGGCGCGTGGTTCCCTTCCCTGGGCCGATTTCAGCTCCGGGGACCCCATCTCCTGGGGCCTGGCTGTTTTCAAATGGGGAGGGGGGCCACACTGTCCCCCTCCCAGGCTGATTTCAGCCCCAGGGACCCCATCTCACAAACCCCTGCCTTTAAAAACAAAAAAAAAAGGTGAGGCTTGCCATCGTCCTCCCTTCCATGAGCAGATTTCTGTCCCGGGGACCACATCTCCCTGCCTTTTAAAAAAATATATATTTCAGGGAAGGGGCCTTGCGTACACCCCGGGCTGATTTCGGCCCAGGGGACCCATCCCCTGGGTCCCAGCCATTCACAGATGGGGAGGGGGGCTGCATGGCCCCCCTCTACTGTCTGAAATTGGCCCTGGGAATCCCATCCCACAGGGCATGCCCATCTTTAAGTGGGAGCCCTCAGCCCAATGACTCTCCATTGGGACTAGGGGAGAGCCTTAAGGCTCCCACTGCCCTTGCCGGCTCCCTGCCTCCTGTAGGATCTGGCATTGCTTTTAGAAATAAGGAACTGCTGCAAAGGCCACTCGCTGTGCCTAAAAGCAATGTTGCTCCTCTTCTAGCAAGCAAGAGCATTTTTTATGCTCTTGCTTGCTAGAAGTGGAGTATTTGCAATGGCTTGGCGAGAGCGGTGAAGCTCCCGTCAAGCCATAGCACCCAGCTATGTCCCAGGGGTTGCACCCCAGGACATAGCAGGAGCCAGCACTGGGGGTGGTGGTCCCCAGGGTCATGTATGGCTCCAGGAGGGGGGCCATGCAGCACCCGTCCTTTCTTACAATTTCCCCCGGGAGGTGGTGGTCCCCGTTGCAGCAGGTGGGTCCACGGGCCCTCTTCTCATTATTTTCAAGTGAAGCCCCTGGGAGGTGGCGTCCCTGGGGCTGAGGGATCCAAAAGGCTGCCCCCTTTCTAAAAATAAATAAGTCCTGGGGAGGTGGTGGTCCTCAGGCAGTGCCTCCCTCACATTTTTCTAAAAAAGCAAGGGGAGGTGGTGGCCCTCAGGACATTAGTAAGCCCCAGGCAGGGTGCCCATGCACCCCTCCATAATATTCAAATGCACCCTGGACCGACCCACCCGGGGGTAGATTAGAAACGAAGCGTGGGAGGCCATGCTTGGTTTTTTCTCTTTTTTGGCAGGATTCATAGATCCAGCGTGACTCCCACTGAAATTTTTTTTTTAAATGCTTTTTTGGCCCTGTAGGGTTCCTATTGGACTTCCTCCCCCCCAAGAAGCTTCGGAGGTCAGGGCGTTTCTACCCTGCCCCCTTTTCCTTAACTTTTTTTCATTTTTTATGACTGCCAACACTTTCTGGTTTAAAGTGCTGGCAGCCAATAAGATCTCAGCACGAGTCACACTTCTGCGTCACTAGATATACAATTGGAAATTTCTTTAAATAACTCTGCAACTAATGAAGGGATTTACACCAAATCACAAAAAGGCACTTCACTAGACCAACATCTGATGTCCTGCCAAATTTGGTGTAATACCATTCAGCAGTACGGGCTGCAGCAGTGTCTAAAGTTCCTATGGAAATTAACACGTGAAAAATGTGTTTCATGCCAGAAATTGTGTAGCTGAAGAAGCCAACAGAAACTTTAAGTTTTGTGGAATTGATCAGGTGAAAAGGGTCCCTTAGGGGGGAAACAGAGAAATGTGCTTGAGGCGAAAAGAAGCAATGTGGATAATGAGATTACAAGCGGTTGCGGAGGGATTTAACATTAACCATGAATTACAGTACTTTTTAGGTGACTGAAGGATGTAACGCCATTACATATAATGTCACATGCATTCATTGTTCCTCCATCACAATAACTGATTATGGGATAGGCGATGTTTCTGGATTAAATTAATCAAAACCTTCATAGGCTTAGCCACACTTTGATTAATACCATTAAATGCTTTTGAAGATAGAATTTCAAATAATTAATTTACTGTTTAGCCATTCTTATACCATTCTTATACAAAATGGTCTGCATCATATTGAGACTGATATCAGGCAGTCAGTATTTTGGTTTTGCCCACAGTGAACATAACTACACCCCCTGTCTATATATATAAATGTGTCAGATGCAGGGGACCCTTGTCAAGAACTCTGTTGGCATCTTGGTTTGCAGTGGATGGGGAAAATAAACTTTTTACTAAATTGAGTGTGTGCTTGAGCTTTGTATCAGTTGACCTTTGTGTCCAACTGGGGAGGTTGGGTGGGCATCCCACCTCTTTGAAGCGCCGCAACACAATATTGGCCTAATGAATAGAGTGTGTACGGTTAAGTGAGCGCCATCGTGCTTAAATCACCCTCCATCAGTATTTACTGTGTTGTTAACCTTAGGTCTGAGATTCCATAGCAAAGGCGTTTGTTTCTTTATTAACTTTGGAGTTGTTTGACAAATCTTTACGAAACTTTCCCCAAAAACTTTTCAGCCATTTTGAGTCTGTTGATGGAGCGGGTAGTACCAAATTTTGTATACCCCCCTATTCTGCATGAATATACTAGTTGAATAATCTATTAATTATAATATTACTAAACGAGCTTGCATGTGTATTAATCAACCTTATTAATATACGAAATATGCGTGGGATTTGCATTTTGCATGGCTAAATATTTTTTATGACTTAAATCCGTACCCATACTAACTTTAGTATATGTATTAAATAGAATAATTGCATGATATATGTGGCTTTTGTGATGTTTCTGTAATGTTGCCCAAGATGACATCAAATGGGTGAATATGAATGCTTTAAATGTCGCTATACACTAGATAATTACAAGCACATAGAGGGATTAGTAAGGGATTAACATTTTATTCATTAATTTTATGTATTAATTACTCCTTTATGTTTGTTTCGCTTAAGTTGTCCTTTGGGCCTAAAATCAAAACGGCCGCTGACGCGACATGGCGTGATGGTCACCATTCCACGAGGTTTCGGGTGAAGTGCGCCTGCGCAACAGTTTGTTCCTGTGGCCTCGTCATGAACTTTGCCTTACTGTACCCAAACAAGGCCACGGTGGGAAATCAGCCAAGTGACAGCACAAAGAACATTTACAAGAAACCGGAATGAACCAAACTATGACATAACCCCTCAAACTGTGCTAAACCTCACCGGACGATCTCAACCGAACAATCAGAAATGTCCAAATTTTGTAAATTGTTGCATCATGACCTTACTTTTATTATAAAAATGGTGGTAGAATAAAGAGACTTGCGCATATTTCCCCTTTTCCTTTTGCTGACGAAGACGACGGTGACGCTACGTGACGCTACGTGACGCTACTATCTAGGGTGACTGCTGCGTTCCTGAATCTTTGACGGACTGAATGATGCCCAACATCTGATGAACTACGAACTTTAATTCTATGGGCACTGACTGATGCTTGCACGTTTTGTTCCTAGTCCAGTCTTTGGGACTGTAGCGTGCTGCACGAAGAACTTTGCTGCCATTGACCGAATGACAGCCAATTTGGTATTGACGAGTTAATGACTTAGAGGACGCCCCAATAGCCAGATTAGGTAAATATGGTGTTCTGTGATTTACATGAAATTTGATATAAACTTGCTAAATGCTGATTTAAACTTTTCAATAATTATTAGATAAACAGATATTGATTAACAAGAAATGCGTTAGTGTGATTTATTAAGGGAGGTAAGATCGAAATCTTGAAATGTGTTTTAGCTGGTTCTAAATCATTATGAACCAATCCAACTAATTTGAACCATCGATCTCATGGGAGGAGTGCCTTGATGTTTTAAGATTGAGATCTGCAGGAGAAAGAGTATTAAGGTATAAATATGTAAAAATCTTTCTATAGGTCATAAGGTATTCCTTTCATGTCGAGTATTTGAACCGCTCATCTCTCCTGTATGTTCAAACCAGTGTGAAGTGACGTGTGAATGTTGGTGTTATGGGCCCCACCAATGACTGCATGTGTGAAAGTTTAGTGTGATATCTGGTCTGTGACAAAAGTGAGGTTATCGGAAACAGGTCTTGTTCATTTCCCTGTTACCTAAGTTTGGACGCTCCAACAGTTTTTCTGGTAGCAGAGTTATGGTTTTTATTGTTTTGGTTCTATGATTATTGCTTGTACATTGCTTATTGATTATTGATTGGTATTGGTTTATGTATTAACACTATATGTTGAGTCGCGTCAAGTTCTATGTTGTTTGACGGCTTCTGGGATGTAGGAAGTCGGAAGTTTGTAACGGTTCCATAGTAGAGCAGAGGTAAGCGCTGCTCTCGAGAAAGACGGAATTTTGTTGTCCTGTAGGTATACAGGGGAAACGTGTAACGATTGAAGTTGCACGACGCATTGTCTGGGTTCGATTCGGTGACATCGTCGTGTGTTGCCATTAGAAACATCTCCTGTATGAAAGAAGTGTATGGTAGCGAAGGTCACCTGTGAAATTTTGGTCTTAGGTACCAGGAGTCCAGAAGGAACTCTGATAACGCTTATCACTGGAAAGGAAATAGGTGTTCTCTAAGCTTGTTAGAAGGATAAAGTAGAGGGAAGTGCTACTTTGTTAATGAGTGTCATAATTCTGTAGTACGACAGACTGTTCGCTGTTCTCGGGAAAGACAGAAATCTGTGTGAATGAACTACATTTTCCGTGTGAAAGTGTGTGAATGAAAAGGCATTCAGGTTAATTGTGAAACTCTGGTTTTATTTCTCAGGAGCATTGGGTCTCCAACTAGGTGTCTTAATTCTGGAGAAACAGTTAGCTAATGCTTGCTAGAAGGGTAAGGTAGAGGGATGTGCTATCAACGGAAGTAACAATTCCGTAGTAGGGCAGAGGTAAGCGCTGCTCTTGGGAAAGATGGAATTCTTGTAAAAAAGGTCATTACCTATTCTTTGGTTAGCGAAGCGGACAATGGTGGCGTTTTTATGTCGTTACTAATAGATTTGTAAGTAAAAAAGAACGTAAGAAAAATTACCGATAACATTTTGTAAAGGAGGGGTCAGCAGGAGCAGGAGCAGGAGCTGCGACAGCGAGAAAAGCTGATGTCAGAAAAGCCGCACTGGGATTGGCTAGTCAGTGAGAAACGTAGATGCCCCTGATTAACGTGCTAGTGTATGCCACGCTAGGAGTGGAGAATTACAGGGTGACGTAGACGTTACTGATTGGTGCGTAAGTGTGAGACGCGCTGGGATTAGAGAATTGCAGAAGTGACATAGACAATTCGGATTGGTGCGTTAGTGTGAGTCACGCTACGATTGGTTAAAACAACAGAACAGTCGTAAGGAAAAGACTAGCAATACACGAAAGACAAAATGATGTATTACGATCCACCTGAAAAAAGAGAAGAAAACCTGGTTTGGAAAAATCAAGGAATTGTTTAAAGAGGATAAACCTATTGTGACTAGGGAGGGACAGTTGCTTCCCCCACCGAAAACCCCCACATCCTTTATGGTTGCGAAATACGGATATCATACTTGTATTTGGTTAGACAATTGGGTAAAATATACGAAAAATGAAGGAGTTTTGGCATTTCCAGAGCATGGTTCGTTTAATTTTGCGGTTTTGAGAAATTTAAGAGAGAAAATGATGAATCTAGAACCAAGACCTAGACCAACACAGTTTGAAGCACTGAGAGAATGGGAAGATGAGATGCATGACAGAAAGAGACAGAGGAGTGGCGGAAGCTATAGATACATGTTTGGTAGATATGGGCATGAAAATCATGATGACAGAATGAGGAGGTGGCGGAATGCAAGTATGACTGATGGTTTGTTTCCTGTAAGAAATGCTGAAGAAGTTGGAAGTAGAAAATGTAAGGAAAAGAGACATAATATAGAATCAGGAGGGTATGGAGTGAATGAATCGGTAGATGATGTTCTTGACGACATGTTTTATAAAAATCCACCCCGTATCAACCAGAATCTGAAATGTTGACACCAAGTGCCCCAATGAGAGAAACTTTGCGAATCATTAAGACTGAACCAATATCTCAAGAACTAGAGAAAAATAATTCCTTCAGAGAGATAGAGAGAAAATCAGATGATAAAGTGAGTGATGAAAATTCGGCAGAATTAGCAAAAACAACTTTAGAATTAACTGAAAAGATAAGAGAATTGACTAAAAATTTAGAAGCTGTGACTATAGGCCCTGTGATGTCTATTTTTGATAAACAGAAAGATAGTGAACATTGTTTAACGGTCCCTTATAACAGTAATAAACAGACTGAGAGGCTAAAGAAAGCATAGATGAAAATCCATGGAGACAAACAATGGGTACGATCGAGCCAAATGTTCCTAAAAACATGATATTAAGTCCAAATATAGCAGAAAAACATGCAATGACTATGGAATCAGTATTAGAGACTCAAAAAGACTTAGAACGAAGTAATGTAGAGAAACCAGTGGGTCCTACTTCGGAAGAATTAAGCGAATGGTTGAGGAGCTTGCAGAGAAAAGACAGAGAATCCCAATCAATAGATGTGGCCAAGCTACGAATGGTTCTGGAAGAATTAATAGTAGGAACTATCCCCACAGAGAAGTTAAAAACTTATCAGGACAAGGAGTTACTATTTTTGTGCTAAAGTATAACTTGGAGAGCAAAAAATCTGCATGAAAGATTAGAAGAAGTAGCAAATGAAATGGGCATAGATATTGAAAAGGTAAAGGCTCTACAAAAACTATATTGAATAGATTTTACTGAAAAAGATATTGAAAATTTGAATACCACAGGACGAATAAGTCAGTATTAAGGAAATAATTATCTTGTTAAGAAAATGGGGAGATGTGGATAAATGGAGGAGCAGGTGGTACCGAAAACCAGATGATACCTCAGATAAAACTTTTGCAGCTTTTCCTGTTAGAGAAAAGGAGAAAATAGTGACAGAATGCCTCATGAGAGAAATTCCAGGAGGAGGATATGTACATGTTCCATGGACTAGGCAGGATATTTTGTCATTTCCAAATGATTTCCCTCGACTACGCGAAAAGCCAGTCGAGTGGTATAGGCAAGTGGACAGATTTGTAAAATTATCCAAAGTTCTGTGGATTGATTTAAACAGCCTTTTTGACATAATAGTACCAGCAGATTTATGGACAGAGTGTAAAATAGTGATAGACTGGCCTGCAAAAGACAGGTGCCCCTGATCCAGAAGTGATGAGGAAATATGAACAAGTAATTACCTTTTGGAAAAACAAGGTACCTCCTAAAGAAACTGATTGGGTAAAAATTTACCAAACTCATCAGGAGAGTAAGGAGTCAGTACACGCGTGTTACGAAAGATTAATACTCGCGTTTAAGCAGTTCAGTGGTGATGAAAACTTGAGTGAAAAGGATTTGAGTCATTTTGTATACAGATTTGTATATGGTCTACATCCAGAAATTAGTGAAATGATCAAACAACTCACTGTAGATTGGCAAAATAAGAAAATAGATGAAGTATTAAGACATGCAAAATATTTTAGTGATGAAATTAAAGCCAAACAGCGAAAATAAAAAGAGAAAGCTATGTGGGCACAGGTAAAGGTAGCAGAAAGACAAGAAGCTCAGTTAATGGAACAAGAAAATAATACTGGTCCCAGACCAAAATATACTCCTGGGAAAGGTAAAGGACATTTTAATATATTAGAAGCTAAAAAGAAATTCCCATGTCATAATTGCGGAAGAGTAGGGCATTGGAAATCCGAGTGTAAATTTCCCCCAAGTACTAACAATGAAAATCCATCATTGAATCCACAGGTGCAGAATGAGGTGAGTGGTCAACCGCAGCGACAGCAGCAGGTTGTTACCCAACAGAATCAGGTGCCAAAACCACCTTTTCCACAGAGTGTAAACTCACAGAACTACAGTAATGAGACAGGATTCTACAACGAAGAACAGGTAACTAAGCTGCCTCGCGCTAGCGCTGTTTCAGAATATTGTCTACAACGCAATGAGAGCGAGTCAGAAGAAGGTTATTGATGGTGCCGAGGGGAGGAAGAAGAGTGCATACTTGGCGCAACTCTAGAAGTAGACCAGATAGGCCCATTTGTAGACGGAAAAGTAAATGAAGAAAATATTACTTTCCTAGTAGATACTGGTGCTACTCGATCAACTGTTAGGTCAGCTGATGTTAAGAATCTTCCTCTCTCGGACGAAACAATCCAAGTAGTTGGTGTATCCAACAGACAGATTAAAAAGCATCTTACAGAACCAGTGAAAGTTAGCATAGGGTAATTTTCTGAAATGCACCGCTTTGCTGTGTACGATTCAAGTCCTGTAAATTTGTTAGGTAGAGATTTGTTGTGCAAAATGAATTGCATCATATTTTGTACCCCTGAGATCCCTGATGAAGACGTACTGTATAAAATGACTATAGCAAATAGGGAAACAGAGATTACTGAAGCCTATGCTGTATTTAACCCTGATGAATTACCAAAAGAATTGAAACAGACTGTAAAGGCAGAAGTCGGGAATTTCACGGGAGAAGATGTAGGACTAATGAGAAATGTGGACCCAGTAAAAATAACAGTGGAAGAAGGAATAAGCTATCCAAATATCCCTCAATATAAATTGACACCTGAGATAATTGAAGGAATTACTCCCATAATTGAGAAAATGACAAAACAAGGCATTTGAGAGAAATAATGAGTAGTCCATGTAATTCACCAATCATGGGACTGAAAAAGCCTAATGGAAAGTTCAGGATAGTACAAGATCTGAGAAAGATAAACAAAATTGTTGTATCATGTTGTCCCATTGTACCAAATCCATCTGTGATTTTGTATCAGATTCCCCATGATGCAGAATGGTATACAGTGATTGACTTATGCCACGCTTTCTTTTCCATGCCATTGCACCATGACAGCCAGCAAATTTTTGCGTTTCGTTTTGGCGAACTTATTTTGGCTTGGTGCTGAATCCCACAAGGGTATACAGAAAGCCCCTCAATATTTAATCAGATATTGAAAAAGTCCTTAGAAAGCCTAGAAATGCCAGAGAATTCAGTGTTAGTACAATACATCAACGACCTCCTTGTGGTGTCAAAAACTTGTGAAGCTTGCGTGATGGACACCATAGCATTGCTGAATCATTTGGCTGATGGAGGACTTAAAGTGTCACCATCAAAGTTACAATTTTACCAAAAGGAAGTACATTATTTAGGCCATAACATCGAAAATGGACTGAGAAAAATAACAATAGACAGAATTAGGATAATAAAGGAATGAGAGCCCCCATGACGCAAAGAGAGGTGAGAATGTTTCTTGGAATGGTTGGGTATTGTTGGCAATGGATAAGCAACTTCTCCCTGATTGCAAAGCCTTTGGTACATTTGACTAGAAGTGATGTGAGAGATCCCATTGAGTTGAGTAAAGAAGAATTGGCAGCTTTCAAGTGATTGAGAGATGGTCTGTGTGAAGCGCCAGCATTAGGTATGCCTGATTATGAAAAGGAGTTTGAATTGTAGTGCAGTGAGAGGAATGGATGTGCACTCTCTGTATTAATACAGAAGCATGGAAAACTGAGAAGACCAATTGCATATTGTTCATCTATGCTAGACCCAGTAGCTGTAGCCTTACCTGGATGTCTGAAAGCAGTAGCTGCTACCTGTAGGAGTTTGGAACAGAGTGAAGGAATTGTAATGGGATATCCTGTGAAAGTGTTTGTACCTCATGATGGGGCAATCCTTTTAACAAGGAGTCGCACTCAGTTCATGACCCATAGTCGGCTGACTAAATATGAGAAAGTCATATTAGGTGCAACAAAAGTGAGCCTTGAGAGATGCTTGAATGTGAATCCTTCAACGTTGTTACCTGATGCTGAGAATGTTGAAGTCAGAGACGATGTGGATCATGATTGTCTGGATGTACTCGATTTCTGTACCAATCCACGTCCGGATATAAAAGATATACCGTTACCAGAAAGTGATTTTGTGATGTTTGTGGACGGATCTTGCTTGAGAACAGATGACGGAATGCTGAGTGCAGCATATGCGGTATGTACGGTTGCAGCAGTAATGGAAGCATCCTACCTGAAGGGAGTAAAATCAGCCCAGGTAGCTGAGCTTGTTGCTTTTACTAGAGCATGCAAGATAGGAAAGAATGTGAGAGTGACTGTGATAACTGATAGTCAGTATGGGATTGGTGTGGTGCATGACTTCGGCCAAATATGGCTACAGAGAGGATTTTTCACTTCGAGTGGCCGTTGTAAAGTGTGCTGCACATAACCAATCAAAGGATTACACTGCAGTCGGCAACAAATATGCCAACAACATGGCTCAATACTGTGCACGAAACCAAAATTCTATAGGGCAAAGGAGAGAGACATGAATTCTTGCACCCTAATGTTTACTAACATTGTGGGTACATGGGAGGAAGTGAGACACTTGCAGGAAGAAACAGGAGATGAGGAAATGAAGCAGTGGGTAAAAGCAGGATGTGCACCAAGGGAAAAGGATCATGTGTGGGTCTATCGGGATGGAAGACCAGTTATGCCTGATAGCATGGTGTCTGCCATGGCACGGATGTATCATGGACAGGGACACATAGGGAGAGACGCTATGATAAGGTCATTTAAACAGACCTGGTACAATGCAAAGTTTAGAGTTGTAGCAGAGAGTCTTTGTCAAAGATGCCTTATATGTCAGCAGTACAATCCCGGAAGAAAAACCGTAGAGAGTCTAGGAACAATAGGTCGAGAGGAGGGCCTTTCACCAGAATGCAGGTTGATTTAATTAAAATGCCTCCCTGCAACAGGTTGAGGTATGTTCTAGTGATGGTCTGTTTATTTTCTAGATGGGTAGAAGCATATCCAACAAGAAGAAGCGATGGAATCATAGTGGCAAAATTGCTTTTGAGGGAATTCATTCCCAGATTTGGGTTCCCAGTAACAATTGAGACAAACAGAGGAAAACATTTTCATAATGAGATCATAAAATTAATTTGTGAAGCATTGAATGTACAACAGAAATTTCATTTCATTGTGCCTATCGCCCAGAGGCTTCTGGTGTGTTGGAACAAGTAAATGGTACCATCAAAAACAGAAAAGGGAATGTTAGACCTGTCAGCCCTTTGGGTGGTCCCTCCTCATCATTATTTATTTTGTCCCACTCTTGCCTCAAACCCTGTTAGAATTTTTCCTTTTTGGGAACCACCAGACTTTTTAGTGTTGATGCAGGGTCAGGGAGCCATTTTCCCTACCCCTGGAACTTCTGTCTGAGGGCCTGAGACACAAAATGGTGGCCACCCATTGTCACCTGTTACATCACTGGAACCTACTAGTACCTTCCAGAACATTCTAGAACCCTGGGGCAGAGGGAGGCAGTTTAGAATGTTGGGAAGCCATCTCAGGTTGACAGTTGGCAGTTGGCAGTTGGCATCTGACTAGAGAGGAGAGAGGACAGAGATTCAGAAGGAGGAAGGAGTGAGGCAGCAGGGGTGGAAACCAGTGCTTGGAGTGGGGTCCAGAAACCCACCCTTGATGCTAGTCCCTACTGACCGAGCCCAGCCTAGTGCCCTGTGTGGGATAAAGACCAGAAAATCATCTTAAGGACCTGAACAGCCGGAACAGGCCTTAAAGGAGAAGAACAGCAAGTTCCTGACCTGTTTGGTGGAATCCTCCTGGAGACCCGACGTCGAGAAGCCTGGAGACCTGGAGCCCGAGGTGGAGAAGCGGCGCTGACAGAAGGCAGACGTCGTACCCGGAGCCGCTAGAGGTCGAGTGAGGACGCCGACGGAGGTCGTGGAGAGACACCGGAGGTCGAGTAGGAAGTCACCTGAGGTCGAGGTGAGGCGTCGACGGGGGAGTGAAGTCCGCCCTCCAGAGTCGCCGGAAACCAAGGTGAAGCGCGCAGGAGGTCGGGAGTGGAGGTCGCACTCCGGAGTCGCCTGGGGTCGAGGTGAAGCGCGCAGGAGGTCGGGAGTGGAGATCGCACTCCGGAGTCGCCGGAACCCGAGGTGGAGCCGACGGAGGTCGGGAGTGGAGGTCGCACTCCGGAGACACCCGGAAGCGGGGAGACCGTGACCTTGTGACGCCGGAACACGACATCGAGCCAAGGCCGCCCAGCGACATCGATCCGGAGCCGCCTCACGGCACCAACCCGGTGTCAAGTAAAGCAGATCGACGCGACATCGAACCGAGGCCACCCAGCGACATCGAACGGAACCGCCAGACGGCATCGACACGGCGTCAAGTGGAACAGATCGACGCGACATCGAACCGGAGCCATCCAGCAACGTCGACCCGGCGCCGAGCGGAGCCGATCATCGTGAAAAGGGCAGTAAGTGGTAGAAAGGGCATCTGAGGCCCTGTGGAGCCCTAAAAGACCATTCTAGGGGCTAGAGGGGTGTTAGAACCAGCCTGGGAGTGCCAGGGGTGAACTGAGACTGGTGTAGTGACCTCTGTGAGGGTTTATGTATTGTGGGGGAGCCAGATCCATAGGTTACCCTTATTCTACCTCAGTTCAGGCCCAGCCTTGACCAATCTAGGTGGGACACCCCCCATGTCATCTAAATGACCACAAGCTGTACTTGGGCATAGTAAAACCAGACTACCTCATAAATGTGATCTGATTTGCAATTGTTTTTGATTGCTTATATTATTTATTGAAGGCGTTTTATTTATGGTCTGACTGTATTTATTCCTGCATAGTATTTATTGTCTGACAGTATTTAATTGCCCTCTGTATTTATTGCACCTATATTTATTCCGTGTTTATTTATGACCTGATCCTATTTATTGAAACCCCACTGTGGTAATATTTATTTGACCTGCTCTTTTGAGGAAAATCTTATTGTATTGTATTGTATTTATTTTCATGAAACCTGCAACTAAGAGAAAAAGATAAAGACAAGCTACTTACTTTCATAATTTTTACGGTGTAGTGTCGTTTTTGGAACGGATGAACGCATGGTTATTGTGAGGGTGTGACGTACGCTTAGCACGGTGCCTGACCCCCGACCGCTCGAGCCAAGCTACCGTTGTGCTTGGGAACCTGGTGACTGCTGACCCGGTTGCCCGGTTTCCAACATAAAATTGGTGTTCAGTGGTGGGATAGAGCTGTGCTTGCGTCCACTCGACAATAACTGTGGGTAGTCCATAGGCCTACACCGGGAGTTTTCTCAAAGCGGACTTCCTAATTCTGAGTTTTGTTTTTTCCAAATTTACTCTGGTGGTGGGAGGAGGTATTATAGAAGGTACCCCCCTACATAGCTTCTGTAAACACCTGTCTTCTAATCTGAGTGGGCAAAATGGAGTTTGTGTTGGAAGATGTGGAAACTTACACTGTGGCCCAACTCAGAGAGTTTTGTCAGAGAGAGGGGGTGTTTTGTCCCCAAGGTGCAAAGAAGGGTGAACTCCAGACCAGCTTGAGGGCTTGGGGGGAGGCACGACAAGAAAGTAAGGCTGAGCAGGAGGACAGGGATGGAGAGCCTGACAGCGAAGGGGGCTGGGTTGTACCAACCTGAGGTGGGGAACCTGTTAGCGGGGCCCAAAACTCTTTCCAGGAAGGGCAGCACTGTCTCTAGCTGTGGCTTATCTGAAGCGGAGTTAATTGACCGGAGGGAGAAAAGACAGCTCACATGGAAGTTGGCGGAGCTGGAGAAAGAAAAGGAGGAACGGAGGATGGCTCACGAGTTGAGGCTCAAGGAGATGGATCTCCAGATCCTACAAGTCGGGGCACACACTGTTCCTAATGGTGGCAGCCAAGACAGAGAAATCACCAGGGAACCCAAACCCTATCTGCCAAAAGACATAGTAGCTAGCTATAGTGCAGGGGATGATATTGCCAAGTGGCTAGCGGCCTATGAGGTCTCTTTAAGGGCCCATGGGGTTCCAGAGAAATATTGGGGAGGGGGATTGTACAAATACATGCCTCCAGCTGGTAGGGATGCATTATTGGCCCTAGAGCAGGATGAGCAGACCCACTACCCCACCATGAAAGTGGCGCTCGTAAGAAAGTTTGGACTAACACCCGAGAAATACAGACAGAAGTTCCGGGGTAGCCACAAACTGGGCACACAGAATTGGGTGGATTTCCTGGACTATGCGAAGAAGGCATTAGAGGGTTGGATTCAGGGCAGTGAGGTGAGGGACTACGAGGGGTTGTTTGATTTAATGTTGAAGGAACACCTGCTCGAAAAATGTTTCCCCGAACTGCGTCAACACCTGGTGGATAGCAAGCTGACCAATCCCCGGAAGCTTGCTGAGGAGGCGGACATTTGGGCTAGTACCCGGGTGTCCACAAGGGGGACTGGAGGGGATACTCAAAAGGCCGGACAGGGCGCCCCCCAGAAGAAAGAGGGAGGGGAAAAGAAAAAGGAGTTCTCTAAAGGCCCCCAAAATAGTTTCCCAGGGAAGGGAACAGGATTCACCCCTAGGGCTAACCCACCCAGAAACCCTAATCCTGGCCAGAGTCAGCAGCCAAGGGTTGTCCATTGCTTCGAGTGCGGTGGCGTTGGACACTATAAGGGAGATGCGAAGTGCCCGAGTGGAGATCGCACTCCGGAGACACCCGGAAGCGGGGAGACCATGACCTTGTGACCCCCTCCCATTGGAGGAAAGGCCCCCGGAATAGTTAGTGCAGTGCTCGGGGAGGAGATGCCCTTAACTAAGGGAAGGGAGTGGGCGGGTGTTACTTTAGTGTCCCTGGGAGAACGGGAGATGGTTCCTAAGATCCAGGTGCCCGCAAATACCGTAAAGTATGGGCAGTGGGTCACCATCAACGGCCAAAGAGGGGAGGCTCTGAGAGACACAGGAGCCAGTATGACTATGGTACGTAGCCAACTGGTGTCTCCAGAGCAGGTAATTCCCGATGTACTCCACCCAGCCGCGATGGCTGACGGCAGAACAGGCCACTATCCGGTGGCCGAGGTTCCCTTTGAATGGGAGGGGGTTGCAGGTTCACTTCGAGCTGCCGTAAGCCCTGCCGTGCCAGTCGATTGTCTGCTGGGGAATGACATGGAGCACAATGCTTGGAAGGAGGTGGAATACCGGACTCATGCTGAGATGCTGGGTACACCTGACTGGGCCTGTGTGAGCACAGGGTCTGCGACTACCCGGAGAGGGAGTTCGTTTCGGCTGGAGCCTGGAACAAAGGCCCAGCCAGCTGCCGACCAAGGGAAGAACCGAGGACAGGGGGAGCCTGTCTCAGCATCCGCGCCCCGTGTGACGGATAGGCCACCGGAGGTGGTGGACCAGGAGTCCGCGGTGGGGGATGTTACCAAACTGGAGGACCTACCCATCCCGGCCGAGTGGCACGTGGAGGGAGGGCCGACCAGGGAGGAATTCTGCAAGGGCCAGAGGGAGTGCCCTACCCTTGAGGGACTGAGGCGACAGGCCGAAGCCCAGGCAGCAGGGAACGTTGAGGGGAACTACAACGTTTACTGGGAGGATGGCCTCCTCTACAGTGAACCCAAGGCACCCCTACATGGATCGTCACGAGCCTTAGTAGTCCCTCAACGTTATCGAGCCTTCCTACTGGAGTTGGCTCACGAGATCCCCTTGGCAGGACACCTGGGGCAAGACAAGACCTTCGCCCGTCTTGTCCCACACTTTTATTGGCCGCAAATGAAAGTGTCGTCCGACACCTACTGCCGGACATGTGTGTCTTGCCAAGCCAGTGGGAAAACAGGGGTGAAGCTGAAAGCTCCCCTGGAACCACTTCCTGTCGTTAGCACCCCCTTTGAAAGGGTGGGCATCGACATTGTGGGTCCGTTAGATCCACCTACTACAGCTGGTCACAGGTTTATCCTGGTTCTGGTGGATCATGCCACACGGTACCCAGAGGCCATACCTCTGAGGACCATTACTGCACCTGTTGTGGCTAGGGCCCTGATGGGAATCTTTACCCGAGTGGGTTTTCCCAAGGAAGTTGTGTCCGACAGGGGGACCAACTTCATGTCAGCATACATGCGGGCGATGTGGAAGGAGTGTGGAGTGACCTACCGGTTCACCACTCCTTACCACCCCCAGACCAATGGTCTGGTGGAGAGGTTCAACAAGACCTTGAAAGGCATGATCAGAAGTCTGCCTGAAAGCCTGCGGAGGAAATGGGACGTCCTCCTACCCTGTCTATTGTTTTCCTACAGGGAAGTGCCACAGAAGGGAGTGGGCTTCAGCCCCTTCGAGCTTTTGTATGGGCACCCTGTGCGTGGACCTCTCAGCCTGGTGAGAGACGGATGGGAAAGAACTCCCAGAAAGCTTCCCCAGGACGTGGTGAGCTACATGCTGGCCTTCCGGAGCCAGATGGCTAAGTTGTGGAAGCAAGCTTCTGACAACTTGGAAGCCAGCCAAGCAGTAATGAAGGCGTGGTATGACCACAATGCTCACCCGGTGGAGATGGAGCCTGGCCAGAAGGTGTGGGTGATCGAACCAGGAGAGCTTAGCGCCCTCCAGGATCGCTGGTCAGGACCCTTTGAGGTATTGGAGAAGAAGGGTAAGGCTACCTACTTGGTGGATCTTAAGACCCCTCGCCTGCCCCTACGGGTGCTGCATGCCAACCGCCTCAAACCCCACCACGAGAGGCCCGAAGTCATATTGATGATGGTGACTGACGGAGCAGAGGACGTGGAAAGCGAGCCTCTCCCCGACTTATTTGTGTCTCAAGAGAAGGATGGGTCGGTGGAGGGAGTGATTCTCTCCCCATCTCTAACTCCTGAACAGCAGGAGGACTGCCGCCAGGTCCTGGGACAGTACTCTTCGTTGTTCTCCCTTGTTCCGGGTAGGACTCACCTGTGCGTCCATGATGTGGACACAGGAGACAGCCCACCTGTGAAGTCCAAGATCTACCGGATGTCAGACAAGGTGAAGGCCAGCATTCACAGTGAAGTCACTAAGATGCTGGAGCTAGGAGTGATCGAACCTTCCAGCAGCCCCTGGTCCAGTCCGGTGGTGTTAGTACCAAAAGCTGCACCACCGGGTGCCCAACCGGAACTGAGGTTCTGTGTGGACTACCGGGGACTGAACTCAGTAACCAAGACTGATGCTCATCCGATCCCGAGGGCGGATGAATTGATTGACCGGCTGGGAGCTGCCCAATATCTAAGTACCTTTGACCTTACTTCGGGGTACTGGCAGATCTCTCTGACTGATGGAGCAAGGGAAAGGTCAGCCTTCTCCACGCCCAATGGCCACTACCAGTTCTGTGTGATGCCCTTTGGGCTCAAGAACGCACCTGCCACGTTTCAGCGTCTGGTGAACCAGATCCTCACTGGAATGGAGAGTTTCTCTGCTGCTTATCTGGATGACATAGCCGTCTTCAGTAACAGCTGGGAGGATCACTTGCGTCACCTGCAAGCTGTTCTCCAGGCCCTGAGACAAGCTGGATTGACGATCAAGGCCAGCAAATGCCAGATCGGGCAGGGGTCAGTAGTGTACCTTGGACACTTGGTGGGTAGGGGAGCGGTGCAACCCCTCCAGGCGAAAATCGAGGCTATTATGGCCTGGGAACCCCCCAAGACTCAGACTGAGGTCCGAGCTTTTCTGGGCCTCACGGGATATTACCGCCGCTTCGTGAAGGGATACGGTACCATTGTAGCCCCCCTCACGGAGCTCACGTCCAAGAAACAACCTCGACGGGTAGTCTGGACGGAGGCTTGCCAGCAGGCCTTTGTGAGACTGAAGCAAGCCATGTGCGAGGCCCCGGTCTTAAGGGCCCCAGACTTTTCCAAGGAGCTCATTGTCCAGACGGATGCATCGGAACATGGCATTGGGGCAGTGTTATCGCAACTCAATGAAGAGGGTCTGGATCAACCCGTGGTCTTCCTATCCCGGAGACTACTTCCCAGGGAACAGAAGTGGAGTGCAATAGAGCGTGAAGCCTTTGCCGTGGTATGGGCTCTGAAGAAGTTGCGGCCATACCTGTTTGGCTCGCACTTCCTGGTTCAGACCGACCACAGACCCCTTCGTTGGCTGATGCAGATGAAGGGGGAGAATCCCAAGTTGCTGAGGTGGTCTATCTCCCTACAGGGAATGGACTTTCAGGTGGAACATCGGCCTGGAGTGGACCACGCCAATGCAGATGGTCTCTCAAGGTATTTCCGCCTTAGTGATGAGAACTCCCAAGGGGTTGGGTAGCTCTCCCCACTTTCAGCTGGGGGGGATGCATGTTAGACCTGTCAGCCCTTTGGGTGGTCCCTCCTCATCATTATTTATTTTGTCCCACTCTTGCCTCAAACCCTGTTAGAATTTTTCCTTTTTGGGAACCACCAGACTTTTTAGTGTTGATGCAGGGTCAGGGAGCCATTTTCCCTACCCCTGGAACTTCTGTCTGAGGGCCTGAGACACAAAATGGTGGCCACCCATTGTCACCTGTGACATCACTCGAACCTACTAGTACCTTCCAGAACATTCTAGAACCCTGGGGCAGAGGGAGGCAGTTTAGAATGTTGGGAAGCCATCTCAGGTTGACAGTTGGCAGTTGGCAGTTGGCATCTGACTAGAGAGGAGAGAGGACAGAGATTCAGAAGGAGGAAGGAGTGAGGCAGCAGGGGTGGAAACCAGTGCTTGGAGTGGGGTCCAGAAACCCACCCTTGATGCTAGTCCCTACTGACCGAGCCCAGCCTAGTGCCCTGTGTGGGATAAAGACCAGAAAATCATCTTAAGGACCTGAACAGCCGGAACAGGCCTTAAAGGAGAAGAACAGCAAGTTCCTGACCTGTTTGGTGGAATCCTCCTGGAGACCCGACGTCGAGAAGCCTGGAGACCTGGAGCCCGAGGTGGAGAAGCGGCGCTGACAGAAGGCAGACGTCGTACCCGGAGCCGCTAGAGGTCGAGTGAGGGCGCCGACGGAGGTCGTGGAGAGACACCGGAGGTCGAGTAGGAAGTCACCTGAGGTCGAGGTGAGGCGTCGACGGGGGAGTGAAGTCCGCCCTCCGGAGTCGCCGGAAACCAAGGTGAAGCGCGCAGGAGGTCGGGAGTGGAGGTCGCACTCCGGAGTCGCCTGAGGTCGAGGTGAAGCGCGCAGGAGGTCGGGAGTGGAGATCGCACTCCGGAGACACCCGGAAGCGGGGAGACCGTGACCTTGTGATGCCGGAACACGACATCGAGCCAAGGCCGCCCAGCGACATCGATCCGGAGCCGCCTCACGGCACCGACCCGGCGTCAAGTAAAGCAGATCGACGCGACATCGAACCGAGGCCGCCCAGCGACATCGAACCGGAACCGCCAGACGTC
The DNA here is from genome assembly GCF_964204655.1 of Triturus cristatus. NCBI lineage: Eukaryota > Metazoa > Chordata > Amphibia > Caudata > Salamandridae > Triturus > Triturus cristatus. Next base: position 943,511,679 of record NC_140587.1, on the reverse strand, counting down.
ATCGACACGGCGTCAAGTGGAACAGATCGACGCGACATCGAACCGGAGCCGTCCAGCGACGTCGACCCGGCGCCGAGCGGAGCCGATCATCGTGAAAAGGGCAGCAAGTGGTAGAAAGGGCATTTGAGGCCCTGTGGAGCCCTAAAAGACCATTCTAGGGGCTAGAGGGGTGTTAGAACCAGCCTGGGAGTGCCAGGGGTGAACTGAGACTGGTGTAGTGACCTCTGTGAGGGGTTGTGTATTGTGGGGGAGCCAGATCCATAGGTGACCCTTATTCTACCTCAGTTCAGGCCCAGCCTTGACCAATCTAGGTGGCACATCCCCCATGTCATCTAAATGACCACAAGCTGTACTTGGGCATAGTAAAACCAGACTACCTCATAAATGTGATCTGATTTGCAATTGTTTTTGATTGCTTATATTATTTATTGAAGGCGTTTTATTTATGGTCTGACTGTATTTATTCCTGCATAGTATTTATTGTCTGACAGTATTTAATTGCCCTCTGTATTTATTGCACCTATATTTATTCCGTGTTTATTTATGACCTGATCCTATTTATTGAAACCCCACTGTGGTAATATTTATTTGACCTGCTCTTTTGAGGAAAATCTTATTGTATTGTATTGTATTTATTTTCATGAAACCTGCAACTAAGAGAAAAAGATAAAGACAAGCTACTTACTTTCATAATTTTTACGGTGTAGTGTCGTTTTTGGAACGGATGAACGCATGGTTATTGTGAGGGTGTGACGTACGCTTAGCATGGTGCCTGACCCCCGACCGCTCGAGCCAAGCTACCGTTGTGCTTGGGAACCTGGTGACTGCTGACCCGGTTGCCCGGTTTCCAACAGGGAAAATGTGTTTAGCCACGGATATGAAATGGCCTGATGTCTTGCTTATAGTACTCATGACTATTAGATCAATTCCAGACAGAACTACAGGGTTAAGCCCCCATGAAATCATCATGGGAAGAGCAATGCGTCATGTTTTCATACCAGTCAACAAGCTGTTGCCTATAACTGATGACTTGGTTTTGGATTACTGTAAGGGCCTGGCTGACGCAGTTCATTCTGTGTTTCATCAGGTTGGAGCAGATGCCACTACCCTTGAAAAGTAGCAAGCTAATGATCTGAGCCCAGGGGACTGGGTAAGAATAAAAGTACACAGAAGGAGGAACTGTTTGGTCCCACGGTGAGGAAAACCACGACAGGTGATTCTGACCACGACAACAGCTGTCAAGTGTGCCGGAATAAAGAACTGGATTCATGCTAGTCACACATTGAGAATTCCAAATCCAGTGGATAACCAAGAAGGAGAATATTTCAATGAATCAGAGACAAACTCTGAATCGGATGATAAAGAAATGAGAACAAGAGAAAATACTGAAAGGGGGGAATCAGAGCCAAGTCTGACTTTTGTTCCAAGAAGTATTTCTTTAAGGAGAAGGTTACAGATTTCTGATACCAGCTCAGACTCAGAGACTGAACAAGTAACCTTACATTCGAAAAAGACAGTGAACAGACAATTCAGGAGATTGTTGATAAAGAAGTTCCAGATGAAAGATTGAGAGAGATTCCACCTGAAATAACAAAGTTAGATGGACAGGTGCCAGATATGGAAAGAGAGGGAAAGATTCTTGCGGAAGACCCCCGAGGAGGTGTAGGTAACTCCAATATCCAGTTAGAGGAAGGGACAAATAGTCAGCAGTAAGATTATGCGCAAGAAACCCGAGGAGGGACAGAAGTAGGGAAAACAATAGAAGTGGTGGAAAGAAAAGCTGTTGAAAGTAAAAAGCAAGATGAAACAGAATCGGAGGAAAGTGAAGACGAAGTCCCGGAGGGTCGAGTCTTGAGAAAGAGAGCATGGAGAACTGAAAAGAATGATAAAGGAAGCAAATTGAAAAGGTCGGCAAGAGATTAAATTTGGCCAAACAAGATAAAAAGGCTGAGATATCGATTGACACGAGTAAACTCACCAAGAGCTGAACAGGTGAATGAAGTATCTAGTCAAGAAAAATCAAAAGATGAAGAAATAATTGTAATAGGGGAAAACAAAAGAACGAGAATGCCTAACCAGAAGTATAAGTCGCCGGAATGGATGTATGTGGCTCTGCCTGAAATAAAAGAAGAGGCGGATAGCCAAGAAAACCCAGAGGTGACTGTACCAGAAGTGGTTGAGGAAGACGAAGAATCAGAAATCCTGAGAGTTATCTTGTCCGATATTGGAGAAGAAACGGATGTTCAGGAAGTTCTAGATTGTGAAGGAAATGTGAAGGATGATCAAATGCCAAACTGAATACGACAGGAATGCTGCTAATGAGAAGACAATAAAATACGGAAAAGACAAAAACTGGTAGAACCAAGTAGGTGCTTAGAGCCTTGGGTTAGACAAACTAGTTGTGAAGTAGAAGAGGCTAGGTCAAAAGGTCATACTTACAAAAATGGCAAACACAGATAGTAGGAAAGATAGATGTATATTCTTAAAGCGATGGTGTAAAATGTGTTGTTGTTGTTGTACAGGATTACTAATGCTTCTGTGGAGTGTACTAGCTCTGATGATCTCATTTAAGGTTACCATAGACACAATAGAAGGACATAGTGAAAACAAAACTAATATAGAAAAGATTCAAAAGGTAATTCCGACTAAGATAGATAGAAATTATTTGCATAAAGACAGGTCTCTAACTGATTTTTCTAACAACGTATTTTCGAAACTACTGTATGAATATGTAAAGACAATGGACGTAAGGGACTGCTACGTTTGTATGCAGTTACCTGCATCTGTATCGGAGGGAGTGACCTATCACCACCTTCCAGTAACTTATGGAATAACATGTAGTGTAATAGCTAGTTTGTTTTACAAAACAGGGAAATTAGAATATTATTTTTCATATGTAGATAACATACTTTCAAAAGTACCTTCAATTAGCAAGCTATATAAGGTAAAACCTGCAAAGGTATTAGGCGAATTTTTCTTAGAGACTAAGGAACTAACATTAGAATATATATTTAGAAACAATTTAACTTGTAGTTTAAAGAAAGAGGAAAAGACGTTTTTGGATATGGTTGAAGAAAGGAGATTCAAAATGCAAAAGAAAGTATCTGAGGGAAAAGTGGAAAAGACAGTCTGGGATGTTGAAATAGAAAAACATCTGAAGGGAGAAGCTAGTCCAACTATGGCTTTAGATTGGACTCAGAAATGAAAATTATGCATTAGAAGGAATCAAACTGCAGATGATAATTACTTTGTAGATAATAGTTAGTGCCATGATACATACCGAATCATGGGTGGATGGGGATTTAAAGGAGGAAATTATCCAGTTTTTCCTGGGTTATATTTGATCTGCGGGAACAAGGCATATTATCGTTTGCCCGACCATTGGTATGGCACATGTTATGTAGGTCTGGTTTTCCCAAAGATATTCCACATGGGAAGAGGAGAAGATGGTGTACATAAATTAGGTAGTTATTTAGCACGTAGAAAGAGAGAATCTTGGTCAGAAATTGTAGGTGACATCTTTGGAGCATTGATACCAGCAGTGGGAATATCTCTGAATGCAAACAAAATTAGAAGGTTATCAACAGTAGTGGATAGCTTGTCAACAAGCACCGCTGGAGGATTTCTATTGGTAAATACTGAAATGGTTGCCATGTGTGCCATGGAAATGCAAAATCGACTTGCCCTTGATATATTATTGGCAACAGAGGGTGGAGTCTGTGGAATGCTGAAAGTCCAACATTGTTGTACTTACATTCCAGACGAAAGTAAAGATCTGAAAATTTATAATAAAAATATAACTGATCTGCATGAGGAAATTGCACCACTGGAGGTTGAAAGTGTTTGGGAAAAGATTGGAAGGAAAATATCTTCTATTAAAGATATCTTAGTAAACTTAGGTAGTACCTTTTTAGGAAAAATCTTATTTCCATTAACAGGTGTGATTTTTGTAGTATTAATATTAAGATTAGGATGTCTATGTCATAATAGGAAGAAAAACCAGAAAAAGGGAAAAAGAGAAAATTTAAGAAGAAGACAGGATAAGAAACAAGAGAGAGAGTTTGAAGAAGTAGAATTAGAGGAGATGAAAGAAAATGTGTATAAGACAGCCAGAAGAGAAGAAATTGGAGAAACAGAGATGTGAGTTAAAGCAAGAATTCATTTCAACTCGATGGAAAATTATTACAAACTTTTAATGGTGTGGTGATAAAATCACCAAAGGGGGGATTGATGGAGCGGATAGTACAAAATGTTGTATACCTCCCCTATTCTGCATGAATGTACTAGTTGAATTATCTATTAATTATAATATTACTAAACGAGCTTGCATGTGTATTAATCAACCTTATTAATATAAGAAATATACGTGGGATTTGCATTTTGCATGGCTAAATAATTTTTATGACTTAAAACCTTACGCATACTAACTTTAGTATATGTATTAAATAGAATAATTGCATGATATATTTGGCTTTTGTGATGTTTCTGTAATGTTGCCCAAGATGACATCAAATGGGTGAATATGAATGCTTTAAATGTCGCTATACGCTAGATAATTACAAGCACATAGAGGGATTAGTAAGGGATTAACATTTTATTAATTAATTGTATGTATTAATTAACCCTTTATGTTTGTTTCGCTTAAGTTGTCCTATGGGCCTAAAACCAAAATGGCCGCTGACGCGACACGACGTGATGGTCACCATTCCACGAGGTTTCGGGTGAAGTGCTCCTGCGCAACAGTTTGTTCCTGTGGCCTCGTCATGAACTTTGCCTTACTGTACCCAAACAAGGCCACAGTGGAAAATCAGCCAAGTGACAGCACAAAGGCCATAGGCAGTGGGGGGTTTGGTGCCATCACAGAATTTAGTGCAGGGCCTGGCTAGAGTACATGCCATGAGGTAAATCCGCAACTGTGCATGGCCAAAGGCTGGGTATAGTGGGATGATTTGCAATCTATGGGGGTTGGACGCTCGTGGGGATTTAAGTGCAAGACCTGGCCCTATGTCCAAAGGCCGTACACCCTGATGGATGGGGCTTTCAAAGGAAGATAAGAACAGTGTCTGACCACCCACAAAGAGATTGGCACAGGGCCCTGTGGGAAACTCCCTGCTGCACACTGTTAAATGTCTTGCATAGCCAGACGTTCAGCTCCTATGGAGAGTTTTGTGAAGTGCCAGACTGGGTGCTAACCCCGTAGGCCCCATCTCCCTCTACACACGACCTTAGGCCATGTGTAGCGAGGGTGGTAGGCCGGCCACAGGCTTTGAAATCATGGCCTGGACAGAGGCCATCCCTCACATCCCAACATCCACTGTGCCAAAGGACATGTTAAGAGATCGGAGGATGGTCATAGGTTGCCTGAGGGGGTTGGGTGAATGCTCAACACAGAATATAAAACCACAGAAATCCACTGAAAACAGCAAACGTTAAAGTGATTTGATAGTTAGATATGATAATAGGCTATAGACTTACATTAAAACAAATCCAGAAATTCACAAAAAAAACAAAGATTAAAATAATGTACGTAATTAGGTGTGGAAATGAGGTAAGATTTCATGTTAAAAAACTGAAAATCCACCTAAATTTGCGAGTTTTAGTTTAGTGAACTTACTATGATTTGCGTATCAGCCATGCACTGCATATGATCTCACATGTCACATGAGTCATGACATACTAAATGACATACTTGATTACTTCAGTGATGACATGTCAAATGGCATCATTGATGACATCACTTATGAAATCTCAGATCACATCGTCCATGGTATTGCTGTTCACATTACTGCATAAACCAACTAAAATATAAAAACTGTTTTTTTCTGTACTTTTTTAAAATAACAAAACCCCAAAATATACAAATGTAAAGAATGTTCATTAAAAATGACTGTGCAACATGTTTGAAAAAATGTGTATAATTACAAAATAAAAATGTAAGTACAAATATAACTATATCATACATGTATCTACAATTAATCTAATTTAAATTATGTTGTTTCTTGGAAATAAAAAATCCCAGAAACAGCTGTAAATATTTAAAGAGATGTTTAAGCATAACCCTACAAAGCTAACTACATTGGGGAGGTGTTGGACTTTGTAGGGGTCAAAGTTTCTGTTCCCACTCCAAACTTAACCACACTGGGGAAAGTGTTGGACTTTGAAGGGCTCAGATTTACTATTCCGACTCCGAATTTACCCACACTGGGGAAAATCCTGGACTTTGGGGTGTTCAGATTAATCAATCCCACTCCAAATGTAACCACATTGGGAAAAATGGTAGACTTTGGAATTGTTCAGATGTGTTGTTTCAACCCCAAACCTATCCAGACTGGGAAAATTCAGGATTTTGGTGGTTGGGGCTGTATAAATTACCATTACCAATCCAAATTTAATCACATTGGGGAAAGTGTAGGGTTCCAATATTCTATTCCTACTATAATATTTACGACATTAAGGAAAATGCTATACTTTAATATTTGAAATTTAGGTAATGCCCCAAATTTACAACATACATTACATAAGTAAATTAAAAGTATAAAAAAAAAGAAAAGAAAAAATAATATATAACTATAATAATTTATAATAAAATTGCTTTTTAAATATGAAGTTAAATAGCAGAATCCTAAAACATCCAATGTAAAAGAAATAACAAAACACCCTAATTTAAAACCAATAATTATATTAAAATTAATTAAATTCAATAATTAAAAATTATTAAAAGAATAGTTTAATTTGTCATCGTACAACAAATGTTTGATCACATTACAAACCTAAAATAAAATTATTACACATTTTAAGAATTATTTAAAAATGTATTCGAAATTATATCTATTTTGTTTTAAATTATTACATTCAAAATGTGAATGTTGGGGGGCGTGGCCAGGCGCCGTGTGGAATGGCCGCCTGAACCCGGAGCTCCGCCAGGGCCGTTGGTGTCCCCTGTGAATCCGCCACATATCCGCACTGGGAGATCGACTGTGAGGTCCCCCCCAGCTCCCCCTGGCCCAGTGCCCACCTGGTGGCTCAGCTGACTCCTGCGGACGCCGCACGGCTCTGGGAAACGGCCGCGACGGGCGGCGGCAATCCGGTGCTTCTCCTCTGGAGCTCCGTTGACGCTCCTGGCACCACCCGAGGCCCCGGCTTGGGCCTAGACAGCGACGCGCCCGGAGGGGTGCTGGCGAGGAAGGGAGTGAACCCGCGGCGGCGGCGGACCGCTGCTGGACCCTTGGCGCCCGTCTGCACTGGTGGCAGGATTCCGACGCGGGGGGGGCCGCAGCTGAAAGGACGCCCATGGCCGGGAGAGAGGCGGCTGCATCGTGCCTGGCCGCCGGCGGAATGAAGTGAGGGCCCGGCTGGGGCCGCAGCTGTGAGGTGCCCTGCGTAGCTCGCCAGGTGAGGGCCCGCAATTGTGGCTGGGGACTAGCTGGCCGTTCGGTGTGTGGCGACGCGACTCGCGCCCGGCGACTGGACTGCTCATTGGCGGCGAGGGCCTCCTTCTCCGTGCTGGTCCCTGGAGGGGGCCTGGGAGCCGCGGACGCGCCGCACAAGCCGGGTTGGAGCTGGCACGAACCAGACGGCATTCAAGGGCTGCGGCAGGCAGGGGCACAGTCGGCCCACGAGCTATCCGATACGCCATGTGGCCTAAAGGCGGCTCCACGACCCAGACCAACAAACTGGACCAGTACACCGTAGCCAAGGCGCCTCCGCAGCTGGAAGGGGCCGCAAAGGAGGCCGCAGGACCGGCAGAACCCTCCTTGACGTCCATTATGGCCGCAATCCAATCCCTGGGGGCAAACTTGGAGACCAAAATGGACAAAATTACGATAGAGGTAAACCTGCTCCGAGCCGAACTGGGGAAAACCGAGGACCGGTCCAAGGCAAACGAGGTGGACATAAAGGCCCTGCAAGATTCGGAAAAGCGGCTCGAGGGCAGGGTGAATGACCTTGTGCATCAACATCGGCTGATGGCCCAGCGGCTCGACGACCAGGAAGGTAGGGCCCGGAGAAGCAACATCCGCGTCGTAGGTGTGGTGGAAGGCCTTGAAGGGGACTGCATGGAGCTCTTTCTAGAGGAACTGATCCTTAGGCACCTGAAACCCAAGCGCCTCTCGAAGCTCTTCACAATCGAGCGCGCGCACAGGTCCCCGATCCCGCGACCCAGACCTGGGGCCCCACCACGGACGATTATAGCCAAAATACTGAATTTCCCCGAGACCGGGATGCAATCCTCCAGGCGGCGAGACAGCACGGTGATCTACAGTATGAGGGGGCCACGGTCCGCTTCTATCCTGATTTCACGCTACAGGTCCAGCGGGAAAGGCGTTCCTTTCAAGGGGTCAAGGCGGCGTTACGAGATCGTGGGATCCGGTACATGATGTTCTTTCCCGCCAAATTGAAGATTATGACTGGTGGCAGATCCCTCTTCTTCACCTCGCCGGCTGCGGTGCAGGAGTGGCTGGATGCGGACGCGACGGCGGAGGCTTCCCGGTGGGACGACAATCGACGGCGGAGCAACGGGCACCCCTCCCTGGGGTCAGCTGCAGAACGTGCGGAGGGTGGTGAGCTGAGTCAGCGGTCCTGGCGTTCCAGGTCAAACAGTCCCTGTTGGGACTCACCCAGGGACGGTGCAGGGCGATGAGACCACGAGAGCTGAGAGAAGACGCCGGACTGTAAAGTATACCATGGGGTTCCTTTGAAGGTGGTAGTTGCTGGGCCACGAGACATTAGGCCTGCCTGGCCCCTTTCGGGGCTGGCTCCAGTTTCGGAGGGGCGCTGTGGCCTGAGGGGTGGCACGAACTGGGACACCACGGACAGGCGGCTAGGAGGGGGCTGGCCCACGAACTTCCCTAGTCGAGTTCCCCCGGGGTCCACCGGGGCAGGGTTGGGCGACAGGCGCTCTGCTAATTGGGGTGGTGGGTAGTTCAAAGCCCACGGATCAGGGGGCAGGGAGGGTGGGTTTGTTTATGCACGGGGGTAGGGATGTTGGGGTTGGATTCGAAGGGGAGGGAGTGGATTGCACTGTTTGCCAGGGCTGTTCTATTTGATATTTGGTGCAATTGTGGGGGGGGAACCAGGGAGGGTTGGGAATTGGGGATCCTCTACGGTCACACGAACTATGTCAGCAAGTACGCAGCCGGGGTAGTGGGACGGAGCACCCTGACAAGGCACGGCTATGGCTAGGAGATGGAAAAAAGTTTGAAGGTCCTTAGTTGGAACGTTAATGGTTTGGGGGACAGACTCAAACGCACTATAGTCCTACAATTTCTCAAACGGCACCAACCGGATGTGGTGTTCATGCAAGAAACGCACTTGATGGGGAACGTAGGTCATGCCCTGAATAGATGTGGTTATATTCTAGCAGCACACTCAGGTTTCACCTCCGGATCGCGGGGGGTGGGGATACTATTGTGTCGCTCGTTGCCCCTCCACATAGATCTCACCAAGACTGACCCGCAGGGCCGCTTCACGGCTATATCTGGGCGATGGGAAGGCCGTACGATTAACCTACTCTCAGTATATGTCCCGCCAGGCCTCCAGGCCCGGACCTTCGCAGACCTGGGCACACTTCTCCTTTCACTTCCAGAGGGTCAGCTAGTACTGGGAGGGGACTTCAATGCAGTGGCCTCAGGATCCCGAGATAGGCAGCCCCCCAGAGACCTGCCCCAGGGGCAAGGGTGGCTGGCGGACTTTCTTGAGGCCTTCGGGCTCACGGATGTCTGGCGCCTGCTCCATCCCACCGTTTTTCTCAGGGGCGCATCACTCGTTCTCACGACTGGACTACATCCTCACCCTGCTGCGACAGGATATGGTGGTGCTCGAGGCAGAGCTCCTCCCTAGAGGCATTTCTGATCATTCACCGGTCCGAACCCATATCACATTTGGGAGCGGTCGGGAGGGCTGCTTAGCCCCAATAAACGCCTGGCATCTGAAACATGAGGTCACCAGGAAGCACATCTCCACCTCCATCTCACGCTACTTCGAGGAAAACGCTGGGTCGGTCGACTCCCCGGTCACCCTTTGGGAGGCATTTAAACCTGTGGTGAGGGGTGAGGCGCTCTCGGCCATAGCGGCCAGACGGCGGGAGCGGTGCCAGCAGGTCGCGACACTGGAGGCAGATTTGGAGGTCCTGGAGAGGGAGGCGCCAGCAAGCGGCGACCGGGAGGTCAGACACACAATGCAATTAAAGGCGGCTGAATACAAAGCATTAGTGACCCAAGAAGCTCAGACTGTGACTAGGCACCGGCTGGGCAGAATATACGACCAGGGCGACAAAGCCGGGAAGCTTATTGCCTGGCTCGAAAGGAAACAACGGGCCGGCAGGGTGGTGCCTGAGCTATGCACCGAGTCCGGGAGAGCGATTACAGAGCCCCGGGAAATAGTCCAACAGTTTGCCACGCATTACCAGCGGGTCTACCAGCGTGAGTCGGATCGGCCGGAGGAGGACTCCGTGGACCTCCTTACCGACATACTCATGCCCACCCTATCGGATGCAGACCGTGAGGCCCTGGATGGCCCGATCACCGAGAACGAGCTGCAGCGAGCGATAGGGGACCTCCGCCCGGGTAAGGCGCTCGGCCCCAATGGCATCCCAATAGAGATTTACAAGCTCCAGCCTGACGTCACTAGTAAGCACTTGAAACTCATGTTCGATCACAGCAGGGCAGTGGGAAAGCTGCCCCGGGATCAGCGTATAGCAACTATAGTGGCAATACCAAAAGAAGGTAAACCCAAAGACTCCTGTGCGTCCTACAGGCCAATTTCGCTTCTTAACGCGGAGCCCAAGATACTGGCGAAGACGCTGGCCAATAGGCTTAAGTCGGTGCTCCCTTCGCTGGTCCATCCCGACCAGTCGGGGTTCATGCCCCACCGCAACACGGCCCTCAATATCAGGCGACTGAATGGGGTATTGGGGCAGCGCCACAGACTGCAGGAGGACGCGGTGGTGGTCTCTTTGGACGCCACCATGGCATTCGACACCCTGGAGTGGCCGTATATGTTCGCGGTCCTGCGCAAACTGGGCTTTGGGCCTCAATTCATAGCGTGGGTGCGGCTGCTGTACGCTGAACCCCTGGCGCAGGTGCTGGTAAACAACAAGCTGTCCGAAGTTTTCACGCTGGAACGGGGGACACGGCAGGGCTGTCCCCTCTCTCCTCTTCTTTTCGCCCTCTCCCTGGAACCACTCGCGGCCTGGATAAGGCAGAATGCCGCATTAAAGGGCATAGCATGGGCGGAGGGGTGGGAGGATAGAATATCCCTATACGCTGATGACATACTCCTTTATCTCTCCAGGCCGCGAGGGTCGATAATAGTGGCACTCGACATTCTGGCTAGTTTTGGTCGCAATTCCGGATTCCGGGTCAATTGGGCCAAATCACATCTATACGTCCTGCGTGGGAACCCTCCGAGGCTCCAGGACACTTGTCCTATTACGGTGGCAAAGGACGGGTTTAAGTACCTGGGTGTCTACATCACCGCTGATAAGGCCAAGCTATACGAGCACAATCTCAAGCCGCCATTGCAGCGGCTCCAAAGAGAGGCTAAATCCTGGCAGCACCTGCCACTGTCCTTGCTGGGCCGGGCAGCCCTGTTTAAGATGCTAGCGCTTCCTCGGTTCCTATATGCGCTGCAAAACTACCCGGACCTGGTCCCGAACAGCTACTTCGCGGCCATCGAGGCCGCTCTCCGCGACCTCCTCTGGGCCGGGGCGCCCCGAATCTCGCTGGCTAAGCTCACCCTGGGGTGGTACGATGGCGGTATAGCCCTTCCCGACATCCGTAAATATTATTGGGCGGCCCATTTATCCGCAATAAACCACAGGACGTATGGGGACGGGAACGACCCAGCCTACGGCATGGATAGATGGCTGCTTCCCAGGGGGAACTACGAAATAGCGCTTTACTCGAGACGAGGTCTGCGTGGACTTACCGGACCCACGCTCCATTCGGTACAGATTTGGCGCACCGCGCAGAAGAAGCTCGGCTGGTCGGGAATCCTCACAATGGCCACACCACTTTGGGCTCCGAAATATTGGGCAATCTGGGACGCACCAAGGGGTTCCGAAACTGGGACCTAATTGGCATCTCTCAAATTAAGGACATCTGGGGCCCTACAGGGATCCGCACGTTTGCGCAAATGCGAGAAACATATGAACTGGCGCAAACCGAATACTTTAGGTATTTGCAGATGCGTCACTCCCTACAGTCGAACATCTCCCCTGAGACCAAACTGCCGCCAGCTTCCCCGCTTGAGGACAGGCTGCTAGACGGACACCTCCCGGAACACGCCATATCCCTCACCTACAAAAAAACTTATTAACAATCCCCCCGATATGCTTATCCCCCTCAGAGACAAATGGGTGGCCGAAGGCCTAGAGATAGATGATGAGGAGTGGCTTTATGCCTTGGCTTCCCCGCATGAGGTCGCGATATCATCCCGACTGCGGCTTATCCAATTGAAGATTTTACATAGAGTATACATCTCCTGTACGAGACTTCACGCGATGGGGAGGGCGGACACAGCGCTCTGTAGGAGGGGATGTGGTGGCACAGGTACCTTCTTTCATGTGCTGTGGGGCTGCCCGAAGGTTCAGAGGTACTGGCGAAGGGTGGTGCGGTGTATGGAGGAGGTGTGGGAGGTGGAAATTCGCCTGGAGGCTAAGAGGTGCCTCCTCAATATATGGGAGCCAACGGACCTGCCACCAAAGGGGAGGCTCTGGGTGACGCTCGGGCAAATGGTGGCGAAGAGGAACATAGCTAGACTCTGGGGAAGTTCTATTCCGCCCACATTGTCAGACTGGAACAGAGACATGGACTGGTGCATGCTGCAGGAAAAGACCGTCTATGTGGCGAGAGGGTGCCCCCGTAAGTGGGTCGAGGTGTGGTCCAAGTGGAATGATTTCAGAGGGGGCATTTGTGTGCCTCCATCTGTCGAGCAGGCAGACCCCGGGGATGTGTAATATACCACTGCTCTTGACGCTCCGAGGGCTAAGATAGTGATGCGTAGGTCGCACCACCGGGAAGTGAAAGGTCTACGGTGCGTACAGTGTGGACTGTTAGTTGAAAAGGGTGGGGGGGGGGAGTTTTGACTGTTAGATACATTTACGCCTGTTGGGGCACATGCTTGTGTTGAAAAGTGGTTCTAAGAGAAACTAAGACCTAAGACCTATGTCCTTCTTCCCTACAATTTGATACACTTGTCTATTAACGCCGCCGTACCCCCGGGTTGACGGCACAGGGCTGTGTTATTTGGCTACACATACAAGATTACTTCCGCTGCCGGCCCATTGGATTGTAGGTTATCAGCTGTGTACTATGTATCTCTCAATAAAGGTCTTTAAAAAAAAAAAAAAAAAAAAAAGTGAATGTTACAGAATTCAAAACATAACATTTAAAATATATATATATAATTTCATTAAAAAAAAATTCTCATAAAAATATAAAAAAAGAAAAAGTAACGCAACAATTTTAAACATTCCAAATCTAAATATTTTGAAAAACTTTGGGCCAATTTAGATTTGGTGTCTGAAGTTTACTTTGTCAGGAAGACATTACCACGGCTATCCCAAGGGACCCCCGCCCACAAATTTCGAGGCTCATGGGCATTCTTCTACACCGCTGCCATGGTGGCTCTTTTCAATGTAGGAAAAGTATAATGGGTAGCACTCTCAGCCAGGACTACTGGCTGTGAATCTTTCCAAAAGTTTTTTTTTTCAAAACAAACACACAAAGCAGGAGTTTGTTTTTGAAAAACAAACTAATGACCTCCAGACCCTTGGATCTCTCTCCCAAGGCAGGGGGGAGGGTAACATTAGATTTTTTCCTGTCTCTCACTGTCAGATGTTTCATGGCAGTGACAGACAGTCCAAAAAGGTATTGAAGCATCCGCCCTAATAGGTCAAATGGTGCAATGCTCTTTCTCTAATGGCCCACATTGTTAGAACTATACCGTTAATGGGCTTTTTCGATAAAATCTTTAAGTTCTGGCCATCTCTAAATGAGGCGGACAGACCAAGGGTTGGGAAGGCAGGGTAATTTGTTGCATATACAACAAAGTACCCTGCCCACTAAAGTCGAAGGGGCTTATTTTTAGTGGATTTCGACGCCAGTACATCACTTTTTTTGACACTCCTGCAGCGCAAGCCGCTCAATCATATCTATGAGGTAATGCAACGCCACCCTATGTTGCTATGCATCTCCTCATAGATATGGAATAAGACAAAGCAGCACAAGTCGCTGCATTGCCTTACTCTGCATCAAGGAAGCATTCCAACGGCGCTGCAGTGGGTGATCCCAGGCAATATCCATGGATTTTTATGTTGCCTCAGATTCACTTAATCATGTATAACTTAGGCAGTGCCGAAACCTTATGCCTACCCAGAGCAGGCATAAGGAGGAGAAATATTTTTTTATTTCTCCTCTTTTGCAGAATGCAGCACACATGGAAAGAGGAAAAAACAAGGAGTAATTAACATATTTCTCCTTCTTATGCCTCACCTCGGCATATGGACGCTTCCCCAGGTTTCCATTACTTTCTAAATCTGGGGCAGCGTCATATTCCATTGGTGTTGCGTGGGAAACCCCACTGCAAAGCCCATGGAATGCCTTTGGGGCGCACAGCACGGCGACGTAGCTATTTGCGCTGAGTCGTCCTACTCATGATTTATGAGGCTACTCAAAGCCTTGCGGGTGGCTTCATAAATCTTTATGGGAGCCCTGTGTTATACATGGACCATTTTACGTGGTGCAAAAGTGATGCATGGCTCTCATAGATAAGCCCCTTAATGACTATAACTGAAGAGCCAACTGTGTGCTCCCTAGGGACTAGGGGGCAGATTTATGTTTCCTGGCGCATCCCTGCAAATCAGCAGGGATGCGCCAGGAAAGATGCGTCACTCAAGTTTACCCTTGCGCCACCACAGATGCGCCGCATTTACAATGCAGCGCATCGTGGCGCAAGGATAAACAGATGCGTGACGCATCTGATGGCGTAAGGGCGGTGCATTGCTGGAGTTGTGTCGCAAGCACAACGCAACTCCAGCAATGTTTAGGGGCTGCCCATACCTTACATGCTGCGTCATGCCTTACGCCTGCTTCAAGCAGGCGCAAGGTTTTGACGCAGCAGCGTCGGAAAAGTGACTGAGTGAAATCTTGTAGATTTCACTGCGTCACTTTTCCGAGGCTTTTTCCGCTGGAACGCCCACCCTGCATACATTAAACCTGATGCAGGTTTAATGTGGCGCAGGGCTTTACACCGTGATGCATCTCCATAGATGCGTCACGATGTAAATAGGGAGCAACGTGGCGCAGGGTTTACGCCACCGCTGCGTCACAAAAGTGACGCAACGGCGGCGTAAAAGTGGCGCAAGTCTAACATAAATCTGCCCCTAGATTGGTAGACATCTTTTGCGTAAATCAGAAAATACAAAAGAGCAGTGGGAATGAGGAACCATTTTGTCATGGTGCTGCATGAAATGTGTCACCACTCTTTACAATGTCCTTGGGCAATCCAGGAATGTTGTCGTTAACACTGTGCTTTTCTAACCCCTACTATAGATGACCCATTCAAAACCTCTTAAATTCTGAATGCCTATGCTGAGTGATTTGCAAGCCGCTCTGTTGTTAGAGGTCTGATTTAAGGCCCTCCACCCCCCTATCGAGGCATTCGGGCATACAAGGACGTATTGTTATGATGCACGATCAGCAATTCACAGTCTTCGAGAATAATAAGAGAAACCCTTGTGCTCTAGTTAGGAATGGGGGTAAATGCACAGTATTACTGCAAAACTTTGTATAGTGCGCTTTTTCAACTTCACAGATTATGCTGATATTACCTGGTTATATTTGCACGCGACTTCTACTGTCGTTTCGAGGCAAAATCCTGTTCGAGCCTAATTCTGCATTAACAGGCCACTCACAATGAGAGCCTGATTAGAGTAGTGTAACTGGTTTTAACTGAAGGGCGAGCTGCTACAGAACTGCACAATGAGAAGAGGATGTTTTGAAAGCAGATAATGTCCATCTTTTGTGAAATCCTCTCGGTGATCAAAATTAGCACACTCTTTTGAGCACATTAGGAAACTTGAAAATTGAAGTCTTATTACTCGAAGTGGCTGAATATTGCAGATTCGTTTGGACAGTGGTCGTTCTGTAATGGGGCTTCACTACTTTCCTCTTTAAACAAATCGCATGGTGTGGGGCATCTGACTGTTTTTACCATCCATGCAGGAAGATCATGTGAAGTGAGACCTAGTGGTGCTGGCCTGGGAACCAAAAGCAGTCCAGGCAATATCAATAAAACCATCCCCACTCCCATCGTCCCCTTACACTATCTCGCTCTCTTCCCCTCATTCACTCTGTTCGCCCTCCTTCTCTCTCTTCTGTAGTCTCTGATCCTGCAGCAACTAACTCCAGGGACCTGTAGAAAGTGGCCAATGCACCAGCCGGACCAATGGCCCTAGCCCGCTGGAATCAATGGCCACCGCCACACTGGGGAAACCAAAAGCAGTCCCGGAAAAATGCTTAAACCAGCCTTGCTTCCTTCCCTCCTCCTGCCATCTCTCCCTTTCCCTACTTTTATCCTCTCAGTTCTCACCCTTTATTTTTTCTTTTAGTAGCAGCTGTATATAGCACAAACTTGACTGGAAGGTATTGGAGCCCTTTACATGAGCACCAGTCACATTACACAAGGATACATTAATTTCTTGTGCTACAAAATCCCCCACAGCTCCTTGAGACACTAACAGGTGAGTAGTTGTGCTCTACAAGTAACCTGATTGATTGATTGATTAGTTAAGGGCTTTATTAGGAGTACGGCGGTCCTAGGACCACTGTCCCCATGGTGGCGGTCTGACTACGACTGCAGGTCCGCCCGCAGTATTTTAAGTGTGGTTGTTGGACCGCCATGTGACCGCTACCTCTGCCAGGATCCTGCCGCAGAGCAGTAAGGGGCAGGAATATGCTGATGGTTCCACTGCTGCACTGCTAAGCATTTTCGGAGTTGCTTTTCCACTGCCCATTTCATGGAGGTGAGCCTGAGATTAAAAGGGTGGCGGAGATGCAACTAAGGGGGCCTAACAGAGCCAACAGCCGCTTCTGGGTCTGGGGGTGCATCCCTGTTCCTGCACTGTGAGGCATGCATGACATGGTGCATGCCACAGCATGCAGGAACGTGCTGCAGGTGCTGTCACGGCAAAGTCTGCCGGTAATGCTCTCGTATGAGCCTAACACAGCGGCCGCCGTGAGACCGCCACAGCCCCACCCGCTCTGGATTAAACTCATAATTCAGTGGGCAGGCACACCACAGTCTTGGCTGTCCTCCTGTCAGCCCAGTGGTGGCGGTGCTGCAGGAGGACCGCCAAACTCATAATAAAGCCCTCAGTGATTTGCCCAGAATCACAGGACGTTGAGCAAGCGCGACTCAAACCTGGTTCCCCAGCTTCAAAGTAGGCAGCTCTGGCCAATATGGCACATTCTCTCGCTCTCTTCTCTCTCGAAGATGCTCCATGCCTTCTGCAATTAACCCCTTGGAGCGCAGGAACATGAGAGAGGCACCAGAATAGGTCCTGGGTTTTCAAAACAAGCCAAACTCACCAGGGACGTAAAACGTCACTTCCACCATGGGGCCAGGCGCCATTTAGCTGCTCAGGATTGCTAGACGGCATCTCTTTGAAGGAAGATATAAAATTAATCCCTGTGTTCAACAAATACAGGAGTAGCGGCTAGAAGATTTATACCGGTAGGTACAAGGATATCATTGTCAGAAGATAGTTTATAGGTTTACAACAGTATCACCCCCTTGGAGTTAATAATAGACAATCTGCACGGACTGGAATGATACTTTTATAAACAAGTCACACTATTATGAATGACAATAGTTTGACAGAGAGATCCTGACGTACAACCGTAATACAAAGTACATCTAAGACATGCTTGGTTCACCATCAGTGCTCCAAAGTACACTTGATTGCAGTTCCTTTTACGATAGGAAACTTATAAAAACGCATGCTTAACATTATAGTAATCGCATTTCTTAAATTAATCAGAAGTCCAATCTGCCTAACACTGAAAAATGTTCTCATAAACACGGGCTTCTGTGTTTTTTATGAGCTATCAATTTACTCATCTTATTTTAATTATTTGTTTTAAGGTTTTTTATATTGCCTTGTCACTGGATGGGTATTAAGGCTCATTACGAGTATGTCAAGCTTACCTTGTGATGCTGATTTAAAGGAAGGCGGCTTTTATAAATAAATCAAGGCTTTACATTCATCAGCCTGCGATAGCAATGACAATTTTTCTATAAAATTAATATTCTCTGATCTGTATTACACCGTCCCTAAAATGAATTATCCTGATGATGAAAATGCTGTGCCCTAAAATAAGCAACATATTATTGAAGTGCTTTGTTTTTCCCTTGTTGATTTTAAAGATGTGGTTCATACGCATATTAATCATAAGCGATGACCCACATATATTCTGAACTTGGACGTTTATCTCTGGAGATTTACCGCAGCCAGTCTAGCCAGGAAAGCACAAGATTGAGCGGCTTGTTAGAAAGAGCTCAGCTGGGACCTGGGAGAACAGTGAGTAAGTGTGAGGCGCGGCTCGGTGTCCCCGTTGGCCCTTCTGCGCGTTCATGTAACCACACACCGTCACTCCTTTCTCGGCTTCCTTATTACTGGCGCTTCCTTCCAGTTCCCTCGATTTGCAGCTACCTGAGACGATGACGATGTGTGCAGGTTAATAAAGGAGAGACTAAAGCTAAGCCGTATAAATGAGTGTACATCTAAGTCTGGGTAAATCGTTACACAATATTTTCTGAAGTGTGTTTGAAGCTTTGAGTACGTGCCAAATGTTTTCCTCAATTAAGCCAAGAAAAAGAATATTCAACGTTGTTTTGCTCAAATGTTACCCTCAATTATATTTGTAGCGAATATTTGCGATCTAAATCGCGAGAACATGACAGATGAGCAATTGAAAATTAATAGATACCGGTTCAAGGCCATTGAGGTATAGACAGCAATTAACAGGTGTTCTGGCAATCTTAAATTGCACAGGTTTAAGGTAACACCTCTTTGTCTGCTGGCCACTGACACCAAGTGCGTTTTATTGGCTTCTGAATAATACATGTAAGTGCACAATTTGGCTGAAAATCGTTTACTCCCATAGGACTGTATTATGTGATGGGCGCATTGCCCCTGTTTGCACCATGGCACACCTTTGAGTGGTGCGCCAAACACAAACAGTGACAGTGCACCCTGTGACAAGCCATGCACTGTCCCTGGTGCAAACAGTGACAGAGCACCCTGTTACAAGCCATGAGCTGTCACTGGAGCAAACAGTGACAGTGCACCCTGTTACAAGCCATGCGCAGTCCCTGGAGCAAACAGCGACAGTGCACCCTGTTACAAGCCATGAGCTGTCACCGGAGCAAACAGTGACAGTGCACCCTGTTACAAGCCATGAGTGTCACCGGAGCAAACAGCGACAGTGCACCCTGTTACAAGCCATGAGCTGTCACCGGAGCAAACAGCGACAGTGCACCCTGTTACAAGCCATGAGCTGTCACCGGAGCAAACAGTGACAGTGCACCCTGTTACAAGCCATGTGCTGTCCCTGGAGCAAACAGCGACAGTGCACCCTGTTACAAGCCATGCGCTGTCCCTGGAGAAAACAGCGACAGTGCACCCTGTTACAAGCCATGAGTGTCACCGGAGCAAACAGCGACAGTGCACCCTGTTACAAGCCATGAGCTGTCACCGGAGCAAACAGCGACCGGGCACCCTGTTACAAGCCATGAGCTGTCACCGGAGCAAACAGTGACAGTGCACCCTGTTACAAGCCATGCACTGTCCCTGGAGAAAACAGCGACAGTGCACCCTGTTACAAGCCATGAGTGTCACCGGAGCAAACAGCGACAGTGCACCCTGTTACAAGCCATAAGCTGTCACCGGAGCAAACAGCGACCGGGCACCCTGTTACAAGCCATGAGCTGTCACCGGAGCAAACAGTGACAGTGCACCCTGTTACAAGCCATGCACTGTCCCTGGAGAAAACAGCGACAGTGCACCCTGTTACAAGCCATGAGTGTCACCGGAGCAAACAGTGACAGTGCAACCTGTTACAAGCCATGAGTGTCACCGGAGCAAACAGTGACAGTGCACCCTGTTACAAGCCATGAGCTGTCACTGGAGCAAACAGCGACCGGGCACCCTGTTACAAGCCATGAGCTGTCACCGGAGCAAACAGTGACAGTGCACCCTGTTACAAGCCATGCACTGTCCCTGGAGAAAACAGCGACAGTGCACCTTGTTACAAGCCATGAGCTGTCACCGGTGCAAACAGTGACAGTGCACCCTGTTACAAGCCATGAGCTGTCACCGGAGCAAACAGTGACAGTGCACCCTGTTACAAGCCATGCGCTGTCCCAGGAGCAAACAGCGACAGTGCACCCTGTTACAAGCCGTGAGCTGTCACCGGAGCAAACAGTGACAGTGCACCCTGTTACAAGCCATGCGCTGTCCCTGGAGCAAACAGCGACAGTGCACCTTGTTATAAGCCATGCGCTGTCCCTGGAGCAAACAGTGACAGTGCACCCTGTTACAAGCCATGCGCTATCCCTGGAGAAAACAGCGACAGTGCACCCTGTTACAAGCCATGAGTGTCACTGGAGCAAACAGCGACAGTGCACCCTGTTACAAGCCATGAGTGTCACCAGAGCAAACAGCGACAGTGCACCCTGTTACAAGCCATGAGTGTCACCAGAGCAAATAGTGACAGTACACCCTGTTACAAGCCATGAGTGTCACCGGAGCAAACAGTGACAGTGTACCCTGTTACAAGCCATGCGCTGTCTTCAGACAGCCGTGAACTTCCGGCTTTCCTGGGGGAAGAGTATTCAGTGAAATATGGAGCAGCTGTTTACAAGCCGCTCCATGTTTCACAGTTCAAGCAGCACACCGGTCACCAACACACCTGTAGATAGATCTCCATCCACTACAGAGTCACGTGCTCACTTGTCTGTGCCAGGATCAATGTTAGCATGATGATACTAATTCCACCAGCACCATGTGCTAAACTTTTGCTCTCTTTTCTCTTCCACAGGAGGAAAGGAAGGGACTATGTCTCAGACCCATGACAAAAAGGATCCCTACACTTTTCTTCGTATCATCATTCAGCCATATTCCTGTCTACAGATAAGATTTTTTTCTCATTTTTAATATTTTCACATTGATTTATCACATGCACTGTTATTTTGGGAGGTAGGGGGTGATCACAAGGGCGGACAATCACATGTTCCTGATACTAACCATGGACGTTTCAACTAGTAAGCCACAAGCAGGGATACCACTCTGGAGGTCAACTACGATAGTACGTGATGGGCCACTTCTGCAGCAATCAATCATTTATTTGACATTTCCCACTAACCAGGGACACATAGATTGTACATTGCACTAGGCATCACAGCAGACACTGAGCGTATTTTTTGGGCAGAAACACATCAGTCCCAGGTCACGTCATCTTGACAGTCCCCACTATACTGGGACACTGAGTTCGAACCTCTGCACTAGGCACATATAACCCAAATATAATACCATGCCCGGAGGGCAATTTTTGTGGTTCCGTGCGATCCAACACATATACTTTGTGCTAGTAGATTCATGGAACTGAGTTTTTGCAACCACAAGTTCCAGCATGCATCGTTAATACTTTACAAACAGGAGGTGTACACATCTTGGCACACAATACTGATGACTGTGAGCACATACCTTTTGCAACATCGTGCCACTCTTGGCAACTATAAAGAGTCTCAGTTTGATGCCTTATGAATCATATATGAATCTTGTTTGAATTTTTATTTAAACAGTTTAGCCCACATTGCAATGTAAATTTGCCAGCTCCACAATGGTGTCCATGTACTGGTTACAATGGATTGTTTTTACGACCAGTCCGTTTTCAATGTTTATGACGAACCAGGAAACACATGTGAGGCTCTGCCACCAATGAAACCGTTGAGTGAACAAGCCCCTTGAGGGTGAAATGAGTCACGGCGGGTTTATGAGGTTAATAAACCCCCTTTGCCATACTTTGGATTACTGGTGATTTGTGCAAGAACCTGAGAGCGGGAAAGGGACTCTGCTCGAAAATCATATATATATATATATATTCACAGAAAAAACCATAGGTTTCAGGCACGTTATAGTTAGGAATTAGCATTTAAAAAACCTCAGAAATTCACTGAAAAAACCATAGGTTTCAGGGGTGTTATAGTTAGCTGGACTTTTCACTTGTACAAAACCATTGAAATTCCCCCGTTATAGTTAGTTCAGCTAACTATAACTCGCGCGCCCGCAATGCACTGCTGATGACGTCACATATTACATCACTCATGACATGGTCAGTGACATCACTCATGACATCAATGATGACATCTCAAATGACATCACTGATGACATCACTGATGACATTATCCTTGTGAGAGAGTGGCAGACCTCCTCTCACCCTAATATAACCTTTGATACACACATTCAAAAATAGAGACTACAATTTTCAAAACAATGGACATACCAATACCAGTTACAACAGCCTCTTCAGTAATTCTAAGATCCACATACACATCCACTCATTCACCAACAGTCCTATACAGTCACTCATACATGTACTCACTCATCATATGTACTCATACACCTATACATCCTGTTACACAATGCCACTCATCCATAGAGTTACTCACACACATAGTCACTCATGCTAATAAAGAATCAAACATTCATTTACTTGCATATACAGTTATACACACACCACCACACTTACTTCTACGGAAACTTACACATACTTAGTCTTTTAAACAATCACTTATAGAAACACATACTTATTCATACAGGAACTCTTTCAATCTCTCAATCTCACATATACTCACTTATATGCACCAATAGTCACATATACTAGTTTAAAACATATGTAGTTACTCATAAAGACACTATTGAGACAGTCATTCACTCACTAACACACCCATACACACACTCATCCACCCATACAGTCCTGCACACATGCTGTCTTCAACACATACAAACAGTGAGTCACTCATTCATGCAACTATGCACTACGTAATACCCCCCACCGAACCATGCAGACACTCAGACTGATACTCAAAAAACCAACTAATAACCTATATAGACACCCATGTAGCTACTCACCAACCCATGCAGCCACTTATACACAAAGTGAGAGACTGATGCAGATATTTACATATTTAAACATTACTCACTAAGCCATGTATTCACTATGATACACTTAATCAGTCAGTTACACAATCAATTTTTCAAAAACAAATCATCCATTTAGACACTTATATACCCATTTATTCTTCCATCGACCTTGAGATATACATATATAAGACATATTTAATTTTCAGAAAAACACACATTCACTGGATGATGTCAGTGATGTCATTTGAGATGTCATCAGTGATGTCAAGAGTGATGTCACTGACCATGTCATGAGTGATGTAATATGTGACATCATCAGCAGTGCATTGCGGGCGCACGAGTTATAGTTAGCTGAACTAACTATAACGGCGGAATTTCAATGGTTTTGTACAAGTGAAAAGTCCAGCTAACTATAACACCCCTGAAACCTATGGTTTTTTCAGTGAATATATTACCTACTGGCGGTCGCCAGTAGGTAGTTATAGTTAGGACCACGTTTCCATAGGAAAACCTCAACATTCTATTTTGAATAACTTTGGCGCCGGTCGACGAATCCTCGCGAATTTCTCAAAATAGGTGGGGCGCTACGGTCCGCTCCTACCCTGAAAGTCTCGGGGGGATCCGTCAAGCGGGGGCTGAGATAAAAGGGGGGTCCCAAAACGCGTTTTTCCCATGCATTTTTCCATAGGACCTTTAGAACGACCTACAGCCCGAACGGCTGAACAGAATTACTAGAAATTTGGCAGAGAGGTAGTCCGTAGGTCAAGGAAGTGCCTTTTGTAGGTTTGGTGTAAATCAGTTCAGTAGATTTTGAGAAAATAGCCTTTAAATCAATATATATATCTGAGCCAGCTTACGGTACGCTTACCGTACGCTTACGGTAAGCGTACGGTGGCGTGCGCGAGCGCGATTCTGATTGGCTCTTAGATCTTAGTAAACATTCGAATCGGCCGAAACCAGGAAGCGGCGGCCGCCATTTTGTGTATTTCACTCTGAAAAAAAAGAGTGAAAACAAGGAAAGGGGGCAATGAGGAGAGTTACAGACCCCCTAACACTTGTAAGGGGGTCAAAGAAGGACAGAAAAGTACAAAAAAAACATTTATTGATTTTAAAAAAAATCACGGGGTACGCGTACGGTAAGCTCACGGTAAGCGTACGGTAAAAAAAATAAAAATAAATAAATGAAAATCAGATTTAAGAGTTTAGAAATAAGGGAGCTCTAAAAAGAGCTGTTGTGTTTATGGAGTCATTTTTTTAGTGGTACCTACAAGTAAGTACCGATGCAGAGTCTAAGGTTCAAGAGGAAGACTCTGTTCCCTTCATCATTGAAGTGCACACCATCTCCTCTATAAATGTCTTGCATGTCGTAACGCAAGTTGTTGTGGTAAATGGCACCCATACCATAGTCACGGAGGAAAGCAGAAACAGATTTGTTGACGTGCTTTCTTGCTTTGTCAATCTGTGGACAGAAATGATTGGACCAGTTCCATTTTTGCCTTTGGCATATGTTGGAAAACACAAAGGCAGTTTTAGGGAAAAGTGTAAACAGTTGTGCAAAGGTGTCCTTCATAAGCATTTCCAGACCTACCCCAGTCAAAGTGCCTAGGTCATTGCCACCACAGTGCACTATTATGAGGTCAGGGTGTTGGATTTGCATGAAGGATTTCACCAATGGCATCAATTGGTGCCACTTTAACCCTCTCTGACCAATCCATTTAATGTCTACATTTGGCAAAGCAAGGTCTCTCACCATATCTGTTTTCTCTGCAAACTTTTCACTCCAGAAGACATAGCTGTGCCCTACAATCCACACTGTGAACATCTTCAAAGGAGAACTGGATGCACTCAGGAGGTGTCTTTCAGTAGAATGGCAATATGAAAAGAAAGACAGTTTGGAAATGGAGGCATACATATTTTTTACAAAACAAAAAGAACTGATTGGCTGTTTAATACCATTCTAGAAAAAAAACTAGGCTGTATGTGAAAATTAATAGAAGCATGTTTTGTATTGGTACAAAAAAATGTGTAACCAAAGAACAGTACTATGGATTTGCAGTTAGGATTGAAAAGTCAAGCACTCTTGCTCTGTGGAATTGAAACATTGTGTGTCGAACTTCTGACCTAACTGCACACAGCAGTGTTCCATGAGCTGTTGCTATGGTAGCAGGCAGAAGTCAAGTTGGGGGAAGGGTACTAGGCAGAAGTCAAGTTGGGGGCAGGGTACTTTTGGAAAAGGGTTGGTTTTCAACCAATAGAAATGTGTCATTACATTTGAAAAAAAGGGGGAAGCACTGAGATTTGAAACTTACATGTATATGTGTGGAAAAATAGAGGGAAAGTTTGCCATTATCTGGTTCTGCTGAGAGGAGAGAGGTGTACAGAACAGAGATCCTGGCTCTGATAATCTGCTGTTTGAGTGACACATTTCTTTCACAACTAACTAATTTTAAAGGTGAGTTTACAGTTTGAGAGGGGATGTATGTGGTAACTTAAGAAATGAATAATAGAAATGGGAATTGTTTTTGTTGTAGTTACACATGGTGGATTCATAATGTGTCAGTCTGTAAAAGAGATTTTCACTTGGCCCGAAAAAAAAAGAGCAGTAAGTGCGCTTTCAAATTGGCAAAGAAATTTCGTTTTGGCACTAATGTGAAAACATGACTCTGTGTCCATAGAAGAATTATAGGCAGAAATTTATTGCGTCTTGCTCTGGTGATTTCACAGTTGCAGTAGATGGAAAAGAGGAGCGAATTTTTGGGGGAAGAAGCAGAGGCTTAGCACACACCCATGTGCTTGCCATGTATAGTCATGCACAGTAATTAGAAGCGAGTGGGGTTTTCAGGTTTAAGTCTGTAATGCAAATACATTCAGCATCACTAAGGCTGGTTGCTCCTGCTGGAGTGTAGGCAGTCACAGAGAATACACACGGTGGTGGTCTGAAAAAAAAACAGCTTGGACATGTGCATTTAAATAAATTTAAAAAAAAGGTTTCAGAATGTGTCAGTCTGTAAAAGTGATTTCAAAGTGTAAAAAGAGATTTTCACTTGGCCCAAAAAAAAAAGAGCAGTAAGTGTGCTTTCAAATTGGCAAAGAAATTTCGTTTTGGCACTAATGTGAAAACATGACTCTGTGTCCATAGAAGAATTATAGGCAGAAATTTATTGCGTCTTGCTCTGGTGATTTCACAGTTGCAGTAGATGGAAAAGAGGAGCGAATTTTTGGGGGAAGAAGCAGAGGGTTAGCACACACCCATGTGCTTGCCATGTATAGTCATGCACAGTAATTAGAAGCGAGTGGGGTTTTCAGGTTTAAGTCTGTAATGCAAATACATTCAGCATCACTAAGGCTGGTTGCCCCTGCTGGAGTGTAGGCAGTCACAGAGAATACACACGGTGGTGGTCTGAAAAAAAAACAGCTTGGACATGTGCATTTAAATAAATTTTAAAAAAAGGTTTCAGAATGTGTCAGTCTGTAAAAGTGATTTCAAAGTGTAAAAAGAGATTTTCACTTGGCCCAAAAAAAAAAGAGCAGTAAGTGTGCTTTCAAATTGGCAAAGAAATTTCGTTTTGGCACTAATGTGAAAACATGACTCTGTGTGCATAGAAGAATTATAGGCAGAAATTTATTGCGTCTTGCTCTGGTGATTTCACAGTTGCAGTAGATGGAAAAGAGGAGCGAATTTTTGGGGGAAGAAGCAGAGGGTTAGCACACACCCATGTGCTTGCCATGTATAGTCATGCACAGTAATTAGAAGCGAGTGGGGTTTTCAGGTTTAAGTCTGTAATGCAAATACATTCAGCATCACTAAGGCTGATTGCCCCTGCTGGAGTGTAGGCAGTCACAGAGAATACACACGGTGGTGGTCTGAAAAAAAAACAGCTTGGACATGTGCATTTAAATAAATTTAAAAAAAAGGTTTCAGAATGTGTCAGTCTGTAAAAGTGATTTCAAAGTGTAAAAAGAGATTTTCACTTGGCCCAAAAAAAAAAGAGCAGTAAGTGTGCTTTCAAATTGGCAATGAAATTTCGTTTTGGCACTAATGTGAAAACATGACTCTGTGTGCATAGAAGAATTATAGGCAGAAATTTATTGCGTCTTGCTCTGGTGATTTCACAGTTGCAGTAGATGGAAAAGAGGAGCGAATTTTTGGGGGAAGAAGCAGAGGCTTAGCACACACCCATGTGCTTGCCATGTATAGTCATGCACAGTAATTAGAAGCGAGTGGGGTTTTCAGGTTTAAGTCTGTAATGCAAATACATTCAGCATCACTAAGGCTGGTTGCCCCTGCTGGAGTGTAGGCAGTCACAGAGAATACACACGGTGGTGGTCTGAAAAAAAAGAGCTTGGACATGTGCATTTAAATAAATTTAAAAAAAAGGTTTCAGAATGTGTCAGTCTGTAAAAGTGATTTCAAAGTGTAAAAAGAGATTTTCACTTGGCCCAAAAAAAAAAGAGCAGTAAGTGTGCTTTCAAATTGGCAAAGAAATTTCGTTTTGGCACTAATGTGAAAACATGACTCTGTGTCCATAGAAGAATTATAGGCAGAAATTTATTGCGTCTTGCTCTGGTGATTTCACAATTGCAGTAGATGGAAAAGAGGAGCGAATTTTTGGGGGAAGAAGCAGAGGCTTAGCACACACCCATGTGCTTGCCATGTATAGTCATGCACAGTAATTAGAAGCGAGTGGGGTTTTCAGGTTTAAGTCTGTAATGCAAATACATTCAGCATCACTAAGGCAGGTTGCTCCTGCTGGAGTGTAGGCAGTCACAGAGAATACACACGGTGGTGGTCTGAAAAAAAAACAGCTTGGACATGTGCATTTAAATAAATTTAAAAAAAAGGTTTCAGAATGTGTCAGTCTGTAAAAGTGATTTCAAAGTGTAAAAAGAGATTTTCACTTGGCCCGAAAAAAAAAGAGCAGTAAGTGTGCTTTCAAATTGGCAAAGAAATTTCGTTTTGGCACTAATGTGAAAACATGACTCTGTGTGCATAGAAGAATTATAGGCAGAAATTTATTGCGTCTTGCTCTGGTGATTTCACAGTTGCAGTAGATGGAAAAGAGGAGCGAATTTTTGGGGGAAGAAGCAGAGGCTTAGCACACACCCATGTGCTTGCAATGTATAGTCATGCACAGTAATTAGAAGCGAGTGGGGTTTTCAGGTTTAAGTCTGTAATGCAAATACATTCAGCATCACTAAGGCTGGTTGCCCCTGCTGGAGTGTAGGCAGTCACAGAGAATACACACGGTGGTGGTCTGAAAAAAAAACAGCTTGGACATGTGCATTTAAATAAATTTAAAAAAAAGGTTTCAGAATGTGTCAGTCTGTAAAAGTGATTTCAAAGTGTAAAAAGAGATTTTCACTTGGCCCAAAAAAAAAAGAGCAGTAAGTGTGCTTTCAAATTGGCAAAGAAATTTCGTTTTGGCACTAATGTGAAAACATGACTCTGTGTGCATAGAAGAATTATAGGCAGAAATTTATTGCGTCTTGCTCTGGTGATTTCACAGTTGCAGTAGATGGAAAAGAGGAGCGAATTTTTGGGGGAAGAAGCAGAGGCTTAGCACACACCCATGTGCTTGCCATGTATAGTCATGCACAGTAATTAGAAGCGAGTGGGGTTTTCAGGTTTAAGTCTGTAATGCAAATACATTCAGCATCACTAAGGCTGGTTGCCCCTGCTGGAGTGTAGGCAGTCACAGAGAATACACACGGTGGTGGTCTGAAAAAAAAACAGCTTGGACATGTGCATTTAAATAAATTTAAAAAAAAGGTTTCAGAATGTGTCAGTCTGTAAAAGTGATTTCAAAGTGTAAAAAGAGATTATCACTTGGCCCGAAAAAAAAAGAGCAGTAAGTGTGCTTTCAAATTGGCAAAGAAATTTCGTTTTGGCACTAATGTGAAAACATGACTCTGTGTGCATAGAAGAATTATAGGCAGAAATTTATTGCGTCTTGCTCTGGTGATTTCACAGTTGCAGTAGATGGAAAAGAGGAGCGAATTTTTGGGGGAAGAAGCAGAGGCTTAGCACACACCCATGTGCTTGCCATGTATAGTCATGCACAGTAATTAGAAGCGAGTGGGGTTTTCAGGTTTAAGTCTGTAATGCAAATACATTCAGCATCACTAAGGCTGGTTGCCCCTGCTGGAGTGTAGGCAGTCACAGAGAATACACACGGTGGTGGTCTGAAAAAAAAACAGCTTGGACATGTGCATTTAAATAAATTTAAAAAAAAGGTTTCAGAATGTGTCAGTCTGTAAAAGTGATTTCAAAGTGTAAAAAGAGATTATCACTTGGCCCGAAAAAAAAAGAGCAGTAAGTGTGCTTTCAAATTGGCAAAGAAATTTCGTTTTGGCACTAATGTGAAAACATGACTCTGTGTGCATAGAAGAATTATAGGCAGAAATTTATTGGGTTTTGCTCTGGTGATTTCACAGTTGCAGTAGATGGAAAAGAGGAGCGAATTTTTGGGGGAAGAAGCAGAGGCTTAGCACACACCCATGTGCTTGCCATGTATAGTCATGCACAGTAAATAGAAGCGAGTGGGGTTTTCAGGTTTAAGTCTGTAATGCAAATACATTCAGCATCACTAAGGCTGGTTGCCCCTGCTGGAGTGTAGGCAGTCACAGAGAATACACACGGTGGTGGTCTGAAAAAAAAACAGCTTGGACATGTGCATTTAAATAAATTTAAAAAAAAGGTTTCAGAATGTGTCAGTCTGTAAAAGTGATTTCAAAGTGTAAAAAGAGATTATCACTTGGCCCGAAAAAAAAAGAGCAGTAAGTGTGCTTTCAAATTGGCAAAGAAATTTCGTTTTGGCACTAATGTGAAAACATGACTCTGTGTGCATAGAAGAATTATAGGCAGAAATTTATTGCGTTTTGCTCTGGTGATTTCACAGTTGCAGTAGATGGAAAAGAGGAGCGAATTTTTGGGGGAAGAAGCAGAGGCTTAGCACACACCCATGTGCTTGCCATGTATAGTCATGCACAGTAATTAGAAGCGAGTGGGGTTTTCAGGTTTAAGTCTGTAATGCAAATATATTCAGCATCACTAAGGCTGGTTGCCCCTGCTGGAGTGTAGGCAGTCACAGAGAATACACACGGTGGTGGAATGAAAAAAAAAAACAGGTTGGACATGTGCATTTAAATAAATTTAAAAAAAAGGTTTCAGAATGTGTCAGTCTGTAAAAGTGATTTCAAAGTGTAAAAAGAGATTTTCACTTGGCCCGAAAAAAAAAGAGCAGTAAGTGTGCTTTCAAATTGGCAAAGAAATTTCGTTTTGGCACTAATGTGATAACATGACTCTGTGTGCATAGAAGAATTATAGGCAGAAATTTATTGCGTCTTCCTCTGGTGATTTCACAGTTGCAGTAGATGGAAAAGAGGAGCGAATTTTTTGGGGAAAAAGCAGAGGCTTAGCACACACCCATGTGCTTGCCATGTATAGTCATGCACAGTAATTAGAAGCGAGTGGGGTTTTCAGGTTTAAGTCTGTAATGCAAATATATTCAGCATCACTAAGGCTGGTTGCCCCTGCTGGAGTGTAGGCAGTCACAGAGAATACACACGGTGGTGATCTGAAAAAAAAAAAAAGCTTGGACATGTGCATTTAAATAAATTTTAAAAAAAGAGCAGTTTGTGTGCATTCAAAATGGCAAAGAAATTTCGTTTTGTGACTGTTGTGAAAAGAAATGTAGTAATATATTTAAATACAATAAAGGATTTTTTTTTTTAGTTTTTTTCAGGTATTGCTGAAGAACAGTGAACAAAATTTAAGATGCCTACAAAATCTCGAGTTCAAAAAACGCTAAAAAAAAAACTATATTTGAGGACAACTGGAGGACCAAAGTTAGTAGAAGATGCTGATGTTGGGAAAAAGAAAAAATCTTCTGGTAAGCAAAAAAAACAATTCCTAAACAAAATATTGAAAACAAACAAAAATGTACAAAATGTCTGTTCTCGGAAAAATGTAACAAAACCTACAGAACAGCAAAAAATTGAGGATTTAGTTAATGCAAATATACCTTCTGCAATTGAAAAGTTTAACATAAACAGAAAAACAGCATTTAAAGAGATACGTAGAAAAATGTTTCAGAGAAGAGTTATGTCCAATTTGATAAAGGATATAAAGAAATATAAGCAAAAGGCTAAATATTATAAGAGAAAAAAAGAAATTGAAGCCATTGCAGCAAAAGCATTAGAATTAAAAAGGAAACTATTCATATTAATTTTGAATAGGATGCGTACATTAGATAAAATGGTTAATGTACTGAAATCACAAAGCAAAAGCAAAAGAGTAGTGAACAGAACAAACTTTTGTAAAGTGTTTTTAGGAAAGTGGATGCATAGTTCAAGTAGTGAACCTTTTTTTAATGAAGAAAGCTATTTTCAAAGTAATAGTTTGCTGCATGCAGTTGACACCAGAGGTCGTTCATACGAAGTAAAAAATGGTTGCATAATGGAGAAGGAGATAATGGTTCCAAGAGATGAGGTACAAGTGATGGCAGATGAGGCAATGGGGAGACGTCCTAAAGCCCCAGTGTACACTTGGAATTGTAGTAGTATTTGCACTGTGCGTCAGGAATCTATTGACAGATTTCGAGAGTTTCTAAGAGAATATAGTAAAAAAAGTGTAAAACAAAAGATTAAGGTGCTTCAAAGTCTGGATCCATGCAGAGTGAGAGAGAATACTGGTTTGCAGGGTCATTCTCTTGCTTGTCTATCTAGAAAAGTGTGCAATAGTGTTTTCCATCATTTTAGGATGCTGGCTGTTCATCATACTGAAATGAGAAAGTTTGTGAGACGGTTGTATTTTGCCAAAAGTCCAGCAATAAAGTTAAATGAATTGAATAGGGCTCTATTCCGAGGAACGGTATCAGATGTAGAGAAGGTTGTTGATGAAATTCAGTTTTGTTACTTTGGTCCTGAAGAAAACAGTGCAGAGAAGGACACAGTAAATGAGGCAGAAGTGGAAGAGAATGTAGAACCCTCTGTAAGTAACACATTTAATGATCACATAACAAAATTTGCAATAGTCTCTAATGAAAGACCAAATGTTACTTGTATTTGTTGCCGCAGAACTCATTATAGAAAACAAACTAGGAATGTTGATCTCTACAGAAAGAGTGAAAATGAAGATAATTATAAGTGGATGGATTTTGCCACATATATATTTCTTGAAAATTGTTTTGAATTGGGTGAAGATCAGCGTATTTGTAAATACTGTTACAACAAGTTAGAGGAAAATAGAATGCCGACCAGAGCTGTACATAATAATTTAGAATTGGATGCTATTCCTGCTGAACTTTCTGAATTAAATACATATGAGTCTATACTCATTCAATGTGTTCATCCGTTCCAGACCATAGTACGTATGGAGCCCAAAACTGGTAAATTACCTCCTTCAGATTTACTGAGAGGTTTAAAAGGTAGAGTGGTGTATTTGCCCTTGGATTTGAAAACAAATATGGAAACTATTGATGCGGATACTTTGGAAACTGAACCATTAATTATTCTGGTTAATGGTGTACCTACAAAGAATAAGAAGATTTGGCAGGAGCTGGTAGATGTGCGGAAAGTACAAAGAGCAAATTTGTATTTGAAAAGGAATAACAAATGGTATGAATCAATTTATATAGAAGAAGAAGAAGAAGAAGATTTACAAGAAGACACAGAAACACCAACTGGACAAATTGAAAAAGTGGACAAGTCAAAGGAAGAAGAAATTTATGAACATTTTAGCATACATCCTCTACATTCAAAAGAAGTTTTGGGAGACAATATTGATCTGTTTCAGATGAAGAAAGCAAAAGGAAGTCCCATGAGTGTATGGGAGGAGAGCTTGGAAGCTCGATGTTTTCCCCAGCTGTTTCCTAAAGGAAAAGGAGGACGATACGATGAACGTCCAGAACAGATTCCAGCTTCTGAGTATCGGACTACAAGACTATATGCTGAAGATCCCAGATTTCGACAAAGTATCCCTTATTTGTTCCACCTTTTATTTGAAAGCGACTTGTCTGCACTGTCTTATGCAGTAAATCACATTTTAAAAAGTGGAGTACATTTACAAAATGTGTCTGCTAAGGATTTTATGGAGAAAGTGCAGCACCGAGATGATCATTTGGAAACACAACTGATCAATCTGATGGCTTGTCAGCGTGGGACAAATGAATATTGGTACCGACGCCATGGTGAACTAAAATGCATGTTACGCAACTTAGGAACACCAACATGGTTCCTTACCCTAAGCTGCGCCGAGTACGCTTGGGATGATTTAGTGGATTTTCTACGAGAGGCCAATTCAAACATTGAAAACATCGAATACAAGACAGCAGGAGAACTGTGCTCATTGGATCCGGTTAATGTTTGCAGATATTTCAATCATAGATTTGAGGCTATGATGTCCTTCATCTGCAATAAAAAAAATCCACCCCTTGGAGAAGTAGTGGATTTCTTTTGGAGAAAAGAGTACCAGGCAAGAGGTGCTCCTCATATTCATATGCTGCTGTGGATCAAGGATGCCCCAAAGTTTGGAACAGATACTGATGAAGCAGTGTTATCTTACATTGAAGAATATGCAACATGTGCTATACCTAAAAGCACAGAAGAGAACAAGTTAAAGGAGCAAGTTCTACGTTTCCAAAGTCATCGGTGTGGAAAATACTGTCGACGGAAATACAAGAGCAAAGAAAAATACTACACTAAATGTCGATTTGGATTTCCTAGACCTGTTCTTACAAATGGAAGAGTCAACAGTTTTATGTCAGCTGTGAGACATACTATCACAAGAAAATCACCTAAGAATACCTACAACCTTAAAAGAAAAGAAGAATCAAAAAATATAAATGACTACAACCCAGTCATTTTATCCATGTGGAACGCTAACATGGATATACAGTATGTTGCTGACAATTCCATTGCTGTTGCTCGATATGTAACGTCTTACATTACGAAATCAGAAAAAACAGAATTGAAGGAAATGTGGGAAGAGATTTCTCACGAGAAGACTGTCAGTAAGAAGCTGTACAGTTTCAGTTTGAAGATGTTATCGCATCGAGAAATTGGATCCTACGAATGTTCAGATAGGTTATCTTCTGCAAGTCTCTACTCGAAGTCAAGAAGAATAATTTGGGCAAGTTTAGGCCTTGCAGCAATGAGAAATCGGGTACTGAAATCTGTTGGAGAAATTGAATATTTGGCTGAGAATGACCCAGAAAGTACAGACATATTGAAAACAAACATGTTGGACACATATTATCCCAAGAGAAGTCATCATCTGGAGAACATGTGTCTCTATGAAGTGCTGCAGAACTACATTTATTCACGGAAAGCTGCAGAAGACATCAACAGTGGAAAATATAAAGTTGTTGGTGAAGAAGGATGTTTGGTGAAGCAAACCAAAGGAAGTTTGATAAATCACCGGAAGCTGAGTTGCGACACTACCGACAAGAAAGAATTTTACTACTTGGCTCTTTTACAGTTGTTTAAACCATGGCGTACAGAGGATGAACTACTGGGAGAATTCCAGAGCTATGAAGATTCTTTTAATGCTTGCAAAGACAGCATACAATGCAGTACATTCTCAACTTATCTGCAAATGTTAAATGAAGAAATTGAACAGGAAACTACAATTGCAGCAGAAATAGCTAGAGACAGTTCTCAGGACAGCCAAAGTTCAGGAACATACAGTCAAGATCCCCTAGGACAACCAATCGTTGAAAATGAAGCATCAATAGCCATGAATGAAGTGGAAACGGCTATGAATCAAGCTCAAGAAGAATTTATAGACTTAGAAAATTTGGAAAGACAACTGAATCAAGAGCAGCAACAAATTTATGAAGAGATCAAAAACAAAATTGATCACGGATTTCTACATATCAAAAAAGAGTGCTCATGCACATCATTTCATCCAATCAGGATGTATGTAAGCGGACAAGCTGGCACTGGAAAAAGTTTCCTAATTAAAGTCATCAGAAGCTACCTAAAGCAAAAAACGGATTCTACATTGTCTTGTGTGGTTACTGCTCCAACTGGGTTAGCAGCATATAACATAAAAGGAATCACCTTACATCGTTTGCTAATGTTACCAGTGGAGCATGAGAACAAAATACAATTCAACAAGCTAACTGGAGAAGCATCCTTAGAAGTGTCAAGAGTATTGAAGAAGATGCAAGTTCTCATTATTGATGAGGTGAGCATGGTATCAAACTTAATGCTTGCCTTTGTGCATTTAAGAATGCAGCAAATTTTGAAGACAGACTATGACGTGTTATTTGGTGGAAAACACGTCATAGTTTTTGGGGATCTTTTGCAACTTACTCCAGTTAAAGGACAACCAGTGTTTAATACTGTGACACATGAAGACACGAAGAAGTCATTGGGAAGCATTGGAAATACAAATATTTGGTCCTTCTTTGAGTACAAGGAACTTACAACTAATATGAGGCAAGCAAACGATGAAGAATATGGAAGTATTCTGAAAGATATCAGAATTGGACTACTCACAGAAGTTGGCAAAAAAGCATTACAGAGTCGGCTGTTACATAACTTATTTCCAAAGGAAGAAATAGTTGCAGAGAAAATATACAAGAATATTGCAGAAAACAAAAGTGTCATCTGCTTAATGCCAACTCTACGTGAATGCTCAATATTTAATGAGGAGCTTTTGAAATTGGAAAATGAAGACATCATGAAATTGGAAGCAGTGGACAAAATTGAGGATGGAAGAATTACTGTCACAGTAACAGGCAAACTGAAAAATAAATTGGACTCACTAGAGAAGAATATCTCCAAAACAGCAGGATTAGAAAAAAATCTATATGTTTGCATGAACTGTAGAAATTTGGATGTTGAAAAAGGCTTAGTGAATGGAGCGATGGGAAGAGTTGTGGGTTTTATTAATTATCAGAAAAAAGATGGAATTGAATGTTTAAAAATAAAATTTGATCAGATAGAGGAAGTTAAAGACATTTGTCGTTGTTCAGTTCGTTTCATGCTTGTGAAAGACTTATATGTACGTAGGAAGCAGTTTCCGTTTTCACTAGCATATGCTGTAACTATCCACAAGTCTCAAGGATTGACTGTAGATTGTGCATTTGTGAACATTGGTTCAACTGTGTTCAAAGAAGGTATGGCATATGTAGCTTTGTCACGAGTCAAAACATTATCAGGTTTATTCATGATTGACTTTGATGATTCAAAAGTTAGTGCTGATACAAACTGTGTAAAGGAGTATAATAGATTAAGAAGAACCTATGCTCCTCATTTAGGTCAGTATCCTGTGTTGGAGAAACGTGTAGTTTCTCGTAAAAGGAGAAATGAGAATATCTGTAATGAAGATGTAGAGAAGAGGAAAAAAAAGAGGAGTGATGTAATTGCAAGCAAAAAGAATAAGGAAAATGAAGAACAGGTTGTAGGATGTCATTTTGAAAATAGCTCTGGTGTCAACTGCTACGCTAATGTAGTGCTGAATGTTGTATTTTATCTGGAAAGTTTGCAAGAGCAGATAATAGTAAATCAGGGAAAAAGATTCTGTTCAGAGCTCAGTCTCCTTTTTCAAAAGCTGAGTAAAGATAAAACTCAAATAGAAAGTGCTACTGACATTAGAAAACTTTTAGATGTATGTTCAGGACGAACACAGTTTTCTCAAAATGTACAGCAAGACGCACAGGAATTCTTGTTGTTTTTTCTTCAGGTAGTGGAAGAAGAAGGAGTTCCCATTGACATTTTTTTTGGTCTCTCTTATAAATGGGAACATAGTTGTGAAAATTGTTATAATATATGTGGCTCTATTGTTGATAATGAAAGGTTTATTTATTTGACATTGCCAGAGAGTAAAACAGTCACTTTTGCAAAATTAGTTAAAGATGCTAATCATAGCATGAAATGTGGTGAGTGTAATTCTGACATGTTTTCAACATTAATTTTAAGGGAATACGGACAGTATGTAATTTTAATGATGCAACGATGTAGAGCTGATGGTTCAAAATTGGATACTTTAATAAAGAAGTTTACAGGACAGCAATTATCAATTTCAGGAAAAACTTTTGTAACTGTTGCAATAATTTTCCATGATGGACCTACTGTTACTTCTGGACATTACACAGTTTATCTTAAATGTGAAAAAGGCTGGACACTGTGTAATGATTCCCAATTGATTTTCAAACAACGTTTGCCTTTTGATTTAGCAAATTCCTATCTAATCTTTCTGAAACCTAAATTTTAGAGAGACTTGGCAAGATCTGGACAAAATAATTTTACCATTTTACTGGATTACCATTGCAATTTTGTAGAAAAAATATTTTTTAAAATTATCATTTGGCCTAAAGGAAAGATAACCAATTGTAATGTGGACTTTTTAAATTTTTAATGCAATTTTGAAAAACCAATAATTTAGAGATAATCGGTAACTTCTGCACATTTTACATTTTGGAATGCTATTGGACTGCCATTGGAAATTTTTACAAAAATGATTAAAAAAATTACTATTTGGCCATGTGGAAAAGTAACCAATTCTATTGTGGACTAAATAAATTATTCAAAAAATTTTTGTGAACCAAAATGTTACAGAGAATCGGTGAGATCTGGACAGATTAAACTTTAGAATTTTAATGGTTTTCCCTTGGAAATTTATTCCAGGGAAAAAAAAAAATACAATTTGGCCTAAAGGAAATAAAATCAGATGTATTTTGGAGTTATTTGAGATATAATATTGTGATTATACTCCTGAAACAAAAATATCAGACGGTATTTTAAAGAAAAAAGTATTGTTTTTAGATGATATTTTTTTAGAATAATATGCATTTCTGTAATGATAAGTTTAAGTGAGAAGAGATTCTGGGCTTTTTTAATACAATCTTTGAGATTGTTATTTTTTTTTGCCCGCTGTAAAATGATGAATGCAATTGCTTTCACAATTTATAGTGAAATGCAATATATTCTGAAAACAGCAAAAATAAGGCAAAAATATTTTTTGGTAAAAAATGTAAATATGTGTACTGTATTATAAAATGGTTTAAAAATATTAATACTTTTTTCTTTTTTTTCAGATCGATATAGAAAATTTTCGTAAACTACAACCATTTAAAAAACTATTTTTTAAAAAAACAAATGAATAAATATTTTTTTCAGTGAGTATGGTAAGTCAATAGTAATAATTGTAGTCTCTCAAGGACCTTGTAATGTGAAAAATTATTTTTAGTGTTTTTTTTAAAAAATAAAAAAAAAGGTACGCTTACCGTACGCGTACGGTAAAAAAAAAAAAAAAAGTTTTTTAAAAAAAATGTAAAAAAAAGATGAAAGATAAGGTTGGCTCTTAAAAGAACCGTTGTGTTCATGCAGGGACAGAGGAAAGGAACCATGGGAAAATCATTCAAAGCTACAAATGTGCTGATCTATTTTGTTATTCACTAGGGAAACACTGGTCTCCCTATAACAAATTAGAGCTTTACAAAATGTGCAATGAATATCAACCTTCCGAAATCGAGGGTTCATTTCCAGAGGGCCAGCAAAAGGAGATTCTCCCCCCACAGATGAAGGGCTCACCTGAGCTGCAGAAGAAGGAGTAAGCTCTGCAGGTGATGGTCCAGGCTGAGCTGCTGTGGATGTACTGGCTCGTCTTTCTGAAGAGTTACCTCCAAAAAGTTGAGCATGTGTCCTTTTGTGTACATCCTTGAGGTGCCTCATCATGGTGTGATTCCCAAAGGAATACTTCCTGTCAGGATTACCTCTAGAAAGTACACGCTGACACAGCTTGCAAGTAACTAAGGGTGCATTCACCTTTTGCTGGCCTTCTGGAAAAGTAAAATAATCCCAAACATAAGAAGGCTTTACTTTCCTCGCTCTCTGCCTCAAGACAGTGCTGCTGGTGCTAGCCTCACTCTCAGAAGAGCTCTGCTGTTCTGCCATCGTATCCCAAAGACAAACCAGCTCCTTCTCCCAAGGGATCACAAGCAGAAATGAGGGGAATGGGTGTGGTGTAGGAGAGTTCTAGAACTGAAAGTAGTTTCAACCAATCAAAAGTTGTGTTTCATGATCACATGACCAACCGTACGCTTACGGTACGCTTACGGTACGCTTACGGCAAAAAGTACGCGTGCGCGTAAAAAAGACACGCGCTTGCGCGCATGCGCATAACAGTCATTTCCCGGCACTTCCGCGTAACGTGCGCGTGTTGCGTAAGCGCGCACGCGTCCCACGCGCAGTACGCGCGCTACGCAAAGTACGTAACTATACGCAAGCAGCGTAGATAGATTACGGACGTTGCGTAAACCGTACGCTTACCGTGAGCTTACGGTACGCGTACTATAAAAAAAAAAAAAAAAAAAAAAAATAATCTAGAAATAAATTTTACTTGTTTATTTTAAAAAATTTATATAAAATAAATATTTAATGATTTTAAAAAATTAAGCTTAGTCTTTATAAAAGGTAAAAAATTAAATTAAAAATATGTTTGAAAAAAATGAAGAAAAAAAAAAAAAATAGCATTTAAAAAACCTTGCAAATTCACTGAAAAAAACATGGGTTTCACACACGTTATAGTTAGGAATTAGCATTTAAAAAACCTTAGAAATTCACTGAAAAAACCATAGGTTTCACGCACGTTATAGTTAGGAATTAGCATTTAAAAAACCTTAGAAATTCAGTGAAAAAACCATAGGTTTCACACACGTTATAGTTAGGAATTAGCATTTAAAAAACCTTAGAAATTCAGTGAAAAAACCATAGGTTTCACACATGTTATAGTTAGCTGGACATTTTACTCGTAAAAAACCAATGAAATTGCCCCGTTATAGTTAGTTCAGCTAACTATAACTCGCGCGCCCGCAATGCACTGCTGATGACGTCACATATTACATCACTCATGACATGGTCAGTGACATCACTCATGACATCACTGATGACATCTCAAATGACATCACTGATGACATCACTGATGACATCATCCTTGTGATAGAGTGGCAGACCTCCTCTCACCTTAATATAAGCTTTGATACACACATTCAAAAATAGAGACTAAAAATTTCAAAACAATGGACATACCAATACCAGTTACAACAACCTCTTCAGTAATTCAAAGATCCACATACACATCCACTCATTCACCAACAGTCCTACACAGTCACTCATACATGTACTCACTCATCATATGTACTCATACATCTATACATCCTGTTACACAATGCCACTCATCCATAGAGTTACTCACACACATAGTCACTCATGCTAAAAAAGAATAAAACATACATTTACTTGCATATACAGTAATACACACACCACCATACTTACTTCTACGGAAACTTACACATACTTAGTCTTTTAAACAATCACTTATAGAAACACATACTTATTCATACAGGAACTCTTTCAATCTCTCCCTCTCATATATACTCACATATATACACCAATACTCACATATACTAGTTTAAAACATATGTAGTTACTCCTGAAGACACTATTGAGACAGTCATTCACTCACTAACACACCCATACACACACTCATCCACCCATACAGTCCTGCACACATGCTGTCTTCAACACATACAAACAGTGAGTCACTCATTCATGCATCTATGCACTACGTAATACCCCCCACCGTACCATGCAGACACTCAGACTGATACTCAAAAAAACAACTAATAACCTATATAGACACCCATGTAGCTACTCACCAACCCATGCAGCCACTTATACACAAAGTGAGAGATACACTTAATCAGTCAGTTACACAATCAATTTTTCAAAAACAAATCATCCATTTAGACACTTATATACCCATTTATTCTTCCATCGACCTTGAGATATACATATATAAAACATATTTAATTTTCAGAAAAACACACATTCACTGGATGATGTCATCAGTGATGTCATCAGTGATGTCATTTCAGATGTCATCAGTGATGTCATGAGTGATGTCACTGACCATGTCATGAGTGATGTAATATGTGACGTCATCAGCAGTGCATTGCGGGCGCGCGAGTTATAGTTAGCTGAACTAACTATAACGGGGCAATTTCATTGGTTTTTTACGAGTAAAATGTCCAGCTAACTATAACATGTGTGAAACCTATGGTTTTTTCACTGAATATATATATATATATATATATATATATATATATATATATATATATTACCTACTGGCGGTCGCCAGTAGGTAGTTATAGTTAGGACCCCTTTTCCATAGGAAAACCTCAACATTCTATTTTGAATAACTTTGCCGCCGGTCGATGAATCCTCGCGAATTTCTCAAAATAGGTGGGGCGCTACGCTCCGCTCCTACCCTAAAAGTCTCGGGGGGATTCGTCAAGCGGGGGCTGAGATAAAAGGGGGGTCCCAAGACGCGTTTTTCCCATGCATTTTTCCATAGGACCTTTAGAACGAGCTACAGCCCGAACGGCTGAACAGAATTACTAGAAATTTGGCAGAGAGGTAGTCCCTAGGTCAAGGAAGTGCCTTTTGTAGGTTTGGTGTAAATCTGTTCAGTAGATTCTGAGAAAATAGCCTTTAAATCAATATATATATCTGAGCCCGCTTACGGTACGCTTACCGTACGCTTACCGTAAGCGTACGGTGGCGTGCGCGAGCGCGATTCTGATTGGCTCTTAGATCTTAGTAAACATTCGAATCGGCCGAAACCAGGAAGCGGCGTCCGCCATTTTGTCTCTCGCACTGAGTGTTGTTTATCAAACATGATGACCAAAAACATGTTACGGGGCTGTTTTGACAACTCCCTCCCACATAGTCATTTTGAGGGATTCCCCAAACATCCCCCAAGAGCAAAAACGGTTTTATTTTTTTTTCGGCAATTTCGCCGAGTACGCTTACCGTACGCTTACCGTAAGCGTACGGTAAAAAAAAAAAAAAAAAAAAACACTATCCACACTTACCCCACCCCCTGTGCTTTTGGTGGCCGTAGGCCACCAAATGTACAGGGCTTATTAATAGGTAAAAAAAACTAAATTTTGGCAACATGAAATTATAAAATCGAAATAAAAAAAACACTATCCACATTGACCCCACCCCCTGTGCTTTTGGTGGCCGAAGGCCACCAAATGTACAGGGCTTATTAAAGTTGATAAAAACCGTGCACGGAACGAACTGCGTTAAGTGGGCGCGCACGCCTCGAATGGCGTAAAGTAACTTAGCATTTAAAAAACCGTACAAATTCACTGAAAAAACCATAGGTTTCACACACGTTATAGTTAGGAATTAGCATTTAAAAAACCTTGCAAATTCACTGAAAAAACCATAGGTTTCACACATGTTATAGTTAGCGGAAATTTTACTGATAAAAAACCAGTGAAATTGCCCCGTTATAGTTAGTGCTGGCAACTATAACTCACGCGACCGCAATCTTCTGCTGATGACATATGTGTCTTTATGAAAAAAAAATATTTGTAATATATGTATAGCTAAAAATGTATGGAAGAAGACATGGGCAAATAAGTGTCTAAATACAGTATTAGCATCAGCAGAGGATTGCGGTCGCGTGAGTTATAGTTGCCAGCACTAACTATAACGGGGCAATTTCACTGGTTTTTTATCAGTAAAATTTCCGCTAACTATAACATGTGTGAAACCTATGGTTTTTTCAGTGAATATATATATATATATATATCCAATTTCCAGG
The DNA here is from genome assembly GCF_964204655.1 of Triturus cristatus. Classification (NCBI taxonomy): domain Eukaryota; kingdom Metazoa; phylum Chordata; class Amphibia; order Caudata; family Salamandridae; genus Triturus; species Triturus cristatus. The sequence continues at coordinate 943,468,843 of NC_140587.1, read as the reverse complement.
CAAATTAAAGTATGCTCTCAGTAGAAAAAACGGATACCAAAAATAGTGGATGGTCAAGTGTTTTATTTCACACAACGAGTTTCGGCACGAGGCCTTGTTCACGTGTAAAAGAAAATCACGAACAACATACATCTTATATATGCTTACGGTCACTCACATAATCGTGATCAACATAGGACTTACTCTAATGAGCGGATAGAAAGCCGAAAATCAGCGGCCATCTTACTCTATGCAAAATCAAAAGAATACACATTACATTTAGTCAAACTCAATGAACTCAGAGAGTTATATCAGGTTAAAATTGCATACATAATACAGTTTTGCCTCTTGTCACAAAAACCGCAAGAATCGTTATAAACGTGACCAAAGTGGATAAATTCCGAGGTTGTATATGAACATCGTCCTTTACGCTCGCCTTTTTGGATCGGTGTCCGTACAGCCAGCAATACAACAAATATTTAGCACAATACATGCATGTTCTTCCATTAGATAAAATAATTGGATTTCATAGAGATCACATGTGTGGTTACGAGTATATTTCTAGTGCTTTCAGATATCACGGCATGCTCGTATGTAAGCGGCTGCTAATTCTCTCCCGCAATCATAATACAGCCTACAATAGGCTCAATTTATAGAGGAGAAAAACGAGCCATTTCACCCTTCCATGCAAACAGCAATCCTCCTATGGATTCATGGAGCCAATGCTCCCACTTAAGACTTTACTAGGTGGCAAATATATGTGGTGGGTTATGAAATAAAATCGTCAGGGGGATATCGCAGAGATTTGTCTCTAAATCTCCACATGCACTTGTGTGCACGAACCTACAGGTTACTATGAAAATATATAGTGCTGCCCAACAAATATCCATTTTAGCAGAATCAATGCTTTCAAATTCAAAGGTTGGGTACCTGCACCCGCATTTCAATATAAGAAAATAGCAGAATCAAATGCTTTCAAATTCAAAGGTTGGGTATCTACACCCACATATCCATGTCAGGAAATTAATACTCGAATATCACACATGTGGTAGGTAGACATTTCTAATGACTGCTGATCGAGAATATAAACAATGAAAACGTGTGAAGAAGTGCACAGTGGATCAGAGAAAAAGGGTAGGATGCCCGTGTAGGTGCTGTCATGTGGAGGGGCCCCTTCCTTCTCTCCTGAAAAATAATACAAACAATAAAAACCATGATTAAAACCGTGAAATAGAAAATCAAAGATTCACAGTACAAACTTGAGGTTAAAAAGGTATAAAGCGTATCTGCAGCTTAAACTTAATTACACAAATGTATTCTATACATACAGTTTATGATATCACTCTAAAATCCCCTATCTCCAGAAATATTCAAAATACTGAGCTGTGATCCTGTCTTGAGGTGAATTGACAATTCCTCATCCATGTTAAGACCTCCCGGGGTCTTAGTTTAGAAATCTATGATGTACATAGATTCCCTTTGCCTCAGAGCCACTACCCTGTCTCCTCCTCTCGGATTCTTGGGGATATGTTCCAAAATCAGATAAATCATCTCCGATACATTGGAATAATGTCGGTCGTAAAAATGATGAGCGACTGGATATTTGGGATCGTTATTAGTTATCGCTCTCTGATGTTCTAATATCCTCTTTTTCGCTGCGCATGTAGTGCTACCAATGTACCAGAGTTTACATGTACATTCTATAGCGTAAATTACAAAGTTAGTGCTGCGTGTCAAAAATTGATGAATTTTTTTAGTCACACCTTTATATTCCAGCATAGCCTTGAATTTGCTGTACTTGCATGCTTTGCAATGGCCGCATGGGAAAAATCCTATTAGGCCATGGTCAACTGTAGTGGGGTAGTTAGTAATATCATTTCTCACAACCAAGTCCCGTATGTTCCTATCTCTCCTGTAAGTGAAGGTAGGCCTATCGGTAATGAGATCACCTAGTGTGTTATCTGCCTTCAAGATGTTCCAATGTCTCGACACTATATGTTTTATTTTTTGTGAGTCATTGTTAAACGTAAGGATGAGACGGGTACCCGCCTCTCCTTGCTCATCATCACCTTCAGTTTTATCTCGTAGAGTCTCATCTCGTTCTACTCTTTCAGCACGATCTTTTGCTTTATTAAGGACCCAACGAGGGTAACCTCGAGTGAGAAACCTAGCAATGATGTTATCTCTTTCCTCCCAATAAGTTTCAGGGCTATTACAGTTTCGCTTGGCCCTCAGGAGCTCCCCATAAGGTATGTTCCACTTGAGTGCCTCTGGGTGGCTGCTGAGGGCATGCAAAACACTATTACCTGCAGTGGCCTTGCGGAATAGGGTAGTTTCTACCTTCCCATGTACGATTTTCAGACCCACATCAAGGAATTCTACTTTGTTGGCATCGATACTCCCAGACAAAACAATGTTATATTTGTTAGCATTCAATTTGTCGATAAAGGTATCTGCTTCTTCTCTACTACCATTCCAGATGATAAACAAGTCATCTATGTAGCGTCGCCACACGATGACTTTCGGAAGGTATTCCTGCAAAGTGCTGTCGCTAATGGTCTCTTGCTCCCAGTATCCCATAAAGAGATTAGCAAAACTGGGAGCAAAGCAAGAACCCATTGCAGTACCGTTCACTTGCCTGTAGAGGGAGCCTTTAAATGAAAAAATGTTATTTTGTAGACAGTATTTTATCATCTCCAAAATCATCAGGCTGTGATCTCGATATTTTAGGGGTCTCTGTTTGAGAAAAAATTCACATGCTTCCAACCCTTGGACATGGTCAATTATCGTATAGAGTGATTGCACATCTAAAACAATAAAGAGATAACTCGGTTGCCATGTCAGAGAAAGTCTTTGGTATCCCTTAAATAACTAGGCAATAATATCACAAACTCTCTCAGAAAATGGTCAACATATTCGGAGATGTGTTCACTTACGCACCCAATGGAAGACACAATGGGGCGTCCCGGAGGTTTGGTGTTGTTTTTGTGCAATTTGGGTAAGAGATATAAGATGGGTACCCTGGGATGGTCTTTTTTCAAGTAGCGAAACTCCTCCCACTCTAGAAGACCCTTATCTTACCAAGTAATCAATTTATCCCAAATTAGAGTTATACTATGATGGTAAATGTCCCAAGTTACATGTACATAGAAATTGGTGCCTTCAAGTTGATGTAAAGCCTCATTAATGTAATCCTCTCTATCTAGGATGACAACATTTCCACCCTTATCTGCAGGGCGAATGATTATGTCAGTATCTAAATATAAAGATTTTAGTGCCTGTCTCTGCGCCCAAGACAAATTGTTACCCGCATTAGCTGAGTATTTTTTGTTTTTTCTGAACCTAAGCTCAGTAAGTGATTTAATAATGCAGTCTTGGAAGGTATCAATGTTATCATGTGGTAAAGATGGTACAAAAGTGGATTTGATTTTAAAAGGTGTTTTGGCTACTGCTCCTGTATTGATTTCCATGTCATCTAGTACTTGTTTCACATTGGTCTCTATTTGATCACCGTCATCATCCCGGGCTAATTCGGCCATAGTAATAAGGGTATCTATATCACCAATAGCCAAATTTTCATTATTGTGGACTCTACTTGCTCTATTGGTGTAATTAAAGCCTTGTCTTTTCAATATGTGCCATTTTTTGAGTTTCAATCTTCTCACATATTTAAATACATCAATCCTGGTTTCAGTATACTTAAAAGAAGATGAGGGGCAAAAGGACAAACCCAGACAAAGAGTTCTCTTTTCAATGTCACTCATAGGTCTTTTTGAAAGATTAACTACTGTCAGATTTACCATGTTCATATCCATCAATAGTTCCTGTTTGAGCGGGTTCTGCGGTTTCCCATGGTGCCCCTTCCTTTGTCTGTTGAACCAGCGTTGTGCAAGTCTCTTTTTTCTGTTGCGGTGTTTCCCCTGCCTCTTCCTCATCCACGTCCCCGTGTTCTTGGTGGTGGGTTCTCGCGTGTTGTTTGTCGATCCTTCTGTAGGACCCAAAATTCGTCTAAAAAATTGACTTGTCTCTGATTGCGTTCTTCTCCCGATGTATTTCCTCCTTGCTGGAGAGAATTAGCAGCTGCTTACATACGAGCATGCCGTGATATCTGAAAGCACTAGAAATATACTCGTAACCACACATGTGATCTCTATGAAATCCAATTATTTTATCTAATGGAAGAACATGCATGTATTGTGCTAAATATTTGTTGTATTGCTGGCTGTAGGGACACCGATCCAAAATGGCGAGCGTATAGGACGGTGTTCATATACAACCTCGGAACTTATCCACTTTGGTCACGTTTATAACGATTCTTGTGGCTTTCGTGACAAGAGGCAAAACTGTATTATGTATGCAATTTTAACCTGATATAACACTCTGAGTTCATTGAGTTTGACTAAATGTAATGTGTATTCTTTTGATTTTGCATAGAGTAAGATGGCCGCTGATTTTCGGCTTTCTATCTGCTCATTAGAGTAAGTCCTATGTTGATCACGATTATGTGAGTGACCGTAAGCATATGTAAGACTGTATTCTAGTAACCCAAGGTCAGTTAGAAATTTTTTGATATAGACCAACCACTTTGATTTATGTACATTTTCGAGGGCTAAACAGTCTTGGATAATTTTTTGGGTGAAGACTGTTTTTTCCGATGACCAAATTCGGTGCCACAATAACAACGGCTGGATTCTCACCAGGTCTGTGATATAAGGGAGACCCAATTCTAAGTGGGAAGAATAATTCGTCGCAGAGGGCGGTAAGGCAAGGAGGTGTCTCAGATAGCTATTTTCTACTGCCTGGATGGGGCCCACAGCTACGTGACCCCAGACGCCCGCTCCATATAGTGCCACCGATGTACATTTGGCTTTGTAAATTTTGATCATTTCAACCGGTGGTTTTCTTCCTAGCTTCCTAGAGAAATTTACGAGTGCATTTGTGGTTCTCATGAATTGGAGTTTCCTAACCTCCACTGCCGGCTTCCAACTTAGTTTGTGGTCAATCATGACACCTAAGTAAGGGTATTTATCAGTGGTCAGTATTTTTTCGTTATTCAGGTATATGGCCTTGACTTTAGTTTTTCTTGTTTTGCCCGCCTTCATAACAAAAGTTTTTCCTATGTTAATTTTTAGATCTAGGTTAGCCATAAAAGATGCATAATTGTTTAAGGCCCTTTGGAGTTCATTTGGAGTACGAGCCGGTATCACCACGTCGTCGGCGTACAGGAGTGCTGGTATAGGGCGATTGGCTGCCATGGGAAGGTCCCGGGCTCCATTCAACATCTCCTCCTCCAGACCATTGGTGTAGAGGATGAAGAGGAATAGAGCCAGGACACAGCCTTGTCTAACACCCCTCTCCACGCCAAAGGGCGCCGTGAGTTCTCCACTGGTCCCAAACCTTACCCTGGCTGTCGCGTTGCTATAGAGTTCCCTCACAAAAGTGACTATGGTTTGGTCCAACCCCAGTTCAAGTAGAATGGTCCATAGTTTTGAGTGTCTCACACAGTCAAATGCTGCCGATAAGTCAACATAGACCATATAGAGCGCTCCAGCCTTAATATTTACATATTTGTCAATCAATAATGAGAGATTTAAGGCTTGGTCTATGGTCCCCATACCTTCGCGAAACCCAAATTGTAAATCGGACAGGATGTTATTTTCCTCTGCCCATTCCTGCATACGGCCAAGGATTATCCTACCCATCATTTTCCCTGTAGAATCTAAGAGGGAAATAGGTCGATAGCAGGAAACTGAGCTCCTGTCCCCTTTCTTGAAGATTGGGACCAATATAGATTTCTTCCATGACTCAGGTATTCCAACAATGCACAGCGAATTTAATACCCTGGTCAGGAAAGGAATCCAAAGATGAACGTGGATTTTAAAGAAGTCTATTGGTACTCCATCAGGTCCTGGGGCCTTCCTTTTCTTACATGCACTTAATGCCCGCGTGACCTGATCCAAAGAAATAATCAAATTTTTGGGAGATGGCGAGATCTGTTGGCTATGGGAGTTACTTTCGCCAATAAGAGTTGCTTGCTGGCCAGTCATGAAAATCTTAGAAAAATGCTCTATCCAATCCTTTTCGTCTATAGCCACCTCTATTCTTGGGGAACAATCATTTTCCGTCAAAAATGGTGACTTCACGACTTTCCAGAAAGCCGCACTATTTTTACAAGAACAACTATCATGTAACTGGTCCCAGAGCTGCCTTTTTAACTCTGATTTCCTTGTTTTAATGGCGGATTTGTAGGCCCTTCTCAATTCTAATATCTCAATAGGATCCCTAACTGTTTTGTGCAACGCAATTTTAATTTAGAATATGCTGCTGTGCAAGAATGATTGAACCAGCCCTGCTTAGTCCCTACGGATTTCTTCTTTTTTACTGTTAGGGCTTTGTGAATCGCCTGAATCACAGTAATAAAATTAATGGTGACATCAACATCTGTGGTATTCAGGTCCAGGCATTTCATGATGGAAGAATAAGCATCAATTATCACAGTGTTAGTGATTTCATTAGAGTCAACCATGTCCCATTTGAGAGAATAACCGTTAACTGTGGCTAGGACTAGGGTCTTTTCGTCCAAAAGACTTGCGATTTTAACATTGGGCCTATCAGGAAGGGAGAGGGTAATGCTAAGGGGATAATGATCACCCAATACAATCTGATGAGTATAAAAAACAATGTCCCTTGTTAGTGGGCCATTGGACATTAGAATGTAGTCAATGGTAGAGTTACAGCCTCTCCCATGAAAGGTTGGAGCCATTTTCAGAGTAGGGTTGGCAAAATTATTGGCAATTACCAAGTCTAATTTAAACATAATTTCATTAAAAATATTGCCAAAGGTAGAATGTATAAAATGAGAGATGGGATTATCAAACTCATCGGTTAGACCACATATGAGTTGGTTAAAAGAACGACAAGGATACAAATTCAAAGGAGCAGATATTGTTAATTACTTCCACTGCGTCCAGGTCAGAAAGATTGTTATAAAAGTTGACCAATAGGAAGGAATCCTTTGAATTGACATTAAAGCTAAGGAGTTGAAAATTTGAATCAAGTTTAACAACCCCAATCTCGTGGATCTTAATCAGATTTGATATATAGATGGTAAATCCACCCTTTGCCCTACCGGATTGAGAGGATTGGGCGGGTGAGAAATAGGTTTTGAACCCATCTAGGTGAATTGCTGTTGTTAACCATGTTTCCTGCAAACACAGGATATTAAAATTTGGGATAAAATTAGTCCAGACATCATTCCCCGAGTTAAGACGTTGCCCTGCTATGTTCAAGAATGCAATCGCTAATTTGGATTTGGTGGGCTCCTGCACAAACTTTGTTAAAGGAGTTGGTGGTAATAAAAGCAATCCTTGTTCCTTGTCCAACGACTGATACTCCAAACTTATTACTTGATGTGGCGATTTTTTATTCGAAGGGGAAATAAGGTTTAAATCCGGGGGAACGGAATCACTGCTCTCTTGGACCCTGAAACCAGAATCATAAGGGACCCTAGCATGTTCTCGGGTAAGGAGTCAGTCCACTTCCTCTAAGCCCCTAAGAGGGAGAAAACGATTGAAAGTGGAAATGTTGAAACTTGGGCCCCCTAATTCTAATCGTTGATGAGGATAAAAATAAGTAAGATCGAAAGTTTTGATACTACTCTGGGTTAAGTAATCAAACCAGTTGATTATGTGCCTAGTAGCTCTTTGGTCTCTAAAGTTGATTACAATCACATCTCCCTCAATGTCCTTTGGACGTGAGCCAACCCAGCCAATTCTTCTGACGTTCAAGATTTCGCCGTCAATGTGAGGTGGTAAAGGTCTGTTTTGCCCTAGCCAATAAATGACCTTGTTCTTTAAATCGTGATAGCCCTCTTTTTTTCCTATTTGTAATATAGGGACTCCTGCCAAAATAACAGCATACGGGGCCGCTTCTGGAGGCAAATCTATATGTTGGTGGTTAATGCCGTCAGAGTTTGCCAACGGATTGGAAACACAAGTAATACGGGAATGAGGATCAGGCCCGTTTAATTTGGAGCTAGCAACTGTCTGACCGGATTGTAAGTGTGTTTTATTTCTCCCACTAGTTGACTCGGCGTCTGTACCTGATGGATGGGGTAAGTTTTTATCGGCCTCTATCCCCGTCCGTACGTCTCCCTTAAGTGAAGATGGTTTAGGATGAATAGGAGTTTTTGGAGGAACCAATCTGTCGGACAGTACGTCTTTTATTTGATCAGTATTGTTTGTGATCAACTTCTCTATAGAGCCAAGTTGTTTGGAAACTCCTTTCATCCTCTCAAGAAATGGGAGGAGAAGTGATTTTAGAAGCAGCTCCAAACGGCCCATTAGTTCGTCTGTTAAGGAGTCAAAGTAATGAGAATTTGACTGATTAGTCGTATATTGTGAGTTTGTAACAGACGATGAAGAGTCAATAATTTCATGATCCTTAGCAGATAAGGGATTATTACTGACAGGAATGATAATTTTGTTTTTCATTTTCCCTCCCCTCTTTCTTTTCTTTAATGGAGGAGCTGGAAAAGTAGGTCCCTTAGCTTTAGATTTGTGTTGGGGAGTAATGCTGGTGGTGCTGGTAGACAGTGTAACTGGTGTTATAACATTAGGTGGAAGATTAGGGGGTGAATTGTGAATAAGTAATGGGGAATCTGCAGGGAAATTTGAATCTAGCATGCATGGAGTACAACCATAATCTTTCGAGGTATTAGTTATCAGACGGGAAACAGAAGGTACCGGGGCCGGTGAAATGGCCATCTGAATTGAGCCAATTGAGGAGCGTTTGTTCTGTAAGAGCTCCGATGATAGGCGTCGTTCCACCATAGCAATCTCCTTTTCAAGTACTGACGCAGCCCTTGTAATGAAATTATCCAATGTACCCCGTACTGACCCACCCAGCAATGAGGGTCTTCTCTGAGGGGTACTTGATGGCATAGTTATGTAATGATAATTGGTTTATATGGAACAGGGGGAGGTGAAAGATAATAACCAGAGCATACAATGACAATGGGGACGATGGTGATATACTGAGTAACAGTAATAGACTCACGGACAAAAGGTCATAATGGGTTATAGCAGGGCAATGATAGTGCTCAGAGGGTGGGCCCAGCAGTCGTGATTTTCTTTTACACGTGAACAAGGCCTCGTGCCGAAACGCGTTGTGTGAAATAAAACACTTGACCATCCACTATTTTTGGTATCCGTTTTTTCTACTGAGAGCATACTTTAATTTGCCTGGAAATTGGATATTGTTCACTGGTTGGCTCCGCCGGTATGTATGCCAACCTTCAAGGGTCCCAGTAATCCGGATTGAGCATTTTTGTGTTCGGGATATATATATATATAAATATATATATATCCAAAATCCAAATTGCGGCAATGCTGGCGTGCTACCAAATCACTGGTGGTGCTTTAAGAATAGCGCTACCGCTAGCGCTATGTAATGTACAAGAAATAATCCCCAACCAAATCTGATTAAGGAGGAAGCACTCGTCTCATGGGGGTTCTCTCGTTTATTGCGCAGGTTACATCGGGCCAAGGACAAACAGGAACGCGTTTCGGCAGACAAGCTGCCTTTCTCAACCTCGAACCTTGAGAAAGGCAGCTTGTCTGCCGAAACGCGTTCCTGTTTGTCCTTGGCCCGATGTAACCTGCGCAATAAACGAGAGAACCCCCATAAGACGAGTGCTTCCTCCTTAATCAGATTTGGTTGGGGATTATTTCTTAAATATATATATATGTATATATATATATTATTCACTGAAAAAACCATAGGTTTCACACATGTTTTAGTTAGTTGTACATTTCACTCGTAAAAAACCAATGAAATTCCACGTTATAGTTAGATCAGGTAACTATAACTTGCACGCCCACAATAAACTGCTGATGACGTCACATATTACATCACTCATGACATGGTCAGTGACATCACTCTTCACATCAATTATGACATCTGAAATGACACATTGTGGATTGCGGTCGCGCAAGTTATAGTTACCTGATCTAACTATAACGTGGAATTTCATTGGTTTTTTACGAGTGAAATGTACAGCTAACTATAACATGTGTGAAACCTATGGTTTTTTCAGTGAATTTGCAAGGTTTTTTAAATGCTAATTCCTAACTATAACGTGTGTGAAACCTATGGTTTTTTCAGTGAATTTGTACGGTTTTTTAAATGCTAAGTTATGTATTTATTTTTAATTTTTGCGCGCACGGTGCGCTTCGCGCACCGATCGCCCACGTGGCGCATTTCATACCGTGCACGCCTCGCCCTTTTTTTACAAAATATCAATTGTTTTTTTCTCTCTTGGGGGTCCTTAGATTTATATATTAAATGTGATTGTTAATTCTTTTATTTTTTTTTATTTTTTTTTACCGTATGCGTACGGTAAGCTTACCGTACGCGCACCCCGCGATTTTTTAAAAACATTTTTAAATTCATTTTTCATACTTTTTGGTCCTTCGTGAACCCCCTGACGAACGCTAGGGGGCCTGCAACTCTCTTCATTGCCCCCTTTTCATGTTATCAACCTTTTTTTTTCAGTGCGAGAGACAGAAAATGGCGGCCGATACTTCCTGGTTTCGACCGATTCGAATGTTTACTTTGATCTAACAACCAATCAGAAACGCGCTCGCGCACGGCACCGTACGCGTACGGTAAGCTTACCGTAAGCGCACGGTAAGCTGCCACAGATATATATATTGATTTAAATGCTATTTTCTCAGGAACTACTGAACAGATTTACACCAGACCTACAAAAGGCACTTCCTTGACCTTATGGCTACCTCTCTGCCAAATTACAAGTAATTCTGTTCAGCCGTTCGGGCTGTAGCTGTGTCTAAAGGTCCTATGGAAAAATGCATGGGGAAAACGCGTTTTGGGACCCCCCTTTTTTCTCAGCCCCTGCTTGACGAATCACCCCGAGACTTTCAGGGTAGGAGCGGAGCGTAGCGCCCCATTAGATTTGAAAATTTCGCGAGGATTCGTCAACCGGTGCCAAAGTTATTCAAAATAGAATTTTCAGATTTCCTATGGAAACATGGTCCTAACTATAACTATCTACTGGCGACCGCCAGTAGATAATATATATATATATATATATATATATATATATATATATATATATATATATATATATATAAATTCACTTAAAAAACCATAGGTTTCACACATGTTATAGTTAGGTGGATATTTCACTCGTAAAGAACCAATGAAATTCCCCCATTATAGTTAGTTCAGATAACTATAACTCGCGCGCCCGCAATCCACTGCTCATGATGTCACATATTACATCACTCATGACATGGTCAGTGGCATCACTCATGACATCACTGATGACATCATCCTTGTGATAGAGTGGCGGACGCGCGAGTTAAAGTTATCTGAACTAACTATAACGGGGGAATTTTATTGGTTTTTTACGAGTGAAATATCCACCTAACTATAACATGTGTGAAACCTATGGTTTTTTAAGTGGATTTGCAAGGTTTTTTAAATGCTAATTCCTAACTATAACGTGTGTGAAACCTATGGTTTTTTCAGTGAATTTGTACGGTTTTTTAAATGCTAATTTATTTATGTATTATTATTTTTTTTATATATTTATTTTACAATAAACTACGTATTAAATTTATTTATTTTTTTTGGTTTTCACCGTGCGCGCACCCCGCGATTTAAAAAAAAAAAAAAAAAAAAAAAATTGGGGGGGGGGGGGGTTTCACCGTGCGCGCACCTCCGCGATTTAAAAAAAAAAAAAAAATCTTCGGGGTACTTCAGGGACCCCCTGACAAAGGCTAGGGGGTCAGGAACTCTCTACCCTGCCCCCTTTTCACGTTCGCCACCTTCCTTTTTCACTCTCGCACTGAAAACAAACAAAATGGCGGCCGACACTTCCTGATTTCGACCGATTCGAACGTTGACTAACATGTAACCACCAATCAGAATTACGCTAGCGCACATTAGGGTGCTCGCACGGTGCTCGCATGGTGCGCGCACGGTGCGCGCACCCTGCGCGCGTATAGATATTGATATGCTTTTAAATGCTATTTTCTCAGGAAATACTGAACAGATTTACACCAGACCTGCAAAATGGCACTTCCTTGACCTTATGGCTACCTCTCTGCCAAATTTCAAGTAATTCTGTTCAGCCGTTCGGGCTGTAGCTGCGTCTAAAGGTCCTATGGAAAAATGCATGGGGAAAACGCGTTTTGGGACCCCCCTTTTTTCTCGGCCCCCTGCTTGACGAATCACCTAGAGACTTTCAGGGTAGGAGCTGAACGGAGCGCCCCATTAGTTTTGAAAATTTCGCGAGGATTCGTCAACCGGCGCCAAAGTTATTCAAAATAGAATTTTGAGATTTCCTATGGAAACACGGTCCTAACTATAACTATCTACTGGCGATCGCCAGTAGATAATGTATGTATATATATATATATATATATATATATATATATATATATATATATATATATATATATATATATATAGATAGATAGATAGATAGATAGATAGATAGATATATAGATAGATATATAGATAGATATTTATATATATTACCTACTGGCTGTCGCCAGTAGGTAGTTATAGTTAGGACCTATTTTCCATAGGAAATCCGCAACATTCTATTCCCAATAACTTTGGCGCCGATTGACGAATCTTAGCGAAATTTTCAAAACTTTTGGCCAGCTGGGGTCCGCTACTATCCTGAAAGTCTCGGGATGATTCGTGTAGCGGGGGCCGAGAAAAAAGGGGGTGCCAAAACATGTTTTCTCCATGCAATTTCCCATAGGACCTTTAGCCGCAGCTAAAGTCTGACATTCTCAGTAAAACATGCACATCCAACAAGGGCAGAGACTGTCAGTTGATTCCATTGTGTTCTACTGCAGCTTCCCAGAGTGTTCCAAAGAACAACTAGAGCGCTAACAGTCCTACTTATGATAAACGTATGGCACACCTGAAGCCATCTTGATTGGAATAAAGTGGTAACTCTTAAAAGATTTAATTTAAAAAGGAACAAAATGAGGGGGTTCATTTTGCCATAGAAAGTATGATTAGTGCTGCAGAAAGAAAAATGAGGGCACATTTTGAGTGACTTCTCAAATCCTCTTCTATTTCATTAAAAAATTCTGACATGCAGACTGAAACATGTACTTTCAATACCAGCAGCAGACTTCCCTGGTGAGCAATAGTTTTACTACAGTGATCTAATAAGCAACTAGAGTGCTAACATTCTGAATTTATGGCAAATGTGTGACACATCTGAATGCCTTCTTGATGGAATCAAAGTAAAAAACCTGAAAGTATTTCCTACTGAAGAGACTGTAGTAAATGCTGAAATTAGGAAACTTCATAACAAATAAGTCTCCCAAGATGGCCACCAGAGACGAAAGAGCCCAAATGTAGCACAAATATCACCCAGATGTAGCCCAAGTATATCCCAATGACAGAATATCCCAGAGTGTTCTAAAGAACAACTAGGGTGCTAACAGTCTTACTTATGACAAAAGTAAGGCACACCTGAAGCCATCTTGATTGGAATAAAGTGGTAACACTTAAAACATTTAATTTGCAAAAGAACTACATGCGGGGGTTCATTTTGCCATAGAAATTATGATTAGTGCTGCAGAAAGAAAAATTACGGCACATTTTGACTTCTCAAATCCTCTTCTATTTCATTAAAAAATTCTGACATGCAGACTGAAACATGCACTTTGAATACCAGCAGCAGACTTCCCTGGTGAGCAGCAGCTTTACTACAGTGATCTAATGAGTAACTAGAGTGCTACCATTCAGAATTTATGGCAAATGTGTGACACATCTGAATGCCTTCTTGATGGAACCAAAGTAAAAAAGCATTGAAAATGCGATAGGTCTCACCCTCGTTTAAGTTAAAGCAATTCTGTTTGTTTTTAGGTGGCTTTTTAGCTTTGCTTGTATTAGTGTTTTTCAAACTTTCATGTACATAACATGCATATGTATGCATATATGTTTATTTATATTTATGCATGCATTTCTATTAGATATGCAGATTATATATATGTTTATATATGTATGTATATATACACATACATATATATAAATGCATATGCATATATATGTGCATATGTGTGCATGTACAGAGAGGTAGAGAGAGGTAGAGGTGTAGAGGTAGAGGTGCAGAGGTGTAGAAGTGTAGAGGTAGAGAGGTAGAGGTAGAGAGGTAGAGAGGTAGAGATAATGTAGAGAGAGAGGTAGAGAGAGGTAGAGAGGTAGAGAGTAGATAGTGAGTAATAGAGAGTAGAAAGTGAGTAGTAGAGAGTAGTAGAGAGAGTAGCAGAGCGTGAGTAGTAGAGAGTAGTAGAGTGAGTAGTAAAGAGTGAGTAGTAGAGAGTAGTAGAGTGAGTAGTAGAGAGTGAGTATTAGAGAGTGAGTAGTAGAGAGTAGTAGAGAGTGAGTAGTAGAGTGAGTAGAAGAGAGTAGTAGTGAGTAGTAGAGAGTAGTAGAGAGTGAGTAATAGAGAGTGAGTAGTAGAGAGTAGTAGAGAGAGAGTAGTAGCGAGTGAGTAGTAGAAAGTAGAAGAGAGTGAGTAGTAGAAAGTGAGTAGTAGAATGAGTAGTAGAGAGTGAGTAGTAGAGAGTAGAAGAGAGAGAGTAGTAGAGAGTGAGTAGTAGAGAGTGAGTCATAGAGAGTAGTAGAGAGTGAGTAGTAGAGAGTGAGTAGTAGAGAGAGAGTAGTAGAGAGTAGTAGAGTAGTAGAGAGTGAGTAGTAGAGAGTGAGAAGTAGAAAGTAGTAGAGAGTGAGTAGTAGAGAGTGAGTAGTAGAGAGTAGTAGAGAGAGAGTAGTAGAGAGTGAGTAGTAGAAAGTAGTAGAGAGTGAGTAGTAGAAAGTGAGTAGTAGAGTGAGTAGTAGAGAGTGAGTAGTAGAGAGTAGTAGAGAGTAGTAGAGAGTAGTAGAGAGAGAGTAGTAGAGAGTGAGTCGTAGAGAGTAGTAGAGAGTGAGTAGAGAGTGAGTAGTAGAGAGAGAGTAGTAGAGAGTAGTAGAGTAGTAGAGAGTGAGTAGTAGAGAGTGAGAAGTAGAGAGTAGTGGAGTAGTAGAGAGTGAGTAGTAGAGAGTAGTAGAGAGTGAGTAGTAGAGTTAGTAGAGAGTGTGTAGTAGAGAGTGAGTAGAAGAGAGTAGTAGAGAGTGAGTAGTAGAGACAGTAGTAGAGAGTGAGAAGTAGAGAGAGTAAGAAAGTAGTAGAGTAGTAGAGAGTGAGTAGTAGAGTGAGTAGTAGAGAGTAGTTGAGAGCGAGTAGTAGAGAGTGAGTAGTGGAGAGTGAGCAGTAGAGAGTAGTAGAGAGTAAGTAGTAGAGAGTGAGTAGTAGAGAGTAGTAGAGAGTTAGTAGTAGAGAGACAATAGTAGAGAGTGAGTAGTACAGAGTAGTAGAGTGAGTAGTAGAGAGTGAGTAGTAGAGAGAGAGTAGTAGAGAGTGAGTAGTAGAGTAGTAGAGAGTGAGTGGTAGAGAGTAGTAGTAGAGAGTAGTAGAGTAGTAGAGAGTGAGTAGTACAGAGTGAGTAGTAGAGAGAGTAGTAGAGAGTAGTATAGTAGAGAGTAAGTAGTAGAGAGTGAGTAGTAGAGAGTAGTAGAGAGCGAGTAGAAGAGAGTGAGTGGTGGAGAGTGGGTAGTAGAGAGCGAGTAGTAGAGAGTGTGTAGTAGAGAGTTAGTAGTAGAGTGAATAGTAGAGAGTGAGTAGTAGAGAGAGAGTAGTAGAGAGTGAGTAGTAGAGAGTAGTAGAGTGAGTAGTAGAGAGTGAGTAGTAGAGAGTAGTAGAGAGTGAGTAGTAGAGTAGTAGAGAGTGAGTGGTAGAGAGTAGTAGAGAGTAGTCGAGTGAGTAGTAGAGAGTAGTAGATAGTGAGTAGTAGAGAGTGAATAGTAGAGAGTAGTAGAGAGAGAGTAGTAGAGAGTGAGAAGTAGAGAGTAGTAGCGAGTGAGTAGTAGAGAGTGAGTAGTACAGAGTGAGTAGTATAGAGTGAGTAGTAGAGAGTAGTAGAGTAGTAGATAGTGAGTAGTGGAGAGAGAGTAGTAGAGAGTGAGTAGTAGAGTAGTAGAGAGTGAGTGGTAGAGAGTAGTAGAGAGCAGTAGAGTGAGTAGTAGAGAGTAGTAGAGAGTGAAACGTAGAGAGAGAATAGTAGAGAGTAGTAGAGAGTGAGTAGTAGAGACAGAGTAGTAGAGAGTGAGTAGTACAGAGTAGTAGAGAGTAGTAGAGAGTGAGTAGTAGAGTAGTAGAGAGTGAGTGGTAGAGAGTAGTAGAGTGAGTAGTAGAGAGTAGTAGAGAGTGAAAAGTAGAGAGTGAATAGTAAAGAGTAGTAGAGAGTGAGTAGTAGAGAGAGAGTAGTAGAGAGTGAGTAGTAGAGAGTAGTAGAGTGAGTAGTAGAGAGTGAGTAGAGAGAGTGAGTAGTAGAGAGAGAGTAGTAGAAAGTAGTAGAGAGTGAGTAGTAGAGTAGTAGAGAGTAGTCAGTCAGTATCAGTCAGTGTCAGTCAGTCAGTGTCAGTCAGTCAGTGTCAGTGTCAGTCAGTCAGTGTCAGTCAATCAGTGTCAGTCAGTGTCAGTCAATCAGTGTCTGTCAGTCAGTCAGTGTCAGTCAATCAGTGTCAGTCAGTGTCAGTCAGTCAGTCAGTCAGTGTCAGTCAGTCAGTGTCAGTCAGTGTCAGTCAATCAGTGTCAGTCATTGTCAGTCAGTCAGTTTCAGTCAATAGGTGTCAGTGTCAGTCAGTGTCAGTGTCAGTCAATCAGTGTCAGTCAGTGTCAGTCAGTCAGTGTCAGTCAGTCAGTGTCAGCTAGAGCAGGTCTGCTGACCTGGTTCTCTGGCTCTAGAGCAGCTCTGCTGACCTAGTTCTTAGGCTACAGAGCAGCACTGCTGATCTGGTTCTCTGGCTCTACAACAGCTCTGCTGACCTGGTTCTCTGGCTCTAAAGCAGCTCTGCTGACCCGGTGCTATGGCTCTAAAGCAGTTCTGCTGACATGGTTCTCTGGCTCTAGAGCAGCTCTGCTGACCTGGTTCTATGGCTCTAAAACAGCTCTACTGACCTGGTTCTCTTGCTGTAGAGCAGCTCTGCTGACCTGGTTCTCTGGCTCTAAAGCAGCTCTGCTGACCTGGTTCTCTCCCTCTAAAGCAGCACTGCTGACCTGGTTTCTCTGGCTCTAGAGCAGCTCTGCTGACCTGGTTCTCTGGCTTTAAAGCAGCTCTGCTGACCTGGTTCTCTCCCTCTAAAGCAGCTCTGCTGACCTGGTTCTCTGCCTCTAGAGCAGCTCTGCTGACCTGGTTCTCTGACTCTAAAGCAGCTCTGCTGACCTGGTTCTATGGCTCTAAAGCAGCTCTGCTGACCTGGTTCTCTGGCTCTAAAGCAGCTCTGCTGACCTGGTTCTCTGGCTCTAGAACAGCTCTGCTGACCTCATTCTGTCTCTAAAGCAGTTCTGCTGACCTGGTTCTATGGCTCTAAAGCAGCTCTGCTGACCTGGTTCTCTGGCTCTAAAGCAGCTCTGCTGACCTGGTTCTCTTGCTCTAAAGCAGTTCTGCTGACCTGGTTCTCTCCCTCTAAAGCAGCTCTGCTGACCTGGTGTCTCTGGCTCTACAGCAGCTCTGCCCGACCTGGTTCTCAGCCGCTAGAGCAGCTCTGCTGACCTGGGTCTCTGGCTCTAGAGCAGCTCTGCTGACCTGGGTCTCTGGTTCTAGAGCAGCTCTGCTGACCTGGGTCTCTGGTTGTAGAGCAGCTCAGCTGACCTGCTTCTTAGGTTCTAGAGCAGCTCTGCTGACCTGTTTCTCTGGCTCTACAACGGCTCTGCTGACCTGGTTTCTCTGGCTCTACAGCAGCTCTGCTGACCTGGTTCTCTGCAATCACGATGTACGCACCCGACTTCACGAAAATATATTTAAAAATGATATAAGTTTATTATAAGTACAAATATATTATTTTTATGAATATCTTAGATATTTCTTGCCCTAATATGTATATTAAAGACACATACATGTCATTTTGGAACATACATTTTTTTTGCGGGAGTCTCGCAAACAGCACGCCCCAGCACATATAGGACGTCACGAGGGACCCGCAACCGCGCAAGCATCTCGTACCGTAATGCGCATGTGTCATGAATGCGCGGGAGCAGGAGTTGCGGACTGGTCGCATACCAATCGCACACATCACGTAATATTAAATGTTTATGATGTAACTGAAAAACACGCAGCCGTCGCACACCGTATGCGGATCCTTCATGACTTTTCTAAAATGGCAGCTAGAATGCACGCACCCACCGTGATGTGTACGTTTTGAGTGCGAGACTCCGAAAAAAAATTGGATTTTTTTTAAAGAAAATAATATAAATATATTAAAATAAAAAATGAAAACAAGAAAATTTATCAATATTTCAGTTAGAATTCTTTTTTGCAATTTTCAGAAAAATATATAATGTTATTTAATGAATAAAAAATTTATAAATAAACAGTTAAAAAACTGTAGAAAATCAGTACAAAAAAATAGGTATAACTACTATCACACTTAAAAATTAGCTTTTAAAAAACCTTTGAAATTCACTGAAAAAAACATAGGTTTCAGAGACGTTATAGTTAGAAATTAGCATTTAAAAAACCTTAGAAATTCACAGAAAAAACCATAGGCTTCAGGGGTGTTATAGTTAGTTGGCCATTTCACTCGTACAAAACCATAGAAATTCCTCCGTTATAGTTAGTTCTGCTAACTATAACTCGCGCGCCCGCAATGCACTGCTGATGATGTCACATATTGCATCATTCATGACATGGTCAGTGACATCACTGATGACATCACTGATGACATCTCAAATGACATCACTGATGACATCATCCACATGACAATCTGATACACCTCATCATACACTAGTATAACCTTTCATCACTCACTGTAAAATACATTGCACCATATTTGAAACCATTGACACACCAATACCAGTTACTACATACCGACTCACTGATTCCTAAGTTTACACACACAACTACCCATTCAATAAGAGAATCATTTATACATGCAGTCACTAATTAATAGAACACTATCAAATGCACTTATACACATATATTGACATTGACACATCAGCAGTCATCTTAGTCGGTTATGCAGTCATCCTACTCACTCATGAATAAAATTAATCACACTTACATTTACTCACTTACACAATTATCCAACAACACCTCATTTATTCAAACACATAGTAACTCATAGTTAATATGTTAAAAAATCACCATTACAATTATACACTCATTCATATAGTTACTCTCACAATCACTGATTCTTACAAATACTTATTTATATACACCAACTCTCACATACAATGCCTTTTATTTTTTTTACTTTGTTGAAGATGTACAACTAAAACACATATTCGCTCACCAACACACATATAAATACACTCATTCACCCAAACAACTGTTTCCACATGCACTCTTAAACCTGTACACCTAGTCAATCAACCATTCACACATCTATGCATAGAGTTACACACACACCATCCAACAACACACAAACTCAGTGTCCCATACAGATACTCACCCAACTAATCAATAACTAATATACACACTCACGTAGTTAGTGACCAACTGATGCAGCATGTTACAACAGAGACAGTGATCCACACATTCACATAGTTTAGTTACTAATCCATGTATTAAGTGAGAAACTTTTAATTACTCACTTAAACAGACAGTCAGACATCTACTAAATCCTCCATCCAGACAGTTATATATCCACTCAATCTTCAATACAGATTGATATATATATAATACATATTTAAATTTCAAACTAAACCACATTCACTGGATGATGTCATCAGTGATGTCATCCGTGATGTCATTTGAGATGTCATCAGTGATGTCACTGATCATGTCATGAATGATGCAATATGTGACATCATCAGCAGTGCATTGCGGGCGCGCAAGTTATAGTTAGCAGAACTAACTATAACAGAGGAACTTCTATGGTTTTGTACGAGTAAAATGGCCAGCTAACTATAACACCCCTGAAGCCTATGGTTTTTCCTGTGAATATATATATATATATGCAAATATATATAAATATATATACATATATATATATATATATATATATATATATATATATATGTATATATATGTATATATATATATAGTTACATACAAATAAAACATTGCAAATGAAAACTATAACAAATAAAGTACAAAACATTTTTAAAACATTATGATGTAAGTATAAAAAAAAGTAAGCAATAGGAAAAGATACATTTCACTAAACATATCTTAAAAATAACACAAATTTCTTATATTAAAAATATAAAACTAAATGCACAAACAATAATACAGAATTTACCGATACTAACAAAGCTATTTAAAAGCATTTTAGAAATAGGAAATATACCATTCCCAGTCCAACTAGACTCGGGAAAGGTAACATTTACTATTCCCAATCCAATATATGCAACAGTAGGGAAAGCACTGGATTGTGGAAAGGTGAAACGGCACCGTAATTGGCATTTCCGCTGTCGGGGTTACGATGTCGGTCTTCCACAGTCTTTCCATGCCGGCCTTTCCGACATGGAAAGGCTGCCAGAAAGCAACTTTGGGGCCCCTAGCAGGGCCCCCTTGCCTCGACAGCCTACATTTTGTGGCTGAGGGGGTACCTAGTGTACCCCCCTGTAAATCCTTGCACCGCGTGGCAGACATCATGGGATGCCTGCCACAGGGTGGCGGGTTTTACGCATGCACCCAGTTCTTTATGGGAGGCTGTATTAGTGCCGGCGTTTGGCCCTACCACAGGCTCCCACAGCAAAATTTGAGTATCCAACGAACAGTGTTCAGTCGCATCATAATCAGGCAGTCGGGACCGGTGGTCGGTCAGTCCCGAGACGGTGTTGGTCGAAGGCAACTCCGACCAACATTGTAACAAGCCCCTAAGTCTGGGAATGTAAGCTAAAAGTCAGTGGCCAATCCTATGTAAACCTCTTGAATGGGCTACTGCGCTGGCTAGGCCTTTTCACCAGATTATCATGGAAAGTGCTGCCAGGCAGCCGTAGCTTCCACTCTAATGCCAAGAGTAAACCTAGTGCTGAGAGGAGCTGACCCAGCTAAGCTTGTGTTTTACTTTTGAGAGTGTACTCTCTATTGGCTGAAGTCTGAGTACCACAGCTGATTTTGAATAGGTATGCAGTGCACTGGGCCACAGGAATCTTTAGAAACAAGCTGGCTATTCTATGTTCTCACAGTGTTGCGCATAGAAGTAACTTTAGGGCAGTAGGCTGCTAGGAACATTCTAAATATATTAGAACTGTTCATTTTATTCTTGCTGCCAGTAACATGGATATGTGCTGTTTTAATTTTTTTTTTGATGTGATTATTACTCATGTTGTAAGCAACAGGATGCAACTGTTTAAATAAAACACATTAATATTTTAAGGCCTTGAGTCTGAGGTTGGCGGTGCGGTGCCTGGTCTGCCCGGCTTCCGCATTGCCTCACCCGTGGTTGGTTGTCTGACAGATCACGAGTGTTTGTGTCTGGTGGGCTTTTTTTTTAAGTTCCCATGGCGGTGCCTGAGAAAATGAGCACAGCAATGGAAACGCCGAAAACAGTCCTTGCACTGCATGGACTGTAGAGAACATGCTGTGCGGGAACTGGGGTGCATGCACACATGGGGGCACATTTAGTGCCACCCTGCATGCGCCCCCTGGCCCCTGAGGCACAAGGGGGCCCTGTAGGGCCCACTTTGTTTCCTCTCCGCCACAGCTTTCATAGAGGAGGAACCATCATGAAAACAGTGGAAGAGAGGAAACTCATAATATACCAAGGTGGTGTGCCAAGTAAATTTTTGTCTCAAGACCACCACAACACCGCCTGGGAATGGTGGTTTCCTGGCGGCAATGGTGGGGCAATTGCGGTCCGACTGCGCTGATTGTAATAAGGCGGTCGGAAGACTACCACCACCACACCCCCATGTTTCTTGTGGTCCATGGACTGCTAGACTCGTAATCGATCTCATAGTGTTTTTTTACTTAGTGCAATGCTTGTGTGTACTATTCTAAGAACAAACTTGGGTTTGATGTACCAGTGCGACCCTGGACACTAAAAGGGACTGTTAGTAACTGTAGTGCTTGTAATTTGACACAATAGGACACACCTGGACCCTGCACTCCCAAGAGGAGGCAAATGCACAACTGCACCTTTAAACAACACACATTAAACAGCACTCCCAAAAGATGAGGCGATAAAACAAGACCAGGCACTCTCTTAAGGCGAGGCAAGAAAACAAATTCAGGTGCATTTAAAGTGACACACACATGTTTATTAATTCAATATTTCAAAAAGGAAGGCAAAATATATCAGTTAATGCAGACTCCCAAATATCAAGTAACTCAAGTGCAAAACCTGAATACAATGTAGCATAAATACATGAAGCAAAGAGAAAAGAAACTTAGAAATTATGTACACCAAGTAAGGAACACCTCACCGATCGATCATGCAACATCCTTGCCAACTCAAGCTGGAGGAACCCTTCGACAGCCCAGGAAGGAGTTTGATCAGGACCCAAGTTCCGTTTGTCTCACAGCAGTACGTCTACTCTGTGAGTGAGCTCCTACCTGCCCCCGAAGACTTCCAGCTTTTAATACCTTTACTCAACGTGAGGTGAAGGTTCTAGAAATCTCGCCCTCTTTCTTCTGTTGCGAAAACCGAGCTGGCCATACTGGTCTGTGTCAAGGTCAAGACAGAAGCTGGCCTGGCTCCTGTATTTTGACTCTGAGACAGAGCTGTACATTCCACACATTCCCTGAAAGGTACCAAGCACGCATCCCATACAACATGTTCCAGTTCACTCTGATCTGTGACGAGCGAAAACATGCCCTCCCCACTTTGCAGCTATGTGTGAGCACAGAAAATGGAGTCTGTTGCACAAGATGGAGTCAGCACAGAAAATTGAGTCAATTTTTCCAAATCGAGCCAGTGGTATATATATCATTCCTAATATCAGTACAGGAACCCAGAAAGCACAGACACCACACCAGCAGGAATGCTTAGTGGGCTGTGAGGGGCTTCAGTAACCTGGACTTCCGTACTCAGCAATTGCACACACTGAACTATGTCTTTGGACTCATTGGTTAGGAATTCAAACCTTGTAGACAAGGACCACAGCCCATGGATATACAACATAGTGCCCAATGTGGGGCATTCACAGTTTATTGACTGCTAAGTAGTCTTTTAATATGCACACTCAAAAGAACCATCATTACAAATTAACGAAGACGTACATTGTAATCATGATTACCTCCTACAAACAAAATAAGATAGCACCTATATACAGTAGGTTAGTCATGCTTGCCTCTTAAAGGGTCATTCCACATGTGTGGTTTTCTAGAGTTAGATTGTTATGCTTTATTGAATCTGTTCAATTAAAATGGTAGCTTCTGGTGTGATAGGAATAAATTACCAAGAGGCAGTTACTCAATATATCAAGAATAGAAGTGTCCCCAATATGGGAGGCAGTTACATTTGTAATAGCTGCAGCTGCAGTGTTGCCTTTGAAACATTTTATTAATGGGTGGAGTCAAGGCTATAGATGCTGCTTAAAAGCAGGTTAATGCATACAAGCCTGAAGTACGGCCTGCACACTACAGGGCATACCAGTATCTAGATACATGTTGAACTTACCAAGAGCACCAAAATTGGTTTAGTGGAGATCTATCACACACACACATAAATGTTAGATTGGGATCCCTCAGAAACGAAGGGGCTCAATGAAGTGAATTAGCTGGATATACACCATTTCCACATCCTGAGAACCTGCTAATTGCTGATGTAGTAAGAGTTTTAAATTATACAGTCTCCCTATATAGTAAACTCATACAATAAGAACTACCAATCATTAATGCTAGACATGCCCTAGTAGGATTAGTAGTATGGGGACAGGTTGCAGTACCGGCACTAAATGGCATCAATCAGTCATGCAATTTGTAAAGCGCACTACATACCCGCAAGGGTTCCAAGGCGCTGCGGGAGGGGAGGGGGGGAGCTGCAGCTATTGGTCGAACAGCTATGTCTTGAGTTGTCTCCTGAAGGTTAGAAGGTCTTCGGTTTGTCGTAGGATGAGGGGGAGGGTGTTCCAGGTCTTGGCGGCATGGTGAGAGAAAGATCTGCCTCCGTCTGTGGTTCTACGGATGCATGGGACGGTAGCCAGGGAGAGGTCTGCAGAGCGGAGTTTCCTGTTGGGTACGTAGAAGGAGACTCAGCTGTTGAGGTAGGCTGGGCCGGTCTTGTGGAGTGCCTTTTGTGCATGGATTAGGTGCTTGAAGGAGATTCTTTTGACGACAGGGAGCCAGTGCAGGTTCCTCAGGTGGGGACTGATGAGGTCGTGACGCGGGACGTCGAGGATCAGGCGTGCAGAGGCATTCTGGATGCTTTGCAGTCTGTTGATCAGCTTGGTTGGGGCTCTGGCATAGAGGGCGTTTCCGTAGTCGAGTCTGCTGCTGACTAGGGCCTGGGTGACTATTTTCCTTGTGTCAGTCGGGATCCATCTGTAGGTCTTGTGGAGCATACCGAGGGTGTTGAAGCAGGTGGAGGAGACAGCGTTGACTTGTTTGGCCATGGTGAGTTTCGAGTTGAGGATGACTCCCAGGTTGCGTGCGTGATTGGTGGGTACGGGGGGAGTCCCCAGCGACGCGGGCCACCAGGAGTCATCCCATGCTGAGGGGTTGGGCCCGAGGATGAGGATCTCCGTCTTGTCTGTCTTCAGCTTAAGGCGGCTATCCTTCATCCAGTCGGCGACGGCCTTCATTCCCTGGTGGAGGTTGAATTTGGTGGTTAGGGGGTCCTTGGTGAGGGAGAGGATCAGTTGCGTGTCGTCGGCGTAGGATATTATGTTGAGGTTGTGATGTCGGGCAATGCGTGCGAGGGGTGCAATGTAGACATTGAACAGCATCGGGCTGAGGGAGGATCCCTGCGGGACGCCGCAGATGATCTCAGAGGCCAAGGATCGTAACCGGGGGAGGCGGACTCTCTGGGTTCTGCTGGAGAGTAAGGAGGAGGTCACGTCCAGGGCCTTGTCTCGGATCCCTGCATCGTGGAGTTGTGTGCGTAGTGTGCAGTGGCAGACGGTGTTGAAGGTGGCAGAGAGGTCCAGAAGGATGAGGGCTGCTGTCTCGCCATTGTCCAGTAGGGACCGGATATCATCTGTGGCGGAGATGAAGGCAGTCTCGGTGCTGTGGTTGCTGTGGAACCCTGACTGGGAGGGGTCCAGGATGCGGTTGTCTTCGAGGTAGTGGGTGAGCTGGCTGTTGACTATCTTCTCGATGACCTTAGCTGGGAACAGAAGCAGGGAGATGGGCCGGATGTTTTTGAGTTCGCTCGGGTTCGCCTTGGGATTCTTCAGTAGGGCGTTGATCTCGGCGTGTTTCCAGCTCTCAGGGAAGGTCGCGGTCTCGAAGGAGAGGTTGATGATGTTGCGCAGGTGGGGTGCGATGGAGTTGCCGGCTTTGTTGAAGCAGTGGTGTGGAAATGGGTCAGATGGCGAGCCGGAGTGGATTGTGCCCATGGTCTTGATTGTTTCTTCATTGGTCACGTTGGCCCAGGTTGTCAGGGGGTTGTGGTCGGTGGGGTGTGGTGGGTCTGGCATGTTGGGGCCTGTTAGGGTCATCCGGGGGTTGAAGCTGTCGTGGATGTCGGCAATCTTGCGGTGGAAGAAGGTGGCGAGGGAGTTGCACAGGGCTTGTGACGGCGGGATGTCGCTGGGGTTGGAGAGTTCCTTCACGACGTTGAAGAGCTCTTTTCTGTTGTGTGCGTTGTTGTCGAGATGGCTTTTGAAGGAGGTCCTCTTGGCGGTCCTGATGAGGTGGTGGTGGTTGCGGATGGCGTCTTTGTGGGCTGCGCGGTTGCCTGGTGATTGTTCGCTGTGCCATATGTTCTCCAACTTCCGGCAGGTGCGCTTTGACGCTAGGAGTTCCGGGGTGAACCATTTGGCTCTCTTGCTGGTGTCTTCGAGGGTTTGCTTTTTCAGCGGGGCTAGGGTGTTGGCACAGTCATCCATCCATCGTCTGAGGGTGCGTGCACCATCATCGGGGTTGGAGGCATTGGTCAGTGGGTGGAGTGTGAGGTTTGTCTGTAGTTGCACTTTGGTGATTTTGCCCCAGTGGTGGCGGGGGATCTGCAGGGTGCGGTGATGTGCGACGGGTTTCCGGAAGGTGAAGTGGATGCAGTGGTGGTCGGTCCAGGTGGGTTCGGAGACGTAGCTGAAGGAGACGTGGGGGCTTGAGGAGAAGATGGTGTCGAGGGTGTGTCTGGCGATGTGGGTCAGTGTTGTGACGATCTGTTCCAGTCCGAGGTTGGCGAGGTTGTCTATCAGGGTGGAGGAGTTGCTGTCGTTGTTGTTTTCCAGATGGAAGTTCAGGTCTCCGAGCAGGATGTAATCGGTGGAGGTCAGTGCGTGCATGCTGATGAAGTCGGCGATGGCGTCGCAGAATTGTGGTCAGGGTCCGGGTGGTCTGTAGACGAGGATACCTCTTAGGGTGGTCTTGGAGTCTGAGTGGATTTGGAAGTGCATGTGTTCGGCGGTGCTGAGAGTATCGTCGGTGTTTGTTGAGACCCTGATGGTTTTCTTGTGGACGATGGCGATTCCTCCTCCGACTCTGTTGGTGCTGTCTCTGCGGACGATCTTGTATCCGTCAGGGATGGCTATGGCGATGTCTGGAGAGGAGGCTTCGTTCATCCAGGTCTCGGTCAGGAAGGCGACGTCTGGTGATGTAGTGTCGAGTAGGTCCCAGAGCTCGACGGCGTGTTTGCGTGCGGAGCAAGTGTTGATCAGGATGCATCGGAGCTGGTTGTGTTTTGTCGCGGCGGGTGTCTCTGCGTCTTTGATGCAGGAGAAGCTGCAGTTCTGGCATGTGAAGGGGCCGTGAGTGCGCTTCGGGGTGGCCCTACAGCAGGCGAGGGTCCGTCCTCGGTTGAGAGCGGTGAGGGTGCTGGCGTCGTATCGGAGGCGGTCTTCATGGCTGGTTAAAGCAGTCTTCTGGCCAAATTTATCTGAGGCTTATGACATAATTCTAGCAGAAGATGTTTGTACCCATGTTTTTATTAGGGGAGCAACTCAAGGAGAGAAGTTGATATGAGTAACCTCTTCCTCCATACCTGAGGATATCAGAGAAAAATATGCAAAACAGTGGGCTGTAAAACAAGGCCCAACCTTATAAATAGATCAAGTGGGATAAACACTTTATTCCAGGTTATTCCCTTGCTTAGTGAGCCTCAAGCCCAGGCTCAATATCCATCAAAGCCAGAAGCAAAGCACAATCTAAAAACAGTATTAAATAATCTACAATTATTGTGCCTTGTAATTCACCAATGAATGCTCCTCTTTTTCCCATTTTAAAACCAGATGGATCACACGGAATAGATTTAGAATATAGTAATCTGAACTCATACACACAACAAATTCTGATCAAATGCTCATAGCATGGGTTTAATGACAAAACTGGTAAAGAAAAAATATAAAACAATCCAGGACATTTCCAATGGCTTTTGCAGTCAAAGCATAATGCCTGAAAGTGAGTGCCTAACCACTTTCAGTTTTGATGGAATTCAATATTCCTTCAAGAGACTCCCCATGGAATTAGAATGGCCCTGGCTCACATTCAGCATGTATTATGATAATCTTACAACAAGAGGTGCTATCTTACGTCAATGATATCTATCTCTCAGACAATGACTTAAACACACACCTGAGTAGCCGTGGACTGGATAGTGACAATATTGACATCACACAGTTACAAAATAAATTTTAAGAAATTTCAAATTTCTCAACTGACTGTGACTTTTCATGGGTATGTATTATCCACTTTGGGCAAGAGACTGTCACCAGATTTATCCATTGAGTCATCTCAGAGCATGTTTAATCAGATGGTTCTGAAAAACCTGCAGATACAATGTAGACCTGAAACATTGGTACCTGAATGGATTCAAAGATTCAAATGGGAAACCAATTTTTAAAAAAGCAGCCTTTAGGAAAGGTAATTGTCTTATAAGAAAAGCTTCCACTGAGCCAAATGGCACACACTTTGGGCCATCCACATGACGGGATTCACGCCAAAAGGAACTGTGCAGCTGACCTGGCCTCCAAGGCTATAGTGCAGACAGTTAAATTAGTAGTCATAACCAGATCTTAAATGTAGATCAACACAGATATACCAGCAGCGATACAAGGATCAGTAAAGAGTGAAATGCCCCCAGTCGCCTTTCCTCTTAGATACGCCTACATCCTTAATTCAAATAACACTCCAGTGGATTCCATAATCAGAGTGGGAGATAGGATAATACCTAATAAACTGTTCAGATTAAACTTAATTAAAGTAGCTCATGAAGGGTTAGCGTCTGGTAATGGTGGTATGAATGCCACAGTTGCAATGCTACAGCAGAGCTACTGGTGGCTGGGTTCACCTAAAAAAGCCAGTGATTATGTAAGGCAATGTAAGAATGGTCAACAGATTGAAGTTTCTACTGTTAAAAGACCAGAAAAAAACCTCCTTACTGTCCCTAATCTACTATTCAGAATTGTATATTTGAGCAACAACAGGCCAATACATTTTGTCAACCAAATATAAATACATAATGATAGCAATTGATTCATGTTCTCCGTTCCTGTGGGTGAGGTCACAAAGAAATGCTGATGCTTGAGCACTCGTAAAGGATTTGCAGTGTCTTATATCCATGGAAGCAGTTCATACCTTTCATTCAGGCAGTGGTCCTGCATTCACCTTAAAGCATTACAGGGATGCAATGTCTGCTCTGGAAGTGTGTCTGCAATTCAGAAATCTGTTTCATTTGAAGAATTGCATGTTAATGGAGCAAGCTAATGACATGATTAAAGAAACCCTGACAACTAGGGTGCTCAGTTCAGGACTTATTTGGTTCCATCACCGTATGAAGTTCTGAGAGCATTAAATGTCTAGGCTAGAAGAGAATTTGGTGGGTGGCACTCTTTGGATTACATATGTATGTACTTGACCTAGAAAAGCCTGGCAAGTTGGCAGATGAAAAATAATTTGACCTGGACCAACATTGAACTATTTTACAGATTGATCAAGAGGTCAAAGACAAAGTTATCTAATTTGAAACGTTCTGAAGCCTCAACCAGTGATGAGATGGGTCCCCCTAGCAGATGATCTAATTTGAGAAAATATCCCGATAAACAAGTGTTTGGCCCATCCTACAGACCACCCCAGTGGCCTATCCTGTACAGCAGATCCTCCTGGACACCAAGAAGAATTCAGAGAAGCACTGCACAGCCTCTCTTTAGGAAAAAAATACATTGAAGAGTGCCATAAAATCAACAGCTTGTGTCCTGAGCTGGGCATATTTCAGCCTATTGTGTCTCCAGCTATAATCCAAACAACAGATTCCATGGAGGGATCTGACCTGCAATTCCTACAGTGGTAAATATTTAAATCGATGTTGTGATTTTCTATGAAACCCTGCATGAGTCAACATCAATCAAGATGGTTCCTTTTTAAGAAATAATGTATTATGAGAATGAATTAAAGTTCTTCACATTTGAGTTTACATCACACTTCCCAGTTACGTTATGCCATTGATTTCTCTTTACTTATCATTGATTTAGAAACAGGTACTCAAAATGACCATGGTCTTACATTTGGATTTCTACAGAAGTGTTTCTTTTCATCATGTGGCTTATGATGCTGACTGTTGTTCTGCTACTACTGAATGGAATAAGAACAATAACACAAACAGTGGTTCAAGAACTACAATTGCATATTTCTTCCCACAGAGCTTGACAAGATATCTAAGATGCAAACATTACTGCTTATCCTGTGCCAGAGGGCATGGTTTAGGAAAGTGCTCCTTATCAGGTTTTGGGACTCACTGAGACAGTGCAATTGCCATACGTTTTGAAACTTTCAATGAATGATATTGTTATTCAAGATTCTTTTTCAGATGACTGGGACACTGAGAATTTAAACAAATGATGTCTGATTTACAAGCATATATAGCCCTCCCTAATGAAGAGCCTTATTTAAATGCATTTAACAACAAAGAACTGTAGGGCCCGATTCTCAAAGGCAATCTGAGACAAAAGTCTAACTTTATGACTTTTGGTATTCACTGAGGTCATTTACGAGTCGTATCTTTATGTCTGCAGTCAGGCCGGAAGCTCCGGCTTGGGCCGTGCTCTCTGCACCCGGGCCATACTCTCCGTCCATATTCTCCGGCTCAGGCTGGATGAAGTGTAATCAATGGGTCAGAATATAATTTTTACAAAAAGGATCATTAGGAACGTATGATAAATGGTAGAGGAGGTCATGAAAATCAGTTTGAGTAGGGGAAAGGGTGTGGCAAGACACTGCATCACATCCCAGAAAGGTTTGCTCCTCTGCATCACGATACATGTAGTCCACAATTTGCGCACCCTGCAGTGTTACACCACACTCAGTGTTGACTGTAGTGTTATACCAAACTTTGGTGTAACACTAGAGTAAACAGTGAAGGGAGCACACATTGTGGCCTACATGCACCATGATTCAAAGGTGCAAACCTTTCTGGGATATGATGTAGTGTCCAGCCATGCCCTTTTCCTTTCCCAAACAAATGTTCTTGATCTCCTCTACCATTTATCACATGTTCATAGCATGCATTACAACAGGGCGAACATGTTTCTTAGCACATCTAAAACAACTACACAGTATAAAAACAGCAAGCAGGCATGTTGTAAGCAACAAGTTTAAAATGAACATTTCAAACATTGGTATAATTTAATCTAAAAAACCCAACACCCTAAAACCTACTTATTTGTGCTACACTAAGAGAGCATGGAAAGTACAGCAGCTTGCAGTCTAGAGTTTCTTAGGATGAAGAGACAAAAAACATACCTTGCTGACAACAAGAGCTGTTGTTATCAGCAGAGGCATATAGACAGTGCTACCTGCGAAGGGTAAACACTTTCTGCAGTAGAGACCTTCCTCTTGGACTTAGCTTTATCAGCACTGGGTGAGATGACTTAAAAGTGTGCTAGCAGTAGGTGCGACCGTCCCTGGCAGAATCTTGTGCTATAATCTGGGTGAAGAACCTCTCATAACAAGTGGTCAAGTGGCAGTGCTTATATACCAAATCTTATCATAGATTGGAATTTCTAACATAAGTTTAGGAATGTCTGACATAGATTAGGTGCATCAAGTTGTGTGTCCTAAACTTTTCGTTATGAACATATAAGGTGAAAGGACATCAATTAAGAATACACTATTTTTGCTGAGAGTCAGTTTTTAAGCTTTTTTTTACCTTGACACGGTGATAAGTGGACACTTGTCCCAGACTTATGTTGCATAAGGTGTTATATTTACGTTATTACTTGACACTTTCACAGTTCTTAGAAAGATAGAGTGAGACAACATCTGTGTCAAGTTGCAGACATGATAATGATTCTGCATGAAATGGGAAAGATGATGACTTCCATCGTCTAAAATTGAGAAAACTGTGACTTCCTTTACCTAAGATAGAATTGGGACGTACTTAAAATGAAGTTGAACCATAGGGGCTTTACATCACCCCATCCTCCCTGAGGAGGCCCGTCTAGGCACACCTAGCCCGTTTATTGTGGTGCTGTCTGGGAGGAGTGAATAAAAGCCAACTGCTCACTACTAAAATCCGTCTTTACCATGAAAGAGGATTTTGGATTTCAATTCCTCAGTCACCAAATTTGACCTTCCTACCTGCTCCCATTCAAAAGGTATCACTTATTAAATGTAATAAGGTAGCTCAAGTTAATCCTATGAGAAATGTAGGCCTCACAATAGTAAAATACTGATTTGTCAGTTTTCACTACCAGGACATGAAGAACTTAAAAGTACATATCCAATCTTTTAATTACAATGCACCCTGCCATATGGGCTGTCTAGGGGTTTCTTTAGGGGTGACTTGCTTGTAATAAAATAAAAGGAGTTTAAGGCTTAGCAAGGGGGGGGGGTATTTTGAGTAGTTCAATTGCAATGGCAGACTTGGGACTTGCAAGGGCTACTTAGGTGTGTCACACAATAAGTGCTACAGACCCACTAGTAGCATTTAATTACCAGCCCTGGAAATGTGGTATATCACTTAACTGGGGACTTATAAATAAATAAAATGTGCCAATCGGGTATTAGCCAATTTGACCATGTTTTAGGGAGTGAGCAGAAGCACTTTAGCCCTGGTTAGCAGTGAGTCCATTCAGTGGAGGGGTGAAGACAAAAGATTTGGGGAAAATCACCTTAAGTCTGACAGGTCCAACAATCCAACATGGAAAATACAATTCTTTCAAGTCAGTCAGTCAATAACTTAATTTCAGCCGTTGCGGCCATGAAAGTCTCACATGCAAACAATACAGTACAGACATAGTAAACAATCAATTTTATAAACAGTCCGTAATAGCATGGGCCTTTTCTTCTTGGAGTCCAGTCTTCCTAAAGCTCCAGGGGAGAAAGAGAGTCCACAAAAGTGCATGTGAATTGGGTATGATAAATTAATAACCATCTTACAAAAGCAGGAGCCTAGGATTAGTAGATTCTGCCTAACCCCCAGTTAACGAATATGGACCTTAAAAGTGCCAGTGCAAAAGGGACCGAAGATTCATTAGCAAGATCCAAAAGGTTCGGTTCAAACTATCTAATGCAATAATAAGAACATTTTTAAAAGAACGATAAAAACAATTAAAATCAACACCAGGAGGTTAACAGCAAAGGTCTATGCCATAAACATGACCCATCATGCAGTACATTTCCATGTTTGGTACGATACTAATTTAATAAAAAGATACTTAGGTAAAATCAGTTAAGAAATATAAAAACACAAAGGGGTTACGTCAGTTGCATGGTCAATGCGTGCCTTCTACTAACCTACATTTTACCTAACAGTTTTGCAACTGCACAGACAATAAGCATGCTAAAGTCAGATTTTAAGATATGTAATGCCTCGCTGTGACAGCGGGTACCTAGTTGTTTACAGATAGGAGCTATCCACCTGGATCTCAAATGGTGGTACCTAGGGCATGCAAAGAGTATGTGACTGGTGGACTCAGCTGCAAGAGAGCTGCCGGGGCAGATCATAGATGAAGAAGAGTGCTGGGACCACGAGGAAACAAAGGTGTTAAGAGGGAAGGAACCAAATCTGAATTGCATGAAGAGTTTCCTATCCTGGGCATTTGTAATAACCTCCAGATATTGCTCAAAAGCACCTTCCAATTTGAACTCCATAAAGTCAAGAGTCAAACGGCTCCAGGTTGGATGGGAGATAAGGGACTGCGCAACCTAGTCCCAGTAGTGTTTCTTAAGTTTGGGCTTTGGTTGGAATTATTTCCTATTCTCGCTGAAGGTTTAGCCATATGCCCCATTGAAATTAATACATTCAAGCATCATTTTCTTTCCAACACTCCTGGACAAAAAGCTAATCTCCCTGATATAACAGATGCATATGTGTAGTCACTCAAACATGTAGTATATATGCCATATAAAATGAATGGCATAAACATGAAGGAAGATAAGCTGCTGAAAGAATTTAATTATTAGATAGAGAATATATATAAAAAGCATGTTTTAAAGTTGTCCGGCCTGATTCACAAACGGCCTCCACACTCGTGGCGGAGGACCTGCAGTCATGGGGGAGTCTCCGCACTCGGGGGGGAGAATTTCTACAATGAGAATTCTCATTGCGTAGATTCTGCCCCGAGTGTGGAGACTCCCCCACAAATGCAGGACCTCAATCATGAGCATCAGATCTCCTCAATGGAGGCGTAGGTTTCTACGGCATGGCCAGACTCAATTAAGAGCCTACATTGGCTTCAAGCAGGTAATGTTCCTCTGCAGGTCCTAAATTAAACAGCCATTTTCCATCTCTACAATTTGACATTATCACTGAAGGCAGCAGTTGAGAAAGAATCCCCCTACTCCTTGCTAAGTATTGAATACATGCAAGGAAACCATTTTCTATTAGTGCAATAATTGAAACTTTTCCCTCAGACCCTATTTCTCCCTCCTAGGAGACACACATGATGTTCTTGAGCAGCTGATGGCTGCGGGTCTTTTTAAATTTTTTACATTGTTTGTAGATCCACTGCCGTCCAGCAACATATTGGCTTTAGACCAGTGAGACACAACTATATTACTTACACTAGACGTTTAGCTTCTGCCTTTCTCTATTACTTCGCTATATGTAGACAATCCCTTTTTTTAGTTATGGCTGAGGTTAGGGGTCTAACATATGACGACTCCTTCTACCAATCAATACTTGACACCACTCCTAGCATTCTAAACAGTGCCCCGACCACCACCACTGCCAATCTAGACGATTGGGACAAAGTTACAGTTCTTAAAAAGTCCCACTCTCGAACAGTCATACATGGTGCCATAATGGCAGAATATTTACGTGGCAACTGTGCACCTCCAGGCCTTATTGTCACTAATGTCCCTCGCCTATTCTTACAAGACAAAAAATTCCTCAAAGACTGGTCCTTGATAGCCGGGCGCTGCACACGCGATTGGCTGATTCTTATTATCACCACGGCCAAACGCATTGCTGATGCCATCCTTATAGAGATACAGGTGATAGAGGCACAAATTAAAACAACCATTACGAGTACCCTCTTTAAGAAACATCAAGATGACTCGAACAAATCTAATAAAGAGTTCAAGGACTCAATCCTAACATCAAAGATTGAGAAATTTAAAAAAGACTTGGCTAAATTCAAACACGAGGTTGTCTACCCTTACACCAGTGATAACTACACACCCGTAGAATTCAATAAGAAAGGAAAAAGACATGGTTCTACTTATTCAGGCAGTAGTTCGGAGGATAATCTCAGTGACTTTGATTTTTCAGACACCAATAAACAACAGTCTAGAGGTCAAGGTGCGAGACGTCCCTGGAGAGGATATGCAGCACCACATTTCCAACAATGGTGGCCCCCCACTCCGTGGGGTTTTCCTCCACAACAGTTTCTACCACCTAATGCAGCATATCAAATGCAGACACAGGATTTTAATAACCAGCCTGTTTTAGGGCTAGGTCAAGGCCGAACCAGAGGCAGAAGAAGAAATCGACAAGCGCAGGTGCACTGGAATCAACCAACCCCGGTTGTTCCACAGATGAACACCCGCAGCAGATCCAAACAGAACCTACTGCAACCAGGGCAGAACCCGGAGGAGACTTGATAGTTAATTTAAGCCAAAAAGTCCTCACTGTAGATGAAGAAGCAGTTCTCAACAAAGGTCTTCGGTTTGTTGTAACATCGAGTGGTGACGATTTCCAAATACAATGGGAACTTGCAATTTTTTTTCGCAAGATTCGTTTACATCATTTTTTTAAAGACAAAGACGAGACACTACCTCTCACTGGCATTACGAACACGGGTTTGAGGATACGTTCCACATTCAACCCTCCAGTACATCAGATTCCATCACAAGTACTCACCTTTGAGAAGAAAGTACAAGAAGAGATCACTACCCTGTGTATGAACAAGAAGAAGAGCTATTGCAATCTTCCTAGGCGTGAATCATCAGCACTTCGTTCCCTTACCGAAGACAGAGAAATTACCATCAAGCCTGCGGATAAGGGCGGAGCCATAGTAATAATGGACACTCAGTGTTACCGATAAGAGTGCCTCCGACAATTGGATGACAAGAGATTCTATCAAAGCTTAAGAGAAGATCCCTCAGAAAGAATTGGCAAAACTATCAGTGGGTTAGTAGAAGAAGGACTAAATGAAGGTTGGATAACCCCACAAGAGAGTGTTTTTCTGCGGACAACCCACCCGGTAATGCCGTATTTCTACACATTACCAAAAATTCACAAGACCCAAAGACCTCCGCCTGGTAGACCAATAATATCAGGTATTGGCTCCATGCTAGAACCTCTATCTACCTTTGTAGATTTTTTTCTTAGACCACTAGTGAGACAGATGCCTACCTACCTTCAGGATACCAAGGATGTACTCCGTCTTCTCCCTACAGTAGATTTTGATTCAGAACAAGATCTCCTTGTTTCTTTTGATGTAGAATCACTCTATACATCAATTCTACAAGATGAAACATTGGATACCATTGCCTCCATTCTGAATGATGCCAACCTGGATTCCATTACTCCAGTTCACTTCATTATGGCTTTAGCAATGAAAGAAAAAAAATTCATGTTTGAAGACAGTATCTACTTGCAAATCTCAGGCACAAGCATAGGAAGCGTTTTCGCGCCGAGTCTGGCGAACCTCTATGTTCACAGATTCGAACAAGATCATATCTTCAATGAGGACAATCCCTTCCATGAGTCTATTAGACTATGGAAGAGGTATATTTACGATATTTTGGTGGTATAGAGAGGAAGCATGGAATCAGTCAATCTCTTTCAGGAATGGCTAAATACACGCAATGCCTTTTTAAGGTTTACTGTGGAAGCACACAAAACCAGGATATCTTTCCTGGATTTGTCAATTTTTGTAACATCAAACAGTCTAGCAAGCGAACTCTATCGCAAACCTATGGCCCGCAATTCCTTGTTGAGATATGACAGCCAACATCCTAGAGCCTTGCGTGATAATTTACCGTTCGGCCTGTTTTTACGTTTGAGACGTAATTGCTCCACCTTGAATCTATACAATCAACATGCTAGTGATCTCTCTAATCAACTATCAGTGAAACTATACCCCAAAAAACTGATAAAAAATGGATGTAAACGTGCAGCAAATAACCATAGAGATGCGCTGCTTGAACCCAAGTGTGAAAAACCTAAACTAGAGCGCCTCACATTTGTCAACACCTTCAGTACGCTTACGAATGGTATTCAGAAAAGCATTCGGAAGAATTGGCGTATTCTGAACACCTCTAACCATAAAATTCCAATGCCTCTCTTTGCCTTTAAAAGGGGTCAGAATCTCCGAGACAAATTGGTCAACACACGCGTCAGGGAGCTAGAACCACACACACAAGGTACGTTATGGAATCTACCACCTGTCCATGGCCACTACCCATGTGGGACATGTGCTGTTTGTCCGCAAACCAAACAATCTAAAACAATTGAGATAGGCACAAATAAGCCATGGATACAAAAATCTTTCTCAAACTGTAACAGTCACAATCTGATTTACCTACTACAATGTCCATGCCCATACCAATATATAGGTATGACGACTCGTAGGGTTAAATTAAGGATGCAAGTGCACAAGAGTACTTTCAGATGTAAAAAAACTAATACAAAGTTGACTCGACAGTTTGTTGAAAAAATCACAAGGCTGATGACTTCACTTGGACGGTTTTAGAAAAGCCATTTATACCGTCCTATATCACTGATAAGACTAAATTTCTCTTCAATAAAGAACAACGATGGGTGTTCAAACTGCGGAGTGATCAGCAGGGTTTGAACGACTCAATTCCTTGGACAGCCTTATAGTAGCCAAGGATGACCATTAATGAGACATTGGTATAGTTTTCCATCTCTACCTACTCAAAGGACTAGCGATTGAGATTTGTTTTGGTCTGATCAACTATTGACCGACAACTATTCATCGCCATGAGCGTACACAGAACAAACCAATCACAAACTGCTTCATTTTTTGCACTAACCACATTGTTTTCAAGTTGGGTATCAATAAAGTTCTGTATTACACTAGGTTTTTTGGACCAAACCTGAGCTATCTTGAGTGATTTTACAGTGCAGATTTGATAATATCCTCATCCCAATGGTGTAACCATGTAACGCTATCAGTTAGGACACTTACAGACAATGACATCAGCTTAAGGTTTGCATCTCGTCCCCAATATATATCTACAATTGGGACTATAGTAACTTTCGTAGTATTTACTGACATCATTGTTTACATCTCCTTTATCAGTAACGATGTTTATTTGTCACATACGAGTACTAATAAAGTTTCCCCGCTTTAGGCACTACTTTTTTACGGGGGTCAACAATGCTTAGTGATTGCCATTACCTTGCAATCTGTCTGGTCCCACTACCTATGGTGTCCACATCATCTCCCTGAGACCTTTGCATCTCTGCCATCATAAATAGGTTGGATTTAGGAGTGATACCCTTGTTATTTTTATACCAATAGCAGAGGCATATGTTAGATGCTTTTTGTTATTTAGTCAAACATTTACTTTTGAATTGAGGCACCGTTATAACACCTACTCGAGATGCGCATTAAAAACTACTGTTTCCTGGTTGGAATGCGTCATCTTGTAGTCCGGATACTGTGCTCTGATTGGTACCGCTAGTTCACGCGACTTACATACTTTTAAATGTTGGGAGATCAGAGCCTCGACATCTTGCATAACACTTACTTTTGTATTGAGGCACCGTTTCTACACTCACTCGCTCATGATGCGCATTAGAAACTACTGTTTCCTGTTTGCAATGCGTCATCTTGTAGACCGGATACATAGCTCCGATTGGTACCGCCATTTCACGCGCCTTACATGCTTTAAAACGTCGTGAGATCGGAGCTTCGTCACCTTCCACAAACCCAGGAGGGTCCGAGGCACCGACGGATAGGTGAGTGCTGTAATTCCTGCTTACGTTTTGTTCATGCTTTTTATCTGGTTTACTCTCATAATTTGAGAGTTACTCTATCGGCATAGTTACGCTACATCACCTGTTAGTAATACATTCGAGTATCACAGAGTGGGGCTGATGGCATTCTCCCACAGTTAGTCTGATAACACCTTGCTTTATGCATATAAAGGATACCGTCACCCGCTTACTAGTTTCGTTTTGAGAAGATACAGGAGTATACAAGCGTTTTACATGCTCTCTGTTTACCACCATGTTGGTTTTCTCTACCATTTCTCTACCATTAGAGACATCTTCCGACATTTTTGTTATTTGGGATTCATCTTTTACCCCTATCGGTCCTTGTCATCAGGGTACTGACATTGGTTATCTTGCTTTACAAAGGAGGTATTTCTTGTGAGGCTAGTAGCTATCTTCTATGTCTGGCTTTCAAAACACATTTAGGTTAATACTTTTGTAATAACACAACTGTATCTTTTAAGTCACTATTGACCCACTTCTATTTCTGAATTCTCTTCAGAGCGGGGTCTCCAATACCTGAGTTAATTACCAGGTGAGGTGAGGTCTGCATCTCGGATGATGCAGGTGAGTGCACTGCTATATTATTTAAATAACGGTGTACCAGCATTCATTGTGGTTAACATAAATTGTAACTTCTGCAATAAATGTGACTTCCACATTAAGAATGGCTAATGTTGCGTTCTTTAGGCTTTTAAGGAACTTACCATACCAATCTCCAGAGCACTTAGACAATATGATTTGTTTTAAATTTATCTATTACAGGAGTGAAGATTACCCTGCTCATTCAGAGATCTCATTACTAAAGGTTGTACTTTTACTTCCTATGACACTTGTATTGTTTTACTCACCATATTTTTTCACTCACCAAAATTTGCAGTAGCTAATTTTTTGACACAGGTCCTGAAGAAAGCCGGAAAAAGTTCCATTTTGGCTGAAACTAGTTGACCCATTGTGAAGCAACCTATTTGTTAAAGTTGCTCTGACATATTTTTAATAGGATTGGCATTGAGATGGTGATTAAAGGTTGTTTCTCTCTATTCCAACTCCTTTTTAATCTCACTTTTTTTGCACTGCACCTAGATTTCCATCACACAGGATGATTAATTCTGTCTTGTTCAAGACCACATTGGTCAGCCTTTGTCTATCAAGTCTTTTCTTCTGACTTTATTTGTTATCGCTCAGTTGCAATCTCTTGCTACATGGTTTCCCTCAAAGCTTAGAGGAGCAGTAGCTAAGATTGAAGGATAACCACATGATGACACTGGCCTCTCTTGGCAGTTGATGGAAATCCTATCAACAATTTGTGACTTTATTTTCTTTCTCTGCTAGCTCTTTTTCCGAGTGATTGACTCTGGCTAGATATTTTGTCGTCTCTCTTTGTGCGACGAGGTAGGCTGGTTTGTTCCTGATGTTCCTTTCCTTCGCAGACCACCAGTTTCCTTTGTATTAGCCTTATCAGTCACTCCCATCTCATTCATCCCAATATGCCCCACACTTTTAAATAATGGTTTGTACTTAATGTTAACTAACACCAGCTGTTGTGGGTTGGAACTCGGCCAACCATATGTAAGTACAATTCGTAAAACAATAGTGTTGTGATGTGACTTTGTATCTCCGACCTCGAACTGTAATCAAGGGTGTGCCTTGGCCTAGAATTAATACAAGGGACATTTGTTTTGACAAAATTAGTAAACTTGTTCCAGTCTCACTAAAAAAGGATGTGTTTTTAACCTCTGCAATTCAGACTTATTAAGTCATAACGGATTTGCAGATAAAGAGGATGTTACAAACACAACACCCCACTCATTTTGCGGACTTTGTTTAAACAATATTCAACGCATCTAGTACAACTGCCATCATGCATTTTTTTAAGAACATCGGATCTGGTCTGGTGACTGGATTTAAAGCTGAGTTTGGACTGTTTCTCTGTTTCTTTACTCCTTCTTATCAAGTCTCTTTAGAGGATTTCCAGCCATCGTTCTAATCATGTGCTGTGGTGTTGTCATCTTTCTCCTACTCAAACAGGGTTATCAAACTATTGAACAACATGAAGTACACATATCCACATGAGTAAAAGTGCACAAAAACCCAAGCACTCTATTTGGGACATAAATGGCTTTCTGAACTGAGTGCTGGATCTTGTATGTATGATCTGCACGTGAGACCAGTCTTTTGATATATGAATTGCACATTTACAATCATCTTGGAGTTATATCTGGAGCAGACCTCATGGCCTTCCTAGACTTGGAAAAGCTCCTGCAACCACTGCAATTACATAGGTAGTATTGTCAAGCAATGCACGTGCTACTAAAGGCTCATTATGATGCACTGACTTCACCCTTCCTGTTGATTGGCATTTTTTGTTTAAGTTGCTTGAAGAGTAGTATTCCGGTATTAGGATTGTTTTACATTCCTCTTCGAAGGGGATCACATAAATCTTTGTTTCCATCACACATAAGAATTACAAACAAAGTGGTCCAATATTGCTTTCCTAACTCATGATTAATTTACCAGGATTTAAATGCTGTTGTGTGTTACAAAAAATTATATCCTATAGCCTTTTCTTTCATGCACCATGTACCCCAGCAAGATAGTCAGATAGTTTCCTTTGAAACCTCCTCTGACATTGCAGTCAGAGAAAGAAAAGTAAAAACAAATCCCATGTCAAAAGAATAAGCAGCAATTTGTCACAAGACATGGCCTGACTTTTGACTTCTTTCTTTGAAGCAACTGATGTTTATATTCCACAGAAAAATGTAATGTGTCACATGTCTCATGTCCACACCATGCAAACCATATGGTGACAATCAACTACTTTAGGTGGACTGCAGTTAGCTGGTGGTCACATAGAAAGACATTTATAAGAGAGCAGGTACCGATTTACTGAGAGAAAATTAAATTGAATGCATATTTTAATTATAAATTATGCTAGTGAAGCCCTTTGTGCTTAGCCAATCTCAACAATTCTCCGTTGTAGTTTATTGAAATATTGACGGAGTTAGTCCGGGACCATTACCTGCATCTGGTGGCACTAGGTCAAGGTGTTATTGCATTCAACCAAATTATGCCTTTGAATAACAATAACCACCCAAAATTGTGAAATAAAGCACATGGAAAAGGTATAATAAATAAAGAATAATGTAGATGAGGGGACAAATAAGAAACCCCTGGCAAAGTCTTAACACATCTGCTTATAAAAATTGTGGTCTAATTCAGGATTTCAAAAATATAAAAATATATTCATGTAGAAAAGAGTAATAACTGCCAAAAGATTCTGGGGCATATTAACAAGGACAAGCGATAATTATCGCAAAACGCGCTTAGCGCGTTTTTCATTATCGCCGTCTATCGCTGGAATACATTGCCGTGCTAGCGGTGTATCAGCAACGCGTAGCTCACAGGCGATGTAAAATCCTGCAATAGACGGCGATAACCGGCAATAATGTTGGAAATGCAGCGATAATTGTACATCCCTACTGAACAGCTTGCTAATAGGGAAGTGTGCACTTAACCATTCAATCCACCTCCCATGCAAATGATGGTTAAGTCAAGAATAAAGCAGGTGTTAAAATCCTGCGATAACCCCGCTTAGCTCGACTTTCTTTATCGCGCCGCGGTTCTGGGGCCGCATTGTAAATAGTAAGTAGTTGTGTCTGCGACTGTTTCCATGTAGGTTTAGGGAGGAACGCCAACTTTGCATGTCATTAGCAATATATATCGCTGACATGCAAAGCGGAGAAAAGATGGCTGCTGACTCAAGGAAACACGCGTTGGCGTGTCCTTGATAATAGAGCGATATTTAAATCGCCCCTTTTCGGCCGCAAATGGCCGCTAAAGCGGCAAAATTGGGCTTGATAATATGCCCCATGGTCTTTTATTCTCCATATGATCCAGTTTTTTCTCAGTGTGATAAAAAATCATGCTTTAAGATTGCATGGTATTCATCATAAAGAGGCAAGTTGCTTTATAGTTTAATTGCTGGGGTGGATGGCCTTGGGATACATTAGAGAAATGTGGGAGTTGTGACAGGATGAAAGTAAATGGGGATATACATCCACTGGGCAGAACTGTTGAGAAATAGCTTGCAAAAAATATTCTGGAAGATGCTGATCTCAGAAATTATAGGTGGGCTCTCACAATAATCAGCAGGGACATAGCAGTTTTAAATTCAGAATGGGTAGTTCCACTGAACAGAGAAGGAAAAATTGCAAGATGAATGGCAGAAGATCAGAAAGAAAAACAAATCCGGTTAGGCAAAGATGTTATTTAGTTTTTTGCCTAGCACACATAATTCCAATAAGAACTGCTCAGAAAAGATGGCTGTCCTTGCAGTGCTATTCATCTTTATATCCCCATTTTCACCATACTTTTGCAAATGAATAGGATCTCACATACCTTTAACCTGAGACCTTCCACTGTCCACTTTCTGTAAATTGTGAAAGTTGGACATAGCACACATCCAATTTCACAAATCTTGCAAGACTACTTCTAAAACCAACTCTCTTGCAAGAGAAAGCGGGATGGTATGCAAACTACTAGCAGCCCAATAATTAGGACCTATTCAAGATAACACAGGTATTGTACAAGTATAAACAGGCCAGAGTGTGTCCAGGCCGGGAGAAGGACAAACGAGTGGAATTTAGTGGGGACAGAATTGAAGTCAAGCATCCCGTTAAGTGATTTTATCGAGAATGGAATTCACAATGACCTCAAACCTTCTTGCTAGATCTTGAGGCTTTGATCAGGTGACTCACTGTACAGGTGTCTTTTTTTCCTAGTGTTTGATCATGGAGCTCCACATAAACCACCGCAACTATAGGAGGGCAATAAAGCCCATATGATGACAATGCCAGGTAGGTGAGGTTGGTGACAGAGAGTAATTAAAAAAAATCACAAATCCAGTATTCCTGTGTGGGCACTTTATATATTTTTTTGTAATTTTTGCATTTTTTGTATTGTATTGATTGTCTTGAGTGTGAAATTGTTACTTCTCCTGGAACCATTGTTGTTAAAATACATTTTACTGCTTCATTCTTAAAAGTAAAACACTCATTTATTTGAAAAGCCTACTCCATTTGCCTCTTCTGTGCTTAGGTTCACTGTTCAGAATCTGGAAATTTGGACTTTATTTGCTTTCCTACTACTAGGAAGTGTAAGGATGTTCATCTCTTCATAGCATTTTCTGATAGAAGTAGTGTTTATTGGAAAGGAATTCTTCTGAGAGCAGTGAAGCTATGTCATATGGTGCCATTATGCAGTTGAACTGGATTTAGTTTTGTAATGTAATGAAAGGTTTTCCGCCCTGCCAAGCCCATAATGCTGCAGCCACCTTCACTGTCCAGTTATCATAATCAGTTATTTTCCAATCAATACAACTTTTCCAAATTCTCAGTGAAGTGGCTCTAAATGCGGGGATTACATGTCCTTATTTTGATTACCACAGACACTGTATAATATTCTCCTGACCTGTTGATGACCCTTATATTCTAAATCATTCTAAATGTTGACATCATCCAATTGACCACTACATGTTTTTTTGGATTGATTTACAAGGATCTGTTAGATTAATTTCCCTGTTCCCAGACCACCACTATTATATCCTAATTGGGCTTGAACTATTTATTCCTCAAATTTATTTTACAATATTTGTGTGTGTATTTCCCCATATTTGCATTGATCAGTGCACTGCCTGCCTTTTTCACTTATATATATGTGTTACATAATGTAGGAATTGCTTTTATAGCCAAAGCTTGTATTGGAATTTGTACCACTTTCTTGATCTATCGAATGGTCATTACTCCAAATTGATTTCACATATGGAATTAGGAGAATCAAATGTGGCATTTGTTCGATTACATACCAAAGTTCGTCTTGATTGTGGAACTCTCCTGTCTTTGCGTACACCACTCATATTTGGAGTAAAACCTGTAACGTGAACGGTGGAAATGGCATAGAATGCACCAAACTAAAGCAACATTTAAATTAAAGCTGATATGTTTGCAATTAAAATGTTAGATTTACCAATTTATATGTTAGTTGTCACTGTACCTTAACAGAGTTAGGCCAACCTGTCTAGTGCCTTAAGCTAACATGTAAATTGTTCCCACACTGACATCTTAAAAGGGGTAAGAGCAACTGAAGTGCTATGTTACCAGAGAAGTTGATCCCATGCTAACTGATTTTAAATTTGCACAGTTTCAAAACACCTATTTCTACACAACTCCAGTTAAGAAGAAAGTGTATACAATTCTTTCTCACACAACATATAACTAAAAAAAAGCATTGTTTTTTATTTTATATGTTGATTTCATTTGTTTATTTAGTTTTGTCATATAGCACTTCTGACCAAAGAGGACTGGTGTGCTCTACAGAAATCTGAGGGGTACGTATTACAAATGTTAAATATTAGAGGTGTGCAAGATGC
Source organism: Triturus cristatus (assembly GCF_964204655.1). Classification (NCBI taxonomy): domain Eukaryota; kingdom Metazoa; phylum Chordata; class Amphibia; order Caudata; family Salamandridae; genus Triturus; species Triturus cristatus. The sequence continues at coordinate 943,423,878 of NC_140587.1, read as the reverse complement.
TACTGTGCACACTGATAATGAACAGTAGGATTTAAACAGTAGAGGAGAACAATGGAATAGATTCTGGCTAATGTGAACTCTCAGCCGAACTGTGATGATGAACAGATTCACCAGGCATGAAGGTCGATGTAGGTGGATGGCCTTGTGGGTGAGGCAGCATATATTAAAATAATTCTTGCCTCAATGGGTATCTGATGTAATTCCTTAAAGAGAATGAGATGTGATATTAATGTCTTGAAGATCATAGTAGTTTGGCTATTTAATCAAGGGCAACCTGGTGGGTTAGAGTAAGGTCTATGGTACCCCAGCAAAGATTGCATTTTCAAATGCAGTTTCAGAGATGGCTAGCACATGAACTTCAATTTTCAGGTGCAAAGGAAACAGTGTCTACTTATTTGAGGGTTAAAGATGAAAAGGGCCAGGTTTAACTATTCTATTGATTTGTAAATGGAAGACAGTATATGATTGACATTTTTGAGAAACTGATTGTGTAGTTGGTAATGGTTAGTCCTCCATCCAAGAAGGGACCGCAATCCTAGTCAGGGTATGTCATATACACTACCTAAATTAACCTGTGCTCACCCTCCGGTAGCTTGGCACAGAGCAGTCAGACTTAACTTAAGAGGTAATGTGTAAAGTATTTGGCAACCCTTAAATTACAGTGAAACAGTGAAAACACCATAAAAAGACTCCACACCAATTTAGAAACACAAAGGATATTTTTATGAGTAATACAAGACCAAAATGACATAAATCTAAAAGTAGAACTTGGGATATGAATTTTTAAAGAATAAACTGCAATATAGTGCTTCAAAACAATTAGCATTTAGGGATTACTCGGGGTCATGCTGGACATGGGTAAATCTAAAGTTCATGCCCACCGTGATGGTTTTATATGGACAAATTGAACTTTGTCCGTATAAAGAACTGTGGAATGAGTTACTTCAACTATGCCCTGGATATCTTGACTTAGAAAGCTTTTCAGAGGTGGGCAGGGCCAGCAGCCCTTTTGCTGACCAACAAAGTTTACGTGTAGCAGCATCTGATTATGACAATTCAGGCTGATGTGACATTTATTACATAAAGAGGAGTGTAGTGGACCCAAGAAACAGAGACAGTGCATTTCCTTGTAGGAAAAACCATCAAGACTAGTGGTGACTGGACATTTAGCTGTGCTCTTGTTTGGAACTTAAATCTATGGATTAGTATCCAAGAATCTTTCCTCCAGTGGCAGAATGTTCTAATAGCCTTATAGCCCTTCATAGCAGGGCTATACTGGTTATTAAAGTCCCGCTGCTTGGTTAAAGTCCCTCGCCTTTGTCTCGGGCCTTTCATGCTGCAGCGGGCCTTTAATAGCCGGTATAGCCCGCTACGGCGGGCTATAAGGCCATAATATAATTAATTTAAATCCTAGATCACATCATCAGATTTACTTCACATTCCCGTTGTTTAAACCATTAAATGAGTTGGTCTTGTATACTTCTTAATTGTAATATCATTTTGATGTTACTCTATGACATGGATCTTTCTCTTAGGAAGTCTTTGCTGCTTGTTCCAAGCTACCAAATGTGAGCTCAGATTCCTCAAAGAAACCTGTTTACCTCCTAGGCACTCAATAGCTTCTCTGACTATGTGGGTGCTGAGCCCTAACTGACATCAATACTACAACCTTTCTCCAGATAACAATTTGATTTCCTACATCTATGCTAACACCGAAGTGACTAAATGGAGCCGACGGTGTGATGTCCTTTCTCTAATGGCTCCTAATCCATTGGGACATCAGAGAAAGCCAACGGGCGCAAATCTGACAGAAAACAAATGTTCTGTACATCTCTAAATGGAGCAGGTGGACTGAGGGTTTTGCGGACAAGATACTCTGGCAAGTTTTTGATGGAGTGCCCTTCCCTCTGCATAAATTCTACTCTCAACTTTGTTTTTAAGATTTGAAAGAGGTGTTCAGATTTGACTCAGGACCAGAGGTGCATAAAATTCATATAATTTGCATTATCGTAATTATGTAAAAGTTTTGCAAAATTATGCGAAATTATGTGTAATACATGAAATGTGAATACAAATTGAGTGCTATATTTTAGTGCAAAATGTGTTCTTGCTTCAAATTTGATGCCACAAGCAGCAGCCACTCACCTTCTGATTATTCATGTTGTTCCCACACTGTAATATTGCAGTGGCATAATCACATAATTATTAATGTGGCATATTGGAGCAATTTCAGGAATTTAGTGTAACAAGAGTATGCAGAATTCCTGAAATTATGCAAACTATGCCAGTGTAATTTTAATTTTGTGCAGGCCTACTCAAGACTAGACACCCACATTGTGGGCCTATTTACAAACTGCATTTTGCAGTACTACAAAACGTACTCCAAATTCCCTTTCACAAATGGCACTTTTAGTAACTTACACTTTTGTAGTAACTTAAATGGTTACTTACACTTTTGTAGCCATTTCCATGTGTAACTTACACTTTTTGTAGTAACTTACATGTGTAAATTACACTTTTGTAGTAACTTACATGTGTAATTTACACTTTTAAGGTACCTAACACTTTTGAAGTAAGTCCAGCACTACATAGCCACCCACTGGTACTGCAACAACCTCACATAGAAAATAATGGAGGTAGGTACTTAAAATAAAACCCAATAGGAAATAGTAATATATTAAACTACAATATTTAAAATGTCAAAAATATAAATACAAATAAATTAATGTAAAACTAAAAAAACTGTACAAATTAATTAATGAATTGCTAAACATTCAATAACCTCTTATAATTTCCAACATCATGAAACATTACATTTTATTTAAAATAATTACATAGTTTTTAATTAAAGCTATGTATCACTTTTAATAATTGTTATTGCACATCAAAAAAATCTTTTTTCTTTAGGTAGAAAAAATTATTTGCAGTTTATGTAGTGCTTAGAGTAATAAATATAAATTATGATTTATGCACATCAATGCATGGGTCAACGTTTTTGGAAGTTTGGACTAAGTAGCTATAAATTAATTGATTGCTTAGTCAACCATATTTTGGGATAAAGTCTGAAGTTCTGTAATCATCATGGGGAGTAGCACTTGATAAGTGGGTGTAAGAAATTGGGCTATTGGTTGAGAGGATGGAAGCCTCACTCAGGCAACAACCACAGTCCTTGTCAGAGGGAACCACAAACGTCACTAAATTTACCTGCTCTTAACCGTATGTTAGCTTGGCACAAAGAAGTCAAATTTAACTGAGAAGCAATGTGCAAAGTATTTATGCAGCACACAAACAGTAACAAAGTGGGAACACAACACAAGAAAATCCGAAAACAATTCAGTAAACAGAGTCAATTTTATTAAATAAAATGATACTAGAATGACACAAATCCAAACCAGAGACTGGGGGAAAGTCACAAGTTCATGCTGACCGTGATAGTTTGCTGGTTGGATACAGGGACCAGATTAGTACTGCCGAAAAGTTGCCTTCTAAGTCCTGCCTAAAGAGTTCTGTTCATGTTGAAGGAGGTTGTGAGGAGGCCGAGTCGCAGCTGTAGCTCTAAGAGGAGGTCAGGCATTAAGGATGGTTGTCACTGTGGCGCAAGGAGCTGGTCGGTTGTCCCGATGGTTGTTGCTGTAGCTTTACAAAGGCGGTCATCATGGGCTGTCGTTGCTGTAGAGTGAAGTGCCGGTCTTGTGCAGGGAAGGGTGTTGAATTCCACTCCATCAGCAGAGTTAGAGGACTTTTGCCCACTCCGTGCTCCATGTAGAGTGCGGAGTTCCAAAAAACTCCATGAAGGAGTTTATCCTATTGCGCGGCTCGCCAACAGTATGTTGGCGAGCACAAGCGAGGAAAATCATACTCTAGATCACCTCTCTGCAAGATTTCTCAATGTGGGCGGTCGCGGCAGGTCGCTTCAGGTCACATTGAGAAATCTGCCACTTGTGTTGAGGGAGCTGCCACTCGAGTAGAACATCTGCTCGAGCTGCAGAAAGATGCAGCTCCCTCTTGCGCTGCGCATGGTGCCATTCACAGTATGGAAAAAACTCCTGTCACTTCGTCACTTGCAGAACTCCGCAGAGTGCAGTGGAGCTCTTTTGGCACTTTGTAGAGTTACGCGTAGCAAAACTCCACAAACTCCACCCAGGCCTAGTCTCACGATGCTAGTCGCCGCTGGTGATTGCATGTAGATGCGAAGAGCCGGTCTCAACAGAGCTTGGTATTGGTGGTCGCCACGGATGGCAGAGTTTCACCTTTTGTTTAGGAGGATGCCGGCCAAAGGTCCAGGACCTTGGGTGGACCTGGGAGGCACCTCTAGGGGTCAGGGACTCACACCAGCAGAGGCCAGCAAGGCTCAGGCAGGTCTAGTTTCAGGTCCAGGCACGTCCAGTTGCAGCAGGTCAGCTGGGCAAATGCAGAACATCCCCTGAAGTTTGTTGGGTCTCTGTGGCTCACACAGGAGGTCAGCTAACTTTCCCTTGAAGTCACTACGGTTATGGAATAGGATGGTGGCAACCAGGTCTAGTCTACCTTTTCAGGCAGCAAGACAATCCTGCAAGCAGCAGGGAAGACCTCTGGCAGTAGGGCAGTCCTTCTTCTGTAACTGCCACAGGTCCAGAAGTTTTCTGAAGGGTGCCCTGGAGGTCCAGTATTTATACCTGGTGCCAGCATTTTTGTGTAGGAGGGACTACCTGCCCTACTCTGACATCTGGTCTGGAAAGTTTCTCCTCTTCCCTGTCAAGGATACTAAGTGACTAGGGTGATAAAAAAGGCAGGACAGGCCTGGTGTCAGATTCCTTTGTGGGTGCAGGAGGCAAAGCCCTCTGAAGTGTAAGTGAAGCTGGGGACAGCCCCTCCCCTGTCATCCTACCAGTATGGGCCATCTTGTTGTCGGCAAGCCCCCTTTGCATCTGAAAGAAATACACAAGCCCCAACAACACAGCCATTCAGTCATGTGACCCAGGACACTAGCAGAAGGCCAAAATGTTTCTGACAAGAAACTGCAAAATTTTAAAAAGGACATTTGCAGACTTCTGACTTACAATCTGACCTTATCTGTCAACGTTTAGGGCAGTGCAACTCACCTGAACTCCAGGTGTTTCCATGGGGCAAAGCTGGACCTCCTCTCCACCCGAGCACTAACCTCAGTGTCAGATGAGAACTCTGCGCTGGTGATAGTACCCCAAGGAAAGGGGGGGATGGGATTGACAAGAGCGAAAAATGTTAAAGTTGGATCATTTTCTCATGGTCGTTGCTCTGCTACTTCAGCACTGATTACTGCTCAGCTACTTCAGCACCCCAGATGAGCTACTGCTCAGGCTATCTGTCAAGGAAATAGAACAATTATCTCTATGAACATATAAGGACAAGGAAGAGATGACTTAACTGAATCTCATCCAAGTGCAAGTCTCTGTAGTGTTTGCAATTAGGGAGATGGAAGTGCATTTGTATCAGACCTTAATCAATGTCTTGTCTTCTTTTCTTTTCTCTTTCAGCAAACAGAAGGTGGTGATGGGCTAGAGTCGAAAGATGCAGATCACCAAGGGGGTCACAGCAGGAGCCGGATTGCTGCAGGAGCCAGGTGCAGGTAAGTGGAGAAATGACGAGGCCAAGTGCCGCCTCGCATGAAGGATCGTTTAAAAAGCTGCAGCTCACATGGCTGCCAGAGCACATGCAGCCGTTGAGCTCGTGTACGGGCAGCCGGGTGTGGTCATTGTAACACGTTTGCTGGTATCAGTGTGAGCCACATTGAAACCAGCTCATTGCTTCTTCAGCACACATTATTCTATATCGCGGTCCTACCACTGCCACCTGGGATGAATATACAAAAGTGTCCTTAAGTGTATACATCGCAGTCCACCGCTGCCACCTGGAATGTTTATGCAAGAATTACCATAAGGTAGGCCCATACCATATCCTATGTAATGCAAATTCAACAAATCTATTCAGTTAAGCACTTCATAACCCCTGAGGAGGGTGAGCACCCTTTTTAAAGATAAAGCGCCTATTATGGCACACCCTAGGATGACCAATGAACAAGATGCGCATTGTATGGACACCCTGTGGCAATAGCTCGGGTCCTGATGCTACCATTAAAGATGGTTTTGAATTACAATTCATTTGAGTACAAACAACATATTTCTATATGCTCCCAATTCAAGGTTAGCACTTATTAGATGTAAATAGAAAACCTAGTATTAGTCAAAGGGAGAAATAGGCCTTACAACAGTGAAAAATGAATAGAGGATGTTTTTATTGCCAGGACATGTCAAAGGTAAAAACTGATATCCTATATTTTAAATGCAATGCACCCTGCCCTGTGAGCTATTAGGGCCTACTTACATTAGGGGTGATGTATAAGTATAAAAAAGGAAGGTTTGGGCCTGGCAAAAGGTTTACTTTGTTAGGCCAAATTGGCAGTTTAAAACTGCACTTTAGGCTGCAGTAGAAAACCTGAGGCATGTTTCTAAAGTGCTACCTTAGTGGGTGGCACAAGGAGGGCTGAAGGCCCACTAGTAGCATTTAATTTATAGAATCTGGGTACAGGTAGTACCATTAACTAGGGACATACAAGTAAATTAAATGTGCCGAGTTGGTGCAGTCCAATTTTACCATCTTTGAAGGAGAGAGCACACACACATTAGCAGTGGTAGAATGCACAGTGTCCTGACATAAACAGAAACAAATTCAGCAAAGCAGGAGGGACAGAAGGAAAATTGTTTGGGGAATATCAAGTCTAAAAGTAGGCATTCAAGAGGACAACAGTCCTTACTATTTGTGATTTCTTGGGTGAATAGTGTGGCTTTTGGGATGGCTAAAGTGGTTCAGGGTTCATATGAGTCATTGGTAGAAAGAATAATTGAGGAAACTGCTTCCGGACAGATGAGATGGCTGCGTAGTTAGTTAAGAACAAGGAGGAAAGATTTGGCAAACTCGTTCCTGTGATAGGTAAGATGGCATGTGGTGCAGTGGGAGAAAGGAAAGAGTTTAGTGGCATGGAATGCATGAGGAGAGCTACTTGCTAGGAGGATATGACACAGCAGGTCCTTCAAAAGATTGAGCATACTGAGAAACATGTAAAAAAGGCAGGTATGGAAAATACCCAGAGAAAGAGGGGGCATTACAGTTGTGAGCAGATTAGAAATGACAGTCCAAGGTCCCTGATTGAGACAGGTAATAAGGAAGATGAATGTATGACGATGAACAATCTGATGAATCAGGAGAGCAAACCGGTTGCCAATTAACTGACAAGAGGAAACACAAGAATAAACATTGCCACATGTTATGTGATGAATATTCTAGTAGCCAGGACATAATTTAAGCAGTTCCTCAGATTTAGATTCAGGGAATAGTTCACTTTAAAAAAGGAAGGATAAATATTTTAGAGAATAAAAAGAAGAGGTGTAAAGGGCTCATAGATCTCTTGGGTGTGGATATCATGAACACTCTTTTGGAGCAGCTTCCTTTGTCTCCTGTATGGTTTCCTCTGCAGCATGTTGCTGAGTTTTTGGAGTTCTGCATTACATGTGAGATTCCTGAGGAAGTAAGGATTAGATTGAGAACAGTGTGCCTGAGACTTTCATTGTCAAATAAGGTGGCTGTTTCAACAGAACTGAATGTCAAGGTTTTGGGCTTCTTAAATAAAAGTGGGAAGGGTTTCAGGAAGGGACTTGATGTAAGCTTAGAAAACTTTCTGGATAGACAGTTGGAGGTGTTAGGCCCTTCAACATAGGTAATTAATTTGATGGCAAATGCATATGCTTCAAATTCTGAAGTTCAAGTCAATATCAATGTGGCTTGGATCGCTGCATGATAGCAGGGAAAGAAGTCTATAAAATGCGAGTCTGCCTTAAGAAATGGGATTGGAAATGAAACACTGGAATTCCTATAGGGACGAGATTTGCACATCACCAACAGACGATATGGCAATGCACAGAAGAACAGAATACTGAAGTCTTTGCTGAATGTAATGAGTGACACTTACATGTTAATGCACTGTACCCTCAGATTGATATGTACTTGATTTGCACTGATAACTCTGTGATTTGATTTAATAAAAAGTTAATATAAAAAAATATCAATGTGGCATTATCAATGGAGAGACATGAGAGTATTTTGAGTAAATTAGATTCAAATCTAATTGGAACGACCAGTACAGAAGGGAGCCCTTCAGCACTAGGCTTTTGCAGACATTGAGCCCTGGACCTTGGATGAAGGAGAAGAGATAACGCCACCTAAACCACAGCACAGTCCCAACCCCTCCAATTAGCACTGCACTGCAAATTGCCTGCTTGAAATAAGTGAAAGAATTACTACCATGGAGACTCCATGAAGATTCTTCCCAATCCACAGCACCAATTGTGCTAGCAAAAAATAAAACAAGGCATTTGCCAGGATACAGCAAGTTGAGGCCCATTATGCACAAATGTGCCAAAAAAGATTCTGAGTCCTGCATCTGGCAGAGGAGAGGATCAAGAGAAGGGCCATTAGGGGCATCACCCATGCCACTCAGCAATTTACAAGAAACATTGCTGATGGACATGTTACACTGCTGGGTAGCGATGAAGAACATACCTTTGATTTACAGCATGGTAGGATGATAGTGATACAGATGCCTATCCTTGGGAAAACCAGAACTACCCCCAGCCATTCTCTTCCCTCTTCAGCGTCTCAGTACTCATACCAGCTATCATTCTTAGTCTTACAGGAAATCTACTTGTTATACACATCTTCAAGAGTCGGGTTACACTTCTTCTAAAAACAGTGGTATGAGAATTGTTTGCAAATAATTGTTGTAGGACTATAGGTAATTTTGGGTATGGTTTAGTTATAGCAAGGCTCCGTTAGATATGGGTGGCAGCAAGGACAAGGCATCTGGAATGTACTTACATTTCTAGTTTCTGGTTGTGTACTAGTTAATTGGGGATTGGTAGGTTCATTGGTTGCGTCACTTCAATGTTTTCACCACTGATGTCTATGTGACTATTCTTTTTTATTCCTAGATGTAGTCATACTGTTACTTGCTCATTGGTGTTGATGTGTTTTCTGTGCTGGTGTTGACTGTGTGTAAGAGTAAGATCCTATTTTTGTAATGTCACTTTTTAATATATCATGACACCCAACCATGCTGGTGATGGTCTTTTTATGTTATTTTTTGCAGTTTCACAATTTACATAATGTTCTCAAATAATGAGAGAAATGATGCGATGTCAGGTTACTGTTATCAATAAAGGTTTTTCAAAATAATTTGTAGCACAATTGTCCACCCACACACGATGTTAAATGTCAGCATTTATGGCTAATTTACTTGTTTTTGTAATTTTCTTATTGATTTACGTTGGAGCAGCTTCCTAGTGGTGCTTCTCTATAGTTACCTCCTGCTCTGAGAAGGAGGAGCATTTAGGTGCTATTTCCTCCTATCTTTCTACCTGCCCAACAACTTGTAAAAGTGGGAAATGGATTTGCCACATGCAATTGATCTGCATGTAGTATTTCATCTGAATTTATCATGCATAAAATCTGCATGCGGAAACACCAAGTACACACCGTATGTGGATAAATCAAATGTGGGAACTTGTAATCCGGTTGAGTGGGATTAACTCATGAAACCATTTTGTAATTGCACTCCACATGATTTGTATACAGAGCTAATGTATATGCGTCCTGACTGATTATGAACCACTCTAATTACAAAGTCATATTTGTTTTCATAGGTCTGCAAGTATACAGAAGTATGCCATTCCTCTGCAACTCTCTGAATATATGGGTGTGATTGTTTGTCCAATACTTCCTTGAGAAAGCTGTGGTGATCAATTTATATAATGGTTTTATCCTTTCAACATGGTATGGTTAACATTAATGATCACATTTAAAAATACATAATTAAAGCTTGCAATTTACGAAGTGTGTCTGGGGTTAAAGTGTACCACACTAGGAACTGATGAGCTAATACCTTTCTATTGTAAGTACCTTCCTAGAAAACTCTTAGCCTAGAAAGTTCACATTCTGAAAATCAATTTTATTTTTCCTGCAGAAGAAAAATGTTTTGATGCATTTGACACAGTTAGCAATACGTTGATGTAGAGCCTAGGCTTTGTGGTGAAAATAAAGAAATGCATTCTAGTTCTGGTGTAAAAGAATCTGTTTTGGGGATTTCAGATGAGAATGTTATCTTGTTTTTTGGAGTTGCAGAGGTAGAAAATAAAGAAGACTTGCAGATAGTTTAAATTAGTATTCTAAATAGAAATGGAATCTTTGAGATTCAAGGCTCGGATTGTTGGAATACTTTGTGGTCAATTCAGGTTGTGTTTCAGCTTTGCTTTATTTTTGTGCACTTCAGATGCCGAAGTACTCTTAGGTGAATGCATTAAAATAGGAATCTCAAGAGGAGTTACCATGATGTTTGGAAATTATATCAACTTGAATGGTCTGGCAATTTTTAGGGAGCATCCAAAGATAACAACAGAGTCAGATGAGACTATCGAAGGACGGAGAGCTTGTTTTGAAGAGGCTGTTACCACCATTGGAAGGTGGTCTCTGGAGGTGAAATATTGTTTTGAGTGCCTAGATCGACCATTATCAGTGAAAAGAGTAATGGGTGACAGGATCAGTTGTTGATTTAAATTAAAAATGGACAATCTGCGGTTGGCATGAAATATCAACAAAAAAGATTATATTGTATGCTTAGCATAATCCAGCATTAAGCAACTTGTGATGATTTGGAGTTCAGCAATGTTTGTGATTCTAGCAATTAGAGGTTGAAAAGGGATTTGTTCTTCAAGATTAAAGAGATTTGAGGACTTTTCATGGTGGATTTATTTTTAAAAGGTTGAGTACACAATTGTCTCAATTTTTAAGATAGTTGTTGAACTCAGAGGTAATGGGAGTGGATGTGTTCACGCAGTAAGGGAAAGGATTCCACCTGTATTCCCTGGGTGCTGTTCTTGTCTAGAAGAATTTAGGATACAATAATGTTAGTAACACAATTGTAGAGAGCTCAGGCACCAATTCCATTAATGTGGAAGATGGTGGATTTTCCTGAGTTGTTTCAGAAGTTATTTCAGAAGTTTCCATATTTACTGCAGGGACTCCAAAGAGAACAGTATAAATAAGTGCATTTTATCATCCCCGGGTCCTATTTTGTGTAGCCAAAGTTGTAGGGAGGTTGATTTTTAAATAGGGGCCTATCTCTCTTTCTTTGGTTGCTGTTGCCCCAAATATAGTTTTACGGGTCGGTTTTTGAAGGTCATCTACAGCTGGTAGTTTGGAAGAATTTAGGGAAGCCTTGCAGGTATCAGGACTATCAGCCGAGGCTTGATAGCACAGCTGGGGCTCTTGAGCACAAGAAAGAGAACATAATAAATAATTAATGTTATCTTTCATTGGGGCAAAATCTATTTGTGTGTAAGTTTATGAGCAGCTTACAGGTGTCAACAATAAGTATAAATATTTACCTGATGTGAATAAGGAATTAAATGTATTCATTGTATATCAGTCGAACAAAAAACAGTCTTACAGAAGGTTACCTATGAAGTTGGCAATTTTGGTATGTTTGGTTTCTTATAGATGTGAGAGCCTTGGATGTGAGAGCAACAGGTATTACGCCTGATGGTGTGTGTCTTTATCTTAGTAGGCAAAGAAAACTTGATCATAAACTATTATTTTCCCTTTGTTTCCAAATGAAAGTTTATGTGCTGCTGGATGTTTGAAAGAGTTTGAGCTGAGAGCATGATGTTTGAGAGAGATTGGTGAATGTTCATTGTTAGCTTATTTTAGACTGCTTTTAAACCTATGTTTTCACCCTGTCCCGTGAAATAGTCATCCCTTTTTTTCTTTAATGAACTAGATTATCCCCGTAAATACAAATTTGAGGAACAACTGAGTGTTACATCGCCACTAACAGAAGCCTCATCACATGAAACATAGCTATGTTTATTCTTGCATTTCCTCTTTTCAGAAGTTTACCTATGTGCTCTCCTGATTCATGACTCTACCTCCACTATACTATCATCCTCCTTATTAATTATCACCCTTACAAAACTTGGACCATCGTTTACAATTTTTTTGTCAGAATTGTAGGGCCTGATTCACTGAACAAACTTAAGACAAAATCCTAAACTTACTACTGAAGGCATTTAGTAGTAGTAAAGTTAGGATTTTGTCTTAAGTCTGTCTTGTCTGTCTTAAGTCTGTCTTAAGTCTGTCCTAAGTTTGTCTTAAGTCTGTCTTAAGTCTGTCTTAAGTCAAACTTAAGTTAAATTTAAGACAAAATCCTAAACTTACTACTTTTGGTATGCACAGAAGGCATTTAGTAGTAGTAAAGTTAGGATTTTGTAACCAATTAGCACATGGGAAGGGCTCACTTGTGCTAGCTCCATACTAGATAATAAGGATATCAACATGGTTTACATTCACACAGGATGGGCTAAAGCCCCATGTAAATGCTGTAAATCTACACCCTCATGTTTACATATATATATAATTGATAGAACTGGGTTCCTCACTACCAATGTACTCTGGAACCCATGGTCAATGAATCTTTGTTGCCTGCTGAGAAGTGTAGAGTGGAGAAATAACTCATTTAGGCAAGCTTAACAACTTTGAAGAACCATGACTCTGAAGAAACACAGACTCCAAATTCCAAGTTAGAGGGTTTATCACAAAGCCAAAAATAGCTTAACATACAGACACCTCAAAACAAGGTTGTAAAAGTACATTGGAACCAATACAAAGCCGAATATGCGGGCTAAAAAGAATGACAATTTCCAGAACACAGGCAATTCTATGTCAGGACAGGAGGCGAGGATTATGCCTTCTTTCTTCACTTTATTCATACAGCAGCGTGAAAGAACTAACAATACTACGTTTCCCATGAACCATAGGGAAAAAAGTAGTCATTTGTAACAACCAATCAAATAAAGAGACAACGTCCAATCAGGGTCTGTAAGACTCCACATAGTCCCTTGTTAGTGTCCTGTTCTCCTCTTTCTTCGCTGCTGCGCAGCCAGTTAAGTTTCCTCACATTCTTCTCAGGTTTGAGGGGGGCTTGGAATGTAATGATTTTCACTGCTATTGTGGATATATTTTCACCTGTATGATCTGGTGTGTTAAGCGCATTTGTTTATAGGCGGCGCTGCTTTTAAGCGGTGGAGCGCCGAGTTTGCTCGAGCTGACTTCTCAAATATTTTCGGAGGTTGAATATTTTGACGCGCGGTTACTTATAGTTTGAACACGTATTGCGTTTGTCGGAGAGAGATTCCGCTGCGGGAGCAAGGGTTTTCCCTCACTCCTACGCGGTGTTGAGCTGGTGTGCAGGCTTCGGTCCTCCCGCCGCCGGGGGGTGCGGGAGGCAGGGACTAGCACAGCACGTCTCTGGGGTTTTCAAACAGTTTACCAGAGACGCACGCGCAATTCCTTCACGGAGCCCTGGTGCTGGAAGATGCCGTTTTATGGTCCGTAGTCGGCGCGCGAGCCATAGTCAGTTGCTCGCGGCCGTTTTCTTTGTTTATTAACGCTCGTTCCTTCTGGCTTAAGTGCGCTGACACCTCCGGGGAGGTCTTGTATTGGCCTTTAGGCCTGCTTTTGAGGGGACATTTTCCAGCCCAGATTGTTGTGATTACAAAAAAGTGTTTTACCAGCTTTTGTCCCCTTAGGGCCAGTCACCCTATATGATTGTGGTTGCACCACGTGAAAATATATTTTAAACTGACACCCAGTTTGTAAAGACTGCCATTGGAGCATAGCTATTAATTTATCCCTCCCTTGGTCGTAATGGAGTATTATGACGACTTCCATGAGGAAGAGGAGGAGGACCCCTTGGCGGACATGCCTTGGGGTGACGCTTTCTATGAGGTGGTGGATACCTCAATCTACAGGGCAGTGGACCAGGCCATTTCACCCTTAGAGGACAGGCTAACAAGAAAGATAGAACAAGCGTTCTTGCGCCTGGAGCGTAGGCCAGTTCCCCTACCTGCCCCGTCCCCTACTTGTCCGGATAACACGGACCCTCCCCCAACTAAACTCCCTTGTTTACCGGGGGTGGACGTAGACACTTTTGAGCGCCTCAAGCAGGCTTTTATTGATAGTCACCCTGCCAGGGGTTCTGGGGTCTCCCCGTTGCCACCCCTTCCCCCAGGGTTGCCAGGCTCTTCCGGGGATCCCGATTCCAGTCCGTCTCGATCATGGCTTCCCTCCTGGCCATCCCAGGTTCCTCAGGATTCTTCTGTGCCCTCGGACTCGCAGCCACATCCAACTTCAGATATGTTAGATCCTAACGACATTGTGCACCCTCGTTCATCGGACTGGGTGCCTGCCGAAAAAGTAGCGACATATGTCGCTGAGCATATTAGGCGTCCTCTAGAGAAAGGCGAGAAATTGCCTGCGAGCGGAATGTCCGCATCCTTCCCTGGAGGGTAAGGTAGCGCTTACACCGGAGATTGAGCCTAGAATGTCTACTTTTTTACAGAAATTTATCAGAGATCCAAAGAAGGGAATTGATAGGTCTTGGAGGGCGTGCCAAGATAAACTCTTGAATGTCTTAGGTCCAGCCACCAAAATCCTGGACATGGCAGAGGAAGCAAAAGCTTCGGGTTCCATGCTCTCTCCCGAGACACTATCCGGCAGGGCTCAGCGGGTAGTAATTTTTGTGGGCAATGCCAACTGCGCCCTTTCTACCGAACGGCGGAGGTCCCTCCTTATCAAAATAGACCCGAAACTCGGTGACCTTGCAGATTCAGAGGCGGGTGCCGTTGCCCCATGGAGGTCTGTTCGGTGAACCCTTCATTAAGAAATTGGGCAAGTTTGTAAACACCTTTACCTATTTAGATAGGGCCCAGTCCACTATTAAAAAAGTGTTCCCTCATGTTTTTCGAGGGGCCGGTCCAGGGAGGGGCCGCTCGACCGGTCGGCAAAATCACCAAACTGGCCAGAGAGGCCCCGGACAGTATCAGGACCAGTCGAAATTTGGCAACTTCTACCTCACCAGAGGTCGCCGAGGCAAAGGCAGAGGTTTCAGAGGAGGAACATCCAGCACAAACTCTGGTGAGTGTTCACCCTTTTTCCCCACAAAACATAGGGGGGCGGCTGGCCAGTTGTTACGAGCCATGGTTATCCATCACACACGACGCCTGGGTGCTTCAAACAGGGAGGGGG
The DNA here is from genome assembly GCF_964204655.1 of Triturus cristatus. Lineage (NCBI taxonomy): Eukaryota > Metazoa > Chordata > Amphibia > Caudata > Salamandridae > Triturus > Triturus cristatus. The sequence continues at coordinate 943,408,731 of NC_140587.1, read as the reverse complement.
TTCCATATAGAATTTGTCGGAAACCGAGTGCAGCATGCCCCTCCGCGGCCCATCAGTTTTCAATACATGATGCAGGCCTGGTGGACGAGGAAGTGTCTTCCCTTCTCAACAAAGGCGCTATTTCGCGCACATCGTTACACCCGCGCGGGTTTCTCAGCAACATCTTTTTGGTCGACAAGACCGACGGGGGCAAACGCCCGGTTATAAACTTAAGCGAATTCAACGAATGGTTGGTATACCGCCATTTCAAAATGGAACGGATTCACCTTCTGCGAGATGTCTTGCGCCCCCTGGATTGGATGGTCTGCTTGGACCTGAAAGACGCTTATCTGGTGATCCTGATTTTTCCTCCGCACCGCCGTTTTCTCCAGTTTGCCTGGCGTCATCAGGTTTACGGATTTACGGCTCTCCCTTTCGGGCTCTCTTCAGCGCCCTGGTGTTTCACCAAGGTTCTCAAGCCGGTAGTGGAATTTCTGAGAGCGCGAGGCGTCAGACTGATTGTTTATCTGGGCGACCTCCTCTTGATGGCGTCCTGCCCACATCTTTTGACGGAGCAACTTCGAATGACTGACTCTTCTTCAGGATCTCGGCTTTGTGATCAACGGGAAAAAATCCCTTTTGCAACCGGCTCAGTCCGTTACCTTCTTGGGGTTCGTCATAGACTCAACCTCCTCTACTCTGAGTTTACCGGCCAAAAAGCTGGCAAAGATTCGCCACGAGTTGCGACGGGTCCTGGCCACTCAGCGGGTGTCGCTTCGCCAATTGGCGTGAGTAGTGGGGCTCCTCTCGGCTTCCATTCAAGCTATTTTTCCGGGTCCCCTCCACTACAGGGCCCTCCAACGCCTCAAGGCGTACTTTCTGCGCAAAGGATATCCGTACTCCCACAAGGTCAACTTGTCAGACGAAGCGCAGAGAGAAATTCAATGGTGGTTAACCCACATGGAGGCCTGGAATGGAAGAGCGATCTTCGGGGCTGTTCTGGATCTGGTTATAGAATCCGATGCGAGCAGACTTGGTTGAGGCGCATGTTGCGGAGACCTTTCTACGGGGGGCTTGTGGTCTCCAGAAGAACAGAAATTACATATAAATTGTCGCGAACTTCTGGCAGGCTCATTTGCCATAAAATGTTGGACGAGAGATTCCGTGCAGTCGTGTGTGCTCCTAAAAATGGACAACGTTTCAGCGGTCCGTTACATCAACCATTTAGAAGGCACCAAGTCGAAGGCGCTGTCGGACCTAGCGGCGAGTTTCTGGCAATATTGCCTGGACAGTCAGGTGTCCGTCACGGCGGAGTATCATCCGGGCCGCGACAATGTGGAGGCAGACTTCCAGTCCCGACACTTTCGGGACTCCAGTCTCTGGAAACTGGACCGCTCGGTGTTTGTTTCCCTCAACGACCTTTGGGATCCTTTTACAGTGGACCTGTTTGCGTCCTGCCTGGACCACCAGTTCCCAAAGTTTTTCAGTTGGAGGCCCGATCCTCGGGCGACGGCCACGGATGCGTTTCTCCAAGATTGGAGCAAGGAACTGAGCTATGCGTTCCCTCCTTTCGCGATGGTCACCCGGTCCACAGCTCAGGTCCGCAGACAACAATCGGATTTAGTCTTAATCACCCCTCTGTGGAGGTCTCAAGTGTGGTTTCCAGTTCTTCTGGAACTTTCCTGGGATTTTCCAATCCTACTCCCCCGACTCCCACTTCTTCTCTGGGGTCCGGACGGCTCTCCTCATCCTCTGATATCCACGAACTCGCTGTGTCTCATGGCGTGGAGGATTTCAGGGGTAGATGGCAAACCCCGGTACTTTCGCGAGCGGCTGAGGAGCTCATCTCCAAAGCTTGGGCGGACAGTACAGTTAAAAGGTACAGGTCCGCATGGGGCAGATGGTCCTGTTGGTGTATGCGAAGGGGTTTTGATCCCTTGGTCACGGATGTGGTCCACGTTGTGAATTTTTTGGCGCGCCTTGCGTCGGACGAATGACCTACCGGTCGATTAACACTTTCAGGTCGGCCATCTCCTCCGGCCATATCCCGGTGGCCGGATCTCCTGTGGGGGAGCACCCTTTGGTCTGCAGACTCTTGAGAGGCATTCACCTCTCCTTGCCGCCGGAACCACGTTATTCTGCTTTATGGGATGTCAATCAAGTTTTAAATCTTTCCTTTCATGGCAACCTAACAGGTTTCTATCCCGTAAGGAGTTGTCAGCGAAACTTGCAATGCTCCTATGCCTGGTGTCGTGCCGTCGAGTGTCTGACGTCCGGGCTCTGGATATTTCTGGTCGGATGTTCACTCCAGATGGAGTGACCTTTACCCATTTCCGCCGTACCAAGTGCCACACGAGGGTCATCTCTTACCCTGAATTCCCTGACTCTCCTAAACTTTGTGTAGTGCGCTGTCTCAAGGCGTACGAGGAAATGACGGAGGAATAACGTCCTCCGGGAGAGCGTCAGCTTCTCATTGTGCTCCGGAAACCCTTCAAGGCGGTTTCCTCACCCACCATTGCTAGATGGGTTCATAGGGTGATGTCGGAAGCGGGTATTAGCCTCAAACTGTTTGGTGCGCATTCTGCAAGGGGAGCTATTGCATCGAAAGCCTTTGGTTTGGGTGCCCGCTTGGAGGATATCCTTAATGCGGTGGATTGGTCCTCGGATTCCACCTTAAAGCGTTTTTACTTCAAGCCAATTCAAAATATGGCTCATCTGGTTGTGGGCAAGCTTTAAACAAGCATAATCCTCGCCTCCGGTCCTGACATAGAATGAAAAATTTCCTAGCTATCGTAACGGAAAGTTTCAATTCTATTAAGGACTCGGAGGCGAGGATTATCCCGCCCTATGCTCTTGGAAGAGACCCTCCCCGTATGGAAGTAAGTAAATATTTTGTCTTCTGGTCATCCCGTTGTGGGAGGCTATTGGGGATTGCGAGTCTTGTGATTTGCTGTAATGATGTTTTTCGATTAATTTTTTCCTAGACGAATGACTTCTAGGGTTGTACTTTCCTCTGGTAATGCTCCTTCGTTTGTTGCAGGTTCGGATACCCACAAACAAGATTCCTAAAGATGAGGATTGGGCTGTCTTCGCGCTCCGAAAGAGGAGAACAGGACACTAACAAGGGACTATGTGGAGCCTTACAGACCCTGATTGGACGTTGTCTCTTTATTTGATTGGTTGTTACAAATGACTACTTTTTTCCCTATGGTTCATGGGAAACGTAGTATTGTTAGTTCTTTCACGCTGCTGTATGAATAAATGAAAGAAGGCATAATCCTCGCCTCCGAGTCCTTAATAGAATTGAAACTTTCCGTTACGATAGCTAGGAAATTTTTCATTATTGCCCCCACTTCAAGATATGTCTTCATTTGGGGAGAATAAACAAAAAGCATTAGTCTATCCCTACACTATCACTAGAGTTACATCCTCACTTAGCATTCCCCAGGCAAGATCAGAAAATGGTGTCAGCTCATGAAGACTTCCTAAGAAGTTCACTCACATTGTATGGGTCAAGTAGCCACAGATACAGAGCTCATTCTAAGATGCTCCTTCCCTCTCCATCGATCTCCTCACCTCCTCTCCTGCCTCAACCCCCCAGAGCACTGTCCTTAATTCAAAATGCAAAATGTAAAACACGCCCACTGCTTGCATCTCGATCACCTTATCCTGCAGGGCACTTCTCATAGGTGATTTTCCATTTAGTTTCGATACTCCCAGCTCCTGGCTTGATGACCTTGACTCCCAGGCCTCCTTCAGTGAGAAAGAACACCATCTCCCAATTATCAGCATTTTTTAATAAAAGTATCTTTTCCTCCCTGAGCCTAACTCCTAAGATGTTATTCTAACTAACAAAGACGACTTTCTCCACCTGCAACAGAAACGTGAGAACAGAACAAATCCAACATGCACATTAAATTAATCTCCTTACCCCATTATGAGAGCCCTCAGGGAGAATACATTTCAGGCCTACAGAAATCGCCCAACATACGAACAAAGCACATAGGCCCAATGAAAATACATATAAATGAAAGGTTTTCCTCAAGCATTTCTAAGTCATCATGTGAGCTATTCGAATGCACAAATCATTATAAGCAGCCTATAAACTTTACACATTTAAACTTGAGCTACCATCTCGTGTACAACTTTATACTACTGCACGTTTTTCTCTGTGCATTACATTATATATGAGCAACTTAGTTAAGCCATTGCAGGAAGGCTACATTATTTAAACCACAGCGGCCAAGTTTTCCTTTGCAGGGCACGTAATGGTTCTAACATTTCACTTTCATATGTTATAACAAATACATCCTACTGACCAAATGTTAACACAACAAAGGAATACATGTCGGTGCAGACTACTCGTGAATATGATGCACCCCTACAAATGAAAGAGCACCATCGCAATCCATCACAATAAAGAGAGAGAGATTGAGGCCCAAACACATGACGGAAAAGTCATACATTTTCTCCTGCACTTCTACATTAGGAGATGTCCAACATTTATACAATTCATACATAATCGCTGGAGTACTTCCGGTGATCTGCAACAGTTCGATTTCCAGTGGTATTTCAATGTGCAGAATTGACACAGTAGATTTTCCATCAGATGGAACATTCTATTCAATGTTCAAATTGCACAGTTGAAGAATTCACTTTGCGCCACAGGAAGTACAGTGTAGGAAGCAACACAGCTACGCTCCCATCAGAGATGTGGGTGTTCTACTCACTTTCCAACTATGGTAAGATATTTGTCAACTTTTCCCATGCCCTTGTAAGGAGTAAATTTGGATTGCAGTTCATGTTCAGAGACTACCTGTGAAATGAGCGGTGATACTGACAAATAGCTCTGGGCGGCAATTTCATTTTACTGGTCCACTCCCCTCTGTCAGGGAACAACCACAATGCTGCCCCTATCGTGAAATATGAAAATGTGCAATTTATGAATTACTGATGATTTTTCTGCATCCGTAAGGGCACACCACAAGCGTAAAAAAACAGCAAATCAGAGTGTGTAAATCAGGATGTGGAATTTGCATTTATAACTCCGTATTTTACACGCCTGAGATGGATTTAAATGAACAAATAATTTTGTGGATCACAACTAGAGAGAAGAGAGAGTGCAAGATAGTATGCAACACCAGATAAAAGTATGCAAACATTGAAAAGTTGCAAACAGGGCCTGTGAACTTTTTAAACAACAAAGTGACTATGAATAAAACTATCAGATGGGGTTTTTAAACCAACATTCCACTAAAGCTGTGGAAAATCTGACACAATATACACAGAGGCTCTATATCTAGTGAGGAAGTAGTCTAACATAAACCATGCATCTGCTGTTACTTGATTAAGATTCACAGTAATAGTCTCAACAATTTCTATTGAGCAAAGAACAAGGAACCCAATCACAACAAGGTGCACTCTGGCGGTGCCACAGTCCAAGAGTAAAAGACAGCATCTACAATGAGCTCAACATTGGCACAGCTACCATAACAGCTAACTGTATGTATTCAGATCTTCATGCTAATACTGTCACTATTGTATTGCCAGGGTGTAAAGTCAGACAGAATTAACCAACAGAGGTAATAGTTAAGAAAGATGATCCAGATGTTAAGTACAGGACTACACCACTTAGGGTTTTCTCTGTGTCCCCTTCCTAATTGCCAAACAAAGATTAGATGCACTGGCTAGGCATCTGCACCCATTATATTCTACCTAGTGTAACCCTGCATGTGACTTTTATTCTGCAGCATCTTTTGCTCTACAAATCGGACACTCAAACATGGGAGAAAGTAGAACTGCATGAGTATACCAGCAAATATGACTCCGCCTTGAAAATGTGCCTGCGGTCCTCTAAAATCCACTATGATGAGGGTGCTTAGGTGTTGATATCCAAACAAAAATTGGCACACCATTGATACATGAGACTGAGATTTAAAAAGAGGAGGGCATCGACACTCACACCCTCACCTTCTTCCAGATCTCAATCAGTTTATTTATTTATTTATTTGCGGGTTTATATAGCGCTAGAATCGACTCCAATGGAGTATCTCTGCGCTTTGGATCGGGTTTCAGCTGATCAAGGCATTTCTAACTCGTAATGCGGCTTTGTGTACTGCAAACTGTGTTTTGGGTTTTCAAAGTTGGTGATTTTGAAAATGTATGACTTTGGGACAGCAGAATCACTTAGGGGTATATTCACAAGAACGCGTGATAACTACCGCAAGAGTAGCTTAACGCAACTTCCAACATCACAGCCCATCGCGGGAAAATAACCCCGTGTCAACGTGGAATTCACAACAAGGTGGTTCCATGCGATAGTCTGCCGAACCCGCGGTCAATGTCCGCGATACAACCACCTTGATGGAGATAAAAACACAAACCACAACACACAAAAAACCTGCGATGGGCCAAAGCGCGATGAGGAAATCAGCGATAAGCAGCGCCAGGCCTGCAACACACACCTGTCAGGCGGGAAAAATCACCATAAAAGTAGAAAAAACACCCAAACACAAACTGACCAACACCCAAGCACCATGGAGGCAGCAGGAGCAGGCACAGAGGACGAGCACAACCCCACAAGCACCCAGAATGACCAGCATGGGACCTCGGGAACAGAGAAGGACAAGGACAAGAAGAAGAGGAAGACAAAGTTCAGTCCGCAGGCGAACTGGATCATAGTCACGGAGGTGATGGAACGCCATCAACAACTGTTTGTCACCTCCAACGTGTCATTGGGCACCAAAACTGGAATATGGCGGGTCATCGTGGACAAGGTGAATGTCGTCGGAGAGCACAAGAGGACAATGGACGAGGTCCAGAGGCAATGGAATGACATGAAGAGGAAGACCAAGGAGAAAATCGCAGCCAACCAGAAGGCAGCAATGCAGACTGGAGGTGGGGGCCCAGCGCCACAGATCGTGCTGGATGACATGGAGGAGCTGGTGTCAACAGTCATCACTGTGGATACTGTGGCCAGAGTCGGGGGACCAGCCACTGCTCGACAGGACACAACCTCAACAGGATGAGTGACAACCAGTTATTGGGGGATGGGTTGAGATGGCCACGATGGCACACATGTACAATCAAGAAGAGCACAGTGCGCACCATCAATGACTCTGGGTCATCGCCCAGATCTATAGACTGTCACAATGTACAATGCCATGCTGTTTGGATGTCAACATGTACCATGTGGCTCCATAAATACATTGCAATACACCATCTCCCCTTCACATTGCAGGGCAACCATCAAAACCCCCTGCAGAGCAGTCCCAGCCACTCTTCACTGATGACGAGGAGGACAACCTCAGCATCGACGCACAAGCCCTCCTAGGCATCATTGATATCATTCGCGACTCACCTCCAGGATCAGCTGCATCGAGGAGACCCCACCCACCACCCAACCCACCCAGCAGGAGGCACCTACGGCCCCGGCAGTCTCCCAAGACCCCCAGGAACAACACATAACCTTCCAACGCCGTGGGCTGGAGGCCCAGAGGGAGACAACTGAGCAGGTGCGGGTGGGGTTCGACCTCATGGCCACCAAACTGGACACCATCCATGGCTGTCTAGGCCCGCTCCATGGTCTCCAACGAGCCCTGACTGACATCACTGGAGTTCTGACATGGAGAGAAGATCACCTGTCTGCTCAGAGGGGCACCAGCGATACCATCCGTGAGCTGGCACACATGCGGAGGCTCATGGAGGACATGGTGCGGATGGAGGTGGAAAGGATGGCAGCCACCTCTGCACATCAGCGAAATGTAGCTCGGATCTACCATGCCATGCAGATCATCATCATGTCATTGCTGCCACAAGGCGTAGCACTGATGAATGCTGCTGCCCCCACCATCCATATCTCCGCCCCCTGGTGTGCCATTGCCTCACAGTGCGGCAGATGTATCCACTCCGGCACCTGATGTCAGTGGCACACAGTGCCTCCGCCGGTACTGCAACACCCCCAGGTGGAGCAGAGCACACATCCGGGTACGAGGATGTGGATGGGTTTGTGATCAGGAGGCATTAGCAATCATTTCCGCCACCTGGCCTGTTTCTGCTTGGTCCTGCACATGGCCTCATGACCTTCCACTGACCCCGATACACTCTGATGCACTCACCTTGGCCAGCGACATAGACTGCCATATCCTGTTCGATGACCAATGACATGGCGACCAGACTGCGGACTGTACCCTTCCTCTTCCGCAGTACTTGTCATCCCCGGAAGGACTCTGGCTGGCCATCCACGGGCCCATATTGTGTAGTGTGCTCGTCATTGCCCTGTACCGCTCCAGCTGCAGAACTGCACTGGATGTGCAATAAACATCCAGTGTGGCTGTGGGCTGTGCTCCCTTTTGTGATGCAGGCTGTGGTCCGACTTTGCACCAGGTCAGAGCAGGTGTTATGTTCCTGGTGCTACCGCGCCGTATCGCCTGTTTTGTGTTCTTATCGCAGTTCTGTCTGGTCGTTGTGAATGTTGTGGAGTGGTGTTGTCGCGGCTTTTGGCACAGGAACGCATCTCATTAGCGAGCGATAGTTGTGGGGGTCATCTGTGGCGATGTTTGTTGCGGCTGCTATTGCGGATATACTGGTGCTGTGGGCTGTTAACACCAGCTTGTGATTAGGGCGATAAGTTTATCAGGAATTTGGCTGCGATAAAGTGCTGCTAACACGGCGATAAGTCCTTGAGAATATGTCCCTTAGTGCACCCGGCCCAATGCCCTTATGCTCTTCTGGAGAACGAATGATAAAATACCACCGAGTTTATCTGAATATATGGCATAAGGCTGTTTCTACATTTTCACAGTGAGCATTTATTTTAACTAGCTTTGTGATTTTTAGAAAAGATGGACGATAATTTTAAACAGCAATTCTTAAGCGTCAGAGACATCCCAAATAGAAGGTATAAAAAAGATACACAGCTTATTTGGTGCAGTTCTGTTTTAAAAATGCATGTTTTTGTCGCAGATCTTGCCACACTCAGCCTCACTAATGAGAGTAGCATGTTGATCACACTAAACCTCTTGAGACGTTATAAAGTGACTGGAAAGAAGTGACTCATATTTGCGCGAATATTTAGAGCTTATATGGACAAACTAAGATATTTTACCACAATGAAAGGCTCGCATGATGAAGAATAGAATGTCTCAAAGCAAAATAACCAGTGAAAAGCGTATTATTTTAATGTTACACCACGTTTAGCGCGATAAGGAAATGGCCGTTCAGAACATTCTGAATGCAAGATGGCTGCCCTGCCTCAGGGGCCTTCCATTCACAGAAGCTAAAGTTAGCAGATGTGTCTGAGAGTTAATCCTTTCTCTAATGATCTTAAGGCAGTCCCACGGTGGCATTACCTTATCCTAATCCTTCAACCTTGTGAAAATGAGCCATGAATAAGTTTATCTTCATCCTAATTTTGCTTGTGTTCTTGAGGTAGATACTGAAGTGGATATCACAGGGGCTTGGGCAGCTCTCCGCTGAAAGAATGCGTCCAAATATTTTCATTTAAAGATATTTAAAGCTTGATGTGAAGCATTAACCTTTCATTATGAACATAATGAGTAAGATTTTTGTTAGCAAATTATTGGGCATATTATCAAGCACGGCGTTAAAATTATCGCCGCTTTAGCGGCAGAAAACTGCCGCTAAAGCGGCGACAATGGGCTTGAGAATATGCCACAGAGAATTCCAATAGAAGCCCATGTTGACACCAGAACATGGGCTTCTATGGGAATTCTCAAGGGCATATTATCAAACCCATTATCGCCGCTTTAGCGGCATTTTTCTGCTGCTACAGCGGCGATAATTTTAAATCAGTTTTTTGATAATATGCCCCTTTGAATGTATAAATTAATGCATTTGGTGAAGAAATGTTTCCTATTTGGGCAAAGCTGAGCATTGCATTGCTCATGTTCTTTCTCATTAATTATTGCCGGGTTAAAAGAACGAACAACAAAATGACATCAGAAAATGCTAAATATTACACATATCATTTTACCAATTTTAAGTTTTCAGTGCTCTCTAAAACTGGTTAATTCATGGATTTCCTTTCAATATTTTTCTTCTTACTTAAAACTGGGTTAAAAATATTTGCTACAATGACATATTTTTAGACCTCGTAAAATGTCCCTCTGCATGTGTAATTTGGAGTATTGTCGCGTAAATTCGCGAACTTTGCATTAGGCTTGCTGGAAAATTCGCTATTGCTCAACGTGGTATAATTATGTTTGTGGAAAAAATTCAGCGTGGGAGCACTGGATGAACGTGAACGACCAGGAGGTGAGAGGCAGGGGCATATTATCAAGCACGGCGTTAAAATTATCGCCGCTTTAGCAGCAGAAAACTGCCGCCAAAGCGGCGATAATGGGCTTGATAATATGGCCTTGAGAATTCCAATAGAAGCCCATGTTGACACCAGAACATTTTAACGCCGTTTCTTGATAATATGCCTTTATGCACTTGTGTTTTGTGCAATTTCATTAGCTTGCAATGCATTCTTACATCCAAATTGGAGGCAAGGACACCGTTCACGCTACATGATAGCGCTAAACGCCGGTTTGCATTGCGCGTAATTACACATAATGTTTGCAGAATGTTACGGAATTGTGCAAAAGCAAATTGAGCGTATTTTGCACATCCTTCAATATTAGACTGGTGTAGGAACTATACCAGATCTATGTCACACGGAACAGAAATATGATAAGATTTTACGGGTCAAGAAGCATTCTTAATGTTCATGTTTTTTACTTCAGACAAGCCCTTTAGAGCCTGTACCTCACACTGTGTGTTGCCCCAGATATTAGAATAATCAATGATACTTTCAATTTATGGTAGAATTTCCTTATGGTGTCCCAGTTGTTTTCCATCATCGATTATAGGCAAGTAGCAGGGGAAGCAACCTCACAACTTGGAATGCATCACTTCAATAGATTCTAGCCTTCACGAAGATGTCCTACATAACACATAGCAATGCCAATAGTCCACTCAATTTAACTTTAAAACAAAGGTAGCGAATATGCTCCATTTTACGCAGGTCCACTAAAATTATGTGGTAATGGAGAGCCTAAAATTGTGGCAGGGTTAACTTATAATGTGATAAGAAAAGCAAAAATGTGCAGCACATTTTGTGACAGTCACCTCGCTATTGTGTCAATTTAACAAATGTTGATGCTGGCTGGGCGAAATATTCACTTTATCAATACCAGTGTACTTGAAAACAGCAATTGACAACTGAAAGATACCCCTGTATCTTTAATAAAGTATTTTTTCAATGTAATAAAGTCTTAGGGGCATATTCTCAAGGACTTATCGGTGAGTTAGCGGCACTTTATCTCAGCCAAAGTGGTGATAAATTTATCGCCCTATTCACAAGCTGGTGCTAACAGCCAACATCACCAGTTTTCATGCGATAGCAGCCACAAAAAACATCGCCACAGAAGACACCGGAAACTAACGATAATGATATGCAGAGTGGGCGTTCCTGTGCAAAAAGCCACGACAACACCACTTCATAACATTCACAACGACCAGCCAGATCAGCGATAAGATCCCAAACAGGCGATAAAGCGCGTTAGCAGCAGGGATTTAACACCTGCTCCGACCTGGTGTTAAGTCGGACGACAACCCGCACCATAAAAAAGGAGCCCAGCCCAGAGCCACACCTGAAGAACAACAGATGCCATGGAGCTACTGCTCATGCAGCTCGGAGCCCCAAGAGTACCACAACACCCACCGCCACCACACCCAGGCCCGCCACCCCCCCTGGATCCCCACCTGGACTACCACTGAGGCAGCGCAGACAAAGACAGCGGACCTTCAGAAAATGCACCAGCCTCATAGACTTAACACCAGACGATGACATGGCCCACTACAGGCTCAAAAGGACAACCATCCTCCGCATCCTGACCATCATTGCCCACAGGCTGACAGTACCAACACTGCGGACAACCAACATCCCTCCGCAGACAAAGCTTGTTGGTAAGTACCAAATGAACACACCACACACCTCAACTCCACAATCATGCAACTCACAACTCTGGGAATGTACACATCACAAACTCCCAAACAACATGCCCACCTACCAGTCACGACAGAACAACTTACTGTGGTAACCTGGGATAGCCAAGTACACAAGCCATCAACGGCATGGCACCTCAGCCACACAATAGCAGAATGTTGGGAGAGGTGGGAACCAGGCATGTGCGAAGGAGGCAAGTGACCCATGAATGAGAATGTACACAATGCCAAGTGTGGCGTGAATGTGCTGGGCAGACTGCAGTATGCAGACCACAGACATGTCCATGTCGACACATACTGCTGGTGTTTGGAGTATAGTGAACAGTGGACGCAACCATGTTACCCCAGGCAGTGGGAAAGATCGCGGAAATGTAGCTTGTTACGACCCCCCCTGTAAGCGTGAGCAGAGTGGGCTAGCCCGGCGTACGCTAGACCAGAGTAGGAGTGGGGATAAAAAGCTTGTTGCTCTGGGCGTGGTTCTCGTCCGGAATGGCTAACGTGTCTGCCAGGGTGGCGCCTCTTACCCCGCCACGAGGCCGACATCATGAGCGGCGGTGCCTGCGATCATGTGCGCCTGCTGCACCTCAGGCCACAGGTCCCCAATGCCCGTCTTGACTGCCCCTGCGCAACCAGGCCACACCACTCACCTGCTGACACGGGCTTGTGTCAAAGAGGGCCCACCACGTGCCTGTGCAAGCTCCAAGCCCGAGGCACGCGACCTTAGCAGCCTCCTCAGACCATCACGGCCTCCGCGATACAGGCCCCCAGCACTCCTTTCTCGTTGACGTACTCCACCGGACTACACTGTGGTCGAGTAGGTCACACATTTGGAACTGAGTCTTGATTATACAATGGCAGAGTACATATTTTATGGCAGAACTTAAATCACTGTACTCCCTTTGATGTGGTGCCACCAACTCTGTGCATCACATTCCAATAACACGTGTCTGTGTGCCCTTGCTGACTACTGCCTTCGGCCTACACTGCTGTCCAGCAGGCCTCACACTAATCCAATCCAGTCCAGACCAGGCAGGACACGGCATTATCGCAGTGTGCACACACGTTCAGCTCTGGTGCTTCTACCTCCATTAACCACAAATCATTGCCACATGCCATTTCAACGTCGTGTGTGAGAGTTCCAAGAGGCGCTGACTGAACAGCGGTTGGTCCACACTGACCGCTGCCTCCGGCCTACACTGCAGTCAAGTAGGTCACACATTTGGAACTGAGTCTTGATTTTTTCATGGCAGAGTTTATACCATTGTACAGGCCTCATCGCAGACTGCATCACCTTTCAGCTCTGGTGCCACTAACTCCGTGCCCCGAAATTCATGGACACTCTCTGGTTGAACTTTGGTGGCGCCTGAGTCTATGGCCTGCAAGTTGTCTTCATCATCATGTAGCTGATACTGACTTGGTGTAAAAAATGAGTCTGTAGCATTCATCTCCTCCATATTGCCTATGTCTGCTTGGTTCTGCCCTCTTCATAATGTTCTGGAAGAACACCTTTCACTGTCCCCCAAAACCCTCTGCGACATTCACCTTGGACATCGACAAGGACTCGCTCAGCTCTTGTGGCCCTACCTCAGTGCACCGCAAGTCACCGTCCTGTGGCGGTGTGCCTGAGCCGGCCGCAGTGCATCCGGGGCCACTAACTCTGTGCAGCTCGAGTCATGGACCCTGTCTGACTGAATATTGGATGGCCTCTGAGTCGATGGCGCGGGGTTCATCAACGCCATGTGTCTGTGGCCCTGCACTGACTGATGCCTCCAGCCACAACTGCAGTCCACCAGAGCTCACACATCAAACCAAGTCCTGACATGCCCAAAGATGCATCACCGCTGGCTGCACATGCCACCACCGCCAGGGCCACCTCCAATCAACAACTGCCAGAGTCGAAAGAGTCTTACAGCGAGACTATCAGAGCTGCTCACACCTGTCTTGGATGCCATCATCAGCTTGATAACCTGCTCAGCTCTTCAGGTGCCACTAACTCAGTGCACCACAACTCATGGACCATTTCTGATAGATTTTTGTGCTGTGGACAGCTCATGCAATAATGTCACTTCAGGCAGTGGGGAGGACCTGGGACGATGATGTGGAACATGAGGCAGGTGTAACACACCCCACTGCACTTGCTGCAGGAATTTCCCGAAGGGACACAATCCTAGACAATTTCTTCACATGAGCACGCTCAGCTCTGGTGCCCCTACCTCAATGCACTGCAACTCAGGGACCCTTCTGATTGAATAGTGGGTGACCTCTGTACTTGCTCTGGCTACCGCCAAGATGCTTCTCAGTTGTTTGTGTTATGTTGGTGTTTTCTGTTTCCGCTTTAATAGTGATCACTGCTCAAGTTGTTGCCAGCACCAACTACTTCCTGAGGGCTGGCTCACACTCACCCCACACCCATCCAGCAAAGGCGTCACTGAGCAGGTGACCCTGGTAATAAAAAGTGGCCAGGCGCACATGCCCATAGCCAGTTCAACTAACTATCAAAGTGTGTCTGTGTGCTCATTATGTATGCAGGATGGCCCGGCCCCTACCACATTAAATTGTGCTGTGTACAGCGGACACAACCATGTCACCTCAGGCCGTGGGTAAGACCTGGGACATGTAGCTTTGTCGTTCCCCCTTTATACGTAAGAGGAGTGGACTGGGCCGGCATACGCAAGTCCAGCATAGTGGTGTGATTGATTATCCCGGGGCTCTGGGCGTGGTTCAGTACTAGAAATTTGCAAATGCGTGTGTCTCTGTTGCAGTGTGGGTGTCCGTTGGGTAGTGTAAGTGGTCCCTGATGGGAATTAGACGGCCACATATGTAACCTAGTTCGGCTGCCATGAGGTCGTACCCCACCCACACCTGTTCATCCACCTCCTTCTGACAGTCTAACACCTTGCCTTGGAATGCGATGTGTGCTTCGGTGAGGTTCTGGGAGCCAGCCGTGGTGGTGGGTGCTTCCTACTGTGTGGTCTGTGCAGGGGGTGGGGTCTCCTCAATGCAGCTGGGCTGACCTGCGCCTGGAGGTGGTTTGCCTAAGATGTCCATGAGCTGTTGTAGGGTGTCGGTGTCGAAGGTGGAGGTCCTCTTCATCATCACTGATGAGTTGTCTGGTCTGCTCTGCAGGAGGGGTTGATTGTCCCTCTGTAATGTGAAAGGGAGATGCATTTTATCATTGTGTTGACATGTATGTTGACGCATTGTCCAAGTTTACATACAGACTGCATGACAATGTACATTGTGACTGTTTGGGAGGAGCTGACTATTTGATGCGGGACAGTGGACATTTGAACTACATCACGGATGTGAGGTTGTACATGTACATTTTCTCAAACTGTTTCCTGCCATGCCAGATGTGATTGGCCAGTTTCTACGCACAAGTGGAACCAGTTGTGTCCTCTGTTCTGTAGAGAAAGTGTTGCACTTTATACCACATTGTCGTCAATGTTGATTTGCTGTTATTGCTATGTGTGTGTGCTGCATTGTGGGAGAATCGCCCCTGCAGCTGTGAGTTTTCTGCCCCTTATCCCTTTGAGACGGTGTGCCTTTGACTTCTGTGCTTCTACAGTGCTGAGATGTTGCAGACTTGGCTAATTTTGGTTCTTGTTCGTATTTTGGACTATCAGGCATGGTTTATCCGCAGATGTGTTGTTGATGTCAGGGGTTGTTCGTACACGTGGATGTGTCAGTATGACCTGCTCCTTTACGGATGTGTTACACACTCAGCCACCTCAGTGTCGTGGCGTGCACCATGTCATGATAATTGGACTGCAGCCATTCTATTCGTCATGCAGTGTCACTTGCATTGTCAGTGTGGCTCACAGAGACGCAGCTTTGCTGGTTTTAACACATGTGCATGGGTTGGTTGTGAGATTGATGCTGTGTGGGGAGGGACCCCATTGTGCCCATAGTGGGCGGGGTCCTACTTGGTGTTTGTATGTGTTTTGCAGTGTGGCACAGGGATCAGGGACGTGATCCAGAGTCATTGTGGGTGTGCAGTGTGTTCTACTTAATTGTGCATGTGTGCCATTGTGCCCATCTTCCCCCGTCCCCACAGTCCCTTGTTGGTTCTCACCCTGTTGATGTTGAGTCAGGTCATGTTGAGAAGTGTCCAGATCCCCAAGTCCTGGCACCCTTACTCCAAGGATTGGCTGGAGGAATTTGAGCCCACTGTGCTAATAGTACTACTATAACAGATGTAGGTGTTTTGTGAATAACAACTGTCTTATTCATTTTTGGGTGTGTTTTTGCATTTACGTGTTCAACCAATTATTCTTTCCATTTTCTTTAACACCACTGTTTATTTGTAGATATTCCCCATCGTCAAGCCATTTTCGCTTGTCCGTTCCACATTTACTACAAAAAGTATTTCTTCATTTATCTCACATATGTTTCCATGTAATGCATAGATCACTGCACTCCCACATTACAGAAAGGACAGATTTAGGCACCAGTGAGTTCTGAATAGTATTTGTTATCATATAAAGTAGTGTTATTGGTGTACTACTTCCAGCATTCAAAAATGCTGTTGTGAATATGCCCCAATATTTTTAATCTATTCACCCTTTGATTTCATTTGACATTTTTACTACACGAAAGCCACCTATTAGTTCGTTGGGGAATCAACAAACGCTGCTCTTTCTATACGTTTTCCCAGGAATGTTCCATTTGCTACAGGTCTGTAGTTGGGACGGGGGTCTTGATTGTCCAGGGTTGTTTTTTAGGTCTCGCAGACCTGTGTTGCAGCGCGGCAGCCCAGCTCGCTCTGCAAGATATATTGTGGACAAGGATTTTTCAGAAGGGGGCTTGAAGCCCCGCCCTTCATTTTCATTGGGTAGCATCAGCGTTTATGCTAAACGCTGGCTTCCCATTGAAAATGAGGCTTCTTAGTTACTGCCCTTTCTCCTTTTTGTCCAGCCCATCCGGACTGGATGGCCTGCTTCACGGCTGTTGTGAAGCAACTCCTTATCTTAATTGGAGGCCATCTGTTTTCATTCAGCTTGTTTTCTCTTTCTCCTCTGTATTATCACAGGGAGGAGGAACCCTACCACACACGCCACCTATCTTTGTGGGGAGGGATGTTTGGAGCGCACCAAATGTGAGCATCATGTGGGAAACGTGATCACACCAAGTTTCGCCTCCCTGGGAAAGGATCTGGGATAGATTATACCTTGAAGTCTCGGCAAAAGCTTTAGTGGGAGAAATGAAATTTCCATCTCACCCCTGCCACCTCGTCGCTCTCTCTGCTCCTCCATCCTCCTGCCTCACCATCCTCCCTCTCCTGCACTCAACTCCCCAGCCATCAAGACCCTGGAATCATTATCCTCGTCACTTCAGCCTCTCGGATGGGAGGCTGAGGCTGCATTACAACAGCCACACAGCTCGGGAGCCCAGAGGAACAGAAAGTTACTGGGGATTTTTTTGTAGCATCCTGCGTGTCATAGTTCCCCTTCTGCCGCCTCTGTGCGCACTTCTACACCGAATTAAGTCGGCGTAGATGCCCGGGCGACAGAAAGTGCCACCGGTGAAGCAGCCAACATCCGTAAGACTGGAGTGCATGTAGCACCTTGAAGTGCAGTACGGGATGACTTTTTAGCTAAGGGTAATTTTTTTTTTGGACGGGTACGCAGGTTTGAAAAAAAAGTACCGGTAAAATGGGAGTGATTTGCAAAAACTGAACTGCATTATCATAATATTCACAAATTGCGCCTTAGTGATAAATACCTGGCCTTGTTCGGGGTACCAAATACGAATGCCTAAAGGATTAATAATTAATGACTGAATGCTAGTGCACAATGAACTATGGAGCATATTAACAAGGACAAGCGATAATTATCGCTAAACGAGCATAGCGTGTTTTTAAATATCGCTGTCTATCGCTGTTTTTCATCGCTGTGTTAGCGGCATATCAGCAACGATTAGCACTTAGGCAAAGTAAAACACAAGGACAGACGGCGATAATCAAGATTACCGAGGGAAATCTAGCGATAATGTCAGAGAAGCTTGTTAATAGGGGAGTGTGGATTTTAGCTGTCAATCCACCTACCATTGTGAAGATAGCTAAGTAAAGTTGAAAGCAGGTGTTACAATCCGGCGATAACCGTGGTTAGTGCGGCTTTTCCTATCGCTGGGGCCGCATTGTAAATAGTGCAATGTTGTGTTTGCATCGTCTATCATGCAGACATTGCGAGGAATGCCCACTTTGCATGTCATTAGCGATAATAATCGCTGGCATGCAAAGTGGAATAAAAACGGCTGCCAAATCAAGGAAAGACGCGTTAGCGTGTCCTTGATAATAGTGAGGTATTTTAATCGCCGCTTTTCAGCCAAAAACGGACGCTAAAGCGGTGATATTGGGCTTGATAATATGGCCCTATATTTTGGTTAGCACATGTTCTTCTGAGGGGTTTCTATTAGTTTTTTGAAACAGAGGCAAGCGTAGGCGGACCCCCGTGTTGCAACGGAGGAGTTGGTCAAGCACATGGGGGGGGCTCCCTTGCAAAAGAAAAAAAAACGCGCCCTAATGTATGGTTAATTACATCATTCATCAAAAACTTCCAAGGTGACGCTTCTGTCGTAACCCAGTCCGGTTAGGTAGCATCCTATAGGAGGAAAAAGACATTCTCAACATCTGGAACCCAGCAATTTAACAAGTAAGTATACATAAGATTGTCTATGCGTGTGCATACAGTGTTTCTGCTTTTAAAGTTTTGCACCGACCACAACACCCTTTTCTAGACGTTTCATCCGAAGGTGTCCTTCGGATGGCCCCCCTGAAGGTGAGTGCTTGGAGTTAAACTTTCCTCCGGATTGGAAATTAAAAGCTGATAATATTCATTCTGACTTCCCAGGTGCAAAGCGTCCTTTTAAAAAGCAGGCTGTGCGTGACATCCAAAAACAGAAAAGTCGATTGCGTGCACTTTGTAAATGTTAATAACTTAATAATATTGTCATTTAGTAAGGGGGCGCAGACGAGGAGCGACTACATCGCACCCACATCGATGTTTGGGAGTGCACAGGCGCTAAAGCCTGGCATGAAAAGAAGGCGCCTATCTGCAGACTAAACACGAGTTTTGTAAATTCTTAAAACTAATTGGCGGTCTCTTCTGAGAGGTCATCACAAAAATTCAGAGTTAAACTGTCAGGATCTGAAGATCCAGTCCGTCAAACATATGCAGGATGCTTCTTGCTTTCACTGGCATTCACATTTACAGCGCTGCGCAGGCATATTATTGTAGAAGGCTCTATACACATATTTTTGTTTTTTATAACATAACGGCATCACACTCTTAAGTGCCTGGCCACCATGAGCGTATATTACTTGTTATATTTCCATGTGTGAAAGGTACAACTGAAAGAACCCCCACTTATTAATGTCGCCAAAGGATGGGAAAGTTGAACTTCCGGCTCTTAAAGTGCAATCACGTAAGTGCCACACAGACATCGCACATTTTTTGTCAGATAAGAAATGCGCTAAACTACGAAACGTACGGACCCAAAACGAGTATATCACTTAGCTGGTTAGACAGGAGGGAGAGGTGGGAGGGGGGCAGGGGGCGTTAGCACCTCTTGCAGAGACCTAACTGCAACCGAGAGAGTTGAATAGCGTAAAGGCCAACTCAGGGGCATATCATCAAGGGCATTATTGACGGTTTAGCTGCACTTTTTTCCACTAAAGTGGCGATCATTTTAATGCCCTATCAACAAGGCGGTGCTGACATGCATTAGCGCATGTTAGCTGCCGAATTCCCAATGCCTGGCATCTCAGCGATAAACATCGCTAATGAGATGCAAAGTAGGCATGGCTGGGAAAACTATATGGGAAATTATCGCTAAGCCAGCTTTGCCATATCAGCAAAGAGCCTTAGCGATAATAATCATCGCGTTAACTATGCCTTAACGCAGGAATTTAACGTCTGTTAAATTCCTGACTAAGGCATACCTCATATGGGAAAAGCGCCGATAATGGCATCGCAGTATCAGCAAGGACACGCTAGCGTGTGTTTCCTTGTCGTAGCACCAGTTTTGCTTACGCATTGCATCTCTAATGAGATGCAAAGTAGGCGTTCCCGAGCAAAACCACAGGGAATAGGTCGCTAACCGCACATCGCGGTATTTACAAGGCCTGCCCTGACACCCATAGCGATGTCAAAACCCACGCTAACCGCGGTTATCGCTGATAGCTAACGTCTGCAGAAATTCAGACTTAGGTATATGTGTAATGGGGGTGGAGTCTCAGGCTACAACCACCATGGGAAGTAATTCCCTATCGCTGCAGGAATATCGCTGGATTTCCAGTGATATTTCCGCATTTCGCCAGCTATCGCTTGATTTTTATCGCCTGGGTGATAACCGTTGTTGATAACGTGCTACCCGGGCGATAAAATCCAACGATAGCCGGCGATAAGTAAAATCGCGCTACTCGCGCATAACGATATTTAGCGCCCGTTGTTGGTAATATGCCCCCTGGAATACACAAAAAGGAGGACCGCCGAATACGTCATCGCGTTAGGGCCCGGTGTGATAAGAAAAACATGCATCTTACAACCAAACCCCCTGCCTTCCCGAAAAATGAAAGGAGATGATATTAACATTAAGGCTTCCTGGTTTCCAATTAAAATAAGTAAAGAAACAGAAGTAGGGATGAAAAATATGTTATTGTTACTTTGTGAAGTTAGTTGGAAAAAACGCTAAAATACCGAGAGATGTATGCCTGGCCTATTTATGTCATTTCAACAAGCCAAAGAGAATGTGAGATGCCACCAAGCGAAAGATTTAAAAAACAATAGGGCAACATATTTCATCCAAATGTATTGGCTAAAGTGACAGTAGTTTTTAGAAACCTCTTTGAAGGATTCGTTCAGTAAGGCAGTTCCTTGAGGCCTTCTGAAAGTAGCATGTAAACATAAAGTCAAGAAAAACTCCTTTTGGACAAATACAGATTCTAAAAGGCAGGCCATTCAACATCACACATCAATATCTCCGGGCACAAAAATCTACCTGCGCCCAGTCCCACCAAAAAGGCCCCCCACAAACATCCTTGAACCGGCATTCAAATAATGCAATAAACGAAACCCCTCCTATCATATGTGCGAAGCAAGTTTTGCTGGATTCAGAAACGAAATACCGGTCTAAATGTTTAATGAAGGTTATTTATGGAAGGTCAATATTTTGATAGTGTATCATATGTTATAGAACCTATGGTTTTGCAGATTATATCTTTGCAGTCTGTGTTTTCAGAGGGTTTCGGGCTGCAATATTTTTCATGTGCTGCACCAAAATCACACAGCCTACGGTAAAAAATAAAATAAACACATTGCATACCGGTTAGAGCAGAGGTCTTAAAAATGTTTTGAAGTCGGGCCCCCCTCCAAATCGTTATGTATGGATTGGGGGAGCGGGAGGGACATGGCTACGTTCAGGGGGCAGGCCCATCCTCAATCAATCAATCACGGAGCTAAATGAACCGTAGTTACAATACTTGTGTCTCAGTAGGTACTGGTACTATAACAAAACAATGGCCCTCCTAGGTAGCATTCAGAAAAAAAATTCAAATACAAAAAGAGGTAAACGCCAGTATAGGGGGACCCTCCCTCCCACTGTGTCGTGTGCTGATGACTTTTTCATTAGTTAAGTTATCTGGCCTTTGTATAGCGGTCACCAGCAACCAGTGGGAAATGTTGGTACTCAAACATTTCATGGCAATGAGAGGCCGGCCTGTATGTGTGGTTGGGAGAGTGTGTGGTTGTTGTGTGTCCGATATGGGAAGAGTCGGTGTGTGCTTGAGGTCCTGACACATGCTCTGGTTCAATGGGTATCCATGTTTGCAGAGCATTCAGTGGCCATTTGCAACAGGAAGCATTTCATTAAGGACCAGTGGTTCCTTGCCTGTTACAGCAGTCCTCATAAGCGGAGCAGGCAGTGGCCATAAAAATCGCTTTTTGCTGTCCTGAGGCCTGGGGTATTAACATTTTTAATGCATTAGATTAATGTGATAAAAAAAACATTAATAAAAGCCAGTACCATTTGCAATACAAAACTCACACTAGTACAAATGCAATGCAATAGATTTCGCAATTACAACAAAGTGAGCTACTGCCATTTTGTATTACACCATTTGATTAATGCTTCACGAAAGGAGAAAAAAAAATATAACATTTACAATGCCAATAGCTCAAAACAATGTCATTGAGAGACCTATTGCATTGTAAATGCTTGTTTAAAAATATGTGCGTATGTATTTCTTTTTAAAATGTCCTGGTTAGGGAGTTGTTATGACTGGGCTGGCTGAAGAAGTAATAATAATAAATCTTTCCTTATTTGGATGCAAACCCATCAATAACAAGCATTGGCATAGCCAATAGGTCTCGCCTTTTGGGGCCTTATAAGTGTTTAGCCAGAGCTATTGACTTTGCCAATGTCTTTAAGCTGTGCTGTAGAGAAGTGTGGCTGCTGTGCAGCCTGCAGAACAGTTTTAATAAAAAAGTGTCAGAAGCATTTTTGTTACCTTATATATGACCATGAAGGCATTATGTACAACTGAACGACCATATTAAAAAAAGTATTTACAATAAAAAATGTCCTCAGTTTTCTTTTGTTCTTGCAATGCTGACAACTTGTTTCTGCCTATTCCAATGGTTGTTTATTAAAGCTTTTTTATGAGGGGGCATAAACAATCAGAGGGTGAAGGTTGGGAACTAGTACTTGTATTATAACACTAGCAGCGGTCAGACGCTAGGGGAGAATCAACAGATGCCAGATTCCGAGAGCAGGCTGAGGTGGTGCTGAGTGATGCTGAGGTGGTAGTGGTTGTGGTGGTGGTGACTGGTGCGGAGACAATGCTGAGGTGATGCTGAATGATATTCAGGTCTTGCTGAGTGTTGATGATGTGGTGGTGTACTAGTGCAAAGGCAATGCTGAGTGATACTGATGTGGTGCTGAGTGATGCTGTGGTGGCGCTGAGTGATGCTGTGGTCGCACTGAGTGATGCTGTGGTGGCGCTGAGTGATATTGTTGTGGCGCTGAGTGATGCTGTGGTGGCCCTGAGTGATGCTGTGGTGGCGCTGAGTGATGCTGTGGTGGCGCTGAGTGATGCTGTGTTGGCGCTGAGTGATTCTGTGGTGACCCTGAGTGATGCTGTGGTGGCTCTGAGTGATGCTGTGGTGGCCCTGAGTGATGCTCTGGTGGTGCTCAGTGATGCTGTGGTGGCGCTGAGTGATGCTGTGGTCGCGCTGAGTGATGCTGGGGTGGGTTTGAGTGATATTCTTGTAGCACTGAGTGATGCTGTTGTGGCCCTGAGTGATGCTGTGGTGGCACTGAGTGATGCTGTGGTGGCACTGAGTGATGCTGTGGTGGCACTGAGTGATGCTGTTGTGGCCCTGAGTGATGCTGTGGTGGCGCTGAGTGATGATGTGGTGGCACTGAGTGATGCTGTGGTTACGCTGAGTGATGCTGTGGTGGCTCTGAGTGATGTTGTGGTGACCCTGAGTGAGGATGTGGTGGCGCTGAGCGAAGATGTGGTGGCTCTGAGTGATGCTGTGGTGGTGCTGAGTGATGCTGTGGTGGCACTAAGTGATATTGTTGTGGCGCTGAGTTTATTTATTTATTTATTTATTTTAGAAGTTCTATATAGCGCTAGCTCCACCCGGGGGTATCAGAGCGCTTTACATTTGCATAAAAAGTATTTAGGAAAAAACAGAGCAAATAGTTAAAATAGTGAGGCAATTATACATGAAGGAATAGAAGACTCAGTTGAGCTCATGCCGATAATAATAGTAAGGGGAGCAAAAGGGTAGGTTCAGTGGATAAAAAAGCGCCTGGAGGGATAGGGTATGTGAGAAGGCGATGGAGGGGAGAAATTAGGATAGGAAGAGAGAGGTAGGGTGGAGAGGAGTGGGGGCTGTAGAAGTGGGAGAGGCAAAGGGGAGAGCGGTAGTGTCAAAGGGAGGAGGGGGTGGGTAGCACAAGAATAGTAGGAGAGGAATTAAGTACCCCAGTATTGATTGAGCAAGTGTATTTTAAGGTCTTTTTTGAAACTGATATAGGAGGGGGTACAACGGAGAGCTTTGGGGAGGGCATTCCAGATGATGGGGGCTTTTCCAGAGAAGGAGCGTGCCTGCGAGGCTTTTTTCTTTAGTAGCGGGGGGACGAGAAGAAGTGCGTTTGAGCTTCTCAACGTCCGGGAGCATCCTGCTTTAGTGAGTTTATTGGAGAGGTAACTTGGTGTCTTTTGATAGAGGGCTTTGTGTGTAATGCAGGCAATTTTATATGAGGATCGGCCCTCAATGGGAAGCCATTTGAGTTCTTTGAGGGCAGGAGAGATGTGTTCAGAACGTTTACAGTCGGTTGTTAGTCTGGCCGCTAAGTGGAGGACAGATTTGAGGGGGGCAAGGTGAACTTTGGGTGTTCCAGAGAGTAGAGTGTTTCCGTAGTCAATCTTGGAAAGGACTAAAGATTGGATAACCGATTTGAAATCTTCCGCAGGAATGAACGGTTTGATTTTTTTGAGAAGCCGGAGTGAGAAGAGTGCTCCTTTTGCCGAATTTTTTATATGGGTATTGAGCGCAAGTTTATTGTTGATGGAGATGCCAAGAGATTTAACTGATTCGGCTAGGAGGAGAGAGCAGTTAAGGGCATTAAGGTCAGTTATCCATGTTTGGATGGGGAGAGGGTTGTTTTTGGGAGAGAAGAGAATGATTTCAGTTTTGTTTGGATTAAGTTTGAGATGATTTGCGAAAAACCAGGATTGGATGTTGGATAGGGCTGAGTTTAGGTGTAAGATATCAGAGTGGGATTTGATTTTATAGTACAGTTGGGTGTCGTCAGCATACAGGTGGTAGTTAATTTTGGCTTGTTTAAGTATGAGGGTGAGGGGCTCCATAAAGAGGTTGAAGAGGGCCGGCGAGAGGATAGATCCTTGGGGTACACCGAGGTAGACCGATGCAGGGCAGGAGAGGTAATTTTGAATTTTGATTTGTTGTTTTCTGTGTTGTAAGTATGAGGTGAACCAGTTTAGGACAGTGCCATTAAGTCCGAAACGATCTTTGAGTGCATTGAGTAAGGTTGAGTGGTTAACTGTGTCGAATGCAGCAGTGAGGTCAAGGAGGATGAGTATGCAAGACTCACCCTTATCCAGTGTGAGGTGGATGTCATCGACAATGTTAAGCAGGGCGGTTTCGGTGCTGCAACCTTTGCGGAAGCCAGATTGAAGGGGGTCAAGCAGGTTAAAAGTTTCAATATGCTTGTCCAGTTGAATTAGGGTGCATTTTTCAAGGGTTTTGGAGAGTAGTGGGAGGTTGGAGATAGGGCGGAGGTTGTTAGGGTCATTAGGGTCGGCTTTGGGGTTTTTGGGGATGGGCGTGATTTGTCCCAGTTGGAGTGAGATAGGAACACATCCAGAAGAGAGGGAGGCGTTAATGATGTTGGTCCAATAAGGGACAAAGATGTGCTTTAGTTCTTGGGTGAGGGCTGATGGGAGTGGGTCTTTAGTGTGTGAGGATGGTTTTAGTTTCGATAGGATGTTAAAGACTTCCATTTCCGTCACAGGTTGGAAATTTCTCCATGCTGCTTTATTTTTAAGGAGTGGGGTGGGGTGGTGTGGTAGAGGAGGGGTGGAGGAGGGAGGGTGTGTGAAAGCGATAGAGATAGGGGGTGGGATCAGGGGTGAGTGTGGTGTTAGAGTATTTTTCAAAGGACATGTGGGTGAGGGAGGGAGCTGGGTTACATGGAAGGAAAGATCAATCTTGGCGATTTTTTCGGAGAAAAAGTTAGCAATTTCTTCACATTTGCTAGTGGAGGCCGACAGGTTAAGGGGTGCCTTAGTGGATTGGTTTCTCATGATCTTGAACAGTTCTCTGGGTCTGTTTTTGGAGCGGAAGAGTTGTACGTGAAAGAAAGATGCTTTTTCAAAGAAAATGTGTTTTTTGTAGGTGGATCTAGCGGTTCTAAGGAGGGCCAGATGGGAGGGAGAAGGGTGCTGTCGCCATGTCCTTTCGGCAAGTCTAAGTGAGCATCTTTCCTTGTTAAGGTCAGAGGTAAACCATGATTTGGAGGGGACATTTCTTTGTGTTTTAAGTTTGAGCGGGGCAAGTTGATCTAAGACCTCAACGACAGTTTTGTTAAAGTGCTCAGTAAGATCGTTTGCATTGAGAGAGTGTGGTATGAGACGAAGTTGGGTTTGAAGTTTGGACTCCAGAGTGCCAGGTGGGATTTGCTTAACATTTCTGGACACTGTCGTGGCCTTAGTGCATTTCGCTGGGGAGGGCGGGGTTGTGGGGGAGATCGTGAACAAAATAAGGTGATGATCGGACCAGTCGATAGGGATGATGTTGGATACGGACGCCACATTCATTGTTAGAGATGATGGCGTCAAGGATGGCTCCTTTGGTGTGGGTGGGGGAGAGGCAAAGTTGTTTGAGGTCGATAGTCTCTAAAAGATTAGTGAGGAGACTGATTGCGGGATCCCTAGGTTCATTCCAGTGAAGGTTGAGATCTCCTAGGAAAAGGTTATTGGTGTTAGAGAGTGACGATTGTGTGATAAGGTCAGATAGTTCTTCGGCAAAGGGGAGAGGCTCACCGGGTGGATGGTATATAGTGTGTAGTCGAATTGGAGGGGAGTTTTTCAACTTAAGTTCAGCTCCAAGATATTCGAAGGTAGTAAAGTTTGTGTTCGTTGAGGGGGAGAGTTGTAGCTCGTTTTTATAGATAATTGCTAAACCTCCCCGTATTCTTTCCGATCTGTCTTTTCTGAGTGTGGAGTAGACAGGGGGGATGAGTAGGTCAAGGATAGGTGTCGAATGATCTTTGAGCCAGGTTTCAGTGAGGACGGCAATGTCAATATCATCGTTAAGTATAGTTTCAGATATTTCGGCCTTTTGTCGAACAGCTGAGCGGCAGTTCACGAGCATACAAGATAGGGGTTTGGGGATGTTTTTGGGCTGAGGGTGTAGGTGAATGGTGGTAAGTTGAGGGGGAGGTCTGGGTGAGCTGGGGGAAGAGTGGATTCTGCAAGTCCCCATGATAACAGGGATGTTAGAATGAGGGAGGAAAGGGTCATTAGGAGGGAGCTTGTCAAGGTAAGAGTCGCAGAGGTCAGAGATGTCGGACGTGGAGTAGACTCTCAGGGAGCGAAGAGGCCTGAGTGTACGGCTGAGTAGAGGTGTAGTTGGCCAACGCTTAGGATATGGGCGTTTTGGGGGGCTGGAGCATGAAGAGGAGGTCAAATAGGGGCGGGTTCTGGAGTTGAGAGAATTGAATAGCTTGAAATCAATTCTGAGTCGTGCAAGTTCTGAAACCAAGGTGGAGATGTTGCAGTCAATGTTACGAAGTGTCTGAGTTAAGAGAGTGAGGAGAGGTGAAGTTGCGGTAGAAGTAGGGGGTGGTGTGGGGTCAGTATTGCTCATGGGTGGAGGGTTATTGTTGGGAGAGGGAGAGTGGTCATGGGGGTGCGTGAGGGTAGGGCAGGGATTGTGTGAGTGGGGGAGGTCAGAGGAAGGTCAGGAGGTGCGGTCCGGGGTTGGGAAATAGAGAGGGGCGAGGTACAGGATGCCGAAATAATGGAGGTAGGAGATAGGGACAGAGGAGAGGAAAGGGCGTGCGGGTTGTAGGGAGAGGTAGTATCAGTGTTGGGGGTAGGGGTGGAGTTAGGAGAGGGGGAAGGGAGGGCAGGGAGGCATGTGGCGTCCGGTGTTTGGACTCGAGGGGAGTTTACGAAATGATTTGGGGTAGGAGGGGGTTAGACACTGGGGAGCCAGGAAGTTTGGGGGATGGAATGTGAGTTAAAGGAATTGGAGGGGGAAAATTCCAGAGGGGTGGCCGGAATGGGGGACAAAGAAAGCGGAGTATCGTAAGGGACTGGAATGACAGGAAGGAGAAGGGTTAGTGTTGGTGAAGTGGTGGAGTTCTCATTGGGGTCTAGTGGGTAGGCAGAAGGGGGAAGAGGCGTAAGAAAGGACTCTAGGAGGGGTTCAGGAGTGGGTGAAAGAGTGTGGGTCAGAGAAAGGGGAGTGGCATTGGGGTTAGGTATGATCGGAGGGAGAAGGGTAAGCGTCTGGGAGGCAGTGGAAGGTAATGGGGGGTCATGGGGATGCGTAGGAGTGGGGAGAGGGGTGTGTGCGGACAACTGGTGGGAAATGGTGTTGAAGTGGTGTTCGAAAATGGTGAGGTGGCGTTCAGAGGCTTGAATCAAGATGTTGCCAGTTTTGAAAATAGAAATGTCAATTTCCCCAGGGAAAAGTGATGAGGGAGTGGTAGATAGTTTAAAACCGTAAGGGATTTTGCTTGATTTAGATATTGGGAGGCAGCGCAGAAAGGTGCTTTTCCATTTGGAGGGTCGTTTAGTGTAGAAGATATAGTTTGTTTTAATCTGGGACGTGAGTTGAGTGTGTAGTTGTCGACAATCAGGGTTTCGGGATGGAGGGTTAGTAGATTGTGTTTAAACTTTTTTTGGGCATTTTTTAGAAAGGTTGGGAGGGTAAGGGATGGACCAAGAATTGTGGCCATGTTTGGTGAGGAGGGGGTTTTTGGAGGAGAGGGATAGATTGAGGAGGGACATAATGGTAAGGTTGAGAAGGGGTAGGCGGAGGGAGCAACAAAAAGGGATACAAAGAGAGAAAGAAGGAATATAGCGACAATGAGGGGTGGTGGGAGGATTTAGTAAGGAGAGGTGAGTGCTCAGTACACCAGATAGGTGGATGCGCTTGGAAGTGAGGGGGGTAGAGATAGGCGATGATGAGAAATAGGTTCAGGGGGGAGAGTTGTGAGATTTGAGGTGAATTAGAAAAGAGAGTAATTGGGTAGGGGATGAAGCATACAGTTAATACAAGCAGTTTTCACAAGCAAATAAGTCCAATTTAGCAGCAAAGAGGGAGCAACGTGAGAAAATTATGGGCATCAATAGCACTTCAGGGGTAAAGTGTCCAAGTTAGTGCAAATAGAGCGGGCGCATGAGGCATATTGAAAGGTCGACAAACAAGGTCATCAAACAAGGA
Source organism: Triturus cristatus (assembly GCF_964204655.1). Classification (NCBI taxonomy): domain Eukaryota; kingdom Metazoa; phylum Chordata; class Amphibia; order Caudata; family Salamandridae; genus Triturus; species Triturus cristatus. The sequence continues at coordinate 943,379,752 of NC_140587.1, read as the reverse complement.
ATGGTATGTAAAGACCAATAGAGGCAGTATTCATAAGCAAATATGTCCCAATTAGAAGCCAAGTTACTGTATTTGGAGAGGGTGCGTGTGGCAAGAATGATGGCCGTCCGACCAGGAAGACCACAGGAGCACTGATAACAAACAAGTTTAAAGATTGTAGGTCAAAAACAGACACAAGAAAATAGTCCTGAGGTAGAGGGGAGGAGTGAACAAGTCTTTTGGAGGCCTATTTAGGTAGAATGCAGAGCACAGGTCAAAACATTCAGGAGTAGCCCTGCAATGGAGGGCCCAATGACAAAAAAGAAAAAAAAGAAAGAGAAGAATCTCACGGAGGCCATTTTAGGTCATGGGCCGCAAGCAGGCAAAAAAACTGACAAAGATCATTAGGAAAATGGTGGGTAGAAGGTGAGCTTCTGTAGAAAAGGTAATTTAAGCCTTTTTCATTGTTTAAGTAGTAGTCGCCACCATCTTTAAGTGCAAGGACAGCGCTAGTTAACAGCTGCAGGGGGGGGGCAGAGTAAAACAGAAAAACTTGCCCGAAGCCTGTCACATGCTGTTGTGGCCCTGAGTGATGCTGTGGTTGCGCAGAGTGATGGTGTGGTGGCGCTGAGTGATGCTGTGGTGGCGCTGAGTGATGCTGTGGTGCCCCTGAGTGATGCTGTGGTGGTGCTGAGTGATTATGTGGTGGCACTGAGTGATGCTGTGGTGGCGCTGAGTGATGCTGTGGTGGCACTGAGTGATGCTGTGGTGGGGCTGAGTGATATTGTTGTGGCGCTGAGTGATGCTGTGGTGGTGCTGAGTGATGCTGTGGTGGCGCTGAGTGATGCTGTGGTGAAGCTGAGTGATGCTGTTGTGACCCTGAGTGATGCTGTGGCTGCGCTGAGTGATGCTGTGGTGGCGCTGAGTGATGCTGTGGTGGCACTGAGTGATGCTGTGGTGGCACTGAGTGATATTGTGGTGGCACTGAGTGATGCTGTGGTGGGAGGGGGGAGGCGTGTAAGGCCTTGCCTGAGGCACAACATTAGTTTTGGGGATCACCTCGAGTGGGAGATCTGATGATATCCTGGTCTGCAGTAGAGCCAATGGAGCATTAAATACTTTTGAATCCTGACACAAGGAACCATTTTGAGGTGGGGGGGCTGAACACGTGTTGCCTCCAATTCACAAAGTCAATCCAACTCATTCAGTTCCTCTAAAGGGGCAAATGAGTTTCAAAGTTGCACCTGCCTCCCCAAACCTCCTTCAATGAACCTTCCTCCCTTTAAAATTCCTCACCCTGGGTGCGCAGTGACTATCTATAGAAAAAGTCTAATGGGAGTAGTTTGACACATGTACCTGCGAGGTATGACTAGGTACCCCAAAGTGGATTTTCCGTGCTAACTCTGGGAGGCATGTGGAGATGATGATACAGTCTCCATTAAACAATTTCCGTGTCGGATCTATCCAAGCCATCCTCCTCACCATCAAAATATTGTGGTAATCCCTTTCAGAAAACCCAGAAAACTGCGCTAACCGGTGCGAGGATTTATTAATCACATAGGTTGTTGTTTCCTCTTTATGGACATCTAAAGCTGGACCCCCCGCTAGGACCACTGTAAAAGGAGCACATGCTGGGAGAAGGTCGATCACTGGGAGCTGATCAACCTTATGGGATTGGTTGAGAAGCGTCTATCTTGTCTGGTGCCTGAGACACATGCATAGCAGAGGATGACCCCCCTGCCTCCAAACATAATCTGGTGGGCTCTTGTATTACATATTGGAGCGACGCACCCTTTGGAGCGTTGCCATGCAGAGTGCCACTGCTACTCCCTGGATTACTAAAGTGTTGAGTAGTGGGGGGCACAAAGACAGGTGGTCGGATTGAGGTTTAGCAAAAAGAGTTAAAATCGTGTCCAAGTTCCGTGCCAAATCCCTAGATGCCATCTCCAGTTTCTCCAGTCTGATTAGGATTGGTGAAAAAATGTCAATGAGAGTCTCCTTAATACTCTGCAGCACCGGGGCCAACTGATACAACAGTTGCCCGGCATTGGGACCTGATTTAACAATTGCCTGTTCCTTCTGTGTGACTATGATGGTTTCCTTTGCCCTCCTGACCTTCCTTTGTCGCTTTGGAGCTGGAGGGCTTGCCACATCGACCGATGGAATAAACTGAGTTGGGGCAGGCACTAATCCTGAGGTTGCTGACTCGCCAAATGAGGACTTGCCTGCATCCGGATTAGAGCTGAGGGAATAGATCTGGGGGTTGGGTGGCCATCGGGGCATTTAGTACCATTGGTGGGGTCGATGTGAGGCCCAGTCCTGAGCTTCCCAAATTGACAGAAAGCCGACATTCTGCCCGATTTATCTACTTGTTGATAGCGCCCACAGCCTATGAAAAGAATGTATCTATAGAGAGGCATGGCTGCCCTGAGTTTGTCACGGGTGGTGCCTTCCTTTTCCCCATTTTGCTGTCAGACAATATATGAGGCAAAAAGTCCAGATGGTCCAGGCAACAGACAAAGGGACAACGTTGATTTGCTCAGTTCGTCTAGAGCACAAGGTATCTCGCCCACTGAAGTAAAATTCTTATTGATGGGTCTCCTGACCCACTTCTGCCCTTCAAGTTGGCGATGTTAGTAGAAGCTGTGCCGTGATCAAAACCCTGGGCACTTTAGGTAGCAACCAAAAACAGGTGGGCATAGAAAAAGCTGTTTTTGACCAGGCGCACTATGGGGGGGGGGCCGTGGAGATGTTATGAGTGCTCCCGCTGATTATCGTTCATCGATTGCCCCCCCCCCCCCACCATCATAAATATTGCAGCTGAGACAGACCAAATGGCCCTGGGGCCTGGAATCCCACCAGGGCTGTAAACAAACTGGTGCTGCAGGCAACAACAGTAGCCCCTACGGGCCACTCACCAGCTCAAAAGACTCCACAGTCCCAGGTTCAGGATCCTGTGATCCCCACTCCAGGGCCTCATCCGATCTATGACTGGCCCACCTTGGTCTGGTCTATGCCCGCACGCTTCCCACGCTGCAGGACACCTCTGTGAAATATATGGTGCTCCGGCGCAGTGTTAGTGCCCTGTCACACCAGGGACCAGGACAGGAAGAACACCAGTAGTGGGTAATTACAGAAACCTGGGTGCCACAAACACTGGGAACAACTGAGTGTGGGAAACAGACATTTTGAAGACAATGTCCCTTGATCTTGGAGACAAATGTAAGTACCATCCATTGATGCTAACCAATTTCCATCACCTGTAGCAGCTTGAATATTGATTTTGAGAAGCTTTGTCATGCGCATCTGAGAAATCTATGGAACTGTGCACTCACCAACACCTGAAAACCACCCTGCTTCAGTTACTCGACAAATCTATGAGATTCATTTTAGGTGTAAAGAGCACAACATAATAAAGCGTTTGCTGCAGTGTTCTTGGTAGCAAGGGAACTAGGAGAAAGGCCTGAATGGAGAGGTGGATTTTGTCAAAGAAGTACTGCATATCATTTGATTCATTCATTGGGTTGTCACATTGTGATATTATATTGCTAAAAGCAATACCTATAGGATTTAGCTCTGCAAAGGAGATAAACATGTATGAAATCCTGGCCAGACAGTAATTTATGCCATCGTAGAAGGGTAAGTGGTTACACCATTGGAGCAAATTCTCAAATGTACACCAAAATAGACCCTAATGAGGGAAAAATCCTTTTGTTGATTCACAGGAGAATGGTGACTTATTCTTGTGAAAAATATGTATTGCTAAAAAAGAACTTCCACCTGTTTTTTTTCTTTTTCTATTAGACTTGCTTGTGGGCATTTAAAAAAATAAAACATTTTTATTTGAATAGGCTGACAAAGCAGTTCATACGAGAAAATGTGTGAATCTCACAAACATAAAGCAAAATCACACCTAATTACATCTCCGACAGCAGAAAGAAAGTGCAAAGTGTGAATTTAACAATTCATCCGGTCCTAACCAGTCGATAGCTAGTGCACATTTAGAATTCTCCATAGCAGCTTACATGAAAATGAAGTACATGGATTAAATAGGTCAAACTAGATCTTTTTCCTCATAGAAAAATTGAAGCATAGAATACAAAATACCATACCATACCACAATTTAAAAAATATAAATCTTAAAAAGTTCTATGTATATATTAATCTAAAAACCATCCAGTCTATTTAAAATATCATAAGCCGATGGCTTTAGATTTCTAATTCTCAATGCTTCAAAAATGTTCTAAGCAGTTGATATTTAGTACAATTTGCAAACTTTTGAAAAGTTTGCAACAGTTAGTTTGGCGAATTCGACCAGGGTTAAGCAACCAATTTTGACAGGGCAGAGGTCTAGAAGTCTACTATAAATACTTTAGACAGTTACCTGGCCACCAATGCATATTTGAAGTAAGTTCCAAACTTTACAGGACATCCGCAATTGACTTCAATGGAGCTGTCCTTATGCTGAGCGATACAGGCAAAAGATGCTCAAAGGATGCTGCTGATGCTGTGCGTTCAACGGAGGTGAGGTGACGTTGATCCCTTGGTCTACAGGGGGGGTAACGGGACTTTGACCATGGCACTTGGGGTCCCTCCATGTCCTCTTTGCAACACTTGAAGTCCTACCGCAGCTGGGCTCTTGTTCTCACAACAAAACGAATATCCTTGGTGGGGGCTGTTGTTCCTTGGGCGTGACAAATACGGTCACAGATAGCACTCTTGAGTCCTTCAGACATGAGTGCAACATTTGGCTATCTCAGATTTGTCTCTGTGTTTCCGGTTAATGGCAGTGTCACTGCAACTGCAGTGGTTACCACTTAAAAAAAAATGTCTTTCTTGGTTCTCTAATTAAGCAGGGAACATACAAATTAAGAGACATCCTGTTGTTACTGCTGTGCGTCCCGTCAAGTGAGCTGGCATGGATAAAGAATCAATCACAGAAAAACAAAGGCCAAAAAACATAAAACAACCCCCCCCCCCACACCCAACCCCATCCCCCCCATCTTTCTTTGAAGCCTAATACTTGTACAATAGGCACTCTATAGTTTGTTCCCCCGGCCCGGAATTCCTATCTCTATGTAGCCTATGCTTTTAGTGGTGTCGAATTGTCCAATGGAGCAGTCAGTGGTGGGTTTGCGAGGCACAACAGTTGCAGATATTTCGAGCATTTGAGTTCTTTAAACTCCGAGGTTAGCAGTGTTAAACAGGGCTTCCGGAGGTCCTGGAAGGATGCCCCAGGGCTAGAGAGTGAGATAGAGATTTTATCCATCCCCAGGATACTCCACAGTCTGTGGAGTCACCCCAAATAGGTGGGCAAGGTGGCTGTCCCCCTGTGGGATAGGGTATTTTGTAGAGCGGGCCACAGCGCTAGTGCCATCTGCCTACCCCTCAGTGTTCTGAGTGGGAAGGTAAGCGGATTAGGGAGGCCCAGAAGAGTGTACGCAGGGAAGTGGGGTATTTGAGTATCGAAGTGAATATCAATGTCATGCAGTACCTGCTCCCAGTAACTCGAGATTTGAGGGCATTCCCATAGCAAGTGAGTCAGGGTACCCAACGAGCCACATGTTCTCCAGCATTGGGAGCTGCGCAGCGGATTACCTCTATGGAGACGCGTGGGAGTTAGGTACCAGTATGTTGCTATTTTCGTAGTGGTGTCTATGCTCGCAACACTGCGCGCCGTGTGTTGGACCCTTTAATAAATATCCGTCCATCCTTTTGAGAGAGCGTCCTGCCCAATTCCCCCTCCCATCTCAGCTGTCCAGGGGATTTATCCGTCCCAGGATTGCCTCTAACGAACTCATAGAGTTCTGTCATCAAGCGCGAGTCAGTGTGTTTTGTTATCAAACACTTTTCGAATGGTGTCAGGGATCTTTCAGCACACTCCCATACTCCCGGTTGCATAACCCAATGTCTGATTTGCTGGTATCGGTAGCGCTCCTTCTCTGGAAGTGTCTGCTGTGTGCGGAAATCAGTGAAAGACAGAGGCCCTTCCGCATCAAAAAAGTGTCCTATGGTTCGGCGTTCCACTTTCGTCCACTGTGCAAATGTACTCACGTCAAGCTCTGGTGTGAATTCGGAATTGCTGACTATGGGTGTGATTGGTGATGGGAATGTAGTGAGCCCTCGTGAAGTGGCCACCCTGTCCCAGGCTGATAGAGTAGAGTGTGTTAATTTTGATAAATATAAGTTGGCGGGTCTGGCTGCTTTTGTAAGAAGGGGACTCCCCATAGGGGTTGTCTGGCTAACGCCCTATCCATGAACAGCCAGTTTTTCTCAGACTCCGGCCGTGACCATTCCACCAAGGATCTCAACTGCACCACCCAGTAATAGTCTTGCAAATTCAGACTAGCCAACCCCCCTCGGTTGGGGCCCTATAGGCTAGTTCTCTACGCATTCTGCTCCAGATCTTGCTGCAGTGAATGCAACACTCCTGAGGGGGGGCCAGCGACAGGGTCTAAAATAAGAATATTATCTTAGGCAGTATTGTCATTTTTATCGCCGCTATACGTCTCAGCCAAGACAAAGAGTGTGGTCTCCATCTACGGGGGTAGTTGCGTATGTGTCTCAAAATCACCATGTAATTCAGGGAGATGGTGGGTTGTGTGCTAGCTGTAAGATGAATGCCTAAATAGGAGATGGTTTCTTGAGTCCATTGGAGGTGATGCGCCCGCTGGAGCGTCTCTAGTGTGGTTGGACTAAGAGATAGGCTAAGCGCCTGTGATTTGTGAACATTGACTTTGAATCCCGATGCTTGTGCGAAGCGTTCTAACTCTAGTAGAGGGGAGGCAGGGACTTTCCGGGCCGTTCCAAGGTGGTGACGACATTGTCTGCGTACAGGCTAATTTCATGCTACTCGCCCCCGAACTGCACCCCTGATATTAAGGGGTCATCACGCACTCTTTGGGCCGTAGGCTCCATATACAGGATGAACAAGAGTGGCGAGAGTGCACAGTCCTGCCTCGTCCCTTGTTGAATAGGGAAGGGATGTGAGATATGGCCGTTAACCCAGACCAAGGCAGCAGGATTGGTGTAACTGTCGAGCACCCAACTTATAAATCTCTCAGGCAGACCGAAGGGGTGCATGGTTGCTTTGAGGTAGGGCCAGTGCACCATATCAAATGCCTTCTTGCCGTCGATAGAGAGTATCATGCGTTCGGCCTCGAAGAGTTCTGATTTATCTATTATATGCAGCAGGCGCTTGGTATTATCGGAACAATGGCGACCCGAAAAAAAACCTGACTGATCTGGGTTGATCACCCCGAGAAGACAAGGGGCGAGTCTTTGCACCAAAATTCCGGTAAAGATTTTAAGGTCAACATTAAGGAGGGAAATAGGATGATAGGATGCACAGTGTTGTTTGTACTTCCCTGGCTTAGAAATAACAGTATTTAGCGCCTCTAGCATTGTAGGTGGTATGGGGGAAGACAACCCAATCGAATTGAACACCCTCATCAAGAGCGGGGCCAGCGTAGCACAAAAGGCTTTATAAAAGATGGAGGAAAATCTGTCCGGGTCCAGAGATTTAAGCAGTTTTTGCTTAGAAATGGCTGAAATGACTTCCTCCAATCTGATCGGAGACTCCAGGTCTTCGAATTTGCTCTGGACTAGCTTGGTCGTTTTTGCACCGCTCAGATATTGGGCGGGTGCTTTGTCAAGGATCTTCTGTGCTCCATATGGGGATGCGTAGTATTGCTTAAATGTGTCTGCTATACCTTGGTCGGTGGTGCGCTCTTGCCATGTGTGGTCAATATTCGCGGAAATATTTGATGCTTGTCGCTGCGCTTGTAACCTGTTGGCCAGGAGTCTGCCGCTCCTATCCCCCTAGAGTAAAAAGAATGTCGGAGGCATAGGGCTGCATGCTCGGCCCTATCAGTATCAAGTCCTGCTAGCTGAGCTCTTGCCACTTTAAGCTGCTTCCCTGGGCTCCCCTGTTCTTTGGTGTATACGTTCCAACTCTTTTACCTCGCCAGAGAGTTGTTCCCTCTTTTCACCCCGGACTTTGTTGTTGTGTGCGGCAATAGATAGGATCTCCCCCCTGACTACCGTCTTTGGAGCATCCCATAATGTAGCAATGGGAGTATCTGGGGTATCATTTATTACCAAGTAATCGGCTATAGATTTGGTGATCCGCTGAACTACTGCCGTGCACTGCAGTAACGTCTCTTTAAGCTGCCACAGACGGTGTTCAGGGCGTGGGCCTAAAAGACCCAATGATATACACACTGCCAAGTGATCTGACATGGCACAAAGGAGTATCTCGGCCTGCTGTGTCTGCTGAGTCATTGTGTTGGTGGTTAGTATACAGTCAATTCTAGCGTAAGTCTTGTGGAGGGGCGAGTAGAAAGTATTCTCTCTGGACGCCGGGTAATGGGACCTCCATATGTCCGTCAGTCCTGTCTCCATCAGAAGCCACCTTCACTTCTTGGTGAGGGCTCCAGTCTGTCCAAAAAGCTGGCTAGATCTATCTATGTCCATATCGAAGGCTAGATTAAGATCTCCCCCTATGATCACCGATCTATCAGGGGATTTGGATATTTCCATCATTATCTCTTGGAGAAACCCTTCTTGTTCAGTGTTCGGGGCATAGACTGTACCAATGGTAAAATTATCCTGGCCTAATATGAATGTGTGCGCTAGTAGCCTGCCCGGATTTCGGCCTGTTTAAGACCCACCTTGCCTTAGAACCTCAAAGAGACTAAAATGGCCACCCCTGCTGTTTTAGAGGTATGAGATGAGAAAAATTGTTGAGGGAACGCCCTGGCTCGTAATTTATGGGTGTCCCTTGGGAGTAGATGTGTATCTTGAAAGAGACAGACATGCACATCTGTGTTTTCCAGAAACGACAAAACAGCTTGTTGCTTATTTGGACTATTGAGACCTTTCACGTGAAGCAAGATAATTGTAAGGGCCTCAATCATAAGGATGAGCGCTGAGATTGCTATACATAGCTAAAGGGCCAAAGTACCCACAGGGGCTAACCTCGTTTGTGAACGTATAAGTGTTATGTGCCAGAGAGCTAGCCCCGGCAAACCTTCTTCGGACTGGAAGGCGTGCATGTGTGGGGGGGACCTAGTAACCCCATAACATTACAATGAAAATCAAGCATGAAAAAGTGAACAATACAATAGTCTTGGGAGAGTAACCCAATTGTGAGGCGTGAGATGTCAGCAGGACCAATTCCGCCTCCCCGGACCACCTGAGCCCCAGTGTTTGATAACCGGGAAGTTGCATAATGCAGGCTTCTGTGACCTCCACTCACTCTCTGCTCATGTGACCCAACAGTGTTCAATCTGCGTTGGCATATTCCACCTCCAAGGAGGCAATAACCGCTTGTCTGTCTTTGGCGATAGTCTCTTCATCTGGCCGTAGGTGAAGTGGGTACTGACCAGCCCTTTTCCATCTGCCTGTCCCGGGAGATCTTCTCTTGGTTTCTTCCTGTGTTAAGGCTCTCGAATCGTCATAAGACAGGCGCAACAGCCGCTTGGCCTCCTGCAGTGAGCAGATTTGGTGCATTTTACCATCCCATTTAAAGATTAAGCAAAAGGGATGGACCCAGGAGTAAGGGATCTCTTTTGAGCACAAGTGGGCAGTAATCAGCCTGAACTCCCTCCTCTTTTGCAATGTGGATGTTGCTAAGTCAAGATACAGGAGACGCTTGGCAGTTCGGAAATCGGGCCTCTCGCAGAATCCGCTCCTTAAGTTGAAAATCATGGATACACGTGAAGATGTCCGGTAAGGGGGCCATCGCCAATCTCTTCGGGCCACCTCAGCTCAGTGCTGCTGTTGACCAGGAAGCTGCATGTAAAGGTCAGGAGGGCCACATGTGTCCCTCAGTTGTACTTTGAGTATCACTGTATTAGACTGTCATGGTCAACTGTGTTGAAGGCAACTGAGTGGTCCATGAGAAGTAGTGCAGCAACCCCTTCCAGTCTAGTGTGTTTTTTAAGGTCATCCAAGATGACGATGAGAACACATTCTGTGCCTCTTCCTGGGCAGAATCCTGTTGGGCAGTCTGAAAGTATTGAGCTATTTTCACTGAATTGTGACATCTGGGCAAATGCTGCTCTTTTTATCAGTTTGACCAAGAAAGGTCCATTTGTAATTGATCTGTAGTTGTCAGGGTTATGTTAGTCTAGTTTAGTTTTTTTTTAATAATGGGCATATGTATTTCTTCTTACTGGTGTGGCCGCAGAGGTAATTAAAAGAATGTTCCTGACGATTTTTGGTGGACACAGGTCAGAAGGGCAGCCGGCTGGCCTGCTTGCTTTGACCAGGTCCATAAATTCACTTTGTGATATTTGTTTGTAGGAATGCAGAGGCTTGGTTAGCCTACTCTTTGAGGAGATTATTGGAAATGGCTGGTGCTGGTGATTTTCCTTTGTTTTAAACAGAAGTCCAGTGTGTCTTCTTTGGTTGTGTAATGGTTTGTCAGTGGATTCTTGAGTAATAGAATGAGTTCCTTCTGTGATTTAGGTTTACGAAATTCTTTGAGAATTTTATAATATTCTTTATTTCCACATTTGCCATTTTGAATTCTGTCTGAATAGAACATTGTTTTTAGCTTTTTGTTGCATAAGGGAGTCATGCAGCTAACATTTCTTCTAAAATATCACCCCTTGATTCACCATCTGTCTAATTTCCTTTTTCCTCTTCATCTTTCTCGTTTTTTTTTTCTTCTTCCATTTTTCATGTATTTCTATAGATACAATCTAGTGCTTTCAACTATGGTGTTCATCCATCTCTGCTGTTCTTCATCCCATGCAGCATTTGCATATTACACATTGCTCTCTTTGTTCATTTTGATATTTTTCCCTTTCTTTCTCTCAGGCAACCTTTTCCCACATATTTAAGGCTTTATATTGTGTAGGTCTAGGGGGCGGTGTCAATTCGAGCATTTTTTCTTTCAGTCTCTCAATAATGCTATTCTCAAAGCTACCATATTTTGGAAATCTTAAAGCACCTTTCTTCTCAGTGATCTTGCACAATTGACAAAGCCAAAAGCATGAATGTAATCCCAATTCAGTTGTCATATAATTTGCAGGCGTACCCTCGAGAGGCACCTCTTCACCCTCCTGTACCGGAATTATGACAACTCCCTTCACAACATTTTGAAGTATTTCATGATTGTGGCAAGTAAAACTTTATTCGCCAATGCCATAAATGTCAGCAATAACATTTTACAGTTCAAGTAATTGTTCTTAAAATATTAAAATAATCACCCAGTAAGACTGATGTTTCCTACAAAGGTGCAAAAACTATGTGTAATAGTTACTGGAGAAACAGCTCCTCATAATCATTGCAATGACAAGACATCATAAACCATTATTTCGTCCAGTGGGATCATCTCATATCTCTTTCTCATCGCTTTTGATTTAATTCTGAAGTTAGAAACTGCAAACCATAGTTCTTTCGTGGGGAGATTATGTAAACATTTAAGGCCATCCAATTCAATATTTTGATTCTGTTCCGTAAAAGTCAGATTTAATTTACTCCAATCATGTCATAGTTGTTATTTCATTGAAATCCTATTAACACATCCTGATGTAATTTCCACGCAAACACTGACCTATCACAGCATGGCACCCTGACGTCACCAACCAATCACAGAGCAGAAGCACACCAACCAACTAATCTCAACACAAAACACTATTACGTATAATCTTACTCCTCGCATTAGCTCACCCTCCTTTACCATTTCCCTAAAATTTACAAAAACATTTCAAATGACAATAACACAGCATATATCCATTCTTATTTGCACTTCTAAAGAAAAATCTATAGTAATTCACCCACACAAAAGAATTCCACAATCGCAAGTGAAATCTCGACCAGCGTGAAATCATTCTGATCAATGCAGCTTCACCCTTTTGCACAATTAGTTTCTGCCAAAATCAATCAATATTAAACAACCACAACAGATTAGCATATCTCAATTGTTTAGGTTGAGGTACCTCACAAACTACACCACAAAACCTGCAAACAAGAAATACCATTCGATGTTGGCTTACTCCCCTGTCTTCAACACTTAATTTAGTATCCATCCGGGGAACTTATGCTACGCCGACTCTGAACTCTTCAATCTCTTTACATAGAAGCAATACACATCTTCATTCATCACTCCATTCACTCTCAAATCAATAATACAGCATTAAACACAACTACAATAGATGTCACATCACCCTATTAATACTCACATCTCTAAAACAGCAACCGCCTTCGTAAATCAAACCTTGTCAGCTCCTCAAACTCCAGGCATTGGAGATCACAGGATTCAGGTATTTTTTCTAACTTGAGTAATTAGTTATAGCCCTTTGGTCAAGGTGCAACCATATCTCTGCTACCAGAAATCAGAAACACAGATTGGGGGCAAAATTAAATAATATGGTTCACCCTTTCACTTGCAGGGTCAAGTCCCATTCTGCGCTAATTTCTTCTCAACTCAGGTGACAGATCTTTGCCACCATATTTTGATTAAAAGATCTATTTCTGCATCACAAGCTAAATTTCAAATACACTTCCGTGCTCAGCCAATGATGGGAGTTTGAATATGTTTTAAAAGCTTTATTCTCTTTGAAAGATTAGAAAGGGTCTTTTTATTCATATTGGTAATTAAATCTTTAGCAAGTTTCCAGAACTCTAATTAAAATGTTTGGTTAGAACAAATAGTCAAATAATTCATCAAACGTGTTCCATAAAGGAATAAAAACCCTATTCTAAAGAACAAGACTGGAACTTCAAAGTTAGTGGAACTCACAAAGAGTTTAAGTTCAAAGCAAAAGAGTGAGATCAAAGGAGCAGAAAGCTCAAAGTTAAATTAAAGCAGCAGAACTTCCCATAAAGGGTAGTTTATGAAACTCAGCCGAGTCTCAGTAATACGAACAAATGATCTTACATTTACAGTAGCAATCCATAAATAAAGCATCAAAATAAAATGAGAATGTACAGAAGCAACAGTAGCCACCACCGTCAGTCTAGGACAAGAAAGTAGCAAAACGAGTTGAGGAAAAGCATGTATCAAAAAGATTTTAAAAAGCCATGAATCAAACTAGCAACAGTACTAATATAAAAGACATGAATACATGTTGCAGACATTGTAGCAGGTTTCTTTCTCTCTGGACCAATCGGAAGGTAGCACTCATCTGTGAGCAGGTTCAATTCGTCCTTTCCCATGAAAATACATGCAGCTTGCATAGCTTTATCACAAGTTAGCTACAGGCATTCTAATATTGTTAACTTCTGGAAACATAAGCATCAGTTCTCAAAAGAATCGAAAGCAGGTTGGCCCTCTGAATATTAAATATTTCACTACATACACAATGAACTATACTAAAGAAGAGAAACATCAATTTGCAAAATACTGTTTAGCAATGCATTTCATTAATACGAAGAAGAAATATTGCTTTAAATGTACAACTGTTCTCTTCAAGCATTATGTGAAATCTGGTGAGAATCAGAAGTTGACCATTACAACTAATATGTTGCTTAGTGCAATAAAACACTTATTAAACCAGAACATTCTGCAGTTATGACGAACATTTTAGGCATGTCACATCTAGGCCAAGCTTCTAAATTACATTTTGGCACTTTTCAGCAATATTAGGTTTACTTCCAGTCACAGGAAACCGGCTCCTCAGCATTTCCGGGGCCTTTACAAATAGCTATAACTGCATATTGCAGTTTGTATATTTTAAATGCATGTCATTTCAGCTATGAATTTTACATTAATCATTGCACATTTAACTGCCAATCTAAATAATTTGCATCTTAATTAGTGGACCTTACAAATATGCAGACCAGGTCTTCAGATCTTTGAAGTCCGATGGCAAGCTCAGGTAGGTTTAGGAAACAGATGGTGTGCTGTGTGCAGAAAGGCAAACCACATAAAATATTCAGAGCAAAACTGAAGAAGGATTTAACCGAGCTGCACTGAATGTTACATGACACAAATGTCAACCCATGTCATTGTTTGCTGCTCACTATATTCGAAAACAGAATTACAGAGGGGACATTTATTACAAGTATCAGAAGAGATCTGTCAAAGAGAGCTCAAGACTCCTGTAACTACTTATTTTAGAGTGATGTTTACAGAAATACTGGGTAGAACAGTTGGAATGACTGCACAGCATTTACACGCAAAATAACTGCAAAACAAAAATTCCTTGATGTGTGAAGTAGAGCAACTCATTGCTAAACACACTATGCATATTATCCTAATTTTATGAATCATTACCAAGCTTTTTCATCTTCCCACTTTTTAAATTATAAAAAAGACCAGTGAAGTTCATGTTGTGACCGAAAAGCAGGTACAGCTGATGCTAAAACAGACTACCTTTTCTTCCCAGAAGTTTCATCAAATAAATGGCAAAAGACATCACTAGCATAAAATAACAATGTTTGTTTGGAGCACAGCAAGTACATTAATGGTACAAAAAAAGTAACCTGAGATTAATTTTGTTCAGTTATAAAGATAATACTCTTTATTTTGTGTAGTACCCATGTGTAATCTTGTTCCATCCTGTATGGGTGTATAAATATACTGGAGATACATAATAACACAACTGACCAGGTGACAGTAATGTCAAGTATCAGACAGAAAGTACTGCAGACATTAAATAATGGAATGAGCCGCAAAGATTCAGTATTGATTTCAAAAGGCATCAAATACAGCCGGAATGTGTTTCGTATTGAAGAAGATAAATTTAGAAATGTTTTGGTCTGATAGACAAGGAAAGGAAATTCTTCCACCTAGTTGCACCGTCAGTGTTATGCAGATAAAAAAAGAAGAGAGAGTGGGCGTCTAGTTGCCCAGTTTACTTATAGATCAAGATGAGGTAGTTACAACAAAGTAGATGATGGTTTAAGGTTGGGAGATAAGAAAGAAAAAATATACAATGTTGCAAAGTATGAGATGCTAGCATGACTAGTAAGCAGCAAGATAATGGAAGTCAGGAGAGAGAAAACAGAGATGTGCAAAATTTCGATATCGTCCCTGATACCGGAAGTAACACAATTATCAAATTTAAAAGGCCCGATTGTTGCTCTGTACTGTTATTTTTCCATTAAATGGTTACTTCAAAGTGATCCGGTAACACCACTGATCTATGTTGTTGGAAGATAGGAATCCCCTATAAGAGTGATGTTAAGTTAAATAGCATCTAGCTGTCTAATACAAATCTGTCAGAAATGTGATGTAGTTCTCCGTCTTGATTCAGTCCTCTAATCGATTATCCATTTTGGGTCCATGTTTTTTATAATGCAGATGTTTTGTTGCCACCCTGGGATTCCCTTTAATAGACTCTAGAGCATGGAATTCGAGTGAAATATCATCCAGGTTGGTATGTGATTGTTATAGTGTACATCCAATGGATAGGACTCATCACACTTGCACATAGTCCTGATATGCTCTTGTATGCATTCCTTGAGGGTTCTCATAGTGCTGCCTACATAGATCTGTGAGCAGTGACTAATGATGACACTTTACAAAATCATTCCTCATAAACCCTAAACCTACAGCAGAGGCAAATACAACTGTATGAGACTTATCATGCCACAGTTTCTATCAACCAAAACCAGCCTCTACATCACATTCTTGGCTATCCTAAAAACCACCCGCTTTTCATAAATGTGGTAAACATATAGACAATACATTAGGATTTCCATACAATAGGAACAAGAAATACAAAATCAACAACTTCATTACTGGCAGCACCAAACTTGTCACTTCTATTATGTGACCCTGCACGCTGCATGGAAGTGGTCTCAGCCGGGGCGTGTCAGCATTGGAATGAATAAAAGGTGCAGATACGCATGCTTTAGGCTGGGTGCAACAAGTGTATGCACCAGCATTTTGTGGGTCCATATTTATCTTAGAGAGGGAGGGTCAGGTGCCCTGGGACAACACAGCACTCATCCTCCCATGAAAAGTCGGTCTATCCATGTATTGATTTATGACTTTTTGGTGAATTGGACAGAAACAACTAAAAAGGCAAGGATGACAAGTGTGATCCAAACCTAATTGTCTGTCTAACATGCCTTTCTATCAACACTCAAGTAACCTGTCCACCATTTTGTTCACCACAAAGAACCCTACAAAAATAAGAATAGTACAAATAGAAAGCAAGTAGGTGTGTTGATCTTCAATTTTGGTATCAGTTGCACTGCATGACAGCCACATCACACACAAAATAAGAAACGATGAAACAAAGGCACACCTTTCACTGACTGCTCTCGACTGTGAGGGACCAGGTTCACTGCTACTGAGCTGGTGTGCCAGTGGATACAGCCCCTCGTGCCCACAGCAAATCTAAAACCTCAGTTCGCGTGCAAGCGTAAGTGCATCATATAAAAGATGTGAGACATCGTCTGCATGAATGTTGCCCCTTTTGTTTGTTATTAAAGCAACTAAAAGCTTGGAGTGTTGTTGGCACATAAATAGATGCAGTTAGACTTTGGCGAAATATTAAGGTATGGTGAAACCTGCAGTGTCCAATGTTTGTTTGCATGATACCTCTAGTGGTCCCCGGCAGACTCCTTACAAGTATTAAGTAATCTGGTGGGTGTGATTGATAATGTTTGTGATTCAGTGCCTTCATTTAACGGTTGCACGCTGAAAAATAAAAACATGCCTACCAGAACTCCATGTGTGCTCAATTCAATTCAATTAAAAATAAGCTTTATTAGGTAGCAATATAATGACCATAAAAGCAACATCACAGCAAAGTAAAAAATGTATAGATCATAGAACAGTTAAAATTAATTAAAACATTTGCACAAATAAAAGGGCTGGGCAAACCTGTATAAAACCACACTCTTTAAGAAAGGGGATTAAATATGCCTTATCAGAACTTCATAATATTTGCAAAATAGAATAAAGTGCATGGTGTCCTGTGGATATGTTTGGTCACAGATGCATGGTGCTAGGGAGAAGGTTCATGCCACCCTTGAAGAAACACAAAAAGCTGAGGTAGCAAATTTAATCTAAATCTGGTTAGCAGGAACAAGCATGATGAGAAGTTAACACCGTAAAGGTAGGGCTCTATGTATGGACAGGTTTTCAACTGTAAATACTTCTGCCCAAACCCTTCTGGAGAGCTTCTTTTTCCCTAGCTAACATTTTACTTCTTAAAAAATTATCTTTCTGCCAACCACGAACAGCTTTTACAATTCTGTCTGGACAAGTAAAGGGATCCGCCCCTCTCCAGGGCATGGAGCTCTTTATAGATGTACTTGATCCAGAGGATTTGCAAGACAAAATCAAGGGATAGACAATCTTGTACTATATCCCTATTCAATTGCTCTCCTTTGGTCCACAGGTCAACCCAACATAAAAGAGGGTGGAGGGCAATGGTGTCACAAACGTAGTTAGAACCCAGCTCTGCATGCACTATATAGGAGTGGGTGCTTTGAGGAACACACAGCAACCGTCGTAAAAACTTGTTTTCCACTAACTGGAGCGTGTCAAGCATGACATCTCCTTTTTGAAGGTTAGAATAATGATAGCAGGAGACCATGAAGAAGGGGGACCTACCTTCACACCTATGTTCAAGAGCAGGGCCCAGATATCTATATCACTCTGATATAAATCGGTTGGGATTCCATCAGAGCCCCAGACTTTGCTTCTAAACAGACCCATAGTACTCTTTTTAACTTTTCCTGGGTAAATAGAAGACTGGAAACCCCTTCTAATGGCAGTCTTGTCTCACTACTCACTATTTCTGGACCCCCATTATTGACCTCACTAAAGTGAGAGATCCAACTGTCTGCCTCGATATGATGTACTATAGCTGGGGTGTAGGCTTGTAAAAAAAAGAGAGATAAAAAATACCCCAGAACTTAGCACTATTCCTCAGACATCCTGGGTCAAGCAAATACCCCTACATAGTATTGCTAATTTCATTTTTGTGTTGAGAGATCTCACCATTATAGTTACGGCAGCAAATAGATACCAAAGTAACACATCTTGGGGTGAATTAGAGTATTTTAAGAGCAAATGAGTAACCCTTATCAAACCAATTCCCACCTTTACTACACTAGAACCCCCGGAGCGATTAAGGGGTTCAATGACTATGGATGTCTTTTGTGAAAAAGCAGCTAAAGTAATTCCATGACAGGCTGAACCACTAGAACAAATGGCAAGATTGTGGGGGTTTATTAAGATGGGCATGGTAGACATGATCAGGGAGGACCCTCGACTAACATATCTACCTGCCCTGACTAATAGGTTGAAGGGATCCACTAAGCCCTCCACACCTCTATTGAACCTCCATGCGCCAGTTAAATGAGATACAATTACGATTATGGTCACTATGAGGGCTACAATCTATGGTAACTTCCAGAAAGTGAGTAAAAATGAGAATCAAGTTAAAATAAAATCGATAAAGGAGGCACATATTCTACATATAAAGGTCGGGACCAGCTCACCCCCGTTGAATAGACAATTTTATCCAGGGAAAAAAGCAAGTCTTTCTTGCTGAGAAACAAGTTCAACAGATAGACCTGTGGACTATGATCAAAATGCAGGCCCCTAGGTGAAACGTAGTGACGGGGTTTGTTGAACAGAATATGGGGGACCTCACATAGGTGACGATTAAAATCACCCATTAATATAATGCCCAAGCCCTCCCATCTTGTTTTTATTAGGATTTTGCAAAGTAATGCATAACATAATACATCACAACCCCCTTCCTGTATTTCAGTCCATTAGATCTATAAGACGAGTCAGTTGCCTCGGATTTAGAAAGCCCGTTGGTCGCAAGAAAAAGTATGACCGAAATAACAAACATTGTAGCGCTTTTTAAGTTGCTATTTCCAGATAAGAGTGGTAAATTATAAGTTGAAACATTTTTCCCCAATACCTGTCCCTTCCTAGTCCTCGCATCCAGAACTTTAAAGGGTGCACCGCACTACCATTCATATCGTTTTTGCTTAGGAGACTGTCTTCTGAGTGTGTGGTGGACAGGGGTGTTCCTCCTAGGAAGTTGCTTTGTCTCTAGGTCCTGGTCTCTCTTGCAAGATAAAATTGGAAAAAGTGGAGTGCCTGAATCCACGTCGGACAAACAAACAAAGGGAGATCCTGTGATAAGTACGCTACCAGTGGCCCCCATGTGTATTCAAGTTTCTTGAAAGAATCAGATACCACATTCGCCATTAGTTCCATTGTGATGGCTTGCAATGGGAAACATCCTTTACCACGCAACCATTACAACGCGGTATGGTTACATCATGGTTTTTACAATGAAAGTCGTTACACCGACTTGCACTGGAGGGCGCTCTAGACTAAGGAATAGTGTGAATTACTATTCCAACACCTTCCCTACTGTACGTAGACTGGGGTTGGAATAGTAATTCACACTATTCCTAAATCCAGCGCCCTCCAACGCAAGTCGATGTAACAACTTGCGTTGTCAAAACCGCAATGTAACATACCGCGTTGTGATGGTACACGTTGTACCATCATACATCCCTTGCAATAGGCATGAGTGCCACTGAGATATGAATGGTGCCACTTTTTGCTTCCATGCCACTACCAGTGTTGTTTTTGCTGCTCCCAGGCATAGCCACATGATGGCTCTGTCGCTGTTTGTTGCTTGAGAATGTCCGATCCTAGGCCTAGCAGTATCAAGCCTGGGTCTGACAGTATATGGTAGCCTAGGATATCTTTAATTTATGCTAGTATTTCTGTCCAGGATGGTCTTATCATTGGGAAGTCCCACCATCATTGTTTAAAGTCTCCTTAAAGACCGCACCGTCTCCAACATAAATCAGACGTTGTCGGAAAGATCAGTTTGAGTTTCGTTGGGTATAAGTACCAGTCGTATACCATTTTATAGTGGGCCTCTTGCATTCCCATTGATTGATTACATTTGTGCATGTCTCTATACAGCCTGTTCCATTGCTTGTCTGAGATTTCCACTCCCAGCTGTTGTTACCAGAATGATTGTGCCATGTTGGGGTGTTGCTAATTGAAGCTTGTATGATTGCATAGAGACATGATACCGTGGCCTTAGAGCCAACTCCTGACTCTGCCAGTTGCTCTATTGGTGTCAGGGCCCTGGTGGCTGCCTCTCTAATTTCCTCCCTTAATACCCAGTGTCTAATTTGTGTATACTGGTAGTGCTTGTTGGCTTTAAATTGAATTCCTTCTGGTATTTCACACACGTTAGAATTTTCCGGTTGCGGGATAAGTCTGTAATTGTTCAGCAGCCTCCATCTATCCATGTGTCAAATGGGCCTGCGTGTTGTGCTGGGGGGAACTCTGGGTTGAAGTGTATGGTTGTGAATGGTGGTTAGAATGTGGTCAAAGGAGTGATCCTATGGATGTCGTCCCCCACTATTAATATTGTTTTGGTGGGTCTGCTCAGGTAGGTGTTTAGTGATCGTCCCGCCCTTGGTTTCCACAGTAAGTCCCATATCGATCTCCCTGCTATTGCTCTATCAATGTGTAGCCAGTGCTTGTCTGACTCTCGGGAGGACCTTTCTGTGATCACCCTTAGTTGAGCGGCTTTATAGTATAGGGATGTCTCTGGTAGCTGGCAGGGCCAACCCTTCTCCATTTTTGGTAGGCACAGTTGTTGTTGATAGGATAGCCTCGCCCTGCGCCCCGACCATATAAATCTGGTTATCATGGCTTTCACGGTGGCAAAGAAGCTTCTTTCTATCTTTATGGGAATGCCCTGGAACAAGTATAAAAGTCTAGGTAAAACCATCCTTTTAATCCCCTGGAAGCAGCCTGTCCAAGTTAAATATAGGGGCGTCCATCTACGAAGGTCTGCATTTAAGTGGTGGAGGAATGGGGGATAGTTCACCTTTTACAGGTCTTTAGGTTTTGGTGTAATTTTTATTCCTAAATAGGTGATCTTCCTCTGAGCCCACTGAAATGGTGTGAAGGTTACTAAGGATTCTATTTCTATCTGCGGTAGTGTGAGGTTCAGTAATTAGGATTTCAATAGGTTCACCTTCAAGGCCTGCAACCTGCTCGAATCGCTCCAGTTCATCTATCAGCGCCCTCAGGGAAGATTCAGGGCTGGTCAGTGAAACCAGCATGTTGTCCGCAAATAGAGACATTTTGTGCTCATCTGATCCAAATCTAATGCCTTGGAAATTGGGTGCTGCTCTTATTTTTGCTGTAAATGGTTCGATATTAAGGGCAAACTATAGTGGTGAGAGGGGGCATCCCTTTCGAGTCCCTCTCCCTAGAGCAAAAAAGTTCAGAGCTCACCCAATTGACGAGGACCCGAGCACTTGGACACATAAATTTGGCTCTAACCTTAGCTATAAATTGGTTGCAGATGCCAAATTTCTTCAGGGTGTAAAATAGGAAGGGCCAATCCATGTGCTCAAAAGCTTTTTCAGCGTCTAGTGCGAACAGCACCACTGGGACTGATTTTTTGTGTACCTTCTCAACAAAGTGAAAGACCCTCCTGAGATTGTTGCAGGCTTGTCGCTCCTGGATGAACCCTGATTGGTCTGACTGTCTGAGTTCAGGCATTAGTTTTTCTAGTCTGCTGGCAAGGATTTTCGTGTATATTTTGGCATCTAGGTTGAGGAGTGCTATAGGTCGATATGAACCACACAGGTGGGGATCCTTCCCCAGTTTGGGTATGACAGAGATGACGGCTTCCCCCATAGATGCAGTCACTGTCCCTAACTTTGGGAGTGAATTGTATAAATTAACTAGTTGTGGGATAATATCCGAGCCAAAGGTCTTCTAGAAATGGGTTGTCTGTCCATCTGGGCCTGGTGATTTATGTGGTTTTAAGCTTGCTATAGCCTGGCCTACTTCCTCTGCTTCAATTGGTTTCCCCAGCTCGGATTCTGTGGTGTCGATACTCTTGGTAGCTCCACTTCCCCCAGATAACGAATCTGCTCAGTCTTGTCATACCTGTCTGCCATATAGAGGGTTTTGTAGAAATTGCCAAAGACTTGTGCTTTCTCTATGTACGAATGTACCCTGCCTCCTACTGTAGTTACTATCTCTCCTATGTATTCTCGTTCTCTTTGAAATCTGAGCTGTTTAGCAAGATGTGTGCCCACTTTGTTTCCTCTCTCTTATACTGTGCGTTTTAATCGTAGGATAGTGAGTTCCACCTATTGGTATGTATGGCGTTCATCTTTCCCTGCAATGCTGTTACCTTTCGTTGTAGGTTAAGAATAGGGTGTTTCTTATGGGCCCACTCGGCCTCAATAAGTTCAGTTTCTAAGGTCAGTCTTTCTTGTGTTGGGCTGTGTAGAGGGCTATGCACCTGCCTTGGAATACTGCCTTAAAGGCGTCCCAATTAGTTGTTGTGGAGGAGTCTTTAGGGTCATTCAATTTAAATATTCCTTAATGGTATTCCGTAGCTCATCACGTAGTAGGCGGTCCTGCATCAGCGTTGCTGGGAAAAAACATCTTTTATATTTGGGTGGGGCTGTCCCCCCAGGGCACTGTGAATGTGACCAGTGCGTGATCCGACATGGTAATTGGATGTATGGAGGTGGCCTGAAGAGCGGGGGCTAGCCTCTTACTCACAAAGATATGGTTAATTCTAGAATATGAAATGTGAGTGTGAGAAGAAGGTGTAATCTCTCGATGTAGGGCAGACTGTGCGCCAAAAACACCCAGAGATATAAACTCCCTCTTCATACTTTTAGTGAAATTGTTTGAGGGTACCCTCTGGCGTTGTGTACTGTCCGAGTGGGGATACCATGTGAGGTTGAAGTCACCCATCAGAAATATTTCCCCTAATGTGAATCTTCTGAGCAGTGTTAGTGTCAAGGATAGGAAGTTGGATTGGTTAGACTTAGGTGCATATATGGAAGCAAAGTGCATAGTCGGCTTCGCAGATGGCTCTTAACCATGACTACTCATCCTTCTTGTCTGTTTCTCTACCCTCAGGCTAGAATTTCAGGGAGCTGTGAAAGAGAAGGGCCACCCCGTTGTGTTTCGTTGGTGCTGACGATCTGTATACTATTGGATAGGCCCTATGTCTTAGTCAGTGTTCTTCTGAACGTCTTGTGTGCGTTTCTTGTAAGGCTACCACATCATACCTCTGATCTAGAAGGTATTTCCATAGCTTGAGTCTCTTGGGAGGTGAATTTAGGCGCTTGGTGTTCCACGTGAGTGTGTTGAGTACCGTCATTACCTAGGTTAAGGCGAGCAAGGTTCTGCTTTCTATTCCCCCTGTCCACCCTATTTCTCTTTCGTCCCCTGTCCATTTCTCATCTATATTTTGTGTCTGTAGGTGATAGTACTTGTGCACCGTCCCCCTATATATTAAGTAGCCCCTCCCCATAATTGGAAACATTCTGGTCACCTGTTAATTGCATCTTAACAAAGTTGTATATTGAACTGGGTGTAGGCGTATTGGTCCCAGACTGCATGTGGTGAAACTGATTGATTTGAAGTAGGTCACTAGCTGCCTGCTAGTAGTTGGAGTGTCCAGTTGCCCTTCTCCTCTCCTGCTCACTGGGGATCGATAATCTCCTGTTGGGATGTCTGGTCGATGCCCTGCTGTCTATTGCTTCTTTGTTCCCCCAGAAAAAGACCTTCACTGTATCAGAACATATAGGGCTAGTCTATTTTATCTGGGGTATCATTCCCAGAGTCTTTCGGTGGGTTCTTGGCCAGACATTCCCTGTGTTGTGTCCCCTAAATGTATCTGGTTTATTTCTTCTTGGTTGGCTTTTCACGATTCTGCGTTTGCCATCGCTCTTCTCTGGCCCCTTCTTGTGTTTTGTTCCCTACGTTGTGTGAGGTCTGTCCTTCATTTGATGCCTCGAGGCGTGGTAGGTCCAGGATATCCGCGGCTTCCTCGTACGTGAGGATAACATGATGTTTTTTTTTCAGGGATAAAGCCACTCCAAAAGGGTAAGTCCATCTGTATTTTATATTGTCTCTCCGTAGTTTGTCCGTTATCGGCCTGAACTGTTGTCTGCGCGCTAATGTCTCCTGGGCCACATCCTGGTACAGAGGGCATGTGCAGCCCTGGAAGGAAATCTTGTCTCTTGATCTTGCTGCTTGTATTACTGCTTCCCTCATCTTAAAGGAGTGTAGCTTTGCCAGCACATCTCTGGGACGCCTGCTTCCTCTGTTTGTGGGGGGGCGATCCTGTGCACCCTGTCAATTTTAATTTTCCTGCCACTCAGGTATAGTAGTTCTCCCAATAGGCCCATCACGAATGCCTCCAGATCTGGCCCTTCTGCTCCATCCTCTAGGTTATGTATGCTCACATTGTCTCTTCGGGCCGTGTTGTCAAGGTCTTGGCATTTCCTCACGTTAGCTTGCAGTGGTTCATGGAGTGTTTTTGTCGTGGTCTGCAGCCCCTCTGTCTTGTGTTCCACTTCTCGCAGTTTGGTTTCAGTGTCCAGCATGCCAGCACCCACTGAGTCAATATCTTGTTGCAGCACTGTTAACTTGCCCTGGATATCGGAACTGAGTGCATCTAGCGAGCTCTCCAAGTCCTCCATGAGGTCTACATGTAACTCTTTCTTGAAATCTCACAGTGAATTTAAAAGGTCCTCCTTGGTGAGCGGAATATTTTCTGGTGTATGCCATTTAGCTAGGGCTCCTCTTGTCTCTGTGGCTGCAAAGTAGCTGGACACCCTGTTTGTCTGAGCCTTCTTGGGTGGCATATAGTCGATGATGTTCAACAGATTTTCCCTATGCTTGTGAGTTGGTCTTCCATCAGTAAGGATGATCGGGCGTGTCACTCAGTAGCCTCAAGTTGTTTTCTCGGGCCTTGTAGATTGGTCCCCCGGACTGAGGGTTACTGTCTCAGTCGGTGGTTAAAGTCATCAGGGCCGCTCCTATTTTGGTGGGGAATTTCACCCTTGAGACTGTATTTTCTTTTCTGTTTATTGTGCATGGCAGTGGCTCCGCTCTCTTGGTATAGGCTCCTTGATTAGTTGTTGTTGTGTCGAGGTCGAGGGTAATGTTCCATTCCGGGTCTCATGATATGCATGTGCCGTCTTGTTCCCTTGTTTGTTATGCTTGTTCCCTCAATTCCTGCCGAAGTAACTGTGAGCAATGATCCTCTCCCCTTCCTCAGCTGAGGATGTGTGGCACCCTTATGGGGCTTATTTTCCAGGAAGAGGCACTATAATACCACCATCACAACCATATCTCTGAATTCATCATGCTTGGGGTGCATTTAATTCCTTTTATCCTATGTGGTGAGTAGCTGCGAGGGAGAGAGGCTTTGCCTGCTCATCTGTTTCAAGGTGGTTTCTTTGCCATATTAGGGTCAGGCAACAAGAAGGTCAGTGTTGCCAGGTATGCCTGGGTGTTGCCTGGTTCTTAAATCAAGCTCGTCCCTTCTTTGTCCTGGGTGATCGCCATTTAGCCCTCCACTCACAGGATCACTCACCGGGTTTCTTCATATCCCCCATCTGTTTCCTTTTCAGTTGGCCACCATTTTGGGGTCAGGCATGGCTGATCGGTGGCTCCAGATATCGAACGAGGTGTCCCCCATCGATCTTCTGTGGAAGCTGGTCCCTGTATGTCTCCGGTGCGACCTATCCCCCTTCCGATTTGTGTCCCCTCCTCGCAGTCGGGACTGCTGACTCAAGCCACCCGCTCTGCCTCTGGGAGTCCTCCTCACACCCTCACTGCCAGGCCTTGCGTCGTTTCTTCCACCAGCGAGTTTTAGGTACATGGACCCCTGCTACTTTCTCCTTTTGGGGTGTAGAGGGGATCTGTATCGATAGGGCGGTACGCTCCTTCCGATCTTGCCGGTCTTCTGCTCCACTCCCTCCATTGATTTGTAACTGGGCCATGGCAGTGCGGCTGGGATCCAGCGCCATCGGCTCTGAAATCAGACATTTACTCGAGTTTCCTCAGCGTCTATAGCATATTCCCTTTCGGTTCTCGAGTGATCTATGGGGTATCTCTTAAATCAGCTACATTTAGTGACTTGATAAGCGGCCTCGCCGCAGATCATCGGATTATGTCCGATCGGCCATCTTGGTTGGCCACGCCCCCATGTATTTATATATTTTTTTAATCAATCCACAAAACTTTCCTTGATTTTTACAGAGAAAACCATAGAAATCAGACAAACACAGTTAAAAATTAGCACCAAGAGCTAAAAAGAGGAGGCAATACAATGTATCCATCATATCCCCAAAGCTTATATCAAAAGGAAAGCAAAGTCCAGAAATAAAATGAAATCATCACAGTCCCAAAAAATGAAGAATAAGCAGAGTGATGTATCAAACACAGTAAAACCGTTCATCAGGGCCCCATAAAATACAAACTAGATAACAGGGACTATGTTAAAAACAATCTCATCAAAACAATAAAAACAATCCATCATGGCCCCATAAAGTGCAAAATAAATAAGGGATCCCATCTCCTAACAGAAAAACTATCCATCCTGGCCACATGAAGTGCAAGGTAAATAGCAGGGGCTCTATTAATAAAGATTTTGAATCACCGCAGTTCCCAAGATTTGTCCATGAAGAATTAATCACAGCTGCACCTGAGCCTGATTGTGGCCCTTAAAAAGCTTAGAATGTATAATACAGTATTACTTGAGAGTAGTTGTGAAAAGATAAAAGCGGGTCTAAACTGCCTAAATCTTGCTTTTTTAAGAAGAGGAATAATAAAAGACTTTCTTACTACCTCATATTTTATTTTTATATTACTTTTTTAAATTGTGAAAATAAAGCAGTGCTTCATGAGATGTCAGTGGAAAAAACAAATCCTGTTAAGAATGTTAAAAATGGGGTTACGTAGGGGGTGTATATTAATTTAATATACACCCCCTACGTAACCCCATTTTTAACATTCTCAGCTAGGGAATTGAATAAAAATTTGTTTTTTCCACTAGCCAGAGGATTTTTAAATTTTTGTAATCACTCACTAACCCTACCACTCTCACTATCACTTAGCACATAGCCTACACATAGTTTATTCCTTCGCCAAACAACAGTGCTCCCATATATTTATTGGTCGTAGCACGCCCGCCCCGTAGAGGGACGGGAAGAGCCCTATGATGAAGCATGACACCATGGGATTCATAGTGTGTGAGGGGTATTTTAAAAACACTTAGGGGCAGATTTATGTTGCACTTGCGCCACTTTTGCGCCGCCGTTGCGTCACTTTTGTGACGCAGCAGCGGCGCGAATCCTGCGCCATGGTGCGGGGTATTTACAATGTGACGCATCTGGGAGATGCATCACGTTGTAAAGCCCTGCGCCACATGTAGGCGTTCCAGGGCAGGTGGGGGCGTTCCGGCGCAGGAACGCCTCCTAAAAGTGGCTGAGTGAAATCTACAAGATTTCACTCAGTCACTTTTAGGCCCATGCTGCGTCAAAACCCTGCGCCTGCTTGAAGCAGGCGTAAGGATTGACGCAGCATTGTGCAGATAGGGCCCCCCAGAACATTGCTGGAGCTGCGTCGCGCTTGCGACGCAACTCCAGCAATGCGCCACTTTTACGGCACAGATGCGTCACGCATCTGTGCCGTTTTTGCCCCATGGTGCGCCGCATTATAAATGCGGCGCATCCATGGTGGCGCAGCTGTGGCGCATAATAACTGGCGCATCCCTGCTGATATGCAGGGATGCAAAAACCAAAGGAAATGATGGACGGAGTGTTGAACATTGCAAACAATCACCCCGAGTCAACTGATCTGGGTTTAATCCATCACCGTTCTTTAGCCCACTCTGCCACCCCAGTTCAAACATGGCCATATGCAAATCAGTCTGACCCTGTGCCTCATGGGAACAGTCCAGCCCGAACTGCCAAGCCATGTCTTCCCTGGACCGGAAACAAGCTTCCTAGGACCGTTTTCTGGCATTTCAGCCGTCTTCAGCCAGGCTTGCTTGAATCCAGTGGCAAAGTGAGCAAGGGACTCACGTCTGAGCATACCCTGCCAACTTATGGCGAACAAAGCAAAAACCAAAGGAAATGATGGACGGAGTGTTGAACATTGCAAACACTCACCCCCAGTCAACTGATCTGGGTTTAATCCATCACAGTTCTTTAGCCCACTCTGCCACCCCAGCTTTGTTCGCCATAAGTTGGCAGGGTATGCTCAGACGTGAGTCCCTTGCTCACTTTGCCACTGGATTCAAGCAAGCCTGGCTGAAGACGGCTGAAATGCCAGAAAACGGTCCTAGGAAGCTTGTTTCCGGTCCAGGGAAGACATGACTTGGCAGTTCGGGCTGGACTGTTCCCATGAGGCACAGGGTCAGACTGATTTGCATATGGCCATGTCTGAACTGGGGTGGCAGAGTGGGCTAAAGAATGGTGATGGATTAAACCCAGATCAGTTGACTGGGGGTGAGTGCTTGCAATGTTCAACACTCCGTCCATCATTTCCTTTGGTTTTTGCTTTGTTCGCCATAAGTTGGCAGGGTATGCTCAGACGTGAGTCCCTTGCTCACTTTGCCACTGGATTCAAGCAAGCCTGGCTGAAGACGGCTGAAATGCCAGAAACCGGTCCTAGGAAGCTTGTTTCCGGTCCAGGGAAGACATGGCTTGGCAGTTCGGGATGGACTGCTCCCATGAGGCACAGGGTCAGACTGATTTGCATATGGCCATGTCTGAACTGGGGTGGCAGAGTGAGCTAAAGAATGGTGATGGATTAAACCCAGATCAGTTGACTGGGGGTGAGTGCTTGCAATGTTCAACACTCCGTCCATCATTTACTTTGTTTTTTGCTTTGATATGCAGGGATGCGCCAGTTATCATAAATCTGCCCCTGTGTGCTTTTCCATGACATCCATGAAGCACTGCTTTATTTTCACAATTTAAAAAAGTAATATAAAAATAAAATAATTTCTAAATCACTAAAGGGTAGAATCACATTGTTTATAAAAAGCTTGACAGGAGGAAGGTTCTACCGATAATCCTCTGTACTCCCTCTTTTTATTAATTTTACCTCATAAAAACTACAGAACATTCAAAAATGTATCATGTCCTGTGGAGACTTCCTATCGCAGCTACAAGGTGAGAGGCACTGCCCTTTATCTGCCCCATGGGGGTGGGCCAGAAGGTAGGGAAAGAGGTCCAAATGAAATCTGGTCAATAAAATATAGTTGTGGGTGCTTTTAAACCAGAAACGATAGGGATCGGTTGAAGGCACGGTTTTCAATATGGAATACACTCTGATACTGGGCTTTCTCAGCTCTAATTCTTCTCTGCCCCAAGTGCGCTTGTTAAAACAATTCTCCTTCACCAAATGCAAGTCACTCCTGCAAAATTTCTCTGGGTTCTCAAATAAGTCTAACATTCCTATGCTTGTGAAACTTTCTTTGACGTACTTGAGCCAGCAAATGTGGTTAGAATAATCAAAAGAAAGACAGTCCCTTAAGATGTCCTTGCTTAGGGCAGTTCCCTTTTGAGCCAGGTTTTCAACCACAATGACAATGGACGAAAAGCCATCATGTTTGAGAGAAAGACCATACCTAATTCTTCGTGGGCGACAACAGTTGATATATCCTGTGGTAAATTAAGTATCCGTCTCAGAAAGGTGTTTTGAACAACTTGCAATGCATCATGCTTAATGTAGCCCCAGATCTCACTACCATAAATAACCTTGGAGATACATTTAGCCTCATAAATCTGCAGAAGGGCCCCAATGGGTCTACTACCCAGTCTAGAAGCAAAATTAAAAACAGCAGCAATGACCCTAACAAAGTCTCCTTTCTTACGACTAATCAGATGGCCATAATTCAAGGTTGCATCAAACACTACCCCCAGGTAGGAAAAAACATCAGTGCTAGAGACCGGCGTGACCCATACCAAAAATGTGTAGGGCTTGGCTGGGCGAAGGCCCACCTGCATCACAAATGATTTACTATTATTGACCAATAAGTCTAAGTCCTCCATAAAATGAACACAGGTGTCCAAAAGAGATTGTAGACCCCTTGTTGTCTTTGCCGGCAGGAGAGCATCATCAGAATACAGTAGGACCGGTAAATTTTTCTTTCCCACATGTGGACAGTTGGGTTTTGATTTCAAGAGGACCTGCTCCAGGTTGTTGTTGTACAAGTTGAAAAAGAAAAGGGGCCAAAATGCACCCTTGACGAACCCCTCTCTGGATAGAGAATTCACGGATTACTTTAAGATCTTTAGAATATCGAACTACTGCTTTGGTATCTCTGTGAAGATCCCTTAAAAACAGGATGATGTCATTATCGATATCAATGGAGAGCATCATCTGCCAGAGCTTAGATCTATTAATACGGCCAAATGCTGACGACAAGTCCATGAAGGCTAGGTAGATGGTGCCAGTACGAGCGATGTTGTTCTTATTCACAATCATGTACAGACTTAAACTCTGGTCCACCGTGGAGCAACCAGGGCAAAATCCATATTGGACGTGGTCAAGAATATTATTGTCATTTACCCAGCTTGAAAGCCTATCTGATACCATATATACCACCACCTTAAACACTGAATCCAAAAGGGAGATGGAGCTATAGCAATGAGTACTGTACCAATCTCCCTTTGTGAAAAGAGGGACGATGGTGGATGGTGCCCATGTGGCCGGGTGAACTATCATCACCAAGGCATTGATAATTGAAGTGAGGACAGGAACCCGGCTGTCCAACTTCAAAATATAAAGGTTTGAAGGGATCCTGACAGGTCCTGGGTCCTTATTTTTAGTCAACCATCTTATGCCTGCTCTTACTTCTGGTGCTGTAAAGACAACCTCAGATTGACCCTCTGCAATATACTGAGCTTCCCTAGAACTAAGGTCCATCTAAAACATACCCTCAAAATGGCTAACCCAATCTTCCTCTGTAATGTGGGCGTCCAGACGGTTGGCACTGTCTTCTACCAGGAACGGGTCATTGATAATGCTCCAAAACTTGGAGCTATTCTTCAGGATGCTGGACTCTGTCAGGTCTAACCAAGCTTCCTCTTTCAAGGCCGGCATGCGCTTTGCCAGGGTGGCTTAATACTGTCTACGATATTCCTTAAAAACAAATGGATCCCTTGGTGCACTACTCATAGCTTCCTTCAATCTCCTGGAGGCATGGGAGCACTTGGAGTCAAACCATCTGGGGCCTATATAAGATAAACGCTTACCCGGGGCCTGTAACAGATTAGCTATAACTCCTGACATGCTACCAAAATCCTCCAGGATATCCTATGGTTTTGCCCCCGTCTGAGAAAGTGGCAAACTCCTTATGACACTCTGAATAAACAGGAACTCATAACACTTGTCTGGAATGATGTGAGCCCATTTCAGTCTTCTTCCCCCATCCACAGCTCTTAGGGACCCTGTAACTCCATTCTTAGTCAGTTGTACTACCAAGGGCCAGCCAGTCAAAACACATACCGGGTTTGTGGTCACTATACACACTCTCCTGGAAGGCAAGTCCCTGATGTAAGACAAAAAGGGTGCAGAGACAAAAATGTAATCAATGAAAGACTCACACCCTCTCCTCGTGAAGGTGGTTGTAACATTCTTCTAGTTTGGGGGCAATTTGTTCATAGCAGAGGTTAAGTCAAACTCATTCTTGCATAATAACATTAATAAGCAACCCTGGTAGGTATGTTCCATGCGCAGGCCAGAATGGCTTGCACAACCCACATCGTTGACCACCTCAAGCCTGGGGTCCCCACACAGATGGACATTGCAATCTCCTGCTATGAGAACATTAGGATGATCTAAGGAGCAACGGAGGCACTCACTTGTTTACAAACTAATTAATGTTTTTGTACTAACTACTTAAAGATTTTCAAAAATAGCGTGCTACAGTGGGAGGCACGTGCTGCCTAAAATGTGCCTAAAATGAACAATCAATAACAAAAGTCACTGCGACTCATACCTCTGTGCACTATTGCTAAAGGTGTAATTACAAACGACACAATAAGAAATTTAAACAGACTAATTAGGACAGTAAATGAAGAACCATTTATATTAGAAAAAACATTTTTTTGACATCACTTTTACATGTTGTGTTGATAAACAAAATCCACATGAAGAGATCAATAAACATAGCCCAGAATTCAAATAATTCCAGAAAGTATTGCAACATTCAAATGCCTGTGGTTGATTTCAATCCAATAGCTTTAATGGTGCCCAATGCATTTCGGGTCGCAATCGGCCCATCTTCAGGGGCAAAAACTCTATGGGAAATGAACACAATGCATAAGTGTAAACAAATATGGTATGCAAGATACCGAAGGTGAAATACATCATTTGCAAACAAGGAAACAACAAAGATTGGTTGGCTCGAAAATCAGTGAATGTCAATGAAACATGGTAAACCAATGCAAAGAGATGCAGAAAGAAAAAGGAAAAGACCCTCCACGTATGCGTGAAACACTCAAATTAATACTCACACGAATAAAGCTTATACAACCACTCATCTAAAGAAAAAAAAAAAAAAAGATATCACTGAGCTATCGAACAAAAAACGAGACTCCGAGCTGGAGATAACCTTATTATTGTGTGAACACATACCTTAAAGTACGAGAAAAAAGGCTGAAACGCCGTGAAGCCAAGTCGGACAAAAATCTACAACAACAAAACAAACGAAGACTCAAACCACATCCTAATGCAAAATCGAAGAAAAAAGAAACAAACGTTTAAAGGGCCAAAAAGTTACCTTTACAGGAGACAAAAAGACCACATCTGAAACTTCTACAGTGCCCCAACCTCCAGGAGATTCGGATGAGTTCTACACCAAAAATGAAATGCTTAAATGCAACACACGCCGGAAGCGCAGATCGTTGTCGGCGTGGAGAAAAATGAAAGACGGACTAATGACAGAACCCGCGAAAACGGCCGCCATATTACAATGCCCACAGTGTTACAAAATCCGGTGTCAAATCTCTCAACACAAGTTTTTGTTTCAAAATATTCCACCAGCTCACAGACGATTAAGAAAATCATCACTAGAAGATGGGAAATGTTGCAAAATGAATCTGACTTTAAGGGTATTTTCAATGAGCAACCTTTGTTTGCGTTTACCAGATCAAAAAACCTGAAAGATATCATCAACACTCCAATCAAATCTTCTAAGGCTACTTTCAAAGGTATGAGCAAGTGTTCCAATTGTGTACATTGCAATGATGTCATCACTGGTAACGTTCTGCATCATCCCAGCACAGGAGAAACGATTAAGTTATTCCATAATTCAGACTGAAATTCTATCAAATTGATTTATTACATCAAATGCCCTTGTGGCAAGCTATATGTTGTGAAAACTTAGCGCAAAATTAAAACTCGCATATCCGAACATAAAAGTACCAATTAGAACTCGCAACACCAACAGCAGCTTAGCAGCACACTCGTTAGAAGCAAGGCACAGCATTGCCCAAATTAAATTCGCTGTTTTAGAAAGAGTTACACACTATCCTGACATTGACCTCACAAGATCCCTTTTGCAAAGGGAAACTTTTTGGATCAGGCGCCTTGATACTGAAGTAGATAAGGGTATGAATGAGAAAATTGATTATTCATGTTTTTTATAATATTGTTCATACTTTATGGCACTGTCCTTAATGTTTGTGCATGGCCCGTCCGAAATAACATACTGTCACCAGTATGTATATTTGACTTTGATCATTGTATCCTTCTTCATTCTGTTTTTTTATTTCTCTTCTCTTCTTTTTTTAAAGCACGTTTTTTTCTTTTTGAGTCACGGTGCACATTGTTCAGTTTGGCATCATTCACCTGAGAGAATTGAAGTTGACGGTATTTTTGTACAGCGGCGGCTTCCTATTTTTGTCTAGCCACTGATTTTTCATGGTGACATTCACCGCTTCGTTCATACACTATTGTTGAGACACTGTTGAGAGATTTAACACCGGATTTTGTAACACCGTGGGCATTGTAATATGGCGGCCGTTTTCGCGGGTTCTGTCATTAGTCTGTCTTTCATTTTTCTTCACGCCGACCACAATCTGTGCTTCCGGCGTGTGTTGCATTTAAGCATTTCATTTTTGGTGTAGAACTCATCTGACTCTCCTGGAGGCTGGGGCACTGTAGAAGTTTCAGATGGGGTCTTTTTGTCTCCTGTAAAGGTAACTTTTTGGCCCCTTAAACGTTTGTTTATTTTTTCTTCGATTTTGCATTAGGATGTGGTTTGAGTCTTCGTTTGTTTTGTTGTTGTAGATTTTTGCCTGACTTGGCTTCACGGCGTTACAGCCTTTTTTCTCGTACTTTAAGGTATGTGTTCACAAAAAATTAAGGTTATCTCCAGCTTGGAGTCTCGATTTTTGTTCGATAGCTCAGTGATATCTTTGTTTGTTTTTTTCTTTAGATGAGTGGTTGCATAAGCGTTCTTCGTGTGAGCATTCATTTGAGTGTTTCACGCATAGGTGGAGGGTCTTTCCCTTTTTTTTCTGCATCTCTTTGCATTGGTTTACCATGTTTCACTGACATTCACTGATTTTCGAGCCAACCAATCTTTGTTGTTTCCTTGTTTGCAAATGAAGTATTTCACCTTCTGTATCTTGCATACCATATTTGTTTACACTTATACATTGAGTTCATTTCCCATAGAGTTTTTACCCCTGAAGAAGGGCCGATTGCGACCCGAAATGCATTGGGCACCATTAAAGCTATTGGATTGAAATCAATCACAGTCATTTGAATGTTGCAATACTTTCTGGAATAATTTGTATTCTGGACTATGTTTATTAATCTCTTCATGTGGATTTTGTTTATCAACACAACATGTTAACGTGATGTAAAAGAATTTTTTTTGCTAATATAAATGGTTCTTCATTTACTGTCCTAATTGGTCTGTTTAAATTTCTTATTGTGTCGTTTGTAATCACACCTTTAGCAATAGTGCACAGAGACATTAGGATGATACCATTTGTCTTGGTCATATTTCTCAAAAAAGAATCCAACCATGAAATATTACATACTTCAAGCAGGCAGGCTACTGTGTTATAAACATTTTCAAGCATTAACGTATTTGCCCTGCTAGATACAGACAAAGCCTGTAGACTTGGAAAGTCTGTTGACAACATGACAGAACTGCCTTGGACTGCTAAAGAAACTAAAGGAGTGACTTTCACAAAGAATGTTTTATATCCTTCCAGACGATAACAATTTTCTGTTGCTCACGTCTACTGGAGGCAGATCACATCAAACCTTTTTAGAAAAAGTACGCATTCTGGATCATTAAACTTACTTGCCAGCCCAGTGATAGTCCAGGAAATAAAGTTGCACCTCGTACAGTATGATTGGGCCAATCCCGAGAGCCCAACAGAGTGCTTTGTTGGAGGAATGTTAAACTCAAAAGAAGCCACACTCAGTCAGTCACAGCACTACAGTGAACTCAATGGCTCAAGTCTGTTGCATGTGCCTATCCCTGGAATTACCTCCTGCTGACTCCCCTGAACAAAATCTAAATGTCGCACCTGAATCCTTCTGGATGGAAGAAATGGGTGAAACTGAGGCCTGTAAAAGTAACCAAGGGGAAGAGCCACGATAGCCGAGTTAAAATCCACATGGTTAAAATAGGAGGCCATATTTAAAATTCTACCCACTACGTGGGGACTGTTAAAGTTGATGGTGACTCAATACCTGCCCCAATTCTTTTTAACTCTGCCCACCCAAGATGTCCTACCTAACTTTATAATGTGGTTCTCTACCCACAGACATGTTACAATGTTAGAATTCAACCAATACACAACTTTATTCATAAGTTGGGCAAAGTCTTCCTTTTTGCCCGGGGAAAGTCGAGGTAGGTTTGCTAAAATCACTACAAGGGGGGTTGAATCAGGTGGCAGATGTAAAGTGCATGGATTCTGAGTAAATTTACTGGATGCCCCTGAGCGGGCGTCATCTCTTGCTCCACCCGGGATCATGGTGTAAATACTTGCAACAGTTCCTGGGATAGAGGACATACTTGCTACAATGCCTGGTATCAGGTTCAGCCTGGGCTGTGAAAAAGCGCCATCTTTGGACCTTGATGCCAATGAGGGTATCATATTGCATTCATTTTCTGATCCGATAATAACGGGCGAGCCGCTCGCATGTCTGGGCAGGTTCTCTGGGTTACACCCTCAGGTATCAACTTGGAAGAGGGTTTGGGTGCACCACTCTTCATGCCAAAGTCCTGCGCACCATGCCTTGCACTGGCAGGTGACGCATTTGGGCTCAGAGATAAATGGGCAAAATTGTGTGGTCACCTTGTGAGAGCAATATCAGTTTGTTCAGGTCCTTTGCAATAGCTCATAAGCGATGAAGGATAGGATCTAGTTTAAGGGCCATCACTGCTAACAACGATGCCTTGAAGGTGTCAAGCAGGGACACAAGGTCCGGACTAAACACCGCTGTAGGATCTGAAGGGCTGGGATGCAAACTAATGCCTTTCTTATGCTTGGTGACATTTTCAATCGATGGGCATTTCCTCTTTGCTCTTGCTCCCTTCTCTATTCCAGGCCACACATTGGGAGCTACTGGCATTGTCTGAATGTCCAATGGGCACACACCATCCTGATGAGAGGTATTCGAGGAGGATTGACAAATGGCCCCGTCCTTGTTCTGGTCCATGATCACAAGCTCAGAAATGGGAGCTTGTTTGGGTGTATCTGGACATGAAAGCATGGGGGCATTTTGGAAGGGATAAAGCAGAGGGGATCAAGAGAGACGATCGGTTGACAACTCAATTTCCTTGTTCAAATCGCCAGCACCATGCTGCAAGAAGGCGTCCATGGTTGACACAGTGTTTACCGGTTCCTTGGTGATGGGCCTGCGTTTCCCCATTATTGTGAACCAAAGGTTTTCTGGGAGTATAACTCCAAGTATGCCCTACAGACTGTTCAAGGTTTCCAAAAGATGGTGGCCTGAGATGCAGATGCAGAGCGATAATGCCACTTAAAGGGAGAAGATGCAAACAAAAAAAGAAGATCGTCAGTAGGGAGACGCGATCGTGAAAAACGCAGCTAACGGCATTGTTTACAACAGACGAGGGCCATGCTGCTACAAACTAGCCCTAAACCTAGGGCCTGGATGTTTGAAAAGGGGGGCACTTCACAGTGCACGGTCACAGTTCAGTTGTGAAAGTAAAAGTATGGGTTCTCCTACCTTGAAGAGGGTCACTGTCGCTGTCCGAGTCCAAAATCATCCAGCTGCTGATCCTAGCACACCCACTTCCGGTAGGCTTAATAAATACTCCAGCTCCTGTTTGACAATAAGGTAGGGGCCACAGGATAAGACCTGGCCCCAAAGGTCATAGAACCAAGAGAGGGGGCCCAGGCCAGCCTCCTCTGGTGTCTGACAGGCGTGGATGGGCCCGAGCTTTGCCCGGGTACATCCCATGCTGCGGGATAACACGCACACTTATGTGCAGAGCGCAGAAGTCTGGCCCCTCCTCCTTGGACCACGCCACTGCACAGCCTCCAGGGACAGCGAGCCCCAAACATTCCTCAGCGGCAACAAGACGGGCAGCTTGACAATTCGGCGTCCCGCACAGTGGAAGATAACATGCACTTTTATGTGCACAGCGCAGGAGTCTGGCCCCTCCTCCTTGGACCACAGCACTGCACAGATTCCTGGGACAGTGAGCCTCAAACACTCTTCAGCGGTAACAAGATCGGCAGCTTGACAATACATGGGGGTATAGTGCTACTATCCTGCGGGGAAGTTTAAACATTATAAAAATTTGCCAGCAAAGTAGTTGGGGGACCCAAAATAAGGAAACAAAAGCTTGTAAGTTAGGGGATCCTGTATCAGGAATCTCCACAGTGCCCTTTGTTGCTAGAAAGATGAATACATTCAGGCCGTCCATTGCCCGAAATTTACAAGATTCTATAGCCAGAATAAAATATGATTTAAATCCTTCCAAGTGGAAACTGTCTAAGGCCCAAGTCTCCGGGGGACATATCAGCACATACTGCTTCACATACTTCACCACGTCAAAGTCATTAAGCTTAGTCCCAAGTCCAGCAATATTCCAACTGATAAATATAATCTTATTTGAGATCGCAAAGCGTTATCGTTCCTAGAAGAAATGTTTGACCCAGCTGGAAAATTCGAGCTTGGGTTGGACTGGGTCAGTCAATCACAGGAGTCCATAGACCCAAGTGGCACAAATCTGTTCAGGGTTTCCAACATGAAGGGAGCTGCATGCTCCAAATTTCTACTTCCGTGGCGCAATGTAGGTGCTGGGCCCAGATTAGGTGGAGCAAGGTTTCGCCTATATAAGTATCCCAATGGTAGGGCACAGATATTTGATTTGGCAAATGGATTAACTGACTCAAAGATGAGTGCAGCCATGTCGGCCCTGGAAAAGTTAAAGATCACACAGTCCCCTAGAAAAGTTTCGGGCCTGCTTCCAATCCAGTTTACCCACCTGACCATATTAATACATGTACCATAAAGCATCCCCAGGGAGGTGTGCCCCAATCAATGCATCATTTCCTTTTTTAATTGCATAACATTTTCCCCTGATTCATGATTAAGAGGAGGAACATTCCCAATACCACAACATAGGGAGTTGCCTCTGGGGGAAGGTTGATATCATTTTTCACAGATTATACCCTTCAGAAGGATTACTTGATACATCCCAGGATGGGTGACACCTTCAGTGGAGGTTGAAGACCTCTGGCATTTACCCTATTTTTGGGGAAAAGCCGGGTCTCTTCATTAGCAAGATCCTGTTGCTGTCCAAGTACCATTGTGTGACCAGGTCTTACAGGCACTTGGGGCCTGATGTAGGAAGACAAATACTGATCGCAAACCCCAAAATTCGCAGAATTTCCACGTTTGCGATCGCAAAACAGCCATGCAACATGAAGGGACAGAAATACCAAATCCCTAAATAAAGAATCGCTAAAAATAAAGGAAAACAGTTAGCGACTCTTTATTCAGTGAATATGCCACGCCAACTCACTATTTTGCGAGTCGCTAAATAAGGAATCGCAAAATCAAGTCGCAAACCAATGTACATAAACTCGCTAATACCGACTTCTTGAATAATCGCTAATTTTGAGTCGCTAAATAATACTGACTCAAAGCAGGTGGTAACCAGGTGCACTGCATATAAACAGCCCCAGAATGCATCTGCGTGAACACAATGGCGGCCCTCTATTTCATTGCAAGGCGGATGCAGATGCAAGCTGCAGCACTGAGGATCTGGAGACTACAGGAATGCTGTAGTAATGGAGCCGGACACGTTGAGGTGTTTCAAGGTTGGTTTATTGAAGATTAGTAGTTGAGTCCAGAAGTAATAATGTATAGGCCCCACCAGGAGCAGCCAGCAGGCAGCTCAGCCCATCTCAACTGTGCCTTTCTTGAGAGACACCCAACATTCCACAGAGCATCATCACACTGTAACATTCTAGAGGCATTGCATGTGATGAATGAGGAGGAGGACAAGTATGGACAGAGGTGTAAGATACTACATATCTCCCTTTCTTCCCCAACCCAACAACGGAAAGAACAGTAGAGAAGAAAAAACACTGGAACAACAGGAACTGGCAAAAAGAGAAAAACTGCAAGGAAGGAACAGAAAGGTAGAAAGAGTGGGAGGAGAAACTGGTAGAAAGAGTGGGACGAGAAACTGCATGGAAGACACAGAAAGGTAGAAAGAGTGGAAGGAAACACCGAAGGGTACAAACACGTAAATAAGTGCTCATCCTCCCTTCTCCATAAAACAACGAGAAAGAAGATGGAAAGAGAAACCCAGGAACTACTCCAGACACACCCACTGGCAGGAGAGGTATGAAAGCAGACAGGCATTGAGTAAATGGAAATATCAAACAGAGAAGCGAAGGAAAGAACAACAAAAGATCCTTCATACTACCCTGTTAAAACAGCAATAAAAATAATGAATCGAGCAATAGGAAGGGAAAAACCCATATCGACAAGACCTCGTAAAGGGTCACACTTTGAAGAATTGAGAGGGATAAACCCCCATATCGACAACCTCATAAAGGTCACACATTGAAAACACATTGAATAATTGAGAGGGATGAAACCCCAAATTGAAAACTTGGTAAAGGTCACACATTGAGAAAAGAAACCATTGAAAAACGAGTAATTGAACTGTTGCGGGTGATCATTTGAAATTGTGAGTACCGTCGTGAGTACAACACAATGTAATCCCAACTAGGGAATACTACTGGAATATGCATATCGAGAAGTGCAATCCCGAACAGGGAAAACTGCATGTGCAATCCTGAACAGGGAAAACTGCATTGAAAAATAGAGTAACCAAACACATGCATGTACATTGATATAAGAGGATAATCGAATAAGGGTGCAAAAATGTACCCCATTGAGCTAAATAGAATTGACTTGAGCTACAATTGTGCACTTACATAAACAGTAACACTAGACCATTTGCAATAAAATTTGAAACCATGCATAAACGATAAATATAATTTAAAATTGAACACATTGAGGGGAATAACCCCATAGCGACAACCTAGTAGAGGTCAAACATAGAAACTATTGAGCAGAATAGAAAAATAGAGAAACAACTCCTCTTTGAAGAACAATTGAAGATACTTGAGGGAGACCTGATTAACCCAAAAGGTGGCATGACTAAAAACACCCCCAATAGAGTGTTGAAGTAGTGCTTAAACGATCCGGCTCGAGAACAGTGTGAACAGTAGCACCATGCAGAAAGACAGGAAGATTCCCTCACTTGTACTTGCGGTAATAATGTATAGGCCCCACCAGGAGCAGCCAGCAGGCAGCTCAGCCCATCTCAACTGTGCCTTTCTTCTGTTGAGGGCACCTTCAATTATTGTTGTGTGGTAATCACCTGACTGCCTGTTCAATATGTGCATGATGAGTTCTCGGCGTGGCATTCCCCAGTGTGGATTCTCCCCAGTAAAAGCACGTATCTATTGGAGCGTTACTTCTATATTTCAAAGGTACTTTTCAATTTTTACGTGCTATGTTACATTTGTGACTTTTCAAGGTCTCCTCATGAGTTTTAAATTTAGTCTGTTTCTAGCGTCCTGTCAATGACCTTCTTATTAGCCATGCTGTTTCTCACGTTCTAGGCCTTAATTCAAGCACATGTTTTTTACGCCTGAGAGGTTCTCAATGTCATGTGAGGTGTGTCTAAGTCACTTGTGATTTGTACTTTCTCATATTTATACTGTGACTTTCACATGCATGTTTTTTCGCTTGATTTCAATTGTTCTAGTCGATTTGTGTTACAAATGGTTTTTAAGTCTGTTTACTTTTGTGCCTGTGTTTAACAAATTTACTCATTCACAAGAATCTGTGTAATTTCTATCCAGCTCAACTGGGTACACACATGGACCCTAATTACATTCTATTTAAGTTTGCCCTGGTTAACTTGCGTGCGTGCAGTACTCCCTGATCGAACTGCACATATCAATTTATTTCAATTTGAAAACATTATTTCAGTTACTCGATTTCAATTTGTGCATTTTTTTTTCG
Organism: Triturus cristatus; assembly: GCF_964204655.1. NCBI lineage: Eukaryota > Metazoa > Chordata > Amphibia > Caudata > Salamandridae > Triturus > Triturus cristatus. The sequence continues at coordinate 943,338,447 of NC_140587.1, read as the reverse complement.
TGAGATATTGCAAAGTTTTACTACTTGATGTTCTCAATTTCAATTTGCGCACTATTCCTTAGTAGGGTTTGGAAAGTACTTTTACTGAATTTTCTCAATTTCAATTTGTGCAGTGTTCCCCGTAAGGACTGCAATGGTACTTAAAAATCTATTTTCAAGCCTATTGTATAAGTTTTACTCTTCAAGTCAAGTTGTTTTCCATAATATATATTTCTTGCTTGTTAATTTAATCTTCAAAGCATCACAAATCAATGTTTCCGGTTTCTACTTCTTGCGACCCCGGAGAGTCCATCTCTCCATCTTGCCTTTCAACTGTTTCAATCCCTACTTCACCTTTCAAGCATTTCAATTCAGCCACTGCTGTGTCTTCAGTGAGGCGCCTCAGGAATCAACAAATCTTCCAGTTTGGCTCTAAGTACAACTTCTCAACCAGCAACCTGTCTCGTTCCAACACACACATCTCCAGTTGTTGTACTTTAATTGTGCCTCGGAGGATCAAGACTCTACTCATCGACATACTTGGTCACAGTGTCAAAGCAGAGCTGGAATATCCAAGAATGCAATTGCTTCAATTCAAGCACGACTTGTGTGGTAATATTGCCTTCCTGCCACCCACATTACAGGTGCACCTATGGTTTTATTGGGTGAGTCTATTTCAATTTTGTTACGGGCTCCGTACCTTCACCGTACCTCTCCTGTGCTTATGGGAGTTGTGCCCACATAGGCTTATGGGGTGAGTCAATTTCAATTACATTTTGGGCTTCATATTTTTTCTGAATTTATGGCAGTTCAACCGCCTGTCACGCTGTTGCTCAAAAATTCAAACGCGGCTCACACACCTTTCATTCCATGGTGCCACGCGCAGCTTACCCTGAGCCCCTGACGATGTCCTATTTCTTGCCTACCTTCAACCTTCAAAGCTGTTTGCGGACGCCTTGGAGCACGAGCATGCTGGGAAGTACTCGGCATGGCGTGATGCAGTGTGGAGCCATCTTTTAGTTGGCACTTCATTACTTTTTTTCGCGCTACGTATCTACAACAGCTTCTAGTAGCGTCTCTATAAAGATTTTTTGTTCAAATCTTCTGGGTCGAAGGAAGTTGTACATTTGAGATCACCTACGGACCATCAACTGACTGCAAGGACAAGTATGGACAGAGGTGTAAGATACTACAAACGCATATACAGATTGCGCATCACACTATTCCAACTGACAGAGGCAGAAATCCATGAGATGTACAGGCTTCACCCCACCACGATCCTAGACCTGATATGTGACCTGCACCCACTCCTGGGGCACCAGACACCAAGGGCCCACGCGATACCTCCGCATGTACAGGTTCTTTGTTGCCTGCACCTGCTAGCATCCAGCAGTTACCAGGGGGTAATAGCTGTGGCTGGTGGTGTCTCACGGAGTTGCCTGTCATGCTTTTTCAACACATTCCTGGATGCCATGATGCAAAGAATGCACCACTACATCCGGTTCCCCAGCACACAGGCGGAACTGCATAAGACAAAGATGGACTTTTATCAGAAGGCCCAGTTCCGACATGTAATAGGGTGCATTGATGGGACACATATACCAACCTGCCCCCCCTCTGCTACTGAGCACATCTACCGTAACCACAAATCTACACATTCAGTCAACGTACAGAGCATATGTGATGCATCTCACATCATTACCGACATTGTTGCTAAATTTCCTGGGAGTACGCATGATTCCTACATCTTCAGGAAGAGTGGGATCTACACCCGTCTTGCTGGGGGTGAATTTGGAGAAGGATACCTGCTAGGTAAATCTATGTGACACACACTGATGTATACCTTTGATGTATCCATTGCTGACTGTGAATAATCTTTCTTCCTTTAACATTTAGGTGCTAGCGCATATGCAGAGCGCGCATTTATCCTGACTCCATACCTCAACCCATCTACCCAAAGTGAAAGGAGATTTAATGTTGCCCACAAATCTACGCGGAATGTGGTGGAGTGTACTTTTGGACTCCTGAAAAGCAGGTTCCGCTGCCTCCAGAAAAGTGGAGGTGCACGGCAGTTCCGGCCTCTGATCTGCTGCAAAATATTAGCTACATGTGCCATGCTGCATAACCTGGCCACAAAGAAGGGAACACCCGTGAAACTCACTGAATCAGAAGATGAGCGTGAGGATTGTCCACAGCCACAGCGCTGCAGGTGTCGCAGCAGCACCAGATGGGAGACACATACGGGCTGAGATCACACACAACTATTTCTGAGTAAGTAATGAGACAAAGCAAGTAAATGCAATTGTGGTACAGTGTTTTTTGACCTTCAGTCAGGCAATAGGACAGCACACCGCCGCACCATGAAGGCCTCACAGTGCCTCAACAACCCCAGCATGGCATAGATACTCTCCAGGCAAATTCCCAAATCCCATCATTTGGTCAAATGGGTTACTTCACCCATCTCCCAATGTCAGATGATGCCTGGTATTATTTTCTGCGTCCACGCGCAGAACTGCTGCGTTCACTAGGCACACTGTCCTCCCTAGAGGTCTGTCTTGCGGCTGGTCCGTGCCTTCCACTGTGCCTCCTGGACTCTTGTATTGGGGGAGTGATACTGCTGCGGCTTGTTGCCTCCTCACTTTCCCCCATCCCCCGATCCTGTGGCAGTGATTTGTGTGGTCTGGAGCACTTCCAAGGAACTGGTGACTGTGACCAACCCCCTTGCGACGTCACGGCTGCAGTTGGCCATCTCTAAGTGCATAGCCACTGAGCGCCTGCTAAGGACAGAGGTGGCAGTGCATAGCTGGTTCACCGCCTTCGTGTAACCATCCATTTTCTGTCTGTCCCTGCGTCTTTCCCCACGTTCGCTGTCCATCTTGCTGCACAACAGTCTAACAGCCTCTGCCATGTCCCGCATGCCCTCAGCCACAGTGTTGTTAAGGCAGTATATGCCCTCCTTCACGTCCTGCATGTTTTTATTAAGGGCCACCATCTGGCAATGCATTGACCGCATTGTGTTACCTTGCAGCCGCTGCACCTTCAGCATCTTCCCCTCCAGACCTGCAAAAACACTGGGCTCGTCTTCCTGTGCATCAGGACTCTGTGCCTTTGGTCGGTGACGTCGGGCACCTGTGTGGCCACGCTCCATGGGGGACTGTGTTCCTGGTGTCTGTTCAGCCTCCTTCTACATGGACTCTTGGACTCCCATGCTCTCCTCCTCTGAGCCCTCCATCTCCTGGAGGCTACCCACTGTATACCTCCTGGCTCTTGGTGGTGGTGGTGGTGGTGTGACCTCAGCAGGTGACAGGGCCTCCTCATCCTGGGTGTTGGGCTCCCTGGATGCCTCCTCTCTCTCCCTTTCTACAGCCTGACACGCTGGGTCACCTGTGGATACAGAATGTCCATTTACTCACTTGTCTAGCAGCATTAGCATTTCAATAAATTTCATGACTGCCAATCAAACTGACTGTCCCCCGCTTACTTATTTACTGATGTGTGTGACATGCATTTGGGTTCAGTGGACTAACTGTTATGCTATGTGTTAATTGGTACTACATCTCCCATGATGCATTGCTGGTTTTTGGCAAATCATGGACTGGAGTGGGATTCATACTGGGTCATTGGGGATTGGGGTTAGGGAGGGGGGCACAGCATGCTGTGCATGCATCTAACCTTGTCTGTTGGCTCCTCTGGCAGAGCTGTCCGCATCTCCGATGCCAGTGACGCTCTCCGGCTGGAGGGTGGACTCCACCAATTGTTCCAAGGGGGTTGGTACAGGCGCAGTAGATGTCCCCCCACCTGTCTGGTTGGCTTGTTTGAGCCGGTCAGCCATCCTCTCCTTGGCACGTTTGCGAAGGTCGAACCAGCGCTTCTTGAGTTCGTCTATCGAGCGCTGGGTGACGCCGATGGAATTCGTTTTTTCCTGGATCACAAGCCAAATTTTTTTTTTTGTGATTCTGCAACGTGCAGGGATTTTTTGCTGAGGAGCTGGTCATGATCCTTCACCACCTCCTCAATTAGTACCTCCAACTCCCTCTCACTAAATTTGTGTTTTCTCTTCCTCTCACCGGCCTCCTTTCCCTTCTCCTGTGTGTCCATGATTGTTTTGGGTGTTTGCAAGGTGGTTACTGTGCAGCTCCTGGGTTTTTGGTTCTGCTCCCTGCCTCTCCCACAGCTTCAGGCTCAGTGTAACAGCATGTGTCAGCCCACTTCCTGGTTGTCAGGTCACCAGGATGCACCGGATTGGCTGATTCACTAATTAGCAATTTTTTGAAATAGTGGATTCGCTAATACAGAATCGGTAATACAAAATCGCTATTTATTTTTAGTGATTATTACCGAATCGCTAACCTTTGCCAATTTTTTATCTACATCGGACTTTGCAAAATCGCTATTAAGAACTCGCAATTTGGGTTTTACCTACATATGGCCCTTGGAGAGCAAGGTCCCTGGACGGATTGTGGCTGTCTGACATCAACAGAAATTTCTCCCATGGTTGAGCTAGAGAGGTTAATGGTTTGGGTGGGCAGGGCGGCTCCAGCTTTGTTATTAATCAGCTGCTAAATCTGCTCCAAATGAAGCAGGGTGGGATCCAGTAATTTTGTTGTTAGGTTTTAAATGTAAAGGTAGATCAAGTGACTGATCAAGTGGCAAAAAAACTAGCCCCTGTAATTTACAAACAGACTGGCAAAAGAGCAGCATCAGCTCCATGGTATACCGCTGAGACAAAATTCAAAGCAAAGGAACGAATGTGGAGGAAGGATTACTCCGATAACGACAAAATACAGTATAACCATGCACTAGTAAAGTATAAAGAAACAATAATTCTAGCAAAATTTAGTTTTTTTACTCAGAAAATTATGACATCTAAAAATACTCCCAGAGAACTTTTTAAGACAGTCTCCAAGTTATCTAATTTTAGCAATAGTACCCAGCTCAAACCTAATAGACAGTTCTGCGATGAACTTGTAGACTTTTTTCATGATAAAGTAGTCAAAGTTTACGATGAGTTCTCTGGCAGCAAAACCGACACAAAGGTATATCGACCTAACAACGACAAGCCAACTACGCAGGTTTTTCTACATAAATTTCAGACTCTTACACAGGACAGAGTTGAGAAATTAATACGCTCAACAAAATCCCCGCCATGATTTTCCATATGGCACCCAGTATTTTTGCAAACAATCTAAGACCCCTTCTCAACAATATTTTTCTCGAATGCCATTTTCCTGAAACCTGGAAAAAGTCTTTGGTAAGACCCCTTTTGAAAAAGCCAACCCTAGATCCCACGGAGGTTACCAGTTACCGGCCCATCTCCTATTTACCATTTCCCTCTAAAATACTGGAGAAAGCCCTAAATGAGGAACTATTAGCCCTTTCAGAGGCTAATGACAAATTTGACTCAGCGCAACACGGTTTCCGTCCATGCCACAGTACGGAGTCCGCATTAATTGCTGCGACAGAAGACGTACGTGTCCAACTTGATGGGTGGGGAAGGCCATTTTGATCCTACTCGATTTGTCGGCCACATTTGATACGGTTGACTACCGTATCCTTATCCAGCGCTTGGCCGAAGTGGTAATTGTCAACAAAGACTCTGAAATTCTTCACTCCTACCTAAGTGGAAGAGAGCAATCCATCATGATTGGAGAACATAAATCGCATTCTTACGTATTGCCCTGTGGGGTCCCCCAGGGATCGTCACTCTCTCCCACCTTGTTTAATATTTACATGATCCCAGTGGCCAAGCTTATACGTTCCTATGGTTTTAATGTTGTATGTTACACTGACGACACGCAAATAGTGGTCTCTCTAACATCTAAACCTGCGGAAGTGGCACTAAATTTTAATAACTGTATGAGTAGCATTATTGCATGGATGCAAGCTAATTTCCTAAAGCTAAATACCGGAAAAACTGAAGTGGTACTGTTTGGATGAGACACTTCCCTTTGGAATTCCACCTGGTGGCCGGAAGCGGCAGGGCCCTGCCCTCAGCCTCTCAAACAAGTACAAAATCTAGGAAACAATATTGATGATGAGCTTACTCTATCTGACCAAGTAAACAACATCACCTCCTCCTGCTTTTACACACTGAGAGTTCTTCGAAAGAACTTACCTTTAATCCCCATGGCCCTTAGAAAAACAGTCATCACGGCATTAATTCTTTCTAAAATTGACTACTGTAATGCCCTTTATTTAGGAGCAAAGAGGAGTGTTGTACGTAAACTACAGACACTACGGAACGTAGCGGCCCATGTTCTACCAAAAATTCCTAAATTTAGCCCCATTAGCCAGTCCATTAGGGACCTGCACTGGGTACCAGTTCAGTCAAGGATTCAATTTAAATCCATGTGCATTCTGCATAAGACCCTATACAGCCTATCTCAACCAACATGTCAAGCGCTACCTACCACAGCGAGAGCTTCGATCAGCATCAGCCTCCTTACTGGTAGTTCCCAGGATAAAGACTCTAAAATGGGGGGGGGGGCAGACGTTTTTTTACATCTGGCCTCGAAACTATGGAACACAATGCCCATCTGTCTAAGAAATCAACTCAATTTATTGCATTTCAGGAAAACGCTTAAAACATGGATATTCACACCCTAATCCGCAGCCATTTCCCATGCTTCCTGCACAGATAAATGACAGCTAGCGCTAAGACGCCACGGCAAACACGCGCTCTACAAAAACCCCTATTTCATTTCAGAACACATCCAATACACTTTGTAACCCATGGGTTTCTTTGGCCTGGGACGGTTCATTCAGCTGACCACACACCTTACTCTGGGATGTAGTACACTGTCTAAGACATGTCTTTCTCTTCCTCTTGGGGCCCGCAAGATGGATTCAGGAGAGGATGGTGGTTGGTGGATAATAGCAGTAGTAAGGCTGGAATTGCCATTACAAGTCCCTGAGGGTACATCCTGTGTCACTGGTGAAACCATGACACTTGAACCTGGGATAGGGAGAGTAACATCATCGGGGCCAACTGGACAAATGTTCCCTCATACATGAATATAGGAAGCCAGTTCTTTTTCTACATTCACAATCTCCTCCACAAACACACCCACTGCAGAAGACAAGTACATTAAAATGGAGGATGTACCCTTTGCCAGTGTGGCCTCTTTACTGGGACTAGTTTTACGTCTTTCCATACTTATAACAAAAATAACCAGCTTTCTCTGGGCCTAAGGTTAGAGGGGGTGACAAGGCTCCGCCTTTGCCGGTCTCTGCTGGCCCTGCCGGGCACTGATTGGCCCTCTCTAGGCCTGGTCTTCTCCCGGGCTAATGCCCGGCCATGTCCCTCATGCGTCTTGTGCAGTGAGATGTCTTCGGTGCTTTGTAGCACATTTTAACTGTGGCTCCGGCTCCTCAGACAGAGGTGCGCCAGAAAACCAAAGAGTTCTTGGGACACTCAGTCCCCGTGTCAGCACCAGTATCCTTTTTCCCCATGCAGAGGAATGCCCTCAGATCTTTGAAGCATAAAATAACTGTGACCCTGCCTCCTCAGCCACAGGTGCGCCAGAAAGTGAAAGAATTCTTGGGACACGCAGTCCGTGTGTCAACACAGGTATCTTTTTGTGGCGTGGTCTGTTACCTGCTCCCAGGCTGGGGAGGACAGGACAACTGACGACGAAGGTGGGATATGTGCCCCCAAGGATACAAGACTGCTCTCCCTGAGGGTTTGCTGTGGTCCAGCAAACTCCTTGTGCATGCCACGTGCGCCTCAAGAAGCGGTCTACAGTTGGCGTATATAAAGTCAAAGCGCAACTCCAGCTTTGGAGAGGCCCTTGAAGAAGGTGAAGGCATTATGGAGGAACTCAATCTACTGGTAAAGCTGAAAGAAAAGATACTGTGCCACAGCACAACACAGAGCCAACACCGAAACAAAGCAGAAACGCTAAAGACAGGGACAACCAGGTAGGAAGAAGAGCTAATGGCAGCAACAGCTAAGTGCAAGAAAGAGCTAGAGGCAGAGACAACTAGGTGCAAAGAAATGCTAAAGGCAGTGACAATAAGCTATGAAGAAATGCTAAAGGAGGCAGCAAACAGGTGTGAGAAAGCGATAAAGGCAGTGACAATTGGGTATAGAAAGTATAAACGGACTTACCAGCGTGAAGAAAGTGCCAAACAACCTTGAACCGAATGTGACTACCCAGCCTGGTTGAGGTGCCAATGCATGCAAAGTGGCAAGTAGCATCAAATACACCAAAAGACCTTTGGGATAGCAACATTTTCAATGGTTGCCAAAAAGAGCACCAAATAGGGTGCAGCCGCGTTCCTGAAACCAACCCTGCCATTCGATTCTGCCAAAAAGCAGAATATAGGCGCCAGAATGACTGCACTGATCAAAACGTTTGTTGACTTCACAGATGCTATCAAAGCTGCAGATGACAAAAAGATCATCAAATACTTAAAAAACCTTGCAGGTGACGGGGGAAAAGAAGTGATAAAGAAGATATCACAAGCTGACAAACAATCATACTGTCAAATGAAGAAGGCGGTGGAGGCCAAATTCATTCCAATAACGAATGTCGACTATAAAACAAGCAAGACAGAAACCTGGTGAGACGATGGATGAGTTTGTTGAGAGACTTGATACACTCATAAAGCACTGCAAATTCAATAATTTCAATAAATAAGAAGCAATACATCTTAGAGTTATTGAGGGTTGCCTCTCCAATTCATTCTCAGGATGCATGATGCGAGACAGGCTCAGCGTGGAGAAAGTGTTCATGACTGCCAGAGCGAAGGAACGTGCTGATCCACAAGCTGTGGATATGGAAAGTGGAACAACCCAAAATGAATCAGTGTTGAGTATGGAAGAAAAGAAGAAACAAAAGGCACAGGCCCACAGAGTGATGTCTCAGAAGAAACAGAAATTGTGTTTCTGCTGTGGATTCCCCTTTCCACATGACGGTAAGAAAGATGCAAAGGCAGTGGGAAAGTAAACCAATTCATAATGGTTTGCAGAGCGAAAGAGAAACTAAGTATGTCATGAAGAGACCAGAAGATGGATGCTAGAAAGTTCCAGAAGCACTCTACCACTCCCACAAGGCCAAATAGCAACATCGACTAAGGCAAGTGGAAAAGAAATGACGTAGAACGTTATCAAATTCATCTTGTAAATGCTCGCTGATGTCATCATCTAGTGACAGTGAGGAAGATGGATGCGCGATGGTGATGCCAGTCACCGAACAACAGATGCATATCGAATTGACCGTGTGCAAAGAAATACAGAAATCTAAAGAGAAGTGCCATACGAAGGAACAAAATAATGTAGACATTGTCCTAAAATCCCACTCAAGGTGAATGGTTGTGCTGCAACTTTCATTATAGACAGTGCTGCATCAATAAACATCATGCCAGCAGAAAAACACAAAGACCTGTCTTCGATTCCATGTCTCACGCTGTTGAAAAAAAAGATATGCACCTGGGCAGCTTCTAGGCCCTTGCAGAATAAAGGATCCTTTGTAGCGACCATGCAGCACAAGATAACTACAGTGCAAGTGCCAATTCATGTACTCCGAGGTACGTAGTCAAGTGCATGCTTATTAAGTTTAGATATTGCTGCTAACATGGGACTGATCTCTATTAACCCCTTTGATGCTCATGACGAAATGGTTCCGTCATGAGCATCGGTACCCCTGTGCTCGTGACGGAATCAGATGGGGGCATTAGCCCCCAATCTGCCCCGCCGGGGTGGGCAAAAAGCCCACTAGACACCAGGGTTTTTTTGGGATAAATTTGAAATAGAGTGGGGCTGCCCAAAACGGGCATGCCCATGCCCCCACCCCCTCCCCCGCACAAATTACAGCCTTCCTACCCCCCCGGGGGGAACATGTGGCAGTAGCCCCCAATCTGCCCCCCCAGGGGGGCAAAAAGCCCACTAGACGCCAGGGATTTTTTTGGGTAAATTTGTATTAGGGTGGGGGCATTGGCATGCCTGTTTTTGGCAACCCCCACCCTAATTAAAATTTGCTCAAAAAAATCCCTGGCGTCTAGTAGGCTTTCTGCCCCCCCTGGGGAGCAAATTGGGGGCATTATCCCCCAATCTGCACCCCCGGGGGGGAAAAATCCACTCGTCGCCAGGGATTATTTTGGGCAAATTTTAATTAGGGTGGGGGCTGCCCAAAACGGCCATGCCAATGCCCCCACCCCCCACCCGCAACAATTACAGCCTTTCTGTCCCCACTGGGGGGAAGATGGGGGCAGTGGCCCCCAATCTGCCCCCCCAGGGGGGCAAAAAGCCCACTAGACACCAACGATTATGCTGGCTTTTTTATGTGTGGGAGTGGGGGCTGCCCAGAATGGGCATACCAATGCCCCACCCCCCCCAAAAATAGCCACAGTGTTTCTGCCCCCCTTGGGGGCATATCAGGGCAACCCCACCCCCGATATCCCACCCAGGGCGGGAGAAAGCCGACTAGGCACGGATTTGTTTTTAGCAATATGCCTACCTGTCGATTTTGGGCCCTAGCGCAGCTGGCACATAGGGAAACCTAGCAAACCTTACAAACTAGACACCCAGGGGAATCCAGGATGGGATAACTTGACAGGCTCTCACCAGGTTCTGTTACCCAGAATCCCTTGCAAACCTAAAAATTGGTCCAAAAAACAAATTTTCCTCACATTTCTGTGGTGGAAAGTTCTGGAATCTGCGTGGATCCAAAAAATCCACCCACTTCACATTCTCCAAAGTCTTTCAAGAAAAATGGTACCTCAATTGCGTAGGTAGGGCCTAGTGCCCGCGACAGGAAACGGCCCAAAACGCAACGTGGACACACCACATTTTCACAGTGAAAACTGACCCTTTTTTTGCAAAGTGCCTAGCTGTAGATTTTGAATCCTAGCTCTGCCGGCACCTAGGGAAACCTAGCAAACCTATACATTTTTGAAAACTAGACACTCAGGGGAATCCAGGATGGGGTGACTTGACTGGCTCTCACCAGGTTCTGTTACCCAGAATCCCTTGCAAACCTAAATATTTGTCAAAAAAACATATTTTCCTCATATTTCTGTGGTGGAAAGTTCTGGAATCTGCGTGGAGCCACAATATTCCACCCACCCCATGTTCCCCAAAGCCTTCCGAGAAAAATGGTACCTCACTTTTGTGGGTAGGCCTAGTGCCCGCGACAGGCAGGGACCCAAAACGTATTGAGGCGACATCAAAATAGCCTATCACCAAACAACCTGGTTTTGCAAGGGGCATCACCTGGGTTTTTGGCCTCGTGCTCAGCGGCCATCTAGGGAAACCTACCAAACCCACACATTTTTTAAAACTAGACACACGGGGGATTCCAGGGAGGTATGGCTTGAGTGGATCCACCAAAGTTTCCCTACCCAGAATCCCCTGCAAACCTTTCACTTTTTTCACACGTTTTTGTGTGGGAAAGTTGTAGCATCACCGGGCTGACACAAATTTCCTACCACCCAGCGTTCCCTCCGGGTCTCCCGATAAAAATGGTGCCCCACTCGTGTGGGAGGTCCAAGTACCCGCGACAGGCAGGGGCCCAAAACGTATTGAGGCGACATCAAAATTGCCTATCACCAAACAACCTGGTTTTACAAATCCTATATATCCCCAAAACCAGTAAGGTCCTGCAGATGTAACGGTATATTGCTTTCAAAGAGCTATCATAATTAGAAGAAGATACCGGTGAAAACGTTGACACAAAAAGCTGTTTTTTTCAACTAATTTTCAATTTTTCTTATATTTAACTGTTAGTTTCTATAAAGAAACCTTGAAGGATATTCACAAAGGACCCCTTGCTGAACTCAGAACTGTGTCTACTTTTCAAAAATGCATAGCTTTCCAGGATCCATTATTGCTTTCATACCCATTTCTCACCATTAACTGGAAGGAGGTTGAAAGCACAAAAAAATTGCAAAAATAAGCTATGTCCCTGAAAAATGCCAAAACTGTGTAAGATTTTTTGGTTTTCTGACAAAAGTCTGTCATTCCCTAAAAGCTGAGAAAATGGTGATTTCAGCCCCACAAGCCCTTTTTTGATACCATTTGCAGGGAAAACCCAGACGCTTTCATTTGCAGCACTTTTTTCCCATTTTCCCCCACAAAACCAAAATTTAGCTGTATTTTGGCTAATTTCTGGGACCCCTCCAGGAGAATCCACAAACCCTGGGTAACTTTAGAATCCCCATGATGTTGGAAGAAAAGGACGCAAATTTGGCGTGGATACCTTATATGGTCAAAAAGTTACAGGGGCCTAGGCGCGAACTACACCAAATAGCCAAAAAAAGGCTCAGCACAGGGGGGAAAAGGCCTAGCAGCGAAGGGGTTAACAACATCTTCAATGCCAATTCTGAAGTAGTGAGTCAATTCCCAACATTGTTTCATGGACTTGGGAAACTTCAGACAATGAAGGTGCAGCTCACATTAATGAAAATATTCACCCTATTGAACAGTGCCACCTTCGAATTTCTTTTCCCTTAAAGGAAGCATTTGAGAACCAACTAGAAACGCTGATAAAGTATGACATAATTGAACATTCTACTGGTCCGACACCGTGAGTTTACCCATTTTGGTGGTGCCAAAAATGTTCTGTGCGCATTTGTGTCGATATACGACAGGCCAAGAAAGCAATCGAAAGAGAAAGAGATTCAGGTCAACACATTGCAAACATGGTCACGCAGCTGAATGGTGCCAACATTTTCTCCCGCCTTGCTTTGAACAAAGGCTACTATCAACTGGAACTGGAAGAAAACTTTAGGTACACTACTACTTTTTAAGCTCATGTTGATTTATTCAGAAATAAAAGACTCCATTTTAGTGTGTTGTCAGCTGCAGAAATCTTTCAAGATTTCATTTGTTGAATAATTCAGCCTTTCACACATGCTTTCAACTACAAGAATGATGTACTGGTGTGTGGGGCTACTTAAAGAAACCTGATAAAGCACTCACACAAGTATGCCGTCAGCTTGCTGACGAAGGTCTCACACTAAATGCAGAAAAGAATGAGTTTCATAAAACCAGACTTAAATTCTTTGGGGATATTTCCTCTGAAAAGGGAATTGCTCCTGATCCCAAAAAGTTACAAGCATCGTTGTCTACTTACCCTCCAGAAGATGTGACCATGCTGCGATCCTTCTTAGGCATGGCCAGCTACTGCTGAAGGTACATTTGTGATTTCCCACTGTCAGTGCCCCTCTAAGACAACTAGCAAAGCGAGATGTTTCATTTGAATGGTCATCTGAATGTGACCGAAGTTTCACAAACTTAAAATGCACAGTTGAAAATGGAACTGAAATGGCTTACTTTGACCTGAAATTGCATACAGAGAATATGGTGGATGCAAGCCCGGTGGGGTTGTATGCAATTCTTGCCAACACAATGGACAGCCTGATGCTCGGACACATTGTGGCCTATGCTTGCCGAAGTCTATCTCAGACGATAGGTACTTATCATCAACCTGGGAAAGAGAGCTAAGCTGTAGTATGGGCATGTGAACACTTTCAGGTGTATCTGTACAGAAAGTATTTCACCCTTGTCATGCATCATCAGGCGTTACTCACCATCTTTGGAAATCCAAAAGACAAGATGCCCCTTCTTATCAAGAGGTGGGGATTGCATCTAAAGGAGTATGATTGAACTTTTGTGCAAAAAAACCAAGGAAGGATCAAAACCCCGCAGACTACTTTTCACGAGCGCCGCTACAGCATCACAGTACAACTTCCAAAGTGGCTCAGGCTTTCATCAATTTCATAGTAAAGTCACTTGCTCCTGCAGCTCTTCATTTTGAACAGATTCTGACAGCTACTAATACTAACAAAGACATGCGTATACTCAAAGAAATCATTACAACACAATAATTGAGGAAACATATTCGGCCTCTTACACATGATGTTGGCATGCCAATGCCCCCACCCCTGAAAAGAAAATAGCCAGTCTTTCTGCTACCCGGAGGCAGATGGGGGCATTAGCCCCTGATCTGTCCCCCGGAAGGGCAGAAAGCCCACTAAACACCAGGGATTGTTTTTTTTTATACGTAGGGCCTGGGAGCTGCCCAAAATGGGCATGCCAATGCCCCCACCCCCCCCAAAAAAAAATCACAGCCCTTCTGCCTCCTCCTGGGAGGTAGGTGGGGGCAATTGTCCCTGATCTGTCTCCTGGAGGGGCAGAAAGCACACTAGGCATTAGGGATTTATTTATTTTTTATACGTAGGGGTGGGGGCTGCCCAAAATGGGCATGCCAATGCCCCCATCCCCCAAAAATAAATCCCACAGTCTTTCTGCCCCTCAAGGAGGCATATGGGGCAATGATCTGTAATCTGCCACCAGCGCGGCAGAAAGCCCACTAGGCACCAGGGATTTTCTTTTTTATACATAATGTTGGGGGCTGCCGAGAATGGGCATGCTGATGCCCTCACCACCAAAAAGGGCTTTCTGCCACCCCGGAAGGCATTTCAGAGGAATAGCCCCTTATCTGCCCCGAGCGGGGGGCAGAAAGCACACTAGGCACCAGGGATGTTTATGGGCATGCCAGTGAGAAGCCCCATAGGCAAGAGACGCACCGAAGCAGGGGCAGAAAACCACTAGAATCCAGGGAGAGTTTGCGTGTGTGTAAACTGGAGGTTGGGTGACGGTCTGTGTGACCTTTGGCTGGCATTTTGTTGGCAATGTCTGTGGACCTGCACTTAACTAATGGTGTGGGTGGACTTGCACTCGATGACAGTGTGTGTAGATTGGCGCTTGCCTGATTGTGCGCGTGGAGTGGCGCTTGGCTGGTGGTGTAGGTAGACTGTGTGCATGGATGGTGCTTGGCTGCAGGGCTGGGCCGGCCATAGCGGGCACCGGCGTTTCCCCGGAGAACTGTTTTTCTGGCTGTGGGGTACAGTTTTGTCACTGGGGGCCGGTTTTGCAGCAATGCTGCAATATCGGGCCCCAGTAACAAAAGGGGGAAGGGTGCTTATTAATAGCACGCCCCACCTAACCCCCCAAGGCCAGTCGAGCAGCAATCTGCCAAGGCTGGTTGCTGTTCCCAGTCTGGCCTTGCTTGGCTGGCGGTGTGCTGGGATGCCGACCTGCATGGGTGGTGCTTGGCTGGCGGTGTGCATGGATATTGCTTGGCTGACTGTGTGCATTGATAGCATTTGTCTGGCTGCATACTTGGATGGCGCTTGACTGGCGGTGTGCATGGATGGCACTTGCCTGGCGGTGTGCATGGATGACGCTTGGCTGGTGGTGTCCGTGGATGGTGGTGTGCGTGTACTGACTCTTATCTGGTGGTGTGGCTCTCATGGATCCCCCTGCGTTTTCTTTTCCAGAATCTCCCGCAAACCTCAAATTTACTTACAAAGTCACATATTCCTCACATATCTGTGTGAGTTAGTTATAGGATCACCGCACAGGCACAAATTTCCTACTACCCAGCATTCCCCTTCGTCTCCCGAGAAAAATGATATCTCACTTGTGTGGGTGCCCAAAGTAGCGTCATCCTAAAAACTTATAAACAAACTGCCCTTTTGGACCAGCTTTGGGCCCCCCCTCAATCTTTGCACATTTTTGGCGCTTCCATGTAATAGGCACTTAGCCCATCCACACAAGTATCATTTTTATCGGAGGCTGAGGGGAACACTGAGTAGAAGGAACTTTTTGCCTTGCGCTGATCCCACAACTTTCTCACACAGATATTAGAGGAAAATGTGACTTTTTAGCTAAATTTGAGGTTTGCAGCGGATTCTTGGAAGGAAAATGTTGGGGGATTACCGCAAGTCACACCTCCCGGGACTCTCACGGGTATCTAGTTTTCAGAAATGTGTGGGTTTTTTAGGCTCCCCTAGATGCCTCCAAACCCAGGACCAAAAACATAGGTGCCCAACTATCTAGCACAAAACAACCTGTTTTTTCAAGGGGGTCACCTGCGTTTTTGGTCACAGGCTCAGCAGCCATTTAGGGAAACCTACCAAACCCACACATTTCTGAAACCTAGAGACCCTGGAGATTCCAGGGAGGTATGGGTTGTGTGGATCCCCAACGTTTTACACCCAGAATCCACTGCAAACGTCAAATTTAGCTGATAAAAATCACATTTTTCTTAAATTTCTGTGGGAAAATCACACCACACAGCGTTCCCCCAGGTCTCCCAATAAAAATGGTACCTCACCCGTGTGGGTGACCCAAGTACCCGCGACAGGCAAGGGCCCAAAGCGTATTGTGGAAACATCAAAATCACCTATCACAAAACGACCTGATTTTGCAAGGGTTTTTGGTCTCAGGGTGGGCGGCTATCTAGGGAAACCTACCAAACCCACACATTTCTGTAAACTAGACATCCGGCGGAGTTCAGTGTGGTACGGCTTGCATGGATCCCCCAAAGTTTTCCTACCCAGAATTCCCTGAAAACATCAAATTAAGCTGAAAAAGTCACATTTTCCCCATATTTCTGTGTGGGAATATTGTGGGATCACCGGCTGACACAAATTTTCCACCACCCAGCGTTCCCCCAGGTCTCCCGATAAAAAGGGTACCTCTCTTGCATGGGTGGGCCATGTACCCGCGACAGGCAAGTGCCCAAAACGTATTGAGAAGACATCAAAATGACCTATCACAAAATTACATGGTTTTGCAAGGGGTGCACTGGGGTTTTTGGCCCCAGCCTCGGCGGCCATCTAGGGAAACCTACCTAACCCACACATTTCTGAAAGCTAGACACCCAGGGGAGTCCAGGTAGGTATGGTTTTAATGGATTTCCCAACGTTTTCCTACCCAGAATCCTTTGCAAACCTCAAATTTAGCTGAAAAAAATCAAATTTTCCACATATTTTTGCGCTGAACCAAGGATAGTTTATGTCTTATCCCAACTACATGAGGACTTTACAGGCTGTGTAAGATAAGGGCCTAAATGGCCATTAGGATCAGGACAAGGTTGGGTTGTCGCCCCATTCTTGTTCAGCTTATACATTAATGATCTGGAGGCTTTTTTGTTAGAGGTTGAGACTGATCCTCCAAAGGTCTATCGGTCCTTTTATATGTTGATGGTTGTGTATTCATGTCCAGAACCGTGGTAGGTCTACAGACACTGCTGGACAGGTTTGTAGAGTACATGGGCAGTTTGGGGCTGCACCTGATTAAGACCACATCATATACAACAGTATGAAGCCGACCCAAAAGCAAGGTGAGAGCATTTCGGATAAGTGGCCTTTAACTACAGACAGTACCGAATTTCACTTCCTTAGGGATACCATTCGATAATAAGTGCACCTTGGAACATATTTTAAGAATGAGTTGCATGAATTTTGATCATAACAAAGCATCCATATTTCAGTTTGCAAAGAAACTGGGCTCTACCCCTCTTGAGGCAATACTTCACATATATAAAGCGGTAAACAGCCTTTTGTTCGCATGCTAAATAACGCATGCCATAACACCGCGTTTGTTACAACGACCGCGTTGTTATTTCGCATACCGTTACAACGCAAGTCGGAAGAACGACTTGCGTTAGGGGTAAGAAGGTGTTGGATTTGAAATCCAACACCTTCCCTAGTGTCCGCAGAGACTGGAGTTGGAATAGTAAATTATACTATTCCAACATCCAGCGCCCTCTAAAACCAAGTCGTTCTTCCGACTTGCCTTGTAACGGTATGCAAAATAACTACGCGGTTGTTGTAACGACCGCGTTGTTATGGCATGCGTTGTAAACGCATGCGAAAAAAAGGCCTATATTCAAATAAAGCCAGTTTCTGCAGCCTCAAATGGAGCAGGCATTTGATTCAGTTGCAACCCGGCAGTTATAGACTGATACGGCTTCAAGCTGGAACACAACCTTCTCCAAGAAATCTTTTCTTCAACAGCTCTGCATCCATTGCCGCCCCCTATAGCACCAAGACGCCCTTGGGCATGAGTTTGCGCATTACAAATTAGATTCATATTATATCACAAATGTAAGTTACAGTGGTGGCTCAAGAACTCTTTTTAGCCTTTTTTGAAGCAAAATGTAATAATGTGTTAAATTTAGTACGATCACACTATGGTTTTGTAACAATTTTTTTTAACTGAAACAAATAATAAATTAATTAATTCAGTTATAGACTGGTGAAAACAGCTTTTTGCGTAAACTCCTACGACTGCTGGAGTGTACCTACCATTATATGTCATGACTAATTAGGCCTTAAATATCTGGACAATATTATCAAGATATCACCGACATTACTGTGGCTATCCATGTGGTGCCGACCTGAAGCAGCCCTTAAAGCAGTGATCATAGATTGCTTGGCTCCAGATAAGGCGTGTCATATTCAATGGCTGCAGCATGTAAATACGCAATTGTATTCAATTCAATCGTCATGATTTTACGACAACTCTCAGGATCTAGATAGGCACACCAACTCACTCTGCAAAAATGAACTGTTGGCTCTTACTGCAAATAAAAGGGTGGAGTTGGAGAGTGGTTAAAACGTTGGTGGGGGCCATATGTCTCATTGATGACAACCAACCGCATAGAGCCTCATTTGCTTAATATTCCTAGTTCACTGTTGTACTACTTAGTATGTTTTCTGTTTAATATGGCCCATCTGCTGGTCTACTGTGATATAGATTTAGCAACTGTACATCAACTCAAACACAGCTGCATTTGTTTTTTTTCTGCAATTTATACAGGGATGCAAGAATGACACTCTAACCTACTTCTTCGATCTCTTATACCACGCAGGCCAGCGTCTCCAATTATCACACAGTGGACTAGTATCACATACAATATATGGGTTTATCACAGCCTCTGTAAGACTGCGTAAAGCGGTTGGGAAATACTTACACTGTACTAATTGTACCCCACTCCAATGTCACCAATTCAGGGCTCTTGCTGAGTAGGGCAATTTGAAAGTGTTTCCATAGCATGTTTTTCCTGTAAATGACAGGGTATGAAGTTAATCGAATATGGTCTGACGCACTTTATTGTTTTAATTTTGTCACACATCAGAGTAAACCGCAGTGAAACTCGAATCACAGGAACGGCTATCAACTGTATTGTAACTATTGCATTTTAATGTACTGTTTATGTTTGTATCCTTTGATATGGTCCCCCTGTCTCTGAAAGCGCCCCTTTCATAGTCAGGGTGACCCTACATGTCCAATGCATTGATAGGAATTGTATGCTACAGGGGACAGGCCTAAGGGCACCATCATAGTATTGATAATAATCAGAGCTCGAGTTGGGGTACCATGCGGGTGAACAGCATACCCCCACTTATTTTACCGGGAGCTTGATAACTGGAGCAAATGGAGCCACACATTCACTCTTTGGCCTCTCTGGGGCGAGATCGGAGCTCATTTAGAACGCTGCTCACACGCTGGCTTCTCTGATGCAATCGCATCTAAGGTGTGAGCGAGGGGAGGCAATGAGTCTGATGGTGCAAGCCACCTTTTGTAACGTCACTTCCTGTCGTGATGTCAGTGTCCCCCCACTTCTTTTTTTAGGACTTGTACCCTGATAATAATCCATTTTGTAAAGCGTGAACATATCACCCCTTAAGTTTTCAAAGCGCTGGGGGCCGTCGGGGAGATTAAGTGAGCTAATGCTCAGAGTCACGTGACGCTGAACTGAGCTTCCGCCGGCGATGGAACCGTGATCCTGAGCTCTGGAGTCAGCCGCTCTGGCCGCTGCGTCACACCTCTTCCCTTTTTCCCAACAGAGTATATTTGTATAGCACTTTGATGCTGGCACTTTATGTTATTGGCTGTGAGAGGTTTTCTATTAATGCTCCTAAAGTACGCTGTCCTAAGTGAAGGGGTATGCCATGTTATGAATTTGATTATGCACTGTATCCCAATTGTTGCTTTTCGATTACCCCTGCCCTTGTTACTGTCCTGTATTAGAGAATGTTTTATTTCTGGTCTTTAATTCTCTGCAATCGTTGTGGAATCTAGGATTGATCAATAATTGTATTGTAAACAAACGCCAAAAAGACCTGATTAATACAGGCTGAATCCACTTTCATATATAGGATTGGGAATGGGTTTTCAACTTATATTACCCACAAAATATGTTTTCGTTTGTCCACAATTTTTATAGCCCAAATTAGATTATTATATTTCTAAAAAATCTTTAAGGTTGTCAGTCACTGCGCTCCAGATATACCCCCCACCTAAACAGGTGTATAAACAACAAAAAATTGTGAATAAGCGAGATAGCACCTCACATGCGCTACACCAAAGGAGCTTACTGGTTGGTTCTCACCAGTTGTGCCCACGTTTCTCATCATAGGTAGCTATCTCACCTGTGAAAACAAAGAAAAACTGGTTTGCAACATGCAGTTGTTTTTAACTTTGAGTAAGCTCACGAGTTTTGAATAAAATTGGCATCTGGTGTACGTGAGGCTTAACTCAATCTTAACATTACGGGGTCTCTTTCTTTTTCTTTTGTGTGATATATACAAACACTTTTTTCACCATTCTTGTTTGTACTGGACACTTTTTCTTTGTTTTCACAGGTGAGATAGCTACCTATGATGAGAAACGTGGGCACAACTGGTGAGAACCAACCAGTAAGCTCCTTTGGTGTAGCGCACATGAGGTGCTATCTCGCCTATGCACAATTTGTTGTTGTTTATACACCTGTTTAAATGGGGGGTATATCAGGAGCGCAGTGACTGACAACCATAAAGATATTTTTAGAAATATAATAATTTAATGTGGGCTATGAGGATTGTGGACAAACGAAAAAAAATAATTGTGGGTAAGACAAGTCGAAAACCCATTCCCAATCCTATATATGAAAGTGGATTCAGCCCGTATTGATGAGGTCTCTTTGCTGTTTGTTTATGTTTTGAGTGGAGGGCGACCTGATCAATTCTCCCTCTATAGCTCCTTATTGTGAGAGACAATAATTTTATTGTGACTACTGCACTTTATATTGTGCTGTCCTTGTCTTTTAACTCGCCGACCTTGGCTGTAAAAGCGTTCCTCTCATTGTATGGATCCTGCGCACAATCAATTTATTGATAGGAACTGTATGTCACTGGGCGTAGTTCCAAAATCACTTATAGACCCGCCTTGTGGCTACTAATAATTGTAACCGAGCTTATGCACTTCTTAAGCTGCAGCTGACGCCTGCCTTTTACTTTATTATCAATTCCTTTCATATGTTTGATTTTAAGTGCCTGGCATCTGACCATGGAGACGCAAATTATTTTATACCTTTTTTTATATGTAACAATTTTAGCTTATGTGATCCAATTGTGAATATAATGTATTGTGTGCTTTTATGGTTTAGTAAACCGAATAAAGATTTTATACTATGACAGATAAAACTATATGCATCACATTCAGCACCCAACGATGAAGAAATTGCAAATATGAAACGAAGAAAGATAAATTAGACAATTTAAAAAGGCTCCTCTGTTAAGGTGAGACAAAGCTGCATCCATACATTTGACTAAATTAGCAGTCATTCGTAAGCCCTAACCCCTTAATACACACCTCAATACCGCGAAGTCTTGGCGGCAGCACTTTTTAATGAGGCATGAGGCCTTTTCTTCTTTCACCCAGTAATAATGGGCGCTCGCGCACAATATGGAGTAATGATTCACTAGAAGCGTTGCAGCAGCGGCCGCGTGTTGTGCGGTTTTTAAATGATGGCCGTGCCTGATTTACGCATACACACAAAGCGCTGCCCAGTCTTTTTTGCTAATGGGGCAGAAAGATAGTGTGCAGGCTTCTCTTCTGAGAAACTACCAGAAAAGTAGTCTGACATTTTCATTATAATAAAAGCCTAAGGGGCATATCAGCAACGCGGCGCTATGAAATTATCGCCACTTTTGCGTCAGTTTTCAGGTGAAAAGTGGCGATAATTTAATCGCCTTATCAGCAAAGACACGCTATCGCGTGTTCTGCTGACTTAGCGCCCGTCACAACAATGCCCCGCTTTGCATCTCTAATGAGATGCAAAGTGGGCGTTCCGTCCCAAAATAACTGGAGAAATGTCGCTAACCGACATTTCTCCAATTATCAATGGGCACTCTAACAACCATAGCGATAAGAAAAATAGCGCTAACCGCGGTTAATGCTACTTTCCTTACGCCTGCTTTTAGTTTGACTTAGCCATGATATCCAATGGAAGGTGGATATCATGGTTAAGTCTGCCATGCCCTATCAGCAAGCTATCGTCAAACGTTGTGCGATTATCACTGGATTTCCAGCGATAATCGCACATTCAGCAGCTTGCGCCTGGAGTTTCATCGATTTTGAGATAAGCGTTTCTGATAGCACGCTATCTCAGCGATAAAATTCAGCGCTAGCCGGCGATAATTATCCTCGCGCTAAGCGCACTGAGCGATAATTATCGCCGGCCCTTGCTGATATGCCCCTAAGTTCTCCTAATAAAGAACAATGCTTTGGCCTGTTTTTTTTGTATTTTTTTAATAGAGAGTCAAAAAAGACCCTTAAAATAGAGGTCTCAGCAGAAGGTTTGCAGCTAAGGTGCTCAGTGCCTTACGCCATGAAATGACTAGGCGGAATTTGAAAAACCGCTTGACAAATTTACGCTCAACTCCGCGAAAAACAGAGGGCCTAAAATTGCGACAGACGGCTGCTGACAATTTAATTCTAGTCTTATTTGCCGTCAAAAAAATATCTAAAACCTTTACATTAGGTACATAGGGGCAGATTTACAAGCCCTTTGCACCACTTTTGCGTCTCTTTTCCCATGTTATAAGTGACGCAAAAGTGGTGCAAGGGGCTTGTAAATCTGCCCCATAATATAAAAAGCCTAATTTCCCTGAAAATGCCACCAGGCCATAATCGAGAGATGGTACACATTTTGCATGTTTGAAGGAGTTTTTTTGTTTCTTGAAGGAGTGTAACAGTTTGATGTTCCAAGTTGTTATAAATACATCGAATGGCACATATTCAAGGTTGGAGCCCTAAATTAAAAAATTGAAGAGATTTTTACGTAGCCCACTGCGGTCGGGATCCCCGTCGGATTTTAAGGTTAGAATTAATGTTTACCAAATGTATTCACTGTGCAGCAAGATCATTTTCAAATCTTGTGAATATTACAAAAACGGTAAAATATCTAAAATGACCAGCTGAAACAGGTGTAATCAACGAAAGCGTGTCTTTGTCTAGAAAAAATTATAAACTTTATTGCCCTGTCAGCAAGTCTACCATTCGGTGACCATACCGTAAAAGAACGTAAAGAGGTTAATAGAGTAAGTACGTTATGCATTTATAGAGCGCGCAAATGCGAAGGCATCTTGGCGCTGAACATGTAATGTGTAACGAGAACTGTTCCAGAGCGAGAAAAAATTAATATTTGCTTAGATGGAAATACCTAGGTCTTGAGCATTTTCCTGAACAGGAGTCTATTTGGTTGTAACCTAGTTACGACCGGCAGCGAATACCAGAGCTTAGCTGCCTGATTGGAAAGGCTTCTTCCTCTCCTTCTAGCCCTTCACATTTTTGGGACCTGAACTAGTCCTTTATTGGCTAATCTAAGGTCCCGCCGCGGGATGTGCCAAAGAAAACGTTTCTGTAAGTCCAACGCCCCCCCTCCATTTAGTGCTTTATGCACCAGACACAGAGTTTTAAATTCAATATGGTGTTGGACTGGAAGCCAGTGGAGCTCCCTAATACTGTTGGAGATAGGATGGTATTTCAGGATGTTGAGCAACACCCGAGCTGGGGCGTTCTGCAGAGACTGAAGTTTTAATAATTGACGTTTATCAATGCAAAGAAAAAGCGCATTGCAGTAATCAATTCTAGAAAGAATCAATGCGACTACCACAGTTTTTCAGAGATCCCGGAGGACTAAACGGAAGAATTTTACGCAGGATCTTTAGGAGGAAGAAACACGAGGGGGTCAGGAGATTGCACTGGCCTGCGCGGTTTAGCTGATCATCAAACATGGCTCCTAAGTTTCTAACCTTTCCAGTGGGTTCAGGACACCGCCCTGCCCCTGCTGGCCACCACAAAGGATTCTAAATTGATGGTCCACAACCTCCGTTCTATCTGTACTCAGTTTAAGATAATTCAGATGCATCCACCCCATGGATGGGGTACAGTTGTGGTTAGTAAGCCCCATGTTTTATCTGCATAAACAAAATAGACCTTCTATCTGTTGTATCGTGTGCCAAGTTAAGGTAAACATCAGCTAAGGCACATATTCCCCTGCCCTCCCATACCCTCCCCAACTCTTTTTAAATATAGAAACCAAATTTGGGAGATTGTGCAGCATATACTTGGAGGCTGTTTGTAACTAAAGATTCGTCAGCAGTAGGCATTGAAACTACCTAAGCATTTTTAGGTCTTGCCTTAGGTCTTGCCTGCACAACGCAATTCATTCGGCTCAAAACCCACCCACAGCATACCATTAATTGTGTTCATTGTCACTCTCATTTGTAATCTTTCAATTGCTTATCTCGCATAGGCTTTCCTTCCTTTCTTGTGTTAGGTCCTCTCTGAGCATGGACCAAGTGCATGTGTTCTTCATCATCGTTATTCCTTGTTGTTGGACCTAGCCCTTTATGTTAGGTCATCCCCAAACGTTTTGCCTTCAACCTCCTGTTTTCTGAACCCGTTTTTTGCTGACTTTTAGGACTCTGCTCACTTTACCACTGCTAACCGGTGCTAAAGTGCTTGTGCTCTATCCTTTAAACATGGAAGGATTGGCTTACACCCAATTAGCATATCAGATTAACTTGTATGTCTCTAGTAAAGTGGTAATACACATGTTCAGAGCCTGTAATTAAATGCTACTAGTGGGCCTGCAGCAAAAATTAAGGCACCTACTTAAGTAACCCTTTAAAAATGTCAGACCTGCCATTGCAGCCTGTGTGTGCAGTTCTAAACTGCCATTTTGACCTGGCAAAATAAATCTTTTGCCATACCTGAACCTTCCTTTTTAATACATAGAAGTCACCCCTAGGGTAGACCCTGAAGAGGGCAGAGTGCAGTGTGATTTATATTTTAGACATGTACTTTTCAGTTTTGCATATCCTGCTAGTGAAATAATAATACATTCATTTTTCACTACTGAAAGGCCTACCTCTCCATAGGATAACATTAGAGTTACCTTATTATATTTAATAAGCTGTAATGTATTGGGAGCAGGTGGATAGGTCGAGTTTGGTGTCTAAAGCATGGTATTTAAAAGAATTGATGTATTGAAATGTTTTTTTTTTTAAAATACAACGGAAGGCAGAGTTCTTAGAAGCCTGGCCTCACTTAATACAGCTCTTTCTGTGCCTGCTTTAAGGCTAGAATTTGGATTGAGAAGGGCTTTGGTGCAGGGCCTTGCAGGGGTAGTGTGCTAGGCCATGTGCCTAGCAAAGAGCGATTACAGTACACTTACGTTCTGGCTACGAAAAGAAATGTAGATGCCCCAAAAGAAAATGTATTAATTTGCAGAAATGTTGTTAGTGCAGCAGATCTGCTGCAATTAGACCCTTCCCTGATGTTTACTTTGATGCCACAGCAACTAAAAGTTACTTTAAAACAGGCCACCTGGTCCTTAAGTTTTTATATGGACATGGAGGCCTGTACTGTAAAGAGGGGTAACCATCCGGCTATTGATTCTTGTTTGATAAAAACAAGTGCAGGCTTATATTTCGTGGAATCTGCCTCATGTAGTGCACAGTTTCTGGATACTGCTTAGGCAGGATATGCTCCCTTTAAATACCCTCTTGGCTAAATGGTATGGTCATCAGCGGTCTGTAACCTGTGTACAAATGGTCGCAAGATATTAACCATGCTCTATTTATTTGCCCTGCTTTGCTTATATGTCAGCAGAAATGGTTGAGTTCAATATGTTTGCAGTTGTCTATTCTCTCAGATTCAGCAGTACTACAGTCACTTTATGTTCCTCAGAATGAAATATTACGTAACAGAGTTTGTAACTTTTTTAAGTTTCTTTAAAGTTATATGTAGGTGTACTAGTTTGTACGTCGTAGAGGTTGATAGGGTTTCCTAAGAGGGCATTCTTAACCTCTCATGTATCAGCTATTTGAATTGTCTTATTGCTACTTTGTGGTTTAAAAATTAATTCTTTATATAATTCTTAAAACCTTGCACTGATGGCACGTAAGACACTATATATCCCGTTTTGTATAACATGTTGCTACTTACTGGGATTTTGTTCAATGAAAATGTTTAGATCCTAGGATATATTCTATGATTGTTGTAGCTTTCGGTGAATTGGTGCATTTTACTATGTGTATTCAATTGTAAAAAAAGATTTTATTTTATTTATATGCATGTAAGTTTGAGATTTTGTGTGGACCTCTTTGGAGTTCTGTAACATAAAATAAATAAAACTTTAAACTAATTAAAAGCCCTCTTTAATGGTAAAGCTAGATTTTTTATTATACTGTTCTGAAAATGCCGCTCTCTGGTTTCAGGGAGGACCTGGCCTATTAGTTCAGGCTGGACTGTTCCCATGGCAAGCAGCATCAAGACTGATCTGCATATGCCTGTGTCTGAACTGGAACGTGTGACGTGCAAAAAAATTATGAATTTAACCCAGATCTGTGACTGGGATGAATGTTTAATTGGTACAGCAGTCCAGCCATCATCTGTTCTTTTTGCTATAGTAAGGCAGCATTTTCTCATCATAACCATTTGGTGCCTGCAGCCTGATCCTGGGTCATATGGCTAGATGTATTTGGGTGCAGGAAATTTCAAGCACCTCTAGGAGTGGAAATCTGTGGACGTTTCTCCTACTTCAAAGTAGGCATGGGGTATAAATATTGGACCTCAGACCCCAGCTCTTCAGTACACTTCTGGACATGTGGAAGACTCTGCCAGAAAGAAGGACTGCTAGGAAGAAATCTGAAAGGACTGCCACTCTACTGCCTTGCTGCCCTTATACCCTCTTGTCTGAGTGAGAAGGACTGGACCTGCAACTTGTACACAGGACCACCAGAGTGACTGCAAGGGCTAGTATCTTGTAACCAGCACCTGGACTCTGCCACTATGAGTTCCACCCTGCCAAGTGGTGCCACGCAGGTCTTGGACCATTGGAATTGGGCCCTAAAGGAGCTTTGCCAGCCCATCTGTGTACCCATCACAACTGAGGCATCTCATCTGCTGCAAGGTGCAAACCCGAGCAGAACCCATGCATCACCTCTGCTGCATGGACGTTCCCTTTGCAAGGTCTTTGCATCACTGCAGCAGCCTCATTGGATCTGCCACTATGCGATCCATCCTCAATGCAGACCCTCGCATGGCAGGTTCCTCATCGAAGGCATGCTCTATGATGACTCAGCATTCTGCATCGCAAGACCCGCCAGTACTTCTGAACCAGCCAGTCCGCAACGCATCCTCAACGCAGGACTTCACTTCGCAAGTTCACTCATTGACAGCTTCCTCAACGATGATGAATCACAACCTTGCATCACAGATATGCAGCTCCTCGGAGCAGACACTTTGTGATGTATCTCAGACCCGGACCTTGCATCGCCTCGAAATGCTCTGCAACCAGGATTTAAGGTACACTTGTTGAGCGGGCCTGACTGGTTCCCTGTAGCTAGCCTACACTCCATCGTGACCATCCTAAACTTGTGACTTTGTCCAGGTCTAGGGCAACCAGATATCCACAGTTGGCTCTTTGAGATTTTTGGTGCTATTTTCACAGAATTCTTTAATCTTGTATATCTCCGGTTCTACTGATTGTATTCTTTCGTTTTGGTCTTTGTTTATTAAAATATACAATTTTTTTAATTTAGTGTGCGATTTTCTTGTGTTGTTTTTTCGCATTATTACTGTTTGAAGAGTTGCACAAATTCTTTACACAATGGGTCCGATTCACAAAGATAAACTGAGACAAAAGTCTAACTTTACGACTTTCAGTATTCACAAAGGACATTTACGATTAGTAAAGTTAGACTTTGGTCTCAGTTTACCTTTGTGAATTGGCCCATTGTCTCTGTAGGCCTGACTGCTCTGTGCCAAGCTATCAGAGGGCTGAGCACAGGTTAATTTAGGGTTTATTTGTGCCTCACCCTGACAAGGACTGCGGTGTCTGATTTCGTAGAGTTTCACCCTCTCAACCAGTAACCCAATTTCTTTCACTCGTCTTTTTATAATGCACAATTTAAAAAAAAATAAGTTTTCAGTATTCCTGAATGTAAAAAGCACTTTCCTGCTTTTAACAAACCTAAGGCTTCTTATTAATGTTGCCTTCACCCTATCTACCAGCTTCGATAGTTACATTTACAACGGTACCACTCTATGCCACTCTACACCACTCTACTCTACACCACTCCACTCTACACCACTCTACTCTACGCCTCTTTACTCCATGCCACTCTATTCCATGCCACTGTACTCCACCCCACTCTATGCCACTCCATGCCATACTATTCCACTCTACTCTATGCCACTTTCTGTCATGCCACTCTATTCTTGTCACTCTACATCACTGTACTCTATGCCACTCGACTCCACACCACACCACACCCCACTCCACTCTACACAATCCCACTCTATGGCACTCCACTCCACTCTACACCTCTCTATACCACTTCATGCCACTCCACATCACTCTATGCCCTTCACTTTACGGCACTCCACTTTCCACCACTCCAATCTACTCTATGCCACTCTGCTTTGCTTCATGACACTCAATTCTACATCAATGTACTCTATGCCACTCTAAGGCACTTCACTCTACGCCATTCCAGTCTACTCATTGCCACTCTACTCTATGCCACTACACTCTACCCCACTCCATGCAACTCTATTCTGCACCACTCTAATCAACACCACCCTTTGGCCACTCTATGTCACTTCACTTTAGGCCACTCTACTCTGCGCCAATCTACTATATGCCGCTGCACTCCACTCTACTCTATGCTACTGGACTCCATGCCCCTTTAAATTATGCCACTCTACGTCACTATAGTCTACCCACTAAACTCTATGATCCTTCACTTTATGTCACTCTATACTGCGCCACTCCACTCTATACTAATCTATATGCCACTCCACTCTACGCCACTCTACTCCACTTTTCTCTACGCCATTCTCCTCTATGCAACTCTTCTCTATGCCATGCCACAAACATTGGACAGCCTCGCTGCTCTACAACATTGCTAAAAGACACAGGAAAAGCCAAAAGCTTTCACAGAAGCAAGACCTATTGGCTTTGCCAATGCTTATTATCATTTTATGACAAGAGCCTGCATATTTTCACAGTCGATATTAGCTGAGTTACCCATGCAATCAAGAGCATTTCAGAGATAAATATGCAAAATCCTTTTCGCTCTTCCTCTAAGTTTATTATTGCCAGGATTTATTCTATATGCACAGTAGCAAAAGAAAGGAAGGAGCTCACAAGCCTAAGATTCTTCAATATAAAAAATATCAATATCAGACAAAAATTACAAGTGCCTCATCTCTAAGATACTTGGCTAACCCACCCACTTTCCAGGAAATAAACATACATACATACATTTTACTCATTGACTAACAGATCTTTCACTTTCATTCCGATCAACACATATTTATACTTTGGGCCCTATCCAATCCTTCTTTGGGCAGGCAACTCTTACTCATGAAATCCCGTAAGAAAGTCACACCTCAGTCTGGAGAAAGGTACAACTACTGACCGAAACCTCTATGTGAATCAGACCTGGAACCTGAAATAATCTACTTTTGGCACAATCTGACCTAAAATGTCTCATCCATGCTTTTATCTTGACTAGATGTCTTTTTAATTTCTTTTCTCCATGAATCTGAAAATTGAAGTGTTAATATACAAAAACTGATCAAATAAAAATTCAGGAGAAGAGATGGCTTTCCGCACACTTCGAGACAAACTCTCAAATTCGTTAACAAGCTGAAAACATCAACTTTGCTGTCGAAGTATACTTTGATAAGAATTATTTTCTTCAAACAATACTGATATTTCCATTGAACTGACTTCAAGTAAAATGCACCCATGGTACAATGAATTCATTTTAGATTTCAGTTCACCCGTTCCTCACGTGGCAGGGACACAATGGTCAGAAAATCAAAGTTGTCTTGGTAAGTTATTTTCATACACAGCAACATCATGCATTCGACTCTTCAAGCTTTTCGTACAAAAGATAATCAAAGCAGCTGAACTAAGAAGGTTTATTGCTTAAGACCTAAGATTTGTCTCACTATCAAAAATACTAAAGAAGGACAGGATCTGTTTCATAAAAATGTTTCAGTAAGGAGGCGTGACATGGCTTAGTGCCTGATTTAGAGTTCGGAGGACAGAATGGTCCATTACTAAGGTGACGGATATCCAGTTCGTCATCTTACAAGTGCAGCCATGGTCTGTGCAGGTAACAGTGGTGGGGCCAGGTGGGGGGAATTTCAAGGGACGATGCAGAGGGAGAAGGTAAATAAATAATTAATTTTCCCTTGTTATCATCCGTTAGAATCCCCCTACCCCCCCCCAGCCCGGCCCCACTGCTGTTACCTGCACGGACCGCGGCTGTACAACTGGCATTTGATGTAATGCACTTGTACTACGGGGGACAGGGTATCCGTCAAGTATGTGAAAGAGTATCCCGTTTATCTACCTTGATGCACGCCCTTACTCTGGGGGTTTCAAAAGTAAGTCACACCTATTCAAGAAAGAAAACTTTATGAACAGTGTTCATGTTACTGGTTCCATTGTAGGAGCAGAAACAGGCAGCTAATGTCAACATTTTTCAAAGTCCTCTTAACTTAAATTGTGTTATGAAACAGGCAAATTGTCTATGAATCCAGTGATATTATTAACCTTACTCAAAAAGCTTGCCTCCATTAGTAGGTGTTACTTACTTCTGAAACTGACAGAGTAACTCATAAGTATGCCACACACCCTTACAGAAATATATTTGTGAATCAGGTCATGTGCTGTCACAGCACCCTCCAGAGGAAGTACAATGGCAGCAGTTAGGGTCTGCAATAGTGATGGTATCAAAATATGTGGGTCCATCTGATCTGAACATAACTTTAAAATGCAGGCTTATATCACAGACATAAAGGGGCTTATTTTGATGTCAGGCGGATGACGCCTAAACACGATACAACCGCAAATGGCGCAGTAGCATACTCCCACTCCTCTATGGGAGCTTGTGTTACGCCCGTAAACCGCCCATAACTCAAACTCTCATAGTGGAATGGGCGTCTGTGTTCATCCCTGCACCCTGATGCAGGCACCTCAAGGTGCCTGCCACAAGGTGCGGGGATCAACAAGAGGGCGCCTATAGTGGCCCCTCGGCCCCCAACCGAAGACCGAAAACAGAAGGGTGCCCTCTAGGGGCCCCCAAACGTGCTTTTCAACAGGGTTTCCATGTCAAAAAGGCCAGCATGGAAACCCTTCCATAAACCAGAAACGCCTCCCATTTGGATTACGGGCCGGTCTCCAACTGGCAGACGGGATCCTGGAGCCCGTTGGAAGCCAGCCGGAATGACCAGCCAGTTTCAATTCCTACTATCTGTATTGTAACCAGCCAGTCGGAATTGAAACAGATGATCTCTGTCGTAAGGCATTACGACTAGGATTGGAATCGGGCCCAAAGTCTAATGACGTTCATTAGACCCTATGATTTCACGACATAGTTAGAATTAAATGTGTTCTTTGTACAGTTCTCTGCCTGTCCAATGGAACTACTATAGCTGTGAGCATTACACTATTCATACATTTACACAAGGTTACACGCCCTTCATTCTGCCATCAACACAAGCATTATATGTGAAAAAAGCCTATATAGAGTAATATATTAGCGATGGTCAGCATTCTTTGTGACAAGGCCCTTATAAAGAAATATGTTAGCGGTGTGGCCAAATAGTAAACAATGTATGATCATGCAAGTGTGGGTCAGGCTTGTGCAATACGTATCAGCATTTGGACCCAAAAAACACTTATGTGTCTAGTATACACCCTCCAAGAAGGACTGACAATACACATTGATCCTGTGACCATGACTTTCCTTGGGGTTAAACGGTGTCTTCACACACTTGTAGGTGGGGGCTGGCACTGAGATGCTTCTCACACATTTTTGGGACCCTCCTTTACAATTCCATATTTACATCATGATAAAATTACCGATTCATGTATACATCTTTACATTTACCTTACTTCTGCAATTGTACTATGTAACAATTGCATTGTGTAGGAAATTGGGTGACTGGTTGAGGGGAGTGAAACCCTACTCAAGCAGCAATCACAATTCTCATGAGGGTGAAACAGCAGCAAACCCTAAATTAATCGGTGCTTAAGCCTCTGGTAGCTTGGGCCAAAAGAAGTCATACTTAACTTAGAAGAAATTTATAAAGTATTTATGCAGCACTTCAAACAGTAATAAAGTGAAAACACAACACAAGAGAAATCCCAGATGTATTCAGGAAAATAGAGAAACATTTAATACATTTGAGACCAAAATGACAAAAATGCAGTTAGGAGAACAAACGATATGCAATTTTAAAGATTTAGGTAAAAATAGTGCTAAAAGCCCAAAGCTCCAACTGTAGTTATCTGATTGCACCAGACCAGGACAAAGTTACAAGTTCAGGTCAACAGCTATGGCAAGTGGGTCAAATACAGGGAGAAAGTTAGTTTGGCTGAGTGCATTATGTCCTTGGTGCACAGTCTGCACAGTGTTGCTTTGCTGGTCTGGCAGATCACCTTCAGGCTCACTTCCAAGGACACAGAACTGGGTGTCACTGCTTGGGAGGCAGGGCTCACAGCAGACAGAGTGCAGAAGGTGGGTACAAGGTGGTTGGAGCAGAAGTGGCTACTCCGCTATGGCGGAGGTACGCCCCTCCCCCCCAACAGCAGCAGCTGCAAAAATTGAAAAATAAAATGATAATAAAGCATGTTTATCATCATTTTATTTATCTCCATAGCATCAAGTCTAGGGGGTGGGGCCATGAGGATGACAGACACAAGGGGAGTAGTAGTTGCACTGTTGTTAGTGTGCATGTGGGTTTGGCAGGCTGTCTCAGGATGGCCAAACAAACATGTGCACTGAAGCTGTCTCCAACCCGAGCTGCGTTGCAGGGTTGTAGACAGCAGGCACAGAGTCCCAGTCTCTCTAGGAGTGCAAATTCAGGCCGCTCAGGCCAATACTGGCAAGGCTCTCATACATGAGAGCGGCGTTAGAATTGGCTGCAGTGCAGTCTGGGAGCCTGTGCGTGCAGTGGAGCCAGAAAAATGGCAATGAGGCGATGCGGAAGGCATTCAGGTATGTTTTATTTTTGTGTTGCTTTTTATGTCATGTCTTCCCCTCCCCCTGCCACTTTGCCCCAACACCAGCCACAACTAGGTTGCAGTCTGTCATGCCAGTGAGGCTCTAATCAGAAGGCCAGCCAACTATCCCTTGGAATCACTCTGGTGCGCCTGGGCTCAAGATGCAAGTCCAGGCCTTCTCACTCAGGCTGCAGGGTAGCAGAGTATCAGGACAGCAAATTAGCAGTCATTCTTGCAGCAGAGAAGCACAGCAGTCCTGACTCTTCAACCAGTCCAGAGGTGTACTGAATAGTTGGAACCAAAGGTCCACTGTTTGTGCCTGGTGCCAGATTTGAAGTAGGTGAGCTTTCAAGTGGGTTCCACTTCCAGAAGTTTCTAAAATGTCTTGCCTCCCTGCACTGGTCCCAGCTGTGGGCACAAAGACTAGTGTGCAACCCTATGTGAGTGTGCTGAGGCAGACTCTGTTATGTGCAAGTGTGCTAGGTGACAGCTCTGCCCCCTCATCAAGTGAGAGATGGCCCATCCTGCCACCACTATTCCCCTTTTATTTCTCTGCCTTGGAGTAATACACAAAGATCAACTGCCAGCTAAGCAAAATTATGTGACCCAGGTTACAGGCTGCAGTCACCAAATAGGTTAAGAAAATGTAAACTTTCTAAAAGTATATATAACCAAGTACCCTAACTGAAATTATTTAAAACACACTTTAAATTCTAGGACAAGTAAACAAATTGTCTTGACCTGTGGAGTTATTTCCAATTATTTGTTTTTTCTTGAATGTTTTTATAAATACACTTAAACATGTCCATTAAACCACACTTGCACAAACGTATGATTACACCCTAGGATACTATACATTGCTTTAAGAAAACTTATACTGTGATTACATAAGCACACAAAAATACATTTCAATTTGTGCTTGGATGACCAGTCTTAAAATGTAGAAGAATGCAGAGGTTCACTATTACCACTATTATTTATATAATGGCCCTCTTGCTATTGGTGTCCATTGGGAGTTCTAAATCAGTTTGTTACAACAGACCTTATCAATTTTGAAGTCTTCTCTTGGATGTATACTGTAAGTTTTATGTCCAAATAAGACACTCCCCAAGTATGGTATTTCTTTTAGGTTTTCCACAGGACTCTGCGACTGAAGAGAGCAGAACCATGGAAACGTGGCACCATGACAAAATAAATAGGAACCTAAAAAGAGAACAGAATGAAGTTAATGAAATACAGTAGAAGAATTCTTGTGAAGGACAACAAATGCCCCCCAATCTAAAGAGAATGAGCATTTAACCAGTCAGGTTCCTGAAGAGAAACCAAAATAAATAAGAGGTTTGAAAAGCATCGACAGAAATACTTGGGGAGTGTCTAACTAGGATAAAAAACGTACAGTTGACATTTAAGTAAAGACTTCAAAATCAACAGTCTATTGCAACGTACTGATTTAGAACCCCCAGGGACACTAATAGCAAGAGGGCATTTACATAAAAAATAGTAGTAATAGTGAAACTCTGCATTCTTGTACATCATAAGACCGGTCATTCAAGCATGATTTGAAATTGATTTCTTGTTTGTTTATGTAATCACAGTAAACGTTTTGTTAACCCCTTCGACGCTCATGACGGAACGGTTCCGTCATGAGCGTCGGTTGAGCTGTGCTCATGACGGAACCGTTCCGTCATGACCACGCCCGCGCAAGCAGCAGTCAGCACAGCGGGGGAATCCGCCCCGCATGGAAGGGGCTAAAGCAATGTATAGTATTATAGAGTGTAAAAATATGTTTGCCAGAATGGGGTTTATCTGACATGTTGAAGTGTATTTGTTAGACTTGGCATCATTGGTGTGGTTTCCCCTGCCTTTTTGCCTCTGCCTCTTGTATTTTTGATGCTGTGCCGGAATTAGTTTTTGCTGGCTTAGATGCATTGGGCACTTTTACACTGCTGGTCGGTGTCAAAGTGCAAGTGCTCCCTGTGTAAATTGTTATTACACTTGGTTCTCCCTGATTGGCATATTTGATTTACTGGTAAGTCCGTAGTAAAGTGCACTGAGAGTGCCAGGGCCTGTAAATCAAATGCTACTAGTGGGCCTGCAGCACTGATTGTGCCGCCCACATGAGTAGCCCTGAAAAGGTATCTCAGGCCTGCCACTGCAGTGTCTACGTGCATGTTTTAAACTGCAGTGTTGACCTGGCAAGTGAACCCACTTGCCAGGCCATAACCTTCCCCTTTCTTACATGCAGGCGACCCAATTGTAGGCCCAAGGTACCTCTATGGGCAAGGTGCAGTGTCTGTGAAAGGTAGGACATTTACTGGTGTGTATGACATGTCAAGATAGTGAAATACTGCCAAATTCGTTTTTCACTATTGAAAGGCTATCTGCCCCATAGGGGAGATTGGGAGATACTTTGTAACATCTTACATGTATAACTTCCCATTGGGACAATATTGAGAAACAAAGTTTAGGCTCTCTGAAATTAGAATTTAATAACACATCTTTTAGTAAAGATGTTTTTTAAATTGTGTGTTAGAAAATGCCACTTTTCTTGTTTAACCATACTGTGTACCCCTGCCTGTCTGTGTATTGATTGTCTGGTTTTGGAGTGACAGCGGCTGGGGATGTGCATTCACTGTAGGCAGCCACTGGGGGGTTGAGGTTTGCCTGGCCATTGATGGATGACTCAGAGGTAAGCTGAATGGGGCATGGATGAATTTAGAGTAGTGGAAGGAGTTGTCCTTGTACCTAAATAGGGCATGTCCCCCTTGCACAATTCTGTCTCCACCTTGTGTGGTCATATTGCACCAGTGAAGACGGAACTGGTTTGGACTGGACCCAGAGACCCTTGGACAAAGTGAACAAAGACAAAATAGGGTATACATAGTAGACCTTAAACCCCAGAACTTTAGATCAGTTCTGGACTCAAGAGGAACCTTTGCCAAGGAGAAGAGCTGGAGAGCTGTGAGGAGGAATGCTTCCCCGTTGCTGTGTGCTGTGTGGAGTTGGTCTGCAGTTGCTGCTTCTGCCATGGAAAGGACAAAGACTGGAATTTTGCTGTGAACCTGCTCGACGAAGAATCTCCCGGGTCCTGTGTGTGCTGGCCTCCTGTTCTGAGGGACACAAAGACTTCACCCCCAGCTCCCCTGAAATCTATTGCTGAGAGTTCTGACCTGCCCGGAGATGCCTATTACAGTTTGGGCCTTTGGAGGTTGTTCCTGCTGTTGGGAGCTGGTGGAAACCTAAGAGAAGCAAGGAAACCTGTCTCTGATGCCGACAACGACGCTGCTGTGACACCACAACCTGCACCAAGGCCAGGGGCACCGCTCGCGATGTGAATAACGCACCGCCGGGCCTACACCATAGCTCCAATGGCCTACGACACCTACAGTTATTGGCCATGCCCAACGCCAGCGCTCGCTCTGACTCCGTAATTGCCAGCACCTGCATCCTGTTATCACGGTGCCAATAACTGCCAAGGGTGACACCACAAACTCGCCGACTTCGCATTGTCACCGGAACTGATGCCTCACTGCGGATGCAACCATCTTCCCCTGTCCTGTACTCGACATGTCACCTCCTTGTGGACACAACACCTCGCCTCCCCCGTGGCAGCCAGGGAGCCGGCTTTGACCTTTGCACCGGCGCCTCACCCCCACGACACTGTGCATAGTCATAGACTTAGTTTCCAAGGTACTGTTTGTTTGAGGGTCCATGTGACTCCGTTCCCAATGCCACGTTCCTTGCGGTCAGCGCCGTACTTTGGATTCATTGCTATCACGACGTGAAGAGGTGGAGCTATTTGTTTTCTACAAGCTTTATTTTTGCAGTAACTGTTCTAAAGTCATATGTTATCACCAGTAAGTGGAATTTTTATCATTTTGGTCTTGTTGAGTTTAGATAAAGATACTTTATTTTTCTAAACTGTTGTGGTGTCCATTTGTGGTGTTATCACGATAAGCCTGTCTGCTCGTGCCACGCTACCCATGAAGTGAGCAGGGGTTATCTAGAGTTTGTATCCCCCTTACCCTGACTAGAAGCAATGGTCCCAATTTGGACAAAGGTTCCCACCTCTGCCAACTAGGGACCCCCATTTCTAACAATATTTATTAAAACACTGAATGAAATACCTAATAATTGGGAATAAATCCACAGGTCAAGAGAATTCATTTACTTGTCATAGAATTTAAAGTGTGTTTTGAATAATTTCAGCTAAGGTACTTGGTTAGATATATTTCAAAAGAGGCCCAACGCAGATTTCTAAAAGGTGCCGACCTCGTAACATTTACATCTAAAAGTGGCATTTTCAGAATTGTGACTTAAAATCCGACTTTACCATTAAAGAGGGTCTTAAGTTACAATTCTTTAGACACCAAACTTGAAATTCCTACTTGCTCCTAATGAAAAGTTACCCGTTATTAAATGTAACAAGGTAACATAATGTTATTCTATAGGTGAGATAAGCATTTCTCTTCCTATAGGTAGTGAAAAATGAATCTAGGAGGACATGTAAAACTTAATGAACATGTCCAACTTTTTAAATATACTGTATGCTGATCTATGGGCTGTTTAGAGCCTACCCTAGGGGTGACTTATACGTATTAAAAAAGAAAGTTTAGGCCTGACAAAAGGCTTATTTTACAAGGGTAAAATAGAAGTGTAAAACTGCAC
The DNA here is from genome assembly GCF_964204655.1 of Triturus cristatus. NCBI lineage: Eukaryota > Metazoa > Chordata > Amphibia > Caudata > Salamandridae > Triturus > Triturus cristatus. The sequence continues at coordinate 943,300,639 of NC_140587.1, read as the reverse complement.
ACACAGACTGCAATGGCAGGCCTGAGACATGCAAAATTAGTGCTACAGGCCCACATAGCATTTCGTTTACAGGTCCTGGTTAATGTAGTACCACTTTACTAGGGAATTATATGTAAATTAAACTTGCCAATTGGGTGTAAGCCAATGTTACCATGTTTTAGGGAGTAGGCACATGCACTTTAACACTGGCTAGCAATAGTAAAGTGCACTGAGTCCTAAGGCCAACAGAAAGGGGATCAGCAACAAAATGGAGGAGTAAGGCAAACTGTTTGGGGGAAGAAAACCCTAAGCTGGACAGGTCAAACACATTGCCACTAAATTGTGTTGATATTGGGTAGAAAATTAATAATGTACAATTAATTGTAATGTATATTATTTTGAAAAATATTGCGTTTTTAATATTTAGATCTTAAGTATTAGTATTTTCTTAGATAGTTTCATTAAAGATATATTTCTCAAAAATAGCTTTTAGTAGTATAAATTCAGCACAGTTGTTATGAAAAATTAGAACCATACATACTTCAACATTATAGAATTATTTGTAACCAATCTAAAACTTCTTTGAAAATAAAACATTATTATTTTATTGGGTTAAAAAGTGTGATTACTCTTGTTTGTATGAGTTGCTAAAGATCGCTTAAGCCCTTTTTCTTTTCTATCAACTTCTTCTAGTATTTCAGTGCAGATACTGACTTCTATTTCTTCTTTTGCAAGTCACATTTTTTCTTGGATTTTCAAGTCTTTGAAAAGATTAATTTTGCTTGTTGTATGTTAACAACTGTATACATTTTAGGTCTAGCCTCTGAGGCAGTTATATCTATATTACCAGCTTATTATTTTAAAAATAAATCATGCACGGTTTAAAGTGTGCTTTTATTTTGCCAGCACTTTCGGTGCCCAGTTAGATGGTGATTTATTTTCTGTCTCCTTTACAAAGTTTAACGTGTTTTAAGTAACAATGTAGCTGCCTGTGATTTGAGTTCTTTTTATGCAGGGATTTATTCTTGTCCCCATCATAAACAGTAATAATAGTAAAATGCATGGCACAACTGAAAGGATTGTTATTAAAACATCACTAATATAGCAAATACATCAGTGACTGCTTTTTACATTTAAATTTAAAAGGATTATTGCACGGATCTGACAGCCATGTTTAAGTTTTATCTTTTCCTCTTCCTGAGTCATATGCTTGCAATAAAAAAATAAGCATTGAATGGCTTTTAAAGGCTGAATATATTGATTAAACAAGTGATTGCTTCATCCATGTATAGTGCCAGAATATCTCATTGCTGTTTTACCATTTTCACTTTAGGTTACGATTTGTTGCATGAGGAATGTGACTTTTTTTCAGGATACTTCATAACATATTTTTGACTTTCTCTCTTGAACTAGCATGGTTTTGATTCGGGGAATTTCAACTATCATGGTTTTCACATTGTGTATTTGGCGCATATTTGTTTTTCTTTACTTGAAGTCCTCTGAAATCATCAACTAATGCCTTTCTCTGCAGTGGATCTTTTTTATTTATTAAGATTTGTTAATTAAATGTAAAAATTGTAATTACTTTTTATTTTGCAAAAGAAGGTGGGGAGCTTTGGGGTCTCTCACACCATGTTTGTTTGTTTGATACTTCGGAAAATGTTTTGAGTTATCTCAGCCCGATGGGGAGGTAAGGGCCGCCCTTCTGGTGGTCTGTCAACGTGGGTCGGTGTACATCTGGGTTGTAGGGTGGAACAGATTCAGACAAACTCGGATGACATTCTATGCGTCCTTATGATATGGCCCAATTTATATAAACTGGCACTAGTGAATGTATATTCCCGACCTACTGCTTTGGCTAAGGAATCTAACACCATTGGGGAATTATCAGCTTTCCTTGAATCTCTAAATCAAGACACTCACTACGTGATTGCAGGAGATTTTAATTGCCATTACGAGCCCCTGCAAGGGCTCATTGAGGGGGCATTGTTGGATGAAGACGAGTTTTGGGGAATCCCTCAATGTAAGTCCACTCATGCAAAGGCTTGGACCCCATTGGCCATGCAGATCATGACCCTAACCCTCTATAATTCATTTAGGGCGGTTAACGGTAGGATGCCCTCAGATATTCCCTCCAAGTGTACCTACAACAAAAAAGATCAGGAATCCCATTTAGACTACGTCATGGTTCAGACCAGGATGTGGTCAAGGATTGTGGATCTGGAGGTGTTGAATAGAACGGACAGCGATCACAACGCTTTGTTGTTGAAAATGGAACTGCCTAAACTCTCGAAAGCCCATCTGGAATTGACCGCTGACCCAGGCCTGGTTATTACTAACAACAGGAGGCGGGTAAAGTGGGCGACTCTGCGTGAGAGGAGGGATGCACTTTCAAGTTTATATGCTTTCATCCTTCCCCTGCTCAAAAGGGCAAGTGACATATGGGCCCAAGGGCTGTCCTTGGATACTTCTGTGGACCTGCTTATTGTTCACCAGGATCTGGTTGAAACTCTTGCAGGTATTCTTAATCCTACCATTCCCACAAGGAAGCCCAGGACCACCTCCTCGTCTTGGTACAATGCCACATGTAGGAGATCCAAATCCGATTTGATTAATGCCATTAAAACTGGCAGCGATAGGCTAACGATCCGTTCCCTCAGGCTTGCCTACAAAGAAGTATTAAAACAGGCAAAAATAGAATGGGACTGGGAGAGATGGGAGAACTTAGCCTCTGCACTTGCCAATAAGGAAGCGCGAAGATTTTGGGCTATTGTGAATACAGGGTGTGCGGAACCCCGTAATGCAATTGAAGTAAACTTAGATGCGGGGGTGTGGGAATCTCACTTTAAATCCCTATATGCAGCAACCACTGATTTAGATCTCTTGCCTTTTCATGCACCTCCTCTTGTGGATGCTGAGGCTCTGGAATTCTCCGTAGAGGATGTTTCCATTGCCCTTGGAAAACTGGCAATGGGCAAAGCACCAGGAATCGACAAGCTACCTGGGGATATGTTTAAAAAACAGCCAAAGATATGGGCGCCGTACTTATGCGCACTTTACAACTCTATTTTGTATGGTGCTGAGATTCCGGGCTCATGGTTGGGAGCGGAAATTATACCAATATATAAAAAGGGTTCTCCCCTGCTCCCCGTTAACTACAGGCCCATTAGTCTCATTGATGTCTCCCAAAAAATATTCGCACGACTTATTTTAGATCGTCTGCAGGAGTGGACCAATGAGAATGAAATCCTTTCGCCATATCAGGCCGGCTTCAGAAGTAAAACATCCACCATGGACCAGATTTTCCATTTAATCATGCTGTACTGGAAGACTGTGGTAATAGAGGGTGGCAGCCTCTACATGGTGTTCGTTGATTTACGCTCTGCGTTTGACACTGTCCCTAGGGGTAAACTTTGGGCTGTCCTACGAGATCTGGGAGTTCCTAATTCCCTATTGGGGAAATTGGTGAGGTTGCACACCCAGAATTTTGCACAGGTCAGGTGTGCAAGAGGAGGTGTTTTGTCCGATAGGTTCACGGTGAGCAAGGGAGTCAGACAAGGGTGTGTCCTGGCCCCTACCTTGTACTGCTTATATGTAAATGGGTTGATATCTTACCTGGATGCAGTGCCTAACAACGACGCTCCCAGGCGGGCAGGCAAGAAAGTCGCGGCTATAATGTTTGCTGACGACACCTTGCTTTTATCTAAGTCACCCATGGGGATCCAACGCATATTGGAAGGTTTTAACAACTTCTGCAGTGAACATGGTCTACAGATAAATGTAGACAAGACTAAATACATGATTTTTAACCCCTCCTCACACACTAGACCACCCCCCACCTTAGATTCAGTTGCATTGGAGAGAGTCCATACATTTCAATACTTAGGTGTTACACTAAGTGAAAACCTTTCCTGGGGCCCGCATCTTGCCAAATCACAACTCAAATTGACCCAAATAGCTGGGGGTATATTAAAAATGTCAAATGCCTCCACTTTTAAACCTATTAGCCCAGGCCTTGAAATTTATAAATCGAGGGCTAGAGCGGCAGCATTGTACGGTGGGGAACTATGGGGGCACGCCGTCAGAACTGGATTGACTATAGTAGAGAACAAATTTCTGAGGCAGTTGCTATCGCTCCCCCAAAGTACACCTCTTTTACCGCTGAGGCTCGATTTGGGTATATTTCCTATCCAGGAGGAAATAGCCATCAAACCCCTTAGGTTTTGAAGGAGGATATGGCTGACCCCCGAGCTCCTTCAGTACAGAACTGAATTACAAGAAATATTGAGCATAGGCAAGGCAGTGCACATTCCATGGCTCTCTTACATTAAAGACGAATTCTTGAAAATGGGCCTTGCGGACATGTGGCTGAATCCAGTAACAGCCTGTAGTGAGATCTCATGGAACCTATTTACAGAGCACTATAGATCTCGATGCTCTAATGTATGGCTGCATGATTCACAGAATGGTACCATGGCAAAATCTTTCCTAGAGATTAAATCTGTTTATTTATTCGAAGATTATCTGGATGTAATTTTCCCTGTTATGGCCAGGCAGCTTTACATACAATGGAGGTTTGGCTCACTTCCTATAGCGTGCCTTACCAGTAAATGGTCACAGTCCAGGGCTTCCCACTGTCCATGCTGTGGTATGAATAAGGAGGATGAATGCCGTATTCTATTTTTTTGTCCTCTCTATAGTAGAGCAAGGAAGAATTGGATTGTACCTATCTGTAGAAATTTAGGATTCAGGAAATGTTCAGATGCATTAAGGATTCTTAAAACTGATACTGCAGGTCATATTGTGTTTGCTCTCTCGAAGTATCTGTACGCTATTTGGATCAAAAGGAGTTTTATAATTGCAAATAGTGGCTAGCAGCCCTGGTTTATACTTGATCATGTAATTGTAGTTATGCTTCATTTCTGTATTTTATATTGTACATAATACTGTTTTATGTGTTCTTTTATGGCTGAAATATTGCCGAAATAAAGATTCATGATGATGATGTTTTGAGTTCCTAATTTGTAGTTTGGCCTTCATTTATTTTTTTATTCAAAACTGATCTGGTTGGACTACTCTGGAAATCTGAGTCATCAGTCAGTAAAGGCAGTTTCATTATTGTTTTTAATTTTCATGTTTTATTTATGTATTGTATGTTTCTTAATGTGCATTTAGTTTTTACCATGCTTATTTTGTGATGTTTGAGTATGTTTAATTGGTTAACAATGTACTTTCTTTTTCAGTGTACTGTAGAGGTTTAGACTCTTGTTAGTGATATGTAGGTGATAATCAAGATATCCCAACAAATTGCTTAACTTGCTGCCTATGTATGTCCTCTTTTGACTTCTAACATCTGAAGGGAACTGATTTATTGGGTCATAAAGCCATGGGGGTCAATGTGTCTGCTTGATTCCAGAGCAGTTTGAGCTCTGTAAACCTGCCCAAGGAAAGGCAGAGGAGGGCCTGTTGAGTAATTTATATTTGACCGAGCCAGATTCAAGGGCAGAAGATATATGCTATTTGTTGCTGGAAAATAAAGGCAAAGTATAATCGAAAGATGAAAAGACTGATACACTCACCCAGCATATGGATCATGTGAAACAATGGTTAGACAAACAAAGCACAAGGTTAGTATGGAGGAGCAGTGACTCACAAATGTAGAAGATGCAATGAACTGCTCAAACGAAAAACTCCTCCATATGGGAAAAGTACTAGAAGGGACCCGCACCAAAAACAAAAATTTAGAAGGGAGATCCTTCCACAATATTTGCATGGCAAGTGTGATTGAAGAATATCAGTCATTACCTCCTGTGCCTATACCACACATATATTCTACACACATGTAACCGAATGTGCTGAACTTTGCAACTCATTGTATTAATATTTATAAAAATCTCCTAAAAAAATAAATAAGGTTTAATGAATTGGGTAGGATTAAGGAATTTTAGGGTTAACGAAAAGATAATATTAATGAATAGTAAAAACCTTTAGGGTTTAGGCAATGGTAGAGGTAAAGGTATGTAAGGGGTTTATGGGGTTAAGGAAAAGGTAGAGGTAATGTGTTTATAGGGTTATATGTGTATATATGTGTGTATGTATATATACATTTACAATTTACATATATTTTCTATTCCTATTTATATAAAGGGACATTAGAGTTAGGTGAAAAGATCACTTAAAACATACCGATTTAAACAAACAAAACCATTGAAATTTACCAGTTAGTGCTATAACAAATAACAATAACTTGTGCCCTAAATTAACTATAACACATGTCCCTGCCATGTACAGTGTTGTCATCATTGTTATGACTAATATAATATGTGAGGTAATTAGCAGTGCATGGCCAGGGCATAAGTTATAGTTCCTTTAGGGCATGACTTATATATACATGGGATAACTATACCTGGTGAATTTTAATAGTTTTGTCCATTTAAATTGGTATGTTTTGACTGACATTTTCACTTACATATTACGTCCCTTTAACCTTTTTTAGTAAATTTGTAAGGCTTATTTTAATGTGAAGTTACATTATTTTAATTCCTAACTATAATGTCCATTTAACCTTAGTTTTTTCAGTGAACTTCTATAATATTTAATGTAAAGTAAGAGGCATCATCAGTGTGTCTGCCCTGCGGTTGGGCACAGGGCCTGGCCTGTCACCAGGGCAAGCACCCAACCTTCTGCTGCCACCCACGATCCTTATGTGCACAGCTGTGTTCAGGTATTGGGTGCAGGGCCTAGCCTGTGGCCAAGCACTGCACTTAGCCACCCCACAGGTGTCCTACCCCTTCAGCGCAGGGCCTGCCCTTGCACTGCGTGGTATTGGGCACAGGGCCTGGCTGGGGGCACCCTACAAATTCAAGCTTGGAGGCTCTCAAACTAAATTTGGAAACAACCCAGAATTCCTGCTTCCTTTTTTTGCATAATTTATCAGGCACTCTAAGTCTCAAAGTGCATTTTCTTAACTTATATTGAATTGTCTTGCCTTATTCTAGGGGTTTCCTTGGGTCTGGAAGAGGCTACACCTCTCTGGTGAGGTCTAATTAGAGTGAAACACATACGTCAGGAATTGCTTTTAAAATTCCAAGTTGGCTTTCATGGTGTTTTGGCACTCCAAAGCTGTAATATTGTACCTGGAGTGGTAAACGCCTTTTGCCACTTTTAAGGTTGGCATTATTGGCACTTGCTTCTTCTATTCTTAAAGAATTTGCTATAAAAATAGCAAAAGTCTTTGTTACTCTCTAGTGTGGATGGCACTGGGCTCTTTATGTGCTTAAACATTAGAGGTGAGCGGAATCTTTAATTCATTCCACCTGCGGAAATGGTGGACTGTATTAATTCCGATTTGCTCTTGTAACGCAAAATTACTCATAAATTCCACTGTTTCTCTGGCCGAATTAATCTGCAGTGTTTGGTTTTTAAACATGGCTTGAAGAGGTTGCAGTCTCTCTTTGTTTAAAAAACACTATAGAGTAAATTTTAATCTGCAGTGATTTTTAAAAATAGAGGGAAAGCTTTCTCCTCTGGCCCTCTTTAAAAACTACTGAGTACACTGCTGTGCATATGCCTCATTGCCCTTACATACTCATAGTATGTAAGGCTTATTGGCTCTAAATATGTAGGGGCTCAAAGGGGTATGCACAGGAGTGCATACCCATCAGCTCCCTTACATAATCTTCAGTAATCACTGCAGAGTAAGTAAGGGCGCCAAGGGGTATGCACAGTACATACCCCTCGGTGCCCTTAAATAGTCTGCAGTGATTACTGAAGAGTATGAAAGGGCAGCCAGGGATATGCACAGCAGTGCCAAACACCAAATTTTCTTACAGTGCTTACCCATTGACGCCCTTACATACTGTGCAGTAATCATTGCAGTGTATGTAAGAGTTACAAGGGTTATGCACTGAAAAGCATTTAGAATTTGGCAGCCCTATTTCTTACAACAAAATGCATCCTTGCATCCCTTTCTGGCCGCAAGGGTACATTTGGCGCTAAGAAAATAGCATCAAATGCTCACTCCGGCATGTGGTGGAAATCTGCTGAATCTCAAAGAATTTTAATGTAATTCCATGGATCAAATTCCGCCAAATCCACCCACCCCTGTTAAAAACTCTGCTAGAGAAACAGACTTTTGAGTTGACCAGATTCAGAGTGTCAGTTGTGTTGTAGGGTGCTCCAAATAAAGGAGCTGCCTCCACCTAAACTTGGAACTGACCACAATTCCATGTTTCCTTTTTTGTATAATTTATGCAGGAATCTAAGCCTGAAAGAGTATTGTGTTTTAAACATTATATATATATATTCGCTGAAAAAACCATGGGTTTCACACACGTTATAGTTAGGAATTAGCATTTAAAAAACCTTAGAAATTCAATGAAAAAACCAAAGGTTTCACACATGTTATAGTTAGCTGGACATTTCACTCGTAAAAAACCAATGAAATTCCCCCGTTATAGTTAGTTCAGCTAACTATAACTCGCGCGCCGGCAATGCACTGCTGATGACGTCACATATTACATCACTCATGACATGGTCAGTGACATCACTCATGACATCACTGATGACATCTCAAATGACATCACTGATGACATCATCCAGTGAATGTGTGTTTTTCTGAAAATTAAATATGTTTTATATATGTACATCTCAAGGTCGATGGAAGAATAAATGGGTATATAAGTGTCTAAATGGATGATTTGTTTTTGAAAAATTGATTGTGTAACTGACTGATTAAGTGTATCATAGTGAAAACATGGCTTAGTGAGTAATGTTTAAATATGTAAATATCTGTATCAGTCTCTCACTTTGTGTATAAGTGGCTGCATGGGTTGGTGAGTAGCTACATGGGTGTCTATCTAGGTTATTAGTTGGTTTTTTGAGTATCAGTCTGAGTGTCTGCATGGTTCAGTGGGGGGTATTACGTAGTGCATAGGTGCATGAATGAGTGACTCACTGTTTGTATGTGTTGAACACAGCATGTGTGCAGGACTGTATGGGTGGATGAGTGTGTGTATGGGTGTGTTAGTGAGTGAATGACTGTCTCAATAGTGTCTTTATGAGTAACTACATATGTTTTAAACTAGTATATGTGACTATTGGTGTATATATGTGAGTATATGTGAGAGTGAGAGATTGAAAGAGTTCCTGTATGAATAAGTATGTGCTTCTATAAGTGATTGTTTAAAAGACTAAGTATGTGTAAGTTTCCGTAGAAGTAAGTGTGGTGGTGTGTGTATAACTGTATATGCAAGTAAATGTATGTTTGATTCTTTATTAGCATGAGTGACTATGTGTGTGAGTAACTCTATGGATGAGTGGCATTGTGTAACAGGATGTATAGGTGTATGAGTACATATGATGAGTGAGTACATGTATGAGTGACTGTATAGGACTGTTGGTGAATGAGTGGATGTGTATGTGGATCTTAGAATTGCTGAAGAGGTTGTTGTAACTGGTATTGGTATGTCCATTGTTTTGAAAATTTTAGTCTCTATTTTTGAATGTGTGTATCAAAGGTTATATTAGGGTGAGAGGAGGTCTGCCACTCTATCAGAAGGATGATGTCATCAGTGATGTCATCAGTGATGTCATTTGAAATGTCATCAGTGATGTCATGAGTGATGTCACTGACCATGTCATGAGTGATGTAATATGTGACGTCATCAGCAGTGCATTGCGGGCGCGCGAGTTATAGTTAGCTGAACTAACTATAGCGGGGGAATTTCATTGGTTTTTTACGAGTGAAATGTCCAGCTAACTATAACATGTGTGAAACCTTTGTTTTTTTCATTGAATTTCTAAGGTTTTTTAAATGCTAATTCCTAACTATAACGTGTGTGAAACCCATGGTTTTTTCAGTGAATTTGCAAGGTTTTTTAAATGCTAATTCTTATATTTACATTTTTTTTTTTTTTCAATTTTTTTAACATATTTTTATTTTAATTTTCTATCCTTTTTTAAAGATTATGGTTACATTTTAAAAATTCTACAATATATTTTGTATTTTTACCATTTTTTTAAACTAAACAGGTAAGATTTATTAGTATAACATAGTGGGTTTTTTTTCCCCTTTTTTTTTTTTTTTCTATTTTTTTAACGTGCGCGTACGGTAAGCGCACGTCTTGCTTTTATAACGTTAGATTTCTACGCTGTTTGCGTTCAGTTACGCAATTTGCGTAGACGTACGTCACACGTGCGCAGCGCGTAACGCGTACGCTGCACGCGCATGTTACGCGGAAGTGAAGGGGCGTGCCTGTTTTGCACATGCGCGCGTGCGCGTGTCTTTTTAACGCGCATGCGTACTTTTGCCGTAAGCGCTCCGTAAGCGCACCGTAAGCGTAACGTACGCGCACGGTAGGTCATGTGATCAAGAAACAAAACTTTTGATTGGTTTAAAGTACTTTCAGTTCTAGAACTCTCCTACACCACACCCATTCCCCTCATTTCTGCTTGTGATCCCTTAGGAGAAGGAGCTGAGTTGTCTTTGTGATACGATGGCAGAACAGCAGACCTCTTCTGAGAGTGAGGCTAGCAGCACTACCTTGAGGCAGAGAAGGAGGAAACAAAAGAGCTCTTTCATATGGGAGTATTTTTCTTTTCCAGAGGGCCAGCAAAAGGTAAATGCACCCTTAGTGACTTGTAAGCTTTGTGGCCGTGTACTTTCAAGAGGGAATCCCAACAAGAAGTATTCCTTCGGGATTCACACCATGTTGAGACACCTTCATGATGTACACGGTAGGACATATGCTCGACATACTGAAGGTAACCCTTCAGTAAGTCAACCAAGCACATCCACAGCAGCTCAGCCTGGTCCATCATCTGCAGTGCCGAGTCCATCTTCGGCAGGTCAGCTGAGCCCTTCATCTGTGGGGGGAGCATCTCCTTTTTCTCGTCCTCTGGAAATCAACCATCGGTTTTCGAGGGTTTTAGTTCGGTGCGCCACTTGTCATGATCTAATTTGTCATAGGGAGACCAGTGTTGCCCTAGTGAACAATTTAATAGATCAGCACATTTGTCGTAGAGACTAATATTCCCACTTTTTCTTTCCTCTGTCCCTGCATGAACACAACGGCTCTTTTAAGAGCCAACCTTACCTTTCAACTTTTTTTTATATATTTTTTTAAACTTTTTTTTATTTATTTTTTACCGTACGCGTACGGTACGCGTAATTTTTTTTTTTTTTTTTTAAAAACACTAAAAATCAATTTTCACATTACAAGGTCCTTGAGAGACTACAATGAAAAACTGAAAATGTGATTGTGGAGAAGTGGAAAAAAGGGACCATGAAATTTTTGACTTACCATACCCACTCAAAAAATTATTTATTAATTTAAATTTAATTTTTATTGCTTTAAAAATGGTTCAAGTTTTCGAAAATTTTCTATCTCAATCTGAAAAAAAAGAAAAAAGTATTAATATTTAATAAAACATTTTATAATACAGTACACATATTTACATATTTTCCCCAAAAATATTTTGCCTTTTTTTTGCTGTTTTCAGAATATATTGCATTTCACTATAAATTGTGAAAGCAATTGCATTCATTATTTAACAGTGGGCAAAAAAAAAATTACAATCTCAAAGATTGTTTTAAAAAAGCCCAGAATCTCTTTTTGCATAAACATAACTTTGTTAGAAATGCATAATATTCTTAAAAAATATCATCTAATATCAATACTTATTTCTTTAAAATACCGTCTGACAATTTTGTTTCAGAAGTATAATCCCGAAAATATTATATCTCAAATAACTCCACAATACATGTGGTTCCATTTCCTTTAGGCCAAATAGTAATTTTAAAATTCTTTTTTAATTAAATTTCCAATGTTAATTTATATTGCAAATGTAAAATCACCAGAGTAATACCAAACAGCTTTCTCTGACCAGCAACATTTGTAACCTGGGTGACTGACTACACTCCAGCAAGGGCAACCAGCGTTAGTGATGCTGAATATATTTGCATTACTAAGTGCAACCTCAAACCCCACTCGGATGTGAATACTGTGCATGATTCCACAGGATAAGCAGCTGGGTGTGTGCTAAGAGTCTGCTTCTGCACAAAAAAATGGCTCCCCCTTTCCATCTAATGCAAATGTAAAATCACCAGAGCAATACCAAACAGCTTTCTCTGACCAGCAACATGTGTAACCTGGGTGACTGACTACACTCCACCAAGGGCAACCAGCGTTAGTGATGCTGAATATATTTGCATTACTAAGTGCAACCTCAAACCCCACTCGGATGTGAATACTGTGCATGATTCCACAGGATAAGCAGCTGGGTGTGTGCTAAGAGTCTGCTTCTGCATAAAAAAATAGCTCCCCCTTTCCATCTATTGCAAATGTAAAATCACCAGAGCAATACCAAACACCTTTCTGAGACCAGCAACATGTGTAACCTGGGTGACTGACTACACTCCAGCAAGGGCAACCAGCCTTACTGATGCTGAATGTATTTGCATTACTGACTGAAACCTCAAACCCCACTCGGTTGTCATTACTATGCATGATTCCACAGGATAAGCAGCTGGCTGTGTGCCAAGAGTCTGCTTCTGCACAAAAAAATGGCTCCCCCTTTACATCTAATGCAAATGTAAATTCACCAAAGCAATACGCAATAAATCTCTGCCTGTAATTCCTATTTGCACACAGAGTCATGTTTTCATATTAGTCACAAAACGAAATTTCTTCGCCAATTTGAAAGCACACTTACTACTCTTTTTTTTGGCAAGTGATAAACACTTTTACAGACTGACACATTTTGAATCCACTTTTCAGATTCTTAAAAAAGCACATATCCAAACTGCTTTTTCAGACCAGCACCATGTGTAACCTGGGTGACTGACTACACTCCAGCAAGGGCAACCAGCCTTAGTGATGCTGAATGTATTTGCATTACTGACTGAAACCTCAAACCCCACTCGGTTGTGAATACTATGCATGATTCCACAGGATAAGCAGCTGGCTGTGTACTAAGAGTCTGCTTCTGCATAAAAAAATACCTCCCCCTTTCCACCTAATACAAATGTAAAATCACCAGAGCAATACGCAATAAATCTCTGCCTGTAATTCCTATTTACACACAGAGTCATGTTTTCACATTAGTCACAAAACGAAATTTCTTTGCCAATTTGAAAGCACACTTACTACTCTTTTTTTTGGCAAGTGATAAGTACTTTTACAGACAGACACATTATGAATCCACTTTTCAGATTCTGATAAAAGCACATGTCCAAACTGCTTTTTGAGACCAGCACCATGTGTAACCTGGGTGACTGACTACACTCCAGCAAGGGCAACCAGCCTTAGTGATGCTGAATGTATTTGCATTACTGACTGAAACCTCAAACCCCACTCGGTTGTGAATACTATGCATGATTCCACAGGATAAGCAGCTGGCTGTGTGCTAAGAGTCTGCTTCTGCATACAAAAAAATGGCTCCCCCTTTACATCTAATGCAAATGTAAAATCACCAGAGCAATACGCAATAAATCTCTGCCTGTAATTCCTATTTGCACACAGAGTCATGTTTTCATATTAGTCACAAAACGAAATTTCTTTGCCAATTTGAAAGCACACTTACTACTCTTTTTTTTGGCAAGTGATAAACACTTTTACAGACTGACACATTTTGAATCCACTTTTCAGATTCTGAAAACAGCACATGTCCAAACTGCTTTTTGAAACCAGCACCATGTGTAACCTGGGTGACTGACTACACTCCAGCAAGGGCAACCAGCCTTAGTGATGCTGAATGTATTTGCATTACTAACTGAAACCTCAAACCCCACTCGGTTGTGAATACTATCCATGATTCCACAGGATAACCAGCTGGCTGTGTGCTAAGAGTCTGCTTCTGCATAAAAAAATACCTTCCCCTTTCCATCTAATGCAAATGTAAAATCACCAGATCAATACCAAACAGCTTTCTGAGACCAGCAACATGTGTAACCTGGGTGACTCACTACACTCCAGCAAGGGCAACCAGCCTTACTGATGCTGAATGTATTTGCATTACTGAGTGCAACCTCAAACCCTTAAAGTATTCCTTATTTTTACCAGTACACCTTAATTTATCGTGAAAACATAGTCCATATTATTTTACATGTTCCTCACATTTAAATTTCTCCCAAAACAGAAAATAATAAACACAACTTCAACAAAAGGAATTCCAATTCTATTATTCATTTCTTAATTTACCATATACATCCCCTCTCAAACTCTAAACTCACCTTTAAAATTAGTTAATTGTAAAAGAAATGTGGCACTCAAACAGCAGATTATCAGAGCCAGGATCTCTGTTCTGTACACCTCTCTCCTTTCAGCAGAACCAGATAATGGCAAACTTTCCCTCTCTTTTTCCACACATATACATGTTAATTTCAAATCTCAGTGCTTCCCCCTTTTTTTCAAATGTAATCACACATTTCTATTGGTTGAAAACCAACCCTTTTCCAAAAGTACCCTTCCCCCAACTTGACTTCTGCCTAGTACCCTTCCCCCAACTTGACTTCTGCCTGCTACCATAGCAACAGCTCATGGAACACTGCTGTGTGGAGTTAGGTCAGAAGTTCGCCACACAATGTTTCATTTCCAAAGAGCAGGAGTGCTTGACTTTTCAAACCTAACAGCAAATCCATAGTACTGTTCTTTGGTAACACATTTTTCTGTACCAATACAAAACATGCTTCTATAAATTTAGACATACAGCCTAGTTTTTATTCTAGAATGGTATGAAACAGCCAATCAGTTCTTTTTTTTATAAAAAAAATATGTATGCCTCCATTTCCAAACTGTCTTTCATTTCTTTTTACCATTCTACTGAATTACACCTCCTGAGTGCATCCAGTTCTCCTTTGAAGATGTTCACAGTGTGGATTGTAGGGCACAGCTATGTCTTCTGGAGTGAAAAGTATGCAGAGAAAACAGATATGGTGAGAGACCTTGCTTTGCCAAATGTAGACATTAAATGGATTGGTCAGAGAGGGTTAAAGTGGCACCAATTGATGCCATTGGTGAAATCCTTCATGCAAATCCAACACACTGACCTCATAATAGTGCACTGTGGTGGCAATGACCTAGGCACTTTGACTGGGGTAGGTCTGTAAATGCTTATGAAGGACACCTTTGCACAACTGTTTTCACTTTTCCCTAAAACTGCCTTTGTGTTTTCTAACATATGCCAAAGGCAAAAATGGAACTGGTCCAATCATTTTTGTCCACAGATTGACAAAGCAAGAAAGCACGTCAACAAATCTGTTTCTGCTTTCCTCCGTGACTATGGTATGGGTTCCATTTACCACAACAACTTGCGTTACGACATGCAAGACATTTATAGAGGAGATGGTGTACACTTCACTGATGAAGGGAACAGAGTCTTTCTCTTGAACCTTAGACTCTGCATCGGTACTTACTTGTAGGTACCACTAAAAAAACACTTAATAAACACAACGGCTCTTTTTAGAGCCCCCTAATATCTAAACACTTAAATCTGCATTTCATTTCTTTTTTTATTTTTTTTTTCTACCGTACGCGTACGGTGAGCTTACCGTACGCGTACCCCGCGATTTTTTTTAAAATTAATAAACATTTTTTTGTACTTTTCTGTCCTTCTTTGACCCCCTTTCAAATGTTAGGGGGTCTGTAACTCTCTTCCTTGCCCCCTTTTCAAGTTATCTCCCTTTTTTTTCTGACTGAAACACACGAAATGGCGGCCGCCGCTTCCTGGTTTCGACCGATTCGAATGTTTACTAAGATCTAAGAGCCAATCAGAATCGCGCTCGCGCACGTCACCGTACGCGTACGGTAAGCGCACCGTAAGCTGGCTCAGATATATATATTGATTTAAAGGCTATTTTCTCAGAATCTACTGAACAGATTTACACCAAACCTACAAAAGGCACTTCCCTGACCTGAGGACTACCTCTCTGCCAAATTTCAAGTAATTCTGTTCAGCCGTTCGGGCTGTAGCTGTGTCTAAAGGTCCTATGGAAAAATGCATAGGAAAAACGCGTTTTGGGACCCCCATTTTATCTCAGCCCCCACTTGACGAATCCCCCCGAGACTTTCAGGGTAGGAGCGGAGCGGAGCGCACCACCTATTTTGAAAAATTTGCGAGGATTCGTCGACCGGCGCCAAAGTTATTCAAAATAGAATGTTGCGGATTTCCTATGGTAAGAGGGTCCTAACTATAACTACCTACTGGCGACCGCCAGTAGGTAATATATATATATATATATATATATATATATATATATATATATATATATATATATATATATATATATATATATATATATATATATATATATGGGCAGTATAGTTAGCTGGACTTTTGACTCGTACAAAACCATTGAAATTCCCCCGTTATAGTTAGTTCAGCTAACTATAACTCGCGCGCCCGCAATGCACTGCTGATGACGTCACATATTACATCACTCATGACATGGTCAGTGACATCACTCATGACATCACTGATGACATCTCAAATGACATCACTGATGACATCATCCAGTGAATGTGTGTTTTTCTGAAAATTACATATGTTTTATACATGTATATCTCAAGGTCGATGGAAGAATAAATGGGTATATAAGTGTCTAAATGGACGATTTGTTTTTGAAAAATTGATTGTATAACTGACTGATTAAGTGTATCTTAGTGAATAGATGGCTTAGTGAGTAATGTTTAAATGTGTAAATATCTGTATCAGTCTCTCACTTTGTGTATAAGTAGCTGCATGGGTTGGTGAGTAGCTACATGAGTGTCTAAATAGATTATTAGTTGTTTTTTTGAGTATCAGTATGAGTGTCTGAGTGTCTGTATGGTTCGGTGGAGGGTATTATATAGTGCATAGGGGCATGAATGAGTGACTCACTGTTTGTATGTGTTGAAGACAGCATGTGTGCAGGACTGTATGGGTGGATGAGTGTGTGCATGGGTGTGTTAGTGAGTGATAGACTGTCTCAATAGTGTCTTTATGAGTAACTACATATGTTTTAAATAGGGGTGGGCGGAATTTGCGTAATTGCGTTACGCAAATCTCCGCGAAACGGTAAAAAATCTCCGCGAACACGCAGAAATTCCGCGAACACGCGGAATTGCTTGTTCGCGATGCTTTTTTCCTGTTCGCAATTGCTGTTTGCATGCTCGAGGAGAAATATCTCGTGAACATGCATTTTGAGAACGCGAACAAGCAAAAATTTTGCGAAATCGCGGAAAGCAGACTTTTGAGCAATTTCGCGTTCTCCGCGGAACGCGAAATTACGCAAATTCCGCAAATTCCGCGAGCGGAACGGATTGTGCCGCCCAGGCCTAGTTTTAAACTAGTATATGGGACTATTGGTGTATATAAGTGAGTATAAGTAAGAGTGAGAGATTGAAAGAGTTCCTGTATGAATAAGTATGTGTTTCTATAAGTGATTGTTTAAAAGACTAAGTATGTGTAAGTTTCTGTACAAGTAAGTGTGGTGGTGTGTGTATAACTGTATATGCAAGTAAATGGATGTTTGATTCTTTATTAGCATGAGTGACTATGTGTGTGAGTAACTCTATGGATGAGTGGCATTGTGTAATAGGATGTATAGGTGTGTGAGTACATATGATGAGTGAGTACATGTATAAGTGACTGTATAGGACTGTTGGTGAATGAGTGGATGTGTATGTGGATCTTAGAATTACTGAATAGGTTGTTGTAACTGGTATTGGTATGTCCATTGTTTTGAACATTGTAGTTTCTATTTTTGAATGTGTGTATCAAAGGTTATATTAGGGGAAGAGGAGGTCTGCCACTCTATCATAAGGATGATGTCATCAGTGATGTCATTAGTGATGTCATTTGAGATGTCATCTGTGATGTCATGAGTGATGTCACTGACCATGTCATGAGTGATGTAATATGTGACGTCATCAGCAGTGCATTGCGGGCGCGCGAGTTATAGTTAGCTGAACTAACTATAACGGGGGAATTTCAATGGTTTTGTACGAGTCAAAAGTCCAGCTAACTATAACGCCCCTGAAACCTATGGTTTTTTCAGTGAATTTCTAAGGTTTTTTAAATGCTAATTCCTAACTATAACGTGCCTGAAACCTATGGTTTTTTCAGTGAATTTCAAAGGTTTTTTAGATGCTAATTTCTAACTATGCCTACAGAGATAGTACATGTGAAGAAAGAAGAAAAAACACACAGAAAGAAAACAAAGAAATGC
Source organism: Triturus cristatus (assembly GCF_964204655.1). Lineage (NCBI taxonomy): Eukaryota > Metazoa > Chordata > Amphibia > Caudata > Salamandridae > Triturus > Triturus cristatus. The sequence goes on along the minus strand of NC_140587.1, from coordinate 943,282,452 downwards.
AGAAAGAAGCAACAGAAGTCCTCAAAGACGAAGAAAAGTGCAGGAAGAAGGATAACGTGCAGAAAGAACAAACAGAAGAGCAGAAAGAAGCCTTGTTGCAAAATCATCCTGTACCCTGACTTTTTCAGACGGATACTGGTGGTAACTGAGTTTGACTAACCAGTCCTAGAGCCAGTGCTATGTTAAAAGACACTCAGAATACAGTGAAAACACCTACATACACTAGGGAACACTATGCTTTGGGGTCCCCCTGTGATCAGCATGACCTCCTCTGTAAGCCCCTAGTATATAATAGGGCAGGGGATTAAAACTACCTCTAAAAACGCGCCACAGGGCGTGTTTGCACACGACACCTCAGGCCCCGTCCCCTCACTTCCCCACTGTGTAAACACGCCCTGTGGCCGTTTTAAGTTGGGAGATTAAGTCCCCTTGAATCCTGAGGGTCCCTAGGGTCCAACTAGACCACTAGGTACCTCCAGTAAGCGCCACAGAGCTGCGTTGCAGAGAGTTGTAAAAAGGGGCAAGGCCTAGACCACCTCTCTGCAACGCAGCGGAGTCGTGCTTACTGGAAGCACCTGGTGGGCTAGTTGGCCCCCAGGGTCCCTCAGGAATGGATTGAAGGGGAATTATTTCCCCAACTTAAAACGCCCCACAGGGCTTCTTTGCACACGTTAACTCAGGCCCCGTCCCCTCCCTTCACCACTGTGTAAACACGCCCTGTGGCCGTTTTTAGTTGGGAGATTAAGTTCATTTGAATCCTGAGGGTCACCAGGGTCCAACTAGCCCACTAGGTACCTCCAGTATGTGCCACAGAGCTGCGTTGCAGAGAGGTGTAAAAAGTGGCACGGCCTGGACCACCTCTCTGCAACGCAGCTCAGTAGCGCTTACTGGAAGCACCTGGTGGGCTAGTTAGCCCCCAGGGGCCCTCAGGATTGAAGGGGAATTATTTCCCCAACCTAAAACGCGCCATCGTGCGTGTTTGCACACGTCACCTCAGGCCCCGTCCCCTTCCTTCCCCACTGTGTAAACATGCCCTGTGGCCGTTTTTTATGTTGGGAGATTAAGTCCCCTTGAATCCTGAGGATCCCTAGGGGCAGAATAGCCCACTAGGTATGTCCAGTAAGCGCCATTGCAGAGAGGTGTAAAAAGGGGCACGGCCTGCACCACCTATCTGCAACACAGAGCAGTGGCACTTACTGGAAGCACCTGGTGGGCAAGTTGGCCCCCAGGGTCCCTCAGGATTGCAAGGGAATTATTTCCCCTACTTAAAACGCGCCACAGGGCGTGTTTGCACATGTCACCTCAGGCCCCGTCCCCTCCCTTCACCACTGTGTAAACGCACCCTGTGGCCGTTCTAAGTTGAGAGATTAAGTCCCCTTGAATCCTAAGGGTCCCCAGGGTCAAACTAGCCCGCTAGGTACCTCCAGTAAGTGCCACAGAGCAGCGTTGCATAGAGGTGTAAAAAGGGGCGTGGCCTCAGAACACCTGTCTGCAACACAGCTCCCTGGCGCACACTGGAGATACCTGTTGGGCTAGTTGGCCCTCAGGGACCCTCAGTATTGAAGGGGAATTAATTCCCCAACTTACAACTGGCCAGGGGGCGCGTTTGCAGAGTGCTGCAAGGAGGGGGCGTGGACTCCAGCGCGATGCCGGTCTTTTATTTATTTTATTTTTTTAAGAATGAGGGCTGTGTGGCCCCCCTTCTTTTTCTAATTTACTGGCCCTGGGGACCCCATTCCCCAGGGCCTGCACCCTAAATATTTTTGGTGAAAAAAATGTATTTGGCCCTCCCAAGGCCTTAATCGGCCCCGGAGACCCCAACCCCCGGGTCATGGCCTTTTTTTAATTTAAATTCTTTAGGAGGGGGCTGCGTTGCCCCCCTCCTCAGGCCCCTTATGGCTCCGGGGACCCCATCCCCCGGGGCCAGCCTTTGTTTTTTATTATTTTAAAAATATATATATTTATAGAAACACCTAGGACATGCTGGACAAACCGTATGTACCTATCACCATGACGATTTGCGTGATATTCATTAAAAGGCGACTATGCATAGAATGAATCCACATGGAATGTATTTACACCGCTAGTGAAGCTCTGACGTGTCTGACGCCCTACCGTGCCTAATCCCGGCACCCCCGCCGGTGGGTACTCTCCAAGTAGACACCCTTGTCGTTTATTTATACAAACATGGGTAGCTATTGACGGCCACATTTCATATACACGCACATAAAACCATTCTAAGGGGATTCGACAAAAATACGACCAAACTATGCAAGAAACCCCCCTCACGGTTAATAAAAAACACATCCACCGCCGGATTTGTAATACTTTTTATTTTACTCTCTGGAAAGGAGACAAACCTCACTTGAGAGTCACAGCGTGCTCCTGGCTGAGCCCAATGCTGTGTTACACCCACCAGTGCCCGCCGATTGCCTCACACCTCTGTGTTGTATTCCACCAGCTAGTGCGTATGCTATGACACTCTCTAGCCCATGTGCACTGTAACACCACCCCGTGAATATGTCATGCCACACTTGCCTTCGCACGGGTTATATTGCCCCATCTAACGTGCCTTCCTCGATGTGTATGTTATAACGCACAGCGCTATGCCATACATATTACAATCTGGGATCCATATCTTTGTCACAGTGCATATGCAATGTTACACTCCCCAGCACATATTTTATATTACAACTTTAGAGACTAGTTATGTTACACCACACTGCCCTGTGCATATTACACTCCAAGGCGCATATCGCATAGCACACGCTAGTGCCTGTGCTATCTCGGGCTCTCCAATGAATCTGTCATTGCGCACAATGTATTGCATATTATATTTCACGCCCCGGTTCATCTTATATCACACTTTTTGGTGCATAGTTTATACCATATACTACATCTAGTTTTCATTTTCAATCGTGCTCTCAGGACTATGTTCTATATAACACTGCGTCCACCTACCCTTTTCATGGGCATTACATTTTGCGATGGGGGTGGAGGGTCAGGGGGTGTTTCTGCCAAGTGAGCCCGGAGTCACAGTCACAAACGTCCTCTTCTTCCTGAATAAAAGTGAGATTATGCTGCATATTTGTTCATATTTTAAGTAGTTCGCACAGACACACATTTTAAAAACAATAAAGTTCCTAATACCCACCTTCTCTGAACAGTTAGGTTGCTGCCCCATCCACCTCCTCCCTATCCTCTGTTGTCTGAATCCATGGACTAGCCTCCTCCCTCCTGCCATGCATGGTCTGATGTGCTGCCACTGCCCTCCATTTAGCACGATGTACCAGTCCACTCCTCCTGCCCTCCATTGCCCAATTGTATGGCCCATCATTGACCTCCTGCTTAGCCTCTGTGCTTAGCTTGCTGCCCCTATTCTCCTTCCCCCTGCCCTCCGATGTCTTTGTGCATGCCCCTGCTCCATCCTTTTTGCCCACCATGTTCCATGGACCTGCCACTCCTATCTACTCTGAGTGTTCTGTTGAGCTGCCACTCCCCTCCCACCTGCCTAGCATTGTCAGATGACTGTAACCTGTCCCTGCCACCTCCACCCTGCCTGTCCACATGCCATGCCCCTATCCCCTTCCTCCTGTCCTCCATGGTCCATTTTACTGCCACACCCTTCTGCCCTCCCTGATCTGTTGTGCTGCAACTGCTCCTCCTGCCTGCCCCGCGCGGTCTGTTGTGAGGCCCCTCCCCCTGAACTCTCTTGTCTGTGCCCAGGTCCTGACCCTCCCTTCTATCCTCCATGGTCCTTTGTGCATGCCCCTGCACCCTCCTTCTTGTCCATCATAGCCATTTTGCTGCCACTAACCCTCCCGCTTGCCATGCATGGTCTTCTGTGCTGCCATGGCCCCTCCCACCTTCCCTGTGTGGTCAGCTAGCTGCCCCTGACCCCCTCCCACCTTCCCTCCTTGGTCTGTGTGTATGCCACCATAGTCTCATTGTTGCTCTCCATGGTGTGTCTTGTTTCTAGTGCCCATCCTGCCTGACCTATATGGTCATCTTGCTGCTCCTGCCCTGCCACCTTGACACCAGCCCTCTGTTTCCATGTGCAGACCCCCTATTCCCTCCCTCCTGTCTTGTCTGTTCCATTGTAATGCCCCTGATCCGTCCCTCCTGCCCTTTATGGTCTGTTATGCTGCAGCTTTCTCTCCCGTCTGTCCATTATGGTCAGCTAGCTACCATTGCCTCTTTCCCATCTGTTCTCTGTTGTCCATGTGCACTGTCCTGTACCCTCCCTATTGCAAAGAACTTTTAAATTATTTGTAATCTTTATTTTTTTTATCCAGTTGACCACTTGATTAAATGTTGCACCTTGGCAAGAGGATGTGGTGTTACTTCCAGAGCTGCAGACTTTGCAACTGGGGAACCAGGTTGGAGTTTCTGCTTCAGCTCAACATTCTGTGATTGGGGTCAAATCAATTAATCTCCCCATGTCTACAACCAAAATGAACTTGATCTTGTGTGATGTAACCAATGCTCATGTAAAGCATTCCAATACCTGAAAAGTCTGCACTATCTAAAACTGAAAATACACAAAAAATAAGTGTTTTGCACACTTCTGTCATTGGGCTACATGTGGGCTACATCTGGGTGATATTTGTGCTGCATTTAGGCTCTTTTGTGTCTGGTGGCCATCTTGGGAGATTTATTTGTTATGAAGTTTCCTAATTTCCTCCTTTACTGCAGTCTCCTCAGTAGGAAATGCTTTCAGTTTTTTTTACTTTGATTCCATCAAGAATGTATTCAGATGTGTCACACATTTGCCATAAATTCTGAATTGTAGCACTCTAGTTGCTCATTAGATCACTGTAGTAAAACTACTGCTCACCAGGGAAGTCTGCTGCTGGTATTCAAAGTGCATGTTTCAGTCTGCATGTCAGAATTTGTTTATGAAATAGAAGAGGATTTGAGAAGTTACCACTTTATTCCAACCAAGATGCTTCAGGTGTGCCATACGTTTGTCATAAGTAAGACTGTTAGCTCTCTAGTTGTTCGTTAGAACACTCTGGGATATTCTGTCATTGGGCTATACTTGGGCTACATCTGGGTGATATTTGGGCTACATTTGGGCTCTTTTGTCTCTGGTGGCCATTTTGGGAGACTTATTTGTTATGAAATTTCCTAATTTCCTCATTTACTGCAGTCTCCTCAGTAGGAAATACTTTCAGTTTTTACTTGGTTCCATCAAGAAGGCATTCAGATGTGTCACACATTTGCCATAAATTCTGAATGTTAGCACTCTAGTTGCTCATTAGATCACTGTAGTAAATCTACTGCTCACCAGGGAAGTCTGTTGCTGGTATTGAAAGTGCATGTTTCAGTCTGCATGTCAGAATTTCTTAATGAAATAGAAGAGGATTTGAGAAGTCACTCAAAATGTGCCCTAATTTTTCTTTCTGCAGCACTAATCATACTTTCTATGGCAAAATGAACCCCCTCATTTTGTTCCTTTTTAAATTAAATGTTTTAAGAATTACCACTTTATTCCGACCAAGATGGCTTCAGGTGTGCCATACGTTTGTCATAAGTAGGACTGTTAGCGCTCTAGTTGTTCTTTAGAACACTGTGGGAAGCTGCAGTAGAACACAAAGGAATCAACTGACAGTCTCTGCCCTTGTTGGATGTACATGTTTTACTGAGAATGTCAGACTTCATTCTCACATGACTGAGAAAGATAATGTGAATTTACAGAAAATATGCTCTCAGTTAGCTTATAGATCACCTTCCAAACCTCTGTGGGAAAAGCATGAGAAAATAGTTTTCTCTCAAACATGATTCATGATATCACAGCATAAGGCTTTTTCACCTAGAAAAATCACCTTAGAACACACCACAATTCCTAAAATGAGTATGGTACCATCAACAAATGATTTATAATGTAACTAAAGTCTTAAAACCTTCTATTAACTGCAATGCTTTTTAATGAGGTGCCATCATGTATATTGGTCCCAAGATGGCTGCCAACACTTCTTGGATGAAGTGCTGACAGCCAATCAGATCTCACAATCAGATGTGTGGTTAGGCTCCGCCCAGATACATATGTGAATTTACTTTTGACTTTCTCAGGAACTACTGAACGGATTTACACCGTTTAAGCAAAAGGCACATGCCTGACCTGAGGACTACCTCTTTGCCAAATTTCAAGTAATTCTGTTCAGCCGTTCGGGCTGTACCTTCGACTAAAGGTCCTATGGGAAAATGCATGGGGAAAACGTGTTTTGGGACCCTCCTTTTTTCTCAGCCCCCGCTTGACGAATCACCCCGAGACTTTCAGGGTAGAAGCTGAGCGGAGCACCCCATTAGTTTTGAAAATTTCACGAAGATAAGTCAACCGGCGCCAAAGTTATTCAAAATAGAATTTTCAGATTTCCTATGGGAACTCGGTCCTAACTATAACAATCTACTGGCGACCGCCAGTGGATAATATATATAAGTCTTAATGCAACAGAAGACCTTTATACCTTCTTATAAGTCTAAATAGTGTATCTGGCAACAATATACTGATACAGGGTGTATGTTTCTCCCTGGGAATGTCACGTATCCATTTGAAGGCCCTTGGGCTTGTTTTGTATGAACATATATATATTTTTAATGATTGGTTTTAAAGGCAGGGTAGGTTTTTATTTACCTGGTGTCTTTTTTATTGATCATTTTAAATATGTCACAAGCCATCTTTTAGCTCATTATCTTACTATTGCATTTTTGAATAACTAATGTCAATTGTTTACTGCTCTTTATCTGTCTATGTCTACTACCTCAACTCGCAAAATTTGCACCACTAAGCATCAGTCACTTTATGTCCTTTTAACACAGTTGCATTCATGCACTTTATTTGATTAACTAGATGTTAAACAAAGTGTTGGACTATTGTGGAAATGTATATAGATTAATATTTTTTGAATTCTTTCTTAATCTCTAACACGGTTAAGTAAGCACCATATATAGTAATCATGTGTCAGGAAAAAATTCTTTATTGTCATTAATTACCAACTAGGGGAAATGTTTAGAAAAAACTGAACTTTACAAATAGTGGCATTTAAGCTTTTGAATTTTCAAGTACACCTTCTTGGTAATTGTTTTTGCATTAGCAATATATGATCATGTTAAAAATGACGAGACAAACAGTAACTTTTCCATGTTTACTACTAAGGTAATTAGCACTAGCACTTTAAATTGAGGGTTTGTCAATGCGTGTGGTCAGGTGATCAAGGCTGCTTGGACGGCCGAAACGCGTACCTGGACATCGAAATTGGGAAATAAATAAAGCAAACTGTTCTGGTCTAACAGTAGTCTGTGCCCGTAATTTTCCTTCAGGAAAAGAATTGCGAGTTGCTTTATATATATATATATCAGTGAAAAAACCATAGGTTTCACACACGTTATAGTTAGGAATTAGCATTTAAAAAACCTTAGAAATTCAGTGAAAAAACCATAGGTTTCACACATGTTATAGTTAGCTGGACATTTTACTCGTAAAAAACCAATGAAATTGCCCCGTTATAGTTAGTTCAGCTAACTATAACTCGCGCGCCCGCAATGCACTGCTGATGACGTCACATATTACATCACTCATGACATGGTCAGTGACATCACTCATGACATCACTGATGACATCATCCAGTGAATGTGTGTTTTTCTGAAAATTAAATATGTTTTATATATGTATATCTCAAGGTCGATGGAAGAATAAATGGGTATATAAGTGTCTAAATGGATGATTTGTTTTTGAAAAATTGATTGTGTAACTGACTGATTAAGTGTATCATAGTGAATACTTGGCTTAGTGAGTAATGTTTAAATATGTAAATATCTGTATCAGTCTCTCACTTTGTGTATAAGTGGCTGCATGGGTTGGTGAGTAGCTACATGGGTGTCTATATAGGTTATTAGTTGGTTTTTTGAGTATCAGTCTGAGTGTCTGCATGGTTCGGTGGGGGGTATTACGTAGTGCATAGGTGCATGAATGAGTGACTCACTGTTTGTATGGGTTGAACACAGCATGTGTGCAGGACTGTATGGGTGGATGAGTGTGTGTATGGGTGTGTTAGTGAGTGAATGACTGTCTCAATATTGTCTTTATGAGTAACTACATATGTTTTAAACTAGTATATGTGACTATTGGTGTATATATGTGAGTATATGTGAGAGTGAGAGATTGAAAGAGTTCCTGTATGAATAAGTATGTGTTTCTATAAGTGATTGTTTAAAAGACTAAGTATGTGTAAGTTTCCGTAGAAGTAAGTGTGGTGGTGTGTGTATAACTGTATATGCAAGTAAATGTATGTTTGATTCTTTGTTAGCATGAGTGACTATGTGTGTGAGTAACTCTATGGATGAGTGGCATTGTGTAACAGGATGTATAGGTGTATGAGTACATATGATGAGTGAGTACATGTATGAGTGACTGAATTGGACTGTTGGTGAATGAGTGGATGTGTATGTGGATCTTAGAATTACTGAAAAGGTTGTTTTAACTGGTATTGGTATGTCCATTGTTTTGAACATTGTAGTTTCTATTTTTGAATGTGTGTGTCAAAGGTTATATTAGGGGAAGAGGAGGTCTGCCACTCTATCACAAGGATGATGTCATCAGTGATGTCATCAGTGATGTCATTTGAGATGTCATCAGTGATGTCATGAGTGATGTCACTGACCATGTCATGAGTGATGTAATATGTGACGTCATCAGCAGTGCATTGCGGGCGCGCGAGTTATAGTTAGCTGAACTAACTATAACGGGGCAATTTCATTGGTTTTTTACGAGTAAAATGTCCAGCTAACTATAACATGTGTGAAACCTTTGGTTTTTTCACTGAATTTCTAAGGTTTTTTAAATGCTAATTCCTAACTATAACGTGTGTGAAACCTATGGTTTTTTCACTGAATTTCAAAGGTTTTTTAAATGCTAATTCCTAACTATAACGTGTGTGAAACCCATGGTTTTTTCAGTGAATTTGCAAGGTTTTTTAAATGCTAATTTTTTTTTTATTCTTCAATTTTTTCAAACATATTTTTAATTTAATTTTCTTACCTTTTATAAAGACTATGCTTTAATTTTTAAAATCCTTAAATATTTTTTTTTAATATATTTTTTAAAATAAACATGTAAAATTTATTTCCAGTTCTTTTTTTTTTTTTTTATTTTTTTTTAGTACGCGTACCGTAAGCTCACGGTAAGCGTACGGTTTACGCAACGTCCATAATCTATCTACGCTGCTTGCGTATAGTTACGCACTTTGCGTAGCCGCACGTACTGCGCGTGGGACGCGTGCGCGCTTACGCCACACGCGCACGTTACGCGGAAGTGCCGGGGAGTGACTGTTATGCGCATGCGCGCAAGCGCGTGTCTTTTTTACGCGCACGCGTACTTTTTGCCGTAAGCGTACCGTAAGCGTACCGTAAGCGTACGGTAGGTCATGTGATCTTGAAACACAACTTTTGATTGGTTGAAACTACTTTCAGTTCTAGAACTCTCCTACACCACACCCATTCCCCTCATTTCTGCTTGTGATCCCTTGGGAGAAGGAGCTGGTTTGTCTTTGGGATACGATGGCAGAACAGCAGAGCTCTTCTGAGAGTGAGGCTAGCACTAGCAGCACTGTCTTGAGGCAGAGATAGAGGAAACAAAAGCCTTCTTATGTTTGGGATTATTTTACTTTTCCAGAAGGCCAGCAAAAGGTGAATGCACCCTTAGTTACTTGCAAGCTGTGTCAGCGTGTACTTTCTAGAGGTAATCCTAACAGGAAGTATTCCTTTGGGAATCACACCATGAAGAGACACCTCCAGGATGTACACAGAAGGACACATGGTCATCTTTTTGGAGGTAACTCTTCAGAAAGACGAGCCAGTACATCCACAGCAGCTCAGCCTGGACCATCACCTGCAGGGCTTACTCCTTCTTCTGCAGGTCAGGTGAGCCCTTCATCTGTGGGGGGAGAATCTCCTTTTGCTGGCCCTCTGGAAATGAACCCTCGATTTCGGAAGGTTGATATTCATTGCACATTTTGTAAAGATCTAATTTGCCATAGGGAGACCAGTGTTTCCCTAGTGAACAACAAAATAGATCAGCACATTTGTCGCTTTGAATAATTTTCCCATGCTTCCTTTCCTCTGTCCCTGCATGAACACAACGGTTCTTTTAAGAGCCAACCTTATCTTTCATCTTTTTTTTACATATGTTTTTTAAAACTTTTTTTTATTTTTTTTTACCGTACGCGTACGGTGCGCGTACTTTTTTTTTATTTTTTAAAAAAAACACTAAAAATCATTTATCACATTACATTGTCCTTGAGAGACTACAATTATTATTATTGACTTACCATACTCACTGAAAAAATATTTATTCATTTCTTTTTTTTAAAAATAGTTTTAAAAATGTTTGTAGTTTTCGAAAATTTTCTATATCTATCTGGAAAAAAAGAAAAAAGTATTAATATTTTTTAAACATTTTATAATACAGTACACATATTTACATTTTTTACCAAAAAATCTTTTTGCCTTATTTTTGCTGTTTTCAGAATATATTGCATTTCACTATAAATTGTGAAAGCAATTGCATTCATCATTTTACAGCGGGCAAAAAAAAATACCAATCACAAAGATTGTATTAAAAAAGCCCTGATTCTTTTTTTAATTAAACTTAACATTATAGAAATGCATAATATTGTAAAAAAATATCATCTAATACCAATACTTATTTCTTTAAAATACCGTCTGATATGTTTGTTTCAGAACTATAATCACAATATTATATCTCAAATAACTCCAAAATACATCTGATTTCATTTCCTTTAGGCCAAATAGTAATTTTAATTTTTTTTTTGGAATAAATTTCCTACGGAAATCCAATAAAATTCTAAAGTTTAATTTGTCCAGATCTCACCGATTCTCTGTAACATTTTGGTTCACGAAAATTTTTTGAATAATTTATTTAGTCCACAATAGAATTGGTTACTTTTCCACATGGCCAAATAGTAATTTTTTAAATCATTTTTGAAAAAATTTCCAATGGCAGTCCAATAACATTCCAAAATTTAAAATGTGCAGAAGTTACCGATAATCTCTAAATTATTGGTTTTTCAAAATTGCATTAAAAATTAAAAAAGTCCACATTACAATTGGTTATCTTTCCATTAGGCCAAATGATAATTTTAAAAATCTTTTTTTTACAAAATTGCAATGGTAATCCAGTAAAATGGTAAAATTATTTTGTCCAGATCTTGCCAAGTCTCTCTAAAATTTAGGTTTCAGGAAGATTAGATAGGAATTTGCTAAATCAAAAGGCAAACGTTGTTTGAAAATCAATTGGGAATCATTACACAGTGTCCAGCCTTTTTCACATTTTAGATAAACTGTGTAATGTCCAGAAGTAACAGTAGGTCCATCATGGAAAATTATTGCAACAGTTACAAAAGTTTTTCCTGAAATTGATAATTGCTGTCCTGTAAACTTCTTTATTAAAGTATCCAATTTTGAACCATCAGCTCTACATCGTTGCATCATTAAAATTACATACTGTCCGTATTCCTTTAAAATTAATGTTGAAAACATGTCAGAATTACACTCACCACATTTCATGCTATGATTAGCATCTTTAACTAATTTTGCAAAAGTGACTGTTTTACTCTCTGGCAATGTCAAATAAATAAACCTTTCATTATCAACAATAGAGCCACATATATTATAACAATTATCACAACTATGTTCCCATTTATAAGAGAGACCAAAAAAAATGTCAATGGGAACTCCTTCTTCTTCCACTACCTGAAGAAAATACATCAAAAATTCATGTGCATCTTGCTGTTCATTTTGAGAAAACTGTGTTCGTCCTGAACATACATCTAAAAGTTTTCTAATGTCAGTAGCACTTTCTATTTGAGTTTTATCTTTACTCAACTTTTCAAAAAGGAGACTCAGCTCTGAACAGAATCTTTTTCCCTGATTTACTATTATCTGCTCTTGCAAACTTTCCAGATAAAATGCAACATTCAGCACTACATTTGCATAGCAGTTGACACCAGAGCTATTTTCAAAATGACATCCTACAACCTGTTCTTCATTTTCCTTTTTCTTTTTGCTTGCAATTACATCACTCCTCTTTTTTTTCCTCTTCTCTACATCTTCACTACAGATATTCTCATTTTTTCTTTTATGAGAAACTACACGTTTCTCCAACACAGGATACTGACCTAAATGAGGAGCATAGCTTCTTCTTAATCTATTATACTCCTTTACACAATTTGTATCAGCACTAACTTTTGATTCTTCAAAGTCTATCATGAATAAACCTGATAATGTTTTGACTCGTGACAAAGCAACATATGCCATACCTTCTTTGAACACAGTTGAACCAATGTTCACAAATGCACAATCTACAGTCAATCCTTGAGACTTGTGAATAGTTACAGCATATGCTAGAGAAAACGGAAACTGCTTCCTACGTACATATAAGTCTTTCACAAGCATAAAACGAACTGTACAACGACAAATATCTTTAACTTCATCTATCTGATCAAATTTTATTTTTAAACATTCAATTCCTTCTTTTTTCTGATAATTAATAAAACCCACAACTCTTCCCATCGCTCCATTAACTAAACCTATCTCAACATCCAAATTTCTCCTTAAAAACACTCTACAGTTCATGCAAACATATAGATTTTTTTCTAATCCAGCTGTTTTGGAGATGTTCTTCTCTAGTGAGTCCAATTTATTTTTCAGTTTGCCTGTTACTGTGACAGTAATTCTTCCATCCTCAATTTTGTCCACTGCTTCCAATTTCCTGATCTCTTCCTTTTCCAATTTCAAAAGCTCCTCATTGAATATTGAGCATTCACGTAGAGTAGGCATTAAGCAGATGACACTTTTGTTTTCTGCAATGTTCTTGTATATCTTCTCTGCAACTATTTCTTCCTTTGGAAATAAATTATGTAGCAGCCGAGTCTGTAATGCTTTTTTGCCAGCTTCTGTGAGTAGTCCAATCCTGATATCTTTCAGAATACTTCCATATTCTTCATCGTTTGCTTGCCTCATATTAGTTGTAAGTTCCTTGTACTCAAAGAAGGACCAAATATTTGTATTACCGATGCTTCCCAATGACTTCTTCGTGTCTTCATGTGTCACAGTATTAAACACTGGTTGTCCTTTAACTGGAGTAAGTTGCAAAAGATCTACAAAAACTATGACGTGTTTTCCACCAAATAACACGTCATAGTCTGTCTTCAAAATTTGCTGCATTCTTAAATGCACAAAGGCAAGCATTAAGTTTGATACCATGCTCACCTCATCAATAATGAGAACTTGCATCTTCTTCAATACTCGTGAAACTTCCAAGGATGCTTCTCCAGTTAGCTTGTTGAATTGTATTTTGTTCTCATGCTCCACTGGTAACATTAGCAAACGATGTAAGGTGATTCCTTTTATGTTATATGCTGCTAACCCAGTTGGAGCAGTAACCACACAAGACAACGTAGAATCCGTTTTTTGCTTTAGGTAGCTTCTGATGACTTTAATTAGGAAACTTTTTCCAGTGCCAGCTTGTCCGCTTACATACATCCTGATTGGATGAAATGATGTGCATGAGCACTCTTTTTTTACATGTAGAAATCCGTGATCAATTTTGTTTTTGATCTCTTCATAAATTTGTTGCTGCTCTTGATTCAGTTGTCTTTCCAAATTTTCTAAGTCTATAAATTCTTCTTGAGCTTGATTCATAGCTGTTTCCACTTCATTCATGGCTATTGATGCTTCATTTTCAACGATTGGTTGTCCTAGGGGATCTTGACTGTGTGTTCCTGAACTTTGGCTGTCCTGAGAACTGTCTCTAGCTATTTCTGCTGCAATTGTAGTTTCCTGTTCAATTTCTTCATTTAACATTTGCAGATAAGTTGTGAATGTATTGCATTGTATGCTGTCTTTGCAAGCATTAAATGAATCCTCATAGCTTTGAAATTCTCCCAGTAGTTCATCCTCTGTACGCCATGGTTTAAACAACTGTAAAAGAGCCAAGTAGTAAAATTCTTTCTTGTCGGTAGTGTCGCAACTCAGCTTCCGGTGATTTATCAAACTTCCTTTGGTTTGCTTCACCAAACATCCTTCTTCACCAACAACTTTATATTTTCCATTATTAATGTCTTCTGCAGCTTTCCGTGAATAAATGTAGTTCTGCAACACTTCATAGAGACACATGTTCTCCAGATGATGACTTCTCTTGGGATAATATGTGTCCAACATGTTTGTTTTCAATATATCTGTACTTTCTGGGTCATTCTCGGCCAAATATTCAATTTCTCCAACAGATTTCAGTACCCGATTTTTCATTGCTGCAAGGCCTAAACTTGCCCAAATTATTCTTCTTGACTTTGAGTAGAGACTTGCAGAAGATAACCTATCTGAACATTCGTAGGATCCAATTTCTCGATGCGATAACATCTTCAAACTGAAACTGTACAGCTTCTTACTAACAGTCTTCTCATGAGAAATCTCTTCCCACATTTCCTTCAATTCTGTTTTTTCTGATTTCGTAATGTAAGACGTTACATATCGTGCAACAGCAATGGAATTGTCAGCTACATACTGTATATCCATGTTAGCGTTCCACATGGATAAAATGACTGGGTTGTAGTCATTTATATTTTTTGATTCTTCTTTTCTTTTAAGGTTGTAGGTATTCTTAGGTGATTTTCTTGTGATAGTATGTCTCACAGCTGACATAAAACTGTTTACTCTTCCATTTGAAAGAACAGGTCTAGGAAATCCAAATCGACATTTAGTGTAGTATTTTTCTTTGCTCTTGTATTTCCGTCGACAGTATTTTCCACACCGATGACTTTGGAAACGTAAAACTTGCTCCTTTAACTTGTTCTCTTCTGTGCTTTTTGGTATACCACATGTTGCATATTCTTCAATGTAAGATAACACTGCTTCATCAGTATCTGTTCCAAACTTTGGGGCATCCTTGATCCACAACAGCATATGAATATGAGGAGCACCTCTTGCCTGGTACTCTTTTCTCCAAAAGAAATCCACTACTTCTCCAAGGGGTGGATTTTTTTTATTGCAGATGAAGGACATCATAGCCTCAAATCTATGATTGAAATATCTGCAAACATTAACCGGATCCAATGAGCACAGTTCTCCTGCTGTCTTGTATTCGATGTTTTTAATGTTTGAATTGGCCTCTCGTAGAAAATCCAGTAAATCATCCCAAGCGTACTCGGCACAGCTTAGGGTAAGGAACCATGTTGGTGTTCCTAAATTGCGTAACATGCATTTTAGTTCACCATGGCGTCGGTACCAATATTCATTTGTCCCACGCTGACAAGCCATCAGATTGATCAGTTGTGTTTCCAAATGATCATCTCGGTGCTGCACTTTCTCCATAAAATCCTTAGCAGACACATTTTGTAAATGTACTCCACTTTTTAAAATGTGATTTACTGCATAAGACAGTGCAGACAAGTCGCTTTCAAATAAAAGATGGAACAAATAAGGAATACTTTGTCGAAATCTGGGATCTTCAGCATATAGTCTTGTAGTCCGATACTCTGAAGCTGGAATCTGTTCTGGACGTTCATCGTATCGTCCTCCTTTTCCCATAGGAAACAGCTGGGGAAAACATCGAGCTTCCAAGCTCTCCTCCCATACACTCACGGGAGTTCCTTTTGCTTTCTTCATCTGAAAGAGATCAATATTGTCTCCCATAACTTCTTTCGAATGAAGAGGATGTATGCTAAAATGTTCATAAATTTCTTCTTCCTTTGTCTTGTCCACTTTTTCAATTTGTCCAGTTGGTGTTTCAGTGTCTTCTTGAAAATCTTCGTCTTCTTCTTCTTCTTCTATATAAATTGATTCATACCATTTGTTATTTTTTTTCAAATACAAATTTGCTCTTTGTACTTTCCGCACATCTACCAGCTCCTGCCAAATCTTCTTATTCTTTGTAGGTACACCATTAACCAGAATAATTAATGGTTCAGTTTCCAAAGTATCCGCATCAATAGTTTCCATATTTTTTTTCAAATCCAAGGGCAAATACACCACTCTACCTTTTAAACCTCTCAGTAAATCTGAAGGAGGTAATTTACCAGTTTTGGGCTCCATACGTACTATGGTCTGGAACGGATGAACACATTGAATGAGTATAGACTCATATGTATTTAATTCAGAAAGTTCAGCAGGAATAGCATCCAATTCTAAATTATTATGTACAGCTCTGGTCGGCATTCTATTTTCCTCTAACTTGTTGTAACAGTATTTACAAATACGCTGATCTTCACCCAATTCAAAACAATTTTCAAGAAATATATATGTGGCAAAATCCATCCACTTATAATTATCTTCATTTTCACTCTTTCTGTAGAGATCAACATTCCTAGTTTGTTTTCTATAATGAGTTCTGCGGCAACAAATACAAGTAACATTTGGTCTTTCATTAGAGACTATTGCAAATTTTGTTATGTGATCATTAAATGTCTTACTTACAGAAGGTTCTACATTCTCTTCCACTTCTTCCTCATTTACTGTGTCCTTCTCTGCACTGTTTTGTTCAGAACCAAAGTAACAAAACTGAATTTCATCAACAACCTTCTCTACATCTGATACCGTTCCTCGGAACAGAGCCCTATTCAATTCATTTAACTTTATTGCTGGACTTTTGACAAAATACAACCGTCTCACAAACTTTCTCATTTCAGTATGATGAACAGCCAGCATCCTAAAATGATGGAAAACACTATTGCACACTTTTCTAGATAGACAAGCCAGAGAATGACCCTGCAAACCAGTATTCTCTCTCACTCTGCATGGATCCAGACTTTGAAGCACCTTAATCTTCTGTTTTACACTTTTTTTACTATATTCTCTTAGAAACTCTCGAAATCTGTCAATAGATTCCTGACGCACAGTGCAAATACTACTACAATTCCAAGTGTACACTGGGGCTTTAGGACGTCTCCCCATTGCCTCATCTGCCATCACTTGTACCTCATCTCTTGGAACCATTATCTCCTTCTCCATTATGCAACCATTTTTTACTTCGTATGAACGACCTCTGGTGTCAACTGCATGCAGCAAACTATTACTTTGAAAATAGCTCTCTTCATTAAAAAAAGGTTCACTACTTGAACTATGCATCCACTTTCCTAAAAACACTTTACAAAAGTTTGTTCTGTTCACTACTCTTTTGCTTTTGCTTTGTGATTTCAGTACATTAACCATTTTATCTAATGTACGCATCCTATTCAAAATTAATATGAATAGTTTCCTTTTTAATTCTAATGCTTTTGCTGCAATGGCTTCAATTTCTTTTTTTCTCTTGTAATATTTTGCCTTTTGCTTATATTTCTTCACATCCTTTATCAAATTGGACATAACTCTTCTCTGAAACATTTTTCTACGTATCTCTTTAAACGCTGTTTTTCTGTTTATGTAAAACTTTTCAGTTGCAGAAGGTATATTTGCATTAACTAAATTCTCAATTTTTTGCTGTTCTCTTCGTTTTGTTACATTCTTCCCAGGACAGACATTTTGTACATTTTTCTTTGTTTTGAATATTTTTTTAAGAAATTGTTTTTTCTGCTTACCAGAAGATTTTTTCTTTTTCCCAACATGAGCATCTTCTACTAACTTTGGTCCTCCAGTTGTCTTCAAATATAGTTTTTTTTTTAGCGTTTTTTGAACTCGAGATTTTGTAGGCATCTTAAATTTTGTTCACTGTTCTTCAGCAATACCTGAAAAAAACTAAAAAAAAATCCTTTATTGTATTTAAATATATTACTACATTTCTTTTCACAATAGTCACAATACAAAATTTCTTTGCCAATTTGAATGCACACAAACTGCTCTTTTTTTTGGGCAAGTGAAAATCTCTTTTACAAACTGTCACATTATGAAACCACTTTTCAGATTTTTTAAAAAGCCCATGTCCAGAGGGCTACACTCCAGCAAGGGCAACCAGCCTTAGTGAAGCTCAATGTATTTGCATTACAGACTGAAACCTGAAAACCCCACTCGCTTCTAAATACTGTGCATGACTATACACGGCAAGCACATGGGTGTGTGCTAAGACTCTGCTTCTTCCCCCAAAAATTCACTCCCCCTTTCCATCTAATGCAACTGTGAAATCACCAGAGCAAGACGCAATAAATCTCTGCCTATAATTCCTCTATGCACACAGAGTCATGTTTTCACATTAGTCCCAAAACGAAATTTCTTTGCCATTTTTAAAGCACACTTACTGCTCTTTTTTTTTTCGGGGCAAGTGAAAATCACTTTTACAGACTGACACATTATGAAACCTTTTTTTTTAATTTATTTAATTGCACTTGTCCAAGCTGTTTTTTTCAGACCACCACCATGTGTATTCGCGGTGACTGCCTACACTCCAGCAAGGGCAACCAGCCTTAGTGATGCTGAATGTATTTGCATTACAGACTTAAACCTGAAAACCCCACTCGCTTGTAAATACTGTGCATGACTATACATGGCAAGCACATGGGTGTGTGCTAAGACTCTGCTTCTTCCCCCAAAAATTCGCTCCCCCTTTCCATCTAATGCAACTGTGAAATCACCAGAGCAAGACGCAATAAATCTCTGCCTATAATTCCTCTATGCACACAGAGTCATGTTTTCACATTAGTCCCAAAACGAAATTTCTTTGCCATTTTGAAAGCACACTTACTGCTCTTTTTTTTTCGGGCCAAGTGAAAATCACTTTTTACAATTGGAAATCACTTTTACAGACTGACACATTATAAAACCACTTTTTTTGATTTATTTAAATGCACATGTCCAAGCTGTTTTTTCAGACCACCACCATGTGTATTCTCTGTGACTGCCTACACTCCAGCAAGGGCAACCAGCCTTAGTGATGCTGAATGTATTTGCATTACAGACTTAAACCTGAAAACCCCACTCGCTTCTAAATACTGTGCATGACTATACATGGCAAGCACATGGGTGTGTGCTAAGACTCTGCTTCTTCCCCCAAAAATTCGCTCCCCCTTTCCATCTAATGCAACTGTGAAATCACCAGAGCAAGACGCAATAAATCTCTGCCTATAATTCCTCTATGCACACAGAGTCATGTTTTCACATTAGTCCCAAAACGAAATTTCTTTGCCATTTTTAAAGCACACTTACTGCTCTTTTTTTTTTCGGGCCAAGTGAAAATCACTTTTACAGACTGACACATTATGAAACCTTTTTTTTTAATTTATTTAATTGCACATGTCCAAGCTGTTTTTTCAGACCACCACCATGTGTATTCTCTGTGACTGCCTACACTCCAGCAAGGGCAACCAGCCTTAGTGATGCTGAATGTATTTGCATTACAGACTTAAACCTGAAAACCCCACTCGCTTCTAAATACTGTGCATGACTATACATGGCAAGCACATGGGTGTGTGCTAAGACTCTGCTTCTTCCCCCAAAATTCGCCCCCCTTTCCATCTAATGCAACTGTGAAATCACCAGAGCAAGACGCAATAAATCTCTGCCTATAATTCCTCTATGCACACAGAGTCATGTTTTCACATTAGTCCCAAAACGAAATTTCTTTGCCATTTTGAAAGCACACTTACTGTTTTTTTTTTTTCGGGCCAAGTGAAAATCACTTTTTACAATTGGAAATCACTTTTACAGACTGACACATTATGAAACCACTTTTTTTGATTTATTTAAATGCACATGTCCAAGCTGTTTTTTCAGACCACCACCATGTGTATTCTCTGTGACTGCCTACACTCCAGCAAGGGCAACCAGCCTTAGTGATGCTGAATGTATTTGCATTACAGACTTAAACCTGAAAACCCCACTCGCTTCTAAATACTGTGCATGACTATACATGGCAAGCACATGAGTGTGTGCTAAGACTCTGCTTCTTCCCCCAAAAATTCGCTCCCCCTTTCCATCTAATGCAACTGTGAAATCACCAGAGCAAGACGCAATAAATCTCTGCCTATAATTCCTCTATGCACACAGAGTCATGTTTTCACATTAGTCCCAAAACGAAATTTCTTTGCCATTTTTAAAGCACACTTACTGCTCTTTTTTTTTTCGGGGCAAGTGAAAATCACTTTTACAGACTGACACATTATGAAACCTTTTTTTTTAATTTATTTAATTGCACTTGTCCAAGCTGTTTTTTTCAGACCACCACCATGTGTATTCGCGGTGACTGCCTACACTCCAGCAAGGGCAACCAGCCTTAGTGATGCTGAATGTATTTGCATTACAGACTTAAACCTGAAAACCCCACTCGCTTGTAAATACTGTGCATGACTATACATGGCAAGCACATGGGTGTGTGCTAAGACTCTGCTTCTTCCCCCAAAAATTCGCTCCCCCTTTCCATCTAATGCAACTGTGAAATCACCAGAGCAAGACGCAATAAATCTCTGCCTATAATTCCTCTATGCACACAGAGTCATGTTTTCACATTAGTCCCAAAACGAAATTTCTTTGCCATTTTTAAAGCACACTTACTGCTCTTTTTTTTTTCGGGGCAAGTGAAAATCACTTTTACAGACTGACACATTATGAAACCTTTTTTTTTTATTTATTTAATTGCACTTGTCCAAGCTGTTTTTTTCAGACCACCACCATGTGTATTCGCGGTGACTGCCTACACTCCAGCAAGGGCAACCAGCCTTAGTGATCCTGAATGTATTTGCATTACAGACTTAAACCTGAAAACCCCACTCGCTTCTAAATACTGTGCATGACTATACATGGCAAGCACATGGGTGTGTGCTAAGACTCTGCTTCTTCCCCCAAAAATTCGCTCCCCCTTTCCATCTAATGCAACTGTGAAATCACCAGAGCAAGACGCAATAAATCTCTGCCTATAATTCCTCTATGCACACAGAGTCATTTTTTCACATTAGTCCCAAAACGAAATTTCTTTGCCATTTTGAAAGCACACTTACTGCTCTTTTTTTTTCGGGCCAAGTGAAAATCACTTTTTACAATTGGAAATCACTTTTACAGACTGACACATTATAAAACCACTTTTTTTGATTTATTTAAATGCACATGTCCAAGCTGTTTTTTCAGACCACCACCATGTGTATTCTCTGTGACTGCCTACACTCCAGCAAGGGCAACCAGCCTTAGTGATGCTGAATGTATTTGCATTACAGACTTAAACCTGAAAACCCCACTCGCTTCTAAATACTGTGCATGACTATACATGGCAAGCACATGGGTGTGTGCTAAGACTCTGCTTCTTCCCCCAAAAATTCGCTCCCCCTTTCCATCTAATGCAACTATGAAATCACCAGAGCAAGACGCAATAAATCTCTGCCTATAATTCTTCTATGCACACAGAGTCATGTTTTCACATTAGTCCCAAAACTAAATTTCTTTGCCAATTTGAAAGCACACTTACTGCTCTTTTTTTTTTCGGGGCAAGTGTAAATCACTTTTACAGACTGACACATTATGAAACCACCATGTGTAACTACAACAAAAACAATTCCCATTTCTATTATTCATTTCTTAAGTTACCACATACATCCCCTCTCAAACTGTAAACTCACCTTTAAAATTAGTTAGTTGTGAAAGAAATGTGACACTCAAACAGCAGATTATCAGAGCCAGGATCTCTGTTGTGTTCACCTCTCTCCTCTCAGCAGAACCAGATAATGGCAAACTTTCCCTCTATTTTTCCACACATATACATGTAAGTTTCAAATCTCAGTGCTTCCCCCTTTTTTTCAAATGTAATCACACATTTCTATTGGTTGAAAACCAACCCTTTTCCAAAAGTACCCTTCCCCCAACTTGACTTCTGCCTAGTACCCTTCCCCCAACTTGACTTCTGCCTGCTACCATAGCAACAGCTCATGGAACACTGCTGTGTAGAGTTAGGTCAGAAGTTCGACACACAATGTTTCAATTCCACAGAGCAAGAGTGCTTGACTTTTCAAACCTTACAGCAAATCCATAGTACTGTTCTTTGGTTACACATTTTTTTGTACCAATACAAAACATGCTTCTATTAATTTACACATACAGCCTAGTTTTTATTCTAGAATGGTATGAAACAGCCAATCAGTTCTTTTTGTTTTGAAAAAAATATGTATGCCTCCATTTCCAAACTGTCTTTCTTTTCATATTGCCATTCTACTGAAAGACACCTCCTGAGTGCATCCAGTTCTCCTTTGAAGATGTTCACAGTGTGGATTGTAGGGCACAGCTATGTCTTCTGGAGTGAAAAGTTTGCAGAGAAAACAGGTATGGTGAGAGACCTTGCTTTGCCAAATGTAGACATTAAATGGATTGGTCAGAGAGGGTTAAAGTGGCACCAATTGATGCCATTGGTGAAATCCTTCATTCAAATCCAACACCCTGACCTCATAATAGTGCACTGTGGTGGCAATGACCTAGGCACTTTGACTGGGGTAGGTCTGGAAATGCTTATGAAGGACACCTTTGCACAACTGTTTACACTTTTCCCTAAAACTGCCTTTGTGTTTTCCAACATATGCCAAAGGCAAAAATGGAACTGGTCCAATCATTTCTGTCCGCAGATTGACAAAGCAAGAAAGCACGTCAACAAATCTGTTTCTGCTTTCCTCCGTGACTATGGTATGGGTGCCATTTACCACAACAACTTGTGTTATGACATGCAAGACATTTATAGAGGAGATGGTGTGCACTTCAATGATGAAGGGAACAGAGTCTTCCTCTTGAACCTTAGACTCTGCATCGGTACTTACTTGTAGGTACCACTAAAAAAATGACTTCATAAACACAACAGCTCTTTTTAGAGCTCCCTAATTTCTAAACTCTTAAATCTGCTTTTCATTTATTTATTTTTATTTTTTTTACCGTACGCTTACCGTAAGCTTACGGTACGCGTACCCCGTGATTTTTTTTAAAATCAATAAATGTTTTTTTTGTACTTTTCTGTCCTTCTTTGACCCCCTTACAAATGTTAGGGGGTCTGTAACTCTCCTCATTGCCCCCTTTCCTTGTTTTCTCTGTTTTTTTTCTGAGTGAAACACACAAAATGGCGGCCGCCGCTTCCTGGTTTCGGCCGATTCGAATGTTTACTAAGATCTATGGGCCAATCAGAATCTCCTTCGCGCACGCCATGTTTCTTCCGTACGCTTACCGTAAGCTTACCGTACGCGTACCCCGTGATTTTTTTAAAAAATCAATAAATGTTTGTTTTGTACTTTACAGTCCTTCTTTGACCCCCTCACAAATGTAAGGGGGTCTGTAACTCTCCTCATTGCCCCCTTTTCTTGTTTTCACTCTTTTTTTTTCAGAGTGAAACACAGAAAATGGCGGCCGCCGCTTCCTGGTTTCGGCCGATTCGAATGTTTACTAAGATCTAAGAGCCAATCAGAATCGCGCTCGCGCACGCCACCGTACGCGTATTGTAAGCTTACCGTAAGCGTACGGTAAGCGTACCGTAAGCGGGCTCAGATATATATATTGATTTAAAGGCTATTTTCTCAGAATCTACTGAACAGATTTACACCAAACCTACAAAAGGCACTTCCTTGACCTAGGGACTACCTCTCTGCCAAATTTTGAGTAATTCTGTTCAGCCGTTCGGGCTGTAGCTCGTTCTAAAGGTCCTATGGAAAAATGCATGGGAAAAACGCGTTTTGGGACCCCCCTTTTATCTCAGCCCCCGCTTGACGGATCCCCCCGAGACTTTCAGGGTAGGAGCGGAGCGTAGCGCCCCACCTATTTTGAGAAATTCGCGAGGATTCGTCGACCGGTGCCAAAGTTATTCAAAATAGAATGTTGAGGTTTTCCTATGGAAACGTGGTCCTAACTATAACTACCTACTGGCGACCGCCAGTAGGTAATATATATATATATATATATATATATATATATATATATATATATATATGCAAAAAAAATTAAAAAAAACTGAGAACTCTGGGTAGTTCTCAAGTTTAGGTGGAAAGCAGTTCCTGTATGGAGCACTCTCAACACCAGCGACACTCTAGATCTGCTCACCTCAAATGTCTGTTTTTCTATTAAAATCTTTAAGCATAGGATTAGCACACTGTCATCCACGCCGAGATAGAAAAGGACAAAGTCTTTTGCCATTTGTACAGCAAAGTCTTTAAGCATAGGACTACCACAGTGCTCTACTTGCGGAGCTGCAAAATGACAAAAGCCAATTATCACTCCAGGCACAGTATTACAGCTTTGAATTGATAAAATACCAATTAAGCCAACCTGAAATGAGTAAAAGCAACCCCTGACACAGTGTCTCGCTCTAATTAGAGCTCTTCAGAGAGGTATAGCTTTGTCCAGACACAAGGGAGCACCCAGTAAAAGTCAAAGAAATACGCTTTCAGGCATAGAGTGACGAATAAATTATGCAAAAAAAAAGCAGAGAACTCTGGGTAGTTCTCAAGTTTAGGTGGAAAGCAGTTCCTGTATGGAGCACTCTCAACACCAGCGTCACTCTAGATCTGCTCACCTCAAATGTCTGTTTTTCTATCAAAATCTTTAAGCATAGGATTAGCACAGTGCCATCCACGCCGAGATAGAAAAGGACAAAGTCTGTTGCCATTTGTACAGCAAAGTCTTTAAGCATAGGACTAGCACAGTGCTGTCCTTGCCGAGCTGCAAAATGACAAAAGCCAATTATCACTCCAGGCACAGTATTACAGCTTTGAATTGATAAAATACCAATCAAGCCAACCTGAAATGAGTAAAAGCAACCCCTGACACAATGTTTCGCTCTAATTAGAGCTCTTCAGAGAGGTATAGCTTTGTCCAGACACAAGGGAGCACCCAGTATAAGTCAAAGAAATACCCTTTCAGGCATAGAGTGACGAATATATATATATATATATATATATATATATATATATATATATATATATATATATATATATATATATATATATATATATATATATATATATATATATATATATATATATATGTATATATATATATATCAAAACCCAATGCCCACTCCAAGAAAGAATGAGCCCGACATATGCAGGTACACAATCCAGGATTTATTCTGCCAAAATAAAAGCAAAGTCCAGGAAACACCAGGCAGACGCGTTTCAGCGAGTCTTCGTGCTTTCTTCAGTGCCGGTTCTTGTTTCCCAATAGAGCCTCACACCTGGGGATTATTTAAAGGTCCTGTGGCGATCTCAGGCCACTCCCTTCCACACGTTGTTACTCCCCGCCTCTGCTATTGGCTGTAATGCCTCCCGTGTTATTTCGAGAACAAGGGCATGCCGGTAAATCGAGTCCAAAATGACAGCCCATACAGTGAGGGACTGCCAAACACCAAGTGGCGTGTCTCGGCAACTCGCAAACATCCGCTCTCGACCACAGGGATTATCTTGCAGTACCTGGTGTGTCCCCCGCAGCATCTGCTGCAGCCTCTCTCCCCGTGTGGTGCATTACAGCCTGTGCTGTTTAAACCACTTGGGGGGGTGACGCGCTGTAGTTGCATACAAACATCCAAAGGTGCTGGTCTTTGCGCGTCACACCAGATCGGGAGGGCATGCCGGTCAGCCAGTCTCCAGCATACTGGCATAATATCAAAACCCAATGCCCACTCCAAGAAAGAATGAGCCCGACATATGCAGGTACACAATCCAGGATTTATTCTGCCAAAATAAAAGCAAAGTCCAGGAAACACCAGGCAGACGCGTTTCAGCGAGTCTTCGTGCTTTCTTCAGTGCCGGTTCTTGTTTCCCAATAGAGCCTCACACCTGGGGATTATTTAAAGGTCCTGTGGCGATCTCAGGCCACTCCCTTCCACACGTTGTTACTCCCCGCCTCTGCTATTGGCTGTAATGCCTCCCGTGTTATTTCGAGAACAGTGTCATTGTAGTAAAACTACTGTTCACCATGGAAGTCTGCTCCTGGTAATAAAAGTGCATGTTTCAGTCTGCATGTCAGAATTTTTTAATGAAATAGAAGAGGATTTGAGAAGTCACTCAAAATGTGCCCTCATTTTCTTTCTTCAGCATTAATCATAATCATAATTTATATGGCAAAATGAACCCCCTCATTGTGTTCCTTTTTAAATTAAATGTTTTAAGTGTTACCAGTTTATTCCAATCAAGACGGCTTCAGGTGTGCCATACTTTTGTCATAATGAAC
Organism: Triturus cristatus; assembly: GCF_964204655.1. Taxonomy (NCBI): domain Eukaryota; kingdom Metazoa; phylum Chordata; class Amphibia; order Caudata; family Salamandridae; genus Triturus; species Triturus cristatus. Next base: position 943,256,331 of record NC_140587.1, on the reverse strand, counting down.
ACAGTAAGCGCTCTAGTTGTTTTTAAGAACACTCTGGGACATTCTGTCATTGGGCTATACTTTGGCTACATCTGGGTGATATTTAGGCTACATTTGGGCTCTTTTGTCTCTGGTGGCCATCTTGGGAGACTTATTTGTTATGAAGTTTCCTAATTTCCTCATTTACTGCAGTCTCCTCAGTAGGAAATACTTTCAGTTTTTTACTTTGATTCCATCAAGAAGGCATTCAGATGTGTCACACATTTGCCATAAATTCAGAATGTTAGCACTCTTTTTGCTCATTAGATCACTGTAGTAAAGCTACTGCTCACCAGGGAAAACTGCTGCTAGTATTGAAAGTGCATGTTTCAGTCTGCATGTCAGAATTGTTTAATGAAATAGAAGAGGATTTGAGAAGTCACTCAAAATGTGCCCTAATTTTTCTTTCTGCAGCACTAATCATACTTTTTATGGAAAAATGAACCCCCTCATTTTGTTCCTTTTTAAATTATATGTTTTAAGAGTTACCACTTTAATCCAAGCAAGATGGCTTCAGGTGTGCCATACGTTTATCATAAGTAGGACTGTTAGCGCTCTAGTTGTTCTTTGGAACACTCTGGGAAGCTGCAGTAGAACACAAAGGAATCAACTGACAGTCTCTGCCCTTGTTAGATGTACATGTTTTACTGAGAATGTCAGACTTCATTCTCACATGACTGAGAAAGATAATGTGAATTTACAGAAAATATGCTCTCAGTTTAGCTTATAGATCACCTTCTAAACCTCTGTGGGAAAAGCATGAGAAAATATTTTTCTCTCAATTATGATATCCCAGCAGAAAGCTTTTTCACATGGTGAAATCACCTTAGAACATACCACAATTCCTAAAATGAGTATGGTACCATCAACAAATGATTTATAATGTAACTAAAGTCTTAAAACCTTCTATTAACTGCAATGCTTTTTAATGAGGTGCTATCATGTATATTGGTCCCAAGATGGCTGCCAACACTTCTTGGATGAAGTGCTGACAGCCAATCAGATCTCAGGATGAGATGTGTGGTTAGGCTCCGCCCACATATATATATATGATTTTACTTTTGATTTTCTCAGGAACTACTGAACAGATTGACACCAGACCTGCAAAAGGCACTTCCCTGACCTGAGGACTACCTCTCTGCCAAATTTCAAGTAATTCTGTTCAGCCGTTCGGGCTGTACCTTGGACTAAAGGTCCCTATGGAAAAATGCATGGGGAAAACGTGTTTTGGGACCCGCCTTTTTTCTCGGCCCCCGCTTTCAGGGTAGGAGCGGAGCGGAGCGCCCCACCTATTTTGAAAATTTTGCGAGGATTCGTCAACCGGCGCCAAAGTTATTCCAAATAGAATGTTGCGGATTTCCTATGGAAACACGGTCCTAACTACAACTATCTACTGGCGACCGCCAGTAGATAATATATATATATATATTCACTGAAAAAACCATAGGTTTCACACATGTTGTAGTTAGCGGAAATTTTACTGATAAAAAACCAATGAAATTCCCCCGTTATAGTTAGTGCAGGCAACTATAACTCACGCGACCGCAATCCTCTGCTGATGCTAATACTGTATTTAGACACTTATTTGCCCATGTCTTCTTCCATAAATTTTTAGCTATACATATATTACAAATATTTTTTTTTCATAAAGACACATATGTCATCAGCAGAAGATTGCGGTCGCGTGAGTTATAGTTGCCTGCACTAACTATAACGGGGGAATTTCATTGGTTTTTTATCAGTAAAATTTCCGCTAACTATAACATGTGTGAAACCTATGGTTTTTTCAGTGAATTTGCAAGGTTTTTTAAATGCTAATTCCTAACTATAACGTGTGTGAAACCTATGGTTTTTTCAGTGAATTTGTACGGTTTTTTAAATGCTAAGTTACTTTACGCCATTCGTGGAGTGCGCGCCCACTTAACGCAGTTCGTTCCGTGCCCGCACGGTGCGCTTCGCGCACCGTGCGCGCACAGTGAGCACGCGGTGCGCTTCGCGCACCGCGCGCCCACTTTACGCAGTTAGTGCCGTGCACGCACGGTGGGCCTAGATGGGCCATGTACGCACGATGCGCTTCACGCACCGTGCGCACATGGAGGACATATGATGCACTTCGTTTTGAAATGTTAGATTTTACTTTTTCATATCTGTGATAATCCATGCACAAATGATGCCCTTCGGGCACCATTTGCGCACGGGGTGGGGAGAGTATGGATAATTTTTTTTTTAAAATATTTTTTTACCGTACGCGTACGGTAAGCGTAATCGCCGAAATTAGCGAAAAAATAAAAATTGGGTTTTTGGCCTTGGGGGATCTTTGGGGACTCCCTGAACATGGCTAGGTGTTTTGGAGCTGTCCAAACAGCCCCTTTATATGTTTTTGTGCTTTGTATTTTAATTCACACTCTCAGTGCGAGAGAGAAAATGGCGGCCGCCGCTTCCTGGTTTCGGCCGATTCGAATGTTTACTAAGATCTAAGAGCCAATCAGAATCGCGCTCGCGCACGCCACCGTACGCGTACGGTAAGCGTACCGTAAGCGCACCGTAAGCTGGCTCAGATATATATATTGATTTAAAGGCTATTTTCTCAGAATCTACTGAACAGATTTACACCAAACCTACAAAAGGCACTTCCTTGACCTGGGGACTACCTCTCTGCCAAATTTCATTAAATTCTGTTCAGCCGTTCGGGCTGTAGCCCTGTCTAAAGGTCCTATGGAAAAATGCATGGGAAAAACGCGTTTTGGGACCCCCCTTTTATCTCAGCCCCCGCTTGACGAATCCCCCCGAGACTTTCAGGGTAGGAGCGGAGCGTAGCGCCCCACCTATTTTGTAAAATTCGCGAGGGTTCGTCGACCGGCGCCAAAGTTATTCAAAATAGAATGTTGCGGATTTCCTATGGAAACGTGGTCCTAACTATAACTACCTACTGGCGACCGCCAGTAGGTAATATATATATATATATATATATATATATATATATATATTCACTTAAAAAACCATAGCTTTCACACATGTTATAGTTAGCTGGACATTTCACTCGTAAAAAACCAATGAAATTCCCCCGTTATAGTTAGTGCAGGCAACTATAACTCACGCGACCGCAATCCTCTGCTGATGATGTCAGATATTACATCACTGATGACATATGTGTCTTTATGAAAAATAAATATTTGTAATATATGTATAGCTAAAGATTAATGGAAGAAGACATGGGTAAATAAGTGTCTAAATACAGTGATGTAAAATCTGACGTCATCAGCAGAGGATTGCGGTCGCGTGAGTTATAGTTGCCTGCACTAACTATAACGGGGGAATTTCATTGGTTTTTTACGAGTGAAATGTCCAGCTAACTATAACTAACCCTGGGCGTGACACTACGCTTCGCCCACGTAGTGTACGTAGCGCTGACTGCTTCGCAGTTTTCGAAGTAGGCGAAGCAGGCAGCGCCTACGCACACTACGTGGGCGAAGCGTAGCTGCCTGCCGCCCACCACCCGCCTCCCGCCCGCCGTACTTTTAAAAGAAAAAATAAATTTGTAATAAAGGAAATTAGGCACTTACCTGACGCGCGGCGTCTCCCGGGGCTCCCTCTTCCTGTTTTTCAATTTTCCTGACAAATGCGCATGCGCGGACGCCCGCGCATGCGCATTTCTCGCAAGAAATGCGCATGCGCGGGCGTCCGCGCATGCGCATTTGTCAGGAAAATTGAAAAACAGGAAGAGGGAGCCCCGGGAGACGCCGCGACGTCAGGTAAGTGCCTTTAACTTGCTTTATTACAAATTAATTTAATCTTTTAAAAGTAGGGTGGGTGGGTGGCGGGTGGCGCGTAGTGGGGCTACGCGAAGCGCGTAGTGTGCGTAGATTTGGGCACACTACGTGCTGCTTCACGTAGCCTCACTACGCCCACAACGCCCACCCTTAACTATAACATGTGTGAAACCTATGGTTTTTTAAGTGAATTTGCAAGGTTTTTTAAATGCTAATTCGTAACTATAACGTGTGTGAAACCTATGGTTTTTTCAGTGAATATATAAACATATAAATATAATCTGCATATCTATATAAATATAAATTCATGCAAACATATACATATATGCATACATATGCATGGTATGTACATGAAAGTTTGAAAAACTCTAATACAAGCAAAGCTAAAAAGCCACCTAATTACAAACAGAATTGCTTTAACTTAAACGAGGGCGAGACCTATTGCATTTTCAATGCTTGTTTACTTTGATTCCATCAAGAAGGCATTCAGATGTGTCCCACATTTTCCGTAAATTCTGAATGTTAGCACTCTAGTTGCTTATTAGATCACTGTAGTAAAGCTGCTGCTCACCAGGGAAGTCTGCTGCTGGTATTGAAAGTGCATGTTTCAGTCTGCATGTCAGAATTTTTTAATGAAATAGAAGAGGATTTGATAAGTCACTCAAAATGTGCCCTAATTTTTCTTTTTTCCTCACTAATCATAATTTCTATGGCAAAAAGAACCTCCTCATTGTGTTCCTTTTAAATTAAACTACTCACTCTCCACTACTCACTCGCTACTACTTTCTACTACTCACTCTCTATTACTCACTTTCTACTACTCTCTACTACTCTACTACTCTCTACTACTCACTCTCTACTACTCACTCTCTACTACTCTCTACCACTCACTCTCTACTACTCTACTACTCACTCTCTACTACTCTCTACTACTCTCTCTCTACTACTCTCTCTCTCTACTACTCCCTCTCTACTACTCTCTCTACTACTCTCTCTACTACTCACTCTCTACTACTCACTCTCTACTACTCTCTACTACTCACTCTCAACTACTCACTCTACTACTCTCTCTACTATTCACTCTACTACTCACTCTACTACTCTCTACCACTCACTCTCTACTACTCTCTCTCTCTACTACTCACTCTCTACTACTCACTCTACTACTCTCTACTACTCTCTACTACTCTCTCTGCTACTCACTTTCTACTACTCTCTACTACTCACTCTCTACTACTCACTCTCTACTACTCACTAGCTACTACTCTACTACTCTCTACTACTCTCTCTACTACTCACTCTCTACTACTCACCCTCTACTACTCTATCTCTACTACACACTCTCTACTACTTGCTCTCTACTACTCACTCTACTACTCACTCTACTACTCACTCTCTACTACTCCCTACTACTCCCTACTACTCACTCTACTACTCACTCTCTACTACTCTCTACTACTCAATCTCTACTTCTCCACTACTCTCTACTAATCACTCTCTACTACTCACTCTGTACTACTCTCTACTACTCTCTCTACTACTCTCTACTACTCACTCTCTCTACTACTCTCTCTCTACTACTCACTCTCTACTACTCTCTACTACTCTCTACTACTCACTCTCTACTACTCACTCTCTACTACTCTCTACTACTCTCTACTACTCACTCTACTACTCATTCTCTATTACTCATTCTCTACTACTCTCTCTCTGCTACTCAGTCTCCACTACTCACTCTCTACTACTCACTCTCTAATACTCACTCTTTACTACTCCCTCTACTACTCACTCTCTACTACTCTCTACTACACCCTCTACTACTCACTCTCTACTACTCTCTACTTCTCACTCGCTACTACTCTCTACTACTCACTCTCTACTACTCACTACTACTCTCTCCTACTCACTCACTGCTACTCTCTCTACTACTCTCTACTACTCTCTCTACTACTCTCTCTCTACTCTCTACTCTCTATTACTCATCCTCTATTCTCTACCTCTCTACCTTTCTCTACCTCTCTCTCTACTACTCTCTACCTCTCTACCTCTACCTCTCTACCTCTACCTCTACCTCTACGTCTCTACCTCTACATCTCTACCTCTCTACCTCTCTCTACCCGCACACATATGCACATATATGCATTTATATATATGTATGTGTATATATATGTATATACATACATATATAAACATATATATAATCTGCATATCTATATAAATACAAATATAAATGCATGCATACATATACAGATATGCATGTTATTTACATTAAATTTTGAAAAACACTAATAAAAGCAAAGCTAAAAAGCCACCTAATTACAAACAGAATTGCTTTAACTTAAACGAGGGCGAGAACTATTGCATTTTCAATGCTTGTTTACTTTGGTTCCATCAAGAAGGCATTCAGATGTGACACATTTGCCATAAATTCTGAATGGTAGCACTCTAGTTCCTCATTAGACCACTGTAGTAAAGCTACTGCTCAACATGGAAGTCTGCTGCTGGTATTCAAAGTACATGTTTCAGTCTGCATGTCAGAACTTTTTAATGAAATAGAAGAGGATTTGAGAAGTCAAAATGTGCCCTAAGTTTTCTTTCTGCAGCACTAGTCATAATTTCTATGGCAAAATGAACCCCCTCATTTTGTTCCTTTGCAAATTAAATGTTTTAAATGTTACCACTTTATTCCAATCAAGATGGCTGCAGGTGTGCCATACCTTTGTCATAAGTAAGACTGTTAGCGCTCTAGTTGTTCTTTAAAACACTCTGGGATTTCTGTCATTGGGCTATACTTGGGCTACATCTCGGTGATATTTGTGCTACATTTGGGCTCTTTTGTCTCTGGTGGCCATCTTGGGAGACTTGTTATGAAGTTTCCTAATTTCCTCATTTACTGCACTCTCCTCAGTAGGCATACTGTCAGTTTTTTTACTTTGATTCAATGAAGAAGGCATTCAGATGTGTCACACATTTGCCATAAATTCAGAATGTTAGCACTCTAGTTGCTCATTAGATCACTGTAGTAAAGCTACTGCTCACCAGGGAAGTCTGCTGCTGGTATTGAAAGTGCATGTTTCAGTCTGCATGTCAGAATTCTTTAATGAAATAGAAGAGGATTTGAGAAGTCACTCAAAATGTGCCCTAATTATTCTTTCTGCAGCACTAATCATACATTCTATGGCAAAATGAACCCTCTCATTTTGTTCCTTTTTAAATTAAATGTTTTAAATGTTACCACTATATTCCAATCAAGATGGCTTCAGGTGTGCCATACCTTTGTCATAAGTAAGACTGTTAGCGCTCTAGTTGTTCTTTGGAACACTCTGGGAAGCTGCAGTAGAACACAAAGGAATCAACTGACAGTCTCTGCCATTGTTGGATGTACATGTTTTACTGAGTATGTCAGACTTCATTCTCACATGACTGAGAAAGATAATGTGAATTTACAGAAAATATCCTCTCAGTTTAGCTTATAGATCACCTTCCAAACCTCTGTGGGAAAAGCATGTGAAAATAGTTTTCTCTCAAACATGATTCATGAAATCCCAGCAGAAGGCTTTTTCACATGGTAAAATCACCTTAGAACATACTACAATTCCTAAAATGAGTATGGTACCATCAACAAATGATTTATAATGTCACTAAAGTCTTAAAACCTTCTATTAACTGCAATGCTTTTTAATGAGGTGCCATCATGTATATTGGTCCCAAGATGGCTGCCAACACTTCTTGGATGAAGTGCTGACAGCCAATCAGATCTCACAATGAGATGTGTGGTTAGGCTCCGCCCAGATATGTATATGATTTTACTTTTGATTTTCTCAGGAACTACTGAACTGATTTACACCATATATGCAAAAGGCACATGCCTGACCTGAGGACTACCTCTTTGCCAAATTTCAAGTAATTCTGTTCAGCCGTTCTGGCTGTAGCTGTGTCTAAAGGTCCTATGGAAAAATGCATGGGGAAAACGCGTTTTGGGACCCCCCTTTTTTCTCGGCCCCCGCTCGACGAATCACCCCGAGACTTTCAGGGTAGGAGCTGAACGGAGCGCCCCATTAGTTTTGAAAATTTCGCGAGGATTCGTCAACCGGCGCCAAAGTTATTCAAAATAGAATTTTGAGATTTCCTATGGAAACTAGGTTGTAACTATAACTATATTCACTGAAAAAACCATAGGTTTCACACATGTTATAGTTAGCTGGACATTTTACTGATAAAAAACCAATGAAATTCCCCCGTTATAGTTACTGTAGGCAACTATAACTCACGCGACCGCATTCCTCTGCTGATGCTAATACTGTATTTAGACACTTATTTGCCCATGTCTTCTTCCATTAAATTTTAGCTATACATATATTACAAATATTTTTTTTTCATAAAGACACATATGTCATCAGCAGAGGATTACGGTCGCGTGAGTTATAGTTGCCTACAGTAACTATAACGGGGGAATTTCATTGGTTTTTTATCAGTAAAATGTCCAGCTAACTATAACATGTGTGAAACCTATGGTTTTTTCAGTGAATTTGTACGGTTTTTTAAATGCTAAGTTACTTTACGCCATTTGTGGCGTGCGCGCCCACTTAACGCAGTTCGTTCCATGCGCGCACGGTGCGCTTCGCGCACCGTGCGCGCACAGTGAGCACGCGGTGCGCTTCGCGCACCGCGTGCCCACATTACGCTAGATGGGCCATGAACGCACGATGCGCTTCGCGCACCGTGCGCACATGGAGGACATATGATGAGCAAACTCTTAAATCTGCTTTTCATTTATTTATTTTTTTTTTTTTTACCGTACGCTTACCGTAAGCTTACGGTACGCGTACCCCGTGATTTTTTTTAAAATCAATAAATGTTTTTTTTGTACTTTTCTGTCCTTCTTTGACCCCCTTACAAATGTTAGGGGGTCTGTAACTCTCCTCATTGCCCCCTTTCCTTGTTTTCTCTGTTTTTTTTCTGAGTGAAACACACAAAATGGCGGCCGCCGCTTCCTGGTTTCGGCCGATTCGAATGTTTACTAAGATCTATGGGCCAATCAGAATCTCCTTCGCGCACGCCATGTTTCTTCCGTACGCTTACCGTAAGCTTACCGTACGCGTACCCCGTGATTTTTTTTAAAAATCAATAAATGTTTGTTTTGTACTTTACAGTCCTTCTTTGACCCCCTCACAAATGTAAGGGGGTCTGTAACTCTCCTCATTGCCCCATTTTCTTGTTTTCACTCTTTTTTTTTCAGAGTGAAACACAGAAAATGGCGGCCGCCGCTTCCTGGTTTCGGCCGATTCGAATGTTTACTAAGATCTAAGAGCCAATCAGAATCGCGCTCGCGCACGCCACCGTACGCTTACCGTAAGCGTACGGTAAGCGTACCGTAAGCGGGCTCAGATATATATATTGATTTAAAGGCTATTTTCTCAGAATCTACTGAACAGATTTACACCAAACCTACAAAAGGCACTTCCTTGACCTAGGGACTACCTCTCTGCCAAATTTTGAGTAATTCTGTTCAGCCGTTCGGGCTGTAGCTCGTTCTAAAGGTCCTATGGAAAAATGCATGGGAAAAACGCGTTTTGGGACCCCCCTTTTATCTCAGCCCCCGCTTGACGGATCCCCCCGAGACTTTCAGGGTAGGAGCGGAGCGTAGCGCCCCACCTATTTTGAGAAATTCGCGAGGATTCGTCGACCGGCGCCAAAGTTATTCAAAATAGAATGTTGAGGTTTTCCTATGGAAACGTGGTCCTAACTATAACTACCTACTGGCGACCGCCAGTAGGTAATATATATTCACTGAAAAAACCATAGGTTTCAGGGGTGTTATAGTTAGCTGGACTTTTCACTTGTACAAAACCATTGAAATTCCCCCGTTATAGTTAGTTCAGCTAACTATAACTCGCGCGCCCGCAATGCACTGCTGATGACGTCACATATTACATCACTCATGACATGGTCAGTGACATCACTCATGACATCACTGATGACATCTCAAATGACATCACTGATGACATCACTGATGACATCATCCTTGTGATAGAGTGGCAGACCTCCTCTCACCCTAATATAACCTTTGATACACACATTCAAAAATAGAGACTAAAATTTTCAAAACAATGGACATACCAATACCAGTTACAACATCCTCTTCAGTAATTCTAAGATCCACATACACATCCACTCATTCACCAACAGTCCTATACAGTCACTCATACATGTACTCACTCATCATATGTACTCATACACCTATACATCCTGTTACACAATGCCACTCATCCATAGAGTTACTCACACACATAGTCACTCATGCTAATAAAGAATCAAACATACATTTACTTGCATATACAGTTATACACACACCACCATACTTACTTCTACGGAAACTTACACATACTTAGTCTTTTAAACAATCACTTATAGAAACACATACTTATTCATACAGGAACTCTTTCAATCTCTCACTCTCACATATACTCACATATATACACCAATAGTCACATATACTAGTTTAAAACATATGTAGTTACTCATAAAGACACTATAGAGACAGTCATTCACTCACTAACACACCCATACACACACTCATCCACCCATACAGTCCTGCACACATGCTGTGTTCAACACATACAGTGAGTCACTCATTCATGCACCTATGCACTACGTAATACCCCCCACCGAACCATGCAGACACTCAGACTGATACTCAAAAAACCAACTAATAACCTATATAGACACCCATGTAGCTTCTCACCAACCCATGCAGCCACTTATACACAAAGTGAGAGACTGATACAGATATTTACATATTTAAACATTACTCACTAAGCCATGTATTCACTATGATACACTTAATCAGTCAGTTACACAATCAATTTTTCAAAAACAAATCATCCATTTAGACACTTATATACCCATTTATTCTTCCATCGACCTTGAGATATACATATATAAAACATATTTAATTTTCAGAAAAACACACATTCACTGGATGATGTCATCAGTGATGTCATCAGTGATGTCATTTGAGATGTCATCAGTGATGTCATGAGTGATGTCACTGACCATGTCATGAGTGATGTAATATGTGACGTCATCAGCAGTGCATTGCGGGCGCGCGAGTTATAGTTAGCTGAACTAACTATAACGGGGGAATTTCAATGGTTTTGTACAAGTGAAAAGTCCAGCTAACTATAACACCCCTGAAACCTATGGTTTTTTCAGTGAATTTCTGAGGTTTTTTAAATGCTAATTCCTAACTATAACGTGCCTGAAACCTATGGTTTTTTCTGTGAATTTCAAAGGTTTTTTAAATGCTAATTTCTAACTATGCCTACAGAGATAGGACATGTGAAGAAAGAAGAAAAAATGCACAGAAAGAAACAAAAGAAGTGCAGAAAGAAGCAACAGAAGTCCTCAAATACGAAGATAAGTGCAGGAAGAAGGATAACGTGCAGAAAGAACAAAAAGAAGAGCAGAAAGAAGCCTTGTTGCAAAATCATCCTGTACCCTCAACTTTTTCAGACGGATACTGGTGGTAACTGAGTCTGACTAACCAGTCCTAGAGCCAGTGCTATGTTAAAAGACACTTAGAATACAGTGAAAACACCTACATACACTAGAGAACATTATGCGTTGGGGTCCCCCTGTGATTAGCATGACCTCCTCTGTAAGCCCCTAGTATATAATAGGGCATGGGGATTAAAACTACCTCTTAAAAGAGGCCACAGGGCGTTTTTGCACACGTTAACTCAGGCCCCGTCCCCTCCCTTCACCACTGTGTAAACAAGCCCTGTGTCCATTTTTAGTTGGGAGATTAAGTTCATTTGAATCCTGAGGGTCCCTAGGGTCCAACTAGCCCACTAGGTACCTCCAGTAAGTTCCACAGAGCTGCGTTGCAGAGAGGTGTAAAAAGTGGCACGGCCTGGACCACCTCTCTGCAATGCAGCTCAGTGGCGCTTACTGGAAGCACTTGGTGGGCTAGTTAGCCCCCAGGGGCCCTCAGTATTGAAGGGAAATTATATCCCCAATTTAAAACGTGCCATAGTGCGTGTTTGCACACGTCACCTCAGGCCCCGTCCCTCCCTTCACCACTGTGTAAACGCGCCCTGTGGCTGTTCTAAGTTGAGAGATTAAGTCCCCTTGAATCCTAAGGGTCCCTAGGGTCAAACTAGACCACTAGGTACCTCCAGTAAGCGCCACAGAGCTGCGTTGCAGAGAGGTGTAAAAAGGGGCTTGGCCTCAGAAGAACCTGGCTGCAGCGCAGCTCCCTGGCGCATACTGGAGATGCCTGTTGGGGGCGCGTTTGCAGAGTGCTGCACGGAGGGGGCATGGCCTACGGCACGATGCCAGTCTTTTATTTATTTTAGTTTTTTAAGAAGGGGGGCTGTTTGGTTCCCCTTCTTATTCTAATTTATTGGCCCTGATGACCCCATCCCCCAGGGCCAGTCTCCTAATTATATTTTTTTGACCCCAATCCCCAGGGCCGGCCACTGTTTTTTATTATTTTTAAAAAATATATATTTATAGACACACCTAGGACATGCTGGACAAACCGTACATACCTATCACCATGACGATTTGCGTGATATTCATTAAAAGGCGACTATGCATGCAATGAATCCACGTGGAATGTATTTACACCACTAGTGAAGCTCTGACATGTCTGATGCCCTACCGTGCCTAATCCCGGTAGACACCCTTGTCGTTTATTTATACAAACATGGGTAGCTATTGACGGGCACATTTAATACACATGCACACCAAGCCATTCAAAGGGGATTCGACAAAAATTCGACCAAAACTATGCAAGAAACCCCCCTCACGGTTAATAAAACACACATCCGGATGTGTAATACTTTTTATTTGACTCTCTGGAAAGGGGACGAACATCACTTGAGAGTCACAGGGCGCTCCTGACAGAGCCCAATGCTGTGTTACACCCACCATTGCCTGCCGAGTGCCACACACCTCTGTGTTGTATTCCACTAGCTAGTGCATATGCTATGACACTCTCTAGCCCATGTGCACTGTAACACCACCCCGTGAATATGTCATGCCACACTTGTCTTCGCACGGGTTATATTGCCCCATCTAACGTGCCTTCCTCGATGCCTATGTTATAACGCACAGTGCTATGCCATACATATTACAATCTGGGATCCATATCTTTGTCACAGTGCATATGCAACGTTACACTCCCCAGCACATATTTTATATTACAACTTTAAAGACTAGTTAGGTTACACAACACTGCCCTGTGCATATTACACTCCAAGGCGCATATCGCATAGCACGCGCTAGTGCCTGTGCTATCTCGCACTCTCCAATGAATCTGTCATTGCGCACAATGTATTAAATATTATATTTCACGCCCGGTTCATCTTATATCACACTTTTTGGTGCATAGTTTATACCATACACTATATCTAGTTTTCATTTTCAATCGTGCTCTCAGGACTATGTTCTATATAACACTGTGTTCACCTACCCTTTTCACAGGCATTACATTTTGCGATAGGGGGTGGAGGGTCAGGGGGTGTTTCTGCCAAGTGAGCCCGGAGTCACAGTCACAAACGTCCTCTTCTTCCTGAATAAAAGTGAGATTATGCTGCATACTTGTTCATATTTTAAGTAGTTCGCACAGACACAATGTTTTAAAAACAATAAAGTTCCTAATACCCGCCTTCTCAGAACAGTTAGCTTGCTGCCCCATCCCCTTCCTCCCTATCCTCTGTTGTGTGAATCCATGGACTAGCCTCCTCCCTCCTGCCATGCATGGTCTGATGTGCTGCCACTGCCCTCAATTTAGTATGATGTACCAGTCCACTCCTCCCGCCCTCCATTGCCCAATTCTATGCCCCATCATTGACCTCCTGCTTAAATTCTGTGCTTAGCTTGCTGCCCCTATTCTCCTTCCCCCTGCCCTCCGATGTCTTTGTGCATGCCCCTGCTCCATCCTTTTTGCCCACCATGTCCCATGGACCTGCCACTCCTATCTACTCTGAGTGTTCTGTTGAGCTGCCACTCCCCTCCCACCTGCCTAGCATTGTCAGATGACTGTAACCTGTCCCTGCCACCTCCACCCTGCCTGTCCACATGCCATGCCCCTATCCTCTTCCTCCTGTCCTACATGGTCCATTGTACTGCCACACCCTTCTGCCCTCCCTGGTCTGTTGTGCTGCAACTGCTCCTCCTGCCTGCCCCGTGTGGTCTGTTGTGAGGTCCCTTCCCCTGAACTTTCTTGTCTGTGCACAGGTCCTGACCCTCCCTTCTATCCTCCATCGTCCTTTGTGCATGCCCCTCCACCCTCCTTCTTGCCCATCATAGCCATTGTGCTGCCACTAACCCTCCCACTTGCCATGCATGGTCTTCTGTGCTGCCATGGCCCCTCCCACCTTCCCTGTGTGGTCAGTTAGCTGCCCCTGACCCCCTCCCACCTTCCCTCCATGGTCTGTGTGTATGCCATCACAGTCTCACTGTTGCTCTTCATGGTGTGTCTTGCTTCTAGTGCCCATCCTGCCTGACCTCCATGGCTATCTTGCTGCTCCTGCCCTGCCCCCTTGCCCCCAGCCCTACTCCCTCCCTCCTGGCTTGTCTGTTCCATTGTAATGCCCCTGATCCGTCCCTCCTGCCCTTTATGGTCTGTTATGCTGCAGCTTTATCTCCTCTCTGTCCATTATAGTCAGCTAGCTACCATTGCCTCTTGCCCCTCTGTTCTCTGTTGTCCATGTGCATGGTCCTGTCCCCTCCCTCTTGCTTTCTATGGATTGTTGTGCTGCACTCCCGTCCTGCATGCCCTGTGTGGTGTATTGTGCTGCTGCAAACCCTGATGCCTGCCCTGCAGGGTCAGTTTGGTGCACCTCTCCATGTGCCTCCTGTCCTCTGTTATCCAAGTCCATGTCCCTATCCCATTTCCTTCCATGATCCAATGTACCATACTTGCGAACATTTTGAACTTGGTAAGAGGGAGATTTTGAAAAAAAACTGGGGTATTGATTTTCCCCTTTGAGTTACATTGAAAAAGAGGATATTGTAGACAGGAGACAGATCAAATAAAGCCCATTTGAGCTTAAAAACATTGGACGTTTCCTGGCTGAATCGGGTCTGTTGGCATGTATGGTTGTACTACCATTGCCTCTTCCTTCTGCCCACAATGGTCTATTACATTGCCACAGCCTTGAAGGAGGGTAGATTTTGTATCACAGGGGCCCCCTGGCCCGTTCTGTCCACACCTGAAGTATGAGACCCTTGTCCTTGCCCTGCCAGCTGCATTTGTAGGCCGTATTAAATTGACCAGCGGGTCCTGTGTTGCTATATAATTATCCTGAGACATCCTTACCACTCAGCCAGCATAAAACCCCTGTGTAGGCCCTTCTGTTCAATATGTAAGCCTCTTTGTTAAATTGACCATAGCTCTGCAATTTTAGTGTATAGCAGTCTGAAGGCAGGTCTGCGAGGCCTTCTGCTCCAAACTAGTAGCCCCCACCCTACCCGAGTGCTCCGTGCTCGGTATCAAAGTTCAACATCCCCCTGAAGCTGTCGACATACAGTAGGCTGCATCCTGGACTGGTACTTGCTTCCTGGGCAGGTTTCCCGCTTTTAAGGAAGTGGCAACCGCAGAGCGTCAAGTTAGGAGAACTGATGAGATTTTATACATGAATATATTGAATTCCCGTACAATACCCATTATTTTCTGCTTGCTCTATGGAACTTACGATAAGCGATTGGCCTGAGAGACTGACCTTTTCACCCAGTCCATTGTCAGCATTAAGTGGGTAAATGACGAAATGTCTGGTAAAATCTGCAGACGAAGCTTTTGGGTAGCATACGTAGGTAGATGTAGCGTGCAAAGGAGCCCACAAAATGATATAAAAAGGGAGCACCCACAGATATCGACGGACTACCTCGCCGTCTGTATGTAGGTTAACAGGCAGTGCAGGTTTCCCCCAAGAGCTGGGAGCTCTTGTCTTCCTTTGCTTAAAATGTCTTGCTCTGCTTTGCTTGAAGTATCTTATTCTATTTTACCTATATGAAATGTCATGTTATGTTTAACCATTGTTCTCTTTACTTTTGCATTTAAAAGATTTTGTATTGTAATTGCAGGAATGCTTGCTCTAAGAGTAAACGTGAGTGTTCCTAGGTAACATTTTCCTTGGTGTAACTTGTTTCTCATGATGCATTTATAGATGTGTTTTCTCTCTCTCTCTGTCAGTACATTAATTGAGATACAGAGAATATCATGACAGCTGTATGATTATCTGGATTCTGTATTTTGTACTTTATGTCTCTATTCTGCGGTTTCTTTGAAGTTGCATCTTCTCATTAAACTGCCATTGTATTCTGCCTCCAATTCCATGTCTCATATGTCTGTTTTCTTCATTTTTGGAGCAAGCGTTCCTAGGCTCCCCGGCTCAAATTAAGGTGCCCCTTTTGTCCCTGACTCACTCTCCTGCTCAGTTCTGTGGTGACTCCCGGGGATCTGGGGACCGCCCCTAGCTTCCTTGACCCGTAATAGATCTTCCCTCCAACAGCCTCTCTTGCAAGTCCTGTATTGTTGGTTTGTTGCCCCTGCCCCCCTTTCCACTGCCCTCCATAGTCTGTTGTGCTTCCACGGCCCTTCCTGCCTGCTCAGTGTGGTTAAATTGTTGCCTTTGCACCCTCCTACCTGCCTTCAATTTTCAGAGTCCGTGCCCCTGGCCTCTGCCTCTCAACAGTATCCTAATGAACAACTAGATTGCTAACATTCTATATTTATTACAAAAGTGTGGAATGCCTGACATCATCTTGATGTAATCAAAACTGTATTACCTAGAGCATTTCCTTTAGAAATTACATATATGAGAGGGTCTTATTGGCATCAAAATTATGGTTAGTGCTCTAAAAGACTAAAATAAGGACATATTTTCTGAGTTTTCAAATAGCGACAAAGCACTTTTAAATTATTTGTTATCTTTATGTTTTTTATCCAGTTGACCACTTGATTAAATGTTGCACTTAGGGGAGAGGATGTGGTGTTACTTCCAGAACTGCAGACTTTGCAACTGGGGAACCAGGTTGAAGTTTCTGCTTCAGCTCGACATTCTGTGATTCTGGTCAAATCACTTAGTCTCCCCATGTCTACAACCAAAATGAATTTGTTCTTGTGTGATGTAACCAATGCTCATGTAAAGCACTCCAATACCTGACAAGTCTGCACTATATAACACTGCAAAAACACAAAATAATAAGTGTTTTGCACACTTCTGTCATTGGGCTATATTTGGGCTACATCTGGGTGATTTTGGGCTACATTTGGGCTCTTTTGTCTCTGGTGGCCATCTTGGGAGACTTATTTGTTATGAAGTTTCCTAATTTCCTCATTTACTGCAGTCTCCTCAGTAGGAAATACTTTCAGTTTTTTACTTTGATTCCATCAAGAAGGCATTCAGACGTGTCACACATTTGCCATAAATTCAGAATGTTAGCACTCTTTTTGCTCATTAGATCACTGTAGTAAAGCTACTGCTCACCAGGGAAAACTGCTGCTGGTATTGAAAGTGCATGTTTCAGTCTGCATGTCAGAATTTTTTAATGAAATAGAAGAGGATTTGAGAAGTCACTCAAAATGTGCCCTAATTTTTCTTTCTGCAGCACTAATCATACTTTTTATGGAAAAATGAACCCCCTCATTTTGTTCCTTTTTAAATTAAATTTTTTAAGAGTTACCACTTTAATCCAAGCAAGATGGCTTCAGGTGTGCCATACGTTTATCATAAGTAGGACTGTTAGCGCTCTAGTAGTTCTTTGGAACACTCTGGGAAGCTGCAGTAGAACACAAAGGAATCAACTGACAGTCTCTGCCCTTGTTGGATGTACATGTTTTACTGAGAATGTCAGACTTCATTCTCACATGACTGAGAAAGATAATGTGAATTTACAGAAAATAAGCTCTCAGTTTAGCCTATAGATCACCTTCCAAACCTCTGTGGTAAAAGCATGAGAAAATATTTTTCTCTCAATCATGATATCCCAGCAGAAGGCTTTTTCACATGGTAAAATCACCTTAGAACATACCACAATTCCTAAAATGAGTATGGTACCATCAACAAATGATTTATAATGTAACTAAAGTCTTAAAACCTTCTATTAACTGCAATGCTTTTTAATGAGGTGCTATCATGTATATTGGTCCCAAGATGGCTGCCAACACTTCTTGGATGAAGTGCTGACAGCCAATCAGATCTCAGGATGAGATGTGTGGTTAGGCTCCGCCCACATATGTATATGCTTTTAAATGCTATTTTCTCAGGAAATACTGAACAGATTTACACCAAACCTACAAAAGGCACTTCCTTGACCTTATGGCTACCTCTCTGCCAAATTTCAAGTAATTCTGTTCAGCCGTTCGGGCTGTAGCTGTGTCTAAAGGTCCTATGGAAAAATGCATGGGGAAAACGCGTTTTGGGACCCCCCTTTTTTCTCAGCCCCCGCTTGACGAATCCCCCTGAGACTTTCAGGGTAGGAGCGGAGCGTAGCGCCCCACCTATTTTGAAAAATTTGCGAGGATTCGTCGGCCGGCGCCAAAGTTATTCAAAATAGAATGTTGCGGATTTCCTATGGAAACAGGGTCCTAACTATAACTACCTACTGGCGACCGCCAGTAGGTAATATAATCTACTGGCGGTCGCCAGTAGATAGTTATAGTTACAACCTAGTTTCCATAGGAAATCTCAAAATTCTATTTTGAATAACTTTGGCGCCGGTTGACGAATCCTCGTGAAATTTTCAAAACAAATGGGGCGTTCCGTTCAGCTCCTAACCTAAAAGTCTCGGGGTGATTCGTCAAGCGGGGGCCGAGAAAAAGGGGGGTCCCAAAATGCGTTTCCCTCATGCATTTTTCCATAGGACATTTTGTCGCAGCTACAGCCCGAACGGCTGAACAGAATGACGTCAAATTTGGCAGAGAGGTAGCCATAAGGTCAAGGAAGTGCCTTTTGCAGGTCTGGTGTAAATCTGTTCAGTATTTCCTGAGAAAATAGCATTTAAAAGCATATCAATATCTATACGTGCGCACCGTGCGCGCACCCTGCTGTGCGCGAGCGCAATTCTGATTGGTTGTTAGATGTCGGTAAACATTCGAATCGGTCGAAACCAGGAAGTGTCGGCCGCCATTTTGTCTCTCGCAGTCTGAGGGGGTGAAAAAAAAAGGTGGAGAACGTGAAAAGGGGGCAGAGTGGACAGTTCCTGACCCCCTTTTTTTTTTTTTTAAATCGCGAGGTGCGCGCGCCGGTGCGCGCACAGTGAAAAACCTGAAAAAAAAAATAATAAATACATAACTCAGCATTTAAAAAAACGTACAAATTCACTGAAAAAACCATAGGTTTCACATGTGTGAAACCTATGGTTTTTAAGTGAATTTGCAAGGTTTTTTAAATGCTAATTCATAACTATAACGTGTGTGAAACCTATGGTTTTTTCAGTGAATATATATATAGGTGTGAGCGTATGAGGTACGCATCGCGGCGCCCCCCCAGCAGCAGCACTAGTGTTGGTACACTGGGGAAAGAGCAGCAGATGGTCTGCTGAAAGGACGATTGGAAGAAAGCCAAATCACCGTCTTCATGCTGCAGTGGGAGAATGTAGCCTGACAGCTGACGGAGTCAGAGCATTATCATATGCAGGTACGCGGTCACTGAACTGTGTCCCCGGATTCGGACTATATTTTCTTCACCAGCAGCAAGATTTGGCCAACATCCTGCTGCATACAGGGATTTTAATCTATCGTGCTGTAAAGGGGACAAAGCACAACAGGCGGAGTGAGTACTATCTTAAACCCGCAGTCCTCTTTCTATAACCACGAGTATCCTCCAATGGGAGTTGATGTGTGAACTTTTGAGCTTTTAAATCCCTGTGCGCGCTTCTCTGTCACACAAAGCTGACATTGAGGAAGGCAACCAAGCCGAAACGCGTCTGCCAGGTGTTACAGCAATGGCGAACTTTTAACCTAGCATGATGTGCCCTGATGGTAAAAATAAAGCTTTCCAGAATCGTACCTGAGCATGTGTCAGCCCGTTTTTCGTAGAAGCGGGATTGGTGGAATATATATATATTCACTGAAAAAACCATGGGTTTCACACACGTTATAGTTAGGAATTAGCAGTTAAAAAACCTTGCAAATTCAGTGAAAAATCCATGGGTTTCACACACGTTATAGTTAGGAATTAGCATTTAAAAAACCTTTCAAATTCAGTGAAAAAACCATAGGTTTCACACACGTTATAGTAAGCTGGACATTTCACTCGTAAAAAACCAATGAAATTCCCCCGTTATAGTTAGTTAAGCTAACTATAACTCGCGCACCCGCAATCCACTGCTGATGACGTCACATATTACATCACTCATGACATGGTCAGTAACATCACTCATGACATCACTAATGACATCTCAAATGACATCACTGATGACATCATCCAGTGAATGTGTATTTTTCAGATAATTAAATATGTTTTATATATGTATATCTCACGGACGATGGAAGAATAAATGGGTATATAAGTGTCTAAATGGATGATTTGTTTATGAAAAATTGATTGTATAACTGACTGATTAAGTGTATCTTAGTGAATATATAGCTTACTGAGTAATGTTTAAATATGTAATTTTCTGTATCAGTCTCTCACTTTGTGTATAAGTGGCTGCATGGGTTGGTGAGCAGCTACATGGGTGTTTATATAGGATATTAGGTGGTTTTTTGAGTATCAGTCTGTCTGCATGGTTCGGTGGGGGGTATTACGTAGTGCACAGGTGCATGAATGAGTGACTCACTGGTTGTATGTGTTGAAGACAGCATGTGTGCAGGACTGTATGGGTGGATGAGTGTGTGTATGGGTGTGTTAGTGAGTGAATGACTGTCTCAATAGTGTCTTTATGAGTAACTACATATATTTTAAACTAATATATGTGACTATTGGTGTATATAAGTGAGTATATGTGAGAGTGAGAGATTGAAAGAGTTCCTGTATGAATAAGTATGTGTTTCTATAAGCGATTGTTTAAAAGACTAAGTATGTGTAAGTTTCCGTAGAAGTAAGTGTGGTGGTGTGTGTATAACTGTATATGCAAATAAATCTATGTTTGATTCTTTATTTTCATGAGTGAGTATGTGTGTCAGTAAGTCTGTGGATGAGTGGCATTGTGTAGCAGGATGTATAGGTGTACGAGTACATATGATGAATGACTACATGTATGAGTGACTGTACAGGACTGTTTGTGAATGTGTGGATGTGTATGTGGATCTTAGAATTACTGAAGAGGTTGTTGTAACTGGTATTGGTATGTCCATTTTTTTGAAAATTTTAGTTTCTATTTTTGAATGTGTGTTTCAAAGGTTATATTAGGGTGAGAGGAGGTCTGCCACTCTGTCACAAGGATGATGTCATCAGTGATGTCATTTGAGATGTCATTAGTGATGTCATGAGTGATGTCACTGACCATGTCATGAGTGATGTAATATGTGACGTCATCAGCAGTGGATTGCGGGTGCGCGAGTTATAGTTAGCTTAACTAACTATAACGGGGGAATTTCATTGGTTTTTTACGAGTGAAATGTCCAGCTTACTATAACGTGTGTGAAACCTATGGTTTTTTCACTGAATTTGCAAGGTTTTTTAAATGCTAATTCCTAACTATAACGTGTGTGAAACCCATGGTTTTTTCACTGAATTTGCAAGGTTTTTTAAATGCTAATTCCTAACTATAACGTGTGTGAAACCCATGGTTTTTTCAGTGAATTTGTATGGTTTTTTAAATGCTAATTTTTACCTATAACGTGTGTGAAACCCATGGTTTTTTCAGTGATTTTGTATGGTTTTTTTAATACAAATTCTTATATTAAACGTGTGATTTTTTTTTTTATTTGCAAGGTTTTTTACATTTTTTTTTTTTACTTTATATTCTCTTAAAACACTATGCTTAAATTTTAAAAATTCTGCAATATATTATTTTTTCTCATTTTTTTTTTACCAAACAGGTAAGATATATTAGTATAACATAGTGATTCTTTTTTCCAATTTTTTTTTTTTTTTACGTGCGCGTACGGTAAGCTTACGGTAAGCGTACGGTTTGCGTAATGTACGTAATATTTCTACTCTTTTTGCGTATGGTTACGCAATTTACGTAGCCGTGCGTACTACGTACGCGGCGCGTAAGCGCATACGCTACACGCGCACGTTACGCGGAAGTGTTGGGGCGTGCCTGTTATGCGCATGCGCGCGCGCGCGTGTCTTTTATACGCACATGCGTACTTTTACCGTAAGCGCTCCGTAGCCCTCCGTAAGCGTAACGTACGCACACGGTGGGTCATGTGATCAAGAAACAAAACTTTTGATTGGTTTAAAGTAGTTTCAGTTCTAGAACTCTCCTACACCACACCCATTCCCCTCATTTCTGCTTGTGATCCCTTAGGAGAAGGAGCTGAGTTGTCTTTGGGATACGATGGCAGACCAGCACTCCTCTTCTGAGAGTGAGGCTAGCAGCACCACCATCAGGCAGAGAAGGAGGAAACAGAAGAGCTCTTTTATATGGGAGTATTTTACTTTTCCTGAGGGCGAGAAAAAAGTAAATGCTGCTTTAGTGACTTGCAAGCTGTGCCAGCGTGTACTTTCTAGAGGTAATCCTAACAAGAAGTATTCCTTCGGGAATCACACTATGTTAAGACACCTTGAGGATGTACACCCTAGGACACATGCTCGACATACTAGAGGAAACCCTTCAGTAAGTCGAGCAAGCACATCCACAGCAGCTCAGCCGAGTCCATCTTCGGCAGCTCAGCTGAGCCCTTCATCTGTGGGGGCAGATTCACCTTTTTCTGGTCCTCTGGAAACTAACCATCGATTTGCGAGGGTTACAATGCGGTGCTCAAATTGCCATGGTCTAATTGTTCGTGGGGAGACCAGTGTTCCCCTAATTAACAACAGAATAGACCAGCACATTTGTCCTACCAGCTAATATTCCCATTCTTCCTTTCCTCTGTCCCTGCATGAACACAACGGCTCTTTTAAGAGCCAACCTTACCTGTCAACTTTTTTTAATTTTTTCTTAAAAACTTTTTTTTTTTTTTTTTACCATACGCGTACGGTAAGCGTATTTTTTTTTAAAACACTAAAAAACAATTACCACATTACAAGGTCCTTGAGGGATTAATAACGAAATACTGAAAATCTGTTTGAGGAGAAGTGGAAAAAAGGGACCATCTAATTTCTGACTTACCTGACCCACCCAAAAATTTAATTATCAATTTAAATTTAATTGAAATTGCTTGTAAAAATGGTTTTATTTTTCGAAAATTTTCTTTCTCAATCTGAAAAAAAAAGAAAAAAGTGTTAATATTTAATAAAACATTTTATAATACAGTACACGTATTTACATATTTTCCAAAAACAATTTTTTGCCATTTTTTTGCTGTTTTCAGAATATATTGCATTTCACTATAAATCGTGAAAGCAATTGCATTCATCACTTAACAGCGGGCAAAAAAAAAATAACAATCTCAAAGATTGTTTTAAAAAAGCCCAGAATCTCTTCTCACTTAAACATAACATTATAGAAATGCAAAATATTCAAAAAAAATATCATCTAATAACAATAACTATTTCTAAAAAATACCGTCTGACAATTTTGTTACAGAAGCATAATCACAAAAATAATATATCTCAAATAACTCCACAATACATCTGGTTACCTTTCCTTTAGGCCAAATGGTAATTTTAAAATTCTTTTTTGATTAAATTTCCAATGGTAATCCAATAAAATTCCAAAATTTAAATTGTACAGATGTTACCGATTCTCTCTAAAATTTTGGTTTCCGAAAGATTAATTAGGAATTAAATAAGTCCACAATACAATTGGTTACCTTTCCTTTAGGCCAAATGGTAATTTTAAAAATCTTTTTTGATGAAATTTCTAATGGTAATCCAATAAAATTCCAAAATTAAAATTGTACAGATGTTACCGATTCTCTCTAAAATTTTTGGTTTCCGAAAGAATAATTAGGAATTAAATAAGTCCACAAGACAATTGGTTACCTTTCCTTTAGGCCAAATGGTAATTTGAAAAATCTTTTTATTTGAAAATTCCAATGGTAATCCAATAAAATGGTAAAATTGTTTTGTACAGATGTTGCCAATTCTCTCTAAAATTTAGGTTTCAGGAAGATTAGATAGGAATTTGCTAACTCAAAAGGCAAACGTTGCTTAAAAACCAATTGACAATCATTACACATTGTCCAGCCTTTTTTACATTTTAGATAAACTGTGTAATGACCAGAAGTTACAGTAGGTCCATCATGGAAAATTATTGCAACTGTTACAAAAGTTTTTCCTGAAATTGATAATTGCTGTCCTATAAACTTCTTTATTAAAGTATCCAATTTTGAACCATCAGCTCTACATCGTTGCATCATTAAAATTACATACTGTCCGTATTCCTTTAAAATTAACGTTGAAAACATGTCAGATTTACACTCACCGCATTCCATGCTATGATTAGCATCTTTAACTAATTTAGCAAAAGTGACTGTTTTACTCTCTGGCAATGTTAAATAAATAAACCTTTCAGAATCAACATTAGAGCCACATGTATTGAAACAGTTTTCACAACTATGTTCCCATTTATAAGAGACACCAAACATATTTTCAATTTGTACCCCTTCTTCTTCCAGTACCTGAAGAAAATACATCAAGAATTCCTGTGCGTCTTGCTGTACATTTTGAGAAAACTGTGTACATCCTGAACATACATCTAAAAGTTTTCTAATTTCAGTAGCACTTTCTATTTTAGTTTTATCATTACTCAGCTTTTCAAAAAGGAGACTCAACTCAGAACAGAATCTTTTTCTCTGATTTACTATTATCTGCTCTTGCAAACTTTCAAGATAAAATACAACATTCAGCACTACATTAGCGTAGCAGTTGACACCAGAGCTATTTTCAAAATGCCAACCAACAACCTCTTCAACATTTTCCTTTTTCTTTTTGCTTGCAATTATATCACTCCTCTTTTTTTTTCTCCTCTCTACATCCTCATTACAGATATTCTCAATTCTCCTTTTTCGAGAAACAACACGTTTTTCCAACACAGGATACTGACCTAAATGAGGAGCATAGGTTCTTCTTAATCTATTATACTCCTTTACACAATTTGCATCAGCACTAACTTTTGAGTCATCAAAGTCTATCATAAATAAACCAGATAATGTTTTCACTCGTGACAAAGCAACATAAGCCATACCTTCTTTGAACACAGTTGAACCAATGTTCACAAAAGCACAATCTACAGTCAATCCTTGAGACTTGTGAATAGTTACAGCATATGCTAGAGAAAACGGAAACTGTTTCCTACGTACATATAAGTCTTTCACAAGCATGAAACGAACTGTACAACGACAAATGTCTATAACTTCTTCTATCTGATCAAATTTTATTTTTAAACATTCAATTCCATCTTTTTTCTGGTAATTAATAAAACCCACAACTCTTCCCATAGCTCCATTCACTAAACCTTTTTCAACATCCAAATTTCTCCTTAAAAATACTCTACAGTTCATGCAAACATATAGATTTTTTCTAATCCAGCAGTTTTGGAAATGTTCTTCTCTAGTGAATCCAATTTATTTTTCAGTTTGCCTGTTAATGTAATAGTAATTCTTTCATGCTGAATTTTGTCCACTGCTTCCAATTTCCTAATCTCTTCCTTTTCCAATTTCAAAAGTTCCTCATTGAATATTGAGCATTCACGTAGAGTTGGCATTAAGCAGATGACACTTTTCTTTTCTGCAATGTTCTTGTATATTTTCTCTGCAACTATTTCTTCCTTTGGGAATAAATTATGTAGCAACCGACTCTGTAATGCTTTCGTGCCAGCTTCAGTGAGTAGTCCAATTCTGATATCTTTCAGAATACTTCCATATTCTTCATCGTTTGCTTGCCTCATATTAGTAGTAAGTTCCTTGTACTCAAAGAAGGACCAAATATTTGCATTACCAATGCTTCCCAATGACTTCTTTGTGTCTTCATGTGTCACAGTATTAAACACTGGTTGTCCTTTAACTGGAGTAAGCTGTAGAAGATCCCCAAAAACTATGACATGTTTTCCACCAAATAACACGTCATAGTCTGTCCTTAGAATTTGCTGCATTCTTAAATGCACAAAGGCAAGCATTAAGTTTGATACCATGGTCACCTCATCAATAATGAGAACTTGCATCTTCTTCAATACTCTTGAAACTTCCAAGCATGCTTCTCCAGTTAGCTTGTGGTATTGTATTTTGTTCTCATGCTCCACTGGTAACATTAGCAAACGATGTAAGGTGATTCCTTTTATGTTATATGCTGCTAACCCAGTTGGAGCAGTAACCACACAAGACAAAGTTGAATCCGTTTTTTGCTGTAGGTAGCTTCTAATGACTTTTATTAAGAAACTTTTTCCAGTTCCAGCTTGTCCGCTTACATACATCCTGATTGGTTGAAATGATGTGCATGAGCACTCTTTTTTTTCATGTAGTAATCCGTGATCAATTTTGTTTCTGATCTCTTCATAAATTTGTTGCTGCTCTTCATTCAGTTGTCTTTCCAAATTTGGTAAGTCTGTTAATTCTTCTTGAGCTTGATTCATTACCGTTTCCACTTCAGTCATAGCTATTGCAGCTTCATTTTCAACGATTTGTTGTCCTAGGAGATCTTGACTGAGTGTTCCAGAACTTTGGCTGTCTTGAGAACTGTCTCTAGCTACTTCAGCTGCAATTGTAGTTTCCTGTTCAATTTCTTCATTTAACATTTGCACATAATTTGTGAAAGTACTGCATTCTATGCTGTCTTTGCAAGCATTAAAGGAATCTTCATAGCTTTGAAATTCTCCCAGTAGTTCGTCCTCTGAACGCCATTGTTTAAACAGCTGTAAAAGAGCCAAGTAGTAAAATTCCTTTTTGTCAGTAGTTTCGCAACTGAACTTCCTGTGATTAATCAAACTTCCTTTTGTTTGCTTCACCAAACATCCTTCCTCACCAATGACTTTATATTTTCCATTGTTGATGTCTTCTGTGGCTTTCCTTGAATAAATGTAGTTCTGCAGCACTTCATAGAGACACATGTTCTCTAGATGAAGACTTCTCTTTGGGTAATATGTGTCCAACATGTTTGATTTCAAAATATCTGTACTTTCTGGGTCATTCTCGGCCAAATATTCAATTTCTCCAACAGATTTCAGTACCCGATTTCTCATTGCTGCAAGGCCTAAACTTGCCCAAATTATTCTTCTTGATTTCGAGTAGAGACTTGCAGAAGATAACCTATCTGAACATTCATAGGATCCAATTTCTCGATGCGATAACATCTTTAAACTGAAACTGTACAGCTTCTTACTGACAGTCTTGTCGTGAGAAATATCTTCCCACATTTCTTTCAATTCATTTTTTTCTGATTTAGTAATGTAAGACGTTACATATCGAGCAACAGCAATGGAATTGTCAGCTACATACTGTATATCCATGTTAGCATTCCACATGGATAAAATGACTGGGTTGTAGTCATTTATATTTTTTGATTCTTCTTTTCTTTTTAGGTTGTAGGTATTCTTAGGTGATTTTCTTGTAATAGTATGTCTCACAGCTGACATAAAACTGTTTACTCTTCCTTTTGAAAGAACAGGTCTAGGAAATCCAAATCGACATTTAGTGTAGAATTTATCTTTGCTCTTGTATTTCCGTCGACAGTATTTTCCACACCGATGACTTTGGAAACGTAAAACTTGCTCCTTTAACTTTTTCTCTTCTGTGTTTTTTGGTATAGCACATGTTGCATATTCTTCAATGAAAGATAACACTGCTTTATCAGTATCTGTTCCAAACTTTGGGGCATCCTTGACCCACAACAGCATATGAATATGAGGAGCACCTCTTGCTTGGTACTCTTTTCTCCAAAAGAAATCCACAACTTCTCCAAGAGGTGGATTTTTTTATTGCAGATGAAGCACATCGTGGCCTCAAATCTATGATTGAAATATCTGCAAACATTAACCGGATCCAATGAGCACAGTTCTCCTGCTGTCTTGTATTCGATGTTTTTAATGTTTGAATTTGCCTCTCGTAGAAAATCCAGTAAATCATCCCAAGCATACTCGGCACAGCTTAGGGTAAGGAACCATGTTGGAGTTCCTAAATTCCGTAACATGCATTTTAATTCACCATGGCGTCGGTACCAATATTCATTTGTCCCACGCTGACAAGCCATCAGATTGATCAGTTGTGTTTCCAAATGATCATCTCGGTGCTGCACTTTCTCCATAAAATCCTTAGCAGACACATTTTGTAAATGTACTCCACTTTTTAAAATGTGATTTACTGCATAAGATAATGCAGACAAGTCACTTTCAAATAAAAGATGGAACAAATAAGGAATACTTTGACGAAATCTTGGATCTTCTGCATATAGTCTTGTAGTCCGATAATCAGAAGCTGGAATCTGTTCTGGACGTTCATCGTATCGTCCTCCTTTTCCTGTAGGAAACAGCTGGGGAAAACATTGAGCTTCCAAGCTCTCCTCCCATACACCCACGGGAGTTCCTTTTGCTTTCTTCATCTGAAACAGATCAATAGTGTCTCCCATAACTTCTTTTGAATGAAGAGGATGTATGCTAAAATGTTCATAAATTTCTTCTTCCTTTGACTTGTCCACTTTTTCAATTTGACCAGTTGGTGTTTCTGTGTCTTCTTGTAAATCTTCTTCTTCTTCTTCTATATAAATTGATTCATACCATTTATTATTTTTTTTCAAATACAAATTTGCTCTTTGTACTTTTCGTACATCCACCAGCTCCTGCCAAATCTTCTTATTCTTTATAGGTACACCATTAACCAGAATTACTAATGGTTCAGTTTCCAAAGTATCTGCATCAATAGTTTCCATATTTTTTTTCAAATCCAAGGGCAAATACACCACTCTTCCTTTTAAACCTCTCAGTAAATCAGAAGGAGGTAATTTACCAGTTTTGGGCTCCATACGTACTATGGTCTGGAACGGATGAACACATTGAATGAGTATAGACTCATATGTATTTAATTCAGAAAGTTCGGCAGGAATAGCATCCAATTCTAAATTATTATGTACAGCTCTGGTCGGCATTCTATTTTCTTCTAACTTATTATAACAGTATTTACAAATACGCTGATCTTCACCCAATTCAAAACAATTTTCAAGAAATATATATGTGGCAAAATCCTTCCACTTATAATTATCTTCATTTTCACTTTTTCTGTAGAGATCAACATTCCTGGTTTGTTTTTTATAATGAGTTCTGCGGCAACAAATACAAGTAATATTTGGTCTTTCATTAGAGATTATTGCAAATTTTGTCATGTGATCATTAAATTTCTTACTTACAGAGGGTTCTACATTCTCTTCCACTTCTTCCTCAATAACTGTGTCATTACCTGCACTGTCTTGTTCTGGACCAAAGTAACTAAACTGAATTTCATCAGTAACCTTCTCTACATCTGATACCGATCCACGGAACAGAGCCCTATTCAATTCATCTAACTTTATTGCTGGACTTTTACCAAAATACAATCGTCTCACAAACTTTCTCATTTCAGTATGATGAACAGCCAGCATCCTAAAATGATGAAAAACACTTTTACACACCTTTCTAGATAGACAAGCCAGAGAATGTCCCTGCAAACCAGTATTCTCTCTCACTCTGCATGGATCTAGACTTTGAAGCACCTTAATCTTCTGTTTAACACTTTTTTTACTATATTCTCTAAGAAACTCACGAAATTTATCAATAGATTCCTGACGCACAGTGCAAATACTACTACAATTCCAAGTATACACTGGGGCTTTAGGACGTCTCCCCATAGCCTCATCCGCCATCACTTGTTCCTCATCTCTTGGAACCATTTTCTCCTTCTCCATTATACAACCATTTTTCACTTCATAAGCACGACCTCCGGTGTCAACTGCATGCAGCAAACTATTACTTTGAAGATAACTCTCTTCATTAAAAAAAGGTTCACTACTTGAACTATGCATCCATTCTCCTAAAAACACTTTACAAAAGTTTGTTCTTTTCACTAGTCTTTTCCTTTTGCTTTGTGATTTCAGTACATTGACCATTTTATGTAATGTACGCATCCTGTTCAAAATTAAAATGAATAGTTTCCTTTTTAATTCTAAAGCCTTTGCTACAATGGCTTCAATTTCTTTTTTTCTCTTATAAAATTTTGCTTTTTTCTTTTATTTCTTCACATCCTTTATCAAATTGGACATAACTCTTCTCTGAAACATTTTTCTACGAATCTCTTTAAACGCTGTTTTTCTTTTTAAGTTAATCTTTATTGTTTCTGAAGGTATATTTGCATTAACTAAATGCCCAATTTTTTTCCTGTTGTTTTCTATTTAAAACATTATTTCCAGTACAGACATTTTGTACATTTTTCCTTTTTTTGAAGATATTGTTTAAAAAATCTTTTGTCTGCTTACCAGAAGACTTTCTCTTTTTCCCAACATGAGCATCTCCAACTAACTTAGGTCCTCCAGTTGTCTTCAAATATAGATTTTTTTTGTGGTTTTTCCTTAGTCTGGATTTTGTAGGCATCTTAAATTTTGTTCACTGCTCTTCAGCAATACCTGAAAAAAACAAAAAAGAAATTCCTTTATTTTATTTAAGTATATTACCATATTTTTTATGATCTTTTCAAATCTTAAAATACTATGTACCCCTTTCCTACAAGTGAAAATCACAATAACACCATCACAAATTAAATATCTAAAAACAATTCCTGTGTGCACACAGAGTCATGGTTTGATATTAGGCAGAAAACGAAATTTCTTTGCCAATTTGAAAGCACACTTACTACTCTTTTTTTGGCAAGTGATAAGTACTTTTACAGTCTGACACATTTTCAATCCACTTTTCAGATTCTGAAAACAGCACATGTCCAAACAGCTTTTTGAGACCAGGAACATGTGTAACCTGGGTGAATGACTACACTCCAGCAAGGGCAACCAGCCTTAGTGATGCTGAATGTATTTGCATTACTGACTGCAACCTCAAACCCCACTCGGTTGTGAATACTATGCATGATTCTACAGGGTAAGCAGCTGGGTGTGTGCTAAGAGTCTGCTTCTGCAGAAAAATAGCTGCCCCTTTCCTACTAATGCAAATGTAAAATTACCAGAGTAATACGCAATAAATCTCTGTCTATAATTCCTCTTTGCACACAGAGTCATGGTTTGATATTTGGCAGAAAACGAAATTTCTTTGCCAATTTGAAAGCACACTTACTACTCTTTTGTTGGCAAGTGATAAGTACTTTTACAGTCTGACACATTTTCAATCCACTTTTCAGATTCTGAAAACAGCACATGTCCAAACAGCTTTTTGAGACCAGGAACATATGTAACCTGGGTGAATGACTACACTCCAGCAAGGGCAACCAGCCTTAGTGATGCTGAATGTATTTGCATTACTGACTGCAACCTCAAACCCCACTCGGTTGTGAATACTATGCATGATTCTACAGGGTAAGCAGCTGGGTGTGTGCTAAGAGTCTGCTTCTGCAGAAAAATAGCTGCCTCTTTCCTACTAATGCAAATGTAAAATTACCAGAGTAATACGCAATAAATCTCTGTCTATAATTCCTCTTTGCACACAGAGTCATGGTTTGATATTTGGCAGAAAACGAAATTTCTTTGCCAATTTGAAAGCACACTTACTACTCTTTTTTTGGCAAGTGATAAGTACTTTTACAGTCTGACACATTTTGAATCCACTTTTCAGATTCTGAAAACAGCACATGTCCAAACAGCTTTTTGAGACCAGGAACATATGTAACCTGGGTGAATGACTACACTCCAGCAAGGGCAACCAGCCTTAGTGATGCTGAATGTATTTGCATTACTGACTGCAACCTCAAACCCCACTCGGTTGTGAATACTATGCATGATTCTACAGGGTAAGCAGCTGGGTGTGTGCTAAGAGTCTGCTTCTGCAGAAAAATAGCTGCCCCTTTCCTACTAATGCAAATGTAAAATTACCAGAGTAATACGCAATAAATCTCTGTCTATAATTCCTCTTTGCACACAGAGTCATGGTTTGATATTTGGCAGAAAACGACATTTCTTTGCTAATTTGAAAGCACACTTACTACTCTTTTTTTGGCAAGTGATAAGTACTTTTACAGTCTGACACATTTTCAATCCACTTTTCAGATTCTGAAAACAGCACATGTCCAAACAGCTTTTTGAGACCAGGAACATGTGTAACCTGGATGAATGACTACACTCCAGCAAGGGCAACCAGCCTTAGTGATGCTGAATGTATTTGCATTACTGACTGCAACCTCAAACCCCACTCGGATGTGAATACTATGCATGATTCTACAGGGTAAGCAGCTGGGTGTGTGCTAAGAGTCTGCTTCTGCAGAAAAATAGCTGCCCCTTTCCTACTAATGCAAATGTAAAATTACCAGAGTAATACGCAATAAATCTCTGTCTATAATTCCTCTTTGCACACAGAGTCATGGTTTGATATTTGGCAGAAAACGAAATTTCTTTGCCAATTTGAAAGCACACTTACTACTCTTTTTTTGGCAAGTGATAAGTACTTTTACAGTCTGACACATTTTCAATCCACTTTTCAGATTCTGAAAACAGCACATGTCCAAACAGCTTTTTGAGACCAGGAACATGTGTAACCTGGGTGAATGACTACACTCCAGCAAGGGCAACCAGCCTTAGTGATGCTGAATGTATTTGCATTACTGACTGCAACCTCAAACCCCACTCGGTTGTGAATACTATGCATGATTCTACAGGGTAAGCAGCTGGGTGTGTGCTAAGAGTCTGCTTCTACAGAAAAATAGCTGCCCCTTTCCTACTAATGCAAATGTAAAATTACCAGAGTAATACGCAATAAATCTCTGTCTATAATTCCTCTTTGCACACAGAGTCATGGTTTGATATTTGGCAGAAAACGAAATTTCTTTGCCAATTTGAAAGCACACTTACTACTCTTTTTTTGGCAAGTGATAAGTACTTTTACAGTCTGACACATTTTCAATCCACTTTTCAGATTCTGAAAACAGCACATGTCCAAACAGCTTTTTGAGACCAGGAACATGTGTAACCTGGGTGAATGACTACACTCCAGCAAGGGCAACCAGCCTTAGTGATGCTGAATGTATTTGCATTACTCACTGCAACCTCAAACCCCACTCGGTTGTGAATACTATGCATGATTCTACAGGATAAGCAGCTGGGTGTGTGCTAAGAGTCTGCTTCTGCAGAAAAATAGCTGCCCCTTTCCTACTAATGCAAATCTAAAATTACCAGAGTAATACGCAATAAATCTCTGTCTATAATTCCTCTTTGCACACAGAGTCATGGTTTGATATTTGGCAGAAAACGAAATTTCTTTGCCAATTTGAAAGCACACTTACTACTCTTTTTTTGGCAAGTGATAAGTACTTTTACAGTCTGACACATTTTGAATCCACTTTTCAGATTCTGAAAACAGCACATGTCCAAACAGCTTTTTGAGACCAGGAACATATGTAACCTGGGTGAATGACTACACTCCAGCAAGGGCAACCAGCCTTAGTGATGCTGAATGTATTTGCATTACTGACTGCAACCTCAAACCCCACTCGGTTGTGAATACTATGCATGATTCTACAGGGTAAGCAGCTGGGTGTGTGCTAAGAGTCTGCTTCTGCAGAAAAATAGCTGCCCCTTTCCTACTAATGCAAATGTAAAATTACCAGAGTAATACGCAATAAATCTCTGTCTATAATTCCTCTTTGCACTAGGCCTGGGCGGCAAATTCCGTTCCGCTCGCGGAATTTGCGGAATTTGCGGAATTTCGCGTTCCGCGGAGAATGCGAAATTGCTCAAAAGTCTGCTTTCCGCGATTTCGCGAAATTTTTGCTTGTTCGCGTTCTCAAAATGCATGTTCGCGAGATATTTCTCCTCGAGCACGCAAACAGCAATTGCGAACAGGAAAAAAGCATCGCGAACAAGCAATTCCGCGTGTTCGCGGAATTTCTGCGTGTTTGCGGAGATTTTTTACCGTTTCGCGGAGATTTGCGTAACGCAATTACGCAAATTCCGCCCACCCCTACTTTGCACACAGAGTCATGGTTTGATATTTGGCAGAAAACGAAATTTCTTTGCCAATTTGAAAGTACACTTACTACTCTTTTTTTGGCAAGTGATAAGTACTTTTACAGTCTGACACATTTTCAATCCACTTTTCAGATTCTGAAAACAGCACATGTCCAAACAGCTTTTTGAGACCAGGAACATGTGTAACCTGGGTGAATTCCTCTTTGCACACAGATTCATCTTCTGATTCTATGCAGAAAACAGTATTCCTCATTCATACCAGTACACCTTAATTTATGGTGAAAACATAGTCCATAATATTTTACATGTTCCTTACATTTAAATTTCTCCCAAAACACAAAATGATAAACACAACTTCAACAAAAGGAATTCCAATTCTATTATTCATTTCTTAATTTACCACATACATCCCCTCTCAAACTCATAACTCACCTTTAAAATTAGTTAGTTGTGAAAGAAATGTGGCACTCAAACAGCAGATTATCAGAGCCAGGATCTCTGTTCTGTACACCTCTCTCCTCTCAGCAGAACCAGATAATGGCAATGTTTCCCTCTCTTTTTCCACACATATACATGTTAATTTCAAATCTCAGTGCTTCCCCCTTTTTTTCAAATGTAATCACACATTTCTATTGGTTGAAAACCAACCCTTTTCTAAAAGTACCCTTCCCCCAACTTGACTTCTGCCTAGTACCCTTCCCCCAACTTGACTTCTGCCTGCTACCATAGCAACAGCTCATGGAACACTGCTGTGTGAAGTCAGGTCAGAAGTTCACCACACAATGTTTCATTTCCAAAGAGCAAGAGTGCTGGACTTTTCTAACCTAACAGCAAATCCATAGTAATGTTCTTTGGTAACACATTTTTCTGTACCAATACAAAACATGCTTCTATAAATTGACACATACAGCCTAGTTTTTAGTGTAGAATGGTATGAAACAGCCAATGAGTTCTTTTTATTTTAAAATAATATGTATGCCTCCATTTCCAAACTGTCTTTCATTTCTTTTTCCCATTCTACTGAAATACACCTCCTGAGTGCATCCAGATCTCCTTTGAAGATGTTCACAGTGTGGATTGTAGGGCACAGCTATGTCTTCTGGAGTGAAAAGTATGCAGAGAAAACAGGTATGGTGAGAGACCTTGCTTTGCCAAATGTAGACATTAAATGGATTGGTCAGAGAGGGTTAAAGTGGCACCAATTGATGCCATTGGTGAAATCCTTCATGCAAATCCAACACCCTGACCTCATAATAGTGCACTGTGGTGGCAATGACCTAGGCACTTTGACTGGGGTAGGTCTGGAAATGCTTATGAAGGAGACCTTTGCACAACTGTTTTCACTTTTCCCTAAAACTGCCTTTGTGTATTCTAACATATGCCAAAGGCAAAAATGGAACTGGTCCAATCATTTTTGTCCGCAGATTGACAAAGCAAGAAAGCACGTCAACAAATCTGTTTCTGCTTTCCTCCGAGACTATGGTATGGGTTCCATTTACCACAACAACTTGCGTTACGACATGCAAGACATTTATAGAGGAGATGGTGTACACTTCACTGATGAAGGGAACAGAGTTTTCCTCTTGAACCTTAGACTCTGCATCGGTACTTACTTGTAGGTACCACTAAAAAATCACTTCATAAACACAACGGCTCTTTTTAGAGCCCCCTAATATCTAAACACTTAAATCTGAATTTTATTTCTTTTTTTATTTTTTTTTCTACCGTACGCGTACGGTAAGCTTACCGTACCCGTACCCCGCAATTTTTTTTTAAAATTAATAAATGTTTTTTTTGTACTTTTGTGTCCTTCTTTGACCCCCTTTCAAATGTTAGGGGGTCTGTAACTCTCTTCCTTGCCCCCTTTTCACGTTATCTCCCTTTTTTTTCTGTGTGAAACACACGAAATGGCGGCCGACCCTTCCTGATTTCGTCCGATTCGAATGTTTACAGTCATGTGACAACCAATCAGATTTGAGCTCGCGCACGGCACCGTACGCGTACGGTAAGCTTACGGTAAGCGCACGGACCGCGCTTACAGATATATATATTGATTTAAATGCTATTTTCTCAGGAACTACTGAACAGATTTACACCAGACCTACAAAAGGCACTTCCTTGACCTGCGGACTACCTCTCTGCCAAATTACAAGTAATTCTGTTCAGCCGTTCGAGCTGTAGCTGTGTCTAAAGGTCCTATGGAAAATTGCATGACGAAAACGCGTTTTGGGACCCCCCTTTTTTCTCAGCCCCCGCTTGACGAATCCCCCCGAGACTTTCAGGGTAGGAGCGGAGCGTAGCGCCCCATTAGTTTTGAAAATTTCGCGGGGATTCGTCGACCGGCGCCAAAGTTATTCCAATAGAATGTTGCGGATTTCCTATGGAAACAGGGTCCTAACTATAACTACCTACTGGTGACCGCCAGTAGGTAATATATATTTATATATATATATATATATATATATATATATATATATATATATATATATATATATATATTATCTACTGGCGGTCGCCAGTAGATAGTTATAGTTAGGAGCGTGTTTCCATAGGAAATCCGCAACATTCTATTTGGAATAACTTTGGCGCCGATTGACGAATCCTCGCGAAATTCTCAAAATAGGTGGGGCGCTCCGCTCCGCTCCTACCCTGAAAGTCTCGGGGGGATTCGTCAAGCAGGGGCTGAGAAAAAGGGTTGGTCCCAAAACGCGTTTTCCCCATGCATTTTTCCATAGGACCTTTAGTCCGAGCTACAGCCCGAACGGCTGAACAGAATTACTTGAAATTTGGCAGAGAGGTAGCCCTCAGGTCAGGGATGTGCCTTTTGAAGGTCTCGTGTAAATCTGTTCAGTATTTCCTGAGAAAATAGCATTTAAATCAATATATATATCTATGGGCGCGCTCCGAGCGCGTACCGTAAGCTTACCGTACGCGCACGCTGCCGTGCGCGAGCGCGATTCTGATTGGTTGTTAGATCTCAGTAAACATTCGAATCGTTCGAAACCAGGAAGTGTCGGCCGCCATTTTGTCTCTCGCAGTCTGAGGGGGTGAAAAACAAAGGTGGATAACGTGAAAAGGGGGCAGGCTGGACAGTTCCTGACCCCCTAGCCTTTGTCAGGGGGTCCCAGAAGTACCCCAAGGGCAAAAATTAATTTTAATTTTTTTTCAAAAAATCGCCGAATGCGCATAGCGTACGCGCACGGCGTAAATGGAGAAATTCCGTGAGGAGAAATTCCGCGAACTTCGCGTAGCTATTACGCGTACCGTGCGCGCACGGCAAAAAAAAAATTTCAAAAAGGAAAGCTTAAAAAAAATTTACAAAAATTGTGAGGTAAGGTTGGCTCTTAAAAGAGCCGTTGGGTTAATACAGGGATGGAGGAAAGTAAGAATGGGAATAATATGAGCGTCTACAAACGTGCTGGTCTATCTTATTGTTAATAAGGGAAACACTGGTCTCCCCAAAAACAATAAGACCACAACACATTGTACACCTCATTGCAACCCTCCCAAATCGAGGGTTAACGTCCAGAGGAGCAGAAGAAGGTGATGCTCCCACCTCAGAGGAAGGGCTCAGCTGAGCTGCCGATGATGTACTCGGCTGAGCTTCTGAGGTTGGGCTCAGGTGACTTACTGAAGAGTTTTCTCCAGTATGTCGAGCAAAGGTCCTGGGATGTCTATCCCTAAGGTGTCTCTTCATAGAGTGATTTCCAAAGGAATACTTCTTCCTTGGATCTCCTCTAGATAAAACACGGTCACAAAGTGTGCAAGTGACCAATGGAGCATTGACCTTTTTCTGCCCCTCTGGAAAAGTAAAATACTCCCACACAAAAGAATCCTTTTGTTTCCTCCTTCTCTGTCTGATGATGGTGCTGCTAGGCTCACTCTCAGAAGAGGTCTGCTGCTCTGCCATTGTATCTCAATGTCAATTCAGCTCCTTCTCCTAGGGGATCTCAAGCAGTAATGAGGGGAATGGGTGTGGTGTGGGAAGTTTCTGGAACTGAAAGTAGTTTCAACCAATGAAAAGTGTTCTTTGTGGATCACATGACCTACCGTGCGCGCTCCGTAAGCTTACGGTACGCGCTCGGAAACAAGTACGCATGCGCGAACGTGACGCTTACGGAGTGCTTACGGAGCGCGTACGTAAGACGCACTCGCGCATGCGCATTACATGCCCCTGCGTAACCGCGACGTTGCTTCCGCGCAACGCGCATGCGTGTCCGCGTATGTCACGTACGTATCAGGTAAGCGCACTGTACTTATGACGTACGGAGAGCGTAGCGTCAGCTTACCGTACGCGCATCGTATCACGTAAGCACACCGTACTTATGACGTACGGAGCGCGTAGCGTCAGCTTACCGTACGCGCACGGAAAAAAATGCATAAAAAAAAAAATTAACCATTCCATAATGCAGGATATAGTACATATATTATTTTATACATAGGTTTACCAAAAATCTCAAAAAAAAATTTGCATTTAAAAAACCGTACAAATTCACTGAAAAAACCATAGGTTTCACACACGTTATAGTTAGGAATTAGCATTTAAAAAACCTTGCAAATTCACAGAAAAAACCATAGGTTTCACACATGTTATAGTTAGCTGGACATTTCACTCGTAAAAAACCATTGAAATTCCCCCGTTATAGTTAGTGCAGGCAACTATAACTCACGCGACCGCAATCCTCTGTTGATGCTAACACTGTATCTTTAGCTATACATATATTACAAATATTTATTTTTCATAAAGACACATATGTCATCAGTGATGTAATATCTGACATCATCAGCAGAGGATTGCGGTCGCGTGAGTTATAGTTGCCTGCACTAACTATAACAGCGGAATTTCAATGGTTTTTTACGAGTGAAATGTCCAGCTAACTATAACATGTGTGAAACCTATGGTTTTTTCAGTGAATATATATATATTCACAGAAAAAACCATAGGTTTCAGGGGTGTTATAGTTAGCTGGACTTTTCACTTGTACAAAACCATTGAAATTCCCCTGTTATAGTTAGTTCAGCTAACTATAACTCGCGCACCCGCAATGCACTGCTGATGACATCACATATTACATCACTCATGACATGGTCAGTGACATCACTCATGACATCACTGATGACATCTCAAATGACATCACTGATGACATCAATGATGACATCATCCAGTGAATGTGTGTTTTTCTGAAAATTAAATATGTTTTATATATGTATATCTCAAGGTCGATGGAAGAATAAATGGGTATATAAGTGTCTAAATGGATGATTTGTTTTTGAAAAATTGATTGTGTAACTGACTGATTAAGTGTATCATAGTGAATACATGGCTTAGTGAGTAATGTTTAAATATGTAAATATCTGTATCAGTCTCTCACTTTGTTTATAAGTGGCTGCATGGGTTGGTGAGTAGCTACATGGGTGTCTATATAGGTTATTAGTTGGTTTTTTGAGTATCAGTCTGAGTGTCTGCATGGTTCGGTGGGGGGTATTATGTAGTGCATAGTTGCATGAATGAGTGACTCACTGTTTGTATGTGTTGAAGACAGCATGTGTGCAGGACTGTATGGGTGGATGAGTGTGTGTATGGGTGTGTTAGTGAGTGAATGACTGTCTCAATAGTGTCTTTATGAGTAACTACATATGTTTTAAACTAGTATATGTGACTATTGGTGTATATAAGTGAGTATATGTGAGAGTGAGAGATTGAAAGAGTTCCTGTATGAATAAGTATGTGTTTCTATAAGTGATAGTTTAAAAGACTAAGTATGTGTAAGTTTCCGTAGAAGTAAGTGTGGTGATGTGTGTATAACTGTATATGCAAGTAAATGTATGTTTGATTCTTTATTAGCATGAGTGACTATGTGTGTGAGTAACTCTATGGATGAGTGGCATTGTGTAACAGGATGTATAGGTGTATGAGTACATATGATGAGTGAGTACATGTATGAGTGACTGTATAGGACTGTTGGTGAATGAGTGGATGTGTATGTGGATCTTAGAATTACTGAAGAGGTTGTTGTAACTGGTATTGGTATGTCCATTGTTTTGAAAATTTTAGTCTCTATTTTTAAATGTGTGTATCAAAGGTTATATTAGGGTGAGAGGAGGTCTGCCACTCTATCACAAGGATGATGTCATCAGTGATTCATCAATGATGTCATTTGAGATGTCATCAGTGATGTCACGAGTGATGTCACTGACCATGTCATGAGTGATGTAATATGTGACGTCATCAGCAGTGCATTGCAGGCGCGCAAGTTATAGTTAGCTGAACTAACTATAACGGGGGAATTTCAATGGTTTTGTACAAGTGAAAAGTCAAGCTAACTATAACACCCCTGAAACCTATGGTTTTTTTTGTGAATTTCAAAGGTTTTTTAAATGCTAATTTCTAACTATGCCTACAGAGATAGGACATGTGAAGAAAGAAGAAAAAAGGCACAGAAAGAAAAAAAAGAAGTGCAGAAAGAAGCAACAGAAGTCCTCAAAGACGAAGAAAAGTGCAGGAAGAAGGATAATGTGCAGAAAGAACAGAAAGAAGAGAAGAAAGAAGCCTTGTTGCAAAATCATCCTGTACCCTCAACTTTTTCAGACGGATACTGGTGGTAACTGAGTCTGACTAACCAGTCCTAGAGCCAGTGCTATGTTAAAAGACACTTAGAATACAGTGAAAACACCTACATACACTAGGGAACATTATGTGTTGGGGTCCCCCTGTGATTAGCATGACCTCCTCTGTAAGCCCCTAGTATATAATAGGGCAGGGGGATTAAAACTACCTCTTAAAACAGGCCACAGGGCGTTTTTGCACACGTTAACTCAGGCCCCGTCCCCTCCCTTCACCACTGTGTAAACACGCCCTGTGTCCGTTTTTAGTTGGGAGATTAAGTTCATTTGAATCCTGAGGGTCCCTAGGGTCCATCTAGCCCACTAGGTACCTCCAGTAAGTGCCACAGAGCTGCGTTGCAGAGAGGTGTAAAAAGTGGCATGGCCTGGACCACCTCTCTGCAATGCAGCTCAGTGGCGCTTACTGGAAGCACTTGGTGGGCTAGTTAGCCCCCAGGGGCCATCAGTATTGAAGGGAAATTATATCCCCAATTTAAAACGTGCCATAGTGCGTGTTTGCACACGTCACCTCAGGCCCCGTCCCCTCCCTTCACCACTGTGTAAACGCGCCCTGTGGCTGTTCTAAGTTGAGAGATTAAGTCCCCTTGAATCCTAAGGGTCCCTAGGGTCAAACTAGACCACTAGGTACCTCCAGTAAGCGCCACAGAGCTGCGTTGCAGAGAGGTGTAAAAAGGGGCTTGGCCTCAGAACACCTGTCTGCAGCGCAGCTCCCTGGCGCATACTGGAGATGCCTGTTGGGCTAGTTGGCCCTCAGGGACCCTCAGTATTGAAGAGGAATTAATTCCCCAACTTACAACTCGCCAGGGGGCGCGTTTGCAGAGTGCTGCAAGGAGGGGGCGTCGCCTCTGGCATGATGCCAGTCTTTTATTTATTTTAATTTTTTAAGAAGGGGGCCTGTGTGGTTCCCCTTCTTATTCTAATTTATTGGCCCTGATGACCCCATCCCCCAGGGCCTGTCTTCTAATTATATTTTTTTGACCCCAATCCCCAGGGCCGGCCACTGTTTTTTATTATTTTAAAAAAATATATATTTATAGACACACCTAGGACATGCTGGACAAACCGTACGTACCTATCACCATGACGATTTGCGTGAAATTCATTAAAAGGCGACTATGCATACAATGAATCCACGTGGAATGTATTTACACCACTAGTGAAGCTCTGACATGCCTGATGGCCTACCATGCCTAATCCCGGTAGACACCCTTGTCGTTTATTTATACAAACATGGGTAGCTTTGACGGGCACATTTAATACACATGCACATCAAGCCATTCAAAGGGGATTCGACAAAAATTCGACCAAAACTATGCAAGAAACCCCCCTCACGATTAATAAAACACACATCCACTGCCGGATGTGTAATACTTTTTATTTTACTCTCTGGAAAGGGGACTAACATCACTTGAGAGTCACAGCGCGCTCCTGGCAGAGCCCAATGCTGTGTTACACCCACCATTGCCTGCTGAGTGCCACACACCTCTGTGTTGTATTCCACTAGCTAGTGCATATGCTATGACACTCTCTAGCCCATGTGCACTGTAACACCACCCCGTGAATATGTCATGCCACACTTGTCTTCGCACGGGTTATATTGCCCCATCTAACGTGCCTTCCTCGATGCCTATGTTATAACGCACAGTGCTATGCCATACATATTACAATCTGGGATCCATATCTTTGTCACAGTGCATATGCAACGTTACACTCCCCAGCACATATTTTACATTACAACTTTAGAGACTAGTTAGGTTACACAACACTGCCCTGTGCATATTACACTCCGAGGCGCATATCGCATAGCACACGCTAGTGCCTGTGCTATCTCGCGCTCTCCAGTGAATCTGTCATTGCGCACAATGTATTGCATATTATATTTCACGCCCGGTTCATCTTATATCACACTTTTTGGTGCATAGTTTATACCATACACTATATCTAGTTTTCATTTTCAATCGTGCTCTCAGGACTATGTTCTATATAACACTGTGTTCACCTACCCTTTTCACGGGCATTACATTTTGCGATAGGGGGTGGAGGGTCAGGGGGTGTTTCTGCCAAGTGAGCCCGGAGTCACAGTCACAAACGTCCTCTTCTTCCTGAATAAAAGTGAGATTATGCTGCATACTTGTTCATATTTTAAGTAGTTCGCACAGACACACGTTTTAAAAACAATAAAGTTCCTAATACCCGCCTTCTCTGAACAGTTAGCTTGCTGCCCCATCCCCCTCCTCCCTATCCTCTGTTGTGTGAATCCATGGACTAGCCTCCTCCCTCCTGCCATGCATGGTCTGATGTGCTGCCACTGCCCTCAATTTAGTATGATGTACCAGTCCACTCCTCCTGCCCTCCATTGCCCAATTCTATGTCCCATCATTGACCTCCTGCTTAAACTCTGTGCTTAGCTTGCTGCCCCTACTCTCCTTCCCCCTGCCCTCCGATGTCTTTGTGAATGCCCCTGCTCAATCCTTTTTGCCCACCATGGTCCATGGACCTGCCACTCCTATCTACTCTGAGTGTTCTGTTGAGCTACCACTCCCCTCCCACCTGCCTAGCATTGTCAGATGACTGTAACCTGTCCCTGCCACCTCCACCCTGCCTGTCCACATGCCATGCCCCTATCCTCTTCCTCCTGTCCACATGGTCCATTGTACTGCCACACCCTTCTGCCCTCCCTGGTCTGTTGTGCTGCAACTGCTCCTCCTGCCTGCCCCGTGCGGTCTGTTGTGAGGCCCCTTCCCCTGAACTTTCTTGTCTTTGCACAGGTCCTGACCCTCCCTTCTATCCTCCATCGTCCTTTGTGCATGCCCCTGCACCCTCCTTCTTGCCCATCATAGCCATTGTGCTCCCACTTGCCATGCATGGTCGTCTGTGCTGCCATGGCCCCTCCCACCTTCCCTGTTTGGTCAGTTAGCTGCCCCTGACCCCCTCCCACCTTCCCTCCATGGTTTGTGTGTATGCCATCACAGTCTCACTGTTGCTCTTCATGGTGTGTCTTGCTTCTAGTGCCCATCCTGCCGGACCTCCATGGCTATCTTGCTGCTCCTGCCCTGCCCCCTTGCCCCCAGCCCTCTGTTTACATGTACAGAACCCTACTCCCCCCCTCCTGGCTTGTCTGTTCCATTGTAATGCCCCTGATCCGTCCCTCCTGCCCTTTATGGTCTGTTATGCTGCAGCTTTCTCTCCTGTCTGTCCATTATGGTCAGCTAGCTACCATTGCCTCTTGCCCCTCTGTTCTCTGTTGTCGATGTGCATGGTCCTGTCCCCTCCCTCTTGCTTTCTATGGATTGTTGTGCTGCACTCCCGTCCCGCATGCCCTGTGTGGTGTATTGTGCTGCTGCAAACCCTGATGCCTGCCCTGCAGGGTCAGTTTGGTGCACCTCTCCATGTCCCTCCTGTCCTCTGTTATCCAAGTCCATGTCCCTACCCCATTTCCTTCCATGATCCAATGTACCATACTTGCGAACATTTTG
This sequence comes from Triturus cristatus, assembly GCF_964204655.1. NCBI lineage: Eukaryota > Metazoa > Chordata > Amphibia > Caudata > Salamandridae > Triturus > Triturus cristatus. The sequence goes on along the minus strand of NC_140587.1, from coordinate 943,212,294 downwards.
AACTTGGTAAGAGGGAGATTTTGAAAAAAAGCTGGGGTATTGATTTTCCCCTTTGAGTTACATTGAAAAAGAGGAGATTGTAGACAGGAGACAGATCAAATAAAGCCCATTTGAGCTTAAAAACATTGGACGTTTCCTGGCTGAATCGGGTCTGTTGGCATGTATGGTTGTACTACCATTGCCTCTTCCTTCTGCCCACAATGGTCTATTGCATTGCCACAGCCTCTCTTGCAAGTCCTGTATTGTTGGTTTGTTGCCCCTGCCCCCCTTTCCACTGCCCTCCATAGTCTGTTGTGCTGCCACGGCCCTTCCTGCCTGCTCAGTGTGGTTAAATTGTTGCCTTGGCACCCTCCTACCTGCCTTCAATTTTCAGAGTCCGTGCCCCTGGCCTCTGCCTCTCAACAGTATCCTAATGAACAACTAGATTGCTAACATTCTATATTTATTACAAAAGTGTGGAACGCCTGACGTCATCTTGATGTAATCAAAACTGTAATACCTAGAGCATTTCCTTTAGAAATTACATATATGAGAGGGTCTTATTGGCATCAAAATTATGGTTAGTGCTCTAAAAGACTAAAATAAGGACATATTTTCTGAGTTTTCAAATAGCGACAAAGCACTTTTAAATTATTTGTTATCTTTATGTTTTTTTATCCAGTTGACCACTTGATTAAATGTTGCACTTAGGGGAGAGGAAGTGGTGTTACTTCCAGAACTGCAGACTTTGCAACTGGGGACCAGGTTGGAGTTTCTGCTTCAGCTCGACATTCTGTGATTCTGGTCAAATCACTTAGTCTCCCCATGTCTACAACCAAAATGAATTTGTTCTTGTGTGATGTAACCAATGCTCATGTAAAGCACTCCAATACCTGACAAGTCTGCACTATATAACACTGCAAAAACACAAAATAATAACACTTCTGTCATTGAGCTATATTTGGGCTACATCTGGGTGATTTTGGGCTACATTTGGGCTCTTTTGTCTCCGGTGGCCATTTTGGGAGATTTATTTGTTATGAAGTTTCCTAATTTCCTCATGTACTGCAGTCTCCTCAGTAGGAAATGCTTTCAGTTTTTTACTTTGATTCCATCATGAAGGTATTCAGATATGTCACACATTTGCCATACATTCTGAATGTTAGCACTCTAGTTGCTCATTAGATCATTGTAGTAAAACTACTGTTCACCATGGAAGTCTGCTCCTGGTAATAAAAGTGCATGTTTCAGTCTGCATGTCAGAATTTTTTAATGAAATAGAAGAGGATTTGAGAAGTCACTCAAAATGTGCCCTCATTTTCTTTCTTCAGCATTAATCATAATTTCTATGGCAAAATGAACCCCCTCATTGTGTTCCTTTTTAAATTAAATGTTTTAAGTGTTACCAGTTTATTCCAATCAAGACGGCTTCAGGTGTGCCATACTTTTGTCATAATGAACACAGTAAGCGCTCTAGTTGTTTTTAAGAACACTCTGGGACATTCTGTCATTGGGCTATACTTTGGCTACATCTGGGTGATATTTGGGCTACATTTGGGCTCTTTTGTCTCTGGTGGCCATCTTGGGAGACTTATTTGTTATGAAGTTTCCTAATTTCCTCATTTACTGCAGTCTCCTCAGTAGGAAATACTTTCAGTTTTTTACTTTGATTCCATCAAGAAGGCATTCAGATGTGTCACACATTTGCCATAAATTCAGAATGTTAGCACTCTTTTTGCTCATTAGATCACTGTAGTAAAGCTACTGCTCACCAGGGAAAACTGCTGCTGGTATTGAAAGTGCATGTTTCAGTCTGCATGTCAGAATTGTTTAATGAAATAGATGAGGATTTGAGAAGTCACTCAAAATGTGCCCTAATTTTTCTTTCTGCAGCACTAATCATACTTTTTATGGAAAAATGAACCCCCTCATTTTGTCCCTTTTTAAATTAAATGTTTTAAGAGTTACCACTTTAATCCAAGCAAGGTGGCTTCAGGTGTGCCATACGTTTATCATAAGTAGGACTGTTAGCGCTCTAGTTGTTCTTTGGAACACTCTGGGAAGCTGCAGTAGAACACAAAGGAATCAACTGACAGTCTCTGCCCTTGTTGGATGTACATGTTTTACTGAGAATGTCAGACTTCATTCTCACATGACTGAGAAAGATAATGTGAATTTACAGAAAATATGCTCTCAGTTTAGCTTATAGATCACCTTCTAAACCTCTGTGGGAAAAGCATGAGAAAATATTTTTCTCTCAATCATGATATCCCAGCAGAAAGCTTTTTCACATGGTGAAATCACCTTAGAACATACCACAATTCCTAAAATGAGTATGGTACCATCAACAAATGATTTATAATGTAACTAAAGTCTTAAAACCTTCTATTAACTGCAATGCTTTTTAATGAGGTGCTATCATGTATATTGGTCCCAAGATGGCTGCCAACACTTCTTGGATGAAGTGCTGACAGCCAATCAGATCTCAGGATGAGATGTGTGGTTAGGCTCCGCCCACATATATATATATGATTTTACTTTTGATTTTCTCAGGTACTACTGAACAGATTGACACCAGACCTGCAAAAGGCACTTCCCTGACCTGAGGACTACCTCTCTGCCAAATTTCAAGTAATTCTGTTCAGCCGTTCGGGCTGTACCTTGGACTAAAGGTCCCTATGGAAAAATGCATGGGGAAAACGTGTTTTGGGACCCTCCCTTTTTTCTCGGCCCCCGCTTTCAGGGTAGGAGCGGAGCGGAGCGCCCCACCTATTTTGAAAATTTTGCGAGGATTCGTCAACCGGCGCCAAAGTTATTCCAAATAGAATGTTGCGGATTTCCTATGGAAACACGGTCCTAACTACAACTATCTACTGGCGACCGCCAGTAGATAATATATATATATATATTCACTGAAAAAACCATAGGTTTCACACATGTTATAGTTAGCTGGACATTTCGTTTGTAAAAAACCAATGAAATTCCTCCGTTATAGTTAGTTCATGCTCCTTACGCGGAACCGCCGTACGCGCATGCGCGCATGCCCCTAATGCGCATGCGCACGTGCATCGTACGCACGTGCCCCTTACGCGCATGCGCACTTGTACCGTGCGCGCACCATAAGCGTACGGTGCGCGCACGGTAAGTCATGTGATCAAGAAACAACACTTTTCATTGGTTTAAAGTTCTTTCATTTCCAGAAACTTCCAACACCACACCCATTCCCCTCATTATTTCTTCTGATTCCCTGGGAGAAGGAGCTGAACTGTTTTTGTGATACAATGGCAGAGCAGCAGTCATCTTCTGGGAGTGAGCAGGAGAGCCTTATCAGACAGAGACAGAGGAAACAGAAAGATTCTTTTGTCTGGCAATATTTTACATTTCCAGAGGGGCAGAAGAAAGTCAATACTCCAAAAGTCACCTGCAAACTTTGTGGGCATGTCTTATCTAGAGGAGATCCTAAGAAGAAGTACTCTTTTAGTATCTTCACTATGTTCAGGCACATAAGGCATGTACATCCTGCGACTTTTGCTCGAGCTACTAGAGCAACCCCTCCAGCAGCTCAGCCGAGCACATCCGCAGAAGCTCAGCCGAGTACATCATCGGCAGCTCAGCCGAGCACTTTCTCTGCGGTGGGAGCGTCACCCTCTTCTGCTCCTCTGGACATTTACCCTAGGTTTCAGAGGGTGCCTATACGGTGCAATACTTGCTATGCTCTTATTGCTTTTGGGGAGTCCAGTATTCCCCTAATAGATAAGATACAGCAGCACAAGTGTGGCACCATATAATATTGCCATTCTTTCCTTCCTCTGTCCCTGTATTAACACAACAGCTCTTTTTAGAGCCACCTTCCCTCTTACATTTTTTTATTTTTTTAATCATTTTTTTTTAAAAAAAATTCCCGCCGTGCGCGCACGGTGCACGCACCCCTTGTGTTTTTAAAAAAAATAAAATGTTTTTTTTCAACCTTCATGGTCCTTGAGGGACCACAAGGGGAATGAGAAAAGCAGAGTGAGGAAAAGTGAAAAAAGGGAGCATGAAAGTAAAGGGGTGAGAAATACAGATATTTCAAACTTACCTGACCAACAAAATAACCTAATTATAAATAAATGGTTTTTTTTAATTGCTAGAAAAAAGGATTAATTTTCCTAAATTTTCTTTCTCAATCTGGATTAATATTTAATAATACATTTTAGAATACAGTACACATATTTTCATATTTAACAAAGTAATTTTTTGCCCGTTTTTTGCTGTTTTCAGAATATATTAAATTTCACTGCAAATTGTGAAACCAATTGCATTCATCACTTAACAGCGGGCAAAAAAATTAACAATCTGAAAGATTGTTTAAAAAAAGCCCAGAATCTCTTTTCAGTAAAACATACCTTTATAGAAATGTAACATATTTAATAAAAATATCATCTAAGAACAATACCTTATTGCAATAAATATCGTCTGTAAATCTTGTTGCTTAAGCACATACACCAAAATAATATCTGTCAAAGAAGTCCACAAGAGAAATTTTTACCTTTCCATGAGGCCAAATGGTAATTTTTAAATTCTTTTTTGATGAAATATCCAATGGTAATCCAATAAAATCGCAATAATGGTTTGTTCAGATGCTGAAATTTGTAACTAAAATTTTGGTTTCAGAAAAATTAAGTAGGAATTTGGTAATTCTGCAGGCAAACGTTGCTTGAAAATCAATTGAGAATCATTACACAGTGTCCAGCCTTTTTCACATTTTAGATAAACTGTGTAATGACCAGAAGTTATAGAAGGTCCATCATGGAAAATTATTGCAACTGCAACAAAGGTTTTTCCAGATATTGATAATTGATGTCCTGTAAACTTCTTTATTAAAGTGTCCAATTTTGTACCATCAGCCCTACAACGTTGCATCATTAAAATTACATACTGTCCATATTTATTTAAAAATAACGTTGAAAACATGTCTGATTTACATTGAGAACATTCCATGTTGTGATTGGCATCTTTAATTTTCTCACCTGTCACCTGTGTGGACTGAAGAGGGAGCTTTGGACTGCGAGCACGCTGGAGCTGCTCTTCCTTTAATCAACTTCTCGCGGAACCCGCTTCGCGGGTCCCGCTTCGCCTCTGGTTCTCTGTTTAGCGCTGCTGGAAGTGCGCTGTGACTGCGAGGTATTACTTCAGATAGAGCCTCTGTGGCGGTGGTGTGGGCAGGGCTGCGAGCGTGGTCAGGCGAGGACTTCAAGTCCCAGGAGCGCCTGACCCTCGGCATCACCAGCAGCTGACCCGCTCTCCCTGCTGGCTCCTCCCCCGCCTCAGCGCGGCTAAAACCAGCGCGTCAGTTTCACTGTTGGTTTTCTCACCTGTCACCTGTGTGGACTGAAGAGGGAGCTTTGGACTGCGAGCACGCTGGAGCTGCTCTTCCTTTAATCAACTTCTCGCGGAACCCGCTTCGCGGGTCCCGCTTCGCCTCTGGTTCTCTGTTTAGCGCTGCTGGAAGTGCGCTGTGACTGCGAGGTATTACTTCAGATAGAGCCTCTGTGGCGGTGGTGTGGGCAGGGCTGCGAGCGTGGTCAGGCGAGGACTTCAAGTCCCAGGAGCGCCTGACCCTCGGCATCACCAGCAGCTGACCCGCTCTCCCTGCTGGCTCCTCCCCCGCCTCAGCGCGGCTAAAACCAGCGCGTCAGTTTCACTGTTGGTTTTCTCACCTGTCACCTGTGTGGACTGAAGAGGGAGCTTTGGACTGCGAGCACGCTGGAGCTGCTCTTCCTTTAATCAACTTCTCGCGGAACCCGCTTCGCGGGTCCCGCTTCGCCTCTGGTTCTCTGTTTAGCGCTGCTGGAAGTGCGCTGTGACTGCGAGGTATTACTTCAGATAGAGCCTCTGTGGCGGTGGTGTGGGCAGGGCTGCGAGCGTGGTCAGGCGAGGACTTCAAGTCCCAGGAGCGCCTGACCCTCGGCATCACCAGCAGCTGACCCGCTCTCCCTGCTGGCTCCTCCCCCGCCTCAGCGCGGATATAACCCTCCCTTGTGACACCGCAACGCGGGAGCGCGCGGGAGCGTGCCGGGAGAAGCCCGGGACAAGGGCGGGACCGTCTGAGGCCGTCAGAGGCTGAAGAAGGCTGGGCTGGGCCCCCTCCCTTGGTTCTCCGGTATTAAATCTGTGTGACACTGCTTTTATAGATTTTATTGTATTTTTGGATTTTTAGGTTTCTTATACTACAATTGTTATTAATTGATTCTTACTCCCCTTCTAATACAGTCTCATGACGGCTAAAAAACTTCGCTCTGGGCGAGTGATTGTAGGGAGATCTGGGTCTAAAACCAAATCTAACCCCCTTCGGAACAAAATTGCATCTTCCATGCAATTGAAAGGTCAATGTCAGCTTTTCAATTTATGGGACAAAGGGAAAGAGAAACCCACTGATCTGCAGCCCCCGAATGAAATCCCAGGGTTTAACGATTCGGTGCCTGCTAATGGGGTCATTGATGTTTCCTCTAGTTTAAGCTTGGTTGCTAGTCAATCTTTGCCTATTTTAGTTAGTCCCGAAGTACTAAGGGGCTCGCCTTCGGCGTCAAACAATGTACATCTGAAACAGAATGCTCCCCTTGAATCTTCGGGTAATATGTCCTCAAAATCTGATAAAATTGTCCCCTCGCAAGTTGCACTAATGGATGTTCCTAAAGTTTCAGTGAATACTGATCTTTTGTCAGCCGCGTTAGTTAAATCCCCTGTAGTAGGGAATGATTTTACACTGCCTGACATTGATTTAACAGCTCATAGGGCGCGGGTGGGATCGTTACATGGGAACCCTAAAGGTGTGCCTTTAGAGGAAGCAATAACTATTTCGAGTACCGGTCCTCTAAGAAGCACACCTTCTAATAAACTAGATTTTTCCCTTTCACAATTAAACTTTACATCTTGTTCAGGTCCAGTGTTGAACAATTTAGCTGAGGGCTCTCCAAATATTAATGGGAGGCTAATTTCTAATTCTTTGTCCTCTTTGGAATCAATTCTTTCTTCGATTATGAGTTTACTTGAAAAGTTTGTGGGAGGTTCGGAATGTATTTTTGACACTGTAACGCAAATTTTGCAAGTTCTCTTGCTAAGTAAAAATGAGTTAGTGTCAGATCTTCCCATACCATCGGCTTCTCTGTTGGTGCCCCAAAAAATAAGCGCTCCTTCCGCTTCTGCAGTTTTGGATTCAGCTCAATCTTCTCCTTTGACAGAAGGTCAAAAGGAAAAGAAGCCTGTAGTTCTTCCTGCTATCCCCAATCCTTCCAAAGTGGTTTCGGCTGGCGCTAATTGTAAAGCCCCAATCAGTGACAAGATAGAGGTAATAGTAACATCTCCTCTCATTCCCAAATCCGAAATTCCATCTCTCTTTCCGATATTCTCCTTGCCATTAAGCAAAGAAGAGGAGATTCCCAAAGTAAATACGGGATTGATGGGAAAAGTGAGTCCCCTGAAACACAAAAAGATTAGAATGAAGAAGAGGAAACCCATCCGAAGATTCGCTAAAAAAAGACAGAGGAAACTTCTTTTTGATAAGAATGCTGAATTAAGCCTAGAAGATTCTCCGCAGGTGGAGCAGTCTCCCACCTCTCATGTAGAAGCTAGGGTTGTCTCGCCTAAAGAAGACGCCCCTTCCTCTGGTCTAGGTCCTATAAGCTTTACCAATCCTTTCCTCCCCAAGGTTTCCCACCCTTCCGCCAATCCTTTTTCAGCTTACTGTAATGTTAAAGCAGGATCTGGCCAAGTTATTTCTAAGGTTACCACTTCTTCTGTCATCCCGTCCCCTACTTCCCTAAATCCTTCAGCAAGACCCTTTCAGGTTCCATCCTCAATGACAGTTATTCTCCCAAAAGAAAAAATAAGTGTGGATACTTTATATCTTGATTTCTCTCCCTTATTTGAACCAGATTTAATTTTAAATAGATCTGCCCTACTGATCTGTTTTAAAGAGATCGAAAGTTTGAAATTAATTCAAACGTCCGATTTAGATATCGTATTTCTCCTTAACTCCTTCGTGGGGCAACCAATAAGATCAACAAGGGTGAAATTCCATTTGAAAGTTGTGTTAAATCTTGTTCTACAGTGGGCAGAGGAATTACAAGTTAGAGGGATAGATGTCTTGCCACACTTTGGGGAAAAATGTACTCAAAGTATTTTTGCCAATTCTTCACTATCACTTCCCTCTAATACGGGTGTGCCTTTGTCGGATTGGTCTATTCTCAGATCAGAGGACCTAAAAATTTGTGTGGCTAGGAATGAAAGGCTAGTTTCATACAAAAATCCTCCCCTTAAGCAGACAGTGAAGGATGACCAATCTAAATGGAGTTGGTTACCTGGAGTTCTAGCGAGTAAATCTGCTCCCTGTTCTAAACAACATTTCAATTTTTAACAGAGAGCTGAAGTTTATCTCATGGAACACTGCCGGATTCAAGGATTATAAGGAGAAATTGGGTTTCTTGCATTCTCAAAAGGCAGATATAATCTGTTTGCAAGAAACCTGGGTTGAAGGAAGATTAGCTTTGGAAAAAGATTATTTTGTTTTGGAATACAGCGCAACCAGCACTAGAAGAGGCCATGCTAAGGGAGGGTTAGCATGCTTGTTATCTAACAGATTGCAATGGAACTATTCACACTATCTTGATCCAGGGAAACTGTTTCAAGCAATAACCCTAAAAGATGTATTTGAGGATTGCCCTAATAGATTGTTGATTGTGGTTAATATCTATATTCCCCCCAATTGTAGTTTTAATGCTGGTTTAAAAACTTTGTTCACTTTTTTAACTAAAGCGTTGGATGTCTCCCCAACTCCGCATGTGTTAATGTTTGGGGACTTAAATTATAATATATCTAACTGTGGGTTGGAGTTGTTTAGAAATATTCAATTGGAAGAGTCTTTGAATATACCACCTGCCCAGTTTCCCTCCAAAATTAAAACTAACAAAAGAGGTAAACTTATCTTAGATGGTTTACTTAAAGTTGAATGCTTAATAGTAAATGGGAGGCTTCCGTCTGACACCCCGGCAGCTTATACTCGTAAATCTAATAAGGGAAAATCTATTATTGATTTTATCATGGTAGATTATGCCGGTTTTCACCTACTAAAGGATATGAAGGTCATTGAGTCTATTCTTAGTGACCATAATGCATTGATGCTTTCTGTCTCCGTTAATCTTCAGAAAGTGGATCCGTGGAGTCTGGATACAGATTTTGTGAATTTTGATTCCAGATCAGGGAAATGTTTTTGGAACCCTTGTACTGTTGAAAATGTGGTGCCTCTTTTGTATTTTACTGTTGAGAATTTACCCTTCTGGGAAGGGAGAGAGCTGTTGAGTTTTATTAACTTTTTAGATTCTGTAACTGCTAGTGCAAAAAAGAAACCAGGTGTGAAACAATCCCTCGTAGTCCCTCATCCTCTACGGGCTATAAATAGAGAAATAAACAAAGTGGTAAGGGGACAATTTTTATTCTTTACCCAAGAAGCTAAGTCTAAGTTATTTATCTTAAAAAGAAGGAGAGTTAGACTTAAGGCCCGTTTAAAACGTTCTAAGGAAGATGCCCTCTGGATTCAACTGAGGGAAGCTTCTTATAATGGCCAAGCCAAGACATTCTGGTCCTTAATTGGCAAAGGTTGTGGTACCAGAGCCAGTCCTACGCCTATTGCCATTGAGGAACAGGTGTGGGTTCATTATATCGAGAAGTTGTACAGTAACAATAATTCTCAAGTTTTTAATGTTGAATTTGATAATGTCTCACGTATACTTGACTGTCCAACGGAAAAGGAAATTGAATGTGCCATTAAGAATATGCGCTCCTCTGGTGCGATGGGTCCTGATAAAATCCCAATTTCAGTATTAAAACACCAGAGTGAACTTTGGAGTAAAATACTCTTTCCAGTGTTTAAATTTTGTTTTTCTAGTGGAACAGTCCCCCCCTCCTGGAAAGGAAGTATTATTGTCCCTTTATATAAAAAAGGGGCAAGAGATCTACCGCAAAATTACCGTCAAATCGCTTTGCTTGATGCCATTGGTAAGGTTTTAGCAAAATGTGTGCTTACTTTAATGAATCAATGGGTATCTGAACATAAAATCCTTCCCATGGAGCAAACAGGTTTCAGACAAAATCATGGAACTTTAGACAACCTGACTGCATTGCAAGTTATCAATGAAAAATATGTGAAAATCCGTGGTGGTCAGGTATATGGCGCCTTTATTGACTTCTCCACCGCCTTTGATAAAGTAGATAGAATTTTGCTGTGGAGAAAGTTATTTAACTTAGGTATGCCCCCACCCCTGATCAAGTTAATTCGCGCCCTTTACTCTGACACCTGGTGCAGAGTTCTACTTGGAGGTGAATGTGGGGTATCTAAATTAATTCCCACTTCCAATGGGTTGAAGCAAGGTTGCCTTTTGGCTCCATTGCTATTTTCTTTATATACTGTTGATTTACCCGTCACACTTTCTGCTTGCGCCGGTATTGCCCCGTCCTTGGGTGGAGTTCCAATTGCATGCCTTATGTATGCAGACGACATCCTGATTTTGGATCTCACCCCAAAGGGCCTGAACAATCGGTTGCAAGCACTCTTTGAATTTGCGGAAAGTCATTTCTTATCAATAAATACGGCAAAAAGCAAAGTGATTTGCTTTTCTGGTAGAAAGAAGCCTAAATGCCTTAATTATCCATGGGTTGTGGGGGGGAAAAAACTGGAATGTGTGAAATCTTATTCCTTCCTAGGTAAAATTGTCACTTATAATTTAAGTGACAAATTACACATTGACAATAACTCTCGGAAGGCTATTTCTCAGGGAAAGAGTTTAGTTTCCCTGTATAAAGCCACAGGTAGAAGGCATTTTTCTATTCTTTTAGATGTTTTCAGAGCGAAAGTTCCGGCCTCCCTGTTATACGGAATTGAGTTAATTGATGTAAAAAAGTGGAGTTTTTTACACTCTGCGGAAGGGAAAGTTTTACGCAGTTTAATGTCTGTAGGTACAGCAAATTCGACTGCTTCCTTGAGACAGGAATTGGGTTTACGTAGCAGTTGGGTTCAAGGTCTGGCAAGTATCATACGTTGGGTAGTAGCTTTATCTAAAGGTGAACCTAATACCTTAAGAGATCTTATGAAAAATGAATTATTAGGATCTTTTAATGATTTCTCCCTGATTGTAAAAAACTTCAGATTTGCCGTGCTGCAATTGAAATTAGATGAGGAGACTTTATTTTTATTATCCTCTCATCAATTAAAAACTGTTCTGAAGTCAGCCTCCTGGGAATTGGGGTTTTGTCAGGATAGAGACTTCTGTTTAGCGAAAAAAGGTGGTACGCCTGTTATCGAATCTTATACCCTGCGGAAAGCTCAATCGTATATGTATTGGAACATCTCCCATGGCGTTAGACGCCTTGTGTATTTATTAAGACATAATTTGCTTCCCCTGAAAGTTCTACATGCCAGCTGGTATGGTCATTCGGCATGCTGTGATCTTTGTCAATTGTATGTTCAGGACTTAGATCATGTCATGTTTGTTTGTCCTGCACTGATGTCTTGCAGGCGTAGATGGTTAAGACCAATTTGCTTACAACTCAACATATTATCTGCTTCTTCATTTAAGGCAGCCTTGATTAACCCACCCAATGAAATGTTTGCTTTTAAACTGTACAACTTTTTTAAATGTTTCTTGGACCTGTATTAAGATGTCTCGTGTAATTGTGATGGAATAATATTTTATGTATTTTTTGTTTTGTATGTATATGTTATTTTATGTGGACCTCATAAAGAGTTCCTTATCATAATAAAATAAACTTGAACTTGAACTTGAACTTTAACTAATTTACTAAAAGTCACTGATTTACTCTCTGGTAATGTTAAATATATGAACCTTTCAGAATCAACATTAGAGCTGCATGTGTTGAAACAGTTTTCACAACTATGTTCCCATTTATAAGAGAGACCAAACATATTTTCTATTTCTACCCCTTCATCTTCCAGTACCATAAGCATATACATCAAGAATTTCTGTGCATCTTGCTGGACATTTTGAGTAAACTGTGTACATCCTGAACATACATCTAAAAGTTTTCTAACATCAGAAGCACTTTCTATTTTAGTTTTATCATTACTCAGCTTCTCAAAAAGAAAACTCAGCAGAGAACAGAATCTTTTTACATGATTTAGTATTATCTGCTCTTGCAAACTTTCAAGATAAAATACAACATTCAGAACTACATTAGCGTAGCAGTTGACACCAGAGCTATTTTCAAAATGACAAAAAACAACCTCTTCAACATTGTCCTTTTTCTTGTTGCTTGGAATCACAACACTCTCCTTTTGTTTTCTCTTCTGTACATCCTCATTACAGATATTCTCAATTCTCCTTTTCCGAGAAACAACACGTTTTTCAAACACAGGATACTGACCTAAATGAGGAGCATAGCTTCTTCTTAATCTATTATATTCCTTTACACAGTTTGCATCAGCACTAACTTTTGAGTCATCAAAGTCTATCATGAATAAACCAGATAATTTTTTCACTTGTGACAAAGCAACATATGCCATACCTTCTTTAAACACAGTAGATCCAATGTTTACAAAAGCACTATATACAGTTAATCCTTGAGATTTGTGAATAGTTACAGCATATGCTAGAGAAAATGGAAACTGCTTCCTACGTACATATAAGTCTTTCACAAGCAAGAAACGAATTGAACAACGACAAATGTCTTTAATCTCTTCAATCTGATCAAATTTTATTTTTAAAAATTCAATTCCAACTTTTTTCTGGTAATTAACAAAACCCACAACTCTACCCATAGCTCCATTCACTAAACCTTTCTCTACATCCAAATTATGTCTTAAAATTACTCAACAGTTCATACATACATAAAGATTATTTTCTAAACTGGCTGTTTTCGAGATGTTTTTCTCTAGAGAATCCAATTTACTTGTCCATTTGCTTGTCAATATAATAGTTATTCCTTCATGTTGTATTTTATCCACAGCTTCCAGTTTGACAATCTCTTCATTTTCCAATTTCAAAAGTTCTTGATTGAATATAGAGCATTCATGTACTGTTGGCATTAAGCAGATTACAGTATTTTTTCCAGCAACTTCCTTGTATATTTTCTCTGGAACAATTTGTTCTGTTGGGAACAAATTACATAGCAATCAACTCTGTAAAGCTTTTCTGCCATGTTCTGTGAGTAGTCCAATTCTGATATCTTTGAGAATACTTGCATAATCATCATCATTTGCCTGCCGCATATTGGTAATGAGTTCTTTATACTCAAAGTATGTCCAAATATTCACATTACCTATACTTCCTAACAACTTTTTCGTGTCTTCATGTGTAAAGGTTTGAAATACTGGTTGTCCTTTAACTGGAGTGAGCTGCAGAAGATCCCCAAAAACTATAACATGTTTTCCTCCAAATAACACGTCATAGTTTGTCTTTAGAATTTGCTGCATTCTTAAATGCACAAAGGCAAGCATTAAGTTTGATACCATGCTTACCTCATCAATGATGAGAACTTTCATTTTTCTCAATACTCTTGAAACTTCAAAACATGCTTCTCCTGTTAGCTTGTGGTATTGTATTTTGTTCTCGTGCTCTACTGGTAACATTAGCAAACGATGGAGGGTAATTCCTTTTATGTTATATGCTGCTAACCCAGTTGGAGCAGTAACAACACAAGACAAAGTTGAATCTGTTTTTTGCTGTAGGTAGCTTCTCATTACTTTAATCAGGAAACTTTTTCCAGTTACGGCTTGTCCACTCACATACATTCTGATTGGTTCAAACGATGTGCATGAGCACTCTTTTTTTCATGTAGTAATCCATTATCAATTTGTTTTATGACTTCCTCATAAATTTGTTTTTGTTCATCATTCAGTTGCTGTTCCAAACTTGGTAAGTTTATTAAATCTTCCTGAGCTTGATTCATAGCTGTTTCCACTTCAGTCATGGCTATTGCAGCTTCATTTTCTACGATTGGTTGTCCTAGGGGATCTTGACTGAGCATCCCAGAACTTTGACTGTCTTGAGAACTGTCTCTAGCTACTTCAGCTGCAATTGTTGCTTCTTGTTCAATTTCTTCATTTAACATTTCTACATAAGTTGTGAAAGTACTGCATTCGATGGTATCTTTGCATGCATTAAAGGAATCTTCATAGCTTTGAAAATGTCCAAGTAATTCATCCTCTGAGCGCCATGGTTTAAACAACTGTAAAAGTGCTAAGTGGTAAAATTCCTTCTTGTCAGTAGTGTCGCAACTCAGCTTTCTGTGATTAATCAAACTTCCTCTTGTTTGTTTTACCAAACATCCTTCCTCACCAATGACTTTATATTTTCCATTGTTGATGTCTTCTGTGGCATTCCGTTTATAAATGTAGTTCTGCAGCACTTCATAGAGACACATGTTCTCAAGATGATGACTTCTCTTTGGGTAATATGTGTCCAACATGTTTGTTCTTAAAATGTCTGTACTTTCATGTTCGTACTCTGCTAAATATTTAATTTCTCGAATAGATTTCAGTGCCAGATTTCTCATTCCTGCAAGGCCTAAACTTACCCAAATTATTCTTCTGGATTTGGAGTACAGACTTGCAGATGATAACCTATCTGAGCATTCGTAGGATCCAATTTCTCGATGCGATAACATCTTTAAACTGAAACTGTATAGCTTTTTACTGACAGTCTTCTCGTGAGAAATCTCTTCCCACATTTCTTTCAATTCCGTTTTCTCAGATTTAGTGATGTAAGATGTGACATACCGAGAAACAGCAATAAAATTGTCAGCTACATACTGTATATCCATGTTAGCATTCCACATGGATAAAATGACTGGGTTGTAGTCATTTATATATTTTGACTCTTCTTTTCTTCTTAGGTTGTAGGTATTCGTAGGCGATTTTCTTATAATAGTATGTCGCACAGCTGACATAAAACTGTTTACTCTTTCTTTTGAAAAAACAGGTCGTGGAAATCCAAATCGACATTTTGTGTAGAATTTATCTTTACTCTTGTACTTTCGTCGACAGTATTTTCCACACCGATGACTTTGGAAACGTAATTCTTGCTCTTTTAAGTTTTTTTCCTCTGTGCTTTTAGGTATAGCACATGTTGCATATCCTTCAATGAAAGATAAAACTGCATCATCAGAATCTGTTCCAAATGTTGGAGCATCCTTGATCCACAACAGCATATGAATATGAGGAGCACCTCTTGCTTGGTACTCTTTTCTCCAAAAGAAATCCACAACTTCTCCAAGAGGTGGATTTTTTTTATTGCAGATGAAGGACATCATAGCCTCAAATCTGTGATTAAAATATCTGCAAACATTAACCGGATCCAATGAGCACAATTCTCCTGCTGTCTTGTATTGGATGTTTTCAATATTTGAATTTGCCTCTCGAAGAAAATCCAGTAAATCATCTCAAGCGTACTCTGCACAGCTTAGGGTAAGGAACCATGTAGGAGTTCCTAAATTCCGTAACATACATTTCAATTCTCCATGGCGTCGGTACCAATATTCATTAGTCCCACGCTGACAAGCCATCAGATTTATTAATTGTGATTCCAAATGATCATCTCGCTGTTGCACTTTGTTCAGAAAATCCTTTGCAGACACATTATGTAGATGTACTCCAGTTTTCAAAATGTGATTTACTGCATAAGATAGTGCTGATAAGTCACTTTCAAATAAAAGATGGAACAAATAAGGAATACTTTGACGAAATCTTGGATCTTCTGCATATAACCTTGTAGTCCGATATTCAGAAGCAGGAATCTGTACTGGACGTTCATCATATCGTCCACCTTTTCCTGTAGAAAACAACGAGCTTCCAAGCTCTCCTCCCATACACTCACGGGAGTTCCTTTAGCTTTTTTCATCTGAAAGAGATCAATAGTGTTTCCCATAACTTCTTTAGAATGAAGAGGATGTATGCTGAAATGTTCATAAATTTCTTCTTCTTTTGACTTATCCACTTTTTCAATTTGCCCAGCTGGTATTCCTGAGTCTGCTAGTAAAACTTCTTCATCTTCTTCCATATAAATTGATTCATACCATTTATTATTTCTTTTCAAATATAAATTTGCTCTTTATACTTTTCGTACATCCACTAGCTCCTGCCACATTTTCTTGTTCTTTGTAGGTACACCATTAACCAGAATAACTAATGGTTCACTTTCCAAATCATCTGCATCAATTGTTTCAATATTTTTTTTCTCATTCTAATGGCAAATA
The DNA here is from genome assembly GCF_964204655.1 of Triturus cristatus. Classification (NCBI taxonomy): domain Eukaryota; kingdom Metazoa; phylum Chordata; class Amphibia; order Caudata; family Salamandridae; genus Triturus; species Triturus cristatus. The sequence goes on along the minus strand of NC_140587.1, from coordinate 943,196,073 downwards.
GACAACTCTTCCTTTTAAACCTCTTTGTAAATCTGAAGGAGGTAATTTGCCTGTTTTGGGCTCCCTATGAACTATAGTCTGAAAAGGATGGACACATTGAATGAGTATAGACTCACACGTATTTAAATCACTAAGTTCTGCAGGAATTTCAACCAATTCTAAATTGATATGTTCAGCTCTTGCTGGCATTTTATTTTCTTCTAACTTGTTATAACAGTATTTACAAATACGGTGATGTTCACCCAAATCAAAACAATTTTCCAGAAACAAATATGTAGCAAAATCCATCCACTTAGTATTATTTTCTTTTTCAATTTTTTTATAGAGACCAACATACCTTGTTTGATTTTTATAATAGCTTCTCCGGCAACAAATACAAGTAATATTTGGTCTTTCATTAGAGATGATAGTAAATTTTGTCATTTGATCTTCAAATGTTTTATTAACAGTGGGTTCTACATTCTCTTCCACATTTTCGTCAATTACTGTGTCATTTCCTGCACTTTCTTGCTCTGGACCAAAGTAACAAAACTCAATATCCTCACAAACCTTCTTCACATCTGTTACAGATCCATGGAACAGAGCATTATTCAACTCATTTAACTTTAAAGCTGGACTTTTAGCAAAATACAATCTTCTCACAAACTTTCTCATTTCAGTATGATGAACAGCCAGCATCCTAAAATGGTGAAAAACACTTTGGCAAACTTTCCTAGAAAGACAAGCCAGAGAATGTCCTTGCAAACCAGTATTCTCTCTCACTCTACATGGATCCAGTCTTTGAAGCACCTTAATCTTCTGTTTTACACTTTTTTTTACTATATTCTCTTAGAAAATCACAAAATGTATCAATTGATTCCTGTTGTACAGTACAAATACTACTACAATTCCAAGTGTACACTGGGGCTTTAGGAAGTGTCCACATAACCTCATCAGCTAACACTTCTTCCTCATTTCTAGGAACCATTTTCTCATTTTCCATTACACAACCATCCTTAACTTCATAAGCTCGACCACTGGTGTCAACTGCATACAGCAAACTATTACTTTGAAGATAACTCTCTTCATTAAAAAATGGTTCAGTACTTGAACTATGCTTCCATTCTCCTAAGAACACTTTACAAAAGTTTTTTTTTTTCGCTTCTCTTTTTCTTTTGCTTTTTGACTTCATTACATTCACTAATTTATCTAATGTACGGATCCTGTTCAAAATGAAAATGAATAGTTTTCTTTTTAATTCCAAAGCCTTGGCAACAATTGATTCAATATGTTTCCTTTTCTTATAAAATTTGGCTTTCTTCCTATATTTTTTCACATCCTTCAGCAAATTGAACATCACTCTTCTCTCAAACATTTTTCTACGAATGTTTTTAAAATCTATTTTTCTTTTTAAATCATTCTTTCTTACTTCTGATTGTACATTAGCATTTAGTATATTCTGTCGATTGTCTGGTTGTTTTCTACTTGAAACACTATTTCCAGTGGATATATTTCTTACATTTTTTCTTTGCTTGAAGATATTTTTTTAAAAATCCTTAGTCTACTTACCAGAAGGCTTTTTCTTTTTTCCTAACATGAAGTTTTCAACTATTTTTTTTTGTCCAGTTGTCTTCAAATATAGATGTTGTTGCTGTTCTTTTCTCTTTCTTGATTCTATAGGCATCTTTAATTTATTTCAGTGTTGCTCAGCAATACCTGAAAAAAACTTTAAAAAAAATATCTTTATGTAATTTATATATAGTACTATATTTTTAAGAGCTTTTCAAAACATATCATATGAGCTATCCCTTTCCTACGACTGCAAGTCTTACACAATAAAAGCTACACAAATTAAATCTCTGACAACAAATTTCTGTGTGCACACAGACTCATGGTGTGATTCTAGGCAGAAAACGATTTTTCATTGGAAATTTCAAAGCACATTTTTAGCTGTGGTTTTGCAAGTGATAATTACTGTAAGAGCCTGACACATTTTCCTTATAGTTTAGAGAGGCAGAAAAGAGCACATGTCCTAACAGCTACTTGAGAGCATGAGCATGTGGAACCTGGGTGAGTGATTAGACTAAAGCATAGGAAATGAGCCTTGGTGATTTTGAATGTGTTAGCGTTACACACTGCTATCTGAAATACCACACAGTGCTGAATACTTAGCATGGGAACGCAGGAGAATCTACTGCCTGTGTGATAAGAGCGTGCTTCTGGAGACTGTGAATTTTCAGGTGTAAGAGAGATCTGCATGGACGCTTGCAGAACTGCATGAAGACTGCACAGATGTATGTAAGAGTACATGTGGGGTACTGCAGTTTGGAACATGTAGGATCTACCTCACGCATGGCAGGTGTGGAATGAAAATCTACCCTGTTGTTTTCAAATGTGTTAGCATTTGCCTCTCATTTGTGAGATAGTGATTTCTGCTGAATGCAAACCATCACAGTTCAAGAAAACAAGCTGCCCCTTTCCTACGGATGCATGTCTTACAGTACAAGAGCAACACGAGTTAAATCTAGGACAACAAATTCCTGTGTGCACACAGACTCATGGTGTGATTCTAAGCAGAAAACGATTTTTCATTGGCAATTTCAAAGCACATTTTCAGCTGTGGTTTTGCAAGTGATAATTACTGTAAGAGCCTGACACATTTTCCTTAGTTTAGAGAGGCAGAAAAGAGCACATGTCCTAACAGCTACTTGAGAGCATGAGAATGTGGAACCTGGGTGAGTGATTAGACTAGAGCAAAGGAAATGTGCCTTGGTGACATTGAATGTGTTAGTGTTACACACTACTATCTAAAACACCACACAGTGCTGAATACTTAGCATGGGAGTGCAAGAGAATCAACTGCCTGTGTTCTAAGAGCGTGCTTCTGGAGACTGTATATTGTCAGGTGAAAGAGAGATCTGCATGGACGCTTGCAGAACTGCATGAAGACTGCACAGATGTATGTAAGAGTACATGTGGGGTAAGGGTTAATTGCAGTTTGGAACATGTAGGATCTACCTCACCCATGGCAGGTGTAGAAGGAAAATCTACCCTGTTTTTTAAAAATGTGTTAGCATTTGCCTCTCATTTGTGAGATAGTGATTTCTGCTGAATGCAAACCATCACAGTTCAAGAAAACAAGCTGCCCCTTTCCTACGGATGCATGTCTTACAGTACAAGAGCAACACGAATTAAATCTCTGTCAACAAATTCCTGTGTGCACACAGACTCATGGTGTGATTCTAGGCAGAAAAGGATTTTTCATTGGCAATTTCAAAGCACATTTACCGCTGTGGTTTTACAAGTGATATTTACTGTAAGAGCCTGACTCATTTTCCTTATAGTTTAGAGAGGTAGAAAAGAGAACATGTCTTAACAGCTACTTGAGAGCATGAGCATATGGAACCTGGATGAGTGATTAGACTGCAGCAAAGGAAATGAGCCTTAGAGACATTAAATGTGTTAGCGTTACAGACTGCTATCTGAAATACCACACAGTGCAAACCATCACAGTTCAAGAAAACAAGCTGCCCCTTTCCTACGAATGCAAGTCTTACAGAACCAGACCACCACAAATTAAATCTCTGTCAACAAATTCCTGTGTGCACACAGACTCATGGTGTGATTCTAGACAGAAAACAGAATTCCTGGGTGATACCAGTACACCTTGACTTATTTTGAAGACATACTCCATATTATCTGACAAGTTCATGGCAGTTAAATTGCTTCCAAACCATAAAATGTAAAACACAACTTTAAAACAAGAATCTCATTTACATTTTTTTTTATCAAAATGCACCACATACATCCTCTTTCAAATTCATAACTCACCTTTAAAAGTAGTTAGTTGAGAAAGAAATGTGGCACTCACACAGCAGATTATCAGAGCCAGAATCTCTGAACTGTACACCTCTCAGCAGAACCAGTAAATGGCAACGTTTCCCTCTCTTTTTTCACACATATACATGTTAACTTCAAATCACAGCGTTTCCCACATTTTTTCAAATGGAATCACACATTTCTATTGGTTGCAAATTTCAACCCTTTCCAAATGATCCCTTCCCCCAACATGACTTCTGCCTGCTACCATAGCAACAAGTCATGGAATACTGGTGTGAGCAGAGAGGTCAGAAGTTCAGCACACAATGTTTCTAATCCAAAGAGCAAGAGTGCTTGACTTTTCAAACCTAACAGCAAATCTAAAGTAATGTTCCGTGGGTACACATTTTTCTGAACCAATACAAAACATGCTTTTAAAAATTTAAACTTACAGCCTAGTTTTTTGTGTAGAATGATCTGAAATAGCCAATGAGCTCTTTTTATTTAAAAAAAAGTATGTAAGCCTCCATTTTACAACTATCTTTCTTTTCATACTGCCATTCTACTGAAAGACACCTTCTGAGTGCATCCAGATCTCCTTGAAAGATGTTCACAGTGTGGATTGTAGGTCATAGCTATGTCTTCTGGAGTGAAAAGTATGCAGAAAAAAGGTATTTTCAAAGATCTTGCTTTGCCAAATGTAGACATTAAATGGATTGGTCAGAGAGGGTTAAAGTGGCACCAATTAATGCCCTTGGTGAAATCCTTTCTACATCTCCCACAGCCTGACCTTTTAATTGTGCACTGTGGTGGAAATGACCTAGGCACTTTAACTGGGGTAGGTCTGGAAATGCTTGTTAAGGACACCTTTGTGCAATTGATGTCACTTTTTCCACAAACTACCTTTGTATATTCTAATATATGCCAAAGGCAAAAGTGGAACTGATCCAACCAATACTGTCCACAGATTGAAAAAGCAAGAAAGCACGTCAATAAGTCTGTTTCTGCTTTCCTCAGAGACTATGGTATGGGTTCTATATACCACAACAACTTGCGTTACAACATGCAAGGCATTTATAGAGGAGACGGTGTTCATTTCACTGATGAAGGCAACAGAGTCTTCCTCTTGAACTTTAGACTCTGCATCGGTACTTACTTGTAGGTACAAAAAACACTCAATAAACACAACGGCTCTTTTTAGAGCCAACCAACATCTAAACACTTATACTTGATTTTTTATTCTATTTTTTTAATGGTTTTTTTGCCACCGTGCGCGCACCGTGCGCGCACCCCGCGATATTTTTTTTTTTTGACACCTAAGAGGTCTTTCATGGTCCCCCTGACAAGGCCTAGAGGGTCAGGGACTCTCTACCCTGCCCCCTTTTCACGTTTTCCTCTTTTGTTTTTAACTCTCTTCTACCTCTAAAACTCAAAATGGCGGACAGGGGCTCTAAAACTCAAAATGGCGGACGGGGGTGCGCGCACGGTGCGCGCACCCCGCGATTTTTTGAAAAAAAATAAAAAAAAATTCATCCTTCGTGGTCCTTCAGGGACCCCCTGACAAAGGCTAGGGGGTCAGGAAATCTCTACCCTGCCCCCTTTTCACATTCGCCACCTTCCTTATCCACTCTCGCACTGAAAACAAACAAAATGGCGGCCGACACTTCCTGATTTCGACCGATTCGAATGTTGACTGACATAAATCCACCAATCAGAATTACACTCACGCACGTTAGGGTGCGCGCACCGTGCACGTACCGTGCGCGTACGGTACGCGCATATAGATATGTATGTGCTTTTAACTGAAATTTCTCAGGAACTACTGAACAGATTAACACCATATATGCAAAAGGCACATGCCTGACCTGAGGACTACCTCTCTGCCAAATTTCAAGTAATTCTGTTCAGCCGTTCGGGCTATACCTTCGACTAAAGGTCCTATGGGAAAATGCATGGGGAAAACACGTTTTGGGACCCCCCTTTTTTCTCGGCCCCCGCTTGACGAATCCCCCCGAGACTTTCAGGGTAAGAGCTGAGCAGAGCGCCCCATTAGTTTTAAAAATTTCGCGAGGATTCGTCAACCGGCGCCAAAGTTATTCAAAATAGAATTTTCAGATTTCCTATGGAAACACGGTCCTAACTATAACTATCTACTGGCGTCCGCCAGTAGATAATATATATATATATATATTTAGTTTACAACAGGTTAACCCTACGATGGATGGCACACCCAGGATCACTCCACATGACAGGTAGATGTTCCAGGTACAGCCTCCTTTCTTCGGCCAACGCGTTTTGGGCAGGTAACGCCCTTCATCATGGGCCATATGTGAGAATGACGGCAGAGACACTAAACAGTAAAATCCCTCTTTTATTTCCTCAATTAACATGCAGATAACACCCAATGCATTCTGGGACTGGTAGTGTCAATAGTTCAACCTCATGGGCGCCGCCAGAGTCATTTCATAAAACAATCACAAGGGGCTCTGGTAATCCTCTGTAAATTACTGTGGGCATCTCCCGTTCAGCTCAGCTGTAGCAATCTCAACAGCGAACTGACCCGCATGGCTCCGGCGGTGGGACTCCTTTGTAAACACAGCCACGTTGGAATCACTGCTTCCGTGTAACTAATCCATCCAGAAGGCACACGGACCTCCTGGGCATAGGCGGTGGTGCCTCTCCGTGACCAAGGGCGGGTCACTATTTAGTTTACAACAGGTTACCCTTACGATGGATGGCACACCCAGGATCACTCCACATGACAGGTAGATGTTCCAGATACAGCCTCCTTCCTTCGGCCAATGCGTTTTGGGCAGGTAACGCCCTTCATCATGGGCCATATGTGAGAATGAGTTAATTGAGGAAATAAAAGAGGGATTTTACTGTTTAGTGTCTCTGCCGTCATTCTCCCATATGGCCCATGATAAAGGGCGTTACCTGCCCGAAACGCGTTGGCCGAAGGAAGGAGGCTGTATCTGGAACATATACCTGTCATGTGGAGTGATCCTGGGTGTGCCATCCATCGTAGGGGTAACCTGTTGTAAACTAAATAGTGACCCGTCCTTGGTCACGGAGAGGGACCACCGCCTATGCCCCGGAGGTCCGTGTGCCTTCTGGATGGATTAGTCACACGGAAGCGGTGATTCCAACCTGGCTGTGTTTACGAAGGAGTCCCACCGCCGGAGCCATGCGGGTCAGCTCGCTGTTGAGATTGCTACAGCTGAGCAGAACGGGAGATGCCCACAGTAATTTACAGAGGATTACCAGAGCCCCTTGTGATTGTTTTATGAAATGACTCTGGCGGCGCCCATGAGGTTGAACAATTGACACTACCAGTCCCAGAATGCATTGGGTGTTATCTGCATGTTAATTGAGGAAATAAAAGAGGGATTTTAGTGTCTCTGCCGTCATTCTCACATATGACCCATGATGAAGGGCGTTACCTGCCCGAAACGCGTTGGCCGAAAGCAGGAGGCTGTATCTGAAACATCTACCTGTCATGTGGAGTGATCCTGGGTGTGCCATCCATCGTAGGGGTAACCTGTTGTAAAGCAATATATATATATATATATTATCTACTGGCGGTCGCCAGTAGATAGTTATAGCTAGGACCGAGTTCCCATAGGAAATCTGAAAATTCTATTTTGAATAAATTTAACGCTGGTTGACTTATCTTCGTGAAATTTTCAAAACTAATGGGGCGCTCCGCTCAGCTCCTACCCTGAAAGTCTCAGGGTGATTCGTCAAGCGGGGGCTGAGAAAAAAGGGGGGTCCTAAAACGCGTTTTCCCCATGCATTTTCCCAAAGGACCTTTAGTCGAAGGTACAGCCCGAACGGCTGAACAGAATTACTTGAAATTTGGCAAAGAGGTAGTCCTCAGGTCAGGCATGTGCCTTTTGCATATATGGTGTAAATCCGTTCAGTAGTTCCGGAGAAAATCAAAAGTAAAATCACATATATATCTGGGCGGAGCCTAACCACACATCTCATTGTGAGATCTGATTGGCTGTCAGCACTTCATCCAAGAAGTGTTGGCAGCCATCTTGGGACCAATATACATGATAGCACCTCATTAAAAAGCATTGCAGTTAATATAAGGTTTTAAGACTTTAGTTACATTATAAATCATGTGTTGATGGTACCATACTCATTTTAGGAATTGTGGTATGTTCTAAGGCAGAGGTCTTCAATCTGTGGTGCGCGACCCCCAGGGGGGGCGTGGAGTCATGGGAAGGCGGTCGCGGTCTTCCTTTGCTAAAAGAAAACGTTCCAGACATGGTAGTTAAAATGCCTTCCCTGGAGCGGTATTCAGGGACTCTGCCATGCTGGGAAACAGAAACCAGGCAGACAGTTAAACTCACCTTTCTGCCAGTGTACTGCTGGCTTGAAAGAAATGCAAATGTGCACAACGAGTTAATCTGCAAATCCTTTACATTTGCAGATTAACTCGTTGTGCACATTTGCATTTCTTTCAGGCCAGCAGTACACTGGCAGAAAGGTGTGTTTAACTCTCTGCCTGGCTTCGATTTCTCAGGAAAGGAGAGTGCTGATGAAGTTCATTTATTGAATAACTTGAAACTTTTGGAGTGGTAGTGCACAGAGTTAAATCAGCTGTGAAGTGCTTGCTTTTAATTGTCATTGTATTTAGATAGCTTTTACTATCCCTGAGAATGTGTTGAAGGGATAGTTATGTTAAAAAAAAAATGCATTACATAGGGTCTAGATATTACTAAAATCTATGGGCCTCATTTACAAATAAATGGTGTAGGGCAGCTCCGCAAGTATTTTTGCTGCGCTGCCCTATGCTAATTCAAAAGGGCAGGATTGGACTGTATTTATAAAAATACAGTGCATTCCTTTCCTTTCTGGCTGCACACTATTTGGTGCCTAGCGCCAACGCAGGCAGCCTTGCACCATGGTGCAAGGGTGTCTGCATTGTTTGCAGGATTGTTTTTGTGCAAGAAGGCACGCCTTTCTGCACAAAAAAAACTCATGGAGGCTTTTTCCTCTTTCTATGTGTACCACACAAAGAAAGAGGAAACAATTAAGGAGAAATAGATATTTCTCCTCATTACGCATCTCCGGGGGCAGTGTACAGTATTGACGCATCCTCAGGTTTACAGATGCTTGTAAATCTGGGAATGTGTCAAAACCCATGGGAAAACCCACCGCAACGCCCATGGAACGCCCCCACCCCCGTGGCGTAGTGTAAGGCAACCCATCAACTTGCGCAGCGTTGCCTTACACCATATGTAGGAGTCCATGAAATCCCACACAAAATGACTTTGCGTGGCCTCATAGATATGGGTCTGTGCAACCAGAGTGTCATAAAAAATTATTCAGCGAAAGGGGCTTATAAATAAGCCCCTATATTTTGAAAGCAGCCCATATATTTTGGAAGCACCATTTTATCATAAAACATTTTGCACATTTTGTAGCAGTCTATCTTATACTGTGTGCAATGCAAGTATAAAATAAAGGCATTTCCCACTGAGTAACAATTTTTTAAAATGTATCTATTATTCATTGAAACTGCCTGTTATTTTATATGTAGCTACCGGATGGTGAAAGACCTAAAAAATATATGTATGTTTTAAATATGATGAATGATGTTCAGCCACCTCCAGTTACATGCAGCTGTAAATGCCAAGCTGTCAGCATCCCATGAAATATAATATGCTTTTCCTCTAATGCCGTGCAATAAAGTTGCAGCCCATGCATTACAGCTATTATACCAAGGGCCACTGGAATTATGTGATTGTGAGGCCGCAGAGATTTTAGCATGATGATAGATTTGTCGCATTTGCCACATAATCCATCATCTGCCACATAATCTGCTGATTTTAACCAAAAAAAATGTATTTATTCAAAAGGTTCAAAAGTTAATAAAAAGCAGCAACAGGTGTTGACGCTTAGTAGAAGGCCATTTGTAGAGCTGTGCTGGTCACCTTTTTGTTGCTTATTGCTATATTTGGGTAATAAACTGGTACTAAGGAGGTGCAACCACAGATTGACCGTTTCTCTGGTAAACATTTATGGTTGTCAATGATACAGAGTACCAGGTTTTGGAAATTTTTGTTGGGTCCTTATGCCTAAAAAATGTTGATGGGGGGTCTCGGCATCAAAAAGTTTGAAGACCACTGTTCTAAGGTGATTTTACCATGTGAAAAAGCCTTCTGCTGGAATATCATGAATCATGTTTGAGAGAAAACTATTTTCACATGCTTTTCCCACAGAGGTTTGGAAGGTGATCTATAAGCTAAACTGAGAGCATATTTTCTGTAAACTCACATTATCTTTCTCAGTCATGTGAGAATGAAGCCTGAAATTCTCAGTAAAACATGTACATCCAACAAGGGCAGAGACTGTCAGTTGATTCCTTTGTGTTCTACTGCAGCTTCCCAGAGTGTTCCAAAGAACAACTAGAGCGCTACCACTCCTACTTATGATAAACGTATGGCACACCTGAAGCCATCTTGATTGGAATAAAGTGGCAACTCTTAAAACATTTAATGTAAAAAGGAACAAAATGAGAGGGTTCATTTTGCCATAGAATGTATGATTAGTGCTGCAGAAAGAAAAATTAGGGCACATTATGAGTGACTTCTCAAATCCTCTTCTATTTCATTAAAGAATTCTGACATGCAGACTGAAACATGCACTTTCAATACCAGCAGAAGACTTCCCTGGTGAGCAGTAGCTTTACTACAGTGATCTAATGAGCAACTAGAGTGCTAACATTCTGAATTTATGGCAAATGTGTGACACATCTGAGTGCCTTCTTCATTGAATCAAAGTAAACAACTGACAGTATGCATACTGAGGAGACTGTAGTAAATGAGGAAATTAGGAAACTTCATAACAAGTCTCCCAAGATGGCCACCTGAGACAAAAGAGCCCAAATGTAGCACAAATATCACCGAGATGTAGCCCAAGTATAGCCCAATGACAGAAATCCCAGAGTGTTTTAAAGAACAACTAGAGCGCTAACAGTCTTACTTATGACAAAAGTATGGCACACCTGAAGCCATCTTAATTGGATAAAGTGGTAACACTTAAAACATTTAATTTTCAAAGGAACAAAATGAGGGGGTTCATTTTGCCATAGAAATTATGATTAGTGCTGCAGAAAGAAAAATTAGGGCACATTTTGACTTCTCAAATCCTCTTCTATTTCATTAAAAAGTTCTGACATGCAGACTGAAACATGCACTTTGAATACCAGCAGCAGACTTCCCTGGTGAGCAGTAGCTTTACTACAGTGATCTAATTAGGAACTAGAGTGCTTCCATTCAGAATTTATGGCAAATGTGTCACATCTGAATGCCTTCTTGATGGAACCAAAGTAAACAAGCATTGAAAATGCAATAGGTCTCGCCCTCGTTTAAGATAAAGCAATTCTGTTTGTAATTAGGTGGCTTTTTAGCTTTGCTTTTATTAGTGTTTTTCAAAATTTCATGTACATAACATGCATATATGTATATGTATGCATGCATTTATATTTGTATTTATATAGATATGCAGATAATATATATGTTTATATATGTATGTATATATATATATACACATACATATATATAAATGCATATGCATATATGTGCATATGTGTGCGTGTAGAGAGAGGTAGAGAGAGGTAGAGAGTTAGAGGTGTAGAGGAAGAGACGTAGAGATAGAGAGGTAGAGGTAGAGAGGTAGAGGTAGAGAGGTTGAGAGTAGTAGAGAGAGAGGTAGAGAAAGGTAGAGAGGTAGAGAGTAGAGGATGAGTAATAGAGAGTAGAGAGTATAGAGAAAGTAGTAGAGAGTAGTAGAGAGAGTAGCAGAGAGTGGGTAGGAGAGAGTAGTAGAGTGAGTATTAGAGAGTAGTAGAGAGTGAGAAGTAGAGAGTAGTAGAGAGGGAGTAGTAGAGGGAGTAGTAGAGAGTAGTAGAGAGTGAGTAGTAGAGAGTAGTAGAGAGTGAGTATTAGAGAGTGAGTAGTAGAGAGTAGTAGAGAGTGAGTAGTGGAGACTGAGTAGCAGAGAGAGAGTAGTAGAGAATGAGTAGTAGAGAATGAGTAGTAGAGTGAGTAGTAGAGAGTAGTAGAGAGAGTAGTAGAGAGTGAGTAGTAGAGAGTAGTAGAGAGTGAGTAGTATAGAGTAGTAGAGAGTAGTAGACAGAGAGTAGTAGAGAGTGAGTAGTAGAGAGTGAGTAGTAGAGAGAGAGTAGTAGAGAGTGAATAGTAGAGAGTAGTAGAGAGTGAGTAGTAGAGAGTAGTGCAGAGTGAGTAGTAGAGAGTGATTAGTAGAGAGTAGTGGAGTAGTAGAGAGTGAGTAGTAGAGAGTAGTATAGAGTGAGTAGTAGAGTTAGTAGTAGGGAGTAGTAGAGAGTGAGTAGTAGAGTGAGTAGTAGAGAGCAAGTAGTAGAGAGTGTGTAGTAGAGAGAGAGTAGTAGAGAGTAGTAGAGAGTGAGTAGTAGAGAGTGAGTAGTAGAGAGAGTAGTAGAGAGTAGTAGAGTAGTAGAGAGTGAGTAGTAGAGAGTAGTAGAGAGTGAGTAGCTAAGAGAGTAGTAGAGAGTAGTAGAGTGAGTAGTAGAGAGTGAGTAGTAGAGAGATAGAGTAGTAGAGAGTGAGTGGTAGAGAGTAGTAGAGTGAGTAGTAGAGAGTAGTAGAGAGTGAGTAGTAGAGAGAGTAGTAGAGTGAGTAGTTGAGAGTGAGTAGTAGAGAGTGAGTAGTAGAGAGTAGTAGAGTAGTAGAGAGTGAGTAGTAGAGAGTAGTAGAGTGAGTAGTAGAGAGGGAGTAGTAGAGAGAGAGTAGTAGAGAGAGAGTAGTAGAGAGTAGTAGAGAGTGAGTAGTAGAGTAGTAGAGAGTGAGTGGTAGAGAGTAGTAGAGAGTAGTAGAGAGTGAGTAGTAGAGAGTAGAAGTAGAGAGTAGTAGAGAGTAGTAGAGTAGTAGAGAGTAGTAGAGAGTGAGTAGTAGAAAGTAGTAGCGAGTGAGTTCGGGCAGGTAACGCCCTTCATCATGGGCCATATGTGAGAATGAGTTAATTGAGGAAATAAAAGAGGGATTTTACTGTTTAGTGTCTCTGCCGTCGTTCTCTCATATGGCCCATGATAAAGGGCGTTACCTGCCCGAAACGCGTTGGCCGAAGGAAGGAGGCTGTATCTGGAACATCTACCTGTCATGTGGAGTGATCCTGGGTGTGCAATCCATCGTAGGGGTAACCTGTTGTAAACTAAAAGTGACCCGTCCTTGGTCACGGAGAGGGACCACCGCCTATGCCCCGGAGGTCCGTGTGCCTTCTGGATGGATTAGTCACACGGAAGCGGTGATTCCAACGTGGCTGTGTTTACGAAGGAGTCCCACCGCCGGAGCCATGCGGGTCAGCTCGCTGTTGAGATTGCTACAGCTGAGCAGAACGGGAGATGCCCACAGTAATTTACAGAGGATTACCAGAGTCCCTTGTGATTGTTTTATGAAATGACTCTGGCGGCGCCCATGAGGTTGAACTATTGACTCTACCAGTCCCAGAATGCATTGGGTGTTATCTGCATGTTAATTGAGGAAATAAAAGAGGGATTTTAGTGTCTCTGCCGTCATTCTCACATATGATCCATGATGAAGGGCGTTACCTGCCCGAAACGCATTGGCCGAAGGCAGGAGGCTGTATCTGAAACATCTACCTGTCATGTGAAGTGATCCTGGGTGTGCCATCCATCGTAGGGGTAACCTGTTGTAAACCAATATATATATATATATATATATATTATCTACTGGCGGTCGCCAGTAGATAGTTATAGCTAGGACCGAGTTCCCATAGGAAATCTGAAAATTCTATTTTGAGAAAAAAGGGGTGTCCCAAAACGCGTTTTCCCCATGCATTTTCCCATAGGACCTTTAGTCGAAGGTACAGCCCGAACGGCTGAACAGAATTACTTGAATTTGGCAAAGAGGTAGTCCTCAGGTCAGGCATGCGCCTTTTGCATATATGGTGTAAATCCGTTCAGTAGTTCCTGAGAAAATCAAAAGTAAAATCACATATATATCTGGGCGGAGCCTAACCACACATCTCATTGTGAGATCTGATTGGCTGTCAGCACTTCATCCAAGAAGTGTTGGCAGCCATCTTGGGACCAATATACATGATAGCACCTCATTAAAAAGCATTGCAGTTAATATAAGGTTTTAAGACTTTAGTTACATTATAAATCATGTGTTGATGGTACCATACTCATTTTAGGAATTGTGGTATGTTCTAAGGCAGAGGTCTTCAATCTGTGGTGCGCGACCCCCAGGGGGGCCGTGGAGTCATGGGAAGGGGGTCGCGCTCTTCCTTTGCTAAAAGAAAACGTTCCAGACATGGTCGTTAAAATGCCTTCCCTGGAGCGGTATTCAGGGACTCTGCCATGCTGGGAAACAGAAACGAGGCAGACAGTTAAACTCACCTTTCTGCCAGTGTACTGCTGGCTTGAAAGAAATGCAAATGTGCACAACGAGTTAATCTGCAAATCCTTTACATTTGCAGATTAGCTCGTTGTGCACATTTGCATTTCTTTCAGGCCAGCAGTACACTGGCAGAAAGGTGTGTTTAACTCTCTGCCTGGCTTCGATTTCTCAGGAAAGGAGAGTGCTGTTGAAGTTCATTTATTGATAGGCTGTCCGGTTTTAGGTTTAAACCTATAATAACTGATAAAACCCCACTGAAAGAGAAATAGCCCTCACCAGTGAAAACATATAAACACTGAAAAAACACCTGCACAACCACAAACTAAATTCCATTCAAAGAAAGGAAACAGGGAGTGAAATAGTCATTTTTTTTCTTCCTGAAGGGGCCAATACAATGTAACTTTGTTATACAAGCTAGCCGTAAGAAAGTGTGGGCTAACATTATTCTGCTTGAGTTTTGTTGTTTAGGGATTCCACTAAAATATTGTTTCTTCTTCCTTTTGTTTTTTTCAGTTCTGTGGTCTTTGGTCTAAAGATGCAGAGTTTAGAAGCATGTTTTAGGTCTTGTTTAATTATTTTATATACTGTAGAGATTCAGGAAAATCCAAAATCATATTTGATTCTTTCACTGATAGGTAAAATGGCTGGTTTCATAAGAATCTTTCCTAATGTGTCATCACATTTACCCACACAGAAAGGGTAAAACCCCTTAATACATCAGCCCCCAGTTGCTAATGAGTCAGCATTGATAGTAGGCGAATTGCCAACACCCCAGGCTTTAAACATTCAATGCAAGGTATAGTGACAAGTATATGTGAAAAGAGCGCTATCACCAAGCATCTGGGATAGTGGTTAAAACATGACACTAGAATTTTGGAAAACATGGACAGCAGTCTCACTTGGGATGCTCTGAACAAAAGGTTCTTTCACAGTTCAACAAAGATTGGAGTGATATTGTTTGTATTTGAAGTGATTCAGCTACGTATATGAAAAAGTTGAGTGATGACCTGTCAAAATTGATATCTGAGCTGAAGTGCTTCTCTGTAAGAGATCCTTGTCACTTGTTAGCTGGTATGCTGAAAGCATCTTTACAATCTTCAGAGTTAATTAAGAATGCTATTGACTTTTTAGTCCATTCTGGTGCAGTGTTTTCTTATGCACAGGAACTAAAACACAAATATTTATTATTTTGTGCTTTGTGCGGCATCAAATAAAGAGTCATCCCAACTGTGGCCCTTAGCGGATGGTTCTCAGTCCAAGGGGCTGTGAATGCTATATTATCCATGTGGCAACCGTTTACAGAATTTTTGCCGAGTGATGATGCCAAAGGCAAGTAATGTGAGGATCTTTGGTCACATATTGATAGTGATGTGAAAAAAAGTTCACTCTACTACATTCTTAGATTTTTATAGCAAAACATAACTGCCGTTGTGGACATAATAAAAAACTAGAGTCTGAAAACACCCTTGTCTGCCAAGTGTTCAGCATAATTGGTGTAGATGTGAAACATTTCCTTGGGAGTAGGCTGGGCGACACCTTTAGTGACTTTGGCACTGCAACATGTTCCATACTAGAGTGCTTGGCAATTCGGGAACTTTTATTTTACAATGTATGAGAAATGGATTGCAATGATGCATAGAAATGTCCCTTCACCATCAATGGCATTTGAAGTCAATGAAACCTCACTGTGGTACTCTGTTCTAGATCCCTTCCGTAAAGGGGAATTTCCTCAGTAGTTTCAAAAGTGCTGCTTCATTTTTGACCACTTCAATAACTCTGAGGGCATAAGCGCCCAGATCAGTGCAAATGCTGCAGAACCTGCCCTGAGAACGGCAATCTTCAAGTGAACCAGTATTGGCATGGAAAGCTATGTCAATGGCCGGAGTTAACAAATTGTCTACTGGCTGTTTTGACATTGCGCATCTCAAGTGCCAATGTTGAGAGGGCCTTTTCACAAAAGTTTACATGGGAAGGAAAGAGCAAGCACACATGACCAAAGACTCACTGAAGAAGTATTGTATGGTGTACTACAATAAGTTTAATTTGTAAAAATCTATTTGGACCTTATATACACCATACTTACACTGTCAATATACCATGCGCTATCAGTGCAGAAAGCAAGCAATAATAAAAGCAACATTTCCATAAACACCGGAAAAACACTGTTTCTGTAGTTTTTAATGGCGCGAAAATGTGTAACCACTGACAACCACTGTTTTTTTAAGGTATTAAAATCACTTGAAAACACTGAAAAAACCCCACAAGAATTTACCAAAAATAGAAACTGAAAACAGGAAAGCCGATTTATTGAATAACTTGAAACTTTTGGAGTGGTAGTGCACAGAGTTAAATCAGCTGTGAAGTGCTTGCTTTTAATTGTCATTGTATTTAGATAGCTTTTACTATCCCTGAGAATGTGTTGAAGGGACAGTTACGTTAAAAAAAAAATGCATTACATAGGGTCTAGATATTACTAAAATCTATGGGCCTCATTTACAAATAAATGGTGTAGGGCAGCACCGCAAGTATTTTTGCTGCGCTGCCCTATGCCAATTCAAAAGGGCAGGATTGGACTGTATTTATAAAAATACAGTGCATTCCTTTCCTTTCTGGCTGCACACTATTTGGTGCCTAGTGCCAACGCAGGCAGCCTTGCACCATGGTGCAAGGGTGTCTGCATTGTTTGCAGGATTGTTTTTGTGCAAGAAGGCACGCCTTTCTGTGCAAAAAAAACCTCATGGAGGCTTTTTCCTCTTTCTATGTGTACCACACAAAGAAAGAGGAAACAATTGAGGAGAAATAGATATTTCTCCTCATTACGCATCTCCGGGGGCAGTGTACAGTATTGACGCATCCTCAGGTTTACAGATGCTTGTAAATCTGGGAATGTGTCAAAACCCATGGGAAAACCCACTGCAACGCCCATGGAACGCCCCCACCCCCGTGGCGTAGTGTAAGGCAACCCATCAACTTGCGCAGCGTTGCCTTACACCTTATGTAGGAGTCCATGAAATCCCACACAAAATGACTTTGCGTGGCCTCATAGATATGGGTCTGTGCAACCAGAGTGTCATAAAAAATTATTCAGCGAAAGGGGCTTATAAATAAGCCCCTATATTTTGAAAGCAGCCCATATATTTTGGAAGCACCATTTTATCATAAAACATTTTGCGCATTTTGTAGCAGTCTATCTTATACTGTGTGCAAGGCAAGTATAAAATAAAGGCATTTCCCACTGAGTAACAATTTTTTTAAATGTATCTATTATTCATTGAAACTGCCTGTTATTTTATATGTAGCTACCGGATGGTGAAAGACCTAAAAAATATATGTATGTTTTAAATATGATGAATGATGTTCAGCCACCTCCAGTTACATGCAGCTGTAAATGCCAAGCTGTCAGCATCCCATGAAATATAATATGCTTTTCCTCTAATGCCGTGCAATAAAGTTGCAGCCCATGCATTACAGCTATTATACCAAGGGCCACTTGAATTATGTGATTGTGAGGCCGCAGAGATTTTAGCATGATTATAGATTTGTCGCATTTGCCACATAATCCATCATCTGCCACATAATCTGCTGATTTTAACCAAAAAAAACATATTTATTCAAAAGGTTCAAAAGGTAATAAAAAGCAGCAACAGGTGTTGACGCTTAGTAGAAGGCCATTTGTAGAGCTGTGCTGGTCACCTTTTTGTTGCTTATTGCTATATTTGGGTGTTAAACTGGTACTAAGGAGGTGCAACCACAGATTGACCGTTTCTCTGGTAAACATTTATGGTTGTCAATGATACAGAGTACCAGGTTTTGGAAATTTTAGTTGGGTCCTTATGCCTAAAAAATGTTGATGGGGGGTCTCGGCATCAAAAAGTTTGAAGACCACTGTTCTAAGGTTATTTTATCATGTTTAAAAGCCTTCTGCTGGGATATCATGAATCATGTTTGAGAGAAAACTATTTTCACATGCTTTTCCCACAAACTCACATTATCTTTCTCAGTCATGTGAGAATGAAGCCTGACATTCTCAGTAAAACATGTACATCCAACAAGGGCGGAGACTGTCAGTTGATTTCTTTGTGTTCTACTGCAGCTTCCCAGAGTGTTCCAAAGAACAACTAGAGCGCTACTGCTGGAGCAGAGTTTTCTGTTGAAAATGTATCGAGTTTTAAGCTCCAGTTTCGTCTTTATGTTTTGATTTAAAATTACTAATTTGTAACGACTAATTAATGGTTTGTTTTGTCCGGATTAACCAATATTTACTAATGAGAAAAACTACACGTGGGTTGCATATATGTTGCTTAATAATAATGTGCAAGTTTATTAAATGAGTGTTTGTACGTTTAAAATAACGTGTACTAATGCTTTATTGCGTTGCAGCAGGCTAGATAATTACATACGCATAAGGGTATTAGTGGGGTTTAACACTGTACAATCCTTATGATGTGGTAATGTTGTTTGTGTCTCTTTTAATTAAGATGGTCCGTTTTGGCCTAAAACAAGATGGCTGCCATTTACAGCCTGCACTCGAGTGATCGAATTTTGACGAGAGGCCTTGCTGAACATGGTCGAGAGTCACCTGACCACAGCCTTTGCCTGGGTAGAAAGTTTTCCGTGAGGACAGCAGCTCCGGGAACGAATCCAACTGTCCTTGGACAAGGATAAAGCCACAATGAACAATGACAATGCTGCGGTGGCTCTGCTAAGATATCAAGGAAGAGCATTTACGAAAGAAACATTTACAAACTTGAGTTTCCTTCTTCCGTCTTTTTATTTTTGTGATTTTTCCTGAGCGGAGGTTTTCTAAATGTAACCAAGAGACTTCCTTTCCTGCTCGCTCTGCTCAGTGGCTCAACGGATATCTAACATTTGTTTGTAACTTTTATTTGTTATTTTTCCTATAAAAATGTTAGACTAGAGAGGGTCCATGTTCATTGCGCTCTTTACATTCATCGCGTTCCTTGCGGTCAACGCGTTTTGGGCTTCATGCTGAGGACGGCAGCTCGAGAGACTTTACCGAGAGACCAGTCCTGACCCATTTAGCTAGAATAGGTAATTATGAGAATAACGATTTTGCTAATGATTGATTTTCCATTTGAATGTATTTAGATAAACAAGCATTTGTTTCAATATTAGTGTTGGGTGTTTATTCCTTTGTCGTTTATTGAGTTTCAAATGTATTTCCTATGTTCAAAATCATGACTCAAGGCAATGTCATTAAGGTCACATTGACCTCATTTTAGATGCAGATTGGTTTAGGTTTTCTCTCCTATATTCAGTGTGGATAGAGTAATAGTGAGAATTTTGTGTTATGGGCCCTAGCGTATGATGAGTGATTGTGTGTGTGACTGTAGATTTACTCTGTCCGTGGAAGCAGGGAGAATTTATATGCGCCGATCTGCAGCAGTTTCCTGGTAGCAGTATGATGGTTTGATTATTGTCTTGATCTGATTAGATTGCTTGTACAAAGGCTTTTGATTTATTGATTATTGATTGATGTTAGTATATGTACTAATACTATATGTTGAGGTCATCGTATTGAGTTCTATGTAGTGTGTACGGCTTCTGGAACTTGGGAGCTGGTGACGGTTCCGTAGTAGGGCAGAGGGAAGTAAGTGCTGCTCTCGGGAAAAACGGGATTGTTGGCCCTGTATGTATGCGGGGAAAAACGTGTGACAATTGAAGTTGCGCGTCACATTGTCTGGGTTCGGAATCAGTGACATGACATTGTTGTGTGTTACTATTAGGGATATATTTCCGGTATAAAAGGAGTGCGTATGGTAGCGAAGGTTATCTGTGAAACTCTGGTCTTAAGTCCCAGGGATCCGTAAGGTTCGCCGTTAAAGCTTATCGCTGGAGTAGTAATAGGTATTTCCTTAGCTTGTCTGAAGGACTGGGCAGAGGTAAGCTGCTTGGTTAATGGGTGTTATAATTCTGTAGTGGGACAGATTGGTTGCTGTTCTCGGGAAAGGCAGGATTCTGTGTGTATGTGCTATATTTTCGGGTGTGAAAGTGCGTGAATGTATGAGCATTTAATTGATTGTAAGACTCTTTGGAGCAGTCCTAGAGGAAACAGTTAATGGATGCATGTTAGAAGGGCAGAGTAGAGGGATGTACTACTGTGTCAACGAAAGTGATTATTCCGTGTTGGAGCAGAGGTAAGCGCTGTTCTAGAGAGAAGCGGGATTCTTGTGAGAAAGAATTTTCTTTACTATTCTGTGGTTAGCGAAGCAGACAATGGAGATGTTTATATGTTGTAACTAATAGATTTTGTAGAATCTGAAACGAAGTCTACTGAGGAGGCTTTGTAAAGGAGGGGTAGATGAGTGACAGGAGACAAGAGCAGAAGCGACTGCAGCGACTGCTGACGTCATTCAGACCGCGCTGTGATTGGATAGTGGCTCAGAACAGTGCTCGCGCTAGGATTGGTGCGTTAGTGTGAGCCGCGCAGGGATTGGAAGGAGTACAGAGTGACGTAGACGCTCCAGGATTGGTGCGTTGGTGTGAGTCGCGCTGTTATTGGACAAAGATCGCATAGTTGCGGAAGGGACTAGAGAATATTGGTAAACGTTAAAATGTATTACCAACCGGAGGAAAAGAAGAAAAAATCTTTGTTTGGAAAATTAAAAAGGTGGTTCGACAAAGATAAAAATGTAATAACTAGAGAGGGTGAATTGCTACCTCCGATGAGAACTCCTGCATCCTTCATGGTTGCGAAATATGGGTATCATACCTGTATATGGTTGGATAACTGGGCTAAGTATACTAAGGATGATGGTGTCTTAGCGTTCCCAGAACATGGTTCATTTAATCTGGCCGTGTTGAGAAATTTACGGGAAAAGATGATGTGTCTAGAGCCTAGACCTAGGCCGACACAGTTCGAGGCGTTGGTGGAATGGGAAGATGAAGTGCATGAGCGAGAAAAGCAGAGGAGTGGAGGCAATTATAGGTCCTTTTTTGGGAGGAAATATGATCGTGAGACTCATCATGATCGAATGCGGAGATGGCGAGATGCTAGTATGTCAGAGGGATTATATCCTATGAGGACTGTTGAAGAAGCGGAAGGGAGGAAAGGTGCAGGAAAGGTGCCTGATACGGAAGTGAGAAGGTATGGGACTAATGATTACGAGGATGAGGTCTTGGATGACATGATTTACAAGAGACCACCTCCGTATAGACCAGAACCAGAAGAGAGCACGCCAGTTTCTACTCCTGTAAGAGATACTTTGCGAATTATTAAAACTGAAGTTGTGACACCTGATCTGAAAAGTGGTAGCTCTTTCACGGAAAGGGAGAGAGAGAGAGAGCGAGAGAGAGAGAATCGAGCCAGTGAAGAGAAAACAAGGGAATTAGCCAGAACAACATCTGAGCTGACTGAGAAAATCCGCGAGCTGACGAAAAATCTTGAAGCAGTTACGGTGCCTGTAACTATTGGTCCGGTTGTGCCTATTTTTGATAAACAAAGAATGGGTGAAAATAATTTGACAGTACCTTATATTGGAAATGGTTTGGTTGGTACTTGTACTTTGGAGGAATCAAGAGTGAGAACAGGAGGAAATGATTCGAGGCAGTTGAGACATGACACATGTGGTGGAGGACTAGATGTGCAGCCTAATTCAGGATTGAATATTGGTTGTTTGGGAGGAACAATTTTGGAACCACAGAGGATGGCAGAACAAGTGGGTGCAGTGAAAAAGTCTACTGAAATAACAGCTGAAGATTTGAATGATTGGTTGAAAGTTCTTCAAAAGAAGGATAAAGATTCACAGGCAATTGATGTAGCCAGGTTGCGCATAGAATTGGAGGAGCTAATTGCAGGGACAATACCTACAGATATACTAAAAAACCATCATGATGGAGAGTTGTTATTTATGTGCAAAAGTATCACCTGGAGGGCTAAGAGTACACATGACAGGTTAAGAGCAATAGCGAGTGAACAAGGAGTTGACATGGATAAGGTGA
This sequence comes from Triturus cristatus, assembly GCF_964204655.1. Classification (NCBI taxonomy): domain Eukaryota; kingdom Metazoa; phylum Chordata; class Amphibia; order Caudata; family Salamandridae; genus Triturus; species Triturus cristatus. The sequence goes on along the minus strand of NC_140587.1, from coordinate 943,173,895 downwards.
AAGCTTTGCAGAAACCTTACAGGGTGGATTTTACAGACAAAGATATTGAAAATCTAAATGGTGCTGGCAGAACAGGACAGATTAAGGAAATGATTGCCTTATTGCGAAAATGGGGTGATGTAGAAAAGTGGAAGGATAGGTGGTACAAGAAAAGGGAAGATTCAGTGGACAGGACTTACTCAGCTTTTCCTGTGAGAGAAAAAGAGAAAACTATGGATGCTTATCCTATGAGAGAGATTCCTGGAGGAGGATATGTACATGTCCCATGGACTAGACAGGATATTTTATCATTTACGAATGATTTCCCTCGACTGAGAGAAAAGCCCGTCGAGTGGTATAGGCAGGTAGACAGGTTTGTGAAATTGTCAAAGGTGCTGTGGATTGACCTGAATAGTCTGTTTGATATAATTGTTCCAGCAGACTTGTGGGCTGAGTGTAAAATAGTTGTAGATTGGCCTGCTAAGGAGTATCCAAGAGATCCGAAAACAGGAGCACCAGATCCAGAGGTTATGAAAAAATATGAGCAGGTAATTGTGTTCCTGAAAGATAAAGTACCCCCGAAAGAAACAGACTGGGTTAAGATAGATCGAACACATCAGGAAGCAAAAGAATCAGTTCATGCTTTTTATGAAAGGCTGATACTGGCTTTTAAACAGTTCAGTGGAGATGACAATGATTTGAGTCATTTTGTATACAGGTTTGTATATGGCCTGAGACCAGAAATCAGTGAAAGAATACGTGAGCATACGGTTGATTGGCAGAGTAAAAAGATTGATGAAATCCTGAGACATGCAAAGTACTTCAGTGATGAGATTGAGGCAAAACAGAGGAAGCTGAAAGAGAAAGCAATGTGGGCACAGGTGAAAGTTGCTGAGAGACAAGAAGCGCAGTTGATGGAACAGGCAAATAATCCAGGAATTAGACCTAGATTTGCAGGAAAAGGAAAGGGGAATTTAGAGGAAGCAAAGAAGAAGTTCCCTTGTCACAACTGTGGGCAATTGGGGCATTGGAGATCCGAGTGTACCAATCCACCATTAGTGAGTAATGAGAGTAAAACCTTAAATCAACAGGTGCAGAACGAGGGGTGTAATCAACAGCAGCAACAGCAGAAGGTTGTCAGACAGCAGAGTCAAGAGCCAAAACCGCCCTTGCCGCAGAATAGAGGGTCCCAAAAGTATAACCAGGACTCAGGATTCTACAATGATGAGCAGGTAAACAAACCGAGACGTTCTAACCCGGTACAGCAGTACTGGTGAAAGAATGAGGGGAGTGAGTCTGAAGGGGACTATTGACGGTGCCGAAGAGAGGAGGAAGAGTGCATACTTGGTGCAACTCTAGAAATAGACCAGGCAGGACCATTTGTAGATGGGAAAATAAATGGGGAGAGTGTTACTTTTTTGGTAGACACAGGTGCGACGAGATCATCTGTCAGGTCAGCAGATATTAGAAATCTTCCTCTCTCGGACGAAGCAGTCCAAGTAGTTGGTGTAGCCAATACACAGATTAAGACTCGACTTACTGAACCAGTAAGGGTAAGAATAGGGAAATTTTCAGACATGCACAGATTCGTAGTCTGTGACACCAGTCCAGTATACTTGATAGGTAGGGACCTATTGTGCAAGATGAATTGTACAATTTTTTGTACTCCGGATGGAATAGCTTTTGAAACACCAGATGAGGATGTTTTGTACCGGATGACTCTAGATAATAGAGAGAGTGAGATTGTTGGTACATATGCTGTGTTTAATCCAGATGATTTGCCTCAGGAGTTGAGACACACAGTGAAAACAGCGGTTTGGGATTTTACTGGAGAAGATGTGGGATTGATGAATGATGTAGATCCAGTGAAGATTTCAGTGAAAGAGGGAATCACTTACCCTAATATCCCACAATACAGACTGACACCAGAGATAATTGCGGGAATAACCCCTATAATTGACAAGATGATTCAACAGGGTGTTTTGAGAGAGTTACTGAGTAGCCCATGTAATTCACCGATAATGGGGCTAAAGAAACCTAATGGAAAGTTCAGGATTGTGCAAGATTTGAGAAAAGTTAACAAAATTGTGGTGGCATGTTGTCCCATTGTGCCAAATCCTTCAGTGATTTTGTATCAGATTCCTCATGATGCTGAGTGGTATACAGTGATTGATTTATGTCATGCTTTCTTTTCAATTCCATTGCATCATGATAGCCAGCCGATTTTTGCATTCCGGTTTGGCCAGCGTATTTTAGCATGGTGTCGTATCCCACAGGGGTATACAGAGAGTCCTTCGATATTCAATCAGTTGTTGAAAAAGTCATTGGAGAGTTTGATCATGCCTGAAAGCTCAGTGCTAGTGCAGTACATCGATGACTTACTTGTGGCATCAAAGACACGTGAAGCTTGTGAGGTAGATACCATAGCTTTACTGAATCATCTGGAAGATGGAGGGTTAAAGGTATCTCCAGCCAAATTGCAATTTTGCAAGAAAGAGGTGCATTATCTTGGACACAATATTGAAAAAGGTCTGAGAAAGGTGACTGATGACAGGATCAAAATTATCAGAGGAATGAGAGCCCCGATGACCCAGAGAGAGGTGAGGATGTTTCTGGGGATGGTGGGTTATTGTCGTCAGTGGATAAGTAATTTCTCCCTGATAGCAAAGCCACTGATTAAGCTGACAAAAAGTGAGGTGAGAGATCCATTGGAACTGGATGGAGAACAAATGGCAGCATTTGAAGAGTTAAAGAGCAGAATGTGTGAAGCCCCTGCTTTGGGAATGCCAGACTATGAGAAAGAGTTTCAGTTGTACTGCAGTGAGAGAAATGGTTGTGCACTTTCAGTGTTAATTCAGAAGCATGGACAACTGAGAAGGCCGATTGCGTACTTCTCATCGACACTTTACCCCGTAGCTGTGGGTATGCCAGGTTGCCTGAAAGCAGTAGCTGCTACATGCAGAAGCTTGGAACAAAGTGAAGGTATTATAATGGGATATCCTGTACGGGTATTCGTACCTCATGATGTGGCAATTCTTTTGACAAGAAGCAGGACTCAGTACATGTCACATAGTCGGTTGACTAAATATGAGAAAATCATTCTGGGAGCATCAAATGTGACTCTTGAGAGATGTGTGAATGTGAACCCAGCAACGTTGTTACCAGATGCTGACAATGTGAATATGGGAGATGATGTTGATCATGATTGTTTGGATGTGCTTGATTACTGCACGAAACCAAGACCAGACATAAGAGATCTGCCGTTGCCTGAGAGTGATCATGTGCTGTTTGTGGATGGATCATGTTTGAGAACTGATGATGGTGTGCTGAGTGCAGCATATGCGGTGTGCAAGGTTTCCGAAGTTATGGAAGCTTCGCCTTTGAAAGGAGTGAGATCTGCTCAAGTGGCTGAATTGGTGGCATTGACAAAAGCTTGCAAAATTGGGAAAAATCTGAGAGTGACTGTGATGACTGATAGTCAGTACGGATTTGGAGTCGTTCATGATTTCGGCCAGCTTTGGCTACAGAGAGGTTTCTTGACGTCGAGTGGGACTCCAATAAAGAATGCTGAGGTGATTGGAAAATTGCTTGAGGCGATACAGCTGCCTAAGGAGTTAGCAGTTGTGAAATGTCCTGCTCATGGACAAGGTGATGATTTAATTACTCTTGGTATCAGATTTGCCAACGACATAGCACAATATTGTGCTAAGAACAATCATTCAATTAATAGGGCACGAGAGAGGGAAATGTCTTTTTGTTCTGTGATGTTTACTAATGTCCTGGAGACGTGGGATGAAGTGAAACAGTTGCAGGATGAGGCAGGAGATGAGGAAATGAGAGATTGGATCAAGGCAGGTTGTGCCCCAAGAGAAACAGATCATGTTTGGATCTACAGAGATGGTAGACCAGTCATGCCTAACTCAATGCTGTCGACAATGGCAAGAATGTATCATGGCCAGGGACATCTGGGAAGGGACGCAATGATTAGGTCTTTTAAACAGACCTGGTACAATGCAAAGTTCATGTTGATTGCAGAGAGCATCTCTCAGAGATGTTTGATTTGTCAACAGTTCAATACTGGGGAAAAGACAGTGGTGAGTCTAGGAACAATAGGCAGAGAAGGAGGTCCTTTTACCAGAATGCAAATAGATTTCATTGAAATGCCCCAAGTGAACAAATTGAGGTATGTTCTAGTGGTAGTCTGTTTGTTCTCAAGATGGGTGGAGGCCTATCCGACTAGGAGAAATGATGGAATAACAGTTGCAAAGTTACTGTTAAGAGAATTGATTCCTAGGTACGGGTTCCCAGTGACGATTGAGTCTGATAGAGGTGGACACTTCTATAATGAGCTCATGGGTTTAATTTGTGAAGCATTGAGCATACAGCAGAAGCTACATTGTGCATACAGACCAGAGGCTTCTGGAGTCGTGGAGCAGATGAATGGCACAATAAAAAAATGAATTGGTAAGATGTGTTTAGCCACTGGAATGAAATGGCCTGATGTCTTGCCTCTAGTGCTGATGACTATTAGGTCTACTCCAGATAGAACCACAGGTTTGAGTCCGCATGAAATCTTAATGGGACGTGCGATGAGACATGCATTTGTGCCTGTCAACAAGTTGATGACAATAACTGATGACATGATTTTGGATTACTGTAAAGGCCTGGCTGACGCAGTTCATTCTGTGTTTCACCAGGTTGGAGAAGACGCTACCACACTTGAGAAGAAGCAAGCCCATGATCTGAGTCCAGGGGACTGGGTGAGGATTAAGGTGCACAGGAGAAGAAATTGCTTGGTTCCAAGGTGGGGAAGGCCAAGACAAGTCATTCTAACTACGACAACTGCAGTAAAGTGTGCCGGTGTGAAAAACTGGGTGCATGCGAGTCATACTCTGAGAGTTCCAAATCCAAAAGATGGGATTGGTAAGGAGTATTTTGAAGAATCAGATTCCAGTGATGATGCAGAAACTGAACCAGTGAGAAGGGGGAAAAATCCTAAAAGAGGTGAAGGAGAAAGAGAGTTGAGTGATTCTTTCCCTTTTCCAAGAGAGGCTTCAAGAGAAACATTGAGAGTCTCAGAGGAGAGATCGGATTCTGTAAGAGTGCCTGAAGTTCCAACAAACGGTAGAAGAGAAAGGAGCAATTCCACAGAGACTACACCTGAATCAGATGAGGAGGTTGGAAATCAACTTGAGATTGTACCTGAAGAAGCAGGGTCAGAAGAAGTTAGAGAGGGACAGACTGCGGAAGACCCCCGAGGAGGTGTAGGGAACATTCCTGATAAGTTAGGTGAAGGGACAAGTAGACAGCAAGAAGATTGCGTGTCGGAGACCCGAGGAGGGACAGAATTAGGGAAATCTCAATCAGTGGTGGGAAAGACTGTGGAGCGAAAGAAAATTGTTGAAGAACAAGAGGTAAATGAGACAGAATCGGATGAAAGTGACAATGAAAAATAAGAGGGTCGAGTTCTGAGAAAGAGAACTTGGATCGGAGAAAGAAATAATAAAGAAGTGAGACCAAAAAGGGTTGTAAGAGGAGATCTTTGGCCCAACAGGATAAAGAGACTGAGATACAGATTGACACGAGCAAATTCATCAAAAGCTGAACAGGTGAACGAGGTGTCCAGTCAGAATCAAACGAAAGGTGAAAAACAAAAGGTTATAAAAGAACCAGAGGAGATCAAAAGAATCAGAAAACCTAACCAGAAGTATAGGTCACCGGAATGGACGTACGTGGCACTGTCTGAAGGTGAAGAGGCAGATAGTCAAGGAAATCCAGAGGGGACCGTACGAGAAGTGGTTGAGGAGGAAACTGTTGGAATTCTAAAAGTTATCCTGACTGAAATTGGAGAAGAGTCGGATGCACAGGATGTTGTTGATGATCTGATACAGTTTGATGTTGCTGAAGAAGAAGTGAAAAGTGATGAAAATCCAAACTGAGTGAATTGAAAGAGTCATTTGGAGAAAAAGTGAAAAGTAGAAAATCTAAAATTAGTCGTGTGAAAAAATCTAGAGCTCTAAAACTCAGTAGTGGAGTAGAAGAGGCTAAGTCAAAAGACACTGTCAAAGTAGTAAAATGGCTAACACAGAGAATAATCAAAGTAGATGTGCCTTCTTGAAAAGATGGTGTAAAATGTGCTGCTGCTGTACTGGATTATTAATGCTATTATGGGGTGTATTAGCTCTATAAGTTACCTTTAGGGTTACAATAGATACTTTTGGAATACATACTGAAAATGTGACTAATGTAGGGAAGAGTTCACAGAAAGTAGTTCCAACTGGAATTAGTAACACTTACGTGCATAAAGATAGGTCAATTAATGATTTTTCTAGCAATGTTTTTTCAAAATTGTTGTATGAATACGTAAAGACAATGGAAGTTAGGGATTGCTACGTCTGTATGCAATTACCTGCATCCGTTTCAGAGGGTGTTACTTATCACCATTTACCAGCTACGTATGGAATTTCATGTAGTGTGATAAGTAGTGTTTTTTATTTGTTAGGGAAAATAGATTATGAGATGTCTAACAAAGATAACATTTTTGGGCAATTGCCTATGGATAAAAAGCTGAATCCGGCTAAAGAAGCTAACATTTTTGGTGAGATTTTTATTGAGAAAGAAGAATTAACCTTAGATTACATTTTTAGAAATAATTTAACTTGCAGTTTGAAAGAAGAGGAGAAGGCTTTCCTAAACATGGTAGAGGAAAGGAGAATGAGCATGCATGAGAATGCAGGGAAATATAAGGTGAGTGAGACAATTTGGGACATTGAGATGGGAAAGGAGTTGAAGAATGGGGCCAGTCCAACTTTGGCTTTAGATGCACCACAGAAGGGTAAACTATGCATGACCAGGAAGAAATCCCAATATGATACATATTTTGTTGGGACTAGTGAGTGTCATGATACATACTTCATTGCAACAGGATGGGGTTTTAAAGGTGGAGAAGAGCCAGTTTTCCCAGGAGTGTATTATGTTTGTGGGAACAAGGCTTATTACAAGTTGCCTGACCATTGGTATGGCACGTGTTATTGTGGAAGAATAGGTCACACACTGCTCGTCACACCAGCAAGTTGCCCCAAAGGACTGTGGGAAATGTAGTGGCGACGGCGGGTACGCCTATGCCACGAAATGTAAATAGAACAGTATGTGTTGCGTTAGCCATCCCTGGACACGTGTTTCGAGGTAGTTGTCTCTCGTCAGCAGGGAGCAGGTCAGTGTAAAGGGGTGCCGTGTGGACTGCCAAAATGTAATTAAAAGCAGGTCAAGTACCTCTCCTGGCGCGCAGGTGCAGAACCAAGGCTCGTCAGCCCGTTAGCTCAAGGAAGCCGTTTAAATTGTGGAAGAATAGGTCGCACACTGCTCGTCACACCAGCAAGTTGCCCCAAAGGACTGTGGGAAATGTAGTGGCGACGGCGGGTACGCCTATGCCACGAAATGTAAATAGAACAGTATGTGTTGCGTTAGCCATCCCTGGACACGTGTTTCGAGGTAGTTGCCTCTCGTCAGCAGGGAGCAGGTCAGTGTAAAGGGGTGCCGTGTGGACTGCCAAAATGTAATTAAAAGCAGGTCAAGTACCTCTCCTGGTGCGCAGGTGCAGAACCAAGGCTCGTCAGCCCGTTAGCTCAAGGAAGCCGTTTAAATTGTGGAAGAATAGGTCGCACACTGCTCGTCACACCAGCAAGTTGCCCCAAAGGACTGTGGGAAATGTAGTGGCGACGGCGGGTACGCCTATGCCACGAAATGTAAATAGAACAGTATGTGTTGCGTTAGCCATCCCTGGACACGTGTTTCGAGGTAGTTGCCTCTCGTCAGCAGGGAGCAGGTAAGTGTAAAGGGGTGCCGTGTGGACTGCCAAAATGTAATTAAAAGCAGGTCAAGTACCTCTCCTGGTGCGCAGGTGCAGAACCAAGGCTCGTCAGCCCGTTAGCTCAAGGAAGCCGTTTAAATTGTGGAAGAATAGGTCGCACACTGCTCGTCACACCAGCAAGTTGCCCCAAAGGACTGTGGGAAATGTAGTGGCGACGGCGGGTACGCCTATGCCACGAAATGTAAATAGAACAGTATGTGTTGCGTTAGCCATCCCTGGACACGTGTTTCGAGGTAGTTGCCTCTCGTCAGCAGGGAGCAGGTCAGTGTAAAGGGGTGCCGTGTGGACTGCCAAAATGTAATTAAAAGCAGGTCAAGTACCTCTCCTGGCGCGCAGGTGCAGAACCAAGGCTCGTCAGCCCGTTAGCTCAAGGAAGCCGTTTAAATTGTGGAAGAATAGGTCGCACACTGCTCGTCACACCAGCAAGTTGCCCCAAAGGACTGTGGGAAATGTAGTGGCGACGGCGGGTACGCCTATGCCACGAAATGTAAATAGAACAGTATGTGTTGCGTTAGCCATCCCTGGACACGTGTTTCGAGGTAGTTGCCTCTCGTCAGCAGGGAGCAGGTCAGTGTAAAGGGGTGCCGTGTGGACTGCCAAAATGTAATTAAAAGCAGGTCAAGTACCTCTCCTGGCGCGCAGGTGCAGAACCAAGGCTCGTCAGCCCGTTAGCTCAAGGAAGCCGTTTAAATTGTGGAAGAATAGGTCGCACACTGCTCGTCACACCAGCAAGTTGCCCCAAAGGACTGTGGGAAATGTAGTGGCGACGGCAGGTACGCCTATGCCACGAAATGTAAATAGAACAGTATGTGTTGCGTTAGCCATCCCTGGACACGTGTTTCGAGGTAGTTGCCTCTCGTCAGCAGGGAGCAGGTCAGTGTAAAGGGGTGCCGTGTGGACTGCCAAAATGTAATTAAAAGGAGGTCAAGTACCTCTCCTGGCGCGCAGGTGCAGAACCAAGGCTCGTCAGCCCGTTAGCTCAAGGAAGCCGTTTAAATTGTGGAAGAATAGGTCGCACACTGCTCGTCACACCAGCAAGTTGCCCCAAAGGACTGTGGGAAATGTAGTGGCGACGGCGGGTACGCCTATGCCACGAAATGTAAATAGAACAGTATGTGTTGCGTTAGCCATCCCTGGACACGTGTTTCGAGGTAGTTGCCTCTCGTCAGCAGGGAGCAGGTCAGTGTAAAGGGGTGCCGTGTGGACTGCCAAAATGTAATTAAAAGCAGGTCAAGTACCTCTCCTGGCGCGCAGGTGCAGAACCAAGGCTCGTCAGCCCGTTAGCTCAAGGAAGCCGTTTAAATTGTGGAAGAATAGGTCGCACACTGCTCGTCACACCAGCAAGTTGCCCCAAAGGACTGTGGGAAATGTAGTGGCGACGGCGGGTACGCCTATGCCACGAAATGTAAATAGAACAGTATGTGTTGCGTTAGCCATCCCTGGACACGTGTTTCGAGGTAGTTGCCTCTCGTCAGCAGGGAGCAGGTCAGTGTAAAGGGGTGCCGTGTGGACTGCCAAAATGTAATTAAAAGCAGGTCAAGTACCTCTCCTGGCGCGCAGGTGCAGAACCAAGGCTCGTCAGCCCGTTAGCTCAAGGAAGCCGTTTAAATTGTGGAAGAATAGGTCGCACACTGCTCGTCACACCAGCAAGTTGCCCCAAAGGACTGTGGGAAATTTAGTGGCGACGGCGGGTACGCCTATGCCACGAAATGTAAATAGAACAGTATGTGTTGCGTTAGCCATCCCTGGACACGTGTTTCGAGGTAGTTGCCTCTCGTCAGCAGGGAGCAGGTCAGTGTAAAGGGGTGCCGTGTGGACTGCCAAAATGTAATTAAAAGCAGGTCAAGTACCTCTCCTGGCGCGCAGGTGCAGAACCAAGGCTCGTCAGCCCGTTAGCTCAAGGAAGCCGTTTAAATTGTGGAAGAAGAAGGGGCATGGCCAAGATGGCGGGGTGAGCGGACGCTTCCTCCCGTAGCTCCTCCGGCCCGGCCAAGCTTGAGCCCTTTTCTTATGCTTTTCTCCCCCCGCTGAGGCTCAGCGTGGGAGAGGAGCGTGGCGGAGCACCTGGTGCACACGTTGTTGCCGTTTTGGTTCGGATCGCCTCGGGGGAAGTCCCCAAAGGGTCCGCTCGAGTTCGAGGAGCGACGGAGGGCCTGAGAGGCGGAGCGCATCAGAGTGCTGTCCGGGCGCCTCGGCTGGGCCTGGTGCTGAAAGTTGCGATCTGGAGGGAATCTGGCCCGTCGCTCGACGGAGGGTGAAGGAGCCCTGCGGGGGGGACCCGACGGTGCGGAAGACTTAAGACGGGTGCTTTGGCACTCAGACTTGTGTCGGCGACACTTCGCACTGCGGGGCCCCTGTCCCTTGGCCGAAGTACGGCAGACTCTCTGTTGGGGTCGGCCCATCTGGGCCCCTGCGTGTGACAGACTGAAACCGGCGGTGGAACCTATTTGATTGCTGTGCGTTTTGGGGGCCCCGGTGGTGTCGCCGGGCCTGGTCGTTCTGCCCTGCCCCGCTCTGCCGCCATCTTGTCCCCGAGGGATCAGTGGTGTTGGCCTTCACCGGAGCTCTTGCTGGTGGATGTATGTGACCGCCGCTGCTGCTGGGCCGACTTTTTGGGGGTTGTGCTGATGAGGTGCCCCCCACTGTAGCTTCCATTGCTGGCTCGGATGGGCACCCGCGGCTGGCGGTGACCGGACTGGACCGCCATTTTGTCACCTGTGATGCAGCAACTCTGCTTGTGGGGGGACACCCACGTCGAGCGCTTGCCAGCAGCTGGGCATCCCTGGGGCGGCTGGACCTGTGCCCAACCGCAGTGCTTGCGATGTCTGGAAGAGGCGGCCCGAAGAAGGGGGACCGCACCCTGCCGGACATGCTTGGCAGGGCCCAGCAACTGCGGGACAGACCACAGCCTTCGCCGGGGTCCTCCCGGGCCTCGGCGGATGTGACTGGGGGGGAGCCACCCGTCACGAGGACCTTTATGGAGGAACTGTTTAGCTCCCTCAGGGAGGACTTCCAGACACTGAAGCGGGAAGTGGCCAGCGAGGTCCGGGAAGTGCGCAGGGAAGTGGAGGGCCTTGGCGAGCGCGTTGACACGGTGGAGACGGAGGCCCAACGCCGGGAGGAGGAGATAGTCCATCTTCAACAGGACGTTCTCCGCCTCCGGGAGCAGTGTGTTGAGCTCCAGGCCCACTCTGAGGACCTCGAGAACAGATCGCGGAGGAACAACATTCGAGTGCGTGGTGTGCCGACTGCAGACGAGGGGTCCGATCTGGGGGGCTACCTGCGGGACCTGTTCCGAGAGATCCTGGGGGAAGCTGCGGACTTCCCCATTGGCATTGATAGGGCACATAGGGTTGGCCGGCAGCGCCAGTCATCGGCACCTCCACCGGACATTTTGGCCTTCCTGCCCGACTTCCCGCTGAAGGAACGCATCATGACTGAGGCCCGCAGGAAACAACCCCTGACTTTCCGGGAGCGGCCGGTGGCGCTTTACCAGGACCTCTCCGCCATCACGCTGCAGAAACGCAGGTCCTTCAGGATTGCCACTGACTTTTTGCGCGAACACGAGACGCCGTACTCTTGGGGTCATCCCTTCCGCCTGATCTTCCGGTGGAACGGGGTGCTACACCAGCTACGCTCCTTGCAGGACATTTGTGGAGTCCTGGGGCTTACGGCGGCGGAGGAGGAAGGAGCTACACCGTCGTGGAGGCTCTCGGAGAGACGGAGCCGGCGGAGGTCGGCGAGGCGACGATCAGCGGCCAGTGCAGGGCGTCCTGATTCCCCTACCATCAGGGCGGACATGGCCGACGCTTTGAGGGCGGCGGCCAGGGACTCGGCCGGCTCCACCGGCGTGGCCTTGACGGCCTAACACTCACTCTGGGGGGAGATGCCTTTAGCTTCTTTAAATGCTGGGTACGGGGCGGGGGGGTCGGGGGGGAGCGGATGGAGGTGAGTGGCTGGACGTCCACTTCGTTCTTTTCTACGGACTTGCCCGTTCTGGGGCTTGACTGGGACAATGGGGTGTTTGAGTTTGCGTTTGGCTAGTTGCCAGGGTTGTGTTTTGGGTGGGTGTAGGGGTTGTTCTGGGGTTGGGGAGGTCCCGTCCGATGTTGTCCATGCCCACGCTTGGTCTGTTTTGGCTTGTCCTGCGCGGCTGCCCCGCGCGCCCCACCCGCTGATCCCCTGCCCATCGCACGGCGCTCCCGATCCCCGAGAGGAATGTCGGCCTTAAAGGTAGTGACCCTTAATGTTCAGGGTCTGAATAACCCCGTGAAGCGCAGAGCGATCTTATCCTTGCTGGAGGGGACGCAGGCGGACATTTGCCTTTTGCAGGAGACCCACTTATTGTCCTGGGATTGCCATAGGCTGCGCTCTGCTAAGTTCCCTACCCAGTTCTTCTCCTCGGCAGCGAACAAGACGGCGGGGGTAGCCATTCTTCTAGCGAGCTCCTTTAGGGGGGAGGTTTTGTATAAGTGTGCTGAACAGAAGGGGAGGCTTCTTGCGTACCGCATGCGCTTAGGAGGCATAGCGTTTACGGTCGGCTCCGTTTATAGCCCAAACGACCACCAAGAGCGTTTCCTAGACTCAGTGTTGGTGGATGTCACTGCTTCTCCCGACCGCCACGTCATTTTGGGGGGAGACCTTAATATTGTCTTCGATTCTGTGATGGACAGATCGGCGCAGCGCTTCCCGCAGACGGGGGAACTGTCCCGGGCTGTGAAGGCCCGGATTGCGGAAATGGACTTACACGACCTTTGGCGCTCCATGCACCCCACGGATAGGGACTACTCTTACTTTTCACACGCGCACCGAACCTACTCACGGCTGGACTACCTTCTGGTGAGTGGACCGATGCGTGCCGCTGCTACGGCGGCGGACATCGGGGTCCTGACCCTGTCTGACCATTCACTAGTCACCGGCATTTTCCAGTGGCCGGCGGCCTCCCCCTCTCGGGGGGTGTGGCACCTCCGGGATACCCTTTTACACAAAAAGTCTGTAGTGCAGCGCATTGGGGAGGTCATACAGGACTACCTAACTCACAATAGCAACACCGACACTTCGCAGGCGACACAGTGGGCGGCATTGAAGGCAGTCCTCCGGGGGGAATTTATCTCTATCTCCGCAGCCGAAAATAGGGAGCGGCAACGGAAGAGGGACGAGCTGACCGTTCAGGTCCGGGAGCTTGAGCAGGTCCACCGCCGCACGGGGGCGCCAAGGGTGTGGAGGCAGCTGAAGGCTGCGAGGAAGCTCCTCTCGGCACTGGATCTTGATAGGGCAGAGTATGCCGCCTTGCGCTTGAAACATGCCTTCTACACTGGGGGGGACAAATGTGGCAAGCTCCTAGCACACCGGCTCCGGGTCACGCAGCAGCATGGCGTCGTGAAGGAACTGGCGGGCACGGACGGGGTGGTCGTCTCCGGGGACACAGAGGTAGCGGAATCTTTCCGCGGCTTCTACGAGGCGCTGTATGCTGCGGAGCCCTCCTCGCCACGGGACGCCGAAGGCTATTTGGAGTCGATGACCCTTCCGGTGCTGGATCCGGCTCAGGCGGACCACCTGGAGCGGGATATCCATGTTGAGGAAGTGATTTCCGCTATCGCGCGGCTGAAGCATGGTAAGGCCCCGGGCCCGGACGGGTACACGTCTTTGTTTTACAAGACTTTTTGCACGGCTGTGGCCCCTGTCCTTACTCGGCTATTTAATTCCTTTTCCGAGCCGGGAGCCATCCCACCGGATCTCCTGAGGGCGACGGTCGCGGTAATTTCGAAACCTGGGAAGGACCGGGCCCTCTGCGGTTCGTATCGACCCATCTCGCTCTTAAATGTCGACCTCAAGTTGTATACAGGGATTCTAGCGTCTAGGCTGGGTCCACACCTCCCCGGATTGGTGGAGGCGGACCAGGCTGGCTTTGTACCCGGCAGACAGACGGTTGACAATACCAAGCGGGTGGCGCATGTTCTGGAGAAGGCCTCGCGGGTCCCGGGGGAGCGGATGTTGCTGTCCGTTGATGTGGAGAAGGCCATCGACAGAGTTCACTGGCCGTATCTCGAGCTGGTTCTCAAGAAATTGGGAATCGGGGATAAGTTCCGCACCATGGTATTCAACTGTTATAAGCATCCTTCAGCGTCGGTGCGGGTCAACGGGTGTAGCTCCGGTGGATTTGCCATCGAACGCGGCACGAGGCAGGGCTGCCCCCTCTCGCCGCTCTTGTTTGCCCTCTACATGGAGCCGTTTGCTCAGAGGATTCGCGATAACCCGGATGCTGTTGGGGTCCGGATGGGCCAGTATGTCCACACTGTCATCTCTACGCGGACGATGTCCTGTTGACCTTAGACGACCCTAGGAGGTCGCTGCCTGCTTGCCTCCAGGAACTGGACGCCTTTGCCTGTGTGGCCGGCTTCAAAATGAATATGAGCAAGTCGGTGGCGTTAGACGTGTCCCTGGCTGCGGACACCAGGAGGGACCTTCAGCGACTCTTCCCCATGCAGTGGTCCTCGTCCACGGTGCCATACCTGGGGATTCTGCTGGCGCCCACATTACCGGAGATGGTTACGGCCAATTATGCCTCCCTCAGCAGGAAGGTCAAGGAGGAGCTTGGTCGCTGGAGCAAGGGCCTACTGTCCTGGCTGGGGCGAATCGCGGCGGTTAAGATGACGGTGTTGCCCCAGATACTGTATCTTTTCCGGGCCCTCCCTCTCCAGCCCCCGGTGGGCTGGATACGACAAATGCAGGCTGACATCTCCCGCTTTGTCTGGCAGGGCCGCAAGCCACGAATGAAGAGGGTCCTCTCCACGCTTGCTCCGGAGGCGGGGGGTCTCGGTATTCCGGACCTCCGTAGGTACTTTCAGGCGGCACAGCTGCGATATCTGGTGGAGTGGAGCAGGTGGGAGTCCGACAAACACTGGCTCTTTCAAGACCAGGCAGTGGCGGGCCGCACCTTACAAGAGGTTCCATTCTTGCGCCGCGCGCACCGCCCCCCTAACCTTTACGCTTCTTTTGTCACACGGGTCCCCCTGCGGGTGTGGGACGCAGTCTGTGAGGCTCGGGGCCTCACCACCTTCCCTTCGCCGTTCACACCCATAGTGGGCAACCCGGACTTCTCCCCAGGGATGGAGCCGGGAGTTTTCTCCCATTGGGTGCAGGCGGGCTGCAGGGCGCTCTTCCAGATCTATGGCCCGGAGGGAGTGATTCCGTTTCAGCAACTCCGCCAGGAGTTCGGCCTGACGGAGCTGGACAGATTGCGCTACATGCAGGTTCGGCATTGGGCCCTCCAGCCCCAGGTGCGTGACACCGCTGCTCGTCAAATTACACCGTATGAGCGGTGGCTGGCTACCCGGACCTCCGACGCTAAGCTAATTACCGATCTGTACAAGTACCTACAACCCCCGCCGTTTCACTATTACAACCCGGGGAGGGAGCGCTGGCACAGGGAATTGGGTAGGACACTCAGCCACAAGGAATGGGACACAATTGCATATCGGGCGCGGCACTCTGCATATCACACGGGCCTTACGGAGACCTTTACTAAGGTGTCCACTTATTGGTACTACACCCCGGAGAGACTGTATGAAATGCATAAACACACTGACAAGGGGTGCTGGCGGGGCTGCGGGCAGGAGGGTACCCTCTCACACATTCTTTGGGATTGCCCCGTGCTGACCGCTTACTGGAAGGAAGTTTTGGACGAGGTGGATAAGCACTTTGGGATAGAGCTGCCGCGCTTCCCGGCGTATGTCCTGCTGGGCCTCCCCAATGACCTAATGTACCCACTGAAGTCCCACAGGGGTAGGCAGATCGCGATTGCGCTGGGGTCTGCGGTCCAGAACATCCTTATCCACTGGCGCACCACCACTGTCCCCTCCATCACGGGTTGGTTGCATAGGCTTTGGCATGTGCTGGGAATGGAGAAGCTGTCGCTCACGGTGGCGGGGGAGATAGACCAATTTGAAGAGCTGTGGCAACCCTTTCTGGCGCTGCTGTCCACCGAATTCCGGGAGCTCACCTGTCCGAGGTATCTTAGGCTTCTCAGGTTGACGCCGCCGGTGATCCCGGCGGACTAGATCACATGTGAGACGGGGGCCTCCGGGGGGGGGGGTGCGGGGCTTCTTGGTGAGGATTAATCTGGCGCGGGACCATAGGACGGGGGGGGTGGGGTATTGTTTTTTCTTCCTTCCTTTCTTTACTGGGGGGATGGGGGATGGGGGGGGGATTGTGCTTTGTTGAGTTGCTGCTGGCTTTCATTGCTCAGATTTGGGGTGTTGGATATGCACGCAGGGATTCCACAGATTGCATTTCTAGCCTTTCATTTACTGTGCTTTTCCCCTGGCCCATCGAGCTATCCATCGCCAACCCTCTTGAGTTGCACCTTTTTTCTTTGATTGTATTATATGTACCCTAACCTCCTATCCCCCTCCCCCATGGTTTGTTTTGTTTCAATAAAAACGTTTTAAACATAAATTGTGGAAGAATAGGTCGCACACTGCTCGTCACACCAGCAAGTTGCCCCAAAGGACTGTGGGAAATGTAGTGGCGACGGCGGGTACGCCTATGCCACGAAATGTAAATAGAACAGTATGTGTTGCGTTAGCCATCCCTGGACACGTGTTTCGAGGTAGTTGCCTCTCGTCAGCAGGGAGCAGGTCAGTGTAAAGGGGTGCCGTGTGGACTGCCAAAATGTAATTAAAAGCAGGTCAAGTACCTCTCCTGGCGCGCAGGTGCAGAACCAAGGCTCGTCAGCCCGTTAGCTCAAGGAAGCCGTTTAAATTGTGGAAGAATAGGTCGCACACTGCTCGTCACACCAGCAAGTTGCCCCAAAGGACTGTGGGAAATGTAGTGGCGACGGCGGGTACGCCTATGCCACGAAATGTAAATAGAACAGTATGTGTTGCGTTAGCCATCCCTGGACACGTGTTTCGAGGTAGTTGCCTCTCGTCAGCAGGGAGCAGGTCAGTGTAAAGGGGTGCCGTGTGGACTGCCAAAATGTAATTAAAAGCACGTCAAGTACCTCTCCTGGCGCGCAGGTTCAGAACCAAGGCTCGTCAGCCCGTTAGCTCAAGGAAGCCGTTTAAATTGTGGAAGAATAGGTCGCACACTGCTCGTCACACCAGCAAGTTGCCCCAAAGGACTGTGGGAAATGTAGTGGCGACGGCGGGTACGCCTATGCCACGAAATGTAAATAGAACAGTATGTGTTGCGTTAGCCATCCCTGGACACGTGTTTCGAGGTAGTTGCCTCTCGTCAGCAGGGAGCAGGTCAGTGTAAAGGGGTGCCGTGTGGACTGCCAAAATGTAATTAAAAGCAGGTCAAGTACCTCTCCTGGCGCGCAGGTGCAGAACCAAGGCTCGTCAGCCCGTTAGCTCAAGGAAGCCGTTTAAATTGTGGAAGAATAGGTCGCACACTGCTCGTCACACCAGCAAGTTGCCCCAAAGGACTGTGGGAAATGTAGTGGCGACGGCGGGTACGCCTATGCCACGAAATGTAAATAGAACAGTATGTGTTGCGTTAGCCATCCCTGGACACGTGTTTCGAGGTAGTTGCCTCTCGTCAGCAGGGAGCAGGTCAGTGTAAAGGGGTGCCGTGTGGACTGCCAAAATGTAATTAAAAGCAGGTCAAGTACCTCTCCTGGCGCGCAGGTGCAGAACCAAGGCTCGTCAGCCCGTTAGCTCAAGGAAGCCGTTTAAATTGTGGAAGAATAGGTCGCACACTGCTCGTCACACCAGCAAGTTGCCCCAAAGGACTGTGGGAAATGTAGTGGCGACGGCGGGTACGCCTATGCCACGAAATGTAAATAGAACAGTATGTGTTGCGTTAGCCATCCCTGGACACGTGTTTCGAGGTAGTTGCCTCTCGTCAGCAGGGAGCAGGTCAGTGTAAAGGGGTGCCGTGTGGACTGCCAAAATGTAATTAAAAGCAGGTCAAGTACCTCTCCTGGCGCGCAGGTGCAGAACCAAGGCTCGTCAGCCCGTTAGCTCAAGGAAGCCGTTTAAATTGTGGAAGAATAGGTCGCACACTGCTCGTCACACCAGCAAGTTGCCCCAAAGGACTGTGGGAAATGTAGTGGCGACGGCGGGTACGCCTATGCCACGAAATGTAAATAGAACAGTATGTGTTGCGTTAGCCATCCCTGGACACGTGTTTCGAGGTAGTTGCCTCTCGTCAGCAGGGAGCAGGTCAGTGTAAAGGGGTGCCGTGTGGACTGCCAAAATGTAATTAAAAGCAGGTCAAGTACCTCTCCTGGCGCGCAGGTGCAGAACCAAGGCTCGTCAGCCCGTTAGCTCAAGGAAGCCGTTTAAATTGTGGAAGAATAGGTCGCACACTGCTCGTCACACCAGCAAGTTGCCCCAAAGGACTGTGGGAAATGTAGTGGCGACGGCGGGTACGCCTATGCCACGAAATGTAAATAGAACAGTATGTGTTGCGTTAGCCATCCCTGGACACGTGTTTCGAGGTAGTTGCCTCTCGTCAGCAGGGAGCAGGTCAGTGTAAAGGGGTGCCGTGTGGACTGCCAAAATGTAATTAAAAGCAGGTCAAGTACCTCTCCTGGCGCGCAGGTGCAGAACCAATCGCCCATAGTTCTATGGGGCAACTTGCTGGTATGACGAGCAGTGTGCGGCCATTTATACCTAATTCATTACGGCTCTCCTGAGCTACCGGACTGACGAGTCTTTGACCGGCACCTGCGCGCCTTGAAAGGTACTTTACCTATTTTTAATTGCAGGCAGTCTACACGGCACCCCTCTACACTTACCTACTCCCTGCTGACGAGAGGCAACTACCTTGAAACACGTGTCCAGGGATGGCTAATGCGACACATACTTATTCTTACACTTCGTAGCATAGGCATACTCGCCGTCGCTACTACATCGCCCATAGTTCCATGGGGCAACTTGCTGGTATGACGAGCAGTGTGCGGCCATTTATACCTAATTCATTATGGCACGTGTTATGTTGGCCTGGTCTTTCCAAAGATTTTTCATATAGATAGGATAGAAGATGTAGAACACATTAATTTACTAACACGTTTTAAGAGAGAAACATGGTCAGAGATAGTGGGTGACATTTTTGGTGCTTTAATTCCAGCAGTGGGAATTTCTTTGAATGCATATGGGATTCGGAAACTGTCAACAGTGGTGGATCGCTTATCGACAAGTACCGCTGGAGGGTTTCTTTTGGTAAATACGGAGATGATTGCCGTACGTGCCATGTCTATGCAAAATCGACTTGCCCTTGATATTCTGTTAGCTAAGGAGGGTGGAGTCTGGGGAGTGCTGAAAGTTCAACATTGTTGCACTTACATTCCTGATGAAAGCAGAGACCTAAAGGTCTATATCAAAAATATTACTGATTTACATGAAGAATTAGTACCACTTGAAGCTGAAAGTGTCTGGACTAAAATAGCTAATAAGATAGTTGCTGTTAAGAGTTTTATTGCTAAGATAGGTAGTACCATTATTGGTAAAATATGGTTTCCATTGACATGTGGAATTGTTGCTTTATTGATACTAAGATTGGGGTGTTTGTGTTGTAAAAACAGGAGAGGGAAAAAGAGAATAATTAGAAGCAATGTTGAAAAGAAACAAAAGAGGTCAAGGAGAGACCCACAAGAAATAGAATTAGAAGAATTAAGGGAGAGTGTGTACTTGGAGTCTAAGAGGGATGATGTGAGAGAGTCTGGTGTTTAATGTTCATAAAAGACATTTTCAATTTCTCCTCAAAATTGAGACAAAAATTTTCTTTTTGGGTTGGTTTTTGTGGTGATAAGATATCACCAAAGGGGGGATTGCTGGAGCAGAGTTTTCTGTTGAAAATTTATCGAGTTTTAAGCTCCAGTTTCGTCTTTATGTTTTGATTTAAAATTACTAATTTGTAACGACTAATTAATGGTTTGTTTTGTCCGGATTAACCAATATTTACTAATGAGAAAAACTACACGTGGGTTGCATATATGTTGCTTAATAATAATGTGCAAGTTTATTAAATGAGTGTTTGTGCGTTTAAAATAACGTGTACTAATGCTTTATTGCGTTGCAGAAGGCTAGATAATTACATACACATAAGGGTATTAGTGGGGTTTAACACTGTACAATCATTATGATGTGGTAATGTTGTTTGTGTCTCTTTTAATTAAGATGGTCCGTTTTGGCCTAAAACAAGATGGCTGCCATTTACAGCCTGCACTCGAGTGATCGAATTTTGACGAGAGGCCTTGCTGAACATGGTCGAGAGTCACCTGATCACAGCCTTTGCCTGGGTAGAAAGTTTTCCGTGAGGACAGCAGCTCCGGGAACGAATCCAACTGTCCTTGGACAAGGATAAAGCCACAATGAACAATGACAATGCTGCGGTGGCTCTGCTAAGATATCAAGGAAGAGCATTTACGAAAGAAACATTTGCAAACTTGAGTTTCCTTCTTCCGTCTTTTTATTTTTGTGATTTTTCCTGAGCGGAGGTTTTCTAAATGTAACCAAGAGACTTCCTTTCCTGCTCGCTCTGCTCAGTGGCTCAACGGATATCTAACATTTGTTTGTAACTTTTATTTGTTATTTTTCCTATAAAAATGTTAGACTTGAGAGGGTCCATGTTCATTGCGCTCTTTACATTCATCGCGTTCCTTGCGGTCAACGCGTTTTGGGCTTCATGCTGAGGACGGCAGCTCGAGAGACTTTACCGAGAGACCAGTCCTGACCCATTTAGCTAGAATAGGTAATTATGAGAATAACGATTTTGCTAATGATTGATTTTCCATTTGAATTTATTTAGATAAACAAGCATTTGTTTCAATATTAGTGTTGGGTGTTTATTCCTTTGTCGTTTATTGAGTTTCAAATGTATTTCCTATGTTCAAAATCATGACTCAAGGCAATGTCATTAAGGTCGCATTGACCTCATTGTAGATGCAGATTGGTTTAGGTTTTCTCTCCTATATTCAGTGTGGATAGAGTAATAGTGTGAATTTTGTGTTATGGGCCCTAGCGTATGATGAGTGATTGTGTGTGTGACTGTAGATTTACTCTGTCCGTGGAAGCAGGGAGAATTTATATGCGCAGATCTGCAGCACTACCACTCCTTCTTATGATAAACGTATGGCACACCTGAAGCCATCTTGATTGGAATAAAGTGACAACTCTTAAAACATTTAATGTAAAAAGGAACAAAATGAGAGGGTTCATTTTGCCATAGAATGTATGATTAGTGCTGCAGAAAGAAAAATTAGGGCACATTATGAGTGACTTCTCAAATCCTCTTCTATTTCATTAAAGAATTCTGACATGCAGACTGAAACATGCACTTTCAATACCAGCAGAAGACTTCCCTGGTGAGCAGTAGCTTTACTACAGTGATCTAATGAGCAACTAGAGTGCTAACATTCTGAATTTATGGCAAATGTGTGACACATCTGAGTGCCTTCTTCATTGAATCAAAGTAAAAAACTGACAGTATGCCTACTGAGGAGACTGTAGTAAATGAGGAAATTAGGAAACTTCATAACAAGTCTCCCAAGATGGCCACCTGAGACAAAAGAGCCCAAATGTAGCACAAATATCACCGAGATGTAGCCCAAGTATAGCCCAATGACAGAAATCCCAGAGTGTTTTAAAGAACAACTAGAGCGCTGACAGTCTTACTTATGACAAAAGTATGGCACACCTGAAGCCATCTTAATTGGATAAAGTGTTAACACTTAAAACATTTAATTTGCAAAGGAACAAAATGAGGGGGTTCATTTTGCCATAGAAATTATGATTAGTGCTGCAGAAAGAAAAATTAGGGCACATTTTGACTTCTCAAATCCTCTTCTATTTCATTAAAAATGTCTGACATGCAGACTGAAACATGCACTTTGAATACCAGCAGCAGACTTCCCTGGTGAGCAGTAGCTTTACTACAGTGATCTAATGAGGAACTAGAGTGCTACCATTCAGAATTTAAGGCAAATGTGTCACATCTGAATGCCTTCTTGATGGAACCAAAGTAAACAAGCATTGAAAATGCAATAGGTCTCGCCCTCGTTTAAGATAAAGCAATTCTGTTTGTAATTAGGTGGCTTTTTAGCTTTGCTTTTATTAGTGTTTTTCAAAATTTCATGTACATAACATGCATATATGTATATGTATGCATGCATTTATATTTGTATTTATATAGATATGCAGATAATATATATGTTTATATATGTATGTATATATATATACACATACATATATATAAATGCATATGCATATATGTGCATATGTGTGCGTGTAGAGAGAGGTAGAGAGAGGTAGAGAGTTAGAGGTGTAGAGGAAGAGACGTAGAGGTAGAGAGGTAGAGGTAGAGAGGTAGAGAGGTAGAGATTAGTAGAGAGAGAGGTAGAGAAAGGTAGAGAGGGAGAGAGTAGAGGATGAGTAATAGAGAGTAGAGAGTATAGAGAGAGTAGTAGAGAGTAGTAGAGAGAGTAGCAGAGAGTGAGTAGGAGAGAGTAGTAGAGTGAGTAGTAGAGAGTAGTAGAGAGTGAGAAGTAGAGAGTAGTAGAGAGGGAGTAGTAGAGGGAGTAGTAGAGAGTAGTAGAGAGTGAGTAGTAGAGAGTAGTAGAGAGTGAGTATTAGAGAGTGAGTAGTAGAGAGTAGTAGAGAGTGAGTAGTGGAGACTGAGTAGCAGAGAGAGAGTAGTAGAGAATGAGTAGTAGAGAATGAGTAGTGGAGTGAGTAGTAGAGAGTAGTAGAGAGAGTAGTAGAAAGTGAGTAGTAGAGAGTAGTAGAGAGTGAGTAGTATAGAGTAGTAGAGAGTAGTAGAGAGAGAGTAGTAGAGAGTGAGTAGTAGAGAGTGAGTAGTAGAGAGTGAGTAGTAGAGAGAGAGTAGTAGAGAGTGAGTAGTAGAGAGTAGTAGAGAGTGAGTAGTAGAGAGTAGTACAGAGTGAGTAGTAGAGAGTGATTAGTAGAGAGTAGTGGAGTAGTAGAGAGTGAGTAGTAGAGAGTGAGTAGTAGAGTTAGTAGTAGGGAGTAGTAGAGAGTGAGTAGTAGAGTGAGTAGTAGAGAGCAAGTAGTAGAGAGTGTGTAGTAGAGAGAGAGTAGTAGAGAGTAGTAGAGAGTGAGTAGTAGAGAGTGAGTAGTAGAGAGAGTAGTAGAGAGTAGTAGAGTAGTAGAGAGTGAGTAGTAGAGAGTAGTAGAGAGTGAGTAGCAAAGAGAGTAGTAGAGAGTAGTAGAGTGAGTAGTAGAGGGTGAGTAGTAGAGAGATAGAGTAGTAGAGAGTGAGTGGTAGAGAGTAGTAGAGTGAGTAGTAGAGAGTAGTAGAGAGTGAGTAGTAGAGAGAGTAGTAGAGTGAGTAGTTGAGAGTGAGTAGTAGAGAGTGAGTAGTAGAGAGTAGTAGAGTAGTAGAGAGTGAGTAGTAGAGAGTGAGTAGTAGAGAGTAGTAGAGTGAGTAGTAGAGAGGGAGTAGAAGAGAGAGAGTAGTAGAGACAGAGTAGTAGAGAGTAGTAGAGAGTGAGTAGTAGAGTAGTAGAGAGTGAGTGGTAGAGAGTAGTAGAGAGTAGTAGAGAGTGAGCAGTAGAGAGTAGTAGTAGAGAGTAGTAGAGTAGTAGAGAGTAGTAGAGAGTGAGTAGTAGAAAGTAGTAGCGAGTGAGTAGTAGAGAGTGAGTAGTTTAATTTAAAAGGAACACAATGAGGAGGTTCATTTTGCCATAGCAATTACGATTAGTGAGGAAAAAAGAAAAATTAGGGCACATTTTGAGTGACTTCTCAAATCCTCTTCTATTTCATTAAAAAATTCTGACATGCAGACTGAAACATGCACTTTCAATACCAGCAGCAGACTTCCCTGGTGAGCAGTAGCTTTACTACAGTGATTCAATGAGCAACTAGAGTGCTCCCATTCAGAATTTATGGAAAATGTGTGACACATCTGAATGCCTTCTTGATGGAATCAAAGTAAACAAGCATTGAAAATGCAATAGGTCTCGCCCTCGTGTAAGTTAAAGCAATTCTGTTTGTAATTAGGTGGCTTTTTAGCTTTGCTTGTATTAGAGTTTTTCAAACTTTCATGTACATACCAAGCATATGTATGCATATATGTATATGTATATGTTTGCATGAATTTATATTTATATAGATATGCAGATTATATTTATATGTTTATATAAGTATATATATATACACATACATATATATATATATACATATATATATGAGCATATGTGTGCATGTACAGAGAGGTAGAGAGGTAGAGGTGTATAGGTAGAGGTGTAGAGGTAGAGAGGTAGAGGTAGAGAGGTAGAGAGTAGTAGAGAGAGAGGTAGAGAGGTAGAGAGTAGAGAGCGAGTAATAGAGAGTAGAGAGTGAGTAGTAGAGTGTAGTAGAGAAAGTATCAGAGAGTGAGTAGTAGAGAGTAGTAGAGTGAGTAGTAGAGAGTGAGTAGTAGAGAGTGAGTATTAGAGAGTGAGTAGTAGACAGTAGTAGAGAGTGAGTAGTAGAGTGAGTAGTAGAAAGTAGTAGAGAGTAGTAGAGAGTGAATAGTAGAGAGTAGTAGAGAGTAAGTAGTAGAGAGTGAGTAGTAGAGAGTAGTAGAGAGTGAGTAGCAGAGTGAGTAGTAGAGAGTAGTAGAGAGAGAGTAGTAGAGAGTGAGTAGTAGAGAGTAGTAGAGAGTGAGTAGTAGAGAGTGGTAGAGAGTGAGTCGTAGAGAGTAGTAGAGAGTGAGTAGTAGAGAGTGAGTAGAAGAGAGAGAGTAGTAGAGAGCAGTAGAGTAGTAGATAGTGAGTAGTAGAGAGTAGTGGAGTAGTAGAGAGTAGTAGAGAGTGAGTATTAGAGTGAGTACTAGAGAGTAGTAGAGAGCGAGTAGCAGAGAGCAAGTAGTATAGAGAGTAGTAGAGAGTGAGAAGTAGAGAGAGTAGTAGAGTAGTAGAGAGTGAGTAGTAGAGTGAGTAGTAGAGAGTAGTTGAGAGCGAGTAGTAGAGAATCAGTAGTGGAGAGTGAGCAGTAGAGAGTAGTAGAGAGTGAGTAGTAGAGAGTGAGTAGTACAGAGTAGTACAGAGTGAGTAGTAGAGAGTAGTAGAGTGAGTAGTAGAGAGTGAGTAGTAGAGAGAGAGTAGTAGAGAGTGAGTAGTAGAGTAGTAGAGAGTGAGTGGTAGAGAGTTGGAGAGAGTAGTAGAGTGAGTAGTAGAGAATACTAGAGAGTGAGTAGAAGAGCGAGTAGTAGAGAGTAGTAGAGTAGTAGAGAGTGAGTAGTAGAGAGTGAGTAGCAGAGAGAGTAGTAGAGAGTGAGTAGTAGAGAGTGAGTAGTAGAGAGCGAGTAGTAGAGAGTGAGTAGTGGAGAGTGAGTAGTAGAGAGCGAGTAGTAGAGAGTGAGTAGTAGAGAGTGAATAGTAGAGAGTGAGTAGTAGAGAGAGAGTAGTAGAGAGTGAGTAGTAGAGAGAAGTAGAGTGAGTAGTAGAGAGTGAGTAGTAGAGAGTAGTAGAGAGAGAGTAGTAGAGAGTGAGTAGTAGAGAGAGAGTAGTAGAGTAGTAGAGAGTGTGTGCTAGAGAGCAGCAGAGAGTAGTAGAGTGAGTAGTAGAGAGTAGTAGAGAGTGAGTAGTAGAGAGTGAATAGTAGAGAATAGTAGTAGAGAGTAGTAGTAGAGAGAGAGTAGTAGAGAGTGTAGTAGAGAGTAGTAGCGAGTGAGTAGTAGAGAGTAGTAGAGAGTGAGTAGTAGAGTAGTAGAGAGTGAGTGGTAGAGAGTAGTAGAAAGTAGTAGAGTGAGTAGTAGAGAGTGAGTAGTAGAGAGTGAATAGTAGAGAGTAGTAGAGAGTGAGTAGTAGAGAGTAGTAGAGCATGAGTAGTAGAGAGTGAGTAGTAGAGAGTGAGTAGTAGAGAGTAGTAGCGAGTGAGTAGTAGAGAGTGAGTAGTAGAGTAGTAGAGAGTGAGTAGTTGAGAGTGAGTAGTAGAGAGTGAGTAGTAGAGAGTAGTAGAGTAGTAGAGAGTGAGTAGTAGAGAGTAGTAGAGAGTGAGTAGTAGAGAGTGAGTAGTAGAGAGAGAGTAGTAGAGAGTAGTAGAGAGTAGTCAGTCAGTGTCAGTCAGTGTCAGTCAATGTCAGTCAGTCAGTGTCAGTCAGTCTGTCAGTGTCAGTCAATCAGTGTCAGTCAGTGTCAGTCAATCAGTGTCAGTTAGTCAGTGTCAGTTAATCAGTGTCAGTCAGTCAGTGTCAGTCAATCAGTGTCAGTCAGTGTCAATCAGTGTCAGTCAGTCAGTGTCAGTCAGTCAGTGGCAGTCAGTCAGTATCAGCTAGAGCAGCTCTGCTGACCTGGTTGTCTGGCTCTAAAGCAGCTCTGCTGACCTGGTTCTCTCTCTCTAAAGCAGCTCTGCTGACCTGGTTTCTCTGGCTCTACAGCTGGTCTGCTGACCTGGTTCTCTGGCTCTAGCGCAGCTCTGCTGACCTAGTTCTTATGCTACAGAGCAGCTCTGCTGATCTAGTTCTCTGGCTCTACAACAGCTCTGCAGACCTGGTTCTCTGGCTCTAAAGCAGCTCCGTTGACCCAGTTCTATGGCTCAGAAGCAGTTCTGCTGACATGGTTCTCTGGCTCTATAGAAGCTCTGCTGACCTGGTTCTCTCCCTCTAAAGCAGCTCTACTGACCTGGTTTCTCTGGCTCTGCAGCAGCTCTGCTGACCTGGTTCTCTGGCTCTAGAGCAGCTCTGTTGACCTGGTTCTTAGGCTCTAGAGCATCTCTACTGACCTGGTTCTCTGGCTCTAAAGCAGCTCTGCTGACCTGGTTCTATGGCTCTAAAGCAGCTCTGCTGATTTGGTTCTCTGGCTCTAGAGTAGCTCTGCTGACCTGGTTCTCTGGCTCTAAAGCAGATCTGCTAACCTGGTTCTCTGGCTCTAAAGCAGCTCTGCTGGCCTGGTTCTCTGGCTCCAAAGCAGCTCTGCTGACCTGGTTCTCTCCCTCTAAAGCAGCTCTGCTGACCTGGTTTCTCTGGCTCTACAGCAGCTCTGCTGACCTCGTTCTCTGACTCTAGAGCAGCTCTGCTGACCTAGTTCTTAGGCTCTAGAGCAGCTCTGCTGACCTAGTTCTCTGGCTCTACAGCAGCTCTGCTGACCTGGTTTTCCGCACTCACGACGCACGCACCCGACTTAGCGAAAATATATTTAAAAATAATATAAGTTTCTTATAAGTACAAATATATTATGTTGATGAATATCTTACATAATCTCTTGCCTTAATATGTATATTAAAGACACATACATATCATTTTGGAACATAAATTTTTTTTGCGGGAGTCGCGCACCCAGCGCGCCTCAGCACGTATATGATGTCACGCGGGACCCGCAAGCGCGCAAACATCTCATACCCTAATGCGCATGTGTCGCGAATGCTCGGGAGCAGGAGTCGCAGACTGGTCGCATACCAATCGCGCATATCATGTGATATTAAATGTATATGATGTAACTGAAAAACACGCAGCTGTCGCACACCATAGGAGGATCCTTCATGACTTTTCTAAAATGGCGGCTAGAATGCGCGCACCCACCGTGATGTGTACACTTTGAGTGCGCGACTGCGAAAAAAATTGGATTTTTTTTTTAAAGAAAATGATATAAATATATTAAAATAAAAAATGAAAACAAGAAAATTAATCAATATTTCAGTTTTAATTAAAAAATGTTTTTTTGCAATTTTCAGAAAAATATATAATGCTATTTAATGAATAAAATATTTATAAATGAACAGTTAAAAAACTGTAGAAAATCAGCACAAAAAAATAGATATAACTACTATCACACTTAAAAGTTAGCATTTAAAAAACCTTTGAAATTCACTGAAAAACCATAGGTTTCAGGGGTGTTATAGTTAGTTGCCCATTTCACTCGTACAAAACCATAGAAATTCCTCCGTTAAAGTTAGTTCTGCTAACTATAAATCACGCGCCCGCAATGCACTGCGGATGATGTCACATATTGCATCATTCATGACATGGTCAGTGACATCACTGATGACATCACTGATGACATCATCCACTTGACAATCCGATACACCACATCATACACTAGTATAACCTTTCATCACTCACTGTAAAATACAGAGTACCATATTTGAAACCATTGACACACCAATACCAGTTACTACATACCCACTCACTGATTCCTAAGTCTACACACACAACTACCCATTCAACAACAGAATCATCTATACATGCAGTCATTAATTAATAGAACACTCTCAAATGCACTTATACACATATATAGACATTGACACATCAGCAGTCATCTTAGTCGGTTATGCAGTCATCCTACTCACTCATGAAAAAAATGTATCGCACTTAAATTTACTCACTTACACAATTATCCAACGACACCTCATTTATTCAAACACATAGTAATTCATCGTTAATATGTTAAAAAAGCACCATCACAATTATACACTCATTCATATATTTACTCTCACAATCACTGACTTTTACACAAACTTATTTATATACACCAACTCTCACATACAATGCCTTTTATTTTTTTACTTTGTTGAAGATGTACAACTAAAACATATATTCGCTCACCAACACACAAATAAATACACTCCGTCACCCAAACAACTGGTTCCACATGCACTCTTAAACCCATACACCTAGTCAATCAACCATTCACACATCTATGCATAGAGTTACACACACCCCATCCAACCACACACAAACTCAGTGTCCCATACAAATACTCACCCAACTAATCAATAACTAATATACACACTCATGTAGTTAGTGACCAACTGAGGCAGCATGTTATACAACATCAGAGACAGTGCTGAACACATTCACATAGTTTAGTTACTAATCCATGTATTAAGTGAGACACTTTTAATTACTCACTTAAAAAGACAGTCAGACAGCTACTAAATCCTCCATCCAGACAGATATATATCCACTCAATCTTCAATACAGATTGGTATATATATATAATAAATATTTAAATTTCAAACTAAACCACATTCAGTGGATGATGTCATCAGTGATGTCATCAGTGATGTCATTTGAGATGTCATCATTGATGTCACTGACCATGTCATGAATGATGTAATATGTGACATCATCAGCAGTGCATTGTGGGCGCGTGAGTTATAGTTAGCAGAACTAACTATAACGGAGGAATTTCTATGGTTTTGTAGTAGTGAAATGGGCAGCTAACTATAACACCCCTGAAACCTATGTTTTTTTCTGTGAATATATATATATATATACACATACACACGCACACACACACACACATATGCACACACAGACACACATGCACACACATTAGAAAAGCATTTTTGGTTTTCTTAACTCTGGCGCCGTTCGATGAATCTTCATAAAACTTTCAAATTAAAAAAACATTTTCAGATTCCCGCACTTCATTTCAAAATACCTCCTGGGTTTCGCCAAGGTCCGGAGGGGGTGACATAAACTATTTATTTTAGGGAGAATTGCATGTCCCCCCTCCCCGAGCCTCTGTGAGGCACCTCAGACCTCATCCCCTGGGGGCTGAAATGAATATAAAATGTAGAGTAGGCCACCCTCAAAGAGCACAAAAGGGCCTACAGGACCCCATCCTCTGATGCCCCCCTCCCAATGCCTCTAGAGGGACAGTTAACCCCACCATTTTGGCCGGGTCAGTTACTGTGTCCTGAGAAGCCCACCCTCAAGACACAGTACTTTCCCTGCCCGCACCAGCGCAGGCAGGGAAACATATTTTTGCTCTCCTGTGGTGGGAGCATTTTTAAATCTCCTGCCAGGCAGGAGCGAACATGCCTTCCCATTTTGAAGGGGTACAGACAGGGAAGGCAAGTCTACTACCAGCTGGTGGGAAATTAAAGGCAGGCAGTGAAAACTATATTTCTCCCGCACGGAGATAACAAGCATAAATAGCTCTTTTCTCCAGGTGGGAGCAATGCTGGCTTCCGCACCATGTGGAAAGCTGGACGGGCACTCAGGCGCCCCCACCTATAATTAAGAGAGGTCCCAGGGATGGGGTCCTTGTGTCCCCAAAAGGCTCAGGGATGGGGTCGCTTGGGCCTACTCCCCAATTTAATGACATTCGGCCCCAATTGATGGGCTCCCAGTGGGTAATAAGGTTCAGAAAGAGGGGCTTTACACCCCATCCCCTTTTTTATGGTAATTAGCCCTAGGGGATGGGGTCTCCAGGGCCTAGTAAGGCTGAGGGAACGGTCCTTCCCTAGCATTAATACTGTTTTTGAAATGTATAGAAAGAAATGAGGGACGTAACAACAAGAGAGAGTAGGAGGTAAACGCCTTGATGTCTTTATTTAGAAAGAAGTTAGGCACTTTAGAATGGTGTGTAGAGTTAGAAAAAAAATGTAATTGTTTTTTAAGGTTTTAAAAATGTTACTTCCTTGAAAACTATGCACGAAGTTCTACTGTACCTATTGAAATAAAAACTCCACTACATTCTACAAGACATCGCTTTATTCTGTGACACACCACTCCACTCTATGACACTCCACTCCACTATACATCACTCCACACCACTCCACACTACGACAAGGCATTGCATTCTACAACATGCCACTCCACTCTATGGTTGCCACTTCACTCAATGACACACTATAGCACTCCACTCCACTTTATGTCACTCCTCACGTTCCACTCTACGCCACTCCACTGAATGCTACTCGACTCTAAAATACTCAATGACATTCCACTCTATGAAACCCTACTCCACTGTACTCTACCACAGACCATTCTACTCTACACCACTCTACAATAATCGACTCCTCTCTATGCCCCTACACTTTCTGCCACTCTACACAACTCTACTCTACTCTAGAACACTCCACTCCACTCTGTGACTCTCCCCACCACTGCATGACACTTTA
Organism: Triturus cristatus; assembly: GCF_964204655.1. Classification (NCBI taxonomy): domain Eukaryota; kingdom Metazoa; phylum Chordata; class Amphibia; order Caudata; family Salamandridae; genus Triturus; species Triturus cristatus. The sequence goes on along the minus strand of NC_140587.1, from coordinate 943,143,244 downwards.
TGCTATTCCAGCCCACTCTTCTCCCCTCTATCCCACTCCACTCTACAATGCTATACTCTGTGTTGCTCTGACACTCTACTCCACTCTACTGCACTCTATACAGCTGCCTCTACATCACTCCATGCCACTTTACTCCACTCTAAACTATGACACACTACTACAACACTTTACTCCACTTTAAGCCACTGTACGACACTCCACAATATGCCATTTCACTTTAGGCCATTCCACTGTACTCCACTCTTCGACACTCTACTACACTCTGTGACAATCCACGGCTCTGCACTCTACAACATGCTACTTCAATCTATGCCACTCTATGACACACTACTCAACTGTAAGCAACTCCTTCTACACCACTCCATGTCTACTCTATGACACAATGCTTCACTCTACTCCATTCTACTTCACTACTCCACTCTAGCCATTGTACGACACTCCACAACACATTACTCCATTTTACGTTATGACACACCACTCCACTGTACGACTTTCCACGCCACTCTGCCACCGTCTATGACCCTTCACTCTAAACACTCTACAACACTCCACTCTGCTCTGTGACATGCCACTTTACTCTATGACATGCCACTCATCTCTATGGCACTCCACTCTATGACACTTTACAACATGCCACTCACTACTTAAGGATGCTTCACTCCAGTCTGCACCATTCTACTCTTGAAACTTCAATAAAAAAAAGAAAGGTTTAAGATTACTTATAGTTAGAAAAACAATCTATTATTTCTATACAAAACCAACTTAAACTACACAACCATTGAGTTATATTTTGCACCCCACCCGAAACTTAATATAACTTGCACACCTCCATACACAGTGTTGTGAACTTGCTAGCCACAGTAAATAAACTATAACTCGCCCCTCTACCATGCACAGTGTTCTCATAAATTATGTAATTTCAGCTGTAGAGAGTCTTGACATGAATTGTATTATTTAACATGCTGTTAGTGATTTAATATGAAAGCGGATACGGAGTACATAGGGAAGGCTCAAGATTTCCACTAATGCATTTTCCATAGACTTTTGTTTTGGATGTTTGGGGGGTGTGTGTGTTTGGATATATATATATCCAACCTCCTGCTGCGCCATGCCGATCCACTTCCAGCAGTGCTGGTGCCTGCGATGCCGGAAGCTGCCATCAATATTTATTTGGGCATAGTAATTCTGGGGAATCCAGAAGAAACAAAGCGGCACACCTGAGGAAAGCACAATAACCTTTATTTTGCACAAACAAATGACGTGTTTCGGCGAAGCCTTTCTCAAGTAATACAGTGATGTCATTTCAGATGTCATCAGTGATGTCACTGACCATGTCATCAGCAGTGCACTGCGGGGGCGCGAGTTATAGTTAGCTGAACTAATTATAACGGGGGAATTTCTAGGGTTTTGTACTTAGGGAAATGTCCAGCTAACTATAACGCCCCTGAAACCTATGGTTTTTTCTGTGAATTTCTAAGGTTTTTTAAATGCCAATTCCTAACTATAACGCCCCTGAAACCAAAGTTATTTTCAGTGAATTTCAAAGGTTTTTTAAATGCTAATTCCTAACTATATCAGGCCTGAAACCTATGTTTTTTCAGTGAATTTCAAAGGTTTTGTAAATGACAATTTTGAATGTAGTAATTTTTATACTGATGTTTTTATACTGATTTACTATATTTTTTTAACTATTTATTTTTAGATATATTTTTTTTAATTACATTATAATTACATTATACATTTTCTGGTCAAACTACAGGATAATCTTATTTCAGTACCCCCTCCTTTGATCGTCGGAGGTGACTTTAATGTGCGGTTGGACCCGGTTAAGGATAGGTCTAATCAGAGTCATACTATCGGCACTCCAAGATCTCGAAGGGTTATGAAAAGCCTCCTTTTAAATATCAATATGGTGGATGTTTGGAGATCCAAGATGGGGAGTGTTCAGGGTTTCACCTTTTATAGTAAAAAGTATCATCATTCGGCCAGGATAGATTATGTACTGATAAATAAGGAGGCTCTGGACAGGGTCCTCAATATCTCCATCCTTCCGAGTCATCTTTCAGACCACGCACCCTTACTTCTGCAATATTCCATGAGTAACACACGCCCGCAATCAAGGTGGACCCTGAATAGAGTATTCCTCTCAGATCCAGGGATCATCCAGGCAGCTAAAGAGGCTACAACTGAATTTTTTGTTTTTAATATTGATTCTGCCTCAATCGACCAGGTTTGGGAGGCATATAAAGCTAATCTGAGAGGGGTGTTGGGTAGTCAAATTGGAATCAAAAATAAAAATAAAATCCGGGAATTACAGTCATTAGAGCTAAGAATATCTGCCCTTGAAAAAGAAAGGAACTGTATTAACCCTGAGAGGACTAGGGATATGGATAAGTTAGAGAAAGAACTTGAGGACGCTCGACAGAATCTCAGGATTTTTTTAGATGAGAAATGTAAGGCCCAGTGGCGTGTACGGAATATGGAGAATTTTGAATATGGGGAAAGAGCCGGAGCACTACTGGCCTGGAAAGCTAGATTAGATCGGGCAAAAAACGATATAAATGAACTCATTATAGACAGTAGTGGTACTAAATCTAGCACACAAGTAGAAATGCAGGAATGTCTTCGGTCTCTTTTCTCAAAGTTGTATAGTGAAGACATTACTCCCTCCGCTGAATCAATCAGCTCATGGTTAAAGGATAGGTCTTTACCTATGTTAACAGAAGCCGCCAAACGCCGCTTAGAAGCACCTATCTCTATTGAGGAGATAAGAGCCCAAATTAAGAGGGCAAAAAATAAGAAAGCGGCAGGTCTTGATTCTCTCCCTAATGAGGTCTATAAATTGTTAGTAGAAGAACTCCTCCCAATTCTCCATACACTCTTTAATGCAGTTCATAGTACCTCCGGGGTGGTCCCCAGATCATGGAAAGAAGCCATAATAGTTTTAATATTGAAACCAGGAAAGAATCCTCTGGCGGCAGATTCTTATCGTCCAATCTCTCTGCTGAATGCCGACTATAAAATCTTTGTGGGCATTTTAGCAGAGAGATTGGCAAAACTGGCACCAAGTCTAATAAATATAGATCAGAAGGGTTTTATGGTCGGGAGATTTATCCAGGAGCAAACCCAAATTCTGATTGGGAATATAGATTTGGCAGAGATCAGAGGTGACCCCTTGGCGGTAGTGGCCTTAGATGCCGCTAAGGCCTTTGATCGAGTATGTTGGAACTTCCTATGGGGAGCGTTAGAGACAGCAGGTATAGGCCCGATATTTATCCAGACTTTAAAAAATTGTTATGCTGGGGCATCAGCGAAAATTTTACTAAATGGTTCCCTGATCCCCAGCTTTGAAATAAGGAGAGGAACAAGGCAGGGATGTCCTTTGTCCCCTCTCTTGTTCAAAATATATATTGAACCTTTGGCGCAAATAATTAGGAACGATAAAGATATAAGTCCATTTGTATCACAGGATTATGAAAGTAAAATTGCACTTTACGCCGATGATATTATTATCTACACCAGTGACCCCAATATAGCGATTCCCCGGATTGAGATATTGCTGCAAGAGTTCGGTGCATACTTAGCAAATCCGGATAAAACAGAAATTATGTGTTGGAACACTACATATAGCTTAGGTTCTGAGAGTGGGGAGTTTAAATATCTCGGAATAAAAATAGTGAAAGACCTGAAGAAAATACCTCTCCTAAATATAGCCAAAATTGAAAAAGACATAGATTATCTCCTTGCTAGGTGGAAGAACCTTCCTATGACGATATATGGAAGAGTAAACCTAGTAAAGATGTCAGTTCTTCCAAAATTGACCTACCTCTTCAATACGATCCCCCTCACTTTTCCACCAAAAAGTATCAGTAAAATTCAGGGCAAAATAGGAAGCTTCATATGGGCGCAGAAGAGTGCAAGACTTTCATGGAAAAAACTAAGAAGAAAGCTTCTGAAGGGTGGCCTGGCCCTACCAGATATTAATTGGTATCTAATTGCATTCCAGTTCAAGGGCACTAGGATGCTATTAACAACCCCGGTAGAATCTAGATGGGGCAGGCTATTGGAGGAAATGATTTCAGCGGAGGGGGACTTTGGACAAAGTGGGTTTCTGTATAAATTCGGGGCCCCCAGATTCTTTAAACGTGTACGCCTTAAAGTTTTAAAAACTGCTTTATTAAACTGGTACAAAATAAGGCGAACTCTGGGTATAGGCTATTACTCCCACTTTGCACCAATTTGGGATTCACCAGGGACCCCAGAGTGTCTGAAGGACGGCCTTGCTATCCCTATAAGAAAGGCGGGTTTGGGGAGATGGTCCGACCTGGTGGACTCAGAGGGGGTACTCTCAAGGGAGCTGCTAGAGGCCAAGATTGGCTTCACCCTTTCGAGGTTCAAATACCTTCAGTTAAGATCATGGTATGAGGCAGAAGTGAGTGAAATCAAAGGGAATTGGGACATGGAACATCTATTTCAGGGCCCTCACGTAAGGAAAAAAGAAATATCCCAATGGTTTATAAATCTGCTTGAGGCGGAGGATAGAGAGATCCCGCCCCAAGCATCGGTGTGGAGCCCTCTCCTTCAAGTCCACCCCTTTGAAGCACGTTATGAATCTTCCTTTAAGTTACTCTATAGATACATAAGGCCTGCTAGGCTGAAAAAAAATCATTTTTTTGTGCTGAACAGGCTTTATTATACCCCCGCCAGAATTGCTAGGTTTGCCCCGGTCCCGACTCCACATTGCCCCAGATGTAAATATGACAAAGCGGATGATATACATATGTTTTTTGAATGTATAGAATTGTGTTCATTTTGGAGGAATGTGGGGGATATTTTGACTCCCATTTTTGATATAGAATTGGAAGTTGATGTCAACCTTGTATTCTTTGGCTCAAACGACTCTATAAAGGAAGCACTGTCCCAATTAGAAAAGGGATTACTAATATATCTAATTATTTTGGCTAGGAGAGAGATATGCCTAAGGTGGAAGGATCCGACTCCTCCCAAAAGAGAAGACTGGGTAAAAGCCGCGCTGAATATGGCTTGTTTGAATCAGGGAGATAAGACAGAAGTAGACGGTAACATCTGGTCCCCCCTATTAGTGTGGGGAGGTGAGGTCGCTTGCAACTGATTAATCGCTAGTGCCATGAAGGCTGAATCCTGGTCCAATGATTACACCTATCCTCAACAGCATGGGGAAGCCCAAGGGGGCAGCGACTAAGGCAGTGAGTTGAAGGGCGCCCAGTTTCTTAATTCTCGGCTTGTAAAATCTGCCTAGGTTTAAAGGTGAGATGAGGACAAAAAGAAAAAAAAAAAATAATAATAATAATTACATTATACATTACAATACAAAATATACTTTCTCAGAATGAATTACTTTAGTTTAAATACTTGGCAAATAGGCAACAGACTTTTAAGTACAGTAGTTACAGTTGTTGCAATGGGCAATACAATTTCAAACACAAAGCAACATTGAGCTCAATGTGAATTTCTAGTGAAATGCAATTAGTTACTTTATGGATTACTTTTCTAACCAAAGGACTGGATCCTAGATTCAGTCCTTGGACATCTCCTGTAAACAGTTGAGTAAAAGCGCTTTGGTTACAGTAGTTATTTTTAAGGAATATTATTGTATTTTAAAAGTTGACACTTAGAATTTTTTTCACATAGAATCACCAATGTTATCCTATGGCAGAATATTCACTTAGCAGGTAAGTAGTGTTATCATTACTTTTTCTTATTCAGTGGTGGATCCTGGATCCAGCACTGGCCAACCTCCTGTAAACAGTTGAAAGAATGTGTTTAAGTCATGCAGACGATTTTTTAGGAATATTTTTAGTTTGTGAAAATAGACACTTAGAAACTTTTCTGATGAAAACCACACAATGGATTCCTATGGAAGGAAATACAAGTTACTAGTAAGTACGCTTAGAATTACTCTTCTGGGTCAGTGCTGGGCTAAAAGATGCAGCCATGGGTTCTCTCCTGATAACAGGTGAGTAAATCGGAATTCGTAGTTCGGCTGATTTTAGAGGAATATTTGTACGTTTCAAAAATGGACACTGAAAATTTTCTGGTGAAAACCACACAATGGATTCCTATGGAAGGAAATACAAGTTACTGGTAAGTACGCTTAGAGTTACTTTTCAGGGTCTGTGCTGGGCTAAAAGATGCAGCACTGGGTTCTCTTCTGATTACAGGTGAGTAAATCGGAATTCGTAGTTCGGCTGATTTTAGAGGAATATTTCTACGTTTCAAAAATGGACACAGAAAAGTTTCTGGTGAAAACCACACAATGGATTCCTATGGAAGGAAATACAAGTTACTGGTAAGTACGCTTAGAATTATTTTTCAGGGTCAGTGCTGGGCTAAAAGATGCAGCACTGGGTTCTCTCCTGATTACAGGTGAGTAAATCGGAATTCGTAGTTCGGCTGATTTTAGAGGAATATTTGTACGTTTCAAAAACGGACAATTAGAAAATTTTCTGCTGAAAACCACACAATGGATTCCTATGAAAGGAAATACAAGTTACTGGTAAGTACGCTTAGAATTATTTTTCAGGGTCAGTGCTGGGCTAAAAGAGGCAGCCCTGGGTTCTCTCCTGATAACAGGTGAGTAAATCGGAATTTGTAGTTCGGCTGATTTTAGAGGAATATTTGTACAATGGTAAAGGAAGGGGGCGGGGCCTGAGGTGACGTGTGCAAACACGCCCTGTGGCGCATTTTAAGTTGGGGAATTAATTCCTCTTCAATCCTGCGGTCCCCTGGGGGCCAACTAGCCCACCAGGTACCTCCAGTATGCGTCAGGGAGCTGCGTTGCAGAGCGGTGTTCAGAGGCCACGCCCCTTTTTACAACACTCTGCAACGCAGCTCCGTGGTGCTTCCTGGAGGTACCTGGTGGGCTAGTTGGCCCCTAGGGGACCTCTGGATTGAAGAGGAATTAATTCCCTAAATTAAAACGCGCCACAGGGCGTGTTTGCACACATATCACCTCAGGCCCCGCCCCCTACCTTCACCACTGTGCAAATGCGCCCTGTGGCATGTTTTAAGTTGGGGGATTAAGTCCCCTTGAATTCTGAGGTCCCCTGGCAGCCAACTTGCCCACCAGGTACCTCCAGAATGCTCCAGGGAGCTGCATTGCAGAGAGGTGTTCAGAGGCCACGCCCCTTTTTACAACACTCTGCAACGCAGCTCCGTGGCGCTTACTGGAGGTACCTGGTGGGCTAGTTGACCACTAGGGGACCTCTTGATTGAAGAGCAATGAATTCCCAACTTAAAACGCGCTACAGGGCGTGTTTGCACAATATCACCTCAGGCCCCGCCCCCTACCTTCACCACTGTGCAAGCGCGCCCCGTGGCGCGTTTTAAGCTGGGGGATTAAGTCCCCTTGAATCTTGAGGTCCCCTAGCGGCCAACTAGGCCACCAGGTACCTCCAGTAAGCGCCACGGAGCTGTGCTGCAGAGAGGTGTAAAAAGGGGTGTGGCCTCATTACACTTCTCTGCAATGCAGCCCCCTGGCGCATACTGGAGGTTCCTGGTGGGCTAGTTGGCCCCCAGGGACCCCCAGTATTCAAGGGGAATTAGTTCCCCCTCTGCAAACACGCCAGGAGGAGCGTTTGCCAAGTGGTTTAAGGAGGGGGCCTGGCCTCCGGCCCGATCCCGATCCCGATCTTTTCTGCCGGCATTGCTTTTTGACATGGGGAGCAGCTAACATGCTGCTCCCCATGTGGAAAAGCAATCAGCTTTGCTTCATTGAAGCGAGAGCAGGTTTCCCTGCTCTCGCTTCAATGAAGCAAAGCAGTTTGCAATGACAGGGCGGGAGCCGTGAGGCTCCCGCCCTGTCATTGCAAACAGCAGTGTCCCGGGGGTGGGCACCCCGGGACACTGCAGGAGCCGGCCTTGGGGGGTGGCTGTCCCCAGGGCCATCATTGGCTCCAGGAGGGGGGGCCGCGTGGCCCCCCTCCCACACGGACAAGTTGCCCCAGGGGGTGGCGGTCCCCGGGGCTGGGGGGGCCTGAGAGCCCCCCCATCGCAAATACTTTCAATATAGTATCTCTGAGCCCCGGGGAGTGGCGGTCCCCGGGGCAGTGTGGGGTGCGCGAATCTCGCCGATTTTTAAAAATAATTAAATACTTTTTTCGGCCCTGGGGGTCCTTGTGGGACCCCCTGAGCAGGCCTAGGGGGTCAGGGTGTTTCTACCCTGCCCCCTTGTCGCGTTTTGCGACTTTGTTTTTGTGCTTTCTTGTGCCTCGGTTCTACAGAGGCACAAGATGGCTGCCAACACTTCCTGATTCAGAGTGTTGGCAGCCAATTAGCATTCAGCTCGTGCTCGGGAGGGTTTGGGGAGGGTGCGGGGAGGATCCGCGGATCCTCCCCGGCCATAGATATCACTAACTTTTAACTCTAATTTTCTCAGGAACTACTGAACGGATTTACACCATTTAAGCAAAAGGCACGAGTCTGAACTGAGGACTACCTCCTTGCCAAATTTGGTGTAATTCCGTTCAGCAGTTCGGGCTGTAGCTGCGACAACAGGTCCTATGGGAAATTGCATGGGGAAAACGCGTTTTGGGACCCCCCTTTTTTCTAGGCCCCCGCTTGACGAATCACGACAAAACTTTCAGGGTAGGAGCAGAGCGGAGCTGGACAAAAGTTTGCAAGATTCATCAACCGGCGCCAAAGATATTCCCAATAGAATGTTGCGGATTTCCTATGGAAAATAGGTCCTAACTATGACTATCTACTGGTGACCGCCAGTAGATAATATATATATATATATATATTACCTACTGGCGGTCACCAGTATGTAGTTATAGTTAGGACCTTGTTTCTATTCAAAAAGCATTTATTTTTTTCCCAATAACTTTGGCGCCGGTTGACGAATTATCGCAAATTTTTCAAAACTAGTGGAGAGCTCTGGTCAGCTCCTGTCTTGAAAGGTTCGGGGTTATTCGGCAAGTGGGGGCAGAGAAAAAAGGGGGGTCCCAAAACATGTTTTCTCCATGTTAATTTCCATAGGAAACTTTAGACACGGCTACAGCCCAAACTGCTGAACTGAATTGCACCAAATTTGGCAAAAATGTAGCCCTTGGTTCAGAAAGAGACATTGTTTTAAAATGGTGTAAATCCGTTCAGTAGTTCCTGAGAGATTCAAAAAATAGAGGTCAGAAAATCAATTTCCCATAGGAAACTTTAGACACAGTTATAGCTGAAACTGCTGAATGGAATTACACCAATTTGGCACAAAGGTAGCCCTTGGTTCAGAAAAAGACCTTTTTTTAAATGGTGTAAATCCGTTCAGTAGTTGCTGAGAAAATCAAAAAATAAAAATGTTTTGATATCTCTGGCCGCGGTGGATCAGCGGACCCTTGCAACCACAAACTTTATTCTAAGTGGCTGTCAACACTCCAAACCAGGAATTGTTGGCAGCCATTTTGTGACACTGTAGAACCGAGTCAGAAGAAAACAGGGAAGCAAAGGTGAAAAAGAAGAAAAGGGGGCAGGGTAGAAACACCCAGACTCCTAGGACGTACTCAGGGGGTCCCACAAGGACCCCCAGAGCCCAAAAATCTTTGTTTTTTTTTAAGAAACACGGGAATGTGCGCTGGTTGCGCGGATCCGTACGAAAAAAAAAAAATGAAGGCGAGGGCTTCCTCGCTTCGTTACTTTTAACCCCCCAGGTGGGCCAGGTCATGGGGGGATGTGGAGAATGTTAAGCAGGGACCCACGGGGGCCCCCGCAGTCCCGGGGACCGCCACCTCCCCAGGGCTCTATTTTGTAAATAAAAAAATAAACTTGTGCGAGGGGGTTCAAGCCTCCCCACATGCCCCAGGGACCACCACCTCCCGGGGCTCTGCAATTGTTGGGAGGGGGGCTGCTCGGCCCCCCTCCTGGAGCCTGTGATGGCCCTGGGGTCCGCCACTCCCAGGGCCGGCTCCTGCAGTGTCCCGGGTTGTCCACCCCCGGAACACTGTTGTTTGTTATGGTAGGGCGGGAGCATGTCTCCCGCCCTATCGTAGCAAACTCTGGTTTGGATTTTGAAAGAGAGAGCAGGGAAACCTGCTTTCTCTTTCAAAATTCAAAGCAGAATTGCTTTTCTACACGGGGAAAAGCAATGCTGGCTCCAGCAGGATGTGGGGAGCCGGCGGGACCGTGGGGGCATTTGGGCTCCCTCCACGGCCTCCAACAAAGTGGATAGGCCCTGGGGGATGGGGTCCCCGTGGTGAATATGAATTACTGGTAGGACCCATTTTTTTTCTGAAAGATTTGGAGTCGAGACCCTAGCGTGGTGCTCAGCGCGGCCCCCTGGTGTGAACGCGAGGGGTGCGCGGCTCCCAGCATGGCTCCCTGGTGTGAACACGAGGGGTGCGCCGCTCCCAGCATGGCCCCCTGGTGTGAACGGGAGGGGTGCGCGACTCCTATCGTGGCCCCCTGGTGTGAACGAGAGGGGTGCGCGACTCCGACACACAATGGGTGCACGACTCCTAGCAGACACATTTAAGATTTTTTCATTATAAACCTATGTTATATGTTAGCATCTTGGGTGGCTCTAAAAAGAGCCCTTGTGTTTATTGGGAGATTTTTGTAGCTACATGTAAGTGCCGATGCAGAGCCTTAAGTTGTTGAGAAGGACTCTGTTTCCCTTATCTGTGAAGTGTACACCAGAACTCCTGTAGATACCATCCATATCAAAACGCAGATTGTTGTTGTAAATGGACCCCATACTATGGTCTCTGAGATAAGCAGAAACAGCTTCATTGACATTTTTTCTAGCTTTCCCACTCTGTGGATAAAATTGATTGGACCAGTTCCATTTCTGTATTTGGCATATGTTAGAGTAGACAAAGGCAGTTTGGGGAAAAAGTAACATCAATTGTGCAAAGGTGTCCTTCATTAGCATTTCCAGACCTACCCCAGTCAATGTGCCTAGGTCATTGCCACCATAGTGCACAAATATGAGGTCAAGGGGTTGGAGATGCAAAAAGGATTTAACCAATGGCATCAATTGGTGCCATTTTAATCCTCTCTGTCCAATCCATTTAATGTCCACATTTTGTAAAGCTAGGTCTTTGTCAATACCTCTGCTTTCAGCATACCTTTTGCACCAGAAAACATAGCTGTGTCCCACAATCCACACTCTAAGCATCTTGAAGGGAAGTCTGGATGCACTGAGGAGATGTCTGTAGGTGAAGCAGGTAGTTGGCAGAATAAGAGGTCTCTAAAATGGTGGATAAGATGCAGTTTTAAAAAAAGAAGAGAAATGATTGGTTGTTTGAGAACATTATAGAGTGAAAAATAGGGTGCATGTTTCTGTGTTTAAAAAGCATGTTTCTCATTGGTTACTAAAAAATGTTTGAAAGGTACATTAGAAAGGATAAGCTGATATTTTGGAAAGTCAAACACACTTGCTGTTTGAATTTGGAACATTGTGTGCTGACCTTGTGACCTGTAAGTTCAGATGAGTGTTCCATGAACTGTTACTATGGAAACAGGCATGAAGCAGAATGGGGGTAGGGTTGGAAGTTATGTGTGACATTTAAATGTGTATTTCTTATAAATATTAAAGTAATATGTTATTGCAGTGAGATTTCCCAAGTCAATGGTATGGTTAGAAGTGGTGTGTTATTAAAAAAATGCTAAAATTATTTTTAATATATTGAGGTTTGAAGTTTGAAATAAATTTTGCAATGAAGACATTTTTATTGCAGTTTTTTGTAATGTATTTAAATGTTGATTAATATTCACTTTATATAGTATTATGTGTGTTTTAGAATAGGGACTTCTGATTATGACTGATTATTTTAATGTGTGGATATGTACATTAGTAGTATACTGCATAATTTTAGGTGTTGATCTTAAATTGGAAATGTATATGTAGAGTTAAGGTATTAGTGATGAGACTAGTTTTTATAAGTCTCTAAAGAAGTACAGTTAAAATATGCGACATAATTTTTGGTGTTTGGTTTCAGTTTGAAGTTTGTTCTGTAAATTTATGTGGTGTAGATAGTGTTGTGGTAGAGAGACACTGATTTATGTTTTTCAGTGATATGGTGAGACTTATAGCAGAGAAATGTGAATGGTTTCTGCTTTGTATTTGGCTAGGTGCATTATTAAAAGTAGTTGGAGAATGGTAATGTAGCAGTAGAGATTTATGCAATAATTTAATCCTATAAAGAGTTTGCTTGCAGAGCAGGTATTGTTCTGTTAGTACTGAGACACTCCTGCAATCACCCATCGAGCACCATACACTTATTCATTCAGTGCACTAATACATAAGTACCTACAAATTCTCTATGCACAGTGTTAGCTGCACTGTAATTATTCCAGTTACTTGTTGTGTACTTATAAAATGCCCTAGCCAGCAACACTATTACCGGTATGTTATTCTGTGCACTATGCATGCAGATATCTAACCAGCTACATACTATTGATACACTATTGTAAATACCCTGTTAGTACTTAGGCAAACTAGGAATCTTCCTGTCTGTCCCATGCAATTCTCCAATTACCTATTCAGTCCTATCTACTTATCCTTTCACTGCACCAATACGTAAGCACTTATAAATTCACCATGCACTCTGTTTGCAGCAGTGTAATTATTCTAGTTACTAGTCATGTACTTATGGAATGGTTTAGACAGTTACACTAGTACAGCTGAGATATTCTGTGCACAATGCATGCAGGTCTCTAACCAGCTACATACTATTGACACACTCTTGTAAATACCCAGTGAGTATTCAGTCACTGTCCATGCACTTGTACAATGACTCAGGCATTAAGACAAGCAGTGCTACAGTCAAATGTGCACAATGTATGCAGTCCCCTAACCCCCTGTAGACTAGTGATTCAGTCGTGCAAAATTCCAGATAGTACCATGCAAGTCAGCAATCACACTGTCATTCTCTGTCCCCTCCTGCAATCATCCTGACAGAACAAAGTCCTTATTTAATCCCTGTGCTGAAACATAAGCAGTTATAAACTCACACTGCAGTCAACCACCAGCACTCTAAGTACCTAGTCACTGTCCATGCACTTGTACAATGGCTCAGACATTAAGTCACGTAGGGTACAGTAAAATGTGCATAATCCATGTCGACCCCTAACCCCCTGCAGACTACTGATTCACTCCTGCAATAACTTAAGTAGTACTATTGCAGTGCCCCAATCACACTGTCACTCTCTGTGCAGTCTTGCAATCATCCTGACAGAACCATGTCTTTATCTAATCCCTGTGGTGAAACACAAGCACTTATAAACTCATTCTGCTATCAACTACCAGCAATCGAACTATCCAGTCACTGTCTATGCACTTGTACAATGACTCAGGGATTAAGATATGCAGTGCTACTGCTGCAGATCAGAGCTTATAAATTCTCCCTACTTCCACAGACAGAGTAATTTCACAGTCATACGCACATACACTCACCATACGCTAGGGCCCATCACACCAACATTCATTATATTACTCTATCCACACTGAATATACGAGAGAGCTCCTAAATCAATCTGCATCTAATTTGAGGTCAATGCAACCTAATTGAAATGTCTTGAGTCATGATTTAAAAAATAAGAACACATTTGAGATCTCAATAAATGACAAAGAAATAACCACCCGACACTGGAATTCAAACAAAAGTTATTTTATCTAAATTAGTTCAAATGAAAAGTTATTCAATTGCAAAATCATTATTCTCATAGTTACCTATTCTAGCTAAATGTCGTATTTTTGGTCAGGACAGGTCTCTCAAAGTCTCCCGAGTCGCCGTCCTCTCAATCAGCATCGATCCTCTTGAGCATAAGTTCAGGAAGAAGTGGCCTTAGACTCTCTCTAGTCTAACAATATTTATACCAAAACTTACACATTAAAAGTTACAAACAAGCTCTAAGCGTCCGTTGAGCAGAGCGAGCAGGAAAGGATGTCAGCTCGCAACATTTAGAAAAAACCTCCGCTCTCGAATATCTCAAAAATAAAAACACGGAAAAAGGAAGCACAAACTAAATTCGCAACATCCATGGATGCTCTTCTTCGGAATTATAGTGAAGCCACCGCAAGTTTATCAAAAATGTTTATTTGTGACAATTGTTCTCCTCCAAGGATATCTGGCGACCAGCCCAGAGCTGCTGTCCTTTCATAACTTTTAGCTTCAGACAGAGGCCGAGGTCACATTTTCAACCATAGTCAGCAAGGCCTCTCTTCGTATTTCATCTACTCAAATGCAGGCTGTAGATGTCGGCCATTTCCCAATAGGCCAAAAATGGACATCTTAATTAAAAGAAACACAAAACAACGTTACTACATTCTAATGATTATACAGTGTTAATTCCCACTAATACCCTTATGTGTGTGTAACTATCTAGCCATTTGCGACATAAAAAAGCATTAAAGCATATTATTTTAAAGCGCAAACACATAACAAACAGCACTTTAGCCACACTTATTTAATTAATTTGCTCACCAACTTAGTACACTTATTAATTAAGCCATGCAACTGCATTCCCACGTGTAAATCTTTCATTAGTAAGGTTGATTAATTAAAAACACTCAACAAAATTAATACTTAATAATTAATCGTTAATGATTTTAACTATGACGTACAGAAACATAAACTGAAGTTTGAGTTTAAATAGCACTACAGTCAAATGTGCACAACCTATGCGGTCCCCTAACCCCCTGCAGACTACTGATTCATTCCTGCAATAACTTAGGTAGTACTATTGTAGTGCCCCAATCACACTATCACTCTCTGTGCAGTCTTGCAATCATCCTGACAGAACCATGTCTTTGTCTAAGCACTGCGCTGAAACACAAGCACTTTTAAACTCACTCTGCTGTCAACCACCAGCACTCTAACTATCCAGTCACTGTCCATGCAGTTGTACAATGACACAGGCCTTAATAGATGCAGTGGTACAGTAACATGTGCAAAACCTATGCGGTCCCCTAACCCCCTGCAGACTACTGATTCACTCCTGCAAAAATGCAAGTATTATCTATGCAAGTCAGCAATCACACTGTCACTCTATGTCCACTTGTGCAATCATTCTGACAGAACCATGACATTTTCTAGTCACTGTGCTGAAACACAAGCAGTTATAAACTCGCCCTGCTGTCAACTACCACCACTCTAACTATACAGTCACTGCCCATGCACTTGTACAATGACTCAGGCATTAAGACAGATAGTGCTACAGTCACATGTGCACAATCTACGCGGTCCCCTAACCCCCTGCAGAGTACTGATTCACTCCTGCAAAAATGTGGGTATTACCCATGCAGTTCAGCAATCACACTGTCACTCTCTGTCAACCTATGCGGTCCCCTAACCCCCTGCAGACTACTGATTCACTCCTGCAAAAATACAGGTATTACCCATGCAGTTCAGCAATCACACTGTCAGTCTCTGTCCACTCCTGCAATCATCCTGACATAAGCATGTCCTTATCTGATTCCTGTGCTGCAACACAGGCACTTATAAACTCATTCTGCTGTCAACTATCAGCACTCTAACTATCCAGTCACTGTCCATGCACATGTACAATGACTCAGGCATTAAGACACACAGTGCTACAGTCACATGTGCACAATCTACTCGGTCCCCTAACCCCCTGTAGAGTAGTGATTAATGCCTGCAAAAATCCAGATTTTACCCAGGCAGTTCAGCAATCACACTGTCACTCTCTGTGCACTCCTACAATCATCCTGACAGAACTATGTCCTTATCTAATCACTGCAGGAAAACGCAGGCCTTTATAAATTAACCATTGTCTTTCATTGCAGTACTCTAATGGTCCCGTCAATATACATGTACTCATGTAATGACACAGATACCAATACATCCAGTATTATAATCATCTAGCCACTATTGATGCAGTCCTCTAAACACATAAATACTATTTATTCAGTTCTACAATTATCCTGTTAGTATCTCTGTCTTCAAGTAAATGAATTGTGATTTTAAAAGAAAGTGTTTAAATGATTTTTATATACATGTTTGTTTAGTAATAAAATAGTATATTATATAAATGTTTTTTAATAATGTCATATATTTTTTATTTAACAGGTAAAGCTCATCATCGTTAAAAAAAAGCTTATCATGACTAGAATAACACAAAAGAGGAAACACCAAAAAAAAAGGAGTATTATTTAAAGAAAACACAACAGCAAGAATTAGATGGACTACAACATGTGGGAAAAAAAGAAAAAGTATTGCGGTAAGAGAACAAAATAATTTATTAAAAAACTTTCAAAGCCTAGAAACAGTGTGCACATTGTGGAAAGTACAAATAATGCCTCAACAACAAAAAAAGAATAAGAAGAAAAAAAGCGAAAATAATGGGAAATCACATTCTAAAGAAATAATATATGGTAAAAGGAGGAAGAGTCAGTATGAAGAAATTAGGAAGAGAATGTTTTACAATAGAGTTGTCTCTAATTTGTTGAAAGATGTGAAGAAATTTAAAAGATCAGCATTTTATAAATAGAAGAAACAGATTGAAACTGTTGTTGAGAAGGCTTTTCAATTAAAAAGGAAAGTATTCATTTTAGTTTTGAACAGAATTCAATCACTTGATAAGCCAATACATTTTATGAAGGCCAAAAGTAAGAAGAAGAGATTAATTAACAAAAGTAACTTTTGTGATAATTGTTTGGGTGAATGGAAACACAGTTCAAGTTTAGAGCCATTTTTTAAAGAAGAGAGCTATTTTCAAACCAATACATTATTGCTTGCAGTTGATACCAGTGGTCGAGCTTATGAGGTTAGAAATGGTTGTCCAATTGAGAAAGAGAAGATGGTTCCCACAAATGTAGAAGAAGTGATAGCTGATGAAGTTCTAGGGAGACGTCCTAAAGCTCCCGTGTAAACTTGGGATTGTAATAGTATTTGTAGTATACAACAGGAAGCTATTGATATTTTTTGCAATTTCTTACTAGTATAGTAAAAAAAGTGTCAAACAAAAGATTAAGATGTTGGAAGGACTAGATCCTTGCAAGTGAGAGAAAAAATACTGGTTTGCAAGGTCATTCACTGGCTTGTCTTTCAAGAAAAGTATGTCAAAGTGTTTTTCATCATTTTAGAATGTTAGCAGTACATCATTCTCATATGAGGAAGTTAGTGAGAAGATTGTATTACGCAAAAAGTCCAGCAATAATTTTAAATGACTTAAACAGTGCTCTAATGCATGTAACAGTATCAGATGTTAAAAACGTTTGTGATGAAATAAAGTTTCATTACTTTGTTCCTGAAGAAGTGAGTGGACAAAGTGAGACATTGATAGAAGTAGGTGTTGAAGAAAATGTGGAAAATAGTAGTACAGAGAAGTTTGAAGAACAAATTACAAAGTTTAAGGTAATTTCGTGTGAAAGGCCAAATTACACTTGTATTTGTTGCCGACGAACTCACTATAGAAATCAGACTAGGACTGATTATCTGTATTTAAAATGTGAAAGAGAAAATAATGATAAATGGAAGGAATTTGCAACTTATGTGTTTGTAGAGGATTGCTTTGATTTGGGTACTGATCAGCGTATTTGTAAATATTGTTATAACAAATTATACGATAATAAAATGCCTGCTAGAGCTGTGCATAATAATCTAGAGGTGGTAGCTATTCCTCCAGAACTAATAGATTTAAACACATACGATTCTATTCTGATTCTATGTGTACACCCATTTCAGGCTATTGTTTGCATGGAGCCTAAAACAGGCAAATTGCCTCCTACAGATTTACAGCGAGGATTAAAAGGAAGAGTTGTATAATTACCTCTAGATTTAAAGAAAAATATTGAAACTATTGGTGTACAGAATGTAGAAAGTGAACCACTAGTTATTCTAGTTAATGGTGTTCCTACTGAGAGTAAGAAAATCTGGCAGGAATTAGTGGATGTTAGGAAAGTGCAAAAGGCAACATTATATCTTATAAAATAAAACAATGATAACTACAAAAATGTGTATGTGGAAGAAGAAGATACACTTTTAGGAGATGATAGTGAAATGTCAAGTGGTCAAATTGAGAAAGTGGACATGTCCAAAATGAAGAAATTTATGAACATTATAGTGTACATCCACTTCATTCAAAAGAAGTGATGGGGAATATTATTGAATTATTCCAAATGAAGACAGTGAAGGGGACTCCTATGAGTGTTTGGGAAAAAAGTTTGGAAGCTCGTTGTTTTCCACAGCTGTTCCCAACTGGAAAAGGTGGATGATATGACGAACGATCAGTACAGATTCCTGCATCAGAATATCGGACACCAAGATTGTATGCAGAAGATGCAAGATTTCGACAATGTATCCCATATATATTTCATCTTTTGTATGAGAGTGACTTGTCTGGACTTTCATATGCAGTCAACCACATATTAAAAACAGGAGTACATCTTCAAAATGTTTCTGCAAAGGAATTTATGGATAAAGTAAATCAGAGAGACGATCATTTAGAATCTCAACTGATTAATTTGATGGCTTGTCAGCACGGTAGTAATGAGTATTGGTATCGTCGTCATGGAGAACTTAAATGCATGATAAGGAACTTAGGAACTCCTGTGTGATTTGTTACCCTAAGCTGTGCTGAATACGCTTGGGATGATTTACTTGAATTTCTTCGAGAGGCAAATTCTAATATTTAAAATATTGAATACAAGACACCTGGAAAATTGTGTTCTTTGGATCCTGTAAATATATGCAGATATTTCAATCATAGATTTGAAGCTATGATGTCTTTTATCTGCAATAACAAGAATCCTCCTCTTGGAGAAGTTATTGATTTCTTTTGGAGAAAGGAGTATCAAGCTAGAGGTGCTCCTCATATACAAATGCTTTTATGGATCAAGAATGCACCTAAATTTGGAACTGATTCGGATGACACTTTTTTATCTTTTATTGAAGATTATGTCACAAGTGCAATACCAAAAAGAACAGATGAAAACACCTTAAGGCAACAAGTGTTATGATTCTAAAGTCATCGATGTGGCAAATACTGTCGACGGAAATACAAGTCGAAGGAAGAGTTTTATACCAAATGTCGTTTTGGATTTCCACGTCCAGTAATATCCAAAGGAAGAGTAAACAGTTTCATGTCAGCAGTGAGAGATACCATCACTAGAAAATCTCCCAAAAATACTTAAAATTTGAAAAGAAGTGAAGAATCAAAGTATATCAATGATTATGATCCAGTTATTCTATCAATGTGGAATGCTAATATGGATATCCAGTATGTTGCGGACAATTCCTTTGCTGTTGCTCGGTATGTAACATCATACATAACAAAATCAGAAAAGACGGAGTTGAAAGAAATGTGGGAAGAAATTTCTCACAAGAAGAGTTTGAAGATGTTATCCCATTGAGAGATTGGAACATACGAATGCTCGGATCGGTTGTCATCTGCAAGTTTATATTCAAAGTCAAGAGCAATTATTTGGGTGAGTCTAGGTCTTGCTGCAACGCGAAATCGAGTACTTAAATCTATACAAGAAATCGAATATTTAGCAGTAAATGAACCGGAAAGTACAGATATTGTCAAAACAAACATCTTGGATACATACTATCCAAATAGAAGTTGTCATCTTGAAAATATGTCTCTATGAAGTGCTGAAATTTTACAGTTTTAAGAGAAATACTACAGAAAACATAAATGAAGGAAAATATGCACTGTTTGGTTCAGAAGGATGTTTAGTGAAACACAGTAAAAGAAATCTGATTAATCATAGGAATCTGAGTTGTGACACTCCTGATAATAGAGAATTTTACTATTTAGCTCTTTTGTAACTGTTCAAGCCTTGGCGTACAGAATTGGAATTACTTGGAGATGTTCAGTGCTGTGAAGATTCTTTCAATGCATGGAAAGAGCATTGAATGCACAGTTTTTGCAAATTATCTCAAAATGTTGAATGAAGAAATTGATCAAGAAGCTACTATTGCAGCTGAGATTGCTAGAGACAGTTCTCAAGACAGTCAAAGCTCTGCTGCTCTGAGTCAGGATCCACTAGGACAGCCAATTCTTGAAAATGAAGCAGCAATTGCCATGAGTGAAGTGGAAAGAGCAATACATCAAGCTCAAGAAGATATTATGGACTTAGGAAACTTGGAAGAACAACTAAATATTGAACAAAAATAAATATATCAGCATGTGAGACAACACATCGACCATGGTTTTCTTCATGAAAAGAAAGAATGCACATGCACATCATATCAACCTATCCGGATATATGTCAGTGCTCAAGCTGGTACAGGAAAACATTTCTTAATTAAAGTTTTGACCAGCTATCTACAGAAAACAACTGACTCACATATGTCTTGTGGTGTAACTGCTCCAACTGGGTTGGCAGCACACAACATCAAAGGAATTACATTACATCGTTTACTAATGCTACCTGTAGAACATGAAAATAAATTGGAATATCACAAGCTATCTGGAGACGCTTGTTATGAAGTTTCAAGAGTGCTAAAGAAAATGAAACTTCTAATTATTGATGAGGTGTCAAACTTAATGCTTGCCTTCGTGCATTTAAGAATGCAGCAAATTCAAAAAACAGAATACAATGTCTAATTTGGATGAAAACATGTGATAGTTTTTGGTGATCTACAGCAACTTACTCCTGTAAATGGACAACCAGTATTTAAAACGCTTGTGCATGAAGACACCAGAAAGTCTTTGGGAAATGTTGGAAACGTTAACATTTGGTTATATTTTAAATACAAAGAACTCATTAAAAATATGCGACAGGCAAATGATGTTGATTATGAAACCATTCTTCAAGATATAAGAATTGGAGTATTGACAGAACATGGCAAACAAGCTTTGCAAAGTCGGCTACTTACCAACTTGTTTCCAAATGACAATATAGTTCCTGCAAAAATATACAAAAAAATTGCAGAAAACAAATCTATAATCTGCCTAATGCCAACACTGCAAGAGTGTTCTACATTCAATGAAGAACTTTTAAAGCTGGAAAATGAACAAATAATAAAAATGGAAGCCATTGATAAAATAGAGCATGAAGGAATTACTTTTATTTTGACAGAAAAATTATAAAAACAAAATTGGATTCTTTAGAAAAATGTATGTCTAAAACTGCTGGTTTAGAAAAGAATTTATATATATGTGTAAACTGTAGAGGTATTTTACGACGTAATTTAGATGTGGAAAAAGATTTAGTAAATGGAGCAATGGGAAAAGTTGTTGATTTTGTTAATTATCAAAATAAGATGGAATTGAATGTTTGAAAATCAAATTTGATCACATTGAAGAAGTAAAACAAATTGCTCGTTGTTCTGCTCGTTTTTTGCTTGTTAAAGGTTTGTATGTTCGTAGAAAACAGTTTCCTCTTTCTTTGGCATATGCGGTGACTATTCATAAATCTCAAGGTTTAAGTGTAGACAGTGCTTTGGTAAACATTGGAAGTACCGTATTTAAAGAGGGTATGGCATATGTTGCTTTTTCTCGAGTCAGAACTTTATCTGGATTGCATTTGATTGATTTTGATGAGATAAAGATTAGTGCAGATGCAAATTGTGTAAGAGAGTATAATCGGTTAAGAAGAATGTATGCTCCCAATTTAGGTGAATATCCTGTATATGAAAGCGTATAGTAGGTTGAAAACGGAAATATGAGAAAAACTGTACTGAAGTTAAAAAGAAGAAAAAACATCAAGATAATGTTGAGATTCCAAGAAAAAAGAAAAAGGACACTATTTAAGAGATTGTCGGATATCAGTTTGAAAATAGTTCAGGTATCAACTGCTATGCTAATGTAGTGGTGAATGTTATATTTTTTCTAGAAAATCTGCAACAACAAATTATGGAGAATCGTGAAAAAAGATTTTGTTACTTGTTGCATTCTATTTTTGAAAAATTAAGAACTGATAAAAGTAAAATCCGAAATGTTTCTGATTTTCGAAATCTTCTGGATATATGTTCTGGTTCTACTCAATTTACACAGAATATGCAACAAGATGCTCAGGAATTTCAAATGTATATGCTTGCAGTATTGGAAGATGAAGGACTGCAAATTGAAAATCTGTTTGGATTTCGTTATAAATGGGAACATGAATGTGAAAATTGTAGGTGTACTTCTACCACTAACATAGACACTGAAAGATTCAAATATTTTACAGTGCCAGACTGTAAAACAGTATCTTTCAACAAATTAGTTAAAGCAGCAAATGAAAACATGGAGTGTAGCCAATGCAAATCAGAAATGCTGTCAACATTATTTATACAAAGATTTGGACAATATATAATTTTAATGTTACAACGTTGTACAGCTGATGGAAGAAAATTGGAAACTGTAATTAAAAAATGTGTAGCAAGTCAACTATCAATATCAGCAAGAACTTTTGTAGCAGTAGCAATTATTTTCCACGATGGTCCTTCTACAACATCTGGACATTACACTGTCTATTTAAAATGCAATAAAGGATGTACATATTGTAATGACATTCATTTGGTTTTTAGATATCATTTACCTAACGAATTATCAAATTCATACCTAATATTTTTAAAGCCAAAGTTCTAAGTACATAATTCGGCCTTTTAGGAATATGTTAATATGTATTAATACAATTACTTTGTACAATTTCAGTAGAAAGGATTTCAGGAATATCATTTGGCCTAAAGGAAAGATATTAATATGATTTAAGCAGTTTTTCTGGGATATTCTGACAGCAAATATTTTAATGAACATCATTTAGAGTATATGGAAATTATAAAGAATTGTTGATTGAATTATTGTTTCTGTTCTTTCATATTGTAGTGACAATATTCTCTTAGAAAGAAACATTTTATTCAATTTTCAATTTGTAACTTTATTCGATTGTGAATGAGTACAATCATAAAAGTATAAAATAATAGCAATACAGTTCATTTAAAAGGTTTAAAAAAGGACGCAACATATAAAAATACATTGTCATGAGAGGGAGTATGGGGAGAAAAACATTTACATAATAATCCTATTTCTAATATAAATCACTTGCTTTAAGTACAATGTAATAGTTGCAACACAGAGGCAATTGTCCAACCGTTGAATTTCGTACATGGCCGGGCGACATTGTCGATGGCCAAGCTCTCTTAGAAAAGGTAACAATTGGACTTTCCTCATTTGTTGATAAAATTTACAAAATAAAACAACATGCATTGTACTTTGGGGAGATCTTCCATCACAGGGACAAGGAAGTAATACATGGGACCAATTATTAACTGATGGAAAACTAACCAGTCTGTGAAAAAGGCCCAGCCTAAAACGAGTTAATAAAAATCTGTCATAATTACGTGTAACATGGATCAAATAGGGCTGAATATTAAAAGAAGTTAAGATTAGGTGGTGATTTAAAACAGTGGGTTTTAAGACCTCAGCAGTAATTCTTAAGGATTCTAAAAAGTGCAACCCCTCTTTTTTAAGGTCTTTCCATGAAATATCAGACATGGTGTGGGGTTTTGAATAATAATCCAATTTACCAATGTCACTTAAGAATTTTTGAACGTAGTCCAACCACGGTATCCTCGAGTATCCATCTAGTTTTAAGACATCTGCCAGTATGACTCTGTTGAGTTTGAGTTCTTCTTTTGTCCAAACCCTGTGCCAAAGTAATACCGGTTCCAACTTAATAAGGTCAGATATAAAAGGGAGACCCAGTTCCGAATGACAAATAAGATTAGAGGTACCCCTAGGAACAGCGAGGATACATTTTAAAAATGAATTTTCAAGAACCTGCAACTGGGAAACATCAGCAAAACCCCAGATACCGCTCCCATACATTGCTGCAGAAACGCATTTGGCTTTATATATCTTAATTAGTTCAGTGGGAGGTCTGGTGCCGAGTTTTCTCGAGAAGGATCTAAGAGCGGCAATTGCACGATTCATTACCAATTTTCTAGCTAATATAGCCTTGCTCCAAGCATCCTTCGCGGTAAATAAAATGCCCAAGTAGGAGAATTGATTTGCACAAGATAGCTGCTGGCCCTCAATAAATATGGTCTTTTTAACTTTTGCACTTCTACCACATCGCATGATGAAGGTTTTTGATATATTGACTCGTAAGCCCAGATCTTTCATAAAAAGGGCAAAATTCTCAACCATGCGTTGTAGACCCACTTGGGTGCGAGACATTAGTGCGGCATCGTCCGCGTACATTAATAATGGAATAGGACGGCTGGCTACATATGGGGGATCAAAACTTGTCTTACACAGGGCGTTCTCCAATCCATTAATATATAAATTAAAAAAGATTGGTGCCAGGACACAGCCCTGCCTGACACCGCTCCTAATGGGGATTTTGCCCGTGCACTCTCCCGTTCGTCCAAAGCGGACCCGAGCAGATGCATCACTATAAAAACATTTAAGAAAATAAATAATATTTTCTTCAACCCCTATTTGGTCCAAAAGTGTCCATAATTTAGAGTGGACGACGCAGTCAAAAGCGGCTGAGAGGTCGACAAAAGCCACAAAAAAGTTCTCCCTCTTGGCCCTGGTATACTTCCCAATCAGCATTAACAAGTTAAGGCCCTGTTCCACTGTTCCCAGGCCAGGACGGAATCCATATTGTAAGTCGGACAGAATAGCATTAGTCTCAACCCATGAAAGTAAGCGGTCCAGGATAACACGACCAGCTATTTTAGTGTAAGAATCTAAAAGGGAGATAAGTCTATAGCAACCCGGATCAAGTCTATCCCCCTTTTTATAAATTGGGACTATAATCGACTCCACCCAGGTAGGCAATAAGTCCGTCCTACAGCTAGCGTTAAGCACCTGGACCAGAAGAGGGGCCCACAGAGATGGAAGAGACTTAAACACATCTATAGGCACACCTTTTATATATTTGAGATTTGTATTATATGCTATGTTATTTAGGATGTTGTTTTTATGCAATGTACAGAGATAGTTGATTATGTTGAAAATATTTGTGACACAGATTTTTTTTTTTAAACAATCTTATTGGTTGTTTTTTTTGCCCGCTGTTATGTGATGAGTAACATTGAAATCACTATCTATTGTGAAATTCAATATATTCTGAAAACAGCAAAAAAGACAAACTAAATACTTTATATAATGCTAAAATTATGTTGTCTTTTAAAAATGATAATATTATACATAACTGTATTTTTTATTCTCTTTTACAGATCCTAATTCTAAAGTTCAAAAGTTTTAAACTTTAAATTATAAAAAACAACTGCAAATGGTTTTAGAATATTTTGATATCTACTACTGTAAAGGTAAGATTAAGTAATCCAAACACTGTCCATCCACTAGTACATTCACATATGCACTATCCATACAAACTCATTAATGTCTTAAATACATCAGGTACTAACCATACAGTCCACCAATCACTCTGTCACTCACAATGCAGTTCTTGAGTCATCTACCAGTAGCATGTAATAATTCAAAACCTCTGTCAATACCCAAGCACTTATAAATTTCCTTAGATGTCTCAAAAAATAAAAATGTATATATCTAGAACCTCTAACTAGTTACATACTATTGATACAGTCTTCTAAAAACCCAGTTAGTACCTATGCAGTCTAGGAATTCTCCTGTCTAGTCCAAGCACTGCTACAGTCAAATGTGTACAATTTATGTAGGAACTTAACCCCATCCACACTACTAATTTACTCCTGCAATAACTCAGGTAGTAGCCATGCAGAGCAGCAATCATACTGTCACTTTCCGTGCACTCCTCCAATCATCCAGGCAGTACCATGTCCTTATGTAATCAGTGCGCCAATACCAAAGCACTAATAAATTGATCATGCACTCACATTGCAGAACTCTAATTATCCAGTCACTACCCATGTACTCATTCAATGCCTCACGCCCTAACAAATACACTGTTACAATAACATGTGCACTTGCCATGCAGTCCTCTAACCATCTACACACTACTAATTCACACCTTCATTTACCCAGGTACTACTCATGCAGTCCAGCAAACACAGTGTTACTCCCCATGCACACCTCCAGTCACCTAGCCAGTACCCTATACTTATCCATTCACTCTGCCAAAACCCAAGCACTTGCAAATTCAATGTACACTCTCCTTGCAGTATTCTGATCATCCAGTCACTACCCATGTACTCATGCAATGCCTCACGCCCTAACACATGCACTGCTACAATAAGATGTGCACTATCCATGCAGTCCTCTAACCATCTACACGCTACTCATTCACACCTTCATTTATCCAGATACTACCCGGGCAGTCTAGCAAACACACTGTCACTCCCCATTCACCCCTCCAGTCACCCAGCCAGTACCCTATACTTATCCAATCACTCCGCCAAAACCCAAGCACTTGCAAATTCACTCTACACTCTCCTTGCAGTACTCTAATCATCCAGCCAGTACCCTATACTTATCCATTCACTCTGCCAAAACCCAAGCACTTGCAAATTCAATGTACACTCTCCTTGCAGTATTCTGATCATCCAGTCACTACCCATGTACTCATGCAATCCCTCACGCCCTAACAAATGCATTGCTACAATAACATATGCACTATCCATGCAGTCGTCTAACCAGCTACATGCTACTCATACACACCTTCGTTTACCCAGGTACTACTCATGCAGTCCAGCAAACACACTGTCACTCCACCAAGCACACCTCCAGTCACCCAGTTGGTACCCTATACTTATCCATTCACTCCGCCAAAACCCAAGCACTTGCAAATTCAATGTACACTCTCCTTGCAGTATTCTGATCATCCAGTCACTTCCCATGTACTCATGCAATGCCTCACACCCTAACATATGCACTGCTACAATAACGTGCACTATCCATGCAGACCTCTAACCATCTACACACTACTCATTCACACCATCATTTATCCAGATACTACCCGTGCAGTCTACCAAACACACTGTCACTCCCCATGCACACCTCCAGTCACCCAGCCAGTACCCTATACTTATCCAATCACTCCGCCAAAACCCAAGCACTTGCAAATTCACTGTACACTCTCCTTACAGTACTCTAATCATCCAGCCAGTACCCTATACTTATCCAATCACTCCTCCGAAACCCAAGCACTTGCAAATTCACCGTACACTCTCCTTGCAGTTCTCTAATCATCCAGTCATTACCCCTTTACTCATGCAATGCCTCATGCCCTAACACATGCACTGCTACAATAACATGTGCACTATACATGCAGTCCTCTAACCATCTACACGCTACTCTTCCACACCTTCATTTACCCAGGTACTACCCATGCAGTCCAGTAAACACACGGTCACTCCCAAGCACACCTCCAGTCACCCAGCCAGTACCCTATACTTATCCATTCACTCCGCCAAAACCCAAGCACTTGCAAATTCACCGTACACTCTTCTTGCAGTAATCTAATTATCCAGTCATTACCAATGTACTCATGCAATGCCTCAAGCCCTAACACATGCACTGCTACAATAACATATGCACTATCCATGCAGTCGTCTAACCATCTACATGCTACTCATACACACCTTCATTTATCCAGGTACTACTCATGCAGTCCAGCAAACACACTGTCTCTCCTCAAGCACACCTCCAGTCACCCAGTCAGTACCCTATACTTATCCAATCACTCTGCCAAAACCCAAGCACTTGCAAATTCAACATACACTTTCCTTGCAATACTCTAATCATCCTGTCAATACCCATGTACTCACGCAATGCCTCACGCCCTAACACTTGCACTGCTACAATAACATGTGCACTATCCATGCAGTCCTCTAACCATCTACATGTTACTCATTCACATCTTCATTTACCCAGATTCTACCCATGCAGTCTAGCAAACACACTGTCACTCCCCATGCACACCTCCAGTCACCCAGCCAGTACCCTATACTTAACCAATCACTCCGCCAAATCCCAAGCACTTGCAAATTCAACGTACATTCTCCTTGCAGTACTCTAATCATTCAGTCACTACCCATGTACTCATGCAATGCCTCACGCCTTAACACATGCACTGCTACAATAACATGTGCACTATCCATGCAGACCTCTAACCATCTACACGCTACTCATTCACACCTTCATTTACCTAGGTACTACCCATGCATTCCAGCAAGCACACAGTCACTCCCCATGCACACCTCCGGTCACCCAGCCAGTACTCTATACTTATTAATTCACTCTGCCAAAACCCAACCACTTGCAAATTCAACATAAACTCTCCTTGCAGTGCTCTAATCATCCAGTCACTACCTATGTACTCATGCTATGCCTCACGCCCTAACACATGCACTGCTACAATAACATGTGCACTATCCATGCAGACCTCTAACCATCTACACGCTACTCATTCACACCTTCATTTCCCCAGGAACTACCCATGCAGTCCAGCAAACACACTGTCACTCCCCATGCACACCTCCAGTCACCCAGCCAGCACCCTATACTTATCCAATCACTCAGCCAAAATCCAAACACTCGCAAATTCACCGTACACTCTCCTTGCAGTACTCTAATCATCCAGTCACTACCCATCTACTCATGCAATGCCTCACGCCCTAACACATGCACTGCTACAATAACATGTGCACTATCTATGCAGTCCTCTAACAATCTACACACTACTCATTCACTTCTTCATTTTCCCAGGTACTACCCATGCAGTCCAGCAAGCACACAGTCACTCCCTATGCACACCTCCAGTCACCCAGCCAGTACCCTATACTTATCCATTCACTCCGCCAAAACCCAAGCACTTGCAAATTCAACATACACTCTCCTTGCAGTACTCTAATCATCCATTCATTACCCATGTGCTCATGCAATGCCTCATGCCCTAACACATTCACTGCTACAATAACATGTGCACTATCCCTGCAGACCTCTAACCTTCTACACGCTACTCATTCACACCTTCATTTACCCAGGTACTACCCATGCAGTCCAGCAAACACACTGTCACTCCCCATGCACACCTCCAGTCACCCAGCCAGTACCCTATACTTATCCAATCACTCCACCAAAACCCAAGCACTTGCAAATTCAACATACACTCTCCTTGCAGTGCTCTAATCATCCAGTCACTACCTATGTACTCATGCAATGCCTCACACCCTAACACATGCACTGCTGCAATAACATGTGCACTATCCATGCAGACCTCTAACCATCTACACGCTACTCATTCACACCTTCATTTCCCCAGGAACTACCCATGCAGTCCAGCAAACACACTGTCACTCCCCATGCACACCTCCAGTCACCCAGCCAGCACCCTATACTTATCCAATCACTCAGCCAAAATCCAAACACTTGCAAATTCACTGTACACTCTCCTTGCAGTACTCTAATCATCCAGTCACTACCCATCTACTCATGCAATGCCTCACGTCCTAACACATGCACTGCTACAATAACATGTGCACTATACATGCAGTCATCTAACCATCTACACCCTACTCCTACACACCTTAATTTACCCATGTACTACTCATGCAGTCCAGCAAGCACACTGTCTCTCCCCATGCACACCTCCTGTCACCCAACCAGTACCCCTTACTTATCCAATCACTCTGCCAAAACCCAAGCACTTGCAAATTCAACATATACTCTCCTTGCAGTACTCTAATCATCCAGTCACTACTCATGTACTCATGCAATTTCTCACGCTCTAACACATGCACTGCTACAATAACATGTGCACTATCCATGCAGACCTCTAACCATCTACACACTACTCATTCACACCTTCATTTACCCAGGTACTACCCATGCAGTCCAGCAAGCACACAGTCACTCCCCATGCACACCTCCTGTCACCCAGCCTGTACCCTATACTCATCCATTCACTCCGCCAAAACCCAAGCACTTTCAAGTTAAACATACTCTCTCCTTGCAGTATTCTAATCATCCAGTCACTACCCATGTACTCATGCAATGCCTCACACCCTAACACATGCACTGCTACAATAACATGTGCACTATCCATGCAGACCTCTGACCTTCTACACGCTACTCATTCACACCTTCATCTACCCAGATACTACCCATGCAGTCCAGCAAACACACTGTCACTCCCCATGCACACCTCCAGTCACCTAGCCAGTACCCTATACTTATCCAATCACTCCACCAAAACTCAAGCACTTGCAAATTCACCGTACACTATCCTTGCAGTACTCTAATCATCCAATCACTACCCATGTACACATGCAATGACTCACGCCTTAGCACATGCACTGCTGCAATAACAAGTGCACTATCCATGCAGTCCATACTCTCCTTCAATCACTCTGGTAATTTTTCTTTTTTAACCAGTAGATGTGGTTCCGTAAGAACCATTTTTTGGTTTTTTTTTTAACAATGTTAAGTTGGTTTTTTTCTAACCTTTTTTAGGTTTTGTGTGTTTTTTATTTTAAAAACAAGAGAAAAAAAACAAGATCAGGTAATGATCTGTTGAACAAAAACAAAAGCGCATGATAATTTGTTTTAATCTTTTGTGCGCTTTAAGGGCAGCTGAAATAACATCTATGCACTGCTTGCCAAAACAGAGTTCAGTGGCACACTTAGTGCAACTAATAGAGGCATTTTGAAATTCGGGCATAATGTGTGGCCTTGATGTTGATAGCATTTGTCCAGAGGTTGATGGAGAACTGGGGTCTTCAACAGCAGCAGCATTCAATTTTCACTTGCTTTCCTCTCTAGCAAGGTGCACAGGGTGAATGGTCTCCAAATGCTTCTTCATACTGCTTGTTCCACAAGAGTACTTTTTGTCAGACCCTCTGGACAGCAATCTTTTTGCAAATGATGCATGTGACTTTTGTAGCATTTACCTTTTTCTCTCCCTTCGGAACACTAAAAAAGGCCCACACAATGCTCTCCTTTCTCTTCCTCTGCCTGCACTCTCTTTTCTTCCTCCTGCATTGCAACTTCATCCACTTCTGCAAAATTTGAAGCCATACTTGGTTTCAAAATAAAGAAACACACAAAAAAATTAATAGTATGAAGACAATAAACAAACAGGTCTTCTCTCAATGAAAGTCAAAGAATAAGGGAAATATCCTTAGGATGAATCCTCCCTCTCTCATAATTAAATTGATTTAAACCAATCAGATTCCGTTTTTCTCTTGCTGACATGAAGTCGCGTAGAGTGCGCGCACCTGTCATGCACCCGTCACGAACCCGTCGCGGACCCGCGAAACATGTATATCATTATATACTAAAAATAGACATTTCTATAAACCTTTAATAAGTATATTAGCAAAACCGTTCAGTATAATATCATATTCTAACTTTCTATAGTCATTTTTTCAACTTTAAAATTACGCAGGATTTGCGACCTCGGCGTGATGCCGGCACGATCGCGGCGCGACCCCGGAAACACGTTCATGGAGAGTTTGCGCACAGTACGCGCCTACATCGCGAATTTCGTAACTTTACTTTCGTCAAAATGATATTACAAATAATACTTTAAAAATAGTATATAATTAATTTTACACAAACACTCAAACGAAAAGTTTTATTTATAATTAACAAATTCCGGCAAAGTCACGACCACAGCGCGAATTTTCAAAATGGCTATCGTAATGCGTGTAGCCATCGTGCAGAATGCCCTAAGGGTGCGCAACTATTGTGTAATATAAAAAGAATGAATATAGTTTTCCAAATTAAAAATTATTCACAATTTTTTTAATATATATATATTCACTGAAAAAAACATAGGTTTCAGGCCCGTTATAGTTAGGAATTAGCATTTAAAAAACCTTTGAAATTCATTGAAAAAAAACATAGGTTTCAGGTCCGTTATAGTTAGGAATTAGCATTTGAAAAACCTTTGAAATTCACTGAAAAAACCATAGGTTTCAGGCCCGTTAAAGTTAGAAATTAGCATTTAAAAAACCTTAGAAATTCACTGAAAAAAACATAGGTTTCAGGGGCATTATAGTTAGTTGGACATTGCACTCGTACAAAACCATTGAAATTCCTCCGTTATAGTTAGTTCAGCTGACTATAACTCGCGCCCCCGCAATGCACTGCTGATGACGTCACATATTACATCACTCATGACATGGTCAGTGACATCACTGATGACATCACTCATGACATCTCAAATTACATCACTGATGACATCACTGATGACATCATCCATGTGATAATGTCATGCATCTTCTCACACCCTATTATAACTTTTGATACACCCACTCTAAATTACAGACTGACATTCTCAAAACCATAGACACTCCAACACCAATAACTACATACCTACTCACTGATTCTTAGGTCTACACACACATCCACTCATGAACCCGTTCAGTCACTCATACTTATGGTCCCTCAGTGCAGGACTATCATATGCACTCATACACCTATATAGACACTCACACATCGCCACTCATCCATAGATGTACTCACATACCTAGTCAGTCATGAAAATAATTAATCACGCTGCCATTTACTCACCTATACAGTTATACACACACCAGCTCACTTACTCATACAAATACTAGCACATTCTTACGCTCTTATACACTCACTGATACAAGCACACCCTCATCCATACAGCCACTCTCACAATCACACACTCTCACTTATAGCCATTTACATACTCCAACACACATATATACTGCCTTTCACATAATTAGGTGCTCATACATGTACCACTAAGATATACATTCACTAAGTAATACACCCATACACACACTCACCCACCCATACAGTCCATCACAGATGCACTCTTGAAACCATGCACCCAGTGAATCACCCACTCACACATCTATGGACAGAGTCACAGACACCCCACCCACACAAACTTTCAGGCACCCATACACGTACTCAGACAACCAATCAATAACCCATATAGACACTCATGTAGCTATTCACAAACCCATGTAGCCGCTTACACACCAACAGACAGACGGATACAGAGATTAACACAGTTTAGTCAGTAACCCATGCATTCAGTAAGATATGTTTAATCACTCACTTATAGAGTCAGTCATGCACCTACTAAATCATCCATTCAGACACTTATACACCCACTCGTTCTTCAATACGCCTTTCCCTATATATATTAAACATATTTAAACTTTACAGAAACACACAGTCACTGGATGATGTCATCAGTTATGTCCTTTGAGATGTCATCAGTGATGTCATCAGTGATGTCACTGACCATGTCATGAGTGATGTAATATGTGACGTCATCAGCAGTGCATTGCGGGGCGCAAGTTATAGTTAGCTGAACTAACTATGACGGGGGAATTTATATGGTTTTGTAAGAGTGAAATGTCCAACTAACTATAACGCCCCTGAAACCTATGGTTTTTTCAGTGAATTTCTAAGGTTTTTAAATGCTAATTTCTAACTATAACGGGCCTGAAACCTATGGTTTTTCAATGAATTTCAAAGGTTTTTTAAATGCTAATTCATAACTATAATGGGCCTGAAACCTATGTTTTTTTCAGTGACTTAATCCCCCAATTTACAACGCACCACGGGGCGCATTTGCACAGTGGTGCAGGGAGGGGGTGGGGCCTGATATAACAAGTGTGCCTACATGCCCCCTGGCAGGTTGTAAATTGGGGGATTAAGTCCCCTTGAATCTAGAAGGTCCCTGGGGGCCAACTAGCCCACCAGGTACCTCTAGTAAGTGCCACAGAGCTGCGTTGCAGAGAGGTGGTCCGAAGCCACACCCCTTTTTACCCCACTCTGCACAGCAATGTACATTAAACTATCTAGATTATTCTTTTTGCTTTTGCAAGTGATGTTATGAAATGGTTATGAAGATATAAGGGTCAACATCTTACTGATATCTGTGTAGCACAATACTACTAAAAGTAGGAAAGAATCACAAAAAATAAAGTAGACCAAGGGCGTAACACAGACCCCTACAGCCCCCGTGGTGCGAGGGCCCCAAGCTGCAGAGGGGCCCCCTCAGCACAGCACTCTGGCTGCAGGGCTCCTGATTGAGCACGGAGGGCCCCCCCCCAGGTGCCTTGCAGGGAGGCCCCCTCTAGGTTTGTTACGCCAGTGAACTAGACTGCTCATGTAAAGTTTCAGATTTACAACATGAACAACTGAAAGATCAATTTATGGGCACATGATAATGGAAACCCATGAACAAATACATAACAATTAGAATACATCTTAATCTACATAGGTTTTCTTTGCATGATCTCTGGCTCACAAAATAAAACTGTGTCAAACAAGCCAAACAAAAAACATCTGTCTTATGTACCCTTGTGAAACAAAATTAAAAAGTGACCTAGCACCGATTTACGCCAATTAGTATTCGAAGGACATGATAATAGGACATGAGGAAATAATTAATAATCTCAATTTTCATAATAACAATGATTGTCTTTCATTCGCTTTATATATAGCACATTCCTGCTAAAAGTAGCAAGGAAGCCCCCCCAAAAAACTGGGCTGTATATGTAAAGTTTATGAATTACCTCATGAACAACTGAAAGACACATTTATGGTAACATGATAATATAAACCAGTACAGAAATACATCCCATTAAATCTGATTGCCACACTGTAGTTATAGTTAGTATTCCCAGAGATAGGAAGTCCTCGAATTTTGTCT
Organism: Triturus cristatus; assembly: GCF_964204655.1. NCBI lineage: Eukaryota > Metazoa > Chordata > Amphibia > Caudata > Salamandridae > Triturus > Triturus cristatus. The sequence continues at coordinate 943,108,719 of NC_140587.1, read as the reverse complement.
TCCTCATAATTTTGCACCTGTTTGACGAATCACCCCAAAATCTTTCCAGACCTTTAGCATTTTCTGCATTTTGAGATGATGTACATTTATATGATTAATCGTTAAGAAGGTACAAGATTTACATGAAATTTGGAAAGATTATACATTACGGTGCAGTTAACTAGGGCAAGTATTTTTTAAGTTATAAGGTATTTAAACATAGTGATATCTGTCACTGTGGTGCTTTCACAGAATTTCACAAATGTTGTGACACTACCATGGTACATGTCTGTAAACTTATTTAAAAATAAATAAAAAGTATATTAGTAATTTTCCCTACCTATTACCACTTTATTACATTCATAATAGGACCTACTATGCATTCATTTATAAGGCCCTAACTCTGAACACAGACAAAGTGTAGTAAAAACGATATCGCTGCCTTTTCATTCTCTAAAAACAGCTATTACCCAATTATATACTGGCTTGCCATTGCCATGTACCACAGTACACTGCAAAGTTACCGCAGTATACCATTGCCCAGAATATAACTAAGGACTAGCTGTATTACTGGATTGTGGTACCCTTGTATCATCCACACTGTACACCACTCCACTCTGTCACTCCACTCTACATTATTACACTGTACACCAGTTCAATCAATACCAGTCCACTCTATGCTATTACACTGTACACAACTCTACTCTATGCCACTTCACTGTGTGCCACTCTGCTATACACTACTCCAGTATATGATATTGTGTTTCAATTGTATATAAAGATGTGCTGAAATTCTCCATTATTGACTCTACCTCTGATAATGATATTGAAATATGTATTTTTAAAATTGATTTTACCCCCAGGACAGTCTAAAGGGTGCACTTATATATCGCTTCCTGGACCTCTTAAAGATTTTAACTTAAAAATGATAGAAAAAATTGCCCACCATACGATTACCACCAAACTATTTCTGCTACTGGGGGATTTCAATATCCAGAGTGAAGATAGTGGGAATATAGATGCTGCTAATTTTCTTGCTGATATGGCCTCTTTGGGCCTTGCAAAGATCAATACAGGCCCTGACCATTTGGCTGGTCATACTTTGGACATCATACTCACTAACTCACCCTACATATCTACTGATCCCCCTTGCCCAGTGATCTGGTCAGATCATTAATTGATTCAGTTCCGTATTAATGGCTCCTTCAGGAAAACAATCCCCTCGCACTCCCAACACAATCATAGAAGACAATGGCATAAAGTCACACTTGACTCCTTTTGTAAAAACTTTATACCTCCCATATTTGATGAACAGATGTATATTGCCAACAAGCTTAGGGTCCTCAATGAGGCTATCACTTTGGTTATAGACACTCTAGCCCCCTTTAAACGACAACAAATTAACATCCACAAAAAATGTGCCGTTTGGTACACTCCTGACTTATGTAATGAAATATCGAAATGCAAAATTCTGGAAAAAATCTGGCGCAAAACTCATATGGAGACTAAGAAACATAACTATAAAAAAGCACTCATTTCCTACCACAAGAATTTTCATAAGGCATGGAAAGCCCATGTCATCTCAAAGCTTAATCAGGCGGGCAACTCGACCAAGGAACTTTATAAAATTCTTAACACTTTCACTAACCCTACTTCCTGTTCCTTACAAATAGCTAACTATTTTGATGAAAAAATAAATGTAATCTATGATCAATTTCCTCATGACTCTAACTCCTTGGATCCCTCTAATTTGCTGCCCTCAACCTTGAGAAGGTCTGATGTCGGCCTTGAGCATTTTAATGTGATACAAACGCCACAGGCCGAAGCCTTGCTAAGAACAGCAACATCTGGTTCTCCTCTAGATGTCATGCCAACTTATGTGTTTGTCATACTTGCTCCTCTTCTGACATCTTTCATCTGTAACTCCTAAACACCTCTTTGAGTGAATAGGTACTCCCACTTGAATGGAAGGCTGCTCAAGTGTTACCAATCAAGAAAAAAGCTCAGATACCCACGGAGGTGATTGACAACTATTGCCCTATTTCGCTCCTGCTGCTTATGAGCAAACTGGTGGAAGGGTACGTCAACACCCAGCTGATGGGTTATCTTGAATCTAAAGGTACCCTTTACCCCCTCCAGTCTGCGTTTAGACCCAACCACTCTATGGAAACCACCCTCATTGGTGTCACAGATTATATCAAAATAGCTCTGGGTAACAACAAGGCAGTGCTGCTGGTTTTATTGGATCTGACAGCAGCCGTTGATACTGTCTCTGACCAGAAACTGATTCACTGATTGGGAAAGACTGGCCTGCAGAAACAGGCACTTAAGTGGCTTGCTAGCTGTTTGGACCAGCGCACCTAGACGATTAACCTAGGCCCCTTTTGTTCCCATACCTTGAAGCTTACTAAAGGGGTGCTTGAGTCCTATCTTGTTCAATGTATATGTGGCCCCCCTTGCCAAGATTATTAAGGAATTCAGATTTACTCCCTATTCTTATGCAGAAGACGTGCAACTGCTTTTATCCTTTGATAAGGATACAGAGCTAGTTGAACAACAGTTTGCTGAGGGCATGCAAGCCGTTTTCTGGTTGGATGACAGAAATGTTTCTCCAGCTGAATGTGGCTAAGAGTGAGATCCTGTTGAGTGGCTCTGCTCAATCAACTTGGTCTCCAAACTGGTGGCCTGCTATGTTAGGCCCAGCTCCTACCCTGTCACTCATGGCAAAACATTTAGGGGTCCGATTGGATAATTCCATATCTATGAGAGACCAAGTCATGGCCACCTCAGGGGCCTGCTACCACACTTTGAGTCTTTTGCGCAGAGTGTCCCAGTCGCTGCCCTTATCAGTCCGAAGAACTCCGAATCAAGCCCTGGTCATTGTCCGACTTGATTACTGTAATGCTCTTTTAGCATCAGCAAACGAATCCCTCTTGAGTAAGTTACAGATAGTCCAGAATGTTACCGCACGTTTGGCTCTCAAAATGCCTCCTCGTACCTTCTCCCGGACTTTGCTGAGACAGCTTCACTGGTTTTCTATTCTACAGAGAATCAAGTTTAAACTCTGCTCCCTCGCACATAATGCTCTTTTTGGTCTGAGTCCTAGCTATCTGGCAGATACATTTAAATGTTACCGTCCGAGCAGACTTCTTAGATCCGAGGGTAAAGGGTTGCTTGTGGTCCCCCGCTACAGGAAATTACAAACAGGAGGCAAAAGTTTTGCCTACCTTGCTCTGAAATATTGGAACACTCTGGCCGAGGACCTGAGCAAATGCCCCAGTCTTCTTCGATTCAGGAAACTCCTGACTACTGAATTATTCCGGGACTGATTGTGCCTGACCTGTCTCTTGTCTGCTCTGCAGAGCCGAGATAGCCTTTCTTGGGTGATTCCGGCGCTTTATCAATACCATACAATACAATAAATCCCATACAATACACCATTCCACTGAACACTTCTAATATTATAATATATAATCTATGCACTTCCACTGTACAACACTCCAGTATATGGCACTATGCTGTATGCTACTCTACTCTATGCCAATCCACTCTACGCCACTCCATTCAAGGATATTCCATTGGACACCACTCCACTGTATGCCACTCCACTGTATGCTATTATACTCTATCCCACTCCAGTCTACACTACTTCAGTGTATGCCACTTCACTGTAGGCTACTCCACCGTATGCCGCTCCACTATACCCTACTCCACTCTATGCCATGGAAGTGTACACCACTCTATTCCACATCATTCCATTCTATGCTTTTCCATTGGAAGCCGCTCCACTATATGCTATTCCACTCTACCCCAATTTACTGTATGCCACTCCAGTCTATTCTATTCCACTCTACACTATTCCACTCTATGTCACTACACTGTACTCCACTCTATGCTATTCCACTCTACACCCCTCCACTCTAAGCTACTGCACTGTACGCAACTTCAATCTTTGCCACTCTACTGTATGGTATTCCACTCTACCCCACTCCACTGAACGCCACTCCACCGTATGCTATTACACTCTACCCCACTGCACTATTCTCCACTCCAGTCTATACCACTTCACTGTATGCTACTCCACTGTACGCTACTACCCTATTCACTATTACACCATATGCCACTCCACTGTACCCCACTCCAGTCAACTCTACTTGACTGTATGCCACTCTACTGTACACTACTGCACTATATGGTTTTCCAATCTACACCAGTCCACTCTATGCAATTCCACTTCATGCCACTCCACTATACGCTACTCTATTCTATGCCACTTTATTGGACTCTACTCCACTCTATCCCAGTACACTCCACTTTACAAATTTATACTCTACTCTATACTCGTATGCTCTGTCCAACACTGTACAACACAGCACTCCACTCTCCTGGATTAGATGCAACTCCAATTTATAAGTTTTTCCTCAACTCTGTTCTATGACACTTCAATGTACGCTAATCCACTGTAACCTACTCCACTCTATACCAGTCCACTCTTCGCTATTCCACTTTATGCCACTCCACTATACCCTACTCCACTCTATGCCACTTTATTAGACTCTACTCCTCTCTATCCCCGTACACTCCACTGTCCAAATGTGTACTCTACTCTATACCCTCATGCTTTATTCAACACTGTACAACACAGCACTACTCTCTACTGGATGAGATGCCACTCCAATGTATAACTTTCTCTTCAACTCTGTGCTATGACACTTCAATGTACACCACCGCACTCTATGCTATTCCACTCTATGGCACTCCACTATTCTGCACTCAACTGTACAGTATTCCACAGTATGCTATTCCACTTTATGCTACTCCACTTTTCAGTAATCCATTCTACATCACTACAGTGTACGCCACTCTACTCTACGCCACTCAAATGGATGATACTCTCCTCCATTCTATATATCTCCACTCTATAAAAGTCTACCACACTTTATGGCACTTTAAAAGATTCTATGCCACTCTATCCTCAAACACTCCACTGTACAGCGCTATACTCCACTCTATGTCCATACACTCCATTGTACAACACTGTATTCCACTATTCAACACTTTTCTATACGACACAGCACTCCACACTACTGAAAGTGACTCCACTCCAATTTACAACAGTATACTCCCGCTAGACCACTACACTCCATGCCACTCTACTCTACAACATACCAATACACTCTATTGTACTTAACTCCACACTACGTTACGACACTCCCCTCAACTCTACTCTACAAGACTATACCTAACTTTACGCAACTATACAACAATCCACTCTATGCAGCTCCACTGTTTGACACACTACTGTACTCTATCCAACTCCACTCTACAAAACTACTACACTGTCTGACAGTCTCCAAAACTTCACTCCTGTCTATACTACTTCACTCCATTTTATAACACTGTACTAAACTGTCTGTTACTGTAAAACACTCTACTCCACTCTGTGCCCCTTTATGATACTCTAGTCCACTATATGATATTCCATGCAACTCTTTGTGTGCCTCTGCACCGCACTCCGCTCTACTCTATGACACAGTACTGCACTCAACCTCACTATTCTGCGTCACTCCACGCCACTTTATTCCATTGTACTCTATAACACTGTATACCAATCCACTCTACCACACTATGCAACATTGTACTGTAAAATACACTACTCCACTCTACAAAACTCAACTGTGTGCCACTCTACTGTAGTCTACATCATTTTCCAATATTATATGACACACCACTACACTCTTCTGTACAACAGAGTACTCTAATTTATGACACTTTACTCAACTGTATGTTGAACCACTCCACTCTGCACTCCACACCACTGTAGTCTACGACTTGCCACTCCACTCTGAGACACTTTATTCTACTCTACACTATCCCACTTCATTCTACTCTACTACACTTGATCCCACTCTAAGCCACTGTACCATACTCCACGCTACGCTGCTCCACGGTCTGACACTCTACTTCACTGTATGTAACTTCACTCCACAACACTGTTCTATTCTCTATGACACTCTACTCCATTCATTGTCCATCCACTGTAGGTCACTGTACTAAACTGTATAACACTCAACAAAAGGCCACTCAATTTTTCTCAATGATATACCACTCCACTATATAACACAGCACTCCACTCTACAACACTTTCCTCCACTGTACTCTATGCCACTCCAGTTGACAATACTACACTCTTCAACAATCTACTTCACCCTACTCTACTATAAAACACTCCACTCTATGACAATCCACAGCACCCTACTCTACCGTTCGATACGCTATTCCACAGTACAGCTCTCTGCTCCAGTCTAAGATATTTGACTCCACAATATGAGACACCATGCAACAATACTATATAACACTTTGCTGCACTATATAATACACCACTACATTCTACAAATTACTTTCATTTTTCACTTTACTAATTCACCACTAATCCTTATGGGTTCCAGAGTAGCATTCTACTTGCCAAAAAAGTGATTCAACATATCTACAGGGTAGCAAGCGTTATATTAATGCACATCTTTCCCTCTTCTATCCCTCCACTATCCTTCTCAATCCAAATAACAGACTAACATATCCACCATTCAAATTACTTTCATATTTCACTATACTAATTCACCACTAATCCTTTATGGGTTCCGTAGTAGCGTGCTACTCGCTGAAAAAGTGGTTTGATGCCTCATTAGGGGTCGAAAGTGGTGTAAATGCAATTGCAATACATTATAATACTCCATTCCAATCTACAATACGCAAATCTATGACAATAGACTTTACAATAATCTCCTCCACTGTACTGTACGACACTCAAAATAGCACCTCTCCACTTGAGACACTGGACTCTATGATTTTTTTACAAAATTTCTAAAATATTGAAACTCAGTGAAAATACTAAAGGTTAAAACTTAATTATAGTTAGGAAAACTAGTTTTTCCTATGCAGACCAAGCTTAAAGTACACAAACTTAAATTCTACAGTTACAGTTATAACTTGAATTTCATTTACAATTTATCCACCACCATCGAATTATTATAAGTAGCTCACTTCATTACACACTCTTTTCAGCTCTCTAACCAGACAAGTCAGTATCACTCACCACTCTACCATGCACTGTGTTCTCACAAATAGTGATACTCCGCTGCACAATACTACACTGTACAAAATTCTCCACCACTCTACTGCATGACACTGCACTCAACAAAACTGAACTATGCAACATTGTGCTCCACTGAACTCCACTCTGTGCACATTCTACTACACTTAATGCCATTTTACAACACTGTACTCGATGACACTCCACAACACCACACTCCATTTCAATTCACTTCAGTCAACGACACTCCACTTTACAACACTGAACTCTACTCCTTAACACACCACTACACTCTACAACACATTTCACTCTATGATTCCAATCCATGATACAAAACACCATGCCACTCCACTGTATAACACTTTACGCCACTGTATGCCACATCACTCCACTCTACTTGACTCCACTCTATTGCACTCTACAATACGCCTCTCTACAACACTAGACTCTACAACACTTTCCTTTACTGTACTTTACTATACACCAATGAATGAAACTCCACACTGCGGCAAAAATGTTACAGGGACGTTATAGCTAGGTAATAGAATTTAAAAAAACGTAGACATTCTCTAAAAAATCCAAAGGTTATAGGGACGTTATTGTTAGATTCAGATTTTACATACATATAACCATTACAAAAAACAGCAGTTATAGTTAGAGTATTCTCAAGAAACTAGTACTCATGCCCTAAGGTAACTATGAGACGCAGCTCTGCCATGCACAGTTTTATCATTAATCATTTTATTGCAAATGTTGCAGTGATATTATCATTGATATCATAGAAGATTTCATGACTGATGTAATATATAGGGTAATTAGCAGTGCATGGTGAGGGGGCGAGTTATAAATATTATGCTTTATATTTTCTCTATGTATTACCACTTTACTAAAGTGGTAATAAGTAGGGAAAATGATTTATATGTTTCTATATATTTAAAAAATATTTTGCAGAGTACCACGGTACTCCCTAGGAAGTACTGCGGTAGTAAAAAAATTTTAAAAAGCATAAATGCTAAAAAGTGCTAAATACAATGTACTGCACTATATTTTACATATTTAATTCTATACAATAAGTTCTACATGGTACCGTAATAATACCTACGAATTACAGAGCTTCTTATACAATTTTTGTAAATGTGTGATTCTCCTTAAGGTGCTGTAAAAAATTCTAGATAATAGATATACATTTACCTACCTATTTCCACTTTAATAAAGTAGTAATAGTTAGGGCAAAACAATAAAGTCTACTACTTATCTATATCTAAATCCCTAAATCATAATGCAGCAAAAGTGTGCTGAAAATTACATGGCTGTCTTTTACGATTTGTAAAGCTGCCATTAGAGGATCACTTTCTGCCTTGTCCTCAGCATGTAAAGTGGTATATTGCAAAGCTACCATGTCATACCACAGCACAGTATATAACTAAGTATTTTAACAATTATAACTCAAACACTTCATACACTATTTACGCCTATAGCCAAAAATTACTTTTTGCACATTATAATCTATATTCCTGTCATATTACATCTACATCGTTACCCCACTTACACGCCACATTTGTTTCAAGTACCACACTCTACTCTACACCACTACACTCTACGCCATTGTACTGTATGCTATTACATTATACGCCACTCCACTCTGCGTCACTCTACTATACGCCACTCTGTTCTATGTTAATCTACAGTACACCACTATGCTCTACTCTACCCCACTCTCTGCCACTCCACTCTACACCACTCCACTGCATGCTACTACACTCTAATCCACTCAGTTCTACAGCACTCCAGTCTATGCCAATACGCTGTATGCACCGTCACTCTATGGTAATCCACTCTATGCTATTCCACTGTTGTCAACTCCACTCTACAAATGTACACTCTACACTATTCCACTCTATGCCACTCCAATGCATACCACATCACTGTTCCCTACTCCACTGCACGTCATTCCACGCTATGCCACTCCACTGCGTGATACACCACTATACGCCACTCCACTCTCAGCTATTCCATTATATGGTGCTTCACTCTACTTCACTCCAATGTATGCCAATACACTCAACTTTATTCCACACTAGACCACTTCACTGTACGCTACTCCACTGTGTGCCACTCCACTGTATGCTGCTTCACTCTACCCCACTCCACTGCACTATTATACTGTATGCAACTACAGTCTACCTCAGTACACTGTGCCCTGGTCCACTCAAAAACACTCCTACCTGCAGTAGTTCACTCTACACCACTCCACACTACATTAATCCACGCTACACCACTAGACTGTGTTATTCTACTCGTTGCCATTTCATTGTATGCCACCTCACTCTATGTCACTCTAGTCTATGCTATTTCATGGTATTTACGACATTGTATCTCACTCCACTCTACATCACTCGAGTGTATGCTATTCCATTGCACGCCACTCCACTGTACACCACTGCACATTATGCCAATACACTCCACATAATTCCTCTGTATTTCACTACACTGTACCCTACTCCACTCTATGCCACTCCACAACACTCTACTGTATGCTATTCCACTCTACACCACTCCACTCTATGCCACTCCACTATACACTATTTCACTGTAAGCCACTCCACTCCACTCTACCACACTCCACTCTATGCCACTGAACTCTCCTCCACTGCACTGTATGCTATTCCACTCCATACCATTCCAGTGTATGCCACTCCACTGTATGCCACTAAACTTTATGTCACTCCACTGTACGCTTTTCCACTGTACGCAAATCCATTGTATACCACTATACTCTATCCCACTCCACTCCACAACACTTCACGCTACTACTCTCTATGAAACTCCACTATTTGCCACTCCAGTTTACGCTACTCCACTGTGTGCCACTGTACTCTCCTCTACTCCACTCTTACTCTATTCTACTATATGCCACTCCACACTACGCCACTCCACACCACTCTTCACCACTCCACTGTACACCACTCCGCTCTATGCTTTTCCACTGTATGCCACTCCACTTTATGCCGCTCCACTGTACACCACTACACTCAATGCTATTCCACTCTACACATCTCCACTGTACTCTACACAGCTCTACGCCACTCCACAGTACACTATTACACTTCACACCACTGCACTCTACCCCACTCTAACCTATTTTACTCTATGTCACTGCACTCTACGCCACTCCAGCCTTCCCCACTCCAGTGTACACCACTCCACTGTAGGCTATTCCACTGTACGCAACTCTACTGTACTCCACCCCACTCTATGCAATTCAACTCTATACCACTCCACTCTATGCTATTCCACTGTACACCACTCCACCATATGCCACTTCACTGTACACTACTCCACCATACACCACTTCACTCTACATCACTACACTGAGCTATTCTGCTCCATGCCATTTCATTCTATGCCACTCCACAGTAGGCCACTACACTCAACCCTACTCCTGCTATTCCCCTTTACACAACGGTAGTGTACAAAACTTCACTCCATGCTATTCCTCTCTAAGCCACTACACTCAATGCCAATCAACTATATCCTATTACACTTTACACCACTCCACTGTACACTACTGCACTTTACGCCACTCCACTCTATTCTACTATGCACCACTACACTGTGCTTCACTCCACTGTGCACTATTCCACTGTAAACCACTATACTGTACCTAACTCCATTCTATGCCACTCCACTCTATGTGACTCCACTCTACCCTAACTCACCCCACTCTATGATATTTCACTGTATGCCACTTAACTTTGCGCCACTCCACTCTACACCACTTTACTGTATGCTAATTCAGTATCTGCCAATCCACTGTACAACACACCACTACTCCACTCTATAACACTACATTCAATGGCACTATACTGTATGACACACTCCTCCTCTATACGACGCTCCTCTAAAAGACACAAAATGTACAATTTAAAATACATTTTCATTCAAGTAAAAAAAAATCCTTCATAAAAACCAAATAATAAAGCTTTGTTCTTTCTATATACTAACCAAACTTAAACTACACAAATATTAGAAATGCTAAATGTATAGTTATATCTTATATTTATAATGTACGCACCACCTTTAAATTACTCTAACTTTAGTTTTTCTTTCTATACAAACAAAACTTAAACTACAAAAAATGTAACAATTCTAAAGTTATACTTATATCTTTAATTTATAACTTACGCAACACCTTCAAATTATTATAACCCATGCACCTCGACACATTGTGTATTTAAATCAGTAGCCACACAACATTAACTATAATTCGCCACTCCACGATGCACTCTGTTCACACAGATTATATATTTTGAGATCTCGTAAGTGCTGCTATTTTAAAGGAAGTGCTGGTTTGTTGAGAGGATTAACCTTTACTTGGAATATATCCTTTCATTTATACAAGACCCTGAAACCAATCTCCTGGAAATAATAAGGTAGACAGTGAGATATGGATCAAGCCCCAGTAAATGGAAAATCAGAGAAAATCCTAATTGTTGTGTGTCTCTGTTATCATGACTCTGGTGGTGATTAATGAAAATTAAGACCCAGCCTTTGAAAAGCTATTGACACAGGATGACACAGTGATATCACTTCTTTTTTCTACAGAGGGAGGGATCGTCTTAATTAAAATAGAAAATTCTTATATCTGTTTTTTTTATATACCAATCCTATTTTCAGAGCCACTTTTGCCAACTTCTACTCTACACTGCACTGATTAATCTGGACCAGAAGACACCTCTGCTGCCATGGGACATTTTGGCATTGTCAAATGAGAGGAGCATTCTTTGGGTTCCAGACCAAGAGTTTTATTATCTACCTGCTGAAGCCTCCTTTGCAGTATATTGGTTTTATCTGCCACCTCATGTGCCACAAGTAGTGGCGGAGACTGACCTCTTAGAAAAAAATATGTTTCAAACTGTTCTATTCATACAAACATATTTTCCTAGAGAAAGAATTAACACTGCAGTACCACATAAAAAAGTGTGGTATGCCTTGGGGAAGCTATCTAGGCATGCTCAATTGTACTTTCTAGAACTTCCACTGCTGAAACGTCCAACTGTTGTACTTTCTTACAAACAGCCTGCAATAGAGTCTTTACGGAAATTGGATCTTACATTTATGGGTATCTATACAGAGACAATATTTTTTGATTTTGACCAATTTAGGGAAGGTTGCAATGCTAGTCCTCTTAATGTCTGCACTTATTTAGATTAAGGCACATGCTAAGATTTGAAATTATTTTCTATACTAGCTAACCCTCCAAATGTAAGCTTATGTATAGCGTGATACAATTGAGGGTGGTCAGAGGTTGGGTGTCTAGGTTATATGATATGACGAACATTACTAGATTGGATTCCTACACACCCACACAAAGGCACCGGGAGGCTGACTTTGGGGATATTCTTAAGGGCGATACATAGCAGTTTTTCTGCTCTAAAATGTCTACTATATATTGACATAATCCACTACTTTTCAAGTTTCCTCGTCGTTTTTATTTTACATCAACGTTTGCCAAAACTTTTCCCAGGAGTATATCACATTTGTAACAAAATTATGTCCCTCCAGGCAGATTTTATTCACTTGCGATGGTTGTGTCCTCTATTTCAGTTCTGTTGAATAGAGATCCAGAAGGTAACTTTGAAGTTTAACAATTTCCTTATACTGAACCCTCAGAGACCAGAGTGCCTTCTCATCCTGGAACGTAAGTAACTGATACACCCCTTTGCTTATAGTTAAAGCAAAATGTGAAAGGCATCTTGCCGTCCGTTTCTACCTCAGTAAAATTTCTGAGTTATATTATTGCCTTCACCTTCCTAACTACACCATACCTCTACTAAATTGCCAAATATGTACACTTCTGTCTTCACTCCATCACAAAGATCAAATACATCCTGTTCCTTATCCATTTGAGAACAGCAGCACATGACATTGTCATTGTTAGCTTTACCTGGTAAATGCTATAGTAGGAGGTGTGCCTCAGCTTTTACTTACCCCTTCGAAAGCTACCTTCTACAGCTAAACTATATATCATTTAAAAAAAAAAAATAGAACCCATCTACCAGTGCCAACAGATATAATTTACATTTCATAGCTAAGTACAAATTGAAGATATGTTGCCAGTGGTGAAAAGCCATTCACCTAATCAAAGTGGCCACTATAGAGAACTCATCATCTTGGCAGGACAAAGAGGACTCGGGATCAAGAGCACACTATGTATGCACACTTTTAGATTCAAATCCTCCCAAGTATAAAACCAATCCTTTGCAGGAGCTGCAACACCTATTTTAAACTTCCTGCCAGTCATTTACAGACCTCAAAGCACTCTTCTTTCATTCAAGAAATAATTTAAAACTGTTCTGGTTTTCCTAAAAGAAATTACAACTTCTATCTAACCAATCAATAAGTATTTGCTTTCAAATGTTGCTTTTAAATTTACTACAAATTTGTAATATGATACTTGGGGCCAGGTGTACAATACTTCCGACTGGCTGCAAACCCTTCGATTCACTAAATCGGAGGGTTAGTGACTGGTAACAAGCATTTTCTAATGTACTAAACCAATATAGCATTTCAGAAAAGTGTTTTCTAATTGCTAACTGGGTTTAGAAATGGTTACTGATTTGCTTTTTGGGTGGTCCTATCTGAACCCTATGTAACAATGGTTTGCAACTATGATTTTGGTTGCAAACCATTGATAACTCCCAAGTTGGGTGGTAACTGGTTCTCAAAGCAGAGAGGATTCCCTTTGAATCCCTTCCTCTTTGGGATTCGGGATGCCACCTTCAGGGGGAGTTTATGGTGGTCCACGGAATTACGGCCAATTGTCACTGACATTTTTCAAAATGGAAACTTTTTTTTTAAGCAGCACCATTTCCTTTAGGTACCTCATGCTGCTTTAACACAATCTGTTTTGAAAAGCATTCACAGCGATTGTGGTCTGCTGTTGCTAGCAGGGGACCATCCCTGTGAATGTAGTCTATTGGAGGGAGTTTCAATTTGCGACCTGCCTAATGAATATTAATTAGACTGGTTGTTCTGTGTCCCCTCAAATTCCTTATTATGCAAACTGACCTTTCAGTACATAGTTCAATTAACAAAATACATTTCCAGTTGCAAAAACTTGGATCAAATTTGCAAACACTTTTTGTGACCAGTACTATAAAGCATATGGCCTTTATTTTCTGTTAAATTCACCATTAATATAAAAAGGACAGACCCAGTGCTAAAGATGCACCAGATTAAAACTTTTGCATACAGCACATGCACACTTGTGCTCCCACAATAGGATTTTCTACCACAATGAAATCTCATAAATGGCATAATAGTTTAATTTTAGGTATTTTGCGTAACATGCATAATGCGAAATGTCAGATATTACACAACATTGGACGGGCGTAAATGAAATTTCACCGCAGCCTAACTATTATTCCAAGTTTTGTAGGACAAAATGGGCAAATAAACACTTGGAATATACACATTATCCATTTTGTATAGGCAAAATGCCATTGGCCATGGAATAGAAAGAAGAAGATGTGGCTTTATTGCCAGATCTGATGACTTTGTGACTGTGGAACCAGGTTCGAAAATTGGCATCAGCTAAATATTCTGAGATTAAGGTCAAATCACTTCATGTTTCCATGCCTAAAAAAATATAAAATGTGACCTTGTGTATTGTAAACAGTGCTCATATTGATACCAGCGTTACAACAAACAAATGATGGACGGAATGCTGACAATGCAGACATTCTCCCCCAGTCAAGAGATCTGGGTTAAATCCATCGTTCTTTTGCCCACGACGCCACCCCAGTTTAGACATGGCCATATGCAAATCAGTCTTGACCCTGTGCCTCATGGGAACAGTCCAGCCCGAACTGCCAAGCCATGTCTTCCCTGGACCGGAATCAAGCATCCTAGGACCGGTTTCTGGCTATCAGCCGTCATCAGCCAGGATAGCTTGACTCCAGTGGCGTAGTGAGCACGGGTCCCACGTCTGGGAATACCCATCCCACTTAGGGCGAAAAGCGTTACAACAAACAAATGATGGACGGAATGCTGACAATGCAGACATTCTCCCCCAGTCAAGAGATCTGGGTTAAATCCATCGTTCTTTTGCCCACTACGCCACCCCAGTTTAGACATGGCCATATGCAAATCAGTCTTGACCCTGTGCCTCATGGGAACAGTCCAGCCCGAACTGCCAAGCCATGTCTTCCCTGGACCGGAATCAAGCATCCTAGGACCGGTTTCTGGCTCTCAGCCGTCATCAGCCAGGATAGCTTGACTCCAGTGGCGTAGTGAGCACGGGTCCCACGTCTGGGAATACCCATCCCACTTAGGGCGAAAAGCGTTACAACAAACAAATGATGGACGGAATGCTGACAATGCAGACATTCTCCCCCAGTCAAGAGATCTGGGTTAAATCCATCGTTCTTTTGCCCACTACGCCACCCCAGTTTAGACATGGCCATATGCAAATCAATCTTGACCCTGTGCCTCATGGGAACAGTCCAGCCCGAACTGCCAAGCCATGTCTTCCCTGGACCGGAATCAAGCATCCTAGGACCGGTTTCTGGCTATCAGCCGTCATCAGCCAGGATAGCTTGACTCCAGTGGCGTAGTGAGCACGGGTCCCACGTCTGGGAATACCCATCCCACTTAGGGCGAAAAGCGTTACAACAAACAAATGATAGACGGAATGCTGACAATGCAGACATTCTCCCCCAGTCAAGAGATGTGGGTTAAATCCATCGTTCTTTTGCCCACTACGCCACCCCAGTTTAGACATGGCCATATGCAAATCAGTCTTGACCCTGTGCCTCATGGGAACAGTCCAGCCCGAACTGCCAAGCCATGTCTTCCCTGGACCGGAATCAAGCATCCTAGGACCGGTTTCTGGCTATCAGCCGTCATCAGCCAGGATAGCTTGACTCCAGTGGCGTAGTGAGCACGGGTCCCACGTCTGGGAATACCCATCCCACTTAGGGCAAAAAGCGTTACAACAAACAAATGATGGACGGAATGCTGACAATGCAGACATTCTCCCCCAGTCAAGAGATCTGGGTTAAATCCATCGTTCTTTTGCCCACTACGCCACCCCAGTTTAGACATGGCCATATGCAAATCAGTCTTGACCCTGTGCCTCATGGGAACAGTCCAGCCCGAACTGCCAAGCCATGTCTTCCCTGGACCGGAATCAAGCATCCTAGGACCGGTTTCTGGCTATCAGCCGTCATCAGCCAGGATAGCTTGACTCCAGTGGCGTACTGAGCACGGGTCCCACGTCTGGGAATACCCATCCCACTTAGGGCGAAAAGCGTTACAACAAACAAATGATGGACGGAATGCTGACAATGCAGACATTCTCCCCCAGTCAAGAGATCTTGGTTAAATCCATCGTTCTTTTGCCCACTACGCCACCCCAGTTTAGACATGGCCATATGCAAATCAGTCTTGACCCTGTGCCTCATGGGAACAGTCCAGCCCGAACTGCCAAGCCATGTCTTCCCTGGACCGGAATCAAGCATCCTAGGACCGGTTTCTGGCTATCAGCCGTCATCAGCCAGGATAGCTTGACTCCAGTGGCGTACTGAGCACGGGTCCCACGTCTGGGAATACCCATCCCACTTAGGGCGAAAAGCGTTACAACAAACAAATGATGGACGGAATGCTGACAATGCAGACATTCTCCCCCAGTCAAGAGATCTTGGTTAAATCCATCGTTCTTTTGCCCACTACGCCACCCCAGTTTAGACATGGCCATATGCAAATCAGTCTTGACCCTGTGCCTCATGGGAACAGTCCAGCCCGAACTGCCAAGCCATGTCTTCCCTGGACCGGAATCAAGCATCCTAGGACCGGTTTCTGGCTATCAGCCGTCATCAGCCAGGATAGCTTGACTCCAGTGGCGTAGTGAGCACGGGTCCCACGTCTGGGAATACCCATCCCACTTAGGGCGAAAAGCGTTACAACAAACAAATGATAGACGGAATGCTGACAATGCAGACATTCTCCCCCAGTCAAGAGATCTGGGTTAAATCCATCGTTCTTTTGCCCACTACGCCACCCCAGTTTAGACATGGCCATATGCAAATCAGTCTTGACCCTGTGCCTCATGGGAACAGTCCAGCCCGAACTGCCAAGCCATGTCTTCCCTGGACCGGAATCAAGCATCCTAGGACCGGTTTCTGGCTATCAGCCGTCATCAGCCAGGATAGCTTGACTCCAGTGGCGTAGTGAGCACGGGTCCCACGTCTGGGAATACCCATCCCACTTAGGGCAAAAAGCGTTACAACAAACAAATGATGGACGGAATGCTGACAATGCAGACATTCTCCCCCAGTCAAGAGATCTGGGTTAAATCCATTGTTCTTTTGCCCACTACGCCACCCCAGTTTAGACATGGCCATATGCAAATCAGTCTTGACCCTGTGCCTCATGGGAACAGTCCAGCCCGAACTGACAGAGCCATGTCTTCCCTGGACCGGAATCAAGCATCCTAGGACCGGTTTGTGGCTATCAGCCGTCATCAGCCAGGATAGCTTGACTCCAGTGGCGTAGTGAGCACGGGTCCCACGTCTGGGAATACCCATCCCACTTAGGGCGAAAAGCGTTACAACAAACAAATGATGGACGGAATGCTGACAATGCAGACATTCTCCCCCAGTCAAGAGATCTGGGTTAAATCCATCGTTCTTTTGCCCACTACGCCACCCCAGTTTAGACATGGCCATATGCAAATCAGTCTTGACCCTGTGCCTCATGGGAACTGTCCAGCCCGAACTGCCAAGCCATGTCTTCCCTGGACCGGAATCAAGCATCCTAGGACCGGTTTCTGGCAATCAGCCGTCATCAGCCAGGATAGCTTGACTCCAGTGGCGTAGTGAGCACGGGTCCCACGTCTGGGAATACCCATCCCACTTAGGGCGAAAAGCGTTACAACAAACAAATGATGGACGGAATGCTGACAATGCAGACATTCTCCCCCAGTCAAGAGATCTGGGTTAAATCCATCGTTCTTTTGCCCACTACGCCACCCCAGTTTAGACATGGCCATATGCAAATCAGTCTTGACCCTGTGCCTCATGGGAACAGTCCAGCCCGAACTGCCAAGCCATGTCTTCCCTGGACCGGAATCAAGCATCCTAGGACCGGTTTCTGGCTATCAGCCGTCATCAGCCAGGATAGCTTGACTCCAGTGGCGTACTGAGCACGGGTCCCACGTCTGGGAATACCCATCCCACTTAGGGCGAAAAGCGTTACAACAAACAAATGATGGACGGAATGCTGACAATGCAGACATTCTCCCCCAGTCAAGAGATCTTGGTTAAATCCATCGTTCTTTTGCCCACTACGCCACCCCAGTTTAGACATGGCCATATGCAAATCAGTCTTGACCCTGTGCCTCATGGGAACAGTCCAGCCCGAACTGCCAAGCCATGTCTTCCCTGGACCGGAATCAAGCATCCTAGGACCGGTTTCTGGCTATCAGCCGTCATCAGCCAGGATAGCTTGACTCCAGTGGCGTAGTGAGCACGGGTCCCACGTCTGGGAATACCCATCCCACTTAGGGCGAAAAGCGTTACAACAAACAAATGATGGACGGAATGCTGACAATGCAGACATTCTCCCCCAGTCAAGAGATCTGGGTTAAATCCATCGTTCTTTTGCCCACTACGCCACCCCAGTTTAGACATGGCCATATGCAAATCAGTCTTGACCCTGTGCCTCATGGGAACAGTCCAGCCCGAACTGCCAAGCCATGTCTTCCCTGGACCGGAATCAAGCATCCTAGGACCGGTTTCTGGCTATCAGCCGTCATCAGCCAGGATAGCTTGACTCCAGTGGCGTAGTGAGCACGGGTCCCACGTCTGGGAATACCCATACCACTTAGGGCGAAAAGCGTTACAACAAACAAATGATGGACGGAATGCTGACAATGCAGACATTCTCCCCCAGTCAAGAGATCTGGGTTAAATCCATCGTTCTTTTGCCCACTACGCATGTATGACATTGTTCTGCATTCTGTCCATCAATTGTTGTTTTTGCATTTGTCACCCCGAGTGGGAAGGGTATGCTCAGACGTGAGTCCCTTGCTCTCCATGCCACTGGAATCAAGCTATCCTGGCTGACGAGGGCTGAAAGCCCGAAACCGGTCCTAGGATGCTTGTTTCCAGTCCAGGGAGGACCTGGCTTGGCAGTTTGGGCTGGACTGTTCCCATGGGGCACAGGGTTAAGACTGATTTGCATATGGCTGGGTTCAAACTGGAATGGCATGGTGAGCAAAAAAACGATGGATTTAGGCCCAGATCTCTGTACTGGGGTGAATGTATGACATTGTTCTGCATTCTGTCCATCAATTGTTGTTTTTGCATTTGTCACCCCGAGTGGGAAGGGTATGCTCAGACGTGAGTCCCTTGCTCTCCATGCCACTGGAATCAAGCTATCCTGGCTGACGAGGGCTGAAAGCCCGAAACCGGTCCTAGGATGCTTGTTTCCAGTCCAGGGAGGACCTGGCTTGGCAGTTTGGGCTGGACTGTTCCCATGGGGCACAGGGTCAAGACTGATTTGCATATGGCTGGGTTCAAACTGGAATGGCATGGTGAGCAAAAAAACGATGGATTTAGGCCCAGATCTCTGTACTGGGGTGAATGTATGACATTGTTCTGCATTCTGTCCATCAATTGTTGTTTTTGCATTTGTCACCCCGAGTGGAAAGGGTATGCTCAGACGTGAGTCCCTTGCTCTCCATGCCACTGGAATCAAGCTATCCTGGCTGACGAGGGCTGAAAGCCCGAAACCGGTCCTAGGATGCTTGTTTCCAGTCCAGGGAGGACCTGGCTTGGCAGTTTGGGCTGGACTGTTCCCATGGGGCACAGGGTCAAGACTGATTTGCATATGGCTGGGTTCAAACTGGAATGGCATGGTGAGCAAAAAAACGATGGATTTAGGCCCAGATCTCTGTACTGGGGTGAATGTATGACATTGTTCTGCATTCTGTCCATCAATTGTTGTTTTTGCATTTGTCACCCCGATTGGGAAGGGTATGCTCAGACGTGAGTCCCTTGCTCTCCATGCCACTGGAATCAAGCTGTCCGCACTTGACGTCTGCAAAAAACTAAGCACATTTTGTTGCCCCAAAAAACCCCTCTTACCCCTCACAGATTTCACCAATTTTTTCCCAGTGTCACCATCCCCGTCCCTCAATTCGCCTTCCTCCAACTCATCACTGTCCATATCCGGACGCCCCAAAACACCAAAATCACCGGAAGGTGCCCCACTGTCCCCCATCATATCCAAGAAACCCCCTCTTCCAGAACCCAAATGCCACTGGTCAGTCCTCATAGCGGAGGGGTGACCTGTCTGTGAAGGGAAATCCGCTCCAGATCGCCCTCCCTCATTAGGCCCCCCAGACAGAGCCGCAGCGTGCTCCATCCGCCTTGTGCGCTTTCCGGTCGCAAACCTTGTGGCTAAAACCGGCATATCTTCCTGCAAGCCGCTCAAACCATACTGTTCCTTCTCTCCCGCTGCAAACCCCCGGTCCTCAAGGCTGCCACCCCTCACATTGACCGTTGCACCCTCACTACCCACCCATACCCACTGACCTGTCTGTGGCTCCTGTACCTCCTTCGGGGAAAACCCTTCCAAGCTAGATCCCTGTGGCCCATGCACTGACGATGTATCTGTGAACCGATGCACTGCCTGGCCACTGAACTCGCCTTGAGAAAAAAGGGGGCATGTGCCAACTATTTGGGGAGATCTGGCAGGCAACTGCATGTATTCCGCCCCTCCCTGCTCACTCCTCTGCCCCAAAATGTCTCCTCCTACGTGGACTGTACCTGTCCCGTCTGTACCCGGGGCCCCCACAACACTCCTGAGTGGCAAAACCCCCAACTTCCCCCCCGAGGGGAACTCCTTATTTACATCCTGAGTGGAAATACCTGGCAATGACGGCGCTGGGCTCAGAATAAACTGTTGACCATTAACCTGCACCAACTGAGTGCTGCCCTGCCACACCAACCCAGCAGGCCCTGAAGATGGGGAGGGAGCTTGCCTCTCAACAGGCCCGGGGATCTCCAGAGCCTCCAAACTCCGTGCACGCCCTCTTCTCCTGCCATACACAGCCTGTACACCGGCCCTGCCAACAGCGCTCCTCCCACGAATCCCAGCTGAAGCTAGGGACCGCCCCTCCTTCCTCCCGCTTTAGCGCGCCTCCCGCCCACAACGAGACGGGCGGGCGCACGTACCTGCACCTCTTCTGTCGCCTCGTCTGAAGGGCCAGCCTGCGCCTCCTCTCCCGCAAACCGGGCCTGTTCAAGCCCCACCGTCGTTCCCAGCGAGACCTCCTCTTCTGCAGCGGGCCGCGGGATAGGCAGGCCACCATCGCTCGAGCGACGCCACTCCTCGCTTTCCTGGGAGCGCGTTCGAGGCCCACCCAGGCCTGACCAGCCACACCGGGCTTCAGTAAGTCGCTTCTGCCGGCCTCGCAGAGCACCCGTACCGCCTCCCGCACCGCCTCCTGCGACGTCATTTTGCCTACGCAGACCTACGGTAAGTGAAATGGGACAAAATTCTAATAGCCCCTCCTCCCCGCTCCCGAGGGCACAATGACTTTCCCGCCCTTCTCTACCCCTACTTATGTCCTTCCCTCGCGCGCCTCCCGCCTCCCTGATTGATCTCTGTCCTACACCTGGGTGGCCGCTCCATTGTGCGAAGCCACCCAGGGGGAGACCTGGCTCGCGCCCTGCACCACCTGGGTCCCCCCTTCTGTACACTCATTTTGCAGCCCTTCCCAAAATATACATCAATTTTCACAAGTAGGCGTGGATGCACACATACTTCATCTCAAATCAAAACAAATGGCACTTATAAAGCGTGTGGCTACTCTATAGAGTGTCCCGGCACTACGGGGTTCGTCGACAATTGATCTCACATGTGGAACATGAATTGAAAGGCACAGTTAATTAGCCAAGTATTGAAACTGTGCTCAAAGGAGTGAGCATCCTCAGTAGTGGTGGTACAGGGGAAGGTTGTTCAAGCCCGAAGCAGCCAACACAGTGAAGGAGGTGCCTCCTCATCTCTTTCCCTTAGTCATAGGCACCACCATCCCATCGTTTTGTAGTAAGTTGAAAGCTAAATAACTTACTGGCAGTGACGTATTATGACTTTTGGTACAAAGTTGCTACCCATCAAATAGCGTTCAATGCTTACTTGAGAATAATTAGCTTTAGCACTGAAATGTATGTGTCAGGTAAAGGCAAAATAACTATTATTTAATGAACGATAATTTGTATGATTACGCTACATAAACCACCTCCTACACCATAGCCAACATTGGGTACAGAGATTTCCATTTAACAGATCAAATGGTTTCTAATTGACATTTTTAAGAGTATTCGTTAGCTAGCAGAGTTACAACCTGTAGTTTGGTTTAACAGCACTGAATGGCAACAAATATATATCTAAAAATCAAAGCACTTGGTTTTGTTTTTTATGATAAGACTGCCTTAAAGAAATTTTGAATATATATATTTTTTATGTAAGTAATTGAATGCACATTACATATTTTTTTTATAAATGCACACGGTTTAGCATTTTTTTGCTCCACACAATTTATCGTATTTCAGACTAGCAGTAGTCACAGGAGTCCTTGAGCATGGAGGGTAAGAGCGGTTGCAACCCAGAGGAGCAGCTGATGGAATGGTGAGATAGGTATAGGCCTCTTTAGAAAATGGCAGGAATGCAACATGCTCCGCCACTACAAGGTTACACTTCTACAAGAGTGTGATATTGTTTTGAAGTCCTACATGACACCAGTGGCGTGTTTGTAAAGTCAGGAGACCAACGGTTGTTTGCTGCTTCTTTCTTAGGCCTAAATTGCACTCTAGACTACTTTAAGGCCTAAGTTACACCAAACCTACAAGTGTTTCCTAGTATGAAAAAGACAGCCACACTTGGCGGTCCCTGAGGGGGCTATGGTCAGTACTTGGAGACGCCCCTCTGAAAAAAGATGGGCTCATTCACTCAAATCCAGCAGATTGTTTTGAACTACCACACCATACACCATACCTGACCCTTTTTTATGACCAAAGAGAAGGCCTTGGCTTCTGCTTCATAAATCCAGTGGAATCAATTTTCTGAGGAACATTCAACGCTTTGTAATATAATGGCAGTGTACCTGGTGTAAGATTGAAAACCTGAAGGTAGTAGAGGAATGGCTTTAAGGTTCAAGGGTAATGACATTACCTTAGGTATATGTTGTCGGGGCAACAGATCACTGATTGATGTTAACTATAATCTAAGGGATGGGGTCTGTGGTAAATGTAGAAATTTACATTAAAAAAATATGTTTTGTTTATGTATGAAATGGAAACATGTTTCTTCAACAGGTTGTATGCAGAGTCATTTTCCTATGAATACTTCATATATTTGCTCCCGGGATGGATAGTGCCCCTTGCCGAAATGGCGCTAAACTGCTCAATGCAATGCCCCTTCGGGGCAGATTTTCAAGCCCCGTACGCCACTTTTGCCCCGCCGTTGTGGCACTTCTGTGACGCAGCGGCGGCGTAAAGCCAGCACCATGCTGCGGGGTATGTACAACGTGACGCATTTAGGGAGATGCGTCACGTTGTAAAGCCCTGCGCCACATGAAACCTGCGTCAGGTTTCATGTGGGTGATTTGGCGGAGGGGGTCGTTCTGGCGCAGGAACGCCTCGGAAAAGTGGCTGAGTGAAATCGACAAGATTTCACTCAGTCACATTTCTGACCCCCCTGCGTCAAAACCTTGCGCCTGCTTGAAGCAGGCGTAATGCTTGACGCACCATGTTAGACATGGGCAGGGTTGGCACAGTGCTGGTGTTGTGTAGCGCCTGTGACACAACTCCAGCACTGCGCCAACCTTACGGCAGCAGATGCGACACGCATCTGCATTTCCTTGCGCCATGATGCGCCGCATTGTAAATGCGGCGCATCTGTGGTGGCGCAAGGATTGAGATGCGTGTCGCAAGTTTCCTGGCGCATCCCTGCTGATTTGCAGGGATGCGCCAGGAAACGTAAATCTGCCCCTCCATATCTAAACTGGTGGAGCAGTATTACGGAGAAAGCAAGATCAGTCTGAAGACCAGGTGAGTTCGAATTCAAGAGTACCCAGCAAATTACTTAGTCTAAAAAATACTGACCTATTTGTGGCCATAAATGTTGTATTACATTGATTTTCTTTCGCTTCAGAGAGCAACTGGCCACATTCATTGCTGTTCTATGCTTGATAGAGTGACACTGTTTATTGCCAGAGAATGAAATCAAGGATGCCAGCAATAAATTAGAAGTAAACACTTTTTTCACATCGCCTCATCTCCACACGCCTTCGGTTTCCCTAAGCACAGTTGCGTTGCACAGTTTGCCATTTCAAAGGTATTCAGTTTCCCAACTGAACCCTAGAATATACTTCTCTAGAATATAAAAGGAGCTCCTTCTGTCTACATTGTCCTATTTTTCTTGATCTTCCACCTCATTGCTTATGGATTACTCTCCTTCCAAGTTTAGCATGTCTTAATACACAGTGGGGCTCTTCTCTAAGCATCCTAAGGGCTAGTTAGTCTCTTTCTTAATTCCTCCTGCTCAACAGATGAAAAGAATTCTCCTAATCTCCAGATATATAGAAATCTCGCATGACATGCATGGGGACAGTGGGTTTGATTTAGTAGCTGAAAGTAACGAGGTTCACACAAGTTTGATAAAACAAAAAAATGAACTGAATATGGCAAAACTGCAACAACAAATATATATATATATATATATATATATATATATATATATATATATATATATATATATATATATATTACCTACTGGCGGTCGCCAGTAGGTAGTTATAGTTAGGACCACGTTTCCATAGGAAATCCGCAACATTCTATTTTGAATAACTTTTGCGCCGGTCGACGAATCCTCGCGAATTTTTCAAAATAGGTGGGGCGCTACGCTACGCTCCTACCCTGAAAGTCTCGGGGGGATTCGTCAAGCGGGGGCCGAGATAAAAGGGGGGTCCCAAAACGCGTTTTTCCCATGCATTTTTCCATAGGACCTTTAGACACAGCTACAGCCCGAACGGCTGAACAGAATTACTTGAAATTTGGCAGAGAGGTAGTCCTCAGGTCAAGGAAGTGCCTTTTGTAGGTTTGGTGTAAATCTGTTCAGTAGATTCTGAGAAAATAGCCTTTAAATCAATATATATATCTGAGCCAGCTTAAGGTGCGCTTACCGTGCGCTTACCGTACGCATACGGTGACGTGCGCGAGCGCGATTCTGATTGCTCTTGGATCTTAGTAAACATTCGAATCGGCTGAAACCAGGAAGCGGCGGCCGCCATTTTCTCTCTCACACTCTGAGTGGGGCAGCATAAATGAAGCCCAAAAATGTGTAAAGGGGCAGTATATTGAGATAATAATCACCCAGCAGTGATATACGTGCCCCCAAACAACCCCCAAGGCCAAAAAAAATTTTTTTTTCTTTTTTTCGAAAAATCGGCGATTACGCTTACCGTACGCGTACGGTAAAAATTTTGTTAAAAAAAAAGAAATTATCCACACTCTCCCCACGCCATGTGCAAATGGTGCCCGAAGGGCACCATTTGTACATGGCATATAAAAAAAATGAAAATACTAAACAAAAAAATTCACAACGATGCGCATAATATGTCCCCCATGTGCGCACGGTGCGCGAAGCGCATCGTGCGTACATGGCCCATCCCGCATAATGTGGGCACGCGGTGCGCGCAGCGCACCGCGTGACCACCGTGCGTGCATGGCACTAACTGCGTAAAGTGGGCGCGTGCTCACTGTGCGCGCAAGGTGCGCGAAGCGCACCGTGCGCGCACGGAACGAACTGCGTTAACTGGGCGCGCACGCCACGAATGGCGTAAAGTAAGTTAGCATTTAAAAAACCGTACAAATTCACTGAAAAAACCATAGGTTTCACACACGTTATAGTTAGGAATTAGCATTTAAAAAACCTTGCAAATTCACTGAAAAAACCATAGGTTTCACACATGTTATAGTTAGCTGTACATTTTACTGATAAAAAACCAATGAAATTCCCCCGTTATAGTTACTGTAGGCAACTATAACACACGCGACCGTAATCCTCTGCTGATGACATATGTGTCTTTATGAAAAAAAAATATTTGTAATATATGTATAGCTAAAATTTAATGGAAGAAGACATGGGCAAATAAGTGTCTAAATACAGTATTATTGTGGGGTGGGGTGGGGTGACCCACTTGTGGGACACCCCCGCGCCGCACGGCCACCAGCTGCTGTGTGTGCCCCCTCGCCTTGCCCTCTGCCTCGCTGCCTGCCTCGCTGCCGGCTGACGCCGCTGGCGTCTGTTTTTGCTTGTTTTGTCTAGCATTTGTGCTTGTTTGAACTGCATTTTCCTCCCGTGTTAGCAGCTTTTGTCTGACTTTTGTGCCTGTATTTTTTTCTAGTCAGTTTCAGCCCTTTGCGTTCTCCTGCCTGTCTGCCCGCCTACCTCGCCGCCCTCCGCCTTCCCTCCCCGCTCCCCGCTTCCCGCCACCACCGCTGACCACGCCCCTTTTTCCTTTCTGTTCCCTCCCCGCTCCCGCCTCCCAGCTGCCCCGCCCACCCGCGCACTTCGCCTTATATGGCGACCGTGCGAACGCGCAGCGGTCACGCGCAGCGGGCGCGCCGATTGTGCGCCGAAGGCGCGCCAAAGGTAAGCCCGTCTGCGCCCGTCCGCGACCGGACCGCGCCCAGCGCCAGGACCCCTGGCCAACGAAGATCCCGACCGACCCGCCTGACGTACTCCGCCGCCACCCTCACCGCTCTCAACACCAGCCGACTCCCAGAATGCCATCAAGCCACTCCACGACGTACCCACGGACCTTTCAGCTGCCACGCCTGCAAGTTCACCTGCATCCGGACCAGCCTCGCACCAGCACCCACCAAGTCGAACACCAGCAGCACCCACCTCAAGTGCATCCTGCTCAACACCCGCTCCGTCCACAGACACGCCATCGAACTCTGGAACCTTCTAGACGCCACAGCCCCTGACGTCGCCTTCCTCACGGAGACCTGGATGAACGCCTCTTCAGCTCCCGACATCGCCATCGCTATCCCAGAGGGCTACAAGGTCGTCCGGAGGGACCGAAATGCCAACCAGATGGGAGGAGGCATCGCCATCATCCACAGGAACACCATCCGTCTCACGACCAGCACCGACAACACCCTGACCAGCGCCGAACACCTGCATTTCCAGATCCACACCAACCCGAACACCACCCTCAGAGGCACCCTGATCTACCGACCCCCTGGACCACGCACACAATTCAGCGAGGACATCGCCGACTTCGTCAGCCCGCATGCCCTCCCCTCCGCCGACTACATCCTCCTGGGAGACCTCAACTTCCATCTGGAGAACAACAACGACCGCAACACCAGCACCCTGCTCGACAACCTCGCCAACCTGGGACTCAAGCAACTGGTGTCCACCCCCACCCACCTCGCCGGACACACACTCGACGCAGTCTTCTCATCCAGCACAGACATAGACTTCAGCCACGCCACAGAGCTTCAATGGACGGACCACAGCTGCGTCCACTTCACCTTCAAGAGAACGACGACCCACCAACACCAGCAACAGGCAGCCCGCAGAAGCTGGAACAAGATCACAGCAGACCAGCTCGCCACCTCCCTGAACCAGCACCCTCCTGCCAGCTCAGCGAACCCCAGCCAAGCCGCCGACAACCTCACGAAGTGGATCAGCAACTGCGCGGACGAACTCGCCCCACTGAGGACCCCGCCTAGCAGACCCGGCAGCAAGAAGGCCCCATGGTTCACCGACGAACTCAAGAGCTCCAAGAAGAACTGCCGAGCCCTCGAGAAAGTCTGGAGAAGGGAACCGACACCAGACAACAGGACCTCCTTCAAACTTGCCACCCGGAAACACCACCAGCTGATCCGCGCCGCCAAGAAAACAGCATTCAAAGACCGGTTGGACAACAACGCACACAACTGCAAGGAACTCTTCAACATCGTGAAAGAGCTTTCCAACCCCAGCGCAGGAAACAACGACATCACCCCATCGCAAGACCTCTGCAACTCCCTCGCTTCATACTTCCACAACAAGATCGCGGACATACATAACAGCTTCAACAACCAACCAACGCACACCATGACCGAACAACCACCCCCCACCACCACCCTCCACGCCTGGACCCCGATCAGCACCGAAGACACCATCCGCACGATGAACTCCATCCACTCCGGATCACCCACCGACCCCTGCCCTCACCACGTCTTCAACAAGGCCGACGCTGTCATCGCACCCCACCTGCGAGACATCATCAACACTTCCTTCGACACCACCATCTTCCCTGAGAGCTGGAAGCACGCCGAACTCAGCGCCCTACTAAAGAAACCTACAGCGGACCCCACCGACCTCAAGAATTACCGCCCCATCTCGCTCCTCCCGTTTCCAGCCAAAGTCATCGAGAAGACCGTCAACAAGCAGATGGCCGCCTTCCTCGAGACAAACGGATCCCTCGACCCCTCACAGTCCGGCTTCCGAGCCAATCACAGCACCGAGACCGCCCTCATCGCCGCCACCGATGACATCCGAGCCCTGATGGACAATGGAGAAACAGCGGCCCTCATCCTCCTAGACCTCTCTGCGGCATTCGACACGGTCTGCCACCGCACCCTAGTACGGCGCCTCAGCAACATCGGAATCCAGGACAAGGCGCTGGACTGGATCATCTCTTTCCTCGACGGAAGAACACAGAGAGTCCGCCTACCACCGTACAAGTCAGAGGCCTCCGAACTAAGTCACCTGCGGCGTCCCTCAAGGATCATCTCTGAGCCCCACCCTCTTCAACGTCTACATGAGCCCCCTCGCGGCCATCGTACGCAAACACAACCTCAGCATAATCTCCTACGCCGACGACACCCAACTGATCCTCTCCCTGACCAACGACCCCGCCGCCGCCAGATCCAACCTGCACGAAGGGATGAAAGAGGTAGCCGAGTGGATGACGACCAGCCGCCTGAAACTGAACTTGGACAAGACGGAGGTCCTCATCCTGGGCTCCTCACCCTCCGCCTGGGACGACTCCTGGTGGCCTCCCGCCCTGGGCACCGCACCCAAACCGACAGACCATGCACGCAACCTGGGCTTCCTCCTGGACTCCTCCCTCTCCATGACCAGGCAAGTCAACAACGTCTCCTCGGCGTGCTTCAACATCCTACGCATGCTACGGAAGATCTTCTGGTGGATCCCCACCGAGACCAGGAAGACCGTCACCCAGGCCCTCGTCACCAGCCGACTGGACTACGGCAACGCCCTCTACGCCGGTACCACCGCCAAGCTCCAGAAGAGACTCCAGAGGATCCAGAACGCCTCAGCCAGACTCATCCTCGACATCCCACGAACCAGCCACATCTCCGGACATCTGAGAGACCTTCACTGGCTCCCCGTCAACAAAAGAATCACCTTCCGCCTCCTCACCCACGCACACAAAGCCCTACACGACCAAGGCCCGAGCTACCTCAACAGCCGAGTCAACTTCCACGCTCCCAAACGCCACCTCCGATCAGCCAACCACGCCCTCGCCGCCGTCCCCCGCATCCGAAGAGCGACTACAGGAGGAAGGTCCTTCTCCTACCTGGCCGCCAAGACCTGGAACTCCCTCCCGACCGACCTGCGCCTGACCCAAGACCACCTCTCCTTCAGGAAGAAGCTGAAGACCTGGCTGTTCGAGCAGTAGCGGCACCCCCCCCTCCCCCCCCCCCCAGCGCCTTGAGACCCTACGGGTATGTAGCGCGCTTTACAAGTGTCACTGATTGATTGATTGATATTAGCATCAGCAGAGGATTGCGGTCGCGTGAGTTATAGTTGCCTACAGTAACTATAACGGGGGAATTTCATTGGTTTTTTATCAGTAAAATGTACAGCTAACTATAACATGTGTGAAACCTATGGTTTTTTCAGTGAATATATATATACATACATATATTATCTACTGGCGGTCGCCAGTAGATAGTTATAGTTAGGACCGTGTTTCCATAGGAAATCCGCAACATTCTATTTGGAATAACTTTGGCGCCGGTTGACGAATCCTCGCGAAATTTCCAAAATAGGTGGGGCGCTCCGCTCCGCTCCTACCCTGAAAGTCTCGGGGGGATTCGTCAAGCGGGGGCTGAGAAAAAAGGGGGGTCCCAAAACGCGTTTTCCCCATGCAATTTTCCATAGGGACCTTTAGTCCAAGGTACAGCCCGAACGGCTGAACAGAATTACTTGAAATTTGGCAAAGAGGTAGTCCCCAGGTCAGGCATGTGCCTTTTGCATATATGGTGTCAATCTGTTCAGTAGTTCCTGAGAAAATCAAAAGTAAAATCACATACATATCTGGGCGGAGCCTAACCACACATCTCATCGTGAGATCTGATTGGCTGTCAGTACTTCATCCACGAAGTGTTGGCAGCCATCTTGGGGCCAATATACATGATAGCACCTCATTAAAAAGCATTGCAGTTAATAGAAGGTTTTAAGACTTTAGTTACATTATTAATCATTTGTTGATGGTACCATATTCATTTTAGGAATTGTGGTGTGTTCTAAGGTGATTTTACCATGTGAAAAAGCCTTCTGCTGTTATATCACAAACCATGTTTGAGAGAAAACTATTTTCTCATACTTTTCCCACAGAGGTTTGGAAGGTGATCTATGAGCTAAACTGAGAGCATATTTTCTGTAAATTCACATTATCTTTCTCAGTCATGTAAAAATGAAGTCTGACATTATCATTAAAACATATACATCCAACAAGGGCAGAGACTGTGAGTTGATTCCTTTGTGTTCTACTGCAGCTTCCCAGAGTGCTCTAAAGAACAACTAGAGCGCTAGCAGTCTTACTTATGACAAAAGTATGGCACACCTGATGCCATCTTGATTGGAATAAAGTGGTAACACTTAAAACATTTACTTTACAAAGGAACAAAATGAGGGGGTTCATTTTGCCATATAAATTATGATTAGTGCTGCAGAAAGAAAAACTAGGGCACATTTTGACTTCTGAAATCCTCTTTTATTTCATAAAAATATTCTGACTTGCAGACTGAAACATGCACTTTGAATACCAGCAGCAGACTTGCCTGGTGAGCAGTAATTTTACTACAGTGATCTAATGAGCAACTAGAGTGCTAACATTCAGAATTTATGGAAAATGTGTGACACATCTGAATGCCTTCTTGATGGAATCAAAGTAAAAAACTGAAAGTATTTCCTACTGAGGAGACTGCAGTAAACAAGGAAATTAGGAAACTTCATAACAAATAAATCTCCAAAGATGGCCACCAGAGACAAAAGAGCCCAAATGTAGCCCAAATATCACCCAGATGTTGCCCAAGTATAGCCCACTGACAGAATGTCCCAGAGTGTTCTTAAGAACAACTAGAGCGCTTACTGTCTTACTTATGACAAAAGTATGGCACACCTGAAGCCATCTTGATTGGAATAAACTGGTAACACTTAAAACATTTAATTTTAAAAGGAACACAATGAGGGGGTTCATTTTGCCATAGAAATTATGATTAGTGCTGAAGAAAGAAAAATTAGGGCACATTTTGAGTGACTTCTCAAATCCTCTTCTATTTCATTAAAAAATTCTGATATGCAGACTGAAACATGCACTTCTAATACTAGCAGCAGACTTCCGTGGTGAGCAGTAGCTTTACTACAGTGATCTAATGAGCAACTAGAGTGCTAACATTCAGAATTTATGGCAAATGTGTGACATATCTGAATACCTTCTTGATGGAATCAAAGTAAAAAACTGAAAGCATTTCCTACTTAGGAGACTGCAGTAAATAAGGAAATTAGGAAACTTCATAACAAATAAATCTCCTAAAATGGCCACCATTGACAAAAGAGCCCAAATGTAGCCCAAATATCACCCAGATGTAGCCCAAATGTAGCCCAATGACAGAAGTGTGCAAAACACTTATTTTTTGTGTATTTGCAGTTTTATATAGTGCAGACTTGTCAGGTATTGGAGTGCTTTACATGAACATTGGTTACATCACACATGATCAAATTCATTTTGGTTGTAGACATGGGGAGATTAAGTGATTTGACCAGAATCACAGAATGTTGAGCTGAAGCAGAAACTCCAACCTGGTTCCCCAGTTGCAAAGTCTGCAGCTCTGGAAGTAACACCACACCCTCTCCCTTTGGATGCAACATTTAATCAAGTGGTCAACTGGATAAAAAAACTAAGATTACAAATAATTTAAAAGTTCTTTGTCGCTATTTGAAAACTCAGAAAATATGTCCTCATTTTAGTTTTTTAGAGCACTAACCATAATTTTGATGCAAATAAGACTCTCTCATATATGTAATTTCTAAAGGAAATGCTCTAGGCATTACAGTTTTGTTACATCAAGATGACGTCAGGCATTCCACACTTTTGTAATAAATATAGAATGTTAGCAATCTAGTTGTTCATTGGGATACTGTTGAGAGGCAGAGGCCAGGGGCACGAACTCTGAAAATTGAAGGCAGGTAGGAGAGTGCAGAGGCAACAATTTGACCACACTAAGCAGGCAGGAAGGGCAGTGGCAGCACAACAGACTATGGAGGGCAGTGGAAAGGGGGGCAGGGGCAACAAACCAACAATACAGGACTGGCAAGAGAGGCTGTGGCAATATATTAGACCATTGTGGGCAGAAGGAAGAGGCAGTGGTCATACAACCATACATGCCAACAGACCTGTTTCAGCCAGGAAACGTCCAATGTTTTTAAGCTCAAATGGGCTTTACTTGATCTGTTTCCTGTCTACAATCTTCTCTTTTTCAATGTAACTCAAAGGGGAAAATCAATACCCCAGTTTTATTTCAAAATCTTCCTCTTATCAAGTTCAAAATGTTCGCAAGTATGGTATATTGGATCATGGCAGGCAGGAGGAATTGGGGTAGGGACATGGACTCGGATAACAGAGGACAGGAGGGACATTGAGAGGTGCACCAAACTGACCCTACAGGGCAGGCATCAGGGTTTGCAGCAGCACAATACACCACACAGGGCATGCGGGACGGGAGTGCAGCACAACAATCCATAGAAAGCAATAGGGAGGGGACAGGACCATGCACATGGACAACAGACAAATGAGGGGAAAGAGGCAATGGTAGCTAGCTGACCATAATGGACAGACAGGAGAGAAAGCTGCAGCATAACAGACCATAAAGGGCAAGAGGGACGGATCAGGGGCATTACAATGGAACCGACAAGCCAGGAGGGAGGGAATAGGGGTCTGCACATGGAAACAGAGGGCTGGGGGCAAGGGGGAAGGGCAGGAGCAGCAAGATGACCATGGAGGTCAGGCAGGATGGGCACTAGAAACAAGACACACCATGGAGAGCAACAGTGAGACTATGATGGCATACGCACAGACCATGGAGGGAACGTGGGAGGGGGTCAGGAGCAGCTAGCTGACCACACAGGGAAGGTGGGAGGGGCCATGGCAGCACAGAAGACAATGCATGGCAAGCGGGAGGGTTAGTGGCAGCACAATGGCTATGACGGGCAAGCAGGAGGGTGCAGGGGCATGCACAAAGGACCATGGAGGATAGAAGGGAGGGTCAGGACCTGGGCACAGACAAGAGAGTTCAGGGAAAGGGGCCT
The DNA here is from genome assembly GCF_964204655.1 of Triturus cristatus. Classification (NCBI taxonomy): domain Eukaryota; kingdom Metazoa; phylum Chordata; class Amphibia; order Caudata; family Salamandridae; genus Triturus; species Triturus cristatus. The sequence goes on along the minus strand of NC_140587.1, from coordinate 943,074,962 downwards.
CACAACAGACGGCGCGGGGCAGGCAGGAGGAGCAGTTGCAGCACAACAGACCAGGGAGGGCAGAAGAGTGTGGCAGTAAAATGGACCATGGAGGACAGGAGGAAGGGGATAGGGGCATGGCATGTGGACAGGCAGGGTGGAGGTGGCAGGGACACTTTACAGTCATCTGACAATGCTAGGCAGGTGGTAGGGGAGTAGCAGCTCAACAGAACACTCAGAGTAGATAGGAGTGGCAGGTCCATGGAACATGGTGGTCAAAAAGGATGGAGCAGGGGCATGCACAAAGACATCGGAGGGCAGGGGGAAGGAGAATAGGGGCAGCAAGCAAAGCACAGAGGCTAAGCAGGAGGTCAATGATGGGCCATAGAATTGGGCAATGGAGGGCAGGATGAGTGGACTGGTACATCATGCTAAATGCAGGGCAGTGGCAGCACATCAGACCATGCATGGCAGGAGGGAGGAGGCTAGTCCATGGATTCAGACAACAGAGGATAGGGAGGAGGTGGATGGGGTAGCAAGCTAACTGTTCATAGAAGGTGGGTATTAGGAACTTTATTGTTTTTAAAATGTGTGTCTGTGCGAACTACTTAAAATATGAACAAGTATGCAGCATAATCTCACTTTTATTCAGGAAGAAGAGGACGTTTGGGACTGTGACTCCGGGCTCACTTGGCAGAAACATCCCCTGACCCTCCACCCCCCATCGCAAAATGGAATGCTCGTGAAAAGGGTAGGTGGACGCAGTGTTATATAGAACATAGTCCTGAGAGCACGATTGAAAATGAAAACTAGATATAGTATATAGTATAAACTATGCACCAAAAAGTGTGATATAAGATGAACCGGGGCGTGAAATATAATATGGAATACATTGTGCGCAATGACAGATTCATTGGAGAGCGCGAGATAGCACAGGCACTAGCGCTTGCTATGTGATATGCGCCTTGGAGTGTAATATGCACAGGGCAGTGTTGTGTAACCTAAGTAGTCTCTAAAGTTGTAATATAAAATATGTGCTGGGTAGTGTAACATTGCATATGCACTGTGACAAAGATATGGATCCCAGATTGTAATATGTATGGCATAGCGCTGTGCTTTATAACATAGGCATCGAGGAAGGCACGTTAGATGGGGCAATATAACCCGTGCGAAGGCAAGTGTGGCATGACATATTCACGGGGTGGTGTTACAGTACACATGGGCTAGAGAGTGTCATAGCATACGCACTAGCTGGTGGAATACAACACAGAGGTGTGTGGCACTCGGCGGGCACTGGTGGGTGTAACACAGCATTGGGCTCAGCCAGGAGCACGCTGTGACTCTCAAGTGAGGCTTGTCTCCTTTCCAGAGAGTAAAATAAAAAGTATTACACATCCGGCGGTGGATGTGTGTTTTATTAACCGTGAGGGGGTTTCTTGCATAGTTTGGTCGAATTTTTGTCGAATCCCCTTTGAATGGCTTGGTGTGCATGTGTATTAAATGTGCCCGTCAATAGCTACCCATGTTTATATAAATAAACGACAAGGGTGTCTACTTGGAGAGTACCCACCAGCGGGGACGCCGGGATTAGGCACGTTAGGGTGTCAGACATGTCAGAGCTTCACTAGCGGTGTGAATACATTCTACGTGGATTCATTGTATGCATAGTCGCCTTTTAATGAATATCACGCAAATCGTCATGGTGATAGGTACATACGGTTTGTCCAGCATGTCCTAGGTGTTTCTATAAATATATATTTTTTTTTTTAAATAAAAAACAAAGGCCGGCCCCGGGGGATGGGGTCCCCGGGGCCATAAGTGGCCTGAGGAGGGGGGGCAACACAGCCCCCCTCCTAAAGAATAAAAAAATAAAAAAAATGCCATGACAAAAAATTAGGGTGCAGGCCCTGGGGGATGGGGTCCCCAGGGCTAATAAATTAGAAAAAGAAAGGGGGCCACACAGCCCTCCTTCTTAAAAATAAATAAATAAAAGACCGGCATCGCGCCGGAGGCAACGCCCCCTCCTTGCAGCACTCTGCAAACGCGCCCCCTGGCCAGTTGTAAGTTGAGGAATTAATTCCCCTTCAATACTGAGGGTCCCTGAGGGCCAACTAGCCCAACAGGTATCTCCAGTATGCGCCAGGGAGCTGCGTTGCAGACAGGTTTTCTGAGGCCACGCCCCTTTTTACACCTCCATGCAACGCAGCTCTGTGGCGCTTACTGGAGGTACCTAGTGGGCTAGTTTGACCCTAGGGACCCTTAGGATTCAAGGGGACTTAATCTCTCAACTCAGAACGCCCACAGGCCCTGTGGCGCGTTTGTAAGTTGGAGAAATAATTCCCTTTCAATCCTGAGGGACCCTGGGGTCCAACTAGCCCACCAGGTGCTTCCAGTAAGCACCACTGCTCTGCGTTGCAGAGAGGTGGTGCAGGCCGTGCCACTTTTTACACCTCTCTGCAACGCAGCTCTGTGGCGCTTACTGGAGGTACCTAGTGGTCTAGTTGGACCCTAGGGACCCTCAGGATTCAAGGGGACTTAATCTCTCAACTTAAAACGGCTACAGGGCGTGTTTACACAGTGGGGAAGGGAGGGGACGGGGCATGAGGTGACGTGTTCAAACACGCCCTGTGGTGCGTTTTAAGAGGTAGTTTTAATCCCCTGCCCTATTATATACTAGGGGCTTACAGAGGAGGTCATGCTAATCACAGGGGGACCCCAACACATAGTGTGCCCTAGTGTATGTAGGTATTTTCACTGTATTCTGAGTGTCTTTTAACATAGCACTGGCTCTAGGACTGGTTAGTCAGACTCAGTTACCACCAGTATCCGTCTGAAAAAGTTGAGGGTACAGGATGATTTTGCAACAAGGCTTGTTTCTGCTCTCCTGTTTGTTCTTTCTGCACGTTATACTTCTTCCTGCACTTTTCTTCGTCTTTGAGGACTTCTGTTGCTTCTTAAAGCATTTCTTTTTTTTCTTTCTGTGCGTTTTTCCTTCTTTCTTCACATGTCCTATCTCTGTAGGCATAGCTAGAAATTAGCATTTAAAAAACCTTTGAAATTCACTGAAAAATCATAGGTTTCAGGCACGTTATAGCTAGGAATTAGTATTTAAAAAACCTTAGAAATTCACTGAAAAAGCCATAGGTTTCAGGGGCGTTATAGTTAGCTGGACTTTTCACTCGTACAAACCATAGAAATTCCCCCGTTATAGTTAGTTCAGCTAACTATAACTCGCGCGCCCGCAATGCACTGCTGATGACGTCACATATTACATCACTCATGACATGGTCAGTGACATCACTCATGACATCACTCATGACATCAATGATGACATCATCCTTGTGATAGAGTGGCAGACCTCCTCTCCCCCTAATATAACCTTTGATACACACATTCAAAAATAGAAATTAAAATTTTCAAAACAATGGACATACCAATACCAGTTACAACAACCTATTCAACAATTGTAAGATCCACATCCACATCCACTCATTCACCAACAGTCCTATACAGTCACTCATACATGTACTCACTCATCATATGTACTCATGCACCTATACATCCTGTTACACAACGCCACTCATCCATAAAGTTACTCACACACATAGTCACTCATGCTAATAAAGAATCAAACATCCGTTTACCTGCAAATACAGTTATACACACACCACCACACTTACTTCTACAGAAACTTACACATACTTAGTCTTTTTAACAATCACTTATAGAAACACATACTTATTCATACAGGAACGTTTTCAATATCTCACTCTCACATATACTCACTTATATACACCAATAGTCACATATACTAGTTTAAAACATATGCAGTTACTCATAGAGACACTATTGAGACAGTCATTCACTCACTAACACACCCATGCACACACTCATCCACCCATACAGTCCTGCACACATGCTGTCTTCGACACATACAAACAGTGAGTCACTCATTCATGCACCTATGCACTACGTAATACCCCCCACCGAACCATACAGACATCAGACACTTATACTGATACTCAAAAAACCAACTAATAACCTATATAGACACTCATGTAGCTACTCACCAACCCATGCAGCCACTTATACACAAAGTGAGAGACTGATACAGATATTTACATATTTAAATATTACTCACTAAGCCATGTATTCACTAAAATACACTTAATCAGTCAGTTATACAATCAATTTTTCAAAAACAAACCATCCATTTAGACACTTATATTCCCATGTATTGTTCCATCGACCTTGAGATATACATATATAAAACATATGTAATTTTCAGAAAAACACACATTCACTGGATGATGTCATCAGTGATGTCATCAGTGATGTCATTTGAGATGTCATCAGTGATGTCATGAGTGATGTCACTGACCATGTCATGAGTGATGTAATATGTGACGTCATCAGCAGTGCATTGCGGGCACGCGAGTTAGCTGAACTAACTATAACAGGGGAATTTCTATGGTTTTGTACGAGTGAAAAGTCCAGCTAACTATAACGCCCCTGAAACTATGTTTTTTTCAGTGAATTTATATCTATCTATCTATCTATCTATCTATCTATCTATCTATCTATCTATCTATCTATCTATCTATCTATCTATCTATCTATCTATCTATCTATCTATCTATCTATCTATCTATATATATATATATATATATATATATATATATATTATCTACTGGCGGTCGCCAGTAGATAGTTATAGTTAGGACCGTGTTTCCATAGGAAATCTCAAAATTCTATTTTGAATAACTTTGGCGCCGCTTGACGAATCTTCGCGAAATTTTCAAAACTAATGGGGCGCTCCACTCAGCTCCTACCCTGAAATCTCGGGGGGATTCGTCAAGCGGGGGGCGAGAAAAAAGGGGGTCCCAAAACGCGTTTTCCCCATGCATTTTCCCATAGGACCTTTAGTCGAAGGTAGTCCTCAGGTCAGGGATGTGCCTTTTGCATATATGGAGTCAATCTGTTCAGTAGTTCCTGAGAAAATTGCAGTTAAAAGCACATACATATCTATAGCCGCGCACCGTGCGCGCACCCTAACGTGCGCGAGCGTAATTCTGATTGGTTGTTACATGTCAGTCAACGTTCGAATCGGTCGAAATCAGGAAGTGTCGGCCGCCATTTTGTTTGTTTTCAGTGCGAGAGTGGAAAAGGAAGGGGGCGAACGTGAAAAGGGGGCAGGGTAGAGAGTTCCTGACCCCCTAGCCATTGTCAGGGGGTCCCTGAAGGCCCTCGAAGGCAGAAAAAAACATTTACATTTTTTTTTTTAAATCGCGGGGGTGCGCGCACCGAGCACGCATGGTGAAAAACCATAAAAAAAAATAAAAAAACATTTTTAATACGTAGTTTAATGAAAAATAAAAATATTTTTAAAAAAAATGCATACATAACTTAGCATTTAAAAAACTGTACAAATTCACTGAAAAAACCATAGGTTTCACACACGTTATAGTTAGGAATTAGCATTTAAAAATCATTGCAAATTCATTTAAAAAACCATAGGTTTCACACATGTTATAGTTAGGTGGATATTTCACTCGTAAAAAACCAATGAAATTCCACCGTTATAGTTAGTTCAGATAACTATAACTCGCGCGACCGCCACTCTATCACAAGGATGATGCCATCAGTGATGTCAAGAGTGATGCCACTGACCATGTCATGAGTGATGTAAAATGTGACGTCATGAGCAGAGGATTGCGGGCGCGCGAGTTATAGTTATCTGAACTAACTATAACGGTGGAATTTCATTGGTTTTTTCCGAGTGAAATATCCACCTAACTATAACATGTGTGAAACCTATGGTTTTTTAAGTGAATATATATATATATATATATATATATATATATATATATATATATATATATATATATATATATAGCTATATAGCTTATGATACTTTTGGAATATAGTTTGAGAAGTTACTGTGTGTAAATCATTTTAACCTATTCAAAAATCACTAGTTCCTAAGACAAAAGAATTCTGGAAGGGAAAGGCATCTTTGGTGCTTGTTATCACAATGTTTCAATTTACCCAGCAATCATCAAATCAAGTATATATTATTTTCGAAAGGTTGTTCCGGTAAATACATGTCTGCACTGCTCAAAAGAGCTACTCTTTAACCAACATGCCTTATTATTCTTGTGTTTGACTCCCGTGCCTCTTGGCAAAATAAAACCACTCTTGTTACAGCTGGTATAGCTATGGAAGAGCAGAAACACAAATTGAGGCGACATGTTGAACATGTGAGCCAGAAAAGACAACTGTGTTCATGATCTCTGTCGTCAGCACGCAGTATACTCTGGAATAACCTTGTCACGTTTGCTTTACCCCAGCATCAGTGCCTTTTGTGTTCAAGCCGCATGAAATTCAGTGAACTGTGTCTCTCATTTTCGTCTTGTAAGATTGCTAAGGTTCAAATATATTTCCAAACAGGCTGCTGGAAAGCAAAATGCTTCCATGTTCAGGCTTTACAACAGTATGGAGAGTTATAAGATATGCCTTTTGAAAAAATGACCCATACAAAAATGTCTGTTTTTTCCAGTTAGTGAATAGAGTTGAAAAAGGCCGCTGCCAACCCCTAAGCTTGATTGAGAAGTACATCAAAGCACATTAGAAATCACATCCATCTCGCTGGCAACAGGCTTCTCGCATTTTGAAAGAATTACAAATGTTGGCACAAGGGCAACATAAACACATTTATTTGGTCCAGCAAATTATATGTGATATTTTGTGTGATATTTTGTTTCTCATGCAGAATTTGCTAATGCACCACCAAAGTGTTATTTTTAAGGATTTGTTGGTGTAAAAAATGACCTTGAATGTAAAGTATTTCCTACGTTGAATTTTATTTTTCATTTTACAAATCTAAAGAACTTGAAGGATATGGCTGGTAAAAGTAGACCAAGAACCATTTTAGAGTAAAAATAGAACAAAAGAGGCCCCGTGAAAATGTAATCATTACAGTCCCTTATCAGAGATTGGGCTCCAGCATAAAGATTAGAGGGTGCTAAACCCATCTAAATAGAGGGTAGTTCCAAGTTTCTGACAGGAAAAACTCAGCTGGCTTTCCTGTGGAAAACCGTTCACCAACGGCCTGTCCACCACAGGTCCCTCGGGGCTCCCTATGACGTCATGCTTTCTGACATACATTCTTCATTTTTGATACCACCAGGAAAAACTTGGGGGCATATTATCAAGGGCAATATTGCCACGTTAGCCGCACTTTCGTGCCACTAACACAGTATTTTGTTATCGCCTTATTTACAAGCTCGCGCTAACCCGTGTTAGCACTAGTTTTCCATGAGTTAGCTACCGGTTTTTTATCGCCCTGCATGCCATCGCTAATGACATGCAAAGTAGGCGTTCCGGAGCAAAACAACTTGGAAATAGTCACTAGTCTGGCTTTGCGGTATTAACAAGCCTGCAGCAGACACGCGAAGCGACAAGAAAAATTGCGCTATGCACCCTTTATCGCAGGTATTTAACGTCTGCAAAATTTCTGACTTAGCCATGCATATAATGGGAGGTGGATTGTACGGCTATCACCAAGGATTAGCTTATCGCTGCCGTTTTTACTCTGGATTTACAGCGATGTGTGCGGAATTCGCCACTATCGCCGTGGAGCAATGCGTTGATAATAACGCGATATCTCGGCGATAAAATCCTGCGATACGCGGCGTTAAACAAAATCGCGCTAAGCGTGCTCTGCGATATTTATCGCAGTACGTTGATAATATGCCCCGTGGAGCCCTAAACAAGAAACAATACCAATGCCCCCATGCACTTGATAACACGCCTATCATGTGATCTAGATATTTTCTCCTTTAAATAATATTTGCCTATTAATAATAGTATTTTATAATTAAAACTATAATACTGTGATGTACAGAACTATGGGCCAGATGTACGAAGGCTTTTTTTCTTCACCAGCAGCCTGATTCTCAGGAAAGCCTTTTGGTGTATTCAAGCTGCAAATTGGCATTCGGTGAAACGTTACCGAATCACAATTTATGTTTGCGATCAGGCACCGATTCCATATTTGGAAGGGACATGTTTAGGGTGTCCCTTTTAAATACAATATCCAAATAATATGTGTTAATGTTTTGCTACCGAAATCCGGTCACGAAACATTAACACTTTGCTGACTACATGCATTTAGAGGTAAGCCCTTCGCAAATGGGAAGGGGGTCATCAAGGCACCGCTTCGCTTTTGTGAATGATGAAAACACTGTTTTTTAAGAGTAGAGAGGGGTCCGATGGACTCCAGCCTACTCTTAAAAAATGAAGGCTACATAATTGTTTTCTGTAAATGCATTCTGTTTTCTTTAAGGAAAACAGGTTGCATTTGGAAGAAAAGATATTGTTTCATTTAAATCAATCAAAGATATTTGTGGACACCAGCAGGCCACCATCTTTGTGATGGCTGTGATTCCTAATGGGTGCAAACTGTGATCTACCTCATGAATATTCTTAAGGTAGGTCATTTTGATACCCACTAGAATTTTCTTTTTCTGAACCGACCTATTAGTACATAAGTAGGTTAGTACAACACCACACCAGTTGCAAAAATACTGGCCGCAAATTGTGACCAGTATTTTGCAACCAATGCTTCATACATCTGGCTCTATGTTTTTCTGGCTTATGCCATACTAGGCCTCAACTAGGCCTCAAACCCATCTTGTATTTGTATGGCTGCTTTATAATATCCATCTTGTGTTTACATTTTTTCATCAACTCTACTTGCAGCAAAATGTGCATTGCTGTTCTCGAAAAACTCAGAAGGAAGCGGTTAGATACTTTTCAAGACTCTTCCTGCTCACACATTGTAGGCAATTGATTATGAATCTTGCCATCGTTTATGTAACCAGATTTGTTCTGACACCTCTGATGACATAGGTCAGAAGGAAAAAATTATTATTCATTTAGGGGGCTGGTGCTAGGATGGTGGGGTTATATGACGTTTTATTATGCTGTGTTATAATTTGATGTTGTATTGATACATTCGCTCACCCCATGATGACTGTGCAATTTCCATTGCTCTCTATGGTGAATTTCTCTATATAAAGACATGATTTGGGGGGTGAGCGAGACTCCGTTTTGAGCCTCTAATTTGCTGCATTCTGGACTTAAATTATTTTTCAGATTTTTCTATTTGCTGAATCTATATAAATGCTAAGAGCCATTATGGCAAGTGGTTTCTGAGCCTTATGACTGACTTAATGACTAACTATAATTTTGCCTTCTGCGTTTTACTATTTTTTGAATGTTTACTCCCTTTTTGAGTTAGTCCTATTTATTGAGTGCATTTAGAAATACTGCTTTGAATTTTGTCTTTTTGGAACACATTGCCTGCCTCATCTTTTGATAACTGATGATCATTTGTTTGAATGTACTCTAACCTTCCTTAGATTGATGTTTGTTTATTCTTTGGTGCACAGGGGTAAACACACTAATTGGAGTTGGATTACTGCCTGCTAAGAATCTGCCTTAGCCTGACAGTGCCATGACAGTAAAACTTTGTCTTTATTTAGTGTGATTGACTTTGACCTTTTCTTTCCCCTTATTTAGGTGGACCAGTCAAGATTGATTTTGTTGTATGGGCTTTTGCTCAGGCTGAGTGCATTATGTTGAGTTTATTCATGAAGAAGTTGTGCTGCAATTGGTTAATTTCACTGGAGAACTGAGCACCATGAGTCGCGCTGTCACTGGTCAATTGTCGTTGTAGGTAATAGTGTGATTGGTTGACCTTTGCCACAGCCACGCTGTGACTGGATCATTGTTTGTCTGTTCATTTTGTTGTGGTTTGTGCATAGTTTGATCGGGAGAAATGTGTGCTGGATTAAAAAAGCCTAAAGTTGTACTGTCTCAATAATCAAGTCCCTTGTGATCGGTTCGGTGCTCAAAGTGGTCCACCTGTTGATAGCCTTAAATCTGGTTGCTATAATAGCACAGATTATTAAGGTGATCAAGTGAGGGAAGAAAGGGCAGGGAACACTAGGGAAGGATATCTGTAAAACATATCATAACATCTTTTTTAACTGATGTATCCTTAGTCATCACAGACAGTTTGTACAAGTATATGTGTCTTTTACCTGTAAAATAAATTAACCCTGGATAAACCTGTGTCCATAGGAAGAGAGACCAAACATTCCACCATTTTCCTACTCATCCGATTAATACTGCACTATAATAGAAGTCTTATCTACCTAAATTTGGCACTGTTTAATATCCTTCACCCTTCCTATAGTCATAAATAACTACCAAATGAACCAAGAAGCCGAGTCTCACAGGGATTGAGCCAACCAGGACTCAACGGCACCCTGTTAAGAATATCAAAAAGATAGTACATAAAATAAATGTTACAATAGGCAAGAGGTTCTTACCAAAGTAGATGATAACGGAATCAGCAATTATTAATTATCATAACCGATATTCTCTTTTTGATAGTTTGCTGACTCCATATGTATTATTCAGTGAAATTGATACCCAAATTGTATAACATTAATATTGCAATTAAGCCACGTTCATTCCAGCCAATGGCTTAGTATCCTCCTTTGTATTATCAAATTTGTTCCGCTCACTAAGTTCCAGAAAAGAATGGTAAAACAATTAATCCGGGCAATTTGAATGTTTTGCTCACCGAGCAGTAAAATTATTCTTTCAGAGTAGCCACAGCTGACTCCCCGCCGTAATCAATATCTTGAGGGAAACAGGTTCCCAGCACAGAAACTAATGTTTTGTATTTCTTGATAAGCGCATAGATGAGAGACTCTTAAGGAGCAAACCTTCACCCTGCCTAACAAATTCGTAAGTACTAAACTTTAAGTGGTGCACAGCGCCCTTACCACCAACAAGACTTCTGAAAGCAGCAACCGCACAGCAGCTCTACTCCAGTGATCCAGCAACAGTAATCTGCATCGCACTAATACGGGAAGCTGCTTTTATCACTCTAGTTCAGCCGTAATCATAAGAAATTTAGTTCTGTGTATAGTACAGGTCGGTTCTGAGTTTTCCCCATACAGCACACATTTGCCTTCAAACCTCTCACTCTGCTTCGTCCCACCAAGCAACCAACTGGGACTACAACTCCTGCAATGTTGAACTACCTAGAGAGGAAGACAACACTGGCAACGATGAACACCTTCCACAGGCACAAAAAACTCTTGCCACTCGCCTCTGATGAATGTGTAACATGATACCCTACTCCCGGAGGTAGTTTTCCCAGACCGGGTTTACCCCGGTTCGTGGAATGGAACACCCTTAGGAATCGTGGAGCATGCACATTCTCCGCAGGGTCCCAGGCATCTTCAACTCCATATACTTTCCAGGAAATGAGATACCACAATTTAGCTCCCCTTTATTTAGAATCAAGTTTTTTTCTTACTTCATACTCCAGTTCATTATTCACTAACATCGGAGTAGGAGTTGGATTCAACTTGATCCAAGATGGTTTATTGAGGCTTTGTGAAAAACAGGATGGATTCTGAAAGATTTAAGTAATGCTAACTTTACCGCTACAGGATTCTCACTTTTGAGGATTTTGTATGGTCCAATGAATCGAGGGTTGAACACGCTATATCTTTTAAAATGGAGGTTTCTAGTTGATAACCATACCATGTCATCGTCGCGATATATAGGCCCTAGTCTTTGATGCTTATCTGCATTTCCTTTATACTTCTCTTTAGTGTTATTCAGATTTTGTTGAGTCTGTTTCAAGGTCGGATGCATGTGTTTTACTCTTCTTTTTACTTCTGGACCACCTTCTAGGGATCCTGGATGTCAAAATTCTATGAAATGAGGGTGAATCCATATGTGCTATAGAAGGGGGCTATTTTTGTAGAACTATGCTTTGCACTGCTATAAGCAATTTCAGCCACCCAACAGTTTGTATTTTTATCGACATAACAGCAAAGATATTGTTTTAGAGTCTGATTCAGTCTCAGCCTGACCATCAGTTTGGGGATGAAAACTGGTTGACTTGAAAACGGTGATATATAGTGCTTTGCAACATCCTTCTAAAAATGAGCTATACATTTTGACCCCTATCAGACACCATAACTCTAGGTAACCCATGCAATATGACTATATGGATCAATAATATTTGTGCCAGTTGTCCTGCAGTGGGAACCTAAGTAAATGCTGTAAAATTGCTTACTTTTGTCAGACCATTAACTACCACCAAAATTACGGAACAACCCTTATCTTAAGATAATCCTACCATAAAATCCAAAGATATCATATCCCATGGTTTCTCTGGGGTAGGAAAAGGTTGTAACAATCCTTGTGGTTTCCTGTGATTTGGCTTGTGCACATATAGCACATCTCGTATTCTAACTGGTATGTCTTCACTTATTGTGGGCCACAGAAATTTACATAATTTTCGATCTAGAGTTTACTCCGCACCATTATGCCCCGCACTAGAAACCTCATGACACCAACGGAACATTTCCATTTGTTGTTCCTTGTTAAGAATCAACAATTTCGTCCCACACATAGGAAGTCCTCCTTTTATTTTCCATTCAGGATGTTGTTTAAGCCACTCCTTCCAGCTTTTAGAGCTTACCTCTGACTATTTTCTGTAAAAAGTCCTCTGTTTGTAAAGGTCCAATTACTTGAGATGGTTTTAATATGGACAGAGTAGTTGTTTCTGAAACTCCTTCCATGTTTATTGCTGTGTGAGAGCATCTGCTTTTCTGTTCTCAACGCCTGGTCTTTACCTCACAACAAAATCATACTCAGCAAAAAGCAACATCTACCGTAACTGTCTAGGAGATACATACCTAGAAGCTCTCATACATTGCAGCTTTCCATGATCTGAATACACAGTGATGGTGTGTTTTGATCCTATTAAATAATGCCTCCATTTGCTGAAAGCATCTTTGATGGCAAAAAGTAATTTTTCTGCAATGGTATATATGGTTTCAGATTCATTCAATTTTCTAGACATGAAGGCCGCAGGGTGCATTTGACCTGTTAACTCATTTCGCTGAAATAAGATAGCCCCAATGGCAATCTCTGATACATCTGTTTCAACAATAAAGGGCTACTCTGTATTGGGATGCACCAAAATGCGAGTGGTTGTGAATGCTTATTTCAACTAAATGAATGCCCTTTTTGCTTCTGCAGATCGACCAAAAGGAATGTTTTTCTCTGTAAATGAGTAAGAGAAGCCACCATGTTAAAAAACTGATTTATAAATCTCCGATAAAATTTGGAAAACCCCCCAAAACATTGTATGTCTTTCAAATCCAAAGCCATTCGTTGAGGGTTTGGATCATTCGTTCAATCATTTCCTGAACAGATGCAGACAACATGACTCCCAAAAACTCTAATTTAAACACATGGAATTCACACTCACTCAGTTTGCAGTATAATCTATTTTCTTTCAAAGCTTGCAACACCATACATACATGATGGAAGTGGATTGCATTTGAATTTGACTAGATAATGATGTCATCAATATACACCACTATTAAACACATCCATGTATTCCCATAGGACATCATTGAGGAAGTATTGAAATGCCGCAGGGACACTTCACAACCCAAAAGGCATTACAATGTATTCATAAAGGCCATATTATGTCCAAAATGTCGTTTTCCACTCATCCCCTCTTGTCATTCTCATCGAACGATATGCTCCTTTGAGATCCAGTTTAGTATATTTTGCTGCCTGTTTAACCTGATCCAGCAACACTGGGATCAGAGGGAGTGGATAGCGATTTTTTACCGTGATATGATTGAGAGCATGAAAGTCAATGCACGTTCTTAATTCGCCATTCGCCTTTGGTATAAAAAATAGTGGAGACAAAGCAGGGGATTTGGAAGGTCGTATAAACCCATTAGCAAATTATTTCTCAATGTATTGTTTTAAGTGTTCATTCTCAGTTTCTGTAATAGCATAAATTCTCCTGCACTGTACCACATCTCCGGGAACAAGGTCAAACTGACAGTCATATGGTCTATAAGGAGGTAAAACCTCTGCATATTGCTCACTAAACACGTTGAGATACTCTTATACTGAGACTGTAAAGTGGTGTCCTTTTCTGCAGCTGTGGCTATACTATGTCCATGAGTTAATGCCTGTACCGAGGTAATGTTTTTTACACAATGTTCTTGACAATAGAAAGAGGTAAATGCAACTGTTAGTTTCACCCAGTTAATGGTGGGATTATGTAATTTCAACCAAGGCAACCCAAAGATTACACCATATTGAGGTGCCTTGATGATTTGCATTGACTCTAAATGATTCTCTTTACATCTGCCAAGAAGTAAGTCAGTATTGCATCCGATGGTACCAGATGTAAGTTCCCCACAATCTGCTGGTAATACATGTTCAGGATCTTCTTTTCTGATTAGCATTATTGTAGTTCTTGTGCTACTTGTTCATCCATAAACATGCTTGTGGCTCCTGAATCAATCATGGCTTGTAAAGATTGCCACCCTTTATGCTTTTGTAAATGGATAGTTAGAAATAAAATGTTCTCTGTCTCCTTTGTCTATATCTGTATTTGTGTTGAAGCACCCCCCTAAACCTCTCTGTAATGATCTTATCGTTCTGATGCATCATCCCATTCTTCCTCACCTAGAATGACCTGCTTGTCATCATGTTCTTTGTTCTAGAGTGTTGGTTCCCTTGAGTGTACACTCTATTCCTTTTGTCAGTTGCTGTCAGCCCAGAGTGGATAGGCCGTATATTGTAACCTGCTTACTGCTATGTCCTGAATAAACTTCCTTCAATCAACCTGACACCGGTGTACTTACTTCATTACACTGGCGACGATCTTGAAACGGACCCCAGCGTAACAACGTCCTAACACATCAAGCGGATCTGCAGCATGAGAGTTTGAATTTCTCCTATCTTCACCAAGGTACTGTGCTGCGCTTTGCTAAATTGACTTTACCCATTAATAACATAAGCGCATCGTTCCGGCACCCAGCCTCGTCAATTTTTTCACCTAAATTGACTTTGCGGATAATTTCATTTCATCTTAGCTCAAGCGCATGCTCACGCATTATCTACCTCGCGCTCTACTGGCCAAGCTGCATTACGTCTCCTTCCTGCCTGCGCGTCGTTGCCTGACAACATGCCTCTGTCTAGCAACCAAGCTTGCATTGCTTCTGACGTCTTCACTCACTGTCTCCCAGCAACCAAAAGACGCTCTTCATACGTGTCGTTTCATGTTAGCATGCTGTTGCCTAACAAACCAGCGAGTGTCACCTTCGACGAGTAAAGAGACTGTTTCCCAGCAACCAGGAGACGCTCTTCTAACACAGCGAGCGCTGCTACCCAAACACCGCAAGTCTCCATGCTCATTTCAACTCTTTCTTTCTGCGGATCCTTAACTCGGCATTTTCACTTCTTATACTGAAAGAGAATAACAAGTCTGCTGCTAGTCAAGCTTCACCTCGCTGACAGGCACAGCTTTAAAATCAACAATCTCCTGCGTGTCACGCTTTGCCTCGTTGACAGGCACAGCTTTAAAAACAAGAAGTCTTCTACAACCTTCTGCTTAACAAGCTTTGCCTCCATGACAAGCACAGCTTTAGGAATAACAAGCCTTCTTCCTAACTCCATGTTTCGCTCGTCTAGCTCTTCACGCTGACGGGCACAGCTTTAAAGTTTGGTGCTGACAGACGCAACCTTGAATTCAAACCCTGCCTATCATTCCTTATTTAACGCTGATAGGCACATCTTGATTTACTTCTCTGATAGGCACAACTTGTGAGTAGCTACCGTATTTTGCTGACCTTTTAACACCTTACTTCTTTCGCATATTTTAACTCACATTTCCCCTGTTTAAAATGCAAAATGTCACACCACCACCTTATTTCCTTTCCAATCCCGGTGAACCTACTGTGCGCTGGGCAAAATGGAAAAAAGTATTTGTTAGTTACTTCAGGGTATATGGAGTATCTCTCAGTGCTGAGAGAAAGTCAGCTTTACTGCTACACTGCCTAGCTACTGAGGGACAAGAAGTCTTTGAACATTTAGCGGATCTGAATGACTCTGAATCCAATGGCCTTAATGAGTTTGAGATTTGCTTGAAGAATTTAGATAATAATTTTTTGCCCAAAGTAAGCACAGTCCTAGAACGCTACCACTTTGGTAAAAGAACCCAACAACCTAAGGAAACGGTAGAGATGTATGTGTCTCATCTACGCAAACTCGCCTCCACTTGCAAATTTGAAGGTGCTCTGGAAGAACGTGTACATGATCAATTCATGCTTGGTTGTGCCATTGAAAAGGTGAATGACAAGTTGTGGCAAAAGGACGACCCTAAACTTGACGAAGTCATCGCTGTCGCGAAACAAATTGAACACTCCTTAGCCTGCGTTGAAGTCATAAAGAAAAAGGAAAATGGCTCTCCTACTACTTCGGATAGTAAAGTGCAAACTATCTCCCTAGCTAAATCATCAAACAAAGCGGAGTCTCATACCGTGAGATCATTTCCCAAACATTCTGAGCCACAGTCGTCAGGTCAAAGAAAACCTTTTCCAGGTAGGTGCTACCGTTGTAACAATGTTGGCCATCTCGCTGATGACAAGTCTTGTCCTGCAAAAAGTACAAAATGCCTCAATTGCGGAAAGGTAGGACAATTAGCTAAAGCATGCAGACTACAAATAAAAGGAAAGAAAAAACGAGTTAAAGAAGTTTGGATACAAGATGAATCCGAATCTAGTTCTGATGATCTTCATTGTGGTAAGATTTTGACAGAAGTTGCGCATACTAAGAGCTCAAGCCCTGTTGACAGTGTACTAATAAATGGCCATTCTGTTAAAATGCTGTTTGACTCGGGGGCTAAAATCACTCTAATCCGTAAGACCTTTTACGATGCCTTCCTTATGGGAAAAGTGAAAGTCTTGAAACCTGACATTAGATCACTTGCATTTGGAGGAAAACCCATCAAGCTGTTTGGCTACTTCCTTGGTGATATTGAGTTCAAGAACAGACTTACTGCTGGGAAGATATACATCTCCTCCAGGGGAGATAGTATAGTGAGTTGGATTCATCAGGCTGACCTTGGCGTCATGCTAGGTCCCGGTGGAAATCCTTGCATTGTTTTGAGAGACGAACCGGTTGACCCTCCCAAGGAGTCACATGTCTCAACACATGCATCTACCCGTACACTTGGACTCACTGATGTCGTTCAAGTAGACAGTCTACGCTCCGAATTTAAACAAGTTTTTAATGAGCGTTTAGGCTGTTTATCCAACTACACTCACAAGATCATCTTAAAACCAGATGCTTTCCCTGTAACTTGTAAGGTACACAATGTGCCTTTAGCTATGAGAGATTCCATGGAGAATGAACTAAAAAAACTACTTGAGGAGGGCATCATTGTTAAAACTGAGGCTAGTGATTGGTTGGCCCCTGTTGTTCTTGCCCGAAAAGCCTCAGGTGAAGTCAGACTTTGTGTTGACCAGCGCTCACTCAATCGTGCTGTCGTACCTGACAGGTATGCTCTTCCAAACATCGCAGAGATGCTGACTCAATTGGCAGGTTCTGAGGTATTTTCTACACTTGACCTTGGGCCGCATATCACCAAATTAAGATCGATCCTGAGTCACAGAATCTCACAGCCTTCATAACGCCCTTCGGCACGTTTAAGTTTACTAGGCTCCCTTCTGGATTTAATTCAGCAGCATCTGTATTCCAGAGAGCCATGGAAGATGTCTTGCAGGGACTGCCCGGTGTTAAAATCTATCAAGACGATATGTTAGCCCACGGCCCATCTCAAAGTACACATGATGTTAGGCTCAGAGCAGTATTGGATCGCTTCAAATCATGTGGTTTGACACTACGAGAGAATAAGTGCAAATTCAATCTGGATGAGATCGACTACTTAAGTCACAAGCTATCCAAGAAAGGGGTCAAACCTAAGGATAAATTAGTAAAAACTATTGCTGATCTCCCTGTACCTCAAACCAGAGACAAACTTGTCTCCTTTTTAGGGATGGCAGAATATTATAACAAGTTTGTTTCTCAGTTTGCCTCTCGCACCTACACCCTCCGAACACTTCTCAAGAAAGGAGTGAAATTTACTTGGTCAAAGGCGTGCCAAGAGGAGTTTGAGGATGTGAAGAGAGCTTTGGGTGAAGCTCCTTCACTTCACAGCTTTGATACCTCGGTGTCCTCCATACTGGTTACAGACACTAGCTCAAAGGGTCTTGGAGCCGTCCTTAAACAAGTTAAAGGTGGTCATGAAACAACTATAATGATCCTATTAAGAGCTCTCATAGGGGCAGAGTTACAATATTCGGTAATAGAAAAGAAACACTGCATATTCTGGGCGATTAAAAAACTTAAAAAGTTCCTGTGGGGAAGCTCCTTTGCAGTACAGTCTGACCACAAACCATTGAAAGACTTGTTTACGAAAAAGAGTCTTAATGCTTTCTCCTCGAGGATCACCAAATGGATTGTTGCGTTACAAGACTATGATTTTGTTATTCATCACATTTCTGATGCTCAAAACAAAGTATCTGATTGTCTGTCTTGCCTTGTTAGGAATGACTCAGTTGACACGAGTGATAGGTTAGATGAGACGTGTGAATTCGATGATTATAAAGTTTGTGAGGTCACTGATGGCGTCTTGAGTGAAGATGAGTGGAAATCCTCCATGACAAGTGATTCAGTCATTCTTAAAGTTTGTGAGTTGGTAACGGAGGGATGGAAGGATATAAAAGACCTGGATGAGGAGACGAGGAAATTCTGGAATGTACGGCATGAGTTGTCTGTCTCCTCAGGCCTACTTCGGAGAGACACTAGGTTGGTTCCACGCATCTCTCTAAGAGAGAAAATTGCTCAACAAGCTCATCAGGGACACCAGGGGATCTCCAAAATCGAAAGAAAGAATTCATTTGCATTTCTGGTGGCCGGGAATTGATCTGTTAGTTGAACGTATGGTGAGGGATTGTCAAGAATGCAACTCTTCTGATAAGATATATAAGACTAGGGTACAACCCATGGCTGTACGAGAGGCTCCCACTCATTGCTGGCAAGAAGTAGCCCTGGATATCCTTGGCCCCATTTCTAGTAACTCTGGTCATTCAATCGTTTTAGTCTTAATTGATCTGTTCACAAGATGGCTGGAGATCAAAGTTTGTCAGAGTATTGAAACTAAGGATATCATCAAATTTCTAGATGAGGTCTTTTCTCATGAGGGTCTTCCCGATTGTCTTCTTACCAACAATGGGGTCCAGCTAGTTTCAAAAGAAATGGAAACTTACCTTGCAAAGAAAGGGATCAGACACAAACGTTGTGCCCTCTACCATCCCGAAACCAACGGAATGGTAGAGAGGTTCAACCGTGTACTTAAAGAATCTATTCAGCTAGCTAGATCCCAGAACAAAGATTGGAAAGTAGTGGTTCAAGAAAGAGTAATGATATATCGCCATACTCCCCATTCGACAACATCCATGGTTCCCTTTGAAGTGTGTTATGGTAGAAAACCCAATACTCGTATGTTTCAATCATGGATGAGAGGTGAGAGTACAGATCCTGGTTTGAATGTTGAGATGAACTTATTCCCTAATTCTAGAGCGGGGGTCTCAAAATGTTGGTTCGACCTCTGATCCAACTTCTTGGCAGGCCAGTCAAGAATCAAAAGTTGCAAAGAGGAAGGCATATTTTGACTCTAGGCATGCAGTCACGCACACTTGTGTGCGTGTGGGTGACAGAGTGCGAGTTCGTCTTCCACATAGGTCTTCTGGCACTTCAAAGTTTTCCTCACCTTATGTTGTGAAGAACCTCTTCTTAAATGCTGTCAAGTTAAGTGATGATTGCATCTGGAATCTTAACAGAATTGCCCCTGCACCTAACTTGCTTGTCACTCATACTGATTCTCCTGATGTTTTCCTGAAACTAAGAAAGAGTGTGCGTGATGGGAAGCTTCCAACGAAACTCAATGACTTTGTTTTGCATTAATGTTTTTGTTTAGGTTCTCATAGTAGCTTTATTCTTTCTTTTCCCACCTTTCCCTCTTCCACTTCTCTCTCCTCCTTCGCCTCTATCTCTTTCCTGCTCTCCTTCTGAAAGGGGGAAGATGTGTAATGATCTTATCTTTCTGATGCATCATCACATTCTTCGTCACCAAGAATGGCCTGCGTGTCATCATGTTCTTTGTTCTAGAGTGTTGGTTCGCTTGAGTGTATTCCTTTTGTCAGTTGCTGTCAGCCCAGAGTGGATAGGACGTATATTGTAACCTGCTTACTGCTATCTCCTGAATAAACTTCCTTAAATCAACCTGACACCGGTGTACTTACTTCATTACACTCACCCATTGCTTGCATCAAAGGTTTACTTTGCATCCTATCCATCCTAGCTTGTAGTGCTGCTCTCTTGGCTCTAGAGGTGGTGACTTCTTGTTGCACCACCTCTAAATCAGCTAGTACGTCTTTTAAAGTTGCCATTTAGACACCGAACCGACCGGGAGGGAAATAATGTATGGGCAGATTATTCTATAACATCTCAATAATCAAGTCCTTTGGATCTGCTCACTGCACAAAGTGGTCCACCTCTTGATAGCCTTAAATCTGCTTGCTATAATAGCAAAGACTATTAAGGTGATCAAGTGAGTGAAGGAAGGGAAGGGAACAGCAGGGAAGGTGATCTGCAAAACATAACATAAGATCTTTTTAACTGACATCCATTGTCATCACAGACCGTATGTATATGTGTATTTTACCTGTAAAATAAAATATCCATAGATAATCCTGTGTCCATAGGAAGAGAGACCAAGCGTTCCACTATTCTCTTATTCATCTGATTAACACTGCAATATAAAAGACGGTTTATCTACCTAAACTTTGTATTGTCAAATTCCCTTCACCCTTCCCATAGTCATAAATCCTACCAAATAAACCAAGAAGCCTAGACTTACAGGGATTGAACCAACCAGGACTCAATGGTACCCTGTTAAGAATATAGAAAAGAAAGGACATAAAATAAATGCTCTAATAGGCAACAGGTTTTTTTCAAAGTAGATAAAGCAGATGATCAAGGAATAAGCGATCATTAATTCTCATAATCGATATTCTCTTTTTGATAGTTTTCAGGTTTATTTTGTATCTTTCTGTGAAAATGATACCCAGATTGTATAACAATAATATTGCAATTAAGCCACTTTCATTCCAACCAGTGGCTTGGTGTCCTCCTTTATATTATCAAGTTTGTTCTGCTCACTTAGTACCAGAAAATAATGACAAAACAATGAATTCAGGATATTTGAATGTTCTGCTCACCGAGCAGTGAAATGATTCTTTCAGAGTTGCCACGGCAGACTCCCCGCCGTACTCAACATCTCAAGGGAAACAGGCTCCCGGCACAGTAACTAATAGTTTGTATTGCTTGATAACCGCAAAGATGAGAGACACTTGGGAAGCCAACCTTCACTCCGCCTCTGTCTCATGAATTCGTAAGTACTAAACTATGAGTAGTGCACAGCACCCTTACCACCATTAAGACTCCTGAAAGCAGCAACCGCACAGCAGCTTTAGGACTCCTAAATGCCTTCTGTGAATACCAAAAGTCTTAAAATTAGGATTTTTCTCAGTTTAGTAGTAGTATAGTTAGGACTCCTAACTTTCGGACTCCTAAATGCCTTCTGTGAATACCGAAAGTCTTAAAATTAGGATTTTTCTCAATTTAGTAGTAGTAAAGTTAGGACTCCTAACTTTAGGACTCCTAAATGCCTTCTGTGAATACCGAAAGCCTTAAAATTAGGATTTTTCTCAGTTTAGTAGTAGTCAAGTTAGGAGTCCTAACTTTAGGACTCCTAAACTGAGAAAAATCCTAATTTTAAGACTTTCGGTATTCACAGAAGGCTTTTAGGAGTCCTAAATTTAGGACTCCTAACTTCTGTGAATACCAAAGTGAGTAAGTGTCTTCTGTGACTACCAAAATGAGTAAGTGCATTCTGTGAATACCAAAATGGTAGTAAGTTTAGGATTTTGTCTTAAATTAGTTCTGTGAATCGGGCCCAAGACCTCCTTCTTACATGGAGAATACACAGCCACTGAGAATGCCAGCATATGATGTGGGTGAAAAAGAACTAATTATCACTATGCAGGAAATAGCAGTGCTCTGAGGGGACTTCCTGAGAATGCACCAGGACCAGCTTTACCTGGTCCTAGTGGGATTATTGTCACACCTAATGTTGATACAGTTGTAGAGGTATTGCGTCTAAAGTACAGCATACTAAACCTGTACTATAAAAGAGAGACAAACTTTGGAAATCTCAAAAATTGTTTGGAGACATTTTATAGGGTATGATTGATGTGGAAAGACTGGACTTGTACAATTCAGATGAATTTGAATATTTGATCAGGGAAGAAGCTTGGTGTGTGCTTGCCGCGCATGATAGGATTGGAGAAGTACAGCAAAGATATGACATTAATTTATACAAAAAAGAAGCTTTCTTGGAAACTTTAGAATGGATTTCAGTGAAGCTCAAGTGAAGAAAATGGTTCTACTTACTCTGCAAGTACACATCCAAGAATTGATTGACTGCATAAAGGACTGCAGGGATTTGAAAAAATACAGAGAAAAGTGGAAGAAAAAGGGTGGCTCTAAAAAGTAAAAGATTAATACTGAATGAGAGGGAAGAATGGTCAGGAGTAGGCCTGAAATGTAAATGGTTGTAACAGAGTTTTATTTGTGGGAAGTACATAGAGAGGCATATGTACATGTGCCTTGAAACCGGTTTGAAACAGGTTTAAGCTTTTACTAGCAATTTTGAAAATCTTGGAGAAGAACTAGATAAGTGGTACATGGAAGTTTAAAGACTAGTGACTATTTCAAAGATGATTTGGGTACATGCTTAGTGCAGTCCTAGAGGTAGACCAGAGTAGCCCACATGTAGATGGTGAGGTGAATGGCCACCAATTATAATTCTTGATTGATACTAGTGCTACCCGCTCCGCATTTTTTTCCATGGAGTTTCCAAGCCTACCCTTCTCAGGAAAAGAAGTATAAGTTGTAGGAATGAGTAATAAACAAATGACAAATTTGGTTACTGCAAATGTCCTTGCAAAAATTGGTTCTATAGAAATTGATCACCAATTATATTGTGGGATTTGAGCCCCATTAAAGTCCTAGGAAGTAATGACCTCTACAAAATGAATTGAGTGATTTACTGTACACTAGATGGAGCCACAGAACTCAGGATGAGGATTTAGAGTTCAAAAGTAAATCACAGGAATCAAACGTTCAGTTGTTCCCAGTTCTTACTGACTATGGTCTGACTCTTGATTTAATACATACAGTGTTAGAAGAGTTATGGGATTTGTTAGACCAGGCATCTTTTGGTGTGGTTTCCCCTGTCTTTTTGCTTCTGACCTGTTTTTTAATGTGTGCTGAACTTTGTTTTTGCTGGTTTTAGGACACTGCTGACCAATGCTAAAGTGCATGTGCTCTGTAACTGGCATATTTGACTTACTAATAAGCCCCCAGTACACTGCACTGTGTGTGCCCAAGGCCTGCAAATCAAATATTACTAGTGGGACCGCTTCACTGATTGTGCCACCCACATAAGTAGCCCTTCAAACATGTCTCAGGCCTGCAACTGCAGAGCCTGTGTGTGCAGTTTTTAATTGCCATGTTGACCTGATGTGTACCCCTACTTGCCAGGCTCAAATCTTCACTATTCTTACAAGTAAGGCATCCATAAGGTAGGCTCTAGGTAGCCCCAAGGGCAGGGTGCGGTGTATTAAAAAGGTAGGACATTTATAATGGTGTTTCACATGTCCTGGTAGTCAAAACCTACTAAATTCATTTTCACTACATCAAGGTCTATCTCGCCCATAGATTATCATTGGAACTGTCTTGTAACTTTTCACAAGTGTATCTTTCAATTGGGAGCTGATATGAAATTGGAGTTTGGTGTCTATGGACTTACATTTTAAAAACACATCTTTTAGTGAAGTTTTTATTACATTGCAGGTCTGAAAATGCAGCTTTTAGAAAGTTGGAATTTTTTTGCTTAACCATTCTATGCCTCTGCCTGTCTCTAGAATACACGTCTAGACAGTCACAAACAAAAGGAGCTGATGTGTGCCCCGCATATCCTTGTGGCCCATCACCCAGTTGATGGGTCTTCCTGAGCAAGAGTGGTGGGAGGAATTGACACTTGCCCCTGAATAGGGCTGTCTGTGGTGTTTTGTCAAACCCTTTTGGAATCTGTAACACCATCCGTGCTCCAGATTCCAAGTTAGACACTTTGACCCAGGCTTACTAGATAGACGTTATGTTGTATTCTCCTAAAGAATAAAATATTCTACCTTATTTGGAGCGTGCTGAGATGCCTCATTATTACCCTGGCGGCGATCGGAAAAAACTGATGTAAGCCTGTAGTCCTGCGGCAAGCAGTTCAAGCAACTGTCGTTTTCAGTCCTCCGAGATCCCTGCATGGTGTTCCGGTGTTCGTCCAACATCATCGTAAGGTATATGCTGAAAACCCCGCATTCGGCAAGCATCCGGTGAGACTTTTATGCATTTTTAACAATTTCGAGAGAGCAGCGTTTCTACAACTCTCTGCGCAGGCGCACACACTCTACAAATAAAGCGCTCTGACGTCATAGCGTCTACACGCAATGGCGGCCATATTTTGGGACATCTTTACGCAACGTGGTGGCCATTTTAGACGGCGATTTTAAATTAAGTGTTAAGTTCAACGCGAGTGCTGTAATCTGATCACGCACATCGTATGAACTGGATAACACTATACAATTTGCCACGCTTGTGTTAATGATCATTCAAAGTGCACAGTTGATCTGCACATCGCTGATGCGTACAGACTTATCGGATTATCATTCAATTTAACGCTCGTGTGCACAATTCAATTTCATACAATCACAGCTGATATCTCTAATGCGCAAATAAATAAAAGCATAACGTGCACAACTGGTTCAAACATCACTGATGTGCAAGGCTTATTCACGATATTTGGTGCAACTTAAAAGTTTACTTAAAACTCGGAATCTCAGCGCATAGCTTATAGAGAAGTCGCTGATGCGAACAGCTCATATAAAAAAAAAGAAAAAGGGGAAGAGTAAAATACTGCCTCCATATTCTCTGCATGTTGATAATATAATTATTATTTTCCAGCTTCACATTTTTTTTTCTTTCTTTTCGCTATATTAATGGAGGGTTTCAATGCCCCTGCACTATATCTACCATCTCCTGGTGAACCCATGTTAGAATGGAAACGTTGGAAAGAAGGTTTTGAAGCATACATTGAAGCCATTGGTGGTGAAGACTATACTGATAAAAGAAAATTAGCCATTTTAAAACATTGTCTTGGCGCGGAAGGAAGACATATTTTAAGACACTTACCACTAAGTACGAATCGCATATCATCATCCGATGACGATACTGATGTATTTGAAGAGGCTATCAAAAAAATGGATAAACGGTATATGAAAAAAGTTAATGAGGTGGTGTCACGTCCAAAATTTCTCAGCAGAGGTCAACTGGTCAATGAATCTATAGATACTTTTGTAAATGATTTGAGAATATTAGTATCTAAATGTAATTACACTACTTTCCATGATCAAATGATACGTGACCAAATGGTACACAATGTTGCTGATGTCAGGCTTCAAGAAAAGCTATTAGCTGCAGAAGACTTAACGTTAGACAAAGCTATTAACATTGCTCATCGTTTTGAAGATATGGAACTAGGTTTAAAAGATCTAGCTGAGCAAAAAGCATCTGAAGTTAATGCGGTTGAAAAGTCTAATCCTGAGGAAGCCACATCTAGTAAAGTGAAATTTAAAACTCAATTCAACCAAGACAAGAAAGAGTATACATGTTTCAAATGGGGCATTCCTGGTCAATTAGCCAACGACAAAAGATGTCCTGCCATAGGTCAAGTGTGTAGATATTGTAAATTAAAAGGACATTACACAAGGATGTGTAGAAACAAGAACAGGCTCAAAAATAAAAACTTTGATCAAAAAAGTCAAAATGATGAGAATGTGAAAGAAGTTAAAGGTGACATCAATGATGATGAATTGCTCTTAGCTGTATATGAGGTTAACAGCAATATGAAGGATGATCCTTTTTGCACTGTTGCAATTGGGAACAAGGATGTGAGGGTTATGGCTGATTCCGGGGCCAGACACACACTCATAGGAGATGAATGGTTAAAAGAATTTCCAAATGTATGTTTATCACCTCCAGATATCAAATTGGTTGGGTATGATAGGAAACCCATTGACGTATTGTTTCAGACGCAAGTAATGTAGGATTAGGTGCAGTTTTGATGCAAAATCAGAATAGTCACCATTGGTTTTGCATCTAGGCCATTGAAGGGTGCAGAATGCAAATATTCCACTTTAGAAAAATAAACTCTTGCATGTTGGTGGGGTATTGAGTATTTTCTAAAGTATTTTTATGGCACTGTCTTCAAAGTCAGATCTGATCACCATCCTTTAGTAGATCTATTTACAACAAAAGGATGTAGTCGAGCCACTTAGAGAATTGCTAGATGGCAATATAAACTACAGGACTTTCATTTTAAAGGTGAGTATATTGGTGGTGTAAGAAATATTCTAGCGGATTGTCTTTCAAGATTACCTGTAGTTGATGACAATGTTGTTGAAGAGGATAATGATTTAGAAAATGTGATTTCTATTTGTGAAGTTTCCAATGGATGTATACAAGAGAAAGAATGGAAACTTGCATGTGAAAATGATATTGTACTCAAAAAAGTTATCGAGCATATCAAGACTTCATGGCCCAGAAAGGCAGATGTGCCAGAAGGTATTTGTCCTTTCTTTCAAATATCTCATGAATTGTCTTTAAAGGACAATATATTAATGAGAAGCTTACAACTTGTTGTACCCACTGATTTGCAACAAAACCATCTTGGATATGGCTCATGAGGGTCATCCAGGCAAGTATGAAATGGAGAACTAGAAGTGAGTTTTGGTGGCCAGCTATGGACAAATCTATTGAACATAAGGTCAGAGATGGAATAGAATGTTGTATCAGCGATAAATCTCAGAAGACTGTATCCTATGATCATCTTCCTGTTTCCAGACCCTCTCGTGTGTGGCAATGTGTTTCCTTGGACATTGCAGGTCCCATATGTTTCGGTCAGAATCCTGTTTACGCCATCATACTTATTGATCAATTATCTCAGTGACCTGAGATCAAAATAGTTCCTAATATTACCTCGAAAGTTGTGATCCAGTTTTTAAATGAGGTGTTTGAAAGAGAAAGGTTCCCTGAATCTCTTATAACGGATAATGGACTACAGTTAACTTCAACCGAGATGAAAAGTTTTCTTGAAGGTCATGGCATTATTCACAAACGTTCTTCAGTCTATTATCCCCAGAGCAATGGGATTGTGGAGAGGTGAATCAAAGTCTTTAAGGAAGGGTTACAATTAGCCATTTCTAATGGCAAGAATTGTAGTCAAGCCAGTAGTGAAGTTCTTTGGAGTTACAGGAATACTCCTAGGAGTATAGGTGATCTTTCGCCTTTTGAAAAAATGAGGGGTAGGAAGAGTGTGTCAAATATGAGTCAAGCATGGATGAGAGATTAATTGCTCAACAAGAACGACAAAGCAGTGTCTGTTCAAGGTTGTCATGATGAAGTTGTCATTTCTCCTGTAAAAGTCAGTGATTGGGTACAAGTGAAGAAAGGTAGGTTTGTCAAATCCGGGGAATCTCAAATTTCTCATCCTTCGAAAGTGGTTCGTGTTGGTTATCAGGTGGTAGAATTATCTGATGGAAATGTTTGGAGTTTATCTAAAGTGGTGAAGATTCCTCAGTGGTTGTGGCCTGATGAAAAGTTTACTGATTCTACTGATATGTCATCGCCCAAACTTTCTTACAACAGAGTAAATTGGAGAAAGTCAATTTCTTCAAAAGGTGGAATTCAGAATAACCATCATATGCAAAGAACTCGGCAACGCCCTGTTTGGCATAAAGATTATTATGTGAGCAAGTGATGTTTTTCTTTATTCCTATATTATTGTTATGTTATTCTTGGAACAAGACGCTGCTGGTTCTGTACACTGCCCCAGAGGATTGCTGAGCTTTCAGGGAATGACCATCTGGACTTTGCATTGGTGTGCCGGCCTGAGCCTGCTCCTGCTCAGGGCCCCTAGTGATCCCCCAGGGCTTTGTGGCTTGCCCTGCCTGAGCTGAAACAGTGCCTGATGAACGCTTTTAATTTTCACCCAGTGTGGTGAGGACTGGGGTTTTGAGGTCCCGCTGACCCTGTGGCTCGGGCTGCAGGAAAGGGCGCTTTGTGCAACAGTGCAGCCGGGCTCTGCTGCGCAGCCCCATGCTGCCCGACAGCACAAGAAGGACGAGGATTCCCGGGCCGGGAAGTCCTCTTTGTTGATTAGGAATGCCGACATTCACAAAAGGAACGTGTCCAGCTGGGAGAAGAATCTAGGGGAAAGGAGTCAAGCCGATGGAGACTTAGCTCCGTGTCCACCTAGTACTGGGGGCATGACCAGGTTTATGTCGGTGGCAACCTGCAAGCTTCCTGTTTCCAGTGCCAAGCAGAGAAGGGCAGACGAGTCCAAAAGGACGGGGTGGTGCTGTGAGTATCCGGCAGCCCCAACAGGGAAGTGACCGGCTGGAGATCAAGGCAGGTCTTCCAGCTTGGGTCGCGGTGAGGGTGTACCACATTGCATCTGTGGCAAAGTGTGATCAGCAGTGGCGCCACCTGGGCAGCTGCCAAGGTGGGTTTCCTCAGCAGGGGGGGCCCAGGGAGGTCTCCTCCATGACCCCTACCTGTGTGACATACTGGGGGAGCTGAGGAGCAGCGACTGCCTTTCACGTCCTGAAGAGCCAGGGCTGACTTACCGAGCTGATCCACGTCGGCCTCTTTGCTTGTCTAAGTCCCGAGGGGCCGCCATTCACTGGCCCTCGAGTGCTAGTGTAAAATTACCATATTTCCTGTTGTAGGTAGGCAGGTGGCCCAGGAACCTACGTGGGTGAACAGGGGCATCACACACTATATAATAACAGCACAGGTGCCACCCTTTATGCTGTTTGTGGCGGTATGTCTCAGTTGGCACTGCCTTGATGACCCCTGGGTGGGTTATGATTAGTGCTCCTTGTTTTATGGTATTTATTTTGGGCGATTTCCGTCTGTATTAATCCATATTTATATGGATAATACAAAATATATTTTTATATAACCTTGTGTGGAGTCTCTTTTGTGGTGTGCCTTGGGTGTCACTGTCGTGTGAGTGTACTGTGCAAATGCTTTACACATTACTTCTGGGATAAGTGTGACTGCTCTGCCAAGCTACCACAGGGGTGAGCAGGGGTTATCTTCAGTGTTTAACTCTCCTGCCCTGACTAGAGTGGTGGGTTCTGTCTGGCTTAGGTGTACACCCTAGACAACCAGAAACCCCATTTCTAACAACATGTTTCCTGGCTTTGTCAATCTGTATACAGAATTGATATGACCACTTCCATTTCTGTCTTTGGCATATATTAGAGTATTTCAAGACAGTGTGATGGAAAAGCGACATCAGTTCTGCAAAGATATCTTTCATTAGGATTTCCAGCCCTACCCCAGTCAATGTGCCCAGGTCATTGCAACCACAGTGCACAATCATCGGGTGAGGTGCTGGGCAATCCACAATCGTTTTAACCAAAGCCAGCAACTGCTGAAACTTTAATCCTCTTTGGCCAAACCAACTAATCTCCACATTTGGCAAACCCAAGTGCCTGTCAATACCTCTCTTCTTTGGAGCCTCTTTAGCCCAATAGATATAGCTGTGGCCAACAATCCACACTCTAAGCATTTTCAAGTGAAGGAGCAATAGCAGTTAGGAGAAGGCTGGAGCTGATCGAGGTAGTTTTCCAAATGAGAAGCACTTGAAATGGAGGTTTAAAAAAAAAAGAAAAATATATATTTCATTTGATGCTGTCAGTAAGTGAATAAAATTAGGTAGCACATTGGATGCATAAGTAAGAAGCCCTATTATTAGCTGTTTTTTTAAAAAAATAAGATATGTAATACATACATGGATATACTTCTAAATCTGTGCATTAAACCACATCTGCTGCACCTCATTTGGAAGTAGCATGGTCCTTCTAGAATGTGCTTTGAACTTGTGACAGTCAGCTAAGAGTGTATGGGGGAAGGGTTTTAAATTTGAAAATGTTCGCACTTATTCCATCACCCAGGCACTACACATGCACTCTTCCAATCACACAGGCACTAATTATGTACTTATTGAACTAAGCAGGAAACCATCATGCATTCATCCAATCACCCAGGAACTAACAATTCACATATACAGTCCCCAAAGCTGTACCTTAGTAGTTATTCAAACACCCATGCACAACCCTTGCACTCATCCAAACATTCATTTATTACCCATGCACTTATCCAAATACTGAGGCACAACCCATGCACTCATCCAAATGCTCAGGTATTAGTCATGCACTCATCAAATTACGCAGGAAGTACCATTGCAGTGAACCTTTCACCCACCCAGTATCTATGCTGTCATCTAATTACTGAGGAATACTTTTGCACTAATATTATCACCACAGTAGTACACTTGCTTTTATCCAACAACTCAATCTTTAACAGTGGACTTATACAATTACTCAGGCATTAGTCATGAACTCATGTAATCAGCCAGGCACTACTGATTCAGTCATTCAATTATCCAGGCAATATGCATGTAGTTAGGTAATCAACCAGGCACTACCTGCTCAATTAACTAAAAACACATGGGCACCAGTCATATACTCATTCAATCACTGAAACACTACTCCTGCAATCTGCCAGGTGCTATATATGCACTTAAACAATCATGTCCGCACTATGCATGCACTGAATAAATCACGTATATACTATGCATGTAGCCCTGTTATCACCCAGGGACTAGAGTAGCACTCATTTAATTATCCAACCACTATCTATGGATGTATTGAGTTATTGAGACATTAGTTATGGATATATCTAGTCATTCAGGCAGTATTCATACACTCATCCAAACACCCAGATAGTAGCTATATAGTCATGCAAACACACAGGCACTAACTATACAGACTGCACCACTGATGAAGTTCCTATATACTCAGGGAATAATCCAGGCACTACCCATTTCTGAGGGAATCATCTAGACACTATCTATGCACTCATCCAATCTATACATCCATTTCAGGCTATAGTTTGTATGGAGCCAAAGACAGGCAGGTTATCACCAACAGGGCTGCAGAAAGGTCTAAAAGGTAGAGTAGTATATTTTCCATTCAATTTCAAGAAAAATATTGAAACTGTAGGAGTAGATAGAGATTTAGAAGAAGGATTTGAAATTCTTGTAAATGGTGTGTCTACTAAGAACAAAAATATATGGCAGGATTTAGTAGATGTTACCAGAGTTAAAAAAGCAGCTTTATATCTGGTACACAATAATGTTTACTATAGGAATGTAGAAAGCCTGCCAGATATCACAAATATGGAGGATCAGATATTTCCATCAGCAGGCCAGATCTAGAAGGTGGATAAGACCAGAACAGAAGAAATCTAGGAATATTATAGTATCCACGCTTTGCATTCTTAACCCCTTCAGTGCCCTGCCCTTTCCCCCTCCTGTGCCGGGCGTTGCATTAGCGGGCGGGGTCCATGACGAGATAGTCTCATCATGGGCACAGCACAACCGTGCTCCATGACGAGACTATCTCGTCATGGGCATAGAAGAGGTTAAGAGATTATTGGTGATGCCATTGATCTGTTTCAAATGAAGGAGGCGAAAGAAGCTCCCTTAAGTGTGTGGGAGAAAAGTTAATAAGCTCTTTGTTTCCCACATCTCTTTCCTACTGGAATTTGTGGCAGGTATGATGACCGGCCTCTGCAAATACCTCCAACTGAATATAGATCTACTAGACTTTATTCAGAAGATCCTAGATTTCATCAGTGTTTTCTATATTTATTTCACCTATTATTTGAGAGTGATTTTCTGACCTCTCATATGCAGTGAATCACATTTTAAAAACGGGAGTTAATTTGCAGACTATATCAGCAAGAGATTTTCTGGAGAAAGTTCGAGGAAAAGATGAGCACTTGGAATACAATTTAATAAACCTAATGGCTTGTCAGTGTAGGACTAATGGATATTCGTATTGGGGCCATGGGGATCTCAAGTGCAAGTTGAGGAACCTTGGAGCACCTTCTTTGTTTCTGATGCTCAGTTGTGCGGAGTATACATGGTATGAGCTACTAAAATTCAAATATAAAAGACATTCATCTGAAGACACAAGGAGAACTGTGCTCACTAGAACCTGCAAATATTTGCAGATATTTTGATCACAGATTTCAAGCAATGATGGCTTGAACAAAATAAAACCTCCTGTTGGTGAAGTGACAGATTTGTTTTAGCGCAAAGAGTACCAAGCCAGAGGTGCTCCCCATATTCACATGCTGTTGTGGGTAAAAGATGTCCCAAAGGTTGGAACGGACATTGATGAGTTGGTGTTGTCTTTTATTGAGCAGTATGTAACTTGCCCTATCCCAAAGGAGAGTGGTGACAAAATATTAAGAAAACAAGTTTTACGATTCCAAAATCAAAGATGCAGAAAAAACTGTTAGCGAAAATACAGAGGAAAAAGGGAAATTTTATACAAGATGTTGTTTTAGATTCCCATGACCTGTCATCTCGCAAGTAAAAGTCAACAGTTTCTTGTCTGCTGTCAGACATACACTTACAAGAAAATCGCCGAAAAAAACATACATCCTAAGAAGAACAGAGGCCTCCAAGTACATTGACAACTGCACGCGCCTCACCTGATTTGGTAACCGGACACGCCGTGAGGGGAACGGCTGGTGATTTCTAAACCTGCAGAGAGCCTCTCTCGTCCTGCAGCTATTTGCTCGTGCCAGCGCCGTGAGGGGAACGGCTTGCCCTACAACTACACTTCCCAGGGGGCATCGCGAGGCGCACGGAGAGCGTCATCCTAGGGCGCCAAGGCCTATAAACACGGAGGGCGCCTCGCGCCTCACCTGATTTGGTAACCGGACACGCCGTGAGGGGAACGGCTGGTGATTTCTAAACCTGCAGAGAGCCTCTCTCGTCCTGCAGCTATTTGCTCTCGCCAGCGCCGTGAGGGGAACGGCTTGCCCTACAACTACACTTCCCAGGGGGCATCGCGAGGCGCACGGAGAGCGTCATCCCAGGGCGCCAAGGCCTATAAACACGGAGGGCGCCTCCCACTGCGCGGGACGCGCCTCACCTGATTTGGTAACCGGTAATGGTACTACCATTCTTTCGGAGCAATGGTTTGACCATTTTAAAGTAC
Source organism: Triturus cristatus (assembly GCF_964204655.1). Classification (NCBI taxonomy): domain Eukaryota; kingdom Metazoa; phylum Chordata; class Amphibia; order Caudata; family Salamandridae; genus Triturus; species Triturus cristatus. The sequence continues at coordinate 943,041,678 of NC_140587.1, read as the reverse complement.
TGTATAATCATGCAAATGAGCAACCGAGGGGGGAGGGGGTAAACTGTCCATGGACAACAAATGTTGAATTTACGGTGGATGAACTGGTAGTGGGGATCAAGGGGCTGACGCAGAACAAGGCCCCAGGCCCGGGCGGCATCCCCCCGGATCTCTACCTAAGTAAAGTTGATCTTTGGGCACCTATCCTCACTAGAGTAATAAACATGGCAGTCACCACAGGTATGCCAAGATCCTGGTCCGTAGCCACAATAGTCCCAATCTTTAAAAAGGGAAAAAAGGATGACCCTCGGTGTTACCGACCGATTTCTCTAATTGATGTAACGGCAAAAGTTTTGGGGAGAGTTGTCCTGAACCGCCTTTTAGACTGGGCTGATGAACATCATATAATAACAGACTTGCAATACGGTTTCAGAACAGGAAGGTCAACCACAGACCAGTGTCTGAACCTCTATTTATTAACAGCTAAATATACTATTGCAAGTAACCAGTCGGTATATATTGGGTTTATGGACCTCTCATCGGCTTTTGACCATGTCAATAGAGAAAAGCTCTGGAACTTGATGATCAAACTAGGGGTAGAAGAAGGCCTGGTAGTTATTCTGAGAGCACTCCACTGGAACACCTCCGCTAAAGTGCGTGGAGGGTGACACTACAGCTCCCTTCCCCTGCACCAGCGGGGTGCGTCAGGGATGTATCCTGGCCCCATTCCTGTTCTCATTATACATAAATGGGCTAGAACAGGCACTATGTAAATTAAATGTAGATACCCCTAGAGTAGGTTCACGAGCGGTACCGGTGTTGCTATATGCCGATGATGCGGTACTTTTAGCTCGAACACCTAAAGGCCTCCAGACCTTGTTGGAAGGGTTTGTCAGTTTTATGGCCAGTTTAGATCTATCGGATAACTTATCCAAGTCATATGTACTGTTGGCAGGGTCTAAACCATGTGAAAAGTTTTGTTATAAAATTGGCTCACACATAATGGAACAGGTTAAAACCTTTTCCTATCTGGGCGTTTTATTTGATGGGTTTTTAAATTTTAAGTTTTTAACGGAAGGGAGAAGTGCAAAAGTAGTGGCATCAACAGGGGCCATAATGAATTATGGACGTAGGCTGGGTAGGTGGTCGCCTGAACAGGTCATGCACCTTTATGGCTCAATTTGTTGTCCCAAAATAACGTACGGGGCCGAGGTTTGGGGTTTTGTAAACACCCTACAAATTCAAACTGAAGAAAACAAATTTTTGAGGAAGTCTTACAAATCCCACAAAGCACGGCAGCTTATATCACACATGCTGAACTGGGAAGGGTATATATGGAGGACCTGATCAAAGTTAGACCGCTCATGGCCTGGTTAAGAATTTGGACTAATAGTGAGGCTGGTCTGAGTAGGCAAATAATTAGAGATTGTATGGGTAGAGACAAGGGGAGGGATATCCCATGGCTGAGTTATGTAAGGGGTGCCTTGATGAGATTAGACTGTAAGAACCTCTTTACTGAAACCACAACAATCACCCCCAAGGACAAAACCAGTATTAAAAGAATCTTTCTGGCAAAAGAGATTGCACGCAGAGTCGCCTTAGAAGAAAGCAAGTCCACAGTCCGTATGTATAGCACAGTAAAGGCAGTAGAAGGCATGGAACCTTATCTTGCCTTATTATATAATGCACAAGACAGATTTTTAATTACCCGTTTTAGGCTCAACCTTTTACATAATCTTTTGGCTGACCCGCCTGGTTTTACGGTCACGGTTGAGCAGAAGGGTACCTGCGGCTGCGACAATAGGGCTCCGCAGGATACCCTTCATTTTGTACTCCTTTGCCCTTTTTATTCAGTACCCAGACGCCGTTTTTTAGTAAGGTTTTTAAAACATATGAAGTTCAGACATGCCAAAGTTGCTCTTCTATATTTACAAAGGGCCGAGAATCCACTGACATTAGCTTGCATTATGAATTTCATCAGAGTTGCAATAAGACTGAGACACACTAGAGGGTTGCTTTGAATGCTTTGATGTTAAATGGTCCCTTTAAGGCCAATGTATAATGAAATGTATTGAGATGATGTTTTTTTTTAACTGTTTATTGTACTTTTATGATATTTTTTAAATATCGAATAAAGGATTTGAAAATTGAATTGAAATTGACAACTGCAACCCTGTGATTCTGAAGATGTGGAATGCAAATGGAGGTACAGTTAGTTGCAGACAACTCAATTGCTGTTGCTTGGTATGTTACATCTTATATAACAAAGTCATAGAAAACTGAGATGAAAGAGATGTGGGGGGGAGATTTTATGGCTTGCTTATACTCGTAATAGAGTATTGACGTCTATTCCTGAAATCTAATATCTTGTAGAATTCGAGCCACACAGTACAGACATTCTGAAGAGTAACATGCTGGATATGTACTATCCAAGAAGAAGTCCTCGACTGGAAAGAATGTGTCTCTATGAAATAGTTCAACATTACACATTCAGAAATATTGTCAGTGAAAATATAGAAGAAGAGGAATTTTCTATAGTTGGATGTAACGGATAATTGGTCAGACATAACAAAGGAAATGTAATCAGCCATTAAAAGGTAAGTTGCCAAACTCTAGACAAAAGAGAGTTTTTCTATTTAGCCTTGTTACAGTTGTTCAAGCCATGCCGAACTGAAAGCGAGCTACTTGGAGAATTTGACTAGTATGAAGACTCATTCAATGCTGTGAAAGACACCATTGAGTGATCTGTGTTTCCAGTGCATCTTCAAATGGACGTGAGATGAGATTGAACAAGAAGAAACAATTGCTGCTGAGATAGCAAGAGAGAGTTCTCAGAGCAGTCAAAGTTCAGCACTTGGAAGTCAAGATCCTTTTGGACAACCAATCATTCAAAATGAAGCTGCAATAGCCATGAATGAGGTGGAGAATGTAATGCAGCAAGTACAACAGGAAACTGTGGATCTAGAACAACTGATACAGCAATTGAATACAGATCAGAAAGACATTTTTGAAGACATAAAAAGTAAAGTAAAACATGGGTTTCTGCATGAGAAGAAAGACTGTGCATGTTCTACATATAAACCAGTTCTATTGTACATACGTGGTCAAGCTGGAACTCTAAAAAGCTTCTTGATTAAAGTACTGACAAGTTATCCACAGAAGGCAATATATTCCAATTTGTTGTGTGTGGTTACTGCACCAACAAGCTTAGCTGCACATGATATTAAAGAAGTTACCCTTAATCGGTCATTAATGTTGCCTGTTGAACATGACAACAAATTAGAATACAACAAATTATTTGGTGATGCTTGTCATGAAGTGGCAAGAGTATTAAAGAAATTAAAGCTGCAAATTATTAATTAAATCAGCTTGGTGTCTAACCTAATGTTAGCGGTTATACATTTTAACTCCTTCAGCGCTCATGACGGAGCCACTCCGTCATGAGCCACGGGTGCCGTGTGCTCATGACGGAGTGGTTCCGTCATGCTGCGGCCGTTGGCCGCCGCTCCTCCCACGCTGCGCTGATTCCCCGCCTGTGCGGGCGATTAGCGCAGTGGGCGGAGTCATGACGGAACCACTCCGTCATGAGCACAGCTCAACCGTGGCTCATGACGGAGTGGCTCCGTCATGAGCACAGCGCCACCGCGCTGCCCTCAAACACCCCCCCCAGCGCTGCGGCGGAATTCCCGCCGCAGCGAAGGGGTTAAGAATGCAGCAAATACTAAAAACTGACTATGACGGGCTTTTTGGAGGAAAATACTTAATGGTCTTTGGAGACCTGCTACAACTAACTCCAGTAAAAGGACAACCTATATTGAAGAAACTATTACATAATGAAACTTGGATTTCACTAGGAAGTATTTTAAATGTAAACATTTGAGAAAACTTTAAACACAAAGAGTTAATCCAAAATATGCGCCAAGCATTAGATATGGAATACAGAGATATACTAAAGGACATAAGAGTGGGAGTCCTTACAAAAGAAGGATGAGAGTTTACAAACCCGTCTCATCAAAAATCTTTTTCCAACTAATGTTTCAGCTACAGAAGTAATATATAATTTTGTGAAGGAAAAGAAGTATATTGTTTGTTTGAAGCCAACTCTTGAGGAGTGGAGTAAATGTAATGAAGAATTATTGCAACTGGAAAAAGATATCATCAAAATTAGAGCAAATGATAAAATGGAACATCAATGAGTTACAGTGCTACTAACACAAAAACTGCTATCAAAATTGGATATTTTAGAAAAATCTGTGTTGAAAACTGCAGGATTAGAAAAACAGTTATGTATCTGTAAAAATGGTCATGTAATCTTACGTCGTAATGTACATGTTGAAGAGAGGCTAGTGAATGGCGCAATGGGTAAAGTTCTGAAATGTATTAATTATCCAAACAGAAATTACATGGAATACTTAGCCATAACATTTGATGATGTTGGTGAAGTTAAGCAGATAGGTAGATGTGTTGTACGTGTCCTACTCGTGAAAGATTTGTACATACAGCAAAAGCAGTTCCCAGTGTCTATGCAGTAACTATCCACAAATCGCAAGGTTTAAGTGTAGATGCAGCTCTTGTTAATGTTGTTGGTAGTAGTGTTTTCAAAGACGGAATGTCATATGTAAATTAAAACATGCTCTGGTTTATTTCTGATTGACTTTTATGAGAAGAAAGTAAGTGCTGATATGAACTGTGTAAGGGAGTATAATCGGTTAAGGGGTCAATATGCTCCTCATTCAGGCCAGTGTCCTGTGTTTGAAAACCTGATAAGATGTCCAAAGCGGAAAATATCAAAGCAGTCTATCAGAGCTAAACAGAAAGACGAACATAAAGAAAAAAAACAAGGACATTAGAACAGAAAACTACAGCACAAAGAGGAAATGGAAAGCTATCTGTCAGAACACACCTTAGGCGTACACTGACGGGCTCCGCCTGAAGGAGCCGGCATGGACAAATTGGGAACTCCAATTCCCAGCAGTACCAGGGAACGTGACGTCAGACGCAATGTAGTACATGACGTCAGGAAACCCGGATATACCCTGGGACTCGGCAGACTCTGTCTGCCGATTATTCGTTTTCCATGACGTTTGGTGGCTGTTTCATATGTACTTCCAAGTTCTTGTACTTTGCTGAGTGGCTGATTTACCCCGGTATTATACTTATTTCTCCCTTCATTGGCGAGTCCTCTCTCTCTGAAGGGGCTCATGCGAGGGAGTAAAGCGTGTTCTGCCCCCACATGCTCTATATCCGTAGTTTTGTTCGGCAAACTCATTCCTTTGAGTTCCTCCCTGTTGGCGAGTCAAGTACTGTGGCTCATGCAGGGAATAAAAGTTAATGGCAATAAATTATCACCAGGATAAGGAGGTAACAGAGAGTGATGGCAACTCCCTGAATACTTGGCACCACCTACTTGGGTGATAAGATACTATTTTTTGATTTGTGCAGTTCTGCTAGTGAAACTGAGCTGCACCAGCGCTTTGATTTACATTGACGGAAATGATGAATAACAATTAAGGGAGATTTTCCCTTGCATTTACTTTGCTGAAACATTGATGTTTGCTTGGAGTCTTAGGGGCAGATTTACAACAAAGTAACGCAGCACGGTGCAGCAAGTCATTTTGCTGCGCCGTGCTGCATTAGTTTGGAAAGCACAAAGATATGACATATTTACACGAATATGTCGCATTTCTGTGTTTCCCCTGTGCTGGTGCACAAACTGCAGCCTTGCTTCGGCGCAGGCGCCCTTGCACCATGGTGCAAGGATGCCTGCGTTGTGGGGAGATTGTTTTTGTGCAGGAAGGGACACCTTCCTGCACAAAAACAATCACAAGAGGCTTTTTCCTCTTTCAATGCGTGCTGTAGAATGCAGCACGCATTGAAAGAGGAACAAACTAGGAGAAATGAAAACATTTCTCCTCGTTGCGCCTCGCTGCGCCACCTCTAGGGTGGCGTAGCATTCACACGCATCTCCAGATTGACGATTTCTCGTAAATCTGGAGATGTGTCTTGTTCCATGGGTGTTGCGTGGGAACACCCACAGCAACACCCATGGAACGACCCTTCCATGCACAGTGCTGCATGTGAAGGGGCCATATTTACAAGGAGAGGAAAAGTCACGCAGGTTGGCTTTTCCTCTCCTTGTAAATATGGAGTAGCCCCCTGCGCCACCAGTACGTTACGAAAAGTCACGTAGTAGGGCCGCAGGGGGCTTGTAAATCTGCCCCTAAGAATCTCTCAGAACATTGATAATCAGTGTTTGGTGTATCCAACAGGTGGGTCGTTAGTAGGTGATATTGCCCAGAGACTACTACTCTTTCATATGGTCTTCTCAACCTGATCCAGAGGGTAGGTGTGATAGGAACTGTATTCTCTCAGGGGGTGTTGAGCTTGTATAGAAACAGAGATACTTACATATATTCCTTGTTTCCTACTTACAGTATTGCTGTTGAGGATTTGTGATCACCTACTCACCTCCCCTGTTATGAGGTTGCAGCTTTTTTCCTTTACAGGTTAGTTACAGGGGTGTTTTAATTACTTCCATAGCTGTTCAAAATATTTGTCTCACTTCCCTAGAAGAGTATCACTATATTCTCTTTCTATTTTAACAGGTCTCCCTCCCTGCAGTCCCCATCCTTTCCTTCCCCCCCTTGACCATCCTAAAGTCTGTGTGTATATATATATTATCTACTGGTGGTCGCCAGTAGATAGTTATAGTTAGGACCGAGTTCCCATAGGAAATCTGAAAATTCTATTTTGAATAACTTTGGCGCAGGTTGACTTATCTTCGTGAAATTTTCAAAACTAATGGGGCGCTCTGCTCAGCTCCTACCCTGAAAATCTCGGGATGATTCGTCAAGCAGGGGCTGAGAAAAAAGGGGGGTCCCAAAATGCGTTTTCCCCATGCATTTTCCCATAGGACCTTTAGTCGAAGGTACAGCCCGAACGGCTGAACAGAATTACTTGAAATTTGGCAAAGAGGTAGTCCTCAGGTCAGGCATGTGCCTTTTGCATATATGGTGTCAATCTGTTCAGTAGTTCCTGAGAAAATTGCAGTTAAAATTACATAAATATCTATATGCGCGCACCGTGTGCGCACCGTGCTAGCACGGTGCGTGCACCAAATGTGCGCGAGCGTAATTCTGATTGGTGGTTAGATGTCAGTCAACATTCGAATCGGTCGAAATCAGGAAGTGTCGGATGCCATTTTGTGTGTCGCAGTGAAAAAGAAAGGTGGAGAACGTGAAAAGGGGGCAGGGCAGAGAGTTCCTGACCCCCTAGCCTTTGTCAGGGGGTCCCTGAAGGACCCCGAAGGGTGAAAAAAACATTTTATTTTTTTTCAAAAAATCGCGGGGTGCGCGCACGGTGAAAAACCCCTAAAAAAAAAGAAAATAAACATTTTAAACTGTTTATAAGTTTATAGAAGATATTAACTATGCTGTTCAACTTTATCCAAATTCAAAAAAAAAGAGCTGAGCCATTCCATATTACAGGATACAGTCAATCTATAACTATATACATAGGTAGTTTATTGTAAAATCAATATATAAAAAATATAATAATACATACATAATTAGCATTTAAAAAACCTTACAAATTCACTAAAAAAACATAGGTTTCACACACGTTATAGTTAGAAATTAGCATTTAAAAAACCTTGTAAATTCACTTAAAAAACCATAGGTTTCACACACGTTATAGTTAGGAATTAGCATTTAAAAAACCTTGCAAATTCACTGAAAAAACCATAGGTTTCACACATGTTATAGTTAGCTGGACATTTCACTCGTAAAAAACCATTGAAATTCCCCCGTTATAGTTAGTTCAGCTAACTATAACTCACGCGACCGCAATCCACTGCTGATGACGTCACATATTACATCACTCATGACATGGTCAGTGACATCACTCTTGACATCACTGATGACATCTCAAATGACATCACTGATGACATCACTGATGACATCATCCAGTGAATATGTGTCTTTCTGAAAAATAAATATTTTTTATACATGTATAGCTAAAGGTTAATGGTTAAGAAAAGTTTTTGTGTCCAATTTTGAAAAGTACAAATATTCCTCTAAAATCAGACGAACTACGAATTCCGATTTACTCACCTGTTATCAGGAGAGAACCCAGTGCTGCATCTTTTAGCCCAGCTCTGACCCTGGAAAGTAATTCTAAGCATACTTACCAGTAACTTGTATTTCCTTCCATAGGAATCCATTGTGTGGTTTTCACCAGAAAAGTTTCTAAGTGTCCATTTTTGAAACGTACAAATATTCCTCTAGAATCAGACGAACTACGAATTTCGATTTACTCACCTGTTATCGGGAGAGAACCCATTGCTGCATCTTTTAGCCCAGCACTGACCCTAAAAAGTAATTCTAAGCGCACTTACCAGTAACTTGTATTTCCTTCCATTGGAATCCATTGTGTGGTTTTCACTAGAAAAGTTTCTTAGTGTCCATTTTTTAAACGTACAAATATTCCTCTAAAATCAGACGAACTACGAATTTCAATTTACTCACCTGTTATCAGGAGAGAACCCAGGGCTGCATCTTTTAGCCCAGCACTGACCCTGGAAAATAATTCTAAGCGTACTTACCAGTAACTTGTATTTCCTCCCATAGGAATCCATTGTGTGGTTTTCAGCAGAAAAGTTTCTAAGTGTCAACTTTTAAAATACAATAATATTCCTTAAAAATCACTACTGTAACCAAAACGCTTTTACTCAACTGTTTACAGGAGATGTCGAAGGACTGAATCTAGGATCCAGTCCTGTGGTTAGAAAAGTAATCCATAAAGTAAGTAATTGCATTTAACTAGAAATCCCCATTGAGTTCAATGTTGCAGTGTGTTTGAAATTGTGTTGCCTATTGCAACAACTGTAACTACTGTACTTAAAATTCTATTGCCTATTTGCAAAGTATTTAAACTAAAGTAATTCATTCTGAGAAAGTCTATTTTGTATTGGAATGTATAATGGATTTATAATGTAAAAAAAAAAAATTCTAAAAATAAATAGTTTATAAAATGCAGTAAATCAGTATCAAAAAAATCAGTATAAAAATTAATACTTTACAAAAATTGTCATTTACAAAACCTTTGAAATTCACTGAAAAAACCATAGGTTTCAGGCCTGAAATAGTTAGGAATTAGCATTTAAAAAACCTTTGAAACTCACTGAAAAAACACAGGTTTCAGGCCTGATATAGTTAGGAATAAGCATTTAAAAAACCTTTGAAATTCACTGAAAAAAACATAGGTTTCAGGCCTGATATAGTTAGGAATTAGCATTTAAAAAACCTTTGAAATTCACAGAAAAAACCATAGGTTTCAGGCCTGATATAGTTAGGAATTAGCATTTAAAAAACCTTAGAAATTCACTGAAAAAACAATAGATTTTAGGGGTGTTATAGTTAGCTGGACATTTCACTCGAACAAAACCATTGAAATTCCTCCGATATAGTTAGTTGTACTAAATACATCTCGCGCGCCCGCAATCCACTGCTGATGATGTCACATATTACATCATTCATGACATGGTCAGTGACATCACTGATGACATCTCAAATGACATCACTTTTGTCTGTAGGTTGCAGGAGAACACAATCCAAATAAAAGTTCTCTAAGAACAATGCTGCCAAAAAGGAGTCACTGGCAATGATTATGTATCATCTACAGCCAGGTAAACAAATGGCACCTAGACACATTGTTTTGTTTGCACAAAACACGCATAAACAAATCTTCACATTTAGGAATGGCCCAAAGGGCTACATAAGCCAGTGTCCATACAATATCATGATCAGAGGGGTAATAGGATACTTCCATACGCAAGGCGTGGTATCAAGTTCACAATATGCGTCTTAATATCAAAGTTGTATGCAAATAGAGTAGAAACAAAACTCTCAGAAGTTGGAAATGAGTTGAAACATAAAATGACCCCAAGCTGAATACAAATATGAAATGAGTTCAAACATAAAATGACTCCAAGCGCTAAGCGTAATACAAATATGAAATGAATTCAAACATAAAATGACTCCAAGTGCTAAGCTCGAAACTTATATGTAAATGCCATAGTCTTTAATCAAAAGTCACTTGTGCCATATACCAGATGGCCAATTCACATGGCAAATATGCAAGGACGAGCCTTCCGATACCAACAGAAAATGTCAAAGTCACACAGCCTTTCACTTCACACGCACCTTTAAAGCTCGCTGCACTTAGCTGTCCGATGCTTGTTGCAGTCCCGGACCAGCGCGTGCTTCTGTCCAATGGTGAAGGGGGAAATCACGAAGCGGTGACAGAAGCAGTCTCCAGCTGAAGCAGGAACACAGAGATTAAGCCAAGCATCAACAGGTGTGAGGCTTCGGCTTTTATGGCCAGTTCAGTGACAGTTACCCACACATGGCTAGCCACACCCACAAGCCCGCCAGGTGCCTTAGCCACGCCCAAAAGCATGGCAGGTGCACATGTCCAATAATGTGACACTGTTGTTAGCACCCAAAAACAACAAGCACTGGCACCAACATATACAGTAAAAAGACACCAACATTGACAGTGGCAAGAAAAAGAAAAAAAACAACAACTTATTGGACAGAAATGTGAGCAAGCAGGGACCCCTGCAGGTGCAGACATACCAGACTGGACGGGGAGCTCCTGACAGTTTACTTCAAGTATTAAGAAGTGACGGAAATATTATACATTCATACCGGATCAGTAGTGTTTTCTTAAAATATTTAGCAGGATGATCAAGAATTTTAAATGGTAATGCTACGGGTATTAGAGGAAGAAGATGTGAATATCAATGAATTATTTGGTTTAACTTATAAATGGACCACAACTGTGAAGAATGTGAATTTACTTCTAGCACTGAAATCAATTTGTAATGATTCCTTTATTTGACATTACCAGATTGTAAAGCTGTGCCCTTTGAAAAGTTAACTAAAAATGCCCATCAATATATGACCTGTCCAAACTGCAAATCCGAAATTAGGTCTACGTTGTTATTACAAAGGTATGGAAAATATGTTATAAGTCACGCTACAAAGATGCAGAGTGGATAGTACTAAACTAAGAACTGAAATTACAAACTTTGTAGCTGGTCAAATTTCCATTTAAAAAAGAACTTTCACAACTATAGCATCATATTTCATGAAGGAGGTAATATAATCTCTGGGCACTACATAATATATTTAAGATGTAAAACAGGATGGACAGAGGGCAATGAAATACAAATGACATTCGAATCAGGACTACCTAAAAATTTCCCAAACTCATATCTGCTGTGTCTAGAACCGAGTGAGTATATGTTAGTATCTGTATGAGTAAGTGAGTGTGCGTGTGTAACTGTTTGGGTCAGTAATTGACTGTGTGATTGTATGGATGATTAGGTGTGTGACTAACTCTATGGGTGATTGACTCAGTGTGCGAGTGGCTGCATGGGTATATGAGTGGATATGTCAGTGGTTGTATTAGTGAGTGAGTGGGTGTGTGAGTGGCTCCAGAGGATTCTACCCTGCCGGGAAATGCTCGATGGAATAAATGGCCAGTCCAGCGCTGCTGGTTTCAAATTGAGGGGTAAAAAAGCTGCAAAGACCCTTTACAGCTTACAATATTCATTAGCTGGGCTTGTTCCATGGCATTGGATTGTCGCACAATGCCCTGCACATACAGGGGCTTATTTATAAGCCCTTGCGACAGTTTTGCGCTTCCGTTGCGTCACTTTTTTTGACGCCTCGGCGGCGTAAAACATGCCTCCTGTTGCCCCCTATTTACAAAGTGATGCATCTGAGCAGATGCGTCACTTTGTAAACCCCTGCGCTACATTATACCTGTGTCAGGTATAATGTATGCAGGGTTGGCGTTCCCACATAAGTAAGCCTCATAGAAGTGACGCAGTGAGATCTACGCGATTTCACTGCACCACTTCTAGGGTGCAAATGCGTCAATATCTTACGCCTTCTCACAGCAGGTGTAAGACTGACGCAGGCCCTTTCACATCGGGCTTGCCCCGTGTTAAAGGACACATTGCTGGAGTTGCGTCACTTTAGTGACACACTCCAGCAATGCGTCACTTTTGCGCCTACAGATATCTGTAACTCCTTGTGACATGATGCGTCATACAGTAAATATGATGCATCCATTATGTCGCAAGGAGGGCGCACTGAGAAGTGACGCATCGCTACTTTCGCGCAGCGATGCGTCACTTCTCATAAATGAGGCCCACATGGTTTTCCATTAGTGACATACAAGGAGAAAATGCGCCTATCACAAAAAAACTTTTTCTCCTTCAACATATAAACAAACCCCTTGACCCGTTTCATCAGTATCACTGCTGCTCAGTCTCTCTGTTGGACTTGGCCCTTTTTGCAGGGTCATCCCTAAACTTTTTGCCTTCCTCCTGCATTTTTTCTGACCTGTTGTTGGCTGTTTTATGACTCTGGGCACTTTACCACTGCTGTTCAGTGCTAAAGTGCATATGCTCTCCCTATGTAAAATGTATATGTTTGTTGGATTCCATGATTGACTTATTTGGTTTACTGTCAGACCCCAGTAAAGTGCACCAGGAATGCCCAGGGCTTGTAAATACAAATGCTGCTGGTGGGCTTGCAGCACTGGTTGTGCCACCCACAGAAGCGGCCTGGTAAAATGTGTCTAAGGTCTGCCATTGCAGAACCAGCGTGCAGCCTGGTACTGTCATGCTGAGTGGGCAAGTGCACCCACTTCCCACTCCCTAAACCTTCCCTTAACTTCATATTAGTCACCCCTATGGTAGGCCCAAGGGCAGGGTGCATTGTAAGCATAAGGTAGGACAAGCCCTGATGTGTGTGGCATGTCCTAATAGTGAATTACAGCCATTTTCGTTTTTCACTATTGTAAGGCTACCTGTTCTCCATAGGCCAGAATGGGCTGTCAGAATTGTTACATTCTATGATCCTAACAGACCCAGGGAACATGGTAGAAATTCGAGTTTAGTATGCCTGAACTCAGAATAATAAAATACATCTTTTAGTAAAGTTTATTTTAATATTCTGTGTTTGCAAATACCACTTTTAGAAAGTTGGTATTTGCTTGCCTGACCATTTCAGCCCGCCTCTGCTATGATGTGAATCTGCCTGTCTGGTTGTGTGAGTGACAGGGCTGGAGAAACCCAGAGGGGCAGGGCTAGGTAGCCAGGCGGTGAATAGAGAGATTGACCCAGATGGGTGGGAGGAGTACACCTGGACTCTGAATAGGGCAGTGCTCTGCCACCACAATGCTGGCTCCACCTCCTGTGGAGCGGCTGATGTCTCTGCCCTGCACCCTGAATAGAAAGGCAGAGTCATGTCAACAGAGTGCTCAAGAACTGGTTTGGACTGGGCAAAGGCCCCTCTACCCCAGAGGAACAAAGGAATTAGGGGTATAGGTATTGGGACCCTGCTCCCAAGAAATTAGATCCTGCTTAAACAAGAAGAACCTCTGCAAAAGGAGAAGGAACTGGAAAAGCTGTAAGGAGGAGTACTGTCCCTGACCTGGGGGATTGGCCTGCAGTGGTTGCCTTGCTGCTGAAAGAGAGGAGAAAGATTACAAAGACTTTATTTCAACTTGTGCTTCAAGAAGATCTCCAAGGGCTTGTGCTGAGCTTGCCCCCTGAACGAAGTCCCAGGACCAGTGGACTTCACCCCCCAGCTCCCCAGAGTTCTTTGAAAGTGCCTGCTGCTGTTGTTGGGCCTTCTGAGGGACTGCGTGTCGCAAGGAGCTGGGAGCGCGACGCAAGGAGGAGAAGCGTGCCGCCGTCGGAGCTGTTGCCGTCGCATCTCACAGAGAGTGTCGCCGCTGCAGCATCGCATCAAGCGGAAGCGTCTCGCATCAATCCGGAAGTGTCTCGCAACGCCGAAGAAGCGTGTCGCTATCGCAGCCATCGTAGCTGACGCATTGCACCGCATCAAGAGAAGAGTCTCGCATTGAGGAAGAAGCGCGTCGCCATCGCAGCCATCGCAGCTGTCGCATTGCACCGCATCAAGAAAAGCGCCTCGCATCCACGGAGAAGCGTGCCGCCGTCGGAGCCGCTGTCGTCGCATCACGCAAAGGGGTGTCGCCGCTGCAGCATCGCATCGAGTGGAAGCGTCTCGCAAACATCGGAGAAGAGTGCCGCTGCCAAGGCCACTGTCGTCGCATCTCGTCAAGGGTGACGCCGCAGTAGCTGACGCATCGAGTCGAGTCTTCTCGCAACATCGGAGAAGCGTAACGCATCTGGAAGATCCCGTCTTTATTTCTTTTGCACCAAGAACTTCATCGCATCAGCATCGTTGCGACACTTTCGTTGCCCTGCGTGTCGCATCTAAGGTACATTGACTTAAAGTGTCGCATTTAAGAACTTAAGAGAACTAAGCAAACTTCTACCATCTAAAGTAACAGTATTGTGTATTTTTGTCATTTAATGGTCTTGTGGTAACTCTATATAAAGAATCCTTATTTTTAATATAAATACCTGTGTGGTGTCCATTTGTAGTGTTGTCACTTGGTTACTGTATGTGTTCACAAATGCTTAACCTATAACGCTCTGAGATAAGCCTTGTCTGCTCGCGCCAAGCTAACTAGAGGGTGAGCAGGGGTTATTTTAGGAGTGTAACCCCTTACCCTGACTAGAGGAAAGGTTCCCTGCTTGTCCCAAGTACCTACCTGTGCCAACCAGAGAACCCAGATTCTAACACTCTCCCTCACCTGATTTATGTGTGCAATGTTCTGTTAAAAACTATTTTAGGCGATTAATGCAGGACAGCGTCCTTGTCCTCCCAACTATGATTCCTTCTTTTTCAGGAACATCTTTGGGTTGGATTATGGGAGCAACCTCATCACACCCCATTACGCCCCAAAGCCCCTAAAAATGTCTCTTCTGTGTGTGCTGATTAGTCAATCGCTCAGGACTAAGGGGCATATTATCAAGCACGGCGTTAAAATTATCGCCGCTTTAGCGGCAGAAAACTGCCCCATAAGTGGTGATAATGGGCTTGATAATATGCCGCAGAGAATTCCAATAGAAGCCCATGTTGGCACCAGAACATGGGATTCTATGGGAATTCTCAAGGGCATATTATCAAGCCCATTATCAACACTTTAGCTGCAGTTTTCTGCCGCTAAAGCAGCGATAATTTTAAAGCCGTTTCTTTATAATATGCCCCTATTTTTTTTGTGGGTGTTTACACCCCATGCAACACAAATAATAGAGTTGATCAACTGTTCCAAGCAAAAGGATGTATGTGTGGGAAGTTGAGGTACGCGCAGCACTAAACTTCATCGCATGGCGTATTACAATCCCCCGTTTCCCCAATATTTCATGCAATGTAGTCTTAATGGAAGCACATCCACCACCGCAGATTCACGCAAAGGCACGCAACCGAAATGTTGGTGGGACACTGGTGCCAAAGGAAAGAAGACTAAACAAAAGGAAATTGTACCAATATACCTCCACCAACACTATGGGAATGTTTTGTGAACATTTGACTTATTGTGCAATGTCCCATTACACAGTTGTCTGAGTGACGAGAATCATTCAAGACACCACTTAGTCTGCATTATTATTAACCTGTCCATAGCCGAGGAACTACAAACCATCGGTACTTGGCACATTGTAAATATGATGCCGTGCATTTTTGCCATTCATGCACCACAGTGGGGCAGATTTACAAGCCCCTTGCGCCACTTTTGTGTCACTTTTCCCATGTTAATAATGACGCAAAAGTGGCTCAAGGGGCTTGTAAATCTGCCCCAGTGAGACTAATTTTCGTGCACGCATCTCTTTGCTCGAATCTCGGGCTTCTTTTTCACATGCAGTTGAAATCTTCCAGCACGAGCACCCGACGATAGTTCAACATTTTTTGCTTCCGACTGAAGTTGTTTTGCCCCTCTTCTGCTCCCCATCTGCCATCAGAGTCTACGTGAAAGGCCACAGCTCATTTCTTGAACCTGTTTATTTGTTGATAGAACATCCATGCTGGGAAAAATGGTGTGGTTAGTAACCAGGGGGCAGATTTATGACGTCTGGCGCATCTCTGCTAATCAGCAGAGATGTGCAAGAAGAGTTGCGACGCATCTGCCCACCCGTGCGCCACCATTGATGAGCCGCATTTACAATGCGGCGCACCGTGGCACTCGGATGGGCAGATGCGTGACGCATCTTCTGTCGGAAAGGCGGCGCATTGCTGGAGTTGCGTCGCAAGCGCGACGCAGCTCCAGCAAGGCTCGGGGGTGCCCTATCATTACAATGCTGCGTCAATCCTTACGCCTGCTTCAAGCAGGCGCAGGGTTTTGACGCAGCATGGGCTCAAAAGAGACTGAGTGAAATCTTGTAGATTTCACTCAGCCACTTTTAGGAGGCGTTCCTGCGACAGAACGCCCCCCCCTGCACAGGTACGCCTACTGCTGGCGCAGGGCTTTACAACGTGACTCATCTCCCAGATGCATCACGTTGTAAATACCCCGCAGCATGGCGCAGGATTTGGGCCGCCGCTGCGTCACAAAAGTGACGCAACGGCGGCGTAAATGAGGCGCAAGGGGCTCATAAATCTGCTCACAGGAATATGGCTTTTTCAGTAAGATGTTTTTCTGAAGTTTATGGTTTTCATATTTTAAATCTGATGATTTAAGTGGATTCCAGTACTGATACACCACACTGAAAAAGTTATAAAAAGTAAAAACATATATACTGAAGGTCATATTTCTATTTTTTATTGTATATAGGTGATGGAGCTGGGATTCATAAATCTCAAACATTGGGTGTAATCATCATACAAACCCCACCACTGGTTAAATGGTATGTAAGTTTTCACAGGAAATGAAAAAGAGAATTATAGTAATGCAAAGATGTATTCACAAATGTGATTAAATTACAGTCATTTGTTCATTTGAGTATACAGATTTAAGCATAATTATTACAAGTTTAATTGGTCCAGGAGCCGATGTTTCAAGATCAAGAAAAATAGGGCCATATTCTCAAGGAGCTATTGCCGAGTTAACTGCACTTCATCGCACCTAAAGATACGATAAACATATCGCCCCATTAACAAGCTGGTGTCAGCAGCCCATAACACCAGTTTACACGCGATAGCATGCGCAAAAAACATCGCCACAGACGACCCCGGCAACTATCGCTAATGGGATGCAGAGTAAGCGTTCCGGTGCAAAAAGCCGTGACAACACCACTCCACAACACACTTAACGACCAGAGAGATCGGCGATCAGATCACAAAACATGCGATAAGGCATGTTAGCAGCAGGAAACTAACACCTGCTCTCACCTGGTGCAAAGTCGAACGGCAGCCTGCACCACAAAAGGGAGCACAGCCCAGACCCACACCTGAAGAACAACAGATGCCATGGAGCCAGTGAACATGCGTGCTGGACACCCAAGAGGGCCACAACACCCACCACCACCCCAAGGACCACCCCCACCACCCCCCCGGACTCCCACCGCCCCCCCCTGGACCAACACTGAGGCAGCACAGACAAAGACAGTGACCCTCCCAAGATGCACCAACCACACAGACCCAACACCAGAGAATGTCATTGCCCACTACATTCCCAAAGGGACAACCCTCCACCGCATCCTGACCACCAATGCCCACAGGCTGATGGTACCAACACAGCGGACAACCAACATCCCACCTCAGACAAAGCTGCTGGCTGTGCTGCCGGTGCTGGCCTCTGGTACCCTCCAACCAATATCCACCTGAGACGGAGGAGTCACACAGCCAGGGCAATCCAAGTCCCTCACAACGGTCATGGATGACACCATCAGCCTGGTACCCCACTATCTATACTTCCCATACGCTTTGCAGGAACAGCCAGACACCAAGCAAGACGTGTACACCACAGCTGACTTCCCTCAGGTGTCAGGGGGCAATTGACTGCACACATGTCCTAGTAGTGGCCCCTGGCAACACTGCACACAAGAAGCGCAACAGAAAGCACACATATCCCACCAATGTGCAGGCAATAGTGGACCACCTGGGAATCTCCGCCAACGCCGCCGCAAACCACCCAGGCAGTGTGCATGATTCCTACACCTCCCGACAGCCCATCATCAACCTGTGCCACCAGGATGCCAGCCACGGAAATGCACTGCTCGTTGGCCAATACCATATGCACACACCACACACCTCAACTCCACAATCATGCAACTCACAACACTGGGAATGCACAGGTCACAAGCTCACATACAACATGCACACCCACCAGACATGACAGCACAACTTACTGTGGGAACTTGGGCCAGCCATGTATATGAGCCATCAACGGCATGGCACCTCGGCCACACAATAGCAGAATGTCAGAAGAGGTGGGGACCAGGCATGTGCGAAGGAGGCAACCGACCTATGAATGAGACTGTACACAATGCCAAGTATGGTGTGGATGTGCTGGCCAGACTGCAGTCTGCAGACCACACACATATCCATGTCAACACACATCGCTGGTGTTTGGAGTGTAGTGGACAGTGGACGCAACCATGTCACCCAGCCAGTGGGGAAGATCGCGGAAATGTAGCTTGTTACATCCCCCCCTGTCAGCATGAGCGGAGTGGGCTGGCCCGGCGTACGCCAGGCCAGCATAGGGATGTGAATAAAAGTCACGTATCTCTGGGCGTGGTCCTCTTCCGGAAAGCCATACGTCTCTGCCGGGGCGGCACCTCTCGCCCCACCACGAGGCCGTGAGTGGAGTTGCCAGCGATCCTGTGCGCCTGCTGCACCCTGGGACGCTGGACCCCGAACCAGTCCTGCCCGCTCCTGCACACCCAGGCCTCAATGCCCACCTGCCGACCCCGGTGTGTGTCGAAGGGGGCCCACTACGTGCTGGTGCAATGTCCAAGCCCGAGGCCTGCGACCGTGGCATCCACCTCAGTCTATCACGCCCTCCGCAACACAGGCCCCGCAGTACTCCTTACTTGTTGACGTACTCCACCAGCATGCACAGCGGACAAGTAGGTCACACATTTGGAACTGAGTCTTGATTACACCACGGCAGTGAACATTATTTAAGGCAGAGTTTATGTCACTATACTCCCTTCGATGTGATGCCACCAAGTCTGTGCATAGCATTACAACCACTCGTGTCAGTGGGCCTACGCGGACTACTGCCCTCGGCCTACGCTGTGCACGAGTAGGTCACAGAATTGGAACTGGACATTGATTATTCAAAGACAGAATACATTCATTGCACACAAGGAGAGGCGTAAGAGGATGACGTGTTGCAGTCTGGAGGGAATAGGATCATCGTTACGGAGGTGATCAAACACTACCGCCAACTGCCCTGGTATCACTAACTCTGTGCATCGCGAGCCAATGACACGTGGCTGTGGGCCAAGGCTGACCACTGCCTCTGGCCTACACTGCGGCTCCATTAGGTCACAGAATCTTGATTTCGCAATGGCGGAGTTCATATCAGTGTACCGGCATCATCGCAGACTGCATCCCCTCCCATCCCCGGTGCCACTAAATCTGTTCCCCGACATTCATGGACACTCCCTGGTCGTACATTGGTGCAGTCTGAGTGTATGGACTAGGGAGTAGTTTTCATCCTCATGTGACTGTCAACGAATTTGTGGTGGCAACGAGGCTGTCGCTATTTCACTCCTCCATTTGCTGCTTCCGGATAACATCAGACCTCTGCATCATGCCCTGGAGGAGGATGTATGACGTTACAACGCATGCTGTTACAACGCATGCTGTTACAACGAAAGTTTTACAACGCGAGTGCATTGACAACGCAGGACATTACAACGCAAGTCTTTACATCGACTTGCACTAGATGGCGTGCTAACATTAAAAAAGTGTAATTTACTATTCCAACTCCAGTCCACGTAACAGTAGGGAAGGTGTTGGGATAGTAAACTACACTATTTTTAATGTTAGCACGCCATCTAGTGAAAGTCGATGTAAAGACTTGCGTTGTAATGTCCTGCGTTGTCAATGCACTCGCGTTGTAACAGTTTCGTTGTAATGGTAGTGCGTTGTAAAAGTTGCGTTGTAATGGTTGTTCCCCCCTGGAGGACACCTTTCACTGACCCCTACAACTCTCCGCCACATTCACCTCGGACATCGATGAGGACACGCCCAGTCTGCGTGGCTCTACTTCAGTGCACCGCAAGTCACCGTCCCGTGGCAGGGTGCCTGTGCCGACCGTTGTGCATTCGGGGCTACTAACTCTGTGCAGCTCACGTCAGGGACCCTGCCTGATTGAATATTGGATGAACTCTGTGACAGTGGTCTTGGGGTCATCAACGCCATGTGCATGTGGCCCTGCGCTGTCCGCTGCCTCCGGCATCAAATGCGGACAACCAGGGCTCACACATCAAATCAAGTCCTGACCGGCCCGGACGTTGCATCACCACAGGAAGCACATGCCACCATTGCAAGGGCCAACTTCATCCACCATCTGCCAGAGTCAAAACAGTGGTACTGGCAGACTAACGGAGTTGCTCAGGCCTGCTGTGGATGCCATCATCTGCCTGATCCCCTGCTCAGCACTCCAGTTGCCACAGACTCAGTGCACCACAACCCATAGACCATTACTGATTGAGTTTTGTGCTGTGGAGAGGTTGTGCAGCAATGTCACCTCAGGCAGAGTGGGAGACCTGGGACGTTGATGAGGAAGTTGATTCAGGTGTAACACACCCCACTGCATCTGCATCAGGACTAACCCAACGAGACACAATCCTAGCAATTTCTTCACATGAGCGCGCTCATCTCTAGTGCCCCAACCTCAGTGCACTGCAACTCACTGACACTTCTGTTTGACTGTTGGGTGACCGCTGTCCTTGCTCCAGCTCCCTCAATGTTGCTCTGCAGTTGACTCTGTTATGCAGGTGTTTTCTGTTTCCATTGCGCTGGTGTCCACTGTTCAAGTTGTTGCCAGCACCAAGCACTCCGTGCGGGCTGGCTTATACTCACCCCACACACATCCAGCAGAGGCGTCACTGTACATGTGGCCCTGCCAATAAAGAGCCCTAGGCCCTACGACATTACATTGTGCTGTGTACAGCGGACGCAGACATGTCACCGCAGGCAGCGGGTGAGACCTTGGACAGTTAGCTTTGTCGTCAGCCACTCAATGGGTATGAGGAGTGGACTGGGCTGTCTTACGGAGGTCCTGCGTCGAGGTGTGAATGATGATTCCGTGCCTCTGGGCGTGGTTAATTGCAGGACATGTGCACATGCATGTGTATCTGTCACGGTGTGGGTCTCCTTTGTGGGTGTAGGTGGTCCCTGTTGGGACTTAGACAACCACGCATGTGGTCTAGTTCGTGTTCCATGGTTTTAGACCCCACCGGCACCTGTCTGCCCACCTCCTTTTGGCATTCTGACACTTGGCATTGGAATGCCTCGGTGAAGTGTTGGGAGCCAGCCATGGTGGCGGGTGCTTCCTGCTGTGTGATCTGTGCAGGGGCTGGGGTCTTTTCTATGTAGCTTGGCTGCCCTTCTCCTGGGAGTGGGTTGCCTGAGAAGTCCATGAGCGTCGGAGGTGGGGTGGTCATCTTCGGCATCACTGATGTGTGGTCTTCTGTGCTCTGCTGGAGGTTTTGTGTGTCCCTCTGCAATGTGAAGGGGAGATGCATGTTGACATTCTATTGACATTTATGTTTGCACACTGTTCTTATTACATGCAGACTGTGTGACAATGTACATTGTGACTGTTTGGGGGGTGCTGTCAATTTGGGGGGGAGAGTGGACATTGGGACTACATGATGGATGTGAGGTTGTACCCATGCATATGCATCTCACAGTTCCCTGCGCTGTCCAATGTGATTGGCCTGTTTCTGCGCATGAGCGGACCCAGTTGTGTCTCCTGTTCTGCAGTGTCGGTGTTGCACTTTGTGCCACGTTGTCATGGGATGTGCCGTCATTGCTATGTGTGTGTGCTGCAGTGTGCCACAGGGATGAGGGACATGATCCTGGGTCATTGTGGGTGTGCAGTGTGCTATACTTGATTGTGCATGTGTGCCATTGTGTCCATCTCGCCCCATCCCCCCAGTCCCTGGTCGTTAATCACCTTGTTGTTGTGTTAGATCCTCTCGAGCTGTGTCCGTACTCCCACCTCTTTGCACCGTCTCCACACTGATGGCTGGCCTCCATTACCTCCTGCTCCTCCTGTGGCGCAGGACTCCCACCTCCTGTCGCCATTGCTGCCTTCCTGTTGGCGGCGGGTTTGTGACAGGTTTAGGCTTTCAGGTCATGCCAGCGCCTCTTGGCATCCTTCATTGGCCTCCTCGACACTCCAGCTGCATTCCAGGTAGTCTGATTGTGGGACAGTTGCTGGTAGTGTTCTGTCAACTCTGTGACGCTGGTCTTGTGTTGCTGCGGACTGCACCCCTTCTTCCTCTCCCTCTTCTCCCTGGCCTTCCCCGACCCCGTTGTACCTTGCTGGTGGTCTGTGGGGCTTGTAGGGTTTGCGTTGGCCTCTCCGCTCTGTCAGGGTGCATCCATGGTGCTGCGCACTTTGGATTGTTTCTGGTTTGTTTTACTTGTTCTGCTTTTATAGTGCATTGTCCCGCCAGACGGGTGGAATTTGCAGGTCTGTGGCTGGTTTTCGCAGCTTTTTGTATCGCGCTTGGCCTCATCGCAGCTTTTTTTGCGTTCGTGTTTCGCATTTTTGCAGCGTGGCGTTGACTTTTACGCGACCATTTGACGCGTTATCTGGTGATTATCGCATGGTACCTCCGTGTTGTGAATACTTGGTTAACACGGCGTAAATTTTCCGAGGTAGACTGCGATGTTGTAGGTTGTGTTAAGTTACTTTTGCGATGATTATCACACGTTCTTGAGACTATGCCCCATAGAACATTAAGGAGAACTAAACAAAGAATACAAAATATCCCAAAAATGTGTTTCAAAAATGAAACCCCTAAACTAAGTTAAGCAGGTATAGGTCGGAAAAGGGCATTTGGTTAGGCAAAATAAGTAAGGTGAACCAAATAAAGGTCTTGGATGAGAGAATGGGAAAGCTTAGTCATTAAGACTTTGCACTGGGGCAGGGGAGATCAGCAGAGGGGAGAAAGATATTCTCAGTATGTAGTCAGAGAGCATCCTGTTTCTGATGTGAAAGGAACACACACTATTATTGTTCAACACAGCACTAGCTTGCAACATTACAGCTTGTTCCCACTCTTGGGAGCCAATCATATTACTACGGACTCTGGGTGCAGGAGATCTCCACTCTTTCTCAGGGTAACACAGGGGTCCATGCATGGCTCTGTCCTTGAATTGTTATACTGGACAGATTGTTGAGTACAGTCAACTCTTTCCACAAGTCGCACTCCAATTCTTTCATTTTTGGGTCTAATACACAGCAGCTGCAGTGGAAGAATATATAAGGTGCAAAACAAACGGAAATTAAATATACAGGCTTCTTTCTTAGCCTTTAACATGTAAAATACGGCATTCAAAATGACAATAATATATGTCTATCTTTACACATCATGTTAACACAGATTCCGCTCATTATGGCTAAATGAGGTCACCTACTGCCATTTATACGCGTGATAAGCACATGCTATTTTGCAATGTAAAGCGCATTTTGCTGATAAATGCATTCATTATGCAAATGTAAAATTGCGCTCCTCCATAAGGCACTGCACTTATAAAAGCCATGTTATAAGTAACAATGTAGTGAAAATGTTGTAGTCCTCCAACATCTAAATGTTTATTTCCAATTGTGGATGCAGTAACATCCACACTAAACTTTAATTTGCCCTTGTATTTAATGCTATCTTTCCATGTCTCTGAAAAATGTCGAAAATCACTGGTCAAGCGCAATGAGAATTTAAAACAGTGTGAACTGCTAAATTGTTTCTGAATATAAAATCAAGAGACCTGGAACTGTCTAGAAATTCTGTCCCTCACAGTTCATTGTTTTTCTTTAACATCCGTGAAACATGTTGTCTTGTGTTATCTAGTCTATGCTATACAAAGATAACAAACATCCCTTTTGTCAGCATGCCTCATTACAGGCAGCAGATGCTTCACAAAAGCCTGGTAAGATATGAACATGAAAGTCTGACACACACACACCCCCCCCCCAACCACTTGATGGAGATGGAAGAGCAGGAATACAAGCTTATTTCACATAATGTGGAAATGTACTGAAAGTTATAGCCGTTTGGCAGAAATACTTACAACTAATTGCATTACTCCGAGTATGTTTTCACAATGTTTAATTACATAAGAGACTGCCTTGCATAATACAAAATTGTTGAAAAGCCCCTCACCACCTCCTGTTTTAGTTGACAAAAGCCCCCGCCTCATACAGTTGGCCTGGTCATAACAGGGAAGGTTATTTAATTATGGTGAAAATGTACTCGAAGTAACGTAATTACTGGTAAGTGATTAAAGCATTACCTTCTCGTATGTTTTCGCCCAAATTAATTAGATATGGCAAGCAATAGCATAGACCAGGACAACTGACTGTACACGCAGCACTCAGTTGATTTATTTTAGAATCAAACCCTTTCCTATTGCTTCATAGAAGAAAGGACCTTTGTCTCAAACCCTCATCCAAATCAGTCTCCCGCATCACTCTCTAAGGCTGCACAAAAGTAGAGGGGGTAGTTCACATTGCAGACTACAAATTTCAACCAAAGACACTCCCTTTGCATCCGCGAAGAGACAAGGCTTTGGTGGAGCTACCCTCCACCCCGCCAGACAAGGGGTCCCTGCCTCGTTGTATGCCAAGTCTACCAGGGATTGGACCCATCTACTCATAGTCTGAATGGAAGGTTTAGACACTTGTCCAGCAGGC
The DNA here is from genome assembly GCF_964204655.1 of Triturus cristatus. Classification (NCBI taxonomy): domain Eukaryota; kingdom Metazoa; phylum Chordata; class Amphibia; order Caudata; family Salamandridae; genus Triturus; species Triturus cristatus. Next base: position 943,016,931 of record NC_140587.1, on the reverse strand, counting down.
CCAAAATTAACAAACAATGACGAAGCAATACTTAGATCAGAAACTCTATCCAAGTAAATCAGGATAACCCATTTAATATCCAAAGAATGTAACTCCACTTCCTCAGGGGAAGTTGGTTTGGGATGAAAAACTGGGAGAATAACCTCCTCCTCCCTGTTACACACTGAATTCACCTTGGGGAGGAAAGAAGGACCCCGGCGTAGAACAACCCTGTTCTCAAGTACCCTAAAGAAGGGATTCCTTAATGATAAGGAATCCAATTCCACCAACCTCTATCCTGATGTAATTGCAACCACGAAAGCCTTTGGAGTGAGTAGTCTCAAATCCACCTTCTCAAGAGAGCTAAAGCAAAGTCCTGAGAGGATGGAATCTCCCTGCTCAGTTTGCCCACCCTGACATTCAGTTTCCCATGGATGTAAATCACTCTCAGCTCGAGGATGTTGACCTGCGCCCACAGAAATATCTGATTGCAAATCCTCAACAATGCAGGAGACCTGGTGCTCCCAATGTTGAGGTAGGACTTGGTTGGGTTGTTTGTCCGTACATGAATGCTCTTGCCCACCAAAAGGTGAGCAAAATCAAACAGTGCTCAATTAATTGCCTCCCATTCCCTCCAGATGGAGGACCACGTCCACTGTACCCTTGACCAAAGGCCCTGAATCTGCTTTGATCCAATCCAGGCTCCCCATCCTGCTGAACTGGCATCAGTTGTTAAGATGACTAGGATCTGGGATGTCAAGTTGATTCCTTTCCTGATGTTTGAGGACTTCATCCACCAAGAAATCTCCTCTCTCATGACAGTTGTCAAAGGAAGTCTTAAAAGTCAACTCCTGAGATACCAAGGACCAATGAGCCAGAACATGTCTCACCACCCTGTTCAGATGTAAACTTGCTCAAGGCACGAGGAAAGTGGTCGATGCAAAATCGTACTGCTCTTGCATCCAGGCTGCTGCCACTGGTTTGCGTGCACCAACGTTTGACAAATGTGAATGAATTTTGTTGATCCTCTTCTCTGTCAGTGAAACCAATCCTACTCTGGTTAGAAACCTTGCACCAATGAAGGTTTGGTCATGAGCAGCATCAGAAGCGACTTCTAATATACCAGAAATCCATGAAGATCTTGCACTGCAAGCACTTGTGACATGAGCCACTGTGATCTCCAGGGAGGAAGAGAAAACAAGACAGTCATCCAGGGACAGAAGAATAGCAATGCCCTCCCATTACAACAGTCCCAATAGAGGAGCCAGGACTGTGGTAAAGACCCGTGGTGCAGACTTTAGACCGAAGGGGGCACTCCGAGTGGAAGTGCAATGGGCAAACTGTGAACCCCAAAAATTCTTTGGTGACGTCTGTAAATGGGGAAAAGAAGATATTCATCATAAAGATCAACAGTGGCCAGGAAATCACCTTCTGACACTAACGTAATAACATGCTACAAGGAGAGCATCTTGAAATGGATGGTCTTTCCCAATTGGTTCACTGCCCTTAGGTCTAGAACCTGCCTGTATTCTCCATTTTCATTCTGCACCAGAAACAGAATGAGGTAACCTTCCTTGTACCTTTCCAGTGCAGGAACCTCTACAATTTCCCTCTTTTCCAAAAGGGCTAGAATGCTGGGTACAAAGTCTCTCTTTTTACCGGATCCATGGAAATAGAAGTCGGGATAGTGCCAGAATCTGGAGGTTTTTGGGAAAATCTGATCACATAGGCTCTCCTGAGTAAACTGAATACCCATTGATCCTTGATGGAATCCTGTCAAATGCTCCCCAAGTCCCACGACCTTCTTCCAACAGGACATCCTGCATCCAGAAGTAAAGACTAGTCAGGAATGATTTTTCCTGATCCAGCCTGGTTCCCAGACTCTTGAATTTTAGAGGACTTCTTAGACTGAAATCTCCTTCTTCTGGAATAATATCCCTTAGAGTCCTTCCTAGAAAAATCTCTAGAGTCCATGTTCCAGTACTTATAGGAGCTAGAGAATGAACCCCTATAGGAAGCGTATTCTTCCTGTCCTTAAAATATCACTAGTCCACAAACAATGTCTTCCCCTCAAATGGTATATAAAGGAGCGAAGTATTCTCTGCCTTATCAGTTTTCCAGTCCTGCATCCATAACTGCCATTATACCAAGATGGATCCCCAGAAGCCACCGCTGAGGACCTGACAATACCAGCCATTGGTATTGCCTCTTGCTCCATCTGCAGAAAAAGATAAGAACTATCCACATTCTCCTGGATGGCAGTGCAAAGAGACTCAAAGTCGCCGACTAAGGACCGTACCATGTATGCTGCATAAGTAGCCACATTCATGGACAAAGAACAGGCAGCAAAAGATGTTTTGGGTAGCACGGTCAATCTTACAATCCAGTGATTCTGATATCAAGCAATCCTCTGGGTTCATTGCTGTCCTGCCAATCAAAGGCACCAGGATGGGTCCACCTTAATATTAGGTAAAAATACCTCCTCCCCTTCAGTGAGGGCGTACATCTTTTGGAGGAACCTGCGAACATTTGATTGATCTGCCTCCTTCCAGTGTCTAACGATCCATACATGGAATCTCTTTTGAAGTGGTAAAGATAAAGGTAAAGACTTGGCATACTGAGGGAAGAGACGTTCCTCCTCCGGCTAAGTGGATGGCACTTCAAAGCCCAATTTGCCACTGACATGATCCAGAATCTTAACCAGATCTTCCCTAGAAATGTATTAAGACCCTCAGAAGCTGAATCTGAAGAAGGAACCTGAGCTTTTCCCTTACCCCTGGATGACCCAGCCTTCCTCTCCTTCTTCTTAATTTTGGCCGGCAAGTCTTTAGAGACCGCCGCCTCAATAACTGACTGGGCCTGTGCCTCGGTCAAAGCAGTATGACTGCCAGGAGACTAACCCCGAGGTAGGCTCCCCTCAGAATCAGAGAAAGTGGAAACCCACCAACCTCTTTTGCGCACACTTATTGCTCTCCATAATAGTGAAACACTCCATATGCTGTGGAAGAAATAAAAACCACAACTGTCAAAAATCTAGGGCTCCTTACATACCCCCTCCCAGCAGTTAATAATGAAGCAATGAGCTACATGCATTTAGTAATAAACATCCTCGCAGTTACAAAGGAGAAGCTTACAAGAAACATGTGAAATGATACCAAGCGCTACCAGCATAAACCAACTGCGCAATTGACAGCTGTCTCAGCTTCCTTCGGAATTACAAAAATCAAGCATGAGCAGCCCTGTGACCCTGTATGCAAACATCTCCCCCAGTACTATGAATCCCAGGAGACGCCTGCACTCACCATTAACTCCTTTTTGACAGGTGAACAAAAGTGGTTTACCTGCCCTGAGTGGGCCGTTGCTCCGTGAATCACCAGAGTGGCCCTGAGAGGCGCTCAGCTGCCGTGCATGAGGGCACCCGTAGACTTTTAACCCGGGGCAAACAAACGGAGAGTCAGGAACATGACCTCTGTGGCCAGGGCCGGACTGGGAACTTGGGGGCATATTTACAAGCAGGCGATAAAAAATTATCGCCGCTTTTGCGGCCGTTTTCGGCCGAAAAGCGGCGATAATATTATCGCCTAATTAGCAAGGCCACGCTAACACGTGAAACCTTGCTTTAGCATGGGGATTCTTTACGCCCAGCTTTGCATCTCTAATGAGATGCAAAGTGGGCGTTCCTGACCTAACATGACAGGAGAAATGTCACTAAGCGACATTTCTCCTATCATCAAGCCCCACGCTATGAAGCATAGCATCAGAAAAAGTAGCGGTAACCCCTGTTATCGCTACTTTCCTTACGCCTGCTTCAGGACTGACTTAGCCATGATATCGAATGGAAGGTTGATATCATGGCTAAATCTGTGAGTCCCTATCAGCAAGCTAACGCCACATTGCGTGAGATTATCGCTGGGTTTCCAGAGATAATCTCACGTTAGGCAGTTAGCGTGAGAATTTTTATCGCTGAGGAGATAAGCGTTGCTAATAGCACGCTATCTCAGCGATAAAAATCCTCGTTACCCGGCGATAATTATCTTCACGCTAAGAGCGCTGAGCGATAATTATCACCGGGTGTTGCTGATATGCCCCCAAGACCGACCCTGGCAAAGTGCTCGGCTGGCGGTAAGTCAGGGCAGAGAGTGGTAGCCCCTGCCTCTTGGTGCAGGTGAGGGCATCCACTTTAATCCATACAATAATGTATTTTCTCGGTAATCGGACCCCGATAATTCCATTCCGCCCGGACTACCCTTTCGCCACTGGTGTCAAATACTGCATTTGGTAAATTATCGGGCCTCTGTTCATTGAAACACTGTCTGGGGCCTTCAGTGTGGTGGGTCTTTAGTGGGTTTTGGAGTGCAGGGAACAATTGAGCAGCATGGTGATGACAGACACACGAGGCTCGGGTAGTCAAGGCTCTCCAAACCAACAATCTTATTAAGGACTCTGGTTCCTCCAGGGGAATCGAACAGGCCTGTTGTTTGGTAATGTGATAGGCCAAGGGTAGGCTTATTTCTAGTGGTGTAACTGGGGGCAATGACAGATGCGGCAAAAGCCTAAGCTAAGCACAACTTTTTCAGCTTATGTGTTTTAAGCTACGCCCATAATGCGCGACCACGCCTCTTGGAGAGTCTGCCTCGTGTGCACTGTGCTGCATGAGGACCAAAACCGAAGTGACCAATGCCTTTGTGTCAGGCAACCGTTGCCCATGTAGAGTGCTCCAACACCTGCTGGGCGTGCCCTCCCAATACAGAAATGTGATATAGATATACTATTAGAAGCCAGAGATGTGGCTTATTTACCATATACAACTATCACCAGTGACAAAGGTAATAGTCCTGGCTGACGCCAAGTCCAATGCTACAGGTTGATTAAATAGATGGGTACAATGACAGAAGAGGCAGAACTATGTGGCACTGTATGCCAAGCAAAGATTTCAGCTTAAATGTTTTAATGCAAGGCCAGAGGGTGGCTCGACCAAGTACTTTCAAGCGTACAGTTGGCACATTTGATAATGGTGCATTATAATTGACCCTTTAAGGTCCACCTTGGGACAGTCAAACGGGGATGACTGGTACAACAGATGATCATGTGATTTAATCGATACTTTGTTTCAGTCTGGAGGGATGATTGGCCTATTCCTGCCAGGCCGTGGGCTATTCTTTTACTTGAAATGGGTCATGTCCAGTTTATGAGCTGGGTGGGGAGAGTTGTACAGAGATGAACATGTTTGTTTTAATCAATACTTTGTTTCAGTTAGAAGGTATGATTTGTCTAATTCAGATATGCCCCCTGACAATTATCCTTCGACTTGTAATTGGTGCAGGTCCAGCTGGTCTAAGTTGGGTGGGGGCGAGTTACCCAATAGCTGTTTTGTAGCATTGACAGTTCGGATGGCTTGTGGAGCAAGGGATGCTCGGCCTGCTCGCATGGGCAGGTGATTTCTTAACGTGCTTAGCCTTGCATGGCTACCAGGTCACGCATTCTTTCGGTTGGTATTGGTGCGGCAACTGGAATTTTATGTTATCAGGAAGGTATTTACCAAGCCCCGCACTCAATGTTGCATTTCTCACACGCATGGCACAAAAGCATGGGGGCCTCTCACTGCTACGGCCTAGAAGCCTTTTTAAACCGTTGATTGTTAGGCAGCTGTATCTGGCATCTTAGTACACGCAGTTGCCGTCTCGGGAAAGCTGCAAGGACATGGGATTGCTCAAGGGAATGGGTTCCCCCGTGGTCAGGATCCGGAACCAAGCGGGAGACACAACTCATAGGTCGACCCAGAACCACCATCATTTAGCTTGACTAGCATCCCCTCCCCCTCCAAATAGCGGATGGGCGCACAGTTCCCCATTTGTTGGCTATCCCTATGAAAGATCTTATGGGGCACCCTTTTCATGATTGGCCATTAACTACGTTATGTCACCAAAACCTATTAGTTTAGTGCAGCTACATTGGCACCGAGCTTTGGTGAGGCGCAAATTGTCTCCTTCATCCGAAGCCATTTAATGACTCCTATGTAGTCGGTAGATCTCCTGTGTATTCACCCTAAGGCTTCACGGCTCCCCCTGGTGTTGTGAAGAATGGGCCGTCTGTTGGTGTGGGGAGGAATTGACTGTGTTGGTACCGTCTTTTCAATGGAAGCAGCAGTTTTGCAGTTTCAGGGTACAGTGGCAACACCTTGTTGTCACATCATACGATTACAAACTGCTCTTGATTGTTTGTGGTCATGTTAAGTGATATGGGGACTGACTGACCCTGACGTATGAACCAGATATGTGAAGAGCAGGAATAAAGTAGCCACTTACACGGCCAGGACAGCCACAGACTTCCTCGGTCCTCCAAGTATACTAAGAGGAATCACAATAGGTGGGTTGGGGGAGATTTGTGACTTCAACTAACAGATGCAAATCATCGGTCATTAGGCCACTCACATTGTTAGCAATTAAGCAGCCGGGGAAGATGTGGTTGGGACACTGGAACGTTACCCACATCTAGTCACCCCCTTTAAGAAAAGGGTGGGCATATTGGAATTACATAGGGGCATCCATTTACTAAGGCCATCCCATCAGATAGTGTGCCGCCCGCTCAGCCTTTCACCCTCCTGAGGTCGATAAATTGAGTACCACCGAGCTGGGTAGAAAGAAACACCTGTAAATCAGTGCCAGGATATCCCTCGGGTGAAGGTGCGCAAGCACACTCCTGGTATTTTTGCATAGACTTAGTCAACCACAGTTGGCAAGCTTTCCTGACTATGGGGTAAGGACAGGAAACAAACACAAGGAGAACCAATGGGTTTAGATCTTGCACAATAGTAATAAGTGGAATATCTTTTACTTTCGACAGGCCAGAGTGCCAACAATTGTAATGAATTTTAGCTGTGGCTTCAGCCAGCTGAGGGGCGGAGGGGTGGTACTCCCAGGCAACAGGCTCCCACTTCCAGAGCAGGGAGAAGCAGATGTTGTGGCAGGTTAATATACCTCCAAGGGGTATCTATGGGTTAACTGCATGTGTATCTCTGGGCTTACGGCTGGGTAGAGACATTCTCTATGGGGGGTTGTCCATGTAAGTTGGTGCTTATGACGGTTCTCATCACCAATGAGGTGTTATTGTATCTTCCCAAGGTGAAGAGATGTAAGAGGTACTTCAGCACTTACAACGTAGTACATTAGGCGGCGGTGTATAAGTCAAGAGGCAACTGGGAGATTGCCATCTCTAACGTCAGCAGCTGCGCACATGGTTTAGCAGTAAGCAGCCTTGGAAGCCTGGGGGGAAACACCACAGATAGACTTGCGAGGACTCCCTTGCTTAAAGACACATATTCCTAAGCCCATCGATTAGTTGGACCTGTACACATCATAGAGGGATAGTCTCCAAGGTTGAACAGACTATTGGTTATGCCTTGCCAGGACTCTGAAACACTCCAGACGAATGGGAGCCTCCATAAGCATAAAATGCTGAACACACGGCCCGGGTACGTTTGGCAAACATCCCCTTCACCAAGCTGCAGAGCGGCATATTTTGGCAGTTGTCCTTGAGTCAGGCAAGCACAGTAAGGGACCTGTATTAAGTAACAAGGTTACTTGCAGGGAAGCAGAGGGGACCCAGCGAACCCGCATATAGTGGGCTGCGCCAAATCATAATAATAGGAATCTAGCGAACTAGGACTTTTGCTGTTTTAGACACCAAGGGTCACAGTTGGTCAGCAGGTAGGGGTACCTGGATCGGGCTACTATAAGTAACCCTGGTGGGCTGTGTAAGGGTCACTCCGAAAAGGGCGCTGGGACTGCAATGGTGGGCTCGGTGCAAATATTTCCTCTAACCAGATTTTACACCAGCCAAGTGTTCGCCATGGTTTAGCAATCAAAATGGGCTATGAAATGTCTGGGCCAACTCAGTAATGAAGTTGCACACTTGGACCCAGGGCCATGTTACAGGTTGCTTCAGTTACAAACACCTTCTGACCAGATAGCCAGTCCTGCTAGGCCGGTTTAGGAAGGTGGCATCTGGAGAAGTGTGGCTCAATGGTTAGAGCGGCAGACCCTGATGCAGAGGTTTGGCCCGGGACCAGGGTTCAATTCCCGCCTTGGCGGGTCTTGGGCTCAATTTCCTCAGACCCGTTATTTCTCGCCTCGGTGCCTATTCTAATCATGGGTCCCACTCTGCAACTCTGGGCAATAGCTTGCTTAATCTCCACAACGGCCCCAACAGCGCTGGGATGCCTGGCTTCACCTTGGGGGTGCCCAGGAGTTGACATTTCACAGGGAAAAGCCAGGAAGCGTTCCACAGCGGTATGAGTACAGCGCCAGGACACCCTAGGGTAGCAGTGGGCTATACAAGTACAACACATTTACATTTACATCTAATAGGGTGCGGCTGTCCCATGTTGGGGAAACAAGGTATTAAAGTGCTAAAAGACATCAATGTATTAGGAAAAGTTGGCTTGTCCATGATTCAAGCGACGGCCGGAAGCCCTACGTATGTACTTACATATATGGGTGTGCGGTTGCTCCAAGGAGGAGCCCTTCAGGAGAGGGGTATTTACTTATTCATGCAGACAGCTCGCTCCTTACCAAATTTCAGGCTGAGCATGTAATGTAGGCATGCTTTACAATGTCTGGCAATGTGGGTCCTGGCAAGCGCTTTTGCAGTCACTCTTTCAGGAATAGGGGAAGCGACTTCAGCTTTCAGGACAGGCATGTAAGCGGAGTGCCTCATGCAGGTGGGACAATGGGAATCCCAATGTTGCAACGGTACTTCCAGCCGTAAGCCAGCCAGGGGTGTGGCTGAAGGACAGGTTAAATGAAAGATGTACAGTGTGAATTTTGAGTATACCGAAAGCAACCCCGTGATGCATCAGATGGTTGGTGGGGTGCAATGTTATAGTGTGAAATTATGTGCAATCTTGAGTAGTGGTATAGAATGGTCTGCAGTGCTTCAATAAATGTGTCTGGCAACCTAGCATTTACTTATTTTGCCAGGATCAAAGGTCTGGGTGAATGGCCTCTCATGCGTCTTAAGAGTGGCATGGGAATGGAGGCATGGATATTTCCACCACTGAGTTAATTTGGTTGGGGGTCCCAGGCAGGCGCTGGAACAGCTTGCTGAAGAAGCTGCAGCAGAGACTAGGGGGGGAAATCTCTCCTCCTACCATCCTGGTCATACACCTGGGAGGCAATGATCTGACTCTCCTGGGTAGGAGGGAACTGCTGTAAGAAATGAAGTCCTCCATGTGTAAGTTAAGCAACCAAGATAACCCCTCGTTAGTGTGGGGAGGAGTACGGTCAGTGATAGTGCTGAAACCTCATGAAGGAGAGTGAACAGTGCTATGAGTAAATTCACTGAACAGTGGGGGTTTCGCTTTATCAGGCATGGTTTGCTGCATGCCAAGTCCACAGGGTGTTTTGAAGAAGATGGGGTACACCTGTTTAGAGTGGGCATGGAATTGTTTTTGCTGGATCGGGGCGAGGCCCTGGAATCAGCAGGATGTAGGTAAGAATGCCGGCCTTGGTGGGGGGCCCTGGTTGTGACGGTGGCCACACCCAGAGTTGTGGAGGAGTTACAGGGCGATGCAGAGGCTGAAAGGTACACAGGGGTTTCCTCTTCAGGAGCACAAGGGTGCAAATGCCAAATATCCTCAGGAAGTCCTCGCGGTGGACCCTGGAGGAGCGACGGCACCCCGCTAGACCTATGGGCGATTGTAAACCTGAGCAACCGGGGTTGCCTGGAATGCTCCGCCCACTCAGGGGGCGTGAGTAGAGGGGTGAACTGGTTGTCCACCGGTGGGAGGGGGTATCCCCTCCCCCAAAATAGATAAGCACCGATTGGCTAGGTCCACGGTGCAATTTGGCTCATCAGGTGGGCAGGCGGCGGAGGGGCTGCCTGCCATTGGATCGCCCATAGCTAACCCACCATGATAGCATAATTTGGTATGCAAATAAACCTGCATCAATTTTCTCCACGAAAAAAGTTGTCTTGTCTGTTTATTTCATCAGGAGATTGCTGTATTTGTAATAGGGAGTGTGTTGCCGATATTGGCACTGTGTGGCTGCCCGCGGTCCACCCAGGGGGCCCTCATAAGAGGGCGGCCGCCTTAGTGCCACATGAGGGCAAACAATACAGCCTAGTGCTGAGGCACCCCCTCTGGGTCCGCGCGCCCAGCGTCATTTCTGGGCATGGGTGGGCGGGGAGATAGGTATAAGTATCTCTCCCACCCACCTGGCGTCCTCTTTTGGCCGCTACCATTCACACCGTTTACCTCCCTATGGCTTACCCGGCGTACATTCAGAGAGTGGGGTGGGAGAGGCGTTTAACTTGTTATTTTGTGTTGCAGGCGGAGTTACAGGGCAATCCAGAGGCTGAAAGGTACACAGGGGTACCCTCTTCAGGAGCACAAGGGTACGAAGGTCAAATATCCCCAGGAAGTCTTTGCGGTGGACCCTGGAGGAGCGACGGCGCCCCGCTAGTCCTACGGGCACTTGTAAACCTGATCAACCGGGGGTTGCCTGCAACGCTCTGCCCCCTCTGGGGGCGTGGGTAGAGGGGTGGACTGGCGGTCCACTGGTGGGAGGGGTATCCCCTCCCCCAAAATTGGTAAGCACTGATTGGCTAGCGCCACGTGCAATTTGTCTCATCAGGCAGGCAGGCGGCGGAGGGGCAGCCTGCCCTTGGATCGCCCGTAAGCTAACCCAACATGTTGGCATAATTTGGTATGCAAATAAACCTGCAGCAATTTTCTCCACGAAAAAAGGTGTATTGTCTGTTTATTTTATCAGGAGATTGCTGTATGTGTGATTGGGAGTGTGTTGCCGATATTGGCACTATGCAGGTAGAATGCCCCAAGCGCTGCCGGACACTCCTCTCGGCCTATTGTGAGTCCACCACTGCCCCTACAGTCTCTCTGCAGCCAGGTAGGTGCATGCCTCCTCGCATGAACAACTTCCTGGAGAGACCTTCCTCCTCCGGTCCTGGGTAGTGCAACACCATACACGTCGACTCCTCGCAGTTAACCAGCATCAGGTCAGACTTGCTCCTTCAAAATAAATACAAAATGCAAAACTGCTGCAGTCGCAACAGTTGCGACCTCCAGGGAGGCTGAAAGACAACGAAAATAGGAGGTGGGAGTGGCTTTTCTGCAGTTTTTAGATTAGGTCCTGTCTGTGAGGCTCGGTGGCCTCAGTGTGTAATTAATTTGGGCGAAAAAGTATGAGAAGGTAATGTAAACCAGACAGTGCTTAGTTTGTAAAATAATGAGTGCCGGTTCCCAAAACTCTGCTCAAATGCTTGTGACCGGTGCTATGAAATGTTGGTGCTCGAGATGCGTAGTCTTGAATCCACCAAATGCCTCATTAATCAATGACCGGACACAACTAGCCCTCTTTTCTCACTCTTGCGGGTTTCTGCTTCCTCTCTTTATTTGACAGGTTTCTGTCTTTCGCTTCTTCTTTCTATCCTCTTTGTGTGTCATGCTTGCTCTTTGGAATGCTCACAGTCAATTTTTAATAAGGGAAAAAGAAGTGTCGGTCCCCAAAAATGAGTGCCGGTGGGCCCCACTGGCTCAAGTTAAACTCTAGAGCCAGATAGGTCAATTTACTCTCTCACATTAGCAGGAAGGAAGGCAAACACGTTTTGTAATTCATCAGCCTCGTTTTCCTCTTGGCCTTGTTGGGAAGATGTGCACTCGCTCTAGACATGCTCCTCAGCATGTTCTGTGTGATGTAGGAACCACGACCGTTCAGCTGCGATAAATAAGACTTGTTTGTTAATAGATCGATGGACCTTTTATGGAAGAGGGAGATATTTGAGCCTTGTTTTGAAGCTGGATTGTTGGTGCTGTTCTTTTTGTAAATGAAACAGATGCAATCGCAAACTTGAATTTGTTTATTCACACTCTGTGAAAGATATCAGTTGTGACTCAAGTTGCTGGTGCTGCATTGGTTGCAATGTGAGAAGCACAGAAAATAAAAATAATTAGCAACCTAATTAAACAATAATTGCAATGAGCAGTCAATTAACTTCGAAAGTAAAATTGTCCTGATGATGGTCCTAGACGCACTATATAAAGGTCCGAAATGGTAACAAATATGGACTGACCATATGCATGTATATGTAGTTCAATTTTTAAAATTTGTTTTCAATTTTTTTTAGGGAAAACTTTGCAATGTTCAACAGCATAATCTGTTTTGTGCCACTCTTATGCTAAAGTTTGGTATTTTCAGGTTTTCTGCAGTTTGTTATTTGGTGCTATTCTGTTTCTTTGACATATGAAAAGTTGATGTGTGTATTTGTTTTACTAGCTCACTTTTGTACTCAGTAAAACAATTTGAAGTATCAGTAAGTGGAATTATTTATCCAGACAGAATAATATTCATCATCACAATGTATTGTTTAGTTAATTAAAACCATAACAATCATTTATCACAATAAAACATAAAACACGATAAAAAGAGTTAATTGTCAAGAGAAGATTTACTGTGTTAAAACCACGAAGCTGATAGTGGTTAAAGCAACCACCTTCATTATCAGAAATAAGTAAAGCTTTAAACAGGAAATTAATAGTGTCATCTCGGATTAGTTCCTTTTTCGAGTGTCTCTTTGTCAGTTCCCTGTGGCAAGGAGGATGATATAGTTATTTGATTAACCAGTCTAGGTGTTCTGTCCCTCCAAGTAGCTGGTACAGACAGAAATATTAGGCTCATCAATAAAAAAATTTGATACGTTTAAAATCTGTGCAAAATCTAAGCAAGTTTCTCAGTGTTTTAAGCGGGGTGGAACCTAAGTTTTAATGGTTGGCCGTCAGGATGTGCAAGCTTGTTCGAACAGGCAGGTTTATAAAAGTGTCAACTACAAGTGTTGCAGTCCTATAGGATACAGTCATGCGATACAGGGGCGGCTCCATGGAGGATTTTGTGCAAATTATCGACTCCCCATGATGGTGATCCAGACTCTTGTATCATTGTGCCCGCTTCCGCGAAGAATTTGCCGACCTGTGCTAGGTCTTTTGGAGTGACAGAATAATAGGTATCTGATATAAGTGGCTCCTCTAGAGGGATTCTGTTTTGCTCTCCACATGATTAGGGCAGATGTAGAATAAGATGGTCATTCACCTCCAAAATGTCTTATGGATGGCACAGTACCCATGTTGTTTCCCTTCCAGTGTGCTGTAGCCAGTCTTGGATGGTTTTGGTAATACAGGTTCAGCTCTGTCAGCCTAGTGGATTGCTGGAGAAGAAAGAACTAACCGAAAATCCATTGTGCTGACTTTTGCCAACTCTGTCTGCAGTACATGCCATCTCTACTTAGAGGACCAGACCTATCACTTTGTGAGTCCACATCCCATCATCAACTGTGGGCTCCCAACTTTTGTCTTGCATTGGAAACAGTAAGGAAATTGTGCAGCTGCACTGTTGAACAGCCAATTGCGGCTGCTGGCAATAAAAAGTGGCGGGGCAGCGAGGCAGCCGCAGAGGGGGGAATTATTATTATTTTTTTTAAATGTATCTGATGCTGCCGGCCGCCTCTAGCCTCTTTGCTCCCCTGCTTCCTGCTCCCAGCAGTCCCTGGAATACCATCGGAGACTTCCTATCCAATCCCCACGCTGCTTTCATGCTGCATGAGAGCAGTGTGAGGATTGGCTTGAGCACCCTGGTTAACACTCGCTCAGGCACAGGGAGTCTGTACTGCTTCTCCACCCAGCAGTGGAATACAGCTGGGTTGGTGAAACCTAACTGCTCATGTCTGTTTGGCCAGCCTAAGACAGCCGGCCAAACTGACACATGCACTCCACTCCTCCTCCCTCCCATGGCCAGGCCCACCACCTCCCTGCATGCGCTTAGCTCAGCCAGCAACTGAAAAATAAAACAATAATAAAATATAATTTTATTTTTCAGCTGCTGGCTCTGGGCCAGTGGGGCGATGCTCCTCTGCCATTGTGGAGGAGCCACCATTGGGAGAATCTGACCAGAAACATGAGAATGTGACATGCTCCTTTCTGCAAGGAACAGAACAACACTAGAGCCTAGCATTCTTCTGTGGCACACCAGGAAAAGAAAAAACTCTCAGGAGGACAAATTCAAGATCCAGTGTATTGAACCTGGCATGCATAGCCACACGTGAGCCAAAAGGACCTTGTAGCAAAGCATGCTGGAACTAAAACAAATGTTTCTTCTTTGCAGAAGGATCAATGACCTGCAGATGACATCCAAGGACTTTAGATTTCTTGACGTAACCCATACTACTACTGAGTTTAGTAGAGCACATTTCACCCCCGTTCACAATTGAGAACGACAAAGGGACATTCTCTATGCCACCCTAGGCCTGATGATAGTGTCCTGTTGGTTTGAGTAGGTAACCCTTATTATTGAAACTTTGAATTATTTTCATGCTCTTGATAATTTCAGAAATATCAATTGATGTGTAAGACTGTACTATAGACCACAATGCTAATACAGTGCCACAGATGATGATAATAACCAATGAGCCCAGAGAGTGCCCTAGTTTTAACAAGCATGCCCATCATCCAGAATTTTCGTTGGGATAAGACAGACTTCTCCACTGGGTAGCTTGTGAGCTACTGGTAGCTCTCAAACTACCTGTAAGTAGCTCTCCTGTGTGCAGCTCAGCCTAGTTAACTAGAAGCTTTTGGTTTGCTGAATTAATTTATGTATTATAATGTTGAGAGTGTGTATTCAAGGTGAAAATGTGTGCTTTTTCAGAACTCATACATGGACCTTGGGAGGAAAATGGTTCAATTTCCAAAATGTATTCAAAGCTCACATTTGACTCATACATCATGTGGCATTGGAAAGACTTATTATTAAAAGCATAAACTAGATCTTAGGACAATGGGTTGTGTATTGCACATGTACAGGCATTTGAAATTGACAAAACATTTTCAAATACATGCTGGAAACCTTGCCTGATGCACTGGGGTGATCACTGCTAGTAATCATGAATATGGTGGCCACTAATGTTCTCTTGTCTGGTGTGGTGGCAATTACAACACTAATATTAGTATCTCAGGATGATTTTCTCAGAACATAAGTAGCTCTTAATGTAGAAACATTTGGAGACCTCTGGGACAAGATGTTCTCAATACAGGGAATCAACAAGTAGGATCGGGGTGGAACCTTCATCAGGTGTTAGCCCATTCCTAGCACAAGTCATCATATCGTTGGGACACTTGACTTTAGAAAGTAGTTAGTCTGTAACTGTTCTCCTTCCAGAACTCTATCCAGTTCCTCAATCACTGAGCAGAGCACCGGTGACCCTGCTAACTGGACATTCAAATTCGACTTCAACATCAATTCATCAGCAGCCGAAAGTCATCTTTTTTTTTCTTTGGGTGGAAAACCCAATTCCATTTTGAGTGGAGGGCTGTTGAGTGATTTAAATAATTTGGACTTTGGATTTTTTGTTTGGGTCAAAACTACTGAACTATTTTCAGAAAAATGCTAGCATTCTTAGCTTCATAAATCTTACTTAAGGTTTGATTCAGGCATGTACCACGTTGCAAACGTGACGCAAACCTCCTCGTAAATAGACCCCATAGTGCATGTTTTGTACCACAAGGAAACATTATTTCTGACATCTCAGATCCATTTACTGGTGTCCATAAGGAAAGGCAACATTAGATCTTGAAATGTGGTGATTTCCCTAGAAACATGTGAAAAACTGGAGCTAGATGATGTAAAAAGACTAAGCAAGAACACGGAACCCTATGGATGAGACCAAATTTTGATTAAGATGTGCCACACTTTAGAGTCCACCATAGAGCAAGAGGATGGGCAGAGACACCCTTCTGTATCACACAAACCAATGAGCTGCAAATGATTGAAAAAATATTCAAGGTTGCATGCTAACTAGGCCTGGGTGTAATCTCAATGAAACCGGTGTAATTTAGTGTTATTTTGAGAATTTTGCACTCTGCTTGTTACGTAAAATTCCGGAAATAATGCCATTTGTCACATTATTACTTCGTGCTTGTTGCAAAATCATAGGGTGAGAGCACGACCAAGGGAAAAACAACCAAAACACGATCAGCTATTGTTTGGACCACTGAGGTTTTTTGCACTATTTCTTTTCTCAAAAAGCATCCAAATGTGTTCTTAAATCTGTTTTGGATACAAGTTTATTTTTCAGTAGAATATAGTACTAAATGGCAGCTTTGCATTTTATGCATTTAACCATACTTTTGCATAATAATTACAAATATTCATTCACCCCAGATAACTCACAAGTCCTGAGTAAAGTAGAAAGCCCTCATATTAATCAAAGATATGACATATGATATACAAAGACTTTACACATAGGGTGTCTCTTTATGAAAAAGTCACGCAAAGCAGTGCAGCAAGTCACTTTGCTGCTCTGCGTGACAGGGAAATGGCAGGAATGTGCCGTATTTAGGGCAATATAGCACATTCCTGCCCTTTCTCATGCACTGGCCCACAATGGGCTGTCTAGTGCCAATGCAGGCACCCTTGCACCTCAGTGCTGCGTTGCATGCAGGATTGTTTTTGTGCAGGAAGGGGTACCTTTTAGGAAGGGGCATCTTCTTGCACAAAAACAATCCTGAGAGGCATATTCCTCCATCTATATGTGCTGCAGAATGCAAGAACAAGAAACGATGAGAAATGGAGATACGTCTCCTTGTTACACCTTCTCTGGCACGGCCTAACATTTTGATGCATTCCCAGGTTTACCAGATCTGGTAAATCTGGGACTGCATCAAAAACAATGGGTGCCGCATGGGAACACCTCACACACAACGCCCATGGAATGCCTTCCCAGGGCAGAGTAATGCAACGCAGAGATTTGCGCTGCACTGTGGTACCCCAGACTTCTGAAGCCACTCTGGGCCACCCGCTTTGTCTGTCTTCATAAATCATACTTAAGGTTAGCGTCACGCATTTACTACATTGCGTGGTGCAAACGGGATGCAAACCTCCTTGTAAATAGGCTCCATAGTTTCCCTGTAGTCAATGTTTTGTACACTAGGGTGCCGATTCCGATCGGGTAAAAATGACTCGTATCCGTATTTTTTTATGTACGAGTCGTACAAGTCCTGTACAAACGGCGAAGTATGATTCGTACCGTAAAAATACATACGAATTGCTTCGGGAAAAGTCTACGAGACGTCCCCGGACAGATTTACGTATGAGTCTTAAAACTGAAGTTCGAGCGCACAAGTCCGATCCGTACCGGCGTCCCAAATACACAAGCGTATGGAAAACATCCCGTACGGAGCGAACTTTGTACGACCACTACCCCGGGTACACTTGGGCCTGGGGTGCGAGTCGTACGGACCCCCCACCCCACCCGTGCATGTACGCGCCGTACCCCAGCACCCGCATATGTACGGGTCGTACCCCCACCCCAGCACCCGTGCATGTACACTCCATACCCCAGTATCCGCGTATGTAAGCGCCATACCCCCACCACAGCACCCGCGTATGTACGCGCCGTACCTCCCACCACAGCACCCGCGTATGTACGGGTCGTACCCCCCACCCCAGCACCCACGTATGTACGCACCGTACCCCAGCACCCGCTTATGTCCGCGCCGTACCCCCCCAACCCCAGCACCCACGTATGTATGCGCCGTACCCCAGCCCCCGCGTATGTCCACGCCGTACTCCCCCACCACAGCACCCGCGCATGTATGCGCCATACCCCAGCACACGCGTATGTAAGCGCCATACCCCCCACCACAGTACCCGCGTATGCACGGCCCGTAACCCCCACCCCAGCCCCGTACTTGGATGCACCGTACCCCAACACCGTACCCCAGCATCGCGTATGTACGAGTCGTACAACACCATTGCACATGTGATCACTGGACAACAACATAGCCATGGACGCACCTCACATACGCGAAAAAGCCTCGTACTGAACCAGGACACTGTTAAACAGCACAAGGACCGTCAATTCGACTCGCACAACACCACAAAACACGTCTACAGGACAAAAAACAACTAAAAGACTGACCTGGCACATCCAAACAGTCAAACAGAGGCCCAAACTCACAACCACCTCTTATAACACACCCACTAAAAGTTCAAACACAGCCACACCCACAAATGGACAAATAAAAAGGGCCCAAAATCACAAACCATGAACCTTTGCAACAGACCCACTGCTGACAGACATCACACACAAACAACTGCACCCATACACCTTAACTTACACACCTTCACACAACCTCCTTCACACAGACCCCCCTCTACACATACACACACACCTACACATTCACACCCACACACCCACAACCATCCACACCCACACCCCACACCATGCCCACAGACAAGAATCCAAAGTTCACAAGGGAGGAGCTGGACATCCTTGTCAACGAAATCATCAGAGTCGAGCCACAGCTCTTTGGAACATTGGTCAGACAGACCAGCATATCCCAAAAAACTAGCCTGTGGCAGAGGTTCGTCGATCGGGTGAATGCTGTTGCGCCCATCAGAAGGACCAGGAATGAATGTCAAGCCAGGTGGTATGATCTGCGCAGGGCAGTCAAGCGCAAAATGAATGAGGAACACGCCCAGAGTAACATCACAGGAGGTGGGCTGCCCCGCAGACCGGTACATTACCATCCCTGAAGGGAGAAGGTGATGGCCCTGCTTCCGCCGGTGGGAGTACACGGAGTCGAAGGAGTTCGAGAGCCTGGTGAGTACACAAACAACTCACGTAACATGGGGGGAATGGCATCCACACCCCAATTACAACAAATGCACTCACCTACCCCCAAGCCCTCACCTGACACAACCACACTCTAAACAACGCTCAGGCCACTATCATGATTATGCCCCATTCACATAGCAAGGCCATGCCATGTCCCAGCCTACACAAACCACAAACCCAAGACAGGATGTCCGGGATGCTGGGAGGGTGGGGATCACTAAACATATTGTACAACTCAGAAACAGACACCATTGCCCTCAGCCCATATGGCCCAGGTACATACCCATGCACCATGCGCAATGCACAGGGACTGGCAAAGTACTGACAAGGTAGCTGACACTTGGCCCTGCTGTAGGCAGCGCATGGCCCTCCTGTGACAACTGCAAACTCGAACACAAACACAACAAGCTCAGAAATCTAGGGCAGGAACTCACACACACTGACATGGCAGCATGCGCCATGGTGGGACAGATACATCACCTGGGAGACCCACAGCCAAATCACACCACAACCACCAGCAGGCAGCGTCAATCAATCAACAATCGATCAGGGTACTTGTAAGGTGCGCAATTTACCTGTCAGGGTCTCAAGGTGCAGAGGGTGGGGGGTTCCACCAATGCCCGAAGAGGCAGGTCTTGAGGAGTCTCCTGAAGGCAAGTAGGTCTTGGGTCAGTCGTAGGTGGGTTGGGAGGCCCTTCCAGGTCTTGGCGGCGAGGTAGGAGAAGGATCTGCTGCAGGTGGGCGTACGTTGGATGCCGGGGACAGCTGCGAGGGCGAGGATGCCGGAGCGGAGCTGACGGGTGGGGGTGTAGAAGCTGAGTCTGATGTGCAGGTAGGCTTGTCCGGCGGTGTGGAGTGCCTTGTGTGCGTGGCTGAGGAGTCTACAGGTGATTCTCTTGTCGATGTGGACCCAGTGCAGGTCTCTCAGGAAGGGGGTGATGTGGCTGTGGCGGGGGGCGTTGACGATCAGTTGTTCCGAGCCATTTTAGAAGTGTTGTAGCCGCCGTTGGTGTGTGGATGGGAGTCCTGCATAGAGTGCAGTGGCGTAGTCCAGTCAGCTGCTGACGAGGGCCTGTGTCACTGTTCTACTTGTTTAAGTCGGGATCCACCAGTAGATCCGGCAGAGCGTGCGTAGGGTGTTGTAGCAGGAGGAGGAGACGCCGTTGACCTGCTTGGACATGGAGAGGGAGGATGCGAGGATCAATCCTAGGTTGCATGCGTGTTTGGTGGGTGTTGGTGATGTCCCCAGAGCGATCAGCCACCAGGAGTCGTCCCAGGGTGAGGGTGTGGGTCCCAGGATGAGGACCTCCGTCTTGTCCGAGTTCAGTTTCAGATGGCCGCTCCGCATCCAGTCGGCGATGGCCCTCAGACCCTCGTGGATGTTTGTCTTGGCGGTGTGAGGGTCTTGGTGAGGGAGAGGATGAGCTGGGTGTCATCGGCGTAGGAGATGTCTTTGAAGTTGTGGTGGCGGGCCACTTGTGTGAGGGGGGCCATGTGGATGTTGAACAGTGTTGGGCTGAGTGATGATCACTCACCCCTCACACAAGCACACACCCCCGGGGCAGCCAATGGAGTCACACACTCTCACAATGGACATGTGACACAACAAGATCAAGCCACAGCCAAAAAAGCATCCAACGCCAAATGCGACATGTCAAAGACCCTGGATAACATTTCAATCAGTCCCCTGCAACATACCCATCCACAAGTGAACATTGATGTGGATGCTAGGCACATACAACTACCTGGAGGAACTGTGGCAACCAGAACATGTATGAAACATGGATGTCGCATGAAACAGCATTAACATTGTCTCTCTCTCACACACAGGGCAACGTCATGGATCTCCCCCCAACACTGGGGTGGAACAATCACAGGCCGAGGCTCGGCAGGAAGATGATCCCACCGGCAGCGACAAATCTCAGCACTCTGTGGATGACCCCAACCAACCTGGACCCTCTGGTGCCCAAGCCCCTTCAGCACCTGCGTCAGGTACATCTGTGCCAACCACCACCCCCATTCTTGCCACATCCCAGGAGACACCCAGGAGCCCTGCCCGCACAGAACAACTGAGCCAGTCTGACCTGGAGGGACAAGGTTCTCTGGCCACCCAGGAGGAGGCAGACAACCCTGCAAATGCCATCCCTCTGGGGTCCTATAGACCCGATGTGCCCACAACGGCAGGCCAGGCTCGTGTGGGCAGGGGTGGTGGGAGTGGAGGCAGGCGGAGGGGCGAACCTGACCAGCCAGCTGAGGGAACCGGTATGTCACACATACGCCACATATTGGAGACATACCGGTGAGACACCAGGGGCATCAGCCAGGTAGTGGGGACCCTCAACGAGATTAAGAACCAGCAGGTCAAGCAACACGCCAGTCAACAACAACACCAAGGATGGATGGAGGCAAGACTGGCTGAGCTCCTGGCGGTGCAAACGGATATAAGCCGTTTACTTTGTCGGATAGCCGACAACATGGGCAACCCTCCCTGTGCCACCAGGCGAAGACCAGCACTGGCCACAGGGAGGGAGGAGGATTCGTCCGACGGAGCGTCCCAAGCATCGTCAAGGCCTGCATCTGAGGGTCCCGCAAGGAAGGTGGGTCGTCCACGGAAAAGACCGTGAGAGGCAGCGGACCATCCACATCTCCCAGGTCACCTGGCCTGGCACCTGGCCCTCATGCGCAACAGCAGCACCTCATCCAATGACATTCTCTGCCACATGGACTTGCTGGTCACAGTCTGACCAATGATGACCAACACTGTGGTCTGGACTCTGATGACTCCAACTGACAAGGATGCCATCTCCCCCTGTGAACTTTGGATTCCATGCACACTTTATAGCACCTATTTGTCCACACTAAACAGGCCCCCCCACCGAGAATAAATCTCATTTTCTAGAATTACATGTTGCATTCATTTTGCATGAGTACACAACCTACGTGTGGGGAAATGTCAAACTAGGCATGAGTGTTGAACTAACTCCAGCCATCCATACCCTGGAATCTGAGTCTGGGACAGGACACACATGGGTCACAATGTATCATACTATACAGACATGGAGCACAATACTCAGCCGTGATGGCCTCAAGCTGCTGAGGGGGGGCATGCATTACTGTGCGGACAGACCAATTAGGAAGAGTATCCTGAAGGCGTAGAGGTCATGGCTCATGTGGATGTTGCCGGTGAGGGAGTAGCAGGTATGTCTTGCCAGGTGGGAGAACTATGTCCTGCATGCTGGAGTACGGTGGATGTGAAGAATGGTGGCCAGGGCAAGGTTGGATGCACGGAGTTGGCACAACGGGGTCTCGGATGACAGACGGCCAAGGTTGGTTTGGGCTCTGGGGTTGTGGCCTGCCTCCTGAGTGTGGGTGAGGAGTCTGAAGGTCATCCTGCAGCACACAGTGATCCATTGCAGCTATCTCTGGTGGACGGTGATGTGGCTGGGGCGCGGGATGTTGAAGCTGAGGTGTGCACATGCAGCCTGGATGTGGACTGGTTTCCAGGGAGTTAGGATGTATTTGCTCCGTAGAGGGCAGGGCAGTAGTTGACACGGCTGGTGTCGTGGGCCTGGGGCATGGTCTGTCTTTCCCTGGAGTGGGTCTATCTGTGGATCATGTGCATCATGCAGAGGGTGTTGCACCCTGAGGTACCGATGCTGGTGATTAGCATGACAAATCCATGATGCACACCATCTTGTGTGAGTGGCCACTGGGTGCATGTGCAGGGCTCTTGCGGGTGGGACACAAGCAGTTGACCCACCTGTAAGGGAACAATCCTCAGATGATTACCTCAGTCCTGTACAAGTCCAGCCTCAGGTGGCTGATGTTCAGCCATTCATCAATGGATCTCATGCCTTCTTGAATGTTGGAACTGCCAATGGCTGCGTCTTTGGGGAGGGTGAGGAGCAACTGGCTGTCAATGGCATACGAGCTGATGATGAGGTGCTGTGTGCATGTGATGCCGGTGAGGGGGACCTGGACACATTGAAGATTGACACGCTGAGAGATGAGCCCTGGGCCATGTGCCAGATGACGCCACTATACTACATGCTGAAGGCTTGAGTCCCACTCCCATGGCCTTGCTGGTGTACGGAGCCGGTGGGGAGTAGGAGGGACATTACCTGGTTGGTGTGACAGGGCCTGGAAGGCGGGGCAGCGCTGTGTAGGCAGTTGGAGTTGCACACTCATCATGCAAAGGTGTTGTGTGTGTGCCTAGGGTATGCCTGAGAGCAGGCGGTAGCTCCTTGGATGGACAGTGCTTGGAGGGTGGCTACAACATCAGACTGTAGTGTGATGTGGGTCATGTAAGGACATGAGGGTCGTGCAATGTGCACGTTGCATGCGCTGACGGTCCAGCCTTTGGCACCGCGTGGGCGAAACAGTGGCACAGACAAGCTGATGCCAGCCAAATGAATGGGTGGAGGGAGGAAGGGAGGAGCATCTTTGAGGTGTGTGTGTTGCCGAATCTGTAAACTTTCTGTGCCCTTGCTGTAGGGGCCGCAGCAGCAGGCAGCATGTCCTGGAAACTATGCCACTAGTTGCACACAAAGACAAGGATGTCAGAAAGGACTACTGCAACAGGCGTATGTAAAGGAAGAAGTGTCCGGTTACCCATGGCACACCCAGAGAAAATAGATGCACAATCACCAAAGATGACTGACACAGGATCAGGAAACAGAAGGCCGAGCTGCGCACAGGAGACACACCCTCAGCAGGCGTTGACGGCCCGTCGTGGGGACCAACATGCCCAAATACATACACAACCATGGACTTCATGCACAATAGAGATTCTATCCCATGAAGAAATACATGCATGTAGCCAAACTACACGTAGACTCATATGCACAATCTTTGACAACTATGCCAGAGATGCCGCATGCAAAGTGGCAAGAGACCTGCATTGACAGAGATGAGGCACCTTGGAGGGTGAGGAACACCTTTATTACTCAGGCTCACACTAAGGGAAATGCATCAATATGAACAGACTCACAGGTCATTTGGCAGAACATGTGGGACCTACACTGGACACCCCCTTCACAACACAGATGCTGTAAATCCATTGAACTGGCACACAAGTGAAGGGTGTGAGCCAAACACCCCCTGCTGCACATGGAGGGGCTGCAATTCACCATGTATCCTCTCATGGGGATGTCCCACACTATGTCCACCCGTAGCATCCTGTATGTTTCAGAGGGAAGTTGTACACACATTGATGCCTTCATCAGAATCCACAGTCCCATCACAGATGACTGTTACGAAGGGTGACTATCAATACATGGGAGTCATGCAACATGTCATGTGCCCCATGGTGAGTCAACATGTATGTATAGTAATACAACATGCACAGGAGCAGTGCCCACACATTCCAAACACCTACCAACACCAAAATGCCGTGCAGCAATCCTTAACCAAATATGACTTTTCACCATGTCTGTGCATGGGACGCTGATTCAGCACACGTTGCAATACTCATGAGGAATAGCGGGAGGCCAACGATGACACGAGCAAACAGCATGCAAAACTACCTGGGGATGACAGACACACAAGAAGTCAGGGAAAAGATTGTCATCCGCATGCATGGTCATTTACTCTACAGGAATAAGTGTGTCACCATGCTAAATTAAAATTGAGTGTCTAAGCTAAAATGTGTGGAAGGACATCATCACTCGAGTGACACATCTGAACACACATCTAAGTCACTTAGCATACAGTCAGCTGGACACACACATTGCAACACATGCTACACAAGGCTCCAGGCGTGCACACTCAGACCCATGGACTCACCATTATGAGAAGAAGTTGCGTATGAGCTGACTCCGGATGTCGTCGTCCTCCTCCTCCTCATCCTCACTTGCCTTGTGACCAAGCCCTTCATCCTCCACGGGTGGATGTTCCTGCTCATCCGGATCCAGGATGAGTGGCACAGCCTTCTCCACTGCCATGTTGTGCAGCATGCAGCACACGAGGAAGATCTTGCAGGCCTTCACCGGTGCATATGGGAGGGAACCGCCTGTCTTGTGAAGGCACCGGAATCTGCTCTTCAGGAGGCCAAACGTCCTCTCAATCACTCGCCTGGTCTGCCCATGTGCGTTGTTGTAACGGTGATCTGCAGCTGTTCTGGGGTTGCGGAGGGGCGTCATCAGCCATGGCATGTTGGGATAGCCAGAGTCCCCTACATGGAAACATCATGTAAAGAAGTGGGTCAGGAGATGCCATAAGATACAAAAATAGCACTAAACAAAGGACAAACAGAGTATACCCACCAACAAGACATGCTCGTTCGTTGTGCAGCCCCAGCATCATTTCTGGCACTCTGTTACGCCTCATGATGTAGGTATCGTGTGCTGACTCTGGAAAACGTGCACAGACATGGGAAATCAGCATGTTAGCAAGACACACCACAAGGGCATTTATAGAGTGGTAATGTTTACGGTTGCGATAGGCGACCTCCTGTTCCTGTGGTGGTACCAAAGCCACATGTGTCCCATCAATAGACCCAATTACATGGGGCATCCCTCCCAGGGCATATAACTCACCCTTGACACCTGTCAACTGCTCACGAGTTGGAAAATGGATGAATTCATCCAGGTGCTCCAACATGGCTTCTAAAAAATCCACCCACATCTGCTATGGTGAATTGAAACGTACCGGTGGCAAAAAAATGTAGGGCTGCCATCACCTTCATCTTGGGGGTCAGTGCAGTAGGATACCTGTGTCGCGGTTGGAGGTGTTGTTCAAGCTTTGCGGTCAAGTTCTCAATCAACTGTTGCGAGAAGCGGTAATGTCTTATGCAGTCACGTTCCCTCATGGCACCCAAGTCTGGCATTGGTCGGTGCCCTGCAGAAAATTGGAAGGAATAACGAAGAGTTAGTACATAACAACATCAATGTCAATGAACTGAGCACATGCTCAACTTCTACTACACATCTGCTAAATACAGAGTCAGATCTGTGCAATACATCCAGGACACGTATGCCAGCCAGGTGATACTCCTACGACAAGCCAGCTACACCCGTTGATAGTCAAGTTCTACATGACATGGCCCGAAACTAGCTGTGGGCCAGTGTAAGTGAACAGCCAGAGACATCACAGGAGTGACATACATCCACATATCTGCATTTGAAGGATGTCATCTCATACAGACTGCTGGCGGCAAGCTAGACGCACAGGTAACATGTCATTGGAAATGTACAGATCATACACATAGCGATGAAGGGGTACACGTGAAAAACGAAAACACAGACATGGATACGGGGCAGATATGTCCTCATGTCATAAAATCATCTTTGAAGCATCCAGACACACGTAACGTGTGAATCCACATGTGGCATGGTGTGCGTATATGTGTGCCATGCCCATCTACACACAGACACATGTTGG
The DNA here is from genome assembly GCF_964204655.1 of Triturus cristatus. Taxonomy (NCBI): domain Eukaryota; kingdom Metazoa; phylum Chordata; class Amphibia; order Caudata; family Salamandridae; genus Triturus; species Triturus cristatus. Next base: position 942,990,891 of record NC_140587.1, on the reverse strand, counting down.
ATGCAGCAACAGCAGATGCATTTGACGGAACACCAACAGCAAGCTCATGGGAACACATGACACACACAGGACATAGTCACATCGGGGCACGCTGGTACTTCGATGTCAGGTATTAGTGTCCCTGTCCCTGGCATCAGTGGACATTTGCGGGTGTTGGTGACTGTGCCATACCAGTGATGCAGTGTTTGACACGTTTGTACTACATTCACACATGTGCAAAGTGGGAAGGGGAAGTGTGCCACATACTGCCCCATCACACATGACATGTGTACACAGGTCATCACACATCTATTGTGCTAAAACATGAGGAGACATGTGCCATATCACTGCCTGACACACCTAGGCCCTGCACATGAAGGACTGCAATGACAATGACTTGATGTACAGCCGTGCACGAGTCTGACACCTCCATTCCATTCGTGTGCACCTCCTATCACCTGTGTAAGCTGTGAAACGCACCGTACACACGCTCTGAGGGCGTGTGAACGGTCCGTATCATCACATTGGTGTTCCCGCCGGAGTACGGGTGTGTGTACGGACTGTACACACGTACGTGTACCACCAGTGTGTACATGTACGTGTACGACCAGTGTGTACCGTACTTGTACGACCAGTGTGTACAAGTACGTGTACGACCAGTGTGGGTGTCCACACTGGTCGTACACATACGGGTACGAGCAGTGTGTACACGTACGTGTACGACCAGTGTGTACACGTACGTGTACTATGGCAGTGTACACACTGGTCATACACGTACGTGTACACACTAGTAGTACACGTACGTGTCCACACTGGTCGTACATGTACGGGTATGAGCAGTGTGTACACGTACGTGTACGACCAGTGTGTACACTGCCGTAGTACACGTACACACTGGTCATACACGTACGTGTCCACACTGTTCGTACACGTAAGTGTCCATACTGGTCGTACACATAGGTGTCCACACTGGTCGTACACGTACGGGTACGAGCAGTGTGCATACGTACGTGTACGACCAGTGTGTACACATACGTGTACTACGGCAGTGTACACACTGGTCGTACACGTACGTGTTCACACTGGTCGTACACGTATGTGTCCACACTGGTCTTACACGTAGGTGTCCACACTGGTCGTACACGTACGGGTACGAGCAGTGTGTACACGTACATGTACGACCAGTGTGTACACGTACGTGTACGACCAGTGTGGACACGTACGTGTACGACCAGTGTGTACACTGCCGTAGTACACTTACGTGTACACACTGGTCGTACACGTACGTGTACACACTGGTCGTACACGTACATGAACACTCTGGTCGTACACGTATGTATCAAACGCACTGTTCAACTGGTGCCGTAGGGGTACGTGTGAAACGCACCGTACCTGTGTGTGGATAGCTAAATTACATAGGGACACATGAGGGACAAGTATTAGGGCCTAAATGCATGATGGTTGTCATGGTTACCGATTTTCAAGTTCAAATTTTCAATCATGTGGCCTGTAAAAGGCAGTTGGCAACTAAATACAATGTTGCAAAGTGGTTGTTGACTTCACATTATGCTCAAATTTTGAACCATGCAAAGGCACTCACTGGTGTATGTTTAAAGGGATTGGAGGAAACGTAGGATGCAAATGAGACTGACCAATCACTCTGTACTCCTGTAAATGAAACAGCCCAGCAAGGCAGATATAAGTCAGCCAGAACCCATGAGAGGGCACTTGCCTGCACTACCTTTCACTCTACACCACTGCTGCTGCTTGTGCTTCCTCTGGCACCATGTCAAGGTCTGTGGAGAGGGCCCAGCCTTTCACCCATGAGGAGAATGAGGCATTGCTTGATGTCATCCTCCCATAGTACCCCAGCCTGTATGGGAGACCAGGGGAGCAGGTGAGTGCTGACTCCACTAGCTTTGACTGTGCACATTTTTTGTGACTGTTACTTCTGGCATTGTCTCCAGGTGTGACAGACATGCAATGTTGTTTAGAGTGGGTCCCAGGGGGGAATGGCTTATGTCTCCCGTGCAGAGCATGATGTAGTTCCTGTGTGCACTCCTCACTTGCATTGTGCTTACTGTGACCTTCACTACACAGTGCATGGCACATTCAGCCTGCCCAATCCTGTGGGCAATTTTTGTTCTATAGTCCAGAGGTGATTCCCTGGCCCCCCTGGTGTGACTGGTGACTGTACCCACAGATGTGTGTGAGTTGAGTGGAGCTGTGGTGAGAGTGTCCAAATGATGTGTACGCCCCCTGGACATTGATGTGTGTGAATGTTCCTTGTCATGTGGGTGAGTGTCTATGTGGAGTGTTGCACCACAGCTGCATGGAGGAGGCAACAGCTCCACCCATCTGATGTGAGAAGTAAGCCGTGCGGAGTGTCTGACTTGCTGAGCTAGCACCACACCTGTGACACCCCACAGGCAAGTGGCACATGTGCAGAGTGAGGTTTGTATCCGCTGTTGCCAATGGCAGGTGATTGATCTGTGCCTGTGTGTGTCTGTGTACTCTGCTGAGGTTGCGTCAGTGGCCTGGGGCATGTGACTGCTTAGAGGTGCTGTCCATCAGCCTGGTGTTGCATGTGATGCACAGCGTGTGCCATGATCAGGGAGTGTGTTGCACCCCTCATGCCACCTGTGTACTTCCAATGCCATGTTGTGCATAGGGGCTTCCACAGAGGCTAATGTCCCTATGACAAAGGTGCTATTTGTTGCCAGCATACTATGCCCTGTTCAACATATCAAAGTTGTTCAAATGTGTGTCTCTGTGACATGGAGCAGGTGTAGTGATGTTGTCTCACTTTGTCATCCTCACAGGTAACTGCCTACGCCAAGGGGGAGATATGGAAGCGGGCCGTCAGGGCCGTGAGATCGGTGGAGGGTCGCAGTCGGTGCCTAGCCCAGGTGAGGAAACGCTGGCAGGACATTCGGTGCACGGCGGCGGCCGACACCTAACCCACCAGATGAAGCGTGTCCTGGCGGTGGTCTTCCCTGCCTTGGATAGGTGGTTACAGGAGTTGCAGCAGCAGGAAGGGGGTAGGTACATGTGTGTTTGTTGTGTGTCACCAGCTTTTGGAAGTGCTCAGTCACCTGGATACACAGCGAGGGTTAATTTGTGCAGTGCATATCCTGTTCCCCAAAGTCAAACGGTGCTGTTCTTCCTCCCTTCCCCTCCTTGACATGTGTTCCCTGGTCTGTGTGTAATCACTATTGCACATGGTCATCTAGGCTGGCAGTTAATCCAAGTGCACATTGCTTTCTGCATCATGTGGTGGGGGGTCTGAGACATGTGTTGTTACCTTGCCTGTGCCCTGTGCTGTGCAGTCATTTGGGGGTCCATATTAGTTGGCACTGATGCTGAGTCTCAAGTTCTCAACATAGGAGTGTGAGTTTTCAAATGAACAGACTTGCAGCATGCATGACCCATGTTGTGGCCTCAGACATGATGTGCATGAGTGGGAGATATGCATAGTGCCGGGACAGTAGCTCATGTTACAGTCAGATAATTCCAGGACCATGGAGCAGTGTTCCCACTACAGTCCCCTAAGACACCCTTGCCTCGGAATCATGTGTGTCATCCAACACTGTGCCCATTCTCTGTGTGTTCAGCATAGTCTGTGGCATTGTTCCCTGCCCTCATTTGTATTTATCTAAAGTGTGCTACATGTGCCCATTGTACAGGCTGACCCCATTTTGCTTGTGCATCCTCACACTGGGCAGTGCCTGTGTGTCTATGTACAACTATCTGTTGATGGTTGTTTGTCACAAATATGTGTTGGCAGCCTCACGAGGTGATTTGGAGTACATTTCGGAATTCTTGATGCACATTTGAGTAAATCCAGATTAGGAGGTGTAACTTCTGGATCTGTCTCAATAACATTGTCTCAGGTATGCGGGCAAGGCCTACATGCCCAAACCTTATGTCTCCTTGCCAGGTCTAACCTGTGTGTGATAATTGTCTGGACAGACACTCAACATGCAGTGACCCAGTCATGTTGTGCTGGGTTTAATATTTGTACTTTGCAGCATGTGTCAAAAATGCTAATACATGGCTCATGCTCATCCATTTTTGCCACCAGTGTGTGGTCGAGATGCTACGTAGTTTGGTCTGTGTGTTCTGACATCTGTGTGGACATTCTTGCTTGCCATGAGGGTGTCTCCTCAGTGCAGGTGCTCCTTATCCCGACACATTGCAGGCCCATTAGCTAATGCATTGTCCTGTGTTTGGACATGTGTGCCACTCCACATGACAGGCAGTGGGTCAGATGTGTTGCCAACTGTGTCATCATCATGGTACGGATGGCCATGTGACAGGTGGCATGATTCAAGTTTTTAGTCAAGAAGTATTGTACCTTGGCACTCACTACACTTGTCAACATGTCTCAATTTTTGATATGCTTCATTTTGCTAGTTGGTTGTGAAGGACAATAATGTGCCCGCATGACAGATGTCTCCCAGGGAAGTGCAAAAGAAAGTACTTTTACACTTTCCGTGGACACGCTGGCACATTTTACAAAAAGGCACAGTTTGATTACCACTTGTTTTCTGATTATACATATCCATGTTCACACAGTGTGTTTCCATGTGTGTAAGTCCTTGGTTGTTGCTGATACCAACTTACGAGTGTCACGTCATCCAGACCACCGTGGTGCCATGAATATGTACTTACTGATACCCCATTTCTTCTTTACAGTGGCTTATTAGAATTCAGCTGGCAGCTCATACAATGACTGTGTAAATGTATTTTTGGGTGCACCTCATTGTGTGACTTCTGTCATACAGGCAGATGTGTGTTCTGTTCACAAAGTGGCACATTCACACATTCTAAACATGTACATTGTGTAAAGTGTTGTGAGTCCCAAGGGATCGCAATGTTTTGGTTATGGTTTCCAAAGTACTCACAGGTCTCAGAGTGTGGGGACACCGTCAGCATTGAGGTGTGTTATTTGGCCTTGGATGCACCAATACTGTTTCGTTCACAGTGAACAAGAGGTGGCATGGCTTCATAGTCTTGCTGTGCTCAACTGTCCCCAGACACTAGTTCCTCAGTATAATTCAATATCAAGTTATTTGCTGTTGTGTCATAATCTCCCTTGTTTCCAAGTGGCATGGTGGGTCAACCAACTGGGGAGTGCAGGGTTACATATGTGCGGACTATTCTAGATGTTACTCATGATGCATTTCCTGATATGCACTGTGACATTTTTGTTTGGACTCATGTGTCTGTTGTATACAGGTGACTGATTATTTTCTGTATCTTCACCTTGCCCACAGCATCATCGGAGGACACCGAGGGAGACACCTGCACGGACGTGGGGGAGGGATCCAGCACTGCTGCCACCACTGCTGCCAAGTCTGCGGGAGCAAGTGGCACGGAGGGCGAGGGGAGTCAGGCTGAGGACCTATCTAGTGACAACACTGACTACGACGCTGATGGGTCTGAGGCTGAACTCCTCGAGGGGGCGGAGGCTGCTATGACACCTGGCAGCAGCACTACATCTGTCACCGCCCTCTCCATTCCCATCACCACCCTCCCAGTTGCTCCGGTCCCTTCTGTCCATGCTAGGCAACACCGTGTCTCCTTCGTGCCAGGCACCGCACCCCCTGCCCCTGTCCCCCCTGCTGCCCTCACTGCAGAGACTGTGGACATTCTGCGGCAGTTTCAGGTTGGCCAGACATCGATGTTGAATGTCCTCAATGGCCACACCCGAATGATGACACAGATGGTGTCGTACATGGAGGGCATGTCATCAGCGATGTCTGACCAATGGATGTTGCTGAGGTCCATGGACTCTTCACTGACGGCAGCAGTGAGTCTCCTGCAGCGCTTCGTCCCCCCCTACCCCTGCACCATCCACACTTCCCACTCCCATACCTGTCCCAAGCACACACAGACATTCCCAAGCACGCACCCCACCAGAAACAGGCAGCACACCACCACGTAAGGGCAAGCGCACTCCTCCTGGCACGCACACTCAGGGGGATGAAGGCACACCCACTGGGTCTGGGACACACAGGCATACACGCAGCCACAGTCCGAGACTGCATGCCGCACTACCCAGTCCCTCCAAAGGCACTCCCCTCAGCTCCCCTACCACACAACCTGACAAGGAGGCCTACTTGGCTGTGCTGGGCCTCAGCCCCTCTGGCTCTCCAGCCCGCAAACGGGAACGGCACTCCACGGGTAGGGGAGTTGAGTCCCGCCCTTTCCCCCCCTCCCCCAGTTGCGCTGCACCCCATCACTCCGACCCCCCTCTCCTTTGAGCCTGTGTTTTCTTCGGGTGAAGGGGAGACGCTGGACGACCTGGCAGCAGTGTGCAGCGCCGAGCTGACCTCCACCTTTGGCGCTGCCCCACCCCCTGTGGTGGAGGCATCTGTCCCTGCACCCACCACACCTACCCTTACACCTCCTGTCCCTGCAGTGCCTGGTCCTTCCCCACATGATGCCCCTCCCCAGTCGACGAACCTGAGGGTTCTAATGTGCAGGCAAGCTAGGGGAGACGCGTGGCCATGTGTCCCCCCCAAGGACTTCTGATCTGGACTGGCCATGTGCCTTTGTAAATAGTGTCCTTTAATGTTGAATAAAGCATTTTCTTTTCACTTTGAACACAATTGCATTTCAGGTATTGATGTGGGTGCTGATGCTCCCGGAGTTGGGGTTGTGGTAATGTGTTATGTTTCAGGAAAAAGTTGGAGTCTGATGCTCATGGGGTGGACCATGGTATCTGCGTGCCATCACAATGTCTCTGCAAAGTATCTTTGCTCGTGTGTGCTATTTGTGTTTGGAGACATTGTCCCAAGGAGTGTTCCTTCCTCTGTGGCACCTGACATCTTCCCTGCAGGGAGTTGCACTTTTGTTGTGCTTCCCTGGGTCTACATTTCCTTTGTTGGTGACGGATCCCTTCAACTATGGCCATGCCTGCTCAGCAATGTCTCCGGCTGCATCGTCTGCGCCATCCTTGCTAGTCACTGTACTTGTGTATTGAGTATGTTGTCATGCCTTAATGGTGACATTCAGCGTTTTCCGCACTATGCATGTGTGTTATCCCAGCCTAGCACACAATTAGTACTTGTTCTGCAGGGTATTTGGGCACCTGACTGACAATTGTGGGCATTGTATCTGTGGGAAGTCCACCCTATTCCTTCCATGAGAGGCAACATCTTGGTGGATGTCCCAGCACCTGTACATTCCTATCAGTCCTGAGATGTGCGTGACAGTGTGTGTTCCCTTTGGCTCTCTTAGTGTAGTGGGCATTGACATGACTATACAATCTTGTGGCATGATCTCTGTGTGTGTATTGTGCTGCATCCGCCAGGGGTGGGTATGCATGTGTCATTTGTCCTCACACCCACATGTGTTGTGTCATGCAGTGGGGGAAGGACATCCATCCTCATGGGAGTGGGACACTGCTGTCAGTGATATGTTGTCATGGCACTATCAACATAGTCGAACATTAGGGATGCATACATACACCCATGGAGTTGTGCTCATCTGATCATGATGTACACACCCCCATGACTCTGGCCACTGCTGGGAGTGATATGCACCCACCCCTCACATGTCTCTGTCCACTGCTGGTATTCCTCTGCACCCACCCCTCACATGTCTCTGTCCACTGCTGGTATTCCTCTGCACCCACCCCTCACATGTCTCTGTCCACTGCTGGGAGTGATAGGCACCCACCCCCATGTCTCTGTCCACTGATGGGAGTGATAGGCACCCACCCCTCACATGTCTCTGTCCACTGCTGTGAGTGATAGGCACCCACCCCTCACATGTCTCTGTCCACTGCTGGTATTCCTCTGCACCCACCCCTCACATGTCTCTGTCCACTGCTGGTTTTCCTCTGCACCCACCCCTCACATGTCTCTGTCCACTGCTGGGAGTGATAGGCACCCACCCCCATGTCTCTGTCCACTGATGGGAGTGATTGGCACCCAGCCCTCACATGTCTCTGTCCACTGCTGGGAGTGATAGGCACCCACCCCTCACATATCTCTGTCCACTGCTGGGAGTGATAGGCACCCACCCCCATGTCTCTGTCCACTGCTGGTATTCCTCTGCACCCACCCCTTACATGTCTCTGTCCACTGCTGGTATTCCTCTGCACCCACCCCTCACATGTCTCTGTCCACTACTGGTATGCCTCTGCACCCACCCCTCAAATGTCTCTGTCCACTGCTGGGAATGATAGCCACCCACCCCTCACATGCCTCTGTCCACTGCTGGGACTCCTAGGCAGACACCCACCCACCCACCCGCACCCTTGATGCTGTACACTGCTGTCCTGGCCATGAACACACCCCAATATACTTGTTATATGCTGCACCAGGCCCTAAGCCAACATTCGTGGCGTGTATACTCCTTGTATCACTAATGTAATGGTGCCCTAGAGGTGCGGGTGATGCGGTCCGTACCCCCGCTCTGAGGGCGTGGGTACGGCCCGTACCACCATTGTAGTGGTGATGTAGGAGTACGCACCGTACCCACGTCCTGAGGGCGTGGGTACGGCCCGTACCACCATTGGAGTGGTGATGTAGGGGTACGCGCCGTACCCACGCCCACAGAGCGTGGGTACGGCCCGTACAGTGCGTACTCCTACATCACCACTACAATGGTGGTACGGGCCGTACCCATGCCCTCAGGGCGTGTGTACGGCCCGTACCACGCGTAGCCCTGCATCACCACTCCAATGGTGGTACGGGCCGAGCCACGCTCGGAGGGCGTGGGTACGGCCCGTACCACCATTGGAGTGGTGATGTAGGGGTACACATGGTACGGGCCGTACCGACGCTCTGAGGGCGTGGGTACGGCGTGTACACCTACATCACCACTACAATGGTGGCACGGGCCGTACCCACGCTCGGAGGGCATGGTTACGGGCCGTACCACCATTGTAGTGGTGACGGGTACGCGTAAGCGGGGATTGGTGGACACGCCCCCCGAAGTGACCAGACCCTGGAGGTAATCTATGGGCAGTATATGGTATTTTTAAAATTAGGTAGAGGTTATGTTTCCGGCCCCTCACCCCCACTTTGCCCCTGGGTGTTGTGCTGACATTCTGCGGCGTGCGCGGCGGTTTCAGTGCACCAGGTCGTAGGCTAAGAGGGCCGGGATGACACGTAGGATGGGGTCCATGGCTGTCCGTCGCGTACCGCTGCTCCTTATTCGCGTCGTCCTCAATTTCCCGGGAGTTTTTGGCTGCCGTAAAAAATGATCCGTGCGGAGTGACGTAGGCACGAATTGTACTTGCTGGTCCGTAGAACGCTGCCTGACTCCGTCCGGACATCACGTACGCGATGTCCCGGATCGGAATTGTGGGTAATTTTTTCGTCGCAAGTAGTTTTTTACGAATTGTACGGAAATGGTATTTCTGTACGAATCGTACTTGCTGGTTTGTAAGGTGCATTTCCCGGGTACGAGTCGTACGGAGAATACACTCCGTACGACCATTCGTAACCGGGTTTTACAGGATCGGAATCGGCACCTAGGTGTCAGGAGAGTCAGAACAGCCATTGATGCTTGTTTCATTGGTTCAGATTACATGCAGTTGATAGACAGATGAACAAATGGAAACGGGCAAATGAATCTCCCGGCAGAGAAGAACCAAAACCAATCTCTTAACTTGAAATGTATATCTTATGTGAATGAAGTAATGCGCCACACTAGTGCCTGGTCGTTTTTTGCGCCTTTATTGAGAGAACACCGAGAAGCAAGGCCTATTCAAATAGCACAATGTAAAATCAACTCAGAATTGTCTAAGTGATAAAATGGAGTCTGGTTATCATATGAGGATAGCATATATTAAAGTACGATTCTTTAATAGTCTTTAACCTAACCAGAATCTTGATATTTGGTTAAAATATCTTTAAATTTGAAAGGGTGGCTTAAGCATGTGTCCTGTGGAAATTCATTTGTTTGACATCATTCCAATGCTTTTCATTAATCAATTACAATAATGTAATGATTACATTACGTCACCGATGTATTTTTAAAAAAAAAAAATTAACAGAAGCAAACACTGTAGAAACAATAACAGTATCATTTAGACTTTTACTTACAAAAACTTATGAATAAACTGCACATGTTACTGTAAAACTTCACACACGTATTTGCGCCCTATGTATTACCTAATTGTTTTTTAAAAAGGAGAATGAGGAATTAAAATAGCATTTGCTCCCCATTTAAATATGTTATTTACTTATTTCTTCGCAGCTAGTGTGAGTGTAATACCCAAGCAAGCACAATTTGTGTTGAGCGCAAGAACATTGGAACACTCTTTGCTATAGTTAGCAATACTTCAATCAGAGCAGCTGGCATAATCGCCCATTTCGTCGGGTTTTTTGCATGGATTATAAATCCACTGTCTTTAGAACTCCGAGGGATTAGTTGGTCAGTTTCTGTCACATGTGGCAGTTCATTATATGTGTAAATGATGTTTGAGGATGCAACGTGTATTATTTTGAAAAAAATACAGCAGCTGCAGACTAAAAGTTGAAAAATTAACAGGTAAAACCTGAACCCTGTGTTCGGGTTCTGTCAGTTGAAGTTGGAATAAATTGTGTTCACCCACTTTTAAACCAGGTTGTGGCCACAATAAGCATGCAGTACAAGCTTAAGTGGGTTAGAGCATGTCACTTCAATGAATCTAAATAAAACCAAGTTGGAAACTGTATAGCTCACTAAATATCTGACCCTTTTCATTAAAGATGCTTTCTGGAACACAACCCATATATCACTCATGCAAATTAGGTTCCCTTACACTACAGAACTTGAAATGATTGTGGACTTTGTAAATAATGGCAGGGATATTATATATATATATATATATATATATATATATATATATATATATATATATATATATATATATATATTACCTACTGGCGGTCGCCAGTAGGTAGTTATAGTTAGGACCCCTTTTCCATAGGAAATCCGCAACATTCTATTTTGAATAACTTTGGCGCCGGTCGATGAATCCTCGCGAATTTCTCAAAATAGGTGGGGCGCTACGCTCCGCTCCTACCCTGAAAGTCTCGGGGGGATTCGTCAAGCGGGGGCTGAGATAAAAGGGGGGTCCCAAAACGCGTTTTTCCCATGCATTTTTCCATAGGACCTTTAGACAGAGCTACAGCCCGAACGGCTGAACAGAATTACTAGAAATTTGGCAGAGAGGAAGTCCCTATGTCAAGGAAGTGCCTTTTGTAGGTTTGGTGTAAATCTGTTCAGTAGATTCTGAGAAAATAGCCTTTAAATCAATATATATATCTGAGCCCGCTTACGGTACGCTTACCGTACGCTTACCGTACGCGTACGGTGGCGTGCGCGAGCGCGATTCTGATTGGCTCTTAGATCTTAGTAAACATTCGAATCGGCCGAAACCAGGAAGCGGCGTCCGCCATTTTGTCTCTCGCACTGAGTGTTATTTATCAAACATGATGCCCAAAAACATGTTACGGGGCTGTTTTGACAACTCCCTCCCACATAGTCATGTTGAGGGAGTCCCCAAACATCCCCCAAGAGCAAAAACGGTTTTATTTTTTTTTCGGCAATTTCGCCGAGTACGCTTACCGTACGCTTACCGTAAGCGTACGGTAAAAAATAGAAATAAAAAAAACACTATCCACACTTACCCCACCCCCTGTGCTTTTGGTGGCCGTAGGCCACCAAATGTACAGGGCTTATTACATCAGTAAAAAAACTATATTTTGGCAACATGAAATTATAAAATCGAAATAAAAAAAACACTATCCACATTGACCCCACCCCCTGTGCTTTTGGTGGCCGAATGCCACCAAATGTACAGGGCTTATTAAAGTTGATAAAAACCGTGCACGGAACGCACTGCGTTAAGTGGGCGCGCACGCCTCGAATGGCGTAAAGTAACTTAGCATTTAAAAAAACGTACAAATTCACTGAAAAAACCATAGGTTTCACACACGTTATAGTTAGGAATTAGCATTTAAAAAACCTTGCAAATTCACTGAAAAAACCATAGGTTTCACACATGTTATAGTTAGCGGAAATTTTACTGATAAAAAACCAATGAAATTGCCCCGTTATAGTTAGTGCTGGCAACTATAACTCACGCGACCGCAATCTTCTGCTGATGACATATGTGTCTTTATAAAAAAAAATATTTGTAATATATGTATAGCTAAAAATGTATGGAAGAAGACATGGGCAAATAAGTGTCTAAATACAGTATTAGCATCAGCAGAGGATTGCGGTCGCGTGAGTTATAGTTGCCAGCACTAACTATAACGGGGCAATTTCATTGGTTTTTTATCAGTAAAATTTCCGCTAACTATAACATGTGTGAAACCTATGGTTTTTTCAGTGAATATATATATATATATATATATATATATATATATATACATATCTATATTCACCGAAAAAACATAGGTTTCATGCACGTTATAGTTAGGAATTAGCATTTAAAAAACCTTAGAAATTCACTGAAAAAAACATAGGTTTCAGGGGCGTTATAGTTAGCTGGACATTTCCCTCGTACAAAACCCTAGAAATTCCCCTGTTATAGTTAGTTCAGCTAACTATAACTCGCGCCCCCGCAATGCAATGCTGATGACATCACATATTACATCACTCATGACATGGTCAGTGACATCACTGATGACATACACTGATGACATCTCAAATGACATCACTGATGACATCACTGATGACATCATCCATGCGACAAAATAGTGCACCTTCTCACACCCTAATATAACCTTTGATACACCGACTCAAAATTTCAAACGGCCATTTTGACAACCATAGATACTCCAATACCAATAACTACACACCCACTCTTTGACTTTTAGGTCTACATACATGTCCACTCACTCACCTGTACAGTCACTCATACTTACAGTCACTCTGTGCATTTATACAGCTATATAGACACTCACACACCGCCAATCATCCATTGAGGTACTGACACATCTAGTCAGTCATGCAAATAATTCAATTTACTCAGCTATACAGTTAAACACACTCAAGTTCACTTACTCATAAAAATACTAACACATTCTGTGTCTTCCTGCAGAAAAACAAACAGCACATGACACAGATATCCTTGCACTATGGCGCATACAGCCACTCCCAAAATCACACACTCTCACATATAGATAGTTATATACTCTTACACACATATACACTGCGTTTCACATATGTAGTTACTGACACATGTACAACTGAGATATACATTCAATCACTAACACACCCTTACATACAGTCACCCAACCATACAGTCCATCACAGATGCACTCTTAAAACCATGCACCCATAGAATCACCCACTCACACATCTAGTCACAGAGTCACACAGACTCTACCCACACAAACACTCAGGCACCCATACAGATACTCAGACAACCAACCAATAACCCATATAGACACTCATATAGCTATTCACAAAACCATGCAGCCACTTATACACCAACACACAGACACATACAGACATTCACACAGTTTAGTCACTAGTCTGCAGTAAGATACATTTAATGACTCACTTATAGAGTCAGTTACGCACCTAGAAAAGCATCCATTCACACACTTGTACACCCACTTATTCTTCAACAGGCCTTTCCCTATATATATTAAACATATTAAAACTGTTCAGAAACACATACTCAATGGATGATGTCCTCAGTGATGTCATCAGTGATGTCATTTGAGATGTCATCAGTGATGTCATCAGTGATGTCACTGACCATGTCATGAGTGATGTAATATGTGACGTCATCAGCAGTGCATTGCAGGGGCGCAAGTTATAGTTAGCTGAACTAACTATAACAGGGGAATTTCTAGGGTTTTGTACGAGGGAAATGTCCAGCTAACTATAACGTCCCTGAAACCTATGTTTTTTTCAGTGAATTTCTAAGGTTTTTTAAATGCTAATTCCTAACTATAACGTGCATGAAACCTATGGTTTTTTCAGTGAATTTCAAAGGTTTTTTAAATGCTAATTCCTATCTATAACGTATCTATAAAGATATCATGAAAAGCATTCTTTTTTAAAAGTAGGGTGCACATTAGTTTTGTGGAAAAGCATCTTTGTGATTGGTTAAGAAAAAGCAGTTTCAACGTGGAGTACATATCATAGGATAAAATTTGCTCAGCTCAACCACACCTGCTACTTGCATTTGGAAGGCACTGTTCGAACTTAAAACAATCGTGAAGTTTTAACCTGCACGTGTCGTTAAATGTTCAAGAAAATGTTGCAAAAAAATATTGTTAAGTTTTAAAAAATTGATGAACTTTTAACCTGCACGTGTTGTAGAATGTTCTAGAAAGTGTGTTGATAGAATAAGTTGCACTTCTGACTTCTATGTGTTGTTGAATATTAAAAAAACGGTTAATATGGAAAATTAAAAAGAAACCAATAGAGAAGTTTTGAAACCTAAAAGAATCAAGGAACTATTCTAATTTATTCTTTACATATATTTATGTGTGGAGCAACAAAATTATAGACACAACAGCAACAGGAAGAGGAAGAAGCAGGGAGTGGGGGCATGGGGGGAGATGGGCAGAATGGCACACGTGCACAATTAAGTACAACACACATATAGACTAACAATGGCCAAAATGAAACACACCAACAAGGAGCACAAGTCACACAACCCGCCAACATCACACCACTGAACGAGCATAGAAGTGAAAACCACGCTGCATTCATACAGGATGTGTACAAAGGCCAGTCGTTAGTGTTGTGGGATGTCTGCGACCTAGCATGTGGCACATGATCGAGTTCACTGTGTGTTGTGTTGCCAAACAGCTTTCTCCTCCCCCCCATGGGCCCCCACACTTTTGTACGGTGCGCTGTTGTATCTCGTGCACTCGTACGGCACACCATTGTAATGCCTATTTGCGCATGTCCTGCTGCATTCCAACTACACCATCACAGTGCCGTTTGGAGGTGGTGCATGCCACTTTACAACAACGACTGCTGCGGCTCTTGTAGCAGGCCACACCAGAACACAGAGACACACTTACCTCACTTCCTGTACACGGACATGTCCGAGACACCCCGTTCCCTTTGCTGGATAGGCACACCCCTGCACTGACCTGTGAACCCCAGACCAGCACACGCCAGTTGTGCATGCAGGAGGATGCGTGCGTAGCTACACGTCCAGGCTCACTGCCAACGCTGAGGTGACAGCACACTGTGATGTTGCAGGGCTTGTGCCTATCATGCTAAGACAATGACCACAGGGACACACTTGCTAAGATGTGGGTTTGGGGGGCATTGGCGGTCCTGGAGTTGTTGAGATGAGTCTTCTGGCCCTCATGGGTATCCCTGTATCATGCTCATTGACTCTATGGCACCTGCGGGTGTTCTGGTGTGGCTCTTGGCTGTGTTCCCTTTCATGGTGCAGGTAGTTGTCCTACTTAACACCAGCAGAAAGCAGGTGTAAATCCCTGGTGCTAACGTGTCTTATCGCCGGAATTTGTTTCGCATTGCAATTGGTGTGAAAGTTGTGATGTGATTTTTTTCGTGTGCAGAACAATATACGAACTGAGCAGTGTATCTCGTCAAGATCCAACACCTGACGCACTATTCCCAATCAATATAAATACAATGAGATTTCTTAATAGATTTTATGTGTACACTGTAAGTGCAGCCGATACCTCAGTGCAATTCAATACAGGATTTTAGTATTTAGAATAAATCGGAAAAGTGCGCCTCGTGTCTTTTTGCACGGGAACGGCTAGTCTCCATTTCATTATCAGCACTTTAACAGAAGTAAAGTTGAGATAAATCTAACACACTATTCAGAAGTTGGTGCAAACTGCAGATATCACCAGTATTCCAGCGATAAGTGCCCCAAAATTTAACACCATGATGGGCTTCATCAAATAACAGTAATAAGAACAAGAAAGATTCACACAGCAGTTAAGAGAACAACCAAAAACATTATTAATTTGTTTTTCAAACTTTATTTTTTATAATGTAAATGTCAAATGTCAAGGTACTTATAGAGCGCACTGTCACCAGACGGCCACCTTGTGGTGTCGCCCTTGCGGTTTCCTGGCACTGATACTCATACCGCTGTGGAACCCCTAATGGCATTCCCTGTGAAGTGTCCACTCCTGGGCACCCCCAGGGTGAAGCCAGGCATCCTTAGCACTGGTGGGGCAGTTGTGGAAGCTAAGCAAGCTATTGCCCAGAGTTGCAGCGTGGGGCCCATGATTAGAATAGGCACCGAGGCAAGAATAGACAGGTCCGAGGAAATTGAGCCCGAGCCCTGCCGAGGCGAGAATCAAACCCTGGTCCTTGGCCAGAACTCTGCTTCAGGGTCTGCCGCTCTAACCATTGAGCCACACTCCTCCTCCATCATAAATATGTAAACGATAAACTATTTTCAAACTTTATTTTTTTATTAACATATATATGAACGATAAACTAATGAACAAAATGTATCAACAATAATACAAAACAACAAGGCAGAACACTCCTGTGGGGACCATGGATGTCGACGACAGATCTGGAAAATCAGAAAGATTGTTAAAAAAAAAACAACATGCTATTCTCAACAAAATACCACAAGAAACAAATCACAGATATATCAAATTCATACAGCTAACAAAATTTTATAAGTTTAACTTACAAAAACTGTAAATGTTGGCGCTTTAAAATATTTACCGAATCTGAGGAATTTTTTTTGCAGAAGGCACCACGCCCACAACGTTTTTCTTCAGTGGTGAGGAAATTTTTTACTTTTCCCAAGGGGCAAACAAAGACCAATGCCACCTTGGTCACGTGCAAGATTTGCAAAAGAGTTCTGTCAAGAGGGGATCCTAACAAGATATACTCGTACGGCATGGCAAGTATGATGAAACACCTAAGGACCCTTCATCCGAACAATCTTGCACGAGAAGAGTGCAAACAGATGAGAAACACTCCTATTCTGTATCTGTAAAAAAGAATCACAAATAAATGTATATTAATAACTTTCAAAATTATACTATTCCATTACTGTACAAACACATTTTATATAAATACTGACTAAGAAACTATGTCCTTGAACCACAAGTGTGACTATGGTTAAAACACTACATGCATAGTGCATACTACTTTGAAGCAGTTCATGCCCTAAAGCCTACCTCACTAAAACTCTACATGCTAACTGACCAAATGATTACAGTACTATAAGGAGACACACTGGGTGAGTGACAGGGTGTTTGCTAGAAGAGTATGAATACTAACTAGGGAATTGAAGGTGTGAAACACAACTGTGTAGGTGATTAGAGGACTGCATCCATACTGCATAGGCATTTAAAGCAGTCCATGTGCTAAGGCCTGGCTCACTGCATGACTACTTGGGTACTGACTGAATGATTAGAGTACAGCAAGGAGAGTGTCTTGGTGAATTTATAAGTGGTAGGGTTTTGGCGCAGGGAATTGATTAGTACTTGATACTGAATGGGTCACTAGAAGATTGCAAAGGCAGTGACAGGATGTTTGCTGGACTGTATGGATACTGACTAGGGAATTGAAGGTGTGAAAGACAAGTGTCTAGGTGGTTAGAAGACTGCATGCATAGTGGATAGGGGTTTGAAGCAGTCCATGTGCTAAGGCCTGGCTCAGTGCATGAATACTTAGGCACTGACTGGATGATTAGAGTACTGCAAAGAGAGTGTCTTGGTGAATTTATAAGTGTTTAGGTTTTGGCACAGTGAATGGATTAGTACATGATGCTTAATAGGTCACTAGAAGACTGCAAAGGGAGTGACAGGGTGTTTCCTGGAAGTGTATGGATACTGACTAGGGAATTGAAGGTGTGAAAGACAATTGTGTAGGTGGTTAGAGGACTGCATGCATAGTGGATAGGGGTTTGAAGCAGTCCATATACTAAGGCCTGGGTCCCTGGATGAGTACTTGGGTACTGACTGAATGATTAGAGTACTGCAAGGAGAGTGCCTGGGTGAATTTATTAGGGTTTGGTGCAGTGAATGCATTAGTACATGCTGCTGAATGGGTCACTAGAGGAGGGCAACGGGAGTGACAGGGTGTTTGCTGGAAGTGAATGGATACTGACTGGGGAATTGAAGGTGTGAAAGACAAGTGTGTAGGTGCTTAGAGGACTGCATGCATAGTTGATAGGGGTTTGAAGAAGTCCGTGTGCTAAGACCTGGCTCAGTGCATGAATACTTAGGCAGTGACTGAATCATTAGAGTACTGGAAAGAGAGTGTCTTGGTGAATTTATAAGTGTTTGGGTTTTGGCACAGTGAATGGATTAGTACATGCTGTTGAATGGGTCTCTAGAGGACTGCAAAGGAACTGACAGGGTGTTTCCTGGAAGTGTATGGATACTGACTAGGGAATTGAAGGTGTAAAAGACAAGTGTATAGTATGTTAGAACACTACATGCATACTGCATAGACATTTGAAGCAATCTATTTGGTACTTAGAAACTGACTAAATAATCAGACTACTTCTAGGACAGTGCTTAGGTAAAACTTTTACATTTTCAGTTCTGCCACAGTGAACAGAATAGTACATGGTACTGCACCTTAGTGTCAAACCCTGACTCATTTTATCAATGCATAAGCAAAGACTAGCTTCTAATGCTACTAAAACTTGACAACATTACAGGTTTTAAAAGAGTTATCTGCTAAACAATACACGATGTTACCAAATGCTTCTCTCACAGTGCTTCAAAAATGCACACAGACTCGCAGTGTGATTCTAGACAACAACCACTATACCTAGGAGTTTACCAAAAATCATTCACTACTGTGGAAGTCGTAAGGGAACTGCACACAATCTTCATATTTCAGGACTGCACTTTTGTGTCAAAGCCTGACTAATTTAATCAAAGCATAAGCAAAGACTGGCTTCTAATGCTACTAAAACTTGACAACATGACTGGTTTTAAAACAGTTATCTGTCAGCAAATACACGATGTTACCAAATGCTTCTCTCACAATCCTTACCCAAATGCACACAGCCTCACAGTGTGATTTTATACAAGCAACACTATCCTAGGAGTTTACCAAAACTCATTTACTAGTCTAGAAGAGTTAATGGTACTGCACACAATCTACAATTTAAGTACAGCACATCAGTGTCAAAGCATGACTCATTTAATCAACGCATAAGCAAAGACTGGATTCTAATGCTACTAAAACTTCACAACATGACAGGTTTTAAAACAGTTATCTGTCAGCAAATACATGATGTTACCAAATGCTTCTCTCACAGTGATGCCAAATACACACTAACTCACAGTGTGATTCTAGACAACAACCACTATCCCTAGGAGTTTACCAAAACTCATTCACTACAGTTCAAGTGGTAAGGGAACTGCACACAATCTACATATTTCACGACTGCAATTTACTGTCAATGCCTGACTCATTTAATGAAAGCATAAGCCATAACTGTCTTCTAATGCTACTAAAACTTGACAACATGATATGTTTTAAAACAGTTATCTGTCAGCAAATACACGATGTTACCAAACACTTCTCTCACAGTGGTTCCCAAATGCACACAGACACACAGTGTGATTCTAGACAACAACCACTATACCTAGGAGTTTACCAAAAATCATTCACTACTGTGCAAGTGGTAAGGGAACTGCACACAATCTTCATATTTCAGGACTGCACTTTTGTGTCAAAGCCTGACTCATTTAATCAAAGCATAAGCAAGTCAAGTCAAGTCAAAAGAACTTTATTTCGGAGAATCTCTCCATAAAAGGTACATAAAATAGAAATATAAATACATTTAAAATCATACATTGGATAGTTAAAAAGTGTTAAAAAGATTGGAACATTAGAACACCAGGAGAGCGATATATCTGCTAATTACATAAAATCATGTGCAATTTAACCCAGTACAAAATTAATCAGGTTAGCATTTTCAGGTACCGCTTTCTCTTGTGCCAGAAAGCCCCCAGAAATTTGGCCACAGCAAACACAATGTAAGCAGCCATTTCACTCTTAAGAATTCTGAAGGCTTCGTGGCACCTGGTAAAGCCCAAATTCCTACAAACGGGAGTGATCCATTTTCTGCGCGCCTCACTATAGCCCGGACAAAAAAATATGATGTGCAGCTCAGTTTCATCGCCTACTCTGCATGCCGGGCAAGTACTGGGTGCAGACACAGACCAGTGACTAGTGAGTGCACGTACCGGCAGGGACCCGTGCCTCCATTGTAGATAAAGCTTCCTAATTAGTACAGGGTAAATATTGTCCAGGATTAATTCAAAGCTGTAGGCATTTTTAATGCAAAGGAATTGGTACTTTAGAGACCCTAGGGTTATAGAAGGTCGGAATGTAGGAACCTTAGAATTATAATACAATTTGGTTAAGACCTTTTTAGGAAGCCTGGGGCAAGCATCCAGGGGGTCGTTCCAAAGAGCATCGAGACCTAGGCCCACCAGATTGTTCCTTACAAATTTGAACCAGGCAATGTTCCCCGAATTTGGAAGACTAAGGACTTCCTGCAAACCCTGTCTGTAATGGATCAATTCAGGTACAGCCCATAATCTACGCCAATAAATCAGTGGGCGAAGCGCCACTTCTTCTTCCAGGGGTCTGATGCCTAGGTCAAGTCTTAATGGCATTAAAGGTGTACTTTGAGGAAGGGCTACTAGGCACCTAAGAAACCTATTCTCCTCTTTAGTCAGACTAGCCAAGACTTTGTGACCCCACAATTCGCTGCCATAGATTACGGCTCCTCTGGCTTGCACCCTGTAGATGTGGAGCGGGGGGCCTATGGGTTTGAGGGTCGACCTATTCTTCCCCACCATCCTTAGTATCCCACCCACATGTTGCGCTAGTTTCAGCTTTGCTTTCTCCTGGTGCGGACCCCACCCCAATTCCTCATTAAGGGTTACACCAAGATATTCAAAGGTGTTGACTCGTTCTAGCGTGTTGTTCCCTATGCGTAGGATACGGTGGAACCTGGGTGGCGGATTGAAGGCCATAAATTTAGTCTTTAGAGTATTAATCTCCAATCCGTGCTCTCTACAAAAGTCCCCAAAGCCGTCCAGCACACGCTGGATTCCCATCGGCGACTTGGAGAGAAGGAGGGTATCATCCGCAAACATAATTGCCGGAACCCTCCTTCCCGCCAGCTGTGGGACGTCGGAATTGGGGACCCTATTGAGGTGATCGATAACCCCGTTGACAAAGAGGCAAAACAGGGTCGGTGCAAGTACACACCCCTGTCTTACCCCTCTGTCAACGGGGAACTTGTTTGATAGGGCGCCATGCCTACCACACCTCACTTGAGCATAGGTGTTGGTGTGGAGGCGGATGATCATTGACAAAAGATCACCAGGCACCCCCGCTCTAGCCAACACTTCCCACAGCTTACCACGTGGCACCAGGTCGAAGGCTGCCCTTAGGTCCACAAATACAGTATAGAGGCTGCCACCCTCCAACTGTACTGTTTTCCAGTATAAAAGGGACAGTCTAAAGACCTGGTCTATGGTGGAAGTCTTTTGCCGAAACCCAGCCTGGAGGGGGCTCAAAATATCCCTGTCTTCGATCCAGTCCAAGAGGCGATCCAACAGAAGCCTCGCAAAAAGCTTCTGAGGGACGTCTATCAGACTGATCGGTCTGTAATTAGCCGGGATTAAAGGCGAGCCCCTTTTAAAAATAGGCACGATCTCCGCCCCAAGCCAAGTGGGGGGAACCGCCATACCATGTACAATGGCGTTAAAGAGAACCAAAAGGTAGGGGGCCCAGATTCTGACCGCATGCTTTAAAAGATCGCCCGGAATCTTATCAAGACCTGGCGCTTTTCCTGAGGAAAGGCGAGTAATTGCCATTTCCAATTCCTCCAAATTAAAGTCTCCCATCTCGGAAGAATTATCAGTGGTTAGGGCGGCTAATGCCCCAACCTGGGTTCCTAAATGGTCCAGCCCAGCCGCACTGTAGAGCAATGTAAAATGTTCCTCCCACACTTCAGGCGCGATGTTTCCCTCTATAGCCAAAACGGGCTCAACTGAGCCATGTTTGACTATTTGCCAGAATTTCCTTGGGTCTCTGATTTTGAGTGCGGTTGACATTTCTGACCAGTTCTCCCAGTCCCAGTCCATTTTGGCATTTTCAAGAAGGAGCTTATAAGCAGCCCGCTTTTCCCTAATTACCGATAAAGCCTCCTTATTTTTAAATGCCCGGAGAAGGTCTGCCTTGGCTTTCCTACAGCTGGCGTTGAACCATGAGGCTCTTTCTCTCCTCACTTTCCTGTCCCGAACCACAGGGTTCAATACCTCGGCAAGATTGTTACACAGGGTCTGATGAATGTCCCCAAGGGAAGTGCACCCGTAAGGCGAGGGCAATAGTGGGAGAAGTCTTCCCACCTTTTCGAGGGCTGATGCCACCAGCTCGTAAATGGTCCTGATACAGTTTGGTTTCTCTAGGAGCTTGTCCCACCTTATTCTCCGCCTATTGCTAGATAAGGTAAAACTTGGGGCGCTTACTCTATTTTCTGGGACAACAACATTAAGAAAGCCATCAACAGCCAAAGAGAGAATCAGGCCATTGTGGTCACTGTCGAACCTGGGGGCTATTTTAAAATCTAAGACTAGTTTCCAGTCCTGAAGTTTGATCATTATGTAGTCTATCCGGGACTCCTGGCCTGGTCTATTAAAGGTTGGTTGCGGAGGTGTGTCCCCTTTGAACCTGCCATTGCAAGCTCTAAGTGAGTTTGCAAGGGTCATTGTTATTACTTGGAGTAGGAGTGGTGAGGATGACCTAACTGGCGGACCCGCAATACTTGGAATATCCCAGAGATCATCCTCCTCACTGCTAAGCCCATCCAGGTGATTCGGGAGTGGTTCGTACTGAATATTGAAGTCACCTCCAACCAGGAGTGTTGTTGAACCTGAGAGAGAGTCAAGGAATGTCACCAGGGCCTCCATTGTCCCTGAGGTGCCCGCGACTCCGACCGGTCTGGAATAAACGTTTACCAGAGTCAGGCCCATTCCAGTGGGCCAGCGTAAGACCACACACAGGATGTTGACTGAGTTGGTTTCTAGAATCTCGGCCTTGCAGCCAAGGTGGGAGCCAATCCATATTGCCAAACCACCGGACGGACGACCCTTCCCTCCCCATCTGGCTAGAACATTAAAAGTTGCAAACCCAGGGTAACAATAGTTTTCTCTAGCCCACGTCTCCTGGAACATGCATATATCATGTTTCTTTATAAAGGTTGCCCATTCACTACAATCTAATTTGTTGGACAACCCAGCAATGTTCCAAGATAGAATTTCTATTGACCTCAAAACCGTATCTGTACTTATAACAATCTCATCGGGAATACTTTGTGGTGGCACTGGGGGGGCGCGAACCCCGATACCAGAGCGTTCCCTGGCTGGGACAACCTGTGTCAAGTGGATCTGTCTTAGCAAACCCCCACCCACCGCATTTTTCCTCTCCGCCCCTAGTGCGGGCCGGGGGGGATACGTAGCTGATTCCTCCACAGACACGAAAGTTTGTTCGTGGGGCGCTGCGTAGGGATCAGGCAAAGATAGAACTAACCCGGAAGGAGTGGATTTTTGCGAAAAAGAAATCTGCGGTGGGGGAGTCAGATCAGTATCCACATCCCGAAGCTCCACAGTATTGGGCCCTTTGTTAAGGAAACTCCTCTGTCAATCGCAGTCTTCAATGCGTGATAGGCCATCGAATCTATTTGCGACTTCCAGAGGGGTAAATGGTAATCTATAGTTCGCCCTCCTTGGGCCATGTCGGTGGCTCCCAGGGAGCACTGTCACCCAATCTAGTGCATTTTCATGGACCGCAGAAGTGGGTGCATAAGTGTGACAGTGGTTATCAGTAGGTACAGGGAATGCAAAGGGATATGACGGCATTCGTGCTGGGGCCCTAGGGTATGCATTCGATAAGACTGGAGGTCTTGGATAAAAATATAACAATTCACGGGGATTAATGGACCCACTAGTGTTACCCAAAGGATAGTCGAGAATGTGGGTGACTGCTCTAGGGTCTCTAAAATTGATGATGATTATGTCCCCCTCAATATCCTTATTTCTACAGCCTAGCCAAGGGAGTCTCCAGACATGTAGAATCTCCCCGTTGACATTGAAGGGAAGGGGTCTATTTAACATGAGCCAATGCATGGTTTTATTTTAAGCTCATGGAAACCTTCTTTTTTACCCTTTTCCAGAATCGGGACTCTCGTAAGCACTACCACGTATGGGACTGCCTCTGGAGGTAAGTCAACTTGGTGCCTTGGTCGGTCTCTTGCCCTAACTAGGGGATGATTCCCACCCCTATCAATTGGGATTATTCCTAGAGTAGGGTCTGGTACTTCCTTTATCGATTCACCCACATCATTTTGTACTTGGTAATGGTGGGCTATATTGGAAGATTTGGCCAGAGACTGGCTATCAAGACCAGCCCTATCGTTTTTCCTGGTATGAATAGGGGATGAGACTAGTGCCACTGGGGGGGGCAAAACTGAATGTACATGCTCTTTGGGTACCCCCGCATATTTAGTAATGGCTATTTCTAGATCCCCTAGGCGTTGCTCTATATTTTTTAATCTTTCGATTATGGGTAGAGCGAATGACCTTATCAATTGCTCGATGCCCTCGAGAGGGGCTGGGATCGGACCTTCGTTAGGTAGGCACAGCGGGGGACAGATCGGGTCCGGAGAGGAGGGTTCGAAAAGGGTGGAAGGTCTTGTGGTCATGGTGTTTACTATAGGTAAAGGAAGTGTTACCTTTGGCAAGGATACTTTTTCTGAGATATGAATGGGTCCTTTGCCAAAGTCTGAGTGGTTAATCTCATCCCTTGGCAGATCGCCTAGCCTCTTTCTTCTTTTGGTGGGAAGGGGCCTTGGAGCTTTAGGCGCCGCGACCCTCCCCACCTTCTTGATAGTGGCTTTAACCTTAGATTGGGAAGGGATGGTAATCGTATCAATTTCCTTAATAATAGTGCTGGAAGGGAGCAAATCAGCGGAATCATGCAAACATTTGGATTTATCAGGCTCAGATTCTATGTCTCTGAGCAATACCGGAACATTGTCAGTGGCTAGTGCCTCCTGAGTGAAAGTAGGGGGACTTGGCTCAAAAGGGGTAGTAGGAAGCGAGTTATCTATAGGCATCCTGTTTTTTATACATTCTATACTCCGGCGTCGCTCGGCCCTTCGTTCAGCTAGCATAGTCTCCTTTCCATTAGCCGCAGCAGCCTTAATAAAATAATCGACCAATGTACCTTTGTTTGTACCACCAGTGATTATGGGCGTGTTTGTGGGAAAAGTCTCAGCCATGATGAATAATGCAGTTCTCTGGGACCAGACTTACGTTTGCTGGCAGGAAGAAGAAATTCCCCCGGTCCGGTCTCCTCGTGCCTCAGAGGGCCTCAGAGGGCCCGCTCTTTGCCCGGTCTTAGCCCCGTGCTGAGACCCGCGCGCGTCCCGCTAGCGCGTGTAGGCAGGGATACGTACATATAATGAGGGGCAACGGTGTTGGGGGAGGAGTCAGGAAGAGGACCAGGTGCGGCTGATCTGCTTCGTGCACAGCACCCTGGTCCTCGCAGTCCTGAATACGCCGGTTCTTGCAGGGTCAGCACACCAACAATGCCCCAAGTGGCAGCAGCAGAGTCCCGGTCCCTCGAGCGGCCCCCGCGAAGCGGGGGCCGCGAGGCGCGGTGTTAATTTCAAAAAAGCTGAAGTGGAAATCCAAGGAATCCCTCCAATGGGCAGCAGCACCAGCCAAGTTCACAGACGGAGCCCACGATGCGGGGGCTACACCGCCTGTTTAAGGTGTTGGGGGAGGAGTCAGGAAGAGGACCAGGTGCGGCTGATCTGCTTCGTGCACAGCACCCTGGTCCTCGCAGTCCTGAAAACGCCGGTTCTTGCAGGGTCAGCACACCAACAATGCCCCAAGTGGCAGCAGCAGAGTCCCGGTCCCTCGAGCGGCTCCCGCGAAGCGGGGGCCGCGAGGCGCGGTGTTAATTTCAAAAAAGCTGAAGTGGAAATCCAAGGAATCCCTCCAATGGGCAGCAGCACCAGCCAAGTTCAAAGACTTGCTTCTAATGCTACTAAAACTTGACAACATGACCGGTTTTAAAACAGGTATCTGTCAGCAAATACACGATGTTACCAAATGCTTCTCTCACAATCCTTACCCAAATGCACACAGACTCACAGTGTGATTTTAGACAATCAACACTATCCTAGGAGTTTACCAAAACTCATTCACTAGTCTAGAAGAGTTAATGGTAGTGAACACAATCTACATATTTAAGTACAGCAAATCAGTGTCAAAGCATGGCTCATTTAATCAACGCATAAGCAAAGACTGGATTCTAATGCTACTAAAACTTCCCAACATGACAGGTTTAAAAAAAGTTATCTGTCAGCAAATACATGATGTCACCAAATGCTTCTCTCACACTGATCCCAAATACACACTAACTCACACTGTGATTCTAGACAAGCACCACTATCCCTAGGAGTTTACCAAATCTCATTCACTACAGTGCAAGTGGTAAGGGAACTGCACACAATCTACATATTTCAGGACTGCACTTTTCTGTCAAAGCCTGACTCATTTAATCAAATCATAAGCCATAACTGTCTTCTAATGCTACTAAAACTTCACAACATGACAGGTTAAAACAGTTATCTGTCAGCAAATACACAATGTTACCAAATGCTTCTCTCACAATGGTTCCCAAATGCACACAGACTCACGGTGTGATTCTAGACAAACAACACTATCCCTTGCACTATACCAAAACACATTTCTTCATCTAGAAGTAAGACTACATTTTAGTATAGAAACATAACATAACTCATTTCACAAATTCAAAAACAATGACTGGTTTCTAATTCTACCAAAATATAAAAACAGCACAGTTATCTGTCTGCAAACACATGAAAAACACAAATGCTTATCACAGAATGGTTTCTACATGCACACACACTGTCAATAAGATTGCAGAGAAAGAAACTACTCCCTACACTTTAGCAGGAGAAATACATTAGTCTGATTAAAATCAAAATAGACTACATACATCCCCTCACAATTAAATAACTCATCTTTCAAGTTCTTTTGTAGATTAAGAAGTATAGCAGTCACTCACCATATTTTCTTTTACAGAATCTCTGCACTCTGCACCTCTCAGCAAAAACAAAGAATGGAAAAGTTTCCCTTTCATTTTCCACACATATACATGTAAACATCAAATCACAATCCTTCACACATAAACTCAAAAGCAAACACACATTTCTATTGGTTAAACATTTCAACCCTTTCCAACTGAAATACATTTCAACCCTTCCCCCAATCTGACTTCTGCCTGTTACCATAGAAACAGGTCATGGAACACTGCACTGAGCTCACAGGTCACAAGTTCAGTACACAATGTTACTAAACAAGACAGGAAGTGTGCTTGACTTTTCAACATATCAGTTTATCATATATAATGTTCATTACAATCTGGTTTTGTTAACCAATAATAATCATACCTTTAAAAAACAGAAATATACACCCTACCTTTCAGTGTAGAAAGTAGTCATACAACCAATGATTTCTTGTCTTTTTTCAAAAAACATTGCTTTGGATCCGCGCACCCAACGCGTGAGAATCCGTGCACCCAACGCGATAGGATGCGCGCACCGTGCCCCCTTTATATGTTTTACACACTTATTCCTCTTGCTTCTTCAGCCTCGCTTCTACCGAGGCAGAAAATGGCCCCCAACAGTTCCTGGTTTCGAATGTAGAGAGACACTCGACAGCCAATTAGCATTCAGCGTGCGATCGGGAGGGTGCGCGCTCGGTTCGGGGAGGGTGCGCGTACGGTGCGTGTCCGGTCCGCGGATCCTCCGCGGCCATAGATATTTATGTACTTTTAACTCTAATTTTCTCAGGAACTACTGAATGGATTCACACCATTTATGCAAAAGGCACGAGCCTGAACTGAGGACTACCTCTTTGCCAAATTTGGTGTCATTCCGTTCAGCGGTTCGGGCTGTAGCTGCGACAACAGATCCTATGGGAAATTGCATGGGGAAAACGCGTTTTGGGACACCCCTTTTTTCTCGGCCCCCGCTTCACGGATTACCGCAAAACTTTCAGGGTAGGAGCGGCGCGGAGCTGGGCAAAAGTTTTGAGAATTTTGCGAAGATTCGTCAATCGGCGCCAAAGATATTCCCAATAGAATGTGGCAAATTTCCTATGGAAAATAGGTTAACTATTACTATCTACTGGCGACCGCCAGTAGATAATATATAAATATATATATATATATATATATATATATATATAAATATATATATATATATATCAGCAAAGAACTCTCCTCACTCGTGTCAAACCAGCTGAGTACAAGGGAGCATGGACCACGGGATTCTTGTCAAATATCTGCTTGTTTATTCAGAGAACTCAGACAAACAAGATGGCCATTACGCGTTTCATCCCTCCTGGGGGACTTGATCACATGACGCAGATCTACCAATGGCATACGGTATTTAAAGAAACATTTTTGGGACCCCCCTTTTTTCTCGGCCCCCGCTTGACGAATCACCACAAAACTTTCAGGGTAGGAGCGGAGCGGAGCTGGCCAAAAGTTTGGAAAATTTCACGAGGATTCATCAACCGGCGCTAGACTTATTGGGAATAGAATGTTGCGGATTTCCTATGGAAAATAGGTCCTAACTATAACTATCTACTGGCGACCGCCAGTAGATAATATATATATATATATATATATATATATTACCTACTGGCGGCTGCCAGTGGGTAGTTATAGTTAGGACCTAGTTTCCATAGCAAAAGCGTTTTTTCTTTTCCCAATAACTTTGGCGCCAGTTGAAGAATCTTCGCAAAATTTTTAAAAAAGGTGGCCAGCTCCGGTCAGCTTCTTTCTTGAAAGTTTCGGGGTGATTTGTCAAGCAAGGGCTGAGAAAAAAGGGGGTCCCAAAATGCATTTTCCCCATGTTAATTTCCATAGGAAACTTTAGACAAAGTTACAGCCTGAACTGCTGAATGGAATTACACCAAATTTGGCAAAAAGGTAGGACTTGGTTCAGAAAGAGCCCTTTTTTTAAAATGGTGTATATCCGTTCAGTAGTTCCTGAGAAATTAGAAAAAGAAAAGGTTCGATATATGTCCTGCATAGGAAACTTTAGACAAAGCTACAGCCCGAACTGCTGAACGGAATTACACCAAATTTGGCAAAAAGGTAGATCTTGGTTCAGAAAGAGCCCTTTGTTTAAATGGTGTAAATCTGTTCAGTAGTTCCTGAGAAATTAGAAAAAGAAAGTTTCGATATCTGAGCACTAAGGAGGGTTTGCGCACCCTCCTGGGCACGAGCTTCACTCTGATTTGCTGCCAACACTCCAAACTAGGAAGTGTTGGCAGCCATTTTGTTACTCGGTTACCGAGTCAGAAGATAACTGTGGAAAAAAGGATGAAAAACAAGAATAGGGGGCAGGGTAGCAACACTCTGACCCCCTAGGGCTGCTCAGACGGTTCCAAAAGGACCCCCACTAAGTTTTTTTTTATAAAAAAAATTCGAATACGCACTGGGTGCGTGCCTCCTGCCGTGAAAATACAAAAAGAAACAAGCGCGGGTTTCCACGCTCCGTTTTTCAAAGGCCCAGGGTGGGCCAGGTCCCAGGGGCACTCAGCAAATAATTTGCAGGGCCCGCGGGTGCCGTCTGCAGACCCGGGGACTGCCACCTCCCCAGTGCTAAAACAAAAAAATGTGTGCGGGGGTCCCAAACTCCACACGCTGACTCGGGGACCACCACCTCCCGGGGCTTTAATAATTAACTGAGGGGGCACGCGGTCCCCCCCCCCCCGCAGGCCCGGGGACCACCACCTCCCCGGGGCTCTGTTTTAAAATAAAAATGTATGTGAGTATGGGGAAAGAGCCCCTCCCCACATGCCTCGGGGACAACCACCTCCCCGGGGCACTTAAAATTGAAATTCGGGGGTCTGTTACGGACCCCCAAGCCCCAGGGATCACCACCTTCCCAGGGCTTTAGAAATGTTGGATGGGGGGCTGCGCGGCCCCCCTCCTGGAGCTCATAGTGGCCCTGGGGCCCGCCATCACCCAGGGCCGGCTCCAGCAGTGTCCCGGGGTGCCCACCCCTGGGACACTGCTGTTTGCTGTGGCAGGGCGGGAGCACGGCTCCCGCCCTGTCATAGCAAACTCTGCTCTGCTTCATTGAAGTGAGAGCAGGGAAACCTGCTCTTGCTTCAATGAAGCAAAGCAGGATTGCTTTTGGGAAAGGGGAACTGGATGTCAGCAGCTCCCCTTGCTGAAAAGCAATACCAGCTCTTGCAGGAGGTGGGGAGCTGGCGGGACGGGGGCACTGGGGCTCCCCCCACGGTCCTCAACAAATGGATGGGGTCCCCGGGGCCAAAAATGGCCAGGGAGGGAGACCACGCGGTCCCCCTCCTTTTTAAAGAAAAAATATAAAAGGATTGGCCATGCCCTGGGGGATGGGGTTCCTGGGGTGAATATAAATTAATGGAAGTATCCATTTTTTTTTGCCAAAGTTTGAAGTTGCGACCCGAGCACGGTGCTCATTGTAGCCCCCTAGTGTGAACGCGATGGGTGCGCGGCTCCCAGCACGATCCCCTAGTGTGAACACGAAGTGTGCGTGGCTCCAAGCAAAAATAATTAAGCATTTTTTTTTAAAGTTGGTTATATGTTGGGTTATTGGGTGGCTCTAAAAAGTATGCGTGTTTTCATTGAGAGATTGTTGTAGCTACATGTAAGTGCTGATGCAGAGCTTCAGGTTGTTGAGAAACACTCTGTTGCCTTGATCAGTGAAGTGTACTCCATCACTTCTGTAGATGCCATCCATATGGGAGCGTAGATTGTTGTTATAGATGGAGCCCATCCTATGGTCTCTGAGGTAAGCAGAAACAGCTTTATTGACATTTTTTCTATCTTTCTCAATCTGAGGACAAAATTGATTGGACCACTTTCATTTCTGTCTTTGGCATATGTTAGAGTAAACTAAGACAGTTTGGGGGAAAGCAACATCAATTCTGCAAAGGTGTCCTTCATTAGCATTTTCAGACCTACCCCAGTCAATGTGCCTAGATCATTGCCACCACAGTGCACAATCATGAGGTTAGGGGGTTGGAGATGCAAAAAGGTTTTAACCAAAGGCATCAATTGATGCCACTTTATTCCTCTCTGTCCAATCCATTTAATGTCTACATTTTGCAAAGCTCGGTCTTTGTCAATACCTCTGCATTTAGCATACCTTTTGCACCAGAAAACATAGCTGTGCCCAACAATTCACACTGAAAGCATCTTGAAGGGATGACTGGAAGTAATGAAAACATGTCTGTAGTTGAAGAAGTCAGTTGGTAGAATGAGAGGTATCTAAAATGGTGGACAAGATGCTGTTTTTAACCCTTTGGCCGTGCCCGGAATTCCCCTGCCGTGGGGCAAATTCCACGCGTGCGCTAATCGGAAACCCCCGGCCGTCTGACGCCCACCGTGACGTCGGACGGCCGGGGGCTTTACGGAGCATGCAACGGGTTAAGAAAGTAGAGAATTGTTTGGCTGTTTAAGAACTTTGTACATTCAAAAATAGGGTGCATTTTACTTTCTTTAAAAAACAGGTTTCTTATTCGTTAGTAAAAAATGTTTGAAAGGTACAGAAGAAAGGATAAGGTCATATTTTGCAAAGTTAACCACACCTGCTGTTTGCATTTGTAATATTGTGCGGTGAACTTGAAAATATGGTGAACTTGTGACCTGTCAGTTTAGTTGAATGTTCCATGAACTGTTACTAAGGAAACTGGCATTACGCAGAATGGGGGTAGAAGTCAGTTGCTAAGGGTTATTATGTGTAATCAATAGATGTGCTCCCACCTGATAGTTCAGACAAAGGAGCTTTCAGCCCTAATGTTAGTTTGTCATCTGCTTGCATTCAGGCAATGTGATGTGGCTTGTTCGGGGCGCGTGGGATGTGTGCAACTTTGGGATTCATGTTTGACATGTCTTGCATGTGGCAAATGTGCGGCATCACTGTGTGTTACGTTGCCTCACAGCTGCTCCTCCCTCTCTCTGAGCCTATTTACTTGTGTGCGCTGCGCGGTTGCATAACTTGCACTCCAACGGCACATCTTTTTCGTGCTTTTCTGCACATGTCCACAAGCCTGATAACGACACACTGATGTTGGCCGTTGAAGGTGGGCAGCCACGTGAGTGTAGGCCTATGGAAAGGATAGGGCGGACACAGATGTAGAGTTCATGCCTGGCTGAAGTCGCGCTGTGAGTAGGGCTAGGCATGTGGCTCATGCTGCGGCAATACAGATACACACAACACTTGGCATGTATGAGCCAAGACCCTGAGCGGTCTTGCGCTCCTTCATTTCTCCGTTTGTGCGAACTCGCCCTCCGGGTGCATGCTACATTCCAACATTGTCGATTGTGTGCCTGGTGGCGCCGACACTAAAACCCAGACACACGCATTAGTTACTTCCTTGTTGAGTCCAGAACTGAACTACGGCCAGAGCTCTGGCAAATTCTGCACACCCCTACACTGTACTCGCATACACCGGCTCTGCCCACTCCGCTTACGCTTACAGGGGGGACGACAAAGCTACATAACCGAGGTCTTCGCCACTGCCAGAGGTAACATGGTTGCATCCGCTGTCCACAGCACATGTCCAGTGATGCCTGTGCTGGATGGTTGGTGCTGGCAACAACAACAACAGATCACACAGAGATTCAATTATAAAGGGTCCATGACTTGTGGTGCACTAACGTAGGGGCACCAGATCTGAAATCACATACAAAAGATTCTATCGTAAAGGGTCCATGACTTGTGGTGCACTGAGGTAGGGACACCATATCTGAAATCAGACACAAAAGATTCAATCATAAACGGTCCATGACTTGTGTTGCACTGAGGTAGGG
This sequence comes from Triturus cristatus, assembly GCF_964204655.1. Lineage (NCBI taxonomy): Eukaryota > Metazoa > Chordata > Amphibia > Caudata > Salamandridae > Triturus > Triturus cristatus. The sequence continues at coordinate 942,958,014 of NC_140587.1, read as the reverse complement.
GCACCAGAGATGAGCTTGCTCATGTAAAGAAATTGTTAATGTCCCTTTGGGATATTCCTGCTGCCTGAGGTGACATTTTTGTATCCGGTGTCTACAGCTCGAAAGTCAATCATAAAGGGTCCATGAGTTGTGATGCACAGAGTTAGTGGCACCTGAAGAGCTCAGCGTGTGCTCAGCCAGCAATGATGGCGTGCCCTTGCAGTTCAGGATTGGATTGAATATGAGTGAGACTTGCTGACCCCAGTATAGGCTGTAGTCAGCGGTAAGCAAGGGCCCACAACCACATGGCATTGACTTGAGCTGCACAGAGTTAGTGGCACCTGAAGCATTTAGTGTGTGCGCAACCAGTGATGATGCGTCGTCCGGGCGAGCCGCACTGGATGCAATGTCTGTTGCCTACTGGACTCTGCAATGAATGAATCAAGACTGAATTTGAATTGTGAGCCCTGCTGACCGCAGTGTAAGCCGGAGGCAGCGGTCAGCAAGGGCCCACAGCCACGTGGTTTTGACCTGAGCTGCACAGTTAGTGCCACCGGAAGCAGTCAGCGTGTACGCAGCCAGCAATGATACGTGGTCAGGGCGGACCACACTGGTAGCAATGTCTGTTGCCTACTGGACTGCGTCATCTGCAATTACGACTCGATCTGAATTGTGAGCCCTGCTGTCCACAGTGTAGGCCGGAGGCAGCGGTCAGCAAAGGCTCACAGCCACGTGGCGTTGACTTGATCTGCACAGAGTTAGTGGCACCTAAAGCACTCTGCGTGTGCGCAGCCAGCGATGATTCGTGTTCCGGGCGGGATGCACTGGATGCAATGTCTGTTGCCTACTGGACTGTGTCATCTGCAATCGCGACTCAATCTGAATCGCGAGCCCTGCTGTCCGCAGTGTAGGCCGGAGGCAGCAGTCAGCAAGGGCCCACAGCCACATGGTGTTGACTTGAGCTGCACAGTTAGTGGCACCGGAAGCAGTCAGCGTGTGCGCAGCCAGCAATGATACGTGGTCAGGGCGGGCCACACTGGTAGCAATGTCTGCTGCCTACTGGACTGTGTCATCTGCAATTACGACTCGGTCTGAATTGTGAGCCCTGCTGTCCACAGTGTAGGCCGGAGGCAGCGGTCAGCAAGGGCCCACAGCCACGTGGCGTTGACTTGATCTGCACAGAGTTAGTGGCACCTAAAGCACTCAGCGTGTGCGCAGCCAGTGAGGATGCGTGGTCCGAGCAGGCCGCACTGGATGCAATGTCTGTTGCCTACTGGACTGCTTCATCTGCAATCAAAACTCGATATGAATTGTGAGCCCTGTTGTCCACAGTGTAGGCTGGAGGCAGCAGTCAGCAAGGGCCCACAACCACGTGGTGTTGACTTGAGCTGCACAGAGTTAGTGGCACCTGAAGCACTCAGCGTGTGCACAGCCAGTGATGGTGCGAGGTCTGGGCGGGCCGCACTGGGAGCAATGTCTTTTGCCTAATGAATTCTGCCTCAATAGGTCCACGTGGTGGTGACTTGTGGTGCAGAGAGTTAGTGGCACCTGAAGCACTCACCGTGTGCACAGCCAGCAATGATGCGTGGTCCGGGCGCACCGCACTGGAAGCAATGTCTTCTACCTAATGACTTCTGCCTCAATAAGGCCACGTGGCGGTGACTTGTGGTGCACTGAGTTAGTGCCACCTGAAGCACTCAGCTTGTGCTCAGCCAGCGATGATGCGTGTTTGGGGCGCGCCGCACTGGGAGCAATGTCTTTTGCCTAATTAATTCTGCCTCAATAAGGCCACATGGCAGAGACTTGTGGTGCACTGAGTTAGTGGCACCTGAAGCACTTAGCATGTGCGCAGCCAGCAATGATGCGTGGTCTGGGCGGACCGCACTGGTAGCAATGCCTGTTGCCTACTGGACTGCGTCATCTGCAATCGCGACTCGATCTGAATTGTGAGCCCTGCTGTCTGCAGTAGGGGTGGGCGGAATTTGCGTAATCGCTTTACGCAAATCTCCGCGAAACGGTAAAAAATCTCCGCGAACATGCGGAAATTCCGCGAACACGCGGAATTGCTTGTTCGCGATACTTTTTTCCTGTTCGCGATCGCTGTTTGCGTGCTCGGGGTGAAATATCTCGCGAACACGCATATTGAGAACGCGAACAAGCAAAAATTTCGCGAAGTTGCGGAACGTAGATTTTTTTGCAATTTCGCGTTCTCCGCGGAACGCGAAATTACCCAAATTTCGCAAATTCCGCGAACGGAACGGAATTTACCGCCCAGGCCTAGTCTGCAGTGTAGACCGGAGGCAGCGGTCAGCAAGGGCCCACAGCCACGTGGCATTGACTTGAGCTGCACAGTTAGTGGCACCTGAAGCACTCAGCGTGTGCGCAGCCAGCGATGATGCGTGGTCCGGGCGGGCCGCACTGGATGCAATGTCTATTGCCTACTGGACTCTGCAGTTAATGAATCAAGACTGAATTTGAATTGAGAGTCCTGCTGAATGCAGTGTAGGTCGGAGGCAGCAGTTAGCAAGGACCCACAGCCACATGGCGTTGACTTGAGTAGCACAGTTAGTGGCAACTGAAACAGTCAGAGTGTGTGCAGCCAGCGATGATGCGTGGTCCGGTCGGGCCGCACTGGGAGCAATGTATTTTGCCTAATAAATTCTGCCTCAAATAAGGCCACTTGGTGGTGACTTGTGGTGCACTGAGTTAGTGGCATCTGAAGCACTCAGCATGTGCGCAGCCAGCAATGATGCGTGGTCTGGGTGGGCCGCACTGGGAGCAATGTCTTTTGCATAATGAATTCTGCCTCAATAAGGCCACGTGGCGGTGACTTGTGGTGCACTGGGTTAGTGGTACCTGAAGCACTCAGTGTGTGGGCAGTCAGCGGTGATCAGTGGTCAGGGCGGGCCACACAGGTAGCAATGTCTGTTACCTACTGGACTGCGTCATCTGCAATCGCAACTCGATCTGAATTGTGAGCCCTGCTGTCCGCAGTGTGGTTGGAAGGCAGTACTCAGCACAGACATAACTCTGTGGTTCTGTGCCGCTGGGTTCGCAGGGGGCCTGTGTCGAGGAGGCCGGCGGTCACGGCAGCGGCCTCATGGCAGGTTGAGGGCCGCTGCCCTGGCAGACGCATGGCCTTCCTGGAAGCGAACCACGCCCAGAGCCCCAGCCTTTTTATTCACACTCCTATGCTGGAGTGGCGTACGTCAAGCCAGCCCACTCCGCTTACGGGGGGACGACACAGCTACATGACCGAGATCTTCCCCACTGCCTACGGTAACATGGTTGTGTCCACAACACTACAAGCACCAGCAGTATATGTCCACATGGAGAGGTCTGTGCTCTGCATAGTGAGGTCTGTCCAGCACATCACCGCTACACCTGGAATTGTGTGCATTCTTCTTCATGGGTGACTTGCCTCCTTCACACATACTTGGTTCCCACCTCTCCCAACATTCAGCTATTGTGTGGCTGAGGGGCCATGCCGTTTTCGGAATGTCCGCTGCCTTGTTCTGCGCTGTCTCTGTGGTAATCGGGGGGGGTGGTCCTGGGGGTAGTGGCGGTGGGTGTTGTGGCCCTCTTGGGTGTCGGAGCTGCATGATCAGTAGCTCCATGACATGTGTTGGTTTTCAGATATGGCTCTGGGCTGGGCTCCCTTTCATACTGTAGGTAGTCGTCCTGCTTTACACCAGTAAAAGGCAGGTGTTAAATTCCTACTGCTAATGTGTCTAATCGCCTGTTTTGGATCGCATCGCAGATTTAGCTGGTTGTTGAATATATCGGGAAGTGGCGTTTTCGTGTTTTTTTGCACGGGAACGCCTACTCTGCATATCATTAGCGTTAGTTGTCGCTCTCATCCGTGGCAATGTTTTTTGCGGAAGCTATTGCAGGAAAACTGCAGATATCGGCAGTTTGCACCAGGTTGAGAATGGGACGATAAATCTTTCGCCACTTTTGCTGCGCTAAAGTGCTGAAAACTCAGCGATAAGTCCTTGAGAATACGCCCCATAATTTTTTTAATTTTTTCAGCCGGATTCCCTCACCCAGCCGTAAATGCTGTTTTTTTTACCCTGGAGATCTTTGTGGGATCCCCTGAGCAGGCCTATGGGGTCAGAGTGTTTGTACCCTGGCCACTTTTCTTGTTTTCTCACCTTTTGTTTTTAACTCTTTTATTGTGATTCGCATGTACCTACAACAAACTCCTAATAAACACAAGGGCTCGTTTTAGAGGCACGCTATGACCCAACAGTGGGGACTCATTGCTGAGTTATCAGCACTTTAGCGCAGCAAAAGTGGCAAAAGAATTATCGCCCCATTTTCAAGTTGGTGCACACTGCCACATTGCCCACCAGCCCAGCAGACAACCAACATCCCTCTGCAGACAAAGCTGCTGGCTGTGCTGCACCTGTTGGTCTCTGGTACCTTCCAACCAACAACTGCCAGAGTTGGAGGAGTCTCACAGCCAGCCCTATTAAACTTCCTCACACATGTCTTGGATGCATGTCCACAAAAGCAACGGCGGGACCCTGTATCTGCTCCACCCGCTCTTCCCAATTCGTAGTATTCCTGCGCAACCAAGCCCAACCCCAGCCGTTGCCTTGTGCCTCTGTTCTCCAGATTCAAGAATGTGGTATCTGAAATGGGTGTGCGCCAGGTCATTAAGTCCAGTAGTCAACAGTAGTGGAAAAACAGTACTTTATTACAAAAACATAAAGTAACAACACGAAAACATCAAACAACGAGTGCCCTTCCCAATGGGGAAGATCATCAGGGCAACTTGTGGATCCAAATAACTGCAGATAATCCTGGAAATCCCAATACAATTCCATATTCCGAAAGTCCGTATTCAGAAACCTGTTGGATAAATGGTGACAAAGGTCAAGCGTTCGTATGGTCACAAACGTAATCTGGTACAATGTATTTCACTTGGACAAACCGGAATGCTAACAGGTATGATAAATCCTGCAAAAAAAGACTGTAACAGAAGTTTGTGTGGTCGTAACTTCGTAGGAAAGAAAAGGAAGGTTACGACCACACAAACTTCTGTTATGGTCTCATTATGCAGGATTTATCATACCTGTAAGCATCACGGTTTGTAACAGCTTGATACCCCTGCAGCTTCACTTCACCCACACTGCGCAGGAACAGCTGGAGACCAAGCAAGGTAACCACACCATAGCAGGCTTCCCGCACGTGTTGGGGGCAATTGACTGCACACATGTACTACTTGTGCCCCCTACCGACACTGCACAGAATCACCGCAACAGAAACCACACGCATTCCAACAATGTGCAGGCAAAACTGGACCACCGGGGCCTGTACACTAATGTCATCGCAAACTTCCCAGGCAGTGTGCATGATTCCTACATCTTCCGCAAGCACCCTAGCACTGGTCCCCAGACCGATCAACCACCCAGTGATGACTGCCCGACCCTGCGCACCCAGACCTCAATGCTCACCTGCCGCCACAAGCGTGTCTCCAAGAGGGTCCACCACGTGCCGGGGCAGCCTCCTCAGCCGTCGCTGGATTCCACTGCACAGGCCCCCAGCGCATCCTGCTGCACCGCGCTGAGGAGTCATGTCTGTACAGCCTGCTGCCTTTGGAGTACACTCGGTCCAGCTGAGCTCACAATTCAAATCGGGTCTTGATTGGCAGGATAGCGTATCGAGGCCTACGCATCATCGCAGGCTGCACACCCGCTCAGCTCTGGTGCCACTAACTCAGTGCAACTCAAGTCATCCCCACGTGGCGGGAGGCCCGTGTAGGTCAAAATGCCTCGGCTGCCACCAACTCTGTGCACCTCAAGTCATCGTTACATGGCGGGAGGCCAGTGTCGGCCAAAGTGCCTCGGCTGCCACCAACTCTGTGCACCTCAAGTCATCGCCACGTGGCGGGAGGCCCGTGTCGGCCAAAGTGCCTCGGCTGCCACCAACTCGGTGCACCTCAAGTCATGGGCCCTTTATAAATTGAATATTGTGGTGCAGACGCCATTGTGTCATCTCCTGCAGTGGGGATTGTGATGTGGTAGGTCCCTAGGCCCTCATGCATAAATAATAACCACACAGACACACCCAGATAGAGAGTGGAAATGGCCTTGAGTACATGCGCCCGGCCCTTTTTATTGGCAGGGTCACATGTCCTGTGACGCCTGTGCTGGATGGGTGTGGTGGGTGAACACCCTAAATATCGATTCCAAAATATCGACTGCCCAGAATATCGAAGTTAAAATATAGAGTGGACAGAATATCGAATTATCAAAATATAGATAGGTCAGAATATCGAAATTGGAGTACGAAATATCGATTTCCATAATATAGAATTAAAAAATATAGAATTCCATAATATCGAATGTTAAAATATAGATATCTATAATATCGAAAAGATTTTAGTGTTATGTATGGTAGTATATGTGTTAAAATTATGTAATATTTTTGTAATGTATGTTTAATTTATTTAAACTAATGAACGTTATGTAATTTAATGTTAGCGCAATTTAATTCCGTAGCGGGTTGTGGGTTTATAGGGGAATAGGGTGGGAAGTAATTTAATTATGGTTAATTAAATATTAATTATATTTATATGTTTTGATAATTAATTGATTGATAATTAATTATTAATTGGTAATTAATTTTTATTAATTGGTCATTAATTTATATTAATTGATTAATTGATAATTATGTTAATTGTATTTTTTATTATTAGGAGCGGGTTGTGGGTTTGTAGGGGATTTGGGTGGGAAGTAATTTAATTGTAATAAAGTAAATAATAATTTTTTTATTTATGTGTATTGATAATTTAATGATAATTAATTATTAATTGGTAATTAATTTGTATTAATGGGTAAATAATTTGTATGAATTGGTAATTAATTTTTATTAATTGCAAAATTATTTTTTATTATTTGATTAATTGATAATGTTAATAGTATTTTTTATTATTGGGAGTGGGTTGTGGGTTAATAGGGGAATTGGGTGGGAAGTAAATTAATTGTAATAAAGTAAATAATTTTTTTATTTATGTGTATTGATAATTGGTATTTAATTAGTATTAATTGGTAATTAATTTGTATTAATTGCTAATTAATTTTTTTCAATGGTAATTAATTGTTATTAATCGGTAATTATTTTTAATTAACTTTTAATTGGTATTGATAATTAATGTTATCTTATTTTAAAAATAAATCATTACTTTCCCTACTTTTGCACTCTCAGGAGTGGGAATAGTATTTTTTACCCTCCCGCTATCCAACTCTTTCCCTACTGTTGCACTCACTGGAGTGGGAATAGTAATTTTTACCCTCCTGCTATCCAACGCTTTCCCTACTGTTACACTCTTTGGAGTGGGAATAGCAATGTTTACCCCTACACTATCCAGCGTTTTCCCTACTGTTGCATTCACTGGAGTGGGAATAGTAATTTGTACCCCTACTCTATCCAACGCTTTCCCTACTGTTGCACTCACTGGAGTGGGAATAGTAATTTTTCCCTTCTGGCTATCCAACGCTTTCCCTACTGTTGCACTCTCTGGAGTGGGAATAGTAAATTTTATCCTTCTGCTATCCAACGCTTTCCCTACTGTTGCACTCTTTGGAGTGGGAATAGTAATTTTTACCCCTACGCTATCCAACGTTTTCCCTACTGTTGGACTCACTGGAATGGGAATAGTAATTTTTACCCCTACGCTATCCAACGCTTTCCCTACTGTTGCACTCACTGGAGTGGGAATAGTAATTTTTACGCTCTCACTATCCAACAAAATATCTACTTTTTTTACATTACTTTTATTATGTTTACATTTTAAGCTTTTTTATATTATATTATGTATGTTTTATTTAATTGTTTTTAATATTTAATTACTTTTATATTATTTTTAATACATTTAAAAAATTCGATATTTTAGCTAATTATATTTTAACATTCTATATTTTGGAATCAATATTTTAGTACTTACCTGTTTGTAGATAGGGAGTCGATATTCTGTCCTTCTATATTTTGGCGTCGATATTTTGTGTAGTCGATATTTTGTCTCTCGATATTAAGTCACTGAACCGGTGTGGTGTGGGTATAAACCAGCCGTGAGGGAGTGGATGTGGCATGCTGACAACTAGACCTGTGATCAGCAGATCACTACAGGGGAAGACCTGGGACATGTAGGTGCCGATCACGATCCGGCAAAAACCGGGTACGAACCGTCGGACGGAGCATATTCTCCGTCCGACGCGTACCCGGTCGTCAAAATATACAAACATGGAATTACGATTCGCACGGGTACACCATTACCGTACGAATCGTAAAAAAGACCGACCGAACAAAAAACACCTACCAATGCGATCCGGGAAAGCGCCGACCTGACGTCGGGACGCACGCAGCCAGCCATTCACGACCCAGGAATCACGATTCGCACCGACGTCACCCCGCACGGTGAATATTTTGCGGCAGCCAAAAACTGCCGGGAAATCAGGACGACGCGAACAAGGACCACCAGTACGCGACGGACAGACGGCGACGCGAACAAGGAGGACCAGTACGTGACGGACACACAGGACGACGCCACCAAGGAGGACCCGTACGCGACAGGACGACGCGATCAAGGAGGACCCGTACGCGACAGGACGACGCGAGCAAGGAGTACCAGTACGCGACGGACAGACATGGACCCGAACCTACGAGTCATCCCTGCCCTCATAGCAGTACACCTCCTCTACAGGTTACGACGCAGACGCCGCAGAAGGTCAGAATAACTAAGGGAGGGGGGAAAGTGGGGTGGGGTGGGGGTGGCACGACCAGGGCAGGCCACAAAACAACCACATGAGTGACACACTACACATGGCCTGGACATACCTGACTCCCATGCCCTGGTCACCACGAGGGGGTGGGGGCGTGTCCTGATAATCCAGCGACCGCCACAACGGAAGTCCGTCACCACGCGAACCGGCAACACAACCAGACAGGTACGTCCCGTACCCACGCCTGAAGAGCGTGGGTACGAGTCGGACCACGCCCACACACGTCACCCCAACAATGGCGGGACGGATCGCACCCACGTGGCAAAGGCCTGGGTACGGGCCGCACAAACATCACATAGCGTGGGGACGGATATGTACGGACCCTACCCCCACCCCGTATGCAAGGAGCGTACCCCCCAGCCCAACAGTGCAAGTACGACCCGTACCCCCACCCGCGGACGTACGGAGCGTACCCCCAGCCCAACAGTGTAAGTACGACCCGTACCCCCACCCGCGGACGTACGGAGCGTACCCCCAGCCCAACAGTGTAAGTACGACCCGTACCCCCACCCGCGGACGTACGGAGCGTACCCCCAGCCCAACAGTGTAAGTACGACCCGTACCCCCACCCGCGGACGCACGGAGCGTACCCCCAGCCCAACAGTGTAAGTACGACCCGTACCCCCACCCGCGGACGTACGGAGCGTACCCCCAGCCCAACAGTGTAAGTACGACCCGTACCCCCACCCGCGGATGCACGGAGCGTACCCCCAGCCCAACAGTGTAAGTACGACCCGTACCCCCACCCGCGGACGTACGGAGCGTACCCCCAGCCCAACAGTGTAAGTACGACCCGTACCCCCACCCGCGAATGCAAGGAGCGTACCCCCCTGCCCAACAGTGTAAGTACGACCCGTACCCCCACCCGCGTATGCATGGAGCGTACCCCCCATGCCAACAGTGTAAGTACGACTCGAACCCCCACCCACGAATGCAAGGAGCGTACCCCCCTGCCCAACAGTGTAAGTACGACCCGTACCCACACCCGCGGACGTACGGAGCGTACCCCCACCACACCAGTGTCAGTAGACTCGTACCCTCACCTCTAATGCAGTGTGCGTAACCCCACCGTGTATGTGCCAAGCGCACATATCCAGAAATCGGAGGTGTGTGTGCAGAGTCCACCCAGCAGTGCCCTGAGACAGGAGTGGTGGGTGTGGAGTCCTCCCAGCAGTGCCCTGAGACAGGAGGGGTGGGTGCCCATCACTCCCAGCAGTGCCCTGACACAGGAGGGGTGGGTGCAGAGTCCTCCCAGCAGTGCCCAGACACAGGAGGGGTGGGTGTGGAGTCCTCCCAGCAGTGCCCTGAGACAGGAGGGGTGGGTGCAGAGACCTCCCAGCAGTGCCCTGAGACAGGAGGGGTGGGTGTGGAGTCCTCCCAGCAGTGCCCTGACACAGGAGGGGTGGGTGCAGAGTCCTCCCAGCAGTGCCCAGACACAGGAGGGGTGGGTGTGGAGTCCTCCCAGCAGTGCCCTGAGACAGGAGGGGTGGGTGCAGAGACCTCCCAGCAGTGCCCTGAGACAGGAGGGGTGGGTGTGGAGTCCTCCCAGCAGTGCCCTGACACAGGAGGGGTGGGTGCAGAGTCCTCCCAGCAGTGCCCTGACACAGGAGGGGTGGGTGCAGAGTCCTCCCAGCAGTGCCCTGACACAGGAGGGGTGGGTGCAGAGTCCTCCCAGCAGTGCCCAGACACAGGAGGGGTGGGTGTGGAGTCCTCCCAGCAGTGCCCTGAGACAGGAGGGGTGTGTGCAGAGTCCTCCCAGCAGTGTCCAGACCCAGGAGGGGTGGGTGCAGAGTCCTCCCAGCAGTGCCCAGAGACAGGAGGGGTGTGTGCAGAGTCCTCCCAGCAGTGTCCAGACCCAGGAGGGGTGGGTGCAGAGTCCTCCCAGCAGTGTCCACACCCAGGAGGGGTGTAACACATGTGTGTGATGCCACAATTACCCACATCCATACTGCCTACAAGGGAACATGTCCCCATGAACTCATGTCAACTGACTCCACACACAAGTACAGTGATCACCAAGGATGCCACGATTGTTGCAGGTGGAGACATGGCCATGCATGCATGGCCAAAGTAGAAGGGCTCCGTCACACACACAGCTCATGTACACACAGCTCTGCGCTAAACATTGGGAACACCCTGCAGGGAAGAAACTGGGTACACAGAGGAAGGAATACACCCTGGGACAATTGAACCATGCAGTAACTGCTGACATGACCTAAGGAAGTTAGCCAACACCTTGTGATGGCACACAGATCCTAGGGTGGCCCCAAAGAGCAGAACACTACTACAAATCCCACACACCCAAAGCCTTAAACACCACCCAAAACAATGTAGCAGCCCCACCAACACCAATACCACCATAGCAGGAGTGTGATAATGAAAAAAAAAATAAGCTTTATTCAGCATGAGCACAATGTCCGTGGATCAAAGGCAGTTCAAAGTCAACAAAGGCCATAGGGCAGTCAATTATTCCCAGCTGCATGGGAGACACAGTGGGATGTGTGTCCCCTACCTTGCCTGCACAGTCAAATGCCATCGTCTTCCATACTGGTGAGGGCATCAGGGGGGGGGGAAGCAACAGGCACCGCAGGGACATCAGGGCAAAGGGGCGGCGTTGTGGGTGCAGGGATGGAGGACTCAACCACAGGGGGTGTGTCATGGCCAAAGGCGGAGGCCAGGATGGCACTACACACCTTAGCAAGGTCCTCCAGGGAGTCCCCTGCACCCGAAGTGACCTCAGGCCCCAAGGAGGGGGGGGGTTCAGAGGGATGGGTTGCAGCGCCACCGGGGGAGGGTGGAGACAGGGGGGGAGACTCAACCACCCTGACCGAGGACTTCCTTGACCGCTTGCGTGGTGGCATAACTGTGGGGCTCAGGGACAGAGCGGCCATGAAGGAGTCCTTGGGGGAGATGTGGCCAGGAGAGCTGAGGGGAGGGGATTTGGAGGGAGTGGATTGTGTGGAATGCGGACTCCCACTCTGGCTGCGTGTCACACGTTTGCCCCCCGACCCAGTGGGTGTGCCTATCTCACCCTGTGTGTGCGTGTCAGGAGGAGTGCGGTGGACCTTCCCTGCTGGTGTGGTGCCTGTGTCTGTTGTGGTGGGTGCATGCCGACGTCTGGGTGTACGTGGGACAGGCATGGAAGTGGGAAGTGTGGATGGGGCAGGGGTAGGTGGGGGGAGGTCGCGCTGCCGGAGACCCACTGCTGCAGTCAGTTGGAGTCTAGGGACCTCAGCAAGTTGCGTTGGTCAGCCTGCAAAGAATGAATGCCCTCCAAGAATGCCTCGATGTTGGTGAGGGTTTTCCCGTGGGAATGGAGGACATTCAGGATCGCAGCCTGACCAACCTGCATTTGCCGCTGGATGTCCATAGACTCAGCATTGGCGGCAGCAGTGGAGACAGGGGCAGGGGGTGCGGTGCCTGGCAGGAAGGAGACATGCGGTGACCGGGCACGCTGGGAAGGGACACGAGCAAGTGGGAGGCGGTTGGTGGGAACTGAGGGGGCGGTGGCAGGTGTTGTTCCACTGTCAGCTGCTGGTGCAGCCACCGCCAACTCTGAGACATCCTCCTCGGACCTGTCAGCTTCGTAGTCTGATGTGCCAGTCGACAGGTCCTCGGCCACACTATCCTCCGCCTCTGTCCCACTCGATGTGCCAGCCCCGATGTCACGGCTGCCACTGGTGCTCGGTCCCTCCGCCTGGTCCGTGTCCATGTCTCCCTCTGTGTCCCCCGACGATGCTGTGGGCAGGGTGGAGAGACAGAAATTAATCAGACACCTGTACACATCTGTCACATGAGTCCAATCTACATAGTCAACATTGCATAGCCTGAAGAGGCAGATCCCTAACATCTGCAAAACAAGGTACCGATGTAGGGCATGAAACACAGTTGGTTGAGCCACCATGCCACTGAAATACCATGGAGAGCATGAGACAATAGCTGATGACAGGAAACGGAGTCTGACATAGCACCCAGGCCCTGGGGACAATCCTGCACTGCCTCTGCACCACACAGCGTTTGTGAAAATACCTATGACCAGGGACAATATCCATGAACTTGAGACACATGCTGCATAGGTAATGCTGCAAACATGCCCAACATAACTCGGTCACTGCACCTTGCGTGTGTGTCCAGTAACATCACACACTGTCCAGACCCAGCAATTAGGAATCAGGATTTGACACATAGGCATTGCCCGCCCCAAGCAACCCCCACACGATGCTAATTGCTGAGACACAGGTGGCACCAACATCTCATAGTCTGGGTGATAAACACAGTGGCAGGCAAAAGGCAAGATTGGACGCAAAACAGCAAAGGTGCGCCTGTACAAATAATGAGGTACCAGTGCCCATCCTCAGATGAGTATAACAAGACACACAGGCACTGGCAACTGTGAGTATGAAGAGGGACAATCAGGTCAGGCTGCACAGTGGACACCTGTACATAATAGCACGTCTATATACATGGTGACAGGGGACAATGGCACAGAGCACAACCTACGCTGTAGACAGTGAGAGTGCCCACGTTGATGATGACACAAACAACACTGAGGATAAGGTGCCCCAGGGGACAGTATTGGGCACGCAACTACATGCTACTGAATGGGAATGACTGCTACACACGTCACCATCCCTGCACTATGCGTAGCGCACACTCATGCACATCATGTCACAGGCCACTACATAGGACATGCGCGCTGTAAGGCATGACACATGAGAGACCAACTCCCATGTCTGGAGCCAGCATCAGTGCCAACTGACATGGAACCCACATGCAGTGAACTTGACAGTTCACAGGCAAGGTCCCACAACCTGTTACCCACCACCACCACCCATGATGCTACAGTCATTGTTCTCGTGGACAAAGCGCCAGCCTACATTACCTTGTGAAGGAGTGACTACACACAGACCAGGGAACACATTGCAAGGAGGGGAAGGGTGGCAGGGGCGCAGCGCTACACTTGGGCAAACTGGATGGGCACAGCACCTTTAAACCCTGCCAGTGAATTAATGCCACTGTGCCCTTACAAATGCCGGTGACACACAACAAACGCACATGTACCTACCCCCTTCCGCCTGCTGCATCGCCTGTAAGCGCCTCTCCAGGTCTGGAAAGACCACCGGCAGCACACGCCTGTGGAGGTGGGTCAGACGGCGGCGGCCGCGGTTCTTGTGGCTCTCAGGTGAGTCCCCCAGCAGGAGCCGTGCAATCCTCCGCGTCCAGCACCGGATATCCTGCCAGCGTTTCCTCACCTGGGACAGGCTCCGCCTCCGACCATCCACACGCCTCACGGCACTGACGGCGGTCAGCCAGATCTGCTCCTTGGCAGTGGCGCCTACCTGTGAGGAAGTACAAGTGACACCACATCAATACACCAGCCACATGTCACAGAGAGACATATGTGAACATAATAGCTGGTTACTACATGGCATGTAATGCAGCCAACGCATTGCACCTCTGTCATAGGGACATCATCCTCTGGTGAGGGAAAAGGCAGTACGTGCCATAGTGGGTACTCAGGTGGAATGATGGCAATGTCACAATCAATGATCAAGGCTCACACTGTGCATCACACCCACACCTCCTGTCTCAGGGCACTGCTGGGAGGACTCTGCACACACACCTCCTGTCTCAGGGCACTGCTGGGAGGACTCTGCACACACCCCTCCTGTCTCAGGGCACTGCTGGGAGACATCAGGCACCCCCCCCCTGGTACCCCCCCGACAGTACATGGCATGTGTGTCACACCGGGTCACAATGCCTGAAGACACAGTCACAACATAGGGACAGTCTGTGGCAGTGGCCTATGCACTCACCTGATACCCTGGTCGCCCATACAGCATGGGGTACTGTGGGAGGATCACATCCAGCAGAGCCATGTTCTCCTCCAGGGTGAATGGCTGTGTCCTCTCCACAGCCCTTGACATGGTTCCAGGGAATCAGTAGCAGCAGCTTGGTCGACAAATGCAAAGATGTGCAGGCAAGTAATCCCTCATGGGACCTGGCTGCCTTATATGTGGCCTTCTGCCCAGTCTCATGCACAGGAGTACAGAGTGATTGGTCACTCACATTTGCATCCTATGTTTCCACCAATCCCTTCAAACCTAGCAGTCTGTGGGTTCTCTATCGGTTTCATTCTCCTGCATGATGTCAGCCCCACAAACACATTGCAACAAAGTAGAAGAATTCCAACTGACTTCTGCTGTGCACCTTCCAGAACAAAATCGAAATTTGAACCTGGTCGCCATGACAACCAGCATGCATGTAGGCCTTAATACTTGTCCCCTATGTAATTAGGAGAATCACACACAGGTACGGTGCGTTTCCGGGCCCTAGGGCACCCCAAATGCATGGCAACGGCCCGTACATGCATGCCTACGTTCAAAATCACTATGGTTCTGCACGCGTATGCGTACACGTAGTGGTACGGACCGTACACACGCATGTACGCTCACTATCACTATGGGTCTGTGTACCCGTAGTGATAGTGAGCGTACATGCGAGTGTACGGTCCGTACCACTACGTGTACGCATATGCGTGCAGAACCATAGTGATAGTGAGCGTAGATGCGAGTGTACGGCCCTCTCACTATGGGTCTGCACGCGTATGCGTACTCGTTGTGGTACGGACCGTACAAATGCCTGTACGCTCACTATCACTATGGGTCTGTGTACCCGTAGTGATAGTGAGCGTACATGCGAGTGTACGGTCCGTACCACTACGTGTACGCATACGCGTGCAGAACCATAGTGATAGTGAGCGTAGATGCGAGTGTACGGTCCGTACCACTACGTGTACGCATACGCGTGCAGAACCATAGTGATAGTGAGCGTACAGGCATTTGTACGGTCCGTACCACAACGAGTACGCATACGCGTGCAGAACCATAGTGATAGTGAGCGTAGATGCGAGTGTACGGCCCTCTCACTATGGGTCTGCACGCGTATGCGTACTCGTTGTGGTACGGACCGTACAAATGCCTGTACGCTCACTATCACTATGGGTCTGTGTACCCGTAGTGATAGTGAGCGTACATGCGAGTGTACGGTCCGTACCACTACGTGTACGCATACGCGTGCAGAACCATAGTGATAGTGAGCGTAGATGCGAGTGTACGGTCCGTACCACTACGTGTACGCATACGCGTGCAGAACCATAGTGATAGTGAGCGTACAGGCATTTGTACGGTCCGTACCACAACGAGTACGCATACGCGTGCAGAACCATAGTGATAGTGAGCGTAGATGCGAGTGTACGGCCCTCTCACTATGGGTCTGCACGCGTATGCGTACTCGTTGTGGTACGGACCGTACAAATGCCTGTACGCTCACTATCACTATGGGTCTGTGTACCCATAGTGATAGTGAGCGTACATGCGAGTGTACGGTCCGTACCACTACGTGTACGCATACGCGTGCAGAACCATAGTGATAGTGAGCGTAGATGCGAGTGTACGGTCCGTACCACTACGTGTACGCATACGCGTGCAGAACCATAGTGATAGTGAGCGTACAGGCATTTGTACGGTCCGTACCACAACGAGTACGCATACGCGTGCAGACCCATAGTGAGAGGGCCGTACACTCGCATGTACGCTCACTATCACTATGGGTCTGCACGCGTATGCGTACTCGTTGTGGTACGGACCGTACAAATGCCTGTACGCTCGCCATCACGATGGGTACACATACGGCAGCACTCCCACAGTGATTGGGGAACATACACAGGCCCTCTTAGCAGCAGTACGCCGGTTTGTACACATCACTGTGGTGATAGTCGACACACAGGTAGGAATAGGGCGGACATACTTGTCCATGGATGGACATACTTGTCCAGGAATGGACATCAAGGCATCGTCTGTGCATTACTACATGTGTGGGGCACAGGTGTGACAGGCTGTGATGTGGAACATGCCTCCTGAGTGGAGGAGGCACCAGATGTATGATGAGATGTGTACAGGTGTACTGTGTGAGGGTGCAATGTGTGCCAGGCATGCCCTTGACTCCTTTGACATGTGTGCATGTCGTACTGCGCACTTGGGGTGAGCGTCACTGGCATGGCACGGACACCAACACACGGAAGTGTCCCATGATGCCCGGTACAGGGGTCATGACACCTGACTTGTCACTACCCACAGTGCACAATGTGACTATGTCATTTATGTGTCCGGGATTTACATCAGGTTGATGTTGTAGCACCCTCAAAAGCTGCAGCCGTTGCAGCAACCAACATGTGTCTGTGTGTAGATTGTCATTGCACACTGTTCCGCACACCATGCCACATGTGGTATCTGATGTGAGGTGCACATGTATGCATGGGACACGGAGTAGCGTGACAAGGCCATGTCAGCATCCTCACAAGGAATGTGTGGTGAGTCATGACATGTGCACCTTCATGGCAAGGTGTGTGGGCAGGCCTAGTGTAATGTCATGTGACCTGTGGCTCCGGTGTTCCGCTACCAGTCTCTACAATCGGCATCCTACTTCTGCTGATGTGTGGGTGTATGTCACTTCTGTCTTGCGTCGGGCTGTTCACTTGCACTGGGACACAGCTATTCCCATGGCGTGGCATGGGGAGGTTCTCAATCACCGTGTGTAGCTGGGTCTTGGAAGGAGTGTCACCTTGCATCCATACGTGTCCTGGGCATGTAGCACATGCCTGACTCCCTATGTGGCATGTGTGTATTGGCAGATTTACATGTGCTCAGTAGACATGAGTTGTTCTCGTAGTGCACTCACTCTTCCTTGTCACTTCCAAATTACTGCAGAGCGCCTCCTGTTGCCCGAAGAATTCCAGACTTGGCCACCATGCAGGAGAATGACAGGATCCGGCTCTACCGCTTCACCCAACCGTTGATTCTGGAGCTGACGGCGAGACTGGCACCACACCTGCAACCGCAGCACAGGTATCCTACGGCACTGACACCCCAGCTGAAGGTAATGGCTGCCCTACATTTCCTTGCCACGGGTACCTTCCAATATACCATAGCTCATGTTGGTGGCATGTCCCAGAGCATGTTCAGCGGTGTGCTGCATGATTTCTTGGAGGCCATGTTGATTCACCTGGATGACTTCATCAAGTTCCCAACCCCTGAACAGATGACTGAGGTCAAACGTGGTTTCTATGCCCTGGGAGGGATGCCCCATGTCATTGGGTCCATAGATGGGACACATGTAGGTTTGGTACCACCACACGCACGGGAGGTGGCGTACCGCAATCGGAAGCACTACCACTCCATCAATGCCCTTGTGGTGTGTCTGTCCAACATGGTGATTTCACATGTCTGTGCTCGTTTTCCAGGATCAGCACACGATGCCTACATCATGAGGCGTAGCGGGATGCCTGATATGATGATGCAGCTGCGCAACGAACGTGCATGTGTTGTTGGTGGGTACAGTCTGTCTGTCCTGTATTCTGTTTGGCCGAGCAGCACTACCGCTTCGCCTGTTCTAACGATATCCATGTGCTTTCCATTTAGGGGACGCTGGCTATCCCAACATGCCTTGGCTGCTGACACCTCTCCGCAACCCCATCACGCCGGCCCAGCTCCGCTACAACACCGCCCATGGCCGGACAAGGCGAGTGATAGAGAGGACGTTTGGCATGCTGAAGAGCCGATTCCGGTGCCTCCACAAGACCGGCGGCGCACTCCCATATGCCCCGGCGAAGGTCTGCAAGATCTTCATGGTCTGCTGCATGCTGCACAACATGGCAGTTGAAGGAGCTGTGCCCCTCATCCTGGATCAAGATGACGAGGACCATCCACCCGTGGAGGACGAAGGGCTTGGCAATGGGGCTAGTGATGTGGAGGATGTGGAGCCGCAAGAGGACATCCGGACTCGGCTCATACGCGACTTCTTTGCTTAGTGGTGAGTACCAGGGTCTGAGTGTGCACGCATTGGTCCCCGTGTGGCATGCGTTGTGATGTGTGTCTCCACCTGCATGTATGGCACGTGGGTCAGAGGTGTGTGTGGGTGTGTCACTGGAGTGATGGTGGCAGTGATGGTAGTATTTCCCCAGACATAATTGTGACCTAGCATGTTGTCATACATACATGTGTCGAGTACATGCACATGCAAGTGGCTGTGCTTCTTGTGGCTGACTTCTTGTGTGTCTCTCTTCCCCAGGTACCTGCGCATGCCGTTTGCTGGTTGCATTGTTGTGGCACTGCTATTCCTCATGGACATGGCATCGTGGGCTGACTCAGCGTTACAGGCACGGACACGTTTGGAAGTCTCCATGGGGTAAGGGATGCATCTGGGGTGTATTGGGTGTGGCAGTTGTTCACGATGTGTGCACACTGCCCCGGTCGGGGTTTGGGTCCTCTGCAGACATGTGGCATCCCCATGGGACACGACATGCAGCTGGGTACACCTGAATAGATGGGCTGCCTGGTTGTCAGTCATCAGTGATGGGATGGTGGATTGTGATGAAGGCATCAATGTGTGTGACACTGCCCTCGGACACATATGGTTAACATTGTCTTGACATGGCGTGGGACTTCCACATCAGCGGATGTATGGTGTATGGCAGGCTCTCCGTGAGCAGCTGTGGGTATTTAGCTATTATCCGACACTTGTGTGCCAGTTCCATGGCTATCACGCATTTGTGCTGCAGAAGGGGGGTGCCAGTGTTGGAGCCACATGTTACTCCACATGATGTGTTCATGTGTACTTCAAGTTGCCTCTGCAATCCCAAACACATGACTATTAAAGGTGTCCCTATGCCTCCAAGGTGCCTCTTCTCAGTCAATGCTGGTGTGTTGGCACGGTGCATCCTGCATGTCTGGCATGGTATTCCCTGATTGTGGCTATGTGTCAATGTGTCGAGTGGCAAGATGCAAGCTGTGTGTGTGTGCTGAGACTGTGTAATGGGCATGATGTCCATGACTGTGTGGGTATTGTGACATGTGCCATCCCCATGCATCCAACGTTGTCCATGACCCCATTCTCTGCATCCACCGGACTCAAGCTTGCAGGACATGGTTCTGCCACCTGTCTACACGTACCTGGGTGCCCCCCAGGACACGGGCCAGGATCCCTGACCTCTGCGCATGACTGTTGCTGTACTCAATGTGTCTGTCAGCACGGTTGTTCGGCCACCCCCTCAGCTGGTTCTGACCATCACGGGTGTGTATGGTGCTCCATGTCTGTCTTGCCTAGAAAACTGTGACCCATGTGTCCTGTGCCAGACTCAGGCCCCAGGGTGTGGATGGTTGAAGTGAACAGATGACTCAGGCATGTTTAGACTGTACAAGACACATGTTAGGTAATAATGCTACCAGCAGGCATCTACTCTTAATAGTGTGATTTATTATTGGGGGGGGGGGGGGACAAAGTGAGGGGCTTTCCGGGATTAGGGAATCCAAAGTTCAGTAGGGGAGTTGGTGTCCTTGCCATTGGAAATCCTCAGAGTCCATGCCACAGTCTTTGTCAACATTGGTCAGCCAGTGACCAGCAGGGCCATGTGGCAGAGAATGTCTCTTGATGCTGTGATGCTGTTGCTCCAGTGGGCCAGGTGCCAGGCCAGGTGTCCTGGGAGATGGTGATGTAGCAGCCACCCTCACGGTCCTTTCGGTGGACGACCCGGCTTCCTGCGGGGAACCTCAGCAACATGCGGAGCTAATAGCCTGTCTACAGCTAGGCACCAACGGAGGATGGAGGACAGACAGGCTGAGCAAGTGGACGGCGTCCCAGGCCTTCTGGCACAGGGAGGGTCGGCCATGGTGTCGGCCATCCGACGGAGTTCAGCGTGAATCCCCTGGGACGCCGTCACTTGCTCAGCCTGTCTGTCCTCCATCCTCCGTTGGTGTAGCTGTAGACAGGCTATTAGCTCCGCATGTTGCTGGGCCTGCTGGACCTTGATCCCCTCGAGGACGGACACAACCTGGGCCATGCCCGTGGTGTCCTGCCGGTATGAGTCCAGGATATTACGGACATGGGAAAATACCGGATCCCCAGCCAACTGGTCAGGCTCGCGCCTCCGCCGCTCTCCACTCCCACCACCCCTGCCCACTTGCGTCTGGCCTGCACTTGTGGGCACATGGGGTCTCCGGGACCCCTGAGGGGTGGCATTGGCGTTGTCGCCTGCCTCCTCCTGGGTGCCCGGGACACCGTGTCCCTCCTGGCGAGCCTGGCTGCATTGTGGTGTTGGGGCAGGGATCCTGGGTGTCTCCTGGGATGTGGCAGGAGTGGGGGTGGTGGTTGGCACGGTTGTACCTGACGCAGGTGCTGCAGGTGGTTGGACACCAGAGGGGCCAGGTCGGTCGGGGTCGTCCGCAGAGTGGTGAGAGTGGTCGCTGCCGGTGGGATCGGTCTCCTGCAGATCCGGGTCCTGTGAGTGTTCCCCCCCCAGTGTTGGGGGGTGCAGCACGACGTTGACCTGTGTGTGAGAGAGACAATGTTAATTTGGATCCATGCAACATCCATGTTGCATCCGTTACAAAGTTGGCACATTTCCTCTTGGAATTAGGATCTGTCTTGCATTCCACTCACAGTGCACTTGTGCATGTGTGTGTCCCTTGGGCACCAATTTGGCCCTTTAACTATGTGTGGCACAGTCTTACTTGCTGCGTCAAGTGTGACTGCAGTCAGCAGTGGAGTGTGCATGTGTGCCGAGCTATGCGTTTGCGCCTTCCTTGTAGCACTGTACATGTGCACATGGAGTGGATCCACACACTCATATGATGCAGGTGGCTGTCCTTGTGCTCGTGTACAGGTTGTAACATGGCCCTGCGTTTTGCCATGATGAAGAGGGGGGGTTCTGGCACTGGGCACCCTTGTCTACATGCACGCAGTCCACCTGCTGACGAGCAGACATTCCCACACACCAAAGGACTGATTTGCTCTCCCTGTGTCTCCCTCCCTCTGTGTCCCCCTCTCCCTCCCTCTGTGTGTCAGCCTCCTCCCTCTGTCCATCTTCCTGTGTCTCCCTCCCTCTCTGTCCCCCTCTCCCTCCCTCTCTGTCCCCCTCTCCCTCCCTCTGTGTCCCCCTCTCCCTCCCTCTGTGTGTCAGCCTCCTCCCTCTGTCCATCTTCCTGTGTCCCCCTCCCTCTCTGTCCCCCTCTCCCTCCCTCTCTGTCCCCCTCTCCCTCCCTCTCTGTCCCCCTCTCCCTCCCTCTGTGTCCCCCTCTCCCTCCCTCTGTGTCCCCCTCTCCCTCCCTCTGTGTCCCCCTCTCCCTCCCTCTGTGTGTCAGCCTCCTCCCTCTGTCCATCTTCCTGTGTCTCCCTCCCTCTGTGTCCCCCTCTCCCTCCCTCTGTGTGTCAGCCTCCTCCCTCTGTCCATCTTCCTGTGTCTCCCTCCCTCTCTGTCCCCCTCTCCCTCCCTCTCTGTCCCCCTCTCCCTCCCTCTCTGTCCCCCTCTCCCTCCCTCTGTGTCCCCCTCTCCCTCCCTCTGTGTCCCCCTCTCCCTCCCTCTGTGTGTCAGCCTCCTCCCTCTGTCCATCTTCCTGTGTCTCCCTCCCTCTGTGTCCCCCTCTCCCCTCCCTCTGTGTGTCAGCCTCCTCCCTCTGTCCATCTTCCTGTGTCTCCCTCCCTCTCTGTCCCCCTCTCCCTCCCTCTCTGTCCCCCTCTCCCTCCCTCTCTGTCCCCCTCTCCCTCCCTCTGTGTGTCAGCCTCCTCCCTCTGTCCATCTTCCTGTGTCCCCCTCCCTCTCTGTCCCCCTCTCCCTCCCTCTCTGTCCCCCTCTCCCTCCCTCTGTGTGTCAGCCTCCTCCCTCTGTCCATCTTCCTGTGTCTCCCTCCCTCTCTGTCCCCCTCTCCCTCCCTCTGTGTCCCCCTCTCCCTCCCTCTGTGTCCCCCTCTCCCTCCCTCTGTGTGTCAGCCTCCTCCCTCTGTCCATCTTCCTGTGTCTCCCTCCCTCTGTGTCCCCCTCTCCCTCCCTCTGTGTGTCAGCCTCCTCCCTCTGTCCATCTTCCTGTGTCTCCCTCCCTCTCTGTCCCCCTCTCCCTCCCTCTCTGTCCCCCTCTCCCTCCCTCTCTGTCCCCCTCTCCCTCCCTCTGTGTGTCAGCCTCCTCCCTCTGTCCATCTTCCTGTGTCCCCCTCCCTCTCTGTCCCCCTCTCCCTCCCTCTCTGTCCCCCTCTCCCTCCCTCTGTGTGTCAGCCTCCTCCCTCTGTCCATCTTCCTGTGTCTCCCTCCCTCTCAGTCCCCCTCTCCCTCCCTCTGTGTCCCCCTCTCCCTCCCTCCGTGTGTCACCCTCTGTCACCTTGGCCCAGCTTCCTGGGCACACACTGTTAGCAGATCTTTGAGTGGCCCTTGGCCTGTTGATGTGAGTTTTTTCTGATCTCCAGGCACCCATTTTGTCTGCTGTGTGTCTGTGCGCTGCTGCTGTGGTGGTGTGTGCTGCCACTCTTTCACACTGTTGGCTGTTCATTAGCTGCTGGCATGTGCAAAACAGTGCCTTCACCCCCATGTGTTGATGCAAGGCATCCGCCATTTGCTGGCAAGTCATTCCTGTGTTGGGACACAGTGTTTGTCTGGCTGTGACCTAGGCCATATGGGCAGAGGGCATTGTTGTCTGCTTTGGAGTCGCACTATGTGATTCTTGGTGCCCACACTCCCGCCATCCGGGTTACCGTGTCATGTGTTGTTGTCTTCTGTGGCCTGTGACTTGACATTGTCCAGCTGGGTGCATGGGGCATGGTGGCAGCAGTGGCATGTGCCTGCTCATGGAGTGTGGTTGAGTAATGCGATGGCTTGTGGTGTTTGCGTGCCTGTTATTAATTTTGGTTGTGGTTGCAGTTCCCCCCATGTGAGGTGTGTTGTTTGTGTACTCACCCGGGTCTCGGAGTCCTTCTACTCCTTCAACTGCCTCCACCGGCAGTATGGCCATCACCCTCTCCTCCCAGGGATGGTACTGTACGGGTCTGCGGGAGGGCCCTCCTCCGGTGGCGTTGGCCTGGTCGTGTTCCTCCTGTCTCTTGGCTCTGACCCTCCTCCGCAGATCGTACCACCTGTTCTGGCAATCCTGCTTGGTCCTCCTGGTGTCCGCAACAGCATTCACAGCATCGACGATGGTCTGCCACATGGCTGTTTTGGCTGCCTGGCTGGTGCTTCTGACCAATGTTCCAAAGATCTGTGGCTCGACTCTGAGGATTTGATCAACAAGGACCTCCAACTCTCGGTGACTGAACTTTGGATTCTTGGTAGTGGGCATGGTGAGGGGTGTGGGTGGGGATGGTGTGGGTGTGGGGGGTGTGTGGATGTTGGGGGGGGGTGTGGATGGTTGTGTGTGTGTGTGAATGTGATGAGAGGGTGTTTGTGTGGGTGGTCGTGTGAAGGTGTGCAAGTGTAAGATGTGGTGTCGCTTGTAGTCTGGTTCTGTGGTGTCTGGCAGCAGTGGGTCTGTTGCAAAGGCTCATGGTTTGTGTGTGTGGGCCCTTTTTATTGGTCCATGGGTGGGTGTGGCAGTGTTTGAATTTTGGGTGGGTGTGTTATAAGGAGTGGTGGTGTATTGGGCCTCTGTTTGTTTTTGACAGTTGCAGGTCAGTGATTGTGTTATGTTAGTGGTTGTTGGCCATGTTTAGTGGCTGTGTGCCTTTCGAATGGTGTATTGTTGAGTTGTTTTGTTTTGTCCTTGTTGTGTACGTGCGTTTTGAGCGTGTGTACGGTGTGTACATGGGCCATTTGGTTGTACGATTTGGTCCTTGTGTGTGGCTTTGTACGACTCGTACATGCGGTTGTGATGTTGGGGCATGGGGTGCGCTCCGTACTTAGGAGGTTGTGTTGGGGGTGCGCCAGGAACGTACTGGGGTGGGGGTACGACTGGAACGTACTGGGGTGTACATAGACGGTGGTACGACACGTACAGGGGTGGGGGGGTGTACATAGACGGTGGTACGACACGTACAGGGGTGGGGGGTGTACATTGACGGTGGTACGACACGTACAGGGGTGGGGGGGTGTACATTGACGGTGGTACGACACGTACAGGGGTGGGGGGGTGTACATTGACGGTGGTACGACACGTACAGGGGTGGGGGGGTGTACATTGACGGTGGTACGACACGTACTGGGGTGGGGGGGTGTACATTGACGGTGGTACGACACGTACTGGGGTGGGGGTACGACTGGAACGTACTGGGGTGTACATAGACGGTGGTACGACACGTACAGGGGTGGGGGGGTGTACATTGACGGTGGTACGACACGTACAGGGGTGGGGGTACGACTGGAACGTACTGGGGTGTACATAGACGGTGGTACGACACGTACAGGGGTGGGGGGGTGTACATTGACGGTGGTACGACACGTACAGGGGTGGGGGGGTGTACATTGACGGTGGTACGACACGTACAGGGGTGGGGGGGTGTACATTGACGGTGGTACGACACGTACTGGGGTGGGGGTACGACTGGAACGTACTGGGGTGTACATAGACGGTGGTACGACACGTACAGGGGTGGGGGGGTGTACATTGACGGTGGTACGACACGTACAGGGGTGGGGGGGTGTACATTGACGGTGGTACGACACGTACAGGGGTGGGGGGGTGTACATTGACGGTGGTACGACACGTACAGGGGTGGGGGGGTGTACATTGACGGTGGTACGACACGTACTGGGGTGGGGGTACGACTGGAACGTACTGGGGTGTACATAGACGGTGGTACGACACGTACAGGGGTGGGGGGGTGTACATTGACGGTGGTACGACACGTACAGGGGTGGGGGGGTGTACATTGACGGTGGTACGACACGTACTGGGGTGGGGGGGTGTACATTGACGGTGGTACGACACGTACTGGGGTGGGGGTACGACTGGAACGTACTGGGGTGTACATAGACGGTGGTACGACACGTACAGGGGTGGGGGGGTGTACATTGACGGTGGTACGACACGTACAGGGGTGGGGGTACGACTGGAACGTACTGGGGTGTACATAGACGGTGGTACGACACGTACAGGGGTGGGGGGGTGTACATTGACGGTGGTACGACACGTACAGGGGTGGGGGGGTGTACATTGACGGTGGTACGACACGTACTGGGGTGGGGGTACGACTGGAACGTACTGGGGTGTACATAGACGGTGGTACGACACGTACAGGGGTGGGGGGGTGTACATTGACGGTGGTACGACACGTACAGGGGTGGGGGGGTGTACATTGACGGTGGTACGACACGTACTGGGGTGGGGGTACGACTGGAACGTACTGGGGTGTAGGTAGACGGGGCTGTGACACGTACTGGGGTGGGGGTGTGGCTCGAACGTACTGGGGTGTAGGTACACGGGGGTACGACACGTACTGGGGTGGGGGTGTGGCTCGAACGTACTGGGGTGTAGGTACACGGGGGGTACGACACGTACTGGGGTGGGGGTGCGACTGGAACGTACTGGGGTGTACATAGACGGTGGTACGACACGTACAGGGGTGGGGGGGTTTACATTGACGGTGGTACGACACGTACTGGGGTGGGGGTACGACTGGAACGTACTGGGGTGTACATAGACGGGTGGGGGTATACATATACGGGGGGTACGTGTCGGACGTACGGGGGCTGGGGGGAGTGTTGGGCGCGTATGCGGGCACATGTCTCCATGGTTGCTATTGGTGTTCGGTGCGGACGGTGTTTTTTCCATACGGTTGTAGGCTCGGACGCACGGGATGGATCGTGATTCCTCGGTCGGACTTGGATTTTTACGTTTGTAAGGTAAATCGTCCGAGGACGTGTCGGACACATTTTCCGACCCGAGGACGTGTGGGGAATGATTCCCGGTGCGGGTCGTATGGACTTTTTACCATGCGAATCGTGATTGCCAGTTCGTACGGCACTTGTACGATTCGTACGGTAAAAAGACCCGATACGAGTCGCACGGGGGAATTTTTTACCGGATCGTGATCGGCACCGTAGTGTTGTCGTTTTCCCCCTGTAAGCGTAAGCGGAAAGGGCTGGCCTGGCGTATGCCAGTCCAGCGTAGGGGTGTGAACAATGACCCCGGGGCTCTCGGCGTGGTTCTATACTGGGCTGGACAGGGAAGTAAATAATGGGTGTGTCCCTGTTGTAGTGTCGGTGCCACCTGGAGCGCAATCGGTAATGTTGCACCCTGTGGGGGAATCACTGACACTACATTCATTCATACATCTACACTTTAATGATTATAGACATCTCTGTGAATTTGTATGTTTAATGCACATTCACTGGAGTGTTGTCTTAAGGTATTTTCTTGTCTTGTTTTTGGTATTACCAGTACTAATGTACACATCCAATTCCCAAGCACTTATAAATTCACCATGCATTCTCCTTGCAGTACTCTAATCATTCAGTCAGTGCCCATGTACTCATGTAATGACCCAGCACTAACACATGCACTGCTACAATTCCCTGTGCATTACCCATGTAGTTTTCTAACCACCTACACACTACTCATTCTTTCCTTCAATTCCCCAGGTATTACCCATGCAGTCCAGCAAACACGCTGTCACTCCTCATGCACTCCTCCAATCACCCAGCCAGTACCATGTATTTATCCAATCACTACGGCAATACCCAAGCACTTATTCACTCCCCTTGCAGTACTCTCATCATCTAGCCAATACCCATGAACTCATGCCATGACTCAGACACTAACACATGCAATGATACAATCCCCTGTGCGCTACCCATACAGTCCTCTAACCACGTACACAGTACTCATTTGCTCTTTCAATTCCCCAAGTAGTACCCAAGCAGTCCAGTAATCATTCTGTCACTACCCACGCACTCCTCAAATTATGCAGTCATTATCCATGTACTCATGCAAGCACCTATGTAGTCCTATAGTATATAGTGTATAGTTAAATAATATTAAATGTAATTCTCATATTACGCTTCATTTTTTGTTGTCTCTACAAAGGTATAGTTGAATGATACTGCATAGTTATAGATAATTTCGTAAAGATGCAGCACAACTGTGGTGTTTCAAAGATGATCATATAAGGTGTTAATAATTAGGTTTCTTTTATTAGTTTGGACAAAGATACAGTTAAATGACGCCACATATTATAAGATTGAATGGTGAAATAAGGTGCTGTTAATTAGGCTTCTTTTTGTAGTCTAAACAAAGGTATAGTTGAATGATGCTATATAATTTTAGATAGAAAGGTGAAGATGTAGAATAAAAGTGTGGTTTTGAAAATGCTCATAAAAGGTGTTGTTAATTAGCCTTCTTTCTTAAGTCTGTTGAGAGGTATAGTTTAATATTGTCGCATATTTGTAGATGAAATGGTCAAGATGTAGCTCAAAAGTAAACCACCTTATATTACACTTGCAGGCATGTTGTACTTATCTACTTAACTATATAATATGTAATGACTCATCTATGTGTTCCGATTGTATTTATGCAGTTATATGTATGCTTAGTGAACTATTGAGAGGTGCCTGACCGATCAGAGGAGTGCAAAGGTAGTGAGTAGGTGATTTTAAAGCTACTTGAGTAATGATTAACTGATTCCATAATGTGCAATCACCCAGTTAGTATCCAAGCACTTATGAAATCAGTCCACCACTACCTAAACAGTTATTAAATCACCCAGGCACTACCACTACACTCTCCCAATCAGCCAAGCACTACCCATGTAGTTATGCAGTGAACCAAGCACTTATAATTTCACCATGCACTCTCCTTGCAGTAGTCTAATCATTCAGTCAGTACCCATGTACTCATGTAATGACCCAGACACACAGGTGCCGATTCCGATCCGTTAAAAATAATTTGCGTACGACCCACATCCGTATTTTTTTACGTACGAGTCTCACAAGTACCGTACAAACTGGCAAGTACGATTGGGACGTGAAAAAGAACTACGAATAGTGTTGGGAAAAGTCTATGAGCGCGCGTCGGGAAGTGTCTACGTCCGAATATCGTCTGTAAAAGTGTACGAAAGTGACCTGGACACTTTCACTTACAAATCGTAAAACACAAGTCCGAGCGCGCAAGTACGATCCCGACCGTCCGTCCGAATACAGATTCGCACCTAAAAAGTCCCGTACGGAGTCAACGCAGTAGCACACATGTACACGGGTAAACTCATGCCCGTGTACGAGGTGTACAGCCCCCCCACCCCCAAACATGTCAGCACCATACACCACCCTGTCTGCACTGTACCCCAGCCCCGCAACTGTACGTGCCGTACCCCCCATGTATGTGCCGTACCACCTCATGTACGCATCAAAGCCCTGCACCGCATGTACGCACTGCACCCCCAGCCCCCCAACTGCATGTATGCACCGAAGGCCAGCACCGCATGTACGCACTGCACCCCCAGCCCCCCACCGCATGTACGCACCGAAGCCCAGCACCGCATGTACGCAATGTACCCCCAGCCCCCCATCGCATGTACGCACCGAAGCCCAGCACCGCATGTACGCACTGCACCCCCAGCCCCCACCGCATGTAGGCACCCAACCCCTGCCCCGCATGTACGCGCCACACACCAACACCATACCCCAGCCCCCTCACCCACGGATCGTACCTTCGCGTAAAACACTCTTACAGAACCTGGACACCTGAAAACAGCACAAGGATGGCCAATCCGACTCGCACAACAACACAAAACACGTCAACATGACAAAATACATCTCAAAGACTGACCTGGCACATCCAAACAGGCAAACAAAGGGCCAAAATCACAACCACCACTTAAAACACACCCACGAAAATTCAAACACAGCCACACCCAAAAATGGACCAATAAAAAGGGCCCACACACACACCCCATGAGCCTTTGCAACAGACCCACTGCTGCCAGACCCCACGGACAAGCAACCCCACACAACTGCAACCTTCGCTACACCGTCACTCACACACCTTCACACAACCACCTCCACACAACCACCACCACAAACATCCCCCTCTTCACATTCACACACACACACAACCATCCACACCCACACCCCACACCATGCCCACAGACAAGAATCCAAAGTTCACCACGGTGGAGCTGGAGCTCCTTGTCAACGAAGTCATCAGAGTCGAGCCACAGCTGTTTGGAACATTGGTCAGACAGACCAGCATAGCTGAAAAATCTGCCATGTGGCAGAGGATTGGCGACAAGGTGAATGCTGTTGCGCCCGTCCGAAGGACCAGGCACGAATGCCAAGCCAGGTGGTACGATCTGTGCAGGGCGGTCAAGAGGAAGATGAATGATGAACATGCCCAGACCAACATCACTGGAGGTGGGCCGCCCCTCAGACCCATACACTACCATCCCTGGGAGGAGAAGGTGATGACCATGCTACCGCCGGTGGGACTACACGGAGTGGACGGAGTCGCAGAGCCTGGTGAGTACACAAACAACTCATGTAACTTGGGGGGAATGGCATCCACACCCCAACCACCCAAGGCGCAACTAGAGCAAAATTTTGGGGGAGGCTCAGAAAAAATTACGTGGGGGGATGAATCTTGTAAGCCATAGGCAGAGTGGAGCTGCAGGGACTGTTAAAGGGGTGAAACAACAGCGAGGCCTCATCAACACGCAAATGGCCTGTTAAAGACCTGTGATGTGCTCGGGTGCGGCTGTGAGTGCGCCGGGAAGCTGTCTCATCCCGGGCTGCCACACACGACGGGGGGGCTGAAGCCCTGTGAGTCCAATGGGTGTCACGCGCCTGCCAACCACAACGAATGCACGCACCAACCCCCAAGCACTCACCGCACACAACCACACCCAGAAACCACGCCCATGCCACGAACGTCACCATTCACCCATCACAAATCAAGGCAAGGCCATGTCCAAGGCTACAGCAACCAATAACACAAGACTGGATGTCCGGGAGGCTGGGAGGGTGGGACACACACAACACATTGTCAAAATGAGACGCAGACAACAATGTCCTCAGCCCATATGGCATAGGTACATACACATGCACAATGCACAGGGACTGGCAAAGTACTGACAAGGTAGCTGACACTGGGCCCTGCTGTATGCAGCACAAGGCCCTCTTGGGACCACTGTACACCCAAACACCAACTCCACAAGCACAGGTATCTAGCACAGGAACTCACACACACTGTCATGCCAGCATGCACCATGAGGGGACACACACATCACCTGGGAGACCCAATGACAACTCACACTACACACAACACCAGGCCCGGTCACAACCCACCCCCTAACAAAAGCAAACACCCCCGGGGCAGGCAATGGATTTACACACTTCCACAATGGACATGTGACACAACAAGACCAATCCAGAGCCAAATAAGCATCAGAGGCAACAATCTACAGGTCAAACACTCAGGAGAACATCCCAATCTTTCCCCCGCAACATACCCATCCCCAAGTGGACATTGAGAGGAATGCTAGGCACATCCAACTACCTGGAGGAACTGTGTCAAATAGAATATGTATGAAACATGGATGTGGCATGAAACAGCATTAACATTGTCTATCTCACACACAGGGCAATGTCGACCATCTCCCCCCAACACTGGGGGGGAAGAATCACAGTCCCAGGCATCGTGTGAAGACAATCCCACCAGCAGCGATGACTCTCATCACTCCGTGGATGACCCCGACCAACCTGGCCCCTCTGGTGTACAAGCCCCTGCAGCACCTGCGTCAGGTACAACTGTGCCAACCACCACCCCCATTCCTGCCACATCCCAGGAGACACCCAGGAGCCCTGCTCGCACTGAACAACGCAGCCAGTCTGCCCAGGAGGGCCACGGTCCTCCGGACACCCAGGAGGAGGCAGGCAACCCTGCAAATGCCGTCCCTCAGGGGTCCCGGAGACCCGATGTACCCACAATGGCAGGCCAGGCTCGTGTGGGCAGGGGTGGGGGAGTGGAGGCAGGCGGAGGCGCGAACCTGACCAGCCAGCTCAGGAGCCCGGTCTGACACACATACGCAACATCCTGGACTCATACCGGCGTGACACCAGAGGCATGGACCAGGCCGTGGCCAGACTTTCCGGGATGCAGGGGACCCTCGATGAGATCAAGAACCTGCAGGTCGAGCATAATGCCAGTCATCAACAACACCAAGGACAGATGGAGGCAAGACTGGCTGAGCTCCTGGCGGTGCACAGGGACGTGGGACAATCACTCCGTCAGATCGCCCAAAGCCTGGCCAACCCTCCCTGTACCACCAGGCGTAGACGAGCACCAGACACAGGGAGGGACGAGGAGGAGGAGGATTCGTCTGACTGAGCGTCCCTGACATCGTCAAGGCCTGCATCTGAGGGTCCCCGGAGGAAGGTGGGTCATCCACGTAAGAGACCGTGAGAGTTACCGAACCATCACCGTCTCCCAGGTCACCTGGCCTGGCACCTGGCCCTCTGGCGCAACAGCAGCACCTCACCCAATGACCTTCTCTGCCACATGGACTTGCTGGTCACAGTCTGACCAATGATGACCAACACTGTGGTCTGGACTCTGATGACTCCAACTGACAAGGATGCCATCTTCCCCTGTGAACTTTGGATTCTGTTCCCCCGGTAGAGCACCTTGGCACATCTACCAAAAGACTCACCCCACCACAAATAAATTCACATTGTTCTGCACATGAGATGTTGCTGTCATTTTGCATTATTCAACGACATGTGTGTGTGGAAATGTCTAACTATGCCTGAGTGTTGAACTAACTCCAGCCATCCATACACTGGGATCAGAGTCTGGTACAGGACACACATGGGTCACAAGGTATCATTCAATATAGGCATTGAGCACAACACTCACCTGTGATGGCCTCTGGCTGCTGAGGGGGGGCTTGCTAAACTGTGTGGACACACCTATTTGGGAGATCATCATCAGTCCGTAGAGGTCATGGCCCATGTGGAGGCACCTGGGGAGGGAGTCCCAGGTATGTGTTGCCAGGTGGGAGGACAATGTCCTGTATGCTGGAGTACGGTGGATGTTAAGAAGGGTGGCCAGGGCAATGTTGGATGCACGGAGATGGCCCAACAGGATCTAGGATGACAGACGCACAAGGTAGGTGTGGGGTCATGGTTGTGGACTGCCTCCTGAGTGTGGGTGGGGAGTGTGGAGGTCATCCTGCAGCAGACAGTGATCCATCGCAGATATCTATTGTGGACGGTGAGGTGGCTGGGGCGCAGGGTGTAGAAGCTGAGGTGTGCAGATGCACCCTGGAAGTGGACCAGGGTCCTGGGAGTGCGGATGTACTTGCACCGTAGAGGGCAGGCCAGTATATGAGACGGATGTTGTCATGGACCTGGGGGATGGTCTTCCGTAACTTTGAGTGGATCCATCTGTGGATCATGTGCATGATGCAGAGGGCGTTGCAGCATGAGGCACAGATGCTGTGGACTAGCATGGCATATGCGAGTGATCCAAACATGATGCACACCATCTCGTGTGTGTGGCCACTGGGTGCATGTGCAGGGCCCGCAGCAGCAGGCGCCACCTCCCTGAAAAATGCCCCATTTTGCACACAAAGACTAGGATGTCAGAAGGACAACTGCAACAGGCGCGTGTGTAAAGTAAGGAGTGTCCAGTGTCACATGGCACACCCCGAGACAATGCATGCACAATCACCAAAGAGCCATTACACCGGATCAGGAAACTGAAGGGCGACCTGCGCACAGGGGACACACCCTCAGCAGCTGGTGATGGCCCATTGTGTGGTCGACCGTGCTAAAAAACATACACGACCATGTACTTCGTGCCCAATAGAGAGCCTAATCCATGAGCAACTGCATGCATGTCGCTATACTACACATGGACTCCTATGCATTATCGACAGCAAGTATGCCAGAGATGCCGCATGCCAAGTGGCAAGAGACCTGCATTGACAGAGACGAGGCACCTTGGAGTGTGACGATCACCTTTATTACTCAGCCTCACACAAATGGAATTTCATCCATTGGAAGAGTATCACAGGTCATTTGGCTGACCATGTGTGACCCACACTGGACACCCCCTGCAACACACAGATGTGGTACATCCTACTGAGCTGGGACACAAGTGAAGAGGTTAAGCCTGACACCCCTTGCTGCACACGGAGAGTGTACAATTCCCCATTGAGCCTCATATGGGGATGTCCCACACCATGTCCAACATTGGCATCCTGTATGTTCCTGAGGGACGTTATACACACAGTGATGCCTTCATCACAATCCAAAATCCATGACAGATGACTGTCAGGAAGGGTGACTATCAATTCATGGGAGCCATGCAACACGTCAGGTGGCCCATGGTGGATCGACATGTATGCACGGTAATACAACATGCACAGGAGCAGTCCCCACATTTCACAAACACGTACCACCCACAAAACGCCTTGCTGCACTCCTTAACCAAAATGACTTCTCACCATGTCTGTGCATGTAACTCTGCTCCAGCCCACGTTGCGATACTCATGAGGAATAGCAGGAGTGCAATGATGACATGAGCAGACGACAGCCGCAGGAAGCTGGGGAGGACAGACACACAACAAGTCAACGAAGAGCTAGTAATCCGTAGACATGTACATGCACTCTACAGGATTTATGTTGTCACCATGCTAATAATGAGATATGTGTACCCGCAGAAATATGGGGAATGACATCATGACTTGAATGACACATCAGAACACACCTCCAAGTCACTTAGCACACAATCAGCTCGACACACACATTGCAACACATGCCACACAAGACCCTAGGCGTGCACACTCAGACACAGGGACTCACCATCATGAGAAGAAGTTGCGGATGAGCTGACTCCGGATGTCCTCATCCTCATACTCATCCTCATCCTCACTTGCCCCGTGCTCGAGCCCCTCATCCTCCACAGGTGGATTATCCTGCTCATCCGGATCCAGGATGAGTGGCACGGCCTTCTCCACTGCCATGTTGTGCAGCATGCAGCACACAAGGAAGATTTTGCAGACCTTCACCGGGGCATATGGGAGTGCGCCGCGGGTCTTGTGGAGGCACCGGAATCTGCTCTTCAGGAGTCCAAATGTCCTCTCAATCACGCGCCTCGTCTGCCCATGGGTGTCGTTGTACCGGTGTTGAGCGGCTGTACTGGGGTGGCGGAGCGGCGTCATCAGCCATGGCATGCTGGGATAGCCAGCGTCCCCTACATGGAAACATCATGGACAGAAGTGGGTCAGGAGAAGCAGTAAGATATGAAGATACCGCTGACTACAGGACTAACAGAGTATACCCACCAACAAGACATGCACGTTCGTTGCGCAGCATCATTTCAGGCACCCTGCTACGCCTCATGATGTAGGCATTGTGTGCTGATCCTGGAAAACGGGCACAGACATGGGATATCATCATGTTAGCAAGACATACCACAACGGCATTGATGGAGTGGTAATGTTTGCGGTTACGGAAGGCTACCTCATGTGCGTGTGGTGGTACCAAAGCCACATGTGTCCCATCAATGGCCCCAATGACGTGGGGCATCCCTCCCAGGGCATAGAACTCACCCTTGACACCTGTCAACTGCTCACAAGTCGGGAAATGTATGAATTCATCCAGGTGTACCAACATGGCCTCTAACACATCATGCAGGACATGACTGAACATGGTCTGGGACATGCCACCTACATCAGCTATGGTCAATTGAAACGTACCCGTGGCAAAGAAATGTAGGGCTGCCATCACCTTCATCTTGGGTGTCAGTGCAGTAGGATACCTGTGTAGCGGTTGGAGGTGTGTTTCCAGCCTTGTGGTCAAGTCGTCAATCAACGGTTGGGAGAAGCGGTAGCGGCGAATACAGTCACGTTCCCTCATGGCAGCCAAGTCTGCCATTGGTTGGGGGAGAGGCGGTGCCCTGCAGAAATTTGGAAGGAATGAGGAAGATTGAGTACAGCACTACACCACTGTCAATGAACTGAGCACATGTTCAACAGCTAATACACATATGCTACATACAGAGTCTGCACTGTGCAATGCATCCAGGACACGTATGCCAGCCAGGTGACACCCCTGCCAAAAGTCAGCTACACACGTGGGTGCTCAATTTCAACATGGCATGCCATGAAAGTAGCTGTGGGCCAGTGTAAGTGAACAGGCAGACCCATTACAGGAGTGACAGACAACCACATATGTGCATGGGAAGGCTGTCTCATCATACAGACCGGTTGCGGGACACCAGATGCACAGGTCACATGTCCTTGAAATGGGACAGTCCACAAACCTTGCCATGAAGGGGTACATGTCAGGAATGATCACATATACATTGAGAGTACGCAGATTTGTCCTTGTCTCGCAAGGCCATGTGCGATGCCCGCATACAGCCGTTACGTCTGACCCCACATGTGGCCTGTTGTGCGTAATAGTGTGCCATGCACATCGACACGCACACACATGTTGGATGCAGCAACTGCAGATGCATGTCACGGAACAACTACAGCAAGCTCATGGGAACACCTGACACACACATGACATAGTCACATCGTGCAACGCCGGTAGTTACATGTCAGGTGTCATTATCCGTGTACCTGGCATCAGGGGACAGTTGCGGGTGTAGGTGACTGTGTCATGCCAGTGATGCAGTGCCCGACTGTCCACAGAGGGTAGCTCCTCTGTATCAATTGATATCAAGTAAATTTGCTGTTGTGTCATGCTCCCCATTGTTTCACAGTGGCATGGTGGCTACACCAACTGTGTGGTGCAGGGCCTACATGTGTTTGTGGTATTGTAGATGACACTCATGTTGCTGTTCATGCAATGTGCTGTGTCCTATGTAGTTTGGACTCATGTGTCATATGTCTACAGGTGTCTGATCATTTCCTGTCTCTTCACCTTGACCACAGCATCGTCGGGGGACACCGAGGGAGACACTGGCACGGACGTGGGGGAGGGATCCAGCACCGGGGCCACCAGTGCTGGGGAGACTGGCGCAGCAGGTGGCACGGAGGCCGAGGGGAGTCAGGCGGAGGACCTGTCCAGTCCCATCACCACCCTCCCACTTGCTCGGGTCCCTTGTGTCCGTGCTAGGCGACAACAGGTGCGTGAGAGGCGGCAAGGAGGTGTATTTAAAAGGTGAAGGGTGCACTTCAACTCTGGATCATTCTGTGGTGTGTAGGCAGATTAAATTGCATGGTGCAGGTCATATGCACGCTCATGATTTAGCTTGTATTCTGAAGTGGATTCGTGTGCCAGTCATGACCCCGTCTTCTGCGCTGCTTGATAATGGTAATTATGTGCTGTTCGATGCAGTAGCTTGCTGTGGGATGCTTCCGGGAATTGCTCACATCGTGACTGTATCACTACGAGTGGTTTTCTGTCATTACGTCCTTTTCCCACCCCCGCATGGCCGGCTGGATGTATCCTTCTGGCCTTCCATTCCAACCTTGAAAGCAGAGTTCAACAAGATGTGCAGAATAAGGGCTCTATTGTCTCAAAAACAAGTCGTGTTGATTTCATACCGAGAAACATTTGGCCTTCACGTAGCTCACACGCGCACAGAGGTGCAAGCGCTTTTGGGCACTGCTTTCCCACTACATATTTGGGACTCGGATTCAGACTTTCTTTCATGCCTCGTCAACAGGTGGCCTGGCTGTTTTTTTCTGAATTGTGTGCTCTGGCCTCGTGACCTCCTTCCATACTCTGTTTGGTGTGATACCCGCATTTCATCATTCGATTTGTTCTAGCGTCTTCGGAGGGCTCCCTTTGCTTCTCACACTCGGGGCTGGGGTGCTATCATTGATCTGCGTACTACGCTGTGGCTTCACAACTTGCGTTAGAAGACACCATGCACCGGCTGCTCCATCTTCGGAAACAGATGCTTGAATTCTACGGCACTCTGCCGCTGGCGACCTTGAGCAGTGCCTATGGATTGTCCTTCCGGTTTCCCTTCTTTACCTGCGTGCAACCTGTCTTTCATTGCCTAGATTGTCCATTCGAATGGGCTCCGGATTTGTGCCTTTGCAACTCGGTGTCTCCTGACCCGGATTATGATCGACTGATGAGCCCCTTAGTGGCTCATGAGTTGGACTGCTCTGACGTCGGGATTATGGCCTGTGCTGCAGCACATGGAGTCCTTGGGAATTGGGACATCAGAACCGCTGCAACAGAATTCTTATCCAGAAGTTATCTTGATGTCCCCACCTGTTGTCCACAAATGGTGCTGGATGCCCCGATTGTTGAGGAACACGTGTGTTCTTTCTCCCTGCTGAACTGGATGGCAGAGAATTTTGCGGAACGTTCGAAGGATTTCCTCTTGGAAGCTGTTGCGACTTATTGTGCCCATATCTTGCTGGACTGACTTTAGCCCTGCTCATTTCATGGTGCATCTATCGATGTTATGTTTTTCCCCTTTTACATGGTTCATTTCCCTGCAACGTCGTTCATCATTGACATTTCTTTTCTGACTTTTTCGCTTCCCTTTTATGGACTTCCAGTTCATGCCCTTGGTTCCGTTGTATCAGACTTGAACTCTGCGTTCTCGATTTAGCGAACCTAGTCGTTAGTGGTACGAACAAGGGGGGGTGTAGTCATGAATCATGTCTCCCTATGAAGTTGGCACCACCGCGTTAGTTGTTAGTGAGCCATCTTGCCAATTTTTCTGCTTTTCCACGCGACACTGTAGTTGCGTGTAATTATTTTGAAAATGCCTTCTATAGTTAGCTTCACATGAGGACTGTCAGTTGTGTGACATCCTTCACAGCGAGCAGCGAGCTTGTACTGTACATTGTGTACACAAACATTCTGGGTGACTAGACGGTGCATGTTGTTGTGTGCAGGTTGATCGCCCCACTATTTGGCCATGACATGCACGCAGCTGCAGATACCTCATAGACGAATGCTTGCCATATTGTAGTGCAGCACGTTTGGGTTTCATTGTGATGGGGAACTTTCGCAGGGGAAGAGACTAGATGATCCTGTGATGTGATACCACTGAGCTGATCTGTAGGGTGGGGGGTCCCACGTTCAAGGCTGGAGACCTTCTATTAGTCGAATGATACTACTATTGATTTACTGGCGACAGGAAGATTACTGTTTCCACTGTCATTTACTCATGATTGCTCCTTTCATTGTCTATGATATTGCAACAATGCTGATGCTTCAGAACTTAACAATTTGTCTGCTTATGTTAGCCACGGTACTGCATCTTAGGACGCGAGGTTCATTGAATGAACTCTTTCAACTTTACCGTGTCTGTGTATATTCTGTTGTGGACTGATCTGAGAATGATGACGTACAGGTATGTCTGATTCCCAGCAATCGTGAGAATGTTGTAAGTCGCTTGTTCTGGGTTGTCTATACATTGGTACCGCCGAGCTCAACCTCGGCTAACGAATGGGACACTAAGCTAGTCGGATGAGGGGTTCTGGGTTCTGAGTGGAGTTTGTGGTGCACCAGACATGTCTCCTTCGTGCCAGGCTCCGCACCCCCTGCCCTGTCTCCCCTGCTGCCGTCCATGCAGAGTCTGTGGACATTCAGCGCCAGTTGCAGGTCGGTCAGACATGGCTCCTGCGTGTCCTCCATGGCTACACCAGACTGCTGACACGGATGTTGTCGTACATGGAGGGCATGTCATCAGCGATGTCTGACCAACGGATGTTGCTGAGGTCCATGGACTCGTCACTGACGGCAGCAGTGGCTCTCCTGCAGCGCTCCGTGCCCCCCCTACCCCGGCACCATCCGCACTTCCCACTCCCATGCCTGTCCCATGCACACCCAGACGTCCCCATGCTCGCACCACACCAGACACAGGCAGCACACCACCAGGGGAGGCCAAGCGCACACCTCCTGTCACGCACACACAGGGGGGGACAAGGCACAGGCACTGGGTCGGGGGAATACAGCAGCCACGCTGTCACAGTAGGAGTCCGCAGTCCTCACGGGCCACTACCTCCGAACCCACTCCCCTTGGCTCTCCTGCCCAACAGTCGGACAGGGAGTCCTTCATGGCCAGTCCGTCCCCTGCCCCAGTGTGACACCACCACGCAAGCTTTTGAGGGATTCCCCGGGAAGGGTAGTTGATTCCCCCCCCTGTCCACACCCTCCCACAGTTGCGCTGCGACCCATCCCTCTGACACCCCCCCTCCTTGGGGCCTGTGGTTCCTTCGGGTGCAGGGGAGACACTGGAAGGGCTTGCTGCCGTGTGCAGCGCCATACTGACCTCCTCCTTTGGCGCTGCCCCACCCCCTGTGGTGGAGTCGTCCGTCCCTGCACCCACGACACCTACCCGTGCCCATCCTTTCCCTGCGGTGCCTGGTTCTTCCCCCCCACATGATGCCCCCCACTCTGTGGATGATATGGTACGGCACTGTGCAGGCACGCTAGGGGAGACGCGTCCCGACGTGTCCCCCCCCAGGACTTCGCATCTGGTGTGGCCCATGGGCTTGGTGAAGGGTGTACTGTAGCTACTTTACTTCGACATACAGATTGTGGATTTATTTTTTTGTCCTTTGCAAACGTATGTTTTTCTGGTATTGCTGTTGGTGCTGCTGCTCCCTGATTTGGGGTGGTGATGATATGTTGTGTGTCTGGGAAATGTTGTGGTGTGCTGCTCATGGGGTGGACCCTGGTATCTGCATGCCGTCACAAGGTGACTGCATGTATTCTTAGGTGATGTTGGCTCTTACTGCATGGTGACATTGTCCCAAGGTGTGTTTCTTACTCTGTGGCACCTGCCATCTTCCCTGCAGTGTGTTTGCCAATTGTTGTGCTGAGCTGTGTCAACATTTCCTGGGTGTGCGACACATCCCTTCGACTTTGGCCATGCATGCTCTGCTATGTCTCCACCTGCATCGTTTGTGGCATCCTTGCTGGACACTGTACTTGTGTATGGAATGTATTGACATGTCTTCATGTGGACATTTTCCCTTTTCCGCACTATGCATGTGTGTACTCCCTGCCTCACACACGTGTTACGTGTTCTGCAGGGTATTTGGGCATGTGACAGACAATTGTGGGCATTGTATCTGTGTGTCCTCCACCCTTTACCTTCCATGGGAGGCTACAACTTGTTGGCTGCCCCGGCACCTGTGCATTTCTATCATTCCTGGTAGTGGTGTTTGACATGAGGATACTGTCTTGTTGCATGGTCTCAGTGTGTGTAATGTGCTGCCTCCGCCAGGGGTGGGTATGCATGCGTAATTTGTCATCACACCCACATGTGGTGTGTAATGCAGTTGGGGAAGGACCTCCATCCTCATGGGAGTGGGACACTGCAGTCAGTGATGTGTTGTCATGGCACTCTCAACATTGTCGCACATTGTGTATGCCTTCATGCACCCATGCAGTTTGGCTCATCGCAGGGTGATGTACACACTCCAATGACTCTGTCCACTGCTGGGGGTCCTCTGCACCCACCCCTCATATGTCTGGGCACTGCTGGGAGGACTCTGCACCCACCCCTCCTGTGTCTGGGCACTGCTGGGAAGACTCTGCACCCACCCCTCCTGTGTCTGGGCATTGCTGGAAGGACTCTGTACCCACCCCTCCTGTGTCTGGGCATTGCTGGAAGGACTCTGCACCCACCCCTCCTGTGTCTGGGTACTGCTGGGAGGACTCTGCACCCACCCCTCCTGTGTCTGGGCACTGCTGGGAGGACTCTGCACCCACCCCTCCTGTGTCTGGGCACTGCTGGGAGGACTCTGCACCCACCCCTCCTGTGTCTGGGCACTGCTGGGGGTGATGGGCACCCACCCCTCTGTATGTGTCCACTGTCGTGGTACGAGCTGTACCCACACGCTGATGTCCTGGGTACGGCCCGTACCCCTGCGGCACCCCAACTTTGGGGTTGCGGCCTGTACCCATGCCTTTGGGACGTGGGTACCGGCCGTGCCGCCATTGTTGGTGTGACGTAGGGGTGGGCGTGGTATGTGCCGTACCCAAGCGCTGATGCCCTGGGTACGGCCCATACCCCTGCGGCACCCCAACTTTGGGGGTGCGGCCCGTACCCATGCCTTTGGGATGTGGGTACCGGCCGTGCCGCCATTGTTGGTGTGACGTAGGGGTAGGCGTGGTACGGTCCGTACCCACGCTCTGGGGGCCGTGGGTACGTCCCGTACCACCATTGTGGTGGTGACGGGTACGCGTCCATGTCCACTTCCGTTGTGGCGGAACGTGGGCTTGGTGGCCACGCCCCCCTTGTCGGCCGACCATGGAGGTAATTATTGTGCAGGTTGTATATGTATTTTGTGGGGTCTGGGTTATGTTTCTTGCCCCTTGCACCCCACCCCACACCCTTTGCCCCTGGGGGTTGTTCTGACCTTCTGTGGCATCTGCGGCGGTTTCTGTACATGAGATGGTAGGCTATGAGGGCCGGGATGACGCGTAGGTTGGGGTCCATGGCTGTCCGTCACGTACCGGTACTCCTTGTTCGCGTCGTCCACAATTTCCTGGCAGTTTTCGGCTCCCGTAAAAACTGCTGCGTGCGGAGTGACGTCAGCACGAATCGTACTTGCTGGTCCGTAGAACACTGCCTGACTCCGTCCGGACGTCGCGTATGCGCCGTCTAGAATCAGATTTTTATGTATTTTTTTGCCGGTCGGTGTTTTTTACGACTCATACGGAAATGGTGTTTCTGTGCGAATCGTACTTGCGAGTTTGTAAGGTGTTTTTCCCGGTTACAATTTGGACGGAAAAAACGCTCCGTCCGACCATTCATACCCGGGTTTTACAGGATCGGAATCGACACCTAAGACATGCACTGCTGCAATCCCCTGAGCACTACCCATACAATCCTCTAACTGCCAAGAGACTAGTCATTCACACCTCAATCAAAAAAACCTATAGGTTTCATGGAAATTATAGTTTAAAATTAGCATTTAAAAAACCTTTGAAATTCACAGAAAAAACATATGTTTCAGGGACGTTATTGTTAGTAATTAGCATTTGAAATCCACTGAAAACACCATAGGTTTCAGGCCCGTTATAGTTAGGAATTAGCATTTAAAAAACCTTTGAAATTCACTGAAAAAACCATAGGTTTCAGGGACGTTATAGTTAGAAATTAGCATTTAAAAAGCCGTAGAAATTCACTGAAAAATCCATAGGTTTCAGGGATGTTATAGTTCGTTGGACATATCACTTGTACAAAACCAGAAATTCGTCCGTTACAGTTAGTTCAGCTAATTATAACTCACGCCCCCGCAATGCACTGCTGATGACGTCACATATTACATCATTCATGGCACCATGCTTGTTTTTTGGGGTAGATTTCACCTAATTTGCGAATACACTGATTTTCAGTGTTTTAAAAAAAAATGCTTTTTTGACCAGGCAGGTCCCGGGGGACCATAGCATCAAGGCTAGGGAGTCAGAGTTTTCCTACCCTGCCCTTTTTTCTTTTTTTATCATTTTTTTAGGCACTTGGCTGAGGCCAAGGCCCAAAATGGATGCCAACACTTCCTGGTTGAAGTGTTGACAGTAGGCCTGGGCGAAAATTTCGTTCCGTTCGCGGAAATTGCGATAATTTGACATTTTCGCGTTCCGCGGAGAGCGCGAAAATGTCAAAATTTCCGGTTTCCGCAGCTTGGCGATAATTTGTTTCTTGCTCGCGCTGTAAAATAATACATTCTCGCGCGCGTGCGATCGCCTTACCTGAATCCCTGCGATCGCCGACAAGTTATCTTGATCCGGTCGCGTTCTCCATGAGATGTTGTATTGTTTTTAGCCATTTGCGCTGTCTCGTGACAGTTCGCGCCCGCAGTGACGTCATGCGTCCCGTGATCACGTCTTTCTTCTCGCGATCATGCACCGCGAGACAACTCAAAACAAGATGGCCGCGCCCGCAAGCAACCACATGGGTAAGTTGGCGACCCGCAACCATGCAGAAAATCTCGCGAACATGCCGGAAAAAAACTTCCACATCTTCGCGATATTTTCGCTTGTTTGCGATAATTTTAAACATTTTCGCGATAATTTGCGAAAGTTAATTTCGCAAATTCCGCCCACCCCTAGTTGACAGCCAATGAGATCTCACCACAAGATCAATTAGATTTGCAGAGGGTTTGTGCCTCTAGATATACAAATGTGTTTGTTTTATTATCGCAAACTACTGAACGGATTTACACCAAATCACAAAAAGCACTCTTTCTGGTCCTAGACCTAGCTGTCTGCCAAATTTGGTGTCATTTCATCCAGCGGTTTGTGCTGTGGTTGTGTTCAAATATCCCATGGGAATTAACATGGGAAATGCACTTTTTTGACCCCCCCTTTTTCTCGGCCCCTGCTTGACAGTTCACCCTGAAACTTTCCATGCACCATAAGACCCACCAGAACACTTTTTCTGAAAATTTTGTGAAGATCTATAAACCGGCACTAAAAGAAATAGGCAAGTTAAAAAACTCTTTTCCTATGAAAACTAGGTTCTGACTATACCTACCTACTGGAGCCAGTAAAATAAATAAATAAATAAATATATTATTTTTCACTGAAAAAAACAAAGGTTTAGGTAACGTTATAGTCAGGTGAATACGTGAGTGACACGTTTTGAACTAAAGAAAAAAACACAGAAACTCATAGGTTAGTTAGTAGAGCTAACTATAACTTGCTCCCCTGCCATGCACTGTTTATGATCTCACAAATTATATCAAACATGACATGTTCTATGACATAATTTATGCCATCACTGATGACATCTCAAATGACATAATTGATGGCATCACTCATGACATCTTCCAATGAGTGTGTTAGTTTGTTTTATAGTTTACATAGAGGAGGCTAGCTACCATATTACTTTTCTTCCTAATTGTGTACAGCCTGTGTCCAGCTAACTGGCATAATTGTTTTGAATATGCATGTGCTCCTAATACAGCATATATGTAGTGGTATTGAACATGTTATAAATCTGCTTATTGAAGAGTAATTCTGTATGCAGGTGAAAGTTGATGACCTATGTTCATTACGTTTCCTACACGTTTTTTGGTACTGCAGAAAAAGTTTCCAGCAGGGAAAAGATTCAATGTACTGCATACTAAGAATCGTAAGCCGCCTTGAGTTATTAGACAGAATGATCTCAGCATGACAATTTATACTTAACATAGAAGACTTGGTGCAGCAGGTGCTAGTTGCTTCAGAAGATTGGCTATCTGTAAAGTTTTTACCACAGTATGAAGGCTGCAGGTAATCTGATCTTTAGCACCTTCAGACCCTGGATATTTGAAGTGAATAGTTGTTTTTTCAACATATTTTTCAGAGTGTACACTGACATATTCACCTAACTATAACGTTACTTTAACCTTTATTTTTTTAGTGAATGTCTAAGTTCTTTTTTAAACAAAAACATATCTTTTTATGACACCTAACTATAACATTACTTTACCTTTTGTTTTTTTCAGTGAATATCTAGGGATTTTTTAATGTAAAGTAAT
The DNA here is from genome assembly GCF_964204655.1 of Triturus cristatus. Lineage (NCBI taxonomy): Eukaryota > Metazoa > Chordata > Amphibia > Caudata > Salamandridae > Triturus > Triturus cristatus. Next base: position 942,913,040 of record NC_140587.1, on the reverse strand, counting down.
ATTTTATTACCAAACGTAAAGTCATCTCCATCAATGTGGTGGGGAGTTGGCCACAGGACCCTATGTTTTTTAAAGGGGGGTCCTAGTGGACCCCTCCCTAGCCATTTTAGGCCCTGGGGATTCCATCCTCCAGGTCCTTTTGTATTTTTTTAAAGGGGAGCGGGACAAAGTGGCCACCCTCCCCAAGCCTTATTAGGCCCTGGGGATTCCCTTCCCCAGGACTTTTTTTTTTTAAAGAAAGGGGAAGGTTGGTGCATAACTACCTTCACCTCATTTGTCCTTGTGAACCTCATCCCCCAGGACCATATTTTATTAAAGGGAAGCCTTATTAGGTCCTATGGACTCCATTCCCATCTGGGCCACTACTAAAATTAAAGGAGAAGGCATGGCCCTCCTTCCTGAGCCTGGTTAGGCTCTGGGGACCCAATCCCTCAGCAATGTTTATTTAATTAAAGGGGAGGACCATGCTGCCCCACCTCCCCGCCCCTTGTTAGGCTCTGGAGACCTCACCCCCCCCAGGGCCAGTACTAAACATAAAGGGGAGGTGGGCCGCATGATGCCCCTCACAGAGACTTGCTAGGCCCTGGGCACTCCATCCCTGGGCAACTGATTTGAATAAAGGAGAGGGGGCCATGGGGTCCCCATCCCCAAGCCTTTATCAGGCCCAAGATCTCATACCCCTGGGCCCTCATCACTGAAACATGTGTGTTCTGGTGCCTACCCAGGGCACCCACCATATACTTCTTGGTGCAGCGGAAGCCTCCATTTCCCCAGCCGGCTCTCTGCATGCAGCCGATGCCGGCATTGATCCCACCCAGAGAGAGCAGCTACTAATGCTCCAACCGGATGGGAGCAATAGTTTGATCTGTTTCCCTGCCAGCATCAGTGTGTACAAGGAAACAGATTAAAGGTTCGCTCCCAGCAGGGAGGAGCATTTTCAAAGCTTGGTATTTGCTCCTGCTTGGCGGATGTTTTGAAAATGCTCCCTCCAAGTGGGAGCAAAAACAGGTTTCCCTGCCCGCACTGGTGCAGGCAGGGAAACCACTATGTCCAGGGATGGGCTCTCCAGGACATAGCATGTGAGGCAGCCCCAGGGATGGGTTCCCAAGGTCATTAATGGCTCAGAGAGGGGGGCAGCATGGCCCCCTCCCCATTTTATGTAATTTCAGCCCCAGTGGTGGGCTTTCTGGGGCCATTAGAGGCTTGCAGAGGTGGCCTGCATGGCTACCACCCATTTTTAAAACATTTCCACCCCTGGGGTGGTCTCCCTAGAGCCTTTAGAGTCTCAGGGAGGGGGCTGTGCTGGCCCCTCTCCAATTCCACTATTTTTGGCCCTGTGGGTGGGCTCCCTGGGGTCTCTGGAGGTTCAGGGAGGGGGACCATTTTGTTTTGTTTTTTCGATCCCGTGGGAGTCCCAGCAATTTTTGCCAAATTTGGGTTTTTGTCAGCCTCAGGGAGGTCCCTCTGGGTCTCCCCAGTGGGGCTTAGGAGGTCAGGGTATCTCTACTCTGCCACTATATTTCTTTTCTTTTTTTACTTCAGGACAGAGGAATAAGTCCCCTAATCCTGTAATGACTGCCAGCAACATGTTTCTGATGTCGCTGTCACCCAATCAGAGTGTTCGCTCATGCAGGAGTATTAAAACATTTTAAACTTACAAAACCACTGAAATTCACCAGTTATAGTTAGCTCCGGTAACTATAACTCATGCCCTGCCATGCACAGTTTTTTTTTTAACAATAATTTCATTGCATGTGTTTCAGTGATATTATCAATGATGTCATAAGACATGTCATGAGTGATGTTATGTCATGAGGGATGTAATATGTTAGGTAGTTAGAAGTGCATGGCGAACATGCAAGTTCTAGTTACCTTATTTCAATAATACACAAAATGCAATGTGTATTAATATTGATCACTTAAAAATATTTCATAACGTTTTAGTAAACCACATCTGTGACTCTTTTTTTTTTTTTGTCCTCATTTATGCGATCTTAATAAATGAAGTGCAATCAGGTCCTCCTGAGTTTAGGCACCCTTGGAGTAGAGTTAGAGGCATTGCTTCAATACCACCGATTCCATAGATCAAAGATTTTGGTTCCTGTATCTATGAGCCAACGGTTTTGATCGCGGAGTTAAATCATTGGACAGCCCTTTCTACCCTACCATCTAACTTTGTCCCATAGATCCCAATGCTCGGTACGTTTGCATACTCTTCTAGATTTATCCAAAGACCTAAATTTATGTACCGACCCCACCCATTTGTGAATCAGTGGAGGAACAGGAAGTATGCATTTTAAACAAATTTCACGTCTTGCTACCAATATAAGTATAAATAAAATATGTTTCTGATTTTTTGTCAAATTAATTTTACCGCGATCAAGGAGACCCAGAATACCAAATATAGCAGAGAAAGGTCTTACCTTAAAGGCCAGGTTTAAGCTTTTACCAGTAATCTTGCCTACTTCATTCCAGAACTGACCAAGTTGAGGGCAAGAGTAAAACATGTGGATGTCATTTGCTTCTTCCTCACCACATTTTGGACATTTTTTCTTTATCTGGATACTCATTTTGGAAAGCTTCCCCGGGGTCCAATACGACCTATGCAAGGTGAACAAATGATTTTTCCTCAATGGTGCAGAAATAGTAGTAAACCACAAGTAAGTATAAGATACTTGCCAAGCCTGTTGCAGGTCTTCAGCCGGAAAGATCTTCTTCCATTTGTAATCCGGTAAATCGTAATCCGATTCCTTCTTCTCTACCAGGGACCAATACCACTTCGCAACTTCTTTTGTCCCCGGGGCTTTATGAAGATTATCCCCTGTAGTTATGGAGTCCTCTGGTCCAATTGCTTGCGATTTAACCCAGTTAGTCAATTGGTAGAATTTGAACCTCGAGATTCCATTCGTGGTTAGCGTCACCAAGTCTTCCCATGATTTTAGGATACCATTTTCTAAAAGATCACCCCATACTGTTATTCCAGATCTTTTCAAGGGAAGAGCTAAAGAGTCCTGCAAACATTCAGGAGTACCGGGTGAGTTCCATATCGGGGCTTGTGAACTATAATATGGGTAATTCCAAATTTTCCTTATGTACTCGCAGTACCTTTAATTTTATCTTCTTGAAGAATCTAGGATGCCCGAATTTATACAAGCAGTTAGTGTGGTTGGTTATTGCTTTCCAATAGAGAGGGTACGAGGCGTAATCTAAGAAGAGATGTCTTATGTTTTTAAAGTGAAAAGCCCTATAATACATTAAGAGGTCTGGACTAGCTATCCCACCTCGATGTTTTTTTTGGCTCAGGTTTTACCAGGCTATCCTAGATGCTTTGGATGCCCAGATAAAGGAGTTTAGCTCGCTTTGGATCTTCTTTATTTGAAGGGTGTTGAACTCCAGGGGGATCGCATTGAAAACAAAGGTAAACTTGGGCAAAATAGTCATTTTTATTATATTGACTCTCCCTATGAAGGATAAGGATAAACATGACCATGATTTAAATAATCTCCTCATTTCTCTTGTTTTTAGCAGCAAGTTCCCTTGAGCAATTTCATCAATATTTTTTCGAATTTGTATCCCTAGATATCGGATTTCCTTCTTAGAGTCGTACTGGGAAGGAGGTAGATTCCACTGCATGATCTCTGTTTTTTGTTGGTTTATTTGATACCCAGAGATCTCCCCGAAATTTGTCAACATATCATTTATCATGATAGATGTCTCTGTTGACTTATTTGAATAGACCATCAGGTCGTCAGCAAATAGTGCCCAATTATTAAAACTAAAAGAGGTAAGGTCGTTGGAGGCTCGAATCATGTTGGCCAGAGGCTCTATATATAAGTTAAAGAGTAAGGGAGAAAGGGGACACCCTTGTCTAGTGCCCCTCTTAATTTGAACACTGTTAGTTGTGGCACCATTTACCAATATCTTCCCAGTCGGGGCAGTATAGATGTTTACTATCGCCTTAGCAAAGTGTTGACCTAGATTGTAGTATGTGATAACTTGGTGTAATTACAACCAGTTAACTCGGCCAAAGGCCTTAGCCGCATCATAGGTAAATATTGCTAAAGGTACCTTGTCGTGGGTTGCTATATCAATGGCTCCTATCAGCTGGTGCGTTAGGTCGTGCAAGTGTCTCCCTCTAATAAAGCCCTTTTTATCTTCGTGTATTAATTTGTTAGAAAGGGAATCAAGTCTTTTGGCCAGTATCTGACTGTACACTTTATAATCGGAGTTAAGAAGCGAGATAGGCATATATGACTCGCAATAGGTAGGATCTTTCCCTGGTTATAAGATCAGGCTAATCGTGGCTTCATTCCAAGATTTAGGAATTGGAAACTCCTCAAGAAAGATGATATTGAATAGATTTGTCAATACGGGGGCTAATAGATCTTTTAAAACAATGTAGAATTAATTTGGAAGGGCGTCTGGGCCTGCCGCTTTATTTCTTTTAAGATTATTCAATATGTCTAATACCTCTTTCTGAGTGATCTGATCATTCAGAGTACAACAGGAAACACTATCAAGTTTGGGGGTTAGAGATTCATTCAGGTAAGCTTCGATTGATGTTTGCCGAGGTGTCAGGTCCTCCCCATACAGTGTCTGAAAAAAGGACTCAAAAGCCTCTTCTATGCCTACTTTATCCTCCATCAGCTGAGTGCTATTTTCTTTGTGGATAGCGTTTATCTTATTTCTATTGGAATCAGACTTGAGCTTCCAAGCTAAGAGCCTCCCACAATTCTCTCCCCATTCATAGTTGGCTAGAGAGCTAGCCTGCCATCTTTCTCTTATCCTCGTCTCTAAAAAAAGTGACAGTTCTTGTTTCTTTGCCAAACTCTCATTTATTAGGTTTTTTTTTATCTTCTTCTGATGTTGAGCCATCTATTTGTATTTGTAATTCTAATAAGTCTGATTCCAACCTCCTGATTCTAGAGTTCTTAATTTTGTTTTTACCCGCTGCTATGCTGACTATTGTCCCTCTAACAACGCTTTATAAGCCTCCCACACTGTTATATCTGAGACTTCTCCCCCACTATTTTCCTTAAAAAAGATTTCAGTTGCTGTTCTCAAGCTGTCAATGACCTTTGGATCTAGTAAAAGAGACTGATCTAATGACCACCTTTTTTCCCTCTTAAGTATCCCACATTCTATGTTTATTTGAACTGAAGAGTGATCTGATAGATGTGCCGGATTATGTCGCACTAGGTTGACTCTGTTGCTTAATGCTTTATCGACCAAAAAAAAGTCAATTCTAGAGGTATGTCCATATTTATAGTTCTTATAGGTATATTTATTTATTTGATTACCCCTAGTTCTCCATATGTCGATTAAGCTCAGATCTTCCATAAGCGTGGACAAACATTGCCGCATCTTAGGTAGGCTATAGATTTTACTAGGGGGATGTCTGTCCATTTTTGGGTCTAGAAGAATATTAAAGTCTCCTCCCAAAACAATGGGTGCGCGTAGCATTATCATCTGAGCGTACAAAGAAGACAAAGGCTCGGGGTCGTCCGAGTTAGGGCCATAGTAACCCACTATAGATAATGCACAATCTTGATATTTAATATTGGCTATGGCCCATCTACCTCTTGTATCTGCCTTTTGCGTAACTAGTGTGCAATATGGAGATTTACATAAAATAATTGAAACACCCTTAATGTTGCACGACTGGGTTGTGCAAACTGTTTCTCCAATCCAGTTCTCATTCTTTGTACACTCGAGCCATTCTTCCCTAAGAAGATGGGTTTCCTGTAAAATAATTATGTCTAGAGATGCGTGTTTGAGATACTCAAAAATCTTTTGCCTCCGACCTTTCATTCTTAAACCATTCACATTCCATGTTAATATCTTTAAATCAAACATTGGACTACCTTTCTACTAGATTCATTTTAATCCTGATTGCAGTGCATTTTACATATCAGACAAGTATTTTTTTTTCCTTTTCTGACCTATGTTCCCCACCAAAGAATAATTTAAGTGAAAACAAAAAACAAAATCTGTGCCCTCCCTGGAGAACCCTCCCCACTGTCATGGGCAATCCTAGTTGCCCTATTTGAGAACTGCAACCAAGGCCTTATTTACAATTTGGCTCATTAAGCTATGTGTTTCTATTGGATCTCATGCGTTCCAGAAACAATTCCACCTCCTGTGGATCTCGTATATTATATGTTTTATTGCGCCACTTTATGCGGAGAAGTGCTGGAATTTTCATTTGCGCCGTTGCACCTTCTGCCCTTATGTCCTGCATGAATTTCCCTAAAGCCCATTGCCTATCGGACGTAGCCTTGGAGATATCAGAGCGAATTTTGTAGTTATAGCCGTCCTTGGTCAGGACTCCCGGGATTAGAGCTTTATTTAGAATGTGTTCTTTTATTGTGTAGGGTTTGAAGTTAACTAAAATCCTTCGTGGATTTTTTCTATCCTTATTCAGTCTAAATGGTTCTCTATGGGCCCTCTGGATGTCGCTATCTAGATCTTTTTCATCCATTTCGGGAACGAATTGCTTCAAGAGGTCTATTACAAAGGACTTTATATTTTGCCCTTCTTGAGCTTCTAGAACATTGATTATTCGAAGGTTGTTCCTCCTTGAGTTGTTTTCCAGGATCTCCATTTTGTCACGTAGCTCTTTCTCGGTAACCGAGGCTTTTTCGTTGCTACTTTGGCAGAGTCTCACTTCCTCCTTAATTTGTTCCAGGGCGGTCTCTACAGTCACTACCCTTTCCAATAATGCATTAAATTTGCCCTCTAATGTTTCACAAGTAGCCTGAATTTTCTGTTGGTTCTTTTCTGACTTAGCAAAGCCTATTTTCATCTCATTTAATAGTGTTGCCACCAAACCTCAAATATCACCCCCCACACCACTGCTCATAGAATAATCTTTGTCTAATAATGGAGAGGGGGTAGCAGAGTCTGAGATTGGCGAAAATGTATGGCTCCCCGTCTGAGGAGGCTGAGCTACCTGTATTGCTGTGGGGCGATCTCTATCTGCCTCTTGCTCATTTAACAAAAGTTCTTGATACTTATTAGGAGACTCCATTGAGGACAGAAGGGAAGATGATATGGCTAGGGGAGTTTCTGTAGAGGACAACATTTCTTTTACTGACGTTGGGTTGTCTTGTATTTTGAAAAAAGAACGCAATGAAGGTGTAGCTTTAATGAACTCTTTTTTCTTACATAATTTTTATTATTACACTTTATGGATGAAAACATTTTAAATAGTCGGAGACATATTTTCAATTTGTATCTCTGAATTTCCTTTTGAGTGGGTGTGTGAGTGGCTCTATGGATGAGTGAGTGGTTATATGAGTACTTGTATAGGTCTGTGAATAGGTATGTGTGTGAGTGGGTGTATGAGAGGTTGTATAGGGGTGTGAGTGGGTATGTGAGTGCTTCAATGGATGATGTCATCAGTGATGTCATTTGTGATGTCATCAGTGATGTCACTGATCCTGTCATGAGTGATGTAATATGTGAGGTCATAAGCAGTGCATTGTAGGGCGTAATTTATAGTCAGCTCAGCTAACTATAACTGTTGAATTTACAAATGTTAAAGCACTTAAAAGGAAGTTACCTGTGAAATTAACATTTAAAGTCCTGCAAAGTAAAGTACTGAAATTCTTCCCTCGATGTACGGACCAGTGAAGTATTTACCTGCGAAGCAATGACTAATAATGTTGAAACTGCAAAGTAATGGTCCTATATGCTTAAAAGTCTTCAGGTGTACAGCATGACGCATGTGGTGTGTCCACCTGTGAGACTGGATGCATCAAATGGACACACAGACTCAACCAGTTTGATCTCAAAAGCGAAATTAATGGTCAGTTACGGCTTCAATTTAAATGTAAAAGACATATCTTTTGAAGATAACTAGAGTTAAGGAATAACATTCTAACAGTTACAGAATCCGTGAAAAATTTGAAGCAAGTGTGGCAATACTCTATTTTAGGAAATCGGGTTACTGGTTGAGGGGAGTGAAACTCCACTGAAGCAGCAACCACAACTCTTGTGAGAGTGAAACACAAGTAAAACCCCAAATTAACCTGTTCTCTACCCTCTGGTAGCTTGGCACAAAAGCAGTCAGGCAAACAAACAGTAATAATGTGAAAATACAACACAAGAAAAATGCTACACCAATTTTGAAAATAGAGTAAACGATAATAAATGATTTGACACCAAAATGACAAAAATCCAATTAGTAGAACCAGACATATCCTTTTTTAAAGGTTCTGTGAATATCAAGCAATGTGAAGCAAAAAGCACAACTGCAGTTATCTGGTCATGGCAAAACAGGTCCAAGTCACATATTCAGGTCGATCATGATGGAATGTGGGCCCAATACAGGACTGGGTTCAGTCCACTGTACCTTGTGGGCCTGGGTGTTGAGATGCAAAGTCCTTGTGTTGAGCCTTGCGGGTGAGCGTTAAATAACTGCCAATGAGGAGATTCTGGCATTGAGATGTGTTGCACAGCGGTGGCATTGGTGAGGATCGAGGAAGAGCTGCAACTTGAGGTCCTGTATCATCATGGAGAAAGCCAGTAGGTCTTGCGGAGACTTGCACAGTGAATCATCAGCACAAGGGATGAAATGCGTCACGCTGGGCTGGCACTGGGCTGGGTGGGGTCAAAGAAGCCTTCAAGGTTTGCGAGGACTTGAGCTCAGATGAGTCGTGTCAAGGATGAGCTGCGTCGTGCTGGACAGGAGTTGTAGGCAGACTGCGTGCCGCTGCATCAAGATGAGTGCAGATGCGTCAACTTTGAAGGCGCCTGTTATGTCCCTGTAGCTTGAACAGGGGACCATCCGACTGACCTTCTAAGATTCCCTGGGGTCTTGGGTCCACATTGGCAGGCTGGGTTCTGCAGGGCAGCTTACAGCAGCAGAAGAGTTGTGATGCAGCAACAGTAGGCCTAGTGCATAAAAGCAGAACATTTTTTCAGCAAGAAGTTCAGCAAGGCAGTCTTCGCAGCTGAGCAGTCCTTCTTCCTGGCAGAGTCCACAGTTCCAGAAGTGATCTGATGCGTTGGATCTGTGGGTCCACTACTTTGAAGTGGGAGAAGCTCCTAGAGGCATTCCAACAACAAGGGTGTCTGGAATTTCCTGCCTTCCTACCCTGGACCAAGCTTGTCTGGGGACAGAAAACACTAGCATAAAACCCTTTGTGAGGGTGCTGAGGCAGAGCTTTTGTGATGTGCAAGTGTAGTAGTTTATTGGGTCAACTGGATGTAAGCAAATGTTCCCATATTTAAAGGAGAGAGCACCAGCACGTTAGCACCGGTCAGCAGTCAGAAAGTGCACAGAGTCCTAAGGCCAGCAAAAACAATGTCAGTAAAAACAGGAGGATTCAAGGCAAAAAGTTAAGGGAAAACACACCAAGAATGTCACGTCTAAATGTGTCCCTCCTAGCTGAAAGCAGAGGGAACTACCGCCCTTATGGGAGTTCTCATCGTTAAGGTGGAAGAATCTGGATAGTCCATCAGCATTGCTGTGGTCATTTCCAGGATTATGCTCCACTGTAAAGACCATTCCCTGTAGGGAGATGGACCACCTTAACAGTTTGGGATTCTCACACCTCATATGCATTAGCCATCTGAGGGGTCTGTGGTCTGTCTGAACAGGGACGTGAGCCCAAACATGTATAGTCTCAACTTCTTCAGTGCCCAGACCACTGAAAATGCTTTTTTTTTCTTTTGCACTCGACCTCTGTTCCCTGGAAAGTAACCATCTGCTGATGAAGGCTACTGGTTGATCCTGCCACTCCTCATTTAGGTGTAAGAGCACTGCCCCAGTGCCATGCTTTGAGGCATATGTCTACATGATGAACTCTGGGAGAAGTCAGGGGCCTTGAGCCCCAGTGCTGTACACATGGCTTTCTTCATGTCTAAAGTACCTGTCTGGGCTGTTTCTTAGAAGTCCCCTCTGTCAAAGGAGCAACAATGGTGCCAAACTTCTTGTTGACACATCTCCTGTAGTAACCTGTGATGCCCAGGAAGACCCTCACATCTGTCTTGGGCGAGTTTCCAAGCTAGAATGGTTTGCATTTTGGCCTGGAGGACCTGTACCTTGTACCATCTAACCAGGTGACCCACGTAGACCACAGAACCCTGCCCTAGCTGGAACTTACTGGCCTTGATAGTCAGGCCTGCCCTTTGCAGTGCCAGAATCACTTCTCTGGGGTGGAACAGGAGGTCATCCCAGCTGCAGCTGAAGACCACACTGTCATCTAGGTAGATGGCACTGAAGTTCTCCAATCCTGCCGAGACCTGATTGACCAACCTCTTGAATGTGGCACGGGTGTTCCTGAAACTGGAAGTGGCACTCAGAGGTAGAGAACAAAGGCCTCTCTTTGGCCCCGTCAGTCAAGGTGATCTGCCAGGGTCATATGTGCAGAGGATCTTGAAGTCCCCAAACAATCAATCAGATCATCAGCTCAGAGAATGGGGTGAGCATCAGTCTTTTGGAATGAATTGAGCCCTAATTAATCCAGATAGCCTGAAAGCCTGTAGATCTTATTTCACTCTGGCACACTGTCTTCAGTGTCAATACCATGGCTGTTTCCAGTGTCAATATCATGGGTACACCATGTAGTGAGCATTGGGGTTAGGAAGAAGAAGGAGGCTAACTGCTCCAACAATTGTCAACAGTCCCTCTGCTTCTTTAGGGTTGGGTTGGGAAGACATTGACACCATCCACTGACCCATTATGCTCTTTCCAAGAAACGAGGTCAGGAAGTCTTCCACCCTCCTCCTCCACTCCATCATCTGTGACCAGGAGAATGGTAACTAGGGGTGGGCATTAAATTCCGCTCCACCGGCAGAGTTTGCAGAGTTTTGCCCACACTGTGTTACGTGTGTAACACGAGTTCTGGCATAACTCTGCCAACCGTTATGTGGCGGAATTTTTTCTCGCACACGGTTCACCAACATTAAGTTGGTGAGTGAGAACTAGTGTCCCCTAGCGCAATCTTTGGGCACTAGAACAGCATCCAGTGAGATTTTCTCATTGCAAGCAGTCGCAGGGGGTCGCGACCATTCGGGATGATAAAGCTGCCATTCAAGTAGAAAATCTACTCGAGCAGCAGCAGCAAAGAAGCAGCCCCCTCTGGTGCACTATGTGGTGCTGTTCACACTGACTTTGCAGTGCAGAATAAGCTCCCATCACTAAAAATCAGTGCAAGCAAAGCAACATACCAATTTCAGCCAACTCGTGGAAATCCACCGAATCTTACAGCGTTTTTTTGTACCTCTGCAAAATTCTTGCAAGTGAAACTCCATGACTTACACCCTCCCCTAATGGTAACCTCAGACCTCTCAAAGTGGTGTTTGAGATGATTGAAATTTAGGACCCACAAGGGGTTCCTGGGAGCTTATAGGTCAACCAGGTGAGTGACCTCACACTTGCGCTACTTCACGTCATATGGTCCAGACCATCTGTCTTGTAGGGCCTGTGGCTTTTGCGGACTCCAACACCCACACTCTTTGGCCAGGCTGAAACTTACCGGAGTGGCCTTCTGGTCATCCCAGAGCCTCATAAATCTCATGTCTGGCTTCCAGATTCTCTTTTGCCTTCTTCCAGAAGTACTTCATCTGGTTGCTGATGGCCAGCATATAGCTGACCATATCCCTACGGGCTCCAAACCCTCCTGAGTGTCCCTCTAGCATAGTGAACATACAGGAGTTTAAAGGGGTTAAACCAAACCCCCTTCTGCTGTATCTCTCTGTAAGCAAACAGGCTTGGCAAGAAGGCATCCCACTTCCACATCAAGGGCTCTGATAAGTCCATTATCATGCCTTTCAGGGTCTGGTAATCCTTCACTTCACCACCCCTCATGCCACCGCCTAGTGTCATGCAAAAGGAATCCTCACTATCTACCTGGGACTGATGGGGCTGTTTCTGGCTGTCCCTAAATTTCTATTTGCACTTCTCTGGGATGAGGCCATACTTCCTGATAAGGGTGTCTTTCATGGGGAGGGGGTACCTCATTCTGTCTCCCTTTCCCAGGGCCAGCAGGACATCCCTTCCTTCACTAGGTATGTGCCTCCAGAGGATGGCCCCCAAAATCCTCTTCAGGGACCTTATGCATCTCCAGAGCAACCTCATAGTCTTAAAACTACTTATTGATGTCATCCTCCACAACAAAGTTAGGCACCAAATCCTTGAGAATGTGGACACTTTTGTCTCCAGAGGGAACTGTGGGTGTGCTGCCACCATTACTGCTGGACTCTGTCTGTCTGGCTCTGATGTCCAGCTCCCTGAGGCTCCTTTCATGAGTCAGTCACTCCAAATCACGTTTTTCTTCCATGGCCAGTTTCTTTTCAGCCTCAGCCTTTCTCTCCTCTGCCCCAAATTTGAGTTTGCCATCCACTGCTTGAGCTCTCTCTCACCCTTCCTGTCCTCCAGCTCCTCTGTGGGCAGGCCTTTGGAAGATATACGGCTCTCTGGTATGTCAGGGGATATGTGTCGTACTTTAATATTCGGGACCGCGTAGGGGACAGGGCCCTACCCCTGTCTATCTTGGTATTAGCGAACCGCAAATGGTAAATGCGGCATGTACGAGTGCTTTATATACCGTTCTAGCTATGAATGCACTGTGTACACGTTATTCAGCTTCACTACGCGGGTTCCATTTTGGAAGCAGTGGCCATCTTGTCATTGCCCTCACATAGGCTATAATGGAGTAAATACGGGCCTCACAGTACATGGGCTTTCCCTCTGACTTCTCTGTGACCTGGGCAGCTGGCTCTGCTGCCCCAGGCCAAACCGGTCTCACGAGCTCCCCTTCCTCCGTCCACCTGTGATTAGCATCAGGGCTTGACCCGTCATAAAACCCTTTCATTCTACACAATCCCCCGGCTAATCTCTTCCACACCTGCTTGTTCCTGCTTTATGACTTGTTTCCCAAAACAGGAGATGCTCATGTTTATTGGGGGGTCTATTGACATACGATGTGGGATCTGAACCTTACTGTGTAAATCATTGTGGGCTGGCCGAACTGGAATGTGGGATGGCCATCATGACTCTGCTTTTTCGTTTGTAATGTATACCTTTATATGGCCATATCGTAAACCAAGGAATGTGTGCCTGGAGCATGATATTTTGTACTTAAGGAGAAGTCCGTTCCTATGATTAGCAGCAGTCTCCTGAGAACATACACGCTGTTGTACTTCTAGGATACCTGTCATTGGTCTGCAGCCAATAAACGAATCTTTGACTTCACCCAGAAGACTCTGTGTTTCTGTAGGTCCGGAACAGGGTGAACCCAGAAGTCATAGGGTGTGTGCCCCTGCACCGCTGGGTCTAAAATACCCAGTACTTCAGTTTGGCGCCCAACGTGGGGCGATTTCAGCGGTACCAGTCCAAGCCAGAGGTTCGTGAGGAGCTTCGTGTGGAAATTCCGGAGGAAGGCCGCCACTTCATCGACCCCTGCATGTCGACGTGGTCCGAAAGTCTTTTCTGCAAGGTTCTTCGCGTCCCGACGGCTACGAAGGACTGCTGCCCTGATTAATCGACCTGTTTTGGACCCTTGACGAGTTTTGAGAGAGCGAAACAATCGAGAGAGTCTTCTGGTGACGCCATCGATCAGCAATATTCAGTTAAGTATAAGTGGAGCGTCTCCCATTTGTTTTTGGTATCCTTCGGGATCGTTTGATTTGGTAATTTGGTACTTTGGAGTTTGCAAACGCCAAAACCAGAGGACTCGTGTATTCACGAGAATATCGTATTCGATAATCCTTTGACGTTTGGATCTAGACTAGTGAGCAAAGATGCCTGGTTCTGGACTATTTGGTAGATTATTCTGTTTGGGTTGTGGAAAAGATTTCCAGCTAGAGGAATCATGTCCGGTTCCTCCGGTTGGAACTCCAACTTATGAGCTCTATGTAAAACATGGCGTAGGCCCCATTGCATATAACGAAGTGTGGATCCACTACACCAGGAAAGACGGTGTTTTAAAATGGCCCCAAAATGGTAGTTTTGATACCGATATTTTAGATAATTTGGAAATTAAATTGTTCAAGAAGAAAGCCCGGCCGGCGGTGTTTGACTCTTTCCGCTTATGGCGAAAGGAAGCCAAACAAAAGGAAATTAAGTTAGCGAAAAAGAATAAGAGGGAGAAAGGTATGTCAGTAATGCAAGCAGCTGTACAATTTAAAGACAATGAGGAGGAACAGTTGAATGAGCAATTGCACAGGCAGCGCAAGTTAGGAATTGACAAATGTTACCCAGCTTTACCGCATTCTAAGCAGAATGAGGTAGAAGGAAAGGAGAAAGATCCCCTGATGTCACATTTGTTGAGTTCGCCACCCCCGTATGCTCAAACTGCCACGGCGCCTCCCCAGCTTGTAAATATGCCACCCCCAGTGCATATACTGCAAGCCTTGCCGCAACCGCCAGTTGCTTTACAGCCGGTTCCCATCCCGGTAGCGCAGCCCTCTCAAGCGCCGCCAGTTGTGCTTCCAACTGCCCCCGCACTTCCTGCGACTTTGCCTAATACAGCAACTGCCTCCCCTGACACTCTTCCTTCCACCACTCCAGTACCTGTCTCTACATCCTCTTTTCTTCCCTCTGTTTTTCCCCCTGTTCTCGCCTCAGCTTCTCCTTCAGCGCGACAGCGCTTAGCTAATGTGGTTACTACATTAATGTCGCCCCTCTTTGAGTCATCTGGTGCGACTCCTGGTTTACAGCGTAAGCAGTTGCGCAGCCAATTGCCTAACCCCGATGAGAAAAAGGTAATAGATAACATGGCGCGTAGATGGATCGTTTTCCCTTCACTGTATGATGTGGAATCAGTTGTCAACGTTCTCCATCAATGGGATGCCCCCAAACAGAGATATGTGTTTGAGAAAATGTGCGAAATTCTCTGTGAAGAATTGGAGGATAGTGGTAAAAATCCGAACCCGCAGGAGTTGTGTAGAGTGAGGTTCGATTTTGGAACTGGTATAATTGTGGACTGCGAAGTAGATAAAGCAGTTGCGGTTGTATTGTCACTTAGGAATGATGATTGCCAACAATCATTGTTTGAACAAGATGTCCTTGTGGGGAAAAGGGCGAAAGCGCGACAATACCCTATGAGAGAAGTTCCCCCGGTATGGAAGGAAGCGGTTGCAGCTGTCGGTGGTAACCCCGCTGTGGCAGCGCATTTCCAGCGTGTTTGGGTGCATGTTCCATGGAAGCGCTCTGAGGTGTTAGCGCTTAAGCAGTCCTTGCCTGATCCCCGTAAAAACCCAGCAGGTTATTATAAAGAGTTGTCACAGACGGCAGGGTCATGCATTATGAATCTGGCCGACATAGACATGTTGTTTGGTAATGTTGTTCCACAGCCTCTATGGGGGTCAATTCGTAATGTAGACCACAATGCAGAACTAGGGGATACATGGGCTAACATTGTTGCTGCTGATGCTAGACAAACGGGTGGTGCGAAACCAGAACCTTTAGTAGCTGAACTGCCTGGTAGAATCATCACGTATATGAAGACAATAATGCCTGCGATGCGCGTAAATTGGGACAAGCTATCTGCATGCAAGCAGAAGAAAGATGAGACAGTGTCAGACTTCTTTACTAGGTTTGAAGAAACGTTTATTGATCACAGTGGGCAGGATATGAGTACTGAGGGTGGCCAACGGTTGTTTGTGGATAAGTTTGTGCAGAATTTACTTCCTGACCTGTGTAAAAAGTTAAAAGATTCAGAAAGTTCTTGGGCTGTTTCTTCTTCAGCGCAAATACTGGCTACTGCACAGTATTATGAAAATAGAGATAAGGACGAGAAAGATAGAACAGAAAAGAAAACGAAGGAACTCAAGACAAAGGTCCTTTTACAGCAGGCCTATCCGCCACGTGGAGGTCAGAATAATTATAGGCAACCCCAAGGTGTCTATCACCAACCCCAACAGTTTCAGAACAACCAGCAAATGAATGGGTATTATCAACCACGTGTCCCTGTAGGTCCCAACCAATGTTCATACTGTAAAGAGGAAGGTCATTTTAAATATAGTTGCCCTAAATTAATGCAGCGGAACGGTAATGTGTATAGCACCAGAGGAAGGGGTGGTCAGCAAGCTCCTAGAGGCAGAGGGCGTGGAAATGCTCCCCAGAACGCGCGTCCTCTGCCGCCTCAAAGTACCATCAATAGCTTTGATCAGCAAGCTAACGCGACTGGTAATACGGCCCAGTATTATAATAATAATTATTATGCAGAGGACGGTGATGCAGAAAATAATGGTTACTAGGACAGCCGTAGACAGAGAGAGGGAGTTGTTTCAGTGCCAGTGGATCAGAGTGGACCGTATGTTGAGGTGACTACAGCAAATGTAACGGAGCCTTTTCTGCTAGACACTGGTGCTGCAAAGAGTTCAATCATGCATTCAAAACTCCCTGGCGCACCTTTGTCTGGCGATATAAATGTTTCAGTAGGTTTTTCTGGCGCCCCAGTTAGGAACCCGATTTCTAGTCCCATGTCACTTTCTGTTGGACCTTGCGAGCTGAAAGCACCCCTAATTCTGACAACAGGTTGTGGTGAGAATTTGCTGGGATTAGATTTGTTGAAAAGATTGCATGCTACACTGTATTGTTCTCCTTAAGGAGTACAACTTACATTAGGCAAGAAAGTGATTTCCCCAATGTATTTGTCTAAAAATACAATGCCACCTGAATTGTCGTCCCTTCCGGATGCCCTTTGGGCTACTGGTCCCAATGATGTGGGCCTCTTGGAGATACCGCCATATGTGGTGACTCTAAAGGCTAATGTCAGACTGCCACGTATTCCCCAGTACAAGATCTCTAATGAAGGGCAGAAAGCATTGTTAGACATTGTCAGCGACTTGATTAATAAAGGTGTGATTGAAGAGACAAGAGGCAACGTTTGCAATAGTCCGATTTTACCTGTCTTAAAACGAACGGATCCTTCACAGCCACCTGTTTACAGGTTTGTGATTGATCTTAGAGAGGTTAATAAGATTGTTGTGCCACAGTTTCCGGTTGTCCCCGATATAACCGCCTTGTTAACGATGATTCCAGCCTCTGCTGCATGGTTTTCAGTGATCGATTTAAAGAATGCTTTCTTTAGTATCCCAATTGCAGAAGAGAGCAGAGATATTTTTGGGTTTAGTCTGGGAGGCCGAAGCTTCCGCTTCAAACGCGCTCCCCAGGGCTACTGTGAGAGTCCATCCATATACAGTCAGGCTTTGAAAGCGCAGCTTGATGCACTTGTTTTACCTAGTGGCGCTATCCTGATTCAGTACGTGGACGATTTACTAATCGCTGCGGATACTGAGAAGATTTGTAAAGAAGCCACATTGTCACTGTTGCGCCATTTATCCGCTTTCCATCACAAAGTGTCTCTCTCTAAGCTGCAATATTGTCGACAAGAGGTGACCTACTTAGGTCATCTCTTATCGAAGGAGGGAAGGAAACTGACCCCAGAAAGAATTCAAGCCATTGCACAGTTGAGTGTGCCAAGAACACAGAGAGAAGTACGTGCTTTCTTGGGCATCACTTCATACTGTAGGCATTGGATCCCTAGTTTTTCTTTGTTGGCAAAACCTTTAGTAGCCTTAACATGCAAAGACACACCGAATCCTATCCCATGGTCTGAAGAGTGCCAGAAAAGTTTTGTGGAATTGCGTAATGCATTATGTTCAGCACCTGTGTTGGGTACTCCCGACTATAGTAAGCCTTTTACATTGTATGTTCACGAGAAAGATGGATGTGCGTTGTCAGCGTTAACACAGCCTTTTGGCGACAGACCGCGCCCATGCGCATATTTTTCATCAACCTTGGACCCTGTAGCGAGGGCATTGCCAAGCTGTCTGAGAGCGACAGCTGCTGCAGCGATGTCTATCCGACAATCTGCTGGTTTGGTAATGGACAACACATTGATTGTTATGGTTCCACACGCTGTAGACACATTATTAAATAGGACTAAGACACAACACTTGACTAGTGCGCGGCTATCAGGTTATGAACTTACACTGTTAGCTAATCACATACACATAAAAAGATGCAATATGCTGAATCCAGCTACATTGTTGCCAATTCCAGCAGACTCAGATGAGATTGAGCAACATGACTGTCTGTTCAGAACAGAAATAGAGACGAAAGGGAGAGTAGATCTAAAAGATACTCCCCTGACTGAGTGTGATGGCACTTTATGGGTAGATGGGTCGTGTTTCAAGCTCCCTAATGGTGACACGACTGCTGCATATGCTATCACGACTTTGCACACGGTCGTGGAAACTGCACGAGTGCCACATAATTCGGCCCAAGCAGCAGAATTAATCGCCCTCACGAGAGCATGTGTGTTGTCCGAAGGAATGAGAGTGAATATATACACAGATAGCCAGTACGCCTTTGGCGTGGCTCATAATTTTGGGCGTTTGTGGAAAGAGCGTGGGTTCCTGACGTCGCATGGAGCTAAAATTCAGAATGGCAAGTTGGTGAATGATCTCCTTGAGTCACTGACCCTACCGTTGCAAGTTGCGATCATGAAATGCAGTGCGCACAGGAAAGTCACAGATGATGTTGGACGTGGGAATGCGTTTGCCGATGAGACCGCGAAAGAAACAGCACAGAATGTGAAGACTAGAATATATGTTGCAGGACCTGCAAGATGGGTTAATGATGTGGGAATGTGTGAGAACACAATAGAGAGTGTGAAGTCGCTTCAAGCTGAAGCCACAGAGGAAGAGTTAAGCAAGTGGAGAGAAAGTATGGGTAAGTTGGATGAGAATGGTTGTTGGATTGATCTGACAGAACATAGGCGATGGTTGTTGCCTGATGCATATGTGCTTCCAGTGGTTACTATGGCACATGGAATGGCACATATCAGTACGAAAGGTATATGCAAGTTGTTGGCTCCAGTATGGCAGAATGCTGGGATTCCCAAGTGTGCAGAGAATGTGGTCAAGAATTGCATAGTATGTTTGAAGTACAACCCTGGTAGGGGAACCCCAACTCCGGCTGGTCACTTTGCACCCCCATCATGTCCATTTGAAGTTTTGCAGCTGGACTTTATTCACATGGAAAGATGCAACAACCTGAAACATGTACTGGTGGTTGTTTGTGCTTTCTCAAAATGGATAGAGGCTTATCCTCTGAAAGATAACACTGCCCTATCCACAGCCAAAGCCCTTGTGAAGGAGTTTTTCCCTAGGTTTGGGATGCCAAGAATGGTGTGGTGTGATAACGGAAGTGAGTTTGTGGGTAAAGTGATGAAGAATGTATGTGAAGGGCTAGGGATAAAGCAGAAGTTCCATGCTGCAAATCACCCCCAATCAGCTGGATTAGTAGAACGCTACAATGGAGCCTTAAAGCTCAAGCTGGCCAAAATCCAGGCGAGCACCGGTCTTAAATGGCCTGACGCTCTGCCTCTAGCACTCCTGTCCACCAGAATGACCATACACTCACGAGTGGGGCTTAGCCCTTATGAGGTCGTCTTTGGCCGCCCGGCTAATGTATGGGGCGTGCCAAGACCGGCGAAATTTAGTGAGATAGAGCATCCAGTACTGCTCGATTACCTGTATGATTTGACTGTTAAACTGCGTGTTTTGCACCAACAGGTACATGATACTCTTCCCCAAGCCTCTGAACCTCCTGGACACCCTATCAACCCTGGTACGTGGGTACTAGTCCGAAATTTCCAGCGCAAGAGCAACGACGAGCCTCGCTGGATCGGCCCTCATCTTGTTCTTCTTTCGACAAGATCGGCAGTGCGAGTGAAAGGGAAGAAACACTGGATTCATGGTACCCACTGTAAAGTAGTCCCCTTGCCTCTGCCATATGACCGGTGGGTCAAGGAGGGTATCGCCGACTCAGAGACAGACATTGTACCTCGTTCCGTACCATTCAGTGACGCACGCATAAAAGGCACAGTTTCAGACCAAGAGAGTGACAATATTCTGCAGGAAGCTGTGCCACCATCAAATCGACTGGACACCACTGAGCCTGAACTTTTGTTTCAAGACCAAACAGCACCTGGCCGTCTCCGCTATAATTTGAGACCAAGGCCCATGGACAAATAAAGATTTCCTCACTATTTCCTTTTTAACATTTTTGCTCTCCCATCTGAAGGACTTTCTTGATTTTTGTTTTTCGAACCACCATCCGGGTTCTGCCGCAGGGTCGCGGTGCCAAGACTTTGGGGTACAGGCCGAAGACGCTAGGTCAACGGTTCTGGTTGGTCTAGGGCATTTCCCTGGACTGACAGGCGTGCCCCTCAGCAGAAGAAACTCATCCACCGCGAGCGGCCCGAGTAGAGGATGGAGTTTTTTAAGATGGAGAGACCGATTGAGGAAATGAACTCTAACGCAAGGATGTGTAGAATTGTAAAAAGTAAATGTTTTGTCTTTTTGTGCCTTTTTACACTGTGTAGTATCACAATGTTTATTGTAGGATTTGTGTTTTTCTCCGCTCAAAAGCCCATTGAACCCACTGAACAGCCTATACCTCTTTCTACTGCCTCCTCTCACTCTTTTCACCCTTTGCCTGAGCACGAACAGACCAGACGATCAGAGTTTGTAAATAACTCGTTTATCCAGCTCTTGCACCAGCACCAACTGGTAATGAATACGACTAATTGCTGGGTGTGTGGGTTAATGCCACATACCATTAACAAGGGTATTCCCTACCTGGTGCTGCCGTATAGTTACAATGGATCGTCATGGGCATTCCAAACCATGTTTCTCTATGCTCTAGATACATACTCCCCTCGCCAACCGCGTTCCATCAGACCTATCACCAATAATAAGGCTTTGATGAAAGGAGTTGCCGATATGAGTAGGGACATCGGTGCATACTCATCCATTCCCAAAGAAGAGTTGAGACCTTATGTAGGATGGAACGCGACGGGGTATAGTATTAGTCTGGGTGAAAGACAGCGAAAAATCTCATCTCCAATCTGGGTCGTACCCCACATGGGTCGGTTCTGCTTACAGGGTAATGGTCAGAATCCTAGAGCTCAACTGGGAAGAAGTGACTGTACTGAAACGTACACCTTCCCATCACAGTTTTCCCCTGCGTTTTTGGCTGCCAAGGGCACATATTTCATCTGTCATGACCGAGCATATACATGGCTGCCCCCTGATTTCTCGGGCACATGTTATATTGCGAACTTGCTACCGCCGACATTTACTGCTGCCTCTGACTATCACAAGACCAGAGTTGTGAGAGGTGTGATTAGTAAGGAGGACACTGCCGGTCAGGAAGCAGGAGACTTCTTCTTGGGTTTCCTGCCGTTTTGGGGACCTATGGTCAATAGTAGGAACCTGAGACAGCTGACTCGTGTGGTTGAATCCACTGTCAATGTAACGGCTGGTGCCCTTAATAATCTGACAGCTGAGCTCCAAGCGGATCGCCTTATGACTCTGCAGAACCGCATGGTTCTAGACGTTATTCTTGCAGACCGCGGTGGGGTATGCAAGGTCATCCAATCCAGTTGCTGCATTTTCATACCAGATAATGCTCCAACAGTGTATCAAGCCATCTCCAAACTCCATAAAATATCTGAATCCATACACGTGGATAAGGGAGATTGGTCACTGGTGGGGTGGATCTGGGAATTGATATCTGCCTGGGGTTGGAAAGTTATGATGGTCATTGGAATGATCTTAGCCATTCTTTTCTGTTCTGTCTGTGTATACAGTGTGCTCCTGCGATATGTGGCCTCTGTACTACCTTATGTGTAAGGAAACCTGTATCGAGGGACGAGCTAAGTAATAGGATGATGCTACAGCAACATCTCCATGACTTTGTGAACATTGACCTAGACTCGGATTAAGATGAGTATAGTGATTGCCTATGTAAGGGCAAAAGGAGGGTCTGTCGTACTTTAATATTCGGGACCGCGTAGGGGACAGGGCCCTACCCCTGTCTATCTTGGTATTAGCGAACCGCAAATGGTAAATGCGGCATGTACGAGTGCTTTATATACCGTTCCAGCTATGAATGCACTGTGTACACGTTATTCAGCTTCACTACGCGGGTTCCATTTTGGAAGCAGTGGCCATCTTGTCATTGCCCTCACATAGGCTATAATGGAGTAAATACGGGCCTCACAGTACATGGGCTTTCCCTCTGACTTCTCTGTGACCTGGGCAGCTGGCTCTGCTGCCCCAGGCCAAACCGGTCTCACGAGCTCCCCTTCCTCCGTCCACCTGTGATTAACATCAGGGCTTGACCCGTCATAAAACCCTTTCATTCTACACAATCCCCCGGCTAATCTCTTCCACACCTGCTTGTTCCTGCTTTATGACTTGTTTCCCAAAACAGGAGATGCTCATGTTTATTGGGGGGTCTATTGACATACGATGTGGGATCTGAACCTTACTGTGTAAATCATTGTGGGCTGGCCGAACTGGAATGTGGGATGGCCATCATGACTCTGCTTTTTCGTTTGTAATGTATACCTTTATATGGCCATATCGTAAACCAAGGAATGTGTGCCTGGAGCATGATATTTTGTACTTAAGGAGAAGTCCGTTCCTATGATTAGCAGCAGTCTCCTGAGAACATACACGCTGTTGTACTTCTAGGATACCTGTCATTGGTCTGCAGCCAATAAACGAATCTTTGACTTCACCCAGAAGACTCTGTGTTTCTGTAGGTCCGGAACAGGGTGAACCCAGAAGTCATAGGGTGTGTGCCCCTGCACCGCTGGGTCTAAAATACCCAGTACTTCATATGTTGTCCCCTCCTTCTGGGTTCCGCAACTCAAAACTTGTGCCCAGGTCCTCCTCTTATTCCTACACATCATCCTCCCCTTTCTGGTCCTCTGCTGCTGCCAGTGATTGATGCACTTCTGCCCAGGCCCTCAGAGCCTTCTAGAGCTCCAGCTTCCTGGTGTTCCTCTGGGCTGGATGTCCTCTCTCCTTACATATATCTTAGAGCTCAACCACAGTGTAGTTATCCAGGTTGGCAAGCTCAAATTCCATCCTTGCAGATGTAGCCACAGACACAGACAGGTCAGAAGAATGAATTTGGATTTGGAAAAAGCAAAAGAGCCAATCAAGGAGAAATTAAACAAAACATGAAATGGTACAAAGTTATTTATCTGGGATTTTAGTGTTACACAAAATCACTGTATGGTACTGCACAAACACAAGTACTGAATCTCACAGTTGAACACTAATGTAGGACATTGGGTTACTCTTTGAGGAGGTGAAACCCTACTAAAACAGCAAACTCAACTTTTGTCAGGGTGAAACACAAGTAAAACTTCAAATTAACCTGTGCTCAACCCTCTGGTAGCTTAGCACAAAACAGGTCAGATTACCCTAGAGGCAATGTGTAAAGTATTTATGCAGCTCAAAAACTAAAATATTGTGAAACGATCCCACAAGATTAACCCCACACCAATTTAGAAAAGCAGAGTGAAATATAATTAATTATTTGACACCAAAACTGCAAAAATCCAATTAGTAGAACTGGCATTATATGCCCTTTTCAAGGTTTTGTGAATATCAAGCGCTAAGAAGCAAAAAAAGCCAACCACAGTTATCTGGTCTCTGTGTACTGGTTCCAAGTTCCAAGTTCAGGGTGACCATGATGGAGAGCGGGCCAGATACAGATTGAGTTCAGTGCGCTGAAAAGTACCTTGTGGGCCTGGTCGTCTAGATGCGAAATCCTTGCATCGAGATATGTGGGCCTGCATTGACGAACCGCCGACAAGGTGTGGAAAAGCAGGATCCAGCATCAAGATGAACCACACAGCAATGGAGTCAATGACCATCATGAGGAGCTGAGATGCCAGGTTCTGTGTCATCGTTGGTAAAGCCGGTGGGGCTTGCGGAGACTTGCGCTGTGATGCATCAGTGCCGGGGGCTAGAGGAGGTGCTCTGGGCCAGTGTTGATGTTTGGCTGTGTTGGCATTAAAGAAGCTGGCAGGGCTTGTGAGGACTTGTGCTGAGATTCATTGGCATTGAGGACGAGCTGCATCATGCTGGGCTGGAGTCGATGGTTGGCTGTGTTATGCTGTGTTGAGACACGTCAATGTTGAAGAAGCCTGTTATGTTCCTGTAGCTTGCATGGAGGCCATCTCACTGACACATGTAGATTATTTGGAATCATTGGTCCACACAGGCAGGACGAGTTCAGCAGGAAGGTTACAGTAGCAGATGAATCCTAGTGCAGCAACAGTAGACCTTGTGCAGTAAAGCAAGGCAGACTTCATAGATGGGCATTACTTCCACCTGTACCAGGTCCAGAAGTGATCTGAAGAGTTGGGTCCGAGGGTCCACTACTTATACGTGGTACCTACTTTGAAGTGGGTGAAGCTCCCAGCGCTCTCCCCTTACAGAAGTATCTGGAATTCCCTGCCTCCATGCCCAAGCTTGTCTGGGGGAACAACAGACTACTGTGAAACATTTTTAGAATGTGCTGAGGCAGGACTTTTGTGATGTGCAAGTGTGATAAGTGACAGCTCTTCTTCCTCATTCTGACAGAGATGGCCAATCTTGCCAAACCCTATTCCCTTTGTCTCAATATCTGGGAGAAATACACAAAGATCAAGTGCCAGCTACTCCTAGTCATGTCACCGTGGATACAGGCTGTAGGCACCAAATAATTGGGATAAGAAAATGCCAACTTTCTAAAAGTTGCATTTTCAGAATTGTGGCTTAAAATACAACTTTACAATTAAAGAGGTTTTTAAATTACATTTCTGTAGATACCAAACTCGGGCTTTCTACCTGCTCCCAATTGAAAGTTAGCACTTATTAAATGTGAAAAGGTAACCCAATGTTATCCTATGGGAGAGGCAGGCCTTGAAGTAGTGAAAAACACATTTCTGAGTTTTTCATTATTAGGATGTATAAAACAGAAAAGCACATGTATAACTTTTTAATTAGAATACACCCTGTCCTGTAGGGCCTACATTAGGGGCAACTTATATATATTGAAAAGTAACATTTAGGCCTTGCAAAGGGTTTATTTTGAAAAGGTTCAAAAAGATACTGGGATGCATACCATTCTCATCTATGATCGTCCGTGTTTGTCCTGAAATCATCCAAGAGTGCGTGCTCACTGGTATAGTGCCTTACCCTGGTGGCACACGGATATTGAACCATGGTATGTGAGGTGACATTTCGCCCCAAGACTGTGTCAGCCCGGTGATGACACAACTTTCCCACACGAAAATGTGTGAAAAAGGTGATTTTTTCAGCTAAATTTGAGGTTTGCAGGGCATTCTGGGTAAGGAAATGTTGGGGGATCCACGCAAGCCATACCTCCCTGGAATCCCCGGGTGTCTAGTTTTCAGAAATGTGTGGGTTTGGTAGGTTCCCCTAGGTGGCTGCCGAGCACCGGGCCAAAAACCCAGGTGACCGCCCTTGCAAAACCAGGTCGTTTTGAGGTAGGCAATTTTCATGTCGCCTCAATACGTATTGGGCCCTTGCCTGTCGCGGGTACTTTGGCCTCCCACGCGAGTGAGGCACCGTTTTTATCGGGAGACCCGGGGGGACGCTGGGTGGTAGGAAATTTGTGTCAGCCCGGTGATGCCACAACTTTCCCACACAAAAATGTGTGAAAAAGATGATTTTTTCAGCTAAATTTGAGGTTTGCAGGGCATTCTGGGTAAGGAAACGTTGGGGGATCCACGCAAGCCATACCACCCTGGATTTCCCCGGGTGTCTAGTTTTCAGAAATGTGTGGGTTTGTTAGGCTCCCCTAGGTGGCCGCCGAGCACCGGGCCAAAAACCCAAGTGACCCCCCTTGCAAAACCAGGTTGTTTTGAGATAGGCAAATTTCATGTCGACTCACTACGTTGTGGGCCCTTGCCTGTCGCGGGTACTTGGGCCTCCCACACGAGTGAGGCACCATTTTTATCAGGAGACCCGGGGGAACGCTGGGTGGTAGGAAATAAGTGTCAGCCCGGTGATGCCACAACTTTCCCCCACAAAAATGTGTGAAAAAGGTGATTTTTTTCAGCTAAATTTGAGGTTTGCAGGGCATTCTGGGTAAGGAAACGTTGGGGGATCCACGCAAGCCATACCTACCTGGAATCCCCTGGGTGTCTAGTTTTCAGAAATGTGTGGGTTTGGTAGGTTTCCCTAGATGGCCGCCAAGCCCTGGGCCAAAAACTCATGGGACCCCCTTTGCAAAACCAGGTTGTTTTGTGATAGGTAATTTTGATGTCTCCTCAATAGGTTTTGGGCCCTTGCCTGACGCGGGCACTAGGCCTACCCATGCAAGTGAGGTACCATTTTTCTCTGAAGACTTTGGGGAACGCAGGGTGGGTGGAATTTTGTGGACCCACGCAGATTCCAGAACTTTCCACCACAGAAATGTGAGGAAAATGTGTTATTTTGGACACATTTTTAGGTTTGCAATGGATTCTGGGTAACAGAACCTGGTGAGAGCCAGTGAAGTCCCCCATCCAGGATTCCCCTCGGTGTCTAGTTTTAAAAATGTACAGGTTTGCTAGGTTTGCCTACGTGCCAACTGCGCTAGGGCCCAAAATCCACAGGTATACACATTGCTATAAAAAATTCGGAGCCCAGTGGGCTTTCTGCCGCCCTGGGAGGGAATTGGGGAAGGGGGTTTCATCCTGATATGCCCCTAAAGGGGCAGAACGACTGTGGCTATTTGTTGTGGGGGTGGGGGCATTGGTATGACCAATTTGGGCAGCCCCCACCCCCACGTATAAAAAACTCCTGCGTACTCGCTGGCGCCTAGTGGGCTTTCTGCCCCCCCAGGGGGCAGATCAGGGGCCACTGCCACCATCTGCCCTCCCGGGGGGGGGCAGAAAGACTGGAATTTCTCTGCGTGTGGGGTGGGGTATTGTCATGCCCATTTTGGGGAGCCCCTACCCCTACACTAATAAAACAAAAAAATCCATGGTTTCTAGTGGCCAATCTGCGCCCCCTTGGGGGGCCAGATTGGGGGCTACAGCTTCCATCTGCCTCCTGGGGGGCAGAAATTTTTGTGGGGTGGAGGGTGGGGGCATTGGCGTGCCCGTTTCGGGCAGCCCACACCCTAAAAACAATTGCGCAAGAAAAATCCCTGGTGTATGGGGGGGGGCAGATTGGGGGCCAATGCCCCATCTTCCCCCCAGGGGGGGGCAGAAAGGCTGTAATGGTGGTGGGTGGGTGGGGGAATTGGCGTGCCCGTTTCGGGCAGCCCCCACCCTAAAAAAAAATTAAAATAAATCCCTGTTGTAGAGTGGGCTTTCTGCCCCCCTGAAGGGGCAGATTAGGGGCCAATGCCCCATCTGCCCCCCTGGGGGGGCAGAAAGACTGTGATAATTGGGGGGTGGGGACATGGGCCTGCCCGTTTTGGGCATCCCCACCCCTATTTTTATTTTTTTACAATTCCCTGGTGTCTAGTGGTCTTTTGCCCCCCCGGGGGGGGCAGATTGGGGGCCAAAGCCCCATCTGCCCACTGGGGGGGGCAGAAAGACTGTGATAATTGGGGGGTGGTGTGGGGGCATGGGCCTGCCCGTTTTGGGCAGCCCCACCCCTATTCTTTTTTTTTTTTTAAATTCCATTGTGTCTAGTGGGCTTTTTGCCCCCCCGGGGGGACAGATTGGTGGCTACTGCCCTCATCTGCCCCCCAGGGGGGGAAAAAAGACTAAATTAGGCCCAAAATATTTGCGGGGAGCAAAGGCCCTTGCCCAAGGGGCCGCTCCCACCTCCCTGGTGTCTAGTGGGTGGATCCCTGCTTGGGGATCGCCCTCCTATGGCGATCCCCAAGCAGGGATCCACTGGGGAGATTCTCCCCTTTCCAACAATACCTCTCCCGTCTTTCTACATGCTCAGGGGGCTGAGATAGCCCCCTGAGCACGTACAAAGTGAAACTGAAATGAGCCTCTTGGTTCATTTCAGTTTCAGTTTCAGTGTAATGACGTCGGCGCGACGTGCGCGCCGATCGTCATTACACTGAAAGCAGGGGGGGCCTCGGGAGCTGGGGAAGCTCTTCCCCAGCTCAAGGGGCTATTTTCAGTAAAAGGGAATCCCTCTGGTGCCCGCACCTGAGGGATTCCCAAGGGAATGCCTCATGACGAGCTGGACTCGTCATGGGCACAGCGCGACTGTGCTCCATGACGAATCCAGCTCGTCATGGGCACAGAAGGGGTTAAAGAAGAGAGCACAAGCTCTTTAGCCGTGGTCAGCAATGGGAAATTGCAGAGTCCTAAGGTCAACAAAATCGAAGTCAGCAAAAACAAGAGGATTCTATGCAAAATGTTGGTGGAAACCATGCCAAGGATGTCAGGTCCAGCATCCAGTTTCTGTGAGGAAGAGAGAAACCTCTTTGTACCTCTAGTGATGGATGTTGGCAGATATGTGTTTCGCTAGTATACCAGCAAATCCAGCATGTTGCAGGCCCACCAAGCCTCTAGTTCTGAAATGCATGCATGTGGTTTTTTGATCTTTATTTCACATTTTCTTTTGAGGGCACTGCCCTGCTAATCTGCAACATCCTCTTGACTCCTCAATAAATCAGCACCTTCACATTGACTCCACACCCAAGTTGGTCATTTATGGCCTAATGTTTGTTTTCCCGATCAGAAGCTTGTTCCTCTCTTCTCTCTAAGTAGTTCAGCTTCCCTTTTAAAAAAATTGTACTGCAGAATATCTTTTCCCAGAACCTAGTGCTTGTTACCAGCAATGGAGAGAGACAGCAGCACACATGGTCCTGTCTTTCGCAAAGTGTCTTTCTGGGCTGTTGGAGACAGAGCCTCCTTCTCAGAGTCTAGTTGAATAAACATTTCTGGAACAAGGATAATAGTATTTGTACCACACTGGGCCACAGATAGGAAGGCAGAAAATAGCAATGTGCAAGCTTCATTTGAAATCCAAGCAATTTCACTGCCAGGTGGAAGTGTTTGACCTAGGTGCCTCATCTCTATGTGTGATTTTCTAGGCTGCAGGTTGAGGCAGGACTCTACTTAATTATTATTTAGATTATTCCTAAGAAGGCTCAGAAGGCTCAGCCAGGTTTCTCATGTTGGAAGGCTATACACAACAAAACATGTGAATGGAGAAAGCATTGTTTTCAGGTATGGTGGAGCAAAAATGATTTTGGTGTAAATATGTGACTCCACTGTCTGGTGCCCACTTGACACCGAGGTAGAGGCACAAAACTCAAAGCTACCCAAAAGCTGTTTAACATCATGTTTCCTGTTGTGCAGAGTTTTTCCCCATGGATGGTAGGGCAGTTCTTTTTATAGGGAAGGTAGACTTACACTTCTAACCTTAGGAATTTACCAACAATCATAGGAGAAATCCTAGGCTGGCACCAAATGTGCCTGGAGATTCCTGCCATTACCTTTGTGGGACAAGAGCCTTATGCTAGAGCAGCTTCCGGGAAGGGCATGCTGTGGTGTCTTGTTTTTGCGTGAGGGCAATCCTTCACATGGACGGGAGAATGGTGGTCCAAAGAAGAACTCAAAAGATGGGAGAAATGCTGACCTTCACTACTGAAAGGATGTGGCAAGGTGGGGTGTGGTCATCCTTATAAAGGATAAAGGGCCTTCTAGTGAGAAGACTACTATCCATCCAATTAAAGCATTGCTGACCAAAGCATGGTGGGACTTTCTTCTCAAGTGGACAATCAGTTTCAAGTTTAGGTAGGTGGGAAGGGGGTTGAAAGGGACCACTCCCAATACAAATTTCACTTAGTTCAGTCCACAGTCAACAATGATTGGAGACCATACCAAACTTCCAAGCATCAGAGTCCACTGACCCTGTAGAGACCCAGAGTTGAGGTTGTACCGATGAAGAATGTCTTTAATCACTCCTTTATGGATGTACAGGGAAATAATGATATTACTGAGACATTGCTTATGTGTCACTACCCTGAGAGAAAATCTGGACTATTTTTGTAGAGCACAAGTGTCATTTTCCTTACAGTGTTATAACACAAATGATTGAACACTCACATACTGATGGACTGAAGAAGTTTGAAACAACACTACAGTCATAGTTATTTTTCCAGGTGATAATCAGAATACATTTTACATTGTTTTCTATGCTCTCGCCTGCCTGGTTCTGAAAAATGCACACATAGCAACAGATGTGTTGCTGCCATACAAATTCTGCAGAGTGACATATAGCATCCTCTATATACACTATTCATCCTGGAAAGGGTTCCTGGTCCCATACACACAACACATACAATGTATTATGCTGGATATCACACACACCTTGTGGTAGGAGAGTAGCCCACTTGTGGTGAAGTGGGTAGATCTTACACCGGAAAGGCTGGTAGACTGCCTCTTCACCATTAGGTCCACAAACTGCTAGTCACCACATTGCCTGGAACAATGGAACAGCAGCCAGTCATTTTTGGAGCGGTTTTTTTGCAATTCAAATCTGCCAGTCCAATTGTATGGCAAAGGATTGTAACATACAAAAATGCAACCCTTCAGCAAGACAGGTGTGTGGCTTCACTAATGGTGCTGGTGAGGTCTTATTGCATTTTCAAATTAGTATGAGGACTGTCTGTAAAACATGCTGTTAATTCCGATCTACTGTTGCTGGAAGAAACTAAAGACCATATTATCAAGAACGGGTGTAACAATATCGCCGCTTTAGCGGCCGGAAACTGCTGTTAAAGCGGCGGTAAGGGGCTTGATAATATGCCCTAGAGAATTCCAATAGAAGCCCAGGTTTGATGTCCTTGACACCAGAACCTGGGCTTCTTTTGGAATTCTCTAGTGCATATTATCAAGCCCCTTATTGCCGCTTTAGCTGCAGTTTCCTGCCACTAAAAAGGTGATAATGTTATTGCCTGGTCTTGAGAATATGGCCCTAAGAGGTTGGGCACTGTACAGACACTCACGATCCATCAGATTATGACTAGCTCAACCCCTGATCAGATGGTCACTGGTATTAGAGTCAAACAAGCAGTAGCTAGCGATCATAACTTGTTAGTCTTACCTATCCTTTTACAAACTAACTGCCCCACAGCCCTTACCAAGATTTCACATATTGCTCTGAGTAGGACAAATGGAGCCTGTATCAAGTGCATGGTAATTGGCCTAGAGTGCATTCTCCGGAAGCTTTTGTCCCAAGTGTCCACTGACTTCCAAGTGTCCAATGTGTTGGATACATGCCTAGCCCATGAGGTGGAGAATGACATCTTGGTTCCATCCTTTGAGCAGATTACTGTGATCCTTACCATAACTCCCTTCTGGTTTGCCTGGTAAAAACAGGGTTGCCTAATAGAAAGGAATGGTTTCCATCACGAAATATTCAGGTTTTAAGAGTTGAAAACTGTTTTACATCAGGTCCCAAGAGGCCATATTTCTGTTAAGCTTCTAAGGAAGCAGTATAAAAAGCTCTACTAGCCAGGAAGGAGACGCTGGGGGAAAAGGCATGGCTAAATCTGATGCAGGCAGCTGAAACAAATGATATTCTGCTGTTCTGGAAGAGCGGAAATACTTCTTATCTGAAGAACGATTTTGTCCCTGTCTTTACATCCTTTGTCCCCTCGGAGGATTGGGTTGACAATTTTGAGATGATTTCTGATACTCTCTCTACTAATGAATCAGGGCCTCCATTACTGCCTGTAAATAACTTGGCTGAGAGTTCTAGTTCCATACTTCATAGTACCTTGCCTCTGGTATTCACGTTAGATGAAATCTGGTACACAAGGTGTAAGTGTGCTAAAAGGAAAGCCCACAGACCCGATGGGGTCCTGGCTGATGCCTTCATAGGCATGGGAGGACAGTGGGGCGCCATACTTAGTCACATCTTTAATGTGGCAGCTCTGGGTATTTTCCCTTCTTCCTGGGCTAAGTAGCTCATAGTGCCTATATACAAGAAAGGTAACAAGGCAGATTTGATATGCTACCGTCCCATTTCCCTTCTGGACTCCTCTGCAAAACCTCTGGGTAGGGTCATCCTAAAGAGATTAGAGGATTGTATAATCGATAATTCCATTCTCACCAAGGCCCAGTATGGATTTAGGAAGGGACTTGGGATGGTAAAACAATGCCTACATTTCAAGCTCTTGATCGAAAAGTATAGTAGAGCTAAGCCAAGTTTGCTCCATCTGTGCTTTGCAGTCCTCACCAGTGCATTTGGCCTAGTTAGTTTGTTACTCTATACTGTGTCACACCTTGCTTTCCTATAGAGTTCCCACGGGTATTGTATGCCTCCTTGGAGAGTGTCTCAGCAAGAGTCCGATTTGGCCCTAATGCTGAACTGTCTCCATCCTTTAGAATTAGGCGCGCTGCCCGACAGGGGTGCCTATTGGTCACCTGTTGTTTTTGTCTTGGACTGCGTTCGGGCAGCAGAGATTAATGGACTCCTTTGCAGACTTCATGGCCTTCAAAAAACTACAAATTAATAAATTCAAGACATTAATAATGTCCTGTGGGAAAACCCTCAAGGAAGTTAGATAATTCTATCTTGAGGGCACCCTGATACCTCAGGTTAAGTTCTTTTGCTACTTAGTTGTCATCTTTTCTGGAAAGGGCACTTGGGCTGATCATATCCACAATACCCGGCTTAAAATGAAAATAGTCTGTGGTGGGGTGCTTATATTCGCTGGCAACCTTGGCAGCTGACCCATTAAAGAGATGGTTAGTAGCTATAAAGCAAAGATTTTATCTGTTGCAACTTATGGCGCGGGTGTGTGGGGCCATGCGACTAGCAACTCATTACAGGTTGAGGAAAACACATTTTTAAGGCGCCTGCTGCCTACCGCTCCCTCGGCATCGTCCATCATTATGCATAGGGAAGTAGGGTTGAACCATCTAGAAGACGTTCTGTCATCTTTGGTCTATTTCCTTAATGCTCTCTCTATGGGCTAAACTAGAGACGGAACAAACCAAGGTAATGATAGTGGACTGACTAACCTCAGATCAAGCCCTTAAAATTCTGTGGCTGTTTTTTTTAATCAATAAATGAATGGTGTTAGCTCTTCTAGGCTTGAAGACCCAGTTTGCGATTTTAACATTGGAGAAGTCAACAATGAAGGCAGCCTTGCTTGCTGCGAGGGTTAGAATGAGGACCGCTGCCGAAGAAAGGAAGGAAATTGTGGTGATATATATGTCTTATACTTCGCCCATCAGCTTCAAAGCCTAACCTGGGTGGCGAATCACCAACCCTGCTATAACTAGACTGCGATTGAGTAATGTACACCACCTTGTCTCTTTTCCTAACATTAATCAATGGGATCAAATGATAGACCAGTGGCTGTGTGAATATAAACAGAGCACCTTAATCTTTATGCTTTTTTGTCAATTTTATATAAATTTAAGAAAGCAATTTTTAAAACCCATTTTTATTGCAAACAACATGAAGGACCGTAAAGTTGCTAATGCGTTTCCTGTATGCTTTGGAATTTCCAGCCATCTGTTTTGTGTTGCATTGTTTGTTTGTAAAGCAATCTGTATTAGGAAAAGAATGTGGTGAGAGGACCGTATCTGTAAGTGCTTGGAGTGCTCATTGGCATGGATAACTCTCTCTTGTGATGCATTGTATATTTTTGTTTATTTGCAAAGTAATCTGCATCAGGAAAATTATGCTTTTTATTATTACTGGATTTCTATTATTAATTTGAATGCGTTCGGATTGTTTATTTTTATAACTAAAAGTCTCTTGATATATTGTTTTTATTGTTTTTACTATGTGCTTTTATGGCCTATCCCGATAGCGTTGAAATAAAGCTTCTTTGAACCTTGACTGTTGGTAAGGTTCACTTTGGTTGTCCCCCTATTAAGTTGAAGGTATGTAGGATTTGCTGTCAAACTTTGACAGATTTCTAGGTACCTCTATTGAACTTTCCGCTGTTTGAGAGAACTAGATGATCACCACAAGGGTGGCCACAAAAGAAAGTGAAAAGGGCAGAGTGGCACAACTCTTCCATGCCATACCTCGACCTATATTCCTAAAGTCATTATTCAAATATTAAATTGTCTTCTCAGCCTTTTTGAGCATAATTATAAGAATTTTCCTTTACTACTTTGTTCCTCCTTCCTTTCCTTGTGTGTTGCAGTCATTGTGAAGTGTTGCAGTCATTGTGAAGTGTGTAAGCAGGGGTGTATCTTCTAATCCCTGTGCAGAATTGCTCACTGGTGAGAACTGAAAGGGCGTTCCAGTGTGGCACAACAGCACTTTTTTATTTGCTAAAGAGCAGATGTGACTCATACTTTTTTGGTCTTGGTCTTTCCTGATAGCAATTGACCATCAAAGGCCAAAGAGACCTCACTGACTTTTTTGTCAGCGTCCATTGCTCCCCTTTGTACAGCTCCACCTGGTAGCTGTTGTGCCTCTGCGCTCCAGGTCTTGAGGTTAAGGCCCTCCTCCACCCACTGGCTCCAGCCTGTGCCTCATTTCTGGTGGTCCGGTGGTGAATCTGTCTCTGCTTTCCTGTTTCGTCTCATCTCTTTTTCCACTTTTCTAGCTGTTAGATTTAGGGGTCTCTAGTTGGCAATGGTTTACACCTTTGTCCAAATAGGGAACCTTGCGTCTAGTCAGGGTAAGGCGCTACACTCTTAAAATAACCCCTTCTCACCCGCTTGGTAGCTTGGCACGAGCAGGCAGGCTTATCTCAGCGGCAGTGTGTAAAGCATTTGTGAACACATACAGTAATACAGTGGAAACACTACAAATGGACACCACACCAGTTTCGAAAAATAAGTAATCTTTACTAGACTTAACACAAGACCAAACGACAAAACTCCACAATAGACTTTAAAATGATTTAGATTGCAAATGTGACACTTTACTCTCAAAGTACCTTGGATGCGTAACACAAAGCAAACAAAAGGGTCGCAGGGAAGGTGATGCGTCGGTTCCTTACACTCAGGTGAGTGGATGCATCAGTTCCTTACTTCTGCGCAGGGGAATTGATGCTCGCTTCCTTACTGTGTGGGGGGGTGATGCGTCGGTTTCTTACTGCTCTCCGGTATGATGCGACAAGATGGCACCTCGATGTGATGCGATGATTTGGTGTGATGCGACTGAAAGGTGTCATGGTTACGATGCAACAACGTAGATGCGATGCGTGCACGCCCGACGGCCGTGCGGCGACTCTGGGATCTTCTGAGCCGCCACAGGCCTGTGACACGCTTCTCCGTGATGCGACGGCGACCTTGGCGGCGGCACCACACTTCTCCGGTGATGCGACGCACTGCGGCTATGCGATGGTGGCAGCGGTGGCACGCTTACTTGGCGATGCGACAGCAACTGCTGCGGCGGTGACATGCTTCTCGTTGTTGAGTCCCACTTCCAGCTCCCAGCAACACGCAGTCTCTCAGAAGACCCAGCACAACAGCAGGCACTTCAATTCCCAGCAAGGGAATTCAGGGGGGAGCTGGTGGTGAAGTCTTGTATCCCTGAGACTTCAGGCAGGAGACAAGCTCAAAGTTCAAGCCCTTGGAGATTCTTCTTCAAGATGATGAAAGCACACTCAGTCCTTTTCTCCTTTCTTTGGCAATGAAGCAACCACTGCAGGCCAACCCCCCAACACACAGCACAGGGGTAGTCTCCTCCTTCAGCTTCCTGGTTCCTCTCCTCAGCA
Organism: Triturus cristatus; assembly: GCF_964204655.1. Classification (NCBI taxonomy): domain Eukaryota; kingdom Metazoa; phylum Chordata; class Amphibia; order Caudata; family Salamandridae; genus Triturus; species Triturus cristatus. The sequence continues at coordinate 942,877,594 of NC_140587.1, read as the reverse complement.
AAGGTTTGTCTTGATTCCTAGAAGTGACCTGAAGTTCTGGGGTCTGGGTTCCCCTTTTTATACACACAAATCCTTTGTCTCTGAAGGCAGGGAGTGTCTGCACCTAGTCCAAACCAGTTCTGGATGCATTCTGCCAGTGCACAGCTTCTTCCTTTGTCAATGTGGGCCAGGGTCATCAGACGCACCACAGGAGGTGGAGCCAGCATTGTGGAAGGCAGGCACAGCCCTATTCAGGCCCAGGTGCTACCCCTCCCACCACTCCCAATGGAGAGAGGTCTATTCAGCCTTGTGCTGACTCACCCTGTCTCCTGGAGCCACCCCAGCCCCTGTCACTCACAAACCAGACATGGAATACACAACCTAGCAGAGGCAGGCTTGGATGGTTATGCAAGAAAATACCTACTTTCTAAAAGTGGTATTTTTAAACACAGAATGGTAAAACCAACTTCACTAAAAGATGTCTTTTATCATTCTGAGTTCAGGCATACTAAACTCGAATTTCTACCTAGTTCCCTGAGTCAGTTAAGATTATAAGATGTTATAATCAAACTGCCCATTCTGGCCTACGGGAACAGGTAGCCTTGCAATAGTGAAAACGAAATTGGCTGTAATTCACTATCAGGACATGCCACACACATCAGGGCATGTCCTACCTTTTACATACAATGCACCCTGCCCTTGGGCCTACTTTAGGGGTGTCTGATAAGTAGAAAAGGGAAGGTTTGGGGACTGGCAAGTGGGTGCACTTACCAAGTCAACATGGCAGCACTAGACTGCACACAGGCTCTGCAATGGCAGGTCTGAGCCAGAGGTTACAAGCTGCTCCGGTGGGTGGCACAATCAGTGCTGCAAGCCCACCAGAAGCATTTGATTTACCAGCCCTGGGAACACACGGTGCACGGTACTAGGGTCTGACAAGTAAACCAAATAAGCCAATCATGGAGTCACTAATCAATTACAACAATTTACAATAGGGAGCACTTGCACTGTGGCACTGAATAGCAGTGTCACAGTGCCCAAAGCATCCAGACCAGCAAATCATATAGCAAAAACACAGGAGGCAACCGCAAAAAATGGAAGGGAGACCCGCACCAATGGTGCCACGTCTAACACTAGCCTTTTTCTTTTTCTATTTTTCTTCTGTATTTCTCTTTTCCCCCTTATTCTGTGCTTTTTTCATCCCACCGTTTGCACTGCTCTGTCCCTGCGGCCCCTCCCCCTTCCAGTGTCACCTCCCAGCTGACCAGCCAACAGCCAAAAAATGGAAGGGAGACCCACGCCAATGGTGCCAGGTCTAACACTAGCCTTTATCTTTTTCTATTTTTCTTCTGTATTTCTCTTTTCCCCCTTATTCTGTGCTTTTTTTCATCCCACTATTAGCACTGCTCTGTCCCTGCGGCCCCTGCCCCTTCCAGTGCCGCCTCCCAGCTGACAAGCCCCTCCCACTTCCCTACCACTACTTGATGGTGGCCACTGCACAGCTGTGCGCAGTGGGTGCACCAAAGGTAAGCCCGTCTGCACCTATCCGTGCCTGGGCCGTGCCCAGCACCACAGACCCTGGCCCCAGCACCTTTAACCGCTACAATGTCAGCATCCTCCATGCCCTCAACAATGGATGATCCACTGCCTGCCAACTCGTGAGGCCAAATGACACCGAAGGCCCATGCACCTGCCACAACTGCATCTTCTCTTGACTCTGCACACCAGACCCACCAACCTGACGGCCCCTAAGACCTGGACTCGACCACCTCAGCTGCATCCTACTCAACACATGCTCCCTCAACAAACACACTGTAGAGATATGAGCAAAAGCCTTAGAGTGGATCCCCTCCTTCCTCACCGGCCATACCCGGAGAGTAAAGCTCATAATGTTCTCCTCAGAACCTGTAGAAATCTGTTGCGGAGTTCCTCAGGGCTCTTCTCTGAGCCCCACCCTCTTCAACATCTACATGGCTCACTTGCAGCCATCGTCAGAAACCACGGACTCAACATCATCTCCTATGCCAATGACATCCAGCTGATTCTCTCCCTCACCGATGAACCTACAGCCACTAAGAGAAACTTGCACAACTCCGACCCACCCACACCCACCGACCACACACGTAACCACTGCATCATCCTCGACTCCTCGCTCTCAATGAACTGCCAAATCAATGCCGTCTTATCTTCCTGCTTCCACACGCTCCGCCCGCTTCTAAAGATTTTCAAGTGGATCTCCACCGAGTCCAGGAGAATGGTCACCCAGGTGCTTGTTAGCTGCAAGCTTGACTATGGCAACGCACTCCATGCTGGCGCCACCAAAACATTCCCAAAGAAATTGCAGGGCATCTAGAGCGACACTGCCAGACTTATTCTGGACATTCCTCACTGTATCCACATCTCTGGTCACCTGAGAGACCTTCATTGGCTCCCATTTAACACAAAAATCACTTTCAAGCTCCTCACTCATGCCTATAAACCTGTCCACAACACCGGACCTGCATACTTTAACCACCGCCTCTCCTTCAACACACCCACCAGACATCTCCCCTCCGCCCAATTAGCCACCATCTCATGGATCCACAAGACCTCGACCAGAAGAAGATCCTCCTACCTCGCTGTGAAGACCTGGGACTCTCTGGCTCAGCAACGCAGGCAATAACTTTCACTGCCTCAATTCAGTAAGGACCTCAAGACCTTGCTCTTTGACTGAACTGCATAACCCCCCCCCCCCTCCAGCACCTTGAGACCCTAATGGGTGATTAGCTGGACTCTATAAGAACCCTGATTGACTGATTGATTGATTGATTAATTGATTGAAGAGAAGGCAACCATAGTGAATGAAACTGACCATTTAGGTTATATTTCCGAAAGATTAAATATATTCAAACATTGGCAGTTGATTTGTTTACCATAAACAGTAGTCTGAAGTAGGCCTGGGCCAAAATTCCGTTCCGTTGGCGGAAATTTGGATAATTTGACATTTTCGCGTTCCGCCAAAAGCGCGAAAATGTCAAAATTTCCGCAATCCGCATCTTAGCAGTAATTTGTTTCTTGCTCGCGCTATAAAAAAATACATTCTCGCGTGCGCGCGATCGCCTTACCTGAATCCCCGCGTTCGCCGACAAGTTTTCCCGACCCGGTCGCGTTCTCCACGAGATATTGGATTGTTGGTAGCCAATTTGCGCTGTCTCGCAAAAGTTTGCGCACGCATTAACGTCACTTGTCGCGCGATCACGTCATTTGTCGCGCGATCACGTCATTCTTCTCACGATCATGCACCGCGCGAGTATGAGAGGATTGAGATCTCGAACACGTCATTCTGCAACGCGCGCGAGAGAGTGAGGACGCGGGCACGTCTAATCAAACGCGAAAAGGAGAAAGAGACCCCGAACACGTCATATCCAATGCGACAGGGAGCGAGAGAACGCGATCAAGTCATTTTCGACACGCCATCGACATCCGGCGGAAGCAATGTGAAGCTCGAGAACTCGAACATGTAAAATTTTGAATTTGGAGAAGAATATCAGCTCTAGCAGCATGTGAAAACAAGATGGCCGCGCCCGTGAGCAACCGCATGGGTAAGTTGGCAAACCGCAATCACGCAAAAAATACCGCGAACAGGCGGGAAAAAAACTTCCGCGTCTTCGCGATATTTCCGGCGTGTTTGCGGAGATTTTTAGCATTTTCACGATAGTTTGCGTAAGTTAATTTATCAAATTGCGCCCACTCCTAGTCTGAAGTGCAGTCTACTCGCTAAATGAAATAATTTTAAAGCCTAAAGTAGATGATGAACTGTCCTTCAGCTAGGTGCACAGCATAAATCTCCATCTAACGTCGCTGGTGACGTAAATAGTTGGAAACCGCAAAGGTGATGCGTAGAACATTTGAAAAGAGGCTCAACTACTACAAATTGCTGGGGTCACATTCCAGTCCTCCTTTATATGCTGTATCCCACTTCATATAGAGACTAGCCATATGAAAATCAGATTTGGTCATGTTTCAGTAGGAACAGTCCTGCAAAAACATCAGGACCATATCATCTCTGAATGTTAACACGAGCAAACCCATATTGTAACCTTAGTGCTGTAAGTGCATGTGGTCTGAGGGGGTTTAGGTAGAATGAAGGTTTTTCTTAATGGGTGTCCAAGATACAAATACACATTTGCCTGTGGCATCCTGGCTACTTTGTTATCAAAAAGAAGTCCAAGGTTCCATGACCCCTCAAAAGGTCGACAATGAATATCTGTGAAGTCTAGCCAGAGTTGGGGCTTTAAGATATTTTCAAATGACTAGCCACAATGATCATTCAGTTAAGTAATATAGGTGACACAGAATTATGCATTTGTTGCTGAAATTTGGTTCGAACTTGAAGTGTAATGTTCAATTCATGGCAGGGCAGTCTTATCCTTTCAACCCTCCATGGTCAATAAAGTAAAAAATACAACAAAACGTCTACAACAACTGATATGTAAAAAAAAGCAAGGTTTTAATATTGCATCTTTTTCCGTATCTGTCTCCAGTCAGAATAGATTTTATTTGGGCAATGAGAAGAAACAGCTTTGGTGTGTCAAGATTAAATATTATCTGGACACCACCTACTTAAGAAAACAATAATGCCAAAGGAAGCTATCAATGATGCCAAAGGTGGAAAAACATAATAAGTATGAACCCGAAACGTGTAGAGCTCTGCAGTGTACTGCAGTCTAGGGGCCTCATTTACAATATTTTGATTTGCGAGTGCAGTAAGCCTTCCTGCTGCTCTGCTGTGCATCAAAATAAAAGGGCAGGAAGATGCCATATCTACAAAATACAGCACATTCCTGTTCTTCTCCCCTACGCTGGTGCACAAACAGGAGCCATGCGCCAGCGCAGACAACCTTGCATCATTTTGCAAGGATACCTGCACTGCGAGAATTATTGTTTTTGTGCCTGTGAACCTACCTGCACAAAAACAATAATTAAAGGCATTTTCCTCTTTCTATGCGTGCTGCAGAATGTAGCATGCATAGAAAGAGAAAACAAACGAAGAGAAATAGAAATAGAAGTATTTCTCCTCTTTGCGCCTCCTTACGCCTCCCCTGGGGAGGCGTAGAATTCTGACACATTCCCAGGTTTACAAAATGTTGTAAATCTGGGAATGCGTCAAGTTCCATGGATGTTGCTTGGGAATACCCACAACAATCCCATGGAATGCACCTTTCAGGCAGAGTTATGTGTGAAAGGGAAACATATTTAGAAAGGCCATGAAAAGTCATGCAGGTTAATTTTACATGGCCCTGTAAATATGGGGAAGCCCATTGCCCTGCCTGTGCGTTATCTTTCTTAGTGTGTGTTTTGGTAAATGTAAAAATGTGTAATGCAGAATAAAACTCTGCAAAGTGTGGTGTCGTATGGTCCTGCCCTCCCCGTAACACATTAATTTCTGTAATTTAGTTTCAAATGAAACTCAAGCGTGCATTACTGATGGAGCAACGATTCAAAGAAAAGAAACTTGCTCGAATCAATCTCTCATTAACAGGTAATAATAACTAGGAATAGTAAATAAGAGAAAATTAACATGTACACGACATTTACATATGGGAAAAAGAGCTTTATGCACGCTTGAATAACAAAGAATAATATGCTACGTGACCAAAATCCCGCTTTAAACCAAAAAACGCTTTGCGCAAACCAGTATCACGTAAATAACCATGTGACTAACTAGTTTGAGACGGAAACTCTCACGTATGTGCAAAGATTACTAACCTTAGGTCTTGAGGCACCGCATGCTTGGCATATGCTTGCCTCAACTTCAAAAGAAGACGTTGCTGCTAATGCTTTTGCTTAACGAAAGAGAATTTAACATGTGATAGAGTAGAAGTGGTTGGTGAACAGTGACAATCACATATCTAAGAAATTAACATCTGTTTATGTTTCTTTTATTAATAGTGTATGTTTGGGCCTAATACGCTAAGACAATAAAAAAGATGGCGGTGAAGATGTACGTCAGTTGGGACATGCGCGGTGTGATAAAATTGTGACCCGCTGACCTGATCGTTGACAGGCTGCCAAGAGTCAAGGACGAGTTGTTGTGTGAACGTGTTTATCGACTGTAGAATCCTATTGAAAAATTGTTTACATTGAGACAATAGACGCATGGGAATATAATAAGGCAGAATAATAAATGAGCTAAAGGGGAAGGGTTTTGCTAAACAAATAATTAGTCAAGATATTGAACATAACAGTATGAGGTGATGACAACTCCCCTGCCCCTGCCCAATCACAGTCCATGATTCACTGATATTTGTTACTTTTGAGGGTGGGACATGCCGAATTAAAGAGTATAACTAGAGTGACTTAAGTTAAGAGGTCATCATCGATGCTGAGTGAGGTGTGGGCGAGAGCTGCTGCTGGAAAGAAGATCACCCAGACTGGGAAGATTCGTTTCTGAAAGACAGCCTGATTAGATTGAAGATCTGCGGAAGAATATCGATGAGGGAGAGAGTGTAAGAAAGGGATGCGTTCCGGTGCGTCGGGGTTCTAGAGAAGTTTAGTAAGTATTTCCCTTTCCTATCTTCTTTGTCACCTGACTCTTAATTAGGTGACCACCACCAGTTCTTTGGCCAGAGGGTTGGGTTTCCCTGTTTCACTGTTAGGTAATTATTATTCTGTCTTAAAAGTTTTGCATATCAGTTGCAAATGTATGATTCTTATGTCTTTGGTCTCTTCATCTATCACTCCTAATTGCATTAATTTATTGAATGAGTCTACGAATTGAATGTATTTGATAAATTAATTTTTATCTCCCATGGAAGTTGATGGAGTTTGCACTGTGAACCTGTACAAATGAGCGTTCAATTTTGACTGAGTTATTAGATAAAATGTATTGAATCTTACCCAGAGTCTGTGAATATTATTTTTTTTTTTAGAGTTATAAGATAAATTAGTTAATTTGTTATTATCACCATCGACCACTTGACTAATGGTCCATTGGCCAAAGGAAGAGTGTGTTGATCTGTGAAGGTTAGTTAGGCATTGACTAATCCAGATCAAAGTGAAAATAAAACTTGACCCCCAGCGAAACAGTCAGGAAAGTTGAATGTGTATGTATTTTGAGAAATTTGTTGATTTGTGAAATGTTCATCCTGGCCTTTCTCTGGATCATTACTGTCCGATAAACAGTACATTGTGTATGAGGTTATTTTATGCTATTCTATGTTGTTACGTTAGGTTATGTTGTGTTAACGAGTTTTAATAAAGAACTTATGCATATGAGATGGCCTCTGTGTGACCGACGGCTGAAAATGCATATGCACAATTGCTCCTAGCAAAATTTGCTTTTAAAAATTAATATGCTTGAGAGCAAATACGTCCACAGCTGTGGCTGTGTACAGTCTCTTCAAACTATTTTTTTATTTTGTCCCATCACATTCCCTTGTTGTTTTCCTTTTGGCTATATTTGGGCCCCCATTATTAGTAACCTGAAAGGCATTTCTAGTGCTCCTCAGAGACACCCTTGCTAACGTTTGGGATGGAAACGGCTATCCATTGGTCTCTCAGTACCATAAGTCTTAAGGGGGTCCTCCTGCAGCACTTAGTTGGGTCTTGGCTGGAGGCAGCTTTTTAATAGTTTTGGGAGGCAGTACCTGCACTCAGGGGAGATGCTTATTCACCTCGATGTAATTTTCTTGAGAGACTGTGATAACAGGGTCCCGTTTGCCAGTGCAGCCCTCTTCTTATTATCCCTTACATGGTGGCATGCAGCTATCAGGTTCTTGAATTATCCTTGTATAATAACACAGAGCCTGTGGATTCAGTAATGCGTGTTTAGAGAGGGAAAAGTCTGGTTTGCAAAGGTAACCTCCGCATAAGCATAAAAAAACTGCCCTATCATGAACAGTTTGGATAATAAACTTCAAGGGCCCAACTTTAGACTTTAGGTCTAAACTTAGACTTCAGGTCTAAAGACAGAAGTTAGATCTAAAGTTTGACTTCAGGTCTAAAGTTTGACTCCAGGTCTAAAGTTAGACCTAAGATCTAAATGTAGACTTCGGGTCTACGTTTAGCTTTGTGCATCCGGTCCCAGTAGGTCCAGACAATGATTCTCAGTGAGTTTCTGTCCAAATGTCCTTGAATAAAAAAAACAAGCCTAGCCCGCACTAAACAGCATCATCCTCATCAGTCCCCTGCTCTCTCTTCTAAACTGCTTCTTAAATGGTTGATACTCCAAGCTTCACATCTGATCTGGGCTAGGACCAAGGCTGCAAGAACCTGCCAAAGTCCCACTGGCCAACACTGCTGCTGCTGTCATGCCTTTCATCAAATCTCCAGCCACATTAAGGAGCCCAGGGAAAGTCTACCAATGCACCAAGATGGGCTCTTTCTCTCACTAAAGATCATAGGATCACTGCGTAATGATACTTCTCACCTACAGGGAAGCTGCATGTAGCAGTAACTTTACCTGATGAGTACTCTTCCCTGCAACCTTATCCCTTTGTTAGCATTTGTTAGACCCACACCTTGAGTCATCTCTAGTACACAATAAGTTTTATTCAGTGTACATTAGCACCAGCTCATTCACGGCCTCTTGATTGTTGAAACAAGCGTTTCTCTGCTATAACAGTGGGTTCCATGACCCTGTCTGGCTATGCAGAGATTCAACTCCACGATGGCTTATTTACTAGCTGAAAACAATGTTTGACAAAGGACGCCAATTCCCTTTGCGTGTCTTCTTTTTCCTGATGATCTCCTTTCCGATCTGTAGTCAAAAGTCACAATTCCTTCTATATCCCTTCATGTGCCAGGCATGTCCCTCCTGGACTTGGATCTGTTGCTTAATATCACTGGCAATTTGGAATCACAAGACATCTGACTCTTTAGTACCTAGGAAACTGTAACATTTACAATGAAATAAGAGTCGGATCGGAAAGTCAGTTAAATCTCAAACAATAATATTGGAAATCCAAAAATAATTGTATTAAGATTTTGTCAATGTTCTTATTAAGTTTTTCTTTTCTTTTTCGTTTTATATAGCGCAAACTCGAACCGAAGGTATCAGAGCACTTTACATGAGCACCAGTTACATTACAGACAAACATTCATTTTTTAAATTTTTAGGCACAGGGCGATTAAGGTCCTGATTATGAGTATGGCGGTGCAGCTCCGGGTCCACCCCGCCACCGCACCACCACACCTGTGGTCGGGCCACTCGCCAGATCACAAGTGTTCCTCATGTCGAGCGGGCTTTTTTTTACGTTCCCGCAACAGTGCCCCGAAAATGGACACTGCAATGGATACGCCCAAAACAGTTCCTGCATGGCATGAACTGTAAACCTCATGCTGTGCAGGAACTGGCGTGAATGCACAAAAGGGGCACATCTTGTAACCCCCTGCATGCACCCCAAGGCGCAGAGGCACAAGGGGGCCCTGCAGGGCCTCCTTTGTTTCCTCTCTGCTACGGTTTTCGTGGAGGAGGAACCGTAATGAAAACTTTGGCAGCGAGTAAACTCGTAATGTGGTTGGCAAGACTGCAGCAGGCCCTTCAAGCATATTGCGGCCTCCTGACTGCCGCAACACCACCAGGGAACAGCAGTTCCCTGGCTGCTGCGGTGAGGCAAGGGCGGTCTGACCGCACTAATTGTAAGAGGGCAGTTATAAGACCACCACCGTTGCGCTTCCAAGAGTCTGGCGGTCAGTAGACTGCCACACTCTTAATTAGGTCCTAAGTGATTTGCCCAGAATCTCAAAATGATTGAGCCTCCCATCAGACTCGACCCTGGTTCCCCATCTGCCTCAACTGTTGTGCTGTTGGCTAGCAGGTATCTTTCCTTACAATATCATTCTTCTACTTCTTTCTGTGAGAGAGTACAGTAATACCTACAATGTTAATTGTAAGGTTTTTGATCAGCACGTTGTTTGCAAACAGAGCTGTGAGTGTGTCTTATTCACATGAAAAGATTAACCATCATTTCTCCTCCAAATGGATGACATTGGTTGATTCTTTCCTGTAAGAAATTATTAAGCTCCTTATGAATATCATATTACAAACAGCACAGTGATTACATTCATTATAACAAATCTGAACCGTCAATTTTGAGTCTTACTTGGCTGTTTAGTGTTAGAAATGTGTAATTATTTTGTTGTGTGAGTTCTTATTTTTTGTTGTACTCTATTTTTCACATAAATATCTTAAGGTTTTATTAATTAAAGAATGAAGTCACAGTTAATAAATTCAATGTTAATACCCTCAGAGAACCATGCAAATTGTTATACAATTTTTTTTTTTTTTTTTTATTGAGCAGAGCAGAGAACCAAACAAAATAACAAAACATTGGTCGTCAAGGAGCAACAGCACTCATATTTCCAAATTTAACGCACATATATCATATATACAATTAAACATACGTCCAACACCTATATCATATTTACAATTAAAACCTGGAATCCTTCATACAAAGATACAAAAAAAAAAAAAGAGTCCGAAATAACCTATGGTCATAAACATCCAGAAAGCAATTAATTACACCCTACACATCTAAAACTACCCTAAAGTTACTGGTGCCAAGTAATCGTCAAGAATACAAGTAAATCAGTTGGTTCATCAGTACCTTTTTTTTTTCTTTTTTTTTCCTTCTCTTCCCCACCTTTTTCCTTTTTTTCCCCCTCTCTTTTTTCCCCCTTCCTTTTTCCCTTCATTTACAAAATTTTGGCATTATAACTTCTAAAGTGCAAACGTGCTAAAGTGCTAAAATTCCTAAAATACAGCCAAATTGTCAAAGAACTTCCAAACCACTGCAAACCTTTTTATTGCACCAACCCGTTTAGCATATGCTTCCTCAAATCTCCTTATTCTTGCCATTTTGTTTAACCATTTTTGATAAGATGGAATCTCTTCCGACCTCCAATTTTGCAGGATTAGTGAGCGTGCTACTATAGAATCGATTGATATATAGGTCTCTTCAGCTTTTATCAAATCTGACTTCGCTTTGGAGAGTCCACTTTTGTCTCAGGGTTGATATTTTTTTTAATTGACTGGCTCATTGCAAAAAAAATGTCTTTCCAAAAGGTCTCAAGCTTCGGGCATGTATAAAATATGTGAAGTCAGTCTCCCTCACCTTGGGAGAGGCATCGAAAGCATTTATTATCTACTTCAAGATGACATTTATTTTGTTTTTTAGGAGTATAATAGGCCAGCCATCGTGACAGGAAGGCCATCCTTTTAAAATTAGCCGCTCTCAGGGCCTTGCTTCCTAATTGGGCTATAGCCTGCCATTCCTGATGAGAGAGGGAACAATTCGTCTCGCGAGTTATTTTCCCAAGCAGTTCATCAACCAAGGGGAGTGCCTTGTGCTTCATAAGTAAGGAATACCAATTTCTCACTCCCTTCAAATTTACTTTGAATAAAGCATTAGCCAGTTGAGTTGGAGCCCCGCTTAACAGGAATATATATTTTTTAATAAAGTTTGTAATCTCCATATATTCCAAGAACCCTGGCTTAATTCGGTTTCCTGCCCTACATAGTACTCCTTCCCAAGAAATCACTGCATTACCAATAAGAAACTGGCCCAGATTTTCAAAGCCAATATCTTTCCATCTCTTAACATGGCTTGAATGAATATGTAGGCCGAATCCCCTGCATTCATCTAATTTCAAAAAGGCAAACCCGGAGACGTTTGCCTGTTTAAACAGTGACTGGAGTCGGATAGAATAGTCACAAACTGTCTTATAGCGAGACTTTTTCGGTAGTTTAGATGTTTTTAAGAATACTGGGATTTGTGTACCGGCCTCGACAATCATTTAAAAAAAAAAATATGTGTCCATCTGGTCATTAGGTTCCACTAGGCATGCCGTCAGATCCAATAACGCAGCCTCATAATATGTGTGAATATTTGGTAGGGCTAAGCCCCCCTGATTTGTCTCTAATTGTAGTATGGGCAATTTAACCCTGGACGCCTTCTTGTTCCAAAAAAATTCCCTAAACATAGAATCGATTTCCTTAAAATATTTAGCATTAATTTTTAAGAGTACATTGACAAACAGAAATATTAATATTGGAAGGATTGACATTTTTAGGAGTGCTACACGGCCAATCAATGTCAAAGGCAAGAGGGACCATTTGTCTAATAAAGTTTTAATTTTGATTCGCCCACTTATATAATTCAAATTAAATATTTGATCTACATGAGATGAGATGCTGATACCCAAGTATCTAATTGCCTCGTCTTTTAGGGTCTGAGTTCTTAAAATCATGGGTAAGCAGTCACCATTTGAGTTGAATAATAACATCTCCGTTTTCTTTTGATTTATTTTATAGCCTCCTATTTGTTCAAATTTGCTAAATTCTAAAAGGGCTTCTTCAACAATCTGTTTTTCCGGGCGAAGGTACATAATAATGTCGTCTGCAAATAATTTTAATTTTGGCATCCCTTCGCATGGAGCTCTAATAAGGGAATTACCACGAATTCTTACAGCCAGGGGTTCAATGAAAAAAGTAAACAAAAGAGGAGACAACGGACACCCTTGTCTAGTACCGCGGTTTATATCCACGGTCCCTACTACCTCTCCATTGACTATTACCTGGGCTTGAGCGCCTTGATAGATATTTTTTAGCATGTTTAGAACTTGAACCGGAAAACCGAATTTACCAAGACCAAAAAAAAGTGCATCCCAATTTACCAGGTCGAATGCTTTTTCCGCATCGACCATGGTAATGAGGGTGGGTATTTTATTATTTGTCACGTAATCAAGGGCTTGAATTAAAAAACGAGTATTTGTAGACATGTACCTCCCCGCTACGAACCCAGTTTGGTCACAGTGAATAAGCTCCTGGGCGATAGGGGTGAAGCGTTGTGCCCAGATTTTTATTAGTATTTTAAAATCCATATTGAGGAGCCTATATGAGTTAATGTATTTCCCGTTTTTACCCTTTTTAACGAAGCTGACCAATATAGATTCCTTAAAACTAGGAGGAACATCGCCTCCTGAAGTGATGTTGTTAAAAAGATTTACCAAAAACGGGGTCAGCTCTCTTGAAAAAGATTTGAAGAACTCTATTGGAAAGCCGTCCGCACCGCAAGCTCTTGCTCCCGGAGTGGACTTGATAACATCTATAATCTCTTCTTTAGAGATGTCTAGCAGGAGCTGTTCTGCCCTAGCCCCTGAAAGGGTAGGAAGCTCATTACCATCATAATAGTTACTAATTTGAGTTTCTCCAGCTTTATATCTAGTTGTATATAACTGGGAGTAATGATCTAAAAAGACTTGAGCTATCCCCTTTTTGCCCGTTACAGACAAACTAGTTTTAGGGTCTATAATTTCTGTAATGGTGGATGCCTCCTGTTTGGTTTTAACGCTGCCAGCGAGCAGCTTGCCTACCATCTGACTCTCCTCATATATGCGCTGTAGATAGGTTCTAGAGCTAGCAATTTCTTCCAGAGTAAAGAACTCTTTTAACTCATATTTGTCCCTATCTAGCTTTGCTTTAGCGTCCCCTATACTCGCAGATGGTGCATAACTGATTTTTGTTGCTTCTACTACGGCCTGCTGGAGCTTAAGAATTTTCTCTTTCCTTGATTTAACTAAAGAGGCGGATAGTGCTATCATTTGCCCACGAAGGGCAGCCTTAAATGCCCCCCAAACAGAGAAAATTTCTGCCGTATCCATATTAATCTTAAAAAATTCAACGATCCAATCTTTTGTATTAGCCACCCATTGATGGTCCTGCAAAAGGAGCCGATCCATCTGCCACCTGGATCTTGGCCTCTTATTTACGCCGATTTCTATACTGAGTTTAATGAGAGAATGGTCGGAAAATGGATTAATATCGATATCAGAGGTTGTACAGCCCAGGGATTTTGATATTTTAAAAAAATCAATTCGCGAGGCCGTATGAAATTGATTTGAATAGCATGAGAATTCCAATTTGGATGAATTGGCAGCACGCCAAGGAACCATCAAAATATGTTCCTGTTTTAAAGCGTCAATCACCTTTTTAGTTTTTGGTTTGAGCTCTTTTTTATTTTTATTCGAAGTGTCTTTCTTTAAATCCTGAATAAAATTAAAATCCGCCCCCATAATTAATTTCCCGGGTACCCCCCTCAGTAATTCACTAATTTTACACAGGGCAGAAGTGTCGTCCGCAATGGGGCCATAGTAGTTGATGAAATGTAATATCGTACAATTTAGTTTGGCCTCCACCCATATTCATCTCCCCTGAAGATCTCTCTTCACTTGACCAAACTCCCATGGGAGACCCCTGCAAAAATAGATTTCTACTCCTCGCTTAGCCAATCCTGCAGAAGCAAAAAAGTGCGAGTACATTCTTGGGAGAAATATTCTAGGAGAATTAGTTTTTAAATGTGTCTCCTGTAAAAAAAAGTACCTTGGGTACAAAGGAAGCCAACCATCTAATTAGAGCTCCATATTTTTGTTTCTTCAAGATCCCATTCACGTTTAGCGAAAGAATACTACATTTACACATCATTAATAAGCCTTTTTCTATAGACCATACCAATTACATCAAAACTTTGCATACTCCTGCCCCTTATTTCTATCAAAGCCCTGCTACTGCACTCATTTTACAACTGCTTTCACCCCCCCCCCCCCTCAATCGCTTCCCTCTTCCCAAATGTGGTCTCTTCTGGTCCCGCAAACCACATTTCCCCCTTTGCACTAATGGGGTGCCCTGGTCCTGCACCCTAGGTGAGCACCCCCACCCCCCCAAACCAAGAAAAAGACCTGTGGATAAGAGCTATACCATTATACATATTCATAGAGCCAGTCAAAATAGTTTCATCTCACAGTAGAAATATCTCTCAGCAATTCCTGAGACTCTTCTACCCGTGTGAGCATATGAAATTTGCCTTTAGCCAACACCCTTAACTTGGATTGTTGCGCAATGGATGCCTGAGCCCCTTGAGCTTTAAATAAAAACAAGAGCTTGACAAATTCCTTGCGCCTAAGGGCTGCCGTTGCTGACATGTCCGAAAAAAAACGACATTTGGAGCCCTCATCAATAACAAATTGTTTCTGCTGAATTGCTTTAGTTAACACATCTTCTTTAATCCTGTAATCTGCGAAATTAATTAAAATTGTACGAGGGTATTTGGAATTCGGAATCGGATGTGCCGGAACCCAATGTGCCCTAGTTATTGTAAGATCCCCCAAAAAGTCAGGAAGTACTTTCTGCTTTATAAATGTTTCAACCCAGCGAAGGGTGTTGGTACCATCTTTCCCTTCGGGGACTCCCACGATGCGCAGATTGGAATGGCGTGAGTCTACTTTAGACTCTAGGGCGGTCTTTTCCGCTGTCACCTCATTGAACTTCTGTATGGTAGAGCTCATCTGATCTTCCAATTGAGCTATTCTTGATTCCGCCTCTTCAAGCCTCGCAGGAGTGCCAGAGATTGATTCCTCGATTTTTTCGAGTCTAAGATGGAGAGCAACTATCTCGTGTGTCTGGGACTTTTTCATTTCCCTGATCTCTTCCAATATCAGATAAAGCAAGTCTTTCATTTCCATCTGCTGTGGGTCTACCATCGGGGATGGCAAATCCAGATTTTCTTGGGGTTTCTCTTGTGGGTTTTTGCGCCCATTCTTGCTCGACTGGTTTGGAGGTACCCGGCCTTTCTCCTGGAATAGACCTGGGTGATCCTGTATTCGCTGTGAGCTCTCTTGCTGTTGTACTGGGCTATTTATTGCCGCGAAAAATTGAAGTGGCAAATCTGCCCCGGCAAGCTTTTTTGCTGGGAGGGATGGTGTATTCTCTTTTCCTTGATCGACTATGGCAGACGGTTTCGGGGCTGGAGGCAAAACCTCTGCGGGTGGAGAAATATGTAGCCTTATAAGGGAATCAATTGTTGCAGCATCATCTGGTGTAGCAGGAGAAATTGCCGCTGCCAGTGAAGGGGATGGAATTACAGGGGACTTTAAAAGTTGAGAGCTCTTTTTAGTGAAAAGCGGAAAGTCTTTATTAGCTGGTATGGAAGATTCGCTAGGTCCCTCTAGAACTCCATCATGTAATCCATTGGTTCCTAGGCTCACGTCCCCCTCCCTTTGTGCTCCTTGTGGCTCCATCAGCATTTCCGTGGAGCTCTCTAAGCTTGAGATTGATATTGATCTGGAGCGATTTAAGGCACTTGAGGCTTTCGCCGGGGCTAATATCCCTTTAGCCTGTGTTTTAAGTTTCTTCTCTTTCAATCCTTTCGCAGCTGCCACCGCTTTTACTTGTCTTAGATGTCTTCCCATCCAACTTTTTAACTTTCCCCCAGCTGCTCACCCGTACACCAATTGCAACGTCAGCTATCCCAGGAAAATGGAGAAGAAAAAAAAATGTTCAAAGCGCCACCCTACTGCTGTCGCTCGATAATGCAATGGGTGCGCAGATACTGTATGGTCACCTTCAAATAATACCGCCCCAAAAAAAAAAAAAAAACACCAGGCAGGGACTAATATAGCTCTATTTATGACCTTTTATGGTTCAGCTATTTCCTCTAGCCTCCCAAAGCCTCTCACAGCGTTATATTCAAAGCTTCAGGCAGACAGGGTGACACATTTAAGGGCACATTTTTAAAAGGTCCCAAATCAGCAAGAAATACGCTGGAGTCTCTTAAGTTATTCCTCCTTTCCCTTTTCCTCCCTGCTTTCTCCTGATACCTGGCTGAGCAGGGCGCTGTTCAGCACATAAAGGCCATCTGTTTCCAGTCGGCTCTGATCTCGCCTATCAGTCGGAAGCCGCGTGAATTCCTTGCCGGGTTTCTCCTTGAACTAAAGTGCTCTTTACCTCTCTCTGCCACACTCCAGATCCCTCCTGGCAGCAAGCGCAAGAGGCTGACTGGCCTCGCAGAAACTAACGAGCACTCCCAGATCAGTTATCCTGCTGCTGCTGCTTTTTTTGGCTTTCTCAGCTCTCCGCCAATACCGGTTCATCTCTGCAACGGTCTTTCCCAGTGGGGGGCGGGGTCTCGCACACCTGAGCTACGGAGAGGCGGGAGTCTCCATAGCCCACCAAGTAAAACTCTTACTATCCAACAACTTCCTTTCACACTGAGGACTCGCCCCATCTCCAAATTGTTATACTATTGTTTTAAATCATGTACACAATGGTTTTTTTTCCTTCTAAAAACATTCTAGCATTTTACACCGTGGAATACACTCCATAAATGAGTATTGAAGATAATTTGCTCAAGTTTAATTCCAAGACTGATTAAAATAAAAGCTATTACGTTTGACAGCAATCACACTTACTGCTGTAACTCTAACAGAGATAGAGTATAGATATAGCCTTGAAAACAGTGCTTAATTTGTGTGCCAGGGCCGAGGTACTTCTCAAGAAGCCACTGTGGTTGACAGTAGCCACTGTCCCGGCCAATACTGCCAAATGATAGCCATCATACGATGCAAGTGTGACATTCTGACGATTCCAGGTTACCCAACGCTATAAATAAATATCTGCTGGACCCACTGATTTTACACTTTTTGAAAGTATATTGATGAGCTCTGCTCAAAAACATATAAGGACAGAACCACCATGTGGTAGGCTGTCATAAACAAGTACTAGTGTTTACAAATAAATGCAGGTGCTGAGCACTGGCAAACACCAACACAAATTAAGCACTCCTGGAAGACAGTATTAGGTAACCATGAAGGGCCAATATGGTTGGCAGTTAGTATTATCACAGCAGTCTGGTATAAGGCGTGGCCAAGCAAAATGGCCGAATAGACATACTCTGCGACAGCTCCCTCCAAAAAGATTAATATCCTTCCTTATGCTGCTCAATCCATGAATCTCAGACCCCAAAGTGAGGGGCAGGCGGTGTCGGACGTTGGAGAGACCCAGGGCCCGATTCACAGAACTAACTTAAGCCATAATCCTAAACTTACTACCATTTTGGTATTCACAGAAGGCACTTACTCATTTTGCTATTCACAGAAGGCACTTACTCATTTCAGTATTCACAGAAGTTAGGAGTCCTAACTTTAGGACTTCTAAATGCCTTCTGTGAATACCGAAAGTCTTAAAATTAGGATTTTTCTCAGTTTAGGAGTAGTAAAGTTAGGACTCCTAATTTTAGGACTCCTAAATGCCTTCTGTGAATACAGAAAGTCTTAAAGTTAGGACTTTTCTCAGTTTAGGAGTATTAAAGTTAGGACTCCTAACTTTAGGACTCCTAAATGCCTTCTGTGAATACCGAAAGTCTTAAAGCTAGGATTTTTCTCAATTTAGGAGTAGTAAAGCTAACTTTACTACTCCTAAACTGAGAAACATCCTGAGGGAGAGGTCACTACCTTACAGCAGCAGGTTAAAGAGCTTCAGGCAATGGTTGAGGGTCTAAAATGTAGTGCAATGCATGTGGTGGAACGTCTGGAGGACGCTGAAAGGTGCTTCAGACAGAATAATCTGCACTTTTTTGGGTTTCCTGACCAATTGGAGGGCCTGGCAGTGGATCTTTTTCTGGGAGAGTGGATAACCATGGACGTAGACCTAAGGGGCTCTCTAATGTTTTCTCCATTGAATGAGTGCACCTGGCCCTGGCACCCATACCCCATCTTAGCATGCCGCAGCATGCTCTTATTGCAAGAGTTCTTAATTACAGAGACAGGGACTACATTGTCCAGCATGTTCTAACGCATGGCCACCCTCTGGAGATAAAGCCATCCAAATATTCCCTGATTTTACAAGGAAAGAAAGTGTAAGATCTCCAGAAGTCATTCCTCGCTATTAAGAGAGAGTTACATGAGCATAATATTAAATACAGTCTGTTGTTCCCAGCAAGGCTCCACGTCCAACATGACGGTAAAGCGTACTTCTAGGAATTCCCTCGGGAGGCTGCGTGCTGGCTGAATTCCTTAGGAATTAAACTAATGCTATGTTAAGTTATGTTATAATATTTATAAAGCGCATGGCTGCCCCAGCAACGGGGTGTCCCAGGGCTGACTGTCTAGTGAAGGGGAAGCAAAGGCAGTTTAGTGATTGGAGAAAAGCCAAGTCTTCACAGTACTTCTAAAAATCCAGTGATCAGGGATGATATGGATAGAAGGAGGCAGGGAGTTTCAAAGGGCAGGTGCTAATGCCTTGAACGAGTGGCCACCCGCTCTGGCCCTACGTACCAGAGGCACTCGGGCCAGATGCAGATCCACTGAGCACAAGGTGGGGGTGGGTACATAGCGCTCAAAATCCCAGGACAAAGGCGCGAAAAGATCTTATGGATGATGAAGAGAGCTTTGAAGTGAATTCTCCGTTCCTTAGGCAGCCAGCGTAGCCGATGAAGGAGGTCGGAGACGTGACAATGTTTAGGGAGTGCGAACAGAGCACGGGCTGCAGCGTTCTGGGCACACTGGAGCCTTTTGATCACCAATCTGTTGGATCCTAAGAGTAACGCTTTGCAGTATTCCAATCTAGCCATGATAGTGGATAGGATGATCAACTGCCAGGTGTGAGAATTGAAAAGTCCTAGAATAGGCTTTAGGCCATGTAGCAGTCCGAAACAGGTACCTGCCACTGATTTAGCATCTGCCTCAAAAGAGAGAGCACTGTCCACCCATACTCCTAGGTTCTTGACCACAGATTTAGGCGGAGATGTGCACCAAGTGCAGGGGGCCACCACTGACTGCGCCAAAGATGGGAGTCCCTGCCCACCAAGAGGATTCCAGATTTGCTGGAGTTCAATTGCAGGTAGTTGTTAGCCATCCAATCAGAGATAGCAGTTAAATCTTCCTGAAATTTCGCAGAGTCCTGGCTGAGGTTCTTAAAGAAGGTAAGCACCAGCTGAGTGTCATCCGCATATGACACCTGAGGGATGTCTCAGGCTTTAGCCATCAAAGCCAGTGGTCTGATGTAGACATTAAATAAAGTAGGGCTCAAGGCTGAACCCTGGGGGTTGCCACAGCATAGTGGTGGCTAAGGGAGGAATGAGGGGGGTGATGACTTGAAAGGTTTGATCGGCCAGAAAAGGCCAGAAAAGACCAGAACCAGGAGAGGTCATCGATACCTATCTCCATCAGCCGGTGTAGCAGGATCTTATGGGAGACCATGTCGAAGGCCGCACTCAGATCAAGCAGAATCAGTACTGCGGTTCTGCCCTCCTCCAAAGAAGCCCGCAGTTGTTCTGTAACCGCCAGCAAAGTAGACTTGATACTGTGTTGTGGCCACAACCATCTTGAGATGTATCCAGTATCAAATTGACTTCCAGGTATTGGATTAAAATAGTGTTGACATATGATTCTGTGATTTTAGAGAGGAGAGGAAGCAGAGAAATAGGTCGAAAATGCTCAGGCTTGGACACCTCCAGTGTTAGTTTTTTCAACAGAGGAACAACCTTAGCATGTTTCCACGACTTGGGAATAGATGCCGAAGATATAGACAGATTGATCAGCTCCAGGCACTCAGGTAGGAGACATTGTTGGAATTTTATTTTAAAGTCAGGTTTCAGAGGATCCTTTGGAGACCCTGACTTTACGTTGACATACAGAGCTTCCAGGACTTTGGGGGAAATAAGATAAAACGAAGAAAGGGAGTGGGTCTCAAGGCCAAAGGGCGGACTCCTTCAAGGGCAGGGAGACGTATTCCCAGGGCAGAAACTGCTGTAGATACGCTCAACTTTATTTATTAATGAAAAATGTAGCCAATAATTCACATTGCAAATTGGAGGATATGGTGCTGCCAGATTTTACCATATCTTTCAAGAGTGTATAAATAGGTTTGGTAGGGTTGCCACTAGTATTGATCATGTTGGCATAAGGTATGGCCTTGGTCTAACAGACCAGTTTATGGTACACTTTAATCATAGTTCTATACTGTGCTTTAGCTGTGAGGTCGTAGGACCGTCTTCATGCCTATTCTAGGACCTTACAGTTCTTCCTTGCTAAAGTTAATGACTCATCAAACCAGGCATTAGCCTGCGGGCATTTGGGATGGGTTAGATTGACCGGGATGCAGTTATCCAGTGTTTGAGTGACCCACCCCAGGAAAGATTTGTTGGCTGCTTCCATATTAGCGGGGCGTTCAGGGGACTGGGTA
Source organism: Triturus cristatus (assembly GCF_964204655.1). Lineage (NCBI taxonomy): Eukaryota > Metazoa > Chordata > Amphibia > Caudata > Salamandridae > Triturus > Triturus cristatus. The sequence continues at coordinate 942,856,617 of NC_140587.1, read as the reverse complement.
CTTAGGGTGGCTTTGGATGCAGTTGGGTCCAGTTTGTGCCAAGGGCGTGTCAGTGAGGGGATGAGGTGAGGTTGCATTTTGGGGCTAGCTAGCCATATCCGCAGGCAGATGAGGGAGTGATCGGTACAAGACATAGGAAGGCACCTCTAAGGACTGAAGATTCGAAAAGATGTGTCAGCACCTGGACTAGTGAAGCAATAGGCAAGCTGCCATGTCCCCAAGGAAATTGGAGATGTCAGAGGCCGCCTGTGACTCAAGGTGAAGGTCGCCTATAACGTTAAAATTGGTTGTCTGAAGAGCTAATGTGGCGACAGCATTAGCTAGGTCTTCTCTGAAGATTTTTGATGGGCCAGGCGGGCTGTAGATGAGTAGCCCAGAAAATGTAAAAGTGTCTGTCAGCGCAATTTTAAAAAGTGCGCTTTCACAATCAGGGATGTCTTTAGGGATAAGGCTACAAGTGTAAGCAACTTTGTGTGATTGCAATGCCCCCCTCTCCTAGCCACTCTATTTAAGTTGTTCATGACATAACCGGCGAGAAGGGCCAGGGTTGGTATGGCAACAGAGTCTTCGGAGAGCCACGTCTCAGTAAGAAATAAAACATCAGGGGACCCTTCATGTAGGGGATCAAACACCTCTGCATGGTGTTTAGTCAGAGAGCGGCAGTTTAAATTACAGATTTCATAATCCTTAGCATTGGAAGTGGGAGCTACGGAGTTCAGGCAAGGGCTGACCTCAAAGTTACACCAATTACAATATGAGGGGCAAGCATCAGGGGCCCAGTTGTGTTTCCCACAGGGAGCTTCAAAGTGTAAGGCAAACACTGCTTCATGCGAGTAGTCTACACTGTGGGATAGTAGTGGAGCAGAGTGTCTGGCTCCTGGCGACACCCAGGTGTGGACGGGAGCAGCCAAATCACCAATCATCAGAATGGAGGGAACAGAGATGACGAGGAGGTGTAGATCATCTCGAAAATGTCTCACTCCTGTCAATCGACCACAATCTTCAGAGTTGGCAGGACGTGAATGTATCCTGGTTTGCCCGGATGGAACCCTGCGGGCAGACTTTGAGCCTTTTGCCACACAGAACTCCTTCTCACCACTGTGCTTGGTCCGTGAGACCCAAAGTGAATGAGATGGGACAGGATGAGGGAGGATTAGTTGATTGATAGACACTGTTGCTCCTTGTGGTTCAGGTATCAATACGATCTGTAATGAACCTCAGACTATTGGGGGTATACTAATTAGCCGATTCTCTATGGGGCTAATGATGACACTGAATATGCTTTCATTTTGTTTTGTTTTACACTGTTGCTGACAGGGGCATACTACTACCCTTGGTGGGGTTGGTTTGGAGACTAGGGCAGCGTGGATTACTGAGCTTCTTTTGGGTTTGTGATCTGCGTGGGTCTGAATTCCCTGGACTGAAGCTGCATTGACCACTTTTATGATCTTTCTCCTCTAGTTGAATTCTTTGGGGTTGAGAGGGTGCTTGGAGCAAGCTCTGCTTCCTTATGTCCTTTGGTCGAGTTGGGAGAGATGTTTGACTACTGCCTGAGGGTGGGATTTAGGGAGAGGGGGTGTATTGTATTACTATTTACTTCTATGTTGTCACTGATTGAGAGAGATAGAGCTTCCCCACATTATAAAAATGGTCAGCTGGGTCCTGGGTTAATTATCTCTTACAGGGGAGTTGTTCACACCACACTTTCCTATAAAGCATGTCTGGGGTAACATGTACAAACTGGTGACTTGGAATGTGTGGGATCTGAATAGTTCGCAGAAAAGGAATAGAGTACATGTTTACCTCCGCCGGTACAATATAGCAATAGCCTTCCTCCAGGAGACGCACCTATGGGGTGACTATATTAAAAGTCTCTAGAGAGGTTGGAGGGGGTAGATATATGTCACATCCTATACCTACTACGCTTTGGGGGCCCTAATATGGGTAGTTTCTCTGGTGCCATTCAAGCGCGTCTAAGTGACTCTTAATAAGTAAGTAAGTACATTTTTATTGTTTGGTCAGTTAAAACCTTAACAATATAAACACAAGTAAAAAACAAAATTTAAAACATTATAAAGGGAAAATAAAAATAAAATCACTGTACATCAATTTAAAAACGAAAAAGGAAATTAAAAAGAGCGTAAAATGACGTTGTTTAACAAATAATTTACCACATTATTATCCTTTTTCTGATATCTTAATAAGAAAGGCAGGTATGTCATATTAGAGGTCTCTTTAGATGCCGACAATCTCTGTTTAGTCAATATTTAAGCACCTAATACTGATGATGGGGCCTTGTATGGTAGGGTGATTGCAGATGCCCAAGCATCCCCGACATTGGAGGTAATCCTAGCAGGAGATTTTAATTGTGTATTGGATGGCCAAATGAGCAGAGTCCCTCCACGCTCTGACACTAAGCCCCATATGACTTCAGCTCTTTGCCAGACAATGAAAAGCTTGACTCTAGTCAATATCTGGTGTGTCCGTAAATTAATCCACACTTACGCACACATTCCCGCTTTACCCCTGCGACAGTTACGCATAGTCACCCTGGTTACTTCTTCATCCCTGTAACTGCAGCACATACGACACAGGATGTACACTATTTGGCCTGGTGCATCTCAGACCATTCACCATTATTGGCTGCGTTTTCACTGGGGCAGCATCGACCTAAGGTGCCCCGGTGGTGGCTTCATAGTGAATCATGAACAGACCAGGCTTTTGCAGTCACTCTGAGGGGAGACCCTTGTCCAATATTTTCAGCATAGCTTGAACAGTGCTCGCAGCAGGGCAGTGGAGTAAGACGTACTGAAAGTAGTGTTCCCAGGAGTATGCATGGTCACAATCGATATTCGCCGAACCCTGGAGGAGGGCATGACGGGACAGGAGGCAGGGCTGGAATCGCTTGCGAGAGCGCTGACAGATAATCCCGAAACCATGGGAGACTGGGACAAACAGGACCGCAAGGTTTGCGTATTGTGGACCAGACATTTTACACAGTGCAGGGTGTTGCTGCTGGTATATGGAGGGTGATAATGCGGGTCGCTTGATCAGGTCCAAAACGGAACCGCAGCCCATATTACAGATTCGGGATCAGGGGGGGGTCGAACAATAAATATTCAGATGGTCATCAATAATGCTTTTGCATCACATCTGCGAGAGATCTATCACTTTTTTCGAAAGTTCAAGCTTGAAGATAAGAGGAGCATTATTCCGCTTTTCCTGAATCTAGGTTCCATGAACTAAGGCTCTGTGTGAACAGCAAATTCACCATGTGCTCATGCCACACACTGAGCAGTGTGCAAAATAAGAAAAACAAACCAGCATTAGCCTGGTTTAAACAAAGCAATAGCATTAAGATAGTTCAATGCACCGCAATGTTGGACGGATGCTGGAAAAGATGTTGAACTGGAGGATGGGGGGGGGGTGATGTTTTGATTCTGCATATGCTTCGAATACATCCTGATGCCAGCGTACTGAAGAAAAGTATAGAAGAATATCCCTCTTTTGAAAAGCAAAATTAACAACACTTGCTTGCACTGCTAAATAAACTCACAGGGGCAGATTTACAAGCCCCTTGCGCCTCATTTACGCCGCCGTTGCGTCAGTTTTGTGACGCTGGGAGGTGCGTCACGTTGTAAAGCCCTGCACCAGAAGTAGGCGTTCCTGCGCAGGGGGGGGCGTTCCGACGCAGGAATGCCTCCTAAAAGTGGCTGAGTGAAATCTACAAGATTTCACTCAGTCACTTTTAGGCCCATGCTGCGTCAAAACCCTGCGCCTGCCTGAAGCGGTGGCGGAGCTGTGGCGCACAATAACTGGCGCATCCCTGCTGATATGCAGGGATGCGCCAGTTATTGTAAATATGCCCCACAGTGATCCTCTGCATTGCCAGTGTTAAAAACCGGAGGAACAGCTGTGGTAGTCCCTTCAGCCATCTATATTGCTGTCCATATCTGGGATGCAAGTCTCTTGTCCAATAGGGCCCACAGGAAGGTATTGGGGCTACTGGGTGGGCAAAATGGCTACTCGACAGGAGAAAACTTTACCAAAAGTCCCAGTCTGCAGGGCCCCCCCATCATTTGTAGATGAGCATCAGCATGATGGCAGGACTGTGGAAAAAAGTAAACTAATTACAGGAAAAAAGTCTTTCTCCATGTAGTTCCATTCCATGATTCATGAGCGGAGATTGCACGGTGTGTCGCATGGATTTCATTTAGGGGTTGCCATGGATTGCAGCTGCGACACGTGCCTTGCCCCTTGTGACCCCTGGCACTGCCTTTGCAACCTCTGACCTCACATGTGGTAAAATGAGTGCCAAGAATACAGGGGTGTCCCAGCGTTTAGCTCTAACCTCGTTTTCTTCCCCTTTTTTATTATTACATTAACAGTGAGTAATAGTTTATTTTTCACTACTAGTGTAATACAAAAGTCGAGCAACAGAATCTGAAACAGGACCTTCACTGGCATCTTGGGTAAGAAAAAAAATGGCTTTGAATGTATGTTGTATGAGTTCATGCGGGTCAGAGTGGGTTTGAGTGAGAGAGCATATCTATTTGTGAGAGCATGTATGTTTGCATGTGGAATCGTGTGTGTGAGTGAAATTTAGTGAGTAAGTTTGAGTGGATGACAATGAGTGTAAGTGAAAGTAAGTAAGCATGAATGAGAATGTGTTGTTATGCTTGCAAGTCTGCTATTGGACCTGGCATGCTTCTTGGCTTATAAATGCACCCATAGAAAAATGCCGACCCTGACATACTGCAAGCAATGCTTGCATGTGGGATACCAATGCTAAAATGGCTGCACTGGCACACTATAAGTAAATTTTGACATGGGGCACTGTTCTGCTTGGGTTTTCGGATCAGATAGAACCCGCTCACCAGAGCCTCACTAACCCAGACAGAACGTTACCCCCTCCCTAGAACCTATTTACAATAGTGCAACCACATATATCTACCACCTAAGGACAGGGAATTCCTACTATACATACCAAGACCTCTTATAATCGGCGGCCTCGCGATCCCATACGGATCCAGACCTCTCTGCCCATACGACAGTATCACAAGTGGCGGCCTCGCGATCCCATACGAATCCAGACCTCTCTGCCCATACGACAGTATCACAAGTGGCGGCCTCGCGATCCCATACGAATCCAGACCTCTCTGCCCATACGACAGTATCAGCACAATCGGCGGCCTCGCGATCCCATACGAATCCAGACCTCTCTGCCCATACGACAGTATCACAAGTGGCGGCCTCGCGATCCCATACGAATCCAGACCTCTCTACCCAGACGGCAGTCTCAGCACAATCGGCGGCCTCGCGATCCCATACGAATCCAGACCTCTCTGCCCATACGACAGTATCACAAGTGGCGGCCTCGCGATCCCATACGAATCCAGACCTCTCTACCCCGACGGCAGTCTCAGCACAAGTGGCGGCCTCGCGATCCCATACGAATCCAGACCTCTCTACCCAGACGGCAGTCTCAGCACAATCGGTGGCCTCGCGATCCCATACGAATCCAGACCTCTCTGCCCATACGACAGTATCACAAGTGGCGGTCTCGCGATCCCATCTGAATCCAGACCTCTCTGCCCATACGACAGTATCACAAGTGGCGGCCTCGCGATCCCATACGAATCCAGACCTCTCTACCCAGACGGCAGTCTCAGCACAAGTGGCGGCCTCGCGATCCCATACGAATCCAGACCTCTCTACCCAGACGGCAGTCTCATACAGTTCATCCTATGATCACCATAACACACAAAAAGGGAATCAGTCTCACTATTCATCAGATCACACAAGGACTGCCAGTTCGAGCATAGCCTGTTCTCCGGTTCGAGGGGCTCCTCTTTCCCTTATTCAGTTACCACTTACCTGATCAGGGTTAACATCTGTTCATGTAGCCGCAGCTGGCTAGAAGAATAGGCTACCCTCTCATACAAGAACACGCAGCACATGTTGGTTCACTACAAACTGGGTACTTTATTACTCATTACATACGCAATCACATAACATTACAATATAACACATAACCTGCAAAGAAAAGTGAAAGATTAAGTTGTACACTCTAATAAGAAAGGGTCGACATCACCTTAGTAGTGTGTAGCCTGCACTCAGTGGTCATCTAGGTTCCCTTCTCGTCTGTGCCTCGGCTCGCCTGGAAGTCACACCTCCGCAGTCACCCTTCTCCTAGTCACCGGGACCTCTTCCTTATCGGCTACTCTCTCCTCTCTGGCTATTCTGCTAGGAGAGTATCTGTCTCTCGGTTCTTCTCCGCCTTCAAGATGGCGTCTGTCTTCCCTGGAATAAGTAGTAGCTTTACTGCTAACGGCTAGATGCCGCCTACGGACTGAACATGTAACTGCCTCAGACTTTCACTAATATAGAGGTGCGTTTCCTCATGGAAAATTCCGGCCCGTAACCTGCCGCCCACCAAATTCTTGTACCTCCCCGTACCAAGGACACTTTCCCAGCCGGCCGGCCTGATGTAGTGTCTTCGGCATGAAGAAAAATACAATCCTTCGATAAGGGCCGGCCTGAACCGGTTCTCTCCAAGCGAATAACACCTCATAACTAAAACATTACATTTGACCTAGAAGCATCCCAAGCTGCCGGAGCAGAAAGAAAGATGGAGTCTCTCCCGTTTGAGGCCTACCAGGCCTGAATTCAGCACGGCTCCATGAAATACCCTCACTACAGGACAGGTTATCCCTAATACTAACGAATCTATCCCCTAGGCTATGTGTGCAAGCCCTGATCTATGGGGAAGAGCACAGGATCATGTCGAAGTGCCTAGTAAATAGGCTCCATTCACTACTCTAACCCTTAGACTTGAATGGTAAGAGACTGAAGTCACATTCAATCACTTTTCAACACAAGAAGGCCGGGAAAATCGAGCAGAACATTTCACCCTTGACTTCAGTCTATTATACATTCATTAAACAGAACTAATATCTGTGGAAGAATAATATGAAACAAGACTAACTGATCTATGTCTAGTACCAGGTGTGCAGAATTGAAATAGTGAAGGAATACACTGAATAAAGCAACAGATAGAAATCAAAATGCCGATAGTAATCAGAATACCTCCTAATATCTGACGTAACATATGCAAATCAGGTAACCAATTAAAGAGCCAGTCAAACCAGCCCTGGTCAATGTGTTTTCTAACTTCTTCTGTCAAGTCATGTAGTTTATCAATGTGAGCTTGAATGGATTTTGTATGATCCGACAAGTTAAAACAACAAAGACCCTCAAAATCAGAACAATCGTGTCCATGTTTAAGCAAAAGATAATCAATTGCCGCTCGATTTTGCAAGATAGCTCTACGTTCACCCTGGGCGTCTAATAGCATGTCAGACAGGACTGTAGAAGTATGATTAATGGATTTTACCATCCAGCAGGCCATTTTCCCAATAGATTTGGCATTATAAACTGCCAAAGCAGGAACACCAACAATTGAAACAGCCAGGCTAAGGTATTCAGACTTGGAATATAAATGCAAAGATGAGTCCCAATCCTCCTGTAACCTCACTGTATCTCGAATCACACGAGAGTTGGCATTCGGATGTGATGAAAACATTAACAAGCTCAGTCTAGTAATGGCACAAGGGCCTCCAGAAATATTTGCGGGGATATATGGCCAGGAAGTATTACCACATGAGAAAAGCCATCCGGCAGGTAGTAACATCGTGCGATAATGACTGGGGGTAACTACCATACTCTTGCAAGTCATGTCATTCTGAACAGAAGTACATGTTTTCGGTGTCCTTTGAAGGCACAAAGTTCGTTCATGAGCGGTGAATGAAGTGGCACCTTTCAATCTTAAACGCATACATTCAGAAATCGCACTAGGATCACAAGTGAGGAAAAAACACAAATCACCCTGTGTGATATTATAGGTAACTATTTGGGACTGGATGGGGGGTATCGGGTCTGACAGTACAGTACACAAGGGGCAATACTCATGGGTAGCGAAATCGCCCAGAAGAACATTGGGGCGAGCATTCGATATATTAAAAATATGAGTCAAAGTCTCCAATGAAGCAGGGACAGCAACTAAACAAGTCGCTAGAATGTCAGTCACCGATCTCATCGGTGTCAAGCAGAAATGAGGGGCTTTAGTTACTCGTTTGGCTAACGTAGTCCAAAAGTTCGACGACGAATCCCACGCAGCGAAGGAACGCGACACTCGGGTTCTCAACTCAGCCCGGGTTGATGGGATCCCTCCTCTCTCGTCGTACCAGCCCAAAAGGAGTCCAACGCCGACACATCCTGCAGCAACAGTCCAAAGAATGATCTGAAAGAGAATCAAATACAGGCATTAATTATTCTCGTAAGTAACATTTGTCAGCCGGGACTGCTTCCCAGCTATCTTTCCCTGGTCTCATAACTAAAATGGTGTTGTCTTGACCGGTTGCAATGACTTCTGCTTGTTCAGGGGGATTCTTAGGCGACTGCACCCAAACTCTGGCCCCAGGATTATCTGTGGAGCCAAAACCTTTCTGGCCTCGTACAGTTAGCAACGTTGGGGCAGTGCCTTTTGTGATCTCACCACTGAAAACAGGCATTATTAGCAATTGAGCCACTCGGTCAGTTTGATGTATCAGTAAGTCAACCTCACTGCTATTCAGCAGGAGCACCTTAATCTCTCCCTGATAATCACTGTCAATGATTCCTCCAAGCACCTGAATGCCTTTTACAGCCAGCCCCGATCTAGGGGCGATTAATCCGAAATTCCCAGTTGGTATATGAACACCAACACCAGTTTCAATGATGACTCGATCCTTACTTTTTATAACGGTGTTATCCATGGCATGCAAGTCTAAACCTGCCGACCCTGGGGTCGCTCTACATGGAGCCAAAGCTCCGGGAGTAATCTCCCAGTACATCACAGTCTCTCTGATTTCATTGGGCTTAGCATCAACATTCGGAGGAAACAAACGCATAAGTGGGGATTCAGCATTTAGAAAAGGTCGGTTATTCAAAATCAATAGCGCTTGAGGCAAAAAGTCTCGCCAATTCTTATACTTGTCATCTGTTAATTTACGTAACTGATCTTTCAGCAGGCCATTCAACCTCTCCACAAGACCCGAGGCCTGTGGATAATATGGTATATGAAACACCCATTCAATATTGTTTTCCACACAGAATTCCTGTACCAATCTTCCACGAAAATGGGATGCATTATCAGATTGAATTTGGAATGGCACACCATAATACATCATAATCAATTCCAATGTTTTAATAGTATTCAATTGGGTAGCTTGCTTACAGGGAAGGGCCACCAACAGGCCACTGTATGTATCAACAATGGTGCAAACATATTGACAATTCCTACTCATAGGAAGTGGGCCAATGTAATCAATCTGCCAAATTTGAGCGGGCAATTTCCCGCGATGTAAATGACCTTTAACAATTTGGGGCACTTTGCGCTGCCTGATATGCTGACAAATGGGACAATGTAGAATAACATTTTTGATTAAATCTAGGGGAATATAAATTCCTCGATCAGCAGCCCACCTGCTAGTGGCTTTCTCTCCAAAGTGTCCTGCTTTCTGGTGGGCCCATTTCGCCAATCCCGCAATATCAGAAACTTGCCTGTCCACCACTGCCTCAGCAATTTTAGATTTCTCATCTGCAATGTTATGAAAGAATTTGTCAAGAGAGTCTATCGGGGTATGAGCATCCACATGGAAGATTGTAACAGTACTCTGTGGGAGCATTTCCCAAATCTCCTGCCATAATTCTTTTCCCCACAGTTCTTTTGAATGGATTTTCCAACTATGGGAATGCCAAGTCGGTAACCAAACTGCCAGTCCATTGGCAGTAGACCAAGAATCGGTGAAAATATGACATGTGCCAGGTAACTCTTGTTTCAGAACTTGATAAACAGCATAGAGTTCAGCAAATTGACTGCTCTTACCCTCACCAGTTGTACTCAGCAATTTTTGTGTGATCGGATTATAGGACACCGCCTTCCAATGCCGTTTCGTCCCTATGAACCTTGCTGAACCATCCGTAAACCAGACATGGTTTCTGTCCTCTGCGGATAAATCATCAAAAGGTCTACCCCACTGAACAGGAGACTCCTGTACTAAAGGTACGGAACATTCACTCTCAGTCTCAGTTGATGGCGCCCGTGCCACCTGCTCATGCAAAGATGCAACTCCTTTTTGTCCTACACGTGCCCTGTCTTGTATATACCATTTCCATTTAATCACACTCGCCTCTTGAGCGTGTCCAATTCGGTGAGTTTTCGGCAAACTCATAACCCACTGCATGATAGGAATTTCAGGCCGCAAAACTATATCATGTCCCAAAGTCAATTGCTCGGTATCCACCAGAGCCCAATAACATGCAAGTAACTGTTTCTCAAAAGGTGTATAACGCTCACCAGCATCAGGTAACTTTTTGGTCCAGAAACCTAACGGTACTCTACTCTTGCCTTGTTTCTGCCACAAACTCCAATTCGCATAAAGGCCTTGTACAGACACATTCAAATCCACATCACCATCACATACAGGCCATAAATCCAGAGCATGCTGAATTGCTTCTTTTGCCAGACTGAACGCATCTTGCTGTGGTTTATCCCATTCAAATGCATTCTTTTTACGAGTGACCTGGTACAAAGGGGCCAATATTTGACTCAAATGAGGAATATGCTGGCGCCAAAAAACAAACAAACCAATGAAGCTTTGGGCTTCTTTCCTATTCCTCGGAACTGCAAAATCAAGAATTTTCTGTTTAACCTGAGGGATCACTTCTCGGTGCCCCTCATGCCAATTAATACCCAAAAATTTAACAGCCTGGGACGGACCTTGTAACTTATCCGGGTTTATTTCCCAACCTTTCTCACGCAGGCACTCAATGACTCTGTCCAATTGGGTCTGAACTTCCTCTTGTGTTTCGCCTTGGATCAAAATATCATCAATATAGTGACATCTGAATTTGCGGATGAACCGGTACCTCAGCCAAATGCTCTGCCACCAGCCGGTGACATATCGTAGGACTATGCACATAGCCCTGGGGAAGACTTCTAAATGTCATCTGACGCCCGTTCCACGTAAAACTGAATTGTTCCTGACACTCAGGGGCAATCGGAATTGAAAAGAAAGCATTAGCAATATCAATGGACGCATACCATGTACCTGGATGTTTTTGGATTCTTTCAATTAGGGTAATAACATCCGGTACTGCAACAGTCAAAGAGGGTGTGTGTCTATTCAATTCTCGATAATCAACAGTCATGCGCCAAGAATTATCACTCTTACGTACAGGCCAAACAGGATTATTCCAAGCAGAAGTAACTGGGGTTATAACTCCTGCATCCACCAACTCCTGAATAGTGGTACTAATCTCTTCATGACCACCTGGAATACGATACTGCTTCTGACGAACCACTTTTGTCGCCTGGGGAACTTTTATGGGGGGCATTCTTAAACGACCAACCCGTACAGGCCTGGACGATATATAATGTTTAGTTCCAAATTGGTAACATCCATCATCTAAGTGCAAAGTCATTCCTTTCAAAATATCAATTCCAATTATGAATTCTAAGAGTGGTACCACTAATACAGAGTATTCTTTTCTAGGAATTCTACCTATTCTCATTTCAAGTAAAGTTTGAACTGCGGGAGTTTCCTTTCCACCTAATCCGGTAATTGTAAAAGGCTGACCGTTAAACTTCTTTGATTTTCCATGAATAAGAGTGGCCTCCGCTCCTGTATCTACCAATGCTCGGGCCCTTTGGACATTACGATGTCTCCAATAAATATCAATATCTACATAGGGTCTATTATCTCTGTGAGCCCATCTGTGTACTGGAGCTTGACCTATTTCCTAGTCATTTTTACTGCGTTCTGTGTACCAGGATGAATCAGGATAAAGACTCTCACGTTTCCCAGGTATCGATACCTCCTGTTCATATCCATCTCCATTACGAAATGGATTCCCGTTCTCTGCATTGTACTGCGGATTTCGATCGGCCAATCTGTGTCGATCCTCTCTCCTTCTCAACTCAGGGGATTGATCCCTATCATCTCTACGTCTGCTGTTAACATAATCCTCTCTCCCCCTTTCTCTTTCCCCCTCTCTCTCTCTGTCTCTCTCACGACGGGGGGACAAATCACGTACATAACGTTGATCATCACGACGATCAGAGCGCCCACGGCGGTCGTCATCACCGCTACCATCAGAAAAACCACGATCACACTCAGTCGTCCGAACACGCCGGGCACCCTCCTTTCGATCCAAGCCACGTTTGCAAAACATTTCCCACAAACGAGAAGTAGTCTCACCGTCAATGTCCTCCTTCCGCACACCATCGGCCATAAGACCAAAAAACATATCACGTCTAGTAAGTTTATTGTCACCAGGAGTACGAGTGTCAGGCCGGGATTGCCGTTCAGGTTTAAACCACTCACCCAACTCACCGAGTTGGCGTACCGATTCCAGCACCATAGACAATACGTTACCAGTCTGATTAATCAATAAAGTCATCATGACCTGCTTATAAGCAACAGGGGAAGAACGAATAATACGATTCCGCACAGAAGATGTCAACAAACCATCAAGCAACCTGTCAGCAGTATTCAGAAAAATCGCCGTTTTCATCACCTCCTCTTTGAGACGTTGTGCAGCATCGCGCAAAGTATACCACGGTTTGTCATTCACAGGCCAGTCAGACTCAGTAGGATTTTTTTGATTGCAACCCTCAGTCGCCAATTGAAGCAAAGAAATTTGACCACCAACATTAAAGTTACGAAAATGATCCTGTACAGTAGAGTCCGAACTCAAGGAACAAAACTTCAAACAATCGCCAGCATCCAACATAATGCCAGCAGCGCCCAGTTCATAAAGGCGCACCATCCATGTGAGTAAGGTCTCACCAGCTCGCTGCCGAAATCGCTGCAAAATATCACTAATTTCTTGTTGAGTAAAATCCTCCAAAGAGTCTAAAGCAATACCATTCGGAGCACCGGGAGCCTGCTGCAACTTCCGCCGAAAAACTGGATGCACCGAGACCGCGGGACGAGCATCACAAGGAGCTCGACCAGTACACGTAGAGAAACAATCAGTGCAAGAAGCATCGACCCCGCTCGAAGGACGAGCGCAATCACGGGGTGCACCATCAGAGGCGCAAGAAGCAGACTTACAATCACGGCCGGAGCGAGAGGACTCGCGCTTGGCAGACTCCTCACCCGAGGAAGGAGAATCACTCGAGTTCCAGATATTACCATCCCATTCATCAGGATTCCAATCCAGTCCGGCTTTCGCCACGATCAGACGCACCTTTCGCGTCGAAACCCGACCACGCCTATTCTTGTATTTATAACGAGCAATTCGCACAGCCGCCCTCTCGGCAATAGTTTGGTACGTCTCAAGTTTGTCAGCAAGCAACTTATTTTGACACCGCAACAAAGTATGAGCATTCTGAATCTCAACAAAGTTCGCTTCCACATCCTTATGCAATGTCTGTAACTTCAACAACCTCTCATGCAGAATCCTGTACGCAGACAGAACAATCCAACCTCTGCGCCCCAAAACGCGAAGCTCATCACCCTTAGATACCGGTGCCTTCTGTAAACAAGTAATCACATTAGCCGGCTTCGCCAGCTCCAAAAAAGAATTCCAATTCTCACTCAAACCAGTAGAATCAGCCCACTCACGGGCTAAGGCTTCATAAGGCGTTGAATCCCAACCGGGAATATCAACGGGCAACTTAAAAGTAGATTTCGACTTTTTAGAAAACATCTCGGAAAAGAAAGAAAAAGAGAAAAAGAGAAAGAAAGAAAGGAAAAAGGAAAAAAAAAAAAAACTACAGACAATTATATAAAAATAATATACAAACGAAACCACGCACGCGCCGAAAGCAAACACGATACAACCACAACGCACACAGGTTTCGTAAACGGTTCGTGACGCCAAATGTTCTGCTTGGGTTTTCGGATCAGATAGAACCCGCTCACCAGAGCCTCACTAACCCAGACAGAACGTTACCCCCTCCCTAGAACCTATTTACAATAGTGCAACCACATATATCTACCACCTAAGGACAGGGAATTCCTACTATACATACCAAGACCTCTTATAATCGGCGGCCTCGCGATCCCATACAGATCCAGACCTCTCTGCCCATACGGCAGTATCACAAGTGGCGGCCTCGCGATCCCATACGAATCCAGACCTCTCTGCCCATACGACAGTATCACAAGTGGCGGCCTCGCGATCCCATACGAATCCAGACCTCTCTACCCAGACGGCAGTCTCAGCACAATCGGCGGCCTCGCGATCCCATACGAATCCAGACCTCTCTGCCCATACGACAGTATCACAAGTGGCGGCCTCGCGATCCCATACGAATCCAGACCTCTCTACCCCGACGGCAGTCTCAGCACAAGTGGCGGCCTCGCGATCCCATACGAATCCAGACCTCTCTACCCAGACGGCAGTCTCAGCACAATCGGCGGCCTCGCGATCCCATACGAATCCAGACCTCTCTGCCCATACGACAGTATCACAAGTGGCGGCCTCGCGATCCCATACGAATCCAGACCTCTCTGCCCATACAACAGTATCACAAGTGGCGGCCTCGCGATCCCATACGAATCCAGACCTCTCTACCCAGACGGCAGTCTCAGCACAAGTGGCGGCCTCGCGATCCCATACGAATCCAGACCTCTCTACCCAGACGGCAGTCTCATACAGTTCATCCTATGATCACCATAACACACAAAAAGGGAATCAGTCTCACTATTCATCAGATCACACAAGGACTGCCAGTTCGAGCATAGCCTGTTCTCCGGTTCGAGGGGCTCCTCTTTCCCTTATTCAGTTACCACTTACCTGATCAGGGTTAACATCTGTTCATGTAGCCGCAGCTGGCTAGAAGAATAGGCTACCCTCTCATACAAGAACACGCAGCACATGTTGGTTCACTACAAACTGGGTACTTTATTACTCATTACATACGCAATCACATAACATTACAATATAACACATAACCTGCAAAGAAAAGTGAAAGATTAAGTTGTACACTCTAATAAGAAAGGGTCGACATCACCTTAGTAGTGTGTAGCCTGCACTCAGTGGTCATCTAGGTTCCCTTCTCGTCTGTGCCTCGGCTCGCCTGGAAGTCACACCTCCGCAGTCACCCTTCTCCTAGTCACCGGGACCTCTTCCTTATCGGCTACTCTCTCCTCTCTGGCTATTCTGCTAGGAGAGTATCTGTCTCTCGGTTCTTCTCCGCCTTCAAGATGGCGTCTGTCTTCCCTGGAATAAGTAGTAGCTTTACTGCTAACGGCTAGATGCCGCCTACGGACTGAACATGTAACTGCCTCAGACTTTCACTAATATAGAGGTGCGTTTCCTCATGGAAAATTCCGGCCCGTAACCTGCCGCCCACCAAATTCTTGTACCTCCCCGTACCAAGGACACTTTCCCAGCCGGCCGGCCGGCCGGCCTGATGTAGTGTCTTCGGCATGAAGAAAAATACAATCCTTCGATAAGGGCCGGCCTGAACCGGTTCTCTCCAAGCGAATAACACCTCATAACTAAAACATTACATTTGACCTAGAAGCATCCCAAGCTGCCGGAGCAGAAAGAAAGATGGAGTCTCTCCCGTTTGAGGCCTACCAGGCCTGAATTCAGCACGGCTCCATGAAATACCCTCACTACAGGACAGGTTATCCCTAATACTAACAAATCTATCCCCTAGGCTATGTGTGCAAGCCCTGATCTATGGGGAAGAGCACAGGATCATGTCGAAGTGCCTAGTAAATAGGCTCCATTCACTACTCTATCCCTTAGACTTGAATGGTAAGAGACTGAAGTCACATTCAATCACTTTTCAACACAAGAAGGCCGGGAAAATCGAGCAGAACAGGCACCCATGGTAAAATGCCAGCACTGGCATACTGGAGGATTTTTTTTGCATAGGGGCACCTTTGGCAAATTGCAGGTGCTGGCACATTGGAGGAAATTCTCAGTATATGGGAGGAGAACCGTGGCATAGGTCAGGGTGCCATCCATAACTAAATGCGGTCCTCAAGATACTAGATGTACCTTTTGATATAAAGGTCCCCCAAGGTAATTCCTGTGAAAATTGTGTGCTAAAATGCACTATTAGAGAACATATTTTTTCAAACATTTCTCAGGGGAAATCCACACCCTCTCATCTCCGCTGGAAAACATCAGATTTCCTCCGCTTGCTTACTACAATTGAGGCACCCGTTCCCCTCACATATCATGTCCGCAGCTTTATATAGATGATATCTCAAATAAACATTTGTTTGGTTTTGTCATACTAATCACATAATTATTATGGAATTTCAGCAATGTCAATTATTGTGATATCATCAGTATTAAGGCCATAAGACCTCACTTCCTGGGAAGATTTAGGGTCAACGGTCAACCAATATCAGTTCCTGTGAAATAATGAATGTCAAAGGGTATATGACATCACTTCTTGCAACCCCTAAGATTATGGTGAATCGATGTCCATGGTGAGGCACAATGCATCTGTCGGGGTATCAGGCGTGGATGAAGTAAACAAAACTCCTAAACATGATAAAGAATCTTGTGGTCACTGCAGCCAAATGAATAGCTGCAGTTAGGGCCTAATTTAGAGTTTGGCAGACAGGCTCTCCGGGACAAAAGTGGTGGATAGCTCGTCCACCCTATTACAAGTGCATAATATTATAATGCATTTGTAACAAGGTGGGTGGGATATCGGTCACTTTCGTGAGGAAGTACCTGTCTGACAAACTCTAAATCAGGACCTTATTCTTATAAGCTATATGTTGCCTCAAGCTAAACTGCACAAATGCTTTCTTGAAAAGCATTTTTAAACTGTGCACTTATTACTGGATGATGTAAAATGAAGATAAGGCTTACTTTATCTGTATGTGGTTTTTCACCCTGACAAGTAATTAAATAGCCTCTGGGGGATATTAGCAACAACTTGCGATAATTATCGCAAAACGCGCTTAACGCGATTTTGTTTATCGCCTCCTATCGCTGGATTCTATCTTGGAGATAACGCAGTATTACCTACGTTTATCTCCACGGCGACAAAAATCCAGAGATGGCATCTACAACGTGAGATTTCCAGCGATAAAAATCCTATCGCCAAGGAACATCTCGCTAATAGGTAGGTGTGAGAAGTTGGTCTGGCATATGCTCTTCACTAGTTATAGTGGCCACCTTGCAGCAGTCCAATTCGACTCTTATGGTAGATAGGTTTAAGACAACCTTTTAAAGAAAGCTATCCTAGTGGTAGTTGTGGAGAGCAGCCTTCAGGCTAAGTCTCAGAGGAATGTAAAGCAGCTTGTTTTACCTTATGATCTATTGAATTACCAAATGAAAGGACACCACACAGGTATATATATCTAATATATATGTATTTATTACTAGACACACTCTACTAATCTCTTTATGAGATTAGAAACCAGGTACACATTCAAATGTCAACGTTTCACAATAAATTAAGCACAAATATGGCTGGAGCCCTAGGGGCGTAACAGACCATATACTAAGAAAGTGGTATAAGGATGTCGACTTGCAAAATAACAAGGCCTAGGGCCCGGGGAGTCGCTGGGGCTTCACTACTGCAGTGTTAGCAGGTAAGTAACAGGCCCACAGGAGACGCGTGCAGTGTGTGAACACAGCTGCGGGTTCCCTATTGGTTATAATGGTGCAAGTCACGTTTAGATTTTTAAAGTTCTAGGGTACTTCGAGGAAGACTACAAGCAAGCCACTTACAAGGTAAGTACTTCGAGGGCCAACACACACTTGGGCACCGGAGTGCACGAGTTACCTCACCCAGGGAAGCCGGGTGCATAGGTGTCTTTTGGTGTCGGGTCGCGTCGCAGTTTTCTATGGAGACCAAAGAAGACTTGCTGCTTGCGTCGTCTGAAGAAGTGTCCGGTGGAATCCAAGCCTGTATTCAAGATGGAGAAGGCCTGAAAATTGAAGGGACAGTGTTCAAAGTCACTTGCCAGTGACCGGTGGCCAGGAAGATGGTTGACCACGGATGTCAGGTGATTTCAGATCATCGATAGTGTTTTGACTCTTCACTCACGAGGTCCAGGAGAGATCGATGATGACCAGCGGCTGGATTTGGAGTGTGCCACAATGTCTGCAGCTGATGGCGGTATCGGCAACCGGATTGAAGCAAACAAGCCTTGGCAACTGTAAGTCTTGTGTAGACTGAAGAAAGTCGATGGTGCAGACCAGCAAGGTCTGAGGGACTCACCCAGCAAAGATAAGTGAGGGCAGGCCTGGAGCAACCAGAGGAGCCCTTTGAGTTGATAGAAAAGTCTTCGGGGACCCACCAGCCAATGGGCAAGTGATTGCAAAGACGCCTCTTTAGGAAATGCTTCACAGGAGCCCACGGTCACTCGGGATGGGGTAGGCTACTGATTTTTGGTGCAGGGCTGGCTGGAGACTTGGGCCACAAATGGTCCAAAGCACAAGTTCGTAGAACGTTGTTTAGGGTTTGCACTCGACAATAGTGCACGGTCCTTGGGTATTGCTGTTCCTCGTCACTCGTGGGGTCCACTCGCCACAGCTTCGCTGGGGACTCACAATGGCTGTCGAGAAGTCAGGAAATCTACTTCTGGGGCAGCAGGGACTTTGAACTCCGGCAGGAGCGGGAAAGTTTGCAACCGTTGATTAAGGTTTTTGGTGCCTGCCAAGCAGGGGAGTCACTCCTTGACTCCAAGGGAGATTCTTCTGTCTTCCAAAGGTAGTGGAACGTCGAAGGGCCAGGATTCTTCTTGTAGAGCGTCGTCCAGGGTTATCTGATTTGTAAAGGCAATGCTTGCTATCTTACAGTGAAGGTCAGGGGAGGGGGTGGTTACACCCACTTCCCTTTGTCCAGTTTCGCACCAGAGCAGGGGCAGGTATCCCCTGAACCGGTTTGAGCTGGCATATGCACAGAGGAGTCTACTGCTCCCCCAGTGCAGGACTTCAAAGCACTCTAGGGGCCCGATTCACAGAACTAACTTAAGACAAAATCCTAAACTTACTACCATTTTGGTATTCACAGAATGCACTTACTGCTTTTGGTATTCACAGAATGCACTTACTACTTTTGGTATTCACAGAATGGATTTACGACTACTAACTTTACGTCCGCACTCGGGCCGGAAATTCCGGCCCGAGTGCGGACGTAAAGTTAGTAGTCGTAAATCCATTCTGTGAATACCAAAAGTAGTAAGTGCATTCTGTGAATACCAAAAGTAGTAAGTGCATTCTGTGAATACCAAAAGTAGTACGTTTAGGATTTTGTCTTAAGTTAATTCTGTGAATCGGGCCCAAGGAGTACACCCACCCAGCTCCAATACACTAAATCCTGTCTGGAAGGTGGTGACACCTCCCTGTGACAGGATGCCTTTTGTTGGGACTCCTCCACTGCGAGTTTCAGTCAGCAGCAGGAGGGCAGCCCAGTGTCTGTGCTGGTGGCATCCATTTTGTGATGCCAGGGCTCTATAGGATTCCTGTCATTTAGTACAGTGGGTACATGTCATCCCCTCTAGAATGGTGGGATCATACTCCCACACCAGTTACTGGTGTGGGGGTATGATTCCAAGTTGTTTGACACCAAACACTACATGTTTTGAAGCAGTCATTCCAAAGTTAGCATTTACCGCAAGGTTATAATGCACTTAAGAGTATATGGTTTAACCGCATCCACAAACAGCCATAGAGAATAGACTCTGGTAGCTGCAGAGGGGTCCTGCTCATGCAGAGGCACCCCCTCACATAGTAAACCAAGCACCCTGCCCTCAGGATTGATAGGGCCTGCCATAGGGGTGGCTGATAGGTTTATATCTGTGTGCATGGTGAGATATAGGAACCTATACCTCTGTGAGGAGTGCTAACACTACCTCACACAGGCTGCAGTAGCAGGCCTGTGGTGTCAGATTGAGTCTGCTTCCCAGGGATGGCATAATACATGCTTCAGCCCCTGGTAGGCCTGTGAAGTACCAATGCCCTAGGTACCTAAGGTACCATATACTAGGGGCTCATAAGGTACCACCGTATTCAATCACTAGTGCATCTAATATGCACACCAAGTCGTTTAGAGAGAACAGAGAGACTGGGGCCCTGATTAGCAGGGACCCAGCCAGACTATAGCCAGAAACCAGTGTATACATCAGAAAAAAAGTGGGGGCAACATAAGTGCAGATCTACTCTCCTACAGTAGGTGAGGACTTAGCCGTAGAATCCACCTCCCATTGACTATTATGGCTAAGTCAGGTTTTTACTAGGTGTAAAATCCTGGCGCTAATCGCGCTTAGTGTGCGTTTTCTTATCGTGCCGCGGGTATTGCTAATAGGCGATAGCTGTGTTAGCAACTGCTTTCAGTCGCTACCAGTTTGGGTACGCCCACTTTGCATGTCATTAGCGATAAATATCGCTGACATGCAAAGCAGGCCCCAAACCGGTCGCTATCGCCTGGAAGCTGCCGCTAACTGCTGTTAGCGACAGCTTGGTAATTGGGCGATAAAAAAATTGCCGCTTTATCGGCAAAAAGTGCTGATAAAGCAGCGATCTGGCCCCTGCTAATATGCCCCCTCTGTGTCTATAGTGCTCCTCAGACATGGGTAAGATTAGCCACGTGTATATTGTGTAGCGAATTTAAAAATACTGTTTTAAAAGCGCATTTTCTTTAAAAACCAATTGCATGGACATTCTTTCAAATTTTAGTTTGTGAAATAATTATATTACAGCACCTGTCTGAAAAGCGATTCTGAAATGCAGTTAATTGAAAATGCCTGAATGGAATTCTAATTTGGGTAGCTCTTTGTGCTGCATTCACTTCCATTATACATTGCCACATGTCTTTGGTGCACAGAGTTCCTTCATAGCTTCTCAAAGAGTAAAGACATCAGAGGGAACACTGTTGTACATCCTTCTAGGTTTTGCAAGTTGAAGGGTGAATTTTGCTTTGTGCCTGGCGTGCTAAATATATAAAAAGAGGTTCCCTAAGTGATAAAGTTACACAAAAGTATTTCAGTCCTCAATACTGAATTTGTCATTATTGGGCATTGCAACCATAAGTTTACTATTCAATAATTTATAACCATTGTTTGATCAGTGAGTGGTAAAATTAGATCCAATTATTTCACCCTTGGGTAGCCATAAGAGTGAAAAATTATTGAGTATTTCTATATATTTTATTCTAAAGTGAAATTTGTTTTTTTTTGTTCAGAAGACATTCAATCGTCCCACCAACTGTGTGAACTTGAGGGGGCGCAAACATAAAACATTACATAATCCTTGTACCCATAAATTGTAGAGTATTCACACATGTTCATAGCGTCAATTTTAGCCTGGCATGCAGCACAAATATAGCATCACAAGTGCTACAAGACTACACAACTTCTTGAATCAATTCTCATGGAACTCATTTGTTGTAATCGCATAAGCTGAAACAAAAACCAGAAGCATACTTATTGTATGCTTACCCCAACAACTGAGTTTAAGAAACATTGAACTTGCATAGTATAAGTACACATGAGCCTAGTGGAGGCACACTGCAAAAGATCTGTAGAAGTGTGACATCTGATAGACAAATCAATATTACAGTTCAGGAAAAGGTGCTTGGTAGGAGTATTTTGGATACTTTAGTACTTGGACACCAGAACATAATAAAAATCAGCATAGAGGTGCACAGTGGAAAGGCTGTAGATTTCTAAATGCTGATATAACAGGGCTTGGAACAGGTCTGAACATAGAGAATTGCACAAGATCTGAACTATATTGCTACTGGTGTAGCAGAGAATTGCATAAAACAAACCAGATAGGTATATTACGAGAGAATGGTTCAATGTTGACATCCACAGTTAGCAGTACATACAACAGGTCAGAAGAGAGGATCATTACAAGAGCATTATGGGTGTTTCTTTGGTGAAGGTCGGTGTGTGTGGTGGAGTCATGGGAGGTATGTGGATGTATATCAAAATAAGGAGGGAAGGAGAGGTTTAGGAGGATAGGTTCACCCTCCAACTGTATACATAGATAAATAAATAGCCTGAACCTTCAGGTTATAGGAACCTAACCTAGGGGTGTCAGGAAGACACTTGTTTCCCGAAAAACACCCAAGAAAAAGAAAGGGGAAGAACACTTCCTTTCTTGAGTCCCCTCACTCACCAGGGTTTCCCCACGGTGACATGCTTCATCATTGGGGTCCTCTACGGACTGAGGCGTGCTGCAACTTGCGGATTACGAAGGAGCACTAAACCAAATTATGTGTGGTGCAAGTGTTGTGGTGTGGAGTGGAATGAAGTGTATTAAAATAATCAACTAGTGGGCCAAATATATTTTATTCTTGCTCCTAGCTAATTGGTTAAAAAGGTGGGTAATATGCTAGAATAAACTACTTTAATGGGTAAGTGTACCTAGCATATGGTTGACTAGTTTCGAGCTTCCCTGGCTCTTCCTCAGGACTACACTGGGACCAGCCCAGTGCAAGTACCACTCCTAGTAGACCTAATTCCGGTGCAAAGATAAGTGAAAAAACGCTGCACCTAATAAGAATGCGTTAAGGATAATACATACGTAAATGTACGTCTAGTAAGGTCTGTAGGATATAAAAATACAGAAGTTAAAGGGAAAAAAGACACAATATGCAATATATCTATAAAAAACAATGGTGGTTACACTATACACCTGTGTTGTAATACTCATTACTAATGTTTTCTTATTGTGCCACTATGTTGCTCTCCAGCAAATACATCCTTCATGCGGGCGTTTCGCTATAACGTGAGTAAAAAGTGTCTATGAATGCACACAGTGCACATATAATCAAACAAACAAAAAACATGCGTCTGACATGACAAAACACACAAAAGACTGACAATTGCACGATAATACATACATCTTAACAGGCAATACTATGCCTCATGGTCGACTGAGGGGGTGTGGACACTCGTACACCTAAAGAGAAGGTACAAGTGGTTTGTTAAAAAATCTGGAGCACCGTCTTGTTTGTAGACCTAGCGCGGGAAAAATTATGAAGAAAAATGATCTCCGTTAGTCAGGGGAACCTGGTAGATCTTACCCAGGGGTGTTGTCACTCACTTGTACTTTTCAAGCCACACTCCGGAACACCTAATGGAGACCAGCCTCGCCGACCGCATACTCTGTGGTTCCGAGCGGGATGCCAAGTTATCTACGGGGGAGGTGGTGGAAAGTAATGAGGGACTTGCCGATTGCGGTCCTTATTTGGGGCGGCCATGTTGGAAAAGGAAAAAAGTAATTCTTCATGCAAGGAAAAATGAATAAAGAATACAAAATAATATAAAATAATAGAAATGACCTAATTGATCATTCTACATGGTGCCATAAACAACAATAGTTGAAATGGAGTATGGAGGCATGTGGGCACTAGGTGTCTAACCTTTAATAGAAAAAACGTAGTTAGAGATTGGATCAGCCATTTTGGATCAGGGAGAGTGTGTCAGACCGTACAACACACTTATCCCATAAGTTAGTATTACTGGCCCTCATCATAGTTGTCTGGGTCGGTCAAGGATACCGAGTGACCCATCAGTGCTTAAAAAGGTTATTGGGACAAAGTCATTGTGAGGCAATGCCAGTTCCTATTCATATTGGTAGTTTTGAAAAAGGAAGGAGGTGAAACGCGGGTCGCGTTTCAGTAATGCTTATCTCTATTGAGTGGTGTCATATGAATATAACGGACCACCTGATATGAAGAGAATAAAACATTTGTCATTGATGGAATAGTTGCCACATTGATTTTTTCAATAAAGTTAAGTGTATTCACTATATTCATCGAAAAAAAGAAGAAAAGAAAAAAAAAAAAAAAAACAATTTCAGAAAATTTTTTGGGTTGGAAATCAAACGGCCAGATGGTATATCCTAGTTCAGGCCATTTGTGAAAAAATTCACTGGAAAGGAAAACTTAGTTGGAAGTGAAATGGCCCCATGGTATATCATCATTCAGGCCATGGTCATCTCATCGCAGTTTGAAGACCCAACGTTGTTCTTTTTCATGTAGATTGTTTTCACTGTTGGGGTGGTTACTGATATGTTCAAGAATGACCCAGCTGAAGTCATTCGGTGTGTGTTGTTGTTCCAAGAAATGTGTGGTCATTTTGGTGTTGTTATGTTTACATCTGAAATTGCTGCGGTGTTCAATCATTCTCGTGTTCACTTTTCTTGTGGTCATCCCCACATAATGGAGATTACACACGCAAGTAATGAGGTATATTACCCCCGTTGTGTTGCAATTCGTGAATGATCGAAGATTCCATGTAACGCCATTATTGCAGGTGACAGTTTTTGTTGCACTGGTGAGGTGACATACACTACAGTTACCACAAGGGTAGTGTCCCTCTGGGAGTGGGTGGAGTAGGCGTACAGGGCCTACAGTCTTCGTTGGGTTTGGCCTGGTATGTACCAGGTAGTTCCTTAAGTTTTTCGCTTTTTTGTGACTGAACATAGGTTTTTGAAAATTCAAACCTCCACTAGTCAGGATCCGCCAATGTTTCTTAATTATTTTGGTCACTTGATCTGATGCGGTATTGAAAGTCGTGATGCAGATTTGTCTTTTTTCCTTTGTGTCAGCTATTTTCTCAGGTTTTGGTTCTAGAAGTGCTTCTCGGTTATTGTTAGATGCTCTTTTTAGTGCTTTGGACACCAGATGTGGTGGATAATGCCGTCGTACCAGTTTTTCCGATAGATCTTTAGCTTGGATTTTGTAGTCCTCTCGTGTGGTGCAATTGCGTCTTAGGCGCAAAGATTGCCCGAAGGGGAGATTGTCTTTCAGGCTTCTTGGGTGGAAGCTGTCGTACACTAGGAGGCAGTTCCTTGCCGTGGGTTTGAAGTGTGTAGTAGTAATCAGGCGACCTTCGTGTGCTGATATGTTGAGGTCAAGAAAAACCAAATTGGACCTACTCATGGTGAAGGTAAATTTTAAAAATGGATCTTGTTGGTTGGCCCAGAGTAGGAAAAATTCAAAACCTGTTTCATCGCCTTCCCAAACGAGGAGCACATCGTCGATGTATCTCTTCCATAACTTGATCTTATGAATGTGCGGATTGTTATTATGGAGGATCTTGTGTCGTTCCAGATGATGTACGTAGAGCCCTGCCAGGCTCGGCGCAAAGGTACTTCCCATGCTCGTACCGTGCGTTTGTTTGTACAATGAGTCATTGAATTGGAAAAAAAATTCGGTTAGAGCTAGGCGACAGCATTCTAGAACCACATGTCTGGGCGTGTGGTAAGTCCAATTGTTTTCAAAGAGTACTTCCTCCAGAATATCCAGTGTGTCCTTGTGTGGTAAACTGGTGTACAGGATTTCCACATCCAGACTGATCAGGATGCTGGTTGTGGGGTTGAAATCTAGATTTTGAATCAGACATAGAACAGCTTTAGTGTCTTGTAAGTATGTGTCAGTCGCTTGGACTAAGGGTCTTAGAAATGCGTCTGCAAATTTCGACAAAGGTTCCAAAATTGAACCAATCCCTGATACTATGGGTCTGCCGGGGGGTGTAACCATAGACTTATGTATTTTAGGGATAGTGTAGAAGTAAGGAATAACCGGTTTCTTGTTCTCCAGAAAGTCCGCTTCTTTCTTACTTATCCAGTCATTGATAAGAGATTCTTCAACCAAGCTTGCAATCTCTATCCTTAGCCGTTCAGTGGGGTCATTTTGTATAGCTAGATAGTTTCTTCTGTCGTCCAACAGCCTAAGGCACTCAGTTTGGTAATCAGATGTGTTTTGTAGGACTATTGCTCCACCTTTATCGGCTGGTTTAATAGTGAGATTTTTTTCTTTTGAGATTTGGTGAATCGCCTCTTGTTCAATTTTACTTGTATTGTGAAATACTCTTATGGATTTCGGGTCCAACTCCCTGATTTCCTTCATTACCGCTTTTTCAAATGCTAGTAACTCGATAGGGAGGGTATTAGGTGGTGGTGTAAAGTTCGAGTTTTTGTGTAGTCCTGTGTCCGTCTTGGTTGTAGGGTCTTGTTCTTTATCTTTGAAAAATACTTCAAACTTAATTCTGCGAATAAATTCTTTCAATTCGCAGATCAGTTTGAATTTATCCAACGTTGCTGTCGGGACAAAACCTAATCCTTTTTCTAACACATTTTTCTGAATCGGTGTCAAGGATAGGTTGGATAGGTTTACTACGAGGCTTGGTTGCTGCTCGTCGAGGGCAAATTCAGTGGGCCCATGCTCCGTGTGTGACTCCTCACTGATTCCAGTGGCTGAGCCCATTGTACTTGCTGACCTCGTCTGTTTTTTCCTCTTGGGGGGTTCTTTCCTCTTCCTAAAAAAGACTGGTTTTGTTCTTGGTTCTGAGATTCCCAATAAGGGTAGGGTTGTGGTGGGTATGGTTGCTGAAATGGTGGTGGTCCATAGAAGAATTGTGGGGGAGGGGGGCCATATGGTGGGGCGTTGTGGAATGGGGACCAGCCGAACCTTGCTCCGCCCCTGTTCCTAGAACGCCCTCCTCTTAGTCGTCTGTTTCTGGTGGTGGAGTTGTAATTTCCACCAGGATCTGAAAAATCCGAGCCTGTATCAGAGCCATCGCTATCCGTGTTCTAACCCGGGTTGCGATTAGATGGAGTGTAGTCATCTCTCGTATAGGGGTACATTTTTTCTTGTGAAAAATTATTTTGGTCTTTTTTTAGTTTGACATACTTGGCGTCTTTCAAGCCGATTTCAAATTCAGCCATGCTTTTGTTAAGTTCTTCCAATCGTTTTTTTAACTCAGCTGTGGTTTGGTAGGTTTTAAGACGAATCTCTAGATCATGGATCCCAATTTTCATTTCTTCTGATAGGCGTGTAGCTGTTTTAATAATTAGCACTAACCAATCTCTGGTGCAGTGCCAGGATATTAGAGACCAGTCTTTTTTAAAAAGTTTGTCATTTTGAAAAATGAAGGGTTCATTCCTGACTATTAGACCACGTGGTGCAATGTTGGCTCTCACATACTCTGTCATCATGATCCCGTGTATTAGTGTTTTTATCTGTTCCCGTTTTTAATTCTGTTAGTTCGTCCCAACATTGACTTGCTTCGGTGGTATCTTTGGTGCTGGTCCCAGCTAGAGGAAGCATAGATGCTATGATTCTGTCTACCTCATCTTGTGAGTAAGTGAGACCAGTTACTTCAGTCATGGTTGTAACAGTGTAATATGGTGTGTGGTTTTGAATGTCAGACAAGGATTCTGTAATTAAGATTAAGATTCCCACAGCTGCGCGCTGTAATGAACGTATATCAAAATAAGGAGGGAAGGAGAGGTTTAGGAGGTTAGGTTCACCCTCCAACTGTATACATAGATAAATAAATAGCCTGAACCTTCAGGTTATAGGAACCTAACCTAGGGGTGTCAGGAAGACACTTGTTTCCTGAAAAACACCCAAGAAAAAGAAAGGGGCAGAACACTTCCTTTCTTGAGTCCCCTCACTCACCAGGGTTTCCCCACGTTGACATGCTTCATCATTGGGGTCCTCTCAGTCCTCTACGGACTGAGGCGTGCTGCAACTTGCGGATTACGTAGGAGCACTAAACCAAATTATGTGTGGTGCAAGTGTCGTGGTGTGGAGTGGAATGAAGTGTATTAAAATAATCAACTAGTGGGCCAAATATATTTTATTCTTGCTCCTAGCTAATTGGTTAAAAAGGTGGGTAATATGCTAGAATAAACTACTTTAATGGGTAAGTGTACCTAGCATATGGTCGACTAGTTTCGAGCTTCCCTGGCTCTTCCTCAGGACTACACTGGGACCAGCCCAGTGCAAGTACCACTCCTAGTAGACCTAATTCCGGTGCAAAGATAAGTGAAAAAACGCTGCGCCTAATAAGCATGCGTTAAGGATAATACATACGTAAATGTACGTCTAGTAAGGTCTGTAGGATATAAAAATACAGAAGTTAAAGGGAAAAAAGACACAATATGCAATATATCTATAAAAAACAATGGTGGTTACACTATACACCTGTGTTGTAATACTCATTACTAATGTTTTCTTATTGTGCCACTATGTTGCTCTCCAGCAAATACATCCTTCATGCGGGCGTTTCGCTATAACGTGAGTAAAAAGTGTCTATGAATGCACACATGCGTCTGACATGACAAAACACACAAAAGACTGACAATTGCACGATAATACATACATCTTAACAGGCAATACTATGCCTCATGGTCGACTGAGGGGGTGTGGACACTCGTACACCTAAAGAGAAGGTACAAGTGGTTTGTTAAAAAATCTGGAGCACCGTCTTGTTTGTAGACCTAGCGCGGGAAAAATTACGAAGAAAAACGATCTCCGTTAGTCAGGGGAACCGGGTAGATCTTACCCAGGGGTGTTGTCACTCACTTGTACTTTTCAAGCCACACTCCGGAACACCTAATGGAGACCAGCCTCGCCGACCGCATACTCTGTGGTTCCGAGCGGGATGCCAAGTTATCTACGGGGGAGGTGGTGGAAAGTAATGAGGGACTTGCCGATTGCGGTCCTTATTTGGGGCGGCCATGTTGGAAAAGGAAAAAAGTAATTCTTCATGCAAGGAAAAATGAATAAAGAATACAAAATAATATAAAATAATAGAAATGACCTAATTGATCATTCTACATGGTGCCATAAACAACAATAGTTGAAATGGAGTATGGAGGCATGTGGGCGCTAGGTGTCTAACCTTTAATAGAAAAAACGTAGTTAGAGATTGGATCAGCCATTTTGGATCAGGGAGAGTGTGTCAGACCGTACAACACACTTATCCCATAAGTTAGTATTACTGGCCCTCATCATAGTTGTCTGGGTCGGTCAAGGATACCGAGTGACCCATCAGTGCTTAAAAAGGTTATTGGGACAAAGTCATTGTGAGGCAATGCCAGTTCCTATTCATATTGGTAGTTTTGAAAAAGGAAGGAGGTGAAACGCGGGTCACGTTTCAGTGATCCGTATCTCCATTGAGTGGTGTCATATGAATATAACGGACCACCTGATATGAAGAGTATAAAACATTTGTCATTGATGGAATAGTTGCCACATTGATTTTTTCAATAAAGTTAAGTGTATTCACTATATTCATCGAAAAAAAAAATTTGCGAAAAAAAGAAGAAAGAAAAAAAAAAAACAATTTCAGAAACATTTTTGGGTTGGAAATCAAACGACCAGATGGTATATCCTAGTTAAGGCCATTTGTGAAAAAATTCACTGGAAAGGAAAACTTAGTTGGAAGTGAAATGGCCCCATGGTATATCATCATTCAGGCCATGGTCATCTGATCGCAGTTTGAAGACCCAACGTTGTTCTTTTTCATGTAGATTTTTTTCACTGTTGGGGTGGTTACTGATATGTTCAAGAATGACCCAGCTGAAGTCATTCGGTGTGTGTTGTTGTTCCAAGAAATGTGTGGTCATTTTGGTGTTGTTATGTTTACATCTGAAATTACTGCGGTGTTCAATCATTCTCGTGTTCACTTTTCTTGTGGTCATCCCCACATAATGGAGATTACACACGCAAGTAATGAGGTATATTACCCCCGTTGTGTTGCAATTCGTGAATGATCGAAGATTCCATGTAACGCCATTATTGCAGGTGACAGTTTTTGTTGCACTGGTGAGGTGACATACACTACAGTTACCACAAGGGTAGTGTCCCTCTGGGAGTGGGTGGAGTAGGCGTACAGGGCCTACAGTCTTCGTTGGGTTTGGCCTGGTATGTACCAGGTAGTTCCTTAAGTTTTTCGCTTTTTTGTGACTGAACATAGGTTTTTGAAAATTCAAACCTCCACTAGTCAGGATCCGCCAATGTTTCTTAATTATTTTGGTCACTTGATCTGATGCGGTATTGAAAGTCGTGATGCAGATTTGTCTTTTTTCCTTTGTGTCAGCTATTTTCTCAGGTTTTGGTTCTAGAAGTGCTTCTCGGTTATTGTTGGATGCTCTTTTTAGTGCTTTGGACACCAGATGTGGTGGATAATGCCGTCGTACCAGTTTTTCCGATAGATCTTTAGCTTGGATTTTGTAGTCCTCTCGTGTGGTGCAATTGCGTCTTAGGCGCAAAAATTGCCCAAAGGGGAGACTGTCTTTCAGGCTTCTTGGGTGGAAGCTGTCGTACACTAGGAGGCAGTTCCTTGCCATGGGTTTGAAGTGTGTAGTAGTAATCAGGCGACCTTCGTGTGCTGATATGTTGAGGTCAAGAAAAACCAAATTGGACCTACTCATGGTGAAGGTAAATTTTTAAAATGGATCTTGTTGGTTGAGCCAGAGTGGGAAAAATTCAAAACCTGTTTCATCGCCTTCCCAAACGAGGAGCACATCGTCGATGTATCTCTTCCATTACTTGATCTTATGAATGTGCGGATTGTTATTATGGAGGATCTTGTGTCGTTCCAGATGATGTACATAGAGCCCTGCCAGGCTCGGCGCAAAGGTATTTCCCATGCTCGTACTGTGCGTTTGTTTGTACAATGAGTCATTGAATTGGAAAAACAATTCGGTTAGAGCTAGGCGACAGCATTCTAGAACCACATGTCTGAGCGTGTGGTAAGCCCAATTGTTTTCAAAGAGTACTTCCTCCAGAATATCCAGTGTGTCCTTGTGTGGTAAACTGGTGTACAGGCTTTCCACATCCAGACTGATCAGGATGCTGGTTGTGGGGTTGAAATCTAGATTTTGAATCAGACATAGAACAGCTTTAGTGTCTTGTAAGTATGTGTCAGTCGCTTGGACTAAGGGTCTTAGAAATGCGTCTGCAAATTTCGACAAAGGTTCCAAAATTGAACCAATCCCTGATACTATGGGTCTGCCGGGGGGTGTAACCATAGACTTATGTATTTTAAGGATAGTGTAGAAGTAAGGAATAACCGGTTTCTTGTTCTCCAGAAAGTCCGCTTCTTTCTTACTTATCCAGTCATTGATAAGAGATTCTTCAACCAAGCTTGCAATCTCTATCCTTAGCCGTTCAGTGGGGTCATTTTGTATAGCTAGATAGTTTCTTCTGTCGTCCAACAGCCTAAGGCACTCAGTTTGGTAATCAGATGTGTTTTGTAGGACTATTGCTCCACCTTTATCGGCTGGTTTAATAGTGAGGTCAGAAGAGAGGATCATTACAAGAGCATTATGGGTGTTTCTTTGGTGAAGGTCGGTGTGTGTGGTGGAGTCATGGGAGGTATGTGGATGTCACAGGATAACATTTAAGGGTGCAGATCAAGCCATGTAAATATCTCAGTACTGGGATATCAGTGCATGCTGTAAGTCAAACACTGTGAATGTTCAGTTTTGAGGTTTCAGTGCATGATGCAGGTGAGTCGCTGTGAATATCTCCATGCTGGGATATCATCGCAGGGTGTAGATTGAGCCCTGTGTATGTCTCAGTACTGGGATATCAATGGGTCCTGCAGATCAAGCCCTTTGAATGTCCCATTATTATAGGGTTAGTGCAGGCTGCAAGTGAAGCCCAGAGAATCTCTCACTTTGCAGACAGCAGTTCATGGTGCAGGTCAGGGTTGGGCAGAAAGATTTACATAATAATGGGCATGTTATATAAAGGACATTGAGTACATTAAAGTCACATTGCTCATTATTTCAACATTGATAACCTATGTGGCCGACATGTGCTGTAAGTGGTCATCACCGGGACAAAAGTGTTTTGGGCATTTGGATTTTCTCAAGGGCACATAAGATCGGCTTCAGTCCATTACTATGGTGCATCAAAAAGCAGTGAATTGTGGGACCAGCTTATCGGTCAAAAAAAGCTATTGCCACGTTTCAAACGAATTTTAGAAAGAGTAAAATGAACACCTTTGTGCTGTATCATTTATATCCGGATGAAGGCATTACTTACATTTGGCCCTACAGCAGATCCTCAGTTTGGCTGTGATTTCTCCCCTTTCTACTCTGACACACAGGGAAATAATTTCAAGAAAAAACACAACTGGAACAAAAGATACCAGGGGCGGATTTACTAAGCACTTGCGTTTGCCTTGCATGAAGCACGTCATCGCAAAGCAATGAAAGTCCTTAACTGGGATTTACATTGCGTGGCTTTGTGTAATTTTGGGTAGACGTTACAAGGGTAGAGCATGGTCATTACCATGCATCCACCCATGTATTTTGATGCAAACTCAGTTTTACAAAGACTTATAAACTATCTTTGCACCAAAATGGTGGACCTACCCAGCAGAGAGGTAAGGAGGACACATAGAAAGAGGAAAAGACCTCCAAGGATTGTGTTTGTGCATGAAGGTAGTTCTTTCTGCACAAAAACAATCCTGCCCATAACATGGCATTGGCACTAGACAGCATACAGTGCGCCAGCGTAAGCAGAGAGCAGAAATGCTCCAAATATTTGTCAATATGGAGCATTTCTTCTCGCCCCCTTTCACGCTACACAGAGCAGCAACTTTGCTTGCTGCCTGCCGCCCTGTGTTGTGTGAAAAAATTAGTAAATATGCCCCCAGTTTCTGAAAAAAGCTGTGGGGGCTACTACCAAATAATATACACAGAAAACACAAGAAAGTAACAACAGTACAAATTCTAATTAACAATCTACTAAAAATGATACACACAGAAACACAAGAAGGTAACAACAGTACAGATTCCAATTAACAACCTACATAGGGGCATATTATCAAGACAGGCGATAAAATTATCGCCGCTTTGCTAAAACAGCGATAATGGTCTTGATAATATGCTCTATGGAATTCCAATTGAAGCCCATGTTAGATGTCCTTCACATCTAACATGGGCTTCAATTGGAATTCCATTGAGCATATTATCAAGCCCATTATCGCCGTTTTAGCTGCAGTTTTCTGCCGCTAAAGCGGCGATAATTTTATCGCCTATCTTGATAATATTCCCCATAATAAGTTGACACCCACATGTCCATGTGTATAGGAATAAACACCTCAGAGGAAGAAAAATCCCTCAAATTATGAAGAAAATCAGCACCTCCCCATTGAAAAGCTTACGGCATATACTTTAAACGGTTGCCAGAACCTTGAAAGGAAAGAGCAGGACTGTGGCAACAGTTGCAGGTGATATTGAGCGCCTGGAATGAAATTATCATATTTTTGTGAGTAAAGCTCATAATTTTCAAAGCCGTTCAATAGATATACTCTTCTGAAATACTAGGAAAAATCCCCAGGGAATTCTTTCCAAATGTTTTCATAAAAAAGAATGCACATTCTAGTAACCAACCTGTGACAAAGGCATGCCGCCCCACACTTATCCTTTTTCCATGTACCTTAGCAGCAGCCTTGAAAATATATGCCCTCTGTGAGAAAAAAGCCTTATTGACTTCTCATAAAACAATTGTCATTACCTTGCCCTCACTACCTGTCATCTGCAGGGTCTGACTGGCCTTTAGTGCAATCAGGATGTGCCTGGTGGGCAGGCCTAACAGGTCGGTGTGTGGGCACGCTTATGTTCTTTGGGGTGTTGGTGGGCCTGTTTTATGGGTCTGCTGGGCTGGTAATGACGATTTCTCTACTATTAAAACAAACATTGGGGCAGATTTACAAGCCCCTTGCCCCATTTTTGCGTCACTTTTCCCATGTTAAAAGTGACGCAAAAGTGGCGCATGGGGCTTATAAATCTGCTCCATTGTCTGCAGCAAGCTCTAACCCATGCACTCTTCCATGCCATGCAAAAGACTTATACAGCTCTACGGGCAGATTTATATCGGACTTGCGCCACTTTTACGCCGCCGTTGCGTCACATTTGTAACGCAGCGGCAGCGTAAACCCTGCGCCATGTTGCGCCCCATATACATCGTGACGCATCAATGGAGATGCGTCACGGTGTAAAGCCCTGCGCCACATGATACCTACGTCAGGTTTCATGTGGGCGTTTCAACTCAGGGGGGGGCGTTCCGTCGCAGGAACGCCCCTGAAAAGTGACTCAGTGAAATCTATAAGATTTCACTGAGTCACTTTCCCAACGCTGATGCGTCAAAACCCTGCGCCTGCTTGAAGCAGGCGTAAGGCTTGACGCATGTTAGGGATAGGAAAGGTTGGAACAGTGCTGGAGTTGCGTCGTGCTTGCGACGCAACTTCAGCACTGCACCAACCTTACGCCGGCAGATGCGTCACGTATCTGCTTGTCCTTGCGCCACGATGCGCCGCATTGTAAATGCAGCGCAACTGCAGTGGCGCAAGGGCAAACTTGCGTGACGCATCTTCCCTGGCGCATCCATGCTGATTTGCAGGGATGCGCCAGGGAACATAAATCTGCCCCCATGTCTTTACAAATTCAAATCTGCCCCAATGTACCAACATGAACAACGTTTTGAGCTTATTCACTAATGAGGAGCATTTTTATTTTGGTGTCTGGGCTTATTTTCTGCTCCTTTCCAAACCCGTTCACCGGCAACGTTCCTTGTGCAAATTTGCGGTTTTGGCAACAATTCAGACTGCTGTACTCTGTTATTTAAGCCAATCTACATCATTTATGATTTAGCACTCGGCTGCCACCTACAGACCATAGTCTGTCAATGCACGGACCACGCTGTCACTGGAGCCCTGAAACCAGCTTGTCTAATGGGCCTCAGACTTGTTTGTTCTGTAACCTCTTCCAAACTTCAAACAGGTCCCTTGACGGCTTTGTCTAAAGGCTGCTTCTGGGCCTGTTCTCGATTGATCGAGCGGGCTCTCGCTTCGAGGCTTCTCAACTGATCTAAAAGCAGATTCACATCTGTTGTTTACAGCAACCTCTTTAATCCACACTGCCAGTTTTCCGCTGAAGGAATTTCCTAAAGATATAAATTGCCCCCACGACGCTCTGTTTTTGAATGTTAAGGTGCTTTTCATAAGTGCCGTATCAATTATTTAATACTATTTGTACATCAATTTAAATGCTTCCTAAGATTTTGCCATCTTTTTCATACCATTTTGACATGTAATTATTATTAGCGTCAAGCGCCGCTTATTTCATTTATTACAAAAAACGACATTGATTCCAGACTGCAGTATATTCAACCTACAGGACGATGAAAAATGTGAGGTTGCAGCAGTGGAGAAGGATTTAAAGGTCAGCTGCGTTCATCAGGGTATTTTCATCAGTCTGTGTGAGTACTCAAACCTTGGTCCAAGGAGCTCACTTCCCCCGCTGGGGTGCTCTGCTTCGCCTCGTGCTCAGCCAGCCCTCCTGTGCAGGGTCAGAGCCTGCCATGCTCTCCTCTCCCTGAGGGTTGATCACTGCGTTGATCACTGCATCTTTCCCTGGTGCTGCTCTCGTTATTTTGCTGTACTCTTGCCTGGTACTGCCTTCTGCCATTTATTTCCTTGACTGCCACTGTACTACTGTTTTGCTCTGTCCCCCCTTGTATTTCTCTCTTTTCTTCTATTTTTTCCTTGATTGCCACTGTACTGTTGTTTTGCTGGTATTTCTATTTTCCTGCCGTTTCCCGCTGCTATCCTCTGACCCCTCCCCTCCCCCCCGCTCCCGCCTCCCAACTGCTCGTCCCTCCTCCCTCCCCTTCAAATGCCGACCGCTGCACGGTCGCGCCGCCGGCGTGCCGCTGGCGCACCTAAGGCAAGCCCGTCTGTGCCCGTCCGCGCCTGGGCCGCGCCCTGCACCAGACGGCCCCCGCTACCTCCACAGGACCCGACGCCGCTACGACGCACCACCCTCCATGCACTCAACGCCGGCCCAAACTCCACCTGCTTCCAGGCCACCCCGAAGCTCACCCAGGGACCCTTCACCTGCCGAAACTGCAGCTACACCAGCCAGCGCACACCAGCTCGCCTGCCCACCCCAACACTGCAGGTCACACCCTTGTTAGCCGTTTGCGGGATGTCTGTCTTCCCGATGTGTTTGTACTTCCAGCTGTGCTCTGTCTCTGGACAGCCCTCAAAAGTATAGACTCTGATGGAAAAAAGCACACACGACCTTTACTGTTTTCTTCTGCTTCGGGGTCTATGTCCAGGTCTTGTCCCGAATATGGCTGGCAGTAGACTTCATCGTGTGAAGTATGCCAGTGTAAACCCGCAGCTTCCACCTCAAACATGCTCAGATATAGCAAACCTTGAAGGGTGATGGAGATGTTCATACTCCACCGAGCCACTCCCAGTTTACTATAGGTTTCTCACTTATAGCTAAAACTCTATAAAGTGAGTGGTCAGCTCAAAGCTTTTAAAATGTTGCAAAAGTTAACAGAGAACATGTGATATTCCTTGTGAAACTTATTTATATTCCCCCCCTCATAGAAATAATGCTGGTCGCACCCAAACTGGTTTGGTGGCCCATTATCCTAAGTCCAAAAAGAAAGAAAGCAGGCCTGAACCATATTTCTTGTCTTGGTCTTTAAAGCTCCACTGTGTGTAGTCCACCACACATATTCATTTAGGAAAGTGATGTTGACCTCTTCCTTGAACTTCAGGCTACAGGCCTCTGAGGGTTGTGCAAAGAGAATCACACCTGGCTTTTCTGCAGCTCCATAATACAGAGAACAGACAAACTGCATGTCTGTGGCTGCTAAACTCAATACAGTGATTTACATGCAATTACACACACAAACACATGCACTGAGCAACCACGTGTGATGAAAAAGCTTTATTCGGTAAGGCAATTACAAACCATAAAAGCATTTACATAAAAAGCAATTACATTTATACATTTAGACATCAATTTGAAATACGTTTTAAAAAGTGTTAAAAGATTTAGTTATAAAAAAGAAGGATTTTGTTTTTTACCTACAGTATAAGAGTATGTGCAAATTAGCAATCAAATATTCGTGTGCGTTTCATGGCTATTGATCAATAAATGGAGTTATATAGGTATTAAAATTAACAAGACGGAACAGAAACAAACCCCCCAGTAGCAAATTTAAGATGCGTAGGGGGGTAATCCCAAATCATCGTAGGGTATGTTTTAGTTTATTGGTGGTGACCGTCTTTTTAGATCTTTAGAAGGGGAACAAGTTTCCGTTTAAAGGTTTGTTCTATGTCGCACACAGAATTTTAAAAACTTCGTCATATTTATTGTCAATAGTTCTGTTTCTAACATTTGAAGAACGATTAGGGCTGGTCGACATTGCTTTAGGCCCAGCTGTTTCAATAAAGGGATCAGATATAACTTTCTTGGTTCGGTATAAAATTTACAAAACATGATTACGTGCAAGGTCGATTGGGCGGAAAGATCGTCACAGGGACATGGAGTCAGTTGGGGTGCCCAATCGTTTGTCGTTGGAAAGGTGATTAGCCGATGGAACATATTAAGTCGCAATCTTGTCAGTAAGAATTTTTCAAAATTACTTAAACTTGAATTCAGATAAGGCTCCATTTGGTCTGTTGTCTGAATGGGAAGAAAGGGCTGTACAGAGGTTTTACTTAAATCGAGAACCAAACGCAGGTCTACTAGGTGGCTTGAGCACATGTCTCGTAGTTTCTCTCTTGGAATTGAATTTAATTTGTAGGGATTAGAGAAAAAAAGGTTGAGTCCCAAATCAGATAAAAAGTTTTTAACATAGGATAGCCAAGTGATTTGGGACCCGTGGTCCAGATTCATGCAATCGGTGATACGTGCCTGCGTGAATTTTAGTTCCGGTGTGGTCCAGACGCGATGCCATAAGAGAATTGGCTGCATTCGTATCACGTCTGTGATGTGTGGAAGGCCCAGTTCGCTGTGGATATTAAAAATTGAAGTGGACGACGGGACTGCCAGCAAAAATTTCAAAAAAGTGTTCTCTACCTTTTTGATTGAATCAACTCGTACATTACCCCAAATCCCTGCCCCATAAATTGCCGTGCTAAGGCATCTTGAGTTATAAATATCGAGCATTTCTTTGGAGGCTCTCTTACCCAGTCTCCGAGCAAACACTGTCAGTGCCGTTGTTGCTTTAAGAAATTGTAATTTTCTATTCTCTATTGAGCTTTTCCAAGTGCCTTTGTTGTCTATTACAACTCCCAGATAAGGGTAGGTGGTAGTATATTCTACTCTTGTATCAGTTAGGTAGATGCTTTTTTTTTCCTGAGATTGATTACCTGATGTCATTATAAAGGTCTTTTTGACATTAATATTTAGATCCAAAAGGTTCATGAAATTTTTGTATCTGTCCAGGGCCCGTTGTAGCTCCAGGGGGGTGCGGGCGATTATAACTGCGTCATCCGCATAGAGGAGGGCGGGGATCGGGCGCGATTGAACATATGGTTGGTCCTGGCTACCCTTTAACAGGGCTACTTCTAGGCCGTTTGTACACAGGTTGAAAAGGAAGGGAGCCAGGACACAGCCCTGCCTGACTCCCCGCTCAACCCTGAATGATGACGTTAGCTGCCCCCCTACGCCATATCTTACTCTTGTGGTCGTGTTAGTGTAAATTTCCCTGATATAATTGACCAGGTTAGTATCGATTCCCATTTGTGTCATTATACTCCACAGCTTGTTGTGGGCTGCGCAGTCAAAGGCTGCGGATAGATCTATGTATGCCATGCAAAGGCTGCCACCCTTCGCCTGGACATACTTCCCTCTCAGAAGAGTAAGGTTAAGAACCTGTTCGATGGTGCCTCTTCCTTCCCTGAAGCCAAATTGAAGGTCGGATAGTATATTATATGCCTCTGCCCAATTTTGTAGGCGTGCCAAAAGGATTCTTCCTACTGCTTTTCCAAAGGAGTCCAATAGGGATATGGGTCGGTAGCACGCTGGGCTGTTCCTGTTACCCTTTTTAAAAATGGGGACTAGGATCGAGTCTGACCAGGAGTTTGGTAGTCCTACCTTTCCCATTGCCTCTAGAACATTAAGTAGCAGGGGGGCCCAGAGATCGATATTCGATTTGAAGATGTCCATAGGGACACCATCGGGTCCCGGGGCCTTTCCTGATCTACTTATGTTTAGGGCCGTCTTCACCTCGACGAGGTTGAAGTCCATGTCTAGTGGATTAATCCGATCAATTGGAGGAGTATGGGTCTGTCGACTTATCCCTTCTGGGATAGAAAAAATTGTTGAAAAATGATTGGTCCACTCTTGTTCAGTGATGGTTGTTTCGAGTGTACCGCAAACTTTTGGACCTGAGAGAAAGGACGAATTGACGATCTCCCAGAAGGTGACCGAGTCTTTATTGTTACAGCTATCGTGTAGGGCAGTCCATTGTGCCTCTTTTAGTTCTTTTTTCCTAGATGTAAGTGTTTTGTTATATATTTTCCTGACTTGTGAAACCTCTGTGGCATTTCTTGGGGAATTTTTAAAAGTTTTTTTAAGGAATTTATAGGCTGTAGTACAGGCTGAATTAAACCACCGAAACTTAGGTTTTTTCTTTGGAGTTTTCTGCCCATTGGGCAACACTGTCAAGGCATTCTTTACTTCAGATATTATTTTCTCGTAGTTGGCTACAATCTCAATGGGAGATGACGTCTCCGTTAGACATACTGCAAAGGCTGGACGTGCCGCTTTAAGTATGGTTTCTAGAATAGCGGTGGGATCGATATGAGACCATTTAAGTGCGTAGCCGTTTGGTTGGGGCATTGAGATGTTGTCTTCGTGATATAATGTTTGTGCCTTTTTCTGTGGAGCAGTGGTTTGAATAGTAATGGACAGTGGGAAGTGGTCACTAAATGCACAATCGTGAGTAGTGACTGCGGTGATCAGCTCTGAAGGAATATTTCCTGCCAGGATAAAATCAATGCAAGATAGTCCTCTACCGTTAAAGGTTGGGACAAAGACAACTGGAGGCTCAATAAGTTTGTTTGCGAAAGCTAGTTGCAGAAGGGTCATGGTCTCATTCAGGAAAGACCCCTTTTGAGAGTGTAAAAAATGTGTGATGTTGTTATTTAAATTGTCTGTATAACCACATTTGCCATTATGCCTGCTCTCGCATAGTGTAAGGTTAAAGTCACCTCCCCAAATTATTATTGGTTCTTTCCCTTTGCTATGGGTAATTTGTTCTTGTAAAAAGTGTTGAATTTCTTTCATGACCTCCATAAACCTAGGGTCTGTGAGATTATTGTATATATTGACTATCAGGATGGGTGACATTCTAATTACGGTTGCTCGTAATATCTGATAATATGTCTCGTTTTTGAAAGCTTGAACTTCCAAAGTTGGAATTAGATTTGAGACATATGTAACTAAACCACCCTTTGCTCTGCCTGATGTTGAGGCCAGGGCTGGACTGAAAAATGTTTTGTAGCCGTTTAAATGAATAGGGGTGGTTGCCCATGTCTCCTGGAAGGAGACGATTTCGTTTTCTTTAATAAAATTCATCCACCCTTCATTGTGGATCTTTGATCGGAGACCCGATATGTTCCAGAAGGTTATGTTTAAATCTGAAACCTTCGGAGAAGTTTTGTTAAAACTGATGGGGATCCTTTGAGCATTTGATTTTGCTTCTGAAGGGTCCATGAGTGGGCTAATGTCATCCTCCTTGCGTGATCTATCTATCAAGGGGGCTATATTTTCGGGCACGCTGGTGGATTTTGAGGTAGGGGAATACCCTGTTTGAACTGGGAACACGGGGAGTCTAAGAGTAAAATGTGCCGTACTCTTGCCCTGACCATAATTGGACTCAAGATGTTCATTAGGTGTAGGAAGAGTCTGGGTTACGTTTGAGGGAGCGAGATTATCTGGGGGTGTTGTTTGTCAGTCCACCTCCTCTAGTGTTGCAAGTTGTTCAAATCTATTTTGTGAGAAGATGCACCCATTCCTTCTATAGTCGTTGGTTGACTCAGTGTGGTAGAAAAAATCAAGTGACACCAAATAAATTTTTGTGTTTTCTTGTATTGTTCCCCTGTTAATCTGAAGGAGGGAACGCACTAGACCTGGTGATTTGAAATTTACAACTATGCAGTCTCCAGAACACCTTTTCCGAGAATCCATGTTCCAACCCACTCTTCTGACCATCAAAATCTGATTTATGTGATTTGGATGAAAATAGGTGTGTTTAGTAAGCCAGTCCATAACCTTGTTTCTAAGTGAAACCCATGTTTCGGTTGAGTCCTTTTTTAAAGGTGGGACGCCTGTTAAGACTAGGACATAAGGGCGAGCAGCCGGCGGTAAGTTTAGGCGCTCTTTATTTACAGTTGGGAAGGTTTTGGGAGCAGGCATTTTATCTTCTTTGGGACTTTCGGGAGCTCTTGAAGATTGTTCCACTGTTACATTTGGTCTAATCTCCCCCTTGGTGTCCTGGTTGTTTACCAATATAGCTGTGGAGGGGAGGATAAGAGTGTTTGCGGTGGAGTTGTTAGGATATTCTATTACAGAGGATGAAGAGTGTGCCTCGTAAGAGGTAGATTGACTATTTACGGCCTGTGTTCTAAGCTGGTTTGGTCGTGTTATGCCCTCAAATAACGATTTTCTTAGTTGAGCGAATTTGTCTTCGAAGACAGCAGAAAGTATGGAGATCATTTCGCCCAATTTCTCTTCTATGCCTTGGTTTACTGCTGTTTGAATTGCCTTTTCACTTTGCTTAGCTGTCATCTCTATCATTACACCAAGGGTATCTAATTGGACGAAGGGAATTTGATAGTTTTCCTCTGTCTGTGTGCCTGTGTCACGGGAGAGTAGATGGGTTGAGGTCTTCCGCTCTTTGTGGGGGCGACCTTTTGTGTTTGCCCCCCTTCCGCCTATTGGTTTTGTTTTGGTTTTCCCTCGAGTTAAGGGTCCTTTGGCTTGTGGGGGGGTGGTTTTTGGCGATGCTCCTGTACACCCTGGGGATTTTAAAAGGGGGTAAGCTAGGGAGTCAGAGGTAAGTATCAGAGTGGGTGAATTGGTCGGTGGCGATGGGTTTGGAACATCAGAAGTTCTAATTACTCTGGTGGTTGGATCTATCGAGAGCCTTCTTTCAGTGGATTGTATTTCCTGTTCGAGTAAGGATTCTGCTCTTAATCAATAGGCGTCTAGAGTGCCCACAGCGCTTTTAAGTTTTTCCATGTTTGGAGCAGGGAGAATTTAAAACAGAAACAAGTTACACAGACTACACAATCCGGCTCAGTTATATTAACTGTTAGGTGACTTTTCAGACGGATGATCACAGCCAGTCCATGTGAGGCAGAGAAGCAATCGAAATCTTGGTCCCTGGAATATAACGTACCTCTGTCTCGTTGTTTCTTTTCGTGGGTGGAAAGGGGGGTAGCCCTGTCCTGCCTATGTCTGCCCCTGACGGCCACGGACGGCCCGCCCTTTGCCCGGTTCTGCTTTCCGTGTGTCAGCGGTTGAAAGATGCCCCCGCTCCACCGAGGGAGCCTCTGCCTTTTAAGCGCCTCCGGGCGCGCTGGTGGGCGGAAGTGCTCAGATGCTGCTGGGTATCCTGGGAGCTGTAGTCTCCCCCGACTGCGGCCGGCGATGTCCTTCGGCGGCAGGGGGAGACTAACAGCGTTGCCGCCCCGTTGTCAGGAGTCTGAAACCAGGTAAATGCAAGGTTCTGCTTTCCGTGTGTCAGCGGTTGAAAGATGCCCCCGCTCCACCGAGGGAGCCTCTGCCTTTTAAGCGCCTCCGGGCGCGCTGGTGGGCGGAAGTGCTCAGATGCTGCTGGGTATCCTGGGAGCTGTAGTCTCCCCCGACTGCGGCCGGTGATGTCCTTCGGCGGCAGGGGAGACTAACAGCATTGCCGCCCCGTTGTCAGGAGTCTGAAACCAGGTAAGTGCAAGGTTCTGCTTTCTGTGTGTCAGCGGTTGAAAGATGCCCCCCACGTGTGACTTTTCAATGTGTAGAGTCACAGTACAAGCAGTCCAGTCTGAAGAGACAAGCAGGGGAGCACTCCAAGATTTGTGAGAGTTTAGAAGGTAGCCATTTTTCAGTCAGGTCATCATGCCCAGTTAGTGACATTTAAGTCATTATCCTATTGCACCTCTTCTCTCTACAGGGTGGTGCCAGCAGCTCCTCTCAACTGCTGCTGGGGAGCTGCTCACACAGTGAATGCACCTAGCAGCTCCCCTCCAATGCTGCAGCTCTCCCTTTCTGCTGCACAAAGTGAGCATGCTCAGTGGCTGCTGTCCCTGGTCTCCTGGTTGCTGCTTGCACAGTGAGTATACTTTGTAGTTCCTCACCAAGTAGCCAGGGGCATAGCTACCATTTGTGCAGCAGGTGCAGTGGCACCAGGTGCAGTGCCATTAGGGGGCCATTGAACCCTGATAATTGCTGTATTTACTACCAAAACAGCAGTCAAAGGTGACATTTTCCTTGCTTGCACCAGGGCCCCAGGCATCCTTGCTACGCTAATGCAAGTAGTTGATTATCTGGGTACACGTCGTTGGATGACAGTAAACATTTTCTGTACTGTTTTACTTCACATTTTGTGAGTACAGAGGCCAAAATCTGGTGCATTAGCCAAAAAAAACTTCCAATCGAGTAACAACCTAGTAGGTGATCAGGGTACTATCCCACTAGTGACACAGGCATGACTTGCAAACTATGAATTCAAACCCCAGCAGGGCCAACTCTGCCCTTCATTCTTCTGAAATCAATACACTGGTTAACATTACATTTAGTAACTATAGCTAACATTCCCACTTTTCCTCTTTTACTGATGTTTACATAGAAATACAAACGGGAACCAAAGTGCGTCCTTGC
Organism: Triturus cristatus; assembly: GCF_964204655.1. Lineage (NCBI taxonomy): Eukaryota > Metazoa > Chordata > Amphibia > Caudata > Salamandridae > Triturus > Triturus cristatus. The sequence continues at coordinate 942,813,120 of NC_140587.1, read as the reverse complement.
CTAGATTTTGTTTTAGGAACTAAAAATATCTCAAAACTATGACTTCTTTTGAGTGACCTTTTATTTTTTTTAAAAGACTCTCAGAGCAATGTCTAGGCAGTTCAAAACAAGGATTAGTATTAATCAACCGACCAACCTTAGAACGATGGTCACCAAATTGGCGTAGTTAAGATTCCAATTGGTGCCCTGCAGATTACTGTGGACGTCATGTGCGAGCGTTTAACTCGCCAGAAGCATTAGTTTTTATCTGGTTTGGCATTTATTTCAATACCAAATACAGTGGCCCACTGTGAACTTTTAAAAAGGGAGCTCTAACTGGAAGGATGCACTCTTTTGACACAGCACTCCCTTGAGTCTTTATTCATGAGAAATGCTGGGTTCTGAGGAAGACCTTGGAGGCTCTTCTGTCTTGGGTCTGTGTAATACAGCGAGATATGAGGGGCTCTAGAGCCAATGCAGCTCATTGGGTTTCCCCCTCTCCAAGAAGGGTGTCGCTCACCATCGCTCAGCACTAGGTACCAGGATTAGATGCCAGAGAGTCCCCTAACCGCCCCCCTGAAGGGCATGCTCACAAAGTGGAAACAGACTCCTCTCAGAAGTACAAAATCACACCGTGACCTATACACATAGCTAGCACATGCATACCCATACAGTATAATAATAAACCGCCCTCTTCAAAGTACACTTTCATATACCTGCACATTCAGTGGGTGTAGCATTGCACACAGGGTGATATATATACAGTGCCATTTCAACTGGATGTAGCAGTACTCACCCAACCTTGCAGTTTCGGAGGCAGGCACAAACGCTGACACCATTGCATGTGCAGTTTACACTGCGCATGACTAACGCATCCTTCCCCCATCCTGAAGACCATGCAGTCAGCGGTGCAGCAAGCACCAAATGCAAACACATGCAGAGGCCGCGGCCGTGCTAACTGAGCCTCAGAGTGCATAGTGCCATCACTGCGTACACGGTGTACGGCCGCATCAAACTAACTAGTCCCAGTGTACTGTGCTGGGGGCCCCCCTGGAGCTTGGGGCCTCCACGGGGGCTGTGGGGGCCTTTGTTACGCCAATGGCCTCCCCTCTATCGCTCACCATCATGTTTCACGTGTCTCTTCTCTGTCTATCTACCCTGTTCCTTTCTCACCTGCCTGCTTCTTTATCAACTCTCTACTCTTAATTCTCTGGCAGCAGCCTCTCGCCTATTTCTGTCTCACACCTGTCTCCTCTCTCATCTGACTTTTTCTCACCTCTCCCATGTATCCATCTCTCTCTGTCAGCTGTTCTTTATTACCTCACAGTAATTCTCGCCCTTCTCTCTCTTTCTCCCTCTCACCTGTGCCTTTTAAGTGTCTGCTATTTCTCGTTTGCCTTTCTCCTTCCCTGTGTGTCTTTCCCTTCTTTCATCCTGGGCTCTGCAGGTGTTTCCTTCTTCACTGATATAAAGAAACATGGAGGCACGTTTTCCCTGGGGCCTCCACTGCCAACAATTGATTTTGAAAGTTTGACACTGTGCTGGGATATCCCATCCTGTTCAGCAGGCTTCAGCCACGCCGCAGCTACCGTGTTTTTTCCTACAGCCTTTGTGACAAGGCTTCGGAAGTGGATGGGGGCTCCCCTCCAGAGTAAGGGTAAGCTCTAACCCAACTGTTTGAGACAGCTGGGTTATTTAGAGCAAGTGTAGGGCTCCAGTGTCCTTGGGAGCAGTGAGAGAGGCCACACCCACCAATCCTGGCACTGCTCTCATGCTGGTGATAGCAGCACAAGGATTGGTTAAGGCAGTTGGCTGGGTCCTGCGTCGGACTTCAGCAGCAGGAATAGGACCATGTACTTCCCGGAGGTGGCATTGTTAAAGGTAAGTGTTTTCTTTAAATTTCTACCCAGCACCTATTTGCCCGCATCACCACTCCCGATAGATGCCAACCGCTGCAACATTCCTTGGCAATGGTCCAGGAAAGTGTTGGTAGTCATCACTACTCCGAATAACGCCTTCTTTGTCAGATTTCTAAAGTATGAGGTGAGTCTACTCTTCAACCTGAAGACAGCCAATTCACATCCCCTACATTACAAATATTTTCTTTTTTTTAACCTCCCTCCTTCCCTCTCCAACATAACTAACTCCTAGGTTAGGGCTCCCCTTGTAAGTTAGGACTGTGACGAGAAAGGCAGGCAAGGCGGCAACGGACTGTTTGAAACCAAATGCCTAAAAAAGTAGATTTTATATACACTTGGAGCAGCTTAATTTGGCTGCTCCCTAACATGTTATATAGATTAGCACTTCTTTTATTTAGTTTGTTCTAACTTTTAATAAAATAGGGTGGATTTTGAATGTATTACTGAAATTCTCCATGATCAGCTCTGATAGAATCATTTAATGAGCGCATATTAATGTTGAAGATTTTATTTGAACTGTAGCTTGCTCACAATTATACAAATTATTTAAATATAACACAATTTTTTTTAACGATAATTTATTCTGCTGCATAATATTTCATACATGTATTCATTTTGAATGTGCTTGCACTTATATTCAAATGTCATAGTGCACTCTAAGTGCTGTGTTAACTTAGCGTAAGCAAAGGTCCTAAGCTTCTGAATATCAATGTTTAATTTTCACATGAGAGTTGCTTTGTTTGAATGTTCTCTCCTCTGCAGGTGCAGATAAAAGGCTTTGTTACTCAGGCAAGGCATTGTTTGTTTGTAGCAATAGTAGGGTACGGGAGGAATTTCTTGGCAAAAAGAAGACACATTAACGAGGTGGGAGACGAGTTCTCATGGCGGAGAGGGACGCTCAAGGACCTTGGAATGTGCCCCATCTAGAGTGTAGGAGAACAGCTGAATGTTGCAAAGTTATACCTAAGAGGATGGAAATGTACCGAAAGGTGACAACCTTGGTTACCTTGGATACTTGTGTGTTGATAGATGTTGTACTGTTAGTTATAGGGCAGAGCCCTTTAGGATTTCACGAGGTACAGACCACTGATGTGATTCTTCATGCCATACTTAGTAGGCTTGGAGTACTTTTACAAAAGACTCCCTCTGTGCTGAAACCTGTTCCTTGCTTCCCATTGCTTACTATGGGGTCCTGACCATAGTATAGAGTAAAATAATCCAGATTTTATCAGTAATACTAATAACTAGGTAGGTAATCAAATTCTGCAAATAAACCTCCAGATTATTTTCCTCATCTTTTTTTATTGCAGCCACTTAGGTTTTGCTGTGTTTCTTATTGTTTAGACTGAATGTTATTAGGAGGTTCGGATTCATTCTTGCGATACTATATTTCTATAATATGCTTCTGAGACTCATTTATATTAGTTTGTTTTTGAGTTTGTATTACAATCTTTTAACTTACTTTAGTAGTCTTAGCCTTATTGAGTGACAAATGCATTACACTGTTATTGGATTTTGTAACTTATGTTTACTCCCTCTTACCTGTCATGCAACTAATAAAGGTCCACCAACCAAGGAGAGGGAAACAGTACCAGAAATAGAGCATTCTCAGATGCTAGCTATGCAAGGATGGTTAGTTCTTGAGGTAGAGAAGTTACCGTAGACTAGTTTAAACCCATGACCCAGCCCCTAGAGTGTGCTTTTTTACTAGAGGATCAGCAAAGTGCCAGCGGTTTGGAGGAGAATGGTGGTAGCAGCGGAGGAGTATTTATAGGGTTGTGTTTTGCAGTGGTTTATACATAGCTTACGGGTTGTATGAAAATGATCTGATGTTTAGTGGAGTGTTTGAGTGTTATGTGAGTGTGGCATAAAGCTGAACTTGTTATCGGGTCCAACATGAACTAAGATCCCGGAAAGATATTAAAAGTGTATAAGACACTGTATTGTAATTTATCTGCTACGGTATGGTGGGGTTTGTCATGAGACATCAGGGATAGCCCAAATTATGTAATAGTGCAGCAAATGAATTTTATTACTATATCTCATGTATTATATCAAAAGGCTTTTAATTGATTTTTTTTGTGTTATTTCATATGTACTTTTATGGCTGTTTCTGACAGCTGAATAGAGTTTTATGAACGACAGCCCAATTGAGAAAGGGACTTTATTTCATTGTGTGAAATTGAGTGAGTGATTAGCTCTGTTAACCTTTTGTGCAGAGGGAAATTGTGCTGATCAGGGTGATTACCCACAGGTAGAAATCTCATTTAGAATGTGTGTTCAAATAGAAATATTTTTGGGGTGATTGCATTTCGTTGATTTCTTTAGAAAAGCAGACAATAGTTGTTGATGATTATTTGCATTACAGTTGTTTGCTTGTGTGTGTTGGTGAAGAGATTGTTCATGGAAATTGTAAAGGAGAGTGAGCCGCTGCAAGGAGTGATATTGATGTCATATTGTACCATGCTGAGATTGGTAGGTTGGTGTAAAGCTGCGCCGTTATTGGTCGTTTACATCATTGAGTGCTGAGCTAGTATTGGTCAGTGGTTTGGTACGAGAGGTTTAGAAGAAAAACATTGTTTTCGATTGAAAATATTCTGGTCTTTGTTGCTGACAAATTTGTTGGGAAAATGAAATGTTTTAGGATATTTCATGATTTAGTGAAGGAAGATTTGACAATACCCATCAGAGGGGGAGAAGAGGCACCGCCTGAAGATACGGCAGGTCATTATATATCAATGAATGTAGGGCTTCACACATGTATTTGGCTTAGTCAATGTCACAAGATCACAGAGGAAGACGGTGTAGTAGTGTTTCCACGCTATGGAATGTTTAATGTAAGACTCACCGAAAACCTGAGACGAACAATATACAAAATAAAACCCTTACCTAGATCTGCACAGTCTGAAGTGCTCAACACCCAAGAGTAAGCAGCGCATGCCAGAGAAAGGGAGAAATATCAGGGTAGAGCAAGAAAGGCACTGTGGACATATGTGGATGCTAGATGGAATGCAGAACAGGAAAGGTAAAAGACAGACATGATAAAAGGAGCGACGTTGTACCCTGTATTGACTGGATGAGAAAGTGGGACAGGGAAAAAGGAGAAGAGAGACAATTCCAAAGGATGAGGAAAAAGGAGAGAGGATAGTGATAGTGACACAAGTGATAGTCTTTCAGACCGTCCAGGATTTCGCGATTTGCAAAATAAATGCAAAATTTGCAGTTTTGTAAAAAGGCTGCGCTTTTTACAAAAGTGCCAGCGAAATTTGATGAATGGGACGGCAGGAGATCCCCCTTGCATGCTGTTACAAATATGATGAACATGTCATAACACCACACAGTCTAGCCATTTTATACAGCTCCACCAGACCAGCAAGGAACAGCAAACAGCAGTATATTGAGGATGGGAGAAGAAAACATGAGTCATATTAACAAGAGGGGGAGATAAAATTATCTGCACTTTAGCGTCCGTTTTTGGCCGAAAAGCGGCGATAATTTTATCGCAATATTAGCAAGGACAAGCTAGCGCGTGTTTCCGTGATTTAGCACCCGCTTTGCATCGCATCGTTAATGAGATGCAAAGTAGGCGTGCCTCAAGAGACTACATGGGAAAATATCACGACAGCAGCTTCGCGATATCTACAACAATGCCCCGGCCAGCGTAGCGATAAACAAAATCGCGCTAACCGGCCATTAACGCTGGATTTTAACGTCTGCTAAAATCCAGTGTTAGGCATACTTTGCATGGGAGGTGGAATGTGGGGTTACGACCACAGCGTCGTATCAGCAAGGTCATCGCTATTTTGCAGGGAACATCGCTGGTTTTCCAGCGATGTTAGGACATTTCCCTGCTATTGCTGGAATTTTCATCGCCAATGCGCTAAGCGTTGTAAATACAGCGCTAGCTTGGCAATGAATTCCAGCAATAGCCGGCGATAGGGAAACTCAAGCTAGGTGCGGCCAGCGATAATTATCGCTGCCGCTTGTTAATATGCCCCATGGTTATTTTGGTGGGTGCGTACGTGCAGTTTTGCCCATGGCAATAATGATCCTTGTATCATTCCTAGCCAAGAAAACATTGTTTCATAGCAAAAATTTTCTTGAGGGAAGCGTGCACTTAAGTGGAGACATGGGTCATCATCAGGACAAGGTAACTATGGACCATAAGAAAATGTTATTTCCAATTCACTTCGCACGAAAATTCAGGGCAATTGAACTTGCACAAAAAGTGATACTTGAAGTGATAGTTAAGTACATAGTCACCGTAAATCCCATGAACTATGTGGGCCCTGACTGATGCTGTGCCACTTATTACAAGCCTTCCACCACTGAACGATTTCACTCTTGTGCTACCTGCGGTTACCACATTATCTGTTCCTCTTGACAGATGTGGCCACTGTGTTGCAGCAGAGACAGGCTGTGTCAGTACTGGTAAGGCAGGCCAGGCTTTGACAAGTAGAATGGATAGCAAAGTGTGCGAAAAGCGAGGCAGGTAAGGCTGTGTGCAGGAAAAACAGGCCAGGCTGTGCTGGAGGACAGCAAGGCCAGATGAGGTGTGCCTGGAAAGACATGCAGGGCTCTGAGGGAAGGTGGGCTAGATTGTGCCCCAAGAGAAGGTCTTGTTTTTCCAGGACTGGGACCTCACCGGGTAAATTAGAGCCTGTAACATGTAACAATCCTAACGCCTTTTCATGTTAATAAACCCATCATTTTGCGAGTTTTATTTTTTACCTGTTTTATTGGGATTATGGACAGCATCGCAGATGATTCTAAGGCACAATTAAATGACTTTTTATTTTACTTTAAATGGTTCTAACTAGGCAGGAGGTGGGGTGGCTTTTGAGAGCAAAATATTCTGAGGTAATCACCTTGTTGCCTCATTCCAATTCCTGCAGGGTACCCAAATTGACTGTGAACTCTCAGAAATACGAGTGTTGTAGTAATTACTGCACTACTGAGCTGCCCCTCACAAATGTTTGCAGGTAATACCTGGTAGAATTCATATAGAAAAATGCATCATTCTTATCTTTTCAAACGTCAGAATAGGGACCAAACACGTGAATATGAAACCTTTTTTTATTTAGCACTTTGTGCAATGTCACAAATATCCAATTTAGGGGCTGATTAGAATGGCGGGCGGACTAATTTCCGCCCGCCATCCTCGCGGTGCTGGGACCGGCCGCCAGATGTGCGGCGGTCCCGCACCAGTAATTAGGATGCGCATTCCGTATTTCCAACATTGCGGCGGGTGCTGCTGTAAGCAACACCCACCGCAATGCTGAAATGGCATGTTGTGCATTGCCATGCACAACGTAGCAGGCACTGCGTGGTGCCTGCCACGTTGTGCATGGCAATGTAGGGAGGTACCATAGGGGGTACCATAGGTACCCCCCAAGTGCAGGCCCTCACCACCCCTGGGGCCCGCAACGGCCCCCAATGTAAATCTCTGCCAACCTTTCCATGGCGGCATCACCGCCATGGAAAGGCCTTGATTCACACCCATCCTAATATGGATGGCGGTGCCTGCTAGGCATCGCCACCATATTGAGGCCCAATTCCGCCCAGCCGGCAATCGGAATGATTGGCGACCGGCGGAAAAGTGGCAGATGCACTTTGCGTCTGCCGCGATACCCCCACCATTGTAATATGGCGGTGGTAAATTGGGTTGGGATGGTGGGCGGATCGCCATACTAATGACCCCCTAAGTGTACTCAGCCATTCGACCATGGAAGGATGAGAGGTACTCCTTTCCTTGCTGAGACATATGACTTGCATAAACCCATTCTGATTTAACCAGCAATGCCCTCCCACCAGCGCTCTAACCCATTCCCTTCTCATTTAATGCCTCGGAGACTAATCTTACACTGTCAAGTCTTGATCTGTGTAAAAAAGGTGTATGCGAGGCCTTACATCCATTTTAACCAGCAGTGCCTAGAATCGATCCACGGCGACCAGAACCATGCCACATTGTCAGGATAAAAAGTCACATCCACTGGCTCTAAGGGGGACTCATTAATGTCTTCTCTCCTTTTTTGAAAATCAAGCATGGGTCTTGCACTACTGGACACACTTTGGACACCCCTGAAATCTCATATAACAACCAGCAATAGTTTTCGTCCTCAGGACTACACATCTGGGTAAACATGGCCAAGTCCAGGATGAAACCCAGTCTACAATTTTTCAAAACAGTAACACATGGACTCAGAATGTAGTTGCAACAGCAAATACTAACCGATTTTCACGGACTTCTGTATTCCTCCACACAGACTGTACATTTCAGTGCCCATATTTCCATTGTACATGAGCGGAGCTGGGCTAGAGAAGTGATCAGAACTCCCATCACAGGGCTAAAGGCATGGCAACCCTAACTCGTGTTAGAGAGGTAATCCCACACAGTGAGCTGTCTTTGGGATAATTTCGGCCCAGGATGGCCTTATCATTGTAACTGACAAACTGCTGCAGTTTTTTTAATATGTGAGTTTGTAGGGCCCTGGTGGCCCTTCAACCAGCGGTCCGATCTCCATGCCAGACTTCTCGGGTATATCCAGGCAATCCTCCTGAGCCTAGACTGGGCAGGAGTATTACAGCAACTACAACTAGTCTACGAGACCAAACTATGGTCTTCTAGATGGGGGAGGTCATTCCAGCTAGGAAGATATCTGTTTATGGAAACTAAATCATGCATGTATTGGAATTATTGGGTTTGCAACTTAGTGTAATTTTGTTTTTCCTACATTTTTCACATAATTCTTGCATGCGGGTGGCCAGTGAGGGTAGAAGGTCACACAAACCACCCAATGTAATCCCGCATGATTTTTTTACCAATGAGCAGTCCTTAATTAATTGGTATACAACCCCTGAAGTGTAATTTCTGTAACAGGAATGATGTTTATGAGAAGTACACGTCATGCAAGTCAACACCTGCACACCCCTAGTCACCTTTACTGCAACTAGCTCACCAGACTAGCATGGAAAGAGCTTATAGGAGGGGGGGAATTGCATAATAGCAAAAAAGTGCCACAGAAATGCAGCAAAAATCCCAAATTTGTGCCACAAAATTTCCATATTTGTGCCGAAGAAATTGCTAATCCATGCCGCAATATCCTGGGGGTCTGGTCTTTTGGATGTGTTACTGTCAGAACCTTCACCTCCATACAATGAGCATCACATGATGAGTGGGGAAGGCGCTAATGTGAGGGGTCCGACGGAAGTGGCTACAGGTGGATCTTGAAAGAAATAATGGAGAGTCCCTGTAAATCACCAATTATGGGCCTGCAGAAGCCAAGAAATAAGTACTGCATCATGCAGGACTTGAAAAGACAAATAACATTGTGATTCCTTGCAGTCCCGTGGTACCGAATCTAGCTGCAATTTTATTCCAAATTTCATGTGAAGAAGAATGGCTCACCGTCATTGACCTTTGTTAGGCATTTTTCTTTGTACCATTGCATAAGGACAGTCGGTTCCTCTCCACTTTCTGGTTCAGCAGCCGTGTTTTGGCATGGTGCGGAGTTCCTCATGGGTACATGGAGTCGTCCATCTTCAACCAGATCTTGAAAAAGAATCTGCAATCTTTGATCATGCCCTGAAATTCAGTGTTTGTCCAGTGCATTGACATCCTACTGATCACACCAAATACTCACAAAGCTTGTAAGATTGTACTTTTGCCTTACTGAACCATTTGACTGAGAATGGACATAAAGCGTCCCCAAACAAGTTACAGTACTGTTTGACAGAGGTCCTGCATATAGGACGTCACATTGTGAGAGGTGCAAGGAAGGTGTAGCAGGAAAGAATATCGACAGTAATGTAGATGAATCTGCTAACGACTCAGAAGGAAGTCAGGATGTTTTGGGGGATGGTAGGCTACTGTGGCCAGTGGATACCCAACTTTTCCCTAGTGACTAATCCTTTACAGAGCCTGAAACACAAGGATGTGTCGGATCCGGTGCCCTGGGACAATGACTGTTTGGTTGAGGTCCTAGAGTTGAGAGAAAGCCTCTGCCACGCCCCAGTGCAAGAAGTGTCTGATTAAAACAAAGCATTTTTACTTTTCTGCAGTTTGAGGGAGAGCTGCACTCTTTCAGTATTGACACAGATTCATGGGGTGCCAGGAGGCCTGTTGCATATTCTTTGGCTACATTAGATCCTGTAATCATAGCGAAGCCTGGATGTCTGAAATTCATGGCAGCTATAGGTGTCCGTATCGAGAGGTATGAAAAAATTGTAATGGCTCACTGGTTGACTGTCTATGTTCCCCACTCTGTTGAAATGTTGTTGACTGGAACACGTACACAGCACCTGATGGATAACCTCCTTACTATGAACAAGTTATTCTGGTGGCTGAGAACGTTATGTTAAAACGGTGTGCTGTTCTGAACCATGCTACTTTGTTGCCTCTTCCTCAGGGCCGGACTGGCCATAGCGGGCACCAGGCATTTCCCTGGTAGGCCGCTAGGGTTGGGGCGGGTTTTGGGCCTGTTTTTGTTTCTGGGGGTCTGCAATATCGGCCCCCTGTAACAAAATCGCCCAAAACCATCTGTCGCAAACTGCTCAGCTGGACTCCCCCTCACCCCAGGGGGGTCCAGCTGAGCAGTTTGCCAGGGCCGGTTTCTGTTCCCAGTCTGACCCTGCACTTCCTGATTGTAATGTTGGTTCTAATGAAGTAGAACATTACTGTTTCGGTGTTACTGAGCTATGCACCAAGCCGAGACCAGATATACAAGATGAACCACTACCTGAATCTGGCAACGCCTTGTTTGTGGGTGGCTCATGTTTACAACACCAGGAGGGAACTTTAAGGGCTGCTTATGCAGCCTTTACTATCTCAGAGGTAGTGGAAGCTGCCTGGATATACGAAGTGTTCTCCGCTCAGGTAGCTGAATTGATGTCCTTTAAAAGATTGTGCTGTGTTTCATATCAGCTGAAGGTGACAATTTTTGCTGATAGTCAGTATGGGTTTAATGTGGTGCATGACTTTGGACAGTTATGGTTTCAGAGGGGGTTCATGATCTCGTCAGGTTCCCCCATTTGTAATGGAAAACAAATACGTAAGCTGTTGGAGGCTTTGCAGTTGGTAAACGAGTTGTGGTTGTGAAATGTTCCTCACATTGCAAAGGAAATGATTATGTGACTGTTGACAACAGATCAACTCGCAAAATATTGTACTCATAATGCTTGGACTTTTAATGGAGATTATACCAATGAAGGAGCTGACGAAACCAATTACAACCTTTTGCTAATAGTTGCCGACACTTGAGAAGTTAAGTGGTTACAAGGAGAAGTGACAGAGACAGAGCAACAGAATTGGGAAAGGGCAGTTTGTGTAAAAAGAGAAGATGACATTTGGGTTTTTGGAGATGGAACACTTGTGTTGCTTAACAGTTTGTTGCCACCTTTGTCTAGGCGTTACCATGGACCTGTGCATGTAGGAGGAGATGCCAAGGTTAGGTTGTTTTGGCAGGCGTGGTTCAATCCCAAGTTCAGATTGATGGCAGGAGTGTGGGGTCATAGATGTGTTGTTTTCCAACAAATGAATGTGGGGAAAAGGACTGAAGTTACACTGAGTCACATTGAGAGGTCGGAAGGTCCCAACAAGGATGCAGCTGGACTTTGAGATGCCTGTGTGCAATGGGCAGAGATACGTCTTTGTGGTGGTGTGCATTAGTTTGCTTTGGGTTAAAGTCTACCGGACTAGAAGGCGCGATAGCCTCACTGTAGGTAAGCTGTTGTAGAGGGAACTTATCCCCGGGTTCGGATTTCCGATGTCTCTGGAGTCACACTGAGGAACTCATTTTAATAATGAGGTTCTGAGAATGTTGTGCACAGCATTGCAAGTGGAGCAGAGACTACATTGCAGTTATCGGCCTGAGGCTTCTGGCATTGGGGAGCAGGTCAATGGAATGCTGAAGTACAGATTGGCAAAAGTGTGTGCTTCAATATCTCTGAAATAGCCTGATGCTTTGACTCTTGTGTTTATGATCTTCACAGTGTCACTGGTCGAGGAACCAGACTGTACCCTCATGCAAATATTATGTGGAGGGCTATGCAATTACCAGATGTGCCTAGAAATGTTCTTGTGACTATCACAGATGATCTGATTTTGGACTATTACAAGGGATTGGCTGACATGGTGCGTTGTGTGCCGCATCAGGTTGATGCTGCCACAGCCCTTCCTCATCAGGAGCAGTGCCATTACTTGGGTCCTGGTGACTGGGTCTCGGTGAAAAAGCATGTTCAGAAGAATTGCCTGGAACCTCCTTGGTATGGGCCTTACCAGATGATCCTTGTCACCTCAACTGCTGTGATGTGTGGAGGCCTCCCTAACTGGGTGCATGCTGTCCATACTCGCAAAGTTAAGTGTACCCTTGATAAATTACAGCACTGCTCTCTGAAGCGCCAGTGGTGGTTGAGCGGCCATGGGAGCAGGTTAGTCAAGCTGTAGGGGACCAGCCAGAGCCTGGAACAGAGTCAGACCCTAACAAAGGACCTAGTGTTGTAGAACCTCAAGTAGCAGCAAGGAAACGTTGACCCAGAAGGCATGAACGAGAGAGACTGAAGTTGCCAACCAAACGTGAACTTCCAGCTATTCTTGACATGTCTGAAGAATCCTAACTGAGTGATGAGGAGGGAGGAGGGCCTGTTTTCAGGCGGTCAAAGCAATCATGGTTTCTTTGTAGGAGATATTCTTCCCCTGAGTGGACATACTTTGCTGCAAATGTCAGAGAGAGATAATTTGGAGAATTCTGGGACAATATTGGCAGCTTGTTTGCAATTACCTGACTTCACATATAAATTATACCTACTAATAGACCTTCCTATTCCCACAAGAGTTGGCCATGTCAGACATGTTGTCCTGGATATAATCAATTTTCCTGTTTTGGACCCAAGTGAATTTCCTGTGGCATTGAATGAACTGTGTCGTTCTATTTTGGAAATCATTTTCTACAGACTACTTGTCACCGGAACACTGGGACTAACAGATAATAATAAGAGACCTTTACAGAATGCTTGAAAAAAACAATAAGATTACCTAGGCCCGAGTAGAAGAAGAATACATTCAGGGTTACTTTGAGAAGAACATGGAGAAGGGCTAGGGAAGTCTCGCAAAGATTTGTATGTAGCACTGTTACACATCAAGAAATTGTGTTTTCTTTTGCACAGGTGCAGACCAATTGAGAAGACTCTGCTGCTGCTATTCTCCACCCACACTCTGACATTAGTAAAGTTATTGAAACTAACTCATATTATCGTAGACATAGGTACGTACTAGGGAATACCTTGTTAATTACCATTGTAGCAGTAATTGTGCTGCTTCTAGGGTTTTACTCCCCTGTATCTAATGCTGTAGAGGAGAAGATTCAGTCTAAATTAGGGCTGGGCAGAGCTCGCACAGCATCACTGCGCAGAATTCTGCGGAGTTCCATGAAAACTCCGCAAAATTTCGCTGAGTTCTGCGAGCTGGCAGAGTATTGCTTGGCCACTCAACGGTCCATGTTTTTTTCTCTTGCTAGCCTTCCTTTCTGCCCTGTAAATGCGCCCATTAGAGGGGATTACGGACCAGCGCAGCCCTCCGTTACTAAAGGTGACGTCCTAATGAAAATTAAACCCCTTCAGAATCAATTACCACTTCAACTGTCGTTCATTTCCACCCCATGGCAGAGATAAGCCTTATTCACAGTTCACACCCCATGTAACAATAGAGGGTGTATCCGTACCCTCAACCCCACATGTGTGTGAAGTAATTTATCTCACTCCATCCTCCCAGGTGATAAACAAGTCTCGTTATTTATGCCATACCAAATACTGTATGAAACAAGATATCATTATTGCTACACTAATAGGTTTCTGTAGAGCTGTGCCCAGCAGTAGTACTCACTGTTCTTACACTGCTGTGTCTGGCTCATAGGGGGCCCCAAGGATCTCGTATTCTTGTTAAGAATGCCCCTGGCACGGGCTTTGCTGCAGATGGAGTGTAGTCCTTGAAATAATAATAAATAATAAAGATATTTGTATAGCACACAGCTACCCCAAATGGGGTGTCCCGGCGCTAGTACGGACAGAAGTAGAGATAGTGGTCAGTATAAATTTAGTCATTGCGACTAAAGAGGCAGGTTTTCAAATCCTTTCTAAATTCCTGTTCGGACTGCAATGCGCACAATTGAGGAGGTAAGTTATTCCAGCATTTAGAGGTCCCCACCTCAAATGTCCTTCCCCCCATTCTGGTCTTTGCGAACCGGGGGGTGGTAAGGTATCGTTTGTGAGAGATCTGTTCTGCTGGTATCGTTTGTGAGAGATCTGTTCTGCTGGTAAGTACGAAGTCTCTTCCTCAAGTAGTTTGGCCCCCTACCTTGAAGTGCCCGAAAGGCAAACGTAAGGGCCTTAAATTCGATGCACTGGCCACAGGTAGCCAATGCAGCTGTCTCAGGTAAGGGGAAATACGTTTGCGAAGAGGGACCTTGCAGACCAGTCTGGCTGCTGAATTCTGCACTATCTGGAGCCTACGGATCAGTCCAACTGGCAGATCTATGTAGAGACCGTTAGCTAATCAAGATGGGAGGTGATTAGGGCATGAACAACAGTTTTGCGTGCTGACTCAGGCAAGAAGTCAATTTATTTTCTAATGATTTTTATCTTGCCAAAGCAGGCTGCGGATACCTGTTGGACATGGGTAGCAAGGGACAGATCTTTGTCCCACCTGACTCCTAGATTTTTAACTGAATCCTTAGGTGTAGGGGGATCCTAAATCAGCTGGCCACCATAATGCTGAAAGGGTACTACAACCTGATTAAAAAACAGGACCTCCATCTTGTCAGCATTAACTTTTAGGAAATTAGTGCTCATCCAGGCAGAAATGCTTTTTAGGCACACTTTAAGAGAGTCAAAAGAAGATGCCGTCACTCCACTGAAGGTAAACATCAGTTGAGTGTCGTCGGCGTAAGAGATCACCTTGATCCCAGTGTCGGCAATGAGCTCCGCAAGCGGAGTCAGATAGATGTTGAAAAGTAGCGAGCTCAAGGCCGATCCCTGTGGTATCCCCCACTTTATTGGTTTCACGGGGGAGGTGAAAAAATGTATCGAAACCTGTTGTTCTCGGCCATGTAGGTAAGGCGAGATCCAGTCAAGCGCAGTCCCTTGGATGCCAATCCGCTTAAGACGATCCAGTAAGATGGAATGGGACACCATATCAAACGCTGCTGACAGGTCGAGAAGCACCAGCATGACTGCAGAGTCACAATACACCGCCCATCGAATGGCATCTGCCATCTCAATCAGCGCTGTTTCTGTACTGAAGCTAGGGCGGAAGCCGGACTGGGATTCATGCAGTACGCCATTGGACTCAAAGAAAGCTGCCAGCTGATGCTGAGCTAGCTTCTCTAGTACTTTAGCAGGGGCAGGCACCAGGGAAATGGGCATATAATTACAAGTGACTGCAGGGTCAGCATTGACTTTCTTTAGAATGGGAAGGAGAAAAGCAGCCGGCCATCCTTCAAACAGAGTAGGGCACAGAGCTGTGGGTGGTGGCTGTTGAAATTGAAGAGGAAAAAGAAGGAAGCTGCAACTGCTTCAGTTCCTCATCATAGCAGAAGTCTGTTCCCAGGATGTTGAGGTAGAGGGCGAGCCCCAGGGTTCAGCACAGCAGCTACGCAATCATCTCTGTTCTTCTCATGCTCCAGGTGACCGGCTGCTGATCCCGCAGCCTCAGCTCTGGGGGTGAGAAGCAAATCCAGCCAGTGTGTGAGAGCTGCACCGGCTCCAGACCCTGCTGTCCTCTGTGCCGAATGGCGGAGCTGCTGCTCAAACCTCCATTCCGCTGATCATAGTGCCACTGCCTCCAATATTTGCAAGCTGCTGTGCCCTATGGTATATGCAGGCAGTTTATCAACTTCAAGCATATGAGGGGCTACATTAGAGGATGAATCAGCCCAAGAACCTGCTACCTGCCCTTGAGCCAGGTCACATGCAGAAAAAAATGAATGAAATGAAAGTAACATGATGTCTGATGTGATGACCAAGAGTAGAAGGAGCACACATGGCCACTGATCTGTGCATGCACCTGTTCTGCACTCCTATACGAAGACAAGCTGATGACGTGGTCCCATTGAAGCCGGTTAATGCCGTGCACAGTGCGCAATATCTAAAGTAGGAGTGAAGGCGCCAGTAAACTCTGCTCCGCCAGCAGCAGGGTGAGTCCTTGTCGAGTTCCACCAGCAGAGTGGAGCTTAGGGCCCACCCCTATTCTAAACCCAAATCATCACCTGTGGCTGGTATAAACTTTTATTCAGTAAGTGATTCAGACTTACATACTTATAAAGAGGAGTTGCACGTTAAACGCATATACTAGATTACTTTATGAATATGTCGAAACCATGGATGCAAGGGATTTCTACATTTGTATGCAATTGCCTGTGTCAGTGGTTGAAGGCATCACTTACCACCATATACCTTTAATGCATTGTGTTTTTTGTAGTCTAGTACTGAGTCTTTTCTATAAGCAGAGCCAGTTTCAGTATTATTATTCAAATTGTGATTTAGTTCTATCAGATGTCCCTATGTTTAATCATTTGAATCAATATTCAATATTCACAAATAAGTGACACTGTTCAAAGATACTTTGTGTCCCTGTCAAAACCTTAGACACAATCTAAACTCATCAAAATAATTTGACTTGTTTGTTGACGGATGTGAAAAAGATGTGTATAGATTTATTAGAAGATAGGTTCCTAGCAGTATTAGCTAATATCACAGAATTAACCAAAATACTCAATTGGTTACGAGATGAGGTGTAACATCAAATGGCAGGAAGTACAGGGGCATTATCCTTAGATTGGCAACATACAGGGAAATGATGTATATGAAATGAGAAGAATGAGTTGGACACTTTCTTTGTAGGGAAGAGTGAATGCGATCACACTTTTGAAGCTAGAGCATGTTGGGAATAATACCTAGATGGAGACGACCCTGCGATTCCTGGAGTTTACTTTATTTGTGGAAAAAAATATATATTTCAAATTGGCCAGAAAATGGTATGGCCCATGTTATTTAGTTGTAGTCTTTCCTAAGATATAGTATGTGCAGAATCTTGATCATCCTGTATGGGAACAGAATAATATACCCAAAAGAGGAGCCAGTGCAGGAGACATTGTTGTAGATATATTTGGCACAATTTTTCCAAATGTAGGGGTGATACCAAATTATATGAAGATTAGAAAGTTGTCCTCTGTATTTGTTAAGCTGTCTACTACTACAACAGGAGCTTGTTTGTGGATAATGAAATGGTTGCTATTAGGTCCATGGTTTCGCTGAATAGACTTGCGTTAGACATCCTGTTTGCAAAGGAAGGTGGGGTCTTCTGAATTTTGAAAGTTCAGCAGTCTTGCTCTTTTCTTCGGGATAACAGCAAGGATTTACAGAAATATATCAAGAATATTACTGATTTGCAGAGAGATCTGAGTGGGGTGACAGCAGCAGGTGCATGGTAGGAAATTAGAAATGGATTGAGTGCAGTTGGAAATTGTTTTGGAAATTTGGTAAGTGGAATAGTGGCTTCTATCTTGAAATCTCGTGATTATTATGCTTTGTGCAATCATTGTAATGGTCTGTTTTAAGCTGTAGCAAAGGGTGAAAGCAAAGAAGGGAGTGAAGAGAAAGAGATCTGATGTGGAACTTGAAGAGAAGCATAGCAATTATTATTATGATATGAAAAGTCTGGAAGAACCTATACAAAAGGCAATGAAGACCACAAGATTTTAAAATGTTATCTGATAAGATTGATAGATTATCTATAGATTTCTCTGCGATGAGTACTTGCTTGCATGACACCATACCAGACCTGACCCAAGTAGTAAGCCAAAATTCGTCCTTGGTTGACCACTGGCTTATGAACTGTCTGGAGACAACTCTACCTATGACAAACAGGTCCGCACAGAGAATTCATCCTCCTGCCTTATGGTGTATTGAAGCCCTCCGTCTAGAGAAAAAGCACTGCAAGGACTTAGAAAGAGCATGAAGAAAGTCCGACCATAAGGGTCATAAAGCAGAGTATAAAGCAGCACTGAAATATTTTCATAGATGCTGCAAGGCCAGGGCAGCTTACAAGCATCTCAAAACTGCCCTAAGACTCTCTTTACTGTGATCAAGGAGCTATCAGACCCTAGCGAATTCCCTTCAGCACCTCTTCTATCTCCAACCTAATGCCAAGAATCGGCACACTTTTTGTTAAAAAGGTGGCTGATATTCAGCTCCACCTTACTAAGGTCCCCACGTTAAATGCACAGGGCAGCAATGCCTTTCCCAGCAGTGGCACTTTAGATCTCGCACTTAGAAGTAAAGATAAGCTTGCTTTGATTACCCGCTCTTTCCCCAAAATGGAAACATTGTCCTAGCTGGATACCACTCAGTTCCTGAGTTTACTGTGGTCTATTAAATCAGGTTCTCCGCTCAACCCACTTCCTCCATCCCAAACGTAATCTCTTTGATTTGGACCTCCTACAGATTGTAGGTGAATTGTATAATTCCTCTCTATGTGAGGGTTTTATCCCTTCAGATTGGAAGCATGCCATGTTCTTACCGCTGCATTAAAATCCTACCCTTGATTCCACCATCTGGTCCAATTTTAGACCAATCTCACTGCTGCCCATCTGTGCCAAATTTTGGAGAAACACATGAACTGGCAGCTTACCTCCTTTATTGAAGATCAACATTGTTCTCCATTCTTCACAGTCCGGCTACAGTGTAGGGCACAGTACTGAATCCACCCTCCTAGGTGTCACTGAACATATGAGATGGCTCCTGGATGAGGGTGGGACTGCTGCACAGATACTATAAGACCTCAGCGTGGCTTTTGACACTGTGTACCACTCCATCCTCCTTGAAAGGCTTCTGACACTCGGGCTCCAGGGTACAGCTTTGGCAAGGATGACATCGTTCCTAGATTGCACTCATTTCAGGTCTTCTCTGACAGTGCTAGATCTGAATGATATGCCCCCACTTCTGGAGTGCCCCAGGGCTCGGCCCTAACTCCGATGCTCGTCAACATATACGTGCTCCCTATTAGCTGATGTGGTTGACAGACTAACTTGGTTCTCGTATTCAGACAACACACAAATTAATTTCTCTCTCATCTGCTCAGGGTTATAGCAGTGAAGCCCTAAAGCAGGACTTCTTCTTGGATGGGGAACAACGCCCCTCAAACAAAATGGTGAGAAAACTGAGGTCATGGATTTTGGCAAAAATCCTTGACTCTGGGGGCAGCTTTGGCTGGAGATTCCTAGAATTCCCCCAAAATTCTCATCTAAGGTAAAGAACCTTGGCTTCTGGCTAGACGAGTGGCCATCAATGAAACCCCAGGTAGCCAAGGTGACCTCTATGTGCTTTGGTGTGATGAGGTGTCGAGGAAGATCATTGCTGTAATTCCACCATCAGCACAGAAAACTGCTGTCCAAGCCCTGAATCTCTCTAGAATTGATTAAGGTAACATCTTGTACCTGGGAGCAGATAAGATAACCATCAGGTGCCTACAGATTGTCCAGAATGCCACTGCTTGATTACTCTGCCACTATCCAAAGTGTTCTTCTGTGTCACAACTCCTACATGAGCTTCACTGGTTGCCCGTCGACAAGCTCCTACAGTTTAAAGCCCTGTACGATATGCACAAAGCCCAGTTAAGGATGGGTCCACTTTCTATTCAAGATCTGATGATGCCCTATCAGCCCGCACGCACACTTCGATCTGGCAATCAGCCTCTTTCCAAAGTGCTTAGAATCCATCTGGCTCATACACTTGACTGCTCCTTTGCATATCTAGGTCCAAAGCTATGGAGCGACCTTCCGGAAGCCTGGCAAAGCTGTCCCTCTCTCACAATGTTTCAAAAGACCTTCAAGAACTGGTGACTCTAATCTTGAGTGCTGATTGTTCTACCTCTTTTAGTGCCGGGAAACCCCTAGTGGTAGCTGCACACTTTACAAATCACAATAATACTAATTAATGTGATGGCTTGACTCGCCATCAGAGGGGAGAGTGGAGCAGCTTAATTTGGCTCCTCCCTTACATGTTGCTTCTTTACGTTGTTTAATATAGATTAGCACTTCTTTTATTTTGTAATCAACTAGAAGGGATTTCAGATGAGTTACCGAAAATGCCCCATGATAACACTTGATAGAATAATTTGATGAGTGCATATTAATGTTGAAGATGTTATTTGAAATGTAGCTCTTACAATTATACAAATGATTAAATATTTTGTATCCGTGATTTATTCTGCTGCCTAATATTTCATACATTTATTAATTTTGAATATGCATGCACATATATTTAAATGTCATAGTGCACTCTAACTGCAGGGTTAACTTAGCGTAACCAAGGGGGGCGTGGCCAAGCCGGTGACTAAAATGGCCACCTGGCGCTAAAGCTCTGATAAGCTTCCCGGCTTCCTAACGTATTCCAGCAACTGGCGCCGACATTACACCACAAACATGCTATGAGGAGTAGCGGAAGATGTGCTGACCCCGCCGATCCAACAACAAAGCCGCACAGTGCCTGAGAACATCTACGGTGAAAACGGGCCGGTTCAGAGGCGTGGTGAGGCCTGATACGAGCTCCACGCACGGCCTCCTTCCTGGTGGGCGGGGCCTGCATGGAATGAAGATCTGAGCTCGTGATCAGGCCTGACGCCGCTGCCAGCCACTGACTCTGGTGAGAAGCACTGCGCCCCCTCCTTTTTTCATCTCCGCCGCCTTGAACTGTGACTGGCTGCCGGAAAGCGACACGCAACCCCGCAGTGGCGCAGTCGGGTCTGGGCCGCGGCCACCTGCCTGCCCCAGCACTGTGCATCAGACCTGCATGGGAGAAGTGCTGGCCGAGACGTCCTGCGCCATCCCATCTGCAGACCAGCAGGCGATGTCTCTGCCGTCTCTCACCTAGATCGCAACAGCCGTGGGTGCGGGTTGCAGCAGGTTGGGGGGCGTGGTGGCTCCCGCCCCCCCTCTTGCACTCGTGAACTGTGGATGAAACCACCTCTTTCCACACCGGGGCATCTCCTTAACAATTATTTGAGCCTCTGGCTGCGGCTCCAACCCCTACACTGCTGCCAGATGAGACACATCCTTGGGCCCACTTCCATTGCTCCGTGGATTGCTGATGCCTAAACCTACATCCTGATCCCATGCGAAGGGCGTATCTCTCTCCATCAACCCATGCTTATCGCGCCTGAGCCCCCGAGATCTCTGGGGGCTCTCCTCGCAACGTGGACACCGCTGTCTGTATTAGCACCCGCGGACCCAGTATATATGCACACGTCACAGGGGTGATCCTCCCGCCTGGTCCCGGTCACCATCTGCGCCACTTCCTGGCTGATAGGGCGCTCGATCCGCCCTCACCTGGCATTTCCTTTACAATGACAGTTCATTCAGCGGAGCCTGGTGGGTCACGGCAACACTGCTCTGACACGACATGGGCTGCAAAGATCCAAACAAAGAACGCTACCATTTGAGAAAATGGTCGACACCGACCCAGAGCATGATCCAGCCAAGGCAGAATCCACGCAAAACTCAGGGCAGGGAGACGGCGCGTCAGATGTGAAGACCTCTCTACTCCAAGAGATGAGAGCCGGCTTTAAAGCGTTAGACAGCCGCTTTGACTTGCTTGACAAAAATATCTAAAATCTCTGCGCTAAAATCCAGGTGCACAACAGACAGCCCGATGTAGCAGAAGCACGCATCTCCGACATCGAGGATGGGACTGCGCAATCTGCTAAACGTCTGGAAAGGGTTGAGCGCATTCTAAAGGAGGTGGGCAGCAAAAATGAGGATCTCGAAGCACGCAGCCGTCGCAATAATCTGCGTATTCTTGGTGTTCCGAAGGCAACCCCCACTGGCCGCATGGATTATTCGTAGAGACTTTGTTACTAGGGCTGTTCGGCAAAGATTCCTTTACTCCTGGCTTTGTCATTGAGAGGACACACAGATCATTGGGACCTCGCCCCAGCCCCGGTCTTCCGCCCAGACCCATCGTGACACGCGTCATGAACTTCCGGGACAGAGATGCAGCGCTTCACCTGGCCAGAGAGAGAAGAGACGTTGACTGGCAGGGCTCAAAGTTGTCCTTCTATCCAGACTTTACGGCCATGGTGCAGGACGCACAGCGTAAATTCAACGGGGTCAAAGCCACCCTGAGGAACTTGGGGCTACGATACGGTATGCTGTACCCTGCCAGGTTGAAAATCGACGTGGACGGCAGGGCCCGAATCTTCGAGAACCTAACAGAAGCGCAGGAGTTTTGCAGCGTCTATAAACAGAACAACAATCCTTCCACCAGGGCGGGGTCTGGCCCTTCCCCTCCACACAGTGGTTCCGATGTAAGTGGCGATCTGTTTTCCAGTGCTGGCACGGGATGATCAGGCAACCTGACTCACACCAACTTGTTTCAATGTTATATTGGGAATACGTTCTATAATCCTGCATTGTTATTGCAATTAGCCGGAGGCTTGCCGGGGCGTTTCCGCCCCCCATGGTGTATCCTTTGAGCTTGGTTTGGTTCACTCTGGGGTACTGTTTTTTGGGACTATCATTCAAGCGTAAAGCAATAAGCACTTCATGTTACTTATTATTTGGGGAATGGCCCTTCCCGGTTGGGGTTTGGCTGGGTGGGGGGAAGAGGGAGGGTTGCTCTCATTTGAAATCCGTGTCTATTGGGACATGCCAAGTCGTTCACTGTTGATCATTGTTGTTCGTTGTCGCTACAATACTGTGTTGAAAATGCTGTACAATATGTATGGCCAGGTTTGGTAATATAGAGGGTCCCTCCGACCTCTCCCTAATGTTTTGGAATGTAAGGGACCTTAATAACACCCGGAAACATAGGCAGGTGATCCACTATTTATTGAGATACAAGATAGACATTGCTGATTTACAAGAGACACACCTCCCCAAAACAGACGCGGCACACTTTGGAGCTAGCTGGGGTGCACATAGATATTTTGCTAATTATAGCAATTACGCACGGGGGACGGCCATTTTAATACATAAGAGAGTTCCATTCCGCTTTAGCTCCCTGCACCAGGATGGCGAGGGAAGGTACCTTGGAGTATCTGGGACCCTAATGGGTAGGAATGTTACATTGCTTTGCGTATATGCCCCTAACACTGATGTCCCTGATTTCTTTCACACCCTTCACTCACAGCTCATGAGGCTGGAGCCACAGATGTTGCTTGTTGGTGGGGATTTCAACCTATTACTCAATCCTGAGATGGATAGCACCTCTGTGTCTTCGGACTCTAAACCACGTGCCCGCCGTGCATTTCGAGAGCTCTGTGACCGGTTCACTCTGTTGGACGTCTGGCGCAAACGTAACCCCAACACCACAGAATATACCCACTATTCAGGCCAACACAACACCTGGTCGGGTATTGATTTCTGGTTGCTCTCCCCAGATATTTATGGCTGGTGCACATTGGTTGAGACCCTCCCTAGGACTTACTCAGACCACTCCCCAGTTGCACTACATCTTAAGATCCCCCGCCCTGAGGGCTTTGAACGACAAGGCGGTTCCCAGCCGCGCCTTACATGATGAAGTGTTCAAGGAAGAGATACGGGAGGCCATGGAATACTTTGCCATCAACACTGGCTCAGTGGACTTGTGGGTGGTTTTGTTGGAGGATTTTAAAGCTGTTATTAGGGGTACGTGCATAGCTAAACACGTAGGTGTCCTCAGAGACCTGTGTAACACATTGGCACGTCTTGAACGGGACCTCAAGGCACTAAATGGGGCTTCCACACATCACATACAACCCACTTACGAAGGCAGACAATTGGTTCTTCTGGAAGAATACAGGGAAACTGCAGACCAGGAAATTTTATTCTTGGGGAAATACCAGACAGCTAGATGGTACGGCGAGGGTGAGAGACCTGGCCCAACTCCTGAGTCTGCCAAATCACAAGACCTACATCACTGAATTACACTCCCCAATACGCACACGCATAACTCCACGACGGACATTCAAAACAAATTCTTGGAGTACTTTTCCACTCTATATTCCACCATTCTGGGGAACAATCATGAGGCACAAGAGGGTTACCTAGACGAGATAGCCCTAGTTTATCTCGAAAAATGCATGCAGAATTTTCTAGCAGAACCCATCTCTGTTGCAGATGTGATTGACGCCATAGACACTATACGTGGCTCATCGGCCCCCGGATTAGATGGCTTCTATAAAGAGTACAAGAATCTCTTGGCCCCAAAACCTATTGAGGTATATGCTGAGGCTTTGAAGGCACAAATCCTTTCCCCCACTCTCCGGGAGGCTGTCATAATCCTACTCCCTAAACCTGGCTAAGACCCCACGCAATGTGGTTCTTATCGGCCGCTATCCCTCCTAAATTTAGATTATAAAGTACTAGCCAATCGGCTGTCCCAATTAATGGAATTCATCATTTCTCCTGCTCAATCCGGTTTTGTGCCCCATCGCTCCACCTCCCTAAACCTCCGAACACTTTTCTCGGTTATTAATAGGATTAACCGAGACACGCCGGCAGCAGCCATTCTTCTAGACACAGAGAATGCTTTTGATTCACTAGAATGGCCCTTCTTTCTCTCTGTCATGCGACGCATGGGCATGCCCATGGGTTTCATCGCTACAACATCGTTATTGTATAATAAACCGACAGCCAGGCTACGTTCAAATGACACACTCTCCAGTCCCTTCCATGTAACACGACAGGGCAGTCCATTGTCCCCCTTATTATTCATTCTGGCCATGGACCCCTCGATACATCACGTTCAAGAACGGCACCTACAAAGGGGCCTACAATTCAACACCGGCCCCCTCCTCATTTCACTATATGTGGACGACCGATCCTGTACATCCAACACCCCCAAGATAACCTAGATGAGTTGATCAGAGAAATTTAGATTCAGACGTTTCTCTAGATTAGGCATAAATTGGCACAAATCCCTCATATTCCCATTGACAGTCAGCACAAAGCAGTGTGACTGTGAATTCCTCCTAGAGTGATGCACAGATTCAGTTAAATACCTAGGAATCCATATCCATTTAGACACTGCCCAAATACTAAGGGGCAGATTTACAACGTCTGGCGCATCTCTGCAAATCAGCAGGGATGCGCCAGAACAGATGCGTCACGGAATCCCCCCCTTGCGTCACCACAGATGCGTCGCATTTACAATGCGGCGCACCATGGTGCAAGGAGGGGCAGATGTGTGCGCATCTTGTGGTGTACGGGCGGCACATTGCTGGAGTCGCAAGCGAGACGCAACTCCTGCAATGCACAGGGGCAGCCCATACTTAACGTGGTGCGTCACTCCTTACGCCTGCTTCAAGCCGGCGTAAGGATTTGACGCAGCAACGTCGTAAAACTGACTGAGTGAAATCTTGTAGATATCACTGCGTCAGTTTTACGAGGATTTCCTGCGAGGGAACGCCCACCCTGAGACAGAACGCCCACATGAAACCTGACGCAGGTTTCATGTGGCGCAGGGCTTTACAACGTGACGCATCTGCCTAGATGCGTCACATTGTAAATAAGT
This sequence comes from Triturus cristatus, assembly GCF_964204655.1. Taxonomy (NCBI): domain Eukaryota; kingdom Metazoa; phylum Chordata; class Amphibia; order Caudata; family Salamandridae; genus Triturus; species Triturus cristatus. The sequence goes on along the minus strand of NC_140587.1, from coordinate 942,787,681 downwards.
CGCAACATGGCGCATGGTTTACGCCACCGCTGCATCACAAAAGTGGCGCAACGGCGACGTGAACGTGTCGCAAGGGGCTTGTAAATCTGCCCCAAAGTCTTAATTATGGGCAAGCCGTAGACACGCTTACGAGGCAAATAGAGAAATGGCTAAGGCTACCCTTATCGCTAGCAGGTCGAGTATCGATTCTAAAGATGGTAGTACTCCCTAAATTTCTATACCTCTTTAACAACATACCAATTCCTCTTACCAATAACTTTTTTCGTACGCTTTTTACTCTTATAACCCGCCTGGTCTGGGGCGGGAAACAGGCGTGAGTCAGATGGGCAGTCCTCACGTTACCATATGAGAGAGGGTGATATAATGTTCCGGATTTTCAGCTATACTATCTAGTGGCCCAATGTAGCTATGCTTATTCCTGGTATCACCCAGACACCTGGATTCCATATCTGAGACCGGAAGCAGACCTTGTTCTTCCAGAACGGCTCTCGACTGTCCTACCTACGGGCTTCCCTAAAGACCCGCTAGATATCCAAACCGTCTCTTCCACAAGCTGGGCATGAATAAATTACACTGGATCATGGGTTCGGATGTTCCGTACTCTTCAGCTTTACCTATTGTTAACCCCCGTTGGATTCTAATCACGGGTGAGCGATTGGTGCAGCGCACTCTGACGAAATTTGAATTTTCGTGGATTGGCGATTTATACCCAGGGGGCCACATTTTTTACTTAATGGAGGGCGCCCGTTTCCAATCTGGGAGCATTATGGACAGATTGGTCCTGGGCTACATTTGCTCCGCCTTACACTCCACCTTACCGACTTTTCCAGTTGAGCCGACTTCATTCCCCCCTCACGATGGTTATAGAGAACACAGATAACATACATTTAATTTCGAAGCTCTATAAGGCATGTGCTGCACTGGAACCCATAAATGACAGCAAGATCTGTAGGGCATGGGAAATCGATCTGGGAATGACAATCACAGATGAGCAGTGGGCCAAATGCTGCTCGGTTACGCAAGATGTTTCACTAAATAGTAGGCACAAGCTCTTACACTTCAAATTTCTGCGCCGTATATATTTCACTCCAGCATTGGGACACAAGATAGACCCGTCTAAGCCGCACAATGCCGTAAGTGCTCCGCACCTCAAGCCGATTTTGCACACCTCACCTGGACATGCCCAAAACTGCAACACTACTGGTAATGCATACATCATACACTAGGGCAAATGATCCATCTCCCTCTGACTCCCACCCCAGAAGTGGCCCTGTTGGGTTATACAGTCAACTTCCCCAAGAAGATCAGACGGTTCGCATCTCTGAGTCTCCTGCTAATGAAGCTGGAGGTGACCATCCATTGGGGGCGCAAATCAGTTCCAACTGTCCAGAATTGGCTGCATAGTCTAGCCTACTGCAATGTAAATAGTGAAATATACGCAAGCGTGATGCCTAGTACGTCCCATCCCAATGACATATGGGGCTCCTACCGGTCATACATTTAGGCCATACGTCAGGATTCCGACTCCCAGCTGGAACAGGGCATCGTCCCGGAGGGAGTGGGGTAACCTTGTCATTGCATGTTCTATTACTTCTATTGTATTACTGAAGATGTGACTAGTCCGAATATATGTCAATTTACTCACATACAAGGCACGTTTGCTGAGGTTTATGGATGGGTAGGGGGTTATTATAGAGGGTTCCTCTCACTCAAATGTACTGTGAATGTAACAGCTTTGAACTACCTGGTGAATAACTGTAAGTCTGCAAACTGTATCAGTAACAAGCACTGTTATGCCACGACAATGTATGATTATGCACTGGTGAACGAATACACATGTATAATGCTTTTGTATTGAAGAAAACGGAAAATAAAGTTAAAAAAAAAATTACTTAGCGTAACCAAAGGTTCTGGGCTTCCAAATATCAATTGCGCATGAGAGTTGCTTTGTTTGAATGTTCTCTCCTTTGCAGGTACAAATACAAGGCTTTGTTACTTAGAGCAACGCATTGTTTGTAGTGATAGTAAGGTACAGAAGGATTTTCTTGGCAAGAAGAAGACATGTTATCATGTTATCATGGAATCAGCTAGAAACTGCCTGATGGAAGTTTTTAACTGACTGTCCCTGGCCCAACTTAAATGTAACAAGGAAAAATCAGAGGTCCTTCTTTATGGGACCTTCCCGCCAAATTTTCGTGATGAATTGTGGCCAACAGGCGTCCCCAAACCAAAAACCCAGGGTAGTCCAGCAAAAAACCTGGGAGTTCGGTTCAGCGAGGATCTTAGTTTTTGAACTCAGATCAACAAGCTGGCAGGAGTGTGCTTTGGCACATTGAAGCTTCTTAGGAAATTCCTGCCGCTCTTGCCAAAAGCGGCCAAAGAAATGGTGACCCGTGCACTTATTTTGTCGCAGCTTGATTATGCCAATTCTCTTTATATTGGTCTTCCTTGTTATCAGATAAAAAAACTTCTGACCATTCAGAACGCGGCCGCTAGAATGCTGTTAGGCATTCCGCGTAGCCTTGGAATCAAGCAGTCCCTTCGCGACTTGCACTGGCTCCCTGTTGACCAGCGCATTTTGTTTAAGGCACTTACTATCACTCACAGTGCCCTCTACAAGTCTCAGGAGGCATTTTAATTTCTATGTGCCATCCAGGCTTCTCCGGTCAACAGGCCAATGTCTTGTTGCCATTCCACGCTATCACCTTGTCAGAATGGGAGGGAGTTCCCTCTCTGTAAGGATAGCTAGGGCCTGGAATAGTCTGCCCTTTGCTATCAGAAATAATCACGATCTGAGGATATTTAAGAAGCAATTGAAAACCTTACTTTTTAATTAGATGGCTTAGCTCCTATTTCTTCTTCGGCTCACCCCCGCATTGGTCTATTGCGCCAGGACACTTCCGGGTAGCTGTGCGCATTACAAATGTGTGATAACATAACATAACATGTTAACAAGGTGGGAGATGAGTCCTCATGATGGAGAGGGACGCTCAAAGACAATCGAATGGAGAAAAGCTGAATGTTGTGAATTTCTACATAAGACAATGGAAATGTGCTGAAAAGAGATGAAGTTAGTTACATTGAATGGTTGTGTGTTAATAGATGTTTTATTGTTTGTTAGAGGGCAGAGACCTTTATGATTTCACATGGTACAGACCTCTGATGTGATTCCTCTCATTGTGTAGCTTCATGCTATACTTAGAGGCTTGGAATACTTTTAAGAAATACTCCCTCATGCTGACAACTGTTCCTTGCTTTCCATAGCTTACTAGGGTTTCCTGAAGATAGCATAAAGTAGGATAATTCTGATTTTATCAGAAATACTAATGACAAGGCAGGAAATTTAATTCTGCAAATAAAACTTCAGATTCTGTTCCTCAACTTTTGTTTCGCAGCCACCTAGTTTTTGGTGTGTTTCTTATTTTTAAAACTGAATTTTATTTGGAGGTTCGGATTCATTCTTGTGATACTATATTTACACTGATTTACACATGTATGATTCAATGTCTCCGTAGGTGTGCGTGTGATGCAAAGTTCTTCGACACCCTACACTGGTGTGAGAGGCAGTATAAAACAAAAGAAATACATGTGAGAGAAGGGCTATAGAGAGACGAGGGGCATTGTTGGAGAGTGACACTGAGAAAATCTGTAGAGGAGGAGATCATTAGGGGTGTGCCCAAAAATAGTGTTGCACTGGGCTCCACCAGCGCTAAAGCCGGTCCTGCTGTGCCGCTTATTGGGGTGGAAGATGCTAAAGGATGCTAAAATCCTTCATAATTGTTTTTCATCATGTTTTCATTTGCTTTCATCATGTTCTCATTTTCTTGGCTTGGCTTACCTGTGAATGTGTGCACTTGTGCTATATTTAAATTCATGTTTCATGCCTGACATCTTATGTTTTGTGTTTTCCATAAGTTTGTGATAATGACTGGGTATCCTAGTGCACTGTAAGGACATCATTTACTATGCTTTAAAAGCTAATACAATTGAATATATAATGGAAAATGTGTTGTAGAATGCACCATTTTTGCCATTTGTTCCCAACTTTTCTTGGAGGAAAATCCCCTCAAATCCCCCTTGTAGTGACCAGGCTCGGTCGCTGTGCATGCTCACCACACACCATACTGTGGCCGGTCTGAAAAAATTTGCCAGGGCTACTTTGAGTTCCCAGTCTGGCCCTGCTTGAACCTATATCAAAACACAAGAGCACAAGAAAGCTTAGTGGCTCTCAGCCTATTCGCACAGATGCTCTATAATATGTGCGTACACTCTGCACCTGCACTAACGTATGCATGGCCCAGCCTGCTTTCTGAAACAGATGGATTGCCTTGTTGTGCTACTAGGACCAATAGTGATTTGTGAGTAATAGGATGGGCAATAATTTTCTTAGACTAAGAATGTTTCAAACTGTGGAAACACTGGTAGCCCACGGACAGAAATGTTGTATTGCTGGAGAACTACGCTGATATAGATTAGTTTGGATTTGTGATTAGTCTTGTTATAACTTGGGTTATTTTAAGTTGTTTTGCTAAGTCTTCCACAAATATTTTATGTGCTTGCCAATGTGGGAGTTTTTGTGCACTAATATTATGTATTTGTTTTAAAAATGGGCATACTATGGATCTACACTCGAATTTACATGTGTACACTTATATGGTGCTATTGTCTCTGAAACGTTTTTGCTGTGACCTGTTAAAGTGTCAAATTCTTGTCTTATGAAAACTAGGCCCAAGCAACGTCTTAATGCCATCTTGTTCAAAAGGGATGTCTCACCTTGCACGTTCACTGTTTATTATTTCTGCTGCACAGAGTCAAGCAGAGTCATGCTTGTTTATTTCCGAATGATGATGTTCTCAAAGAAGATTCTCTAACATGGGCTCAGAATTGTATCTTACTCAACGTCTCTTCCGCTTGCTCGCTGTACTGCATTCATTCACAATAGGTCACAGTTGTTTTGTAACTAGTTTCTTCTACCATTTCCAGATAACATTATAGAGGGAGCTGAACCAATATTCATGTAGTGGGATAGTGCTTAGGTGGTAGGACAAGATGGCGTTTATTAATTCTGTTGTCTGATTTGCCAAAATTTTAATTTCTTGCTCAAACAATGATGAATTTGCAGTTTTCATCATTTTCAATGAGAAGATTCCCAATATAAATGCTCAAATTTGGACATGAACCGTGATTATTTTCTGATGCTACTAGGGATGCTTATTTGATTGTCATTGTGACCTAGATTATTTTCTTGATTGTCCTCACTAGTCTGTATTGTCATGTAGCTGAGTGCTTTCATGGGAATGACTCTATGCATCTGCATTTTTAAAATATCTGTATTGCATCCTTTAAATTTTATAAAAAATCTTTCAAAATTTCTAATTCCACCCTAGAACTCACTCATTTTGACTGCCCTTACTTAATTGACTGTTTTTTTTATATGTCAATCTCCTTGAAGCTCTAGAGAAAAACGTTTTTAAAAAGTTCCCAGACTTCTTTTTTGCCCAAACAACCACAGGAGTACACTTCAAACACACCCTGGAACCTTGGTGGGAGCACTTAGAGACCATCAGAATGTCAGACAGGGGGTAATAGCAAAGTCCAGTGCAGCTCCTGTTGCTACTGGCCAGTTGAGATTGTCACAAGAAGGTCCTCTTCAGATTGTTTTATGTTCCTGGAGCCACCCAAGGGATCAGCCTTATGAACTTAGGAGATCTTTGTTTTCTAGGATTTCAAGTGGAAGGCTGTCCAACCTCCTCAGGTCCTTCTAACAGGTCATAGATGCAAACTGCAGCAGGTTCAGTCCTCCTGGTATTGTTTCACATGTCAAGCAGTGTTCGGAGGAAGGCAGAGTGAGGGCCCAGCTTTGTAGGTTTCACTAGCCTGTGAGTGGGGGACACCCTAGGATTCTCCTAGTGCCTCTCTGGCCAATGGAGTAATCATTCCCAAACACGGCCTACCTACTTTTCTAGTAGACTATGTTTGCTGTACTGCAAACAGACCCACAATTCAGTGTGCTAGGGCAAATCCAGGAATGCAAACATCTTTGGCCACACTGAAGTTGGGCTCTGAAGCTGATGGTGTGAGTGGGCAGCATACATTGACATTCCTAGTATCCTCCTACATCTAACATTAAAATACAGTTGAAGCAGACACCGTACCCACAATAAATCAGAGACAAAAAACTGGTAGGATAAAAGCAGGGTCCTTCAGCAACCATACAGGCGCTACACTTGAATTGTCCTGGCATCCTGTTTGATCTCTTTGACAGGCACACATATTTTAAATGTGCTTCAGACAGACCAGCCATGCAGGGTTTAACACTGTACTGTCAATGGAATGCCCACAACCCCCACCCTGCATATTCTACAATGCTCAGAAGAGTCATTTCTGCCCAATCAGGTCAGTCCATGCTCCGGAGAGTAATTTCATATCTCTTTCACAACTCTTCCTGGGCAGAGAACAGGCTGGGAAAGACTGGAGTGTTAATGTAAATTAGCCTCCATAAACTTAAGGCAGCAAAAAGGTAACATTCTGAAAGTTCCCTTTTCTTAATATGTTTTTAAAAATCCAATTTCACCACTGTATTGGATTTTTAGTAACTATTAAAAATAGTGGTTTCATTGTTTTCTAGTTGGTCCTAATCCCCGGGTACAGTATTAATATTGTAATCTATACTCTGATTTTCTACATAGGACAACTAAGCCTGTCACAGTGAAAAGGGCTTGTAGGGCCTTGTCAATGTAGGGATATAGTAACATTAATTTTCTCCATGTCCCACTTTTAAATACCTAGCATCCTACTTTGTGAACTTTCAAGCTTACATAGTGGTACCTTATTATTAATATTTAAAAAGGGTTATTTTAACAGGTCGCACTGCAGGTTTTACAGTAAGTACTGTAGTTTGCAGGTACCATTTTATTTTCCATGCCAAGGATGCAGTTTGTACACCTTATACTATGTCCTTATAGGAGAGTTAAATGCACCAATTAGGGATTAGACAATCCCCACAGGTGGTAGGAGTCAGAGCACATACACCGGTCCCTTGCTAGCAGTGCACCAGTGTGTAGCGACTAAAAAAGAAAGCAATAAAGCAGTACAATTCTGTAAATAAAACGGGGGCGACTATACAATGAGGGGCATTTTCTCATACAAACACTACTAAATACTACACACAAATTAACAAATATAGACAGCAGGGCTGACAGACTTACTTGTGGTGACACCTGAGAAATGCAATAATAAAGGTTTAAGCCTATCTGCTTTGTCAGAGTGTCACCAAAGCATCCATTGCAAAACAAGCCACATACTATAAATCAATACAACACAGAACTCCTTTCATGATCGTATTACCTTCCATTATCATGAAAGTTGTTCATTAATTTTGACGTAAAATCTTGCACTGTCAATACAACTTTCAAAATGTCAGCCCTTGAGAAATATTTTTACATTTAACACGTCTGCAAGCAACCACAAAGCAAAGCAACAAAGGATAACCCATCCCAGTGCCTCTAGTTCCTGCTTCAGGATGACTTAAGACATGAAGAACTCTTCCCCCATGTTTACCCTTAATGTGACATGGGAGACTCAGGTTTGGTAACTTTCCAGAGGATAGCTGGATACCTTTGGGGGCCTGCTGTTCTTTTGGCAGTGCTCAGAGATGATTTAATTTGTTGGTGGTGCCCCTGCTCTTCAGGTGTCACCACCTGGACAAATATGTAGCTTTGTAAGCCTATGCAGAGGCTTGTGGGGTGATCCCCCATTGCCCATGGTTTTTGCTTTGATGCAGCAGCAAGTTGAACTTTTTTGTTTTGGTATCTTTTTATTTCCTTGCACCCTCTAGCACCTTTACTTTCACATGCCTTTTTCTGGTGGGCTAAGTGGGTACTCTTGCTCCACCTATGGGGGAACCATGTGCAGTAGATTTAGCTGCACAGGAGCCCAAGCCACATTAACTGACAAGCTCCTCTCCATGCCCCAGTACTTCTCTCACCATTAAGGGAGGCAACTGTTACCTCCCACCCACCTGCAGAGCTGGAGAATGTGCAAGGAGCCACATTAGCATTTCTGCTGCTGGGGAGCCCAACTTTCTATACGGCCTTGCTGCAAGCTAATGGGCTTCCTGGGCCAGCAAAGTACTTGGTTCCAAGCTCCTCCTTAAAGGGTTGCAGTATAGTTTCATGCGTGTTTGTGCTTGAGGGATTGATGATCCCACAAGGCACTGGCCTTCCTTGAGGAAAACCTTTAATGGAGATCAGACTTCAACATGCTCAAGTTAGTTTGGTGCCCACAGAACACTGGCCCTTCCTTGGGGTTTGACTAATCCACCTCTGGGCACAATAAACATTTCCCTGGCCAAGCAGCGTCAGGGACCAGCTGCCCAGTCCCAGCATGGGGGGGGCTGTAAAAAATTGGGGGATTGATTGAGGGGGGTGGAAGCCCTATTCAGGCAAAAACTACAATTCTTGTCAGGGTGAACTAAAAACATCACTAAAATAACCTGTGCTAAATCCTTTGGTAGATTGGCACAAGGCAGTCAGGCTTAACTTGGAGGCAAACTTTAAAGTATGTATGCAGCACACAAAGAGTAATCAAATGAAAACACACCAAAGACAAATTCCAAACCAATTTAGAAAAAACGTACATTTCAGTAAATTGAATGATACCAGAATAATAAAAATCCATTCAGAAGAACCAAGGAAATGCAATTAAAAAATGTATTGAAAATATAGCCTAAAAGCGGAAAGTGCCACTTGCTATCTTCTGGGCGTGTTAGACCAAGGAAAGTCACAAGTTCAGACCAATCACGTTGGAGCATAAATGTAAATGTAAATGTAGTGCATTTATATAGCGCTCCGAACACCCCCGAAAGGGTCTCTCAGGTGCTGTGCACATACTGCTGTGGAACCCTTCCTGGCCTTTCCCTGTGAAGTACCCACCCCTGGGCACCCCAAGGTGAAGCCAGGCATCCTAGCGCTTTTGGGGCCGTTGTGGAGATTAAGCAAGCTATTGCCCAGAGTTGCAGAGTGGGACCCATGATTAGAATAGGCACCGAGACAAGAATTATCGGGTCCAGGGAAATTGAGCCCAAGACCCTCCGAGGTGGGAATTGAACCCTGGTCCAGGCCAGACCTCTGCATCAGGGTCTGCCGCTCTAACCATTGAGCCACACTTCTCCACCATCGGTCTGTTACAGGGACCAAATTAATCCTGCTGAGAGTTACCTTTTGAGTCCGGCATAAAGAGTTCCATTCATTGTTTAGGATGCCTTGAGACGCAGGGACAACATCACGGATGATGTTCGTTGTAGCACAAAGAGCAGGACGAGCATCACAGGCTGACTTTGGTGTAGTGTGGGGTGCCAGTCGGGCTTCGCGGATGGGTGTTGCTGGAACTTTGCATTGGCGGTCACCATGGGTTGATGTTCCTGTAGCGTGTAGTGCAGATCTTGTGTTGCTGGATGTTTCTGATGGTCTCTCTAGCGTGAAGAGCACATGTCACCTGAGTTTTGCATTTGCAGAGTCTCAGCATGAAGCGCCCCATTCGCGGTAACGTTCAGCCCAAACTTCAGAATATCAATCAATCTATAAGCATTTGCATAGCGCAGAACTGTAAGCCCCAGGGGTATCTGAGCGCTGTCGGTACGACAAAGAGCCAGGTCTTCAGTTTCTTCCTGAAGTCCACCAGAGAGGGTGCTTTTAGGAGATGGAGGGGAAGGTCGTTCGAAGTCTTGGTGGTGATGTAGGAGGAGCTGCCCCTGCTGCGGCTGCGATGAATGTGGGCTGAGTGTGCACGGGCTATTGATGAGGAGCGCAGGTGTCTTGTGGGTAGTTGGAAGTTCAGTCTTTGGTTGATGTAGGCCAGTCCTTGATAGTGCTGAGCTTTTTAGGCTTGCATAAGGATCTTGAACTGGCATTTCTTCTGGATGGGGAACCAGTGGAGATTTCTGAAGTGGGGAGTGATAAGGGTCCATTTAGGGAGGTCCAGCAATCTGTATGGTCTGGAGTCTTTTGAGGAGCTGGATGGCGATGCTGGCATAGAGCGCATTGCTGCAGTCGAGGCAGCTGGTGACGAGGGCCTGAGTGATGGTCTGTCTGGTGTTGACTGGGATCCATCTGTGGATTCTGTGGAGGGAAGGGTGTGAAAGCAGGAGGAGGCAACTGCATTGACTTGTCATTTCAAGGTCAGTTCACTATCGAGGATGATGCCTAGGTTATGTGCATGGTCTGTAGGTGTTGGTTTGTCCAAGTTCTCCTGGCCATCACCTGTGGTCCCATGCGGTTTTATTCTTCCCGAAGATCAGTGCTTCTGTCTTGTTGGAGTTGAGTTTAAGGCAGTTGTCTCTCATCCAGCTGTCTACATTAGTTATGGCATCTCAGAAGTTGATTCTATTGATGGAGGGGTCTTCGGTGAGCAAGAGGAAGAGTTGAATGTCGTCTGTGTAGGAAATTATTTTGAGGCCGTAGGATTTTACTGTCTGTGAGGGGGGGTCATGTTGATATTGAACAAGGTGGGGCTGAGGGATGATCCTTGAGCATAAGATGTCCTTTGGTTCAGAGTTGAAGGGAGGCAACCAGATGCTCTGTGTGCATCCTGTGAGGAAAGTAGCGATCCCCTTGAGGGTGTTTTGCCAGATTCTGATGTTGAATAGTCTATTGATGAGGGTTTGGTGGGAAACGTTGTTGAAAGCAGGAGAGAGTTCGAGACAGATCAGGGACGAAGTCTCTCTGTGGTCCTTTTCTTCTTTGGAGGAGCTTGAACTGATACCAGCCAATGGATCAGGACTTGGGGGGGGGGGGGGGGGGGCTCCTCTTTGGGATCAGGTACTTACTCCAGGACAAACCACAACAGCAGGGACCTTCACAGTCATGTTACCCAGCATACTGGCAGAAATCACTTCACCATTAAACAGCATTTTAAATTACAATACATTTGAGTGTAAACACCAAATCTCTATCTGCTTTCAATCTTAAACTATCACTTAAATAGCCGTAAAACGGTAACCCAGTGTTAGTCAATGGGAGAGACAAGCCTCACAACAGTGAAAAACGACTTTAGCTGCATTTCACTGCCAGGACATTTTAACCTAAGAACATATGTCCTACTTTTGAAATACAATGTATTCTGCTCTTCAGGGCCAACCTTATGGGTGATTTAGAAATATTAAAAAGTAAGGTTTAGACCTGGCAAAAGGTTTTTTTTGCCAGGTTGAAATGACATTTTAAAACTGCATTTGCAGTCTGCAATGGCAGGTCTGAGGCATGTTTTGGAAGGATACTTTAGTGGGTGGCACAATAAGTGTTACAGGGTCACTACTAGCTTGAATTTACAGGCCCAGGGTATATGAGGTACCGTTTACTAGAGACTTTGGGCCTGAATACAATGCCATCGGAAACGGCTCCGACTGTATTGTAATCAGAAGGTTGGATTCCTTTCCGACCGATCCATTAGGATGGAGTCGGTCAAAAAGGAATGCAACCGGACATTCCGAATGATTTCCGACCGGCTCAGAGAGCCCGTCTGCCATTCTGAAAGCCTCCAGTAATTCCAAGGGCGGCTCTTTCTGCCCGAGGGATTACAATGTCGGATTTCAACAGCCTTTCTGTGCCAGCCATTCCGACACAGAAAGGCTGCCAGAAATCCACTTTGAGGGCTCCCAGCAGGGCACCCATGGGTGCATGGCCTCCGGTTGGAGGCCAAGCGGGCACTCATGGTACAGGCACAGATCATTGAATCCTGCCGCCGGCCAGAGTTCCACAGAGACGGAATGATGCCCTGAAATCTGTACAGACACGCTACGTGATTACATTTATTGCCACGTTTTGCTGTGATTTTTTCCAGACCAACACGGTAAACAAGTTGGATGCTTCAATCCCTGTGCTGATTGTTATTCCAACACTACATTCAAGCCCCATTCTTCTAGTTATTCAGATACCTGATTTATTCCGACTTTCACTTCCAGACTGATGCCCCCACTGGTTCCTCTTGCCTGTAGGCTCCTTTTGATATGCCCTCTTGGAGTGCCTTGACTTGGCTGTCCAATACACCATCCTGTCCTGATGAAGACCTGTTTCTGACTTCTTCCATTTATGCTGATTGTCAGGGTCGAAACGTCGACGGTTTTTCTGTACATCCATGTCTCAAGATGCCCTTCTTGCAAAAAACTATTTAATTCAATTATTAAGCTAAGGGTTATTGTATTTGAATTTGAAATTGGATCTTTTTCACTTTGCTTTCATTGTAAATATATGTACAGTATCTTGTCACCGTTGTGTTTAAAATCACAAATCTTGTCACTTTGTCACTTCACTCACTATGTCACTATAATCACGCCCACATGTGCAGTTTTTATCTAATGAATTCCCGGACAGCCGTTTACACATACAGTTTTGTCGTGTTAATCTCTAACCCTATGTATGACTAATTGAAAAACATAGAGTAAAAAAAGAAATTGATTTACTTTGAGAATAATATTCACTCTCAATCTTTCTTGCCTTGTGTGTGTTCATTTTTCATTTGTCACTTGTATTTTTATTTCAATCACCTTGCCAAAATATAAAAACGAACAAAGAAATTGTTGTCCACCCGACAGAACCGATTGCTGTCTATAGCCCCTGTTGATCCCTGCACCCCGCGGCAGGCACCTGAAGGTGCCTGTCATGGGGTGCAGAGATGAACTGCACCTCTTCTCTTTACAATGAGAGCATGCATCCTGGTCGGAATACATGCTCCCATTGTAAAGAATAGGAGTGCGATCGAACAATGTTCGGTCTCATCCTAATTGCTGGGGTGGGGCCGCTGACAGGAGGTCAGTCGGTTCCAGTACCGAATTGAAGTCGGACGGACTCAGGTCCGTCCGACATCGAAATCGAGCCCTTAGAAGTCAATTAAATGTACCAATCCAGTATGTGCCAATTGTAGCATATTTTAGGGAGAAAGAACAAGCACTATTAACAACTGGTTAGCAGGGAAAAGTGCACAAAGCCCTAATGCCAACAAAAACATATTCAGCAAAACAGGAGGGCTGAAGGCAAACGTTTGGGTGAATAACACACCAAGCACATCAGGTCTAACAGGCTAAACAAAGACTGCTTGTTCTGGGTCCATTGGGCTTTATTGGAAGCAGATTATTTTGCTTTGCTGTTAATGGCATGCTCAAGGCACTAGAAATGTTATTTTGTAATGTTCAGCCTTACTTCTACAATTTTTAAGATATCGCTTTCCTAGTGTACTTTCAGCCAGGACTGGTCAACAGAAGTACAAGGGAACCCTTTCCTCTTGGGTTTCCACAAAGTTCAACCACACCATTCACCAGAAGAAGTGGGAAAGCTTGTGCCACTGGCCATGGAGACAGGATCCAACAGATTGCCAGAAGGTACAAGTCCAGAATGTCAGTGTGGTCCAGATAAGGGTTTGTCCACACTGTGGCCTCTCCATTGTCATCTGCAGTTCCCTCTTCTTCTAAAGGTTCCTCACTTCTACAGGGTTTTAACAGTGGGGGTGTGGAGTTCTAGAAGATGAGCATCTCTGTCCAATCTAGAGACACTACATCACCCCAAACCCCTTGTACAGCATGTTGGTCAGTGTTTAAAGATGGTAAAATCAAATGGTTGCCTAAAGAGCTCTGCCTGGGTCTTTGCACTACCCCAAATGAGAAACATATTTTACCACACTGTCTTTATAAAAACCAGCCTTTACAACAAAGTCACCCTGCATGTGATGTTACCACGTGTTACTTTACCATGCAAGTTGTTACAAGTACTTGTTGTAGGGGGCGCGTTGTTAGACTGGTGATGGATTTTTAAGTCTAACACCTTCCATACTGTTGCGTAGACTGGAGTTGGAAGAGTAATTTATACTATTCAAAAGTCCACCGCCCCAAAGCAAGTCATTGTAATAATGTGTTTGCTAAAGTAATGGGTGGTAACATAGCAGACGGGGTAGTGACTGTGTTGTAAAGGCGTGCGGAGTAAATGCCTGCAGGGTTCCGTCATACAGCCACACAAACTGACACACTAAAATTATTCTTTCCCTCCAAGGCTTCAAAGGGCTCCATTGGTGTAGACGGTGCCAGATGCCTGGATGTTTTACTTCAGTCTCTGGTAGAAAGGCATTCCCAGGCTTGTTAGGGAATTGTCAGCTGCTTACCTACGCGTATTTCTGCTCTACACACTTTCTCTGCCAGGAGAAAGTTAATCCCAAACTGGCCTATTTTTAAGGAGAATGGTTCATCTGCCTCACTTGGCCTAGGAGGGTCAGTCAAAACACAGCGCTCATTAAGGGCTGACTCTGAGAAATATTGCTTTCTATGTAGAGACAAACTAATATTAATATTTGCGTCAGGTTTGACCTACAGTGTGAATACATGAAAGCACCACAGTCTTACAGCAATTCATTAAAGAATCACAATCTAGTTTTTAAAAATGATAATATTTCTTTTTGGAGCCCAGTCAAATTTTAAGTATATATTATAAATATATACTATATATTTACTTATAAGGCCTGAACAGGAAATAACCAGCATATTCAATCTCCCAGCGATGACGGTCTATTTGTACACAGATACTGGGCTGAGTGAGACCAAAATCCTACTCACTTAGCCTACACTTGTGTGTACTCCCTTGTGTACACATGCACAAGGGTAACCAGCATAGAATCTCTGACTTCAGATGTGCAACAGTGGCTCTTATTTCAAAAGGTAGGCATTGGCATGCCCCTTGTGACCCCCAGCACTCCCTGCGTGAACCCTAGCATCAGCAGTTGCAAAATTAGTGGCAGGAACAGAAGTAGCTCGTCCTTATGGACATCGGAATGGGGGCTGTACTAACCTCATTTTTGTCAACTTTTTATTATACTAATAGTGAATAATATTACATTATTCGCTATTAGTTTGGTTACAAATGGGGTACAAAAAGCTGAAATATGACTTTACCTGGCAGTTGAGGTAAGTAACAAAAATGCTTTTAAATTTATTTATGTTGTGTGCATGCTTGCAATTTTGAGTGTGTTTATGTAAGAGAGAGTGTGTGTATGTGTGAATGTATGCGCATGTGTAGGCAGAGTGTGTGTGCATGTGAATGTTTGAATGTGTGTATGTGTGAATGTGTATGTATGTACAAGCCTATGTATGTGTGAGTGCAAGTGAAGGTCAAGGGGCATGTGATGTCACTTCCGCTACCCCAAGCATTTTGGTGAATTGATGTCCATTGTAGGAGCACAGGAACAACAAACTTAGTAGAGCGGCTGCTGGCTGCTGATGTTAATGTTCTGTTGCATTTAGCACCATTTTCTTAGAACAGAATGCATCCTCAGGTCCATTTTGGACACCAGGGTGCATTACGCTTCTTGCATAATCTTGCATAATTTTCCTACAATTTTGCATAATTGTGCTACATTCGTTTTGCCCACCCCAATTCTTACTATTTTACAATTTGCACCCTGCACAGAAACCCCAACATTCATACCTCTCCACTGGCCACGCGCCCTTCCCCCAAAAGAAATTCTGCCATTTTGAAACCACCAATGTCACCTGCATCCCACCAACTCACTGCCCACAATCTCAAGAAGCAAGAAACCGGGTAAATCAAGAGCCAGGACAATCACAGCACCAATATTCCTTCACTATATCTTGAACCCAAAACAAATGAAACCACCAGAGCAACCAGGGGTCACACTCCAAGCCGACATCAACAACCTACTCCTCCTAGATTCCCATCCCAATGACCAACTCACTGTGGGATGCCTAACTTTTGTAAAGGAGGCAGTCTATCTATCTATCTATCTATCTATCTATCTATCTATCTATCTATCTATCTATCTATCTATCTATCTATCTATCTATCTATCTATCTATCTATCTATCTATCTATCTATCTATCTATCTATCTATCTATCTATCTATCTATCTATCTATCTATCTATCTATCTATCTATCTATCTATCTATCTATCTATCTATCTATCTGTCTGTCTGTCTGTCTGTCTGTCTGTCTACCTACCTACCTACCTACCTACCTACCTACCTACCTACCTACCTACCTACCTACCTATCTATCTATCTATCTATCTATCTATCTATCTATCTATCTATCTATCTATCTATCTATCTATCTGTCTGTCTGTCTGTCTGTCTGTCTGTCTGTCTGTCTGTCTGTCTGTCTGTCTGTCTGTCTGTCTGTCTGTCTATCTATCTATCTATCTATCTATCTATCTATCTATCTATCTATCTATCTATCTATCTATCTATCTATCTATCTATCTATCTATCTATCTATCTATCTATCTATCTATCTATCTATCTATCTATCTATCTATCTATCTATCTATCTATCTATCTATCCATCCATCCATCCATCCATCTATCTATCTATCTATCTATCTATCTATCTATCTATCTATCTATCTATCTATCTATCTATCTATCTATCTATCTATCTATCTATCTATCTATCTATCTATCTATCTATCTATCTATCTATCTGTCTGTCTGTCTGTCTGTCTGTCTGTCTGTCTGTCTGTCTGTCTGTCTGTCTGTCTGTCTGTCTGTCTGTCTATCTATCTATCTATCTATCTATCTATCTATCTATCTATCTCCCTGTGCAAGAAGAGGCATAATATTTCTTGGTGTCCAGATTCACGGTGTAACCATGGTCTCCTTGTGCGCAGGGTAATGGGACAGAATGGCTGAGATTTCCCCATTTCCCCGCAAGTTCAGGATGTGAAGGTGGGACACCCCTTAGAGCAACATCACTATACAGCAGGCAGAGGTCTCCTTGGAGCACAAAACTCAGAGGAGCAGGATACTGATTAACCAGTGCAAGTGAAGACAATGGAAATGAACAGAACAGCATTAGAGGGCTGCTGCTGGATGGACAAATTGCCAGATCACCCCCTCAATCTCTCTAAAGACCACCCTCAGTCACAGGACCCAGATATTGATAATGTTGCCCTATCCACATGAAAAATACACTCCTATCATGTACAATACGATCTCTTATGACGGGCAGACATTTTCCACGGTCAAATGGCTCCCTAACTTCTGTTGATTATTCACTGCTAGGGAATACTGCAAATCAAACATCCCTTTACATCTGAGCAATGGCTTCTGTTTTTTGGACCCAGATTTCCCTCTTGAATAGGAGATTATCTTCATGACCGTGAGAGGGAAGCCAAGGCATCATACCAACCACCACTAGCCAATGTAGGATGACTGTAGCATTCTACACCATTTATCATTCTACACCATCAGAATGATAAAGAAGCTTCTACCCTATCTTCCCCCTAGCGCAGGAAAAACCCTTATCAGTACCCTTGTCATGTCTAGAATAGACTATTGCAATGGACTATTTATAAACGCACAAGAAAAAGTCCAAAAAAAGTTACAAATGGTACAGAATGCCGCGGCTAGGATTCTCTCGGGTACTCCTAAATTTAAACCAATTTCAGGAGTTATTCGACAGCTTCATTGGCTGCCTATCAAAAGCAGATCCAAATTTAAGGCATTATGTATAGCTTATAAATCAATCCACGGCTCAGGACCTGAATTCCTTAGGAGAAGCTTTTGCCAGTATAGACCTACCAGGAATCTACGCTCTAGCTCCAATCAGCTGCTTACGGTCCCTAGAACCAAGAAGGCCACCTGGGGCGATAAGAGATTCATCGTGGCAACAACAAAACTCTGGAATGAACTTCCGCTACATATTAAGAGTGCCTCCACTCTTTTATCTTTTCGGAAGTACATAAAAACATGGCTATTCAAATAATTCTCTTCGTCTCACCTGACTGACTGCTCTAATCTGTCCTATAGCGCCGAGACACCTCCGGGTAGTTGTGCGCTCAATAAATCGCCTAAATAAATAAAATAAATAAATAAATAAATAAACCCTAGACAATAGAAGCAGAATCACCATCCTCAACTAACCAAGGCAAAATAAACTTCATTGCTGACAGTTGTGTATGCCCCACTACCAAGTGAGTTGACAGAAAAAATACCCCCCTTTTTAACTATATTTGAAATAGTGCTGAGCGAGCAAGTGATGTAAGTGAGCCTGGTACTAATTCAGGGTGTTGGCGTCTTGCTTTTCTTTCTTACTCTTCTCTTTTTTTTCTGCCTTTTTCCATCTATCCAGCCAAGAAGCCTTCCTTCTATCCATCCTTCGGTCTGTCTTTTTTACCCTTCCATCTCTCATTCAATCCTATTTTTGTCTTTTTACTACATTCCGTCTGCCTTTCCATCCTTCAATTCAACCATCATCCATGCTTCCTTCCTTTTCTCCATCGATCCATACATCATCTATCTATCTGTCCTTACTCCCTTCCGTTAATCCTACTCTTCAGCCATCCTTCACATCATCAGTCCATTATTCTCCCCATCCTTTTTTTCCATTTATCTACCTTTCTATCCTCCCCTTACTTCCAATCATTCTTCTCACCATCCACCCATCCATACTTTCCCCATCCATCAGCCCTTCGCTTCATCCATCACTCCAACCTCCTGCACATTCATCCATTCACCCACCCACCCAGACATCCATCCACCCCATCTATACACCCACCCACCCATCCATCCACCCACCCATCTATCCACCCACCTACCCATCCATCCATCCATCCGTCCCACCCATCCATGCACCCATCCATCCACCCACCCATCCCACCCATCCATCCCACCCATCCATCCACTCATCCATCCATCCCACTGCTCCAGCGGAAAAGGGCAAATTTAAATATTCTCGCTATGTCACAGCCTCGTCACCATACTAACTCATCCATACACTCATTCATAGGTGGGGCCCAATACACCCTAACACACTCATCTTACACGAATCTGTACACAGGAGAAAAAGCGCTGGACATGTGGGTACCTTATTACCTATCAGGATTTAAATTTCTTTACATTATATACATTATATACATCTGCACCTATGGAATCCTGACCTTAACATCAAGGCACTCCACCTCTTGGTCAACGGACCAATTAGTTGGACTGGTTGATGGTGATTTAGAACCAGCTAAAACACAATTAAAGCCTAGGAAACATTTGATTAGTTTTCAGTACTCAATTAACAGAATCACAAACACATTTCTTATGAATCCAAATTTGTTTATCTAATATTAATTTGCTCTCCATTAGCATTTAGGAGCTACAAATTTTAACATAATTCAGTTTATTTCCAGAAGAAATCAAACCTTTAGAATATAAGCATAGATTTTGAATTGCATTATATTTACCGAATATCAAACGTTGGTGACCCTCCGATCACACAGATGTAATGTTCAAAGTCTCTGCTACAATCTCCCGAAACTGTTCAACCCACAGCAATGATCAAATCATCAGATGGAATAACTTCTCGAAAAATCAGAGAAACCCAAGGTAAACCATGGAAATCTTCATCAGTTCAACGTAGACCCAACGCAACGGAAGATCAGCCCAGTGACCACCCCCCTAGGGCGGACGAGGGTCTTTATACCCTTTTCCCACTTATTTCAGATCAATATGCAACAATTTTAGGGGTAGAAACTGTTCGGATTGGTCAGTCCAATTCAATTTGCAATTTCTTACATTTTTCACATGTCCCACGGTTTTCCATGAGACTTGTCATAGCAAACCATAAAATGTGTCCTGTATCCTTCGGTTCACAGGCGAAAGTTCAGAAGTAATAACAAGCTATTATCCCCTTGGCAGTTCACACCATTCATCACTTGGCAACCCTCCATGCTTCTATCCTTGATAAGGGACATGCCGGTACAGGAGCTGAGGTCACTTGGAGATCTCCAGAGCCATCCGATTCTGCGCAGTTGTCATCGCACTCACATGACGGCGGCACCACAGGAGCTCCATCTTAAGTACTGCGGCCTAGCAAGCCTGAATGCCAACTTAAGCAAAAACAGACATAACAGTCATTAGAATATAAAAATGAGGATTCTAATGTTTAATCCCACACTAATCCCAATGTATATTAGTATTTTCCTAGTTTATAGCAACATTTAAAGCAATAATACTCACCATTCTGCATTGCTGAAAGCACAAACCATCACAAATGCAACATGAATCAAGCAATTCTCTATTTCACCACAATCTGAAGTTAGTTTGCGTACCACAGTTAATTAATTTGTGTTCTGCCATGCAATTAGCATTTTAATCCCACGTGTATCTTGTGTTTATCAAGGTGTAAGGGTTGGTTAGTTGTCTCACTTCAAACTAATTAGTACGAGTTAATGCTTAGAATGATTACGTCATTAATTTCATGCAAATAGAGGAGGTATACAAAATGTGGTTTTACCTGCTCCATCAATCCCCCCTTTGGTGATTTTTAACATCACCACTAGTCACAAAAAAAAAAAAATAATTTCTATGGAAATGGTTACTCAGGGCCCGATTCACAGAACTAACTTAAAACAAAATCCTAAACTTACTACCATTTTCGTATTCACAGAAGGCATTTACTCATTTTGGTATTCACAGAAGACACTTACTCATTTCGGTATTCACAGAAGTTAGGAGTCCTAACTTTAGGACTCCTAAATGCCTTCTGTGAATACCGAAAGTCTTAAAATTAGGATTTTTCTCAGTTTAGAAGTCCTAAAGCTAGGACTCCTAACTTTACTACTACTAAACTGAGAAAAATCCTAATTTTAAGGCTTTCGGTATTCACAGAAGGCATTTAGGAGTCCTAAACTTAGGAGTGCTGACTTTACTACTACTAAATTGAGAAAAATCCTAATTTTAAGACTTTCGGTATTCACAGAAGGCATTTAGGAGTCCTAAAGTTAGGAGTCCTAACTATACTACTACTAAACTGAGAAAAATCCTAATTTTAAGGCTTTCGGTATTCACAGAAGGCATTTAGGAGTCCTAAAGTTAGGAGTCCTAACTTTACTACTAATAAATTGAGAAAAATCCTAATTTTAAGACTTTCGGTATACACAGAAGGCATTTAGGAGTCCTAAAGTTAGGAGTCCTAACTATACTATTACAAAACTGAGAAAAATCCTAACTTTAAGACTTTCGGTATTCACAGAAGGCATTTAGGAGTCCTAAAGTTAGGACTCCTAACTTCTGTGAATACCGAAATGAGTAAGTGCCTTCTGTGAATACCAAAATGAGTAAGTGCCTTCTGTGAATACCAAAATGGTAGTAAGTTTAGGATTTTGTCTTAAGTTAGTTCTGTGAATCGGGCCCTCAGTTCCCTTGCATTTGTTATGTTACATCATTGTGTTTCTCATATCACTATCTCTTGTTTTCTTGTACATGTTTTCTTTTAATTCTTCTAATTCTATATCTTCTACCTCTCTTTCTCTTATTTCCTTCTCTTTTCTTTTCTTAATTTCTCTTTTTATCTTATTTTGTAATTTTCTTCTTTTTATACACACACATCCTAGTCTCAATAATAACACTAATATAATCACAAAGGTCACAGGTATCAGTATTTTACCCACAGAAGAACTACCTGATTTTGTTTATTAACTCTTAATAGTAGAAAAACTCTTACCAAGTTTCTCCCAAACACTTTCAACCTCCAGTGGAACAATTTCTTCATGCAAATCAGTTATATTTTTAATGTATTTCTTTACGTTTTGACTTTCGTCAAGGAATGTAAGTACAACAATGTTGCACTTTCAGCATTCCACAGACTCCTCTCTCTTTGGCCAATATAATGTCAAGGGCAAGTCGATTTTGCATAATCATAGCTCTCATAGCAACCATTTCGGTATTTACCATTATAAACCCTCCAGCTGTGCTGATTGATAAACGATCCACAACTGTAGACAATTTTCTAATTTTATGGGCATTCAGAGATATTCCAACTGCTGGTATCAGTGCTCCAAAAATATCCCCTATAAATTCTGACCAACTCTCCCTCTTTCTACGTGTTAGTTGCCTACCTATTTCGTGCAAACCATCCTCTCCCCTCTCCACATGAAATATTTTTGGGAAGACCAGGCCTAGGTAGCAGGTTCCATACCAGTGGTCCGGTAATCTATAATAAGCTCTGTTCTCACAGATGCAATATATTCCAGGGAATTGATCATTTCCTCCTTTAACCCCTTCAGCGCGGCGCGGATTCCTGCGCCACGCTGAAGGTTCGTTGCGCGGGCGGGCTCATGACGGAACGGTTCCGTCATGAGCACAGCCCAACCGACGCTCATGACGGAACCGTTCCGTCATGAGCGCCGAAGGGGTTAAATCCCCATCCTCCCATGATTTTATATAAGTCATGGCATTCACTTGCACATACAAAGTAATTATCATAGACAGTATTATCTCTACTGATGCACAACTTCCCTTTCTGGGGCCAATCTAAAGCCATTGCTAAAGCCATTTCTCCCTTTAAATGATTTTCCTTTCCATCATCCCAAAATGTGGTTTCCATCTTTTCCCCAGACACTTTCCTTTGCATCTTAACTTTTCTTTCCTCAACCATGTTCAAGAAGGTTTTCTCTTCTTTTCTCAAACTACAAGTAAGATTATTCTTAAACACTTCTTCTAAAGTTAACTCCCTTGTTTCCAAGAAAAATTCACCTAAATGCCAGAAATCACCTTGTTAAGTTCAGGAACTACAGGTATTTGTGAGAAAACATTATCACCATCAGTGTAATAGTATTCTAATTTCCCAGTTCTATAAAACAAACTAGCTAAAACACTACAAGTTATCCCATATGTCAAAGGAAGATAATAAGTGACACCTTCGGATACAGATGCAGGTAACTGCATGCAAACGTAGCAGTCCCTAACCTCCATGGTTTTTACATACTCTTACAGTAACTTTGAAAAAACATTATTAGAAAAATCACTTATGGACTTATCTTTATGAAGTTCTGTTCTATCTACCAGTTTCGTAACATGACTGTCATCAATCTTTCCCTTGTTAGTCCTATTCTCTGTGTGTTTTTCTATATCTTCAAATGTTATTCTAAATGAAATTATTATTGCCAATATGATTCAGACAAGCATTAGTAATCCTGTACAACAAAAACACATTTTACACCATTTTCGGAGAAACCCACATGTAGGTTTTCTACCTTCTCTGTTTGCCATTTCGGTAATGATCAGTGTCTTTTGACTTAGCCTCTTTTCATCAACAATTTACCTTTGGCTAAACCTAAGGCTCTGATTGCCTACTTGGTTCTTTTCTGGTCGTGTGTCTCGTCCAGAGTTTTAATTCCTTGCGATTTTCTTTGTCATTTCAATCCATGCATGTATCGTCTTTGTCTTTAGGTTCACAATCTTTGTTCAGAACTTCCTGATCATCCGTTTCTTCTCTGATGTCAGACAAGATAACGCTCAGGATTTCCGAATCTTCGTCTTCTTCAACCACTCCGTGCACAGTGACTCCTAGACTTTCTTGGCTATCCGCTTCCTCTTGTATATCAGGAAGTGCCACATATGTCCATTCTGGTGACTTGTACTTCTGGTTCGGTTTCCTTATCCTCTTTGCTCCTTGCAAGCGTTTCTGATCAGTGTCTTCTGATTTTTCCGGACTAGACACTTCATTCACTTGTTCAGCATTAGAAGATTTTATTCTCATTAATCGGTATCTCAATCTTTTGAGTTTGTTGGGCCGAATTTCTTCTTTTGATGGCCTCTTTAATATTGTTCCTTTCCCTTCTCGCTCCGTATTCCAAGCTCTTTTCCTTAACATTCTTCCTCCTTTATCTTCTTCTTCACTCTCTTCAGATTCTGTATCAGTCTGGCTTTTACTGTCTTTGGATTTTATTCTCAGGACTTCAGGTTCACTATCTACATCTATCCCTCCTTGTGTTTCTTCCACGCAATCTTCCTGCTGACTAACTGTCCCTTCTTCTACCTGGGTGTGTGTTGTCCCTACACCTCCTCGGGGGTCTTCCGCTATGATCTTACCCTCACTCTCTGTATCTAATTCCTCACCTTCTATTTCTATGATTTCGGGCGGAATTTCTCTTATACTTTTACCCGGGACTTCTTTACCAAAGATTTCTTGTTCAGTTTCTCCAGTATTCTCATTTATTCTTTCTTGTATTCCCACTTGTCCTGTCTCTGATTCAGAGCTGGTATCAGAAATTTCAAGTTGTCTCCTTAACGGTATATTCTTCTGCCCCACAACTTGGCTCAAATCTGCTTCTCCTGCTCTTGGGGTTTGTCTTGTTCTTGTTTCTTCTGATTCTGATTCAGAGCTGGTATCTGACACTTCCAGATGCTCTTCTTCGGACTGATTTTCAGGACCAGGGACTCAAAGAGTGTGACTGGCATGAATCCATTTCTTTACCTTTGCACACTTCACAGCAGTCGTTGTGGTCAGAATCACTTGACGTGGTTTGCCCCAGCGTGGAACCCGACAATTTCTCCTTCTGTGTACTTTGATGCGTACCCAATCTCCAGGACTCAAGTCATGAGCTGGCTTCTTATCAAGAGTGGTCGCATCTGGTCCAACCTGATGAAACACAGAATGTACCATATCAGCCAATCCCTTTCAATAATCCAAGACAAAGTCATCAGATATAGGCAGCAGTTTGTTGACAGGAATGAAAACATGTCTCATTGCTCTACCCATGATAATTTCATGGGGGCTCAGACCAGTGATCCTATCAGGAATTGACCTAATAGTCATAAGCACAAGAGGCAAGACATCTGGCCATTTTAGACCTGTGGTCAAACACATTTTTCCCAATCTGTTCTTTATAGTGCCATTTACCTGCTCAACCACTCCAGAAGCTTCTGGTCGGTAACCACAATGTAGTTTTTGTTGCACATTCAATGCTTCACAAATCAATTTTATAATTTTGTTTGTGAAATGCGTTCCTCTATCTGATTCAATCGTTACTGGGAAACCAAAACTAGGAATGAACTCTCTCAGTAGGAGTTTTCCTACAGTAACTCCATCATTCCTTCTAGTCAGGTAAACCTCCACCCATCGTGAAAACAGACAAACAATCACCAGTACATATCTTAGCCTGTTACATGGGGGCATTTCAATGAAATCAAGCTGCATTCGAGTGAAAGGACCTCCCTTCCATCCTATGGTTCCCAAGCTCACCACTGTTTTCCTTCCTGGATTATATTGCTGGCACATAAGACATCTCTGACAAAGACTCTCAGCTATAAGCCGAAACTTTGCATTATACCAGGTCTGTTTGAAGAGTCTGATCATGGCATTCCTACCTATCTGAGCCTACCCATGGTACATCTGTGCCATGGTAGAGATCATGCTATCAGGCATCACTGGTCTTCCATCGCGATAAACCCAAACCCTGTCCACCTCTCGTGGTGCACACCCTGATTTTATCCACTGTTTCTTTTCCTCTTCTCCTGCCTCTTCCTGCAACTGCCTCACCTCATCCCATGTATTAACAGTGTTAGTAAAAAGCAAGGGACATGACTCCATTTCCCTCTCCCGATTACGATTTAAAGAGTTCTGATTTCGCGCACAATATTGTGCTATGTCATTTGCAAATTTATTTCCTGCTGACACATAGTAAGTTCCTTTGGTATGCGCTGCGCATTTTATAACTGCAATTTGTTTAGGCAGCTGTATCGCCTCAAGTAATTTTCCAACCATCTCTGCATTTCTGATTGGAGTTCCACTCGACGTCAAGAAACCTCTTTGGGACCAATTCTGCCCAAAATCATGCACCACTCCAAACCCATGCTGACTGTCAGTAACCACAGTGACTCGCAGATTCTTTCCCAACTTGCGTGCTCTAATCAGTGCAAACAACTCTGCAACTTGAGCAGATCGTACTCCTTTCAAACAGGATGCTTCCAACACAGCCGCTACAGTACATACAGCATATGCAGCACTCAAAATCCCTTCTCCAGTTCTCAGACATGACCCATCCACAAACATCACATAGTCACTCTCTTTCAGGGGCGCATCTTTTATGTCCGGACCCAGTTTGGTGCAAAAATCAAGCACTTCCAAACAGTCGTGATCAACATCATCATTCACCTCCGCATTCACGGCATCAGGTTGTAAGGTTGATGGGTTCACATTAGTGCATCTTAAAAGATTCACATTTGTAGCACCCAAAATGACCTTTTCATATTTGGTCAGACGACTATGCGTCATAAATTGCGTTTTACTTCTTGTCAAAAGGATTGCCACATCATGAGGCACAAACACTCTCACAGGATATCCCATCACAATTCCTTCACTCTGTTCCAAACATTTACACGTGGCTGCCACAGCTTTCAAACAACCAGGCAAAGCTACAGCTACGGGATCTAACACCACCGAAAAATAGGCAATCGGTCGTCTCGATCTTCCATGCCTTTGTACCAACACAGAAAGTGCATATCCATCTCTCTCACTGCAATAGAGCTCAAATTCTTTCTTGTAATCAGGCATTCCAAGAGCTGGTGCTTAACACAAGCTGTCTCTCAATTGTCTAAAAGCCTTCATCACTTCTTTATTCCATTCGAGGGGATCTTTCACATCACTTTTTGTTAAGCGTACCAATGGTTTTGCAATCAGCGAAAAGTTGCTGATCCACTGGCGACAATATCCTACCATCCCAAGAAACATTCTGACTTCTCTTTGTGTCATTGGTGCTCTCATTCCTTTTATTATTCTAATTCTGTCCACGGTCACCTTTCTCAGACCCTTTTCAATCTTATGGCCTAATTATTGTACTTCTTTTTGACAAAACTGTAATATCGATGGGGATACTTTGAGCCCTCCATCAGCCAAATGATTTAACAATGCAACTGTGCCCACCACACATGCCTATCGTGTCTTCGATGCCACCAATAGATCATCGATATACTGCACGAGCACTGAACTTTCGGGCATTTTTAAATCTTCTGGGGATTTCTTTAGAATCTGATTAAATATTGAAGGACTTTCTGTATACCCTTGAGGGATACGGCACCATGCCAAAATACGCTCGCCGAACCAGAACACAAAAATTTGTTGGCTGTCGGGGTGCAATGAGATAGAAAAGAAAGCATGACACAAGTCAATGACTCTGTACCATTCTGCATCGTGGAGAATCTGATATAGGATTACCGAAGGGTTCGGTACAATAGGACAGCATGGAACAACGATTTCATTCACTTTTCTCAAATCCCGTACTATCCTAAAAGTCCCATTTGGTTTTTTCAAACCCATGATCGGAGAATTACATGGACTACTCATTATTTCTCTCAGAATTCCTTGTTCAATCATTTTGTCAATGACAGGCGTTACTCCGGCAATTATCTCTGGTGTCAGTTTATACTGAGGAATATTCGGGTAATTTACTCCTTCTTTTACAATTATTTTTACAGGATCTACACTTTTCATCAATCCAATATCCTCTCCTGTGAAATCCCATACTTCGGATTTTACGGTTTTCTTCAACTCTTGAGGCAATCCTTCCGGATCAAATACAACAACTGCTTCAGTGATTTCAGGTACCAAGTTTCCATGGTCATTCTATACAATACGTCTTCATCATGAGTTTCAAAAGCAAAGCCATCAGGGGTACAGAAAATAGTGCAATTCATCTTGCACAACAAATCACTCCCCAACAGATTTACGGGGCTAGTGTCACACACTACAAATCGATGCATGTTGGTGAATTCCCCTATTTTAACCTTAACAGGATCCTTAAGATAAGTTTTTATCTGTTTGTTTGAGACTCCAACTACTTGGATTGTTTCACCAGAGAGAGGAATATTTTTAACGTCAGCTGATCTAACAGTTGAACGAGTAGCACCAGTATCTACGAGGAAAGTGATGTTCTCTTCATTCACCTTTCCATCCACAAAAGGTCCTCTCTGGTCTACCTCTAGAGTTGCGCCAAGTACGCACTACTCTTCCTCTACTAGGCACCGTTAATAACTCTCTTCTGACTCACTCTCATCACGTTGCAGCCAATACTGCGAAACAGCACTAGCACACGGTAGCTTTGTTACCTGTTCCTCGGTGTAGAATCCTGTTTCATTACTGTATCTCTGAGGATTTACATGCTGTGGAAAAGGTGGCTTTGGCACCTGACATTGTTGGGTAACAACCTGCTGCTGTCGCGGCGGTTGGCAACTCACCTCATTCTGCACCTGTGGATTCAATGATGCATTATCACCATTAGCCCTCTGTGGTAATTTACACTCGGATTTCCAATGCCCTAATTTTCCGCATTTATGACATGGCCATTTCTTTTTAGCTTCTTCTATGGTGACCTGTCCTTTTCCCTTTCCAATATTATGCTTTTGTTCAACTTGGCCCATGCCATTAGCTTGTTCAATCAACTGGGCTTCTTGTCGTTCAGCTACCTTATTCTGTGCCCACATTGCTTTTTCTTTCAGTTTACGCTGTTTGGCTTTAATTTCATCACTAAAATATTTTGCATGTCGTAACACCTCATCTATCTTTTTATTCTGTCAATCCACTGTATGCTGTTTGATCATTTCACCAACCTCAGGTTTTAAACCATAAACAAATCTATACACAAAATGACTCTTTTCACTTAATTTTTCATCTCCACTATATTGCCTAAAGGCTAATAATAACCTCTTATGATATGCATGTACAGATTCTTTAGCCTCTTGATGAGTTCTGTCAATCTTTACCCAGTCAGTTTCCTTTGGAGGTACTTTGTTTTTCAAAAAGGTAATTACCTAATCATATTTTTTCATTACCTCCAGATCAGGGGCTCCCATCTTAGGATCCCAAGGATACTCTTGCGTTGGCCGATCTATTGTAATTTTACATTCTGCCCATAAATCTGCAGATACAATTATATAAAAAAAAACGTTCAGATCTATCTACAACACCTTTGAAAGTTTGACAAACCTTTCTACCTGTCGGTACCATTCAACTGGTTTTTCTCTTAACCTTGGGAAATCAATGGTAAACAACAAAATATCCTGTCTAGTCCAAGGGACATGCACATACCCTCCTCCTGGGATTTCCCTCATGGGACATTCGGTTACCACTGGCTCCCTTACTCTCACCGGGAATGCTGAGAAAGCCTTATCTGTAGTTTCCTCTCTCTTTTGGAACCATCTACTTTTCCACCAATCCACATCCCCCCATTTCCTCAGCAAGGCAATCAGTTCTTTAATTTGGTTCAAACTTCCTGCCGTATTCAAGTTTTCAATATCCTTTTCAGAAAAATCTACTCTATATGGTTTTTGTAATGACCTTACTTATTTTCTCAAAATCAATTCCCATTTCACTCGCTGTCTCTAATTTTTCATGCAAAGTTCTCGCTCTCCAAGTTATACTTTTGCAGAGGAACATTAGCTCCTCATCCTGATATGCTTTTAACTTTTCAGTTGGAATGGTTACTACGATTAATTCTTGTAACGTTATCTTTAATTTTGCTACATCTGAAGGTTGTCGTTCTGTATCTTTCCTCTGTAGACTTCTTAACCAATCACTTAATTCCTCAGATGTGGGTCCTACAGGGGTTCTCTCAATTCTTATTTTCTCCGTTATTCTCTCTGGGGTTTCAGTTGCAGATTCTGCTGTCACAAGTGTCTTACTTGCTGAGCTTTGATTTACAGTTACATTTTTAGGAGTACTTAAACCTGATGTTTCTGCCATATTTTTCCATTCACTCCTTCTGGAACCTCTTCTTTCTGTCTCGTTTTGCCTACTACAATTATAAGGAACTGTTAAACAATGCTCACTATCATTCTGTTTATCAAAGACAGGCATCACCGGCCCTATAGTTACAGGTACGGTCACCGCTTCCATATTCTTAGGTAACTCTCTAATTTTCTCCGTTAATTCCAGGATAGTACTAGCTAATTCAGCTGAATTTTCATTTCCCGTTCTAACGGGTTGTGACATTTCAGAATCTTTAAATGGATTTATTTTTCACAAATTAGGTGGCGTCTGCTCAAATTCTTTATTCATCATAGCTTCTTCTACCGGCGCACTCTGCGTCAGTAACGTAGAATTCGGTTGCTATGGGGGCGGATTTTTATAAAACATGTCCTCCAGCACTTCATCTTCTGATTCACTCACTCCATATCTAAAACCTTCTGACCCTGTGTTATTTCTCTTTTCTGTACATTTCCTACCACTCGTCTCTTCAGCATTTCTCAGAGGAAACATACCACCAGTCATATTCGCATTTCGCCATCTTCTCTTTCTGTCATCATGACTTTCTTGACCACAATGTCTACCAGAAATGTAATTATACCTTCTTCCACTCTGATGCCTTTCCCTTTCATACATCTCTTCTTCCCATTCAGTCAAAGCCTCAAACTGAGTAGGTCTGGGTTTCGGTTCTAACCTCATCATTCTTTCTCTCAAATTTCGTAATACAGCCAAACTAAATGAACCACTTTCTGGAAACGCTAGTACTCCATCCTCTTTAGTATACCTTGCCCAATTTTCCAGCCAAATACATGTATTTCGCTACCATAAAAGATGAGGTGATTTCGGTGGAGGAAGTATCTGTCCTTCCCTAGTCACAATCGGCTTATCCTTCTTAAATAGATTTTTAATTTTCCCAAACCATGATTTTTTCTCTTTCTCAGGTGGATCGTAGTACATCATTTTTATTTCTCAAAGCTCGTAATCAAAGAGGTTTTGCAAATCACTTCTTTCACAGCTTCTCCATATTTTGTCCAATCCCAGCGCGACTCACACTAATGCACCAATCCTGGGCGTCTGCGTCACACCGGTAATTCTCAAATCCCAGCGCGGCTCACACTAACGCACCAATCAGTGAAAGCTTCGTCTCTCTACGGCTGGCCCATCCCAGTGCGGTCTTTCTAACGTCAGCCTTTCTCGCTACTCCTGCTTCTGCTAACCTCTCCTTTACAAAATGTTATCAGCACACTTTGCTTACGTTTTCTTTCATTAAAATCTGTTAGTAACAACATAAATATCTCCATTGCCTGTCTCGCTAAACCAAAGAGATAGTTTTGTCCATTTACACAAGAATTCTGTATTTCCAGTAGGCAGCGCTTACCTCTACCCTACCACAGAATTATTCTGTTTCGCCGATAAAGTAGCACTTCCCTCTACCTTACCCTTCTCACAAGCAAAAAGCAAACTGTTTCTCTGGGGATAAAACACATGTGGAGACTACAATGCTCCTGAGCATTAAGGCCAGAGTTTCACAAGAGAACCTATTGCTTTTTCACTCACACACAATCACACGGAAATGTCCCCTACCGATAACACACGACGATGTTACCACCTTGAAACCCAACAATGCGCTGTGTGACTTCACTTGCCACACATTTCCCCTGCCTGCATACAGGGAAACCAACTTCCTACTTCCCGGAAGTCTTTAAACCATTTGACAACATAAAGCACAACAAACATAAATCAATAATCACCAAAGCAATGCAATAAAACCATAACTCTGCTACCAAGAAAACTGTTCCAGCGGAAAAGGGTAAATTTACATATTCTCCCAATGTCACAGACTCGTCACCATACATACTCATCCATACACTCATTCATAGGTGGGGCCCATAACACCAACACACACTCGTCTTACACAAATCTGTACACAGGAGAAAAAGCGCAGGACATGTGGGTACCTTATTACCTATCAGGATTTACATTTCTTTACATTATACACATTATATACATCTGCACCTATGGAATCCTGACCTTAACATCAAGGCACTCCACCACTTGGTCGACGGACCAATTAGTTGGACTGGTTGATGGTGATTTAGAACCAGCTAAAACACAATTAAAGCCTAGGAAACATTTGATTACATTTCAGTACTCAATTAAAAGAATCACAGACTCATTTCTTATCAATCCAAATTTGTTTATCTAATATTAATTTGCTCTGCATTAGCATTTAGGCGCTACAAATTTTAACATAATTCAGTTTCTTTCCAGAAGAAATCAAACCTTTAGAATATAAGCATAGGTTTCGAATTGCATTATATTTACCAAATATCAAACGTTGGTGACCCTCCGATCACACAGATATAATGTTCAAAGTCTCTGCTACAATCTCCCGAAACGGTTCAACCCACAGCAATGATCAAATCATCAGATGGAATAACTTCTCAAAAAATCAAAGTAACCCAAGGTAAACCATGGAAATCTTCATCAGCTCAACATAGACCCAACACCACGGAAGATCAGCCCAGTGAACCACCCCCTAGGGCGGACAAAGGTCTTTATACCCTTTTTCCGCTTATTTCAGATCAATATGCAACAATTTTAGGGGTAGAAACTGTTTGGATTGGTCAGTCCAATTCAATTTGCAATTTCTTACATTTTTCACATGTCCCAAGGTTTTCCATGAGACTTGGCATAGCGAAGCATAAAATGTGTCCTGTATCCCACGGTTCACAGGCGAAAGTTCCGAAGTAATAACAAGCTATTGTGCCCAGGGTAGTTCACACCGTTCATCACTTGGCAACCCTCCATGTTTCTATCCTTGACAAGGGACATGCCAGTACAGGAGCTGAGGTCACTTGGAGATCTCCAGAGCCATCCGATTCTGCGCAGTTGTCATCTCGCACCACAGGAGCTCCATCTTAAGTACTGCGGGCTAGCAGGTCCGAATGCCAACTTAAGCAAAATCAGACATAACAGTAATTAGAATATAAAAGTGAGGATTCTAATGTTTAATCTCACACTAATCCCAATGTATATTAGTATTTTCCTAGCTTATAGCAACATTTAAAGCAATAATACTCACCATTCTGCATTGCTAAAAGCACAAACCATCACAAAAGCAACATGAATCATGCAATTCTCTATTTCACCACAATCTAAAGTTAGTTTGCGTACCACAGTTAATTAATTTAGTTGTTCTGCCATGCAATTAGCATGTTAGTCCCACGTGTATCTTGTGTTTATCAAGGTGTAAGGGTTGGTTAGTTGTCTCACTTCAAACTAATTAGTACGAGTTAATGCTTAGAATGATTACTTAATTAATTTCATGCAAATAGAGGAGGTATACAAAATTTTGTTTTACCTGCTCCATCACCACCCACCCAAATCCATCTGTCCATCCACCCACCCACCCATCCATCGTTATTTCCTTCTCTCCATTCGTCTTTCTCTCCATTCATCCACTCCCCCGCCCCCATCCAGATCTTCTTTTTGACCACTTTTGTTGAATGTGCTTCCACCACAAACACCACGGCTCCATCATAGTATTTACTTGCAGTGTAATTTATGAGCTTCTATTTGGAGACGCTAGTTGATTAAAGAACAGTCACCATCAATGTCAATGCTTTATATTAAGCAAACCCAAGGAGATGATGGAAGGAGAGCTGAAACTTTTCAGAAACTCACCCCCAGGCACAGATCTGGGTTGAATCTATCATCATTCTTTAGCTCACTTTGCCACCTCAGTTCAGACCCAGCTATATGCAAACCAGCCTTGACACTGTACATCATGGGAACATTCCAGCCCGAACTCCCAAGCCAGGTCTTCCCTATTCCGGAAACAAGCATCCTGGGAACGGTTTCTGGGTAACACCCTTCATCAGCCAGGCTAGCTTGAATCCAGAGGCAAAGTGAGCAAGGGACTCATGTCTTGGCATACCCCGCCAACTTAGGGTTAACAAAGCAAACACAAGGAGATGATAGACGGAGCTCTGAAACTTTACAGACACTCACCCCCAGTCACAGATCTGGGTTGAATCCATCATCATTCTTTAGCTCACTTCGCCACATGAGTTCAGACCCACCTATATGCAAACCAGTTTTGACTTTGTGCCTCATGGAAACAGTCCAGCCCAAACTGCCAAGCCAGGTCTTCCCTGAACCCGAAACAAACATCCTGGGACCGGTTTCTGGGTAACACTCTTCATCAGCCAGGCTAGCTTGAATCCAGTGGCAAAGTGAGCAAGGGACCCATGTCTGGGCATACCTTGCCAACTTAGTATGATCAAAGCAAACACAAGGAGATGATGGACGGAGTGCTGAAACTTTTCAGACACTCACCCCCAGTCACACATCTGGGTTAAATCCATCATCTTTCTTTAGCTCACTTTGCCGCCTCAGTTCAGACTCAGTTATATGCAAATCAGTCCTGACCCTGTGCCTTGTGGGAACATTCCAGCCCGAACTGCCAAGTCAGGTCTTCCCTAAACCGGAAACAAGCATCCTGGGGCCAGTTTTGGATTAAACCCAGATTTGTGACTGGGAGTGAGTGTCTCAAAGGTTTTAGCGCTCGGTATATCATCTCCTTTTTTCTTTTTTGCAGATTTATACAGTGCAAACTCAACCCGAAGGTATTGGAGCGCTTTACATGAGTACCAGTTACGTTACACAAGGCCACATTGATGGAGCAAGGATTCGTAAAAGAGACTTGCTCGGATGCAATTCCCTCAAATAACATATAACTACTTAATCAACCAGTTTTGTGACTACTAATATTGAAATAAACACCTTATATTGTATCCAGGGGATGCTTTTCTATGTGTATTACTAACAAGTAATCCGAGTGACTTAAAATTGCCGACAAATCGCGGGTTTTCTATTGCGCATGCGTCTACGGCATCTACGTAGTATGACACTATCGCGTTTGGTGGGAAATTTTTGCAGCTGCGCAATGGCATTAAAAATGGCACCTTTAGACTCACACAATAACGCATATGCTACTGCTAAAACTAAACCTCGTAAGTTCTATTAAACACTAATGCTAAAGATTTAAATAAGTAAATGGGGATAGAGTAGAAATAAGTGGTATACCGTGAAATCATTTGTTTCCATGTTCTAACGTGTCTTTATCTGACTTTATTTTTAGTTCTTATTTGGGCCTCGGAGGGTGACTGAAATCCCTATCCCACCTGACCCACGCGCACGTGCATAAAGACTGGCCGGAAACCCATGAAGCCACTTGAAACCCATCCAAGGCCACCTCAAGCTGAAGTCTCCTGTAAAACTGAACTTGTGGACCTAAAGCTTGAAACAAAATAATTGTTGCGAATTCTTATTGAGCATAATGTGAAATGCGGGTGGGAATAAAGCTATGGGAAAGGAAATTAAGGGACGGTTACATAGAACAATTGCCCTAAGAGAAAAACATTACTTTAGTATGGTGTGATGAACTCACCTCCTCTCCCTGACCAATTAGAATAAGGGAAAACACAAACTTTGATGCTTTGGGGGTAGTACATGAATAAAGATTAATATAAAAGAGGTAAGTTAGTTAGAGAACTTGTCCGACTTGTCAGATCTGTCATTCCGACTCGTCACTGACCCAACGCGTATGCTGCTCCAGATTCTGTCCGAGACGCTGTCTCAGACCCTGCTGCTGCCGGAAACTCTGCTCGAGAGTTTGAGATACTGATCGATAATCTGACCATCTAGATTGCGGAAGAGGGACATCCGAGGAGAGTTGTACCAGAGAGGGATGCAACGCTGGCATTGCACATTAGAAGAGGTCACCTTCCCAGAGCTGAATCTGCCTGTTCTTCTATCTGTAACCTGTCCTGGAGATTCTGTCTGGCCCCATCTTTAAGGAGTTGGGTTCACCTTTGACCAGAGGTAAATATAAATCTGAAAATCTGTCTTTAAGCCTGCTCTCCCTCTTTTCCACCTTTTTCTGGTACCGTTTTCATTGATCATTGTAATTTTGCAATAATTTACTTTACTTTGCCTCTTGAAGGGAAGGTGGTTACTGTAATTGATTCTTGGCTCACAAACTATTAATTTAGATAAAGGTTTTCAAAACTTCTTGAGTCTGTGGTTATTCAAAGTAAAGGTTAATGTCATTCTACCTTAAACTAACTCAGCAACCTGATTCATTGAGGAAAGGTAATTACTGTTATCAAGTTGGTAAAACTTGGTAAAGGTGAATATTGGAAAACAGGTAATTACACAAAATTGATGCCAGCGGGGTTTAACTAGCTTATTGTGTAAATGTGTCTGGGCCCAGGTGAGTATTAGGTGTATGTGTGACCAGAGCTGGCAACCCGTGCTCCATCAACATCATATCTTTTTTTACTGTTGGTAGGCACGGGGAGATTAAGTGATTTGCCGAGAATCACAGGATGTGGAGTCGACCCTGAGGCTCAAACCTTGGTTTCCCAGCTCCAAGGTCGGCAGTTTTGCTGAAAAACCACATCCTCTCCCCTCTCCTTCTGTTTGCTTTGTTCAACCTAAGTTGGCAGGGTATGCCCAGACGTGGGTCCCTTGCTCACTTTGCCACTGGATTCAAGCTAACCTGGCTGATGAAAGGTGTTGCCTAGAAACTGGTCCCAGGATGCTTGTTTCCGGTTCAGGGAAGACCTGGCTTGGCAGTTCGGGCTGGACTGTTCCCATGAGGCACAGGGTCAAGACTGATTTGCATATAGCTGGGTCTGAACTGAGGTGGTGAAGTGAGCTAAAGAATGATGATGGATTCAACCCAGATCTGTGACTGAGAGTGAGTGTCAGGAAAGTTTAGGCGCTCCGTCCATCATCTCCTTGTGTTTGCTTTGTTTGCCCTAAGTTGGCATGGTATGCCTAGACGTGGTTCCCTTGCTCACTGTGCCACTGGATTCAAGCTAGCCTGGCAGATGAAGGGTGGTACCCGGAGACAGGTCCCAGGATGCCTGTTTCTGGTTTAGGGAAGACCTGGCTTTGCAGTTCCCACTCCACACCACTGCACTACACATTTATTTCACATAAGTGCTCCTACGTAACTCCGCAAGTCGTAGCACGCCTCAATCCGCAGCGGATTGAGAGGACCCCTATGATGAAGCATGTCACCAAGGGGAAACCCCGGTGAGTGAGGGGACTCCAGAAAGAAATTTTTCTTTATACCCGGTAGATGTTTCTACTCCACTTGAGCGGAACTCTCTCTTCTCCCCTAGCTAGGTTCTAATTCCGGTATTCCGGTTTTTCTGTGTTCATTACTGAGTAAGGAGGGTGAATCTAGCTGAAACATCTACCTCCCCCCATTTTTGATTCTGTTCCCATGAGTCACAGGGTCAAGACTGATTTGCTTATAGCTGGGTCTGAACTGAGGTGGCGAGCTAAAGAATGATGATGGATTGAACCCAGATCTGTGACTGGGCGTGAGCGTCTGAAAAGTCACAGTGCTCCAACCATCATCTCCTTGTAAATGCTTTATTTTATACACAACTCCCCAGTGGCACCCACCCGCGCTCAAGCTCATAAAGTGAGGGTTCATGCCAACCTAGTCCTGTCCACAACCCCCATCCGTGAGTGCCCCAAAGACCTGCACACCAATTCCGTGAGCACCTACTGTGAAACCCAAAGGGCACAGAGAGGACACGGACACATATATGTTAGCCCACGCCCGGTGCCCTACTGAAACCCAAGCAGACAGAATGACATTATCTCCTCCTCAGTCTTCCTGTCCTATTCCTTAATCGTAAGCAGTTCACCTGCTCAACAGAACCTATCACCTAGCTGAAGTCTACATACTTCCCCCAATATCGCCTATTCAGCATGCATAAAGGGGGAAGTACGTCACCAAGACAGCCTGTTCTTTTCTTTCTATGCTGCAGAACGATTGCCGGCGAGGTCAGGGTAGTCTTGGTCAGGCTTTCTTGTATTTACCTTGTTTTTCCTTCCTGGAATTGCTTGAGCAATCTTGTCATGTAGGGGACTGCACCACCCTGCATAGCAGGCGTTTGTCCTGGTGTTCAGGCTGCAACACTAAGCATTCATTTGCCTTGGTTTCCCCACAGGCAGCTTCATTTTGAAGAGGCACAGTTTCCTGTGGGTGTAGCAGCTCCTTTGCTGTAAGGCTCTTTGCCCCTGGAGCACAGCTGTATGTTTGGAGCAGGTTTTGTTCTTCATAGGTGCATCCTGCTTCTCGGCGGCTCCTGCATGGTCTAGTTGCAGGGGCTGGTTCCCTTTGATATGGGTACAATGCAGGAGGCACCCATGTTGGTTTGGTGTCTGCCTCATATCTGCGGCAGTGCCTGCTGTTGATGCTGTATTCTGGGCTTATGCACTGGCCTTTGCGGTGCACGCATGGGTCCACTGGGCCACCTGCCCTGGTCTTTCCTGCGCATGGGGTAGCAGCTGATCTAACTAGTTTCTCTTTGTGCTCTGCTGCTCCTGTGCTAGGCATTCAAAGTGGCCGGTGTTTTTGAGTCATTCTTAGGTTGTGCTCTGGTGGCTAAGCTACTGACTTGATCCCAGGGATCTGGGTTTGAGTCGAATGTTGACGGTTGTGTTTTCTACACCTTTTGGCGCAAACTTGTTTCACATGTACTGTGATTTTTCACAGCATTCTCAAATGCCTGCTTTAGCGCCCATTGATGAGATCCGCTGCCTCTCCCACGCTGGGCACCTAGGTGCAGAGACAGGAATTCCCTGTCTGTGCGGCCTGCTCTAGCAGCCGGGGGGTGATTCCTTTTGATCTGCTCACGCAGCTGGTTGGTTTGGTTGCTTGCCGCTGATGGGAGCTTTTTCGGTGCTCCAGATCATTCATGTCTTTTGTTTGGCAACAGTTACCGTGGCATGCCAGCACTGTTTGGAAGATTTCAGCCATGGTTTGCGTTCTGGCTCACATAGACTTTCTTCTGACTCTGACTCAGTAGTGGTTGATTGTGATGACCAGCAATGCCCATCAAGCACCTCCCTTTCCATTTCCACTCTAGAGGTGTGCTTGTCTGTGTGTGAGGCCAGAGCAGCGGACTCTCCTCCTTTTGGTTGGGTGTTATCCTCAATGCCTGGATTTTTTGTGTGGTGGGGAGGGCTGATCTTTTGGCCTCTCTTCCCGGTCTTTTATTGTGCCAACCCCGACTCCTCAGACTGTTTCTCATGGAGGGTGCCATCATTCCAGTCCCTGTATCAAAGTTCAGCCAGGTTTGTTGTTCTCTGTTGTTCCTAGTCCAGGGACCCTCTGGGGGTTTTCTGCCAGTCCTGGCGCACAAGTCAGTGTATTCCTATGTACCCTGCTGTATATTTCCGATAGTGGATATGCTGATGTTCTCTCCCCCCCCCCCCCCCTAGTTCTTTTGAGTCGTTTCTGGCTTCTTTGGTACTTTTGAATGCCTATTTTTGTATACCCCTCCCTCCTCTTTCATGGGGCTTTTTGGGGTTTTTTTTGCCTTGAAGCTGCATTTCTGTTTTGTGTGCTTTCCTTTGACCTTGCTTCTGCACCTGAGGTTTTTACATTTTCCTTGGTGCCTCTGATGAGTCTTTTTGCTTTACAGTTCTGTGACTGGATGATTGGCTTTGCCTTTCTCATTTCCTTGAGGCCTTAGTAGCTGTGGAGTTGGTGAGTGGTTGCCTAGGGACTGTTGGGTTCATTGTAGCCCTCTACAGGTCCCGTCTCAGGAGCTCCTGTTCATGGGGGCACTCATCGTTGCACAGTTAGAGACCTACGGCCATACCACCCTGAAACACCTGATGATGTTTTTTCTCAGAAGGTAATCAGGATCGGGCTTGGTTAGTTCCTGGATGGGAGACTAAATGCCAGGTGCTGTAGGCTAACATTTTTTCCTTCACCCAATTCGACTGCTTAGTCTTAGATCATGTTGTGGGCCCTGGCCTGTTGGTCCGGCTTCTGGTCTCCCCGGTCCTTGCGCTGGGGGGAGTTGATGGCAGTTTGGCAGACACTTCTTTGGTCCACTCCTCTCCTTCGTTTCCTGGCTGTCACTGTTCAGACAGGTGACCAGATCATGTGTTCCTCTGTCAGCCGGCAAGGGTGGATGCATCAGGCTCTATTTCTCCTGTCCTGGAGATTTTGCCAGTGGGCAGTAAGGTTTCTCCGCTCTCTCAGCAGTCTCTCTTCCAGGGAGGGGTGATGGGGATGCTTGGTGCATGGACTGGGTGTTCCCCTCATCCGTGCCCATATGTTTGTCGCCCCTTCTTTTCCAGCAGATTCTCTCCTGGTTCAACCTTCTTTGGCTGGTTCTTTTTGCCTCATTAGAGTCAGCCCTCAGTTTTACGGCCCTCGAGGTCGCCCTGGGCGATAGATGCTTTCTCCATCACGGGAGCGCCTTTTTGTTTTTTCCCCCATTTCCTTTGCTTTCTGGGCCCTCAGAAAACCTGCAATGTGTCGTGTGGAGGTTCTTTTGGTCATCCCCTATTGTTCCTGGAGCCCCTGGTTGCCCTTCTTCAGTGCTGGGATGCGGGTTCCCTTTGGGGGTTTCCATTCCCTGTCTCTGCTGATTGTTCCTTTTCTCCGCTCGTCCTCTCTTGCAACTGAGGCTGGGGGTATGGCACCTGATGGGGATTCCCTTGTTGGGTTTGGATTATTCACTTGTGATGGCTCTGTGCATCTAGTTGTCGGCCTTTCTTCTTCCTGATGTCTTTTCGTCATCTCTGGTGGTATTTATGACTCTTGGTGTGAGGGTAAGGGCCTGTCTCCAGTTTCCTGTGCTCTTGTCAGGATAGTGGATTTTTTGGTTGATGATCTTGTGTTGGGTCTGGTGGTCTTGACTCTCCGCACCTTGTGGGTCATCATTCTGGCCCCAGTATCTCCTTTGGTGGTGTTCCACTTGTGGAGTTTTATTGCTTCAGACGTTCTTTTTTCTCCCTCTTCGGTCCCCATAATGGGATTTTCCAGTGGTGCTTCCAGAATGGCTGGTCCTCAATTTGACCCCTTCATTCAGTTGTCTTTTGATTTCTTTCTGCTACAGTTTTCTTGTTTGTGGCAATTTCTTCTGGTCTCAAGATTGGTGGGTTTGGGCTTTTGGTGATCGAGAGTCATGGTCACTTTTTCTGCCCACAGTTTTCTCAGGTTTTCACTGTCAGGGGGATATTGTCCTTCCATTTTGTTGTCCAGACTCGTCTTCTCCCAGGCAGGGACTGCTCTGTTCTCTGGCTGTTTTCGCCCTCTTCGCACCTGCCTTGGCCTTGCCAATGCATATGGGTGGATGCTTCGTCGTTTGTCTCCTATGATCTCTCTGGGAGCTGTCTAGGGCCTTACCTGTCCTCTTTTCCCCAGTGGGTGATGTGTGCTTTGTTTTGCCTTGCAGTGTTGCTGGCTGCCCTCTTCTGTGTGGGAGCAGCCCACTCTGTATGTTTCCTCGTCCTGGGCATTGTTTCCGGTGGCGCCACCTCATGCCATTTGTGTTACT
The DNA here is from genome assembly GCF_964204655.1 of Triturus cristatus. NCBI lineage: Eukaryota > Metazoa > Chordata > Amphibia > Caudata > Salamandridae > Triturus > Triturus cristatus. Next base: position 942,746,785 of record NC_140587.1, on the reverse strand, counting down.
GAAACATGGGCTTCTCCCCTCACGTTTGTGTCCTCTTACCAACTTCGGTTGGGGATGGATGGATCTGCAGTCTTTGATGCTCACGTTTTCTCGGCTGTACATTTTCTGTACTTTGTGCTGTTTTTATGCATTGCGTGTTTCAATTGTGTTGCATCATCCTTGGTTTCTGTGTGGTTCAATCACCATGCGCTTGGGCATGGGCATGAGCTCTTGTGAAAGGAATGGAAAGGGAAGACGGACGAGGAAGTAATGCCTGGTTACTTACCAGTAATCTTCATTACTCCGAGTCCAGGTCTTCCCATTCCATTCCTGAGCCCATCCCTCCCTCCCAGTGTTTTTGTTTATGGTGATTGTTTCCTTATTATTATTTTCTTTGGTATTCTCAGGCTGTCTTGGTGACGTGCATCCTCCTTTACGCATGCTGGGTAGGCGGCGCCATATTGGGGGACGTATTTTGACTTCAGCTAGGTGATAGGTTCTGTGGAGCAGTTGAACTGCTCACGTGTAAGGAATGAAACTGCGAGACCTGGACTCGGAGTAATGAAGATTACCGGTAAGTAACCGGGTATTCTAACGCACCACTCTGCCCAGCTCTCCCGAGCAATACATAGAAGGAACTCCATCCTCTCTGTTCATGAATTTGCCGGTCAATACCAAATGCATGAGCAAAATGGGGGGAGGGCTATGAACCTGCGCACTTTAGAGCTCTCTCAGGAGCCTCTTTGGCGAGGACAAGAAAAAAAACCACCAGCCCCACCAAGCTGCGCTCACCTATTGATCTGTTTAATACATTACAACGTCTTATATTTGTTTCCTGGCCTTTTTTGGCCCTGGACTACATTAATAACTTGGTTTAAAACTGATTTCCTTCGAGTAGAATATAATACAAATCGAAATGGTGGAACTCGGTAGCATTAAGTCGTTCAAAAATGCGCGTTCAACCTGCCTGCATAGCCATCGTTTCTGTTGCAAAACAAACGAAATGGAAAAAGACAAAATAATAATGCGTGATCTTTAATTTTTTACCTGGTTTACCCTCTGGGAAGAAATGCCTCCTCTTGCAGTAATTGGTGTTATCAGTCAATTCAAATCCATTCTCTTAAGGGCATTCTCGTTTCAGAGGAATATCCGAAATGTAACCCAAATACACATTGTGCTATTATTATATTAAGGAAATCGGTGCATTTCAATTTAGGCCAACTAAAATTTCAAGTACCCAAAATTAACATTCTTCAAGAATAATAAGTTTGTGGATTATGAGTACCACCGGAATTCCTTATCAAGTGATTTCACACAGCAGAGGAGAGTTGCAGGCTGCAGGGAGAGAGAAATGAGCTATTATAAGAAAAGGCAGCGGGGCCTAGTAATTATGCTGAAATGTAAAAATGATTGATTGTTGCAATTTGCGGTAGAAAAAAAAGGTTCAAAGGCATTGAACAAGCTAATTTGCTGCCAAGATTTCCTTGAATTTAAATTAATTTTCACTACCTGTAAATTCTGAATACAGTTGGAATGGGGCTTTTAAATTATTAGAAATGATTCAAAATTGACTTCCTTGATTTTTAAGGAATAGTAGTTACTCTTTTATAAGGACTTCAAAGTATGATGGCAGGCGCAAAATACTCCACAGTATTTCTAGAGGATGTAAACAATAGTTAGTGGTGGGCACTGGTATTCACCACTTGTGTTGTAGGGACTTATGTACAATCACGCTTGAATCGATAGCCCTCTCACTCCTTACTGCATGTCACTCTCTCAGGGTAGCAAGGCAGAGCAGTAAGTGCGCATATCAAGAAGTGGGGAGTGTTGTGGCCAATGGTGGCTTGGTATCCCGTCTGTGCAAGTACCACCTCTTCTGAGGCCCACAAATAACTACACAGAGACGTAGGGGATTTGTTGTGGTGTACGGCTCCAGCGGGTCTTTCCTGACCAAGCCTAGCCGACATCCGCATTTACTGCCTTGCCCCACGTTGTCCCCGGTCAAACTATATCCACACACTCAGGGGGGTGATTACATAAAAACCCTATTCCCCTTAACTCCTTAAAGGTCCAGCACTCCAGTTCAGTCACTGGAGCGACACTACAGGGAGGGTTTGAAATGTAAGTACTTTTATGCTGTAAGCAATTATACTTAATAAAGTCAATGTCTTGTTACTGTATTGCATGGGCAGGATCACGATGAAGTGGTGCTTGCACTGCCGGACCAGAGTCCACAGTCTCAACCACAGTATTTCAGAGGAGAGGAGTTGGCCTAATGGCTAGGGCGATCGACCTCGAATCTGGGGAACTGGGTTTGATTCTCGGCAATGACGCTGAACATCCTGTGATCCTGGTCACCCTTGATGTGGAACAATTATATACCAGCATCTCACAGAGAGAAACACTAACAGTGATAGAATCTGCACTTACAGCAATTGAATGGACGGCAACAGCTCCCGTTTCTTTCATTATGCAATGTGCCACTCTGGCACTAACAGAAAACTTCTTCGAGTTTGACAACCAACTCTTCCATCAGTCTCAGGGTACTTCGATGGGGAGCACATTTGCTCCCTGTGTGGCATGTCTCTACATGGCGGTATTTGAACATGAGACTATCCAACATGCCAGCAACCCCTTCGAAGGTAACCTGAGGCTATGGAAGAGGTATATAGATGACATACTCATCTTTTGGCAGGGGGATATACAGACATACGAAAAATTCTTCGAGTGGATCAATACTAAGAACCAATATTTGAAATTCACCCACACCATATCACCATCAGAAATCGCCTTCTTAGACCTCACCATCAGACTACAAGAGGGAAAACTTATAACAACCCTATATAAAAAGCCAACTGACAGGAACAGTTTGCTGTTGTACAGCAGGTATCACCCAACAACTCTAAAAAAACAACCTTCCCTTCAACCAATTTTTAAGAATCAGAAGGAATTGTAGTTCAATAGATGACTACAAGTCTGAAGCAGAGATACTGTCAGACAATCTGCTAAAAAGGCAATATCCTAAAAAACAGATCCATGCCTGTATGAAACGAGCAAGAAACAATCACCGTGAAAGCCTTCTGGAGGAACATGATAAGGAACCCTCTAATACTTTGACATGTGTAACTACATACACACCAAGATCCAACTTGATAAAAAAAACAGTGAACAAACATTGGGAGATCTTGAACACAGGTACACTGACAATACCTAAACCCAAGTTTGTGTTTAAGCGTGCTTACAATTTGAAAGATATGTTAACACATACGAGACCCAAGAACAAGAATAATTCTAACCAGAGACAACTGTGGGACCTCCCCCCAGTCACGGGACACTACCCCTGCGGCTCATGTACTGTGTGTCCACAGACTAAACACACTAAACAATTGGTTCTTTCAGACACATTTACATGGACGCCGACCAAACCCACCAATTGTAACACATCACGTTGTGTGCACATGCTGACATGCCCCTGTGAGAAGAGATACGTTGGCATGACCATGAGGCCCATTAAGACCAGAATCACTGAACATAAGAGCAGTATTCGCTGTCAGAAAACAAACACCAAACTATATACCCATTTTTCAGAACTAAGACATCCCCCAGAGAGTTTGCGCTAGGTTATCCTTGAGTTTCACCAACAAATAACACACACAGCACTGTTCAGGATTAAACAGAGGTGGGTGTTTCGACTTGACTTAGCCAATAACGGATTGAACGATGACATCCCATGGAGCACCATTAACTAACAGTTTATTTACATGTATATAGCTATTGTGCCCAACACAAACCATTATACATCACACTACCTGTACAGGAATCTCCTCTCTGTCAATTTTGTTTTGACATACAACATATTTACCATATCTATCACTACAGAGAAATAGTAGCGTAATAAGAATACAGATACACACTGACAACATAGCCTTTAACTACACTCCAAGATGGCCGCCGCAAGAGCTCCTTTAGTGACATCCCCCACAAACACCTGATGTTGCCGTTATCAAAGGCTACCGATTATCCTCAAAAGTCAGAGACACACTGAGATAACCAAGCACCAATAATTTACAGACCGACATGGCAGACACGTTATCATCTTTTATGACTTGGGGTTTTTAGAAGTCCGAACAACAGTAAGTTTTAATAATGACACAAGACATTTTTCGAATTTTTGCAATTTCAGCACTTTATAACAGTAGGCATCTTAATTACCACGTATTTATAAACTCTGGCTGTGAACAAAGACTTCAGGGAGCCGGAGGGGATTTGAATCCCCTTGCGCTCCCTGAAGCTTCGTTTTGTTAGAACATTCTGCCCTCTAGTGGCAGAATGTTCTAATAGCCTTATAGCCCTTCGTAGCAGGGCTATACCGGCTTTTAAAGTCCCGCTGCTGTTGTTAAGGTCCCTCGCCTTCGGCTCGGGCCTTTAATGCTGCAGCGAGCCTTTAACAGCCGGTATAGCCCGCTACGGCGGGCTATAAGGCTATAGTAACTCCTCAATGAAGGTCAGATACTGTCCTGGCAGAGAGTATACCAGATACTTTTTTGTTGGCATAGGGTCCATTGTCTTAAGTTCAATCAATAACTTTGAATAGTTAGGGTGACGTTTATTTTATTTTCTCTAACTAGAATGAAGATTTTCTTCAGAATGGCCATTCCATTCCCTTCCCACTGCAACTTCTTTTACTGGTCGAGGTGCCAATATGGATATGTCATGTGGAATGAGGATATCCATGACAGACTGAGAAGAGTCTTTCAGCTGTGTTTCCATTAGGAAGAATAAATCACGTTTTTATTTTATTTTTATGTGTGCTTCTCAATGTGTTGTTTGGATGCTGATCTGTAGCTGTGCAGAATGCATTTTAACAAGGATAATCTCTCTTGAGAGACAGGGATGGAATTAAAGAGACTTCAATCAACTTTTGAGTTTATGCCCTTTCTAGGACTTGTTGTCCTGAGGTTTCCTATTCATGTTCTAGCAGTGGTGGATGAAATTCTAGGTCTCGTATGAGGTGAGGTGAATGTGGTATGTTTTATTTGCTTATTAGATCCAAGATACCATCATTGGAAAGCAATGAAGTGGTTCTACCTGTGCGATGAGCTTTATTGATTCAAGGTACGTCTTTTGGCATATGCCACCTGAATATCGACTCTATTTGAACATAATATTGTGATAAAAATATTGTGAATAGAAATTATTGTGAGACACAATATGAAGTTAAGTATATCCTTGTTATTGTTGACAATCATTTTGGTACACAAAATACACTAAAAAAGGCATTTTTTTGAGGACAGGAAGTAGTACTCCAGTAGTAGTACTTTACGTATTCCCATATGCTATTCTAAAATTTCTGGAAAAGATCTTCTCATACATCTGTTCTATTTGCTATGTGCAGAGTTCTCCTCTATGAATGTGGAGATCTCAGCAAATAGAGATGTGCATTTTTGTAGTAAAAGTTAGAGGGATAAAGAGGAGTGGTTGGAAAATGCAGATAATAGGTGGGATTAAGGGTAAATTAAGAAAGTGTTTAGGGAGGGATGGTCAAATGTAAAAAAAATACCCAGAAAAGAGTAACTGCTATTTGCAAAAGTTGGAGCTACATCTACAGCAGTAGTACTACTGACACAATAGACTCAAATCTAGTCCAGTCAAGCCTCAGAATAAGGAAAACACCCCACATAGCCAATGACATGCACTGCATCACTCTCTTTTAGAAATAGGAAAATCAATAGGCAAATATTTATGACTGTCTTACATTTTTAAAAATAGAATCAACATTTATTTTAGCTTGAAGTTGTGCAAAAGACACATATCACAACAAGTCTACAAACACCTCCAACACGTGCTACTACGAGGGGTGAGTGAAAAGTCAGGATCACACCCATTTACAGGTGAAACTCACTACAACATCAACCAGTCACACACAGGGTGCTCACACAAGACAACCAGACCACATTGGTGAATGTCCTTGTATTTGCACTCATCTCATTTTGAGGAACAATTATTTGAGGAGAGAGGATTTGCAGCTTAAAAAATCAACATCTTTAGCATGTCCAGGAAAGCAGTCTGCCTGTTAAAATGCAGGGTGCCTTACGGTTAGATTCTGTGTCCCTTAATTTGCATATGGAAAACTTGAGTTGAGAATATAACAAAATGATGACATTTGTGGTATTTATAGCACACTTCCGCTGCCACAGAATCCTCCCCCACCTATGATGAAACAAGAATGTAGGAAATACAGTCTCCTTTCAGTGGCAGCCGGTACATTTAGAAGGGAGGAGGCAGATGGGATACAAACACACACACAAACACTGACTCGCAGCTATGCCTTCACTCATGTGTGTCCACATACACACATCCATATGCAACACTCACTCCCAAATATTCATGCACACAAGCACGCACCAAAAACAAAATACACTTACCTGTGCAGCTCTGCCTCGTAGGTCCCGGGAGTGTTGGGACTGCTGCCTTTGCTCATTGACTGACCCTAGGTCAGCCAATGAGGGGAGGCAGCAATCCCTACTCACCAAACAGTGGGATGGGGTCAGTGAGAGTTGCTGACCCCACCCCACTCTGTAACGAGATATCAGTGATCGACACTCAGCCCAGGGCACTTCACGAGGAGAGGCCATCAAGGTGCTTTGCCAGGCTGAACTGGTGACATCTTAAGTCCGGCAAAGATCAGCTCAGGCAGCTAGGAGCCTGCTCTTAGACCACATCTGAGTCAAAAGATCATTTTTCCGAATATCTTAACAGTGGATACAAGAACCGACCCATATGAACCTTGCTGAGCCTGACAGACACTCTTCTTTTTGGGCAAAAGGAGAGAGTGTGGCCACTCAGCCCATTAGGATGGGCCAAGGCTGTCTCACTTACATTTTATAAGTACTTTTAAAAAGTAAGTAAGCTTTCCCACATTCTCCTTAATCTGTACTTATTCAAATGCAGACAGAGCAGGATCTCAGTGTACAGAGGAATGCTCCTGACCCAGTCGCAGCTGGCATTATTCTCAGGCGGGGAAGTGGGTCGCGCGGGGAGCGGTGTGGGGGTAAACGTAATAATTTTTATTTATTTATTCAGTGCTTTGTATAGCGTGAACTTGACCCCATAGGGTATCAGAGCGCTTCACAGTTCAGGACATGGTAACTTTTCCGGTACAGAGTTCTGTATAGCATTTAATATATTTCCAGGGCAGTTCAAAGTTGACACATCTATTTCTTTTGATAACTGTTATAGTACGTTTGCAGGCTGTAAGACTGGGGGGCCATGTCCTCAAGGGAAGCAAGACCCTGTAATGGACAAACGACATTATCTCTTAAAAAATAAAAATAAAATTGTGTCCTTGAGCGAGAGTATTTGGGTGAGCCATGTGTGGATGCTCTGTAATGTTTACGGTAGGAATGTACTCATTAAGAAGATTTTGGTTTCTTTCTTGAATCTTGCGTGGTTGGGTAGCCTTCTGATGTCTGGAGGTAGCGAGTTCCATATTCTCGGTGCGGCACCTGAGAACGCTCTGTGGTAAGTTTTCTTTTTGTGGAAAATGAGTGGTTTCAGCACTAGGTCTCTGGCGCTCCTTGATTGTCTGTTTCTCCCAGAAATCACCAATTTCTGCACTAGGTATCTTGGTGACTTGAAGTGCAGAGCTTTGTGTGTTATGCACGCCAGTTTGAGCTGAATTCTGGCTTCATAAGGTAGCCAATTCAGTGCTTTCAGGTGAGGAGAGATGTGGTCGAATTTTTTTGACCCTGTTATTTACCTTGTTGCTACGTTGAGGCAGGCTTTTAGAGGTGCTGTTGCAATTTTGGGGAGCCCAGAAAGTGTTGTGCATCCGTATTCGATCCTCGAGATTACTAATACTTGAACTGCCATTTTGAGATCCGCAGTTTCAATGAAAAGTTTCAATTTCTTAATGTACCTCAGGTGAAATCTTGCACTTTTAGCCAGCGTGTTAATGTGTGACTGCTTGTTTAGGCTTTGGTCTAGCGTTATTCCTAGAGATTTGGTTGAATCAACAGTGATCGGGGTGCAATTGAGTGCGGGGATCAAATTGGTCCATTACTTTTATAATGGGCGGGCTTTTGGTGGGGGAAATTAGGAGGAATTCTGTTTTTTGTGTGTTTAGTTTAAGCTGATTGCTTGTTAGCCATTAAATCGTCACCCATTAGAGCCTTGTTCATTGCTCTGATCTCCTCTAAGGAGGAGATCTTAATGTAAATCTGAGTGTCATCGGCGTACATGTGGAAAAGGATGTTGGCACTGTGGAGTATGTCTGTTAATGGTTCCACATATAAGTTGAATAGTGACAGGGAGAGGGTTGATCCTTGTGGAACCCCTATCTGGATGGGGGATGATGTTGACAGGTTCTTATTCACCAGAATTCTTTGTGATCTGTTCCTCAAGTAGGACTTGAACCATTCAAGAACGTTCCCGGTAAAACCCATCCTGTTCGCCAGACGTTCTAGGAACATTTTGTGGTTAACTGTGTCGAACGCGGATGATAAATCAAGCAAGATTAACAGACATGCTTTGTTTTGGTCTAGAGCGAGTTATGCGTCATCTGCAATGTGCAGAATTGCCGTTTTTGTACTATGGTTTGGTCTAAATCCTGATTGGCAATTGTCTAGTAGCTGGAATTTAGATATGTGCTGACTTAGTTGTTGCTGAACACATTTTTCAATCACTTTAGCTAATAGGGGAATGTTGGATACTGGCCTAAAGTTGCTAGGTTCAGCGGGATTCCCTGTCATTTTTTTATGATGGAAATGACTTTTCCCATTTTTAGACAGTCTGGGAAGGATCCTTGAAACAGGGAAGCATTGACTATCGATGTCCAGCTGGGGTTGATCTCCTGGTCTATGTACTGCATAAATTTTGCAGGGAGTGGGTCGTTGAAGTGATTGTTAGGCTTAATGGCGGATAAGGTTTTCAGGATGTCGATTTGGTCATATAGCTCAAAAGTGTACCAATGAGCTTTGTTTTTGGGTAACGAATCGTTGGGCAGTGATGGAATATTTGGTTGAGAGACCTCCCATGTAGAAGCTGTTTACTTAAGCTCGCATTCCAGGGCCTTGGATGTAAAGAAATTTGCGAATTCCTCACACCTAATTTGAGATTTTGTGGCTTCTAGTGCGGATTTGTACATTTTGTTTGATTGTTGTTTAACCAATTCAAATAGTTTCCGAGGTCTGTTTTTCGCATTTTTCAATTCCGTTCTGAAGAATTCTTTTTTTGACTGCAGAATATTTTTATTGTAGGCGCTTCTGGTTTTTCCTCAGCAGTTTTAGCTGTGGGGATGATGGTAGCTGTCTCAATTTCCTTTCTGCTAGTCTCAGTTTACGTCTTTCTTCATTTAGTGTGTCGCTGAACCAGGGGTTTTTATCTTTGTCCGATGTTCGTTTTAGTTTTAATGGTGCAATAGTGTCCATTATCTGTGACATCTTCGCATTGTAGTGCTCTGTGAGTTCATTGGCGTTTGTCATATTTTTGGGAGGGGGAAGATCTCTCCTGCTTAATGACGCCAGCTTCTCCTTGATAATTTAAAAAATGTACCTGTCCGCGGGTCCCGCATTTTCACGACTCCGGCTCCTGCCCTGCTCTCCAGCCTCCGGCATGAACAGGAAGCAGGCGGCCACCCTCCCCTCCCCTAAGCCAATCACAACACTGCAATGGCACCGTTGTGATTGGTGGGGACCCACCCAGCCAGGCACCTATGGCGAGGCCATTTTCTCCATGTAGGCTGCATGGAGAAAGGGCAGAATGCGCATGACTGGTTTGGGCATCCCCCGAGGGCACCAAACCAGTCATGCTCACTCAGGAGTGGGCACACCACTCCTCCCCTGCCCAGCTCTGCTCATAGAGCAGTCCCGCCAACCAAACACTTCTGCTGTCTCGCAGTGCGAGAAGCAGAAACATAAAATGGTAGTTTTACTATTTTATGTTTCTGCTTCTCGCACTGCGAGAAAGCAGTGGGGCGATGCTCATCTGCCCTAGTGGAGGAGCTGCCCCTGTCCGGACCCTTGTTTGATTGGCTGCTGGTAAAGATAGTGCTTAACACTGAATTACCAACCATGAACATCTCCCGTCCACACTCCTGGGGAACTGGCAACAAACAGCACTTCAGTCTCCCTGTCCATATCTTTGGACTAGCCCATCCCTGGGATCTCCACAGAGATATTCACAGGCAACCACACTCTAGAAACACTATGCAACACTTGTATGGTGCCTCAAAAAGGCCCTTCCTGAAACACCTGCAGATTTCAATAGATAAAGCTCTGTTTTACAATTAGTTCATTAAGGGGTGTGGAGGAGCCATTTTTTACTATGCAACCCTGTGATCTACACACAATTCGTCATTAAGGTCAACTCTCTCAAAAGAATATTGATGGAAAAGGAATGGGTTCAGGACTAGTGCAACAATTTTTAGGACTCTAGGCAAAATATTATTTGGACAATGGAGCGCTTCCTGCACTTTTTTCCCCAGTGTTGGCAAAGCCAATAGGGTTTACTTGTTCTAAGAAACATTTGTGCATTAAGCACACTCAAAAGCATCTGTAAATTCCTTTGTCCAAGTGCTTTGGCATATTGAAGCCAGCCATATTGGCTTTGCTTATGCTTGTTTATTTCTTTCTCACTTCTTTCCTTTTTAGTTTTTCTCTGCTTATGGTATTCCAAATAAATAGATGACCTTGTCAGAGTGGCTTGACATCTACACCCGCATCAGGTGAGCTCCAAGATACATTTTTCTGCTTTACATCTTTTCTCCCTTTCATATCTTTCCTATTTTTCGACCCTTTCTGACACTTGTCCTCTATGGCACTCATTATATGTGGCCCGCTCTTTTCCGGTCCCTTTGCACAGGTATCGGAATTACAAGTATTGTGGTAGCTACCACATGCCTTGCAAAATGTTTGTGTTCTCAGGTTTGAAGTAATTAAAGGTTGTTTTTTTATTCTAACACTGCTCCATTATGAAAGTTGCTTAGTTTTATAGCGTGAGGAAAAAAGACACAATAAAATCTGTTTATAATCAGAGACATCTGAAAGTGAATATACATCTAAACTGAGTGGATCATAGCACGTTTCCTGGCGGGATACAGCTGTTTCACCGCAAGCGTTACACTGCATGCTGATACCCTGCATGCCTTTGCAACGCAAAAGGTGTGTAGCAGGGGGTAGAAGGTAACTCCAACACTTTCCCTACTGTTGCACACACTGGAGTTGAAGTAGTAAATTAAACTATTTCAACTTCCAGTGCACCCCCGACAGCAAGTCGGGGTAAACATTTTGCGTTGCAACGGCATGCAGGGTAATGGCATGCATTGTAACGTCACCCAACCTTCCTGGCCAATATGTGGCACAAACATGTTTTTAATGCTTGAGAAATTATTGTGTGGAGGACCAGTTCCTGTGGTGAAACAATTATACTACTTATATTGGTTGCAAACAGCAATGTCCTTAGTTCAGTTATCTCTGGTGCATAACTCTTAAGTACAATTGAATTACTGCAAAGTACCTTAGATTGTGTGGTATGTTTTTCCTTTACCATTGCAGTTTGGAAGCTCAGGGTTCAAGATGGATAGCAAGCTGGATCCCAGTCAGTGCTGTAAGCTCATGTACCCAAACCCTAGCACTCTACAGTGCAAAAGTGAACCAGGAACCCCTACCACAACATGAGAGTGTTTATTACTTGACCAAAGGAACTGGAGAAAATCTCGAGTGACAGGGCTGTGTAGGGTATCTGGGATTCAAGATTTAGTGCTGTTAACAAGGGTACAAGACACTGTACAGGGGACCAGTCGAGGCCTCAACCCAATTCCACTCAAACTTGTCAATGCTAACTCAAATCAAAAGATGGACTAATTCCTCAAGATTGGCATTAATTATGTGTCACTCACTTTTACTGCCTACATCTCAATAAAGATTTGTTGTGATTGAAATTCTTTAGTGAAATAAGAACCAAGGACCAGGGGTAGTCACTTCAGTGGTTGGTAACTTCCAAGATAAACCGGAGCACCCTGCGTAGCCTAGAACTCAAGTACAATTGCACCTTCCAATCACTATATCTCGAGAACCCTACGCAATGGAATGATGATTCCAATCGCTCTGAGTCATGGTTACTAGCCTCAGTCAATGGAACCCAGGAGCCTGAGAGAACATGGGATCTACATTTCCTCTCAGGAATTCATACAAGGATTCAGTAGGATTCAGCAACATCCTTCAAGGTACACTCCTACTGATCAAAGTTGTAGGTCCTCGGCACTAGCTGGTAATCCAAGAGTCCAGCTAGACAATGCATTCAGGTTGCCATACCAACCTCCATTTTGAGTTGCAGTTACAATTGCATTTCAGAAGACACCATGCAAACAGCACATGGGGTAATCATAGGAACACAAATGAACAACCACAATGCAAAGTTTAAGGTGATGTGGTGGACCTCCTAATGGGGAATTAAGGGATATTCTGCCAGGAGATCCAAGCTTTCCCCAGGGGCACATGTTTAAAGGGCCCTGTATCATTAATCATCCACTATTGACCGTTATCCTTTCCATAGCCCAGTGAGGGAGCACAAGCCTTCCTCCAGGACAACCTCAGACCAGTATAGCTGGAAGTAAGTTCTGATGGGGAGTTTGCAAAAGCATGCAGAGCACCTGCACTGATCATGAAGATTATTCACCAAGAAAAGTACCCAGGGTCAACCAGAAAAAGTCAAAAAACAATTAATCAATCACGGTATTTATAAAGTACACTACATACCTGTGAGAGTCTCAAGGCGCTGGGGGGGGGGCGGGGGGCAGCGCCGCTACCGGTCGAAGAGCCAGGTCTTGAGGGGTTTTCTGAAGGTGAGCAGGACTTGGGTCTGCCGCAGGTGGGTGGGGAGGGAGTTCCAGGTCTTGCCGGCGAGGAAGGAGAAGGATCTTCCGCCGGTGGTTGTGCGCTGGATGCGGGGGATGGCGGCAAGGGCGAAGCTGGCGGAGCGGAGCTGGCGGGTGGAAGTGTAGAAGCTGAGTCTGCTGTTGAGGTAGGCTGGTCAGGTGTTGTGGAGTGCCTTGTGTGCGTGGGTGAGCAGCTTGAAAGTGATCCTCTTGTCGACGGGGAGCCGGTGTAGGTCCCTTAGGTGTGGAGTGATATGGCTGCGGTGGGGGACGTCGAGGATCAGTCGGGGGGAGGCGTTTTGGATGCATTGTAGGTGTTGCAGGTGCTTGGCCGGGATGCCTGTGTAGAGAGCGTTGCCGTAGTCCAGCCTACTGCTGACGAGGGCCTGTGTCACCGTCCGTCTTGTTTCGGTGGGGATCCACTTGTAGATCCTGCGAAGCATGCAGAGGGTGTTGTAGCAGGAGGAGGAGATGGCGTTGACCTGCTTTGACATGGAGAGGGAGGAGTTGAGGATGAATCCTAGGTTGCGTGCGTGGTCGGTGGGTGTCGGTGGAGTACCCAGTGTGGCTGGCCACCAGGAGTCGTCCCAGGCTGAGGGGGAGGATCCGAGGATGAGGACCTCCGTCTTGTCTGAGTTCAGCTTCAGTCGGCTGTTTCTCATCCATTCGGCGATGGCAGTCAAGCCCTCGTGGAGGGTGGATTTGGCAGTGTGTGGGTCCTTGGTGAGTGAGAGGATGAGCTGGGTGTCGTTGGCGTAGGAGATGATGGTGAGATGAGGGGGCCATGTAGACGTTGAATAGCGTCGGGCTGAGGGAAGATCCCTGGGGTACGCCGCAGATGATGTTAGTGGCTTCGGATCGGAAGGGAGGGAGGCGGACTCTCTGGGTTCTGTCGGAGAGGAAGGATGTGGTCCAGTCCAGGGCCCTCTCTTGAATTCCAGCTTCTTGGAGGCGTGTCTTTAGGGTATGGTGGCAGACCGTGTCGAAGGCGGCTGACAGGTCCAGGAGGATGAGGGCCGATGTTTTGCCGTTGTCCAGTTGGGCCCTTATGTCGTCTGTGGCGGCAATGAGGGCTGTCTCAGTGCTGTGGTTTCTGCGGAATCCAGAATGGGACGGATCCAGGATGTTGTTGTCCTCGAGGTGTCGGCTGTCGGGTCAGTTAGGTGTTGATGATTATCTCGATGACCTTCACCGGGAACGGGAGCAGGGAGATGGGCCGGAAGTTCTTGAGGTCCTTGGGGTCCGCCTTGGGTTTCTTGAGAAGGGCGTTGATTTCGGCGTGTTTCTAGCTTTCCTGGAAAGTGGCAGTCTTGAAGGAGGTGTTGATCACTTTCCGAAGTTGGGGTGCGATGGTGGTGTAGGCTTTGTTGAATATGTGGTGGGGGCAGTGGTCTGACGGTGATCCTGAGTGGATGGAGTTCATGGTCTTGCGTGTATCGTCGTTGTTGACGTAGGTCCAGGATGTCAGGCGGTTGGTGCGGGTGAGATTTGCGGGTGGGGCCTGGTGATGCCGGGGGGGTCATTGTGTTGAAGCTGTCGTGGATGTCGGTGATCTTGCGGTGGAAGAAGGTGGCCAGTGAGTCGCAGAGTTCTTGTGAGGGCGGGATGTCTTTGGCATTGGCGCTGGGGATCGAGAGTTCCTTCACGATGCTGAAGAGCTCCTTGCTGTCGTGTGCATTGTTGTCTAGGCGGGCTTTGAAGGCAGCTCTCTTGGTGAGTCTGATGAAGTGGTGGTGTTTTCGCGTGGCTTCCTTGTGGTCTGCGAGGCTGTCCGGGGTTCGTTCGTGGAGCCATTTCTTCTCCAGTCTCCAGCAAGTGCGTTTGGAGACCTGGAGCTCTTCGGTGAACCAGGTGGCTTTCCTGCTGGTGCGGGTGTTGGCGGGCTTCTTGAGTGGGGCAAGAGTGTTGGCGCAGTCGTCGATCCATTGTCTGAAGTTGCGGACAGCGTCGTCAGGGTCGGTGTGGTCGTTGGCAGGATTCAGGGCGAGGGTGGCTGCCAGCTGGTCCTCTGTGATTTTGCTCCAGTGCCTTTGGGGCGGTTGTTGGATGCGGTTTTGCGTGGTGGGCATCTTGTAGGTGAAGTGGATGCAGCGGTGGTCAGTCCAGTGGGGTTCGGTGGTGTGGTCGAAGGAGACATGGTTGCCCGTGGAGAAGATGGGATTGAGCGTGTGGCCGGCGGCGTGGGTGGGTGCGGTGACGAGCTGTCTGAAGCCAAGGTTGGTGAGGTTCTCGATCAGGGTGGTGGAGTTGGCGTCGTTGTTGTTCTCGAGGTGGTAGTTCAGGTCCCCGAGGAGGATGTAGTCCATGGAGGTGAGTGCTTGGGTGCTGACGAAGTCAGTGATGGTGTCGCTGAACTGTGGCCGGGGTCCAGGGGGTCTGTAGATGAGGGTTCCTCTGAGGGTGGTGTTAGGGTCGGTGTTGATCTGGAAGTGCATGTGTTTGGCGGTACTGAGGGTGTCGTCCGAGTGGGTGGAGACGTTGATTGCGGATTTGTGGACAATGGCGATTCCCCCACAGATTCCGTTGGTGCGTTCTCTGTGGGCGATCTTGTAGCCGTCCGGGATGGCTATGGCGATGTCTGGTGCCGAGGAGTTGTTCCACCAAGTCTCAGTCAGGAAGGCGACGTCTGGGGCGGTGGTGTCGAGCAGGTCCCAGAGTTCGACGGCATGCTTGCGTGCGGAGTGGGTGTTGAGGAGTATGCAGCGGAGGTGGTTGGGTCCGGTCCTTGGTGGTTTGGTGGTTCTGTGGCAGAACCACCAAAATTTACTCTTCCAAAGCCATGGGAATTCGCAACGGACAGATACAGGATTACCAAAAGGCTCAATGTTATAACAACACCTTTTTTTAATCAGCAAATCAGTGCATTCTGTATATTTAGGATGATTTTATCAAAATAGAAACATTTGTATAGGGGCCCTTATGAAGTGACCAATGCAGTATAATTGAGAGGCTTCATTCGAATCTCATCACAGAAGCAAGAAAAACTGACTTAGAGTTTCGGACATGGACGGAGTTTACTCCATTTGGATGGTCAAGGACAATACCTATGGCATCCTGAGGGATCTGCACCTGCTAAATTTAGAGTTGTATGCTGGCTCTGTGGACAACTGTGTATACTGACAGAAACTGCTGTCATGGTTCCTGTCTTTGCGTGAAATATTTGAAGGACAGTATGGTCAGATATGTTGACCAGCTAAGTAACTTTAAAACTTTTTTTGTTTTTCATAAACAAACTTCCAAAGAAGGATTTCGTTTTTTAAAATAAAAAAAACAAATGGTCCCACATGCTGGGAGTTTTCTCCCATGGTGACTGGGTATTTATTTATTTTCCTGTCCCTTACAGCCAGGTTTTACTCTAAATGGGGAAGATGGTATAAAGTCCTTCCTTTGCCGGCCTGCACTTTGTAGGCCATCAGAAGAAGTATTATGTTGCCACAAGCAAATGAATTGGAATATAAGTAAGTGAACTGAATGTCATTAGAATATGAATGATTTTTCCCTTAAATCAGAGAAAAGCATATAGGCATCATCGACACAGAAGAAAAGAAACTCAGAGACATTTTTATTCACTGGCTTTATTATAAATATTGTAAGAAATAAGACACTAAATAAACAGAGATATTTTTTTACCTTAATTATTGTCATTTCACAGTTCCAATTTTATACTGATTTTTCAGACAGGGTTGTGGATTTACTATTGAGAATTCCAATAGGGCTGGATCCAAGCAGAAATATCCAAAACAAGGGCACAATAAAGCATGAGATCTCAGCACCTACCTGTCATCTGCCTTTTTTAGGTAGTCATCAGGTACTGACAAAAGGGCAGCCCTGCTTAGCAATTTTGATACCTTTGACCTACCCCTTACTTTCACCATCTACAGTATGTCATCAGTCAGAAGAACTAATCAGCACCCCTTTACTAAAAAAGACTTTACAAAGAAGGGTATCCTTTTCTCTATTCTCCCTCACTTCAGTTCTGGGTCTCCACCTTCTAGCCACAGGGATGCAATCACTACACTCCCAATTTGTAGGGAACCTGTATCTGCTATCCATTACATCATGCAAAATGTATCTCACTGGTCTGTACACTAAGACTTTTGTCACAAAAGGAGTCTTATAACTAAGCATTTAGGTGCAGATTTACTAATGGCATGTGTCAATCAATGCAAGGCAATGCAACACAAGCCCTTAAATGGAATTTACTCAGCCACGCTGTTAGAAATGGGATCTCTATTTGGCAGAGGTTTGCACCCTGTCCAAGTAGGGACTGTCATTCTAGTCAGGGTAAGTCAGATACACACCCTAAATTAACCTGTGCTCACCCTCTGGTATCTTTGCACAGAGCAGTCAGGCTGAACTTAAGAGGCAATGTGTAAAGTATTTGTGCAACACTTAAAGTCCAGTAACTCAATGAAAACACCAAAAGAAGACTCCACACAGGTTTAGAAAAATAGAGACTATCTGAGTAAAACAAGACCAAAGCAACACAAATTCAACAAGTAGAAGTTGAGATATTAATTTTTAAAGATTAAGAGGTCCATTAGGATGTAGGGCGGAAAAACACCCCGACCGCTATGGAAGCGGAAAACAACCGCCCGCCGGCCCCGTGGGAAAACCGGTGGCCAAATTAGCATTAACCGCTCAAAAAATCTGACCGCGGCGGTACGAAGCCAGGAATAACCGCCCGTAGCGGGCGGAGATGGACAAAATCCGTCCGCGGCAGTCGGAATCGCGGCGGAAAAACAACCACCCGCCGCAAGTATAGCGGAGACACCGCCCCGGAAACTAGTATATCCCCGATGGTCCCGCGGTACGTACCGCCATCTCCGACTGCCATGGTCGCACAATGGGATGAATGGGAGAGCCAGTGGAAGAGCTGAAGCACAGCCACCGCAGCGGACGAACCTTCAAAAATATGGCGGACGCAGCCAAAACCCCACAAGAAAACTAGACATGCCTCTCAAATACACAAAACACATTCCAATGATACAACCACATGGCAAAATGAAAAAAACAAATCCCAGGACAACACACCTGTCAGCAACACCCCAATTGGACACACCCACATAGCTGAGTATAAAACCAGCCCCTTCCCTGACCACAATCCCTTGCAAAACTCCAGGCGAGAAGGGACACATACCCCAGCTTACAGGAGAGGCAAAGGACACAACATCACCAGCCACACCACATACAGCACCACCATCACCTCCAAACCAGCACAACCAACCCCTGCACAACACACACAATACACAGCACAACCACAACCACCACTCACACTCCTGCACCCACAATCACTTTGCACACCACACACCATGGCCACACAGAAAATGCCCAAATTCACTGAGAGTGAGTTGAAGGTCATGGTAGATGAGATAGTCAGAGTGGAACCCCAGCTGTTTGGTACCCTGGTCCAACAGACACCATTAGCCACAAGCACACAAATGTGGGCTAGGATAGTCCAAAGGGTTAATGCAGTAGGGACCACCTCAAGATCATAAAAGGAGATCATGAAGCGTTGGCATGATCTGAAGAGGGTGGTCAAGGAGAGGAGGAGAAAGAACCGTGAGCTGGCTCAGAGGACTGGCGGTGGCCCTCCCATTCCACCAAAACCATTCACACAAAGGGAGGAGAAAGTGCTTGCCATACTGCATCCAGAGAGTCTCACAGGAGTAGCCGGGGGAGTGGAGGCTGGTAAGTACAAACAAATGACTACCGCCACTCTGCAATGTACTTCCTTGCACAACTACAAAGCTACACCACCTCGGACACATACCATCCATCTGCACCACACACTCACAAAAACATGGCTCACAGATCCAACATTCACCCACTCCCATTCACCCCAAACATAGCTAACAACATAACCATGGGGGCATGTGTACAGGCAGACAGCACTACAACAACCACCAGGCCCCCTGGCCCACACCTGAGCAGGATGAATCCCTCCCCCACCCCACCCAGGAGCAGTTGGAAGCCATTGCAGTACACCAAAGAAACTTACAGGTAGGTAGCCATCTTCCCCGGGAGGGTATTTGTGTCTGTGAGGGCTGCACTACTACTCCCAACATTCCCTCTGTCCCACACCTCAGCAGGATGAATCCTTCCCCCACCCCACCCAGGAGCAGTTGGTAGCCATTGCAGTACACCAACCAAACTTACAGGTAGGTAGCCAGTACGTGCACCCACCCACTTTTTCCAAATTAAATGGTGCCAAATGACAACACCAGCCCTCTCATTGCACAAAGAGGCATACCTACCCCATTGCCAAGCACAGTGTGCACACAGGTAAGCTAAGGAAACTGTCACAACCACCAAAGTGTGACACACCAATGCACAAGTAGAAGAAAGCCTGGGCACATTCATGCACAGCAACTGGTTACATGTGCATCACCATGGGGCAAGTGCAACAAGGACCATTCTAAAAGTATGAAAGCATGTGTGGTGGCACAAATCAAGATATGCACATGACAGGACAAAGGGATGAAGGAGATGACAATGGCCAGTCCATGGCCAGATGTGACGTCTGCTAGGTCAGACAAATAAACTATGAGTCCACAATTAAACACATGTTGTGCCAGGCCCTAGATGGCAACAAGTCCCAGTAAACCTCAATTGTGCACGGTTCGCATGGTATGCCTTGACACCTCGCACCATGGACAAGTAATGCTTGTACCACTGCATCATGTCAGTAAGCAAGTACTGCACACAGTCAACAATGTGATGATATGTCAAGCTCATTGAGAACTTGCCAAAGTCTTTACCTGCCGATTGAGGGGACATCGCGGCTGAGACACCCGAGCGGAGCGGGGACACCAGACCACATTTCCCGGCACTCCACATGGCGCGCATGCCGCCAACGTAATTATCTAGTGCCAGGACGCGCACAAAGGATTCCCGGGCCCCTGCAGTGCGGGAGCTCATTGAGAACTTGCCAAAGTCTTTACCTGCCGATTGAGGGGACATCGCGGCTGAGACACCCGAGCGGAGCGGGGACACTGGACACCATTTCCTGGCACTCCACGCTGCACGCACGGCGCCGACGTAATCACCTAGCACCAGGAGGCGCACAAAAGGATTCCCGGGCTCCCGCAGCACGGGACGCACACGGGAGTGCCCGGGCAAAGACCGGATGAGGCTGGGCTGGGCCACTCTCCTTTCACTTGCTTTTGGATCAGCCAGGTGATTTCATCTGCAACTAAATAAGTGTTAGATCTGGGGGTCTCTAGTTGGCAGGGTAGGTTCCACTGTCCAAGTAGGGACCCTTGCTTCTAGTCAGGGAAAGGGGGATACACTGTTAAGATAACCCCTGCTCACCC
Source organism: Triturus cristatus (assembly GCF_964204655.1). NCBI lineage: Eukaryota > Metazoa > Chordata > Amphibia > Caudata > Salamandridae > Triturus > Triturus cristatus. The sequence goes on along the minus strand of NC_140587.1, from coordinate 942,726,616 downwards.
TCTAGGTAGCTTGGCCTGAGCAGTCTAGGCTATCAAAGGCAATGTGTAAAGTATTTGTACCAACACTCACAGTAACACAGTGAAAACTCCACAGATTTACTCCACACCAGTTTTAGAAAAATAATGTATCTTTACTAAAAACTTCACAAGACCAAATACTACAGACAAACCAACATATAATTCAAAAGGTTACTTTAAAGATAGTTCAAGAGTTTGCAGAAAGTACTCCAGGATGTCAAAGTCAGTGTCCTGCACAGTGCGACTCTCAATGCACAAAATGCGACACTCTCGTGCCCAACAGTACCTGTAGTTGCGATAAGGTTCCCAAAAGCTATAACAAGGAAGATGGCAAAGGCGATGCGATGCTCCTGAGATCCTGGGGAGGCTTTGCAGCAGCCCTGCGTCACGCAGCAGAGGTGGATGCGCCGGCTCCGATCTGTAGGGGGAGGATGCGATACCTTTGGCTTTCGTTGCGTAGGTTTCTTAGGGGGAAGCTTCACGCACAGGTTCGATGCGACACTCTTCGATGTGGTGCGATGCGTGGCGCAGCGTTGCCTTCCAGCGCCGCAACTCTCGATGCGCCACGGAACGGGACTCTGCGTCGACGCACGCAGTGATGGGAGACTTTTCATGCACCGGCAGTGGTGCGGCCCGCAAACTGGTTCTGCGACAACCCTCGCAATGGCAGGAAGCTTCACGCTTCGGGACGATGCTCGACGCACTCGGCGATGCGGAGACCCTGCGTGTTGCGATGGTGCCGCGATGAGATTTTCCACGCAATCTCGTCTTGCGACACGCAATCGGATGATGCGTTGGGTACCAGTCACTCTTGTTCACGCTTCTGCTTCCCAGCTCCCAAACACCGCAAAACGACCTCCTGAGGCCCCAAGACTGGGCAAGCACTCCAAGGCAGGTCAGAACTCTCTCAGCAGAGTTCCAGGGGAGCTGGTGGTGAAGTCCTTTTGTTCCAGGGACTTCTTAACAGGGAGCCAGCTCTTCTCAGGCCCTTGGAGATCAGAATCAAAAGAAGGGGACACAGCAAAGTCCTTCCCCTCTCCTTGGCAGCAAAGCAAAACAGCAAGCAGGCAGTCTTCTCCTCTTCAGTTTCTTCCAGCTTTCTCCTTGGCAGAGGTTTCTTCTTAGTTCCAAAGTGATCTAAAGTTTAGGTGTCTGGGGTCCTCTTCTTATACCCCTCCAAGTCCTTGTCTCTCTTTGTTCCAGTGGGGGGATTCCCCTGCTCAAACCGGTTCCTGGGTGTTGCGATGGTGCCGCGATGAGATTTTCCACGCAATCTCGTCTTGCGACACGCAATCGGATGATGCGTTGGGTACCAGTCACTCTTGTTCACGCTTCTGCTTCCCAGCTCCCAAACACCGCAAAACGACCTCCTGAGGCCCCAAGACTGGGCAAGCACTCCAAGGCAGGTCAGAACTCTCTCAGCAGAGTTCCAGGGGAGCTGGTGGTGAAGTCCTTTTGTTCCTGGGACTTCTTAACAGGGAGCCAGCTCTTCTCAGGCCCTTGGAGATCAGAATCAAAAGAAGGGGACACAGCAAAGTCCTTCCCCTCTCCTTGGCAGCAAAGCAAAACAGCAAGCAGGCAGTCTTCTCCTCTTCAGTTTCTTCCAGCTTTCTCCTTGGCAGAGGTTTCTTCTTAGTTCCAAAGTGATCTAAAGTTTAGGTGTCTGGGGTCCTCTTCTTATACCCCTCCAAGTCCTTGTCTCTCTTTGTTCCAGTGGGGGGATTCCCCTGCTCAAACCGGTTCCTGGGTGTGCTCTGCTCTGGAGCACCTGGTTCCTTTCAGAGTGAGGGGCAGGGTCGTTAGACGCTCAGCAGGAGGTGGAGCCTTCTTTGTGCCAGCAGAGGCAGAGTCCTCAGCCTGGCCAGCAGGGGGTGGAGCCAGCTTTGTGTTTGGCAGGGACAGCCCTATTCAAACCCAGGGACTACTCCTCCCACCCATCTAAAGCAGATCTCCCTATTCACCCTGCTGCTGACTCATCCAGGCTCCTGGAGCCACCTGGCCCATCACATGACACCCTTCAGCCAACCAGCACACAGGCACACAGGAAGGTTAAACAGGAGAATAGCTACTTTCTAAAAAGTGCTATTCTCACACAGTGAATTTAAAAACCATCTTGCTAAAAAGATGTATAATTAAATTCTGAACACAGAGATACCAAACTTGGATTTTCTATCTTGCCCTTATGGGAAGATAGGCATGTAAACAGCCTTCCCCATTCTATCCTATGGGCAAGATAGCCTCTCAGCAGTGAAAAACGAAAATGGCTGTAATTCACTACCAGGGCATGTTACACACCTTAGTAAATGCCCTACCTTTCAGATACACTGCACCCAGCCCAGGGGGGGTACCTAGGGCCACCATAGGGATGCCTTACATGTACAGAAAGGGAAAGATAAGGCCTGGTCAGTGGGTGCACTGGCCAGGTCGACATGGCAGTCCTGGACTGCACATAGGCACTGCAAGACATTTTAGCGCTACTCCTGTGGGTGGCACAATCAGTGCTGCAGCCCACTAGTAGCATTTGAATCACCAGCCCTGGCACACGCAGTGCACTTTACTAGGGGCTAACAGGTGAAACAAATATACCAATCATGGATAACCAATCAATACAACAATTTACCAAGGGAGCACTTGCACTTTGACACTGATCAGCAGTGGCAAAGTGCCCAAAGCATCTAGACCAGCAAAAATCGAAATCCAGCATAGCATCAAAAATACAGGAGGTAGAGGCAAAAAGTCAGGGGTAACCACGCCAAAGATGCCAGGTCTAACACGTGTCCCCTCCAGCTGAAAGTGGGGAGAACTACCCACCCTCTTGGGAGTTCTCATCGCTAAGGCGGAAAAACCTGGACAGACCATCAGCGTTGGCGTGTTCTGTACCGGGGCGGTGTTCCACCGTAAAGTCCATCCCCTGTAGGGAAATGGACCACCTCAACAGCTTAGGATTCTCACCCCTCATCTGCATCAACCATCTGAGGGGCCTGTGGTCCGTCTGAACCCGGAAGTGAGTCCCAAACAAGTAGGGCCTCAGCTTCTTCAGCGCCCAGACCACAGCAAAAGCTTCCCTTTCAATCGCACTCCACCTCTGTTCCCTGGGAAGTAGCCTCCTACTAATGAAAGCTACAGGTTGGTCCAAGTCCTCATCATTTAGTTGTGAGAGCACCGCTCCCACTCCATGCTCAGAAGCGTCTGTCTGCACTATGAATTCCTTGGAGAAGTCAGGCGCCTTGAGTACAGGTGCTGTACACATGGCCTCCTTCAGGGCATCAAAAGCTTCTTGGCAGGCACTGGTCCAAATCACTTTCTTCGGTAACTTCTTGGAAGTTAGTTCTGTCAAGGGAGCAACAATGGTGCCATACCCCTTGACAAAACGGCGATAGTACCCGGTGAGTCCTAAGAAGGCTCTCACCGCCGTCTGGGTTTTGGGGGGTTCCCAAGCCCGGATGGTATCTATCTTGGCTTGTAGGGGCGCCACCTGGCCGCTTCCTACCTGGTGTCCCAAATACACCACCGAACCCTGCCCTATCTGGCACTTACTGGCCTTGATAGTGAGGCCTGCACTATGCAGAGCCTTCAACACTGCGCAGAGGTGTTGCAAGTGTTCTTCCCAAGTGGAGCTGAACACAGCAATGTCATCCAGATATGCGGCGCTGAATTGCTCCAGCCCGGACAGTACCTGGTTGACCAGTCTCTGGAATGTGGCAGGGGCGTTCTTCAACCCAAAGGGCATGACACGGAACTGGAAGTGCCCCTCTGGAGTTGAAAACGCAGACCTCTCCTTGGCCCCATCAGTTAAGGCAATCTGCCAGTACCCAGAAGTTAAGTCAAACGTACTGAGGTAGTTGGCAGCTCCCAACCGATCCACGAGCTCATCAGCTCTGGGGATGGGGTGTGCGTCAGTCTTCGTGACCGCATTGAGCCCACGATAGTCCACACAAAGCCTAAGTTCTGGAGGGGCACCTGGCGCAGCAGCTTTCGGTACAAGTATCACTGGGCTAGCCCAGGGGCTGCTGGAGGGCTCAATCACCCCTAGCTCCAACATCTTAGAAACCTCCTTCTTGATGCTGGCCCTGACCTTGTCAGCCACCCGGTAAAACTTCTGTTTCACAGGCATGCTATCTCCCGTGTCCACGTCATGGACACACCAGTTGGTGATACCGGGGGTCAGGGAGAACAGAGATGCAAACTGACCCAACACATGGCGACAGTCCCTCTGCTGTTCTGGGGTCAGGGTGGGCGAGAGGACCACTCCATCCACTGACCCATCTTGCTCCTTAGCTGCCAGGAGGTCAGGAAGAGGATCGCTATCCTCCTCCATCCCTGCATCTGTAGCCAGTAGCATTGTTATTTCAGACCTCTCAAAATGGGGTTTGAGGCGGTTCACGTGTAGGACCCTCATGGGGTTCCTGGGAGATCGCAAGTTGACCAGGTAGGTCACCTCACTCTTGCGCTCCACCACCTCATATGGCCCAGTCCACTTGTCCTGGAGCGCGCAAGGCTCCACTGGCGCCATCACCCACACCATCTGCCCAGGTTGAAATTCCATCAGAGTGGTATGCTGGTCATACCACCTCTTCATCTCATCCTGGCTGGCTTCCAGGTTCGCCTGAGCGAGGGCCCGGAAGTGCTGTGTCTGGTTGCGGATGGCCAGCACATAGCTGAACACATCCTGAGGGGTTTTCCCCGGGGATTTCTCCCAACCCTCCTTCACCAGACTGAGAGGTCCTCTAACAGGGTGCCCGTACAAAAGCTCAAAGGGACTGAACCCTAGAGACTTTTGTGGTACCTCCCTGTAGGCAAATAATAGGCATGGCAAAAAGACGTCCCACTTCCGTCTCATGGGCTCTGTCAGCCCCATGATCATGCCTTTCAGGGTCCGGTTGAACCTTTCAACCAACCCATTTCCTTGAGGGTGGTAAGGAGTGGTGAACTTATAAGTTACCCCACACTCCTCCCACAGAGACTTCATATACCTGGAGATGAAGTTGGTACCCCGGTCAGATACCACCTCTTTGGGGAAACCCACACGGGAAAAGATCCCCATCAACGCACGGCCCACCACCGGGGCTGTGGTTGTCCTGAGAGGGATAGCCTCCGGGTACCGGGTGGCGTGATCCACCAGGACCAGGATGAACCTGTTGCCTAAGGCGGTCCTGGGGTCCAGTGGCCCCACAATATCTATCCCCACCCGCTCGAAAGGGGTGCTCACTACAGGAAAAGGCTGGAGAGGGCCTTTGCATTTTCCTCCAGCCTTGCCACTTGCCTGGCAAGTCGGGCATGATTTACAAAAGGAAGCGACGTCCGTCTTCATCCCGGGCCAGTAAAAGGGGGTGGCAAGCCTTTGTCGGGTCTTGTCCTGCCCGAGATGTCCTGCAAGCGGCACGTCGTGAGCCAGACCCAGTAGGAAGTCTCTGAACCCTGCGGGTACCACCAGGGTACGTGATCCACTGGGCTCAGCAAACCTAGGCTCACTGTACAACAAGTCATTCTCCCAGTAGAGAAAAAAGTTCTTCGGATCAGCACCTGCTGCCTGGTCTGCAGCCTGGTGCCGCAGACCTTCAAGAGTAGGGCATGTCTTCTGCGCACGGCAGAACTCCTCTCTGGAGGGACCACCCTCTTGCTGCCAATGGGTCAGCTCAGGTATGTCTCCCAGCTCAGCGACCTGTTCCCCTGTAGGCTCCAGGGCATCCCCCGTAGGTTCTGCTCCTTCCTGGACCGTGGGAACAGCGGGGGTGGACGCACCACGCCCCTTGCCCTTCCTCTTTCTGGCAGGGACCTGGGCCACTGTTTCAGGCTCCAGGTCTGCTTCACAACCCTGTCTGGCTGCCATGGACCGGGTGGTCACACAGACCCACTCAGGCAAACCCAACATCTCCAAATGAGCCTGGCGTTCCACCTCCTTCCACGGGGAACTCTCCAGGTCATTACCTAGCAGACAGTCTACTGGCATGGATGGACTCACAACAACTTTGAGAGGACCTGAGACCCCCCCCACTCAAAGGGAACATGTGCTACCTTGCAAAGGCGCACAGAGTTGTCAGCTGACACTACTGGGTGAAGTACGTCTGGAATGATCAGCTCCTCAGGGACCCACTGACACCTGACCGTAGTCACACTGGCTCCAGTGTCCCTGAGAGCCTCCACCCTCCTCCCATTGATGGTCACCCACTGCCTGTACTTCTTAGTGTTATCAGGGACAGGGGTTTCCTGGACCATCTCTGTGTCTCCTAAAGAGACAAGGGACATAACTGCTAAACCCTCCAAACCACTAGAAATTAAATCCCCCCCAAAAGCTACACTAGCTATACCCGGTGTTGGAGCACCAGTGGGTGCCTGGGATTTCTTGGGACACACAGGAGACTTGTGACCCAATTCCTGACAGTGATAACACTTAATGGGACCCTTGTTATCCGACCTGCCCTTAGGGGGCCAGGTTGGTTTGGGTTTTGACTTGGGGGGCTGGGACTGGTTACCCTGGGAACTATTTTGGGGCCCTTGTGAGAACTCCTTTTGGTTACCCTTGTCCCCCCCACTCTTCTGCTGGGGACCCTGCCCACCTTTGGCAATGGTACCCACAATTCCTCTGTGGACCCTGGTACTGGTCCAGCGCTCCGCCTCCTTAGCAAGCTCAATGGGGTCCGTCAACTTGCTATCTAAAAGATGCTGGTGCAGCTCTGGAACACATAGACTACTCAAGTGCTCCCAACTAATTAAATGTAACAACCCCTTATAATCAGTTACCTTGCTGCCCTTCATCCAACCTTCCAGTGCCCGCGAGTACAGATTCACACACTCCATCCAAGTCTCAGACTCTTTCTTCTTGGAATTTCTAAACTGCAGTCTATACTGTTCTGGAGTAAGTCCATACCTGAGACATAGGGCCTCCTTCATATTGGGATAGGTCATGGCACCTGCTAATTCTAAGGGCTCTAGAGCACTCCTCCCAGAAGCCTCAAAATGTTTCCACAGGCCCGCCCCCCAATGCTGTTCAGGCACACCATTCATTCTTAATGCTATCTCATACGATGTAAACCAGGCATAGATATCTTCACTCCTATTGTAATTCTGTACTAAATCTTTGGGGATATATACTTTACCCCCCTGCACTGGCTGTGCGCTGCCACCATTTGAACCGGACTCCACCTGCTTGGCCTTGATGTCCAGTTCTCTCAAGCTCACTTCATGAGCCAGAAGCAATTTCTTCTCCTCCAAGGCACGGGCATTCTTGCTCTCCTCCGCCGCCTTGTCTACTTCTGATTGCTTCATCTTCATTTTCATAATTTCCAATTCATGGTTTCTCACCCTTTGATTCTCCTCCAACTCCTCTGGAGTGAGCCCCCTACTGGAATGGGAGCTGCCAGCCCTTGAGACCGGTCTGCCCACAGGCAGATCTTGGGGAACAAAACCATCCTCTTCATTTGCATCACTTTCCTCTTGGGCCTCCCACCAGGCCTTCAGGACTCTTTGTAGCACATCCTTTCTAGCTCCGCTTTTAAAAGAGCAACCACGGTCTTTGCAGAATTGCTTGAGATCTTCAACTTTGTATGAATATAAATCCGCAATGGAAAACCCCAATTCTGCCCTCTCACTTGTTGCCACCTGAGACATGATGCTCTTGAAGAGTTACTCAAAAATAGAATCAAAAATAATACAGTATGTGGTTGTCTATTGGTCTGCACTCCTAGTGATGTACACCAATTACTGTGGGTCAAGTACAAATACAAGTTCAATCCTCACCGCTGACCACCAATGTTAGATCTGGGGGTCTCTAGTTGGCAGGGTAGGTTCCACTGTCCAAGTAGGGACCCTTGCTTCTAGTCAGGGAAAGGGGGATACACTGTTAAGATAACCCCTGCTCACCCTCTAGGTAGCTTGGCCTGAGCAGTCTAGGCTATCAAAGGCAATGTGTAAAGTATTTGTACCAACACTCACAGTAACACAGTGAAAACACCACAGATTTACTCCACACCAGTTTTAGAAAAATAATGTATCTTTACTAAAAACTTCACAAGACCAAATACTACAGACAAACCAACATATAATTCAAAAGGTTACTTTAAAGATAGTTCAAGAGTTTGCAGAAAGTACTCCAGGATGTCAAAGTCAGTGTCCTGCACAGTGCGACTCTCAATGCACAAAATGCGACACTCTCGTGCCCAACAGTACCTGTAGTTGCGATAAGGTTCCCAAAAGCTATAACAAGGAAGATGGCAAAGGCGATGCGATGCTCCTGAGATCCTGGGGAGGCTTTGCAGCAGCCCTGCGTCACGCAGCAGAGGTGGATGCGCCGGCTCCGATCTGTAGGGGGAGGATGCGATACCTTTGGCTTTCGTTGCGTAGGTTTCTTAGGGGGAAACTTCACGCACAGGTTCGATGCGACACTCTTCGATGTGGTGCGATGCGTGGCGCAGCGTTGCCTTCCGGCGCCGCAACTCTCGATGCGCCACGGAACGGGACTCTGCGTCGACGCACGCAGCGATGGGAGACTTTTCACGCACCGGCAGTGGTGCGGCCCGCAAACTGGTTCTGCGACAACCCTCGCAATGGCAGGAAGCTTCACGCTTCGGGACGATGCTCGACGCACTCGGCGATGCGGAGACCCTGCGTGTTGCGATGGTGCCGCGATGAGATTTTCCACGCACTCTCGTCTTGCGACACGCAATCGGATGATGCGTTGGGTACCAGTCACTCTTGTTCACGCTTCTGCTTCCCATCTCCCAAACACAGCAAAACGACCTCCTGAGGCCCCAAGACTGGGCAAGCACTCCAAGGCAGGTCAGAACTCTCTCAGCAGAGTTCCAGGGGAGCTGGTGGTGAAGTCCTTTTGTTCCTGGGACTTCTTAACAGGGAGCCAGCTCTTCTCAGGCCCTTGGAGATCAGAATCAAAAGAAGGGGACACAGCAAAGTCCTTCCCCTCTCCTTGGCAGCAAAGCAAAACAGCAAGCAGGCAGTCTTCTCCTCTTCAGTTTCTTCCAGCTTTCTCCTTGGCAGAGGTTTCTTCTTAGTTCCAGAGTGATCTAAAGTTTAGGTGTCTGGGGTCCTCTTCTTATACCCCTCCAAGTCTTTGTCTCTCTTTGTTCCAGTGGGGGGATTCCCCTGCTCAAACCGGTTTCTGGGTGTGCTCTGCTCTGGAGAACCTGGTTCCTTTCAGAGTGAGGGGCAGGGTCGTTAGACGCTCAGCAGGAGGTGGAGCCTTCTTTGTGCCAGCAGAGGCAGAGTCCTCAGCCTGGCCAGCAGGGGGTGGAGCCAGCTTTGTGTTTGGCAGGGACAGCCCTATTCAAACCCAGGGACTACTCCTCCCACCCATCTAAAGCAGATCTCCCTATTCACCCTGCTGCTGACTCATCCAGGCTCCTGGAGCCACCTGGCCCATCACATGACACCCTTCAGCCAACCAGCACACAGGCACACAGGAAGGTTAAACAGGAGAATAGCTACTTTCTAAAAAGTGCTATTCTCACACAGTGAATTTAAAAACCATCTTGCTAAAAAGATGTATAATTAAATTCTGAACACAGAGATACCAAACTTGGATTTTCTATCTTGCCCTTATGGGAAGATAGGCATGTAAACAGCCTTCCCCATTCTATCCTATGGGCAAGATAGCCTCTCAGCAGTGAAAAACGAAATTGGCTGTAATTCACTACCAGGGCATGTTACACACCTTAGTACATGCCCTACCTTTCAGATACACTGCACCCAGCCCAGGGGGGTACCTAGGGCCACCATAGGGATGCCTTACATGTACAGAAAGGGAAGGATAAGGCCTGGTCAGTGGGTGCACTGGCCAGGTCGACATGGCAGTCCTGGACTGCACATAGGCACTGCAAGCAGGCCTAAGACATCATTTTAGCGCTACTCCTGTGGGTGGCACAATCAGTGCTGCAGCCCACTAGTAGCATTTGAATCACCAGCCCTGGCACACGCAGTGCACTTTACTAGGGGCTAACAGGTGAAACAAATATACCAATCATGGATAACCAATCAATACAACAATTTACCAAGGGAGCACTTGCACTTTGACACTGATCAGTAGTGGCAAAGTGCCCAAAGCATCTAGACCAGCAAAAATCGAAATCCAGCATAGCATCAAAAATACAGGAGGTAGAGGCAAAAAGTCAGGGGTAACCACGCCAAAGATGCCAGGTCTAACAATAAGGTACTGTACAATTGTACCCCCTAACCTACCCAGGTTTTGAGTTTTGGAAGAAGACACTGGTGTCCATCAGGGGAGGTGTCACTACGGATTTACTTGACCTTAGCCCTGACTCTGAATTGACGGTTTTATGGACATTAAAGTGAGGTTTGCATATTAAAAATGGGGAAAAGAATATGACCCTGTAATAAACCTGATATACAGGGCACGAATCCTAAACAAGCAAAAATGTCCCTGCTAAACTACTTGACAGGTGCAGTAGGCGCTATAGATAAACAGATCTCTTCTGTAGAAGAGTCACTAAATATAGAAGCGCAAGGGCTAAAAGCCAATAAACAAGATAATTCCTATGGCAAAAATATCTCCCCAAAAGGGACAGAAGAGATATGCCCTCCTGAAATCCAGAGCACCTGGCTGAACAGAAATGATTGCATCCAAGTTATAAACGATGGTATCGATGATGTTTCAGCCAGTGATTAGGATAGCGATACTTTACCACCACCAAAAAGGCAGTGTATTCCAAAGCTCCCTACGACAATTGATAAATCCCAGGTAGTAGTCCATCAAGCCCCCGTCCACAAAAGTCCCCTTAAAAACGCCCTGAACAAAGCACAGGGGAAAAAAGGAAATTGCCAGAAACAAAAAAGAAAAGATAATTCTGCCCCTTCTAAAACTAAAAGCAGAGTACAATCTTCCACTGATAGCAGTAAAATTGAGAACCTGCTCAATGAGCTAACAAGTTACATTAAATTATATACAGATAATCTAGGAGCTAGATTAGCCCAGATCGAAAAAACATTGGAAACGATTCTGGAAAATCATGACCTCAACCATACTGAATAGGAATTTAGATGGTCTGGGCATTATTAATCACCCAGAAACAATAATTAGACTTCGATCTCAAACCACTTCCAATAAACAAGTAGAAATGGTCAGTAAACTAGGATGTAGGGAGGGGACCCAAAGGAACCTTACTACAGAAACACAAGATCGCAATGCTAAAAATGTAGCTAAGATATTTACCTCAGGGCTGAGCATAGCAGCTAAACAACAGGGAGGTTGGCTTACACATGACATACAATCAAGATCAATTAATGTCACTTAACCCCACGATTACCCAAGTGCGAGACATAATTTTGACCTCCCACCGGCAGCAGCACCCCTCACTGTTGTCCTGGCAAATGTCTCATTCCTTAAGTCAGGAGAACTTGAAACATGGTCTATGTTAAGAAACAAGGTCATACACTTTCTGGGAAATAGAGTAGGTTTGTCGGCGGAATTGTTCAGGACTTTTAAAATGGTAAGGCGTGTACCCTGGGTAGGAAAGAGCAAGAAATCCTTTGGTGGTGATTGCGTTGTCCTATCCCTTGGTTCATCATCTCTGGTTAGGGAAGTATTGAATAGGGCAGAGGAAATGACGATTACTGAATCTGGTATAAATATTTTCCATTTGGGCTTTTTTTATCGCCCAAGTTGGTTTAATATGCAACAGGATATACCTCGTAGATTACAACCACCCAGCAGAACGAATTACAATTTGGAGATACAAAATAGATTTGAAACCCTACAATCGCTAGATGCGAATGATTGACTTATGGTCAAGAGAGGACAGAAGGCTGCTATTTGGGGGATTAATAACTGAAATGAATATGAAGGGACTAGGTACAAAACTAACATTACCCTGAGTCCAAAAAGTATAGAATATCCAGAAATAAAGGGAGGCGAGGGTGGAACGGGGATTGGCACCACTGACCGATTAGATTTAAGCTTGCCTAGTGTTCCAACCGGTGAAGAGCGCACGGGTTTGGAACTAGACTTTCAGCTTGAAACCAGTCTAGGAGCAACAAGCACGATTGAATTAACTAAACAAAAAACCATTAGAGTACTATTTTGGAACGTGGCCGGTCTGCGGAGTAAAGCACTTACTCCAGCCTGGCACAACTTCATTAAAAAATGTGATATCCTGTGCCTCCAGGAAACGTGGATGGTAGAGGAACTACATATCGAAGGATATAAGACATACTACATGTCGGCTATCGATTCAAATCATGGTAGACACAAGGGAGGTCTTAGTATATATATTTCAAATCTGGTGGAGACACAAAAAAAATATCATTGCTGAAATGTACACATTTTTATCAGATAGTACAGATCCACCTGGTTACAAATTGTATCTTAACTGTGGTGAACTTCTATAATAACATAGAGAAGAGCTACCTGGGGGATACCCTAAGGCAACTCAGTGATGATATTGGCAATCTGAGTACCCCTAAAGATAAAGATATGATCACCATCTGAGGGGAGATTTTAATGCTAGTTTGTGTTCCAAACTAGGGCCAGGCACCTGTGGCCTAACGATCAGAAAGAACAACCAACTAGTTCACTTCGACCATACGGAGCGGGGTGAAAAGTTCAATGAACTTTTATTTTCCCACGACTTTAGTTTTGCAAATAGACTGTGTTCTCCTAGTGTTGATTTTGATTATACCTTTATAGGTAGGGGCTGCCAATCCATAATAGACTTCATTATAGTTCGAAACTGCTATACAAATTGGGTAGCAACCCAGCGAACAAATAATAAACTGGCTTGGACTCAGGGTCTCCGTCTTTCTAGCCAAAATGGATCTAAATTAAGATGGGATAATTGTAACACTATCAAATTGAATAAGCAAATCATTACAAAGGTTTATGACTCAATTTTAACCTGTCTGCAGGAAGAGTCTTCCCATCCAACTACTCTGTATGCCTTTTTACAGATTACTTCTACTGTCCAAGACTCTCTTAAAGCTGATAATAGAACCAGACGAGACCCTAAAAATGGATGGTTTGATAAAAAATGTACAAAGACATATTCTAGATCAAAAGAGGCCTTACATAAAACAGAGAGAGATTAGGATGAGATTAGGAAATGCAGAACATTCTATAATCTAGCAAGAAAAAAACGAAAGAAAGATTTGAAAAACGAGGAGTGGACGACTAAGGCATCACTCAGTAAAGATTGTTCTTTGTTTTGCCGGGCAGTGAATGCACCATTTTTTAAATCTAATGAGGCTGCGTCGATCACAATTGCAATAGACGAAAAGGCATGGGTAGATTATTTCTTGAAGGTCTATAGTATACAGGGACATGATGAAACCACCTCTGATTCTCTAACCTCACAGGTGGAAAACCCCATCACCTTTACCTCAAATGAATTAGAAATTTCCCTTGACGAGGTAACCGAGGCAATTATTTCCATCAAGGGCGGTAACGCTCCTGGACCAGACGGCCTCCCTATCGATCTTTTTATAACTACCCCTTTACTCTGGTCACCTTTGATAACTAGGGTACTACAAGCAAGTTTTTTCAAAACATGGGCGGAGTCTGTCATCGTCCCGATTTTTAAGAAAGGGGAGCGAGAAAATCCGGCATGTTGCCGCCTGATCTCTTTACTCGACTCCCTGATGAAAGTCATGGGTTGTTTTGAATAAATTACAAACCTGTGCGGACGACAATAATATAATTAGTGACGTGCAATATGGTTTTAGACAAGGGTTAAGAACAGTTGAACAAACTCTGAATCTAAGTATTTTAATTGGGAAGTACACACAGGCAAAGGATGGGAGACTCCACTTGGCTTTTGTAGATTTAACAGCCGCCTTTGACTGTGTGATACATAACAACCTGTGGAGTATTCTTACTAATTTAAAAGTTGACCCAGTATTGATCCAGTTTTTAAAACAACTATACTCGGGGCCACAGCTGAGGTACGTTATGGCATGAACGGGGAATGTACTGCACCATTCACCGTGGATAGGGGGGTGCGACAATGGTGCGTTCTTGCGCCGTTCCTTTTTAATCTTTATACCAACGCCTTACAGCAGGAGCTTGAAGGAACGGCACAGGATCCTCCGTATGTCAATAAACGGCCGAAAGTTGCCCTCCTGTATGCTGACGATGCAGTCTTAATAGCGCGCATGCAACTAGGTCTGCAGAAAGCACTTTTAACTTACTCATGCTTTATGAATAAATTAGGCTTGAAATTAAATGAAAAAAAACCTTTGTGATGAGTTGTGGGAAAGGGAGAATTAAGTGTAACAGCCTCCCCCTGGGGGATAAAAGAGTAGATTGAACAAACTCTTTCACTTACTCCGGTGTATTGTTCACTAAAACAGGCTATTTATTAAGGCCACTGCCACCCTTGTCAATTTCTCAAAGAAAATGGGAAAAAGGCCCTCCGGTATACTCCTCAAAATCTTTCAGGTCAAATGTTTAAGCATTGCAATATATGGGGCTGGTGTGTGGGGTTTTCATGACGCGTCCATGATTCAACTCGTAGAAAATGCATTTTTGAGATTTATTTTAGCTGTACCAGCAAGTTCCCTGGTTTTTAACTGTCTTAAGGGCATATCTACAACGCGGCGATAGAAAATTATCGCCGCATTTAGCAAGGTCCCGCTGGTGCATGAAACCTTGCATTAGCGCACAAATTCCTACCGCCCAGCTTTGCATCTCTAATCAGATGCAAAGTGTGTGTTCCTGACCTGACTTGACAGGAGAAATGTCGCTAAGCGACATTTCTCCTATCATCAAGCCCCACGCTATGAAGCATAGCGGCAAGAAAAGTAGCAATAACCCCTGTTATCGCTACTTTCCTTACGCCTGCTTCAGGACTGACTTAGCCATGATATCCTATGGAAGGTGAATATCATGGCTAAGTTTGTGAGGCCCTATCAACAAGTTAACGCCACATTTCGTGAGATTATCGCTGGGTTTCCAGCGATAATCTCACGTTAGGCAGTTAGCGCTAGGATCCTTATCGCTTTTGAGATAAGCGTTGCTACTAGCATGCTATCTCAGCGATAAAAATCCACGTTAGCCGGCAATAATTATCCTAGCGCTAAGTGCGCTTAGCGATAATTATCGCCGGTTGTTGCTGATATGCCCCATAGCGAGTTAGTTATCCACTACGTTTCTGATATCATAAAAATGCAACCCATATTGCTATGGCACCATGTATGGACATCAAGCAGCACGTCCTTAAATAAAGAAATAATCAAGGATTCTATGAACCTGAATCAGGCTAACAAGATCACATGGTTGAATTACGTGAAAAGATTCTTGTGTGACATTGGCCATCCGGAGTATTACTTCACCCCTGAGAAAATGAATTCTATCTCCAGGAAGGATTTTAAATAAGTTGTCCCACTCATCTGGAATCACTTAGATTCACTCAGGAGGCTAATAAGCAAATGGTGGTTCAGCATCAAATGACTTTATCTACATATGGTATCCAACCATACCTCCTATGTTGCACGGGGGGATACGATAGATATCTTTTAACTCGTTTTAGGTTTAATAACTTTCACCGACTGGTCAGTTACCCAGAAATAAATGACTGGTCCAGAGAACTCCCTCCCTACCCCTGTGAGAATGTATCTTTACAATCCACTCTCCATGTGATTCTGTTTTGTAAATTCTATGAAAAAGAAAGAAGAAGATGGATTCTCCCTTTGCTAAAACAGGTTGGCTGGAGACAATGTAGACCAGCGTTTTTATATCTACAATTCCTAGATAGCACATTTTTAGTATGTACTGTGAAAACCAGAAAAAGTGTAAATGTATGAAATCTATTCATGATTGCTGCTTGGAAGGTATTATTGTGTAGACTAACCGACCTGAATGCACTGTTTTGCTCCATGTGATAAGCCAACGTTTTTAACAAATGTACTGACCAGACCCTTTTTTATTCTTCTTCATTATTTTATTAGTTTTTATCCATGTTTGTGATTTTATGATTTTAAATGTCTAAAATAGAATAAAGCTAATTTTGAATTTGAATTTGATATGTCAATTGTGCAGTGTACAAAATGTGAATGACACACAGCTAACACAAAGCTTGCCGGGTGCACTGCAATGACCATTTCACATCTGACCCACAGGTAACCAAGAAGTCACTGCAGAGGACAATACCAGCAACCTGCAGAGCCAGTCTACACCCCCGGTGCAAGGACTCTCAGATGTTGATTCCCAGGATTCCGTGGACGATGAGCTCGAGGCCGGCCCATCTGGTGTGCCAGGGAGCAACGGGTCCCAGGACCCCAGCATCCCCCCCACCGCATCTGCGGCAACAACAACTCCACAGCAGACCCCTGCTGTCACGGCCTGTGCGGCCACCGCCACCACCACCACCACCTCCAGTGCTGCCTGCAACACCCTCCCTGTCCCAGAGGATGCCCAGCACACACCAACCATGGAGGAGGGCAGGGAGAGGATGCGGGTGCCCACAGTGGTGAGGCAACAGGTCTGTGACAGCAGGGCAGGTGGGAGGGGCAGGATCACTCAGGGACACCAGGAGGCTGAGACCCACTCCCTGGAACACATCACCAGAGTCCTGGGTGCATACGAACAGGCCCAGGGACGAACGGGCCGGTTGGACGATCTGTTGCATGAGCTCATCCTGCAGATGAGGTCCATCGACAGCCGCATGGGACAAATTGTGGACCTCTTGGGCCAGCAATTGGTGGTACTGAGGGACAGGCATGAGCCCCAGACAACACCTCCGCCTCCCTCTGGTGGGCTGCACAATGACAGTTCACCATCCTCCCCTGTGCCCACAGAGAGGGGTGAGTCCTCAGACTCCACTGACCCTGCAGCTGGGCCCCCCTGCCAAACAATGAAGGGGCCGTCCCAAGAAGACCCTGGGAGTATCTGGAGGCCAAGCACCTGCCAGACGCCAGTCACGGAGCCAGCCATGATGGCAACCCTCTCCACCACTGTATTGACTCTGGACTGTCCTTACCCACACTGCCTTGTGAATGACATCTGTCTGTTGGACTGGGTCATCACAGCAATGTGGTGACTACTCGACCAATTCATCTACCACGACTGTCAACTCACTGCTACCCCCAATGGAAATGTACACCCCCCTCGCATCTCACCATAGTAAATAAAATATTCTCACACACATGTTGTTGTGTCTGCTCCGTCTTTATTGCAGGGTGTACAGTTTTCAACATGATCACAATATACCAGGACCATGGGCTGTATGTAGGCAAGGAGAAGTCGAAGGCACCTAGAAAAACACAACAGAACAACTGTCACTGGTCTGGGTGTAGCATCACAGACATCACACAAGCCCTAACACCAGGATAACCCAACATGCACATGTCACAATGGCCCCAAGTGTCAACATACACGTCCCGTTGATGATCCCAAATGACAAGTCCTAGAAACATTTCCAACGACCACTGAGTCTACAACTGGCTGATGCTACAATTCTCACATGCCCCTTCACGACAACAGCAATATCATCAGACAATGGGTATGTTGCACATTGACACCCACCGTCAAGTGAAGTAGCGGGTGATGAGCTGTTCACGCAGGTCAACACCTTCCTCCTCTCCACTGTCCTCATCACTGGACACGGCTTGGTTTGCAGTCTGGGGCCTTGGGTCCTCACCATCATCCAGGAGCAGGGGAATCTCCTTGCGAATGGCTAGGTTGTGGAGCATGCAGCATGCCACAACAATCTGACACACCTTCCCGGGTGAGTATGCCAGTGCACCTCCGGTCTTGTCCAGGCACCGGAAACGTGACTTGAGCAGGCCAAAAGTACGCTCCACCACACAACATGTCCTCCCATGGGCCTCATTGTAGCGGACTTCAGCCAGGGACCTGGGATTCCGCAGTGGGCTCAGCAACCAGGGACGGTTGGGATATGCAGAGCCACCTAGGTATGACAAACACAAATAGACATTTCAACGTCGCAGAGTCTTAGGGGAGCAGGTCACACACACAGCACGCTACATGACTAGGCATACTCACCCACAATCCATGCACGCTCTGGAAGACAATTAGCCATCAGCTGGGGCACTATGCTGTTCCACAGGATGTAGGAGTCATGGGCCGAGCCTGGGACTTTGGCACACACCTGCGAGATGGTCATATCTGCCAGGCGCACCACCTGCACATTGATGGAGTGGTAATGCTTGTGATTGTGGTAAATGTGCTCACTTGCCTGTGGTGGCACAAGACCGACATGGGTGCAATCAATGGCCCCAACAACATTGGGGATGTGTCCAAGGGGATAGAAGTCTCCCTTCACAGCTGTCAATTCAGCACCCCTGGGGAAATGGATGTATCTGTCCTTGTATAGCATCATGGCGGACAGTACATCACGCAGCACCATGTTGAACATCGGTTGTAACATCCCACCAGCGCTGGCCACAGTCTCCTGGAACGATCCTGTGGCAAAAAAATGCAGGGCTGCCATCACCTTATCAGTAGGGGTGAAAGTTGTTGGATATGTCCTGCGTGGCTGCAGGTGGGGCTCCAACAGATCCCAAAGGGTTTTCAGGGTGGCTCTGTCCAGGCGGCATTTGCGTATGATCGCAACATCCTCCATGTCCTCCAGCACCGTCAAGTGACGAGTCAAATTTGGCCTCCTCCTATTGGAGATGCTAGTGGACACATGTCAATGCAATACATCATGAGATGTGCACAGCATATCACGTTCTGGATGACACAACGACAACAATGACTGACATCTATAGTGACTAACAGACCAGCTTACATGGAGGGACACCTTCAGCTACACAAAGGGCACACGTGTCAACTTACACAAGACAAGTACCTCAAACACC
Source organism: Triturus cristatus (assembly GCF_964204655.1). Classification (NCBI taxonomy): domain Eukaryota; kingdom Metazoa; phylum Chordata; class Amphibia; order Caudata; family Salamandridae; genus Triturus; species Triturus cristatus. Next base: position 942,707,818 of record NC_140587.1, on the reverse strand, counting down.
ACCTTGGGCTATGTGAATGCACATAGGGATATGGCCACAGTACACATGTGCACGTCTGGGAGTCTAGCATCCAGCATATGTGTAACTAATCAAAATCACTGTCTCATACCTAGCTGCTGTACCGGTCACACCTTAATGCGTCATTACAACCTGGCACACATCCACCACACAATGACCACAGTCGGTGCTGGAATGATGAATGTGTTCGTGAGCAGACATGAGAGGCAATGCTAAATAGATCAACATACATCGAGACGAGCATTGCTGTGATTGTCACTGGACCTCAACACATTGACATGTGTACACATTGCACAGTCCAGGACTACACTGCCCTGCCTACACCAACATCAAATCCTTAAGTGACATGTGAGTGGGTACAGACAAATCTACGTTACACACACACAAACATGGCATGTGTAGCCATAAGTGGGGTAAATTGAACATTGACATTGTGTGCACAATGATGTGACATTGAACATGTTGGCACTGTGCCCTGTTGATGTTTGACAGATGGCCGTCGCCATTGTATGGCACCCATATCGCGGTAGCTACCGCCTGGCCCTGGCGGTGTGTCACCAGCACCCCCATTCACACAAGTGCGGTAGTCATAGGCATGGAGACATGTGGAAATGGCGGTTGGCATGCTCCGCCCCCAGAATGGCGGTGCCTCGTGTCAATGCATGGCACCCATATTGCGGTAGCTACCGCCTGGCACCGGCGGTGTGTCACCAGCACCCCAATTCACACAAGTGCGGTAGTCATAGGCATGGAGACATGTGGAAATAGCGGTAGGCATGCTCCGCCGCCAGAATGGCAGTGCCTCGTGTCAATGCATGGCACCCATATCGCGTTAGCTACCGCCTGGCACCGGCAGTGTGTCACCAGCACCCCCATTCACACAAGTGTGGTAGTCATAGGCATGGAGACATGGCAGTTGGCATGCCCCGCCACTAAAATCGCTGTAGCGCACACCGGGCCCCTGCAGTGTTACACCGCCATGGAGCTTGACCTAGAGCCAATGCGAAGCTCGATAGCGGTGGCATGATGCAATTTTGAAGATCGCGGTAGGCGTGCTCCGCCACCGCGGAAACGGTCATTGGCTGCATTTGAAAGATGCACCATCGCGGTAGCGCACCCCGGGCCCCAGCGTTGTATCACCGCCATGGAGCATGCCCTTACAGCCAATGGGAGCCATGATTGTGGTGGCATAATGCAATTTTGAAGATCGCACGGAGGTGGTCATTGGATGCATTTGAAACAGACAGACCTGGACCACCAATTGCTGCACCTTGGCACCTTTGAAACGACCCCAGGGGGCTATATATGTGGGAGTGAGCTTCACATTGCCACTGCTCACAGAGCCTGCTGCCTGAGACCCCTCACCTGCTGCTGCCTCCAGGGACTGCTGCCTAAGACCGCTCACCTGCTGGTGCCTCCAGGGACTGCTGCCTGAGACCCCTCACCTGCTGCTGCCTCTAGGGACTGCTGCCTGAGACCCCTCACCTGCTGCTGCCTCTAAGGAATGCTGCCTGGGAACCCTCGCCACCAAAATCCCCTGCTGTTGTCATAGGCATGGAGACATGTGGAAATGGCGGTTGGCATGCTCCGCCCCCAGAATGGCGGTGCCTCATGTCAATGCATGGCACCCATATCGTGGTAGCTACCGCCTGGCACCGACGGTGTGTCACCAGCACCCCAATTCACACAAGTGCGGTAGTCATAGGCATGGAGACATGTGGAAATAGCGGTAGGCATGCTCCGCCGCCAGAATGGTGGTGCCTCTTGTCAATGCATGGCACCCATATCGCGTTATCTACCGCCTGGCACCGGCAGTGTGTCACCAGCACCCCCATTCACACAAGTGCGGTAGTCATAGGCATGGAGACATGGCGGTTGGCATGCCCCGCCACTAAAATCACGGTAGCGCACACCGGGCCCCTGCAGTGTTACACCGCCATGGAGCTCGCCCTAGAGCCAATGCGAAGCTTGATAGCGGTGGCATGATGCAATTTTGAAGATCGCGGTAGGCGTGCTCCGCCACCGCGGAGACGGTCATTGGCTGCATTTGAAAGATGCACCATCGCGGTAGCGCACCCCGGGCCCCAGCGTTGTATCACCACATGGAGCATGCCCTTACAGCCAATGGGAGCCATGATTGTGGTGGCATAATGCAATTTTGAAGATCGCACGGAGGCAGTCATTGGATGCATTTGAAACAGACAGACCTGGACCACCAATTGCTGCACCTTGGCACCTTTGAAACGACCCCAGGGTGGGAGTGAGCTTCACATTGCCACTGCTCACAGAGCCTGCTGCCTGAGACCCCTCACCTGCTGCTGCCTCCAGGGACTGCTGCCTGAGACCACTCACCTGCTGCTGCCTTCAGGGACTGCTGCCTGAGACCCCTCACCTGCTGCTGCCTCTAGGGACTGCTGCCTGAGACCCCTCACCTGCTGCTGCCTCTAGGGACTGCTGCCTGGGAACCCTCGCCACCAAAATCCCCTGCTGTTGTCTCACGTCCACAATGATGGCAAGGACAGAGAAGATCCGTGCCAGTCCCTTCACGAGTGAGGAACTGCAGGTCCTGATGGACGAGGTGCTCACACAGTACCCAAGGCTATATGGTGCCCCAAATGTCGTGGAAAGTCTTCAACAGTGGTGTGGTAGGGCAGGGGGGCCACACATGTAGTGGACTGATGCAGTATGTGCCTGGGAGTGTGGGGTAGTGTTATGCACTGCCTGACATGCTGTCTCCAGTGGGAGGGTGTGTGTACCCAATGCCACAGTTTTCCCTCCCTGCACATGTATGTATGAGTGACCTGTGTTGTGTTGTCAGCCATACAGTGACACAGAAGGTTGTTCATGCTGTTGTCAGGGCAGTGATTGCTTGGCTGGATGTCTGTGTGTGCCCCTTTAGTCCATCTCAGTGTGAGCCCAGCTGGCCTGCACAGTCCCCGCCTACAAAGACAAGGACAACTCACTCAACTTACAGAGTATCACATCAGTCGTGTCACATATCACTCTAGCTATGGTCCATCTCAGCACTGTGGTTTGCACACAACTGCCCTTGTGATTGACATATTGGATTTATGATCTCATGTCCATCCATGTGACCACCTTGACACATTCAAATATTCACAAGACAGGGACATTGATGGCTGTGCAGTCTTGGACACAGTGAGTCCACCCACAAACACAGGTTGACATGTGATGTATGTGTTGCTCAAGCAAACAATGGACTAGAGATGTGGGCAGGCTATATAGGTGTCCCATGTGGGCTGTACTATAGTCTCTGATTGACCTATCGTTGGATATGTGATAATGTTGTATCTTGCTGCCATACTGATAGATGTTGGTACATGGCACTGTGTCCTGGATCATTTCTCCCTCTTGTCTCCCATGCCTGCAGCTCAAGGTACACCAGTGGAAGGCCGCGTTGAGGGCCATTGCAGCGAAGGTGAGAGCCTTGGGGGTCTCAAACCGACGGCGCACCCACTGTCACAAGAGATGGGACGACATCAGTTGGCTGGCAAAGAATGTGGCGGAGATGACCCTGGGGCTGCTTCCTCGCACTGGGCATCTGGCACGGCGCAGCATGACACCACTAATGGGGCGCATCTTGGCGGTGACACAGCCTGAGCTGGATGCACATTTGAAGGAGCATCAGCAGCAAGCCAGGGTTGAACATTTGGGGAGTCTGACTTTGGATGGGAGTGGCTGCATATGTACAGAGCCTCTGTGATGTTGGTAGTGTGATGCTGTGGCATATAAGTGGCTGCTGGCCTGGGTGCCTGTGGCATGCATTTGCCCTACCTGTACTTACAAAGTAGATTTGGATGCTGTGCCTTTACATTACATTCTGAGTTGTGCTCTTAGGGTTTCTTCTGCATTGGTGTAGTCTTGGGAATCCCGTGGGAGGGAACGGCAGTGTGCCCAATCTGACTGTGCGTATATCAATGTGTCCATTGCATGCACCCATATTGGTGAGGGCTAGACATCTTACAGCAATGTGCAGCACTCTATTGTCCCCAAGGTACGACATGGTGGGTGGCATGGGCTAATGTCCATTGTGGACTGTCATGTTGTAGTCTTGGTCTGTGTTGTCCCCTCCTGTTCCATCCAGTTCTGTCATTGGCAACAAGTACTGTGCCCCCATCATGTCCCTAGATGTGCTCAGAACTAGTTGTGTGTCTGTTTGAACAGAGCCACAAGCAGGGTGTTGTGCTGTGTGGTCCTCACATGGCTCACTCATGCCTGAGTTTTCAGTTTCCACGGCCTGCTTGAGTCTATGTAGTGAGTTGGCATGATGTGATTGCACACGGTGGTGTGCAACATGTAGATTTGCTCTGCTTTTGTCATGCATTGCTTGCATATGTTTGTTCTATTTTTGCGACTGACCTGACCCTACATCCCTCTCTCCCATGCAGCATCACCTGTGGTTACGGAGGGACAGGAAACGGACACCAGTGGGGATGAAACTAGCACCACAGCTGCCCAGGAGCCCTGTGACACAGATGTCACCAGCGCATCAGAGGGGGACAGGAGTCTGCTGGAGGAGTCCCAGCCTGAGACGCAAAGCACCACATCATCCGATGCCAGCTGGGATGCGTCCATGTTGGAGGGCACAGGGAATGGGGACTCTGCATCGACTTCCACCACACAGCGGCCATTGCCCACCCTCCCAGCCACTTCCTATGGTGCTGCCCGTGTCCGCCTCAGTAAGAGGGGAAGAGTGTCCTTCACCCCTGGCACCGCTGCCCCTGCCCCTGTCCCCCCTGCTGCCATCCGTGGTGAGTCTGTGGACCTTTTGCGCCAGCTGTGTGTAGGCCAGACAGCTCTCCTCAATGCCTTCATTGACCACGACAAGAAATTGGCCCAGGTGGTTGCTTTCATGGAGGGCATACATTCCGACGTGGGTGGGCTGCACCGGACAGTCCAGGCTTTGTCATCAACAGTGACGTCTGCCCTGCAACAGGCACATTCTCACAGTCCAGCTCCAGTCCCTGTGTCCCCCCCCCCAGGCAGTGGCCACGTCTGACGATAGTGACGACGGTCCACATACATCAAAGTCACGATACAGTACACGGAGCACACAGCAGCAGCAACCCAAGCGGTAACGTGCGCAGACACCATCCCAACAGAAGACCAAAGGCACCCCAGAGCGCAGGGAGAAAAGCCTGTCAGGCGACACCAGTGGACAATTAGCAAAGCAGCAGACCTTTAGGCACACATACTTCAGTGGCATCCCCATTCAAGGACTCTCCTGCCCCTAAAGCATCGCGCAAAGATAATCATACAGTGTCTGTGCCCACCAAGGAGGTGGTGCATGCAAAGGGTACACCTAGGAAGGGCTCAAAGGCAGTATCACCAACCACCTTGACTCCCACTCCAAGCCCAGTGAAGCAGGGGCCGGAGGGCACTGTAAGGGTAACACCTAGTAAACTGGGAAAGGGGGGCAGAGGCGAAGCAAGGCAAAGCGTTCCGCTGGGTCCAGCACATCACCAGAGGGGCTGTCAGTGCCTGCACCTGCTGAAGCAGTGGTGGTGTGTGTGCCTGTTGTGCCCACACCAATTCCCATTGATCCCAAGTCAGGCAAGCCCTCCACAATCTCCCAGCCGCACCGTGACTCCCGTCTGAATGACTCCACCTCCACGTGCCACTACACCACCTGGCCAAACAGCCCTCCAGCTTGCCAAGCCACTGATAGCTCTACCTTAGCTGTTCCGCTCTCTCCCCCTTTAAGTGCCCCGACAGTCCCCGAGACACAGCCAGCTCCCAGTCCGCCTGACAGCCAAGTCTGAGTGTTAGTCACCCTCACACACCTGTGTCTCACACAGGTGGGCCTGTACTGCACATTGTTGCCCCCTGACTGTGTTGCTGACCATGGAAAGGTACAATTGCACACATTCCCTGTGCAGCTTCTCATGGACTCAGTCTGCACTCTGCCCTGGCCACTGGCCTTGTTGTTCACTACTGTTTTGCCCTTACCTGTGCAGCTTCTCATGGACATGCTCTACATTTTGTGCCTTACTCTTCTCTTCTCATGGTGACTATCTGTGCAATTTGTGAATAAAGACAGTTGCTCCAGCTGTCTAGTTTGTCAGTGTCCTTACTGAATAAAGTTATTTTGCTGTGTGTAAATAGTTTACTGTGCTACATGGTCTGTGTGGCACTTCAACATGGTCAATGTTTGGGCTCACTTGCTCTCTTTTTTTCAGGGGAGACAGGGTCTTCAGTTCTTCTTGGCACAGATGCTTGTGGTGGCAACGGTGTCAATTTCGAATGGTTTGCAGTTGTCATTTACTTGATTAGTTCATGTTGGCTCTATTGTACACATGTCAGGTTGGGGGGCACTGTCAGCACAAGGTGGGTTTCTGCACACAGTATTGCAGGCAGGCTGTCCAGGGTCATCATGTGTGTGTTCTTCCTACATGTATGCCCAATGGTGTATGTGTGTGGTCATCTTGTGATGGCCAGTCACCCTAGTCCCATGGCTTACTTTCCATGTGTGCTCTTGGATGGCCAGGTAGTGTGCAGTGTGAAGGGGGTGAGTTTGTGGGGAGTGTTGATGTGTGCATGCCTATGCAATGTCAACTACACATATGTGTCACCCAGGTATTGTGTTCCTGTTGTTTTGATTGTTCATCCCTGTGGATGTGGTTGTATGTTGTGCACTGTGCAGTGTGTTGGTGTGGCCTTGCAGTTCTGTCTGACTCCTACTTGTTGTTTTTGTCACTTGTGAGTATGCAGAGGGTGTTACTGGCAATTCAGTGTTGTGTTTTGCTGCACATCCATGTGTCTGGTGGCTCTTTGTGAGGTCTGTGCAGACCTGCTGCTCCACACTGACATTATGGTTGCGTTTTCTCATGTCTTGCTATACCCTGGTGCCTTCTTGCCTCCAGTTTGGCATGTTGTGTGTGTTGTCATGCCATCCCCTATCTGTGCTTCAGCTGCCTACCCATTGTGGGTCTGCACTCCCTCTCTTTGTGTATGGTACACTCCTGCAATGTGCCCTACTGACATGCAGTACACTTCATTTTGGTGTGAGCTGCCCCCTTGGTTTGTATGTGTGTGTGCCTCCCCATGACTTCATTTGTGCCACTGTGCTTTGTGCTGCAGTTCTTTGTCCAGGGTCAGTTATAGTTGCTGCTATGCAGTTCAACTGTATGTGCTGCCCAGTCCTGTGGTCAGGTTGTTTCCACCTTTGTGTCCCGGACTTGTGCATCTATTGGGTGTTGTGTTGGATGTATGTTTGTTGTTTGTTTTATTGCTTCACTTCCTGGGTGTGTTGTTGTCTTTGTGCTGTGCTGTATGGTGTTGTGTGGGTTGCTGTTCTGTCACTAATGTCTGTGTGTGTCTGGTATGCTTGGTGTGCACACACAGCTTGTTGTGCATACAGTGCTGTGTGTGTATGTTGCCTTGTGATTGCCTGGTGTGCATACTCTGATGTCGTGCTATGTTTGCTATGTGATTGTTCTGCCTGTGCATCTGTTGTTTGTTTGCTGTGGCTGTGTTGTTCTGTGATGATGCACTTCTTGTGTGTGTTGTGGTATAGTGTCTGTGCATTGTTCCTGAGTGATGAGGTTGTGCACTCCTGTTGTGTCTGTGCTCCCATTGCCTTTCCCCAGTTTAGGTGCACAGGGCATGTCTGTTATTGTTGTTGTGGCTCTGTGTGTGTTTCAGTTGGGTTATGTGTTTGCCTGTTGTATTTGTTTCCACATTTGTGGTGGCATCCCTGTGTGTGTGTGTGATGTTTGTGGCTGAGCCCAGGGTGTGTGGTTGTTTGTGTGTGTATTGCCTCTCAAGTATTGCCAACCTTCAGTGTGTTTGGCACTGGTGTTGTGTGCTGCTGATGTGAGGGGGGTATGTGTGTAGATTCTTACTGGTGTTTGTCAGTCCTGAGGTGTGTAGATGATCCCTGTGTGTAGTGCTGCTGTTGTACTCCTGTGAAGTAGTTGTATGGATGTGTGGCTGTTCCCAGTTTGACTTCCTTTCATCGTTTCATCCTTGTGCCTATACATGGTTTGCCTTGCTGTCTCCCTGTGTGGTTGCACTGAGCTGTCTGTGGTTTGATTTCACTGACTGTGCCAGCCATGTGTGTGTTGATGTTGTGAGGGTGTTGTGCTCTGTTCCTTGTGTTGATGTGATGTACACATGCTTGTTGTGTGTCTCCATGGCCTTCCATTTGTGTGCAGCCCACTTTGGTTTCCCTACTTGTTGTGCTCCATTGCTGTTGGCATGTAGCGTGTGTATGTGTGTGTGTGTCAGTCTGTGATATGTATGTGTGACTGTGCAGGCTGTGTATCCATTTGGATGTTGATTCCTTGTGTGTGTTCATTTGTTGCTTGTCCTCATTGCTTTTTCCCTGAGTGTGGTGTAGTGTGTGTTTCCCTGGCCCTGTGCTACTGTGCTGTGTGTTGTGTGTTCCTGTGCAGCCACTCCTGTATTGTGTGTCTCCATGATTGTTTGTTGTGTGGTGCAGGGTATGTGTTGCCCTGACTTGTTGTTGTGCATGGGGTGCACAGGGGGGGCACATGGCATGTGCCTTCATGGGGTGTGCTAGTGTGTGGTGGGAGTAGGTGTGTCCCTGTGGTCTTTGTGCCCTGCCCATGCCTGGCACTGGCCCTGCCTTCTGCATTGTGCGCATGTATTTGCTTGTGTTCGCCGCTGCGGTGACGTGACCAGGACATTACTGCATGGTGGCGGTAGCTGTGTATCCAGGATGCAGCGGGCTGACTTTGTGGCAGGTGGGTGATGTGTGGGTGCCCTTGTGGATGTGTCCCTGTCCCCCCTAGGGTGTCTGATGTGGATTTGAACCCTGTGTCAGGCCGTGGGTTGTGTGTTGTGTTTTGTGTTATTGCATACCTGCGGCATCGTCCGCGGCGGTCCATGAGTTCCTGGTGATGTAGCAGGTACAGCACCAGAAAGACGTGTAGGGCTGGGTCCATTGCGGTCGTGTCCGGGTAGAGTGGACCGGGACTCTGGTTTCGCGCTCCGCTGACGAGTTTCCGCCGTCTCTGGTTGGGCGGTGTCTCCACTGCGGTGCGTCTGCTTGCTTGAGTCACCCTAATTTGTGGAGCGGGGCGGACGTCATTCCGCACGGCGGAGGGTCTCCATTGGCTACCACCACCACGGTGGCGGGCGCACTTTGATGGCGGTGCACGTCGCACCGCGGTGGTCAGAAATTGGCCTAAGTTTGACCATTCTAATATGGCGGCCGTGATGTCCACTGCTAGCGGGTGGAAAAAGGCATTTTTCCACACCGCCAGTGCAGCGGTGGTCCCACCGCCCTACATCCTAATGGACCCCTAAATGTGAAACCCGTGCTTAGAGATTACTAGCAGTCAAAAAGTTACTTGAGGTCATGAGGGACCAGTGCAAATTCAAACTTCAGGTCGACGGCGATGGAGGGCAAGCTGGCTACAGGAACAAGACCGGTCCAACTGAAAAAAAATACCTTGGTTGGAGCTTTTGTCAATGCAGAGAGCCTACTGTGTCATTGATAAACCATGCAAAGGGGGTTCCACGTCGTCGTCGAGCTCCATTGAAGTGAATGCAATGCGTCGTCGTCAAGCTGAGCAGAGTGTTGTCGTCGAGCTGTGCAAGCTGTGGATCCGATGTCATCGAGCAGCCTCTGCATCAGCATCGAAGGGCAATGTGGTGGAATTTCTCACACAGTCGAGGAGATTGGTCTGTTTTTGCAGAAATCAGCTGCAGAACCCAGTTCTGAAGCCCAGGTCTAGAGTGGGCACATCAGGCAATGGTAGGACTCACAGATAACAGAGTCTTGCAGCACCAGCAGTATTGCAGTAATTCTTTTGTGTAGCTGAGACTTAAGAAAACAGGATGAAAGCCAGCAAGCCCATGGAGTCACTTTGGGATCAAGCAAAATGGGTCCTGTTCTTGTCCTTAGCAGGGCAGAGATCAGCAGACAGCAGGGCAGCTCAGCAAAACGGACAAGCAATTCCTCAGAACAGTCAGTCCAGGCAATTTGTACAAAACTGTGCAGCGCGTATGCTCCTGCGGGTTCCCAATTGCCAATCTGCGAAGCCAGCTCTTACCACTCTCCACTGGCTTCCCATACAGGAGAGAATCAAGTGTATGGCTCTCTGTAGTGTACACAAGACATTAGCAAGGAAGGTATCACCTATTATTCAGTCCATCATTATGCCTTATTCTTCAAACAGGGGCCTGCGTTCGGACAATCGTCGTCTTGCCGTAGTTCCTAAAATAAGAAAGGCAAGAAGTGGAGGCTGTCAATTTTCCTATAATGCCTTCAGGTTATGGAATACCTCCCCCTCCATATCCTTCTTGAAACTAACCATCGGACCTTTCGGAAATCGCTTAAAACACTTCTCTTTCCCTAATGCTGCTGTAGTTCTACATGGATGTGCTGCTACTAGTGCTGGTATGCCCTCGGTTAGCTAGGCGCTTAAGAAACACGTTATTCATTCATTCATTCATGTGGCAATCCTTACAGATCAGCAGTCTTTACTCCAGCAGAGTTCTTCCCAGGTCTAGTAGTGCACTGATTTGGTAGGGTCACAGCCATGGCACTTATACCCAAAAGTGCCTTTGATGTAGGGGGTGACTTCAAAGGAACTCTTTGAAGTGCACAATGATTCCTTTCAGAACTGTCCTGTTTGCCAGGCTATCTGTGGGGTGTAACCAGCCATTTGTGTGAGGAGAGGACATAGCCTGTTCAGATGTGTGTGCCATCTCTCCCCCTTCTTTCCCAGGAAGGCTATTAGAATGCAGATGAGTCCTCTGTCACACCTGGCCCATTATGTGTTTGTGGCTGTCTAGAGGAAATGCACAAAGTGTAGCTGTTACCCAGACGTGTATGGGAGAGCAGAGAAATGTCCACTTTCTAAAAGTGGTATTTCTGAAATGGTAATGTCAAATCTAACTTTACTGCTAAAGAGGATTTATCACCACCATTCCAAAGAAATACCTATGAGCCATGATGTAGCCACTCCTTTCTGATCAGGAATTACAGTTAAAAAGGTGTTTTAAGGAATTCTTAAAGCTAGCCTACAAGAGGAGTATGCCTCATAGAAGTGAAAAATGAATTTAGCTGTTTGTCACTACCAGGACATGTAAATCTTAAAAGTACATGTCCTACCTTTTAGTTACACAGCACCCTGCCCATAGGGCTACCTTGGGCCTGCCTTAGGGGTGTCCTACGTGCAATAAAAAGGGTGTAAGTGTTGGCAGGTGGTTTTAAATGCTAAGACGAAGTGGCAGTAAACTGCACACACAACCCTTGCAATGGAATCTCTAAGACAGGTTTGAAAGGCTACTTGTGTGGTTGGCACAATCAGTGCTGCAGGCCCCTAGAAGCATTTAGATTACAGGCCCTCGGAATATGGTATATGCCTTTACAAGGGACTTATAAGAAAAACTAAATATGTCAATCCGGTATATACCAATGTCACCATGTTTTAGGGAAGAGGTACACACACTTTAGCACTGGTTAGCAGTAGTAAAGTGCTCAGAGTCCTAAGGCAAACAAAAAGATACAACAAAAAGTGGAGGGAAGCTGGCAGAATGTTGGGGCACAACCACCCTAAGAATGTCATGTTTAGTACATGCAAAGCCACCTTCCATGGCTCTGCTTTGCTTAGTAAATTCCGAGTAACGCAAGGAGGCGCAACTTGCTGCCTTGCGGTAATATATGTTGAAAAGGCATTCCATGGGTGGAACATGGGCATTCTCATGCATCCATCCATGGATTCGGAAGCAATTCCACAAATCCAGATTTACTACTGTGAGTAAACCTTCCCAAGTGAAATGTAATTAGGAGAAATATCTGTATTGCTCCTCGTTACTTCCTCTTATATGCATGCCACATTCTGCAGCACACAGAGAAAGAGGAAAATTCCTCAAACAATTGTTTTTGTGCAGGAAGGTTATCCTTCCTGCACAAAATCAATCCTACTCGAACTGCAGACACCCTTGCCCATGGCGCAAGGGTGCCTGTCTTGGCGCTTGGCAGTACACAGTACGCCAATGCAGGTAGAGAGCAGAAATACATTGTATCTTAGTAGCTATGGCATATTCCTGCTCTTTCCCTGTCACGCAACACAGCACAACAAGTTGTCTTGCTGCCTTGCCGTGTGTGACTTCTTAGTAACTCTGCCCCTACCAATATACTCACCTCACATACACACACATGGAATTTCAGTAAAAAGATCTGGAGATCACACAAAATCCCTGTTTAGGCCAACTGAGATGATCTATCTGCAGACTTTCTTCTGCTCACCAGAGCCTTCCTATGATCTTGAGCTTCCCTTTTCTGATTGTCATATACCTGACTTCAGCCATCTGAGTTTCTCAAACCCTTTCTTCCATTCTTTACAGACCACACTCAGTTTCACCCATCCATATTTAAACTCCTCTGCCAAGTTTAAGTCCCTATGTCCTCATATCAATGTCTTCCTGCTTTGGATCATCCTTGTCGTCCTAGGCCTGTGCCTTGCCCTCATGGTCTTTCTGACACTGATTCCAATGGTCTTGGCCCTCTTAGTCCTGGTTCTCTTTGTTACAGTCCTTCTGAGCCTCAACATTTTGGTCCTAGAACTCCTGGACATCTAGGTCTATTCTCCTTGGTCTTCCGGGCTCTGGCCGTTCTGGTCTTCCTGATTTTCCTCACCCTGGTTCTGTTACCCCAGGTCCTGGTCTGTCTGTTCCATGTGTTACTCTGGGCCCTGGTCCTATGGTCATGGTCCCTCAGGCACTCCTAGGCCTGTTTCTGGTCCTGTTGGTGCTGATCCTTCTAGTCCTCTATGCTCTGATCCTCCTGGTATTCTTGATATTGGCACCCTTGTCTTTCTTGCTTATTCTGTCCCCAGTCTTTTTTTGCCTGGATCTTGTCTCCTTGGATATGGTCCTCATCCTCTTGGCCCTAGTTTTCCTGCTGCATGTCCTCATGCTGCTTCACAAACTCATCATAGTCCTCCCTTATCTGCTTCTTGCTGGGCCTGGCCATCCAGTTGCTCTTCTTCCTGGCCATCCTATTCCTAGCCTGTGGCCTGGACCTAGATCCTGATGTCCATGATGCTGATCCTCCTTTTCTTCATCATCCTGGTCCACCTGGTTCTCAAGGTCCTGATCCTTTTTGGCCTGTTCTTCCTAGTCCCCTTAGTCCTTTGTTACCTGGTCCTCTTAGAATTTTTCCTTATGACCCCTGCATGTGTCCCTGGTCTCTGCTACCTGGCACTTCTAGCCAAGGTCCTGCTATTCGTTTTTTCTCAGAGTCATTGTACTTCTTGAGAGTCTGTGCACATTATCTGCGATCTTCTTGGTCGTCTTGGTCCTGTCCCATATACTTTAGGCTGTCCTGGACCTAGTTCTCCTAGGCCTGACCCACCAGCTTTCTTAGTCTTGGTTTCATTGTTCCTGGTTGTTCTTGTAGTATTGTGCTGGTTATCCTAAACTTTACATTTTGGTCATCATGGCCTTTCCTGGTCCATCAGTCTTGCCACATTTGGCCCTATTCCTTTGTAGTCCTCTTAGTCTCCTTGTCCTGTTTCTCCTTACCGGCAATCTCTTATCCCTGGTACTGTAGGTTCTGGTCCATCTTGCTTCTCATGTCCCCGCACTCTTCATCTTTTCTCTCCTGATTTGGGATGTCCTTGTTCTCCTGCATCTGTTCCTTGTCTATTTAGTCTTACTGGTATTACAGCCATTGATCCAGGTCCTCTTTATCCAGTTTCTCCTTATTCAGGTCCAACTGAGCCTGCTCATTTTGGTCCTAGTTCTCCTGCCCGCCACTGTCCATTCCAAATGGTCTTCCAGGTGCTGGTTGGCCTTCTTATTACCTCAGATACTTCTCACGCCGTTCCTGCTACTTGTAATGGCTGCTCTGCCCTACTTGGTAATCCAGGCCCTGGACCCCTAGGCCCTGATCTTCATGACCCTCTTAGGCCTGTTCCAGTCTTCCAGGTCATGTCCTTTTAGTTTGCCTAGTCCCTTGCTCTGTTCTTCTGGTTTCCCTTGGTACTGCCCCCTTCGGCCTTCCTAATCCCCGTACTGCTCAACCTAGTATCCTGGACAAGCTGGCCTTTGCCCTTGAGGTCCTGATCATTATAGTCCTCTTCAATCTGGTCTTGATCCTCCTAGCCTCCTCTTCCTCCTGCCCCTTGCCCGCATGGCTTTTCAATACCTTGTCCTGTCATTGATAATCCTAGCCTTTCCTAGTTCTGATGTTCCTTGGCATATGGTTCATGGTAGTCTAAGAACTTTATGGTCCTGTACTTCCTGGTCCTGGTTTAACTGGTCATCATTCCAATGAACTCCTGCCCCTAGTCATTTGGATCCTGGGTCTCTTATTTCACAGGGCCCCAGTCCTGGACCTTTTCATCCTAATGATCCTAATTCTTATCCATCAGTCCTCCTGGTCATGCTCCCCTGGTTTATCTAGTTCCCTCATTTGCCTATTCCTATTTCCTTCTGATCCTGGTCTCCATGGTCCTTGTAGCTGTGGTCTTAGTTATGGTACTCCTTCGTCTGGTCCTCATGTATCAGGTCTTCTGGTGCTAGTTCCACTGGCCTTGGTTTCAGTAGCCCTTCTAGTCCCCGGTTCTCCTGCTCCATCATACTCCTACTAGTCCCCTTGGTCTCCTGGTTTGCTTATTATACCTTGTTCTAGTCCTTCTGACAATGGGCCCTTCTATCATGGTCCTCCAATGAATGGTCTTTTTGCGTCTAGTCTTCCTCATCCCTCTGACACTGGCTCACCCAGTTCCTATGTTGCAGGTCACCCTGGTTCATGTAGTTCTTGTCACCCTGATTTAGGACCCCCTGAGTCTCACACTCCTGGACCTTCTGAGCCTGTTCCCACTTGACCTAGCCTTCTTCATCTGTTATAACCCCACTGGTAATTCTAATCTAGGGTCTCCAGGTCCTGCTAGCCCTGCTACTTTCTGGTTGTGGTCTTCCTAATCCTGGTCCTTTTGATTTAGGCCTCTTGGTCCTCCTTGATCTGATATCTGTGGTCTTGGTCCGCCGACCTCTGTCCCTTCTTTCCATTTGTCTCTGGGTACTGGTCCTCTTTGGTCTGTCTATTTGGGTCTACTACTCCTGGCACTGCTTGTCCTCTGCCCTAGTGTCCTGGTCAGTGCACATAGGCCCTCATAGCCCTTCTTTTCGTTATGGTCCAGGGCCTTTTGTTCCTTCTACCTTTGGTCCTTCTGTTCCTTCTGGCCCTTGTCCACTGGGTTCAGATCCCCAGCCCACATTCTCATGGCCCTCCTGATCCTTCTAACACTGGTCTTGGTACCCTTGGTGCTGTTTCCATTGTCCTGTTCCTTATTGTTTACGTTCCTGGCCCCTTCAGGCATTGATAATCATGTTCCTCACAGATTAGGTCTCCCTCAGCCTGGTTTTTCTTGTCCTGGTCTTCATGGCTCTGGTTGTCCTAGCCCTCCAAGTGGTCCCTGTTTATTGCTGCTTCTTGGCTGTTGCTTTGTTGCCAGTTTTGAAATACTAAGCAAGCACAATCCCCCTTAAACAGAAGCCTAAAGCTAGCACGAAGCCTTCCATAAGAAGGCCACCCCTCAAAAATGATCAAAAGGAGCATCATGAGCATTGAAGAAATAATGTATTCTCATGAGTGGATAAAAAATATATGTAACATGCTTTAAAATCATAATCAGTATTCTTTTCTGCCAGCCAAATATTCCCTGACTGAAGCGCAAAATATCTATGTACCATATCTTGAAGCTTCTGTTTAAGTTCTACATTTATTATTTGAATATTAAAATAACCTAAATGTTTTTATTCAAAGTTGATTTTACCGGGTTTTTTTTATCTGTAAACAGCTTACCTTAATTCATACAGTTACTATTTTATAAACTATTGTACATATGTATGTGCACTTACATTGAAATGCTATGCACATTTTGCATCCCAATTACAAAATGGCCAACACACTACCATTGTCTGTAGTCCCTTTTTGGGTTGAGCCTGGGCAGCGCATGCGGTGCTCTGCAAGACATGCTCTATTTGAGTATGCACTTGAAGCTCTGTCCACTCTCCGCCTTTATTTATCATTGGCTTATGTCATTGTCTTTGTAAATGCTGCCTTCTGGTTCGTTAGTAGGCTTGTTAGTCCCTCCTTAGTACTGCCTTGTCTTCATTTGTAACCTCCAATGGGGACTGGCCCTTTTACTTCTGTTGTTAAACAGTATGTCTTATTTAGTCTGTAAGCACTATGGGGCATATTATCAAGCACAGCGTTAAAATTATCGCCGCTTTAGCGGCAGAAAACTGTTTTGATCATTAAAATTGTCATTTACAATGCTAATAGCTCAAACTCTTGTAAATGCCAGACCTATTTCAATTCCATGAAGTGGCCACCATTGTCCCGGGCTGTCTGGAAAGTGAAAGCGCCCATGGCGCGATGAATGTTGCAGGAAAGCATGTCATGCCTGCAGTAGGAGAAACTCATTAAAGAAAATAGGGGCATATTATCAAGAAACGGCGTTAAAGTTATCGCCGCTTTAGCGGCAGAAAACTGCCGCTAAAGCGGTGATAATGGGCTTGATAATATGCCGCAGAGAATTCCCATAGAAGCCCATGTTGGCACCAGAACATGGGCTTCTATGGGAATTCTCAAGGGCATATTATCAAGACCATTATCGCCGATTTAGCGGCAGTTTTCGGCCGCTAAAGCGGCGATAACTTTAACGCCGTTTCTTGATAATATGCCCCTATTTTCTTTAATGAGTTTCTCCTACTGCAGGCACGACATGCTTTCCTGCAACATTCATCGCGCCATGGGCGCTTTCACTTTCCAGGCAGCCCGGGACAATGGTGGCCACTTCATGGAATTGAAATAGGTCTGGCATTTACAAGAGTTTGAGCTATTAGCATTGTAAATGACAATTTTAATTATCAGAACAGATAAATAAAAGGCATTGTCATTTACAATGCCAATAGTTTAAACTCCTGCAAATGTGAGACCCATTGATTTGCAAATGCTTGTTACTTTTTGGCGGGCTAAATAAAGACCTCCTCATTTCTATTTATCCGGTTCTGGTGAAATTGTACATCATTGCTACTATTTCGTCTAGGGCAGCAACACAGCAGAGATTATGAACTATTTTACCAGTTGCTGCTGGGTAAATAGCAGACATGTTGAATGAACTATTTGGCAGCTGGGTAAATAATCACTTCCAACTATTTTTCGAGGGCTAGCATCCCCTCAGCTCAGACAAGGGAGCCTAGAGCTGCAATGGCAGCTTTCCTAATTCTGAGTCCCTCTTTTCACTTACACGTTCTGCTCAAACTGTATTTAAAAATCGTATTCACATTATAGTTCACTCGTTTCGTCTTGTTATGTATGTAATCGTTTCATTACCATTTCAAGACAAAATTTTATTTCGCTTGTTCATGTTTGTGAATTTTTAGGAATATTGTTTACTTGCCACTAGATGGCGCTCGTTCAGCAACAAACATGTAATTCCTGCAGAAACGATCCCCTCCATCTTTTAAAACGAAAGGCAACTGTTGCAAAAAATATCTGGGGGCAGGTGTACACACTGTGGACTGCTTTTAACATTAAAAAAATTAATAATTTCTGGTGAGTTATTGAATGACCTATCATATTTGTAGCATTGTGTGATGTTCCATGTTCTTAATCTGTATTCGGATCAGTTTGCATACCTATCAAGTGGCTCCATATCTTTCGTGACACCTGCAGGCATTCACCCCTGCCATTACATACAGTCAACCGCACTTTGCATGCTTTGATCTTTGGGGCCATACTTGCAACGTTAAAAATGAAACTACAAGCCTCAGCATGGAGTTTGTTGTCGGTGCGTCGCATGGGACTGGGACATGGGACCAGATGGTGGCTATGAAGGGAAAAACAACTTTTAATTATTTATTTATGCATTTTTATAAAGCGCGGACTTTACCCGAAGGAGTCAGAGCGCTGTACAATAGAACCAGTTACGTTACATGAGACAAAATGTTACAAAATAGAACGTACAGAAATAGCAGGACACAGAATCAAACACAGCAGGCAAGAGGAACACAATATCAAACACAGCAAGCAAGGAATGTACAAAAAATGAATAAATATAACAAATTTACAATGACTAACGAACTTCCTGGCGGGATCTGAGAAGGAAGGAATTAGTTCTGAAAGTGTCTTTGGAATAGAAGAGATTTGAGGTCCGCTTTGAAGATCTGGATGGAGGTGGTGGCACAGAGCAAACGAGGAAGCGAGTTCCAGATTCTCACCGCATTACCTGAGAACGATTGAGCCATCAATTTTTCCCTTTTGGAGGAGGGGGGCTCAAGCAGGAACTTTTCCGCATTCCGAGAAGGTCTCAAACATCTGACAATTTCAGTTTATTCACCAGATAGCGAGGGGAGGAAGAGTGCAAGGCGTTGTGGGTGATGCAAGCCGTTTTGTAAATAGCTCTAGCCTCGATGGGAAGCCATCGGAGAGAAGACAGGATAGGAGTGATGTGGTCACTTCGTTTGGACCCTGGAATGAAGCGAGCTGCTGAATGGAGGACGGATTTAAGTGGGGAGAGGTGAGATTTGGGAAGGCCAGTCAGAAGAGAATTACAATAATCCAGTCTAGAGAGAACTAGTGTACAATGTACAAATGACTTTATTCGATTGTAAACCTTACAATCATAAAAGCGCAATTCATAAACATACAGTTAAAATCAAACCATCCATTTCATTTGTGAGACAAAAATTTACATAAACAATATAAAACAAGAGTAACAGGCAGAATAAACATGTTAAGAATATAAATAATTATAACAAGGTAAAAAGTTAAAAATACCTAACGGCAATAGCAGCATAATTATCCCTCCATACTTTTCCTGAAAGTAATTGCTAATTTCAGAAAACTGCATACAAATAAGGTGCAGTCACATTTCAGGAGTTGAAGGTAGTAAAGTGCTGGTTTGATCTGTGCAAATTTCAGTTCTTTCAGGCATGGTTTTAGATATAGCCTCCGAGATACTATGTAATAAGGACAAATAAATAAAAAGTGTGCCAGATCTTGCGGAGACTTCCTGTCGCAGCCGCCAGCTGGCAACACTTGACCTCGATGGGCCCCACTCGGTACCGCCAGTAAGAGATGAAACAGGTCAAAACGGAACCTTGTTAATAGGTAACGTTCGTAGCCAGTCATAGGCCATGATAGATATGGTTCCATTTGTAGACAGGTTTTAAGTAGAACATGTTTCCTAACACTGTCTTTCTGGAGCTCAACCTCCTCCCGGGCAAAATACCTGGTTGTCATGAATGTATTTTTCACAAAAATGACATCTGATTTAGTAATGAAATTTGGGGTTAAAAACAGGTCAGGCCGTCCTATTTCAATAAGACGATCGTTAATATACTTCAGCCACGGGACCTTGAACCTACCATCCCATGTTAAAGCTTCTTTTAGTATATCATGGGTAAGAGGTATGTCGTTATTTAGCCAACAGTTCATCCAACACAATAGGGGATTTGCTGCTATTCTATCACTAAGGTAGGGCACACCTAGCTCCTCGTGTACCGAGAAGTTTCCGGTTCCCCTTGGCAGCCTCAGTATCTTCTTCAGAAAGTTATTTTCTACAACCTCCAGGTCCCGCGTCTGGCTGTAGCCCCAGAGCTCGCTTCCGTAGCAAGCAACGGCAACGCTCTTGGCCTGGTATAATTTAAGCAAGGCAGCCACCGGGCTATTGCCCATTTTTCTCGCGAAGCCAAGTATGGCTGCGTTAACGCGGGTTACCTCGCCCTTCTTCTTAAGAACAGCCCCAAGATAATTGATGATCAAGAAGGACCCCGAGGTATGAAAAGGTTTTGGTGGTTGGCATTTTTTCCCCATTTATGTTAAAAAGATTAGATTTTCGTGACCCTAGGCCTGTCTTCATAACATAGGACTTAGAGTTGTTAATACTTAGGCCTCGAGACTCCATGAAATCAAAGAAGGAGTTTAAAAGTGTCTGAAGGCCGATTGCTGTCCTTGAAATAAGGACAGCGTCGTCCACGTAGAGCAGAACTGGAACGCCTTTTCGGCCTACATAGGGGTAATCCGCTCCAGTTCTTAGCAAGTATTCCTCCAACTCGTTGATATACAAGTTGAAGAGGAATGGAGCCAGGATACACCCCTGTCGAACACCCCGGTTAATTCTGATATCCCCCGTCACTTTCAGGTCTTGGGTATATCGAACGTTAGCTCTTGTATCGTAGTGCAGGTCAGCCAGTAGGTTAATTAAATTCTGCTCAACGCCCATCTTTAACATGGTGTACCATAGTTTGCCTCTGTCCACACAATCAAATGCGGACGATAAGTCCATAAAAGCCATGTGGATGGTTCCCTGCCGGGCCAAGGTGTATTTACCTATAATCAGATGTAGGTTCAGACACTGAGTTACTGTCGAGTGGCCAGGTCTGAAGCCGTATTGTATTGGGGATATAACATTATTCTCATTTGCCCATGCAGTTAACCTGTTCAGGATTACTCCCCCTACCACTTTGGCTACAGAATTGATTAAAGATATTGGCCTGTAGCATAACGGGCTACTACGATCGCCCTTTTTAAACACGGGCACTATAGTCGATAGCCCCCACGACTTTGGACATCCAAAGGCCGCAGCTGCATTTACTACAGCAGTAAGGACAGGGGCCCATAATGAGATACAAGATTTAAAAAGGTCCGGAGGCAAGCCATCCGGGCCTGGAGCCTTGTTACTAGTTAGCCCTTGAATGCCCTTTTCTACTTCATTAGCTGAAAAGCACAAAAGATTCTCCATAGGAGTTAAAAAGTCATTTTCTGCCTGTTGTTCATTGCTTTTAAAGATTGCACTAAAGTGAGTGACCCAGTCCTCCTCTGGGATATTAGTACCAAGTGCAGTGTCACTGGGATTGTCAAACAGGGGTTTATTAATAATTTCCCAGAATTTGCTGCTATTGCCCAGGACTGATGGATCAAGCAGAGACTCCCAGGTACAAGCCTTAATTTCTTTTTTCCGTTTAGCAAGTGATTTCTTGTAAATCAGTCGCAGGTTTTTAATTTGACCTGAATC
This sequence comes from Triturus cristatus, assembly GCF_964204655.1. Lineage (NCBI taxonomy): Eukaryota > Metazoa > Chordata > Amphibia > Caudata > Salamandridae > Triturus > Triturus cristatus. The sequence goes on along the minus strand of NC_140587.1, from coordinate 942,686,768 downwards.
TCTGGGTTTGGTTTTTAGCGCCTTTCTCAGGTCTCTGCTTGCCTTAGAGCATGTGTGGTCAAACCATTTAGGATTGTTTCTAACTTGTCCCTTCACTGGAACTATTAACATAGATCCTACTGATAACACCACGACCTCAAAAATGGCTAAGGTTTGCTCTGGGGACGTAGATGGTAACACACAAGCCGCAAGTTCCTCACCACATGACTTATTGATTTCAGTGTACAGGTTTTCATGATTTACCAAATACCATTTCAATCGACGTTTACCATTTATACATTTTAAAGTTCCCCGGCCTTCACAGTTCATTCGCTGTTCAAATACTCCCCCACCCAATCTGATGGTTAAGGGATTATGGTCACTGTAAATGTTCGTTTGAATGGTGAATCTGGAGGCCTGATTGGCAAGGTCAGCAGATAATAATATATGATCTATAAAAGACCCCTGACCTGAGCCTTTAAATGTTGGGGCATCAAAGACCTTGGACTCAGGCACCATGGACATAGCTACAGATAGGTTATTTTCATTCAACAGAGCGTTGAGACAAGTTCCACGCCTGGAGTGGTCAAAATGAAAACCATTCACACTATTACACCCGAGATCCCATGGGGGTAACTCCTGGGTTACCACATGGGTGTACATTAAAATCACCTGCGATCAGTAAGTTACGTGACAGTGTACCTGCTCCCTCTCTCAGCATCTTTTTCAGAAGCAGTATATTACATTCCCCTTGGCTGTTTATAGCATTGTAAAAATTAATTAAAGTCAGAGCATGTTTGCCTCTCTTCAATTCGAGCACTTGGATATTCCGATTTGCATGATACCGGTTACTTATTTGGCAGGAAAGTGCCAGATTAATGAAAATAGCCAGGCCCCCCTTTGCTCTTCCACTAATTGAGGGGGCTGCTGGCCTAAGAAAGCTTTGGTAGCCCTCAATGAAGGCATTATTATCTTCCATCCATGTCTCTTGGAGGCATATAACTGCGTATTTCTTAACATATGCCAACCAGGCAGAGTCACATATTTTATCAGCCAAACCTGCTATATTCCAGGAGACTAAACTCGCATTACACGCATCACCAGACTCTATTCCAGTGACGACTTCTGTGGTTATAGGTTCTAATAACCGATTAAGTTGTTCTATGTGTGTGTCTCCCATAGTTTCTATTGTAGAAGAGTTTGGTTCTACATGGGTTGGAGGAAAATTAAAAGCCTCGGGCAGATCATGCAGTGTACTAATGTGCTCATGTAATACGGAGCTGTCCGTTAGAGAGTCTACATCTAGCTCTACCTGATTGTTGTTATCTAATTCAACGGTTGAAAAGGGAACAATTGCTGCTTGTGTAGCCCTAATTTCCCCATGTACAGGATTACTTTGCGTGTGACCAGTATGCGTTGGTATGGCTGGGGCAACATGTAGTCAGTCGACCCCCTCCAAGCCATTCTGCTCATAAAAAACATGAAGTAGGTACATTGTAATAGGTGTTAGGGTATATTAGTTGAGAGTGGTCGCGGTGATGATACAACCCATGTGAGGCCTCCTATCTCTCATGATAAGTTACTGGATGGTTGACCTGTCTGGTCTCCCAGGGTATATCTCTCCTATACTGTCTTTGATCTCCTGCAGTGTAATGTCCATGGCTCCTTGGAGTTACTCCATTGTGATATAAATTACAAATGTCATAGGTTTTCTCCTGCTCTAAAACGGAGTATGGATACACTTTATTTAAACTGTGATCACTTGAGGGATAGAAATAACTTAGATCCATAGTACGGATCAAACTGCTAATCGGGCCATCCTTCCAGCTAGTAATGTGCCTTGCTGCACGATTATCCTTGAAGTTGACAACAATACAGTCACCCTCAGTGGATTTAAATCTGTGACCCACCCAGTCGACCCTCCTAACATTTGTTATTTTACCACTAATGTGGGGAGGGATTGGTCTATGGGCGGTTAACCAGTGACTCACTTTGTTTTTCAAATCCCCATAGCTCTCTACCTTGCCTACTTCTAATTGCGGTACACCTATCATTACTATGGTGTATAAGTGGGATTCAGGAGGAAGATTAATGTGAATGTTTTTTTTTAGTTGTGTCAGCTTAGGTGTTTGCGCTGGTCGTGTATTTATGGCTGTATTTTCTGTTGATATAGGCCTTTCAGGCTCAGCCTGATCATCAAGTGAGGCAGGGGGTAAACCTTCCGCAGCCCATTCACTCTCATCGCTACCAGTTGTGGAACCATCTGAGATAGTGGGCAGAGTCGACGCTACTGCCGTTTCGTTATTTACACATATAGGCGGATTTGGAACGTTATGATCTATAACACCCAGGGAAGGGGTAGATGCCGAATTAGAACTATCATTTTCAGTATTTTTCTTAGTTCGTGTCTTTTTAGTGTTAGTTTGCTTATGGTTGCCGTTGGCCGGTAAAAGGCTGTCCTTCTGTGTGGGTGCAGTAAGAATTTTTAACATGCTTGTAGTGTCCTTTTTTTGGGACTTCTCAAACTTCACTAAGGTTTGCTCTATACTAATGATTCTTTCGCTTATAGGCTGCAAAAGAGATCTGACTAGATGTTCCAGTTCTGTCAGGTATAGTTTATCTGACGTACTCGCCCTTTCGGTCTGGCTTGTCTGGTCTGTATAGGTTTTAGTATACTCTGGCTGTGTTTCGTTGGGCAATAATACGCCCTGATTAGAAGATGTTGTAATCAAATTGGGTGTTCTAGTAAGTGGTTTAGCCAGTCTAAAATTTAACCAAACATCCTTTGCTGAGGGCTTATGATTACCTAGACGTCTATATGTTTTCCTCACAATAGATTTGGTTTTTTTCCCATAACGCCGTTTCGTCTTTTTTGGGGAAAGCGGTTTGTCTACTGCTATTATATTTACAAGAGGTGAGCTTTCAGCAAGTACTTCCCCTGGGGAGTTTAGTGACATAATTCCTGGTTGAGACAGGCACAAATTGTCCCCGGAATTAGAAATAAACAAAGGGCTTCCTTCTATGCTATTTAATGGTATAGGTGAGGCTAATGATGCATTTTTCCTACTACTTTGGCCACTGGGTAACCCTGTAAAGGATTGCAGCAAAAGTGATTCCTCCAAATTAATAGAGGACTCCGCAGTGTTGTTATTGGCAGTAGTATGCAATGAAAGATTAGGAAAGCACATATTTGGGGTCATTGAAAGACGCCTCTCCGTGTTTTGTATAGCATCTGCAACTACACCTATAGTCTTTTGTAACATCAAGTCAATAGCTGTAAGAGACGGTAATGGTGTAGATGGAACAGTCTTATTTCTAGTCGACGATCTTGTAGCCACAGGAGCTTTCTTACTTTAGTCATCATGTAGGAGAAGTCCGGGGGGACAAATAGAATACTGGGCACTTATGAAGGGCTAAGCTTAGCAGCTATAACAGACCACACATGCAATAATATGACCAGAGAAAACACTGACACTGTCACCTTGTGCTGTGTCCCAGGATGATGGCGATGAAAGGGGGGTGGCCCGTCCCGTCACCTTCTGTCCCCTGAGGGCCACAAAGGGCCCGCCCTTTGCCCGGGCTTAGCCCCGCGCGCTCCCGCGACGCGGGTGATGACGTTATTTTAAAGCGCCTCCTGGCGCGTCCCTGGCATGTCCTGCGCTCTGCCTGCTGGGAAAGGTAGTCCCCCGCTCGGCGGCCGCTTGGTTGTGCTTGCGGCGGCAGGGGGACTACAGGGCAGGGTCAGTAGCGGCGAGGCAGCGTTTCTGCAGCAATCCTGGAGGGCAGGTAACAACGACGCTCGGGGTCAGCAAATATCGGAACACACCCCCTTCTTATGTCGCATTTGTGGAGTACGCTCTCCTCCACCAAGTTGTATAGCTGGTTTGAAGTTGGTTGTGCTTCTGTGGCGCCCGTTTAGTGTTTCCACCCAGTGATTCTGTGGTACACTGTCCACGGAGGAGGTGGGTCTCACTTCTTTCAGGGCTATGCTCCGGCGGTTTTCTCGCTGATCTCCGTTTTACTCAATGTTGTGTCCGCTCTACAGGCACTCTTGCTCCTCAGAGAACTAGTGATTGGACCAAGGTTTTTAGGTCTTTCTCCGGGAAGAACCGATGAATCCCCCACAGAAGGCGCAGCTGATAATGTGCGTTCTTGGCAATGGAGTTGATGTGTGAGATTAGGTTGAGTCTTTTGTTAAGTATGACACCTAGGGATTTAGCGCAGTCGACAATGATTGGTTTACTGTTGAGTAAATTCAGCTGATCCATCCAGGATTGAACAGGAGGCGGGGTGAGAGAGGCAGATAGGAGGAGGAATTCAGTTTTGGAGGGATTGAGAATGAGTTGGTGAACTAAAATCCAGTTGACAGTAGAGTTGAGTAGTGAGAGATCTTGAGAGGAAGACACCTTGAGGTAGATTTGGGTGTCATCTGCATAGAGATGGTAGAGGATTCCAGATTTGCTTAGGAGGTTCCCTAATGGTTCCAGGTAGAGATTAAATAGAGTGGGTGCAAGGATGGAATCTTGAGGGACGCCTTGACCAATGCGCCTCTTCAAAGGCCCTAAAACATAAATTTAGAGACACTCGATATTTTTACCAAAATCAATAGGTTCCAGTTGCAGCCTCCTCGGCTAGCAGATTTTTCTTATTCGGTCGTGCCTGGGCAGCGCATGCTCTGCTCTGCCAGGCACACTGTATTCAGAATTGAAGCTCCGCCCACGCTCTGCCCATATTGTTAATTGGTTTGTGTGATTGTCCACTGTAAACTGTGGCTCTCATTGGTCAAAACTTGGCTTAGTAGTCCCTCCGTAGTACCTCATTGTCTCATTTTGTAGCCTCCCATGGCGATCTCCCCTGTTAGTGTGTTGTTTACTGGTAGGCTTTGATTACAAAATCGCTCCGATCAGAAAAGGGAGGGGAAGCCCTCAGGTGTTTTAAAACTGCCCTCACACACAATAAACTGTGTCATGTTTCATCATAGGGCTGCTAACACACCTCCGCGCAAGCCAACGCTGGAGGTGGAGCAATGGGGAGGAGGAAGACAATACAACACAAAGAATAAAGCAAAAAATGGGATCATAACTGATAAAGGAGCAGAGATAGTGGTTAAAACTAGACACAGGAATTTCTCAATTCCACTTTAATCATGGATTCCCTGTCCAGAGTAAAAAGGTCAATTGAAAGACCAGTGGATGGTGGTATAGGAATCTATTATGAGTCACCTACCCCTCCACTCTGCAAAAGAATGTCAACATGTTTCTGCCGGCATGAAATAATACCCCGGCTTTCATCAGGACTCACATATAAAAGATCCCATGGGTACTAACCCTACCTCCTTGCTCCAAGGGTAGAGGGTAGGAACCCTTCGCAATGAACGTTCCCAACTAATCTGTCAGGATGATTTCCGTGGGGAACCTGTAACAGAGTCAATAAAAACTTGTATCAAGCAAACAGTGCAGTGCCCCCGTGAATGAAATAACACGCATAAGAACATCCATATAAGAGACCCCCAACCTGACCAAGAGCAGCGATTCATGTGTGGGCGGCACACCCCCATCTCAGACCAACAACATACATTTATATTATGGCCCTGTGGTGCACCTAGTGATTCTATACGTCCCACAAAAGTGCACAATCTGCACTAGTTTATTTTCAAAGAGTCAATGCAATTAAAAGTCTACAATATAAAAACAGGTATCAACGCTAGGAGAAACGAACATAGCCATTCACTCGGCATATCTTACTGAGTTATTGCAGTTTCCAAACCTGAACTGGCTGGGGTGTGAGGACAGCTCCCTATGGTCACACTCTGCGGGACATTGGAATAGATAAATGAAGGCAAAAGTACGTTGATGTCTAGTGAGGAGAGCGATCAGTTAGTCACGATCTCAGCGAGACTGCACGGCAAGGACTAGTTTCGAACCTAGGAGGATCGTGGGTAAGTCTAAGTAAAGTTACTATCAAAATCAAATAAGGCATCGGGTGAAGTGAGGAGCTTGGGATGTCTGCTACACAACAAGAAAGTGCCCGCGTGGAGAGGTTTCCACATTTCCTGAGGGAGTCTAGATGCATGCACTTACTTCGTCAAGGTGAGCCGTCTCATGGCGATTCGTCCCTCCTGGCGCCGTGCAGTTACAGAGCCCTGTACTGCCACCGGCTAAGTAAGCCGGCCCTGCCCCTGTCTGCGTCACTGCGTACATGACGCGCGTAGGCAGCGGAGGGGAAGGTGGATAAAAAGACTGGAGCTCTCACTATAGGTGCCATGATGGGTGTTCCAGTATGCACGGAGCGCATGCGTGCAGCGGAACAGCTAGTCCAATGAGTTTGGGGTAATAACCTGACATCTTTCAATCCCTCGTATTTGTGCCAGGAAAAGAAGGACCTGCTACTGAATATAACTACATGGGTAAAATCCCCAGTGACATTGACTCTATATCTCTGGTTATGTGTGTGAACGAACACTCTTCCGGATCAGCATTAGCAGCCTGAGGAGAAAAACATCACGCTCAGCCAACCAACCATCCCCGTGTGTGTAGAGATTGCATGTATGTTAAATGTTAACAGAGCATACACGTACACCTGAGGCATTCCCTTTGATCGGGTGGTCAGGCGAGCCACATAGATTGTTAGTGGAGTTAACAGACCACAGTGTGTCTTAAGACTCCATGCTTGCCACCACAACATGTATCTTTAGATATAGGGGGGTCATGTTAATGTTAATGTTAAACCATTTATAGAGCGCACAGCTTCCCCAGTGAAGGGGCGTCCCGGAGCTGACAGCAGTTTCCAAGAGGAGTCAGGTTAGGCTATGGGAAAAAGAAAAGTTCTGATAGCCTTTCAGAAGGACATCAAACAGTCTAAGCTGTGGATCTTCAAAGGGAGGGAGTTCCACAGCTTAGCGGCAAGAAGACGGAAGGACCTGCCCCCAGCTCTAGTTCGCTTAACTCGGGGGACAGTAGCCAAGATCAGCTCGGACGAGCGCAATATGCGGGCAGGGACATAAGGAGTAATCAGGCCCGACAGAATCTCAGGAGTAGAAAACTTTTGAGGTGAGGCATAAGGTCTTGAATTTGACCCTTTTTGAGATAGGGAGCCAATGGAGGCGGCGTATGGCACCCGCTCCCGAGCATGTTCTTGAGAGTCCGAGTAGAACTCGTGCGGCTGTATTCTGGACACGCTGCAGGCGGTTCAGTTTCGCTTTATTGGCGCCTAGCAGCAAGGAATTCACATAATCAAGCCTAGATAGAATGGTAGCCTGGACTATTAGTTGACGTGTCGTCGAATTGAAAAACCCTAGAATAGGCCTCAGACCCCGTATAAGACCAAAGCAGGTGCCAGCAATTTTCTTGGTGTGATCTTGGAAACCCAGGGTAGAATCGAACCAAAGCCCAAGATTCTTTACCACCTGCTTAGGGATAGGGGCAGGGCCCAAGGAAAGAGGCCACCACTGAGTGTTCCAAAGCCCCTTATCCTTCCCCACCAGTAGCACCTCTAATTTACTGGCGTTGAGCTGGAGACAGTTCTCTGTCAACCAGCCTGCAACCGCCTCGAGGCCCTTCCGAAACTGGGTGGCGTCGTTGGCATGATCATCCGAAAGGGCCACCACCATCTGGGTGTCATCCGCGTAAGAGACCATGGTAAGACACATACAGGTTGAACAAAGCTGGACTCAAGGCCGAGCCCTGCGGGACCCCCTGCTCAATGGGCTGGATGGAAGAAGCGAAAGGGGGGGCATAAACCTGAAATGATCTATCTGACAGGAAAGATCAAAACCATTCCAGAGCAAGATCTTTTACTCCAGCTTCTTCTAGCCGGCGCAGTAGGATCTGATGGGAGACCGTGTCAAACGCGGTGCTCAAATCAAGCAATATGAGTGCCGCTGTATGACCTTCGTCTAGAATGGAACGCAGATGCTCACTCACCGCTAAAAGAGCTGTTTTGGTACTGTGGCTGGTGCGAAAGCCATTCTGAGACCGGTCTAAGATCTTATTATTATTCAAAAAGTCCGAGAGGACTTTATTGACATGGGCCTCCGCCACTTTGGCAACCCAGGGCAAAAGAGAAATCGGTCGAAAGTTCTCGGGCTTGGTGCTTCCAGGACAAGGGGACCATTGCCTTGCTGAAGGAGGATTTAATGGTCTGTAGAAGAGGTGTAAGAAGAACGGATAAGCAGTCTCTAAATTGAGCCGGCCTCATGGGATCAAGAGGAGAGCCTGATTTAACTTTGGTGCTCAAAGCGAGAAACCCCTCCTGTGAGATGGAAGGAATAGCCTCCAGTATAGCATTAGATATTGATATTAAAGGGCTCTCTAAGACCCTAGGGCTGTTAGGGAAGGTTTTATAGATGGCTCCTACTTTTTGAACAAAGTAGGAGGCAAGATCCTCACAGTGTTGCTTGGAGGTGATGATAGAGGTAGGTAGGTCCTTCCTCTTTTTAAAATCACTGAGAATTTTAAAAATGCATTTCGTGGGGTTGTCGCTAGATGCTATCTTCTTGGTGATTTAGGCGGCTCGGGCTGACTGTATAGCTTTATGGTAACATTTAATGGCGTCCTGGTACAGCTTTTTATCTGAAGGGCTATAATTCTTCCTCCAGGCTCGCTCACGCTGTTTACAGACAGTCCGCATGGCAGCTAGGGAATCCGTGTACCAAGGGTTAGAGCCGGAGTCACGGCCCTTGGACCATTTAGCCGGAATAAGAGAGTCTAATGTTGCATATATCCACTCACAAATAGTTTTATAAGCTTGTTCCGGGTTGGTATCAAGGAGAGGGGGGCGAGAGGCAAGAAGGGCCAACAAATCATCCAGCTTAAGTTTGTGCCAACAGCGTTTGAAAGTAGCCCTAGAGGCAACTCTGGGCGTAGCCCCCACCTGGAGGAGGAAAAAGGCTATGAGATAATGATCTGACCAGCATACCGGGCTGGGAGGTTGAACCTGGAGATAGGGGATGTTAGAGAAAACTGGATCTAATAAATGTCCAGCTATATGTGTGGGTCCCAGTACCAGTTGTCTTAATTGACAGGCTTCAAGATCTGCAATCAAGGTACTGACTTCCGAGTCCGAAGAATCATCAAAATGAATATTTAGGTCGCCAATTAAACTAAAATTGGCTGTTCTCATAGCCAATGCGTGGACAGCTTCCATAATCGCTACTTTGAATTCTGATGAGGGACCAGGAGGGCGATAGACCAATAGGCCAGAGAAGGAGAAATTAGCGTTAAGTGAGATGGTAAAGCGGGCGCACTCGCACCCTACCACATCCTCCCTAACAAAAATACAGTGAAGGGGGGATTTATAAATCACCGCCAAAACCCCCACCTCTGGTTTCTCTATTAATAGTTAGAATGTTGTATCCCAAAGGGAGTGCGAGGCCAGGTCCGGCTACTGTGTCCTCGCTGAGCCAAGTTTCAGTGACAAAGAACACATCCGTGGATTCGTTCTCAATGAGATCATAGATCTCGCTATAGTGCTTGACTAGAGAGCGCACATTCAGATATAAAATTTTCAGGGGAGTCTTGATAGTGTTGGGGGGTGATTGGAGCGAAATGGAGTAAAAATTATACCCACACCTGTGGCAGCAGAAGGGCCCCTCCGTCGCTAATCTGGGATGAGGGTTACAGGGGTATATACATTGGCCCATAGTTAGCAGAGACTCCCTGCTGTAGCTGAGCGTCACAGAAGTGGAACTAGCAGCATGCCTGGCATCTGGCGGCGTACAGGCGCGGACGGGCGCAGACGGGCTTGCCTTAGGAGGGTCATGTAGGTTGTGTTAGGTATCTCAGCCGTAGGCCTACAGAAGGTGTGTAATTCTAACTCGGGGGTGACCAGATTTCACTCCAGATCTCTAAAGCATGAAACATGGCACTCTGCTATACCATGGCTCGGCTATACCAAGGGACCTATTTGTGGAGGACAGCTAGGGGGGGAGCAACAGGCGCGCACTCAGTGGGCTCAGATGTTATGCAAGGTGGACCATGGTATATTATCATTCAGGCCTTCAATGTGGCTGCGGATCCTATATATCCATTTCTGTTCTCTTATAAAGAGTGCATTTGCTGGATTGCTGGTGGTGGCTTGATGTTATGTTTATCCACTACCGTCCAGAACAGGTCCTCTGCCGAATGTTACTTCTCCTTATAATGAGTCGCCAGGCGACTTATCGTCCTTTGGCACCTGATGGTTGATCTGTGCTCCATGATTCTGATCTTAACTCTCCGAGTGGTCATCCCAATGTAGATGAGGTTACACAGGCATTTCAACATGTATACAGCGTTGGTGGAGTTGCAAGTAGTATGTTTGCGTTGCTCCCATGGACGGTTGAGACCGGCATCCACTGTTTTGGTGTTAGCAGAGAGGTGGCAGACATCACAATCCCAACATCCCGTGTGTTCCATGACTGGTGGGAAAGTCCATGCACCTTCCTTCTCTGTGGTAAAACATGGTCTCATGTGAGTAGTAGTGGGTCTGGTATGGACCAACAGATCCTTGATGTTCTGGCTCCTTTTAAAGAAGAATAGGGGTTTTACCAGATGTAAACCATTGGAGTTGAGGATTCTCCAATTACGTTAAATGATCCTCTGAATATTATTGGAAGCAGTGTTAAAGGTGGTAACACATATAGTTTTGTCAGTGGGAGGTTTCTCCACAGACTCCAGTAGGGCCTTTCTGTTGCAGTTGCTCGTTCTCTTAAAGGCCCTCTTCACAGTCCTATGCGGGTACTTCGTTTGCTGAAGTATCTTCATCAGGGCGTAGGCTTCCGATCTGAACTCCTCAGTGTTAGAACAATTTCTGCAAAGGTGCCAGAACTGGCCTTCCGATAGGTTCTCCCTTAGCAACTTGGGGTAAAAACTTTCGAATAAAAGTATGCTGTACCTGTCCGTTGGTTTGTGAAACATCCCAGTGTGCAAACCTCCTTCACAGGGAAAAATCACCAGATCCAGAAAGGATAGTTTCTCTGTCTCTCTGTCGTGATGGTCGAAGTATAGGAAGGGGTTACGGTTGTTCAGCCACTCCAGAAATTCTACAATGGACGTGGTATCCACTCCCAAATCAGGAGAACATCATACATATAGCGTCTCCACAACTTGATGTGATCCTTCCAGAGGCTTCCAGGGGCATGTGTTGATCCTCAAATGCTGTTACATAAAGCCCCGCTAGACTGGGGGCAAAGATGCTCCCCATGGATGTCCCATGCGTTTGGAGATAGTAGGTCCCCTGAAATTCAAAGAAATTCCTGGTGAGTGCTATTCCAGCAAGGTGTAAGATGAATGGTCTGGGGGTACAGCACTCCCAGTCCAAAGTGAGCAAGTGACTAAGTGTCAAGAGGGGTTAAGTCTGTGTGCTATCCGTTTTTCACAAATCTTCGCATCAGAGACTATCAATCACTGCAACCCAAGATGAGATAAAAGCACACCTCTGGTCACCCACAACACTAAAGTGAACCTCACATAGCCTTACAACAATATATTCTTCACCCCTCTTTAAGAAGTAGCGTGCTGCTCATTTGGGCAAGTATTCCAGCACCCTGCATAGGTGGGTAAGTGCTATATAAATGCTACAGTACAAAATAATACTTTAGTGCAGTCCTTAACTGCTTCTTGTACCAAAGGAGCAAAATGATTAAATTCACACATATTCCCTAATATCTCATTTCCCACTCCTAAGAAAGCCTCTTTTGTGTCACGAGGCAGGGAATAGGAGCCCATGACTTAATGCGTGCCACCCTTGTTCCCTCCCCATTGCCTGGCTAGAGGTAGACTGAACAGCACCCAGCAATCCTCAGTGATGAATGAGGATTCCAATTTAGTTCCATTGAAGGAATCAGGAACAAACTGCCTGAAGTTCTTTTCCATGGGTGTTATTTAGGGAAATCTATACAAATCACTACACAAGAAGGACTAAAAACCGGGGGAAAGAAAAACAGGTCCCAAAACCAAGGCCATGTCTAACCAAGGGGGTAAAAAGGAAGAAAGAGGAAACGGAAGATGGAGAAAGAACCTTTCTGTGAAACCCAAAAGGTTGTAAAAACTGCCCTCATCCACTAAATAGTGGCATGCTTCATCATAGGACGGCTGACACACCCTGGCACAGACCAACATTCAGGGTGGAGCGAACATTTTTTTTCAATAAAAGAAGAAATATCCAAGTAGAGTGATCCCTGTTGCAGAAAAGAAGAAGAAGAAAATCTTTCTAAGTAGGTATACCCTTCTAAACGTTTATTGTGGGTCCCACTTGGCAGGGTACCAGAATTAAAGGGTATATGGAAGAGATACCATCTCCATTACCCTATCTTCTGTACCAACCTGTTTCAGCCCTTAACTACCGCCCAATTAGGCTAATGGTCCTAGTCAGGATAAATATCCCTTATAACAATTTATTTGCAATTCGCTTCTAGTATAGTCATTATATGGTAAGGAAAGGTCAGAGGCAATACTTGCCCTTAGCAGACATACGTCGTGAGTTTCATCAATGAGGGTCCAAACCTGAGTATAGAGTGGGAACACCGCACTGTAGTCACACTTTTTTCAAGGTGCAGTGTCGCCAAATAGGCCACTCTACTCCCTTAGATATTGAGAGCCCTTCAGTCACCATCATGGGTCACAGCTACAACCCTTGGCTTGCAAAACCTGGAACTGTATTTGTAGCCCTGTACTCAAATTTGGCAAAATCATTGCCAAGAACACAGGGGCGGCTCACCCTTAGCGGCGTCCTTGTTTTCTCTCAATTTTCTATTATACTAATATTCTATTAGTCAGTATTACTGCAATTAAAAGTAAAGCACAATGTTCTGGAATGAACCATAGCTGGCAGCTGGGGTAAGTAAAAATATACATTTAAAAGTATGTTGTGTGCACTCTTGACGGTGAGAGCATGTTTACGTGAGAGCAAGTGTATGTATGTGTCTATGTGTAAGCATGTGTGTGCGTGAATGCGAGTGAAAGTCAGTGTCAGGTAGTGATTGAGACTGAGTGAGACTAGGGGCCAGTAAGTGAGTATGGATGAGTCAGAGGGAGTGAGTCTGAGTGAGAGTAATTGTGACTACACATGAGTGAGTGAGTGAGTGAGTGAGTGAGTGAGTGAGTGAGTGAGTGTGTGAGTGAGTGAGTGAGTGAGTGAGTGAGTGAGTGAGTGAGTGAGTGAGTGAGTGAGTGAGTGAGTGAGTGAGTGAGTGAGTGAGTGAGTGAGTGAGGGAGTGAGTGAATGAGTGTGTGAGTATTGAATTTAATTGAATATAGTATTTATAAAGGGTTCTATCACTCAACAGGAGCATCCTGGCACTTGCCCATCAACACCAATACTAAGAGGTAACTACTAGTCGAAATAGTGAACAATGGATGAAGAAGTAAAACCGAACCTCGCTATATTAAAAAGTGGCACAGAACATCCAGCATCTGAAAGTGCCAGATCTTCAGAGCCTTTTTGAAATAAGCTTCACTCTCTAGTAGCCGAAATGAGACTGGTAATTGATTCCAGGCTTTGACTCCCAGGGCCTTAAATGATTTGCCTCCTCTGGATTTAAGTCTAAACTAGGGAAGTTTTAACAAATTAGCTTTGGATGATCTGGGTGTTCTCTGAGTCCTGCAGTGGCAGAACCTATTGGTTAAATATGTAGGACCTGTGGCGTGAAAAGGTCTGAAAACCAGAACCATCGTCTTAAATAAAACCCTCTGATGAATTGGTAACCAGTGCAGTTCTCTGAGTGCTTTCGAGGCAGAAATGTGCTTGGGAATATTTAGCACCAGTCTGGCTGTTGAGTGTTGGACCATCTGGAGTTTGTGAAGCAATTGTTTAGATGTCCCAGTGTTAGACTTGGCATCTTTTGGCGTGTCTCCCCTGAGTTTTTGCTTTCTGACCTCCCAGTTTTGGCTCTGTTTTTGCTGGTTTAGTGTCTCTGCGCACTTTCTCACTGCTGCTCAGTGTTAAAGTGCAAGTGCTCCTGTTGTAAACTGTGTTATGGATTGGTGTTTCCATGATTGGCATATTTGATTTACTTGTCAGTCCCTAGTAAGGTGCACTGAGTGTGCCAGGGCCTGTAAATCAAATGCTCTTAGTAGGCTGCAGCACTGGATTGTACCATCCATGCAAACCGCCTGTAAATGTAACTCTGGCCTGCCATTGCAGAGTATGTGTGCAGTCTGCGACTGCCATGTCGACGTGGCAAGTGTACTCACTTGCCAGGTCCTAACCTTCCCTTTTCTTACATGTCCGTCAACCCTAAGGAAAGTCCAAGGTACCCCTGTGGGCAGGGTGCAGTGTATGTGAAAGGTAGGACATGCCCTGGTGTGTGTGGCATGTCCTGATAGTGAATTACTGCCAATTTTGTTTTTCACTATTGCAAGGCTACCTGTTCCCATAGGACAGAATGAAGAGTTTGTTTATAACATCTTATAAACATAACGGGCCCTAGGAACTAGGTAGAAAAATAAAGTTTAGTATGCCTGAACTCAGAATCTAAACATTCATCTTTTAGTGAAGGTGATTTTTACATTCTGTGTTTGAAATTACCACTTCTAGAAAGTAGGTATTTTCTTGCTCAGCCATCTAGTAAGTCTATGCTGGGGTTGTGGATTGACTGTCCGGGTTTTAGATGGCAGGGACAGGGGAGGAGCAGTGGCTACAGATAATCTAGGTGGGTCAGGAAAGGGCTGAATAGACCTGGGTTGCATTTAGAGTAGGGGAGGAAATTTCCTTTCACCTGAATGGGCGTGGTCTGCCTCTGACAATGCTGTCTCCACCTCCTGCCAGGAAGCCACACCAGAGAGGGCAGAACTGGTTCTGGCTGGGTACAGACACTCTCTGCCTGAAAGGACAAAGGATTTTGGGTATAAAAATAGGGGCCCAAACCTCTGAACTTTAGAACTCTTTTGGACCAAGAAGACTGCCAAGAAGAAGCTGGAGAAGCTGTGAGGAGGAACTACCACTTTGCTGAGTGCTTTGCTGTGTTGGCCTGCAGTGGCTGCTTCTGTCTTCGGCAGTGAAAGGAGTGAACTGAACTTTCTACAACTTCTTTCGTTGAGTATCTCCAAGGTCTTGAGGTAGAGCTTCCCCCTGTTCAAGAAGTCTCAGGAACAGCAAAGACTTCAAGTTCTTCTGCCCTCAGCACTGGGGACTGTGTTTTGTGCTGCAACAGAAGAAAAAGCAACCCAACGCTGTCTATGACGCCGCTGCAGACTCTGTGTCCTGAGGGCAACGCCGCACCACGACCCTGGTCTCACCGCCATCTGATGCCACTACCGAGCCACTGCTCACACCGCGACTTGTGGGCACCGCACTCCTCACCGCCACGCTTCACGAAGCCACCTTGGTATCCCCGATGACGCCACCTCACGCTGACATCGATGCTGCTGCCTGCACTGTGGTTCGAGGGTACCACTCGTAAAGTTACACGACGCACCGCCCTCATCCCGCGCCGCAGCCTTGGCCTACCGAACCCGGCGCCATCGACTCCAGTTCATCAGCCGAGGACATCGCTTCAACAACGATGACGCCGCTGCTTTGCCCGTGACCTGCCAGCACCGCGACGAGCACCACATCACTTCCCAACGTGACCCTGGTCTTATTAACTACACCATCTGCCGCCGCCATCGAGCCACTGCTCGTACCGTGACCTGAGGTCATCGTACGCCACACTACAGCACCCGACGCCCGCCGACGCCAGCACTCCTGACTTCAAGTGAGAGGAGTTCGATCTGCAACACGTGTGACTTAGAGGGCCCGACGACTCCAGAACCAAAGCCTGTGGACGCCGTGCTTTCGGAAGCTCAATGAGAGGTCGCCGACACCCTGCATTTCTAAACGTACTGCTTTGCAGGTCTTCCCGACACCGTAGCTGGCCTGTGAGCCAGAATTGTTTGGATTTATTTGTTCACGACCCAGTGATAGCCCTGTACGGAGCTATCGACTTTAAGGAACTTTATTTCAAGGTTATTTTGATAACTGAAGATTTCTAAATACTTTATTGTGGATTTTTTTAAATAGTTTTTGGTCTTGTCTTAAGTATATAAAAATATTGGATATTTTTCTAAACTAGTGTGGTGTCCTTTTGTCGAGCTTACACTGTATTACTGTTGGTTATGTACAAATGCCTTACACACTGCCTCTAAGATAAGCCTGACTGCTCGTGCCAAGCTACCAAGGGGGTGAGCAGGGGTTATTTTAGGAGTGTAACTCCCTTATATTGACTAAAAGGAAGGGTCCCTACTTGGACAAGGTGCAAACCATTGCCAACTAGAGACCCCCGTTTCTAACACCCAGTATACAAGCTATTGCAGTAATTCAGCCTTGAAGTTATCCAGGCAAAGGCAACAGTCTTCTCGCAGCTAACGGGTGAAATTCAAAGAACTTTCTTAAAGATTTAATCACTGAAAAACACATACCAGCTACTGATAGTTCTTGAGGTCAAAACGGGAGAGCATCATCAAATCTGACTCCCAGATTTTTGGCCACTTCTACCGTTGGTGGGGAAGGGGTGAATCACATAATCTGAGCACTACATACGGGGAGAAAAAAGGGTTTATTACCTGAACAATAGAATTTCTGTCTTGTAGGTGTTACATTTAATATTATTTTCCATCCAACCAATGATGTGAACATAACAGGTTTTTTTTTAAAAATTCAGACTTAAGGGAACCCTTGTCAAATTACAGGATCAATTCTGTGTTATCTGCATAAGAGATAGTTGCAATTCCAAAAGTTGTGATCAAAGTTATTAAAGAGGCCATGTAAATATTGAATAAGGAAGGGATAAGAGAGAAACCCAGTGGATCACCAAATGCGAATGGTCTTTCTTGCGAGGCATACTGACCAATAGATATTAACTGGTTTCAGTCAGTCAGAAAAGATCTAAACCAAACCCAGGCGTTTACCAGAAATGCTCATATCCAGAAGGGGTTACAACAGTATGGAATGAGCGATATCAAATGCTGCTGACAAATCTAATAAAATGAGGACAGCGTTATTACCAGAATCTAGAGTCATCTTAATAGTTTCTGAGACTTTAGTAGAGCCGATTCTGTAGAGTGCCTGAGTCTAAAACCTGATTGGCAGAAATGTAATGCCTTTTAATCTTCTAAGTAGGTGACCCGTTGTGTTTTTGCCTATTTGTCTAGGGTTTTCCTTAGTGCTGGGAGCAATGAAATGAGTCTAAAATTGGCCAGCATAGAGGTGTCCACTGTTGGCTTTTTTAATAGAAGCCTATCCACTGCCACTTGCCAAGATTTAGGAACCTCGGCTAGGGAAAGGGACAGATTCAGTAACTGGTTTATTATCGGGCTCTCCATATCAATACCCTTATGCAATATCCCCAATGGGCATGGATCTTGAGGGGAGCCTGATTTCAAGAGAGAATAGCTTTCTGTGATTGAAGTAAGGAGATCAACTGAAAGTTTATAGGGGTCATTGAGGCAACAGGGTATTCAACACATCACCATGTAATGACATGGATCAGGACAGTTGACATCAAAGCCCTAGTGAATTAAAAAATAAATTATTCAAAAAGAAGCAGAAAGCCTGTCTCACAAGGCCTAAGAGGGGAGAATATTCCTTGATAAGACTTTCGGTTGTCGAAAGTATTTAGCGATTTGAAAAAAACTTTTTGGGTCAAACTGTTTTTGTTCCACTAGGGAAGTGAAGTTGACTTTTTGTGTACCTAATCTGTTTGAGATTGTGTTTCTGGGCTAACCTGAACTGGTTGAGGTCTTCAGATTTGTAGGCAGATAGCCATTCACGCTCAAGTTGCTTGGAATGTAATTTCTCTTTAGCTAAATCCTTCATGTACGGTGTGTATGAATAAGAGTGAGGGAGTGATATCAAGTGTGAGTAAGAATCAATGTGAGTGAGAATGAAAGAGTGACAGTGAGTGTAACTGTGAAAAGGAGTGAGTCACGTTGAATGAGAAAAAAGAGTTGGACTGAGTGCACGTGAGACAGAGTAAGTGTGAATGTGATTGAGAGTGAGTGTAAATGAATGGGAGACAAGGAGTCAATAAGAGTGAATGATAGTAAGTGGAAATGAGAGAATAAGGATAAGAGTGTATCTAAGCTAGTGAGGAATAGTGCTTAGGTTGAGCCAGTAGTTGCCAGTGGACATTTCAAGAGAAGGAAAAATACACAAATGGGAAAGAAGGAGGATAAGGAGGAAGAAAAAGATGGAAAAACACGTCAACAAGGGAGAAAGTGGATAGCTGCAAGAGTGAGATAAAGGGGTAGGGAGTGTCTGGCAGTGGATTATTGAGTCCCAAGGTGGATTGTGATGGACATTTAAAAGCACCGGTCCTGGGCTTCTGAGCAGCGCTTTGGGCACCGGCCTCCATTATTTTACAAATTAAGCACTGATGAGAAAGCATGAGTGATCCAGCGAAGAATAACTGAGAGTGAGTGCGAATGTGTGAGAATGAGTGAGAGAGTAAGTGTATGTGAGTGCAAGGGAATGAGTGACAATGAATGAGTGCAAGTGAGTGGAAATGAATATGTGAGTGGTTAAATGTAAGTGAGAGTGAGTGACAATGCGGTATTATGCTTGCAAATCTGCCGTTGGCACTGAAGGTAATTCTTGACTTATAAAGACGCTCATAGGAAAATTCTGATGCTAACATACTGGCAGGAATTGTTAGCATACTAGGCACCTGTGAAAAAATACTGACATTGGCATACTGGAAGTAATCTTGGTGTAATGGGCACCCATTGTCAAATACTGGTACTGGCATACATGAGAACATTCTTGGCATGGGGCCTATAGCAAAATGCTTGCCTTAGCACATTGGGGGTAATTTTGGGCAGGACAACCATGGCATATGGGAGGTTGACAGCCATGGTAAAATGATGGCCCTGACACACTAAGGTAATTTTTGACATAAGTGTCACCCAAGGTAAATGGATGGCATGAATGTGAAAATGCTGGTACTGGTATATTGTATGTAATCTTTGGTCTAAGGGGCACCAATGGTATATGGGGGAATCTATGTCAAGATGCTGGCCCGGGCGCAATGTAGGTCATTTTTGGCATATCGATGCACATTTGAAAAAAATAGGGTCAACTCCTGGGGAGAATCATGTTTCATTGTCTTGGCACACAACGTAAGTACTTGAATAGTTCATAAGTGCCCTTTCAAAGGCTGTTGAGTTTTCACGAATTTATGTTAAAGCTTGTTCTTTAAAATGCTCTTTTTTGCCCAATTATTTTCAACATATTCTCTGGGGACAACCCCCCCCCCCCCACCACCACCCTTAGAAGAGGTTTATCTCTCTCGCTCACTACAACCCAGCACTTTCAAAGATCGTGTCAACAACCTAATAAAGGTGGTATCTAAAATAGACATTTAAGTCACTGTGGATTGATGGCAACGATGGGTTTGGCTATTTTCTGTCACATCGCAAAATGAAAGACTGTTTTCAAAACATTGTTGCTCAATTTGTTACACAAGTTAAGGAATCAAGTAGGTGACGCCAGTCTTACACTCTCAAGCCCAGGGCTTTTAGTGGGATGAAAAAACTGTGGTGTAGGGGGTCTCTAAAAGGGGTGTGGCAAACCTATTAATTGGGGGTGGTAAAACACAATTGGGGGCATGAGAACTAGAATTGTGCTTAAAACATTATAAAGTCACATTGAGCAAAGGGTAAAAAAAAAGTAAAAAGGTATATTTATTTATTATAATCAATAAAAACGACAAACACTTTAGAAAACCTCAATTGATTTACATTACTTAGAAACATATTGCAGGATTTCCCAAACCCCTTGAAGATATTTTGCTGGGGGTCTCTCAAGATATTTCATCAGCAGACCTACCTATAGACAGCCAACTCTTTACGTACAGCTTTGCATCAAATAGTCCATTTCATCTTCCCACCAACTACAATTTGCGTTAGATGGTATTGTGAGTGATCAACTTGTTATTGAATGGTTTGCGTCATTGCTTTTCCAAGGAAGTAACCAAGGAGGTAAAATGCTGTATTGTAATCATATAGGTAGTGAGGATGCTACTTTCATTTCACATAGTAACTTTAACTACCACCCCAAATTGGACCTATTATAAAAATGTGCTTAGTACTTGGATGTCACAGAATAATGATAATATAAAATCTTTGCAAAAGTGTAAAATGATAAAGGCCATATGTATCATTCCAAATTGCAATCGCAAACGCCGAAATTCTGTGAATTTCGGCGATTACAATTGGGCTCAGTGGTATGTATTAAAGAAAAATGCCTCGCAAAATTTGCTATTCCCTATTTTGCCATTGCATTTAAGGAATCGCAAACTGCGATTCCTTAAATGCAATGTAAGAAACACAGAAAAAGTGAAAATTGGCCTTAAGTAATCGCAAATTACCACCAACTTCAAGTTGGTGGTAATTTGCAATTTCTCTGATAAAATGCACTTTTTTTCATTTTTCAAAGTGCCGTGTGGCGCACAAACATGCCCTTAGGGCATGTATGTGTGACACATGTACACACATGCACAGTTCAGGGGTGCAACAGGGTGTCCTTTTGACACCCTGGCACCCTTGAAATTGCATTCTCAATTCGCAAGTCTCTAAATGAGAATCGCAAATTGAGAATGTCTTCCCATTCATTCCTATGGGCCTCTAGGCCCATAGGAATGAATGGGGATGTATTCCTTAATTGCGAATCGCAATTTGCAATTCGCAATTAAGGAATATGTAGGATTCGCTAAATTAATTGCGAATCCTACATACATAGCGTTTTGCAATTCTCAAATAGCAATTCGCAAAATATGGCCCAAAATATCATCCCCGTCCGATGGTCAGTATGCTCCTGAATGTATGTTAAGCAGAGGCAAGCTTTCCTGATTTCGATGCACATTTTAGTGCATGCTACAGGACGGCGAAAGAATATGAAGTTCTTGTTTGAGGGAATTTTCTTAGTTTATTACCCGTGCTAATCCAGAGCATGAGACTTTTTATTTATGGCTGGCATAAGCTTGCTATTCAGTATATTTCACCTGGTTTGCACGTCTAGAAACCAGCACTAAATTCATTGAAACAATAAATAGATAGGTTTCTAATATCACCAGCATCCAAACAGAGCCCCGAGTTAATTATTAAGGCCCACGAGTTTGAAGGTCCAAATGCCGAACCGTGCAGCGGCGGTCCCTAGGCATGCAGCCTGCCTGAAACGGTGACCGCTAGATGGCGTTGTTCCTGCCTGGGCCTCGACAGTCTGCAATCAGGCTCTTAGTCTATAGCAGGGTTACTCATAGTACGGCCCGCGGGCCGCCAGCGGCCCGGCAAGCCTTCCTCGGCGGCCCGCGGACCTTGCAGACATCCTACATGTGTTTTTTTAAAAAAAATAGTGTTAGCAGCCCAGACTCTGCTCTGTAGGGGCCGGGGGATTCCAGTGATTGTCGAAGTGGAGATGCAGGGGCCTAAGAGGTGAAATACAACAAAGCTTTATTAACATGTAAATGGTCTTTTAAAGACCTGTGAAGTACTCGGGTGCAGACTGTTTGTGAGTGCTGGGAAGCTGTCTCAGCCCGGGCTGAGGGCTGACACACACAAGGGGTGAGATGACAGAGGGTACGGAGGGAGGGAGACAGAGAGGCGTAGTCTGGGGGAGACAGAGGGAGGGAGACGGAGGGAGAGGAAGGGAGACAGAGAGAGGGAGACGGCGGGAGGGAGACGGAGGGAGGGAGGGAGGGAGATAGAAGGAGGGAGACGGAGGGTAACAGAGGGAGGGAGGGAGAGGGAGACCGAGGGAGAGAGACAGAGAGAGAGGGAGGGAGGGAGACAGAGGGAAGGAGGGAGAGAGACAGGGAGAGATAGAGGGAGGCAGACAGAGAGAGAGAGAGGGAGGGAGACAGAGGGAGGGAGACGGAGGGAGGGAGACGGAGGGAGGGAGGGAGACAGAGAGAGGGAGATGGAGGGAGACAGAGGGAGGGAGGGAGACGGAGGGAGAGGGAGGGAGGGAGAGGGAGGGAGGGAGACGGAGGGAGGGAGATGGATGGAGACAGGAAGGGACACGGAGGGAGACAGGGAGGGAGACGGAGGGAGACAGGGAGGGAGGGAGATGGAGGGAGGGAGGGAGGGAGACGGAGGGAGACAGAGGGAGGGAGGGAGACAGAGGGAGGAAGGGAGACGGAGGGAGGGAGGGAGACAGAGGGAGGGAGGGAGATGGAGGGAGAGGGAGGGAGAGGTAGACAGAGAGGGAGACAGAGGGAGGAGGGCGACAGAGGGAGGGCGACGGAGGGGAGGATACAGGGAGAAAGACAGGGGGAGAGAGACAGTGGGAGAGAGACGGGGGAGAGAGAAAGGGAGAGAGAGGGAGGGGGAGAGAGGGAAAGGGAGGGAGGGGGAGAGAGGGAGGGGGAGGAAGGGGGAGGGAGGGAGGTAGGGGGAGAGGGAGAGAGAGAGGGAGATCTGTGTATGCTGAGTCTGGCGACTCAGTGGACGAAGGCGTCTGCTGCAGGGACCTGTGTTCAACCTCATGGTCACAATTTTTTTTGCTTTAGCCCCGCCCCTCCCCCTCTGACCCCGCCCCCACAGGTGCGGCCCTCGGCCACAAACCACACTGTAAATTTGGCCCCCGAGAGAAAGTTTGTGAGTACCACTGGTCTATAGTTTAATCCCGGGAACTCGATTCAGTTCATAAAATACATGAACCCACTCACCTTGTTTATAACAAGACAGCTGCAGCTCCATCAATGCACTTGTAGCACTTTTTCAATCAGGTACCATTTATTTGTTCTGTGTGTTCAAGTGCAGTTTACAGTTTTGCATAATACTACAATCAACTTTTTATGATTTCAGGCATTTAAATACTCACTTTAATTACTAGAATGTGAGTGCTCTACTGACCATTGCAGGTTGGCGCGGCAAGTCCAGCGTGACTGTTGATCCTGGCTGCGTACTTGGCAGAGGCTGGGTCCTAGGTATCTGGTGCTGGTAGGGCTGGGGCAGGGTCATGCAGGCTGGTTCTACTACAAGCCCCTTTGTTACTCTTTGAACTCTGTCTCTGGTGGGCAGAGCAGAGTCGTGCTGGTCCGGTCAACCTGGATCTGTGGTCCCCAGTGGTTGGCAGGACAACATCATTGTTGAGTTGCAGAAAAATAAGGGAAATTCTGAGAAAATGTCTCTTTAAAGGATTTCCCTCCCACTACAATTCTCACCTTGAGTGACCTCACGCCATAGCGTCTCAAATAGTGAGATGTGAATGATTAGTGATCATACACACATCTTTTTCAAACTGGTGCACATGCTCACCCCAAAGTTACTACTACCTTTTTATTTTTACAGTTTAACATTGTGCGAATTTAACCTGAAGGTATTGGAGCAATTTGCTAAGCCCGAATTACTTTACACAAGGTCAGATTCATTTTTTTTTCTAGAGCATAAAAATGGAGCCTGATAGGGACCTGTTTCAATGCCCCTTTATAAAACTCAGAACTGGCAGGACCAGGTCCGGCTCCGGGAACTTTTATTTGGCTGGGCCAAGGGTGCATTCGGGTGGGCCACTGCGGGCCCGATTTGTCGCTAATATGTCTAGCCAAACCTGCTTCAGGGCCTACCTTTATCTCTTCTTAGTCTTATAAGGCCCAGTAAAACGTACTCTTTTCCAAGTCTCTTTCTAAATGTTATCACCCTCAAAAAGTGTTTTTTTTCCATGTAATGTCCCTTTGATTGGAAGAGAAAGTTTCTGTGGTGGAAGTATCAGGCAAGTGACACTTCTCATGCTCCCAATTTGCAAGCCTTCAGGGAAAATCCCTCTTCATTACTACCTCCACCTGCCCCGAACTCTGCAGCGCACTCCCTTACAGGCTTTATTATCCACTTTTCTACCACCCCTCTCCAGTGCACCTTATCTCACAGCTGACCTTGGGCCCCAGCCCCATATCAGCCACCATCCAGTTCCGCTTTCATTATTCCGGGTAAAAAACATTAGTAATATCACCTTCAAACTTAAAACATTGAATATAGCAGTAAATATGATTAGCACGCACTTTAAAATATGTTCCATAGTTGCCCCAACTGTTAATTAAATAAACGAAAACAGAAAGGCCATGACAGAGCCGGCTTTAGTGCTGGCGTGAAATTTCTTTTTGGTGCCCCACCAATGACCTCTTTCTCCGTACATACCTTTACTACCACCCTCCAACAGTGCCCTTCATTTCTCCGTAGCCCCCCATCATGACCTCCTCCTCAGACTCCCTCACTACCACCCTCCACCAGTGACCCTCATCTCTCCATAGCCCCCACTCCATGACCTCCTCCTTGGATTCCCTCACTGCCACCCTCACTAGTGCCCCTCATTTCCCTGTAGTTCCCCCTACCCCATGACCTCATCCTCGGATTACCTCACTGCCACACTCCACCAGTACCCCTCATCGCTCCATAGCCCCTCCCCCATGACCTCCTCCTCAGATTCCCTCACTACCACCCTCCCCTAGTGCCCCTCATCTCTCCGTAGCTCCACCCCGACCCCATGACCTCCTCCTCGGATTCCCTCACTGCCACCCTCCACTAATGCCCCTCATCTCTCCATAGCTTCACCCCCACCCCATGACCTTATTCTCGGATTCCCTCACTGCTACCCTCCACCAGCACCCCTCATCTCTCTGTAGTCCCCCACCCCCACCCCGTGACCTCCTCCTCGGCTTCCCTCACAGCCACCCTCCACTAGTGCCCCTCATTCTCTGTAGCCCCCTCTTTATTGACCTCCTTCTCAGATTCCCTCACTGCCACCCTCCACCAGTGTTCCTCATCTCTCCGTTGCCCCTTTCTCATATGCATTTCATTTGTGGTATAGAGCTACTCATATCAGTGTAGGGCACGGGTACTCATAGTACGGCCCGAGGGCCGCCAGCGGCCCGGCAAGCCTTCCTTGGCGGCCCGCGGACATTGCAGACAACATACCTCTGTTTTTTTATATCGCCGGTTGCAGCAGCGCGGAGGTATGGGGGCCGGGCGATTCTTATAAAAACCATTCACTTGTTAATAAGGCTTTGTTGTATTTCACCTCTTCTGAGCGCCCCTGCATCTCCACTCTGATTAAGTGGAGATGCAGGGGCGCTTTTGAGTGGAGATGCAGGGGCACTAAGAAGAGGTGAAATTCAGCAAAGCCTCATTAACAAGTGAATGGTCTTTAAA
Organism: Triturus cristatus; assembly: GCF_964204655.1. Taxonomy (NCBI): domain Eukaryota; kingdom Metazoa; phylum Chordata; class Amphibia; order Caudata; family Salamandridae; genus Triturus; species Triturus cristatus. Next base: position 942,661,692 of record NC_140587.1, on the reverse strand, counting down.
AGACCTGTGAAGTACTTGGGTGTGGTGGCTGTGTGTGTTCCAGGGAAGCTGTATCAGCGTGGGGTGAGGTGACAGGGACAGCAGGGTGAGGTGGGGGGGCAGCAGCTAGTGAGAGCAGCAGGTGAGTTTACAGCGGGAGGAAGACAGAGGGAGGGAGAGGGAGGGAGAGAGAGGAAGAGGTGGAAGACAGAGCGGGAGACAGAGAGGGAGAGACAGAGAGAGAGGGAGAGACAGAGAGAGAGGGAGACAGACAAGGAGATAGATGGAGAGGAAGGGAGAGGGAGAGGGAGAGGGAGGGAGGGAGACAGAGGGAGAACAGAGGGAGAGGGAGGGAGGGAGACAGAGAGAGAGGGAGACAAACAGAGTGAGTGAGACAGAGGGAGACAGAGAGAGAAAGAGAAACAGAGAGAGAGAGAGAGGGAGGGAGACAGAGAGGGACGGAGACAGAGAGAAAGGGAGACAAACTGATTAATAGAGAGAGAGATAGAGAGAGGGAGGGAGACGGGGAGAGAGAGAGATAGAGAGGGGGAGGGAGACAGAGAGAGAGGGCAGGAGACAGAGAGAGGGAGGGAGACATAGAGAGAGAGAGAGGGAAGGAGAGAGAGGGAGAGAGAGGGAGGGAGACAGAGGGAGGGAGAAAGAGAGAGAGGGAGGGAGGGAGACATAGAGGGGGAGGGAGGAAGACAGAGGGCGGGAGACAGAGAGGGAGGGAGACAAACACAGTGAATGAGACAGAGGGAGAGAGAGATAGAGGGAGGGAGAGAGAGAGGGAGAGGGAGGGAGACAGGGAGAGGGAAGGAGAGACAGGGAGAGGGAGGGAGACAGAGAGAGGGAGGGAGACAGAGAGAGAGGGAGACAAACAGAGTGAGTGAGACAGAGGGAGGGAGGGAGACAGAGAGAGGGAGGGAGACAAGATGGAGGGAGACAGAGGGAGGGAGACGGAGGGAGGGACAGGGAGGGAGACAGAGAGAGAGGGAGACAGAGAGAGAGGGAGACAGAGAGAGAGGGAGACGCAGAGTGAGGGAGACAGAGACAGAGGGAGGGAGGGATGGAGACAGAGGGAGAACAGAGGGAGAGGGAGGGAGGGAGACAAAGAGAGAGGGAGACAAACAGCGAGTGAGAAAGAGGGAGACAGAGTGAGAGGGAGACAGAGATAGAGAGGGAGGGAGACTGAGAGGGACGGAGACAGAGAGAAAGGGAGACAAACTGATTGAGAGAGAGAGAGAGAGAGAGAGAGAGAGAGAGGGAGGGAGACGGGGAGAGAGAGAGAGGGAGAGGGAGGGAGACAGAGAGAGGGAGGGAGACAGAGAGAGGGAGGGAGACAGAGAGAGAGAGAGAGAGAGGGAGGGAGGGATACAGACAGAGAGAGAGAGGGAGGGAGGGAGACAGAGAGGGAGGGAGACAAACACAGTGAGTGAGACAGAGAGAGAGAGATAGAGAGAGAGAGAGAGAGAGAGAGAGAGAGAAAGGGAGACAGAGTGAGGGAGACAGAGGGAGGGAGAGACAGGGAGAGAGAGAGAGAGAGATAGAGAGAGAGGGAGACAGAGAGAGGGAGAGTGATAGAGAGAGGGAGAGTGATAGAGGGAGGGAGGGAGGGAGACAGAGCGAGAGAGATAGATAGATAGATAGATAGAGATGTGTGAATGCCGGGTCTGGTGGCTCAGTGGACGAGGGCGTCCGCTGCAGGGGCCTGTGTTCAACCTCATGGTCATAGTATTTTTTTCTCTAGCCCCGCCCCCTCCCCACTGACCACGCCCCCACCGGTGCAGCCCTCGGCCACAAACCACACTGTAAATTTGGCCCCCGAGAGAAAGTTTGTGAGTACCCATGGTGTAGGGTGTCACAGTACTTTACATCACACACACATTATGCAGAGACGATAAATCAGCCTACAAGGATGTCACATAAGCCAATGAGGATTACAAGATGTAGAAATCACATGTCATCCATACTGGTGGGCAATATATTTTACGAGGGTATGGTCTGGAGAAGCACAAACTCAGGATTTAAAGAATACTCCAGTGGTTCGGGTTTGGCTTTACTGATAAAAATTTATTTCTGCCCAAACAAACTCTTTTTAGCAACATTAGAATAATGAAAGACTGGAGAATTTCTAACTATTTCACAACACAAAAAAGCCAAGTTTGTATGCAGCTCTTTGATCACAGTTCATAGGTCACTCTCTTTTGTTAGGATAGTAACTTCTGAACTGGAAGTAACAAGTAACCCACTGAGCTATCCAAATAAAATTCAGTTTATCCGCATTTAAAAACTACCAACAGGCAAATGGTTGCTCTGCAGCAGGATCATAAATCACCAGTTATCTGATTTTTTTTGTTATTGTTGTTGTACATCGGTAGCAGATTCACTGCGAGGGCCAAGGCTCATGTTTGGGTGGGCCATGCTCATGTTTGGGTGGGCCTGGCTCACCCGGCCCACCCGCTAGAACCGGGCATGGGCAGGACCCGGCCCACTTAAAGCCCTGTTCAAAACTGTCTCACTCTCTCTCCTTTCCCACTCCTTCTCCCTCAGTGTCAATGAGGGATCATCACAGCAGATGACGGCCAACATTAATTTCTGCCTAAACATGCTTGACCCAAAGTTTAGTATTACATGAGCACATGCATGACCCCTTGTTTAGTATTATAACATGATAACATGCATGGCCCCAAATTTAGTATTTGTAATAAAGATGGAAGCGATGAATATAAGGCAAGCACTTTATTAGCAACCTCGTACAGGCACAGAGATGTACACACGTCCACAGCTACACTCCAACTGTTCAGCCCGTGTTCCACCCACCACCACGAGAACATAGAACCCAGAACACTCATGCCTCATAACTCTATTAAAGAGACATCACTACACATCCCCTTTCTTTATCTATGCAAAACCCTTATCCTCTCTTACTAAATAATGGAAAGAAAACCAAAAACAAAACACAAAAAAAAAAACTATACATAAGTAATACAAACATAATCATTAAGTTTCACAGGTTTGGAAATTTTCCTCCCAAAACTGATAGTTTTTTCCGCGCAATTTTGGCTACTTGAATTTAAATTACTACACTCAAGAGTATGACAAAGCTCATTGTCCGTGAAACAAGTATCTTCCACTTGAACATTTTCATTGGCTGTATTACTAATATTGATCCACCAATACTTGTCATAACTTGAACCAGAACTGGTAGGACAATTATCATTAACGCCATCATAATTATTAGCTAATGCTAGTTTGCTCATGTGGTAGATAGGTCCATCTTCTAGTTGAACAGTATTTCTATTAACTTTAACAATTTTTCTTGGTTCACTAAATCTATTATCACCTTTGACAATCTTCCTACTAGATTTCACCCTTACCCATTGTCCCACATGAATATTGACATCCTTAACACCATGTTTGTTATCAAAATATAACTTATTCTTTTGTTGAGGCTCACACATAGAACTTCTAATTACGTCAATGTCCCAATTTGCCTTCCCACCTTTGTTCATCCAACCAGGATTAACTTTGGAGTGTGGAATCCTGCCTCTCATAATAGCAAAAGGACTATTGCCAATTGATTCATGTATAGTAGTTCTATGGCTCCATAACATTTTCATAATTTCTGTATTCAGATCTTTCTTATTCTTCTTGGAAAGCTGTACTATTCCTTTATTGACTCTGTTCATCCTTTCAACTACAGCATTACCCCTTGGGTGGTACAAAGCAGTGAACTTTTGTTCAATACCCGCATACTCCATAAATCCTTTCATTTCTAAGGACTTGAACTGAACACCATTGTCCGTAAGTAGAGATTTAGGGAAACCTTCTTTTAGAAAAATATTTTCCAGAAATTTGATAACAGAGTTAGTGTCAATCTTTGTAACAATCTCCAACTCAACCCATTTAGAAAACATATCCATCAAAACAATGATGTACCTTTGTGAACCATCATTCCATATTAAAGGTCCCATGAAATCCAAAGCTAAATCCTCCCATGGTAAATTTGGACAAACTAAGGGACTTGATGGAGAATTCAAAGTCTTTTGGGTTTTGTCAGCTGAAACGCATTCAACACACGACCTGACAAAACGTTCTGTTTCAGTGTCAATTTTAGGCCACCAATACAAAGATTTCACCTTTCGTTTGGTAAGTGCAATACCAGGATGTCCCTCATGGCATAAAGTAAGAATTTTATTTCTGATACTGGAAGGTGGAATTATTTTTTCCCCCCTTACTAAAAATATTCCCTCAATGCCAAGTTTGTTTCTAACTTCCCAGAACGCTTTGAGTTCACCCAGGCAATCATGTTTGTTGCACTCTAACCAACCTTGTTCTACATAATGTTTTACTTTTTTCACAATGACATCATTCATCTGTGCTTCAACCCATTCTTTTTCTTGTAAGCCATGGGATTTCTCATCCGTGAAAATCCCAGCAACAGAAACATCATTCCATGAACTGGAATCAATTTCAGTGAGAGGTAAAGATAATCTGCTTAAGAAATCAGCTGTAACGTTCATTTTGCCAGGGACATATTGCACCTTATAAATAAAATCTTGTAAACGCATGGAAAACCTTGCGATCCTGGCTGAAGCCCTGGATAATCCTTCAGTTGTCAATACCTTAGTTAAAGGTTTATGATCTGTTCTAATAGTGAATTCCCTTCCCCAAATAAACTTTCTGAAATGCTCCAAAGCCCATACACACGCCAAAGTTTCTCTCTCTATGACAGAATACTTTTCCTCCGTGGGCGATAGAGACCTTGAAGCAAAGGCTATAACATTCTCACCCCCACTGTCATTGCTTTGGGAGAGAACTGCGCCTAACCCTTTGCCACTGGCATCAGTGGTTACAAAGGTCGTAGCAGAAGGATTAAATCCTTTTAATGTGGGTGCTTTAACAATTGCAGCCTTGATGTTCAAAAAGGACAACTGACAATTGTCAGACCACTCAAACTTACTCTTATTTTTAAGTAAGGCACGCATGTCATGTGTTTTTTCTGCAAATTTTTCCACAAATTTCGAATAGTATTCTGCTAGACCTAAAAATGAACGGAGTTCATCTTTGTTAGACGGTGGTGGAGCTTTAGATATGGTTTCGACAAGTTTAGTTTTGGGTTTAATGCCCTCACGACATATAACATGGCCTAAATAAGTCACGCTAGATTCCGCGAATTTACACTTACTCATCTCACCTGTTAAACCCCTATCTTGAAGTACCTGGAGGACACTCCTCAAGGTTTCATCATGATGTTTTTTTGACTTCCCTATAATCAGTATGTCATCTTGAAAGAAAACTACATTTTGAATGTGACCTAACAGCTGTGTCATGAGTCTCTGAAAAACAGCTGCTGCAGACGCTAACCCAAACGGCATACGGCGGAATTGGAAGCATCCAAAAGGGGTACAAAAAGCTGTCAAATGTTTGCACTTAGGATCTAACTTGATTTGATGGTACGCTGATGACAAATCTAATGTGGAAAACCATTTGGCATCCCTGGTTAAAGATAACATTTCATCTATGCGGGGTAAAGGAAACTGATCCACAACAATGTTGTTGTTTAAACCTCTTAAGTCTACACATAGTCGAACCTTACCATTGGCTCGTCTTGCGACAACCAATGGAGAAATCCATTCTGAGGATTCTATAGGTTCAATGATACGAGCACTCAATAACTTATCTAACTCCTGTTTAACCTCATCCCGCACAATGAACGGAATGTTTCTTGTTTTATGAATTTTGGGAACGGCATCCTTTTTTAGTTTTATGTGATGTGAAAATCCTTTCAACTTCCCTATTTTATTGCTAAAAACAGGTTGAAATTCTTCAAGTACCCACTTTTGTGTATCTACCGAATCACAAGCCACTAAGACTTGCTCCGGACTGTTAGGATTTAAAATTATATTTAGCTTACGTTGATCCTTCCATCCTAAAACAGAAGGTCCTTCTTTAGCTACATACAATTTACACAAAGCAGATCTGGTTTTAAATCTGAAAACTAACTCTCTAAAACCAATGATGTCAATCTTCTCACCAGTGTAACTTTCTGGGTTAATATCAGGTGATTCTAAATGACTACCAATGATTGAACAAAAATGATGTGACCATATGTTCTCCGCTATGATGGTGTAAGGAGAACCAGAATCTGCTGCTACTTGTAAGGATACACCGCCAAAAGACACCCAGCATAAAGGTTTACTATCTCCAGTTTCTCCTATTATTTTTAGTATTTTCTTCTTCTTCTCACATTTACGTTTGATATCATTGTCGCTATCGTCTGAAGAAGATTCTTCTGTATCACTCTCCTTTACACAAGCAACTTTCTTATTACTTTTGTACATTTTACGCCTACAAGCTTTAGCAAAATGGCCTATTAATCCGCATTCTAAACATTTTGCAGTACGTGCTGGACACTTGTAGTACTGTGCTGAATGTGAGGTACTACCACAACGATAGCAAAAATATTGCTGTTGCTTATACCTATTCGAGTTTTCACTTTTTTTAACCTCATTCTTATCTACTTTTTTTTTCTGTGTCTGAGGAACTTTGTTCCGACTGTCAGAGATTTTGTTAACAGTCTCGCTACTCTCCTTCTTTTCAGAAGCAAGAGTGACTTTAGCACAACGCTCTGACAGTTCTGCTTTCTTAACAATAGTAACAATTTCTTTTAAACTAGCATCACCTTCCACCCATAATCTATCTTGTATAGCCTTGTTTTGTGCATACATAACAATTTGATCTCTAATAAGGTCTTCATTGAGATTACCAAATTTACATGTAATAGACAGTTTGCGTAAGGCAGATACATAATCTTCGACGGGCTCATGCTTTTCTTGTTTCCTCTGGAAAAAATCGTGACGCATAACCGCAACACACACAATTGGTGAGTAGTGTTCATCTAAATCCAACAAAGCAGCTTTAAATACATCAATATCTCCAGCTCTTTCTTTTTGTTGTATTTCTCCATAAACACGTAGACCTTCTGGACCCAAGCAGTACATCAAAAGTCTTTTTTTCCTTTCAGGAGAATAAGTTCCGCTACAATCCTCAAGATTAGCAATGTAATTTAAGAAATATTCTTTCCACTCACTCCACTTGACTGTGGGTTCTCCTGGAGAAGATAAAAATTCTTTTGGTGTTGACAAATGTAAAGCGGACTCGCTGTGATGGGATATTTCTCTCTGAGAAGATGCTATTGGGGTGGTCATTATTGATGTTGTAGAAAATTAAAGCAAGCACAAGAAGGATTGTTTCTTATATATATTTTTTTTTTTAACTTAACACCATCACAAAACGTGAAAGAAAAATTGTTACTTTCCTTTTCTTTTTTTTTTTAAAACAGTTCCACTTTTCTTTGAATAAATGGAAAATATAAAAAAACGCTTTCAAAGTTGCACTTTACCTCAGGACAGGATCTTTGTGCAATACGGTGAGATTTTTCTCACCTAGAAGTGCAGGGAAACAACAACGCTCCCGATCCGGCGAAATTCCTCGTTACCGTGGTTGCAAGAACACAACACTGACGAATAAAATCCAAGATGGCGTCACGTCAGGGTCATGACCAGCGCGGTGACGTTGACGCGCTGGAGCGCATACCCCAATGACGCGAGGAACTTCGGTGAGATGGCAGCGAGAACAGCTCGAGGCTCCGCAAAGTTGAACAACAACAATGCACGAGCGCTTTGAACTGCCGTGAGTTAGGCGTTCGACGATGAGGCTTCACAGGTACCATTTTTTCTGTTTAAATTTCCAAAATCGTACCTTTCAGCATACAATCGTCCCCTCTAAAGTTTGTAAGACGTAGGTAACTCCAGAAAGACGATACTTGAACACCCAAGTAGTCCTCGGCCTGTATTCTTGAAAAAAAAAGGTTCTCTCACGAAGACACCTAATTGCGTGGATTCTTCCGAGGTTGCCAGGATCGTCGCCAAATTGTAATAAAGATGGAAGCGATGAATATAAGGCAAGCACTTTATTAGCAACCTCGTACAGGCACAGAGATGTACACACGTCCACAGCTACACTCCAACTGTTCAGCCCGTGTTCCACCCACCACCACGAGAACATAGAACCCAGAACACTCATGCCTCATAACTCTATTAAAGAGACATCACTACAGTATTCTGACAAACTAACATGCATGGCCCCAAGTTTAGGATTATAGCACGTTTTGATGTTTTTTTTATGTTTCAGCAGCAGTTATCACAGATAGGATGAGTGCACAGCAATGGCGTAATAAGGGGGGATGGGTGGTCCGCCCCGTGCAGCATGAGTTTTGGGGGCGGCGGCCTCCCTCCCCACTCTTACCTAAGGCCGTGAGGGCCAGCCGTCGCTGGAATCGCCAGCGTCCCCTCCTTACATGCGGCCCCCAGGTGGCAAACACAGGGCCCGCCACGGGCAGCACAACAGCTAGCTGCGCAACTGGCGCACAGCTGCAGCTTGCAAATTAACCGTGCTCAAACTATAGTGAGGTAATTTAACACAAAAGTTCAGATAATTTTAAATCAATAATGCCACTATTTTCTAACGTCTATTTACAAACAGAACGCCATCACTGAGAGAGTTATTTTAGACGAAAAAAGCTAAAGGATACATGAAGTCGGTCTTTTGCGACTAAAACCAGTTGAATGGAATGACAATACGAAACAAGCATTTGCAATGCAATAGGTCTCGCATTTACGCAAGCTTAAGCTATTGCCATTGTAAATTACATTGTCATTTATTTATGTTTTAAAAACCAATACCAAAATAAAAGGCATAGCCATTTACAGTGCCAATAGCTCAAACTTGTAGCTGCGAGACCAATTACATTGCAAATGCTTGTTTTTAGTCAGGGGGGTGTTAGGTGATTTGCCAAGAAATGCAGGATGTTGAACAGACGTAGGGACTTGAATGTGGTTGACAGCTCTGGTCGTAACAGCACATTCTGGGTAGAGGGAGGCAGACAGGCAGAAGAGGGCGTGCAACGCCCATTGGGCTGAAAGAGCTTCAGCCCCCATGCCCCAACGTGTTCTGTAGCCCGGGCTGCAGGCCTCCAGCTGTGTGGGGGTCTGTCCCAGGGGAAACCTGAGAGAAGTACGGGTGGAGGAGAGAGCATCAGAACAAACATTCTTGTTTCTCTGACAGACACCTTCAGCCTAGCTTGCTTCTGCAGTGTCCTCAATGGTGGGGGTCACAGATGAATCACGACATCCAGAACACAAGCTGGGCGGTAAGGGAAGACGGTGGCAGTGTCTTCCTAATCCGCTTGGCGCCCGGCTTCAGCTGTCATTGCCCTGAGAGAGTGGTAGATTTGTCACGAGAGAATTGCTTGACCTGGTTAAAACGCTGGTCCTACTTTGCACTTTGTACTTTGCACGCGAAATCACTGTACCCTTTTAACACTCATTTTAATGTAGCAATTTTAATGATCTGTTTGAAAGACTGTAAATTCTGCTCGTTTCACTTAGCGCTCTATTAATTAATTTTAACCTACTTGAATTGTCCTCTGATTGCGGGGGCCTTCAGGGCTCAAACCTGGTCTGTGCTCGGTGTCACTGCCTGCCCGCCCCGGTCCGACTCGGTATTGGCTACCGTTGAGCGGAGGGCGGGGCAGGTGAGAGCCAGACACGCCTACTGACATTGACGCAGCTGAGCGGTTAGCGCTCTAGTAGCCCTGACGACAGACTATTTAGCCAGGAGTCGGCCCGAGCGCGCAGCGGTTGCGCGCAGAGGGGCGCCCTTGACGGCGCCAAAGACTAGCCATGACCAGCCCGTCTGCGCCCGTCCGCGACAGGACGGGGCTAGGGGCTATGGGGACACCGACGATAATTCAACCCTTGACCACTACAACGAGGATCACATATTCCAGTGGGACGCTACGTCAGCTGGGCGTGAGCCCCATTCGGACATGTGGACTAGGAGGTAATGTGGAGGTGGAAGGCCCCTTCTCCTGCCGCCATTGTCAGACCCAGTTTACCATTGTCAGTCAGAACGCCCATCCTCATGGACCTAGGACGGATTTTTTCCCCTCCGGTAACACTGGTAACAATATTACCAATACTACTACAAGAAGGAAAAATCTATTGTGTAATGTAAGATCTCTACCGAAACATGCTTCTGAGATATGGGACCTAATCTCCACTAGCAATCCAGATCTATGCTTCCTCACGGAAACATGGTTAAAACCCTGCTCAACTCCAGCAATTGCATTAGCCATTCCCTTGGGTTTTAAAATAATTAGATTAGATCGTCCCTCGAAAATAGGCGGAGGAATTGCTATTGTTCACAAACAAGATATTGATTGTTCTATGGTAACTGAGCTATCTACACCGGAAATTGAACTATTAATTTTTAAAATCTCTTCTTCTGAAAAAAACACAGCCACTCAGATGGGTGCCTTAGTATATCGCCCCCCGGGCTCATGTGCAAACTTTTCTAACATTCTACTTGAGTCTTTGGCTCCATATATCAGCAATGATAAAGATTTTATTTTACTTGGAGATTTTAACATTCACAGTGAATTAAAAATTTGTAAAGAAGCCCAGTCGGTTTTACAGGACCTTTTGCTTCTGGGGTTATCACAGGTTAACTCTGGGCCCACACACCGGGCAGGACACACATTAGACCTCATATTAGCAAACCATCCTTTAGTCTCATGTCTACCGCCTATTCAAACCGGCTGGTCTGATCATTTTGTTATCGAATTTCATACTTTTCAACATAAATATATTGGTCATGAATCAGTCTCTCTTCCCTGTAAACGACGTCCTTGGTATAAGGTCAATGAACAGACTTTTAAAGATAATTTTATTAAACCCTCCTACACTGCCTCAGAGGGAATTGATGGTGCCTTAAGGGAATTTGATTTAGCCACTAGGCGAACGATAGACATCATTGCTCCATTGAGACAATTTAAACCACGCCCTGCCAACAAACAAGAGATCTGGTTTTCTGATGAGCTTCGAATTTTAAAACAGACCTCTAGGAAGCTGGAAAAAAGATGGAGAACCTCACATCAGGAGAAGGATAGAAAGCAATACTGGGCTTCTCTATCCATCTATCACAAAGCCATTCGTGGGGCACGTAAAACCCATATAGCATCACAAATTGCTGCGGTTGGGAATTCTTCAAGGGTTCTCTATCAGGTTCTACAGTCTTTTATGAAGCCAGTTGCCTGCGAAAGCTCTGAATCAGTATCTCAACTTCTTTGTGATCAAATTTCGTCCTTCTTTTCTAATAAGATAGACAGGATTTATGAGAATATTGTCAATTCTAACATCGCCTCCACTGCCATGGTCCCCTGTCAGGTCTTTAATGATACTGAACATGTGCCTAATACACAAGTTTTAGACACCTTTCCCTCAATCTCTTCCCCAGACCTATTGGCTCTGATGACCCAGATAAAAAGTGGTAGTCCGGATGACATCATACCTGCCAAACTTATGCCCATCCTTTCTGGACAACTTGGCCCCATGATTCAAGGACTGGTCAACTTATCTCTTGGCTTGGGCTCTGTTCCCAAGGATTGGAAGCGTGCGCTGGTAAGGCCCATCAGGAAAAATACATCTATCCCTTGGACCGAGCTTACCAATTTAAGACCTATCTCACTGCTTCCTTTTCTGGGGAAATTGACAGAAAAACATGTCAACAGACATTTGTCAGGCTTTGTTGAAGATGTGGGTGGCCTGGACTACTCACAATCCGGGTTCAGGCCAAAACACAGTACAGAGTCTACTCTTCTGTCTGTCGTAGACGACCTACATATGCTTCAAGATAGAGGTTACTCTGTAATCTTAGTTTTGCTTGACTTGTCAGCAGCGTTCGACACCGTGTCACATAACATTCTTGTAGACCGGTTGTCGAACATGGGAGTGAAGAACAAAGCCCTTGCCTGGCTGAGAAGCTTTCTTACTGGCCGTACCCAGACTGTCACCATGGGTACTTACCATTCCAGGGAAGTAGAAATTACGAAAGGGGTGCCACAGGGCTCCTGTCTGAGCCCTACACTTTTTAACATCTATGTGGCACCCCTGGCAAGAGTGATGCGCGAATTTGGTTTTATTCCCGTGTCTTATGCTGACGACACGCAGCTCCTCTTCCCTTTCAAAACCCTCATGACGGAAATTAAGAACTCTTTCTCGGCAGGCATGAAGGCTGTAGGACAATGGATGTCCTCTAATTACCTACAATGCAATGTCAGCAAAACAGAGATTATGTTGTTTGGAGGGGCCAAGATACTGTGGTCCCCCGATTGGTGGCCCCCCGATCTGGGTATGGTTCCTGAACCGAAGCAGGTTGTTAAAAATCTGGGGATACGCCTTGACCAGGATTTAGTGTTAAGGCAGCATACCAATTATATCACAGGTGTATGCTTCCACACTATTGGCCTGTTGCGTAAGATTCTTCCTTTGTTGCCGGATTCTTCCAGAAGGACCCTGGTGCAGGCTCTTGTTCTAAGTCGGCTGGATTACTGTAATGGCCTGCTCCTCTCAGCAAATGAGGGAGTGTTGGCCAAACTACAGGTGATCCAGAATACAGCAGCTCGACTGGTCCTTAATGCCCCTCCGAGAACAGCTTCTAAACCTCTTTTGGAAAAACTGCATTGGCTGTCAATCCGTCAACGGACTAAGTTTAAAATCTGTTGCCTGATCCACAAAAGTATAAATGGCCAAGGTCCCCTGTACTTGGAAAACAAATTCATTCCCTACACTCCTACCAGGACCTTGAGATCCAGCAATGGTTTTCTGCTGGTAGTGCCCCGTGCCAAAAAAGCTAGACATGGGGGTAAAGCATTGTCAGTCGTGGGACCTACACTGTCGAACAGTCTACCACAAACTTTAAGACTATGTCCCGAACACTTGCAATTCAGGAAACAGCTTAAAACTTTGTTGTTTAAAAGTGACATCTAAGCCGGCTCTCCCTGTCTGCTAATGATCAGCTGAAACCCGATCCAGAGCGCAGAGATACTCCATTGGAGTCGATTCTAGCGCTATATAAACCCGCAAATAAATAAATAAAAATAAATGCAATAGGTCTCGCCTTTAAGAGAGTTTGAGCTATTGTCATTGTAAATGACAATGCCTTTCATTTACGTGTTTTGAGAACCTGTAAGCGGTCCGTAAACACGCACTTTGTACTAACAGCTGGCAGTAAAAGAGGCGCAGTTACTGCCAGCCTTGCTTCTCAAAGCAAGTACAAAGTGAGTGTTAACGCACTGCTTGCAGGTTTTCAAAACACATAAATACAAGCATTTACAATGCAATGGTCTCGGCATTGGTAAAGTTAGAGCTATTGGCATTGCTCATGACATTATTTTTGTTTATGTTTTTAAAACATTTAAAGAAACAGCATTGTTATTTACAATGTCAATAGCTTAATCACTCTCAAATGCGAGATCTATTGCATTTGCACCCACAAACAGAGCCACCTACACACACACTGATTAAGCTATTGACATTGTAAATAACAATTCCGTTTCTCTACATGTTTTAAAAACAAAAACATAAACAAAAATAATGTCATGAGCAATGCCAATAGCTCTAACTTTAACAATGCCGAGACCGTTGCATTGGAAATGCTTTTTTTTCTTCTCTGGGTAAGAAGGAAAAGACAGAGTCCTGTTACTTCTCTGCCGCCCGTCCTCGAACGCCAGGAATGCCAAGCTTTATTTATAGGCGATGGTAATTTATTGCGTCCCGGGAAGCATCTCGCATTTGTTGGAGCTGGAGCTATTCACATTGTAAATGGCAATGTTTTTTATTTATCCTTAGGGTTTTAAATAGCACGAACTTAACAGCCTCAGTTGTGAATTTTGATTCATTAAAGTTTTGTGAGCCCTGAAATTTGCACAAGTAAAGTGCTAACAGTATAAATATGGGCACTGTTTAATAAACGAAGCCACTGCAATACAAGAGCAAAGGTGACCGAGTGACTGCTTCTGGGTTGACGGAGTTGCTTACACTCACTGGCCGTTAAAGCTAGCTAGCCCGCTACTATGAGTTTATCAAACTTAATGCTATGTTTTCTTATGTTATGTTATGCTATGCAATGCTATGTTTTGTTATGCTATGCTATGTTTTGTTGTGTTTTGTTATGTTATGCTATGTTTTGTTATGCTATGCTACGTTGTGTTTTGTTATGCTATGCTATGTTTTGTTTTGTTATACTATGTTTTGTTGTGTTTTGTTATGCTATACTATGTTTTGTTATGCTATGTTTTGTTTTGTTATGCTATGCTATGTTTTGTGTTTTGTCATGTTATGCTACGTTTTGTTATGCTATGCTATGTTTTGCTATGCTATGCTTTGTTTTGTTATGCTATGCTATGTTTTGTTGTGTTTTGTTATGCTATGCTATGTTTTGTTTTGTTATGCTATGCTATGTTTTGTTGTGTTTTGGTATGCTATGTTTTGTTATGCTATGTTTTCTTATGTTATGTTATGCTATGCAATGCTATGTTTTGTTATGCTATGCTATGTTTTGTGTATGCTATGCTATGTTTTGTTATGCTATGTTTTGTTTTGTTATGCTATGCTATGTTTTGTTATGCTATGCTATGTTTTGTTATGCTATGCTATGTTTTGTTTTGTTATGCTATGCTATGTTTTGTTGTGTTTTGCTACGCTGTTTTGTTTTGTTATGCTATGTTTTGTTATGCTATGCTATGCTTTGTTTTGTTCTGCTTTGTTATGCTATGCTATGTTTTGTTGTGTGTTGCTATGCTATGTTTTGTTATGTTATGCTATGATATGTTTTGTTATGCTATGTTTTCTTGTGTTTTGTTATGCTATGCTTTGTTATGCTATGTGTGTTTTGTTATGCTATGCTATATTTTGTTTAGTTATGCTATGCTATGTTTTGTTGTGTTTTGTTATGTTATGCTATGTTTTGTTATGCTATGCTACGTTGTGTTTTGTTATGCTATGCTATGTTTTGTGTTTTGTCATGTTATGCTACGTTTTGTTATGCTATGCTATGTTTTGCTATGCTATGCTTTGTTTCGTTATGCTATGCTATGTTTTGCTATGCTATGCTTTGTTTTGTTATGCTATGCTATGTTTTGTTGTGTTTTGTTATGCTATGCTATGTTTTGTTTTGTTATGCTATGCTATGTTTTGTTGTGTTTTGGTATGCTATGTTTTGTTATGCTATGTTTTCTTATGTTATGTTATGCTATGCAATGCTATGTTTTGTTATGCTATGCTATGTTTTGTGTATGCTATGCTATGTTTTGTTATGCTATGTTTTGTTTTGTTATGCTATGCTATGTTTTGTTATGCTATGCTATGTTTTGTTATGCTATGCTTTGTTTTGTTTTGTTGTGCTATGCTATGTTTTGTTGTGTTTTGCTATGCTGTTTTGTTTTGTCATGCTATGTTTTGTTATGCTATGCTATGCTTTGTTTTGTTGTGTTTTGTTATGCTATGCTATGTTTTGTTGTGTGTTGCTATGCTATGTTTTGTTATGTTATGATATGATCTGTTTTATTATGCTATGTTTTCTTGTGTTTTGTTATGCTATGCTTTGTTATGCTATGTTTGTTTTGTTATGCTATGCTATATTTTGTTTACTTATGCTATGCTATGTTTTGTTGTGTTTTGTTATGTTATGCTATGTTTTGTTATGCTATGCTATGCTGTGTTTTGTTATGCTATGCTATGTTTTGTTTTGTTATGCTATGTTTTATTGTGTTTTGTTATGCTATACTATGTTTTGTTATGCTATGTTTTATTTTGTTATGCTATGCAATGTATTGTGTTTTGTCATGTTATGCTACGTTTTGTTATGCTATGCTATGTTTTGCTATGCTATGCTTTGTTTTGTTATGCTATGCTATGTTTTGTTGTGTTTCGTTATGCTATGCTATGTTTTGTTTTGTTATGCTATGCTATGTTTTGTTGTGTTTTGGTATGCTATGTTTTGTTATGCTATGTTTTCTTATGTTATGTTATGCTATGCAATGCTATGTTTTGTTATGCTATGCTATGTTTTGTGTATGCTATGCTATGTTTTGTTATGCTATGTTTTGTTTTGTTATGCTATGCTATGTTTTGTTATGCTATGCTATGTTTTGTTATGCTATGCTATGTTTTGTTTTGTTATGCTATGCTATGTTTTGTTGTGTTTTGCTATGCTGTTTTGTTTTGTTATGCTATGCTATGTTTTGTTATGCTATGCTATGCTTTGTTTTGTTGTGTTTTGTTATGCTATGCTATGTTTTGTTGTGTGTTGCTATGCTATGTTTTGTTATGTTATGCTATGATATGTTTGGTTATGCTATGTTTTCTTGTGTTTTGTTATGCTATGCTTTGTTATGCTATGTTTTTTTTGTTATGCTATGCTATATTTTGTTTAGTTATGCTATGCTATGTTTTGTTGTGTTTTGTTATGTTATGCTATGTTTTGTTATGCTATGCTACATTGTGTTTTGTTATGCTATGCTATGTTTTGTTTTGTTATGCTATGTTTTGTTGTGTTTTGTTATGCTATACTATGTTTTGTTATGCTATGTTTTGTTTTGTTATGCTATGCTATGTTTTGTGTTTTGTCATGTTATGCTACGTTTTGTTATGCTATGCTATGTTTTGCTATGCTATGCTTTGTTTTGTTATGCTATGCTATGTTTTGTTATGCTATGCTATGTTTTGTTGTGTTTTGTTCTGCTATGCTATGTTTTGTTATGCTCTGCGATGTTTTGTTGTGTTTTGCTATGCTGTGTTTTGTTATGTTATGCTATGATGTTTTGTTTTGTTGTGTTTTGTTATGCTATGCTTTGTTATGCTATGCTATGTTTTGTTATGCTATGCTATGTTTTGTTATGCTATGCTATGTTGTGTTTTGTTATGCTATGCTATGTTTTCTTATGCTATGCTGTTTTGTTGTGTTTTGCTATGCTGTGCTTTGTTTTGTTATGCTATGTTTTGTTGTGTTTTGTTATGCTATGCTATGTTTTGTTTTGTTATGCTATGCTATGTTTTGTTGTGTTTTGGTATGCTATGTTTTGTTTTGCTATGCTATGCTTTGTTATGCTATGGTATGTTTTGTTGTGTTTTGTTATGCTATACTATGTTTTGTTATGCTATGTTTTGTGTTTTCTTATGCTATGCTATGTTTTATTTTGTTATGCTATGCTATGTTATGCCATTTTTTGTTATGCTATGCTATGTTTTGTTATGCTATGCTATGTTGTGTTTTGTTATGCTATGCTATGTTTTCTTATGCTATGCTGTTTTGTTGTGTTTTGCTATGCTGTGCTTTGTTTTGTTATGCTATGTTTTGTTGTGTTTTGTTATGCTATGCTATGTTTTGTTTTGTTATGCTATGCTATGTTTTGTTGTGTTTTGGTATGCTATGTTTTGTTTTGCTATGCTATGCTTTGTTATGCTATGGTATGTTTTGTTGTGTTTTGTTATGCTATACTATGTTTTGTTATGCTATGTTTTGTGTTTTCTTATGCTATGCTATGTTTTATTTTGTTATGCTATGCTATGTTATGCCATTTTTTGTTATGCTATGCTATGTTTTGTTATGCTATGCTATGTTTTGTTTTGTTATGCTTTGTTATGCTATGCTATGTTTTGTTTTGATATTTTTTGTTGCTATGCTATTTTTTGTTGTGTTTTGTTATGCTATACTATGTTTTGTTATGTTATGCTATGTTTTATTATGCTATGCAACGTTGTGTTTTGTTATGCTATGCTATGTTTTGTTTTGTTATGCTATGTTTTGTTCTGTTTTGTTATGCTATACTATGTTTTGTTATGCTATGTTTTGTTTTGTTATGTTATGCTATGTTTTTTGTTTTGTCATGTTATGCTACGTTTTGTTATGCTATGCTATGTTTTGCTATGCTTTGTTTTGTTATGCTATGCTATGTTTTGTTATGCTATGCTATGTTTTGTTGTGTTTTATGCTATGCTATGTTTTGTTATGCTCTGCTATGTTTTGTTGTGTTTTGCTATGCTGTGTTTTGTTATGCTATGATGTTTTGTTTTGTTGTGTTTTGTTATGCTATGCTTTGTTATGCTATGCTATGTTTTGTTGTGTTTTGGTATGCTATACTATGTTTTGTTATGCTATGCTATGTTGTGTTTTGTTATGCTATGCTATGTTTTCTTTTGCTATGCTGTTTTGTTGTTTTTTGCTATGCTGTGCTTTGTTTTGTTATGCTATGTTTTGTTGTGTTTTGTTATGCTATGGTATGTTTTGTTTTGTTATGCTATGCTATGTTTTGTTGTGTTTTGGTATGCTATGTTTTGTTATGCTATGTTTTCTTATGTTATGTTATGCTATGCAATGCTATGTTTTGTTGTGTGTCGCTATGCTATGTTTTGTTATGTCATGCTATGATATGTTTTGTTATGCTGTTTTCTTGTGTTTTGTTATGCTATGCTTTGTTATGCCATGTTTGTTTTGTTATGCTATGCTATGTTTTGTTGTGTTTTGTTATGTTATGCTATGTTTTGTTATGCTATGCTACGTTGTGTTTTGTTATGCTATGCTATGTTTTGTTTTGTTATGCTACGTTTTGTTGTGTTTTGTTATGCTATACTATGTTTTGTTATGCTATGTTTTGTTTTGTTATGCTATGCTATGTTTTGTGTTTTGTCATGTTATGCTATGTTTTGCTATGCTATGCTTTGTTTTGTTATGCTATGCTATGCTATGCTATGTTTTGTTGTGTTTTACTATGCTGTGTTTTGTTATGTTATGCTATGATGTTTTGTTTTGTTGTGTTTTGTTATGCTATGCTTTGTTATGCTATGTTTTGTTGTGTTTTGTTATGCTATGCTATGTTATGCTATGCTATGTTGTGTTTTGTTATGCTGTGCTATGTTTTCTTATGCTATGCTGTTTTGTTGTGTTTTGCTATGCTGTGCTTTGCTTTGTTATGCTATGTTTTGTTGTGTTTTGTTATGCTATGCTATGTTTTGTTTTGTTATGCTATGCTATGTTTTGTGTTTTCTTATGCTATGCTATGTTTTATTTTGTTATGCTATGCTATGTTATGCTATTTTTTGTTATGCTATGCTATGTTTTGTTATGCTATGCTATGTTTTGTTTTGTTATGCTTTGTTATGCTATGTTTTGTTTTGATATTTTATGTTGCTATGCTATTTTTTGTTGTGTTTTGTTATGCTATACTATGTTGTGTTATGCTATGCTCTGTTGTGTTTTGCTATGCTATGCTTTGTTTTGTTATGCTATGCTTTGTTTTGTTATGCTATACTATGTTATATTATGCTATACTATGTTATGTTTTGTTATGCTATGTTATGATTTGTTATGTTATGTTAGGCTAGGCTATGTTTTGTTATGCTATGTTTTGTTTTGTTATGCTATGCTATGTTTTGTGTTTTGTCATGTTATGCTACGTTTTGTTATGCTATGCTATGTTTTGCTATGCTATGCTTTGTTTTGTTATGCTATGCTATGTTTTGTGATGCTATGCTATGTTTTGTTGTGTTTTGTTATGCTATGCTTTGTTTTGTTATGCTCTGCTATGTTTTGTTGTGTTTTGCTATGCTGTGTTTTGTTATGTTATGCTATGATGTTTTGTTGTGTTTTGTTATGCTATGCTTTGTTATGCTATGTGTTGTTGTGTTTTGTTATGCTATGCTGTGTTATGCTATGCTATGTTGTGTTTTATTATGCTATGCTATGTTTTCTTATGCTATGCTGTTTTGTTGTGTTTTGCTATGCTGTGCTTTGTTTTGTTATGATATGTTTTGTGTTTTGTTATGCTATGCTATGTTTTGTTTTGTTATGCTATGCTATGTTTTGTTGTGTTTTGTTATGCTATACTATGTTTTGTTATGCTATGTTTTGTGTTTTCTTATGCTATGCTATGTTTTATTTTGTTATGCTATGCTATGTTATGCTATTTTTTGTTATGCTATGCTATGTTTTGTTATGCTATGCTATGTTTTGTTTTGTTATGTTTTGTTATGCTATGTTTTGTTTTGATATTTTATGTTGCTATGCTATTTTTTGTTGTGTTTTGGTATGCTATACGATGTTTTGTTATGCTATGCTTTGTTGCGTTTTGCTATGCTATGCTTTGTTTTGTTATGCTATGCTATGTTTTGTGATGCTATGCTATGTTTTGTTGTGTTTTGTTATGCTATGCTTTGTTTGTTATGCTATACTATGTTATATTATGCTATACTATGTTATGTTTTGTTATGCTATGTTATGATTTGTTATGTTATGTTATGTTAGGCTAGGCTATGTTTTGTTATGTTATGTTATGTTATGTTTTGTTAAGGTATGGTATGCTATGCAATGGTATGCAACGCTATGCTATGTTTTATTATGTCAAAGGCAAAGCTGGCTGACAGCAAGTTGTGTATCCTCTTGAGTGCATACGTGAATGAGAACGAGTCAGGAGAGAAAACAGAGGAAATAAGATGCAGTTTTCAGAGAATGAGATTTGAGAGGAACAGGGAGGCATTCGGTGTCGAGGGAACGGGATCAGAACGCGTAAAGATTAGGCTATGCTATGTAATATGTAACTTCGGGCACTAGAGTGTTGCTGCAACTGAAAGAGAAAGGAGTGACGGGAGAGGAACAGAGCAGCAAGCGACGAACATAGGGGGTGACAGATCATAGGGGAAAGGTAAAAGAATAGAGACTAGAAGGGACTAGGCAATCGTCAGGAAACTGTACAGAAGACACTACACAGGAGAGTATGAAAGCGTAGACAGTAGGACAGCGGGGAAGGAGAAACAGCAGGAAAGGGAGGAGAGAAGGACCAAAGGACATACAAGAGGGAGAACGAGCAGGAAAGGGAGGAGAGAATGGCTAGAGGACATAGGGGGGGGGGGGAGAAATGCAGTTGTGTAAACACGGAAGTATTCCACACATTAATGTCGGTATGTTTAACGCATATCAAAGAACTCGGCTGGTAGAGGGCCCGGTGCTGACAGACCTGTTACCCGCTTTTACATAACACAAAATTAGAACATTTCCTGCAAGTGAAGTAAACTAAAGTAATTAAAAACATTGCGTTTGCGATCAAACATCAAAGCGGCGAAAGTGAAAGTAATGGAGCAGAGCATCAAAGGGCTGGGTGAGAAGGGAGGGGGGAATGCAAGGGTCAAAACGGCTAAAGTGAAAGTAATCGAGCAGAGCATCAAAGGGCTGGGTGAGAAGGGAGGGGGGAATGCAATGAGCAGAGGAGCAGCTGTGCACGTGCATGTGATCGTGCACTCAAGGTTTAGGCCAGCCAAAAGACTGTAGGTAGCACTTTGAAAATCCCACATTTAAAATGTCTCTTCGAGCCTTTGGCTCGCGAGACCTAAAAAACTGTATTCGTTATCGATATAAAAATCTCTTTGAAGTTACTTGTTTTTAAATTAAAACCTAACACTGAAGTGTTAATCTAGCTTTTAGCAATGAAATGTGGGTTACACATATCTTAATGATTTATATTCACTTATGTTTGCGTTTTTATTCGCAAGTGTGTAGAGATATAAAATATAAAATACAGTAACTTAGTGAAAGTAAAACAATTGGGATAAATGGGGATAAACTAAAAATGTGTTAGAAATCTTTTTCAGCCTTGGGTAAGAAGGAGCGATGTATATGTCTAACAGAGGGTGAACACATGTTGTCTGCTGTAACAGGAATTTCGCCTATTTTGATTGAATTATGATATGAACAGTGCTGATTGAAGTCGCCTGCAACAGGAAATAAGCCACTTTTGATTTTAATCGGACACTAGCAGTGTTGATTCGAAACTGAATTACGAAATCTAATGGTCAATTGTGAAAACATAACACAAAAAAACAAGCAAATTGAGATGGCAAAGTATGAAGTATTAATTTAAAGGAAAGTGTTACAAAACCCTATAGAATTACCTGTCGTGGTTGGTGTAACCGGCTTCTGAAAAAATACACTATTAGTGTAAGTCTCTAGGGCATTTTCTCAAGGACTTATAGCTGAGTTAGCGGCACTTTATCGCAGCCAAAGTAGCAATAGATTTATCCCCCTATTCACAAGCTGGTGCTAACAGCCAATATTGCCAGTTTTCCTGCGATAGCAGCCGCAAAAAACATCGCCACGGATGACACCGGCAACTAACGCTAATGAGATGCAGAGTAGGCATTCCCGTGCAAAAAGCAGCGCAACACCACTTCGCAACATTCTCAAGGACCAGCCAGATCGGCGATAAGATCACAAAACATGTGATAAGGCGCGTCAGCAGCAGGGAATTAACACCTGCTCTTACCTGGTATTAAGTCGGACGATAACTTGCACCAGAAATGGGAGCCCAGGCCACAGCCACACCAGAAGAACAACAGATGCCATGGAGCTACTGATCATGCAGCTCGGTGCCCCAAGAGGACCACAACACCCACCGCCACATAGCAGAATGTGGGAAGAGGTGGGACCCAGGCATGTGCGAAGGAGGCAAGTGACCCATGAATGAGAATGTACACAATGCCAAGTGTGGCGTGGATGTGCTGGACAGACTAGAGTATGCAGACCACAGACATTTCCATGTTGACATACACTGCTGGTGTTTGGAGTGTGGTGGACAGTGGACGCAACCATGTTACCTCAGCCAGTGGGGAAGATCGCGGAAATGTAGCTTGTTACGTCCCCCCCTGTAAGCGTGAGCGGAGTAGCCTGGCCCAGCGTACGACAGGCTAGCGTAGGGGTGTGAATAAAAAGCATGTTGCTCTGGGCGTGGTTCACTTCTGGAATGGCCAACGTGTCTGCCAGGGCGGCGCCTCTCACCCCGCCACAAGGCCGATGCCGTGAGCGGTGGTGCCTGCGATGCTGTGCGCCTGCTGCACCCCAGGCCGCTGGTCCCAAGACCCATCTTGGCCGCCCCTGTGCAACCTGGCCTCACTGCTCATCTGCCGACACCGGTGTGTGTCAAAGAGGGCCTACCACGTGCCAGTGCAAGCTCCAAGCCCGAGGCCCACGACCTAAGCAGCCTCCTCAGACCATCGCTAGCCTCCGCGACACAGGCCCCCAGCACTCCTTTCTCGTTGACGTACTCCACCGCTGCCTCCGGCCTACACTGCTGTCTAGTAGGTCCCACATTTGGAACTGAGTCTTGATATCAGGATGGCCAAGTTCATATCATCGTACGCAAGGAGAGGAGTAAGAGGAAGACGCGGTTCAGTCCGGAGGAAAAAAGGATCATCGTTATGGAGGTGATCGAACACTATTAACAACTGCTCTGGTGCCACCAACTCTGTGCATCGCAAGCCAACAACACGTGGCTGTGGGCCCCTGCTGACCGCTGCCTCCAGCCTACACTGCGGTGAAGTAGGTCACACATTTGGAACTGAGTCTTGATTTCTTTATGGCAGAGTTTATACTATTGTACAGGCCTCATCGCAGACTGCATCCCCTTTCAGCTCTGGTACCACTAACTCTGTGCCCCGAAATTCATGGACACTCTCTGGTTGAACTTTGGTGGTGTCTGAGTATATGGCCTGGGGGTTGTCTTCATCATCATGTAGCTGATACTGACTTGGTGTTAAAAATTAGTCTGTAGCATTCATCTCCTCCATATTGCCTGTTTCTGCTTGGTTCTGCCCTCTGCATCATGCCCTGGAAGAACACCTTCCACTGTCCCCCAAAACACTCGGCGACATTCACCTTCGATATCGCCGAGGACCCACTCAGCTCTCGTGGCCCTACCTCAGTGCACCGCAAGTCATCGTCCCGTGGCAGTGTGCCTGTGCCGGCAGCAGAGCATCCGGGGCCTCTAACTCTGTGCAGCTCAAGTCATGGACCCTGTTTGATTGAATATTGGATGGCCTGGGGGTCATCAATGCCATGTGTCTGTGGCCCTCCGCTGACCGCTGCCTCCAGCCTCAACAGCGGTCCACCAGGGCTCACACATCAAATCGAGTCCTAACCTGCCCAGACGATGCATCACCGCTGGCTGCACATGCCACCACCGCCAAGACCACCTCCAACCAACAACTGCCAGAGTCAAAAGAGTCTTACAGCCAGACTATCAGAGTTGCTCACACCTGTCTTGGATGCCATCATCAGCTTGATACCCTGCTCAGCTCTGCAGGTGCCACTAACTCAGTGCACCACCACTCATGGACCCTTTCTGATTGAGTTTTGTGCTGTGGACAGCTCACGCAACAATGTTACCTCAGGCAGTGGGGAAGACCTGGGACGACGATGAGGAAGTTGAGGCAGGTGTAACACACACCACTGCAGTTGCAGCAGGAATATCCCGAAGGGACACAATCCTAGACAATTTCTTCACATGAGCACGCACAGCTCTGGTGCCCCTACCTCAGTGCACTGCAACTCACGGACCCTTCTGATTGAATATTGGGTGACCTCTGTACTTGCCTCGGCTACCACCATGATGCTTCGCAGTTCTTTGTGTTATGTTGGTGTTTTCTGTTTCCGCTTTAATAGTGATCACTATTTAAGTTGTTGCCAGCACCAACCACTCCCTGAGGGCTGGCTCACACTCACCCCACACCCATCCAGCAAAGGCGTCGCTGGTTAGGTGACCCTGGTAATAAAAGGTGGCTGGGCGCACGTGCCCGTAGCCAGTTCAACTAACTATCAAAGTGTGTCCCTGTGCTCCTTACCACATTACATTGTGCTGTGTACAGCGAACGCAACCATGTCACCTCAGGCAGTGGGTAAGACCTTGGACATGTAGCTTTGTCATCCCCCCCTTTATACGTAAGAGGAGTGGACAGGGCTGGCATACGCAAGTACAGTGTAGGGGTGTGAATGATTATCCCGGGGCTCTAGGCGTGGTTCAGTACTGGAAATGTGCAAATGCGTGTGTCTCTGTCGCAGTCTGGGTGTCCGTTGGGGAGTGCAAGTGGTCCCTGATGGGAGTTAGACACCCACGTATGTGATCTAGCTCAGCTGCCACGAGGTCGAACCCCATCCGCACCTGTTCAGCCACCTCCTTCTGGCAATCTAACACCTGGCGTTGGAATGCGATGTGTACTTCGGTGAGGTGCTGGGATCCCCAACTCCTGGCACCGTATCCTGACTGATGACTGTGGTCACCATTTTCTCCATGTCATCCAGCTCCTGGTGTGCCGCTGGACCCCCACCTCCAATCTGCGTTGCTGCTTTCATGTTGGCATCGAGTTTCTTCTTGGTTTTGACTTTCACATCATTCCAGCACCTCTTGACCTCTTCCATTGTCCTCCTCGACGCTGCAACTGCATTCACATGGTCCAAGATGGTCTGCCATATTTGCGTCTTTATTGCCATTGACACGTTGGAGGTGATGAACAGTTGTTGGTAGTATTCTATCACCTCCGTAACGATGATCCTGTTTTCATGCGGACTGAACCGCGTCTTCCTCTTCCTCTTCTCCTTGGCCTTCCCCGACCCCGAGGTTCCTTGCTGGTCATCTGTGGGGCTTGTGGGGTTTGCGTTGTCCTCTGCACTCAATCCGGGTGCATCCATGGGGCTACGCAGTTTATTTAATTTATTTATTTTTGTTCTGCTTTTATAGTGCATTTTCCCGCATGACGCGTGGAAATTGCAGGCCTGTCGCTGGTTATCGCTGATTTTTGTATCGTGATTTGGGGCATTACAACTTTTTTCGCATTTGTGTTTCTCCTTTTTTCGGCGTAGCGTTAATTTTAACGCACCCATTTGGCGTGTTATCGTGAGACTATCGCATGGTGCCCCCGGGTTGAGAATACAACGTTAATACGGTGTTATTTTCCCGCGATAGACGTCGATGTGCAAAGTTGCGTTAAGCTAATTTTGCGATAATTATCACATGTTCTTGAGATTATCCCCCTCTGTGTTTACACCGTACTGAAGCGCTGATAAGCAGTCCATCAAAATAGCTGTGGCAAGCCTAGTCTCCCATGCCATCTACATTCAATGGAGGTACCCGCAGTCCTAACATGGCCTTGCTCATGAATACTTTAGAGGTAGGTCTGATTGCGACTCACTCCAAATGGTGAACAGACTTATTAGTACATAGGTTGGTTCGCAAAATTAGACTCAATTTGCAGAAAGTCAGTGTGTTATCTATGACCACTTCTTGTGAATCAATTCTTTGTACATCGGGTCCCAAATCACTGAGGTGTTAGAAAATTGTAAATGTTTTGAGACCAGAGAACATTGATGTATGTCATAGTGATTCTGTATTTGGAAGGGACAGCCACAACACGTTCCTACCAGGTTCAAGATAGGTATCGATATGGAAAAAAATTGGGTTTACAACAATGCTGAATTAGAGCAAAGAAACTATAAAAGTACTTAATACATCAGACACCATGTCCACAACAGAAAGTGGGCCTTCCCTAAATCTCTGTGAGTTTCTTGGTAGATGTGGTCAAGCACCCAAAGCATAATTCAAGGGAAGAATATGCTTCAAATATAAGTGCAATAAGAACAATTGATAGACAGAATGCAGAACAATGTCATACATTCACCCCAGTACAGAAATGTGGGCCTAAATCCATTGTTTTTTGCTCCACATGCCATTCCAGTTCGAACCCAGCCATATACAAATCTGTCTTGACCCTGAGTCCAATGGGAACAGTCCAGCCCGAACTGCCAGGCCAGCTCCTCCCTGGACTATAAACCAGCATCCTAGGACTGGTTTCGAGGGTTCACCCCTCATCAGCCATGATAGCTTGACTCCAGTGGCATGGAAAGCACGGGACCCACATCTGGGCATACCCTTCCCACTCGGGGGGACAAATGCAAAAAGAACAATTGATGGACAGAATGCAGAATAATGTCATACATTCACCCCAGTACAGAGATCTGGGCCTAAATCCATAAGGGCAGATTTACAAGCCCCTTGCGCCTCATTTGCGCAAGGGGCTTGCGCAAATGACACAGCGGCGGCGTAAACCTTGCGCCCTATTTACAATGTGACGTATCTAGGGAGATGTTTCACGTTGTAAAGCCCTGCGTCACATGAAACCTGCGTCAGGTTTCATGTGGGTGTTACAGGGCAGGGTGGGCGTTCACTCGCAGGTACGCCTCGTAAACGTGACGTAGTGAAATCTACAAGATTTCACGAAGTCGCTTTTACGGCCATGCTGCGTCAAAGCCCTGCATCTGCTTGAAGCAGACGCAAGGAGTGACGCAGCATGTTAGGCATAGGGCACCCCCGAGCCTTGCTGGAGCCGCGTCGCGCTAGCGACGTGACTCCAGCAATGCGCCGCCTTTACGACGGGGGATGCGACACGCAGCTCCCCATCCGTGCGCCACGGCGCGCCGCATTGTAAATGCGGCGCATCAGTGGTGGCACACGGGTGGTTTTGCCTGTCGCAAGTGTTCTGGAGCATCCCTGCTGATTTGCAGAGATGCACCAGACCTTGTAAATATGCCCCATAGTTATTTCGCTCCCCAAGCCATTCCAGTTCGACCCCAGCCATATGCAAATCAGTCCTGACCCTGCGCCCAATGGGAACAGTCCAACTCAAACTGCCAGGCCATTTCTTCACTGGACAGGAAACAAGCATCCTAGGACCGGCTTAGGTGTTTCACCCCTCATCAGCCAGGATAGATTGATTCCAGTGGCATGGAGAGCACGAGACGGGTGAATGTTTGCATTGTTCAGCATTCAGTCCATCTTTGGTCCTTTTGCATTTGTCGCCCATAGTGGAAAAGGTATGTCGCCCAGACTTGGGTCCCGTGCTCACTGCGCCACTTGATTCAAGCTAGACTAGCTGATGAGGGGTGATGCCCTGAAACTGGTTCCATAATGCTTGTTTCCAGTCCAGGGAGGACCTGGCTTGGCAGTTTGGGCTGGACTGTTCCCTTGAGGTAGTAAAATTTATTTTTACTGATTGAAAAACGATGAAAGCTAAACAAGCTCCATACAAAGCTCTATACAAATAAAAGGAAGGCCTGCCAAATTCCCACAAGTGCATAATATACAATGTTTTGGCGTTTGTCATCTCCATTATCCAAAATACAACATTTGCGAGTCAACTCTATAATACCAAGCGACCCGGAAGTAGAATGCAAATGAAAAAATGGAGATCAGAACACAGGCAGAGGGGCCGCACTGTCTAGAAACAAGTAAGACTGCAGTGAATTTCATTAGCTTAACTTCAGAACTGTTTTGGAAAAAGACATGCTAGAAGCTGACGTTCCGTCTTTTTTTTTTTAAGTTCAGAAAAAGTTTTATTAATAGAAAAAGGGTGTCAATACATAGTTCACAATATTAAATGCACATCATACAAGAGAAATTATTTCAATAAAATTGCTTCAATAAATTGTGAGAATCGGGCTCAAGAATAAAAATAAAAAGAATAAAATGGTACACATAAATCAAGAAAAATAGTGGAATACCAAAGATGTTAAGAACGTTTAGAGGGTTCAAGGGGGTTTTAAGACTTATTGTTGAATTGGTTGCAATCGGATAAAGCGACTAGCACATGTGTCAAGATATATTGTCCATAAATCCAGTCGTTTCGTTGCCATGTGTGAAGGATATACAAAAGAAGTATCCAACCTGCGGTTATGGCAAACGGTATACCACCATGCCCTATAAGAGATTTTAGAAAAGTCTTTCCAATTAGCTGTAATCTGCTGGAATGCGACTGCTAGTAACAAATCAATAATTTTAACATTAAGCGTAGCATTTTTCCAACAAGATGAAAGACTTCTTAAGAAAACATGAGTATAAGAAAATTAAATTCTAGTTCCAAAAATCGAGTTGATTTGGGACCAAACTTGTTTCAAAAAATCGTCTACAGTACTACAAGCAAATAACATGTGGAATAGATCCGCGTTTGGGGAGGAGCATGTCCAACAAGCATTTGGTATAGTCATGCATTTTTTGCTTAAATCAAACGGTGTTAAAAATAGTCTGTTATAAACAAAAATCAGTGTCTGTGTTATATTAGCTGCTCTGGATGACTTGCGAATCTTGGTCCATATAGTATTCCATAGGGATACTGGCCAAGATATTGCAAAATCACGTTCCCATGTTTCTTCCACTTTGGATTTCTGCCTGACGATACCATTACTATGTAGATAACTGTATAAGGTAGAGGCTTTGGGTGTGGATAGTAGTGAGGTGTGAAGTTGTAAAGAAGAGTTTGGGATAATGGAGGAAGTAAGTGTAGCAGATAATTGGGTGTGTGTCTCCATTACAGCTTTCTTAAGTAGGAGGTATTTGTGAATAAATGAGGCGGGTAAATTTAATGATTGACTAAGTGAGGGAAAGGGTATAAAATCAGACTGTGAGAATAACTGTTGTATCCAAATTAATCCTCTCTGATACCAAGTCTTCCAATAGAATGGTTTATTCCTAATAAGTAGATTTTTGTTATGCCAAATTGTAGAGTTGAGAAAGGAATCTATGGTACTGTGAGGAGAGAGGGTTGAGGATAGCAGGAGTTTAGATGTCCGTTTGATTATGGGAGTGGATAAGGATTGTGGTTTAGGTGAAAAGGATAGGAATTCCTCAAAGGAAAAGGGGGACAAAAAAAGTCGTTCAATTGTAGTCCATAAATGACAATCAGCTGTGGGATCGCAAAACCAAAGGGAGGCTAGACGTAAAAGGAATGCTTTTTGGTACGTTGGAAAATCAGGAAAGTTAACTCCACCTTCCGACTTAGGACTTATCAATTTGAATAAAGACATTCTGGATTTTTTGTTATTCCACAAGAAGGAAGAGAGGATGGAGTTAATCTTCTTAAATTTAGTAGGAATAGGGACCGGGATATTAGAGATAGTGTATATGATTATTAGAGACAACATCATCTTTATAGTATCAAGACGGCCCCACCATGATAAATAAAGGGCGTGCCATTTAGCGGTTAGGTCTGACATCTTTTGTATACATTTAATCATGCAGAGTGATACCGTATCTGAAATTGAAGAAGTGACATGCAATCCTAGATACTTAATATGAGTAGGACTCCACATGAAATTAGAGGCACTAAAATCTGGTTTGAAGGTATGCTTTGTTAAGGGTAGGATCTCGCATTTGCCATTGTTTAATTTATAACCAGAAATGTTGGAGTACGTATGTACTTCTGCTAGGAAAGTGGGAATTGAGTCGCTTGGTTTAGACATGAAAGGCAAGATATCGTCAGCATAAGCTGCAAGTTTGATGTGGGAATTTAATGTTTGAAAGCCGTGTTTATTTGGATTCTGGCGTAATTTAGAGAGGAAAGGTTCCAAAGCCAAGTTAAAAAGGAAAGGGGAAAGAGGGCATCCTTGGCGTACACCTCTTCCTAAATAAAAAAATTGAGATATTAAACCATTGGCACAGACAGCCGCTCGGGGGTTAGAGTAAAGGAGGGAAATTAAAGATGTAAATTTGGGGCCAAAACCAAACCATTTGAGGGCGTAAAATAAATAGGTCCATTCTACTTTATCAAACGCCTTTTCTGCATCTAATGCAATCGCTACTAGGGGTTGTTTTAAGTGGGAAGACTTGGATAGAACATTAAAAAGGAGTCGCGTGTTATCAGTTATGAATCAGCCTTTGACAAATCCAGATTGTTCTTTCCCCAGCAAATCTGGTAAGTAGGAATCTAATTGTGTAGCTAATGCGTTGGAAAACTTTTTGCAATCAATATTGACCAATGATATGGGCCTATAATTCTTACAATATTTTACCTTCTTTGGGAATAAGGCATATGTGTGCTTCCGGAAAGGAGCCCGAAGAGCCACCTAATGTACTAAAAGAGTTTATTATAGAGTACAGTTTGGGTAATACAAGTTTAGAAAAATGTAGATAAAATTTGACCGTGAAACCATCTGGTCCTGGTGCTTTGTCTTTTTTAAGGTGTTGGAGGACGTTTATTAATTCTTGCTGTGTTAAGTCTAACCTAAAGGAAGAAAGGGCCGGAGGAGAATGTTGAGGTTTTTGAATGCTAGAGAAAAAGTGGAATAGGGAGGTCTGTAGGTTGTGTTTCAGAGGCATATAATGACTTGTAAAAAAAAGAAAATTCATTCAAAATATCAACATCTTTGTATTTTAAGTTTGAATTTGTATCATAGATAGATTCAATAATTAGTTTATTTTGTCTAACTTTCAAGTAATTGGCCAGAATTTTCCCAGCTTTATTTTTGCCCCCATAAACTTTTGTGCTGGATTTTAACAAATATAATGAGGCATCATCTGTAGATTTCTTATTAAATTGCATCTTGGCATTAATGAGGGCTGTTAAACAATCTTTCGAATGTGAGGTGTAGTAAGAGTGCTCCAGTCTCTTAATATCTTGAAGGATGTCCCTTGTCAACTTACGGGCAATTTTTCATTTTTTTGGAACAAAGCCAATTATGAAATCTCTTGCTGAGGCTTTAAATGCATCCCACAGAGTGGAAAAGGGCATGGATTGAGTTTGATTTATCTCAAAGAACTCATTAAAGAATGTAATAAAGGAGGCAGTAAACTTTGGATCCAAGAGAAGGGAATTATTAAAGCGCCACCTTCTAGGACCTGCAGCATTAGGTAAGATGTCAAGGTTCATTGAAACAGGGGCATGATCTGACAATTAAATGGGACCAATCTCTGCATTAGTAAGTGTTTGCGCAATATTATGGGAGACAAACATATGATCAATCCTTGATTGAGATTGATGGGATGGGGAGTAAAAAGTAAATTCTCTAGTGGTCGGATTACAGAGACGCCAGGTGTCAACGAGTTTGTGCTGTGTGATAGTGTGAACAAAGGACTTATGGGGTTTGTTAGGGACGTAAGTGACTTTGGAATTCCTATCAATGAATGGATCGAAAATCTGATTGCAGTCGCCTGCTAGAATAAAGTTATCATCTATACAGTGAGTAATTTGCTTGGCCAACATGGGCCAGAAGGAGGGATCGCCTCCTGTAGGGGCATAAGCGTTTAGAAGAGAGACTGGAACACCCTTTAGAGACAGCTTAACATTCAACCATCACCGGTTAGTATGTGATTCTTGAGATAAAAATGAGAGTGAAAGGGATTTACGACACAGTATCATTACTCCGTTACGTTTACCATCGCCTGGGGAGGAGAAAACGTCACCTACCCAACCTTTTTTTAGTTTTAATGATTCAACATCCGAGAGGTGAGTTTCTTGCAGGAATACAATATCAGCCTCCAGTTTGGCTAGGTGGGATAGGACTGTTTGTCACTTAATGGGGGAATTCAGACCCCTGACGTTCCACGTAATAAACTTTAATGACATAAGTTATTAGAAATAAATTGATCTAGAAATATGAAATGAAAACCCAATTTATTGCAAAAAGAGTGAAAAATGTACGGGAAGAAGAGAAGAGAAATAATAATTGAATCAATGTCACAGTAAAGAAGGATGTGAAAACCAGGTAAGAAAACAGATTGAGAAGGGCCATAGGAAAGAAGGAAGAGAACGACACCCAGAAAGAAGATAAGGAGAATATGTAGGAAGGAAAAGAAGACAACAGTTAAGGACAGAAGTAGAATAGGAATATAAGAAGATAACATACCTACATAAAGAGAGGTCGGGGAAACAGGATCAGGGGAACACGTGGAGGAGGGTGGAACTACATGAAACAGGCGACATGTCCAGGGTCAGCCAGACGGAGAACCAGGAAGATGACACAAAACAAGGGTATAAAATCTGCGGAGATGAGAAACAAAAATAGTTAGGAAAAAATGCAGGAAGGAATGTCAACGGGAGTAACCAAAGATGACAATGAATATAATTGCAAACATTTTCAGCTTAGTAAAACCATTAAATGTGATAAATGCTGGAAAAGCTTAAATAAAGCAACTCATGAAATCTCAAACATTGTAAAAGGAAAACGAAGCCAGGGGAAACACTTTGTTCTACTGAAGAGACCCTTGTTTCAAGTTGGGACCAATTACCCATTAAAATTTGCAGTTTAGTGTTGATCTCTTCCATGAAGGGTCTAAGAGCTCTAATTTCCTCCAGTAGTAGCTCCATAGAAACTGGCGAGGTTGAATTAGGTGGGGAGGGAGGGTCCTTTTTTAGCCCTATGGTATTGGACTTCCCTAAGGCTGCAGAAGAGGAATGCATTGTTGTCCCTAAGCTCTAAGGAGAAGACGCTAAAGAGTCCTCCAGTCTGGAGAATTCGGAGAAGATCTTTGAATTCTTTACAAATATGTGCTTAGTTTTAAGAGATGAGGAGTGCAACGCTTTAATTCTGCCCATAAATTGCGCTCAGAACACTTCTGAGAGAAATATACGGAAGATGATGCACTATGGAAGAACAGTTATGAAAGAGGAGACATTTCCATGAGAAAAAAGGAATAATTCAGCAACACATGAATGAGGTGTCAAAATTAAAGCATGAAGGATCATCTGAACAGTACATGTGTTGAAGCAAGTTGAAACCTCTCTTCAAAAATGGGAATGAGAATTGAATGAGAGCTGCACGTTGTGGGAGCGTAATGGTGGTTACTTTGTGGTTGCACTGCACATTGCGATAAGTATGCATAAGCAGGATTCAGTAAGTGAAATGCAATGCTGTACAATAGGACTCCAATGCAAAAACAAGAATATTCCAGTCCTGGATACACTCGAGATTTAGGAAAGCATATATTGTAATTGTGACAGC
Source organism: Triturus cristatus (assembly GCF_964204655.1). Classification (NCBI taxonomy): domain Eukaryota; kingdom Metazoa; phylum Chordata; class Amphibia; order Caudata; family Salamandridae; genus Triturus; species Triturus cristatus. The sequence goes on along the minus strand of NC_140587.1, from coordinate 942,628,221 downwards.
ATTTCTGTAGAAACGTTATAGAGGGTCTTTGTTAGTCACAAAATGGCTTCCCCTCACAGTACAGTGTAAGTGCTTCAGCAAAAATTAGTGAGTGGGACACATCATTAAAAGTCCCATCTGCAGTGTGAAAATCATCAAACTTATAGTCCTGGGCATATTTAGGATGCTTATTGGCAAATATATATGTTGAGGCTTTGTTGTGGCAATTTATGAGAAAGCGAGCGAAAAAACAAAATGGCGGCCGCGGTGAAACGGAGCCGCAAGAGAACTTACTGCCGTAAATAAGTCCTTGAAAGCATCGCGTGTAAGCTTGCCGATGCCTTCAAAAGTTGCCCTGAGCCTTCATAAGTCCGCGTTCGTCTCCAAACATCGCGGAGCACTTCCTGAAGTGGTGAAGTCTTCCGAGCGTACCGGAGCTTCACCTGAGTGCCGCCATATCTCTCGGGCGCCAAGCCACGCCCCGACGTTCCGTCTTTTAATTTACAGATTGACTTTAAAAGCTGCCCTGTTATGAGACAACACGCACACATAAAAAGTAAGCCTGCATTTTACTTTACAACTTGCAAATAAATCGACCTTCACACTTCATACTAAATAAATCATTCTGGTCATTCACAAAGAGCTCATTTAACAAGGATTCGAAAACTAGCAAGCCAGCTGACAGTAAAGAAGTTGTGAAAATAAGCACACTTCCCAGCCCATTGCAAGTAAGTGCCTTCCTCATTATTCAGGCAACAAAGTGACAAATATACTACTTACTTAGAAATCAACAGGAGTTCCAATTAATTTTACAGATAGTATCTTTTGTCTATCTTCCGGCCACCGAGCCAACACAGATAACACATCTCTGTCGTCCAGGTATTTTATATCATTAACATTGGCAATCATGTAGTACATGGAAGGTTTAGAGATCTTTTTACTAATTTACACTCCCTTTATCCCTATAGAAACCAGTCCATACCCTGAAGAGAGTCCCATAAAAAATACTGGGAATCGAAACGCGTTGGTACTTTACAGCGCGGGGACCTATTTAATGGAATTAAGTTTGCCCTAGTAGATATGTTGTATAAATTCCTAACTACTAGGCACAATGTTTTCTTTCCCCCGTGTATAGCAGCACTGAACAGTTGGAAGACCATTTGAATGCAAAATATTGTCGACTTGCTGCTTTTGTTCTATGAACTGTGACTGGTGTTGCATCATATTCACTAATTGTTTGTTTGTTTGTTACAATGGTTTAGGCGCAAAGTTGATTTTAGTGCTCTTTCACTTTTTGTTATATGGTTAGTTTCAATGTGCACTAATTGATGCGTAGCCATGCTTGTCTGACTTATGATATAAATTGGATACAATTTATTTAAACAAAAGAACGACTTTGCAAATAAATGCATAAAGTCCATATTAATTAAGTTTATGGGCTCAAATCTGTTTAATTGCTTTATCAGCACAAAAATACGACCTGTTAAGACAAACTCTTCTTCCAGTCTAATATTAAGGCCGTATCCTTCCGATTAGGACCAAACCCCTTCCTGCTATAATCTTTCTAAAAGTGGCATTTTTAAAATTGTAATTAAAAATCTGACTTTGCCATATGAGGGAGTTTCCCATTATAATCATTATCCCAAAGATGCCAAACACAAACTGCATACCTGTTCCCATTTGGAATGTACAGCTTATTAAATGTAATATGGTAACACCGATGTTATCCTATGGGAGATATAGGTCTTGTAGTGAAAAACGAATTTAAGAGCATGTAAAACTTAGAAGTACATGTCCAACTTTTTTAATATACTGCACCCTGCCTCGGGCCTACCTGGGGTGATTTATATGTATTAAAAAGGAAGGATTGGGCCTGGCAAAAGATTTATTTTGCCAGGTCGAAATGGCATTTTAAAACTTAACACACAGGCTGCAATGGCAGAACTTAGACATGTTTAAAGGGCTACTTGAGTTGGTGGCACAATCAGTGCTACAGGCCAACTAGTAGTATTTAATTTTCAGGCCCTGGGCACAGGTATTGACACTTTACTAGGGACTTGCAAGTTAATTAAACTATGCTAATTGAGTATGAGCCAATTCTGCCATGAGAGAGCATAAGCACTTTATCACTGGACTAGCATCGGTAAAGTCCTAAAAGCCTACAAAAACAGGTTCAGAAACCATGAGGGTGAAAGCAAATGTTTGGAAATGACCCTGCAGAAAGGGCCAAGTCAGCAACATTTACCACAAAACTTCAAATTGTAATATGTGAAGCAGTGGAATCACCAGGGAGGGGGGCGTGGCACACACGCACGCACACATACACATTCACTCACACCCATGCATTCACACACACACTCACACCCATGCATTCACACACACACACGTACACACACCCATTCACAACACTCACTCACAAAAACACATATTCATACATACACACATGCACACACCAAACATCAGAAACCCATAAAACTAACTTTGACTGCAGCTCTCTCCGAGAGGGAAGCCTCGGAGATCCCAGGACAGTTGGGACTGCTGCCTTCCCTCATTGGCTAGCCTTAGGTCAGCCAATGAGGGATGACAGCAGTCCCACACTAGTCAAAGAGTGGGATTGGGTCAGTGAGACTGCTGACCCAACCCCACTCTGTGAAGAGCTGTCACAGATTGACACTTGGCCCTGGTTACTTCAGTGCTTAAAACTGTAGCGCCGAGGTCCTAGGCAATCAGTGACGCTTCCCCTCATCATGAGGGGAAGGGCCTTGACGCACTTTTGCCTGGCTGAGGAGGTCACACCCAAAGGGCTGTTAAATACTCAGCCTAGTAAAGTTCAGCTCAGACAGCCAGGAGCATGCACATTAAGCGCATGTATAGATCCTGGCTGACAGATCTGAACAATAATAGTGTTTGTCAGAATATTCTTTGTTCAGCCTGAAAGACACATTTCTTTCCTGGAAGAAGGTGAAGGGCCTGAAACCTCAGCCCATACAGAGGGACTGCTGCTCATGTGCAGTAGTAGTAGTTACCGCACATATCACAATTTATCAGCCCACTCCTAATGAGGTCCTTTTAATTTTAGGGTTTCATTATGAATAGCCATTTATTTGGTGCAGGGATACTTATCCCCACACCAAATATTGGGCTTTACAAGTTACTGACTTGGGAATGAGGAATAACATGTCGTCCCCTGGGAATAGGGAGCAACATGTGGTCCCAGTAAAATGAGATCTTTTCTCATATGTAATTCCCAATTCCAGGCCGAATACAGGCCCCCTTTTACCGCTGTTATTTACCACCGGCTTAATGAAATATAGAGTGAGCTGTAAGCCAAGAGCAGGGGGCAGGGCAATAGGGAGAGGGCACAGGGGGCTTGAAATTGATAGTAGAGCATTGGCTGCTCCCTCCTTAGAGCAGGAAGGAGGCAGGGAGGGGCTGGACTGTCTGCAGTCCCTGCCTGGAGAACACTGTCCCAACAGGTGAAGATACCCTGATAAAATAAGGTCTGATGTTTCTGAACCCGGAATTACCAAATCCAGAATACCTGGACTACCTGGACCACTGTGATGGGGTTGCACACTATCCCCTCTGGGTATAGTGTTCCAGCCAACTCGTAATGAGACCCTAAGTGCAAATATTTCAGGAGTCGGGAAAATCACATTTTAGTCTACTTTACTGTTTATTTTTAGTTGACCACCAAAGGTATCATGTGAACAAAATGTTGAATGGTCGTTTTTAATTATAGACATAGTAAGTGATAAAAATATTTTCTGATAGTAAATTTTATTTTTGGAGGATTTTTAAAATGTTGAGTGATAGTGCTGCAGCGTGGAGTACAAAATCCCTTCCTCCGTCACAGACCAAAGATTTCACAAACATACACTATCCATACATTCGCTGGTGGGGCCCATAACACCAACATTCACTCACCATCAATCTGTGTTCCTCGGGGGGCGATTATCTTCCAAACGCTGTCATGAAAGGAATTACCTTTTTACCCTAATTAGCAACAAATCTACGCAACCTTCTGATACTCATTAGGCCCTGAACTTCACCTTTAGTATTCCTCTCATAAATCGGGATGGATCAGTTAGTTGCAGGTTTAGGTTGACTTTCAATTCTCTAATTTACCTTTTCATTAATACATTTTCAATGAATAAACAACCCAACTCATTCTGTAGTTAAACAATTCAATCTTTATCTAATTAATGCAAATTAAATCATTCATTTAATCAAATCGCCAATCATATTTACCTATTCTAGCTAATTGTCGTCCTCTAAGTCAAATCTGGTATTCTCGCAAATCTATGCCCCTCAAATTTAATAATTTCAGTTCATCAGGAGTTTGGGCATTAATTCAGTCCGTCAAAGATTCAGGGAAACAGCTGTCCTGCAGCGTCACCGTCCTCTCCGTCAGCATAATGTCAGGAAATCGAGAAAAGCCAAAACGAACCCGCACCAACCTCTCTATTCTACCATAATTTATAGTAAAAATCATTGACAAATTGTAACAAGTATGGGTTTTCAGCTCCTCTGATTGGACAATTGAAAATCGTCTGACAGGGTTCTCCCAAAATAATGTCTCTTAGATCATCAGTCTTGCTTGTTCCGGTTTTAAAGGCGTCTTATTGTTCTTTCTGAAAAGCTGGCTTGCTTCCCAGGGTGACCTTGGTGGGTACAGTCTGGTTAGGGTCATGACGAGGCCACTGTAGCTGGCGCAGGCGCACTTCACCCAAACCTCGTGTAGCGTCGACGGTCAGGTTAGATACCAGAGGCAGCCATTTTGTGGTAGGCCCAAATGGTCAACTTAAGCAAAAGAAACACAAAACGTAATTAATACATAGAAATAATTAATAAAATGTTAAGCGGTTTATACTTACAAAATAAAGCACAAATCACAAATATATCACAAAAGCAACATATATCATGCAATATTCTAATTGTCTATCATTAGTATGCGTACATAATTTAGTTTACGATTTAATAAAGTCATGCAAAGCAATCCCACGTGTATTTCAGTCATTAATAAGGTTGATTAATAATTTCCACTTCAATCAATTAGTTTGATTATAATTAAATAATTAATCTAATTAGCATAAATATGCAGAATGGGAAGGGTATACAACATTTTTGCATTACCCGCTCCAGCAATAGCTCTTTAATGAAAATCTACGAAATCCAAAATGGAATGGCGTTGTGTAACCTTAAAGTCATACCACAGGATTATTGATTAGAAAGCAATTGATTATGAAAAAGTAATAAAATACGAATTAGAGCACTGCATGTTATAAAAAGCGCCTAATGGAACTGGAAGTTGTTTTTCCACACAGAATGTTGGGAGTATTGACCTCGTCACAGATAGGACTATTGAGTATTTTGTTGGGCGCGCCGCTCCTGTGCCAAGGCTTCCCCTATGCTAAATTTCCCCTTGATGCTTATTACCTTCCAAGGTAAGGTCTGTTCAGAGGTCACTGGTGCGAGCCATTGCGACAGGGCTCACAATAGTAATCATTGCACTACTATTGTGCCAGGGCTATGGCTGATCTTGTGGCTGAACTTTGTATGATTATGTTACGATTATCAAGGCAGAGAGGCAATAGTTTTGGAGTTACGGTGACTAGTATTGGATCGTTGGCAGGGCCAGACTGGCCGTAGCGTGCACCGGGCATTTCCCCGGTGGGCCGCCAGGGTGGGGGCTGATCATGGGACCCTGGGGGTCGTTTCTGTTACCAGGGGCCGGCAATTTTGGCCCCAGGTAACAAAATCAGATGAAACTGGCCCTTGCAAACAGCTCAGCCGTGCCCCCTCAGCCCCCACAGGGGGGCTGGCCGAGCAGTTTGCTAGGGCCGGTTTCAGTTCCCAGTCCAGCCCTGATTGTTGGCAGTATTGATTGCTTGCCCTTAAAGGGCAAACCCCTATGCCCACAACTATGAAATATATTTAAGTAAGATAGAGTAAGCAATTATCAAAAATAATGATAAAAATGTGGTTTGATATTCCTTGAGTAAAAATGCGGTGAGAGATTATGTGTCTATCGTCAAATGCGTTGATTTCAATGTAGTTGAAAACAATTGAAAGCCTCGTATTGCGAGGTAGTAGAGAGCTTCCTCAGGAGCCAAAAGGACCTCACAGTCAAGGTGGCAAAACGAAACTAAGAACATTTGTTTATTAAGGGGTTCAAAGATGCATAAAATGCCTTCCAAGTCTGTGGATTTTGTGAGCCTGCTTTGTACATGCACTATACTTTGTACTTCTAAATGGGTGAAAGACTTGTCTCCCAATTTCCATACTGCGTACAACACTTCTCTGCCCTGGGCTTTAGTCCAGAGTGTGTGCCTCTGCTCAGTTACTCTGCTTCCAGACTATTTGACTCCTCTTTCTAGTCTATATAGTTCTGTAGATGTCATTATTTGAAATCAACATTAGATCCTAATCCACAAGGTTGCGTTCAGTGGATGTCATTAGCTCTGGGGGCCTACCTTACCCAAAACTATGCATCAACCACGCCAGTTTGATGTATGGGCCCTATCACACACATTGTGCACTTACCTGCAACAATATCTGCAGCCCAGCTGGATTCACTGTGACGTTGGGGTCATGGATATCAAGGCAGTCACTGAGAGTGTGGCGGAAGGGGAGAACAGCAATACACAGGTGATATACCACCCCCAAACTTTCAGTCACATTGAGCAGTGGTGGAATTCGATGACTGATGTACAGCTGGTTCTGCTGTCACAAACCACTTCCTTGCAGCCTAATCACCATATGGCTGCTGCGGGTATTGAGTCGTAAGGGCCACCCAATTTATGGTGGTAGCACTGAAACATATGTTTCCTCCCAAAGCGCTAAAATCATCAATGTCAAAAGTTCTCTGTGTATGGCAGGAATAACATTTTTGTATTTTAGACCCCCCCACACACACACACACAAAAACACACACATTTCTTTCTGGAAAACAAAAAACAATGTTGATTGTTCATCATAATTTGGAAGCTGGTCAGCATAACATTTTAGCCCCAAGTGCTCCCATCAGTGGTAGACTTTTTGACAATATGACCCCCACCAAGGCAGTGGGATCTCTATCTCTTAAATATGTGAGAAATTTTGCACCGGTAGGCGGGAGAGTGGCCTCTGGTGTCATGATGGAATATTCGCGGAACACCCACAGAACTTGTAATGAGCTCCTCGGCTCTTCAGTTTTGGGAACAAGCCTCTGACACCATGAAAGCATCACTTTTGTCTTGGGCAGGACCCCCGTTCGTTGTGTAACTCAACTACCTTAGTTTAATCCTCCTAAAATGCATTGCCTACACAAAGAGAAAGTGAAAGAACGGCGATCCAACCATTTACAGTCGGAGCCCAGAACTCTCAAAACTGCCCCCACAGAACAACATCCTCCCTAGGACCTGTCATCATTTGGTTTATAATGAATTACCGGACAAGCACCATCATTGTTTTGTGGTCCTAAGCTACCCTCAAAAGGTGATTGGGCTTCTTATAGTGTTTATGGTATGTATAAATTCATTGTCCACACGTTCGTAAATGTACATTATTTTTTTCTGTAAAAATAGTTGTGACTTCACATAGGGCTTACTATGTGTAAATATGCTTGTTCCATCTGGTAACTGAGAAACATACCCTTAAGCGTCTTGTGTACTTGTCTTTAATTACTCGCTCTTACTACTTTTGGAATGTCAAGGGAGTGACTAAGGGGCATATCAGCAACACCCGGCGATAATTATCGCTCAGCGCTCTTAGCGTGAGGATAATTATCGCCGGGTAACGTGGATTTTTATCGGTGAGATAGCGTGCTATTAGCAACGCTTATCTCATCAGCGATAAAAATCCTCACGCTAACTGCCTAACGTGAGATTATCGCTGGAAACCCAGCGATAATCTCACACAATGTGGCGTTAGCTTGCTTATAGGGACTCACAAACTTAGCCATGATATCCATCTTCCATAGGATATCATGGCTAAGTCAGGCCTGAAGCAGGCCTAAGGAAAGTAGCGATAACAGGGGTTATTGCTACTTATCCTGACGCTATGCTTCATAGCATGGGGCTTGATGATAGGAGAAATGTCACTTAGCGTCATGTTAGGTCAGGAACGCCCACTTTGCATCTCATTAGAGGTGCAAAGCTGGGCGTAAAGAATCCCCACGCTAAAGCAAGGTTTCACGCGTTAGCGTGGCCTTGCTAATTAGGCGATAAAATTATCGCTGCTTTTCCGCCGAAAACGGCCGCAAAAGCAGCGATAATTTTTTATCGCCTGCTTGTAAATATGCCCCTTAGTTACCATGGGTCACCGGTGGTGAATGGCAGTACTCACCAAAGATGTAACATGGTTACAATGGGACACCGGTGGTAAATGGTTGTACTCACCACGGGTGTGCCTTATAACCACTGATTTGCCAAAGGAACCAGAGATAAGGCCTTACATCCATTGTTGCTGTTGATGTAACACGTTTGATGTTGCTCAGGTGCAACATGTGTTGCTTATTGGGCCCCAGCTGAGTTATCTTCTGTGCCACTGGTGCAACTTGGTTGCCTGGTTTGGTGCTGCCGAATGAGTCAGGAATTATGTACCAGTGTGGAGCTGACGCGGACTATACTGGCTATGGTAAGGTGGCCGTCTATCAGTGTGTGTTGGGAACAGTGTGATGGCATGTGTGAGCTTGCTTTCAAAGGATTTCTGTCTTTGGAACAGCATAGTTTTTGGTTGGTATAGTAGCAGAGGTAGATTGAAAAACTAGTGCATACTTTCCTTTGAAACATGTGCCCCATTTAACAGGACTAAAGCTTTCCAGCACCGCAGGCAAAGGGGCATCTATCAGATGCATTCAATATTTTAGCAGTGCACACTGGGACTTCCTATGTCACAAAAATAAATTAATTCAGACATCTGGTGTTTCCAGTGCCCTAGATATTTTGGACTGAAGCAATCGCCCTGTTTTCATTCAACAGCATTTTTCAGCAATGAAATATCTGGCCCATTTTAAGGAAACATTAATAAAACAAATCCTCTTGACTCTCACATTCCCTGATACATTAGTTTTGGCACACTATACATCTAACTGCCCTAGTAAGTAGAACAGTTTCAGGAAATGGTGGGGTTTGGGACGAAACAGGAACAGCAGACCCTTGAGTTTGAAATTAGGACATCTATAGTGGGGCCTCGTGTAGCATTGTTAGCAAGTGTAATGATTTCAACTTGCCAAATAATTCCATTTTGGGAACAAAAATATCGGGTTTACGGCCTGTGTATGTAACCTACAAATAAATCAAAAGAAAATTGTGGGCCAGAACACAGACAAAGTTTGGTAAAAATATGATGGCTGCCTTTTAGTTTTGTAAAGACAGCCATTAGCCAATTATATACTGCCTTGACATCGCCATGTACCACAATATACTGTGGAGTTACCACACTAGACCATGGCCCAATATATAACTGTGGCCAAGATATATTATTCTATGAAATTACCCTTGTGTTACGCATGGTCTCGTAAAGGCAACACAATACTTAAGTCAGATTTACAAAGCAACACAAGGCCACCATGTTTAGCCTTGCATTGCTTGGTAAATCTGGAGAAACGCAAGGCAGCACAAATTGCTGCCTTGCGTTACTCTGCACACCATATTGTACATTCCTGCCAAATTTCATGTAGATCCATATGCCACTCCACTTTACTCCACTTCACTATATGATACTCTACTCTACGCCACTCAACAGCACTCCACTACATAACATTCTACTGTACACCCCTCCACTGTACATCACTCCACTTTACACTACTCCACATTAAGCTACTCTAATCAACCCTATTCCACTGTACATCATACACTCTACACCACTCCATTTTACGCTATTCCACTGAACGCCACTCCACTGTATGCCATTCCACTCTATGCTCTTCCACTCCACGTCACTGTATGCCACACACTCTACACTACAGCACTGTATGCAATTCCACTCTATACCACTCTACTTTTCGCCTTTCCACTCTGCGTTATTCCACTGTATGCCACACCACTCTATGCCACTCCACTCTACCTTATTCCTCTGTACGCCATTCTAAAGTACTCCACTCTGCTCCATGCTATTCCACTCTACTCCACTGTACTCCACTACACTCTACACTACAGTATTCTACACCATTCTACTCTATGCCACTCCACTGTACGTCAGTCCACTCTGCGTTATTCCACTGTATGCCATGCCATTCTATGCCACTCCTCGCTATACTATTCCACTCTATGCCTCTCCACTATACTCTACTCCACTCTACACCACTCCACTGTACTGAACTCCAGTCTAGGCCACTCCACTGTACAAAACCCTACTCCTCTCTATGTCACTGTTCAAGACTGCAGTCCACTCTATTTCACTCTATGTCACTCTACTCAACTCCCTCTATGCCACACCCCTGCAATTTACTCCACTCTACTCTATAAAACACTACTCCACTCTACGCCATTCCACTCAACCGCACTATATGCCACTTCACTCTACAACACTCTATGCCACTCCACTGTCCCACACTCTACTCTACCTTACTCCATTCTACAAGATTGTATTCCACTCTATGCCACTCCACTCTACTCCACTCTGAGAATTTCCCACAATGTTCGACACTGTATACCACTCTACTGTACAACACCTCACTTCACGCTATAATACTTTATTCCAGTCTTTGCTATGCCACTACACTGCACTCCACTGCACTGTACTGTATGACACATCCACTCCACTGTAAGACACTTTCCTCCACTCAATGCTATGCCACGCCATTTAACTCCACTATATGACAATTTACCCCACCCTATGTCAATGTACAACATTCCACTCTGTGCCAATCCAGTCTATAGCTCTTTACTCTACTCTATACAAGTCCACTCTGCAACATTCTACTACATTCTATACCACTGTACAACACTGTACTACACTCTGTGCCCCTACACTCCACTGTACAACACTTTACTCCACTCTGAGCCACTGTACGACACACTTCACAACTCTATGCCACTCTATGGCACTCTACGACACACTATGCAACTCCCTCTATGTCACTTCAGCCCATTTTACTCCAATCTTTGCTATGGTACACTACTCCACTCTACTCCACTATACTACACTACTCCACTGTATGCCATTCTATTGTATGCCACTCTATGCCACTCGACTCTACAACACACTACACCACTACACTGGCCGCCATGATTCCTTGGGGAAAGGCTATGAAAAGTTACGATACTGTCTTTGATATCTATGATTGTCACATGATAGTTTTCTGATTTGCATTTAAACATTGCATTTACTTGTGGTCACTAACATCGAGGAAGGCTTAACGCCGAAATGCATCTGTTGGTGCGGGGGGTCCGCACATTAAATAATTGTTGAAATACCAACCCGAGAGTGCGTCTGTTTTTGGCTCGAACATTGCTAAAGTGGAGGAATATATGTATATATATATATATTCACTGAAAAAACCATAGGTTTCAGGGGAGTTATAGTTAGCTGGACTTTTCACTCGTACAAAACCATAGAAATTCCCCCGTTATAGTTAGTTCAGCTAACTATAACTCGCGCGCCCGCAATGCACTGCTAATGACGTCACATATTACATCACTCATGACATGGTCAGTGACATCACTCATGACATCACTGATGACATCTCAAATGACATCACTGATGACATCACTGATGACATCATCCAGTGAATGTGTGTTTTTCTGAAAATTACATATGTTTTATATATGTATATCTCAAGGTCGATGGAAGAATAAATGGGTATATAAGTGTCTAAATGGATGATTTGTTTTTGAAAAATTGATTGTATAACTGACTGATTAAGTGTATCTTAGTGAATACATGGCTTGGTGAGTAATGTTTAAATATGTAAATATCTGTATCAGTCTCTCACTTTGTGTATAAGTGGCTGCATGGGTTGGTGAGTAGCTACATGAGTGTCTATATAGGTTATTAGTTGGTTTTTTGAGTATCAGTATAAGTGTCTGATGTCTGTATGGTTCTGTGGGGGTATTACGTAGTGCATAGGTGCATGAATGAGTGACTCACTGTTTGTATGTGTTGAAGACAGCATGTGTGCAGGACTGTATGGGTGGATGAGTGTGTGCATGGGTGTGTTAGTGAGTGAATGACTGTCTCAATAGTGTCTCTATGAGTAACTACATATGTTTTAAACTAGTATATGTGACTATTGGTGTCTATAAGTGAGTATATGTGAGAGTGAGAGATTGAAAGAGTTCCTGTATGAATAAGTATGTGTTTCTATAAGTGATTGTTAAAAAGACTAAGTATGTGTAAGTTTCTGTAGAAGTAAGTGTGGTGGTGTGTGTATAACTGTCTAGGCAGGTAAACGGATGTTTGATTCTTTAGCATGAGTGACTATGTGTGTGAGTAACTTTATGGATGAGTGGCGTTGTGTAACAGGATGTATAGGTGTATGAGTACATATGATGAGTGAGTACATGTATGAGTGACTGTATAGGACTGTTGGTGAATGAGTGGATGTGGATGTGGATCTTACAATTACTGAATAGGTTGTTGTAACTGGTATTGGTATGTCCATTGTTTTGAAAATTTTAATTTCTATTTTTGAATGTGTGTATCAAAGGTTATATTAGGGGGAGAGGAGGTCTGCCACTCTATCACAAGGATGATGTCATCAGTGATGTCATCAGTGATGTCATGAGTGATGTCACTGACCATGTCATGAGTGATGTAATATGTGACGTCATCAGCAGTGCATTGCGGGCGCGTGAGTTATAGTTAGCTGAACTAACTATAACGGGGAAATTTCTATGGTTTTGTACGAGTGAAAAGTCCAGCTAACTATAACGCCCCTGAAACCTATGGTTTTTTCAGTGAATTTCTAAGGTTTTTTAAATGCTAATTCCTAGCTATAACGTGCCTGAAACCTATGTTTTTTTCAGTGAATTTCAAAATGCTAATTTCTAGCTATGCCTACAGAGCTAGGACATGTGAAGACAGAAGGAAAAACGCACAGAAAGAAAAAAAAGAAATGCAGAAAGAAGCAACAGAAGTCCTCAAAGACTAAGAAAAGTGCAGGAAGAAGTATAACGTGCATAAAGAACAAACAGAAGAGCCGAAACAAGCCTAGTTGCAAAATCATCCTGTACCCTCAACTTTTTCAGACGGATACTGGTGGTAACTGAGTCTGACTAACCAGTCCTAGAGCCAGTGCTATGTTAAAAGATACTCAGAATACAGTGAAAACACCTAAATACACTAGGGCACACTATGTGTTGGGGTCCCCCTATGATTAGCATGACCTCCTCTGTAAGCCCCTAGTATATAATAGGTCAGGGGATTAAAACTACCTCTTAAAACGCACCACAGGGCGTGTTTGAACACGTCACCTCATGCCCCGTCCCCTCCCTTCCCCACTGTGTAAACACGCCCTGTAGCCGTTTTAAGTTGGGAGATTAAGTCTCCTTGAATCCAGAGGGTCCCTAGGGTCCAACTAGACCACTAGGTACCTCCAGTAAGCGCCACAGAGCTGCATTGCAGAGAGGTGTAAAAAGTGGCACGGCCTGAACCACCTCTCTGCAACGCAGAGCAGTGGTGCTTACTGGAAGCACCTGGTGGGCTAGTTGGACCCCAGGGTCCCTCAGGATTGAAAGGGAATTATTTCCCCAACTTAAAAACACACCACAGGGCCTGTGGGCGTTCTGAGTTGAGAGATTAAGTCCCCTTGAATCCTAAGGGTCCCTAGGGTCAAACTAGCCCACTAGGTACCTCCAGTAAGCGCCACAGAGCTGCGTTAGATGGAGGTGTAAAAAGGGGCATGGCCTCAGAACACCTATCTGCAACGCAGCTCCCTGGCGCATACTGGAGATACCTGTTGGGCTAGTTGGCCCTCAGGGACCCTCAGTATTGAAGGGGAATTAATTCCTCAACATACAACTGGACAGGGGGTGCGTTTGCAGAGTGCTGCAAGGAGGGGGCGTTGCCTCCGGCGCGATGCCGGTCTTTTATTTATTTATTTTTAAGAAGGAGGGCTGTGTGGCCCCCTTTCTTTTTCTAATTTATTAGCCCTGGGGACCCCATCCCCCAGGGCCTGCACCCTAATTTTTTTTTGTTGGAAAAAATGAATTTGGTCCTCCCAAGGCCTTAATTGGCCCCGGGGACCCCCACCCCCAGGTCATGGCCTTTTTAAAAAAAAATTATTCTTTAGGGGGGGGGCTGTGTTGCCCCCCTCCTCAGGCCACTTCTGGCCCCGGGGACCCCATCCCCCGGGGCCGGCCTTTGTTTTTTATTTATTTTTTTAAATATATATTTATAGAAACACCTAGGACATGCTGGACAAACCGTATGTACCTATCACCATGACGATTTGCGTGATATTCATTAAAAGGCGACTATGCATACAATGAATCCACGTAGAATGTATTCACACCGCTAGTGAAGCTCTGACATGTCTGACACCCTACCGTACCTAATCCCGGCGCCCCCGCTGGTGGGTACTCTCCAAGTAGACACCCTTGTCGTTTATTTATACAAACATGGGTAGCTATTGACGGGCACATTTAATACAGATGCACACCAAGCCATTCAAAGGGGATTCGACAAAAATTCGACCAAACTATGCAAGAAACCCCCTCACGGTTAATAAAACACACATCCACCGCCGGATGTATAATACTTTTTATTTTACTCTCTGGAAAGGAGACAAACCTCACTTGAGAGTCACAGCGTGCTCCTGGCTGAGCCCAATGCTGTGTTACACCCACCATTGCCCGCCGAGTGCCACACACCTCTGTGTTGTATTCCACCAGCTAGTGCGTATGCTATGACACTCTCTAGCCCATGTGCACTGTAACACCACCCCGTGAATATGTCATGCCACACTTGCCTTCGCACGGGTTATATTGCCCCATCTAACGTGCCTTCCTCGATGCCTATGTTATAAAGCACAGCGCTATGCCATACATATTACAATCTGGGATCCATATCTTTGTCACAGTGCATATGCAATGTTACACTACCCAGCACATATTTTATATTACAACTTTAGAGACTACTTAGGTTACACAACACTGCCCTGTGCATATTACACTCCAAGGCGCATATCACATAGCAAGCGCTAGTGCCTGTGCTATCTCGCGCTCTCCAATGAATCTGTCATTGCGCACAATTTATTGCATATTATATTTCACGCCCCGGTTCATCTTATATCACACTTTTTGGTGCATAGTTTATACCATATACTATATCTAGTTTTCATTTTCAATCGTGCTCTCAGGACTATGTTCTATATAACACTGCGTCCACCTACCCTTTTCACGGGCATTACATTTTGCGATGGGGGGTGGAGGGTCAGGGGATGTTTCTACCAAGTGAGCCCGGAGTCACAGTCCCAAACGTCCTCTTCTTCCTGAATAAAAGTGAGATTATGCTGCATACTTGTTCATATTTTAAGTAGTTTGCACAGACACACATTTTAAAAACAATAAAGTTCCTAATACCCACCTTCTATGAACAGTTAGCTTGCTGCCCCATCCACCTCCTCCCTATCCTCTGTTGTCTGAATCCATGGACTAGCCTCCTCCCTCCTGCCATGCATGGTCTGATGTGCTGCCACTGCCCTGCATTTAGCATGATGTACCAGTCCACTCATCCTGCCCTCCATTGCCCAATTCTATGGCCCATCATTGACCTCCTGCTTAGCCTCTGTGCTTTGCTTGCTGCCCCTATTCTCCTTCCCCCTGCCCTCCGATGTCTTTGTGCATGCCCCTGCTCCATCCTTTTTGACCACCATGTTCCATGGACCTGCCACTCCTATCTACTCTGAGTGTTCTGTTGAGCTGCCATTCCCCTACCACCTGCCTAGCATTGTCAGATGACTGTAACCTGTCCCTGCCACCTCCACCCTGCCTGTCCACATGCCATGCCCCTATCCCCTTCCTCCTGTCCTCCGTGGTCCATTTTACTGCCACACCCTTCTGCCCTCCCTGGTCTGTTGTGCTGCAACTGCTCCTCCTGCCTGCCCCGCGCGGTCTGTTGTGAGGCCCCTTCCCCTGAACTCTCTTGTCTGTGGCCAGGTCCTGACCCTCCCTTTATCCTCCATGGCCCTTTGTGCATGCCCCTGCACCCTCCTTCTTGCCCAGCATAGCCATTGTGCTGCCACTAACCCTCCCGCTTGCCATGCATGGTCTTCTGTAGTGCCATGGCCCCTCCCACCTTCCCTGTGTGGTCAGCTAGCTGCTCCTGACCCCCTCCCACCTTCCCTCCATGGTCTGTGTGTATGCCATCATAGTCTCACTGTTGCTCTCCATGGTGTGTCTTGTTTCTAGTGCCCATCCTGCCTGACCTCCATGGTCATCTTGCTGCTCCTGCCCTGCCCCCTTGCCCCCAGCCCTCTGTTTCCATGTGCAGACCCCTATTCCCTCCCTCCTGGCTTGTCGGTTCCATTGTAATGCCCCTGATCCGTCCCTCCTGCCCTTTATGGTCTGTTATGCTGCAGCTTTCTCTCCTGTCTGTCCATTATGGTCAGCTAGCTACCATTGCCTCTTTCCCCTCTGTTGTCTGTTGTCCATGTGCATGGTCCTGTCCCCTCCCTATTGCTTTCTATGGATTGTTGTGCTGCACTCCCGTCCCGCATGACCTGTGTGGTGTATTGTGCTGCTGCAAACCCTGATGCTTGCCCTGTAGGGTCAGTTTGGTGCGCCTCTCAATGTCCCGCCTGTCCTCTGTTATCCGAGTCCATGTCCCTACCCCAATTCCTCCTGCCTACCATGATCCAATGTACCATACTTGCGAACATTTTGAACTTGGTAAGAGGGAGATTTTGAAATAAAACTGGGGTATTGATTTTCCCCTTTGAGTTACATTGAAAAAGAGAAGGTTGTAGACAGGAAACAGATCAAATAAAGCCCATTTGAGCTTAAAAACATTGGACGTTTCCTGGCTGAAACGGGTCTGTTGGCATGTATGGTTGTATTACCACTGCCTCTTCCTTCTGCCCACAATGGTCTATTATATTGCCACAGCCTCTCTTGCCAGTCCTGTATTGTTGGTTTGTTGCCCCTGCCCCCCTTTCCACTGCCCTCCATAGTCTGTTGTGCTGCCACTGCCCTTCCTGCCTGCCTAGTGTGGTCAAATTGTTGCCTCTGCACTCTCCTACCTGCCTTCAATTTTCAGAGTCCGTGCCCCTGGCCTCTGCCTCTCAACAGTATCCCAATGAACAACTAGATTGCTAACATTCTATATTTATTACAAAAGTGTGGAATGCCTGACGTCATCTTGATGTAATCAAAACTGTAATGCCTAGAGCATTTCCTTTAGAACTTACATATATGAGAGGGTCTTATTTGCATCAAAATTATGGTTAGTGCTCTAAAAAACTAAAATGAGGACATATTTTCTGAGTTTTCAAAAAGCGACAAAGAACTTTTAAATTATTTGTAATCTTAGTTTTTTTATCCAGTGGACCACTTGATTAAATGTTGCATCCGAGGGGAGAGGGTGTGGTGTTACTTCCAAAGCTGCAGACTTTGCAACTGGGGAACCAGGTTGGAGTTTCTGCTTCAGCACAACATTCTGCGATTCTGGTCAAATCAATTAATCTCCCCATGTCTACAACCAAAATGAATTTGATCTTGTGTGATGTAACCAATGTTCATGTAAAGCACTCCAATACCTGACAAGTCTGCACTATATAAAACTGCAAATACACAAAAAATAAGTGTTTTGCACACTTCTGTCATTGGGCTACATTTGGGCTTCATCTGGGTGATATTTGGGCTACATTTGGGCTCTTTTGTCTCTGGTGGCCATTTTAGGAGATATATTTGTTATGAAGTTTCCTAATTTCCTCATTTACTGCAGTCTCCTCAGTAGGAAATGCTTTCAGATTTTTACTTTGATTCCATCAAGAAGGTATTCAGATATGTCACACATTTGCCATAAATTCTGAATGTTAGCACTCTAGTTGCTCATTAGATCACTGTAGTAAAGCTACTGCTCACCACAAAAGTCTGCTGCTGGTATTAAAAGTGCATGTTTCAGTCTGCATGTCAGAATGTTTTTATGAAATAAAAGAGGATTTCAGAAGTCAAAATGTGCCCTAGTTTTTCTTTCTGCAGCACTAATCATAATTTATATGGCAAAATGAACCCCCTCATTTTGTTCCTTTGTAAATTAAATGTTTTAAGTGTTACCACTTTATTCCAATCAAGATGGCTTCAGGTGTGCCATACTTTTGTCATAAGTAAGACTGTCAGCGCTCTAGTTGTTCTTAAGAACACTCTGGGACATTCTGTCATTGGGCTATACTTCAGCTACATCTGGGTGATATTTGGGCTACATTTGGGCTCTTTTGTCTCTGGTGGCCATCTTGGGAGATTTATTTGTTATGAAGTTTCCTAATTTCCTCATTTACTGCAGTCTCCTCAGTAGGAAATACTTTCAGTTTTTTACTTTGATTCCATCAAGAAGGCATTCAGATGTGGCACACATTTTCCATAAATTCTGAATGTTAGCACTCTAGTTGCTCATTAGATCACTGTAGTAAAGCTACTGCTCACCAGTCAAGTCTGCTGCTGGTATTCAAAGTGCATGTTTCAGTCTGCATGTCAGAATGTTTTTATGAAATAAAAGAGGATTTCAGAAGTCAAAATGTGCCCTAGTTTTTCCTTCTGCAGCACTAATCATAATTTGTATGGCAAAATGAACCCCCTCATTTTGTTCCTTTGTAAATTAAATGTTTTAAGTGTTACCACTTTATTCCAATCAAGATTGCTTCAGGTGTGCCATACTTTTGTCATAAGTAAGACTGTTAGCGCTCTAGTTGTTCTTTAGAGCACTCTGGGAAGCTGCAGTAGAACACAAAGGAATCAACTGACAGTCTCTGCCCTTGTTGGATGTACATGTTTTACTGAGAATGTCAGACTTCATTCTTACATGACTGAGAAAGATAATGTGAATTTACAGAAAATATGCTCTCAGTTTAGCTTATAGATCACCTTCCAAACCTCTGTGGGAAAAGTATGAGAAAATAGTTTTCTCTCAAACATGGTTCGTGATATCACAGCAGAAGGCTTTTTCACATGGTAAAATCACCTTAGAACACACCACAATTCCTAATATGAGTATGGTACCATCAACAAATGATTTATAATGTAACTAAAGTCTTAAAACCTTCTATTAACTGCAATGCTTTTTAATGAGGTGCTATCATGTATATTGGTCCCAAGATGGCTGCCAACACTTCTTGGATGAAGTACTGACAGCCAATCAGATCTCACGATGAGATGTGTGGTTAGGCTCCGCCCAGATATTAATGTGATTTTACTTTTGATTTTCTCAGGAACTACTGAACAGATTGACACCATATATGCAAAAGGCACATGCCTGACCTGAGGACTACCTCTTTGCCAAATTTCAAGTAATTCTGTTCAGCCGTTCGGTCTGTACCTTGGACTAAAGGTCCCTATGGAAAATTGCATGGGGAAAACGCGTTTTGGGACCCCCCTTTTTTCTCAGCCCTCGCTTGACGAATCCCCCCGAGACTTTCAGGGTAGGAGCGGAGCGGAGCGCCCCACCTATTTTGAAAATTTCGCGAGGATTCGTCAACCGGCGTCAAAGTTATTCCAAATAGAATGTTGCGGATTTCCTATGGAAACACGGTCCTAACTATAACTATCTACTGGCGACCGCCAGTAGATAATATATATATGTATATATTTATATATATATATATATATATATATATATATATATATATATATATATTCACTGAAAAAACATAGGTTTCACACATGTTATAGTTAGCTGGACATTTCACTCGTAAAAAACCAATGAAATTCCCCCGTTATAGTTAGTTCAGCTAACTATAACTCGCGCGCCCGCAATCCACTGCTGATGACGTCACATATTACATCACTCATGACATGGTCAGTGACATCACTCATGACATCACTGATGACATCTCAAATGAGATCACTGATGACATCACTGATGACATCATCCATTGAGTATGTTTTTCTGAACAATTTTAATATGTTTAATATATATAGGGAAAGGCCTGTTGAAGAATGAGTGGGTGTACAAGTGTGTAAATGGATGATTTTCTGTGGTGCGTAACTGACTCTATAAGTGAGTCATTAAATGTATCTTACTGCAGACTAGTGACTAAACTGTGTAAATGTTTGTATGTGTCTGTATGTTGGTGTATAAGTGGCGGCATGGTTTTGTGAATACCTATATAAGTGTCTATATGAGTTATTGATTGCTTGTATCAGTATCTGCATGGGTTCCTGAGGGTTTGTGTGGGTAGGGTATGTGTGACTATGCATAGATGTGTGAGTGGGTGATTCTATGGGTGCATGGTTTTAAGAGTGCATCTGTGATGGACTGTATGGTTGAGTGAGTGTATGTATGGGTGTGTTAGGGATTGAATGTATATCTCAGTGGTACATTTGTGACTAACTACATATGTGAAAGGCAGTATATATGTGTGTAAGAGTATATAAGTGGGTAGATGTGAGAGTGTGTGATTGTGAGAGTGACTGTATGGATGAGTGTGTGCTTGTATCAATGATTCTATAAGAGCGCAAGAATGTGATACTATTTTTATGAGTAAGTTAACTTGAGTGTGTATAACCGCATAGGTGAGTAAATGGGAGTGTGATTATTTGCATGACTGAGTAGGTGTGAGAGTACCTCTATGGATGATTGGTAGTGTGTGAGTGTCTATATAGGTGTATAAATGCATATGATAGTTTTGTATGGAGTGACTGTAAGTATGAGTGACTGTACAGGTGAATGAGTGGAGGTGTATGTAGACCTAAGAGTTAATAATTGAATATGTAGTTATTGGTATTGCAGTATGTATGGTTTTGAGAATGGAACTCTTAAATTTTGAGTCGGTGTATCAAAGGTTATATTAGGGTGTGAGAAGATGTGGTAATTTATCACATGGATGACATCATCAGTGATGTCATTTGAGATGTCATCAGTGATGTCATGAGGGATGTCACTGACCATGTCATGAGTGATGTAATATGTGACGTCATCAGCAGTGGATTGCGGGCGCGCGAGTTATAGTTAGCTGAACTAACTATAACGGGGGAATTTCATTGGTTTTTTACGAGTGAAATGTCCAGCTAACTATAACATGTGTGAAACCTATGGTTTTTTCAGTGAATTTGCAAGGTTTTTTAAATGCTAATTCCTAACTATAACGTGTGTGAAACCTATGGTTTTTTAAGTGAATTTGCAAGGTTTTTTAAATGCTGATTTATGAATGTGTTATTATATTTTTTAAATATTTATTTTACAATAAGCTACCTATATATATAGTCATAGAGTAACTTTATACTGTAATATGGAATGGCTCAGTTTTTTTTATTTTTTTATTTGGATAGAGTTGAACAGCATAGTTAATATCTTCTATAAACTTATAAACACTTTAAACATTTTTTTTTTTTTTAAGGGTTTTTGTCCATACGTGCTCCGTGTGCGCATGCGTACGTGCTCCACGTGCGCATGCTTACATCGTGCGTGCTCCGTACGCGCATGCATGCGTGCTCCGTAGGCGCATGCGTGCGTGCTCCGTGCCTGTACGCGCATGCGCGCGTGCTCCGTGCGCGCACACGGTGCGCGCACGGCCAGTCATGTAATTTAGAAACAACACTTTTCATTGGTTTATAGTAGTTTCAGGTCATGTGATTAAGAAACAACACTTTTCATTGGTTTATAGTAGTTTCAGTTCCAGAAACTTCCAACACCAAACCCACTCCCCTCATTATTACTTCTGAATCCCTGGGAGAAGGAGCTGAGCAGCTTTTCCAGTACTCCAGTACTTGAGAATGGCAGAGCAGCAGTCATCTTCTGGGAGTGAGCAGGAGACCCTTGTGCCAGAGAGACAGAGGAAACAGAAAACTCTTTTATATGGCAATTTTTCACTTTTCCAGAGGGGCAGAAGAAGGTGAATGCTCCAAAAGTCACCTGCACTCTTTGTGATCGTGTCTTATCAAAGTGTAAAGAACAATTGGTCCGAAAGATACAATTGTTCTCTACACTTTCTTCTTAGAACGTGCCCGGTCCACATAATTGTTAAGACCTACTGGGTCGGAATTATCACCAGGTTTGAGGTAAGCCTGGCTGTAGAATTATATTCTGGTGACACAGATATACATTTCTCATGCAATGGTTTCTGATACTTATGGTTATGTGTGTCTTTAAGGCTATTTGATGTTCTCCTATACTCACAGGTCTGATATATTCGCCACATATATAGAAGGTAGGGGTTTTATAAACCGCTCGCACGTTTACTCTTTTGTGTGGGGCATTGAAAGTAGCTTTTAACCTTTTCACGTCGTGAATTATAGTCGAGGCACAGTAATATAGGGTGCTTCTTCTCACTTTTATAGTATACGACTGGTTTACACAAGCTCTATTCACATATACACGTCTTGATATGTGTATTCCGATTCTCACCTCGTGACTCCAATGTATTTTGTAGTTTTGCAAATTCATGCATGCCGGACCTTGCACACTTTCTCGGTTCTTTGTCAAGATTCTTCAAACTTTCGTTCAACTTCACTGTGTTTTCAGACTGGGTTCCCATTACAACCCAACACAATTGATTAAAACTTTCGTTCAACTTCACTGTGTTTTACAGACTGGTTTCTCATTACAACCCAACACAATTGATTCCCTATTAGGGTATAATTACGTTTTAACTGGTGACTTTCCCTACCATCCACGGTGGAACACTTAAGAGTTTGCATGTTTGAAGCGTGATACAAATTGTACCTGTTGTGATACGTACTTTATGTATGTTTTCTCACCAGCCCTGAAGAAGTCTGGGGTTTTGTGCCCCTTGACGAAACACGTGTTGGCTGGCTGGAATATCCAAACTCCACATAAACAGAAAGACTGAATTTAATCTTGTATCCTGTGGTCCCTCGCTTTCTTCAATTGCTTTGTTCATTGAATGGTTTTGATATAATATGCTATTACGCATTATACATTGAACGTAACGTGTGCACAGTTTGTATCCTGTTTGTACAAGTGGGCCTGTGGCCCACTACTAGAGGGTTTAGGGGTAATTTTTCCCTATCCTGTGGCACCGTTTCTGATATATTCAAGCTTACACGAGAACGTGAATTAATAGAGCGCCCAGAAATAACCTGACAGAATAAATAACACCCCCTTGTTTGTTAAGAATCTACTGGCGACCGCCAGTAGATAATATATATATATATATATATTTATATATATATCAGGAAGAGAGGAAGCACCACATATATATATATATATCAGAAAGAGAGGATGCACCACACCAATTCCATCCACAAGTGATTTATTACTGCAAAACAAAGCGTTTCAGCCGAGGCTTGACAAAGGCCGCCTCGGCTGAAAGGCGTTGTTTTGCAGTAATAAATCACTCGTGGATGGAATTGGTGTACCGTTTCCTCTCTCTTTCTGGGTTGGATCTCTTGGACATTTGTGGTTTCTGCCGCCACTGCTAGCACCGACACCAAATTGCCCTGTATGGCCCTCAAATTGCCAGTGCATGGTGTGATGTGAAGAATACTTGGATTATCTCCAACTCAAGTTTTCTGCGGACGCCCCCACAAAACCCACACTCCAGATCTGCTTATGCGTTGGTGTTTTAATAATCCAAAGCCCAATGCATTTCAGCTTACACAACTTGATCACGCATTGGTTTGGTATACAGATAACTTCTTCCCTATTTATTATCCATAACATAGAAATTGACAATGTCAGTGAACTTGATGCTCAAATTATGAGAAGAACATTGGCATATTGGAGCAGTACCAGAGACTGGGGAATTGAATAAAAAATAAGTCAAATATGTATTTCATTCACTGTTAACTTTCAGGGTGATGAACATTGTACAAGAGTGGTCAATTAATAGTCAAATCAAAATTAATTCATATTAAATCTGAAACAAAATGTAAGATATGAATTGCAACAAAAGTTCTGCAATTTTGGAGTGGTGCACAGTACTTAGAAGTTCATCCAATATGGATCCTCCCCATAATGAACAAATTAAGGGCCTCATTATGAGTCTGGCGGTCTGCCAGCAGGCTGTCACGCCTGCGCCCTACTGGGGTACCACAAAACTCGTCTGCACACAGCCCGCCAGATTAGGAGTACATTCCTGGTCTGGCGGTTGGTACTTTGGCGGTTCCATGGCATTGCTGTTCTAAGGCTCATATGTAAGCCTTAGAATGGCACCACCATGGGTCTGCTTAAGCATGTTCCTGCAAGGCATGGACTACACCATGTTGTTCAGTCAATGCCATGCCGGAACTGTGGTGCATGCATAAAGGGGGGCACAGCATATGCTTCCTTGCATGCATCACTTGGCCCAGAGGCAACATGGGGCCCTGTAGGGCCCCTTTAGTTTCCTCACTGCCACCCTTTTCATGGTGGGCTCACCGCTATGAAAAGGAGGGCGGTGAGGAAACTAGTAATATGCTTGGAGTTGGCGCAGCCGCACCGCCAGCAAAATGGGGCCTCACACTGCTGCAATAATGCCGAGAGATCACGGATCTCGAGTGATTGCAGCAGTCCTTTGGTGGGCCGACCGCCAAACTCGGAATAGGGCGGTCAGATCGCCGGTGCAGCTGTGCCCGCACTGCCCGCACTGCCACCATGGCTACGGTAGTCCATAGTCGTAAAAAGCCCCTTAGCCTTTAATGTGATGCTACTCCTCATCAAGCAAGCCTCCACCCAGGTGAATCTCGCTGCTCCCCTGTATCAGCAAGATGGCGGAAAAGCTGGTCAACTCGCAACTGTCCCAATTCCTTGAGACCAACCATCTTCTGCGCCAATCCCAAACCGGGTTCCGACCCGGCCATGGTACGGACACCGCCCTCCTCTCTGTCATCGAGGAGGCTAGGGGCATTCTGGACACAGGAGGATCGGTGGCAGTGATCCTCCTGGACCTTAGTGCCGCCTTTGATACGGTGGACCACCGTGTCTTATTACATCGCTTGGCCAAGGCAGGAATTGTGGGCACGGTGCGAGCATGGATTAAATCCTTTCTCTCCAACCGCTCCTTTCAGGTGTGGGACGGTAACTCTCGGTCAGAACCTCTTCATCTCAAGAACGGAGTTCCCCAGGGTTCGTCGCTCAGCCCCACCCTGTTTAATGTTTATATGGCCCCCTTGGAAGACGTAGTGGCCCCTTATGGTATAAAAATAATAAACTACGCAGACGACACTCAACTAGTCGTCTCCCTGTCTCACCTGGACAACCATCCTGACAGCCTGCTGAACTGTCTCCAGGACATCCATACCTGGATGTGTGACTCGGCCTTGAAGCTGAACGGTGCAAAGACCGAGATCATGCTTCTGGGCAACAAATGGACGTCCATCCCACCTTCAGTTTGGCCTGACTCCTTTGGCGAAATCCCCGCACCTAAAAAGGAGATAAAAACTCTAGGAGTATGGTTGGAACCCGACCTAACCATGAAGACGCAGGCGACCAAGACTGCTGGTACGTGCATTGGTCTCTTGCGATCCGTGCGTAAGATCCTATCCATTCTCCCCCCGCTATCTAGGAAATTACTGATCCAGGGTCTTGTTTTAGCCCGGCTCGACTACTGTAATGCCATCTATCTCGGGGCACCGGAACACACCCTGACCAAACTCCAACGCACCCAAAATGCGGCGGCCAGGCTTATTATGAACCTCCCTCCCAGAGTTTCAGCCAAGCCTGCCCTTAAAACCCTACACTGGCTTCCTGTCCGCCAGAGAGTAGAATTTAAAGCCCTGTGCATCACCCATAAGCTTATTAATGGAGTTGGTCCAGCCGCACTAAAACACATGGTTACACCCTATAAAGCTTCCAGACCCCTCCGCTCTGACACCGGACATCTGGCCACTGTACCAAAATTCAGAAAGGCTAGAACCGGCGGCCGCCGCTTTGCTGTCAAAGCTTCCAGAGGCTGGAATGCACTCCCTCACAGCCTTCGTTTGGAACCCTCGCACACCCTGTTTCGTAAGAAACTCAAGACTCATCTGTTTTCCTAACTAATATCATCCTTCCCCTTCTCCCCCCTTCTGGTCTGACAGATTTACAGCGCGGGGATGCCTACGGGTCACCAGGCGCTCTAGAAATCACAAAATAAATAAATAAATAAAATAAGAGGAGAAATAGACACAGGGTCAATGGGGGCGGCAAATAAAAGGAGCAGGAGAGGGCCCAGAATACCTCACACATACCTAAACCCTTTAAACTCGAGTCAAGCCAGTGTTTATAAAAATACAAGCTGGACCTGGACATCATCAACCACCTTCTATCTATCACAAGGGACCAAATAACGCAATCAGGACAGCATTACCTCCCTCATGAAACTGCTGGTTATCCTAAATGTCAGGAGATGATTGAAGTCCAATAGGCCACCTACATGAGATTTCACTACCAACCAGGTGGTGGGTGCACTTCTTAACTTAGTGCTCCAACATATAATTTTCCTCACAGATCCATAGCCAATGACATTAAGTCAAAATTCTGTACAATTGGAGGTTTTACAAATATCTTAAGTGACATAGACTGCAGAAATGTAGGCCTTGTTAGACCAACAGCAACTGAACAAATGTACCACTATGAGAAATAGGAATACACAATCAATATACATATGGTGTGTGATGCTGATCTTGTCTTCACTCACTGCTGTGCACTTTTTCCATGATCAATTCATGACTCCATGACCCTTTGTAATAGCAGGATTCCACACACCATGGAGACACAGCATCCTAGAAGGACATGGTTACTGGGCGAGTATATACCCTTGCCAACCACTCAACCGCACTAGATGTGCAGAGTTTATTATTTTGTTTATTACCAATGTTGAGGGAGGGCATCATGATTCAATTGAGGCTCCATCTTGCATGAATTATGGCTCCTCCCCACACTCAACAACTGCAATGAATAGCATATAACCACATATTACACTCTGAGCACCCGCATGTATGTGCAGAGCATTCTCTGCTTTTTATTACCATAGTTGAGTGTGGGTAGGGCCATGATTCATTAGAGGCAAAGCCTCTTGTGAATTATGATGCAATTCCCATCCCTCAAATGGTAATACATAGCATATTACGCTCAGTGGATCTGCATGCGTGGTTTAGTAAATGCTGTTTTCTTCATGTGTTGTGGTTGTAAACCAAGTTTTGTTATGATATTAAGACCACTGCGGGTTAAATATGTGCAGTGAGGTATAATCACAATAACTGAGCTTTGTGAGCATGGCTCCAGTGGTTTTCTTCTTTCAGCTTAATCTAGAATGGAATCTGTAAGGCAATTAGCACTGTTTTCGAAAGTAAGTTAATGTACACTGAAGTACTAACCTGGAATTCAACCTTTGCACTGTAGTAATAAATAAATGTAAGTGTGTAGCGACGACAAACCTTCTTTAGCTATGGTTAAGTTTGACTTTCCATTTAAAAGCCGTATATTGGCTTGCTAACAACCGTGGAGCTGTCTCACAAATCTGCACAAAATTTGGAACCGATTTAGGGCATCTGGCTAAGTTTTGGCATGTCAAGTTTCAAGCACCTTTGTTCAGGATTGGGAATCTTAAAGGGACAGAGTAGAAAATTAAATATATTCCATCTGGCATGCCTAAGATTATTTGCTGTCTTTAGCAGTGAAACTGCTAAACCGAATTAGACCAGACGACATGAAACTGGACTTTTACTAATATTAGCTCCTTTTTGTGTTTTGTTTTTGAATTGTACAGTCATTTTGTTAATAAAACGGTGTCAATGGACTTTGAAGTGTTTTTTCACAGGAATATTCGGACTGTTGAGTCACAAATCTTCCATGAAGCAGCATCGTCCATGGACAAAACTTCTAAAAATGAATTAGATCTGACATGGGAACACTTTCTCATCTTCCACTGCAGACCTTCGTGCTCTGAATTGTGCTGCAGTCGCTAATACAAGACGTGGGAGCCCACATCTCAAAAAACCAAAACGTTTCGGGCCATACAGTGTATATATTGGGAAGCACACTCTGACTATAGATGGGATGAGCAGTGTCCCAAAGTGACATATTCTGTCACCCAACAAAGACAAAAAAAAACTTTCATCACTAGATCCGCGTCTTCTGACACTAAACTCCAAATCAGCATGCCACCATCGCAGGTGTGTACTATCTATGGATCCAGAAAATAAACAATGTATCCAAAATAAAAAAGGAAAAACAATTCAGTGCAGCAGTGTGACTTGAGAGTCTAGCAAAGTTCCTGGTCCAGGGAGGTAGGCTGCAACAGGGAATTGGCCCGACAGGCCTGGCTTGGTGGTCAAACATCACTTTGCATTGCTTTGGGGTGGAAGCTGGGGCTGACCGCTGCTGGACCGGCTCTTCTAAACAACCCAGATGTGTATGGCAAAAAGTCATGTGTGGCCGGCAGTAGTTTTCAAGGAAGGTTGAGTGCAGGACCCAACTGTAGGCCAGGCCCTGTGGCCAGCCCCTGCTGTGCAAGACTGAGGCCATTAATAGCAGGATTTGGCCCATGGTTTGTTAGGTGATAGGCCTGACCACAGGCCTCGCCATGTGGCCAACTGCAAATGTATAGTACTGGAGACCACACACAAAAGGATTTGAACACCAATGCTTGTCCAAAGGCCAGGCCCTTTGCCCAAACCAATGGCTAGGCCTGATCAAGAGGTTTGGTGCATGGGTGGTTGGATACATGACTTGTCCCTGCAACTCTCCCCCATCCTACACGGCCAAAAGCTGTGCAGAGTGTGCTTGAGTATACCAGAGGTTGGTTGCAGAGTTGCGCCTGTCCCCCGCACACATTGGCAGTGTATATCTGAGGTTCACCACTGTAAATTTCTATTTCAGAATTTATGGATCCTACGCTGGATTTACATACCCTGTGACATCCAAAGGATACAGAAAAGGTCTAGGATCTGCATATCCAGCTCTGAATCTGTTAATCCTGTGACAAAATCCACTTTTCTTAAAATAATTTGAATACTAAGGAGGTCCCTCTGGTCCATCCCAACATGGGCCTAGGGGTCATGGTTTGCTCACCCTGCAAACATTTTTCCTATATCTTTTATTTTTTCCAAATGTGGTGCTCGGTGTATAGTATTGGGTAAAGGGGACCTCAAAATACATTTTTAAGTCATAATCGGGCAGTCAGGCATGAGGATTTCCAAGTCAACCACCTTTACTTTTTATTGTGTTAATTACATTTGTTTTTTCCTGTGAATTTCTGGGGTGTTTGATCATATTCTGCCAACTCCCCTGCTGTGCAGAATCATCTTATTGAATGTTTGCTAGTGTTTCAAAGATCGTATTTTTCAGAATAGAGGTCTAACCGTGAATACATTTGCAGGATATTTAGCTTCCTCAATCAAATAAAAAAAAGTTAAATGGATGTATTATCCAGCATTTCTTCTTTCTATCGGTGCTGCTAATAATACACAAGGAAAAGACTACACATACCCCTCAATCAGTGTGCTTGAAGATTACGTCTTGGTAGACAATAACCAAAGGTCTAATTATACATACCACACCATGTAAGGCTATTTGGAGTTTCACTTTGCGCAAACCATTTTGCACCATTGTTGGTGTTCGTGAAAAATGGACACACAGTATGCACAAGGGACATGCAACACACACTCTGTGGTCTGTGTTTTGGGAGCCCAACCCCTAGATGGCCCACAACCACATGTTCCTTGATAAGCACAACATTCAGACACATATGGTTTCACTTTGTACCAAACACTGCACCACTTTCATCTTTTGCAAACAATATACCAAAATGAGGTGAACCGTACATAGTAGCGTAGCGAAAACGCGTACACCCACTAAACTCGTCATTTGCGGTTCGTAGATACCAGACTCGTCCATATTCGAACACACCAAAAAAGTGCCATTACGATTCTCACGGAACCTCAGACGCTCCTTTTGCCCTCATGTAGGCAAGCACTAGTCGAGATCAGAATCGATTTCAATATTCATCAAATCGTTTAGTTGTTGCTGGAACATCATTCTATCCATCAGTGTCTCCTTGGTAACAGATGGCCGTCTTATACACGTTGTGGCACAAAGACCACATAAGGCAGGACCACACTGTACACAAAGACAACATGTGAACAAAAACGTTACAACAACCCCTACGATCATCAGAATCTTCCAACCCCAAGTTGATATCAGGCCCCAAAACCATCCTAGAAGTGTCCAACCACCTTCGTCCACGTGTATGGACTCGGAGATCTTATGTAACTTCGAGATGGCTTGGTAAACAGTTGGAGCGTTGTCAGGGATGAAAATGCAACAACTCGAATGGATCACTTTGCACACACCACCTCTATCTGCTAGAACAACGTCTAGAACCATACGGTTCTGCAACGTCATAAGTCTATCCGCCTGAAGTTCTGCTGTTAGATTACCAAGAGCACTCGCAGTTATGTTAGCAGTCGACTCTACCACCCTGGTCAATTGTCTCAGGTTCCTACTATTAACCATAGGTCCCCAAAACGGCAAGAAACCCTTAAAGAAATCTCCGGCTTTATGACCAGCAGTGTCCTCTTTGCTAATAACGCCTCTCACAACTCTAGTCTTGTGATAGTCTGAGGCAACTGTGAAAGTCGGTGGCAAAAGATTTGCAATATAGCAGGTACCCGAGAAGTCATGGGGCAACCAGGTATATGCACGCTCATAACATACGAAATATGTACCCTTGGCAGTCAAGAAAACAGGGGAAGAGAGCGTTGGTAAAACATACGTATCAGTACAAGCACTCTCCCCAAGTTGTGCTCGCGGATTTCGACCAAGACCTTTCAAGCAGAAATTACCGAGGTGGGGTACGATCCATATTGGAGACGAGCTCTTAAGCTGTCTATCACCCACTGACATACTATACTCAACCTCACTCAGATCTTTATAGGCTTGCACCTCTTCCTCTGGTATAAGCGATGCATCAAAAATATCTCTATCTAAATCAGCGATCGCTATCGCCAAAGGCTTGTGGTACGGACCAGGACCAAAGTGTGCAGAACGTGGCTCTCGACTGGGGTAGGAATCTAGTGCACTACGGAACATAGTTTGGAATGCTCGAGCTGACCCTTGGGAGCTATAAGGGAGAACCAAGTACGGAATACCCCTATCCATGGTATGTGGCATTAACCCGCACACCCAACAATTGGTAGTATTCACCACCAACTGATGCTGATGTAGGAGTTGAACGAAGGAGTTATTCATAAATTCCGCACGCCTAACCTGTTCATGTTGGGGTAGAGGATGAAAGGAATGTGGAGAAACAGTGGTGACAGCACTTAGTTTAGGAGAAAAAGTAGGTGAAATGGAAGGCAATAACAATTGTATTCCAAAATACACTCCACCCACCAACAGCATAGATACAGTCAGAAACAGCAGGAATACCTGAAATAAAAAACATTTTGTCCGTATGATCTTATGCAATTTTGATCTTTGCGCCGACATCCTTTCTTCTTCCAACAGCTTAGAGAATGCCATCCTCTAAAAACCGTCCGTGACGTCTTTGACGCACTTCGTTCTGAGTAGCGATTATCAATTCCCAGGAGTTCCCAGGAGTCGACAAAAGTAACCAACCTAGTGTCAGGAACCTGCTAAACAGAAAGGAGTACCCGCACGGCCCTACGGTTAACCCGGATGATAGGTTTTCCTAAACAAACACTCAACTTAATAAAAATCTCTCAGCTGTAAAGAGTACACATAAAAAGAACTCAAAAATCAGAAAAGGATGTAATCGTTCATAATGTTCGTGGTAACAGTAAGGAAAAGGATGAGGAAAAATTTATTAGTCTTTGTTACGTGGGCGAAGAAAATATCGATTTCTTCCAGGTCGAGTCTGCTCTTCAAATAAGTGTTCAACTGGTGTAACAGTGTTCAATCGATCAGATGACAATGCAGGTCTTGAGTTCTCCAAAACTGATGACTCAACAGATGCGTCTGGCTGCGATGAAGTGTCTCTTACAGGTTGAGCATCACTGAACGGCACAAAGCATAGAGGGGTCCCAGTTTCCGTTGCCACAATACCAGTTCTCACCCAACTGTCCGTTGGTAAGGGGATCAGAACTTTCTTGGTATGAGTGGCGTGAACCCAGTTCTTTCTGCCTTCCAACCGAACTGCAGTCCTCGTAGCCAGCAGCACTTGATAGGGTCCCACGAATCTCGGCTCCAGGTTACGCTTTCTGCCAAAATTACGGGTAACGACCCAGTCACCCGGTTGAAGCCGATGTCCAGGACCCTCTGTCTGTGCCGGTAAAGCTTCAAAGACCTGTTGATGAATTAACCTCAATTTAGCAGTCAGATCATGAAGATAATCAATCAACATTGGATACTCAAGACTATCAAAGGCCTTAGGCCTCGGGACTCCCCAAATGTTCGCAGGGCGGCCGAACACAATCTCATATGGGCTGAACCCTACTCGAGAGTGTACAGTCGCTCTGGTCGATAAGAGAGCCAGAGGCAAGGCATCGGGCCATGACAAACCAGTCGTAGCTTGTATCTTCGCAAGTTTCAACTTCAGAGTACCATTGTACCCCTCAACCAAACCCGCTGCCTGGGGATGATTGGCACTATGGAATTTCTGTCGAATTCCAAGGCCCTTACACACACTCTGCATCACACTTCCCACAAACTCGCTTCCATTATCTGACCACACAATCCGTGGCATTCCATACCGAGGAAAGTATTCCTTCAGTAGGATTTTCGCTGTGGACAGGGCAGTATTATCCTTAAGAGGATAGGCCTCGATCCATCTGGAGAACGCACAAACCACAACCAAAACGTACTTCAGATTATTGCATCTCTCCATATGGATGAAGTCCAGTTGGATAACCTCAAAGGGACAGGCAGGAGGAGCAAAATGACCAGGTGGAGTGGGGGTGCCCTTGCCAGGATTATGCATCAGACACACCATACAACTCTTAACCACCCTCTCAGCACATTTAGCAATACCATCGTTCTTCCATACGGGGGACAATAACTTACATATACCTTTTGCACTAATATGTGACAAACCATGAGCCATGGTCACAACAGCTAGCACATATGCATCCGGTAACATCCACCTCTGATATTCTGACAAGTCAACCCAACATCCATGCGTGTCTAACTTCCCCGTGCTCTCTTTCCACTTGATCTTTTCAGTTTCAGTGGCCTCATTCTGAATTGCTTTCACGCTCTCAACAGTGTCTTCACACATACTAGTCTCCGTCGGCCACCTCACTGAACTCGTAACATACATTCGGGTTGCAAAGTTCTTAGCCGTTTCTTTAGCAATCTCATCCGCAAATGCATTACCACGACCAACGTCATCCGTAACCTTTCGATGCGCACTACATTTAATAATTGCCACCTGTTTAGGCAATGTAAGTGCATCCAAAAGATAGTTCACGAGCTGTCCGTGTTGGATCTTCGTACCATGCGACGTCATAAATCCTCTTTCTCTCCACAGTCGGCCAAAACTATGCGCAACACCAAATGCATACTGACTGTCGGTAAACACATTCACTCGCTTTCCTTTAGATAAAACACACGCTCTTGTCAACGCAATCAATTCTGCCGCTTGTGCTGAGTTCTGGCTCAATCTCGCAGTTTCCACAACCGTACTCAACGTCACTACAGCATACGCAGTCGTCACATCACCATTCCGCAACTTAAAACATGAGCCATCAACATACAAAGTGCCATCGGGATCCGTCAATGGAGTGTTTTTCAGGTCCACACGACCCTTCGTTTCTTCCTCAGTTCGTAAATAACAATCATGTGGTGGTACGTCATCTGATTCCATATTAATCGGCAACAATGTCGCCGGATTCAGCACATTACAACGCTTGATCTGTATATGACTTGCCAAAAGTGTCAACTCATATCCGGACAACCTTGCACTCGTCAGATGTTGAGTCTTTGTCCGGTTCAGAAGAGTGTCAACTGCATGCGGAACCATCACTATGAGCATATTATCCATGACCAGACCTGCGGATTGTCGAATAGACACCGCAGCTGCCGCTGTCGCTCTCAAGCAACTTGGCAACGCTCTGGCTACCGGGTCTAAGGTCGAGGAAAAACATGCACATGGACGCTGCTTACCACCAAATTGTTGCGTCAAAACGCTCAACGCACAACCTTCTCTCTCGTGAACGTATAGTGTAAACGGCTTACTGTAGTCAGGAGTACCTAACACAGGAGCCGAACACAACGCATCACGCAGTTCAGAAAAACTTTTCTGACATTCTTCCGTCCATGGCAGAGGAGTCGAAACATCCTTGCACGTGAGCACTATCAATGGCTTCGCTAGCAGTGAAAAGTTCGGAATCCACTGCCTGCAGTATGACGTGATACCTAAAAAGGCACGCACATCTCTCTGAGTTGTTGGCACAGTCATTCGAGCAATTGCTGCAATTCTTTCAGGGGTCAACCGTCTTCCCGCCTTTGACAATAAGTGACCTAGATAGGTTACTTCTTGACAACAATATTGGAGCTTAGAAGGTGACACCTTGTGATGTAAGTCACATAGATGCTGTAACAATGATACTGTAGCAGTTTTGCAAATCTGTTCAGTGTCAGCAGCTATTAACAGATCATCAACGTACTGAATCAAGGCCGCACCAGCCGGTAACACAAACGCATCAAGTTGACTCTTAAGAGCTTGGCTGTAGATCGATGGACTCTCACAGTAGCCCTGAGGTGCGCGTTTGAACCTGAAGCTGCGACCACCTAATGAGAAACCGAATAGATCTCTGCTTTCCTCAGCAATTGGAATGCTAAAGAAAGCATTCTTCAGATCAATTACCGAGAACCATGATGCAGAGGCTGGAATCAGAGTCAGCAAAGCCGTAATATCAGGCACCACGGGAAACTGTGGAACAACAATTTTATTTACCTCCCGTAAATCAATAACAAAACGATACACAGGAGGCTTGGATGGATCAGTTCGTTTCAAAATAGGTAACACAGGACTATTACACATGTTACCCCGAGTTTCTTCAATGACATCTTTATCGATCAAATCGTAAATGATCGCTAATAGTGCTCATTCTCCATCAAGAGAGATACGATACTGGGGAATGCGTGGCAATCGCACGTTGGATTTCAACTGAACAACATAAGGTGGTATATCCAGCAGGCCCACATCATTGGGACCTGTTGCCCACAAAGACTCGGGAAGAGAACTCAATTCCGGTGGGAGCTTATCGGTCGACAAATACATAGGAGAGATCACTCTCTGCCCCAACGTAAGCTCCACTCCCGCCGGAGAACAGTACAAAGTCGCATATAACCGCTTCAACAAATCCAGGCCCAGAAGATTCTCACCACAACCAGTAGTCAAAATCAAAGGAGCTTCTAACTCACAAGACCCAATTGTAAGAGGCAAAGGGCTAGAAACGGGATTGCTAATGGGGGCGCCAGAGAATCCAACGGAAACATTCGTTAAGCCAGACAAAGGCGCGCCAGAGAGTTTCGAATGCATGATGGAACTTTTAGCTGCACCAGTGTCCAACAGAAAAGGCTCAATTACACCCGATGTGGCAACTGCGACATAAGGCCCTCTCTGATCAACCGGAACTGATACTACTCCCCTTCTTTGTCTAAGGCTGTCCTAGTAATTACCGTCAACATCAACCTCACGCTCGACATAATAATCATCCACATGATACTGTGCAGATCTACGAGACGATGGATCGCGCCGATCAAAGCAATTTTGCGAATCGGATGAAGTGGCAAAACGTTCAGTCTGACTTTGAGTAACACCACGACCTCTACCACATGACGCTTGTTGAGACCACTACGACCTCCTCGAGCCGAAACACCATTGTGTCGGTCACGCAAAACTGGACAATTAAACTTCAGATGGCCCTCACCCCTACAATATGCACATTGATTATACCCCAACGCAGAGCGAGGTGTAGAGGAGTCAGTACGCACCTGTGATCTAGAGAACTGCGATTGTAATCGATTTGGCTGTTGCGAGTCATTTTGATTCGAGCGCGGAGGATACGCATGCTGCAACAAGACCTTAGTTTTAAGATCCTTCGTTTTCTTATCTGCGCGCTCACTTTCTTCTTTTTCTCTATTTTCGTAGTACTGGGCCGTGGCTAATATCTGAGCAGTGGTAGAAACGGCCCACGAACTTTCGGAATTCTTCAACTTGTTGCTTAGTTCAGGCAACAAATTCGACACTAACTTATCAACGAACAATCGCTGACCTCCCTCAGAGCTCATATCCTGACCACTATGATCGATAAATGCCTCCTCAAATCTCGTAAAGAAATCGGAGACACTCTCGTCCTTCTTTTGTTTGCACGCAGACAATTTGTCCCAATTGACACGCATCGCTGGCATAAGTGTCTTCATAAGGGTAATTATCCTTTGGGGCAGATTCTCAATGATCTGTTCAGGTTTAGCCCCACCAATTTGCCGTCCATCAGCCGCCGCAAGAGCAACCCAATCACCGCCTAACTCAGCTACGTGATTCTCTTGACGGATTTTCGCCCAAATCGGTTGAGGCACTACATTACCAAACAACATGTCAATATCGGCAAGGTTCATAATAGTAGCATCCACTATTGGGACAACTCCTTGTAATAACCGGCAGGATTCTTGCGGGGGTCAGGCAAAGTTTGCTTTACCTGCAAAACTTCCGATCGCTTCCACGGGAGGTGTATCCAGACTCTCTGGAAATGCGGTAGAACAACAGGATTAGCAGCAGCATCACCTGGCATCCATACTGGGGGAACTTCCCGCATAGGATACTGACCAGGTTGAGCCAACCGCTCCTCAGTATCGTCCTTAAACAATGTGCGAGGTTGCACTGTAGATCGAAAAGATAGCAGACGCTCTAAAGCACGTCGGACATTACCACCCACAATCATACCAGTCGAAAACTGATTCTGAAGCTCAGTCATCTCGGGCGGTACATTGTCAACCTCCGCATTATCCCACTCGTCTCTCAAGAATTTACACATTTCCTCGAACACGAATCTTTTTGTGGGTTCATTGAACTGGGAAAATGTCTCAAAAACTATACGCGAAGTGTACTTCGCAGGATGCCTAATCCATTTGCGTGCCATTTTCACTAACGACTCACGTTCCCTACCATCAGGAATTTGACTGCGCCTCTGAGCGACATCAGAAAGATCAGACCCGAGTATTGGTCCAAAAAGTGGAGAATAGAGATTAGCAACGGCATTAAATATGCGACTACGAACAGAAGGAGAAGAGGAAGGAAGCAAAGGAGCAACAACATTAGGAGTAAATGTAGAAGCAGTAGCGGTAGTCGGGATAACGGGAGTAGTAGCAAGATTGGACTGATGAGATCCTGGCAAAGGAGCAGTAGGAAAAAGAGCGGGTAAAGGAGGATGAACAATTTGTGGCACAAGGGGATTCGGAAGAACAGGAGGAACGACGGGCTGACCAGCAGCCGCCAGAACAACAGGTTGAGGAACAGGAGGAATCACAGGACCCACAGTATCTGGCGCATAAGGAGGTGGTGATTTCAATAGATAAGACAATAATGAATCCTCTACCGCTTCTTCTCCCGTCTTATCAGAACTAGACGGTAAAACCGGATAACATCTATCCACTGCCATATGATGTAGTCTAGCAGAAACTTCCTGCTCCTTCTCGTCTTTGTCTCGCTGATACTGTTCTGCATTTTGCATCACCGTTATAACACCTTCTCTCTTATTTTTCTTAAGTTGTTTGATTTCTTTCTGCTTGGCCTCTTTACGCCATAACCGAAAGGAATCAAACATGGCCAGCCTAACCTTCTTTTTAAACAATTTAGCTTCAAGATTATCCAATATTGTAGTTTCGAAACTGCCATGTGATGGCCAACTAAGAACACCATCATTTTTAGTATAACGAATCCAATAGTCATTGTATACAATAGGACCTACTCCATGGCGACTATAGAGCTCATAAATTGGAGTTCCAACTGGAGGTATCGGACATGAATCCTCCAATCGGGAATCCGTGCTGCAACATTTAAGAAAACCAAACAAAGTACTACGGCCAGGCATCGTGCACACTAACCGAGTTTACAAACTTCAAGGGCTATCGAATTACGATGTCCTCGCAAAAATGCAAGACCCTCGGTTTTTGGCAATTGCAATCGTCAAATAAAACCCAACAACTGAGAACCAACGACTAAGAACCACAAATGCAATGGAACCATGCAAAACAACCAGGTTTAACCAAGAACTCTGGGAGCGACCCACAAATACTTAACTGAAAGAGCGATGGCGTCACCAGGAAGGCCCGTCTATCGTCTCGCCGTACAGAAGACTACGCCAAGCGCCAAACAGGTCGACAGTCAGGGCATCAGTCCGTCGCAGCCGTCAGGAGGCGGGAATCTTCGCGGGAAAAGTCTTCGGGCCACTTATTTCGACAACTGGATCGATGAAGCGGGGTGCACCTTCCCTCGGAGATTTCACACAAAGTTCCTCACGATCATCGGGCTTTGGACCGGTACCACTGATGTCGCCCCACGTTGGGTGCCAACTGAAGGACTGGGCTATTCTAAGGCCCAGCGGTGCCAGGGGACAACACCTGAAACCTTCGTGGGTTACCTGTTCCGGCGTACAAAACACAGAGACACGGGACACTTCCGGCGGCGTCAAAGATCAGCGTTTATTACTGCAGGAATACAGAAGTCACAAGAAGTACACAACGTGTAGGTTCTGGGAGACTGCTTCAAATTGCACAAGTGGATCGCTCCTTTTATACACATTTTCGCCATTGCACAACATGACGAACAAAGGTTACAACTCAGTTAACACAGTAAACTTCAAGAGGGTCGCATTCATGTTTCAGAAGCCCGGAACATAATTACAGCAGCATTGCCGGTTCCCAACTGTAAAAGCACACTGTCCCCACATTACGCACATTCCATTCTGGCTGTAAACGAATTAGGAGAAAGGACAGGAACAGATGCAAAGGAAAAACAAGGATGCATATAGATAGGAAAAAGAGTGTAAAAGGTAATATCGGGAACTTGATTGCAGGATCAAAGGACTCGTGCCTAATGCATGCGTGACTGAAACAATACACTGGCACGGCAAGATGACCCTCGAGCGGAGCCATCTGCCTTTGCCGTGTCATCCCCCTCATCGTAAAGACACCTTCAAAGGAACACGTGTCCTCCACGGAAGCTTGGGAATCCCAGGGTCACGAAGCGGACAAGGTCCGTTCGCTGGCTACTTGAGGGCAAGAAACAAAATGGATGCCGTATCTAAGATGGAACCCGAGGGTTCAGATGGACATACCCAAAAATGAGGTGAACCGTACATAGTAGCGTAGCGAAAACGCGTACACCCACTAAACTCGTCATTTGCGGTTCGTAGATACCAGACTCGTCCATATTCGAACACACCAAAAAAGTGCCATTACGATTCTCACGGAACCTCAATTGGTGTACCATTTCCTCTCTCTTTCTGGGTTGGATCTCTTGGACATTTGTGGTTTCTGCCGCCACTGCTAGCAACGACACCAAATTGCCCTGTATGGCCCTCAAATTGCCAGTGCATGGTGTGATGTGAAGAATACTTGGATTATCTCCAACTCAAGTTTTCTGCGAACGCCCCCACAAAACCCACACTCCAGATCTGCTTATGCGTTGGTGTTTTAATAATTCAAAGCCCAATGCATTTCAGCTTACACAACTTGATCACGCATTGGTTTGGTATACAGATAACTTCTTCCCTATTTATTATCCATAACATAGAAATTGACAATGTCAGTGAACTTGATGCTCAAATTATGAGAAGAACATTGGCATATTGGAGCAGTACCAGAGACTGGGGAATTGAATAAAAAATAAGTCAAATATGTATTTCATTCACTGTTAAATTTCAGGATGATGAACATTGTACAAGAGTGGTCAATTAACAGTCAAATCAAAATTAATTCATATTAAATCTGAAACAAAATTTAAGATATGTATTGCAACAAAAGTTCTGCAATTTTGGAGTGGTGCACAGTACTTAGAAGTTCATCCAATATGGATCCTCTCCATAATGAACAAATTAAGGGCCTCATTATGAGTCTGGTTGTCTGCCAGCAGGCTGTCACGCCTGCGCCCTACTGGGGTACCACAAAACTCGTCTGCACACAGCCCGCCAGATTAGGAGTACATTCCTGGTCTGGCGGTTGGTACTTTGGCGGTTCCATGGCATTGCTGTTCTAAGGCTCATATGTAAGCCTTAGAATGGCACCACCATGGGACTGCTTAAGCATGTTCCTGCAAGGCATGGACTACACCATGTTGTTCAGTCAATGCCATGCCAGAACTGTGGTGCATGCATAAAGGGGGGCACAGCATATGCTTCCTTGCATGCATCACTTGGCCCAGAGGCAACATGGGGCCCTGTAGGGCCCCTTTAGTTTCCTCACTGCCACCCTTTTCATGGTGGGCTCACCGCTATGAAAAGGAGGGCGGTGCGGAAACTAGTAATATGCTTGGAGTTGATGCAGCCGCACCGCCAGCAAATTGAGGCCTCACACTGCTGCAATAATACCGAGAGATCACGGATCTCGAGTGATTGCAGCAGTCCTTTGGTGGGCCGACCGCCAAACTCGCAATAGGGCGGTCATTTCTCCAGTGCAGCGGTGCCCGCACTGCCCGCACTGCCACCATGGCTACGGTAGTCCATAGTCTTAAAAAGCCCCTTAGCCTTTAATGTGATGCTACTCCTCATCAAGCAAGCCTCCACCCAGGTGCAAGAGGAGAAATAGACACAGGGCCAATGGGGGCGGCAAACAAAAGGAGCAGGAGAGGGCCCAGAATACCTCACACATACCTAAACCCTTTAAACTCGAGTCAAGCCAATGTTTATAAAAATACAAGCTGGACCTGGACATCATCAACCACTTTCTATCTATCACAAGGGACCAAATAACGCAATCAGGACAGCATTACCTCCCTCATGAAACTGCTGGTTATCCAAAATTTCTTTGAGACAGGAGATGATTGAAGTCCAATAGGCCACCTCCATGAGATTTCACAGCCAACCAGGTGGTGGGTGCACTTCTTAACCTAGTGCTCCAACATATAATTTCCCCCACAGATCCATAGCCAATGAAATTAATTCAAAGTTCTGTACAATTGGAGGTTTTTCAAATATCTTAAGTGACATAGACTGCAGAAATGTAGGCCTTGTTAGGCCAACAGCAACTGAACAAATGTACCACTATGAGAAATAGGAATACACAATCCATATACATATGGTGTGTGATGCTGATCTTGTCTTCACTCACTGCTGTGCACTTTTTCCATTATCAATTCCTGACTCCATGACCCTTCGTAATAACAGAATTCCACACATCATGGAGACATAGCATCCTAGAAGGACATGGTTACTGGGCGAGTATATACCCTTGCCAACCACTCAACCGCACTAGATGTGCAGAGTTTATTATTTTGTTTATTACCAATGTTGAGGGAGGGCATCATGAGTCAATGTGAATTATGATGCAATTCCCATCCCTCAAATGGTAATACATAGCATATTACGCTCAATGGATCTGCATGCGTGGTTTAGGAAATGCTGTTTTCTTCATGTGTTGTGGTTGTAAACCAAGTTTTGTTATGATATTAAGACCACTGCGGGATAAATATGTGCAGTGAGGTATAATCACAATAACTGAGCTTTGTGAGCATGGCTCCAGTGGTTTTCTTCTTTCAGCTTATTCTAGAATGGAATCTGTAAGGCAATTAGCACTGTTTTCGAAAGTAAGTTAATGTACACTGAAGTACAAACCTGGAATTCAACCTTTGCACTGTAGTAATAAATAAATGTAAGTGTGTAGCGACGACAAACCTTCTTTAGCTATGGTTAAGTTTGACTTTCCATTTAAAAGCCGTATATTGGCTTGCTAACAACCGTGGAGCTGTCTCACAAATCTGCACAAAATTTGGAACCGATTTAGGGCATCTGGCTAAGTTTTGGCATGTCAAGTTTCAAGCACCTTTGTTCAGGATTGGGAATCTTAAAGGGACAGAGTAGAAAATTAAATATATTCCATCTGGCATGCCTAAGATTATTTGCTGTCTTTAGCAGTGAAACTGCTAAACCGAATTAGACCAGACGACATGAAACTGGACTTTTACTAATATTAGCTCCTTTTTGTGTTTTGTTTTTGAATTGTACAGTCATTTTGTTAATAAAAAGGTGTCAATGGACTTTGAAGTGTTTTTTCACAGGGATATTCGGACTGTTGAGTCACAAATCTCCCATGAAGCAGCATCGTCCATGGATCTTACGCCTGGAGTGTTTATGAATCCAAAACTTCTAAAAATGAATTAGATCTGACATGGGAACACTTTCTCATCTTCCACTGCAGACCTTCGTGCTCTGAATTGTGCTGCAGCTGCTAATACAAGACGTGGGAGCCCACATCTCAAAAAACCAAAACGTTTCGGGCCATACAGTGTATATATTGGGAAGCACACTCTGACTATAGAGGGGATGAGCAGTGTCCCAAAGTGACATATTCTGTCCCCCAACAAAGACAAAAAAAAACTTTTATCACTAGATCCGCGGCTTCTGACACTAAACTCCAAATCAGCATGCCACCATCGCAGGTGGAGATCTATGGATCCAGAAAATAAACAATGTATCCAAAATAAAAAAGGAAAAACAATTCAGTGCAGCAGTGTGACTTGAGAGTCTAGCAAAGTTCCTGGTCCAGGGAGGTAGGCTGCAACAGGGAATTGGACCGACAGGCCTGGCTTGGTGGTCAAACATCACTTTGCATTGCTTTGGGGTGGAAGCTGGGGCTGACCGCTGCTGGACCGGCTCTTCTAAACAACCCAGATGTGTATGGCAAAAAGTCATGTGTGGCCGGCAGTAGTTTTCAAGGAAGGTTGAGTGCAGGACCCAACTGTAGGCCAGGCCCTGTGGCCAGCCCCTGCTGTGCAAGACTGAGGCCATTAATAGCAGGATTTGGCCCATGGTTTGTTAGGTGATAGGCCTGACCACAGGCCTCGCCATGTGGCCAACTGCAAATGTATAGTACTGGAGACCACACACAAAAGGATTTGAACACCAATGCTTGTCCAAAGGCCAGGCCCTTTGCCCAAACCAATGGCTAGGCCTGATCAAGAGGTTTGGTGCATGGGTGGTTGGATACATGACTTGTCCCTGCAACTCTCCCCCATTCTACACGGCCAAAAGCTGTGCAGAGTGTGCTTGAGTATACCAGAGGTTGGTTGCAGAGTTGCGCCTGTCCCCCGCACACATTGGCAGTGTATAGCTGAGGTTCACCACTGTAAATTTCTATTTCAGAATTTATGGATCCTACGCTGGATTTACATACCCTGTGACATCCAAAGGATACAGAAAAGGTCTAGGATCTGCAGATCCAGCTCTGAATCTGTTAATCCTGTGACAAAATCCACTTTTCTTAAAATAATTTGAATACTAAGGAGGTCCCTCTGGTCCATCCCAACATGGGCCTAGGGGTCATGGTTTGCTCACCCTGCAAATATTTTTCCTATATCTTTTATTTTTTCCAAATGTGGTGCTCAGTGTATAGTATTGGGTAAAGGGGACCTCAAAATACATTTTTAAGTCATAATCGGGCAGTCAGGCATGAGGATTTCCAAGTCAACCACCTTTACTTTTTATTGTGTTAATTACATTTGTTTTTTCCTGTGAATTTCTGGGGTGTTTGATCATATTCTGCCAACTCCCCTGCTGTGCAGAATCATCTTATTGAATGTTTGCTAGTGTTTCAAAGATCGTATTTTTCAGAATAGAGGTCTAACCGTGAATACATTTGCAGGATATTTAGCTTCCTCAATCAAATAAAAAAAAGTTAAATGGATGTATTATCCAGCATTTCTTCTTTCTATCGGTGCTGAAGATTACGTCTTGGTAGACAATAACCAAAGGTCTAATTATACATACCACACCATGTAAGGCTATTTGGAGTTTCACTTTGCGCAAACCATTTTGCACCATTGTTGGTGTTCGTGAAAAATGGACACACAGTATGCACAAGGGACATGCAACACACACTCTGTGGTCTGTGTTTTGGGAGCCCAACCCCTAGATGGCCCACAACCACATGTTCCTTGATAAGCACAACATTCAGACACATATGGTTTCACTTTGTACCAAACACTGCACCACTTTCATCTTTTGCAAACAATATACCAAAATAAAAAAATAAAAAACAGATACACAACACACACCCTTAGGTTTGTGTGTTCAAATCCCATGCCTCAACATGTTTCAAACATATGTCCCCGGACACACAGCGCATGTCAGCAGGATGTATGGAGTTTCACTTTACTACTAATCACTTTCCACCATTGTTAGTGTTTGTGAATACTAAACAAACCACATGCGCAGCGGACCAAAGCACACACCTACGTTTGGTATGGGCACTTGATGGGCTTTGGTA
Source organism: Triturus cristatus (assembly GCF_964204655.1). Classification (NCBI taxonomy): domain Eukaryota; kingdom Metazoa; phylum Chordata; class Amphibia; order Caudata; family Salamandridae; genus Triturus; species Triturus cristatus. The sequence continues at coordinate 942,583,797 of NC_140587.1, read as the reverse complement.
GATATTAATTTCCTCCTTTACACAATACCTCAATGGGACAAATGGAGGTTTACTTTGCACCAAAACCTTTGTGCCATTTTTGGGGTTTGCAAACAATGTGCGAGCAGCACACACAAAGGATGCACAAACCACATTTAAAAAAAAAAAAAGTAATGTTTGGGAACATTGAAACACTCACAAACCATAACGCTAAAAAAAAAAAAAAGATTTACCCAAATAGGTCTTGAAATACCTTGTGTTGCCAGGGGATCTGAAAGAAACAGTACTGCGAAGAGTGCACTTGAAATGTCTTCTTCAGTCACTGTCACTGCTGGTGGAACATAAGAGATGATGGTTGACGATGATATTCTCCCACTCGACTTCATCTTTAACCACAGGACAGAACATAGCTCGACAGATGCTACAGATGTAGAGACAATCAAGTCATGTGTACAGCTAGCAGTTGGCACAGAAGAAGACTCTCTGCCATGGTCCACCATCTGTGAAGTTGCACCTGAGGGGGTGGACAGATGTAGAAGGTCTAGCACCATTCTCTTCCTCTACAGAATGGTGTGGCTGGTTGAAACCAACCTGACCACCATCTGAACTATGGACAATTCTCCCATGAAATGTTGATGAATAATGGGTGGAAGACACTCCCAATGCTATGTTTGAATATCCCTGAGTATTGTTGTTGTGCATAAATGGCATTTAGACATATTGGGCCCGATTCACAAAGGTAAACTTAGATGTTTGGTCTAAACTTTGACCAAACTTCTAAGTTTACGACTTTGGGAATTCACAAAAGGCTATTACGACGAGTACTATCTTTATGTCCACTCTCACGGTGGAGATCAGATCCGAGTGCGGACATAACGATAGTACTCGTAAATGCCCTTTGTGAATTCCCAAAGTCATAAACTTAGAAGTCTGTTCTAAGTTTAGACCAATTATCTTAGTTAATCTTTGTGAATTAGTCCCTCTATTATGCCTTAACACATTGCTACATACATAGTAAATGACATTTTTTGTCAGTCGATGTCACACGTTTGTGAATTGTGTTAAAAGAGATAACATACACCAGTTGTGGGGACTCTTTGTTCAAGTGGGATAGCACCAAAAACAGCTGGTGCAAGTCCATACCTCTATCTACATCCACAGGAGCAGCCAGTACTTCCTGGTTGCCAGTGCTGTTTCCAGAAGCCACTTGTCCCATGTACTCCGCCGCCATGAAATAGCTCCACAATGTAGATGACCCTGCTTAGTGCATTGACTAGTAAGCAGTGACTCCTGCAAGTACATTTCTGGATCTTCACTGCAGTAAGTAGCATGTTCTTTAAGTAACAACACTTTCAAACCTGCACACATTTACATTCCAAGGCAAAAATCACTCTGTAAAATACCATTTGCATTACATATTTAAAGCATTCAACATGTAAAGGGTTAAAAACATTCAAACAAACATTTTGCATTTTCAGAGGAGCAGTAAACCTCGAGCTCGCCCACATTGTGATAGAATAAATTCCAAATGACATAGCTGATCTCTCTGGGGAGATATGGCATATTACTTCACAATTATTTAAGAGAAAATGTCACACAGGCGCCCCAGTGATGGCTGCCCTCGGAAGCATCGCAGCGTTTATCTTTACTATAATGGACCTTTTATAAGTTAGGCAAAGAGACAGGCAAGATGGTTAACCTTGAGAGCCAAGTACAGGTGCTTCTCCAGCAGAAGGTCTACGATGCTCCAAAAAGGAGTCGTGTTACTAGTAAAATGCTGGAGGTGATAAAGACTACTGTCCTACATATCAAGACCTTAACTCTCTTTTGAGAATGCAAGATGCCAAATCCAGACTAGTGCTTGTGGAAAAAGGTGGGGGGAGAAGAACTTGCAATTCGTCATTGCTAACTGGATTATGGATATGCTGGAGAACGAAAATCACCTAATCCATGTTGGTACATTCCAAGAGAGTCAATCATGATGAGCTGGAGTTAATGCACCTCCGTTGGGGTTATTCAAGCGCATTATTATATCAAACCACTCATTCATTTATTCATTCATTCACTGAGAAGAAAGGCTGTCACCAGACACTAATATTCTGTTACGGACTTAAAGCTAAGGCCAAAGAGAGGATGCTTATGGCAGCCACTGCGAGAGCAAATCTCCACTCTGATGTCCCCAATATATAAGCCCCTGAAACTATAAAAACGAAGAGCGCCCCAGAAGATGTAGCTAGCCCATGACTCAAAAAAGACACGCTTTCTCCAACCAGTTTAGCTTCAGGTGATGTACAGCAAGGAAGATTATTTTTGGGGACTCTGAAAAAGAAGAAAATCTTTGTAATTAGGTTAAACAGATGAATAAAGACAAAAGGGGTGAGGAAATGGAACTTTATGAGATCTGTATGTGCCCATTCTTATAAGTTCTATTCTAGTGTTATGACAGGGATCTGACTATGTATCACCTATAAAAAAAAATGAAAATTGTTTAAGTAGGAATTCTATGTCCCTGGGATGATCGCATGGATAAGCTTATTGTCACTAGCTCCTTAGTTAATGATAGATGACATTAAAACCTTGCCACAGCCCTGAGTGCTGTTGAAAAGTCACAATAGCTGCACTTGGCAGCTGCTTTCACTTAATTCCCTGCTGCTAAAGTTCTTATCAAGACTTCTAGCAACAAGGAAATAGGAATAAGTGGATCAGGGAGCTCAAGGGAACTCAAGAGGTAATTGTAAGTTGTTTTTGAGTATACTTGAGGCTTTGAGTGGTAATGAGAACAATTTCAGCTGTCATGTAGAGACCCATTTTAGCTTCTGTTTTATAAAAAATGACAATATTCGCACTTCACAGAGCTTGTAATAAAAAAAAACAGACGCAGTTTCAAAACATTAAACTTCTCAAATGTGTACACCCCTAAACGACCCCAATAACTACTTAAGTAAACTCACAGAAACTACATGGTAATTTGTCTAATGATGCCAACGTTATTAGCAAACGGCAACTTTTGTTGGCCCCTCTTACTAAGGTTCTTATCAGCTAGGTCCAGCGGCCAGAATTTACTATGCACACCCGAAGTCTGCAGAGTTGGCTTGCATGGGAGAGGGCTAGTTTTAAGGAGTAGACATATGCCCTGTGCCATTTATATTATAATTTCTAGTAGAAAGAGATATTTGTTATCTTGGTGGTAATTTACATTTTGCTAATAACTATGGCGTCATTTGATGAATCTTCATTAGACCTTCCAACAAAGTTCTCTTTTTTTTACTAGTTTCTTCATGGAAAGTTTTAGGGGGATGTGTTAAACCAGGACTAAGAAAAACGGGGATCTCAAGGCACAAAATCACCAATTTTTCTTAGACATTTTAGGACATAATACCACAAAAACTGCTCAACGGAGTTACACTAAATTTGGCAGGAAGCTAGATTTTGGTACAGAATGCATACTTTTGTGAATTAGTGTAAATTTGTTCAGTAGTTTTTGAGAAATTAAGGATCAAAAATATTTGCATAGTTGCGGCTGTTTTACGGACGTTCCCCAGGGGTGCAACCGGCATATGTGCCCATTTTGCGCTCCCCCGGGGCACATTGGCATTAAAGAAGAGGCTGCAGATGCTTGTGCAACTCTTTCTGTAATAGTGAAAGCACTGGTGCACATATAGTGCCGGCGCTTTCTGAAGAGGGCATTGCCTCATTTGCATGGGGGTGTGGCCCCATTCACATGAGGGAATCGCTTGGCCTCTGCACCCAAGCCGTTTTAGGCTACATTGTCTTTCCATGGCGGGGAGCGGAGATGGATTGTTTAACATCGTGCTTTACTAAATACATTTATAAAGTTTGAAGACACTCTGTAAGGTTCGGAGTTCCCTGACCCTTTGGTTCAGAAACATGCAAAGGATGAGCGGCACATGTCATGAGGGTTTAGTGATGATATTGAAATTGCCATGTTCTTGTGGATTATCTCCACTGTGGATTTTTGATTGACACAGACCTCCGGTTTGATACTCAGACTTGTCTATGGACAGCTGAAACCACGTGTTGCTATTAAGTCAGATGACTATTGTCCTGTGGAAATCAGAGGTCAAAAAGGTCAAACCTTGTTTTACTTGGTTGCTGATGAATAATAATTCTACATGTTGCATTGCTGTATGCACATGTTATCTGTTAGTAAAGATTTATAACAAGGGATTGTCTGTTGTATGTCCTTTTTGTATATTTTATAATTATTCACACATTGGAGCACTGCGTCACCTGCACTTACGTTATTTGTTGTTACAGTACCTGCATGTATATTGGAGAACAATACAAAAAAATAACCACAGAAACCTTTATCAGCAAGCTGTGATCATTATTTTTTGTTTTTTTAATTTTTGGTGTAAAAATGCTACCTGAGTGTGCACGTACCACCTGGATTTTTCGAATAACACATTGATTGTTGGCTTCCCCAGACAGGTGCATCAGGGTGGCGTTTATCAGAAAAGAGTCCCACGATGTACTCTGTGGTTATAAAAGTTTTATAGACATGGGCACAGAAGCAAAGAAGCTGGCAGAAGGCACACTGTCAGTGTGCCCCCTGATGGCAGCTCTCTGGATTGGGAAAGAGGGCCCTATGGACACCCCAGACATCCCCTTGCAGGCGGGTGCAGTCACTCACTGCACCTGCCTGCAAGGGGATCTCAAACCCCACCTTAAAGTGCAGGCAGGTTGACACCTGCACAGAGAAACATGGAGCAGCTTTTATAATGCTGTTCTGTATTTCTCTTGAATTTACTGCCCTGGGGGTAGCGCAAATTCACGGCTGCCCTAAGTGTTGCTCATTCTACATGATAGGGTGCACTTTTCCTGTTTTCACCAAGAGCACCTGCTTAAAGGTACGCTGCGTCGCCAATAGGAACAGAGCGCCCTATCTATAATAGGGCCCCTGGACGGTTGGGTTCGAGTGACTTGCACGAGAGTTCCACAAGCTCAAATTAAAAAAACTGAGTTTTTGGTTTCACAGGGGGCTTTTCCCCTTGGGCCTCCTCACTCCCACTATGGTACGGCTATGTGTGATCCTTTCTTAGAAGTCTAGTAGTCTACGCCAATTAAGTTTCCAGATATTTGACATTTCTCTTTTTTTTATCAGAAATCTTTGGGAGCAGACTTTCTGGAAAGGATTGCTTTATCTCAGTTCTTATAAATTATGTTCGTTTCATAATAGTTCAATGAACTCCTGCAAGTGTCGGTGTTTCATTGGCTATGATACCATAAAAGAGATTTTTCCTCCTCAACTAGGATGAGGGATCTATGTATTTATCTATGGCCAACATGAATAATGCATTCCAGCCAGAAGTCTTGAAAGTAATCTAAAAATATTGCTATTTGTTCCTTATCTATACAGAAAGTGGACTGTGCCAACATTTCATATTATTCATTGACATATTGGGGCTGCACAAAAGTCAGTACTATAAGTTTTTTAAATTCCAAATTGAAATTTATTACTTAAAGTGCAGTCTTCAACTTGTGCTGTTTTTTTTATTTTGTTCACTAGAGCTTGGTAGAAGTGATAAAAGGACCCTTGTATTTGGTCTGAATCATATAGTTTTCATATTGTGTGAATGTTTTGGAGTACAAAGTCCTTTCTTTGGGCTGTATGTGTGTGTTTTCTTGTATTACTGCTAATACTTACATGTCAGTATTAGTTTGGCAGAATGGGGAATGTCAGTGTGATGCTGTTTTCAATGTCAGGTCTATGTTCGTTGTATATTTATTTAAAGTGACCATTTTTAAAGGTACTCAATAGAGTGTTTTATGAACCTTATCGTGCTCTGCGGATTTTTGCTAAAGAATAGCATTTAGACTTTTCTTCTAAGTCAATATATTAAATGTTTTTTTTGATTCTATTGGTTGAGTTACCATTGAGATTCTCATCTGACAATCATCAAATACTTTTATAAAGAGTCAATCCATTGAAAGCCTAGTTAGACAGACAAAAGCTTTAGGAGCATTTTACCCCTAAGGATTAGCAATTCCTATAGGCAGCACCAGATTTTTAGGCCAGAACCTTGGTCCCATTGTATGGGAACATATTGCGACATGCACAAATTCTCTAATCATGGAGCGGTATGACAACCCCACTAATACTAAGCAAGCATTGGCAAAGCAAGCAGGTCTGGCTGTAATACCCTAATGCATGCAAACATGGCCATGTGCAAATGCATTTTGCATGTGCTAGCTCACTAAAACAAGACCTATTGGTTTGGCCAATGCTTGTTAATACCAGCTGAGGATATTTGTGAGCATTCTGCACATGGATTGTCAACCAGCGAAAAGGAAATGATGATTGGCCCCTCAGACACTGGCTGCAATCGTGCAGTTCTCCCATTAGCAATGCCTCTTGTTCCAAAATATTAACAAGTAAGTGGTCAACTCATCTTCACTCGGCATCAGTGGAAAGAGGTTTTCACCCATTTAGACGTACCCCCTAGCAATCATGCCACAAACTAGTCAAAACCTGTTTTCTCTAATGAATCTTATCAAACCAGAGGTAATCCTCAGATTGTCCCCACTGACACGAACTAAAAAAAACAAAAGCCTCCAGTGTATATCATAGATGGGCTAATGCAATCACTTTTATGCAGAAACCATCCTAATTGGATTTTCAGGGAAACCCCTAAACACCATTTCATCCTCCAAAGTCAAGGGTCTTTGAATGTTGATTTCCAGTGGAGCATGATCTATGACCCTCCTGTATGGCCAACCCAAAGTCTACTCTTCATCAGTTCAAGACTAATAAAAAAGTTTATATTAATAGTGCTCATTTTTGCTGTTATTTAAGTTTCCAAGTGCTGAAAATAACAAACGCTGCTAACACCCAATCCAATGCTACTCAATTTATAAACTTTAAAGCCATGAAAGGATAAGTGGTTAACTTACTAAGATGTTTTAACCATTAATGGCAGGAGTTTCAACCCTTCTCAGAAGCCCCAGGATTCAGATGAATGATCTTCCTTGGTTTACCCACTATGCTGAGCTCCAAAAAAACAATATGGATCTTGGATGTGAACATTAACTCTTAGATGCTACAGTGGTTACAGACTGGTATTTTGCAGTGGAGCCACTCTGGACTACCAAGATTTTGCTACTTTATTTTCTCATTGAACTGCAGTGTTTTCTTCTTTTTACCCATAAGTCTTAGTGGACTGTTTTACTAATGTCTGCCACTGCAGATTCCACCAGATAAACAGGAGCATATTTGGCTCTGCAGGAATAGATGACCATTTCAAATATCCAAAGACCACTCACCAGAACTGTCCCACTATAGTATTTACTCCTTGCAAGACATACTCAGAGAGGATGCTTAGTGACGTTGTTGGATGACCGCTGTCTGCTTGAAAGAAGTAGACAGGTGTAGTAAGACTGGGAAGCTGGGCCACAGGCTTGGCTGGGTATTTAGCATGAAAAGGGGTTCTAGTATAGTGCAGGAGCATGCCTCAGGGTTTAATGAGAGATGGTAGAGGGCTAATTTGGAGTTTTTTGGGGGTATGTATTAGATGCTGTGTTGATGCTGTAGGGTGATGGCCACCTGAGCTATTACATATGGAGTAGTATGGCAGGATTGTAGAGCTGGAAAGCAGCTGAGCTGGATGAGAGGGAACGTTAATAGGAGAGAGGCAGCAAGATGCAGAAGAGGTAATGCAAAAGGGCAATAGAAAAGTGAAGCCTGTAAGTTCTGAAGGAGGAAAGCTTGTTCAGGCAGAAGAGTTGGACAAGACGAATGGAGAAGAGCTGCAGAGGAGGGGTTCAAAAGGCTGGAGAAGAAGAAAGTACCAGAGCTGGAAAGGAGGAAGGTAGGTGGACTGTAAAGGAGGAAGGCTATGAAGGAGTGAAGATGGACAAAAGAATGGCAGCTTGATTGCAAATGAGATGAGACAACCTTGAGAAGTTTAAAGCAGAAGGGGTTCTGAAAGCAGGAGAGTAATGGTAGGGAGGCTGGAAAGGTATCACACAGCACAGATGTGGATGAATGAAGCCGTAGATGAAAAAGGTACCAGAGCTGAGAAGTAGGAATGCAGGAGGATTGGAGAGGAGAAAGGCTTTAGGGAAAAGGGGGCCATGATTGCGAGAATGAGTGCAGGACGCTGGAGTGGACAGCATGGCTAAGGAGGCAGAAAAAGAAGGCTATAAGGAAGGTGAGGTGTGCTGTTGTGGAACTCCCCCTCGCCTTCTCATCTAGGAATGTAGTTTCAGAGCTACTGCTGGAGCGGGTTATGCAAAATTTTGTATACCCATCCCATTTTGCATGTCGTTTTATTAATTAGATTAATTAATTAATTATAATCGTACTAATGGTTTGGAGTGATGTGAGAATAACTAACCAACCTCATTAATGACCGAAATACACGTGGGATTTGCATCTGCATGGCCTAATTAATTATGTGAATTAAATTCCGTACGCATACTACTGAAGGATAAATAGAATGTTGCATGATATATGTTTCTTTAGTGATGTAATTGTGATTTGTGCTTTATTTTGTAAGTATAACCCGCAATGAGTGTTGCTTTTGCTAGATAAATACACACACATATGGGTATTAGCGAAGGAATAACATTTAATTAGGCATTTCTATGTATTAATTACGTTTTTGTGTTTTTTTGCTTACGTTGACTATTTTGACCTGCCGAAAGATGGCTGACTTTGGTGCATAACCCGACTGCCAACGCTGAACAAGACTTGGGTGAAGTGCACCTGCGCTGATAACAGATACACAGTGGCCTGGACCTGACCCCAGGTGAACATGTACCCTTCAAGGTTGCTCTGGGATACAAGCCAGCTTTTCTGAATGAACAATAATAATGCTACTAAAAACCGGATAATTCAAGAACAATGACATCAGAGACTTTAGTTGATGAGAATCCTGTCAGACGATTCCAATGGACCAATCAGAACATTTGAAGACCCGTTTTTGATACAAATTGTCAATGATTTTTACTATAAAAACCCATAGAATAGAGAGGTCGGAAGCCGCTCCTTCGATTTCCTGATGATATGCTGATGGAGAGGACGGTGACACTGCAGGACAGCTGTTAGCCTGAATCTATGATGGACTGAATTAATGCCCAAATTCCTGATGAACTTAACCTGCTAAAATTGATGGGCATAGATTTGCGAGACTGCCAGATTTGACATAGAGGACGACTTTAGCCAGAATAGGTAAATATGAAAGGCAACTTGATCAAATTAATGATTTAATTTGCAATATTAATATAAATTTGGATTTGAACATCTACAGAAATGAGTCGGGTTGTTTATTCATTGAAATGTATTAATGTAAAGGTTAATTAGAGAATTAGGATTTCACTAAACTACAACTAACAGATCCGTCCCGGTTAGGAGGATAATACCAAATGTGGAATCTAGGGCCTAATGAGTATGAGAAGGGTTTGTAGGTTTGTTGCTCATTAGGGTAAAGTGGTATCTTCCTCCCTCATTATTCAGCGTTTGGAAAGATAAATCGCCTCTTGCACGGATTAATGGTAAGTGTGTGTTGGTGTTATGGGCCCCACCAGCGAATGTATGGATAGTGTGCGTGTGTGAGATCATTTAGTCCGTGGCAGTTGGAAGGGATTTTGTATTCCACGCTGCATCAGTTTTTCTGGTAGCAGAATGATGGTTTGTTATTGTTTGGTTTAGTGATTATTGCTTGTACATTGCTTATTGATTTTGGTTGTTTATTGGTATTGATTTATGGACTAACACTCTATGTTGAGTTATGTTGAGTTTAATGTTGTTTGCACGGCTTCTGGGATGTAGGAAGTCGGAAGTTTGTAACGGTTCCGTAGTAGAGCAGAGGTAAGCGCTGCTCTCGGGAAAGACGGAATTGTTGTTGCCCTGTAGGTACACAGGGGAAACGTGTGACAAGTGAAGTTGCACGGCGCATTGTCTGGGTTCGATTCGGTGACATCGTCGTGTGTTGCCATTAGAGACATTTCCTGTGTGAGAGAAGTGTGTATGATAGCGAAGGTTACCTGTGAAATTCTGGTCTTAGGTACCAGGGATCCAACTGGCATTCCGATAATGCTTATCACTGGAAAGGTAATAGGTACTCTCTGAGCTTGTTAGAAGGACAAAGGAGAGGTAAGCGCTGCTTTGTTAACGTATGTCATAATTCTGTAGTAGGACAGACTGTTCGCTGTTCTCGGGAAAGACAGGATTCTGTGTGAATGTACTACATTTTCTGGTGTGAACAAGTGTGAATGCAAAGGCATTTGGGTTGGTTGCGAAACTCTGGGTTTATTCCTCAGGAGCATTGGGTCTCCAACTATGTGTCTTAACAATTAGCTAATGCTTGTTAGAAGGGTGAAGTAGAGGGATGTGCTACTTTATCAACGGAAGTAATGATTCCGTAGTAGGGCAGAGGTAAGCGCTGCTCTCGGGAAAGACGGAATTCTCGTGAGAAGGTCTTTTTGCTGTTCTTTGGTTAGCGAAGCGGACAATGGAGATGTTTCTATGTTGTTACTAACAGAAGTGTAGAAACTTGAAACAAAAACTTACTGAGCGGATTTGTAAAGGAGGGGTAGACAGAAGCAGGAGCTGCCGCAGCGGCTGCTGACGTCAGAACGACCGTGCTGGGATTTGACAGTCGGTCAGAACTGTGAAACGCCCCGGATTGGTACGTTAGTGTACGCCGCGCTAGGATTGGAGAAGAAACAGGGTGACGTAGACGCTCCTTATTGGTGCGTTAGTGTGAGTTGCGCTAGGATTGCGACAGTGATGTGGACGCTCTGAATAGGTGCGTTAGTGTGAAGTTGCGCTGTAATTGGACAGATTAGCGGTACAGTTGTAAAGAGGGACTAGCGTTGCGTGAAAGACAAGAAAATGTATTACGACCCTCCAGAGAAGGAGAAGAAGACCTGGTTAGGGAGAATTAAGAAGTGGTTTAAGAAAGACAAACCAGTTAAGACTAGGGAAGGACAGTTACTTCTTCCACCGAAAACCCCTGCATCCTTTATGATTACGAAATATGGGTATCATACTTGTATTTGGTTGGATAACTGGGTGAGATACACCAAGGACGACGGAGTATTAGCTTTCCCAGAGCATGGTTCATTTAATTTGGCTGTTCTAAGAAACCTGAGGGAAAGGATGATGAATTTGGAACCAAGACCTAGACCGACACAGTTTGAGGCTTTGACAGAATGGGAAGACGAAATGCATGAACGAGAAAGACAAAGAAGTGGTAGAGGATATAGGTACTGGTTTGGAAGGCCATACGGACACGAAACGCATAGTGACCGAATGAAAAGATGGCGAGATGTGAGCATGACTGAGGGTGTGTTCCCTGTAAGAACTGTAGGAGAGAATGAAGGTCGAAAGTGTGCAGAAAAGAGGCATAATGTGGAGTCGAGAGGGTATGAAGTGAATGAGTCTGAGGATGATGTTCTTGATGATGTGTTCTATAAAAATCCACCACCGTATAGATCAGAACCAGAAATGTTAACTCCAAGTGCCCCAATGAGAGAAACAATGCAAATTATAAAATCGGAACCAGAGTCCCAAAGTTTGAGTAAAAACAGTGGTACCAGAGAGATAGAAAAGAGATCAGAAGGAAGAACAGATGGAGAAAATTCAGTAGAATTAGCAAAAACAACTCTGGAATTAACTGAGAAAATAAGAGAATTGACCAAGAATCTAGAAGCAGTAACTGTTCCAGTAACAATAGGTCCAGTAGTGCCCATTTTTGAAAAGCAGAAAGACAGTGAACATTGTTTGACAGTCCCTTACAGAAATAGTAACCCTGTAGAACAACCAAGAGTGAGACAGAATGAGAATCCATGGAGGCAAACTATGAGTGTAATGGAACCGAATTTTACAAATAATCCATTTGTAGATCAGTATTGTGCAGAGAGACGTATGACAATGATTGAGACAGTGTCAGAAACACAAAATTATTTTGGACATGGAAGTGTAGAAAAACCAGTAGGACCATCAACGGCCGAGTTAAGTGAATGGTTAAGAAGCTTGCAGAAGAAAGACAAAGAATCCCAATCAATTGATGTGGCCAAGTTACGAATGGTATTGGAAGAGTTAATCGTAGGGACTATCCCGACAGAAAAATTGAAAACCTATCAGGATGAAGAATTATTATTCTTGTGCAAAAGTGTGACCTGGAGAGCAAAAAACTTACATGAACGGTTAGAAGAAGTAGCAAATGAGATGGGCATTGATATTGAAAAGGTAAAAGCCTTACAGAAACCATATCGAGTAGAATTCACTGAAAAAGACCTTGAGAACATGAACACCACAGGACGAATAGGTCAAATTAAGGACATAATCGTTTTGCTGAGAAAATGGGGAGACGTGGATAAATGGAGAAGCAGGTGGTATAGAAAACGCGATGATACCTCAGATAAGACATTTTCAGCCTTTCCTGTAAGAGAAAAGGAGAAGGTAGTGACAGAGTGCCCTATGAGAGAGATTCCAGGAGGAGGATATGTACATGTTCCATGGACAAGACAGGATATTTTGTCTTTTCCGAATGATTTCCCTCGACTACGCGAAAAGCCCGTCGAGTGGTACAGACAGGTAGACAGATTTGTGAAATTGTCTAAAGTACTATGGATTGATTTGAATAGTCTATTTGACATAATAGTACCAGCAGACCTATGGACAGAATGTAAACTGATGATAAATTGGCCAACCAAGGAATATCCTAGGGATCCTAAAACAGGAGCACCAGACCTCGAGGTAATGAAAAATATGAGCAGGTTATGGTATTTTTGAAAAATAAAGTGCCCCCCAAAGAAACAGACTGGGTAAAAATTGATCGAACACACCAGGAAAGTAAAGAGTCAGTACATGCATACTATGAGAGGCTAATACAAGCTTTTAAGCAGTTTAGCGGAGACGAGAATCTGAGTGAAAAGGATTTGAGCCATTTTGTATACAGATTTGTATATGGTTTACGACCAGAAATTGGTGATATGATTAAACAGCATACGGTAGATTGGCAAAACAAGAAAATAGATGAAGTATTGAGGCATGCTAAATACTTCAGTGATGAAATTGAAGCAAAACAGTGAAAATTAAAGGAGAAGGCAATGTGGGCACAGATAAAAGTAGCGGAGAGACAGGAAGCACAATTGGTGGAACAAGCAGGGACCAAGCCAAAATTTAATAATGGGAAGTACAAAGGGAACATTGAAGAAGCTAAAAAGAAATTTCCGTGTCATAATTACGGCAGGATAGGGCATTGGAAATCCGAGTGTAAATTTCCCCCGAGTACTAACAATCAAAATCCATCATTGAACCCACAGGTGCAGCATGAGGTGAGTGGTCATCTGCAGCAACAGCAGCAAGTTGTTCCCCCACAGAATCAGGTGCCAAAGCCGCCTTTTCCACAGAGCAGAAACACACAGAAGTATAGTAGTGAATCCCAACAAGAAGAAATGATGGGTTGACAGTAGCCAAGCTACTGTTGAGAGAATTCATCCCCAGGTTCGGGTTCCCAGTGACAATTGAGTCAGACCGAGGAGGACACTTCCATAATGAGATTGTCGGATTAATTTGTGAAGCATTGAATGTACAACAAAAACTACATTGCGCCTTCCGACCAGAGGCTTCTGGTGTGGTTAAACAGATGAATTGTACTATCAAAAATAGAATAGGGAAAATGTGTTTGGCCACAGGTATGAAATGGCCTGATGTCTTGCCTCTTGTTCTCATGACAATCTAGGCCATTCCAGACAGAACCACAGGATTGAGTCCTCATGAAATAATCATGGGACGTGCAATGAGACATGTGTTTATACCAGTCAACAAGCTGATGACAATTTCTGATGACATGCTGTTGGAATACTGTAAAGGCCTGGCTGACGCAGTTCATTCTGTGTTTCATCAGGTTGGACCAGATGCCACCACACTTGAAAAGAAGCAAGCCCATGATCTGAGCCCAGGTGATTGGGTAAGGATAAAAGTCCACAGAAGAAGAAACTGTCTGGTTCCAAGGTGGGGAAAACCACGACAAGTCATTTTGACCACGACAACAGCTGTGAAGTGTGCTGGACTGAAAAACTGGATCCATGCCAGTCATACATTGAGAATTCCAAATCCAGTGGACAGCACAGGAAAAGAATACTTTGATGAATCAGAATCAAGCACTGAATCAGATGACGAAGGGTCAAAGACTCAAGGAAACTCTGAAAGGGGGGAAACAGAACAAAGATCAGCTTTAGTCCCCAGAAGTGTCGCTCTGAGAAGAAGATTGCAGATTTTCGAATCTAGTGATTCCGGAAACGAGCAAGAAGCGCAGGGTTCCAAGAAAGAACACAGGAAGAAAAGAGTCAAAAGTACTGAAGACGCAACAAAAGAAATTCGTGAAAAGGAAGTACCAGATGAAAGACTGAGAGAAATTCCACCTGAAATAACAAATCTAAGTGAACAAGGGACAGGTACAGAGAGAGAGGGACAGATTTCTGCGGAAGACCCCCGAGGAGGTGTAGGGAACTGCAACATCGAGTTAGGTGAAGGGACAAGTAGCCAGCAGGAAGATTGCGTGCCGGAGACCCGAGGAGGGACAGAAGTAGGGAAAACAAAACAAGTGGTGGAAGGAGAAGTTGCTGAAAAGACAAAGCAAGTTGAGACAGAATCTGAAGAGAGTGAAAATGAAATAACTGAAGGTCGAGTTCTAAGAAAGAGAGCTTGGAGGAATGAGAAGAATGACAAAGGAAGTAAAGTAAAAAGAGTTGCAAGAGATGATGTTTGGCCCAATAAAATAAGGAAACTGAGATACAGACTGACACGAGTGAATTCACCAAGAGCTGAACAGGTGAATGAAGTGACAAGTCAAGAAAAATCAAAAGAAGACGAATTAATTGAAGACAAAGAGAGTAGAAGAACAAGGAAACCTAACCAGAAGTATAAGTCACCAGAATGGACGTACGTGGCTCTGCCTGAACAGGGAGAAGAGGCAGATAGTCATGGAAATCCAGAGGAGACTGTACTGAAAGTGGTTGAGGATGAAATTGAATTGGAAATCCTGAGAGTTCTCTTGTCCGACATTGGAGAAGAAGAAACGGAAGTTCAGGAAAATCCATATTTGGAAGACGAGAGGAGAGTGAAGAACGATGAGATGCCAAACTGAATCAGTTAAGAAAACTATTGATGAAGAAAACAAGATATTGAATTAAAATTAGTGACTGGTAGAACCAAATAGGTGTTAGAACCTTAGGTTAGAAAAACTAGTTGTGAAGTAAAAGAGGCTAAGTCAAAAGACACGGGCCTTTTTAACAAGATGGCTAACATAGAAAGTAGTTAAGGTAGATGTACATTCATGAAAAGATGGTGTAAAATGTGTTGTTGTTGTACAGGATTATTAATGCTTTTATGGAGCATCCTTGCTCTTGTCATTTCTTTTAAGGCTACTATAGACACTTTAGAAGGACATAGTGAGAATAAAACTAATATAGGGAAGATTTCAAAAGTAGTTCCAACTAGAATAGATAAAAATTATTTGCATAAAGACAGGTCAATAACAGATTTTCCTAATAATGTGTTTTCAAAATTATTGTATGAATATGTAAAGACAATGGACGTACGGGACTGCTACGTATGTATGCAGTTACCTGCATCTGTTTCTGAGGGAGTGACATATCATCACCTTCCAGCAAAGTATGGTATAACATGTAGTGTAATAGCTAGTTTGTTTTAGGAGACAGGGAAATTAGAATATTATTTTTCAGATGTAGATAACATTTTTGCACAAGTGCCTTCTTATAATAAAATGAACAAAGTAAAGCCTGCTAAGGTATTAGGTGAATTCTTTTTAGAAACTAAGGAACTAACATTAGAGTATATTTTTTAGAAACAATTTAACATGTAGTTTAAAGAAGGAGGAAAAGACATTCCTAGAGGAAAGGAGATTGAAAATGCAAAAATAAGCAGCAGAAGGGAAAGTGGAGAAAACAATCTGGGATATAGAGAAAGAAAAACATTTGAGAGGAGAAGCTAGTCCAACTATAGCTTTAGATTGGCCTCAGGAAGGGTAATTTTGCATTTGAAGGAATCAAACGGCGTATGATAATTATTTTCTAGGTAATAGTGAGTGCCATGATACATATCGAATCATGGGTGGATGGGGATTCAAAGGTGGAAGAGATCCAGTCTTTCCTGGATTATATTTTATTTGTGGGAACAAGGCATATTATCGTTTGCCAGACCATTGGCATGGCACATGTTACGTAGGCCTGGTTTTTCCAAAAATCTTTCATATGGATAGAGGAGAAGATGGTGTACATAGCTTAAGTAATCATTTAGCTAGAACCAAGAGAGAATCTTGGGCAGAAATTGTAGGTGATATTTTTCAGGCATTGATACCAGCAGTGGGAATAACTCTGAATGCAAACAAAATTAGAAAATTGTCAACAGTAGTGGATTGCTTGTCAACAAGCACTGCTGGAGGATTTTTATTGGTTAATACTGAAATGGTTGCCATGCGTGCTATGGTAGTGCAAAATCGACTTGCCCTTGATATTTTATTGGCAAAAGAGGGTGGAGTCTGTGGAATGCTGAAAGTTGAACATTGTTGTACTTACATTCCTGACAAAAGCAAAGATCTGAAAACTTATATTAAGAATATTACTGAATTGCACGATGAACTTGCTCCACTGGAGGTTGAAAGTGTTTGTGATAGAATTGGAAAGAAAATAGCTGCTATTAAGAATTTCTTAGTAAAAATAGGTAGTACACTTATAGGTAAAATATTGTTTCCATTAACATGTGTAATCTGCATAGTTTTAATGATAAGATTATGTGGTATGTGCTGTAGAAACAAGAAAAATAAGAAAAGAAAAAAAAGAGAAAATTCAAAAAGAAAAGACAAGAAACAAGAAAGAGAAATTGAAGAAATAGAATTGGAGGAGTGGAAGGAGAGTATGTATGAATCAGTAAAAAGAGAAGACGTAGGTGAAACTGAATTATGATTAAGAGCAAGAAAACATTTTAAAGATTCCGTAAAGACAGAACAAAACATTTTTGGGTGATGTGATGATAAAATCACCAAAGGGGGGATTGCTGGAGCGGGTTATGCAAAATTTTGTATACCCACCCCATTTTGCATGTTGTTTTAATAATTAGATTAATTAATTAATTATAATCGTTCTAATGGTTTGGAGTGATGTGAGAATAACTAACCAACCTCATTAATGACCGAAATACACGTGGGATTTGCATCTGCATGGCCCAATTAATTACGTGAATCAAATTCCGTACGCATACTAATGATAGATAAATAGAATGTTGCATGATATATGTTGCTTTAGTGATGTAATTGTGATTCGTGCTTTATTTTGTAAGTATAACCCGCAATGAGTGTTGCTTTTGCAAGATAAATACACACACATATGGGTATTAGCGAGGGAATAACATTTAATTAGGCATTTCTATGTATTAATTACGGTTTTGTGTTTCTTTGCTTAAGTTGACCATTTTGACCTGCCGAAAGATGGCTGACTTTGGTGCATAACCTGACTGCCAACGCTGAACAAGACTTGGGTGAAGTGCGCCTGCACTGATAACAGATACACAGTGGCCTGGACCTGACCCCAGATGAACATGTACCCTTCAAGGTTGCTCTGGGATACAAGCCAGCTTTTCTAAATGAACAATAATAATGCTACTAAAAACCGGATAATTCAAGAACAATGACATCAGAGACTTTAGTTGATGAGAATCCTGTCAGATGATTCCAATGGACCAATCAGAACATTTGAAGACCCGTTTTTGATACAAATTGTCAATGATTTTTACTATAAAAACCCATAGAATAGAGAGGTCGGAAGTCGCTCCTTCGATATCCTGATGATATGCTGACGGAGAGGACGGTGACACTGCAGGACAGCTGTTAGCCTGAATCTATGACGGACTGAATTAATGCCCAAATTCCTGATGAACTTAACCTGCTAAAATTGATGGGCATAGATTTGCGAGACTGCCAGATTTGACATAGAGGACGACTTTAGCCAGAATAGGTAAATATGAAAGGCAACTTGATCAAATTAATGATTTAATTTGCAATATTAATATAAATTTGGATTTGAACATCTACAGAAATGAGTTGGGTTGTTTATTCATTGAAATGTATTAATGTAAAGGTTAATTAGAGAATTAGGATTTCACTAAACTACAACTAACAGATCCGTCCCGGTTAGGAGGATAATACCAAATGTGGAATCTAGGGCCTAATGAGCATGAGAAGGGTTTGTAGGTTTGTTGCTCATTAGGGTAAAGTGGTATCTTCCTCCCTCATTATTCAGCGTTTGGAAGGATAAATCGCCTCTTGCATGGATTAATGGTAAGTGTGTGTTGGTGTTATGGGCCCCACCAGCGAATGTATGGATAGTGTGCATGTGTGAGATCATTTAGTCCGTGGCAGTTGGGAGGGATTTTGTATTCCACGCTGCATCACTACCATGGAGCCATCAGCTACCACAAGAAGGAACAAGTCTTTCTGGTCAACACACACTGCACTGGCCAGGCCTGACTGCTTTAGAAGAAACCCAGATGAACACCACCAGAAACTGAGCACGCCCCATTAGACCCAGAGGCTGCGCTCACTCTTGGTCACAGTGAAACTTTCATTTTGGAATAAGTTGAATCCTTATAACAAATTTGAATGTCCCAATAAAACACCCCAGAATTTGGAAAAACATTAATTGTGTTAAGAAGAGAGACAATGTATGCCATTTAAAAGTAAACAATTCGTTCATTTGCCAATGCACATATCTGTGACAATGCTGAATATAATGTACAGTAGTATGTTTGAAAATATTAAGGGCCCGATTAGGATGTTAGGTGGAATGCCTCCGACCAACGGTGAGAGGCTCTCCACCCGATATCCTGGGTTTCCCTCCGACCACCGTATTTCGATGACGGCGGTTGGAAGCAAACCAGCGGGGAGATTCTGCTCCTCTTCTGATGACTCTGTGAGCTAGTTGGAACAGGAGCGAAATAGTAATCCCTATCATGATGGCGGAGTCAGGCTCGGCTCTGCTGTCGGGATTGCAATGTCCGTTTCTGACAATCAATCCATGTCAGCCTTTCCGACATGGTTTGGCTGTATGAAACTGACTTTGGGGGCCCCTAGCAGTGCCCCCTTCTCCACAGGCCCTCCGCAATGGGGCCTGGCCTTAACATCCCCACACTGTGTGGCAGGCACTGCATGGTGCCTGCCACACGATGCTGAAATGTTTCAAAACCTCCATTTCTCAATGAAAGCTTGTGCTGCGTGCCTTTTCCACCTCCCGCACAAGCTTAACGCCGACCTGAGTTCAGGTGGTTACTTTCCGAAACGGTGTCGTCCGCCGAAAATCATAATAAGGCCCTATTTTCATATTAAAACAAACATATTAACATCTTTTTCACTATCACTGGCCTATTTTAGATTCAACAACACAAATTGGACAGTAAAGAGCTTATTGTCTCTTTAGAAAGTTAACACAATACACTTTGCTTGGATTTCTCTGCAGAAAGTTCCAAAATAGCTGCCATGCTAGATAATGATGACAAATTTAATGACAGGTCATGTGAGATGGTAGAGGCAGTAAAGCTTTTTGAACAAAGCTGTTCTTCTGTAACCCTCTGCAAAAGAGCCAAAAATTCAAGGATGTATGATGGTACAATGCGTACCATCACAACGCGGTATGTTACATCGCGGTTTTGACAACGCAAGTCGTTACATCGACTTGCGTTGGAGGGCGCTGGATTTAGGAATAGTGTGAATTACTATTACAACTCCAGTCTACGTACAGTAGGGAAGGTGTTGGAATAGTAATTCACACTATTCCTTAGTCAAGAGCGCCCTCCAGTGCAAGTCGGTGTAACGACTTTCGTCGTAAAAACCACGATGTAACCATACCGCGTTGTAATGGTTGCGTGGTAAAGGATGTTTCCCAAAATTCAACATTGTTTCCCCTGCTATTCTATAGCTTATTATTCTAAGTAATTACCTTATGCCAGAATATTGCTTTACTTTAACTCCATAGCCTCTACTTTATTTTCTCTGTCACTAGTATCACTGAGTGGCTTATGGAGAGAGGTTGAAGCTCTCGTGGCTGCCAGTGTACCAAATGTGCTACTTGTCACTGTTGGACCTGGCCCTTTTTGCATGTTTATCCCCAAATATTTTGCCTTCCTCCTGAATTTTTCGAACCCTCTTTTTGTCGGCTTTAGGCACTTTACCCCCGCTATTCAGTGCTAAAGTGCATGTACTCTCTCCTTTAAATATGGCATGATTGGTTTACACCTGTTTGTCATACTTAATTTGCATGTAAATCACTTCTACAGTGGTATCCTAATTACCCAGGGCATGTAAATTAAACGCTACTAGTGGGCCTGCTGCGCTACTTGCACCTCCCACATAAGTAGCCTTTCAAACCTGTCCCAGGCCTGCGACTGCAGGGCCTGTGTGCAAATTTACTGCAACATTGAATTGCCATTTAAAGTTTGCTTGCCAAGCCTGAAACTCCCCTTTTACTACATAGAGGTCACCCCAAGGTAAGCACTAGGTAGCCCTATGTACAGTGTGCTGTGAAGGTAAAAGGTAGGGCATGTGCCTTTATTGTGTGGCATATTCGGGTAGTTACAAACATCCTATTTCATTTTTCACTAATGTGAGTGCTGCTCCTCCTATAGGTTAGCATTGGGAATTCCCTTATACATTTCTAAGTGACAATTTCTGATTTGAAAGGAGTAGTGCTGCCATGTTTGGTATATTTGGAATAGTGGTGATAAATCCTTGGATTTTACATTGCTATTTTAGAAATGCTACTTTTAGCAAGTGGCCATTTCTCTGTGCTTATGACTCTTTGTGCTTTGCAGCCTGCCTCCAATCCACGTCTAGGGCAGAGTGATAGCTGCACTTTATGCATACTTTCCAGACAGCCATCACACATGGAGGGTTGGATGTATCATTGCCATTACATGGTAATTCGCGGGCATGTTTTGAAATGGACACTTGGTCAATCGCTGGGTATACCTGTTAAACTTACTTCTGGCAATATTTGGCGTAAGCCCTGTACGGTCTGACATACTAGCCAAAAATGTTGTTGTACCATACCATGTACTTGTTCATTTGCCTGTTACTGAGTATGCTGTTTATTGAAAAATGGAAAAAATGTCAATAAAGATATTTAAAAAATTTTTTTTTTTTTAAATGGAGGGTTGGATGTAACAGGGGTGCATTTGTATTCATCTACATACTGAATCGCCTTCCTGGGCTGGAAAAGAAGGAGGTGGGCATACATAGATCTCTGTAGCTTGTGCCCTGACTTAACAAAAAGGGTTTGTTTGCCCCCTATTCTATGTTTGGAGACAGGGCTGGGGTTGACAGGGGTATTGTGCACTTCTAAGGTTTCTTTTTAAGTCACCTCCTCATCAAAGACATTTTGAGTATACATAAAGGGGCTCTGACGCCAGGATTTAAACAGTGTATGGAGTTGGAAATAGATGCTGCTGGCTCTATAGACTGCACATTGGAAGAAGGAACTGTTTTGCTGCCAGGGACAACCACCATTGGGCTTGCTTGTTTGCAGGGCTGACCTGTGGCCTGCTGTGCTGCAAGAAGGACTGTCACCTCACTACAAGAACCCTGATGTGCTGGCCTGCTGTCTGTTCTTTGCTCTTGTGCCCTCAGTGCTCTCCAGGGAAGGGTGGGTGGCCCTCTCCCTGTTTTCAGTGGGACAAGGACATGTGGGGCACTTTGCCAGAAGTCTGTGAGGAGCGCTGATTGCTGTCTCCCTTGTCCTGGCCTCAACCAGTGTGTGATTGGCACTGTTAGGTGCTCCGGGCCTCTGCTCCCAGCAGGCATGCTCCCAGCTCGAAAGAGAGGTCGCTCCTTGCTGAGCATGCCTGGGAGTCTGTAATTTAGCGTTGAGCTACCTGTCTCCCAGCCGGGAGGGCCATCAGGATTTCCTAGGTGGCTCATAAAAGTAGCCCACTGCCGCCTCACCTGCCAAGCTGCTCGCCAAGGGTGTGTCTCTGTGAGGAAGGAATGTTAGGGATCTCCCGCTCTACCGAGCGCTCATCCTGCAGGTCTGGTGTGCTTTCCTGCACCTCCAACAAAGCCCCGACAATGAGCTCCACTGAGTGAGTTTGCCCACAATTGGTGGTGATTACAAAATAATGGGGTAACCCAATAATCGTCACCAGACCTGGGTACAATACGAGAATAAAAAATTGGTCTGTGACTGCTTTAGAAATAAATAAATTGCAATATATCCTGCGTGTGTTTGCAATGTTAGTCAAACACTAGTAATCAATACCATTTGGAAATACAACTACATACCATAAATAGCAAGATAGGAATTATTCAAAGCATGCAATTAATGTTAAACAGAAGGAAGCACCAACAATTATTTAAGGTATAGTATATTTATTCCATATATTTGAAGTAAATCACAATTTATTTTGCATTTGGAAAGATACAAGAGGTTGCTAGAGAGGGAGAATGAGGGATGGGTGTGCTCGTGATGAAAGGGGATAGGTAGAAGTCACTGGTTTGAGAAAACACACATATTTCAATAATTATGACAATAAACTGATAAAAAGACCTGTACAGAAAGGCCTGTCCTCGAAAAATTATTTACACCATGTTGTACAGTTTTTTATAAATGCATCAATGCAACATCAGAAGATGGGGAGGAATGTGGTACAGGCCTTGTGTGGGTGGAGAGCGTCGACGTTTTGACTCGACT
The DNA here is from genome assembly GCF_964204655.1 of Triturus cristatus. Lineage (NCBI taxonomy): Eukaryota > Metazoa > Chordata > Amphibia > Caudata > Salamandridae > Triturus > Triturus cristatus. Next base: position 942,561,090 of record NC_140587.1, on the reverse strand, counting down.
AGTGCATAGAGGGTGACTTAAACCTGCGCTGCGAGTCTTCTTCAGGACGAGAGTGGGCAACCTAGGAGTGGAAAGCCATTGATGTATTACTTAGGCGCTATAAACCCAGAACACGGGTGATAAGAAGATGGACATAATTGTCCTGACCTAATCCTGGTGCCGCACAGGCATCACAGGCATGTCAATGGAGAATGAATGGTAACAACCAGGTCGGTGTAATCTGTAGAAAACCGAACCCAAAAACCTAATTAGTGTGTGTTTTACGGGAAAATTAGATGCAAAAGGTACATAGTATGTGTAGTTGAACACTCACCCCCTGGAATGAGGTGAATTCCACTTGTGAGGACCACCCTTGTGAAGTCCTCAACGGTATAGAAGACCGTAATTCCATAAATCTATGGTAGTTTAAATCAGAATTAATCAGTTGAGTAATCACTAAATACAAACACAAGGAAACATATAATTAATAAACCCTTTAGTTGCCCAAATGTAGCAAGGCAAGAATGGAACCTGGTCATCCGTTATTACCTTCAAAAATAAAGGAACGGGCACCGCACGCCTCGCGGAAGTCGTCCTGCCGAGCGACTGTACTGTAATTGCTGTAGTGGGGCGGCTCTGCTTCTGTGCCCTACAGATGGCGCTTATTCATTGTATAATGCATAAAAGGAGCAAAGGTAAGCTGTGTCCTATGGTTCCTGAATGAGTCAGGTGTGTTGTTACTGACTGGACATTATTGATATGGTAATTTGTACATTATGGGTGATTTATGGTAACTCGTATTGACTTGTGTGGGATGTTGATAATCTGCTGCATTTCATGCCCTGGGGGTCTAAGGTATACTGTTTTGATTCTTGCACTAGTCAGTAGAATTAGTATTTCTTCAGGGGTGGTATAATAAGCTGAGTAATATTTTCCTTTATGATGTTTTGCCACATAAAAGTTGTTCATTGATTGTCCACATTGTGATGTTTTGACAATTGCCTAGTTTGCAAAGTAATCACTGTTTTATGATGTTCATTGTGTGGAGTCTCTTTGGTGGTATATTGTTTGTGTCATTGGTGTGAGTGTGTTGTGCACTAGTTGGTTCTGTATGGCTTAGGTGCATACCCTAGCCAACCAGAAATCCCATTTCTAACAGTCACCTTCTCATGGATTGTTAAACCAGAGTGGGAAGGTCCTTCATATTGCATGTTTTACTCTGGCTTCTAGTTTTCATCTTTAGCCTTGGCAGGTGAGCTGCCTCTGAGCACATAGGAACTGCCACAGCTTTCCCTTGTCTCTCCTCAACAGATTTCTGCATCAGCCATTTGAAGAATGACCTCTCTTAGGCACAATTCTCCTTGGCTCGCCAGAGACCTACTCAAGTATATGACTTCATTTGTTGTGGAATTTGCTATTCTGATCCTGTACATTAAAACATGGTAATATAATTCATTTGAGTATTTTAAGAGGTGAGGCTAACAGTTCACAAAGTTTACAGTCTCCTCACATAACTTTTGGCCATGCCACATCTCAATGTAGTGTTTTATCATAGCTTATATTTTTAATATGACCGTCTTCAATTTACCCACAGGATTTTTGGTTTGAGGTTTTTAAGAGATCTCACATTTGATAATGACTACAGAGCAAGGCCTTTTCTTTGAAGATATCTCTATTCCATTTTCCATCTCTGACATATTTGCTTGAAAGCATGGTTGAGAATCGCAGTCACTTGCACCATTATTCCTGAATGGTATGTCATGGTTAGGTATTTTGTGATCTCACAGCAGGAAGGTGATGGCTCAGTATTCAAGATATTTCCAAGGTTGATGTTTTAGGAATAGAATCCAGGTCATGTGTTTATCTTTACACTTAAGACTCCATCTATTGTTTCCAGCTAAAGCTCTTCAGTCTCCAGATCAGTGCATTTTCCTCTGCTTCTCCTCATTTCCCTGATATAGCTGACCCAACTGTCCCATTGCGACAAGTTGGTCAGTGTTTTTAACTTCTAGCCTAGCCCTGCGACCAGCACTTGTTCCTTCTATCTGCAGCTCAAGGAAAATAAAATGGAACTATCATCTCATGAATCCAAGGTGAATCAGGAGCAGGGCATTCATGTATCCAAGAAGTGCAAACAGGTATCGCCTAAAGTCCATTATCCACATTTTACATCAATCTGAAAGGCTATGAGCCCTTCTTCAAACTCTCAAAGTCGAGGTCTTCAATCCATGTTTTCAGCCCTTCGATTAACAGGCCTGGCTTCAACATTCAAGTCAGCTGTGGCATGCGATGGGAACTAGATGGTTCTGTCTGTTAGTTATTATGCTGGAGCCCCATTCCAGGCCGGCTCCAGTGAATCATATTACAGTTGTGTTTCGTTGCAGTGTGCCGACTCCCGGACACATGTGCAGCACTGATGTCATCAGGGAGTCACCAGAGGTAGCAGCTGCTATCCCTGTGCTTACCACATGAGAACCCTGGCACTGCCCCTGCGACCCCTGGCCCCAGAGGTGGCAAAAACAGGGCAAACAACAGAAGGTGAACGGATCCCTGACGGGCAATGTTTATTTTCCTCTGCTTCTACAGGGACATTACACTTTCATTTTGGTAAAATAAATACATTCAGTAGTGTAATTTACACTCTTTAGAATGCAGCTTAAAAAGACACATGGAAAAGCACATATTTAAGCGTGTTTCCATGTTTCATTATTGTAAATACATGAACGATGATGGATTTGAAAAAACATAAAACTGTGTGCTTCAGTGTGAAAGTTCTTTTAGGTGATAATAATTCAAAAATTATTACAATGAAAAGGAGTAAAGCAAGCCAATAACAAAGTTCATATTCAACATATGGTCCCTATGAATTAATAATGGTGGGCAATCTTTCTAGAGTCTTTTTCATCTCTCTGGAATCACTTATTGGGATTAAGGGTCAAAGGTCATTTGTTTTCCATTCCTGTGGGTCATTGATGTCAAAAGGTGTGTGATGTCACTTCCACTACCCCTTGCCTTTTGCGGAATCAATGCCAGGTCATGCAGGAGCATCTTTGCACACTGAGCCTGCGCTGAACCATACAGAGCAGAAGGATGCAGGCAGTCCATGGGAATGAGGATTTTCTTAAACCCACTCGTGAAACCTGCATAAATACTTCTTCTTAAAGAACAGACAGTATTTCCTTTTGTCTAGTTGTGCACAGTCTGGAAGCAGTTGTCAAAGGTGAAATGGAGCAGAGCTGGTCTCTCATGTCTTCTTGTTACAAGACTCAGCAGCCCACCAGGGGGAAATAAGGTTACACTTAACCTGTCACTTTCAAAATTGTAATTAGAGAAACCAAGATATGATATTTTCTTTAACTCTTTATCTATTGAAGATATGTAGGTCCACTTGTGAATTTTGTGTAAATGAGGGATGCCAGTTTCAGAAATTTTAGAAAAAAATATTATTTTAAAATCTGCAAACTTACGGCCTGAAAGTTAAAAGCATCTTTTTTCAAAAGGCGCAAAACTCATTGAGCATTTTTGTAACTTAGAGACTCTGTAAGTATTTCTGCAGCAAGTGCATTAATTGACTGAAGTGAAAACACACGACTCCACCGAGCTATTTTATATAAAATCCAAATCTATGCACTACACATCAAACCGCCGTACCCTGTAGTAGACAGATTATGCCTCTCCCTTTACCTCCTACATTTACAGCACTATACAAGTGTGTGTGTATGTGTGCAGTGTTGGTTGTGTAGTCATCCATAATCTTAAACTGTTTGGGCCATATTATCAAGAACGGCGCAAACATTATCGCCGCTTTAGCGGCAGGAAACTGCCGCTAAAGCGGCGATAAGGGGCTTGATAATATGCCCTAGAGAATTCCAATAGAAGCCCAGGTTTTATGTCCTTGACAGCAGAACCTGGGCTTCTATTGGAATTCTCCAGGGCATATTATCAAGCCCCTTATCGCCGCTTCAGTGGCAGTTTCCTGCCGCTAAAGTGGGGATAATGTTTGCGCCATTCTTGATAATATGGCCCTTTGGGACATATTATCAAGCGTCAGCGATAATTAATGCTGGCCGCGCATAGCGTGAGATTTGTTATCGCCAGTTATCGCTGGAAATTATTGCCATGCTGGTGCTGTATTAACAACGATAATTATTCCGGCGATAGCGGTGTTCTCCATGGAACATCGCTGGTTTTCCAGCGATGTTCCATGGAACGTTGTTAATACAGCGCTAGCATGGCGATAATTTCCAGCGATAGCCGGCGATAACAAATCTCACGCTAAGCGCAGCCAGCAATAATTATCGCTGCCGCTTGATAATATGCCCCTACGACACAAATAAGTTATAAAGTTGCCATGGTGCCTGAAGAAGGATGCTCCTAAAGAGTACTCAAATTTATATTTTCCTTCAGTGTAAAGCATGAGGTGCTTTTTCACTTTGCCCTTCACCCAGGCCTCAATCCACGGATGCGTCTCGTAAAATGGCGACAACAACCACATGAATTCAAGACATTGGGGGAACAGCCATTACAACGTGGTTTTTACCACGCAGTGCAGTTACATCGCATGCGTTACAACGCATGCGATGTTACAACGCTATGCCATTACAACGCAAGTCTGTGCATCGACTTGCGCTAGATGGTGTGCTAACATTACAAATAGTGTAGTTTACTATCCCAACACCTTCCCTACTGTTAAGTGGACTGGATTTGGAATAGTAAATTACACTTTTTTAATGTTAGCACGCCATCCAGCGCAAGTTGATGTAAAGACTTGGTTTGGAATGGCATAGCGTTGTAACATCGCATGCGTTGTAACGCATGCGATGTAACTGCACGCGTGGTAAAAACCCGCGTTGTAATGTCATACATCCAAGACATTGCCATGAACAGCGAATATCCCCGTATGTCACAGCAATTATTTTAAGTACTGTGAACTGTTTTCTCTAATTCAAAAGGATAATGATTTTAAAAAGTCCTTACATTCCCACAATAAAAATTGTGTCTCATAATTCATACTCATGCTGATGTTCAACTTTTGTCAGAATGCATGTGGTATTAATTCTTATATTTTAATTACATTTTGGAGACACTGACACACTAAAGCTGCAATCTTCGTGCTCTAAGGCCACTTGGAGCAAATTAGTAAAGCTTTAAAAAGACCCCAAATAAGATAAAAAATATATACCTGTTTTCTTGTGTAAGAAACCTCCCATGAAAAGCGCCAATGCTCTATGATCTGACCTCATTGATTTTTGCATTTTGACAGCAGGCTCTTTTTCCTGTCGCTTCTCTGCCTGCCCTATGAATGAAAAGTAAAGTGCCAGATGGGGACATGATCTTGTTTCTTCCCTCTGCATAATATATGCGCCTCAGGGCCCGTGTTCTCTGGGTTTAAAAGGTCTGGGAGTCCGTACAGCACCTTCCACTCTTTTCCAAGACCCAAGACATTTATTTTTAAGTGCTAAACAGTAAGGCTCTGTCCAGTTCATGCAGCCACTACTATGCTCTGGTTTCTGATTCATGGCACCATTGACATTTAAGTCCGCAAAGTGCCAATGAAGTGCATACCCAGGTGTACCTCTAAAGAAAGGAACTTGTGGGGGCAGTGCACAGCCACAAAGGATATAACTGCCAGTTTATTGACTGTCACACTCCATCACTTGCATTTGCAAATGGTTCTCTTTTTATTTTTCGTTTCATTTTTTTGTGGCCCATATTAGGTGCACTATTGTAAAAACTGCAAGCACTTTAATGTTCACAAGATTGTACCCGAATTATGGACGTGAGAATCATATTAAGGTTTTGTTAAAAATATCAATTATTATTTCTGCGAAATTGTGTGACCAAAACAGAGTCACAATGAGCGCATTTTAACACACTTACTCACACTGTCAAAAGGTAATTTGATATCTTCTCTTATGCTGTACTCCCCCTCAGTGCATTTCGGAAACCAATTTTCATACAGTGCTACATGCCCCGCTTCTAATTCACTTAGGGGAATTAACGGCTTTCTTAACACGATGAGAATCGACGAACTCTCCGGGTGAAGCAGCAGCTCTGATGTTTTGCAAGAAACTGCTGCACCCTAATGTATTAACAAGGAAACAGCACTGTACTGAAGCACTTAGTGTTTGCATTGACAGATGGCGCCCTTATAATTTATTTGGTGGCAAAAACCATTTTACCAGCATTTGACTAGTTTCTAATCAATCGGATTAACGAGTGTTGAGCACTGGGATTGCAGAGTGATGATGAGAAGGACAAGTAGTTCCCTTGTGTCTTGTGCAGCCCATATGTACATTCAGATCTTTTTTCTTTTTCAAAGTAACCACTTTTCTCAGTAATGCACACACGGTGTCGTCTCAAAGGAAATCACTAATGACACCATATAATGACAAAAACTGAATACATGTGCAATATTGCAAGACACTGAGGACTTCTGTTACCATATAAAGTAACGAAGTAAAGTCGTGGATCTCTGAGGTGAATTGCAATATCCTTAGAATGTATAACTCACCAGTCTATTAATTCAATATTAATAGTGAAGATAATGATGTGTTTTAGTTAGGCCACTAGTCTTTATCATTTCCATTTTGAGCAAAATGTAATTCACTCCTGTTTCCCTGTCGGCACACATTAGAAATTGGACGATGCTTAAGTGTTAAGGTAATGACATGTATTATTCTTGTGCTCTGATTTGCTAAACAAATGATACTTATGCTCACACCGTGATGATTTTGCAGTTTCTCTTATTCGTTGTGCAATGACTGTGTATAAGATCCCTTTGATTTTTGGGGGTGAGTCAGAGATTTTCCTGAGCTTCTGATTGTCTTATTGTTTTACTGCCCATTGAGATTTGGAATATTTTTCTGATCATTACATACTCTGTATAACGTTGCATCTGAGAACCTTCATGGCATTACTCTGTGTTGCTTATTTACATTTTTTGTAATAAAACCATTACATTTTTCAATGAGCTGGAATGTAATTACTGAGCAGACCCCATTTCTTACTCTGACAACTGATGTTTGGTGAGGTGCCTTAATGCGGGGACACATTGCCTCATGAAATTGAGGTTTAACACTGTCTCTGATCCAGTAAACCTAGGGAGAAGCGATTAAACTAAATTTTGGGTTGTCTAAATTTTGAAGTATAGTTTTTCTCACAAATCAGCTACATTATTTATTTATTACAGGCAACTAGAGATGTAAAAAGGGACCTGTAATAAGAAAGTTAGAAGCAGGATCTTATACAGGGACTGCATGGTCCCATGTATTATTTATGGGTAAAGTACCACCTTCTGTACAGTAGAAGGAAACTGCAAGTCACAGAGAAGATCCGTGACCATGTAGAGGAATGACGCAAAGGGTGTGTTCCTTTATATAGTCATCCCAGATTTCCTTACATGGGATGTCTATGCCTTCATTCAACCCTCCTCTATGACGCCAGTTTCCCTTTGTATCATTGAGCTGGCTGGTCCTACACGGGAACTCTATATCGAGGGTCCACTTGTTCTTAAAGAAGACTGCCAGGGATACGCTAAGGGCCACCCTTGGACCAAATACGAAAGGCACATGGTTGTATGTATTTGTGCATTGAGTTGGGAGTTTTGCTACCTCAAAAAATCTCTTCTCTGGGAAGTCTCCGGGCCAAACAGTATCCTCTCCATGGTGCCATTCCTGCGAATCCTGTCCAGCTCAGTATGAATGTCGCTAGGCTTGGTGAAAATTTATAGGGACGTTGTGTTGGTCTCATATTGGGTCAGATGCTCTACTACTCTGTGGGGTACTACCTTGTTGGGCAGGATCTTGGCCCTGCTTCTGCATAGGTTTAAGTGGACAAGGCATTTTGATTTTTCGAGGGCTACCTCTTGGGACAAGTAAAGTATATCTGCACCTCCTGCATGCGGTATCAGCGAACAGACGTAACACGACCTGGCTGATGTCTTGGAGTCCACAGTGGTCATGTGCTCATATTACGTGTTGTGTAAAAGGGCTCTGTGTAGTGAATGTGGAATGCCAGTGTTTGAGTTGGTGTAATTATAAGTGACATGGGCGAGATCCTATGCAAGAGCTGGGATAGTTTCAGAACAGACTCCATTTTGCCAGGTGGCTCATTGGCAGCGAATAGGTGCGGCAGCACCCAAACTAGACATATCATATTTAGAAGTGCACAAATATATAGCTTGTGATTAAACATTCTAGGTCTCTGATATGGATCAAGGGGAGATGTCTGTGATCCTCTGGTTATCAGGTATTTTTGTTCAACAGTTCGGTCAAAAAAGTTCACATTGCAGTTCATAAGTTTGATTCACACACTTAAGATCCATGTTGGGGTGATGACGTAGCAGCGGAAAGGTGGTGCACCTGGTGGTTTGATTGCAAACTTGTTGGATAAGACCTTGGTTCATTTGGTTATTCAGAAAAAACAGGGCATGTGTGCCATTGTTTATGATAGTTTCTTAGTGGCTCCTGTATTTCCCTCAGGGTTGTGGTCTCCATACTCCATTTACTAAATTTTTTGTTGTTGTGGGGCACTGGAAGGTTGCCCTGGTCATGGGATCTTTCTGATAGTTTAAAGCTAAAAGGTGGCTTATGGGTAATCAGATGAGTTAATCTATTTTACTTAACTGGGTGCTTGGATTAGTGTTTTATGGAATGTTCTTGTGATTATAGGGTGACATCAATCAGTTTTTATCTAGAGTTTCATTGGTGTCACCAGTTTCCCAAGACCCTGTGTCTCCTGATATGTGCCAGGGTGTGCCGTCGCTGTGGGTAACTTTCAACCTACATGGTACTGTATGAGGAGGGGGCGTGTCGCTTTTAAGTGTTGTTGGTTTTTGCAACGTGCCCCGAGATCACTGTGTCTCACCATGCGGCATGCAACGCGCTCCTCCCTTGTGGCACCAGATATCTCAGTTCCACTCTTTCTCTAGAGGCTTCTCTTTTTGGGCTTCTTATGTTCGGTTTGGGGCGCTTCCCTAGATCTCGCACAATCTGCTATTACACTTATGATGAGGTGAAGTGGGTCGTAAAGTCGTTCTGTGTCTTCCATCCAATTAGCGGGCATGCACCTGTCGCTTATTTTGGAGGGGTATGGCATGGTGACCAGACTTTAGATATACGAAAAAACACAAGGAAAGAGCAGAAAACATTGTCGAGATCATAAGAACCTGGGGAGCCCTGGGCCAAGGCCAGGAACCCTTGCCTAACTTTGCCTAGTGGTGATGACTGGAGCGAGACTGCCTCGCAACTCCAGGACATCTGGCTAACCTGATGAACCTCTCAACCGACTCGGTACTATGCAGGTGCCTAGTAACTTATTGACTCTTGTGCATGTGCTGTGGAGGTTGTGGGGTCTTCACTATCCCAAGAGTACGGAAATCCTGGATCCCGCCACTTGAGGACAGCTTTGTTTAAAAACTGAAAGGGGGCCTCCATCTGGCCAGAGGCTTCTAGTTTTTGGAGGCACTGTTGAAACTACACGCTATACAGGAAAAATGGGTTCCAGGCCAAATGTGCAAGAATGGGGGCCTTTTGACACGATTATTGGAACCCGTCCCATTAACTTTGGATTAGGGGACCTGGGTGCCTGATATTTAAGTACTTTGTCTGGGAGCCCCCTCGCCCCCTTGTCAGACTGCCCTTGTCAAGTACCACGCACCTTAAAACCTGATCTTCCACAGAAGCAGATTACTTTTCCCCAACTCCCACTCCCCACTGAGAACGGATGTTCAAATCCACTGCCAGTAGAGAGGGGGAAAGGGGGATGAGATAAAAGAGAGACTCCACTGCTATGCCTCTTCTCTGCTTTGCTAGGTATTCTTTTCCTGCTCAGCTATGCATCTGAAACACAAAACTTAACATTAAAACATTCCTGTGCTACCAATGCCTCCCCTACTGCTAACCCTCAACCCTATCGTGTCTCCTACCATCACCTCCACAGTGTTTAGCTTTTCTCTTGTATGCAGTAGCATTTGAAGAAGATGTCAGTAATATTTTGCTCTTGTTATGCTCTGACTTTCTTTTTAAGGGCAGTAGTCAAATACGTTGGTAAGTAAAATATATATATATTGTTACATACATTGTAGATATGAATATGAAAATACTGCCAAATTACGCCTTCTGTCTTTTACCTTGGTGATGAGTCTTATAGCACTGGAACCATAAGTAAACTCTGGGCTAATGATAGCTTTATGCAAGTCTTTTGCTATAGTTCTAACTTAGGACTAGCGTATGTATGAAGAACAAAGAATATAGTACTGGTACTGCCTGTAGACATCTGACTCTGCTTGGCTGTATCAATATTTTATAAAGTCCAAGCAGAACTCCAAACAGCTATACGTTTAGCTAAAAGATAACTCAAAAACAATGCTCTTAATAATGGTCTGAGTCCAAACAATGAAGCGCTCTAAACTGAAATTGCAGAGAATTCTCCCAAGTATGTTGAACAAAAACACACTGCGCGCTGAATTCAAGGCAAGAAAAAATGCACTTACTTGTGAGAACGTAGCAAAGAACTCTCACTCGAATTACTCACAAGTGTACCCGAAGGTTCAGAGCTGGAACTCGAGTACTAAAGCGGAAATGCCAGTCCTGGCTTCAAAAATATGCTGCTGCTGAAGGAGCCAGGCGGAGACATGAGCCCTAGCCTCCCCTGACTGAAATTTCTAGGAAAACTTGAAGCGCCGACTCAAACAGGTCCGAGCTCTCCAAAACGACAGTTGAAGTGCGCAGTGCTAATGACACAAGAGCGCGAACACCTGTACTCCTACAAGGAACTGCCTAAACAATAGAACGCTAATTCAGGAGGAAAAACGCAGGACACTTTTAAAATGAGACTTGGCGCAGCCGATTCAATGGGTAGTTTAGCACCCTCTTCCTTCGCCTAATACCAAACAGAAAGGGACTTGAAGGTTCAGATTGGTCAATCCTGACAGTACCCCCCACCAAAACCCCTCCTCCTCCCTCCTTAGGTCGAGTGGGGTGAGTCCTTTGGAATTCACATACCAATCTGGGGGCATGAACATTAGAAGCGGGTTCCCAAGTTCTGTCCTCCGGCCCAAAACCTTTCCAATCCCCCAAATAGAAAATCTCTCCCTTCTTTAGCTTGGAATCAATTACGTGTTTAACCTCAAACTCCTCTCCTGACTGACACTGGATGGGAGCTGGTGGGGGAATCTTCCTCAAATGTTGCGGATTTCTCTTGACTAAAGAAACATGGAAAACTGGGTGTAATCTAGAGTTAGTGAGGAGCCAGATCTTTACACTAACAGGATTCACCATTTTTTCAACTACATATGGACCAACAAATATATGTTGGAATTTCCGATTCCCTTTTAACCTCATGCTCTTAGTGGAAATCCAGACCTCATCTCCAGAATTAAACACTGGATTACCTCCTCTCTTCTTATCAGCTTGTTTCTTTTGTGCTTCTTTTGCTTTCACTAAATTTTGAGTAGCCGTTTGAAAGGCCTCTTGGAACTCACCCACTACCTCTTCAACTGCTGGGACATCACTCTCGGATTTACCCACTTGCGTGTTTGGATGCCTGCCTGAATTAAAAAAGAACGGGGAATAACCTGTAGAAGAGTGAACTGCGTTATGATACGCAAATTCAGCCACCCAAATCAAATCAGGCCAATCCCCTTCATGATCCATCAAATAAAGGCGTAAATAGTGTTCCAGTTCTTGATTGACTCTCTCAGTCTGGCCATCGGTTTCAGGATGGAAGCTGGAAGACAATCGAGAATCTACACCTAATCTTACCAAAAAGGCCCACCAGAAGCGAGAGATGAATTGAGGACCCCAATCAGAGATGACAACCTTGGGGATTCCGTGAGCCTTCACAATGTGTTGAATGAATAGAGTGGCCAGTTGAGCAGAATTGGGAATGGACTTTAAGGGAATAAAATTACTCATTTTCGAGAAATGATCTACCACTACCCAAATGGTGGAAATGATCTTCTCCTCTGGAATGATGCGTCCTTCTTCTTTTGCCTCCTCCTGATCCGCTACATTCAAACGAGATAAGGCATCGGCTTTTCCATTGGTCGAGCCGGATTTGTAGGTCAAGACAAAATTATAATCAGCAAAGAATAGAAACCACCTCAATTGTCGTGGGGTCAGGGTGCGAGCAGATTTCCAAAATTGCAAGTTACGATGGTCTGTGAATACAGAGACCTCATGTCTAGCACCTAATAAATAATGTCTCCATTCCTGAAAGGTGTCTTTAACTGCAAGCAACTCTTTGTCGGCAATAGAGTTGTTGATTCCTGCAGCAGACAACTTCCGTGAGCGATAGGCAACAGGATGCAGCTGCCCAGTGGTCTTATGCCTTTGAGACACTATGCCTTCAATTGCTAAATTGGAAGCATCAGCTTCGACAAAGAAAGGATCTTCTGGATTCGGATGCTGTAAGATAGGAGCTGAAGTACACAGATTCTTTAAATCTTGAAACGCTTCCTCTGTTTCAGGACTCCAAACAAATTTCTCCTTCTTCTTTAAGAGCTGTGTAATGGGAGCTACCTTTTCAGAGAAGTTGATAATGAAACGTCTGTAGAAATTTGCGAACCAAAGGAAACTTTGGATTTCTTTCACACTCTAAGGAGGCGGCCAATCCTTGATTGCTTTAACCTTGGAACCGTCCATAGACACACCTTCAGGGGATAAAACAAATCCCAAAAATTCCACCTGAGTGAAGTGAAAAACAAATTTTTCTAACTTCACAAACAGCTAATGGTCAAGCAGTTTCTGCAAAATAGCTCACATATGATGAACATGTTCTTCCTGGCTAGACGAATAAATAAGGATGTTGTCAATGCAGACTACAGCACAACGATCCAAGAATTCTCGGAGTACGTCGTTTACAAAGTGTTGAAAAGCAGCAGGGGCATTGCACAGACCTTAGGGCATGACCTGATACTCAAATAGGCCAAATCGTGTTCTAAAGGCAGTTTTCCACTCTTCCCCTTCGGCCATTCTAACCAGGTGATGAGCCCCTCTGGATCCAATTTTGAATACACACGAGCATCCTTCACTTGGTCCAACAATTCCAAAATCAATGGTAACGGATAACGATTTGTTTTTGTAACAGAATTCAAAGCACGATAGTCTATGCAGGTCCTCAGAGTTCCATACTTCTTAGGAATAAAAAAAAGTGGAGAGGAGACTGGGGACTGTGAGGGTCTGATAAACCCGTTAGCCAAATAACGATCTAAGTACTCCTTTAAATGACAGTTATCATTTTCTGAGAGTGCATAAATTCAGCTGCAAGGCAGAGAGGCTCCAGGCCCCAGCTCGATCTTACAGTCATGCTCCCGATGAGGAGGTAACTTTTCAGCTTCTAGTTCTTCGAAAACGGCCTTCAGGTCTTGATATTCCACAGGAACTTTTGGAGCTTCCACTGCGCAAATCGCTAGAGGCGTCTCCGCAAAAAGAGACTGTTGAGAAGGATTATGATGGAAGACTCGGGAATGGAAGCAATGTTCCCTGCAACAGTCAGAGTCCAAATCTATAGTTCTCTTTGCCAATCTATGCGAGGATTATGTTCTGTCAACCATAGGAGTCCCAAAATCAGTTGGAACTGTGGGACATCGATGAGACTGAATCTCAAATAACTTTGATGAGAGCTTGGGCCTTCCACAGGTACCTCTTCTGTTTCATAAATGATGGGACCAGAAGACAAATTGGTACAATCAACTGCTCGCACCGATTCAGGTTTAGCCTTCTTTCAAGATTGGATTCCCAAGGACTGAGCACACTTAATATCACAGAAATTCCCAGTAGCCCCTGAGTCAATCATTACTGAGATTTCATCCACCTCGATGGTTCCAAACTTAATCCGACTGAAAATTGTCAAATGAGGGGCTGCTGATAGTAGAGTATTTGCTACCAACTGAGAATCAGGAGTTGTCTTGTCAGACGCACCCACCAGAGCAACTCCTTTTTACTGGTGGGGCCTGTCTTTTACCCATGAGCAGACCTTTGCTTTCTTTGGACATTCTTTGACGAAATGTCCAGAATTACCACAATACATGCACAACTTTCCAATGCTGTGCTTCTCTCTCTCCTCCTTGGTGAGTGGACCCCTCACGGATCCGATCTGCATGGGTTCTTCAGCTACAACAGCCTCACTGGACTTAACTGGTTCAGGTTTCATTCTGTCAAAACGAGGATGGAATGGCTTGATATCCCTACGACTTCGCTTCCCCTTTCATTTTGTCGTTGATCAATTTGCAATTCAAGATCAATTAACTCAGACACCTCAGTAGGTCTCTTCAGAATCTGTGCCAATCCATCCTTAAGTTCATCCTTAAGTCCCCTGTAGAATATTGCAGCTCTCTTGGCTTCAGGCCATTGGGTCTCCACAATTAGTTTATTAAATTGTGCTAAGTAGGCTACCAACTCCTGATTGCCCTGTCTTAAATCTAAGGGGTCATTATCTGTGGTCTGTGATATGGTTCTCCGATCAAAAATCCGCAGAAACTCAGCCTTGAAATCTTCAAAATTATAAAGTATAGGGTCATCACAATTCACCAGAGGCATGGACCACGCCGCAGCATCACCACTCAGGTAAGACAATAAAAAGGCTACCTTAGATTGGTCCTTCTTAAAAATGATTGGTTACATAAAAAATGTAAGGAGCATTTAGTGATAAACACTTGGGCCTTATTGGGATCACCATTAAATCTCTCGGGGCGGCTAAAGGAATGATGGGAGACATAGCATGTATAACTTGTGTGGTCAATTATGTAGCTGTAGGAGAAGGGGAAAAGGTCTGTGCCTTATGCTCTTTGGACATTGGATTCGCCCCAGAAATGAAATCATCAAAGCGCTGTCTAAAGAAACTAGCCTCCTGACTAGACCTTCTAACCTCCTCTCGAAGACTCTTATTATCTTCCATAGTTTCACTAAGCTGTTTTTGTATCCCTTCCAATACTGCCGCTATAGTCTTAACGTCGAGTCCCTCTGTCATCCTGCCCAGGTGGAAGTTGGAGTATGGCACTTCAATCTGTCAAGTACCACACACCTTAAAACCTGATCTTCCACAGGAGCAGACGACTTTTCCCCAACTCCCACTTCCCACTGAGAACAGATGTTCAAATTCACTGCCAGTAGAGAGGGGGAAAGGGGGATGGGATAAAGGATAGACTCCACTGCTATGCCTCTTCTCTGCTTTGCTAGGTATTCTTTTCCTGCTCAGCTAGGCATCTGAAACACAAAACATAACATTAAACCATTCCCATACTACCAATGCCTCCCCTACTGCTAACCTTCAACCCTATTGTGTCTCCTACCTTCACCTCTGCAGTGATTAGATTCTCTCTTGTATGCAATAGCGTTTGAAGAAGATGTCAGTAATATTTTGCTCTTGTTATGCTCTGACTTTCTTTTTGAAGGCAGTAGTCAAATACGTTGGTAAGTAAAATATATATATATTGTTACATACATTGTAGATATGAAGATGAAAATACTGCCAAAATTACGCCTTCTGTCTTTTATATTGGTGATGAGTCTTATAGCACTGGAACCATACGTAAACTCTGGGCTAATGATAGCTTTATGCAAGTCTTTTGCTATAGTTCTAACTT
Organism: Triturus cristatus; assembly: GCF_964204655.1. Lineage (NCBI taxonomy): Eukaryota > Metazoa > Chordata > Amphibia > Caudata > Salamandridae > Triturus > Triturus cristatus. Next base: position 942,545,522 of record NC_140587.1, on the reverse strand, counting down.
AGGACTAGCGCATGTATGAGGAACAAAGAATATAGTACTGGCGCTGCCAGTAGAGATCTGACTCTGCTTGGCTGTATCAATATTTATAAAGTCCACGCAGAACTCCAAACAGCTATACGTTTAGCTAAGAGATAACTCAAAAACAATGCTCTTAATAATGGTCTGAGTCTAAACAACGAAGCGCGCTAAACTGAAATTGCAGAGAATTCTACCAAGAATGTTGAACAAAAACCCACTGTGCGCTGAATTCAAGGCAAAAAAAATGCACTTACTTGTGAGAACCTAGCAAAGAACTCTCACTCGAATTACTTACAAGTGTACCCAAAGGTTCAGAGCTGGAACTCGAGTACTAAAGCGGAAATGCCACTCCTGTCTTCAAAAATATGCTTCTGCTGAAGGAGTCACGCGTCGACATGAGCCCTAGCCTCCCCTGACAGAAATTTCTAGGAAAACATGAAGCGCCGACCCAAACATGTCCGAGCGCTCCAAACCGACAGTTGAAGTGTGCAGTGCTAATAAGGCACGAGCACGAACACCTGTCCTCCTACAAGGAACTGCCTAAACACTAGAACGCTAACTCAAGGGGAAAAACGCGGGACACTTTTAAAATGAGAATCGGCGCAGCCGATTCCATGGGTAGTTTAGCACCCTCTTCCTTCGCCTAGTACCAAACAGAAAGGGACCTGAAGGTTTAGATTGGTCAATCCTGACAGCCCTTCCCCTAGGGCATAACCCGCCAACCCTGCCATGGGGGATCAGCAGCAGAGTGAGGCCTTGGCTCCCACAGGCTCCCTAAATGTCGGACTGTAGTGAGGATGCCCGATCGTCGGCAGAACACATATAGCAGCCATGAATCCTCAGATGCAAGTAAAACTTTGTATTCCCATCGTTGTCTCATTGGTCCTTCTTTTGGCTTTGGTACAGTTAATTCTAGGGATGTGGGTGAATGGGTAGAATTTTACTCTGGGGGTTTATCTTACTGCGCATTTGGACTCTGTGTTTGTGTGAAGGCATTAACAGGGAGGAAATACATTCACTGTCCACTCACTCAAATGCCTACTACATTTTACTTTAAGGGGTTTTGTGAAGGGGATCCTTGACATTGTACACGAGAATCCCTGTATAACCATGGTGTCTTTTAATAAGGGGATCTTCCCTTCCCTTAAGCATGACCTTGCCACTCCTTTGTCTATTGCAAAGTTGTGTGGGATATTGTTCACAAGTGCCATAACTACTGGTTCTTCATCTGGTCAGCTAGTGGTTGACAGTACGAGGCAGGTGTGTGCCCCTCCTGCCTGGTGCATCGGCTCCCGTCCTTCTCCCTTGGTTGACTGAGCAAGTCCTGTAGTCTCACTCTTGTCATCAGTTCCCAGCAGACAGTGAACCCTTCTTTTCTCCTGAGACGCTAGCTTTATCACTGTCTAGAACCACTACAAACCTCTCTGTCACTCATGTGTACTGGCCTAATTCAGTTATGGTGTGTGTTCTCTGTACCGCTGGGATTCTTTGTGTTGGGCGCGACAGACTGGGGGGTCGAACTTCTGGGAGGCCTTGTACCGGACTGGGGTTGCTCTGTGACTTCATGGGTCTGCTGGTCTGTTAGTCTTCCATGTCTGGGCCTAACTGCTCCTTGTTCGGTGTGGGGCCAACTGACTTCTTCAACTGACGAATTAGAGTATCCTACTGCAGGGAGGTCAGGCGAGAGCACCTCCATATCTGCATGTGGTGAGGGAGGTGCTGATGCATTTTTTGCTATCTGTAGTGCAGGACTGTTGATCTGGGCCTCCTCAAAGATGGCCCATAGTTATAATAATTCCTCTCTTATCTTTCTTTTGACCTGTATATTTGATCTGTATGTTTGTTCTCAAGTGTTCAAGTACGCTAGTGTCGAAAGTTTCCTCCTTTGGCCAGGCAAATGTATGTGCCTTCGTGTGTGTGTGTGTGTGCCATTCTTGACAAACCTTATTACGTTTTTTTAGCTTGTGTGTGGAACCGGGTTTGCATGTGTTTTAATGGTGTCTCCATGATAAGTTTGGTAGCTTTAGAGAAAAAGATACCTTAGCTTCTTGTTTTTTAGGAACACTTTTGTTTCGATCGGAATCATGGGGAAAATATACACAGGGATTTACTGCTTATAATTATGTAACAATGTGCTCAGCGCTATGTACAGATGCATCAACGAATCAACATGAACATTTCATAAACACAATTAATAATGCATATGAAGGGATGCAACATAGAAAAAGTGCAATGCATCAATGAAAACAATATCTGAACGATATTGGTTTCCGGCATCAATTAAGGTTGGTGAAAAATAGCAGCATCTTCATAAGAAACATTGGGTCATCAACAAAAACACAATATGTAGGACAAAACACAGTTTGCAGTAATTTACAGCACCACAACATCACACATTTACCTCATATCAATAATCGCACCCAGTATCACACCCAGGCGCTAAGCGTACCATCTGTATCATGCTCAGCACTCCAAACAACCAACACCTAAAACAGACAGAGAAATAATTATGATGACTTTGTAAAAAAAAATCCTTTGCCCCCTCCTAGCGCATACTGTTCTATAGCCAGGAGAAGCTCTGTACAGTGCACAGAACTAAGTGAGCCTGATAGTCTGTTAGTATCGGCTCCGAGACAAAGATAATAACAATAGTTTGCGGAAAAAAAGTAATAACTAGAGAACCACAGGCCCCTCTTGTCCAAACACAAGTTACACCTAATCTCATAAGTCCTAAATCTTTTTTCCTAAGTGTCCAAATCACACCCCGTAATCCACCCAGGGGCTAAGCATACCATCTGTGTTACGCCCAGCGGTCCAAACGACCAATACCTTTCACTACTTTCAGATACCAATGGCATTGGAAATCCTTTTAGACTAAAAAATAAGATTGAGTTGTCAACATTTGACAATAAATACAATAAATATTCACCTTTCCTAGCATGCTGTCTATCGAAAAAAGGTGACTTCTGCTGGATCCCCTCCGAGGCCACCTTGCAATTACTCAGTTAGGGCATATAAAATAGGTGATATGCCAGATTTCTGTCAATGGCAGGGCGCTCAGGTTATCTTTTTTTTGCTTCTTCCTAGTTTGCCATACCCCACATGCTTTATTAAGGATCTGATGTAGTCTCTTACCCTCTGTGACGGTTGCTTCAGGATGGACCTCTGCCCTGCAAATTTAACAGATCTTCCATTCAATTGCGGTGTCTTGTTACCTTCCTTGTTGCACAAATGTGAATTTGTCCGGGTGGAGTACCCTTCCTTTAGTTGCATTCGGGTTCGAGGCACCTATCAGCTCTTGGCTGGCTCGTTGAAGATGAATACCTTGAAAAAAAACAAGAGACAAAAGGCGTTTGGCAAAACAGGAACAGTTCTTTTAATTAAACAATGCGGCCGGGAGCACAGCCACAGGCATAGGGCCTGAAGACTGTCTCAATTTTCAATCGGTCTAACATAGACTTTTATACAGTTTATTGAATGTAATAAAATGTTTCTGATGATCCATTTTTGGTGAGGAATGTGTATCTCTGTCTTTGAAGCCATAAATTAAGGTATTGGACAAGGAATCCACGTGGGCGTCGACCTTGCGTGGACACAATGCGGCCAGTGGGTAACATGTCCAGTTGTCTGGCATGTGGAGCGTGTGATCACTGTGTGTACTGTGTGTGGTCTGTCTTGATTGGTTAACTGTTGCTAACTTCATGAGGCATCTCAATTTATGGTGTTTTGGGAACAAGCGCACTCCTCTGGACGTGTTTGCTTTATTGGGGCCAATCTCTCTGGACCATTGTGGTGTCACTGTGCCTATCTGTGGGATCGATCTGGGATTTTCAGTTCGCACATTTTTCTGCTGACTACGTGCCACCCCACCTGTGATCTGTCAATCAGTGGCCTTGGGACTAGGTCTCAGTGCCTGCCTAACTACATATTTCTGAGTTGGGCGAATTCTTCAATAAAGATGCGATTTTGTTTTTATACATGAATGTATCGTTACTCATATTGACATCAACTTTTTCAATATTAACAGACGCATGGTGATGAACGTGTACCCCTGCCCTGAGTGCCCCAGCTACAATACTGTCTGGATCCCTGGTACTGATTTGGTTGTCATGGGCGAATACGGATCATGTGTAGGCGCCATGACATAGGCCTGTCTCATGGATTATGGACTTGTTGGACCTGGAGGGGTGCCCAAAGAGCTACCCTCATAGTAATGAAAAGCTACTGCCTTTGCCAGCAGTTAGGCAGTGTGAGCGCAATGGTGGCAGCATACCATTTATTGATCAGTAGGAGTGCACAGGCTTTTTACCTGTGTCACTGGAGTGATGCCTACAGGCTCCCTCCTGTAAAGTTCCGCTGCTGTGTGCTTAACTTACCCTTGGCCTACATCAAGTCAGTATGCAGTGCTGTGCAGTACGTATGTGTAGTATGCATGTGCTGGGTGTATGTGTGACTGTGTATGGTACAATACATGGAAGATTTGGGGTTCTATTTTTAGAGACCCGGGGCTGATTTGTGGATTGCTGCATTCCTGTGAGCTGGGTGGGACACACACTGTAGGAAGGAGAGCCAGGCTCTCTAGTACAGTCCAAAGTGTCCTCTTTGATTAAAGGAGAGGTCACTAGAAAGGGGCCTAGGCACATCTCAGGAAGTAAATGGGGATGATAAGGGGGGATCTTCTAGTTACTCCTATGGCCTGTGTAATGGGGCTACCAGATTTTGAGTCACTACTGGATTTGGTGAGCCCCTATGCCAGAGGGGGCCCCGTGAAGTTAGCCTGGCTGATTGGACCTTCGCCTGTGTACAGTGTGTAAGTTGGCAACCCTGAATGCCAGGGGGCTGCCAGAACTTAGCAGGACCAATCAGGTCATCGCCTCTGTGCGGGACGTAATTGGGCAAGCCCATATGCCAATGGGGCCACTGTCAAAAGGAACCTGCTGCTGTGCCAATCAGGGCCTCAGTTGAGTGAGGAGCAGGTATTGTGGGCATGTATGCAAGAGCAGTCCTCCGGACAAGACAAGGATCGAAGCCTGGTTTATGCCATCATTGTGATGAGAGGCTGCCATGGTGACTCGTGCATGCCTGAGCCTCGACAGAGAATCAGAACCGGAAGACAACAAATCCTCCCCACCTGTGAGGAAGACCATAGGAAACTTACCAATGCATCGGAGGAGCATATAGAACACACAGATGGGGTCGCTTTGGACAGCTGCTGCAGCCATCATGCCCTTGAGAGAGATGCTCTTGGGGACTCCAGTCAGACAATCCATGCTGTTGCGGGTTAGACTGATCAAAGGGTTGGAAGGCCCCCAAGAACTTGTCACTCAGATATAGGTTTGGCACTGGAACCCTTCTGAGTTTTCTAACAGATTTCCAGTGCAGTTCCTGACACTGGGAATGCTAGTGGGACTCAACCTTGTTAGTTATGTTATGTTATGTGGATTTGTTGAGCACGGCTAATCACAAAGGGGAGGGTATCCAAGGCGCTGATTTGGGCAGGCCTGGGAGGGGAGGAGGAGATCATGCCTGTTTCATCTGGATGGGGCATGTCTTGAGATTCCTTTGGAAGTTCACGAGGGGGGGGTCTGAGGTGTTTCTGGAGGTCATTCCAGGTTTTGGCTGTGAGGTATGAGAAGGATCACCCTCTGCTTCTTGTCTTCTTGATGCAAGGGAGGTGTGCTCTTGCCTGGTAAGCAGATCGAAGGTGTCTGGTGGGTTGGCAGAATTTGAAGCAGTGGCTGAAGTAAGCTGGACTGGTGTTGTGGAGAGCTGCATCTTTTCTGTACTGGGAACCAGTGGAGAGTTTTAAGGTGTGGAGAGATGTGGTTATTTTGCGGGATTTTCCGAATGAGTCTGGCTGCTGCGTTTTGGGTGGTTTGGATTTGGCCTAGGACATGGGCATGGGAAATGGGCTGGGATTCCAATGTAGAGGATGTTTCTGTAATCAAGTCGACTTGTGATAAGAGCGTGAAGGACTGTTCATCTGGTGTTCAGTGGGATCCACTTGAAAATCTTGCGTAACATTCGCAGGATGTGGAAGCATGATGAGGAGACGGCATTGATCTGTCTGCTCATTAAAAGGTTAGTATCCAGGATGATCCCAAGGTTCTGAGACTTGGAATATTTTTCTGATCTTTACATACTCTGTGTGCATGGTCTGAAGGGGTGGGTGGGGGTCCACGTTCAGAGCAGCACCAAGAGGCATCCCTGGGATAATGTTTTTGGAAGTTTAGGACTTTGTTTTGTCTGTGTTGAGCTCTGGTGGCAGTTGTTTTTCATCCAAGCATTGACGTTGCTCATGAAGTTGGCGAAGTTTGCTTTGGCAGTGTTGGTTGAGCCAGTAAGGAAGGGGATGAGCTGTGTTTCATCAGCGTAGCATACTGTGTTGATGCAATGGGCTTTGATGATGCCCTAGAGGGGTGTCATGTAGACGTTGAAGAGTATTGGGCTGAGCGTCGATCCTTGAGAGACTCCGCAGATGAGTTTCTTGGGTTCTGATGTGTAGGTGGGAAGTCTTAACTCATTGAGTTCTGTCCGTGAGTAAGGAGGATATCCATTTGAGGGCTGGTCCACAGATACCCAAGTTCTGAAGCTTTCTGATGAGTGACTTGTGGGAGACCATATCGAAAGCTAAGGACGGGTCGAGGAGGATGAGTGAGGCCGTTTCTCCTAGGTCGCGGAAGCTTCTAATGTCATTGGTGGCCACAATGAGGGATGTCACTGTGCTGTGGTTGGTGGGAATGCATGACTGAGAGCTGTCTAAGAGTAGAATGAGTTGTAGGTGGGCTGCAATATGGGTATTGATGAGTTTCTGCATTACTTTAGCTGGAAAATGCAGGAGCAATATAGGTCTGTAGCAGCTTAGAATGTTGGGGTCCCCTGTTAATTTCTTCAATGGGATTTCTGGTTGGCTAGGGCAAGTGCCTAAGCCAGGCAGAAACCACCACTCTAGTCAGGGCAAGGGAGTTACATGCTGAAGTTAACCCCTGCTCACCCCCTTGGTAGCTTGGCAGGGCAGTCAGGCTTATCCCAGAGGCAATGTGTAAAGCGTTTGCGCAACACACTCACACAGCAGCGACACACTAGGCACACCACAAAAGAAACTCCACACAAGGTTATATCAAAAATGGCCTTTGTATTACTCATAAAACACATTAGAACGTAATCACGTATATACACTGTGCCACCTGGCACTTGGTATCACTTTACAGGGATTATATACATTAGAGGGCCAATCGGGCCACTGTCATAGCTCTCCCAGTTCGCAGTTAGCAAAAGCAACCAGTAACTACTGGCAAGGTACACTTAGCTTAAACCTCTTGTAAAACATTGTCTCCTGTGCACCAGAGTAAACACTTGTAACATACACGTTATTAGGGAAATCCCAGGCCATCAGATATGCTTACCACCATAACAGAACATATGGATCCCACTTCCTGAGGTGCTGCAGATCAACCTACCTCATAACATCAGGGCATAATACATCATGCCTAAACATCTGCAACAGTATGACACATATTATTGCCATCTCAGAAAGACAGTAAACATGTCTGCATATTCCAAGTATTGGCTGTACACCCCTACCCATAAGCTTCAGGGCCCCCGGCCCACCTTTCACAGGAACTGCCACACTTTTTTAAGGAGGTACGTTGGGGCCCAGGCAGGGCAACAACAATCATGCCCCCAATCATAAGGAGACGCGCAGCTGCCTGCCTTTCCCATAATGCGGCTAAAGCTGGCCACTTCTCACTGGGTGCCTCCGTAAACTTATGGGAGTGGCAGAAATCCTAGTTACCTGCGAGAGACCTCGCTGGGTCCTCCACATTTTGGTTTCTTACCTGCAGCTGCCCACGACTGCGCGGTGCAGCTGCCAATCATGCTGCAAAGCCGCCCCCCCACTCCGGTGAGGTGGGAGTCCTCCGAGGCCCCTCTGACCCCAGCTGGCTCACCCACAGAGCTGCAGGCCTCCTGGAGCGATCTCCCTTGCCCGGTCTGGTTGCTCCCTTGTCATCGCGGGACCAAGGCACAACCTTCCTCGTTACCTCCGCCTCTCAACTAGGCTTTGTTCCTGCCTGACTTCCTTCTAGTGAGGCAACAGACGCCTGCAAGGCTCCGGCTCTCCTGCCAGCCCTGCCCACAATCAGGCAGACTTTGACTGACTTCCGGCGGCTTGGTGTCTCGCTTCCAAGTCCTGACTTAGTCAAAATGCAGGGCGGCTGGCGACAGGCAAGAGGATCCCAGGAAGGCAGGAGAGAGGGGGAGAGCACTTCTTGCCTCAGCTCCCCCCTCTCCTCCCAGACATACACCAGGCACGAGCAGCACTGCATGAGCTAGCTCCAAGTCTTCCCCTTTCTTTCTGGAGCCCCGCCAACAACCATGCTTGGACTCTGCCTGGCTTCCAGCCTCTCCTGCGGCTCTCTTCACAGCGCGACGGCACCTGCCTAACTCAGAAGAAGAGCCCCCTTCCTTGGGCTCAGGCAGCACAACTAAAAGTGCTCACCTCACGCTGCAGTGACATGAGCTCACACCAGGGCTCTACATAGAAGACTCCTGCAGCGCTCCAAGCCCAGGTCCAGGGCAATGTATAGAACACAGTGCTCAGCCTGGTGCTAAGTCTCCAGAGTCTCACCAGGCAGGCCAGCACACAGGGCTTTCCAGAAGAGAGGGAGTCCTTCCAGCACCCCCAGCAGGCAGCAGGTCAGTCCATGTGGGGGTTCCTCCTCGCACACTGCAGTCCATGCAGTGTCTTAGTCCCCAGTGGGTCCTAAGTAAGCACACAGCACACCCTTCATGGGGTCAGAGCCCCAATACTTATACCAGTTAGTGTCCTTGTTCTCCCCCTGGCACAGGGCTCTGTGCCCGGTCCAAACCAGTTCTGGGGGCTACTTGCATAAATCTTTTCATGTGCACCACCAGCCTTATTGTTAGTGTAGGCTCTGGCCCCAGACACACCACAGGGGGTGGAGGAAGCATTGTTTAAGGCAGGCACAGTCCTATTCAGGCCCAGGTGCTACTCCTCCCACCACTCCAAATGCAGATTGGCCTATCAGCCTAGTGCTGACTCACCCAGCCCCTCTGGAGCGACTGCACCTCCCCAGTCTCTGTCACTCCAGATTCAGACATGCAATACACAACAGGTAGGCACAAAGACACATAGCACACAGAAATGCCCACTTCTAAAAGTGGCATTTCTAAAATAGTGATAATAAACCTGCGAACACCATTATACAGCATTTATTACCACTATCCCAAACATACCAAACTTTATCATGCTACTCCTCTCATGTCAGGAATTACCACTGAAACACATATCATAGAATCCCTAATGCATTCCTATGAGAGGGCAGCCTCACAGTAGTGAGAAACCAAAATGGTTGTTTGTCACTATCAGGACATGCCACACAGTTAAGGCACATTTCCTACCTTTTACCTACAGCGCACCCTGCCCGTAGGGCTAGCTAGGGCCTACCTTAGGGGTGACTGATATGTAGTAAAAGGGGAGTCACAGACGTGGCATTCACTTTATGTGCCATGTCACAATGGCAGTAAATTGTGCGCGTACGCCCTGCAATGGCAGAGGCCTGAGACAGGTTTGAAAGGCAACTTTGGTGGGTGGCGCAGGCAGCGCTGCAAGCCCACCAGTAGCATTTAATTTACTGGCTCCGGGTATATGCGATACCACTGTACAAGGGACTGATAGGTAAATTAATTACGCCAAAGAGGTGTAGACCAATCTTACCACGTTTACCATAGAGAGCACATGCACTTTACACTGGACAGCAGTGATAAAGTGCCCAGAGCCCTAAAACCACCAACACCAGGTCAGAAAAATACTAGGAGGAAGGCAAAAAGTTCTGGGATGACCCTGCAAAAATGGCCAAGTCCAACAGGCATTGACTTCTGAATTTTTCCAGCAAGATGAGAAGGTGGCAGTGGTTATGGAGGTGTTGATGATAGCGGTGAGCACAAGGAAGATGATGGTTCTTCTAAGGTTGTATCTGAAGTGGGAAATGGGTCTGAGAGTGCGCCTTTGTGGATGGGATTCAACATGGCAGTGGTTTCTTCGTTCAAGAGGGGATTCCAGTTGCTTATCTAATGTTTGGCGATGAAGGAGGTGTCCGGCTGGTCAGTGGAGTTTTTATCGGTATGCTATTGGTTGCATGAGTTGTAGATCTTGGCAATCTTCATTTAAAAGAAGTTTGAGAAGTCTTTGCAGAGTGCTTGGGATGATGATGTTGTTCATGGCAGCTGTGGTTACAGCCTGGTTACAGTTGGTGAAGGTTCCCTTAAGGTTGGCGGCTGCAGTTGTGGTGTTGCATTGGATGGTCGTGGGGCCAGGGTTCCTGGTGCTGGGCACAATCCAGGCACGGATGAGCACAGACGGGCTTGTCTTTGGTGCGCTTGAGCTGGCCAGTGACTCAGTCGTGCTGAAGCCTCCATTAAGTAGGTTCTGGAGTGGGCAGGGCTACTGTTCTCAGGAAGAATGGTGAGCGGTAAGTGTCGCCTATAGTGAATGGGAAATAACCACTACCACTAGTGAGAGGAAAGTGGGACTCAGGGGCCTGCCTATTGAACGCAAGAGCCCTGACCTCAGGGAGCTGTGTGCACTGTTCGTGTATGCTCTGTTTCATTTTGTGTTCATATATGAATACACCTTTGTTCATAAAAGACAGTATTTGACTGGACAGTCATTTATTGCTGCTACTGAACGTACTTTGAATTGTGAGTCAGTGTTTACCCCCTGTATCTACCCCATCCCCCGAGAAGCCTTGGACTGCTTGACCTGCGCATCCACTTAGAGTCACTTGCTTGGTGGATCATCTTGCCCATTTGCTGAGGAGCTATAGTAGGTCAGGTCCTGAGACATCAGGAGTCAAAGGCTTCAGCCTCCACAGTTGGACCCAGTAACTCTTGCTTGCTGCATGGCCCTCTGAAAGGAGTTCTGACAACATCAAAAAGTAATTTGTTGCAAAAGTAGTTTAATGTAAGTCAGAATTAAAAAGAAAATTAGTCTTACAATGTGTAGATAAATGCAGAGATATTCTTTTTTTCCTGCAATGACTTTTAGTGTACCTCAGAAGTCAACTGTAAAAACGTATTACAGTTTAGCAGTTACATCTTTTCGTTATTACAGGTGATTGAAAAATGAGACAAGCTTTTATACAGGGGTAGCAGGACTCCCATGCATTACAAAATGGATATTGCTGAGTAATAATGACACCATGTGAAATATCATTGCCGCTGACTTTTGATTTATGGTGTGGGAATATGGTTTCTTTGAGCACTTAATAAATTGTTTAAAAACTATAACTAAATTAGTTTAGAAAGGACTATTCCTTGTAGAGAGATTGTTCACATGGTACAGTAAGGAAGAGCTTCCTTTGATTAACCTAGAAGCAAGTTGACTCCATCCAAGCATTCGGTTTGTGCTGTTCACATGGTACAGTAAGGAAGAGCTTCCTTTGATTAACCTACAAGCAAGTTGACTCCATCCAAGCATTCGGTTTGTGCTCCAGCAAGAAACCAGCTGGCTCTTTACAATCTGAAGCTGTATGGTCAAGGGTGGCATGATGCTTCACCATGCCAACACTGGCATTATCTTCTTCCCTTAGCTAGCTGCCCATCTCCTTTTGCTTGACTCTAATTTTTCTAGTTCTTCGACCAGAATCGTGGTGTTCACTGCAACAAATAAATAAGGATCTCATATCTTCATTAGCTGGACAGACATCTCTGCATACTATGGATGATCAACGTGTACAGACTTCATCCCCCTGTGACCCAATATGCCATGATTAATTCTATCCCAGTAATTCCATTGCACCTATTTTTTACCTTGGAATTTTTAGGGTTCTTTTTGCAGAATATAGACCCCAGTCCCCACAAAATTGAGATGCGCAGCCTGCACTCAGTGCTGATATAAAGCTAGAGCAAACAGAACACATATCCTAGCCAATATTTCGACATGTGCCAGATTCTTGCACTAAGGGCTGATCAAGCCACTGCAACAATGGCACAGAGCAACTTTCCTTTTTTACATAGGTACTAAAACCTCGCCTTTAGCATGTGCGAGCTAGACCTACGCCCAGGTTGCAGACCTTTAGAGAGGTGCATGAGCTGCCTGCAGCAGTCTTCTTTTAACGTGTCTCCAAAGAATAGTGCATTAAACACTGTAGGGCATATTTATGAGGCCCTTTGCGTCACTCTTGCACCATGCAACTTGCAATGAAAGTGAGATTGCGTGGCCCTGCATGGGTTCATAAATCTTGAGTAATGTAACACAGCGCAAATTGCTGCATATCATTACTCTGCGCCAGGGAGGTATTTCCATGGGTGTTGTGTGGGTGTTCCCATGCAACATTCATGGATTGTGACGTATTCCCAGATTTACAAGAACAGATAAACTTGGGAATGCGCCAAAAAGATATGTCTCCCCAGGAGAGGCATAATGAGTAGAAATATCTTCATTGCTCCTTGTTTTTTCCTCTTTCTATGTGTGCTGCATTCTGCAACACACATAGAAAAAGTCTCTCAGGATTGTTTTTGTGCAGGAAGGTTCCCCTTCCTGCACAAAAACAATCCTGCATGCAATGCAGGACCCAGTGTACCATGGTGCAAGTGTATCTGCATTGGTGCTAGGCAGCCCATTGTGCACCAGGTCATGGGCATGGTCAGGAATGTGCCTGTAGGGTAGTGTACACTGTGCACAGTACTGTGGGTTATTAAAAAACCCTTTGAAATACAATCCTTATTCGTAACAATACAATAATCAAATTCAACCAGTCTGGTATGTACAACGACTTGTATATTTGGTGTCAATTTTCACAAAAATATGTTCATTTTGTTAAGACAACCAAAACAGATTAAATATTCATGCCACATTACAATTCTTATGGCGTGTTAAGCAGATTAATGTGTCATGCTCATTACAAATAACCAATACATAATCAAATTAGAGTAAGCCCGATGCATTTCGGGACTGACACGTCCCTTCGTCAGGGGCAACCTGTAAATGAAATTAGATACATTACATGTATGTTTAGATAGAAGTTTCTATAGTATACCCATTTAAAGACCAAACAATAACAGCAATAGTGGGTTCATTGTGGAACAACAGGTAAGTTTTCTAGTTAATGTTGGCGTTAGGAAACAACCAAGATGATTACTAGTGCTATAAAGATGATAATGAGTGAGGAATAAAGGAAAACGCCACCAGATAAAGTATGTTGTGGATGCCAGGAAACGTGTAAATTAGAAAAGCAACATGAGGGTAAGCGTGGACCAGTATAAGGGAAACGAAGAAAACAAAGATCAGGCTGTTTTGAGGATAGAAGTATAGAAAAGAGGTGTGCTCACCTCCTATAGGCGATGTTAAATGCAGTACTGAACAGAGATAAACAATACGCAAACTCGAACAGCAACTGAAAGAAATGTTATAAATAAATCAGGTATTGGACAGACAAGTGAAAAAGGAGAGGCTGCTGGTGTCTACTTCTGCATTGTGATTGAGTTCTTTCTCAACATACAGACAGTTAAAGAGAGCGAATGGGGGGGGGGGCAAATTTAGTTTCGCCCAGAATGTTCTCTGAGCAAAGTGTATTAGAAACTCAGGGACTGATTACGATGCTAGGCGGACTTATGTCCGCCTAACACCATAGCGGTCTGGAACCGCCGAACCTTAGGTCGGTGGTTCTGACCTCAGAATTATGATGCAACCGCGCATAGGGCTGTCACAAACAGGAATTTTATAATTGAAACTTGTGCAGCGGGCGGAAAAGGCCCGCAGCACAAGTTTCCATTGTAAAATGCATGTTTGGATACCTCCATGCACCATGTGGCAGGCACAGCACAATGCCTACCACACGATGCAGGGATGCCCCCCGGCCTGTAGCGGAGGGCCAGGGAGGATGGAGGCCCTGCTAGGGGCCCACAATGTTGGTTTCCTGCAGCCTTTTCATGTCAGAGAGGCCAACTTGGAATGGCTGTCAGAAACAGATATTGTAATCCCGACGGCGGAGCCGAGGCTGGCTCCGCCATCATTAAAGAGATTACAATTCTGCTCCTCTTCCGACGGGCTCTGTGAGCCCTTCAAAAGAGGAGCGGAATCTCCCGTCATCGTAATACAGCGGTCGGAGGTACACCCTGGATGTCGGGTGGAAAGCCTATGACAGCTGGTCGGAGGCTTCCCACCTGACATCCAAATCGAGCCCTAAATTGTTTAATGGTGTTTTCCTACTACAAACCAAGGGGTGTTTGGACAAAATATTGAGTAAAGTATAACAGAGAGCAAAAATATTGCCCAAAAAGTATTGTGATTCAAAATTATTGTGGTATGAAATATTGCTAACAAGAATATTATTTTTTGGGCAAATACCGTTTTAAGAAGATCATTAATTGTAATATTTTACTAAAAAATAGTAGCATGAAATACATTTTTAAAAATATTTTTAATGTGTTTTAGTTAACATAATAATTTTAGGCTTTAGTTTTGTTAGTATAATTGGTATTCATTTTATAAAACATAATTTGTAATTTGAAGTGATTTTGCTATTTTATAAAAAATGTTATTAGTAATTTATAGTGTAATAACTGGTTGTTGGGTTTGTGGGTGTATGGGGCGGAGAGTTATTTTTAATTTTATTATTGTAATATTTGATTTTCATGGTAATTTGTTTTTATATTCAACTGATTATTAATTATGTAAAGTTTGTAATTTTTAATTTATATTTTGAAATTAAAAGTTTTATTTTTATTTAAATTTTAGTTTTATTATTGGCATTAGAAAGCTATACTTTAGTAGCGGGTTGTTGGGTAGAGGGTGGGAAGTTAATTAAGGTATAAATAAATAAAAGCGATTGTCAGTTTTTAATTGTTCATTAAATATTGAATTGATTGTTTATTATTTAAATAGTTAATAGTGATTTATTTAAGTTTTATTTTATTTCTGGGTTGCTGGGTTTGTAGGTGAATAGGGTGAGAAGTTAAATAAAATTAAATGTATTTCAATTTAATTTTAAGTCTTTTTTTGTTAATTAAATATATTATTAATTATGTAAATGTATTAATTTATTAATCATTGTGTGTTTTTATACTGTTTTATTTCTTTTAATATATATTTTATCTTTTATGTTCCTTTCACATGTATTTTTATTGGTGTGTTATGTTTTTTTCAGGTGAGTAAGTAGGAAGATTATGAATATATATTTTTTTACATTAATGTTTATATAATTTATTAATTGGCAGTTAGTTATGTATACTTTTTTATATCCCTTGTCTTTTTAGGAAATTAATGTATTTAATGGTAAATGTTTATGAACTTTTGTTTTTGGGATGTGTTTCTTATTTAAATTGTATTTGTTGATTGCTTAATTTTCGTGTTTTATTGGTAGTTAGGGAAGTTGATGTTATTATATGCAATTTTATTTTTTCCTTTCATTCTTGTTTAATTTATATATTCATTTTTAAATACATATATTTATTTCTATATACTGTAATTGCATTAGGTATCATATTGAGTGTTGAAATCTTTTAAATAAATTAATAGGACTTGTATTCTTATATGTAATTCTTTTGGAGTCAAACACTTTCCCTATAGTTGCTCAGATTGGAGTGGGAATAATAAATGTAACCCCTCCGAAGTCCAACATTGTTCCCGCTGTTGCTTAAAGTGAAGTGGGCATGTTATATCTACTATTTTGCCATTGAACACTTTTCCTAACATCAGTAAATTATTATTTATATTATTATAAGTTTTTTTTTTATAGTCAATATTTTGAGTTAATGGTTTTTTTCTGTTTATATTAATTTTAGTAAATTGGTTTTTTAGGGTATTAATATTTTACAAATTAGTGAAATGAATGAATATATTTTATTTTTAATTGGTTTTTATTGTTTATGTTGGTTTTTATTTGTGTTTGTATTTTGTATAACATATGTGTGTGAATATCAATATATATATATATGTTTTTAAGTACTAATTTATAATAAACTGTTTTAAAATATTTTTTAAAGTAAATCCCTATACTGTATAATGAAAATACATATGTTTCATTAATCATGCCATACTATATATATATATATATATATATATATATATATATATATATATATATATATATATAGTTATTTAAACACAAACATATACATACGTTTATATATAGTATTGAATAATTAGCTAAATGTATTTACTTTATATTTTATTAATTGTATATATTATAATGTGGAACAATTTCTACTTAAAACTGTATAAATACCTAAAAACAATGGGGCGACAATAATATTATCACCGCTTTAGAGCCCGTTTTCGGGCGAAAAGCGGCGATAATATTATCGCATTATCATCAAGGGCACGCTAGCGCGTGATTCCTTGACGCATCGCCCCTTTTTCACACACCTCGCCTCGCATCGATAATGAGATGCAAAACAGGCGTGGCTGTGAAAACAACATGGGATAATATCGCGATGCAGCTTTGCGATAATAACAAGGAGGGTCAGCGATATATAAAATCGCATTAAGTATGCCTTAAAGCAGGAATTTAACGTCTGTTAAATTCCTGACTAAGACATACCTAACATGGGGGGTGGGTTGATTGGCTAAGACCACAGGCCCTATCATCTAGAATATCGCCGTTTTCCACCATGGAAAACGGCGATATCCCAACTATCTCTGGAATTTTTATCGCCTCGGCAATGCGCGTTGTTGATAACACACTAACCGGGCGATAAATTCCAGAGATAGCCGGCGATGAATATGCAAGCGCTAAGCGCGCTTTACGATATTTATCGCCGGCCCTTGATAATATGCCCCAATGTCTTTTTTTGGACGATATTACTGTCCACTATATTTTTTCGATATTTTTTACATTTCCATTATACATATAGGAACTCGATATTGTGGTAAACGATATTTTTGACACATTGTTTTGATCAACAATATTACTTAAGACGATATTGTACCATTGAACAAGAATGGGTGTATTTTATTGAACATATGACATTTTAAAAGTATCCAATTAAAAGCACACAAGTCTTACAAAAACTCGTCACACTACACACATACAATTGCCTCGAGAAAGCGTGCATATTGTGTTATTACAGGGTTTTCCATTAAGTTTTTTTGTAGTGTTAACGATATTTCTGAATTCATGCATGTATTCAAACAGTTAATTATTAATGTCGCCAACACGCGCTGTATGGAAATAAATCATTCTGCCGGGAATGAGTTAGTGCACAGTGTTATTTATTGTGCTCTACATCGAGCCAAGTTGGTTTCTGCTCATAGATTTGAAATATGTCTCTGGACACTCTCGTTCCACCACATAATGGCACGCGGCCGCCCTCCTTATGAAAATACTGTAGCACAATGCCATTATTTCAGAACATGTTTCGTGAAGAGACGAGGGGCCAGCGCGAGGCTTAGGGCCTGCAATGTTAATTATACAGCTGATATGAATTAACAATTCATGAGCAACTGTGGATTGCATGTGACAAATGTAACTCGTGATTGATTTCAGGCAGTTTGCAGTGGCGTGTAAAGTATACTTCCCAATGAGTAATTCCTAAAGAATGTGCTCCTTTTGGGACAGAAAGCTAAAGAAAATAATAGTTTGTCAGAAACACTTTTGGAGGATATTTGATGACATTTTCTTTGGCTGATTTGGGCAATGACGTAGTGATTTGTCTTTGACAGATTCAATTGACCTCTATTGTTTAGCTTTTCCTTGAAGAACCTCCTGCCACAAAGATTAATCTAGGGAGGCTTTACTATGTGGAAGCATGCTCATAAATGTGGTTTAAAGGGCAATCAAATGCAGAAAAAACTGTTCTTTTTACTAAATACTGTTTCGCTAGCAATCACTAACAATAGGCATTCCAGAATGTTCCTTCGTTTTATGGCGTCTGCTTAGAGTTATGAGACCTGTTGTGACATCAATCACCGGACGGCCATTTTGAACTGTCAATCCATGTTCTGTCCAGTACCTACTCCAGCCCCAATACCTTCCTCGCGTGAGGAAGTCGTGAATTAGGTACCACCATAGTATTTTACAAAAAGCATTCCAAATCAAAACAGTACGGACGTCATTTATGGAGTGCCAGGACTAACAGCCACTACCTCCGACTGTAGAGTGACGACCTCTCTCTATGTCATTACAGACACTCTTTCTAATCCTAGGGGCATATTATCAAGGGCCATCTCAAAGCTTTTTTGGCTTTAAAAGACCAAAAAGCGGCGATAATATTATCTCCCTATCAACAACGCGGCGCTAACATGCATTAGCACATGTTAGCTGCCGTTTTTGTAACGCCACGCATCTTGGCGATATACATCGCTAATGAGATGCAAAGAAGGCATTCCTGACCATTACTCCATGTAAATAATTGCTAACAAGGCTTCGCGATATTTACAAGCATGGAGCAGATCCGCGAAGCGATGAAAAAAACCGCGCTAACCTCGGTTTTCGCCGGAATCTAACGCCCGGTAAAATCCTGACTAAGCTATCTGTAATATGGGAGGTGGATTTACAGGTTAAGTCCACACTCCCATATTATCAAGCATTCCCTTAACGCTGTGAAATCTTCACTTGATTTCACGTGCTATTGCCGATTATCGCTGTCTATCGCTGGTTTTCACATCGCCATTCAGCAAAGCGTTGCTAATACGCCGCTAACACAGTGATGTGAATCAGCGATAGACGGTGATGATGGTAAGCGCGATTTGCGATGTTTATCGCATTACCTTGACAATATGCCCCCTAGACTTTTTTTGTGACAACCTATTTCATTGTGGGTGTTGTATTCTGGTTTTGCCTCATTTTAACTAATTAGACTAACACACCTCAAATCACTAGTTTATAGGTGGAAAGGTTTAGGTTGGAGGCAGTGTCTTTAATGACTTTCAGAAATAAGAGATTGCAGCGAGCTGGCACAGAGATCTCTGTGTGGCCAGAAGGCCACAGACTCTATCACAAACAATTTGGGGATGTGCAAATTAAGCATGGCCTGTACACTCTAGGGTCTGTGTAAAATGCGCATGTTATATAAAAATGTCATGGGTCAGAAGATGATGCCCACATGAGTAGGGGTGGGCGGAATTTGCGTAATCGCGTTACGCAAATCTCCGCGAAACGGTAAAAATCTCCGCGAACACGCAGAAATTCCGCGAACACGCGGAATTGCTTGTTCGCGATACTTTTTTCATGTTTGCGATCGCTGTTTGCGTGCTCGGGGTGAAATATCTCGCGAACACGCAAATTGAGAACGCGAACAAGCAAAAAATTTCGCGAAGTCGCGGAACGCAGATTTTTGGGCAATTTTGCGTTCTCCGCGGAACGCGAAATTACCCAAATTCCGCGAACGGAACGGAATTTGCCGCCCAGGCCTACACATGAGCCGAATCTCTCTGTGTGTATTAATGCAAATAGGGCGGCTTGTTAGTCTGGCCTCTACCTAGGAGCAGTACATTATTTTCTCACTAAGAGATGCCCTGCAATTTCCCCATACTTATCATTTATCTACACCGGTCGAAAAAATGTAATAAGCAAGTGGTAAACTGCTGAACCAGTTCCAAACAGTTCTTTGCAGTTTTGGACTGGTGTGGCAGAAAATTTTTCAGTGGGAGACTATTTCTCAAGTACGTGGGTCCTGACGACGTTACAGCCAGTAGCGGCTCCTCAAGAGAGTGCTGCGGTGCAGTGGGGTGGGGTAGGGGAGGGGCAGGGTGGGGGTAGTAAACTCCTGCATACTGCCGAATGGAGGTAAGTAAATAAATAAATAAATAAATAAAACGAATTACACTGCTCGCGCTGCAAAACTAAATGACGATGTAGCGGTTGCAGTTTATTCATTTATTTATTTACTTACTTACCTCCGTTCGCCGTATGCCGGAATCTACTATCCCCCACCCTGCCCCTCCCCCATCCGGCCCACCGCCCCGCAGCACTCTCTCGAGGAGCCGCTACTGTGTTACATGCATCCATGACCTCTGTGTCCTCAAATGGCCAATCGCTCTGACTGACACTAATATGGAGTTGTTTGGGTACAAATGTTGTGTGGTGGTTAAACTAGGACTGTGTTTTCTATGCCTCAATCAAGAATAGCAAAGAAGAGGGCATGTCCGTATATTACACAAGCATCTTAATAAACCCTTGACCCTGTGCTGCTCTGGTTTTCATGTCCCGGAAGTGACAGACAAGTAGGACATATGTTTTAAGCCCTGGATGAAAATTCAATTATAATGGCTAAATCTTGTATAATCTCTGAAATTTTTAATTTCCCCCTGTTATGCAAAATGCCCTGTTCCACCACATTGCATAACTGACATATCGTCATAACCTATTGCAGGAGCACAGGATCAACTCAAAAGAAAAGAACGCAAGAGGCTTTCGTTCGTGTCACGTGCAATATTGTGCAATTTGTATAACACAAAATGCATCCTCGAGTCCAATGTGGATGTGAGGACATATTTTGTGTGGAACATAGAGCAAATTGCTGGATGGGCACTTCATGTAATTTCACTTAACTTTTAGAAATTTTGCAGAATTTACTCCAAAGAAACTACATATGTTCTTAAATTAGATAGATAGGAACATTTTGAAGTGATTTCATTTTGTCAGGCCATAAGAAAAATTAACTCTGCGCCATCTCTTTCTCCAGGGGGATGGGAGGTTGTTTTATGGAAAAATAAGTGGACACTCATTCTGTGACATCTGAACCAACAAAGTTAGTAGAGAGGGGGCACCCTCACAAAGCAATCTTCATAGAAGTAAGGTTTTGTATTATTGAGCCTCAAGATTCAGCTACATTTTAAACCCTGCAAACTGTCTGTAAGAAATTGGGTTATTATTGTGGAGGATGTGAGGTATGCACAAGTAATAGGTCCACAATTTCCGCTTACTGGGAACCAAGCACCAAATTGTTGCGCTTTACTGATTCAAGGCAGCGAGGGAGAGCAGTCAAAAGCCTACTCAGGGTAGTAGTGTAGGCTAGTATTCCCCATTCACTGGTACGCAATAGTAACATTCAATAAAAGGTTGTCCAGTCAGTACTTTCTCTTTAGAAAAGGGAAAGTACATTTATTACACACACACTACCTAATACTATGCATTCATTTGCAAATATTTCCATAAGGCAGATTAAAAATACCTTAGATGACAAAAATAAATCACATTTGACCCTCAAAATCACATTACCCCCCACCAATCCTCATAACACATCATAATATAGAGGGAATCACTTTAAATAAGACAAGCCTGTGTTCTTTTTCAAGGTGTCATCACATTAACAGACAAGTAATCCAAGTTACAAAAAAACACAATTTAATTGTAATCAATAATAACCATGTGTAAATGAAATAATTATTGTTATTCAAGCATTTCAACAATGACTGTTAGCTTAAATAAATCTAATAAAGCACTAAAATATGCATAACGTGATTGTGTCCTTTTTATAATGAACCATAGAAACAGCCCCTAGAAAGCGCTGCACTCCATGTGTCTGTGTCTTTTTTATACGGCTTCAGGACACAGATGTAAAGCCATAGAATTAATACCTAGTGGGCGCTTGTAGAAAAGTGGCTCTGTATATACTGTTCCCAAATCGGTACAGTATGTACAGAGTCCACAGCCCCCAAAGGTTTGGCAGAAGCTAAAGTTAGATATAACCTTACTCTGTAAAGTGGTAGCTTGGTCGAGCAGTAAGGCAGTATCAGAGGACAGTGTAAAGCATTTGTTGTACACACTCAGTCAGCAAATGGTCTCACACACTCAAGAATTGAACTCTAGGCCAATGGTTTGTATATACAAATATATGTTTGTTTTATTTTAGAACCAACAATAGGTATCAAAATATACTTTCTCAGAATGAGATGCTTTAGTTAAATACTTTGCAAGAGGCAATTGACTTGAAATGCAATAGTTACAGTTTGTTACAATAGGCAACACAATTTCAAACACAATAATACATTGAGCTCAATGGGAATTTTTAAGTTATATGCAATTGATTACTTTCAGGATTACTTTTCTAACTCCAGGACTGGATCGTAGATTCAGTCCTGGGACAGTTCTTGGAAACAAGTGAGTTAATACGTTTTAGTTACTGTTGTGATTTTTAAGCAATATTTTGCTATTTTAAAAGTTGACACAGAAACTTTTTCTGATCAACTTACCAATGTTATACTATGGAAGGAAATTCACTTAGCAGGTAAGTGGGGTTATGGTTACTTTTTCTAGGTCACTGGTGGATCCTGGATCCAGCACTAGTACACCACCTGTAAGCAGTTGAGAAACTGCGTTTAAGTTATACAGGCCATTTTTAAGGGTAAAGTATGTTCTCGTTACTTTTGTAATCCAGTGCTGGGCTCCTAGGCTCAGTACTGGGACATCTATCTAAAACAGGTAAGTAATTACGTTTTCACAGTTGGTATGATTTTTAAAGAATATTTGTAGTTTGCAAAAATCGAAACAGAAGAAATTTCACAGAAAAACAGTGAATGGTTTCCTATGGGAGAAAATTGAGTTAGTGGTAAGTACGGTCGTAAGTACTTTTCAGGGTCAGTGCTGGGTACCAAGATCCAGTACTGGGATCTCTCCTAATAGCAGGTGAGTATTTCCGTTTTCGTTACTCGGTTGATTTTAGGTGAGTATTTTAAAGTTTAGAAACTCCACACACACAAGAAATTTCAAGAGAAACCAGTCAATGTTACCCTATGGAAGAAAAGTGAGTTATCGGCTTTTGGGTAAGTACTCGACTGGCAGAGTTAAGGTTCTGGGCATAGACTCAGGGGTCTTCCAGGGTCAGGTAAGTACTGTTGTTACACCCTCAGCGACACAGGGGCAGCCGGGTGCAGAGTGAGTTAGGCCCAATGTTATCCTATGGGAGGCAGGGGGCCCTTGGTTTGTGGCTGCTGACTAGCAGGCCACGCGGCTCTGGGAGCTGGGCTCCTGGTCACTTTCTCAGGGCAAATGGGGAAGTAGGTTGGAGTAGAAGTTGCACTGCCAGGGCCACTCGGGCGGCTGGGTGCAGGGTACTTTTGAGCCTTCGGGCGCTTAATGGATTGCAATGGAAAAGCTCAAGACGAACAAAGGCTGCAAGCTCGCGGGCGAAGTTTATTCAGGTGACCACCACTTCGAGAGGTAAGTTGGGTAGTTGGAGGATAGGTTGGTGCCCAGGAGCCGGGCACAGGGGGCCGCAGGGTGCCGGGTGCAGGGGTGCCTTTTGGTGTCGGGAAATCTTACCCTCTGTTGATCGCGGCTGGGGGGGTCCCTGGATCTGAGGCTGCAGGCGTCGTCAGGAGCATCAAGGTCGGTCCTTGGGTGCCGGATTCAGGGTCACAGTCGCCAGGGAGACGTCCTCGGGGTCTTTGTCCACTCCAGCACAGACCAGGCTTGGCGGGTGCAGAGTGAACAGGGTTTGTGGTTCCGGGCTGATGCCAGGGGTTAGATACTTGCTTTGAGCAGAGCCACTGCTCGTGGGAGTCCCAGGTGCTCAGAGTCATATGGTAGCCAGGTCCTCCGGGGTTTGTGAGGTTGCTGGCCACAAGAGGTGCTGATATTTAGCAGGTTCGAGGGTCGACAGGCCGGTAGGGCTGGGGCAAAAGCAGTTGGTGTCTTCCTCTTCTTAGCAGCTGCACAGCAGGTCTTCTTTCTTCTTGCTCTTCTTTGCTGTTTTGGAATCTGGAATCTAAGGAAGGAAGATTCAGGGTACCCCTAAATACTACATTTAGGGGCGTTACAGGTAGGTAAAGGACAGGGACCACTGGGTCCCTGCCCTGGGGTGGGTACACCCCCTATCCTGCCACTCTCCTGTGGGAGGGGGGAAGTGGCCTAGTCCTGATTGGGCAGGGCTCCCCATCTTCAAGATGGCGAGAGCCCGGGGACGTGCTTCACCTCACCTCCCCCACCTGAGGGGTGGGGTTGGCAGAGGCTGGCACACCCCCTGTCCTTCCGTGGGGTTTCCGGCCAGTCTTCCTGCCAGAGTGGGGTTGAGAACTGGTAAGGGCCAGTTGCTGGGTACAGCAAGTGGCCTGGAGAAGCTCACAAAGGCGGCATGCCTTTGAAGCTTCCCCTTGCCCATCCTGGGGGAGGAGACCTAGCACCTCGCCCAGGATGTGCATTTTTGCAGGCCCAGGAGAGCGGATGGCTCTCTACCTAGGGGTCCAGCAACATGTCTGCTGTGTGGCAGCCTAGGCAGCCCCTCAGACCAGACGTGGATTGTAGGTTAGGTTCAGGGGGCATCTCTAAGATGCCCTCTGTCATGCATTGTACATTAAATCCTGCACTGGCATCAGTGCGGGTTTAATGAGCAGAGGAGTTTGATACCAAACTCCTCAGTCTTCAGTGAAGCCATCATGGTGCTGTGGAGTTCGTGTTGACGATCTCCCAGCACCATATACTCATGGCCTCTAAGGGTGGCACAACAAGTGCTGCAGCCCTTAGAGGCCTTCCCTGGTCACAAGGCCCGGGGTACCTAGGGTACCATTTACCAGGGACTGACATGTGGCCAGGGTTTGCCAATTTGGGTTTTAGGTTTTAGATAAGGAACATAGGCCCTGGGCACCTGATTGGCAGGAGCCCAGGGCACACTCAGTCAAAGTACATTCAGAAATTCAGCAAAAAGGGGGGCATACCATGCAAGAAAGATAGCACTTTCTCACAGCGCTGCACTACCTCCTGAAGAGCAAAATCTCCATGTTTTAAAGTGTTTAAAATAATGCTGAAAATCCTTGGGAAGGGAGAGGGGTCATACATTTTGTGACCCCGGAAACATATTGTCATATTTTTAAAAAAAACATTTTTGGGTGAACTGTGGCACTCCTGCAGCCCCCACCCCCAAACTTTCTTTTTAATGTTGGCGGCACCCCTGCTTTCCTGGGGTCACTATGAGGCAAGAAAAATAAGCTAATAAGCATCTCTTGAGGCATTTTGGGTGATCAATCCGAGAAAGCAGTGAATATTTGAATAGTGGTTTCCAGCTGTGTTCTGAACCCATGTGTCTTTTGTTGTTTGTTGTTCTTTGTTTTGTTTTCTGGTTTGAGCAGCCTGGTCACTGCATGCTTAATAATCGGGGGAGCTTGGTGATGCCACCCCTGGCTGCTCCTGCTGTCTCCCCACCTGGCCGGCTCCTCCTTTGCTGGAGCTGGCAGCCTGCTTTTACCTTACCCACTCAGTGTGGGCACAGTGTTCTGTATGTGATGGCTGCCCCGCTACCCACAGAGCTGGAGTAAGCCAGCCACCATGGGGGTGAGGAGATGCGGTCCCCGGCCCCTTGTTTCTTTCTTGACGAATGTGATGGCACCCCCTATATCTTGCCTCAGTCCCCAGGGAGATGGCGGGGGGCCCGGGGGCAATCCCAGGACATGGGAGGGCACCCCACGCACACCGCTCCCCTTGGCAATTTTTTTTAACAATGCCTGCATCATCCCCTGAGAGTATGGCCCTCATCAGGAGGATCGTGGCGGAGCCCCACTTGTTCCATTTTTCAGAAAACCTCAAAGGTCACAAATCTTAAAAAGGTAATAACTTGGGCCCCGTTAAGCTGATTGGGATGATCCTGGCATGAGTTTACTCTTGGTGGTGTGCTCTAGCCACAAGGAGAAGTTCCAGCAGGCCTCCTGGCCTCGGCCTCCAAGGTGGTGTAAGTTTCAGGGAGCTGGTTCCACTGGCTCCCTTGCCTGTTTTTAGCCTGTTTTTTGTCTCTGGTGCAGAAGTGCCGATCCTTTCCCCAACTGGTCCTCAGGTGATAAAAGCGGGCTAGCCTCATTGGCCTTTGGAGAGACCCATTGGTCCCGGGGTCAACTGGGGCAGAGTCCTTAATTTCTTACAGAATCAGTGGGTTTGTCCTTCCAGTTTTCCATGTCTGCTGCTGCCATCACACTCCCAATGTCCAGAGTCAAACACAAAAAAGCACTTTCTCTCTCTTGTGCACAAACTTTTAAATGGAGGCGGAAGGTTCTAGAAGCCAGGAAACCCTGGAGAGCCACATCACATTTCCTCCACGTTCCATTCCTCTTGCACATCATACTGCAACAGCCCACGATTATGCTATCCAGAAGTCAATGTTCACATCTCCTTGGGGAGCTTCAGCTCCACCCCTTGCTGACATCACTGCCAGGGCCTTTCCCATCAAATTTTCAAAGAGTAGCCCCCTCCTGTGTTGGCTCCAGTTGTCTGTGCTTCCTCCTTCGTTCAGTGGCCCTTGCTCTCCTCAGCCCTGTTATAGTGTGACAGTTAAGACATAGATGCAGATCTTCTCCCCACCCCTTCATCCTCAGGAGCTGAGGGAAGCCCTGTTAATTACTCCTTTTGTGTGGGGAGGCATTTGTATCCTCTGCTGGGGAGAAATGTAATTAAATTGACTGTGCAGAGTTCCAAAAGGACAGGGCTCTGATCCTGAGCTGACCCAGATAAATATGAAAATTCTGGAAAACCCAAATTGTGTACATAAATAATATAGAGACCTGCGCAGTCAGGCAAGGAACATATGTTTCTCTCCAGTTTCCTACCTCATGGGGCTTTGTAGGCCTAATGAAAGCAAAACGCAGATCTCTCTGTATATTTAAAACAAAGTGTCACTGCAGACAAAACAGTAAACCATACTGACTATACCAATGAGTGGCCACTAATATTATAAGCCCTATCTCAGGTCACTACATAACCTTGCAGAATCCCCCTCACCCCCATGGCAGGCTACCTGTATGCAGTTACCAGAATGAGCATGACTGTAATCTCACACATGCAGCACACAATCTTGTTCTCTTGTAAAACAAAATCAGTGTCCCGAGCAATACTCATATATTGACGCCAACAATAAATCCACACAGTGGTCTTCTCCTATGTTCTTCTTGATTTATTATGCCAGATCTTGTCAGATGAGTTTGTCAGTTCTCACAATCTTTTTTTCAACAACAGATAGCCACAAAAGCCAACACGTGTTTCGTTTTATATGGGCATTCACCCAAGACTTCCTCAGGGCTATAATAAACAAATACAAAGACCTCATTATACTCCAATGAAGCAAAAAATATACACTAATCATGACCACTATCACCCAAAATAGTGAGTTTAGGGAAGAAAAGAAGGGCCACCTCAATGTGAAAAACACTAAAAAGCAGTATGATTACAAGTAGACAAAGAATTAAATCATAACAAAGGACCAAAAGCCACAACCAAAGTGCACAACTAATAAAAAAGTGAAAGAGAGAAAAAGTAAAACCAGATAATGTATTAGAGCACTAGTCAATCTGGGCAAAGCTCTATTAAATTGGTGTGTCCCACTACATTGACTTACCACGATCACTTATTTCCAAAAAGGGATTGAGATGGTGATATCTGTATCCGAAGCACTAGAAAACTTTCATCAAAGCAGATTAATGCCCTACAATAAAGTATAAATATGTACAATATTCAATAAACACCAAAAATGTGGGAGATCTATCTTAAATCACCACTATGAAAAGAAATTAATAATGGACTCACAAATTGATTAGCAAGTCCTTAGACAACGACACTGGATATACAAAGGATAGTATTCTTATTGATGGCTGGAAGATCCGTCCCAACTAAATACCCAAAAGAAACAGATTTTAATCGATATTAGGAAAAATTCTAATATATCGAAATATCTAGTTAAAAACCAAAGTTTCATTTTTTCCTTGAGCAACATTCATATAGTGTGCTTTTATTACACAACAACTAGCGTTTTAATAACCCAAAATTTAAACAAGTCTATTAGCATATATATATATACTTATTTCTAATTGTGGAGCTTAAATCACCAAGTTTCCTTGATAAGTAATTAACAGTCTCATAAGTAGAGTCCCAAAGAGCGAGATTATACTCATGCCTCCCATCTGGACCCCAATATGCATGCATTGTATAAAGTAAAATCAAAACGCAACTGCGACACATATTTGCACTTGTAAGCGTACAGATAGCGGCCCCAAGGTGTAAAACCGGCATACCCATTGACAAAGTCCCAAAGTACGAGAGTCTCCCCACACATCCCGCAAGGAAACACAATGTTCGAGCAAGGTACACATCAAAGGTAAACAAACGAATGCGACACATCTTCGTACTAGCAACTAAAAAACGGTATTACCCTTATTTTTAATATTAGAGATTCAGTTAGAGTAAAACTTAAAGTAAAAAATAACTCTTACCTATTCAAAGAGGCTAGATATTAAACGGAGAGTACTCCGTATTTCAAGTCGGCATGTTGCACATGCGCCATCTTTAAGTGGCTATTTATACAAAACCACTGTGTGAACAGTAACAATGGACTAATTACGGCGCGTTCTATCGCCAAAAGAAAACATGCGCCATTTTGAGATAGTCAAGGATTCAAAGTAAACGAACTTGTCCTTCGATTAAAAATAACCTGATCCATCCATATGTCTATCAATTGAAATTTTAAATATAAACTAACAACATAGTATGTTTAAAATATTAATGTAAATACAGTTCACCAAGCCCTCAGGGGTTACACTCACAATATGTCATCTATCAATATAAAATATTAGAAAAGTTCTTTTAAAACATAGCTAATGTTTCGCTGCAAATCACGGTCATATATAAGATTCCATTATTACCAGAATACATCCAATTTACTATTATATCTCACCTCCATATTCTAGGACATTCCATTTAGTCCAATTAAGTATCAAGTTAAAAAGAAAGTGCCCGCGGTAAGTCACAATCTATAGGTTACATTTAGCGTAACCAACATGCGTCTAATTATACAAGCGTCCTCAAATTCAGTGTAAATAATATATACACTCATGTTAATAGGTATAAGGTAGTACAGTATACTATCAAAGAACTGAAATACTGTCTGCTTGGATCAATAATTCCAACTAAAAAAAAGTGAAATCTTACCTAATATATTTAAGCCAAGAAGTGCCTAGAAATATATCCCAAAAGTGGGCCCCAAACGTGAAGAAGGGGAAAAAAAGGAAAAAGGGGGGGGGGAAGAAAATGGAGGAGATTGAAAGTTGACATAATCATCATTTTGTGGCCTCAGTCCACCTCTCAGCAATCAGGCTGTGTGGGGCTTATTGGAGGTAACAGGAGGTCTTGTTAGCCTCTAAGGACCCTCAGCAGCCAAGGAGACGTCATCCTCTAATGAGCAGCGCGCCAGGAGGTGCATTTGCAGAGTGGTGGAGAAAGGTTTTGTTGTCCCAATTTTTTTAATTTTTTAGGAAGAGGGGCCGCATGGCCCCCACTCGCGGCTCCTGCAGTTAAGTGTTTGAGGCGGAGCACGGGGGTAGTCAACAGGTGATGGCATAGGGAAAATAAATCCTATTCAGCTGTCTGTCGACTTCTCACCCTACCCTGACCCACCATGTTTAACCTTAGGAGGCGCAACTGGTGGTCCCCCTCCCAGGCCGATTTCATCCCCGAGGACCCCATCCCCCGGGGCCCAACCTGTAGTGTGGGTGCCCTGGTCCCACTCAGGACACCCACTTCTATCTGTCTGAGCCGCGGGGGGAGCCTCAAGGCCCCCGCAGTTCCTGCTGGCTCCCCGTGTCCAGACAGAGCCTCCATTGTTTTTGGACAGAGGGAGCTGCTAACATAAGGCTCCCTCTGTCCAAAAGCATTTTGCTCTGCTTTCAGCAAGTGAGAGCATTTGTTGATGCTCTTGCTTGCTGGAAGCGGAGCAGTGTTTGCTATAGCTTGGCGGGAGCAGTACTCCCGCCAAGCAATGGCAAACAGTAATGTCCCCGGGGAGGGCAACATTGCAGGAGTCAGCCCTGAGGGTGGCATACCCAGGGCCATCTTGGGCTCCACGAAGGTAACTGCCAATAGTCAGTCCCACTCTGGACCCTATAATAAATGGTCACTTCCACTCTGGACCCTATAATAAATCTATCTAACTACGTATTGTCGGACGCTGAGAAACTGATTCTTTCCAAAGGTTTAACGTTTGTTCCCACATCCCCTCCAAATGCCTTTAACATCAAACTGGAACTACAGAGATTTTTCAGGAAAATCAGACTTAAATACTATTTAGCCAAACGTGAGTACAACCCTGCTTCTACAGCAACCATGTTTAGATCACCGTCAACCTTTACACCTGGGGCGTACTTGATGAGTCAGAAGATTCTGGCTTATGAACAGATTGTTCTCAAAGAAACCATGGATCTACTTGAAGATCGGAAATATATCAAGTATAACATCAGCAAAGATGAGAGGCTGGCACTACAATCGCTTGGATCTAATGAGGCCAATTGTCATCAAGGCTGTGGATAAAGGCGGAGCAGTGGTGGAGCAGAACACACCAGACTATGTGGATGAAATAGAACAACAACTTAGCGTGAGAGAGAGTTACCGCCCAACACCGAAGGACCCTACTTCGGAGATCAAGATCTTGATTGAAAACCTCATCAAGGAGGGGCTGGATCAACGTTTCCTGAGTCAACCAGAGTCTGATGTCCTGAACAAAAAAGAACCAAGGTTTCCCATGATCTACACCCTCCAGAAGGTGCACAAGCGTTTGGATAAACCACCAGGCAGAGCCATCGTTTCTGGAGGTGGGTTGATCTTATAACCCTTAAACCAATTCATTGATCACTTTCTCCAACCATGGGTGACGGAAACCAAATCGTTTGTGAGAGATACAATGCATATCATCCAGTTACTGGAGGGCCAACCATTTGATGTCAATACCCAACTCTTGGTGACCCTTGACGTCTCATCCCTGTATACCAGCATACCACAGAGCAAGGCCTTTGACGTTACCAGATAAACCTTGGAAAAGCGTCCAAGACCACACTGGATATCAACAGGATTCTTAGTATCATTATTGGAAATTGTGATGAAAAAGAATGACTTCATCTTTAAGAACCAGTAATATTACCAGTGCAAGGGAGTTGCGATGGGAGCGGGATTCGCACCTAGCCTAGCCAACCTCTTCATGGATGCTTATGAAGTTGAACAGTTATACAGTCTCAGCAATCCCTACATAGACCACATCGCTGTATGGAAGCGTTATATAGACAATGTGATTATGATATGGTCAGGCACTGCAAGCGGCCTTAATGACTTCAAAGACTGGCTCAATAGCAGATCAAGTGATATTCAGTTCACTATGGCCTACAGCAGCGAATCCATTGACTTTGTGGACCTCACCTTCCGAGTTGAGGAAGGCTTTCTCTTCACCTTTCTTTATAGGAAACCAACTGAACGGAATACACTCCTTAAGTACGACTCGCACCACCCACGCAGGGATAACCTACCTTATGGGCAATTTCTCAGGCTTAGGAGAAATTGCACACACAAGGTTGATTTCTTTAAGGAAACAGACACTCTCACTAGTCGTCTGAGAGAAAGGGGTTACCCAATGGGATTGCTAACACATGCCAGCAAGCGGGCTTGGTATTGTCCCCGTGACCACCTTCCACATGCAAGGACAGAAAACATCGTCTGTGTAACCACTTTCAACCCCAGGAGCAACGAGATTAAAAAGATTGTGAAAAAAAAATTGGAATCTGGTGGCCAGTGAATTAAATACTACTGAAGATACCATCTTTGCCTTCAAGAGAGGCAAAAACATCAAGGACAATGTGGTCAAAGCCTATCTGGAACCACATTAGCCACTCAACATCAGGGGCCAATTGGGCTTGCCCCCCATGACTGGGCATCACAAATGTGGCTGTTGTAAGGCCTGTCCATTGACCATTGCGGGGACAACATTCACACAGAAGAACAGAACATATAATCTCCCATTATTCATAAATTGTAACAGCACTAATGTGGTGTATGCCATCCAATGCCTGTGCGAAATGTTATACATAGGACAGACGACTCAGAAGGTTAAAGCAAGAGTCCTACAACATATAGGTAGAGTAAGATGCAAGGTACAAGGTGCCCCTCTGGTTGAGCATTTTGGGACCCTGAACCACCCTCCCGAAGCCTACGATGGTGGGTGGTAGAGAAAATCTGCACACACCCCAGAGGTGATTCACTCAATGCATCACTTAACCTCAAAGAATGCAGATGGATTCACTCTCTTAATACAGTAGGTGGGGGGCTCAACGAATTTGGGCAGACCTCAAATCAAATGGGCCAACTATGGTTGTATCTATGAGCTCCATACCATGTACCCATTTGTTGTTACCATCATAATTCATTACTTGCCACTCACATGCGGTCTCATGTATGTTACATTTTGGTTTTACTTTGACCTTACTCACATGAACCACATGTATGTATACAAATATGTGCAATTCTCTATAGGGGTTGGGCCTGGGCTAACTCATGTATGCTACATGCTGTTCTTACTTTGATCTGGCTCACATGTGCCACACGTATGTATACAAATATGTGTAATTTTCTACCCCAATAGGGGTTGTGCTTGGGCTATCTCATGTATGTTACAGGTTAGTTTTATTTTGATTTGGCTCACATGTACCATACGTATGTATACACATTTGTACAATTCTTTACACCAGTAGGGGTTTTGACTGGGCTAACTCTTGTAAACATGTCAACCCTACAGTACCCTACAGATCACAAATGAAGACTTTGAGTCTCAATACATGTATATAAAGGCTGCACGCTATTTACTGCTGTTTTCTGCAAATGCTCGTGCCTCCTCACATTTGGCTCATACGTTCACTGTAATTAATGAACAACCATAATGATAATGTGTGACTAATTGGTTATGTATACAATTACTCGGATCACTGGTGCTGATTATTTTAGTGCATCTATGTGCACACGCGGTCAATCGTATAGGAATAGGTGTCCCTCATTCCCACCGTCATGGCAGTCAGCATCTAGCTGCTGCCTGTGACCGTGAGTGTCTCCCACGTGCACATATGCCGTAACCTATTTATACGGAAGCCTGTCAGTGGCTCCAGAGACTGACACGATACGGCCGCATTGAACCAGTACTCCCGCCTGGCTTCTGACTCCAGATCAGACACATTCCCTCTAAACATGACTGATTAATTTCAACAGTCAGTTCCAATTGCCGCAGGTAAGCCCTCAATGCTGGATCTCGGCGCGCCCGTAGATTAGTAATCTACGTGTTCTGTCTCCCTTTTGTAACTCCATGAATCATGCTTGTTCCTAGATCATTCAGGAATTGAGCTTTCCTGAATACCGCCTGGCTTCTAACACGACTGATTGGTTTCAACAGTCAGTTCCAAGTGCCGCAGGTAAGCCCTTAATGCGGGATCTCGGTGCACCCGTAGATTAGTAATCTACGCATTCTGGCCCCTTTTGTAACGCCATGAATCATGCTTGTTTCTAGATCCTTCGCGACTACAGCGCTTGGCCACTTCCCTGAGTACTGCGGGTAAGTCCCCGTGAGGACCACTCCACCTAATTTAAATTGGATTGTATAATAATGGGCATTACTTCACATTTTAAAGCATCCGATGCTTACTCATGGATCGCCCAAGACGAGCATTCCGCTTGGTCACATCCTTCCAATTAAACTGAGGCTACCCAGACTGGGAAAGTGATTATTCAAACCTCTGCCCTCCTATTGTCTTGCCCCTAATGGAACACAATATGACAATATGACATATACTTTTATTAGTCTACAAACCATAAAGATCCACCCTCCGAACAGTTTCAAAGGTCACGTCCTCCCAAGTAAGGTATGTTTCCTACAATGGTGGGAAAAACACACAGTGTTTTTAAATACCCCTCACACACCAAAAGGGCCCTTGGTGTCATGCTTCATCATAGGGGTCTTCCCACCCCTCTACGGGACGGGGCGTGCAACAACCTACGGATACGTGGGAGCACCTTTTGTTATGAAACAACTATGTGTCGTGTAGGAGAGTGAGTGGGAGGGTCGGGAGTGGATGGGAAAGTGAGGTTAAAAAGTACCTGGCTCGTCGGTTAGAAAATCATTTTTAATACACCTGTGAGCTGGTATTGTTAAAAAGGTGGGGACGGAGGTATGTATGCATCAATGAGCTATGCCTCCTGGGTTAGTCAACATGTTTCAAAGCCCCCCAGGCTTCTTCTTCAGGACTTAACAGATCCCTATCTACACTCACAAATTTCTGTGGTGTGCGAAATTACACTAATCTTCATTAGACAAGTGTTTTCTTGAGAAGATATATATATAGTAATGCTGTGCACGTCGACTCCCAATACCTTATTAGGTATCTTGAATCAATTTATCTGGAAGGAAAAACGGTGGTACATGTATTAAAATGCGTGACACATAATAGGACCAACCATCGTGACATAATAAAAAACCTGCAAATGAAGTGAGATGAGTGAACATGTATTCCTTATCATTATTCATTGTGCAGTTGGATGGTGGCGTGTTCCGCTGGTGAAATGGGAGGAAAGGCAATGGACAAGGACTCACACACATAAAACATAAAGCACACACACAATGT
Organism: Triturus cristatus; assembly: GCF_964204655.1. Classification (NCBI taxonomy): domain Eukaryota; kingdom Metazoa; phylum Chordata; class Amphibia; order Caudata; family Salamandridae; genus Triturus; species Triturus cristatus. The sequence continues at coordinate 942,511,147 of NC_140587.1, read as the reverse complement.
CAAAGGATCCGGTCTAATGATCCATATGGTAGGTTTCATATTTCATCAAAAAACGTATAGTTAATGATATTTTGTCAGTAAGGGTATTGTGGGGAGGAAAAGACAACCTACTTGGATTCAAAGGAAAAAATGCCCCATGAGCCTGTAACAGGTGGGAGGGGTGCCTACAATTGCAACCTAGAGGGAAAAGGATAAATAAGGAGGGTTGTTTCCAAAGTGGTTGCATGGCGTGGAGCAAGCTTTCCACAAGTGTGAAGGACCCCCCGGCTATGCCGTACACACTGCTCCTGGGACACTGCCCCGCCGTGTCTGACCTCCCCGCGGCTCCGCTGGACAATGGAGCTCGGTCGGAGAGGGGTTTAAATACAGTGACTGATTGGTGTTCCTGCTTTGGAGTTAACATCTGAACGGATGCACCTGTGTGTTTGCTGGGTTATGGAAGCTGGAGTGCTAACTCTCCATGCATCTCAAAGGAGGTTCCGGTTGTGGCGCGTTGTAGCGAAGTCCCCGGAAATGACGTATGCGTCATAACGTATGCGTTGGTTGAGTGCTGGTGCGTTAACCTAGTGTTGAAAACGGGCCAAGAAAACAAAAAGGATTGGGTTTTGAACAAATAATGATGACTGGTGGGGCAGTAGTATGTGAATGGTAACACTTTCGTATTATTAAACAAGCATTGGCATAGCCAATAGGTCTCGCCTTTGGGACCTTATAAGTGTTTAGCCATGCAACAGTTGCATAACTAAATACTTATAAGGTCCCAAAAGCGAGACCTATTGGCTATGCACAGCGGCCATGTGGCCGCGAAAGTGAAAGTGATCGCGATCACGATCAAACATCAAAGGGCCGTGCGGACGCGAAATTGAAAGTAATGGCGGTAAAGCGCGGCGTGCGCGCCCGGGCACATGCACTGTGGCTCTAGGCTGGCCTGGTAGCACTTTTTGGAGCCCTCCCAATAAGTCTCGCCAGACCAGCGCATGCGCTGGGTCAGGCGAGACCTAAAAAGGAGAGAGGGCGCAAAACCCGAATAAGGAGCTGAATAATAATGACTGTATTGGTAGTCAGAGTAAATAGTGAATACCAGGTGATATTGACAAAAAAAAGGGGGGGGGGGGGGTGACATACACCAGTAGGTTGTAATTGCAAGACAAAGGGGGACATTAGTTTTTTAAAAAAAAAGGAAAACTCTTCCAACGAATCCAAGCGGGATTGGCGCTTGTATCTGGTATTTAAGAGGTATTGACAGTGACCATAGCACTGCCAACACTGTGCAGGTGCATGGGAGGTTTTTCAAATTATTAAATTGGGTAGCAAAAGTGCCACTGTGAGAGCAAGAGTTGCTGATCACACAGAAGTAGTCTTGTGACAAAAGAGAAGCTTTATCATTAGGTTTCAAAAAGTGTACCGAGTCTGGGGATTCCAGTTTATGACCCGTCTCATGAAAACTGGTTCCATGGTATTTCGTCGTTGAGCCCTTCGACGTGTGTACCCAGACTGAACACCCAATCTCTGTTCCTTCTCGAAAAGTCCAATCTCTTTAACATTAAAAGTAAAGCGCGGGTGCTGCGATTATACCAAAAGTAAAGAAATAGATTTTTTTTTCTATTTCATTACTTTTGGTATAATCGCGGCACCGGCGCTTTACTTTCAATGTTATAAGTAAAGCGCGGGTGCCGCGATTATACCAAAAGTAAAGCAATAGATTTTTTTTTCTATTTCTTTACTTTTGGTATAATCGCGGCACCCGCGCTTTACTTATAACATCAAAAGTAAAGCGTGAGTGCCGCAATTATACCAAAAGTAAAGAAATTGATTTTTTTTTCTATTTCTTTACTTTTGGTATAATCGCAGCACCCGCGCTTTACTTTTAACATTAAAAGTAAAGCGTCAGTGCCGCGATGCTTGTCTTTTGAAGGTATTTTTCAATGTCTTTTTCTCTTTTGATGAAGTGAAAGGATCCTGTATCAACTAGTCCATGAGTGGGCCACTTTCGGGTAAATGAATTCTGAATTCAGGAACTCGTAGATGAATTGATGTAGTTTCCTAGATGATCAAGACGCTACTGCAAATTGGTGCGACTAGTGGGATAGTCTTGCGGTGTTGATGGTTGGCACATATATTATAGAATGACACAGGAGTGCTGATTTTTCATTATGAAACGGTAAAGTGGGGTGACCCAATATACCCTTGCAGGTTGGGCAATTTTAGAAATATTAGGTAAGGTGTACCGACAAGGGATTTTATTCAAAATACTGATTTTTCATTAATTATCTTTGAAATAAATCTTTAATAGTTCACTGTTAGTGTAATCATGAACCAACAATCAAATGAATTGAAACATTTATGCAATAAATGCACAGAGAGTTAAAGCAACAGCGAAAACACGGGAATATCTTGTGATCAGTTTATGAATGTATTTTCATTCATGAATCAAATTTAACAGGGTACAATCAAAAATAAAATTAATTCAATACAAACACATGAAAATGTTACAACACAATTTGACCTATGTTTCATGGGTAAAAATATCCATTCCTACTTCGATTCCAGCAGTGAAAAAAATCCTGATAGATAAGACAGTCACTCAGAGAACATGAATTATTAGGGAATTGGACAGTGTAGTCGATGTTTCGGTCTTCTATGATGTAAATCTCTCAGACCATCTTCAGGACAAAGGAAACTGCCTATAGCAATGATCCTTTCAATAAAAAAGCCAATCCTCAATGGCTTTTGCAAAACTGGCTCACTTATCGGGACACTCAATGGTGCTCCTTTCCTCGCTCTGTTTTATTGGATGGCGGAGGAGTATTATCAGTTTCGTGTGACGTATGAATTAATCTTGTCATTCAGTATTTGTGTCTACCAATATTCAATCCAGCAAACGAACAGACGGACGGCAGTCTCCCGAGTTAGACGCAGTAGGCCACATGACACCAAGGGCCCTTTTGGTGTGTGAGGGGTATTTAAAAACACTGTGTTTTTCCCACCATTTTAGGAAACATACCTTACTTGGGAGGACGTGACCTTTGAAACTGTTCTGAGGGTGGATCTTTATGGTTTGTAGACTACAGAAGGAGGACGTATCCACCTCCACTACTTGTGATAAGTAGTACCTCTCCACTCCCCCCTTTTGTTTTTCTGATATACTTTTATTACCCTTAGGCTGTCTCTCTCCCCTCTTCCATGTCCTGATGAAGACCCGCAATGACATCTTAACTAAGCCTTGTCTGGTCGAAGCGCCGGCGATCCCACATGGTTCAGACTTATCAAGTCTCTTGGTCTAAGGCAATAAGCAACCTGTATATCGGCCAGAAACATTGGTGTGTCCTAATACTCTGACCATCTTCTTTTTCCCTTGTAAATACTGTACATTTTCTCACCTTGTATATATCCTATGTACTTCACTCTTATCACTGAGCACCTAAATGTCACATTAGTACACATCACAGTAGATCATATCCTGGTATGACAGCCTTGTTTACTGCCTGCAAATATATATATAAATGCCGTAATTTATATAAATGCCAAATCACGAATAAATCTATGTCTTTGTGTTTCTTTACATTTACATCTGTGTTTTGCTTAAATCATTGCTTTTGTTTGAGAGTGAGATTGAGGGAGTACAGCATACAGCAATTCTCCACTGATTTATTCTTTTTTTCCTTTAAAGCAATAGTTTTATCCCGGCAGAACCACTGTTCTCTTTACATACATTACGAACTGGGCAGAACAGGAACCGCATCATGACGGGTCGTGTAGGTCAGGAGACAGAGCCGAGCTCTTGTTTTTATGCGCCTGCAGTGTATAAAGAAAACTCATAATAACCCGATAATTCTTCGAGTTAGTGCAGTATTTTAGACGTCACAACTCTGAGTAATATGGGGTTGAATAAACTTACTTTACACACACTGCATGTACATTAAAACTGGCGCTCGGCTCAGCCCTGCTGAGCACGCGCAGCATATCACAATACTCTCCCAGGTCAGGTGTGCAATACTCTCCCAGGTCAGGTGAGCAATACTCTCCCAGGTGTGCTGTAACTTGCATTTATTTGATTATCAATGGAAAGGCGCGAGGAGCGAGTGCGTGCGTGTGCGCGCGCTCGTGCAGGATGGCATTCATTTTAATGAGATTCGGCCCTGTTTAATCCAGTGGTTGTTAGGAAGCTATTGTTTACATTTGCGGCTTAGTCTGTGTTTTGGAAAGTTGGCAGCCCCTCAATGTAAATCGTCATTGTTGCATGTCACAGGAAAGCAAGGTCTAGGCTTAAGGGCAAACAGTCGGCGACAAGTAAGCCTCAGACAGTCACTCGTCAGTGGCAAAAGCAAGATGCCTGGTTTAACGCTTTAAGGAAAGGTTTAATAAAATCTGGTTTATTATTAAATTATGTACACTAACGCATTGCCTAGTAATCATAAATAGCACCCATTTATATTCATGCAGGTACAGCTTAAGTCCAGTAACGACAAAAGTAACAGAGTGGGACGGTCAAAAAATAAAGCTTCGAAAAAATGCCGGGGCATATTATCAAGCGCTGCGTTAAAATTATCGCCGCTTTAGCGGTAATGGGCTTGATAGTATGCCGCAGAGAATTCCCATAGAAGCCCATGTTGACACCAGAACATGGGCTTCTATGGGAATTCTCAAGGGCATATTATCAAGCCCATTATCGCCGCTTTAGCGGCAGTTTTCTGCGCGATAATTTTAACGCCAAAATCTGATATTTCTCACCCACAACCCATAAGCGAGATCCACCATTCACTATTCACTCACTCACCACTGTTTCACTTCTCAATGTGATAGCGGTTCTTGGATCCTTTGGTGAGGCAGAAATACCACAGATCTCTTTACTTTCACAAATAGAGGGGCATATTATCAAGAAACGGCGTTAAAATTATCGCCGCTTCAGCGGCAGAAAACTGCCGCTAAAGCGGCGATAATGGGTTTGATTATATGCCTGGTGTCAACATGGGCTTCTATTGGAATTCTCTACGGCATATTATCAAGCCCATCATCGCAGCTTTAGCGGCAGTTTTCTGCCGCTAAAGCGGCGATAATATTAGCGTCATGCTTGATAATATGCCCCTTATTGGCTGGTCTTGTGTATCATGTCAAGGAAAGTCTTGTGCGCGAGTGACATATGGTCATGGTCCTCGGATGAAGTACAAGGTAGGAGGACTCATTTTGGACCCCCTGGAGTTTGATGAGATCCACGCATGAGAGTACCACAGAGCAAACCAAGGCAATGTTGTCAGGGATAATCAGTAGATGGAGGATTCCAAACAATTGTCGCAAGTGAAAACATGCGCTGCTGCTAAAGGTGTTGGTTGGGGAGTGAACGAGAGGCTACTGTTGCACCATGATTCTTGGTTGTGTGTCTTTAGCTCAGGTGGTGGTGGGGCACCCCACATACCCAGACTAGCTGAAAGGTAAAGGTGAAGATTCAACTAGCTTAGCAAGTAGGATCTCTGTCTCCTGCCCTTCAAGACAGAGCAAGCAGGGGTGTACCTATAAATGGTTCAGCTGGTGAAGTGGCTCAGAGGCCTGAGGGCCCACTAAACACTAAGGGGCATATTATCAAGAAACAGAGTTAAAATTATCGCCGCTTTAGCGGCAGAAAACTGCAGCTAAAGCGGCGATAATGGGCTTGATAATATGCCCTTGAGAATTCCCATAGAAGCCCATGTTGTGGTGACAATATGGGCTTCTATTGGAATTCTCAAGTGCATATTATCAAGCCCATTATCGCCGCTTTAGCAGCAGTTTTCTGCCGCTAAAGCGGCGATAATTTTAACTACATGCTTGATAATATGCCCGTCAGGGCCTTATTTATGGGCTTTTGCCGTAGGGTAGCACCGCAGGCCTCCCTGCTGCGCTGCCTACAGCAAAACGAAAGGGCAGAAATGCACTTTATTGATATGATACGGCGCATTCCTGTACTTTTCCCCTGCGCGGGTGCATAATGGGCTGCAGTGCGCCAACGCAGGCACCTTTGCAAGATGAAAGTGTGCCTGCATTGCGGGGATGATTGATTTTGTGCAGGAAGGGACCCTTCCTGCATAAAATCAATCCGTTCAGGCTCTTTCCTTTCTCTATGTGTGCTGCAGAATGCAGCACACATAGCAAAATGATATCGTGGGGAGAAATGTTTTCATTTCTCTTTATTGCGCCTCTCTAACGCCACCCCAGGGGTGGCGTTAGGTTCTGATGCATTCCCAGGTTTACGATGCCTGGTAAATCTAGGAATGTGTCAGGTTCACCATGAAACGCCCCTTTCACTCCGTTTTTTGCGTGAAAGGGGCACATATTTATAAGGCCTTGAAAAGCCACATAAAGTGGGTGTACGTGGCCGTATAAATATGCGGTGGCACATTGCACCACTGGAACGTCAAAAAAGTGATGTTCTGGGGGTAAAACAGTGACAATAGGGCCTCATAAATGAGGCCCTAATTACTGCTCAGTTTCGGATGACCAAATACTCAAAGTAGGCACCAGCCTATGGGCCCCACTTCGTTTAGGGGTCCCCGACAAGGGATCAAAATAATATTGATCTGATCTTGTAAGAAAATGACAATCAAGCTTTCTTAAATTGTTTCCAATTCATTTTTGTTTAATATAATTAATAATTGTTACGGTTTAGTTTTGTGTAATAAAATTGGTTTATTAAAATTGTTGGTTGGTAAAATTAAAAGCGTATTTCGAGATAATTTGCGAGGGGGGTGTAATTTTGACTGCCTAGGGGCCTCCACAGGGTTTAATCAGGCACTGGTATTCCTGTTGTTACTTATCCAAACGGCAGTCAGTGGCCCCACTGTAATTGTTTGCATACTGGCCCAAGGCAACCACTCATGCAACACCACTTGATCTTATTCCAATATGGATCATCTTTCCGACCCTTAACAAGATTGTAAGGGATCCCAATTCTTTCTGTTGATTTAAGGAAGATCTGGGTATCATTTGCTTACATGTGGTTGCACATACTAGTCCCTGGTTAGAGTCAGCTAGAAGTTTCTCTTTGATGTTTAAGAGCATGTTTCTGTACCCCGGCAAGGGTGGAACCATAGGTGTCAATTGCTTTGCAGGTTGTCACTCTCCAGATGTACGGAATGCTGTCAGAACTGTTATGACCATGGTGTGCTTGAGGTTGTGAGAGAGGTTGTCAGTGAAGAATTGATGAGGATGGAGATGAGGGGTACAAATACTGGGAGGAAGAAGGTCATAAGCTTTGACTTACAAATGACTGTAGTTTGTGAGATTTTTAGAGTTTCCAACATTATGGAAGAGGATGTCAGCCCACATGTGGGGGCTCCCCAAGCCACCAGTGGGCTCCTAATTCCATTTAGTTACTCCTTTCTCTCCAACAGGTGACAATCCAATCAAACCAGACCTTTCTATATTGTCCCTTCCCTGACCCACGAGAGAGGGATCAGTGTGTCTATGGGAAGGCCTGCTTCAAAGCCCCTTTCCTGTGGTGTCCTGTCCGAAATAAGAAGGAAGGTAACAGGATACCATGCCTGCCTTTGTGTAGGACAGCTGACTGAGACTTCACAGGCGCTGTGCTGGGTCCCCTTATGTTTTTTGTATCTGAAATGCTAACTTTATGGTTCGATACCCCTAGGGGTGACAGTGCTGTGCTCTACAAATGCTGATTGATTGATCCTTTCCAGCCGTGAATAGTCTAATTCTTTTCTATCTCAATGTTTCCTTCAAATCGATTATCAATTTGCACTGAAACAAAAGTGCATTTTCTAACAAAATAGGCCTTCAAAGCAAACTCACCTTAGTTTGCAATTAGATATATATGGCATTTTTATTGGTGAAATTATAAACCTAAGGATCCATGTTTCAGTCACCATTTTGAATTTTATTATGTTAGCCTATGAGTGGACCTCATTTGTCAAGTGTCGGTCCTTGAAAAGCAGAACAAAAGAGTTTAATCTCTTGCAATTATTAGATGAAAGTAAGTCTGAGGGCAAATGTCAACCACACTCCCCCACTCTTAACAGATGTGTGTGAGCAAGGGAGGGGTCACAGAGGACCACTTCAGAAAATGAATCCCAGTGGCATGTGTACACCCCAGGCTTCCTTTATGCCTCTCACAAATGACCCTCTCCAAGCATCAAATGAGTGCACCAAATTGAATTTGGCTTATGGATTTTCCTTGAGATGAAGGAGTGGGCAAACTATAGAAAGCATAAAGGGGATGTGCAATAAAAGCTCCCAGGGGCCCTGAATCCAATGCTGTCTGAGTGATGATGCTGTGCATGTGCTCACGAGGCAGGGAGGGCTTTCATCCTTTTAAAACATTTAGCATTAAAAATGATCATTTTCAAGATATAAATGTGACTTCGATTTTAGCTATGTGACAAATAAGCTCTTTAGATCGTTTATGTTAATCCTGGTTGCTAAGTGTATTATTTCCCGAATGGTGGTAGTACTTTTTATGTTTTCAAAACTGGATATCTCTTTTCACAGTAATCTAGCAAATATGCGGGTTCTGTTTCATTTCATTGGTGGTTAAGTTAGGTGGGGCTTGCCCCAAACACCATTTATTACCTTATTATGACAGCAGGATTCTGGAGGAGGTAAAATGTGATAATAAGGATTGTGCACATTTAGGGGGGTATTCTCAAGAACGTGTGATAACTATCGCAAAATTTTCTAAACGCAACTTTGCACATCGCAGTCTATCACGGGAAAATAACGCTGTGTTAATGTTGTATTCTCAACCCTGCAGGACCCTGCGATAGTCTCACGATAACGCACCAAATGACCGCGTCAAAACGAACGTAACGCCGAAAAAACGCAAAACACAAATGCGAAAAAAGCTGCGATGTGGCCAATTGCTGTACAAAAATCAGCGATAACCAGCAACAGGCCTGCAATTCCCACATGTAATGCATGAAAATGCACTATAAAAGCAGTGTAAAACAAATACAAAAACAAATAAACTGCGTAGCACCATGGATGGACCCGGACCGAGTGCAGAGGACAACGCGAAACCCACTAGCCCCACAGATGACCAGCAAGGAACCCCGGGGTCGGGTAAGGCCAAAGAGAAGAGGAAGAGGAAGACGCGGTTAAGTCCGCAGGAAAATGGAATCCTCATCACAGAGGTGATAGAATTCTACCTACAACTGCATGTCACATCCAATGTGTCATTGGCAACAAAGACGCAAATATGGCAGACTATCTTGGACCATGTGAATGCAGTCGCAGCGTTGAGGAGGACAAAAGAAGAGGTCAAGAGACGCTGGAAGAATGTGAAGGCCAAAACCAAGAAGAAACCCAATGCCAACATGAAAGCAGCAACACAGATTGGAAGTGGGGGTCCAGCGGCACACCAGGAGCTGGATGACATGGAGAAAATGGAGGCCACAGTCAGCAGTCGGGATACAGTGCCAGGAGTCGTGGCACCGGACACTGATCAACATGACCTGACACAACATCAACAGGGTGAGTACCGACCAGGGAGTGGGGGGACGGGGGGGGGGGAGACAGGCACAATGGCACACATGCACAATTAAGCAAAGCACACTGCACACCCACAATGACTCTGTATCATGTTCCTGACATCTGTGGCACACTGCAGCACACATACAAACACCAAGTAGGCCCCCGTCCACAACGTGCCCAAAGGGGTCCCACCCAACACATCACCAATATCACTACCAACACATGCACACGTGCAAAACCCAGCAAAGAATTGTATCTGTGAGCCACACTGACAATGCAAGTGACACTACACGACGGTTAGCATGGCTGCAGTCCAATCATCATGTCATTGTGCATGCCACGACACTGAGGTGGCTGAGTGTGGACCACATCCGGAAAGGAGCAGGTCACACACTGACACATCCACGTGCACAAACAACCCCTGACGTCAACAACACATCTGCAGACAAACCATGCCCAAGAGTCACAACTAGACCAAGAGCCCAATACACCCAAGTCTGAAACATCCCAGCACTGTCGAAGCGCAGAGGTCAAAGGCACACCGCCTGAAAGGGATAAGGGGCAGCCAAATCTGAGCAGCAGGGGCGACTCACCCACAATGGAGCACACACACATAGCAATAACAGCACATCAACACTGACGATTATTTGGTACATAGAGCAACACTCCCACAACAGAACAGAGGACACAACAGGTTCCGCCTGTGCGTGTAAACTGGCCAATCACATCTGGTATAGCAGGAAACTGTGAGATGATAATGTACGTGTAAAACCTCACATCCGTCATCGTATGTACGTGTAAAACCTCACAAATGTCCACTGTCCCGCATCAAATAGTCCTAGCCGCCCAAACAGTCAAAATGTACATTGTCATGCAGTTCAGAGGTAATTATGAACAATGCATCAACATACATGTCAACACAATGTAAAAATGCATCTCCTCTTCACATAGCAGAAGGACAATCAACACCTCCTGCAGAGCAGACCAGACAACTTCATCAGTGATGATGAAGAGGACCTCCATACCTTTGACGCCGACGCACTAAGACACCTCCTGGACATCTGAGGCAACCAACCTCAAGGAGCAGGGCAGCCCAACTGCATCCAGGAGTCACGACCCCCTGCACAGACCACACAGTAGGAAGCACACACCACCACGGATGGCTCCCACCACCTCACAGAAGCACACATCGCATTCCACGGCCAGGTGTTAGACTGCCAGAAGGAGGTCGCTGAACAGGTGCGGGTGGGGTTCGAAATCATGGCAGCCAAACTCAATTACATATGTGGGTGTCTAGTTCCCATCAGGGACCACTTACACACACCAACGGACACACACACTGTAACATACCCACTCGCAGTTGCACATTTCCAGTACTGAACCATGCCCAGAGCCCCGGGATAATCATTCACACCCCTATGCTGGACTTGCGTGCGCCTGCCCAGTCCACTCCTCTTACGTATGAAGGGGAGGGGCAACAGAGCTTCATGTACAAGGTCTATCCCAATGCCTGGGCTAACATGGTTGCATCCACTGTTCACTACATGCCAAACACCAGCAGTATATGTCGACATGGGCATGTCTGTGGTCTGCATACTGAAGTCTAGCCAGCACATGCACGCCACACTTAGCATTGTGTACGTTCTCATTCATGGGTCACTTGCCTCCTTCTCACTTGCATGGTTCCCACCTCTCCCCACATTCTGCTATCGTGTGGCTGAGGTGCCATGCCGTTGATGGTTCATGTACATGGCTTGCCCAGGTCACCACAGTAAGTTGTGCTATCGTGTCTGGTAGGTGGGCATGTTGTTTTGCATGTTGTGTGTGAGTTTGTAACATGTGCATTCCCAGAGTGGTGAGTTGCATGATTGTGGAGATGAGGTGTGTGGTGTGTCCATTTGCTACTTACCAACGAGCAATGCATTCCCATAGGTTGCAGCCTCAAAGCGCTGGTTGATGAAGAACTGTCGGAAGATGAGGAATAATGCACACTGCCTGGGTAGTTGGTGACGATATTAGTGAAGAGTTCCCGGTGGTCCACTATTGCCTGCACATTGATGGAATGCGTGTGCTTCCTGTTGCGGTAATTGTGTGCAGTGGCGGCAGGGGTTACGAGGAGTACATGTGTGCAGTCGATAGCCCTCAACACTTGTGGGAAGGCAGCTATGGCGTAGAAGCCTTTCTTGGTTTTCAGCTGTTCTGGCACAGTGTGTGCGAAGTTAAGGTACTGGGGTAGCAAGCTGATGATGGCATCCAGGACAGGTGTGAGGAACTTTGATGGGGCTGGCTGTGAGACTCCTCCGACTCTGGCAGTTGTTGCTTGGAAGGTCCCAGAGTCCAACATGTGCAGCACAGCCAGCATCTTTGTCTGCGGAGGAATGTTGGTTGTCCGCTGTGTTGGTATCCTCAGCCTGAGGGCAATGATGGTCAGGATGTGTAGGATGGTTGTCCTTTTGAGCCTGCAGTGGGCAATAACATCCTCAGGTGTTAAGTCTGTGAGGCTGGTGCGTTGTCTGAAGGTCCGCTGTCTTTGTCTGCGCTGCCTCTGTGGTGGTCTGGGGGGGCGGGGCGGGGAGGTCCAGGAGGGGTTGGCGGTCCTGGGGGTGGTGGCGGTAGGTGTTGTGGCCCTCTTGGGTGTCTGAGCTGCATGATGCGTAGCTCCATGGCATCTGTTTTTCTTCAGGTGTGGCTCTGGGCTGGGGTCCCTTTCATGGTGCAGGTTGTTGTCCGACTTAACACCAGGTCGGAGCAGGTGTTAAAGCCCTGCTGCTAACGTGCCTTATCGCATGTTTTGTGAACTTATCGCCGATGTGGCTGGTCGTTGAGAATGTTGCGAAATGGTGTTGTCGCTGCTTTTTGCACGGAAATGCCTACTCTGCATCTCATTATCCTTAGTTGCTGGTGTCATCTGTGGCAATGTTTTTTGCAGCTGCTGTCGCAGGAAAAGTGGTGATATGGGCTGTTAGCACCGGCTTGTGAATAGTGCGATGAATTTATCGCCACTTTGGCGGCGATAAAGTGCCGCTAACTCAGCGATAGGTCCTTGAGAATATCCCCCTCAGAGTGTTGACTTGTGTTGTGCTGTCAAATAGGGCTGGGCGAAATTTAAATTATGCTGTCATAATTCACATAATTTTAAGAATTTAATGTTATTTTTGTTATGGGAAATTCCGAAATCTAAAACATTATGCCAGTGCACATAAAATGTATTGTGAGTTCAAAGCAACTACAGAATGCAAGTCCTACAGCTTGCAGTGCTTTTTTTTTTAATTAGTGCGAAAATGCACATCTCATGGAATTACTCATCATTTTGGTGAAAATCTGCTTAATTTTGTCAATACAAATTAAACAGGTTTCGCACTCCTCTACTGGTGATGTGTTCTTTTGGTTTTTGAATGACTATGTTTTTGTGCTGCATTATTTCAATTTTATTTTTTGAGTTGTAATGTGGTTATTGTGTTGCATCCTATTTTACCTATGTTGTTGTGGTATGCCATGTTGTCTTTTAATTGAGTTTGTTATGTTGCTTTGTGTATGGTATTGTGTTATGCGTTGCTGCTTAACTTTAGATGTGCTAGCTAATGCTGCTATATTTCCAGACAAAAGTAGTGCATGTCATGAAACTTCCCATGACAAGCAAACATTTACCAATGTCTCAGGTAGTAAAAAAGTGCTGCTTCAGCTCTTCAACTATTTACAACACCAGGTGCTGTGTAGTAAATAGTGCACATTTGTGGCAAATAGGATAGTGCATGCTTTTACTGATATGCACTGCCCCCAGGGCAACTGTAAATCTGTGCTGCTTGGGAGCAAAGCCTTAGTGAAAGTCTGTGCAACTGCTTGAAGCAGCCATTCTCTTTCACTAGGCAGGTGTCACCCACCTTGACTTCAAAGGGGATACAGAGGCAGGTGTAATAAGTAACTGCACCCGCCTACAATGGAATGTATGTGGGGTCCATGGGCCTCCCTTCCTCCACTTGAGAGGGCTGTCCTCAGGAATCACACTGTTTGTGCGCTGCCTCTTCGTGGTGCATAATCAGTGTGCCTCCAGATGGCTTTTTGGCTCTGAGTCAGCACCCGTAATGTACTATGGGCACAGAGGCAATGTGGTTTACTCTTTTGCGTGGGGCCATGCTCCAAGGTCAGTGAGAAAATGCTCTCTTAAGATGGTAACAGAGATATATGTGTGCCAGCGGTATCTGTGTTCTGTAAAAATACAGTGCCTCAAGGGTGTGAAAAATGGGTGCAATATGTAAAAAAATGGCAGTTTTACAAAATATTGCAATAAATTAAAGTGAGAGCGTCATACCTCCTGCATTCCGTATCTCAAGAACTTGCAAAACATAAACAAAATCTATTTTTTATTATGAATATCCTGTTGTGCACCTTTATTCGAGGTGGATATCGTCCCTTCTTTACGCTCTTCCCTTTTTAACTTTTGACCCCAGAAGCTCTGATGGTGTGCCTACAGAGCTCTACATAACAAATGTTGATCTATGGGTCCTATTGGTGACTTATGTTCTAAATTCTGCTTGCTTTTTGCAATGTTCTCCCTCATCGCCTTCTTTTGTCATTGTGCTCATGTTTAAGAAGGGCAACTGTCATGACCCTCAATGATATATAGGCTCATGTCTTTGATTGACCATATTGTTAAGACGACTACAGAAAGAATGCCCGATCAAAAGGACGGGCACATTGAAATCTTTAGATAACTTGTGGGAAGACAGAAGAATTGCTCCCATAACGCTGTGGTATTTAGCAGCTCTGAAAGTGGCTCTGCCCTGATACAACAAATTTAATAGGAAATCTGCTTGGAACAACATATGAATGCCATACTAAGTGACTTTTCTGCTAAAATCTCTTTGGAGGAGGTTAATTCTTGCTAATAAGTGGAAGTGCAAATTAAATTCTAAATTAGTGGATCCATAAGGACCCTAGAAGATATAATAATAGGGCTAAATACCATCCCGGATAATTTAAAGAAGGTAGTGCATCTCAACAACAGGCTGAAGATAAACTTCTGTTGTCAATAATTGGCCCTGAAGAAGGTGGTGTTTATCAAGTATTATCCACCGAAACACTGCATCGACAACCCGTGTTTATATTGTGTATTAGACTAGAGGATCATATGATATTTGTTTTTAACTTTGATGATGTGTATATTTAATTTTATTATTGGATAAAGTGTACCTGTTATATATATGGGTTAATGTATTTGCCGCATAAAAAGAATTCCAGTGAAAACATTTTGTATTACAAAATCATTTTAATAAATGAGACCTTTTTACATATAACTATGTTTAGTGTTTAGACTACGGAGTGACTAGTAATAAGGACATAATGAGCCCGAATTAGAATTTATTGAATTATCGCACAGAACTAGTGTGAGTGACACGAAATGGACATCTTTTTGTTTTTACTATATAGTGACCCTGTCTCTTTTGGTTAGAAGGGTACCTCTCCCATTTTGTAGGGGTGCCCACGGATTTCTACATAACAAATGTTGATCTATGGGCCCTATTGGTGACTAACATTGTAAATTCTGCTTGCTTTTTGCAATGTCCTACCTCATGGCCTCCTTCTGTCATTGTGCTCATGTTTAAGAAGGGCAACTGTCATGACCCCCAATGATCTATAGGCCCATATCATTGATTGACTCTATAGTTAAGGTCCCTGGGAAGATATAAAGGATCCTGACCTGAAAGATAGAGAAATATACTAATTGGTATCAAGAAGGGCTTTAGCGAACGATTATGGACCATGGAGCATAGACATAATTGTCTCCTCATCATAAGCAAGTACATAGTGGCAAAAGAGAGTCCTATCCATTTACCTTTCACAGATTTAGAAAGCATATTTGATCATGTTGACCGGTGTAAATTGTGGTAGATTCTGGTTGTGAGGACCTTGACGCACCACTAGCTGAGTTTTTGTTATAGGCGCTGCACAGTGGTTTCTCAGCTACAGTCAGGTTTGATGCCTGGGGGAGCTCATTTATTTTTTACTTCTTGATATGGTGTCCATAATGGTTGTATTTTAACTCTAATTTTGTTTATTTTGTGCATTAATCATCATATTTCTTGTCTTTTAGCAAATGGTCATGCCATGCACTTTACTTTATGCTGACTATGCCATTTTATTGTTGAATATTTGTCAAATGCTGTGTGTTCCTACTCTAAGCTATGGCTGAGGCATCCAGGGCTATACTTCATCTGTATTTCTTTTATATGAGCAAAGTAAGTAAATTGCTTTTGTCATTGACTTCTTGGTCAGGCACCAAGCAGCTCACATTATTTTGGTCATGAGGAACTGGGTTTGGCTTATGTTGAGGGGTCATTATAATGGTCTCTCTTTTAATTTAGATTTTGGTTTGGTACAATCCCAGGGCCTCATTAAACAGAGCAATGATTTAGGATTGTCTTAATTGTTCCAATGGCCTGAGAATTCTGTGACTGTTTACATTAAATCAGACTCATGTAAGTTAGTCAGGCCTTTTGTATTTTCTAGTCATGAATGCATCTTGAAGTCTGATGAATCTTGGTCTAAGAAGTTTTGTTTATGAATGTAGAAAAGGGGTACGTGAGGCGATGGTTCCTGTTAAACGTTTTATGAAAGGCTATGCTGAAAACTTCAGGGTTGGGCTTTTATTTATCTACTGTTGTTCAGCACTGGAAGGAGAGTCTCTTTTGCAGGTTGAGGTTAGGTATTTTCATTCCTAACAGGCAGCTTATCTCTCATTTGGTTTGTTGTTGTCATTCTAATGAAATGTCTTCATAGATCCTTTTACACTTTATTTTTTTAATACATTTTATCAGTCCCTCTATATTAGAATCTTAATCATTGTATTGAAAAAACTTGATTTTAAAAGATGCAGACCAGCACTGATGTGATGCTTAAGTTATGACTTTTGTGTAACTCTACACAGTGGGCTTTCCCACCCACAGGTGTCACAGGTGAACTTGGTTCAATGCACCAGCAATGAATGTGAAAGACAAGTTATTGTAGCCCGCAAGACACTATTCAATGCACATTTGATGTAGAAGTATTGCTTTTGGGTTACTAACAATCTCATAAAAGGATCAGGAGCACAACGGAAACAATTTAAACAACTGCATAAAATATTATAAAAACCACAAGACATGTTTTAAATGATGAAAATAAAATTAAAATTTCCAGCATTGTTAAAACGTCATTAAAAATCTAATCTACAACCTAAGACCCAAATGTCTACTTCTATGTGCCATTCTAAGAAGGCATGGAAGGCAGAGCAACTTGCAATCTAGAGTTTCTTAGGGAGAGGAGATACCCTGCATAATTCATTGACATCACAGGCTGTCTTTATCAGCGGAGGCATGAAGACAGTGTTCCCGCGAAGGGCAAACACCCACTGCAGTAGCAGTCAGTCAATCTTCCTCCTGTACTTGGCTTTTTTCAGCATCAGACTTTAGGCGAGATGTATCATTTGCCAAGTGTGAAGTGTACTGGCAGCAGGTTACTGGTTAGACCATCTCTGGCAGAATTTCAGGCAATAATCAGAGCGTAGGACCTCTCCTGACAATTGGTCAAGTGGCAGTTCTTATATCCTAAATCTTATCGGAAAATGAAATTTCTGACATGAGTTTAGAAAGGTTTGACATTGATTATGTACCTCAAAGTAGGTATCCCAGATGTTTACTTATGAAACATAAGGCAAAAGGACGTCATTTCAGGCTACATTATTTTGGTTATGTCTGTATGTGTGCTTATTTGACCTTGACATGTTGACATTTGATCCAGAAAAAAAATTGCATTGGATATTATATCTATGTTATTAATTGAAGAACTTGACGCGATCACAGTTCGTAGAAAGGTAAGGTCTGGTGAGATCTGCGTTTAAAGGCAGACATGACAATGATTCTACATAAATAAGGCAATATAGAGACTTCTGTTGTCTAAGTTAAGGAATGTGGCGGCCTCCGTGAACTAAAATGAAGTTAGGACTTTATGTCAGATTCACTTACAATTGCTATTTGATATTGATATATGTTTTGCTGTGTGGTCTGTTTTGAAATCAGATATAGGGTTTAAGAATTTGTCGTTTTTTAAATATCCATGTTGTAACTGTTTACATTTTTATAACTTGCAGTTTTGTGGTTATGCGTTTTTTATTGAGATATTGATGTTTGCCTTGTAGTGTTTGTCTATATTTTGTTGTCTAGTGCTGTAATGCAGTAATTGTTTGTGATCATGTGCTCCTATGGTTATTTATGTCTAACTGAACAAAGATATTACTTACTTTTTATACCCAGCAATAATTTGGGAGTACTTTGTAAATAAACATGAGACACTATTTTGAGTTCAGGGAGTTACCACCTACCTTTCTCTTATAAAATGTCAATAGCCACAAAACTATGTGACTCTAGAATAATTTAGGAAAAAATAGAATGTCAGTTTAATTTTGCCTGCTCACCTTAAATCACTCAGAAAAGTATATGATAATAGGGAGTGCCTTAACCCGTTGTGTGCCCATGGCGAGCTGGACTCGTCATTGAGCACAGTCGCGCTGTGCCCATGACGAGTCCAGCTCGTCATGAGGCATTCCCTGGGGAATCCCTCTGGTGCGGGCACCAGAGGGATTCCCTTTAATTAAAAATAGCCTCGGGAGCTGGGGAAGAGCTTCCCCAGCTCCCGAGGCCCCCCCCCCTTTCACTGTAATGACGATCGGCGCGCACGTCGCGCCAACGTCATTACAGTGAAAGTGAAACTGAAATGAGCCAAGAGGCTCATTTAAGTTTCACTTTCTACGTGCTCAGGGGGCTATCTCAGCCCCCTGAGCACGTAGAAAGACGGGAGAGGTATCGTTGGAAAGGGGAGAATCTCCCCTTTCCAATGGTACCCCTCCCTGCTTGGGGATCACCACAGGAGGGCGATCCCCAAGCAGGGATCCACCCACTAGACACCAGGGAGGGGGGAGCGGCCCCTTGGGCAAGGGCCTTTGCTCCCCCAACTAACGTTAGCACCATTTAGTCTTTGTGCCCCCCCTGGGGGGCAGATGGGGGCATTAGCCCCCTATCTGCCCCCCCGGGGGGGTAAAAAGCCCACTAGACACCAGAGAATTTAAAAAAAAAAAAAGGGGTGGGGGCTGTGCAAAACGGGCAGGCCCATGCCCCCCCAATTACTACAGTCTTTCTGCCCCCCGGGGGGCAGATGGGACATTGGCCCCTAATCTGCCCCTTCGGGGGGCAGAAAGCCCACTAAAAACCAGGGATTAGTTTTTAGGTTTTTTTTAGGGTGGGGGCTGCCCGCAACGGGCACGCCAATACCCCACCCACCCACCACCATTACAGCCTTTTTGCCTCCCCCTGGGGGGCAGATGGGGCATCGGCCCCCAATCTGCCCCCCCTGGGGGGGCAAAAAGCCCACTAGACACCAGGGAAATAAAAAAATTAAAAATTAAAAAAAATAGAGGTGGGGGCTGTCCAAAACGGGCAGGCCCATGCCCCCACCCCACCCCCCAAATACTACATTCTTTCTGCCCCCCGGGGGGCAGATGGGGCATTGGCCCTTAATCAGCCCCTTCGGTTGGGGCAGAAAGCCCACTAAATACCAGGGATTAGTTTTTAGGTTTTTTTTTAGGGTGAGGGCTGCCCGAAACGGGCACGCCAATGCCCCCACCCACCCGCCACCATTACAGCCTTTCTGTCCCCCCTGGGGGGCAGATGGGGCATTGGCCCCCAATCTGCCCCCCTGGGGGGGCAAAAAGCCCACTAGACACCAGGGAATGTAAAAATAAAAAAAAATAGGGGTGGGGGCTGCCCAAAACGGGCAGGCCCATGCCCCCCCAATTATTACAGTTTTTCTGCCCCCCCGTGGGGCAGATGGGGCATTGGCCCCTAATCTGCCCCTTCGGTGGGGCAGAAAGCCCACTAAACACCAGGGATTTATTTTTTGATTTTTTTTAGGGTGGGGGCTGCCCGAAACGGGCACGCCAATGCCCCCACCCACCTGCCATCATTACAGCCTTTCTACCCCCCCCTGGGGGGCAGATGGGGCATTGGCCCCTGATCTGCCCCTTCGGGGGGGCCGAAAGCCCACTTGACGCCAGGGATTTTTTTCGCGCAATTTTCTTTAGGGTGATGGATTTTATTTAGGGTGGAGGCTGCCCGAAACGGGCACGCCAATGCCCCCACCCCCCACAACCATTACGGCCTTTCTGCCCCCCCGGGGGGGCAGATAGGGCAGTAGCCCCCAATCTGCCCCCCCCAGAGGGGCAGAAAGCCCAGTATCCACCAGGTATTTTCTTTTGCGCAATTGTTTTTAGGGTGTGGGCTGCCCGAAACAGGCACGCCAAAGCCCCCACCCCCCCCCCACAAAAATGACAGTCTTTCTGCCCCCCAGGAGGCAGATGGGAGCTGGGGGGCGCAGAAAGCCCACTAGAAACCATGGATTTTTTTGTTTTATTAGTGATGGGGTAGGGGCTCCCCAAAATGGGCATGACAATACCCCCACCCCACCCCCAGAGAAACTCCAGTCTTTCCGCCCCCCTGGGAGGGTAGTTGGTGGCAGCGGCCCCTGATCTGCCCCCTGGGGGGGGGCAGAAAGCCCACTAGGCGCCAGCGAGAAAGCAGGCTTTTTTATGCGTGGGGGTGGGGGCTGCCCAAAATGGTCATACCAATGCCCCCACTCCCACAAAAAATAGCCACAGTCTTTCTGCCCCTTTAGGGGCATATCGGGATGAAACCCTCTTCCCCGAATCCCCCCCAGGGCGGCAGAAAGCCCACTGGGCCCGGCTTTTTTTTAGCAATTTGCATACCTGTGGATTTTGGGCCCTAGCGCAGTTGGTACGTAGGCAAACCTAGCAAACCTGTACATTTTTTAAAACCAGACACCGAGGGGAATCCAGGATGGGGTGACTTGACTGGCTTTCACCAGGTTCTGTTACCCAGAATCCATTGCAAACCTAAAAATGTGTCCAAAATAACAAATTTTCCTCACATTTCTGTGGTGGAAAGTTCTGGAATCTGCGTGGGTCCACAAAATTCCACCCACCCCGCGTTCCCCAAAGTCTCCCGAGAAAAATGGTACCTCACTTGCATGGGTGGCCTAGTGCCCGCGTCAGGCAAGGGCCCAAAACCAATTGAGGAGACATCAAAATTACCTATCGCAAAACAACCTGGTTTTGCAAGGGGGGTCACTTGGGTTTTTGGCCAGGTGCTCGGCGGCCACCTAGGGAAACCTACCAAACACACACATTTCTGAAAACTAGACACCTGGGGGATTCCAGGGAGGTATGGCTTGCGTGGATCCCCCAACGGTTCCTTACCCAGAATGCCCTGCAAACCTCAAATTTAGCTGAGAAAAACACCTTTTTCACACATTTTTGTGTGGGAAAGTTGTGGCATCACCGGGCTGACACAAATTTCCTACCACCCAGCGTTCCCCCGGGTCTCCCAATAAAAACGGTGCCTCACTCGTATGGGAGGCCCAAGTACCCGCGACAGGCAAGGGCCCACAACGTAGTGAGGCGACATGAAAATTGCCTATCTCAAAACGACCTGGTTTTGCAAGGGGGGTCCACTTGGGTTTTTGGCCCGGTGTTCGGTGGCCCCCTAGGGAAACCTACAAAACCCACACATTTATGAAAACTAGACACCTGGGGGATTCCAGGGAAGTATGGCTTGTGTGGATCCCCCAAAGTTTCCTTACCCAGAATGCCCTGCAAACCTCAAATTTAGCTGAAAAAATCACCTTTTTCACAAATTTTTGTGTGGGAAAGTTGTGGCATCACCGGGCTGACACAAATTTCCTACCACCCAGCGTTCCCCCGGGTCTCCTGATAAAAACGGTGCCTCACTCGTGTGGGAGGCCTAAGGACCCACCACGGGCAAGGGTCCAAAACCTAGTGAGGCGCACTACGTTTAGGACCCTTGCCTGTTGAGGCACACTACGTTTTGGACCCTTTGCTGTCGCGGGTACTTGGGCCTCCCACACGAGTGAGGCACCATTTTTATCGGGAGACCCGGGGAAACACTGGGTGGTAGGAAATTTGTGTCAGCCCAGTGATGCCACAACTTTCCCACACAAAAATGTGTCAAAAAGGTGATTTTTTCAGCTAAATTTGAGGTTTGCAGTGCATTCTGGGTAAGGAAACGTTGGAGGATCCACGCAAGCCATACCTCCCTGGAATCCCCAGGATGTCTAGTTTTCAGAAATGTGTGGTTTTGGTAGGTTTCCCTAGGTGGCCGCCAAGCACCGGGCCAAAAACCCAAGTGACCCCCCCTTGCAAAACCAGGTCATTTTGAGATAGGCAATTTTCATGTCGCCTCACTACGTTTTGGGCCCTTGCCTGTCGCGGGTACTTGGGCCTCCCACACGAGTGAGGCACCGTTTTTATTGGGAGACCCGGGTGGAACGCTGGGTAGTAGGAAATTTGTGTCAGCCTGGTGATGCCACAACTTTCCCACAAAAAAATGTGTGAAAAAGGTGATTTTTTCAGCTAAATTTGAGGTTTGCAGGACTTTCTGGGTAAGGAAACGTTGGGGGATCCACGCAAGCCATACCTCCCTAGAATCCCCGGGTGTCTAGTTTTCAGAAATGTGTGAGTTTGGTAGATTTCCTAGGTGGCCGCCGAGCACCGGGCTAAAAACCCAAGTGACCCCCCTTGCAAAACCAGGTCGTTTTGAGATAGCCAATTTTCATGTCGCCTCACTATGTTGTGGGCCCTTGCCTGTCGCGGGTACTTGGGTCTCCCACACGAGTGAGGCACCGTTTTTATCGGGAGACTTGGGGGAACGCTGGGTGGTAGGTAATTTGTGTCAGCCCGGTGATGCCACAACTTTCCCACACAAAAATGTGTGAAAAAGGTGATTTTTTCAGCTACATTTTAGGTTTGCAGGGCATTCTGGGTAAGGAAACGTTGGGGGATCCATGCAAGCCATACCTCCCTGGAATCCCCTGGGTGTCTAGTTTTCAGAAATGTGTGGGTTTGGTAGGTTTCCCTAGGTGGCCGCCGAGCACTGGGCCAAAAACACAAGTGACCCCCCTTGCAAAACCAGGTCATTTTGAGATAGGCAATTTTCATGTCGCCTCACTACGTTTTGGGCCCTTGCCTGTCGCGGGTACTTGTGCCTCCCACACGAGTGAGGCACCGTTTTTATCGGGAGACCCGGGGGAATGCTGGGTGGTGGGAAATTTGTGTCAGCGCAGTGATGCAACAACTTTCCCACACAAAAATGTGTGAAAAAAGTGATTTTTTCAGCTAAATTTGAGGTTTGCAGGGCATTCTGGGTAAGGAAACGTTGGGGGATCCACGCAAGCCATACCTCCCTGGAATCCCCAGGGTGTCTAGTTTTCAGAAATGTGTGGGTTTAGTAGGTTTCCCTAGGTGCCGGCAGAGCTAGGGTTAAAAAACTACAGCTAGGCACTTTGCCAAGAAAAGTTCATTTTTCACTGCGAAATTGAGGTGTGTCCACGAAGGGTTTTGCGCCGTTACCTGTCGCGTGCACTAGGCCGACCCACACAAGTGAGGTACCATTTTTATCGGAAGACTTTGGGGAATACGGGGTGCGTGGAAATTTGTGGATCCACGCAGATTCCAGAACTTTCCACCAGAGAAATGTGGGGAAAATGTGTATTTTTTGGCAATTTTTTAGGTTTGCAAGGGATTCTGGGTAACAGAACCTGGAGGGAGGCAGTCAAGTCACCCCATCTTAGATTCCCCTGGGTGTCTAGTTTTCAAAAATGTATAGGCTTGCTAGGTTTCCCTAGGTGCCGGCAGAGCTATGGTTCAAAAACTACTGCTAGGCACTTTGCCAAAAAAGGGTCATTTTTCACAGCGAAATTGAGGTGTGTCCACGTTGCGTTTTGCGCCGTTTCCTGTCGCGGGCACTGGGCCGACCCACACAAGTGAGGTACCATTTTTCTCGGAAGACTTAGGGGAACGCGGGGTGCGTGGAAATTTGTGGATCCACGCAGATTCCAGAACTTTCCACCAGAGAAATGTAGGGAAAATGCGTTTTTTTGGCAATGTTTGAGGTTTGCAAGGAATTCTGGGTAACAGAACCTGGTGGGAGGCAGTCAAGTCACCCCATCCTGGATTCCCCTGGGTGTCTAGTTTTCAAAAATGTATAGGTTTGCTAGGTTTCCCTAGGTGCCGGCAGAGCTATGGTTCAAAAACTACAGCTAGGCACTTTGCCAAAAAAGGGTCATTTTTCACAGCGAAATTGAGGTGTGTCCACGTTGCGTTTTGCGCCGTTTCCTGTCGTGGGCACTATGCCTACCCCTACAAGTGAGGTACCATTTTTATCGGGAGACTTAGGGTAATTCAGATTTGTAAAGGAACTGTTATCACCTATTGATTTTCGATGCATTTCTGCCTTTCAAATGAAAGACATTGTGTAAAAAAGAAGTCATTCTAAAAAATGACTGATAATTCTCATGCTTGTATGAGTATTCCCAATTTCGGAAATGTGCAAATATCTACTGTTTCTAAACTCTATGTTTTGTTCCCATTTCAGAAATACATAGGTGTCTTTCATACCGATTTTTCCATGTACACATTTTTACAGAATAATTACTATATACCCGGTACATAATAAAAAACCATTGCAAGTTGCTGCTCAGTTTTTGGATCTGGGTTCGTCGGGTTCTTGGTGAACCTACAAGTCCTATATATCCCCACAACCAGTAATGTCCAGCGGTATATTGCTTTCAAAGAGCTGTCATAATTAGAAGAAGTTACAGGTGAAAACGTTGACACAAAAGTCTTTTTTATTCAACAAATTTTCAATTTATCCTATATTTAACTGTTAGTTTCTATAAAAAGAAACCTTGATGGATCTACACAAATGACCCCTTGCTGAATGCAGAATGTTGTCTACTTCTCTAAAATGTATAGCTTTCCAGGATCCATTATTGCTTTTGTACCCATTTTTACCATTAACTGGAAGGAGGTCGAAAGCACAAAAAATAGCAAAAATAGGCTATGTCCCAGAAAAATGCTAAAACTGTGTAAACAATTTTGGGTTTCTGACAAAAGTCTGGTATCCCCTAAAAGCTGGGAAAATTGTGATTTCAGCCCCACAAACCCTTTTTTGATAACACCTGCAGGGAAAAACTCAGAAGCTTTCATTTGCAGCCCGTTTTTCCCATTTTCCCAAAAAAAACCTACATTTTGCTGTATTTTGGCTCATTTCTGTGACCCCTCCAGGGGAATCCACAAACCTTGAGTACCTTCAGAATCCCCATGATGTTGGAAAAAAAGGACGCAAATTTGGCGTGGATACCTTATGTGGTCAAAAAGTTACAGGGGCCTCAGCGCGCACTACCCCAAATAGCCAAAAAAGGGCGTGGCACAGGAGGGGAAAAGGCCTGGCAGCGAAGGGGTTAAATGTATGCATATGTTTTTTCACCTTTTGTAGGACAGTATCGTAACTTCATTGATTCTTGTTATTCTTAGCAGGTGGAACAGCAAATTTAAGACCTAAAGCTCGGTGAGAAACACATCAAGCGGCAAATGTTTCAATGACAAGGCATCATGAGTAAGTCTTCCAGTTTTCAGTTTTTACTGCTTTTTACAGATAAATACAGATAGAAACCAATGTATTTCTTGTCTGTATTTATTTTTAAATGCGGAAAAATACACAAAATCATGCTTCTTGAGAGTGACTCTCATCCTTCTCCTTCATGAATTTCAGACCAACTGTTAAGCAGATAGACACCATGGGGATCTAAAAACAGGACAGGACTTCCTTAAATAAAAGAATTTAACATATATTTGTATATAGTGCTAAATTTACTTGTCGGTGTAGTGTTTTGTTATATTTGGCTGCTTTATTTGCTAAAACGCGTCAGCATCAAAGTACGAGTGCATGATTATCAGTTAAATAAATGTGAAATATACCACTTTACTACTCTATTTATTCTCAAAACATTAAATAAATATAGATAAATTCCAATAAAATTGCCCAAAAATAAATATAGATATATGCAGATGGAAATGTTAAGAAAATAGATACCACAAAACCAGGAGCCCTAATCATTAGTGAGAAATATATGTCCATTCCCTGCAAATTAGGTTTTAAACAGTACCATCACGTTGGCAGCACTCAAGGCAAAAACTTTGAAGGCTCATTGCATAATATGTTTTTCTATAAAGTGGATGGATGCTAGACCTTCAAAAATGTGTGAGTTTATAAGAAAAGCCCATCCACTCAACTCCTGGCATCCACAGACATTGTCATGTAGCTATTATATATCATCCAGTTTACACAGTCTGATAGCCAATCAGGATGCAAAAACATTCGTCTACCACCAACCAGGGCTCAAAAGCACACATGCATCTATTTCCAAGCACTCAATGACAAGGCTATGGTTGAGACTGTAGGCACTCCCACCTGACATATTAGACAGGAATCTCAACATAAGAGCTT
The DNA here is from genome assembly GCF_964204655.1 of Triturus cristatus. Classification (NCBI taxonomy): domain Eukaryota; kingdom Metazoa; phylum Chordata; class Amphibia; order Caudata; family Salamandridae; genus Triturus; species Triturus cristatus. The sequence goes on along the minus strand of NC_140587.1, from coordinate 942,485,282 downwards.
TTTTTTAACATCAAACATCTCTCAGAAAGCAGAAAAGCCTAGCCATCAACTGCCGACATTCTATGATGTTGCTGTGGTCGAGGCAACTTCCATGCTCCCAATTGTGGACCCAAAGCTTCTACCGAATACACAGCTGCCTCCAAATTAAGAAAGAACCATCTTCCAAATTCCACTTCTTAGAGGTACGCTCAGATTGAGGTCACTTAAATATCACCCAGACTACTAATCAGTCGGGAGGAATAAGCTTTTCTCCACCACACAGTAGTCCTAGGTAACAAGAAAACATTTTCATGCAACAAACAGCACTGAGTTACAGCACCACGGTAGAGGCCATGTGACCTCCGGTCAGCACTATCAGAGATCCAACGGTTGAGACCAGAGTGTCCTTCAAGTTAAAAGCCCCACCCTGAGCGGTCCGACTATCCTAATTTTCTTGGTTTAGACAGCAGACTAATTGACCATGTGTGCTAAGGCTTAGGCTTCTCTATGGTGATTCCAAGGTCCAGGACCTGTACTGTGACCTTGAGGGGTGCACACAATGTGCCCTCCTTTCTGACATGGGACTACATTTCTTGTCCTGCCTTGTTGATATACAATAATGATGGCAGCATGCCCATATTTTTGAATTGATAGAATTGAGAAGCCCATTCTCAGTTTCAGGAGAAGTGTGTGATCTACTGGTCCCATTCAACTTAAGGTCTGCTTAGGTGTAACACCCAGCCTCTCACACTGACTGCCTGCACCCGTGTCCACTGCATGTATATACAGTGTGGGTGGTAGCAGGACTCCATGATGTGGTTAGAGTCTGATTGATGGAAGCAGAAGGATCCATTTTGGATAGCTCCTGGTTGGACATAGCACAAGATGGAGGAAGGGACACAGCATCACCAGACAGTGTAAGTGTATTTCCTGCATACTTGGAAGTGAAAGCAAGAGATCTTTAATCCAGTGGCAAAGTGAGCAAGGGACCCACGTCTGGGCATACCCTCTAAATTTAGGGTGAACAAAGCAAACAAAAGGAGATTATAGACAGAGCACTGAAAGTTTTCAGACACTCACCCCCAGTCAGAGATCTGGGTTGAATCCATCATCGTTCTTTAACTCACTTCACCACCCCAGTTCTCCTTGTGTTTGATTTGTTCACCCTAAGTTGGCAGGGAATGCCCAGACATGGGTCCCTTGCTCACTTTTCCACTGGATTCAGGCTAGCCTGGCTCATGAGGAGTGATACCCCAAAACCGGTCCCAGAATGCTTGTTTCCAGTCCAGGAAATACCTGGTTTGGCAGTTGGGGATGGACTGTTTCCATGAGGAACCCACGAGGAACAGGGTCTAGACTGATTTTCATATAGCTGGGTCTGAACTAGGGTGGTGGAGTGAGCTAAAGAAGGATGATGGATTCAACCCAGATCTGTGACTGAAAAGTTTCAGTGCTCCATCCATCATCTCCTTGTATTTGCTTTGCTCGCCCAAGTTGGCAAGGAAAGCCCAGCCGCGAGTCCCTTTCTCACTTTGCCACTGGATTCAAGCCAACCTGGCTAATGAGGGGTGTTACCCCCAAAACCAGCCCCATGATATTTGTTTCCAGTCCAGGGAAGACCTGGTTTGGCAGTTGGGAATGGACTGTTTCCATGAAGTACAGGGCCAAGACTGATTTGCATATGGCTGGGTCTGAATTACGGGTGACGAAGTGAGCTAAAGAACGATGATGGATTCAACCCAGATCTGTGACGGGGGTCAGTGTCTAAAAAGTTTCAGCGCTGCTACCATCATCTCTTTGTGTTTGTTTTGGCCGACCAAAGCTGGCAGTGTATGCCCGGACGTGGGTCCCTTGCTCACTTTGCCACTGGATTCAAGTTAGCCTGGCTGAAGTGGGGTGATACCCCGAAACCAGTCCCATGATGCTTGTTTCCGGTCCAGGGAAGACGTGGCTTGGCAGTTCGGGCTGGACTGTTCCCATGAGGAAGAGGGTCAAGACGGATTTGCATATGGCTGGGTCTGAACTGGGGTGGCGAAGTGAGCTAAAGAATGATGATGGATTCAACCCTAATCTGTAACTGGGGGTGAGTGTCTGCAAAGTTTCAGCGCTCTGTCCATCATCTCCTTGTGTTCCAACCATCTGCACCTTTCTGCTGGTGTCCTTGGTCACATGGTTGTGACTGTCTCTGCTGTTGGGGTTTATCTATTGCTTTCAGATAATAACACAAAGGGGGCTTAAGTGTGGATAGGATGTGCCATTCTGGCAGGATGACTGCGGAGGGTCTGTACCCAACACTACTTTCCCTTCAGAATGCTTTGCCTCCTGCACACACAAATGAACCAGACATCAGGCCTGCCCTGCTTTTTTGTCACCCCAAGACAGTTTGGTGCCTTGGAAGGGGAAGAACCTTCCAGAACGAGATTTGGGGGTAGTACATGGAGTTACCCAACAAAAAGGCTGGCACCCGTTATGAATATTGGACCTCCGGAGCCTCTTATTAGATCACTTCTGGCCTTGTGGAATTCACAGAAAAAGGACAGCCCTGTTGCCAGAGGACTGCCCTGCTCGGTGAAGACTGCATTGCTGTTTGGCAAGGAAGATTGGACCTGGTTGCTCTCACCGCAGGCTACCTACCCAGAATGACTCAATGGGTCAGTTTGCTTTACTGCTGTGTGAGCTACAGGACACGCTTCAGAGGCCTCCCTGTAACTGACTCTTGGACCTGGCCCTTTTTGACAGGTTTATCCAAAACCTCTTGTCTTGTGCCTCCTATTTGTTTTACCCTGTTTTTGTTATCTATTGGACTGTGAGCACTTTACCACTGTTGATCAGTGCTAAAGTGCATATATTCTCTGTGTAAACCGTGATTATGATTGGTTATCCATGATTGTCATATTTGATTTACTGGTAAGTCCCTAGTACAGTGCACTGCGTGTGCTTAGGCCCTGCAAATCAAATGCTACTAGTGGGTCTGCAGTACTGATTGTGCGACTCACACCAGTAGCCTTTCAAATGGGTTTTAGACCTGCCACTGCTGAGTCTGCACCCGCGGTTCTTAATTGCCACGTCAACCTAGCTAGTGCACACACTTGAAAGGCCGTAACCTTGAATTTTGTGACATGTAAGTCACCCCTAAATTAGGCCCAAGGTAGTCCCATGGACAGGGTGCACTGTATGTAAATGGTAGAATGTGCAGGAGTGTGTTTTATATGCCCTGAAAGTGAAATACTGCCAATTTTGTTTTTATCATTGAAAGGCTGTCTCTCCCATATGGTATCATTGGAGCTGCCTCATAACATTTAACAAGTGTAATTTTCAATTGGGAAGGGATAGAGATTTGGAATTTAGGCTCTCTGAACTCAGAATGTATGAACGCACCTTTTAGTAAAGATGATTTTGATATTGTGTGTTTGAAAATGTCACTTTTAGAAAGTGGGTATATTCTTGCTTAACCATCCTGTGTGCCTCTGCCTTATTGTGTATTTACCATCTGGTCTTGAAGTGACAGGAACTGGAGATGTGCATTCACTCTAGACAGTCACAAGGGGGGCTGAGGTGTGTCCTGCCATTCCTGGGTCACTCATAACCACGCTGAATAGACATTTCTGCACTTAGAGTGTTGGCAGGAGTTTTCAATAGCACAGGAATAGGCTATGTCTGCTCTGCACAATGCTGTCTCCATCTCCTGTAGTGAAGCTGGACGAGGTAGGACAGAACTATATTTACTGAGCTCAGAGAGTCTTGAAACAAAGACTACAATTATAAATTAGGGCATAAGTATTGCGCCTAAAACCCCAGAACTTTAGATTACTTATGAACTAAGAGGACTCTGCCAAGAAGAAGAGCTGGAGAGCTGTCAGGAGGAGTACTGCCCCTTCGCTGTGTGTTACTTTGCTGAGTTGGCCTGCAGTTGCTGCTTTTATCTGTGCGCAGTGGAAAGGACTGGACTTTTGGCTTTCTGCGGTATCCTGCTCAAGAAGATTCTCCAAGGGCTTGAAGTAGAGATTGCCTCCTGTTCTGAAGCTTGGGGACACAAAGACTTCACCTGCAACTTGCTAAACAGCACCTAGACTCCTCTGCTGGACTCCTGATTGCCAAAGGGTGCCAATTCCAGTTCCTGGATGTTAGAAATGGGGTCTCTAGTTGGCAATGGCTGGCCACTGTCCAAGTAGGGACCCTTCTTCCTAAGTCAGAGTAAGCAGACTACACCCTTTGATAACCCCAGCTCAGCCCTGTGGTAACGTAGCACGAGCAGCTAGGCTTATCTCAGAGGCAGTGTGTGAAGCATTTATGACCATACACAGTAACACAGTTGTTGGACAGGCCACACGAAGGGCTTGCTCCCTCCCCGCACGACAGGGCCCAAGCTCCGGCCCGCCAGGCGTGACCCACGAAAAGCACCTGCACCCCGTCTCCCGACGGAACTTCTGCCCTCGGACCTCCATGCATCACGGGCCCCAGCCCCACCGGCTTCCCTGGCCGGGTCAAGCCGCCATCTTGGGCCCTGCACCACGAGGCCGCGTGGCCTCCCCCCGACCCTAACCCTGGGCCTGGCCGGCCCCGACATCCCGGCACCACCATCCACCCAGGAGGTGAGCGGACCACTTGGCAGGTCAATGGGAGAACGAAGCGTCAAGAGCTCTTCCCCCGCCAGGTGCCGATCGCCTCCAGCTCCCCCAGGCGCTGGCTCCACCCCCTGCTGGGTGTCTGGACACCTTCATCCCGGACCCTCCGACCTCCAAGTGCGAGGGCCCGGACATCAAAGGGCGCCTGCCCTATAACTGGAGCAGCTCCGGAGCAGGATGGCAGTTGTATCCTGGAGTCGAGAGACACCGAGAGAACTCAGCCTTGACGGACTACCGGCGCTGCCGTAGCCCTATCTTGCGAACTATCGTCCTGCCTGCTGGCGCTACCGCGGCCTTCTGCAACATCCATCCTCGTCGGGACCTGCTGGCGCTGCCGCGGCCCGTTGTAACGACCATCCTCACCGGGACCTGCTGGCGCTGGCGCGGACCGTACATCGACCATCTTCACTGGGACCGGCTGGCGCTGCCGCGGACCGTATATCGACCATCTCTACCGGGACCTGCTGGCGCTGCCGCGGCCCGTACCAGCTACACCACCAAGCTCGAGGATTGTGAGCTAACCATCATCTCATCCGAACTACCTGACTGGTAAACAGACTGTCCCGCTACCCCCTTCCCTATCCTAAGAGACCTAAATCGAGGGGACCCCTGAGTCCAGACCTCCTTGTACTATTGCATCGTACCTTAAGAAGTGCATATAAAGAACGCTAAATCTTATCCTTGTGTGGTGTCTGTCTGTGGGGGGGGAAGTTACTTGTCTGTACGATCGCTGGAGACGGCTCTCCCCGGAGACCTCTCCCCCTGACCTCGGCCGACCCTCCCGGTCCATCTAACATTGGTGGCCAGCGGCGCGATCCGAATCAACGCGTAATCGTACAGAGAGTAGCTCACCCCACGACAAAACCACGATGTCAGCCAAAGATAGCGGTTCCACTGAGAAATTCCAAATGGATAAGTTAGAAGAATACAGCCACCGCGAACTGAAACAATTCTGCATGGAACTAGGCATTGCTACCACCGGCCTGAGTACCAAAGATGATTTGAAGCACGCCCTTGAGTCGTGGACAGAAACTGGGATCGCCGGGCCCTCCGACCGAAACAGTGTCGCACCAGAGGGGAACGCCACGGCTCCCGAGGAGCGGGGAACGGGCCTCTCGCAAGAGGAGATCCAGGAAAGAGAAAGAACCAGATTACACGAGTTGGAAATGGCACGGCTCAAGATGGACGGTGAACTCAAGTTAGCCGAGCAGAAACTAAATCTAGAGCATATGCGGCTCCGAGAAGAACGAGAAGAAAAACAGAGACAGAGAGAGCTTGAGGAAAAAAGAATAACACTCGAACACGAGCGCAAACTGACGGAAATAGAACTTCGGAAACAGAATAAAGAACCGGGGGTGCCTGAGCGACCGCACACCCCAGGGGCAACCGAGAGAAAAGTACACATCCCCAAGGATGTTGTCCGCGAGTACGTCCGAGAAGACGACATACAACAGTGGTTCAAAGCCTACGAGATCGCCATGACCTCCCACCGGATCGACCGGAGTGATTGGGGAGCCGGACTATGGGGGAGGTTCGTCAACGAAGGTCGCGATGCCCTGCTACAGCTCCCAGATCACCAAATGTCGTCCTACGACCACATGAAGGCTGCCCTCCTCACCCGCTACGGCCTCACACCCGAGATGTACCGCCAGAGGTTCAGAGATTGCACCCGGATCCCGGGCACAACTAGGGTGGAGTACGTTAACTATTTCAGCCGGGCCTTCGAGGGTTGGATCAAGGGGAGCCATGTCACGACCTACGAGCAACTCTTTAACCTTATGGTATGGGAGCACCTGTCGAACAACTGTTTCGTCGAGCTCAGGCAGCACCTCCTCGACAGCAAGCTGACTGACCCCCGGCAGCTCGCCGCCGAAGCTGACCGATGGGAGAGCACCCGAGTGGGCCGGAGAGGGCCACACGAGCAGAACTGAAGCAACCAAGGCCAGCACCGTCCTCGGGGAGGAGGAGGAGGCCAGGGGCGAGGGAGAGACGCCTTGCCGGCAACACCCGTGGCCAGCACCCCGCCTCCGGCCGGCCGGGGCAACCCCCCGATGCGTCCTGGGTTCCGAGCCAACGTAACGTGCCACCGATGCCAGCGAGTCGGCCACTACGCCAATGACCCGAGCTGCCCGCAGAACCAAACACCCAAGCCCCGCCAGGTAGCTGCCGCCGCCCTGGGGGAAGAGCGATTATCGGAGGAACAGGAAGAGTATGAGCCGGCCCAGCAAGAGTGGGAACCGGCCGCCATGGTCCTGGCGTGCCTAGGGGGAAGAGACAAGGTCCAGCGGGCTCCCCTACCCGCTAACACCAGGAAATACGGTCAGTGGGTGACCATTAATGGACGTCGGGCCGAGGCCTTGCGTGACACAGGCGCCAGTGTGACGGCCGTCCGCTGTCACCTGGTGAAGCCCGAGCAGATCCTGCCGATCTCTGCCCCGTCCGCTCAGCCGACAATTCTGAAAGTATGTGTCAAATGGCCTGCGTCCCATTCGAATGGGGAGGGGTCTCCGGCCTGTTGAAGGTGACGGTCCGGGACGATGCCCCCGTGGACTGCCTCCTGGGGAATGACCTCGAAAGTTCCCCGTGGGCCACCGTCGAGAGAAGAGAGCACCTGGGGATGCTGGGCCTCCCGGACTGGGCCTGCATAACCACCCGGTCCATGGCCGCCCATGCCGTCCCCCGATCAGAAGAACCGGAATGGCCAGCACCTCCGCCCCCGGTCGCCCCAGTAGAAGACAACGACGAGGCCAGCCCCCCAGAACCAACGACCGAAGGGGACGCGCAACCCCAGGACTTTCCCGGCCTGGCTCAGTGGCGTCAAGAAGGGGGGCCCACCCAAGAACAGTTCCGCCAGGAACAAAAGACCTGCCCCTCCCTCGAGGGACTCCGCCAACAAGCCAGCGCCCAGAACGCAGGGGACTCCACCGGATCTCACTGGGTCTACTGGGATAACGACCTGCTATACAGCGAACAAAGAATCGCAGAGCTAGGGGCCGGTCGAGTGCTGGTGGTACCTCTCCGCTTCAGAGACTTCCTACTCAACCTGGCCCACGATGTCCCCCTGGCTGGACACCTGGGCCAGGACAAAACTTACAGTCGCCTAGTGACCCACTTTTTCTGGCCGAAAATGAGGAACGACGTCCTGAACCACTGCCGGTCCTGCCCTACATGCCAAGCCAGCGGGAAGAGTGGTCGGAAGCTGAAAGCCCCTCTGCAACCCTTCCCTGTGGTCACCACCCCGTTCGAAAGGGTAGGAATAGACATTGTGGGGCCTCTGGACCCCCGCACGGCGCAAGGACACAGGTTCATCCTGGTACTGGTGGACCATGCCACCCGCTACCCCGAGGCGGTGCCCCTACGGACCGTGACAGCTCCGGTGGTTGGCCGGGCCCTAATGGGGATCTTCTCCCGGGTGGGCTTCCCCCGAGAAGTCGTCAGCGACCGAGGCACAAACTTTATCTCCAAATACATGAGGTCCCTCTGGCAACAATGCGGGGTCACCTACAGATTCACGACCCCCTATCACTCCCAAGGGAACGGACTAGTGGAGCGTTTTAACCGCACTCTCAAGGGGATGATTGGGGGATTGGAAGAGCCCCTCCGTCGCCAGTGGGATGTACTACTCCCGTGCCTCCTCTTCGCCTACCGAGAAGTCCCCCAGAAGTCCCTCGGCTTTAGCCCTTTCGAACTCCTGTACGGGCACCCTGTGCGAGGGCCCCTCAGCCTAGTCAAGGAAGGTTGGGAGATGGCCCCCCTAAAGACCCCTCCAGACGTCTTCAAATACCTCCTGGCCCTACGCAATCAGACCCGGCGCTTCAGAGAGATGGCCAAGGCGAACCTCGAGGCCAGCCAGGAGGACATGAAGAGATGGTATGATCACAATGCCTCCTCCGTTGAGTTCGAGCCTGGTCAACAAGTGTGGGTGATGTCCCCCACCGAACCATGTGCCTTGCAAGATAAGTGGACGGGGCCCTTCAAAGTGGTCGAGCGCAAAAGCCCCGTCACTTACCTCATCGACATGGGGACCTCCCGAAACCCCCTTCGGGTCCTCCACACCAACCGACTCAAACCACACTTTGTGCGCTCAGAACTCAGCCTCCTGATGGCTACGGACAGTGGGGCAGAGGAAGACTCCGAACCCCTCCCGGATCTCCTGAAGACTCAGGAGAATGACGGCTCCGTGGATGGGGTCCGGCTCTCTGACGCCCTCACCTCGGAGCAACGCCAGGGCTGCCGAAACCTCCTGCTGCGGTTCGCTGCACTGTTCTCCCTCACCCCCGGGGTCACCCCTTGGTGTTTGCACGACGTGGACACCGGGGACAGTCCCCCTATTCGACACCGGGCCTACCGCGTACCAGATCGGGTACGGGCCTGCATACAGGAGGAAGTGGCCAAAATGCTCACGATCGGGGTCATCGAGCCCTCGGACAGTCCCTGGGCCAGCCCGGTTGTATTGGTTCCCAAAGCCGCTGCCCCCGGCACCACACCTGAACTGAGATTCTGCGTCGACTACCGGGGCTTGAACGCTGTCACCCGGACCGACGCTCATCCGATCCCCCGAGCGGACGAACTGATCGACCGGCTGGGGGCCGCCCGCTACCTCAGTATCTTCGACCTAACAGCGGGCTACTGGCAGATCGGTCTCACACCCCGGGCTCAGGAACGGTCAGCCTTCTCTACCCCCGATGGCCACTACCAATTCAAGGTCATGCCCTTCGGCATGAAGAATGCCCCCGCCACGTTTCAACGCCTTGTGAACCAGGTCTTGGCGGGGCTCGAAGAGTTCAGCGCGGCCTACCTGGACGATATCGCTGTATACAGCCGCCACTGGTCCGACCACCTCCTCCACCTCCAAGAGGTCCTACAGGCCCTCCAGCGGGCCGGCCTCACAATTAAGGCCGGCAAATGCCAAATTGGCCAAGGGTCCGTGACCTACCTTGAGCACCAAGTGGGAAGCGGGCTGGTGGCCCCGCTGCAACTTAAGATTGCTGCCATCCAGTCCTGGCAGCCCCCGTCACCCAGACCGAGGTCCGAGCCTTCTTGGGGCTCACCGGCTACTACCGGCGGTTCGTGAAGGACTACGGCAGCATCGTGGGGCCCCTCACGGGTCTCACGTCCAAGAACCAACCAAAGCGGATTAACTGGACCCCCGATTGTCAAGCGGCCTTCGAGAAGCTGAAGGCCGCCCTGTGCACCGCCCCTGTGCTCCAGGCCCCCGATTACAGTCGGGAATTCGTGGTACAGACAGACGCCTCCGACCACGGCATCGGGGCCGTTCTTTCTCAGTTAAACCCCGAGGGTCATGACCAGCCGGTGGCCTTCATCAGTCGACGTCTCCTGGCCCGAGAACAGCGCTGGAGCACCATCGAGAGGGAGGCCTTCGCAGTGGTATGGGCCCTCAAAAAGCTCCGGCCCTATCTCTTCGGTACCCACTTCCGGGTACAAACCGACCATCGACCCCTGCAGTGGCTGATGCAGATGCGGGGGGAGAACCCAAAACTATTGCGCTGGTCCATTTCCCTGCAGGGAATGGACTTCACCGTAGAGCACCGACCGGGCCAAGACCACGCCAACGCGGATGGCCTGTCACGATTTTTCCGCCTCGACGAGGAGAGTCCCCAAGAAGATGGGTGACTCTCCCCGCCTTCAGGTGGGGGGGACGCATGTTGGACAGGCCACACGAAGGGCTTGCTCCCTACCCGCACGACAGGGCCCAAGCTCCGGCCCGCCAGGCGTGACCCACGAAAAGCACCTGCACCCCGTCTCCCGACGGAACTTCTGCCCTCGGACCTCCATGCATCACGGGCCCCAGCCCCACCGGCTTCCCTGGCCGGGTCAAGCCGCCATCTTGGGCCCTGCACCACGAGGCCGCGTGGCCTCCCCCCGACCCTAACCCTGGGCCTGGCCGGCCCCGACATCCCGGCACCACCATCCACCCAGGAGGTGAGCGGACCACTTGGCAGGTCAATGGGAGAACGAAGCGTCAAGAGCTCTTCCCCCGCCAGGTGCCGATCGCCTCCAGCTCCCCCAGGCGCTGGCTCCACCCCCTGCTGGGTGTCTGGACACCTTCATCCCGGACCCTCCGACCTCCAAGTGCGAGGGCCCGGACATCAAAGGGCGCCTGCCCTATAACTGGAGCAGCTCCGGAGCAGGATGGCAGTTGTATCCTGGAGTCGAGAGACACCGAGAGAACTCAGCCTTGACGGACTACCGGCGCTGCCGTAGCCCTATCTTGCGAACTATCGTCCTGCCTGCTGGCGCTGCCGCGGCCTTCTGCAACATCCATCCTCGTCGGGACCTGCTGGCGCTGCCGCGGCCCGTTGTAACGACCATCCTCACCGGGACCTGCAGGCGCTGCCGCGGACCGTACATCGACCATCTTCACTGGGACCGGCTGGCGCTGCCGCGGACCGTATATCGACCATCTCTACCGGGACCTGCTGGCGCTGCCGCGGCCCGTACCAGCTACACCACCAAGCTCGAGGATTGTGAGCTAACCATCATCTCATCCGAACTACCTGACTGGTAAACAGACTGTCCCGCTACCCCCTTCCCTATCCTAAGAGACCTAAATCGAGGGGACCCCTGAGTCCAGACCTCCTTGTACTATTGCATCGTACCTTAAGAAGTGCATATAAAGAACGCTAAATCTTATCCTTGTGTGGTGTCTGTCTGTGGGCGGGGAAGTTACTTGTCTGTACGATCGCTGGAGACGGCTCTCCCCGGAGACCTCTCCCCCTGACCTCGGCCGACCCTCCCGGTCCGTCTAACAACAGTGAAGAACACTACAAAGCGACGCCACACAAGTAGTTATAAAAAATAAGTATCTTTAAATATATAGACTTAACACAAGACCAATAACAGTAAAAATCCACAATACTAGAAAATAGGGTTACTCTTGAAAGGCTGCAAAAATAGTTTAAAGTGTGCAAAGAGGAGTTCAGTTCAAAGCAGTGGTCTCTGCAACCCTTTTACTCACAAGATATCTTGATTCTGTAGCAAGGCAACAAAAACGACACTAAGGAGTTGTAGCAATGATTTTCCTTACGCTAACCAGTGATGCGTTGATTCCTTGCCGCAACGGAGGATGATGCGCTGATTTGTGGACAGGACAAAGTGACAAACTTCTGCACGCTAAGCCGGCGATGCGATAAAATCCTTGCTGCGAAGGGAGGATGATGGACCGAGCCTGTTGCATGTCCGACCTTGTTGCGATGAAAGAAAATGGCGCTCCGCGAGGGAGCGACGATCCTGATGCGATGCGATGAAAATGGCGAACGCTCGGCGTCCGCTCTGCGATGTCGTGAAGCAATGAACTCGTTTCGATGATCTTTGGTTAGCGAGGGTTTTGAGGCCCGCAAATATGCAATGCAATAATCTTTGTGTTAGCGAGCGTTTGGCAGCCCGCAGACAGATGATGCGATGATCTCCGGTAGCGAGCACTCGGCGGCAGCAGCGCGACGATTTTCCTTACGCTCTTCAGCTGCAGCGGCTCGCTAACGGGCGTTAGCGACGATTTTCAGCACTCTCTTCTCCACAGTAGAACTAGAGGCCCTGGTACTCACAGGAGCCTCACCTACAGATAGAAATCCTCGCTGGGAGGAAACAGGAGGCTGGTGGTGGAGTCTGATGTGCCTGAGACTCCAGCAGGAGGCTAGCTCTCTTCTAGCCCTTGGGTGATTGCTGTAGCAAAAATAAAAGTTCCTTCAAAGTCCTTTTCCTCTTCTTCCAAGTCCAGTAGTAACCACTGCAGGCCAGTCCAAGAAACAGCACACAAGCCAAAGGACAGTCCTCTCCTACAGATTCCTTCAGTTACACGGACAGAGGTTCTTCTTGTTGTCCAGGAGCAATACAAATTGTAGGGGTTTCAGCACAGACATTTATACCCCAAAAGCCTTTGTTTTAAAGAGTCACAAGTCACTGAACCCAGCCAGAACCAGTTCTGCCCAGCCCTGGAGCACTTTGTTTACCAGGCTGCATCCTTCCTTTCAGAAAGAGGGGGTCTGCCATTAGACGCACAGTGGGAGGTTGAGCCAGCATTCACCTTGCCAGGCACACCCCTATTCAGGTTCAGGAGCTACCCCTCCCCATACTCCAATGCAGATCTCTCCATTCAACCCAGGTATGACTCAGACTTCCCTGTCCCTCCAAAACCAGACAGCCAATACACATAACAGCAGAGCACACTGGAGAAAATAACTACTTTCTAAAAGTGGTATTTTCAAATACAGAATATAAAAATAAACCCCACTAAAAGATGTATTTTAATATTCTGAGCTCAGGCATACTAAATTCGTTTTTCTACCATGTTCTATGGGTCAGTTAGGACTATAGAATGTAATAGCCAAACCTCCCATTCTGGCCTATGGAGAACAGGTAGCCTTACAGTAGTGAAAAACTAAATTGGGTGTAATTCACTACCAGGACATGCTACACACATCAGAGCATGTCCTACCTTACACATGCAATGCACCCTACCATAGGAGTGGCTTACATGATGCCAAGGGAAGGTTCAGGGGCTGGGAAGTGGGTGCACTTCACAGCCAAGATGGCAGTTCTAGACTGCACACAGACACTGCAGTGGCAGGTCTGAGACACACTTTACAAGCTGCTTCTGTGGGTGGCACAAACCAGCACTCCAGGCCAACCAGCAGCATTTGGTTTACCAGCCCTGGGCACACACAGGCCACACTACTAAGGACTAACAGGTAAACCAAATAAGCCATTCATGGATATACCAATTCACATGTCATCTTTACACAGGGAGCATTCGCGCTGTGGCACTAAATGGCAGTGGGACAGCGCCCAGAGCATCTATTACCAGCAAAAACAGAGGAGACAACAGCGATAAATGGAAGGGAGACACACGCCAATGGTGCCAGGTCTAACACTGGACCTTTGGAATCATGTTGTTGGTGTTGCAACCCAAGAAAAACAATGCCAACCCCATCAGCGATGTTGCCAGTACCTGCACTGAGACAGTGGACACAAGCTCATGAAGTGCACAACGCACCGCCCGGCCTACACTGCAGATCTGATGCCCGCCGACACCTGCCCATGCCTTCAAGTTATCAATCTTCTCGATGTGAAGTACTGGGTATTTTAGTCCCAGCGGTGCAGGGGCACACACCCTATGACTTCTGGGTTCACCCTGTTCCAGACCTACAGAAACACAGAGTCTTCTGGGTGAAGTCAAAGATCGTTTATTGGCTGCAGACCAATTACAGGTATCCTAGAAGTACAACAGCGTGTATGTTCTCAGGAGACTGCTGAAAATCATAGAAACGGACTTCATCTTAAATACGCTTTTTCCTGCCTCAAGCATACATTCCTAGGTTTTATGATACGGTAATAAACAAGTGTACATTTCAAAGAAAAAGGCAGAGTCATGATGACCATCCCACATTCCAGTTCGAACAGCCCACAATGATTTACACAGTAAGGTCCAGATCCCACATTCGATATCAATAGGCCCCAATAAAACACGGGCAGCTCCTGTTGATGGAAACAAGTCATAAAGCAGGAATCAGTCAGGTGTGAAAGAGATTAGCCGGGGGCTCGTGTAGAATGAAAGGGTTTTATGATGGGTCAAGCCCTGATGCTAATCACAGGTGGACGGAGGATGGGGAACTCGTGAGACCAGTTTGACCTGGGGCAGCAGAGCCAGCTGCCCAGGTCACAGAGAAGTCACGGGAAGGCACATGTACTGTGAGGCCCGTATTTGCTCCATTATAGCCTATGTGAGGGCAATGACAAGATGGCCACCGCTTCCAAAATGGAACCCGCGAAGTAACGTAAAACGACATGTACACAGTGCATTCATAGCTAGAACGATATATTAAGCACTCGTACATGCCGCATTAACCATTTGCGGTTTGCTAATACCAGGATAGACAGGGGTAGGGCCATGTCCCTTACGCGGTGACAGAGATTAAAGTACGACAGACCCTCCTTTTGCCCTTACATAGGCAATCACTATACTCATCTTAATCCGAGTCTAGGTCAATGTTCACGAAGTCATGGAGATGTTGCTGTAGCATCATCCTATTACTTAGTTTGTCCCTTGATACAGGTTTCCTTACACATAAGGTAGCACAGAGGCCACATATCGCAGGAGCACACTGTATGCACAGACAGAACAGGAAAAGAATGGCTAAGATCATTCCAATGACCATTAGAACTTTCCAACCCCAGGCAGATATCAATTCCCAGAACCACCCCACCAGCGACCAATCTCCTTTATCCACGTGTATGGATTCAGATATTTTATGGAGTTTAGAGATGGCTTGATAGACTGTTGGAGCGTTATCTGGTATGAAAATGCAACAACTGGATTGGATAACCTTACACACCCCACCGCGGTCTGCAAGAATAACGTCTAGAACCATGCGGTTCTGCAAAGTCATAAGGCGATCCGCTTGGAGCTCAGCTGTCAGATTACCAAGGGCACCAGCCGTTACATTAACAGTGGATTCAACCACACGTGTCAGTTGTCTCAGGTTCCTACTATTCACCATAGGTCCCCAAAACGGCAGGAAACCCAAAAAGAAGTCTCCCGCTTCCTGACCGGCAGTATCCTCCTTACTAATCACACCTCTCACAACTCTGGTCTTGTGATAATCAGAGGCAGCAGTAAATGTTGGCGGTAGCAAGTTCGCAATATAGCATGTGCCCGAGAAATCAGGGGGCAGCCATGTATATGCTCGGTCATTGCAGATGAAATATGTGCCCTTGGCAGCCAAAAACGCAGGGGAAAACTGTGACGGAAAAGTGTACGTTTCAGTACAGTCACTTCTCCCCAGTTGAGCTCTAGGATTCTGACCATTACCCTGTAAGCAGAACCGACCCATGTGGGGTACGACCCAGATTGGAGATGAGATTTTTCGCTGTCTTTCACCCAGACTAATACTATACCCCGTCGCGTTCCACCCTACATAAGCTCTCAGCTCTTCTTTGGTAATGGATGAGTATGCATCAATATCCCTACTCATATCAGCAATTCCTCTCACTAAGGCTTTATTATTTGTACCAGGTCTGATGGAACGCGGTTGTCGCGGGGAGTAAGCATCTAGAGCATAGAGGAACATGGTCTGGAATGCCCATGACGATCCATTGTAACTAAATGGCAGCACCAAATAGGGAATACCCTTGTTAATGGTATGTGGCATTAACCCACACACCCAGTAATTGGTCGTATTCATTACTAGTTGGTGCTGGTGCAAGAGCTGGATAAATGAGTTATTTACAAACTCTGATCGTCTGGTCTATTCGTGTTCAGGTAGAGGGTGAAAAGAGTGAGAGGAGGCAGTAGAAAGAGGTATAGGCTGTACAGTGGGCGCAATGGTCTTTTGAGAGGAGAAAAACATAAATCCTACGATGAACATTATTATACTACACAGTGTAAATAGGCACAAAAATAAAAAACATTTACTTTTTACAATTCTACACATCCTTGCTTTAAAGTTTACTTCCTCAACGGGTCTCTCCATCTTAAAAAACTCCATCCTCTAATCGGGCCGCTCGCGGCGGATGAGTTTCTTCTGCTAAGGAGTACACCTGTCAGTCCAGGGAAACGCCCTAGACCAACCAGAACCGTTGACCTAACGTCTTCGGCCTGTACCCCAAAGTCTTGGCACCGCGACCCTGCGGCTGAACCCGGATGGTGGTTCGAAAAACAAAAAATCAAGAAAGTCCTTCAGATGGGAGAGCCTAAATATCAAAAAAGGAAATAGTAAGGAAATTTTTATTTGTCCATAGGTCTTGGTCTCAAATTATAGCGGAGACGGCCAGGTGCTGTTTGGTCTTGGAACAAAAGTTCAGGCTCTGTGGTGTCCAGTCGATTTGACAGTGGCACAGCTTCTTGCAGAATATTGTCACTCTCTTGGTCTGAAGCTGTGTCTTTTATGCGTGCCTCACTGAATGGTACAAAACGAGGTACAGTGTCTGTCTCAGAGTCGGCGATACCCTCCTGGACCCACTGGTCGTGTGGCAGAGGCAAGGGGACTACTTTGCAGTGGGTGCCATGGATCCAGTGTTTCTTCCCTTTTACTCGCACCGCTGATCTTGTTGATAAAAGCACAAGGTGAGGGCCGATCCAGCGAGGCTCGTCGTTGCTCTTGCGCTGGAAATTTCGGACCAGCACCCACGTACCAGGGTTGATAGGGTGTCCAGGAGTTTCAGAAGCTTGAGGAAGAGTATCATGTACCTGTTGGTGCAAAACACGCAATTTAACAGTCAAATCATACAGGTAATCGAGTAGTACCGGATGCTCAATCTCACTAAATTTCGTAGGCCTCGGTACACCCCATACATTGGCCGGGCGGCCAAAAACTACTTCATAAGGACTAAGTCCCACTCGTGAGTGTACGGTCATTCTGGTGGACAGGAGTGCTAAAGGCAGGGCGTCAGGCCATTTAAGACCGGTGCTCGCCTGGATTTTGGCCAGCTTAAGTTTTAGAGCACCGTTGTAGCGCTCTACTAATCCAGCTGATTGGGGGTGATTTGCAGCGTGGAACTTTTGCTTGATGCCTAAACCTTCACATACATTCTTCATCACTTTACCCACAAACTCACTTCCATTATCACACCACACCATTCTTGGCATCCCAAACCTAGGGAAGAATTCTTTCACAAGGGCTTTGGCTGTGGATAGGGCAGTGTTATCTTTCAGAGGATAAGCCTCTATCCACTTCGAGAAAGCACAAACAACCACCAACACATATTTTAGGTTGTTGCATCTTTCCATGTGAATAAAGTCCAACTGCAAAACTTCAAATGGATATGATGGGGGTGCAAAGTGACCAGCTGGAGTTGGGGTTCCCCTACCAGGGTTGTACTTCAAGCATACCATGCAATTCTTGACCACATTCTCTGCACACTTGGGAATTCCAGCATTCTGCCATACCGGAGCCAACAACTTACAGATTCCTTTCGTACTGATATGTGCCATTCCATGTGCCATTGTAACCACTGGGAGCACATATGCGTCAGGTAACAACCATCGCCTATGTTCTGTCAGATCAATCCAACAACCATTCTCATCTAACTTACCCATACTTTCTCTCCACTTGCTTAATTCTTTCTCTGTAGCTTCAGCTTGAAGCGACTTCACACTCTCTATTGTGTTTTCACACATCCCAACATCATCAACCCATCTTGCGGGGCCTGCAACATACATTCTAGTCTTCACATCCTGTGCTGTTTCTTTCGCGATTTCATCAGCAAACGCATTCCCACGTCCAACATCATCTGTGATTTTCCTGTGCGCACTGCATTTCATGATCGCAACTTGCAACGGTAGGGTCAGTGACTCAAGGAGATCATTCACCAACTTGCCATTCTGGATTTTAGCTCCATGCGACGTCAGGAACCCACGCTCTTTCCACAAACGCCCAAAATTATGAGCCACGCCGAAGGCGTACTGGCTATCTGTGTAAATATTCACTCTCATTCCTTCAGACAACACGCATGCTCTTGTGAGGGCGATTAATTCCGCTGCTTGGGCCGAATTATGTGGCACTCGTGCAGTTTCCACTACCGTGTGTAAAGTCGTGATAGCATATGCAGCAGTCGTGTCACCATTAGGGAGCTTGAAACACGAGCCATCCACCCATAGAGTACCATCACACTCAGTCAGGGGAGTATCTTTTAAATCTACTCTCCCTTTCGTCTCTTCCTCTTTACTGAACAGACAGTCATGTTGCTCACTCTCATCTAGGTCTGCTGGAATTGGCAATAACGTAGCTGGATTCAGCGTATTGCATCTCTTTATGTGTATGTGATTTGCTAACAGTGTGAGCTCATAGCCTGATAATCGCGCACTAGTCAAGTGTTGTGTCTTGGTCCTATTTAATAATGTGTCTACAGCATGTGGAACCATAACGATCAATGTGTTGTCCATTACCAGACCAGCAGATTGTCGGATAGACATAGCTGCAGCAGCTGTCGCTCTCAGACAGCGTGGCAATGCCCTCGCTACAGGGTCCAAGGTTGATGAAAAATATGCGCATGGGCGCGGTCTGTCGCCAAAAGGCTGTGTTAAAACTGACAACGCACATCCATCTTTCTCGTGAACATACAATGTAAAAGGCTTACTATAGTCAGGGGTACCCAACACAGGAGCTGAACACAATGCATTGCGCAATTCCACAAAACTTTTCAGGCACTCTTCAGACCATGGGATAGGATTCGGTGTGTCTTTGCATGTTAAGGCTAACAAAGGTTTTGCCAACAAGGAAAAGTTTGGGATCCAGTGCCTACAGTATGAAGTGATGCCCAAGAAAGCACGCACTTCTCTCTGTGTTTTTGGCACACTCAACTGTGCAATGGTTTGAATTCTTTCTGGGGTCAGTTTCCTTCCATCCTTCGATAAGAGATGACCTAAGTAGGTCACTTCTTGTCGACAATATTGCAGCTTTGAGAGAGACACTTTATGATGGAAAGCAGATAAATGGCGCAACAATGACAATGTGGCTTCTTTGCAGATCTTTTCAGTATCCGCGGCGATTAGTAAATCGTCCACGTATTGAATCAGAATAGCGCCACTAGGTAAATAAGTGCATCAAGCTGCGCTTTCAAAGCTTGACTGTATATGGATGGACTCTCACAATAGCCCTGGGGAGCGCGTTTGAAGCGGAAGCTTCGGCCTCCCAGACTAAAGCCAAAAATGTCTCTGCTCTCTTCTGCAATTGGGATGCTAAAGAAAGCATTCTTTAAATCGATCACTGAAAACCATGCAGCAGAGGCTGGAATCATCGTTAACAAGGCAGTTATATCAGGGACAACTGGAAACTGTGGCACAACAATCTTATTAACCTCTCTAAGATCAATCACAAATCTGTAAACAGGTGGCTGTGAAGGGTCCGTTCGTTTCAAGACAGGTAAGATCGGACTATTGCAAACGTTGCCTCTTGTCTCTTCAATCCCACCCTTATTAATCAAGTCGCCGACAATGTCTAACAATGCTTTCTGGCCTTCATTAGAGATCTTATACTGGGGAATACGTGGCAGTCTGACATTAGCCTTTAAAGTTACCACGTATGGCGGTATCTCCAAGAGGCCCACATCATTGGGACCAGTAGCCCAAAGGACATCCGGAAGGGATGACAATTCCGGCGGCATTGTATTTTTAGACAAGTACATCGGGGAAATCACTGTGCTACCTAATGTAAGTTGTACTCCTGACGGTGAACAATACAGTGTAGCATGCAATCTTTTCAACAAATCCAATCCTAGCAAATTCTCACCACAACCTGTTGTCAGAATCAGGGGTGCTTTCAGCTCGCAAGGCCCAATAGAAAGTGACATGGGACTAGAAATCGGATTCCTAACTGGGGCGCCAGAAAAACCTACTGAAACATTTATATCGCCAGACAAAGGTGCGCCAGGGAGTTTTGAATGCATGATTGAACTCTTTGCAGCACCAGTATCTAGCAGAAAGGGCTCCGTTACATTTGCTGTAGTCACCTCAACATACGGTCCACTCTGATCCACTGGCACTGAAACAACTCCCTCTCTCTGTCTACGGCTGTCCTAGTAATCATTATTCTCTGCATCGCCGTCCTCTGCATAATAATCATTATTGTAATACTGAGCTGTATTACTAGTCGTGTTAGCTTGCTGGTCAAAACTATTGATGGTATTTTGAGGCGGCAGGGGACGCGCGTTCTGGGGAGTATTTCCACGCCCTCTGCCTCTAGGAGCTTGCTGACCACCCCTACCTCTTGCGCCATACGCATTACCGTTACGCTGCATTAATTTAGGGCAACTGTATTTAAAATGACCTTCCTCTTTGCAGTATGAACATTGGTTGGGACCTACAGGGACACGTGGTTGATAATACCCATTCATTTGCTGATTGTTCTGAAATTGTTGGGGTTGGTGATAGACACCTTGGGGTTGCCTATAATTATTCTGACCTCCACGTGGCGGATAGGCCTGCTGTAAAAGGACCTTTGTCTTTAATTCCTTCGTTTTCTTTTCTGTTCTATCTTTCTCGTCTTTATCTCTGTTTTCATAATACTGTGCAGTAGCCAGTATTTGCGCTGAAGAGGAAACAGCCCAAGAACTTTCTGAATCTTTTAACTTTTTACACAGGTCAGGAAGTAAATTCTGCACAAACTTATCCACAAATAACCGTTGGCCACCCTCAGTACTCATATCTTGCCCACTGTGGTCAACAAACGTTTCTTCAAACCTGGTAAAGAAGTCTGACACTGTCTCATCTTTCTTCTGCTTGCATGCAGATAGCTTGTCCCAATTTACGCGCATCGCGGGCATTATTGTCTTCATATACGTGATGATTCTACCAGGCAGTTCTGCTATTAAAGGCTCAGGTTTCGCACCACCAGTTTGTCTAGCATCAGCAGCGATGATGTTAGCCCATGTGTCCCCTAGTTCTGCAGCATGATCCGTATTACGTATGGATCCCCACAAAGGCTGTGGAACCACATTCCCAAACAGCATATCTACGTCAGCCAGATTCATTACACAAGATTCTGCAGTTTGTGACAACTCCTTATAATAACCAGTAGGGTTTTTACGGGGATCAGGCAATGTCTGCTTGAGTGCTAACACCTCAGATCTTTTCCATGGAACATGTACCCAAATACGCTGGAAATGTGCTACGACAGGTGGATTAGCATTTGGATCAGCGGGTCTCCAAACTGGGGGAACCTCACGCATCGGATATTGACGTGCTTTTACCCTCTTTCCCATAGGGACATCAGGTTCAAACAACGACTGTTGACAATCATCATTCCTGAAGGACAATACAACCGCAACTGCTTTATCTACCTCGCGATCCACAATTGTACCAGTTCCAAAATCAAACCTCACTCTACACAACTCCTGCGGGCTCGGGTCTTTACCACTATCCTCCAATTCTTCACAGAGAATTTCGCACATTTTCTCAAACACATATCTCTGTTTTGGGGCATCCCACTGATGGAAAACGTTGACAACTGATTCCACATCATACAGTGAAGGGAATACAATCCATCTACGCGCCATGCGATCTATTACCTTTTTCTCATCGGGGTTAGGCAACTGACTACGCAATTGCTTACGCTGTAAACCAGCAGTCGCACTGGATGACTCGAAGAGAGGCGACATTAACGTAGTAACCACATTAGCTAAGCGCTGTCGCGCTGAAGGAGAAGCTGAGGCGAAAACAGGGGGAAAAACAGAGGGGAGAAAAGAGGATGCAGAAACAGGTACCGGAGTGGTGCAAGGAAGAGTGTTAGGGGAGGCAGCTGCTGAATTAGACAAAGTCGCAGGAAGTGCGGGGGCAGTTGGAAACACAACTGGCGGCCCTTGAGAGGGCTGCGCTATGTGAATAAGAGCCGGCTGTGCAGCAGCTGGCGGTAGCGGCAAGGCTTGCAGTATATTAACTGGAGGTGGCATATTCACAAGCTGGGGAGGTGCCGTGGCATTTTGAGCATACGGGGGTGGCAAACTCAACAAATGCGACATCAGGGGATCTTTCTCCTTTTCTTTGGACTCATTCTGCTTAGAGTGTGGTAAAGCTGGGTAACATTTGTCGATCCCTAACTTACGCTGTCTGTGCAATTGCTCATTCATCTGTTCCTCCTCATTGTCTTTAAATTGTACAGCTGCTTGCATTACTGTCATACCTCTCTCTCTTTTATTCTTCTTCGCTAGCTTAATTTCCTTCTGTTTGGCTTCCTTTCGCCATAAGCGGAAAGAATCAAACATTGCGGCCGGGCTTTCTTTTTGAACAATTTAATTTCCAAATTATCTAAAATATCGGTATCGAAACTACCATTTTGGGGCCATTTTAAAACACCGTCTTTTCTGGTGTAGTGGATCCATACTTCGTTATATGCAATAGGGCCTACGCCATGTTTTACATAGAGCTCATAAGTTGGAGTTCCAACCGGAGGAACCGGACATGATTCTTCCAGCTGGAAATCTCTTCCACAACCCAAACAAAACAATCTACCAAATATTCTAGAACCAGGCATCTTCGCTCACTAGTCTAGATCTAAACGTCAGAGGATTATCGATTACGATAGTCTCGTGAATACACGAGTCCTCTGGCTTTGGCGTTTGCAAACTCCAAATTCCCAAATCAAAACGATCCCGAGGGATACCAAACAAATGGGAGACGCTCCACTTATACTTAACTGAATATTGCTGATCGATGGCGTCACCAGAAGACTCTCTCGATTGTTTCGCTCTCTCAAACTCGTCAAGGGTCCAAAACAGGTCGATTAATCAGGGCAGCAGTCCTTCGTAGCCGTCGGGACGCGGAGAACCTCGCAGAAAAGACTTTCGGACCACGTCGACATGCAGGGGTCGATGAAGTGGCGGCCTTCCTCCGGAATTTCCACACGAAGCTCCTCACGAACCTCTGGCTTGGACTGGTACCACTGAAATCGCGCCACGTTGGGCGCCAAACTGAAGTACTGGGTATTTTAGTCCCAGCGGTGCAGGGGCACACACCCTATGACTTCTGGGTTCACCCTGTTCCAGACCTACAGAAACACAGAGTCTTCTGGGTGAAGTCAAAGATCGTTTATTGGCTGCAGACCAATTACAGGTATCCTAGAAGTACAACAGCGTGTATGTTCTCAGGAGACTGCTGAAAATCATAGAAACGGACTTCATCTTAAATACGCTTTTTCCTGCCTCAAGCATACATTCCTAGGTTTTATGATACGGTAATAAACAAGTGTACATTTCAAAGAAAAAGGCAGAGTCATGATGACCATCCCACATTCCAGTTCAAACAGCCCACAATGATTTACACAGTAAGGTCCAGATCCCACATTCGATATCAATAGGCCCCAATAAAACACGGGCAGCTCCTGTTGATGGAAACAAGTCATAAAGCAGGAATCAGTCAGGTGTGAAAGAGATTAGCCGGGGGCTCGTGTAGAATGAAAGGGTTTTATGATGGGTCAAGCCCTGATGCTAATCACAGGTGGACGGAGGATGGGGAACTCGTGAGACCAGTTTGACCTGGGGCAGCAGAGCCAGCTGCCCAGGTCACAGAGAAGTCACGGGAAGGCACATGTACTGTGAGGCCCGTATTTGCTCCATTATAGCCTATGTGAGGGCAATGACAAGATGGCCACCGCTTCCAAAATGGAACCCGCGAAGTAACGTAAAACGACGTGTACACAGTGCATTCATAGCTAGAACGATATATTAAGCACTCGTACATGCCGCATTAACCATTTGCGGTTTGCTAATACCAGGATAGACAGGGGTAGGGCCATGTCCCTTACGCGGTGACAGAGATTAAAGTACGACAGATGCCAGCACTCCATGATATTTGTTGCCACCAGCACTGGCACCTTGTCATCGCAGAGCTGATAAACCGATGTGGGTGACTTCTCAAACTCATCGACTCCGTACTGCTGAACGGAACCGACGCCTCACCACCGATGCTGCCTCACCTCCCGTCCCCTGCCACTCCAGACTCAACACCTCGCCTCCACGTAGACTCAATGCCTTGCCTCCACTGTGGCAGAAAGGAGCCGGCCTAAACTTGGCCCATCGACGCTTCACCCCTGTGACACTGTGCACCGTCTTTGGACTTCATGTTCAAAGGCACTGTTACTTAGGGATCCGTGTGACTCTGTGGCCAGCTCGTGCACCCTGCTGTCGGCACTCTACTTTGGATGTATGTCTGTCACAACGTTGTATAAACCCCAGTTGGAGCTATTTGTTTCTAGAAGCATTATTTTTGCAATAATCATTCTAAAAAGTGATCCCTTGATATATGTATTGTGGATGTTTGTCATTTTGGTCTTGTTTAGTTTAGATAAAGATGCTCTATATTTCTAAACTGGTGTTGTGTCCATTTATGAGGTTTTCACTGTGTTACTGTGTGTTTGGGAAAAAATACATTATGCATTACCTTTGGGATCAGCCTGTCTGCTCATGCCAAGCTACCAAGGTCATGGGCAGGGGTTATCGAAAGTGCGTAACTCCCTCACCCTGACTAGAAGGAAAGGTCCCTACTTGGACAAGGTACACATCTCTGCCAACTAGAGACCCCCATTTCTAACACTGACCAGCTGCAGCTGGACCTGCCCTAGCCCTGCTTCTGGCCTTTTCTGCAGTGAGTCCTGATTCCCAAGAGGGGCCTACCAGGCTCTGGAACCTTGGCTGGCATCAGAGAGAACTCCTCCTTGCCAAGCTTCAGGTTTCATCAATTCTGGAGCAAAGCGTTGTGAAGCCCCGCAAAGCCTCAGCACCTAGTTGAAAGCTTCATCGGAACCAAGACTGAACGATGCGAAGCCCTGCGAAAAGTCACTGCCCATCTGAAAGCTGCAGCAGAACCAATGCTGAGCAATGCCTAGTCCCACAAAGCATCGCCGCACAGCTGAAAGCTTCATTAAGAAAAAGGCTGAGCGATGTGAAGCCCCATAAAGCCTTGCCGTACACCTGAAAGCCCTCTTGATACTGATGGTAAGCGACTCATATCCCCATGAAGCCTCATTGCACAGCTGATAGCTTTATCGGAACCAACACAGAGCAATGCGAAGCCTCACAAAGCAACAACGTGCAGACCTCCCACCAATGACAACATAAGGTACAACTCCAAGCAGACTGAACTCGGTCCTGTGGTCGCCCTGTGCTCCAACGCAGTTGGTCTGAACTCGTGACTTTGTTCCAGCCCAGCATGACCATATACCCTCAGTTAACACTTTGCTTCCATTTTGCGTTATTTGATAAAAACTTGAAAAGTCAATATCTCCGTTCCTGACTGGAATTTTGCCTTTCCGGTATAATTTTAGTTGTTAGAATTTACTCTAGCTTGTCTGAATTGATTTGAGATTTTTCTTGTGTTGTATTTTCACTTTATTACTGTTTATGTGCTACATAAATACCTTAAACATCGGGCTGCATAAATACCTTAAACATCACCTGTAAAATTAAGCCTCTCTCCTTTGAGCCAAGTTACCAGAGGGTTAAGCACAGGTTAATTTAGTGGCTTTGGTGGTTCACACTGACAAGGTTTGTGGTTGCTGCCTGAGTGAGGCTTCCATCCCACTCAACCAATAACGCAATTTCTTACACTCCCAATAATATTTTCAAAAATATTGAAGCAATCTCACCCATATTTAGTTTAGGGGACACAATTTTTCTTTAAATCCAAATAGCACTTTCCTGCTGCATGGTCCTTCCTTGACCCACATCTATCCATGTGTATGCCGAACTCTCAAAAACAGATACAAAAATTCCTGAGATGGAACAGAGTGTAGAAACTCTCAAGTGGTAAGTGCCATCCCTCTAGATTGCACACGTTGATAAGATGCCCTCAATTAGTGCCCAGTATATTTTTAGGTCTCGCGACCTGCGTTGCACTGCGCCGCAGTGCTCGCGCAGGTCGCGAGACCTTTAGTAGGTGAAAAACAGAGAAATCAAGCTAACCTAGGAATCTCACATGCACGAGCGTGTACGTTTCCTTTTCAGCTCCCCCATTGGCCTTTGCGTGCATCTTATACTAAAAGACTGCACGCAATTGGCCCGAGGCGCGCGCATAGCTCCTCTCATGGCCTATTGGTATCTATTACGTGCCCCAAGCACGTAATAGACACCAATAGGCCATGGGAGGAGCTATGATCGTGCCCAGACACAGGCGTGACGCACGCACCACTTGTTTTTCTTTACTTTTGGTATAAGCATGGCACCCACGCTTTACTTTTGATGTTATAAGTAAAACGCGGGTGCCGCGATTATACCAAAGATAAAGAAGTAGAAAAAAACATCTATTTCTTTACTTTTGGTATAATCGCGGCACCCGCGCTTTACTTATAACATTAAAAGTAGAGCGCGGGTGCTGCTGTTGGAGCGGGTAATTCAAAAAATGTTGTATACCCTCCCCATTTTGCATGTTTATGTTAATTAAATTAATTACTCAATTATAATCGAACTAATGGATTGAAGTGGAAATTATTAATCAAACTTATTAATAACTGAAATACACGTGGGATTGCTTTGCATTACTTTATTAATTCGTAAACTAAATTATGTACGCATACTAATGATAGACAATTAGAATATTGCATGATATATGTTGCTTTTGTGATGTATTTGTGATTTGTGCTTTATTTAGTAAGTATAAACCGCTTGAGTGTTGCTTATTGCTAGATAAATACATACACATATGGGTATTAGCGAGGGAATAACATTTTATTAGTTATTTCTATGTATTAATTGCGTTTTGTGTTTCTTTTGCTTAAGTTGACCATTTGGGCCTGCCACAAAATGGCTGCCTCCGGTATCTAACTTGACCGTCGATGCTACACGAGGTTTTGGGTGAAGTGCGCCTGCGCTAACGCCAGCTACAGTGGCCTCGTCATGACCCTGACCAGACTGTACCCACCAAGGTCGCCCTGGGAAGCAAGCCAGCTTTTCGAAAGAACAATAAGACTCCTCTTAAAACCGGAACAAGCAAGACTGATGATCTAAAAGACATTATTTCGTGAGAACCCTGTCAGACGATCTTCGATTGTCCAATCAGAGGAGCAGGAAACCAATACTTGTTACATTTTGTCAATGATTTTTACTATAAATTATGGTAGAATAGAGAGGTTGGTGCAGGTCGTTTTTGGCTTTTTTCGATTTCCTGACGTTATGCTGACGGAGTGGACGGTGACGCTGCAGGACAGCTGTTTCCATGAATCTTTGACGGACTGAATTAATGCCCAAACTCCTGATGAACTTGAATTACTAAATTTGATGGGCATAGATTTGAGAGACAACCAGATTTGACTTAGAGGACGACAATTAGCCAGAATAGGTAAATATGATTGGCGACTTGATTAAACAAATGATTTAATTTGCATTAATTAGATAAAGATTGAATTGATTAACTACAGAATGAGTTGGGTTGTTTATTCATTGAAAATGTATTAATTTAAAGGTAAATTAGAGAATTGGAAGTCAACCTAAACCTGCAACTAACTGATCCTTCCCGATTTATGAGAGGAATACTAAAGGTGAAGTTCAGGGCCTAATGAGTATCAGAAGGTTGAGTAGATTTGTTGCTCATTAGGGTAAAGAGGTAATTCCTTTCATGTCAGCGTTGGGAAGATAATCGCCTCCCGAGAAACACAGATTGATGGTGAGTGAATGTTGGTGTTATGGGCCCCACCAGCGAATGTATGTATAGTGTATGTTTGTGAGATCTTTGGTCTGTGACGGAGGGAGGGATTTTGTACTCAACGCTGGAGCACCGCGATCATACCAAAAGTAAAGAAATAGATTTTTTTCTATTTCTTTACCTTTGGTATGACCGCGGCACCCACGCTTTACTTTTAATGTTATAAGTAAAGCGCGGGTGCCGCGATTATACCAAAATGAAAGGAATCGAAAAAAACATCTCTTTCTTTACTTTTGGTATAATCGCGGCACCAGCGCTTTACTTATAACATTAAAAGTAAAGCGCGGGTGCCGCGATTATACCAAAGGTAAAGCATTTGCAATGCAATGAGTCTCGCATTACTGAAAGTTTGAGCTATTGGCTTTGCAAATAATTATGCAACACCAATAACTCAAACTTTTAGTAATGCGAGACCTATTGCATTGCAAATGCTTGTTTTCTCATACTACAGGCACAGTTGGGTGGCTCACTCATGTCAAACATTAAGGCAGACCTGGGCTCATGCACAGTATATTTCTTTGCTCTTAAGTTTAAATAGGTTTAATGATTTGGTAATTATTCTAAATAGCTTTCAGTCTACAGCTAATTACTTGCTGATCCTCTGAATAACTCCAGGAGGCCACTGAACATATGGCTTCTACCAAGACGGGCCTCTCAAGCTGTTCGTGCACCATGAACTAACTGTGTTTAATGTCCTTATAATTGGCTGAACCCGTAATTTCTGGAGGGAAAATATGCAAAAACGTGGTGAATTGCCTAACAGGATTTTCGAAACCATTTTGTTGGTTTTTGTAATGTTTTGAAGCGTGTTGAATACCTGGTTTCAAAAGTAATTATCGTTGACATCACCTTAAGGCAAACACAGCGGGACAGCATGAGAAGTGAACAGCACTCCACCGACCAGTAATTTTCTTTATGGTTTTGTTCATGTTGTTGTATAACCTGAATTGTTTTTTAAAAATGGCTCACTACGGGGCATATTATCAAGCACGGCGTTAAAATTATCGCCGCTTTAGCGGCAGAAAACTGGCGATAAAGCGGCGATAATGGGCTTGATAATATGCCCATGAGAATTCCAATAGAAGCCCATGTTAACACCAGAACATGGGCTTCTAATGGAATTCTCAAGGGCCTATTAAAGCGGCGATAATTCTAACGCCGTTTCTTGATAATATGCCCCTAAATATTTTATATTTTTCATTTTGACAATTCTGTTCTAGCACGGGTGAATACTAGTACTTATGGGCATATTTTCAGAGTTCAACCACGAAGCGTAGGAAGGGAAGTTGCTGTGCTACATTGTGTGAATGGGAGGGAGCAGAACTGCACCATATCTTCAAAGAAATGTCTCAGATCTGCTCTCTCCATGCACTGGATCACTTGTTGCTGCTAGCCCCTACTCAGGCACCGTGCCCCATAAGTGAAAGGGTGTCTATATTGTTATCTGGATAGGTTCTTGTGCCAGAACGGATTGGTTCCTCCACGCATCTGGCTTTTGAAGCTGTTTACTCTTGGTATGTGTGCTTCAGAATGCAATATACAGGCAAAGAAGAAATAACGAAGAGAAATAAAGATATTTTTCCCTGTTACCCCAGTCTCAGGCAGGTGCACCATTTTGACACAAATCCATTTCTAGAAGTCTTTGTAGATATGAATTTGCACTAAAATCCATGGGTGGATGCACATGAACTCCCATGCACAGCCCATTGAACGCCTCCCTGACACAAAGTAATGCAAGGCAGTACAATGCGCAGCGTTGTGTTACTTATTTTTTACAAAGCAACCCAAATAGCCATTTGTGTGGCTTTGTAAATACCCCCAAAATATCTGTCCAGGTTCGCCATTAAAAAAGTTACGCAAACCCGATGCAAAACCTTTGTAGATCTGGCCCCTAGTCTTGAAAGAAGAAGATGTGATTGATTTAGCACATATATTGAGAGCATTAATACCTGGGCAGGTCATTAGGTGCTCTTCAACTGTTGCTACAACGTATGTACCTTAAGTGGGCACCTGAAGCTTGGCAAAATGTACAAGAGCAGATGTGGGCCAGAAGGCTGCTCCTTGTCAGGGCTGCTTCAACAGAGAGGCGGATATTTTAAGAGTAGAAATATCACTTTTAGCCTGACTGTCGTGAACAGTTCATCAATGTTGCTTGCCCAGAGTGACAATGTGGTTCTTTCATAAACAATATAACATCTCCAAAAGAAGCAAGTTTGATTTCGAGGTGCTCGATCTTAAATCTGGTGAAGCCTGTGATTCATCTGAGATATCTTACGAACAACTCTTTGGATCGATCAAAGAGAAGCTAACTTGCTTGCCATGTCAAATACCACATGTCAGTCAAGCATTGATGAAACGAATCATTTTGTCTTTTTTTATAGTGAAAATATTTGTCTGTTTTGGCGCTAGGCAGCTATTTTTAGTGCCAGTGCTAGGGAAACCACAGAGGTGTGTCATGTTGTTGTAAATTCGGCGCATCCCTGCATTTTGGAAATGACAGAGCCTGGCGCTGCAAAATGTGCCAAAGCTCCACATTCCATCATTTCCTTGTAAATATGCCCCATAGTCCCTTCGTTAAAGGAGGGGGTGTACCAGTTATGCGATGGAATATGTACCAAAAGATGACACAGCCTTATTTAATTTATTAATTTATTTATTAAGGAGTTTTATATAGCGCTGGCCGGACCCGGGGGTATCGGAGCGCTTTACAACAGTTTTTGTAAGAGTCGTACAATAGAGCAATGATTATACAATTAATGGTTCGGAAGTCCAAGTGTGCGGTGCAGCATTCAGGTAGTACGAGAGTCCTGAGACAACCTCATTGAGTGCACGTTGTCTTGGGTTGAACCTCTTAGGGGGAGGGAGGAGCAGGAAATGGGTCAAAGGGCAAGGATAACCTTAGCCTTTGAGAAACAATGTCAGGGGGGAACGACTAGCAGGGATTTGCGTTCAGGCGGCGGCTATCCATTCGGGAGTGAGCGCTTGAGGAAGATGGTTTTTAGGTGTTTTTTTAATTTTGTGAAGGACGAGATCGTTCTTAAGAACAGAGTCCTGAGAGTCAAGGATGAAAGAGGCAACCTGGCCTTCGGGTTCTGACCAGCCAGAACTTTGAGACCTTTGGGGACCAACTGAGCAAATATATTTTGTAGACAGTTTGGTTATACAATTACTAGGGAGTATAGATAAGTGTTTAGGGATTTTCTGATCTTAGCAAAGTAGCCCTCAAGTCTCAGTTGAAGAAGTTAGGTGTTGAAAGTGAGAAGAGTCCTGAACAAGAAGGGGTTTACAGCAAACTCTCTTATATCTAGTTTATGCATCTTGGGGAAGGCCTGATGTCATTTTATGAGGTAGATCGGTGATCAACCATGCAGAGTCTTATGAACTAGGCTAAACATTTTGAGGATAGCTCTGTCTCTCTCTTCCTGCACACCAGCAGACAGTCCTCACAGCCAAAGTGATGTAATCATGTGGTATCAATGACAGCAGATGCGCTGTCATGTTTTGACCTCTCTGTATGTTTGAAGGAGATACTTTCGGGATGACTGCATATATGGTTCAGTAAAACAGGCTGGGCATGCCACAGCAAGAATTAGAGTGATTTTCGAGGAGCAGTGGAGCAACCATATGACCCCTTTTAGCAAATGCAGATAATAAATTGTGTTGTTTTTGAGACAGCATTGAGTTATAAGTTAAATGACAGACCATTATCTAAGAGTTCAACCAACGATCATGCTTTATCCAAAAGTAATGTACAGCATTAATACAAATTTCATTTACACACAGAAACAGAATAGATACAGTAAAGGGTAAAGCAGTGCAACCTTTCCTTGTACTAAAGCATTTTTTGAGTTTCTACATAGTGGGACTTTAAAGTGGGTAATCCATATGTCAAGGCTGCAGGAAAAGGAACATTTTGGTGCACAGATAGAGATAATCAAATGAACAAAAAAAGGAGATAATATTACAATGATATATTGAATAATATAGTATACACATCACAAGTATAGCCACACGTGCAGCATTCTGCATTTCTGATAAAAATGTGTCTGGGTCTCTATGCCTTACTTGGATTGTTGCTACTACATTAAGAGCCCAACTCTGACAAATTGTGACATGCCTGGAACCAAAGTATTAGTAAATATACACATCATATCATTCCCTGAATACAGTGTACTGATGATATTTTAATAATATAGAAAGGGCCCATTAAATATCTTTAAAGATGTTATAGGTATTGAACAACAATAGCATGAATGTGGAATTAACCATGCAATTGAAAATAAGAAAAATAAACCTCCTTGATATAGAACTGTACATCCACAACAATGCACTGAACAGTAAATGCCATATGAAGCTAACAATAGCTACTAGCCAGGCTAAAAGCCTAGATGAACAACAACTGTCTCAAACTCAACACCGACAAGACAGAAGTACTCATCTTCAGAAAAGACAAGGATACCCCCTGGAACAACGAATGGTGGTCTCCTGAGCTGGGCCCAGCCTCCAAACCCACCGAACACACCCACAACCTTGACAACAGCCAGCCATCCATGAAGAAGCAGGTCAATGCCGTCTCCTCTGCTTGCTTCCTCACCCTCCGAATGCTTAGGAAGGTCTTCAGATGGCTCCCACCGAACACCAGGCGAACAGTCATGCAAGCTCTCATCACAAGCAGACTAGATTACGGAAATTCCCTCTTTGTAGGAATCACCACCCAACTCATGACGGAACTCCAGACCTTCCAGAAGGTAAATAGACATAATATCGGAAAAAAAATATCGAGTGGACAGAATATCAAGTTTTTAATATAGAATGGACAGAATATCGAATTGCCAAAATATAGTGGTGAAGAATATCGAAAATCAGGTAAGAAAAATCGATTGCAATAATATAGAAGTAAGTAATATCGACAGTCATAATATAGTTGTTAAAAATATCGATTTTTTTATAGTGTTTTAAGTGTTAGCATATGTGTTAAAAGTATGTATTAATATTGGAATGTATGTTAGAATATTTTTAAAGTAATGAATTTTATGTTATTTTATTTTTGTGTAATTTAATTCCGTAGAGGTTTGTGGGTTTATAGGGGAGTAGGGTGGGAAGTAATTTAATTATAGTACATTAAATAATAATTTATAGGAATTATTAATTATTTTTAATTTAATTTTGCGTTTTACTTCTGTAGCGGGTTGTGGGTTTATAGGGGAATAGGGTGGGAAGTAATTTAATTGTTATTAGTTAATTATTAATTGGTATTGAAAATTATTTGGTTGTTGATTAATTATTAATTGGTAAATAATTTGAATTAATTGGTAATTAATTTGTATTAATTGTTTAATTGATAATTATGTTAATTGTATTCATTTAATATTTGTAGCGGGTAGTGTGTTTATAGGGGAATATGGTGGGAAGTAATATAATTGTAAATAATTAATTAATTAATTTGTGTATATTGTTAATTAATATATCTTTAATTTAATTTTGCGTTTTACTTCTGTAGCGGGTTGTGGGTTTATAGGGGAATAGGGTGGGAAGTAATTTAATTGTTATTAGTTAATTATTAATTGGTATTGAAAATTAATTGGTTGTTGATTAATTATTAATTGGTAAATAATTTGAATTAATTGGTAATTAATTTGTATTAATTGTTTAATTGATAATTATGTTAATTGTATTCATTTAATATTTGTAGCGGGTAGTGTGTTTATAGGGGAATATGGTGGGAAGTAATATAATTGTAAATAATTAATTATTTAATTAATTTGTGTATATTGTTTAATAATATATCTTTAATTTTATTTTTACTTTTACTTCTATAGCGGGTTGTGGGTTTATAGGGGAATAGGGTGGGAAGTAATTTAATTGTTATTAGTTAATTATTAATTGGTATTGAAAATTAATTGGTTGTTGATTAATTATTAATTGGTAAATAATTTGTATTAATTGGTAATTCATTTGTATTAATTCTTTAATTGATAATTATGTTAATTGTATTCATTTAATATTTGTAGCGGGTAGTGTGTTTATAGGGGAATATGGTGGGAAGTAATATAATTGTAAAAAATTAATTATTTAAATAATTTGTGTATATCGTTAATCAATATATTATTAATTAATTATTAATTGGTATTATTTGCATTTATTAATGTTTGTTATTGAAAAACAATTGGTTGTTAATTAATTATTAATAGGTAATTAATTAAACAAAAATGTATTGGTATTTATAAATAATCAATTATTAAATCTTGTGTGATTGGTAATTAATTGTAATACTTGTTTTGGTATTAATAATTAATTAATTTAAAAAAAAATAATAATTTATTATTTTCCCTACTATTGCACTTACTTGAGTGGGAATAGTAATTTTTACCCCTACGCTATCCAATGCTTTCCCTATTATTGCACTCTCTGGAGTGCGAATAGTAATTTTTACCCTCCCGCTATCCAACGCTTTCCCTACTGTTGCATTCTCTGGAGTGGGAATAGTAATTTTTACCCTACCGCTATCCAACGCTTTCCCTACTGTTGCACTCACTGGAGTGGGAATAGTAAATGTGACCGTCCCGCTAGCCAACGCTTTCCCTACTGTTGCACTCTCTGGAGTGGGAATAGTAATTTTTATCCCTATGCTATCCAATGCTTTCCCTACTGTTGCACTCTCTGGAGTGGGAATAGTAATTTTTACCCCTACGCTATCCAACGCTTTCCCTACTGTTGCACTCTCTGGAGTGGGAATAGTAATTTTTATCCCTACGCTATCCAATGCTTTCCCTACTGTTGCACTCTCTGGAGTGGGAATAGTAATTTTTACCCCTACGCTATCCAACGCTTTCCCTACTGTTGCACTCACTGGAGTGGGAATAGTAAATTTTACCCTCCCGCTATAAACGCTTTCCCTACTGTTGCACTCTCTGGAGTGGGAATAGTAATTTTTATCCCTACGCTATCCAACGCTTTCCCTACTGTTGCACTCTTTGGAGTGGGAATAGTAATTTTTACCCCTACGCCATTTGACGTTTTCTCTACTGTTGTAATCACTGGAGTGGGAATAGTAAATTTTGAACTCCCGCTATCCAACGCTTTCCCTACTATTGCCCTTACTGGAGTGGTAATAGTAAATTTTACCCGCCCGCTATCCTACGCAGTAAATATTGAATATTTTTAATTAATATTACGTTAATATATATGTATTAATTTTTTTTTTTTTACTTACATTAATTATTTATTAATTTTAATGTTATTTAAGTATTTTTAAGTATGTGTCAGTTTATATGTATTATTTCATTAATTTTACATTACATTTAAAAAATTCGATATTTTGACTAACTATATTATTTACAACGATATTTTGGATTCTATATTTTTGTACTTTCCTGTTTGGAGATAGGGATTCGATATTTTGGTATTCTATATTTTTGTAGTCGATATTATGTCAGTGATCCCTTCCAGAACACAGCAGCCAGGCTCAGCCTCAACCTTCCCAGATGAACGTACATCACTCTCACCACAGGAAGCTCCACTGGTTGCCATTTGCGAAGAGATGCCAGTTCAAGTGGCTCACCCATGCTTACAAGGTGCTACACAACGAAGGACCAGCGTACCTCAACAATCGAGTAAATTTCCACCAACCTACCAGGGAACTCCCCTCTGAATCCCTCTCTCTAGCAGCCACTGATTGCATTCGCCGGACGAACAGTGGAGGCCACTCCTTCTCCCACCTGGCAGCCAAGGCCTGGAACAACCTCCCCCTGCAGTCCCCTGCCTCACCATCACTCCAGCAGTTCAGGGAGGACCTCAAGACCTGGATGTTCAACCAATAGGAGAACAGGCAGCATGCTATCTGTAGTGGCTTGACCTGCCTCGCGCTGCTTGAGCGCGAGGCGTACATTCAGCGTCTCGCGCTGCCTGCGATGACGTAGTGGTTATGACGGTTGGTGATAACGGTGTATGTTGTGGTTAGCCACAGGCAAGCATTCGTGCCCGTGGGAGTTCGTAAATAAAGACTTGCTGTTCAACGCTTCTGACTCCGTCTAATCTCTACATGAGGAAGTGGCGACGAGTACGACTCCCACAGAACCCACAAAAGACTACGGTCAAAGGTACCTGAGGAACAGGACGCCCTCCGCATTCCTCACGTGATGGTTGGTGTCGATCCACTGCCACAGCCTTGCGCGAGCGTCTGTTTCCTGATGTCTCCTGGTGAACGATCCGGATAGTCTGAGGTGAGGAAACTTGTGACGACAGGCGTTAGGCGCGTAGTCTTCGCTGTTTGTCCCTCCTTCTCTGCCTGCTGACACACGATCTTCCCCGCCCAGCTCTTAAAGAGGCAGCTTCGTTTTTGTCACCTTCAGTGCATATAGTCTGCTGCGCAAGGTTTATCGTCGAATATTGCTGGGGCTTAGAAAATCGGACTGGAGTGTTCTAGGCAGAATCTACATGTGTGAAGAAAAACGCATTTAGACAACAAGGGTTACTAACTCTGCACTTGGCAAATAGGACATAACGTGGGCACGATCTTGAGAAAAAAAATATAAAACACATAATTCTTCTCGCAGTCTCTCTGGTTGGAGTAATAGAGGCTGTTTCAAACGTTGTGGCTCAAAAAGAATACTGGCTTTGATGTAATTTCGTACACTCTTGGGATTGCCACCGTTAACCACTTATAAGTAGGAACAATAAATATACTTATATTTCCTCATTCGTACTTTTGAGGAAAACTTTACATGATGCAGTCTATTCTTCCTCCACCTCCTTTCCTGGACACACCTGGCGAACCTCCTGTGCCTTGGAGAAAGTGGTTCGATGCGTTCGAAAATTACCTGGGTGCAATAGGAGCACATAGGTTCAGGCCAGAAAGGAAAAAGTTTTTACTACTTCATTCTCTGGGGTTTGCAGGGAGAGAAACCCTTAAACATTTACCTGATGTAGTGGGTGAAGAAGATGAAGATACTGATGAATACAAAGACACAGTGAAGAAATTAAAAGTCAGATTTGATAAGCAACCCAGTGTGGTGGTGTCTAGGCATAAATTCTTTAAAAGAGTGCAGAAAACCGAGGAAGATGTAGACACATACATTACTGCTTTGAGGAAGTTGGTGGCAGAATGTGACTTTGAAAATTTCAGTGAACAATTGATTCGTGACCAGTTCATAGGAAAATGTCTGGACAAAACCATAAGACAAAAGCTCTTATCTTTGGAAAATCCCTCCCTGGATGAATCTATTCGCATAGCGAAAAGTATTGAAACGTCACAATCTTCAATAAAGGAACTGGAAAGTAAAAGTGTGGAAGTTGTTACCCCTGTCCGTTTTAAAAAGTATGAGAGGAAAAAAGATTATCAGCCAAATAATTTTTTCAAAAGAACTGATATCTGTTACAGATGTGGATATCCCTCCCATGTGAAAAGTGGTAGACCGTGTCCTGCGAGAAATGCAACCTGTCGCAAATGTGGGAAATTGGGACATTTTGACAAAGTATGCCAAAGCCAAAAATATAAGAAAGAACAGGTAGCATGTGCCATGGATGCAAGTGGTAGTGACAGCGACGACACTCTTTGTGAACTCAAGGACATGGTGGTAGTCGTCAGCGAAGGGAACATAAGGAGTGGTAACCCTGATGACTGTATAGATCCCTATGCCATCATTGGAGTAGGTGAAGAAAGTTTGAGACTGCTTGTAGACTCTGGTGCAAGGATCACAATGATCAGTGAATCTTTGTTCAGGAAAAAATGGGGTAACAGACCTCTGCAACCGCCTGACCGTGAACCTGTATCCTATGAAGGGAGAAGTATAGAACTGATGGGGTACTTTGAGGACATCTTGATTTTCAAGAACAGACACATTTATGGAAAAGTTTACGTCGCTGTCAATGGATTAGACATATTGGGATGGTTCCACCAAGGTTTATTCAGTATGATGCTGTGCCCTGGAGCAAAGGAACAGATTCTGGTTGTTCGGGACCAAACACATGTGGAGGAACTACTCAATAAATATCCTAGAGTGTTTTCAGGCGAATTGGGGAAAATCAAAGGATTCAAACACAAGATCAAGAGAAAGAGTGATGCGGAACCGGTAAAACACAAAATAAGGAGTATCCCTTTCAGCATCAGAGAAGACTTGGAAAAAGAACTTTTGTCCATGCAAAAAAGAGGGGTTATTGAACCCATAGAATCGTCTGATTGGTCTTCAGCATTGGTCGTGGCAAGGAAGAAAAATAATGATCTCAGAATCTGCATTGATTTGCGCAATCTAAACAAGGTCATCTGGGTGGATTCGCATCCTCTACCGAATATATCAGAAATGCTGGGTGTAGTCGAAGGTGCCAAGGTCTTCACCAAATTAGATCTGGCCTCGGCATATCACCAAATTGAACTGGACAAGGATTCACGCCATTTCACTGCGTTCAACTCTCCTGCAGGTTTGTTCCAATTTTGTCGAATGCCTTTTGGGTTGGCCTCAGCTGCCTCTGTCTTTCAGAGAGTTATGGTCAATTTACTGAAGGGGATAAAAAACGTGGCCATATTCCAAGATGACATTCTGCTGTTCGCAAAAGACCAACAGGAACACGACATAGTGCTGAACAAGATCTTGTCTATATTCCAGGAACATGGGGTGGTCCTAAAAAGGGACAAGTGTGAATTCTCTAAAGACAAGATGGATTATCTGGGTCACACGATATCAAGTGAAGGAGTCACGCCCAAACCGAGTTTGGTTCAAGCCATTGTTGATGCCTCCGCTCCCAAAGACAAAGCAGGAGTCAAATCACTGTTAGGTCTCACAGAATTTTATGCCCGCTTTATCCAAGACTATGCTACAAAGATTCGTCCCATTTCCAAGCTGCTCCAAGACAGAAGTGAATTTGTGTGGGATGATGAATGCAAGACCACCTTCGATTGGATCAAGGAGCAACTTAGCACTGTCAAGGCCTTGAAGCCATTTGTACAAGGGGTCCAGTGTACCTTGACTGTTGATGCTAGCAGTTATGGACTGGGCGCTGTTTTGACACAGATTGTTGACCAAAAGGAACACACTGTAGGGTTTGCATCCAGAGTATTAAGAGAAGCAGAGACTCACTATTCAGTCATTGAGAAGGAGCTTCTAGCGTGTTGGTGGGGCATTGAAAAATTTAAAAATTATTTGTGGGGACAAAAATTTATTCTTCAAACGGACCACAAACCTTTAGTTGCGATTTTAGGGTGTACCAACAGCCGCGGGGCCACTCCCCGCATCGCACGCCTAGCTTCCAAACTCTTACAATTCAACTTTGACATTGTACATATTGCTGGGGGGAAAAATGTAAGAGCGGATGCACTGTCACGTTTACCTGCTAACACCAGTCAGGACATACAAGGGATTGATGAATGTTGTTCTGATGATAAGGAGGATTATATCATAGCAAGGGTTGAACTTAATAATGTTTGTACTATTGATCAGCAAAAATGGAGAGAGGCGTTGGCTGGTGATGAAGTTTCAAAAAAACTTATGAAATATATTTCCCAAGGGTGGCCCAGGGAAAGGAATGTAGATGTTAACTTGCAACCCTATGTCAAGGTGTGTGATGAACTTTCGATTGAGGATGGTCTAGTTTTCAGGTTAGAAAAACTTGTTCCACCGGTGGACATCAGATCCACTCTTCTGACCAAAGCACATGATGGGCACCTAGGGGCCACATTAACCAAGCGTAGAGTAAGAGAGTACTTTTGGTGGCCTAAAATGGATAGAGATATTGAAGAAATGGTGCAAGACTGCACTGTTTGTTCCTCTAGTGACAAAAGTCTTCACACTAGTTGCTCCCCTCTCCAACCTATTCCCCTCCCGGGTGGACCGCGGGAAAAACTTGGCATAGATGTCCTAGGACCCTTTCACAGTTTGCCCCAACAATGCAGATTTGCTATTGTCATGGTGGACTATTACACAAAGTGGCCCGAGGCCAAGTTTGTCTCTAAGGTTGATTCCCAAGAAATCATCGACTTCTTAAGGGAAACATTTATGAGAGAAGGGTTTCCCCAAACTTTAATATCAGACAATGGAGTACAATTTGTATCATCTGAAGTACAAGAGTTTCTTAGAGAATCTGCCATTACTCATCACCGAAGTTCTCTCTATCATCCTCAAACTAACGGCTTGGTAGAGAGACTTAATAGAGTCATAGGTGATTGTGTCAAGTGGGCTCTTGCCCACCACAAAGCTGTTCCCCAAAGTGTCAGGACAATGTTGTGGTTTTATAGAACCACTCCTCATTCTTCCACTGGTGTGTCCCCCTTTGAACTACTGAGAGGTAGGAAACCATGTACCGAGTTTAGACCGGCTTGGATGTCTAAATGGAATAAATCCAATTCTACTCCCCAAGAAATGGATGAGAAAGTGAGGTCCAAGTCTGCTGAGGTCCAGGCCAAACAAAAAGAGTACTTTGATGAAAGGAAGCGTGTTAAGATCAGAGAATTTGCGGTGGGAGACAGGATCAGAATTAAGAAACCAGGTTTTGTAAGAAAAGGAGAAGCTAAGTATGGGGAAATTGTGGTGGTGGATAAAGTGTGTGGTAATGCAGTTCGAGTCAATGGAAAAGACTGGTGGAATAGTAACAAGGTGGCGAAAGTTAAAAATGTGCTCAATGACGTCAAGTGTCCCATGTTGAAAAGTGAGGTCTCTCATAGGATCTCTCAAGGTAAACTTGATGTCCAGAGCTCGTCTCCCAGCCACGCCGCTGTCAGGAGGAGTACCAGAACAGTTAATATTCCTGTTAGGTACCGCCAATGATTTTCTGTGTTTCTTCTAGCCACTGTTGTGTTTCTCCTGCACTTGCTTTCTTTTTCTTTCTTTCTTTCTTTCTTTCTTTCTCTTTCTCTCTCTCTCTCTCTCTCTCTCTCTCTCTCTCTCTCTTTCTCTCTCTCTTTCTCTTGCTCTCCTCTTCGCTGCTTTCTCTATTTCTCTGTTCTCTAAGAAAAGGAGATATGTAGTGGCTTGACCTGCCTCGCGCTGCTTGAGCGCGAGGCGTACATTCAGCGTCTCGCGCTGCCTGCGATGACGTAGTGGTTATGACGGTTGGTGATAACGGTGTATGTTGTGGTTAGCCACAGGCAAGCATTCGTGCCCGTGGGAGTTCGTAAATAAAGACTTGCTGTTCAACGCTTCTGACTCCGTCTAATCTCTACACTATCCCTGTGCCTCAAGAAACTCACGGGTGTTGCAGCCGCGCTATACAAATCCTGATAGTTTGATAGTGTATGAGGACATCCCAAGAGTCAAATAAATTCTGTATGGAGAAATGTTGAGGATCTGTAGAATTTGTATTGAAGAACATGTTTCTACCAAAGAAATTGGAAAACAATAAATACATTCTTAAAAGAGCATATCGACTGTGGCATTAGCCAAAGCTAAGAAGAAATCCAGAGATAAGTTGCTGAACGATGGAGGAAAAGTAACGCAGTATAATGTAGAAACACACATTTTTACTGTTTTAAATAAACATTGGACTATATTGCAGATTGACACATTATTTAAAACTCTTATTTCCAGATCGCCTAAAATCTCGTTTAAGAAGGCCTGAACAGTGAAACAATATTAAGGCCAAGTCAGTTACGCAATCGGTGACTTGAAAACCGAAGATCACCTTGCCACGTTTCCCACTTGAAACATTCGATTTAACAAGTTTGGTTAGTGTATTGTGTGTGAGTACAAGGAGGATGGATGTAGAGAATTAAAACATGATTTATGCAACAAAATTGTTATGATATAAAATTAATCGCAATGCAACATTTTTCATACCCCAAATTACTTGCATTTGCCAAAAACAATGTGGTCTATCAACCAGAGGACCTCTTAAAGAAAGATGACATGAACACATCAGAGCAATTAGAAAAGGAGACAACAAAAATGGATTGCTTCCTTCGCATGACTCCACGAGACTCGACTTTAAGATTTATTGCTGGTATATATGAATATACTCTGTGGTGCGCTGTTTGGTCAAATGAGGTGGCAAGCGTTAATTGTTCTATTATATTAGACTGCCTCTCTAGCCATTTTGGTCCCTATATTTCCAGGATTAGGTATATTAGGGAGACTTGCAGTGACATTGATGCTGATATATTTATGAGAGGCCCCAAGGTACTACAACACAGGACAAAGGTGGGATAATTAATGTTTCTTTGCTCACAAGCGGGTCTAGAGGGAGAGGGAGGAAGTTATGAATCCTACAGTTAAAGTGTATTGGGGCATATTATCAAGCGGCAGCGATAATTATCGCTGGCCGCTCTTAGCTTGAGGATTGTTATCGCTGGCTATCGCTGGAAATTATCACCATGCTAGTGCTGTATTGACAACGCATAGCGCAACGGCTATAATTATTCCAGCAATAGCGGTGTTTTCCATGGAACATCGCTGGTTTTTCAGCAATGTTCCATGGAAAACGGCGATATCCTTGATGATAGGGCCTGTAGTCTTAGCCACACAATCCACCCCCCATGTTAGGTATGCCTTAGTCAGGAATTTAACAGACGCTAAATTTCTGCGTTAAGGCATACTTAACACGATTTCAAATATCGCTACCCCTCGTTGATAATATCGCGAAGCTGTCTTCGCGATATTATCCCATGTTGTTTTCACAGCCACGCCTCCTTTGCATCTCATTATCGATGCGAGGCGTGTGGAAAACGGGCGCTTAGTCAAGGAATCATGCGCTAGTATGTCCTTGATGATAATGCGATAAAATTATCGCCGATTTTAACTTATATACACAATATTTTAAATACTTTATTTAATTTGTATTTTATACTGTACATGTGTTATCTTTTATAATCTGTTTTCTGCAAGATCGAATAAAGACAATTGAATTTAATATACTTTGTGAACTAATAATGTATTTAACTTCCCTCTTTTTGCTTCTAGATAATTATGTATTAGATTCAAGGAGTTTGCCTTTTTTACCAAAGTAATGTAGACAATTGTTGCTGAGATATGCATTCCTTGAACTTTAGTATAACCATTTTCATCAGAGTTTTTGATGTATTCAGTCATGATACTATCAGACACTAGATGATTTATTAGCAGCCTTTACAATCATTACACATTAACTTGCAAACATGTGAGCTTCATCTATAGCTTTCTACTGGTTAGCTAATTTCTGCAATCAAGGTTTTGATTATCACGTTTGTTATATTATGTTGTTGAATAACTTTATTCGATATGAAATATCATAAAAGTATGTACATGACAAGACATCATCTATAAAAATCCTTCAAAATACAACATGAGATATTTAAAAAGAGCGATTAAAAAGCCAAATATATACAATAAAAGGCCAAAGAAGCACATAATATTATACTAAAACAGATACACCTAAGACTCAGTGGCCAGACTCTGGATGTTTTAACAGTTTAGTTCGTATCAGCCAAGCACACCCCAAAAATTTGGCTACCCCACAGACCATCACCAGGGAGGAAGAATCAGTTAAAAAAGAGCGGAGCGCCACCCTATAATTCACAACGCCCATGTTCCTACAGATGGAACTAAGCCACTTCCTCCTAGCCTCCCTATAAGCC
The DNA here is from genome assembly GCF_964204655.1 of Triturus cristatus. Lineage (NCBI taxonomy): Eukaryota > Metazoa > Chordata > Amphibia > Caudata > Salamandridae > Triturus > Triturus cristatus. Next base: position 942,442,000 of record NC_140587.1, on the reverse strand, counting down.
GGGCAAGCAAAGAGGAAGTGGGGAACAGATTCACTTGGGGCGGAACACCCGGGACATTTAGCCAAGGTAGAAGTCTGGCAATTCCAGCTTGCCACCAATGCATTTAGCGGGAGAGACCAAAACCTAAGCTTCATGTAAAGCGTTCTGTCTCGTGGACATTGAATAAAGTCCAGATATTGCTCGAATTTGGCCACCAACTTGTGCTCCAAAAACTGGTTTGTAAGTCTACCTCGGTTAGGATTTCTTACTTCCTCTCCCTTCACCCAGTCCCAATAGGCTTTTTTAATGATTTGCTTTTCCGGAGGGGATTGATTGAGCCAGGCCTCCCCATATCCGATGTCATTAACCAACCGTTTTAGTTTGCAGATCCATTTGATCTTGTTGCCGGTGTTTAGGTTAATTATCTCGGTCAGGGCATCCGCATAACTGGCCAATTCAGGGGTGCGTCTCAGGCGAAAGAGCAATGGGCGCAGTCTTGCTATGTCCCTAATAGAGCGTTGCCCCAAATCCAAACGGAGCAGTAACAAGGGGGTGGAGGGGGAGGGAAACCAGACCTCTTAGAAAATGGTTCTCAGATTTCTCCAGGTCGCTGGTATTCTCAAACCCCCATAACTCTGCCCCATAAAGAGCTGATGGTAGAGCCTTCCCGTCATATACCTCAAGGGCTGCCGCTACTGGTCTACTTAAAGAGAGCCGCTGTTTCCTTAATATAGCACCCGCCACCCTCTTGTGGTTAAGAGTCATTTTGGCTAGATGTTCATTCCATTTCATCGACTTGGTGACCCTGATGCCTAGATAGTCGAAGGAATCAACGATATCTAATGGCATTCCATTTAGGGAGAAGCCATTCCTGAAGCGTTTGGATGGTGCCAAGGTCATAAGCTTTGTTTTAGAGGTGTTGATTACAAGGCCCCTTGCATCACAGAACTGACTAAACCAGACAAGCAGCTTTTGAAGGCCGCTAGAGCTTTTAGACATCAAAAGGGTATCATCAGCAAAAAGAAGGGTTGGAGTTTTTTCCCCTGCCAGCACGGGGGTATCTGATGGGTCCTCTCTCAGATAGTCGACCACCCCATTTATGAAGAGAGAGAACAGAGTTGGAGACAGCACGCATCCCTGGCGGACTCCCCTGTCAACAGACACCCTATCTGTCAACTGACCCTGGTTGCCCCACCTGATTTTTGCAAAGTTCCCCTCATGAAGGCGCTTGACTATATTTAGGATCAAAGGTGGAAATCCCAGGTCGGACAGCACCGACCAGAGTTTGGAGCGAGGGACCAGGTCGAATGCGGTTTTAAGGTCGATGAAGGCCAAGTATAAACTGCCTTTCCTTATAACGACCACTTTCCAGTAGATCGTAAAGAATCGGAAGACCTGGTCCATCGTGCCAACCCCAAGTCTGAAGCCTGCCTGAAAATGTGATAGGACCTTGACATCATCCATCCATGACCTAACCCTCATCAGGAGGACCCTACCAACCACCTTCTGTATCATGTCAATTAAACTTATTGGCCTGTAGTTGGCGGGATCCTCCCTACTCCCCTTCTTAAATATGGGTACCACTTCGGCACCTTTCCAGGAATCCGGGACAGGAAGACCTCTAGAAATTAGATTCAAAATGAGCAGAATAGCATTAGCCCATGGTTTAGGATCGTGGAGGAGGAGATCACCGGGTATGCCATCAGGGCCTGCCGCCTTCCCAGGGAATAGCTCCGAAATGGCTGGAAGGACCTCGTTGAGCTTGAAGAGGTCGGATGCACTGTCGGATACAAAAAGTTAATCTATAGAGGGGTCCTCGGAGAGTGAAGTGGACATATCGCCATTAGATTGGGACTGGCCGGTAGCCTCACTATACAATCCGGAGAAGTGTGCATGCCACTGTTGGGCCGTAATGTGATTGGGGATTGGATCGTCACCCATACGGCTGCCTTTGTCAATGAGACCCCAAAACAGCGTAGCATCCTTCAAGAGGGAGGCAGATTTAAGCTCCTGCCAATGCGCTTCCTCCCAGGAACGCTTGGTTGTCTCGATTGACCTAGCGTACTCTTTTCTGGCAACTCTAACAAGAGACATGTTATTACTTTGAAGAGCTATGGATAGCATTCGTCTCTTCTCCCTGCAAGCCCTTGAATACCATAGGGTAGACACCTCAGGGCGTGAATTGTAGATCAAGGGCTCAGATATAATGAAGAGCGAGCTCATTTTTCCAATGAAATCTACATAGTGTTTTGTAAGGAAAAAATTCTTCGCACCCAGAGGGGGCTCTTGAGGTAGATCGAGCTCCAGAGATAACTGCTCTACCAGAGCTCTTGTTTTGGACAATAAGTCCTCGTCCTGAAAGACCCTGTGCCACTTTAGGCGACGAATGCAGTGGGAAGGCACTACCTCTTTTGTAGACATATTTGTTACAGTGGCAGCTTTAGAAGCTGACCAGATGTTACGTATTATCATACAAAGCGGATTGTGGTCACTGTCCTGGGTAGGTAGAATTTCCATATCCTCTAAAGCGTGCCAAAGTCGTATGTCCAGCAGAATATAGTCTATCCTTGACGGGCAGCTGGATCTGTTATATGTATTAGCCCCGCTTAAGTCAGAGCGTGATCTACCATTTACGGCTCTGAGGGTATGTTCCAATGTGAGTGCGCTCAGTTGAATAGCCCTTTGCGTCCACTTCTTGATTGGGGTTATGCTGAGTGGGGGGATATCAAATTTAGTGTCCTGCTCCTCAGTGCCCAAAACGTCCTCGAAACCGAGAGGTTCGTAGGTACAGTTGAAGTCCCCTGCAACAATGATTACTAAGTTAGAGTTAAGGTTAGACAACTCTCTGTCTAGTATAGCTAAAGTTGACGAGAGTTGAGCCCCAGGAGACCCTCTGCCGTAGACATTAAATATTTCCAGATTAGGACCTTTTTCAAAACCTTTCACCGACAGATGTAAAATGTCGTCAGAAGGAGTGGTGATGGTGACTGAGGACCAGTTTAAAGAGATATTTAACCAGATGTGCAACCCCCCCATTGGTCGGCCTTTCCCTGATCTTAAGGCTGGGATGGAGTAAGTACTAAGCCCAGATTTGTATAGGGGAACCAGACTCCAGGTTTCTTGAAACAAGCAGATGTCTTGACCATCTATAAGTGTGTTCCACTCTGGGAGCAGCAATTTTTTCTGGAGGCCAGCAATATTCCAAGAAAGGAAACGTAAAGACCCTTGGGAATTGGCCACAGTTCCAGTAACTCCCACACTTGAAAGCCTCTTGGAATCAACCAGTGTGCTCCCCCGCTTAGCTTGCTTTTCCCCACTGACGTTTGGACATGGGGCTGTTGCATCATTTCTCCCCCTCTGATTATTTATCGAATCCCCAGGGGCTAAAAATTGACTATTATCCAGTCAGTCCACCAAGTTTAGACCGGACTCCTTAGTGCCCCCATCTTGTGACCATAGTGGAGATTTGCGAAATTGAATGGCAGAGGAACCTGGGGGGGAAGTACGGAGTTCAAGTGACACCAGGTTTTCAGCTATTTCAGCGTTAAATATCTTAATCTCTATACAATCATTCCTTGAACCAACTTTTTTAAGCCTCGTTACTTTAGCCACGTCCTCCCTTATGACTGACCTGCATCCCCTCACGTGTCTTGTCCAGTGAATTACTTTGTTGTGTAACGATTCTTGGCTTTCAAAACAGTGAGGGCTCAAAAGTTTAGGGACCTTGGTCATGTAGATTGTAGAAATAGGGCCCCTTGTTGTTATATTGCCCCTATTGGTCTCACAGAAGGGCCGACCAAACTGCTCTTCCCAAATCATGGCAGTGCTGGCTGGTTTAGCTCCAGTGGGGGGCCAATCTCGTACATTACTTCTGCTACCCATTCCTAGGCCCAGGTCCATATGTGGAGTAAAGTGACTATGCGGTATAGAGGTGACGATGGGGAGCTGGGCTAGAGACCCTTGGCCTGGCGCTGATCCGCACCCTTCCTTCCCAAAACATTTTCCCCTTGATTCCTGATTTAAACTGATACTAGTCAGTGCGGGGGGAGGGGGTACTGGGGCCGAAGGACTATTCCCAAGCTAGGCCACCTTCTCCCTCAACGAAGCCAATTCTCGTTCAAGGAGATCTACTCTCAGTCGTAGAACGTCATACTGAGAGCCACAATGGCAGCATGGCGAAGGACTGGCAGAGGGCTTGGCCTTCTCTACCTTACAAGGAGTGGGCATTAAACTATCCTCAACACAGGAATCTAAAACATCGTATCTATTTGAACAAGGGAGATGAACAGACACAAGTTCACTAATGGCATTCGTAGAATCACTTGGGCCTGTCATTTGATGTGGAGATAGAGGCCCTTGGGTGCCCTCCACAGGGGTGTATGACTCGTGGGTGCTATAATTTTTAGATGTTTTCTTGTTAAACATAGCTGGAACGACTCTGTCCTGTGAAAGAGGTGGTGCTAGTACATCCGCAGGCCGATTCCCATCCGCAACTCCCAAGGTGTCAATGGTAGTACCCAAGATGCTCTCGCAATCACCCACAATGCCCTCGATCCTTGTTAGGACACAATTGGATGCGGCGTGAGAAAGTTTTTTTGATTTTCTCCCCCTTTTACTCAGGAGTGGGCCCCCACCCTCAGTTAACTTCCTCTTTCCCATAGTTATTAAGCCACTGTTCCACGAGGAAGCTATAAGTCGCACTAAAGGAGAGGGGTGGTTTGGCTGTGTACCTGGCCAAATGAAACCCAACAGTACTTACGGACAGATGCTCGTAGGACAGGGGACAGAGATGATGCCCAGCCCAGCCTCCTCCGGCCTTTGACGGGCAAGGGCGGGCCCGCCCTTAGCCCGCGCGCGTCTCGCGCCGCGGTGGATGTAGGCGCTTTTTATGCGCGTGGCACCAGTGGCAGGTCTCCCTTAGCAGCAAGGCAGGCTGGGACCTGGAGTCCCCACAACGGTGTCCGGAGCTGGCAAGGAGCGTCCCGCGCTGCGGTGGATGTAGGCGCTTTTTATGCGCGTGGCACCAGTGGCAGGTCTCCCTTAGCAGCAAGGCAGGCTGGGACCTGGATTCCCCACAACGGTGTCCGGAGTTGGCAAGGTGCGTCCTGCGCCGCGGTGGATGTAGGCGCTTTTTATGCGCGTGGCACCAGTGGCAGGGCTCCATTAGCAGCAAGGCAGGCTGGGACCTGGAGTCCCCACAACGGTGTCCGGAGCTGGCAAGGGGCGTCCCGCGCCGCGGTGGATGTAGGCGCTTTTTATGCACGTGGCACCAGTGGCAGGTCTCCCTTAGCAGCAAGGCAGGCTGGGACCTGGAGTCCCCACAACAGTGTCCGGAGCTGGCAAGGCGCGTCCCGCGCCGCGGTGGATGTAGGCGCTTTTTATGTGCGTGGCACCAGTGGCAGGTCTCCCTTAGCAGCAAGGCAGGCTGGGACCTGGAGTCCCCACAACGGTGTCTGGAGCAGGCAAGGCGCGTCCTGCGCCGCGGTGGATGTAGGCGCTTTTTATGCGCGTGGCACCAGTGGCAGTTCTCCCTTAGCAGCAAGGCAGGCTGGGGCCTGGAGTCCCCACACCGGTGTCCGGAGCTGGCAAGGCGCGTCCCGCGCCGCGGTGGATGTAGGCGCTTTCTATGCGCGTGGCACCTGTGGCAGGGCTCCCTTAGCAGCAAGGCAGGCTGGGACCTGGAGTCCCCACAACGGTGTCCGGAGCTGGCAAGGCATTGTTATATTATCAAAATGCTAATTCAAGCTGTCTCTATAGATCCACATTAGGTAGCTTGTTTGTGATCGGGCTCTTCAAAAACAAGGCTTCTATCAATTAATTTCTCATATTGCAGAAAGCCTCACCACTAGCTTCTTACTTTTCCCTTTAGAAAGTTAAAGCTTTCCTATATCACAGTTTCAATGAGTTTTCTTCCCTCTTTATTTTTCTCTTTTGCTTTCTAATGGCATCATATGAAACCTGCTGAACCTCACTGAAGATGAAGTGTTTCCAAATCCGGGTAATATCATATGCTTGGCAGTACATAGCAGTACCATGGTTAGTTTAAATAATCCAACATTTTGTTTCCCATGGTTCTTACTCTACATTTGGGAACTCATGAACGTGAGGAGAAATCAAAACACAATAGGGTGCAGTGAGCAAAATGGCTCAATCCATCGTCCTTGTGCCCACATGTTTCTGCCCAATTTAATTGCCTATATAGGTCAAGGGCATTCTTCAGGGCTGTGGATCCCTAAATATATGGCCTAATCACCATTAAGAACTATACAAGATTAATTAGGACCAGAGTGGTTCCTTTCAGGACTGTGTTTTAAATCACCCTAAGTAAGGGGATACCTGCCATCCAGTCTAGGGAGGGATAATGTTCTCTGTAGTCACACATTCATCAAGAGGCCCCTCGTCTGGTGCTCCTACGCGAAATCCTTGCCCAGCCGTGACTCTTCTTCCCTCATGTCCTTTCTCTTTAGCTATCTAATGGCATCATATGAAACCTGCTGGACCTCACTCAAGATGGAGTGTTTCCACATCTGGTTAATACTATATGCTTGGCAGTACATTCCAGTACCATGGTTTGTTTAAATAATCCAACATGTTGTTTCCCGTGGGTCTTACTCTACATTAGGGAACTCATGAATGTGATGAGAAATCCCTTTCTTTTGACCAAGACAAGTAGGCATTTATGCTACTTAAATGCAGTAGTTGTATTGGATAGTAATTTTTTAAAAGCCTATTTAAGTATTTACATCCATTTTCTAAACCTTTGAGATGTTGTAACATGGGCTAATTATTTGTTTGAAACAATAATAATGGAAGTCAGAATCATGCAGAGATACGGTTTGAATAGATCACTAAAGGTAATCTTTCAATGTTTTGTTTCATGTTGGCATAACCATGTAGCTCTTTAGGAATTACGATTAAGTTGTATATTTACTTGGATATTTTTTCTAAATTGCACTTCTTCCCCCCTTCTATTTGCACTATTTCTGATCAGTTTGACTGATCTAATATCTTAGGGGGATATTCTCAAGGATTTAGCCCCGAGTTAGCAGCACTTTATCGCAGCGAAAGTGGCAATAGATGTATCGCCCTATTCACAAGCTGGTGCTAACAGACGATATCGCCAGTTTTCCTGCAATAGCAACCGCAAAAAACATCGCCACGGATGACACCGGCAACTAACTCTAATGAGATGCAGAGTAGGCGTTCCCGTGGAAAAAGCCACGCTAACACCACTTTGCAATATTATCAACGACCAGCCAGATCGGCGATAAGATCCTAAAACAGGCGATAAGGTGCGTTAGCAGCAGGGATTTAACACCTGCTCATACCTGGTTTTAAGTCGGATGACAACCTGCACAATAAAAGGGAGCGCAGGCTAGAGCCAACCCTGAAGAACAACAGATGCCATGGAGCTACTGATAATGCAGCTCGGAGCCCCAAGAGGGCCCAACACCCACCGCCACCACCCCCAGGCCCACCACCATCTTCCGCATCCTCACCCACATTGCCCACAGGCTGATGGTACCAACACAGCAGACAAACAACATCCCTCCGCAGACAAAGCTGCTGGCTGTGCTGCACCTGTTGGCCCCTGGGACTTTCCAACCAACAACTGCCAGAGTCAGAGGAGTTTCACAGCCATCCTTATCCAAGTTCCTCACACCTGTCTTGGATGCCATCATCGGCTTGGTACACCAGCACCTTTACTTCCCACACACTGCGCAGGAACAGCTGGAGACCAAGCAAGGGAACTAGCCATGGCTGGCTTCACACACGTGTTGGGGGTAATCGACTGCACACATGTACTCCTCGTGCCCCCTGCCGCCACTGCACACAATTACCTCAACAGGTAGCACACGCATTCCATCAATGTGCAGGCAATAGTGGACCACCGGGGACTCTTCACCAATGTCGTCGCCAACTACCCAGGCAGTGTGCATGATTCCCTCATCTCCCAACAGTCTATCATCAACCAGCGCTTTGAGTCTGGCATCTATGCAAATGCAATGCTCGTCGGTAAGTACCAACTGAACACACCACACACTTCAACTCCACCAACATACAACTCACAACTCTGGGAATGCACACGTTACAAAATCACATACAACATGACAAACAACATGCCCACATACCAGACACGACAACACAACTTCCTGTGGTAACCTGGGCTAGCCATGTACACAATCCATCAGCAGCATGGCACCTCAGCCACACAATAGCAGAATTTGGGGAGATGTGGGAACCAGACATGTGCAAAGGAGGCAAGTGACCCATGAATGAGAATGTACACAATGCCAAGTGTGTCATGGATGTGCTGGACAGACTTGAGTATGCAGACCACAAACATTTCCATGGCAACAAACACTGCTGGTTTTGGAGTGTAGTGTCTGCCAGGGCAGCGCCTCTCACCCCGCCACGAGGCCGACGCTGTGAGCAGTGGTGCCTTCTATCTTGTGCGCCTGCTGCACCCCAGGCCGCTGGTCCCCAGACCCGTCTTGACTGCCCCTGCGCACCCAGGCCTCACTGCTCACCTGCCGACACCGGCGTGTGTCAAAGAGGGCCCACCACATGCCTGTGCAAGCTCCACGCCCAATGCCCGTGACCTTGGCAGCCTCCTCAGACCATCGCTGGCCTCCGTGACACAGGCCCCCAGCACTCCTTTCTCGTTGACGTATCCACCGCTGCCTCCGGCCTACACTGCGGTCAAGTAGGTCACACATTTGGAACTGAGTCTTGATTTTTTAATGGCCGAGTTCATATCATTGTAAGCAAGGAGAGGAGTAAGAGGAAGACGCGGTTCAGTCCGGAGGCAAAAAGGATCATCGTTATGGAGGTGATCGAACACTACCAACAACTGCTCTGGTGCCACTAACTCTGTGCATTGAAAGCAAACCACACATGTGGCTGTGGGCCCCTGCTGACCGCTGCTTCCGGGCTACACTGCGGTCAAGTAGGTCACACATTTGGAACTGAGTCTTGATTTTTTTATGGCAGAGTTTATATCATTGTACAGGCCTCATCGCAGACTGAATACCTTTCAGCTCTCATGCCACTATCTCTGTGCCCCGAAATTCATGGACACTCTCTGGTTGAACTTTAGTGGCGTCTGAGTCTATGGCCTTGAGGTTGTCTTCATCATCATGTAGCTGATACTGACTTGGTGTTAAAAATGAGTCTGTAGCATTCATCTCCTCCATATTGCCTGTTTCTGCTTGGTTATGCCCTCTGCATCATGCCCTGGAAGAACACCTTCCACTGTCCCCCGAAACACTACGCGGAATTCAGCTCCGACATCGACGAGGACCCACTCAGCTCTGGTGGCCCTACCTCAGTGCATCGCAAGTCAGCATCGCGGTGTGCCTGTGCAGGCTGCAGTGCATCCAGGGTCACTAACTTTGTGCAGCTCAAGTCATGGACCCTGTTTGATTGAATATTGGATGGCCTCTGATTCGATGGCCTGGGGATCATCAACGCCATGTGTCTGTGGCCCTGCGCTGACCGCTGCCGCTGGCCTCAACTGTGGTCCACCAGGGCTCACACATCAAATTAAGTCCTGACCTGCCCGTACGACGCATTTTCGCTTGCTGCACACGCCACCACTGCCAGGACCACCTCCAACCAACAACTGCCAGAGTCAAAAGAGTCTTACAGCCAGACTATCAGAGTTGCTCACACCTGTCTTGGATGCCATCATCAGCTTGATACCCTGCTCAGCTCTTCAGGTGCCACTAACTCAGTGCACCACAACTCATGGACCCTTTCTGCAGTGGGGAAGACCTGGGACGATGATGAGGAAGATGAGGCAGATGTAACACACTCCAATGCAGCTGTTGCAGGAATATCCCGAAGGGACATAATCCTAGACAATTTCTTCACATGAGCACGCTCAGCTCTGGTGTCCCTACCTCAGTGCACTGCAACTCACAGAACCTTCTGATTGAATATTGGGTGACCTCTGTACTTGCTCCGGCTACCACCATGATGCTTCGCAGTTATTTATGGTATGTTGGTGTTTTCTGTTTCCACTTTAATAGTAATCACTGTTCAAGTTGTTGCCAGCACCAACCACTCCCTGAGGGCTGGCTCACTCTCACCCCACACCCATCCAGCAAAGGCGTCACTGGTCAGGTGACCCTGGTAATAAAAAGTGGCCGGGCGCACGTGCCCGTAGCCAATTCAACTAACTATCAAAATGTGTCCGTGTGCTCATTACGTATACATGATGGCCCCGGGCCCTACCATATTATATTGTGCTGTGTACAGCGGACACAACCATGTCACCTCAGGCAGTGGGTAAGATCTTGGACATGTAGCTTTGTCGTCCCCCCCTTTATACGTAAGAGGAGTGGACTGGGCCGGCGTATGCAAGTCCAGAGTAGGGGTTTGAATGATTATCCCGGGGCTCTGGGCGTGGTTCAGAACTGGAAATGTGCGAATGCGTGTGTCTCTGTCGCAGTGTGGGAGTCCGTTGGGGAGTGTAAGTGGTCCCTGATGGAAATTAGACACCCACGTATGTAATCTAGTTAAGCTGCCATGAGGTCGAACGCCACCCGCACCTGTTCCGCCACCTCCTTCTGGCAGTCTGACACCTGGCCTTGGAATGCGATGTGTGCTTCAGTGAGCTGCTGCAACCGTGGTGGTGGGTGCTTCCTGCTGTGTGGTCTGTGCAGGGGGTGGGGTCTCCTCGATGCAGCTGGGCTGTCCTGCTCCTGGAGGTGTGTTTCCTAAGATGTCCATGAGCTGTTGTAGGGTGTCGGTGTCGAAGGTGTGGAGGTCTTCTTCATCATCACTGATGGGTTGTCTGGTGTGCTCTGCAGGAGGTGTTGATTGTCCCTCTGCAATGTGAAGGGGAGATGCATTTCAACATTGTGTTGACAGTAATTTAACATATTTGCTAAACTTTAGATGTGTTGACAAATTAGTAACTGGTTTGAAGATTTAACTAATTCATTTTTAACTGTATAGCCAGATACACTAATATAAAACAAATATAATTATGAAATGACCAGTTCGTTTTTCTATATCATCATGGTGAAAATATGTTTACTTTAATATTAGCCTTTATTAATCTTCATATGCAGAGAGAACATTTTTGCTCTGAATCACATGATCAACAAATTTGATATAGCTATATATTTGGATTAAATATTTGTGGACATCTTTCTTCAGCTACGTTCAATATTTTTAGTCCAACATTTTTGACACAGTTATATCAACCTGACATATTTTCATACTATGAATCACATACCTTGCAAGGAAAGAGAGGTTCCTTGTTTGGTGAGGGGCCGAGAGGAACTCTGTGAGGGAGTACACCCTCCCGTGGATTAACACTGTGTCACTATAAGTACTCCCTTGATTAACCAGTCTGCCAATAGAAGATGTGGCTAACTGGAACAGTATGCTGATGGTGGATAGATGGTATGCCCTATTTGAAGTATTTAACACCATCTATGCGTGGAGAAGGAAGCACGTCCTTTTGTTATTATATTCCCTCACACACACTAGTGGTGTCATGCCTCATCATCGGGACACCCCGACGCCTAAAATTCAGGGTGGGCTCGACCGTTTTTCAGGGAGCACTTACTGAGATCATTTTTGGCCAGGGGGATAAAGATTAAGAATCAATGTCAGACCCCAGTTTCCCTTTATTCTTGGGTCTGGCAATGATAATAAAAACAAGAAGTTAGGGGTTTCTAGGTATATTATGGTCCTAGGACCCTATTGCCAACATGTTTCTGTCCCTTGCTGCCCCATAAAGGGTGTTTGGACTTTCATCAGGGCGTGGGCCCCCTGGGAAATTAGAATAGTAAGAGAATTTCCCTATACTAATTCGCGATAAGGGCAGGTAGCTGCTCCTTATAAACGAGACACTTGTCGTCAAAACACTCCATCTGTTGGAAAGGAAAGAAGGGAGACAGGACAGACAAAGTATGTTTATGTTTATGTTTATGAGATTTATAAAGCGCTCAAATACCCATGGGTGTCTCGGCGCTAAAGTACAAACTCGTTATATCCTAATTGCCAGTTGAATAAATTAAAATATACTGGTGTTCATATCACCGTGTTCCACACATCATTATAAGTGAGAAGAAATAGAATGTGCGTGTGATTGTAGCACATCCTCTCGTACACATGCCACACTCTTTGTTGCGCGTGAATTTAAGGGTGGCAGACATTTACCGCATCCTAATTTCATACACTCCTTGGTGTGTGACTCGCTAGTATCAGTCATATCAATCAGACATACTAACATAAAAACACGAGAACACCACAAAAGTACCCATCTCTCATTCCTGTATCAAATGTAGTTCACACATTCTCATATTCATTCATTTTGTATACATTCCCGCTTACCCCAATTTAGGAGAGGATTTACCCCATGTGGGACCTCAATAAGAGGGGTAGCCCTGCAGTCAGACTCTGCAGGTCGGAAACATTCGAGAATTCCAAAAAAAGTAAATCGGAATGCACAGGTATGATTTTCCGTTAGTGGCGGCCAGGTCAATGGTGTCGAGCCCGGGAGGTAGTGGGGGAAAAGGAGGGAAGAACGCCCACCAGGACAAAGACACAATCATTATTGGTCTGTGCCTTAAACATGCCCCAAAACATACCTTTTTGTTCAGTGCAAATATTCAGACTACTCACGCCATCAAGGGTCCTGCCCCGTTTGCACACCTGTTCGGTTGAGGTTCCCACAGCTTGGAGTAGCTGCTGTGTCTGCGGTCATGACTTTTAACTGATGTACGGAGCCTCGATGGAAACCTATCCCGCCATGCTTTGAAGCCTGGGAATTGTAGTTGCGGGTGTTTCAAAGTCCCGTAATTCAACTGTTACTGAAACGCTCGGTTCTAATTGGAATTTTACTTTTTAGCTCAAGCATTGTACGTACATATGGTTAAATGGTTGGCCATACATCACTTGATACAGTTCTTCTACTAAGAAGTCAAAAAGAAACTCTCAAACTTGTTTGGCTCAAATCAGTTGACTAATAAAGTTGTATTGACACAACTAAATTTACCACCAGATAAAGTGTATATTCATGTCTGCTCTGGAGTCTCTTCTTTGTTGCTATTAATCAAACCGTGAGGCGCAGTTATAAAAATGTGAATTTAACTGTCACATAGGATGTATCTAATATTTAATCATTATCGTTTGTAAGACCTGGATATTAAATCCCTCACTCACACCATATATTGATCCTCATGTGGATATAGTATACGGACTTGGGAATCAGCCCCTAGGAATGATATTATATATTTTTATTTAATTGATTCCACGGAATGCAATCGTTCAGACCGGAGATATGAGTTTTTAATCTGTAAACCCATCTCTGTTCTCATTCTAAAAGGGTCCTGGTTACATTACCCTCTCCTATGACCTTTTCAATGACTGACCACCAGAGATCATTATCTGAATGTTTCTTCTCTACGTAGTGTGCAGTTAATCTTGTTGCTGTTATGGACCTTCTGATTGTGCTCCTGTGTTCGTTTATGCGCACTTTCACTTTTCTCCCTGTCATCCCTATGTACATCAGTTGGTATGGGCATTTTATTACATTAACCACTCTATCTGAGTTAAAATTGGTATGAGATCTTTGTTCCCACCTATGGTGCATACCCAGATCTAATTCCTTTGTATGTTCCGTGAATGCACATGCCACACAGGATCCACAGGGGTATTGGCCCATGACTTGCGGTTGATTCCACAATGTGCTTTGGTGTAGAGTTTTTGTTTTTTGTAGGTCTGTGTGAATGAGAGCGTCTCTTAAGCTTCTGTTCTTTCAGAAAGAGAACATGGGTGTCTCGAAATCCAGTTTATTAGATGTTAGCACTGGCCATTTTTAATTTATCATTTTTCTAAATCATTAGATGACGCATTGAAGGTCGTTACACATATGAGTGTATCGAGTTCCTCTTTCCGGTGTGTTTCAAGCAAAACCTCCTGAGGTGTGTTTCGAGATCGTTTTGTTGCCTTTTCTATGATTCTTTTTGGGTAGGACTGTTCTTCCAATTTCTTAGTCAAGATTTCTGCTTCAGCTTTATATTCACTGAGGTCTGCGCAATTTCTGCGTATACGTAGATTTTGCCCCACGGGTAGATTCTCTCTAAGTGCACGTGGATGGGCGCTGTTGAAATGTAGCAAGCTTTTCTTATCTGTCGGTTTTGTGTACAGGGAGCTGACAATTCCCCCATTTTTGCACTAATAGTGACATCTAGAAACGACACTTGATATTGATTCTGGGACATCGTGAATTTTAAGTGTGGATTTCGATGGTTCAACCACGTGTGAAACTGTCCCAGTGTGGTTGTATCTCCTTCCCATATAACCAGAATGTCATCTATATAGCGCCACCATTTCTTTATGTTATTTGAGAAGGGGTTGGGGGTCCATATATGTTCACCTTCAAGTTGTCCCATATACAAACACACTATGCTAGGCGCGAACGTGCTGCCCATCGATGTACCGTGGACTTGTAAGTATAGCTGGTCATCGAATCTGAAGAAATTCTCTTTTAGCGCCAGGCGCAGTAGGGTGATAATCCAACTTACTGGGGCATCCCAGGTCCAGTCTTCCTGATTTAGAATTGCTTCAATTGTCTGAATACTCTCCTCCTGTGGGATGCTCATATACAGAGATTCTACATCCAGACATGCTAGTCTGTTGCATTCTGGGTTGTATGCCTTGCTCTTATTTGTTCGTTTTATGCGTACATTTGGAGACCTCGGTTCTAATTGGATTTTACTTTTTAGCTCAAGCATTGTACGTACATATGATTAAACGGTTGACCATACATCACTTGATCCAGTTCTTCTACTAAGATGTCGAAAAGAAACTCTCAAACTTGTTTGGCTCAAATCAGTTGGCTAATAAAGTTGTATTGACACAACTAAATTTACCAACAGATAAAGTGTATATTCATGTCTGCCCTGGAGTCTCTTCTTTGTTGATATTAATCAAACCGTGAGGCGCAGTTATAAAAATGGGAATTTAACTGTCACATAAGATGTATCTAATATTTAATCATTATCGTTTGTAAGACCTGGATATTAAATCTTTCACTTACACCATATATTGAACCTCATGTGGATATAGTATACGGACTTGGGAATCAGCCCCTAGGAATGATATTATTTATTTTTATTTAATTGATTCCACGGAATGCAATCGTTCAGACCGGAGATATGAGTTTTTAATCTTGCGGTTGATTCCAAAATGTGCTTTGGTGTAGAGTTGGTGTAGGTGTAAAAACCGAGTGAAGACCATACACATACATCTCTATGGTTGAAATCTCATTTCTTTCCATCTGCGTCTATGATGCCTCGAGAAGTGTTGGCCTTCGAAGACAGTGTGACGAAAGAGGTTGAAGAACTATCCATTAAACGAGACGTGTACGATAATCTGAGCAGAAATGAGATAGAGGCTCTGAAAACCCTAAGCATAAGGACAGATATCACAATCAAGCCAGCAGATAAAGGTGGGGCAACCGTGATACAGAGCACCACAGCCTACCGCACTGCGTGTCTAGATCTATTGGCAGACACTAAGTTCTACAAACCTCTAACCAGAGACCCTACAATGCGCCTCAGAAAGGCCATAAGTTCAATAACAACTGAAGCACTGAATCAGGAATGGATAAACAAAAAAGAACATGCATTTCTCAATTGTGAAGACTCCAAAACACCGGTCTTTTACACTATACCCAAAATACACAAGGGCAAGAATCCTCCTCCAGGGAGACCAATCGTATCTGGTATTGGGTCCCTGTTTGAACCCTTATCTAAATACACTGACTGGTTCCTCCACCCTCTGATCACACGTATCAGATCCTATATACAGGATACAAAACATCTTCTCAATACCCTTCAAGACGTGGCATACAAGCCAGAAGGCACAGACCAATAATGATTGTGTTTTTGTCCTGGTGGGTGTTCTTCCCTCCTTTTCCCCCACTACCTCCCGGGCTCGACACCATTGACCTGGCCACCACTAACGGAAAATCATACCCGTGCATTCGGATTTACTTTTTTTGCAATTCTCAAATGTTTTCGACCTGCAGAGTTTTTATGTTAGTATGTCCGATTGATATGACTGATACTAGCAAGTCACGCACCAAGGAGTGTATGAAATTAGAATGCGGTAAATGACCGCCACCCTTGAATTCACGCACTACAAAGAGTGTGGCATGTGTACGAGAGGATGTGCTACAATCACGCGCACATTCTATTTCTTCTCACTTATAATGATGTGTGGAACACGGGGATATGAACACCAGTATATTTTAATTTATTCAACTGGTAATTAGAATATAACGAGTTTGTACTTTGTCTGTCTTGTCTCCCCTCTTTCCTTTCCAACAGTTGGAGTGATTTTGACGACAAGTGTCTCGTTTATAAGGAGCAGCTACCTGCCCTTATCGCAAATTAGTATAGGGAAATTCTCTTACTATTCTAATTTCCCAGGGGACCCACGCCCTGAAGAAAGTCCAAGCACCCTTTATGGGGCAGCAAGGGACAGAAACATGTTGGCAATAGGGTCCTAGGACCATAATATCCCTAGAAACCCCTAACTTCTTGTTTTTATTATCAGTGCCAGACCCAAGAATAAAGGGAAACTGGGGTCTGACATTGATTCTTAACCTTTATCCCCCTGGCCACAAACGATCTCAGTAAGTGCTCCCTGAAAAACGGTCGAGCCCACCCTGACTTTTAGGCGTCGGGGTGTCCCGATGATGACGCATGACACCACTAGGGTGTGTGAGGGAATATAATAACAAAAGGACGTGCTTCCTTCCCCACGCATAGGTGGTGTTAAATACTTCAAATAGGGCATACCATCTATCCACCATCAGCATACTGTTCCAGTTAGCCACATCTTCTATTGGCAGACTGGTTAATCAAGGGAGTACTTATAGTGACACAATATTTTCATACTACACATTATGTGGTTCGCAGTTCAGATAATTAGATACTTTTAATTTGAATAACTTTTGGAAATCTTCTTGAAGATAATTTTGTTGTCATTGCATATTTCATAAGCCCTGAGTAAGCTACTTTCTGATGAGAAACACATTTTGACTGTTTTTGTTTTTATAGTGTAAAGATTTGTATGAATATAGTAATAACATTTTGGAATTCTATTCAAATTCATGTCACAATAAAAAGATAAATTGAAGATTTCAAGTGAATTGGTGCCTTCTTACATTAATAGTACTTATGTTACAACTAAAAAGTGTTTACATCATTATTACGGTGCCACTTGGACTATTCTGTACATCACTGAAGTAGTCATATGGAAAAACATGCCTGGGTCTCAGTACGTTACCTGGTTGATTGTTACAAAATTTCAAACCGACCTCAGATATATATTGTGTCTATATTTGGAAGCTGAATCTGATGTATTGCTTGATGAATGGCTGATGAATGGATAGTGGATGGATTGTGAATTGTGGCTGAATGTGTCAACCTAAATCCGTGGATGTATCTCCTGTCTTAGGGCCTCATTAAGAGTTTGGCGGTGCTGGAGCAGGACTGCCCGCTCCTGCACTGCCAAACCAATGGTTGAACCGCCCGCTAGATTAGGAGTTTTCTTCTGTTTGATAGGCGGTTCTTTGGCATTCCCACAGTAGTGCCTATGAAATAGCCACTCCAATGGGAGTGTCAAAATCAGTACCTGCACAGTATGGACCTCTGCAGTCCATGCTGTGCAGGTACTGGGTTGCATGCACAAATGGGGGCACAACATGTGCCCCCCCTGCATGCACCCCTTTGTTTCCTCTCTGCCACGGTTTTGCCATGGAAACCATTGCAGAGAGGAAACTTGTAATATGCTTGGTAAGACATGCATATTGCGGCCTCAAGACCGCAGTGCTACCGCCAGGGATCTGGCCCTGGTAGTAACAGGGTGGTCGGAAGTGCCCCCCACGAGTCTGGGGGTCCTTGAACCGCCAGACTAGTAACGAGGCCCTTAATGTCTGTCACTGCGCCTTTTTGACTGTGAAAGGTTTTGTCATGAAGGTGTCAGTAGCCATAGCAAATACTGATAATAGGGCAGAGTTAGTACATGAACCAGTATAGATTGTCAAATTGTTGCTAATGGCAGAGCTTATGCAGCTGCTGCTAGGCAGAGAAAAACAATTTGTGAGTCCAGTGCGCATGCGAGTGTACAGTTCCACTGTAAATTCTTATCGCATCTATGGAATACAATCCTTAATTCTATTTGTCTTCTGGGTAAAAAGCTGCTTGTTGGGATTAGGTGAAATACCTTGAAATAGTATTGAACATCTCTGTGGGCAAGGCATGTGGAATCACTGAAGGGACTTAATGTTAGCAGAGGTTAATCATCAGAAAATTAACAGGTATAGGATCCAGACCACGGTTGGATCAATCTTAAAATTTTATACAGAAAACAAGATCTTATAAAACACCACATGCTGATGTCGTTGAGGAACTATTTTGATTTTCGCACTTGAGAAAAAATGCAAGAGGGTCTTTCCCATGCACAGGAGGATGCCCATCTGAGGCAGTACAGAACTAGGAGGCACATTTACTACTAATTCATGCAACGCGACACAGCAAGGGAACTTGTTGCACAGTATTGCATGAAAGGCAGAGAGCAGAAATGCTAATATAGTTACATAGATATGGAGCGTTTCTGCATGCTGCCTAGTACCAATGCAGGCACCCTTACACCATGCTGCAAGGTTTAGGTTCACTCTCTCCCCGCAGCTCTTGCCTCCAGACCCCGACCTCCTTCTTGGGAGGTACGAGGCTGCTGCCCGCTCCTTTCTTTTCTTAATCTTTCCCTGTTGTGCCACTGCTATTGTGCCCATCTGTGTCTTGCTCCAATTCCACCACGGTTTTTATTTTCTCGTGCCTGCCTGTTCCTTTTGCCTTTCGCCGCTGCTGCCCCTGTGGCCCCCCCCCCCCCGGAATGCCCCCCTGGAATTCCCCCGCTCCCGCATCCCAGCCTCTCCTCCCTCC
The DNA here is from genome assembly GCF_964204655.1 of Triturus cristatus. Taxonomy (NCBI): domain Eukaryota; kingdom Metazoa; phylum Chordata; class Amphibia; order Caudata; family Salamandridae; genus Triturus; species Triturus cristatus. The sequence goes on along the minus strand of NC_140587.1, from coordinate 942,423,041 downwards.
CACCTACTTGATGGCCGCTGCTGCGCGGTCGTGCTGACTGCGCACCATAGGCAATCCCGTCTGTGTCCGTCTGGGACCCGACCGCAGCCAGCGCCAGGAACCCTGGACCTCCCACTACCCATCGCTACGACCCCACCACCCTTCTTACACTCAACCCTGGAAGACTTAGAGAATGCTAACAGGCCTCGCCGAACATGACCCACGGCCAGTTCTCCTGCCTCCACTGCCGCCAGACCCTCTCCGCCATCCTGGACTCCAACACCGCCGATGCCAGCACCGGCGACACCCTAAAATGCATCCTCCTCAACGTACGCTCCGTACACAAACACGCCATGGAAATCAGGAACCTACTTGACTCTCTCTCGCCCGACATTGCCTTCTTCACAGAGACCTGGAGCAATGCATCCTCCGCCCCCGACATCAGTACCGCCATCACAGATGGATACAAGATCCAGAGAAAAGACCGCCCCAACCACCCAGGAGGGGGCCTAACCATCCCCACAAGAGCACCCTCCGCCTCACCACCTCCAGCGAAACCTTCTCCTCCGCCGAACACTTCTAGATCCAGACCACCCACAAAGCCACACTCCAAAGAACCCTTGTCTACAGACCCCCGGCGCCTGATCACCCTTCGCCACAGCCATCACTGCCTTCATCGCACCCTACGTCATCACCTCAACAAACTACAAACTCATTGGAGACCTGAACTTCTACCTCGACAACCCCAGTGACCCCAACTCCACTATCCTTTGTGACAACCTCGCCAGCATCGGACATAAACAACTCGTCAACACATCGACCCACAGAGCAGGACACACACTCGACCCCATCTTCGCGTCAGGTAACAGCATTCAATTCAGCCACACAACGCAGCCGCCATGGACTGACCACCACTGCATACACTTCACCATCAACAAACCCAAGGCACCCAAACCAGCCCCACGCCTACCACAGAGGAACTGGAGCAAGGTTACCAATGAGCAACTTAACTCCACCCTCACCCTAGGGCACCCGACGCAAACAACGCAGCCAGAGAATTCCACACCTGGATCTCCAACTGTGCAGACGAGCTCGCCCCACTACACATCCCCGACAGCCAACGCCACAGGAAAGCCCCCTGGCTCACCACCACTCTCCAAGAAGCCAGACGCACCTGCAGACGCCTGGAGAAGAACTGGAGAAACACAAAGACAACCGAAAACCACACCACCTACAAGGACGCCATGATGGACTACCACAACCAGATCAGAGCCACCAAGATGAACTTCATTCACAACACAATCCTGGCCAACTCCACCAACCCCAAGGAACTTTTTAGTGTCATTCAAGAATTCACCAACCCACGCAGTGAAGCCACAGACATCACCCCATCCCAAGACCGCAGCGACAAGTTCATCAACCGTCCACCAGGCACCACAGACGCCCCCCCCCCGCCCCCGAGAAACACCAGCCAGCCCACCATCTCCAACTGGACACCAATCACAGCTGAAGACACCGCCTCAACCATGAAAAGCATCCACTCGGGTACCTTCACTGCCCCCTGCCCCCTCACATCTACCACAAAGCTGCAGGCGCCATCGCACCCGAATTACAACACACCATCAACACCACCTTCAAAACAGGCACCTTCCCAGGAAGACTAGAAGTGCGCAGAAGTCAGACCCCCTGCTCAAGAAACCCACAGCTGACCCCACCTACCTCAAGAACTATCGGCCCATCTCGCTCCTCCCCTTCGCAGCCAAAATTGCAGATAAAACAGTCAACAGGAAACTGACACAATTCACTGAAGAAAAAGCCGTCCTCGACCCGTCCCAATCCGGATTTCAAAGCAACCACAGCACAAAGACCGCCTACTCGCCACCACAGATGACATCTGCACCCTCCTGGACCAAGGCCACTCTGCAGCCCTCATCCTACTCGACCTATCAACGGCCTTCGACACCGTCTCCCACCGCACACTAGTCGCCAGACTACACGACGCAGGCATACAAGAAACAGCCCAGGAATGGATCCGATCATTCCTCATCGGAAGAAGCCAAAGGATCAGACTCCCACCCTTCCTCTCCGACCCCACGAAAATCACCTGTGGAGTCCCACGGGGTTCATCCCTGAGTCCCACCCTCTTCAACATCTACATGGCCCCCCTCGCAGCCATCGTCTGACAACATGGCCTCAACATCATATCCTACGCCGACGACACCCAGCTCATCCTCTCCCTCACCAAAGACCCCACCTCTGCCAAACTCAACTTCCAGAAAGGAATGCAAGACGTCGCAGTCTGGATGACCAACAGCTGCCTCAAGCTCAACGCCAAGAAGACAGAAGTCCTCGTCCTCTGTACCACCCCTTCTGCATTGGACAGCACCTGGTGGCCGACTGCCCTCGGAAGCCCACCTGCCCCGTCAGACCACGCCAATAACCTTGGCATCATACTCAATTCATCACTCAACATTAACCTACAGGTCAACGCTGTCACCACCAGCTGCTTCAACACACTCCGCATCCTCCGCAAGACCTTCAAGTGGATCCTCCCTGAGTCAAGGAAGACAGTCACCCACACACTCATCACCAGCAGACTGGACTATGGAGACGCACTCTACACCAGCATCAACACGTCCCTACTTCACAAACTCCAGACAATACAGAACACCGCCGCCAGACTCATCCTCAGCATCCCCCAACACGAACACATCAGCCAACACCTACGAAGTCTCCACTGGCTCCCCATGGAGAAAAGAGTCACTTTCAAAATCCTCACTCACGCCTACAAATGCCAACACAACAACGGACCCAAATGCCTCAACGACAGAATCAACTTCCACGTACCCAAAAGAAACCTCCGATCTTCCAATCTCGCACTGGCCGAAACCCAGCGCATCCACAGAGCCAGAGCAGGTGGAAGATTATTCTCTCACATTGCAGCAAAGACTTGGAACAAGCTACTGGTAGACATCAGACGCCCCTGAACACCTTCAGGAAGAACATCAAGACCTGGCTCTTCGGCTAAACAGATCTGCGGACCCCCCCTCAGTGCCTTGAGACCCTCACGGGTGAGTAGCGTGCTTACAATTCCCTGATTGATTGATTGATTGAAGGTTACCTGTGTTACAGGCAGGATTGTTTTTGTGGAGGAAGGAATACCTTGAAGCAGTTAATGAGAGACAATTTTTACTAAAACATTTTCAATGAGCATGCAGTTAGTGGACCACCTTTTTAATAGACATGATTAATAAGTCACATAAATCAACAGGTACATTCCATATTTCTTCATAGTCTTTGTTAGACCTGTCATCCTTCGGAAGGTCTTCCCCAAACCTTTTCCCTAAGTGTCTCCTCTTTTTGCTGTATCTTTTTGTTGGCCATGGGACTCTGAGCAATTCGCCACTGCTGGCCAGTGCTAAAGTGCATTTGCTTCTCCCCTAAACATGGTGACATTGGTGTATACCCAATTAACATATTTAATTTACTTGTAAGTGCCTTGTAAAGTGGTATATAATATACCCAGGGCTGTAACCTAGATGCTACTAGTGGGTCTGAAGCACTGATTGTGCCGCCCACACCAGTAGCCTTTCAAACCGGTCTCAGGCCTGCCATTGCAAGGCCTGTGTGTGCAGTTTACTGCCACTTAGAGTTGCCATTTAAAAGCACTTGACAAGCCTTAAACTCCCCTTTTATTACACATTAGTCATCCCTAAGGTAGGCACTAGGTAACCTTAAGGGCAGGGTGCTGTATAAGTAAAAGGTAGAACATGTACATTTGAGTTTCCCATGTCCTGGTAGTGACAAACACCCAAATTCATGTTTCACTACTGTGAGGCCCACACCTCTCAGAGGCTATCATTGGGAATTCCTTAACACACTTTTAAGCTGTAAATCTTGATCAGAAATCAGTAGCTACATCATGTTTTATATCTTTAGAATGGTAGTGACAAATCCTCATTATTGGTAAAGTTGGATTGAACATTACTATTTTAGAAATGCCACTTTTGGAAAGTGGACATTTCTCTGCTCTTACAGCTCTGTGTGCCTGTAGCCTGTCTCCAATACACGTCTGGGGTGGGTGACAGCTACACTTTGTGTATTCCCTCTAGACAGCCACAAACACAGGAAGGGTGGGTGTGACAGATCACGCCTGCATTCATCTGCATTCTGGTCGCTCTTCCTGGGTATGAAGAGAAGGGGGAGCTGGCGCTTAAACCTGAATAGGCAGTGTCCTGTTTCCCATACAAAGGGCTGATTATGCCCTACAGATCCTATGCAGCCAGGGCAGGAAAGAAAGCGGGACCTGTGCACGTCAAGGTCCGGAGCACTTCAAGGACCTGCTTTGAAGTTACCCCCACTTCAAAGAAACAACTGGGTATAAGTACTGGGCCTTTAACCCTAACAAGACAGTATAATCAATCAATCAATCAGACGATATTTGTAAGTGCTGCTTATCACCCACGAGGGGTATCCAGGCACTGTGCTGCAGATTCAGTCGAAGAGCTAGGTCTTGAGTCCCTTCCTGAAGTGGGTGCATGAGGGTGACGTGCGGAGTTGGAAGGGAAGGTTGTTCCAGTACTTAGTGGTGAGGAGGAAAAAGGAGCATCCTCCAGTGCGGTTGTGGCAGATTTGTGGTACCTGTGCCAGGGCTAGGTGAGCAGAGCAAAGGTTCCTGGGAGGTAGGTAGAAATTCAGGCCGTGGTTCATGTAGGCCATCCTTGGTTGTGGAGGGCTTTGTAAGCGTGGGTCAGGAGCTAGTATTGCCAACTCTTCTGGATGGGGAGCCAGTGGAGTTCTTTCAGGTGTACCCTGTGTCTGTGAAGAAGTCTGCCAGGAGTAAAGAATGCTGTCCTCCAAGGATTGCCACTCTGCTTGACTTCTGCTCTGGAAGAACCAATATTTTACTTTGCTGTGCTGCCCTGCTGCCTGCTGATCTCTGCCCTACTGAGGACAAGGGCAGGACCCATCTCACTTGAACCCAGAGAGACTCCAAAGGCTTGCTGGCTTACCCACTGTTCTGAAGTCTCAGGGTCATCAATGACTTCTTTCAACCCTGCAACAGCACCTGGATTCTGGCATCTGCGAGCCCTGCCCTGTCAAGTGGTGCCAATCCTGTCCTGGGCCTTTGAAAGGGGACTTCTGTTGTACAAAACCTTTAAAATCAACGCAGTGATGACTTTACACCGATTGGAACCAACGCATTGCCCTTCGACGCGGACGCAGCTGCCAATCGACGACGTCTCTTTGACTGACTCTGTGGCTTGACGATGATGGACAGCGTGGTTCGACGATGCCACAGCGTCTGCATCATAAAGGGGATCATTGACAAAGCCTTCTTTGCCTGCCCAGATTGCAACTGACACATCGAGTCTTCAAGGTCGACGCTTTGTCCATCCAAGGTACATTTTCAGCTGGACATGCGTGAATCCTGTACCCGGCCTGCCCTCTATCACGGTCGGCCTGAACTTCGGATTAACCATGGTCCCGCGCCACCTCAAGTAACACCTAAGCACCAGATGCTTCTAAACACTACTGTTTGATGTATACTTATTGGACTTTTGTCATTTTGGTCTTGTTTTACTCACAAAAACATAATCTATTTTGCTAACTTTGTGTGGAGTATTTTGGGGGTGTTTTCATTGTGTTTCTGTGTGTGTGTGTGTGAGTGTGTGTGTGTTGCACAAATACTTTACACATTACCTCTTTAGGTAAGCCTGACAGATCTGTGCCAAGCTACCAGAGGGTGAGCACAGGTTATCTTTAGCCTGCATCTAGCTTACCCTGACTAGAGTGGTGGTTCCTGCTTGTACAGAGTGGATATTCTGACAACCAGACGCCTCAGTTCTAACAGTCTTTCTGGTTCTCACTCCTCAAGGTTTTTTTCCCATTATAAGCAGTTTTTCAAAGTGATGACCCAATGTTACAGTTCATATTTAATATTCCCCATTTTATGCATTGAAGACTATTAAGCAGTAAATAGAGAAATCAGATATTTTTCAAAAAAAGTAAATTCCTGAAGTTTCTATCATATGATCATAATGTTTATGTAATGGTATGTTAGGAGTTTATCAGCGCGCAAATGCCAAAAAGATGTCCTGGAGCTGAGACAGACAACAGCTACAATATTAATACATACCTAAATCCCACAATTTACAAAAATAAAGTCAGGTCAACCCATAATATTCCCATAGGGAAGAATGATTTCAAGCTGTACATCCTTGGGGCATATTTACAACAGAATAGCAAAGCGCAGCATTACGCTAAAAATGCTAACACCATGCTTCGCCATTCTGAAACTGTAGGGATGCACTGTATTCACAAGAATGCGGTTCCCCCTTGCGTTTTCCCTAGCGCTTACGCTAAATATAGCTGTCTAGCACTAATGCAGGCACCTTTGAACCATAGTGCAAGGGTGTCTGCTTTGGGGGGAATGATTGTGTATGTGCAGGAAGGGATCACTGACAAAATATCGAGAAGGAGAATATCGACCTACCAAAATATCAAGGAAAAAATATAGAATGCCAAAATATCGAATCCCTATCTCCAAACAGGTAAGTACAAAAATATAGAATCCAAAATATCGTTGTAAAAAATTTAGTTGGTCAAAATATAGAATTTTTTACATGTCTTAAAAGTAATGTAAAATTAAGGAAATAATACATATAATTAACTAAAACATACTTAAAAATACTTAAATCACTTTAAAATTAATAAATAATTAATGTAAGTAAAAAAAAAATGTATACATATATATTAACGTAATATTAATTAAAAATATTCAATATTTTTTGCGTAGGATAGCGGGCTGGTAAAATGTACTATTACCACTCCAGTAAGTGCAATAGTAGGGAAAGCGTTGGATAGCGTGGGGGTAAAAATTACTATTCCCACTCCAGAGAGTGCAACAATAGGGAAAGCATTGGATAGAGTAGGGGTAAAAATTACTATTCCCACTCCAGAGAGTGCAACAGTACGGAAAGCGTTCGATAGCGTAGGGGTAAAAATTACTATTCCCACTCCAGAGAGTGCAACAGTAGGGAAAGCGTTGGATAGCGTAGGGGTAAAAATTACTATTCCCACTCCAGAGAGTGCAACAGTAGGGAAAGCGTTGGATAGCGGGAGGGTAAAATTTACTATTCCCACTCCAGTGAGTGCAACTGTAGGGAAAGCGTTGGATGGCATAGGGGTAAAAATTACTATTCCCACTCCAAAGAGTGCAACAGTAGGGAAAGCGTTGGATAGCGTAGGGGTAACAATTATTATTCCCACTCCAGTGAGTGCAATAGTAGGGAAAGCGTTGGATAGCGTAGGGGTAAAAATTACTATTCCCACTCCAGTGAGTGCAATAGTAGGGAAAATAATAATTTTATATTTTATTGAAAATAAATTAATTATTAATGCCAAAAAAAAGTATTCAAATGAATTACCAATCACATAATATTTAATAATTAACTAATTATAAATACCAATTTTTTTTAAATTAATTACCTATTAATAATTAATTAACAACCAATTAATTTTCAATACCCAAAATTAATAAATACAAATAATACCAATTATTAATTAATTAATAATAAATTAATTATCAATATACAAAAAATATTTCAATAATTAATTATTTACAATTTAATTACTTCCCACCATATTCTCCTATGAACCCACAACCCGCTACAAATATTAAATTAATAAAATTAACATAATTATCAATTAAACAATTAATACAAATGAATTACCAATTAATACAAATTATTTACAAATTAATAATTAAACAACCAATTAATTTTCAATACCAATTAATAATTACCTAATAACAATTAAATTACTTCCCACCCTATTCCCCTATAAACCCACAACCCGCTACAGAAGTAAAACGCAAAATTAAATTAAAAGTAATTAATAATTCCTAAAAATTATTATTTAATGTACTATAATTAAATTACTTCCCACCCTAATCCCCTATAAACCTACAACCCGCTACGGAATAAAATTACACAAAAATTAAATAACATAAAATTAATTACTTTAAAAATATTCAAACATACATTCCAAAATTAATACATACTTTTAACACATATACTAACACTTAAAACACTATAAAAAAATTCGATATTTTTAACAACTATATTATGACTGTCGATATTACTTACTTCTATATTATTTAAATCGATATTTCTTACCTGATTTTCGATATTCTTCACCACTATATTTTGGCAATTCGATATTCTGTCCATTCTATTAAAAACTCGATATTCTGTCCAGTCGATATTTTTTATTTGATATTATGTCTGTTTACCGCAGGAAGGTATCCCTTCCTGCACATAAACAATCCAGAATACCGATTTGAAACTCCTATCTGTGCTGCACTGTGCAGCATACATAGAAGTTGCAAATCGTCTTTTTTTTAAAGATTGTTTATGTGAAGGAAGGGACACCTTCATCCACATACACAATCATTTATGGTGATTTGCTTTGTCTATATGTGCTGCATAATGTGGCACACGTAGAAAAAGCAAAAACGTGGAGGAATTAAAGCATTTCTCATTTTGCCATGTTAAGACCAGGTTTTCCCTAGTCTTCATTAGGGCACTGCTTCCTATTTTCACCACCCTTGAAAATAGGGAGCAGCGTCAAAATCAATGGGTGTTGCAGCGGAATGCCCACCGCAAGACCCATTGCCCACCCCTTTCATGCTAAGTTTAGCGTGAAAGGGGGCCTTATTTACAAGGCAGCATTAAGCTATGTGAAGTGGCTTAACTCTCCTTGTAAATAGGGCAAAGGACTTAATGTCACAGGAACGTCACAAAAAGTGACCTTCCTGTGGCGTTAAGCCCTTGTCAATATTCCCCCATGTTTTTAAAGGCTTTGTAAAATGCAAATGAAAAATCCTTTATAAAATGTAAATGAAAAGTGGATTTCCGCAAGGTAATGGCAGGATGTTCCATACCCTTGACACCACCACCGAAAAAGCCCTTCGTCCTAGGCAAGCACAGGGAAATTTGGGAACTGTGAGAAAAAAGGAATCCATAGAGCTAAGGCACCTCTTTGGAATGTACATCCAATTAATCCATTTAATCCGTGATTTTAATGTAGAGGGATGGGTGTTGCAATATTGATCTATTAATCTGATAGAGTACAACACAATGCATTTCAGACAGAAAATGAGACAAAAATAAGTGTAAACTAACAATTTCTATCATGAAACCAACACTAGAAATGAAAAGAGATCATGTAAATGTCACAAGTATTGGACTCTCCTAAAAAATGTTTTAGCCTTCAAAAATTCAGATAACTCCCACCTCAATGTCTTCCAATCCCACTCCCCTAGAAGATCCATAGTGCTAACAACCAATAAAAACAAGTCAAGCATGAAAGAAGCACTTCCTTGCTTGACACGAGAAGAACAAAACTTTTAGAAAAGAAAGTGTATCAAACAGAGGCAGATATATCAAAAATGCACTTTGTTTTAAAAAATAAAGGTATTGATGATCTGTATAACATTGTGTGAGTCGTGATTATATTTTTCAACATATTCCAAAGTTTGCTATCTTCTACGAAATCAGACTTAGGGGTCGATTAAGAGTTTGGCAGTCCAACCGAGTCCGCAGCCTCCAGGACACCACAGCGCAGGTGGTCTCATGCATGCCATATTATGAGTTGTGATGTCTGAAAGCCCAATGGGGGGAAGGCGCTGTTGCTGCTGGGACCATGGCAGACTGCAATGTTGGCGTTGCATCCTCCAACGTTACTGAGCGTATTGCGACTACACATTCGTACTGGTGGTCTCTCAGCAGCAGTTACCGAATAGCGGTAGACCACCGAGGTATGCATGCAACAAACCACCAAAACAGTGACCATTGGGTGGATTAAAAAACTGCACAGCTGATGTGCTCTTGCCAAGTGGACACGCCTGCAAATCACAATATAAAATACACCCCATCCCTGACCCCGATCCTTTGCTTCCCACCTGCAGAACAGAAGATAGGAGACACTGTTGTAACCCAAGGAAGCCCCCTTTTAGCTTCTCACAATATAGCACTCTCCACCACCTGTAATTTTATTTTTGCACATTTTTACCAATATCACTTGTTTGTTTTTCCTTTAGTATAGTCACTCAGATTTTTTTTTTAGAATACCTGGCCCCAAAAACCCACGGTTCACTGAGGTTGAGTTGGCAGTCATGGTGGGTGAAATCATCAGAGAAGAAACCCACATTTTTGATTTCATAAGTCCAGCATACTCCTCTCAGTAAGAAAACTGAATTGTGGGACAGGATAGTCAACAGAGTGAATGTTGTTGGTATCATGCTGTGCACACAGCTGGAAATTAGGAGGAGGTGGACAGATCTCAGGTTGAGGGTGCGAACCCGGTACAACAACCAACAACTTGAGGCCCAGAGGACTGGTGGTGGCCCTCCCAGCTACCCCATTTCAATTCTTTTCCTGGGAGGCGAAGGTCTTGGACATCCTGCCTTCTGAGGGCTTTAGAGGAATAGCTGGGAGAGTGGACTCTGGTAAGTTACACTTCAGTAACTGTCACAATACCACAATGTCCTGTTTGCTCTCAACTCTGCTTTTGCTATTGTGTTGTCTATCTGCTTTCCTAACATGTAATGCTCAAAGTATCAGAGATGTTGGTTTGTCTGTGTCAATGTGCATTGTTGCATAAAAGAGCACATGTATTAAACTCCATGACATGCCACATGTTGGAGTGGTGTCTGTAAATAGATCACCACAAAAATATCATACCGGGTCCCATGATAAATGCGGATATGTAAACGTGTGGTCCATCACTAACCGTTTGTCAAGTGTTGGTAAAGTGAGACTGAAGTGACTACAAATGCCATGAGGCCCTGTGACTGTAACTCTAACCATGGTTTTAGACACTTTTGCCCCTTCTCACTTGTCTGCCATGTTACAACTGATGTTCACTCATAAAGCAGGTTACCGTTTGTCAAGGGTTGGTAAGTTGAGATAGAAAAGCTACCACTGCTACCATGAGGCCCTGTGACTGGAACTCTAACCAAGATGCTAGACTCCTTTTCCTCCTTCTCACTAGTCTGCCATGTCACGACTGATGTTCATTCATCATGCTGGCTACCATTGGTCAAGTGTTGGTAAGTTGAGATAGATTGCACTACAACTATCATGAGGCCCTGTGACTGGACTTCTAACCAAGATGCTATACTAATGTTGCCCATTCTCACTTGTCTGCCATGTTACAACTGATGTTCACTCATCATGCAGGTTACCATTTGTCAAGTGTTGGTAAGTTGAGATAGATTGCGCTACAACTACCATGAAGCCCTCTGACCAGAACTCTAACCAAGATTCTGGACTTCTGTTGCCCCATCTCGCTTGTCTGCATTGTCAAAACTGATGTTCACTCATCATGGACTGTACAATGTACATACATTGCTTTACTCAAATATATGTCTGAAGACTTTGCTTCATGGTGTCCTGGTCTTATCAACTGAAACTATTGATGGCATGAGTGACACCATCCCAACTGTGTATCCCCAATATATGTAAGCCATGAAGGAAAGTCAGCTGATTAGCAGTGGAAGGTGACTCGTTGACTCTACACTCATCCCATGATGAACAATGCTAAATATACAACTAGGCCTTGGAATGGTCATATACACGTTACAACAACAATGTGTTGTTCTCAGTGTTTTGGAGATGTCATGTCTATCCCTAAAGCCAAAATGCCACTTATCAGCACATCTAATGACCTGATAAAATCTTCTACATGTATTGAATGTCTTCAAATGGCCAGTAACAAACTTCAACTCCACGCAACTAGATGATAATACTAATCTCTATCTATTTTGTTTCATTCTAGGTCCCTATTTACTTTGACACAATCATTGTGGATATAGATACCTCATTTCCACCAGTAACAATGTTCTCTATTTCTCAACAGGTCGAGCGGCCACAGTACCTGCCCAGAGGTTTCACACCGAACAGAGTTCCGTTCCACACCAAGATGAAGCCATCAGTGATGACAACACTCCTGGAGATGTGGACGTGGATGACTGTCCTGGCCCATCTGGTCAGCCTGGGCAGATGGCAAGAGCGGGGCTCACTGTGCCTACAACAATACTTCACCCTAGCTGCAACAACACAGCCACCCCCTGCACCCTCATCCTGTGTCACTAGCACAGTCCTATGCCCCCAAGTCCTGGATTCTGAGGATGCTATCACCATAGCAGTCACTGAGGAACCAGCACCCAGTGGGAGGGTGCAGCCTGGGCCAAGGGCACAGGCCCGTGGGGCTATGGGTCATAGGAGGGTAACTGTGGGCCAGCAGAGTGAGCCCATTGGGGCCACGGACATCCAAGTTGGCATTACCCATGTCCTGGGAGTCTACCAGGACTCTCAAGGTGTGATGGGCCAGATACTTACCAAAATCCGGAAAATAATGAAGCAGCTGAAGAGGAACACATACCAGGAGGTTGCTGGCATAGACACAGAGGTGGCTGACATCACCACCAAAATAGCCTCCCTGGTTAGGGTGCTGCGGGACATCAACACCACCCTCTACAGGGCTTTTCCACCTGCATCTACCCCACCCTGTGGTCAAAGTCCATCTAGGCCATCAACCTCTGCCACAGCCACAGAAAGGGAGGCCCTGTCAGAGGAGGACACGCCTGCAGAGACCCCAGTTTCAGCAGCTGCAGATCCCCCTCTGGCAAAAAGAGGGGGCATCCATGCAAAGATCCAGGAGGTGGGGATGGCAAGACACCCACCACCGCCAGTAAGATACCTCAACCCTAATTTCCTTCTATATGTGTGCAACACATGCACTTTGTGGACTATTACTGCCCACTTTTCCATATCTGAAGGAAGTAGCATGTTGGACTTTGGACTCCAGACAATTTGGACTCTACAACAATGGTTTCATCAACCATGACAGAAGACTTCACTTTTGGTTTTCACTGTGTCATGTATCATTGTTCACTTCATTAAATACACAGCACCAAATTATTGTCTCCTGTTGTAATTCTCACATATAACAATGTAAATGTACTGCCATGGGAACTTTGCAATGTCAAAATTAGGTACTTCGGAAGCATGGATATGTTGTATGTAAACAATGTTCAACTCAGGGTCACTACCATGTCACAACAACACGTACATACAAGTTACTTAAGAATGATCAGCACACACAATTGTGTACTTGGTCAGCTGCAAGACGTGTAATGCGCCTGATTATCGGTTGCGTTACACGTCATGATGCTGACCAAGTACACGATTAGAACCTAAAATAGGCTTGGAAACACACGTTCTGAGAAATCCATGTCTACCCAGATGAGAGGGATGATGTGAGATCTAATAAATTCAGCGACAACAAGTGTACAGTGTTTGCCAAATATAAATACAGGCTTTGGAGTGATGATATGACTTCTTAATTGAACAAGGATCCTTGGACATGAATGAACAAGGCGTCTGTGGTCATTAGGCGTTAGCAACACACTAAGCCCTGAAGAAGTCACTCGTAAAGAGACAAAACGTGTTGGATACATTAAGAAAGTCTGTTTTAAGAACTTTGAGTAAAGAAGTTCCTTTGGAAAAAGAAATACACATGAATGAAGTTTATGCATCCTGTGATTCGATTGGTATACATTATGGTGCCGATTCCGATCCGTTAAAAATAATTTGCGTACGACCCGTATCCGTATTTTTTTACGTACGAGTCGTACAAGTACCGTACAAACTGCCAAGTACGATTCGTCCGTGAAAAATAACTACGAATAGCGTCGGGAAAAGTCTACGAGAGTGCGTCGGAAAGTTTGTACGTCCGAATATCGTCGGGAAAAGTGTACGAGAGTGAGCCGGACATTTTTACTCGCAAATCGCAAAACACAAGTCCGAGCGCGCAAGTATGATCCCGACCGTCCGTCCGAATACACAATCGCTCGTAAAATGGCCCGTACCGAGCCAACGCAGTAGCACACATGTACACGGGTAAACTTATGCCCGTGTACGAGCTGTACAGCCCCCCCACCCCAAATATGTCAGCACCGTACACCACCCTGTCCGCACTGTACCCCAGCCCCGCACCTGTACGCGCTGTACCTCCATGTACTCGCCGTCCCCCCCTGTACGCGCATCACCCCCGCAGGTACGTGCCGTACCCCAGGGCCGCACGTGTACGCACCGTACCCCCACCGCATGTACGCGCCTTACCCCCCCATGTACGTGCCGTACCTCCGCATGTACGCGCCGTACCCCAGGGCCGAACCTGTATGCACCGTACCCCCACCGCATGTACGCACCCTCCCCCCATGTACGCGCCCTCCCCCATGTACGCGCCTTACCCCCATGTACGCGCCGTACCTCCGCATGTACGTGACGTAACCCAGGGCCGCACGTGTACGCACCGTAGCCCCACCGCATGTGCGCGCCACACTCCAACACCGTACCCCAGCACCCTCACCCAGCATCGCGTATGTACGGATCGTACCTACGCGAAAAAGACTCTTACAGAACCAGGACACTGTAAAACAGCACAAGGAGGGTAAAATCGACTCGCACAACACCACAAAACACGTCTACATGACAAAATACATCTCAATGACTGACCTGGCACATCCAAACAGGCAAGCAGAGGCCCCAAATCACAACCACCTCTTATAACACACCCACCAAAATTCAAACACAGCCACACCCAAAAATGGACCAATAAAAAGGGCCCACACACACAACCCATGAGCCTTTGCACCAGACCCACTGCTGCCAGACCCCACTGAGAAACAACTCCACATTACTCATACCTCCACTACACCTTCACTCACACACCTTCACACAACCTCCTCCACAAACATCCCCCTCTTCACATTCACACACACACCGTCACATTCACAAGCACACACCCACAACCATCCACACCCACACCCACACCCCACACCATGCCCACAGACAAGAATCCAAAGTTCACAACGGCGGAGCTGGACCTCCTTGTCAACGAAGTCATCAGAGTCGAGCCACAGCTGTTTGGAACATTGGTCAGACAGACTAGCATTGCTGAAAAATCTGCCATGTGGCAGAGGATTGTCGATAAGGTGAATGCTGTTACGCCCATCTGAAGGGTGTGAGTGTTTGATTGGTTCTGATGCTCCGTCCATCACCACCCCCATTTGTACCGCTTTGTTCGCCATAAGTTGGCAGGGTATGCTCAGACGTGAGTCCCTTGCTCACTTTGCCACTGGATTCAAGCAAGCCTGGCTGAAGACGGCTGAAATGCCAGAAACCGGTCCTAGGAAGCTTGTTTCCGGTCCAGGGAAGGCATGGTTTGGCAGTTCGGGCTGGACAGTTCCCATGAGGCACAGGGTCAGGCTGATTTGCATATGGCCATGTCTGAACTAGGGTGGCAGAGTGGGCTAAAGAACGGTGATGGATCAAACCCAGATCTGTTGACTGGGTGTGAGTGTTTGATTGGTTCTGATGCTCCGTCCATCACCACCCCCATTTGTACCGCTTTGTTCGCCATAAGTTGGCAGGGTATGCTCAGACGTGAGTCCCTTGCTCACTTTGCCACTGGATTCAAGCAAGCCTGGCTGAAGACGGCTGAAATGCCAGAAACCGGTCCTAGGAAGCTTGTTTCCGGTCCAGGGAAGGCATGGTTTGGCAGTTCGGGCTGGACAGTTCCCATGAGGCACAGGGTCAGGCTGATTTGCATATGGCCATGTCTGAACTGGGGTGGCAGAGTGGGCTAAAGAAGGGTGATGGATCAAACCCAGATCTGTTGACTGGGTGTGAGTGTTTGATTGGTTCTGATGCTCCGTCCATCACCACCCCCATTTGTACCGCATCTGAAGGACCAGGCATGAATGCCAAGCCAGGTGGTACGATCTGCGCAGGGCGGTCAAGAGGAAAATGAACGAAGAGTATGCCCAGAGTAACATCACTGGAGGTGGGCCGCCCCGCAGACCCGTACACTACCATCCCTGGGAGGAGAAGGTGATGGCCCTGCTACCGCCGGTGGGAGTACACGGAGTCGAAGGAGTCGCAGAGCCTGGTAAGTACACAAACAACTTACGTAACATGGGGGCAATGGGGTCCACACCACATATACACCAAATGCACGCAACTTCCCCCAAGCACTCACCGCACACAACCACACTCAAAAACCACGCTCATGCTACTAACGTCTCCATGCACCCTTCACAAATCAAGGCAAGGCCATGTCCAAGGCTACAACAACCACAAACACAAGACTGGATGTCCGGGAGGCTGGGAGGGTGGGCCCCACACAACACATAGTGAAAATGAGACGCAGACAACAATGCCCTCATCCCATGTGGCATAGGTACATACCCATGCACAATGCACAGGGACTGGCAAAGTACTGACAAGGTAGCTGACACTTGGCCCTGCTGTATGCAGCACAAGGCCCTCCTTGGACCACTGTACACTCAAATACCAACTCCACAAGCACAGGTATCTAGCACAGGAACTCACACTCACTGTCATGCCAGCATGCACCATGAGGGGACAGACACATCACCTGGGAGACCCAATGACAACTCACACTACACACAACAGCAGGCCCGGTCACAACCCCCCCCCCTAACACAAGCACACACCCCCGGGGCAGGCAACGGATTTACACACTCCCACAATGGACATGTGACACAACTAGACCAATCCAGAGCCAAATAAGCATCAGAGCCAACAATCTACAGGTCAAACACTCAGGAGAACATCCTAATCTGTCCCCCGCAACATACCCATCCCCAAGTGGACATTGAGAGGAATGCTAGGCACATCCAACTACCTGGAGGAACTGTGTCAACTTGAATATGTATGAAACATAGATGCCGCATGAAACACCACTAACATTGTCTCTCTCTCACACACAGGGCAACGTTGACGATCTCCCCCCAACACTGGGGGGGAAGAATCACAGTCCCAGGCTCTGCGTGAAGATGATACCACCGGCAGCGACGACTCTCACCACTCCGTGGATGACCCCGACCAACCTGGACCCTCTGGTGCCCAAGTCCCTGCAGCACCTGCTTCAGGTACATCTGTGCCAACCACCAACCCCATTCCTGCCACATCCCAGGACACACCCAGGAGCCCTGCTCGCACTGAACAACAGAGCCAGTCTGACCAGGAGGGGCAAGGTTCTCCGGGCACCCAGGAGGAGGCAGGCAACCCTGCAAATGCCATCCCTCAGGGGTCCCGTAGACCCGATGTGCCCACAAGGGCAGGCCAGGCTCAAGTGGGCAGGGGTGGTGGGAGTGGAGGCAGGCGGAGGCGCGAACCTGACCAGCCAGCTCAGGATACCGGTATGTCACACATACGCAACATCCTGGACTCATACCGGCGTGACACCAGAGGCATCAACCAGGTCATGTCCAGACTTTCCGAGATGCAGGGGACCCTCGATGAGATTAAGAACCTGCAGGTCGAGCATCATGCCAGTCATCAACAACACCAAGGACGGATGGAGGCAAGACTGGCTGAGCTCCTGGCGGTGCACAGGGACATGAGCCAATCACTCCGTCAGATCGCCCAAAGCATGGGCAACCCTCCCTGTGCCACCAGGCGTAGACCAGCACCAGACACAGGGAGGGAGAAGGAGGAGGAGGATTCGTCTGACGGAGCGTCCCCAGCATCGTCAAGGCCTGCATCTGAGGGTCCCCGGAGGAAGGTGGGTCGTCCACGGAAAAGACCGTGAGAGTCAGCGGACCATCCACATCTCCCAGGTCACCTGGCCTGGCACCTGGCCCTCTGGCGCAACAGCAGCACCTCATCCAATGACATTCTCTGCCACATGGACTTGCTGGTCACAGTCTGACCAATGATGACCAACACTGTGCCCTGGACTCTGATGACTTCCAATGCCAAGGATACCATCTCCCCCTGTGAACTTTGGATTCTATTCCCTCGGTAGAGCACCTAATTGCATCTACCAAACCACTTACCCCACCGCAAATAAATATATCACTTTGGACATGAGACGTTCCTGTCATTTTGCATTATTCAACGACATATGTGTGTGGAAATGTCAAACTATGCCTGAGTGTTGAACTAACTCCAGCCATCCATACCCTGGGATCAGAGTCTAGTACAGGACACACATGGGTCACAAGGTATCATTCAATGTAGGCATGGAGCACAACACTCACCTGTGATGGCCTCTGGCTGCTGAGGGGGTGCTTGCTAAACTGTGCGGAGAGACCTATTTGGGAGATTATCATCAAGGCGTAGAGGTCATGGCTCATGTGGAGGTTCCCGGGGAGGGAGTCCCAGGTATGTGTGGCCAGGTGGGAGAACAATGTCCTGTATGCTGGAGTACGGTGGATGTGAAGAACGGTGGCCAGGGCAAGGTTGGATGCATGGAGATGGCCCAACGGGATCTAGGATGACAGACGTACAAGGTTGGTTGGAGTCGGGGTTGTGGACTGCCTCCTGAGTGTGGGTGGGGAGTGTGGAGGTCATCCTGCAGCAGACAGTGATCCATTGCAGCTATCTATGGTGGACGGTGAGGTGGCTGGGGCGCAGGGTGTTGAATCTGAGGTGTGCAGATGCACCCTGGAAGTGGACCAGTTTCCTGGGAGTTTGGATGTACTTGCTCCGTAGAGGGCAGGGCAGTATTTGACACGGATGTTGTCATGGACCTGGGGGATGGTCTGTCTTTTCTTGGAGTGGATCTATCTGTGGATCATGTGCATAATGCAGAGGGCGTTGCAGCATGAGGTACAGATGGTGTGGACTAGCATGGCATATGTGAGCGAGCCAAACATGACGCACACCATCTTGTGTGTGTGGCCACTGGGTGCTTGTGCAGGGCTCTTGCGGGTGGGACACAGGCACTTGACCCAGCTGGAAGGGGACAATCCTCAGATGATCACCTCAGTCCTGTACAAGTCCAGCCTCAGGTGGCTCGTGTTCAGCCATTCATCAATGGATCTCATGCATACTTTAATGATGGAACTGCCAATGTCTGTGTCTTTGTTGAGGGTGAGGAGCACCTGGCTGGCAATGGCATACGAGCTGATGATGAGGTGCTGTGCGCATGTGATGGTGGAGAGGGGGGTCCTGGACACTCTGTAGATTGACATGCTGAGAGATGATACCTGTGCCATGTCCCAGACGATGACACCATACTGCATGCTGAAGCCTTGAGTCCCACTCCCATGCCCTTGCTGGGCTACAGAGCCTGTGGGGAGTATTAGGGACGTGACCTGGTTGGTGTGACAGGGCCTGGAAGGCGGGGCAGCGCAGTGTATGCAGTTGGAGTTGCACACTCAGCATGCAAAGGTGTCGTGTGTGTGCCCAGGGTATGTCTGACAGCAGGCGTTAGACGTGCGGATGGACATAGCTCGGAGTGTGGCTGATACATCAGACTGTAGTGTGATGTGGGTTATGCAAGGACAGGATGGTGGTGCAATGTGCACCTTGCATGTGCTGATGGTCCAGCCTTTGGCACCGCGTGGCGGCAACAGTGGCATAGACAAGCTGAGGACAGCCAAATGAATGGGTGGAGGGAGGGAGTGAGGAGCATCTTGGAGGCGTGTGTGTTGCCAAATCTGGATACTCTGTGGGCCCTTGCTGCAGGGGCCGCAGCAGCAGGCGGCATCTCCTTGCAAAATGACAAAATTTGCACAAATAGACTAGGATGTCAAAAGGACAACTGCAACAGGCGCATGTGTAAAGTAAGGAGTGTCCAGTGTCACATGGCACACCCAGAGACAATGCATGCACAATCACCAAAGAAGCATGACACCGGATCAGGAAACTGGAGGCCGACCTGCACACAGGAGACACACCCTCAGCAGCTGTTGATGGCCCATTGTGTGGACCAACATGCCAAAAAACATACACGACCGTGTACTTCATGCCCAATAGGGAGCCTAATCCATGAGCAACTGCATGCATGTTGCTAAACTACAGATGGACTCCTATGCATAATCTTCCACAACTATGCCAGATATGCCGCATGCAAAGTGGCAAGAGACCTGCATTGACAGAGATGAGGCACCTTGGAGTGTGACGAATACCTTTATTACTCAGCCTCACACTAAGGGAAATGCATCAATTGGAACAGACTCAGAGGTCATTTGGCTGACCATGTGTGACCTACACTGGACACCCCCTTCAACACACAGATGTGGTAAATCCTACTGAGCTGGCACACAAGTGAAGGGGTTGAGCCTAACACCCCTTGCTGCACACGGAGAGTCTACAATTCCCCATTGAGCCTCATATGGGGATGTCCTACACTATGTCCACCATTAGCATCCCGTATGTTCCTGAGGGACGTTATACACACATTGATGCCTTCATCAGAATCCACAATCCATTACAGATGACTGTCAGGAAGGGTGACTATCAATTCATGGGAGCCATGCAACACGTCATGTGGCCCATGGTGAGTCGACATGTATGCATGGCATCACAACATGCACAGGAGCAGTCCCCACATATCACAAACACGTACCACCCACAAAATGCCTTGCTGCACTCCTTACCCCAAATGACTTTTCACCATGTCTGTGCATGTAACTCTGATCCAGCACATGTTGCAATACTCATGAGGAATAGCAGGAGGGCAATGATGACATGAGCAGACGACAGCCGCAAGAACCTGTGGAGGCCAGACACACAACAAGTCAGCGAAGAGCTAGTAATCCTCAGACATGTACATGTACTCTACAGGAATGATGATGTCACCATACCCTTAATAAATTTAGTGTCCCAGCTAATATGTGTGGAATGACATCATCACTTGAATGACACATCAGAACACACCTCCAAGTCACTTAGCACACAGTCAGCTCGACACACCCATTGCAACACATGCCACACAAGGCTCAAAGCGTGCACACTCAGACACAGGGACTCACCATCATGAGAAGAAGTTGCGGATAAGCTGACTCCGGATGTCCTCATCCCCATCCTCATCCTCATCCTCACTTGCCCCGTGCCCGAGCCCTTCATCCTCCACGGGTGGATGATCCTGCTCATCCGGATCAAGGATGAGTGGCACAGCCTTCTCCACTGCCATGTTGTGCAGCATGCAGCACACAATGAAGATTTTGCAGACCTTCACTGGGGCATATGGGAGGGCGCCGCCGGTCTTGTGGAGGCACCGGAATCTGCTCTTCAGGAGTCCAAACATCCTCTCAATCACACGCCTCGTCTGCCCATGGGTGTCATTGTACCGGTGTTCTGCGGCTGTTCTGGGGTTGCGGAGAGGCGTCATCAGCCATGGCATGTTGGGATAGCCAGAGTACCCTACATGGAAACATCATGTGAAGAAGTGGGTCAGGAGATGCCGTAAGATACAAAGATAGCGCTGAACACAGGACTAACAGAGTATACCCACCAACAAGACATGCTCGTTCCGCGTGCAGCTGCAGCATAATTTCTGGCACCCTGCTACGCCTCATGATGTATGCATTGTGTGCGGACCCTGGAAAATGGGAACAGACATGGGAATCAGCATGTTAGCAAGACACACCACAAGGGCATTAATGGAGAGGTAATGTTTTCTGTTTCTATAGGCTACCTCCTGTGCCTGTGGTGGTACCAAAGCCACATGTGTCCCATCAATGGCCCCAATTACATGAGGCATCCCTCCCAGGGCATAGAACTCACCCTTGACACCTGTCAACTGCTCACGAGTGGGAAAATGGATGAATTCATCCAGGTGCACCAACATGGCTTCTATAACATCATGCAGGAAATGGCTGAACATTATCTGGGACATGCCACCGACATCAGCTATGGTCAATTGAAACGTACCGGTGGCAAAAAAATTTAGGGCTGCCATCACCTTCATCTTGGGGGTCAGGGATGTAGGATATCTGTGTTGTGGTTGGAGGTGTGGTGCAAGCCGGCGGGTCAAGTCCTCTATCAACTCTTGCGAGAAGCGGTATCTGCGTATGCAGTCATGTTCACACATGGCATCCAGGTCTGGCATTCGTCTGGGGAGAGGCGGTGCCCTGCAGAGATTTGGAAGGAATAACGAAGAGTGAGTACATTACCACACCAATGTCACTGAGGTGAGCACGTGTTCAACAGCTAATACACATCTGCTTAATACAGAGTCTGTGCTGTGCAATACATCCAGGACACGTGGGCCAGCCAGGTGATACTCCTACGAAGAGCCAGCCACAATAGTTGCATGGCAATGTTGACGTGACATGCCATTAAAATAGCTGTGGGCCAGTGTAAGTGACAAGCCAGACACATTAAATGAGTGACAGACATCCACATATCAGCATTGGAAGGATGTCATCTCATACAGACAGCTGGCGGGAGTCTAGACGCACAGATCACATGTCATCTGGAAAAGGACAGATAACACACATTTCCATGAAGGGGTACATGTCAAAAACTGATGACACAGACATTGAGAGAACGCAGATATTGCCTCATGTCAGGAAGTCATCTTCGAACCATCATGACACATGTAACGCTGGGAGTCACATGTCAGGTGTAATTATCCGTGTACCTGGCATCAGGGGACAGTTGCAGGTGTTGCTGACTGTGCCATACCAGTGATGCAGTGCTTGACACGTGTGTCGTACATGCACACATGTGCAAAGTGTGAAGGGGAAGTGTGCCACGTAGTGCACCATCACACATGACATGTGTAAACAGCTCATCACACATCTATTGTGCCACAACATGAGGAGACATGTGCCACATCACTGCTTGACACACCTAGGCCCTGCACATGAAGGACTGCACTGACAATGACTTGATGTACAGCCTTGTGTGAGTCTGACACCTCCATTCCTTTCGTGTGCGCCTCCTATCACCAGTGTAAGCTGTGAAACGCAGTACACACGCTCTGAGGGCGTGTGTAGGGCCCGTACTCACGCGTGAGTACCTGCCGTACACGCGTGTGTACGTGCCTATCACTATAGTTGGGGGAACCGTAACGCCTAGTGATACGGCACGTACTCACGTGTGTACGGGCTGTACACGCGTGAGTACGTGACTATCACTATATTTGGGGGTACCGTAGGGCCTAGTGATACGGCACGTACTCACGCATGTATGGGCCGTACACGCGTGAGTACGTGCCTATCACTATAGTCGTGTTACTGTAGGTCTGAGTGATACGGCACGTACTCACGCGTGTACGGCCCGTACACGCGTGAGTACGTGCCGTATCACTAGGCCCTACGGTACCCCCAACTATAGTGATAGTCAGCTATTTGTATCAGATCACACTTTCAAAAGAACTTCTGAGTGCTGTGCTAGTGGCATGGTAAGTGACATCACTGATGACATCACTGATGACATCTCAAATTACATCACTGATGACATCACTGATGACATCATCCAGTGAATGTGTGTTTTTCTGAAAATTACATATGTTTTATATATGTATATCTCAAGGTCGATGGAAGAATAAATGGGTATATAAGTGTCTAAATGGATGATTTGTTTTTGAAAAATTGATTGTATAACTGACTGATTAAGTGTATCTTAGTGAATACATGGCTTAGTGAGTAATGTTTAAATATGTAAATATCTGTATCAGTCTCTCACTTTGTGTATAAGTGGCTGCATAAGTTGGTGAGTAGCTACATGAGTGTCTATATAGGTTATTAGTTGGTTTTTTGAGTATCAGTATGAGTGTCTGAGTATCTGTATGGTTCGGTGGGGGGTATTACGTAGTGCATAGGTGCATGAATGAGTGACTCACTGTTTGTATGTGTTGAAGACAGCATGTGTGCAGGACTGTATGGGTGGATAAGTGTGTGCATGGGTGTGTTAGTGAGCGAATGACTGTCTCAATAGTGTCTTTATGAGTAACTTCATATGTTTTAAACTAGTATATGTGACTATTGGTGTATATAAGTGAGTATATGTGAGAGTGAGAGATTGAAAGAGTTCCTGTATGAATAAGTATGTGTTTCTATAAGTGATTGTTTAAAAGACTAAGTATGTGTAAGTTTCTGTAGAAGTAAGTGTGGTGGTGTGTGTATAACTATATATGCAAGTAAATGGATGTTTGATTCTTTATTAGCATGAGTGACTATGTGTGTGAGTAACTCTATGGATGAGTGGCGTTGTGTAACAGGATGTATAGGTGTATGAGTACATATGATGAGTGAGTACATGTATGAGTGACTGTATAGGACTGTTGGTGAATGAGTGGATGTGTATGTGGATCTTAGAATTACTGAATAGGTTGTTGTAACTGATATTGGTATGTCCATTGTTTTGAAAATTTTAGTTTCTATTTTTGAATGTGTGTATCAAAGGTTATATTGGGGGGGGAGGAGGTCTGCCACTCTATCACAAGGATGATGTCATCAGTGATGTCATTTGAGATGTCATCAGTGATGTCATGAGTGATCTCACTGACCATGCCATGAGTGATGTAATATGTGACGTCATCAGCAGTGCATTGCGGGCGCGCGAGTTATAGTTAGCTGAACTAACTATAACGGGGGAATTTCAATGGTTTTGTACGAGTGAAAAGTCCAGCTAACTATAACGCCCCTGAAACCTATGGTTTTTTCAGTGAATTTCTAAGGCTTTTTAAATGCTAATTCCTAACTATAACGTGCCTGAAACCTATGGTTTTTTCAGTGAATTTCAAAGGTTTTTTAAATGCTAATTTCTAACTATGCCTACAGAGATAGGACATGTGAAGAAAGAAGAAAAAACGCACAGAAAGAAAAAAAAGAAATGCAGAAAGAGGCAACAGAAGTCCTCAAAGACGAAGAAAAGTGCAGGAAGAAGGATAACGTGCAGAAAGAACAAACAGAAGAGCAGAAAGAAGCCTTGTTGCAAAATCATCCTGTACCCTCAACTTTTTCAGACGGATACTGGTGGTAACTGAGTCTGACTAACCAGTCCTAGAGCCAGTGCTATGTTAAAAGACACTCAGAATACAGTGAAAACACCTACATACACTAGGGAACACTATGCATTGGGGTCCCCCTGTGATCAGCATGACCTCCTCTGTACGCCCCTAGTATAAAATAGGGCAGGGGATTAAAACTACCTCTTAAAATGCGCCACAGGGCGTGTTTGCACGCATCACCTCAGGCCCCGTCCCCTCACTTCACCACTGTGGAAACACGCCCTGTGGCTGTTTTAAATTGGGAGATTAAGTCCCCTTGAATCCTGAGGGTCCCTAGGGTCCAACTAGACCACTAGGAACCTCCAGTAAGCGCCACAGAGCTGCGTTGCAGAGAGATGTAAAAAGGGGCACGGCCTAGACCACCTCTCTGCAACGCAGCGCAGTGGCGCTTACTGGAAGCACCTGGTGGCCTAGTTGGCCCCCAGGGTCCCTCAGGATTGAAGGGGAATTATTTCCCCAACTTAAAACGCGCCACAGGGCTTGTTTGCACACGTTAACTCAGGCCCCGTCCCCTCCCTTCACCACTGTGTAAACACGCCCTGTGGCCGTTTTTAGTTGGGAGATTAAGTTTATTTGAATCCTGAGGGTCCCTAGGGTCCAACTAGCCCACTAGGTACCTCCAGTAAGCGCCACAGAGCTGCGTTGCAGAGAGGTGTAATAAGTGGCACGGCCTGGACCACCTCTGCAACGCAGCTCAGTGGCGCTTACTGGAAGCACCTGGTGGGCCAATTAGCCCCCAGGGGCCCTCAGGATTGAAGGGGAATTATTTCCCCAACTTAAAATGCGCCATAGGGCGTGTTTGCACACGTCATCTCAGGCCCCGTCCCCTCCCTTCCCCACTGTGTAAACACGCCCTGTGGCTGTTTTTTAAGTTGGGAGATTAAGTCCCCTTGAATCCTGAGGATCCCTAGGGGCAAAATAGCCCACTAGGTACGTCCAGTAAGCGCCATTGCATAGAGGTGTAAAAAGGGGCACGGCCTGCACCACCTCTCTGCAACGCAGAGCAGTGGCACTTACGGGAAGCACCTGGTGGGCTAGTTGGCCCCCAGGGTCCCTCAGTATTGAAGAGGAATTATTTCCCCAACTTAAAACGCGCCACAGGGCTTGTTTGCACACGTTAACTCAGGCCCCGTCCCCTCACTTCCCCACTGTGTAAACACGCCCTGTGGGTGTTTTAAGTTGGGAGATTAAGTCCCCTTGAATCCTGAGGGTCCCTAGGGTCCAACTAGACCACTAGGAACCTCCAGTAAGCACCACAGAGCTGCGTTGCAGAGAGATGTAAAAAGGGGCACGGCCTAGACCACCTCTCTGCAACGCAGCGCAGTGGTGCTTACTGGAAGCACCTGGTGGCCTAGTTGGCCCCCAGGGTCCCTCAGGATTGAAGGGGAATTATTTCCCCAACTTAAAACGCACCACAGTGCTTGTTTGCACATGTTAACTCAGGCCACGTCCCCTCCCTTCACCACTGTGTAAACACACCCTGTGGCCGTTTTTAGTTGGGAGATTAAGTTCATTTGAATCCTGAGGGTCCCTAGGGTCCAACTAGCTCACTAGGTACCTCCAGTAAGCGCCACAGAGCTGCGTTGCAGAGAGGTGTAATAAGTGGCACGGCCTGGACCACCTCTGCAACGCAGCTCAGTGGCGCTTACTGGAAGCACCTGGTGGGCTAGTTAGCCTCAGGGGCCCTCAGGATTGAAGGGGAATTATTTCCCCAACTTAAAACGCGCCATAGGGCGTGTTTGCACACGTCACCTCAGGCCCCGTCCCCTCCCTTCCCCACTGTGTAAACACGCCCTGTGGCCGTTTTTTAAGTTGGGAGATTAAGTCCCCTTGAATCCTGAGGATCCCTCGGGGCAAAATAGCCCACTAGGTACGTCCAGTAAGCGCCATTGCAGAGAGGTGTAAAAAGGGGCACGGCCTGCACCACCTCTCTGCAACGCAGAGCAGTGGTGCTTACTGGAAGCACCTGGTAGGCTAGTTGCCCCCCAGGGTCCCTCAGGATTGAAAGGGAATTATTTCCCCAACTTAAAACGCGCCACAGGGCGTGTTTGCACACGTCACCTCAGGCCCCGTCCCCTCCCTTCACGACTGTGTAAACGCGCCCTGTGGCCGTTCTAAGTTGAGAGATTAAGTCCCCTTGAATCCTAAGGGTCCCTAGGGTCAAACTAGCCCACTAGGTACCTCCAGTAAGCGTCACAGAGCTGCGTTGCATAGAGGTGTAAAAAGGGGCGTGGCCTCAGAACACCTGTCTGCAACGCAGCTCCCTGGCGCATACTGGAGATACCTGTTGGGCTAGTTGGCCCTCAGGGACCCTCACTATTGAAGGGGAATTAATTCCCCAACTTACAACTGGCCAGGGTACGCGTTTGCAGAGTGCTGCAAGGAGGGGGCGTGGCCTCCAGCGCGATGCCGGTCTTTTATTTATATTATTTTTTTAAGAAGGAGGGCTGTGTGGCCCCCCTTCTTTTTCTAATCTACTGGCCCTGGGGACCCCATCCCCCAGGGCCTGCACCGTAATTTTTTTTGTTGAAAAAAATTATTTTGGCCCTCCCAAGGCCTTAATCGGCCCCGGGGACCCCAACCCCCGGGTCATGGCCTTTTTTTTTTTTTTTATTCTTTAGGAGGGGGCTGCATTGCCCCCCTCCTCAGGCCACTTATGGCCCCGGGGACCCCATCCCCCGGGGCCGGCCTTTGTTTTTTATTTTTTTTAAAAAATATATATTTATAGAAACACCTAGGACATGCTGGACAAACCGTATGTACCTGTCACCATGACGATTTGCGTGATATTCATTAAAAAGCGACTATGCATAGAATGAATCCACATGGAATGTATTTACACTGCTAGTGAAGCTCTGCCGTGTCTGACGCCCTACCGTGCCTAATCCCGGCGCCCTCGCCGGTGGGTACTCTCCAAGTAGACACCCTTGTTGTTTATTTATACAAACATGGGTAGCTATTGACGGGCACATTTAATATACACGCACACCAAGCCATTCAAAGGGGATTCGACAAAAATTCAACCAAACTATGCAAGAAACCCCCCTCATGGTTAATAAAACACACATCCACCGCCGGATGTGTAATACTTTTAATTTTACTCTCTGGAAAGGAGACGAACCTCACTTAAGAGTCACAGCGTGCTCCTGGCTGAGCCCAATGCTGTGTTACACCCACCAGTGCCCGCCGAGTGCCTCACACCTCTGTGTTGTATTCCAACAGCTAGTGCGTATGCTATGACACTCTCTAGCCCATGTGCACTGTAACACCACCCCGTGAATATGTCATGCCACACTTGCCTTCGCACGGGTTATATTGCCCCATCTAACGTGCCTTCCTCGATGCCTATGTTATAACGCACAGCGGTATGCCATACATATTACAATCTGGGATCCATATCTTTGTCACAGTGCATATGCAACGTTACACTCCCCAGCACATATTTTATATTACAACTTTAGAGACTAGTAAGGTTACACAACACTGCCCTGTGCATATTACACTCCAAGGCGCATATCGCATAGCACGCGCTAGTGCCTGTGCTATCTCGCGCTCTCCAATGAATCTGTCATTGCGCACAATGTATTGCATATTATATTTCACGCCCCGGTTCATCTTATATCACACTTTTTGGTGCATAGTTTATACCATATACTATATCTAGTTTTCATTTTCAATCATGCTCTCAGGACTATGTTCTATATAACACTGCGTCCACCTACCCTTTTCACGGGCATTACATTTTGCGATGGGGGTGGAGGTTCAAGGGGTGTTTCTGCCAAGTGAGCCCGTAGTCACAGTCACAAACGTCCTCTTCTTCCTGAATAAAAGTGAGATTATGCTGCATACTTGTTCATATTTTAAGTAGTTCGCACAGACACACATTTTAAAAACAATAAAGTTCCTAATACCCACCTTCTCTGAACAGTTAGCTTGCTGCCCCATCCACCTCCTCCCTATCCTCATGTTGTCTGAATCCATGGACTAGCCTCCTCCCTCCTGCCATGTATGGTCTGATGTGCTGCCACTACCCTCCATTTAGCATGATGTACCAGTCCACTCCTCCTGCCCTCCATTGCCCAATTATATGGCCCATCATTGACCTCCTGCTTAGCCTCTGTGCTTAGCTTGCTGCCCCTATTCTCCTTCCCCCTGCCCTCCGATGTCTTTGTGCATGCCCCTTCTCCATCCTTTTTGCCCACTATGTTCCATGAACCTGCCACTCCTATCTACTCTGAGTGTTCTGTTGAGCTGCCACTCCCCTCCCACCTGCCTAGCATTGTCAGATGACTGTAACCTGTCCCTGCCACCTCCACCCTGCCTGTCCACATGTCATCCCCCATCCCCTTTCTCCTGTCCTCCATGTTCCATTTTACTGCCACACCCTTCTGCCCTCCCTGATCTGTTGTGCTGCAACTGCTCCTCCTGCCTGCCCCGCACGGTCTGTTGTGAGGCCCCTTCCCCTGAACTCTCTTGTCTGTGCCCAGGTCCTGACCCTCCCTTCTATCCTCCATGGTCCTTTGTGCATGCCCCTGCACCCTCCTTCTTGCCCATCATAGCCACTGTGCTGCCACTAATCCTCCCGCTTGCCATGCATGGTCTTCTGTGCTGCCATGGCCCCTCCCACCTTCCCTGTGTGGTCAGCTAGCTGCCCCTGACCCCCTCCCACCTTCCCTCCATAGTCTGTGTGTATGCCACCATAGTCTCATTGTTGCTTTCTATGGTGTGTCTTCTTTCTAGTGCCCATCCTGCCTGACCTCCATGGTCATCTTGCTGCTCCTGCCCTGCCACCTTGCCCCCAGCCCTCTGTTTCCATGTGCAGACCCCCTATTCCCTCCCTCCTGGCATGTCTGTTCCATTGTAATGCCCCTGATCCGTCCCTCCTGCCCTTTATGGTCTGTTATGCTGCAGCTTTCTCTCCTGTCTGTCCATTATGGTCAGCTAGCTACCATTGCCTCTTTCCCATCTGTTCTCTGTTGTCCATGTGCATGGTCCTGTCCCCTCCCTATTGCTTTCTATGGATTGTTGTGCTGCACTCCCGTCCCGCATGCGCTGTGTGGTGTATTGTGCTGCTGCAAACCCTGATGCCTGCCCTGTAGGGTCAGTTTGGTGCACTTCTCCATGTCCCTCCTGTCCTCTGTTATCCGAGTACATGTCCCTACCCCAATTCCTCCTGCCTACCATGATTCAATGTACCATACTTGTGAAAATTTTGAACTTGGTAAGAGGGAGATTTTGAAAAAAAACTGGGGTATTGATTTTCCCCTTTGAGTTACATTGAAAAAGAGGAGATTGTAGACAGGAGACAGATCAAATAAAGCCCATTTGAGCTTAAAAACATTGGACGTTTCCTGGCTGTAACGGGTCTGTTGGCATGTATGGTTGTACTACCACTGCCTCTTCCTTCTG
This sequence comes from Triturus cristatus, assembly GCF_964204655.1. Classification (NCBI taxonomy): domain Eukaryota; kingdom Metazoa; phylum Chordata; class Amphibia; order Caudata; family Salamandridae; genus Triturus; species Triturus cristatus. The sequence goes on along the minus strand of NC_140587.1, from coordinate 942,392,801 downwards.
CCCACAATGGTCTATTATATTGCCACAGCCTCTCTTGCCAGTCCTGTATTGTTGGTTTGTTGCCCCTGCCCCCCTTTCCACTGCCCTCCATAGTCTGTTGTGCTGCCACTGCCCTTCCTGCCTGCCCAGTGTGGTCAAATTGTTCCCTCTGCACTCTCCTACCTGCCTTCAATTTTCAGAGTCCGTGCCCCTGGCCTCTGCCTCTCAACAGTATCCCAATGAACAACTAGATTGCTAACATTCTATATTTATTACAAAAGTGTGGAACGCCTGACGTCATCTTGATGTAATCAAAACTGTAATACCTAGAGTATTTCCTGTAGAAATTACATATATGAGAGGGTCTTATTTGCATCAAAATTATGGTTAGTGCTCTAAAAAACTAAAATGAGGACATATTTTGAGAGTTTTCAAATAGCGACAAAGAACTTTTAAATTATTTGTAATCTTTATGTTTTTTATCCAGTAGACCACTTGATTAAATGTTGCACCTAGGGGAGAGGATGTGGTGTTACTTCCAGAGCTGCAGACTTTGCAACTGGGGAACCAGGTTGGAGTTTCTGCTTCAGCTCAACGTTCTGTGATTCTGGTCAAATCACTTAATCTCCCCATGTCTACAACCAAAATGAATTTGATCTTGTGTGATGTAACCAATGCTCATGTAAAGCACTCCAATACCTGACAAGTCTGCACTATATAAAACTGCAAATACACAAAAAATAAGTGTTTTGCACACTTCTGTCATTGGGATACATGTGGGCTACATCTGGGTGATATTTGTGATGCATTTGGGCTCTTTTGTCTCTGGTGGCCATCTTGGGAGATTTATTTGTTATAACGTTTCCTAATTTCCTCATTTACTGCAGTCTCCTCAGTAGGAAATGCTTTCAGTTTTTTACTTTGATTCCACCAAGAAGGTATTCAGATATGTCACACATTTGCCATAAATTCTGAATGTTAGCACTCTAGTTGCTCATTAGATCACTGTAGTAAAGCTACTGCTCACCACGGAAGTCTGCTGCTGGTATTAAAAGGGCATGTTTCAGTCTGCATATCAGAATTTTTTAATGAAATAGAAGAGGATTTGATAAGTCACTCAAAATGTGCCCTCATTTTTCTTTCTTCAGCACTAATCATAATTTCTATGGCAAAATGAACCCCCTCATTGTGTTCCTTTGTAAATTAAATGTTTTAAGTGTTACCGCTTTATTCCAATCAAGATGGCTTCAGGTGTGCCATACTTTTGTCATAAGTAAGACTGTTAGCACTCTAGTTGTTCGTTAGAACACTCTGAGACATTCTGTCATTGGGCTATACTTGGGCTACATCTGGGTGATATTTGGGCTACATTTGGGCTCTTTTGTCTCTGGTGGCCATCTTGGGAGATTTATTTGTTATGAAGTTTCCTAATTTCCTCATTTACTGCAGTCTCCTCAGTAGGAAATACTTTCAGTTTTTTACTTTGGTTCCATCAAGAAGGCATTCAGATGTGTCACACATTTGCCATAAATTCTGAATGTTAGCACTCTAGTTGCTCATTAGATCACTGTAGTAAAGCTACTGCTCACCAGGGAAGTCTGCTGCTGGTATTCAAAGTGCATGTTTCAGTCTGCATGTCAGAATTTTTTTATGAAATAGAAGAGGATTTGAGAAGTCACTCAAAATGTGCCCTAATTTTTCTTTCTTCAGCACTAATCATAATTTCTATGGCAAAATGAACCCCCTCATTGTGTTCCTTTGTAAATTAAATGTTTTAAGTGTTACCGCTTTATTCCAATCAAGATGGCTTCAGGTGTGCCATACTTTTGTCATAAGTAAGACTGTTGGCGCTCTAGTTGTTCGTTAGAACACTCTGGGACATTCTGTCATTGGGCTATACTTGGGCTACATCTGGGTGATATTTGGGCTACATTTGGGCTCTTTTGTCTCTGGTGGCCATCTTGGGAGATTTATTTGTTATGAAGTTTCCTAATTTCCTCATTTACTGCAGTCTCCTCAGTAGGAAATACTTTCAGTTTTTTACTTTGGTTCCATCAAGAAGGCATTCAGATGTGTCACACATTTGCCATAAATTCTGAATGTTAGCACTCTAGTTGCTCATTAGATCACTGTAGTAAAGCTACTGCTCACCAGGGAAGTCTGCTGCTGGTATTCAAAGTGCATGTTTCAGTCTGCATGTCAGAATTTTTTTATGAAATAGAAGAGGATTTGAGAAGTCACTCAAAATGTGCCCTAATTTTTCTTTCTTCAGCACTAATCATAATTTCTATGGCAAAATGAACCCCCTCATTGTGTTCCTTTGTAAATTAAATGTTTTAAGTGTTACCGCTTTATTCCAATCAAGATGGCTTCAGGTGTGCCATACTTTTGTCATAAGTAAGACTGTTGGCGCTCTAGTTGTTCGTTAGAACACTCTGGGACATTCTGTCATTGGGCTATACTTGGGCTACATCTGGGTGATATTTGGGCTACATTTGGGCTCTTTTGTCTCTGGTGGCCATCTTGGGAGATTTATTTGTTATGAAGTTTCCTAATTTCCTCATTTACTGCAGTCTCCTCAGTAGGAAATAATTTCAGTTTTTTACTTTGGTTCCATCAAGAAGGCATTCAGATGTGTCACACATTTGCAATAAATTCTGAATGTTAGCACTCTAGTTGCTCATTAGATCACTGTAGTAAAGCTACTGCTCACCGGGGAAGTCTGCTGCTGGTATTCAAAGTGCATGTTTCAGTCTGCATGTCAGAATTTTTTTATGAAATAGAAGAGGATTTGAGAAGTCACTCAAAATGTGCCCTGATTTTTCTTTCTTCAGCACTAATCATAATTTCTATGGCAAAATGAACCCCCTCATTGTGTTCCTTTGTAAATTAAATGTTTTAAGTATTACCGCTTTATTCCAATCAAGATGGCTTCAGGTGTGCCATACTTTAGTCATAAGTAAGACTGTTAGCACTCTAGTTGTTCGTTAGAACACTCTGGGACATTCTGTCATTGGGCTATACTTGGGCTACATCTGGGTGATATTTGGGCTACATTTGGGCTCTTTTGTCTCTGGTGGCCATCTTGGGAGATTTATTTGTTATGAAGTTTCCTAATTTCCTCATTTATTGCAGTCTCCTCAGTAGGAAATACTTTCAGTTGTTTACTTTGGTTCCATCAAGAAGGCATTCAGATGTGTCACACATTTGCCATAAATTCTGAATGTTAGCACTCTAGTTGCTCATTAGATCACTGTAGTAAAGCTACTGCTCACCAGGGAAGTCTGCTGCTGGTATTCAAAGTGCATGTTTCAGTCTGCATGTCAGAATTTTTTTATGAAATAGAAGAGGATTTGAGAAGTCCAAATGTGCCCTAATTTTTCGTTCTGCAGCACTAATCATAATTTCTATGGCAAAATGAACCCCCTCATTTTGTTCCTTTGAAATTAAATGTTTTAAGTGTTGCCACTTTATTCCATTCAAGATGGCTTCAGGTGTGCCATACTTTTGTCATAAGTAAGACTGTTAGCGCTCTAGTTGTTCGTTACAACACTCTTGGACATTCTGTCATTGGGCTATACTTGGGCTACATCTGGGTGATATTTGGGCTACATTTGGGCTCTTTTGTCTCTGGTGGCCATTTTGGGAGACTTATTTGTTATGATGTTTCCTAATTTTCTTATTTACAACAGTCTCCTCAGTAGGAAATACTTTCAGTTTTTTACTTTGATTCCATCAAGAAGGCATTCAGATGTGTCACACATTTGCCATAAATTCAGAATGTTAGCACTCTAGTTGCTCATTAGATCACTGTAGTAAAGCTACTGCTCACCAGGGAAGTCTGCTGCTGGTATTGAAAGTGCATGTTTCAGTCTGCATGTCAGAATTTTTTTATGAAATAGAAGAGGATTTGAGAAGTCACTCAAAATGTGCCCTAATTTTTCTTTCTGCAGCACTAATCATACTTTCTATGGCAAAATGAACCCCCTAATTTTGTTCCTTTTTAAATTAAGTGTTTTAAGAGTTACCACTTTATTCCAACCAAGATGGCTTCAGGTGTGCCATACGTTTGTCATAAGTGGGACTGTTAGCGCTCTAGTTGTTCTTTAGAACACTCTGGGAAGCTGCAGTAGAACACAAAGGAATCAACTGACAGTCTCTGCCCTTGTTGGATGTACATGTTTTACTGAGAATGGCAGACTTCATTCTCACATGACTGAGAAAGATAATGTGAATTTACAGAAAATATGCTCTCAGTTTAGCTTATAGATCACCTTACAAACCTCTGTGGGAAAAGCATGAGAAAATAGTTTTCTCTCAAACATGATTCATGATATCACAGCAGAAGGCTTTTTCACATGGTAAAATCACCTTAGAACACACCACAATTCCTAAAATGAGTATGGTACCATCAACAAATGATTTATAATGTAACTAAAGTCTTAAAACCTTCTATTAACTGCAATGCTTTTTAATGAGGTGCTATTTCTGCAGATCAGAGCTTATAAATTCTCCCTACTTCCACGGATAGAGTATTTTCACAGTCACATGCACATACACTCACCATACGCTAGGGCCCATCACACTAATAATCATTCAATTACTCTATCCAAACTGAATATATGAGAGAACTCTTAAATCAATCTGCATCTAAAGTGAGGTCAATGCAACCTAATTGATTTGTCTCGAGTCATGATTTAAGCAATGAAACACATTTGAGATCTCAATAAAATGACAAAGAAATAACCACCCGACACTGTAATTCAAACAAAAGGTTATTTTATCTAAATTAGTTCAAATGAAAAGTCATTCAATAGCAAGATCATTATTCTCATAGTTACCTATTCTAGCTAAATGTCGTATTTAGGTCAGGACAGGTCTCTCAAAGTCTTCCGAGTCGCCGTCCTTTCAATCAGCATCGATCCTCTCGAGCATAAGTTCAGGAAGAAGTGGCCTTAGACCCTCTCTAGTCTAACAATATTTATACTAAAACTTACACATTAAAAGTTACAAACAAGCTCCAAACATCCGTTGAGCAGAGCGAGCAGGAAAGGATGTTGGCTCGCAACATTCAGAAAAAAACCTCCGCTCTCGAATATCTCAAAAATAAAAACACGGAAAAAGGAAGCACAAACTAAATCCGCAACATTCATGGATGCTCTTCTCCGGAATTATAGTGAAGCCACCGCAAGTTTATCAAAATGTTCATTGTGACAATTGTTCTCTTCCAAGGATGTCTGGCGATGAGCCCAGAGCTGCTGTCCTTTCGGAAACTTTTAGCTCAGACAGAGGCCGAGGTCAGGTTTTCAACCATATTCAGCGAGGCCTCTCTTCGTATTTCATCTACTCAAATGCAGGCTGTAAATGTCGGCCATCTTTCAATAGGCCAAAATGGACAATCTTAATTAAAAGAAACACAAAACAACGTTACTACATCGTATTAATGATACAGTGTTAATTCCCACTAATACCCTTATGTGTATGTAATTATCTAGCCATTTGCGACAAAAGAAGCATTAAAGCATATTATTTTAAAGCGCAAACACATAACAAATAGCACTTTAGCCACACGTATTTAATTAATCTACTCACCAACTTAGTTCACGTATTAATTAAGCCACTCAAATGCATTCCCTTTTTTTTTTTTTTTTTCTTTTTTTTTTTTTCGGCACAAGCAGATTACAATAACATAACATACATAATGAAGCCTTTAACAAGACATAAACACAACTTTAGCAAATTCTTGCATATTCATATCTAGTTGAATTAAAATACAGATACCAATCATATCCATCCCGTCAATGGCGCCCATAATTGCATACCCAGCTGCTTTCTTTTATAGCCTTTCAGTTTATATAAGGCCATTTCCATATGATACATGGCAAGAATCCTCGCCCTCCATTCCGAAAACAAAGGTGGATCCTGACTCAACCACTGTGAGGTAATACAGAGACGCAGCACTGACATACAAAGAAATAGAAAACCCTTTTGCGGTGCTGCCCGCTTATTACCTATTGTGTCAGCTTCAATACCAAACAGTATCAATCCAGCATTTAAGACCATCTGGATTGCCAAAGAAGAATTTCAAAAATATTGTATATCGCGCAAAAACGGCGCTAAGGATGGACATTCAAAAAACATATGTACTGCATCAGCTGCATATAGGCCGCAGCGGGGGCAACTATCTCCCCTTCCAGTTTTCCACTTAGCTATCTTAGCAGGGGTGTAGTATAAATCAAAAATCACCATAAAGCATTGACTCCTAAAAGACCCAGTCAACAAAATTGAATTAGCCATTTCTAGCACTTCCTGCAAATCTATGTTCAAGATCCCAAGCCTTGTTTTCCATTTTTGTTCCTGTGCTATAAGGTCGTCCTGCTGCCCCCGACTAACTTCTTGATACATCAATGCCAATTTATCCCTACGGATTATTGCCTTGACAATAGGAGTGTCCTCAAACGAACAAGTACCTTTTATAGTGGCCTTCTCTAGAAAACTCCGCAGTTGCAGATATTTGAAAAAGTCAGCTTTATCGAGACCAAATTCCTCCTTTAAAAATGCGTACGACTTGATTTGATTATTTTCGACTAAATCCCCAATATCCCGGATGCCGACAGTGCGCCACCTACGTGCGACTGAATCCTGAAAAATAACAGGCAGTGTCCCTAATAAGCCAATCGGAGTGTAGCGGTTAAAATCTACTATATTAAACAGAGAACGTACCTTTTTCCATACGTAAAACGCGGCTGATATAGTTTTAAACCGCGTTTTTTTGTAGTAACTGGGTTCAATAACCCTCACAAATAAGTATAGGGCTTCTGGGCCCAAGATTAGTTCATAAACAGAAGGAGAGGTGGCTAGGTCCCATGAAGCCCTCTCTCCAGAAATCATAACCCCCATATGCTGTAGTAATGATATATAATAATAGAGACGAAAGTTAGGGACTGACCACCCCCCACGACCATTTGGTAGATAAAGCCATCTCAGGGCCCTTCTCGCTCTTTTATAGCTCCACATAAACCGGGAGCACATCCTTTCTAAACTCATAAATATAGAGTTAGGGAACCATAGCGGGATAGCGCGGAACAGATATAGGAGTTTTGGAAAGATAAGCATTTTGATGACGTTACTTCTTCCATAAAGTGATAAATGCAGGTGGTCAAGCTTTTCCAAAGTTTTTTTAGAAGCTATGATAATAGGGTCAATATTTAGAGCGGGGATATTTTCTACTTTTGAAGAGAGTTTGATACCCAAATATACTGCCTCTTCAGTAATTTTAATATCGGATGGATATCCCTTAGCCGAGTGTAAAATCTGTGTTTTCGCTAAATTCAGTTTATAGCCAGAGAATGCTGCAAATTCCGTTGTCACAATCTCAATTCTGTTTATAGCACTGATCACATTACTTGTAATAACTGCTAGATCGTCGGCATAGGCTAAAACCTTAACTTCGTGCTGATAAGGTTTAACTGGGACGATTAGTGCATCCTGTTCAAGCTTAAATATTAGCGGCTCTATGTATAGGGCAAAAAGAAAAGGTGAACAAGGGCAGCCCTGTATAGTCCCCCTGAGCACTCTAAACTCTTCGGATTCCTCCCCTGAGATACGGACTGTAGCTGCTGAATTCCAATACATAGCCTGAATAGCCCTCAAAAAATCAGGGGGGAACCCCTTCCATGCTAAAACCGACCATAAGAAATCCCAGGAGACCCTGTCAAAGGCCTTCTCTGCGTCCAGCAGGGCCACCCCCATCTGAGATTCCGTCGCCTGCGCCCAATCTAACAAGGATATAACACGCCTTATATGATCAGTAGTCCCCCGGCCGGCTATAAAGCCATGCTGGCGCACTGAGACTAATGAGCTGATTACTCTGGCAATTCTACCAGCCAATAATTTGGAATAAATCTTGCTATCCGAGTTTATCAGAGAGATAGGTCGGTATGACCCCATCTGGAGCTCATCCTTCCCCTTCTTTTTAAACACAACAATCTTCGTTTTAGACCATGACTCCGGAGGACAGCCTACTGAAGCCTGAATGATGGTATTCAGCAGCTCTTCTCTGAGCTCCGTCCTAAACAAAATATAAAATTCCAGTGGGATTTTATCAGGGCCCATTGCTTTGCCACGCGGAAGTGAAAGAAGAGCCACCTCCACTTCTTCCCACAAAATTGATTCTGACAAACCATCTTTCTGTTCTGCTGTTAATGACGAAGAGAGAATCCCAGCTAGATAATCATCTGCCTTTTTTGTTTGATCACCAAAATATAAGCCCTCATAATATGCCTGAAAGGCCTTGCGCACCCCTTGAGGGGATTCCTGGATTATCCCCTGCGTATCTTTAATTTTAATAATATCATTTTGTGCCTCCTTTTGACGAAGCCGATTAGCAAGAACCCTACCAGTCTGCTCCCCATATTCATAGCATTCTCTTTTATGGAGCAAAAATTTCGCGGCAGCCTCCTCTGCAAATTGCTGATAGACTTCAGATTTTTTAATAGCTAATTTGTTCAATACAGAGTTAAGATCGATTCCCTCCTTCACTTTTTGGTCCAACTCACGTTCTACAATACTCAGATCCAAAATATGCTTTTTCACAATTGCCTTCAATTTTTTACGCTTTTGGGCGGCGAAACTCAGGGTCTCCCCTCTAAGTCCCGCATTAAACGCATCCCAGACCACCGCTACAGCAGCAGAATTCCTATTGATCTGAAAAAAGCGCATGATCCAATCCCTAAAATGTTTACAATACTCCAAGTCTAACAGCAATTTACGATCAAAAGTCCACGCAGAGTTGCGCTGAATTATAAAATCAAACCCAATCTCCAAAATTAAAGGATTGTGATCAGAAATGAACCTTGGGAGAGTGTAAATAGATGCCTTGTTCAACATAGAATGGGAAACAAGAAAATAATCAAGTCGTACCAGTTTTTTATGAGGAGCTGAGAAGAATGTGTGGCCTGACTGTCCAGAATTAAGCCTACACCAAACCTCACATAAACCATGATCCAAAATCAGTCTGCGCAAACTTTTATAAGCTCTGGGTTTCCTGCCATAATAAGCCTGCCTGCCAGAGACATCAAAGTCCCCGTCAAGATGTAAATTCAAATCCCCGCATATTATAGTTGGTTGAGGATAAGCAGACAATTCCAAATTAAGCTTATCGAAAAACTCGGATTCATCTAAATTAGGACCATATATAGTACATATTGAAAAAATCTTATTGTTAAACGTTACTTCTAACATTGCCCACCGTCCCCACTTATCCTCTTTAAGTTTCCGAGATGTTGTTGCCCCTCTTTTACTTAAAATAGCCACACCCCTTGAGTTAATCGACTGACGTGAGCATGCAATCAGATCCATGCCCAATGTTTTTAACCAGCCCCTGTTTGCCCATGAGATATGTGTCTCTTGCAGACATAGAAGGTCCCAGGATTGCGCCTGAACTACCTTAGCCAACACTCTCCGCTTATTAGAATTATTCAGCCCACATATGTTGAGAGTACAGACTACCAATTTACTCATTTATAAAAATTGTACACAGAAAGATCCTCTGCTCCCTTCAAAAACTTCTCTGGGATCACCCCCTTTTACCAGACTACAAAAAAAAGAAAAACACAACAAAAAAGCAAGAATTTGACTATCCAGTCGGTAGAAACATAGTATAACACAACATTTGTCCATAACAGCAAAAACAAGTCTCCTGCAGTGCCGATTTTTTAACCCCCATCCCCTTAACCCCCCTACCCAGAGCACCCAACTCTCACCCAAGTCCCCAAAACCCCCCTCAAACCCACTCCTACCCCCACCCAATCCCACCCTACCTACCCCATAAGGCAGCGGGACCATAGCCCCTTTTGATGTAGAGCCGGGACCCCAACCCCCCAATCTCTATCTACAAAATGTCAGATATGCTGATATACTAATTATCCTGCTTAGCATTTCATTAAATCAAGCATAATATACAGATAAGATTAGACATAACTCATAAGTTCTATACTTCATAGTAATCGGTACCACTATTGTTATTTACTTTTTGCTATTTATACGTTTGCAAGAATTCTTTGGCAGATACATCGTCAAAAAACATTTGTGACCGTCCCTTAGCAATTATCTTTAACTTGGCCGGATTCTGAAGGAAGACCTGTATTCCCTTCGCCTGGAATAGAGGGATCAGTTGACGGAGCCTCCAGCGAAGGTCTACGGTAGATTGGCAGAAGTCAGGCCTTACAAAGAAGTCACAGTCCTTCGCATGGGCTTTCTTATTGGGACGTGCCAAGTCATATAAAGCCTCTCGGGCCAAAAAATTATTTAAAGAAATAAGAATAGCCCTTGGGAGAGATGAAGTCTGATCTGACTTCTTCCTCTGTATAGCAGGGAAACGGTGAGCCCTCTGCACCTCTGTCTGCCAATTCCAGTGAGAGAGCCCAGGAAAGGCCTCACCCAACAACTCGACTACAAATTGACGTGGGTCCGCACCCTCCTTGCCTTCAGGAACCCCCAGAATTCTAAGGTTATTCCGCCGGGAGCGGTTTTCAAGATCGGACAGTTTCCACTGTAGGTCATCACGATGAGCTTTTAAAGCAGCAACACTTTGTTTCTGTTCATTGAGATCGTCCTCCAAAGCAGATATCCGATTCTCAGCCTCGTTAATTCTATTTGCCATATCTGCACAGGTTTTAGCGACCCTCCGTATAGAATTTCGTAACTTCCTGGAGGCATTCTGTGTGCGAATACTCTCTGCCTTAGTTTCTGCTCTATGCGCCAGAATAAGATCATGGATTGTAGCTAGCGTAATCTCTTCGCTGTTACTTCTAACATCGCCAGTGTCACCCGCAGATAGAGCTGGAGGAGAAACTGAAGGAATCAGAGTATTGGGAGAGCTTTGATAATCCCACGAGGTGTCTGATCCCGCTTGACTTACTTCTTCTATACCTCCTTCAAAGTTCGACCCCCCTGGCCAATCTTTCTCAGCGCTACAAACTGAGGAGCGATCAGACAAAGAGAAAAAGTCATCAGCGTTGGAAAGTTTATCCTGTAGCATGTCAGACTCTAAAATGTCCTTCTTAGCTGGCGCGTTAGCAGAAGCATGTTCCCTCTCTCCAGCGGACGTGACTGTTCCAGCAGAACCATAAATAGAGCTTGCATCTATCAATCCATTTGTTGTCTCACATATGACTACATCACCCAAAATGCACTTGGCCTGAGAGAGGGGTTCGGGTTCGGGTACAGCTTTAATAAGTTCCACAGACAACAATACCGCAGTGTTAGACATAGCCCCATTCTTTCCTGCTTCTTCATCAGCCCCTGCATTCCCTAATGTAAATATGCTGTCCGTACACACCTGTACTTCCAGGGCGCTGCTCTGAGACGTCCGCGCTGTAGACCCCTCCGGAGATTTCTTCTTCTTTTCTCTCCGCTTAAACATCGCCAGAATAGCCTGGGCCGTCACATGTAACCCCTCGTTTCCCGAGTCCAGAGCACGATCCTGCATCTCCGACCCTAGCGCTGGGAGGGGGTCAACACCCCTCTGGCCCCCCTCGGCACTATGTGGTTCCTTATTACACAGACCGGCAGCAGCAGCATTGGTGGCTAAGCGCGTCCTCACAGGCGTCCCAGCCTGTTGCACTTTTGGCCTCGCTGACCGCGACGCTGCTTTAGACATGCCGAGTAATCCTTCCGTCCAGACGCGGCTGCTAGGAGAACGGTAAAAACGAGGCGACCGCTGGAAAGAGTGGTCGAGCAGAGAGAATATCCGCCACAACATAAATGCCTCAAGAGTTAAGTTTGGGAATTCATTTCGCTTTAGCTTCACTTCCCAAGACGTAGACCAAGCAAATTCAGTTTCTTGAGCAGGATACAATTGTTCAGAGAAGGGAGAGAGGGAGTGACCCGCTCACACAGCCACACTCGCGGCCGCCATCTTGCCTAGCACTTTAGCCACACGTATTTAATTAATCTGCTCACCAACTTAGTTCACGTATTAATTAAGCCACTCAAATGCATTCCCACGTGTAATTCCTTCATTAGTAAGGTTGATTAGTCAGAACACTCGATAAAATTAATATCTAATAATTATTCATTAGTAATTTTAATTATGACATATAGAAATATAAACTGAAGTTTGAGTTTAAATAGAAAACCCTGCTCCAGCAATCCCCCCTTTGGTGATATATTATCACCACAAAAATCCAACCCAAAAAATGTAGTTCCCATTTCTTAGGAGAAATTCAAATGTCTTTTTGCATTCATGCTACACACCAGTTTCTCTTTCATCATCTCTTTTAGTCTCTAAATACACACTCTCTCTAAATTCTTCTAATTCTATTTCTTGTGGGTCTCTTTTTGACCTCTTTTGTCTCTTTTCAGTATTTTCTTTTACTATCTTCTTTTTACTCCTCCTATTTCTACAACATAAACACCCTAATCTAAGAATCAATAAAGCAACAATCACACATGTCAATGGAAATAATATCTTACCAAAAATGGTACTACCTATCTTAGCAATAAAATTCTTAACAGCAATCATCTTATTAGCCATTTAGTCCAGATACTTTCAGCTTCCAGTGGTACTAATTCTTCATGTAAATCAGTAATATTTTTGATATAGACCTTTAAATCTTTGCTTTCATCAGGAATGTAAGTGCAACAATGTTGAACCTTCAGCATTCCACAGACTCCACCCTCTTTGGCCAATAGAATATCAAGGGCAAGTCGATTTTGCATGGACATGGCGCGTAAGGCAACCATCTCTGTATTCACCAATAGAAACCCTCCAGCGGTGCTTGTCGATAAGCGATCCACCTCTGTTGACAGCTTCCGAATTCCATATGCATTTAATGAAATTCCCACTGCTGGAATCAAAGCTCCAAAAATATCTCCTACAATTTCTGACCAAGTTTCTCTCTTAAAGCGTGTTAGTAAATTAATTTGTTCTGCATCTTCTATTCTATCCATATGAAAAATCTTTGGAAAGACCAGGCCAACATAACTTGTGCCATACCAATGGTCAGGCAACCTGTAATAAGCCCTATTCCCACAAATATAATACACTCCCGGGAAAACTGGATCTTCTCCTCCTTTGAATCCCCATCCCGTTGCAATAAAGTATGTATCATGACACTCACTAGTCCCAACAAAATGATTATCATATTGGGATTTCCTTCTAGTAATGCATAGTTTACCCTTCTGTGGTGCATCTAAAGCCAAAGTTGGACTGGCTCCATTCTTCAACTCCTTTCCCATCTCAATGTCCCACACTGTCTCACTCATTTTATATCCTCCTGCCTTTTCATGCATGCTCATTCTCCTCTTCTCTACCATGTCTAGGAAAGCTTTTTCTTCTTCTTTCAAACTACAAGTTAAATTGTTTCTAAAAATGTAATCTAATGTTAATTCTTCTGTTTCAATAAAAATCTCACCAAAAATGTTAGCTTCTTTAGCTGGATTCAGTCTCTTATTCATAGGCAATTGCCCAAAAATATTATCTTTATTAGACATCTCATAATCTATTTTCCCTAACAAATAGAAAACACTACTTAACACACTACATGAAATCCCATACGTAGATGGAAGATGATGATAAGTAACTCCCTCTGAAACGGATGCAGGCAATTGCATACAGACGTAGCAATCCCTTACTTCCATTGTCTTCACATATTCATACAACAATTTTGAAAAAACATTGCTAGAAAAATCATTAATTGACCTATCCTTGTGTATGTATATATTACTTATTCTAGTTGGCACTACTTTCTGTGAACTCTTCTCTATGTTAGTTATATTCTCAGTATGTATTCCCAAAGTGTCTATTGTAACTCTAAAAGTAACTAATAAAGCAAGTACACTCCATAATAGCATTAATAATCCTGTACAGCAGCAGCACATTTTGCACCATCTTTTCAGAAAGGTACATCTACTTTGATTATTTTCTGTGTTAGCCATTTTACTACTTTGGCTGTGTCTTTTGACTTAGCCTCTACTACTCCACTACTGAATCTCTAGAACACTAGATTATTTCAATCCGTTAATTTTTAGATTTCTTCTTTTTTCACTCCTCTCCAAGTGACTCCCTTAGTTCACTCAATTTAGATTTTCATCACTTTTCACTTCTTGTTCAGCAACATCAAATTGTATCAGATCTTCAATATCCTGAGCATCTGACTCTTCTCCAATGTCAGTCAAAATAACTTTCAGGATTCCAACAGTTTTCTCCTCCTCAACCACTTTCCGTAAGGTCCCCTCTGGATTTCCTTGACTTTCTGCCTCTTCTTCTTCTTCAGACAGTGCCACATACGTCCATTCCGGTGACCTATACTTCTGGTTAGGCTTTCTGATTCTCTTGATCTCCTCTGGTTCCTTTGATTTATTTTGTTCTTCCTCTTTTGCTTGATTTTGACTTGACACTTCGTTCACCTGTTCAGCTTTCGATGAATTCCCTCGTGTCAGTCGATACCTCAGCCTCTTTATCTTGTAAGGCCAAAGACCTCCCTTTACACTCCTTTTCTGTTTCACTTCTCTATTGTTTCTTTCTCCAATCCAAGTTCTCTTTCTCAGAACTCGACCCTCTAGTTACTCATTCTCACTCTCATCCGATTCTGTCTCATTTGCCTCCGGTTCATCAACGATTTTCTCTTTTTCCACAGTCTTCTTCTCCACCGATTGAGATTTCCCTACTACTGTCCCTCCTCGGGTCTCCGACACACAATCTTCTTGCTGTCTACTTGTCCCTTCACCTAGCTTATCAGGAATGTTCCCTACACCTCCTCGGGGTCTTCCGCAATCTGTCCCTCTCTATCTTCTTCTGACCCTTCTTCTTCAGGAGTAATCTCAGGTGGATCCTCAATCTCTTCATCTGACTCAGGTGTAGTCTCTGCGGAATTACTCTTTTCTCTTCTTTCTTTCTCTTTTCCTTTTTCACTGCTCGTTGGAACTTCAGGCACTTTTCCAGAATCTGAACTCTCTTCCGAGGTTCCCAAAGTTCCTCTTGAAGCCCCTTTTGGTAAGAAAAAAGAATCACCTGACTCTCTTTCTGACTCTCTTTCCCCCCTTTCAGGATTCTTTTTTCTTCTCACTGTTTCAGTGTCTGCATCATCACTGGAATCTGACTCTTCAAAGTACTCTTTACCAGTCCCATCCTTCGGATTCGAAACTCTCAGAGTATGACTTGCATGAGCCCAGTTTTTCACTCCAGCACACTTCACAGCAGTTGTTGTAGTCAGAATGACTTGTCTTGGCCTTCCCCACCTTGGAACCAAGCAATTTCTTCTTCTGTGCACTTTTATTCTCACCCAATCCCCTGGGCTCAGATCATGGGCTTGCTTCTTTTCAAGTGTAGTGGCGTCTTCTCCAACCTGGTGAAACACAGAATGAACTGCGTCAGCCAGGCCTTTACAGTAATCCAAAATCATGTCATCAGTTATTGTCATCAACTTGTTGACAGGCACGAATGCATGTCTCATTGCACGTCCCATCAATATTTCATGCGGACTCAACCCTGTAGTTCTGTCTGGAGTAGATCTAATAGTCATTAGCACTAGAGGCAAGACATCAGGCCATTTCATTCCAGTGGCTAAACACATATTACCAATTCTGTTTTTGATTGTGCCGTTCATCTGTTCAACAACACCAGAAGCCTCTGGCCTGTATGCACAATGTAGCTTCTGCTGTATGCTCAATGCTTCACAGATTAAACCCATGAGCTCATTGTAGAAGTGTCCCCCTCTGTCTGACTCAATTGTCACTGGGAACCCGTACCTAGGAATCAACTCTCTTAACAGCAACTTAGCCACTGTTATCCCATCATTTCTCCTAGTCGGATAAGCTTCCACCCACCTTGAGAACAAACAGACTACCACTAGAACATACCTCAATCTATTGACCTGTGGCATTTCAATGAAATCAATTTGCATTCTGGTAAAAGGACCCCCTTCTCTGCCTATTGTTCCTAGGCTCACCACTGTCTTCTTTCCAGTATTGAATAGCTGACAAATCAAACATCTTTGACAGATGCTCTCTGCAATCAGCCTGAACTTTGCATTGTACCAGGTTTGTTTGAAGGACCTAATCATAGCATCCCTCCCCAAATGTCCCTGGCCATGATACATTCTTGCCATTGTTGACAACATGGAATTTGGCATGACTGGTCTTCCATCCCTATAGATCCAAACATGATCTTTTTCTCTTGGTGCACAACCTGCTTTGATCCAATCTCTCATTTCCTCATCTCCTGCTTCATCCTGCAACTGCTTTACCTCATCCCATGTTTCCAGAACATTAGTAAACATCACAGAACAAAAAGACATTTCCTTCTCTCTTCCCTTGTTAATCGAATGATTGTTCTTTGCACAATACTGTGCTATGTCATTTGCGAACCGATTACCAAGAGTAACAAAATCATCTCCCTGTCCATGAGCAGCACATTTTACAACTGCTAGTTCTTTAGGCAGCTGTATCGCCTCAAGCAATTTCCCAATCACTTCAGCATTCTTTATAGGAGTTCCACTCGAAGTCAAGAAACCTCTCTGTAGCCAAAGCTGGCCAAAGTCGTGAACAACTCCAAATCCGTACTGACTATCAGTCATTACAGTCACTCTCATATTCTTCCCAATCTTGCAAGCTTTTGTCAATGCCACCAATTCAGCCACTTGAGCAGATTTAACTCCTTTCAAAGATGAAGCTTCCATAACTTCTGAGACTTTACACACCGCATATGCTGCACTCAGCACACCTTCTTCTGTTCTCAAACATGATCCATCCACAAACAGCACATGATCACTCTCAGGTAGAGGCAGATCTCTTATGTCTGGTCTCGGTTTTGTGCAGTAATCAAGCACATCCAAGCAATCATGATCAACATCATCTCTCACACTCACATTTTCAGCATCTGGCAAGAGTGTTGCTGGATTCACATTCACACATCTCTCAAGAGTCACATTTGATGCTCCCAGAATGATTTTTTCATATTTAGTCAGCCGACTATGTGACATATATTGAGTTCTGCTTCTTGTCAAAAGAATTGCCACATCATGAGGTACGAATACCCGTACAGGATATCTCATTATTATACCCTCACTCTGTTCCAAGCTTCTGCATGTAGCAGCTACTGTTTTCAGGCAACCTGGCAAACCCACAGCTACTGGGTCAAGTGTTGATGAGAAGTACGCAATTGGCCTCCTCAGTCGTCCATGTTTCTGGATTAACACTGAAAGTGCACATCCATTTCTCTCACTACAGTACAGTTCAAACTCCTTCTCATAGTCTGGCATTCCTAAAGCAGGAGCTTCACATAATTTGCTCTTTAATTCTTCAAATGCTGCCATTTGTTCTGCATTCAGTTCCAAGGGGTCTTTCACCTCACTTTTGGTCAATTTAATCAGTGGCTTTGCTATCAGGGAAAAATTACTTATCCACTGACGACAATAACCCACCATTCCCAGAAACATTCTTACTTCTCTCTGGGCCATTGGGGCTCTCATTCCTCTGATAATTTTGATCCTGTCATTGGTAACTTTTCTCAGACCCTTTTCAATATTGTGTCCAAGATAATGTACTTCTTTCTTGCAAAACTGCAATTTGGCTGGAGATACCTTTAACCCTCCATCTGCCAGATGATTCAGTAAAGCTATGGTATCTACTTCACAAGCTTCACGTGTCTTCGATGCCACAAGTAGGTCATCGATATACTGTACTAGTACTGAGCTTTCAGGCATAATCAGACTCTCCAAGGATTTCTTCAGCAACTGATTGAATATTGAAGGACTCTCTGTATACCCCTGTGGGATTCGGCACCATGCCAAAATACGCTGTCCAAACCGAAATGCAAAAATCGGTTGGCTGTCATGATGCAATGGAATTGAAAAGAAAGCATGACACAAATCAATTACTGTGTACCATTCAGCATCATGAGGAATCTGATACAAAATCACTGATGGATTTGGCACAATGGGACAGCATGACACCACAATTTTGTTAACTTTTCTCAAATCTTGTACAATCCTGAACTTCCCATTAGGTTTCTTCAGCCCCATTATCGGTGAATTACATGGGCTACTAAGTAACTCTCTTAAAACACCCTGCTGTATCATCTTGTCAATTATAGGTGTTATTCCTTCAATTATCTCTGGTGTCAATCTGTACTGTGGAATATTAGGGTAAGTGATTCCCTCTTTCACTGTAATCTTTACTGGATCTACATTATTCATCAATCCCACATCTTCTCCAGTAAAATCCCAAACTACTGCTTTTACTGTGTTTCTCAACTCATCCTGTACAAAACATCCTCATCTGGTGTCTCAAAGGCTATACCATCTGGAGTACAGAAAATTGTGCAATTCATTTTACACAATAAGTCCCTACCTAACAAGTTCACTGGACTGGTGTCACAGACCACAAACCTGTGCATATCCGAAAATTTCCCTATTCTTACCTTTACTGGTTCAGTAAAACGAGTCTTAATCTGTGTATTATCTACACCAACCACTTGGATTGCTTCGTCCGAGAGAGGAAGATTTCTTATATCTGCTGACCTGACAGTTGATCTCGTTGCTCCTGTGTCTACTAAAAAAGTAACACTTTCCCCATTTATTTTCCCATCTACAAATGGTCCTGCCTGGTCTATTTCTAGAGTTGCTCCAAGTATGCACTCTTCCTCCTCTCTTCGGCACCGTCAGTAGTCCCCTTCAGACTCACTCCCCTCATTCTTTAACCAGTATTGCTGTACTGGGTTAGTACGTCTCGGTTTGTTTACCTGCTCATCATTGTAAAATCCTGAGTCCTGGTTATATTTCTGAGACCCTCTGTTTTGTGGCAAGGGCGGTTTTGGCTCTTGATTCTGCTGCTTGACAACCTTCTGCTGTTGCTGTTGATGATTACACCCCTCGTTCTGCACCTGTTGATTCAAGGATTTATTCTCATTACTCACTAATGGTGGATTCGTACCCTCGGATCTCCAATGCCCCAACTGTCCACAGTTGTGACACGGGAACTTCTTTTTCGCCTCCTCTAAGTTCCCCTTTCCTTTTCCTGTACCATATCTAGGCCTATTTCCTGGATTATTTGCTTGTTCATCCAGCTGTGCTTCTTGCCTTTCTGCAACTTTCACCTGTGCCCACATTGCTTTCTCCTTCAGCTTTCTTTGTTTTGCCTCAATTTCATCACTGAAGTACTTTGCATGTCTCAAGATCTCATCAATCTTCTTACTCTGCCAATCAACTGTGTGCTCACGAATCATTTCACTGATTTCAGGTCTCAAGCCATATACAAATCTGTATACAAAATGACTCAAATCCTTATCACCCAGATGTTCATCTCCACTGAACTGCTTAAAAGCCAGTATCAGCCTTTCATAGAAAGCATGAACTGATTCTTTTGCTTCCTGATGTGTTCGATCTATCTTAACCCAATCTGTCTCTTTAGGGGGTACCTTATTCTTCAGGAACACAATAACCTGTTCATACTTTTTCATAACCTCCGGGTCTGGAGCTCCTGTTCTCTGATCTCTCGGGTATTCTTTAGCAGGCCAATCTACAACTATTTTACACTCTGCCCACAAGTCTGCTGGAACAATTATATCAAACAGACTATTCAGGTCAATCCACAGCACTTTTGACAATTTCACAAACCTATCTACCTGCCTATACCACTCGACGGGCTTTTCTCTCAGTCGAGGGAAATCATTCGTAAATGACAAAATATCCTGTCTAGTCCATGGGACATGTACATATCCTCCTCCAGGAATCTCTCTCATAGGATAAGCATCCACTGTTTTTTCCTTTTCTCTCATAGGAAATGCTGAGTAAGTCCTGTCCACTGAATCTTCTCTTTTCTTGTACCATCTATCCTTCCACTTTTCCACATCACCCCATTTTCGCAATAAGGAAATCATTTCCTTAATCTGCCCTGTTCTGCCAACATCATTTAGATTCTCGATATCTTTATCAGAAAAATCCACTCGGTAAGGCTTCTGCAAAGCTTTCACCTTGTCCATGTCAACTCCCATTTCACTCGCTATTCCTTTTAACCTGTCATGTGTACTTTTAGCCCTCCACGTGATACTCTTGCACATGAATAACAACTCTCCATCATGATGATTTTTTAGCATTTCTGTAGGAATTGTCCCCGCTATAAGCTCCTCCAGTTCTATGCGCAACCTGGCTACATCAATTGCCTGAGAATCTTTATCCTTCTTTTGGAGAACTTTCAACCAATCATTCAAATCCTCAGCCGTTATTTCTGTAGACCTTTTCACTGTACTCACTTTTTCTGCCATCCTCTGTGGTTCCAAAATTGATCCTCCCAAACAACCAGTATTCAATCCTGAATTAGGCTGTACATCTGACTCTCCACTACATGTGTCATGTCTCAACTGTCTCAAATGATTCTCTCCCGTTCCCATTCCTGACTCTCCCGAAGAACCAACCAAACCATTTCCTACATATGGAACTGTCAAACCATTTTCACCCATTCTTTGTTTATCAAAAATAGGCATAACCGGACCTATGGTTACAGGCACTGTAACAGCTTCTAGATTCTTTGTAAATTCTCTAATTTTCTCAGTTAACTCGGATGTGGTTCTTGCTAATTCTCTTGTTTTCTCATCCCCGATTGCACTCTCTCTCTCTCGCTCTCTCTCTCTCTCCCTTTCCGCGAAAGAGCTACCACTTTTCAGATCAGGTGTCGCAATTTCTGTTTTAACGATTCGCAAAGTATCTCTTATGGAAGTAGCAACTGGTGTTCTCTCTTCTGGTTCTGGTCTATATGGAGGTGGTCTCTTATAAATCATGTCATCCAAGACTTCATCCTCATAATCATTAACCCCATACCTCCTCAATTCTGCATCAGGTACCTTTTCCATACATTTCCTTCCTTCTGTTTCTTCAACAGTTCTCATAGGATATAGTCCCTCTGACATACTAGCATCTCGCCATCTCCTCATTCGATCATGATGAGTTTCACGATCATATTTCCTCCCAAAAATGTACCTATAATTACCTCCACTCCTCTGTTTTTCTCGCTCATGCACCTCATCTTCCCATTCTACCAATGCCTCGAACTGTATCGGCCTTGGTCTAGGCTCTAGACACATCATCTTTTCCCGTAAATTTCTCAACACGGCCAGATTAAATGAACCATGTTCCGGAAATACTAGAACACCATCTTCTTTAGTGTACTTAGCCCAATTGTCTAACCAAATACAGGTATGATACCCATATTTCGCAACCATGAAGGATGCAGGAGTTCTTGTCGGAGGTAGCAATTCACCATCTCTAGTTATTATGTTCTTATCCTTGTCGAACCACTTTTTAATTCTACCGAACAAGGATTTTTTCTTCTTTTCCTCCGTTTGGTAAAACATTTTTGCGTTTTCCACAACCCTCTAGTCCTTTTCGCAACTGTACGATCTTTTGTCCAATAACAGCGCGACTCACACCAACGCACCAATCCCGGAGCGTCTAAGTCACCCTGTACTCCTTCCAATCCCTGCGCGGCTCACACCAACACACCAATCACAGCGCGAACACTGTTCTAACCCACTGTCCAATCACAGCGCGGTCTTTCTGACGTCAGTAGTCGCTGCAGTCGCTTCTACTCCTGTCTTCTGTCACTCGTCTACCCCTCCTTTACAAAACCTTCTCAGTAGTCTCTGTTTCAGATTCTACAACATCTATTAGTTACAACATATAAACATCTCCATTGTCTGCTCCGCTAACCACAGAATAGTAAAGACCTTTCTCACAAGAATCCCGCTTCTCTCTAGAACAGCGCTTACCTCTGCTCCACTACGGAATTATTACTTTCGTTGACACAGTAGCACATCCCTCTACTCTGCCCTTCTAACATGCATCCATTAACTGTTTCCTCCCGGAATGCTCCAAAGAGTTTCACAATCAACTAAATGCTCATACATTCACGCACTTTCACACCAGAAAAATGTAGCACACTTACACAGAATCCTGTCTTTCCCGAGAACAGCGAACAGTCTGTCCCACTACAGAATTATAACACACGTTAACCAAGCAGCACTTACCTTTGCCCAGTCCTTCAAACAAGCTCAGAGAATACCTATTACTTCTCCAGCAGTAAGCTTTAAGGGCAAACCTTACGGATCCCTGGGACTTAAGACCAGAGTTTCACAGATAACCTTTGCTACCATACACACTCCTCTTATACAGAAAATATATCTCTAGTAGTAACACACAGCGATGTCACTGATTCCGAAACCAGACAATGCGACGCGCAACTTCAATTGTCACACGCTTTTCCCTGCATACATACAGGGCCAACAATCCTGTCTTTCCCGAGAGCAGCACTCACTTCCCTCTGCCCTACTACGGAACCGTCACCAGCTCCCTACGTTCCAGAAGCCGTACACACTACATATAACTCAATACAACGACTTCAAAATTTAGTATTAGTACATGTATCAACATCAATCAATAAATCAATAAATCCGAAGCCTATATACAAGCAATCTATCAGATCAAGACAATAATCAAAACCATCATACTGCTACCAGGAAACTGCTGCAGATCAGAGCTTATAAATTCTCCCTACTTCCACGGATAGAGTATTTTCACAGTCACACGCACATACACTCACCATACGCTAGGGCCCATCAAACTAATAATCATTCAATTACTCTATCCAAACTGAATATACGAGAGAACTCTTAAATCAATCTGCATCTAAAGTGAGGTCAATGCAACCTAATTGATTTGTCTCGAGTCATGATTTAAACAATGAAATACATTTGAGATCTCAATAAAATGACAAAGAAATAACCACCCGACACTGTAATTCAAACAAAAGGTTATTTTATCTAAATTAGTTCAAATGAAAAGTCATTCAATAGCAAGATCATTATTCTCATAGTTACCTATTCTAGCTAAATGTCTTATTTAGGTCAGGACAGGTCTCTCAAAGTCTCCCGAGTCGCCGTTCTTTCAATCAGCATCGATCCTCTCGAGCATAAGTTCAGGAAGAAGTGGCCTTAGACCCTCTCTAGTCTAACAATATTTATACTAAAACTTACACATTAAAAGTTACAAACAAGCTCCAAACGTCCGTTGAGCAGAGCGAGCAGGAAAGGATGTTGGCTTGCAACATTTAGAAAAAAACCTCCGCTCTCGAATATCTCTAAAATAAAAACACGGAAAAAGGAAGCACAAACTAAATCCGCAACATTCATGGGTGCTCTTCTCCGGAATTATAGTGAAGCCACCGCAAGTTTATCAAAATGTTCATTGTGACAATTGTTCTCTTCCAAGGATGTCTGGCGATGAGCCCAGAGCTGCTGTCCTTTCGGAAACTTTTAGCTCAGACAGAGGCCGAGGTCAGGTTTTCAACCATATTCAGCGAGGCCTCTCTTCGTATTTCATCTACTCAAATGCAGGCTGTAAATGTCGGCCATCTTTCAATAGGCCAAAATGGACAATCTTAATTAAAAGAAACACAAAACAACGTTACTACATCGTATTAATTATACAGTGTTAATTCCCACTAATACCCTTATGTGTATGTAATTATCTAGCCATTTGCGACAAAAGAAGCATTAAAGCATATTATTTTAAAGCGCAAACACATAACAAATAGCACTTTAGCCACACGTATTTAATTAATCTGCTCACCAACTTAGTTCACGTATTAATTAAGCCACACAAATGCATTCCCACGTGTAATTCCTTCATTAGTAAGGTTGATTAGTCAGAACACTCGATAAAATTAATATCTAATAATTATTCATTAGTAATTTTAATTATGACATATAGAAATATAAACTGAAGTTTGAGTTTAAATAGAAAACCCTGCTCCAGCACTATCATGTATATTGGTCCCAAGATGGCTGCCAACACTTTTTGGATGAAGTGCTGACAGCCAATCAGATCTCACGATGAGATGTGTGGTTAGGCTCCACCCAGATATATATGTGATTTTACTTTTGATTTTCTCAGGAACTACTGAACGGATTTACACCATTTAAGCAAAAGGCACGAGTCTGAACTGAGGACTACCTCTTTGCCAAATTTGGTGTAATTCCGTTCAGCACTTCGGGCTGTAGCTGCGTCAACAGGTCCAATGGGAAAATGCATGGGGAAAACGCATTTTGGGACCCCCCTTTTTTCTCGGCCCCCGCTTGATGAAGCACCGTGAAATTTTCAGGATGGGAGCAGTCCGGAGCTGGCCAAAAGTTTGGAAAAATTCACGAAGATTCATCAATCGACGCCAACGTTATTCCAAATAGAATGTTGCGGATTTCCTATGGGAAATAGGTCCTAACTATAACTACCTACTGGCGACTGCCAGTAGGTAATATATATATATATATATTCACTGAAAAAAACATAGGTTTCACACACGTTATAGTTAGCTGGACATTTCTCTCATAAAAAAACCAATGAAATTCCCCCGTTATAGTTAGTACAGCTAACTATAACTTGCGCGACCGCAATCTGCAGTCATTTGAGATGTCATCAGTGATGTCATGAGTGATGTCACTGACCATGTCATGAGTGATGTAATATGTGACGTCATCAGCAGTGGATTGCGGTCGCGCAAGTTATAGTTAGCTGTACTAACTACAACGGGGGAATTTCATTGGTTTTTTATGAGAGAAATGTCCAGCTAACTATAACGTGTGTGAAACCTATGGTTTTTTCAGTGAATTTGCAAGGTTTTTTAAATGCTAATTCCTAACTATAACGTGTGTGAAACCTATGGTTTTTTCAGTGAATTTGTATGGTTTTTTAAATGCTAATTTTTGAATTATTAAATTATATATATTTTTTTTTTATAAAAAAAAATTCCTATGTATTCATTTATATATTATCTGTATCCTTTTATTTGTTTTTGCTCTTTTTTTTTAACTTTCAATTAGGATAAAGTTGAACAGTTTATTTAATTTTTGCAATTAATTTTTCTCCACTTTTTTTTTAATATAAATTCTTGGGGTGCGCGCTCAGAGCGCGCACCTAGTACGTTTTCGTAAGTTTTTTATGAATACCGTCGTACATTATTTACGTACGCATACATACGTTTTAGTGCGCACTGGGAGCGCGCACCCAGTACGCATGCGTACGTACGTATGCGTACGTACGCATGCATGCGTGCGTCGTACGCGCTCCACCCGGTTCACTTCCGCATACGCTTAAATTACGCGCGTTAACGTTCGCGTATACGCGTGTGCAACGTATGCGCATTATGTACGTGCATATGACGTATGCACATGCGCTCCTACGCGTTCGCGCATGCGTAAACACAAGGTGCGCGCTCGGAGCTTGCTCACTGCGCGCACCTCGGGTTATATGCATAATAAAACAACACTTCTAATTGGTTAACATTACTTTCAGTTTCTGATTGTTTCAACACCACACCCAATCCCCTCATGGCAAGTCATGTGATCAAGAATCATCACTTTTGATTGGTTTGAAGTAATTTCAGTTCCAGATTCTTCCCAAACCACACCTACTCCCCTCATTATTAGTTCTGATTCCTTTGGAGAAGGAGCTATTCTGTTGTTGAGAGACAATGGCTGAACAGCAACCATCTTCAGACACTGAGCAGGACACTCTTGAGAGGCAGAGGAACAGGAAGCAGAAAGACAGCTTTATATGGCAGTTTTTTACTTTCCCAGAGGGACAAAAAAAGGTAAATGCACCGAAAGTTACTTGTACATTGTGTCAAAAAGTCTTATCACGTGGGAATGCTAACAAGAAATATTCTTTTAGCATACACACAATGACGAGGCATGTTGAGGCAATGAATCCAGTATCTTTTCGTCGAGCTTCTGGAGCAAACCCTCCACCTGCTCAACCGACGACATCTGCAGCAGCTCCGCCGAGCACATCTTCGGCAGCTCAGGCGAGCACTTCTTCTGCAGTGGTGCCTTTGCCTTCTTCCACACCTCTTTTTGGACCACCTTGTTTGGCGAGGTTGTCCACACGCTGCACTGATTGCGGTCGACTTATTTCTGTGGGTGAGACCAGTCTTGATCTCATTCAGAGAAAATTTGATGCGCATGAGTGCAGTAGGCCATAGATGTTTTTTCATTTTTTTCGTTTTTCTCTTCCTGTTTCCCTACATTAACTCAAGGGCTCTTTTAAGAGCCACTTAAAAACTAAACCCCCAAAAATTTTTGGGGGATTTATTTATTTTTTTTTTTTTTGGGGTGCGCGCACCCTGCGCGCACCCTAGGATGTTTTTTAAAAAATTTCTTTTTTGAAAAAAAAAAAAATTTAATGTACAAAGAGAGGTGAAGAAATGGAAGCATGAAAAGGGAGGATTGAGAAATACAAATATTTTTCACTTATTTTTTAAAAAAAATAACTTATTTGGATTTAATAAATTTTTAGTATTTTGCAAGGGAACAGAATTTCGTTTTTTAATTTTTCTTTCTAGTTCTGCAAAAAAAGAAAAAAGTATTAATATTCAATCATACATTTCAAAAAGCATTACATGTTTTTACATATTTTACAAAGCAATGTTTTGCCCTTTTTTTGCTGTTTCACTTAAAATAGTGAAAACAATTGTATTCATCATTTAACAGCGGGCAAAAAAAAAACAATCTGAAAGATTGTTTAAAAAAAAGCCCAAAAACTATCCTCACTAAAATATACCTTGTTAGAAATATTACATATATATTACAAATACTTTTCTAGATGAATATAAATTTTCTAGATAAACCGCCTTTAAACCTTGTCGCAAAAGCACACATGCCAAAATAATTTCTGTCAAAGGAGTCCACAATTGTTTTTATTACTTTTCCTTTAGGCCAAATAGTAATTTCAAAATCCTTTTTAAGTGATATCTTCAATTATAATCCTTTAAAATTACAAAAAATGCTTTCTTCAGATGCAGTTTTTAGTTTTCAAAATTTAGGTTTCAGAAAAATTAAGTAAGAATTGGGTAAATCATAAGGCAAACGTTGCTTGAAAATCAATTGGGAATCATTACACAGTGTCCAGCTTTTTTCACATTTAAGATAAACTGTGTAATGTCCAGAAGTTGCAGTAGGTCCTTCATGAAAAATTTATAGAAAATATTGCAACTGTAACAAAAGTTTTTCCAGAAATTGTTGTCCTATAAACTTCTTTATTAAAGTATCCAATTTTGAACCATCAGCTCTACAACGTTGCATCATTAAAATTACATACTGACCATATTTCTGTAAAAATAACGTGGAAAACATGTCAGATTTACATTCAGAACATTCCATGTTGTGATTGGCATCTTTAACTAATTTACTAAAAGTCACTGATTTAGTACAGCTAACTATAACTTGCGCGACCGCAATCCACTGCTGATGACGTCACATATTACATCACTCATGACATGGTCAGTGACATCACTCATGACATCACTGATGACATCTCAAATGACATCACTGACGATATTCAGAGAAGCTCGCCCCCTTGAAAGAAGGCTTGTCGCGCTTTTGGGAATCTCGGTTTGGTTGTAGGTTCGAAATAACACCAACTTTGATGGTTCTTGGTTATGATAACTCATTGGCTCTTAGTATTGAACAAGAATATGACTTGTTTTTAGGGGCTGCGGTATTTAGGATATTATTAGCTGCAAGATGGAAAGATGCTGAGCCACCAAGTTTCCATATATGGCTTGCTAGAATGTTGGGAATATATAAGCAAGAGTCATTTCTTTATGCATGCCGAGGCAGGCAGGCCAGAGCTCGGGGGAGAAAGATCTGGGCATTTATGGCTGAATGGAGTAGGGAAGCTAGGATTGAGTAGAGTAGTTTTTCCTCAGAGACTATGGTATGGGTTCTATATACCACAACAACTTGCGTTACAACATGCAAGACATTTATAGAGGAGATGGTGTACACTTCACTGATGAAGGCAACAGAGTCTTCCTCTTGAACTTTAGACTCTGCATCGGTACTTACTTGTAGGTACCAAAAAACACACAATAAACACAAGGGCTCTTTTTAGAGCCACCTTATATCGAATCACTTAAATGCGATTTTTTATTCTTTTTAAATTTCGGGTGCGCGCTGGGTGCGCGCACTCGGCGATATTTTTTTTCAAAATATTAATCTTTTTTTTTGCCCTACAAGGTCCTACTGTGACCCCCTTACAATGCCTAGTGGGTCAATATCTCCCCACTCTGCCCCCTTTTCACGTTCTCCCCCTTTGTTTATCACCCCCTCTTTATGCGAGAGTCAAAATGGCGGCCGCCGCTTCCTGATTTCCACCGATTCGAATGTTTACTGACATCTAACAACCAATCAGAAGTGCGCTCGCGCACGGCAGGGTGCGCGCACAGGACTTGCTCAGTGCGCGCACGCTGCGTGCGTATAGATATATATATTGATTTAAATGCTAATTTCTCAGGAAATACTGAACAGATTTACACCAAACCTGCAAAAGGCACTTCATGGGCCTTATGGCTACCTCTCTGCCAAATTTCACATAATTCTGTTCAGCCGTTCGGGCTGTAGCTGCGACTAAAGTCCCTATGGAAAAATCCATGGGGAAAACGCATTTTGGGACCCCCCCTTTTTCTCTGCCCCCGCTTGACGAATCACCCCGAAACTTTCAGGGTAGGAGCTGAGCGGAGCACCCCATTAGTTTTGAAAATTTTGCGAGGATTCGTCAACCGGCGCCAAAGTTATTCAAAATAGAATTTTCAGATTTCCTATGGAAACACTGTCCTAACTATAACTATCTACTGGCGACCGCCAGTAGATAATATATATATATATATATAATCTACTGGCGGTCGCCAGTAGATAGTTATAGTTAGGACCGTGTTTCCATAGGAAATCCGCAACATTCTATTTGGAATAACTTTGGCGCCGGTTGACGAATCCTCGCAAAATTTTCAAAATAGGTGAGGCGCTCCGCTCCGCTCCTACCCTGAAAGTTTTGGGGGGATTCGTCAAGCGGGGGCTGAGAAAAAAGGGGGGTCCCAAAACGCGTTTTGCCCATGCAATTTTCCATAGGGACCTTTAGTCCAAGGTACAGCCCGAACGGCTGAACAGAATTACTTGAAATTTGGCAGAGAGGTAGTCCTCAGGTCAGGGATGTGCCTTTTGCAGGTCTGGTGTCAATCTGTTCAGTAGTTCCTGAGAAAATCAAAAGTAAAATCATATATATATGTGGGCGGAGCCTAACCACACATCTCATCCTGAGATCTGATTGGCTGTCAGCACTTCATCCAAGAAGTGTTGGCAGCCATCTTGGGACCAATATACATGATAGCACCTCATTAAAAAGCATTGCAGTTAATGGAAGGTTTTAAGACTTTAGTTACATTATAAATCATTTGTTGATGGTACCATACTCATTTTAGGAATTGTGGTATGTTCTAAGGTGATTTCACCATGTGAAAAAGCCTTCTGATGGGATATCATGATTGAGAGTAAAATATTTTCTCATGCTTTTCCCACAGAGGTTTGGAAGGTGATCTATAAGCTAAACTGATAGCTTATTTTCTGTAAATTCACATTATCTTTCTCAGTCATGTGAGAATGAAGTCTGACATTCTCAATAAAACATGTACATCCAACAAGGGCAGAGACTGTCAGTTGATTACTTTGTGTTCTACTGCAGCTTCCCAGAGTGTTCCAAAGAACAACTAGAGCGCTAACAGTCCTACTTATGATAAACGTATGGCACACCTGAAGCCATCTTGCTTGGATTAAAGTGGTAACTCTTAAAACATTTAATTTAAAAAGGAACAAAATGAGGGGGTTCATTTTTCCATAAAAAGTATGATTAGTGCTGCAGAAAGAAAAATTAGGGCACATTTTGAGTGACTTCTCAAATCCTCTTCTATTTCATTAAAAAATTCTGACATGCAGACTGAAACATGCACTTTCAATACCAGCAGCAGTTTTCCCTGGTGAGCAGTAGCTTTACTACAGTGATTTAATGAGCAAAAAGAGTGCTAACATTCTGAATTTATGGCAAATGTGTGACACATCTGAATGCCTTTGGAATCAAAGTAAAAAACTGAAAGTATTTCCTACTGAGGAGACTGCAGTAAATGAGGAAATTAGGAAACTTCATAACAAATAAGTCTGCCAAGATGGCCACCAGAGACAAAAGAGCCCAAATGTAGCCCAAATATCACCCAGATGTAGCCCAAGTATAGCCCAATGACAGAATGTCCCAGAGTGTTCTTAAAAACAACTAGAGCGCTTACTGTCTTCATTATGACAAAAGTATGGCACACCTGAAGCCATCTTGATTGGAATAAACTGGCAACACTTAAAACATTTAATTTAAAAAGGAACACAATGAGGGGGTTCATTTTGCCATAGAAATTATGAGTAATGCTGAAGAAAGAAAATGAGGGCACATTTTGAGTGACTTCTCAAATCCTCTTCTATTTCATTAAAAAATTCTGACATGCAGACTGAAACATGCACTTTTAATACCAGGAGCAGACTTCCATGGTGAACAGTAGTTTTACTACAGTGATCTAATGAGCAACTAGAGTGCTAACATTCAGAATTTATGGCAAATGTGTGACATATCTGAATACCTTCATGATGGAATCAAAGTAAAAAACTGAAAGCATTTCCTACTGAGGAGACTGCAGTACATGAGGAAATTAGGAAACTTCATAACAAATAAATCTCCCAAGATGGCCACCGGAGACAAAAGAGCCCAAATGTAGCCCAAAATCACCCAGATGTAGCCCAAATATAGCCCAATGACAGAAGTGTGCAAAACACTTATTATTTTGTGTTTTTGCAGTGTTATATAGTGCAGACTTGCCAGGTATTGGAGTGCTTTACATGAGCATTGTTTACATCACACAAGAACAAATTCATTTTGGTTGTAGACATGGGGAGACTAAGTGATTTGACCAGAATCACAGAATGTCGAGCTGAAGCAGAAACTCCAACCTGGTTCCCCAGTTGCAAAGTCTGTAGTTCTGGAAGTAACACCACATCCTCTCCCCTAAGTGCAACATTTAATCAAGTGGTCAACTGGATAAAAAAACATAAAGGTAACAAATAATTTAAAAGTGCTTTCTCGCTATTTGAAAACTCAGAAAATATGTCCTTATTTTAGTCTTTTAGAGCACTAACCATAATTTTGATGCCAATAAGACCCTCTCATATATGTAATTTCTAAAGGAAATGCTCTAGGTATTACAGTTTTGATTACATCAAGATGACGTCAGGCGTTCCACACTTTTGTAATAAATATAGAATGTTAGCAATCTAGTTGTTCATTAGGATACTGTTGAGAGGCAGAGGCCAGGGGCACGGACTCTGAAAATTGAAGGCAGGTAGGAGGGTGCGAAGGCAACAATTTAACCACACTGAGCAGGCAGGAAGGGCCGTGGCAGCACAACAGACTATGGAGGGCAGTGGAAAGGGGGGCAGGGGCAACAAACCAACAATACAGGACTTGCAAGAGAGGCTGTGGCAATGTAATAGACCATTGTGGGCAGAAGGAAGAGGCAATGGTAGTACAACCATACATGCCAACAGACCCGATTCAGCCAGGAAACGTCCAATGTTTTTAAGCTCAAATGGGCTTTATTTTATCTGTCTCCTGTCTACAATCTCCTCTTTTTCAATGTAACTCAAAGGGGAAAATCAATATCCCAGTTTTTTTTCAAAATCTCCCTCTTACCAAGTTCAAAATGTTCGCAAGTATGGTACATTGGATCATGGAAGGAAATGGGGTAGAGACATGGACTTGGATAACAGAGGACAGGAGGGACATGGAGAGGTGCACCAAACTGACCCTGCAGGGCAGGCATCAGGGTTTGCAGCAGCACAATACACCACACAGGGCATGCGGGACGGGAGTGCAGCACAACAATCCATAGAAAGCAAGAGGGAGGGGACAGGACCATGCACATGGACAACAGAGAACAGAGGGGCAAGAGGCAGGACCATAATGGACAGACAGGAGAGAAAGCTGCAGCATAACAGACCATAAAGGGCAGGAGGGATGGATCAGGGGCATTACAATGGAACAGACAAGCCAGGAGGGAGGGAGTAGGGGTCTGCACATGTAAACAGAGGGCTGGGGGCAAGGGGGCAGGGCAGGAGCAGCAAGATAGCCATGGAGGTCAGGCAGGATGGGCACTAGAAGCAAGACACACCATGAAGAGCAACAGTGAGACTGTGATGGCATACACACAGACCATGGAGGGAAGGTGGGAGGGGGTCAGGGGCAGCTAACTGACCACACAGGGAAGGTGGGAGGGGCCATGGCAGCACAGAAGACCATGCATGGCAAGTGGGAGGGTTAGTGGCAGCACAATGGCTATGATGGGCAAGAAGGAGGGTGCAGGGGCATGCACAAAGGACGATGGAGGATAGAAGGGAGGGTCAGGACCTGTGCACAGACAAGAAAGTTCAGGGGAAGGGGCCTCACAACAGACCGCACGGGGCAGGCAGGAGGAGCAGTTGCAGCACAACAGACCAGGGAGGGCAGAAGGGTGTGGCAGTAAAATGGACCATGGAGGACAGGAGGAAGGGGATAGGGGCATGGCATGTGGACAGGCAGGGTGGAGGTGGCAGGGACAGGTTACAGTCATCTGACAATGCTAGGCAGGTGGGAGGGGAGTGACAGCTCAACAGAACACTCAGAGTAGATAGGAGTGGCAGGTCCATGGAACATAGTGGGCAAAAAGGATGGAGCAGGGGCATGCACAAAGACATCGGAGGGCAGGGGGAAGGAGAATAGAGGCAGCAAGCTAAGCACAGAGTTTAAGCAGGAGGTCAATGATGGGACATAGAATTGGGCAATGGAGGGCAGGAGGAGTGGACTGGTACATCATACTAAATTGAGGGCAGTGGCAGCACATCAGACCATGCATGGCAGGAGGGAGGAGGCTAGTCCATGGATTCACACAACAGAGGATAGGGAGGAGGGGGGTGGGGCAGCAAGCTAACTGTTCAGAGAAGGCGGGTATTAGGAACTTTATTGTTTTTAAAATGTGTGTCTGTGCGAACTACTTAAAATATGAACAAGTATGCAGCATAATCTCACTTTTATTCAGGAAGAAGAGGACGTTTGTGACTGTGAATCCGGGCTCACTTGGCAGAAACACCCCCTGACCCTCCACCCCCTATCGCAAAATGTAATGCCCGTGAAAAGGGTAGGTGAACACAGTGTTATATAGAACATAGTCCTGAGAGCACGATTGAAAATGAAAACTAGATATAGTGTATGGTATAAACTATGCACCAAAAAGTGTGATATAAGATGAACCGGGCGTGAAATATAATATGCAATACATTGTGCGCAATGACAGATTCATTGGAGAGCGCGAGATAGCACAGGCACTAGCGCGTGCTATGCGATATGCGCCTTGGAGTGTAATATGCACAGGGCAGTGTTGTGTAACCTAACTAGTCTCTAAAGTTGTAATATAAAATATGTGCTGGGGAGTGTAACGTTGCATATGCACTGTGACAAAGATATGGATCCCAGATTGTAATATGTATGGCATAGCACTGTGCGTTATAACATAGGCATCGAGGAAGGCAAGTTAGATGGGGCAATATAACCTGTGCGAAGACAAGTGTGGCATGACATATTCACGGGGTGGTGTTACAGTGCACATGGGCTAGAGAGTGTCATAGCATATGCACTAGCTAGTGGAATACAACACAGGGGTGTGTGGCACTCAGCAGGCAATGGTGGGAGTAACACAGCATTGGGCTCTGCCAGGAGCGCGCTGTGACTCTCAAGTGATGTTCGTCCCCTTTCCAGAGAGTAAAATAAAAAGTTTTACACATCCGGCAGTGGATGTGTGTTTTTTTAACCGTGAGGGGGGTTTCTTGCATAGTTTTGGTCGAATTTTTGTCGAATCCCCTTTGAATGGCTTGGTGTGCATGTGTATTAAATGTGCCCGTCAATAGCTACCCATGTTTGTATAAATAAACGACAAGGGTGTCTACCGGGATTAGGCACGGTAGGGCATCAGACATGTCAGAGCTTCACTAGTGGTGTAAATACATTCCTCGTGGATTCATTGTATGCATAGTCGCCTTTTAATGAATATCACGCAAATCGTCATGGTGATAGGTACGTACGGTTTGTCCAGCATGTCCTAGGTGTGTCTATAAATATATATTTTTTAAAAATAATAAAAAACAGTGGCCGGCCCTGGGGATTGGGGTCAAAAAAATATAATTAGGAGACAGGCCCTGGGGGATGGGGTCATCAGGGCCAATAAATTAGAATAAGAAGGGGAACCACACAGCCCCCCTTCTTAAAAAATTAAAATAAATAAAAGACTGGCATCGTGCCGGAGGCCACGCACCCTCCTTGCAGCACTCTGCAAACGCGCCCCCTGGCGAGTTGTAAGTTGGGAAATTAATTCCTCTTCAATACTGAGGGTCCCTGAGGGCCAACTAGCCCAACAGGCATCTCCAGTATGCACCAGGGAACTGCGCTGCAGACAGGTGTTCTGAGGCCAAGCCCCTTTTTACACCTCTCTGCAACGCAGCTCTGTGGCGCTTACTGGAGGTACCTAGTGGTCTAGTTTGACCCTAGGGACCCTTAGGATTCAAGGGGACTTAATCTCTCAACTTAGAACAGCCACAGGGCGCGTTTACACAGTGGTGAAGGGAGGGGACGGGGCCTGAGGTGACGTGTGCAAACACGCACTATGGCACGTTTTAAATTGGGGATATAATTTTCCTTCAATACTGAGGGCCCCTGGGGGCTAACTAGCCCACCAAGTGCTTCCAGTAAGCGCCACTGAGCTGCATTGCAGAGAGGTGGTCCAGGCCGTGCCACTTTTTACACCTCTCTGCAACGCAGCTCTGTGGCACTTACTGGAGGTACCTAGTGGGCTAGTTGGACCCTAGGGACCCTCAGGATTCAAATAAACTTAATCTCCCAACTAAAAACGGACACAGGGCGTGTTTACACAGTGGTGAAGGGAGGGGACGGGGCCTGAGTTAACGTGTGCAAAAACGCCCTGTGGCCTGTTTTAAGAGGTAGTTTTAATCCCCCTGGCCTATTATATACTAGGGGCTTACAGAGTAGGTCATGCTAATCACCGGGGGACCCCAACGCATAATGTTCCCTAGTGTATGTAGGTGTTTTCACTGTATTCTAAGTGTCTTTTAACATAGCACTGGCCCTAGGACTGGTTAGTCAGACTCAGTTACCACCAGTATCCGTCTGAAAAAGTTGAGGGTACAGGATGATTTTGCAACAAGGCTTCTTTCTGCTCTTCTTTTTGTTCTTTCTGCACGTTATCCTTCTTCCTGCACTTTTCTTCGTCTTTGAGGACTTCTGTTGCTTCTTTCTGCACTTCTTTTTTTCTTTCTGTGCATTTTTTCTTCTTTCTTCACATGTCCTATCTCTGTAGGCATAGTTAGAAATTAGCATTTAAAAAACCTTTGAAATTCCCAGAAAAAACCATAGGTTTCAGGCACGTTATAGTTAGGAATTAGCATTTAAAAAACCTCAGAAATTCACTGAAAAAACCATAGGTTTCAGGGGTGTTATAGTTAGCTGGACTTTTCACTTGTACAAAACCATTGAAATTCCCCCGTTATAGTTAGTTCAGCTAACTATAACTCCCGCAATGCACTGCTGATGACGTCACATATTACATCACTCATGACATGGTCAGTGACATCACTGATGACATCTCAAATGACATCACTGAGGACATCACTGATGACATCATCCTTGTGATAGAGTGGCAGACCTCCTCTCACCCTAATATAACCTTTGATACACACATTCAAAAATAGAGACTAAACTTTTCAAAACAATGGACATACCAATACCAGTTACAACAACCTCTTCAGTAATTCTAAGATCCACATACACATCCACTCATTCACCAACAGTCCTATACAGTCACTCATACATGTATTCACTCATCATATGTACTCATACACCTATACATCCTGTTACACAATGCCACTCATCCATAGAGTTACTCACACACATGCTAATAAAGAATCAAACATACATTTATTTGCATATACAGTTATACACACACCACCACACTTACTTCTATGGAAACTTACACATACTTAGTCTTTTAAACAATCACTTATAGAAACACATACTTATTCATGCAGGAACTCTTTCAATCTCTCACTCTCACATATACTCACTTATATACACCAATAGTCACATATACTAGTTTAAAACATATGTAGTTACTCATAAAGACACTATTGAGACAGTCATTCACTCACTAAAACACCCATACACACACTCATCCACCCATACAGTCCTGCACACATGCTGTCTTCAACACATACAAACAGTGAGTCACTCATTCATGCACCTATGTACTACTTAATACCCCCCACCGAACCATGCAGACACTCAGACTGATACTCAAAAAAACAACTAATCGCCTATATAGACACCCATGTAGCTACTCACCAACCCATGCAGCCACTTATACACAAAGTGAGAGACTGATACAGATATTTACATATTTAAACATTACTCACTAAGCCATGTATTCACTATGATACACTTAATCAGTCAGTTACACAATCAATTTTTCAAAAACAAATCATCCATTTAGACACTTATATACCCATTTATTCTTCCATCGACCTTGAGATATACATATATAAAACATATTTAATTTTCAGAAAAACACACATTCACTGGATGATGTCATCAGTGATGTCATTTGAGATGTCATCAGTGATGTCATGAGTGATGTCACTGACCATGTCATGAGTGATGTAATATGTGACGTCATCAGCAGTGCATTGCGGGCGCGCGAGTTATAGTTAGCTGAACTAACTATAACGGGGGAATTTCAATGGTTTTGTACAAGTGAAAAGTCCAGCTAACTATAACACCCCTGAAACCTATGGTTTTTTCAGTGAATATATATATATAGTGGCATTCCTTTGGTCAGATTGTTGGTGAAGCGAGGAGCTTATACTATGGAATGCCCTCCGGCTGTTTTAAATGGACAGGAACGAAGATTTGGATGGAAAGGGCCACTCTGTGATGCCCGCCGCAAACTTGGGGAATGAACATAAACAGCCAGGATTTGCATCCGTGCCAGAGGTAATGAACTTTCAAAGACTAAACAGCAGCTATTTTTTAAACTCACTGGTAGCGGGACTTGACCTTGTAGCACTGTGACTGAGTAATGAAACTGTCCTTTTGAAGCAAGCATTGCACTGAGTCGACGGTGTAACATCGTGCAGTTTTGCCAATATCGACATGGAGAACCAGTGAAATTGGTGGGCAGTTACAATGTATCCTGGGATGAGAAGTCCTTTACTTTTGAGTTATATTTGGATGAAACCTTGCAACGAACGAAACAAGAATTAATACCACTTGGGGGTTAATTGATAACCTGAGATTAAGCATATGTACTTTTTTTCACTGCTCTTGTGAATAATAGCGGCAATGATAAACGAATGGAAAAATAACTGCCCCTTTAAGAACTGGAAATATCGACTGTTGTCCTTTCTCTATGTTTTTTAGGTTACGTTATATTCAAAATCCAACGAACCCGCTGAGACCATAGCTAGCGGCATATGATTAAGAGTGGTGAACTCGAAACGCGTCATGCCTGTTGTTCTTCGAAATAAAAACCTGATCTAGCACTGTTGGTGTGGCCCGTGTCGCGCTTTTTGCAGAAGCGCGCTTGCTTTGGAGATATATATATATATATATATATATATATATATATATATATATATATATATATATATATGTATATATATATATATTCACTTTAAAAACCATAGGTTTCACACATGTTATAGTTAGCTGGACATTTCACTCGTAAAAAACCAATGAAATTCCCCCGTTATAGTTACTGCAGGCAACTATAACTCACGCGACCGCAATCCTCTGCTGATGACGTCAGATATTACATCACTGTATTTAGACACTTATTTGCCCATGTCTTCTCAGTGATGTAATATCTGACGTCATCAGCAGAGGATTGCGGTCGCGTGAGTTATAGTTGCCTGCAGTAACTATAACGGGGGAATTTCATTGGTTTTTTACGAGTGAAATGTCCAGCTAACTATAACATGTGTGAAATCTATGGTTTTTAAAGTGAATTTGCAAGGTTTTTTAAATGCTAATTCGTAACTATAACGTGTGTGAAACCTATGGTTTTTTCAGTGAATTTGTACGGTTTTTTAAATGCTAAGTTATGTTTTTATGAATTTTTATTTTTTCAGGTTTTTCACCGTGCGCGCACCGTGAAATATTTTTTTTTTTTAAATCGCGAGGATGGGCGCACCCTGCGCGCGAGGTGCGCGCACCCTGCGTGCTTGTAGGCGCTTGGTGCGCTTTGCGCACCGAGCGCCCACGTTTCGCAGTTCGTGCCGTGCGCGCAGGGTGCGCGCACCTCGCGATTTTTATAAAAATAAAAATATTGTTTTTTCCTCCCTTGGGGGTCCTTCTGTGACCCCCTGACCAAGGCTAGGGGGTCAGGAACTGTCCACTCTGCCCCCTTTTCACGTTCTCCACCTTTGTTTTTCACCCCCTCAGAGTGCGAGAGACAAAATGGCAGCCGACACTTCCTGGTTTCGACCGATTCGAATGTTTACTAAGATCTAACAACCAATCAGAATTGCGCACGCGCACGGCAGGGTGCGTGCACCCAGCGCGCACGCTGCGCGCGTATAGATATTGATATGCTTTTAAATGCTATTTTCTCAGGAAATACTGAACAGATTTACACCAGACCTGCAAAAGGCACTTCCTTGACCTTATGGCTACCTCTCTGCCAAATTTCACGTAATTCTGTTCAGCCGTTCGGGCTGTAGCTGTGTCTAAAGGTCCTATCGAAAATAACATGGGGAAAACGCGTTTTGGGACCCCCCTTTTTTCTCGGCCCCCGCTTGACGAATCACCCCGAGACTTTCAGGGTAGGAGCTGAGTGGAGCGCCCCATTAGTTTTGAAAATTTCGTGAGGATTCGTCAACCGGCGCCAAAGTTATTCAAAATAGAATTTTGAGATTTCCTATGGAAACTAGGTTGTAACTATAACTATCTACTGGCGTCCGCCAGTAGATAATATATATATATATATATTCACTGAAAAAACCATAGGTTTCAGGGTTTTTTTTTTTTTTTTGTCCTCATTAGCCTCTGACCCCAGCAAACTGGTGCTCTGCAGGTTTCCACTGTTGCTCACTATGGAGAGGTAGGTTTCTTAATTCTAGAAAGATTTCTCTTTCGCCGGCCTACCAGTGGTACATCCGCATCCAACCTGTTGCTAACCTTTTATTGTATTTAAAAGGGTGGTCACGCTCCCTACTCATTCTGATAAGATCAGAGACCAGAACAGTGATGGACAGGATCCACCTCGAAACACCCTTATCTGTTGACCCAAAGATACGGAGGGGAAATCCTGACCATCCTGGTCTAGGAGCTTTAACCGTGGGCCTAATCATTGGACGCAAAAGAAAAGAAAAAGAGGAAAATGAACTTTACCAGTGACATAAGTAGAAAAAAAAAAATAATAATAATAATTATTTAATCTGTTGTTGTCTGCACTATATGCCAATTTAATAGACAGTCCCAGATTGCTTTCTTTTTGTTATTTTTCAGTCTAGCTAGGTCTGTTATCGATGTTTTGTATAAAGATGAAAGCCATTCTGAATGTGTGGGGGGGGGAGCCTCTGCCCATTTTTTACAAATTTCTCGCCTTGCCAACAGAATTGCGAAAAAGAGAAAACTTCTAGAATGACCAGTAATTTCAGTGTCAATTCCAAAAATTATTAGGCTAAGGGTGATGTGAATTGACTGATCTAAAATAGACGATAGTGTAGCAGAGACTTTTTGCCAAAAATCGGCAATTTCCGGGCAGGACCAAAACATGTGTGTATCCGGTACACTTTCTTCGTTGCATTTCTTGCATCTTGCCGGAGAGGAGTTAGACATCTTAGATAGTCTGGCAGGGGACAAATATGCTCTATGTGTTGTGAAGTAATGATTTCTCCTCAGCCAGGCTGGCTTCACCACGGAAAACAAAATGTCATATGAAATCTGCCATAATTCCATATTGTCCCCTTCAGAGATTGACTCATCCCATAGTTCTCCGGCTAATCTGAAGTCACCATCTATTGCACCCTCAATTGCCCAATACAGAGAGGCTACCTCCTTCTTGCCCACTGGCTTTTTAACCAAAAGTTCTTCAAGATCATTTCCCAATCCAATTGGCTGTTTGTAATTTTGGGACCAGCTTTGGAGCTGTATATATTTAAATCTTGACAGACCATCTGTAGTTTTGTTGTTTAAAGTTTCCCAAGACTGTAGAATACCATCTTCAAATAGATCTCCCCATGTTGTTAGGCCAGATGTTTTTAGTGGGATGACAAGCGCATCTTTAAGACAACTAGGCGACCCTGGGCTGTCCCACCACGGAGCTAGTCTTGAATGATACTCCAGTCCTGTTAGGGTTCTTATTCTGGCCCATAATTGAGCTGTTCCCCTTAAAATCTTCAGCCTAACTTTCTTGAAAAATTTTTTATCTCCAAATTTAAAAAGAAAGCCTTCTGAGGAAAGCTCTGATTGGTCTAACATTGCTTTAAACATTTTTCCCCTATCTGAATCATCTGGGTGTTTCAACAGCATTCTTGAGTGAGTTAATTGAAATGCCCATGCATAGTACTGAATGTCTGGCAGTGTAAGACCACCCTTTTCTCTTCTACGTCTAAGTTTTTTCCACAAAATCCTAGTTGCCTTGTAGGCCCATACAAATGAGTTTATAGCCTGTTGAAATTTATCAATGATTTGCTTATCAAAGTGTAAGGGGATGGTATTAAAGAGAAAAGTTACTTTGGGTAAAATAACCATTTTTATCATATTTACTCTACCCAAGATTGTTAGGGGGAGATGAGCCCAAGACTTCATTTGATTTTGACTCTCTCTGAAAATATTTAAAAATTCACCTTTGCTATCTCCTCGATGTTAGAGACAATTTTGACCCCCAAGTACCTCATGTGATCTTTAGTTTGGAAAGGGCTCCTCGGCAGGTTCCACGTCATAATTTCTGTTTTTCCCACATTGACTTCATAGCCTGACACTCTGCCAAATTCCCCTGCTAGCCCGATTACTTGAGGGAATGATGTATCCAGATCTGATGACAGAATTAAAATGTCATCTGCGTACAGGGCTACCTTTCTCTCCCAAGATCCGCACTTAAATGGTGTTATACTTTGCTCCTCTCTTATATTCTGAGCAAATGGCTCTAGATATAGATCAAAAAGAAGGGGAGAGAGAGGACAGCCCTGTCGAGTTCCTCTTCTAATGCTAAAAGGTTTTGTCAAATTACCATTCACAACCAACCTTGCTGATGGATCCCTATATAGGAGTTTTATAGTTCGACAGAACTTGGGACCAAAATGAAATTTCTCTAAAACTGCAGAAAGATACTTCCAATTTACCCTGTCAAAAGCTTTTGTTGCATCAAGGGTCATGGCCGCCAGAGGGAACGCATAGCTGGATGAAAAATCGATTGCTCCTATCAGATCGTGAGTGAGATCAAAGAGATTTCTGCCCTTCAGGAAACCCTTCTGATCTAAATTAAGGAGATCTCCAGCCACAGCTCCTAGTCTATCTGCAAGGATTCTAGTAAAAACCTTATAGTCCGAGTTAAGGAGCGAAATGGGTCTATATGACCCACACTCTATGGGAGATTTGCCTGGTTTTAAAATTAGGGTAATATTTGCTTCTCCCCATGAGGAAGGTGGTTTAACCCCTTCTAAAAGGACTTTATTAAAAAGTGTAGTCATATATGGGATTAAAGCATCTCCGACTGATTTGTAAACTTCCACCGGCAGGCCATCCGGCCCTGCTGCTTTACCAATTTTACATGCAGAAAGAGCCTTCCTAACTTCCTGCTGCGAGATTT
Source organism: Triturus cristatus (assembly GCF_964204655.1). Taxonomy (NCBI): domain Eukaryota; kingdom Metazoa; phylum Chordata; class Amphibia; order Caudata; family Salamandridae; genus Triturus; species Triturus cristatus. Next base: position 942,350,999 of record NC_140587.1, on the reverse strand, counting down.
CTGCTTCTAAATTTTGCCTTTTTAGGGCATCTAAGACTGGCAGATGAATTAGATTTAACCAGTCTGTTGCAGCAGTTTCATCTATATGATTATCTTCATTATAAAGTCCCTCAAAGTACGTATGAAATACCTCTCCAATTTTATCTTCATTGGTAATTAAGTTAGAGTCTAAGTCTTGTATTTCCTTGATCAAATTTCGAACTCTATCTGATTTAGCCTTCCAAGCTAATAGTCTTCCAGCCCCCTCACCATATTCAAAATGTGCTAATTTACTCACCTCCCACCTGCTGGAGATCCTTGCCTGAACTATACCTTCTAAAGATATTTTGAGGGACTCTAATTTATCTATAGAGTCTTGGATTAACGCCTGATCATCCTCATGGTTTATGACCTTTTCTAGCTCTTTCATTTGATCTTCTAAATGTGTAATTTCTTCCCTGTATTTCCTGTTTTTATATGAGGTTCTGTTTATAACCAGCCCTCTCAGGAAAGCTTTTAAAGTATCCCACACAACTGCGATATCAGCAGAGTCGATATTTATCTCTAAAAAAGACTTAATCTCTTGTAATAAAAAAGTGATGTACTCTGATTCTAGAAGAGTCGTTCGATCAAAGGACCAAACTCTTTGTTGAGATTTCTTTACTAGCTCCCATTCCATCCAGACAGCTGCGTGGTCTGAAAGGTGAGGTGTTAGGTAGTCAATTTGTTTGATGTTTCCTCTTAAATCATTACTGATTAAGATATAATCTATCCTAGATTTGTGTCTGTATTTTTTATTATAAAAAGACACTCCTAATTTGGAGCCAGACCTCTCTCTCCAGATATCAGTTAGAGCATTTTGTTTCATCATAGTTTTTAAGAAGGCTCTGGATTTGGATGGGATGTTAGCTCTACAATTTGGTGATTTATCCCATTTCGGGTTCAGTACTATATTAAAATCTCCAGCAAGAATCAGTTTATCTGAAACTTCCAATAAATGCGAGAAAATGGTTTTTAATACGCTGGGGTCGTCTTGATTAGGACCGTAGTATCCCACTATGGTAAACGAGATGTTATCCACTAAGATCCTTGCTATGATCCATCTGCCACTAGAATCTGTCTTAGTTTCTTTAACTATGACATTGGCTGATTTCTTTATCAATATAGCAACCCCCCTAACATTGAATGGCTGACCTGAACAAAGACAGTGTTCCACCCACCTAAGTTTTCCACAAATTTCCGTAAGTTCCTTTTTAGTAAGGTGGGTTTCTTGCAGAATAATTATTTGTGCAGGTGAATCCTTCAAGTATTGCAAAATTCTTTCTCTTCTACCTCTAACTCTGAGGCCATTTATATTCCATGACAAGCATTGTATTGTCATTATAACAGCCTAACGCAACCAAGTTCTTACCCCCCTTCCATCCTGCACATACCAAGCCATGAACCTGCAGCTATAGATGACACACATCCAAAAACATAATAGGGCTAGTGTGCTAATGAGGATTTCTTTTTTTTTATTTTATCCCTCTGCTCCATCCCCTGTGCCCCTACTTCCTCCCCCCTTACCCCCACCCTACCTCCCTTGGAGAACCCCCACCCCTGTTTACCTGGAATTTCCAGGTTTTGCCGGCAGGAGAACTCTACCCTGCCAAGTGTATGTGTATGTATATATGTATTTATTTATTTATTTATTATGTTTATATTATTTATATATATATTTTTTTTTTATTATTTTTTTTTTTAATTATTTTTTTTCCCCTTAACAGTACTAAAGGTAAATGTGAATATCTTATACTTATGTGGTGCTATGTTGTGCTAATGTACTTACTGATGTGGCTATGTGGTGCTAAATTCTTTTAATGACATTTCTACGTGTACTACATATACTACATATACTAACCATATACTAACCATGAAAAGGCACAACTTAACCTAGGACAGAATCTGAGATCCTATTGGAAGCGTAATTCCTAATTGCTAATTCAAAATTCAAAATTCAGGAAGTACTAGAAGGCCCTTTTTTAAGACTGTCCAATAGGTCATCCGCCTCCTGTACTGTTCTTACATTGTGCATTTTGTTGTTCAACATGATCCTCAATTGGGCCGGGAACTTAAGTTGAACCACCGCTCCCAATTTTCTGAAATCATCCATTCTTCTCCCCAGTTCCCACTGTCGATCCAAAGTTGCTCGGGAGAGGTCAGACCTAATCTCGAAAATAAAGTCTCTTGATTTCAAAGATTTTAACTTAAGGGCCGCCAATAGGATTTTCTCCTTAATCTCAAATGTAAGAAAGTTAACCAAGATCTTCCTAGGCTTTGACCGATTTGGGTTTTTCCTGTAGGGGTCTCTATGTACCCTCTGAATGTCTTGCCTCAGCTTCTCCTCTGATATCTCTGTCAGCACCACTTCTTTAATGAGAGCTATAATAAAGGATTTTAAATCCTCTCCCTCTTTGCCCTCCGGCACCTTCAAAATGCGCAAGTTATTGCGTCTAGAGAAGTTTTCTAGTGACTCCACTCGGTCTCTAAGTAAAATTTCTTCTTTTTTGAGTTAAGTAATGTCATCTTTTGCAGCCCCCAGTTCTGACTTAAGCTCTTCTACTGAGTTTTCTAGAGCCCCTGTCCTGGAGTTCAAAGTATCTAACTTTTTCTCTAAGTTTTCGCAAAAGAGCCTGATATCCCCCTGGTTTGCTTCCGATTTTGCGAATCCCTTTTTAATGTCGGATGCCATAGTGAGGAACAGGGACTCCAGCCCAATGCCTGAGAGGGGGTTGTTGCTGACTACTGCTCCTGTCTCACCTCCTGTATATATTTCTGGCCCACAAACCGCTTCGACTTCCTTTCTCCCTCCTCCAGGTGGTGTTTCTGAAGTTACGCTCTCCCTGTCTTTAGGGGATATTAAGGCCTCTGGTTTCTGAACACCTTGTAGGATGCTCTGTAATTGAAACTGTAATTGCTGCTGCGGTTGTGGGTTTGGTTGAGGCTCCAGAGTAATAGGAATCTGGATTGGGGTGGGAGCTAGTACTCCTAACTGAGGACTTTCGGCTGCCATGTTGGAGGAAAGGATTGGCTGCAAATTAGAAAGTCGAAGTGCCTCACCCTGTCCTGCTATATCTAGAACTTGAGGTAAAACCTTAAAGTATAGTTAGGAATTAGCATTTAAAAAACCTCAGAAATTCACTGAAAAAACCATAGGTTTCAGGGGTGTTATAGTTAGCTGGACTTTTCACTTGTACAAAACCATAAAAATTCCCCCGTTATAGTTAGTTCAGCTAACTATAACTCGCGAGCCCGCAATGCACTGCTGATGACGTCACATATTACATCACTCATGACATGGTCAGTGACATCACTCATGACATCACTAACGTGCCTTCCTCGATGCCTATGTTATAACGCACAGTGCTATGCCATACATATTGCAATCTGGGATCCATATCTTTGTCACAGTGCATATGCAACGTTACACTCCCCAGCACATATTTTATATTACAACTTTAGAGACTAGTTAGGTTACACAACACTGCCCTGTGCATATTACACTCCAAGTCGCATATCGCATAGCACGCGCTAGTGCCTGTGCTATCTCGCGCTCTCCAATGAATCTGTCATTGCGCACAATGTATTGCATATTATATTTCACGCCCGGTTCATCTTATATCACACTTTTTGGTGCATAGTTTATACCATACACTATATCTAGTTTTCATTTTCAATCGTGCTCTCAGGACTATGTTCTATATAACACTGTGTTCACCTACCCTTTTCACGGGCATTACATTTTGCGATAGGGGGTGGAGGGTCGGGGGTGTTTCTGCCAAGTGAGCCCGGAGTCACAGTTACAAACGTCCTCTTCTTCCTGAATAAAAGTGAGATTATGCTGCATACTTGTTCATGTTTTAAGTAGTTCGCACAGACAGACGTTTTAAAAACAATAAAGTTCCTAATACCCGCCTTCTCTGAACAGTTAGCTTGCTGCCCCATCCCCCTCCTCCCTATCCTCTGTTGTGTGAATCCATGGACTAGCCTCCTCCCTCCTGCCTTGCATGGTCTGATGTGCTGCCACTGCCCTCAATTTAGTATGATGTACCAGTCCACTCCTCCTGCCCTCCATTGCCCAATTCTATGCCCCATCATTGACCTCCTGCTTAAACTCTGTGCTTAGCTTGCTGCCCCTATTCTCCTTCCCCCTGCCCTCCGATGTCTTTGTGCATGCCCCTGCTCCATCCTTTTTGCCCACCATGTTCCATGGACCTGCCACTCCTATCTACTCTGAGTGTTCTGTTGAGCTGCCACTCCCCTCCCACCTGCCTAGCATTGTCAGATGACTGCAACCTGTCCCTGCCACCTCCACCCTGCCTGTCCACATGCCATGCCCCTATCCTCTTCCTCCTGTCCTACATGGTCCATTTTACTGCCACACCCTTCTGCCCTCCCTGGTCTGTTGTGCTGCAACTGCTCCTCCTGCCTGCCCCGTGCGGTCTGTTGTGAGGCCCCTTCCCCTGAACTTTCTTGTCTGTGCACAGGTCCTGACCCTCCCTTCTATCCTCCATCGTCCTTTGTGCATGCCCCTGCACCCTCCTTCTTGCCCATCATAGCCATTGTGCTGCCACTAACCCTCCCACTTGCCATGCATGGTCGTCTGTGCTGCCATGGCCCCTCCCACCTTCCCTGTGTGGTCAGTTAGCTGCCCCTGGCCCCCTCCCACCTTCCCTCCATGGTCTGTGTGTATGCCATCACAGTCTCACTGTTGCTCTTCATGGTGTGTCTTGCTTCTAGTGCCCATCCTGCCTGACCTCCATGGCTATCTTGCTGCTCCTGCCCTGCCCCCTTGCCCCCAGCCCTCTGTTTACATGTGCAGACCCCTACTCCCTCCCTCCTGGCTTGTCTGTTCCATTGTAATGCCCCTGATCCGTCCCTCCTGCCCTTTATGGTCTGTTATGCTGCAGCTTTCTCTCCTGTCTGTCCATTATGGTCAGCTAGCTACCATTGTCTCTTGCCCCTCTGTTCTCTGTTGTCCATGTGCATGGTCCTGTCCCCTCCCTCTTGCTTTCTATGGATTGTTGTGCTGCACTCCCGTCCCGCATGCCCTGTGTGGTGTATTGTGCTGCTGCAAACCCTGATGCCTGCCCTGCAGGGTCAGTTTGGTGCACCTCTCCATGTCCCTCCTGTCCTCTGTTATCCAAGTCCATGTCCCTACCCCATTTCCTTCCATGATCCAATGTACCATATTTGCGAACATTTTGAGCTTGGTAAGAGGGAGATTTTGAAAAAAAACTGGGGTATTGATTTTCCCCTTTGAGTTACATTGAAAAAGAGGAGATTGTAGACAGGAGACAGATCAAATAAAGCCCATTTGAGCTTAAAAACATTGGACGTTTCCTGGCTGAATCGGGTCTGTTGGCATGTATGGTTGTACTACCATTGCCTCTTCCTTCTGCCCACAATGGTATATTACATTGCCACAGCCTCTCTTGCAAGTCCTGTATTGTTGGTTTGTTGCCCCTGCCCCCCTTTCCACTGCCCTCCATAGTCTGTTGAGCTGCCACGGCCCTTCCTGCCTGCTCAGTGTGGTTAAATTGTTGCCTTTGCACCCTCCTACCTGCCTTCAATTTTCAGAGTCCGTGCCCCTGGCCTCTGCCTCTCAACAGTATCCTAATGAACAACTAGATTGCTAACATTCTATATTTATTACAAAAGTATGGAACGCCTGACGTCATCTTGATGTAATCAAAACTGTAATACCTAGAGCATTTCCTTTAGAAATTACATATATGAGAGGGTCTTATTGGCATCAAAATTATGGTTAGTGCTCTAAAAGACTAAAATAAGGACATATTTTCTGAGTTTTCAAATAGCGACAAAGCACTTTTAAATTATTTGTAATCTTTATGTTTTTTTATCCAGTTGACCACTTGATTAAATGTTGCACTTAGGGGAGAGGATGTGGTGTTACTTCCAGAACTGCAGACTTTGCAACTGGGGAACCTGGTGGGAGTTTCTGCTTCAGCTCGACATTCTGTGATTCTGGTCAAATCACTTAGTCTCCCCATGTCTACAACCAAAATGAATTTGTTCTTGTGTGATGTAACCAATGCTCATGTAAAGCACTCCAATACCTGACAAGTCTGCACTATATAACACTGCAAAAACACAAAATAATAAGTGTTTTGCACACTTCTGTCATTGGGCTATATTTGGGCTACATCTGGGTGATTTTGGGCTACATTTGGGCTCTTTTGTCTCCGGTGGCCATCTTGGGAGATTTATTTGTTATGAAGTTTCCTAATTTCCTCATGTACTGCAGTCTCCTCAGTAGGAAATGCTTTCAGTTTTTTACTTTGATTCCATCATGAAGGTATTCAGATAAGTCACACATTTGCCATAAATTCTGAAAGTTAGCACTCTAGTTGCTCATTAGATCACTGTAGTAAAACTACTGTTCACCATGGAAGTCTGCTCCTGGTATTAAAAGTGCATGTTTCAGTCTGCATGTCAGAATTTTTTAATGAAATAGAAGAGGATTTGAGAAGTCACTCAAAATGTGCCCTCATTTTCTTTCTTCAGCAATAATCATAATTTCTATGGCAAAATGAACCCCCTCATTGTGTTCCTTTTTAAATTAAATGTTTTAAGTGTTACCAGTTTATTCCAATCAAGATGGCTTCAGGTGTGCCATACTTTTGTCATAATGAAGGCAGTAAGCGCTCTAGATGTTTTTAAGAACACTCTGGGACATTCTGTCATTGGGCTATACTTGGGCTACATCTGGGTGATATTTGGGCTACATTTGGGCTCTTTTGTCTCTGGTGGCCATCTTGGGAGACTTATTTGTTATGAAGTTTCCTAATTTCCTCATTTACTGCAGTCTCCTCAGTAGGAAATACTTTCAGTTTTTTACTTTGATTCCATCAAGAAGGCATTCAGATGTGTCACACATTTGCCATAAATTCAGAATGTTAGCACTCTTTTTGCTCATTAGATCACTGTAGTAAAGCTACTGCTCACCAGGGGAAGCTGCTGCTGGTATTGAAAGTGCATGTTTCAGTCTGCATGTCAGAATTTTTTAATGAAATAGAAGAGGATTTGAGAAGTCACTCAAAATCTGCCCTAATTTTTCTTTCTGCAGCACTAATCATACTTTTTATGGAAAAATGAACCCCCTCATTTTGTTCCTTTTGAAATTAAATGTTTTAAGAGTTACCACCTTAATCCAAGCAAGATGGCTTCAGGTGTGCCATACGTTTATCATAAGTAGGACCGTTAGTGCTCTAGTTGTTCTTTGGAACACTCTGGGAAGCTGCAGTAGAACACAAAGGAATCAACTGACAGTCTCTGCCCTTGTTGGATGTACATGTTTTACTGAGAATGTCAGACTTCATTCTCACATGACTGAGAAAGATAATGTGAATTTACAGAAAATAAGCTCTCAGTTTAGCTTATAGATCACCTTCCAAACCTCTGTGGGAAAAGCATGATAAAATATTTTTCTCTCAATCATGATATCCCAGCAGAAGGCTTTTTCACATGGTGAAATCACCTTAGAACATACCACAATTCCTTAAATGAGTATGGTACCATCAACAAATGATTTATAATGTAACTAAAGTCTTAAAACCTTCTATTAACTGCAATGCTTTTTAATGAGGTGCTATCATGTATATTGGTCCCAAGATGGCTGCCAACACTTCTTGGATGAAGTGCTGACAGCCAATCAGATCTCAGGATGAGATGTGTGGTTAGGCTCCGCCCACATATATATATGATTTTACTTTTGATTTTCTCAGGAACTACTGAACAGATTGACACCAGACCTGCAAAAGGCACTTCCCTGAGCTGAGGACTACCTCTCTGCCAAATTTCAAGTAATTCTGTTCAGCCGTTCGGGCTGTACCTTGGACTAAAGATCCCTATGGAAAATTGCATGGGGAAAACGTGTTTTGGGATCCCCCTTTTTTCTCAGCCCCCGCTCGACGAATCCCCCCGAGACTTTCAGGGTAGGAGCGGAGCGGAGCGCCCCACCTATTTTAAAATTTCGCGAGGAATCGTCAACCGGCGCCAAAGTTATTCCAAATAGAATGTTGCGGATTTCCCATGGAAACACGGTCCTAACTATAACTATCTACTGGCGACCGCCAGTAGATAATATATATATACCATGATGATATATATTAAGCCTAGGCGGAGTTTGCGGAGTTCCACCGTGCGGATGGCGGAGTTCCGCTAAGCAGAACTCTGTGAAGTGCAAAAAAATCTCTGCCACACTACACAGTGCTCCGCAAGTGGATGAGTGCGTTAGATAAAGGCCGTTCGCAGTGATTTTCAGCGCCAGGTGTTTGTATGCACAGTGCAATCATCACAAACGGCACCATGCACAGCGCAAGCAGGTGCAGCTTCCTCTCTGCCACCCAATTGGATTTTTTACTCGAGCGGCAACTTTCTCAACGCGTGCAGACGGTTTTTCAACGTGAGTGGTCGCAAGCATACGCGACCACTCGCAATGAGAAATTCGACTGCCCCCGTTGAGAAATCTCGCAGGGATGTTGATTTTCCATGCTCGCGCTCACCAACTTGATGTTGGCGATCGATAATGAGGAAAAATCTCACTGGAAAACTCAAAAACTCTGTATGTGGAGCGGAGTTCACCTCCCAGGGCTAAAATATTTATCTCTTCAAGATACATAGAAGTGGAGTTAAGAATAGTAAGTCCATACTTACTTATTTGCACTTACCTCCTCAATATTTTGGTCCTCAATATATTTCACATGATATTCTGTGCCATAATATTATTGTTTGTGATATTTTGTCGTGATCCCAAGCCGGAGAATCTAGCCAATTGTAGTGGGTCACAATTTGTGACCTACATCATGCATATTAATGAAGAAGGTCGAATTGTGACCCATTGGTATTCATCAATTTGTGAGCCAACCTATCAATACATAGGTTGTTGCACATATTGCGACCACTTTTACCGAATCCGTTAGTACATTCCAAAAAAGAAATCGCAAATTGTGATTCATTAGTGGCTGCAATTGACGATGATTTCTTATTTGAATGTAAGCAGATGAGGGCCTAAGTGTGCTATGTATGACACCAGCTTTTGTTTTTGTTTCCTATTTCCGAGTTATCTTCATTGCCCTGTTTCCAGCTACACGACACATGCATTTTTTTCCACCAAATGGCCTGATGTCACCTGCACGATACTGATCTCACTGTGTCGTGTGTCTTTTAAACCAAATGCAATGTTTAGCCTATATTCACTCTGGAAAATAATGGCTGCATTGAAACAAAGGAATGTGGGATTTGTTGATCGTAATTTTGTTCTTCTAAAGTTCAACAGTATGTTTCAAAATCTGTCTTACTAAACCTCGCTCCGGATCCAATGCAGGAAGGAAGGAAATCTGCAGTTTAACCCTGGGAAAGAGCAAGGCTATGCATGTTGTGTCTGTGGCTTCTGAACAAGTCAGGAAGCATATGTGGCTTCAAAGAAAATAAAGAAAGATCGTTTGTAAACTATCCCGGTGGATGAGGTAGAGAGAATGAGATCAGCAAGTACATCGGAAAAAGCGATGGAGTGTCCCAAAAAGCGGATATGACGTAATACGTCACTCTCTCTCTCTCCCTCCCTCTCTCTCGCATTTTCTCTCACACACTCTCAATCGGCACTGCTCACTCGGTGCTATACAGCAAAAGTCCTTGTCAGAAAGAAGAGGGTAAAAAAAGTAGGTTTTAAATTTCATTTAGAATTTTTCGTTCTGTTTGATGCTTGGTTTCATTCGGCAGCATATTCAGTCATGCACGCTCAGATGGCGTGTTGTACGTTCTCCTATCACAAAGAGTTTGCTTGCTGCATTGTGCCAGACTATAGAATTCAGAAAGATCACCTGACAAATGTTGTGTCCTAAACATTGTTTACAAAAATATGGTCCTAGAAGTTGCAGGTTTTCTGCTATTGATTCCAATGGGGGTCATATTTATGTATATGATTTTTAAGACACAATATTTATGTGAGACACTATTCTGGCAGCAGTATTCTGGTACCACACCACACGCGGCTTGTTATAGGGTGATTGCGATCCAAGTGGAGTAGTACAGAAGGAGTCTTCCTAAGGCTACATAGGGGTCACTTCCTGCTTACATTTTAACAATAATCAAGGCTTTAAACCCAATTCTATCCTCTACAGGGAGTCAACAAAGGGCTCTCCTAGAGGGCGAGAAATGGTCACTCTGTGTAACTGTCCTTTCTCAAGACTTAAGGGTCCTAAGCAATCGTACACACTTCCGGCATAAACAGTAATCATCTAGCTTGCCAGTAGAACACAGAGATTGGAGCACTGTGCGGGTATGATCTTCGGCTGTCAGTTGTTGGGCAGAGAGTGGTTTACACCACTGATTCCATGACAAGGAGTTATGAGTGAGCACAATCTAATCATCAAATTGGAAGCTAATGTTCTCTCCTATATACATTTTCAATAGTCCCCAAATTGGCTATTTATCCTTGTTTACCAAACGTAGGTCCTTAATTCGAGTTTAGTAGATGGGATCTGTCAAATTGCAACAGATATCTCAACTACATCACGAATGTCGTATGCTGAAAAGTGTTAATAGACTTTGATGTCCAGGCGGTCCGTGAAGCTCTAGGAGCGCCTAACAGGTGGATTACTAAAATGTATTTTGCTCCCCCCTTTCTTTTTATCTTCCTTGTCAGTTGTGAAGAGTCACGTTTATGTGAAAAGCGAAGAAACACAGTTTAAATGTGCCATAACCTTGATTAAGGACCAACTCTCAAAGGTGTGTGAGCTCCTAAGTTGAATTAGGAGCACGAATACAGACTTTGGTCAGAGTTTTCTCCTGATGTTGAGTCACAGAGTCAGGAGTGGTGGGATTCTGCCCTGTAAATAAGATTTACTATACTAGCACAGAAATCCCAAAAATATCCTGGACTAAATCTCCAAGTGAGCAAATGCTGGCCAACAACACAGTTCGCAGCTATTCACAAATATTTTACAAGTAGTATCTGCCTCTCAGCTTTCTAGATTTACTGCTCTGAAGGACAGAAGTGAATTAATTTTTAGGATATGAAAATGGAGAGAACTCCCACAATATTTGAGGGTCTAGTGAAAGGAATATTAACCAATGGAAAGCATAAAATATGTTGAAAGCACTAATGCAGTTCAGTGTCACAATTCTGCCTGCTGTAAAAAAAGAAATGTACACCTATGCATTTCCATTTTCATAAATAGTTTTGCAAGTAAGTAATTTGAGGAACCTGCAAATGTGTCAGCTTCCCAGAGGTTCTCCTCGATTTAACTGAAATTCAAAAGACAGACATTAATCAAAATGCTGGCACCAGGGACGGCTTTAGGGCACTGCGACTGGTGCGGCCGCACTGGGCGCTGACCTGTGGAGGGGGCGCTGACCTCAGGGGTGTATGCTGTGTTTAGCAATAACATATGATTGGAGGGGCACTTATGTCCGGTGGTAGAGAGAGAATCCGAGGAGGTGGTCATAGGGTGTGTGGGCGCCAAAATTGATTGTCGCACCGGGCTCCACCAGCGCTAAAGCCGGCCCTGGCTGGCACAAGCTCACGTGAGTAGACTCCATTATTGACCTCCGGATATTTAATTTATGAACCTGATGTTAGAGGTAGGCATCCCTAGATACAATTGACAACTACAATAATTAGCATTGACAGCCAATAGGTCTGACTTTAGTGTGATATCATAATTAAACAAAAGCTTTCACAAATTCTATTTGCATTCATTACCATATTAAAGCCAGACCTATTGGCTTTGACAATGCTATGTGTCTCGAGAGTGTATAGACAATGCCTGCAGTACCATAAAATGTCACTAGAGGTGCCAAGAACGAAAGGTTTTTGTTTTAGATGAAAGAAGAAATGCCTAAAGTAGTACACATTTTTCTTACTCGAAAACAGGCTGTGCAAGAACATTATTTTCAAACATTCACTACGCAACTTCGCTTATTTGTTATGAGAGCTGTCACTGGTGTGAGACATGAAGAAAAAAGCTGCACAAATTTGCAAAACATTAAAGCCTCAAATAGGGCCTAAACATGACGTTTGTGTATCCACTCTTGTTTGTACCCAAGTCGAATGTTTTTGCGCTCATTTTACTGGATTATTGGAGCAAGGGAATTTGGGCCAGAGCAGAACAATTATACTCGTAAAAGAGCTTTCAACATAAAACCTTTTGTAGCCAGTTCACCCTAATCCCCTGGGGCCGTATTGCACGTTCAGATTCTCTACTACATAAACTGTTCGTTTTTTTCCCCCAGGACATTTAATAATTGTCAGAAGTATTGAAGGCGCCTGCAGTACTAAAAGTTGAATTTGGTGTTCTGAGAAAAACGCACTAGTTTTTTCCTAACATCTCAAATGTTTTTACTTTCTGCTGTGTTTATTTTGCTTGAGTTATTAGTGTAATAGAGCGTGTGTGTGTGTGTGTGTGGGGGGGGGGGGGTTAATGGGGGATCATTTTCTGATTCTCTAAAAAATGACTGATGCAGTTAAAAAGAAATTGTCTTCTGATTTGAATGCATATGTGAAATAAAAGACTGAATGTGACAGAATTGTGATGATTGTATTTTTAAGATGTGAAATAATACACCAAACTGCCAATAGCCCGAGATGAGAGGTGTGTACTCAGTTGCATTGATCCAAGAGTGATTGGCAAAGTCTTAGAACGATTTCTGAGGGGCTGACCCAAAAAAATGCCAATGGCTCAAGGAGTATGACATCAAAGCCTACTCTATGGGGTATATTTTCTACAAACTGCGATAAATATCACAAAACGCGCTTAGCGCGTTTTACATTATCGCCCTCTATCGCTGAATTACATCGCCGTGCTAGCGGCGTATTAGCAACGCTTTGCTAACAGGCGAAGTACAATCCAGCGATAGACTGCGATAATCCTCATCAGCATGTGAAATCCAGCGATGATTTCACAGTGCTAATGAAAAGCTTGGTATTAGGGGAGTGTGTACTGAACCATACAATCCACCTCTCATAGGCAATAATGGTAAGTCAGGTTTTATTCAGGCGTTAGGATCATGCGTTAACGGGGCTTAGCGTGCCTTTTCTCATCGCTACGCGGGTCCGGGGCAGCGTTGATAATACAGCAAAGTTGTGTTTGCGACGGTTTTTCAATTAAGTAATTGTAAGGAACGGCTACTTTGCATCTCATTAGCGATGTATATAGCTAAGATGCTAACATGCGCTGATGCATGTTAGCACCCCCTTGTTAATAGGGCGATAAGAATATCACCGCTTTAGCGGCAAAAAGTGCCGCTAAAGCGGCAATACTGCCCTTGATAATATGCCCCTATGTATTTTAAATAAAAAATCCACCAGAGAGAAGTGTTGTTAAGCCAGGCATGAACATGGCATGTGCCAAGGATATCGCAACCCTTTGAAATCTTGCATGCTAAGCTATTTAGATGAAAAACTAAATCTTAGCAAACCAATCTCTCTCCAATCTTATTCCATAAACAGATATTGCCTTCAAGCCTCATATACACAACCCCCCTCTCAAAACGTCTGTAATAACCTGCAGGATTATATACTGGCAACAATTTAGACCACAAAAGCAAATGTTTCGTTGAACTGATACATTCCCTTAAATCAGTTAATAAAATGTGACTACGTAATTGCCACCAACTTTCAGCAGTTTCACCTATCAGAAGAGAAAGAGGGTGGGTCAGCCATCACCACACTGGAAATGTCTGACATTATGCTGGAATTTTGGAATCTTTTTACTTCTCCCATGCTTTCCATGATAACACACTTCTGAACAAAACAACATGGAGGTATGGTTCACTATATAACCATCTCAAGCCTCACATTTCCTGCAGAATTTATTCGAATATAGCAGTTACAGTGCTACGCCAAAATGCATCGCCTGCTGTGCGTATTCACTTCTAGGTATATGCCAGTTCATGAAAACAGAAAGAACCTTACCATCCACTGCAAGGAAATTAACAATTGTAAGCAGACAACTATGTGCATGTCGAACAGCCCAAACCCAGGGTGGACTAAAGGCACAGCAGTGAAGTATATCAAATCCTTTCTAGCTATCTTCCCCTTTGTGAATGTAAACAAAATTTTGTTGGGAAGTAGGCAGTGGCTCAGGGAATTACTGTCTGCTCCTAAACAATTCTTTCTTTTCAATAAGAAAACATTTCTTTTTAAATGGACCACCGTTTCCTTTAGAAAAAATGGCCTACATTATAAAAACGTTTACTTTATTAAAAGGTGGTCTCAGGTATGGAGGCAGGGCTGGCTTTAGGGCAGTGCGACTGGTGCAGCCACAATGAGGGCTGGACTTGGGAGGGGGGGCGCTGACCTCAGGGGGGTGCTGTGTTTAGCAATAACTTATGATTTAAAAACACCTGCTCCAGAGTTCCTTGAATGTCCAGTTTTCAGGCAACCATTAAAAATGTCAAGATAATTATTGTGATTAATGTTCCTGTTAAAGAGATCAGAGTTTTGTCTAGTGACAGTTTTCACTTGCTTTAAACCAAATGAAATGTATGTGAGAAAGGTGCTATGGAGCGATAAGGGGCACTTTGCCGGGTGATCATGAGGGAATCCATGGAAGAGGTCATGGGGTTTCATGGGGTTGGGTCGCCAAAAAAGATTGTCGCACCGGGCGCTACCAGAGCTAAAGCCAGCCCTGTATGGAGGTCTGCTGACACTAGCAGTCTGCCATTCCTGTGATGGCTACCAATCAGAGTGAGTAGCAATTAAACTACCTCATTATTTTCATTAGGTAGGTTGGATTGTTGCCCACTCAGAATTGGAATCTAGCAAACTGACCTTTACTCTAAGGGTCACTTCATTAAATGTTATACCTTTTGCAAAACTATTGTTCGAAAATTGCAACCAGAATTTGATACTAGTATGTAGTACATTGGGCTGCAAATCTAGCTTACTCTGGTAAGCACATCCTCCTGCCATCTCTTGTCCCCCTTTCAAATATGCATCTTCAGGTAATACACTCTTGTCAGTAGATCAAGTCAGCATTTTAGAAGTAATTATTTTTGATTTTTTCAGTGGTATTTAAAGAATTGACCAGATACATTCTCGTATAGCTCAGATAAGTAATGAGATAAGCAATTTATATCAAATCTTTGAAAAGTAACTTACAGTAAAGTTCTATCAAGTATGGACAATTATTCTCTTAAGTCTGGCTGTGAGTAAAATGAGTACATATTTGTCCTGTTGACTGTTTTGTTATCAGTGTGTTAGGTGCTACACTGTAGTTGATCAATAATAACTTGAAACATTTATATTTTGATAAATGTAATAGAGAGTTATTAAACCACTTTTGAGATTGAATAACTAATATTTGGGACGACAGATTAGGAATATAAACAAAACTTTTTATGGGCAGGGACCTAAATAGTTGTCCAAGAGGCTACCACACTACCAGCCTACAAGAATATTGCACTCTACGGAGGCTTTGCTGACAATAATGCCCAAGATAAAGAAGAAAAGATGGAGGGAATCTTCTTTTTCTGCTATGGCTATCAGAGGCTGGAATTCTATGCCCTTCCCTCCCAGAGCCATTAAAGACCCGAGTCTTTTAGACAGTTGAAGACTTGGGACCCGATTCACAAAGGTAAAATTAGACAAAAGTCTAACTTTACGATCTTTGATATTCACAAAGAGCATTTAAGACCTGTAAATGCCCTTTGTGACCACCAAAAGTTGAACTTTTCGACTTTCTGTATTCACAAAGGGTATTTACGTGTAAGTTGTAAAGTTAGACTTTTGTCTAACTTTACCTTTGTGAATCGGGCCCTTGGCTTTTTAATAACTCTCCCCTGTATATCCTTCGTCTCACCGATCTGTTAGCGCTTGGACACTCTATTGAGCAGCTGTCGCTCTATGGGGTATATTCACAAGAACGTCTGATAGCTACCGCAAGAGTAGCGTAACGCAACTTTCAATATCGCAGCCCATCGCGGGAAAATAACCCAGTGTCAACGTGGAATTCACAACACGGTGGTACCATGCAATAGTCTGCCGAAAACGCGGAGAATTTCTGCGATACAACCACCCCGACGGAGATAAAAACCCAAACCACAACATCTGAAAACCTGCGATGAGCCCTTCCGCGATGAGGAAAGCAGGGATAAGCAGCGTGAGGGCAGCAAATTCACGTGCAATGCAGGAACAAGCACAAGAACAGCATACAGAAAATGCCACTGAACAAAATACAGCAGCAGTGGAGTACCACGGATGCACCCTGGCCAACTGCAGAGGACAACATGCACACCACTACATCCAAGCACTGTGGAAGGACAGAACCGACAGGCACACCGTATGAAAGATACCAGTGGCAGACAAATCAGAGCCGCAGGAGCGACACACCCACCGTGTAGCATACGCACATAAGCAGAAGTGCACCTCGACATTGGCAACATCCCGGTACAAACAGCAACCCCTCCACAACTGAACACAGGACACAACTGGATCGGCAAATGTGCACAACCAGGCAAATCACATCTGTAACCCCAGTGATACTTAACACAGTTCCAACCTGTAACCTGCAAATATGTTTATTCACACATGCAGTGCAATTGGACATCTACTACTGTCCCATGATTGCCACGGACGGACACAATGTGACGTGCTGATGAGAAGTAAGTGTCAAAGATGTAGTTCCTACGGGCCATTCCTGCCGCAGCTGCAGTGGGATGTGGGCCACCAGCCCCATTACCATCATCATCGTCCGGTACCTCTGGAACTGGGATCCATGGAGCCCTGGTGCAAACACAGATGTTGTGCAACACACAACATGCAACGATCATCTTGCACACGACGTCCGGGTTGTACAGGAGCTTCCCACCTGTGCAGTCCAGGCCCCTGAATGTGACTTCAACACGCCAAATGTGCGTTCAACAATGCCCCTGGTGCGAACGTGGGTTGCATTGTACTGCCTCTGGGCGGGTGTGTTCGGGTCCCGGAGGACTGTCATCATCCAAGGGCAGAGTGCATATCCTTGATCACCTGTGAAAGTGCAGGGAGAAAAGAGTCAATATTTAGTTCCGCAGGATGTGATGGCAGGCCCACTAATACAGTGACGCCTGTGCTGGCTGTGTGTGGGGTGAGTGTAAGCCAGCCCTCAGGGAACAGCTGGTTCTGTCAACAACTCCAACAGTCATTAGGTACTCAGACATGCAATGTCAGAACCACACGGGGAGATGGCTCGAGTCGCACAGGGCCAGTGGCCCCGGATGCACAGCAGCCGACACGGGGCCACAGGACGCTGACCAGCAGGAGAATGGGGCAGGGTCATGAGGGCAGAGCAGTGCCTCACATTTGTGATGGCTGTATTCACCATCTCCACACGTCAAGCCGTTGTGTGTGCTGTGGTGCCATGTAATGTCTGTATTGGGTGCAGGGGTAGCCCAGGATGACCATGGAGTGGTGTAGTCGTGTCTGGTAGGTGGTCGTGTTGTCTGACATGTCGAATGTGGCTTGTTCACGTGTGCATCCCCACAGATATGCTTTGTGCGTTGGTGGCTGTGGGAGGTGTGGTGTACTTACCAACAAGCAGCCCCGTTCCATATGTGCCATCCTGGAAGGACTGGTTGTGATGGACTGTCGGAAGATGAAGGAATCGTGCACACTGCCTGGGTAGTTGGCGACGATATTGTGCAAGAGTCCCCGGTTGTCCACTATTGCCTGCACATTTATGGAATGCGTGTGCTTTCTGTTGCGGTAGTGGTGAGCAGTATCCGCAGGGGGCACAAGTGGAACATGTGTGCAGTCAATTGCCCCCAACACGCCCGGGAATCCGGCTATGGCGTAGAAGCCTTGCTTTGTCTCCAGCTGTTCCTGCGCAGTGTTGGGAAAGTGAAGGTACGCCTACTCTGCATCTCATTAGAGTTAGTTGGTGGTGTCCGCCGTGGTGTTATATTTTGGGGCAGTTATCGCGGGAATAACGGCGTTGTCTGCAGTTTGCACCTGCTTGTGAATGGGGTGTTAAATCTATCTCCACTTTTGTTGCGTTAAGGTGGAGATAAATCGGAGATAAGTCCTTGTGAATATGCCCCTATGTTTTTTAAAATGTTATTGTGTAGATGTTTTATTGTTATAACATTCTGTACTATCTTTTTTGTGATAATATTTTTGTATGTAAGTTCTTATAATGGCAATACTACCTCGATTTTCCCTCCCCCAAATATACACAAACTTCAACTAATTCAAAATGAGTCACCAATATATTTTAACTTTCTCAAACCATGGTACCATGTCCCACTGTCACTGAAGATGGCGCATTAGCTAAATGAGCAAAAAAAATGATTTGCTACTTTGTTTGAGCCAAAAGGTTGTAAACTATCAGTTCACATAATATTATCCAAACATAATATCAGAACACATGTCCGGTAGGTCTCATACATTCTTCAAAACAGTCAACATAGTTCACTGTTAGACACAACAATTAATTGGAGTCTGAATGTTCTCTTTAATGAGGGGCTGTAGGGAATCAGACTCTTGTGCTGCGTAGGAGAAAGCCAAACTTCTGGGTGGTAGATGTGGTTTGGCTTTTACACTACAAAACTGAAGAACACAGAGAGAGCAACCAACCCTGAAAGTGTGAAATATTATGTTTAACAAAGAACCACACAAATATGAATTCAAAGAAGCACATGGCTCAAATGTCCACACCAAGGTTTAAGAAAAAAACAACCTTTTGTAAGAGAAATATCACAGACATGAAAAAAAATATTAAAAGGGTTCCAAATTTAAGAGAAGGAGAAAAAACATGCTAATGAAAATTGAAAGGAAATCAATGTGTATTAAGTTCAAGGTGGAATTAGAAAATGTAAACGATAACAAACTGCCTTCCAGTGGTATGGGACCTAGACACTCCTTGTGGCCAACCCAAAATTGTGTGCAGCTAGTTATATTATGGTGGGGAACAGCCATTACAACGCGGTTATTACCACGCTGTGCAGTTACATCGCATGCGTTACAACGCATGCGATGTTACAACGCTATGCCATTACAACGCAAGTCTGTACATCGACTTGCGCTAGATGGCGTGCTGACATTAAAAATAGTGTAGTTTACTATCCCAACACCTTCCCTACTGTTAAGTGGACTGGAGTTGGAATAGTAAATTACACCTTTTTAATGTCAGCGCGCCATCTAGCGCAAGTCGATGTAAAGACTTGCGTTGTAATGGCATAGCGTTGTAACATCGCATGCGTTGTAACGCATGCGATGTAACTGCACGCGTGGTAAAAACCCGCGTTGTAATATCGTACATCCTATTATGGTAGGTTGTGCAAGGAAATTGATATTACCCTTGAATTTAGAACGAATTCTGGAGCAAAAAAAAACTATCAAATCAGAGCAGCCTAGCTCTGTATTACACTTGCTGCCCAGGGTGTACAATGTATCTTTTTTTTAAAAAAAAAACCTTCATTTGTATTTTAAACAAATATTGTAGCAATCATGGGAATACAGATGTCAAAGGCACTTGATCGTCCACACCGGGTAGTTTTTTTCTCCTACAATTACAATGGCAATAGCTATGGGACAGTAACTACTAATACATTTGAATGCAAGGGTAAGTACATGCCTCTCACCTCATACTTCACTTTTTCACTTGCCCTCCCCTTCAGATATACCCCGCAATTGTCTGATTCATGCTGGTCGTTAGCAACTAAATCTGAGGTCATGACAGCATTGCACAGCTCCTGCCATTCACTAAGGTCCTTCTGCAGTTTGTCATCCCTGCGATTTAGTTTCATGTGGACTTCTTCTGCCAATATACAGTTGCGTATGTCCCTATGCAATGCTTTGCAGGCAGAATTCCCAGCAAGGAAATTCAGGGGAGCTGGTGGTGAAGTCTTTGTGTCCCTGAGACTTCAGAACAGGAGGCAAGCTCAGCTTCAAGCCCTTGGAGATCTTTCTCAAGATGATAAAGTACACACAAAGTTCCTCTTCTCCTTTCCTTGGCAATGAGTAACCACTGCAGGCCAACCCCAAACAGCAAACAGCACAGGGGCAGTCTCCTCCTTCAGCTTTCTTGGTTTCTCTCCTTGGCAAAGGTTTGTCTTGATTCCCAGAAGTGATCTAAAGTTCTGGGGTCTGGGCCTCAATATTTATACTACTAAATCCTTTGTTCTCTGGAGGCGGAGAGTGTTTGTACCTAGTCAAAACCAGTTCTGTCCTCCCTGGTGCAGCTTCCTCGCTGCAGGTGGAGACAGCATTGTTGAAAGCAGACCTGGCCCAGGTAGCTGAAAAGAAATCTCCTCCCCCTACTCTCTTTTCAACCCAGTTCCTATTCAGCCCAGCCCTGACTCATCAGACTGCTGGAGCCAAATCCCTCTCCAGCCCCCTGTCACTCACAAACCAGACATGGAATACAAAAACCTACCAGAGGCATACTGGATGGTTAGGCAAGAAAATACCTACTTTCTAAAAGTGGTATTTTCAAACACAGAATGTAAAAATCACCCACACTAAAAGATGTATGTTAACATTCTGAGTTCAGGCATACTAAACTCGTTTTTCTACCTTGTCCCCTGGGTCATTTAGGATTATAAGATGTTATAATCAAACTGCCCATTCTGGCCTATGGGAACAGGTAGCCTTGCAATTGTGAAAAACGAAATTGGTTGTAATTCACTATCAGGACATGCCACACTCATCGGGGCATGTCCTATCTTTCACATACAATGCACCTTGCCCACAGGAGTACCTTGGGCCTACCTTAGGGGTGACTAACATGTAGAAAAGGGAGGGTTTAGGGACTGGCAAGTGGGTGCACTTGCCAAGTGGACATGGCAGTCCCAGACTGCACACAGGCTCTGCAATGGCAGGCCTGAGCCACATTTTACAAGCTGCGTCTGTGGGTGGCACAACCAGTGCAGCAAACCCACCAGCAGCATTTGATTTACAGGCCCTGGGCACACATGGTGCACTGTACTAGGGATTGACAAGTACATCGAATAGCCAATCATGGAGTCACTAATTCATTACAACAATTTACAATAGGGGTCACTTGTACTTTGGCACTGAATAGCAGTGGCAAAGTGCCCAAAGCATCTAGACCAGCAAAAACATAGCAAAACAAGCATTGGCATAGCCAATAGGTCTCGCTTTTGGGACCTTATAAGTATTTAGTTATGCAGCACAATATCCTTGGTGCAACAACATCAACTGTTGCATGGCTAAACACTAATAAGGTCCCAAAAGCGAGACCTATTGGCTATGCCAATGCTTGTTATTTTATGTATCTGGCATCCTGAAACAGAAAGTAACACATATTTCTGCAGTTTATTTATCTGCTAGTTCAACTTGAGATGTTTAAGATGATGCTGTACTATGCTTAGTAGACAGTCCCCATCCATTTTCCTGTATGCTTCCTCCTTAAATTCTCAGTAAAACTGATCTCTGCATACAACAGAAACACCTTGAACGTGCTCTGGGTAGTAACGTGCACCTTTGAGAGCTTTCAGGAAAGCCATTATAACAGCGTCTAGAACCAATTGTAGCTACTATGTCAATGACACCAAAAGATTTCACAATCCAGATTTTTAAATTCGTTTCAAAGTAATTTTTGGTATTATGCACACATTTCCTAAACATTAGTCCATCCCATACCATCTCCATTTCTGAACACTGGGTGTCTAGCAAATTGTACTAAAGGAATAAAAAACACCATTCTTTCAAGGAGTGACATGTTAACGTATGTAAGAATGTATGCAAATTATTGGAGCCCTGGGCATAAAATACTGCTCTCAAAAACACAAATGCCCTCTAAAGGCAGAAGTGAATAATGGAAAGGTAAGAGGAGGGTGCTAAGAAAAGATAATAGCAATATATTTCTTGTGACCTCAGAAAAAAAGTTCTGGGCACTTCTTAAATCACTCTACAAAGAAAGGGAGGAATAGGGAGCTGGCAGAAGGGATGTTCTTTGACAAACAGGTGAGATTTCAGCCCTTTCCTGAAGCGTTCGTAATTCGGTTGGGCACGAAGAGACATGGCCATGTCATTCCTTGCCTTGGCAGTCAGTACGGACAGCCTTGACCTCTCTGTCTGGTTCTTTTGTATTTGGGTGCATTGATCAAATATTGGTACTTAGGTCGTAGAGGACGAACACGAGTAGCAGTAGAGCGGTAGAAATGTATGAACCAGGTGTTGTGCAATAGTGTTTAAAAAAAAACTTTTTGTATTGTTGTGAAAGACTTTTGTATGTGATTTTAGCAGTCAGTTTGCCTGACTTTCCCTGTAACCTTTCACTTCTCCAACAATTAAACTGGGGGGCAGATTTATGTTGCACTTGCGCCACTTTTGCGCCACCGTTGCGTCACTTTTGTGACGCAGCAGCGGCGCAAATCCTGCGCCATGGTGCGGGGTATTTACAACGTGACGCATCTGGGAGATGCGTCACGTTGTAAAGCCCTGCGCCACATGTAGGCGTTCCAGGGCAGGTGGGGGCGTTCCGGCGCAGGAACGCCTCCTAAAAGTGGCTGAGTGAAATCTACAAGATTTCACTCAGTCACTTTTAGGCCCATGCTGCGTCAAAACCCTGCGCCTGCTTGAAGCAGGCGTAAGGATTGACGCAGCATTGTAAAGATAAGGCCCCCCAGAGCATTGCTGGAGCTGCGTCGCGCTTGCGATGCAACTCCAGCAATGCGCCACTTTTACGGCACAGATGCATCACGCATCTGTGCCGTTTTTGCCCCATGGTGCGCCGCATTATAAATGCGGCGCATCCATGGTGGCGCAGCTGTGGCGCATAATAACTGGCGCATCCCTGCTGATATGCAGGGATGCGCCAGTTATTATAAATCTGCCCCTAGGTTTCTTTTAAAGCTTCTGCGTACCAGCCCTAGCATACGTTTAGGGTGAAGGAGTTTCAGTATCCAGTAAGGCAGATAATCACTCATTTATCAGATTGGAATTGTTATCCGGGTCTGACACTGCAAGTGAGAAACAGTGTGTCATAATTGTATCCCCCAACCATCGCAAACATCCACTAGGCTAATCTGATAATGAGAGGAAACAAAGTGAAAGCAATCCCGGTCAAGCGCGGCGCGCGCGCCCCCGCACATGCACTGTAGGTCTAGGCTGGCCTGGTAGCACTGTTTGGAGCCCTCTCAATAAGTCTCGCCAGACCAGCGCATGCGCTGGGTCAGGCGAGACCTAAACAGAGGAGACAAACAGCAAAAAAAAAATGAAAGGGAGACCCACGCCAATGGTGCCAGGTCTAACAAGCCCCGTTTCAGGATTTGGTGATGCAGAGGCACCTGGGTCAACAGTCTCAAGACACATGGTGCCATCTTCACCCACAGTGATTCTTTGTTCCTCAATTGGAGCCTCATCTGAGTTCTATGTTGGGTGTTTATTATGGTGTGACCCTGTCCTAGGCCTGGTGCCCCACCTCCACCTCTTGTTACGCTGCTCTTGAGGGGGTAGGGCATCACCTTAGATCTCCAGCCATTCCTACACCTCCCACGGGGTCTCGAAGTAATGGGCCCTACCCTGCACCAGCACCTTCAGTTTGGCTGAATACAGCAACATGTACTGAAGTTGCAAGTCACGGAGCTTCCGTTTAGTTCCCAGGAAGGTTTTCAGCTGGTCTTGAACCTGTTGTCCAGGTATATAGTGTTTTTGCTGTTTTCATAGCAGATGTTCTGATTCTCCCTTGTGGCACGAAGAATACAGTCTCTGTCTTGATAGTTTAATATTTTTGCGATGATGGCCCAAGGCTGGGGGAGGGGGGGAGGGTGGTGTCACCAGGGCTCTGTGTGGTCTTTCCACTGCAAAGAGTTCCGATAGGCGTCGCAGCAGCAACTGGGTGTGTATCCACTGCTCCAAGAGTTTCTCCGCCAAGCCCTCCTCAATGTGCTTGGGCACCCAGGACTCTTCTGTTGCTGTGCCTCGTGCGCCCTTCAGTGTCTTTGACCCGACGTTCAAGGGCTCTCGTGACTGCAATCATCTGAGCCACCTGGTGTTTTAGAGTTGCTACTTCTCCCTTTAAGTTCACTATATCTCCCACTGTTCTGGACACTTTATCTGCTACTTTATGCAGGTTAGTTCTCAGCAGGTTTGCATCAATGGACACTGTCTCAATTTGGTTTTCCAGGGCCTTCTTGGAGCCCTGGATGGAGGTCAGGAGTTCCGCACAAGTTGGTTCTTCACTTGCACTATCTTCTCCCTCGTCCCTTCACTTGTGTGCCTCATTATACGCTGCAGAGGGTGACGTGGAGTGGTGCACTGTGTGATCGAGTTGAATCCAGAAGAGCCAGCTGCCTTATCTTTGCCCATCCTGAGAGCGCCAAGGACACCCAGGTGCATAAGTCCCAATCCACGCTGCCTGCATAGGTCCTCCGTCTGCTGGGATCTGTTGCATTGTCTCTAATCCGTCCGTTTGGGCTTCGCACTACTGTCCACGCAGGGGGGTAGACCTTCCTATACCAACTCCCCTGCCTCCAAACCCCCCCTCAGTAGCCCGCAGCTGTACAATCAAATTGCGTCTGGGGCACCGCACACCACAGGCACACCCCGATCACCTCGCAGGGTCAGCCGTGTCTTCCTAGGCACACAGACAACCCCCACTATCCAAATGCCGATGTTTCCCGGAGTCCCCCATTTCACGGTATGATGTATCTTTGTGTGTGCTTCTACACCCCTGAGGCACTTTAGGAAAATAGAAAGGACCACAGACACTTCTATGACCCCTTAAGTAACATGGATCACACTGGTGCCAAAATGCGTGCTGGCTCAAAAACATTGTGCTCCATGTCATCACAAACACTGTTTCTAGTCCTAGACAAAAACAATGCATTCTGAGTGGTGTAGTCTTGGTTTGCTTTCAATGACCTAATCAGTCTAACAAACCTAATAGTAATAAATTGTAGGTTAAAAGCCCGGTACTGAAGACAGTGTGCTTGATGACATAGAGCCATGCAGTCACTCTAGATCAGAGGTCTTCAACCTGTGGGGCGCAACCCCCATGGGTGCGTGGAGTTCTGGGAAGGGGGTCGCGCATTCCCCAACTTCACTTGTCCCTGCAATCCAAAACGTTTGCTTTCCTTTTGGAAAAAGACAGCTGTCCTGGGATGGCTAGTTTAGATCATTATCAGCTGCTTGCCTGAATGAAATGCAAATGTGCCTATCAGCTAATTTGCAAGTGTAATAGATGCTTGGAAGTGGTTCTGGCTTTAATTGATCAAATCACTCCAAGCTTTGTGATGACAAAGATTTGGTTTTTGAGAGTGTTAGAAATGGGGGTCTCTAGTTGGCAGAGGTGGTACCTTTGTCCAAATAGGGACCTTTGCTTCTACTCAGGGTAAGGGGGATACACATTTTAGATAACCCCCGCTCACCCCCTTGGTAGCTTGGCATGAGCAGACAGGCTTATCCCAAAGGCAATGTGTAAAGTATTTGTATTAACACTCACAGTAATACAGTGATAAAACCACAAATGGACACCACACCGGTTTAGAAACATAAAGTATCTTTATCTAATCTTAACAAGACCAAAACGACAAATATCCAACATACAAGTATTAAGAACAATTACTTTCAATAGGTTTTAGCAACTGAGTTCATGGATGCGTGATTTCTTGCAAAGTACCTGTTGTTGCGACAAAATTCAAAAAGCCAAACAGCTGCAGCGATGAGAAGCGTCAAAAAACAAAGAGATGCGTCGTTCCTGAGACCTTCGTGGATGCGATGCTGCAGTTCTGCTGTACACAGGGGAGCAATGCATCGGGTCCGGTCTGTAGGGGGAAGTGATGTGTCGATTCTGGGACGACTCCGATCAGTGGGTGATGCGTCGGGGAAAACCTGCTGCACAGGTACGATGCGTGGAAATCCGGGATGCATCGGCGAATGATGCGGCGTCGACCTTTTCAGCCGCGATCCCTCGATGCATTGATTCTAGCCGCGGTGACAGGTGCTGCGTCGGTTTCAGCAGCGGCGCAGCGGTGCGGGGAGATTCTTCTCGCACCACGGCGTTGCGTCGGAAAAACTGTTGCAAGAAGAGCGATGCGCTGATTTTATTTTTGTTGTGTTGCTTTCTAGCTCCCAGCAGCAGAAACAACCTTCAGAGGTCCCATACAGTCACAGGCACTCCTGGCAGGTCAGAACTCCCAGCAAGGAAGTTCAGGGGAGCTGGGTGTAAAGTCTCTGTGTTCCTGAGACATCAAAACAGGAGGCAAGCTCTACTCAAGCCCTTGGAGACTTTCTTTGAGCAGGGGACACAGCACATAGCAAAGTCCTTCTCCTTTCTTTGGCAGAAACAGCAATTGCAGGCCAACCCCAGACACACAACAAGGGCAGTACTTCTCCTCAGTTTCTCCAGCTCTTCTCCTCAGCAAAGGTTCATCTTGATTCCAGAAGTAGTCTAAGGTTCAGGGGGTTTTAGGTATAATACGTATACCCCCAAAATATCTTTGTTCTCTTTGTGCAAGGGTGTCTGAGCCCAGTCCAAACCAGTTCTGTCCTCTCTTGTGCAGCTTCCCAGCAGTAGGTGTAGACAGCATTGTGTAATGCAGATAGGCCCTACTCAGGTGCAAGGGAAATCTCCTCCCACAACTCTAAATGTAGACCGGACCTATTCAGGTGCTAGTGAGAACTCCTTCCCCTACTCTGAATGCAGCCCAGGTCTATTCAGCCCAGCCCTGACTTATTCAGGAAAGGCAGGACACAAATCAACCCCCCCGGTGGCTGTCTGAGAAAATGCACCTCCCTAGCCCCTGTCACTCCAAAACCAGACAGTCAATACACAAACAGGCAGAGGCACACAGAATGGTTAAATAAGAAAATGCCTACTTTCTAAAAGTGGTATTTTCAAACACACAATTTAAGAACCATCTTTATTAAAAGTTGTCTTATTAAATTCTGAGTTCAGAGAGCCTAAACTTTATTTTTCCATCTTATCCCTATGGGAAGATATGCTTGTAAAATGCTACAAAGCATTCCCTAGTCTGTCCTATGGGGCAAGATAGCCTTTCAATAGTGAAAAACTAAATTGGCAGTATTTCACTATCAAGACATGTTACACACATCAGTAGATGTCCTACCTTCAACATACACTGAACCCTGCCCAGGGGGGTACCTTGGACCTACCATAGGGGTGACTAACATGTAAGAAAAGGGAAGGATAGGGCCTGGCAAGTGGGTGCACTTGCCAAGTCTACATGGCAGTTATCTGCACACAGACACTGCAGTGGCAGGTCTGAGTTACCTTTTCAGAGCTACTCATGTGGGTGGCACAATCAGTGCTGCAGGCCCACTAGTAGCATTTGATTTACCAGCCCTAGCACACTTAGTGCACTTTACTAGGGACTGACCAGTGAGTTAAATATGCCAATCATGGATAACCAATCATGTTCACAATTTACACAGAGAGCATATTCACTTTAGTGGTAAAGAGCCCAGAGTCCTAAAACCACCACCAACAGGCCAGGCCAAAAAATAGGAGCAAGAAGCTAAAAGGTTGGGGATAACACTGCAAACAGGCAAAGTCCAACAGAGAGGAAGTGCAAAGAGTTAACAACTGGCTTGGGAAGTGCTTGCTTTTAGTTTAAGCGGCATTTACACAGCCCTTAGTACCCCTAAAGAGGTTGCATACATACAAAGAAAGGAAAACATGAAAAATCAAATTAAAATGACTCCATGTATGAGTATACATTATTACATGATAGTCTACACAAAACTGTCAGTCAGAAAGGATACTTTTTTACCACTTTAACATGGCCGCCACTCGCTATCCGCGAGCCCTGACCTTGGACCTAGAGTCCATTTTCTACTGTTATTACTTGACTGGGTGAGTACTTAGTACACACTGGCGGGAAACTTTCAGCGTGAAGACGCCACCGACAGACCGAGGTGCTTAGATACATGACTAATAGGTGAGCATACAGTCCAGGCAATACCGCATAAAGTTTTTTTGCTGTGTTTCTAATACTTAGATCATAAAACTACGAATACGTGAACTATTTTGATGTCATCGTTTTTTTGATCGCATCATAATTGGCGCTTATTTGACCATCCGAATACATGGGCTTAGACTTGGAATTCGCCATTCCTCTTATTGATGCCATGGGAACATGCATATTGGAATCAGAATTTAATGTGTTCCTTTTTGTACGCAAATCTAGACCGTATTTTCATTAACATACCTGCCTATGAGACACTTCTCTAGAGACTGGGCACGTTTATTTTTTAGTTGTACATACATGTCTGTTGTTTCTATCGGGCAACCAACTAAAGCATATATACTTTTTTCTGTCATACTCCATTAGTGATACTGGTCCCTATTAGTTTTCGGACATTACTAAAGGAGCGATATTACTCGAATTCTCTGACATCGAATCAGTTGACCATTCGATGGAAATTTTCATATTAGGTAAGATTCTTTATACCCTAACATTTCTCGAGTATAGGGGTCGTGAATATACGATCATTCTGGCAATCCCAATATACGTATATACATAAACATATACACTGTTCATTTACAGATTTTACCTAATACATTGGACTTTATCAAGAACTACCTATGGCACAATCGATATTTTGAACTACTCTAGGTGAGACAACGGTCCTCTCACTAATATACTTACCTTACACAACTTGGGTTCCTACGGATGCGCCAACGTGTTTCTCTAATACTGCTTACAGATTTCTCTTTTTCTTTCTAAACGGGTGTTATACCTGGTCACTTTCTTGGCTTAAGATTTCGATTCCCTACGCCACTTGCTACGGGTGTTTCCTTTGGTGGCGGTATTGTTTTCGAGCTCTTCCTTTAATCTCATTCTCGCAATGATTTCGAGCACATTTAGTTTTCCCTTTCTTCCTTTCTGACTGACAGTTTTGTGTAGACTATCATGTAATAATGTATACTCATACATGGAGTCATTTTAATTAGATTTTTCATGTTTTCCTTTCTTTGTATGTATGCAGCCTTGAGAAAGCCCTTGGGGCGAAACGCGCGTCGGCTGCGTCCAGATCAGTGGACATTTATTTGGTTGACAATTAATAAATGCAATACAACAATCTCATCAAGACCGGACAGTGATGCATATCTTTGTTTGAACTCTACAATTGATGGACAATACCCAAGAAAATGGTTATTTCAGGGTACAATTAGACTTTGAGGGTGTGCTACGTGGCCTTCTCTTTTGGTTCAAAATCTTGGTATTTCTTAATCACGAAGATTATTGATACTCGTAGTGGATGAGTATCCGGCCTCTTGTGAGCACCCAAAACAACTGTTTGGAGATAATAATGATGTTTTTTGTTTGTTGATATTACTGATGTGTACTATATTATGTGCAGATCTCTACAGCATATCCACTAAATCTTTTTGTATGCATACCCCTAAAGAGGTGTTGAAGGGACAGTTATGTAAAAAAGAAAATGCATTACATACGCTCTGGTATTACTAAAATCTACATTTTGGAAGCATCATTTTATCGTAAACCTATTTCCACGTTTTGAAGCATTCTATCTTTTACTGTGTGTAATGCAAGTATAAACTAATAGCTTACTGTTACATGCTCAGCTAGAACACATAAACAAAGCATGACTAATGTGGTTGCTAAGGAAAGAGCGACATCAGAACCGCCATGCAAACTCACCAGGGTGGTTTCACTGTTCCTTAAACTGCGCAAAGCATGGAATTATATGTGAAGGGAAATATACATGGGAATGAAGACTACAATTCCCATGATTCCACTGCTTCCTCTTGAACCAGGAAGAGGTACCTCTTTGAGGTTTGGAAGTTCAACCAGGAAGTATTTAAATGGCTTTAGACATTGAGGCAGGGCAGATTATTCCAGTTACGAGGCCCGTGAAAGCGCTGCAGAAATTCATTGTGATCTTTTTCCAGTATTGTAAGGGTGCTTGCACCATTTTCTGATTCTTTTTTTGGCTTTTGCCATGTTAGTATTTTAAGTTACTCCTTGCACTGTGCTCTGGTCAATAAGTGGGTGTTTGGAGTGTTGTTCTGTTTTTTTCCGCGTGGTGAATGTCCTAATCTATGAGTGCGCTTGGAGACAGTGCGGTACAACGAGAACTTGCTGTTCTTGAGATTATTGGACTACACTATTTGGTTCTAAAAAATATACTTACTTTTGCTGAAGGGATAGGATTTCCACTATATATGGATATTTTCGGATTCTAAGGATACAATGAGCATTACCGAGTTTCAGTGCAAATAATTCTACTAGACATTTCTTGAGTCGCATTATTCAGACTACCATTACTTGGCATTCATAGACTATCCTATGGGTATGAGGAAATACCCAATCATCTTATACTTCTACAAATGCAGCACCAAAACATAAGAGGTGGTAGTACACTTTTTGTTAACCTGTCATTTATTCTTTGCAGTTTATTAACAGGGTTCAACTTGAGTCCTGTCAAGTTAAGGTTCACTCCCTGTGATGAAGGCATTTTTAAGTGTTAGGTGGGTACATCAAATACCATTTCAAAAGAGAGATTCATAAAGAGGGAAGAGAGAGTAGTCATTGGAGAATGGACATGTGTTACCAATATTCTTTTTTCTTTGTTGTTACAGTTAAATGAGGTATCCTTTCCAGGTTATAAGCCACTTGTTATTGAAGAGTGAGCGGTGTTACATAAACCCTACCAAATGTTTAACTACATGAAGATGGACTCAGTTTCAAGTGTTGATACAGAGGCTTTCTTATTGTTCACAGGTACATTAAGGCGTTCATGATATGTTTTGCACAGGTGGCAAAACTACACATATTGATAGTGTGTTGTTTATCTTTCAGGTCTCCTTCTCTGCTGTTCCCTCACTTTCCTTCCCTCACTTGATCATCTTAAAATGCTGGTCTGTTATGGCATGCAGAATTGAGACTATCAAGAGGTGAACCTATTGAGCATCGGACTGACCCAGAGGACGGACCCACATCATTACACTTACATATTAACAGGGGCGGCTCCTCCACTAGGACGGAGGAACGTCACCCCACTGCTTCTCACAGTGCAAGAAGCAGAAACATAAAATGGTAATAACCTTCCGTTATTGCCATTTTATGTTTGGTTGCGGGCGGGCGAGTAGGAGGGCTGCTCTGAGATCAGGGAAGGGGAGGAGTGGGTGTGCCTGCCCACTCCCGAGTGCGCCCAAAGAGGTCATGCACACTCTGCCCTTCTCCCTGGGGCTGCAATGCAGCCTACATGGAGAAAACGGCCTCCCTATAAGCGGCTGGCTGGGTGGCGGCCTGACCAATCACAATGCTGCTTACAGCGGTGTGATTAACTTAGGGGAGGAAGGGAGCCTGGCTTCCTGCTTCCTGTTCCTGGAGAGCAGGAGAGCAGAGAAGACACTGGACCCGGCAGGCGGGAAGGTAAGTTTAATTTTATATATATATATTTTTTATTAAATTAACCCCTCCACTGCGTGTCCCCACCGCGAGTCATGCCGGGCGCGACTGCATATTCACAGCACTTTCTGTCACAGACTGTGACCTCGTAGCACTAAAAATACATATCACTATTCTCCACTGCACCAATCAAGATTTAATTATGTGGCTTTCTGGTTACACACAGACCACTGCAGTGCATTAACTAATAGAGGTTTCATAATGTACTACAGTGCATTTCCCACTGAGTAACAACTTTTTCTATTTAGTTTTCATTTACGTCCCCCATTATTTTTTTATATAGATACCAGATGGTGAAAGACCTAAAAAACATACAGAATATTTTGGGGCTTAATTATGAGAGGCTTGCATTGAAAGAGCATCACTATTTTGGGCACTCTGGTGGTACAAGCATCTCAACCATACCTATGAAGCAGTGCAAAGTCACGCTGCATGGCTTTGCATGGCCTCATGGATATGAAGTAAGACATAGCAGCGCAAGTCACTGCGTTGCCTTACTCTGCGCCAATGAGTTGTTCCATGGGATTTGCGTGGGGTTCCAACACAACACCCACGGATTTTGGTGCTGCCGCATATTTACAAAATCACGCAAATCTTGGGCAGCTCCATAAACGGATGCCTACCCAGTGGGGGCATAACGAGGAGGAATTCTGCAGCTCACATAGAACGAGGAAAGCACTTCTCACAATTGTTTTTGAAAAGGAAGGTGCCCCTTCCTGTACAAAAACAATCCTGCCTGTGTTGGTGCTAGGCAGCAATTTGTGTGCCAACGCAAGGGAAAAGGACAGGAATGCACCGTATTTCATAAATAAGGTGCATTTCTGCCCTTTCACATTGGTGTAGGGCAGTGCAGCAAGAAGACTTGTGGCGCTGCCCTACGCCAATTCCTCATAAATTAAGCCCTTTATTTTTAGCTACACCTTTTACTACACCCCCACGCTCACTGACCTTTGGTTTGCTAAACACTGCTTAATATTATTTCCCAACCGTAAACATTATTTGCTGTGGGAATTGGGGGTGTTTATGGTTGTCGATAGTTGTTGATGATGAGGAATTAAAGGTTCTAGAAATATTTGTCAGAAGGGGGTCCTTATGCCTAAAAATGTTTGACAAGGGAGTCTAGGCATCAAAACGTTTAAAGACCTCTGCTCTAGAGGATGTTCCCTTATTTGTTCAGGGTCATGAGGCCCATGCAATTGAGTTTGCACCTTTGCCCTTGCACCGCTGCCATATTACAAATGTGGGTGCAATGGCAAGCAAGTGGTCAGGAGGCTCACAGATTGCCCTCAACATATGAGGTGGCACACAGTCAGTTTGCTCCCTAGGGGCTCCACTTATCAGGATGGCACAGGGCACAAACATATACCACCATATGTGGGTGCAGTCATACACAGAACCAGCCAATGTGGGTATCCCAGGCCCCTCTTAAAATGGGGGTTGGTCCTACTCCAGTTAAAGACACAATTATGGGGGAGGGTCCGTTTTAACACTTACTGTAATAAATGAGGGTCTCCAATTGGCAGAGGTATGTACCTTTGTCCAAGTAGGGACCCTTGCTTCTAGTCAGGGTAAGGGGGATACACACTTCATAATCCCTGCTCACCCCCTTATTCCAAAGGCAATGTGTAAAGTATTTGCACTCAAAACACACAATATCACAGTGAAAACACCACAAATGGACACCACACCAGTTTAGAAAATTAAAGTATCTTTATCTAAACTCAACAAGACCAAAATGACAAACATCCAACTTACATGTATTAAATTATCACTTTAAAACTGTTGTTTCAAAAATAGAACTTGTAAAAACAAAATAACACCACCTGGGGCTATCACGGCGTCGTGACAGGAATAAACACAAAGCACGGCGCTGACCTCGAGGTGCGCGGCGCCGAGCACACAGTCAAATGGAACCCCAAATGACAGTACCTTGGAAAACGAAGTCTATGGACGATGCACGGCGTCGTAGAGGTGAGGCGTTGGTACTGAGGTTGAGGACGGTTTTCAGGTTGCCACGGGGGAGACAAAGCATCGAGTTCATGAGGAGGCAAGACGTCGAATCCAGGACAGGTGTCGGTGCCGGTGGGGCGATGCAAAGTTGAAGAGTTCATGAAGTCAGCCTTGTTGTTTATTGGCTCCGTGATAATGGGATGCTGGTGCTGGTAGTGATGGAGTCGATGTGAGGGCTGGCATCGGAAAGGCCGATAACTGCAGGTGTCGAAGGGTATCAGACCTGCGGTGCACTTCATGAGCGGTGCCCCCAGACTTGGTACAGGTCGCAGCATCGCTGACAGCAATGGAATCATTTTTCTTGCTTGGCAGCACCAACCACACAATTCTCAGGGCCCAGAAACTGGATATGGCGCCCTTTTGAAAGGAGGAGTCCAAACAGGAGTTCATGTGCTGGTCAGTAGGCTGCAGGTGAAGTTTGTGTCCCTGAGACTACAAAACAGGAGGCCAGCACACACAAGCACTTGGAGATTCTTCTTCAAGCAGGTTCACGACAAAGTTCCAGTCTTTTTGCTTTCCTTGGCAGAAGCAGCCACTGCAGGCCAACCCAGCAAAGAACAGCAAAGGGGGTGTACTCCTCCTCACAGCTCTCCAGCTCTTCTCCTTGTAAAAGGTTCCTCTTGAGTCCAGAAGTGATCTAATCTCTTGTGTTTAAGGTCCTACTTATACCCCATTTGGTCTTTGATCTGTTTCCAGTGGCGGCTGGTGACATTTGAAAGAGGTGAGGCATAAAAGTCACGGGCAGCACAGTGTGGTGAGCGAGCGAGCTCGACCCTATGAAGGGTGTTTCTGGGGGTTTCTCCCCCCGAGAAAAGTTTGAAAAAAGAGCGGGCAAATGGTTTATTTTCAAGCACATTTCAGAAAGCAAGAATGTTAATAAACCATTCTATATAATCGCACCTTTCATTTTCTCCCTCATTATCTTTCATTCTTTCAGTCATCACTCTTACTCCTACCTATAACCCTACACTTAATCCTACGTACGCTTAATCATATGTCACATCTCTATTTACTCTTAGTCCTACAGTTACTTCTACTTACTCATACTTACACAAATTTGCACCTACTCAGCCCTATTTACACCAAATCATACTTCTAATTAGTCCTACACTTACTCCTTTTCTTGCTTCTTCCTCTTCTTACTACTATGCTGACGCTTCTCCGCAAATACATAATGTAATAGCAGTGAAGGCTCGTGAATGATACCAAATTTAAACTGTCCAGCTAGATAGGTACGGACTGGCTGTAACCCGACTGAGGCAGAAGCCATCTTTCATGCCCGAGGCAGGCACTGCATATCATATTACTAGAAAAACAATTTTGGTGAACATATTAAACTGTTTTAAAAGAAGCACACCACTCTTGCTTCCAAAACGGAATGTAAATTAATTACATCCCATTTTGGAAGCAAGAGTGATTGTGCTTCTTTTAAAACAGTTTATCAATCAAGGCCCAAAAGGGTGCAGGAGAGCCCTGATACGATGCAGCTCACAAGAGAGTAGGCAGCTGCTAGTAGGGGTCAAAAGTGAGCAACAGAGCCCTAAGAGAGCAGTGGCATCAACAGACACCCAGGATTGAGCCCAGAATCTTGTAATATGGCATGAAGGCAGTAGCACAGTCGCCGGAAGAAGGCTGGACTGGGCATGCGTATATACAAGGAGCCCAGGCTCCAGAACCGCTATGGGGACAAATACATGGCAGAAGTGAGCTCAGTAAATACCGAAGACATGACATACAGACCTCAGAGAAAACCTCGGTGGCGTGGAGTCATGGTGACCTGCCCTTAGGCAGCAAATTAGCACCCCCACGTACTTCAGTAGTGGCATGGCAGTATTGGGTTTACGCACAGGCCGAGATCTGTCCTCTGTGTTAAAATGCCAACTTGTGTTGCAGGCAAAGAAGATTGAAATGCGCAGGCAGAGCTGAGGGAGCGGGGTCAGGACTTGAATAGCAGGGTCCCTGCGGATTCAATTGGAGGTGCATTGAGAGATTGGGGGTGTTCCTTGGTGCTAGAAGGTGCCAGGCTGCTCCATGTCAAGGGTGAGGCGAATTAGCAGCACACCCGATCCGTCCAGTTAGTGGAATAGCAGCGGGTGCTGCAGGGTGGGCTGTGTGTGCACTGGAAGAGTTAGGCGTGGGGTCGCGGAAGTAAAATATGAGGACAAATGCCTAATAACATTCCAGAAGGAGGTGCTTTGGCAGAGCTGTCTGTGGTCCCAGTGCCGGGCTAGAAAGTCAGAAGTTGCTGCTGTCCAGGATTCAGGGTCCTCGTCGGTGTTCTAAAAGGTGCCCTGGTGCTTGATGGAGGTCAGTGTGAGGATGGGTCGGTGCTGATGTGTGTGGGTGTCAGGTCACTTGTGGTGCTTCACTCTAAATGTGTCAGCGAGAGTAGTCTGTTAAAAATAGCTCAGAGCATGAGAGGAACCTGCTGTCCCGAGCACCCATGTGTAGCCACGTCAAGGAACTCGCCTTTCAGGAAATTCGAATGAAAAAGAAATGAGAGAAGACCGAGAAAGCAGAAGCAGCTTCGGAAGTCCACCGCCCCCGGGACTCTCTTGTTTACCTAAGGTGGCGGAAGTGAAGTTCCCCGGTACTGCTTCGGGCTGAGAAATCCGCTCTTGAGACGAGATGCAAATAACGGCTCGTGCAGCACTGGCTAGCCCCGTGACGCCACCTTGACTGACTAATAGTAACTGCTAGATTTCCTTTTGTGTGAAGTGACTGTTCTTCTGTGAATTCAGTCTTACTCAACAGTTGGAGACGGGGTACATACTCCCTAATCCAACCGTACAATACATATATAAGATGCAGGGGTTACTGCGGGGGGGGTTGGGGTGGCGTAAAATATAAATAAAGCGTACCTGATCCCAGACTCGGTCCCGCGCCGCCTCTGCTCCTGGGCCAATCCTGAACAGGAACAGGCATGCCCCCTCTCCTCCTGTAGCCAATCAAAATGCTGCAATGGCAGTGTTGTGATTTGTGCGGAGTCCTGGACGGTTCCCAGCAGGCACCAGTAGGGTCCGCCATTTTCTCGATGTAGGCTGCGTGCAACCTACATAGAGGAAATGTAGAGTGCGCATGACTGCTTTGGTCGGCCCCAGGGCTGAACAAGCAGTCAGGGCACTCAGAGTGGTGGCAGCCACTCCTACCCGACCTGCCCGCCCCCAACCAGGCATATACTCCCACCCTCCGCAACCAGGCGTACCTCTGCTTTCTACTTTCTCGCAGCACGAGAAGCAGAAAATAAAATGATATTTAAAATACCGTTTTATTTTCTGCTTCTCGCGCTGCGAGAAAGCAGTGAGGCAGCGCTACTACGCCCTAATGGAGTGGCCGCCACTGTCTGTTTCTGGCAAGGGTCTCTGAGCCCAGTCCTAACCATTTCTGTCCTCTCTGGTTCAGCTTCACTACAGGAGGTGGAGACAACATTGTGTAGAGGACACACTGCCCATTCAGGTGTAAGTGAAACTCCTCCCACTACCCTAAATGCAGCCAAGGTCTATTTAGCTCAGCTATGAGTCCTCCATGAAAGGTGGGACACACATCAACCCCCCCTTGTGGTTATCTACTATAAATGCACCTCTTCAGCCCCTGTCACTCCAAAACCAGACTGTCAATACACAAAATAGCGGAGGCGCACAGAATGGTTAAATAAGAAAATGCCTACTTTCCAAAAGTGGCAATTTCAAACACACAATTTAAAAATCATCTTCCCAATGGAAAGCTAAACTTGCAAGATGTTACAAAGTAACTCCCATGTTAGCCTTTAGAATAGGGCGCCTTTCAATAGTAAAAATCTGAATTAGCAGTATTTCACTTTCACATACACTGTACCCTGCCCATGGGGTACCTTGGGCATACCTGAGGGGTGCCTTGCATATCAGAAAAGGGAAGGTTAGGGCCTGGGAAGTGGATGCACTTGCCAGGTGGACCTAGCAGTCTAAATCTGGCAGTTTAAATCTGCGCACAGACACTGCAGTGGCAGGTCTGAGATGCCTTTACCGGGCTACTCATGTGGGTGGC
The DNA here is from genome assembly GCF_964204655.1 of Triturus cristatus. Classification (NCBI taxonomy): domain Eukaryota; kingdom Metazoa; phylum Chordata; class Amphibia; order Caudata; family Salamandridae; genus Triturus; species Triturus cristatus. The sequence continues at coordinate 942,313,574 of NC_140587.1, read as the reverse complement.
ACAATCAGTGCTGCAGGCCCACTAGTTGCATTTCATTTACAGGCACTGGAGCACTCAGTGCACTTTACTAGGGACTTATCAGTAAATCAAATATGCCAATCGTGAATAATCAATTTCCCTAGGAAGCACTTGCACTTCTTCGACACTGATCAGCAGTGGCAAAGTGCCCAAAGCATCTAAGCCAGCAAAAATGAAATCCAGAATAGCATCAAGAATATAGGAGGTAGAGGCAAAAGGTCAGGGTAAACCACGCCAAGGATGCCAAGTCTAACACTTAGTATTTTTGGTGGTGTTTTGCTGCTTATTATTGCTTCTTTCTTTTTAGAAAACTTTTGATTGATTTTGACACATTACAAGTTGAACGAGCCGGCAGAAATTGCAATTCTATAATCAGGTCGGTATGCTACCAGGCATCCACATAAGTCCCGGTAGTGATCACACGCCATGATCACCTCCCTCCACTTCCCCTCCATTCTTAGGTTTCATTGGACTCAAACATCTACAAATCTAGAAATCCACATCAAGGGTGTTCCTGCACAAGCCTCAACCTGAATTACTCTATATCGGACACAATTCTTCATCTCTTGGCATGCTTTTGAGGGCATTCTGGAGCCATGAATATAGGTTGATCGAGACTGTGGCAGCAGTCTCACCCTCTCCGCCAGTGCTCTAGTGAAGGTGCCCTAATACCTTTCCAGGCTTTAACAATATCCCACTTGGCTATAACCAGACCTCCTTTTTACCTATTGATATCTATGTCATCTGTGATGTGCAGCAATGCTAACCTGGGGTCCCTGGGGAGGCCCCATCCCAGGACTTCCCCCAGGTATGCACGCCCCTCCTCCCAGAGAGGCCCAAGTACAGCACAGCTCCAAACTTAGTGTACAAAAAAACTGTGACTAAATAAGCCCCATCTTCCACAGCTTCACCCTTGTGATGTAAGTCCGATGGAGGTGCTTCAGTTGGATTGCATTTAATCGAGAGGCAACAGCAATCTCCCTAGAGAACGTCATGTCAGTGAATGCACCTAGATCCCAGATCCAAGCGTCCCGTAGTGAGTCAAAGTAGTGCGATTTGTGAACCGCAAGCTATTTATATATAAGAGAGATCTTGTGCTCTTAGAGCTCTGCCTATAGCTCCTTGGACCCTAGTGGACTTTAATCCGGGATATCTTCCAGGTCGGAGATGTAGGGGGTTCATACTTGCCTGATCTGCAAATAACAATAGACTGTCTGTGGTGAAGATGATATTCCCCCTTCAATTCCAAGAAAGACTTTAGCTTGGCCATGTGTATAATATCACATATTTTTTTTTATGATTAAATATTTAAATATTGAACCTCAAGAAATAGTTGTTATATGTTATCCAAATTGAATGTCCCCACCCTGCTTCCAATCAAATCCTGGCTTTTGTAGGTCATTTTGACCCACACATGACACATGTAGTATTCTTAGTACATCACAAGATCATTATAATTATTTTATAAGGGTAAGTGTGAACTGCTGATCTAACACCAAAACACATATATGATTTAAAAGAACACAAGAAAATGCATTGACATGGGAGCTGTAGGAATTGCTGTATAAGGATAGTCTTTGGACCCCGCCATCACATAGAAAGAGAAATGGACAGTATCAACAATAACAATGTTTTCTATAGAATGCTTCATACCTAACTTCTGTCGTTTTTTTATGAACTGTAAACAGCAGGTGTAACTAGTAAGTAATGTAATAGTGCTCATTTTACCAAACTCAAAAAGATGAAATGCTGATTTTGCCTTGCCTGGATTTAAAACTCGTGGCTTTCAGATTACTGCTGACGTTAGTGACAGGCATTAGTTAACCAATCCAGCTCATCAGTTGTTTGAAGTGAGAGGGAAAGGTATTTTAAAATTTAGAATCATAGAAGGGAAAAGTCAATTTACAAGTTCTTTACTTGTGGACTCAATGGTGCCCATTCACAAAGGCATTTATAGGAATGTGACACAGTACAGCAGGAGTACCATTTCACATTCTCAAAGTTGCATTTGTGAATTGATTTCAAAACATCTCAAATGGAAACATTTAAAGGAATATATCCACATGTGTTAACTCCTGTTCATCCGTTCAAGAATCAAGAGCCGTTCCTGAAACCCTTCCCTTCTTCTTGAATCTGCTCAACAATATGGCTTGTTCATCCACACCATAGGAAGCTGTGAAATCAATGAGGTTCAAAGCTGTATGCTGGCTTTTGTCAAGGGGGATGGTTAGGTCTAATCCTATGTTTGTGGATTCTGGGGCAGATTTATGTTCCCTGGCGCATCCCTGCAAATCAGCATGGATGCGCCAGGGAAGATGCGTCACGAAAGTTTACCCTTGCGCCACAATAGATGCGCCGCATTTACAATGCAGCGCATCGTGGCGCAAGGATAAACAGATGCGTGACGCATCTGATGGCGGAAGGTTGGCGCATTGCTGGAGTTGCGTCGCAAGCGCGACGCAGCTCCAGCAAGGCTCGGGGGTGCCCTATCGTTACAATGCTGCGTCAATCCTTACGCCTGCTTCAAGCAGGCGCAGGGTTTTGACGCAGCATGGCCGGAAAAGTGACTGAGTGAAATCTTGTAGATTTAACTCAGCCACTTTTCGGAGGCGTTCCTGCGCCGGAACGCCCCCCCCCTGTGCAGGTACGCCCACATGTGGCGCAAGCTTTACAACGTAACGCATCTCCCTAGATGCGTCACGTTGTAAATGGGGCGCAACATGGCGCAGGGTTTACGCCGCTGCTGCGTCACAAAAGTGACGCAACGGCGGCGTAAAAGTGGCGCAAGTCCGTCATAAATCTGCCCCTCTGTGCCTGACGAGGGTCTGAATCCAAAATGGCGATCATAAGAAAGATGTTCAGCTCTGCATTTTCATGTAGTAATAAGGTGACTGCGGGAACTACCCTAGAAAAAGAAGGGTCGAAATTAACCTGTAATTGGAGAGAACACATAGGTCTGCTCTAGGGTTCTTAAGACCAGGGTGATGATTGTATATTTCCAATAATCATGCACTGCGCCACCTAGGAGAGAGCCAATAATTATGCTTGTGAGGTTCGTTGCAGGGAGTGGAGCTGGTCATCGATACACAGAGAGGTTGAGGTACTTTGTGTACAAATTTCTTCTTATTTCAAACGTGTGCAGTTTGTGAATCTGGAAAAGGGTCGGTGTGAGCAGTAGCGACCTGAGGGAGAGGAAGTGGATCCTGGGTGTGTCCAAAAAGCATAAAGATAATTGTAAGTCACTGCCCCCAACACAGATCCAAAAAATTCAATAGATAGACTGTGGCTCAAGAGTGGTCCAAAGTCATATGTGACAATTTCAGACAGTCCTGACCTTTTAGCCAATGCCCCCTGGCATCCTGGGGCTTTTCTAATGCATACTTGGGAAAGAGAAACTAGAGTGCTGGTCTTCACACATAACACAAGGTTCAGTGGCAGCTGTGAGAGGAGGATTGTACCTAGGCAGAGGGTTCAACCGCTGATGCTGGTAGGAGTTTTACACTTCATATTTAATGAACCTCAAAGCATGTTGCTGCTTGAGTCGCAATGTTAAACACATTGGTCGATTCCTGAGGGTGTAGCATATTTCAATTAGTTTCCAAAGTTACACACACACCTATGTTTCTACGCGGACCTTTACTAGTTTTGCATTGTGTCGTGTATTTGTTGCCAGTTTCTTTTAGACCACCCATCACTGAAAAAAACCTGTAAATAAATGAATTAATTAAGATGGTTGAAAACTAGGCCAGTCCTGCATTAACCATCAGTTCAGGAATTTATCTGGTTGTTCTACCTCACTGAAATGAAAGGCCATGTTGGCCTAGTATACACTCATGCTTCTGATAAAGCAGTGGTAACAAAAATAACAGGGATCTGCATCTTAAATCATTTTGCACCATTTGTTGTGCCCAGGGTTTGAAAAGGACTGTGTCGGAAGCTGGAGTCCCAGTCACGCACCACTGTCACAAATGCGCGACCCGGGACTCCTTACTCAACGTTAGGCCAAGTAAGGACACCGTTTGAGATAGCCCTGCTCACCCCCTCAGTAGCTGGGCACGAGCAGCCAGGCCTATCTCCAAGGCACGAGTGTACAGTATGTGCAACCACGCCCACAGCAACCCACTGGTGACAACACAAATGGACTCCACACGAGTTTGATAAAAACGAGTATAAACTTTATATAAACAGATATACGATCAGACCACACAATATAAAAGCCAACATACAATAAAGGGTAATATTTGTTCTGGCTAGCTGCTAGGTTCAAATCCCAACCACGCTTTCAAAATACTATGCTGGTCGCAATGCTAGAATCACACACGTTGCAATGGACAAACAATAGTGCGCTGCGGAACGATACAATCCTGTGCTGGGCAAAGGAGAAATAATACAATGCGTAACGATACACCCCGGTATCTTGCAATGGGATAAATAATGCAATGCGTACTGCTACAAACATGTACTGCGCAATTAAGGAATAATGCAATGCGTCATACCCCAATCAAATACTTTGCAATAAAGAAATAATGCAATGCGCACTGCTACAATCATGTACTTTGCAATTAAGGAATAATGCAATGCGTAGATACAATCATGTACTTTGCAATGAAGTAATAATGCAATGCGGGCCGCTACAATCTTGTACTTTGCAAGGGAGAAATAATGCAATGCGTAGCGCTACAATCGTGTACTTTGTTAAAAAGAAATAATGTCAGGCATTCTAAGACTGTCCGGCAGATTGTTAGCAGCAATATTTGCAATGTGTATTACGACAGTCAGCCTCTTCAACAACAGATGCCCCCCCAAACGTATCAGCGATGACGTAAAGTACAGCTTCTCACTCGGGCCCCAGTACTGTCACTCCTTTGGTCAGTAAAGGCCCCAATCTGAGCCGAAGCAAAGGCTCACATCACCAGAAGGACTGAGAGGCCGAGAGAGTGTCCGTCCGAGCCGGCACCTTGCCAAAGCAGTGATCCACATTACCTGGGGGCACAACCCCACTCTCCTCTCCTCCTTCAGTGAACTGGGCCTTCCATGCAGAACTTTCTCAATTGGCCTCAGCAGCTCGGCCTGGCCGCTCAGCTCCTCCAGTCTGCCAGTCCGGGCCGCAACTGTTAGGAAAGTCTCAGGCAGCCGCAGGGCACAGGTACCCCACGCCTCTGAGATTACGTTACTCCGGGTGCACTTTTACCACAGCACCCTCCGAGTCTCCTCTGGCACAAAGCCACACACACAACGCTGATGGGACTTCACGTCGACTCCGAGTGCACGTTCACCAGGCACTCCTTCCTGCGGTCTCAGTTGGCACCAAGACACGCACACCACGCTGCAGAGAATCGCTATCTTCCGGTGCACACGATGATCAGCCGATCACCTCCACAGTCCCAGGTTGCACCAAAGCATGCACACTGCTTCACTGAGACTTACTCCAACTTTGGTGCCCTGATATCCAGGCGCTCTTCACCAACACCTTCGGCCGCACCACGACACGCTCACCATGTCCGAGCCTCCTTCTCCTGCGGTGCACTCTATGACCAGGCGCTCTTTACCAGCGCCTCCGGTGCACCCCGACATGCTCCTTGCGCGTCCGAGACTCACTCCACTTCCGATGCACGCATTGACCAGGCACTCCTGGCCAACGCCTCCTGTGCACCACGACACGCACCTTGCGCGTCCGAAACTCCCTTCACCTCCGATGCACCTACTGACCAGGCGTTCTTCACCAGCGCCGGCGGTGCACCATGACACGCACCCTGGGCATCCGAGTCTCACTTTACCTCCGATGCTCACGCTGACCAGGCGCACTTCACCAACGCCTGCGGTGCACCATGACAAGCACCAAGCGTGTCCGTGACTCACTTCTCCTTTGTGTGTCCAAGATCACAGGGAACACATTCTGAGGGTCTCAAGCTGCCACAACACGTCGCTTGAAACGTCTCCGGAAACTTTTATGTTCCTGTGTTTCAAAACAGGGAGCCAGCTCACCTCAGGCCCTTGGGGTAACAAGACACAGCACAAAGCACAGTATTCTTCAAGCAAGGGGACCCCGCACATGAAGCACAGTCCCAACACCCTCTTCCTTGATTAAAACAGCAAACTGCAGACCAGCCCCAGATCACGAAGCAAGGGTTGGTCCTTCCCACCAGTCTCTTCCATTGTTCCTTCCTTAGCAGAGGTTCCTCTTGACCACGAAATGGGTCCAAGCCTTTTTAGTCTCAATCCATTTCTATTCCAACGTTCAGGGGTTTCAGCTCTCATAGTTATACCCCTATATGTCTTTGAAGTTCTTTGTGCTGACCCCTGCCTAAATCAGTTCTGGGTATCTCCCTCCCAGTGTCACCTTTCTCCCTTTGATACTGGAGGTCTGGATCCTTAATCGCTCAGCAGGAGATGGGTCATTTGTTTTATAGCGGTAGCCCAGGCCTTTTCACCTCCCGGGCTTCTCCTCGCCCTACTCTCCAGATGCAGGGCAGCCTGGTGCCATCTCAACCCCTCCCTGGGTCAAGACCTCTCCCAGCTCCTCTCAGATCCAGACAGTCAATCCACATTCAGCAGAGACACACAGAAATGCTTAAAGCACAAAACTCAGCCACTTTCTAAAAGAGTGGTTTCTGAACACAAAACCACCTTCATACATACTTAACTTAACCTCTCCATTTTAAACTTATAGGAAACTAGGCTAACAAACACAATTCCCAGCCTCCCCCATACTGTCCTAAGGGCAGGATGGCCTTTCACCAGTGAAAAACGAAATGGAGTGTTTTTCACTGTCAGGACATAGCACACACCTCAGTAAATGTCCTGCCTTTTACCTACACTGCACCCTGCTCAGGGGTTACCCGGGATCTACTACAGGGGTGCCCACTGTGTACGCAAAAGGGAAAGTAAGGCCTGACAAGCGGTTGCACTTGTCAGGACAACAGGCTAACTTAGCAAACTGCGCGCAGGCCCCACACTGCAGCCCTGAGTTCTCTTCTCCGCGCGTTTTTGTATTACTAGCCCTGGCACACACAGTGCACATCACTAGGGACTTTACTAGTAAGGCAAACATACTAATCATGGTCAACCAATTACCATTACATTTTACAGAGGGAACACTTGTGCTTGGACACTGATCAGCAGTGGCAAAGTACCCAAAGCATCTAAATTGGCATTTCTATGTCAGGAAAACGGTCTAGGAGGAAAGCAAAAAGTTTAGGGAACTAGCCAAAAAGGCCTAGTCCTACAGACTGAAAGACTATTTTTGCAAACGCCTCACTGATTGTTAGTGTCTTTTCTATCAATTTTTAGTTTGAAAAGCATGTGAGCAATGTAGACACTTCAGTCATACAGGTAATACTGTGAATAGTACATTTGATTCCAAGCTTTAGACATGTTCATGATGTATTGTTAATTGATATTATGCACTGAACACAGCTAAACTTTTAAATGTGTTAAATAAAATGGCTTAAGAATAATGTTTATGTTCAAATTAAAAACCCAAATTGTAACACTTAGGCCCTCATTATGAAAATCCTGGTAAATCAGCCAGATTTCCCCACCAGGGGTACCGGTTATTCTGGAGTTTGGGGAAATCCAGCCAATTGGGATTGGACCCTGGCGGTCCAAATGAAAAAAAAGGAATTACTGGGGCAATCAGTAATTCTAGGGCTGATTTCGCTCCTCCTTATTTCGGGCCAGACTTTCACCTGGAGATTTTTATTGCTCTCTGTGAACTTAAAGACATTTGTGGAGTTTTCGCAGACCTCATAATTTTGATGGGTGTGGTAACTACTGTTACTGGCCCCATCAGGTTTAAGTGGACACTCGTAATGAGGGCCTCAGTCTGGCTGCGCTAGAATGTAAAATTAACCAAAAGCTTAACATCCTTCACATTACTTCCATCAATGCATGGCCTAACCCAGTAGTTTGTGGATAGAGGAAATGGAATAACCTTCTTGAAGCATCCTTAAACGAGCCTTAAGTGGCATGGGATGCCTATCATTTATTTCCAGTTTAGTCATTATAATATTTTTCATGGAAAATTGAGTTTCCATTCATCATTCTATGATGGGTCTGCTGATGGTGCCCAGCATTTATGGATCATGCACTATGTGGCCACAGTTTGTATGGGGAATGCCTCCAAGTCAGAGGTCTTTAACAAGTAGCTTGGGAGCTACTGATACCTCACAATCATTCTGGAAGTAGCTCTCAGGAGTGAAGTCTAACCCAGTACATTAGTCAGAGGATCTAGGCACATTAAATAAGGCTGGGCTCATGATCTTCAGATCCTTGGAGTGGCAGGCAGTCTAATCTATGACGTGGTCCCACATTAACACAAGGACATTGTGTCAACTTAAGGAAATTGCATCACAAACACACTCTCAACCTTGGAAAGTCACAGTGAGATTGGTCATGTTGCGGGATTCAATTTCATCATTCTTTAAAGCCAATATCTGAATTATAATTCATGGTGGTTTGGACATCATTTCTGCAACATGGCACTTGCTGCTATGGCTCTTCTTTCATTAGATTTTCCTGAAAATGTGATTAATAACCCAGTCTTATGTCTTGGGGGGGTTACTACTGTATTGGGTGTTCAGTTTTATAATGTTGAAGGATGTGGTCAACACTGTAACATTTGTTAGCAGCTCTGAATGCTTTTCCTCAACCAGAACTAGCTCTCATTATAGAAATGTTTGGAGAACCCTATCTAAATGATTCCTTTACCTTTGCTGATGGGATAGTGTTAGACATGGCACCCTTGACGGTGTTTTCCCTAAATTGATTGCTATCAGACCGCCTGTTTTTGCAGACTTCATTTTTGCTGACCTTAGGACTCTGCACACTTCACCACTGCTAAACAGTTCTCAAGTGCTTGTGCTTGCTCCTTAAAACATGTTGAATTAGCGTATACCCAATTGGCATATTTAATTTACTTGTAAGCCCCTAGTAAAGTGGCACTACCTGTGCCTAGGGCCTGTAAATTAAATGCTGTATATTAAATGGTACTAGTGGGCCTGCAGCACTGATTGTGCCACCCACTGAAGTAGCACTGTAGACATATTTCAGATTGTCACATAGGTAGTGGTGGATATATCGTCGCACAATCAAAAATATAAACAGATAAAGGGGTATTTGCATCAGTTAAACATGGTCAAAGGATCAAAACGTATGACAGGTGCCCAATCGGGTTGAGATACCTCACTACCAAGAGTATCAGTTCCACAAGCCACTGAATGACTAGTAAGAAATGTATAAGAAACAGAAACCCAGGAACTCTGATTGTCTATATAAACCGTTTAAGATGTGGATCTCTCAGAACAGAAAGGGAGACGATGTGAGGAAATAACCCCTGACATAGAGAACATCCAGGGAAGCATATATCATTTATCATTCAAAAACTTTCGGTCTTGTTGGGAGCCAAGTTGTGTTTTGACTTGTAGGAGGAAGATAACTCGGACACAGAATATTACTTAGAGTTGTACCTCTCCTATGTGCCACCATAGGTTTTCTCATAATGTATTTAGTAAGTGATTTGTCCAAATGGAGTAGGTGCCAGTGTTTAAGTAGAATCCTATAGATTACATTACTGTGTGTATTGAAACCAGTGACAAAGGCTTATTTGCCGTCATTGTCTCGTTGATTTCTCTTTTTCTCATGTGTTTTGTGTAACAATGAGTGCCTGGAAGTTTTAAGGGTTCTGGTTTTGGCTTTATCCAAAACCACTTGTGAGTAACCTCTCTGAACAAACCGTCCCTCTATTTTTTTCAACTCCAAGGCAAATACTGAGGGGTCTGAGCAGTTTCTCCTGACTCTTGTCATCTCTCCCAAAGGAATCGCATTAATTTGGGATGTAGGATGTGCGCTAGTTGCATGTAAGACCGAATTACACGATGTCTCTTTCCTGAAGAGTCTCGATAGAATCTTGTTATCCTTTACATACAGAAGAACATCTAAAAAGTCAATTTCTGTTTGATTGGATTTGTATGTGAAACTTAGATTGTACGTGTTAGTATTAAGGTGTTCCACCAATTTTAAAAGACAGCTCTCATCACCAGACCCGATCATAAAAATGTTGTCTATATACCTAGACCAGTATATAATGTGTTCAGTCACTTCTGAAGGGCCCGCTCTCCACAAATGTTTCTGTTCGAAGTTACCCATATACAAATTTGCGTATGATGGCGAAAACTTCGAGCCCATGGCGACTCCGACCGCTTGTCTATACCAGTTACCCTGGTGTAAAAACACATTGTTTTCCAATACAAGGCGAGTTGGGTCTAAAAGAATTTGTGTGTGTTCATAAAGTGTCGCATCTCTACAACATAAAGATTCGCCCAAAGCTTGGAGTCCCTTTTCTAATGGTATACTTGTATAGAGCGACCAGACATCTAATGTCCCAAAAGTGAAGTCATTTGACCACTCTACATCCTCCAATTTATTCAATAGATCTCCCGTATCTCTAAGATAGGAAGGTAAATTGTATACCAGTGGTTGTAGGTAAACGTCGATAAATTCCGGAATTCGCTCAGTGGGAGAGCCTATACCAGATATTATTGGTCTACCCTGTGGAAAGGTGCTTGGCTTATGAATTTTTGGTAAAATATATAAGCATGGTGCTCTGGGAGAACAATTGAACAGGTATTTAAACTCAATGTCTGAAATGAGCCCCTGTTCCCTCAGATTGTTCAGTTTTTCCCAAATAACCATAGTGACATCACCTAGTGGGTTACATGTAAGTTTAGTGTATGCCTGTCCATCTGCAAGTTGCCTCTCAATCTCCTGAATATAGTCAGTATTGCGCATAATCACTATATTCCCCCCCTTATCCGCCTCCTTTATAATGATGTCTGACTTGTTAGCAAGAGCTTTTAGAGCCTCATTTTCTTGTCTTGTAAGATTGAATTTAGAGAACTGACGACATGAGGCTGAAGTATCTTCTAATCTATGTAGTTCACAAGTAACTGCTTTGTAGAAGGCATCTACCAGATTATCCGGTGGTAAAGGCGGTATGAATAAGGACTTCTGTTTGAGGCCACTGTCTAGGTTGAGATTAGGTACAATATCCAAGTCCACAAGAATGTCTAACATTGACGGGCATGTGCCAGAACAGTCATCTAATGATAACAAAAAATGCAGGTCTTGTATTTCCTTGATTGTTTTATTACAAGGCGTTGTTGTAATTTCTACACATTGCATTTCAGTTCTTTTATTCTCAAAGATTTTTTTCAGTTTTAATCGACGGACAAACTTAAAGAGGTCAATGTGGATGCGTGTAAAGTCTGGTAATGATGTGGGACAAAAGCTCAATCCCTTACTTAAGACATCTACATCACATTTTGTGAGTTCACAATCAGACAAATTAACAATAGTTACATTTTTTACAGATGGATCATGTAACATACTCCCACTGGCCTGGTTCAATTCTTCAGATTGCGTGAGACCGATCTGGTCGTTGCCCCTTCCCTCATATCTGCACCGTTTCCGCCCCCTCCTTGTTTTTTTAAATTTGGTCAGTTGTAAATTTGTCTGGTGCCTTTCCTGAATCTTGTCATCTCTTCTAAAAAAGACGAGGACATATTTTCATGTGCAGGACCCCTATTTCTTGAGTTCACGTCGCCCCCCAAGCTGACTTCACTGTGTACACTTGCAATGTCAGACTCACTTGTGGACATATTTCAGGTCTGCTGTTGTAGCCTGTGTGTGAGTGCAGATTTAAGCTGCCATTTTGATTTGACAAAAGAAACCTTTTTGCCAGGCTCAAACCTTCCTTTTTAAAATGTATAAGTCACCCCCAAAGATAGACCCTAGACAGCCCCAAGGGAATGGTGCAGTGTATTTAAAAAGTTGGACATGTACTTTTAAGTTTTATGTGTCCTGGTAGTAACAAACACTTACATTCGTTTTTCACCACTACATGGCCTACCTCTCACATAGGATAGTATTGGAATTACCCTAATACATTTTATAAGTGTACTTTCCGAATGGGAACAGGTACCTTCTTCATGTTTGGTGTCTCTGGAAATGCAATTCAAAATCCTAACATATGGTGAAGTCATTTATTAATTACAATTCTGAAAATGCCACTTTTATTTCTTGCCTTAGACATTTGGTGCCTGGAGCTTGTCTCTGGTCAAATAACTAGGTGTAGTTGACTGTTGGGCTTTGTATATTCCTTCTAGACAGACACACCCCATGGGCAGCTTAGGTGTAACTGTATATGGGCTATCACTGGCAGGATGGGAGGGAAGAGCGGGACCCAGCCCCACTTACACCTGAATAGGCTGTGTCCTGTCTCTACACAAAGGGGTGCATATTCCCTGTAGTTAGTCTGGAGCCAGGGCCAGAAAGGCAGGGCTCCTGTGCACTTCAAAGGCATGTCTCTAGAAGCTTCCCCCCACTTCAAAGGCACAGCTGGGTGTGTATATATTGGACCTCAGACACCACCACTTCAATACACTTCTGGACCTGTGGATATTCCGTCAGGAAGAAGGACTGCCACTCTGCTGGACGGCTGCTCTGAAGGAACTGCTGCCCTGCTATGCTGAACTGCGGTCTGCAGCTCTCTTGCCTGGGTGAGAAGGACTGGACCTCCATCTCTTGAACCCTGAAACCAGAGTGATGCCAAGGGCCAGTTGGCTGACCTCCTGATCTGAAACCTCAGGGACACAACAGGCTCCCACAACCTTGCACCTGCACTTTTCCATCTGTGAGTATACCCTGCCAAGTGGTGCACACCAGTCCTGGCTCTAGTAGAACCGATACATCTCCAGCTGCTGAATGGCGTAATCCAGAGCAGAACTGAATCCACTGTTGCATAGGTTGGACACATCACAGATGACCCGCATCACTGCCATAGCCCATCTGAACCACCACCGCATGATGCCTTCTCAGTGCAGGCACTCGCATCCCTCATTGACGGCAACCTTGATGACAATGGCAAACTCCGCATTACAGCCTTGCAGATCTTTTGAACCAACACCTTGCCCCAACTGCGCACTGCATCCTTGACGCTGGGATTTGGATCGCATACCCTATTGCTGTGATCCTCGACAACGATGCAGGCCCTTGCATCGCAGTCTCATCGCATTCACTGTGCAAGGCATCTTCGACGCAGATCCCCGCAGTGCTCCATCAACCAGGATTTAAGGTACTTTGTTCAGCAGCCTGAACTGGGTCCCTGCAGCAGGCTTGTGCTCCATCATAGCCGGTCTGAACCTGTGACTTTCTCCCAGTCCGGCGTGACCAGAAAATCCACAGTTGGTGCTTTGAGCTTTTTGGTGCTATCTTCACTCAAATCTTTAAAATTGAATATAGCTATGGTTCTACTAAAAGGATCTTTACAGTTTTGGTCTTGTTTTATTTATTAAAATAAGTTACATTTTTCTAACTTGGTGTGGGATCCTTTTTGTGTGTTGTTTTCACTTTATTAGTGTTTGAAGTGTTGTACAAATCCTTTACACATTCCCTCTAAGTTAAGCCTATCTGCTATGTGCCAATCTACCAGAGGGTTAAGCACAGATTAATTAACTGTTGGCTTGCCCCTTACCCTGGCAAGGATTGGTGGTTGCTGCTTGACCAGGGCTCACACCCAGTCAACCAACAACCCAATTTCTTACAGATAGTAAACACTCCATTGCTGACAAGCCCTGGGCAAAGCCAACAGGTTTTACCTTCGGTGCTAATCCATACAAACCATGCATGAAAATGCTATATTAATGACTCAGCATGTTAATGCATGAGCTAATGCAATAATGATAGTGTATTACTGCTGTATGTTGCTTAAATTAAGAATAGAAGCAGAACATTTTTTACCAAACAATGGGGCATATCAGCAAGGGCCGGCGATAATTATCGCTCAGTGCTCTTAGCGTGAGGATAATTATCGCCGGCCAACTCTGAATTTTATCGCGGAGATAGCGTGCTTATCTCCAAAGTGATAAAATTCAGAGCGCAAGATGCCAATTGTGAGATTATCACTGGAAATACAGCGATAATCCCACAAGGTTTGGCGATAGCTTGCTGATAGGGATAGACAAACTTAGCCATGATATCCACTGATAAGGCCGGATTCTTGACTACCCAATTATCTACAAGAACCCTCTCAGGTCGACTGGATCTTTTTACTTGCCAAATAGCGTAGAGGGAGTAAACACAATAATCAGGATGTAACTACCGCAAGTTGACATCATTAAAGGACAAAGGACTCAGGATCTAAAATTTCCGAGATTTTATTATGAGCAAAAACATCTGAACATAAAGGCACCTCAGTACGAGGCACAAAAGATAAATGGGCACTAACACAAAAGCTAGCCTACGAAGGATTCGCATTCGACTAAAAATAAAAAGAATTACAAATTCTAAAAGCATCAAATAAAAAATGGTTATGCTGATGTCAATCTTGGGAATCATTAGTCAAAACATTTCTGTCCCTACTCTATTCTAAAGTGGCATCCCTACGTAGCATTTCCTCCCAAGCAAGAGAATCATGGAAAAGGTGTCAGAAGTGAAACTTCCTAAGAAGTCTTCACTTAGTGAGAGCTCGATCTTGGTTGCTCCTTCTAGCTTCCCGCCTAAACCTCATCTGCCCAACCCACGGGAGTCTGTCCCTAATACAAAACCCCAAAATCACAGAACACGCCCTTCGGCACACCTCTTCAGCCAGGCCTTCCTCCGGTAAATTTCCATCCAGAGCTGTCCATCTTCCATCGTCCGTTAGCTTGACCTTGGGTCCCAGGCACCTTCTCGCCGAAAGTATCATCTCTGCATTCCAGTATACTCCCATGTTGGCTTCTCATACCATCCTAACTCCTGAAACAAAGACTTATTCTCACTAACGAGCTAAATTTCCTTGCACCTGCAACAGAAACATGGGAACGAAAAAGAAAGCTTTTCGCATCTTGAGGTTTTACATTTCACGGCAACTCAAGCCTTAACCAAGAAATCCCTGTTAGCCTGAAAAATATAGCTAAAATAAGAAATAAACGGGCCTTCCCTTCCACATATGCAGTTAGGCCTAACAAAATTAAACGCATTATAAAATCACATTCTAAGCATTAGTTCAACATAATCATCTTGTAAATAAGCAACCTACTTTTAATCCTAACATGACACACATTTAATTCGCATTACATTGGTTGTGATGCCTAATCATCTACATTGTGATGAATACAATTACAATTACTTGCAACGTTAAACTTCGCAAAACATTATTACATGTCTAACACTTCTATGTTATATGATTATAGCAAATACATTTCTATGACGGTTCTAGACATACATTGATTATATGCGGGTGCCGACTAACAGTGAATATGATGCACACCTACGAATCTCAGAATCACATGGTGCTCTATCAGTTCCCCCCTTTGATGACAATTGTCATCTCACCATCACAACTTCATTCCCTTTGGAGAAAGAACCGACCTAAACAGTGTTTGTTGCTATTCCACTCTGTCGGAACCCCTCCATCCTTTTAAGGTTCTGATATTGACTGTCCTGCAGTCTCGCCATTCTTCTCTCATTCGCTCTGAGAGCTCTCTCAACCTTATTTCCCCTGTACCACTTACAGGCTCTTATAAGTCCCCACAGACAGATCACACAAACCACAACAATAACCAGTGGCTTCAGCACAGATCCGAGGAACCCTTTTTCCAAGTTTGCAAACCAACTTCCAACACGACCAAATCCTTTACCAATCTTTTCCCACACATTCTCTTCGGTCAACTCCACAATTTCCTGGTGAATCGTGGTAATGTTGTCTATATATTTCTCCAGATTCTTGCTATTGTCTGGAATAATATTACGTACAGCATTCCTGAACCCTCAGCAATTTACAGACTCCGCCCTCCTTTGCAAATAACACGTCTAAAGCAAGACGATTTTGCAAAACCATTGTTCTTTTCGATAACATCTCTCCATCAACCAACAGCAATGACCTCGCCGTGTTTATTGGCAATTCATCAACCACAGTCGCCAGCTTTCTTATTTTCACGTCATTCAAGACCACGCCCAATCCTGGTATCATTGCTCCAAAGATATCACCAATCACTGCACCTGCACTCGCAGCCCTTCGCACTTTAGAGTGGTGTCCTGTCTATAACAAATTTAAATCTTCTGTATGGTAAATCTTCGAAAAAATGATAGCCAAGTAGCATGTACCATACCAATTTACAGTCAATCTCACATAAGCATTCTTTCCGCATACGAAATACACCGTTGGAATCACTTGCACCGGACCCTGCAAAAAGTTCTTAGCAGAATTTTCCATAGTAAAGGTATGGTCACACGTACTATGTCCCACTGGAACCTTGTCATAATAGGTCTGAGGACGTCATACGCACAAATTCCCCTTCTGTACTTGATCTAATGCTATAGGTCCATAGCTTCCCTTGGATCTGTGTAATCTCTCCTCCTCAGTCCAATCTAATTGCTTATTTTCCCCTGAGGCGGAAGCCGGGGGCGCTTACTAGCTTGCCATTATCTGCTACTCGACTACCTGCTATTGTTTTTAAATTGTTTTAAAACTGTGTATATTTTAAACTGTGCGATTTTACCGTGTGCCTGCTTGTGAATCCACTAAGATCCTCATTCCTTTGTGGCCATTGGCGTAGTCCAATCTCAGGCGCTGACGCAGCACGCTGAGGATAGACGCCGCCATCTTAGGGGAAGGCAGGGTAGCGGTCCAGATCTTGGACGCCTCCCGCCCTCCCTCGTTACTTAAGGGCTCTCGTTCTACCGGCCCTTAGACTAATTGCTTATTTTCCCCTGAGGCGGAAGCCGGGGGCGCTTACTAGCTTGCCATTATCTGCTACTCGACTACCTGCTATTGTTTTTAAATTGTTTTAAAACTGTGTATATTTTAAACTGTGCGATTTTACCGTGTGCCTGCTTGTGAATCCACTAAGATCCTCATTCCTTTGTGGCCATTGGCGTAGTCCAATCTCAGGCGCTGACGCAGCACGCTGAGGATAGACGCCGCCATCTTAGGGGAAGGCAGGGCAGCGGTCCAGATCTTGGACGCCTCCCACCCTCCTCTCTATGTTTATAACCAGGCGATCCCCCTGTCCGCGCAGCGGGCGGGCGCAGCGGGCGTGCCGAAGGCGCGCCTAAGGCAAGCCCGTCTGCGCCCGTCCGCGCCAGTTCCGGGCCTAGGGCCAGTCCCCCTGCCGGCCGCTCTGCAGTTACTTCGTTCTGCTGGACCAGAGAACAGCTTCTACTACTGCGAGTGGGTATGTGTCAGCCACGCTATTGCTGCGATCCGTATGAGCTGGAGGGGCGCCCGTTTACCTGCCATCATTGCAATGTGGTGCTCCCCCCCATGAGGAAATTGGCCATACCTCGCTTCTACTCTATTAAGCGACCTACTCTCCCTCTGTTGGTCAGGGCTGGCTTAGCCAACTGCCGCTCTCTTCCTGCTAGTGATATCTGGACATCTCTTGATTCCCACGCTTGGGATATTCTGTTTCTCACTGAATCTTTGTTAAAAGATTCCTCTAACCCTGATATTCATCTTGCCTTGCCCCCTGGTTATCTTCTCACGGGCATTAATCATGTGGGAAATAAAGCTGGAGGGGGTCTTGCCATCATATTGAAATCCCACTTTCACTTGACTATTAGCAAACTTATGAACACTGGTTCGATCAAAGCCATGTACTTCACTATTTCAGACTCAGCTGCTGTCATTCTGGCAGGCATCTTAGTATACAATCCCCCCAATGCCTCAGCCTCCTCTCTGCTGCCATTGATACACCAGATAGCGGATCTATCCCTTAAACATCCGTATTTCTTAGTTCTTGGTGATTTTAACCTACATGTCGACAACCCGTCCTGCTCCCAGGCCACTCAGCTAATAGACACTCTACAGGGTTTAAACCTGACCCAATTAGTCCAGGGCCCGAAGCACGTTGCAGGCCATACTCTTGATTTAATTTTTTTTAATCATTCTGATATCACTGTTCATTCTCCTCTCCCTCTCACGTGGTCAGACCACTACCTTATCCCTTTTGATCTCACTTTTTCCGTGGCATCTGGTCCGGGGGCACCTGACAGGGTGTTTAGGAGAAAATGGCATAAAGTCTCTTGTTCGGCTTTGAACCCTTTTTTTATATATCCTCTTGATTCCTTGCCCACAGACGTTGATGTGTGCATGGCTCAGCTCAATTCTGCCTTACTGTTGTCCATTGATGCTATTGCCCCTGTTCAACCTGTCACTTCCGCCAGATCTCGTCCTGCTGCCCCCTGGTTCTCCCCAGCCCTTCGTGTGGAAAAGAGCCGCTGTAAAAAATTAGAACGTAAGTGGCGGCTAACCTATGATCCAGAGGCTAAAATTTTTTATAAATCTGCTTTAAAAAACTTCTCTAAATTAAAAAAATCTACGATGCGAGATTTTTTTGCCCTACAAATCAAAAATGCAGATAACTCGTCTAAAACTCTTTTTAAGATTATAAAAGACTTTATTAAACCCCCTGCTATGGTACCTCAGAATCCCTCCAGCCAGGCTCTGTGTAACGGTTTGTCGGCTTATTTTTATGATAAAATTGCCAACATTACGTCCTCTTTTCCTGCGGTGCTCACCCCTGCTATTTCTGGTGTTAATGATACTGCAAGCCCATCAATGATGGCTTTTAAAGAACTTACTACTGAGTCTGCACTTAATCTGCTCTTTCAGTGTAAGTCAGGCTCTCCTCTTGATCCTGTTCCTGCTAAAATTATGAGTAATCTGGCCCCTCTGTTGATCGGTCCTCTCCTTTCCATTTGGAATACCTCACTGCGCTCGGGCCAGTTCCCGTCTGTTTGGAAGGAGGCCCTATTAGTTCCCATTTTGAAGAAAGTGGATGCGGATCCAATGCAATTCTGTAACTATCGACCCATCTCCCTCCTTCCTAAGCCTGCGAAGGTCCTGGAAAAGGCTGTGCAGCTACAATTGACAGAGTATTTAGAAACCAACTCATTACTGCATGACTCACAGTCAGGTTTCAAAACTGGCTTTAGCACTGAGACTGCTCTTTTAGAGGTCTCTGAAACGATCCGTGAGTGTGTGGATAGGGGTGAGGAGGCCATGTTGGTCCTCCTCGACCTATCCGCCGCGTTTGATACAGTATCTCACGAAATTCTACTGGATCGTCTAATGCAGTTTGGATTGGGAGGCTCTGCTTTAGCTTGGATTGCCTCCTTTCTTACCGGACGAACTCAGAAAGTCCTTCTTAATCCGTTTGAATCAGAGGGCAAACCCCTCTCATGTGGGGTGCCTCAGGGCTCTTCACTCAGCCCTCTATTTTTTAATGTGTATCTTGCACCTCTGGCTGAGGTAGTGGAGTCTTGGGGTATTAGGGTGATCTCCTACGCTGACGATACTCAGCTTATGTTCTCCTTCAGAGATCACTCAGACTCCAGTTTCGCCAGATTCCGCATGTGTTTGAGCAACATATGCTCCTGGATGTCTGTTAACCATCTGAGACTTAACACCGATAAGACAGAGGTCTTATTTTTTAATCAGAAATCCATCCCTCCTGCCACTTTGTGGTGGCCATCTGTGCTCAACCCCCCTCCCGCACCTGTTCTAACAGCTCGCAACTTGGGCTTTCAATTTGACAATGACCTTTCCTGCAAGGCCCAAATTAGTAAGGTCACTGCAGCCTGCTTTGGGAAGTTGCGTATGATTAGAAAGATCTTCCCATATCTGCCTTTGGATGCTCGCAGAACTGTCATTCATGCCCTGATTACATCACATCTGGATTACGCCAATAGTCTTTATGCCGGCGCTCCTTTGTACCTAATTGAACGTCTTCAGATTGTTCAGAATGCGGCGGCAAGACTAATTGGCAATATCCCTTATCGTCAGTCAGTTGCGTCCTACCGAAAGCAGTTACATTGGCTCCCCATTTCCCGTCGCATCCAGTTCAAGATGCTGATTTTTGCCTTTCGCGCCCTTAATGGATCAGGCCCAGGTTACCTGAGAAAGAGACTCGTGCTCTCTCAATCGGCCAGATCTTTGCGGTCTAATAGTCTACGCCTTCTTACGGTTCCTCGTTTTCATCGCTCCAGAATGGGCGGTAGAGCTTTTACCGTCATGACGGCCAAACTCTGGAACAGCCTACCACTTGAGCTTAGGTTTCTCCCTTCAGAATCTCTTTTTCGCAGCAACTTGAAAACCTGGTTGTTCACCTTTCATTAATCTGCCTCTCTTTTAAGCATTCAGTTCTACAGCGCCGGGACACCCCCTCTGGGGGGTAGCTGTGCGCTTTATAAGCTTCATAAATAAATAAATAAATCTACTGGACTCTCTCCGGTGTTTCGTTTCTGGGTTAGTTTTCTATATCTATGCTCAATCTGACCAATTAACTTCTTTTCAGTTTCCGATAATAAGCACGTCAAATTATGACGATGAGCATAAGCTGTATCTAAACTCGTAGTCGGTATGAAATAAGTCCAAAGTCTATCTTCTGATTTACAATAATCATACTTATTCAAATGCTTATATGCCGGAACTTCAGGAAGTACTGCATCATAGTTAGAGAAGAAATACTTGAACTGTTTCCTCTCATAGAACAGGCTAAGCAATAAGCTGCAAAAAATCCCATATGTTAGCGGAAGGTGATGATATCTAATACCCTCGTCTAGAGAAGAAGGCAACTGCATAGACACATAGCAATCCTTCGCATCCATCGCATCAACGTACTCATACAACTGCTTCGCATGAGCATTAAGTTTGAAATCACATCTAAGTAAATCTACATGAAATCTACGACTTTCTTCAAGTGTGAAAGCTCTTTGAGCTCCTATAGTAACCCCTTTTTGGCTGGAAGTGGTAGGTGTAGGTGTCCCCTGTACCTCCCCCTCTTGCTCGTGTGACACTATATATGAGGCTACAACTATCACAATTATAGCAGCTATCACTACCCCTAAAAGTGTACCTATCACTAGTTTAGCCCTACGGTGAGTATTTCCAGCTTCTGCCATCTTCGTAAAGTTCTCAGAGTTCAGTTCAATGACAACAGGTAAAAGTCTCTTTCTCATCCAAAATTTCTTGTCAACCCAGTTCAGTCACCACTTTGAAGCTGGAGAAACCCTAACAATTTTCAGTACCTTATTTACAGTCCAGAAAAAGACTTCCCTAGCCCTCTTTCATTTTCTCCAACGGAAAATCCCTAAATTTATTCTTCTTCCACTCGGGCCTAGGTTATCTTCTTTCAGACTTATATACAACACATGTTCACCATCAGTCCAGAACAAGATTCGGTCCCAACAGCTCTAGGACCCCCTGCAAGATTTCAATTTGAAGTGTCATCAACTCCTGAGGTGCTGGTATAACAACAAAAGTCGGAAAGGCTAAGGTTTCCAAAATCAGTTCACAAACTTTACTCAGAAGCGGTGGACTCGGAATATTGAGGGTCAATATCCCATCGATCTCCAATCCTGGGATTTTCAGCAACGCTTCTATCTTCAGGTTCGAAGAACTGCTGACCAGTGTCAAGGATTTCAGCCTCCCCGTGCTCGATATGCCTGGCATCAGTCACAGCGTATGTCCACTCAGGTGAGGCGTACCTTCGACACGGCACTCTTGCTCTCCTCGACTTTCTCAGACCACCTTGAGCTTGCTCTTCATCACTCTGCTCTGATTCAGACGCTTCGGAAACTGGGGCAAGATCTCTTCCCGGTGCCACTCGCAAGTTTACCCGTCTCTGACTCACGGGCCAAACGCGTTCCGCTTCTGTGGCACTTCCGCTCTCCCTTTGAGTACCCTGTGCACTACTTCCTCCTTCAGCAGAATTTGACTCTACTCCACCCACAGCAACACTTTCTTCATCTGAGTCAAATTCGGGATTTCGACTTGCACATCCCCTTTCAGCTCGGTCTAGTGCACAACCAACTGCGTCAGCAACCCTCACAGCTTGACTTGCCCTCTCAGATGGCTCTGCCACCTCAGCTGGATTTTCATTCACGAGAGGGGCTGTATCTTCCAAGGGTGCTGGAACTCTGCGGGTATGGGAGGCATGCACCCAGTTCGGCAATCCCTCACACTTCACTGCTGTATTCGTAACCAAGATTATCTGGTACGGCCCACGCCAACAAGCATCCAGGCAACTCTTCCTCATGTGTTTACGCACAAGTACTCAATCCCCTGGGCACAAGTCGTGGCACAGGTCACTTGCGGCTGGAACAGCTGCTGCTTGCACCTGCTGGGACACAGAACGGACTACGTCAGCCAGGCCTTTACAGTAGTCGAGATTCAAATCATCAGTGATGTTAATCAAAGCAGTGGCAGGTATTGCTGGCAAACGCATCGCTCTCCCCATGAGGATCTCATGAGGAGACAATCCAGTCCTCCTATCAGGCACACTACGGAGACTCATGAGAACCAAGGGTAATGCGTCTGGCCATTTCAAAGATGTCGATGAACACACTTTTGCCATCCGGGCTTTCAGAGTCCCATTAACTTGTTCCACAATCCCAGAAGCCTCTTGTCAATAACTGCAATGCAACCTTTGATCTACATTCAAGGCAGCACAAAGCAATTTCATGATCTCACTATGGAAATGCGTTCCTCTGTCTGACTCAAAAGAGGTCGGGAAACCGAACCTCGGGATAAGCTCTCTCAGTAGTAACTTGGCTACGGTGAGTGTGTCACACCTACGTGTTGGGTGAGCCTCCACCGATCTAGAAAAGACACATACTACAACTAATATGTACCTCAACCCATTGCACCTTGGCATTTCAATGAAATCCAACTGCATTCTGTTGAAAGGCCCACCTGACCTCCCAATATGACTCAGCGTGACAGCCGTCCTTTTCCCTACATTCATTTGTTGACACGTAACACATCTCAGACACACAGCTTCAGCTTCAGCTACTGCACGAAACTTCGGATTGTACCATGTTTGACGAAACACTCGCACCATCGCATCTCTGCCAAGATGTACAGCACCATGTATCAATCTTGCCATTGGATTCAACAGACATTCCGGTAACACAGCTCTTCCATCATTCGAAATCCATACATCCACATGTCCCTTCTCACATCCAGCTCGCACCCAACTATCCCGTTCTTGATCGGAAACTTCCTCATGCAACCATTTCAGTTCTTCCCATGTATCAGCCATGGCTAGCATCACGTTGAGATCTGTTCCTTCTTGACCTCCCTCGACATGCCTTTCAGTGAATATACGCATCCCTGTTCTGCACAAAATCGAGCAACTTCATCTGCGTAGTTATTACCCAATGACACAAAGTCATTCCCCTTGGAGTGTGCAGAACACTTAACAACTGCTATTTCTTCTGGACATTGCAATGCTTCCAACAATTGCCTCACATAATCCCCATTTCTAATGGGTGAACCAGAAGATGTCATAAACCCTCTCTGTGACCATAGCTGTCCGAAGTCATGAACGACACCAAACCCATACTGACTATCGGTATAAATTGTTATACGAATCTTGTCAGCAGCCAAACAGGCACTGGTCAAAGCAATAAGTTCAGCCACCTGTGCGGAGTATACTCCTTCTAAACAAGCGGCTTCAACCACTCCAGTGAGGGTACATACAGCAAACGCTGCTTTCAGTCGACCAGCACTGTCTCTTAAGCATGAACCGTCCACAAAGAAAATTTCATCCGACTCTGGAAGCGGCTCATCGACAATATCAGGTCTCGGTTTGGTGCACAATTCAGTTACATCAAGACAATCATGGTCCTCACAGTCTTCATCGTCCACATTTGGAATAGGCAACAGTGTGGCAGGATTTAAAACAGAACACCTCTTCAGCGTCACGTTGTCTGCAGCAAGGATGACTTGTTCATAAGGCGTCAACCTATTATTCGCGAGGTGCTGAGTTTTAGTCCTAGTCATCAACAATTCAACAGAATGTGGTACATAAACAGTAAGCGGATGACCCATGACAATGCTCTCACATCTTTCGATACTGACACCCGTTGCGGCAACGGATTTGAGACATCCGGGCAACGCAGAAGCTACTGGATCTAAAGCAGCTGAAAAGTAGGCAACTGGTCTACGGACACTTCCATGAGTCTAAGTTAGAACTGCCAATGCGCGACCTTCCCTTTCGCAGCAAAATAAGGCAAATGCCTTGTTGTAATCGGGCATTCCCAAAGCTGGAGCGCAACACAAAGCTTCTCTCAGCCTCAAAAATGACCTTAAACAGTCTTCGTCCCATGGTACTGGATCACTCACATCCTTATGCGTCAGCCGCTGTAAAGGCTTCGCTTCAAAGGAAAAGTTTGGGATCCATTGGCGACAATAACCAACCATTCCCAAGAACATTCGGACTTCCCTCTGGGTAGTGGGAACAGGCATTTTCAGAATAGCCTCAATGCGATCTGGTGACACCTTTCTCTTGCCTTTTTCGATTCTGTGACCCAAATACTGTACTTCACTCAAACAGTACTGCAATTTGTTCGGAGACACCTCATGCCCATTCTCCGCCAAATAATTCAACAGGGCAACGGTATTGATCCTGCAAGCGTCTTCAGTTTCTGACGCAACAAGCAGATCGTCCATGTACTGCACTAGAACAGAGTTCTGTGGCAATACAGGACCTTCGAGATTTTTCTTCAAGATCTGATTAAAGATAGACGGGCTCTCTGAATAACCCTGTGGGATACGACGCCACGTTAACACACGATTTTCTAGCCGAAAGCAAAAAGAAATTGGCTCTCCTCATGCAGAGGAATCGAGAAAAATGCTTGACACAAGTCAATCACTGTGAACCATTCAGCTTCACATAGGATCTGAAACAGGATCACAGACGGATCCGGTACCACTGGACAACATGGAACAACTATCTCATTGACTTTTCGCAAGTCTTGTACAATCCTAAATTTCCCACTCGGCTTCTGTAGTCCCATAATAGGCGAATTGCACGGGCTACCCATAATCTCCCTCATAATTCCCTGCTTGATCATGGACTCAATTACAGGTTTAATCCCTGCAATAGTTTCAGGTGACAACTTATACTGGGGCGTCCTCGGGAACTCCACATTTGGCTTAATCTGGATTTTCACTGGGTCTACTCCCTTGACTAATCCGATCTCCTCTCCACTGAGGTCCCATATGTCAATTGACACTGAGTCCCTCAGATCAAGTGGAAGTTCCTCCACCGTCAATGCTGGGTAAATTTCCACACACACGCTGATTCGCAACCTTAAAGGTCGCATTGTCATCCCTTGTCTGTACTTCCACTCCCTTCGGGGTACAATAGATAGTGCAGTTAAGCTTGCACAATAGATCCCTACCCAACAGGCAAACTGGACTAGAATCACACACCACAAACTGGTGTTGATCGCTGAAATTCCCTATCTTGACTGGGATTGGCTCCGTTAATGGACTAGTCAGTTTCTTATTTGCCACACCAACGACTTGGATTGATTGTCCAGAAAGGGGTAGGTCTGGGACCACTGCAGATCTTACAGTCGATCGAGTAGCGCCCATATCAACCAAAAAGGTCGTAGGGTGACCGTCAATATCTGCTTCCACAAAGGGTTCCTTCTGATCTACCTCTAGGACAGCTCCAAGCGCATAATCCTCTTCTCCTCTCGAGCATGGTCGTGCCAGCGGGTCTAGATCGTTTTCCTCACTCCCCTCAAACATAGGCATCTGCAAATATGTCCGAGCTCCCTGTTGTATATTCTGTATCTTGGGTTGTTGGGGAACCTGCATATGCGGAACACCCGTCCCCCCCTTTGACCATCTTAGGTTGAGTCACTGTGGGGACCACGTCCGCCACAGGAACTCTCCTTCCTGCTGTATCTGGTTCAACGGGTTCAGAGGACACTCGCGTCTCCAGTGTCCAATCTGGTGACAAAGATGACATGCTGTAGTCTTTTTCAATGTCGCCACATCCATTCCTGTCTTAGGGTCTATTGACTTTGGCCTTCCCTGACCCTGGGCATTCTGCATCCCTCCTTGATTGTTTCCCTGTTTCCTTCCCAACGTTCCCCCATTAGGCTGTCCTTGGGCTGTTTGCATCTCCACAAGCATCAGTTTATCCTTCAACTTCCTGTGCTTGGATTCTATGTCATCACTACAGTACCTAGCATACCATAAAATCTCATCTACAGGCTTGTTCTGCCAACAAATCAAATGCTGCTGTATCATGAGACTAACCTCTGGCCTCAAGCCCAACACAAACTTAGAAACAAACTGTCCCATGTCTTTCGTATCCAACACATCTAGACCACTGTACTGTTTAAAAGCCTGCAAAAGTCTCTCATAAAACTCATGCACAGTCTCCTTAGGCTCTTGCACTGTCCTATCTATCTTCACCCAATCAATGTCCTGTGGTGAGATTTTCGACTTACCCAAGTAATCACTTGTTCGAACTTTTTCATCACTATAGGCGACGGACCATTCGAAATCGGGTCCCTGTCAGGCTCCGAAGTCGGCCACTCAACCGCAATTTTACATGCCGACCACAAATCACTCAGAACCACAATGTCAAATAAGGTGCTCAGATCAATCCACAATACCTTTGAAATTTTGACAAAGCGATCGACTTGCTTATACCACTCCACAGGCTTCTCCCTAAGTCTGGGGAAATCATTTGTGAAGGCAGCCAAATCACCCCTACTCCAGGGTACATGTACATATCCTCCATTCTGCACTTCTCGTAAAGGGTAATTCCCTATCTCCATCATCCCTCCACCCGGAGGCGGTGTCTCTCCCATTGTTTTCTTAGAGCTTTTCTTTTTGGACCATCTTTCTTCCCACTTGTCAAGCATAATCCATGAACGCATTGCTATTATTAAATCTTTGATATGGGTTCTCAATCCCATAACTCTTTTCTCTTCTAGTTCCTGATCACAGTACTGCAACCTGTGACTTCCTTGCAATGATTTAGTTTTTGACAAATCCACATCATACCCTATGGCCAATTCTGACAATTTCTCATGAGCTGTTCGTGCTTTGCGAGTCACATCCTTCGCTACAAAGAGTAATTCATCTTGTTCGTACATTAAGATTCTCTCAAGAGGTAAGTTTCCACGTATTATCTCATCCACCTCTGCCTTCAACCTTACAACATCTAACATCCTCCCTTTCAGGGCTCCCTTCAGTACTTCTCTACAACCTACACCATCTCTTTCATTGTACTCACATTCTCGTTCTTGCGACCTACTGTCTTCTGACATACTCATAGGAACAGAACGATTCACTATGGTGCCTCGTTCGCTTTCTGCTGTTAACACACTCTGGTTCTGGTTTCTCACTGGTGGTGTCCACATTCGCAAATCTGATCTTGACTCGGCCAAAGACCCTAGTCTCACTGGTCTCGGCCCTCCCTGTCCCCTAGAGGAGTCTGCTGTGGCTGGCAAGGGTGTACTCCATTCTATAGGCTTCGGAGTCTGCTCCATCCCACTCACTGACCCACTTCCCTCGGTCACACTCCTCACTCCTACTGCTGGCTGTACTGAGCTTCCAACCCTCTCTTGATCTGGGTCATAAACAGAAACAATAGATCCAATAGTGACCGGTACCTTTAGAGCATCCGGTAACCTTGCACCTCTCCCAACCTCTGCGCTAGCTACAGACTGATTTCTCATACCCTCAGCTCCTGTCGAGATCTTTCCTTCAACTCTCACCTCTGACTGGGTTGGTACTCCCCCAGTCCCTTCCATCAGGGCTGACCTCCCTTCCGGGGCATCTGGGTTGTATGGAGGTGGTCTCTCAGATAATAACCTCTCTAATAGGCTGTCATCAGTATCACTGTCATCCTCATTCTCTCTTTTTCTTTGAATTATCAGTTTTTACCAGTAAGGCATACAACCTGTGTCCTTCTATTGCCTGTACTCTCCATCTTTTCTCCTCTGCATCCCATCTGGCATCCTGGAACGCCTTAATCGACTTTTTCATCCTTTCCTGGGTTCTATCTCTTTTTCTATCATGCGCTGCTCTAATCCACGCATGCAATGCTTCAAATTGTGTTGGCCTTGGCAAAGGTCGTAACGCCGCCATCACAGACTTCAACTGGTACAACACTTCAAACCTGAATGAACCATATCTCGGGAAAGCTAATTCTCCTTCGCCTTGGGTCATCTTATGCCAATTTTCAAGCCAAATTATAGTATGCAACCCCACATTTCTTGCCATATAATGTGCTGGAGTATCCTCGGGAGGGGCTTCTTCTCCCCCACGAGTGACCACGTTTGTCACCTCTACACAATTCTCGGAAAACTTTAAAACATTTCATAATGACCAAATTCTGAACGTACACAATTTTCCGTTACTTCCTGATATCAATCCACCAATGACAACGCGACTCACACCAATCGACCTATCGCAGTGCGACACCCTCTGACGTCACTTTTCCTCCACTTGCGGCAAATTCCCCTCCTTCACAACTCACGTCTCACCCTTGCATTCGTCCCATTTATACGCTGAAATAACCGTTTGTCCCAAACAAGTTACTTCTCCGACTGTACGTCCACAGTCTCTCGAAGTTGTCGAGCTCGGTTGGCAACTGTCCGTCCCCGTCCGGCCAGACAGATCGCCTCCGATAGGTTATAAATACACAAATCCACATACAACAACCCACGACCAGCGTCGGTTTGCCATACACTCACACATTCACTCCCCCTATCTCGGTCCAGGTGATCGATGGCGTCTCACGATCTCCTTAGGGTGGTCAACAAAATCCACCGCGGGTGTCTTCTACACCCAATCGCTTAAGCTACTCGTCGAGCCTAAGACTTTCCCGGGTTACGCGCGCTCACAGCCTGATCTCACAATCACTCAACATTCACACCAACTCCGCAAGACATCACACAACAAATCAACATCGCAATCTACAACATCTCGTCCTATTCATACTCACTCCTCGAACTGCTGCTTTCTGCCGCACTGCTACTCTCCGTCGATGTCCATCAGCCGCTGTCGTCTGCTGCTCACCATCTGATGATTCACCATCACTTAGCGTCTATGGGCCTCAAGGATCACTTATCCTAATCTAGATCTTCCCTCGCTATCGGAAATAACCATCCGTCTCTGCTACCAACTGATAAGGCCGGATTCTTGACTACCCAATTATCTACAAGAACCCTCTCAGGTCGACTGGATCTTTTTACTTGCCAAATAGCGTAGAGGGAGTAAACACAATTATTAGGATGTAACTACCGCAAGTTGACATCATTAAAAGACAAAGGACTCAGGATCTAAAATTTCTGTGATTTTATTATGAGCAAAAACATCTGAACATAAAGGCACCTCAGTACGAGGCACAAAAGATAAATGGGCACTAACACAAAAGCTAGCCTACGAAGGATTCGCATTCAACTAAAAATACAAAGAATTACAGATTCTAAAAGCATCAAATAAAAAATGGTTATGCTGATGTCAATCTTAGGAATCATTAGTCAAACCATTTCTGTCCCTACTCTATTCTAAAGTGGCATCCCTACATAGCATTTCCTCCCAAGCAAGAGAATCATGGAAAAGGTGTCAGAAGTGAAACTTCCTAAGAAGTCTTCACTTAGTGAGAGCTCGATCTTGGATGCTCCTTCTAGCTTCCCGCCTAAACCTCATCTACCCAACCCACGGGAGTCTGTCCCTAATACAAAACCCCAAAATCACAGAACACGCCCTTCGGCACACCTCTTCAGCCAGGTCTTCCTCCGGTAAATTTCCATCCAGAGCTGTCCATCTTCCATCGTCCGTTAGCTTGACCTTGGGTCCCAGGCACCTTCTACGCCGAAAGTATCATCTCTGCATTCCAGTATACTCCCATGTTGGCTTCTCATACCATCCTAACTCCTGAAACAAAGACTTATTCTCACTAACGAGCTAAATGTCCTTGCACCTGCAACAGAAACATGGGAACGAAAAAGAAAGCTTTTCGCATCTTGAGGTTTTACATTTCACGGCAACTCAAGCCTTAACCAAGAAATCCCTGTTAGCCTGCAAAATATAGCTAAAATAAGAAATAAACGGGCCTTCCCTTCTACATATGCAGTTAGGCCTAACAAAATTAAACGCATTATAAAATCACATTCTAAGCATTAGTTCAACATAATCATCTTGTAAATAAGCAACCTACTTTTAATCCTAACATGACACACATTTAATTCGCATTACATTGATTGTGATGCCTAATCATCTACATTGTGATGAATACATTCACAATAACTTGCAACGTTAAACTTCGCAAAACATTATTACATGTCTAACACTTCTATGTTATATGATTATAGCAAATACATTTCTATGACGCTTCTAGACATACATTGATTATATGCGGGTGCCGACTAACAGTGAATATGATGCACACCTACGAATCTCAGAATCACATGGCGCTCTATCACAGCTTACATAAGATATCATGGCTAAGTCAGAAAAATACCAGACGTAATAAAGCAGCGTTAACCGCGGTTAGCGCTGCTTCTTTTTATCGCTAACAGGGTTAACGATATCCTTGATAATAGGAGAAATGTCGCTTAGCGACATTTCTCCTATTATTTTACTCTGGAATGCCCCCTTTGCATCTCATTAGAGATGCAAGGGGAAGCGTAGAGTAAAAGGGTGCTAACATGCGAATTTGCGTGTTAGCACCCTGTTGCTGATAGGGCGTTAGTTTTCTCTCTGCTTTTTTGGCTTTTAAAGCCAAAAAAGCAGAGATAAGGCCCTTGTTGATATGCCCCAATGTTCCTTAAAATAATTTGATACGTGCTGAATCTTTAGTCATAACACCAAGAGCACTTATATAATATACATTGACTTATTTCCTTGAGAAATTACTCTACAAATAAGTGCGCAAGATGTCATTTCTGCCAGACTAAATGTAAGTGAAGCCCAGCATTATATAACGTAAACAGAGACTAATATTATGTATATCTTCAAAATGTATCAAGCATTAAGCCTCATTAAATGGTACTTAACTATATTAAAGAGGCTCTAAATTGCAACCAACACTATGCTTGGATAATAGTATCAACGACCTCGGAGAGTAAAAAAAAACCTTATTCCTCAGAAAATCAAACAGGGATATAAATGACTGTACAGAGGATGGTGTATACTCTAATATTCAATCTATGTCCTGCCCCTGCTTTGCCCTCTCAGCCTCCTTCCTCTTTTTTTTTTTTACTGAGATGTGTAAAGTCACAAATTCATAGATGTTACATGTAATAATGCAGGGGCAAAAGATTCCAGCTGGATACATTACAATATTCACAATTACTTTTTACTATCAACATATTCCTTTTGCTACAAATCCCCAAACCTTTCCCCCACTCTTGTGGGCTGCACAAATATAATGTATATTTTATATTAAAAGTTAGATACATATGAAACTCTCCATTGATAAAACATAGGTGGACCTTAATCGAGCCAGCTCGATCTAGCGTACAATGACTACAGCCGCAAATATTGTGTTACGAAGAGCAGTTAAATCATTGCCAGTATTATCAACTCCAAGTATTATTAACTTCGGAGAGCCTGCAATCTGTATGTTTAGTGATTTACCCACGAAGCCAAAGATGTCACACCAAAAAAATACACTTTTGGGCAATCAGCAAACATGTCTGCTAAGTCTGTCTCTTCCCTTGGCAGAGGAATGCAGTCCCACTGCATGTTAGCAATGTTTATTTAGTTAGCCATTTATTTTCGAACATCTTCGATTTCCTAGCTAGAAAATTGTCCAGGCCCATGCGTGACTGACTATCTGCACTAGTCCAGGATTTTTCATCACATTCTCCTCGAGTCCTGGTTTCATAAAGGGAATACAAAGCTACAAATCCTGGACTGCAGATAAAAGCCCTGGGCTGGAGCAGCTAGTCAAGCACAGACATTGGAAGCTTGGCAGGGCTGAAAGTAAACACTCACCTAAGCAGCTGACATTTTATTTCGTTATTTGGCTGCTTCAGATGTGAGATTAGAGAGGAGAGGTGGTAGTGACAGAGAGAGAGCCGCATGTGCACGACTTGACTGAACAATTGGATACCCAAAAGTGGAAGCAAATGAACTTTGAAAATACTGAGAAGCAAATACCAACATTGTATGGTACTGAACGACCAAATCGAGTGAGTAATGTCCTTTTAAAGGACAATGAGGGTAAACTCATCTCTAGGTGGGTAATTTCACAGCATAGCATTCAAATACATTGACTAAAAATCTTAATCTAGAGGATTTTAATTAACTATTACATTAATGGTGTGGTGCGCCCGGCAAGCTTTACCATCCACACCAGAATTGGGCATGCCCTCCCAAAGAGACCCATTTTTAGAAAACTTACATAGTATCATTCTTCACCTCTCTTTTCCATCCTGAGTTTTTGGTGTAGATTTTGTGTAATATTGCTACTTTTCGGCTTAGAAGGGGAAGGGTGCAAACATCAGCACACACAGATTTCATGATCAGAAGCCAAAGACATCAGGGCTACTCATAGCCCACAGGCTCATACAGCAATACAGCTGAATGACGCAGAGCTTACATTATGAGACAGGGCACACTGTTAGCATGTGCTTTTACATTCAATTGCAATATTAATAATAACATAGAAAACCCTTCTTCTCTCTACTCTGAAGTGAACGATACAGGGTTCTGTGAAAGCTACTCCATGATATTCCATCAGGTTCATCCCTTACCTGGAGCATCAGGAGCTGGTTATCGGGGAAGCTGCATTTTGAAAAGTGAACATGCATGGGAATCATAAGATCCAGGAAGAACGCACTGCTCAGGCGAAAAGAGAAAAACAGACTGGATGAGGGAGCAGCTCTTCAAGGCTGGTGGTTGCGGAGACAGTAATGACCGCCCTAGTTTTCACCTGTGACTGGTCTTCACCCTCCCGCAGATCATGCCTACAGACATGACCACCCTTTGAATCTTGTCTGTATCACCTACTGTTTTTCAGATACTAAGCCAGTTGCGATGCCTGTTTGCCACTAGCATTCTACCTCTTTATCCCATGTGAAAATTCTGTCCATCATTTGTTGCCGCAGCATTTTTCACCCCACGTGGGATGGGTATGCCCAGACAAGGGTCACTTGCTTGCTGTGCCACTGGATTCAAGCTAGCCTGTCTGATGAGGGGTGATGCCCCCAAACTGGTTCCAGGATGCTTGTTTCTGGCCTTAGCAGTTCGGGCTGGACTGTTCCCATGAGGCACAGGGTCAAGACTTATTTGCATATGGCTAGGTCCAAACTGTGGTGGCATAGTGAGCAAAAGAACAATGGATTTAGCCCAGATCTCTTGACTAGGGGTGAATGTTTGATTCATTCAGCCTTCCATCCATCATTTTTTGCCGTAGCATCGGTTTTCATAGTCAGGGATTTGCTGAGAAAAGTAGTTATTTTTCCATAAGCAACACTGCCTATGCTTGTGCTGTACAAGTGCCCTATTCTGCTTAACAAATTATGATGAAATAGCTATCAGAGCGCGCTTTAGGCTTGTTCAACTCCACATCCTCCACAGGTCTTATGCCTCGAGAATGGTGCAGGTTCGTATTAATGGTGGTGGTTCCGAGTTATGTGCCAAGGGATGTGGTAAGAAGGGGTCACTCTTCCATATATTGTGGTCCTGCCCCAGGATTCAGCAGTACTAAAGGGGCCTAACCAGCATAATGGAGGCTGTAGTAGATGAGCAGGTCCCAATGGAGTCCAGATGGCACATCCTCGGCGTCACAGGAGAGATCACATGGCCACAGTGGGCCAAGCTGTGGCTAGCTTTAGCAGGGAGGGTCGCTAAGAGGAACATCGCACATGGATGGGGGGGCGACGGAGACCCCGACAGTAGCAACATGGCTGTGTGATATGGACTGGTATCATAATGAGCAGGTGGTCTATCAAAGTCGTGGATGCCCTCGCAAGTGGGAGAAAATATGGGGGGCCTGGACATTGTATAGAGGCCTGTGATGGTGTCCGTGGGGTGTGTTGCATAGGCTATCCTGTGAGAGTTAAGAGACGAATTCCATCTGGTTGGGTGCTGAAATGCGTAAAATGTACTTGAGCGCCGCGTACTACAATATCTGGTGTCTTCGTCATAAATTGTATATGTATATTGGGATTTGCTTGTATCTGAAGCTTGTTCTTTGGTTCAATAACATTTTTTAACAAAACAAAAATATTATGATGGTCCAGTTAAACAAAAGCTGTCATATTAATACTTGACTCGGAGCGATCCAGTCCCAAGAGATTGGCTAGTAGATTGGCCTGTAACCTCTACCTCAGAGAATGTAACTATTAATTGATTGAGGAGGGTTTTGTATTTAGACATCTGTAGAAAATTAAAACATCCACAAAATAATTCCTTCAACTAAGGGCTCTTGCTCAAAAATAAATGCACAAGAAGTGAAGGGCATATTATCGAGAAACGGAGTTAAAATTATCGCCGCTGTAGCAGCAGAAAACTGCCGCTAAAGCGGTGATAATGGGCTTGATAATATGCCCTTGAGAATCCCATTCTATTGGAATTTCTACGGCATATTATCAAGCCCATTATCGGCGCTTTAGCATCAGTTTTCTGCCGCTAAAGCGGCGATAATTTTAACGCCGTGCTTGATAATATACCCCTGAGTGACGTACACAGAACTTCGTGGATTAAAACTGTGTGTTAAAAATGCGGCCAAGGGGTCCCTAAGAGATCTGTCATTTTATTGTCAAGTTGGGGTTTAATCAGTGTAAAGAACTATTCTTAAAACAATCGTTGGCAAGGACAATGAGTATGCCTTGCATGTACAGTTGTAAGCCAAATCTACTGGCTTTAGTAATGCTTTTTTGTAATGAGGATTTATGTATAATGAAGTGGCGGCAAGTGTAGACCGTAAATCTTCGATTTGTGAGACAAATGAACAGAGTTACATTCACTGACTGTCTTTGGTCCGTAGGACAGCACGGTGTCACAATATTCTCCACCAGACAGTAGTTATCTGGCAAGATAGCTGAGTAGGGTGAACACCCATTGGAGGGGCATATTATCAAGGGCTTATCTCCTCTTTTTTGGCTTTAAAAGCCAAAAAAGCGGAGATAATGTTTTCTTCCTATTAACAAGAGAGTGATAACATGCATTAGCGCATGTTAGCACCCTTTTACCCAACGCCTCCCTTTGCATCTCTAATGAGATGCAAAGTGGGTGTCACTGGGCAGAACAACTTTGTAAATATCACTGATGTGCACATTGCGATATTTACAAGGAGAACCAGGCATTTTTGCAGACGTTAGTTTTTGGCGAAAACCGCGGTTTTTGCCAAAAACTTACGACTGCAAAAATGCTGACTTACCTATAATTTATATTGGAGGTGGATTATGCTGATACGACCAGAGGGTCGTATCAGCAAGGTTATCGCCATTTTCCATGGAACATCGCTGGTTTTCCAGCGATGTTCCATGGAAAATAACGCCATCGCAGGAATAATTATCGCCATTGCGCTATGCGTTGTTAATACAGCGCTAGCATGGCAATACTTATGAGCGATAGCCGGCGATAAAAATTCTCACGCAAAGAACGGCCAGCGATAATTATCACTGGTCTTTGATAATATGCCCCGGAGAGATTTGTTTGTAACACTCGTTCCTTCCATCAATATGGCCAATATTACTAAAATGCAATTAAGGGAAAATACAGCTGTTAGTTAAGTAGCAAGAGTCGCATGTGTGGTGTGTTTTAAAAGCGCCACTGTAATTTTTAGGACTAGGTTTTGAAAGCTGTGCTTTGATTATTAATACATAGAGTGGACTTTGAGCCCCCCCCTTTTCAAACATTAACTTAGTTCAAACAACCTCTTTTGGCCACTGGCTTGAGATTTTGTCTATCACTGCTTGGCTATGTCCAGAGGAGGAGTACGTTTTTCCACCTCACTTCAAATACAGGTATTGAACTGCATAGGAGTCGACTTTACAACTGTAGCCCTCCTTGGCCACTCCTGCTGCCCCCCCCCCCCCTCCTGTGTGTCTCCCTATCATTTGCTGCATTCAGGGCATGCTTTTTGCACAGTGAACTCAGACCTACAAGCTTTGGCAAATCTTGTTATGGTTACATTAGGTTGGAGTCAGTGCCATTACGAGCCTTGAGGGGGCCCCCTGCAAAGCACATGGAGGGGTCTACCACCATGGCCATACTGGCCAGCCGGGCAAGCGGGCAATGCCCCAGGAGACAGAAACCTCAGGAAGTGGTCATGACACTCAGAGACCGGTTTCAGCCTCCAGGATAGGTGGTGCTCATTACGCGATCCGCCCGGCAGCTTGAAAGAATTGCCCTGGGCAGTGGCGCAGCAAGGGGGTGTGGGGGCATGCCACCCTATGCAACACGAGTTTTGAGGGCAGCACCCCCAGACTCTTACCTGCGGCTGTCAGGGGAATCACCAGCACCACCTTTCCGCTCTCACATGTGGCCACCATAGGCCAAACTCAGGGACCGCCAAGGGTGGCAGAACGGCGAGCTACGCCACTGACGATGGGTCTAGCGTGCATTAGCACGTCTGCACATGGGGGCTGAATTCATTATTTTTGCCAGGGCTGTTTTAAGCTCCCAGTCCACCCTGATCCTTATGTGGTATCAAGGAAGAGGGGAGGGTAGGAGGGGCAGAGACTAGAGGGGGAGTCATGTGATATTTGCTATCTTTAAATCAGTTGGGCAGACTTGGAGCAAATGCCCAGATTGAGCTATCACAACTTTATGAACAAAGCAACAGCTCTACTAGAATTTATACACATAGGGGCATATTCTCAAGGAGCTAATGCCAAGCGATCGGCACTTTAGCGCAGCCAAAGTCATGTTAAAATTACCGCCCCATTCACAAGCTGGTGCCAACAGCCGATATCACCAGATTTCCGATGATAGAATCCTCGAAAAACATCGCCACAGAGTACACTGGCATCTATCGCTAATGAGATACATAGTAGGCGTTCCCCGCAAAAAACAGCGACAACACCACTCCGCAACATTCACAACGACCAGTCACATCGGCGATAAGAACACAAAACATGCGATAAGGCGCGTTAGCAGCAGGAAATTAACACCTGCTCCGACCTGGTGCAAATCCGGACGACAACCAGCAGCACAAAGGAAGCCCAGCCCAGAGCCACACCTGAAGAACAACAGATGCCATGGAGCTACTAATCATGCATCTCGGAGCCCCAAGAGGGCCACAACACCCACCTCCACCACCCCTAGGACCACCACCCCCCCACCTGGACCCCCGCCACCCCCCTTCTCCCCGGACCACCACAGAGGCAGTGCAGACAAAGACAGCAGACCTTCAGCAAACACACTAGCCTCACAGACTTAACACCAGAGCATGTCATTGCCCACTACAGGCTCAAAAACACAACCATCCTCCGCATCCTGAACATCATCGCCCACAGGCTGATGGTACCAACACAGCAGACAACCAACATCCCTCCACAGACAAAGCTGCTGGCTGTGCTGCACTTGTTGGCCTCTGGGACATTCCAACCAACAACCGCCAGAGTCGGAGGAGTCTCACAACCAGCCCTATCCAAGTTCCTCAAACCTGTCCTGGATGCCATCATCAGCTTGGTACCCCAGTACCTATACTTCCCCCACACCACACAGGAACAGCTGTAGACCAAGCAAGGATTCTACGCCATAGCTGGATTCCCACACGTGTTGGGGGCAATCAACTGCACACATGTACTCCTTGTGCCCCCTGCCGACACAGCACACAATTACTGCAACAGAAAGCACATGCATTCCATCAATGTGCAGGCAATAGTGGACCACCGGGGACTCTTCACCAATGTCATCACCAACTACCCAGGCAGTGTGCATGACTCATACATCTTCCGACAGTCCATTATCAACTGGAGCTTCCAGGATGGCACCTACGGAAATGCAGTGCTTGTTGGTAAGTACTAAAAGTACACACCACACACCTCAACTCCACAATCATGCAACTCTCAACTCTGGCAATGCACACCTCACAAACCAACATACAACATGCCAAACAACATGCCCTACCAGCAGACACGACAGCACGACTTACTGTGGCAACCTGGGCTAGCCATGTACATGAGCCACCAACGGCATGGCACATCAGCCACACACCAGCGGAATGTGTAGGTAGGTGGGAACCAGGCATGTGCGAAGGAGGCTAGTGACCCATGAATGAGAATGCACACATTGCCAAGTGTGGCGTGGAAGTGCTGGACAGACTGCAGTATGCAGACCACAGACATATCCATGTCGACATACACTGCTGGTGGTGTTAGTGTTGTGGACAGTGGACGCAACCATGTCACCACAGCTAGTGGGGAAGATCACTGAAATGTAGCTTGTTACGTCCCTCCTGTACGCATGTGCGGAGTGGGCCTGCCATGCATACGCCAGGCTAGCATAGGGGTGTGAATAAAAAGCACATAGCCCTGGGCGTGGTTCTCTTCCAGAATGGCCAACGTGGCTGCCAGGGTTGCGCCTCTCACCCCGCCACGAGGCCGATGCCGTGTGCGCCGGTGCCTGCAATCATGTGCGACTCCCACAGCCTGGGCCGCTGCACCCGAACCAGTCATGTCCGCCCCTGAACATCCAGGCCTCACTGTTCACCTGCCGACACCTGCGTGTCTCCAAGAGTGCCCACCACGTGCCTGTGCTAGCTCCACGCCTGAGGCCCGCAACCTTGGCAGCCTCCTCCGACCATCACGGCCTCCGCGAAAAAAGCCCACAGTACTTCTTTCCCGTTGACGCACTCCACCGGCATACACAGCGGACAAGTAGGTTGCACATTTGAAACTGAGTCTTGATTACACAATGGCAGAGTACATATTTAAGGCAGAGCTTAAATCTCTATACTCCCTTCGATGTGGTGCCACCAACTCTGTGCATAGCATTCCGACCACACGTGTCTGTGGGACTTTGCGGACTGCTGTGTTAGGCCTACACACCTGTCCAGCAGGACTCAGACAAATCCTATCCAGTCCGTCCCAGCCAGGACACGGCATCGTCGCAGACTGCACACCCGCCCTGCTCTGGTGCCTCCACCTCCGTCAACCAGGAAACCTCTCCACATGCCATTACAATGCCGTGTGTTAAAGACCCAGGGGGAGCTGGCTGCTCAGCGGCTGCCCCACGCTGACCGCTGCCTCCGGCACACACTGCGGTCGAGGACGACACACATTTGGAACTGACTGTTGATTTGTCAATTGCAGAGTTGATATCAGTGTACATGCCTCATCGCAGACTGCATCCCCTTTCAGCTCTGGTGCCACTGACTCAGTGCCACAGGAGTCATGGGCACTCTCCCATTGGACTATGTTGGCGTCTGAGTCCATGGCCTAGGGGTTGTCTTCATCATGTAGCTGATACTGACATGGTGGGACGAGGGGACTGTAGCATTCATATCCTCCATTGTGCCTTTTTCTGCTTGCTTCTGCCCTCTGCAGCATGCCCTGGATGGACACCTTCCACTGTCCCCCGTAGCACTCTGCGACATTCTCCTGGGATATCAACGAGGACCCGCTCAGCTCTCGTGGCCCTATCTCAATGCACCACATGTCACCGACCCTTGCGGGTGTGCCTGTGCCTGCCACAGTGCATCTGGGGCCACTAACTCTGTGCAGTTCAAGTCATGGACCCTTGCTGTTTGTACTTCGGACTTCTTATTGTCAGGTCACTGCTGTAGTTGTTGCCAGCACCAACCAATCCCTGAGGGGTTGCTTACACCACCCAACACCCATCCAGCACAGGCGTCACTGGACGTGTGACCCTGGCTATAAAAGGTGCCGGGCGCACGTGTCCATACTACAAATTGTCTCATTGTGTCTGTGTGGTCATTATGTATGCATGAGGGCCCCGGGCCATACCACATCACATTGTGCTGTGTACAGAGTACACAACCTTGTCACCTCAGGCAGTGGTGTAGACCTTGGACATGTGGCTGTGTCGGACCCCCCTGTGAGCGTAAGTGAGTTGACCGGCATACGGCATGGGGTGTGGTTTTTCGACACGTGGCTCTGGGCGTGGTTGAGGATAGGCCTTGAGAAAGATGCAACTGATGCGTGTGTCTCTGGTGTGGTGTCTGCGCCACTCATCACGCATTGTGCAATGTTGGTATGTAGCATGCCCATGGTGTGTGGCCTCGGCCGAGGGGTACATGAGGGTGAGCAAACCCGCAGGGGGTCCGGGATCATACATGCCAACTATTGTGTGTATTGCTATTTCCGCAGCATGAGCCAGAGGTCTACCCTGAAGCGCAGGGTGAGTTCGGCCAGGAATGTACCCTACATCTGTGTCCGCCTTGTCCTTACCATAGGCCTACACGCATGTGGCCGCACGCCTTCAGCGCACAGCATCACTGTGCCATTGTCAGGCTTGTGGACATGCGCAGACGGGTATGTCAATGGTGTGCTGTAGGGGTGCAAGTGATGCAACTGTGCTGCGCACACTAGTGAATAGGCTCAGGGGGAGGGAGGAGCAGCAGTGAGGCTACGTACTACACATTGATGCCGCTCATTTGCAACAAGCAGTACATGTCATACAGAAATCACATAGTCACATATATCACACATCAACGATACAGTGAGCCTGCCAACACAACATGCAGAACCAACTGTTGACTCATGTCTGCACTGTCTCAGGTGACCAAGGATATGCACTCTGCGCTTGGATGATGACTCCCCTCTGTGCCCTGAAAACACAGTCTTAGAGGCAGTACAGTGCGGCCCACAAATGCACCAGGGGCATCGTGGAACGCACATTTGGCGTGTTGAAGTCACGTTTCAGGTTCCTGGACATCTCAGATGGATGGCTCCTGTACAGCCCAGACATCGTGTGTAAGATGATTGTTGCATGTTGTGTGTTGCACAACGTATGTGTACGCAGCAAGGCACCATGGATACCAGTTCCAGAGGCACTGGATGATGAGGATGGGGATGAGGCAGGTGGACCACGCCCCACTGCAGCAGCAGCAGGAATAACCCGCAGGGACGACATCATTATTTTTTCAGATGATCACGTCACATTGTGACTGTCCTTGGCAATCATGGAACAGTACAGAATGACCACAGACACGGCATTTGCAAATAAATGCATTACAAATTACATTCACTAAGTGTATGTCTCTCATCTGTACAGGCACATCACTCAGACAGGTGTGAGTGCGACGTATTGATGGCGATTTTATGTGTTCATGGATGGTGGGTGTGTCACCTCTGTGCAGAGGGGCTGTTGGGGGTGTCACGTATTCTAACTGCCAGTCCTGTGTCTCACAGTTGCTAGGGTATCCCACTCTTTGGCGTTTCACATGTGTCCAGGGTCATTCCATTTTGGCTGACATTTGTGGCCTGCAGGTGACAACAGGGCTCCTTGTGGGGTCAGTTATGTACCACCATGATGCAGGGATGACCCTGTGACTCAAATCCCACAACATGTGCAACATGAACGTAAGTGGGAGTCCCTGCCCCTACATTCGTCCACACTGTCATGATTG
The DNA here is from genome assembly GCF_964204655.1 of Triturus cristatus. Lineage (NCBI taxonomy): Eukaryota > Metazoa > Chordata > Amphibia > Caudata > Salamandridae > Triturus > Triturus cristatus. The sequence goes on along the minus strand of NC_140587.1, from coordinate 942,272,199 downwards.
ATTGCTCATGGTCATGACACGTCGTTGTGCAGGAGGGGTTGCTTGTCCCTCAGCAATGAGAAGGGGAGAGGCGGTTTCACTGCGTGTTCCATGCATGTGTCTGCATTGGCGCAGTTAACATGCAGACCTCATGTCAATGTACATTGTGACTGTGAGGCGATGCCTATGTGATGCGGGACGATGGTCATTTGTTCTACGTCACGGATGTGGGGGTGTGCTCGTACATTATCATCTCACCGTTTTTGGGCTCTGCTTTTGTGCTGCGTTTTCCCACATGACGCGTGGGATTTGCAGGCCTGTGGCTGGTTTTTGTATCGCGATTGGCCTCATCGCAACTTTTTTTGCATTTGTGTTTCGCATTTTTGCGGCGTCGCGTTGACTGTATCACGGACATTTGACGCGTTATCCTGGGCCTATCGCATGGTACTGCCGGCTTGGGAATACCACGTTACCACAGTGTTATTTTCCCGCGATAGACTAGGGTGTGAAGAGTTGCGTTAAGCTACTTTTGCTGCAGTTTTCACACGTTCTTCAGAATATCCCCCATAATCGCCTGTGTGGCGAGCGCAAGTTATGTGGTTTTATTTATTTATTTATTTACTTTTCACTATCCCAGCGTATGTCAAACTCCACTACCCTTCACCCTGCCCCTGCCCCGCCTCTCCGCCCGCAGCGTTTACCTGTGCGAGCCGCCACTGGAAATATGTAGAGTGAAAAATAGGTTCCTAGGTAACCTATGCATTTCTAAAATTGGTATAAGATATGAAATTGAGGAGCAGTGGCTTTTGTACATCTCTGAATGTGTGGGTACACATGTGAGCATATGATTAGAGGGTATTTTTCAAAATGTCAAATTTCTTACACGCTGACTTACATTGGATGGCACAAATGCAGCGAAATCCAGTTGGTAATTATAAATGTTCTACTATTCTATGTTCCTATAGTTCTTCTGATAAAAATGGTACCTCACTTGTGCAGGTAGGCCCAGTGCCTGAGACAGGAAACAGCCGAAAACGCAACATGGATACCTCTAATTTTTCCACTCAAAACTGACCCTTTTTTTGTGGCTAGCTATTGATTTTAGGACCTAGCTCAGCGGCACCTAGGGAAACCAAGGGAACCTGTAAATATTTTAAAATTAGACACCCAGGGGAATCCAGGATGTGGTGACTTGCTTGGCTCTCACCAGGTTATTTTACCCAGAATCACTTGCAAACCTCAAACTTTGACTAAAAAAACTAATTTTCCTTACATTTCTGTGATGAAAGTTCTGGAACCTTCAGGGAGTCACAAACTTCCTTCCACCCAGCATTCCCCTAAGTCTTCTGATAAAACTGGTACCTCACTTGTGTGAGTAAGCCTAGTGCCCACAACAGGAAATGGGTTAAAACACGACATGGATACATCACATTTTTCCACTCAAAACTGACCAGTTTTTCGCAAACTGGGTAGCTGTGGATTTTGGGCCGTAACTCAGCCGGAAGCTAGAGAAGCCTAGCAAACCTGTACATTTTTTAAATCTAGACACATAGGGGAAATCGGGATGGGTGACTTGCATGGCTCTCACTAGGGGCCTCATGTAGGTAGCGAAATACCGGTCGGTAACGGCCGATTTTCGGTAAATATGCCGTTACCGACCGGTATTCAGACAAGTGAGATGTAGGAGTCCAAAAACCACTTTTCGGTAAATATGAGGCGGTAAATACCGATTCATAGTTACCGAATTCTAAAATACCGACTCATATTTACCGAATACATAATTAACGAATCGGTAAATATGAAGTGGTAAATATGAAGTGGTAAAAATTTAAAATGACATGTAGGAGCACTCGGTAATTAAGAAATCCAGGAAAATCGGTAAATAAGAGTCGGTAATTAACACGGATTGAAAGCAGGTGGTAACCATCAACAATGCACATAAGCAATCCCAAAATGCAACAGCGTGGACAACATGGCCGCCATGTACGTCATTGCAAGGCGCCTACGTCTACAGGCAGCAGGACTGAGGGTGTGGCGACGGGAGGAACAAATCTACAGACAGCGCATCACACTATTCCAGCTGACTGATGCAGAGATACATGAGAGGTACAGGCTACACCCCGAAACCATCATGGACCTGATAAGGGACCTGCACCCACTCCTGGACCAGCCAACAAGAAGGGCGCACGCCATACCACCACATGTGCAGGTGCTCTGCAGCCTACATCTACTGGCATCCGGCAGTTATCAGGTGGTGACAGCTGCGGTGGGTGGTGTATCCCAGAGTTGCCTGTCCCGTTTCTTCAGGAAGTTCCTGGATGCCATGATGCAGAGAATGCACCACTACATAAGCTTCCCAAACACACAGGCTGCACTGCAGAAAACAAAAACAGACTTTTATCACATGGCACAGTTCCCCCATGTCATCGGCTGTATTGATGGTACACACATCCCAATCTGTCCACCAGCTGATACAGAGCACATCTACAGGAACAGGAAGTCCACCCACTCCATCAATGTGCAGGTGATCTGTGATGCAGGGAACATCATCACAGATATTGTTGCAAAGTTTCCTGGGAGCACCCACGACTCTTACATCTTCCAGAATAGTGGGATCTACACACGACTGAGTGCCGGCGAATTCGGAGAGGGATACCTGCTGGGTAAGTAACAGTGACGCCCCTTGAAACCTGCAAATCAGAGTGTATAGAGGCATGTAACTGATGGTTCCCTTTTACTCATCCAGGCGACAGTGCATATGCATGCCGTTCATTCATCCTCACTCCCTACCTACACCCAGCAACCCAGAGTGAGAGACGATACAACGTGGCCCACAAAACAACACGCAATGTGGTGGAGCGCACGTTTGGACTACTGAAGAGCAGGTTCCGCTGCCTCCACAAGTGCGGAGGCGCACGCCAGTACAAACCCATCACCTGCTGCAAGATTATTGCCACTTGTGCAATGCTGCACAACCTTGCCACGAAAAAAGGTACAGATGTGGAACTAACATATTTTGAGGACAACGAGGATGAGTCAGGCCAGCCAGAGGGCAGCGCAGCTAGAGTGCCAACTGCAATCGATGGGAGAGAGAGACGGGCAGAGATCACATGCAACTATTTCTGAGTAAGTGAGGGGACACAGCGAGTTGTGAGAAGTCATGACGTAGTTTAATGTGGCACCACGCCATGAACACATGAACAGGCCAATCTGGCAATATACCATCTATACAAGGAGTATGTCCAGGGTTACGTCACCCAATGGGAAGTGGCTAAGCAGGGCCACATCAATGTTTGCGCATACGCGCTGCAGTGGTGGATTGCACGGCCTGTGCATCCTCACTAGAGCCAACCCCAAGCCGCCTGCTGCTCCTGTGTGCTTCGGGGACGGGGGGTGTGATGCTGCTGCTGGTGTCGATGCTCTCCGCAGCATCCCCTGCAGCAGTTGTCGACGCCTGACTAGTCAATAGCACCCCTAGTGCACTTGTCACCTGCACCATCCCCCGAGACAGGTCGCTGCAGCACTGTGTTAGGCCCTCCTGCATCGTCACAGAGCGCCGGCAAAGTAGGGAAGTCGCAGTTGCCAGACGGTTGAGTGCCCTGCTGGTAGTGTCCCTTCTCTGGCGTTCCCGGCGCCGTGCTTCGATGTCAGCATCTAATTTGCTGCACAACTGCTGGATTGACTGGGACATGTCCCGAATGCCCGCAGCCATGCCGCCAATGTTTGTGTCCATGTTGACTAAGCTTGTCTTCATCACCCGCATGTGCCTCTGGACTGACATAACTGCCTTTGATTGCAGGCGCTGTTGCTTCAACATTTGGCCCTCGAGCCCCAAGAAGACACCATGGCCGTCAGTGGGTGCTGGTGGACTCTGGACACGCGACCTGCGGCGCCCTCTTGCTCCCGTCTGTGCTGCCTGTGAGGTGTGGGGCACAGTGGGATGGCTCCCTTCCTGGGGCCCGGTGCGGTCTTCTGGGCCCATGCTGTCGTCTGACGAGGTGTCGAAGGCTCGTAGCCTGGCTGCTGGACGCCTCCTCATTCTCACACCTGCAAGCGGAGATGTGGCCGGTGATTCGAACATGAGTGGCGATGCTGGCTGTGGTTGTGGTGATGCTGGCTCTCGGTGAGGTGATGCTGGCTCTGTGTGCGGCGAGGCTGGCTGTGTTGGTGGTGCGGCTGCAAGTGGGCCTGCTCCCTGGTCTGCACTCGTGCTGGCTAGAGGTGATTTTTGTGGCCGGTGTGCCGTCTCCCCTGCAGCATGCCCTGTACTGCATGATGTCACATCTGTGGACAGAAAAACAACATTGGCTCAGTGTCCCCGAAGGGCTGCATTGCAAGCGTCACAATAAATCATTTCACATTCCAATCTGTCCTCTGTCTCCTTGTGCCTCGAGTGCGTGACATGCCTTGTTGCCCTGTGACATTTACGTCATGGTTAGTGTTGCCCTGACTACATCTCCCGGAATGCATTGCCTGTCTGCACTGACACGTGTGGACTGCAGTGTGATTCTCGTTTCACAATGGGGGATGTGGGATAGGGGTAGGGGAGGCTACATTGCTGTGCTTTCGTCTTACCTTGGTGTGTTGCGGCTCTGGCAGAGCTGTCGGCGTCCCCAAGACCCACGACGCTCTCTTGCTCGATTGTGGCCGCCACCAGCTCCTCCAGTTCGGTGAGGGCAGGTGCCCTGTTGGTTCCACCTCCGGTCTGGCTGGCCTCCTTCTGGATGTCGCCCATCTTCCTCTTGGTCACAATCCTCAGGTCATACCAGCGCTTTTTGAGGACCTCAATGTCCCTGTGGGTCACTCCCACAGCATTGACCTGCGCCTGGATGGCCAGCCATATGTTGCGCTTTTCGGCCTCAGGCACTTGCAGGGATTGCCTCCCAAACAGCTTCTGGTGCTGCTTCACCACCTCCTCCACCAGCACCTGGAGTTCCTTGGGGCTGAATTTGAGCTTCCTCCTCCTTTCCCCTCCGTCTTTCTGTGTTCTCTGGCTGGACATGCTGTTCGTTTCCCGCTCGCACATGCAACTGCTCCCTGCCTCTCCTCTGCACTCCAAGCCTCTCCAGGGTCGGCTAATTATGTACACCTGCCTGGGTGTGGCCACTTCGGCTAATTGTGTACACCTGCCTGGGTGTGGGCAGTTCCTGGTTGGGTGGGCTGTCGTTGCACAGGATTAGCTGTTTCGTCAAGTCATGTGATGTTATTTACCGAATCCGTACATACCGATTCGGTATTTTCCGATTCGGTAGATACCACCGCGGTATTTTCCGATTCGGTAGATACCACCTCGGTATTTTCCGAATCGGTAATTATCACCTCGGTATTTACCGAATCGGTGAATTCCGATTCGTATTTACCGAATGTTACCGAATCGGTAACTGTTACCGAATTTTTACCTACATATAACTTACCGATTCTAATTTACCGATTCGGTACGGCTCGGTATTTAAGAACCGGTAAAATTTATTTACCTACATGAGGCCCTAGGTAGTTGTACCAGGAATCCCTTGCAAACCTCAAACTTAGACTAAAATACACATTTTGCTCACATTTCCGTGATGGAAAGTTCTGGAATCTGCAGGGAGCCACAAAATGTCTACCACCTATGATTCTCCTACTTGTCCCAATAAAAACGCCACTGCACAATAGGAGTCTCGCGTAGTGACTCTTCTTGACCCTGGTTTGATTTGTGCCTGTTGGGGTCACTAGGCCAAGTCAGACAAGTGTGGTAGCAATTTTATCGGGACACGTGAGGGAATGATGGGTGGTAGGAATTATGTGGATTCCTGCTGAGTCCGGAAGATTACTTCACAGAAAAGCAAGGTAAATATGCAATTTTAGGCAAAGTTTGAGGTTTGCAGGGTATTGTGGGTAAGAGAACTTTATGCGATCCATACAAGACATACTACCCTAGACTTCCCTGGATGTCTAGTTTCAGAAATGTCTGGGTTTGGTAGTTTTACCCAGGTGCACGCTGACCGGAGCTCGAAAAGTGCAGCCATTCAACATGAAGGGAGGATGATTTGGGGGCTCAGCTCTGCAACCCCATTGTATAAAAAAGCATCAAAAATCCAAATTTCCCCTCTTGCCAAAAAGATGGTATGCTTTAGTTCCCAAGGAGGCAGACAGACTTCTGGGGTCATATTGGAGGGGGAGGTTAGGCCCCATGTGTGGGCAGGCCAGCCCACCTCACCCCTTGTAACAATAAAAAAAAAACTGTTGTCTAGTGGGCTTTCTGCCCCTCCCACTGTGGCAGATTGGAGTTAAAGACCTCTTATCTTTCCCCGAGGGGGGGCAGAAAGTCTCTTGAGGGGTGGTGTTTGGCCCAGTGCCTGGGTGGGCAGACCTCACCCATTTCTTCACAAAAAATCATCTCTGGTGTCTAGTTGGCTGTCTGCAACCCTCGGAGTGAATTGGAGGTAACAACCTCCAATATGTCCCCAGGGAGGCAGAAAGATAGTTGGGCATGAGGGTGGGAGGGGGAGGATTAGCCTATTGCCAGGGAGTCCTTTCCCCCTCCAAATATAATCCATAGTGGCCTAGTGGGCTTTATGCCCCCCCAGAGGCAGATTAGAGGGAGACACCTCCAATCTGCCCCCGGCGTGAGGGCAGAAAGAGTGCTGTTTTAAAAAAAAAAATAAAGGGTAGGGGGTGGGTGGGTGGTTGGCCCCCACCCATGTATGACCCTATTAAAAAAAACTGGTGACCAGTGGCCTTTCTGCCCCCGAGGGCAGATTGGAGGGTAGAACCTCTAATTTGTTCCCAGGGAAGGCAGAAAGACTTTTGGGTCAGGGGAAGGGAGCACTAGCCCACTGCGGGGAGCAGCTCAAAATAGAGTCCCTGGTGTCTAGTGGATTGGATCCCTGCTTGTGGATGACCCTTCTGCGCCGACCCCCGAGCGAGATCAACTATGGAAAGATAACATTGGAAAGAGAAGATTCTCCCCTTTCCAATGATACCTCTCCGGGTGGTTCGGTGGTCGGGGGGCTGAGATATGCCCCCGAGCACCAAAGCAGTGAAAGTGAAATGAGCTATGCGTGCTCATCGTCATTTCAAAGAAGAAAAAATAGCCTCGGGAGCTGGGGAAGCCCTTTCACAGCTCCTGAGGCTAAAATAAATAAAAGGAAATCGCTGTGGTGCTCACATCAGAGGCATTTCCTGCCTTGGGTGCGAGGATGGCCCGAACCGTACTGAGCACATAAGGACCAGTGCTATAGACAGCACAGAGCCATCCTCCACAAGAAAGCAGTTAAAGGCTGCACTGATTTAAGAAGGGATAATATTCCAGACCTGTAATCCTTGGAAAAAGAATCAACTTTTGCCATTTGAAGTGAATGTAAAAGTCTGAGGTGGTATGAAGAGGCGCATCTCAATGTACTTGGGAGAAAGATGGAACATAAGAAAGGGCTATGTCTGCTCAAATATGAAGCAGCTCATACTAAACACAATCCTTTCATCCACCTGTCGTCAGTGGTGCTACCACTACTGGAGTTTTCCTCCCTTATTTTTCAACCCATTGACCAGACCAGGGTTCCCCAAGACTTTCTATAGTAAGTGTTAATTATGATGGATGAAAAGCAGCTCATGCTACTAATACATGTTACATTGTTGACCACATACGTGTACATCGAACATTGTAGCACACTTTTAGAAAGAGGATTAGATAGTTCTCCATCTAGGAGGGGGGTAAACCCAACAAAGATTAAGAAAGCATTAAAAGGATTATGGCTTTGTTGATGCATGGCAGAAGACAGCTGGCTCAAGCAAACAAAACACGTATTATAGTTAAACGTATTGTAGCAGTTCTTGTCGATAACACTTTGAAAAATAATGTAAAAGATGTTATTCTCATCCCGGCTCACTGTTCTTATCATTAACATTACAACTCCTAGAGGTGACAGCTGAGGTTAGGTGGACAGCAGACAGAACACTTTTAACTGACCCTATATTTCGAGACTAATATTGTGACTGCCTCCCCTGCTATGGTGTGGGATGCCTTTAAACATACATATAAGAAGTGATCCTTATGATGGGTTTGATTAAGGCAAAGGAATTTCGAGAGAAAGTGAGGAAGGGGAACAGGGTTATCACTGAACTAGATAAATCTGTGCTAGAGGGTAGTTCCCCGGGTGTAGCTCAGGTTATGCAAAATAGCCTAATAAAGAAACAGGAGGCTTTCAAGGAATTAATACGGAGCAGGTGCCCCAGCTAGCTTGCTATGGGTATTGGCGAAAAAAGTGGTTACATGTTGTCATGGAAAGCAAGAGTTAATAGCGTGAAGTACTATATCAGCAAGGTAATTATAGATGAAGCAGGCAACATGTCCGATGATTCACTGGAAATTGAGGCATGTATTCTGAAAGTATTTAATTTACTATATACAGAGACAAGTAGGCCTAACATGTCAGCCTTGAGGGAGTGGTTAAGAGACAAACAGCTTCCAGTTCTAGTTAAGGTAGATAGAGATTTTTTTGTGGAGGAAATAACAGCAGGAGAGGTTCTTGAGTAAGTCAACAGATCTGAGTAAGTCAACAGATCGAGTAACAGCCGGTCCAACACCTTCCTCACAGAACTTTATAAATCTCTGAAAGAGGTAATTATCCCCAGGAGGGTAGTCCTGTTCAGCTCAATACATAAGACTAAAGCAGAGATACCCCCTAGTTGGATTGATGCAACAATCACTTTGATTTTGAAACACCACAAGGACCAGAAAATTGCAGAGCCTTACCGACCAATATAACTACTCAACCATGATTTTTTGTTTTTTAACTTTATTTATCATTTTGCATGTCAAAAAATACAGCATTGCACAAAAAACAATGAGCGGTCATCTTACTAATTGCCTTCAAGATAACACAGATCAGGTCACAGTATGACAATTTGCAGGCATGAGTCCCTCACAACACAGAACATTGAAATTACGTCATTTCAATCAGCATGAACCGGCTACAGAGTAATGCCCTTCCCTTCCCCTAGGCAAGCATAGTATCAAACACATACAATATTAAATGAAGGTGCCATGGCTTTATATATCATGTGAGACTACAAACATAATATTTACCTACTGACCATGCACTCTCATCCAACTCCCTCCCGATCCTGCTCCTCCTGGGGGTCATCCATAGCCGTACTGACTAGGAGATATTGTCTGAAAGGCCCCCATATGTCCTTGGGCGCGCATTTCGCTGGCATCAAGGCATTGTAAGTGTCAGATTGTGTTGAGCAATACGCCAGATCAGTTTTCCATTTCACCAAGGTGGGCAAAGGACCCCTCATCCATCTCATCGCTACTCTGCATTTCGCTAGAAGAAGGCCTATAGCAGCCAGCTTTTGCACTCCTTTAGATATCTGTTTATCGAACCCCAACAAGGCCACGAGTGGCACTTCTGGAACGATACATTCTAACATGCTAGACAGAACGGTGATAACCTCAGACCAGATCTTCCATATACCCAGACAGTCCCAGGCCAAGTGCAGGAAGTTAGCGACTGTTACGGAGCATCGTAAGCATTTACTGTCATCCCTCAACCCATACCTGAACATTCGTGCTGGAGTATAGTAAGTGAGGTGTAAATACTTAAAGTGCAACAACCTGTGACGACCATTTAAGGAGATCGATTTGGTTTTGTTCAAGCACCATGTCCATTGGGCGGGTGTGAGTTCCGTTCCTAACTCGTCCTCCCAGTCTAGCTGAAACTTATGTTTAGTCGGCATATCCTGAACTTTAAAAAGTGTATATAATGCTGTTATTCCACGTTGTGGTGTCTGAGATTGCAGTAAGTATGTTAGGGATTGTAGGCCTGGAGGTTCGTGCAACTCTGGGCCCAGCAGCTCGGCGTTACGAAACCTAAAATACTGAAAGGCATCCAGTGGCGTGACGTTCCGTTCCAGCGCGCCACCTGATCCCACGATTTAACCGTCCCTTCTTGAAAAACATCTCCCAGCACCTGCAACCCTAATTTGGACAGGGTGGCCAGAACGGACTCGTCCTCCTTAAGAGGGAGTCAATCGCACCATTGTATCGGGAGTTTAGCAGAGTATACTAATTTTAACTTGTGTTTCCTAGTTATGCTACTAAGCTGGTGCCCTGTGCAGTTTACATCCTCGGAAGAGGGATAGGGGAGATCGCGTTGTCTTCTAGAACAGCCACGGCCCGTATAGGGCGTACTACCGGGGCGGTGACGTGGGGCGGGGGAGGGGCACAGTGGGGGGTTGTAAAATGCAGCATATGGCCGATTTCGGGTAAGTGACGGAAAAAAAAATCGTTGCGCACGCTGCATCGCCTAATGCAACAATCTTTTTTTTCTGTTACTTACCTGAAATCGGCCGTATGCCGCATTTTACAACCCCCCACCCTGCCCCTCCCCCACCCCACGTCACCGCCCCGGTAGCACGCCCTATACGGGCCGTGGCTGTTCTAGAAGTCGCTGCGGTAGATTGGTAGGCCCGTGTATCCACAAGTGAGCGTGCAGGGTCTGTGCGGCTCTGTAATATCTTTCCATGTCAGGCACGTTTAGTCCACCCTCCGCAAAAGGCTTAATAAGGATATCCCACTTGACCCTAGGCTGTTTGCCAGCCCACACTAGTCGGGACAACAGAACACGCAGAGTTATGTTATGTTATGTTAAGTATTCTTGTAAAGCGCTCAGCTGCCTCAGTGAAGAGGCGTCCCGGCGCTGGTAGCAGTGTCGGTAGAGAGCTAGGGGCTAGACCGTGGAGAACAGGTAGGTTTTGACGGCCTTATGAAAGGGTAACAAACAATCTAGGCGGCGGATCTGAATAGGGAGAGAGTTCCACAACTTAGCGGCCAGGTACCGAAAGGACCGGCCCCCCGCTCTGAGGCATTTTACCCAGGGGACTGTTGCCAGAAATTGCTCAGCAGAGCGTAGCTGGTGGGTGGGGACATAGGGGACCAGTAGATTAGACAAAATCTCAGGGGATGAAAGCTCTACAAATTTGAAGGTCAGGCATAGTGCTTTGAATTCTATCCTTTTTAACATGGGTAGCCAGTGTAGGCGACGCAAAGCACCTGTTGTGAAACAGGTTCTGGGGAGCCTCAGCAGGACTCGGGCAGCTACATTCTGGACTCGCTGGAGGCGCTGGAGGCGAGTCACTTCCGCCTTGTTGGCGCCTAACATGAGTGCGTTGGAGTAGTCTAATCTGGACAAGATAGTCGCTTGGACTATCAACCGGCGGGTGGGAGGGTCAAAGAAACCCAAAATGGGCCTCAGGCCCCGGAGAAGACCAAAGCAGGTACCAGCAACCTTCTTGGTGTGCTCCTGAAACCCAAGAGTGGAGTCGAACCAAATCCCTAGATTTTTCACTGCCGATTTAGGGGTGGGGGTGCTGCCCATGGACGCCGGCCACCATTATTTATTTATTTTTTTGTGTCCTCATATGCCACCAAGGTTCTATATGCGCAATCAATAGGCTTACAAGCAATATGCTGTCACAGTTCATACCAACTGGGAGGGACAGACATGGAACGGGGGCCTCGTCCCACAGCAATAGGGCTTGACATACCAGCGATCACCATACCATAGCCTCAGGAGTTCAGCCAGGGTGCAACCTAAGTGCTGAAAAAGGAATCAGAGCACCGCTTATACCAAGCAGTGGGATAGATGGCTTAATCATTGGACCTGGGGAAAAAAAAAAGAAAAAAAAAAACCCCAGAGTCTCACTGATCCCATTTAAGAAGGTGCCAAAAAGATCTTTTGTCTGGATTCCCTGCTCTAGCCGAATCAAACTTAGAAACATGCAGGGCAGAGGCGTACCATTCATTGATAGAAGGAGGTGAAGGGTCCTTCCACTTTCTGCATATCTCCCTTCTAGCCAGTAGTATAGCGTAAAATACTAGCTTCTTCGCCAAGCTGGAGACCCCCTCTAAGATTCCGAAAATCACCAACTGGGGATCTAAAGTTATTTTGGAGTCTATTGAAGACGACAGGATCTTACAAATGGCTTCCCAAAACTGAGACAGAAGGGGGCATTCATAAAACATGTGAATGTCAGAGGCTGCTAGGAATCCACATCTAGCACACACCACCATATTCCCCTGAATAAATTTATAAAGTCGAAGGGGGGAATAATATGCTCTGTGGATAGTAAAGATGTGGTTTCTACGCAACCACGCTGGTTTCACCACCATTATGTATGAAAGAAGGATTGAGGCAGAGTAATAGGGATGTTTGCAAACAGAAAGAGAAAGCGGGGAAGCACCAACATCTTCGTCAATGTGAACCGCCCTACCATTGACAGAGGAAGCTTAATTCATGCCTCCACCACCTCCGTTAGTTTCTGTACTGCTCGACCATAATTCTCAGAGAGAACAAGATCTTAATCGGTGTGAATTTTAATGCCCAAATACCTGACCAGATCTGTGGTTCACTCCAGAGGATAAGCAGTCTGTACCGGGGCGGTGCAGGGAGTAAGCTGAAATATAAGGGACTTATGCCAGTTAATGTGAAGCCCTGAGTGTTGGCTAAAGTGTTCCACTTCTTGCAGCATTGGAGTCAGATTTTGCTCCGGGCTCCTAATGTATAGCAGCTTGTCATCGGCGTAGGCCGAGATGGTGAGATTATAATTCAAGGACCGGATTCCCCAGTATGCGTGATATCCCCGCATCTCGCACAGGAGAGGTTCCGCCACCAGGGCATATAGTAGAGGGGACAGGGTGCAGCCCTGCCTGGTTCCTCTCCTTATAGTGATAGCACGTGAATACAAGCCATTAATCTTCACCTGGGCCATCGGGCGGGCATAGAGAACATCCACTAGCTGGATAAAAACATACCAGACTCCCACCCTCCGAAGGACTGCATATAAAAACCGCCATTCGACAGAGTTGAAAGCTTTTTAGATGTCTATAAATAGGGCTGCTGCTTTGACATGGGGACTAATGCACGCTAAGGTACCAAATAGAACGCTGAGATTACTGGACAGGGACCGCCCTGGAACAAAACCAGTCTGCTCCGGGCCCATCACCTTAGGAAGAAGGGGGGCAAGCCTATTTGCCAGCACCTTAGCGAAGAGCTTCGTATCCGTTTTCAGAAGGGATAGCGGCCTGTAGGATGAACAATATTCAGGCGGCTTTCCGGGCTTGAGCATAGCTATTATTGTAGCTTCCCTCATAGATGGTGGCATTATACCTGCCGTATTGGGAAAAAGGGGGTGGTGATGGACAGAGTTTCTGATTGATGCAGAATACTCTTACCAAGTCAAGAGATCATGGTTTTAATCCATCACCGTTTTTTAGCTCACTGCACCATCCCAGCTCAGAACCTGGCTACATGCAAATTAGTCTGTACTTGTCCCAGTGCATGATGGGAACAGGGCAAACCAAACAACCAAGCCAATTCTTATACTGGGAAGGAAACAAGCTTCCGGGGACCGGTTTCTGGCATCACAGCCTTCGTCGGCCCGGCTTGCCTGAATCCTGATGGTGCAATGAGCAAGGGACTCACGTCTGAGCATACCCTCCCACACTGAGTGTGGATAAAATCGATTTGGGAAAAAGGGGGTGGTGATGGACAGAGTTTCTGATTGATGCAGAATACTCTTACCAAGTCAAGAGATCATGGTTTTAATCCATCACCGTTTTTTAGCTCACTGCACCATCCCAGCTCAGAACCTGGCTACATGCAAATTAGTCTGTACTTGTCCCAGTGCATGATGGGAACAGGGCAAACCAAACAACCAAGCCAATTCTTATACTGGGAAGGAAACAAGCTTCCGGGGACCGGTTTCTGGCATCACAGCCTTCGTCGGCCCGGCTTGCCTGAATCCTGATGGTGCAATGAGCAAGGGACTCACGTCTGAGCATACCCTCCCACACTGAGTGTGGATAAAATCGATTTGGGAAAAAGGGGGTGGTGATGGACAGAGTTTCTGATTGATGCAGAATACTCTTACCAAGTCAAGAGATCATGGTTTTAATCCATCACCGTTTTTTAGCTCACTGCACCATCCCAGCTCAGAACCTGGCTACATGCAAATTAGTCTGTACTTGTCCCAGTGCATGATGGGAACAGGGCAAACCAAACAACCAAGCCAATTCTTATACTGGGAAGGAAACAAGCTTCCGGGGACCGGTTTCTGGCATCACAGCCTTCGTCGGCCCGGCTTGCCTGAATCCTGATGGTGCAATGAGCAAGGGACTCACGTCTGAGCATACCCTCCCACACTGAGTGTGGATAAAATCGATTTGGGAAAAAGGGGGTGGTGATGGACAGAGTTTCTGATTGATGCAGAATACTTTTACCAAGTCAAGAGATCATGGTTTTAATCCATCACCGTTTTTTAGCTCACTGCACCATCCCAGCTCAGAACCTGGCTACATGCAAATTAGTCTGTACTTGTCCCAGTGCATGATGGGAACAGGGCAAACCAAACAACCAAGCCAATTCTTATACTGGGAAGGAAACAAGCTTCCGGGGACCGGTTTCTGGCATCACAGCCTTCGTCGGCCCGGCTTGCCTGAATCCTGATGGTGCAATGAGCAAGGGACTCACGTCTGAGCATACCCTCCCACACTGAGTGTGGATAAAATCGATTTGGGAAAAAGGGGGTGGTGATGGACAGAGTTTCTGATTGATGCAGAATACTCTTACCAAGTCAAGAGATCATGGTTTTAATCCATCACCGTTTTTTAGCTCACTGCACCATCCCAGCTCAGAACCTGGCTACATGCAAATTAGTCTGTACTTGTCCCAGTGCATGATGGGAACAGGGCAAACCAAACAACCAAGCCAATTCTTATACTGGGAAGGAAACAAGCTTCCGGGGACCGGTTTCTGGCATCACAGCCTTCGTCGGCCCGGCTTGCCTGAATCCTGATGGTGCAATGAGCAAGGGACTCACGTCTGAGCATACCCTCCCACACTGAGTGTGGATAAAATCGATTTGGGAAAAAGGGGGTGGTGATGGACAGAGTTTCTGATTGATGCAGAATACTCTTACCAAGTCAAGAGATCATGGTTTTAATCCATCACCGTTTTTTAGCTCACTGCACCATCCCAGCTCAGAACCTGGCTACATGCAAATTAGTCTGTACTTGTCCCAGTGCATGATGGGAACAGGGCAAACCAAACAACCAAGCCAATTCTTATACTGGGAAGGAAACAAGCTTCCGTAGCCATTTCTTCAAACAGATTCACTAAGTGGGGGAGCAGTTTTTCCTGATAAGCCTCATAAAAGGCCACTGTTAAGCCATCCGCCCCTGGGGCTTTTTCGTTAGGCATGTCCTTCAGCGCCGCAATAATTTCTGTAGGTCTCAACAGACCTATGAGTCGCTCCATATCACTTTTTGTAAGCCAAGTCATCGCCAAATAGGACAGATATTCATCGTCCGAGTCGAGTGACGATGCTTCTCTAGAAGTATAAAGCCCCTTATAGTAGTCCGCAAAGGCGTTGAGAACCGCAGGAGTGCCCTCCACCCTCACCTGATTACCATCATAAACACTAGTGATGTGACTATCACCCTTACTTGACCCGATAGTCGCCGCCAGTGTGGTGCTGGGTCGGTCGCTCTCAGAATACACCCTGGCCGCTGCATATTTCCCTAAATGTCTGACTTCATCCTCTGCAAAACCATTAAAGTCACTGATTTGTGTCCGAATCTGCGCAAGAATCTGTGGATTGCCCGATTCCTGCAACTTACTCTCGAAGGGCCATATGTAGAAAGCATAATTGCGATCGCAAACGCCGAAATTCGCCGAATTTCGGCGTTTGCGATCGCAATTTTG
Source organism: Triturus cristatus (assembly GCF_964204655.1). Classification (NCBI taxonomy): domain Eukaryota; kingdom Metazoa; phylum Chordata; class Amphibia; order Caudata; family Salamandridae; genus Triturus; species Triturus cristatus. The sequence continues at coordinate 942,256,477 of NC_140587.1, read as the reverse complement.
CTAAGTGGAATGTAGGAAGGCAAATCTGCGTGCAAAATAAGGAATTGCTAAATTTGCGATTCCTTATTTTGCAATTGCATATAAGGAATCGCAAATTTTGCGATTCCTTAAATGCAATGTAGGAAGCACCAAAAAAGTGCAATTTGGCCTTAAGGAATCGCAAATTACCACCAACTACAGGTTGGTGGTAATTTGCGATTACTTTCAAAAATGCATATTTTTGCATTATTCAAAGTGGAATGTGGTGCACACTCATGTCCTTAGGGCATGTATGTGTGCCACATGTGCACCCATGCTCATTTCAGGGGTGCAACAGGGTGTCCTTTTGACACCCTGGCACACTTGAAATTGCATTCTCAATTTGCGATTCTCTAATTGAGAATCGCAAATTGAGAATGTCTTCCCATTCATTCCTATGGGCCTCTAGGCCCATAGGAATGAATGGGGAGGTATTCCTTAATTGCGAATTGCAATTTGCAATTCGCAATTAAGTAATAAGTAGGATTCGCAAAATTATTTGCTAATCCTACCTACATTCCGTTTTGCAATTCTCTAATTGCGATTCCCTAAAAATTGCAATTAGAGAATCGCAAAACACTTTCTACCTACATATGGCCCCAAGTCCTTTAGGGTGCTTTCGATATTACTCAATTGAGTGCGAATAGAAAGAAGGACACCTGCATGTTTAGAGATTGTGATACCTCGGATATACAGCTTAAAGGCTTTCCAAATTGAACACACGGTTTTCACGCTGCCCAAGTTAGTGAGAAAAAACTCGTCTACGACTTCACCTATTTCTGCTTGAAAGGCAGAGTCCAGCAGGGAGCATTGGGGAAAGCACCACACCTGTTTGTAGAGAAGGGGATCTGGGAGCTCCATCCTTAAAAGCACTGGGGAGTGGTCAGACAATGTACGGGCCATGTGGGAACAGGACACAATGGAAGAGAGCATAGTAATAGAGGCAAACCAGTAATCGATCCTTGTATGAATGTAATGCACAGCAGAATAGTGAGAATAATCCCTACCCAAAGGTGATAGGTGAGGCCAAACATCCCGCAACCCCTCGGCCTGAGTTATACTAGCGACAACCTGTGCAGCATGCGAAGGGAGCCTGGGAGGCCCTCTGGAGCAATCAAGGTAAGGATTAATTGTGCCGTTGAAGTCCCCTCCCCAAAGGATAGGCACGTGGGAGTGTTGTGATATTTTATGGTGTAGAGTGTGATAGAATTTCGGGTCATCATAATTGGGCCTGTAGACCCCTACTAATAGGACATTAAAGTGCTTTTTAAGACATTTGGCCAGTACAACCTACCATCTGGATCCACCTCTAACAGCTGGAGCTGAATGCCTGAATTCCTGCGGACCCATATGAGTACCCCCCGAGCATGCGAGGAGAAACCAGCAGCTACGCAAACTCCCTTCATACGTCTTTGGGATAATAAGCCAGTCGCAGCTGAGAGATGCGTTTCTTGCAATATAGCCACATCAATATTATGGCACTAGAGGTAGGCTACCACCTTTCGTATTTTCCTGTGGTCATTTAGACCTCTGATATTCCAGGAAAAGAAGCCAATAGAAGCACTGTTATTGTTAGGTTTTGACATAAAAAGGGTTACTCATTTTTGACAACCAATTGCTGACCAATGCTGTGACATGCGTGCACACTGTGAACATTATTTGTTTAGACCTACTAAAAGACATTAGAATGACAAAAAAAAGGAAACCCCCCTAGAACCTACCCACACCACGTCAAAAGAGATAGACATGGCAAGTTCCGTGAACCTAACCAGCCCCCCTCCCTCCCATTACAATTACTGTCTCCAAATGGGACAACATCCCAACAATTTAAACCCAGCTGGAACACACACAAAAGCTATGGCAGCCCAACCCCCGGTGTTACTGCATGGTCAGATGTCGCCATCTGCTAAAAGAAACCAATTACTGGACACTAGTATTACTCTTCATCAGACTACGGTGCCGGCAAACTGCATACCTACATACTGTCAGTCACACATGAGCACATTAGAATTATATCAGGGCATGTGAGTCTCAACACCGGGACACTGATATATACTTTGTACAGGCCTCTAAGATCCCGAGGCACCCGGACCCTGCGTGCTCTCCAATACTGAATCCCCTGCAGCAGCAGTGGTCTCCAAAGATGGTGATCAGGGAGATTTTTTTCCATGATCCATAGAGTACTTTTTGAGATCTTTTTTTAGCAGACTGGGGTCTGCGTAAAGGCTTGCTCGGTCATCAAGAGTGACCCGGAGCCGAGCCGGGTATAACATTGCATAGTCAATCTGCAATTCCCTAAGTTTGCACATAACCGGGCCAAATTTCTTACGAGTCTCCTGCACAAGTGGGGTAAAGTCGGGGAACAATGAGAGATCAGAACCTTCGTACCTCAGAATTTTCAAATCTCTAGCACGCTTTAAGGCTGCGTCCCTGTCCCTATAGTGGAGCAGGCGGGCGATCACAGGCCAAGGTGGAGCACCAGGAGGGGGACGAGGCCCCAGAGATTGGTGGGCCTGTTCGACAATGAAGACGTCAGAGAAGGTGTCTCGACCCAGAAAGGTCACCAGCAGCTTTTCCACAAAGATCTCCATGTTATCGATAGAAGTAGATTCAGCTAGGCCTATAATACGAACGTTATTGCGCCGAAAGCGCGCCTCAATGTCCTCAGCTTTATCTTTCAGAGACGTGAGAAGTTTCTCCATGTGCTTCAGCGCGCTCCCTATATAGGTCTGGACTTCTTCCGCATCAGCTATCCTACACTCTGCCATGTCGATCCGTTCTGCGTGTTTGTCTACTCTCCCTGACATCCTGTCCATACGATATACCAGGGTGTCCATTTTGGCATCTATAGACACCAGACTGCGCTGCACAGCCCCAAGAATTCAGCGAATGTCGCCCTCTGGTGCGGTAGATTCATCGTGGGGCTCAGAGGCGGTGGAGTCAAGGTCGTCCTCACGGTGCCTGGATGACTTGCGGCCTTCAAAGTGAAATTTCGCCTGGGATTTGTCAGGTTTTCCCATCCTACCTATGAAGGCCTCGTGTAGGGCAAATAACGGCACCTCGAACACGTGTGGAAAGGTGGTGCAGATAGCTGGGTAGGACCCGGGGAGCAGGATGCCTCAAAGCCACAGGGAGCGCGTCGAGCAGACGACCAGATCCCCAACTTACTATGGACAGAGGTAGCGCAAACAGAGGAACACTGTGGGTAGAGCCAGTCCCAGAGTAATGTCCTTCAGGCAGAGCACACGTGAAAGTGATAGTGCAATGCTAACTCCCAGTCCAGGTGGGCTCAGGCTCACCAGAGCGATGGCTACATGCACGCTTAGTGGTAGGTAGGACTCCCCCTGCTTCAATACAGTGTGTAGCTCCCACCTACCCTCTTACCGCTCAGACACGTTCCAGGTGTCACCCAGGCATCAGAGGCACTGCAGTCCAGTCAGTGCACGCTTAGCTGGACCACATGTGGAGGGGGCGAGCGCAGGCAACAAGCAGTCTGAGGGATTGGCTCACGGGGCCCGACTCCCTGCTGGGTAATCAGCGTGGTCACTGCCACGCACTGAATAGTCCAGCTTCAGCAGTCCCATGAGAACAAGCAATGCTGAGCCTCCCAGCAGGATCAGATGAGCTGCTCCATGCCCAGCCGTTGTTACACAGGAAGGCACCTAGGTGAATTCCAGCACCGTCAATGCTGGTCGAGGCCCCAGCGCGCCTCAAGGTAGAGGAGGGCTCGTCGGCCCCAGCGAAGCTAAAGCCGTGCGACACAGAGCATCCGGGCCCAGCAGATCAAGCTCTCTGCCCCGCTGATCCCGCAACCACAGGCAAGGGCAGCTCTCGCACCGTCACAGACACCGCCTCACAGAATCGTGCGCAGCGCGACCGGCCAAAGTACAAAGCGTCACCATTGAATGCAGGGGGCCAGCTCTGCACAGCACATCCTAAACCACGCAGCTTCGTAGCCTGCGAAATGGCCACTGGAGACTTCAGGGCATGCGCGAATGTGCATCAACCTGCAAGTCTGCCGCCAGGGATCGTGGGACCTCCAAACTTTCATCGAGTGGTCACCGCTGCCTCCGATGCCGGCACCCACAATTTTTCGGTGATCAGGTGAGCAGAAGGCGCTAATTATTTCAGGATAGTTAAGGCGACGACCGGAGCCCTCTTAGGCTGCGGCCATCCTAGAGTCAGGCAAGCCACGCCCCCCAACTACTCAACCATGATTATGAAATTCATTTGGGTATACTAGCTAGAAGACTAACAGTGATAGCAGGAAAGACCATCCATTTAAATCAGAAAGGGTTTCAGGCAGACAAATGCATGACCTCTACACTTATTAATATCCTCACTAGACCTTGCTACTTCAAACTATGATCCATTAGCAATAGTTACAATTGATGCAACTAAGGCCTTTGATAGGGTGTGCTGGGCTGATCTGTTGGAGGTTTTGGAGTCATTTGGTCTTCTCTTACCCCTGGTAGAAAGGAATTACAAAATTGCACATGGCAAGAAGGGTCAAAAGGATCATAACATTTCAGACCCTGGATTTTGAAAATAAGATAGCCTTATATGACAATGATACTGTGCTCAACACTAAAGACCCCGGCATAACTGTGACCCAAATGAAGTAAATCATGGAAGAGTATTTTTAGGGTATGAAATAAATAAGTCAAAAACAAAGATCATGGGGTGAAACCTGACAACTTACAGGTGTAACATGTAATCCAGTATTAGATATTTGGGCATTACAGTCACAGATAACTTTGAGTACGTGTCAAAAATTGAGATGCGGGAAATTAGGGAATTACCTAATAGAATGAAGCATCTTCTTCTGACAACATATGGATGTACAAATTTGAATAAAATAGTAATATTCCGAAAGCTGACATTCTTGTCAGACAATATGCCTCTGTACTTCCTGAAAGATATCATTGTAAAGATTTAGAGTTGATTGAGTAGCTTTATGTGGGCATATAAAGGGAACAGACTTAGTTGGAAGAAACTGAGGAGAAGACACAAGGAAAGCGGCATTCCCCTCCCGGACATGTAGATATATTTTCTTGTTTTTCAATTTAAAAATAGTAAAATACTGTTGTCTAGGGCCAACAATTCATGGAGAAAAAGGGTACTGTTGTGAAATGAAGAATATACTCAGGTGAGAACAACGTTTATTACGCATCACCAACTGGTCCACACATTTCTCTCACAGTAAGTGCCTCAGGGAGGCTGCATAGAACGTTCATAACCAACCAGGGGAAGGTACCAACCGGGCAGGGAAAAAAGGGGGGGGGGCAGAGCATACCAAGATTACAACACATCTCCCTGGGCAACCATAAATGCAGCAACAGAATTAGAGCTGAAATCTAAGGAATCACATAGTCTTTGTGCCACACCGGACTAGTAGTGTTCCTTGTAGAACTACGAACCAGGTCGTGGTTCCTAGTCAACGGTGCATGAGTACCTCCTTCTTTTGTTGGAGGGCCACATTTTACCACTTTGTCCATACCCCATGTTTGTCCATTATCCAAATGGACCACGTTCCTTCCAACACTTGCTATTTTGATAGGCTCAGAGAACCTAGAAGCATTCCTCCTTCTGGCAGGTGGTAAGTCTATCCGAACCCAATCACCTGACACCATTGACGGTACTTTGACGCTTTGTTTCAAATCATATCTCAACTTGTACTTTTCCTGTTGTTTCTCAATTTGCCTTGCAATGTTCGACCTGTCTATCTCGCAGTTGTAGGTCTTACACAACCATCCTGCTGTGAGAATGGTCTTAGGCTTCCTTCCTTTCAAAGATACAAAAGGAGAAACATGAGTGATGGTGTTGGGTGCCGTCCGGTACGACCATATCATTTCTTGTAGAGCTTGTTTGGTTGGAATGCCAGTGGCCTCTGCTCTTTGTATGCATTCTTTGATGACTCTGTTCATACGCTCCACAAGACCATTTGCTCTCGGACAATACAAAGCTGTTTTCAAATGGTTGATGCGTAGGCCAGCCAAAAATTCCTTCATCAACTCTGAGGTAAACTGGACTCCATTGTCAGTTACAATGGCATCCGGAATACCTTCTTCATAGAAAGTGTCCTTTAAGAACTGGATCAAGACTTTAGTATCAATCATATTCACCCATTTGGTTACCACCCATCTTGAGTGATAGTCTATGAGGACCAGTATAAAGCGGTCCGAGGCTTGTCTTGAGTTTAACGGTCCTATAATGTCTAATGCCAGTTTGGCCCAGGGACGATCAGGAACTTCCACGGGTGATAAAGGAGGTTTCCTAGCAGACAGAGTCTTGTCACTCCTAGCACAGTCTTCACAGTTTTTCACAATTTCCTCTACTTCCTTGTCCATGCTGGGCCACCAGTAACCTTCTCTTACTCTATTCTTAGTTAAACTCCTCCCTAGATGACCCACATGGGCTAGGGAAATAATTTTTCTCCTCATACCTTCAGGGGGTACAATTTTCTCCCCCCTATGTATAGTTCCATTGATTTCAACCATTTCATGTCTAACTTCCCAGAATTTCCCCACCATGTCAGACAACCTGCTCTTTTGCTCTGGCCAACCGTTGTGGATGCATTCTTTTACAGTTTTCAAAGTTTCGTCTAGATCATTTTGTTCTTCCCACTCTTCCTTAGTCAAACCTGTTACTTCTAATACAATCACATCACTTTCCTCCTCCTTACCATCATCGTTGACTTGTAAAGGGGAACGAGACAGGAAGTCAGCAATTACATTTGTTCTCCCAGGTACGTACTCTACCCTGAAGTTGAACCCTTCCAAACCTATCATCCACTTAGCTATCCTTGGGGTTAGCCTAGTAGACCCCTTGGTCGTGAATACATACATAAGTGGCTTGTGATCCGTTTTGATGGTAAACGGTATCCCCCACAGAAAAAACTTGAAATGGTTAGCAGCCCAATAACAAGCTAGCGCTTCTTTCTCGATGACCGAGTAGTTTTGTTCCGCACCTTTTAGTGTTCTGGATGCAAATGCTATCACTTGTTCAGTATTTCCTGTTTTTTGAGTAAGGCTGGCTCCCAACCCTTTATTACTGGCATCCGTGGAAAGGTACGTAGTTTTGGTAGGATCAAATCTACCCAAGAAAGGAGCTCGGGTAATGCAATCTTTTATGTCAGCAAAAGCTCGCTTACAATTCTCCTCCCATATAAACGGCACTTTACTTTTGAGAAGATTCCTTAACGGTTCTACCCTTCCTGCATAGTTTTGAATAAACTTAGAGTAGTACTCAGCTAACCCTAAAAAGGACTTTACTTCTTCAACGTTAGTGGGGGCCGTAGCTTCCTGTATTGCCTCCACTAAATTCATTTTAGGTTTGATACCTTCATTGGAGATGGTGTGTCCTAAATACTCTACGGACTTTACCCCTATTTGGCATTTGTCTCTTTTTAATGTGAGACCTGCTTGGCTCAATTTGGTAAGGGTACTTCTCAACCTGTCATTGTGTTCAAGTTCATCCTTCCCAAATATCAAGATATCGTCCTGAAAGCACATCGTGCCAGGGGCCTCCTTGAGTACATGCTGCATGATTCTTTGAAATGCAGCTGCTGCCGAGGCCAACCCAAACGGCATACGGCGGTACTGAAATGCCCCTAACGGAGTTACAAACGAGGTCAGATGTCTGCATTCCGGGTGTAACTCAACCTGGTGGTATGCTGATGATAAGTCAAGGACACTAAACAGACTGGCGTCTTTGATTAAAGTTAGAATTTCATGTATTCTGGGTAGCGGATGCCTATCTACCCAAATTTCTTTGTTTAAGTCCCTAAGGTCAATGCAAAGCCTAATGTCCTTGCTGGCCGCCTTGGACGTGATAACAATTGGAGACAACCATTGGGAACATTCAATGGGTTCTATGACCCCTAACCCCAGCAGTCTGTCTAATTCTTTTTGTAAAGGTTCATGCATTAAATGAGGGATAGGCCTCACTTTATGTGCAATGGCTTTGGCCTTGTCTTTTAATTTTATGCAATGTTGGTAGTTCTTGAGTTGGCCCAATTTGTTAGTGAACACCTCTGGAAATTCTTCACAGATGGATTGACCACACACCGATCTATCCACTAAAAGAACTTGGTCAGTGCTGTTAGGATCAAGCTTCATCCCTAGATCTTTTTGATGTCTCCATCCAATTAAGTTGGATCCTTTCTCTGATACATAAATTTTCCCCACTGTGCTTCTACCTTTATACTCAATCCTCATGGTGGTCATACATAACAATGAGATAGGGTCTCCCCCATACCCTCTAAGTTTTATGTCAGCTTTTTCCAGAGTTCCTACTTTGTTAGGAAATAACCCTTCGAACACTTTACCATCTAACAACGTATATGGGGAACATGAATCAGCAAGGACATTTATCAACTTATTGTCAACTGTGATAGTGCATTCCGGAAAGTTAACGGTACTGTCCTTGTCTACTACCTGAAAAGTGAACTTAACATCCTCTGGTACATTTTCTGAATCCACTAAGGAGACTGTCATAGAATTATTATTACACACTCTGGCTATGTGTCCTTTCTTGCCACAGTTATGACATGTAGCACCCCTCGCCGGGCAAGCTGGACTATTAGCCAAATGTGCGGGATTACCACACCTGTAACACTTAAATTTGACACTTGAGGTGCTCATATTTTTAAGTTTAACATCCTTTTCTTTAGACCTCTCTTGCTTGACAATAGCATTAACTTCATGACATTTAGTTTTAGTATCATCCCCCACATTAATCTCTTTTATGCACTCCGCCGTGTGCTCAAATACTTAATGCTATGTCCACTGCTTGTTTCAAATCTGGATTACCTGTCAACAATTTCTCCTGAATTTTATGGTTATTAGTACACCTGACCAACTGGTCTCTGATAAGGGAGTCAGTTAACCCTTCGAACTCACACGTATTGGATAACCCCTTAAGAGCAGCAATGTATGATTTTACCTTTTCACTCTTGCCTTGAACCCTTGAGAAAAATTTATGTCTTTCCAATACCACATTTATTGCTTTCCCAAATTGTTTCTCCAACTTATTCATGGTAGCCAAATACACATTGAAATCTCCTTCACTACCTCCTTCATCCTCTGTATCAGGTCCTTCCAGATTATTATAAATCTTCCTCCCCTCTATACCTAGATTATGTAGCAAAATATGTTGTTTTCTGAAGTTAGAAAACTTTTCTCCTCCTATCGCCACTAGATATGACTCAAAAATGACCCTCCAATCTCTCCAACATATGGCAGGATCCCCTTCTTCATTGAGGAAAGAGGGAGGTAACGCCATGTTTAATGCCGCCATTACTGACTGGACAACACCCCAACCCACAAAGTGGAAAATTGACAAAAACAACTCGTAGAAAATTACACACTAGATAAGCAGGAATGACACAAAGAAAACGATTGCAATTATACATGCGATAAATCAGCAATACAAGGACAGTGTGTAATGCAAACACAATATAATGTAATTCCGGAGAAAGAAAATCCCATGACAGGCTAATAAGCTGTGCCCATCAGCGTTGACCAAAAACAAACTGTGCCTGTCAGTGTACAGAGTGATCACCAGAGCACGTTGAATGCACTTTTATAAAAGCAGGCGGAAAGCTGTGCCCATCAGCGTTGAAGAAATGTAAGTACAGAATAACAGATATACTTTTGAAAAAACTTTCTGACTGGAATCTGCCCAAAAAGACCAGCACCCCTTGATGAAAGACAGGCTGACAGCTGTGCCCATCAGCGTTAAACACAATTATGTGGAATCTGAATACTCGAAACTGAAGTAATTTCCTCAATCTATTTCCTGACTGGAAACAGCTGAAATCAACAGCAAAACCACCGGGGGCGCTCACTTGACGAAGGTCTCCTCAGGACACAAAGGATACGGAGAGTCGCGGACGGCAGACCACTCGATATCCTCTCTTACACGACGTGAGACCCCGGAAATCAGCCTCGGTGAGGAGAACAAGAGCGCTTCGACAACAAGCTGAGGAAAATTTCTGGAGGCGTAGCGGCGTAAGGCGCCAGCCGCGATAGCCCTTTGATGGAAACCCGGTGAAGGACACCACAGCAATCACCCATACGCCCCACAGCAGCGTGAGGGAGCGAGAGCAGCGGCAGCGCCGGACTGAAAGGCTGTGAACAGTTTGAGGAAAAGTCGCAGTCAGCCGCAATAGCCCCACAGATCGAACACGGTAAAGCGCAATATGCGATCACCCTTACACCACCCCGCAGTGTGAAGGAAGCAACGGCAGCGCCGGCATGAAAGGCTGAGAGTGGCAGGGGTAGAAGGGACAACCAGCAGTACAGACAGGCATAAAAATGCCAGATGACACACTCCTGCTACTTGACAACAGGCGAGGCGAAAAGTTCCTGGAAGTCGTACGCTGCCACACAGCCTCCAAACCCAACACTCACTTGAATAGCGCCAGACTGACTGAGTCCTGATAGAAGATGAGAAGAATCAAGAAGGCAGAAAGCAAGGAGCGGATGGACGAAGAATTGCTTCAAGCTGGGGATGGTGATGCACTGCCCCCACGCAGTGTTCGTCGCCAGTGTTGTGAAATGAAGAATATACTCAGGTGAGAACAACGTTTATTACGCATCACCAACTGGTCCACACATTTCTCTCACAGTAAGTGCCTCAGGGAGGCTGCATAGAACGTTCATAACCAACCAGGGGAAGGTACCAACCGGGCAGGGAAAAAAGGGGGGGGGCAGAGCATACCAAGATTACAACAGGTACTCTCCTCACTTTTAAGTACTTTGGATCCCAAAAACTTTCTGCATAACTATGGTGACCCCAAATGTTTTTAAAAGGTATGTTTGAAAGTGTTGTGAGGATCTCTAGATGTCCGCTACAATTTGAAGAATTCCTGCGGTACGCCAGCATTCTTAGAAGATATACTTAGCCTCTCACTAAGACAGGCGAGTCTAGTATGTTGGGTCTAACTGCAAAGAAAGTCACACCTAAAATCACGGAAGGCATTAGTTGAGGCCACAAAGGGGTCCATTCCCAGTTTCAATGTTTTTCAGCTAACATCATGCTGATCTACAAAAAAAAGGGTTAAGGGGTGAGAAGTGGGAATTTGAAGAATGAATAAAGGGTCTGTCCCCCCTAAAGAAGGATGTATCTATATGGTACTGGGAGTTAATAAAGGCAGCCAATAATAAATTGAAGACCTTGCTGCAGTCCTGGGAAGGATACCTGCCAACGTCTGACCAAACAAACTTATGGCAAGTATCTTTAAATCTTCCTTATTACACCATCAGACCTGCTACCTTAATGAAGAAGCATTTTATACCTTTCACAGAATCTACATCCCTGCGAGTAAGTTGATTTGGTTCGTAAAAGGCTGTAAAAGATGTGTGGAAATGGGTGCCTACGAAGTTCACATGTTCTTGTCGTCCCCAATGCTTGCTAACTATTGGGAAAAAGTAAGTGGTATGTTATTAGAGTTTTTTTGGCCTTGAAAATTAAGGCAAGCTTTTACTTATTTTTATTTGGCTTGGACTCCATGTTTGTTGCATCTTTCACTCATCCTATAGTAAACTTGCCTTTTTCTTGATTCTTGTGCCAGGGATGGAGGTATGTACAATGTGAATACAGCCCGCCCCCGACGGGCAGGGGATGGCTTAAGTCACTGGAGAAGAAAAGCAGGTTGGACTTGGGACCCCGTCCAATGGTAAAAGCCCAAGATATGTGGGCAGCCTTTCTATCATGGTGACATAAAGAGTAAGACCCAGTCAGTTTTTCATTTGCAGGGATTATGTCATCTTGGCCAACAATTCAGCAGTTGCTGTAGGATGGTTGAGGGCCTTTCTCACTTCCTGTTACCATATATGAACCATCTGCTGATAAATGCGGACTCAAATTTTTTACAGCAGTATACAGTAGTGACCACCTCAAAGCATAAGACTGGGTTATTGACTGGGTTATTAACTGAGTTATCAAGAGCTATATAAACATGAAATGTCTCCATGTAACTAATGCAAGAAGAACAGTATGACATCCAACTCAACACGAATTATAATTTAAATATTTGCTTGAAATATTTTTGGGTAAAGCAACAATTTTGTCTTCAAAAGTCAGCAGACCAGTTTATGAATATAAACATGTTCTTCTATCAAATGATCATTATGAAAGAAATGGCCACAGATAGGTAACGCATACTTAAAATATTCCCAAAATAGTTGCCAATATGCCATGTTTAGACAACGCAAATAACAAAATAAGCTAAATATAACTATTACTATTGCACAGCCACATGTTTGCTCTGGCTACAGCAGTTCCAAGCTCTAGTGAACCCACTTTTTCTATTAATGGTACTCTTTTCTTCTTGGCCCACTGTTCACATGCACAGAAACTGTGACTGGAAAACTGGGGCCTGCAACATGACCAATCTCAATGTGACTTTCCTAGGTTGAGAGTGTGTTTGTGATACAATTTCCATAGTTTGACACAATGGAGCTTATTATGATGTTGGTTGGAGTTGCGTCCGACCGACACCGTCCCGGTCTCGGGACCGACCGACCTCAGGTCAGCGGTTCCGACAGCCTGATTACGATGCGACTGAACACATTTCAGTCGCATACTCCCTTTTCTCTATAGGAGCTTGTGTTACGGCCATAAACTGTCTATAATACAGGCTTCCATGGAGAAATGGGGGTGTGTTAAAAAACCCTGCTCCCTGTGGCAGGCACCTCATGGCGCCTGCCACACAGTGCAGGGATTTACAGGGGGGTACCCTATGTACCCCCTCGACCCCCACAGTAGGCCGCAGAGGCAAGGGGGCCCTGCTAGGGTCCCCAAAGTCATTTTCCGACAGCCTTTATGTGTCGGAAACCCAACACGGAAAGGCTGTCGGAAACCGACATCATAATCCCGATGGCAGAAACACCATCAAAACGGAATTATGGTGCGGTTCCGATTAGCTGGAAGACTCCGAGAGCAGACTGGAACTGCGTCGGAATAACCGGCCAGTTTGCATTCTGATCACCGACATCATAATCGGGTGGTCAGACCACAAACTGACTGTGTCGGTGAGAAAGCCTCCAACAGTGGTCGGAAAGCATCCGACTAGTGGTCGGAGGAACTCCGACCGCCATCGTAATCGGCCCCAATGTGTTTTTGTTAATGTGAGACTATTTCATCGGTTGGGCTTCTGCCCTCCAAAGGTCTGAAGATAATTAGTGCAGCCTTTTTTAAGGTGCCCAGACCCTCTGAATAAAGTACTGGGTTAGACTTCACTTCTGAGAGCTACTTCCAGTATGAGGATGAGCTAATAGTAGATTCCTAACTATTTATTGGTGACCCCTGCACCAAACTGTGCACTTTGTACCAAGTGAAGCTCCCAAAGGGAAAGGGTGATAGGGATGCCTTGCAGAGAGCAAGTTCCTGTCATCCAAGAAGTGTCTGCTGCCCCAACAAGAGAGAAAATCATATTTTTTCCCAAGAAGCAATATCATAAAAAAATAATACCCAACCATGCACCTTAGTCTGTGAAGGAAATCATAGACAACATTTAAGCATGGAAATAAACCCCAAAATTGTGTTTTTTACCTTGTTTTGTTTCTAACTACAGGGCAGTCCTGTAAGAACGAGAGCTGGGTGAAATGTTTAGTTCCGCCTTCGGAAATGGCGGAATTTTGGTCACTCATTGTTACTCTTTAACGCAGAGTTCTGGCCATATTCTGCCAATCGCATGGTAGAATTTTTCTCCTCTGAGGCTCCAGAAAATGCGAGCTGGGGAGTGAGATTTGGCATCCCTTAGCGCGATTCGTGGGAGGTCGTGAGCAGTTGCGGTCAGAGGGCTGCCGTTTGAGTATATTTGCTGCCACATAAATAGATTTTCTACTCAAGCGGCAGCAAAATCAACTAGAATGGACACTCGCTCTTGAGCAATTCGTGGTGCCATTCGCACTGGTGTTTAGTGCTGCTCACATTACTGTCATTAAATTGCAATGTGAGCTGCATATTTTCCGCCCATTAGTGGAACGCCATAGAATCTCGGTGAGTTTTTATATTACTCCATGAATTTCAGTGAGGTGCAAACTCCGCAAGATCTGCCCACACCAAATCAGATCTTAAAATACCACCAATGCTGGTAAAATAGCAGTCAGATGGCAACCCACTTAGGCTGTGTACAAAGAGTCACTTTTGCAGCCAACTGCCTGGTTTCCTTCGTGCTAGACCGACAGAACAGTGTGTTGATGGCTTGCTGATCAAGTCGGCTTTACTTGGTTTAAAACTTGTGGTGAGATGAGTCAGCCTTTCATCATTCATGAGCAGAAATGAATGCGGGGCCTTGGCCTGAAATTCAATAGCACGCTCATCATCATGCACTCCATCCCTCATGTACTCTACTCCCAGGAAGCCCCCCTCTTTTATTTCATCTTATGGCTAGAACACTTCACATATGAACTCTGCATGGCTCATCTCTGCTTTCTGCCGGCGGTAGGCTCCACAAATCTCTCCGTTAGCTTGAAGAACCCGCTGACAGCCTATTAGAATTCAGGATAGAGCAAGGGATTGACCCTTCTTCTTTAGCCCTTCTCTATCCTAACTACTGGTAGGGTTTAGGGTGATTTTGCAGTACCGCCCGTGCAAGCTCGTATCTTTAGACATGCTGCACTGCACAAGGCATGTACAGCATGTCTATGGATTGTGGACGTCTGAGAGGAGCACTAATGAAAAGCGCCCCTCAGAAATGCACAGACAAGGAAGGCCTGGTGATGTCCCTTTCCTGTGCTTCTGACATGCACACTATGAGGCATATTTACAAGCCTCTATCGCCACCACAACGTCACTTTTCTTGATGTTGTGGTGGCAATAGGGGCTTCGGCTTATTCACAAGGCGGAGTTAAGCCACTTAACGTAGCTTAACGTTGCCTTGTGAATAAGGCCCCCCTATCACGCTATACTTAGCATGAAAGGGGCGGACAATGGGTGTTGTGGTGGGCGTTCCTGCTAAATTAGCGCCAAAGCAGGTGGAAATGCAAGGGTGCACCGTATTTTTGTAAATACGGTGTAGCCCTGAGTTTCAGAAGTGGCGGAGCGCAGCGTTAAGCCAAGTAATCTTATGCCACGCTCCACCACTTCCTTGTAAATATTCCCCTTTGTGCTGTAAGCAGCACAAACAAAGGGGCATATTATCAAGCACGGCGTTAAAATTATTGCCGCTTTAGCGGCAGAAAACTGCCGCTACAGCGGCGATAATGGGCTTGATAATATGCCGCAGAGAATTCCAATAGAAGCCCATGTTGACACCAGAACATGGGCTTCTATGGGAATTCTCAAGGGCATATTATCAAGCCCATTATCGCCACTTTAGCGGCAGTTTTCTGCCGCCAAAGCAGCGATAATTTTAACGTCGTTTCTTGATAATATGCCCCTAAGGTCTTGTGACAAGACATTTCTAGTGACCCCTCGGATTCGTGCTTCAAGGTATAGAGGCAAGGCTTTTTCCTATACTGCTCCTAGGGTCAGGAATCAACTTCCTGAAGTTATGCGGAATTGTACGGACTTCACCCGATTTAGGAGACTTTTAAAAACCTGGCTATTTTACAAATGGGTTGTATTGTCTGGAAAAGCCTAGCGCTGAGCTATACCAACGGGTATGATTTGTTGCGCTTCCTAAGTGAATATAACAGAACACATAGCAATCCTCTGTTGGGTAAACACCCGAACTAAGGGGCATATTATCAAGGACGGCGTTAAAAATTATCGCCGGTTTAGCGGCAGAAAACTGCTGCTAAAGCGGCGATAATGGGCTTGATAATATGCTCTATGGAATTCCCATAGAAGCCCATGTTCTGGTGTGAACATGGGCTTCTATTGGAATTCTCTACGGCATATTATCAAGCCCATTATCGCTGGTTTAGCGGCAGTTTTCTGCCTCTAAACCGGCGATAATGTTAACGCCCTCCTTGCTAATATGCCCCCTGACAGAATTATCAGTTCGCCTGTTTACATTTTCTGTTTCTCGAAGCTGAACAGCGTCTCTTCCTGTGCTAAACTGGTGCTTGAGATGCGGTGCCCCTGCGCCCCTATGCACCAGCCACCACAAACCACTTGTGCAGTTTTGGAACACAGACCGACTTTGACAATGACTTCTTGTGAGGATAAATGCTTTTTTGTCCTATGTTCTAAAAATGTACAAAGAGTCATTGTCTTTGCTAAGTGCCTTTGTTTATAGCAAGAGAAGTGAGCGCCATAATAATCTTAGAGAATGTTTAATATAGGTCACATGAAATGAAGCTGCTGTTTTGATTGCAGCAGCAACCCCTGGCAAAGAGTAGTGATGCACTAGGAGCTTGGGAGAGATGCCACAGTTTTCTGTATCCTTCTGGCTCTGGACTTAGGCCACTTTTAATGTCCTGTTGTAAAGTCCATCTTGAGTTAAGAATGGTAGAGCATATTAAACAGGTGCCTTAATAGAGATGCGGGTGTCTTGAGTAGAAAGACGACAAGCGCCTACACTATGGCGCGATATCCACAGAGAATACAAACTGAACATGTGCCTTATTGGACAAGTGGATGTTTTGAGCACACAGTAAACAGGTGACCAAGCTACTACTGGAGCAACCCCCAATGTATTTGCTACTCTACTGTTACTCAGGGGAGATGTGGGGGAGCAGTAGTTACAAGGAGAGCAGTAAAGGGCCAGCTACCACTGAAGGGATGTGATGAGCAGTGCTTAATTTGAGCTGGTGGTTTCCAATGCTGGCACCAGCACTTGCATGTCAACACCAGCGCTTGTGACAGTGTGCCACAAGGTGGCACTGTCTGGCTATTTGAGAGATGACTACAACAGTTAATTATCAATTCAATATACACCAACAATGGCTATCACTGCCGCTCAAGCCATTCTTATTGCTTTGGAGGCCTGAAATAATCCGAATTGACACACTTGTGAGTGTATAATGGTTAGTAGTTGTGTTGTTACTATCATTGGAAGCATGGCAGGGGCAATGTGTGGTGCAAGCTGCAGTAGCCTCCTGACGAGAGCCCTGGCACTTATTGTTTTTACAAATTGTGGGGCATATTAACAAGGAACAGGGAAAATTAACGCTAAGGGCGCTAAGCGTTAATTTTTTTACGCCCTCTATCACTGGATAATATCGCCTGGTTATCGCGTTATTAACAACGCTAACCGCCTCGGAGATAAAAAATCCAGCGATAGCATCATTGTGGGAGGTTATCACTGGTAATGCAGCGATAAAACTACAAGGATAGGGATATACTTGTTGATAGCCCATGGTGGATTTAGCCATGTAATCCACCTCCCATTGGATTACATGGCTAATTCTGAAAATTAGCAGACGTAAAAAAGCAGCGTTAACCGTGGTTAGCGCTGCTTTTTTTGTCTCTAACAGGGTTAGCGTGAAGCTTGATAATAGGAGAAATGTCGCTTAGCGACATTTCTCCTATTATTTTGCTCTGGAACGCCCACTTTGCATCTCATTAGAGATGCAAAGGGAAGCGTAGTGAAAAAGGGTGCTAACATGCGATTTTGCATGTTAGCACCCTGTTGTTGATAGGGCGATATTTTTATCTCCGCTTCTTTGGCTTTTAAAGCCAAATAAGCGGAGATAAAGCCCTTGTTAATATACCCCTAAGTACTGGTGCTGAGGAAGAGTTGTGACTGCGAAAGCCTTAGGTGTCACACATGAAACGGCTGTTCTCATATCCACAACCCCTAGAACCATGTCGGACGCCTGCCATCTCTGGCAATTTACAAAAATAAAGAAGTATATTTTTTTTACCCTGCAGATACCGTTCAAAGCATTATTGTTTTAGTGTGTGCTATACATTATAGCAAGTCAATGAGTCGTCCTGTTGTTCATAGGTAATAATGAATCGGGGCCACTCTAAAATGGAGACGTTGTCCTTATTTCAAAGGCCATCACTGATGGCGAGCAGTGATGCAAATAAACGTTGGGTTCAAAATCAGTACTGGTGATAGTGGGACAAGGTATGGCTCCAGTAAGTAAGCAGTCGCCTAAGCTATCAGTTACTGGCCATTGTGACAGTGGAAGGACAGCAATACATGTGTGTAAATCCTGGTCCTCGGTAGAAGGAGCACAAAATTTGGTGTTGCTCTATAGAAATCAAGGGGCATATTATCAAGAAACGGCGTTAAAATGATCGCCGCTTTAGCAGCAGAAAACTGCCGCTAAAGCGGCGATAATGGGCTTGATAATATGCCCTTGAGAATTCCCATAGAAGCCCATGTTGTGGTGACAACATGGGCTTCTATTGGATTTCTCTGCGCCATATTATCAAGCCCATTATTGCCGCTTTAGCGGCAGTTGTCTGACGCTAAAGCGGCGATCATTTTAACGCCGTGCTTGATAATATGCCCCAAAGTGGGGTAAAGGATTGTATGTGACAAAACTGTGGTGCTGAACGCACTTTTGGAGATTTAATGAAGTCCATTATGCATTACAATAGAAGAGCTCCCTAAGAGGCGGGATGATACTCCAGCACTCCAGCATGAGGTGAGAGATGTTGACACCTGTGAATCCCACTGTATGCATTGTGACAAATGTCAAGACAATTAAAAGGCATTGACATGTACAATGCCAATAGCTTTAACTCTTGCAAATGCAAGACCTATTGCATTGTAAATGTATTCGCGCCCATGCTATAGAAATTTTAAAAAAGCATTAGGAGAGAACTTGTCGCAGGAAGGACAAAGCTATTTGAGAGAATAGTGATCGGAGGCTGTAATTAAAGCCTACTGAGTAAAAATACATGTAACATGGGGTGTCACCATGGGAGGTTACAAAATGAGACAATGAAGTGCTGAGGAGGGACTACTATGCCTATTGACCAATGAACAGCCACAGTTTTCAATGGACAAAGACTCAAGCCAATGAAAAATATGGGCGGAGAGTGGATGGGAACTTCAAGTCCCTACTTGAATACAGCATGCCTCGCAGAGCAGCGCATGCTCTGCCCAGGCTCGACCTACAAGGGAGGATCTGGTCTCTGAATTTTACCAAAGGAAAGGTCAGCTCTTTAATAGGGCGTTCCCACACACCAATAGGGGTTGAAAACTAGTAGATGGATAAAATATGAAGTGTAACCTTTCAACAGAAAGTTGTTTTTGAAAATAAATTTTGGAATATCTGAAAGTAAAATATATTTCAACGTGTGGTCTGTCTGTGCTCTGACTTTTTACAGGGTAGGCCATTCACTACCACTAGGGAATCAGTGACGTTTTCATGAGGGATTAAGATAGAAGCAAAACAGCCACCTGACTTTTCGTTTAAATATATAGTGGCCACACAGCACAAAACATATTACTGGTTAATGAAAATGTTCTGTAACATGCACTACTTCAGTGAACTATCTTTGTGGCTGCGCTGAACCAGAGTACAGAAGGTGCGCTTTTAAAATGAGCACACCTCTTTACATAAAAAGGGCCTCATTTATGAAAAGCATCGCAACGCCGGGGGAAACCAGTGATGCAACACTTTGTATAGTGTCATCCTTGCAACACCATGGATGAGCAGTATTTACTGTATGGCGTTCCATGTCCTAAGGATTTACAGATACTTCAGCATTCCTGACGTATCTGTATGATCAAAATAGGCACATTTCTGGAGTGTGTCTTTAAACAGGCGCAACTCCAGCAATGCTTCCTTTCACATGGGGCAGGCCCCATGTGAAAGGGCCTGCGTGAGTCTTGCGCCTGCTGTGAGGCAGGCGTAAGGATTTGAAGCAGTGGCATCCTAGAATTGGCGTGGTGAAATCTGAAAGATTTCACTGCGCCACTATTTAAGAACCTTTTTTGTGGGGGAACGTCCACCCTGATTACATTATACCTGACGCAGGTATAATGTAGTGCAGGGGTTTACAAAGTGACGCATCTGCTTAGATGCGTCATTTTGTAAATATGTAGCAGTGTGGACTATATTTTACGCTGCCGGTGCTTCACAAAAAGTGATGTACTGGCGGTGCGAGGGTCTCATAAATAAGCCCCAAAGATTGGTTCATTGTGACTTTCGCATTGCTATGTGTAGTCTTACCAAAACAAGCAACAACAATCCTTCTACAATGCTATTTGCACCGCTGAATGTGTAGTCAGGTTTTTGTTTTCAGCCTTCACCACGTACTTCATTTTGCTGAATGTGTAGGTATTTTGAAAGACTTCACAATTCAAGTGGTGAAAACGCCCACATCAATCACTAAGGTACCAGAAGGGTATATGAAATTAGTTATAGCCATTCTTTGTTGTTTTTAGGTCTAACTCCTTCCTCCTTTAGTCTGTTGTAGTGTCATTCACAGTTTGCTTCTGCCCAACACAGCATACAGTGTAAGACTTTGGCCCAATCCACTTAATATGTGAGTGATGGTATTTTGCCTGTGCACAGTGGGCCCGATTCACAGAACTAACTTAAGACAAAATCCTAAACTTACTACCATTTTCGTATTCACAGAATGCACTTACTCATTTTGGTATTCACAGAAGACACTTACTCACTTCGGTATTCACAGAAGTTAGGAGTCCTAACTTTAGGACTCCTAAATGCCTTCTGTGAATACCGAAAGTCTTAAAATTAGGATTTTTCTCAGTTTAGGAGTCCTAAAGTTAGGAGTCCTAACTTTACTACTACTAAATTGAGAAAAATCCTAATTTTAAGACTTTCGGTATTCACAGAAGGCATTTAGGAGTCCTAAAGTTAGGACTCATAACTTTACTACTACTAAACTGAGAAAAATCCTAATTTTAAGGCTTTCGGTATTCACAGAAGGCATTTAGGAGTCCTAAAGTTAGGACTCCTAACTTCTGTGAATACCGAAATGAGTAAGTGCCTTCTGTGAATACCAAAATGGTAGTAAGTTTAGGATTTTGTCTTAAGTTAGTTCTGTGAATCAGGCCCAGTGTGCCTATGTGACAGAACAGTAGTCACCTTCAGTGTAAGGGACTGGTGGGCCTATATGTCCAGTTTTAGGAAAAAAAAAATGTTCCTCTTAATAAAGTTTTATCTTTTTGTCTTGTGAGGGCCCAACATCTCCACAGACACTGCAACCAGGCTCTTGCTGCCATTTGCAGCAGTGGCAGCCGGCATGGCTTGATGGTGGCAGGTAGGTGCGGGGGGTCACGGGGGGGCCGTGGAGGGGTTTGGGGGGTGTCACAGGGGGTTGCAGGGGTGCAATAAAAATAGTGCCTGGCCCCGTGTCTCTGCTCCTGCTCATCTGCCTCCGAATCCAAGCACAGGAAGCAGGCAGCCTGGCTCCCTCCTCTAAGCCAATCACAATGCTGCAATGCAGCATTGTGATTGGTCTGAGCGCCATGACATGGCACTCAGCCAGGGGCTGGAGGGGTGGGCATGTTCTCCACGTAGGCTGTAATGCAGTCCGCATGGAGAACGGGGAAAGTGCGCATGACTGGTTTGGGCAGCCCAAGAGGGCCGACCAAACAGTCATTGCGCACTTAGGAGTGGGCAAACCACTCCTCCCCTGCCCTCCTCTGAGAGCAGAGCAGCCCCGTATGCAAAGCCCACCCGCAAAGTAGCAGGACACGAAACATAAAATAATAATAATTCTAAGTCATTATTCTTTTATTGCTTAAAGGTAGTGGGGCAACGCTCACCCGCCATAGCGGAGAAGCCGCCACTGACTTGCAGTGTGTTGAATCCTGTGTGGGCACATATTTAAATGGGCTTTGAAACTATTCTAAGAAGTCTTCCTGTGAATGTGCATACTTGGGCACACATGCACGACATCTTTGACTGTTTTTTTTTATACTTTACCAAACCATATTCTAATATAGCATGGACTGTTTTTTTAGATTTTTTTGACAAGGTATAATAAAAAATAAAAGAAGATGGCCAGCCGAGTTTCTGTAGGCTTGTGAAAGCATGGACTGTGATCTTAGAATTCTTTTTGTTTGTTATACATTAGTTTACCATTCCAAGATGTCCAACATGTTGCTTTCTTGGCACAATAAACTAATATTAAATATATCAAAAGACGCAAGAATTAGTAAAGTCAATAGATATGTAGCTGAAGCCCAAATTATGGGCATTTCAAGTGCATGTTATTTCTGGTGTTCATTTACTCTAAATACAATGAAACAAGGGAACAGGGAGATAGAATGGCTTACCCTGGATCACACTGCTTGGGTTAAATGGGGCATCACTTAAATGTAGTCTCATTTTTGTATTCTTTGTTGTGTCTTTTTTTTTGGTTATAATATATATTTGGATTGCACAACTGATTTCCTAATTTAAGTTCACATACGGGAAGCAGAGTGCAATTGTCTCAAATATAATGAGAACATAAAGATAAAATAAAATCAAGTATATCTTCTTTCATAAATTTGAAGACGAGCCGAACTGCTGCGGAGTTGGAATTAAAGTCATGTACATCTTACTGGCAGGTGAAGATTATCATAGCTTGATCCTGGTGCTGTATAAGATAATTATGGGTCCTGTGCTTACTGTGCCACTGGATTCAAGCTAGCCTGGCTGATATGGGGTGATGCCCCGAAACCGGTCCCAGGATGCTTGTTTCAAGTAGAGGAAGGACCTGGCTTGGCAGTTCGGGCTGGACTGTTCCCATGAGGCACAGGGCCAAGACTGATTTGATATGGCTGGGTCCAAACTGTGGTGGCATGGTGAGCAAAAGAACGATGGATTAAACCCAGATCCTTGTGACTGGGGGTGAATGTATGCATTGTTCAGCATTACGTCCATCATTTTTTCCATTTGCTGCTGCACATGACAATGGCACATCTTGCTTTAAAAAACTAATATATTATATTAGACACTTAAGAGTGAAGGGCAATCTTATCAGGTTTCCTTAAACTCTTGCTTTAAAACACAAATATGTGTGTGTAAGTGGAAAAAAACTGATGATGTAAAATTTAGGACACTGCCTCATTTGATTGTTTTTCATAATAGGGGATTCAGTATTTAAGGTTCCTGTAATAAATTATAAATTCTATCAACAGGTGAGTAGGGAGTGCTGTGCAGGGACAGACTGGGAATAAAAACCAGCCCTGGCAAAAATGTTCAAACCAGTCTGTGGTCTGGTGGTGGCTCTTCCTTCTCCTCTTCATGGGGAAGTCGAGGCCAGAACTGACAGTAACTGCGGTCTAGTCTGCACTGTTGACATCATCACGTCCCCTATAGAATGGGACACATGGCGAGCTGAGACAGCGTCAGGGGGAGGAGAGACGTTGGAGTCAGGTGGATGGAAGTGGCAGGAGGACACGGACGAGGAAACAGAGGAAGAAGACACAAGAACACATCACCGACAGGGTCCCCAGAAGAAGTGGGTCCTTGAAGACCCGAGAACAGCGGACATCGCAGAAGAGCTATGCCGACCAGGAAAGCAGGCGGACACAGTGAATCCCTCTACTGCGGCCCAGAAGAGCTGCAGCCCTAGGCAAGTATTGTGGGTTGGGAGGGCCATAATACAGAGATGGTGGGAGGGAGTGCAGAGACCTCCAGAGTGCAGAGGTTCGGGAGGGGAGGCAAGTTAAAAACGAGAGGGAGAAGACACTGTGTAAGAGCATGGGAGAGTGAGGAATAAGAGGGAGAGAAGATCACACACATTCGCTTATTTTTCACAGGGAGATGGTGAAAGGTACAAGCAACCAGCTCAACATCCGGTCTTACAGCCATTACTTTTTTTTATGGTTTGCCTTTGAGTGATGTCTGAAGCCTGTGAAACTGGAAGGCTGGAGTATTGAGAACACGGGAAGGGAGACACCAGTTCATGGGGAACAAGAGCCTGTCGCACGATTAGAAGAGACCTAACGGGACAGTCTGTGACTACATTATATATTTTTTTATCTTCCATAATAAAAATAACTAAATCCTGAACCTATTCACTGTCTCAAGCCTGTCTATCCTCTGCCTGGGCGAGTCCACAGTGACCTCAGAATTGGGATTCTTGGGTCTGATATCATGACCCAACCCATTACCATGGAGGCAATGGTGGCCCAACTAGCCGAGAGGCAGAGCCACTTACATCTGGTAATGGAACAACAGGCTAAGACTGCTCGAGTAGAGCGTGAAGCGTTCCAGACAGCCCTTAAGGAGCAGATCGCTTTACTTACGTCTAATTAAAAAGTACAAGACACTGCTATACTGCATCTCACAGACGCCATTAATAGCGCATGTGTACATACTAATGTCCCTGGGACTGTTTTACATAGATATTAGGAGGGGGAGGATCCTGATGACTTCTTTGTGAACTTTGAGAGAGTTGCTACCACCACCAGGTGGCCCCAGGAGAGGTGGGGCGAATATATTGCCCCTTTATTATCAGGGGAATTGCAGGCAGCCTACCATGTGGCCAATCCAGCTGGTGTCATGTCGAATGATGACATAAAAAAGGCTATTCGGGAGAGACTGGGGTGTGACCAAGAGTATTACAGGGCATGTTTTTAAAAAGAGAAATGGAGTCCAGGGCATAACCCGCGGGCCCTGTATTACTCCATTCGAGACCTGGGAAATAGGTGACTATGACCAGGCTTTAACACAGCCAAAGAAATCACCAAGTTAGTTTGTCTGGAGCAATATTTGGTGGCGTTACCATTGAATACCAGGTTTCGAGTGAGACAACACCCCCACTTAACCATCCATACTGCGGTAGAGTTGGCCTGTGCCTTTCAGAGATCCCCCGAGTTTAAAGCACCCAATACCAAGCAGCACACCCCAACAGTGAAACCACCTCTCCCTTGAATTCAGGCAATCGCGGAGGAGAACAGAAGTATCCCTCCACTGAAACCCCTAGTTAAGTCATCCACGGGTGGGAGGTGAGTCAGTCAATGGGACCCTAATGTTACAATTGTGCCGAATGGGGCCATATAGCCCATAATTGTCCCCACAAGCTTCGTCGAAGCTTTAGCCATGGAAATAGGCTACAGTACAGGCCGGGTGTTTCTGTCAGGTGGAGGCTACATTATCTATGAAACGGGCATTTATTTATAGGAAGGTCTTTTTAGATACTGGGTGTCAACATACCATTGTCAATGCTGCGTTGATACCCTGTTTCCAGCTCAAGCAAGGGGAATACATCCAAATCACATGTATTCATGGAGATAAAAAAAAACTATCCTCTTGCGGAGGTGATCCTTGAAGTGGAGGTGGACTCCCAGTTATGCACCTTAGGGGTTGTTCCAGATTTGGCTGACAAGGTTCTTTTAGGTCAGGATCTGCCCCACTTAAAGAAGTATCTAGCTTGTATAGCCGCTTCCCCTAAACAGACGGATTGGCTTGAGGAAGCTGGCTTCAGTAATACAGAGCTGGGCTCCCCCAAAAAGAAGATAGCGAAACCTCGGAGTGAGAAACGAAGGGAAAGAAAGGCCTATAGGTTAGATACTCAACCAACTCATGGTTATTTTCCTCCTTAGACCAATCTCAGACTCCGGTACGAAGTTTCTGGACAGCTCCTTACTCCATGCATGAGAACAAGTGGTAGATGACGAACCTGAGAAGGAAGGCTCTTTTTTTTGCGTTAAAAGGGTTATCATGTACAAGTTGACTCAGGTTAAAGACAAAACCACAGAAAAACTACTGGCTCCCCAAGCTTTTCGTGAGCAGTTGCTCCATTTAGCATACATCCAAGCAGGAGGAGGTCACTATGGGCATGAACATACCCTAAAGTATATAATAGAGAGATTCTTTTGGGCAGGGGTGTATAAGGAAGTCTTCCGTTTCTGCACCGCCAGTCCCCGGTGTCAACTGGTTAACCCCTCAGGACTCCCAAGAGCCCCTTTGCACCCCTCCCTTTTAAAGACGTTCCATTTCAAAGGGTGGGGATGGACCTGGTCGGCCTCTTAAGCCCCATCTCCAGAAGGCACCAATACATACTACTGTTGGTGGACTATACCACCCAGAGCCAATACCCCTAACCAGCACGACTACTTCGGCAGTCACTCAGGCAATTATCTATTTTTTTTCTCGCTTGGGGTTCCCTTGTGAACTACTAACTGAGCAAGGGACACCTTTTATGTCATGTCAGAAGGCCCAAATCTGTAGCTTGTTGGGCATCCGACAAATACATACAGCAGTTTATCATCCTCAAACCGATGGACTTGTAGACTCAAACTGTCTTCCCCTTATTAGAGACCCTAAAACATCCGATACAGACAGGCCCCACCTTAAAAATGGAACAGCATCATCAGATAAGGGCCCTACTAAATCAATTTCTGGGACTGTTGGCCCCCAAACCAGGCTGTCTGAACCTGGTGTCTCATAACATCCTCACTGATGGGCATAGGCCCATCAAGCTACGTCCCTACCGAATTCCGGCAGCCTGTAGACAAGCCGTAGAAAAAGAGATAGAAGTCATCTTACAAGCAGACATTATGGAATCATTCCAGAGTGAATGGTGCTCCCTGGTGGTGACTTTTCCGAAAGGGGATGGCAGTCTGCGTTTTTGCATAGACTTCCGACAATTGAATGTCATCTCCCAGTTCGATAGTTATCCCATGCCCAGGGTGGATGAGTTGATAGAAAGACTGGGAAAAGCCTGGGTCATGACCACTATTGACCTTACCAAGGTTTACTGACAGATACCATTTTCCCCCTCTGCACAAGAGAAAACGGCCTTTGCTACTCCCTCTGGTCTTTACCAGTTTAAGGTCCTCCCCTTTGGTCTCCATGGGGCACCCGCAACCTTTCAGAGATTGATGGATGTACTGTTGAGACCTCATCAAGTTTATGCCGGTGCTTACCTGGACGATATTGTGATACACAGCCCCAATTGGGACACACACATGCAACACCTGACCAATTTCATGAACACTCTACATCAAGCCGGTTTAACTTTAAATCCAAAGAAAACCGTCTTTGCTACTGACCACCTTAAGTATTTGGGCTATACGGTAAAGGCAGAAACTATATAACCTCAAACAGATAAACTGAGGCAATCAAGAAGATTCCCCATCCTTCCGCAAACAGGAAAGTATGGTCCTTTCTGGGGTTGGTGGGTTACTATTGGCTGTTCATTCATCAATTCTCAGAAATCGTAAGCCCTCTCACCAACCTTTTAACAAAGAAGGGGGCAGATTTACGAGGACTGGCGCATTCCTGCATATCAGCAGGGATGCCTCAGGTAAGATGCGTCACGCAAGTTTACCCTTGCGACACCACAGATACACCGCATTTACAATGCGGCGCATTGTAGAGCAAGGATAAACAGATGCGTGACGCATCTGATGGCGTAAGGGCGGCGCATTGCTGGAGTCGTGTCGCAAGCGCGACGCAACTCCAGCAATGCTCAGGGGCTGCCCATACCTAACATGCTGCGTCACGCCTTATGCCTGCTTCAAGCAGGCGCAGGGTTTTGACGCAGCGGCGCCGGAAAAGTGACTCAGTGAAATCTTTAAGATTTCACTGCGTCACTTTTCCGAGGCTTTTTCCGACGGAACGCCCACCCTGCATACATTAAACCTAACGCAGGTTTAATGTGGCGCAGGGCTTTACAACGTGACGCATCTACCTAGATGCGTCAAGTTGTAAATAATGCGCAACATGGCGCATGGTATGCGCCACCGCTACGTCACAGAAGTGACGCAACGTAGGAGTAAATGTGTCGCAAGGGGCTTGTAAATCTGCCCCAAGTTCGTTAACAGGCAACTCCTATGGGACACATCACAAGAGCGAAGTTTTTCATGCCTCAAAGAAGCTCTGTGTCAAGCCACCTTGTTAATCTGCCTTTACTTTGAGAAAACTTTCATATTACAGACGGATGCTTCAGCCCGTGGTCTAAGAGCAATATTATTACAACCTGACCACCACGGTGATTTGACGCCAGTCCTTTACTTGAGTCAAAATTGTTTCCGAGAGAAGTGCAGTTGTCAACAATAGAAAAAGAATGCCTTGCAATTATATGGGCAATGGAAGCTCTACAGTATTATTTGTTGGGCCATACCTTCATCTTATGGACTATACATGCCCCCCTTACTTGGCTCTCTCGACATAAAGACTGTAATCCCAAGGTATTTAATTGGTTTTTGGCCTTAAAACCCTTGTCATTTCAGGCTTTTCGTGTGCTGGGGAAGCTGCAAATCAACATGGACTTTTCTCTCAAGATGTCCTCTAACGGAATGGCCCAAACGTCCACTCCAGGAGAGGAGGCAATGTAGTCTGGTGGTGGCTCTTCCTTCTCCTCTTCATGGGGAAGTAGAGGTCAGAACTGACAGTAGCTGGAGTCTAGTCTGCACTGCTGACATCATCATGTCCCCTACAGGATGGGACAAAGGCGAGCGAGACAGAGTCAGGGGGAGGAGAGACATCAGAGTCAGGTGGATGGAAGAGGCAGGACATGGACGAGGAAACAGAGGAAGAAGATGCCGAGAACCCATCACCGTCAAGGACCCCGGAAGAAGTGGGTCCTTCAAGTGCAGCTGATCCGAGAACAGCAGACACGGCATACGAGCTACGCCGAACAGGAAAGCAGGCGGATGCGGTGATTCCCTCTGCTCAGGAGGGTTCCAGCCCTTGGAAAGTCTTGTGGGCAGGAGGGCCTTAATATGGAGATGGTGGGAGGGGATGCAGAGACCTCCGAAGTGGGGGGGTTCAGGAGGGGAGGGAAGGTCAGGTAATATGGGAGGGAGGGGACACCGTTTAAAAGCATGCTACATGAGTGGAGGGCACTCTGCATGGGAGAGTGGGGAATAAGAACATGCCACCACTTACTTTTCACTGGGAGATGGTGAAAGGTACACAATATCAGGTCACTGTCTGGTCTGACAGCCATTTCTTTTTTTTATTGTTTGCCTTTGAGGGACATCTGAAGCCTGAGAAGCTGGGAGGGTGGAGTATTGAGAACATGGGAAGGGAGGCACCAGTGCATGGGGAACAATAGCCTGTAGCACGATTAGAGGAGACCTGATGGAACAGACTGTGATTACATAATATACTTTTTTGCTTTCCATAATAAAAAAAACAGCTCCTGAATCTATTCACTGTCTCGAACCTGTATATCTTCCATCTGGGCCAGTCCACACAGTCCTGTTCCACTCTCCCTCCCTCTCTGTTTTACTTTTGTCTCTTTCTTTTGAAGCCACCCTGTGCCCTGTATTTACCTGTTAAAGCAGGAGGAAGTGACAGAGGAGCCAGCAGCGGCCCCCTGCCCTAACAAAAATTGTCAATACCAATAGAGCTGGCTATAAAGGAATCTTGCAAGGTAACGTGAAGCATTACAAGAAAGTAGCATGGGAATAGATAAGTATTTGTGTGGAAGCAAAGAACTGTAGAATAATATTGGTGTAAGTTAAAAGGTAAGATGACAGTTGCACTGTCAAGCCAGACCTAAAAATCCATGGAGGTTAATGCCTGAGTCTTCCCATTTGTGCTGCTGCCAGAGAAAAACAACATAAATTATCGAGTTATCTGAGACACTTTTATAGAGCTCCAATGTCATGTGTGCCCCTGTAAGGCTTAGGCAGCTGAATAAATAAACAAAATAATCACAACTGCCTGGAGAGGAGGCACTCTTTTTGTGGAAGCACACAACGTCTTCCCAATGAAAATGTACTCTTGACTCCTAAAATGAGGGCAGAGCCACATCCCTTCTCTAGTGATGCTCTCAAAATCGTCTGGTGGCAGTTGTACTGTCATGCTAGACCATAAAAACAGCTTTCAAGAGCTCCGGCCCACTGAGGAAATGCCCGGTGGAAAAACAGACAGTCCAGCCCTGGGGACCAAGAATCATGCGCTTTGAAACTGCAATTTAGAAAAACATGCATGCAATAAAATGATGGACTAAGAACTAAAAGGGTATTTATATTTAGACTTGTGCTGAAATGCCTCCTACGTGTGTTTATCGGCACAGAATTGTCTTTGTCACAGCTCTGGGATTCAGTCCTTGAAATACAGAGTCAAATCAACACTTATTCGCCCTTGGCTCCTTCCGCCCTTCTTCCTCCTTTATTTGGCTGGAAACTGTATCCTCCCTTTACTCACTTGACCTTCACCTCATTACACAGCGATGTCTCTTAACATGAGGCGAGTCTGAGTCACATTCTCAGGAAAAACTGATGCTTCTCATGTTTCCTTAATATAAAGGATGCTGCATAATGACCTTACAGCAACCGCAGCAACACTTGTTATGATAACTCACCCAACTACCCATTACCCCCCCCCCCCGAATGCCATAAGGCTTAAAACCCTGATCCCTAACTTACACTACCTGACCCCCTTGCACCTCCCTGCGCTGTCCCCTAAACTATCCCAACCCCTTCCACTGCCCTAATATCTATCCGACCCCCACCCAGCCCTAAAAACTACCCCAACTGCCCATTCCCCTCCCCTCCCACTGCCCCAAGACCTCAAACCCTACACTACCTCGCCTCCAGCGCCAACCCTTAAAGTACCCAAACCCTTTCCACTGCCCTAAAACCTAAAAAAAACAGCCCCACTTACCTCACTGCGGCGTCTTTCTGCTTTCGTCTTCCAGCAGCTAGACCATGCACTGCCTTAACCACGCATATGCGTGGTTACGGAACCACATATGCGTGGTTAAGGCAAGTGTGGTAGAGCTTGCGTAGTCGGAACAAGTGTGGTTAAGACCGCAGTGTTCGGCTGTTTCCCCTGGAGCAATATCTGGCTCCAAGGGTAAACTGTCAACATGCATTATGGCCGGGGATCAAGCTTCTAGAGTGACTACTAAAAGATCTGAAGGGCATCAAATGCTCTGTGCATACGGTGGAACATTTAACAAACACGAAAAGGAGCTAAGTGAAATCTTTTCACGGTGAAACTACCCTTAGGAGCTCATTTACAAGCCCATTGCGCCGCCAGTACATCACTTTTTCACATATTAAAGTGACGCACCAGCTGCGCAAGGAGCTTGTAAATAAGCCCCTAAGTTTGACTCGAAGGATTCCAATGGTCGCCACTTTGGAGGATATATTTTACAATTCCCAGGCAGGGGACAGGTGTTGAGGACTCTCCAGCGAGTTTAGTTGCTACTTATTATTGTTTACCGCAAAATTCAATAAATAAATAAAAAACATATGGGGTGAGATCTGTATACACAAATATATATCTACATTTTGAGAACTATTTCATTCTTCACTTATCCTTTAAAATTAGAAAATGTATATCGTTATGAAGAACTTTTTAAAACATAAGTGCCCGCTTACAATAACGCTACTTTTTATCATAATTTAGACATTGCATTTTTGTAACGCTATGGCGAATTGTGATTTTGTTCTTGAACAAGCTGGACAAGTAGTCAAAAAGAAGATCCATTTGTGGGATTGCAACATCACGGGGAAAATGCATGGCCTTAAAAGTAAAGCTACCTTCATTATCAATCAAGATAGGAGACAATCGTACTCATGTTTTTATACACAACTGATAGAGCGCCATGTATTTCTGAAATTTGTAGGGGTGCATCATAATCACTGTTAATCTGCACCCATATATTTATTGGAATTGTATTAACGTGTGATTTAGGATTGTAATACTAAAAGCAGTATGTATTAGAACAAATTAGAAATGTAATCACGCCATTTATGAAGCTCAATCTAGTGGTTAATCGAAAACGTATTAGAACAATGCATAAGGATTGGTTCTCATATAATGTGATGCATTAGTTTAAACATGCACCATGTTAAAGTCTGCACGTGTAGTTTTACTTATTCATATATGAAGTGTAATGAAATTAATGCTTATAGTGTGATTCTAGAAATGTGTGTTTAAATTGTGTAAAGGCCTGATCGCATATACGTTTAACCCCTTCGCTGCCAGGCATTTTCCCCTCCTTTGCCACGCCCTTTTTTGGCTATTTGGGGTAGTGCGCGCTGAGGCCCCTGTAACTTTTTGACCACATAAGGTATCCACGCCAAATTTGCGTCCTTTCCTTCCAACAT
Source organism: Triturus cristatus (assembly GCF_964204655.1). Taxonomy (NCBI): domain Eukaryota; kingdom Metazoa; phylum Chordata; class Amphibia; order Caudata; family Salamandridae; genus Triturus; species Triturus cristatus. Next base: position 942,224,607 of record NC_140587.1, on the reverse strand, counting down.
CATGGGGATTCTGAAGGTACTCAGGGTTTGTGGATTCCCCTGGAGGGGTCACAGAAATGAGCCAAAATACAGCAAAATGTAGTTTTTTTTGGGAGAATGGGAAAAACGGTCTGCAAATGAAAGATTCTGAGTTTTTCCCTGCAAGTGTTATCAACAAGCATTTGCAATGCCATAGGTCTCGCATTAGGAAAGTTTGAGCTATAGGTATTGTAAATGCCAAATTTTGTATTTATGTGTTGGTTTTGAAAATAGCTAAATTAATAGCTTTGTCATTTACAATTCCAATAGTTTTAACTTTCGCAAATGTGACACCTATAGCATTTGTAAGGCAATATGTGTTGTATTTACGTGACTTAGATGTATTGATATTACAAATAACAATGGCTTTTAATTTTTTTAAATAATTAATACTTAAATTAAAGTTATTGTAATTTATAATGGCAATAGCTTAAACTTTTGTAAATAACTTTTGTGAAGATTAGATTTAGTGTATTTTATTGTAACGAAAATCAAAGCACAGAAGTGAAATATTAACATCTTTTTGTGACATTTGTAATAAAGCTTGAAACATTGAGAGAACATATTTGAACCAGTTGTTGTTGAATGGTTGCAGAGATTGATGCTGTGGTGGCGCTGAGTGATGTTGTGGTGGCGACGAGTGATGCTGTGGCGTTCAGTGATGCTGTGGTAGCGCATATGGGGGTGAGGGGGTGTGCAGGTCGGTGAGCTGAATGCCTGTACCAGTAGAAGGAGAGCGCAGCGCGTGCGCGCCACAGCATTTCCAGACCGCAACCTCCACGTGAAATCTGTTGATTTGTTAAATAAAATTACACAAAAAATAAGCACCAAAATACACAGCACCGACAAACATTGACTGAAAACCAAAAGAAATGCTGAAAATGCATTTTGAAAACGTTTTGTTCCTGTAACATTTGTAACTTATTTTAACAAGTGAAAATGCACCTACTGACATCGTACAAAATAGGGGGCAGTGTGTATGAGGGTAGTGTGTGAGGGGCATTGTATGAGGGCAAAGTGTGAGTGTGTAAGGGTGCGGGATGTGTGTGTGTGTGTGGGGTGTAAGGGTGCAGTGTGTGTGGCATAAAGTAGTGCAAGTGGGTAATGTGTGAGGGTGCAGAGTGTATAGGGGCAGTGTGAGGGGGGTGCAGAGTGTGAGAGGGTGGTGCAGAGTGTGAGGGGGTGCAGTGTGAGGGGGTGCAGTGTGAGGAGGTGCAGTGTGAGGAGGGGTGCAGAGTGTGAGGGGGTGCAGTGTGTGAGCTGGCAGTTTGTGGAGTCTGTGTGTAGGGCAGTGTGTGAGGTGGAAGTTTGTAATGTAGATAGGGCAGTGTGTGAGGTGGCAGTTTGTGGTGGCTAATGTGTGTAGGGCAGTGTGTGAGGTGGCATTTTGTGGGGTCTAATGTGTGTAGGGTCAGTGTGAGTGGTCTGTGTGGAGGGGTCAGTGTGAGTGGTCTGTGTGGAGGGGTAAGTGTGAGTGGTCTGTGTGGAGGGATAAGTGTGAGTGGTCTGTGTGAGGGGGCAGTGTGTGTGGTCTGTGTGAGGGGGGCAGTGTGTGTTATGTTATGTTAATTTGTAAAGCGCGCAGCTACTCGAAAGTGTCCCGGCGCTGTATAGCGCTGGGGAACCCATCCTGGCTTTCCCAGTGAGACGGTCCCTACTGGGCATCTCCAAGGTGAAGACAGGCATCCCCGGCGCTGATGGGGCCGTCGGTGGAGATTAAGCAAGCTATTGCCCAGAGTTGCTGAGTGGGATCCATGGTTAGAGTGGGCACCGAGGCGAGAATTATCGAGTCCGCTGACCTTGGCCCAAGACCCTGCCGCGACGGGAATCAAACCCTGGTCCCGGGCCGACTTCTGCCTCCGGGTCTGCCGCCTCTAACCAGTGAGCCACACCACTCCACAAATATACATAGCACCGACAAACATTGACTGACAACCAAAAAAAATGCTTAAAATGCGTTTTGGAAATGTTTTGTTCCTGTAACGTTCGTGACTTTTTATTAAAAAGTGAAAATGCACCTACTAACATCGTACAAAATAGGGGGCAGTGTGTAAGAGGGCAGTGTGTGGGGGGGCAGTGTGTGAGGGGGCATTGTATGAGGGCAAATTGTGAGTGTGTAAGGGTGCGGGCTGTGTGTGTGTGTGCGGGGTGTAAGGGTGCACTGTGTGTGGGTGGCCTTAAGTAGTGTAAGTGGGTAATGTGTGAGGGTGCAGAGTGTATAGGGGCAGTGTGTCAGTGTGAGGGGGTGCAGAGTGTGAGGGGGTGCAGAGTGTGAGGGGGGTACAGAGTAAGGGGGGGTACAGAGTGTGCAGTGTGGGGGGGTGCATAGTGTGAGGGGGCAGTGTGTGTGGTCTGTGTGAGAGTGGAGCAGTATGTGTGGTCTGTGTGAGAGGGGGCAGTGTGTGGGCTGTGTGCGAGGGGGGCAGTGTGTGAAGGACCAGTTGCAGACGACTTGCGAGGGCAGACCTCAAGACACAGAGAGGTGCAACAGAATAAAAGTGCTGTTAGTGGAGAGAGTGATCATCATCAGAATGTAAGCAGGAAAGCAAAGAATGAAAGTCTTACAAAAGCATACGTGTTTGGGTGCGTAAAGTAAAATAATGAAACACACATTCAAAAGTAAATAAATATAAGAGATGAATGCAAAGCACAGAGGCAGGAGGTCAAGTAGTAAGTCACACAGAGCCGAGTTTCCGGTAAAGTTGCGAGAAAGAGAAGGCGGGTCAGAACTACACGGAAGGGGAGAGACGCGTGTGCGGAGAGGAGCCTGTGAGAATGCACGGCGGAGATCAAAGAAAAGGCATGCGACCATATGGAGAGTGAGGGGGTGTGCAGCCTGGTGAGCTGAATGTGTGTGGCAACAGAGGGAGAGCGCAGCGCGCGCGAAGTGTCTGGTAGAAAATGGAAGCTGTAAAGAAATGCGCGTGATTGTGGCAGTTGTTGACAATGGGTGTGATTGTGTTCACATGAACTGTACGCGATCCGCAGCTAAGTAGACTTTTCGGACTGCTTACTATTATCTCGCCTATCCATCCCTGCGGGATAGAATAGGCGAGACCTAAAAAAGGACTTATTGACCTACCCATGCATGTCCATAGCAAAGTGTAGAGCTCTGCAAATTAGATATGATTTACACGCATGTGCAGTCCTCCAAAGTACAATATGGTACAAAGGTGTAATATACAATTACTAATAAAGAGCACAAGTAACCATTCTCTAAAAGAAACAAACATAGACAATTTATTTGAAAATTAAAATGGAAAAGTGTGATAAATATTCAGAAGTCAGATCCTACAAAAAGAAAGAAAAATTGTTGACATAGGACTCACTGAGTGGACATGAAAAGGTGAAAATAGGTTTTAATGACCCTCCTACGCCCCTCACACATACAAATGCGCAATGTATTTATCAAAGCTGTATTTCTGACACGGTTTGACAATTCTGGAAGAGTGCAGTCTCTTTCGTTACAATTTATTTCGTTTTTAACGGAAAAAATATATAAAGGATAGATACTGTTCCTAAAACTGCCGACAACGGGACATATTATGCAATGACTTCAATACGGTCATCTTTTTGGCACACCTGCATCACCTTCCAAAAACTTTAATGGGGCCACCCTCTTAAATCTACGACTTCGCCCCGATGTGCAAGCCAACAAGTTATGTTATAGCTCTCACCTAAAAATAAAGAAAGCGAAACTGCAAGCCCCATAATGCAAGACAAAATGATATCAGTAAAAAAGCCTGGGCATCGGGATGTGTCACGTGATCATGAGAGCTCGGGAGGCAGTATACAGAAGGAGTAGGATGAGACTGGATTAGAAACCAAATTAAGTTGGATAGATAATGGGGTAGAGAGAGGTAGCAGAATGCTCAAGTGGACACAAAAATAGAAAGCAAAGGGATGTTGTGAAAAGAACGGGGATGGAAGGTTGTTCGGGGAAGCAGAACAGGGTGCGGTGACGCACACATGGAGGCAGCCAGAAGGTAGACCAGCAGGAGAACCGCGGCGGAGAGCCTGCTCTAACCAGATGCCAGAAGAGGCTGAGCTGAGACCGCGCAGCAAAGGGATTGACGATAATAATGCAGGGGGGAAATAAGGACGAGCGAGAACAAGTCAAGGAAAACAAATGCCTGCTTTCGGGACAGAGCAGGGCTGGAAGCGCCTCAAAAAACAACGGGGCGGAGCCAGAGTCGGCTCACAGCCGAGGAGAAGTGAAGGGGTCTCGGGCAGAGATTGTTGGACACTGCCAAGGAGGCCGGACATTCGGGGGAGAGGTTTGGAGGAAGGCTCCTCGGAGGTAAACAAACCTGCTGCCGCTGTCCGCCATGTCTGGTAGGGCTCTGGGGGTCTCCGAGCTACGTCCAGTCGCACAGGCCTCGGCAACAGAACAGCGCCAACGCGGCCACGCATGGGAAAACGGCCGAAAATAATACAAGCCGCCGGGAGGCCCACTCTCCGGGCGTGGTCTGGCTTCCTCATAACCCCGTAGTCACGAAAAATCTCCTCGGATGAATATAGGAAGGAAGGAGACTGCGCGTTTTCTCCTGTGCAAAACGAATGGAGGCAAGTTGCTTTGTGAGAGGGAGAATAGAATTAAACAAGCCCGGCGGTCGGCGGAGCGTGGCGCGCGCGCTTGGGGGCGTGTGCGTCTGCGCTTCTCAGAAGCGCGTCCACAGACCCCGATCGCTGCGCGTGCCCCGGTCTGTCTCCCTTGAGAGGCATCAGGGCAACAATAGTTCTCGTTGGCGGCAGCGCTTCGCGCTGCAACGCCAGCGAGACCTAAAAAAGGGTTTGTGGGGCTGAAATCACCATTTTCCCAGCTTTTAGGGGATACCAGACTTTTGTCAGAAACCCAAACTTTTTTACACAGTTTTGGCATTTTTCTGGGACATAGCCTATTTTTATAATTTTTTGTGCTTTCAACCTCCTTCCAGTTAATGGTAGAAATGGGTACCAGGTTCTGTTACCCAGAATCTCTTGCAAACCTAAAAAATTGCCAAAAAAAACACATTTTCCCCACATTTCTCTGGTGGAAAGTTCTGGAATCTGCATGAATCCACAAATTTCCACCCACCCCACATTCCCCAAAGTCGTCCGAGAAAAATGGTACCTCACTTGTGTGGGTCGGCCTAGTGCCCGCGACAGGAAACGGCGCAAAATGTAACGTAGACACACCTCAATTTCGTAGCGAAAAATGACCCTTTTTTGGCAAAGTGCCTAGCTGTAGTTTTTGAACCATAGCTCTGCCGGCACCTAGGGAAACCTAGCAAACCTATACATTTTTTAAAACTAGACACCCAGAGGAATCCAGGGAGGTATGGCTTGCGTGGATCCCCCAACGTTTCCTTACCCAGAATGCCCTGCAAACCTCAAAATCACCTTTTTCACACATTTTTGAGTGGGAAAGTTGTGGCATCACCGGGCTGACACAAATTTCCTACCACCCAGCTTTCCCCCGGGTCTCCCGATAAAACGGTGCCTCACTCGTGTGGGAGGCCCAAGTACCCGCGACAGGCAAGGGCCCACAACGTAGTGAGGCGACATGAAAATTGCCTATGTCAAAACGACCTGGTTTTGCAAGGGGGGTCACTTGGGTTTTTGGCCCGGTGCTCGGTGGCCACCTAGGTTAACCTACCAAACCCCCGGGTGTCTAGTTTTCAGAAATGTGTGGGTTTGGTATGTTTCCCTAGATAGCCGCCAAGCCCGGTGCCAAAAACTCATGGGACTCCCTTTGCAAAACCAGGTTGTTTTTGTGATAGGTAATTTTGATGTCTCCTCAAATGGTTTTGGGCCCTTGCCTGACGCGGGCACTAGGCCTACCCACGCAAGTGAGGTACCATTTTTCTCGGAAGACTTTGGGGAACGCGGGGTGGGTGGAATTTTGTGGACCCACGCAGATTCCAGAACTTTCCTCCACAGAAATGTGAGGAAAATGTGTTATTTTGGACACATTTTTAGGTTTGAAATGGATTCTGCGTAACAGAACCTGGTGAGAGCCAGCCAAGTCACTCCATCCTGGATTCCCCTCGGTGTCTAGTTTTAAAAAATGTACAGGTTTGTTAGGTTTGCCTACGTGCCAACTGCGCTAGGGCCCAAAATCCACAGGTATGCACATTGCTAAAAAAAAGCCGGAGCCCAGTGGGCTTTCTGCCGCCCTGGGGGGGAATCGGGGAAGGGGGTTTCATCCCGATATTCCCCTAAAGGGGCAGAAAGACTGTGGCTACTTTTTGTGGGGGTGGGGGCATTGGTATGACCATTTTGGGCAGCCCCCACCCCCACACATAAAAAAAGCCTGCGTACTCGCTGGCGCCTAGTGGGCTTTCTGCTCCCCCAGGGGGCAGATCAGGGGCCGCTGCCGCCAACTACCCTCCCAGGGGGGCGGAAAGACTGGAGTTTCTCTGGGGGTGGGGTGGGGGTATTGTCATGCCCATTTTGGGGAGCCCCTACACTAATAAACCAAAAAAATCCATGGTTTCTAGTGGGCTTTCTGCGCCCCCCATCGGGGGCCAGATTGGGGGCTACAGCTCCCATCTGCCTCCTGGGGGGCAGAAAGACTGTCATTTTGGGGGGGAGGGTGGGGGCATTGGCGTGCCCGTTTCGGGCAGCCCACACCCTAAAAACAATTGCGCAAAAAAAATACCTGGTGGATAGTGGGCTTTCTGCCCCTCTGGGGGGGCAGATTGGGGGCTACTGCCCCATCTGCCCCCCAAGGGTGGGGGCAGAAAGGCTGTAATGGTGGCGGGGGGTGGGTGCATTTGCGTGCCCATTTCGTGCAGCCTCCACCCTAAATACAATCCATCACCCTAAAGAAAATTGCGCTAAAAAAATCCCTGGCGTCAAGTGGGCTTTCCGCCCCCCCCCGAGGGGCAGATTAGGGGCCAATGCCCCATCTGCCCCCCGGGGGGCAGAAAGGCTGTAGTAATTGGGGGGTGGGGTGGGGGCATGGGCCTGCCCGTTTTGGGCAGCCCCCACCTCTATTTATTTTTTATTTTTTATTCCCTGGTGTCTAGTGGGCTTTTTGCCCCCCGGAGGGGCAGATTGGGGGCCGATGCCCCATCTTCCCCCCAGGGGGGGCAGAAAGGCTGTAATGGTGGTGGGTGGGTGGGGGCATTGGCGTGCCCGTTGCGGGCAGCCCCCACCCTAAAAAAACCTAAAAACTAATCCCTGGTATTTAGTGGGCTTTCTGCCCCCCGAAGGTGCAGATTAGGGGCCAATGTCCCATCTGCCCCCTGGGGGGGCAGAAAGGCTGTAGTAATTGGGGGGTGCGGTGGGGGCATGGGCCTGCCCGTTTTGGGCAGCCCCCACCTCTTTTTATTTTTATTTTGTTTATTCCCTGGTGTCTAGTGGGCTTTTTGCACCCCCGGGGGGGCAGATTGGGGGCCGATGCCCCATCTGCCCCCCAGGGGGGGGGGGCAGAAAGCCTGTAATGGTGGCAGGTGGGTGGGGGCATTGGCGTGCCCGTTGCGGGCAGCCTCCACCCTAAAAAAAACCTAAAAACGAATCCCTGGTATTTAGTGGGCTTTCAGCCCCCCCGAAGGAGCAGATTAGGGGCCAATGCCCCATCTGCCCCCCGGGGGGGGGCAGAAAGACTGTAGTAATTGGGGGGGCATGGGCCAGCCCATATTGGGCAGCCCCCACCCCTATTTTTTATTTTTTTTAAATTCCCTGGTTTCTAGTGGGCTTTTTACCCCCCCCGTGGGGGCAGATTGGGGGCTAATGCCCCCATCTGCCTCCCAGGGGGGGCAAAAAGACTAAATGGTGCCAACGTCAGTTGGGGGGAGCAAAGGCCCTTGACCTAGGGGCCGCTCCCTCCTCCCTGGTGTCTAGTGGGTGGATCCCTGCTTGGGGATTGCCCTCCTGTGGTGATCCCCAAGCAGGGATCCACTGGGGAGGGGTACCATTGGAAAGGGGAGATTCTCCCCTTTCCAACGATACCTCTCCCGTCTTTCTACGTGCTCAGGGGGCTGAGATAACCCCTGAGCACGTAGAAAGTGAAAATTAAATGAGCCTCTTGGCTCATTTCAGTTTCACTTTCACTGTAATGACGTCGGCGCGATGTGCGCGCCGATCGTCATTACAGTGAAAGGGGGTGGGGCCTCGGGAGCTGGGGAAGATCTTCCCCAGCTCCCGAGGCTATTTTCACTAAAAGGGAATCCCTCTGGTGCCCGCACCAGAGGGATTCCCCAGGGAATGCCTCATGACGAGCTGGATTTGTCATGGGCACAGCGCGACTGTGCTCCATGACGAGTCCAGCTCGTCATGGGCACACAAGGGGTTAAGAGAAAGGCCTATTCGTTTCTTATGTTGGCTAAATATTGTAGGCCGAAAATGATTTTCCTTGGTAAGGCTCTGAGTTTCAGGGATGTTAGAAAGTCTCAGAGAAGTGGAAAGTTTCTCGTTCCCATGTTTCCGTTGCAGGTGCAAGGGCACCTAGCTCGTTAGTGAAACTAACCCTTTGTTTCAGGAGTTAGGATGGCATGAGAAGCCAATATGTGAGTATACTGGAATGTAGGGAAGATACTTTCAGTGGAGAAGGTGCCTGGGACCCAAGGACGAGTAAACCGTCGTTGGATGAGAGACAAGTTTGGAGAGGTGTGTCGGAGGGCGTGTTCTACGTTTTTGGGATTTTGAATTAGGGACAGTGCCCCATGGGTTGACCAGTTGAGGTTTAGATGGGAAGCTAGAAGGAGCATCTTAGAACGAGCTCTGAAAAAGTGAGTGTACTTCTAAGGAAGTCCTCACTTCTGACACCTTTTATCCTCTTGCCTGGGGAAAATGCTAAGTAGGGATGTCACCTTAGAGATAGAGTAGGGATAGACTAACTGATTTTCTTTTTAGGTTAATGACTTCTAATATAGAGATTGGAGCCGTTATTGCCTGTCTAATGCTTTTAGAACTGACTATTCTTGTTATCCTGAGTCGCATGAGACTCTTGCGTAGACTCTTCTTTGTATTAGTGCCCATTTATTTTCTTAACCTTGTGCTGAGGTGCTTGTATGTGCAATTATTTTTGGCTTTCTAATAAACCCTTAAATTTTGAGATTCGGAGTTAGTGGTCCTTTAGAGTTCAAATTTGATGTGGTTGACTATGTGCTAAAATTGGATTTCCTCCCCTCTATGCAATTTAGCAGATAAAAAGATCCTGGCGACCTGAGAGGATTCTTGGTGATGGGAAGACAGATAAGAATCACTTCCCTGGGTGATAACGTTTTTGGAGAAGGATTTATTTGAATGCAAGTTTTATAAAGTGCCAGGTGTTACTGTGCGATGACTTCAGAGCGCTAGAGAGTACACAGTTGCACAGTTTGGTGAATACCTAAAAGAAGTTATGGTCCAATTAGATAGGTGAAAGCACATTACTGCTATTCTGCAATAGCATTCTCTAATGTGTAAGGGTGTGCCACAGTCTTTGTCCTTATACTCCCAGAGATCTCCTGTCCTTTCTCTTGCTCTTCAAAGATTTTTAATAGATCAGGGGCCTTCTGGCTGGGGTGTTGAGTGGAATATGTTTCTGCAGACTTTCTAGGGCATTGTCATAGTAAGCATTATAGAGGCTGCAGAGAGCGCTCATGTCTACTGCAAGGCTGTGGAGATGTTTCAGGACAGGCTTGATGTGGTCCCAGGCATAATCTGCATGCCTGGTTCTGTATTCCCGGTAACCTGCAATAAGTACCTGACGGACACCACTATAGATATTTTTGGACTAGTCCAGAAATAATGTTACTGGCTCTAGCTCTCTCCATCCAATGGTCAATTTGGAGTAAAGGGAAGATTTTTCAATGTAGGGGGAGCTTGAGATTCATGTCCTTGGTCAATGCATTGACTTGTGGAATAAACAAAAGCTCAGAGTCAAAAGCTATCACAGGGTTCTGAGTTTTTTAGGTGAAAGCCTGGTTCTAAGACTAGGGGCACATCAAAGCGAAGTGAGGCAGGGTCAGTTTCACTCATCATAAGAATCTCGGTATTGACTCTGTTTATGTAGAGGACGCTCTCCGGCTGTTGAAACACTTATTATATGCATAAGTTAATGTTGTTAGTGTTATTGTGTTTGTTGTATAGTCAGATATGAATTTGCATGACATCTGAATATGTTCTCCCGGTTGTTTTGCCCAAAAATAAAGTCCAACCAATGGCCAGCCAATGAACAATTTCATGCACCAATTGGACAAGGCCAATTGCAGCCAGTGAGTCTATAAGATTGACTGCATTAGGGTAAGAACGAGACTTCCGAAACGTTAAAATCTCAAAGAACAAGAAGATTAGAGTCTGATAGTGTTAATGTTAAACAAATTAAGAAAAGACTCCACAAAACGAATGACTGGGCCTGGTAGCCAATAGCATACCACACCACAAAGCATTTTTGCCCCTGCCCTTTTGAGTGAGAACCCCAAAAGTTTAGCTTCCTCACATACCTGAAGTTGTAGCAGCACAAATGTGTTCAACTCTGCCTTAAACACAATAGCAAGTCCCCCCCCCCTCCCCCCCCCACAGAATAATCTAGGCGGTTTTAGTGCTTTGTAGCCTGGAGACAGGCTCTATCAATGTCACAAACAGACTCAGCTGTGAGACATTTTTCAGTAATGAATAAAACCTCAAATTTATCAGCTTTGAGTAGCCCACCGCTAAGTTGAACCAGACTTTTGTCTGAGTCATGGATGGCATAGGATACCGAAGGAGCATGATATAAGGGAGACTGCATCCCATTTGTATCCATTTTCTTTGTCTGCCTTGACTTGTAGCTAAATCTTAAAAGTCTATATGAGAATGATTTTGGATTTCAGATTTGTTAGTAAAGTTGTGCCCCAAATCTAAGAGGTCCTCACCTGATTATGACAAACGTGGTCCCATTGGCCCTTCAGTCCTGCTGCTCTCCCTATATTATCTTTCCAGAACAATAGCATTATGGGATCTAATTACTCTTTTTCAGTAGCATGGGATTCTCATTTATCCCACCCAATACTTAACCAGTCGGTGTCCCACACTGCTCCTTCTTAGTGCTACTCGTCTTTTCTTTTTATACCACCTCCATCGGTGACATCATCTTCTCTTTTGGTTTCTCCTACCATCTCTATTCTGATGTTTCAAAAATCTTCTTATCCTTCACTATTTTTCCCCCTTCTCTAATCTCATGCACCTTTTGAACATTCAACCTTGGATTGATCTAATCTGGATATTTCACTCGTAAAAAAACAATGAAATTCCCCTGTTATAGTTACTTCAGATAACTATAACTCGCGCACCCGCAATCCTCTGCTCATGACGTCACACATTACATCACTCATGACATGGTCAGTGGCATCACTCTTGACATCACTGATGACATCATCCTTGTGATAGAGTGGCGGTCGCGCGAGTTATAGTTATCTGAAGTAACTATAACGGGGGAATTTCATTGTTTTTTTACGAGTGAAATATCCACCTAACTATAACATGTGTGAAACCTATGGTTTTTTAAGTGAATTTGCAAGGTTTTTTAAATGCTGATTCCTAACTATAACGTGTGTGAAACCTATGGTTTTTTCAGTGAATTTGTATGGTTTTTTAAATGCTAAATTATGTATGTATTATTATTTTTTTTATATATTTATTTGTCAATAAATTACGTATTAAAATTTTTTTTGTTTTTTTTATGGTTTTTCGCCGTGCGCGCACTGTGCGCGCACCCCCACGATTTAAAAAAAAATTAAAATGTTTTTTTCTGCCTTCGGGGTCCTTCAGGGACCCCCTGACAAAGGCTAGGGGGTCAGGAACTCTCTACCCTGCCCCCTTTTCACGTTCGCCACCTTCCTTTTCCACTCTCGCACTGAAAACAAACAAAATGGCGGCTGACACTTCCTGATTTCGACCGATTCGAACGTTGACTGACATGTAACAACCAATCAGAATTACGTTAGGGTGCGCGCACGGTGCAGCACACATAGAAACAGCAAAAACGAGGATTAATTAATCATTTCTCCTCACTTCGCCAGATTAAGACCAGGTTTTCCATGGTCTTATTTTTGGCACCGCCTCCCATGTAAATAGGGGGGAGGGTCAAAAGCAATGCCTGTTGCAGTGGAACGCCCACTGCAATACCCACAGCCCGTCCATTTTCACGCTAAGCGCTTCAGAAAAAGGGGCCTTATTTAGAAGGCGGCTTTAAGTGGCTTAACGCTGTCTTGTAAAAAAGGCAAAGAGCTTTTCGCCACCAGAACGCCATTAAAAATGATGTTCTGGTGGCGATAAGCTCTTGTAAGTATGCCCTGTTGTTTCAAGATTGATTGAGTAACATGTGCACTTGTAGATCCATATGTCCAGTTATAGATGCAGGGGCAGATTTATGTTAACTGGCGCATCCCTGCATATCAGCAGGGATGCGCCAATTATTATGCGCCACAGCTGCGCCACCATGGATGCGCCGCATTTATAATGCGGCACACCATGGGGCAAAAACGGCACAGATGCGTGACGCATCTGTGCCGAAAAAGTGGCGCATTGCTGGAATTGCGTCGCAAGCACGACGCAGCTCCAGCAATGTTCTGGGGAGCCCTATCTGTACAATGCTGCGTCAATCCTTACGCATGCTTCAAGCAGGCACAGGGTTTTGACGCAGCATGGGCCTAAAAGTGACTGAGTGAAATCTTGTAGATTTCACTCAGCCACTTTTAGTAGGCGTTCCTGCACCGGAATGCCCCCACCTGCCCTGGAACGCCTACATGTGGCGCAGGGCTTTACAACGTGATGCATCTCCCAGATGCGTCACGTTGTAAATACCCCGCACCATGGCGCAGGATTTGCGCCGCTGCTGCGTCACAAAAGTGACGCAACGGCGGCGCAAAAGTGGCGCAAGTGCAACATAAATCTGCCCCGCAGTCTCCTTCCCATACTGGAACTCACATACCTATGTGTAAAAGGATAGAGCTACTAATACACCTAGTTACACAGTGTCAGAGGCACTTACCCATTCACTCACACAAACATACAGGTCTTATGTATCCAGCAGTAATAGAGGCAGTTGCACACATAGTTAACTAATCCAATACTCACTGACAAATCTAGCAAGCAATCCATGAAGATTCTTATATACAGGTTAAGAGTTCTGTAGAGTAACTAAGAGACCCAGACATATATCAACACACCCACTTACATATCCAATAACACACCCACATAGACATCGAGAAACTCATTTAGGTATGTACTGAAGAACTGACACTAACAATTCTTCCTTCCAAATTGGTCTTTAAATGTCTCAGACCTGCTACAGTGAAGCGTGTATGCACAGTTTTCCTGCTAGGCTGAGTTGAGATGGAAAACATGTTGCTAAGCCTTAAATTTGTCTTCTACTACATATAACTCACTGCTAAGACAGAATGTAGGTAGACCATAGGTCAGGGAGCTATGAGCTTAAAACAAAAGACAAGTTGTTTATAGTTTGATTGAGTTAAATGCGAACTTGCAGACCCATATGTCCAGTTATAGATCCAGTCTCCAACCCATATTGAAACTCACACACCTATGTGTAAAAGGATAGAGTCACAAATTCGCCTAGTCACACCGTGTCAGAGGCACTTAAACATTCACTCGCAAACACATACAGCTCTTATGTACCCAGCAGTAATGGAGGCAGGTGCACACACAGATTAGCAGCAAGCAATCCATGTAGCTTCCTCCATACAGATTGAGAATCCCATAGAGTAACTAAGAGACCCAAACATATATCAACATACTTACTTACATATCCAATGAGACACCCACATAGGCACTGAAAAAATCATTTCAGTATGAACTGACACTAATAAGTTATCCATCCAGTGAGGTAGGCCTTTAAACATATCTCAGGCCTGTTACAGTACAGCGTGTATATGCTGTTCATTTTCTAGGCCGAGTTGATATTGAAAACATGTTGCTAAGCCTTAGACTTGTCTTCTACTACATATAAGTCACTCCTGAGATAGATTGTAGGTAGGTCATAGGGCAGGGAGCTATGAGCTTTAAACATAAGACATGTTGTTTCATGTTTGATTGAGTTATATGTGCACTGTGGACCCATATGTCCAGTTATAGATCCATTCTCCTACCCATATTCAAACTTACAGACCTATTTGTAAAAGGATGGAGCCTCTAATACACCTAGTCACAAAGTGACAGAGGCACTTAAACATTCACTCGCACACACATACAGCTCTTATGTATCAAGCAGTAATAGAGTCAGTTGCACACATAGTTAAATACCCCAATACTCATTGATACAGCCAGAAAGCAATCCATCTGCCTCCTTGCATATAGACTGAGAGTCCCTTAGAGTAACTAATTGACACAGAGATATATTAATATACTTACTTACATATCGAATGGCACATCCTCAAAGGTACTGAGACACTCATTTAGGTATGTACTGAAGAACTGACACTAACAAATCATCCATCCAGACAAGTAGGCCTTTGAACATGTCTCAGGCCTGCTACAGTAGAGCGTGTATATGCAGTTTTACTGGTAAGTCAACTTGACATTCAAACACGTTGCTAAGCCTTAAACTGCTCTTGTACTACATATAAAATACTCCTCAGATAGGCTATAGGTAAGCTATAGGGCAAGGAGCTATGAGCTAAAAAGATAAGACATGTTCTTTGAGCTTTCATTGAGTTACATGTGCAGTTAGAGATCCATGTGTGCAGTTATACACCCAGTCTTTTACCCATACTAGAAATGACACAGCCCGACAGAGGGAGTTAGATATTCACTCATGCATTCACAGAGTACTTATATATGCAATAGTACCAGAGCTAATTGCATACACAGTTAGATACCCTAACACTAACTAAGACAACTACTACACTATTCATGCAACCACTTGCATATAGATTTACATACCTACCGAGTTACTAAGAGAGCCACTCTTACACTGACATTCTCATTTACAGAAACACTCACACACGCATACAGGACCTGATACAGTCACTCAGATTTGTACTCAAGCGCTGAGACAAGCAACTCACCCTTCCAGACAAGTAGCTGTTAACATGTCTGTGAGGCCTGCTAGTCGACTTGGCATTTAAAAGACTCTGTCAGCTCTTAAAGTACTCTTCTACTACATATAAGTGACTAATAACATAGGCCATAGGCATTTATATGGGAAATTAAATGGTCAAACTATATCATTTTATAATACAAAATAAAAAGCTAAATATATGTTTTTTGTTTGCAGAGTTCTTCTTCTACTTAACAACAGATCATTAAAATGCCAAATAAAACACAAAGAAGAGAGTAACAGAGGAAAGGATACTATCTCCTTACAACAGAGAGACAAGGGACATAATGTGGACTGAGTTTAAAGAGAAAAGAACTGCTGGTGAGAAAACTAAGAAGTTACTTAAAATAGTTTTTGGAAAACTACATAGTGAGCAAAATCAAAATAATAAAATGGAAAGTCTCAAATCAGCTAAAAATGGGGAAAAAGCTATGTTAAATCAAAGCTAATAAAAATCATATAAGAAAGGATATAGGTGGAGCAGAGGCAGCTTAAAGAAATTAGAGCGAGAATGTTCCATAGTAGGTTAAGTCAGAATCTCATACGTACTGTCAAACAGTATAAAATCAGAAGAGAAGCAGTGAAACAAAAGGAACTTGTTGAGGCTGTAGTTGATAAGGCATTTGCCTGAAGAGGAAGCTATTATTTTGATCCGGAGCAAAATGAGAACACTGAACAAAATAGAATTGACTATGAGGAAAAGAAGCCAAAAGAAAAGACTTGTGAATAGAACTGATTTTTGCAAGTTTTCAGTAGCGAATGGAAGCATACTTCCAGTACTGATCCTTTCTTTAATGAAGAAAACGACTTTCAAGAGAACATATTAGTGCATGCTGTTGAAACAACTGGTCGAAGTTATGAGATGAAGGATGGTACTCTCATTCCAAAAGAAGAGAGGGTTCCTAGGAATGTTGAGGAAGTGATAGCTGAAGAGGTACATGGAAGACGTAGACAGCCCCCTGTATATAAATGGAACTGTAGTAGTATTTGCAGTGCTCTTCAGAAATCAATTGATATACTGAGAAATTTGCTACCTATTTTTCCATGCAAACGTCTGAAACTGAAAATTGCAATTTTGTGTAGATTAGATCCATGCAATGTAATGAAGTATACAAATTTACTGGGACATTCACTAGCATGTCTGTCAAAGAAAGTGTGCCAAAGCAGCTTTCATCACTTCAGAATGTTAGCTGTGCACCACTCTAAAATGTAGTTAGGAGGCTTTACTATGTCAAAGGGCCTGATTCTGATGTCGGTGGGACCACCACCGGCAGGCTGTCGCTGGCAGTCCCACCGACATCCAGCATAGGGGTCTGACCTCCGCATTAAGATGCTGTCGGTCACACCACAGCGGGCGGAGGCACTGACCGACGCCTCTGACAAACTCAAGGAGCCCTTTGGAGTATTGATCCAACCGTAATCTCTACAATGGGGGTGGTGCCTGCAGAGGCACCGCCATCGGGATTACGACAGCCCTTTCTGACTGCCATTTCATGACGGTCTGACTGCTATGAAAATGAGCCTGGAATGGTACTTTAGGGCCCCTAGCAGGGCCCCCATCCCCGGTGGGCCTCCACTATGGGCCAACATGTGCCCCCAAACACCCATGCAACATGGGCCAGGCACCACATGGTGCCTGGCCCATGGTGCATCGATGTTTGCAAAATGCCTTTTACCATTGCAGCTTGTGCTGCAGCCCTTTTC
This sequence comes from Triturus cristatus, assembly GCF_964204655.1. Classification (NCBI taxonomy): domain Eukaryota; kingdom Metazoa; phylum Chordata; class Amphibia; order Caudata; family Salamandridae; genus Triturus; species Triturus cristatus. The sequence goes on along the minus strand of NC_140587.1, from coordinate 942,207,875 downwards.
TGGGCCGCAGCACAAGCAGCATTGGTAAAATTAATTTTCACGACCGCCTCCTCAGTGGTCGCATTGTAATCAGGCAGGTGGAACTGCCGACATATAGTCGGTCCGACACCTGCCCGAAACAATGGATGGTTGATTGATCATCCGACCCCCATCGTAATCAGGCACAAAGCTCCTGCTCTCTGTTGAGGAGAAATGAATAGAGCTCTTTTGCATGCTACAGTAGCAGAGGTAGAAAATGTTTGTGAAGATGTTCTATTTAGTCTCTATGGTCCTGTATAAGTGTGCAAAGAAAATGAGGATTTGGTATGTACAGGTGTAAAGGAACAGGGCACAGGTATTAGTATTGATAAATTCACAGAAGAGATTAGGAAGTTTAACACAGAGAAACCAAACTCTGTTTGTATTTGTTATCGATGCACGCACTACAAAAGCCAAACTCGCAATGTAGCTGTATTCTCAAAAACTGAACAGGAGAATAGAGATAAGTGGCAAGAATTTGCTGTTTAATTATTTGTAGAAGAACAGTTTGCATTGTCCATGCGACTAGTTATATATAAACACTGCTACGAGAAGTTAGAGAATAACAAAATTCCACCTAGAGCAGTATATAACAAGTTAGAATTAGTATCCATGCCACAAGAACTACAAGATTTAAACATTGATGAATCCATTCTCATGCAACGTGTACACCCATTTCAGGCTATAGTTCATATGGAGCCAAAGACTGGGAAGCTTCCGCCAACTGACTTTCAGAAAGGCCTTAAAGGAAGAGCTTTCTACTGACCTTTAGATTTTAAACAGAATATTGAAACTGTTGGTGTACACAGAGAGGATCATGAACATGTTGTCATTCTAGTAAATAGTGTACCTACGAAAAATACAAAAATCTGGCAAGAGTTAGTGGATGTTGGTAAAGTAGAAAAAAGCAACATTCTACCTGGAGCAAAATATTGTTTATTAAACAAATGTTGATGTTGTTCAAGATGCGACATATGTAGAGAGTGAAACATCATTATCAATTGGATAGCAGATTGAAAAAGTGGATAAATTCAGAAGAGATTTACAAACCCTACAGCATCCATCCTCTGTATTCTAAAGAAGTCATTGGTAGTGCTATTGATCGATTTCAAATGAAACAAGCAAAAGGCACTCCCAATGTGTCTGCTCTCCACAGCTGTTTCCCACTGGCGAAGGTGGCCACTTCGATGACTACCTGTACAGATAGCAGCAGCTAAATACGGGCAACCAGACTATGCTCAGAGGATCCAAGATTTCGACAGTGTATTCCCTACATATTCCTTCTTCTGTTTGAGAGAGATTTTTCTGGACATTCGTATGCTGTTAGACAAATGCTGAAGATAGGAAATATTCTTCAAAATCAGTGTGAAGAAATTACTTGACAAAATTCAAGAGAAGGACGAAAACTTGCTGTACAACTTGATTAACTTGATGGCGTTACAACGCGGCACCAATGAGTATTGGCATTGCTGTCATGGAAAACTGAGCTGTATGTTGAGAAATCTAGGTGTACCTGATACTCAATTGTGCTGAGTACGCCTGGGATGACGTACTTGATTTTTTGTGAGAAGCAAACTCAAACCTAAAGAACATCAGAGTGAAGACAGCAGGAAAACTTTGCTCCTTTAAACCTGCAGGTTCCAAGTCATGATGTATTTTATATGCAACAAAAGTAGTCCTTCTCGGTGAAGTTACTCATTTCTTTTGGTGCAAAGAGTTCCAAGCAAGAGGTGCTCCTTATCTGCACATGCTGTTATGGATAAAAGATGCACTGAAGATTGAAACAGACAGTGAAGAGTCTTCCTTGTCTTTCATAGAACAGTATGTCGCATGTGCCATCACAAACTTGGTGCTGAAAATAGCTTGAGACAAAAAGGTCTATGGTTTCAAACTCATAGATGTGGGAAGTACTGGCGTTGAAAACACAGATGCAAAGGAAAATTTTACACAAGATGCTGATTTGGATTTCCATGACCTGTGATTTCATAAGGAAGTGTGAACATCTTTATGTCTGCCATGAGACACACATTGACACGGAAATCACCAGAAAATACATACATCCTGAGAAGAACAGTGGCCTCCAAGTATATTAATGACTACAATCCTGTGATTCTGAAGATGTGGAATGCAAATATCGATCTACAATTTGTTGCAGACAGCTCTATCGCTGCTGCTTGGTACATCACTTCATACATTACAAAATCAGAGAAGACATAGATAAAGGAGGTGTGGGAGGAAATTTATGGAGTAAAGAGTCTATTTAAGAAACGGAAAAGCTTCAGCTTGAAAATGCTTTCCCATAGAGAGATTTGCTCCTATGAGTGCTGTGACCAGCTGAGCTGAGCCGGTTTGTTCTCAAAGTCAAGGGGAATTGTTTGGATAAGTCTAGGCCTAGCAAGTACACGAAATAGAGTGTTGATGTCTTTGCCAGAAATTCCGTATCTAGCAGAGTCTGACCCGGAAAGTACAGACATTGTGAAGACAAGTATGTTGGACGCGTGCTATCCAAGAAGGAGTCCACATCTAATACACAAATGCCTTTATGAAGTCCTTCAACATTACAGATACAAAAGGAATGTAACAGAAAAGCGAGAAGGAAAATTTGCTGTGTTTGGATGTGACAGCTATTTGGTGAGACATAGCAAAGGAAACCTAATTAACATCAGAAAACTGAGTTGCCAAACTGCAGACAGAAGAGAGTTTTCTATATGGCACTTCCGCAAAAGTAAAAGTCTTGGTGTGATGAATCAGAACTTCTTGGAGACTGCTACTGTTATGAAGACTCTTTCAATGCTGTAAAAGACAACAATCAGTGTTCAGTCTTTTCAAACTACTTGCAAACGTTGAAAGATGAGATTGAACAGGAAGAAACCAAAAGTAACTAAGGAGAGTTCACATAGCAGCCAAAGGCATCCAGCACTGAGACAAGGTCCACTTGGGCAACCAATTATTCAAAATGAAGCAGCCTTAGCCATGAGTGAGGTTGAGACTGCAATGCAACAAGCAAGGGTGGAAAGTGTCAATTTTGAACACTTAGTAGAGCAACTGAATGACAAACAGAAAGAAAATTATACTGTTGTAAAAGATAAAATAAAGCATGGATTTCTGCATGAGAAGAAAGAATGGGGATGATCTTCATTTAAGCCAATTCTACTATACATCAGTGGAACACTAGCACTTGGAAAAGCTTTTTAATTAAAGCTTTCATCGCTTATTTACAGAGGACTTCAGAATCAAATATATTGTGTGTAGTAACAGCACAAACTGGATTTGCTGCACACATTAAAGGAATTACTTTACACTGACTACTTATGCTACCTTTGAACATGACAATAAACCATAATACCAGAAGTTATCTGGTGAAACTTGTCATGAGGTGTCTAGAGAATTGAAGAAACTGAAGCTTTTAACCATCGATGAGGTGTGCATGGTTTTGAACCTAATGTTTGCCTTCGTACTCTTAGGAATGCTGCAGATTTTGAAACAAAATATGACTTGCTGTTTGGAGGAAAGCATTTTATTGTCTTTTGTGAGCAGCTGCAACTTGCCCCCAATAAAGACAGCCTGTTTCAAGACCATTCTCCATAATGAAACAAGAAATTATTTGGGAAGTATTGGCAATGTAAATATTTGGTTAAACTTTGAAATACAAGAAACTAATAAAGAATATGCGTCAAGCACTTGATGTGGACTATGGAGCTATCCTGAAGGACATTAGAGTTCGAGTTCTGACAAAGGAAAGAAAACGTGCTTTGGAAAGTCGATTTACCAAGAAACTTTTTTCATCTGACAACATTGCAACAGAACAAATGTAAAATTTCATTAAAGACAAATCCATAGTCTGTTGAATGCCTACACTTCAAGAGTGCTTCAACTTCAACAAACAATTACTAAAGCTGAAGAAAGAAGAATTTTTTGAAATTACAGTTATCAATAAAGTGGAAAATCAGGAAGTAACACTCCTACTAACTGAGAAACTACCTGCAAAGTTGTATTGCTTTGGAGAAGTCTGTGTCGATGAATGCATGAATAGAAAGGTGTTTATGCATGTGCAAAAAGTGTCGAGTAATTTTGCGTTGTAATTTAAAAGTGGAGGAAGAATTAGTAAACTGTGCTTTGAGCAAAGTCATTGATTTCATTAGTTTACCAAATAGGTTGAGTACTTAGCCATAAACTTTGATCAGATTGATGATGTATTGCACTTTTTTTTTTTTGTGAAGGACTTATATGTGTGACGGAAACATCTTCCAGTGTCTCGAGCATATGCTGTAACTATCCATAAATTGCAAGGTTTAGGTGTAGATGCAGATGTTTCTTAATATTGGAAGTACAGTATTTAAAGAAGGTATGTTGTATGTAGAATTATCCTGAGATAGAACTTTTTCCAGTTTGTTTTTTGTTTTTGTTGAATTTGAGGATAAGTAAGTGAGTGCTGATGCAAGCTGTATAAGAGAGTACAATTGGTTAAGATGTCTATGCACTCTTTATTTACGTCAGTACCCTATTTATGAGAAACGGGTAATATGTCCAAAATTGAAGCTTACAAAAGAGTCAACAGATGTTCAAGAAAAGAAAGAAAACCACAACCTACAAGGCGTTAAGAAGAAAAACTGGAAAATTAGGGAGATATTGTAGGATACCAGTTGGAAAGCAGTTCAGGTGTCAATTGTTGTTCTCAATGTATTGTTTAATTTACCACATCTTGTACACCAAATTGAACAAAAACAAGATAAGAGATTGTGTTCTGCACTGTATCATCTGCTCCAACGTTTACTCAGTGACAAATCTGTAAGACCTTCTGCTTCAGGAATTGTTGGAAGGCGGACCCCGAGGAGTCGGCGAGACCACCAAGGGGGGCCCTCACACTGTACGAAGTAGCCGAGCGCTGCCGAGAAGTCTCCTGAGAGATCCTTCTCCTATCACGTACTAGCACAGTAACACCACCACACAGGACTCAAGGAGGTTGTCTCACGACAAGCAATTCTTTATCAGCAATAAAAAGGTTACGAGGTCAATATTTACACGAAGGGATCGAGGGATCCACCAAAAGTCTCAGTGTCTCTTTGGAAGGGTAAGGGTAGCGGGACAGTCTTTGGCAGAGGTGCGGTACGAGGGTACCTGGGGCCCAGTTCTTATCCTCAAGCTGGAGGACCTCCGGATCTCGGAGGGGTCGAGCCGCGACGGCGTCAGCAGGGCTCCGGCGTACAGTTCGTGGAGAGCCGCGATCCAATCAGCAGGGCTCTCAAGATGGTTTCTGCTCAGCTCGAGCCGCGACGTCGTCAGCAGGGCTCCGAGGGAGGTTTCAGCGAGGTTGGGCCGCGACAGCGTCAGCAGGGCTCCGATGTTCCAGGTGGCTTCAAAGTGTTCACAAGAAGGAGCCGCGACGCAGTCAGCAGGGCTCGTGATGGTTCCGACAAGAGTTCTTCTCCGTAGGGTCAGCCGCGATTCAATCAGCAGGGCTCTCGACTCCGGGATACAACTGCCGATCTGTGGCGGGGTCGCCCCAGATATAGGTCTGGAGCCCTTTGATGTCCGGACCCAGGCGCCCGGGGGGGGGGCGGAGAGGCCGGGTGGAGGTGGCCAGACGCCCAGCAGGACAGGCGCCAGGCCCAAGAGAGTTGCAGGGCGATCACACCTAGAGAGGGGAGGACAGTCGGGGGTCTCATCGATACTGTCCTCCGCCGGGGGCGATGAATGGTTCCTGCGGCACCCCCTGGCCAGTTCGTGGTGCCTCGATGTCGGGGCTTCGCTGGGGTCGAGGCCGGGTTGCGCGGGGTCGCGCTGGCTGGTGCACAGAGTCACGTGGATGCCAACAAGATGGCGGAGCCACGAGGGGTATGCGGCCTCGTGCAGCTCTGGATGAAGGGCCTCGGTGCAGTTCAGAAGGGTGGCCCGTGAAGGCCGGGGCGGGGAACGGGCACAATCCATGGGGTTAAGGACCACGCCACGAGGCCGGGTCCAACAGGCGTCCCCCCCAGCCGAAGGCATGGAGAGTCACCCATCTCCTTGGGGATTCTCCTCGTCAAGGCGGAAGAAGCGGGACAGGCCGTCGGCGTTGGCGTGGTCATTGCCGGGCCGGTGTTCAACGTCAAAGTCCATCCCTTGTAGCGAGATGGACCACCGCAGCAGCTTGGGGTTCTCGCCCCGCATTTGCATTAACCACCGCAGGGGCCGGTGGTCGGTCTGGACCCGGAAGTGGGTACCAAAGAGGTAGGGCCGGAGCTTCTTGAGGGCCCACACTACAGCGAAGGCCTCCCGCTCAATGGTGCTCCATCGTTGCTCTCGGGGCAGTAGCCGTCGGCTGATGAAGGCCACTGGTCGGTCGAGCCCCTTTTCACCGGCTTGGGACAGGACGGCCCCGATCCCATACTCGGAGGCGTCCGTCTGCACCACGAACTCCTTATTGTAGTCAGGGGCCTGCAGCACCGGGGCAGTACACATTGCGGTCTTTAGGGTGTCGAAGGCTGCTTGGCAGCGGGGTGTCCAGTGCACCTTCTTGGGCTGCTTTTTGGACGTCAGCTCTGTGAGGGGGCCAACAATGCTCCCATAGTCCCGGATAAACCGCCGGTAGTATCCGGTGAGACCCAGGAAGGCCCGGACAGCGGTCTGGGTAGTGGGGGGTTCCCAGGCCTGGATGGCATCTATTTTCGGCTGGAGAGGGGCCACCTGCCCGCTCCCCACTTGATGGCCCAGGTAGGTCACGGATCCGTGGCCGATCTGGCATTTGCTGGCCTTGATTGTGAGCCCGGCCCGCTGGAGGGCGGCCAGGACGGTTTAATGTGAAGGAGGTGCTCTGCCCAGTGGTTGCTGTACACGGCAATGTCATCTAGGTAGGCCGCGCTGAAGGCCTCAAGCCCGGCCAAAACCTTGTTCACCAGTCTTTGGAAAGTGGCCGGGGCGTTCTTCATTCCGAAGGGCATCACCCGAAAGTGGTAATGCCCATCCGGGGTCGAAAAGGCGGATCTTTCTTGGGCGCCGGGGGTGAGCTGGATTTGCCAGTACCCGGCGGTGAGGTCCAGCGTGCTCAAGTAGCGAGCGGCCCCTAGGCGGTCGATGAGTTCGTCGGCCCGGGGTATAGGGTGGGCGTCCGTCTTGGTCACTGCATTCAGGGCTCGGTAGTCCACGCAGAATCGTAACTCTGGGGGGTGGCCGGGAGCTGCGGCCTTTGGCACCAGGACGACAGGGCTGGCCCACGGGCTGTCGGAGGGTTCGATGACCCCCAGGGCCAGCATCTTCGTTACTTCGGCCTGGATGCAGGCCCGCACTCGGTCGGGTACCCGGTAGGCTCTGTGTCGCACGGGGGGGCTCTCCCCGGTGTCGACGTCGTGGACGCACCAGTGGGTCACCCCCGGGGTGAGGGAGAAGAGGGCTGCGTAGTCCCGCAGCAGTTGCTGGCAGTCGTTGCGCTGTTCCGGAGTCAGGGAAGAGGCGAGTTGGACACCTTCGATCGATCCATCATGGACGTTGGACTGCAAGAGGTCGGGCAGGGCCTCGGAGTCGTCCTCGCCCCCCTCGTCGGTCGCCAGTAGCAGGCTCAGTTTGGTCCGGGCAAAGTGGGGTTTTAGTCTGTTAGCATGTAGGACCCGGAGGGGGTTCCGGGGGGACTCCAGGTCGACCAGGTAGGTGACGGGACTTTTCTTCTCCACTACCTTGAAGGGCCCGGTCCACTTGTCCTGGAGGGCGCCGGGTTCAACCGGGGCCATGACCCATACTTTCTGACCTGGCTCGAATTCTATGGTAGAAGAGTTCCGATCGTACCACCGCTTCATGTCCTCCTGGCTGGCCTCGAGGTTGGCTTCGGCCATGGCTCGGAACTTGCGGGTCTGGTTTCGGAGGGTCAGGAGGTATCGGTAGACGTCAGGAGGGGCGCCTTGGGGCTTCCTCTCCCAGCCCTCCTTGACCAGGCTGAGCGGTCCGCGGACCGGGTGTCCATACAATAGTTCAAACGGGCTGAACCCCAGGGACTTCTGCGGGACCTCCCGATAGGCAAACAGGAGGCACGGCAGCAGGACATCCCATCTCCGCCTGAGGGGCTCTTCCAGGCCCTGGATCATTCCCTTCAATGTTCTGTTGAACCGCTCAACCAGTCCGTTCCCCTGAGGGTGATAGGGGGTCGTGAACTTGTATGTGACCCCGCACTGCTGCCACAGGGACCGCATGTATCTTGAAATAAAGTTTGTGCCTCTGTCGCTCACCACTTCGCGGGGAAACCCCACTCGGGAGAAGATCCCCATTAAGGCCCGGCCTACCACGGGGGCCGTTATAGTTCTTAGCGGGACCGCCTCCGGGTACCTGGTGGCGTGGTCCACGAGGACCAGGATGAAGCGGTGGCCCAGTGCAGTCTGGGGGTCCAGGGGCCCCACGATATCGATTCCGACCCGTTCGACCGGGGTGCTGACGGCTGGAAAGGGCTGGAGGGGGGCCTTGACCCGACCCCCCGTCTTCCCGCTGGCTTGGCAGGTCTGGCAGGACCGGCAGTGGTTGTCCACGTCTCTCCGCATCCGGGGCCAGTAGAAGTGGGTCACCAGACGGCTGTACGTTTTGTCTTGCCCCAAGTGTCCGGCGAGGGGCACATCATGTGCTAGGTTGAGCAGGAACTCCCGGAAGCGGAGGGGGACCACCAACACTCGGCTGGCCCCGAGTTCTGCCACTTTTTGCTCACTGTATAGCAGGCCCTCGGCCCAGTAGACCCAGTGGGTGCCGGTCTGGTCCCCGTTGGTTTGGGCGGATGCTTGTTGGCGGACCCCTTCGAGAGTGGGGCAGGACTGCTGCTCTTGTTGGAACTGCTCCCGGGTGGGGCCCCCTTCGTGTCGCCATTGTGTCAGCTCTGGTAGGGCGCACGGGGAAGCCATCTCTTCGGGGGAGGATTCACTAGGTCCAGGGTCGGTGTCCGCCTCCTCCTCGCTGCTGGCGGGAGGAGGTGCGAGCCCCTCGGGCTGGGCGGCCCCGGAGGCCGAGGATGAGCGGGGGGCCCGGGCGGTCATGGACCGGGTGATGGCGCAGGCCCAGTCAGATAGTCCCAGCATTCGGAGGTGCTCTCGTCGCTCTACTTGAGCCCAGGGGGAACTCTCCAAGTCGTTCCCCAGGAGGCAGTCGACAGGGGCGTCGTCGCGTACCGTCACCTTCAGCAGGCCCGTCACCCCTCCCCACTCGAAGGGGACCAGGGCCATCTGGCACAGGCTTTCACTGTTGTCGGCCGTCCGGACGGGGCACAGCACATTCGGTAGAATCTGTTCAGGGGTCACCAGGTGGCAGCGGACAGCGGTGACACTGGCGCCGGTGTCACGAAGGGCTTCGGCCCGTTGTCCATTGACCGTGACCTGCTGCCGGTACTTCTGGGTGTTGCTTGGGATGGGGGTGCAGGGTCCCATTTCTCGGCTACCCAGGCAGACCAGGGACATGGCTGCCGGTTCCCATTCAGTGGTCCCTCGGTCGAGGGTCTCCTCTTCCTCTTCTCCTTCTCCCAGGGCGGCGGCCGCCAGCTGTCGGGGCGGGGGCCCGCCGGCCCCGTTTCTTCGGTTCAGGGGGCAGACCGGATCGCTGGCATAGTGTCCGGTTTGTTGGCAGCCGTAGCACGTTACTGGTGGCCGTGGTCCGGGTCTGGCCGGGGGCGCCCCCCTTCGGGCTAGGTTCTGGGAGAGTTGTTGCTGCGGTGGCCCTCGAGGGGGGCTCCTGGGGGCCCCGGCGGGAGGGTCTCGGTTCCTGTTCGGCCCTCCCCCTCCACCGCGCTGGCGGGGGGGTCCGGTGGGGTTCCTCTGGTACTCCCCCATTGAGTTCCAGGGGACCCGGGAGTTGACCCATCGATCGGCCTCGACGGCGAGTTTTCGCGGGTCGGTCATTTTGCTGTCGAGGAGGTGCTGTCTCAGTTCCACGAAGCAATTGTTGGAGAGATGCTCCCACATGATGAGGTCAACCAGCTGCCCGTAGGTGGTTACTTTGCTCCCTTTGATCCACCCTTCTAGGGCCCGACTGAAAAAGTCCACATATTCCACCCATGTGGTACCCGGGATTTTCTTGCAGTCTCTGAACCGCTGGCGGTACATTTCCGCGGTTAGCCCGTAGCGGGTGAGCAGGGCCTCCTTCATGTGATCGTAGGAGGTCATCACCTCCTCCGGCAGCTGGAGCAGCGTGTCTCGACCCTCACTCAGGAACCGCCCCCACAGGCCCGCGCCCCAGTCTTTTCGGGGCACCCGATGAGAGGTCATGGCCACCTCGTAGGCCTTGAACCATTGTTGGATGTCGTCATTCTTGTAGTACTCCTTGACGACCTCTTTCGGGATATGTACCTTGGTCTCGGAGGGCGGTAGAGTGTCTCCAGTACTGGGGGTGTTGGTCCCTCCGTTCTTGGCCTTGATTTCGAGCTCCTTGAGACTGCGCTCGTGCTCAAGGGTCAGTTTCTTTTCCTCCAACTCCCAGTGTCGTCTCTTCTCCTCTATCTCCTCTTGAAGCCGTAGCTGCTCTAGGGCCAGTTTCTTTTCTGCCAGCTGGAGTTCGCCGTCCAGCCTCAGTCGTGCGAGCTCTATCTCGGGGTTCCGGACCTTCTCCCGCTCTCGTATTTCTTCTTCGGAGAGGCCGGTTTCTAGGCTCTTTCTTCCTCCGGTTGCCGGAGTCGGTGCGGTTGATGTGGTCTCAGTCAGGGGCAAGGGACCTTCTTCCTGGGAGGGGCCTGCCCCGGCCTCTAGCCATGACCTCAGAGCTTTCTGCATCTCCTCTTTGGTACCTAGGCCGGTGGTTGCAATGCCTTTGTCTTTGCAGAACTGTTTTAACTCTTTGTGCGTATATTCCTCCAGCCGTTCGGGCTGGAACTCCATTGTCGCGTTGTTTTCCTGGCTGCTCATGATACTGTTCGTTTGGATGGGTAGCTAGTGGGTACTGGCTGGTACGTACTGCGTTCGGCTCGGATCCCGTCGCTGGCCACCAAATGTTGGAAGGCGGACCCCGAGGAGTCGGCGAGACCACCAAGGGGGGCCCTCACACTGTACGAAGTAGCCGAGCGCTGCCGAGAAGTCTCCTGAGAGATCCTTCTCCTATCACGTACTAGCACAGTAACACCACCACACAGGACTCAAGGAGGTTGTCTCACGACAAGCAATTCTTTATCAGCAATAAAAAGGTTACAAGGTCAATATTTACACGAAGGGATCGAGGGATCCACCAAAAGTCTCAGTGTCTCTTTGGAAGGGTAAGGGTAGCGGGACAGTCTTTGGCAGAGGTGCGGTACGAGGGTACCTGGGGCCCAGTTCTTATCCTCAAGCTGGAGGACCTCCAGATCTCGGAGGGGTCGAGCCGCGACGGCGTCAGCAGGGCTCCGGCGTACAGTTCGTGGAGAGCCGCGATCCAATCAGCAGAGCTCTCAAGATGGTTTCTGCTCAGCTCGAGCCGCGACGTCGTCAGCAGGGCTCCGAGGGAGGTTTCAGCGAGGTTGGGCCGCGACAGCGTCAGCAGGGCTCCGATGTTCCAGGTGGCTTCAAAGTGTTCACAAGAAGGAGCCGCGACGCAGTCAGCAGGGCTCGTGATGGTTCCGACAAGAGTTCTTCTCCGTAGGGTCAGCCGCGATTCAATCAGCAGGACTCTCGACTCCGGGATACAACTGCCGATCTGTGGCGGGGTCGCCCCAGATGTAGGTCTGGAGCCCTTTGATGTCCGGACCCAGGCGCCCGGGGGGGGCGGAGAGGCCGGGTGGAGGTGGCCAGACGCCCAGCAGGACAGGCGCCAGGCCCAAGAGAGTTGCAGGGCGATCACACCTAGAGAGGGGAGGACAGTCGGGGGTCTCATCGATACTGTCCTCCGCCGGGGGCGATGAATGGTTCCTGCGGCACCCCCTGGCCAGTTCGTGGTGCCTCGAAGTCGGGGCTTCGCTGGGGTCGAGGCCGGGTTGCGCGGGGTCGCGCTGGCTGGTGCACAGAGTCACGTGGATGCCAACAAGATGGCGGAGCCACGAGGGGTATGCGGCCTCGTGCAGCTCTGGATGAAGGGCCTCGGTGCAGTTCAGAAGGGTGGCCCGTGAAGGCCGGGGCAGGGAACGGGCACAATCCATGGGGTTAAGGACCACGCCACGAGGCCGGGTCCAACAGGAATTCAAGACCGTTTAGATATATGTAGTGGATCATTAATATTTAGGCACAAGATTTAATTGATTGACTGAATAAGATGCACAAGAATTTATAATGGTCATGCTTGGAGTTTTAGAAGAAGAAGAAGTAGATATTGATTACTTATTTGGACTGAGTTACAAATGGAAACATGACTGTGAAGATTGTTCATTTACATCCACCACTCAGATAAATTCTGAGTTACTTCTGCGGATTGCAAAACTGTGCCTTTTGACAGATTGATTAAAAAACGCAGACCAAAATATATCCTGCCCAAATTGTAGAACAGATGTAATGTCTATGTTGCATCCACAGAGAACAGGGAAATACCTTATTTTAATGTTACAACAATGCAGAGCATACGGTTCTAAACTGAAAACTGACATTTCAAACTTCAAATTAACACAAATATCAATTTCTGGAAGAACTTATACTTCTATAGCTATCATTTTTCACAAAGGAGTCAGCATAACATCTGGACACTACACTGTATGTTTAAAGAGTGAAAGTGGATGGAGGAAGGGCAATGACCGCAACCTTAAATTTGAACAAAAACTGCCTTTCAAACTACCAAATTCTTGCCTCTTGTTTCTTCAACCAAAGATCTAAGGAGTTTTTTTGGATAAAAAGTAATCTACAGTGTTTCTTGTATGTAGATCATCAATGTTTTAGACATAATTCGGCCTATCAGGAGTGATGTCTTCAAAAACATCTCCAAAATTCAAGAGTCCTTTCACTTCCACAATGGAGTTATTATAGCATGTGGACATTGCACTCTCTAATTAAAGACTGAAACTGGATCGACACAATGGAATCATAGCAACCTTCAATTGATACCAAAACTACCTTTCAAACTACAAAACTGTCAGCTTTTCTTCCTTCAACCAAATTTCTTTGTACTATTTCTGAGGAAAAAAGTAATTTATTGTATTTCGTCTATGTGGATCATCTGCTTTTTAGACATCATTCGACATTCTAGGGGTGATGTTATCAAAAGGGTCTCCAAAATTCAAGTATGGTTTACATTTATTATTAGTAGTGTACCAGGGATAATAATAAAGGGAAAAGTATTACCATAGGTTTGTTTACATTAGTGTAGTAAGAGTGGAGAAAACAACTGTTTAACGAACTGTACTGTGTGCAATACATAGTGTCACCTATTTACAGGGATATATACTGTTCTGTGTTTTTTTTTTACAATTTGTATGATTGTTTTTTTCCCACTATTCAAGGATGAAGCTTCATATAGCACATTGTGTATGGTGTAAAAGTATGAAAGCTGAGAACAGTAAAAGAGGGTCAATGAATTGTTTTGCTATATTGTAATATACTGTTACAGCATGAACAATGTGTGCTGTTATGTTTGGGGAATTTTGTGAATCAAACACTAACTTTTCTTTGGAGTGATACGTGTGTTTAGATGTATCACAATACTTCTAATACCACACACATATTTATTTGACATAGACATGCAGAAGGGCCTCATGTATAAAGAGCAGTTGATATCCTTTCCCACCAGTTTCTTTCACCAGTTAGGGATGCTAGAAAACTACCATGCAATTGACTGCTACTTTCATGAGCTATGACAACTGATCCTAACTCACCCATACAGTTACATATGAACTAACCTATCCATACAGTCACTTACACACCCACTCAATCACCCATACATATACTCATAGAGCCACTTACTCACACATATAGCCACTCATACACCCTCTCACTCACTCTTAGAGGCCCTCATGCAGCCCTTTACTCACTCATTCATACAGGAACTTGTACACCAAGTTACTCACCCATACTGCCACAAACACACACTTACTCATATACCACTCATGCACCTTCTCACTCACCTATACCAGCCACTGACAGATGCACTCACTCACTGATATATGCACTCACTTACTCATGCAGTCACTCACACACCCTGTCACACACTCATACAATTACACCCATTCACTCAGTCACAAAGCCAGTCAGATACGCACTCTCTCACCCATACAGTCACTCACTCATGCACCCACTCACTCACACAATCACTCATTCATACATTGAGCTGCTCCTACACCCTCTCACTTACCCAGGCAGCCACTCATGTACCCTCTCACTCACCCATATAGCCACTCCTACACCTACTCACTCACCCATACACACATTCATGCACCCTATCACTCACACTTAATACCACTCACATACCCTGTTACTAACCAATACAGCCACTCACACACCAACTCAATCACCCATACAGCCACTCATGCATCCACTCACTCACCCATACAGCCACTTACATAGCCACTCATTCACCCATAAAAACCCATACAGCCACTCATGCACCCTCTCACTCACCCATAATCTTACTGGTGCAGTCACTCACTCACCCATACAACCATTCATACATGCACACAGCCATCCATACAGACACTCACATACCCACTCAGCTACCAATATAGGCAGCCACGCACCCTTTCACTCACCCTTGCATGTACTCACACATACACTTACTCACTCACTCACTCACTCACTCTCCCATACACCTAGTCATTCACCCACTCACTCACTCATACAACCTCCCACACGCCAACTCAATCACCCATACAGCCACTCATGCATCCACTCACTCACCCATACAGCCACTTACATAGCCACTCATTCACCCATAAAACCCCATACAGCCACTCATGCACCCTCTCACTCACCCATAATGCTACTGATGCAGTCACTCACTCACCCATACAACCATTCATACATGCACACAGCCATCCATACAGACACTCACACACCCACTCAGCTACCCATATAGGCAGCCACACACCCTTTCACTCACCCTTGCATGTACTCACACATACACTTACTCACCAATGCAGCCTCTCATATATACACTAACCCATATACCCACTCACACACTCACTCACTCACTTATACAGCCATTCACAGATTCACTCAGTAACTTATACAGGTACTCACACACATTCACTCACCCATACAACCACTCATACATGCACTCAGCCACCCATACAGGCACTTACATACCAACTCAGCCACCTATGCAGGCAGTCTCATGCTCTTTCACTCACCCATACAGGTACTCACACACCCACTCACTCACTGATACAGACACTCTCACAGACACACCCTCATACATATAGATATTCACACATCCACTCACTCACAGACACAGACACTTACAGACACAGTCACTCACTGATACAGGCACTCATATGTGCTTTCACTCACCCATAAATCCACTCATGTACCTTGTCACTCACTCATACAACCACTAACATACCCACTCACCCATTCATACAGCCACTCAGATACCCACGTATTCCATGATACAATAACTCATGTACCCATTCACTCACTCATACAGCCACTCACACAGCCACTCACACATCTACTCATTCACACATTGAGATACTCATATATCCATTCACTCACCCATGCAGTCACTCATGCACCCTCTCACTCACCCATATAGCCACTCATGCACCCCTTCACTCACTCATACAGCCATTTAGAAACCCAATCATTCCCCTACACAGCCAGTCACTCACTCACTCAGTCACCCATACAGGCACTCACACATGCACTCACCCATGTTGCCACTCATATAGCCACTCACTCACCCATACAGATAGTCGCACACCCTCTCACTCACTCAAACAACCACTCACACACCCACTCATATACCCACTCATTCACCCATTCAGCCCCCCACATATCCATTCACTCAACCATACAGCCTCTCATGCACCCTCTCACTCACTCATACAACCACTCACATACTCATACAACCACTCATACACATATTCAGCCACCCATACACATACTCAGATACTCACTTACTTACTCATATAGATACTAACACATATACTCTTTCACCTATGCAAACACTGACACAACCACTCATTCACCCATTCAAACACTCATATACCCACTCACTAACCAATACACCTACTGACACATCCAGTGATAGACTTACTCATCCACTCTCACACTCACCTATACATCTCCTCACATACCCACCCACTCACTCACTCATACAACCGCTGCCACACCCACTCAGTCACCCATACAGACACTCAGAAGTGCATTCACTCTCCCATACACCTAGTCATTAACCCTCTCACTCACTCATACAGCCTCTCACACACCCACTCACTTGCCCATAGAGACACTCACACACTCACTCAGTAATCCATACATATACTCAGACATCCACTCACTCATCCACACATCTAGGTATGCACCTTCTCGCTCCCTCATACTACCACTCACACATCCACTTAGTCATACATACCAATACTCAGACACCCACTCACCTACTCATACTAAGACATGCACCCATTCAACTATACAGTCACTGGCACAACCACATATTCACCTGCACAACCACATATTCACCTGCACAACTCCTCACACACTCAACCACATAGCCACTCATATACCCACTCACTCATCCATAAAGTCATTCATGTACCCTTTTATTTACTCATACAGCCACTCATACACCCACTCACTCCCCAGTACAGCCACTTACATAGCCACTCACCCGCTCATACAACTACTCACACACTCACACATACAGCCACTCATGCACCCACTCAGTGACCCATACAGATACTCAAACACCCACTTGTTTACTCATACAGTTACTAACACATGCACTCATTCAGCTATACAGTCACTGACACAACCACTTACTCACTCATGGAGCCACTCACACACCCAGTCAAACAACCATAAAGACACTTACACATCCACCCACACATCAGTACACCCACTTACAAATGCATGCACTCACCCATTCAGACACTCACACAGACTTGCTTCGCATCCCCAGAGCGAACCTGGAAATGTGTCGGCACGGTGCGCATTGGCATCGCGACTCCCTCAAAAGTATTAAAACGACCTTTAAAATGGTTTTCCACTATAATTGCAGTGCTTGTATCACTTCATTAATAATCCACTTACCTTAAACTTAACATTTAAGGCGTCTATATATCTGTTTCAGTTATGTCAAAACCACACCGAATTCGCGACTCCACCTTGATGGGTAGCAACGGGTGCACGACTCCTAAATAAAAAAAAATATATATATTAATATAAGCAATATATTACTGTACACACCGCACAACCACAGCACAAAACCTCACATGCAGCGGTCTTCCTGCCTTATACCAGGATAATGGGCAGCTTACCAAAGGTTCCCAAACGCTTTCCCCACTGATTTTCCTGATGTGTTCCTGATGATAATAAATAGGAAGACATCTCCACCAAACAAAAATGCAGATAATTTGTATGGCTAAGAGGAGGTTCCCTTGTTTGGTGGAGATTTACCTGATTGTAGTCTTGTTGTCCTCTCTGTAGAAGGATTCATGTTTTCACAGAATTCTGCAGAAAGAGGCCCATGGAACATTCACATTGCCAAATGCACACAACATCCCTTCAGACATTTCCTTGCGGTTCAATACACAGCTATAGTGTAAAATACACACTGGACACTTACCCAACTAGGTACCACTTACTGACCAGTAGAAAGAACTTGAGTTGGGTAGACATTTTTTGCAAAAGTGTGGACTCTTGTTCAATAAACAGGCAGGTGAGCTTCCATCCTGGGCCTGATGCACATTTTACAGAAATTAGACCTCAACAGCAAGCACTTACAAATGTAAACATAGCACATGCCCCAGTTAAAGCTTTAATTCTGTAGAGGACAAATAATTCTAACTCCTGGGCTTGGCGAAGGCAAGGCAAGTGTGTTTTCTTGACAATTCCATATTAAAAACTATCCAAAATCCTTTGTGGAGGGGAATGCATTATAGATCTATTGGAGCGCAATCTGTAGTGACTGTGATGAGTGAGTTCTTTCTTGCCCTCTCCTGGTTAGAGCAGAGTCCATGGTTCTCTCTTTAAATTACTGGGAGTATGCAAATGTGCAAATCACTTGGAAGCTCCTCCCGTCTGGCCCTGGCCTGTCCACCTTAGTAATATGCAAATGGATTCCTGTAATTTTGCCAATAAGATGTGTAACTTACCAAAAGGGCCCCCAGTGATTTTTCCACTGATTTTGGTGATGCATTGTGATGCTGAGCAATATGAGGACATCTCCAGCAAACAACGATGCACTTACTCAACATAGTTAACAGGAAAGACTCCTCTTAATACTGTCATCATCTTTTCTATAAGAACATTCATCTTATCACAAATTTCTGGACAGAGATGCACGAGGAACAATCACATTGCAACACTGGTGACATTTCTTCATGCTGCATTACGCAGTTGTAGTGTAGACTACATACTAGATATTTTACCAAGGAGGTACCACATTGGGCCTTATTAAGATAATGACTGGAAGTCAATCCGAGAGCTCATTGATGGCGGTCCACCCAACATCCGAGGCATCAGTCCGACTGCCATGTTATGATGCAGGAGGTCCAACCAATGACAGCGGGGGGAATAATTTCCGCCTCCGACAGGCTCAAGGAGTCCATCGGGCAAAGGGCTGATCGAAGTCCTTAAAATGGTGGTGGTGGCTAGTCAGGCACCACTGTGGGGATAACAATGCATGCTTTTGACAGACTTTTCATGTCGGTTCTTACGTCATGAAAAGGACAGTGGAAAGGGTCTTTTGAGGTCCCTAGCAGTACCCTTGCCCCCGTGGCCCTCAGCTATGCCCCCTAAACCTCCGTGCATCATTGTCAGGCATCCCATAATGCCTGCCACATGGTGTATGGATGTTTAAGAAGGGTATTTTTCCTATTGCAGCTTCTGTGCAGCCCGTAGCACAAGCCACAATAGGAAACATATACTTTCCGACTGCTGTGATGATGGTCACATCATAATTTTGGAAGCGTGACTGCCAACTCCTTGACGGTGGTCCAGTGTAGTGTAGTTCCTATTTCCCAAATAAGCTCTGCGCATTGGAATAATATACCCTATAGTTTTGGCATAAGACTGAGGTCAGTATGCCCCTATCGAGTATATGAAACTGTACCAGCTAACTCGGAGGCCACTAGAAACTCCTTGTAAACAAGAAGGGAGTAGTTTCGGGCAACCGCATAAACATGACAACATTGTTTCCCTTTAGAATTGGAACACTCTCAGAATCGTTCCACTCAGCTAATCTTGCATGCTTAGTTTCTTCAGAGTTGCACAGAAAGAATAGATGGGCGGTTCAATAATAGGATTTATTGAACAGTCTTGTTTCTCACGTAAGAGATATGAGCTGTTACAATCGTAAGACAGTATGCGAAATATATTATGTACAGCGTAAGCAGTAGGAAGAAATAATACTACGCTAGCATTGTCTTTTAGCTATTACACATATATTCATATACACAAATAACATAAGCAAAAAATGCGAGTACTCATGAGATGCTTCTCTAATTAGTTCTACCCCAGTGTACCAAACCTAAGTGTAGTACAAGGTAAGAAGTAGGTGATGTATTCTATAGGCGGTCTAATCAATAGATTGCTATAGTCTGGTATTCCAAGAGTCCCTCTAGGTTCTGGTCAGCTCCATACCTTGTGAATGAGAGAGGTAGGAATCTCTTTCCGGGTCTCGAACTCTAACACCCAGCGAAGGGAGTCAGAACACTGGAAGCTGGATTCTCTGCGAGCAGGGATGACAGTGTCTCTTGTCAGTGTGTCAGGCCGGGACACAGGCTCCTCTAAAGTTGAGGTCTCCTCCTACTTACTTGGGCAAGGGAAGGTATATTTATACCCGGTATGTGCCTTGGAATGTCAGCATTGACGTAAAGTCGGGCAGAGGAAGACGGCAGGAATGAACCCTTAAGGAATAGTGGTTCATGCATAATAAATGAGCTCTTGGAGAAATCAATAATCCTGTGCTAGGGGAACTCCCAAGAGCTTAAGGGTCTGGTTTCTAAGAACTCGTTGTGACGTTGGGGTGGACGGATGTAGGTGACCATGCCTGTATTTGGATAGCATGGCTAATACCTAAATAAGGACTGAGTTCCTATGCCTATATAAGGGTAATGCGAATTGTGCCTATATAAGGACATGTATCATGAAAACCTATATACAGAAACCTAAAGCGGAATACAACACCAGTTTCAGACACAATGCTGATCGGACACTCATCTGACCAGCATCATAATGAGCCCCTTAGTAATTAACCAGAAGAAAGTACTCCACTTGCGTAGATATTTTGTGCAAAACTGTGGACTCTTTTTTGATAAAGGGACAGCTGTTGGTCCGTTATGGCTCAGTCACAGACACAGCTGCTGAGAAACCCACAAAGAAATATAGACATCCACTCACACAGCCACTAACAGACTCACTCAGAAACTGATACATGCACTCACAGAGCCACTCAGACACTCACACATCCATTCACAGATCCACTCCTACACCCACTAACAGACCTACTCACACTCTCATACGTACTCATAGACCAACTCAGACACTCATGCGGCCTCTCATAGACACAGTCAGACACTCTAACACACACTGAAAAAAGCACCCAGGCACTTATGCACCCACACACAGACCATTCTCCAAAACAAGCAAAGGTTACAGGGATGTTATAATTAGGAAATAACACAAACAAACTGTAGGAGTTCACTAAAAAATGAAAGGTTGCAAAGTTTGTTATAGTGGCAAAATAAAACATTTCAAAACATAGAAATTCAGTTAAAAAAACTGATGGTTACAGGGACGTTACAGTTAGGAAATAAAAAATAAAAAAACTTAGAAATTCACCATAAGAAACAAAGGTTACAGGGACAATATCCTTATTGTTAGGAAATAGAATTTAAAAATCTTAGACATTCACTAAAAAAACAAAGGTTACAGGGACATTATAGTTAGACTCAGATTTCACTTGTAGAAAATCATCAAAAATCAGCAGTTATAATTACCTGAGCTGACTATAACTTACGCCCCTGCAATGCACTTCTATGACCTTACATATTACATCACTCATGATATGGTCAGTAACATCACTGATAACTTCTCAAATTACATCACTGATGAGATCAATGATAACATCTTCCACAGAATCACTTTCACACCCACTCACATCCCTATACAACCTCTCATACACCCAGTCACACACCCATGCAATGACTCATATACCCATTCACAGGCCCCTACAAGTACTCATTCATCCAAAGAGCCACTCACACATCCACTCACTCACTCAAACAGGCACTCACACAACCACTCACTCACCCATAAACCTATTCATACAACCAGTCACTCACCCATACAGCCACTAACACACACTCACTCACCCGTATAGCCACTCACCCACTCACTCACATAACCCCACACTCATATAACCACTCACTCACGCACCCACTCACACACCCACACAAGCACTTTTATACCCATGCATACATTCATAGAAGGACTCCCACATCCGCTCTCTCCCCCATACAGCCATGGAAACATGTGTAGCTTATTACATGGTTCAAAGCAAAACACCGAAAAAATAAACTCTCAAAACTAATCAGCCTCTGCAATGCAAGCATATCCTCCAATATTAGTGCCTCCCTGTAAAACAGTTTGATGCTATTAAACTCCTCACTGAATGACCCACAACAATTTATAGTCAAACAAATCAATCAGTTTACCAATTAAGCTTACCCAAACAAGGAAGAGGAGAAAATCAAAACCTAGACCTGATCAAAGGGTGTTGGGGGTTGTTGTATTTGCTCACACATTTGTACGAATTTGCATTTGGAAGATCATGATGAACTGAATAATAGCCTTGCTTTGCTGAAGGTGGCAAATAAGCTTTAAAGTGTGAAAAATCTGTTAAATTAACCTTCACAACTGCAAAAAAGCAGCTCCCTATCTTTCAACAAAGCGTGTGATTTTAATAGCTTGTGACGTGGTTTTCTTAAAGCTGAAAATCTGGTAGCTCAGTGGTGCAGAGGCCTGGAGCTCAGGGTGCTGCAACACCCATTTGTATAATAATGCTAGGGTTCAGAAGGTCAGTGAGCAATAAAGATGCATTTTGGTTTAATCTTATCACACTTGCTGTGTGTTCAAAGACAGAAGTCAAATGTCAGGTTATGTCTTCAGACAAATTGCTGCTTAGTCTGTTAATAAGCAGACTGGTGTTTACTTTTCTTTCTCTAACCAAGAAGTGAGAGGATTTTGTAAAGTAAACTATGTGACAATCTTGCTGGGATATAGGGAGTGTGAGAGGAAAGGCTGTAGGATGTCATTATTTCCAACACATTACAAAATATATATAACTGTAAATAAATTGTACAAATATTTCAAGACAATCAGCAGCTCGGAAAGTGCAAATGAAGCATAGTTGTTTTTAAATTCCAAAGTGTGACGGAAACAAAGATTTTAGTAGGATTAAGACACTTAACTTGGTGATGCGTAAATGATAAATGTTCACTGAATAGATTTGTGCACTATATAGTTTTATCAGTAAAAAAACACTATGGGGACGATTTCGATGTTGGGTGGAAATGTTTAGGCTCAACACCGACTGGACCAACCGACTTCTGGTCGGCTGTCCCGACTGCCTCATTAGAATGCGACAGAACACTGTTCGGTCTCATTCCTGAATTTCCCTAAAGGAGCATGCATTAGGGCCGTAAACCGGCTGTAATACATGGTATAGGGAAATTAGAGGTGCTGTTCATCCCTGCACCCTGTGACATGCACCTCAATGTATAAGGTATAGGCACCCCATGGCAGGCACCTAAAGGTATATAGGACAGGCACTATAGGTGCCCCCTCGGCCCCCAACCGGAGGCCCCACACCCAAGGGGGCCCTGCTGTGTGTGCTCCCAAACACGCTTTCCGACATGGTTTCCATGTTGGGCAGGCAGGCATGGAAACCATGTTGGAAGATGTGCATTGTAATACCAAGGACAAAAAAGGCCCGCCCTTTGGAATTACGGGCCGGCTCCGACTGGCCAATGAGCTCCAAGAGACGTTGTAAACCAGCCGGTATGACTGGCCGGTTTACTTTCCAACCACCAGCATCATAATGTGGCAGTCGGAAAGTAAACTGTGCGGCCCATTACGATGCAGCCATGAAGGCTCCGACTGCCGGGCAGACAAACAAATGACAAATTTAGTGGCCAATTCAATGGAAATGTGTTGTCTGTAAAGGACCGTGTGCTACCACACCATTCTTTAGTAATATATTTCTGACAGTGTGCTCCAAAATGTATTACTGGTTACATACCACACTCTTACCACTCACCTGTTCAATGGGCATGGTTCATTTGCGACTCTTGTTTTTTGTGTGGCACTTGGATTTTTCACAATCTCTATGACTTCAGTGATGTAACATTGATGGCAGCACCCCCACTCTGAAAATTGTTCCAGCACCATCGTAGTGGTGCAGCTGCACAATCGGTGTTAAGCAATTAATAAAGGACTTTTCACAGTGCATAGAACAAGGTACTCCACTTGCAAAGAGTTTATTTATATGGGCATTCTTTAAGGCGATTGTTTGTGGGCAGATTCACTGGAATTATACGATTCTGCAGCCATAACGTTTTCTGCATAATTAAAAATGTGCCACACTTGCCACATAATCCATCATTTACTGCATAATTTGCTCATATTAAGAAAAAAATGTTTCTAGAACAAACAAATCAAAAGTTACAAAAATTGTTACTATACCTGGCAGGTCTTTTGTTGCCGAGACACAGGCCAGCTACCAGGTGCAGATTACTGTGTTTGGGGTCAAACCGCTATTAATGAGGTGAAACCTCAATCCATAAAGTGTTAACATGTAAAAAATGGCAAAATATTGAAATAAAATTGCTTCAATATGAACGGTGCTATGCTGCATAATTTGCCTTTTCACACATGTTTGTCAACCCTGCGCATAATTTCAGTGACCATGGTTGTGGGACACATTCTGCAGGTCTAACGCCCTGTTTTCATGAGAGTTGTAGTATTATATAATTTACCAAGTTTTGCTGCCATCTCGCAGTAAATGTAACGTTCACTTCACTTCACTGTAGTTAGTAAAATCACGTTTTAATTTGTATGTTACCCACTTAGGAAATCACAGAATCGATTGGTGTAATGTTTATGCAGTGCTTGATTCCAGTTAGAGTAAACTGAAGCACTTTTATTCATGATAAGCAAATCTGGCATGTCCTCTATGAGGAAGAGTAGGCTGCAGCACCTTATCTCCCACTGCCATTGTTCCAGTACTTTCCACCGGGCTCACAGGAATGCCCATTATTTCCTGTCAGAATTCAGAGTTCCGGAAATGCTGGTGCTACTAATCTTTTCAGCAAAGACCTTTACTGGATCAGAAAGCAAGTATAATAGATGTTTGTATAATTAAAAATCATAAAAATTGTGGGGAAGAAGATAAACTTGTAAAATGTGTCTCGATTTTTGAAACTGTTTGGAACCTTTACAATTATTTTCTTTTGATGGGTGGTGAAAGCTTTATTTTATACATATAAAAAAAATATGAACACAGCAATTATGCTGCTGTCATGTGCATGGTCTCTGCCTGGAAAAAACGGTTCGTGATCGAATGTGCAGCCTGCACTGGGATCCAGATAGCAGTTATCTGTGCGTATAAACAATCAGAGCAGGGGTTATTGTTTCCACTGCACACAGACCCAGGTTTGTGTTAACAACAGGCCATTTCCTCTAACACCGAGCCCAGGCTGACGGCCATTCCTGTGCTTGAGTGAAGCTGTACTATTCGCGCCAATAAAGTAAACAGAGCCAGTTTAACTGGGCTGCCCGCGAGACCAATGCCACCAAAACAAACAGTGACGTTTCTGAAAGCTGCCGGGTTAGAGTGTTCATCTACAGACCGCCTGCAGCATGGGAACCTGTTGACACGCTTTGCGAGAATGCGCATTTCTGTACTTTACCTGAGGGAGCTGTAACAGGAACAAAAGAACTGACTGGAATATTTGACCTGCACAAGGGTGGATGCTGTAAAAGAAACTGTGTAAATCCAGGAGTGAGCGGCAATCCAGGAAAGATACTCCAGGGAAGCCTTCCTCAGGTGAGTTTGCCAAAATTCAGAGTGTGGTGCAGGGTGAAAGTGAGAGGGCGTGGTCAGTTAAGTTTGCAATTGAAATTGTACACAGTATTTGTGACGTTTGTGAATCCGTAGACATTATCGGAAAGCGTTCAACCCTTACAAATGTCATACCGAGCAGTTTCAGGTGTACTACTAACATGGCTGCCAAAAACTTAAAAGACAAGGGGGTTACAAACCATTCTGGAAGGAGCTGTACACCGAAAGATCCGTTGCCTTTTCAAGCGGCAAACAAAGGCGGTATGTAACGACGCACGCACGTGATGATATGAATACAGTTCCTTTAAATTGGAACTGGGACTTTTGTGAGCTAACTCCCCCTTTTTACACAAAATACACACTCGCTGTGCTTATGTTTATGTATGTCAGTCTTTTGGATTTCATTCGTTAACGTATCTTGAGAGCAGGTGCCAAAGAAGTTATATGAATCGACGTCCAGGTGTAGTACAAGTGTAGGCATATCAGGTAAAACTGGGATTTCCATACAGAGATTGCATAAAAAATGATTAACGTCTGGGCTGATGTATTAGTGACATTGTACTGTAATACTCCTAAATTGGTAAAGTAGTCTACCCAAAAAATGTAGTAAAATGTTCATAGATCTTATCGCCATGAAACCTCTCGCCTAGGTTTAGAATGTTGGAGAAATGAACCGCTTGAAGAAACGCTTTCATTGTATATTCAGACTAAATCAATAAAGTTGATTTGAGCTAGCCTATTCGGAATAAATATTGGTGCCCTGGAACCCAAATATATACGTGTGTGCGCGTGCGCCCAGAGGCGTTTTTCTGGCGCAGTTTAGCGCCCAGTCCTGTTTTATGCGCCTGCAGTGCATAAAGTTGATTAATTTAACCCCATTTCCTCCGAGTCAGTGCTTCATTTTCAGACAGCAAACCACTGCTCAGAATCAGAACGAGGCAAAAAGAATCAGAAAGAGGCAAACCTTGCTCACTCTTTCCGAGCTGTACTATCTGAGAAATATTTGGTGACATGTATCGCACTTCTTTATGCACTGCATGCGCACAAAGCAGGCGATCGGTTCACCACTGCTCTGACACAGAACCTCAAGATCGTGCCCCTAGACTGTTATCAGCTTCGTCTTCAAAACGTTTAGGCGTTATCCAACTGATATTCATTGATCTAATGTGCATTTTTATTGATGGTATGCATCACTTCATTTTACACTTTCTTAGTGATTATGCATGTAAACGTTTTTAGGCTCTGCTTTTCTTGAGGTTGAAAGACACATACACTGCAGTGCTCAAGTACACATTTTGGAAGCAGAAATTTAGATTAATCAATGGGATTGTTATGAAGCAGATGTTATGTAGATTATTAATCTGTGGAATTGTAATGTTTCTTGTAGGTCCCATAGCTGGTTGTCAGAAATATTAATGATTTTTTAAAACTAATTTTTATTGATAGAAAAGCAGACAAAATGCAGTATTAATCCGGAGTGTACATACAGGCAGTACTAGTGGGGCGAATCTGAATCAGTAAACCATTGGAGCAGAGTCACATGCCCCTCGCCTGTCTAGACGTCTGGGTGCCCGCGTCATAGTGTCGTTATCAAAAATAAATATTAAGCTAAATGTGGAGGAAGAAAACTCTACCCCCGAAACAACTGAAAACTGTCCGGGAGTGCCAGTGTTGGATTGTGATCAACAATCGGACCGGGCACACCCAAAAAAAGTGACCCACATTTGGTATTGCCTTTCCGCAAAACACTGCTTCAACAAAGTTTTATGAAAAAAAGGGGGTGGGCTGCATGTTTTATTAACTTCACTTGGATTAAAAAAAAATTGTTCACACTGCTGAACCACAAATGAATGCAAGTGAGACCACTTCTGCTCAGGCGCCCTGCCCCCGCTCAATCAGCATACATTAATGGGCGGGCCCAGCAAGAGAAAGAGAGTGACACCTCTTCCCATCTGCCTCTAGAAAGGCCACTCAGGCACCCACTGGGCCACTGGCACCATCCTAACAGCACAGACAGCCCCCAGGCTGCCCAAAAGAGCAGCCCACAGCTAGAACTCAGCTACCGTCCCTTCAGCCATTTCCCGAGTGCCCGCGTTACCCATCCGACCCTGGGTAGTGCTGTTGGAGGTATTACAGCCAAGGAAAGGGAAGGTAGGGAAGTGAGCCTGAGCAGAAGGGAAGGCGGGGACCAGCCTGTGGCCAAGCGGAGGGAGGGGCGAGGAGTCTTAGATGCCTGGTGGTCTATAAAGGGGAAGAAGGGTGCAGGCACTGGTGGTTATGCTGAAGTCGTCTCCTGTATGCCTAAGGGGACTGAGAGATGTCTCCAGCATGGGGTATTAAGTCACAGAGGATCAAGTCCCAGTGGTCTGTTGTAGGAAATTTTCATAGGCATCCGTACTAATCTCTGTGGAGAGCTGTGCTCTCTGTCCAGGCGCGCAACACCCATAGGACTCAAAGAGCTTCAGCCCCAAACCTCCCCCGTCTTGTGTGTCAGCCCGTGCTGAGACAGCTTCCCGGGCACACACAGACGGGTTTGGAACTGCTGTAGGCTGGCTGGTCTGGCGTCCGTTTTATGGAGCCTCTGCATCTCCACTCTGCCTATTATTGGAAGAATTAGCCACACTCCCCGAAATTTTTAGTAACGCCCCCGAAATTTGGCTCTAGTAGCACATCTGTCACTGTCTATGCCCGTTTGGTCACTTTCCCTCCCCCCCCTCAACCCTACATTGACGTGCCAGACTTCCACTGCATCGCTATTGCTCTCTTAGCCAATAGAAGTGCCAGGTCCGTGAAGCGAGTCGTGGCCTTCCCCGTCTTGGTTTGAGGGTATAAACCTACCTAGCAAGCACTGTTCAGCGACGGCCAATCGTTCCTTACCCGTGACTCTCGCTATGGTCCGAGTCCAGTGTCCCAGAAGTTTTGTAAGGGCCTGCAGGACCAAAGCATGTACTCACCCGCCAGTTCCGTTTTGCTTCTGGGACACTGGTACAGGACCTTTGGCAGTGGAGTAACAATGACACACACGGTGCAAAGGTCCCACTCCTGCACTGTGCACAGACAGCGTCTGAGAGCTCCAGGTTAGCTACGGAGCATGGGAAATACCTCCATGTACTGCGCAGGGGCCCCTCAAATTTCGTTACGCCAATGACCGTGGGATAGACGAGTAAGAAATATTAATTATGGTTAACAAAACAAAAACATGCCTGTTGACACTAGCTTGAAAACATTTTCTTCAGTCCTGTATGAAGTTGTGCTCGAGTTCCTATGAACCCATGAAATATACAGACAGGAGTGCAGGCAAGCACATCTGCAAATACTTTTACACAAGTTATGCCTTTTGTGAACAGGTCCATTTGCTTTCTAAAATATCCAAATTTTAGGTACCATATTTCAGCTTATTTAGATTTTTTGTCAATATTTACAATTCACAGAATACTCACTATTTAAATAATATTGTTCTATCCACGTGCGTACTTTTCAACGTCAAATTTAGTTAGCTTTCAAACAAGTCTTGATGTGGACTACAAGAATGTGATCACTGATTGTGTTTTAAGATACACCAATTTCATTTTTTTTAAATTTAAAACAGATTATAGTAAATATTCAGAGTCAATTTTTAAAAGTACTATCTTGTATATCACCAATCATTGTTGCTTCTATGTGCTGCCTTATTCAGATGGTGTTTTTTTTTGGTTTGACGTATTTGCCACTTTCACCATTCATAACAAACATACTGTATGCTAGATTATCTTTACGTGGCTTTGTTTTTGCGTCCTTCACTCTATGGCTTTTTTAAAATCTTGGGACAATCAGCTGTTGGTTTGTCACAACGTAATTCTCCTCTTGGATCAGCCTATTGGAGTATTGATGTCATTTTTTCCCATTGGCTGGTTAGGTCTCCCTTTCATCTACATTTGAATGCATAAATGACAAATCTACGGTCTGCGAGTGCTCCAACAACAACTGGGATCAAGTGCAGACAACAGCATCTAAAAATGAATGCTATATACAAGAAAGCAACTCTTTTTTCAGAAGCATCCATTTTTAGGTCGAGCCTGGGCAGCGCATGCGCTGCTCTGCGAGGCATGCTGTATTCAGGTATGGACTTGAAACTCCGCCCATTTTCTGCCCATCTTTTCAATTGGCTACTGTTACTGTCGTTTCTAAATGGTTGCTTTTGATTCATGAATAGGCTTAGCAGTCCCTCCTTAGTACCACCTTGTCTGCATTTGTAGCCTCCCATGAGGGCTGGACTTTTACTTGTGTTCTTACACAGTTTGTTTTATCTACAGTCTATGAGCACTATTTTATTTAATGAGCTTCCCCTATTGCAGGCACGAAGTGCTTTCCTGGAAGGGTGTTCGCTTTGCATCTGGGCACCGCGCTACGGTTTCAACACGGCACCCACATTTATATTTATATTACCAATAAGTCCAACTTGACAAACAAATGTTTTCTTTTGTAAAATCACCCCAAACCGCGCTTTCACTTTAATGGCTGCCGCACACCTTTCTTTAGACGAGCCGCATCTAAAGAAAGGGGCGTGGCTGCCATTAGATTGAAAGCGCGGCATGGGGTGCTTTAACAAAAAAATGACATTTGTTTATCAACTTGACAAACAAATGTATTTTGTTTGTAAAAGCGCCCCAGACCCCGCTTTCACTTTAATGGAGGCCGCGCACCTTTCTTTAGATGAACCTTGTCTCAAGAAAGGGGCGATGCTGCCATTAAAGTGAACAAGCGGCATGGGGCGTTTCTGCAATAGGTCTCGTATTTTCGAGAGTTTAAGCTATTGGCATTGTAAAAGACAATGCCTTTTATTTATGTGTTGTTTTTTAAAACATGAATGAAAGGCATTGTCATTTACAATACCAATAACTTAAACTCTCACAAATGCGAGACCTATTGCATTGCAAACGCTTGTCATACGATGCTATTGGTGTGCTCATTACCCAGTGCACAAGTAAGATTTGCCAATGTCAATAGTTTGCATTGGAAACGTCAAACATATTAGTTTTGCCAGTGCTTGTGTATGTAGTGTGCAAAGCTAAAGTTGTCTAGCTTATTAAATGTAATGCTGCAAAATGGACCCAAGAGCCTATAAAATGGCTAACATAATTAAATATGTTTTAGATTGTTTTATTATCCTGAGTAGGGCCTTTCTTGCACAGTGGCACGTTAGCATGTTAGTGTTATCTGTATGTTCCAAGGCTAAGAGTAATCAGGAAATTATTGTGGTTTAGTTTACACAGAGGTCTCAAAGCCGCCTTACTTTTTGAGTGTTATAAAGTAGTTGGCCAGTGTTTTCTGATTTTGTTTTCTGATAGCGTGAACGACTGTGGTATAGTATTCTTTGAAGAGTGTAGAGTAGTATGGAGCCTATTCTATTTTATACTAGGAGCTCTTGTGAGTTGTTACTGAACGAGAAATGTATTACTTGCCTACTGGCATTAGCTAAGGTTTTTGAAGATGTTATGGATCTTTCATAGGCACTTTTTCAGTCATTCTTTTTATTCACTCATTCGTTTTTAAGGACTGGCTGTTTATGGAGGTCTGGAGAATATAACAGTGCTCTATTTTGCCACAATCTATAAGATGGGCATGGTGGTTTACTGTTGTTTTTCTAGGAATGTTTTCAGTTTACTAAGTCTCATACAATATAGTTTTTGGCATTATCATTTGTCTACTTTTTGGTTCACACTTAAATCGTAAATTTCCATGCTAGCATGTTTCCTGTCTTGGTTAATGCTATGTGGTTGTTTGCAGGTGTTACAGAGCTTTAGTTGATATGATTCAGCGCCGGGACACCACTGTTGGTGGTAGCTGTGCGCTTTATAAATGGAATGAATCAGCTTGAAAATATATATTACCTGCTTTTGGGACAGTCATGTTCTGTGCATGGTGTACAGTTGTGTTCCCTACTCTAAGTGCCAAATTGTAAGTATCTGGTATCCCAGTTTTGATATTTTTGGCCCCAGCCTCACACTTATTGAGCTTGTGCATGCAGGCCTAGGCCTGCCGCTTGGTAAGAGTCCAATCATTGAACTTTCCTGAATGTCAAGGGGCGCCCCAAGCACAAGGCCACTGTTACAGCTTCAAGCATGTAGCTTGGTGGTGGCAGCATAGTGTGTGTTGTAGTGATCCTAGTGTGACCACACCTTTTTATCTGTGTGACCGGAACAGTAGCCTACTGGCTTACTCATGTAAAGTTCTGCTTCTACAGGTGACCCTGGATCCCTGCACTGATATCCCAAGTGCAAGTGTGCATTTATGTATCTGTGTGGTATGAATGTTAAGCATACTCTGTACGTCTGAGTGAACAAGAATGAAGGAGGACAGTTGGTTCCATTTTGTAAGCCTCTGGCCTGGTCATGCGCACTTGTTTGTTTTTTAAGCACTATCTGATGGTAGTTGCAGCTACAGTTCACTTTCCGTACTGGTTGATTTGCAGGTGGCCACGTAAGTGTGCAGTGCACAGATAGATGTCAGAGTCTGAGTTAGGCCAGGATGATGTCCTCCCAATTTTTCAAGGTGGTTTCAGGTCGAGGTAGACAATTAATATGGGTCAGACCAGTCTTACTCTTGATCCAGACTTTGAAGGAGTTAGAAGCTGCTGACAACTTGGTGGATACCAATTGTGGAGTTGCTGGTGATCCTGATGAAGGGTTTAATGTCATTAGCACATATAAGGAAGACAGTGGCTTATGTTAAAGTATATTGCTAAGGAGATGTGCATAAACCTGAATTACTAATGGAGTTAAAACTGAATGGCGTGTGGCCCTTCCAGGGTCTGAAATGGCAGTAATTGAGTTATTTGGGTAAAAAGGAAGAATTGCCATACTTGAAAGACTAAGGCCATGCCTGGGGGCATGTGATGTCTCAGTAAGGCTAAAATCTTGTAGGCAGAACATAGGAGTCAGCCATGCCACGCTCAGCAGTTTAGTTCAGCAAAACCAAGGGAGGAAGTTTCCCCTTATCAATGAGTGGAATCAGTTCCTTTGTTTTAAGTAGAGCAGGTTTCATTTCACTATTGCTTCTCGAATCCATGAGCCGTTTATAGGACCTCATTAATCTGCATGTGGGCTTGAAGTTTAAATGTTGCAGTTTGCCTAGCGTCTAGTAAGGAAGTGTGGTTAAGCACATAGCAACATTGTGGCACAAAGGCAGCAGTAGGCATCTTTGGTGTTGTGTTGTCATGCACATCTTTGTTACACATATTATATTTTTCCGCTCTATCTATCTACCGTCATGTCACATCACCATTTTTTCCCTTTATAGGTAAAAGAAATTGTATGATTAAAAATGAAAGATATTGCAGTTTGTTTAAAAAAATATCTGGAGCGAGAAACCACCTATTGACACCTGGCCAAATTCACTATGTCTTAATTGGGCACCTTGCCCCCAAATCATATACTCTTTCCTACAGCCCTGTTATTGACGATGTATCTGGTATATACCTGAGACGGCAGTGAGCAAATTACTGGTCTATTTAAAGGACAGTAGGAATGCACGGTACTCCCTTGCTAGCTCATATCTAAATTATGTGCAGAAGTCTTAGTGTAAGTGAGTATGGGAAGACCTAAAAACTATGCATAATGACATTTCTCGATTTGTGAAGTTTTGTTGTTGTTCCCTTTAAGATGCCAAAAACACCAAGAAACACCCATCCCACAGATATAGGTGCAAGCCGCCTCAAGCATAAGAGAGATCTGGGAATTGAAAAGGACCTGCCTGTAAAAACACTCACTGTGAGGAAAAAACATCTGCCCACAGATGAGGATAATGCTTCTGCTAGTAGGATAAAGGATAAGGCAATTGAAAATTGCAAGCCTAAATGCCAAGCTCTATTGTTGTGATGGAAAGTCCTCTTCGTGTATTCAGTGCTTTTTAGTTACAGGCCCTTGTCTTTGAAACTGATGTTTAATACATGGGGCATGAGACATATTTCCAGGCACTTATTTTAGATAGTCTTTCTGGTAAGCCCTGTGTCCAACTGCCTTCAATGGAGTTTGCTTGGAATGTGCAGATATTCAGAGTGAAATGCGGATCATTTGCTGTTTGAATTGCAGTTAGTGATCTATTTCACCTTTATGATGATGTATAACTTAATAATGGTAATTAGGATCTGAGGTCTATATTGTGGCCCAGATTTACTAACGCTTTGCGATGGGTTTGCATCCCTTTTGCAACCACCCATGGGTTTTGATGCAAATCCCTATCTACTAACATTCATAGACAGGGATTTTTACTAACTAACACCTTATCCTCCTTGAGGCAGGTGGAACGAGGAGAAATGTTTTCAAACTTTGCACGTGCGCTGTGCTGTGCCACACACAGCCAAAGTAGGAAAAGCATTAAAGGATAGTTTGTTTACTGGAAGGGTCCCCATCCAGTAGAAAGCCTGGGGCAGATCTACAAGGAAGTGCCGCAGCGTGGCACCGCAAGCCCTTTGGCTGCGCCACGCTGCAGCACTTCCAAAGCACAGGGATGGGACATATTTACAAGAATATGTCGCATCTCTGTGCTCCCCCTGCGCTGGCGCACAAACTGCAGCCATGCGCTGGCACCTTTGCACAATGTTGCAAGGATGCCTGCGTCGTTGAGAGATTGTTTTTGTGCAGGAAGGGACACCTTCCTGCACAAAAACTATCACTACAGGCATTTTCCTTTCAATGTGTGCTGCAGAATGCAGCACGCATTGAAAGAGGAAAACACAAGGAGAACTGAAAACCTTTCTCCCTGTTGCGCCTCGCTACGCCACCTCTAGGGTGGCAGGCATTCAGACGCATCTCCAGATTTACGATTTCTCTTAAATCTGGAGATGTGTCTTGTTCTATGGGTGTTACGTGTGAACACCCACAGCAACACCCATGGAACGCCCCTTAAACGCAAAGTGCTGCATGTGAAGGGGCCGTATTTACAAGGAGAGGAAACGTCACGCATGGTGACTTTTCCTCTCCTTGTAAATATGGAGCAGCCCCCTGCGCCACCAGTACGTCACGAAAAGTGAGGTACTGGTGGCGCAGGGGGCTTGTAAATCTGCCCCCCTGTGTTTTAGAGAATAAACACACCCTTGCACTATGGTGCAGGGATCTGTGATTCGGCACACGGCAGCAAAGGGTGCTCCATCCTAAGGGGAGAGGAAAAATGTGGCATATCCGCTGCATAGGAGGGCCTTTAGCCGTCACTCTGCTCATTTTCAAGCACACACTCGTGCTTGTGGCGGCATCCACCTTGCGGGAGCGAGCAGGGGCGTGCCACAAGCACGGGTGCAGTGCTTGAAAATGAGCAGACTGCTCTCCCAAGCGCGCCCGCCTCTCTCCTTGCCCATACGTCCCGGCCACACACTCGCTTCGCCCTCTCCGTCTCCTTTTTGCTCACGCTTCTTGTTTAAATCGTTAGCCACAAAGTGACCTTCAAAAGTGTTTTTGTTGCAATGTAAACTATGCCAGATAACTCACTTGACAGGTTCGCTCACCAGGTTATGCAAACATGCATGTCTAATGTGTGCCTAACCTAATAAACCTTTTCCCATTAGTAACTCTGATCTAGCATTCCTAAATCACAGGTATTTTGCTTGTAGTATATTTTTATCAGATTTCATCCAATCAAAATGCTGTTTTTTGTTTGTTTGTTTTTTCAACTGATGCTATTAATATCTCTATATGGCCTATTTACACAGAGATTTGAAGGCCTGTGTCAGGATTGGTATTGGGGGCGAGGTCTCTGAGCTAGTTAGAGTTAATAGAGGGGTTAGACAGGGCTGTGTCCTTGCTCCCCTCTTATTTATAATATATATCAACGGCCGTCACAAACACTTGGTTTCTTTAACTACCGATGTCCCGACCATAAAAGGTAATCATCTCCCCGCTCTGCTTTACGCAGATGATGCGGTCCTTCTGGGGCGCACCCCAAACGCTTTACGTATCTTAGTGAATGGCTTTGTTGCACATATGGATTCCCTAGGCTTGAAGACTAATTTTAAAAAGTCTTTTGTAATGTCTTGTGGCCCGAAGAGGCGTCATATTGGCAGTATAGTTGTGGGGGCTGAAAGATTGGGCTCTACTAGCAGTTTCCCGTATTTGGGTGTGGTCTTTGCTGCGAACAACTCCTGGAGTGGGCATATAGCCCACGCCAGGAGTAAGTTCTCAAAGTCCATTAATTCCATTTTGAGCCTCCCCCGTCCAAAATTAACCGGGGCATTGCCTGCTATCCTAAAAATATACAAAACTCAATGTGTCCCGGTTGCTACTTATGGTGCTGAGGTTTGGGGAACTGCTAGTTGTTCCGATTTAACTACCGAGGAACATAGATTTTGTGGGAAACTTCTCTGTGTTCCCATCACTTCCCCACATTTTATATGTCATAGGGAATTGGGGTTGCATTTTATAGGGGATTTTATTCGTGCACGTCCAGCCCTTTTTTGGCTGGCGATTTGGAAAAACCCTGCCACCATTTTGACTAGGGATATCATCGAGGATTGTCTACGCTGCGACAGGGGCCAGGCCATCCCCTGGTTATCAGGGGTGTCTAGCGTATTCCGCAGCGTGAACCTTGAAAATACCTTCCTAACACCAACTACCACTGTGCTCCCCACTAAATGTGAACTTAAAAAAGCACTCTATATGTTATTTGACGCTGAGAGGGTAGTAAGGGAGTCTTTGAAACCAAGTGTCCGTGGATACCTAGCCCGTAATCTTACAATTTATCCGACACCCCGTTATTTAACGCTCCTGTTGAGCCATTGGGAGTGTGGCCTTATATTTCGCCTTAGGGCAGGCACTATTAAATATGCACTTAGCTTTCCTTTATGGAATTTTAATGACCAATGTGTTGAGCCATGCCCTTGTGACTCTCAGAGTAGGCAAACAATTTTACATTTCTTATTTTTTTGTAAATTTTACATGAAGTATATTAAATGGTTTTTATCCCCGTATTTTAAAAAACTAAAACCCCTTAGCCTGGAACTTGCATTTTCAATGATTTTGTCCCTGGATGACGATGAACTTGTCTTTCGCGTGAGCTCTTTTCTAAAAACTGTGGTTCGTGCCCGGTTAACAATGTCCTAAAGTAATATGGTTTACTCCTCATGTGCAAAACAGGATTTTCGTTTAATTGTATGATTTTATAAATGTTTTGTCTTTCTTCTGTACTTTTATGGATTGTAATGATCCGAATAAAGTTTTCATTGATTTGATTTGATTGATATCTCTATCTGAGTTCTGATTTGTTGTGTTTCCTTAATGGGAGAATATGACTTAAACCACCAAACGAACCTCACCATTGTAGAGAAATGCACACATTGAAGTATGCTCTGAGGAAATGCTAAGTGTAAACTTCTGTTTCGTCTTGCTTGAGTGATTCAGTTCCAAGTGAATGGTATGGATGTTTGGGTGAGTGAGGGATGAATGTTATCGTCACCGGAACCTCTTGCAGTGCTCCCCCCAATCATGACGTTCATGGTGCAAACCACTCTAACGCCCCAAGATTACACATTGATGCAGAGCCACAAATGGGACTCCGCTCGAGGACATCAACGTTTGGCCCTGCGACACGATCTGCAATGTAGATCCAATTATTATGCACACTATAATGAGCGTCCGGTCCTTCCCAGGAAACAAATCCTATGGTTCGCCACCGCAGGGCAACGCTCGATCATGTCTATGCTACTTTTCCCATCACGAGGTGGACGGGCATTTGCCTTAAAAAGCGTCAGGCTACCGGCGGCCGGTGGAGCCCGCTGATTTAGGGTAAGGCTGGTTGAAATGTGTCTAGGATATACATGCAGATTGCGCTTGGTTGGAAGGAGGTTGCCTTGTAGTTTGGTCTATGTGGGATGCATTTAAAGGGGCAGTGAAATGGAAGAGGACCGAGGCATAGAACGATTCAGCGTTATATTCTTGTCCCTTGAATTGTTTTGGGATGTGAGTGTGGCCTGTGCGGGAAGCAAAGGGCCGATTTTGGAATTGGGGGAACCGGGTTCAATCCTCGGCGTCGGCTCAGCATCCTGTGATTCTGGGCAAATCACTTAATCTCCCCGTGCCTCCCAAATAATGAATGTGTTCTTGTAACTGGTACACATGTAAAACCCTCCAATACCTTAAAGCCCTCCAATACCTTCAGGTCGAGTTCTCTCTATATGAATCTGCAAAAAGAAAAAGAAAAAGAAGCAAAGTTGTTTATCGAGTTTATGGAAGGACGGATTTATTCTTGCCCTCCTACACCAGAGTAGACCAAAGTTTGTGTGACTCACAAGTCTAACAAGCATTGGCATAGCCAATAGGTCTCGCTTTTGGGACCTTATAAGTGTTTAGCCATGCAACAGTTGATGTTGTTGCACCAAGGATATTGTGCTGCATAACTAAATACTTATAAGGTCCCAAAAGCGAGACCTATTGGCTATGCCAATGCTTGTTTTTCTGGTGTCCAAGTTCAGCAGTAATAAGGGAATTGCAGCTGGACTTCAAGGTCCAGAATACATTAGGGTGTTAAGCAAAAGCACTGCCTCCTTGATGACACAATATCCATTCATTAACTAAGAGAACTAGAATGAAATGCAGACTATGGAGTGGGTGAACTGTGCTCAACTGTGCTCAACTACCTGGGGGCAGTGTAAGATTTCTGAGTTAGCAGAGGGTACTGTGTAAGAACAGCTTGCAAATGAGTGTACCGCACAAGGTCACAACAGAGCAGACCATTCAATGCTCACAAGCAGATAAACCAAAGTATGTGAGAGACACAAAAAGCATACAGCGTGCAATGCTCTCAGAAATGAGAATCGCCCTCTTTGCTGTGTAGAGTTTCTGTTTCTTACACAGAAGCCGAAGGCATGTGCGGCACAAGAATTGCAAAGTTCACCTACAGGACTGAGCTCTTTGGGAGAAAATAACCTCTTTGTGGACTGTAACTGCGAGTAAGACCGCAGAGATGCACTAAGTAATGGTCGTTAATAGCGAATTGCCGAAATGAAGCACCTCTGGTCTATATAGGCGAGTAACCCAATGTAATAACCTCTCGATAAAAGCATGCACCACCCCTCACCTGTCCGGTGCGCTACCCCTGCTCAAATCATGCATCTTTGTTTTCCTACTGACGCTCAATCCATACAACAAGCCTGAAGTCTCTTGTTTGCAACGGACTGTCATAAAAGAGAGCCCTACAGGTCGCAAACAATCCTAACAAAGGAGAGGTATGGTTCGCTGAATAGAACTAGAAGAAGACTGCACCATTTGCTTTCATGTGTTTGTCGACAGAGTCCTTGCTTCAAAGAACTGTATAAAAGGGTCACATCGTATGTATGTGTGCACTTATTTACGCGTATGCATAATTGCATTTTTTTTTAAAGTGAAAGTAACAAGCGCAGAAGATCACCCACCTTAACTGTGCTGCAAGGTTGGGCTGCTGAATATCCGGTGACCGTAGCTCCTTAAAGCAATAAGCAGTGAGGGGAACTCCTCATCCTTTGAAGTCAGAGAAAATAAAAAATGCCCAATAAAATAAAAGCAGCGTGGGCTTCTAAAGAAATTAAACAAAAGTAATTAAACAAAGTTTGTTTAAATACGATACCTTCTGGTTGAAAAATGCCAAAAGTTGTCAGCTGAGTGCAAAAACAAAACATTCAAAAGCCCGAGCCAATCGAAAAGCCCAGTAAAATAAAAGCCATGTGGGCTTCTAAAGTAGGGCGCTGTGCACGAGAACATGAAAGCGGCCGTGAAAGTGAAAGCGATCGCGATCAAGCGCGGCGCGCGCCCGCGCACATGCACTGTAGCATTTTTTTAAGCCCTCACAAAAAGTCTCGCCAGACCAGCGCATGCGCTGGGTCAGGCGAGACCTAAAAGCCGGATACGTTGTGGTGGTTAAACCACACAAGGATATTTAGGAAGTGGGGCTTTTTGTTTTCTCCGAGGTGCTGCCTTTGCCTTCTACATTTTTTTTTATTATTCATTTACTTCGAGGATTGTTTGATAAGGAAGGCCCTTACTTTCCATTCCAGACTTTGTGCGGCTTCCAGTGATAGGCCGGCCTGCCTGCCTGCTGGAGTGTAGTGTCGCGATACTAGGCCCTGACGTGACACGCGATGGTGTGCGCGTCAGGGCACGTTGGCTGTACGCAATTGAATAAATATGACGTCACGCAGACGCGGCGGCAGTTAAGCCCCGGGCTGCGGAGACGGCCGGAAAACTAACACAAGTGTCCCTGGTTATTGTGTGCCACGCGCGCTGCAGGCCCCACGCGCCTCACCGTGTAAGTCCCCCAGCGACACCACAATTTGGCGACGAGGGTGCGATCGTGCCCCTGCTCAGCCTCGGCGCGTCCGGTTGGAGTGGCGGCCGCCAACGACCCTCGGTGCGGTGCTCGTGCCCCGCCGGAGCGCGCTGGAGGCCCCCATGCTGTGAGCCCGCCCAGGAAGCGCTACGGTGTGCCTGACTGCTCGCGCTGGGGCCGGCTCTGCGATCGGCGCCCAGCGCGCTTCAAAGACATCACGTGCCCTGCCCTCCTGACCCGGAGAGCGCGCAGCGTCCTCTGTGCCCTGCCTCTCCACGACGAAACCAGCCAGTGAAGGCACACGGTGTCATCTGGATCTCCGGAGGCCCAAGAAGGTAGGGTCAAGTACCCCTGAACACCCATAAACCCTCCAAATCAGACGGCAAAGGGAGGGGCTGGCCCACACACGTATCCCTGGGGAATCTGAACTGAAAAACCAAGGGAGAAGAGGTCTCGCCTAGCGCCAGCCACACGCGGGTCAGAAGGTCTCGCCCAGGGGAACCTGAACTGCCCAAGGGAAACAAGGTCTCGCATCGTGCCAGATACACACGCGCCAGAAGGTCTCGCCCAGCGTGCCGGTGCCTGAGAGAAGGAGGTTTAAGCCTGCGCAAGCCACGCACGCGCAACATGGCGACAATCCCGCCAATAGAGCCGTTCTCCGTCGAGGGGTCCCCATCAACGGTAGCAGCCCGGTGGAGAGACTGGGAGGACAGAGTGCGCATCTTCTTCGAGGCCACGAAGGTCCACAGAGATCAAAAGCGCGCAATGATAATTCACCTAGGCGGGAAAGAAATTCACAACATAGTGAAGACTCTCGCAGAGGCCACCCCCAAGACGCACACGACGCTCATAGCCGCTCTCAACGAATACTTTGAGCCAATGGCAAACCGCGACTATGAACGTTTCATATTTCGCCAGGCGCGCCAGTCGCCGGATGAGTCACTCGACAAATTCTACGCTCGTCTCAAGAACTTAGCGGCCACCTGCGGGTTTCGAGATGAGACGGAGGAGATAAGAGGCCAGATAATACAAGGGTGTGCGTCCGCCAAGCTCAGGGAGAGAATCTTGGAAGAATCCGGTAAACCCCTAGCGGACATCCTGACGATGGGCCGAACGAAGGAACTATCCAAGGCGCGCGCCGCGCACATGGAAGCGGCGCTACAAGTGCCAGTGAAGGCCGAGCCGGTCAATGCTGTGGCAGTCAAGCCGAAACAGAGGTGGCCCCGACGAAAGCCAGCCCCGGCTGCTCAAGAACAGCAGAGGTCCTGTGGATACTGTGGCGGCTCACCCCACGCCCCGGCGGAGTGCCCAGCGAGAGGGACCAAATGCAGAGGGTGTGGACGCTTCAATCACTTTGAGAAAGTGTGCCGTTCGAAGGGTTTCCGAAAGCCCCGCCAGGCCGTGCAC
This sequence comes from Triturus cristatus, assembly GCF_964204655.1. Lineage (NCBI taxonomy): Eukaryota > Metazoa > Chordata > Amphibia > Caudata > Salamandridae > Triturus > Triturus cristatus. The sequence goes on along the minus strand of NC_140587.1, from coordinate 942,167,084 downwards.
ACGGTCGAGGAAGGAGGCCCGGGAGCCAGCGACATGGACGACGACGAAGAGGAGGAAAAAGTCATACACCGGGTGCACATGATAGGCACGGCAGCCCGCCGAACCAGGAGACTGCCGCAATGCAGCATCCGAATAGGGTCAGAAGAAGTTACAACAGTGGTAGACACAGGAGCCAGCATCAACATCATGGCCGCTGCTATGCACAAGTCCATGCGCCCACAGCCCCCACTACAACCCTCGACCATCACAGTATTCGCCTATGGACAAGAAGAACCGTTAAAGGTGCGAGGGAAGTTCAGAACGGTGATATCCCATGGGACACGGTCCATCACATCGAACGTCTATGTCACCGACGACGGGCAAGGCATGCTCCTGGGCTGTCGGGCGGCGGAAGACCTGGGAGTGGTAACCTTCGCGTTTGGGGTGCACCAAGAGTCAGTACAACACACTCTGGAGGAGTTCGAGGAAATCTTTCAGGGGATAGGCAAGTTCCGGGGGAAAGAAGTTCACCTACACATCGATCCCACGGTCCAGCCGATAGCACTCCGACATCGCCGCATAGCATTCCACCTCAGGCCACTCGTGGAAGCGGAATTGAAGAAGCTGGAGGCGGCGGGGATCATTGAGAAAGTGTCCGGACCGACCCCGTGGGTGTCGCCAATTGTCGTGGCGAAGAAACCCAAGCAGCCAGGCGCTGTCCGGATATGTGTGGACATGAGGCTCCCGAACGTGGCCATCAAAAGGGAGCGACACATCACCCCTACTATCGATGACATCGTTGGTGAAATGGCCGGCGCCAAGTGGTTCTCAAAGTTGGACCTCCGCTCAGGATATCATCAACTAGTCCTGGATGAGGCGTCACGGAACATAACGACATTCTCCACGCACGTAGGTCTGAGGCGATACACGAGGCTGAGTTTCGGAGTATCGAGCGCTGCGGAGGTGTTCCAGAATGTAATCCAGGAGCTGATCGCGGGGATCCCCGGGGCGCTCAACGTCAGCGATGACATCATGATACACGCCACGACGGTAGCGGAACACAACGAGAGGCTGGTGCAAGTGCTACGACGCATACGAGACGCAGGCCTCACGCTGCATCGGGAGAAGTGCGAATTCCTATGCCGAAAGATCCAGTTCTTCGGCTACATCTTCTCAGCTGATGGCGTCAACCCCGATCCGGACAAGGTCAAAGATATCAAGGAGGCAGCTGCTCCGGCCAATGTCACAGAGGTGAGGAGTTTTCTAGGCATGGTGAATTACTGTGGCAGGTTCATCAAGGATCTAGCGAACCTCACAGCGCCACTGAGAGAGCTCACAAAAGACTCAACCCCCTGGACGTGGAACATTGACCAGAGCAGAGCATTTGAGGAAGTCAAACATGCACTTTCAGAAGCTACGACGCTGGCCTTCTTCGACCCGGCCAAGCTGACACAAATTGCCGTTGATGCTGGTCCGGTCGGGCTGGGCGCGGTCCTGCTGCAGCGAAAGACGGACGCTGAGGAGTGGGCCCCGGTGGCTTTCGCAAGCCGGTCACTCACTGATACGGAGCAGAGGTACTCTCAAATAGAAAAGGAGGCGATCGCCATTCACTGGGGGTGTCGTCACTTCCATTTGTATGTCTATGGCAAACCGTTCGTCGTGACCACCGACCATAAGCCATTGGTCTCCCTGTTTGCAGGCACCTCAACGAAGCCGCCGCCACGGATAGAAAAGTGAATGTTGCAACTGCAGGACTACAACTGCAAGATTGAGTACCAACCGGGTGCGCGTAACCCGGCGGACTACCTCTCTCGCCACCCACGCACAGCCACTCCAAGAGAAGTACAAGAGGCGGCAGAAACGGAAGAATACGTCCGGTGCATTACGGCGCGATCGTGCCCCCGGCCAGTATCCATGGCAAGCCTGTCCCAGGCTACCAGCGAAGACGAGTGCTTACAGAGGGCGAGAGTGGCGGTCCGGGACAACAGTTGGACCCGCGCCCGAGAGGAGTGGAAGAGCCTGACGCCTCAGGCGAAGCAGATAATGGAGAGCTTGTACCACGTGAGGACAGAACTAACGGAAGACGAGACTGGATGCCTGCTGAGAGGCCACCGGCTGGTGATACCGACGTCCCTCACCCAGAGAGTGGTGGATCTAGCCCATATCGGTCACCAGGGTATGGTCAAGACAAAGTCACGGCTCCGAACCAAAGTATGGTTCCCTCTTATGGACGACATTGTGGAGGCAACCGTTCGAGAGTGCCAGGCGTGTCAACTAACCGGTGAAGTGCCCCGGCCGGCCCCTGTGGTGATGGAGCCTCGCCCAAGGAGGCCCTGGTCAAAGATCAGCGTTGACTTCGGCAGCCTGCCTGACGGAAGGCACACCTTGGTGGCCATAGACGATCACTCCAAGTATCCAGAGGTTGAGATACTGACCGTTCTGAGTGCTCAGGAAGTAATCCCGAAGCTCGAAAAGATCATGGCAACACACGGCATCGTCAAAGAGATCAGGACCGACAATGGGTCACCATTTCAGAGTCAAGACTTCGCGGCGTACCTCCAGGCTCTCGGGATTCACCATGGGCGGATCACTCCACGATGGCCTCAAGCGAATGGGGAAGCAGAACGCTTCATGAGGACTCTCAACAAAGTAATACGGATCGCCCACGAAAAGAGCCAGTCTGTAGAACTTGCCATTTTCACATTCCTCCGTAGCTATCGCCAAACGCCCCACTCCATCACGGGAGTGGCTCCCGCCCACTTGCTAATGGGGCGGGTTGTCACCGACTCAATACCACATCACCCCGAATGGCAGCCCGAACCTCCCAATGACAGTGCCATTGACGGGCATAGACGGGGAGCGTTTGCCCAAGCCGACGCCCGCCGGAGGGCGGTGTCCTCCTCGATAGCCCCAGGTGACTATGTACTAATCCGAAACAGGGTGCCAGGGGGCAAGTTTCGTTTGAACTTTGAACCTCAGCCCTGGATGGTGGAGAAAGTTTGAGGCACGTGTGTGACGGCCCGGAAGGGTGCTGAAAGGATAACGAGGAACGTCTCCTTCTTCAAGCAGATTCCCGTGCCCTCCGGAGGGGAGGAACAACGACAGGACAGGGTTTTGCGACGCCAAGACAGAGCCCTAAGGGACATGCCGCGAGAAGAAGGGCTTTCAGGACCCGAGGGTCACGTGAGTGAGAGAGTAGAGCTCACAGGTCAAGGACATGACACCACGCCGCACCGGCCAGAGACCCTGTCGCCTGGAGTCGCAGGCGTACCTGAGGCCGGAGAGACCGACGCCGAGGGTGACTTTGGGAGCGGAGATCAGGACGCTGCCGGGGAGCGTGGCGGAGTGCGATACGACCTGAGGCCGCACCCAGCGCCTTCCTGCCGGTTACGAGACTACGTAAAGTAAGACTGTTCACGTTTTGTTTATGGGCCCGTTAAGCTGCAGAGTGATGGACAAGGCGAGACCTGCCGTCCATGCCGGGGAGTGTAATCACGGACTGTTTGGGTTATACTGTGTTTTGTTTTTGTGTGTTGGGGAGGAATGTAGTGTCGCGATACTAGGCCCTGACGTGACACGCGATGGTGTGCGCGTCAGGGCACGTTGGCTGTACGCAATTGAATAAATATGACGTCACGCAGACGCGGCGGCAGTTAAGCCCCGGGCTGCGGAGACGGCCGGAAAACTAACACAAGTGTCCCTGGTTATTGTGTGCCACGCGCGCTGCAGGCCCCACGCGCCTCACCGTGTAAGTCCCCCAGCGACACCACACTGGAGCTGCGTTTGCATCCCTGACCAGAGCCTCGCATACTGCTGCACGGTGCGTGGGGCTCTCTGCAGCGACTGGCTGCTCTGCCCTTCGCAGTCTATTCCGTTTCACACGACTGCTTTTCAGCCGGCTTCTCGTATCTGACGTACCCTTTCCTAGGAGACTGGCTGATACGCCGTATCTGGGCTACCAGGACAGAGCAGGGAGTGTTTCGAAACATTTCTTAGTATTACATCACTGTTCGTGTGTGAGAATGTCAGATTCCTCTATTGTGTCTTCTTCTAACTCGTTTTTAATTAGAAAGAGGAACATCTCTTTTTACTTATAAAATAGAAACGCGTTTTTCCCCGTTTAAATGCCTTATAATGAGGTCCTTTCAGTATTGTTTTTATTCAGTTTCAAGAATCTCCACAGTTAGTGCTGTGATCACGGTTGATGCTAGCTGCCTCCGTCGTATATCCAATCAAACGGAAATGCCCGTGTTTCTGCACTGAAGTGGCAGAACTGAACTAGGCTTAAATGGATAACTTGCTTTTCTGAATATGTAAATTACTTTGTTCAAGTTAACTGCAACAGGTGATCTCGAGACTGGACCTTAGGACAAAATAGTTGACACCATCATAAGGGAAGGTAAAAAACAAAAAGACAAGTTTACAGGTGTCTATTCTTAGAGGGTCATAGCAGCCTCTAGAGTTCTCCAAGTTGCTTAACCCAACTGAAACAGACGTCCTACTAATCTCACCAAATAATTCTATCCTGCCTGTACGAGAGTGGATGGAAGCCTTTTCCCCACAAGATTGCAAATCATCCATTGTGAAGAATGCCAAATCCCTGGATTTTATCCTCCGCAACTGTCCGACAAAAATCTGTGCCACGGCCAAAAATGCAGGCCTTCAACTCAGACTACTCTGAGGCACTAGGCAGTTCATTCCAGAGCAGGATTTATGTAGTCCAGGCAGTAGTCTTCTCAAGACTTGGCTACAGGAGCGTTCTCCTCTCCTGGCTCCTTAAAGTTCACCTGGCACTCCTGAGGGCATTTCTATACATGGCAGCTCACTTTATGACTAGACGGAAGAAATTCTGTTATATCAATCGTCCTGCTAACTCTTCAGAGGTGCCCCACTGCATAAATAGTATTATTTAATTCTGCCAATATCACTCACAAAGCCCTTCATAAACTCTTCTCCTTCCTATCTAGTTGAAATACTGACTATCTCTGGCATGCAGTACGAGTCAAGGAACTCTGAAACCCTTCTCCTGGGGTCTCCCATATTTTAGCTCCTTTGCACTATGGCCCATGACACGCTGGCTCCGATACTAGGCAGCCGCGGTCCGTGGAGGGAGTTCCGTGGGGCGGTAAGGCAGGGCGGGGGAGGGGCAGGGTGGGGGGTTCTAAAAACCGGAATATGGATAATTACAGGTAAGTAAACAATTAAATAAATAAAACGAATTTCGTTGAATAGAGAAAACATACAACCAATGACCACACAGATAGGCATCTTGATCTTCCCTAAAAAATAACTTTAAAAAAAGGTAAATTGTAAAGCATATTTACTGCCTCTTAGAATTGTTGCAGGTTCCAATTGTCCATTACAATGGATGGCAGGGTGCAGCTACACATTAGTATTGTTCATTCATATGACAAAAACGTTAAAGTAACGGCTGTCCATGCCTGCCATGCCTAACAATCTGTTTGGATATTGCAAATGAACTATCATGGCACCAATTTTGTCCTGATGTTGGACAGCATAGCTATTTGAAACATGTCTCAGCAAGATGTGTAGTTAGAGATTTATTTTGCCTAAACTCTAAAGTAAATCACAGAATTGAATTCAGTATTCTTGTGTAAGGAACATGCCTTATCCATAATTCGAGTAACCATTCATATTAGAACTACTAAATCTTACAATTAGTTAACATTTTTATTAATTGAACATTCATAGTGCATGATAGAGTTCCAGAGGATGATAGTGTTCCAACGCCACTGTGTTTTGTCAGCACCAGGATATATTTTCCTGCTCACTTGTCAGAGAGGCAGAATTCATATGATTTGTAAGTGGTTGATGTTTCAAATGATCATATAAATGAACTAATGTATTGTGGTGAAAGGCTTATGATTGTCTACATTCTTTTAAAAGCTATCCCATTTTACAGACTTTTTCTCTAATATTTCTAAGCCTTTCGAAATATGTAACTTTGCATTTTCTTAAGCCTGAGTGACATTTTCACCTCCTCAAAGGCCTGCCACAGTCATTAGTTATAATTTTCCTTTATAACATATGTGACTTGGCCATGGCAGGAGAATTTCATGATGAGTCTACATTCCAGATTGCTAGTGCATGTACCACCAAACTGATGTTCCTATTGTGGCCAAAAGACCTTCATAGGCTTAGATTAAAGGAATATTGTGTACAACTGAATAGAAACATAGTGGAGACCACCTGCTCCTTGACCATCACGTGAGGTGCATTTATTTAATTTCTTTCAAAAATAAACTCTGGGTGTGGAAGTTTGGTTTTGAAGAATCACAAACTTTGATGAGGGCCACATTAAACATGGTGTCCTCTCGGCAAACTCTCAGTTCCTTCAATAGAGCTGTTGCAGTTGGTCGTTCATAAGGATAGCAGAGTAGATCTCTCCACTGCTCTGGCAGGCCAACAGACCAGTTCCGAAGCTCAAAACCAGGGCTTCAATTTTGTTAAATTACATTTAGATTGAATAAGCAGACCCCAAATAAAGTAACTTATAGGGGTTACTACCAAATTTGCTGTTTCGACTACCTTTGTTTTTCACAATGACTGATTTCAAAGTCTAGTAAGACTTTCTGTATTACTGTTGATGCTTTTTACTAACTCTTTTTCCTGTTATCCAATCATAAATACACTATTGCAGATCAATCAGTCACGGAGGAACACTCAACACAGTTTCTCACAGGAGAGATACTTGTTTCATGATCATTGGCTGATTTATGACAAGGGCTTTTAGTGAGTGTTTAAGCTGAACTGAAGTCTCAGGACCAAGGTGCAATACTAGGGTTCATGCTAAGGTAATAGCCAGCTATTTAGGATTCAGGCAGTACATATCATAATTTAACAATATGTCTGTATTTCGATCTTTTCAGTTTTTTGAGATTCTTGACCGGGTCAATGGACATTTAAGACCACAGTATCATGATGTACAGAAACTGGCAGTGGGTTGACGAGCTACGCGCGTTTTGGCATTGCCTTCATCACGACTCTGTCCTATACGTGCGTTTCGGCATTGCCTTCATCAGGACTCCGTCCTAGTAATCACTGAATGAAATGGAAAACATTGTTAAGCAATGGAAATATATCTGCCTGCATGTTTCCTTTGATAAGTAAGTTATATTAAAAGAGAACAGGTAACTGGAAGAATAGTTAAAAATGGCACTTGTTGGATGTTTTTGATGTGAAAATGAAAGTGAGAGTGCTCCCTACCCGGGATGTCGATATGTGCAACCAATAACGATGAACACAGCATGGAACCCGTAGTGAATAGGTGCTCAACATGCAAGGAAATGTGGTGAGAAATAGATAGTGAACAGCAGCCACATACATACTTACTTCTAATACTACTTAAATCCACTCGTACTGAGGAAATTAATGGCAGGTAATAATGTATATCTTACCTGTAATTTCATAGGTTGTCAAAAGAGATGACCAATCTTAAACCAAAGGAAAAGAGGAGGAACAAGTAGGTCTCTGTCCTAAATGGAAGCCCAGTGGTAGACCTACCTTGCACCGCTGCTATTTGGAGAGCAGACACAATACTACGTGTGTCTAGTATCCCGCTGTAACTGATGAGGCGTGTTCTTACAAACATTAGGTTGGCCTCTAAACCTGCGGGTACAGTCCCCGTAGGACCACTGAGTGGTAGGTAGTTTTTCACCTCACCATTAGGTGTAGATAGTTTCCTTTCCATTTGGTCCTGAGGAAATGCAACATGTCGACCATCTAGGAGTAGAGCGCTTTTCTGACACATTATAGCCAAATAGTCGCCTCTCCTAATCCTTATTTTAACCAGGCGGGGATCCTTCCAGAATAAAGTTTATTTAGAGGATTCCCTCCCCTGTTTTATCTTGCACATCCACCATTACATCTACACGCACTAGGCCCCTCACACCCACGGCACCTAAACAGCAACTGTAAAGAGCCCCTTTATGGGTGCCCATCGGGTATTGCAGCGCCGACCCAACGAGGAGCAGGCCCATATGATGAAGCATGACACCTAGCTTGCTGGGTGTGTGAGGGCCCTAGTTCCGAAAGGAAGAATTCCCTCCTCCTTCGAGGACAACCTATAAACGTGATATCACATAAACTCTCTTACTGTGTTCTGTGACCCACTGAGGAACTTCGTACTCATTTCTTGTTGTATAGGATTGGGGCAAGCGTCATGTTACAGGGGTATAGCTACTTCCTAGAAATGTTTGCTGCGCCTATACGTAATCAGACATTAACGATCCTAAGCCCTATTCAATAAAGGCAAATCCTCACTATGGAGGAAGGGCAGAGGCAAATTACTCGCGCATCCCATGACTTGGGGATGGATATGGTCATGGCGTAGTGCAGGGAAGTCGCACGAGTCCCACCAGGGGGGAACAAACCTACAACAGAGAGTGTCCTTACCTCCAGACGTGTTAGATGTCGGTCCCCTCATGCTACATGAAGTTACTTGCTTCTGACTCGGCTTTTAAATACACGTCGTCCTGGGGTTGCCTGAGCCGGGAAGCTATTTCCAATTCCGTGGCAGAAGTTTCGCATAGATTACGGACTACGTTTCATGGGCGCCATGTTGGAAAGGGAAAGAGATGACTCCTATCAACTACCTTTTGTTGGTCAGGTTCAAATATGATTAATTGATTAATTGATTTATTGATTACAGTTACATAGCACACATTACATTGACCTCTCTTGGCACTGAAATATATCTCGCCTGTACAAGGACCAGGGGAAGTACACACACGCACCCACGCACGCACAAACATACTTCATTATGTATAGGAGGGTTATTAATCAAACAAATAAATGAAAATATAGAGTATTACAAACATACTGACAAAATACGACAAACACTTCTGAGCTCAGTGAATACTGCTGTTTTTCACGTGAACGGAAAAAGCTGAATTCTATTTAACTAACGATTCCAGGGGCATATTATCAAGGGCTGGCGATAACATTATTGCCACTTTAGCGTCTTTTTTCGGCCGAAAAGCGGCGATAATTTGATCGCATTATCAACAAGGACACGCTAGCGCGTGTTTCCGGTTGTCAGCACGCTTCGCATTGTTAATGAGATGCAAAGGAGGCGTGCCTGACAAAACTCCATAGGAAAATATCGCTAACCCAGCTTCATGATATCATCAACGAGGGGTCGCGATATTTGAAATTGCGTTAGCTATGCCTTAGTGCAGGAATTTAACGTCTGTCCCGAGGGGTGTCATTACCACCACCAAGCCATGCCTTCTTAGGACCAACTACACCCCAAGAGGGTGCAGAATTGGAGGCGGGCGTATGTCCCTGCTGAAGCGGGACGGCTAAGTTCTCTATTCCGTTGTTTGGTTTAAAAATGAAGGACGCGCTACTGATCGGCACGCCGGGGGCGTGGTTGGGCGTAGTCGCCTCCTGGGCTATGTTGCAGAGCTCTCGGCTATAGACGGAAGGAGGGCTGCTCATTGCTCATAGACGTGGCTGGTGTCCCTGCTACAGCTGGACTGCCACGTACGTGGATCTGTTTATTGGTATGGGCGACCAGAATCCCGGGGGCATGGTGGTGCACATGATATCTTGGAGAGCCTCGTCTATTTTGAGGAGGGTTTCTCTTCAAATGGTGGCATGGCTGGTGTCCCCTATATTGGGACTGACACACCGTGCCGTTTCTTAAAAAAAACACATTTGTAGAAGGGCCGATATGGCCTGAGTCGCGAGGGAGCCTGATTGAGATTTTTATGTCATGTGGGAGGTTTTTTTTTCTCCTCCTGATTGCAGGGTAGGACATGCACTTTGATTGACAGGCGGAGTGGTGTGTTGCCTCCTTCTGTGTAGCAATTGGTCAGTGGGCGTCTTGGGAAAAAGGTGGTTTTAGTGTTGATTGGTTTGAGTTCAGACCAATTAGCTATATTATATAGGTATGGTAATTAATATGACTTCTGACTCGTCATGGATGGGGTTAAGAGGTCTGAGAAGTGTAAGCACTTGTAGGAGGAGGTGGTTGCTGAGCCTTCTGCTGCACCTTTATTAGCGGATGTCCAAAGGATGATTGAGGTCGCTCCTTCTGCTGCCTTTCAGGCTAGAGAATCCCTGGGGCAAAGAAGCACTAATTAGATACCTCTGTTCCTACTGATCCTGACTGTGATTTAGAGGAAGAGGTCAAAGGTCGGTTTATTCATGAGGCTGAGCTTTGCAATATTTTGCAACAAGTTCGGGACAATTTGGGTTTTCCTGATCGCTTGGTAGCAGAGGAGTCTGAAGATTTCTTTGCCAATTATCAGAAACAGGAGTGTGAATGTCTTCCTATCCCTAAGTCTGTCCGAAATGTACTGGAAGGGGAATGGAAGGATGTAGATAAACATGCCTTTCTCCGGTTCCTGGCTAAACATTATCAATTACAAGCGTTTTTGGATTAATTCCCATCTGTAGTTAAGGTTGATTCCCTGTTGGCAGACCTTTCTTCACAGAGCCTTGTTGTACCCGAGGATGCAGTACCTTCAGATCCTGGAGATAAGCTGGTTGAAGGGACTTTGAAAAAGTCTTGTGCATCTTCCAACCTGGCTGTTAGACCTGCAGCATATACCAGTTATCCGATCCAGTCACTGCTGAAAGACTGTCGAAGCATTTAAGAGCAGCTGCTTCAGGAGGAGGATCCCTCTGAGTCCTTGTCTATATTGCTGCAGCAGTTGCGTTTATTGTCCGATTTGTCGTTTGATTCCCGTAGTGCTTCGGCTACCGCTGCTGGGGCCTTGGTGGTGGCTAGGCGACAGTTATGGCTTAAGCCTTGGAAAGCAGAGGCGGCTCAAAATAATGCACTCATGAAGATTCCATTCACAGGCTCCAAACTGTTTGGGGATCCCTTGGAAGCTATGATTAAGAAAACAGCGGAGGAAAGAAGTTGTTAGCTCCTCGCCGGCCTCCTCAGAAGGGAAAGTTTGCTGGCTATAAGCGGGTGTTTGGCCCGGCATTTCAGTCAAAAATGGCCACTCAGCCCTCTCGTGTTAGGGGAAGTGGCCAGGGTGTCCCTTCCTTCCATAAATCCTGGGGTGAACAGGGAAAATCGGGAACATCCAGTCACTCTAAATCATGATTATCTGTGTTTTGGGAGGAGGGCCCAGTTGGCAGTCACCTCAGGAACGTTTTGCCAGTCTGGGAAGAGTTTGTGAGGGATCAGTGGGTCCTGCAGATTGTCAGACTGGGGTATTGTATAGATTTTGTGGAGCCCCCCGTGGAAGTTTTCCGTGCCACCCCTGTCCCCAGTTTGCCAGAAAAAAAATCGGGCTCTGTTGGATGCGGTTCAGGACTTGTTGAACAAGGGGGGCATTGTGGGGGTCCCTGTGGACAACAGGGGGAGGGGGCTTACTCTATCCTGTTTCTGATCAGGAAACCAAATGGTGATTGCCGACCTACGTTGGATTTAAAAGCAGTGAATTTGTGCATTTCTCACCGGTCCTTCAAGATGGTGACACTTTAGTTGATTCTGCCCTTCCTTTAAGTGGGAGACTTTCTCACGTCTATGGATCTGAAGGACACATATTTTCATGTGCCTATTCACAGGGACTCGCAGCAGTTTCTGAGGTTGTGTGTGGCGGCGAACATTTCTACTTTCAGGTACTGACCTTTGGTCTCTCGGCTTCGCCTAGGGTGTTTACAAAGGTGTTGGCTCCCTCGTTTAGGTTGTTACATGTACTGGGGATCCAGGTGTTTCCGTACTTGGATGACTGGTTGATTTCTTCCTCTTCTTTCCCTAAGGCTCAGTCGCATACTCAGGATGTTTGCTGTCTCCTGCAGAAGTTCGGGTGGATTCTGAACTTGGAAAAGTTCCGTTTGATCCTCAATCAGGAACTGCTGTTCATTGGAGGGGTCATCAACACGATGGTGGGGAAGGTGTTCCCTTCCGAACCTCGCAGGGTGACTCTTGTGAAGAACTAAAGAAGGTTTTGGCCTTGCCTGCTTCCACAGCTCAATAGGGATTGAGGATGTGGGGTAAGAGTGGTCTCATACGCTGATGACACCCAGTTGGTGTTTTCTTTTAAAGATCATGATGAGGCGGCATTTGATAGTTTCAAGATCTGTCTGAACAATATCTCATCTTGGATGACGGACGGTTGCCTGAAATTAAATGCGGACAAAATGGAGGTACTGTTTTTTAATCAACCTTCTCCACGGTCCGATCTCTGGTGGCCATCAGAGTCAAACCCTCCACCCATCCTGGTCACCGTATTTAGAAATCCTGGCTTTAAGTTTGATTCCAGTCTCTCAGGCAAAGCTCAAATTGGTCAAGTCTCCGCTTCTTGTTTCTGGAAACTGAAAGCTCTGAGAAGATTCTGATATCTTTTGCCTATGGACTGCTGGGAAACGGTGGTTCATTCACTGATTACGTCCCAGATTGACTACGCCAATAGAATGTACCTGGGTCTTCCTGTCTACTTGATTAAAAAACTGCAAACTATTCAGAATTCCGTGGCTAGGCTCATTAGGAATGTGCCGCTCCGCCACCCTATCGCCCCCCATTTGTGCAGCCTTCAAAAGAAGAATAGAATTCAAGGCTCTGACCTTGGCCTTTAGAGCGTCCAGAAACAAGGGCCCTGGATATCTGAAGCAGAGATTGTGGAAGTATCACTAGACCAGGGCCTTATGATCCAATCATCAGGAACTGCTCCAGATTCCCCGTTTCCGCAAAGTTAGGCTGGGTGGGCGTGCTTTCTCCCTGCCAACCCATCTTCGTAAAGCTGAGTCAGAAATCAAGTTCAGGAGGGCTCTGAAAACCTGGCTATTTGATCTTCCCTAGCGGTATTTGTTTCCGCTTCCCTTACCTATCTGTCGTATCTGCACTAGCCCCAGGACACCACCGTGGGTGGTAGCCGCACGCTCTACAAATGCAATGGAATGGAATGGAATGGAGGGGTGATGGCAGGTACAGTCATGAATGCTCATTGGGCCAGGTTACACTTATACCCCCTGGTGAATCACATCCTACGCTGTTGGTGTCCGAGGTCTCAGGTTTACGAACAGTTGATTCCGGGTGGGCCGAGTGTCTCCCAGGAGTTGGCCTGGTGGTTGGATATGGGTAATCTGAACGGGGGTTCTCTATTTGTGCTCCAGGACAGGCTGGTTCTGATGGCAGATGCCAGTGAGCTGATTTAGGAGACTGTTCAGGGGATCTGGTCGGTCCAGGAGGCTCAGATGTCTTCCAACTGGAGGGAGTTGAATTCCATCCAGTTGGCCCTGGTTCATTTTCTTCCTTGGGTCCTGCAGAGGGATGTTCTGTTGAGGACAGAGAACCACTGTTGTGGTGCGCTAAGTCAACCACCCGGGGAGTGCGAAAGTAGCTTTGCTAAACTTATCAGCTCAGCAGATTTGCCAGTGTGCCGAAATTAATTTGTTGTCACTGAGGGTGTTGTATCTGCCGGGGGTGTTGAACTCGGAAGCGGATCGTTTGAGGAGGTTGCTTCCCTCCCTGTCGGAAATGTGTTTGGTTGAAATGTGTTTGGGGTCCTCATGCAGAAGTTTGAGGTGCCCTGGGTGGACCTGTTTGCAACTCCTGAGAACGTCTTAAGGGAGAGGTTTTGCCCTCTGTGCCCGTCGGAGACTGTTTGAGTGTGGATGCTCTGTCCTTTTAGTGGGAGACGGGGTTGATGAATGCTTTTCCTTCAGTTGCTTTAATTCAAAGGGTTCTTCTGAAGGTCAAGGTGGACAGGGCCTCTGTGATCCTGGTAGCTCCGGCCTGGAACATGCGGCCTTGGTTTCCTCTGTGGTTACAGTTGGCAGTGGGGCCTTGCTGTAAACTTGCCATGGACCCCTGTCCTCTGGCGTTTCCAGGTCTGTCTCGGGAGTGTCTGATCCAGTTGCAACTAGCGGGCTGGCTGTTGAAAGGATGAACCTGATGGCTCTGGCTTGTTCCCCTGAGGTGGCTTTCATTATTCAACAATCTCGTAGGCCTTCTACCCTAAAAATGTATGGCAAGCATTGGGTTTCCTTTCAGGGTTGGTGTTCTGATAAGGTCTGGTCTGCCTTGACTGATGATCCTGTGCATGTTTTGGACTTTGTGAAGGATGGTTTTGATTTAGGCTTGGCGTTTTTTTCTTTGGGGGCTCAGTGGCTGGCTGTGAGGGCTTTTCTGGGTCCTGCCTGTGATGCTGTTGTGCCTTCAGTGTCCCGGCTCTTGAGGAGATGTTTTCTCAAAAAGCCTGTTGTTATGTTCTTGACACCTGGTTGGGATCTGCCTTTGGTGTTGAGGACATTGGAGTCTCCTCCATTTGAGCCTCTGGAGGAGGTTTTCCTGAGGTTTCTGACCATCAAGGTTGTTTTCCTGGTGGCTATTACCTCAACCAGGTGGGTCGGGGAATTGGGCTCCTGGCTTTGTTCTGAGCCTTTTTTGAAGTGCTATCCAGATAGTGTGATTCTCCAGCCTGACCCTTATTTTGTTCCTAAGGTTCCCTCCTCTTTTCACTGCTCAGAGTAGCTGGTGTTGCCTGTTTTGTGTCCTGAGCCTCAGTCTGAGGATGAGGTGCGGCTGCACCATTTGGATGTTAAGCGCGCTCTTGGGGGGTGTATTTGGTTCGTACCCACCAGTTTCGTGAAGTGGATTCCCTTTTTGTTACTTTTGGCCTGGCAGGTCAAGTCTGAAGCCTTCTATTGCTACTCTCAGTAGGTGGCTGAGGTTGGCTATCTTGGCGGCTCCTGAGTCCAGGGGGGTGCCGGTACCTAGGTCTGTGCAGGGACGGTCGACTCAAGGGATGGCTGCTTCCTGGGCTTGTTTGCAGGGGGCTTCCATGGCGGAGATCTGCAAGGCCACCTCTTGGAGTGCTCCTCACACCTTCATGTCCAATTATCGCTTAGCGGTAGGTGGTGTTGGTTCTGCCAATTGTGGTGACACTGTGTTGCTTCTATCCATGGGGTGTAACTTTGCTGCTTCTTGGGCTAATAAAGTCTGTCTGCAGCTCTGTTGTTGAAGCCGATTATTGCATGGGTATCTGCGCATAAGGACTTTGACGGGGAGCTCTGGCGAGGAGGTAATGACCGGTTACTTACTGGTAATATTCATTACTCCAAGTCTCAGACCTCCCCGTCACAGTCCTGGTTCCGATCCCTCCCTCCCTGTTTCAGCTTCTTGTGCTTTGTGGTAGAGGATACTGGAAGGTAAGGTCAGGGGTTATGTGCCATAGAATGTGGGCATGGCCTGGAGGGTAGGGATGGGACCCGGGGAGTTTCAGCTCAGGATGTCTGCAGGAAGGAGCTGTCGCTCATGTGTGAAAGGACTGTGACAGGGAGGTCTAAGACAGGGAGTAATGAATATTACTGGTAAGTAACCGGTCATTTCTCTCCAAGAAAATTATCAGAATTTTGCTCAAGTAACTTACCTTCAATGGTAGGAAAAGGAACAGATCATCACCAAATGTGGTGGGTGTTTAGGGGAAGGAATTTTTCCAAAAGAAAACAAGTTTTGCGTGGGCTGCATTTTCCCAGCGTGAAATTAAACACAGTACAATATCACAGTTATTTAATGAGAGCACAAGGAATATGTCAGCTGATATTCCTGTACAATGGCCACAAATTAAGGCTCATATGTACTGGCAAGCAGAGTGTTTTTATCCATGTCTACCTTTATTTCTACCTGATTTTTGGCTAACAGACTAAGGTGTATATTCACAAGAACGTGTGATAAACAGCACCAAAAAATGCTAACGCAACTTTACATATCGCAGCCCATTGCGGGAAAATAACCCCATGTCAAAGTGGAATTCACAACTAGGGGTGGGCGGAATTTGCGAAATCCACTTTCGCAAATTATCGCGAAAATGTTTAAAATTATCGCAAACAAGCGGAAATATCGCGAAGATGCGGAATTTTTTTTCCCGCATGTTCGCGAGATTTTCTGCATGGTTGCGGGTCGCCAACTTACCCATGTGGTTGCTCGCAGGTGCGGCCATCTTGTTTTGAGTTGTCTCGCGGTGCATGACCGCGAGAAGAAAGACGTGATCGCGCGATGCATGACGTCACTGCGGGCGCAAACTGTCGCGAGACAGCGCAAATGGCTAAAAACAATCCAACATCTCATGGAGAACGCGACCGGATCAAGAAAACTTGTCGGCGAACGCAGGGATTCAGGTAAGGCGATCGCGTGCGCGCGAGAATGTATTATTTTACAGCGCGAGCAAGAAACAAATTAGCGGAGTACCATGGATGCACCCTGACCGACTGCAGAGGACAACATGTACACCACAACATCCAAGCACCATGGAAGAACAGAACCGACAGCCACACCGCATGAAAGAGACCAGTGGCAGACAAATCAGAGTCGCAGGACCGACTCGCCCACCATGCAGCATACACACATAAGCAGAAGTGCACCTCGACATTGACAACATCTCGGTACAAACAGCAACACCTCCACAACAGAACACAGGACACAACTGGTTTCGCAATTGTGAACAACATGGCAAATCACATCTGTAACCGCAGGTAAATGTAACATGACAATGTACAAGTACAACCTGTAATCTGCAAATATGTTTTAATCACACATGCAGTACAATTGGATATCTTCTATTGTCCCATGATTGGCATGGACAGCTACAATGTGACATGCTCATGAGAAGTAAGTGTCAATGATGGTGTTCCTACGGGCCATTCCTGCCGCAGCTGCTGTGAGATGTGGGCCACCTGCCTCATCGTCACCATCATCGTCCGGTACCTCTGGAACTGGGATCCATGGGGCATTGGTGGAAACACAGATGTTGTGCAACAAACAACATGCAACGATCATCTTGCACACGATGTCCGGTCTGGACAGGAGCTTTCCACCTGTGATGTCCAGGCACCTGAAACGTGACTTCAACACACCAAATGTGCGTTCAACGATGCCCCTGCTGCGTTAGTGGGCCGCATTGTACTGCCTCTGGGCGGGTGTGTTCGGGTCTCGGAGGGGTGTCATCATCCAAGGGCAGAGTGCATATCCTTGATCACCTGTGACAGTGCAGGGAGAAAAGACTCAATACTTGGTTCGGCAGGATGTGATGGCATGCCCACTAATATAGTGACGCCTGTGCTGGCTGTGTGTGAGGTGAGTGTAAGCCAGCCCTCAGGGAGTAGCTGGTGCTGGCAACAACTCCAACAGTCATCAGGCACTCAGAAATGCAATGTCAGAACTACAAGGGGGATTGACCCGAGTCGCATAGGGCTAGTGGCCCCGAATGCACAGCGGCCGACGCAGGCCAACCACCACGGGACGCTGACCTGCGAGAGACTGGGGCAGGATCATGAGGTCACAACAGGGCCTCACATATGTCATGGGTGCCTTTCGCGGAGTGTCACGGGGGAGAATGGGAGGCCTACCCCCAGGGCATGATGCAGAGGGTACATGCCAGCTGTGTCCGGCAACAGGGCGGCTATGAATGACACAGACCCAGGCCATACACCAAATCTGTTCCTGTCCTTTGCTGATGACAACCCCAAGCCCACACCACCACGGGACGCTGACCTGCGAGAGACTGGGGCAGGATCATGAGGTCACAACAGGGCCTCACATATGTCATGGGTGCCTTTCGCGGAGTGTCACGGGGGAGAATGGGAGGCCTACCCCCAGGGCATGATGCAGAGGGTACATGCCAGCTGTGTCCGGCAACAGGGCGGCTATGAATGACACAGACCCAGGCCATACACCAAATCTGTTCCTGTCCTTTGCTGATGACAACCCCAAGCCCACAGGCTCAGACACCAACCTCTGGAGGATGACGGTCACTCATGGCGCACAGGGTCAGTGGCACCACGTTTCGCAGGCCTGCGATATGGAACTATGCCTCACTGATCGAAGGGAGTCTTGTGCTGTGTCCGCTGCCGCGGACTTGGGGTCACTGCCATTCAGGACTCAGGACACTGTTCCACATGTGGGACCTACTGGGCTGAGGAGGACGTGGGTGGAGCATGTAAATTAGTAAGGAGTGATGTCGACCAGCGTTGGGAGGGCCAGCGAGGGTCTACGGAGGCTGCAGTGGTCGCAGGACTCGGGCTTGGTGCTTGCACGGGTACGTGTTGGGCCCTCTTTGACACACGAAGGTGTCAGCAGGTGAGCAGTACGGCACTGGGGCGGGCAGGCCTGGTCTGGGTATCAGCATCCTGGGGTGCAGCAGGCACACAGGGTCGCAGGCCCCGCTGCTCATGGCGTCAGGCTCGTGGCAGACCACGAGGCGCCTCACTGTCAGTGACGTTGGCCTTCCCGGGAGTGAACGACGCTCTGCGCAACCTGGTTTTTGTCCACACCCCTGCGCAGCCCTGGTGTACTCAGGGGCAACCCACTGCGCTCATGCACACGGGGGGGACGCAGCATGCGACACTTCCGCTATCTGTCCCACAGCCTGGGGTGACATGGTTGCGTCCACTGCTCACTATTCTCCTGTCCGCAACAGTTGTGGTCAGCATGGACATATCAGTTGTTTGCATTCCCATGTCTGTCCTGCACATCCATGCCTCACTTCTCGTTGTGGACATTCTCACTCACAGGTCACTTGCATCCTCGCACATGGCTGCATTCCGAATCTCCACACGTTCAGCTGTTGTGTGGCTGTGGTGCCATGTAATGTCTGTATTGGGTGCTGGGGTAGCCCAGGATGACCATGGAGTGGTGTAATCGTGTGTGGTAGGTGGTCGTGTAGTTTGATGTGGTTTGGTCACATGTGCATTCCCACAGTTGTGCGTTGTGTGTTGGTGGCTTTGGGGTGTGTGATGTGTTGATTTGGCACTTACCAACGAGTAGTCCCGTTCCATAGGTGCCATCCTGGAAGCGCTGGTTGATTATAGACTGTCGGAAGATGAAGGAATCATGCACACTGCCTGGGTAGTTGGCGACGACATTGGTGAAGAGTCCCCGTTGGTCCACTATTGCCTGCACATTGATGGAATGTTGATGCTTTCGGTTGCGGTAGTGGTGTGCAGTATCCGCAGGCGGCACAAGTGGGACATGTGTGCAGTTGATTGCCCCCAACACGGCCGGGAATCCGGCTATGGCGTAGAAGCCTTGCTTTGTCTCTAGATGTTCCTGCGCAGTGTTGGGGAAGTGAAGGTACTGGGGTATGAAGCTGAGGATGGCATCCAGGACAGGTGTGATGAACTTTGATAGGGCTGGCTGTGAGACCCCTCCGACTCTGGCAGTTGTTGGTTGGAAGGTACCAAAGGTCAACAGGTGCAGTACAGCCAGCAGCTTTGTCTGCGGAGGGATGTTGGTTCTTCGCTGTGTTGGGACCGTCAGCCTGTGGGCGATGTGGGTCATGATGCGGAGGATGGTTGTCATTTTGAGCCAGTAGTGGGCAATGACTTCCTTGGGCGTTAGGTCTGTGAGAGTGGTGCGTTTTCAGTAGGTCCGCTGTCCTACTCTGCGCTGCCTCTGAGGTGGTCCGTGGGGGGCGGATTCTGGGGGTGGTGGCGGTCCTGGGGGTGGTGGCAGTGGGTGTTGTGGCCCTGTTGGGGCTCCGAGCTGCATGATGAGTAGCTCCATGGTGTTGTTTGTTCTTCGGTGTGGCTGTGTGCGGGGCTCCATTGCCTACTGCAGGTAGTCGTCCATCTTTACACCTGCTTGAGGCAGGTGTTAAATACCTGCGGCTACTGCGGCTTATCGCCTGTTTTTAGTTCCCTTTGCAGTTCTGTCAGTTCGTTGTGAAAGTGGTGTTGTGGTTTTTTCATGTGTTTTTGCATGGGAACGTCTACTCTGCATCTCTTTAGGGTTAGTTGGTGGTGTCTGCCGTGGTGATATTTTTGGGGGCAGTTATCGCGGGAATACTGGCGATGTCTGCAGTTTGCACCAGCTTGTGAATGGGGTGTTAGATCTATCTCCACTTTTGATGCGTTAAGGTGGGGATAATTCGGAGATAAGTCCTTGTGAATATGCCCCTAAAATCTTTACAGTGAAGAAGAGAGTATTCCAGTAAATCCTAATCCTACTCCAGCCTTTTAATCCAACGATTGTTCTGTCTTTTATCTTTAGTTTTATCGAGATGGATATTGCAGGCTTGACACAAATCCAGATTATCGCCATGCTCTGGTATTGATGTCAGATGGAATGCTCTTTATATTAGTAACAGATTATAACAGAGAAAGGTAAGTGTAAGGATAGAAGAGAATCGAACCATAGGAAAGGCAGACTTATCAAATGAATACTAATACTCTTAATAGACTAGTCATGTGAAATCAAATTATTTTTTGTTGATTTCACTTCATTTAATGCAAATAAATGTCAATTGATTTGTGACACCTATTCTTATGTTTGTATTTCTTGAGTCAACATTAGAAACCTTAGCTTGGGAATTTCACAAGCACACTGTTGGTCTCAGGTAAATATATTAACGACAAATGCCTAACTATGTTGACAGATTTTGCAATGTGATATTGCGCATCTTTAGCAGACCTATTCCATGATAAAAGAACTGTGGATTGAACAACCTTTGAATTCTTTAGTCCCCCAACCGTTGACATGCTTTTGTGCGTTGTTTATGCTACTTTATCAATTCAGCGTCTGGTGAGCAAAGTGGTAGTCTCTGAATTCCATGCCTCTCCTGCTACTCTACAAAGATGACTTGGAACAAAAAACGAACTGATCTCTTAATTCTCAAACCAAGGGACTGAACTGTTAAGCTAATGGGCTAGATCCCAAAACATGTTTTGCTGGCACTATTTCATGTACTTGGTGTTAAGATATTAAGACTGTGCTTGTTCCCAAACACTCTTATCAATGTATCATGAAGAACGGATTCTCTAGGTATTATTAATATGTGACAAGAAAGTGTGTGCACATTTGTTGTGTGGAAATTTGTTCTGGTGATGATGTGTTTTGTTGTTTTTGGTGCTGAATTATTGCAATGTGATTTTATTGTGTTGCACTGTGATTGTTGTGTTGCATTTTTCCATGACTGTTTTGTTGTAATGTGCCCTGTTAATTTTCACTGTGTTGCTATGTTGTTTTGTATGACTGGCGGGAGGGGGGGGTCGCGTGGGGAGGGGGTCGCGTGGGGGGGGTTAATTAAAAAAAAGTTACCTTACCTTCGCTGGATTGGTTTTGCGTCGTCTCTGCTTCTCTGCTGCTCACAGGAAGCAGGCAGCCTCCCTCCTCTCCCCTTTTTTTAGTTTAAAGAAAGGTTTATTGGATATAAAAAGGAAATATAACAATTCAAAATACATCATATAATATAATACAAATCCAAAATTGGTTATAAAACAAGAGAGGTGA
This sequence comes from Triturus cristatus, assembly GCF_964204655.1. NCBI lineage: Eukaryota > Metazoa > Chordata > Amphibia > Caudata > Salamandridae > Triturus > Triturus cristatus. The sequence continues at coordinate 942,145,891 of NC_140587.1, read as the reverse complement.
AAGAAAGGGAGTGAAAGAAAGAAAAGAAAGAAAGGAAAGGAGAAGCGGGAAAAAGAGGGAGATCATATGATAAGCACTGGTATCATAACTAGAATACAGCATGTAAACATTTCGACGAATGATAAAAATAGCATGAATAACAAACGTACATTGTATATTAAAGTATTAACAGTAAGTAGACTAAAACTTTTCTATTAGTCTCACGGAGGCTTGGATACTTCTTCATTACAAGGAGTATGTAGAGGTATAGTACAAGCAGAAGTATTTAGGAAATTAGTGACTGGTAACCACAACAAATATCGTTTAATAGCCAAAGCAATTGGGTAAACATAAGCTCGGTCTAATCTATGGTTATAGCAGACGCCGTACCACCAGGCCTGAAATGAAATGTTAGAGGCATTTTTCCACGATTTTGTAATTTGTTGAAATGCAACGGCCAAAAGTAAGTCAACAATAGAGGTGGAAGAGCTGAAAGAAGACCATACCTCTGAGATACTACCTAGGAAAATATGAACATGGGAAAAAGGGATATGCGTGTGAAAAATTTTGTTAATTTGTTGCCAGACTTTGATCCAAAAAGTGTGAACAGGTGGACAAGTGAAGAGCATGTGGTGAAGATCTGCATTAGGGTCCGGACATGACCAGCAAGTAGAGGAAATAGTAGGGTCTATGCGATGCAATTTGGCCGGGGTGATTAGGAGTCTATTGTAAATAAAAAATAAAGTTTGTGTGATATTAGCTGCTCTTGATGACTTCCTTATTTTATTCCAAATCTTTTCCCATGTTAAAACGGAAAAAGGTAAACCCAAATCCACTTCCCAACTACATTCCGTTTTAGACTTAGTACGGGAGAGAGATGTAGATCTTAATTTTTTATAAATAGTGGATGCCGAGGATGGGGTGCGTAGGGAAGAAAGTGTGAGAGGAGAAGTTGTTGTATGTATAGGAACTGAGGATAAATTATTGAAAGAATTTAGAGCAGTAGAAGTCAGTAATCGATATTTCGACAGATAGGAAGGGGGAAGAGAAAAGCGAGTGCGAAGTACAGAGAAGGGAACACAAGCATCATCTTGAAACAATTGATGAGTCCACTTAAGTTCAAGTGTTAGCCAATCCTTCCAAAAAAGAGTCCTATTCTTGATTTTAATATGTTTATTATACCAAATTGGGGAGTTTAGAAAGCGGGTACGATCATCAAGACCTCCAAACAGAAGAGGATGAAAAATTTTGCGAGCATTCTTAAGAATGGGAAGGGACATCTTCGATGGGATGTGAGTTAAGGATAAAAATTCCTCAAAGGAGAACGGATGGAAAAAGGAAGACTCCAACTCTACCCACAAGGGACGAGGGTTAAAAGTGTCCAGATCTGTAGAGAGCAGAAACGAAGAGTGTTTGAGAAAAAATGATGTGTGGTAGGAAGAAAAGTCAGGGAAGTTGACCCCACCCAGTTGCTTAGGTTGCTTGAGTTTGGAAAGAGACATCCGAGGATGTTTATTCTGCCATAAAAATTTTGATAAGATGCCATAAATTTTTTTGAAACAAGATTTAGGAATATTAACAGGAAGGTTAGATAAGAAAAATAGGATTATCGGAACTAACATCATTTTAATCGAATCTAATCTGCCCCACCAAGATAAGAATAAAGGATGCCATCTTGATGTAGAGTTACTCAAAGTGAGCTGTAAGTTTTTTAAGTTTAATGCCACAGTATCTTTAAAGGAAGGAGTGAACCAGAGACCCAAATATTTAATTTTAGAAGTGTTCCAATGAAAACAAGAATCTAGAAAATCAGCATGAAAACAATATTTGTTTAAAGGGAGAATTTCACATTTGTCAATGTTGAGCTTGTATCCCGAAACTAGAGCAAAAGCAGAGACCTCTAATAGAAAGGCTGGAATGGATGATTGAGGATTTGAAATGAATAAAAGAATGTCATCAGCATACGCTGAAAGTTTTAAATTGTTGTCTACATAAGGGAAGTCTGTAATGCTAGGGTTCAAACGGATTTTAGTTAAAAAGGGTTCTAACGCTAAAATAAATAAAAGTGGAGAAAGGGGACAACCCTGTCGAACCCCTCTATGGAGAGGGAAAGAAGAAGATAATATAAGGCCATTAGCTAAAATAAACGATCTAGGAAAGGAATATAATAGTGAGATATATGAAATAAATTTGGGACCAAAACCAAACCAACGGAGTGTGGAAAAAATAAACTGCCAGTTGACTCTGTCGAAAGCTTTTTCAGCATCTATGCAATGGCCGCTAAAGAATTTGGATGAGAATGGGACTTACTAAGAACATTAAAAAAGAGACGGGTATTATCTGATAAATAACGACCTTTAATAAAACCAGATTGTTCTTTGCCAATTATCCGTGGCAAGATATTATCTAGGCGAAGAGCTAGAATCTTTGCAAAAATGTTATAGTCCAAATTAATCAAAGAAATGGGTCTATAGTTTTTACATAGAGTAGGATCTTTGTTTTCCTTAGGAAGAAGACATATTAAAGCCTCTTGAAAAGAGCCTTCAGATTTTTCAGAAGAAATGAAAAATAAAAACAATTGGCGTAATTTAGGAACAAGGAAGGAAGCAAAATGCACGTAGAATTCCATGGTAAAGCCATCTGGCCCAGGAGCTTTGCCCTTTTTGAGTGAGTGAATAGCTTTAAGAATGTCTTTGGGGAGTATATCTGAATCTAAAGAGGAGAAGTCAACCTCCGGGGGAGACGGGGATGGAATAGTAGACAAATAATGGGAAATGTCAGACAGGGAGGGTGAAAACTCAGGAGTATAGAGTGTTTGATAGAAATTAACAAATTCTGAGAGAATGTCTTTATCTATATGAACAGTAGTGTTGTTAGAAGCGACAATAGATTCAATCTTTGTGCGTTCCTTTTTAACCTTAAGATAATTGGCAAGGAGATTGCCAGATTTATTCTGAGCGTTATAATATTTAGCACTGGACTTTAAAAGAATTAAGTTTGCAAATTCAGTAGAGAGTTTATTAAAGGAGAGTTTGGCTTTAATAAGATCATTAAGCATAGATTGATTCTCTGTTAGATAATAAGAATGTTCCAATTTCTTGATTTGTGAATTAAGTATTTGGATAGATTGCATAGATGTTCGGCGTTTACGAGCCACGAATGAAATAATGAAGTCTCTTGAGGCAGCTTTAAAAGTATCCCAAATAAGTTGGGGAGATAAATGAGGAGTGTCATTTTCAGCAAAAAATAAGGTTGCAAATTCAAGAAATGATGATGAAAATTTGGGGTCTAATAGTAGAGAGTTATTAAATCTCCATCGTTTAGTGCCTTTGTTGGGGGGGAGTAAATCCAAACTTAAAGAGACTGGAGCATGATCCGAAATTAAAATGGATCCTATATCAGAATGGGAAATATGTTGTGTGAGAGGTTTGGAAATAAAAATGTAATCAATTCGGGATTGGGAAGAGTGTGCTGGGGAAAAGTACGTGTACTCTTGAATTGTAGGGTGACAAAGTCTCCAGGAGTCTACCAGAGATCTTTGTTGAATAGTAGAAGTGAATTGGTTGTGCATGGAAGAAGGAGAAAATCGAGATTTGGATCGTCTGTCTAAAAAAGGGTCTAAAATCATATTACAATTGCCGCCCAAAATTAAGTAATCATCAGTATATTGCATTAAAGAAGAAAGAAGGTGAGGCCAAAACGATTTGTCTAAGGTTGTGGGAGCATAGATATTAAATATGGTTAAAGGAATTTTGTTAATCAATAATGATACAACAACCCACCTACCCTCAGAGTCATTCTCTTGTTTCACAAGATGAATATCTAAACGTTTGTGACATAGTATAGTTACACCATTACGTTTCCCTGAACCAGGCGAAGCATAAACATGGCCTACCCACTGACGACGTAATTTAGTTAGTTCACCTTCAGTTACATGAGTTTCTTGTAATAACGCAATATCTCCTTTTAAGTTAGCAATATGAGATAAAACCCTTTGGCGTTTAATGGGGGAACCCAAGCCTTTGACGTTCCACAATATAATATTTAGTGTCATCTAAATATAAATACTAACTCTACAATTACCGTAAAAACATTCATAAGTAATGTTTAATAACTGTACAATGCACGTTGAGCTAATAAAAGAAAGATATATCATGGAAAATTGTTGAGAAAGGATAAACAGAATCAAACGAGCAAAAAAGAAAGTATGACACAAAAGAGAGAGGAAAAGGTATAAAATATTAACTGAAAAGCTAGGAAATAGAAAATAATGTGAAAAGGAAGAACGATAGAAGGGGTTATAGGTTGTTACAGGGATGTAAGTAAAAAAAAGAAAGAAGAAATAGAAGCAAGACTGAGGTAAAAAATACAAGATGTGAGAAAAATAACAGAGAGTCCAGCAGAGGAAATAAGGTAAGAAAACGAAGGCAAAAACAAAAGAGAAAGGGGAAAAGACAAAGAAGATAGAGATAGAGAAGAACAAGATGAAATAATAATTAAAGCACATACCACGAAAAGACATAGACAGATGGGGATGGTGGAAGCACATGAGGAAAACAGCACACCAAAGGCGGGATATCCCAGTACAGAACGGAAAACGGAGACACCATCCAGGCAATGAAGATAGGATCACGAAAGTGACGGACGATATATTGCTGCTTCTAAAATAAAAAGGGGAAAGGAAGACCAATTACAAAGGATATACGAAACGTATAATCACATACAATGACAGAAAACAGAAGAACAAATTTAGAATAAAACAACAACAATTCTTAGAATAGTTAAAGCGTTCGCTTAGCTATAAATTATAGGTTATGAGTCATAAGTAGCCTCAGGTCTTCGAAGTACGGGGAATTTCCATGTTGTCCTCAGTACAAGAGTCAAGAAAGACTTGTAGATGTGCTGGGTCTTCGTAGGCAGTAGTTTTGTTGTTAAAAGTGACTTTCATAAGACACGGGTGAAACAGGCCATATCGGGCATTGAGATTCCGTAGCGCAGGCCTCATGTCCAGAAATTTTTTCCGCCGGTCAGCAGTTGCTTTCGCATAATCTTGAGCAAAAAATAAATTATTGCCTTGCCAAGACACTCTCCCTTTACTTTTGGCTGCATGAAGAACTTTAAGTAAGTCTGTGTATTCTAAAAAATATAGAATAACACCACGTGGCTTGGAAGTAGAAGAAGCAAACTTAGGATTTTGGCCTAGTCGGTGAGCTCTTTGAATGTTCAATTTTGGAGATTCAGGAATATCCAGTAGGGTTGGTAGAAACGATTGAAAGAAGGAAAGCGCATCCGACCCTTCAATTCCTTCCACAAGGCCGTAAATGCGTAGATTATTGCGCCTATTACGGTTTTCCAAATTTTCAATCTGAGTCTTGAGATGGGCGACCTCTAACTGCAAAGGAGGGATTTGAGAAGTGACAGATTGAATGGAATCAACGCGTTGAGAAAGCAGTGAGGACTGTTGCTCCATTTGAAACCATTTATCTTCAAGATTCTGGAGACGAATGTTGGTCTCCTCCATATGAGGTTTAAGCGCACGAATTTCTTGAAGAAGAAGTTCCATGGATAATGTCGTTGTAGAACCTGTTGGAGACGGTGGGTCTTTTTTGACACGCTTTGTAGAAGTGGTAGATGGATTTTTAGGTATTTGCTTAGGGTTACCACGAGGTAAGGTGGCCTGTGTAGTAGTGGTATTGAACTGCGTAGTTTCAGGGTCTTCTGTATTGTCTTGTAGTACACTGAAAGGATTGGGGTCACTCATCGTAGTGCTGTCACCCAGAGTAGAGCCAGTACGAAGTGCACGGGCTTTTGCCATGGTAAACCACACAATAAAATGTAGAACGTGTGGAGAAAATGAGGACACGCAAATCTTTGAGGCAAGGACAAAAGTCCGGTTAAGAACAACGAAAGTCAATGAAAAAAGGGAAGAGATGAGGCAAAAAGCACTTAGAAAAATATGTTGCACAGGTTGTTTGTATAAAGCGAAAAAGGAGTCTTCAGAAAAACAAAAAGGGCGACAGTGAACAGGTAGAAAGCAAAAAAAGCCATATTCATGAGCCAAAACTGAGGAGATAGCATTCTATTTGCTGCTCTGTGGTAAAAAAAAATAAAAAAAAATGGCGGCCACAGAAACGAGCGCGAACGAAAGCGCGCTGAAAGAATGCGAAGCAGCTCACCCTGAAGGTCGAAAATGGGTTCAATTGGAAGCGCTATGCTTCATATCATCTTGCCAACGTCAGCACCGTCTCAAAGATGGAGAAAAGGTGCCCGGTGGAAGCTCCGGTCTTCACGTCAGTACGGAGCTCCGCGATCCGGCGGCCATCTTCTTTGGCTCCCAAGCCACGCCCCCCCTTCCTCCTCTCCCCTAAGCCAATCACAACTCTGCAATGGCAGCATTGTGGTAGGTTGGGACGCCGACCACACAGACGTCTATGGGGAGGCCATTTTCTCCATGTAGGTTGCATGCAGCCTACATGGAGAAAAGGCAGAGTACGTATGACTGGTTTGATTGGCTCTGGGCCTGACCAAACAGTCAGCGCCCTCAGAGTGGGCAAGCCACTCCTTCCCTGCCCTTGAGCAGGACCGCCCACCCGTTCACCCCCAAACAAACCCTTCTGCTTTCTTGCAGTGCAAGAGGCAGAAACATAAAATGGTATTCATAATACCATTTTTTGTTTCTGCTTGTCGAACAGCGAGAAAGCAGTGGGGGGATGCTCCTCTGTCCACACGGAGGAGCCGCTCCTGGTTTTGTGTATGTTTCCTTATTTTCAGTTGATTGCTTTACATAGTTCAACAAATTCTACTATATTTCCATCCAAATGCAGCACATGCCTTGAACATTCCTATGACAAGCAATCATTTACTAATGTCTAAGGGCTTTCGGTGTTGGGTGTCCGCAGATTATGGGGACTCGTAATTTTGAAGTTTTATCAAACTGATATACTATTATATCACTAGAGCTATATGTCTGGATCATATATTGTGGCAAAGAGCATCAAAAGAGTAAACTGAACTGCATCAATATTTCCTGAGTTGAATGGATGAACCAATACGTCTCTTAGGAAATATTGATGTTTCCAAGGTGTATTATATAACTCTTCGGTCAGAATAAAGGAACAATTAGAGATCTTGGGAATACTTACAATGGAAAGTGGCATGTCAATGATGTGATATGACATGTAAGGAAAAAGTATAGACATTACAAGTCTTTCCAGCAATATAATAGATCTGGTTAGGTGCTGGTCCTGAAGAAGATGGCTTAATAATAAATAAAGCCATTGAAACGTATTGGCTACTTTTATTGCGATTCAAGGACTGCCTTATGGAAGAAAGACAATATGTATTCTCCTGGTCTGGGCATATAAAGATATCCTTGAATGATGTGCTAATGGTTATGAACGAATGAGGGAATGGATCAGATCTGTGTGTCTGAGATAGGCTTGTTGTGATTGTGACAATGAATTGCTTTTTAATATTTTATTTATTTGTGACTAATGCGATATAAACATCTGTTGTGCTATTAACTGAGTAACTACATTTTGTCTATAACAGATAAATAAATAAATATATCTTGAACATATGTTTTTTTGTGGCTCATTAGTGGATGATCTCCAGATATAAGTAATGCAAGTTGAGCTGGAAATATGTGTGATATTTCTGGTTACTTACCACTTTCCTTAAAAGTAAAATGTGGGGGTTTCCCTTATGGTATATGTGAAAGATGTCTCAAAGGCTGTCTGAAAGGACACACATAAAGGGGAGAAGTGAAATCTCCCACATAGAATATGTGCATCTCTCTCTCTCTCTTTTTCACAAACACACACACACACTTCAGCATACACACACTCACAAACGCTCACACACACAGAGCATTACACAGCCTCACACATGCACACACACACTTTCACTGCTGCTTGTGATCACTTTGGAACCTAATCACAAAGAGTTGCTTTGAGTACACATAACTTATTCTTGTAGTACTCCTGTGTTCTCTTCCATTTCAGAAATAAGGCAGGAGAAAGACAAGAGTACACCACGACTTAGAGTTAAATGTTTGTGAATCAGGCCCAGCATGTTCATGTTTTCAGAGTATTTCAATTTTAGATAACAAAAGTTCATATTCTGCACTGTTGAACATATTCTATGTTTTTGTTTGCATTGGCTTGGATTCTAGGAGCTCAGATTATAAATCTGCTTGGATGAATTTAAAGCTATTCTTATTTACATCAGAATTATTGGGATGGTGATGGTTTTCGGTTTCTGAATCCTAATATGGTGCAGCAATTGTTTATATTGCTGTGAATGGCTGGCAGTGCGAGCACTTGACTAGAAATTATCATATTAAATAGTCTTTTTTTCTATTCTGTGCTGTAAGATTTTGAAGCTGGTGTTTGATTTACTCTTAACTGGGCATCTCAGGCTCTGAGAGCAGGTGACATAATTTCTTCATGTTTAGTAAATACCAAAAAAACACTAAGCTACAGGTAGTCACGAGCATTTATTTAGGGGTCAATAATAATGTTTCTGTGGCATGATTGATGGCCACACTGATGTCAGAAACTGGGATAAGGAATGGTGGTGAAGCAGGCTGAGAGGCCTGTAGGGGATGGTGACAAAACAGGTGGATGTTGTGAACTACGTGTCACAATTTGGGGGGTTAATTACATACTGCCCGTCTCTAAATTATGCCTGCCTCTCTAGCTCTATGAGAGATGTGTTATATAACATGACATGAGTTGATCAAGTCTGACTACTCGGCCATGCTGTTTCTGAGTTGCTGTGCCTTCACCACCCCATGAAGTAAGCCCCATCCTTGATATCACTGCCTTTTATAGAGTCAAGTGTGCAAAGGGAATACTTTGGTTATTGAATTGATATAAAACTGTATATTTGGCATGAAAACCCTCTGCTTTTCTTCTTTTACCTTCAAACATTGGCTTTTTGGATTGGGATTCAAACAGGCTCTGTTAAGGTCATCAGAAGGTCATAAAAACTTAATATAGAAAACTTTGGCAGGACCACCAGCAAAAGAGAGCAAATGCTGAGGCGGTAACAAAAAAAATCCACCTCTAGATTTGATAAAGTGGTATGGTTTTATCAATGGCAATAGAATGTTTAACATCTAATTGTTGTTTTACCGCTTAGAAAAAATATAGTAAACGTTAATAAAAATAGTGGCATTTCTCTGGTGAGAACACCTTATAGCTGTCAACATAGATCCATTCCACCACAGTTGTGGTGTAGTGAGCATGATAAGAACCGTGTAACCAGAAAATGCATTTTTTAATCCCAGACTCTTCATTTGACCAAATTGTGTGTTCTTTGACAATCACTTTTCAGCATAAAACACTGGGAAAGTGTGATACGAAAATCTTGATTGGAACTAAACACATATTGTATTTTTACCAAACAGAGAAAACAGGAAAAAACAGTCAGTGTCATCAGTCAATTACTTAAAGGGTAGAGTAGTGGGGAAGCTATAGACCTTAAAACAAACAGTCCTGCAGTACAGTCTTGATATTCCTAAATTACAAAGTTTTTTGATTTTTAGAAAATCTTGTATTTCCTACGCATTTGACTCCCTAATCGGACACTACATAACAATGGTGAAACATGTTTTTATAGGGAAATGAGCATCAATGATATAAAGAAAATGTAAAACAAAAGAAAAAGTCAGAGGCAGATTTATGATTTTTTATTTTAACAAAATGTGTGGGGGGGCTAAGATGTAGGCCGAAGCAGACGCAGAGTAGACGAGTTCCGCACCGCAAATCAGTCCGGCATCATCCTGCAGGCTCCCGCACTATTTGGAGAGTAACACCGAATGCTGCAGACTCGCTGGGGCCGGCTATACGGTTGGAGGTGGGGCCGGGGCCATCGATGCATGGGAGTGTGGGCTGGGATTAGAGCACATTATGACAACACACTTGTTCACACAATTGCCTACATTTAATGTGATCACCTGGAATGTTCGGGGAATACCTACCCCCAGACCGTACCACCTGATATACTCCTACCTGAGGCATAGAGAGGCCCACATACCTTTGATACAGGAAATGCACATGACTGCCTGCCATGGAGCTCTGTAAGTTGCAGAGGAGATGGAGGGGCCATATTTTTGGCACTACGTTCTTTGGATGCTGCAGTGGGGTGTTCATCTGGATATCCCCCGGTGTGCCGTTGATGGTGACACACATGGTGATAGAATCTGCACACAGATATGTGGTGGTGGAGCGGACATTGAATGGAGCCCGTTTGGTTCTATTGGCATTGTATGTGCCTAATAGCAACCAGCAACAGTTTTTAACAAGCCTTACTCACACATTGATACACAGTCTGATGGCACCTAGAATTTGGGTAGGGAATTTCAATATAGTACATTACATCGCTTTGGACAGGCCACTCCCCCCTCTGTGAGGCACAGCAGTCACCAGACTAATGCATGCTTTATGGGACTGGATCACATGTAGACAAATGCTTGTTGTATGGGGCTCTATGCACTCAGAAGTGAAGGAGTACTCATTCTTCTCTCCAGTCCACCACTTGCACACCAGAATCAACCTACTGATCTGCAATCTTCATATAACGTTTCAGGTTGTCACTACTTAGTACCTGGGCCACACCCTCTCTGACCACAGCCTCCGTAAGCTGATGATACAATGAAGGAGATGGCAGGCAATGGTGCCCACCTGGAGATTCTTAAAACCAGCATTATGGGAAAGGTTTTTTTTAACGATACCTTTAGCACCCACATCTCCAATTACTTCATTGGAAACAAATGGTCTGCCACCAGTACAGAGGTCTAGTGGGATACTTTTTAAGTAGTCATGCAGGCATTATGTCTTAAAACCTCATGTGTGATAAAACACATTCTACAGACACAGACCCATGACCTCGAATGCACCATATGAGTGACAGAAACATGGGTGCGGAAGCAGCAAGAAGTGAGGAAGGGGTACTACTCCTTATAAAGGAATACAGAGAAATGGTCGCTCATTTTGGGAACCTTGACTATGTGGAGTGTGTGGCTCAACAGCATGCAGAGGGAGAAAGGACTGGGCGAGTCCTGGCCTGTCTGCTCTTGCTCGAAATCTTCTAAGATATGTGTGACTTCGAATCATTCTCAGATGGGTTGGGTGCTAAACACGCAGACCGATATCAACCAGATCCTTTTACAGTATTATACCTCACTCTAGATTGGAATGGGCTGTGGAGGGCTCAGCCATAGGGGAGTTCCTGGATAGACTCTCTGCCCCTTCACTTAACCCTCTACAGCCACATACCCTAACAAAGGCGTTGATGGTGGAAGAAATCTGCCTTAGATCGATGAATTCCCGGTCGCATATGGTGCTAACTTTACCCCGAAGCTGCTTAGGATGTAACAGGGTGTACAAGAAAAGGGTGTTCTCCCAGTATCCATGAGGGGCTTGCCCAAGCAGAGCAGGAACCCATTCAATGTACGATCCTATAGACCGCTTTAGTTGCTGAACGTAGATTACAAGATGCTGGGGAAGGTTCTCTCCAATAGACTACTACCATGCCGCTCTGCTCTGGTCCACCTTGATCAGAATGGCTGCATCCCGATTAGGTATAAGATAGTGATACATGCACAGCCAATGGATATGCAAAGTTAAAAAAATGTATTCAGTGCCGCCTGGGAGTCACTCTCCGAACATGAGTGACATCATAAAGAAACAGGCTGCATTCCCAAAGTCTTGGGATATGGCCCCAGGGCGCTGTCCAGTGAATTCCTCCACAGAGGTTAGTAAGTTGTTGAATGTAAATAATCAAATAATACTCCAGGGCCAAATGTTGTTCCAAATTTGCTATATTGTTGGTTTCACAACATAACTTGTATTGTTGATTTCACAATATAACTTGTGTAGTCAAAACAACTCCATTTCCCATAATGCAAGTTGTTTAATCATGTCAATTGTCCCAATGCATTTCGGCCTATGATGGCCTTCGTCAAGGGGATATCTGTGAATAATATGAACATACGCTACTCAGTGATCAGGCATGAGATAAGAATATGTTAGTTAGTGAGTATTTAAATTGTGCCATGCAGATTTTGAGATGGTGCAGATGAATTGTTTATAATCCCGTATTTTAGGTAGTTTGTTTAAAACAGTTTGGAAATAGAGATAGCAACGCAAATGTCTGCCGCCAAGCGTAAGTTGAGTTAATAACGTACCTTGTGTGATTATTACATCGTGCGGAGAAATCAGAAACCAAGTGAACTATAGAAAAGTTTGTGACGCGCTCGTGTTGTATAGAAGTGACGATCAGTGCAATCGTTGAGAATAGTAACGTGAGTCTAATGCCACGTGGAAACCTGTTCAAACTCCAAAGTGAAAAGCTAAAAGTAAAACTTCTCGGGACTTACTTGTGCATGCAGCGTGAGTCGTTTACGAAACGGCGCGTAATCCGATAGTCAAATCTCGCGGTATGATCACGCAATGGTGCATCTTATTTACCGCAACGTTGATGACGTGCAGTGATAAACAATGAAAATAGTAAATGGACTAAGGCTTAAAGTCCAAGTCTTAATATGATCCCGCAATGGTGCATCAATTTACCGCGACGTTAATAGCGTGTAGTGATAAACAAAGCAAAATAGAAAGTGGACTAAAACTTAAAGTCCAAGTGTTAATAGCTGAATTCAAAAGGTGCTGCTGTTGGGGGCTTCCGTGTGTGGATGGGCTTACGTTCCGCTGAGCACACTTTCCATCTACTTCCCTCTTCAATCTACCGACCGGCCGGGCCTGGCTCCGCCGGCCGGGACTACACCTCCCAGCATTCCCTCACCTAGTGACGCTCCCGCTGACGAGCTTTCCCGCACCTGGAGGTGTTTAAATCAACGGGCGGTGGCGAGGACTTTGTGTGCTGCTGTTGGGGGCTTCCGTGTGCGGCTGGGCTTACGCTCCGCTGAGCACACTTTCCATCTACTTCCCTTTTCAATCTACCGACCGGCCGGGCCTGGCTCCGCCGGCCGGGACTACACCTCGCAGCATTCCCTCACCTGGTGACGCTCCCGCTGACGAGCTTTCCCGCGCCTGGAGGCGTTTAAATCAACGAGCGGTGGCAAGGACTTTGTGTGCTGCTGTTGGGGGCTTCCGTGTGCGGCTGGGCTTACGCTCCGCTGAGCACACTTTCCATCTACTTCCCTCTTCAATCTACCGACCGTCCGGGCCTGGCTCCGCCGGCCGGGACTACACCTCCCAGCATTCGCTCACCTGGCGACGCTCCCGCTGACGAGCTTTCCCGCGCCTGGAGGCGTTTAAATCAACGGGCGGTGGCGAGGACTTTGTGTGCTGCTGTTGGGGGCTTCCGTGTGCGGCTGGGCTTACGCTCCGCTGAGCACACTTTCCATCTACTTCCCTCTTCAATCTACCGACCGGCCGGGCCTGGCTCCGCCGGCCGGGACTACACCTCCCAGCATTCCCTCACCTGGTGACGCTCCCGCTGACGAGCTTTCCCGCGCCTGGAGGCGTTTAAATCAACAGGCGGTGGCGAGGACTTTGTGTGCTGCTGTTGGGGGCTTCCGTGTGCGGCTGGGCTTACGCTTCGCTGAGCACACTTTCCATCTACTTCCCTCTTCAATCTACCGACCGTCCGGGCCTGGCTCCGCCGGCCGGGACTACACCTCCCAGCATTCCCTCACCTGGTGACGCTCCCGCTGACGAGCTTTCCCGCACCTGGAGGTGTTTAAATCAACGGGCGGTGGCGAGGACTTTGTGTGCTGCTGTTGGGGGCTTCCGTGTGCGGCTGGGCTTACGCTCCGCTGAGCACACTTTCCATCTACTTCCCTCTTCAATCTACCGACCGGCCGGGCCTGGCTCCGCCGGCCGGGACTACACCTCCCAGCATTCGCTCACCTGGTGACGCTCCCGCTGACGAGCTTTCCCGCACCTGGAGGTGTTTAAATTAACGGGCGGTGGCGAGGACTTTGTGTGCTGCTGTTGGGGGCTTCCGTGTGCGGCTGGGCTTACGCTCCGCTGAGCTCACTTTCCATCTACTTCCCTCTTCAATCTACCGACCGGCCGGGCCTGGCTCCGCCGGCCGGGACTACACCTCCCAGCATTCCCTCACCTGGTGACGCTCCCGCTGACGAGCTTTCCCGCGCCTGGAGGCGTTTAAATCAACGGGCGGTGGCAAGGACTTTGTGTGCTGCTGTTGGGGGCTTCCGTGTGCGGCTGGGCTTACGCTCCGCTGAGCACACTTTCCATCTACTTCCCTCTTCAATCTACCGACCGTCCGGGCCTGGCTCCGCCGGCCGAGACTACACCTCCCAGCATTCGCTCACCTGGTGACGCTCCCGCTGACGAGCTTTCCCGCGCCTGGAGGCGTTTAAATCAACGGGCGGTGGCGAGGACTTTGTGTGCTGCTGTTGGGGGCTTCCGTGTGCGGCTGGGCTTACGCTCCGCTGAGCACACTTTCCATCTACTTCCCTCTTCAATCTACCGACCGGCCGGGCCTGGCTCCGCCGGCCGGGACTACACCTCCAAGCATTCCCTCACCTGGTGACGCTCCCGCTGACGAGCTTTCCCGCGCCTGGAGGCGTTTAAATCAACGGGCGGTGGCGAGGACTTTGTGTGCTGCTGTTGTTGGCTTCCGTGTGCGGCTGGGCTTACGCTCCGCTGAGCACACTTTCCATCTACTTCCCTCTTCAATCTACCGACCGGCCGGGCCTGGCTCCGCCGGCCGGGACTACACCTCCCAGCATTCCCTCACCTGGTGACGCTCCCGCTGACGAGCTTTCCCGCGCCTGGAGGCGTTTAAATCAACAGGCGGTGGCGAGGACTTTGTGTGCTGCTGTTGGGGGCTTCCGTGTGCGGCTGGGCTTACGCTCCGCTGAGCACACTTTCCATCTACTTCCCTCTTCAATCTACCGACCGGCCGGGCCTTGCTCCGCCGGCCGGGACTACACCTCCAAGCATTCCCTCACCTGGTGACGCTCCCGCTGACGAGCTTTCCCGCACCTGGAGGTGTTTAAATCAACGGGCGGTGGCGAGGACTTTGTGTGCTGCTGTTGGGGGCTTCCGTGTGCGGCTGGGCTTACGCTCCGCTGAGCACACTTTCCATCTACTTCCCTCTTCAATCTACCGACCGGCCGGGCCTGGCTCCGCCGGCCGGGACTACACCTCCCAGTATTCGCTCACCTGGTGACGCTCCCGCTGACGAGCTTTCCCGCACCTGGAGGTGTTTAAATCAACGGGCGGTGGCGAGGACTTTGTGTGCTGCTGTTGGGGGCTTCCGTGTGCGGCTGGGCTTACGCTCCGCTGAGCTCACTTTCCATCTACTTCCCTCTTCAATCTACCGACCGGCCGGGCCTGGCTCCACCGGCCGGGACTACACCTCCCAGCATTCCCTCACCTGGTGACGCTCCCGCTGATGAGCTTTCCCGCGCCTGGAGGCGTTTAAATCAACGGGCGGTGGCAAGGACTTTGTGTGCTGCTGTTGGGGGCTTCCGTGTGCGGCTGGGCTCACGCTCCGCTGAGCACACTTTCCATCTACTTCCCTCTTCAATCTACCGACCGTCCGGGCCTGGCTCCGCCGGCCGGGACTACACCTCCCAGCATTCGCTCACCTGGTGACGCTCCCGCTGACGAGCTTTCCCGCGCCTGGAGGCGTTTAAATCAACGGGCGGTGGCGAGGACTTTGTGTGCTGCTGTTGGGGGCTTCCGTGTGCGGCTGGGCTTACGCTCCGCTGAGCACACTTTCCATCTACTTCCCTCTTCAATCTACCGACCGGCCGGGCCTGGCTCCGCCGGCCGGGACTACACCTCCCAGCATTCCCTCACCTGGTGACGCTCCCGCTGACGAGCTTTCCCGCGCCTGGAGGTGTTTAAATCAACGGGCGGTAGCTCGTCCAGCGAGAACGCGCGCGGGACGCGCCGGGCTAAGCCCGGGCAAAGGGCGGGCCGTCGTGTGGCCGTCAGGGGGCCGGAAGAGGCCGGGCCGTGCCACCACCCTAACCAGCTGAAAAATGGAGCTTCATCGCCACATCTGTTGGCAGGACACTAACGGACTATAAGTCGTTTGGTAAGGTTAATGTAAGTGCGCCCAAACTTGTTGTACCCAGTAGTATTTACAATTGTATGGTGTTTAAAGCCCTTGCTGATAATCATGACAAAGAAAAAGACTCAGCCACTAGCGGCGAATGCCTGTAACACCATAGATACATATTTGGTCAAAGCGGTCAGCGCCCTAACCAAGGAAATTGACCGCACAGAGAGACGACTCTCCATGGGGCCTATTCTAAATTTGTGTGAACAAATCGACTCAGGCACGAATAGCAGGGAGAATATTGAAAAAATAACTGATATCGATCTGGAAGATGGGGCGAACACAAAGGAGAAGGACGGCTCACTAGTGTCCCTAACCTTTGGGTCATCGTTAGCCGTTACACCTTCCAATACTCCACCTCCGACAAACAAATCTAGGGGACCTAGAAAAACGGGGGTTAGAGGTTCAAAACGGAAAAATGAAAATAGGCCTCCACCATTACAAGGCAATATGGCGGTCACAAGATCCAAACGCACCACTTCATTACCTCATAAGAATACCGATTGTGAGGATATTTATGACAAACTAGCCGAGCTCATCCGACCCATCCATAAAAAAAAAGATAACTTGGCTAGAGAAATACATAAGTTAAGGAATTATGTGGAGAAATCCAACACAGTGACCCAGTCCGACGGCCTTATGATATATCACGACAAAGGTGGGCTAACTGATAACGGTCGTCAGAGTGAACCATATTTACCTGGCCCTTTAAGAGGGTCAACAATTGTTAAAGAGACCCAGTCATCCAAAACTACTGATCCTAAACCCATCCAGAGGACAGAGGCCAATGTTCTAACTCCCCCATTAGTTAATTCATATACTGCTTGCCCTACCCCGGATGCAAGTCAGAGAGTGCAAGCTAGACCTACCAAACCTGGCACTCTACCCCCGAGTAAATTACTGAGCAAAGTACCAGATAGAGAAATCATCAGATCGGATGCAAGTCAGACAGTGCAAGCTAGACCTACCAAATCTGGCACTCTACCCCGAGTAAATTACTGAGCAAAGTATCAGATAGAGAAATCATTAGATCGTCTAAAGTCCCTGATGTTATTTACCTGCCCCCTGAATGCGCAGCCTACGTTGTAGTTCTTGTAAATATACCTAAACTAAGGCCAACTCAAATCGAAACCCATGACATGCTCAAAAATAAAATTTTACATTGGCTTTCCAGAAACTGTGGTTACCCTATGTATGGGGCCAATCAGATATTAACGACCCAAAGGGTAGGATGGGTTGGCCCTTTGCGAAAGGACATCAAGGGTGACTGTGTCATCATTAACTTCAGAACACCCGACTGGACTCGTGACTCTATCATGAATGCCCCACCTCTTTCTAACTGGGTGCATAATACTAAGGGTGGGCGTAGTTCGCGAAGTAGCACTTCGCGAAGCTACGCAAAGTGCAGTTCGCACTACGCGAGCTTCGCGTAGCACTTCGCGAACTGCGTAGTAACATGTTCGCACTGTGCAAGATGTTGTTTTCAATGATTGCACAGTGCGGACAAGCAACCGGCACTGTGCAATCATTGAAAATGGCATCTTGCACAGTGCGAGCTGTAGTTTTCTGCTGCTCGAGGAGATTTTTACTCGAGCTGCAGCTTTCTCAACGCGAACTGGTAGTTTCTCATCGCGAGCAGTCGCGAGCATACGCGACCCCTCGCAATGAGAAACCTGACCTCCTCGCGTTGGGAATCTCGCCGGGAGGTTTATTTTCCTTGTTCGCGATCGCCAACTTGATGTTGCTGATCGCGAACAAGGAAAAAGTCTCGCCGGGATGTCATTTTGCTTGCTCGCGGTCGCCAACTTGACGTTGAGGACCGCGAGCAAGCAAAAAATGACCGCAGCACTACGCAAGACTACGCTACGCGTGTTCGCACTGTGCTACGTGCAATTCGCGTAGTGCGAAGTAGCGCGAACTTCGCAAACTTCGCGAGCGTAGCGTAGTGCTTTGCCCAGGCCTACATAATACAACCTTATATCCATTAGATTCCTTCTACAGATTCCCAATAGGTAACCCAAGGAATGCCCACAACAACGGCTATCTTTATGATGACCATTATGCAAACTCTTATATACCAAATAACTTTTCTAGATCCGGTGATTACTCTAGAATCCCGACCTCCAATCGATTCCAGGTTCTCGAATCACTGGAGGACGTTGATTGACTCTCAGGATACTGTACTGAGAAGTACATTGATAATATACCTATTCCTCCGAGGGCAGTAAGTGATCACAATAGTCACACCACTAACAGGGAAGCATTATTAGGGGTTAGACCGAGTGCCATATCTAGAAAACCACACGTGGTGGAGCCCAATGAAGTACCCTTGAGGACATCAGCAGTAGAACAAAATACTCCTGAGACAGGTGTCGTCAAATCGACAACTAGCCAAATAACACGCAAGATCGCTATATTACCAGAGGCATGACTTAACATCACGACCTGGAATATAGCCGGCCTCAGTGCGAAGCTGAACACCCCTTTTTGGAATGACTTTATCACACAAGGGTTTGACATTTTTATTTATTTTATTTATTTGTGGGTTTGTATAGCGCTAGAATCGACTCCAACTGGAGTATCTCTGCGCTTTCTGGAGCCGGTAGAAACAGAGGAATAATAGGAGCTAGATCTCGTTTCTGAACAACACAGTCTTCAGGAGTTTCCTGAAAGTGAGATGTTCTTTGCACTGTCTCAGATGAAGAGGAAGTCTATTCCATAGGGTAGGGCCTACGATAGATAACGCTTTACCACCGTGTCTAGATTTCTTTGCACGGGGAATCACCAGAAGAAGACAGTTACTGGACCTAAGTGAACGACTTGGAACATAAGGAACAAATTTGTTCTGAAGATAAATAGGTCCTTGTCCATTTAAACATTTATGGATCAAGCAGCATAACTTGAACTTAGATCTCTGGCGAATGGAGAGCCAGTGCAGTTTCTCCAGAAGAGGTTTGGACGCAGTTCTTGGAGGAACATTAAGGACAAGACGAGCCGCGGTGTTTTGAATGACCTGAAGCTTGGCCAGCACATTTTCGTTGGCAAAAAGCAACAGGCCATTGCAGTAGTCAATTCGACTCAGAACCAATGTCTGGACCAGAGTTCGTCTGAAAGAGTTCGGTAGTAAGGGAAAGACTCTGCGTAGCAGGCCAATCGTATGGAAACAAATTCCAGCAGTATGGTTAGCATGCTGTCCAAATGACAAGTCTTGATCCATCCGAATCCCTAAACTCTTCACAACCTGTTTGGGTTCTGGGGCTACTCCCAAATCGGGGGGCCACCAATCAGGGGTCCACAATAGTTTGGCTTCTCCAAACAGCATTAGTTCCGTCTTACTGACATTGCATTGCAGGAAGTTGGAAGACATCCAATTAGCCACCGCCTTCATGCCCGCAGAAAAGGAGTTTTTAATTTCTGCGGACATGGTCTTGAAAGGGAAGAGGAGCTGCGTGTCATCAGCATAGGATACTGGAATGAATCCATAGCTGCGCATCACTCTTGCCAGGGGTGCCACGTAGATGTTAAATAAGGTAGGGCTTAGACAAGAGCCCTGTGGCACCCCTTTCGATATCTCCACCTCCGCTGATCGGTACGTGTCCATGATCACTCTCTGGGAGCGCCCTGATAGGAAGCTCTTTAGCCAATCAAGGGCTTTATCCTCAATACCAGCGTTCGACAACCGGTCAATAAGAATGGTATGGGACACGGTGTCGAACGCTGCTGAAAGATCTAAAAGAACTAGGATTACTGAGAAACCCTTGTCCTGATACATATGTAAGTCGTCTGTAACAGACAGCAAGGTAGACTCTGTGCTGTGTTTCGGCCTGAACCCTGATTGTGAATAGTCCAGGCCGCCAACAAGTTCGATATGATTGGACAGATGACCATTAACATATTTTTCGATCAGTTTCCCTAAGAATGGTAAAAGGGATATGGGCCTGAGATTTGTTAGATCGGACCATGGGATAGTAGTATTCTTCCTAATAGGCCTGATAAGAGCACGTTTCCACTCTCTTGGGACAGTGCCTGAGCCCAGAGAGAGATTCACCAACCTTTGGATCATGGGGCACAACTCGTCAGTCAGGACAGGCATAATCCTGGCTGGGATGATATCGTCAGGGCTACCACTTTTAATCCGTGATACTAGTGCAGATGTCTCTTGTAAAGAAATGGGTGGAAAAAAGCTTAACATAAATTTATTCAGATTGGGGTCAGCATCTATTCCCAAGGGTGCCATATCTGTGGTCAGTTTGTTATTGGTGCAAACTATTTTGTCGTAGATAGTATCTATCTTATTCGTAAAAAAGCAAGAGATGTCGTCACACAGCTGTTGGGATGCAAGGTCCGAAGATTCACAAGCTGCAGGTTTAACAAAGGATTGTAGAACTTGGTACAAAATCCTTGAAGAGTTTCCTGCAGCTGTGATTTGCGATGCAATGTGAGTCTTGCGGGCAACACGAATGGCTTTGTGGTATATAGATAGTGAGTCCCAATATTTATTTTTGTCCTCGATCAAGTGAGAGGTTCTCCATCTCTTTTCAAGTTTCCTGGCATGCAATTTTAACGTTCTAAGGTGATCAGTAAACCAAATTTCTTGTTTATTTGTGAGTCTGGGTTTAAATTGTTTAAAAGGGGCAATCTTGTCAATAGTATCCACAATAGCTTTTTCACAATTTTTCACGGCCGTATCAATATTTTCATTAGGAACAGAAGGTGGACAATAAAAATTATTTTTAAAAGTGGTATTGGTAATTTTGTGCCACTGTCTACGTGTCCTCGGTAACTGTTTAGTTCGAGAAGAGATGCGTTTCGGGTGGGGAGTAAGGAATTCCACAACATAGTGGTCTGTCCAGTTGACCTGCCTTGCTGGTGGACAAGAGACCAGCATAAAATTAGAAAATACCAGGTCAAGGGTATGGCCTGCCTGATGTGTGGGCCCAGAGTTGCGTTTCATAAGGCCCAATGAGGACAGGTCAAGAAGTAGGGATTGGGCCTCACAACAATCCGACTTATCACAGTGTACATTAAAGTCTCCGACTAAAATAAACTCGCTGTCACTATTGACATATGGGGCAAGTAGCTCAATCAATAAGCTAGAGAAATTATTGTACGATCCAGGGGGTCGATATACTAATGCACCCCTTTGAGTGTCATTAGATGGCAGTATTATTTTAAAAATTATTAATTCAATTTCTGGGGAACTTATTTCATCTAAAACCGATATACCAATTTCCTGTTTATGTACAATTGCAATCCCCCCACCAATTTTAGTGGGGCGATCCAGCCTCACTATTTTATAGTCACTAGGGACTCCCAAGGTTATGGCAGGAGTGGAATGTGGTTTCAACCACGTTTCTGTGAGGTAGCATAAATCTGGTTGTTTGGAAGAGATTAGGTCCCAAACTTCAGCACTGTGTTTCGGGAGCGACCTAATGTTGCACAGGATGTTTTTCTTCCCAGAAAGAGTATGGTTGTTTCCTGAAACCCCACTAATATCGGGGTCGACGAAAATAGAACAATCCATATCGGGCGGATCTTGTGTAACAATGGTGCTCTCAGTGCGCCGTTGTTTGCTTGGCAAAAGCCCATCTACCTCAAGGTGTTCGTTTACCCTGCCACTATTTAATGATTGTACGTTGTATCCCTTTAATACATGTGAGCTATAAGTGTACCTCACCGATGGACGCCTTTGTGTGTGGGTTCTCGCAGTCCCCATGGCCCCTGGCCCCGTCCAGTCGCGGACGGGCGCAGACGGGCAGGTCTTTGGCTTGTCTTCGGCGCTGTCAATGGCGCCCCTCTGCGCGCAACCGCTGCGCGCTTTGGCCGACGAGGGGCTAAATAGCCTGAGTGAAAAGCTGTTAGAGCGCTAACCGCTCACCTGTTCCGGGGTTAGTGGGCGTGTCTTGCTCTTGTCCACCCGCCCTCCGCTCAACGGTATTGGCTACCGAGTCGGACCAGGGCGGGTGGGCTGGATCACTGAGCAGAGACAGAAACCTGGCCCCTAGAACCCCTACAGTAGCGGTAGAATCGTCAGAGTGCTAACAGATTAGATAGCAGGTAGGCAATTAATTGTGCAAACAATAACCGCAGGATGTGAAGTTAAATGCTTCAAAGTGCAGTGTTTTAAAATTGATTTAAAATTCGCCGCAAGTGATGTTAAAATACTCAGTTCCTAGTTCACAGTGACACAATGCTTATGCCAATTGCTCAAAACGCTCCAATTGCCAATTGCTCAAAAACGCTCATTATATGTCTCCAAGAGACCTGGTACAAAGAACCAATTCATGGGTAAGGCTATACATCCCATTGGGTACTGGCAGTGAACTCGGCTGTAGGAAGGGCGAAAGGTGGCCTTTTAATTTTAACATCAACCAAGCTAATCAAGTTTAAACCTAACATTCATCATGAGGTGGCCCCCTATGCCCAGTTACTCCACCTGGAGCATGTCACGGGCAATGATTTAATTATAATTAATTACTATAATAATACCTTTGATGCACGCAGGGGTCCTATAGCGTATGAAATTGGGAGAGAGATTGATAAGATGTTGGCTCTATCTAAGAGCCAACCAGTCCTCTTATGGGCAGGAGATTTTAATATACAGGCCTGCCCATATGCAAACAAAGGACATGCGGCTTTTTGGGGGAGCCAGACCTTAATGCTAGTATACCATATAACCATTTCCCACATAACGACTATGGAATTGTACTTAACAACTTGATAGCCAAACTGGACCTAGAATTACTTGACTGCTCCACGAAAAAGGGCAACATTAAATGCCCAACTTTCAAAGGCAGGGATGCCCACTCTAACATCGACCATATCCTCGTCTCCTGCAAAACTGCGTATACCGATTTATGGATAACAGAGCAAGCAGTAAGTGACCACAACAGTATCTCTGTAACATTACTGACCTGGGGGCATATACACTCAGACCCCAGCAGTTTTGTTAGAGACATAGTTGCAGAGAGACCCAATGGGGCAAGAATTAAGTGGGCCAATGTTAACCCTGTTGTACTTTTGGACGAGATCAAAACCAAATGTACAACAGAAATTGACTACTGTCTAAGTAATGCGATAGTACCAGCCATATTGCTCTCTAAATTTTATAAAATTAACATTGTCATCGAGGGCTTACTGACAGGTAGGAGTAGGCCAACGAAAACTAGGTTAGTTGGCTGGTTCGATAGTAATTGTACACAGGCCTTGTCGAAATTAAAGGCCGCTCTGGCCGCTAAACCCAGGGACACTACTCATATTAAGGCTGAACGCCATATCTATAAGATTTCCTTGAAAGTTCGGAAAAAAGAAATACAAGAGGAGTTATGGCATAAACTCAATTTAGCGGCAGATACAAATAACAATAAATTATTTTGGGAGACCATTAACTGCCCTTTTTTAAAGAATGACAATATTCCTGAACTAACATCACATGTAAACTGCAACGCATGGATAGACCATTTTACTAACATTTTTAACCCAGATAGGCTGGTTTTAGATTTTGTAACGAACACCAATTCTGTATGGCTATCGTCACCTTTATCTATCAGTTTGGATGAGGTTTATTTGGGGCTGTCAAAGAGTAGCGGGGGTAAAGCTCCGGGCCCTGATGGTGTTCCCGTGGACTTGTATAAACAGGAGATGAACTTATGGGCACCAATTTTAACCCGCTTCTTTAATGCTGCTATAGAAGGCAACCTTCCTCTGACCTGGGGACAATCTATAATTGTCCCCTTATTCAAAAAAGGGTCCAGGTCCGAGGCACGTAACTACCGACCGATCTCCCTCCTGGACTCATCAATCAAAATCCTGAGCAGAATCCTCCTAAACAGACTAGAAATATGGGAGAGGATAACACCATTTTATCGCCAGTTCAGTACGGGTTCAGGAGGGGATTTGGTACAATGGAGCAGTGCCTGAACCTCGACCTCATTATAAACAAATACACTACGGTCAAAAAAGGGAACTTATGGTTATGTTTTGCTGATCTTAGCAGCGCTTTTGATTTGGTCGAACATTCAATTTTATGGCCTATACTATTGGAGATGGGTGCACCAAAAGATATTGTACTCTTCCTGGCTAGATTATACGAAAGGCTATGCAGTAAAGTGCGTTTTGGGTCTAATGGGGAATCTACACCTTTTTTTAGAGTGACCAGAGGCATCAGACAAGGTTGTGTTTTAGCCCCCCTGTTATTCTCCTTATTTAATAATCAAATTGATACAATCCTTAGACAGGTCCCAGCTGATGCCCCTCGAATAGACGGCGATCCAATCCCAATACTGTTGTATGCGGATGATGCTGTCCTCTTGTCACGTACCCAAATCGGCCTCCAACGCTTAATTGACAGCTTCCTGCGGTTTATCGACAGCAGGAAGCTGCTATTTAATAAAGAAAAAACATGTGTAATGTCTTGCGGGAGGAAGATTGGGGTTAAAAGGACCTTCCACCTGGACGAGGCAAAAATTCAAACCGTTAACAATTTTTGTTATCTTGGTGTTACATTCTCTGGTGATGGGAGATGGGACAACGAATGTGAGAATGTGCGCCTTAAAATGGTAAAGAATAACAACGGTGTATTTAGATTTGCCTCCAAGTTTGGGAACCGTAGAATTAAGGAAATGATCTCGATTTACAAAGCCAGATGTCCATCATCTGCTTTGTATGGGGCTGGTGTGTGGGGCCACCATACCCATTGTGGTAACCGTATCCAACTTGACGAAAACTCATTTTTAAGACGTCTATTGTGTGCCCCCGCATCAGCCTCTACAGAGCTAATCCACAGAGAAGTGGGTCTAGATTATACTAAAGATCTTGTAGCTTTACGGCCACTGGCCTTATGGCGATCTATTTGGTCCAAAACTGAAACCATTTTCACCCAAAAAGTAATCAGAGATTGCCTAAGGTTGGACCACTGTTTGCATATTCCCTGGCTCAGACACATCCATTACTGGTATAAGCTTCTTCTTAATTTGGATCCTTTTTCTGCGCCGGACGAAGCTGCCAGTATATCTAAATCAGAGCTTAAGGTGACCTTTCTATGTAACTCAAGAAAATCTAGAGAACCTGTTTATGCTAAACAATGTACCTCCGTTTTTTACTGTGAAAACAATGTGAGTGAGGGTTTCCAGCTATATTTAATGGAAGTCTCAAGAAATTCTCACCGTTTTGTTCTTACTCGTTTAAGGTTTGGTATAGTACACCACCTTGTGTCTTTCCCCATTATTAGGCAGCACAGTAACACTCCATGCCCCAGTGACGATATATCCAAACAGAGTTGCTGTCATTTTATGCTGTTTTGTAAATTCTATACTTTTTTAAGAAGATATTTTTTAAAACCTATCTTTTTAAAATATAATGTCCGGTCTACCAGGAACGCGATGCAGTTAATGTTTACTCTGGAAAGTGCAGATATATGTTTTTATGTAGCTACTTATATTTTAAAATGTATGGCCGCCAGAAAATCTATTGTTATTTAATCATTTAGAATTTTTAGCAAGTTGCATCTGTCACTCTGCCGAGTACAGCAGAGTCTTTTCTTTGCGATATTTTCACATGTTCCGATACGGGAACTGCACCTTATATAGCGTATTTTGCACACTACTCAGCAAGTTAGCAACTAGCACATGTCAATTTACTGAGTTCACCAGAGCCTTCTCTTCTTGTATCTACACCGACAATTCTAATATGTATTGGTACTGTTAGAGGAGATTGTACCCTAGTTAGTATGTTTTGTACATATTTAATGTATTTGGTCTATGTACTTTGTTCCTTTTATTGTTTTATTGAACGATTGTTGTATGTTTTATATTTTATGTCTGCTATATGGTTGTGCAAACAAACCGAATAAAGCATTTTGTACTGAACTGAATTCAAAAGGTGAAACCTTTATTGCCCAAGATAATAATACGTGGTGAGTGTATAATCTATGAAAGGACATAGATATGTGTAGTTCAAGAATTGTGCGTGGAGACATATTAAACTGAAAACATGAAATAAAATGAAAATATTCAAAATATATGAACAAATAAACAAATATATAAACAAATTAACGCTACACATGTAGCATTAATGGTAATGGCGAAGCAGAATAGGTCAGGCACTATCTCTGTGAAGATGTTCATTATAGATAACATTGAAACTCCATCCGGTCATTCATGCAGTAAGGTTTAAAGAATTTAAAAGACGGATCCAATGATTTTCTCTCTGTCTGATGTAATTATGATTAATCCTTCCTTCTCTTCTCTCGATTTTCAAGGACGCAAAACCTAAGCTGGCTGATGTTGTGGCCAACTTCGATAAAATAGGTTGCAACTGTAGATGTCAATTGTTTTGTTCTTGTGTTACTTTTATGTTCATTGACTCTCACTTTCAATTTTCTTTCCGTTTGACCCACATATACTTTACCACACGGGCATTTAAGAAGATAAACAATATTCGCAGAGTCACATGTGACATTGACTTTAAGCTTGATCTTAAATCCTTTCATGGGGTGCGTGATGCTAGCTCCAGTAAGTACATTGTGACAGTTATTGCAGCTCCAACAGGGACTGGTCCCTTTGTAGGTTATAGGAACGTTGACTGTCCTTGTTTGTTTGATAATTTCACCAAGGTTTCGTCCACGAGTGTATGCAAACAAGGGTTCATGATTGAATATGTTGTTAAAGTCTTGTTCTAATTTCAAAATGGGCCAATGTCGTTTAATGATGTTTTTATATGCTGTACTCATTGTAGAGTATTTAGAGACTACAGTTGTACGATTTTGGCTGGTTATTAGTGTAGGTTTAAGTGTGTCTTGTCGTGTTGTCATTTGGCAACATTGTTGAGCTTTTATCAATAATTCATCCGGGTAGTTCCGTGCCTTGAACCGTTGCATCATGTAATGTGTCTGTTCTTCTTTTCTTTGTGAATCCGAAACGATGCGTTTCACTCGCAATAATTGTGAATATGGTAAGTGGCGTTTTAGTGATGGGTGATGAAAGCTGCTGAAATGTAGTGTATTATTTCTGTCAGTTGGTTTCCTGAATAGATCAGTTTGAAATCCAGTGGCTTTTTTTGTGATTCTCACATTCAAAAATGTTATAGATTGTTCTTGAATATCGTGGGTGAATTGTATTCTCCCATCAATTTGATTGAGTTTGATGAGTTCGTTTTCTAGTTGCGAGGCTGTTCCATTCCATAGTATGGAGATATCATCAATGAATCTTACAAACACATTCTTGAACCTTCAGTCCCTCTTCTGTCTGTTAGAGGAGAACCCAAAGGCAACACCACTGCGCACAGCTCTTTCACTTGATATTGAGAAGGCTTTCGACATTGTGAGATGGCCTTATCTGATGCAGGTACTGGAGAAGATGGGATTAGGTAGGAGGCAATTCGCTGGATAGCACTTCTTCATACCCTTCCAATGGCCTGAGTTTGTACAGTCAGAGAGATCTCTGCAACGTTCTAGATCTGCAGATGCACCAGACAGGACCCACAGTGGGGAATACCGAGAGACCACTCCTGGGAAATTATCTCGCTCTATGCGGATAATGCGCAAGTGTACCTCAGGGATGTGGAGGGAGACCTTCCACTCATTATGGAAGTGCTGGATCAATTTGGAAGGATTTCAGGCCTGCTGCTCAATTGGGCAAAATCTGAAGTGTTTCCTATGCACAAACTGGATCAACTAGAACAAGAGGCATTGCCTGTTTGGGCTTTGGAGCGGCACCTTGTTACCTTCTGATATCTGGGTGTGAACTTCTATGACTCTGATGAAGATCTGATACATGACAACCTGGAAGCAGTTGTATTTGGCATGCAGAACTCACAAGCATTTTGGGGCTCCCTGACGTTATCACCAATGGGCAGGGTGGCGATAACCAAAATCCTGACGCTACCTTGACTATTATACCAGTTCTCGGCCCTCCTGAATAGTCTTTCTAGGTGCTTCTTTAAGGACTTGATTCTTTTGGAATTTATCTGCGTAACAGGCCATAGAAAGGTAGTACTTAATCATATATATGCCACCCTGGAGCATGGGGGTTTGAGTATGCCACACTATGAACTTTACTACACAGTGGCTGAATTGCCATGACCAATAGGTTAGCTTTCAGATGCTCCTAAACCTGAACTGTCAATAGCAAAACAAGATCTAGGGGGCGGTACCACAATCATAAGTTGGTTGATGGACCCTGACAAGATGTGTTGTGACCTGGCCAACAGTCAAACTTTGCTGGCATAAATATATTCAGCATAGGCACCATCCGTTGCCCTATTCACCGTATCTCCCATTCTTGTCAGTTCGGAGTATCTAGGTGCCATAATATTGGACTGTGGAGAGTTGCGGGCCTTACCACTCTGGTAAACCCATAAGACTTTTCTCACCTTCCAAAAGCTTGTGAAAAATACTATATACATGGGGGATAATTCTTGACCTATAACACACTCTCAAATGCGGTGGGGTGCTTGTGGGGCATGGTGCGCCTGGAGCCCGCCCCCTCTCAGCCCTTGCAGGCACTACTCACCCATGGGGATGCCAGATGGGCTACTTCAGCGCTGTATAAAGCCCTGCTAGATGCACAAAGCATGACCTTTCCTACCATGAAAGACAAATGGGCAGCAGCAACAGGGCACAAACTCACTGATAGACAATGGAACGACTTGCTACTCATAAACAGGTATGCAGGGTATCTAGAATCCCGGCCTTCCTGAAGTGCATGCAGTTTAATATCTACATCAGTCGTACCTCACACCAGTGCATGTCCATCACATGTTTCTGACTGTGGCCCCCAACTGCCCAAGGTGTCCACACCTCGAGGCAGATTTCCATCATATGGTATAGGCATGCCCCATGATTGAGTAATTCTGGTTGGTTGTGACAACTGCATTGTCTGACGTTACTAGTTGAGCTCTGACTGCCAACCCCTTACAGTGCATACTGGGAATTCCAATGTGCACACGCAAGATTAAATACATCTTGAAATGTATAGACCTAGGATGTGCATTTTCGAAACTTTGTTATTGTCATGGCCTGGAAAACTAAAAGGGCACCTTCCCCACAATTCTGGCTGAGGGACTTCGTTAAAGTGGACGAAGGCAGAGATTACAGCCTGGCGATCGATATCGATACAACAGGGGGGCCCCCACAACCAGACGCTTGTGACCAGTACTTAGAAAAGCTGACAGCCAAAACAGACCACAGGCCCATGATAGGTGGGTTTGCGTGGAGTTAACAAAAACATTTGTGAGATGCAACTAGGTTCCTTGACCGGTGGAGTTCAATATGCCGCACTGCTCATGCTGATTTTAGGCATCGGGAGCTTGTCCTGCGCTGTCAAATCAGTGAAAAATGCACCACGCTGCATGTCAGAGGGTGCTGCTTCTTTCTGCGGCTACAGTAAATTTTCTACTTGAGTGGCAGATTTTTCAACGTGGGTGGCAACTTTCACAACGTGAGCAGTAGCCACCTGATGCAACCGCCTGCTTTGAAAAATCTCAGCGGGGGCGGTCTGGAGCTCGATTTTCTCACTCACACTCTCCAACTTAACGTTGGAGAGCTGCATGCAAGGAAAACACTGCCAAAAGGCTGTTGGCTGAGTTTTTCCGAAACTCTGCACTCCAAGCAGAGTGGGAAAATTTCCACAAACTCTGCAGGAGGAGCGGAGTTTACCGCCCATCCCTACTAATCGCCCCTCCAGGCCCAGTCCGCAGGATGAGATATCAATATCCTTCCATTACTAGTATAATGCACACTTCTAATCCTTACTTAGTATAATTCCCCCCTACTACTCATGATTAAGGTGGGGCACAGTGTAGACTAACCTCCCTTATCATAGACATTGCAAGGTGATTTCCACTTCAGTGTAGTTTGCATGTTTGTGCCCCTGTGGGGCTTTGTTATGACCATGAACTGCAAGGAGTTCTTGATTTTGTTTTTTTTAAATATCTTTATTTGCATTTTTAAAAACTAAAATTATAAGTAACAAAGGGTATATTTGAGGCATGGTATGGGTTCCTGTGTCAGGTGCATTAAACTTTGTCATGCAAGCTGTACAAGTACGATCAATTATAATCAAACTCAATTCCATAAATCAAATAAACGTGCATTTGAGTGTTATTCTCATACTTAATGCCGGATACAAAGGTCTACGGATTCACACTTTAATGTACAATGGTGTGACTATGTATTTACTGACCCTACCCTCCTATTGTCATTTATCGATTTGCCCCTACGGCATTTCTCATGGGTTTCTACATCTCCTTACTTGTTTCAAAAATAGGATTTATGCAAACGCGTTACAGTGAATAACCAAACAATGAAACCAAAGGGTAGGGGGATACCATCATCCATCTGCCGCGCCTGGGCAGTGTTATGTAAGAAATATAGCCCGACATCTCATTGAAACTATGATATATTTGCCTTTCCGTCCTTGCAATTCAATGCTAATTTAACATATATCTGAGACATAACTTGTCTAAAGAACAATGTCCGTGTCCTGCCCTCCTTCTGTTTATGAGGTGTTATTTTCAGCCTCTCTATCTGTGTGTTTCAAGTCCGCCAGTATTGTATCCCAGTATTGCGCAATAGGATACTTGCGCAGGCCAGCTATTTCCTCCCTGTGAATCGTCGTGCTTTCTGCTTGTGCCCACACCATGAGTGAGTTTTCCCAACTGTTAGTAATGGGAGGCTCAGTGTGCTTCCATCTTTTAGTAATCAGTCTTTTAGCCACTATAAGACCTAGAACAGTAAACCTGGAGGTAACCTTGTGTTTCTTCGATCTAGGGTAAAGGTCCAGAATGTATGCTTCCTATGTCTGTAGTGGCGGCTTACCGGTGCATGTCAACAGCATTGCAGTGATATCCTGCCAATCTTCGTGTAGGGATGTACAGGAGCACAGCATATGAAGGAGAGCCGCATCTGTTTGCAGACAGCGAGGGCATGCTGAAGTGGTCGTGTGGAAATACTTGTTCAGTTTATCCGGCGATAGGTATGCTCTGTGTGTAATATATGTTT
Organism: Triturus cristatus; assembly: GCF_964204655.1. NCBI lineage: Eukaryota > Metazoa > Chordata > Amphibia > Caudata > Salamandridae > Triturus > Triturus cristatus. Next base: position 942,114,846 of record NC_140587.1, on the reverse strand, counting down.
GTATGAGCCGAAATCTGGAGTTTTTCGGTATGTACGTGGAGTTTGCTAAAATCGTGTTCCATTCATGATCAGTCCATGGTCTTCCCTGACTGCCTCCCACTTTAAGTGCAATTCCACCATAGGCTGTGTTGTATGTGTAAGTAGTGCCTCTACCAGCCAATGTATGAACTGCAAGGGGTTCTTGATGATGCACCAGGCTAACTTTTACTTCAATAATGGGGGACTGGTTAGCCATAAGCGAGGTTTGAACTGGAAGGAAAATGCATGAGGAGTGATGTTGGGCCGTTAATATCTAGGACTGTTTTGCTAGCTTCCTCACGATGTATATGTTTAGAGGAATGTTATCATCATGTATACCTTCTGTACCACCCTTGTGATGTAGGCCTCTTTAAAAAATCAGTAAAGAACAAGTTGGAAAAAAAAAACCTGTTCATGTAAGCCAGAGCTTTCCAAACTGTGTGTCCCGACACAGTACTGTGTCGCCTGCAAATGGCGAGCGTGTCGGGGCATGACACCGGTATTAACGGCCATTTAGCACATAATTGCAGCTAATTAAGAGGCATTCCTTTGAAAGAGTGTCAGCAAACATCGCCGCAGCAGCGCAGACTCAGAGACACTCTGCTCTATGGGGGCCGGGCGATTCACAACAAAGCCTCATTAACAAGTAAATGGTCTTTGAAAGACCTGCAAAGTGTGTGTGCCTAGGAAGCTGGGATGAGGTGACAGAGGGTGACAGACAGAGGGAGAGAGAGGGAGAGAGAGGGAGGGAGACGGAGAGAGAGGGAGGGAGACGGAGAGAGAGGGAGGGAGACGGAGAGAGAGGGAGGGAGACGGAGAGAGAGGGAGGGAGAAGGACGGAGAGAGAGGGAGGGAGACGGAGAGAGAGGGAGGGAGACGGAGAGAGAGAGGGAGGGAGGGAGGGAGGGAGACGGAAAGAGAGAGGGAGGGAGGGAGACGGAGAGAGAGGGAGGGAGACTGAGAGAGAGAGGGAGGGAGACTGAGAGAGAGAGGGAGGGAGACTGAGAGAGAGAGGGAGGGAGGGAGACAGCGAGAGGGAGACAGAGAGAGAGGGAAACTGTGGGAGAGAGAGAGACAGAGGGAGGGAGACAGAGGAAGGGAGTCCGGGGTCGACAGGGAGGGAGAGGGAGACAGATAGAGGGAGACAGAGGGAGACAGAGACAGAGACAGAGGGAGACAGACAGAGGGAGACAGAGAGAGAGGGAGACAGAGAGAGGGAGACGGAGGGCGACAGGCAGAGGGAGGAAGGCGACAGAGGGATGGAGACCGAAGAAAGGGAGACAGAGGGAGGAGGGTGACAGAGGGAGGGAGACAGACAGAGGGAGGGAGACAGACAGACAGAGGGAGGGAGACAGACAGAGCGAGGGAGACAGACAGAGGGAGGGAGACAGAGGGAGGGAGACAGAGGGAGGAAGACAGACAGAGAGGGGAACCGTGGTAGACAGAGAGAGAGAGAGACTGAGTGAGTGAGTGAGACGGACAGAGATAGAGACAGACCGAGACAGGGACAGGGGCAGACAGAGCGAAAGAGAGGGAGACAGGGACAGACAGACAGAGGCAGAGACAGACAGAGGCAGAGACTGAGACAGACGGAGACAGAGAGGGAGACCGAGGGATAAAGAGAGAGGGAGACAGAGTGTGACAGAGGGAGGGAGTCAGAGAGAGAGAGAGGGAGGCAGAGGGAGGGAGGAAGAGGGAGACAGAGGGAGGGAGTCAGGCGGAGACAGGGGGAGACGGAGGGAAGGTGAGGGAGACAGAGAGAGGGAGACAGAGTCCCTCTTGGGTGGTTTGGGATCGCTCGCTACGCTCGCTCGCCAGCAGGCGGACTTTGTGCATGGTCGAAAGGGTTGGCAGTGCGTGAACCAGCCCTTTTTGTGTCGTAAATCACTGGGGCATGTGTCAATGTGTGCATGATAATATTCTTGCTTCAGGCACATACCTAACCTTACACCCAGTTTTGCCTGTCACTGTCTTTGTTAGAACAGATCCACAATTGCTTTAGTAACCTTCCTGCTTTCTCAAATTTTCTTGAAAATGCACCATCTTCCCACTTTTATTTCAAAATTTTCTTCCAAATTCCCCTTGGGTGGCTCGGGCTCGCTCGCTACACTGCCTTACTATGTCCCAAAATGATGCATCTCCAAAAAGTGTGTCACCAACATGAAAAGTTTGGAAAGCTGTGATGTAAGCATTTATGTGGTAATTGTAGAGCACAAACCTAACCAAAAGGCAAGGGAGCACTGCACAAAGAGTTTGCTCTCCAATCCTGTCCACAGCCTTACAACATGTTACTGTAAAACAGTGTGGAAAATCAAACTTCAAACATATCACTTAGTTAGAGAATGTAGATTCCTGTAGTCATAAATGTGTATTTTACATTTTTTACAGGCAGTTACTTTGTAGTCGCCTTCAGCCTGGTTGTGCTTCTACCTTTATGTCCTTTGTGCATTCCCAGACTGAAGAAGTCACAGAACTTTTCTTGTAGTTTCAGCCGGAAAGAGTGATGAGGCTAAAAAGCTCCCTGACAGGGAGACCCAAACCAAAGGCACAAACAAGAAAGAGAGATTGTCACTAATCTACCTCTCAGCCTGTTGGGCAAGAATGGGAAGGCATGTCTGGGGAAGAATGGAGCAGGAATAAGACAAGAGCTCTCCACATACTTCAAAAGGACCCTGTGCCTCTAATTCTCCATACTCCAAATTCAGGTTCACTGCAATTCACCTCAGGAATGATTTGGAGAAATTCCTCAATTTACATTGCTCTCTGGCAGGCTCTCTTTAACTTCGGCCTTATGTACCTCTCACACACAGCGAATCCAAAATGGATTTCTGCGCTGCCACAGTCAACCACATTACATCCTACTAAACATGCATAGGGTAAGCATGCATGTACCATCTATTTCACAAATGGATGGAGCGAGGAATACGGAAGAAGGGGAGAGACAGACAACATTTAAAGTGAGAGACCAGTATGCAAATCTCTGTGTGCCTGCGACAAGTAAAAAAGGCCAATCTGCTGGGAGGGTCAGTTGCTGCCACTACAATCAGTCTTGCCAGTCTGGTTTTTTAACGATAGGAGCGTGACGTCAAAGAGGGCTCTCAGTTATTGTACATGCATGATTGTAGGCGCACTGAGGCCAAACATTTCAAATCAATAGACTCTTATTGTGGGGAGCTCGGTACGGGGTACGCTCTACAGAACCACATGAATGGTATTTAAGGGTCACAAGAGGTCGAAGTTGCAACCCACAGCTTGAATCTTGATACCCCTGACATTGTCCTTGCACCCCGTTGCCTCAAAGGTCTCCATAGCTGTGTGACACACAAAAAACAGGGATTTTATAATCCTGTTTTCGCTTCTGTACCCCGATTCCTTGTCCCTCCTAAGTTCCTCAGCAGCCAACAGGAGACTGGTGGGAGGTAAAAGTGGCACAAGAGAGTGACATTTCCATTTACTCCTCATCTCACTGATAAGTCCTCAGAAGCCTCCTAGGTGGTGCTGAAGGGTCAAGGGGGTGGCAAAGGGTGAGAGCTGCCCCTTACTCTCACTTGTCCAAGATAAAAGAATACTGCCCGATTGCGTCTTCAGAGACTACTGCATGGTACTGTGATGAGGCGTGGTGCCAATCAAAGAGATTAAGCCCACTTGGAAGCTTCCTGGTTGGCTGGAGAGTTCACTGAACTGTTGACTTGTAGTGATACTTTCAGCAGTGAGCTTATCTAAGAGGCGTGGGTTGCAATACACAGTACATCAGATTACAGTCCATTTCAGCTCATAAGGCGTGTACCTGTGATGCTCTGTTGAATAATCCTATTTCTGTTGAATAATCCTATTGGTGCCCTGATTGGCAATCAGAAAAGCAGGCAAGGTGATGTAAGATTTCCACCCAAAAATATAGTATTACAAACATTGGAGACAGGTGAGTGCTGCACAAGCTGGGCGCTGTCTGCAATAGCACAGTTATGCAACATAGGGATTCTACCATGTATTATGTGAATATATATGCACCCATGTGTGTGCTGCTATTTTTATTTTTATTTCAAGTGTTTAGTCATACGTGAAAAATGGTGCAAAAGGATCAGAGCTCCTTCTCTCAATTTGTGGGAAGGGCAGTGTTTCAAAAAATTGTAAAATACCCTCACACACTGAAACCTGATCCAGTGTCATGCTTCATCATTGGGGTCTTCCCGCCACTCTTCGGGACGGGCGTGCTACGACTTATGTAGACGCAGGAGCACTTTATTCAGTGATTGGTGAGTATGTGTAGTGCGTGGGATCGTGAAAAGAAAATGTGAGATGGTTAAAAATTCTGTGGCTAGTGGAACGAGAACGACACGCCCCTTCCTAATACCGAATCGTAAACCTAATTTGCGTTCCGTAGAGGGGCGGGAAGATCCCAATGATGAAGCATGACACTGAATCAGGTATCAGTGTGTGAGGGGTATTTTACAATTCTTTTAAACATTGCCCTTCCCACAAATTGAGAGAAGGAGCTCTGATCCTTTTGCACCATTTTTCACGTATGACTAAACACTTCAAATAAAAATAAAAATAGCAGCACACACATGGGTGCATATATATTCACATAATACATGGTAGAATCCCAATGTTGGATAACAGTATCAAGAGGAGGACGATTCTACCTTTTTCCTCTTCACTCCCTCCTTTGATATTTTGATTATTTTTGCAATAGCACAGTGTCCATTTAAAAAGTTTAAATAACAATAGGTTTGTTTTTAAGGAGCTCAGAAGGAAACAGAAATGGGAAAATGTGCTAATATTTTAATGGGCTCAATGGGGCAAATGGGAACGACAGGTGCAGATTATTCCATACAGGTAAAACAATTTCTGGGAGCAACAACACACAATCTGACTATTAACTCCATCACTATACTTCAGTAGTCTTCATGGGAGTCAGTGGGCTGTACAATCTGGAATGGGAGTAAAGTCATAACTGTCAGTGGCCCCTGTGTCATGTGAATCATCTTTGGCCAGTCATAGCTTTTTAGCTATCAGCACTTGGCATGCTGGGATATTTGTAGCCTTTTCCCACAGTGTTAAAACCAATACTATTTCTAAAATGTGATATGTTGTGAGATAAAAAGTGATGTGGTCGATAAGATTTTATACGAGTTAACCACTTCTTGACTGTGTTTACTGTGCAACTCAACAAATCTGCAGCACTGTATGGTGCATTAGAATGCAGTTTTTTTCTTTACCCTCAAGGCACAGGTACATTTTCCAATTTTCAGTACTGCTTTGCTACAATCAGGCCTTTTACAACAACACACAGCTTATGCAATTTACTGCATCAGTCCCTATAAAATCATCATGGAAACATAGCTTTTTCTAACAATCAAATCCAGAAAGACTTTGTCAGACACATTCTTATCTTTATGTTATTTCATTAAGATAATAGTTTGTAGCAGTTTCTACATATGGGTACAGGCTGGCATTAGGGCTCTTGCAACTTCCACTGGTCCTATTGTTTGCATATTGGTGCTTGATAAGAGAACTATTTGTAGATAGTTATGACAAGAAGTGGGAGGGTTAGATCACGTGAAACCTTTCTCCTAGACACATGTTTTCTTTTCCAATATATGTAGTCTCTATTCAGACACAACTATGTACTTTGATGAGGCATAGCATGGAAGGCTTGGCAAATTAAACAGTTAACTTGCTCTTGATGACTTTATAAAAATAATACATAGAAAAAAGAAATTTTGCAGAGTTAATGCTACACTGAGTTATAATTTGGTAATGCCTCAGATGGGTTGAAGGTTTGATTCTTGCAAGCATGAAAAAGCAATGAAAGAGCAATTATAATTCAAAATTAGTAAGAGAATATTCTGGTTGCTCCATGCGTGCTAATTAGGAGTCATAGACTCCCACATGATGTACGTAGGGGAGGCCTTGCAATTACCAAATGGTTAATTTTTGTGATTCTCTATTTAGTAATCGCAAACACCCATGTACAAATGTGTGTTTCACACATATTGAAAGTCCCAATGGGTCGCACATAGACCTGCTTCATTAACATTCATGAGTTAGGTCTCGGTTTGCGACCCATTAGGAATCGCAAAAATCACAGGGATGGGGCCAGCTGAGTTCAGCAGGCCACTATTTTTGGGATTGCTTTACAAAGAAGCAATGTCATTTTTTTCAATGCAGCCTATTTTCCTTAAAGGAATACAAGATGTGTTTCAAAAAGGAAAATTTAAAGTTTTCTTTTCCCTTTTTAAGAGTAGGCTGTGGTCCGTGGGACCATTGCCTGCTCTGAAAAAATATTTTTACAAATATTCACAAAGAGGAAGGGGGTCCCTTGGGGACCCCCTTCCTATTTGATATGGTGTACCACTTACTTAAAGAAGTTGGTAAAATGTGAATGTTTTGTGACTGCATTTTGCTCACAAAACATTCACACATACAACTGGGATTTAGTATTATGAAGGGACACCCTTGACACGCCCCTTCCTAATACCGAATCGTAAACCTAATTTGCGATTGCAAAATAGGGATTTGTACATAAAAATATATGCTTTTTTGTAGTAGCAAATGCCCCGATTCTGACCTAAAAAAAGCTTTGTACATCTGGCCCCTAATGATTTCATATCTGCATTACGCCCCGGTGGGCTGTAATAATAAAAGTCTCACAGACCTCAACAAAGACATACCAGAAATATATAGTTATCAAATATTTTTATCGAAATTTATCTCAAAGTCAATGTTAATTCATATTATTTGAAGATATGTATAGAGAATAACAACAGTAATGCTATATATACATATAAGTTCCAGTATGAAATTCCTGCATAAGATAACCATAGTGGTAGCAAATAGTATAAAACACAAAGGGTTAGGTTCTAGTAGATTTATGACATCCTCATTAAGATCCCCACCACCAACTGTACAAGATATAATATAGTGCCTGTCAAAAATGAAATTATTTTTTTTTTTCAAGAAATATGCAGCACAGCCAAAGACCAAATACAGGAATACTCCCATAGGATCAGAGATGTATACTGTGCAGTAACCAAATGTGTGCTCAGTTCTTCTGGTGTATTACGACCATGCAGCACCATGGTTTCCAGCTCCACTATTATCTTGGAGTAAGTTCCTGTCATTGTGTTGGTGTGTGAAAAAATGTGTGGCCACTGAGTAATGGCAATCCTTGTTTGTATGACCCTGCATGAACAGTACTACCAACATACCACTGACCTTCACTGAGTAATGTATAAATATGTATATACATGTATACATGTATATATATTACACAGTAATGGTCTCCAGTGTTTGTATATATAGTTAGGTCGGAGTTTCCATAAGAAGAACATTTGTATTTTGCTGATAACTTTGGTACCATCAAAGAAACTGATATGAAACATTTTTAAAAAAAACTCACCACCTCAGCTCCTTCATGGAAAGTTTCACGCTGATCAGTCAAGCACGGGCCCAAAAAAGGAGGGGAGGTGCCAAAGGGTTGATTTCCCACGTTCATTTCCGTAGGAAATACTGATCTCTGATACAGAAGAAAATGGCTCAACGGTATTACACTAAAACTGGCAGAAAGTTAAAACGTTACTCATAAAGCATTCTGTTTTGTGATTTATCATTTAAAGAAGGGCTCAGGTTGGGCTTGAAGTGGTTAAAAAGCTAGATATACAGTGAGTGTTTGTGTCTAGATATGCTCCGATATCCCAATTTAAAGGGGACTAGTTACACCTGATTGGCTGGTGGAATCATGAACAATATATTGTGGCAGCCATTGTAGGACTCAGGGACATGGTCCTTGAGTCCTGAAAATAAATAAAAAAAAACATAAGGGGGCAGAGTTAGCACACCCTGACCCCCAGTGCCATGTTGGACCCCCCTTGATTGGCTGGATACAACATTGACAACATGTTGTGGCAGTCATTACAGGACTTGGGGCATGATCCCCATTGAAATGCATTGTAGTGAATGCTAGGTTTTGGGGCCATACAAAAAGCACTTATATAGGCTGATAACGGATTTTAACCACAATATAAATTATTTGTTGGTAGTGTTATATTCATTTTGGGAATCTTGGTGAGTTCTCAGGTGATTTTACCCTGCTGAATAATGCTGACCCTTTTCTGGGATTTGATGAACTATGTTTGAGAGAAAACTATTTTCTACCAGGATTTTCTCATAGAGGTTATGGAAGGTGGTCTAGAAGCTAAAATGAGAGCACGTTTTCTGTAGTTTTGCACTATCTGCTCCAGCCATGTAAGAATAAAGTCTGATATTCTGAGTACAACATATACTTCCAACATCAGCAGCAGCCTGTCAGTTGATTCCCCAATGTTCTACTGCAGAGTCTCACATTGTTCTGATGAACAACTAGAGTTATAATATTGTGTATTTATGACAAAAGTGTTGCACATTTGAATAGCATCTTGATGGAATCAAAGCTGTAAAACCTAAAGCATTTTCTTTAGAAATTAATGAAATTGGGGGGTAATGAAGGGGGTTTATTTTGTCATAGAAATTACGGTTAGAGCTCCAGAAAGCTACAAAGGAAGCATGTTTTCTGTGACTTCTCAAATATCTTCCTCATGCATGTCAGTTAAACATTCTGACAAGTAGATTAAAACGGGTACTTTCAACACCAGCAGCAGTCTGTTAGTTAACGTCTTGAGGATCAACTGCTGATTCATCGCTAAATTCTAATGACCAACTAGTGAGCTATCAGTCTATATTTATGACAAAAGTGTGGCACACCTAAACACCATCTTGATGGAATCAAAGCTGTAAAACAGAAATTAATTATTCTCCGAGGACACTGTTAAAAAACAAATAAAGTTTTTTTTATCATACAAATTATTTTCTATGAGCTGTTAAATATCTTCCTCATTTGTTTCAGTAAAAAATTCTGATATGAATAGTGAAACATGTACTTCCAACACCAGCAGCACTGTGTTAGGTTAGTCCCGTGTAATCAGCTGCTGCGTCACCACAAAGTTATAACGAACAATTAAAATGCTAACATTTTGTATTCAAGACAAAACTGAGGCGCTTGGACTGTAAGTTGTTGAATAAAATTCCTTTCCTGAGGAGTATGCTGAAGTAAATGACCATTTATATGTTAATACAGGCATGAAAGCCACAAGTTAAAAATGTGAGCTGAGATATGGGTCTTTAGTCATTTGAGCCATAATGCATTTAAAAAGGGGCTAAAAATAATGAAAGAAAATGATGACTGTATAAGAACAGCATCCCCTTTCCATTTCTGTTTACTCAGAGTATCCATCTTCTCAGTCTCGTAACAGGTCCCCAAATTTAAAATAGTGACATATTGGTGGACAAATAAATAAATAAATTCACACACACACACACACAGTCAAGTCAAGGCAAGCTTTATTCGACTGCTGTTATAACAATCATAAAAGCACATAGAAAGACAAAGATACATGTCATCACAAAAAACACATAATAAAAACAGCAATCCTAAAATGACATTAAAAAATCAGTTAATATAGAGGCTACAGTGCTAAGAATCATAAAAATATCAAGTGCCCATTCTACTGTGATTCATTTATCATAATGGTTTTCCTTTGAAAGAGTACCTTCTTAAGGAACATAGTTAAGGACCAGGCAGTTTGTTTGTCCTCTAAAAACTGTAGCCTGATCAGTGCTGGTCGGCTTTGCTGCAATCCCTGCTATTTTAAAATCGGTAAAATCCACGCTTTTCTCAAAACTACATAAAATGTACTATATATATATATATATATATATATATATATATATATATATATATATATATATATATATATATATATATATATATATATATATATATATATATATAATATAACCCCAGATGTTTTCTGAGAAAACCAACCCTTAAAGTGACACTATAAACATTATAGTTAGGTGTTTCAATGAGACACTTGCAATGAGACATGGGCTAATGTAAAAAAAAAAGAAGAAAAAATAACTGAAAGATGCCTAATCTAGTTTAATGAACTAACTATTCTTTGCGGTCCCATTGTGTTGCTTACTATCACACATATTACATCACTCATGGCAAGTTAAATTACATCACTAATGATATCGCTCATTATATCTCAGTCATTACCTCTGGCCATACCTTGCATCCAACCCACATCAGGACTTGTACTTGGCTCCAGAACCCTGCACCCAACCCTCTGCAAGCATCAAACCTGTACTTGATCCTCTGCCATATGTAGGACAAGTTTGATGCAGGACTTCGCCTGTGGCCAGTGTCTGCACCCACCCCTGCACAAGGGTGCCAACCTCTATTATGCACTCACTTTGGACATCCACAGTGGATGTTGTCTGCAAGACCTGGTGTCACACCAGAACCTGCATCCAGCATACAAAGGGGCACGAGCGGTAGGGTATCCCTTGGCCAAGCCCTATGCCCACCCTTCCATGACTGCCTAACGCTCTACTTGTTCATACGTCAGTCCTTCGCAGCAAATGTTGGCTAAAGGGTCTTTTGTTCAATGTTGTTCAGTGACCAGCTCTCCGCAACTGAACTACAACCACTGCACCAGTTCTTTAGGGGGGAATACAAGTATAAAGACAATGGACCCGATTCACAGAACTAACTTAAGACAAAATCCTAAACTTACTACCATTTTCGTATTCAAAGAAGGCACTTACTCATTTTGGTATTCACAGAAGGCACTTACTCATTTTGGTATTCACAGAAGTTAGGAGTCCTAACTTTAGGACTCCTAAATGCCTTCTGTGAATACCGAAAGTCTTAAGGATTTTTCTCAGTTTAGGAGTCCTAAAGTTAGGAGTCCTAACTTTACTACTACTAAATTGAGAAAAATCCTAATTTTAAGACTTTCGGTATTCACAGAAGGCATTTAGGAGTCCTAAAGTTAGGAGTCCTAACTATACTACTACTAAACTGAGAAAAATCCTAATTTTAAGGCTTTCGGTATTCACAGAAGGCATTTAGGAGTTAGGACTCCTAACTTCTGTGAATACCGAAATGAGTAAGTACCTTCTGTGAATACCAAAATGAGTAAGTGCCTTCTGTGAATACCAAAATGGTAGTAATTTTAGGATTTTGTCTTAAGTTAGTTCTGTGAATCTGGCCCAATGACATCCATCAAAGCTGCTTAACTTCTGAAATATCCAATTTCTTTTGCTTCTTTGGAAAGCTTAGAGAGAAGCTTAAAAGAGTCCAACCATCAATTTACATTGTTGTATTACTTCTTGTGTACAAAACCTATCGCACACAGTCAGAATCATTGGTTGATCTCATTCATGATGTCAAAATGTTATTTAAATATAACCAGTGAAGATCAGCAGTTATGTCATTCACCATGTCTTGATTGATGTAATATGTGAGGTAATAAGTAATGCTTGATGGGGGCGCAAATTATATTTAGTTCACTATATATAACAAACATATTTCAGTATTTCTTTTTTTTTTTTTACATTAGCTCACATCTCATTCCTGGCACATAGAGAATCATCTTGATATATGATTAGCACATGTATATTGTTGGAAAAGAAACTCTCTTTTGGGAAAATATATTTTGTAAATGAACTATGGTGAAAGAAACCTGGCTCTGAGCTGAATAGGCCTGTTGAAAAGAAATGTCATGGTTTTACAAATTTGGCACAGCCTCTGCAGGGGTTTGTTTGCTGCCGTTGCAATAGCAGCTGGCTGGGTATTTAGGACCTAAATTATGTTCATGTCAAACAGGAAATGTTGCTGTCTGTCTTAAAAATATTGCCTTTGTTAGAATAGAGGCTATTTTTAGCCTCCGGGATAGTGCACAGCTGATTAGAAGGGGAAGGAACAATGCGGCCGTTGTAGTAATCAACGGCATAAGAATGGCGCGCAGGTTTCATTGAGCGTCTGAGAAAGAGCTCCCTGGGCACTTTCCATTCGGAGGTGCATAGGGGGTAGAGCTGGGCAAAGGACGTGCCTGTCTACGGCAGCATTGTTTACAGACTCCGTTCTGCTCTTTTCGATAACACAGCATGACAGGGGGGCTGCTCTCTAGCAGCATGGGGGCGCGGCTGTGCTTTCTAGCGGACAATCATTAATTCTGGTGGAAAAAAGGGGCCATTTTATGTAGACATTGGGAAGCACGTTTTAAACGACCCACGAAGATGGGTGCTTCAAGAATCGAGCCAGGTCATCTCTTTATATCTAAAAATATCTGTTGCCGGTAGTGCAGTATCAAAAACCCAAAGAATAATTTTAAAAGCTTCCAAATTTGAAGGACATTGAGAGATTCAGGCACAGGTCAAATGTCCTAACACACAGTTGTATGACATCATAGTGCCTTCTGCCAGACCACTAAATAAATACTTAAAAAACGGACGATTTACTTTCAGGAGTAAAACTGTGTACCAATCAGATTTGTTGCACTGGGCATAAGCAGTTCAGGTCAGCTTTGTTCAACAATAAAGTTAACACACCTGTGGTTTTTGGTCTCTGCTAGAGCCCAGCATGTTCAATCCCTTGATATTGTAACCTAGCTTCAGATCTCCTACAACAGACCATGCAAGATGAGGATGGAAACCAGACCACCAATCAGTGGCACTGAATGGTGCAGCAACACAGGATAAGAGCCTGGATGGACAGAGTAAGACAGGAACCGTAAACATGAGTCATCTTGAGATACAGAGGATCCATAGGTTCAATATGGCACCACACAAACATATTTTCATTATTACTGATTCCCTGGAGCCCAACATAGGGATTCCCTGCACCTCTGCTTCCCTTTATGCCTCTTCATTATACAAACTACTCTTAAATTTCAAACCTGTCTCTCTTAGAGCTTTCTTTTAAAACATCTTTTACTTTTCACATTCCCCCAGTCTAATGATCATGCTAAAGCCTTGATTAAAGTTTGGTAGTAAATACTACTAAACTTCCACATACGGTAAATAGCAATACCACAGGGTTCGGTAAGTAACACCTGTTATAAAGCACAAACTACACGTTTTTACAGTGTACAGCAGAATAGTGATTGTGTGTTATTTAGCACATTTGTTATATACTGAATGTGATATTTAGGGCATGCACTAAATACCTCAGCCAATGAATAGCACATACAAAAAAGCATCAGAAAATGCCCATTGGCATCCTCTGATATCACTCGGTCCTCACTCATTATAAACCTGTCATACTCTTCAATCGTGGACCCAGGCAGGAAAAAGAAGGGCAAGTTAACGGATCCTGAGCTGGAGGTCCTGGTCAAAGAGGTGGTAAGACACCATGACTGTCTAATGTGTCTTCTCAAGGTGAAAATGCCACCAAAAACAAACAAAAACATGTTTATCGGAGATAATGGCCAAAATCTATACTAAATCAACATTATCACATGATGTTGAGAACATTGAAACTGGGTCTAAATCTTGAAACTCTAGGGACTTAGAAGAGTTGCCAAGCACAAGCACTAAAGCATGGCATGGCAACTGGTGGGAAGAAACAATTTTGACCAACATGTCTCAACATGTCTGGAGTGGAAGACATGGAAGGACGTCTTGAGGTTGGAGGAATACAAGGTAACAGTCATGAGAGTTGTAATGGACATACTGTGGTTGTTAAAAAGTTGACTAGGCTGAGAATCATCATCATTGTGAAGAGTGGCTGATGTAGTTTGTTTCACATAACCACATTGATCATTGTATATGTTATAGGGGTTAACAACTCTCCAATGGTACTTCTGACATGTATTTAAACTGGACTGCAACAATCATAATGTAATGTAGCCTTGATGGTGAATCATTGATTTGTCTGCCCTGCACCTTAAGGTTGATGTGTTCCCACAGTATGACTAGTGTTGCTTCTCGTCAGGATCATAACATTGTGGTTTCATCCAGAGCACCTAACACACCAGTTCAGTATACACAGATACAGATCACAAAGCATTCGCACATAAATAATGTGTTTCCTGTTAGTTTCAGCACTTGTACATTTTCTGTGTTTATTACCTTCTCAGATACTTCTTGTTGATCAGCTCTCAGCAGGTTAAGATTGATGATGGCTGTCAGTCTTTTGTTTTAGGGATTCTCAGCTGCATTGTGTGACCTGGAGTATAATATCTAGATTGTCCGTTAGTTCATTAGCATCCCTGGGGCTTGTGTGGGGTGGCTGCAGTGCTTTTTCCTCTAGTGGAGTCACACCTACCCTGGCTGATTAGTTCCCAATCCATGTCCAGAGTATAGCCTTGAGGCTATCAATCAATCAATCATAGGCATTTGTATAACGCACTGCTCACCCGGAGGGTCTCAAGGCGCTGGGGGGGGGGGGGAAACGCTACTGCTCGAACAGCCAGGTCTTGAGTTGCTTCCTGAAGGCGAGATGGTCTTGCGTTGTCCGGAGGTGGATGGGGAGGGAGTTCCATGTCTTGGCTGCCAGGTAGGAGAAGGGTCTTCCTCCGGCGGTGGCTCTGCGGATGCGCGGGACGGTGGCGAGAGCGAGGCTGGTGGAGCGGAGCTGGCGGGTGGGCTTGTGAAAGGTCAGGCGGCTGTTGAGGAACTTGGGGCCCAGGTCTTGGAGGGCCTTGTGTGCGTGGGTGAGGAGTCGGAACGTGATTCTTTTGTTGACGGGGAGCCAGTGCAGGTCTCTCAGGTGTCCGGAGATGTGGCTGTGTCAGGGGATGTCCAGGATGAGTCGTGCTGAGGCGTTCTGGATCCGTTGGAGTTTCTTCTGTAGTTTGGCGGCGGTGCCGGCGTAGAGGGCGTTCCCGTAGTCCAGCCAACTGGTGACAAGGGCCTGGGTGACCGTCTTCCTGGTCTCGGTGGGGATCCAGCGGAAGATCTTTCGAAGCATGCGCAGGGTGTTGAAACATGAAGACGAGACGGCGTTGACTTGTCTGGTCATCGAGAGGGAGGAGTCCAGGATGAAGCCTAGGTTGCGTGCGTGGTCCGTTGGCTTGGGGGTGCCTTCCAGGGCGGGGGGCCACCAGGAGTCGTCCCAGGCGGAGGGTAATGATCCCAGGATGAGGACCTCCGTCTTGTCTGAGTTCAGTTTCAGGCGGCTGTTCTTCATCCATTCGGCGACGTCTTTCATCCCTTCATGTAGGCTGGCTCTGGCGGCGTCCGGGTCGCTGGTGAGGGAGAGGATCAGCTGGGTGTCCTCGGCGTAGGTGATGATCTTGAGGTTGTGTTGACGTGCGATGGTTGCGAGGGGGCTCATGTAGACGTTGAAGAGGGTGGGGCTGAGCGATGACCCTTGTGGAACGCCGCAGATGACTTCGGTGGCCGCTGACCGGAACGGGGGGAGGCGGACTCTCTGGGTTCTTCCGGCGAGGAATGAGGTGATCCACTCCAGGGCCTTCTCCTGGATGCCGGTGTTGTTCAAGCGCTGTACCAGGGTGCGGTGGCAGACAGTGTCGAACGCTGCGGAGAGGTCCAGGAGGATGAGGGCCGCAGTTTCCCCATTGTCCATTAGGGATCTGATGTCGTCTGTGGCTGCGATGAGGGCGGTCTCCGTGCTGTGGTTGGCTCGGAAGCCGGATTGCGAGTAGTCGAGGGATCCGTTGGTCTCGAGGAAGGCGGCTAGCTGTCTGTTGACGGTCTTCTCGATGACTTTGGCAGGAAACGGGAGGAGCGAGATGGGGTGGTAGCTCTTGAGGTCGGAGGGGTCTGCAGTTGGTTTCTTCAGCAGGGCACTGATCTCGGCGTGTTTCCAGCACTCCGGGAAGGTGGCGGTGTTGAAGGAGGCGTTGATGATGTCGCGGAGGTGGGGTGCGATGATGTGGTCGGCCGTGTTGAAGATGTGGTGTGGGCAGGGGTCCGTAGGGGATCCGGAGTGGATGGTGTTCATTGTGCGTGTTGTGTCTTCGGTGCTGACTGGGGTCCTGGTGCGGAGGGTGGCGGTGGGGGGCATCGGTTCGGTGGTGGGGTTCGTGGTTGGTGGGCCGAAGCTGTTGTGAATGTTGGCAATCTTGTCGTGGAAGAAGGCTGCGAGGGAGTCGCAGAGGACTTGCGAGGGAGTGATGTCATTGTTTCCGGCGTCGGGGTTGGAGAGCTCTTTGACGATGCTGAAGAGTTCCTTGCTGTTGTGGGTGTTGTTGTCCAGTCGTTCCTTGAAGGCTGTCTTCTTTGTGGCGCGGATCAGTTGGTGGTGTTTGCGGGTGGCGTGTTTGAGGGCTGTAATGTTGTCTGTGGTCTGGTTGGTGCGCCAGGTGTTCTCCAGGGAGCGGCAGTTCTTCTTGGAGGTGATGAGCTCGTCGGTGAACCAGGAGGCTTTCTTGCTGCTGCGTCTGCTGGGGGGGTTCTTCTTCAGTGGTGCGAGGGCGTCTGCGCAGTTGGTGATCCACTGTGTGAGGTTGTTGGCGGCTTCGTTGGGGTCCGTTGAGCTGGTGGGGGGGTTCTGGCTGAGGAAGGTGGTGAGCTGGTCGCCGGTGATCTTGTTCCAGCTCCTGCGGGGGGCTTGTTGAGGGTGGTGGTGGGTCATCGTTTTACTGAAGCTGAAGTGGACGCAGCTGTGGTCAGTCCACTGGAGATTGGTGGAGTGGCTGAAGGTGACGTATTTGCTGGATGAGAAGACTGGGTCAAGCGTGTGGCCGGCGTAGTGGGTGGGGGTGGTTACCAGTTGCTTGAGTCCGAGGTTGGCCAGGTTGGCCATCAGAGCAGTGGTGTTGCGGTCCTTGTTGTCCTCCAGGTGGAAGTTGAGGTCCCCCAGGAGGATGTAGTCGGTGGAATTGATGGCATGTGGGCTGACGAAGTCTGTGATGTCTTCGCTGAACTGTGTGCGTGGTCCCGGTGGTCTGTAGACGAGGGTGCCTCTGAGCATGGTCTTGGGGTCGGTGTGTATCTGGAAGTGGAGGTGTTCGGCGGAGGTGAAGGTGTCATCGGAGTTGGTCGTGATGCGGATGGTGTCCTTGTGGATGATGGCGATGCCTCCTCCTGTCTGGTTGACGTGGTCCTTCCTCGTGATTTTGTAGCCTTCCGGGACGGCGATGGCGACGTCGGGCGTTGAGGAGGCATTCATCCAGGTTTCCGTCAGGAAGGCGATGTCTGGTGCTGTCGAGTCGAGGAGGTTCCAGAGTTCGACGGCATGCCTGTGAACGGAGCGGGTGTTGAGCAGGATGCACATCAGGTGTTTGTTGCTGGGGCTCGGTTTAGCAGGTGCGGTGTTGGGTCGGAGGCCGGTGAAGCGGCAGGTCAGGCAGGTGAAGGGTCCGTAGGTGCGTCTCGGGGTGGCTCAGTAGCAGGCGGTGTTTCGGCCGGCGTTGAGTGCGTGGAGGGTTTTGGCATCGTAGATGTGCAGGGTGTGCTGGCGAGGGCGAGGACCAGGGGGTCTGGCGCTGGGCGCGGTCCAGGCGCGGACGGCCGCAGACGGGCTTACCTTTGGCGCACCTTCGGCGCTCAATCGGTGCTCCCGCTGGGCGCATCCGCTGCGCGGTCGCTCTGGGGGCGTCATAAGTAAGGAGCCGGGAGGGAAGAGCAGCTGGGTGGCGGGAGCAGGGCGGCGAATGGAATCACAGGGGGGCGGGGCCGCAGGGAGGCAGCGGCGGGAAATTCCAAGAAGCAGCGGGCAGCGGGAAATTCCCAGGAGCAGCGGGAAATTCCCAGGAGCAGCGGGCAGCGAGCGAAGGAATCTGCAGGCAGGAGGCGGCAAAGGCAGGCAGGAGCGGCAGCAGTGAGTGGGGCGACCAAGCCCTGTGGAGGGCTGAGTGGTCACACTCTGTGGTCCCCTTAAGTAAGGAGCCGGGAGGGAGGAGCAGCTGGGTGGCGGGAGCGGGGCGGCGAATGGAATCACAGGGGGGCGGGGCCGCAGGGAGGCAGCGGTGGGAAATTTCAAGAAGCAGCGGGCAGCGGGAAATTCCCAGGAGCAGCGGGAAATTCCCAGGAGCAGCGGGCAGCGAGCGAAGGAATCTGCAGGCAGGAGGCGGCAAAGGCAGGCAAGAGCGGCAGCAGTGAGTGGGGCGACCAAGCCCTGTGGAGGGCTGAGCGGTCACCGCTATGGCAGCTTCACATCAGTAACTCTATTTTACTTATTTATTTATGTTCTTTGAGAAGTTTATATAGCGCAAACATGACCCGTCAGGGTATCAGAGCACTTTTCAAATAGCAGACAAGTCATACATATAGAATAAGAAAGCAATCAGTTATAAGTAAGCAACAGAACAACTGAAAAGTAACCTTTGGTTAGGAAGATTCATGATCCGGAGCTGTCTACATGAGAATAGTCCAGTAGAGTTCCTTCAGGTTTTTATTGGAGTAATTTGTATATCAGAAGCCTTTTCACTTCCTTTTTGAAGGAGGTTGTCAAGGGGTTAGACCTGATTATAGATGGCAGTGTGTTCCATGTACTTTGGGGGCTAGACCGGAGAAAGAGCGGTTGTAAGTTTTCTTTTTGTTGAGCTTCTGCAGATTCAGAAATAGGGAGTTGGCGCTTCTTAAGGAACGACTACCCCCACAACAGTTCTAGTTTATTGGCCAGGTAGATGGTAGTTTTGTGGTGAAGGGCCTTATTTGTCATGCAGGCTTATTTCAGTCGGATCCTTGCCTCAAACGGGAGCCGACTTAGAAGTTTTAGGTCTGGATGATGTGACTGAATTTTCTGGATCCTGTGATGAGCCTAGCCACTGAGTTCAGCAGGGTCCTTAGCAGAGCTAGCCTTGCTTTTGGGAAACCTGCAAGATTAGCACTCCCTTAATCGAATCTGGAAAGGCCTAGGGATTAGACTGTCAAATTAAAGTCATCAAGGTTTGATTTTCCTTAGCATGTTTAGCTGGCTCCCCAGGTGGTTGTGCTGATATCATCTTGCATATTCAGTTATTTGTCCCACTTTATATCAAGTGATCTAGAAGAGTCAATGACATTCATCTATGGGGCAGAGTGATTGTAGGGGGCGTTCAAGAGGAATTCCGTTTCAAGTGCATTGAGCATGAGGTGGTTGCAGGTTAGCCATTGTGGGCTTTTCAGCTGAGTGCGTTTGATGGTATTAACGTCCTGGGGTGATGACATTTTCAAGTATAACTGTGTATCATCAGCATACATGTGGTAATGAATATTTGAGTGCTTTCGATTTTCAGTGAGGCGTTCCATGAACAGATTGAATGGTGTAGATGAGAGCATGGATCCTTGAGGCACTCCAGTTGAGACAGGAGTAATGTTTGGTTGACTTTTATTTGAGCTATGTTATGTAGGGACAACACAAACTAGTTTGAGATGGGACCCGATAGTCCCTCCTTAACTCCAGAAGGTCAATTGTGCTGTCATGTTTGACCATGCAAACGCAGAGGAGAGATCAAGCAGTATAATCAGGCACAATTCGTTCTGTTCAAGCAAGCTCAGGGCATCATCTAAAATGTAGGTTAGAGCTGTTTCAGTGCTGTGTCCCGTTCTGAAGCCCGATTGGCAGTGGTCCAAGAGATGAAACTTTTCAATGTGTTTAGAGAGTTCCAGGTGTGCACACTTTTCTAGGACCTTTGCTAGTGTCGGGAGGTTGGTAAGGGGACATAAATTATTGAGGTCAGACTGGTCAGCTTTGGGCATTTTTTATGATAGGTGTGACCTGTCCTATCTTTAGACATTCTGCAATCAGGCCCTGAGAGAGAGATGCATTAACAATCATAGTCCAGAGTGGGAGTATGGAGGATTTCAGCTCTTTGATGTGTTTGACGGGCAGAGGGAATAGTTGGAGGGTTTTAGTGATATTATTATCTTGAATATGTCGAATTCATCTGGAATTTTGAAGGCATTCCAAGTTGCATTGTAGCATATTTCGACTCCCAGTGAGCAGCTACTGCAGTTCAGTGCATGCAGGTGCCAAGCTGCCCATCTTCATTAACCCTACCTTCCTGCCCCATTGACACTCAGTTGTTGCGCCCTTCAGTTTGTTGTTGGTGGGGGATCACAGAAAACCATGTACATTGATGTCAGTCGTATTCTGAGCTTGCCACAGTCTCTTGAGATGCTTTATGCTGATGTAATCCTCTAGCTGGGCCCCACATATGCAAGGTGCCCGCCTGGTCTTGGCAATAAGTAAAGGAGAGGGACTCGGCAGTGCCTAATTTGCAAAATAATGAGTGCCGGTGCCAAAAAGCTCTGCTCAGCAGCCCATGGCCAGTGTAGCTAAAAGTCGGTGTGCGGAATACCAAGACTGTGTATTCCTGAATTCACTTCATGCCTCTTTATTCCACTGAGAGACACTCCCTGCCCCTTTACCTCAGTCTTGCGGGTTCCTGCTTTCTTTTGTTATGATGGTTTCTCCGTATTTCTCTTCCTCATCTTTCAGCTTCATTTAATTTACCCTCTCTTGGTCTTGGGAAGCATCTGATGTAGAAAACGAAGTGCAAGCCCCCCCCCCCCCAAAAAAAGTGGTAGCTACCCCCACCGACAACCACTGGCTAAAATTAAGCACTGGGGCCCAGAGGAAAGCAAAACTGCTCACAGCTGTACATATAAATGGTAGCCCACTTTCTACTACATTGTTCCACTGGGATTCTATAACACCGATCTCACTATGACATTAAAGGTGGTCAGTCGCTGTCCCATTCTCCTTACGTTTTCATGTACATCAGTATGGTACAGTGCAGAGTTGTGGTAGAAGGCTCTTGCTGCACCAGACCCCTAGCAAAGCAGACCCAGGTTCACCCAGAGTCTACCTTTGACAGCACGGATGCTCAGCTCACAGCTAGGTCCATTCCACTATAGTGGCCAAGTGCCCCCCGACCCTCTTCAATGCACTGCCGTTTTACTTCCAGCTCCCAACATGAGCCAGCTAGCTAGTCAGCCCCAGAAGTCAGCATTTGACATCTCCCACTCTGTTATACCCAACGTGATGCTGTGGCACTAGTCCTCACAGATCAGGATCTTGACACTGAGCCTCGACGAGTCAAGGCCTCTGGTCAAGGGGAGTCCAGGTGTGCTTTGGGATCCAGTAGCAGTATGCATATGCTAACGCAGCTCTCTTCTATTTAAAAATCTGCTCATAACAATCCATCGTGCTGACTCTCAGATAACCTGACTGAGCCAGAACTTCCACATCCTTAGGGTAAATAATGGCCAGTCAGCTCTGGTGCATCAATATTCTCTCCTCCTCCATCTCTTTCTGTTCGAATGCCACACTTGCATCCTCTGTCCATCTCATCAGTGCTCCATGGCAGCCTCCATTTTAGTCCTGAGTCATCTACTCCAAATTATAATTCTGGATTTCTTCTCTCCCTGGCATTTCATTATAACTGGTGCAGGGCCATGAGAGGGCCCAGTTTTCAAAAGATTCACTTTGCAAAACCGGTGATAAATCAACCGGTAAAAAATTATGATTTTAGAAGAGGCCAGTCATTATACCAAACATATTGGTGCAGTAACAAACTCTACAAGATCCCATTTCCAAACGATCATTCAATATACCCAATCTCCTCCCCACACCCCAATGGCTGGTCTGAAGGAAGCAATCTTATCCTCGATTTTCCAAAAGAATGGCCATGAGGATCCGTTCTCTTTAGGGACGGCACTATGCGTGAATGGCTGCAAGGAGCAGCAGGTGAGGTTATTGTTCCCCTCCATCTCCCTGGCTAATTGTGATGGAAGCTGTCTCTGAACCCTAAACTTCAGGATGCAGTGCCTCTATTAACACATCACAGACCCGGGCCACTTCCAACAATCCCTGTCCCCTCTTGGCCTCCCGGATTAAGGTTAAACCCTCATAGTCTACCCACTTCTCCAACTCCCCTGCCCATCTGGGAATCTGCAGTCCCTGTGCACTTGTACAGTTAATTATGATCTGCAGTTTTGCCAGAATTAACGCTAGGTCTGTAAACCGCATGGTGATTTTATATTTAGCCGACCTCTGACATATACATAGAAGGCAGATCGCAGGCTCGACATGCAGCATGCGCTCCGTAATAGTCATAATCAGAGCTTCCACCCCCGCCTACAACTCCTCCACCTGAGGACAACTCCATACCATATGGAACATGTCAGCATCTCCTACGTTACCCCTAGGGCACAACAAGCTAGGTCCTGGAAAGAACTTGTCGATCCTCGCAGGACTGAGGGAACACAGTATGTAGATAATATAAATTAATCATCTTGAAGGGAGCATTACAGGAAACCTAGGGTACCCCAGCAAGTATTTTAACTTAGTCTGTGTTCGTGATAGGAGTACTGGTGTTGGCTCTGTGCAGAAGGTGGCATATAAGCCCGAAATCGCCTTGTGTCTGCTAGAGGACGTGCACTAGACATGGCAGCCCCGTAGAGCTGGAGGCTCCTCCTGTCCCCTCCGCCACCACCCCCGCAGCAGCTCAGTAACCATAACGTGGAAGAGGAAATGACCTGCTAGAAAATTATATGTCATCTGCAGGTCCTCAAAGGGCCACAGAAAGCCGGAGTCAGACACATCCTTGATGGTTGTAAGTCCCAGATCCACCCACTCTCCTAATCGGTGAGTCATCTCATCAGGCAGAAAGCACTCCAGCTGCCGAAGGGGCAGTGTTGGGGCATAGGAAGCCGTCACTCCTGTTCTTTATAAGTACTGCATCTAACAGTGCTTGGCCACCAGCTGCAGTGTACAGGGCTCCGTCCAGACCTTTTTAGGCCCCAGCAGGAGCTGTGTTATCCAGGGTAGCTCCGGAGTGCCCTCCTCCACAAACAGTCCACCCTGCAATACAGCATCCATTAAGTGCAACTGGGCCCCCAGATAATATGCGTTAAAGTCAGGGGTAGCTAGCTCCCCATCCTCAACCAGGTGCTGCAGTTTCATGAGGGCGACCCGGCGTTGGCCCAATCCCCAGATGAGATCAAGTTTGTGGAGGTCACCTCCACAAACTTGGAGCAGGGAATTACAATAGGGAGCATGGCAAAGTAGTGTAGAAGCCGAGGTAGTGTGATCATCTTGGTGATCGCTATTCATCCCACCACCGATATAGGAAGAGATTTCCAAAAGTGGATCAACCCGACTAGCACCAACATTGCCCTGCCAACAATACCGTTCAATAATAAAGTCTCATTTCGGTACTGCTGCACAGCCAGATAACGAAAGATGGTAGTCTCCCATTGTAGTTCCCCAGTCAAGGGTGGGTTTTCCAGGGTCTCCCGCAATGAATACAGACCGGTTTTCCACTAGTTCATGTGCAGAATCGACAGAGCGCCAAACTCCTCCAAGAGTCCAGTCACTCCGAGGACATCCGTCCTATAATCTCAAACGAAGAACAGCAGGTCATCAGCATATAATGCAATATGGTGAAGAACACCTCAATGCATAATACCATTATAAAATACCACTTTATGTGCTCTGCTCGCCAGCAGCTCCAGAGCCAGGGTGAATAAAAATTGGGACAAGGAAAAGCACTATTTTGTCCCCTGTCCCACTGCATAGGAGTCCAAAATCACCCCTCTCATCCTGACCCTCATCGTACAAGTGGTGCAACCACGCTAGGAACTCATCCCCTGCCCATGTGATGAAGAACTGAATATAGGTAGTCCCAACCCAGGCTGTCGAATGCCTTCTGTAAATTAACTGTCATGACCCACACTGGCCCAGCTTCTGCCTCATGACAACAAAGCCCTCCATGACCAAGGACCTGCCTACATAAACCACGGCCAGCATTTCCACTGACTCACCAGGAATCTCTGCTCCACACACCTCTCCCTTGCACGGATACCACATACCCGCCGCTGTCACTTCAGAGGATGCTCCTTCTCCCACCTTGCCACCAAAGCCTGGAACACCCTCCCCCTGCACCTCCGCAGTTCACCCTTGTTTACCCACTTCTGGAAGAGACTTAAAACCTAGCTTTTTGACCAATACCTGCAGCACAACGCCTGGATACCCTCTTGGGTAATAAGCCACACTATACAAGTGCTACTTGATAGATTTATTGATTGAGTGACTGCCACTCGCTCATCAAGAGCGACAGCAGCAAGTAACAGCATCACCATCCGGCTGATATTGAACACTGTGTCCCTCCTGGGATAAAGCCTGTCTAGTCATTGTGGACGAGTCCGGGCATAAGGGTTAAGAGTTGCATTGCCAGCACCCTACTCAATACCTTCTAATCTATAGTGAGCGTTGAGAGGGGCTGGTTGGAAGTCATCTCCTGTGGATGTCGACCCTGTTACAGCAAAGAAACAATGCTACCCTGGTCATGGGGGGCACCACCTGGGCATCTCACACTGGTTTATACATTCCAACCAGTTGAGGGGCCAGTTGAGTAATGTTAGCAGCTTAGAACTTGACTGGTAATCTATCCGAGCCCGGTACCCTGCCGCAGCAATGGCCTGAACCGCAGTCGTAATTTCTTCAATATAAATATCTGCTCCTAGTCCCTCCGCAGCTTTCGGCCCCAAGACTGGCAGTGGCATCAGACCCAGAAATGTGTCCATGGCAGGCGGGACCCGCTGGGGACATCCTGCATATAATACTGTGTAAAACTCGCGAAAGGGATTGTTTATATGAACTGGGTCATAGAACCGCATGCCACACTCAACTATTAACCTCCTATATGGGCGAGCCCCATTTGGTGGGATTTGCAAACCAAGCAATGCCCCACTCTTGTCCCTCTCAGAGTGGGCCCTGATCATATATTCTTTATATTCATAACAACATTACCACTCCACCAATGCCGCCAGATTATCTTTCTCCTGTAACAGTGTGCCGTTTACCGATGGATCAGTGCGGCAACGGTGTACTAGTGTACTCAGAAGCAACTCTTGTGCTTGCACCTTTTCCTGAAATGTTCTTCACACCCCTCCAGTTCCAAGCAGCCCAGCGTCAGAGAACCACAGTTTTAAATGCCTTCCACTCAATTAAGGCCGACGCTATGAATCCCTCATTATCAGCAAAGTAGTTACTAATATCCTCCCTCTGGATTTTGCAGGATACCTGGGGGCAGGTTTATGTTTCCTGGCGCATCCCTGCAAATCAGCAAGGATGCGCCAGGAATGATGCGTCACGCAAGTTTACCCTTGCGCCACACATGATGCGCCGCATTTACAATGCGGCGCATCATGGCGCAGGAATAAACAGATGCGTGACGCATCCGATGGCGTAAGGTTGGCGCAGTGCTTCCGTTGCGTCGATCCAGCACTGTTCCAACCTACCCTATCCCTAACATGGTACGTCAAGCCTTACGCCTGCTTCAAGCAGGCGCAGGGTTTTGGCGCATCAGCGTTGGGAAAGTGACTCAGTCAAATCTTATAGATTTGACTGAGTCACTTTTCAGGGGCGTTCCTGCGACGGAACGCCCCCCCCTCTGTCGACACGCCCACGTGAAACCTGACGCAGGTTTTACGTGGCGCAGAGCTTTACATCGTGACGCATCTCCATAGATGCGTCACGATGTAAATATGGCGCAACGTGGCGCAGGGTTTACACCGCCGCTGCGTCACAAAAGTGACGCAACGGCGGCGTAAAAGTGGCGCATCTCCAATATAGATCTGCCCCCTGGTCTTCTAAGTTTTTGCAGCTTATTCGCCAGTTGGGTATGCAAGTGCGGGTGGTGTGCTAGCCACAATAATCATGAGTGGGTTATGGTCAGACAGGGACACCCAAGGGCCCTGTGCGCCACTCCGGCCAGATGAGGAGACATCAGGGCCATCAGATAGTCATTGAAGCACCAGGCCGGAAATGCAAGACAAAACAAAGCAGACCCTCCCAATACAGTTACAAAACAACAGTGTCCAGGGCCGGCAAGGCCCCTTCAGCCCAGATCATCTGTTGCACTGGGGTGAGTTTCGGTAGCTCCAACTCAGATGGCAGGTGCAATGTGGAATTGGAAGGCGTTTCTGAATCTGAGGGCTGTGAACCCACTCCACCGTCTAATGAGCTGAGTTCAGCAGGTCCCCCCAAAAAGTTTGCTCGGCTACCACACTACTCAGGCGACCTTCCAGAACCGGTTCTCAGAAGGGTCCACAAGGCCGGGACGAGTTCTCTTCCGATGATTATTTTGGGGAACGCCTAGGCGCACCAGGTAACACTGAGTTCTTCAGGTCAGCTTGGTTCCACGCCCACACATTCTTTGTATCCAAGAAGAATTGCATTCCGTTATCCCCCAGAACTTTAAATATGGCTGAAAAAAACATAGCAAGTTTCATCCTTAGCTTATGGAAATTTGTTTTGGCAGCTAAGAATGAGGCTTGTTGCTGCTGGATCCCAGGGTAAAGTCTGGGAATATCATGATTCTGTGATTATCCACAAATATTTCCCATCTAGCGCTAGCCATTTGGAGGATATGGTCCCGATCTCGGCAAAGTAGCAACTGGGTTAGTACCATTCAGTATAGTGTGGGAAGGAGTAAGATAGTGTATTTGTATGAGGGAGGAAAAGAGGAAATCACTACCAAGGGTGCCAAGGAGATGGCATGATGCAAGTGTGCTTTTAGGCTAGGCCTTAGAAGATTCTTCTGTGTGTGGTGGGGAAAGTGGCAGGATGCCAGTTTTTTTTATTGAATGGGGAGGAGGGGAGGCTTCACATGACAGTGGTGAGGTACGCGGGAGGACTCTAGATAATTTAAGGGTAGCTGGAGCATTTGAGGCCATGTTGGGCATGGCCCTCAAATATCTTCTCTACTCTTCTATAGTTTATTTCAGCAAGGAGACATGAATTGATGGGCCATAAGCAATATACAATTTTAAACCTGCCCATCTGTTATTCTATATGTTGTGGATGATTTCAGAAGAAAGCCATTCCAAGAACAGATAACTCTGCTCCTCAGTATTCAGTAGACTAATGTCAAAGCAGAAAATAATCAAATATATTACTCTTTTTTCCTCTGCCTGCCTGTGAGAAAGCACTTCCATGGGAAACTGTAGAACGATGGATTTTGAGCCACCACTTTCACTATGCTTCCCCCTTATCATTGGCTTCTACCTGCCACAGAAAAGTGGTGGAACAGGAAATGCTGTCTATCTACCCTGTTCTGGCTCCCTGTCTTCATCTACTTTGTAATTACCCACACGACACAGTATACCTGTATGTGCTCAGCAGCATCTATGTCAAATTGTAAGAGGTTTGCCAAAGTACAATTGCGATGTCTCTCTTTTTTCCTCTCTCATTCTCTAATTGAGACACAGTTATGATGATACCTGGGGGAGAGGGGAAAGATGCGTTCCAGGTGTTTTAATGATGTAAGGCAGTGGTTCTCAGCCTGTGGTCGGGGGACCCCTGGGGTTACTCAAAGACTACTCAGGGGGGCCGGAACTGCTTAGAAAATCAAATAATGCTAACAGCGTAATGAAGTGTATTAAAAATAAAGAAGCAACATCTAAAATTTTAAATTTTTAAAAAGTTCTGTAAATGTGAAGAAATTTGAAAAGGGGGGCTACAAATTAAGTTGGTATCAAAAGATGGATTTGTGGGAGAGTTCAAGTGCATCAAATAGAATATAGTATAGATGAGGAGTAATTTAGAAAACCTCCAACCTTCCTATTAAAATAAAAATGTTTTTTTGTAATTGTTTGTGAGTTAAATTAAATATTTCCTCATGTGTGTATTGTTTTGTGGTTCACATCATCAGAATTGCTTAGACTGGAGTTTCCAGCTTCCAGTAATGACTCAGTGGGGGTCCCTAGATTTCAATAATTATTCAGAGGTGGTACCCAGATTCCAGTCATGATTATGTGGGGTCCACAGAAACCAAAAGGTTAAGAACCATTGATGTAAGGGATGCAAAGTGGAGAGAGAACTTACAGATGGTGAGCGGGGTTTCATGACACTACATACAGGTTTTATTATATTGACAATGTGGAATATACAAAGGGATTGGAGGAAGGAGTCAATATGCCAGGTGTCTTTTATGTATTTACTGGGGGTGAGAGTGAAGTATTTCAGGAGCTGCAGGATACCAGGTAATGTGGGGGAAGTGGATGTTTTGTATGGATCCCACACAACTCTGTCCCTGCTTTCTTTGGGAGATTGGTCCAGGTGGGGTCAGCTGTGAACATTGCATACAAACAGAATGGGGAATTCATCTATAAATGTAGGCGACTATGTACAAGCAAATAGTTTTTGACTCCGTGAAGTTTGCAGAATCATAGGCAATCGTTGCTCCATTCATGTTCTCCATGACGTCACTAGGAGCATCTCTGTGGAGAACAAAACTATACTCCTAACATTCTACATAATTATGCTTTGATCGTTTCTTGAGGGTTCTGGTGGCTCAGTGGACTAAAGCAAACGGCGAAGGCATCTTTATTTGACCTCATCGTAACAAGCTTGAATCCTGGCAGCCCACTCATCCTTCTGAGATCAGTAAAACGAGTACCATTGAGTTGGATGAAAAGAAATATCTGTTATCTTTCAATAGTGACAAGAGAACCCTCAAGGATGAACATCTGCCTTCCCTCACTCGTTAACAAGAGTATCTACTCCTTCAAGAAATTGACGTCTTTATCTGCTTAATAAAGAACGAAATTTGAGATTATTTTCCAAAATAGAACGGAAACATTTCTTATAAGCCTTGTTATTAACTGTATCTTTTACCCAGGCCATTAATTTCCATTCTACCTAAAAAAGAAATAAATGGTTCACTTTTTATATTTCTTCCCTGCAGTCCTTTTTCCAAACTTCAACTATTAAAGCATTTTTCAGCTAGTCCTTACCTCCAATAACTACAGAATTTTCTACTCTGCCTTACCTTTAATAATTACAGAATTTTCACCAGGCCTACCTTGAAGCATACACCATAACTATAAAGACCGGATTATAAATCTGTTTTCAGACTTCCAGATGGATCTATTAAACGTTATCACTGAAGAAAATGTATTTTCAAACACTCTGCATTATTACTTGCCCTCTGTTACAAATTGTCTCTAGTTGCCAGAGGTACACACCCGGTCCAAGTAGGGACCACCACTCTAGTCAGGGTAAGCTAGGTATACAGTGAAAGATAACCTGTGCTCACCCTCTGGTAGCCTGGCACAGAGCAGTCAGGAGTATCTAAAGAGGCAATGTGTAAAGGATTTGTGCAAACACAACAAGATGATGGACAGAGTGCTGAAACCTTTCAAAACCTCACCCCCAGTCAAGAGATCTGGGTTAAATCCATTGTTCTTTTGCTCACCATGCCACCCCAAGTTTGGACTCAGCCATATGCAAATCAGTCTTGACCCTGCTCCCCATTGGGAACAGTCTGGCCCGAACTGCCAGGTCAGGACCTCCCTGGACCGGAAATGTTAGAATTGAAAATGTTATTGTCCCCTTGCTCATGTTTTATTCCATGTTAAGTTAGCATTCATCGCGCCATTTTTATTAGTAATGGCCATTCTGTTTCATGATCGAAGCTAAGGTCCTGCCTCGTGCTGCCTGCCACTGCAGAAAACTGTCTCAGCAGAAAACTGTCTCCATGCCCCTGTGCTCGTGTTTCTCCAAGGCCGATTTCAGCTGCACTAATGAATGTACTCTCCATTGTTGCATACCTCAGCTGTTAGATAGGCTCGTTCCGACCTTCACTCTACTGGTGAGCATGATTGAGGTGGCCTTGAAGTGAAGATAACATGCACCAGGTCCCAGGACTGTAGCTCATCATTCTGTGCCCCTTTGTTTGCTAGTGCCTGGACTGGAATTTTCCAGTTTGGGCGTGTTCTCAGAAGATTTGAAAATGTATAA
Organism: Triturus cristatus; assembly: GCF_964204655.1. Classification (NCBI taxonomy): domain Eukaryota; kingdom Metazoa; phylum Chordata; class Amphibia; order Caudata; family Salamandridae; genus Triturus; species Triturus cristatus. The sequence goes on along the minus strand of NC_140587.1, from coordinate 942,085,295 downwards.
TATCTTATGTCATGTTGGGGGGAGTCAGTCCCTCGGCAGCCATCTCAAGAGGCTGGTCAGACTGGGCACTTCTGCAGCGCTATACTAAAAAAAACTTGGTTTGTATTCTCTACTGTCTGATGACTCTTCATTTTGTGGAAGATGTGAGGTGGTCACAAGTGACCCGGGTGACCCTAATCCGGTCACTGACTTCATTTGGTGCCCGAACAGGGACCCAGCGGGTGGCCCATCCTCGCCCGCTGATGGGTGGGGAGGACAGGCCGCATCAGGTCAGATGGGTGGATCGGGGATCCCTACACGACAGAGATTCGTTCTCACAGCTGCCCTGCCTTTCTGATCGGGCGGTGCCTTGCCCAGTGCTCATCCCGGCTGGTGTCCTCAAAGGCGAAACCATTGGAGTTGACAGTTTGGTCCGAAGCGTCAGCAGGGGAGAATACATTTTGTTTGACCTGTGTGCACCAGGTGAGTTTGCTTTGGTTCTTTGTGAGTGTGGCGCTATTTTGAGTAGTATTTGGTATGGTCTGCTGACCGTTTGATTGCACTTGGTAGGTCTGCGGACCGATTTAGGTACAGAGTGTCTGCGGAAATTCTTTCAGGCAACATAATGGATTGGACTTTGGTGCAGTCTGAGGACTGACTCTTGGTTTGTCTTTGCTTTGTACGGTCCGAGGACCGATTTTCAGAAAAATATTTGATTGTTTAGTTATTCGTCTGGTACGAATAGTGAAATTGTTTCCCCTTTCAAGATGCCATGTTTTAGTAAGTTGTGCTGTTTGAGGTGCCGCTGCTGTTCTGCTGATGCTCGATTGGAGGAGAGGCAACCTGCGCCTCCGGAAGGCACTCCAAACTATGAAATGTACATTAAGAACGGCTTGGCCCTATTATATTTAGTACATTATGGCGCAAATATACGAGGGACAATGCAGAGTTACAGTGGCCATTAACAGGTACTTTTGATGAACAGAAAGTGAATTTCTTGCAGGATAAATTGTTTTCAAAATGGAGTAGGCAGTCGATGTTTGATTATCTTCAGGTATTGCAAAAGGAAGCTAAACAGAGGCGAATGAGAGCAGAAAAGGAGGCTAGAAGGGGAAAGATGCAGATGATAATGCAGAAGGCAATAGCGTATGATAGAGAGACAATAGAGAAGTGCATAGAGTGTGCTGTCCGGAAGTTTAGGTTGCAATGTGACATATCCTACGTTGCCCGAGAGGAAGGCAATGCCTTTGTAGAGGACCTGTTGGATACTCGACCTCTGCCGCCATATGACCCGCAGAAAGTATATCCTGCTGCCCCACAATATCAGTCCTCTGCCTCGCCTGCCCCTGTCTCTGATTCTCCTGCTATTGATCTGGCCGCCTCGGCTACAGCGCCTCCTTCTTCTTCTTCAGCTTCATCTGTCGCGCCTACAGCGCGACTGCAGGTCTTTCTGCTATGCCTGTTGCTCCAACTCCTTCCCTCTCCCCATCACTTACACCTACATCACAGTCATTAATAACACTGGTGCCTGCCCCTTTGATTATTGTACCTGTCTCACATTTCCTCTCCCCAACCTCGTTGAGCATGGGGACACCTGTGCGTGGATTGAATGACGGGGATTGGGCGACTGCATGGGAGGGAATGGGGCGGGTGTTGATTCGGTCTGATGTGGGCGATGCTGAGAAAAAGATGGTAGCTAACCAGGCTGCCAAATGGGCCTGGAATCTGATTTACAGTGTAGAATATGTGTGGAGTGTGTTGAAAGAGTATGAGCCATTTGTACAGCAGCATGCCCTCAAGCATATGTCGGCTACTCTGATTGGGTTGTGGGAGCAGTGTTTCAATGGTGTTGCGCCCCAGAATATTTATGACATCCGGGACCATGTGTATGCTGCTGTCATGGCCCCTAACGATGTTTTTAGTAATGTTGCAAAATAATGTTTTGATATGCTTTTCAGGTATACCGGTTGTAAGACCCATATCCGAGCCACTTGCCCTGATTATTCGTCCTTTAACTGTAGTTTTCCCTTTCCTATTGACATTTAATTGTGGAGAAAATTTGATGGGTTTCGATTTGTTGAAGAAGTTGCCTGCAACTATTTCTTGCTCTCCGGATGGTGTCTATATGACAATAGGACCCAATGTAAAGAATTCTAAGCAATGTTTGTCCAAGGATGAGCCCCTTCCCGCTGAGTTCAAGGATGTGCCGACAACGTTATGGGCTACAGGTGATACGGACGTGGGGCTCTTGCAGACACCACCGGTCTCTATTAGAGTTAAGGATAACGTTGCTCTTCTGCGTATCCCTCAGTACAAAATACCGCAAGCAGGGGAGCGAGCACTTTTGCAGATTATACAGGATTTGATCAAGTCGGGGTTGTTGAAGAGACGTCTGCGAATGTGTGTAATAACCCTAATCTTCCTGTTCTTAAGAGGACACCCTCTGGTTCCTCTGATGATCATCCAGCTGTCTATCGTTTTGTGATTTATTTGTGTGAGGTTAAGAAGATTGTGGTTCCTCAGTTCCCAGTTGTCCCCGACATCACTGCCCTCCTGACTATGATTCCTTCCTCTGCCAAACACTTTTCTGTGCTCAATTTAAAAAATGCATTCTTTAGCATCCCGATACATTCAGATAGGTATCCGTTTGGATTTGCCTTCGCCGGCAGAAGCTTTAGATTCTGTCGGGCTCCTCAGGGCTATACTGAAAGCCCCAGTATATTTATTTTGTGGAAGGTGAGAGGTGGTCACAAGTGACCCGGGTGACCCTAATCGGGTCACTTCCTTCAGAAACAAGCAAGCTGGGACCGGTTTCTGGGTATCATCCATTCTAGCTTGAATCCAGTTGCACAGCAAGCAAGGGACCCACGTCTGGGCATACACTTGGCCACTTAGGGCGGCATAGCAGACACAACAAGATGATGGATAAAGTGCTGAAACTCTTCAAACACTCACCTCTAGTCAAGAGATCTGGGTTAAATACATTGTTCTTTTGCACACCATGCCATCCCAGTTTGAGGGGTGATACCCCGAAACCGGTCACAGGATGCTTGTATCTGGTCCAGGGAGGACCTGACCAGGCAATTTGAGCTGGACTGTTCCCATGGGGAGTGGGATCAAGACTGATTTGTATATGGCTGGGTCCAAACTGGAATGGTATGGTGATCAAAATATGATAGATTTAGGCCCAGATCTCTGTACTTGGGGGTGAATGTTTGACATTGTTCAGCATTCTGGCCATCAATTGTTCTTTTTGCATTAAAGTATTTGTGCAACACATGCACACACAGCAACATAATGAAAACACCACCAAAAAGATTCCACACTGGTTTAGAAAAATATTCAATAATTTTATAAATAAAACAAGACCAAAAGAACAAAAAGCTAATAAGTAGAAGTTGAGATATGTATTTTTAAAGAATAAAAGTGTTTCTAGCGCTTAGAAGAAATAAGCAGGTATGGGGGTTATCTGACCCCACTGGACCAGAGCAAAGCCAAAAATTCAGGCTGCATGCAATGGAGCACAAGCTGGCTGCAGGACCCACAAAGGCCCGGTGAACAAAATAACTTGATCCTTGGTCGCAACAGTGAGATGTGAGGTGCAGATGAGCGATGCGTTGATGTCGAGCCCGCAATTGAGGTGATGTGTTGATTTTCTTCACTGAGTGGCGGTGATGCGTTGGTTCTGTTGAGGAAAGCGCCGGTTCTGAGTGCAGTCCCAAAGAGGATGCACCGGGTTAATCCACGATGGAGGGGCGATACGTCAATCTTCAAGCAGTGGTGGCGATGCATTGGTTCCTAAGAGGTGGTGCAGGATATGATGCAGCAATTCGTAGTCTGATGAACCGGTTCTACTGTTGCAACAGGCTCAATGTGACGGTTCTGCTACATGCAGACTGAAGATGCGTCAAAGTCTCTGGAGCAAATATCTGAGTCCACTTCCAGTAAACCAGGCACACGAGCAGTTGTAGAGACTTTGAAATCCCTGAGTCTCAAGCAACAGAAGGCAAGTTAACAGGTTCTTGCAGATCACTTCAGTTGCAAGGCAGAGTCCAGCTTTCCTCAGCAGGGTCAGGGACCAGCAGGACAGCACAGCAGAAAAGCAAGCCTTCCAGATCAGCAGTCCAGCAGAGTGTCAGTCTTTGATGCAGCACAGCAGTTCTTCCAAAGAGTCCAGCTGTAGGTCCAGAATTGTCTTTTTTGTTGGGGTCAGAGTCCAAGTACTAATGCCCAATTGTGCCTTTGAAGAGGGGGTGACTTCAAAGAAGGGTATTTGAAATGCAGAGAAACCCTTTCTTCCCAGCCCTGGCTCCAGACTATCAGTAGGGTAATCAGCCCCATTGTGTGGGTACAGGGCACTGCCTATTCAGGTGTAAGTGTCAGCCCCTCCTTCCCTTCCTGCCCAGGAAGAGCAATCAGAATGCAAATGAGTACTCAGACACACCTAACCTTCCTGTGTTTGTGGATGTCTAGAGGGAATGTGCAAAGTGTAGCTGTTACCCACCCCAGACATGTACTGGAGACAGGCTGCAGGCACACAGAGTTGCAAGAGCAGACAAATGTCCTCTTTCTAAAAGTAAAGATATGCAAACAGCCGGTTTGCACTCAAATTAAACAATAGAAACAACAGATTTTTGATAAATCACAATTGTCAATGCGGTGTGCATGCAGAGAGGAGGTTCAGCCCACCCCCTTACTGAAAGTAGTGAGAAAACGAGTATGCAACAGAATAACATGCAAGTAATCATTTACAAACACTCTGGTTAAACAGAATAAACTCATAAATACAAAGGTTCATTGAAAAAGTTATCTGTAGCAGCAGCAATCATCAATCACAAAAAGGCTTTTATTTGGAAGCGAGTTCGTGAAGATCCCGAAGGGGTGTGTCTTTCAAATATGTTGTACGGCAAACATATGAATCCCTGAGGTAACACTTAAATCCCAATGCTTTTCGGACATGAAAAGCTGCCCTTCGTCAGGGAAATCTACAAGTAAAGTAACTAAATGAGTTAATATCAAAGAAAGAATTCTGCGATTTCAAAACCAATAGTCAAATGCGAACCTGTGAGGTGCAGAGCCAAATTTGAAATTGTGCATTAACATGATAAAAATGTGAAACACATGATATATTTAGCTCTAGAGAAATATGCCAAAGCGTGCTTTCTTGATAATGAAAGAGAAATGAACAAGAAAGGAATAGGAAAGAGAAGGTAAGGAATGATAAGTGTTTGAGGTTTATAGAAAACCGATGTGGGATCTTATAGATGGGATCTGATAGATGTGTAGCCAATAATGCAGGAATTACACAACTTGATAGCACGGTCATGCATAACTGTGAAAACTTTATTCCTGTGTGAAAGACAAAAGTGCAGTGAGAAACAAAGTGAGAAACCACTCACTCATGCTGCGGTGACAAAATGAAACAAAGTACCTGAAGCTAACAATGAACCACGACTCTGTGTTGTAGAAACCGGGCACTAACTGGAAATGTAGTGCTATGAAGGTAAATAGAATAAAATGAAATGAAACACACAAATATGCGTGAAACCCCAAAAGATAAAAAACAACACCAGTGTGGCTAAAAAGACTCACCAGCGTAGACCATGTAAGTAGGTACATGGCCGAATCGTAACAAGCTTAATCTGCTGGGGGGGCACCAGAAGTAACAAACACTGCCGCATGTCTGGATAAACAGAAACACACCCTTGTGAGCACGTCGAAAGGAATGTATACGCAACGTAAAAGTCAGGCAGGAGGTGATTAGTTATAATAACTCACCAAGCTACGAGCTCGATTGAAGACTGTCTGTGTGTAAACCGGGTGGTGGAACAGAGACCAAACTCCTACCAACTTCTCAGGCGCTTGCAGACTTGCGAGTGCGTATGCGCCGTTGATATGAATATGGGCGTCGGGCGTGTATTCCTCATTTAAAGTAGTAGAGTACTCAGTGAAGTTAGTGTACTAAAATCAAGCAGTGATCATGTCGCAAGGCAAAAATGTATATTATAATATGGCAGAAAGTGCATGTATCTCAGAAATGAACTGAAAAGGTGCACTGAACTAAAATAAAAATAATAATAATGTAGTGATCATGCCACAAAAAAAAATGTCTAGTATGCCAGGAGTAAAGCGGAAAAAAGTAGGAAAATAGATCAGATGGCATTTCTAAAATAGTATTTTTAAATCCAACTTTACCAGAAACGAGGATTTATTATTGCCATTCAAAAGATATACTCCTTTCTAATCAGAAATTACAGCTTAAAAGCGTATTAAGGAATTGTTATGTTATGTTATGTTATAGTGGTATTTATAGAGCGCACGGCTACTCAAAAAGAGTGTCCCGGCGCTTTTATTAAAGGTAAACTACAAAATGGTCACACAGCAAATAAAAAAGTAGAAGAGTAACACAATCAAAAAGAGAAGCAGCCCACAGAGCAGGACCTACTGAATAAACAGCCAGGATTTAAGATCCTTACTAAAAGCAAGTAAGCTAGTAGCTCCCCGCAATTTGAGAGGCAGAGAGTTCCACAGCTGTGGCGCCAGTAGACCAAAGGAACGACCTTCCAAGTGTTAATCTATGAGAGGAATAGGGCTCACAGTTGTGGAAAAACAAATGTGGGTGTTTGTCACTACCATGCCATGCAAAACATAAACATGCATGTCATCCCTTTTACTTACACAGCACCCTGCCCTATGGGCTACCTAGGATCTATTCATTCATTCATATTGACTTTATTTCGGATATATTTCAATCCACAAAAGTACACAAAAATCAGCAATACATGTTAAAACATCTCAAGATCACAGATTAATTACAAAGCCAATCACGAATACATACAACGCATAAAATTTCTAAAAGCGTGCATATTCAAAATCAATACAGAAAAAGTGCGTTAATGCATTGGGCTGCGGATGCTACATAGTAATTTACGGTTACTCATCTAAACATTTTCTTAGTCTCATAACCAGTTTTAGGAATTCTAGCACCTGGAGAACACTATCCGGGTGCAACAGCTGTAGGTACATAAGGGCAGGTCTAATTTGTTTAAAATTTAATTTCTTTAAAAGTGTGACAAGATAACGCCTGCGGGGATATTCATAAAAAGTACATAAAAACATAAAATGCAGCAGGTCCTGTGGAGACTTCCCGTCGCAGCCACAGGGTGCTGCAGGTTTCTTAAAAATGTCCGACTTAGGTCTAATTAAAAGATGATGGAAGATGTTAAACCTAAAACGGGTCAACAAAAATTTCTCATGAGAGGTAAAGGAGCATGTTAGATACTTTTCCATGGTATCACAAGTACTCAACATGATATACTTTCTAACATTAGGTTTCAAAAGCTCGACTTCATCTCTAAGAGCATTACAATCCAAAATAAAAGCTCTCTTAATTGCTATAACATCACCTTTAACTATATCCCTGGGATTCACAAACAGATTCAGGCGACCCAGCCTCTGAAATTGGGACTTTAAATATTTAAGCCAAGGTACACACATTGCATGATCAAGTGATACGAGGTCTTCCACTATCAAATGTGTTAAGGGAATCTCAACGTTTGACCATAATTTTAACCAGCATAACAATGGTTTCAGTCCAACAGTGTCGGATAGATACGGGCAGCCAAGTTCTTCATGTACAATTAGATTCGGTGTGCTGGCTGGGACACATAACAGACGCTTTAAAAAGTTATTTTCAACGATTTGTAGTTGTTCTCCATTTATGTAGCCCCATATCTCGCTGCCATATGCTGCAGTGGCAATGGTTTTGGCATTATATAATTTCATCAAGGCCACATTTGGCTTTTTCCCCAATTTAGATGCGAAATTGAAAATGGAGGCATTAACTCTAATCATTTCCCCCTTTTTCTTAGCCAAGTGTGGGACCCATCTGAGCTTAGTGTCAAATAGGACACCCAGATAAGAAAATGTCTGGGTGATGGGGATCAGAACATCATTTAGTTTAAAAATGAACTTCTTTGTAGGTTGACGGCCAACATGCATTATATAAGATTTCGAATTATTGACCATGAGGTCCCTATCAGACATAAATTTGTTAAAAGCGTTCAAAAGTGCCTGTAGACCTAATTCTGTTCGTGAAATTAGGACCGCATCGTCGGCATATAAAAGTACAGGAGCACCCCTTACCCCGGCTATGGGCTACCTAGGATCTACCTTAGGGGTGACATATGTGTAATAAAAAAGGAGTTTAAGGCCTGGCAAAGAGTTTTAAAATACAAGTGGAGGTGGCACACACAGACCCTGCAGTGGCAGGCCTGAGACAGGTTTGCAAAGTTACTTTTGTGGGAGGCACAATCAGTGCTGCAGACCCATTAGTAGAATTGTATTCACAGGCCCTGGATATATGGTATACCACTTTACAAGGGACTTACAAGTAGATTACATATGCCAATTGTGCATATACCAATGTTATTATGTTTAGAGGAGAACCGCATGTACTTTAGCACTGGCCAGCAGCGGTAAAGTGTTCAGAGTCCTAAGGCCAACAACAAGAATCAGCAAAAAGAGGAGGTAAGCAGGCAAAAGGTTTGGGGGAAGACTACCCTAAGGATGATAGGTCTAACACGTGTCCCCCCCCCCCCAGTTTAAAGTGAGGAGATCTACCCAACCTCTAGGGAGTTCTCATCCCCAATGTGGAAAAATCTGAACAGACCATCAGCACTGACGTGATCTGCCCCTGAACTCCATACGCTATAGAGAAATGGACTTGCTCAACTGTTTTGGATTCTCCCCCCTCATTTGCATGAGCCACCTGCGGGGCCTGTGGTCAGTCTAAATCAGGAAGTGGGTACCAAACAGGTATGTTTTCAACTTCTTTCTGTCCAGCCCTCAGCAAAAGCTTCTCTTTCTGTAGCACTTCCCCTTTGTGCCCTGGGGTGTAAACCCCTGGAGATGAAGACTATAGGTTGGTATAGGCCCATTTCATCAAGTTGTGAAATACTGCCTTTATGCCATCCTCTGCAGCATCTGTCTGAACGATAAACTCCTTGGAGAAGTCAGGGGCCTTGAACACAGGGGTTGTGCACATGGCCTGATTAAGGTAGTCAAATGCAGTTTGGCATGCCTCTGTCCAAGTCATATTTCTGGGCTGCTTCATAGAAGTTGGCTCTGTCAAGGGGGCAACAATGGTGCCACATCCCTTGGCAAAGCTCCTATAGTAACCAGTGAGGCCCAAGAATGGTGGGACCTAAGTCTCAGTTTTAGGGGATCCCAGGTCATGATAGTCTCTATCTTGGCCTGGAGGGTCTGCACCTTACACCCTCCCACCAGGTGTCCGAGGTACACCACAGACCTCTGCCCTATCTGGAACTTTCTGGCCTGGAGAGTCAGGCCTGCCTGTTTTAGAGCCTTAAGCACACCATGGAGGTAAAAAAGGTGCTCTTTCCAGCTGCTGTTAAAGACAACTACGCCATCCAGATAGGCAGCACTGAAGGCCTACGTAACAGCAAGGACCTGATTCACCAACCTCTGGAAGGTGGCAGGGGCATTCTTGAGCATTTTGGAAACATCTCCCTTAATGCTGACCCTCACCTTATCAACCTGTAAAAATTATTCTTGACATTGAAGGTTCTCTCCTGTGTCCACATCATGGGTGCACAGGTGGGTAGTCACACGGATGAGGTAAAACAGAGAGGAGTAGTGTCCCAACACTTGGTGTCTTCCCTCTGCTGTTCAGAAGTCAGACTGGGGGAGAGGATTACTCCTTCCACTGATCCATCTTTTTCATTGAAGCCTAAGACTTCACAGAGAGGTTCACCCTCTTACTCCTCCTCCCCATCTGTCACCAACTGCATGGTGAGCGCAGACATCTTAAAGTGGGGTTTGAGGTGACTGGCATGAAGGACCATGTGGGGTCACCCAGGGTACTTAAGATCCGCCAGGTAGGTGGCCTCACCTTTCATCTCAATCACATCTTAGGACCCAGTTCAAAGGTGCTGGAGGGCCTGAAGCAGTCTGGGATCCATAGGTCAATAATGTCGATGCCCACCCTCTCAAAGGGTGTGCCAATGGCAGGTAAGGGATCAAGAAGGGCTTTCAGCCTCTGCCCTGTTTTCCCACTGGCCTGGCAGGTTACACAAGTTCTACAGACTTGACCCTAGGCTAATAAAAGTGGGGGACAAGGTTTGCAAAGGACTTGTCTTGACCCTAGTGAGCTGTCAGGGTAATTTCGTGAGCCACCTCAAGTAGGAGTGCTCTGTAGCACTGGGGGCCCACCAGGGCCCCTGTTCTCCCATGCACAGGAGCTGTATACTCTCTGTAAAGGTGGTTGTCCTCCCAGTAAATGTGATGACTCCCAGCGGCATCACCTGCTGGTTGGGCTTCAGATTTTTGCCTCATGCCCTCAAGGGTTTGGGCACTCCCTCTGTGTCCTATGGAAATCCTCCTTGGTGGGCCCTCATTCCACATGCCATCCAGAAGGATCTGGCAGGCCACCAAGGGAAGCAATGCCCACCTCAGTGGGTTCTGGGGTGGTCACCTCAGGTGCTGCATCCACCTTATTGGGAATATATTATGGGGCTGGTTTCCCATGCCCCCTGCCTTTCCCCTTCTTAGTAGCTGGCTGGGCCATTTTTCCAGGCCAGGCTCCAACCCTTTTTGATTCCCATCCTGGGCAACCATGGACCTTGTGGTTGCACAGATCCAATCAGGAAACCCCAACATCTTCACATGACCCTTGAGTTCCACTTCCTTCAAGGTAGGGTGCTCACGTTCTTTATCAAGCAAACAGTCCAAAGGCATGCAGGGCTCACCGCAACTTTCAGAAGACCTGAATCCCCACTCAAATGGAACAAGGGCAACTGGGTAGTGACCCTCTCTGTTGTCAGCCACCACAACTTGGAGGAATGCATTGAGAATCACCTGCTCTGGAGGCACCAACTGACTCCTTGCATAGTCATGCTGGCACCTGTATCCCTCTGAGCCTCAACACCTTGCCCCTTGATGGTGACCCATTGCCTATACTTTGTAGCTTTTAAGGGCACATGGATATTAGGAACCATCTCACTGTCACCCAGGGACACTGGGGTAACTCCATTAAACTCCCCCATTAACTGGGATGAACTCCTCCCCCAGCACTACACTCACCACCCCTGGGACCTTTTCTCCAGTGGGACGTTGTGCTCTTTTTGGGCAATTGAGATCCCCTTTGTAGTGTCCATAGTCTAAGCACTCATAGCACTTCGGAGTTTTGGGCTGATGCCTTTTGTCAGAATAATTTTCTTCTGGTGGCGAGGTTGGGAATGAGGCCCTTTACCTTGTGAGTTGTTCAGGGGGCCTGAAGAAAACTCCTGTTTTCTTCCTCCTCTTTCTTCTGTGAACCCTGACCACCGTCTTGGGAGTTTCACCCAGATACCTCATTGGACACTCTGGTGCTGACCCAGATATCCACTTCCTCAGCAAGCTTCCAAGGGTCAGAAAACTTACTATCAACCAGGTGTTGGCGCAGCTCTGGAAAACAAGTATCAAGCATGTGCTTCTTTAAAGTTGAGTTGTACAGCTCTTAATAAACCTTAATCATGCTGCCCCCACCAGCCCATCAGTGCCTTACTCACATAATCCAAGAAATCTGGTACTGTGTCTTTGATGAGATCTTGTGGCTGGCCCTGAACCATTGCCTATACTTTTCAGGGGTCAGCCCAAACGTCCTGACTAAGATGGCCTTCATTGCGGTGTAGCATGTCTGGTCCTACACCTCTGGTGTGAGAAGTGTGACCCTTCCTACTATGGACATGTAGCTACACATACTACCACCACAGGAGTCGTCTGAGACCTTGCACACTGCTAGAGCCGCTTCATGGACTGCAAACCACTTGTCTATTTCACCCCCACCACATAACTGGGCAGCAAAACCTTGGGTATCTGCACTCTTACTCATTAGTAGATAATGCAGGTATGCTGCCACCGTTACTGCTTCTGGACCCCACTTGTCGGGCTCTTATGTCCAGCTCTCTGAAGCTCAGATCATGGGCCATTTCCCTTTCCTCCATGGCCAGCCACATCTCCTCCAAAACTTGTTTCCTTTCAGCTAGAGCCTACTCTTTCTCAGGTTGGGCACATTTCTACTCCTACTCTAACTTAGCAAGCTCCAGTTTGAGCTTTCTCTCCTCCATCTTGTCTGCCAGCTACTTGGGACATGTTCCTTAATAAGATGCTGCTCCCCGCTCTGGGAACCACTATTGCTTCCAGGGAGTTGTTGGCTCCCGCCACAGGCAGTCACAAATCCATAGCAGATACCAGGATCAGCTCCTCGTCCCCTGGGACCTCGGTACCTATATTGAGGGCCTAGGCATCAACCCTTCCGCAGCTCCAACTTCAGTGTGAAGCCTTTCATATATACTTGAAACCCCTTGCAAAAGTCATTAAGCAGGGCCATAGTGTAGGATTCTAATGTTGCCAGCTCAAAATCAATTACTGCAGGTGCACTTGCTGCTTCTCTAGAGAGAGACACGGTTTGGTGAAAAATAAAAAAGGCAATTAGGTAGAATTGAAAAGGGTTGGAATTGGTCATTGTATTGAGTTGTAGTGAACAATGAGTTACTATATGGTATTACACAAACACAAGTACTATACTCACTGCTGATCATCAGTGTTAGAAGTCGGGTATATAGCTGGCAGAGGCAGATACCCTGTCCAACTAGGGACCATCACTCTAGTCTAAGTAAGCTAGATACACACTAAAAGATAACCTGTGCTCATCCTCTGGTAGCTTGGCACAGAGCAGTCAGGCTTATCTAAAGAGGCACTAGGTAAAGTATTTATGCAACACACATACACACACATACACACACACACACACACACACACAAACATCGCAACACAATAAAAACATCCCCAAAGAGACTCCACATTGGTTTAGAAAAATAGACAATAATTTTATAAATAGATCAAGACCAAAATTACAAAAGTCCAATAAGTAGAAGTTGAAATATGATTTTTTTAAGAATAAAAGTGGTTCTAGCACTTAGAAGCAGTAAGCGCTGATGGGGTTATCTTTTCACGCTAGACCAGAGCAAAATCAAAAGTTCAGGTCACATGCGATGGAGTACAGGCTGGCTACAGGACCCAAGCAGGCCCGATGAACAAAGTACCTTGATCCTTGGTGGCAACAGTGAGATGCGAGTGATGAGTCGATGTCGAGCCTGCAGTTGAGGTGATGCAACAATTTTCTTCACGCAGTGGCAGTGAAGCTCTGGTTCTGACTGCGGCAGTTTGGAAGACGTTGTGTTGGATTTTTCCATGCTGGAGGAGCAATGTGTTGATTTTCTCTACGCAGTGGCAGGAAGGCGTTGGTTCCGAAGTAGTGGTTCCGGATGCGATGCGGCAGTTCCAAGTGTAATGTGCCGATTCTACTCCCCCAACAGGGTTGATGTGCCGGTTGTGCCACATTCAGACTGGAGATGCGTTGATGGATTTATTGCAAATATGGGGGTCCACTTCGAGTGAACCAGGCACAAGAGCAGGTGTAGAGACTTTGATAGCCCAGAATTTCAAGCAAAAGGAGGCAAGCCAAAAAGCCCTTGGAGATCACTTCCGTTGCAAGGCAGAGTCCATCTCTCCTCAGCAGGGTCAGAGAGCAGCAGGCAACAGGGCAGCACAGCAGAAAAGCAAGCCTTCCAGGTCAGCAGTCAGACAGAATGTCAGTCCTTGAAGCAGCACAGCAGTTCTTATGACATAGTCCAGTTGTAGGTTCAGAAATGTCTATTTTGGTGGGGTCAGAACCCCAGTACTTAAACTCAGTTGTGCCTTTGAAGTGGGGGTGACTTTGAATGAGCATTTATGAAGTGTATAGAAGCCCTTTCTTCCCATCCTTGGCTCCAGACTATCCATAGGGGTAATAAGACATTTGAGTGGGGACAGTGCACTGCCTATTCAGGTGTAAGTGTCAGCCCGCTCCTCCCTTCATGCCTAGAAATCATCATCAGAATGCAGATATTCACTCAGACGCACCTATCCTTCCAGTGTTTGTGGCTGTCTAGAGGGAATGCGCAAAGTGTAGCTGTCACCCACCTCAGACGTGTAATGGAGACAGGCTGCAGCCCCACAGAGCTATAAGAGCAACAAAATGTCCACTTTCTAAAAGTGGCATTTCTGAAACAGTAAATGTTAAATCCAAGTTTACCAGTATAGAGAATTTATCATTACCATTCCAAAGATATAAAACATGAGACAGCTACTTCTTTCTAAACACGAATTACAGATTAAAAGTGTATTAAGGAATTCCCAATGTTAAACTCTGACAGATGTGGGCCTAATAGTAGTGAAAAACAAATTTGAGTGTTTGTCACTACCAGGGCATGCACAACTTATGAGTACATGTCCTACCTTTTGTTTGCACAACACCCTGCCCTGTGTGCTACCTAGAGCCTACCAAGGGGTTTTGTATGTGTAATAGAAGGGGAGTTTAAGGCTTGGCAAAGGGCTTTAAATGCCAAATCGAGGTGGCAGTAAATGGCACAACAGTCCCTGCAGTGCCAGGTCTGAGACAGGTTTGAAAGGCTACTTATGTGGGTGGCACAATCAGGGCTACAGGCCCTGTGGTAGCATTTCATTCACAGGCCCTAGATATATGACATACCACTTTACAAGAGACTTACAAGTTAATTCAATATGCCAATTGTGTATACACCAATCTTTTCATGTTTAGGTGAGAAGCACATGCACATTAACACTGATCAGCAAGTGGTAAAGTGCTCAGAGTCCTAGGCCAACAAAAAGAGGTGGTAAGCAGGCAAACCGTTTGGAGGAAGACCACCCTAAGGATGACAGGTGTACCACCCTCTACATCCCTTGCACATATTAAATGCTCTTTACTCATCTCCTTTTTTGCACCCTCCTGCATGTATTTTACAATGTTTGGGCAGTTTCTGTGAATCTCTTTGCCAGGTACAATCAACTCGTTTAAGAAAGTCACTTTATAGTTTAGGCAAATGATCAGGAAGGTTTTGCTCACAAGCGAGTTTCCAGTTACATCGTTCAATGAGTCATTGTTTTCCTACCACCACCATTCGCTTTTACAAACAATGGGCCTGATTCACAGAACTAATCTGAGACAAAATCCTAAACTTACTACTTTTGGTATTCACAGAAGACACTTACTACTTTTGGTATTCACAGAATGCACTTACTACTTTTTGTTAAATTTACTACTTTTGGTTAAACTTACCACTTTTGGTATTCACAGAAGGCATTTAGTAGTAGTAAAGTTAGTTTACTACTACTGTGCTTGTTTGGGTGGGATTCATTGATCCAACTTGGATCAGTAAACTAAAAAAACTACCCATGTCATTTTGTCAGTGTGCACATCCATGGTGCACACCCATACACAATGAAACGGCCATGCAAGTCACAACACCTTTTTTTGGAGGTTTTCTTTAGATATGCTGCACAGCATAGGGGATGCTGTACAGGAGTGTTAAAAATTATCAGCAAAGTCATTAAGTTCCTAAGGGAAGAGCTGTTGGTTTGCTTGTGCTTGTTTAACAGGTTGCTGTGATCAGGCAACGGCAAACTATACCCCTGCTGTCTTTCATTATTCCAAGACAAAGTTTGCATTAAGGTGGGCTTAATGTAAGCAGCAATTTTTATTTTGCATTTATGTGCTTTTCTGTCTACACTACTAAAATGTGCAAAAAGCATTAATGAGTACATTATAATTTCAATGCAGAACACAATAGAGAGTATTGAGTGCAGCATAAAATATGATATGAACTACAGACAACGGGCCCGATTTACAGAACTAATCTGAGACAAAATCCTAGACTTACTACTTTTGATATTCACAGAGATGCACTTACTACTTTTGGTTAAACTTACTACTTTTGGTTAAACTTACGACTTTTGGTATTCACAGAAGGCATGTATTCACAGAAGGCATTTAGTAGTAGTAAACTAACTTTACTACTACTAAATGCCTTCTGTGAATACCAAAAGTAGTAAGTTTAACCAAAAGTAGTAAATTTAACAAAAAGTAGTAAGTGCATTCTGTGAATACCAAAAGTAGTAAGTTTAGGATTTTGTCTCAGATTAGTTCTGTGAATCAGGCCCATTGTTTGTAAAAGCGAATGGTGGTGGTAGGAAAACAATGACTCATTGAACGATGTAACTGGAAACTCGCTTGTGAGCAAAACCTTCCTGATCATTTGCCTAAACTATAAAGTGACTTTCTTAAACGAGTTGATTGTACCTGGCAAAGAGATTCACAGAAACTGCCCAAACATTGTAAAATACATGCAGGAGGGTGCAAAAAAGGAGATGAGTAAAGAGCATTTAATATGTGCAAGGGATGTAGAGGGTGGTACACCTGTCATCCTTAGGGTGGTCTTCCTCCAAACGGTTTGCCTGCTTACCACCTCTTTTTGTTGGCCTAGGACTCTGAGCACTTTACCACTTGCTGATCAGTGTTAATGTGCATGTGCTTCTCACCTAAACATGAAAAGATTGGTGTATACACAATTGGCATATTGAATTAACTTGTAAGTCTCTTGTAAAGTGGTATGTCATATATCTAGGGCCTGTGAATGAAATGCTACCACAGGGCCTGTAGCCCTGATTGTGCCACCCACATAAGTAGCCTTTCAAACCTGTCTCAGACCTGGCACTGCAGGGACTGTTGTGCCATTTACTGCCACCTCGATTTGCCAAGCCTTAAACTCCCCTTCTATTACACATACAAAACCCCTTGGTAGGCTCTAGGTAGCACACAGGGCAGGGTGTTGTGCAAACAAAAGGTAGGACATGTACTCATAAGTTGTGCATGCCCTGGTAGTGACAAACACTCAAATTTGTTTTTCATTACTATTAGGCCCACATCTGTCAGAGTTTAGTATTGGGAATTCCTTAATACACTTTTAATCTGTAATTCGTGTTTAGAAAGAAGTAGCTGTCTCATGTTTTATATCTTTGGAATGGTAATGATAAATTCTCTATACTGGTAAACTTGGATTTAACATTTACTGTTTCAGAAATGCCACTTTTAGAAAGTGGACATTTTGTTGCTCTTATAGCTCTGTGGGGCTGCAGCCTGTCTCCATTACACGTCTGAGGTGGGTGACAGCTACACTTTGCGCATTCCCTCTAGACAGCCACAAACACTGGAAGGATAGGTGCGTCTGAGTGAATATCTGCATTCTGATGATGATTTCTAGGCATGAAGGGAGGAGCGGGCTGACACTTACACCTGAATAGGCAGTGCCCTGTCCCCACTCAAATGTCTTATTACCCCTATGGATAGTCTGGAGCCAAGGATGGGAAGAAAGGGCTTCTATACACTTCATAAAGGCTCATTCAAAGTCACCCCCACTTCAAAGGCACAACTGAGTTTAAGTACTGGGGTTCTGACCCCACCAAAATAGACATTTCTGAACCTACAACTGGACTATGTCATAAGAACTGCTGTGCTGCTTCAAGGACTGACATTCTGTCTGACTGCTGACCTGGAAGGCTTGCTTTTCTGCTGTGCTGCCCTGTTGCCTGCTGCTCTCTGACCCTGCTGAGGAGAGATGGACTCTGCCTTGCAACGGAAGTGATCTCCAAGAGCTTTTTGGCTTAGGATGTTATTGTCCTCGGCCCACTGTTGAAGTCTATTTAAAACAACCCTTCCTGCGATTTTCATGAAGGAGTCTAGGAAGGAGATAGGACGATAACATGCTGGATCTTCCCGGTCCCCTTTTTAAAAACTGGAATTATCACAGACTCCGACCAGGATTTAATAAACCCCTCAGCACAGCAGGCTTCTAAAACTTGGATTAGCAGTGGAGACCATAGCTCTATTGTACTTTTATATAAGTCAATCGGGATCCCGTTGGGGCCTGGAGCTTTACCTCTTTTGCTCTCATTTATTGCCATCACCACTTCATCATGTGAAAATTGAATGTCGATCGGCATAAACTGAATAGAATATCGAGATGTAGAAGGTTCCAGAGATAAATTAATATCCTCACTGCTCTTTTTGCAATACACTTTGGAGAAGAAGTTTACCCAAGAAAGCTCATCTATTGCTATCTCAACTCGTGCTTCCTCTTTTTTAGCAATGGTGCTTTAACTGCCTGCCAAAAATAAGTACAATCTTTACGTAGGGAAGCCTCATATAGATTATTCCAAGCTAGGTTTCTAATTTCTTTCTTACGATTGCTTCTTGCCAAGTTGTAGGCCTTCCTACACGCTCTAATTTCCTCATAATCCCTCTCTGGTTTATGAAGGGCAGCCTTTAGCAAGGAATATGTCTTGGAACAATTGTTATCAAACCACCCCTGATCTTTGTTGGGTACAATCCTTGTTGGGCGATTCAGCAAATTCTGAATCACCGCAGTAACTTCAGAAAAAGCATACAAGATGTCCCTATAGGATGACCCTTCCTGCAGGCACTCGGTGATAGGAATTAGAGCCTTTGCTATAATCTTAGTATTCAATGTTTCAGGGTCCTTCCTGCTCCACTTCAGGGAGAAACCATTCTGGCGGGCCAGTACAACGTCTTGATTCCAAGCCAGACTTTCCGAAACCGAAAGAGTACATTTAGTTGGGAGTAAAATGTTTATACTTAATGGCAAGTGGTCGCTTAGGCCATTTGGGTGAGTACAAAATTGATCAAACCAATTGGAATAGCAATTTGGAATAATGATAAAATCTATCAGGGAATTAAATCCCCGTCCAATGAACGTGGGACTAAACTCGACAAAAGGAGAACACAATGTGTTTGCGAAGCCTAAATCAAATGTTGCCATCATTTCATTAAAACTTTCTCCTCTATCCGATTGGGCAAAGTGGGCTGCATGAACATTATAACCTGTATTGATATCCCCAAACCCACATACAGGATTTTGGCAAATACTAGTGTTAAAATCCCCACCCCAAATCATAATCACATCCTTTCCCCTAGAAACAACCAAGTTAGTTAAAAAATCCATAAGGCTTTTTAATATTCCTACAATGTTACCCTTGTCAATATTGTTATAAAAATTAATAATCACTACCTCAATTTGCATAGAGAGAAGGATATTAAGAATTTGATAATAAGGGGTCGACTTTAGTGTTTTTATCTTCTGGACCTTCATCATATTCGAAATATAAATGAAAATTCCCCCCTTATGCCTCCCATGAGCTGAACGCAGAGCAGGGATATGATATATTTTGAAACCATCAATATGCAGTGTGTCCAGTAGCCAGGTCTCCTGTATACACAGAATATCAAAATTGTTGATAACATCTACCCATACTTGATTATCCACCTTAGATTGTAAACCAGCTATATTCCAAAATACCACTCTAACATTGCCTTTATCAAAATCAATTTGGGGGACAAGTTCCTGCTCGCCATTTTCCTGACTTTGTTTCCCCTCCAGCTGTGGGTCAATAACGGACCTATTTACTGTATCTAAAGGAGGTATTACTTCAATAAATTCACTGTCCTTAGTAGGGTCATTTAATCCCATTTTTAAAGAGCCTACTATATATGGAACAGTTGGATTTTGATGACCCATTATAGTGTTTAAGCTGATAGAATTATTAAACTTAAAGGTCAGGATGTTTCCTATGCTCCCCCCTGGCAGCATGTCCCTCATGCCTTTGGTAGATTCCACGGCGATTAATGGGAAACTTCGCCCTGTATTGATACTAAAAGCCCTGTCCGATTGTGGGTAATAACTACTGATAGGAGCCATAAGTCAATCCACCTCCTCCAGGGAAACTAAAGGACCAAACCTATTAGATACCTCTATATTATAAAAATGATTCCTATGGGATAAGGATGGTCTGAATAGGGTGGAATGATTTTCATATGTTCTTGAGTGATAAAAGTATCCCAGAGAAAGAACATAAATACCCTCAGTCATAAAATGTAGCTGTTCTGGTTAAAATTTCATGAACTAAGGAAGGGGATCCCAAAGAGAGAACAACGCAATCCCCTTTAAACTTTTTTTTATTGTCTCCTACCCACGGGACTCGTCTCACCATTTGAAATGCGGAGAATATCTCCTGTGACAGACCTATTTTAGTACCCAAACAATGAATAGCTTTATTTTTCAAAGAAATCCAGGATTCTTGCTCACTCTCTGGTAACAGAGGGACATTCGCCAGAATCACAGTGTAAGGAACCGCAGCTGGAGGGAGGTTTAGACTATGAACAATTGGATAAGGCTCTTGATTGGAGCGCGTACAGGTATCTTGGGAGTTGAATCAAATCATCCCTCCTTTCCTTTCTACCAGCTACGCTCCCTCCCCCGCTCACTTTTACTGCCCTGTGCAACTGACCACTAGGAATTAACTTCCCGATACTTTTGATACTGGGGGCTCTATTAATATCCCCCGTCCTTTTACTTTGGTTGCAACAATCAACAGTGCTAACTGGTAAAGCTTTGCTTGTGCTATTATCTGCGCCATTTGCCTCACTATTCTCAGGTAGTATGGTAGACCTTTCATTTAGGCGCCCTGTAATGGATACCAAACTTATCTCGATATTGTCCAGTCTCTGTGCGAGAGTACCAATAGATTCCTTAATCAATATAGTTAAATCACTTAATATACTCATGATTCCTGGAACGTGATTACCCAATTGGCCTTTACTTTTGCTTTTACTTTTATTACTCGGACAAATGTTACGATCTTTAATTTTGGTTGTAGTGGAAGTCCCCAAACCCTGTATCAACCCAGTTTTGGTTGTTGAAATATTGATAACAGTGGGAGATGCTGCTTTACACCTTGTGGACAAAGTGCTGTTTGACATAACTTTTTTCTTAGGAATACAATCCCTTTTTGGCGGTGGCATTGATGTTATGTCTGCGTCGTTTATAGAGATCTCATCACTACCTGTCTGGATGCATCCGTTCTGTAAATCCAGAGTTAGCGCATTGGGGTTTATCTCCTCCCCCGATGACATGTGCTTAGAGGGGACTGGTAAATCTTTATGCAAAGCCTCTTCTACATTGCATATTTGTTTTTCTATTGCACCTACGGCCCCCGTCAAATATTTCAATAGTGACATACTGAGCTCTTTAGCCTTAGGACGTTTTTCGGTAGTAAGTACATACTGAAGTTTTCATTTTCCCATGGCTGAAGCAGCAGGACACCCCCAGCAATGCTAGCCCCACACGCAATGAGTCGTACACGATGTATCAGTCCTCGGTTAATCAGCCTCCATAAAGATATCAGATTAGAAAAACATAAATAATGGATAGGATTACCACAATGTCAGCATTGAGTTCGATAATCCAGTCGAAAGAGACGTAGCCCAGCCCAGCCTCTTTCGGCCACTGACGGCCAAGGACGGGCCCGGGCAAGCCCGCGCCGCGGGATGCCCTCGGATAATTTATGCGCCGCATGGCGCGCTGAAAGTGCGCGGTTCGTCACGCATCGACCGTGGCCCCCTGGGAGTTGTAGTCCCCTTCAGTGGCGAGATCCGCTCTTGTGCAGGCACTATGGTTCCCGGCTGCAGGGAGGGCTGGACAGAACAGCGTTCTTTAATTATGTGAGCTCCTTCAATGATCGGGCGTCCCGCGCCGCGGGATGGCCTCGGATAATTTATGCGCCGGATGGCGCGCTGAAAGTGCGCGGTTCATCGCGCGTCGACCGTGGCCCCCTGGGAGTTGTAGTCCCCTTCAGTGGCGAGATCCGCTCTTGTGCAGGCACTATGGTTCCCGGCTGCAGGGAGGGCTGGACAGAACAGCGTTCTTTAATTAAGGTGAGCTCCTTCAATGATCGGGCGTCAAGAATTCGGGGGCATATTATCAAGACAGGCGATAAAATTATCGCCGCTTTGGCGGCAGAAAGCTGCCGCTAAAACGGCGATAATGGGCTTGATAATATGCTCTGTGGAATTCCAATTGAAGCTCAGGTTAGATGTCCTTCACATCTAACATGGGCTTCAATTGGAATTCCATAGAGCATATTATCAAGCCCATTATTGCCGCTTTAGCTGAAGTTTTCTGCCGCTAAAGCGACGATAATTTTATCGCTTGTCTTGATAATATGCCCCTTAGCTCCATGTTAATGCGACAACTTTTCTGACCAGGACACAATTCACTTTGTCTTATTTCGGGAGTTTTATAGTAGTCTCCGTCGTCATTGTATCTCACCCCTATTAAGAGGGAAGCAATTTAACCAGGCCAGTGCTTGTTTTTTTGTTTTTACATACGTTGTATAATAAATATGTCAGCTTCAATGTTGCCAGGCTTTTTAAACTGCGCAATTAGGATCAGGAAATGAAGAGGTTGATTGCTATATTATGTATTTGGTGTGCCACCTGTTATTCTATGATGATGCATGTTTGAAATTGTCACACTGTATTATTTTATTTCTGCCTGATCTTTAATGAATTTTAACATTATTTGCACTCTAGCTGTTGTCTTGCATTTTTAACCTTTTATATGGATTTTACCCTTGATATATCAGATGTATCTTTTATGGTTTTAATTAACTGATTAAAGACTATTCTGATTTACTGACTACACATTACCCATCGTAATCTCACAGATTATTAACCTTTCCCATTTTTTGTGCCTGATTTCATTTGGTGATAGAATTTCGTGCAAAGCCAGGTCAGGTTAGTTTAGCAGACCTTACATAGCACACAATCCCAAGGGTGTCGGCATTGTTCTAGCCTCATTACGCTCACTTTGCATGTGTTAGCGGTCTTTGATGTGCAATCTTGTATATCATTTTTGGTGCTTCATTTACCTCAACATTTGGTGTAAAATATATTTGGTGGAAGAGTTAATCAGCATTGAGATTTGCACTAACTTGCATTGCGAAGATTCACTTAGTGATGCCCACGCAAAACAGTAGCAAATTTAAACAAGTAAAGGATAAATAGGCCTTGAACAATAGTACCTAAGGTGATGATATAGATGGCATAGGTGCAAACAGTTTAATGAATATAAACACAGATTAAGCAGATAGATAGATAGATAGATAGATAGATAGATAGATAGATAGATAGATAGATAGATAGATAGATAGATAGATAGATAGATAGATAGATAGATAGATAGATAGATAGATCGATAGATAGATAGATAGATAGATGGATAGATAGATAGATGGATAGATGGATAGATGGATAGATAGATAGATGGATAGATAGAGGGATAGATAGATAGATAGATAGATAGATAGATAGATAGATAGATAGATAGATAGATAGATAGATAGATAGATAGATAGATAGATAGATAGATAGATAGATAGATAGATAGATAGATAGATAGATAGATAGATAGATAGATAGATAGATAGATAGATAGATAGATGGATAGATAGAGGGATAGATAGATAGATAGATAGATAGATAGATAGATAGATAGATAGATAGATAGATAGATAGATAGATAGATAGATAGATAGATAGATAGATAGATAGATAGATAGATAGATAGATAGATAGATAGATAGATAGATAGATAGATAGATAGATAGATAGATAGATAGATAGATAATCTTTTTATCTGGTTAAATGAATAAACATAAAAGATATACAACAGAAACAAAACATAAAACATACAAATCCATTCACAAGTAGATAAAATACATTGTGCACAGTCCCTAAAACATAAAACAAGTGCAATTGCTACATGTACAATTAAAACAATTGATCACATATACAGAAATAGAGGGCAAACAGTAAAAAGCAATCTTAACAAAACTACTTAAAAGGTGGCCCATGTTTACACAGGTACACATTTCTCCCAACATACAAAAGGAGCACCACTGCTGGCCTTACTTGTTGAAACTATACTTCTCTCAGAGGGGGAACCAAAAAGGTTTTACTTGGAAGAGTGTATAGGCTACAGAACATTACAACATTTATCGTGGACTGAGCTGGAGTTTTATCACACTCACAAGGACCTAAAGAGCCATCTGCAGTCCAACCTTTAGGAAAAGTGACTAGTGGTCAAAAAGAATTCAACCTAAACCTGGATAAAAGCGGACGATGGTACACGTTAATAACCCAGGTTAGGTATGGTTGGATAGAGCTAACCATTTTTATCAGACAGTGTGCTTGAACAACTGGTTTACACATTTCCTGGTCCTCCCTGAGAACAGACAGACAAGCTAAGAAATTCATTTTGACCGACATTCAGCCTTAACAATTTCCTCAGGCTGCGTAAAAAGGCTGGGATAGCCCAAGCTGTCAATGCACTGTATGTACAAAAAACAATGTGAGTAGGGGTCTCAGGGGAATTAATTATGGACTGAAACACCTCCAATCCCCAATCAGTACCTAACAACTAACAGGAGGTGCTCAGTCTGATCATGAAGAACAGACAGCCACTGACCGCTGTGAAGAATGCTTAGAAACCTCTTCAGATAATTTGATCATCACCAAGCAAGAGCTAAGAGTCCATCAGCCTACCCTTACTGGCGGAGCTTCGTCATCTGGGCCTCTAGGAGATCTAGATCTAGGGCCACAGTCTTGAGCCACCTGGACCTGCTGGGTACCTGACCTGACGTTCCTTAGAAGGGCTCTTGCCAAGGTGTATGTTCAAACCATATGAACTCTAGTGACGTGCAGTGCTCTAGTGTAAGTGAAAATTAAAAATGGCTACCTGGGCAAAACATACATTTATTAACAATTTTCCAAGTGTCATACTAAAAGAACCTAATAGTCTGGAAAAAAATTTGACTATTTGCTGGCTAAGTCTATAGCGGTCGACATGTTTCAGCCGAATTGGTCAGTTGACCCGGCTTTCTTCAGGACCTAGATGTAATCGAGTAAAGGCTACTGCAGGATAAACACAATTCGTGCAAACAATAGTGTGAAACAATACCCAAAAGGAGGTATAATATTCAGGTAAGTATGTGGCAATTGCCACGCTACCAGTACAAGCGAACCTCATGCTTGAAGGTAAAAACTACCTCTTCTTTCCTGAAAAAAATTTCAAAAGGTCAAACCGTCAAAAAAGCATCTTGAAGTGATGAAGATGCAGGAAACAGATGACAGGAACAAGGTAGGCTTTGTAGGTTCTTTATTGTAGGATGTATGCAAGAGACCCCATCCTTCAACATCCAAGAGTAACTGCCACAGCGTTCAAGAAGTAACATTCTGCCTCAAGAACATTCCACATTAGAATATGCCAACACAGTATGACATAGACAAGTGACCTAAGCCCACTCTAGAACATTACATCATCTCCCTCTTACAACCTAGAACACTACTTAAAACACTACATCACCTCCCTTTTTTCAAACCCAAAGAACAAAATAAAAAACAAAAAGTAAAAACAACACTGTGACTAACAATAAGCCTCAATCTTGAAATCTTCGAGGAATTCTCCTCAACCTGATAGGTCTCGACGATTCAGGTCGAGAAGAAATGGAGGGAACAGGTACAGCTTGAGACCCATCTCCCTCTACACATTTGGAAGGACATTTTGCAACCCTGTTAAGATTCCACACTCTATGATCCTGAGTTCTGACAGCATTACCTAGAAGTTTTATCACTTTAATTGGTTGACCAAATTTAGACTTCCCGAACCTCCTCTCAGGTAGCTTTACCCTGACCCAATCACCCACCTGAATAACCGTTCTCTTAACACTCTTCTTGTTGTCATACAACTCCTTTCTCTTAACCATTTTATCCATTTCACGATCCCTCCAACCTTCAGTTTTGTCAATAGGACCACCCAGTTCCAACCTTCTTGAAGTAACCCAAAGAGGATTCACCTGCGTGCTGGGGACCCTTCCTCTAAACAGAGTAAAAGGGGAAACACCAGTAGAGGAATGGGGTGTGACTCTATACTCATAAACATTTTTAACAACAGCTTCCTCCCAGTCATACTCAGACACTAATGCCAGCTGCATAGTTTCCTTGAGCACCCTCACAAACCTCTCAACCACACCATTGCATTCAGGGTGATACAAAGCAGCCCTTTTATGCAAAATCCCTCTTTCACGGAAAAATTCCTCCACCATACTAGACACAAACTGCACTCCATTGTCTGTCAGTACAGATGCTGGCAACCCTTCACCAGCAAAAAGACCATCAAGAAAGTTGATGACAGCAGCAGAATCAACACTGTTCACAATTTTAATGACTGGCCACCTGGAAAACATGTCCACACAGACCAAAACATACTGATCTCGAGACTTCACCCTTACCGGTCCGAGAATGTCTACAGCAATATCAGACCAGGGACCATCTGCTTGCTTTCTGATAACCAAGGGTTGAGTCCTACATTTGAGAACCTTGTCACTACCCGCACACTGAGGACACGAGCGCACCAATCTTTCAATCATAGTGTCCATTGCAGGCCACCAATAACCTTCCCTCAGTCTTTCTTTCGTCTTTGCAATGCCCATGTGACTGGAATGAGCATTCTCAACCAATTTTTGGCGTACAGCAGTAGGAACAACCAGTCTACTTCCTCTAAAGAGGAGCCCATTAGAAAACGACAACTCGTCTCTGACATTCCAAAAACCCTTAATCTCCTCATCACACACATGCTTCTCACACCACCCATCACGAACAAAACAAACAACACGCTGAAGGACAGCATCATCCCTCAACACAGCATTCCATTCATCCTCAGTGACCACCCCCTGGGTGACCAGACACACACTCCATTCACCACCAGAAGCTTCACCCAAAAAATAATCCTCCTCATCATCACCTTCATCCGAAATAGTGGACCCACCAAGTCTTGACAAACAGTCAGCAAGAATATTGTTAGCACCAGGCAAGTACTGGACAACAAATTCAAATTCTTGCAATGCAACGACCCATCTCCTTATCCTATGTGACACACGGTCAATCCCTTTTTTCCCGAAAACTTCCTTCAACGGTTTGTGGTCTGAGACTACAACAAACCCTTTACCCCACAAAAATTTTCGCAGTTTACGAATCGCCCAGTACACAGCTAGAGCCTCTTTCTCAACGACCGAGTAATTGCACTCAGCCCCTCTGAGAGGCCTTGATATAAACAGAATGGTATTGTCCCCTGCATCACCGGACTGTAGTAACACAGCACCCAGTCCTTTGGAGCTGGCATCAGTCATAACATATGAATCCTTATTTGGATCAAAACTTGAAAGATTAGGAGCTTTTTTTAGATGATCCTTAATCAAATCAAACTCAGAGCTACAAGATTCATCCCACTTGAATTCACAACCTTTCTTTAATAAGGCCCTGATCTTTTCTGTATTTTGAGCAAACCCAGGAACAAACTTATTATAGAACTCTGCCATCCCTAAAAACTTTGTGAGTTCGTCTCTACTTGCAGGATAATTCAACTTACAAATGGCCTCTACCAAAGACGGTTTTGGCTTAATTCCTGAGCCAGAAATCATATGGCCCAGGTACTCAATCTGCTTCACATCAAATTTGCACTTGTCCAACCTGAGAGTGAGACCAGAATCTTCCAACCTTGAGAGAACTTGATTTACCCTTTCATTGTGTTCTCCCAAACTGGACCCGTACACAAGGATGTCATCCTGATAGACTTTGACCCCAGTAACACCCCGTAAAGCATTTTCCATCACCCTTTGAAATACCGATGCAGCTGATATTAAGCCAAAGGGCATTCTAAGAAATTTGAAAGTGCCAAAAGGCGTGATGAAAGCAGTCAAATCTTGGCACGAGGGATGGAGTCTGACCTGATGGTAGGCAGAAGATAAATCTAGTGTAGAAAAGTGTGTGGCTTCACCTAACGATGACAACATTTCGGTGATGTTTGGAAGAGGGTAATGATCTACAACTACCGCCTTATTCAGTTCTCTCAAATCAATGCATAACCTGGCCTCTCCGTTGGCCTTTTGGGCCATAACTACCGGAGAAACCCACTCTGTGGCTTCAATTTCTTGAATGACCTCACTATCCAACAATTTTTTTAATTCCTCTTTCATTTTATCTCTTACCAATAAAGGAACATTCCTGACCTTGGCCACCACGGGAATAGAATCTTTTTTGAGTTTAATCAGGTGCACGTACTTTCTAAGACAGCCTAGTTTCTTTTCGAACACATTAGGGAACTTATTTATCCAAACACTGTTATCAGAGATGGAAGCAACAGTGGAAAGATCCCTCAAACACACTGAAGGAGATTCATTGGGATCTAAATAAACCCCAAGATCACGTTGGTGTGACCAACTGATTAATGAGTCCCCTTTCATTGAGACATAAATCTTCCCAGCCGTGATCCTCCCTTTGTAATCTATAGTTCCCATAAAATATCCCAACAGGCTTATGACCTGACCACCATAACCTCTAGGAATAATATCAGGCTTAAAAAGCTTCACTTTGTTGATTAGGTATTTTACATAGAAAATTTTTGGTACCAAAGTGATCTTGGCCCCGGAATCAAACAACATATCCACCTGATTGTCATTCACCAAAACCTTCTCTATAGGACCATCTGCTTGCTGACTGTAAATTTGTGAAACAATAAGATCGCCCTCATCTTGCTCATAGATGTCTACCTCATTCACCTTTTTTGTATTCTTGCTAGCCCTACAACACTTAGAAAAATGTCCTTTTCTTTTACAAATAGAACATGTAGCTTTCCAGCCAGGACAGTCTTTAAAGTTAGCCACATGACCTGCATTACCACACCTAAAGCACTTTACAGAGAATTTTGGATTCCAGTTCTGACGTAAAATCTTAGAGGAACTTTGTCCAGATTGTACCGAAGACTTTACCAAACTATCAGAATTCACATTAGGTTTTATGTTGATCTCTTTGACATCCGTGTCAGCACTTTTTTCAGAGACCGACCCCTTTTTTATGGCTTCAGAACAAGCCTTAGAGTGTTCATGCATCTTTAAAGTAGTGATAACATCTTCCAGCGGTGGATTGTCTTTCTGCCAAAGTGCATCTTTCGCCTTCTCAATCGAGGACCCCAACATGAGTTGGTCTCTAAGTCTTTCCTCCAAGCTACCAGCAAACGAGCAAGTGGAAGCTAGTTTGCGCAACGATGTAACATATTGTTCCACAGTCTCATCATGTCTTTGAACCCTCTTACCAAAATGATATCTTTCTAAAACCATGCTCATTTTTGGTAAATAATGCAAATCCATCTTCTTAATACAGATTTCGTACTCATTGAGGGAGTCTCCATCAGGTAAATCTGGGAGATGTTCAAAGACTTCCTGGCCCTCTGAGCCAAGGCAATGTAAGAACAGAGCAGATTTTCTTTCTGCACTCAGAGACGTACCACACACCCTGGCGTAATTGGCAAAAACCTTTTTCCATTTTATCCATGGAATAGTGGGATCACCAGGAGCGGACAGAAAGAAAGGCGGAGCAGTGACGTTCTGCATGACCGCAAAGAGAAGAAGTGAACAGCAAGAGAAAAAAACAAAAGATGGAATGTAAAATATGTGAGCAGGCTACAGAACCTCTTCTTTTATCTAAAATAAACAGATGCCTATGTCTGCATTACTTAAGGTACCTAAGCATATTTTAAAACAATGAGACATGCACATCAACACCTTGTAACCCCTAAACGATCTGCAAATGAGGAGGGCTGAGCAGATCAGCGTAGGGAGAGAAAACGAGGCTATGCAGATCAGCGTTGTCACTAAATATCCAGACAAGTCACTGTAAACCCAAAAACGATCTGCAATGAAAAACCACAAAGCTGTGCAGATCAGCGTTGCCAAAATGTGAAAATACTAGACAGTACCTTGTTTTCTAGCCCTGGACTTCTAACTGCCTCTACTTGCGTGTGCTCCGTAAGCGTAAATTGGTGTTTCCAAACGCAGGGTGAGTTGCCAGGTAACTCTGCGAAAGACGGAGGAGACAGAGACGTGTACGGAGTGACGTCAAAGCTTCCCCCGTTGCTTGGTGACAGGAAACAATAGCGGAGACTGCAGCGTGTGCGGAGCGACGTCAAAGCTTCCAACGTTGCTTGGTGACAAGAAGCAGCTTGAGCCCAGCGCGAGGTGAGTTGCTAAGCAACGCTGCGAGCGCGCACGGGCTTTCAGAAGTCAAAAACAAAACAACAAAAAAAAAACTTTATTGATGCCTGCGAGTGTCCGACCCCTTTCGTAGGATTCAGGCAGAAGCCAACGGCGTAGTGGGCAGCTGGCCCGCTTGATTCAGGCAGAAGCAAACGGCGTAGTGGGCAGTTGGGGCGCAGACGCTCTCCAAAGGCCAGGGAAATCACCGCGGCAGCAATCGTGGTCCCGATAGGATCTCCCACACGCCTCGATGATCGGCAGTAAAAGCGACAGCAGAAGAGTGCGCGAATTGAATCCAAGGCAGCCCAAAGCCCAAAGAAAGCGGCGAGTTGGGGTCTCTCGACAATCACAATTTCCAGTCGTCGCCAAAATGAAGTGATGAAGATGCAGGAAACAGA
The DNA here is from genome assembly GCF_964204655.1 of Triturus cristatus. NCBI lineage: Eukaryota > Metazoa > Chordata > Amphibia > Caudata > Salamandridae > Triturus > Triturus cristatus. Next base: position 942,055,017 of record NC_140587.1, on the reverse strand, counting down.
TGACAGGAACAAGGTAGGCTTTGTAGGTTCTTTATTGTAGGATGTATGCAAGAGACCCCATCCTTCAACATCCAAGAGTAACTGCCACAGCGTTCAAGAAGTAACATTCTGCCTCAAGAACATTCCACATTAGAATATGCCAACACAGTATGACATAGACAAGTGACCTAAGCCCACTCTAGAACATTACACATCTCCACATAAATCACAGCACCAGCGGCTACTATTCAGCAGTGCCCATTATGCCCTGCTCAAATCGCGAAAAACCCAAAAAGTGTTTCCATGCAAAAAAAGATTTGAACAGAACTATACTTGACTCACCCAGCTTTATGTGGGAGAAAAACCTCACCTCACCCGGCTGACTGCTCGGAGATGGAGGCACCGCTCTGTTTGTATGTAAAGTAAAACAGAAAAGTTGCATACTCATACTAGTCTGTCTGCATACTTTTCATGTAAATCAAACACTTTAATTAACCTAAAAAAATCAAAAACTAAACAACACTCAATCCCTAATAGGCGCAATTATGCAGGTAGATGGACAAGATGTCCTTCCTGAAACCTCAGTCTTAATTAAGCACTCGTGCATTTTAAAATAATAAAAATATCTCAATCTGTGTGGTTTCCCTTGGCTCACTCAAAAGCTACATTCAACAGAGTCCAGAGGGAACACCATACTATATAGGGTTCAAGCAGGGAAGTATTGCCATATCACTGCTACATTGGGTCAAAAAAGTCACAAGTCACACGGACAAAAATGAGGACTCTCCACTCCTTACCTGTCCGTCGGTACTTCTGACCAGACTACGAGCTGTCTGGGAGGTGACGGCAGGGGGAGGGAAAGCTCCTTATATATCCGTCTTAATTGTTCGAAATTGCCTGATTTGGACCAGCTGTCAATGTTTCTTTAACCAATACGCATGCGCCCGAAAAGCGAGATGCGCGCACTTGGAACACTCACTCTAGGGCATGCGCATTCCGATAAATGACTAGCTGCGTGGCGTGACACCATCTGTTGTTGTGCTCAATGAGAAGACACTTAACTTTGCACATGCGCGGCGTCAGGAACCAGTAATGTACCCTGGCTCCGCGTCCACGCATGCGCATTCGAATCCGGACGGACTCGATTTGATAGTTCTCAAGAATGGCAGGGTCAGCACAAGTTGTTTACTAAGCCTATTGCAATTACACAATGCCGTAGCGATGAACTCGCTTTATATATCATTTTATTAATATTCTCCATGGACTCGCCTCTTCAATTAAAGGGCCCATCTAGTAGTGTAGGCCTGTACCCTCAGCTCTTAACCAAATGTCACCTAAGTCAGGTAAACTGTGTGGCGACAGCCAAAAATTGTACCGGGCCGTTTTTTAACAATGCGAGTAACATATCTTCATACGCAGCATGAAAACACGCCTCAGCTAGCAAGTCATATCCACATACAGGTATCATTATAGCAAAGTACAAGTCATACACATTAATGACGAGAAGTAGTGGCTACCTACCGCATTGGGGTCAATAGTGAGATTTATTTACCCAAAATCTTTTAGGTCAATGATAGATGGAGGATGGCAAATACCTAAACATACATCTGTCTATGTGGAATGATATCTGGGGATAATCTACACTATTGCGTAGGTACCAGTTGAGATCAAAAGTACTAATGATGACTCTTAGTATCAAATGTGATAGAATATCGTTACATGCTCACATGTTTACCCACTGGTCAATTGAAGAGGAATCTAAGGCAATCAAAACTGGTTTCAGATAGAGGCCCATGGTATACTGTCATTCAGGCCATGAGTATCATTTTTCAATCTGAAAATACACCTCTGCTCTTTAGTGAACAGAAATTTTGAGATATCTGCTACATGCTGGGGAATAAATGGACGTTCAAGCACAATCCATTTCAAATCATCGGCCTTGTGTAGTTTAGAAAGAAAATGATTAGTCAAACAAGTGGACTCTTTCATACACCGAATAGTGCTCTTGTGTTTGCTTATACGGAGCTTCACTTTGCGTGTGGTGTGGTGATCAAATTATCTGAAGAGGTTTCTAAGCATTCTTCACAGCGGTCAGTGACTGTCTGTTCTTCATGATCAGACTGAGCACCTTCTGTTAGTTGTTAAATGCACTGTATGTAACACAGCCAAGGAATTGCTTTAGAGTTGGCTAAAGAATGACAATCCCTGATAGTCAATAATATGTTTATTATCTAAGAGTTGGCTCCCTCTTGCACCAAATCGAGAGCCAGCATAGTATGGGCCTTAGTTTAACATTGTTTGAGATATAGCTAAGGCCAAGTTCCTCATTTTCCACAAATACTTGTGAACTTTGGGGCACCCCCAACAACCACCTTAAAAAACTATGTTTCTCTAAGTTAAAGAGGCTGCAGTCATGATACCCTCAAATATCTCTACCGTAACAGTGGCGGAAACACACTTAGTCTTATAGTGCTTTTATGGGTTACCTGCCCACCCTTAAACTAAAATCCAGTACCGCTCCACACAGATTGGCTAAAGTAAGTGGAGTGATTACACAACATCAGGTAAGTGTAAGAGCACTATGTTTGATGACTGTTCGTCTCCACAGCCTCCAGGGAACTGTCATAGCAGACCCTGGATTTCAAACAGCAACATTCCTTAGCTCATAGGATGACATCACAACCAAGACAAGAAGGTAAACAGATTACTACAACATTTCCCTTCTTTCATAAAAGTTGCAATGGTATAGAGGAAACGGAACAATGAAAGAAGACAAGGGTAGCATTGTAAAAAACAACCGTATGATGGAAATAAAGAAAAGAAAAGAGAAAAGACAGAAGAAACATTCAAGTTTAACACCATTCATTAAAGAATACTGAATAACCAATGCAAGAGGAAAACAGAAAGCAATTACAAGTCCAAACGTTAAGGAGGACGATAAATCCATGCGTATGGGAGGAACACTTCTTCTAGAGCTCCTGCGTATCAAAGGAGAATTGACTTGAGCTTGACCCAAATCACCATCCTCCTCAATACCACTCCCAAGTCCCAGTTTGAGAACCACATTCTTTGGAATCTTGTAAATCCTGGAACAATTCCACCAATTCTTTCCATTGATTCTTACAGCAAAATGTGAAATGGCATCCACCTTAACCAGAGGACTGAATGTTGATAATCCCTTGGGCATTTTGACTGGAAGCTTGATTTTAACCCAATCGCCAACAGAAATCTTGTTAACAAAAGAACTCTTGTTGAAATTAGAAGATGCACCAGATGTGGTATTTTTTGCACCCAAACCTGTAGATACACCAGATGTAGTATTGTTTGCACCCAAACCTGAGCCAGGAGAAACAGACATAAAACTGGTGGAATCCCCAACCTTTGAACGCAAACCCCACTTTCTCATCCACGCTGGACACATGTCAAAAGTTGCAACTCTTCCACGCAACAGCTCAAACTGACTCTTTCCCATAGTTTGAGTAGGAGTAGTGCGATACACCCACAGCATGCTATTGACAGCTTCCTTGATGTCAACACAATTAGAAATAGCCCACTGCACACACTCAACCAGGATACGATTTATGCGCTCAATGAAACCATTGCCCTGAAGGTGATATAAGGCCACCGGGCAGTGCTTAATGCCAGACTGGGATAAAAACTCAGACATCTCTTTCTATGTGAATTGCACACCATTATCCGAGACAAGCTCTTTGGGAAAGTCTTCCCTTACAAATAAGCTTTGAAAAAAACAAATGACCTCTCTAGTATTGGGACCAATCAAAAAATGAACCTCGCACCACTTACTGTGATAATCCGCCACATCTAAAGCAAATTTGTATCTGTGGGGAAGAGCATTAAAAGGCCCTACAAAATCTACCGCAAGTTTCATCCAAGGCTCAGTAGGAGGTGCAACCACTTGAATAGGAGGCGTGACAATCTTGATAACCTTGTAACTCGAGCAGCAAATTAGCAGCAAATTACACACCCCTTAACAACATCATCAATCTGCCTGTTCATCGCAGGCCACCAATAAACAGAGCAAATTCTCCTCTTAGTGCTGGTTTGACCCAAATGACCCTCGTGACCCATCGTAATTATGCGTGACCTCAAAGATACAGGAGGTACAAATTTACACCTCGCAAAACTAATTCTCCCCCCTCCAAAGTGAGTTCAACAGAAATCTTGGAAAAGGGTTGGAGTTCAGCATCTAAATGCTTCTCTTTAGGCCAACCTAAAACGATGTGTTCCTTTACTCTCTTAAGAACAGAATCAGATTGCATTGCATCAAACCATTCCTTCTCGGAAAAACCTCCCACACCACAAACATCAACAGCAGCAATCAAACACTCCACGTCATCATCACAGACAGATAACTCCTCCACTGCCAGAGGAAGAGGTGATCTGGACAGGAAATCCTCCCTAGTATTTTCCCTCCTGGAATGTGTGTGATGTCAAAGTTGTACTGCAACAACTTTGAACTCAATCTTGCTATCCTCGGTGTATGCTCCTTGACAATGTAACCATTTAGAATAGGGATAAGTGGCTTGTGGTCTGTTAATACCTTGAAGGACTTACCCCAAAGAAAACACTTAAACCTTTCAACAGCCCAGCAGCAAGCCAACAACTCCCTTTCAATGACAGAGTAGTTCTTGTCACTAGGCCGCAAAGCACGAGAAGCAAACCCAATGGTATGCTTCTTGCCTTGTCCTAATTGGGTAATCATGCCACCCAAACCATCCAAGCTCGCATCCACCGACACAATACACTGTAAAAGAGGATCAAAAGGCGTGAGACTCTTACACGTACCTAGTTCCTCCTTAATGTGAGTAAAGTCGTCCTGGCACACCTGATCTCACACAAAAGCAACCTTCCTCTTGAGAAGTTCACGCAGATGTACCGTTTTAGCTGCAAAATTGTGAATAAATTTGTAATAGAACTCACACACACCCAGGAATGAAGAAACCTGTTCCTTTGATTTGGGAGAAGGAGCATTCCGGATGGACTCAATCAAGACTTCTCTCGGTTGAAAACCTTCGCCCGAAATCTGGTGCCCCAAGTACTCTATAGATTCTTGACCAAACACACATTTAAGTTTGTTGGCTACAATACCTCTTTCCTGTAACCTACCTAGCACTTTCGAGACCTGTCTGTCATGAGAATTTTTGCACTTATCAACAACCAAAATGTCATCTTGGAAGACGACTGTATCCTCCAAACCCTCGAGTACACTTTCCATAATGCGCTGAAAGGATGACGCAGCGGAAGCAAGCACAAAAGGCACTCTCCTAAACTGAAAAGTGCCTAGAGGTGAAACAAAAGCAGTCACATGCTTACAACTTGGTTCCAACTCCACCTGATGATAGGCTGATGAAAGATCTATTTTCCTGCAAATTTGGCAAGAATGTCATCTTTTCGAAGAAGAGGATGGGAGTCAACCCAAATCTCTTTATTATGACCGCTCAAATCAATGCATACCCTGAGACTTCCAGTTTTTTTTACGGGCCACGACCAATGGAGATAACCATAGGGAAGACTCCATGGGTTCAATAACTCCAGACTCACACAGCCTTTTAAGTTCATCCGACAGATCATCTCTGACACTGTACGGCACATTACGCAATTTGTGCTTTACTGGGGTAGCCTGATCCTTCACTTTAATACGGTGCTTAAATCCTTTAATACACCCCAAATTGTCAGCAAACACACTCTTGAACTTGTCACGCCATTCCGTCAAACACTCACCCTGTGCTGTCTCATTCACAACCAACACTTGCTCCTTCGTACCTGGTCTAAGGGTCATGCCAAATAACCCTTGGTGATACCATCCCAAAATGTTGAGTTCTTTCTTCGCCACATACACCTTCCCAAAGATACACCTCTCTTTGAAAATCAACATAGTTTCAAAAAACCCTCTGTGCTCAATGTTCCTGCCCTTATAAGATACAGGATTCCTGTCAGGAGCTTTCAAAGGTTTGTCCTGCCAAACACTATCAAACAATTCTTCCGTGATCATGGTCATGCGCGCCCCTGAATCAACCAAGAGTTGAATGGACTTGCCATCAACAATCACCTCAATAACAGGATCAACGCACTCATCAGCATCATCTTTAACAACAACAATAAGGTTCCTCAAGGAACTTACCATTTCACCCACTTGTTCACCTTTGTCCTCATCATCGTAAACAGAATTGACTGGATTGCCCTTAGACATGCACATCTTAGCAAAATGCCCAAACTTCCAGCATTTGCGACACAAAGCCCTTTTAGCTGGACAAACATGAGAATTAGGAAAATGTGATTAAAAACCACACTTCATACACACGTTCTTTTGTAGATTAAACCTCTTCTCAGGTCTGTTGGAAGTGTTCTTGTTACCACGCATTACATTAACTTGTTTTTCAGATAGCTCTTTGTTTTCTTTTACCGCCCCAACACTTGTTTTATCAGGTTTTAATTCCTTAGAAGCCAACTGAGACAATTCTATACTTTTAACAATAGAAATAGTCTCTTGCAGAGTTGGATTTTTTAACGTGATCAACTTTTGTTGTACTTTTTTGTCACTGCAATGAACAACTGTCTGATCTCTTATCAGTTGCGAAGTAAACTGTTCAAACTCACATTCAGCTGCAAGAATACGTAACGCAGCGACATAGGATACAATACATTCATCATTATCCTGGCGCCTAGTAAACAATTTATGTCTTGCTACAATTTGCTACATCAAATTGTTTTTCCAACATGGCTGTCGCTTGATCATACTCATTGAGGGGTTCCTCACCTTCTGGAACTTCAAAAGGAGGTAAGTGCTCTAAAACAGCTTGTCCCTCTAGACCTAAGTTGTGTTCTAGTATAAATCTCCTTCGTTCCGCTCCGAACCTAATGCCCCCATTAGCTCCTAAATACTTAATGAATACTCTAAACCAAACCTTCCATCTCACGGGAGGGTCTCCTGGAAGCTGTAAAAAAGGAGGAGGAGCTTGGACACTCTGCATCTTAAATAATACAATACAAAACATTATCAATAACACAAAGCGTAACAGTACTAAGCAATAACCACCAAGATAAAAAAAACTAAGTGAGCACCAGCGTTACCCTGTAAGAAAATGCACGAACATGAAAGAAAATATCCAAAAAACCTACACAGTTATTTCCAAACAACAGATGTGAAAAGTAAACACTTCGCACGCCGAAACCTAAAAAAATCCATTGTACATCACTTGATGGACGAAGAGTACTTGTAGTAAACTGCTGCTCCTGTAAACCACCGTTCTTGTAAACCGTCTGAGAAAGTATCCGTCACTCCCATCAGTCTGTGTTCCCAAACGCAGATTTCCGGTGCACCAAGAAACGAAAACGTGAGCAGAAGAACACGCAAACGTTCACCGCACATGAGAATTTTTCGCACTGTGGGAAGCTGAGAGGAAATGCCACACACGTCATTAAAGCATTCCACGCTCTAGTAGACAAACACCGGAATAGGCGCACGTAAGGCGTGCAAGCCTTCGTCACTCGTTGTCAGGGATACCGAACCCTGAAAGGAGAACACGCTGACAGCGCGTCTTACGTTAGATGCGCTCCAAAACCAAGATTCTCATACATCATCAGACGGAGCTGGGAGCCGAAGAGGAAGGTTGAGGAGTGCCAACTGATGAAACAAACGGTGATGGCTTGACAGTAACACACAGGCAACCACAGTTAACAGTACCTCAGTAGCGTGCTGCCACGTTTCCTTCACTCTTCTCACACGAAACAGAAATCCAGGATCAGCGAGGATCAGATGGGCTGTAAAACAGGATACCAAATTCCTTTGCCACACATAGTTCCACAACGATGACAGGTGACAAGGTTCACTTCAAAGACACCAGGACCGACGTCCCTCTGATGAGGAAGAGAAAGTGACCTTTTGAACATAACTCAAAATTCAAATTCAAGAACAGAGAGATGTCATCTGCACATCACCGAAACAAACAAGGCTGACCAACTCGTCGCAAAATTTGAAGTGATTAAACAACATCAGGTAAGTGTAAGAGCACTATGTTTAATGACCGTTCGTCTCCACAGCCTCCAGGGAACTGTCACAGCAGACCCTGGATTTCAAACAGCAACATTCCATAGCTTATAGGATGACATCACAACCAAGACAAGAAGGTAAGCAGATTACATCAGTAAGCCTTTCCGATTGAAAAGAGGGGCCCCAAGAGGACTTATCGTCAAACACAATTCCCAAATAATTAAAGGAGCGGTCTTGAGTGATCTTAGCCTTAAGGCAAAAATTACTCTTAGGGGCATATTCTCAAGGACCTATCGCCGAGTTAGCGGCACATTATCAGCGCCAAAGTGGCGATAAATTCATCGCACTATTCACAAGCTGGTGCTAACAGCCGATATCACCAGTTTTCCGGCAATAGCAGCCGCATAAAACATCGCCACATATGACACCGGCAACTAACGCTAATGAGATGCAGAGTAGGCGTTCACGAGCAAATATCCGCGACAAAACCAGCCAGATTGGCGATAAATTCACAAAACATACAATAAGGCACGTTAGCAGCAGGGATTGAACACCTGCTCTTACCTGGTGTTAAGTCGGATGACAACCTGCACCATCAAAGGGAGCCCAGCCCAGAGCCTTACCTGAAGAACGACAGATGCCATGGAGCCACTGATCATGCAGCTCGGGCCCCAAGAGGGCCACAACACCCACCACAACCACCGCCAGGCCCCCCCCCCAAAGACAAAGAGATATCACATCAACTGCACGAAATCCTGAACAAGACAATTCGCTTGATGTCGCACAATCACAACAAACAACAATCATGTGTGGCCAGAAAAAGGCAAATCAGGCATTCATCTTTGAATTTCAAAACAATACAATTTATTCAAATTAGACCAATAACAACTATGTGGAAGAATCGTGGCGGGTCGTCTCTGGACAAATCTGTAAGATAAGAAGGTGTGCCATGTGCCATGTGCTCATCCAAGGACAGAGAGAGAGAGCATGAAAGGGAGAGAGAGAGAGTGAAAGGAAGAGAGGAAGAGAGCGAGAGAGAGAGAAAGAGAAAGAGAGCGAGAAAGAGAGAGAGAGAGAGAAAGAGCGAGAAAGAGAAAGAGAGAGAGAAAGAGAAAGAGAAAGATAGAGAGAAAGAGAAAGAGAGCGAGAAAGAGAGAGAAAGAGAAAGCGTGAGCGAGACAGTGAAATGGGGAGGGGGAGAGAGTGTGCCGACACTGCGGACCCAGGCCTCACTGCTCACCTGCTGCCACCGGTGTGTCTCCAACCACGTGCCTGTACACACTGCAGTCCACCAGGTCCCTTATCTGAAACAGATTCCCGAATCATGAATGGCAGAGTCTACATCATTGCACACGCCATCAGTTCTTGCCCGCACCTGCGCACATAGTCTGCTGCACACCAGCCCCTCCCGCCGCCCAGTGGTGTTTGGCCGCCCCTGCGCAAACAGGCCTTACTGCTCACCTTCCGCCACCGACGTGTCTCCAAGAGGGCCCACCATGTGTCAGTGCAAGCTCAAAGCTCGGGTCCCACGACCTTGGCAGCCTCCACATCATACAGCCCCGCACCGCGAGCCACAAGGTCACACACCTGATTCTGGGACTTGATTACTCAATGGCAAAGATCATATCAGTGCACATGGGATCATCGCAGGCTGCACAACCGCCCAGCTCTTTAGGTGCCACTAACTCTGTGAACTGCGAGGCAACGCCACATGGTGGTAGGCCTGCGCTGCCCCCGGCTCAGGCCTACACTGCGGTCCAGCAGGGCTCACACAAATCCTTACCAGTCCGGACCTCCAGGACGGTGCATCATCGCAGGCTGCACACCCGCTCAGCACTTATGGTGCCCCTACCTCAGTGCACCGAAAGTCACCTTCCCATGGCGGTAGGCCCGTGCCGGCCGCAGTGTGTCCGGTGCCACCAACTCTGTGCAATGCAAGTCGTGGACCCTCTATGATTGAGTTCCGTGATATGCCAGGCAGACGCAGCCATGTCACCTCCGGAAGCGGGGAAGAACTGTGACGCGTAGCGACATCGTCCCCCCCTTTATACGTAAGCCAAGTGGGCTGGGTCGGCGTACGCCAGGCCAGTGTAGGGGTGTGAATAATTATCCCTGGGCTCTGGGCATGGTCCATTTCTGGGATGGACAGGAAACCAACTGATGCGTGTGTCTCTGGTGCAGTGTCGGCGCCACACAGCCCGCAATCGACAATGTTGCACTGTCGCATGCACTCAGAGGGCGGCCGCGCACAAAGGGAATGTACAAGGAGCACAAGACCACTTGGGCTCTTGGATCATACATGCCAACTGTTGTGTGTGTTTCGCCATTGGTGCACCATAAGCCTAAGGCCTAGCCTCATTTGCAGCGCGGACGTCAGACTCTAGTTACTGTACTCTACTACACAGGAACTGAGATGCTGGTTCCCAAATCCACCCCGACAGCAATCCAGAGCTTAGTGTGACAAGTCTCTAGAGTGGCTATCTTGGGGGAAGGGGGAAAATGGATAAAATAACAAAAGAGAGAAGAGACTGTTCTGCGGCTTCCTTCAGGAGTCCGTCCAGCAGACTTCTAGGGACCGGAAGGCTTCTTCAGCTTCAGATGTCCATTCAAATTTGACCCCTTTTTTCAATAGACGGGTGAGTGGTAAAATCTTATGTGAAAATTTTCCAATGAATCTTCGGTAAAAATTGGCAAAACAAGTAAAGCTTTGTACTTCTTTGACGCTCTCAGGGGACTTCCAATTTATCACCGCTTCAACCTTTTTGTGGTCCATAAGAATACCGGTTGGTGAAATTACAAAACCCAAAAATTCAACCTGAGAGACACTGAAAGCACACTTCTCTAGCTTTACAAACAGTCTGTTTTCTCTCAACTTCTGTAAGACCCTTCTAACCTGATCCTGATGTTCTTCCTTGTTCTCAGAGTAAATAAGGATGTCATCAATGTACACCAGTGCACACTGGTCGATGAATTCCTTCAATACGTCGTTAATGAAGTGTTAAAAGGCTGCTGGAGCGTTACATAGCCCATAGGGCATAACCTGATATTCAAATAGGCCGAACCTCGTTCTGAAGGCTGTCTTCCACTCATCGCCCTCCTTCATTCTCACCAGATGATACGCTCCCCTCAGATCCAACTTCGTGTAAATTGTTGCTCCTTTCACTTGATCTAGCAAAACAGATATTAGCGGCAATGGATAACTGTTCTTTTTTGTAAACTTATTGATGGCTCTGTAGTCGATGCAAGCCCTCAAATCTCCTTCTTTCTTTGGCACAAAAAATAGGGGCGAGGAGACTGGGGACTGCGAGGGACGAATGAAGCCGTTTGCTAGATACTTATCCAAATATTCCTTTAGGTGATGGTGTTCTTTTTCCGTAAGGGCATACACACAGCTGCAAGGTAGATTTGAACCGGGTTCTATCTCAATTTTACAATCATAAGGTCTGTGGGGTGGTAATTGTTCTGCTTCCACTTCATTGAATACGTCTTCAAAATCTCGATATTCCTCTGGTATGTCTTGTACATGGATTACACAAATTGATCCTCCCATATGACACAACGAATGTGCAGGATTCACCTCTTGCTCCTTCAGCTGACCTCTAAAACAATTTCCCAAACAATAATCTTAATGGCTCTGGTACTCCAGTTGATTGTTGGATTATGTTCAGTAAGCCAGGGAAGTCCAAGGATCAATTGGAATTGTGGGGCATCGATCAAGTTAAACTGGATCTTCTCCTCATGTCCGTCATTCGAGATCAGATGAATTAATTCTGTGTGACTGATTATTGGACCTGAGGACAGATTGGTTCCATCCACAGCCCTAACAGGCTCAGCTTTTAACTTTTTGATGGCTTCGATTCCCACTTGCTTGCAAACCTTAGATCGCAAAAGTTTCCGGTGGCTCCTGAGTCGATCATCACTGAGACTTTCCTCAGCGTCACGTGTCGGAATCTGATTTCCATTGATAAAATTAGATGTGGCGCTGCAGACTGTAGAGTATTGGCCAATCTATGTTCTTTTGGAGTCTGATCGAAAATCGCATCCACCTGTTCAACTCCTCCAACAGATGGTGCCTTTAGTTTTCCTTCGGCTTGAAACTTGGGTTTCTTTGGACAAGCACGTACAAAATGGCCTCCCGATCCACAGTACATGCAAAGATTGTTGGTTCTTCTCTTTTCCTTCTCTTCTTTGGAAAGAGGACCCCGTATAGTACCAATCTGCATCGGTTCGATGCCCTGCTGACCTTCACCGCTTCGTCCTCCTTCCGACCTGACTCGATCAAATATTGGAATCACTGACTTGAAATCTTTCCTCTTTTCACCTTTTCTTTCCCCATGACGGAAACGATTTCCAGCACTAAGTCCACCAACGCTGAGATTTCTGTGGGTCTATTGGGTATTCCGGCCAATGCATCCTTTAACTCATCTCTTAAACCTCGATAAAACACCGCTGCTCTCTTCCTCTCAGGCCAGCTGGTTTCCACCACTAGTTTATTGAATTGAGCCAAATAAGAGACCACATCGCGGTTCCCCTGTTTCAGGTCGAGTAGCTCGTTGTCTACGGCTTGGGATATCCGCCTTCTGTCAAATATTCGAAGAAACTCTTCTTTGAAGTTCTCATAATTCCGCAATATGGGATCGTCCTTTTAAATCATAGGCCAAGACCAGGATGCTGCATCCCCACTTAGGTATGACAACACAAAGGCCACTCGAGACTGAGCCTCTGGAAAAATGGAAGGGCGGCACATGAAGTGTAATGAGCACTGCGTAATGAATATTTGAGCCTTCTGCGGATCCCCACTAAAACGCTCGGGTGCCGCTAATGGGATGACGGGTGAGAGGGAGTAAATCACCTGAGTTGTCATCCCATTAGTCCCTTCTGTCAATGAAGCTTGAGCGTCCGACCCTGAACCAAAAGGTTGTCGAAGCCTTTGCGCCAATTCTGCGGTTTCTTTTCTAGAATTTACTACTTCTAATCTGAGGCTCTGGTTTTCCTCTCGGACTGCACTTAACTCTTTTTGTATGGTATCTAATATAGTTCCTAAACCTTGTACGTCTATTCCCTCAGCCATCTCTGTTCGGGTTTAAAATGAAACGTGGGCACTTCACTCTGTCAGACTCTAGTTACTGTACTCTACTAAACAGGAACAGAGATGCTGGTTCCCAAATCCACCCTGACATCTTGGGGGAAGGGGGAAAATGGATAAAATAACAAAAGAGAGAAGAGACTGTTCTGCGGCTTCCTTCAGGAGTCCGTCCAGCAGACTTCTATTGCTGAAGAGGTAACCTGTAGACAAGAGTTATTGTTATCATAAACTTTTAGTCCTTAACCCTCTCTTATCTCTTAACCCCTATATCCTTATTTCCTTACCATGCCAATTCCAGAACTCAGCTTCTCTTCTATTTCTTTTATTTATTTTCTGTGTGTGCCTTTTAATTCCTTAACTATATTCCTAGTCTGCAATTAAAAAGGAAACAGCTAAAACCTAAAGTTTATCTGCCTCATGTGAATCTTTCTCCCTGTGCTTCTTACTTACTTTCCTATTTTTCTTTTACACTCTTCTATGTTTTATCTTCCTTGGTATCTGCCTTAGTTCACAGTTTCTTTTTCCTTTTGCACACCTGCAATATATTTACATTTATCTATTAAGAACTTTTGCTCTCTTTTTACTTGGGATTATTTATTTTAATTTGGTATTCTACTTACTGAGTTTGAGGTCTTTTCCTATTTGTAATTATTCATCTGTGTATTTAGTGTTTTCTCTTCTTATTCTTTTCGTGGTGGTATTTTACTCTCTGTTCTTAAGCTACTGTCCGACGACTTATTTCTGTGGTAAGTATTGTTTTATCTTATTCTAATTATTTGTAGTTGCTCAAGCGTTCTAACATTTAATGCAATTCTCTCTTCGTTTTTTCAGGACTTGCCGTTACAACTCGTGACCTCTGTGCGGAAATACAGAAAAGCCACTTTCCTCACAGTAAGTTCTATAACTCTATCGCTAGCAGTAATTTAATTCAGTTCTCTGACGTAACAAATATGTAATTTACTTCAGTTCTCTGACGTGACAAATATGCACTTGTTAACTTAGCTTCGTTTTCTTTTTCTTTCTTCAGATGCTCCTGTAGACGCTGCCTTCTCTCCCTGATGACTCGGTACGAAATCTTCACAAAACTGAGACTTGCTGTTCTCCTCAAACATCACTCGACTTCATTGAACTCGGCTTACTAACGCGTGTCTACAGTCTTCCGAATGCCCTTCAGTCTTGATTATGAAAAGCCTTCTAACCAACACTAAAACTCTTTTGTTAGCGCGCTCTGAAGTGCGCTCCTGACTCTCTAGAATTCTTGGTGAAGTGCGCAGTTCCTAAGCAACGCGAGCCTCACCTAGGATTCCAGCGCGTTCTCTGCCAAACACTAGAACGCTAACAGCTACTCGGTTCTGGTGGCCTTTTCCGGCGCCATTTCCGAGTCAGCTCCACCAATGTACCTTCCATAGCTCGGGGTGTACAAACTTTGAGTCTTCGATGCGCAATTAAACCTATCTGTAATCTTGGAGTGCTGACAGTGGAAGCCACATCAAATTTCCAGAATGCGAGGAGGAGCCTAGCGCGCAACCAAGATGGCCGCGTAGGTGCGAGGCTCCCGAGGACCTCCGTGACCTCCTACATAAATCCTGAAAATATCCTGTCCTAGATGAGGGGACTGTGTTGGTGAGCCCGAGCTGAGGTGTCACCCGTTTTCCGCTTCCAAATTGGACCTCGGACACCGGCGGGAGCACCGATTGAGGTTTGCGGCCTTCTCCACGCCGGCCCCCCGGATTGGAGTTGCGGGGCGATCCGGAGACAAAGTGATCAACAGCGGCGGGCAGGGCTGGGCGACTCGCGTACCCCGCACTTTCACTTTCGCTTTTGCACCCTCCTTGCTGTGTAGGCGAGGTTGGGTTGCGGGGCGGTGTGCGGTGGTGTGGCCTCGTCGGGGTGCCCTGCTGGCCCGCCGGCTGTGATCCGTCCTGCGGACCTGTGGTTGCCCCCCCCCGGAGCCCGTGAACTGGTTTGTTGGCCTTTTCCAAGGTGATTGGCACGATTTGGGGACTGAAACCATGTCCACAAAGCAAGATGGCGACCGGGCAAAGGTGAAATCGACCCGCCGTGGCGCAGCCCATCAGTCCAACAGCATGGACCGCTACACCCTCCAGAAGGGATCTCCCGAGGTGCCGCGTAGGTCCCCTGAGGACCCGACTGATGCTCCTGCACTGCCCGCGGATCTGACCCTGCGAGATGTCATGGGCGCTATCGCCGAGATGAAGGCCTCGGTGGACCAGCGCTTTGACACACTGGCGCAAAAGATTGACTCGGTCCACGTGGATGTTGGCCTGGTGAGGGCTGATTTATCCAAGACGAATGACCGGGTCGATTCTTTGGCCCACACCACCTCGGGCCTTACAGCGGACGTGGCGGCCCTCCAAAAGGAGGTGCGCCGGCTTGGCCAGGCGAGCGCCCTGATGGATCGTCGACTGGAGGATTCCGAGGGTCGGGCCCGGAGGAACAATGTTCGCATTGTCGGGGTGCCGGAGGGACGTGAGGAGGCGGCGGCGGACCTGTTTGTGGAGGACCTGATTCTCACCCATCTCCAGCCCCGGGGGCTGAGTAAATTCTTTGCGGTGGAACGTGCCCATAGGGTTCCCGGAGGACGACCTAAGGCCGGAGCCCCTCCGAGGCCTCTCATTGCCCGGATTTTCAACTTTCGGGACAGAGACGCTATCCTTCAGACTTCTAGGCAACAAGGACCGGTCAGACTTGACAATATGGACGTAAACTTCTATCCTGATTTCACCCCAGCGGTCCAGAAGCAGAGACTGAGCTTTCTCGGAGTCAAACGTCGTCTACGGGACTTGAACCTCAAGTATGCGATGCTTTTTCCAGCTAAGTTGCGGGTGGAGGTGGATGGCCGCACGCACTTTTTTGATCGTCCCGAGGCGGCCGGGGACTGGTTGGACTCCTTGCCCGGGGATCGGGGCCGGGGGGGTGGGGGGGGTGCGGTTGGAGGGGAGGGCTCGCCGGATCAGGACTGAGGGATTAATAGTAGGCCTCGCTCTGGACAACATTGTCGTCATTTTTGACTGTTCGTTAAGTCTCCCTCCTGTGGAGGTGGTACGGGGTCTCTTGGGGGCTCTCCCTCCTCCTCTGGGGGACTAGTTAGTTTAATCATTCATGGGGCGACAGGCACACTGCACTTTGGGGGGGCTGTTTGGGCTCATGCAGGGGTGCAGGGAGGGGGGAGTTATGTTGGGATGGGTGGGTTGGGGTGGGGTGTTGTTCGTTTTTACCGCAAGGCAAACCCTTTATTGTATTGGTGTTCTTAAGGTGCTCTCGGGGGGACGAATGATGGCTTCTGTATGTGATGGGGGGTAGGGACCTGACTTTATTGTCCTGGAACGTTAACGGACTGGGGGATAGGATTAAGCGAGGTGTGGTCCTGCAGTATTTGAAACGACTTTCGCCAGATGTGGTCTTTCTGCAGGAGACACACCTTATTGGTAATTCCTTTTGTGCCATGAATCGGCGTGGCTATCGCTTGGTGGCCCACTCGGGCTTCACGTCGGGCTCACGGGGGGTGGGTATCATGGTGAAGAACTCGCTCCCGTTGGAAATAGACGAGGTGCGCCATGATGAGAGGGGACGCTACACTGTCTTAGTGGGGAGAATGGAGGGTAAAGTAGTTGTCTTTGTATCAGTGTACGTCCCACCGGGGTTACAGTCTACGACTTTTGCAGACTTAGGGCGCCTCCTCCTTGACCTTCCGGGGGGGCTTCTGGTGGTTGGGGGGGACTTCAATGCGGTGGTTTCTGGGACCGTGGATCGTCACCCCCCTAGGGACCTCCCCCGGGCGCAGGCGTGGCTGTCCGGCTTCTTAGATACACTGGGATTGGTGGACTGCTGGCGCTTAAAACATCCCACGCAGCTGCAGTACACGTTCCACTCGGGTGCCCATGGTAGCCTCTCACGGCTTGATTATGTCCTTGTCCCTGCGGCCTATGTTGGGAGGGTAGGAGAGGTGCGACCATTTGGCGCGGGGTATTTCAGATCACTCCCCGCTCCTGTTGCACGTTGATGTCTTCCCGAGGGGGGAGGGCAGGGTAGCTCCAATCAATGCCTGGTACCTGCGCGACCCCACTATTCGCGCTGATTTGATTAAATCCTTGCAGCGGTATTTCGATGAGAATGTGGGGTCCGTCCCTTCGGCTATCTCCCTGTGGGAAGCCTTCAAAACAGTTCTTAGAGGGGAGGCCCTCTCCTTTATTTCCCATGCCCGGAGGCGCGAGCAGGAGGAGGTGACCCGGGTGGAGGCCGAAATCGCGGAATTGGAGGGTGATCTAGAGGGTGGGGTGACGGACGCTGCACTACATGTCCTACAACTTAAGCAGGCGGCCTACAGGGCCCTCGTCACGGAGGCGGCCAGGGGCCTCTATAGAGAGCAACAGGGGCGACTGTATGATGTGGGTGATAAGGCTGGTAAACTGCTTGCATGGTTGGATAAAAAGGAGAGAGCGAGTCGTGTGGTCCCGCTGATTGAGAGGATGGATGGTGTGCGTGTCACCGAGCCAGAAGACATTGTCTCTTGTTTCGCGGATTATTTCCGCGAAGTGTATTCCCCGGTTTCTCACTGCTCGGAGGAGGATTCCCATGCCCTGCTTAGGGATATCGCGCTGCCTTCCCTTTCGGTGGAAGACAGGGTGTCGTTAGATGCCGCTCCTACCTCCGACGAAATTGCCCTCGCCATACGCTCGGTCGCATCCGGCAAGGCCATGGGCCCGAACGGCATCCCTATCGAGTTGTATAAGCTGCGACCGGATGTACTGGCACCCCACCTCCGTGCGATGTTCCTGGCGGCCCACTCGCTGGGCTCCCTCCCGCCGGACCAACGTCTGGCTACAATCGTGGTGATCCACAAGGAAGGGAGACCTCGAGACCGGGTTACATCCTACCGGCCTATCTCGCTCTTGAATGCGGAGCCCAAAATCCTCGCCAAGGTGCTGGCCAACCGGCTGGTCGGCGTGGTGGGCGATCTGGTCCACCAAGACCAGTCCGGCTTTATTCCCCATCGCAACACGGCCCTTAATCTGCGGCGCATGCACGGGGTGCTCGCGCGTGTCCCGTTTGTGCGGGAGCCGGCCATATTGGCGTCTTCAGACGCCACCATGGCGTTTGACACGCTCGAGTGGCCATACATCTGGGCTATGCTGGCGAAGTTTGGATTTGGCCCGGGGTTCATCAGCTGGGTCAAATTGTTGTATTCGGGCCCATTGGCGCAGGTGGTGGTGAATGGAAGAGTATCGGTCCCATTCGAGCTGGGACGGGGCACGCGACAGGGCTGTCCCTTGTCGCCGCTCCTGTTCGCGCTGGCTTTGGAACCCCTGGCGGAGTGGCTGCGGTGGCACCCTTCCATCCGTGGTCTCCGTTGGACCCCCGAGTATGAGGACCGCGTGTCCCTATACGCTGACGATATCCTTTTGTACCTAGCCTCCCCGCGTAAATCACTGATTGTCCTGGTTGATGTTTTGCGCTCATTCGGCCGCAACTCAGGCCTTGTCATCAACTGGGCTAAACCATGTGTGTATGTGCTTTCCGGGGAGGCTCCCGTCCTCCCGCGGGGCTGTCCGATCCAGATTGCCTCACAGGGGTTTCGGTACCTGGGGGTTTACATTACTCTGGACCCGGAGGCCCGCTACGAGCGGAATTTGCTTCCCCCCCTCCAGCGCTTGAAGGAGGACGACGTGCGCTGGCGGCGCCTGCCGCTTTCGCCGCTCGGCCGGGCGGCATTGTTTAAGATGATGTCGTTGCCACGCTTCCTGTACGCTCTCCAGAATACTATGGATTTAGTCCCGGCGCGCTACTTCCGTGAGGTGGAGAGTCTACAGCGCCGCCTGTTCTGGGACGGGAGGCCGCGTATTGCCCTGGCGAAGTTGACGCTCCCATGGTACGACGGGGGGATTGCCCTCCCGGATATTAAACGGTATTACTGGGCCTCCCAGCTAGCTGCAATTAATCATGGCCTTTACGGGCCCGCCTTAAACCCGGCATTTGAAATGGACAAGATGCTCCTGCCTGGTGGCGACTATAATCGAGCGCTCTACTCTGGCGCGCCCGGACCCCGCCTGACGGGACCTACGCGTGTCATGGTACGAGTATGGCACGCGGCTAACGCAGCTATGGGGTGGAAGGACCGTTTGACCCGGGCATCACCGTTGTACGCGTCTGAGAGATTGGGCTCCCTGTGGACCTCGAAGGGCTTCGAGAAGTGGGATACGATCGGCATCAGTAAAGTGGGGGACCTCTGGACGAGGGGGGGATTTAAAACATTCGAGACGCTGCAAACGGAGTTTCAGCTGCAGGGCAGTGAATACTTTCGGTACTTTCAGGTCCGTCACGCGCTGGGCTCAGTCTTCCCAGACGTCGCCTCCATCCCGGAGTCTTCCCCCCTGGAGGATAGAGTGCTGGATGGCCACGTTCCGGACAGCACGATCTCTCTTATTTACAAAAAATTGATTAATGATCGCTCGGGTTTGCTGACTGGCCTCCGCGAGGCTTGGGTTGCCGACGGGCTGGAGTTGGACGACGAAGACTGGATTTCCGCGGTGGCCTCTCCGAAGGAGGTGGCCATACCGGCTCGCCTTCGCTTCGTCCAGCTTAAGATACTCCATCGGGTTTACATGACGGGGCCAAGGCTTCTGCGTATGGGCTATGCTGAGGATGGGTTGTGTAAGCGTGGGTGTGGTGCTTTGGCGACTTTTTTGCATATTTTGTGGGAATGCCCGAAGGTGGAGCGATTCTGGCGTGGTGTGCATGAGGTCCTGCGATTGGTTACGCATGTCGCGCTGCTGCCTGAAGCGTGGAGATGCCTGCTGAATGTGTGGGAACCAACTGACTACTCGGTTCCGCAGACGCGATGGGTGACTCTGGGATATATGATAGCTAAGCGTGACATTGCTCAACTGTGGGGATCCCAGAGGCCCCCGGCGGTGTCGGCCTGGAAAGAACACATGGATCGGTGCATGTTCCGAGAAAAGGTGGTGTATGTGGCGAGGGGTAAGCCTGGGGCATGGGTGAAAGTATGGGGCCCCTGGAACGCCTACCGCGGGGGTATCTGCGCGCCGCCACTGCTGCCTGCGGCCTCACCAGCCCCGTCCCCTTAGTTGACTCCTTTCCCTAGCCCCGAGCACGGAGTTCCCCCAGTCCTCGATCTGTTCCCCTTCCCCTCTTTAGACTCCTGTGGATGGCTGGGGTCCCCCATTCGGGGAGCACGTGCTGTTACTTTCGATCGCGGGTTGCCTTGCGGGGTTGGTTTTTGTGTTGTTTGTATAAAATGAAACCGTATTGTGGGGTCAGAGTGCTGTGGCCCACGACGCTGATACCTCCTGATTTTGCTTCTCTGCAACGCCAAGTGTTTTTGTACGTATGTCATATGCTCCTGTCATTCTAGCGGCCGGCCGGAAGGTTGTAGGCCCATACTTGTATATTCTTGAGATTGCAATAAACGGTTTCAAAAAAAAAAAAAAAAAAATTTCCAGAATGCAAGCACTTGTCAGACTAACATTAGGGATGAAAGCACCTTTGTCCCAATACATAATGCGGAAGGACATCTGCACCTCCAACCTTGGTCTTGCATGCTGCCGGCACCCCAGAGCGAGATACCATAGCAGATAATGACGACTCCCACACTACGCACAGCGCAAATGAAAGAACAACGTATCCACACCACACACACAGAAGTCCTGGCTCGAGGTACTCTTGCATGAAATGCCCTTGACCCTTATGTACACAACTACCCATACGTCCAAACATTGCACACACATACGACTCATTGCACCGAGCTGTGGCATATCATCCACATGACTGCCACAGGCCTTATGAGTACCGGTCATACGAGAGCCAACAATGCACCGTCCGAACATCCGGGGCACATGCACAATGGCTGTCATGTGGAACTGTACCGTGACCGAATGCTGCCTGTGAGTGTCTGGGGAATTGGTCTGAATGTTGTGGCCCTTGTCTTGCCCGTATTGACACGCACATGGTATTTAAGTATACACAACTTCACTAGTGTTCAATTGTGATGAGTGTTGATTGGAATGACAAATCGTGTGCCTCAATGAGCATTGTCCATACACAGTGAGGGACTGACTGATGCATTTCACTGAGGGGTTAGCCCCTATAGCCAGCTCCAACTCTGTGAGCCAGACATTGTGGTTGGCATAGTTGCTGATAGACCTGTGCTCCTACGTGTCTTCAGCAATGTGAGTATGGTGTCCAACTTCTTGCCATGTGGATCTATGTGATCCATCACTACAGGCTGTGTCCACCTAGTTGTGTGTGAGGTGGTATGCGAAGAGATGTTCTGTTGTCAAATGTGATGGGGGACACTACTTTAGTCCTGCCAACGACTTAGACATTACACACACAGCCCTATTCCTAACATTGCGTGGGGCAAAGTTGTGAAAGTGCGTGAGTGTTGTTTCTGTGCATTGAGGCCACAGCTAGTGCACACATTCCCAGTCATCTCACTGCCTATGTGCGTCACATTCACACATGCACATTGCTTTCATTTCCCAGGGTGTACCTTTCTGTTCAATCAATGTCCTTACATTCAGCCATACTTTCAAACTTGATTGATTATGGACATGACACATCTGTGTCAATTTGAATGTTTTATTCACATTCGTTGGGGTTGTCGGAGCTGGAGCAGTACATGGTCACGCAAACACCACATCATATTGTAGACCAGGGTAGGGCCAGCCAGAGTCATTTAGGGATTGACAAGTACATCGGAAGAGGTAGAGGACAGTCCGCAGTGTGATTGCTGTGTCATTGTAGAGCAAACAGAAAATGGCAGTCCATGTCGAGGTCCAAGGTGAGTGTCGCGGATTATTTCGGGGGACAGTGGGAGGTGTTGCTACAGGGCATGATGCAGAGAGCAGCACCAAGATGAAACAGGGCATATGGCAGAGAGGATTGCTACTATCTCCTTCTTACTACACTACACGTCCTCGCTGTCATCTGTCTGACATGTGGGTGCTGATGTTTGGTCTGCAGCACTGTGTGCCACTGACACATCAGGGGCTGGAGATGTGTGTGTGGAAGTAACAGCAGCATTCATCTGCGACTGCCTTAGTGGCAGCAATGCCATGATGAGGATCTGCAGGGCATGGAAGATACCAACAACTTTTAGCTGGTGTGCATCCGTGGCAGCCATTCTTTCCGCATGCATATGCGCCATGTTCTCCATTATCCTCATCATCTGTGCCAGCTCTCGGCTGACATCACTGAGTCCACTCTGAGTAGACAGTTGTTCTCCTCTCAGAGGCATTACTCCAGCGGTGTCGGGCATGGATTGTTGAACATCATGGTGCGAACTGTGGGTGTCCGTTAGTGAGTGTAAGTGGTCCCTGATGTGACTCAGACACCCACGTATGTCATCCAGTTTGGCTGCCATGTTGGCCAACCCCACCCACACATGTTCAACCACCTCCTTCTAGCAGTCTAACACATGGCCTTGGAATGCCATGTGTTCTTGGGTGAGGTGGTGGGAGCTAGCCGTGGTGGTGGGTGCTTCCTGCTGTGTAGTCTGTGCAGGGGATGGGGTCAACTCGATGCAGCTGGCCTGCACTGCTGCTGGGGGTGGGGTGCGGAGGCTGTCCTTGAGCCGTTGGAGGGTGTCGGGGCAGATGTCCAGGGGGTCCTCTTCATCATCACTGAAGAAATGCCTGGTCTGCTCTGCAGGAGGTGTTGCTTGTCCCTCTGCAATGTAAAGGGGAGATGCTGGTTGACAGTGTGTTCTATGTATGTTGACGCATTGTACATGTTTACATACAGACTGCATGACAATGTGCATTGTGACTGTTTGGGAGTAGCTGACTATTTCATACTGGACAGTGGACATTTGTACTACATCAGGGATGTAAGGTTGTGCGCGTACACTGCCATCTCACAGTTTCCTGCTATGCCAGATGTGATTGGCCAGTTTCTACGCACAAGCGGAACCAGTTGTATCACATTCTCATCAAAGTTGATGTGCTGCTATTGCTATGTGTGTGTGCTGCATTGTGGGTAAGTTGTCCCTGCAGCTGTGGCTTTGCTGCCCCTTATCCCTTTGGGGCAGTGTGCCTTTGACTTATGTGCTTCTACAGTGCAGAGATGTTGCAGATTGTCTGATTTGGGCTCTTGGGAATGGTTTATCCGCAGATGTGTTGTTGCCGTCAAGGGTTGTGTGTGCACGTGGAAGTGTCAGGGTGTGATCTGCTTCTTTCCAGATGTGTTCCACACTCAGCCACCTCAGTGCCGTGGCTTGCAGTATGCTATGATAATTGGACTGCAGCCATGCTATTGGTCATGCAGTGTCACTTGCATTGTCAGTGTGGCTCACAGACACGCAGCTTTGCTGGTTTTCACACATGTGCATGGGTTGGTTATGAGATTGGTACTGTGTGTGGGGGGGCACCTTTATGCCCATAGTGGACGGGGGCCTACTTGCTGTTTGTATGTGTGCTGCAGTGTGCTAAGGGGATCAGGGACATGCTCCAGAATCATTTTGGGTGTGCAGTGTGCTCTACTTAATTGTGCATGTGTGCCATTGTGCCCATCTCCCCCTGTCCCCCAGTCCCTGTTCGGTACTCACCCTGGTGCTGTTGTGTCAGGTCATGTCGAGCAGTGTCCGGGCCCCCAACTCCTGCCAGCGTCTCCCCACTGATGACTGTGGTCACCATTTCCTCCATCTCATGCAGCTCCTGGTGTTCCGCTGGACTGCCACCTCCCATCTGCATTGCTGCCTGATGGTTGTCAGCGAATTTCTTCTTGGTTTTGTGCTTCGCATCATTCCAGCACCTCTTGACCTCTCCAATTGTCCTCTTCCTCACTCCGACTGCATTCACCTTGTCCAGGATGGCCTGCAATATTGCACTTTTATTTGCCAATGGCACGTTGGGGGTGACATACAGTTGTTGGTGGTGTTCTATCACCTCCGTGATGATGATCCTGTTTTCCTGCGGACTGAACCTCGTCTTCCTCGTCTTCTTCTCCTTGCCCTTCCGTGATCCCGAGGTCCCAGGCGGATCCTTCTGGGGGCTTGTGGGGTTCTGGTCGTCCTCTGAACTTGCTCCGGCTTACTCCATGGTGGTACGCAGTTTGTATTATTTTGTTTGTGTTTTTATAGTGCATTTTCCCGCATGATGCGTAGGAATTGCAGGCCTGTCGCTGGTTATCGCTAAATTTTGTAACGTGATTGGCCACATTGCAACTTTTTTCACGTTCGAGTTTCGCGTTTTTTCGGCATCGTGTTCGTTTTAACGTGGTCATTTGGCGCGTTATCGTGTGACTATCGCATGGTGCCGCAGGGTTGAGAATACAACGTTAACACGGCGTTCTTTTCCCGTGATAGACTGCGATGTGCAAAGTTGCGTTAAGCTAATTTTGCGATAGTTATCGCACGTTCTTGAGAATATCCCCCTTAGTTTTAGTGGGCTTGACACGCGCAACTATCACAAATGATTTCGAAGTGTTCACGGAAAGGTTCAAGCCCTCTATAAACTTAACATAAGAATCTAAAAGCTGTTAAAGGCCTAATGCCATCCCTGACAAAAGGATGGCATCGTCAGCATTTAAGATGACTGGTTATGCCCTGGAACCCTCCTGAGGGCAATCTCTTTGTGCTTTGAGCAAAGCACCCTCTATACCATTGATGTAGATGGTAAATACAAATGGGGCCAGGATGCACCCTTGCCTCTACACCTCTGGTGATGGGTAATATTTTTGTACAAGTGCCATCCTCCCTAAATCTGACAGAAGCAGACATATCCATTTGAATTTCTGCCAAAAAGGAGACCAGGACTTGATTAAGTAGTAATAATGCAGGATCACCAGCAACACTTCTGAGTCTATGTCTCAGTAAAGTGAAAGGTCTTGGATACGGCAAAGCAACATCTGGATGTCAAACTTTTAGAATGTGGCACATATTGCTGACTCAGCTCATTAAGGTCTGACAGAGAAAAAGTCTAAAAAAAAACCAAAGTATATGAAGGCATGCACATATAGGCAAATTTGCATTTTATTTGTACTTGGAACCTTTTTAAACATAGGTAAAGAGACGTTATGCTCTTATCTATGATGAGGCAATGAAAAGTTAATATTTTGGAGCAGCTTTAACCTTCACGGTGAATACAGTATGGGACTACCGAATTACAGTGTAGCGCCACAGATTCACACCAGTGTGCACAGACTCACACTATATTCAAAATAAATGGGGATATTTGTTTTGGGATACCCAACCAGAGTATAAGGCCTTCCCAGGCAATAAGACATTTGCCCAAAGTTCCACCTGTAACAGGGCCAGCTGTACACATATACCGAGCTGAGTTAGACAGTAGTCCCACACTCTCAGCCTTTCTATGTGTGCACAATTATGTAAACATTTGTTCAAGTGTAACCAGCAAACCTATTACCCCTACTGCAAAGCAGCAGAAATAATTGTAAAATGTGGGCACTGTAAGTTAGAACTGAAATCTACTTTACATAAGCTTACAGTGAGTGAGACTCATTTAGTGAAATTCGGAGCAGAAGCCCAAAAACCAGGTGGTCCAAAATCAAATGATCGAGGGGAGGAAGTTTCTCTCACACTAGTGATGTGCATTGAGCATCGACCGGGTTTGCAAATAGTAATGCAATTTGAGATGCGGCCTATCTACTAAAAGGTTGCATTGCAATTTGCACATTTGTCGAGGATCGCACAATTATCTGCCTAATAAATATTAATTAGGCAGTTGCAATTTGCGACCCTCTGTAATTCGCTGCAAATTCCCAAAAAGGGATCTGACAGTCACAGCATTTCTCCATCACTGCATTTGCATTCCCAAATGTGGGGAAAAAAATGCCAAAAAACAGCCCGCATCCATTAATGGGACAGGTGCTTCTCTTAAACTAAAGTGTTTCCCATGTGCAAACGCTTTAGGGGACCATTGCTTATTCCCCCCCTGAGGCTGCTGACTCTATTCGCAAAGTAGAATATTTTGCATAAGGACAGGTTCCCCTTTCTGAATCAGTACCACTGAACTTGGGGTTCGGATAACTGATCAATGGTTTGCTACAGCAGTTGCAGTCTCAAACCATTATTACATTCAACTGCAATTCCAAAATGGGAAGGGGATGCCTCTTTCCTGGCCACTCCTATTTCCAATTTGTAATGGAGCTCTTTAGGAACTGGAGATTTTTTCCCAACTCGTAAAATGACTTTAATACTTTTTTTAAAGGTATTTTGTAGTCACAAACCCTGAGTTTTTGCGATGCACAGGCTTTGCAACCTTAAACCACCGTTTATTTGAGATCCTTCATTTTATAGGGGTTTACACATTAAACAAAAAACAAATTGCTCCCAGCATATCACTATCTTCATAAACATGAATCTTTACTACAGATTCTCATTGTCAGATACAAGACAATTTAGTTGTCCTTGTTTAGATCTGCAAATTAACTTTTCGGATTTACAGTGTTGGAGTCCACCATTCTCTATAATGCCACATGGGCAACATAGAACTGATTGAATCAGAGTGCTGACACTCATTCTTGCAAGCACATGTCCATGAGAGTTCTATATTTTGAAACAGAACTCTCCAGCAGACAATGGGGTATATTTACAAGGGGATTGTGCCACCAGAATGTTGGTAAAATCGATGTTCTGGTGGTGCTATGCCATTCTCCATATTTGCAAAGCTGCGCTAAGCCGCTTTCAGTGTTTTAATGCCACCTTTTAAATACGGCCCCTTTGCACACATCACTTTTCGTCAAAGGGGCGTGCAGTGGGTGTTACTGTTGGTGTTCCACCACAACACCCATTGCTTTTTGACGCTGACCCATATTTATAAGGATCTGTAAATCTGAGGCAGTGCCAAAAACTAACGCTATGCAATAGGAGGCGTTAGAATGGCGCAACGAGGAGAAATATTTTTATTTCTCCGTGTTTTTGCTTTTTGTGTGTGTGTTGCATTCTGCAGCACGCATAGAATGAGCAAAACACCATTAATGATTGTTTATGTGCAGGAAGGTGTCCCTTCCTGAACATAAGCAATCACTTAATAATGACGATTTGCTACTTCTTTGTGTGCTGCAGCAGCACACATAAAGGTAACAAATCACCATTATTGATTGTTTACGTGCAAGAAGGGACGCCTTCCTGCGCGTAAATAATAATTCCCTACAACACAGTCACACTTGCACTAAGGTGCAAGGGTGCCTGCGTTGGAGCTAGGCAGCTCATTTTAGCGCCAGCGCTAGGGAACACACAGTGGTGTGCCGTATAGTTATGAATGCGCGCATCCCTGCGTTTTGGAAATGTCAAAGCGTGGCACTGCCAAATTTGGCGCAGCTCCGCGCTTCGACATTTTTTTGTACATATCCCCTTACATGCCTATGATCAGCATCCCAATTAGACCTTGCAATGCCCCTACACTACTAGCACTCCAACGGAATTTCACTCACTTTGAGTATTTGACATGTTATAGTCAACTTTCGAATATTACGTTTCACGCATTGACAGCCAGTGGTACCTTCCAAACCTCAAATTACAACATAGAAAATGCAGATATTTCAGCCATTCCATCTAATTAATGCTTCAATCGCTTGCAACACTACAATTCAACAGCGCTCTTTTCAGCCCCCTCTTCATACCCTAAGAATCAACCTGTTGAAGGCATTAGGGAAAAAGAAACGTGAATGTCTAATGTTCAGCAAAATGTTCTCTCTAGTCGATGACACATTACACAACAGCACTGCAAAAATATATTCAACTGCTGATATTACAGCCTCAGCTATAAAAACAGTAAAAGAAGATCTGTATTTTCCACAGGCGTAATATTTGCAAAGTCATACAGTCAATAGAAACAATTCAGGAAGGATACTCCCGATTTTGAAGAAAAAAAATGACTTTATTTCAGCTCACCCCTGCCTGAAATTACCTCTGGTCCAATAGAAGTCAATGGGGAAAATATATATTTCCACTTTCCTGTTCTGGAATATTGTCATGTATGAAAGCAGAGGAGGACACCTGAAGCAACGAAAACACAGAGAGTTCCATGGTCTGTAGGAAAAAACACTGAACTTGTTTTCCACACACAGTCTCACTTGCAGTAAGAGACATGATGCATCGAGATACATTGATTGCAGTGCTTTAAACATTGGTAACTGTCAGTGGCGTGAGTGCTCTGTGTGGAAGGCTAGAGGGTGGGGACAGCGGGTTGGGACAGCAAAGATGGGAGGTGGATTGTCTGCCCCCCCAGTGGTGCTGCAGGTGCCTCTGCCCACGGCTCCTGCCTGTGGATGCACCACAGACCTGCACCTGATGAAACCAGGCCTAGTATTTTCAGATCTGGGATTACCGGGCCTGGGATCTCTGGACCCAATAATTTACCCTGGGTCTGGAAACATCAGATCACAAAGATTCATTCAGAGTGGTATCACCATACCCCAGAATACCTGACCAGCAGCTCGTAATGAGGCACTAGTGTAAGTTTGAAGAAAGTGGTGTAAAGTTACTTCTCACAGTAGGGGGGCAGGTGCTACCCAAGGACACACAGGAGACTGGTAGTAAGGTTGTGGAAACCTTTATTCAACTATATATTCACTTTACCGAGAGAGCGCCGGGCTACACGCTCCGTTCGCTGCTCTCGCGCCGCGCTGACTCACGCGCATGCGCAGTAGCGTCCGATCTGGCCGCTACGCGCGTTCCTACCCCCTGACGTAGTGCGCGTCAACTAGACCGCGACACTACATATCTCCCCCTTTTATACCACACAACACTCTAAGCCTACTCTGGTGGTCAGTCCATTTCATAGTCTCTGAACTTGGCTAGTCTCACCACAGCACGCCCAACCCGGGTGTGTCTTACCGGGGTGGTATGTCCTTCTTGACCTCCTTCTGCGACCGGGCTCCCTCTTCTACCTTCCGGAGTGCCCTGGCCCTCTCTTTCTCCTTCCTCCTCGTCTTCCCGGGCTCTTTCCTCTGGGGCCCCTCCATCCTGTATGTCTCTCTCTCCGTCTTGTTCTTCTCTCCTGTTCTCTCCACCTTCTCCCTTAGGAGCTCCTGCTCCCCTTGTCGTGCCTTCTGATGGTGTCGCCCCTTCCGCGTCCTCCCGGGGCCATTGTAAGATTTTGTTGCACTTAGCCATGCGGTCATGGGACCACACGTTTCCGTCACTGAGCAACGCTGCTCGGTCGTACACTTCTTCCACTCTTAGGGGTGGGGAGTACTTGCTTTCTCCTTTTCGCTTTCGGGTTGCCAGCTTCACTCTGACCCACTCCCCTTTTTCCAACTTTGCCTCCTTCACCTTCCGGTTGCGGTTGTAGTGTTCCGTGTAAATGCGTTGTGCCTGTTCCAGATTGTGTTGTACAACCGCTGGAGACCACTTACTGGTGATTGTCTTCTCTTGCCAAGCAACATTGTCTCTGGTGAATGGTTGCCTTCCTCGTAGGATTTGGAAGGGGCTGTACCCTGTGCCAGTGGGGGTGATGCGGTATGCCCAGATGGTGCTTTGTACTTCCTTTTCCCAGTCTTTGCCCCTCGTGATGGCGGCCTGTATAGAGCCCATGAGTACCCTATTGAACCTCTCCACTTGTCCGTTGCTGGCCGGATGATAAATCGACGTGTGCCTGAGTATTATGCCGTTCCTTTCAGCAAATTTGGACCATTTGTCCGAGGTGAATTGGGGTCCATTGTCACTGATTATCGTTCTGGGGATGCCTTCCCTGAGGAACACCTCCTTGAGGAAGCGCAAGATTGTGTCTGTGTCCATGACCTCTTGGGTGTGTACCTTTGGCCACTTCGAGTACTTGTCCACCAATACGCAAAGGTATTTCGGTATCCCCTGATCATCCAGTATGGGTCCTAAGATGTCCACTGCCACCTCTTCCCATGGGTTGCTGGGAATCGCGAATTTCCCTAGTGCCGGCCTCATTGGCTTTAGTATTTTGTCCGCTCCTTGGCACTGCGCGCAGTCTCTCACGTGCCTTTCTATTTGCTTGTCCATCCCCGTCCACCAATACGTTTGTTTGGTCCTGGCCTTCGTCTTCACAATTCCCAGGTGTCCTTCGTGTAATATGGATAGCAGGTCCGGTATTATATTCTCCGGTGGTACCACTCTGTTCCCTCTGTACACGAACACTCCGTCGTTCCCCACCGACAGCTCCTCTCGAACCTCATAGAACTGCCGGACCTTGGGCTTCTGTCGTCTTCTCTCCGGCCACCCTTGTATAATGTACTCCTTGATGTCGCCCAGATCACCGTCTGCTGCATACGCGTCTGTCCACTCCTGTTTACTGATGGTCTTTTCCGGGTCGTCCATCAGGGCTACCATCTCGTCTTCTTCCTCCGTGCCACTGGTGGCCCTTTCCATTGCTGACGCCCTGCTGAGGTAATCCGCTATCTTGTTCCTCGAGCCCGGGATGTACTCCACGTCGTACCTGTACTCCAGGAGTTTCAGCGTCATTTTTGCAATCCGGGGTGTGGCGCTAGCATGGCCGCAGGACGTCAAAAGCTTCACTAGGGGTTTGTGGTCTGTCTTCACTTGAAAACGTGTGCCCCACAGGAACTGGCGGTACTTTCCCATGGCCCAGACCACGGCTAGCATCTCTTTTTCGATTACGCTGAACTTTTGTTCGGAAGACGTCAACGTTCTGGACGCGAAGCTGATCGTCTCCGTTCCTCCTTCAGGCCTTTCCTGCATGAGTACCGCTCCTAGCCCTTTTTCGCTTGCGTCCGTCATCAGTATAGATCTTCCCCGGGGGTCGTACCCGTGCAGCGGGATCGCCTGGCTGATTTCGCGTTTCACTGTGTCAAATTCTTCTTGCTCCTCTTCTGTCCATGCAAACACCGTCTTGTCCCTCGTGAGTTGTCTCATATTGTGTGTTTTCGTGGCGAAATGGTGGACAAACTTGCTGTAGTATTCCGCCATTCCCAGAAAGGACCTTACTTCTTCCTTGGACGTGGGCGGGGGCGCGTCACAGATGGCCTTCACGTTCCCTTTTTTCGGTGTTATCCCCTGTTCTCCTATCTCATGCCCCAGGTATGTGACCGATGTCATTCCGAAATGACACTTCGCCCACTCCGCCGTCAGTCCGTGTTCCTCCAAGATCTTTAACACCACTTCCAACTTCTCGTCGTGGTCTTCTAGCTCCTTCCCCATTACTAGGATATCATCCTGGAAGTATTGTACTCCCTCTACACCCTTGAATAGGCGGGCCATCAGCTTTTGGAACACTGCTGCTGCAGACGCTAGTCCGAAGGGCATGCGACAGAATTGATAGCATCCAAACGGCGTTATGAATGACGTCAGTTTCTTGCTCGCGGGATGCAGCACCACCTGGTGGTATGCCGATTGCAGGTCGATGGTGGAGAACCATTTCACACCTTTCGTGCGCGCCAACATTTCCTCTATGCGCGGCAAGGGGAATTTTTCTACCACGATGCATTTGTTTAATTCACGGAGGTCCACACATAAGCGCACCTTGCCTGACGGTTTCATGGCCACCACCAGTGGCGCCAACCACTGCGCGCTGTCGATCGGTTCGATGATTCCTCCGTCTTCCAGTCGGTGTAGTTCCTGTCGTACCGCCTCTCTCACTGCAATCGGTATGTTCCTTACTCTATGCGCCACCGGGCTGGCATTCTCCTTGAGGACGATCTTGTGGGTAAACTTCTCAAGTTTACCAATCTTGCCGCCGAACACTTTCGGGTGTCCGCTCCGCCATTTCGCTGCTGTCAACTCTTCTCCATCCAAAGTCACCAGCACTTGGATGTCCCCTCCTGGGTTCAGCTGTATCCCCAACTCTCCTTGGTCCATCCACCCGAGGACTGATGGTCCCTTCTCCGTGACATATAGTTTACAGTGGGCGCTGCGTTCTTTGAACTGGAATGGCAGTTTCCTGAATCCCACCATCGGGATGGGCTCCCCTGTGTAGGTGACTGGTCGTATGTCGGGTGGATCCAGGCGTGGACCC
The DNA here is from genome assembly GCF_964204655.1 of Triturus cristatus. Taxonomy (NCBI): domain Eukaryota; kingdom Metazoa; phylum Chordata; class Amphibia; order Caudata; family Salamandridae; genus Triturus; species Triturus cristatus. Next base: position 942,022,997 of record NC_140587.1, on the reverse strand, counting down.
AGTGTGGGTTCGAACTTCTCGTTCCATACCGATCTTTGGACAATCGTGTAAGGGGACCCCGAATCCGCCACAATGGTGATTCCTACCCCTCCGATGAGCATGTCGCACTGGGGCTTGCGCGCTCTTTTACTCTCGATGCCCAGTACCTGGTCTTCCACGCACAGGACTTCATCGTCTTCCTCCTGGCCGTCTTCTTCTTCACCTATGTCCTGCGCTACGAATTTCACCGCGCGTTGTTTCTCTTTCCTTCTGCACACCTTCTCGTAGTGGCCGACCAGGCCGCAAAATGCGCATTTGGCTCTGAAGGCGGGGCACCATTTGTCATGTGCCGCGTGGCTCGGGCTGCCGCATCTGTAGCATCTCGCCGTTTCTCCTTTGTCTGGTTTCCACGGCTGTCCCGGTTTTCCTTTCGCCTTGTATGCTCCCCTGTAGTCTCCAGGCGCCGGTTTTCCTCTTCCATACTGGTCCGCGTCGTCTACCTTGTTTATCGTGAGTCTTGGGGCTTGATCTCTCTTTGCTGCTTCTGCGCAGCGCTTGGTCAGCTCTGCCCTCTTCACTATGGCGATCACGTCTTTCAGCGTCGCATCACCACTCGCCCACAATTTATCTTGCACTGATTTGCTTGTCGTATGCATCACGATTTGGTCCTTGATGAATTCGTCTTGTAGAACTCCGTATTTGCATGTTATTGCAAGTTTCCTCAGTGCCGCCACGTAATCATCTATTGTTTCTCCTGCTTCTTGCTTCCTCTGCTGGAAGTTGTAGCGGTCGATGGAGGTACAAACTGCAGGACGATAGTGGTTGTCCAAATCTTCCAGGGCGTGTTTGAACACGTCGGTGTCCGCTGACGGCCTGGCGACCGGTGTTAAGTTTTGGAATACCCGTATGCCTTCTGGTCCCAGGTTGTGCAAGAGTATCCTCTTCCTTCTGGCGCTGGAGAACGCCTCCTCGTTCTCATCTTCCAGCGCTTCTAGGTAATTCTTGAAGTATTCCCTCCAGTCTTCCCATTTCATTTGGGGTTCTCCTGGCCTTGGGAGGAACGGAATCGGCGTTGTTAAAGCTGATGCCTGCGCACTCATCTTGACGTCCGCTTGTTTCCTCGGGCTACCTGGCGCTTCTGTCCTTTCCCCTCTTCTTCGGGTCGCTCGGATCTCGTTGGAGCTACCTGCGCCGTCTCCACCCGATTCCGCCAGGGTCTCTGCTGCTGCTCCCGTCCGCCCCTGGCTGTCTTCTACCACGTGGAGGGCACACTCACTGTTCTCGTGCCTTCCTCTGGCGTCCGTCCGCCGCTGCCGCGCTCTCTCGGTGCGTTGGGGTCTGTCCTCGACCTCCTGGATCTGCTCTCCACTCGTTGTGTCGTCCCCCTGCGTAGGGCTACCTTCTATGTGCTGATTGGGGGCGCCTCCTTCACTGAGGGTCACCGGGTCCGCTCTATCCCACCCTCGTCGCCACTGTAAAGTTACCTCTCACAGTAGGGGAGCAGGTGCTACCCAAAGACACACAGGAGACTGGTAGTAAGGTTGTGGAAACCTTTATTCTACTATATATTCACTTTACCGAGAGAGCGCCGGGCTACACGCTCCGTTCGCTACTCTCGCGCCTCGCTGACTCACGCGCATGCGCAGTAGCGTCCGATCTGGCCGCTACGCGCGTTCCTACCCCCTGACGTAGTGCGCGTCAACTAGACCGCGACACTACAAGTGGTAACAAGGTTTTGACACACAGCTAATGCTTCCGATAACTAGACCAAAAAAGATGTGATTGGCAGATTACGATGAATAGCAAATCAAGCAAGCACCTTTTAATCACATCCTCTTCACAAAAAGGTTCGCCGATCAGCCCAAATCACCTTCAAGATCCTTGCATAACTGATTTGTAAAAAAAAAAAAAAGCTTATACTGCATGCAAATTACAAAACCTACAAAGCGAAGTACTGTCTTTGTGCAGGGAGGGTGCATTCAAAGCTAGTAGAACAGCTAATGCTATGCAAACAAAACGTAAGTCAAAATATTAAAAATTGCTCACAAGGGTTCGTAAAACTCCACATTCAGGAAGAGACGTAATGCCAAATAATGGGGATTCCAGCAGAATGTGATGAAGGGCCCCTGAGTTTCCCATATGCCATAGATATTGTGCTGAATGGGGCCCTAAAGCGTCCGGGCCCCCTGAAGAGCTGGGGCCCCCAACAATTGCGCTGCTTGGGCTTCAGGGGCCTAAATGCAGGCCCCTTCATGCCGACTGCTCATATTTCTAGTTGGGCGATAGCAAAGGGACAGTGACATTTTACAGACACTCATTTCTAAGCATTTCCCACCACCCTCTCCATTATTCTGTATTTTCATATGTACAATTTTTGCATATCAGTGCCTTTTAATGGCCGACATTTAGGAGTCGAAGCTGAGACCCCTGAATTGCCCCCTGCTTCCCCTGGCACTGCCTTTCCGACCCCTGGCATGAGATCTCAGACAGAAAGAGAAAGAAGGTCTCGTGAGCCTTGTTTATTTTTAGAAACCAGCAATTATTGAGACTGTTTATGAGAATATATGGATCCGTGTGTGGAACGGGCATATAAAGCAATCTCACAGCGGAAAGCAACAATCTTGCAATATCATTATTTATTTTTCTAATAGATAGGGCCCAGGTGAAAAGCTGTCTCTATGTCTTTGGCTTTCTGTGAGCACGTGTGGGGAGCGGAAAAATCAGCAGAAAGATGAGAGAAAGGAGAGAGAGAGAATAGGGGAAGATGACGGGGAAAGGAAAAAGCAGATAGGAGGAGGACACTACAGAGTGGCAGGTTAGTGACAGACGAAGACAAATGTGTGCATTTATGTGTGCAAGAGACAGCCGAGAGACAAAGAGGAGGCCAATGTGTTAGGGGTAGACAGCAACACCTGTAAGAGAGATTGAGACAGGACATCAACACCTGTAAAAGAGATTGAGACAGGTCAGAGAGGTGAGAGAAAGACACAGGCTATACCAACAGATGATAAAGAGACAGTAGAGAGGATGACACAGGGGTTAGAAAGAAATTATGAACATGGATGCATGAGAGAGACAGCTAAGAATAAGAGAGCGGACAGCTCAGAAAGAGACAATTCAAAGAGCTGGAGAAGTGAGACAGAGAAGGGGAGATGTGAGAGGCAGACTTGTGTGAGGAATAACTCAGAGAAAGTGGGAAGAGAGGTTCTAAAGAGATAAATAAGAAAAATGTGAGATAGATGAGAAAGCAGTGAGAAAGACACAGGTGAGAAAGCAACAGCAGTGAGGTGGTGGAGATTGGGGAGAAATACAGAGGTGATATAGAGACAAGGGCAGGTGAAAAGGAGAAGGAGATGAGTGAGTGGGACAGAGGTGGGAGACCGGTAATGGAGGCTATGAAGAGACAAGAAAGATCATATGGCGTCACTTCCTGTGATGCCATTCGAGAGAAAGGGCACATGATGTCACATCCTCTACCTTTGGCATTTTGGCGAATCAACGTCTATGTGCATTTTTGAAAAAACCTTTCTGAGGATACAAATATAATGTAATGTGAGAGTTATTAACCTTCTGATACAAATAATGTGCAAGGTAGTGAATGTCGTTAGATCTCAGTGGAAATAATATTGTGGCATAATGAAATTGTAAAGTTACACAGAAAAGATGTTATATATCTGAACCTTTATTAATGGTGTGCCGGGTGGTCTGTATGGTTTATTTAAGATGTTAAAATTGCTGACAAATATCAATAGATGTTTAGCAGCTCGAAAAATTATCCTACGTTGACTTTCATGATCAATTGTGCAGTGTGCCCTGCTAACATTTGAGCATCTATGTTAAAAAAAAGCACATCAGTGAAAGGTCTTATTTTATAGTGCTACAAGATAAGCATTTATCATGTCTCACATGTCACACACATACACAGTGTTCACATGTCCCACGCATACCTTAACTGCCGCCCCCACACGTCATGGGACTGTGATTGGCACCCGGCACTGTCAGTTGAGCTCTCCAATGTAAAAGTGACTAGTGGGAGCCGATTTGTAAACTAAACTGCCAGGTGTAACGGCCGCTTCTCATCACCTCACCGGGGCTCTGGTCAGGAGGCAGCTTGCACCAGCCCATTTCTCCTGTTAGTGCCGCCTAAAACAGGTCCAACTACTAACCACGAAAATGGAGACAGGATGTGTCATAATGGCCAGAGCTGCCAACTTCAGAGCTGGGGAAGGAGGCTCGAGTCTCTGCATTGACTCAACATCTTGTGATTCTGGGCAAATCACTTAACCCCTTCCATGCTTATGATGAGCTCAGCTCGTCATGAGTCACAGTGGAGCTGTGCTCATGACGAGCTGAGTTCGTCATAGCGGCCGCGGCCCGCCCACACGCGATAAATTCCCCGCCTGTGCGGGAGAATTAATCAGTGGGCGGGGTTGTGACGAGCTCAGCTCGTCATGAGCACAGCTCCTCTGTGAGGCATGACGAGCTGAGCTCGTCACGAGCACAGCGGTGCCGGGGACCCCCACCCCGCACCGTGGGGGAATTACCCCCACAGGTAAGGAGTTAACTCCCCGTGTCTACTATAAATGAATGTGCCCTTAACTGGTGCTCATGAAAAGCTGGTGTGATGATCAAGTGCCAGTGGAAAACCACTGGCTCAAATTAGGCTCTGTGGGAGCGGCCAGACTAAATGGCAGTTGGTATTTTGCGGTTACTGTTGAAAAGAAAATATGCTTTTTGTTCAAATTCTTCTGGAAAAGTTGCTACCAAGTTCTCCAAATCTGCCTCTAAATTTAATGACCGTAGAAACATTATTATTTCCCTCCAGACTGGGAGACCGTGATATTTCAAAACGCACAAAAGGCGTGCATGTGCCAAAACAACCATGGTCTCATTTAACCTATGAACTAAAATGGAAGTACCATTACAGCCCAGGATTTTAGTGTGGTTTTAACAATATTGTGAATGTTCATGGAATCAAAAACAACACTTTCATGTTTCACATACAATGGGCGCGAGCATGCACAGTACAAAAGCCTGAACTTCAAATCAGAATTGTTCCTGGTGTCCTAATACTGAGCTTTCAACCTAGTTAGGGGTTGTCATGAAAAAAATCAGATTGGGGACTCCACTTCACTGATTGAGGTCTAACTCACCACTACCCTTTTTGTAAACTTTGCGTTCCACCCTTTGTGCTCTAAAGAGCCACAAAGTTGCACGCCACCACCATGTATTTTGTAAAAAAAAAAAAAAAAGTGCAGGGTGTCTTCATTTTTCATAAGTGCCCAAATCTTAGACGTCCGAATGCTGGGGTAACACAATACCAAGGATACCTTTTCCTGATTTCACGTCTTGCATCTTTCTTTCACCATCCTAACTTCCTTTCTCTTATGTCACATTGCAGGTTCTTTTTCATTCTTGCTTTGCCAATGTTTGCCTTCCTCTTCTTCCTTCTTTCTCACCTTGCTGCCTTTCCCACTCTTGTTCTTGGTCAAAGTCTGACGATTAAAAATATATCCCCAGTCCTGAAAAAACAGTGCCAGAGCCAATCAACTGCATCCTCCAGCATAAATAAGAACTGCATGCTACTTTTTACCAAACTTCTCAGTAAAGTCAATAAATAAATAACTACAATGTCTCAAAACTGACAGAAGAAATTTTTTCTTAGGTCTGGTTTTTAGGGCTGAGATTTTTAGCTCGGCGTTTTGACCTGCTGCTTAGAGAGTGGGCTTTGGATCTGCCCCATTCAACCATTGGCTTTCTTCCACCAGTATCTTTCCTCCATTGGCTTTTGGTCAACCTTATTGTCTCAACCCAATGGAATGTTCATCTCTCACCTAATGCTGTTGGCTGTTTGGGTGTATCCTTTCAACTCTCCTCCAGTGCTTGCATTGAACTGCATGTGGGGCCAATTTACAATTATAGCACTATCTTCTCCTGCTGACTCTCACCCTTGTATCTTGCTCTAAGGTGCTAACGCAGTCTGTCTTTGTACTTTAAACTGGGATCCATTGGTTATGCCAACGCCAATGCTTGTTTGTATTAGACCCCCCCTTTGAAAACAATGAGAGAACATTGTTTGTAAAGGACTATTGGTGCTCAGTTGAGAAAAATGAAAGCCACAATTTGCACATGTACACAAATGTCAGACAGAATTTAATAATAAAAACTATCTGTTGGATCTGGCTCTTTTTGCAGGGTTATCCCCAAACTGTTTGCCTTCGTCTTCCTATTCTGACCTGCTTATTTTGGCTGTAGGACTCTGGGCACTTTACCACTGCTAACCAGTGCTGAAGTACATATGCTGTTTGTCTAAATTTGATTTGTGATTTTTTTTATCCTTTATTGGCATATTTGATTTACTTGTAAGTCCTTGTACAGTGCACCATGTGTGCTCAGGGCCTGCAAATCAAATGCTACTAGTGGGCCTGCAGCACAGATTGTGCCACCTACATGAGTAGCCTTGCAAACATGTCTCAGGCGTGCCACTGCAGTGTCTGTGTGTGCAGTTTTAAACTGCCATATCGACCTGGCAACTGTACCCACTTGCCAGGACCAAACCTTCCCTTTCAATACATGTAAATCACCCATAAGATAAGCCCAAGGTAACCCCAAGGGCAGGGTGCTCTGTATTTAAAATGTAGGACATGTACTGTTGTGTTTTACATGTCCTAATAGTGAAATAGTGAAATACTGCTAATTTAGTTTTTTGCTATTGCAAGGACTATCTCTCCCATAGGATAACATGGGAATTGTCTTAAAATATACTTTACATGTAATTACCCATTGGGAGCTGATAGAGATTTGGAGTTTGATGTGACGTTGTTTTTTAAACTGCATGTTTGAATTTGCCTCTTTTAGAAAGTGGGCATTTTCTTACTTAACTATTCCGTGCCTCTGCCTGTCTGTAGAATCCACGTCTGGGTTAGTATGACAGTTGGGCTTTTGTGCATTCACTGTAGACAGTCACAAAAAAGGAGCTAAGATGTGCCTTGCATATCCTGATGGGCCATCACCAGGCTGATGGGCCTTCCTGAGCTAGAGTGGTGGGAGGAGTTGTCACTGACACCTAAATTGGGTTGTGCCTGTCCTCACACAAAGCTATAAGTACTGTGTCTGGAGTAAGGTCAGGGAAATGCAGGGTCTTGTGCACTTCTGGACTAAAGGACATTCTGCCAGGAAGAAGGCCAGATGCTGTAGGAGGAACAGACACTCTGCCTGTTGCTTTGTTATGCTGGCCTGCTGCTTGCTGCTTCTGTCCTGGGAGAGAAAGGTCTGGACTTTTCTTTCTGTATCCTCCTTCAAAGGTTCTCTATGGGTTTGTGTGTGCTTTCCTCCTGTTAAGAAGTTTCCATGAAAGACTTCAACTACCAGTGCCTGGGCTCTTCTACTGAGAGTCCTGACTTGCCAAGTGGAGCCAAATCCAGTTCCTTGGCCGTTGGGAGTAGAATATGGTGATCTAAGAAGCAAATCCATGCATCAGTTCCCTGCACCTGTTTTATCAATTAACAGGTGCCCAAGATTGACACATCACCGCTGCCTGCACCGAAGCATGGTTCCCGATCGGCGCATCGCCCATGGCTTCACCACAGGCCCTAGCTTGTTATCGCAGTGTATCAGAAAAATTACCACAGCATGAGTCCTGAACCCCGTGCCACCGATATCCACCGCATCTGCTCCTAGTCTGACACATCCCCTAGTTGTGGCTGTGGTAATGACACAGCACCTCTTTTGTTGCTGCCACATCAATACAGCACACCCGGATGTTCAACACATCGTCCCTGGGCACTGATACTTCATTGACATCACTCCGCAGTAAGGAACCAAGAATGCGTGTCCAAATCGTGATGCATCATCTCCCCTACGAGCAAGTAATCGATGCATCACCTCCCTTGTCAGCAAGGAATCAACGCAACTCCTCCCCTGCCTAGCAGTAAGAATCTGACACATCACCTCCTCTGCCAATAAGGAATCGATGCATAACCTCCTCTGCCAGTACGGAATACTCCTCTGTGTAGTAAGGAACCGAATCATCACTGTGTTTTCTGGTGCTCCACCTCCCCTGCATTGTCTTTGCTTTTGACGCATCCCAGGTCGCCCACATCCATTAATTTCTATGGATTAAGACTTATTGGACCTTTGAAAAGTGATATTTTTACTTGTGTATGTTGAATTTGTGTTGTTTTGGTCTTGTTTTTTTTCAGATAAATATTGACTATTTTTCTAAACTAGTGTGGGCTCATTTTGTAGTGTTTTCACTGTATTACTATGTGTGTATGTACAACTGCTTTACACATTGCCTCTGAGATAAGCCTGACTGCTGGTGCCAAACTACCAAAGGGGTGAGCAGGGGTTATTTTAACTTTGTGACTTCCTCACCCTGACTAGAGTGAGGGTCCCTACTAGGACAGGCTGCATACCAACTGCCAACTAGAGACCCAGGAGCTTATTTACAAGCCCCTTGCACCACCGGTATGTCCTTTGTTCCAATATTAAAAGCGATGCACCAGCGGCACAAGGGGCTTGTAAATAAGCCCCCAATTTTAAAACGATCCATAATTTCAAGGAGATTTCTAGGCTAGCTAAGTGTTTTAGAAAACTGTTCTTATTATTTGTAGTCAGTGCCCCAAGACAATCTAGCCCTGACACAAGCTAGTAGGGATGCATAAACTTTGGATAGAAGAGGTGGCTGCCTCACAGGTCTGTATATGTATGTGACAGCATCTGTACCAGCCTGAGAGACACACTATCAACACTTACCTGCATCCGGGACGCTTACAGATTTAGGAAAGACTGTTGGAGTTAGAAACCAGGAGATGATGGCGGACATAATTTTTATCGGGGCTGAGGGTGCTAATGAAAGCATTGTTCCAGGCTCTCACATTTTCAGTATTCAAGAGAGCACACGACATATCTTGAAAGCTTACACAGTGTTCTCTGATTATGTTTACTGTCTAGGCATTATACAAGGAAAAAACCTAGCCACTTTTTTTGAGCGGCCCCGTGCTTTACGTTCCACGTGGAAACATCTGTTTGCACAGAGATTGAAATTAAAAGTGGTGCAAGGTTTATCAAACCCATTAATTACTGGGCAGGATAAACTCCACACACACCACATCTATTTCAGCAAGTTATACCTGCTAAAATGTAACAGGGGAAAAAGTGTAAGTAATTACTGGGGCCTCTGGATTTTGGTGTGGAAAGCAACATTGCCTGTAGTTATTCCCCAGTATTATCGGAAAAAACAGAATTGATGTTATTTATCGTCTGCTACCAGAAAAACTGATGCAGCGTGGAATTTTATACCCTCCCTTCGTCACAGATCTAATATCACACTAGCTCATTCACTCAATACATTCATTGGTGGGGCCCATAACACCAATACTCACACTTCATTGATCCGTTCTCACGGGAGAGATAAATTGTCCAAACGCTGACATGAAAGGAATATCTTTTCAACTAAAGAACCTAATTCACCTGAACATACATTAAGTACCTTTATTAAACTCAGAACCTCGAGATATTCCCTCCATTTAGTCAATGGATCAGTTAGTTGATATTGGATATTTGGTGACTCAATTCTTTAATCTACATTTAAATCTTATTCTAATTTCTCTTAATAAATCACCCGACACATTTGTTCGTTAGAATAATAATTTCGTTTATCTAATCAATTTCAATTTCAATAAGTCATAAACCAAATCACCGAACATCATATTTACCTAATCTGGCTATTAGACGTCCTCTAAGTCAATCAAGTCGTGGAAAAGTCTTTAATTCATCAAAGTCAGGCAGCAATTCAGTCTTTCAAAGATTCAGGATAACAGCTGTCCAGCAGTGTCACCGTCCTCTCCGTCAGCATAATGTCAGGAAAAAGGAAAAGTTCGCGCTCAGTGAGTAAGATCCTAATTCGCTTTGTCTACCAATTTTTATAATGAAACTAATGTCAAAATGTAACAAAAATCAGTTTTAGGCAGTCCGGATTGGCTGGTTTGGGGTAATTCGGTAAAGTTCTCACATAGTCTGTTAGGTTAAGTCATCACACTTGCTGGTTCCGGTTTTAAAGACAGTCCTTTGTTTCGTGAACTTGGCGATTCTCCCAGTGTGACCTTGATGGGTACATCTTGCCTGGGGTCAGGACGAGGCCACTTGTTGCGGTGTCGCAGGCGCACTTCACCCAAAACCTCGTGAAACGGTAGTAGTCGCGTCGTGTGTCTTTGTCAGCCATCTTTTCTTAGGCCCAAATGGTCAACTTAAGCAAAACAAACACAAAACGTAATTAAAACATTGAAATGGCTAATAAAATGTTAAACCCTCACTAATTCCCCTATGTGTAAGTAATTATCTAGCCCTCCCCTTTAATTATAAAATTATTACGCAAGATAGATCTGGTAAAAGAGGAGGGGGGGTCGCTGTGATATTTAGGGAGCATTTAGCATGCTTTGCGGAACCAATAGTTGCCCACAACGAACATCAGACCTTACCTTTTAGAGTACTCCATGAGGGTCTCACCATCTTAGCTGGAGCAGTAATATACAACCCCCCTGGGCAACAAGCCAAACTTGGCGCTAAATTACTCAACCAACTCCTGCCACTCTGTTTAAAATATAAAAACTACCTAATTGTTGGCGATTTCAATATTCACTATGAGGAAATGGATGCTCTGGGAGCTTCCCAATTGGAATATGATATGGAGATCCTTACCTTAAGTAGTGGGTAGTGGGCCCCACTCACACAGCTGGCCACACACTGGACCTACTTTTTACCAACATTGAATCCACTAACATACGTGAGGTCCAGCCCCTTTCCTATTCCCTTATATCTTTCTCACTCAACCTTCTCTGCAAGTCTCTGAAACCCAAGGCAGTCCCCCAGATCTCTAAACAAGCCTGGAGGTTAGTTAATGAACCTAATTTCGATAATTATTTTCAAGAGGCCAATTTTAAATTCCCGGAGGATTCATCTGTCTGTACTGATGTCACCTTACTAGACGCTGGAATACTGCAAATATTAAACAAACTAGCCCCGATGCGGGAACCTAGGAAAAAAGCGATAACGGAGAAATGGTACACCCCCCATTTAAAAGATCTTAAAAGGGAATGTCATAAACTTGAACATCTTTGGAGACAGTCCAAGGACAGTGTAGCCAGATTAAATTATGTCCTTAATCGGAAACTGTATACCCTTGCCATAAAAAATGCAAAGAAAGATTATTTTACCCAGCGCATTCAAGAAAACAGTAACTCAGCTAAGGAAATGTTCAAAATAGTGAAGGAGCTTAGCAAACCATCTAGCATCTCTCAAACACTCACTCCTTCGGTTGAGGCCTGTGACCGTATTAGCACCTTCTTTGCTTAGAAAATTAAGATAATCTACTCTACTTTCACCCCCCAACATGCTCACAGTAACACAGATAAACCCCCCAATACTGCGATCATAACAGAAGCACCAACAGCCCCGCCAGACTCGGGAACTACACCCCTTTTAACTGGCTTTGAACCACTCTCAGTGGACGAGATCTTAGCAGCCATGAACACAGTCAAATTCGGTTCCCCCTGGACCCCTGCCCCCATTTTGTGTTCACAAAGATTGCGTCCACGCTCTGTCCCTTGATCACACAACTCTTTAATAAATCACTAAGAACTGCCATTTTCCCTGATGCTTAGAAGCATGCTTCGGTGATCCCCCTCTTGAAGAAAGCTGGATCTGACATTCTAAACCTAGAGAACTATAGACCCATCTCCCAGCTTCCCTATCTCTCCAAAGTTCTGGAGAAACTGGTCAATGTACAACTGACAAGGTACCTGGAAACCAACCTCCTCCTGGATCCCTCCCAGACGGGCTTCAGAGCTAACAACAGCACCGCGGCAACGTTGCTGGCAGTGTCGGACAGTGTCAGATCCTCCACCGATCAAGGTGGGGCAGTGGCACTGATACTGCTTGACCTGTCAGCAGCGTTTGACACGGTATCCCACAATTGCCTGTTGGACATACTTCGGAGCAAAGGAGTTCAATCCACTGCATTGAGCTGGCTGCACCCTTTTTTGAGCAACCGCACTCAGGCAGTACATATGGGTCAGTTCCATTCCAGGCCTAACTCCATCGGCTGCGGGGTCCCCAAGGGTGCCTCATTGAGCCCCACTCTTTTCAATGTCTATATGTCATCTCTCGCCGACATTGGAAGGAAGTGGGGCATTGGCATCTGCTCCTATGCGGATGACACGCAGCTGACCAAATTACATGACTGCCTCTCAGAAATGGCCCAGTGGATGCATTCACACTGCCTAAAGTTGAATGCAGGAAAATCTGAGATTCTTCTGTTTGGTGGCGCCAAACGGGTGTGGGATGCCTCGTGGTGGCCGCCCTCATTGGGTCTGGCCCCCACTCCAAAACAACATGCCAGGAACCTGGGGATCATCATGGATGACGCCTTGTCCATGAAGGAGCATGTGCGATCCGTCTGTGGCAAGGGTTTCGCCATCCTAAAACTTCTCGCTAGGTTATTTCCCTGGATACCTCTGGACTGTAGACATTCGGTCACACAGGCCCTATTGGTTAGTCGTTTAGACTATGGCAATGCACTGTTTGTAGGGATGAATGAACATCTGTTCTCTCGCCTACAGGTATTGCAGAATTCGGCGGCTAAACTTATTTGCAACAAAGGCAAGCTAGACTCGGCATCGGAATGTTTGAAGAAACTTCATTGGCCTCCGATGCGCCAGAGGGCTGCCTTTAAATTGCTCAGCCATGTTCATAGGGCTCTGCATAAGACTGGTCCCACTATTCTTCAAGGGAAGATCGAATTTTATGTCCCTACTAGGAACCTACGATCACTTCAATCGGCATTGGTTAGGACTAAACGTATTTATAAAGTTAGAACAGGTGGCCGTTCCTTTTCTTAATTGGCAGCAAAGAGGTGGAATGAGCTTCCTATCGACTTAAGACATACGACCAATTATCTCCTGTTCTGAAAAAAGCTGAAAACCCACCTCTTCCCCAATTTCTAAACTTTTCAGTATCAGTCATCAGTAGTTTCTGCTTGGTATCCCCTGGGATGAGTGTTGCGCTCTACAAAAAACGCAAAATAAAAAATAAAAAATGATAGCAACATTTAAAGCATTTATATTCACCCAACGATGTCATCTGGTGCAACTTACAATTACGTCACAAAAGCAACATATATCATGCAATATTCTAATTTTCTACCATTAGTATGCGTACATATATTAGTATACAGTTAGTTTAGCCATGCAAATGCATATCCGAAGTGTAATTCTTTCATTAATATAATTGGTGAGTTATCACTTCAAACAGATTAATAATATGACAATTAATAGATTATTCAGATTAATATAAACATGCAGAAAATGGGGGGGTATACAACATTTTGTACTACCCGCTCCAGCAATCCCCCTTTGGTGATTATTTCACCACATCATCAAAATTGTGTATCCCTTTTACGGAATTTCAAAGTGATTTCTTTTTTTTTTTTTCATAATTCAGTTTCCCCTGTTTCTTCTCTTTTTGCTTTTTCTGGTTTTTATTCTTTTTACAACAAATACACCCTAATCTTATCATTAATACTAGAAAAATCACACAGGTTAATGGAAATAATATCTCACCTAAAAAGGTACTACCTAAATTTACTAAGACATTTTTAATAGCTGATATCTTCCTTCCAATCTTTTCCAATACACCTTCAACCTCCAGTGGTACAATTTCGTCATGCAATTCTGTAATATTTTTAATATAAATTTTCAAATCTTTACTTTCGTCAGGAATGTAAGTACAACAATGTTGAACATTCACAATTCCACAGACTTCACCCTCTTTTGCCAATAATATATCAAGGGCAAGTCGATTTTGCATTACCATAGCACGCATGGCAACCATTTCAGTGTTTACCAATAAAAATCCTCCAGCGGTGCTTGTTGACAAGCGATCCACTACTGTTGAAAGTCTTCTAATTTTGTTTGCATTCAGAGAAATTCCCACTGCCGGTATCAATGCTCCAAAAATATCACCTTCAATTTCTGGCCAAGATTCTCTCTTACTACGTACTAAATTACTACCTAAGTTTTGTACACCATCTTCTCCTCCATCCATGTGAAAAATCTTTGGAAAAACCAGGCCTACATAACATGTGCCATACCAATGGTCTGGCAAACGATAATATGCCCTGTTCCCACAAATGAAATATAGTGCAGGAAAAACTGGATCTTTTCCACCCTTAAATCCCCATCCACCCATGATTCGGTATGTATCATGGCACTCGCTATTCCCTACAAAATAATTATAATATGCAGTTTGATTCCTTCTAATACACAATTTTCCGTTTTGAGGCCAATCTAAAGCCATAGTTGGACTCGTTTCCCCTTTCAAGTGTTTTTCCATCTCTACATCCCATACTGTTTTCTCCACCTTTCCTTCTGAAGCCTTTCTTTGCATTTTCAGTCTCCTTTCTTCAACCATATTTAAAAATGTATTTTCCTCTTTCTTTAAACTGCAAGTCAAATTGTTTTTAAATATGTGTTCTAATGTTAGTTCTTTAGTCTCTAGGAAAAATTCACCTAACACCTTTGCAGGTTTTACCTTATTTAACTTGTTAATTGACGGTACTTGTGAAAATATAGTATCTACATCTGAAAAATAATATTTAATTTTCCTGTCTGATAAAATAAACTAGCTATTACACTACATGTTGTTCCATAAGTCACTGGAAGGTGGTGATAAGTCACTCCCTCCGATACAGAAGCAGGTTACTGCATACAGACATAGCAGTCCCTTACATCCATTGTTTTTACATATTCATACAACAATTTCGAAAACACATTATTAGAAAAATTAGTTATAGACCTGTCTTTATGTAAATAGTTTTTATCTATTCTAGTCGGAACTACTTTTTGAATCTTCCCTATATTAGTTATGTTTTCACTATGTCCTTCTAGTGTAGCTATAGTAACTTTAAATGATATCAGGAGAGCAAGTGCACTCCATAGAAGCATTAATAATCCTGTACAACAACAACACATTTTACACCATCTCTTCAAAAATTTACATCTACCTTTTCTACTATCTATGTTTGCCATCTTTGCTAAAATGGACTGTGTCTTTTGACTTAGCCTCTTCTACTTCACAACTAGTTTTCTAACCCAAGGCTCTAAGCACCTACTTGGTTCTACCAGTTTTTGTCTTTTTCGGTATTTTATTGTGTTTCTATCAGTTGTTTTCTTGTCTCATTCAGTTTGGCATTTCATCATTCTTCACTTTTCCTTCGTGATCGGTATACAGAATGTCCTGAACATCTGCTTCTTCTCCAATATCGGACAAGATAACTCTCAGGATTTCCGATTCTTCGTCTTCCCCAACCACTTCTGGTACAACCACCTCTGGATTTCCTTGGCTATCTGCCTCTTCTTTTACTTCAGGCAGGGTCACATACGTCCATTCTGGTGATTTATACTTCTGATTAGGTTTTCTGGTTCTCTCTTTAATTTCAGTGGTTTCTTCATCTTTTGATTTCACCTGACTTGTCACTTCATTCACTTGTTCAGCTCTTGGTGAAGTTACTCGTGTCAGTCGGTATCTCAACCTTTTTTCATTTATTCGGCCAAACATCATCTTTTGCTGCTCTTTTCAATCTACTTCCTTTATTATTCTTTTCAGTTCTCCAAGCTCTCTTTCTTAGAACACAACCTTCATGTATTTCATCTTCGCTTTCTTTTGACTCTGTTTCAACTTGCTTTTTACTCGCAATAGTTTATTTTTCAACCACTTCTTTAGTTTTCCCTACTCCTGTCCCTCCTCGAATCTCCGTCACGCAATCTTCCTGCTGACTACTTGTCCCTGTTTCTAACTGGATGTTGGAGTTCCCTACACCTCCTTGTGCGTCTTCCGCAATAATCTTTCCCTCTCTCTCTGTATCTGGCACCTGTCCATCTCAACGTTTTGTTTCAGGTGGAATTTCTCTCAATCTTTCATCTGACACTTCCTTCTCATGAATCTCTTTTATTGTCTCTTCACTGTCTTTTTCTTTGGTTTTCTCTCGTTTTTCCTTTGAACACTTCGCTCCTTGTTCAGTCTCTGAGTCTGAACTGGTATCAGAAATCTGTAACCTTCTTCTCAAGGAAATACGTCTTGGAACATATGTTAGACTTTGTTCTGCTTCCCCCCTTTCAGGGTTTTCTTTTGTTTTTGGCTCTTCGTCATCTGACTCAGTACTGGATTCTGATTCATCAAAATACTCCTTCTCCTTGCCGTCTACTGAATTTGGAATTCTCAATGTATGGCTTGCATGGATACAGTTTTTCAATCCAGCACACTTTACAGCTGTTGTTGTGGTCAAGATGACTTGTCTTGGTTTTCCCCACCTTGGGACCAAACAGTTTCTTCTTCTGTGTACTTTTATTCTCACCCAGTCCCCTGGGCTTAGATCATGGGCTGGCTTCTTTTCAAGGGTGGTGGCATCCGCTCCAACCTGATGAAACACAGAATGAACTGCGTCAGCCAGGCTTTTACACTATTCCAACACCATATCATCAGTTATAGTCATCAGCTTGTTGACTGGTATAAACACGTGCCGCATGGCTTGTCCCATGATGATTTCATAGGGGTTTAACCCTATAGTTCTATCTGGAATTGATCTAATAGTCATGAGTACCAGAGGCAAGACATCAGGCCATTCCATACCTGTGGCCAAACACATTTTCCCTATCCTGTTTTTGATAGTACCATTCATCTGTTCCACCACATCAGAAGCCTCTGGTTGGTAGGCACAATGTCGTTTTCGTTGTAGATTTAATGCTTCACAAATCAGTTTTATGATCTAATTATGTCCTCCTCAGTCTGATTCAATTGTTACTGGGAACCCAAATCTAGGGATGAATTCCCTCAAAAGTAATTTTGCCACTGTCATCCCATTTATTCTTCTTGTTAGGAATGCCTCTACCCATCTGGAAAACAGACAGACCATAACCAAAACATACCTCAGTCTGTTACAGGGAGGCATCTCAATGAAATCCACTTGCATTCTGGTAAAAGACCTTCCTTCTCGACCTATTATTCCTAGACTCACTACTGTCTTTCTTCCTGGATTGTATTGCTGACATATTAGGCATCTCTGACATAGACTTTCTGCTACAAGTCTAAATTTTGCATTATACCAGGTTCGTTTAAATGACCTGACCATAGCATCTCTCCCTATGTGTCCCTGACCATGATACATCCGTGCCATGGCAGACATCATGCTATCAGGCATAACTGGTCTTCCATCCCGATAGACCCACACCTGATCTTTCTCTCTGGGTGCACATCCGGCTTTTACCCACTGCTTCCTTTCCTCTTCTCCTGTCTCTTCCTGCAATTGTCTTACTTCTTCCCATGTTCCCACAGTGTTAGTAAACATCAAAGAGCAAGAAATCACCTCTCTTTCCTTAGCCCGATTAATGGAATTCTGATTTTGTGCACAGTATGTGCCATGTCATTCGCGTATTTGTTGCCAGTGGCGATATAATCACCACTTTGACTATGGGCGGCACACTTCACAACAGCCAATTGCCTAGGCAACTGTATCGCCTCAAGCCATTTTCCAACCACTTCAGCATTCTTAATGGGGGTTCCACTTGATGTCAAAAAGCCTCTCTGCAGCCATATTTGACCGAAGTCATGTACGACTCCGAATCCATACTGGCTGTCAGTCATCACAGTCACTCTCACACTCTTTCCAATCTTACAGGCTCTAGTCAAAGCGACTAGTTCAGCTACTTGTGCCGATTTTACTCCTTTCAGATATGATGCTTCCATCACTGCTGCAACCGTACATACCGCATAGGCTGCACTTAATACTCCATCATCTGTTCTCAAACAAGACCCATCCACAAACAGAACAAAATCACTTTCTGGTAAGGGTACATCATTTCTGTCAGGTCGAGGTTTTGTACAGAAATCAAGTACATCCAGACAGTCATGATCTGCTTCATCTCTGACTTCCACATTCTCAGCACCAGGCAGTAATGTTGAAGGATTCACATTCAAACATCTCACAAGACTTACATTCGTGGCACCTAATATAACCATCTCATACTTAGTCAGCCGACTATGGGGCATATTAACAAGCCAGGCGATAAAATGATCGCCGCTTGAAGCCCATGTTAGATCTGAAGGACATCTAACATGAGCTTCAATTGGAATTCCATAGAGCATATTATCAAGCCCATTATCGCCGTTTTAGCGGCAGTTTTCTGCCGCTAAAGCGGCGATAATTTTATCGCCTGGCTTGTTAATATGCCCCTATGTGTCATATACTGAGTGCGACTCCTTGTTTAAAGGATTGCCACATCATGAGGTACGAACACTTTCACAGGATATCCCATCACAATTCCCTAACTCTGTTCCACACTTCGGCATGTAGCAGCTACTGCTTTCAAACACCCAGGTAAGGCTACAGCTACTGGGTCCAACATTGATGAAAAATATGCAATTGGTCTCCTCAGTTTTCCATGCATCTGTATTAGCACAGAGAGCGCACATCCATTTCTCTCACTGCAATACAACTCAAACTCCTTTTCATAGTCAGGCATACCTAATGCAGGTTCTTCACACAACCCATCTCTCAATCTTTTGAATGCTGCCAATTCTTCTTTGGTCAAATCAATGGGATCTTTCACATCACTTCTTGTCAGTCGTACCAAAGGTACGAAAAATGAAAATGAACGAAAAATTGCTAATCCATTGACGACAATATCCAACCATTCCCAAAAACATTCTCACCTCTCCTTGGGTCATGGGTGCACTCATTATTTTTATGATCCTGATTCTATCTATTGTTATTTTTCTCAGGCCTTTTTCAATGTGATGTCCTAAATATTGTACTTCTTTCTTGCAAAATTGTAATTTTGATGGTGACACTTTAAGTCCTCCATCCGCCAAATGATTCAGCAAGGCTATTGTGTCAAGTTCACAAGCCTCACGGGTTTTTGACGCCACCAGAAGGTCATCGATGTACTGGACTAATACTGAATTTTCGGACATTTCTAGACTTTCCAAAGGCTTCTTCAATAGCTGATTAAATATCGAGGGGCTTTCTGTATACCCCTGTGGAATTCGTCAAAAAGCCAAAATACGCTCGCCGAAACGAAAATTTGCTGACTGTCATGGTGCAATGGGATGGAAAAGAAAGCATGGCATAGATCAATTACTGTATACCATTCTGCGTCATGGGGGATCTGATATAAAATCACAGATGGATTTGGTACAATAGGACAACATGATACAACAATTTTGTTTATCTTTCTCAGATCTTGTACTATCCTGAACTTCCCACTAGGCTTTTTCAGTCCCATTATTGGTGAATTACATGGACTACTCATTATTTCTCTCAAAATACCTTGTTTTATAATTTTTTCAATCACAGGAGTCACTCCTTCAATTATTTCAGGTGTCAATTTATATTGAGGGACATTTGATTAACTTACTCCTTCTTTTACTGTTATTTTGACTGGATCTACATTTCTCATTAATCCCACGTCTTTTCCTGTGAAATCCCAAACTTCTGCCTTAACAGATTGTTTTAATTCTTTAGGTAATTCTCCCTTCGGCACCGTCAATAACTTTCTTCTGAATCACTCTCATCGCGTTGCAGCCAATACCGTGAAGCAGCGCTAGCGTGTGGCGGTTTATTTACCTGTTCTCCGTTGTAGAATCCCGTTTCACTACTATACCTCTGGGAATTTTTACTCTGTGGAAAAGGCGGCTTTGGCACCAGATTCTGTTGGGTAACAACCTGCTGCTGTCGCTGCGGTTGACCACTCACCTCATTCTGCACCTGTGGATTCAATGATGCATTTTCATTGTTAGTACTTGGGGGAAATTTACACTCGGATTTCCAATGCCCTATTCTTCCGCAATTATGACACGGGAATTTCTTCTTAGCTTCCGCTATAGTTCCTTTACCTTTCCCAGGACTAAATCTTTGTCTTGATCCTGTATTATTCGCTTGTTCTGCTAATTGTGTTTCCTGTCTCTCTGCTACCTTCACTTGTGCCCACATAGCCTTTTCTTTCAATTTTCGCTGTTTAGCTTCAATTTCATCACTGAAATATTTAGCATGTCTCAATACTTTGTCTATTTTCTTATTCTGCCAGTCTACAGTATGCTGTTTTATCATCTCACTAATTTCTGGACGAAGACCATATACGAACCTGTATACAAAATGACTTAGATCCTTTTCACTCAGATTTTCATCTCCACTAAACTGTTTAAAGGCCAAGATCAACCTCTCATAATATGCATGTACTGACTCTTTGCTTTCCTGACGCGTTCTGTCAATTTTTACCCACTCTGTCTCCTTAGGTGGAACCTTATTCTTCAGAAAGGCAATAACCTGTTCGTATTTCTTCATTACTTCGGGGTCTGTAGCCCCTGTTCTTGGATCTCTTGGGTATTCTTGTGTTGGGAAATCTATCATTATTTTACACTCTGTCCATAGGTCTGCTGGTACTATTATGTCAAACAGACTGTTTAGATCAATCCATAATACTTTAGACAATTTCACAAATCTGTCTACCTGTCTATACCACTCGACGGGTTCTCACGTAGTCGAGGGAAGTCATTTGTGAATGACAAAATATCTTGCCTAGTCCATGGGACATGTACATATCCTCCTCCTGGAGTTTCTCTCATAGGGCATTCTGTTACTATCTTCTCTTTTTTTCTAACAGGGAAAGCTGAAAAGGTTTTATCTGAAGCATCATCTCGTTTTTGATCCCATCTACTTTTCCATTTGTCCACATCTTCCCATTTTCTCAACAAAATAATTATTTCCTTAATCTGACTCATTCGTCCTGTGGTATTCATATTTTCAATGTCCTTTTCAGTGATATCTATTCAATATGGTTTCTGTAGGGCTTTTATCTTTTCAATATCTATACCCATTTCATTTGCCACTTCTTCTAATCTTTCATGGAGACTTTTTGCTCTCCAGGTTATGCTTTTACACAGAAATAACAACTCCTCATCCTGATAGGTTTTTAACTTCTCTATAGGGATAGTTCCTACTATTAACTCTTCCAGTACCATTCGTAGTTTGGACACATCTATTGACTGAGATTCTTTGTCTTTCTTCTGCAAGCTTCTCAACCATTCACTTAATTCCTCTGTAGATGGTCCTACTGACTTCTCTACATTACCGTGTCCAGAATCCTTTTGTGTTTCTAATATTGACTCCACTGGTGTTATACGTCTTTCTGCACAATTCTGGCCTACAAACGGATTATTTGAAACATTTGGTTCAATCATACTTATTGTCTGTCTCCATGGATTTCTAAGGTTGTCTTTGCCAGTTCCGCTGAATTTTCACCATTTATTCTACTTCCGGGCTTCCTTTCTACCTCTCTAATGGAATTGTTTTTCACAAATCTTGGAACTTTGGTTCCTATTTTATGATTCGTAAAGTTTCTTTCATTGGGGTACTAGGTGTTAATATTTCTGGTTCTTGCCGATATGGGGGTGGATTTTTATAGAACATGTCATCAAGAACATCATCCTCCGATTCATTCACTCCATACCCTCTCGATTCCACATTATGTCTCTTTTCTGCGCATTTTCTTCCTTCATTTTCTCCTGCAGTTCTTACGGGAAACAAACCTTCAGTCATACTCGCATTCCGCCACCTTCTCATGTCCGTATGACCTACCAAACATGTACCTATACCTTCTGCCACTTCTCTGTCTTTCTCGGTCATGCATCTCATCTTCCCATTCTGTCAATGCTTCAAATTGTGTCGGTCTAGGTCTTGGTTCTAAATTCATAATTTTCTCTCTTAAATTTCTCAAAACTGCCAAATTAAATGAACCATGTTCTGGAAAAGCCAAAACTCCGTCATTCTCAGTATACTTGACCCAATTGTCTAACCAAATACAGGTGTGATATCCATATTTCGCAACCATAAAGGATGCGGGGGTTTTTGGTGGAGGAAGTAATTGTCCTTCCCTAGTTACAATCGGTTTGTCCTTCTTAACCCATTTTTTAATTCTACCAAACCAGGACTTCTCCTTTTCGGGGGGGTTGTAATACATATTTTCTGCCTTTTCGTGTATCTCTAGTTTCTCCTCTTGACCGTACCGCTTTTCGGTCCAATTGTAGCGTGACTCACACTAACGCACCAATCCGGAACGTCTACGTCACTCTGTAATTTTCCAATCCCAGCGCGACTCACACTAACGCACCAATCCGGAGTGTCTACGTCACCCTGTGATTCTCCACTCCTAGCGCGGCGTACACTAACGCACCAATCCGGAGCGTTCTACGTTTCTGACTGACTGGCCAATCCCAGCGCGGTCGTTCTGACGTCAGCAGCAGCTGTCGCAGCTCCTGCTCCTGTCTACCCCTCCTTTACAAAATTCACTCGGTAAGTTTTGTTTCAAATTTACAATTCTGTTAGTAACAACACAAAAACACCACCATTGTCTGCTTCTCTAACCAAGGAATAGCAATAGACCTTTCTCACGAGAATTCCGTCTTTTCCGAGAGCAGCGATTAACTCTGCCCTCCTACGGAATCGTTACTTCAGTTGATAAAGTAGCACATCCCTCTACCTTACCCTTCTAACACGCATTAGCTAACCGTTTCTCCAGATTTAAGACACTTGGTTGGAGACCCAATGCACCTGAGAAATAAAACTAGAGTTTCACAATTAATCCGAATGCCTTCACATTCACGCACTTTCACATGAGAAAATGTAGTACATTCACACAGAATCCTGTCTTTCCCGAGAACAGCGAACAGTCTGTCCTACTACAGAATTATGACATACGTTGATAAAGTAGCACTTCCCTCTACTTTATCCTTCTAACAAGCTTAGGGAGCACCTATTACCTTTCTAGTGATAAGCGTTATCGGAGTGCCATTTGGACTCCTGGTACCTAAGACCAAACTTCACAGGTGACCTTCGCTACCATACACTTCTTTCATACAGGAGTTATTTCTAATGGCAACGATGTCACCGGATCGAACCCAGACAATGCATTGTGCAACTTCAATCGTTACACGTTTTTCCCTGTGTACCTACAGGGCAACAACAATTCCGTCTTTCCCGACAGCAGCGCTTACCTCTGCTCTACTACGGAACCGTTGCAAACTTCCGACTTCCTACATCCCAGAAGCCGTGCAAACAAGATAGAATTCGACGCGACTCAACATAGAGTGTTAATACAAAAACCAATATCAATCAATAATCAATAAGCAATAAGCAATTTACAAGATATAATCACCAAACCAAAACAATAACAACCATCATTCCGCTACCAGAAAAACTGATGCAGCATGGAATTTTATACCCTCCCTTCGTCACAGATCAAATATCACACTAGCTCATTCACTCAATACTTTCATTGGTGGGGCCCATAACACCAATACTCACACATCATTGATCCGTTCTCACGGGAGAGATAAATTGTCCAAACGCTGACATGAAAGGAATATCTTTTCAACTAAGGAAGATCATTTTTCACCTGAACATACATTAAGTACCTCTATTAAACTCAGAACCTCGAGATATTCCCTCCATTTAGTCGATGGATCAGTTAGTTGATATTGGATATTTGGTAACTCAATTCTTTAATCTACATTTAAATCCTATTCTAATTTCCTTTAATTAATCACCCGACACATTTGTTCGTTAGAATAATAATTTTGTTTATCTAATCAATTTCAATTTCAATAAGTCATAAACCAAATCACCGAATATCAAATTTACCTAATCTGGCTATTAGACGTCCTCTAAGTCAATCAAGTCGTGGAAAAGTCTTTAATTCATCAAAGTCAGGCAGCAATTCAGTCTTTCAAAGATTCAGGATAACAGCTGTCCAGCAGTGTCACCGTCCTCTCCGTCAGCATAATGTCAGGAAAAAGGAAAAGTTTGCGCTCAGTGAGTAAGATCCTAATTCGCTTTGTCTACCAATTTTTATAATGAAACTAACGTCAAAATGTAACAAAAATCAGTTTTAGGCAGTCCTGGTTGGCTGGTTTGGGGTCATTCAGTAAAGTTCTCACATAGTCTGTTAGGTTAAGTCATCACACTTGCTGGTTCCGGTTTTAAAGACAGTCCTTTGTTTCGTGAACTTGGCGATTCTCCCAGTGTGACCTTGATGGGTACATCTTGCCTGGGGTCAGGATGAGGCCACTTGTTGCTGTCGGTGGCGCAGGCGCACTTCACCCAAAACCTCGTGAAACGGTAGTAGTCGCGTCGTGTGTCTCTGTCAGCCATCTTTTCTTAGGCCCAAATGGTCAACTTAAGCAAAACAAACACAAAACGTAATTAAAACATTGAAATGGCTAATAAAATGTTAAACCCTCACTAATTCCCCTATGTGTAAGTAATTATCTAGCATGATAGCAACATTTAAAGCATTTATATTCACCCAACGATGTCATCTGGTGCAATTTACAATTACGTCACAAAAGCAACATATATCATGCAATATTCTAATTTTCTACCATTAGTATGCGTACATATATTAGTATACAGTTAGTTTAGCCATGCAAATGCAAATCCCACGTGTAATTATTTCATTAATATAATTGGTGAGTTATCACTTCAAACAGATTAATAATATTACAATTAATAGATTATTCGGATTAATATAAACATGCAGAAAATGGGGGGGTATACAAAATGTTGTACTACCTGCTCCAGCAATCGCACCCAGTAAATTCTGAGGGGGGCATTGGATTTTACTTGATGCAGTAAATATTTCAAAATTCTAGGGGGGCGCTCCTAATGAATCCTCTGAAAGGTGCAAGGGGCATATTATGAAGGACATTATCGCCGCTTTAGCGGCACTTTTTGCCGCTAAAGCGGCGAATATTCTTATCGCCCAATTAACAAGGCGGCGCTAACATGCATCAGCGCATGTTAGCAGCCGATTTCGTAACGAATCTCATGACAGCGATAAATATCGCTAATGAGATGCAAAGTAGGCGTTCCCTCCTAAGACAACATGTAAAATGCTTGCAAAACCAACATCTCTGTATCAACAGCGCTGCCCCTGAACAGCGAAGCGATAACAAAACGCGCGCTAAGCCCCCATCATCGCATGATTCCAACGCCAGAAAAAAACCTGACTTACCATTAATGCCCATGGGAGGTGGATTGTAAGGCAGAGTCCACACTCCCCTATTACCAAGCTTGGCATTAGCGCTGTGAAATCATCGCAGGATTTCACACACTAATGTTCATTATCGCAGTCTATCGCAGGATTTCACATCGCCTGTCAGCTAAGCGTTGCTAATACGCCACTGACACGGCGATGAAATCCAGCAATAGCCGCCGATAATTCAAATCGCTCTAAGCGCGATTAGCGATAATTATCGCTTGTCCTCGTTAATATGCCCCCAAGTGTCTTGCTTTGGGGAAACTTGCTTCACTTAGCGGGCCATGTTTAGTACTTGCCAGTGGCTCCGCATGCTCTCTGAGCCATACACATGCAATTGCAAACAGATATTTTGGAGAAAAACTTCAAAAGTACCCTGTCTTAATTACAAACATGTCAGAGGTTTCCATTTACTAACGAATACCGCAGATTTACATGACTCGCCCAAAGGACTTGTAGATAAAATGTTACTTCCTGACACCTTTCAGGTACTCTTGCTTACTTTGACCATTATATGACTAGTGATTATTAGTGCTATTTAAGCAAAGGTTGTAGGAAGTGTTCTTGTAATCTCTGAGCAATGATCCCCTAGTCAGTTTTGTGGCATGGGCTGCCTACTTGCAGGGTAAACATTCACTGCACATCTTTCTTAATCCTGGACACAGTGGTTTGATGCACAAACTTTGGTGCAAGGGATGACCAGGGTCTGTGAGCTGTGCATATTGCCCGCTGTTTACTGTCATGGGCTGTGTATTGTGGGTTTGGAGATTTGGCTCAGGGCTTGAACAAAGAAGACACTAAGGGGCATATTCACAAGAAAATGTTGGAATGCGGAGATGCGACAAATTTGGCAGCGCCAGGCTCCAACATTTTCATAACGCAGGGATGCGCAGTATTCACAAGAATACGGCCACCCCTGTGTTTTCCCCTTGCATTGGCACTAAAATTAGATGCCTAGCGCCAATGCAGGCACCTTTGCACCATAGAGCAAGGGTGCCTGCGGTGCTGTAAATGATTGTTTATGTGCAGGAAGGTGCCCATTTCTGAACAAAAACAATCACCAATGGTGATTTGTTACTTCTATGTGTGCTGCAGAATACAGCAGCACACATAGAAGTAGCAAATTTTCATTAATTAATGATTGTTTATGTGCAGAAAGGGAAACCTTCCTGCACAAAAACAATCATTAATGGCATTTTTCTCCTTCTATGTTTGCTGCAGAATGCAGCACACAAAGAAAAAGCAAAAATGAGAAGAAAAAAAAGTATTTCTCCTCGTTGCGCCATTCTAATGCCTGTTATTGCAAGGAGTTAGTATTTGGCGCTGCCTCATATTTACACCTCCTTCTAAATCTGGGGCAGAGTCAAAACAGTGGGTTTTGTGGTGGAACGCCATAGCAGCACTCATTGCACACCCCTTTCACGCTAAGTAATGTTTGTAAAGGAGCCTTATTTACAAGGCGTGTTAAGCCACAAAAAGTGGCTTAACGCCGCTTTGTAAATATGGAGAAAGGCATATCGCCACCAGAATGTTGCTAAAAGTGACTTTCTGTTGGTGATATTTCCTTGCAAATATGCCCCTAAGTGCCCAAGCCTACTGCACACTGGCTAAGGCTATGTACAGTGGGTTCAGAGGCATGAGGACTGTGGGGGGGCCATGGCATTGGATCATACTGTGTACCCTGTTCCCAATGAACACAGACTTTGGCCATATGCTTTGGTTCAGGGGCCAAAGGAATGACCGAAAACCAATATATGCACCCAGAGCCTACTTTGCATAGTAAAAAGGTTGTGCATTAGGATCTTAAAGACTGGGGACAGGGCATAGATGAGCATCACCCCCTGTATATGCTGTAGTTTAAAGGGCTTGACAATTGGACACATGGCTGGGCCATAGACCATGTTTACGCCAAGCTTTGCAACCAGTGTGCAAGGTAGATCCCTTCAGGCTGTGAGTGTAGAGTTTCACTTTCAGACAGGCCTTGTTCTGAAGTTCAAAACAAATTCAGGCAAGTACCTACTTTACCCTCTGAGATCATGGTCCCTGACCTTTGCACTACTATTCCCAAATACTAGTGTACATGAGGTACAGCCGGGCTCACTGAGCCTTGGGTTGAGGCACTGCCCTTCGGTTAGCCCCTGCAAGCCAACAACAAGTTCTCACTGGACTTCATTCTAAAGGTCTGAAGTTGCAAACTTTGAGTTTAACACCCTCTCCCACAGGGTGTGATGGCCATATCTATGTGTAATTTTCAAAAGGCTATGCGCCCAGCCAACCGAATGGTGTTATTGTTCCTTCTCTCTCTGCTTCCTTCTCTATTCCAAGGAACTTAATTTTACAAAAATACTAAAATGGAGGGCAAGGTCTGACCAAGAGGCATGCCTGTACTCCACCTTTCCTTCTAGTGACAACAAGGAAAATTTCCTTTTTCTTTAGATGAGGCCACATTAGTGTTTTTTATAGTTTAAAATATTAAATACAAGAATATGGAGGCCACACGTAGGTGACCACATATTTGCTATTGGCGGCAGATTCTTGTAATGAAAAAATAAAGAAGGAAATTAACTACCGTACCAGCCTGCCAAAGCCAGATCTGGTTACTTTGCATCTCTTGCTCTATCTTCACATCGCAAGCCAAGCACAACATCTGCAGCTTTCCCCAAGGCTCATCCATCAGCCAAACACTCTTGAACGTCTACATGACACCACTTGCAGACATCCTCAGATTGCACAACATCATCATCTTCAACATCGACGACACACAGCTCGTCCTATTGCTCTCTGGTGATTCCACCTCAGCAAAGCCTAACTTTCACAAATGTGTGAAGGAAGTCTCAGAATGGATGAAGGACAACTGCCTAAAACTCAACATGCACAGGAAGAAAGTTCTCATCTTTGGAAACCACTCCACCCTCTGGAACGACTCCTGATGGCCATCGGAACTCGGACCCACACACACGCCGAAAGACCACACCTGCAACCTCAGCATCATCCTAGACAGAAAACTCGACATGAAACTTTGTCAGTACTGTCTCCTCAGCATGCTTCCACATACTCTGCATGCCCCACAAAATCTGCAAGCGACTCCCCATCACCACCAGAAAGATGGAAACGCATGCCCTCCTCCCCAACCGACTGGACAACGGCAATGCCCTCTATGCAGGCACCACCACCAAACTCATGCAAAGACTGCAGATGATCCAGAGTGCAGCGGCCAGACTGATCCGACTGATTCTCATCCCTGCCCAAGGTAACCCATATCACCCAGCACCTGAAAGACCTCCACTGGCTCCCGGTCCCACAGAGATGCCATTTCAAGCTCCTGACTCACGCCTACAAAGCTCTTTATGACCGAGGACCCGCCAACTTGAACTACTGTCTGCACTTCCACCATCCCCCCAGGAGCCTCCGCTCTGTACACCTTGCACAGATCTCTCACATATGCTGATGCCGCGCCGGAGGATGCTCCTCCCTTCTCACCACCAAACCCTGTAACATCCTTCCCCTCCACCTCCACACCTCGCCCTTGCTGATCAACTCCAAGAAGGGGCTCAATACCTGGCTCTTTGAATGAGACCTACATCAAGCGCCCGGATACCCTCCTGGGTGACAATCCGTGCTCTACAAATAATGTTTGATTGATTGATTTACAATGCTTGTTTATTTGTACCTTCCGAACAATGTCCCTTTGTGACACAGTACAAACATATGAATGAGTTTTTCATTTTGATTTATTCTCAAACATGTGTGTGCACTTCTAAAATGGTATTCGTAAAAACGTACCCATTCTTAATAAACAATTTTTGGATGTGCGTGTGTTTTCTTTAATGGGTAACAATTTGTGCTTAATTATTACTTCTTCATCTTCAACTCACATGTGTTTTCATGAAATAAACATTGATATGCGCTAGCAAAACAGTTCTCAAATATTCATGTCTGTTCCTAAAGGAGTGCTAATGTGAACATTGTCGTATTATTGATTCACTGTAATTAATAAAACTTTTAAGAAATAAAGCTGGGCAGGCCAAGACATTCAGAGGTAGGCGTGTCAGAGGTAAATCCTCAGTATGGCTTTAGCCCTCAGAGACAAAGCTTCAACCCGTTGGAAGACTCATCATGTCTGCTAGATATATATTTTTTATTGTTCTACATTTAATAAAAAATCTAAGCCTTCTGTAAATGAATTTTTTTTTGCATTTTATGTTTTATTCATCTAATTTTTCCAGTGCTTTAAAAGGGAAAAAAGAGCAGGTACTCACCAAATTGATATGTGGCCTAGGGGGTAGGGCGAGGAAGTGGGTTTAGGGGTGGGGCTACTGGGAAACATTTACTGGGATCAATATTTTCTTTGTGTGAGTGATAACAGATCCAGTTCTTCAATCTGTTACGTAATCTGGGTGCCCTTGCAGCTATAAAATGATACTTTTAATATTCTCTTTCAAATGTAGAGCCTAGCAAACCTTGGCAAGATGACCAACATGTCCTAAATCTGCTCTGCACCAGGACCCAAGATCCAATAGGTCTGCTACTGATCAGACTGCAGTCCTCTGTATCATCAACTTTCCCGCACAATGTTGACCCCCCCCGGTATCGCCTGGGCTGGCTGGCCAGGCAGGGAGTAGTTGACTACTCAACGCACAGCGACATCTCACCTTCTGTCCTCTTCCCCTGGAGGCACTTTGCGTCATCAGTGGGGCATTTGCACCAGAGCTGACAGCCTGGTGCTGGAGATGGGATGGAGGGGAAGAGGAAGAGTGCACTCATTGGGCCACCATGATCTCACACTTAATGGCCACACTGCACAGGAGCCGCCGGTGGTGTATCGAGCCACCTCTCCAGCGGATGTAAAGCTGGGCAGGATCCTCAAGGCCATAGCTGATCCGACAGGACCTGCGGAACCGGGTGGACATGGTGGTGCTAGAGTGCGGCTGCTCTGGGAGGATGACAGATAGCTATCAGGTTGTGTCATTCCAACGGAGCGCACCTTATCTGAAATCCGGTCAACTGTGTTGGAACTCGAGGGCCAGGTCCGGTCCCTTGCTGCTAAGATCTAGGAGCTAGAGAATAGGGCAGAGTACTCTGAGGGGTGTTTTCACCACAACAGTCTTCAAATCGTCAGATTCCATAAGGGGGTGAAGGGTCCGGACCCACTGGCCTTCTTTGAGGTATGGTTGGTGCAAGCTGTCACTCCCGAGTAGCAGTAGGCTCAATGCATCGTGGAGCATGCCTTACCACCAAGCACCTCCCGCCCCCGCCCCGGCTGGTGGTGGTCTGGGTCATGAACTTCAGAAACAAGGAGGTCACCCCCCCCCCCGCTCCCCCCTGGCTGGTGGTGGTCTTGGTCATGAACTTCAGAAACAAGGCGGTCACACCCTGGCCACTACTGCATGACTACTCAAGGATCTTCCTTTTTTCTGATTACACATTGGCAGTACAGCACAGCAGAGCATCCTTTCTGGGAGTCAAAAAAAGACTGCAACAGGTGGGACTCGCCTACTCACTGCTGTTTCTGGCTAAACTAAATGTACTGGTGAACCAGACTAGTTATTTCTTTTGAGAGCCCGCAGCCACCTAGGACTGGGTTGCAGCGCTGCTATTAGTCTTCGACCCTGATTACCCCAAAGCGATGCACTAGGCCAGCTCGGCATGGCCAGCATAACAGACATTGAGACTGTGGAGAAGAAGGTGCCCCTTTAGTCTTGCCCATTGTCACTCCACAGACACGCTTTTTTGTTTGAGGATTAAGGCATGGTTGTGTGTGACTGTACCTATGGCTGAGATGGGGGCTCCTAAGGCTTCCCCCACCATTGTCCTGCTCGCACCCATCCTCACTCCTGTCCTCCACAGAGCCACAATGGGTCACTGCACTATGCCTGAGGCTTATCCATGTGCTATGTGCCAGATAGCTGGTTGGTGCCAGATCAGACTTCACAAGTCACCCCCCGGACATTCTCCCTGGTTGGAGCCTCAAGTGTGGCCTCATATCCCGGAGTTCCCAGTCAATGGGTCTTTTTGTTTTGTGTTTGGGCAGTTCCTGTTTCTTCGCCTTCCCTGTGAGGGGCGTTGAGGGTTCTGTTACACCAGTTATACAGGTCATGCAGCGCGATACGCACCGACCCTGGCCCTAATCTGCCCGCATCACTACTATGAGGTTTGGAGCCCCCCCTGTGTTTCCCCTCCTGGCTCCTCATGCCTCCTTCCCCGCTTAAGTTCCTGGATAACTTTAGTTATGGCTAACCTTCAGATAATCACATGGAATGTCTGTGGCATGGCCAGCATGCAAGCATCATGGTATACAGCAATCAATACATTAGGCGGCACAATGCCATTGTCGCATTCCTTCATGAAACATACATAGTGGGTGGGGAGGATGCCCGATTACAGAAACGCTGGCAGGGACAATGCTATTTCATCACTTACTCGGGGCTTGCTCGTGGTGCCCTTATATGGGTCTGATCGGCTGTCCCCTTCCACTGCCTAAACATCAAAATAGACCCTGAAGGGCATTAACTCCTGATGTAGGGGAAACTTGACGGTCAACCCCTTTTGTTAGGCAGCATCTACGCACCAAACACAGCCCAACAGGAATTCTTGGCCCACCTCGCAGTTATTCTAACTTGTTGGGCACACATTCCATGGAGCATTGGAGGAGACTTTAACAGTAGTATTCTCTTTCCTGACCTAGACAGCTCATACGCCTCGTTGTCCATCTCTCCAGTGATTGCAGCTGCAACGGGTCTCACTCAATGGCTCACACACTGGTCCCTGCTGGACAGCTGGTGAACCCTATATCCCATTACAAAACATGACTCTTACTACTTACTCCCGCATGATCTGCATGTGTGCCTTGACCGGATACTATGCCACCCGACCATCCATTCCCAAGTCACTCATGCGGGATTCCTAGGGAAGACTTTCTCAGACCACAACCCAGTCCAGATCTGCCTTGATTAGAGCACCATCCCACCCACTCCTTCTGACGTGGCACCTGCCCAATTAGAAGATCCTGCATTCCGCAACACTACTAGAGAGGTACTGTCATGGTACCTGGAGGAGAACTGGGACAGAGCCTCTACCAGGCCCATAGAATGGGAGGCACTACAGGTCGTACTTCACGGACACTGTATCAATACAGTGGTAAGTGCGAGAGCCAATCTCCAAAATGATTTATCCCATTTGTAGATGTCACTAGGTACTCTGGAAGGGGAGGCACGAGAAGCCCCAGCTGCCTGAGGCATACTGGGGCTTAGCCAGAGAACGCCGCACTCGATTGATAGAGCAACTTTGGAATCTGGACTTTAGGGCCTACTAGGTGAAAATGCACACAGAGGGTGATAAATCAGGCCATCTACTGCCATGGCTCCTGTGCAGTGGAACACCGGTCATCATGATTACCTTGATTCGGCAGTCGCCCACTAGTGTGGTGTCCAGGCAATTGGATATTCATGCAACATTCACTTCCGAACCCTCTTCCTGCAAATTGTGAGGCACCCATACAAGACTTCCTAGGTGGAAATGCACTGCCACTGGTTGACCCAGTGGTCCGAGAGGACCTCAATGCAACCATCACGGAACAGGAGATCGGGGGGGCATATGGGGGTCAGCTACTAGTAAGACCCTGGGATCACTGACAGAATATCGAGGAGAAGAATATCGAGCTGCCACAATGTCGAGGTAAAAATATCGAGTGACAGAATATCGATTTCCTATCTACAAACAGGTAAGTACAAAAATATTGAATCCTAAATATCTTTGTTAATAATATGGTTTGCTAAAATATCGACTTTTTTAAATGTCTTAAAAGTAA
Organism: Triturus cristatus; assembly: GCF_964204655.1. Classification (NCBI taxonomy): domain Eukaryota; kingdom Metazoa; phylum Chordata; class Amphibia; order Caudata; family Salamandridae; genus Triturus; species Triturus cristatus. The sequence continues at coordinate 941,990,066 of NC_140587.1, read as the reverse complement.
CATAAAATTAATTAGATAATAAATAAAGTTAAGTAGAGCATACTTAAAAATAATAAAAAAAACATTAAAATGAATAAATAAGAAATGTAATGTAAAAAAAATAAACATGCATTTTTGTATATATATATTAACTTAATAATATTAAAAAATAATGAATATTTTTAATTATAAAATGTTAGAAACATAATTTAAAATATAATTACATATATATATATATAAATAAACCTATAATATATAAAAATAAATTATATATAATAAGTTAAAACATTAAAATAAATATTTTTTTTTAAATAATATTTTACACTACATTAAATATAACAATACTGAAAACGTTGCATAGCGTAGGGGATAAAATTACTATTCCCACTCCAGCGAGAGGTACAGTAGGGAAAGTGTTGGATAGCGGGTAGTTAAAAATTACTATTCCCACTCCAGCGAGTGGAACAGTAGAGAAAGTATTGGATAGCGGGTGGGTAAAAATTACTATTCCCACTCCAGTGTGTGCAACAGTTGGGAAAGTGTTGGATAGCGGGAGGGTAAAAATCACTATTCCCACTCCAGTGAGTGCAACAGTTGGGAAAGTGTTGGATAGCGGGTGGATAAAAATTACTATTCCCACTCCAGTGAGTGCAACAGTAGGGAAAGTGTTGGATAGCGGGAGGGTAAAAATTACTATTCCCACTCCAGTGAGTGCAACAATAGGGGAAGTGTTGGATAGCGGGTGGGTAAAAATTACTATTCCCACTCCAGCAAATGCAACAGTAGGGAAAGAGTTGGATAGGGGGTGGGAATAATTTAATATTCCCACTCCACCAAATGTAACAGTAGGGAAAGTGATGGATAGCATAGGGGAATAATTTAGTATACCCACTCCTGCAATATAATTAACATTAATTAACAAGTAATTATTTTTTCAAAATTAATTTACCACCCACCATTTTCCCCTGTAAACTTCACCTACAATATTGTAAAATATTAATAAATTAACATAATTAATTAACAATTAATTAATTAACTAATAACAATTAACAATAAAATTAACAATCATCAAAACTAAATGAATTCACACAATTAACACTATAGATTACATTTTAATAAATATAATATAAAAAATAATAAAAATTACATTACAACTAAATTACTTTCTACCCTACTCCCCTATCAACCCTCAACCCACTCCTAAAAAAATAACACAATTAACATTATAACCAATTAATTATTAATTGTTATTAATCAATTTATAACTGATTAATAATAAATTAGTTAGCTTAATTAACAATATAAATTATTAAATACTAAATGATTAATTAATTAAAAACTTAATTAATTAATTTCAATTAAATTACTTTCCACCTTATTCCCCTATAAAACCACAACCCGCTACAGAATTAAACTACGCAAAAAGTAATTAACATATAATTAATTATTTCAAAATAACTACGAAATTAAATTATGAAAAAATGAATTAATATAAAATTCATTACTTTAAAAAAATTCAAACATACATTATAAAAATAATACATACCTTTAACACAAATACTAACATTTAAAACACTAAAAACAAATCGATATTTTTTACTATATTATGACTCGATATTACTAACTTTGATATTATTAAAAACGATATTTCTTACCTGCATTTTGATATTCTGCACCACTATATTTTTGAAAGTCGATATTATGTCCACTCGATATTTAAAACTCGATATTTTGCCATTTCGATATTTAAAATTCGATATTTTGACTGTTTACCGCTCTATCAAAGTACTCTAGCAGAGAGCCGCCTTCGGCAGACACAAAGAGAATCCCTAATTGTCTTCCTCCCTCTTCAAGTGTTGTCCTAACGTCTGTTATTCATGCTAGGGACTGACTATAAAATACTCAGTAAGATAATTGCAGAGCGCCTCCTCGATTGCCTCCCTCGCTGGTCATCAAGACCAAAATGGATTCATCCCCCACAGATCAACCACTCTGAATATACAAAGGCACCACAGAGTGATGGAACTGACACCGGCCCGATGGCCCTATACAGCGTGTCTAGTGCTGGATCTAGAGAAAGCATTTGACACAGTGGACTGGGAATTCATGTTTGTGGCACTGGTGTAGTTGGGCATTACAGGCCAAATTTTGTGCCTAAAAAGACTTGTTTACACCAACCCCATGGCTAGAGTGAAGACTGGAAGCTGCATCTAAGATCCCACAACCATAAGTAGAGGAAGATGACAGGGGTGCCCTTTGTCTCCGCTCCTGTTCGCTCTCTTCAGCAGCTTCAGCAGCTTCAGCAGCAGGGGAGACATGGGGCCTCCCGATGGGGGACAAGATGCACACTGTCTCGTTCTACGCTGAAGATGTGCTTATCAATATAAGGGCTATCCGCCATGGAGTAGTGGAGATTAGAGACATTCTAGAAGAGTTCAGCACAGTCTCAGGTTTGGGGGTAATCTGGACTAAATAATGCTTGTTCCCCCTCAGTCTGGCCTGTCCACTGCAGCTCCTGATGGTGAATACCATCCCCTACATTGGCAACCACACACTTTCCCGTACTTAAGCATTCACATTCATCATACCACACAAGATCTCATTGATGGTAATCTTAAAAGGGCCACCGGCTCCCTGCATCCTCAATGGACGTTCTGGAGTCCCTATCCAAAATTGAGAAGCCCCCACACCTACTAAATGTTTTCCACAACCTCCCAGTGCATATGCCCCGCATCACTTTCTGTACGCTACATGGTATGTTAGGGAGCTTTGGAATGAGAGTCGATTCTGGTTTGCATTGTACAAACTCCAGCTTTCAGTGAATAAAGGGGGAGTCAGTGCCCCTAACTTCCCAAGTTCATGTAAATAAATAATAAGTGGGGTCATCAGAATCATTTGCAACAGCAGCTTCAAAGCAAAGGAGAAGCACCAATTTCCCATGAAATATGGTAGATTCAACAATTAACAGGCATATTTTACATATGTCCTTTGTAAGTTTTCCCTCATACACAAAGCTATGTGGTCTAGCAGTCGAAAGCAGTGTATTGTTTAAAAAACAGGAGAAACTCTCACTAGAATGATGCACAGTAGTGTCAGCAGTACTATCATCACCTGAATGATGAATATTACAACCACCTTCAGATACAACAGGTTCAATGTCCTCAGCACATTCTGGCTCCATCTGCTTCCTTTTAGTACCTTGAGAAGCACTATCCTTTTGTAATCACTTCAGCAGACTCATTTTCAGCACATAGAGTTAATTTGTATTTGTATTGAACTAATGTCTGACACTGACAACCTCTCCCCATTCATTCTCAAGGTCTGAAAAATCTTGACGCAGTGAAATGGAAAGATTGAGAAAAAATGATGGTGCTTTGATCTGCAGTGACAATACATAGATGAGATGCAGACAGTGCAAACGGACTTGACAACGTGAAGGCTGGCATTACATGACTATGCTTCAGGCACACATTCCACCTCGAGAAGAGCACATTATCCAAGCCACACATGACAATCACAAAATAAAAAGGACAAACAGAAAATCACGACTGAGTATATTTGTGGTAGAATTGACAATTGGAAGGGAAATAAATATGTGCTGATTCAAGGGTGAAAATTATACCAGTGTTCAGCCAGGAACATTGATTCATGAACTCTGTTAGGTTGTTTTAGGTGTTACACCATCACCTCTCTCACAAACCCCTTATAGTCATCACTACGACCACAAAGGCAAGCATACTAGCATAGGGAGATAATGTTCCAGCCACTGATCTACTCCAAAGGATCAAATTCTGCAATACATTTTTTTCAAGAATAGCAAATGTGTCATTACGCCACCTACTTGGATCCCAGGTGATTCCAATGGGGGGGGCAACCCTAGTTCACAAATCCTCTCCAGACTTGCCCTCAGTTTACAGAGGGAGACACTGCTCCTGTGGAAAATCCTAGGGGGAAGGGGGTTGGGATGGAGAGAGCGTGTGGAGTCAAAAGATACTGTGGCTCATCTACTCAACTGCAACACTGCGGCAGGCATTCACACCACTCTGATTAATGGTACTAGCAGATATGTCATCTATAAACAAACAAATAATAAGGCTTTAGTCTAGTATTAGCTATATCTTTTAAGGTGTCACCTCATGTCAGTTCTTTTTTTAGATAGTCCATAGACGTTCATTCATCAAAGTTTCGCAAGTGTAATGAGTATGATTACATCATCAAACACACAAGCTAATTTGGATGGGACTAGGTTCATCAAGTCCTTTATGGCAGAACCCTGCCAATAGAATGTACAAGTTGAACAAAAACGCTGGTTACCTTGTCTTCAAGCACGATGTTGCAACTGAGCTCAGGGCGTAGTGATATCAAGTCTGTTAATGCATCCCTCCCTTTCTTCTTGATTTTCCATACAGGTGCGAGACTGATGAAGGACATCCTTTGCAGTGAGTTTTAAGTGGATGGAACAAAGGAGTTGCAAGACAGAGTCCTGGAAGCCGGGAAACAGGTAAGTGGCAGGCGAAGAGGCTAAGCAAGGGGGTGGAGTGTGAATGGTCTTTAAATAAGACAGCTTGTCATTGTTCTGCCCATGAGTGTTAATTGCACTGTTTTACAACATTCACAAAGGTTGCATTCTAATTGTTAATAGCAAGGAACAGTTGCAGGTGGTTAATTTGATGAGGCTGTCTTCTAAAAGATACCTTAGAATGTTCACAGAGGTCAAGTGTAATTGTTTTGTAACAAGGAACAGCGGCCTATGGTTAACTTGATGAGGGTTGTCTTCTGAAAGGTTCACGTTGAAGTCATCTATGCTTGTTGATTGACACTTATTCTGGTGGGTTTTCTGGATGTTTCCATGGCTCCTGAAACCTGACCTCACATAGGCATGGTGGAACATTTGCAAAAGCTATTAAGCCATTTCAAACAAACGGGTAGTACCATCTGTAGCTAGCTATTACCAACAGCATGCAATAGGGTCAAAAGTCAGAGTACAAGGCATTTGTTCATTCATACGTGTTGGGGAGAATGATAGGAATCTTGCAGGTATATTTTGTTATAGTCAAGAGAGGTGGGCTGTGACAGGAATCCTGACAAAATGACTCCTGCACAGCATTTCATGAGGCATGAAGGTAGAAAAAAACCTGTCAAACATGTTCCATACATTCTTGATTATTCAACCAAAATTAAGTCATGTAAGTGCTCTCCTTCAATAAAAGACCTCACAGGTTTCCTAGGCCTACATGTTCATAGTTCATCAAGTTTTGCTTGACCTTCTGAGACTTGTAGTCCTGTTTTCATGATGGTACAAATAGAACTGCAAGTCCCAATATGCGCACCAAAAATATGAATTAGATGTTCACCTTGCTGGGCCCATCTGTACCTACAGCCTCTTGGCAACCCCCAGACAGAGGCCTTATCAAAGAAACAAGAGGCCATACAGGGATAAAGTGCATCCATAATGCTCTGCCACACTTAGAAGAGGTCCAGTTAGTACCCCAATCTCAGCATTCCTGGTTTGAAAATCCTGAGGTGAGCTAAATTTGTCCTTCTGTAATTGCCCAGCACTGGGACTCAGGAAACGTTACACAAGACAATGAGGGTTGCAAGGTGTTGGAGTCACTCATCATCCATAAAGGTATGCATTATGATAAAAGTGCTTGGTCTGCAGAAACACCAAATCAGAATTTAAAATACAATGCAGTGGTTGGGGTAGTCATTACTAATATGACTTTTTACTACCCAAAGGAATCCCTTTTACCGATCTTATCATAACGAAAGAATGAGAAAAACCAACAGGGCTCTAAACCTGTGTATGCAATTTGCACGCAGCTCCTTCATACTAGTTTATGGCTCACTGTGCTATATTCGGAATGTAAATTGTGGACTGCAAATAACACACAGATCTGTGTGATATAAGCAATAATCTACAGAGCCGTCTAAATAAAATAAAAATACGTGATCTGGATGCTACACGGTGTGCGGTGCAGGCACATTACCCTCTATGCTACTTCATGATGAGTCAAAACTTGGAATATGGTGAATGTGCTTTCTACATGCCCGTTAAAAGACCAATAAACTAGAATCCAAGAAAGCTCTTCAGAATTAGAAAAAATACCTTTTTGCAAGACTGCCTACTTCTAAATAAAAACGAGAAAAGTGAACGTATACTTTATAAACGATAATGCAATGCTTTCTAGGGCTGATGCAAACCCTGCTCTTGGAATGGTCACCTCATGACATGTCCTTCTGGACCAGGGCATTTTTTGACCCAGAGCATTCTGGGTGTTGCAGTCTAGCTGTGCTTTCAACAAACTAATTGGACCAACACATCTGGTAGCAATGATGTGTTGGAGAAAAGATTGGAGCTTTAAAGAGTGTGCTTGATAATAATGGAGTGAGATGGCCACACAAGTAGGATTATTGCATTTGAAGGGAAGAATGCATATGCCTCGGTGGGTTAGGGCAATAAAGAGGTGGATTCACATGCTGGGGGTGTACCAAGGTATTAGAGGGGTGGGTGCATGTGCAGATGGCATATTACGGAAATTGGGACAATACTGCATTATAAGTGTGGGGACATCTGCTTGGGTAGATGATGGCATTAAAGAGAAACCACACGGAAGGGGTGTCGTGCTTTGCAGCATGGGGTTAGATATGATATTAGAGAGGTGGGGTTGTGTGTTGAAGGCATTACGCAATCAGGTGAGTGCAAGGACAGCTGTTGGACCAACAGGGTTCTGGGTGGAACACAATTCAACAGTCCCTATGAACTCAAGTCCATAGCTCATACTCTGATAGTTTAGTGTACGCAGAGCAGCCCCAGCACAAACTAGACGTGCAGGGCAAGTCATCAGCACTAGGCGTGTCCCCCAGGGTGGTGTTGCTGGTCAAGAGTCTGTGTGGAAGAAGTCCTACTGATTGCCACTCGCAATTATCTGTATAATCATTTACACTGTACATACAATTATTATTTCTCACTTGATAGAAGTATTCATTCTTTTGACCGTGAAAGCATAAAAGGCTGAGTCAGCATTGCAAGGATTCAACAAGTGGCCTATATCACAACAAGGGCCCAATTCACAAAGAGACTCCGCAGTCATGGAGGAGGCTCCGCAGTCATGAAGGAGGCTCCACAGTCATGAAGGAGCCTCCGCAGTCATGGAGGAGGCTCTGCAGTTGCGACTCCGAATTGGGCGCAAGTGTTGCCTCCAATAAGCTATCTAACTGTCTGTTCTAGTTTTTCAAATTGGCCTGAAATTCCACCTTTTGAGCGGCTCCTGCTTCAGAACATACCTCATGCAACTCATAATTAGCATGCAAGTGCCTCAGCGAGCAAGTAATGATAGGGCTTCCCTGTTACCTCCTTATGAACTCGTGGTTCATAGTATGGTAGTGCAGGGTCATTTCGAGACAGCACATTTTAAATTGAAATAACCACTAAATTTGAACAGACATGCCATTTTACTGATAAAGCTATACAGGACACAAAGGATAGTGTGTGGTAATCTGGTTCTACCCAGTGACGCAGTCAGTGCATCATGGGCCCGAGTGCAAGGAAGGAAATGGATCCCCTAGCCCCTGTTTGATCTGTGAAATGGGGCAATAATCAAGGTTGAATGGGCCCTTCAGGCCTCTACGCCCTGGTGCCACTGCACTTGTTGCACGAATGGATGCTAAGCCCCTGTTTCCAGCAAATATATATATTTTGCGCATCACCAAGTAAAGTATCTTTGTTTATTTTGATCCTATTAAAATATTTCACCATACGTCAGAATTACTAATGGACTGCTTCATTTGTGCATTCTTAACTGTTATTTTGAAACCTCCTACAACCTTCTCAAAACCCTCTCAATCTGTAGTGAAAGAAAGAAAGTAAACTTTCATCTAATTGTTAAAAGAATAAGCAGCAATTTGTCAGACAATATTGCTTGCCATTGGACTTATGTTACAAGAAAAGAAAACAAAATTGAAAGTCATCTTTAGTGTCTGTGGCTTTCATGTCTCCAGCAAGGTTATTTTGGAGGGGGCTGCAGTACCTTCACATGCCCCCTCCCACACATCATATTTCCAGCACCTATGCTACCTATGTGGAAAAGTGAAGAACTCAACCAAAATGTGAGAATAATAAATCAGACCCAAAAACACTAGAGATTATGCTCTCTGAGCCCCAGCATTGTCCTTGCTGAAAGTGTGCAAGTCTGTCTTATTTTTCTGATCCCCTGAAGACTTCTGGGCATTCAAATGATCTCCACAGTAGGTGATGGATGCATGTAGGGTTCAGCAGCTGCAGGAATCAAGTCCTGGGTCCTGAATGGCTCTGGGTGAATGGAGGGCCAAGCTGCAGCAATCTGATACTTGCTTCCTTGGACCCGGATGGTGCTTGATGCAGGAATCCGGTCCTGGCTTAATTGAATACCTCTTGCATCATTCCAGTCCTTGGTGCCGCAGATGGTCCTCTTCAACCTGGCTGGCACTGTAAGGAAACCTGCTCTGTAGGTGCTGCTCCTGGCTGTCTCCTCGTCAACGCTGCTCGCTGATGTAGAGACAAAGAAGTTAGGAACAGTGTCGAAGTGCGACCAGAATAATGACTCACAGACAAGTCTCACGGGGTGATGGATTTATTCAGTGCAATCTTCGCAGCACCAGGAGCACACATCAGAAAAACTGATGCTCCACATTCAAAATGTCACATTCCACCTCGAACCTGGAGTGACACTGCATGCGCCATTGCACGGGCGATGCCGCATGCAGCTAGCGCATGTAGTTATTCACCACATCTCTCTTCTGTCCACGGCAAATAAATTAACGTAGAAAAATACTATACCGCTAAATAAATCTACTATCATGCACACTACCAATAATATACAAATAATGCAAAGAGAAAACTGCAAAAAAAACACTTGTTATGGATTAATTATAAAAAAGACAAAAATAAACATGTACATTTTCCATGCCTATGTGAATACAAATAAAATGGCAATTTTAATCCCTGAAACTTGCTGATTTTCTGATTATTCTTTTAACCCTACCATATTCCTAGGAATTCCCCACATCTCCATTCTGAGCAGGCATACTGACAAATCCCTCGCTGGAGTGATATCGATCAGAGTTCTCTCTGGCATCTTTGTTGTTGACCTTCATTACTCTAGACAAATTCCACCATTCATGCCCTTTGACTTTGATCGCATGTCCACTCACTGCTTCCACTCTAGTTGGCTCTCTAAATGTGGAGTGGCCTTTGGGTACATAAATAGGTTCCTTTATGCTAACCCAGTCTCCAACACAAATTTTGTCACTGAATTCACCAATGCCATGCTACTCGTCAAACCGCTCGTTCATCTTTGTTTGCATGGCTTCAACTTTAGGACAAATATCTCCATCCATGTCCTTCTCATGAACTAGAAGGGCTTGAAATTCCTTCTACAAAGCCGGACACACTTCACACGCAGACACACAACCCCTCATCACTTCAAATGTTATCTTTCCGGTTGCAGCATTATGACAAGTACTATGGGAGAACAACATGCTATCCCCCGCCAGCCACAGTTTTGTTTTTCACTGCCCATTGCACACACTCAACTAATGTTTGATTTACCTTCTCAAGTAAACCATTGGAATGTGGGTGATATAATGCAACTCTCTTGTGCACTATTCCTGTTTTTCCTAAAAACTCTTGCATCTCTCTCAATACAAATTGTACCCCATTATCGGATACCAACTCTCTAGGCAGACCCTCACGTACAAAAATGTTGTTGAAAAATGAAACTACAGTGGCTTTGGTTTGTTCCTAAGCAAACTCTACTTCCCACCAATGGCTTTAATAATCATCTAAAACTAAAGCATACTTGTACCTAATTGACAGTGACTCAAAAGGTCCTATGAAATCCGCTGCCAACTTCGACCATGGTCTGTCCAGTAACATCACAGGATGGAGTGGAGGTGTTACAGTTTTCAAAGATTTGTTACTTGTAGAACAAATGACACACTCACGGAGAGATTTTTCTATTTCATTGTCCATGCTAGGCTACCAATAGACAGAACGTAAATTTCTTTTTGTGATAGTTTGACCCAAATGGCCATCATGACCAGCCTGAATGATTTTACGTCTTAATGACCTGGGTGGAATAAACTTGTCTCCCCTCAAAACTATATTCTCCTTTTCCAGTGTCAAAACATCCGAAACCTTAAAATATGGCTTCAAATCAGATAGTAAAGACCTTTCTCTAGGTCTTTACCATCAACCTTTGAAAACATAATTCTGAATCATTTTCAACACACCATCCCTCTCCAAACAATCCATCCATTCACTCTGTTCAAAAGTCTCCTTATTACATGCATCAATGGCAGCAATAAGACACTATTCATTTTCTTCTGCTGTGTCACAACCCTCACTCATTAATGGTGACCTTGAAAAATAATCAGCTCTAATGGTATTAGCACCAGGAATATGCTAAATGTAAAAATTATACTGTAATAATTTGGCCCTCGATCTAGCTATCCTAGGTGTGAGATCTCTGATCACATCCTCCCCCGAGAATGCCAACCAAAGGTTTGCGATCAGTAACCAATTGAAACTTCTTGCCCCAAATGAAACTTTTGAAAATTCGTACTGCCTATCAGCATGCCAGTAAATCTTTTTCAATGATTGACATTTTTTTCTCATTCTCCTTCAACACCCGGGATACAAATTCTACTGTCCTCTCCACCTGATTTTTTTGAGAAAACTTCGCACCCAATCCACTGTTCCTTGCATCAACAGTGATAATGCACTGAACTGAAGGATCATAAGGCGCCAGTATCCCTGCAGACCCATTTTCTTCTCTCAACCTGTCAAAATCTGCCTGGCACCCCTTATCCCATCGAAAAACTACATTTTTCTTAAGAAACTTCCTGATATTTTCCTTCTTTCCTCAAAATTCCTTATGAACTTTGCATACAATTCACAAACCCCCAAAAATGATGATTTTTGTTCTTTGCTTGTTTTTGATGATGGTATCAACCAAACCATGGCATGGTTCGACCTTTTTTTGAGAAATAACATATCCCAAAAATTCAATGCTTGGTTTAGCGAATTCATACTTTTTAAGATTGGCAACTGAATTGAAATTGAAAACCAGATTCAACGATGGGAGCACTCTCTGGAATGGGACTACCTACGGGTTTTACCTGGACTTCAGCGGAACTGCCTTACAATTCACGTTTGCCCTGAGGAAGTAGATGGACGATATACCCAAGATGAAACACGTGTTGGCTACATCTCGATCTTTATTCATTTTCATGTTGATAAAACAATAAAAGCACAATATAAAATACAGGATAAAATATTGTGTAATACAGTATGTACAATCACAAGAGCGGACCAGGTATTAACAGCTTAACCAGTTAATTTTATGTATACATATTGCAACTAATATCCCAAACACCTAGGACAAACAAACCCACCCACTAAAAAGGAATACATAAAACCCACTTTAAGTGAATCAGCAAGCTGTTGGCCAGTAAAATACATGACACCGAAGATAGTGACAAAAGACGAGTGAGTTAATCACAACTCGCCCTAAGCGTAATAGCAGATTAAAAAAAACTTAGCACATAAAAGACGGTATTACCCGTCACCATCTGAAGGAATATAACAGCAGGCCAAACTTGTCCTTAATTGGCCTGTTGCAAGATGGGGATTAAAAGGGACTTTCTAGGTGTGCCGTAAAATGGGCAGAACATTGTAAAATGAACCATGTCTTGCGGAGATGAACCATCGCAGCCGCAGGACGAAAGATGTTGCCCTCAGTTTGCTCCACTGGGATAAGCGAGAAGTAAATCAAAGAGATCTAGCCGAAACATAGTCAGTATGACTCAATCGTAGGAGTTCGCGAAACCCAGTAAGTACAGCTCTGCCATCACTGTTGCCTTCAACATGACAAAACGACGTACGCTGGGCTTCACAAGCTCCCTCTCCTCCCTTAACATGGTCTGGTGTGCTCTAAACGCTGTCTTAAGGCGGGCTAGGTCTTCCTTTCGCGTTCCTTCTGGGATGGAAAAAAGGTCTCCTCTTCTCAGGCTCATGAGACTCCTTTCTGTATATTTAAGCTGCAGTACCTTGGATACATGTTCCAGAGCCAGGCAGTCTTTAAGGATTGCTATGATTAACAAATCCCCCTCTTTAGCCCATATTTTTAACCAAAGTGAGACTGGACGGAAAGCTATCAGGTCCGTAATATAGGGCATTTCTAACTCCTCATGGGCAATATATGAGGGGGTGCCCTGAGGGACATATAGTAGTCGTCTCATGAATTTATTTTCTGCTATTTAAATGTCCTCTGTTTCGACATAGCCCAAAATTTCGCTGCCATAGAGAGCCTTTGACATACATATGGCCCTATAAAGCTCCATAAGAGCCCCCACTGGTCTTTTCCCCAATCTTGTGTCAAAATTAAAAATTGCTGCAGTCTCCCTATTAAGTTTGTTTCTCTTGCATGTAAGTTGTGTCCCCCATTTCAGGTTGTCATACAGGAGTATCCCCAGGTAGGAGAACGTGGACGTCTTAGGGATCGGGGTAAGCCCTACCTTGAAGGTATATGATCTGCTGGGTCGCATCCCCACCTGCATAATGTATGATTTTGAGTTATTAATGGTCTTTCTTTTTTACTGTATGGAATATCCTTTTTACATTGTACTGTCTTTTATGATGAATATAATCGATAATAAAGACTTCATATGAATATGAATGAGTTATTAATCCTCAGATCCAGGTCTCCCATAAACTGCGCAAATGTGGATAAAAGAGTTTGCAGGCATCTCTCAGTCCATGCCATCAAGACGGTGTTGTCTGCGTATAATAGAACCGGGAGACCTTGACGTCCTACCTGGAGGTAGTGTGCCTTAGTCTCCAAAATAATTTTCTCTAATTTGTTAATATAGAGATTAAAAAGAGACGGGGACAAGATACAACCTTGTCGGACGCCACCCCTAACCGGGAACGAGCGTGATACCTTCAGGACAGCCGGGTAGCCCACAACCGTATTGGCGTCTTGATGAAGGTCATATAGAAAGGAGACTATCTCTCTATCCACCCCTAGGGAGGAAAGGATCTGCCATAATTTGCCTCTGTTCATGCAATCGAATGAGGATGACAAATCCATAAAGGCTTCAAAGATGCTACCCCGGCAGGCAACGGTGTATTTATTTGTTATCAGGAATCGATTCAAACATTGGTCAATTGTAGAGCGACCAGGGGGAAAGCCATGTTGGCCCTCCCACAAAACATTATTGTCAGCAACCTAGGTCGATAACCTACCCAACAGTATTCTACCGACCACTTTTACCACAGAGTCTAACAGGGAGATAGGCCTGTAGCAAATAGTAGTGTGCCTATCCCCCTTTTTAAAAACTGGCACAATGACAGAGGTCGACCAGGAATCAGGGGTACCAAACCTAGCAACTGCATTGATTACCAAGGCAAGCACTGGAACCCAAAGCGCCACATCCGACAAGTAAAGGTCAGGAGGGATCCCATCTGGACCTGGGGCCTTGTTACGTGTCATGCCAATAACACCTTGCCTTACTTCAGCCTCCATTATTACTGGTGTTGTGGGAATGCCACAATATTCAGGTAAAGATGACAGGACCGGAGCTCTCTTAAACATGCCCTTGAAGTGACTAACCCAATAATTCTCTGTAATGTGTGAATCAAGGACGTTGGCGGCCTCTTCTGCTAAAAAGGGGCAGTTATTCATGCTCCAAAACTTAGCACTGCACTTATAAGTTGTTGCTTCCATAAGTTTACCCCAGGCTTCCTCCTTCAAAGCCTCCCTGCGCTTACTGAGGGCTAATTTATACTGTTTTCTTCCTGTTTTAACTAGCATAGTGTTCCTGGGGGTGGCGTGCAGGGCTGATTTGAGCTTCATAGCAGCAAGTGCGCATTCTCGATTAAACCGTCTGGGTGCCCTTTTCTTCACAGTTCCACATGAAGGGACCTTTAGTAGCTTAACAATGGATCCGGAGGGGGAGGAGCCTAGCGCGCAACCAAGATGGCCGCGTAGGTGCGAGGCTCCCGAGGACCTCCGCGACCTCTTGAATTAATCCTGGCGATATCCTGTCCTTGTTGAGGGGACTGTGTCGGTGAACCCGAGCTGAGGCGCCACCCGTTTTTCGGGCTCAAATCGGACCCCGGACGCAGGTGGGAGCACCGATCGAAGGTTGCGGCCTTCTCCGCGCCGGCCCCCCGGATTGGAGTAGTGGGGCGATCCGGGGACAAAGTGAACAACAGCGGCGGGCAGGGCTGGGCGACTTGCGTACCCTGCGCTTTCACTTTCGCTTTTGCGCCCTCCTTGCCCTCAAGCGAGGTAGGGTTGCGGAGCGGGGTGCGGTGGTGTGGCCTTGTCCAAATGCCCGGCTGACCCGCCGGCTGTGGGTCGTCCTGCGGTTCGGTGGTCGCCCTCCCCCCCCCGGAACCCGTGAACTGGTTTATCGGCCCGCTCGAGGAGATTGGCACGACGGTGGGAGAGCAAGCATGTCCACCAAACAAGATGGCGACCGGGCGAAGGTGAAGACGACCCGCCGTGGCCCGGCACACCAATCCAACAGTATGGACCGCTACACTCTCCAGAAGGGATCTCCGGAGACATCGCGCACATCCCCGGCGGGCCCGACGGAGGCATCTGCTCAGCCGGTGGATCTGACCCTCCGGGACGTCATGGGCGCCATCGCAGAGATGAAGGCCTCGGTGGACCAGCGCTTCGACACCCTAGCGCAAAAAATAGACTCAGTCCTTGTGGATGTGAGTCTTGTGAGGGCTGACTTGTCCAAAACGAACGACCGGGTCGATTCCCTGGCCCACACCACAACGAGCCTCACGACGGATGTGGTGGCCCTCCAAAAGGAGGTGCGCCGGCTTGGCCAGGCGAGCGCCCTGATGGACCGGCGACTGGAGGATTCCGAGGGTCGGGCCCGGAGGAATAATGTTCGTATTGTGGGGGTGCCGGAGGGACGAGAGGCGGAGGCGGCAGATCTTTTTGTGGAAGAATTGATCCTTACCCATCTCCAGCCCCGGGGGCTGAGTAAGCTTTTTGCGGTGGAGCGTGCTCACCGGGTCCCTGGGGGCAGACCTAAGGCCGGTGCCCCGCCGCGGCCTCTCATTGCCCGGATTTTTAACTTTCGGGACAGAGACGCTATCCTGCAGACCTCCAGGCAACAGGGACCGGTCAAGCTTGATAACAGGGATGTGCATTTCTACCCAGACTTTACTCCGGCGGTCCAAAAGCAGCGACTGAGTTTTCTCGGTGTTAAACGTCGCCTACGGGACCTGAATCTTAAGTACTCAATGCTTTTTCCAGCTAAGCTGAGGGTGGAGGTGGATGGTTGCACGCACTTCTTTGACCGGCCCGAGGCGGCTGGGGACTGGTTGGACGCTCTGCCTGGAGATCGGGGCCGGGGGGGTGGGGGGGGTGCGGTTAGCGGGGAGGGCCCGCCGGATCAGAATTGAGGGGTGAATAATAGGCCTTGCTCTGGACAACATTCCTTTACCATTTATTGATCGTATATGTTCCCCTCCTATGGAGGTCGTTCGGGGTCTGTTGGGGGCTTCCCTCCTCCTCTGGGGGACTAGTTAGTTTTCATCTAAGGGGCGACAGGCACACTGCACTTGGGGGGGCTGTCTGGGCTCATGCAGGGGTGCAGGGAGGGGGGAGTTCTGTTGGGATGGGGGGGTGGGGGGGGTGTGTTGTTTGTTTGCACCGCAAGGCAAACCCGCTACTGTATTGTTGCTTTCGAGATGCTCTGTGGGGGACGACTGATTGTTTCTACGTACGATGGGGGGTAGGGATTTGACTGTGTTGTCATGGAATGTTAACGGCCTGGGGGATAGGATTAAGCGTGGTGTGGTCCTGCAGTACTTGAAACGTATTTCACCAGATGTTGTCTTCCTGCAGGAGACACACCTTATAGGTAACTCCTTTCATGCTATGAATCGGCGGGGCTATCGTTTGGTGGCCCATTCGGGCTTCACTTCGGGCTCGCGGGGGGTGGGTATCATGATCAAGAACTCGCTCCCGTTGGAGATTGATGAGGTGCGCCATGATCAGATGGGACGCTACACTGTCCTGGTGGGTAGAATGGAGGGTAGAGTGTTTATTTTTATATCAGTGTACGTCCCGCCTGGGTTACAAGCTACTACATTTGCGGACCTGGGGCACCTCCTCCTGGACCTTCCGGGTGGCCTGCTGGTGGTTGGAGGGGACTTTAATGCGGTGGCTTCTGGGTCTATGGATCGTCATCCCCCTAGGGACCTCCCCAGGGCGCAGGCGTGGCTGTCCGGCCTTTTAGACACACTGGGCCTGGTGGATTGCTGGCGACTAAAGCATCCCGCACAGCTGCAATACACCTTCCACTCGGGTGCCCATGGTAGCCTCTCGCGGCTTGATTACATCCTTGTCCCGGCGGCCCATGCTGGGAGGGTGGGGGAGGTGTGCCATCTGGCGCGGGGTATTTCAGATCACTCCCCATTGCTGTTACACTTTGATGTCTTCCCGAGGGGGGAGGGCAGGGTGGCTCCAATCAACGCTTGGTATTTGCGCGACCCCACCATTCGTGCCGACTTGATCAAATCCTTACAGCGATATTTCGACGAGAATGTGGGGTCTGTCCCTTCGGCCATCTCCCTGTGGGAGGCTTTTAAGGTAGTTCTCAGAGGGGAGGCCCTCTCCTGTATCTCCCATGCCCGGCGGCGCGAGCGGGAGGAAGTGACCCGGGTGGAGGCCGAGATTGCGGAACTGGAGGGTGACCTGGGGAGCGGGGTAACGGATGCCAAGCTGCATGTTCTACACCTCAAGCAGGCGGCCTATAGGGCCCTCGTCACGGAGGCGGCCAGGGGCCTCAGTAGAGAGCAGCAGGGGCGATTGTATGATGTGGGTGATAAGGCTGGCAAATTGATTGCGTGGTTGGATAAGAGGGAGAGAGCGAGTCGTGTGGTTCCTTTGATTGAGAGTATGGATGGTGCGTGTGTCACCGAGCCGGAAGCCATTGTCTCCTGCTTTGCGGATTATTTCCGCGAGGTCTACTCCCCGGTTTCCCCCTGCTCGGAGGAAGATTCCCGTGCCCTGCTTCGGGACATCGCGCTGCCCTCCCTCACGGTGGAGGACAGGGATTTGCTGGACGCTCCTCCCACCTCGGACGAAATCGCCCTGGCTATTCGCTCGGTTGCATCCGGCAAGGCCATGGGCCCCAATGGTATCCCCATCGAGCTATACAAGCTACGCCCGGATGTACTAGCGCCCCACCTGCGCGCGATGTTCCTGGCGGCCCACTCGCAGGGTTCCCTCCCGCCGGACCAGCGTCTGGCCACAATCGTGGTGATCCACAAGGAGGGGAGACCCCGTGAGCGGGTCACATCCTATAGGCCGATCTCGCTCTTGAACGCGGAGCCCAAAATCCTCGCCAAGGTGCTGGCCAACCGGTTGGTCGGCGTGGTGGGCGATTTGGTCCACCAAGACCAATCCGGCTTTATACCACACCGCAACACGGCGCTTAATCTGCGACGCTTGCACGGGGTGCTCGCGCGTGTCCCATTTGTGCGGGAGCCGGCCATCTTGGCGTCCTTGGACGCCACCATGGCGTTTGACACGCTTGAATGGCCATACATCTGGGCGATGCTGGCGAAATTTGGATTTGGGCCGGGTTTCATTAGCTGGGTCAAATTGTTGTATTCGGGCCCATTGGCGCAGGTGGTGGTGAATGGGCGAGTCTCGGCCCCATTCGCGCTGGGGCGGGGCACGCGACAGGGTTGCCCCCTGTCGCCTCTCCTGTTTGCACTGGCCCTGGAGCCCCTGGCGGAGTGGCTGCGGTGGCACCCTTCCATCCGTGGTCTCCGTTGGACCCCCGAGCATGAGGACCGCGTGTCCCTCTACGCTGACGATATCCTTCTGTATCTCGCCTCCCCGCGTAAATCACTGATCGTCCTGGTTGATGTTTTGCGCTCATTTGGTCGCAACTCAGGCCTTGTCATCAACTGGGCGAAATCCTGTGTATATGTGCTTTCCGGGGAGGCTCCGGTCCTACCACGAGACTGTCCGATACAGATTGCCTCCCAGGGGTTTCGGTACCTGGGTATATATATTACTCTGGACCCTCAGGCCCGCTACGAGCGGAATTTGCTACCCCCCCTCCAGCGCTTGAAGGAGGACGTTGTGCGTTGGCGGCGTCTGCCGCTTTCGCCGCTCGGCCGAGCGGCCTTGTTTAAGATGATGTCCTTGCCGCGCTTTCTGTACGCCCTCCAGAATACTATGGACTTGGTTCCGGCGCGCTACTTCCGTGAGGTGGAGGGCCTCCAGCGGCGCCTGTTCTGGGACGGGAGGCCGCGTATTGCTCTAGCTAAATTGACGCTCCCGTGGTACGATGGAGGGGTCGCCCTCCCGGACATTAAACGGTATTACTGGGCCTCCCAACTAGCTGCAATTAACCATGGCCTTTACGGGCCCGCCTTGAACCCGGCATTTGAAATGGACAAGATGCTCCTGCCCGGTGGCGATTACAATCGAGCGCTCTACTCTGGCGCGCCCGACTCCCGTCTGACGGGACCGACGCGTGTCATGGTGCGTGTCTGGCACGCGGCTAATGCAGCTATGGGGTGGAAGGACCGTTTGACCCGGGCGTCACCGCTATACGCATCCGAGAGGTTGGGCTCCCTGTGGACGTCGAAGGGCTTCGAGAAGTGGGACACGATCGGAATCAGCACGGTGGGAGATCTCTGGACGAGGGGGGGATTCAAAACTTTTGAGACGCTGCAGACGGAGTTTCAGCTGCACGGCAGTGAATACTTTCGGTACCTCCAAGTCCGCCACGCGCTGGGCTCCGTCTTCCCGGATGTCGCGTCCATTCCGGAGTCTTCCCCCCTGGAGGACAGAGTGCTGGATGGCTATGTCCCAGACAGCACGATCTCCCTTATATATAAAAAACTGATCAACGACAGATCGTGCCTGCTGACTAGTCTCCGCGAGGCCTGGGTTGCCGACGGGCTGGAGCTGGACGACGAGGATTGGATTTCCGCGGTGGCCTCTCCGAAGGAGGTGGCCATCCCGGCTCGCCTTCGCTTCGTCCAGCTTAAGATCCTTCACCGGGTTTACGTGACGGGGCCAAGGCTTCTACGTATGGGCTTTGCCGGTGACGGGTTGTGTAAGCGTGGCTGTGGTGCTTTGGCAACTTTCATGCATATACTGTGGGAGTGCCCTAAGGTGGAGCGATTCTGGCGTGGTGTGCATGAGGTCCTGCGTGTGGTTACGCGTGTCGCGTTGTTGCCGGAAGCGAGGAGATGCTTGCTGAATGTGTGGGAGCCAAATGACTATTCGGTCCCGCAGACGCGGTGGGTGACTCTGGGATACATGATAGCTAAGCGTGACATTGCTCAATTGTGGGGATCCCAGAGGCCCCCGGCGGTGTTGGCCTGGAAAGAACATATGGATTGGTGTATGTTTCGTGAAAAGGTGGTGTATGTGGCGAGGGGTAAGCCTGGGGCGTGGGTGAAAATCTGGGGCCCCTGGAACGCCTACCGCGGGGGTATTTGTGAGCCGCCACTGCTACCGGCTGCCTCGCCAGCTCCGTCTCCCTAGCTGACCCCCCCCCCTCAGCCGTGGGCACGCGGTTCCCCAGTCCCTGATCTACTCCCATTCCCCTCTTCAGAGTTTTGCTGCTGGTTGGGATCCCCCACTTACGGAGCACGTGCCGTCACTTTGGATTGCGGGTTGCCTTGCGGGTGTTGTTCTTTGTGTTGTTTTGTTTTGATAAAACGAAACCGTATTGTGGGCTTGGAGTAATGCGGCCTGCGCTATTGATGTCTCCTGCTTTACCAATCTGCACCGCCAAGAGACTCTTACTGTATGTATGTAATATGCTTTTGTCACTCTAGCGGCCGGCCGGGTGGTTGTAGGCCCATACCTGTAACTTTTTCAAACTGCAATAAACGGTTTCAAAAAAAAAAACAAAAAACAAAAAAAAACAATAGATCCGGAGATAGATTTGAAGGCACGAATGACTGACTCATCTGACTCTGCCTCCGCGTTCTGGCAGATCTGAAACTCCCTCTGACATGTCTCGAAGAGGGACTCGCACAGGGAGTCTGAAGAGATCTGTCCCCATCTAAGCCGTCTCCCGCCATCTGTAGCCCACAGAACCCCACCTCCAGGGCTCTGTTTTTTAAGTCAAAATATAGGCCAACTAGCTTTAATACACAGGGGGTTATGGTCCCTATAATTACTGGTTATTATTGGAAAATCAGGTAATCAAGTAATAAAGAGGGGTAGAGATTAAAATAAAGTCAATAATGGAAGGGTCACGTCCTAGCTCCTTAAAGGTGGGGGTTAGATACCTCTTAATTGGGGTAATTTTTTCTCTGAGCTTTTGTAAATAATATATACATTATCATTGTTATTGTTTTTGATATTAATATTACTATTAGTAGTGGTGGTAGTAGGTGTTGTAATATTGACACTAGTAATGGTAATAATAATCATCATCATCATACACACATTCATACAAATATCTATGTATATTATCTACTGGCGGTCGCCAGTAGGTAGTTATAGTTACAACCTAGTTTCCATAGGAAACAGATTTTTTGATTTGCTAATAACTTTGGCATCGTTTGATGAATCTTTGCAAAATTCTCCAAAGTCTATCCAGGTCAGCTCCTATCCTGAAAGTTTGGGGGTGATTCGTCAAGCGGGGACTGAGAAGAAAGGGGGGTCCCAAAACATGTTTTCCCCATATTAATTTCCATAGGAAATTTTGCAACGAGCTACAGCCCGAACTGCTGAACGGAATTACCCCAAATTTGGCAGAAAGGTAGAGCTTGGTCAAGAAAGCAACCTTTTTTTAAATGGTGTAAATCCGTTCAGTAGTTTTTGAGAAATTCTAAATATAAGAGTCAAAAATCAATTTCCCATAGGAAACTTTGTGCAAGGCTACAGCCAAAACTACTGAACGGAATTACCCCAAATTTGGCAAAAAGGTAGTGCTTGGATCAGAAAGAGACCTTTTTTTAAATGGTGTAAATCCGTTCAGTAGTTGCTCAGAAATTAGAAAATACATGTTTCGATATATAGGCGGAGCCTAAGACCCGTGCACGAGCTTCACTGTGATTGGCTGCCAACACTCCAAACCAGGAAGTGTTGGCAGCCATCTTGTGGCTCGGTAGAAGCGAGTCACTAGAAAATAGAGAAACAAAGGTATAAAACAAGAGAAGGGGGCAGGGTAGAAACACCCTGACCCCCTAGGCCTGCTCAGGAGGTCCCAGAAGGACCGCAGGGCCCAAAAAAGCATTTTTTTTTTAATTAAAAAAATTGGCGCATTTCGCGCTGGGGTCACGGGTTCCCACGTTTTATCTTAATGAGGCCCCCGGGTGGGCTAGGTCCCGGGGACATTTCTTAAAAAATAATAGCGGGGGCTCGTTGGGGCTGCGGGGGCCTGCTGGGGTCCCCGCAGACCCGGGGCTTCACTCATGTTGGGAGGTGGGTTGCGCGGCCCCCCTCCTGGAGTCTTCCATGTGCTTATAACTTTGGCGTCGTTTGATGAATCTTTACTCAGCTCCTATCTTGAAAGTTTAGGGGTGTATTGAGGACGTACAAGGTTGGTTGATCGAAAGCAAGTTTATTGCGAGATATTTGCACCACGACCGGAGCCATCCAGCTGCAAAGACATATTACAGGGTGCTTGGTCAAGGGGGGCTGAGAAAAAAGGGGGGTCTGAAAAAGTGTTTTCTCAATGCATTTTCCATAGGAAACTTTAGACAAGGCTACAGGTCAAACTGCTGAACGGATTTACGCCAAATTTGGCAGGGAGAAAGGTCTTGGTCCAGAATACGCACTTTTGTTGAAACGGTGTAAATCCGTTCAGTAGTTTTTGAGATATTAAAGGGAAAAAAAGATATATATATCTGGACGGTGCCTAACTCCCGAGCACAAGCTTGCCTCTGATTGGCTGTTCACACTTCAAACCAGGAAGTGTTCTCTGATTGGCTGCTAACACTTCAAACCAGGAAGTGTTAGCAGCCATCTTGTGCCTCGCATCGAGTGAAAATATAAAAGAAAGGTCCCGGGGGCAATTTTAAATGCCAGAGCTCTGTCTGTGCGAGATACCCCTTTCACGCTGCGTCTCCCTACATTAGCAGGTAACGCACCCTTTTCCCCCATCAACAGCATACCTCCAACAACATTCTTGGGCCCGCAAGTCTCCCTCTGCGAACCACTTGCCAGCTCACAGCTCTTCGGGTGCGAGTTCTCTGGCCTGCAGTTGTATCTGTGAAGCCAAGACTGGAAATATATCGCAGGTCTCTCTCTGTGAGATACGCTCTTCATGGTCCCTCTCCCCACATCACTGTTCTGCAGCTATCCCTTTGGAAGCCGATGGCCCGCACCTTTCCTTATACCAGTTGGCCTGCAGGTGTTCCTCTGTGAGCTGGCCCGCAGCTCTCACTCTGCGAACTGACAGGCCGCGGTTCTCCCTCTATGAGCCTGCCAGTCGGCTCACAGTTCTTCATCTACGAGACAGCCCGCTGGCTCGTAAGTCTCTGAGAACAGATGCAATGGAGGCAACGATTATGCAGGTTGGACACCCAACACTTCTCCGACATCCCCCAGCAGGAGCTCTTTGTCCGCCATCCCCCCTCACCCCCACCCCCCACAAACAAATGTGACAGTCACGTTAGGGAATCCGGAACTTACAAAATTGGGTAATGTTGTACAACTTTTAATAAGAAGATGGTTGTGAGGTTGGACAAATAAGAATATTAGTCATGTATGGAGGACATATAAAACATTTTATTAAAACAAAACAACAACAAATAAAACTATGTACAGCCATGTCGTGTCATCGCTGGACCATTTGTGAATCACAGCCTGCAAGACAAAAAGAAAGATAAGATGGTGCATCATGCGTCCTGCAAAGGAGTAAAAGAAAGAGAGAAAGAGTGAGAGAGAGAGGGAGAGAGAGCGAAACAAAGAAAGAGTGAGAGAGAGAGGAAGACAAAGAAAGAGAGAAAGAGTGAGAGAGAAAAGAGAGAAAAGAGAGAAAGAGTGAGATCCAAGGAAGAGAGAAAGAGAGAAACAGTATGAGAGAGAGAAAGAGAGAGAGAGAGAGAGAGAGACGAGGAGAGAAAGAGTGAGAGAGAGGAAGACAGAGAAAGTGTGAGAGAGAGAGGAAGACAGAGAAAGAGAGAAAGAGTGAGAGAGAGAAAGAGATAAGGAGTAAGATACAAGGAAATGAGAGAGAGAGAAACAGTGTGAGAGAGAGGATGAGAGAGAGAGAATGAGTGAGAGAGAGGAAGAGAGAAAGAAAAAATGAGAGAGAGGAAGAGACAGAGAAAGAGAGAAAGTGTGAGAGAGAAAGGAAGAGATGGCGAGTTGACACTGGAGAAAATCTTCGCAGCTCACCTTTGTGCCACCGGTGTGTCTCCAACCACGTGCCGGGACATAGTGCACCCTCAAGTTTATTCATCTGAAAGACAGTATAGAATTAGTAATTGGAGGATTATGTCCCCTTGAATCCTGAGGGTCCCTGGGGACAACTAGCCCACTAGGTACCTCCAGTAAGCACCACAGATCTGCATTGCAGAGAGGTGTAAAAAGGGGCGTGGCCTTGGACCACCTCTCTGCAAAGCAGCTCTGTGCCGCTTCCTGGAGGTACCAGGTGGGCTAGTTGGCCCCAGGGACCCTCAGGATTGATGGGGACTTAATCTCTCAATTTACAATGCGCCAGGGGGCTTGTTTGCACACTTGTTATACCAGGCCCGGCCCCTCCCTGTGCCACTGTGCAAATGCGCCCCCTGGCATGTTGTAAGTTGGGGAATTAAGTCCCCTTGAATCCTGAGGGTCCCTGGGGGCAAACTAGCCCACCAGGTACCTCCAGTAAATGCCACAGAGCTGCGTTGCAGAGAGGTGTAAAAAGGGGCGTGGCCTTGGACCACCTCTCTGCAAAGCAGCTCTGTGCCGCTTCCTGGAGGTACCTGGTAGGCTAGTTGGCCCCCAGGAACCCTCAGGATTCAAGGGGACTTAATCCCCAAACTTACAACATGCTAGGGGGCACGTTTGCACAGTGGTGTAGGGAGGGGGTGGGGCCTGATATAAGAAGTTAGCAATCCTGCTGTGTGGGACTTACTGGTGGTAATAAAAGGGATAGTGGGCCCCCAAGGTTGACTTTGGGGGCTAACTACGCCTCGTGTTACCTCCAGTAAATCCCACACAGTGGGATTGCTAAGAGGTGTTTTGGATGCCACGTTCAACTTTTTCCACCACTCTGGAAACGCGACTGGTATGTTATAGTTAGAAATTAGCATTTAAAAAACCTTTGAAATGCACTAAAAAACCATAGGTTTCAGGGACGTTATAGTTAGTTGGACATTTCACTCTCACAAAACCATAGAAATTCCACCATTATAGTTAGTTCAGCTAACTATAACACGCGCCCCCTGATGCACTGCTGATGACGTCACATATTACTTCATTCATGACATGGTCAGTGACATCACTGATGATATCACTGATGACATCTCAAATGACATCACTGATTACATCACTGATGACATCAGCCACGTGAAAATCTGATGCACCGCCTCACACTCTAATATAACCTTTGAAGCTCCCACTGTAAAATACATACTACCATTTTTGAAACCATCGACACACCAATACCAGTTACTACATATGCACTCACTGATTCCTAGGTCTACAGACACATCCACACATTCACCCATACAATCACTCATAACTACAGTCACTCATCAATAAAACACTATCATATGCACTCAAACACCTATACAGACACTCACACACTGCCACTCATCCATGGAGTTGCTCACACACCTAGTCAGTCATGCAAAGAATCAATCACACTCCCATTTACTTACCTATACTGTTATACACACACCACCTCACTTATTCATACAGATACTAACGTATACTTACTCTCGTATACAATCACTGATACAAGTACACACTCATCCATACAGCCACTCTCACAATAACTGACTCTCACGTATAGTCATTTATATACTCCAACTATCACATACACTGCCTTTTACATATGTTGTTACTTGAACATGTACCACTGAGACATCCATTCACTCACCAACACACCCATACACACACTCATCCACCCATACAGCTGTTTCCACATGCACTCTTGAACCCATACACCCAGCGAATCAACCACTCACACATCTATGCACAGAGTCACACACCTCCCTCCCACCCACACACACACTCAGTCTCTCCTACAAATACTCAGGCAACCAATCAATAACCCATATAGACCCCTATAGACACTCATATAGACACTCATGTAGCTACTGACCAACCCATGCAGCAGCTTACACAACAGACAGACTGATACAGACATTCACATAGTTTGGTCACTAACCCATGCATTCAGTTAGACACATTTAATCACTCACTTATACAGTCAAGCGCACACCTATTAAATCCTCAATCCAGACACTTATACACCCACTCATTCTTCAATACACCTTGGCATATATATAAAACATATTTAAACTTTACAGAAACACACAGTCACTGGATGATGTCATCAGTGATGTCATTTGAGATGTCATCAGTGATGTCATCCGTGATGTCACTGACCACGCCATGAATGATGTAATATGTGACGTCATCAGCAGTGCATTGCGGGGGCCCGAGTTATAGTTAGCTGAACTAACTATAACGGCGGAATTTCTATGGTTTTGTAAGAGTGAAATGTCCAACTAACCATAACGTCCCTGAAACCTATGGTTTATATACACCAGTCACCTTTGGCCAATACATATGTGTTTGTGTAAGACTTGTCTTGGATCACCCCACAAGATAGCTATGCACTGCTTGGAAGGCCAGTGACCTTGAGTAATGGTATTTTTACTCATTATGTCTGAGAACACATTAGGAAGTGATAAGCACAGAGAGACAAAAAAGTGTGATCTCGAGCATTGAGCACTGTGCACCAGCCCCTCAGGCAGATCTGCATGGGGTAGTTTATGGGAACAACAGTAGTATGCCGCCCACACACACACAGTGACTACAGCAGAAAAAATAGAAAAACTGTGCCTTGAGCCCCATGCTAATTAATGCTAGTAAGCCCAAGAAAAAAAGGCCACATTAATTATGCTACACTGAGAAACTCTGAACTATTTCACTCACATTTCCTATTTACAACTTATTACTAATTCTATTCTTTTTTTAAACAAACCTCTCTTAGTACCATGTGCACCACCCCCTTTGCCACATCTAGCTGCATGATGCACACTGTCTGAGCACCAAGTCACATACAGTTGTGGCATTCTATCTGGTGTAATATGGCAGGGTCCATTCTGATGCAATTACCTTGAAGAGAACGCAGACAAAACCACAACACAAGCTCAAACTATGACAGAAAGAAACAACAAAATACATCCATCAATGAATACTTTCAATACCATGCCACAAACAGATTTCCTTGATATTATCCTAGTAGTTAGCCCATCAGGATCACCTTCAGACCCAGCACTGCCAAACATCTTTAAAGATAGACTTCACTCAACCTGTGTGGGGGAAGTGGCCAGATGCCTACTCAACTAGTCCGTGGAACTAGGTTCATTCCACCTGAGCTCAAAACCTCCTGCATTAGCCCTCTCCTCAGAAAGAAAAACCTGGACCAATTTGTCACAGCAAACTACAGGCCTATATCAAATGGACCTTTCTCTGAAAAAATTCTAGAGGAAGCAGTGTTTACTCAATTCCCTAACTTTACAGAACATAATGGCTTAATGTCAAACCAGCAGCCATGCTTCATACCAGGCAGAGACATAGTCAGCATCAAATCCATCTGGAATGATCTAAATCTCACAGTATACAAGAATGGAGTAGCTTCCTGTTGCTTCTGTATTTATCATCTGCATTTGGCACTGTCCACCACCACACATTACTGCAAAGCCACCACGATCTTGGAATCCATAAAAATGCTCTAAAATGAATGGCTTTGTATCTCACAGACAGACAAGCTGTAGTCTACCTTCCACATCATCTCCTCACGCACGACACTATGGTATTTCACAGGGGTCCATCAGATCTCCTTTATTAAATCTACCTAACATCCTTACTAAATCTGATTAAATCATTCAACCTCTTAAAAATGGATAGGTCCGAAGACCTCTACAGAAACTTGATGACGGCCTTCATTCCATAAACACGTGGATGATGAATAACCATCTAAATTCAATACCGTAAATATAGAGATCATAACCTGCGGATAATGGCAAATGTACCAGCCTACCCCTTATGGCTTAAGAAACTTTAAGTCCTTCTAACAACATCAAGAGAAGTTAGAAACCTAGGAGTAACCTTGGATTCAGGCCTATCCTTGATATTACATGTTAACAAGTACCAGAAAGTACCTTCTACACAATGAAAACGATATGTTGCATCTTCTAATACCTTGCATGCCAACATAAACTGCAAGCCACACTCACACTTGTAATCTCCAAGTTCGACAATGCCAACAGCCAATTCTTTGGCACACTTGCATTCATCATACACAAAAACAACTCTTCCACCTAAGAGAATGCAACAACTCCAGTTTAGCAATTGATCCACTTGCTACCTATAGTTGCAAGGCACTCTGCATTGTCCACAGAGCCTCATAAGGTATAGGACCGCTATATTTGCCATTTAAATTCAAGCAATGCAAACCAAACAGAACACTGCACCTCAGGCTTGCCCCATTTATCATCATACCACCATACCATTGGAAATCCATAGGAGGCACTGCTTTCTCAGTTCACGCTGCCAAGCTATGAAACTCATTACCATCCAGCATTAGAAGCATCCAAGAGCACAAACACTTCTGAAGACAGTTGAAAACATGGCTTAATCAAAGATAACTGCACTACCCCACATCATGGCAAAAGAGCGCAGAAAATAGTTGCACCCTCAAGCACAACCCTCAGTTTACAAGCCACAGGTTGGAAAAAACCCAACCAGCAAACTGTTTTTAATATTCAGGTAAGCTATGAAGGACTGAACTATGGTTCACCATGGCATTATACAGTTATGTACTTGCATATAAAAGAGTTAAGGCCCACAATAACAATATGACCATAATATGCAGCGATCAGCAGCAAATTGTTACTGATGCCTCTTATTTTCACACAAGGCATATCTGCTATGAGGTTTGTCCATTACCAGCACTGTACAGATTTAAAACCAGACAGCATCAATTGAACAGACAGGAAATAACTGAATAGATTTGTCGCACACTGCTGGACAAATTGGAGGGCTTTAACATAGTACACTGCTGCATGTCCCAAGTAACTACACACTCTGACCGCTTCCTTACATCTCACAATGACACTTAGATATGGGATCCTAATAACAATGTCTATCCCAACAGATCTCTCCACTTCTCTCTCCCTCCAATCATGCCAACTCAGGACCACATACGCACAGAGAATCTCGGATTTGACAACCCATTGCAGTAACCAGCGAAGCAGACTATATAATAAGAAATACTATAAAGAACTTGCAGAGCTGTTCAAATTAGCAGCATAAAACTGCACGTCTCTCTCTCACACTTCATCATCCACCACACTGCTATGTGCTGCATCCCATAACACAATAATCGCACCTCTGTGGTCATCACGCACAACATGGAAACACTGCCCATGTAGAATCAAACAAAGAAAACATCCTCCCAACTACACACCCTCCACTTTGTAGCATGCTACCCACGTAGTCAAGTGCTTTATCTCTTAAACATTGGGGTAGTAAGAGCTTAAATGGAGCAATACAATACAATACAAGACAATATAATACAGTACAATATAATTCAATATAATACAATACAATTCAATACAATACAATAAAGTACAATGCAATACAATACAATACAAAATAATACAGTACAATACAATTCAATACAATAAAATACAATATAATACAGTACAATACAATTCAATACAATAAAATACAATATAATACAGTACAATACAATTCAATACAATACAATACAATATAATACAGTACAATACAATTCAATACAATATTGGCGTGAAAGAGCACTCTCCAGTGAAATACTAAATACTACAGTCAGTGCTGGTGGGCAGCACCTTCTGGCTAGCACTCAAGCAGTTATTTTTTAAAAGGATGTGATTAGCACAGCAGAGGGCAAGTAAACAGTACTCCATTGATGTTGCAAATCCATGATGAGACACAGTATCTTAGTTTTGAAAAATGCCAATTCCTTGTAACAATGGGAAGGACATTCTTTTCACCAACGTGTAAACATGCAAAATGAACTAGACTGACATGGGAGCGTCTGTCTAGAATGCAGTGGTCTTCCAGTGTTTTAAAGCTGCCCCTCCCATTCCAGTGTAAATAACTGTAATCGGGTCCCAGAATGAAAACATCTTCTTTTGCAATTACTCTATCTATAAAATTGGCAGCTATAAACATATTTAGTAACTCAAACATGGCAATTATAATGGAGGGTGGGCCCTGCCCAACCTTAGACTGAACTACTGAGCAACTCAGCTTCTCATAGTGAATGACTGGGCTTGTTCATCATTGCAAGAGAATTCACTGATGGCAGGCAGGCGAGCGATTGACCCACAGGAATTTAAGGGGACTGCACAGTGGGATTTGTACTCCATGATGCCCCTCATTGACCAAGATGGTGATCCTTCTCCGGAAAAAAGCTTGACACTAGAGGCTCCCTTGAGGAAATCAGATGTGCTGGCAGAGCTTAGAACACTAGCTAGAAGGCAGGAAACTATGGGACTTCATCGACATAACAGAAGTAACAGAAGTAGTGGTACACACAATCCTTCCTCTATCGGAGACCTACAGACCAAATATGAGTTGGCCGACAGACAATATTTTTGATATGCATAAACTAAAGATGCCTTAGCAAATTATAACCATGATGTGCATGATGTGGGGGAGGAAACCCTTCTAGAGTACTGGAATCTCACACCTCCCCTACAGAAACACAAGGTTTCACAGATTTACAGAACACTACAACACCAGATAGTTACCATTACAACGCATGCTTTAGATTGCATGCCATTACACCGCGGTTGTTACAATGACCGTGTTGTTACAACGCGAACCATTACATCGCAAGTCATTAAAACGACTTGCTGGAGTAGGAATAGTAAATATACTATTCCTAAGTCCAGCGTGCCCCCTACAGCAAGTAACTGTAACGACTTGTGATGTAATGGTTCACGTTGTAACAACGCAGTCGTTGTAATGACCGCGTTGTAATGGCATGAGATCTAAAGCATGCGTTGTAAAGAGATATATTCGTTACCACTAGATGCTTTCCCTCACAAATGGGAATGCAGCTTGGGGAGCATGGAGGATGATGACTGGAGGAAGCATACTGCCACCTGAGAGAGGTAGCTATCAAAGCAGGATTCAGACAGGTACATCTAAACATATTGCACAAAGGGCCTATTTACAAGGAGTTTGCGGCGCATTTGCACCATGCAATGTGGTGCATGTGTGACATAAACCTTAAATTAGATTTATGAAGCTAAGCAAGGCTACTTTGTGTGGCCCTGAGTGGCTCCATAAATCTAGAGTTAAACAATGCAGCACAAATCACTGCGTTACCTTATTCTGCACAAGGGTTGCATTCCATGGGCTTTGATTGGGTGTTCCACGCAACTCCCATGTTTTCTGGTGCATTCCCAGATTAATCAGTACTGGTGGGCCTGGGAATCGGCCAAAAAGATATGCCTTCCGAGGAGAGGCGTAACAGGAGAAATTCTTTATTTCTACTTATTCTTCATCTTTCTATGTGTGCTGCAGAATGAGGAATATGTTTCTCAGGAATGTTTTTGTGCAGGAAGGTGCCCCTTCCTGCACAAAATCAACCCTGCATGCAACACAGGTACCCCTGCACCATGGTGCTAGGTTGCCTGCATTGGCGTTAGGCTGGCAAAAGAGCGCAAGCGCAGGGAAAAAAAGCAGAAATGCACCGTACTGCCTTAAATACGGCACATTGCTATCCATTCCCTGGCACGCAGGTGACTTATTGCGTTGCACTGCGTGACTTTTCGTAGATAGGCGCCCAAGTGTATTAAACTAGAACCAGATTGTGCTATATGGGGAAGACTGGAAATGACAAATGTCTGCGAGCAGTAGCGGTCCGTGGAGGGAGTTCGGTGGGGCAGTGAGGCGGGGCGGGGAAATGTAAACACCGGAATATGGATGAACGGAGGTAAGTACACATTTAAATAAATAAAACGAATTCCTTTGCGGGCGCTGCATCGCAAAATGCTTGTACCCATAAGCTAACCGTGCAACATAGAAGAATTTAAGTACAAAACCTGTGTGACTATCTTTGTTGCTGATATTGCAAACAATTAAGGAAATATGCATAACATACAATAAAAATGCTGAACCACAGGTGTGACCACACACTTAAATATAGCAGCTCTAGAGTTCCATCCTGAATACGTTTATTACAATAATTTCTCAATAGCATGTAATCTTTAAATAAACATCCAGTAATAAAATATCTCTGCGCCGTCAGAAACTCACCAACACGATACTACCCAAACATACATTAGAAGCGGTGAAAACAAGCTAATATGTTTATAGACATTGGTGTATATTTCAGTCATGTATTTCCTGGCACCAGGGCTGGACTGACCATAACGGGCACCGGGCATTTCCCCAGTTGGGGGCTGGTTGTAGACCGCTGGGGGCCGTTTTAGTTACTGGGGCCCGGTTTTGCAGCTGTGCTGCAAAATCAGCCCCTTGTAACAGCACAGCAGCAGTATTCCCGCCAGAGCCCCCCCTCCCCCCACTCCCCAGGGCCGATCTGACGTAATTGCCAGGGCTGGTTTGCGATCCCATTCCGGCTCTGCCTGGCACTGTCAATGGATCTTTTATTACACAAAACATTTTGAAATTATTTGTGGTTGTGCAATGAGCAGTTACAATCTTCTTTGAAGACAGGGCATTGCTTTATTAATTACTTTGCAGACTCCAGAGTAGTCAGTCTCATAAACATGTGCTTGTGAGGTTGGACCAGGAACAACAGCAATCCTTGCAAAATGTTCTTCCCTACTGCACACGTAACTGTCCACAATTGTAGCAAGAGCGGCTGATGCTCCCTGTGTGGGTTTTGTGTGGTAGTCGTGTTCTTCATGTGAGAACATTTTGAAAAAAATGTGGAAAAAATGCCCTTTTTAGAGCATGATTTCTTGAACACATCACCTAACCAGCCATGGGGGGTTAAAACTAGTAATGGCTGGAAGGTAGAGAAGTACTCCAGTACGTCAGAATATCCTACCCATGGGCACCATTACTTAATAGCAGAGAATAAAAAATTTAATATGCACAAAACAGCAGGAGCCATATTACAAAAAGTGCAGCGGGGCAAAAATGTCTCTGCTTCTTTCGTCCCTGGGACATTTTACATCATAGAAGGGGCTACAGACTCTTGTGAGACTCCTACTTACATATGGATGGTACTGAGCCTTCTGCACCCTTCACCCGTTTTCCCGCCGCTGCATCCCCTGCGGCCCCGCCCCCCCGCTCGCCCATTCGTTCGCTCCCATCTCCCAGCTGCTCCTCCCTCCCATCTCCCCTTCTTATGGCGGCCGCTGCGTGGTGAGGAGAGCGACCCTTGACCCTTCCTGGCAGGTCGCTCCCCACGCCACACAGCACCACCTGTGTGTCCGTGCCCTTGAACCCCAGCTGCCGCTGCTGACAAGAGTTAGAGGCTCTCCTCCACCCGCAGGCTACCACCTGCGCGTCATCCCTGGGGGCCAGTGGTAGGCTGTAGGTACTGTTATTGTGTTTCTTTAGTTTGTCTCTTTTGCCTTATATTGTATTGCATTGCTGTTGCCTTACATTGTATTGTATTGCTTCTTTGGTTTGTGCTGTTTTGTTTCCCCTTTCCCGATTTTGTTATTCTCCCTTTTGCCTTCTGTACCCTTTGCCCGTTTTCCTGCTGCTGTGTCCCTGCCCCCCCCTCGTTCGCTGCCACCTCCCAGCTGCTCCTCCCTCCCACCTCCCCTTCTTATGGCGGCTTTTGCGCCCGTCCGCGCCTGGACCGCGACCAGCACCAGAACCCCTGGCCTCCGCGAACGCCACGACGCCCGTCTCCGCTACGATGTCAGCACCCTCCACGCACTCAACACCGGACGATCACACACCTGCTTCCTGGCCACCCCGAAGCGCACCCAAGGACCCTTCTGCCGGAGCTGCAGCTTCACCAGCCTCCAAGCCACCAAACCGCCCACAGAGAAAGGACGCAACCAACTCAGATGTATTTTACTCAACAACCGCCCGGCCAGGAAACACTCCATAGAACTCTGGGACCTACTCGACTCCACCTCCCCAGACGTTGCCTTCCTGACAGAGACCTGGATGAATCCCTCCTCGGCACCCGACATCGCCATAGCCATCCCTGACGGCTACAAGATCACCTGCAGGGACCGCACCAACTGAACAGGAGGAGGAATCGCCATCTTCCACAGGAACACACAAAGAGTCTCGACCAGCACCAACGACACCCTCAGCACCGCCGAACACCTGCACTTCCAGACCCACACTGATCCCAACACCACTATCAGAGGAACCCTCATCTACAGACCCCCTGGACCACAGCCACAGTTCAGCGATACCATCGCCGACTTCGTCAGTATGCACACCCTCGCCTCCAAAGACTACATCCTCCTAGGGGACCTGAACTTCCACCTCGAGAACAACAATGACACCAACTCCACCACCTTGATTGACAACCTCGCCAACCTCGGACTCAGACAGCTCGTCACAACACCCACCCACTCTGCAGGCCACACGCTTGACCCCATCTTCTCCGCAAGCTCCCACGTCTCCTTCAGCCATGCCACCGAACTCCACTGGACCGACCATCGCTGCATCCGCTTCACCTTCCGGAAACCCACCACACACCACCGCACTCAACAGATCCCTCGCCGACGCTGGAGCAAAGTCACCGAAGACCAGCTAAACACCACCCTCACCCAAAGCCCGCCCGTCGACCCCAGCGACCCCGACACCGCCACCCGCAACCTAAGACAGTGGATCGACGACTGCGCCAACACCCTCGCCCCACTCAAGAAACCCTCCAACAGACACACCAACAAGAAAGCCAGCTGGTTCACCACGGACCTCCAGGCCTCCAAGCAAACCTGCCGAAAACTAGAGAAGAAATGGCACCGTGTACAGACACCGGACAGCTATGCAGCCCACAAGAACGCCATCCGCAGACACCATCACCTCATCAGATTCGCCAAAAGGGCATCCTTCAAAGACCGCCTAGACAACAACGCACACAACAGCAAAGAGCTCTTCAATATCGTGAATGAGCGCTCCAACCCCAGCTCCAACACCAACGACATCCCACCTTTACAAGACCTGTGCGACACCCTCGCCACCTTCTTCCATCGCAAGATCGCAAACATCCACGACAGCTTCAGCACCCTGACCACCCCAACAATCACCGAGACCTCCGACCTCACTGCCATCACCATCAAAATCATGAACACCATCCATTTCGGCTCTCCATCAGACCCATGCCCACACAACATCTTCAACAAAGCCAGCGCCACCATCGCACCCCATCTCCGCAAGGCCATCAACATCTCCTTCGAGACTGTGACCTTCCCGGAAAGCTGGAAGCACGCCGAGATCAACGCCTTACTCAAAAAACCCAAGGCTGATCCCAAGGACCTCAAGAACTTCCGACCCATCTCCCTGCTCCCGTTCTCGGTGAAGGTCATCGAAAAGACCGTCAACAGACAACTGACCCGCTACCTCGAGGAGAACAGCATCCTCTATCCGTCTCAGTCCAGGTCCCGCAGCAACCACAGCACCGAAACTGCCCTCATCACTGCCACCAATGACATCAGGATCCTACTGGACAACGGTGAAACCGTGGCCCTCGTCCTCCTGGACCTGTCAGCCACCTTCAACACTGTCTGCCTACGCACACGCCTCCACAACGCAGGGATCCGAGGCAAATCACTGGACTGGACCACCTCCTTCCTCTCCGGCAGAACCCAGAGCGTCCGCCTCCTCCCTTTTCGATCCGAAGCCACCGAGATCATCTGCGGCGTACCCCAAGGATAATCCCTCAGCCCAACATTGTTTAACATCTACATGGCACCACTTGCTCACGTCGCCCGACTGCACGACCTCAACATCATCTCCTACGCCGACCACACCCAGCTGATCCTCTCCCTCACCAAGGACCCTCTCACCACCAAAACCAACCTTCACGAAGGAATGAAAGCCGTCACCGAGTGGATGATGAACAGCTGTCTGAAGCTGAACTCAGACAAGATGGAAGTCCTCATCCTCAGCTCCACCCCCTCGGCGTGGGACGACTCCTGCTGGCCGACCGCACTGGGAGCAGCACCGACACCCACCGACCACGCACGCAACCTAGGGTTCATCCTCGACTCAACACTCTCCATGACCAAGCAAGTCATCGCCGTCTCCTCCTCCTGCTTCAACACCCTCCGCATGCTCCGCAAGATTTACAGGTTAATCCCCACCGAAACAAGAATGGTCACCCAGGCCCTCATCAGCAGCAGGCTGGACTACGGCAACGCCCTCTACGCAGGAGCCTCAACCAAACTCCTGAAACGACTCCAACGCATACAGAGCGCCTCCGCACGCTTGATCCTCTACTTCCCTCACCGCAACCACATCACACCCCACCTGAAAGACCTGCACTGGCTACCTGTCAACAAGAGGATCACCTTCAAGTTCCTCACCCACGCTCACAAAGCACTCCACAACACTGGACCGGCATACCTCAACACATCTCACCTTCTACACACCGAACTGCCAGCTCCGCTCCGCCGACCTCGCCCTCGCCACCGTCCCCCGCATCCGAAGAGCTACCACCGGCGGCAGATCGTTCTCCCACTTCGCCACCAAAACCTGGAACACTCTCCCCATCCTCCTACGGCAGACCCAGGACCTACTTACCTTTAGGAGGCTACTCAAGACCTGACTATTCGCGCAGTAGCAGCACCCCTCCCCCCAGCGCCTTGAAGACCCTCACGGGTGAGTAGTGCGCTTTACAAATGTTATGATTGATTGATTGATTGACACACATTTTGCTGGAATGCAATCACAATAGAATGTTTCATCATTTGCATGGGGGCATGGCCTCATGCAGTGTTCTTAGCGCTCGTGCCATATTACAGGTGTGTAATTTGTGGCAAGAACAGCCCTACATGCCCACGGGTACTAGGGTCAGTATTAACTATATATATAGAGTCCACCGTCGGTCTCTTTCTATCGCATAGGACCCCCCTCATGCAATAGTAATGGGAGACCAGCAATCAATGCATTGCTTTAGCAGTCTAGTGGTTAGTTCACACTTGGATTGCATATACAAAAATACACAGACTGAGGCGGTTTCTGTTGCTGTTATATATTATCCAATATATATGCCAATAGTAAGTGAGTTTCATTTGCAGATTAATTAAAATCATTACACATTTGAGCCATACAGGACGTTAAACGAGAATTATTACTAAAAGAAAACATTGTTGATTTAAAAGGAATTCAGTGTTAAAAGCATCTTGCAGTACAAAAACGATGGTCTGAAACATTATGCCCAATAGTTCACTAAAATGCTCTGTGCCCAAGTATTCACAGGTGAATTTATACCAACTTCATCTTGAGGATCAGTTGCGAAAAACAATGTGAATTAAAAGGAGTCCATTGTTGGAGCATCATACTATGCCAAAAGGGTGTCCTCGTACATTACAACCAGTAGTCTATAAAGTGCACCATGCTCAGGTCCTCCCTTGAGGTTTTTCTAATTTCTGCTTGGGGGACCACAAACTGTTTGCAAGCTAGGCAAATGTAAGTTTGTCTGGGCTGGGTTAGGCGCTGAGCCTCCTAATTGATGGCTATATTTTAAGTGGTGATGAAATATAAGCACCCAGTTCAACTAACAAGTTCCAGTCACTTTGTCTGAAGTGTCCCTGCCCAGCAACGGATACTTTTATCTAACGCGACCGGTTTACTATTAATAATTTGTTCACTTGTACTAGGAACTTGGGGGCCCCATAAGAAAGCTGAATTGATTTGCTGTTCAATGATGTCAGCACTGCGCGGGGCATGATCTTAACTTAAGAGTCCGAAAGGCGGGGCAGAATAGTTTCTGTTTTAATTGGTTAACTGCGGGGCAAATACACAGGAAATGTAATAGGCTTTCATCAAATTGACCATAAAGACGGCAAAGAGAGTTCAGCCATTTTTGTTTACAGGGCGGAACCTGGTCTTTTGAAGGAAAAGCTCCCATTCATGTTATTAAAAAGAAATGCTGGATAGTTTGAGAGATGTGGCATGTGAGATATGGTTGGGGCCCCCAGTTGCTATAGGATTGTAAGACTGTGCAGCCGTTCTTTTTGCTTGCCACGTTCGCTTTATCAAGGGACCACAATTTTAGCTTGGCAGCTTTGTTGGTGATTTTTTTAAATGCTATATGGCTGTTGTTTAACTCCCAGGCCTTGGAGGTTAAGAGATGTCAAAGTTTGGTAGAGCACTGTTGGTGGGTCATTTTTATTGGTATACCGGGTTTCCATTTTGGACCAACACAAAGCTGCCAAGGACTCGGACGGAGCGGCTCTCATCTTCCAGCACAGTTTGATCAAAGCATCCATCCTCACCGGGAGCTGGTGAAGGAGCCCGAATTCCAGATGCACTTGGGCTTGAGAGGTGTGTCGTGGTAGGCAAAAGATGTGTTTGAACAAGGCGGACTGTAGATTATTGAGAGTCGTTACGTCAATTCCCTTAAGAACTTCTGAGCCATAGGTCAGTGAGGGTAAAAGTTTAGCTAAAATGATTTGTAGTAGGTATAACTGAGACAAGCTCCCCATCTTTTTAGGTCTCGCCTGACCCAGAGCATGCGCTGGTCTGGCGAGACTTTTTGTGAGGGCTCAAAAAAGTGCTACAACTGTAGCCTAGAGCTACAGAGCATGTGCGCGCGCACCTCACATTCACGGCCGCACGGCCGCTTTGATGTTTGATCGCGATCTCGATCACTTTCACTTTCGCGGCCACACGGCCGCTTTGATGTTCTCCGTGAGCCAGTTTTATTTCCTCCTGTTTATTACTTCTATGTAGTAATGGTGGCACCCGTGCGCCGCCATGACTACAGAGCAGTAATAAACAGAAACTAGCATTGGCATAGCCAATAGGTCTCGCTTTTGGGACCTTATAAGTATTTAGTTATGCAAGTGTTGCATGGCTAAACACTTATAAGGTCCCAAAAGCGAGACCTATTGGCTATGCCAATGCTTGTTTTTTATTAGAGTGAGGGCGAAGAATAGTTTATTTGCTAGAGCCCTTTGTTGTGCAAGATGCTTTTTGAAATTTAATCTTGAGTCCATTTCCACCCCTAAATATTTGTAGGTGCTTACCTGGTCGGCAGCTTTTAATTTGAATTTTTAATTTTGCTGTCTATTTTTGGGCAGGAAACAGATTAATTTAGTTTTGCTGTAGTTTAACTTCAGGCCTAAAGATTCAGTGATACCAAGAAGGGCAGTTATTTGGCGATGCAGGACAATGGAAGTCTGGCTCCATAAGACAATATTGTCTGCCTATTGTATTTTGTCGCAGAAACAGCCCTAAATGTCCACGGGGACCAGGGTCAGTATTAACTATGTAAATTGAGTTCACTGTTGGTCTTTTCCTATCTCCTAGGTCCCGCCTCATGCAATAGAAATGAGAGACCATCAATCAATGTATTACTTTAGCAGTCCCGTGGTTAGTGCACACTTGGATTACATATTCAAAAATACACAGACTGAGGCGGTTTCTGTTGCTGTTATATATTATCCAATATATATGCAAATAACAGTGCAACTTAATATAAAAAACGTGCAGATGAAGCAGTGCTCAAGTGAGTGCATAAACACATCAAATGTATATAAAAGACCCCATAAATCCACCCTGGTTCATTGCATAGTTTTTCTAGCATACATGTGCACAAAACATTGCACAATGTGGATCAGAAATAATCTGGGAACCAAGAGACATAATTGTCGAAGTTTTTACCCCATGTGAGTTGAAGGGTCTCTTCAGGACCAAGTTGTCTGGCTCAGTACCATTAAGGAGTACTTTGCATTGTATATCAACTAATTAAGTCAATGTCACCACAACTGATAGGATGTCTACATGAATCACAACAGCCTCTGATAGACAGTGCTTCAGGCACTATAAAACACTTCTGTCTGTACCTTCCAGGGCAAACGACTCCCATTAAATACGAAGCCCACGATTCACCGTTACTGAACTCAACAAGCTGAACCGGTCTCACTGAAAATGATTTAGCCTACGCACGATGTCAACCATCCATCTACGGAGCCTACAACCAAAGCCTTGTGCAGCATGTTGTGAGCACAGAGTAAAAAGAAAGCATTGGTAAGCACACTGATGTGTACCACATAGAGTTACCCCCTAAAGGGCACCTCTATGGAGGACAGAACAGGGTTTGGAGGAATAACTTCAGGTGCGTGCAGTAATGCACTACACCTGCTTGTACAGGAATGCCTTTACCTGTCTTCTAAGACAGGCCCACCACTAGTTGAAGTTGGAGCTGTGGTTTCAAACCAAGGCTCTGTCTTTCACCAATGCGCTCTGAGTGCAGGCGCAAACTGTGATGCCTGTGATAAAAATAGTTCATTTTAGTGTAGTCAGGTACACTGAACCAGATTGAATCTGGTGCACCTTGTTATAGGTGAGTATTAGTGAAACCAGGGAGAGCGTGACTGATATGTGTTTCAGGCCACGATGTACAGGGACCAAATATATGCATGCAATAGAAGAAGCAATGCCCACCTGCTATGCACTGCCCAACAAACGTGGCTCCCAGAATGCACCTCTAGACTGATCTACATTACACACCACTATGTCACTTCTGACAAATCCATAGTGATGTCACAGTCATCCATTATTTGATCTTTTTCGATGCATTGATATCATAGTATTCAAATATTTGTTAGAGTTTACTTAATGCGCATTGATTCTGTCTGGTAGTACACATGACTTTGCCACTAATGGAACATTCACTCTTTAAAAGTGGTGGGGCATTAACGTCTATCCCAAATTGCATTGACGGTGCAACAAAGCGAACAAGTCTGCTTTGTTCCA
Source organism: Triturus cristatus (assembly GCF_964204655.1). Classification (NCBI taxonomy): domain Eukaryota; kingdom Metazoa; phylum Chordata; class Amphibia; order Caudata; family Salamandridae; genus Triturus; species Triturus cristatus. Next base: position 941,949,924 of record NC_140587.1, on the reverse strand, counting down.
CAGTTGTTGGTGGATTTTGTCTCCATCATCACATACATGGGTTAAACTATCACAGGTACAGAAAAGCAATGCATAAAATACATAAATATTTTAATGCTCTGAGACTTGCAAGGGGATTCTTGATATATCTTATGAATGTGAATCAACATGGAAGAGATAGAATGGAGAAATTAAGTGTTACACAGATTTCACAACTTCAGACCATAGAAAGCAGAACTAGATAAGTCACAAATGCTCATAAATCAGGGCTATCCTCAGTGCTTTATTTGAACCGGTGGTTTCTGGTGCTTGGCACCGGCACTTGTCATCACCACACTTATGACACTCTGCCACATGGTGGCGCTGCTCATCTAATTTAGAAATGAGCCGAACAGTTGTTAATGAATACAATATACATTACAAAATACTAATACCTGCCTCTCCAGCCATTCCTTTAGCTTTGGGAACCTGGAATAATCAGAAGTGTCATACTTGCAGGCGAGAGAGATGGTTAGTAGTTGTTCTGGTACCATCATTGGCAGCGATGATGGGGCAATGGGTAGAACAGGGGACAGGATGTGGTCCGTTGGCTGCGCTGACGCCTCTGGTGCAGGAAACCAGGGTTCGAGCCTCGAAGTCGCGTCCACATCCTGTGATTCTGGGCAAATCACTTAATCTCCCCGTGCCTGAATGTGTAATGTAAATACGGTGCTATGTAAAGCGCTCCAATACCTTCGGGTCGAGTTCGCGCTATATAAATATGCAAAAAAAAAAAAAAGCTACAGTGGCCTCCTGGTCAGGGCCCTGGCACTTAATATTTTACAAATTAGGCACTGGCTGTCCCTCAAAATACAGAGACTTAATCGGTCCAGGCACATTATACCACCCTGACAAGTTAATGCCGAGGACCAAAGCAGTGTCAACGGCACCAAACCTTTATCAATATAAACTATAAAAAGTCTCCATATCTCTCAAGAAATAGCAACCATAGCATCAAGTAGCATCTGACTTCAATAAAACAATCAGCAATACGTCTCTCAAACTCTTCTTGAATATAGTTTGAAATCTGATCACTTGTGTGGCATGTTACTGGCAGTTTCTGAGAATGTATAACATTAGCAACAGCAAATAGAAGCTTCTTATTTTGGATCAATAAACTCACGTCCATCATTTTCTCAAAATCGTATGGAGGCGCTTTTTTAACTGTACTAAATAGGTTGATGAGATTGGTAAACTGCTATCACGGACATATATATACATATATATATATATATATATATATATATATATATATATATATATATATATATATATATATATATATATATATATATATATATATATATATATATATATATATATATATATATATATTTATATATATATTCACCTAAAAAACCATAGGTTTCACACACGTTATAGTTAGGAATTAGCATTTAAAAAACCTTGCAAATTCACTTAAAAAACCATAGGTTTCACACATGTTATAGTTAGCTGTGTGAAACCTATGGTCACATTTGAGATGTCATCAGTGATGTCATCAGTGATGTCACTGACCATGTCATGAGTGATGTAATATGTGACGTCATCAGCAGTGCATTGCGGGGGCGCGAGTTATAGTTAGCTGAACTAACTATAACGGGGGAATTTCTAGGGTTTTATATGAGGGAAATGTCCAGCTAACTATAACACCCCTGAAACCTATGGTTTTTTCAGTGAATTTCAAAGGTTTTTTAAATGCTAATTCCTATCTATAACTTATCTCTAAAGCTATGATGTTTAATGATTTTCATTGGATTTCTAAATTTTTCGATTTCAGTGTGTCAACTCCTTTAATTATGGTTTTTTTTCAAATATTTTTATCACCATTTTTTTAACTTATTTTTTCAATTAATTCTTTTAAAAATTAAAAAAAAATATTATTTATATGGCTTAATATTATTTTATTTAATGGTTTCAATATGCTTCTTCTTTTTATAAAATAGAGCTCTCTTTTTATATTTCTTCACATCTTTCAGCAAATTATGTACTACTCTCTTGTAAAATATTTGTTTGCGTATTTCCTTATACTGATTTTGCCTTCTTTTACCATACTTTGTCTCCTTTGACTGTCCATTTTCTTTTTTGCTTTTCCTATTATTTTGAATTTATTTTCTAGTTGAAGCATTCTCAGAGGTTTCAGCATTCTGTACATTCTGTTTGGTCCTACAAACATTTTTAATAAATTGCTTTGTGATCTTACCAAAAGATTTTTTCTTTTTAGCCACATTATGTTGTTCATTCAATACTTGTGGTTGATGTTTCTTCAAGTAATTCTCCTGTCTCTGTTCTCTTCTTTTTCTTTTTTTTTCTGGCATGATTTCTCTATTGTAACGGTGAAGAACGGTATCTGTAAAAAATAATCACAAATAAATGTATATTAATAGCTTTCAAATTTTTACTATTCTATTATTGTACAAACACATTTTATATAAATACTGACTAAGAAACTATAGCCCTGAAGCACAAGTGTGACGATGGTTAAAACACTACATGCATAGTGCATACTACTTTGAAGCAGTTCATGCCCTAAAACCTGCCTCACTAAAAGACTACAACCTAACTGGCTGAATAATTACAGTACTATAAGGAGAGACACTGGGTGAGTGACAGGGTGTTTGCTAGAAGTGTATGGATACTGACTGGGATATTGATGGTGTGAAAGACAAGTGTGTAGGTGATTAGAGACCTACATGCATAGTGGATACGTGTTTGAATCCATCCATATGTTAAGGCTGTCTCAGTTCAATAGTACTTGGATACTGACTGAATGTTTTAAGTATTGCAAGGAGAGTGCCAGGATGAATTTATAAGTATTTGTATTTTGGTGCAGTAAATACATTAGTACATGGTGCTGAATAAGTCACTGGAGAAATATAAAGGGAGTGACAGGGTGTTTGCGGGAACTGTATGAATACTGTCTGGGATATTGAAGGTGTGAAAGACAAGTGTGTAGGTGGCTACAGACCTACATGCATAGTGGATAGACGTTTGAAACAGTCCATAGAGTAACACGTGGATCACTGCAAAACTTCCTGAGTACTGACTGAATCATTAGAGTACTACAAACAGCGTGACTGGGTGAATCTTTTTAAGTTTTTGGGTTTTGGTGCAGTGAATAGATTAGTACTTAGTGCCAAATGAGTCAGTGGAGGTGTGTAATTGAAGTGGCAGAGTGTTTATTGGAGTTTATAGATACTGACTGGGAAATTGAAGGTCTGAAAGACAATTGTGTTGGTACTTAGAGGCCTGCATGCATACTTGACAGACGTTTGAATCAATCCATGTGCTAAGGCCTGCCTCACTCCATTAGTACTTAGGTACTGACTGAATGATTAGACTATTGCAAGAAGCGTACCTGGGTGAAGTCATAAGTGTTTCAGTTTTGGGGCAGTGAATACATTACTACATGGTGCTAAATAAGTCACTGGAAGAGTGCAAGGGGAGTGACAGGTTGTTTGCTGAAAGTACATGGATACTGATTGGGGAATTCAAGCTGTTAAAGACAAGTGTATAGTATGTTAGAAGACTGCATACATACTGCATAGACATTTGAAGCAGTCCATGTGGTAATGTATGGTTCACTACATGAGTACATGGGAACTGACTGAATCATTAGACTACTGCTAGGAGAGTGTCTGGGTAAAACTAAGTTTTTCGGTTTTGGCACAGTGAATAGATTAGTACATGGTACTGGATTAGTCACTGGAGGAGTGCAAGATGAGTGACAGGGTGTTTATTGAAGTATATAGATACTGACTAGTTAATTAAAGAAGTGAAAGACAAGTGTGTAGGTGACTAGAGGCCTGCATGCATACTGGATAGATGTTTAAACAGTCCATGAGCTAAGACCTCAGACGCTGCATGATTACTTGGGTACTGACTGAATCATTACACTACTGCAAGGAGAGTGCCTGGGTTAATCTTTTTAAGTTTTTGTGTTTTGGTGCAGTGAATAGATTACTACATAGTGCCAGATGAGTCAATAGAGGTGTGCAAGTGGACTGAAAGAGTGTTTACTGGACTTTATAGATACTGACTAGTTAATTGAACAAGTGAAAGACAAGTGTTTAGGTGACTAGAGGCCTGCATGCATACTGGACAAACGTTTGAATCAATCCATGTGCTAAGGCCTGCCTCACTCCATTAGTACTTAGGTACTGACTGAATGATTAGACTATTGCAAGAAGAGTGCCTGGGTGAATTTATAAGTGTTTCAGTTTTGGCGCAGTTAATGCATTACTACATGGTGCTGAATAAGTCACTAGAAGAGTGCAAGAGGAGTGACAGGGTGTTTGCTGGAAGTACATGCATACTGACTAGGGAATTCAAGCTGTTAAAGACAAGTGTATAGTAGGTTAGAAGCCTGCATGCATACTGGATACACCTTTGAAGCAGTCCATGTGGTAATGCACAGTTCACTGCACGAGTACCTGCGCACTGACTGAATCATGAAACTACTGCTAGGAGACTGTCAGGATGAAACTTTTAAGTTTTTCGGTTTTGGCGCAGGGAATAGATTAGTACATGGTACTGGATAAGTCACTGGAGGAGTGCAAGATGAGTGACAGGGTGTTTATTGAAGTATATAGATACTGACTAGTTAATTAAAGAAGTCAAAGACAAGTGCTAGGTGACTAGAGGCCTGCATGCAAATTGGATAGACGTTTAAACAGTCCATGACCTAAGACCTCAGACACTGCATGATTACCTGAGTACTGACTGAATCATTACACTACTGCAAGGAGAGTGCCTGGGTTTATCTTTTTAGGTTTTTGTGTTTTGGTGCAGTAAATAGATTACTACATAGTGCCAGATGAGTCAGTAGAGGTGTGGAAGTGGACTGAAAGAATGTTTACTGGAGTTTATAGATACTGACTAGTTAATTGAAAAAGTGAAAAACAAATGTATAGGTGACTAGAGGCCTGCATGCATACTTCACAGCCGTTTGAAGCACTCCATGGGCTAAGGCCTGGGTCACAGCATGAGTACCTGGGTACTGACTGAATCATTAGAGTACTTCAAGGAGAGTGCCTGGATAAATCTTTTACGTTTTTGGGTTTTGGCGCAGTGAATAGATTAGTACATGCTGCTGAATGAGTCACTGGAGGTGTGCAAGGGGAGTGCCAGGGTGTTTATTGGAGTATATAGATGCGACTGGGCAAATGAAGGTGTGAAAGACAATTGTGTAGGTGGTTAAAGGCCTGCATGCATAGTGGATAGTCATTTGAAGTAGTCCATGTGTCAAAACCGGGTTCACTACATAAGTACCTGAGTACTGACTGAATCATTAGCGAAGTACAAGGAGAGTGCCTCAGTGAATTTATAAGTGTTTGGCTTTTGGCGCAGTAAATGGATTACTACATGGTGTTGAATGGGTCACTGGAGAAGTGTAAGGGGAGTGACAGGGTGCTTGCGGAAACTGTACAAATACTGACTGGGATATTGAAGGTGTGAAAGACAAGTGTGTAGGTGGTTAGAGGCCTGCATGCATACTAGACAGACATTTAAAGCAGTCCATTATCTAAGGTCTGGGTCACTGCATGAGTACCTGAGCACTGACTGAATCATTAGAGTACTGCAAGAAGAGTGCCTGCATGAATCTTTTAAGTTTTTGGGTTTTGGCGCAGTGAATAGATTAATACATGGTGCTGGATGAATCACTGGAGGTGTGCAAGGGGAGTGACAGGGTGTTTATTAGAGTATATAGATACTGACTGGGCAATTGAAGGTGTGAAAGACAATTATATAGGTGATTTGAGGCAAGCATGCATAGTGGATAGACGTTTGAAGTACTCCATGTGCTAAGTCCGGGTTCACTACATAAGTACCTGGGTACTAACTGATTCATTAGAGTACTACAAGGAGAGTGTCTCAGTGAATTTATGAATGGTTGGTTTTTGGTGCAGGCAATGGATTACTACATGGTGCTGAATGAGTCACTAGAGGATTACAAGGGGAGTGACAGGATGTTTGCTGGAAGTGTATGGATAATGACTGGTGAATCGCAGGTATGAAAGTCAAGTGTGTAGATGGTTAGAGGACTGCATGCATAGTGGATAGGGGTTTGAAACAGTCCATGTGCTAAGGCCTGGTCACTGAATGAGCACTTGGGTACTGACTGAAAGATTAGAGTACTGCAAGGACACTGCCTGGGTGAATTTAGAAGTGTTTGGGTTTTGGCACACTGAAAGGATTAGTACATGGTGCTGAATCAATCAGTAGAGTAGTACAAAGGCAGTGACAGGGTGTTTCCTGGAAGTGTATGGATATTGACTGGGGGATTGAAGGTGTGAAAGACAAGTGTGTAGGTGGTTAGAGGACTACATGCATAGTGGATAGGCGTTTGAAGCAGTTCATGTGCTAAGGCCTGGCTCACTGTATGAGTACTTGGGTACTGACTGAATGATTTGAGTACTGCAAGAAAAGTGCCTGGGTGAATTTATAAGTGTTTGGCTTTTGGCGCAGTGAATGGATTAGTACATGGTGCTGAATGGGTTACTGGAGGAGTGCAAGGGGAGTGACAGGGTGTTTGCTGGAGTGTATGGATACTGGCTAGGGAATTGAAGGTGTGAAAGACAAGTGTGTTGGTGGTTAGAGGACTGCCTGCATAGTGGATAGGGGTTTGAAACAGTCCATTTGCTAAGGCCTGGCTCGCTGCATGAGTACTTGGATACTGACTGAATGATTAGAGTACTGCAAGGAGAGTGTCTGGGTGAATTTATAAGTGGTTGGGTTTTGGCGCAGTGAATGAATTAGTACATGGTGATTAATGGGTCACTAATGGAGTACAAGGGGAGTGACAGTGTGTTTGCTGGAAGTGTATGGATACTGACTGCGGAATTAAAGGTGTGAAAGAGAACTGTGTAGATGGTTAGAGGACTGCATGCATAGTGGATAAGCGTTTGAATCAATGCATGTGCTAAGGCCTGCCTCACTCCGTTACTACTTGGATATTAACTGAATGTTTACAGTATTGCAAGGACAGTTCCTGGGTGAATACATAAGCAATGACTGCCTTCTAATTCTACCAAAACTTGAGAACAGGAAAGGTTTTTCAAGCAGTTATGTGTATACAAAGATATGAAGTACACAAATGCTTCTCTCACAGTGGTTCCCAAATGCACAAAGACTCACAGTGTGATTCTAGACAACCAACACTATCCCTATAAGTTTACCAAAACTCATTCACTACTCTGGAAGGGGTAAGGGGACTGGATACAATCTACATATTTCAGTACTGCACTTTAGTGTCAAAGCCTGACTCATTTTATCAATGCATAAGCAAAGACTGGCTTCTAATGCTACTAAAACTTGACAACATGACAGGTTTTAAAACAATTCTCTGTCAGCAAATATATGATGTTACCAAATGCTTCTCTCACAATGGTTACCCAAATGCACACAGACTCACAGTGTGATTCTAGACAAGCAACACTAACCCTAGGAGTTTACCAAAACTCATTCACTACTGTGGAAGGGGTAAGGGGACTGCACACAATCTACATATTTCAGTACTGCACTTTAGTGTCAAAGCCTGACTCACTTTATCAATGCATAAGCAAAGACTGGCTTGTAATGCTACTATAACTTGACAACATGACAGGTTTTAAAACAGTTATCTGTCAGCAAATACATGATGTTACCAAATGCTTCTCTCACAATGGTTACCCAAATGCACACAGACTCACAGTGTGATTGTAGACAAGCAACACAATCCCTAGGAGTTTACCAAAACTCATTCACTACTGTGGAAGGGGTAAGGGGACTGCACACAATCTATATATTTAAGTACTGCACTTTAGTGTCAAAGCCCGACTCATTTTATCAATGCATAAGCAAAGACTGGCTTCTAATGCTAATAAAACTTGACAACATGACAAGTTTTAAAACAGTTAACTGTCAGCAAATACACGATGTTACCAAATGCTTTTCTCAAAATCCTTACCCAAATGCACACAGACTCACGGTGTGATTTTAGACAAGCAACACTATCCTAGGAAGTTTACCAAAACTCATTCACTACTCTGGAAGTGGTTAGGGTACTGCACACAATCTACATATTTCAGTACTGCACTTTAGTGTCAAAGCCTGACTCATTTTATCAATGCATAAGCAATGACTGACTTCTAATGCTACTAAAACTTGACAACATGACAGGTTTTAAAACAGTTATCTGTCAGCAAATACATGATGTTACCAAATGCTTCTCTCACAGTGGTTTCCAAATGCACAGACTCATAGTGTGATTCTAGACAAGCAACACTATCCCTAGGAGTTTACCAAAACTCATTCACTACTGTGGAAGGGGTAAGGGGACTGCACACAATCTACATATTTCAGTACTGCACTTTAGTGTCAAAGCCTGACTCATGTTATCAATGCATAAGCAAAGACTGACTTCTAATGCTACTAAACCTTGACAACATGACAGGTTTTAAAACAGTTATCTGTCAGCAAATACATGATGTTACCAAATGCTTCTCTCACAATGGTTACCCAAATGCACACAGACTCACAGTGTGATCCTAGACAAGCAACATTATCCCTAGGCGTTTACCAAAACTCATTCACTACTCTGGAAGGGGTAAGGGGACTGCACACAAACTACATATTTCAGTACTGCACTTTAGTGTCGAAGCCTGACTCATTTTATCAATGCATAAGCAAAGACTGGCTTCTAATGCTACTAAAACTTGACAACATGACAGGTTTTAAAACAGTTATCTGCAAGCAAACACATGATGTTACCGAATGCTTCTCTCACAATGGTTACCCAAATACACACAGACTCACAGTGTAATTGTAGACAGCCATCTATCCCTTGTACAAAATACATTCACTAGTCTACAAGATCTAAGGTGACTGCACACATTACAGAAAATGTTCTACTACACATTTGTACCAAAATGCTTCTCTCAAAATGATTCCTAAATGCACACAGACTCAGTGTGTGATTCTAGACAAACAACACTATCCCTTGCACTATACCAAAACACATATCTACGAGTACTACATTTTAGTGTAGAAACATGACTCATTTTGCAAATTCACAAACAATGACTGGTTTCTAATTCTACCAAAACATAAAAACAGCACACTTATCTGTCTGCAAACACATGAAAAACACAAATGCTTATCACAGAATGGTTTCTACATGCACACACACTGTCAATAAGATTGTAGACAAAAAAAGTACTCCCTGCACTCTAGCAGGAGAAATACATTAGTCTGATTAAAATCAAAATAGACCTCATACATCCCCTCACAATTAAATAACTCACCTTTCAAGTTGTTTTTTAGATTAAAAAGTATATCAGTCACACACCAGATTTTCTTATACAGAATCTCTGCACTGTGCACCTGTCAGCAAAACCAAAGAATGGCAAAGTTTCCCTCTCATTTTCCACACATATACATGTAAACATCAAATCACATTCCTTCTCACATTAATTAAAAAGCTAACACACATTTCTATTGGTTAAACATTTCAACCCTTTCCAAATGACATACATTTGAACCCTACCCCCAATCTGCCTTCTGCCTGTTACCATAGAAACAGGTCATGGACCACTTAACTGAGCACACAGGTCACAAGTTCAGCACACAATGTTGCTAATCAAAACAGCATGTGTGCTTGACTTTTCAACATATCAGCTTATCATATATAATGTTCCTTTCAATCAGTTTTTGTTAACCAATAAGAATCATGCGTTTAAAAAACAGAAACATGCACCCTACCTTTCAGTGTAGAAGGTTGTCAAACAACCAATGATTTCTTGTCTTTTTTCAAAACTGCATCTTAGCCACCATTTTAGAAAAATCTTACTTTTCAAACTGCCAATTTCATTTACAGAGACCATCTGAGTGCATCTAGACCTCCCTTCAAGATGCTTAGAGTGTGGATTGTGGGACATAGCTATATTTTCTGGAGCCAAAGGTATGCAGTAAAGAAAGGCATTCACAAATACCTAGGTTTGCCAAATGTAGACATTAAATGGATTGGACAGAGAGGGTTAAAGTGGCACCAATTGATGCCATTGGTAAAATCCTTTATGCATATCCAACACCCTGACCTCATAATAGTGCACTGTGGTGGCAATGACCTAGGCACTTTGACTGGGGTAGGTCTGGAAATGCTTATGAAGGACACCTTTGCAGAATTGATATACCTTTTTCCCAAAACTGCCTTTGTGTATTCTGAAATATGCCAAAGGCAGGAATGGAACTGGTCCAATCATTTTTGTCCACAGATTGAGAAAGCTAGGAAACATGTGAATAATTCTGTTTCTGCTTTTCTCCGAGACTATAGACTGGGGTCCATGTACAATAACAATCTGCGCTTTCATATGCAAGAGATGTTTAGGAGAGATGGAGTACACTTTACTGATGAAGGAAACAGAGTCTTCCTCAACAACTTTAGACTCTGTATAGGTATTTACTTATAAGTACCAAAAACTCTGAATGAACACAACGGCTCTTTTTAGAGCCACTCAAGAACACTTAAGCTTGATGTTTATCTCCCAAAAATTTCAGCTTTTTTTTCTTGGATCCACGCACCCAACGCGTTAGGAACCGCGCACCCAACGCGAGAGAAATCGTGCACCCAACGCGTTAGGATGCGCGACTTCTAATTTTACCGTAAAAAAAAAAATAGCCCCCGGGGTTTATTAAAAAACGTTGGGGACGTTGGAGACTCCCGCCCTCTCATAGCAAACAACAGTGTCCTGGGGGTGGGCACCCCAGGACACTGTAGGAGCCGGCCCTGGGGGGTGGCGGTCCCCAGGGCCCTCAAGGGCTCCAGGAGAGGGGGTCACGCAGCCCCCTTCCCCTATTCATTTTGACAGATTTTGCCCCCGGGATTTGGCCCCCAAGGTGGCTAATTATTAATGAAGTGCGGAAGCCCGCACTTCGGGGTTTTTTTTTTTTTGCAAGATCCGCGCACCCTGTGCGTATTTCGCCATTTAAAAAAAAGGGGGGGCCCCAGGGGGTCCATCTGGGACCCCCTAAGCAACACTAGAGGGTCAGAGTATTTCTACCCTGCCCCTTTACATCTTTCACACACTTATTTCCCTTACTTAATCAGCCTCGCATCTACCGAGGCACAAAATGGCTGCCAACAGTTCCTGCTTTCGAATGTTGACAGACACTTGACAGCCAATTAGCATTCAGCGCGTGATCGGGTGCGCATAGGTTGCGCGGATCCTCCGGGGTCATAGATATACCTATCTTTTTTACTCTAATTTTCTCAGGAACTACTGAACGGATTTACACCATTTATGCAAAAGGCACGAGTCTGAACTGAGTACTACCTCTTTGCCAAATTTGGTGTAATTCCGTTCAGCAGTTCGGGCGGTAGCTGCGTCAACAGGTCCTATGGAAAATTGCATGGGTTAAACACGTTTTGGGACCCCCCTTTTTTCTCGGCCCCCGCTTGACAAATCTCTACGAAACTTTCAGGATAGGAGCGGTCCGGAGTTGGCCAAAAGTTTGGAAAATTTTGCGTAGATTCGTCAACCGGCACCAGACTTATTGGGAATAGAATGTTGCTTATTTCCTATGGAAAATAGGTCCTAACTATAACTACCTATATATATATATATAAATATATATATATAAATATATATCCTTTCAGGCATAGAGTGACGAATACATTTTTGCATAATTTATTCGTCACTCTATGCCTGAAAGGGTATTTCTTTGACTTATACTGGGTGCTCCCTTGTGTCTGGACAAAGCTATACCTCTCTGAAGAGCTCTAATTAGAGCGAAACACTGTGTCAGGGGTTGCTTTTACTCATTTCAGGTTGGCTTGATTGGTATTTTACCAACTCAAAGCTGTAATACTGTGCCTGGAGTGGTAATTGGCTTTTGTCATTTTACAGCTCGGCAAGGACAGCACTGTGCTAGTCCTATGCTTAAAGACTTTGCTGTACAAATGGCAAAAGACTTTGTCCTTTTCTATCTCGGTGTGGATGGCACTGTGCTAATCCTAAGCTTAAAGATTTTGATAGAAAAACAGACATTTGAGGTGAGCAGATCTAGAGTGTCGCTGGTGTTGAGAGTGCTCCATACAGGAGCTGCTTTCCACCTAAACTTGAGAACTACCCAGAGTTCTCTGCTTCTTTTTTGCATATAAATATATATATATAATATAAATGAATGGGTGCCTGTGCGTGCGTGTGTGCGCACATGCTTGCTGCTCATGTGCCCATGTGCACATGAGTAAATTGTATTGTGATGGGGGGGTGGCAGGTTAGATGTAAGCAGTTATTCTAGTTAGAGCCCCCTCCACTCACCCACATTTCGTCCTCCTTAACATCATTGTCATTTTGTGTTCCATATTTTTCAGTAAATCAAATTTCAGTTTGAGCCTGATCAACAACTATATGCCGAGCCTGTTTCCATTTCCCGGTGTATTTTTGAGGTCGAAGTGAGGCGTTCCAGTTGGGCACAAATATTCAGGAACTCACTATGTGAACCGCCCTCTGCTTCATGTTCTGAATATTTTGATTGCACGTTCCTTATATGAACCATTGGTACCGCTAGCCACTGAAGAAATTCGTTGATTCCGACTTTCCATTTCATTTTTTTAAACATTGCTGTGATGATTTTTCATACACAATAAGGATTGCAAATAACGTACAGTAGCATACACGCGAATATCCACTGTTTAAAAACAAAGGAAGTGTCACTGTCCCCTCTTCCCATTGGGCTACAAGAAGCTATAACATGCTGCATCATAACGTTTTTCTGTTGACAGAAACCTTGAAAATTCACTTTCCACACAAGCATAGCAGCACTTTTCATGAATCCTCAAATTTTCAAGGATCCTCCAGTGAAGCTCTGCCAAAGGAATTAAACTATACTGTGAATTGACTCTGGTGGATTATATATCATCAGCATGCAGCATGCAGCATGCAGCATGCCTGAATCCAAAGAGAAGCTATTACCTTTAATGGTAGTTTTGACTGGTGTGGATCCTTCTATGAATGCCTCAGGAGTTTTGGTACTTAAATTTGTAGCATTACCCCTGTCTGTACTTGCAAATGGACAAGGAGTGAAAAGAATATTTTTTTATTTGGTCTAATCTTAGGCCAACAACTTCACGATGAAAGTACCTAGACGTGAAACCTAAGGTACACAGCCTGCCAAGTGATAGTGACAAAGATGCCAGTGACCCACAGAGAGGCATGCCTTTTCCTGCTGATGTGACCCTCAGAAATTGTGCTGGGTGGTCAACGGCGTAGCAACCTGTAGTAAGTTCAAGTCATCTTCAGGACCAGGTTACACATTTTTGTGCCGTAAAGGAGAAAAGAGTGGGAAAGGATAGAATAAAAGTAATATTGGAAGCCGGTGCGGCCAAATTGGTCGAGGACGGTGGAATTCGGATACCTGCATAAAAGATGGAGGGCTATTCCAATGGGGGGGCATTGATGGTGGCACCCTAGTAGTCGTGTGCGGAGGATAGACACAAAGCCTGCGAGGGTGTCCAGGAGGGAACCTGCGAAGGGAAGAGACGTTGTTAATGTAGGGATTATTTGCATTATCCAATCAGTATAAGACCAAATACCAAGGAGGCATTGAAAACTGAGCGTCCAGAAGAATGCAGATGCTGTCCGTCTGTAATGAGGCAAGAGGAAGAACTGAGTCATCTGAGAGGACAACCACAGGCAACCAGGAAGACTGGTATGGGGCTCTATAGAAATAGAGGACTCACCGATGGTGTCCTGTCACACGGTATCGTGGAGAGCAAATTAATTTGGAAGGAGGGCTTGAAATAGTCAATATGTAGCCAGGATCATGTGGGAGAAGTCCGATAATCATAGACCGCAGTAATCTAGGAACCAGTGTTGTGAGGAGGACGTCTGGAAATGGAGACTACACAGGGGATAAAATTGAAAGCCATGCATAAAACAGATGATTAAAGGTTTGAAATGATAAGGAAGAGACAGTGCGAGAACTGCATCTCTCACCTGGCCAAGCGGTCTTTGGGGATCCTGATTTGAGAAGCACAGGTCAGCCGGTGGAGGTGAAATCTTCTATGAGCCGCAGCTGCTCTGGCATGAGTACGAGTATGGGGGCGGCATACTCAAGCTGCACGAACTAAGGAGAGCTAGGGGGGCAGGCACAGCGTCACGGCGGCATTCATGTGTGTTAGAAAGGGGGCAGGGTGGTGGCACAAAAACAATTTTAAAGGGCTGGCTTGAAACAATAGGAAGAGGAAAGGTGATGAAGAATAAGATTAAGAACCAATGGCAGGTTATACATATACTCTTTGTAGAGTTATATTTACATAGGATTACCAAGAGCATGTGAAATGGTTTATGCAGTCAAAATAAGAACAAAAAATTAAAGCAAGGTAAAAGCAATTGCCATTAGCGAAAGGGTTCAGAGGAACGAACAAACCCAGGGGCAGTGATTTGTAAAATAATGAATAGCGCATTAACTTGTAATGTTCACCTACGGCCAAAGAAGGATCGTAGTTGGGGCCACATAAAGGAAAAAAACAAAATTTGGAAATAGTCATTACCATACATCACTGATATTCTGTCATGCATTATTATAGTGAGGGCCTTCTGAGGCGTAGAGAAAAGGTTATTGGCAAACCAAAAACATAATCATAAAATCCAACAGATAAAAAGGCATATACACATGAGACAGTATATGGGAAAGAGAGACAGCGCTGATTTCAGGTACAACAATCTCAAATGTGACAGAGGAGAAGTTGGCCAAAATGAGCCAATGGTATAGAAACATATATATATATGTATGTGTATCAATATCTATGATGTATGTTTAACAGACAAAGCTGATAACAAGGAGCCAAGTGGGGACTCAGTAGACACGGATGGTGTTGTTTCATTCGTCTAGGGTGTTGAATCCGTGGTTCACTGTATTACAGATCTATCCGCACTCACATCTATTCAAAAGTTATTGCAGATTGCCCCATGCTGAGGTAGTGTGGGTTGGTCACCCGAGAGCTAGGAGGTCTCACAGAGAAAACATAAAAGTGCAGGTGGAGATTTAGATCTCTCTAACTAAACATATTTTTACATTTGTTGTGGATTCGCAACGATTCCTAGAAATACTCCTGAGATGCAGCACCAGAGAAAGGTTTTCAGGCGTTGTCTGGAAATGTCACTTGACTTTTCCGAAAGGCTTCTATATGCCAAACGTGAGATGCTCTCCGTTGTTGGAGAACTTAGCAGAGGATGAATAGGAGCCTCCTGTTCAAATGCTTTGTTTAAATTTCCTATGGGGACAACCTGAGAGAGGATGTAGCCTTACGTCTAGAGCGGTCGACCTCAAAGCTGGGGAACTGGGTTTGAGTCTCGGCAAGGATGCTCAACATCCTGTGATTCTGGGAAAATCACTTAGGGGCATATCATCAAGGGGTGACGATAATATCGCCGCTTTAGAGCCCGTTTTCGGGCGAAAAGCGGCGATAATATTATCGCATTATCATCAAGGGCACGCTAGCGCGTGATTCTTTGACGTATCGCCCCTTTTTCACACACTTCGCATCGATAATGAGATGCAAAAGAGGGGTGGCTGTGAAAACAACATGGGATATTATCGCGAAGGCAGCTTTACGATATTATCAAGGAGGGTTAGCGATATATAAAATCACGTTAAGTATGCCTTAACGCAGGAATTTAACATCTGTTTAAATTCCTGACTAAGGCATAACTAACATGGGGGGTGGATTGTGTGGCTAAGACCACAGGCCCTATCATCTAAGATATCGCCGTTTTCCACCATGGAAAACGGTGATTTATCCCAACTATCTCTGGAATTTTTATCGCCTAGTCGATGTGCGTTGTTGATAACGCGCTAACCGAGCGATAAATTCCAGAGCTAGCCGGCGATAAATATGCAAGCGCGCTTTGCGATATTTATCACCGGCCCTTGATAATATGCCCCTAAATCTCCCCGTGCCTAAAAAAAATGAATGTGTCCTTCTGTAATGAAACTGGTGCTCATGTAAAGCGCTCTGATAACCGATGTCCATGGACGTAGGCAGTGTGGGAGACGCGGGGGATACAACCCCCCCAGATTTTCTAGTGGGGGGAATAGGGGGGACAAGGGTGGGGAGACGAGGGGACATAATAATTTCCCCTCTTCTATGAGTTGCAGGGCCATTGGCACATCAAATCACTAGTGCTTTGATGTGCCAATGGCCCTGCACTTGGCCGGTGACCTTCCCTTTTGTTGTGCTGCAAAGCTCCTGGAATGATTTCACACTTAGTTCTCTCTGCCACAGCAGCCTGCAGCCTGCACCTCCAGGACAAAGGGAGAGAGGTAGCTTGTTGATTGTTGTCTTGCATCCTACCCTTCCCCAGCCCCGATCAGGTCGGCGATCAGCTCGACGTGGGCGCCTGAGCAGCCTCTCTTTCCAGAGGCAGAGAAGGGCCTCTGTTCTTATCTCCCCTTTACTAACCGGGCGGAGGTGTTAGGTTTCTCGCTGGACCGGCCCATTAGCCTGGGCCTACTGTTGATCCCAATGGGTTATAGAAAAGTGTGTGTGGCAGCATTGGGAACGCTTGCTGTGCAGTGCACACTTTCAGTGGTGCTCGTGGGACGGTGGGTCTCCTTTGTATAAGGTTGCTGCGTGACCCGATGCTAGCGCCTTGAAAACAGTGGAGCGCTTTGAAAATCATGCTTTAACTGATAGTGTCCTCAGCCTGGTTTAATCACCTGGTTAGCAAAACACAGAGGCCTATGTAATTCTGTAAACACCAAGTGGAGAAAGTGCCTTTCAGTTACACTGCACATCTCGCTCTGCATTCATGCTCGGCCTCTTCAACACACATCAATGCGGAAAAGCAATCCCTCAGGACAGCTTCTGAATAATGTGCCATCAGACTAGTACCAATGTGATTCAACAAGGCACAGTCTCTATCCCCATCTCTCTCTCTCTGGCTGCCTCTCTTGCCCTCTGCACTCTCGCTCTGCCCCATCTCTCTCCTCTCTCCCTCTTGTGCCATCTACAATCTCTCTCCCTCTCTTTCTCTCTCTGTCTCTATCCCCAACTCTCTATTTGGCTACTTCTCCTGTGCCCTGTACTTGGTCTCTCTCCCTCACTCCCGCCCTCTAGTCTCTACCCCCATCTCGCTCTCTCGCTCTATTCTTCTCAGACTTGAGTCCTTTTTCTGATGCTCTGCATACTGTCTCCCCCTTCACTAGTTCTTCCTCTCAATCATTCCCTCTCCTCACTCTGCCGCCTCTTCCACACAAAAACATACAAGGGGGCTCTCTTACATTCCCTTCCTTTTTTTCGCAGCCCCTCCCCACTTTCCACATTCACTGCCTCTAGCAGGAGAGGCCCTTCTCTTCCTGCCCTCTGGTGTAGGGCTCTCTGTGTATATATTTCTGTTCCTGGGATACAGCAGTGGGGTGCAGGCACAGTTATCCATGCACACGTCTTGTGCACCACTGAACCCTAGTGCTGCTATGGTTTGAGATGGGCCTGCCTTTCCTGATGGTGTTCAGATCCCAAAGGCCCTGGGTGCACTTAAAACCCACATACTGTGTACATGCATGGCCCAGTTACAGGTCACACATCAGCTGGCTCACGCGTTTATACGAATCCTAAGCCCCTATTGCATTTATTCACGTTGATGCTTTTCACATTCACGCCTCTTCTACATCATTACGCAGTTTTCTTGTACCCCAGCAGCTATTTTCGTATTCTAATAATCTTGTCTATTTGACCGCCACCAAGAGGGGAGCACACAGATAGAAGAAACGAAAGAATAACATACTGTCTTCGTGGCTTCCCCTTTCCAAGTACTCACATGACAATGACACGAAATAAGAGTGACTTACCGTCCTATCCCGGTCCGTCGCAGAGAGAGCACTCGTCTCAAGATTTTCCCTCCAGGCTGCATGGTACTTCTAATTACCAGCTCGGTCATCAGTCCTACCCCCAACTCCTTAGCCAATCATTGCGCTGCTCCCTTGCTGTTTGTTAGGAAACAGCATTAGAGCAGCGCAACGATTGGCTCTGTCAGGCGCTGCCAGCGCTCCTTAGGAGACTTGGGGGCTGTGGTAGCAGTCCCCAGGGCTCCTACAATAGTTTAGGTAGGCGAGGGTTTAAATGCGCATGTCGGACTGGACGGAGCAAGGCACCCGTCCAACCCCCACATGCGCACTTCAACCTAAGGAGCCTCTCAATCTCCTAGTTTGCCCCCTTTACTCGCGTTTGTCTGCCTCACCATTAAAAGGAAACTGTGCTTGAGCCACTGGCATGCACAACAAATTTGTTTTTATGAAAATGAATACCGTCTTTAATAAGGGACTTGCTCACTGTCCGGGTGGCAACAATAACAACAGGGGGCGACACCCACATGCTCCAATAAAGAAACCACCTCTGGCCCAACCCAAACTTTTTTTCACACTGCATGCACAATTCAACCACTCAAACAGCTAATGTTTTGATTAAATGTTTATTTTAATCAGTTTAACCTCACCCAGGAACATGAGAACAAATTAGCATCAGTCTTAGTCTAAGCACACATCTTGCCTTATGTTGTGTTAGATGTGTTGGTCTGTCCTAATATTTACACAAATAACATTTTAAATACCACTATTTTGTCTTATTTCCTTTATAGCCCTACTTAACCCCATCTAGGGTGTCAGAGCGCTTTACATCACTCATACACAATATATTTTGACAATAAATCATGTGTGGGTAAACTTACAGGATGGGTTACATAAGATAGTGAGGGTTACAAGGTGTAGGGGTCATATGTGCATTACTTCATAGTTCACTGTGCTATATTAGAAGGATTACAATGTATGAATCACAAGCACTGTTTTAAAAGCAGTAACCCACTTACCCAGCTACCTAAAATACAAATCTTTCATCCGAGTGTGACATGATGTCCTTTGAGGGAGACATATTAACCCTCTATACTACTTTGATTCAAAACTGTGACTAGACAAAATCCTTGTCTCTCCAGCCAGTGCATTAACCTCCAGAGTTATCTTACCATTATTTCCTCAGATTTACTGGGTGCATAAAGATCTCTGCAGCAGGTGCCTTAACCCCATAATATATTTTTAAAATGCAGATTTTGCAACCAATTAAGCAGAACAGATATACTGCCACGTTTCTCCTCGTTGCCGATTTCTTTCTGGCAGAGTTTTAAACAAATAAATGTATAAGTGGAGGCCTAGATCGTGGGTCGGGGTTGCATCACTTTTTTGGCACATCTCCGACGCAAAATCTAATTTGTTAAATATTGTAATGCGCTCAAATGTACTCATGATAGACCTGCTTAAGGTACATGAGGTCATAGAATAATTTTTTGCGATATCACTTCCTGTGAGGTCACTTGCGATGTCACACACTGTGATGTCACTTACATACTACCTAACCCTAACTTGGTTAGTGCCCCACTTCTTTTTTTAAGACGTGCACTGGTGGGAGAAGTATAATAGAGAACTGGTGTTGGTGGTTGTAGGAGGCTGGCTTAGTATATGGTGCACAATCTCAGGAGTGATGCACCTTGCACTAATCCAGGCAACCCTTAGCGTGGTCTTTAATAATAACCATAGAAAGCTCTCAAAGTGGTAGCTGTGGAGAGCAGCCTTCAGGCTTATCTTGAAGGAGTGTAAAGCAGCCTGTTTTACCACATTTATTCAACAGTGTAGATTAGATGTAAAAGAACCACACTGTGTTTAAAAAAATAAGTCTATTTATTATGCAACACAATTACTGACACATTGGTTTATCTCCTACTCGGATATACCCACAATACACACAAGAATCCTTCAAAATAATCAGGTAAGTAGCACAAATATACACTGGTCTCCAGGGGGAGACTGAATCATAAACTAAGACAGTGGAATGCGAACTACAAAGGAGAACGGAACTTGGACCAGAAGACTCAGAGTAGCTAGGGACACAAGGAACCACCCAAGGTAAGTACCCAGGAACCCCACGGAGGCTGTGTGCATGGAAGTCAATGGAGAAGTCGTGGTTGCAGTGTTAAAGAAGAAGGACCCTTCCCAGAGGACCCCGAAGAGACCATTTGTAAGACTGGAGGTTGGAGATGCCCCAGGAACCAGGTTACCTGCACCAGTGACGTTGGAACCTGCCTTAGACAAAAAAGGAAGACTTTTAAGAAGATACCTCTGAGGAGGTCTGTGAAGTAGTCCAGTGAAATCCAAGAGTGGATTCTTGAAGAAAAGAACCTACTAGAAGAGGGGACAGAGTTTATGCCACTCAGAACTGACCAGGAGGCACGGAAGCACAATGCCCACCGATGTCAGAAGGTTCAAGAGTGAAGACGGTGACATTGTTAATGCAGCTGTGAGGACAAGGCGAGGCTGAGGAAGACCAGGAGCCAAGAACGAGTTGTCCCAGATTAGGGTTCGTGTTCAGGTGGTCGGTGTCCAGCGGGAGCAGCAACAAGCCTGGAATGCGAAAAGATGCAAAAATTGGGACCAGCAAGGTCCAAGGGACTCAGCCAGTGCAGGAGAGTCAGAGCAGACCAGTGCAAGCAGGGGGGCCCACTGCAGCAAAGGAAGATCCTCAAGAGGACCCACAGGCCGAAGGCACAGGAATCACAAGAGGACCTCAGGCAGCTCACCAAAGATGGAGACCCACAGTAAAGAGGTTCCAGTGAGGATGCTGATTTCTGAGGATTGAGGTGCTAGAAGCAGGGGCTTCTTATAGCCTGAAGATCTCTGGAGTGCAGACCTAACAAGCCTTGGCAATGGCAAGTCAACGAGGTGCACAGGGGTTTGGTCCCAGCGGCTTTGACAAGGGATACTGTCCTCACAATAGCAGAGAAGACAGGTCAGGCCTCTAGGGAGCAGTAGAACCACTTGTGTTGCTGGGCCTTGGGAAGTCCGTAGTACGACAGGAGCAGCAAACCAGTCAGCTTTGTTGCGGTGCCTGCAGATGCAGGGAAGTGACTTCTTCACTCCAAGGGAGATTACTTTGGATGTCCTTGATGCCCACAGGTCTTCTGGAGAACCTGGATGAAGCACAGACACAGAAGACGCAGAAGACTTGAAGAACAGTGAGACCAGGAGCAGCAGGAGTCTTCCTTGATGCACTTTCAGTTCCGGTCGAAGTCCAACGAAATCCAGGTGTCCAAACGGTCAAAGAGTGTTTTGGTTTCAGAGGTGAGTCTTGTTCCACAACGAAACTGAGGACCCACCCACAGGGGAGCCTGTTAAGTAACCTAGGGATAGGGTTGGAACGACTCTGGGGTCCCTCCCAGAGGAGGGGCTGGACAGAGGGGAGGATACTCCCCAGTCCTTTGTCCAGTTTCGCACCTGAGCGGGAACCAAAGGCTCCTGAACTGGCTCAAACTGGAGTATACAAGGAAAGCACAAAATATGGCCTTCAAAGCAGTCTGGTGGCACTGGAGAGCGCCCCCACCCCAGCCCAATACTCTAAGTTCTGTCTGGGAGGTGTGCACACCTCCCTGTGCCAGGAAACCTATTGTTCCACCTTCCCCTGCTCAAGCTCAGCTCAGCAGCAGGAGGGCAAAACCGTGTCTGTGGTTGGCAGCAGTACTAGCTTGATGGCAGACTCTGAAAGGCTATTATCAGGAGTACAGGGTGGTCCCCTAAGGAGACCCCCCAGTACATGGGATCATACTTCCAGCACCGGAATCGGTGTTGGGGTATGATTCCAACATGTTTGATACCAAATATGACCAGATTCAGTGCAGCCAGTATATAGTTAGACATCTCGTAATGACTGATGTCCACTATATACCTTAAAATGGCTAACCACTCTTACAAAGCCTGGAGAATTGACTTTGGGATTTGTTGGAGCATCCTCTCCTGGGAAGTCAACCTTCTGCTTATAAAAGTTATTGGTTGATCCTGGCCCTCTGCATTAAGCTGTGACAATACTGCACCTATCTCTATCTCAGAAGCATCTGTCTGGACAAGGAATGGTTTGGAGCAATCAGGACTTTGCAGAATTGGAGTAGAGCACATGGCTTGCTTCAGGTCATGCCTTCCCACAGGTAAATGTCCACTGAATGTTCTTAGGCATTCTTTTGAAGGGGAGATCATTTAGGGGTGTCGCAATGGGTCCATTGCCCTTAAAGAATCTTCTGTAGTACCCAGTCATGATGGTCTGAATTTTGCTCTCCAGTAGTTGAACTTGGCCTCTACCTACAAGGTGGCCTAAGTACACAACCTTGCTCTGCTCTATCTTGCATTTGGTGGCCTTGATAGTGAGGCTCCCTTCTGCAGGGTCTCAAGTAAATTTCTGAGGTGAACCAGGTGATCCTCCCAGGTGAAGCTAAAGACAGCTTTATCATCTAGGTGTGCTACACCATAGGCTTCCAGACTTGTTAAGACTTTATTCAACAGCCTCTGAAATGTGCCAGGTGCATTTTTCGAACCAACTGGCATTACAATAAATCGATAATGCCCACTGGGGATTGAAAAAGTTGTTTTTGGTTTGGAATCCTCATAGAGTCTGATTTGCCAATAACCAGCAGTCAAGTCAAATGTACTGAGATATTTGCTGACCAGTGCTATATTGCATTAGCTTCTCCCCTAAACATGGTAACATTGGTGTATACACAAGTGGCATATTTAATTTACTTGTAAGTACCTTGTATAGTGGTATACCCCATACCCAGGGCCTGTAAATTAAATGCTACTAGTGGGTATGCAGCATGGATTGTGCCATACATACAAGTAGCCCTTTAAACATGTCTCAGGCCTGCCACTGCAGATCCTGTGTGTGCAGTTTTACTGCCACATCGACTTGGTAAAAAAAACTCCTTGCCAAGCCTTAAACTTATCTTTTATTACACATAAGTCACCCCTACAGTGGGCCCTAGGTAGCCCATAGGGCAGTGTGCTATGGTACTAAAAGGTAGGACATGTACTCTTAAGTTTTGCATGTCCTTGTAGTGAAAAACACCTACATTCATTTATCACTACTGTGAGGTATACTCCTCTCATAGATTAACATTGGGAATTCCTAAATACACTCTTTTAAGCTGTAATTCCTGGTTAGAAAGGAGTAGCTGTCCCATGTTTTACATCAGTGGAATAGCAATGATAAATCCTCTTTACCGGTAAGGTTGGATTTCATATTACTATTTTAGATATGCTACTTTTACAAAGTGGACATTTCTCTGCTCTTACAACTCTCGGTGCCTATAGTCTTTCTACAATACACTCCAATATTAGTCCAATTGCATTTTGAGGTTTAGGAATGTCGCGAAGAGCATTCAGTTTATTATCCCTTTCTTTCGTCCCACCTTTGTTTGCTTGGCACATAAAAATGTAAGATTCAAAAACATGTTTTTCACATTTGGTCTAATTACTTTGTGAATGTAAATAACAATTAAAGCATACTTGCAAACTGTGTCTACATGCCTGCCTTTATCAGTGTTTCACAACAAAACTATGCAATTGGATTAGTTTAACGGAGCGTATGGCTCTCAGACAATGGGCGATTTGTATAGGGTCACTGGAAAGTCCAAAAGGTTGTCCTTTTCCCCCCAGAAATGTAGTGTCTCCTACGCCCCTGCCAATGTCTCAGGTCTAGTTCGCACTATATAAAACGCACACAAAAAAACTTTTACAAATAGAAACACCTCTTGCCCTCACCTCCTGCATGTCTGGGGGTGTTCCATACCCCTTTCAAGGCTGGAAGAGTAGTTACTCTAGCTCTCGGGAGAAAAGGGTCAGATCAGAGTTGAAGAATGCTCTCAAACACACGTGTGTAAGCGTTCTGAAACTTCCAAGCAACCTACTGCTTGGAACACCCACTTCCTAACCCTTATACATGTGTATATATTTTTAGGTCTGGACTAGAGACAGTTTTCTCACTCATGTAATCAAAACAATTATGAGAAGAATATTTATATGTAGCTATAGATATAACTATGGATAAAGATTTAGCTATTGGTTGAGCAGTGGGTCAGCAAACGCCAGCCATTAATTCTCTTGAATTGATAGCATTTTTGCCTGATCACGAGCACATCCGCTTAAAATAAAGAGCCCTATAGTGCCAGGTCTAGTGGGCCAATTCTTTATTTTGAAAAAGCTTTTTTCATTTCCATTGGTTTTTCTTTTTTTATTTTGTATTCATCCTTGTGTAATTAAACTATTATTTTTAGATTAAAGAATTAAAAGCTAATTGTAACTTTTCTTTTCTTCAATAAGCCTCAAATTTTCCATTGATGTACTTTAAAACTAAAATGTTTTTTGTAGCTTTTCTTAGTACACCTACCTTCTATAAAGTACACATTAAGGTCTATTAAATTAATGTTTTGGTATTTTCTTACCGTACATTTTTTATTGCAGCCCATAGTTATCATGTTTAGATGGCTACAAATGTTCTTTTATTTCTTCATTTTGTTGTTGAGGTACGTGCTCCCAATGAAAAATAAAACAAGCGCTGGAAAAGCCAGCGGGTCTCTTCTTTTCGACGTAGTAGTTCTGGTGATGCTTTTTGCAACAAAAAAAAGAAAAAAGAAATCAAAGCAAAATTATGTGTATGGACACGTACACATTATGATCCCATGGCAACTCAGTGTAATGACGTATGGGCATGCGTGCATCCCCATAAATGCAACAACATATAGTAGGACAAGGCCACCATTTTTGTTTCGTTTTTTTTAATTACCATTCCAAGAGGACGAAGACCAATTGGAACAGTAAATAAAAAAGTAATAATATAAATGAGTGCAAAAGCGCTTTTTAAAAATGCAATGGGCTGGCAGGGAACAACTGATGTGGGGCCCTCCAAAAAACTGAAAAAAGCAAACATTTTTAAAAGGACTGCAATGAGAGAGGTGGGGGCAAAATAGAAGAGCGGGTAGGGCAGTGAGTTAGGGAGAAGTCAATGCAGGAGGAGAAATGAGCAGTGGACAGGGGAGCAACAGAGAAGATTGTGACCCGGGGAGAAAATACAAAAAATAAAAATAGTGTGAGCACAGCAACGTATGAGCTGGGTAGAGTAGAAAGCAACATGGAGCAAGCGGGGCAGGTATTTGATGGGAAATCAGCCACGATGGAGAGAGCCAGAAAAGCTGTTCTCAAGGACTGCTGAAAGAAAAAGAAAAAAATGTGTTCCCCGAATGTGATAGACAGAAACAAGTCATCCAATCAAAATTATGGTAAACAAGCTATGCTCCAGAGGAGAGAAAAATGCTAGAATATGAAAGAAAGCCAATGAATAATTAAATGAGAGTGTCAGAAAAAGTCAATCAATGGTATTCAAAGGGCTGGTATGGTCACCAATAGGTCAACAGACAGCTAAAAGATACATTTTAGGAAAACCTAAAAGTGAAACCATGACTCCAGCTTACCAAGGCAGACCTATTGGCTTTGAAAATAGTCTATGTCCTGTCTTTGTCCAATCCTTGCAGCACATAGTCAGCATTGTTCACTGATAACCCAACAGTTCTGTGTGAATCCAGCAGACTATTGATTCATAATGTTACAGTTTAGTTAACAATTGGAGATGTGAAACTTTGACTATTTTATTGTATTTCAATGGAACGTAAGAAAAAAGCTGTATGCAGTTAACTCCATATTCGCGGAGGTGCACAGCCTACAATCCCAAAAACAATGAAACCATTTCCCAATCAATCCATCCTTAACCCCCCCCTTGTACTCACTCTGATATAGTGTGCCTAAGTTTTAAGTGGGTTCGATTTGTGCTCGACACACATATCTGCAGTCTCATCTCATGCCCTGTCATTATGCACCATTATGCAGTAGGCGTAAGTATCTAGGACATGTCAATTCATTAAATTCAGCATAGAGTAGCAATTTGTATGGTTGCCAGAGTTCTCTGTAGGAATCCAATTGATAAGACAGTGCAAGAGTTTGACGTTCCATACTGAGGATATGCCAGATCTTATGAAGCAATGCTGTGTGCGACAGTAGCTTCTTTGCGCCACAGTGTGAGAGAATGGTTTGGAGAGCTGCTTCCAATGCCAGGCCAATATGCCTCACCCTATGTGATTTGAGCGGGAAAGTTAGTGGAATGCGGAGGCATAAAATAATGTGAGCGGAAAGCGTGGCAACTGTGTATCAAAGTATGTGTCAATGTTACCAGGACTACTTCCCAGTCTTGTGTAAGTTTTGTACAGACCCAGAAAAGGTAAGCAAGGCCCCAGGAGCCCAAGGCCCCCTCAAGCAGTCCGCACTGCGATTATGGTTGCCCCTGTGAAGACTAGCAGGTGTAAGATACCAGTATGTAGCAATTTTACTAGCAGTTTCTATGCTTGTGATATTACGTGCGGTATGGCATGCCCTGTGATAAATCTACCACCATTCCTTATGTGTCAGGGTCTTCCCCAGCCCAGGTTCCCATCTTTTCTGTCCTGGGGTTCTATCCTCCATACGGGGTTGCCATAACAGAGTGTACAGTTTATTGATAAGATGTCAGTCACTGTCTTTGGACAGTAACCCCTTTTCAAAGAGTGTGTGTAGGCGTTGTCCCCTTTTTAAATGTTGTGATGGGTGACCCATTGGTGAACCTGCAAGTTACGGAGCCACAAGGGTCCTAACAGCCCAACGTCAGTTTTAAGCTGTTCAAAAGGGTTGGGGCCTGCAGCACCAAACATGTTTCCGATAGAGCGGTAGCCTGCTATCTGCCAGACTGCAAAAGGTGTAGGATGTGCCCCGGGACTAAACTCTGTGTTGCCCAGAATAGGTGTCAGGGTAGACAGCCCTCTGAGTGGTCACACGATTCCTACCTTAAGGGTGGCTCTGGTAATAGGGGAAGAGTACAGTCCCCAGGCCCTCTGCTGCATCGCAGAAAAGGGATCTTCCAGAGATGTTAACCTGCTATTGCCCTGAGCATAAACCACCAGTGCTTTTAGACTCTTTACAGTTCGCTTCCACCAGGAAATTGAATTGTTCTGCCTGGTAATAATGCAAAAGGCATGGGACCCCCAGACCAACCTCCCAGGTGGTATATCTGGTCACAACTCATACGAGGTCTCTTTCCCTCCCAGACAAACCAGTTAAGTTCCCTCTGCAAAGACTGGTGCATGCCCACCGGGGGCACTAGAGGGAGGGCTTGGAATAGAAACAGAACATTCGGAAGTATGATCATCTTCAGCGCCATTACCTTTCGAGCCAGAAGAGTCAGTATAGTGTTCATTGAACAATGTCCACCGATCTGTGGGAGCAAGGCATGGTAGTTGCTGGCCACAGTCACCCTCACCTTGAACACCAAGGTGGGGCACCAAGGAGTTCACCCACTGACATGGATATTGGGTAGCCAACTGTGTCTGTACTGGTGGCGTAACTGAGAGTTTAAAGACCTGCGATTTCTGGAGGTTGACGCGGAAGCCAGCAACCTGCCTAAACCTCTCCAGTTCCTCGAGTAAGACTAGCAGGGCCCCAGCAGGTCCTCACGTGCTACTATCACATCATCGGCATCGAGGGTAATGATAGGCTCTTACACCCCAAATCTCACACCAGTAATGCACAAGTCATTGCTCACTCTCTATGCCATCGACTCCATGTAGAGAGCAAGCAGCAGGAGAAAAAACAGACAAAGTGAAGTGTCAGCTGTGTCGTTAATGGATAGAAAGTCTGCAATCACTTGCGTAATGCAACGGACCCTGTCTGGCTGATCTAGTAAGATTTCTTTCAGCTGCCATGAGCAAGATACATGACGTAGTGGGTGCACTGGACGAGAGAGGGTCAAGGGAGCGTGGTTAGGGAGATTTCTGGGTTCAATCTCAACCAATGCAATTTGAGTTTGAATGTTGCTCATGCCCAGGAAATAATAGATGTGAGCGTAGGTTTTATGTGCATGAGAGTAGAAGGGGTAGTCTCCAGAGTGGGGATGTGTAACACTCCATATGCCGAACACACCCATCTCTTGTAACCAGCTTGCTCCCTCCCGTGAAAGTGGCCCAGCTTGGCGATAGTGCTGGCCAGACCTCTTGACATTGTCACTCAGGACCAGGTTAAGGTCTCCCCCAAGGAATACCATCTGATCCGAGGACGCCATGACTTCAGCTATGACTTGTTTAAAAAAATGCTCTTGCTTGTCATTGGTGGCATAATTAGATGCTAAGGTGAAGATCAGCTCTCCCATGTATACCTGGTATGCTAGCAGTCGCCCTCTTCTTTCCACAAGCATGCACCCCACCGTGCCTTTAAAGGAACAGGATACCAAATGGCAACCCCCCCCCTAATCTTGGAGGGATTAGAGAAAAAAGTATTGGTCCAAGAAATGTTGTGATTTGAATCTGTGCCAGTCACCAGGTATCAAGTGTGTTTCCTGAAAGAGGCACATATCCCTTCCAGCATGTTTCTGGTATGACAAGATAGCCTTGCACTTAACTGGGCTGTAGAGCCCTTACACATTGAAGGTGATGATCTTCAAATCATCATGGGGGAAGCTTTTGTAGAGTTAGGATGTCTCTGCACAGCCTGGGGTGGTTGTGAGTTGAGTCCTTCAGAGAAGCTGCTTGAGAAGAAAGGTTCAGACATCAGAGGGAGCATTCTGCATGTGGTGGTGATGGAAGAATGGAGTGAGTAGCCCAGAAACAATTACCCCACCATAAACTGTACCCCACCATAAACTGTACCCCACCATAAACTGAAGAAAACCATGGCCAAAAAGTTTACTATGTCTCAGATGGAAGCTGGATAAGTCCAGAGAGTATACTCAGGTAGGAAGTCTACAAAAACTGCCTCCGATGCTGCAAGGTGAGGCCGCCTGCCCCTCCGTCACCTCCACCCCAACAGTCAGATAGCACCACAGCCCCAATGGTATGGAGGTTATGTTAGCCATGGGTCCAGGAGGCTTTCGGGTCGATCCTTGTCTTTCCAGGTCACCAGCAAGAGTGTCAATGACCGCTTGGCTTCACAATGCCATGGTCGCATGGTCTGGGTGAAGGTTTTTGGGGAAAGTTGGTCCTCTTGTGTTGAACCTCCCTATGCCTGTGTGGACCACGCAGCAAGCTCTACCTTGGGTATATTTAGAAGGCGGCAAGTCTCCGATAGGGATTTTTGTTGCATCTCTGGCTTTACACAATATAGTCTCTTTTAGTTGAAAGTCATGGACAAAGGCAAGGATGTCAGGCAGACAGCCTACTTCCCACCATGGGAGGACCACTCTATGAACCCTTTTGAGCTGCACCTCCAGTTATGTTTGTAAGTCCAGGATCTTTTAAAATAAAAGCCTTCATGTAGGCCCCAATGCCTGTGCCCTCAGCTCCAGGTGGTACCCCATGGATGCAAATGTTGTTCCTACTTGAGGGGTTTTCAAGGTCTTCAGCGGGGCTTGTAGGGCAGTCTGCGGTTCCCGTAATCTCAGAACTTTCTGCTGTAAATGTTCAATTTCCTCATCTCGCACAGACTCATTATCTGCAAGTGTTAACACCCTGTTGCCCACCTGTCAGGTTTAGTCTAAACCTCTTTAAGGTGCTGTGCTAATTTTTGTTTCACCACTTGGATATCTTCATGCAAGGACGCAAAGAGCGCCTTCGTGAAGTACCTTGTTACTGGGCCTTCCTCGTCTCCTCCATCTGATATCAGGCCTGGTCTCTGCGGTTGCATGCCCTCTTCAATCAGGGCACCAGCAGACTGTCTGATAATTTAGTTAAGCAATCGCTCTCTCTTTCTCCTAGGTGTCGCCATGGCCAGCCCTTAAATGATGCCTGCAGGAGGGGTCTCGCATGGGTCGCCTGTGACCTACCGTGCTTGCAAGAGTTCAGTATGGCTCTTTGACCTGCGTGGTTCAGCCATGCATCCCAAGGCCTCTCACCACCCTCCTTAATGAGTCCAGCTCCTTCGCTGATGTCAGTGAATGTCCAGGTAGAGCACACCGACAGACAAGGGGTGGAAACGGCCTGTAGTTGCCCGGGGAGCAGGGATGAACTGCGCCCCGCTTTTTTATGTTGCCGGATGGGCTGAATGTGATGCCAGTCGACTAGCCCCAATGTCGGCACTGGTTAGGGCAGATGAGCTATCTGTTCATCACTTTCAGGCAGCGCTATGTTATACAATATGTCCTTACAATGGTGCAATCTCTCTGGGCCAGCATTTTCTCCAGTCTCTTCCGGTAGACCACAGCAACTCTCAAGCCTGCGGGAGGTTGTCTCTTCCACTGACTATAACCGCCCCGCCCACCAAATCTCTGTCTCCTTTATGTACCTTCAGGGCAGGGCTGCCCTCTGCAGCTTCAGGCACATGCCTGTATGAACTCTGCCAGCTCCTCCATTCTGTCAGCAAGCAGCGTACCTACCTCACGGAGCTTGTATAGTGAGGCAGGCCTGTGGTGCGAAAGTGCTCTGCTCACCTCCAGCTCCCTGCAGCTCGTCACCCCCAGCTGTGGCCCAAGACGCTGATTAAATGATGCGCCACGGCAAAGAAAAGGCAAATTGTGGCACAATTTGTGGCTGTACTACCTCCTTATTTTATCATTTTTACACATTTTAACACTGTCTGGGCAAAGGTTTCATATCATTACTATCAGCTTAAAACGAATACAGCAATCAGCACCTGCCACTGGGCAGCAAAGGACATGCCACTGCATGGCAACATGTGTGACAGAGTTTTTAGTAACTTTTGACCCGTTCAAGCTAGAAACTATTTTGTTTGTTAGGAAGTGTCAATTGTATAGTTATGCAAAAACTCAGTTGCCACAGATGCACATAATTCTAGCGGCCCTTTCTAAAGGTGACCTCCAATTCTGTCATAATTGATATGTTATAGAGCTAATACACAAATCTAACTCAGGGAAACACTTTGTACTCACATGGCAGTTGACAAAGCAGACCGGCTCTGCATGTTGATGCCTTGCCAAGCTCATGAAAGAAGGGTTTGTCTTATATTGACAAAGTAGCCGCACCGTACCCTTCTAGCAAATTCCTAAAATGTTAATGATCGCACTGCAACCGTGACGTGGCTTTGTTTGATATTGTTCATCTGTGCCACAAAGCTGCGTTCAGATTAATTTTGATGGTTCAATCGCTAAACCGGCCACTCCTACTGAGTCGGTGTCTCACTTTATGGTTTGGGGGCAGTGCCAGCTTTAGGGGATGCCACGATGCCGTAACACCAGGTGCCAGGGTCAAGGGGTCGCCCTCTGCATGACAGGCTGAACTGAGATAAGAGCAGTCTGAAGAGATCTTTGTCAGTGCAGAATTTTAGTCAGGGGATATTACAACGGTATGTGGTTGTGGTTAATTTGCTTGAGGGAAAGATCTACGATTTGTCTTGTCGCAGTTTGGACTCATGATATAGTACCATAAAGGGTCAATTTTCCTTCTGGAAAGCATAACGTGCCACATGGTGATCACAGATTCGCATTTTACGTTGATAGCTCAGTGGGTGATTGCTTTTGTCGCAGAGAATGTTTTGTTACTTGGAGTTCATAAGCTACCATCATTCTAATATAGCACATTAAGATATGAACTGGCATCAAATTGCTGCATGCAAATCGAGAGGCATAGCTTCAGAACCTTATGGTTTTTTTCCCTTCAATATTTTGTCATTCTAAGGTTGCTAAAAAGGGCTCCTTTGGGTACCAAGACAATATTCTTAGTATGGCGCCCCAATCATTGTGTTACATTTATGGGTGGATTTCCTAACACTTTGCACTTGGTTTGCGTCACAAAAGTGATGAAAACGTGCAGCAAAGTGTTGCTTTGGGGTTTACTTTCTAGCGGAAATCCTGAATTGCGTTGGGCAGTAGCCCACAAGTAACACAAAGCAGCACTATGCACTACTTTGCATGATGGAGGCATACCATGGGTGGTACATGGATGTTCCCATGCACTCACCCTGTACTGTTTTCACGATAATCTATAGCTACTATGGTAGAAAGAAATTGACATTAGAAAAATATGTCTTATTGAGAAACGATTTATTTACAGCACACATGCAAAGTGGTAAACGTTGTTATAGCACAGAATTTTGTGCTGGAAGGGTACCCATCCAGTATAAAACCTAAGTTTGACCTAGGGCAAATACTCTTGCAGTATGGTGCAAGGGTGTGTGCATGAGCGCAAAGCCAGCACTAGAGGAAACAGCAAAAGCACCATATTTTAGTAGATATGGAGCTATTGTGCTCTCTTTTTATGCACCATAATGCAGTGACTTTGGTTATTGTGTCATCCATACTGGTAGGAATAATGGGGCAGATTTATGTTCCCTGGCGCATCCCTGCAAATCAGCAGGGATGCGCCAGGGAAGATGCGTCACGCAAGTTTGCCCTTGCGCCACCGCAGATGCGCCGCATTTACAATGCGGTGCATCGTGGCGCAAGGACAAGCAAATGCACGAAGCATCTGCCAGCGTAAGGTTGGCGCAGTGCTGAAGTTGTGTCGCAAGCGCGACGCAACTTCAGCACTGTTCCAACCTACCCTATCACTAACATGGTGCATCAAGCCTTACGCCTGCTTGAAGCAGGTGTAATGATTTGACGCACCAGCGTCGGAAAAGTGACTGCGTGAAATCTTGTAGAATTCACTGCGTCACTTTTCCGAGGCTTTTTCAGACGGAACGCCCACCCTGCATACATTAAACGTGACACAGGTTTAATGTGGCGCAGGGCTTTACAACGTGACGCATCTCCCTAGATGCGTCACGTCGTAAATCTGGCGCAGCTTGGCGCTAGCTTTGCGCCGCCACTGCTTCACAAAAGTGACGCAACGGCGGCGCAAAAGTGGCGCACGGGGCTTGTAAATCTGCCCCAATGTATTAAGAGTGCTTGGTTTAAAGTAACAAAATATGCCCATTCTAGAACCAAAGTACAAGCTGGAGGTGTTTTATGTACAAGTCAAGAAACAACACTGGAGTTTTATTGTTTTCTGATGGAAAAAAGTCAGAGGAAGCGAAACTTGGGGATTAAGAGTATGACAAGCTTTCTTAGACTTCTGAGCCAATGTCAGTATCAGGTAAACTTTGAAAGGGCATTTCGTCTTTACAAAGACAACAACTTAATGTAGTCACACAGACATGTGAAAGAACATTTTTAAGATCGGTTTTACTTTTCTTAAATAAGTGTTGTCCACATATAAGTTTGCAATAAAGCTTAGAAATGATTCAAAGTTGTAGTATTTTAGACAGACGCGTGCAACTTGGTGATTGAATTTTAAAATTGATTTTATAGAGTAAATAAAGCGTGATTGGTGTAATACTTTTTGAAAGCTCGTCTTTTGCTGGTAATGCCCTTGTTTCCTCCATTCACGGCTCGTTATGCGATCGTTTGTATGGCGCAGTTACGGGATCCACAGATACCCTCCCCTTGAACCATTATCGCAGATAATGCAGATGCTAACAGTGGGGCTGAGAGTTAAAAACAGCCTGTGTTTGCAATGCCATCAGTGCTTTAAATAGACCAGTGATTACTGGTACTGAGTACCGGCACTTTTTTCCCCCCTTGAGTACGGGAACTTCTCTGTGTCCAGGGAGAGTACCGCTTCTGTCTCCAGCTGGTCGGTATTTCCCAAAAATGGTGACTATGTGAGCATACACAGCATCTCTACTCTGTGCCGTATGCTCACATGATTACTATTTCACACTGGCAGTGATGAGCATGTTAGCGTCAGCACAACTTGTGATGCCACCACCCAGGTCGCTGTGTGGCGGGAAGGAAGGGAAGGTGTGGTAAGCACATTCATCCAAGAACGATGCTGGGATCAGGAACAATTATTCTTGAACTTTATTTGAGCAAAGGAACCCCACGCCTGAGGTACTAGACACCAACAGGCAGCACAAAGTCCAACTAAAGTGGAACCCCAGCATGTCATAAACACCACATTCCACTAGAGACCTGACAAAAGAGGTAAAGGGTTAAGAAAGACTTAAACACAATGTTGGACTTGGCCCTTTTTGCAAGGTCATATCTGAACTTTTTGCCTTCCTCCTGTATTGTTTCTGACCTGTTTGTGTTGGTTTTAGGACTCTGGGCACTTTACTACTGCTGATCAGTGCTAAAGTGCATATGCTCTCTCTGTAAAGTGTTATGGTAATCGGTTGTCCATAATTGGTATGTTTGCCTTACTAGTAAAGTGCACTATATGTGCCAGGGCTGGTAATGCAAATGCTACTAGTGGGCCTGCGGCACTAATTGTGCCACCCACACAAGTAGCCCTGAAAAGAGATCTCAGGCCTGCCACTGCAGTGCCTGTACATAGTTTGTTAAACTGCCTTGTTGTCCTGACAAGTGCACCCACTTGACAGGCCTTACCCTTCCCTTTTTATGCACATCAGACACCCCTATGGTAGGCCCAAGGTACCCCCTAGGCAGGGTTTAGTGTCTGTGAAAGGTAAGACATGTACTGAGATGTGTACCATGTCTTAACAGTGAAACACTCTCCATTTCGTTTTTCACTGTTGCAAGGCCATCTTGCCCGTAGGACAGAATGGGGGAGGCTGTGTAATATGTTTCCAGCCTATCTTCCCATAGGCTTAAGAGGTGAAGTTTAGTGTGGCTGATCTCACAATTTAATAACACATCTTTTTATGAAGGTGGTTGTGGAATTGTGTGTTTAGAAACCACGCTTTTAGAAGTGGCTGGTTTTTTTGTTCTAACAATTCTGTGTGTCTCTGCCTGGCTGTGGATTGACTGGCTGGATTTGAATGTGATATGATCTGGGAAATGTCTTGACCGAGGGGAGGAGTCAAGGAGACAGCACCAGGCTGACCTGCATCTGGAGTGTAGGGGGGGGAGGCATAGGCCCTGGAGGTGAAGAAGCATGGGCTGCTGCCATAAATTAAATGGCTCCATCTCCTGCTGAGTGATTAATGACCCAGACCCCCACTATCAAAGGAAGAAGGTGTCACTGGCAGGAAGACACCAAGAACTGGTTTGGACAGGTGTCAGTGCCTCCTGAAAACAAAGACTTCAAAGACATTTAGGGGTATAACTATGAGAGTTGAAAACCCTGAACGTTGGACTGATCAAGACTGAAAAGGATTGAAACTACTTTGCGGTCACGAGGAACCTCTGCCAAGGAAGAACAGCTGAAGAGACTGAAGAGAAGGACTGACCCTTGCTGTGTGTTCTGGGGCTGGCCTGCAGTTTGCTAATTTAACTAAGGAGAGGCTAAGGGACTTTGCTGTGTGCTGTGTCCCCCTTCTGAAAAGGACTTTGCTGTGTGCTGTGTCCTGAAGTAACGTGTCTCCAAGGGCCTGAGGAGAGCTGGCTCCCTGTTGTGGAAACTCAGGAACATAAAAGTTTCCAAGTCTGTCTCAGCGACGCTGTGTGCGTGTGCTTCATGCAGCCTGAGACCTTTGTAAGAACTGCCCTTGATCGTGTGCACCCGGAGTTCAAGTGAGTCTCAGCGACGCTGTGTGCGTGTGCTTCCTGCAGCCTGAGACCTTCGAAAGGATTGCCCTGTGATCGTATGCACCCGGAGTCTGAGTCTCAGCGACACTGTGTGCGAGTGCTTCGTGCAGCCTGAAACATTTCGCGAGGATTGCCCTGTGATCGTGTATACCCGGAACTCAAGTGAATCTCAGTGACGCTGTGTGCGTGTGCCCTGTTGCAGCCTGAGACCTTCAGGAGAATTGCCCCGTGACTGTGTGTCCCAGAGCAGTCAGGTTTTATACTTTGATCAACAGCGTGACCAGAAGTGCTGCAATCGTCATTGCCATCGGCCCGGACCGGCATCCCCAGAGGAGCTGTGCCACCTGCCCGAGACTGCCTTTGCCAAGGAGAGACCTCGAACCATCCCCGTCAGGGGGGGCCCGAGATTCACAGCCCAAGATCAACAAAGTCGCACCGGAGGCCCAAGTTGCAAGGAGAGGAGAGTGAGATCGCACCCCCCAGGTAATGCTCGGCGAGCAGGCGTGTGTCGCCA
Organism: Triturus cristatus; assembly: GCF_964204655.1. Lineage (NCBI taxonomy): Eukaryota > Metazoa > Chordata > Amphibia > Caudata > Salamandridae > Triturus > Triturus cristatus. The sequence continues at coordinate 941,914,111 of NC_140587.1, read as the reverse complement.
CCTGGGGCGGGGTGCGAGAGAAACACTCTTGGCCTTTCCCATCTTTGCAGCGCGAGTCTCCTCTCAAGTCCGCATCGCGACACATACATGCCGAGGAGTGGCAGTACCGTGGCCGGAGTGTGGAACGGCACTTTGTTTTCCATCATCCCAGTGTTGGGAGCATGTTTTGGCAGTAGCTGACCACGAGTCAGTAAGAGTGGCATAGAGACCGTCCTGAGCACCGCGATCGGTGCCAAAGTCATCCTATTTTTGCATTACGAACTGCCTGATTGTTGAATTACGAAGTGCCTTATTTGTGCATTATGAACTGCCTGATTGTTGCATTACGAAATGCATTATTTTTGCATTACGAACTGCCTGATTGTTGCATTAAAAAGTGCATTATTTTTGCATTCTGAACTGCCTGATGGTTGCATAACTAATTGCCTGATTCTTGCATTACGAACTGCATTGCATTGCATTAGGACTGCATTAGATCATCGTGAATTGCTCACTAATACTGCAAGATCCTACCAGTGCTTGCCGGCCTAATAACTGGCAAGGTGAAATAATACAAATATGCATATGTTGGATTTTTATCGCGTGGTCTCATCGTATATCTTTTTTATATAAACGTATCATTTTTTTTTAATGAAACTTGTGTGGAGTCCATTCGTGGTGTTATCACTGTGTTACTGAGAGCGTGGTTGCAAATACTTTACACGTTTACCTTGGAGATAAGCCTGGCTGCTCGTGCCAAGCTACAGAGGGGGTGAGTAGGGGCTATCTGAGAAGGTGTCCTTCCTTTCCCTGACTTAACAGCAATGGTCCCTATTTGGCCTAAGGTTTCTACCTCAGCCAACTAGAGACCCCCAGTTCTAACACACACTATAACAAAAGCCCTTGGAAAATGCAGATTTCAGTTGTTTTCCCTTCCATCTTTGCCATACAGCAATGATGGTTGTCGACGAGGGGCCTGCCTCGAGCAGCACCGACTGAGCAGGTTTCCCTCCAGTGCCAGCCAGGGACACAGGCACAGATTCCTGCATTCAGCGCCATTCGGGACCCAGTAAGCAAAGATCGGATTCCTGTAGCTGGTCCCCTCATTCATGCAGCATCGTTGAGGACCCAGGGCTCGACTGCTGCAGCTGCTGGACCCTCCACCCATGCAGCGCTTGCTGAAGAGATCTTCAGGGGATAAAAAAAGTGAATTGGACTAACCACTTTCATCGAGGCCAATGCTGGTGCTCAGTGAGCACAATCTCTTGTATTTTCAGGCTGATTTTGGATTGTTTTACATTTCTGTCAAGCTGTTAACCCCCTGGAAGTGCTACAGGCGCTAGAAGTAGGGGATGTCCCACCAAAATAACCGTGCTGGAGTAAAGAATGTAAAAGAGCAAAAAGTTACCTTTAAATTTTGCTTTTTTCCTCTTATCACAGAGGTTGAATGTCAGATGATACCTTTGTCAAATTGCTGCTTATCCTTTTAGCATGGAGTTTGATGCTTACTTGTATCCTTCTGACTGCAGAGTGAGAGGATTTTTGAGTCTGTAGGATGTTATTTGTTTGCTAACATACAACAAACTTTTGCATGTTGACAATTAACTGTACAAATATTTCACAACTAGAAGTAATAAAGGACAAATGAAGAAGTTCTTTTGCAATTCTGAAGTGTCATGGAAGAATTTGATAGGATCAAAACAAAGCTTGATACTTTACTGGGCGATGCACAAAAGATAAACATTCTCTGACACCAGGGGCCTAGCTTCCATTGAGCAGCAGGAATAGTGGCACAGAGTCTTGGGGAACCTACATCACCTAGATTATTGCTGTATTTTACAGATCAATCAGGGGCCTGTTTCCTCCCTTACACTCAGGAGCATGACACGCTGACTACGCTTCTGGCTGGAGCCCGATTCCACACATTATCCTGGGTGCACTGTATAGTTTTATCCGTAAAACCACGTCTGTGCCAATTTAGTTGTCATGTCAATGGAAAAAAGTGTGATCTCTAAATGACAGTGCACTACCATACCATGCACCACCAGTTAGACACTACACTGTTACCACTTTCATGCTGGACATGGCTCATTTGCTACACTTGTTTTTTGTGTGATGCTTGGATTTTCCACAATCCCCATGACTTTGGAGATGTAACATTAATTACAGCACACATAACCTGAAAATTATTCCAGCACCATGGTTCTCAATCCACACACTGCAGAATTGCATCTATTATCACTCACACCAAGAAAATCTTAATTTCCAGTAACTGTTTTCCAGTAGCCCCGCCCGCCGTGGCACCATGGCTAAACCTGCCTCCTTGCCATACCCCTAGGTCATAGCTCAATTTGGTGAGTATCTGCTCTTTTCTTTTCTCAGTTAAAGCACCGAATGCCATATGCTGTTTGCAAATTCAAGGAGACCCGTTGGTGTGGCATAAGGTGACACCACAAACACCTCTCAGCCTCTGTCGGCCTCAGACTGAGAGGAAAGTGAGTTTCCACAGTTAAAATAGTGAATGGACTCCTGCCACTCACGCCCGCCACCCACTTGTGCCCAGATAGACTTAAATACCAAGGAGTAGGAGGATCTTCTGTCACTCATGCTTTCCAGTCATGGGCTGGTGCACGAGGGCACTGAATCCTATATCTTCTCTAATAAAGCAATGTCTGGCCATGCGGTGTGAAAGTGCACAATGGGCAGGTAGGCAAGATCTGATTTCTCTGGTGCCAGTGACAAGACATAGCATGGAGTAACAAGTCAGGCTTAGCATAAAGCTCTTAAATAGCCGCAAGATTGCCTTTTTTCCTCTCTTTTTCCCCCTCGTGGAATACAACGAACAGTAGATGGTCAGTAGATGGACCTCACATTTGCTATTATTCACTGCCCTCTGACTCACAACTAAAAATCACCTAAATGGGAGATGACAAGAGCAATGTAACTAGGCTTGTATGTGGCATCATTGGGAGAGGAAGGAGGATCTCCAAACATTTTGGGTAAAGTGTTAAGAAGCGTGTATATGGGCCTCAAGACTACTCATGACTGGTTAGACACAGCATAGTAAAAGCCTGATTTTTTAAAAATGTTGTTTAGTCAAAGAAGTAAATCTAACTCATCCTTAGTTACACTGGGTTTCATTATTGACGAACATCTATTGATGAAACAGCAAGTGGCTAAGATCTCTTCCACCTGTTTTGCAGTCTTTCGAGGGTTGAAGAAGATTCTATGGCTGATTCCTCTCTCAGTCCAGAGAACTGTGGTCCAGGCTCTTGTTATTTCAAAACTGGATTATGGTAATCTCTCTATCTGGGAGCAGATAAGTCAACTATCCAGAGAGTGCAGCTGGTGCGAGACTGTTTTTTTGACTGCCTAAGTTTTCCTCTGTGTCAGGGTGTCTACAAGACTTGCACTGGGTGACGGTGTTAAATCGGGTGAAATTTAAGGATCTGTGTTATATGTTTAGAATCAAAACATGTTCAGCCCCAAAATATCTGCAGGACTTGATGCAGCATTACATTTCGCCTCGCCTTTTGTGCTCTGCTCAGCAAATTCGCTTTGTTGTTCCTAAAATCAGACATGCCCGTATGAGAGGCCGGTCATTGACCTACTTGGGACTGACCTTATGGAATTCCTTACTCTCTGCTCGCCTTTTGCAAAGGTCTGAAATCCTGGTTGTTCTTAAATTAGCTTCTCTTCATATCCTCTTTTCTCTGGCCTACCCTGCCTGGCGCCAAAAAACCCTTCGGGGTATCTGCGCCCCCTACAAATTTTAAATAATAATAATAACACTAGAAATATTCTGATTCTGAAATACTGCTGAACCATTTTGGTTTTTGACATGAAACTTGAGAACCAGAAGCTATATCATCAAGAGTTGCGCTGAATCAGTGAAGAGCTAACTGCCAGTTTTCATGCATTTGCACTGTTTAAAGTGCATAGATATAAATTATAATTTATCCTAGTTGATGTATGAATTAGAGGCAACACACGTTGGAAACAATGATCAGTGATTGCTTCTTTGTTAATGAATTTTACTGTCTACTCAGAAACTAATGTGAGTTATATGCATATGCTTTAGCAGGAGTATAACACAGGGGGGTCAAATCCTTCAGGGGGGGCCCATTCAGCCCAAGGCCAATAAATATCTGTGAAATATGGGAAACTCAGGGGCCTCTTCTCACATTCCACAGGGGTGGCCCATCATTTTGCTTCATGCCACCATGCTTTAGACACGGCAAATGCAAAAAAAGCTCTGTATTGAGTCAGTGCAGCTGTTTTGATATGGTCCCTGGTATACTCCATACACAAAAATGCCATTGAGTCACCAGAGGCTGCTTTCCAGACAATGCAACGCAATTGTTGTGGGAGTTATCTCTCATGTGGACTCCTTTAAGGCTCTATTTGCAGGCTTGGCAAAACATGAACAGGCACAATTCAAATAGCTTTAAATAGCAGCAAAGTGGCAGATCTTGGCCCCTGTTACAGAAGTTCCCCGGGAATGCAACAGGTGTTTGTTTCCGCTTTTAGCGCCCTTGGGGCACTTTGGAATTTCAGAAATAAGCCTCAAATGCATATGTGGGCCCTTCTATAATGCAGATAGCCCTGGCACACAAGTAGCACAAGCGCTATCATTAAGGGTCATTCCTTCATTTGCATGGGGCAGGGGCCCATGCAAATGAGGGAATCCCGTTGCCTCTGCACCCATGCTGTATTACCAGTGTGTGCACAGAGGCAAACATGCCTTTAAAAGGTACACTGAAAATGTGTCACATCAAAGTGATGCCTTTCAGAGTGCCTACTAAAGGCAGCCCTCCATAGGACTGAAAGGGGTTTCCATGGACCCCCCCCAAACATTCCCTTGCAGGCAGATGTAGCTACTCAATGCACCTGCCTGCAGGAGGATATCTAATCCCTCTTAAAAGTGCAGGCGGATTGCTGCCTGCAAATAGAAACATGGAGCAGCTTTTAAATAACTGCTCCGTATTTCTCTTGAATGTGCTGCCCTGGGGGCAGCGCAGGTTCGCGGCAGCCCTGAGGGCAGCACATTCAACAGAATGGGGTGCACTTTCTCTGTTTGTACCCAGCGCACCTGCTTAAAGGTGCACTGCGGTGCAAACAGGAAAAGTGCGGCCTATCTGTAATAGGGCCCCTGGTGCTCATAAAAATATTACCATATTTCTCTGGCAAGGTCAGAGCTTCATTGTCTCTTGGTGGATGCTAGAATCTGGGATGTATATGCAAAGCTGCTCTGACTTAAGGTCTCATAGAATTTACTGACACAGCTTTGTAAGAGGCAGTTATTCAGTTGTTAGTAAAACTCATATATATTTCAAAGAATAGGATAATTTTCTTTTGGAGAAGCTCAAGCATGAATACCTTTCCAGGGCCGGACGGGGAACTGAAAGCAGCCCTGGCAAATTTTGCAAGGGCAGCCCCTGTCCGGCACGCAGCGAGCGAGGGCAGCGAGCGAGGCTGGTAACTACTAGGGAGGTTTGGGGGGGTTCTCCCCCCTAGAAAATGTTGGAAAAAGACAGACCAAAATGGTGCATTTTACAGCACATTTTTCATTACAAATGTATTTGTATTAACTTTTAAAGCACAGTAAATAGTAGATGATGACCTTAAAGAGCACCAGGTTATCCAGTCATTATGCCTACAATTAAGGCCGGTCAGGTGCCTCAGTGCCTGCCTGGTCATGAGGGGTGGTAGTGGTAGACAGTGGGTGTGGCGCCGAAAGTAAGTGTATGTGGGCCGCGGCCTGCGCACACCAGCCGCACGGCACCCTGTCCCTGCGCACGCACCGTGCAGTAGCTGGGTGGACTGGTATGGTAACTTGGGTTGAATTTATTAGTGTGTGTGCGAGGCACACGCACTACTAAATTCAACCCAACTACTGCACCACAGCACCTCTGTCTATATGTGCGGGTAAAAAGCACCACTGCCATTCGTGAGTGAGAGGTCACCTCACCAATGGCAGTTGTGCTTTTTCTCCGCAGAGCAGATGCAGGAGTGCACACTGCACTGTTCATAGCTGCCAAGGTTTCAGATTGCGATGTGTGACATTTTCATAAATTCTGTGTAATTATGAGTGACATTCAATGACTATGAGTGACACTTTCTTGCAAGCAAATATCAAGCAATGAACATGAGGGAAACATATAAATATCAGAAATTTCATCTATTTCAGCAACCAGAAACTCTAAGATCTTAAACTGCTGCATTAGTGCTGCTGGAAAATTCCAGCTCTGCGTGAGACTGTGATTGCACCATGCAACCCACCCACTGCTCTAGTGGTCTCAAAAGGATAGAATATAAGAAAAATGGCATGGTCTGAAAATACAGACAATTACAGCTTATATGATAGCGGCTATAGTTAGTGGAGTGCTGTAAAGCTATGTAGACCAATGGTTTGCCAAATTTCCAGGATTTCATTTCTGAAATGGACTGAAAAGTGCTGTAAATACAGTCAACAAAAGTGTATCATAATCGTTATGGGAAATATTCATTCTAAATAAAACATTAAAGTGAGGCAGGGCAATACAAGAAGTTCAGGCAAAAAGCAAACAGCAACTGGCGGCATTGTGGTTTATGTTTACGCAGCTTACGCCTGACCTCTTTCCCAGTGACAGACCCTTACAGAGAACAGAATATGCCCACAGCACCTTGAAGAAGTGAAGGATTTAAAACTAATAATAAAAGCATAGACAACCAATAACTAACACACACATATGGAGAACGGTGCTGTCAGGAAACTGCAGGTAATGTATATACATGCCTTGCATGGGCACCCTCAGGACGCTTCAGGTTCAGTGCTCCTAGGCCCCACACAGCTTTAGCGTGCTCATTAGGCGGCTGTGCCTATTTCTTGGTGCATTTCCACGGAGCACTTCGGGTTTCCCCTTCAGCCCTACAGACCTATATGCTGCCCCAAGTTCTCTTGTTTTCATTGTCCCACCTTGACTGCCCTTTCCTCTGACCCAGCCTCAGCAGTGGAGCCCCCCACTTTACGACACCTCCAGCTTCCTTCATAGTCATTCCCTGTTCACATCGGTCACTTACTTCTGGCTCTATCAGCCCTTATTCCTGGCCGCTCGTTCATTTCAAACAGCCTCTCACGTGAGGATCAGGGCTGCGCTATTAGGTAGATTATGGTGGTGCTCCAAGTGCTCCAAGCGGCTGCATGAGACCCCAAAGACAGGCCTATGGGGTGTGCGTTGAGGGGCCGAGGTGGGAAAGGGACATCACCACATTTTAGTGCGCTTCAAGGACACAGAAAGCAGACAGAGGCTTTTCACGGTAACCGAAATTAGGGAAGTGAAAGGGTCACGGGGATCCAGAGGTGGTGCTGGGGACAGTAGGTGGGGGGCTGGGGGCATTGGCAGAGTAGGTGTAAACCTGATTCTCTTCAAGGCTTACTGTGTAAAAGGCCAACACATGCAGTTAGTCTTGACTTACTCAATTATCTCAGCTCTGAGCTGCAAGTACCATTGACGGTACGTACAGGCCAGCCTTGACGACTTCCCATGGCACGGTCTTGGTCGGGCACTCAGAAGAACTCAGACGGCAGCGGCATTGGCTGCACTGGAATGAGCACATCTCTCCGTCTCCAGCTGTAGTCCAGTCCAAATCATTACGACGGCGGGGCAACTTTAAACTATGCCCCGTACGCCCGCTCACCCTGGCCTGCCTACCCTGATAGGCCAATGACACTGACGCCTCGCGACCTGACGTCAGCTATTGCCTCCGCGGTAAATTGTGAAAAAATGTAGCACAGCACTGCCAGCCGCGAACTGAGCCCAAGCCTGATGCACTCTGCCAGCTAAGAGCTTTGGCAGTCAGAAGAGGTGCTAACTTGGAGTGCTCCACGAGGCGCACAGATGTCGGACACAGGCCTGGAAGCCGGACTGCCTTCTGATTTTGTTGTTGGGGGCCGATTTAAATAAAATCGGGGGCCCAGTCAAAAAATTGGCGCCCTGTAAAGAAACCCTGTAAAGAAACCGGCCCCTACTCCTTCCGGCCTCCCAGGGGATTGCCGGTTGCCTGGTATTACCAGTCTGGCCCTGTACCTTTCCCAGCGGGATTAGTGCTGCATAACAAAATGGGTAAGCTGACAGCATAAAAGCAATGTCTAGAGAACTGTTGATGGCAAACCATGTTATATAAAAGCAAATCAATTCATCAATTCCATATGTTACATCCCAATGAGATAGTATTTGCCCCATTCACATTGTCAGATATGTCACTCACAACCAGCGGTGTAGCGTGGAATGTTAGCGCAAGAAGTGCTAACGGTCCACGGGTTAGGGGTCGCAATAGTTTAAAATTATGCACCCCCTAAGAATTTTGCGCCAGGGGCAACCACCCCTGTGGACCCCTGCATGCTACGCCACTGATCACAACACTTTCTATTCAATAGGGATGTGCCCCCAGAAAATGGAGGTAGGAATCTCAATGGCATCAAATTTCGTGGACACAATATCGAAGGACAAAATATTGAAAAGTAAGTATAGATTTTCCATACTTAATTCCACATATATATATATATATATATATATATATATATATATATATATATATATAAACCTTGAGAATTTATATATATCACCAAAGTGCACAGCATTGGAGTTAGGAATAGTTAATCTAAACTTCCTCTTTATGGACTCGCCTTTCAATGGTGCGCATCTCGATATTCTCGATATTCTGTCCACGATATTAGTGTATTTCGATACTCCTAGCCTCAATATTCCGTAGTATAATCTTGAATAGTGAATGCACTGAGAAAAAGAGTAGTTGGTGGTTTACACGTTGGGAGAATAATCATTCTTGAGTCTTTCAGTTTCCCCCTTGCCCATTTTTTAGCCTTTTAAATATCATTTAAAGTCACCGTGAAAATACTTAACATGAACCTAAAAAGCTGTACATTTATTGAGAAAAATAATGGTATTTCCTAGTTCATGGGTAAATGAAGATTTGACATGCTGTATTAATTACCCTTTTCAAGTAACTTATAATGGGCAAGTATTCGAAACAAAACATTTGATTGACATGCGTACAATCCAAAAATAAACTCCAAGCGTCACCCTGAATGAATCATGCTGATGAATCATGGGAGGTTGTGTGACAAAAGTGCACGTGGCAAAAGATACATCAAATATTGATTGGAAAAAGAGTCTCAAAATCTCTGGAGCATAATTCTATTTTTGATGAGGAACAGTATTTCCTTTCATTTTATCAGAGTTTTATACTTCAGAATGGACATTAACTTTTCTTTACATTTTATTTTTAGACCCACAAAAATCAGAACTCAGCCCTGTAGACCGGCAATTCTTGATAAAGGCAATGCGTTATTAGGAGGGTGTCGCATTGAGAAATGTATTAGGAACCGGAGTAATATTGGGCCATTGTGTTTTTAGGTCTCGCCTGACCCAGCGCATGCGCTGGTCTGGCGAGACTTATTGAGAGGGCTCCAAAAAGTGCTACCAGGCCAGCCTAGAGCTACAGTGCATGTGCGCGGGCACGCGTGCCGCGCTTTACCGCAATTACTTTCACTTTCGCGGCCGTACGGCCGTTTTGATGTTTGATCGCGACCACTTTCGCGGCCGCATAGCCAATAGGTCTCGCTTTTGGGACCTTATAAGTATTTAGTTATGCAACTGTTGCATGGCTAAACACTTATAAGGTCCCAAAGGCGAGACCTATTGGCTATGCCAATGCTTGTTTGAAGTGTGTCTAAGTGCAGTGCCATAGCAAGGGCGCCATAGCCCCTACCCCGCCAGCACTGGGGAACCAAAGCAGCCGCGGCAAAAATGTTCAACCCAGCCCGCTCCCTTCATCTCGTTGCGCAATCACTTCCCATCCCTTTCCCTTTATACCGGCGCCCAAGGGCTCCAGCCCACCAAGGATACACCGGGTGGAATAAAAGGCCTGTCCAGCCCTGGATCTCAAGCAAGCTCTCAAAGTGCCCCCCTTACCAGCAGTTTGGCAATAAAATACAGGGGTAGGTAGCAATACCCATGCGTTTCCCCCCTTCTTTTATATTTTTTGGTATGCTTTGATGCACCCTTTGAATCCGGCGAGAGGGTTGCGAACCCATATGGTGGCCAGCTTTACTATTGTTATTCAATGTTGACAGGTTCTTTTTATGCAAATTTCTTCTTCTGTGTGCTGTATTGTGTGCATTTCCTGCTTCAAAACCTAATTGAAAGATCTCAACCCCCCCAAAAAGACAGGTGTAATTAGATTTCAGAGGACCCATCCCATCCCTGGGTCTAAGGGGCATATTACCAAGCCAGGCGATAAAATTATCGCCGCTTTAGCGGCAGAAAACTGCCGCTAAAACGGCGATAATGGGCTTGATAATATGCTCTATGGAATTCCAATTGAAGCCCATGTTAGATGTGAAGGACATCTAACATGGGCTTCAATTGGAATTCCATAGAGCATATTATTAAGCCCATTATCGCCGTTTTAGCGGCAGTTTTCTGCCGCTAAAGCGGCAATAATTATATCGCCTGGCTTGTTAATATGCCCCCAAGTTCTTCTCCACCTGCTACACTATTGGTAACTAGGGGGCATATCATCAAGGGCTTTATCTCCGCTTTTCTGGCTTTAAAAGCCAGAAAAGCGGAGATAAAACCAACGCCCTATCAGCAAGAGGGTGCTAACATGCGTATTCGCATGTTAGCACCCTTTTACACTACGCCTACCTTTGTATCTCTAATAAGATGCAAAGTGGGCGTTCCTGACATACACTACATGTCAGGAGAGCAATAACGCATCTTTGCGCTATCAGCAAGGAGGCCCTTGCATTTTAGCAGACGTTAGTTTTTGGAGAAAACTGCTGTTTTCTCCAAAAACTAACATCTGCTAAAATCCTGACTAAGCCACCCTTAACATTGGGGGTGGATTATGCTGATACGACCACAGGGTCGTATCAGCAAGGTTATCCCCCTTTTGCAGGGAACATCGCTGGAAAACCAGCGATGTTCCCTTCGAAACGGCGATAACATCGCTATCTCTGAAATTTTTATCGCCCTGGAGCAGCGCGTTGATGATAATGCGCTACCAGGGCGATAAAAAGCAGAGATAGCCAGCGATAAGAAAATTATCGCTAAGCACGGCCAGCGATAATTATCGCTGGCCGTTGCTGATATGGTCCTAGGTCCCTCTCATGGTGAAGTGCTGATCCGGTGTTTGACTCAGGCACACATGATGGGTAAGGTTAGTTGTCTGCATGAATTTCCTTGGTATGTGCAAAAGTGAAAAAGAGAACGGTATTCCAAAACAGAGAAGAAAAAGTGTGACAAAGCGGCATATACTAGTAGAGTGCAATGCTACAGTATGAAAAGGACAACGTGTAGAAGTAGTATGCAATACATGAATATGAAAAAGCTGGGTGCACTGGCCAATCAGCACACTCGGAATAGAGCTTTAAACAAGCAGGGTATGTTGATTTCAGTATATCTGTAGCGTGTGCTTAGCCAATACTAATGTGACTCACACCATTCGGCTTAATAGCTGACAAAGCTCAACAAGTGTATTAGAGCAAAATAAGGGGCATATCATCAAGGACCGGCGATAATTATCGCTAAGCGCACTTAGCGCTAGGATAATTATCGTCGGCTAACGTGGATTTTTATCGCTGAGATAGCGTGCTATTAGCAACGCTTATCTCAGAAGCGATAAAAATCCTAGCTCTAACTGCCAAATGTGAGATTATCGCTGGAAATCCAGCAATAATCTCACAAAGTTTGGCGTTAGTTTGATGATAGGTCAAGACAAACTTAGCCATGATATCCACCTTCCATAGGATATCATGGCTAAGTCAGTCTTGAAGCAGACGTAAGGAAAGTAGCGATAACAGGGGTTATCGCTACTTTTCTTGCCACTATGCTTCATAGCGTGGGGCTTGATGATAGGAGAAATGTCGCTTAGCGACATTTCTCCAGTCATATCAGGGCAGGAACGCCCACTTTGCCTCTCATTCGAGATGCAAAGCTGGGCCTTCAGATTTCAGGCGCTAATGCAAGGTTTCACGCTATCGCATGACCTTGCTGGTAAGGCAATAAAATTATCGCCGCTTTTCGCCCGAAAACGGACGCAAAAGTGGCGATAATTTTTTATCGCCTCATTGATGATATGCCCCTAAATTGTTTATTTTAGCCTTTTTAATTATTAAAATGGAAGCCTCAACAGGACTCATGTGAAGACATTCTGATGCTAGCAAACAAGTTATTGCAACTTTAATACATTCTCTTGACAACATTTTCATGATTTTATTTCTCAATACCCTCGTTATGTCCCCTTACCTTTGGCTCAGGCTCACAAAATGGATGGGGGCACTTATCTCATGATATTTCCCTCGTGAAACTTTATTGGGGGCATATTATCAAGGACGGCGTTAAAAATTATCGCCGGTTTAGCGGGAGAAAACTGCCGCTAAAGCGGCAATAATGGGCTTGATAATATGCCCTTGAGAATTCCAATAGAAGTCCATGTTCTGGTGTGAACATGGGCTTCTATTGGAATTCTCCAGAGCATATTATCAAGCCCATTATCGCCGCTTTAGCTGCAGTTTTCTCCCGCTAAACCGGCGATAATTTTAACGCCGCCCTTGATAATATGCCCCTTAGTGTTTTATTGGCATACCAAAATAGTTGAGCTGTAGTAGACAACCAAACCTGTCCTTGGGTAAAGAGAGAATCTACATTGGAAATGATGACGGTAAAACCCTCGGGCCAAGTATGCCTGTTTTCTTTAAAGGTTCACAAGGAATATTGGGGATGCCTAGAATTTTCTCCCAATTTATTATTTACAGCTGATTCTCTGCCACTCTCAGGCATCCATTATATCACTGAAGTTTATTTGAGCCGGGAATCTAGAGATTCAACCCCGTTTATGTTCACTTCGACATCTACGAGAATAGATCTGTCCATGGAACCTATATTACCTTTGCTGCTGCCTCCTGTTTTTTGTTCTTTTCTTTTTGTTTGATGGGGCATAGGATGTTTGCTTCTACAATATACTATTAATTTACCTTGACTTTACATGATCTTAGCAGCTACTATTGCTCTATGTAAATTGAAGCTAGATTGGTAATATGAGGGCCTACAAGGACATCTATAGTGGGACTAGCTCCCTGGGTATAATCGGAGTAGACAATATATCAAGTGGGCAGCTTTGGTAAAAATAATGAAATGCATGCAGCCCCCTTCTTTGAGCCCGTTGACGCATGATCAGAAATCAGGGGCATATTATCAAGACAGGCAATAAAATTATCGCCGCTTTAGCGGCAGAAAACTGCCGCTAATACGGCGATAATGGGCTTGATAATATGCTCTATGGAATTCCAGTTGAAGCTCAGGTTAGACGTCCTTCACATCTAACGTGGGCTTCAATTGGAATTCCATAGAGCATATTATCAAGCCCATTATTGCCGGTTTAGCGGCAGTTTTCTGCCGCTAAAGCAATTTTATCGCCTGTGTTGATAATATGCCCCTCAGTTCTTCCATTTAAATGATGGGTGACGTAGAAACATGTTTTTAGTTTACATGTGTGTTACATTTAAAGTCGAAATGGAAACCTTTAATGAGATTGTTGGCAAAAGAGTCAAAATTGAATGAGACAAACAAAAATTCATAATTTTTCTCATTCCAGATTCTAGATACATTGAAGTGCAGTTGTTCTAAAACTAAAGGACGATGAAATGAAGAGCATATCGAAAAACACAACTTTACTTAAGCTACTTTTTTCATGGCAATCTTGTCTCCTTTGGCTCCTAACTAACTCTCTCTAGGCAAGTCAGTGGAAACTCTGAGACTCCGATCGGCCCATTTAATATATATATGTATGTTGTTGTTTGTGCCTTTAACATGTCGTCTGCTACGTAAATTAGCGCAGGGATTTTGAAAAAGGGCTCTCCTAAGAAAGCTGATATTGGGAAAAAACTGCCATCTTTGGGAGTATGTATTATAATTGGCAAATTTAGCAGTGCAGGTGTTAAATCCACAAAATCCAATCTATTCTTACCAAATATATTCAATCTCATGGAGACATATGAGGTCATTTAGAGTTTGCAGGATGCAGGGCTGAAAATGTACAGATATCCTGTCCACCCTTTTTTAGAGTGCCTACATGAATATACATTCTAAATGGGGTAAATGGTGCACATTTTGGGGGATGTCCTAATTCAACCAATTTTAAATAACCCTCTAAGAGGTAATTGCATTTTTAGTGTGAAGACCGCAAGGCTACAGTCTATATTTCACATCTAGCTTCACTTTTGCTGAGTCTTTCTTCAATCTCAGCCATGTGGTAGGATCAGTCCTATATTTCTGTACAGCGCATGCTCCTGTTTTATGAAGCACCAGTGACCAACTTGAACGTGATTTTCGTAAACATAAAGCATTCGAAGATGGCTGTCATTGTGCGAGCAGGGATTGTGATTTAAGGACTCATGTACATGCACCCCCAATCACAAATATCTATTATTTTTTGGTTTAAGGTTTACTTTTTCATTCGAAGATAACTGACCATCATTTTCGAGCCATAAATTAAATAGCACATAAACCGTGTAGGAGTTATTTAAAAACAATAGAAAATTAAAAATAAAAACAGTATGGAGAAGAGGTGAGGGTTCTGAAAAAAATATCTTATCAAAAACGTAGTGGGTCACAAATATAGTGCCAAAAAATATTGTGATGTCAAAAATATCATGGGACTGAATATAGAAGGTAAGAATATTGTAATTTTACTTATTTAATATTGTTTTTCAATACAGTTATATATAAGATTGTTTTACTAAATAACATTGCATAAAATATAATTTCTTAAATAGTTTGATAAACATTAGTCATGTTAGCATTATAAGTTATCACAATTATATTAATATTTGTGTTTCATTTGTTTTAGTACAGCTTGTAAATGTTTTATTATTTGAATCAGATATTGTTAATTTAGCAGTAGGTATTTAGTTTTGCATTAATATTATATTTATTAACTGTTTTAATTGTAATTATTTATTTTTATATTAAGTTGAGATTAATACATTTTCATTTTTATGTGTTTCTTAATTTTAATTGATTGTCAGTGTTTATTTTTCATCATTCTAAGAAGGGAAGAGTATTAATTTAAAATATTTATTTTTAAAGTTGTAATCCTTTAAAAATAAAATGTATATATTTTTACATTTTATATCAGTTTTTTATTTAATACATTTATACTTTTAAATATGTTTTAAGTTTGTTTTTGGTCTAAATGTAAATGTTTGATATAAAAAAAATAGGAGTGGGAATTCTATGTCTAACCCCTCTAAAGTCTGACACTTTTCCCACTGTTGCCTAGACCACAGTAATATATCTGACTCTTACACAGTCCAACATTTTTCCTGCTTTTGCTTACTTTGGATTGGGAATTCTAAATCTGACCCCTCCAATGTCCAATGCTTTTCATGCTTTTGCTTACGTTTGAGAGGGAATAGTTAATCTGACCCTCCAAAATCCAACATTTTCCCTACTTTTGTTTGAATTCGCATAGGAATACTAAATCTGACTCCTCCAAAGTCTAAGGGGGATATTCACAAGGACTTATCTCCGATTTATCACCACCTTAGCACATCAAAAGTGGAGATAGATTTAACACCCCATTCACAAGCTGGTGAAAACTGCAGACAATGCCAGTAATTCCGCGATAACTGCCCCAAAATTTCTCTCTACGGTGGACACCACCAACTAACCCTAAAGAGATGCAGAGTAGGCGTTCCCATGCAAAAACACACGGAAAAACCACAACTCCACTTTCACAACCAACTGCCAGATCCGCAATTTGAATCAAAACCATGCGATAAGCCACGGTAGCAGCAGGTATTTAACACCTGTCTCCTGCAGGTATAAAGCTGGACGACTACCTGCAGTAGGCAGCGGAGCCCCGCACACAGCCACACCCGAAGAACAAACAACGCCAAGGAGCTACTCATTATACAGCTCGGAGCCCCAACAGGGCCACAACACCCACCGCCACCAACACCAGGACCGCCACCACCCCCCGGACCCGGCCCCCCCCGGACCACCACAGAGGCAGCGCAGAGTAAGACAGCGGACCTACCAAAAACGCACCAGTCTCACAGACCTAACGCCCGAGGAAGTCATTGCCCACTACAGGCTCAACAAAAGGACAACCATCATCCGCATCATGACCCACATCCCCCACAGGTTGACGGTCCCAACACAGCGGAGAACCAACATCCCTCCACAGACAAAGCTGCTGGCTGTGCTGCACCTGTTGGCCTCTGGTACCTTCCAACCAACTATGCCAGAGTCGGAGGGGTCTCACAGCCAGCCTTATCAAAGTTCATCACACCTGTCCTGGATGCCATCCTAAGCTTCATACCCCAGTACCTTCACTTCCCCCACACTGCGCAGGAACAACAAGAGACCAAGCAAGGCTTCTACGCCATAGCTGGATTCCCGACCGTGTTGGGGGCAATAGACTGCACATATGTCCCACTTGTGCCCCCTGCGGATACTGCACACCACTACCGCAACAGAAAGCACACGCATTCAATCAATGTGCAGGCAATAGTGGACCACCGGGGAATGTTCACCAATGTCGTCGCAAACTACCCCAGCAGTGTGCTTGATTCCTACATCTTCCGACAGTCCATCATCAACCAGCGCTTCCAGGATGGCACATATGGAACTGGACTGCTCGTTGGTAAGTGCCAAATCAACACACCACACACCTCAAAGCCACCATCACACGACGCACATCTATGGGAATGCACATGTGACCAAACCACATACAACATGTCAATCAACATGCCCACCTACCAGACACGATAACACTACTCCATGGTGATCCTGGGCTACCCCTTCACACAATACAGCTATCTCATGGCACCCCAGCCACACAACAGCTGATCGTGTGTAGATGCGGAATGCAGCCATGTACGAAGGGTGCAAGTGACCCGTGAATGGGAATGTACACAACGACAAGTGAGGCGTGGATGTGCAGGACAGACATGGGTATGCAAACCACAGATATGTCCATGCAGACCACAACTGCTGGTGACTGGAGAGTAGTGAACAGTGGACGCAACCATGTCGCCCCAGGCCGTGGGTCAGATAGCAGAAATGACGCTTGCTGCGTCCCCCCTGTGTGCGTGAGCGTAGTGGGTTGGCCCTGAGTATGCCAGGGCTGGGCAGGGGTGTGGACAAAAACCCTGTGGCGCAGAGCATGGTTCTCTCCTGGAAAGGCCAGCGTCACTGACAGGGAGGCGCCTCGCAGTCTGCCACGACGCCGACGCGATGAGCAGCGGGACCTGCAACCCTGTGTGCCTGCTGCACCCCCGGACGCTGATACCCAGACCAGATCTACCCGCCCCAGCGCTCCAGCGCCCCATGGCCACACTGCTCACCTGCCGACAGCATTGTGTGTCAAAGAAGCCTACCATGTGCCGGGGCAAGCTCCAAGCCCCAGTCCCGCAACCTCTGCACCCTCCGCTGACCATCGCTGGCACCCACGATGCTGGACCACATCACTCCTTTCTCATTGACATACTCCACCGGCGCCCTCTTCGTACCAGTAGGTCCCACATGTGGAACTGTGTCCTTAGTCCTGAATGGCAGTGACCCCGAGTCCGTGGCATAATTCCATATCACAGGCCTGCGACACGTGGTGCCACTAACCCTGTTCAACGCAAGCCTGCGACACATCATGCCACTAACCCTGTGCGCCGTGGGTGACCGTCAGCCTCCGGCGGAACATCATTGGTGTCTGAGCCTGGGGGTTGTCATCAGCAACGGGTAGGTACGTACTTGGTGTCTGGCATGAGTCTGTGGCATTCATATCCGCCATGTTGCCGGACACAGCTGGTATGAGCCCTCTGCATCATGACCTGGGGGTAGACCTCCCATTCTCCCTCGTGACCCTCTGTGGAAGGCACCTATGACACATACGAGACCCTGCTCTGCCCTCATGACCCTACCCCAGTCTCCTGCAGGTCAGCGTCCTGTGGCGGTGGGCCCGTGGCGGCCGCTGTTCATCCGGGGCCACTAAACCTGTGCGACTCAAGTCATGCCCCCTTGCTGTTCTGAGATTACATTTCTGTGTGCCTGATGACTGTTGGAGTTGATGGCAGCACCAGCTACTCCCTGAGGGCTGGCTTATAATCATCCCACACACAGCCAGCACAGGCGTCACTGGATTAGTGGGCCTGCCATCACATCCTGCTGAATCAAGTATTGACTCTTTTCTCCCTGCACTGTTACAGGTGATCAAGGATGACACCCCTACGAGACCCGAACACACCCGCCCAGAGGCAGTACAGTGCGGCTCACATACGCACCAGGCACATCATTGCACCCACATTTGTCGTGCTGAAGTCACGTTTCAGGTGCCTGGACAGCACAGGTGGAAAGCTTCTGTACAGCCCGGACATCGTGTGCAAGATGATCGTTGCATGTTGTGTGTTGCACAACATCTGTGTACGCACCAATGCCCCATGGATCCCAGTTCCAGAAGTACCGGACGATGATGGAGACGATGGGGCAGGTGGCCCACATCCCACTGCAGCTGCGGCAGGAATGGCCCGTAGGAACACCATCATTGACAATTACTTCTCATGAGCACGTGACAATGTGGCCGTCCCTGGCAATCATGGGACAGTACTAAATGCCAATAAGCACAGCATGTGTGAATAAAACATATTTGCAGGTTACAGGTTGTACTTGTACATTGTCATGTCACAGGTTCCTGCTGTGCCAGATGTAATTTGCCATGTTATGCACATTTGCGGCACCAGTTGTGTCCTGTGTTCCGTTGTGGATGTGTTGCTGTTTGTACCGGGATGTTGTCAATGTCGAGGTGCACTTATACTTATGTGCGTATTCTGGACGGTGGGTGGTTCCCTCATGCTGCTCTGATTTGTCTACCACTGGTCCCTTTCATGCGGTGTGCCTGTCAGTTCTGTGCTTCCACGGTGCTGAGGTGCTACAGACCTGGCTAACTTGTGCTCTTTGTTGAGTTGTGACCCTTGGGCATGGTTTGTCCACACATGCGTCGTTGATGTCAAGGATTGTTTTTGCAGGTGGTTGTGTCTGAGTGTGACCTGCTCCTTTCCGGTTGTGGTCCGCACTGAGCCACCTCAGTGTCGTGCCCTCTACCTTGTCATGGTGATTGGACTGCAGCCATGCTGCTCGTCATGTGGTGTCTCTTGCATTTTCAGTGTGGCTGACGTATATGCATGTTTGCTGTGTTTCGCACGTGTGCATGTATTGGTTGTGTGCTTGTTGATGTGTTGTGTGGGTGCCCCTTTGGGCACATGGTGTACGTGGGACTACTTGGTGTTTGTGTGTGCGCTGAAGTGGTCCCATGGGATCAGGGACATGATGTGTGCTCTGCTTAATTGTGCATGTGTGCCATTGGGCCCATCTCCCCCCGTCCACCCACTCCCTGGTCAGTGCGCACCCTGTTGATGTGGTGTCGGGTCATGTTAGACAGTGTCCGGATCCCCGACTCCTGTCACTGTCTCCCGACTGGTGACTGTGTCCACCATATTCTCCATGTTATTCAGCTCCTGGTGTTCTGCTGGCCCCCCTCCTCCGGGGTGCGTTGCTGCTTTCGTATTGGCAGCGAGTTTCTGCTTGGTTTTGCCATTCACATCAGTCCAGGGCCTCTTATGCGCTTCTATTGTCCTCCTCTGTCATGCAACGGCATTCACATGGTCCGAGTTGGTGTGCCATATTTGCCTCTTTGTTGCCAATGACACGTTCAAGATGACATGCAGTTGGTGGCGGTGTTCTGGCTCATCCGTGGAGATAATCGGGTTTTCCTGGCGACTGTACCTCATCTTCCTCTTCTCATTGGCTTTTCACAGGCCCTGTATTCCTGGGTGTCCCTCATGGAGTTTGTGGGGTTCATGTTGGCCTCTGAAGTCGGTCAGGGTGCATCTGTGGTACTCCGCAGATGATGTCATTTTTAGTGGCATTTTCCGTATGCTGTTCTTGTGCTTTTTCCCTTATTACGCGTGGGTATTGCTGGCCTCTCGCTGGTCATCACTGTTTTCTTATCGCGTTTGGGCCCATCGCAAGTTTTTTCGCGTTGAGGATTGTGCTTTTATCTCCGTCAAGGTGGTTGTATCGCGGACATTGGCCGCCTTTTCGGCTATCGCATGGTACCGCCGTGTTGTGAATTCCACGTTGACACTGGGTTATTTTCCCGCGATAGGCTACGATTTTGTAAAGTTGCGTTAGCATTTTTTGGTGATGTTTAGCACACGTTCTTGTGAATATACCCTAACACGTGCCATTTTTTTGCTTATATTGGAGGGGGAATAGTAAATACGACGCCTCCAAAGTTGGATACTTTTCCCACTGTTGCTTAGATTGCCATAGGAAAAGTAAATCTGACCCCTCTAAAGTCCAACACTTTCCCTAGTTTTGCTTATGTTGAAGAGGGAATAGTAAATCTGACCCTTCCACAGGAGTTGTAAATTTTAACTTGCCAGTTGTATGTTTTGATGTGCATATGTTTTTCCATTTGAATAGTTAGTTAAATGCAACAGTTTTTTCTGTTAATTTATTTTTTTCATGTTGTGATTGTATACATTTTTTTTGTAATGTTAGTTTTAATCTCGTGTTTGATATTATAATTCATTTGTATTTGTTTTGTTTTTCTTTGCTTTCATTAAATAATATTTTTTAAATACTATGGATCTCATTACGATGTCAGACACCATTTCGGGGAAGGCACTACCCGAACATAGGTTGGCGGCTCCGACACCTCATTGGGATGAGACCACACAAGGTGTGGTCGCAAACTTCCATTTTCCAATGGGAGCTTGTGCGGTGAGCCAAACCGCCCACAGCACAAGCTCCCATTTAAAAATGGAAGCTTGTAAACATCCCTGCACCATTTGGCAGGCACCTCATGGTGCCTGCCACATTGTGCATGGATGTTGAGGGCAGGCCCAAATGCGGAGGGACAGGGGGTACCAAAGTCAGTTTCCGACAGCTAATCCATGTCCGAAAGGCCGACATGGATTGACTGTTGGGAACCGACATCATAATCCCAATGGTGGAAACGCCTTCCTTAAAGGATTATGAGAACTTTCCGACTGGCCGACTCACGTCGGAATCCCCTGCCGGTTTAAACTCCGACCGCCGTCATCATAATACGACGGTTGGACTTTAAACCTACCATGTCGGTCGGGAAGCCTCCGACCAGTGGAAGAAGGCTTTCCGACCGACATTGTAATCAGGTCATTATTTTAAAGTACATATTTCTATTTTATATTGTACAAAAATCAATATACTTGCCCAATTTTGGGCGATATAGTGTCTCCTAAATGTTTGCTGTCGATATTTTTGACTTTACATACAAAGTATATTCACTGAAAAAACCATAGGTTTCAGGGGTGTTATAGTTAGCTGGACTTTTCACTTGTACAAAACCATTGAAATTCCCCCGTTATAGTTAGTTCAGCTAACTATAACTCGCGCGCCCGCAATGCACTGCTGATGACGTCACATATTACATCACTCATGACATGGTCAGTGACATCACTCATGACATCACTGATGACATCTCAAATGACATCACTGATGACATCACTGATGACATCATCCAGTGAATGTGTGTTTTTCTGAAAATTAAATATGTTTTATATATGTATATCTCAAGGTCGATGGAAGAATAAATGGGTATATAAGTGTCTAAATAGATGATTTGTTTTTGAAAAATTGATCGTGTAAGTAACTGATTAAGTGTATCATAGTGAATACATGGCTTAGTGAGTAATGTTTAAATATGTCTGTCTGTCCATTATGGTCAGCTAGCTACCATTGCCTCTTGCCCCTCTGTTCTCTGTTGTCCATGTGCATGGTCCTGTCCCCTCCCTCTTGCTTTCTATGGATTGTTGTGCTGCACTCCCGTCCCGCATGCCCTGTGTGGTGTATTGTGCTGCTGCAAACCCTGATGCCTGCCCTGCAGGGTCAGTTTGGTGCACCTCTCCATGTCCCTCCTGTCCTCTGTTATCCAAGTCCATGTCCCTACCCCATTTCCTTCCATGATCCAATGTACCATACTTGCGAACATTTTGAACTTGGTAAGAGGGAGATTTTGAATAAAAACCGGGGTATTGATTTTCCCCTTTGAGTTTCATTGAAAAAGAGGAGATTGTAGATAGGTGACAGATCAAATAAAGCCCATTTGAGCTTAAAAACATTGGACGTTTCTTGGCTGAATCGGGTCTGTTGGCATGTATGGTTGTACTACCATTGCCTCTTCCTTCTGCCCACAATGGTCTATTACATTGCCACAGCCTCTCTTGCAAGTCCTGTATTGTTGGTTTGTTGCCCCTGCCCCCCCTTTCCACTGCCCTCCATAGTCTGTTGTGCTGCCACGGCCCTTCCTGCCTGCTCAGTGTGGTTAAATTGTTGCCTTTGCACCCTCCTACCTTCCTTCAATTTTCAGAGTCCGTGCCCCTGGCCTCTGCCTCTCAACAGGATCCTAATGAACAACTAGATTGCTAACATTCTATATTTATTACAAAAGTGTGGAACGCCTGACGTCATCTTGATGTAATCAAAACTGTAATACCTAGAGCATTTCCTTTAGAAATTACATATATGAGAGGGTCTTATTGGCATCAAAATTATGGTTAGTGCTCTAAAAGACTAAAATAAGGACATATTTTCTGAGTTTTCAAATAGCGACAAAGCACTTTTAAATTATTTGTTATCTTTATGTTTTTTTATCCAGTTGACCACTTGATTAAATGTTGCACTTAGGGGAGAGGATGTGGTGTTGCTTCCAGAACTGCAGACTTTGCAACTGGGGAACCAGGTTGGAGTTTCTGCTTCAGCTCGACATTCTGTGATTCTGATCAAATCACTTAGTCTCCCCATGTCTACAACCTAAATGAATTTATTCTTGTGTGATGTAACCAATGCTCATGTAAAGCACTCCAATACCTGACAAGTCTGCACTATATAACACTGCAAAAACACAAAATAATAAGTGTTTTGCACACTTCTGTCATTGGGCTATATTTGGGCTACATCTGGGTGATTTTGGTCTACATTTGGGCTCTTTTGTCTCCGGTGGCCATCTTGGGAGATTTATTTGTTATGAAGTTTCCTAATTTCCTCATGTACTGCAGTCTCCTCAGTAGGAAATGCTTTCAGTTTTTTACTTTGATTCCATCATGAAGGTATTCAGATATGTCACACATTTGCCATAAATTCTGAATGTTAGCACTCTAGTTGCTCATTAGATCACTGTAGTAAAACTACTGTTCACCATGGAAGTCTGCTCCTGGTATTAAAAGTGAATGTTTCAGTCTGCATGTCAGAATTGTTTAATGAAATAGAAGAGGATTTGAGAAGTCACTCAAAATGTGCCCTAATTTTCTTTCTTCAGCATTAATCATAATTTCTATGGCAAAATGAACCCCCTCATTGTGTTCCTTTTTAAATTAAATGTTTTAAGTGTTACCAGTTCATTCCAATCAAGATGGCTTCAGGTGTGCCATACTTTTGTCATAATGAAGACAGTAAGCGCTCTAGTTGTTTTTAGGAACACTCTGGGACATTCTGTCATTGGGCTATACTTGGGCTACATCTGGGTGATATTTGGGCTACATTTGGGCTCTTTTGTCTCTGGTGGCCATTTTGGGAGACTTATTTGTTATGAAGTTTCCGAATTTCCTCATTTACTGCAGTCTCCTCAGTAGGAAATACTTTCAGTTTTTTACTTTGATTCCATCAAGAAGGCATTCAGATGTGTCACACATTTGCCATAAATTCAGAATGTTAGTACTCTTTTTGCTCATTAGATCACTGTAGTAAAGCTACTGCTCACCAGGGAAAACTGCTGCTGGTATTGAAAGTGCATGTTTCAGTCTGCATGTCAGAATTTTTTAATTAAATAGAAGAGGATTTGAGAAGTCACTCAAAATGTGCCCTAATTTTTCTTTCTGCAGCACTAATCATAATTTTTATGGAAAAATGAACCCCCTCATTTTGATCCTTTTTAAATTAAATGTTTTAAGAGTTACCACTTTAATCCAAGCAAGATGGCTTCAGGTGTGCCATATGTTTATCATAAGTAGGACTGTTAGCGCTCTAGTTGTTCTTTGGAACACTCCGGGAAGCTGCAGTAGAACACAAAGGAATCAACTGACAGTCTCTGCTCTTGTTGGATGTACATGTTTTACTGAGAATGTCAGACTTCATTCTCACATGACTGAGAAAAATAATGTGAATTTACAGAAAATAAGCTCTCAGTTTAGCTTATAGATCACCTTCCAAACCTCTGTGGGAAAAGCATGAGAAAATATTTTTCTCTCACTCATGATATCCCAGCAGAAGGCTTTTTCACATGGTGAAATCACCTTAGAACATACCACAATTCCTAAAATGAGTATGGTAACATCAACAAATGATTTATAATGTAACTAAAGTCTTAAAACCTTCTATTAACTGCAATGCTTTTTAAAGAGGTGCTATCATGTATATTGGTCCCAAGATGGCTGCCAACACTTCTTGGATGAAGTGCTGACAGCCAATCAGATCTCAGGATGAGATGTGTGGTTAGGCTCCGCCCACATATGTATATGATTTTACTTTTGATTTTCTCAGGAACTACTGAACAGATTGACACCAGACCTGCAAAGGGCACTTCCCTGACCTGAGGACTACCTCTCTGCCAAATTTCAAGTAATTCTGTTCAGCCGTTCGGGCTGTACCTTGGACTAAAGGTCCCTATGGAAAATTGCATGGGAAAAACGCGTTTTGGGACTCCCCTTTTTTCTCAGCCCCCGCTTGACGAATTCCCCCGAGACTTTCAGGGTAGGAGCAGAGCGGAGCGCCCCACCTATTTTGAGAATTTCGTGAGGATTCGTCAACCGGCGCCAAAGTTATTCCAAATAGAATGTTGCGGATTTCCTATGGAAACACGGTCCTAACTATAACTATCTACTGGCGACCGCCAGTAGATAATAAAGTGGATATTTGTGTTCTTGATTTTGTTTTGTGATTTTTTTTCACCAATATTTTAGTTGACGATGTTTTATTAGACAATCAGAGTGACAGAGTAACAGATGAGTATAGGTGGGATGGAGGCAAGTGGTTGTGAAGGGGAATGAGCGACCAGAAAATGTACTCCCATGTAGCATTAAAAATAAACTATATTTGTTTTAAATAAAATAGGGATGGATAAGAGACCGATGGAGAAAGTTTGTGTGGGAAGCAACATACACAGTGTAAAAGGAGGGGCAAAATATAAAATAAAGCAGGCACAAAAGAGAAAGAGAAGAAAAAAACAATGCGCTACATGGGGTGCTGAAAGAAGATGACTACAGATACAACTCATCAAATCAGAAACACTGTGTAAAACAACTACGCTCCAGGAGAGGAACAAACACAAGAGGAGGAAGGAAAGCTATTGAATAACAATCAAGGAAATGAGATTGACAAGAAAGCCAAACATTGATAAGCAATGTGCTGACCTAAAGCCCACTCAAAGAAATGTATAGAATAGGTCTTTTAACAATAAGGTGCTTAAGCTATCTGTAGGTGAGAACTATAAAGAAAATAATTCAACTTGATTAATAGCATTTCTGCTGTGAATACAATGAGCAGCTGTTATCCTGTTTAATGTTGCTCAATGTTACTCACATTACGGGCCACAGAAGGATGATATGCTGTGTTGGGCTTGCAGCTATTGTAACTCATAACCTGCAGATCAAAGAAAGGGCCAGAGGCAAACATCAACTCAGGCATGTTGGCTGCAAGAAAAAAGGAGCACTGCCTGAAAGCAACTAAGAGGGAGTGCGCGAGTGAGTGAATGCGTCAGTGAGTGAGTGAACTTTTAAGCACCTCACCAAAACTAATTGCTGTAACTATCTGAATAAAGTGAAAGGTTATCACACAATTAATTCTAATGTATGGAAATGCTTTATGACCTCCCTTACATCTGGTAATAGTCCATCTGAATATGCAAAATCATTTTCAAGTGATTAATATTCATGAATCATCCTACAACAGAGTACCACCTAATTTTAAATGGCAGTGTGACTAGCTGTAGAATAACGCGATTTGAATCTTCTAGTGAAAATCTGCTGTCACTTCCCACCATTACACCTGAATGCCCTGACACAGTGCTTCATTTGTGCAGGTAGTTGCAGGTGGTGGTCACTGGCCCTCATTTAGGACCTTGTCTTATTTTTCATCATCAGACTTTTCCCGAAAGAAAGAGCGAGAAAGGCAGAAAAGGGAGAAAGATCGAGGAACAAAAACACAAATAAAAGGAGGGAACGCAGACGTGCAAGGATGAGATAAATAGACAGGAAGAGTCTCGGGAAGAATCCTGTGCAGTATTTTCCTCAGTTTTAGCCCAGGAAATGATTAATATAAATGCACTGATTCAATCTAAATTGGAATATGAGAATTCTGTCTTCTTGGGCATATCAGCCCCTTTACTGGACTCGGACATATTTCAAATTCAGCAACAAGACTATTAAGCTGAAGAAGTTTGATCATTTCAATATTCAATGTCAATGCTTACATTGTCTACGGGTAACAGCAGATTACCAAATACCCAGAGGTTGAGGCGGTAGGTCGTTCAGGGTATCTGTAGCCCAGATAATGAATTCTATTCCTGTGGAAATTTGAGCAAAACCCACTGTGCTAAGATTTTCAATACTAATTAAAAAGTAACTGTTTACAACTATAACTAGGGGTTTCTCGGAGGCCTCATTTAAGTGGGTGTACTCTACAGCGCCAAGACACTAATAGTGATCGTGTGCCCTTTAAGCATCCATTTAATTGTCGTAGTAGCAGTAGTAGTAGTAGTTTTAATAATAATATTAATAATAATAATGCCTGGAAGAAAACTGCATGCGGTGCAAGCAATGTTAGGCAGCTTAGGTATTGGGTAACCCTGTCCTTTGACAACACAGGCGTAGGCTCCTGGGAATACCTTTGTCCCCTCCACTTTTTATGCACTGCCAGGCGTGACCTCTATAAAACGTGGACCCATCAGTAAAATCCTTTAGTATGTACTGTAGTTTCCAGACCCTCTTCCATGGTTTTTCCAGCTTAGGCACATATGAGACCCGCAAGAACGTCAGGAGATCTAGAATTCCTGCTGAGGAAGAGAATCGGGACCTACACTAGTACAATCAGATGTATATGCTGATGACATCATAATTGTCTCCTTTCTCTCAGTCTGATTCCTAAAATATGTTGTAATTTTTTTTTTGTGTTAAATTTGTTTTATTGATTTTCATAAATCATACAACAACAGGGCTCAGCATAGCATTAATACCATACACAGTTCGCTTATTTATAATATTGAGCAATCAACTCTTGTCGACGATGATACCAAGAACTCATGAACACTGGTTCTACTCACACAACTTCCCCCGTCAAAGTTGTATATTTTGGTCAGCATGATTAAGAGCTTACACATTCCAAGTAACAACAAGCGTACAGTGGCGAACCCCGTTCTCTGTCAAAGAAGTACGAGTGGTCCCGCTTTTGAAAGTGCCCTAACTGTGATTTTGGACGGATGAATCATTACCGCCACTATCTGAAGTAAGGCGATAAATATTGTATAATTCCCAAAAGTTCTTGGGCCTATTGCGGGGTGCGAGAAGCTCACTAAAAACCTCTGTCTGCGTACTGCAGAATATCATGTCGTTCTTCCATTGGGTAAGCGTAGGCAGAGGGCCTCGGGACCAGGTAATAGCTATTGTGCGCTTGGCCATCAGCATTCCCATGTCAACTAACCTGCGAGGCGCTTTGGGAATACGTTTAGAATAACCCAATAGTGCAAGGTGTAGGATCAGGTTCTAGGACAAGTGTCGTGATCTGACCTATTTCCTTGAAAACAGAGACCCAAAAGGCAGCTATGCCCGGGCATGCCGAGGCCAAGTGGAAGAAGTCCGCAAACTGAGCATGACATCTGTCACAGTACGCGTCCTCTCGCAAGCCATACCTGTGGAGCCTTTCCGGTGTGTAGTACACCCTGTTTAGGTATTTGAAGTTAACCAGACAGTGTCTGCCATTGAGTGAAATACGCCTGGTGCTGGTGCAGCAATAGATCCACATGGAATCAGTTATTTCAATGTTCAGGTCACGCTGCCATGCTAATCGTACTTTGGTGTAATGATTGGCTCTATGTAACATGGACACCCTGTTAATAGTCGCAACTATACGCTTGGGAGTTTTCGCTCGTATGATGAGTGTTAAGGCCAATAGTTCCGGCGGTTCTAGATATTCGTCCCCCATAGCTCTCTCAGTGCATGTCGTGTTCTGTGAAAGTGATATCTCGTCAGTACAGTTGGGGCAGGATCATCAGTGCTAAATTCCTCCCACTTTCTAGCATCCCCACCATCAAACAAGTCACCAACAGTGCGTACACCCAGAGAATGAAGCGCTTGTGGGACCCCTCTTTCTCTGCACGGAGGCAACCACATACACCAATCTATCACAGCTGACGGGGATTAAAGGATCGTGCCAGCCTGTAATTGCAGTAAATAATGCCAGGCATGTGTTGTGACATTAATAGAGTCTAATATGCATGTCCTATGACCGATGGTCTGAAACAGCAATGAAGGGAGAGGCCGTGTGGCCGCCACCTCCGATTCTATGCGTAGGTGTGGTATGTCTGGGGAGCCATGCATCCAATAGTAGGCATGCGCACCCTGTGCAGCTCTGTAGTATAAATTAAAATCCGGTGCCCCCAACTCGCCCGTAGAATAAGGTAGCACCAATATCTGCCACTTTACCCCCGGTTGTTTACCTGCCCACGCCAATCTAACCATGAGTGAAATAAGGCGGTTAAAAAAGACTCGCGGGAGAACCATGGGTATATTGGTAAATAAAAACAGAAGTCGTGGGAGCACTACCATTTTCATGATGGATATTCTGCTGAGAAGGGAAAGCGGCAGCTTTATCCACTTCTCTACGTCGTCTTCAAGCTTGCTAAAAGCAGTCCCATAATTCTCCCTGAATACAATGTCAGGCCGTGTGAACTTTTATGCCCAAATACCTTATAGTCTCCGTGGAACACAGCAGGGGATATTCCATATCAAAGCAGGGGGTGCTCGGAGTAAGCGGAAATATTATGGATTTCGACCAATTGACATGTAGTCCTGAGAGGTCACCTAAACGCACTACCTCTCGTAGAACTGCCGATAGATTGGTTTCCGGGTGTCTTACGTACAAGAGAGTATCATCAGCGTACGTGGATACTATAATTTTAATAGTGCGGGAAGTATATACCCCGATTCTGATGGTATTCCCGTAGAGCACAGGCTAGTGGTTCTGCAACTAAAGCGTAAAGCAGCGGCGATAATGGGCAACCCTGTCTCATGCCTCTGGTAATGCTAATGGGGTCAGTCACTATATTGCCTATTTTTACACGGGCCGTGGGCTTACTGTAGAGTGTGCCCATTAATTGTAGAAAAACCGGGCTAACTCCCATCCTGGTTAGCACTTGTGTCATGAATGACCACTCTACTGAATCAAACGCCTTCTCTATATCTAGAAAGACCGCCACTGCCAGTGTCTCCGGCTTGATGTGTTGCAGGGTACCGAAAACTGTTCGTAAGTTATAAGTTAAATTGCGGCCGGGAACAAACCCCGCTTGTTCCGGAGCGACTAAAATTGGGACTAAAGGAACCAGACGATTAGCCAGGATCTTGGCAAATATCTTTGTGTCCACATTAGGGAGGGACAAGGGACGATACGAAGCACAGTCCTCTGGGGGTTTTCCAGGTTTAAGGAGAGTAACTATTACAGCATCAGACATGGAGGGGGCATCCGTCCCGTGACACACATGTCGTCAAATATTGTAGCTAGTTGCGGAAGCAATAAATCTATAAATGCCCTGTAGAATGTAACCGTGAGTCCATCAGACCCCGGAGCACTCCCTTCCCTGATACTAGTTAAAGCAAAAATGATTTTGTCCCTCTCTACGGGTCTCATAAGGAATTCTCTATGTGTATTGGAGAGCCATGGGAGTTGTATGTGCACCAAGTATTCTAAGATCTCTTCGTCCGTGGCAAGTTTTCTGGAGGCATACAAAGCGGTATAGTATTGTCGAAACCTTTCCGCAACTTCTGTGCTCTCAGTCAAAAGTTCACCCTCCGAGGTTTTGACCATCACCGTATGCTGCACCTCCCTACGTTTCTTAAGTACTTGCGCTAAAACTGTCCCCGGTCTATCACCCTCACCATCTACCCTAGCGGTGGCCAATTTACCAAGGTGTTTGATCTCATCGTCAGTTGCCGCGTTATATTCCTCCAGCAACTTCGCCAGCTGTACCCTAGCCGAGCAGTCTGCATCAATCAACAAGCTACGCTCAAGAGATTTGATTTTCCCCTCTAAGTCAGTCAGGCGGTTACGTATAGAGCAGAGAACCCCCGAGTGCTTTGACATGGCGATCCCCCTGTCATAAACTTTAAAAGCTTCCCAGACAACTTGCTAGTCGTCCACAGAGTCCACGTTCTTGTCAAAAAAGGTCTCAATAGCGACAGCTAGTTCTTCCTTGAATACAGCATCCAGTAGCGAGCAGGGGGGAAAGCGCCAGGTAAATGGGGGTATACGCTTGCTAGGAGAGTCCAATACCAATAGGATCAGTGAATGATCCGAAAGTGTTCGCGAGAGAACATGGCATGAACTAACCTTATTGCACAGGGAGCTGGCCGCAAGCCAATAGTCTATACGTGTGTGTAGATTATGATATGCTGAGTAGTGAATATAGCCTCCCGTGTATGGATGTCTCAACTGCCACACATCTCTCAGGTCGAACCGAGTTAACAAACCTTCAACCTCTCTAGCTGTGGCAGTAATATGTCTCACAGGACCCCCCGATCTATCTAAATTGGGGTCTCGAACCAGGTTGAAGTCGCCACCCCATAGCTGAAGTGTGTCAGCATGACCTCCCATTCTATGAGCCAGTGTGGTAAAAAGCTCAGGATTATCAAAGTTTGGACCATATATATTAATTATGTGTAAATCCATGCCCTTACCACAAAACCTAGTAACAATATATCTGCCTTCAGGATCAGTGTGCAATGGGTAAATGGTCAGTGCAAATTTAGGGTTTACCCATGTAAGTACTCCTCGTGCGTGCGTGGTGAAACCCGCCGCATGAATGTTTCCTAGTAAGTCCCTACTACGTAGCATGGGAGAAGTAAGAGGGAGGTGTGTTTCCTGCAGGAGGGCCACATCTATATTATGCCTCTTCAGATAAGAGAGAACTTTTCGGACCTTCCTGTGGTCATTCAGTCCCCTTACATTCCATGTGAGTGCTCTAAGTGTGTCTACTTGAGGATTTTGATCGCCCCCATATGATTGTGGGTTAGGATCAGTCATCGTCGCCATATCACAGTGGTGTGTAAAATCGTGACACCGCATAGCAAGTGTGATCGCTCAGAATCCAGTACAGCATAACGTCTGAGTCTCAATAACCCCCCACCCACATCAAGGCCCTCCCAACCTGGACCTGACGAAAGGATACCCATAACTCCTCCCAACACTGAACATACATTACGCTATGTCAAGCCAAAAAGGCAACAGTCCCTCCCACCAAAAAGCAACCAAAACAATTCCCCCTGGTGTGGATTTCACTTGTAGGCGGAGGTTGCCGACTATACCCCGTCGGCTTACTGGGCAGCAATTAACAACCCTCCGCACTCCCACACACACATATTAAGCATTAGCCAAGGACACACGCCCTCCGCACATAATATAATAAGGAAAACTTAATAAGAATTCAAGTCATCAACATTCTCAGACAGCAAGAAGTAAATCCGCTGGCGTAGGCATTATCAAAACTACAGTCCCCCCAAGTCACCTCCCAACGTGTCCCGACTGCTAGCATCGTTAATAACAATGAGAGCTAACTACTTTCCCCCTCCATGAACAAAGATCTTATCTGTGTGAGGAACATGCAGATATCAGTCCTGCTCCTCCATGGGGCCACCCGCCGCCCCAGTCGAGGCATCCCTATCCGGGGTGTGTCGCTGTTCCCTAGCCCAGTCTTTCATGGCCTTTTGCAGTAACTTGGGGTCTGTAAAGATGTGGGACTTGCCCTGACGGTTGACTCGCAGGCAGGCCAGATACAGCATTGCATAGTCAATGTTTTGTTCTCTCAACTGCTTCTTGAATGGCACAAACTGGCGTCTCGCCTCCTGCGCTTTTATAGTAAAGTCCGGAAATAAAGCAAGCTCAGATCCCTCATAACGCAAAGGTTGTTTCTCTCTTGCAGATCTTAACGCTGCATCTCTAGCACGGTAGTTTAACAACTTTGCTATTATCGGCCGTGGAGGGGCACCAGGTGACGGGCGTGGGACCAAGGAGCGATGCACACGCTCCACAACAAACATGGGCGAGAATATATCAGAGCCCAGGAGTGTGACTAGTAATTTCACTACGAACTGCTCCATATTGCCAGTAGCTGTCGATTCCGGCAGGCCAGTAATCGTAGGTTGCATCTTCAAGACCTCGCCTCAAGGTCTTCAGTCTTATCCTGTAGTACTTGCATATCCTTAATGTCCCTAGTTTGTGACCCTTGCACTTGCTCGTCGTCCGGCACTCGATTGTCAGCTGACTGAGCGCGTTCTCTAGGTTTGCGCTGCTCAAAAGATAACGTCTGTTGCATTTTATCTGTTCTCCCCATTGTCAACAGCCACATGAAAGCCCACTAGGCCAGAAGTATTTGTGCACCAGCAGCTAGTAATAGCAATTGTTGCAGCGGATGCTATACAGATGGAGAGGGTCAATGCACCACCACAATTCGTCGCACCTCTCACCAAGTTGCTAGCCAAGCACACCACACCCCTTCAAGGGCCCCCGATCCACCAGTATGTGTGACGTCAGATCTATGAGTACTAGGGCCTGGCGCATCCAGACAGACCACTCCGAGTGATGGAGACTCCCAGCAACACAGCACCACTGGTGTCTAATCAGCAGGAGCTGGGTGGACTACACGTGCCAGCAAGGTGCAATAATCTCGTATTCAACAACTGTAGGGGGCAAAACCAGCAGCCAAACCGGGGGGTGGGGATGCACAGACCTCCAATCTGTTCACCGCGCAATAGTTACTTGTGAACCCTGCCTTCAGCTGAACGCGCCTCTCACACAGCACTATACAGTAAGGGTCTGACAGCGGGAGGAAGCTGACACAGTCATGCGGCAACACTCCCAGGAATCGGAGCGTGACGCCGATCAAGGATATCGCGTCTCGCCCACCTCACCTCCAGGGCGAGATCAAATGTCCTCTGCAGCCGCCAGGCAAGTCAGTGCACCCCAGCACACCTCCCTGCACCAGTGTAGAATGTCGCTCGTAGCACTCCACCAGCCGCAGTCCACCGCTGCGTCGCGGGCGAGTTGTTCCACCAAAGTCTCCAACCCGCTCCTTCCGGTGCGGGGTCCCGGCACAGACACATTTCCGGCCAGCAAGGCAGCAATGGGAGATCAGGGATGTGCGGCCCAGTCTGCTTACGTCTTCGCCACCAGCAGAACTCCAGGTAGCCCTGAACCCGGCGCAGACAAGGGGCAGCAGTAGGCAGGGAATCTCTTCCGGTTCAAAATGCTGCAATTATCGGAGGGTGCAGTCCCAGACTAATGCAGGATAATTGAAGGATAGTAAGTGAGAAGTGCGGAGCCTCTCTATTAGGCACCATTCTCGGCGCCGGCAAGCTCCGCCCCCCCCATATGTTGTAAATTTATTTCACAATTTAAACTCCACAGTCTGGAGTAAATATTCAACTTGTTTAGCATGCATGGCATTATACAGTAGAAGTCTGGTAAACCTGTTTCTGTTTCCCAAGAATAGTTGTAAAAATATTTCTAGAATTCCATTTGCTCTCATCTACTGCCTGTCCTTCTACACAACAGGGAGAGGTGAACACATTCCACCCAGCACATGGCTACCTCTGCTGGTGGCGAAGATCACTTCACCCCGTGCAGTTTTCCCCTAGTTCAATTTGCTCCAAGCAGTATTAGTGCTGGTGGTATTAGAATGGCGCTGTTACATTGGTGATAGTATTTGCTGTGGTTGTGGTATTGGTATTGTTAATAATAGTACTGGTGGTATTGGTGGTGTTGCTGGTGTTGATTGTGGTATTGGTGGTGGTATTGTGGTGGTGGTATTGTGGTTGAGGGCTAATAGTGCTGGTGGTATTAGCGGTGGTGGAATTAGCGTTAGTATTGGTGGTGGGTTGGTATTGTATTGTTGTTGTGGTGGCAGTGCTAGTGGTAATGGTATTCATGATATTGGTAGATTTGGTGTGGTAATGGTGCTATTGGAGGTGGTGTTTGGCATTGCTTTTGCGATGATATTGGTGGTAGAATGCTTAAGTAGTACACTCTACACACACACCTCCTAATTGTTTTTTCTCACATCAGGAGCACCTAACCCGAAGAAGGCACTCTAATATGATAAATAAAAAGTAATTAGAAAACCATGATATGTTGTGTCTTGTATTTAAATCAGGACAAGTTTAAAAAATGCATGCTGCAGTAAAAAAACGTATTACTTCCTGTATTAAATACATGTATAAAACGAAGAACTCAATGGGCTAATGGTGTAATGGTTTAGTGTAATTTTTAAATGGAAAATAGTCCCTCATGCACTGAAATCCAAGTAATCCATAAGTGGCAGAATGATACAGCAAAAGCCTATAGTGTTACATCACAGAGAAATACTCCTCTAAGTTGATTTAAGATGTGATTGACAACTTTTCAAGTCAGTGACTGAAAATAACTGATCCAACTGAGCCAAAGGTTGAGCGAGGCTGACCCAAAGCCCACTCTATGTACACTGTAAGCAATAGGGCTTGCAAGTACTCCATCGGAGGAGGAATGTTACATCAACCATCGAAAAGCATGAGGCGAGAGAGAAATCACTGGGCTGAACTAAGATATGATTGACAATGTCTCAAGCCAATGGCAGAACAAGACTGATCAAAATAAGCTAATGTTTGAAGGGAGTTCATCATAGACCGCACAATGCATATTGACAGCAATAGGTCTCTAGATACCAGCACTGTAAACCCAGACTTTTAAACATTCAGCAGATTGTGCAAACCAACTGTTTGGTTTCCATGGACATAGGTAGGGACTTCAATGGCACCAAACTCCAAGTTTGCTGTTTGCAAGCTTGTCAAAAGTTGGTCTATTGCTTGAGGGCAAAACTTAATACTGGGCCCTTTGGATGTCTCTTCCATTTTGGCTAGGTGCAATAAGTAGTACCAGTTTGTAAACATTAGACAAGCATTTGCAATGCAATAGGTCTCGCATTAGGAAAGTTTGAGCTTTTTGTATTGTAAATTGACTAATTTTTTATTATGTGTTGGTATTGAAAATATTGAAATTACTAGCTTTCTCATGTACAATGTCAATAATTTTAACTGTTGCAAATGTGACACCTATAGCATTTGTAATGCAATATGTGTTGTATTTACGTGACTTAGATGTATTGATATTACAAAAAACAATGGCTTTTAATTTTTGCAAATAATTAATACTTAAATAAAAGTTAATGTAAATTATAATGGCAATCGTTTAAACTTTTGTTAATAACTCTTGTGAAGATTATGTTTAGTGTATTTAATTGCGCCTAAAATCCAAGAACAGAAGTTAAATATTATCATTTTTTTTGTGCCATTTGTAATAAAGCCTAAATATTGAGAGAACATATTAGAGCCAGTTGTTGTTGAATG
Organism: Triturus cristatus; assembly: GCF_964204655.1. Lineage (NCBI taxonomy): Eukaryota > Metazoa > Chordata > Amphibia > Caudata > Salamandridae > Triturus > Triturus cristatus. The sequence goes on along the minus strand of NC_140587.1, from coordinate 941,878,392 downwards.
GTTGTACAGATTGATACTGTGGTGGCGGTGAGTGATGTTGTGGTGGTGTCGAGTGATGCTGTGGCGTTAATTGATGCTGTGGTAGCGCATAGTGATGTAGTGGTGCCCTTGAGTGATGCTGTGGTGGTGCTAAGTGATGCTGTGGTGATGCGATAGATAGATAGATAGATAGATAGATAGATAGATAGATAGATAGATAGATAGATAGATAGATAGATAGATAGATAGATAGATAGATAGATAGATAGATAGATAGATAGATAGATAGATAGATAGATAGATAGATAGATAGATAGATAGATAGATAGATAGATAGATAGATAGATAGATAGATAGATAGATAGATAGATAGATAGATAGATAGAGTGCAATAGTCCGATAGATAGAAAGATAGATAGATAAGATAGATAGATTAGATAGATAGATTAGATAGATAGATAGATAGATAGATAGATAGATAGATAGATAGATAGATAGATAGATAGATAGATAGATAGATAGATAGATAGATAGATAGATAGATAGATAGATAGATAGATAGATAGATAGATAGATAGATAGATAGATAGATAGATAGATAGATAGATAGATAGATAGATAGATAGATAGATAGAGTGTAATTATGTAGAATATAATGATGTGGCACTGAGTGGTTTTGTGTGGAGTGTATGTTGAATTTAGTGGCGTGTAATTATGTGGCATTGAGTGTTATTTTGAGTGTATCTTGCATTGTTTGCATTGTAATTAATTGGCACTGAGTGTTATTTGGACTGCATGTGGCATTGAGTGTAGTGTAATTATGTGGTGTGTAATTATGTGGCGCTGAGTGGTATTTGAAGTGTATGTGGCATTGAGCGCTGTGTAATTATGTGGTGTGTAACTATGTGGCACTGATTGGTTTTTGGAGTGTCTGTTGTATTGAGTGCATTGTAGTTATGTGGCATGTAATTATGTGGCTCTGAGTGGCATTCGGAGTGTATGTTGCCTTGCCTTGTATTTCTATGGTTCCTTAAACCCTTAGAGGCAATTATTTTATTTTAACTGAAAGGATGGTAGTTAAATGGTGTTTACGGCAGGATGGTCGTTAAATGATGGCTACGGAGAAGCTGTGTGCTGAAAGGCAAAGAGAACACGGGCATGAAAGTGAAAGCGAGGATGAAAATTGAATGAGTGTGGCAGGATGGTCGTTAAATGGTGGCTACGGAGAAGCTGTGTGCTGAAAGGCAAAGAGAACACAGGCCAAAGCTGGAAGAAAACACGAGATGCGAGAGGCATGTGTGTGTGGCAAACACTGGTGGGGCTCAGAGCATTCTTTTGCTGCCTTGATGCCTGTGTGTGTGAGCAGTGGGGCTGTGTGTGTGAAGTGCCCAAAGTTGCAAGAAAACATATGGTTATTTAAATCCTTAGACGCAGAATTAATGGAGCTAATGTTATCGACCTTAGAAGGATGAAAAGGGAATGAGCGCGGCATATGTTAACTTTGTAAGCGCAGAAAGCGTGCAGGGCAAACTTATTATTTTGGTTGTTTGAGACTCAGATCTGGGCAAAGCTGCAAGTAAACACGGAGGGGGTAGGGCGGGCTGTGTGCTGAAAGGCAAAGAGAACACGGGCATGAAAGTGAAATCGATGGATGGCAATGCGTCCGTGAGACTAGCCCTGTGGTTGGGGAGGGACAGTTGTGAGAGGCGCCATGAGGAAACAATCTCTCACAATGCTGTGGTGGGGGCGGGGGAGCGCATTCCAGGCGGGGGAGCGGACCCTTTGAAGTATGATGCCGAGGCTGTGGCTACACGTGCACGCGCCAGTGGGCTGAAGCGCTTCCCCAAACGGATTGCATGGCGGCACGATGCACGTGATTGTGCGCGTGCTCGCTATGCAATCCACTTTTGGGAGCACTTTGAAATGCCCCTCTTACTAGAGTCTCGCATAGCGATTGCGTAAACGCAATAACTAGGCGAGACCTAAAAAGGAGGTGTTGAGACGAGTCCCTATCAGGCTCTCCATTTTTGCCATCACCCACAGGGTGAAAAAAAATCTTAGCTCTGCAGCAGTACCACCCCTCACTGCCTGTGATGAAACTCACTATAATTCTTTCACAGGTTCATCATTTTAGAACTGCAGCATTTTCAATATTATATACTACGAAGCCATAGTAATTGCTCATTTATGTTATGCAACTAACAACCATTGATAAATCCAATTTTCTTGGCTTGCTGTAGGTTTAATGTTACTTGTTGTATTTTATATACAAAAGCAATCATGCAGCAAATTACCACTCGGGTGGCACCCTACACTAAGCACAGATTTTAAGCTGGATGTTAAGCCACGCCCTTAGTTACATTGGCTACGCCCCTTTGAGAGACCCCCCCCGCCCCCCAGTTTCTTCATCCCACTTAAAACCCTGGGTATCAGGATAATACCTTTGTCGCAATTTTCCCTGTGAGGTCAATCCTTGAGTTGGGAAATAAATACAATCTCTTATCAGCGCCCAGAGAACAAAGACAGAGCTCAGTAGGTGAGTGTGGTACTCAAGTGCCTTTAGTCTGTAGGTTGCATTTAATGTTATAGCACTACTTGTAGGAACACGTCATCCTAACAGGGCTTCAAAGGATCAGACTTAGACAACAGGAATGCATTCCTCGTACGCATATTCCACCTTTTCTCCCTTTTAAAAACAAGAAACACATGTTTTGAGAACCAGCTCATGAGGATGTTTGTTGGCAAGTGACAAGAAAGATGTCGGCTTTTGTGGCCGAGTGCTGTGAACCCGTCAGGGCTGAGGTAAAGGGGCTGGCACTGAGGCTCCTTAATATAGATAAATGTGTGACCGAGCCTCGGGCGCTTCCCTGCTTGCCTCGGGCACGCTGGCATCTCGGAGTTAACAGCCCTCTCCGGAGCAGGTATTTTTGACCGATGATAAAATATTTAAGTGGAGGCTAACCTTGAAGGCATGTTTCTAGAGCTCAGCTAGTTAACGGAGGCCCAACAGTCCCCAGCCACCCCGGGAGCCGCAAAACATGTTTGTTTACAAGTTTATTAAAAAGGCCACGGCATCACTGCTGGGTGATGTTTGGGAGGTGGGAGGGGTGTGTTTTTGAAGGCAAGCATTACGGGCGTCTTATTAATTAAATAACAAGGCAGGGCGATTGCTGCTTGATGCTATTTGGGTGGTGGCAGGGGTGTTGTTCATTATTTAGTATGCACGTTTAAAAAACAAGAGAGGCTTGTTGCCAAAGGGAAAAAAGTTGTACTTACAGGATGCCTACTCGCAGCATGCCGCTTCTTATGCCCTGCAAGAGTAAACACTAGCACTTGTTTACTAAATGATGACATAATGTCGCTCTTTTAGATTAACAACACTGGTGCACGTGAACAACGACAGCCGCAGCCCCTCCCGCTGCGCTTTAAAAGAAGTAAAACAAGAAGGGCTGGGCGAGAAGGGAGGGGGGAATGCCAGCAACAGAGGAGCCCGTGAAAGTGAAAGTGATCGTGATTACGATCGCTACGGAGTTAAGACACATGGCGCTGCGCGCGTGCACGTTCACGTGCACTCTAGCTTTAGGCCACGGCAGCACTTTGAAAAGCCCAGATATAAAATGTCTCTTCGAGCCTTTGGCTCGCGAGACCTAAAAAAGTACCACAGAAAAAGAAAAATCATGTGTGTGTTGCCATCTAGTGGTGAACCACACAAGCTGACTGGTTATTAATAAGAACGGCAGACTTGTTGCAATTAAAAATCTCTAAATACATTTTGAGTGGTGCCCTAGAAAGCGAGGGCATGGGGCTAAATGTCCCCTCCGACACTTATTTTGAGGTACCTGACTGTTGTTGAAATTCAGCCCCAAGCCATGTTCCCCCCTCAAATACTGTGCTAAAAAGAAGATTGAGATGTGGAACATACAGTATGCAGAGTATGAAGTATTGTATATGGGCTGTTTAACTGCCTGTGATGTTAACTCAGCTTAGAGCAAGTTCTGCATGTAGTTACTTCAGCAGGAGGTATCACAAACGTCCAGGTTTCTGTGCAAGCAACAAGAACAGGAAATCTAAATTATTTTGAACCTCCAATTCAGATTGCTCTCCAAAACAAGCATAAACAATAGATAATTAGCTATTTTTGTTCTGAAAAAAAAAACAGTCTTTGATGACAGGCCTTTAGTGCCCTCAGTCCCTGAAGGGCTGTTAGATTTTCCGCTTGGATAAATACTATGGCAGCTGGCGCTGAAGTAGAGGATTTTTTCAGAGTGTGCTTATGTATCACTATTTGAGGCCAAGTCAGCATAATATCTGAAAATGCATTCTTCTGTGAGAAAAATATGATATAAACCACTGTCTTAAACACAGGGCCTTATTACGACTTTGGTGAGGCTGCACAGGCATTGTGCCGGCACAGCACACCCAAGCCATGCATGGTCCAACTGCCAGATTACGAGTTCAATTTGTGTCTGGCGGGATTTTCTTTTGCCGTTCCCATGGCAGTGCCCTGAAAACTGTCCCCTGGTCACACCAGGTCCTACATATTGCGCATGCACTTGCTCTGAGAGATTGGTGACAATTATAATTAGTAACGCTAAATGCAGAGGCGAATTTAAAGGCAATTGTGCTGCAGTGGTGTAACATTAGCCCCTGCAGTCCCCTGGTGCTGGGGGCCCAAACCCCTGGCCTGAGAGCTCCTGGGTGGTCCTCCATGTACTTAACAGGGGGGCCTCTCAAGTTTTGTATGCCACTGGTGTGGTTTTTGCTTCTGTTTCAGTGTTTTTGTTTGTGCATGTGTGATTCTTGGCCAATGTGTCTATTTCTCCTGTATGCTGTTAGGAAGCCTTGTGAAATTTGCAGAGGCTGATATAGGGTGCCACCTGGACTCAAGAGAGGACCTTACCTTGCCTGATGATTGTGGCCTTTGGAACAAGCAGGTTCTGCTTGGTAGTTCCAAGCAGGGAAATCTAATGAAGGTTGCCTGGAACTAAGACCACCACTAGGACACCATGGCGCTTTGGCTTGTGGACCACTGAGTTAAGGGGTTTGGCTGGTAGAACCAGTGAAAACCCAATGGTTCCCCACCTAAAGGGGAACCTAGAAGTTGGTGATGTGACATCAACATTTGTTGGCCAATGCACCTAGTGTATTAATCTACCAAACAACTCTTTAATCTACTTGAAGGGTGAGTCAGAAGTTACATTTATTATTTTTTAACAGAGGCTATGACAAATACACGATTCTCTATTGATTTAGTAAAGGAAATACATCGATTGGTAAATGTTTCCAACTCTTTATTAAACTTTGAATCAGATAATAGATAGTTATTACATTTCCACATGAATGTCTTTCTAATAGGATCTATACTAGGGTGAAAGGAATGTGATGGGCTCTGAACAGAGCAATAATAATAACAACAAAGAGAGGGAGAGGGAAAGTATCACTCTTGAACCCCCTGGTAGACTAGTCATAAACAACGGAAGAGTGAATATGAGTAAAAACAACAGCATGGGCAAAAAACAAAAGGATGTGTTAGAAGAACCCTCACTCACCAACCTAGTTGGTGACCTGCTCCATCATCGGGTTCCCACCAAGGAGGCCGAGTGCCTCCTTGGTGTGCTGCGACGCCTGAGTTACAGCGGAGCTGGTTTTTGAGGGATAGGTGGATGTGAATTTAAAAGGTAAATGGTTTTAACCGATAACAATTTTAATCAAGGTAAACCATGGACCATTAAAATCAAATGTGACTGACTAGAACTGGTAGTTTAGGATAACCAAAGAACGTCCGCTTTAAATTAGTGAAAAGGGAATGGTCGACATGTTTCTGCTTTTGGTGCCAATTAGGCTAAGCATTCTTCAGGACCAAATGAAATTCCACGGCGGTATGCGCACGCTAAGGCCCACCCTAACCAGTGGAATTGAAGACGGTAAAACTTACGGTTCTACCGATAAGCCTCCTTGTTAATCCAGGGCTACTAACTCCTGTGAGGAGAAAAACGAAAAACACACATAAACATATACATGTGACCTGTTGGTTATTTGCTGTATTTAGCGGAATCAAGTGAACACTCAGTTTGGTAATCCCGTGTGTGAACAGAGCACCCATTTCAGATTTAAATAAGCTAGATGCTAGATTCTTTGGAATAGATTTAAGCCCAGAGTAACAAACATTTTGCACTTGGCTTGCATCATAAAAGTGATGCAAACCTGTGCCAAATATTTTTCAAAAATGTACTTTCAAGCTCAAAACTTGTGGAAAGTTCTCTAAAAGTAATGCAAAGCAGAACCAAATGTTGCTTTGCATTAGTCTGCGTCAAGGTGGGCGGTCCATGAGTGGTACATGGGTGTTCTTATGCTCCCACCCATGATGTGTGATGCAAAACCCTATCTACTAACAATAGTAGACAAGGTTTGCACAAACAAATAATCCCAATTTGAATCTAGTGTTAGAAATAAGAAAAGTTGTTATTTCTCCTTACTTTTCCTCCTTCACATGTGTGCTGCACTGTACATCACACATACAAAGTGGGACATTTTTAAAGATTGTCTAGGCATAGTATTTTGTAAGGGAAGGGTATCCTTCCAGTACAAACCCTCTGCTAGGCTCACGCAAACACCTTTGCACTATTGTAAAATGGTGTGCGTGTGGAGATCCAGCAGCTTGAATTTGAGTCAACGCTAGGTAGAGAGGAGGAGAGTGCCATATCTCTGTAAATATGGCATTTTCTTACTCTCTGCATGTCACGCAAAGCAGTGCAGCAACTTTGGTTTCTGTGCTACAATGGGTGACACTTTTGATAATCTAGGCCTTAGAGTTTTGCTGTTGTGGGACAGCTTCCAAAAAGCAGTAGAAGCTCGTCTGGCCTGTCTGCAATTCTTGGGCACACACTTACAAACCTATTACACTATATAGTAATTAGGGTTTTGCGTCAAATGCTATGGGTGGTTGCATGGGAATGGCCATGTAACACCCCCTGGATGCAGAGTTACTCAAAGCAGATATCCACACTGCTTTGCATGACTTTTTCTTACAAACCAATGCAAACACCAATTCGTGTTGGTTTGTAAATCCCCCAAAATATTCTGCATCAGGTCTGCGTTAAAAAAGTAACACAAGCACAACACAGCAAAACCTTTATAAATCTGGGTCTTAGAGTGAACTCTCAAAAGGGCAGACAGGAGAACTTTCTGTAGGGCAGACAGGACGTCCATTTCTTTTTGATGAATAGCTCCCATCAGTCAAACTCTAAATCTGTATCTACGGGCCATATGTATGAAGCCAATTTGTGATCACAAACGCTGAAATTCGCAGAATTTCAGCATTTGCGATCGCAAGTTAGCAGTGTGCAATATCTTAAACAAAAACCCCCTCAAAAAAGAAGGAATCGCAAATTTTGCGATTCCCTATTTTGCAATTACATTTAAGGACTCACAAATAGCGATTCCTTAAATTCAATGTAAGAAGCACAAAAGAAAGTGCGATTTGGCCTTAAGGAATCGCAAATTACCACCAACTTCAAGTTGGTGGTAATTACGATTACACTTAAAAAAGCACTATTTTGCATTTTTTAAAGTGCCATGTGGCACACATACATGCCCTTAGGGCATGTATGTGTGAACATGTGCACACATGCACATTTCAGGTGTGCAACGGGGTGTCCTTTTGACACCCTGGCACCCTTGAAATTGCATTCTCAAGTTGCGATTCTCTAATTGCAAATCCCACATACATTGCATTTTGCGATTCTCAAATTGCGATTCCCTGAAAATCGCAATTTGAAAACCGCAAAACTCTATTTTGATACATATGGCCCTTAGTCTTTAAATCTAATCAATTCTGAATTCAAAACCATGCCGAGAATAGTGAACTATGTAGTCTGCTGTGTCTCCTGTGCCCTGGTTCTATATTCGCCAAGAATCTAATGGAATTTTAGCACTTAAAAAAGATGTTTGTGTCTTATCTGGAGTACATCTATATTAAGATGTCTGTTGAGTAAAGAGTCAATAGTTTATAATATTTCCAAACTTGTACACTACCTGTTTAGATTTAACATTATTCTGAATGTCAGGACTGCATTTGAAAAGGTTATGACTGTTTAAAATTAATACTTGAAAAGTGTTTCACAAAATATCGAAAATAATCCATTGCCTTCAATATTCCTGTGCCACACGTCCATTGTATGGGGTTGATGGCAGTGGGCCACTACAAATCTGTTACAACCATCATTGGAAGAATAAAACACATTGGCCACCCATTTCCACCTAAGGTTTAATGATTCACTTTCAGTTCAGAGAGTTTCTAACAAGAGGACAAGACATACATTCAATTTAGATTCGTGTGTTAAGACCTTTGCCCTTTGAGAATGATTACTCAACCCCCTTTCATTCCAAGAAACGATAATGCACATTTTAGCTAGCTATCTTGGATAAATATCCAATATGCCAAGAAAACTTGAAAATATATTTAATTTGGACACAGTAAAAGTAAAACGAATAGACAGTGCATAATAAAAACATACACTGTGTAACGTATTAAAGAAATACATACATCCGACCGCCAGCAAATATGAAAGTCATTAAAGGAAAAGAGAAAATGCAGTTGACAAGAAATGAAAGCAAGAGAAAAAGAGTAAAGATCAAAGGAAGAATATCAATAGTAAGCAATAAAAAGCATTTTAAGGGTCTAACAACAGAACTGAGAGGAACACAGAAGCATAATTTCATTAAAGAACATTTTGACACCATGGAGACAACACCAGAACATCTCTACATATTGTAACTAGATAACATGGCACCACCTTGCAGGATTATTAAAATTCAACCATATTAGCAAAGCACATTTTGCTTCTGAGGTATCTATATCCTCCATTACGCATTTTCCTATAAAGTCCTTGGCTTTATAGGGATCATCAAAGGCCTGTGATTGTCACGATGAATTATATTAAAGGCACACAAATGTACAACACCCTATGTAATATTTAGCTGCTTTAGGCTAGTCTAATGGCACAAAATGCTTCTTCCCTGGAGCTGAAGATTTGGCCAAGTCCCTAGCGATGTGATGTATGATCAAAGGAAGCCTATTGCTTTATATAATAGCCAACTATAACAATCTGCCGCAGTTCACCATACTCCAAGAACAGCACTGTAAGAATTGCTTTGTTAAAATGCTCTTAGCTATGGCTGTCATTATTTTTTCTTGAAATGCATATTGTTAATTAAGGCATTTGTGATATAATCATTTTGTTTCCTTATTAATGTCTCATGCTAGCTGCTATTGAAAGTGAATATTCCATCATTAGTAATGTTAGGCAATTTCACAAACTACACTTTGTAGTATGTAAAATAATACTACTCACATAATACAAAATGCAATTTACAAAATTACGAACAGAGACCTACATCTTCACTTCTTGTATATTTTTCGGCTAGAGATGTTCTCCATTGTGGTAGAAGTCTCTGCACATGTACATATTCTGCTTTGTAGTAAATGTGGGAGGGGTAAGGAGGAGTGGTCAGAAAATGGAAAATAAGTACTTAAATAATGGTGGGGTTAAAGGGAAAATTAAGCAAAGGTTTGGGAGTTACATGCTAATAAAAAAATACATCTACAAAAGATTAAGACCATCACAATTCACAAAACACACTTTTAAAGTTTGAACAATGGCAAAATAGGTTTGAAGGACACCATGTCGCTACTCTCCATCCCTTGCGGAAGGCCCAGGATACGAACGTTGTCCCTCCTATTGCGCACTTCAGCATCCTCTGCTCTGCGCTCCAACTGGCTCACTCTATCCGCGAGAGCCCCAATCTGCTGCTCCAAGGCGTTCTGGGCTGGCGCCAGCTCCGCTACATTAGATTCAGTCTCTTTGACCTTCTCTGACAACTTTTTATGTTCCTCCCGCAGCAGGCCAAGCCCCACCGCAACAGTGCTGATATCTTGGTGGAGAGTTGCTTTTGTATGCGCTATGACCTCCAAGATTTTATTAAGTTGCTGCTGAACTGGGTCGTCTAGGCCAGATTGTGGCTGCTCCTGAGCACCGTTCTCCTGCTCCGGAGGGGCACCAGTCTGGCAATTTCTAGTCTTGCCCATGGCGGCAAGAAGTCCCTAGGCAGGAGCAGGGCTTCCCACTGATTACGGTTGTGAAAATCCGGGCTAGCAAGGGCAACCCCCCGCAACGTATCCTGCACCTCAGACAACAGATCCGGCTCACTCTCCTCCCCCCGCTCTCAGGAGACGCCAGCTGGGTCTCTTTGCGTGTGGATAAAGTCCCCAGGTCACCAGGTTATCAAAGGGTCATACTACGTGTCTCGGGCCCAGTCCGTCGTCCACCCACCAGGCCTATAGACCCAGGAATCAGCCTCTCAAGTGACCTAGGCCATACAAAGTCCAGGCTGTCTAACCCCACAAGCCCACAATCCAGGGAGGCTTCCCCAGGGCGACTGGCCCACCACCAATGGGGGTTTTCGTACACTTGCTGGTATGGGGACAGGTACGTCAGTCCTGAGTGCCAAAAACCTCAGGGGTCGTCCGCCATCCAGGCACATCCCCGACATACTCCCAGTCCAGTCCACATTGGCAATGCAGCGCCTCACTAGGCAGATCACCCCCGCACACAGTGTTCCAGCAGGGGGAAAAAACGCAAAAGGCCTGGGGGTACAGCTATTCGTCCTCCCCAATACCAGCACACAAAGGGCACTCCATGGCCCCCCGGCAACAGCCACCTTCTGCGAAGTTTCAGCGCTCCAAGTCTCACTGGTGAATCAGCCGTACCGACTTCAGGCCCCGGGGCTGGGGGGCACCACCCGCTAGGCCAGTATTGTGACCAAATACATTTATGGAGCCTTTAAACCATCCTACACAGGCTACCCAGCTCTGTCCGCTACATCAAAGGTCGTAGCTCCAGCCAGAGGCCAGCAGGAGAAAGCCGCGGCCCCCGCAGTACAGGCCCACTCCAGCGCAGACCAGCAAACCACACACACAGGCTGCTGCACCAATGCGGGACTCGGTAGGTCCACTGACACACTTCACATTATGCAGCCGATGCCGTCGCCTGAGAGCAGAAGTGCGCACACCCAAGGACCAGCCAGGGAGCTTTCAACAGGGGCGACGGCCCAGGCTCTCTGCCGTTCTCGGTCACTCATCTGCGCTGCCTTTCACCCGACCCCTTCCGGTGGTACCGCAGCTCCTCTGTCTCCCCTCAAGCGGGCCGCAACCTCCTCCGGTAGAGCTCCCTCCTCGGCTGTAGGGAGCCCCCCTCTAAGCCGCAATCATGAAGCAGGTCGCGGGGGCTCAAGCGCCCGCTAGACCCAGGGAACAAGGAGACCAGGTCCGCAGGGAGTCACGCAGCATCCATGACACCGGCCGTGTCCGTACACCTTCGCGGCTGGCAAGCTGTCGCGTTGATCGCCCAGGTCGTCAGGCCTCAGACCTTGTCACAGGGTGCCCCTCAGCACTTGGGAACCCCAGGGAGCACCAAAGTCTCGTGCTCTGGCTTCACAATCCCAGCGGATAAAAGGCATGCTGGTGCGGAGCTCCCAGCTCACACGTCCGCCATGTTCCGCTGTCAAGCCACGCCCCCCCTTCACCTCAGCTCTGTTTACATTAATCTTTGACCAGTAGGTCTTTAAATGGCAAACTTCAATAAAGGCATTCACTACTGAAATTCTAGCAGCAATAAGTACTGCCACATCACCAAGAGCTTGTCATGGCCAATTAGCCTTTTCTAATAAGCGATCTGTTACTTCAATTGACATAATAGTGTGCAACAGTTGATAACTTCAACCCAGTTAGGTTCGTAATATTCAAATCCATTTGCAATTCTTCATAAATATTTTGAGGAACTCGTGTGCTGGAGAATTGGTGTTTTATATTTCCTGGCTTCCTTTGAACGGGCACCAGGAAATATGGCAACTAAACCTCCTACTCCATGACTTGGGTATCCAAGCAGGGGCAGAACGGCATTGGGTTGGACGTGGGCAATATAATTGGGGACAACCATGTGTTCCTTGTGAACTGAGGAAGACGCTTTTCTAGTAGTGTTATTTTAGTTTCTCACGTTCTTCACTCTCTCTAGTGACGGTCAGACTGCGAGCCGAACCACCCTAATGCATTGCTTCAGAATGGTGTGGTGGTGAGTGAGACTGCAACAATTAGTCAGACCATACCTGCACGATAAAACTTTACAACTCACCTGCACTTTGCGGGATTTAGTCAGCTGTTGGGGGGCTACTCAGGACGCGATCGCGGCATTCCGGCCGCCATCTTTGGTGAGGCTCATTGGATTGGGTCCACCTCGGGGGCCATCTTTGGTGGGGATAGAGGTGTGTCCTCGCAGGACTCCCGCGCACCGGACAGTATATTTAAGGCACCTTGCGGTGGCCTCAGGTAGACCTTTATACCCAGCGCTAACGCGTAGTTTGGTGCTGCTGCTTCTGTTTTAACCAGTTTTAATTTTGTATTTTGCGCAGCTATTTCTGGCGCTTTGTGCTCTCGGTGGCATAATTACTGGGGGATTAGTCAGACCATACCTGCACGATAAAACTTTACAACTCACCTGCACTTTGCGGGATTTAGTCAGCTGTTGGGGGGCTACTCAGGACGCGATCGCGGCGTTCCGGCCGCCATCTTTGGTGAGGCTCATTGGATTGGGTCCACCTCGGGGGCCATCTTTGGTGGGGATAGAGGTGTGTCCTCGCAGGACTCCCGCGCGGACTACCGACACAGCATTTAAGGGATGTGTGTTCTAGCGCGCAGCGTTTGCGCGCAGCGAGCGCGACGGCGGCGCGCCGGAGGTGCGCCAGAGGTAAGCCCGTTTGCGCCCGTTCGCGCACAGGTCGTGCCGAGGGCCGGGAACTCTGCTCCACTGCCCGATGGTCGGTTACCTTATTCCAGAGACATGTTGTTAAAACACAATCCAGGCACGAACACGTGCCACCAGCCGCATGCCATCGAGCGGCGGGTGCAGCCTCTGATATGTGGTCTGCTTAACGTGAGGTCTCTGAGCAAACATCATACGGAAATTGCCTTACTTATAGATTCCTATAGGTTAGATGTTCTGTTCATGACAGAAACATGGACTAGAGCGGATTGTGCAGTGGAACTAGGGCTAGCCTGCCCTCCTGGATTTAAGATCAGACATAACCCACGGGAGGGAGCTAGAGGAGGTGGAGTTGGCCTTATATTTAGGGAGTCGCTTGATGTCTCAGTGCTTGACACCAAGCGCATTTTGGGCTGCGAAACTCTGGCCTTCTCTCTGAAAGGGCATGGAGGAACTCTCTACTCCGGGCTGCTGTGCTACCGGCCCCCTGCCAGCTCTTTATCAGCAGTACCAGAGCTAATTGATTCAATCTATGAGCTCTCTAATACCCATGCTAGGACTTTGATTCTGGGAGATTTTAACCTGTGTTCTGATGGTCCTACAAGGTCGGCTCTCTCGGATTTGACTCAGGCTTGTAGCGATATTCATCTGCAGCAGCTGGTGCACTCACAGACCCACATTAAGGGCCACACTCTTGATCTGGTCTTTGCCGATACTAGCCAGGTTGTGGTTCGGGATATTCTTCCGCAGTGTTGGACGGACCATGCCCTGGTCCTTTTCTCCGTGGCATGTCCCATGGCTCCAACCGGGAATGGAAGTACTGGCATTAAGACCAAGATGGGTAGGCAGTGGTCAAGGTTACTTAGACAATCCAGCCTGCCGTCCCTGCTGGCCGGGGAAACTCCCCCTTTAGGGGATTCTGTGGATGCAAGCTACGAGAGCCTTAGTCAGAAAATTGTTAATTCCTTAGAGGTGCTGGCTCCTCTGCGCAAAATTAGGAATAGATCCAAGACTGCTATGCCGTGGTTTACTGCGGAGTTATCGCATTTGAAGCTCTGTTGTAAACGCGCGGAGCGAGCTTGGAGGAAACACTATCTAGAACCCGATAAAGCCCTTTTTAAGCAGGCCTTGTTGACCTATAAAATGCAGATGAAAGGTGCCAAAGCACGTTTCCTGGAGGAATCGCTCTTAAATGCACCGAACAAAACGCAGGCCTTGTTTAAAATTGTTGGGGATCTTTCTCGTCCTGCTTCTGTGGCCAACGACATTCCTGCCTCCCAAGCTTTATGTTCCTCCTTAGCGCAGGCGTTCGAAGATAAGATCGCTTTGATCCTAAGTAAGCTTGCTCCCACAACTACAACTGTTACTCAGCCCGTACTTGGCTCCACTTTAGCGGCCGAAATGGAGGCAGTAAGGGTAGTTGGTAGTCAGGCACAGCTGGATAGTTTTTCCCTTCCGTCTTTTGAGGAGTTTTGTCTGCTGGCTAACAGTATATCCTCTGGTTCTCCTTTAGACCCATTGCCTCACAAATATTGGAAAGTATTCCAGACGGAGCTTTTTCCTCCGCTGTATGCTATCTGTTGCCAGTCTCTTTCTTTGGCACGTGTTCCAAAGTGTTGGAAATTAGCAGTGGTCTCACCTTTGTTGAAGAAGGAAACTTTGGATCCCACCTGTCCAGCGAATTACAGACCTATATCGCTGCTTCCTTTTCCCGTTAAGATTCTGGAGAAACTGGTTACTAAGCATCTGTCCAGTTTCCTGGAGACCAACTGCTGCTTGGACGCGTCTCAATATGGCTTCAGACCAGCACACGGTACGGAATCGGCCCTGGTGACCGTGTTGGACGATCTTCGTTCGCGAGCCGACATTGGGCGAGCGGCCTTCTTAGTGCTGCTCGACATGTCGGCCGCTTTTGACACGGTCAACCATGACATCTTGGTCAGAAGACTTGAGGATACAGGGGTGAAGGGCTCGACTCGCGATTGGCTGTTTTCCTATTTGGGAGACAGACGCCAGGTAGTGGCCTTGCCACCATTCCAGTCGGAGATTAAAACAGTTGAGCAGGGCGTACCGGAAGGGTCTGCCATCAGCCCTATACTGTTTAATCTTTATCTTCGCCCTCTGGTGAGCTTGATTAAATCATTTGGCATCTCGGTTATTAACTATGCCGATGATACGCAGCTCATCTTCTCCATCGAGGGCAAAGATGCGGTGTCGCTGGAGACTTTCCATCAATGTATGGCGTCAACTGCGGACTGGTTGAGGCAGAATTCTCTGCAGTTCAACAGCTCTAAAACAGAGGTTCTACACTGCTCGCTGGACCACATCCCTCGGCCACTGCCTCCTGATTTTTGGCCTGCCTCTTTTCAGGAAGTTCCTTCTGCAGCAGCATCTGCCAGGAACCTGGGCGTTGTGTTTGGGCCCGATCTCCAATTGGATCTTTTTGTAAATAAAACCGTGACCACCTGCATGATGTTGCTACGCATGCTGTGGAAGACACTTCCGCTGCTGCCGGCCCATGTTCGCCCAGAAGTGGTTCGCGGTACCATTTTGAGTAGGTTAGACTGCTGCAACGCACTACTCCTGGGAGCCCCAAATAAATTGTTGGCCAAGCTACAACGCGTGCAGAATATGGCAGCCAAGCTAGCCCTGTCCCGTCGCCGATCTGATTCTTCATCTATGACGCTAGCTGACCTTCACTGGCTACCGGTCTCACAGAGAGTTATCTTTAAGGCATTTTGTTTGGTGTTTAAAGGACTTCATGGGCAAGGACCTGCTCCATTGCAGGAGCTGTTCCAGTGGTATGTGCCCACTCGTTCCCTTAGGTCACTGTCAGCACATCTTGTGGTAGTCCCAAAGGTATTGAGGGCTCGGATGGGCGGCCGAGCTTTTGGCTTTGTGGCGGCCAAACATTGGAATGCTCTCCCTCTGTTGTTGAGAAGTTCTGGGGAGTTTCCCTCTTTTAAGAAGAAACTAAAAACGTTTCTCTTTCCTAGGTCTGCTTAAATTCACCTGACTGCTATGTGTGGTGTTGGTATAATTGTCTAAAGCGCCAGGATACCCTTCGGGTGACAGTACGCGCTATATAAATACGCCATACTACTACAATGTTGGCAAGTGTGGTATCATGCTGTCAACTTGTCATCTGCAACTGAAGTAAGCAACAGTGCAACTGACCCAAAGAGGAGATGACAAGTTGACAACATGATACCACACTTGCCACCATTGGTACAATAGTAATGTCTCTCTCTTTCCGGACTACACGCTGGAGGTACAGAGGAAGCGGGCATCCTACTTGGAGGTCAAGAGGGCTTTGAGAGATGAGGGTCCTTCAATACTCTCTTATGTTTCCGGCCCGGCTCCTTATCCTGCTGGAGGGGACCACTCATTTTTTTGATTGACCTAGAGACATGTGGGACTGGCTGGAGGCCTACAAAGGTGAGACTCATGGGGCCGGTAGCTCTGAGGGTACCGGGCGGTGGTCCATGGAACTTGGAAAACGATCTTTTGTTGTACCTGTTGGACGCCGTAGTGGGTACCTTGACGGCCTTGCAAATACTGGACGATTTTGCGGGATTATCGGGCCTGCAGGTTAACAGTGCAAAGACATGTCTGTTCCCGGTGGCGGGCCCTCTCTCTAGACCGGACGCTCTGGTGGCTGACATCGTGTGGGCCCAGAATACGTTCAAATACCTGGGTACACATATTTTCCATTTGCTTGATGATTTGAAAGAAGGTAACCTTGGTAGAGGGGTGCGCTCGTTACGTGTGTGTGTTCATTTTTGGCGTACATTGAAATTGCCGGTAATGTCCCGGGTTTCCCTCTCTAAGATGGTTATGCTCCCACGCTTGTATTTTTTCGTCATCCTCCCGATCCTTATGCCTAGCGGTTGGTTTTGCCCCCTGAATGCTCTGTTACGGGATCTGGTGTGGGATGATGGACGCCCTAGGGTGTCCCTTACAACGTTGCAGCGTCCCGTTCCTGAGGGCGGGTTGGGAGTGCCGAACTTTGAATATTACATGTTGACTGGTCAACTGCAGTGGCTGGCGCAATGGATAGAGGAGGTGAACGAGGACGGTCATTCTTGTCATTCCCAGACTCCCGCCCTCGCTTAGTAATGGCACAATTATTCATACCAAAGACACACACCCCATACTGTTCTTTGCTGCAGCATACAGCCTTTCAAGTCTGGCGGAGATGCCAGGTCAGAGGATGGCAGGCCACTAGTTACACCCCTCTGTTACCTCTTGTGGGTCTTCCCCATGGCAACACCCAGTCTGTCTTCACAACTGAGCATCTGGCCTCCTGGTCAGACGCAGGGCTGGATACTGTTGGAGACTGTTTCCTAGACAAGTCCCTACTCCCATTTGACAACCTTATGGAGAATTGTGGTCTGCCCCCAGGCCAGTTCCTGCATTATGAAGCCCTGGCTCGTACTTTTGCGCAGTTATGGGGTGCCGGTAGAAACAAACCGGAGACGCACCCCGCGCTCCATGCCTTGTTCATGCCTGGGACAGCGGGGCACTTAGAGAAGTGGTTCTATGTGGCCCTTCAGGAAGCATTTGTGCGTCCCTTGGTTCAGCTGCGTGCCAAATGGGATGAGATTGGGGGCAGGGTTTTAACAGATGCGGAATAGTGGAGGGTTTTGCACTACCCCAAGAAAATTTCTCGTAACTCACGTCTTAAGTATATACAGTTTAACTACACACATATCGCTTACATGACCCCACATCATCTTATTGTGACATATGGGGGGGAGGTTTGATCCTGTCCCAGATGCCCCCACCCGGACGCGGACTTCGCCCATATGGTCTGGGATTGTGGAGTTCTGCGGCCTTTTTGGGAGGGGGTGCTTTGTAAGCTAGCAGCAGTGCTGGGCAGAGAATTATCTTTCACACTACAGACGTGTATTCTGGGCCGGTTTCCCAGGCCACCGAAGCATAAGGTAGGGAATAGGCTTATAGACCTGGCACTGGGCTTAGCGAAACGCAGCATTGCTATGGAATGGAAATCTAATAGGGGACCACAATTCGAGACCTGGCACGGGGATGTAATTGTATGGGCTGGGGCGGAAGGTAGAGCACTTAGTTGGGAGGAATCTAATGGTATGAAGAAGCTCCTCATTGCATGTCAGTGGAGGGAAGTGCTGGAGACTTGAGAGAAGCCGGAGGGGCAAGGGACGGGTGAGACGGGCTCAGACTCAGATTCAGGCCCAGGGCGACAACCAGAAGGGATTTAGACTGCATCACTTATTGCATCTCTGCTGAGCTCAGGGAGCCGGCATTTTCTAGTGTCAAAATAATATATGGGGGAATACTTGCTGGCCACCGGTGTCCTGGATTGGGTGGATTTACCTGCAGACGTGGATCCCTTCCCCGGGTGGTACTGCTTGCCTCCTTCTGTGACTCCTCTCTATATTGGGTCTCCACCACACGCTTGTACTGATGTTTACGATCTATTTCCCACCTCTGCATAAGGTCTCTCTTTGCTTTTCCTTTTTTTTATTTTTCCTTTTCTTTAAAGTTGGGTTATTTGGTTCCTTGTGTTCGCACTTTATTGGAATTATTTTTAGACAATTGAAGTAGCAATTTGGAAATCAAAAGATGTTATACTGATACCTGGATCTGTTTAGTGGGTGCTCTCAACCTGTGTATTATTGAGCACAAAATATTGTGAAGTATGTACTGAGGAATCTGGTCTCAATCTGGAGGTGACAGATTTCTGCTGAAAAATGGGATATGCAACACTCCTCTAGGTCCAACGAACTGTATATTGTTAACAGGATTCTCCTCTTGGTTCATTTCTATAGACGCTGAAAAATGTATTCCAGCTTTGTAGTGTTGTTGCCATTGAATTCTTTGAATGTACGATTGCTGTGCTTCTATTTGCGAAATGTATTACAAAACTTGTAAAAAAACAATAAAGATACTTTTAAAAACAAAAAACATAGCTGAGGTGAAACTCTTGCTGATTTCCTTGATAACTTAAAAGATGTGATAGCTGATTATTCTAGATTTGCTAATGCTCCAGAAACTGCTCAAGAAGCTGTTAATGAGGCATTTGTTCAGGGATTCTTGAACAAAGTGCGGGAGTCGCTGCAAACCATTGGCATAGGAAAGCAGATTAAATGACTTTCGGAGTTGAACTCTGCTGCTCATCACCATGTTGTCTTGCAAGAAAGAAATATAGAAAGAATAAACTGAATCAAGGCTACTATCCTTACAAATGCTTTGCAAACGTTAGAAGGCACCATCTCAACGAGGTAACTCAGACCCATTAGCATCCTCTTGTGTGCAATCTTCACATCTTTTGGGGATGGCTGGCACCTGTAGGCAGATAGTTTTTGATTACTGTTATAAAATGGGTTACTGATTGACTTGGTTGTGAGCCCTGGTCAAATATTACCCACAATCCTAGTCAGGGTAAGGCACCAGCAAACCCAAAATTAACCTGTTCTTATCCTTTGGTAGCCTGGTACAGAGCAGTCAGGCTTAACTTGAAGGCAATGTGTAAAGTATTTGTGCAAAACAGTGAAAAAACCACAAAAAAGATCCCACACCAGGGTTAGAACAATAGAGTACTTTCTAATAAATAAAACAAGACCAAAATAACAAAAATCCAATTAGTTAAACCAGAGATGTTGAATTTTAAGGTTTTAGGGTGAAATAGCACTGCAAAGGACAAAGCTCCAACTAGGGATATCTGCTCACGCTGGCCTGGGACAAAGTCACAAGTACAGGCCAACAGCGATGAAACACGGGCTGGCTACAGGGATCTCACGTTCTTCACTCTCTCTAGTGACGGTCAGACTGCGAGCCGAACCACCCTAATGCATTGCTTCAGAATGTTGTGGTGGTGAGTGAGACTGCAACAATGTTGGCAAGTGTGGTATCATGCTGTCAACTTGTCATCTGCAACTGAAGTAAGCAACAGTGCAACTGACCCAAAGAGGAGATGACAAGTTGACAACATGATACCACACTTGCCACCATTGGTACAATAGTAATGTCTCTCTCTTTCCGGACTACACGCTGGAGGTACAGAGGAAGCGGGCATCCTACTTGGAGGTCAAGAAGGCTTTGAGAGATGAGGGTCCTTCAATACTCTCTGATGTTTCCGGCCCGGCTCCTTATCCTGCTGGAGGGGACCACTCATTTTTTTGATTGACCTAGAGACGTGTGGGACTGGCTGGAGGCCTACAAAGGTGAGACTCATGGGGCCGGTAGCTCTGAGGGTACCGGGTGGAGGTCCATGGAACTTGGAAAACGATCTTTTGTTGTACCTGTTGGACGCCGTAGTGGGTACCTTGACGGCCTTGCAAATACTGGACGATTTTGCGGGATTATCGGGTCTGCAGGTTAACAGTGCAAAGACATGTCTGTTCCCGGTGGCGGGCCCTCTCTCTAGACCGGACGCTCTGGTGGCTGACATCGTGTGGGCCCAGAATACGTTCAAATACCTGGGTATACATATTTTCCATTTGCTTGATGATTTGAAAGAAGGTAACCTTGGTAGAGGGGTGCGCTCGTTACGTGTGTGTGTTCATTTTTGGCGTACATTGAAATTGCCGGTAATGTCCCGGGTTTCCCTCTCTAAAATGGTTATGCTCCCACGCTTGTATTTTTTCATCATCCTCCCGATCCTTATGCCTAGCGGTTGGTTTTGCCCCCTGAATGCTCTGTTACGGGATCTGGTGTGGGATGATGGACGCCCTAGGGTGTCCCTTACAACGTTGCAGCGTCCCGTTCCTGAGGGCGGGTTGGGAGTGCCGAACTTTGAATATTACATGTTGGCTGGTCAACTGCAGTGGCTGGCGCAATGAATAGAGGAGGTGAACGAGGACGGTCATTCTTGTCATTCCCAGACTCCCGCCCTCGCTTAGTAATGGCACAATTATTCATACCAAAGACACACACCCCATACTGTTCTTTGCTGCAGCATACAGCCTTTCAAGTCTGGCGGAGATGCCAGGTCAGAGGATGGCAGGCCACTAGTTACACCCCTCTGTTACCTCTTGTGGGTCTTCCCCATGGCAACACCCAGTCTGTCTTCACAACTGAGCATCTGGCCTCCTGGTCAGACGCAGGGCTGGATACTGTTGGGGACTGTTTCCTAGACAAGTCCCTACTCCCATTTGACAACCTTATGGAGAATTGTGGTCTGCCCCCAGGCCAGTTCCTGCATTATGAAGCCCTGGCTCGTACTTTTGCGCAGTTATGGGGTGCCGGTAGAAACAAACCGGAGACGCACCCCGCGCTCCATGCCTTGTTCATGCCTGGGACAGCGGGGCACTTAGTGAAGTGGCTCTATGTGGCCCTTCAGGAAGCATTTGTGCGTCCCTTGGTTCAGCTGCGTGCCAAATGGGATGAGATTGGGGGCAGGGTTTTAACAGATGCGGAATAGTGGAGGGTTTTGCACTACCCCAAGAAAATTTCTCGTAACTCACGTCTTAAGTATATACAGTTTAACTACACATATCGCTTACATGACCCCACATCATCTTATTGTGACATATGGGGGGGAGGTTTGATCCTGTCCCAGATGCCCCCACCCGGACGCGGACTTCGCCCATATGGTCTGGGATTGTGGAGTTCTGCGGCCTTTTTGGGAGGGGGTGCTTTGTAAGCTAGCAGCAGTGCTGGGCAGAGAATTATCTTTCACACTACAGACGTGTATTCTGGGCCGGTTTCCCAGGCCACCGAAGCATAAGGTAGGGAATAGGCTTATAGACCTGGCACTGGGCTTAGCGAAACGCAGCATTGCTATGGAATGGAAATCTAATAGGGGACCACAATTCGAGACCTGGCACGGGGATGTAATTGTATGGGCTGGGGCGGAAGGTAGAGCACTTAGTTGGGAGGAATCTAAAGGTATGAAGAAGCTCCTCATTGCATGTCAGTGGAGGGAAGTGCTGGAGACTTGAGAGAAGCCGGAGGGGCAAGGGACGGGTGAGACGGGCTCAGACTTAGATTCAGGCCCAGGGCGACAACCAGAAGGGATTTAGACTGCATCACTTATTGCATCTCTGCTGAGCTCAGGGAGCCGGCATTTTCTAGTGTCAAAATAATATATGGGGGAATACTTGCTGGCCACCGGTGTCCTGGATTGGGTGGATTTACCTGCAGACGTGGATCCCTTCCCCGGGTGGTACTGCTTGCCTCCTTCTGTGACTCCTCTCTATATTGGGTCTCCACCACACGCTTGTACTGATGTTTACGATCTATTTCCCACCTCTGCATAAGGTCTCTCTTTGCTTTTCCTTTTTTTTATTTTTCCTTTTGTTTAAAGTTGGGTTATTTGGTTCCTTGTGTTCGCACTTTATTGGAATTATTTTTAGACAATTGAAGTAGCAATTTGGAAATCAAAAGATGTTATACTGATACCTGGATCTGTTTAGTGGGTGCTCTCAACCTGTGTATTATTGAGCACAAAATATTGTGAAGTATGTACTGAGGAATCTGGTCTCAATCTGGAGGTGACAGATTTCTGCTGAAAAATGGGATATGCAACACTCCTCTAGGTCCAACGAACTGTATATTGTTAACAGGATTCTCCTCTTGGTTCATTTCTATAGACGCTGAAAAATGTATTCCAGCTCTGTAGTGTTGTTGCCATTGAATTCTTTGAATGTACGATTGCTGTGCTTCTATTTGCGAAATGTATTACAAAACTTGTAAAAAAACAATAAAGATACTTTTAAAAACAAAAAACATAGCTGAGGTGAAACTCTTGCTGATTTCCTTGATAACTTAAAAGATGTGATAGCTGATTATTCTAGATTTGCTAATGCTCCAGAAACTGCTCAAGAAGCTGTTAATGAGGCATTTGTTCAGGGATTCTTGAACAAAGTGCGGGAGTCGCTGCAAACCATTGGCATAGGAAAGCAGATTCAATGACTTTTGGAGTTGAACTCTGCTGCTCATCACCATGTTGTCTTGCAAGAAAGAAATATAGAAAGAATAAACTGAATCAAGGCTACTATCCTTACAAATGCTTTGCAAACGTTAGAAGGCACCATCTCAACGAGGTAACTCAGACCCATTAGCATCCTCTTGTGTGCAATCTTCACATCTTTTGGGGATGGCTGGCACCTGTAGGCAGATAGTTTTTGATTACTGTTATAAAATGGGTTACTGATTGACTTGGTTGTGAGCCCTGGTCAAATATTACCCACAATCCTAGTCAGGGTAAGGCACCAGCAAACCCAAAATTAACCTGTTCTTATCCTTTGGTAGCCTGGTACAGAGCAGTCAGGCTTAACTTGAAGGCAATGTGTAAAGTATTTGTGCAAAACAGTGAAAAAACCACAAAAAAGATCCCACACCAGGGTTAGAACAATAGAGTACTTTCTAATAAATAAAACAAGACCAAAATAACAAAAATCCAATTAGTTAAACCAGAGATGTTGAATTTTAAGGTTTTAGGGTGAAATAGCACTGCAAAGGACAAAACTCCAACAAGGGATATCTGCTCACGCTGGCCTGGGACAAAGTCACAAGTTCAGGCCAACAGCGATGAAACACGGGCTGGCTACAGGGATCCAGTTTGGCTCACTGAACAAACTCCCCTAAATCCTAATGATTGAGCGTTGCGTGGATCTAGGTCGAAGAAACGCCGTACACCCGAAGTGATGCATCAGTTCAGAGATGTGGGGAGGCTGCACTGCAAGGTCCTGTTGCATCGTCATAGAGGATCCCATCATCAGGGCTTGCGATGCAAATTCTTAAGTCAAGGATGCTGCACGCTACTGGTGATGTGTCTGTTCCGAGCAGCTGTGAGGCTGCAATGCAGTTTGTCGTCATCATCGAGGCTGCTGTCGATGAGAGATGCGAGAACCTGGTTCAGAGATGTGCTGCGCCTTCGACGGTGCATTGGTTCCAAGGACTGTGAGGTCGATATGGGCCTTCTGTGCTGGTTCCAATTCACGCAG
The DNA here is from genome assembly GCF_964204655.1 of Triturus cristatus. Lineage (NCBI taxonomy): Eukaryota > Metazoa > Chordata > Amphibia > Caudata > Salamandridae > Triturus > Triturus cristatus. The sequence continues at coordinate 941,854,667 of NC_140587.1, read as the reverse complement.
CATTGACGATGCATCGGTTCTGCTGGAGATTGCACTGCTCAGCCATCGCGATGGGCCGGTTCTGCTGGGGGCTGCGCCGCTCAGCAGAGAAGATGCATTGGTTCTGCTGGTAAGCACCTTAGGCTCACTTCCAAGGGTCCAGAACTGGGGTGATACCACTTGACAGGGTAGACTCACAGATGCAGAGTCCCGGTGGAGTACGGTTGGAAGCCTGTTATGTCTCCGAGGCTTCCTATCAGGAGGCCAGCCAAATAGCCCATGGAGTCACTCTGGGTTCTGGGTTCAGGAGGTGCAGGTCCAGTCCTTCCCACCCAGGCAAGAGGGCTGCAGGTCAGCACAACACAACAGGAGTTCAGCAGAGTAGCAGTCCACTAGAGTGGCAGTACTATCAGCAGCACAGGAGTACTTCTTCCTGGCAGAGTATCAACAGGTCCAGAAGTGTAATGAAGTGATGATATCTGAGGTCCTTCTTTTATACACAGTTGTGCCTTTGAAGTCGGGAGAAGCTTCTAGAGGTATGCCTTTTAAGTGCAAAGATGCCCTGCCTTACCTGTTCTGGCTCCAGACTAACAACAGGGGTATGCAAGCCTTTGTGTGGAGACAGGACAGTCTATTTAGGTGGAAATAAGGCTGAGTCCATCTCCTCCCACCCATCCTGCCAGTGATGGCCCATTCATTCACACCTAAGCTCCCATTGAGTGTGGCTGTCTAGGAGAAATACACAAAGCCCAATTGCCAACAACACCCAGTCATGGGATCAGAGACAGGCAGCAGGCACCCAATGGCTAAGGCAAGAAAATGCCAACTTTCTACAAGTGGCCTTATCAGAGTTGTAATTTTAAATCTCACTTCACCATAAATTAGGATTTTACATTAGGATTTCAGAGACACCACCAAACGTGAAGGGGTTATCTCTTCCCATTTGAAAGTTACACTTATAAAATGTAATAAGGGAACTCCAATGTTATCCTATGGAAGAGAGAGGCCTTGCATTAGTGAAGAATTAATGTAAGAGTTTTTTACTACCAGGACATGTAAAACTTAAAAGTACATGGTCAACTCCTTAAATACATTGCACCCTGGTTTCTGGGCTCTCCAGGGCCTACACTAGGGGTGATGTATATTGCAAAAGTTTTTTTTGTGTGGTCGAAATGACAGTTTAAACTGGGCACTCAGGCTCTGTAATAGCAGTCCTGAGACATAGTGGCACAATCAGTGCTGCAGGTCCACTAGTAGCATTTGATTTAAAGGCCCAGGACACATGTAAAGCACTCTACTAGGGACGAGTTATAAGTAAATTAAATATGCCAATTGGGTGTAAGCCAATATTACCATGTTTTAGGGAGAGAGCACAAGTACTTTAGCACTGGGTAGCCGTGATAAAGTGCACAGAGTCCTAAGGCCAACAAAAACAAATATAACAACAAGTAGGAGGAGGAAGGCAAAATGTGTAGGGGTGACCCTGCAAAAAGGACCATTTCCAACAGTTACGCAAACTTTGTCAAACCATAGCAAGACTTAGAGAAGGAAGACACACACAAGCATTTGGCTTTGTCGAAGAATCATCATTTGAATCTTTGAAACATGTATTTTCCTCTGCAGTTGCATTAGGATTCCCTGATTACTCCAAACCTTTCACATTGTATTGCCATGAGAGAGAGGGTTTTGCTGCAGGTGTTCTCGTCCAAGATCATGGTGACAAAGAGAAACCAATAGCCTTCTAATCCTCTGCTCTTGATACCATTGCAAAAGCGGTGAATAGGTGTGGTCGCTGCAAATTTCCATTTAGTTGAAGTGTCTGAGAATGTTGTACTAGGATCAACACTCACTGTTGCGGTACCTCTTGCTGTTGCTGCATTTTTAGTGACCACTAAACTTAGCACCTTTCCATGTCAAAACATAAAACATTGTTACTGTCTGCATCTCATATAACACTTGCACTATGTCCCCTGTTGAACCCCGCTTCTGTTTTCTCCATCATCCTCAATGGTGAACCTCATCATTGTGTCTTTGTAACTGCCTGTCTAATCAAAACTGATATTGATCTCACTGACACACTAATACCAAACTGTGATCTTGTGTATTATGTTGATTGTTTATGTCTTAGTAACACAAAAGAACTTTAGCTGGAGGCTTTTCTGCCTGTACTTTATATGATATTTTCGAAAGTAGTTGTTTACCTAATGTCCATTCCGCTGAAGTAGCTGAGCTAATTGCTCTCCCCTGTTCATGAGTTTTAGCTGCTCAAAAAACAGCAAACATATTCACTAGTTCTAAGTATGCCTTTGGATTGGATCATGACTTTGGGCTTCTCTAATGCAACTAGGATTCCAGCTGGAGTCCCTATCCAAAATGGGTCCTCTGCAAAATGTGTGCTTGTTGCTCTCCAATTGCATGTCAGTATTGCTATTGTTAAATGTCCTGCACTTCAGTCGGTACAAGACAAAGTGTCTGGGGTCCAAATGCCCTCACTGATCAAGCTACTAAAAAGAATGCTTTGTCTCCCAACTCTTAACTCACTTTGTATGAATCCCAAGCTAAGGAGTCTATCATACCTTCTCTAAAGGATCTTTCTGAATGAAAAGAATGAGCCCCTGGTACTGAAATTAGTGTTTAGATAAGCAGAACTGTAAAAGAGATCCTGATTGAGTGTGGAGGTACAACCAAGGGAGAGTGGTTGCCCCTAAAGGGACTCTAGTCAATTCAAGCCAATCCTAACCAAAATGCTAAACTGGGCCCCATCTGAAGTTGTAATGTAGTAACCCATGATTGTTCCTTCTACCTCTCTGATATCTCTAGCTTTGCTTGATTCGATTCTGAATGATCACGTGACACTGTAGTATTGCAAACAATTGATTTGTTGTCTCAACAGCTTCTGTTCCCAGACTCAAGCCACACTGTCCACCTGCCCGACCGAAGCCTGTCATGAGCGGCAGCCTTAGGCCTAGATGTATGTGAAGGTTGATCAGAGATACTCCGCATTTCAAACCCGTTGACAATGTCCCTTTAGATCCTTCTCACCGTGAATGCCACGAATACCGTTATGAAGGGCCCTGTCTGGATTCAGGCATCACATTGCAAGCAGACCAGAAAACAGAAAGACTTTGAACCAGTTGGCCAAGCTACCCCTGCTTCTGTTCCTATCAACCGAAGAGGTTCTGCACTTGCTGCACCAGTAGCTTGTTAATGTAAGCCTTAGAGTAACTATAAATGCTACAGTCATGTTTTCATGCTTATGCTAAACAGGCCTAAGGAAAGTCCCCATATGTGGCGTTTTAAGCCACTCTTTCACATCTTGACTACGGAAAAGAGGATGTGTTGATTCGCTTGCTGATCCAAAAAGCATTTCATTCTTATTGCAACTGAAGGCTGTCTTTTTCATTTCTCATGATCTCAGGCATGTGAATGCTTGTGTACTTTGTTTTACAATGTCATGTGATTCCCAATGGAAGCCTAAGTATGAAACACTATGTATATGTGTGTATGTGCCTTAGCTGAGAGAATTTGCTTATTTTATGGTTTGCTCAGTGAGCTTGAATTTTATGGTTTGCTTAGAGACCTTTCTTATTTTATGGTTTGCTCAGGGAGCTTGCTTATTCAATAGTTTGCTTGGCCAGCGGGTTCAAATTATGACTTAATGGAAGACCCCCCTGGCCATCCGAATCTGTTATTCACAGATTATACATTTTTCTTTTATTAATACACTCATTCGGACTTTTATTGGAGTGTGTTCAGATTTTCTATAACAGGTCGTAAATATGGTCGCATTTTTTGAGGACAGTGGTTTGTATTGGGATGAGCTTATCCTCCATGTTTGATCTAAGCCAGACCTTCCAGGTAAAAGAGGGTCCCTCAGACTAGAGGAGGGCTTAGGCAGTTGTTTGGATTAATCCTGGAACTGGGGAAGAGGGTCTCATGGTGAAGCAGCTAGCAGAGAATATGCTGAGCCGCTTTTCCAGATGGGAGTGCCACCCATAGGGTTACAGACTATGGCTGGTAAGCTGTGGTAAGTACATGTGAGACATCTTAATTGCAGTGTGCCAATTTCTCTAAACCTTCTCTTATCTAGGTTATCTGAGTGCCTGTCTAATCTCTCAGTGCCCCATCCCTCTTTTTCCTCCACTCTACCAGCTATCGCCTGGCTCCTTGACCTTCATCCAATGCCCTCTGTAGCTCTGCCCTCTGACCCTGTCCTGGTAGATGCTTCCCCTAAAACAGTGTCCTCTGCTCCTGCCTCTCTTCTTGTGCTCCCATCTTACCCCTGTAGCTCCCAAAGAAACTACGGGGCATATTATCAACGGCCAGCGACAATTATCGCTGGCCGTGCTTAGCAATAACTTTCTTATCGCAGGGTATCTCTGGAATGTATCGCCCTGGTAGCGCGTTATTAACAACGCGTTTCTCCAGGGCGATAAGAATTCCAGAGATAGCGAAGTTATCGCCGTTTTGCAGGGAACATCGCGGGTTTTCCAGCGATGTTCCCTGCAAAACGGTAATAACCTTGCTGATACGACCCTGTGGTCGTATCAGCATAATCCACCCCCTATGTCAAACATAGGTAAGTCAGGATTTTAGCAGACGTTAGATTTTGGCGAAAACTACTGTTTTCGCCAAAATCTAACGTCTGCTAAAATCCTGTGGGCTGCCTTGTAAATATCGCGATGTGAACATCAGCGATATTTGCAAGGTAGTCCATCCGGGGTACGCCCAGTGACGCCCACTTTGCATCTCATTAGAGATGCAAAGGGAGGCGCTGGGAAAAAGGTTGCTAACATGCAGTTATGCATGTTTGCACCCTCTTGTAAATAGGGCGATAGTTTTATCTCCGCTCTTTTGGCTTTTTAAGCCAAAAAAGCAGAGCTAAAGCCCTTGTAAATATGCCCCTACACTCCTTTATTTGGTGGTGCCTGGGATGTCTTGGGGTAGCAGCGTACAATCATGGTTCAGCAGAGTGCTAGCTGGCTGGATGTGGAAGGTGTGAAGAAATGACTGCAAACCATTCTGACTCGTTTGAGAGACATACAGATTGACAGTCCAGACTTAGCAACGAGTTGCAGCAACGTGTGGGTAGCTTCACCTAATGGGGTAACAAGCAGGTTCCAAAATATAAGTGAGGGTAATAAAAGCGAGTGTGTGAAAAAGGAGTGGCTCTGAGAGGGAAATTTAGAACAAGTGGTGAGTGAATGCGAGTTATTAAGAGTGATATGCCTGAGAGGAGTGTGAGGTTCGAGTTGTATGTGAGAGAAAAGTGCGAGTGAAAGATAAGACTATAAATGAAAGCATCAATGTGAAATTAATGTGATTAAGGAAGGAATCAGTAAGAGAAGAGAGGAGTGAAACTGAGTGAGAGGAGTGTAACCTTTCTGCTTTTTACTGCTAGACATTCTGGTTTCCAGCAGAAAGTTATAAGCAGAGCATATGCATTACGCCAACAGTACTCATCACACAAAGCGATGTCATTGATGATGTTCTATCATACGAACTGATTTATTTATTTCTAGCCAAGTAGTAACGCTTTAGGACTGCAAAACTGTTGAGCTCTGCCCTTTATGGTCGCTTGTCCCTCAAGGACTAATTACTCGTCCTCCACCACACCCAACTAATGCAAATAGAGCTGCCCTATTGCTATGCCCCATTCCACGAGAATTTGAATAATTCATCACACAAGTGCATAGACCCCCTTCCTCACTGGTTTCACGTCACGTAAGAGTGAGAAAGGTTTTCCAAAGATGCTTAAGGAATACCAAATTGGATTTATCATCATCAAGATATCTTTATTTCGGCAATTTGCCTTAAAAAGTACATAAAAGAATAAATATATATACAGACAAACTTGGCACAGAATGAAATATATCATTACAATACATTAAGTAGTGCATAGTCCCCTTCTCCTGTTCCACATTGCAAAGAGGAATTTAGAAACTGCAAAGACTATACATTCAGATGTGTCTGTTTTTAAAATTCTAAAAGCATGGCTACATTGCCGAAAACCCATATTTTTGCAGATAGGCACTATCCAGTGCTTCCTAGCTTTTGTGTATGCAGGGCAAAAAAATAATACATGGAGCTCATCCTCTTTAACACAACTGCAGCCAGGGCAGGTCTCAACAGAATTTGATGCCCAGCTGCTAGTGAAAGCTCGCAGAGGTAGTGTGCCGTATCTCCATTGCAAATATAGTTTTCTTGATGGTATAGGATAAATAATATCCATAAAATTCTCAAATTGGTAAAAATCCTTGACACTTAAAAAAGATTTAGTTAAAACTCCAATATTAAGGGCAGTCTGCACTCTGTTTTGTTTCTCAGCCACATAGATCTTAGTGAGCATCTTCCGTGAGATCATCTTGCAGCTTAATTCCGGTTCATACCACATGTCACCCAGCCCGAGTTTGATGCACTGGGATTTTATAAACACAAACCAAGGGATTTTTAGTACACAGTTGCTTGCCAGAATTTCCTTCAGCTCTAATCTATAATACAATAATTCTGGTGTAGTCCACAACCTGTGCCAGTACCTAAGAGGCTTCAAAGCTAGTTCATCATCCATCGACCTCAGATTCAGATCCATCCTCAAAGGATGCATCGGGGTACTCTGTGGGAGTGATAGTAACTGTCTGATGAACTTGTTTTCAATTTTGAGAAGTTCCAGCCCAGGTAAGTGCCCCCAAAGTTCTGCTCCATATAGAATTGCTGCCCTGGCCTGGCTCTTATATACTTCAAGCGGGGGTTTAATTGGTTTGTATGTGGACGTGTTGGAAAACTTAAGGATACCCCCAGCGTACTGGGCTAATTTCAGCTGCGCCTTAGCAATTTGTGGAACCCATGAAAGAGTTTCGCTCAGCGTTACTCCTAGATAATCAAAAGTTTTTACCCTTTCCAGATTTGATGAATCAAGTTTTGGGTTTGGCCGTGTGGAAGGTGAAGGGTTAAACACCATATACTTTGTTTTGTTCACATTAATTTCCAGGCCTCGACCTCTACAGAAGTCCTCGAAACTGTCAAGGACACGCTGGATTCCCATTGGTGATTTGGAAAGTAGCAGGGTGTCATCCGCAAACATGATTGCTGGCACCCTGCTACCTGCCAAAATTGGGGCGTCATTGTTAAGGGCGCTATTAAGATGGGAAATCACGCCATTGACATATAGGCAGAACAGGGTAGGTGCTAGAACGCACCCCTGTCTCACCCCTCTGCCAATGGGGAACTTAGAGGTTAAAGCCCCGTTCTTCCCATGACGCACCTGGGCAAAATTGCCCTCATGCAACTTGATCAGTATTGTCAGGATTGGTAGAGGTACCCCCAGACTGACCAACACACCCCAAAGTTTCCCTCGGGGTACTAAATCGAAAGCGGAGCGGAGGTCCACGAATACCATGTAGAGGCTGCCACCCTCAATCTTTGCTGTTTTCCAGAATAGTAATAACAAGCGAAAGATTTGGTCCATGGTAGAGGTGTTCCTCCTAAACCCCGCTTGGTATTGGCTCAGTATAGCGTGCTCCTCCATCCAGTCCTCAAGTCGTTCAAGGATGAGCCGCGCAAAAATTTTTTGCGGAACATCTATGAGGCTGATGGGTCTGTAATTAGCCGGTAGCAAGGGGGAACCCTTCTTGAAGATGGGAACGATTTCTGCGCCCAACCAAGTGCAGGGCACGTTCATTCCTCTCAAGATTGCATTAAATAAAATGCATAGATATGGTCCCCAGATCTCCATTTGGTGTTTAAAGAGGTCTCCCGGCAATTTGTCTAGCCCAGGGGCCTTGCTAGGTGGAATTTTCGAAATGGCATTAACAACTTCCTCAGGCGAAAACTGTATGCAATCATAGGAGTCATTCAGTGCTGGTAGTGCCGGATATGTGTCCATATCAACTTCGATAGCATACAGGGCTCTAAAGTGGTCTTCCCAAATACTAGCCTCTATATTAGGCTCAGTGGCCGGTTTAGGATCCCCTCTTCCTGTGTTGATTATAGACCAAAATTTACGGGCATCTCTCTGTTCTAGAGCACATGACAGATCGGTCCATTTTGCATGGTCCCAATCCTGTTTGGCCAACTTCAGCATAGCTTTATAGTGAGTTCTCTTGGTGGCGATAAGGATCTTGTCGTTGCCTTGCTTTACAGCCCGTATCAACTCTTTTTTTGCCTGGCGACAAGCATCATTATACCAAGAGGAAAGGGGGGTCCTGTTCTTTCTTTTGGTTGCTACTGGATTAAACATATCTGACAAGATACTAACCAGATTCGTATGCAGGGCCTGCAGTTTGATATTAAAATCTGGAGAAGGTTCTTGGGTTATTAAAACATCTAATTCGATAAAGCACGGCAAGACTGAATTGTACAATCTTGCCAGGTCCTCAGGGGATGCCTCCACCTTGTCCCACTTGACCCTGCGCCGGTCATTGGTTAGGACTAACCTGTCTACTTGGGCGTCTCTGGGTCCTAAATCCTTCAGTTGTGAGATCGGAGAAGCCAGCTTCAGCCTCAGCAAATTGTGATCACTGTCGTCCCTTGCAATAATCTCAAGGTCGATAACCTTTGACCACAACTGTGTCCGAACCATAATGTAGTCTAGACGCGATTCGTGGCCCTTTTTGTTGTATGTGCACCTAGAAGGAGTATCTGAATTGGTGCGTCCGTTGCAAGCCCTGATTGAGTGGCTTAGTGCGAGGGCCGTTATTTGGACCGCTAGAGGGGACCAGGACCTGGTGTGAGGAGATTGGACTTGCGGAATGGACCAGTAATCATCCTCAGTTGCAAGTGCACCATGGTCCATCCCCGGTAAGGGTTCAAAGTGGCAGTTAAAATCTCCTGCTACTAGTAAGGACACATCCGTAGGGATGGAGTACAAAAAGTTTGATAGTTCGTCGACCGTAGTAGACTCACTAGATAGACTGACAGGCCTCGAGTAGACATTCACAACAGCCAGCTTAAAATTATTGGGCCATTTCAGGATTACACACTGTATATCGTCCGAGTGCGTGCTAACAGACTCGGCTGAACAGCCCAAGTGAGTTGCCACCCATATGGTAAGACCCCCAGACGGTCGACCCTTACCCCCCCATCGTGCAGGTATATGAAAACCCGCAAATCCCATTCTCCTTTCCTCAGTTCTTGCCCAGGTCTCCTGGAATAGACATATGTCCATTCCATCGATAAACGTTCCCCATTCGCCGCTCGCTACTTTACTATGTAGGCCCGCAACATTCCAGGACGCAATTACCATGGATTCAGTGTTCGTAGGTACCCTGGTATTACAGTCGCTCCTAATTATAACCGTGCTGTCACATAGGTGCGGTTCTGTAACCTCTTGCACGTCTGGACACCTAGCATCAGATGTAACCTCTTGAAGTTCAGGAGGGAGTTCAGCAGTATGGGTGTGTTTCTCTATGATAGTAGTTGAGAGCCCATCTATTATTGACGGGCCTTCAGCTTCATTGACAACCCGACTTTTGCTGTTATTCTGAGTTTGCGCCGCTCCCATTACCCGACCAAGTCAATCCACTTGGTCCAGACAACTGTATCTGTTTTGTGTAAATATTTTGGGGGGTGCTGGTGGATGGTCAATTGGAGCCCTTGATGGCCTTGCTCCTCCTCTATGTTGTACTAATGTCCAGCCATTCTCCATAGCATCCCAGCGGGTCGGTGGATAGAAGTAAGACAGCGGGTGAGTTTGGATCAGTGCACCCTGTCCCTGGTACTTCCAATTGCAGATATATTCAGCAGTTCGGGGGTCTTTAAAGTTTACTAGAATACAATCACCTTTGATGTTTTTAGGGCCATGACCCACCCACGATGCTCTGCGTACCATAAGGATTTCGCTAGTAATGCGTTCGGGAAGTGGTCGGTTTTTATTAAGCCAATCTATTACTTTATTTTTGAGGGAGGGGTATGATTCTATGGTTGAGATTGGGAGCTCGGGGACTCCAACCAAAATTGCCACATAAGGGCTGCATTCTGGTGGCAAATCTATGGTACATTCCTTGGGGAGATGCCCCTTGCTCTCCATCTGATCACCCTTCCCTTCATTTGTATTGGCATCCCCCCTCCCCATTTGAGTGGTTGGAATAGTGGCTGGGTTTGTTGCTGTTGGAATTTTTGGAGGAACAGGCGTGTTGTTAGTTAGATCTAAGTCAGACTGGAGACACCCATTTTTAGCAGGAGGAGGGCATGGATTAGGTATATTTGGAATTAGCTTGCTCTGTGTATCCAGCGCCACCTGTTCTAACCGTGAATGCTGCTGCTCAATACGAGACAATCTCAATTCCAGGGGATTAATAATAGCACTCAGAAGAGCAGTTATAGTGGCATTTGTCTCTGCTGGGGTGTCATGTATCTCAAGTGGGGTTTCACTACTAATGGGAGTTACTGCCCCAGTTCCTAAGGGTATCGGTGGGGCCTGAACTAAAGCAGCTGCGTGTTGGGCTGTTATAGTTGAATCAGTTGTCATCTGAGTACCCGTATGACCTTTGGCAAATTTCGCTTTTTTTCCCCCCGCTCTCGGCGCCATAGTCAATTTTCTTTTTGGCATCGCTCCCTCACGTCTTTCTCGCAACTGGGGGAGACTTAACCTCTCAGGTGAGCTTAGCATTGTTGACGCTAAAGTAGAATCTGGGGCTTGCTCAGATGGGAGGGGCTGCAATGGATCTGAACTACAGGATGCATTGTCCATGCATGAGGGGCAATTATCTGGCATTACTCTGCTAAGAGCATCCGGAGTGCATACATTAGCAATATGACCCAAAGAGGATCTTTTTGCAAACGCTAAGTCTTGGGAGACTCTTCTTTCCATTAATATTATCCCCTGATCTATTACGGAGTTTGCTCTTGTTATAAAATTGTCCAGAGTTCCTGTTAATACAGTCCTGCTTCTGGTTGATGGTGCAGCCATGGTGCGTTAGTCAGGGAGCAAAAATAACAGTACTTACAATCCTCCTCGAAGCCGATACAGCAAGCAGTATCAGGATGACAGAGGGGTGGCCCGGTCCGGTCTTGATCGTGCTTGAACGGGCTTAAACGGGCCCGCCCTTGGCCCGGGCTTCGCCCGGCGCGTCCCGCGTTCTGTCCCCCGCTCCCCCGAGGGAGCCTTGTCCTTTTGTGCGCCTCCGGGCGCGTGGGTGTCGTCACCGGCCGCTGTGGTGCCTGGGAGCTGTAGTCTCCCCGCTCTCGGCCGCGAGATGGAAACAGCGGCGGCAGGGGAGACACCAGCGTGTGGGACCCAGGAGCAGCGGCGAAAATTACTGGCAAGGCGGACGGGGCACCAACGGAATCCCCAGCAGGTAAAATCAGCCTCAGGTTCTGTCCCGCTCTGTTATCCTCTTAAGATAGAGTCTCTGGCAGTTTGAAGCTTTAAAGTTTATTGTGTGTGCCACTTTATTTGGAGCAGTGCTTTTACTTAATGGTGGCGCCAACCCCAACTTGCAAAAAAAAAACAAAAACAAAAAAAAAACGAAGACTGCACAACCCCCGGTGCACTCACCCTTCCTTCTCCACACAACCGACTAAGTCCTCGATTCAGCGCTCCTGAACTACGGAGGCGGCAAACCACGCTTCGCTCCCTCAACTGGCTTCAGTGCAACTGATTACAGCCTGCTGCAGCGTCCTCCGTCGGCACCGGTGATTCGGACCAGCTGACACGCCTCCTTGCAGCTCAGCCCGGCTTCGATCTTGGATTTATCATAATGCAACAGTAATGGAAAAAGGAGAATAGGGCTTCTGGGAAACAGGGCCTCATTTACAAGCCCATTGCGCCGCTGTTGTGCCACTGTTTTTGATGCACCGGCAGCGCTATGGGCTTTCGCATACTTACAAGGCCACGTAAAGTCACCCTGCGTGACTTTTCATGGCCTTGTAAATATGGGCCCCTTTCATGCATTACTGTGCCTGAAAGGGGCGTTCCATGGGTGTTGCTGTGGGTGTTCCCATGCAACATCCATGGAACATGACACATTCCCAGGTTTACAACGTTTTGTAAAGCTGAGAATGCATCATAATCCTACGCCTCCCCAGGGGACGTGTAGAAGTGGCACAACGAGGAGAAATACTTATATTTCTCCTTGTTTTTTCCTCTGTCTATGTGTGCTGCATTCTGTAGCATGCATAGAAATATGAAAATGCCATCAATGATTGTTTTATGCAGGAATGTGTCCCTACCTGCACAAAAGCAATCATCCCTGCAACGCAGGCACCCTTGCAACAAGACACAAGGGTGTCTGCGTTGGCGCACAGCTGCTGTTTGTGTGCCGTCGCAGGGGAGAAGTATCTTGTAGATACGGTGCATTCCTGCCCTTTTCTTTTGACGTGCAGTAGCGCAGCAGGAAGGCCTGCTGTGCGGCTGCCGTGTATCAACATTTTGTAAATGAGGGTCAGAGTCTTTGTGAGCTGGGAATTGAGGTTAAGTAAACACCCGTTCAAAGCCCAAAATTAATGGAGTACCATAACCAAGCTAGTTAATATGCCTAATCCCATGGTTTATGGCTAAGAAAAAGATCAGACCAATTTGCTAATAAACCAACTCTAGGCTCAGCAGAAGATAAACCACTCAAAGCCCATTAGTAGGTTGCATCACCACAGTCCCTCACCAATACATAAGAAAGTCGGCAAGAGGCTTGTGCAGTGTTCTAGAGTGCCACATCTGAGAAACATTAGATGGAGTGTCAGAAAACAACCCTCTCACACTGTGTTACATCCCACACTCACAGCGCAATCATATATCATCTGGACACAGGTTTGGACAGCGGGTTGGAAGACCCATCCACCCCCTTTCAGACCTATCTGTTTGGAACACCCAACATTCATATCAAAGCATGCATACTGATTGAGCCAGGCAGGGCAGACTGGCAGTAGTGGCCACTGAGCGTTACCCTGGTGGGCCGTGAGGGTGGGGGCTGTTTTCTGTGGGGTGGAGGGGGCGTTTTTGGAGCAGTGCTGCAATATCAGCCCCCTGTAACAAAAGCAGCAGCAGTGCTCCTCACTAGCACAAGGGGCCGGCCCAACTGATTTGCCGGGGCTGGTTTGTGTTCCCAGTCCGGCCCTGGGTTCAGGGTATGACCATGCACCACCACTAGGAGCCCTGCCCTTTGAGCAAAATCAAAACCACAGACAATGGTTAGGTTGAATATCAGAAAGTCCATACTCCAATGGAAACAACCAAACCATATATCAATTCAGCACAGGTTTGGCCAGCAGGTTTCAAGCCCACACCTTTATGGATCCCATCTATAGGAAAGCCCAATATTTATTTCAGAGTGCATTAACTAACTCGGCCAAGGTATTCTCAAGCCACTTCTACACTGAGTCCAGCCCTGTGGCAAAATCAAAAACCACAGACAAGAACTACACCAAAGCACACACACACACAAAGTAAGAGGTGAACAGGCACTATATGAAAGCTGTGTCACATTACATTGCAATACATTAATCTTCGATCAGTAGGTGGGTGTAGAGCCTTAGGTTGTCACCAGTCCAGATTTAAATCTGAATGGCCATATTTACAGCACTGAAATGTCAGTTCCTTTATCCAGATATCAGGCATTTAGGCTAGAAACCTAAACGAGAGTTGTGCTGCAAAATATCAGTGATTAATGAAAGAAAGGGAACAGAGACCTACAGTCCAGAGTCTAACCACATCACTTGACAGGAAGTCATTGGTGCCATTTCTCAAAAGGTGTGTCAGGACAGCTATCAACACCGTCTTACCTTCAAATACAGAGGGCCTTGGGATATTTCCCACAAGTTACCAATAATAAACCATTATGAAATCTTTACACGCTCTTTTAAGAATGTGAGTGAAGCCTGCAGCAGCTGATCTCTGTAAGATATGCAGCATCCTGTCTTGATAAGAAAAAGGACTTGCCTTATCAACACATTCAATGTAACTTACTGTGGCATCTGTGTGCAGGTGGTTGTACATACTTATATTAACAATGGTCATTTAAACATGCACAGCAAAGTCAGAAGGATGGCTCATTGAGTTAAACACTCAGGGCACTATTATGATGTCGGGCTGACTGCCACAAATAGGCTGTTAGTGGCGTTCCTCCCGACATCTAGGGCAGCGGTCCGACTGCCGGATTACAATACACGCAGTCAGAGCGATTTGATGGGGGAAAGACCGCCTCCTTCGACAGGCCCAAGGAGCACGTCGGGGCGGTGGTTGGAGCCTAATCCTTACAAGGGAGGTGGCACCACCATAGGGATTTGGATGTCAGTTTCCGACAGCCTTTTCATGGCAGTCTGACTGCCATGGAAAGCCGGTCAGAAACAGACTTCAGGGACCCTAGCAGGGGCCCTGTTCCCCATAGGCCTCAACGATGTGGCCTGGGGGGCCCCCCAAGCATCCGTGTGCCAGGTACCACAAGGTGCATGGATGTTTGAAAAATTATTTTTACCATGGCGGCATGTGCAGCAACACTTTTCCAGTACTGCTGCACAAGCCGCAATAGTAAAAATCATTTCACAACCGCCTGCATGGAGGTTTTATCATAATTGGGCTGTCAGGACCACCGACTCCTTGACGGACAGTCTCCTGATCTAAATTATGCGACTGCCACTGTAATGAGGCCCTCAGTTTTGTGCAGGTCACAAGTTTGAATTCTGGTAAGGCAAAGTTAGCCTTCTATCAATCAAAGGTCCCTAAATTGGGTACCATTAAATTCAGATAATGTAATCAATTCTTATTTACAGCTCTTAGAAATGGTAATTGTGCTGTATGAAGTTCCATAAAATAGAATTTCATTATTTCGGTACATAAAATTAGGTGTGAATTACTGTTCAAACCGATGGTACTCATTTGATCCACTTCTGAACACTGAACCTTTGAGTCTGCTCTGCAAGAATTCAAAAGTATGCCTCGCTGGTTACAAACAGACATTTGCAGCAGGCACACAATCCTTTAAAGGAAATTGTGACTTGCACGTTGTGTGAGAATCTCCTAAAACTGCTGATACTCAGATTGCTATGATATTAGGATTCAAACAGGTTACCAGTTACAGGTAGGTATTCTATATTATTCTATGATAAATTAAGCCTGTAACCAGTATATTGCACACCGATGTCTCTGGTAAGTGCTTCATAACATGAGCTATTCCAAAGCTGCTGATCCCCAGCAGGTCTCTTCACCCCCTATCCCATGTTATCAGTAACTAGTATTGTACACATTTATAAAATTGATTACAATCAAGATGAGCATTAACGAAAAAATAAGAAAGTTTTACAAAAAGTTTGAACCTAATCCTTGCCATCAGTGTAAGGTGTTTGCCCATTTTGAAGAGTAGGGCTATGTAACACAACAATTAAATTTTCTGATGATTGGTTATATGTGAAGGGATGGTTTTGTCTGTGACGTTTCTTGTGTGGTCTGAGGGTGTGCACAATCCGATGGTTTTGTTATTTCTGATCCAAGTCTATCATACACTTCAGCAAAGAATTACATTTCTTCTGCTATGTGTTATCAGTAGATACATGTGGCAGGAAGATACAGCTAGTTGTGGTGCACCATGCACCCTAATGGCACTTTTTGTGAGCTCGGCACAGGTGTGCTAGCGACCCCCAGGAGTCCTCACGCAGGCAGCTCCAGTCACTCAAAACACCCGCATGATGGGGGCCTCTACCGGGGGCCTCTACTCTTCCTTTAAAATTAAAACAGAGCCATGCCCCATGGCCTTGAAGCATTAAAAAAAGGAAAAACCTAAATGATAATAACGTAATGTTATCATTTTATTTTGTCTTCCTGCTGCGGCAGCTTGGGTGACGGAGTGGGGCGGGGCTGCATGGGAGGAGTGGTAGAACCCCTCCTAAGTGCTCAATGACTGTTTGGCCGGCCCTCTTGGCGCCACCCAAAACAGTCATGTGCACTTTCTCTCCATGCAGGCTGCATTGCAGTCTGCATGTAGAACATGTCCAGGCCCCCAGTCCCTGGCTGAGTGCTGAACCACGGTGCTCAGACCAATCACAACGCTGCATTGCAGCATTGTGATTGGTCAGGGTAGCCTGGCTGTGTTTCCTGGAGTCCGAGACTGAGGAGAGCAGGAGCAGAGACGTGGGACCCAGCAGCAAGGTAAGTGTATATTTTTATTTTTATTTTACATTGTGCCCCGTGCCCCCCACCCCGGTGCACCCGCCCCACAACCCGCGAGCAGTGCCAGCTGCCACTGAGCGCACTGTCCCATACCAAGCCCGGTGCACACACCTAAAGATGTGCAGCAGGGCAGAGTAGAACAGGGCACTATATCTGGAATATGGCTCCTCATGGCCAGGTTCTCCCTTAATGGATCTGAGAGAATTGGTGCTGAGATACCACACGCACTCTGTGAGTCTGACTTTAGAAAAACGTTTACCATTTCCAGAGTACAGAGGCAAACCTCATCTTCTTCACTCACTCGAAGGGAAGGTT
Organism: Triturus cristatus; assembly: GCF_964204655.1. Classification (NCBI taxonomy): domain Eukaryota; kingdom Metazoa; phylum Chordata; class Amphibia; order Caudata; family Salamandridae; genus Triturus; species Triturus cristatus. Next base: position 941,838,280 of record NC_140587.1, on the reverse strand, counting down.
TGAGATTGTCCGTTGCGTCTTACTGTATGCATAGAGATTTTTCCTCCTCATGTAGAGAGGAGTGCCAAAGCCCTACACTGCCTAATCTGACCAATGCAGCAACACTCCAAGAACAGCTTTTAAAGTGGACAAGAAAATACAACTTGGAGTAAAAAGCAAAATGATGAGAGTAGCAGCACTTACCAAAAACAATATCTCTACTCGGAAGAGTAAGTTCTATTTTAATGGTGGAGACATATGGGCAATCGTTGTTTTTGAAAGCAGTTCAACAGCAGTTTTGCCTAAAGTTTTACTTGCTTCTTTCTGTTAACCAAGATTTTCTTTGGCTTGCTATCTGCTAGGTGATAGGTGCTAAGTGGTACCTTGTTATTTGTGACATTTTCAGCCCGTCCTTTCTTTTTAGTAACAAAATGATGAGTCAGGAGTTGTAGTTTAGATTCAACACTTTTAATATAGGCATAAAACACTCCCTTGTCAACTGTGGCCTCTTGCCTCTATTTGGTCATGCAGCTCCTCAGTGACTTGCAATATCCTTGTATAGTATGCTTGGGAGAATTTGACCCCATTCATATTTTCGATTGTTGGATGAAATGTAATGTTTCTCATGATACCTGATTTAACCAAACACATTTGACCTTCACAGCCAAAGGAAATATTGGGTGATAGTGACTAAATATAGTTTTCCTGTGAAACAGCTCCCTTCCAGCCAAAATGTGACTTGCGTAAAACATGCTCATCAACAGAATTCAGCATTTTTAGAAAAAAATAAATATGTATATGTGTATATATCAAAACACTGAACAGTCAATCGTAGCAATATCTCCACCGGACAATGAACATGAAAGTTGCCCATTGACTATAGCTGTGGGGGAATGTATGATGTGCAATGTGATATATTGCTCATGGCAAAGTTCTGAATTTACTTGTACCACGCTCTGTGGAATCGCTGATTGATAATAAAAGGCAACAAAGTTTGTTTAAAAAAAACCAAATCACTGAACTGACAATTTCATCTTAAGAATCCTGCTACAAACAGACAGAAAGTTCCGCAGCCCTCCAAAAATTCGGGCATTCATTTCTTTTTGGGTCTGACTTGAAAGTGCAATATATTAAAAACCTTTTCTTTCAAATATAGGAGTGGGCATTGTGGGTCCCCCTTCAGGTATTGACTTGTTAGTCTGACCCTTCAGCCATTGCTTTGAAACTTTCCCAATCACATATTGGATCAGCCCAGAGGCATATACATCTCTACATGTATGCTTTTGAATGTTTGGTGTATCATTCCACCTCCTCGGAAATGTTTCCTTTGCAATGTATAAGTCACACTGTTTTCACAAGATGGCAGTGACTATTTGGTGACTGAGATCGCCCTTCCCTTTTCCGGAGCACCCTGGGAGCTCTTCTCTTGGTTCTTTTTGGTATCCTCAGTCTCCTGAGACAACAGTGACAGCTTGGTTGCAAGTCCTGAGGCACATCGTGAAGTTAGGGTCTCCTATTTTGCAGGCATTAGCAGAGTTTGTGCTTTGTGGAGCCACCTGAACATGGGGTTCCTCATTCATCATTACATTGTTGGAGATCAGGCAGTCAGTAGTCCCACTTTCAGAATCCAGTGTCAGTGAAGTTTATGTGGGAGTTGCAAAGTGAGTGGTTCTGAAGAAGATTTTAGGAGTGTTTCAACTCCTGCCTCCTGTTCCCCTTGTCCTGGCAACAAATGGATTAGGTTATAGTTGGAGGGCAACAATGGGAGACCAGACACAGAAGGCTTCTGGTCCAGTGAGGATTTTGTCAACTCCTTCAACTGAAATCAGTCACTTGATGATGGCTTTTGGTATTCTGGGTGCTTGTAAACTCTGTCAGGAGTCCCACTGTTTTTTTTAAATGACCATCAGGGCTACTAATGCTTACTTCAACCTCTGGTGGCTTATTGACATGGTTTTGTGGAGGTGACCTTTGAGAATGGTCTACGGGCAGAACTCATCTCCTCTCATTTCAGCCATCCGTAGCAGCTGAGTCAACAATGTAGTGGTGGAAGGCTTTACTCTGCGGTCCCAACCTCACAATGTTTCCATTTGTCCACAGAGATGTCCATAGGCTTGTCTCAGGGGGTCACATTTCAGGTTCTTGACCTCTTTAGCTCCCTGGCAGATGTTTGCCTTCTGTTCCCAGGTGCCCACAGTGGATGTTTTGGCAGATGCTCTAGTTTGCACATGGTGTCAGACGCTCCTTAGTGCCTATTTACAATTCCACCTATCTCCAGGATCCTTTCCTTCATTGCTCTAAAATAGGATGTGGAAGTGACAGCTGTCGATCTGAAGGCAAACAAATCTGGTGTAGCAGGTGGCTAAGGCTCTGGAGTGTCTTCTGAGCACACCCTTTCCACTCGGTTTTCTCATCCTATCTCTGAAGGCATTAGGGAGGCGTTGTCTATTATGCTTGATGTCACACTTGGAAAGACTGGGTCTCCTTTGGGCCATTCATAAATCATGGTGTCCTTCAATCAGACAAAGGGCCTAATTTAAAGTTTTGTGGTCAGATTAAAGGGAGACAAGGTAGCATAGGACTTTACATCAACTGCCCCGCCTATATTCTGCCCGCCACTGAGAGATGTCCGCCTGCCCCATGAACATCTTTTTACATTGGCGGGAACTACTGTCATGGCGGTTTCTGTCAATGCTGGAAATGTTTGACGGATGGCACCAGCAAACATGGCTGACAGACATCAAACTTATACAAAGTCATCTTGATGCACTAAGGTTCATCATTAGAAAAGTGCAGGGAAGCGTCATATTTACAGCAATACAAAGCATCTCTGTGCTTTCCTCTCTGCAGTCGCATAATTGGCTGCCTTGCACCAATGCAAGTACCCTTGCTCCATGGTGCAAAGGTGCCTTCGTTGCAGTGATATTTGTTTTAGTGCATGATGGGATACCTTCCTGCACAAAAACAGTCATTGATCGCGTTTTCTTCTTTCTATATGTGCTGTTGAATGCAGCATACACAGACAGAGCAAAATCAAGTAGAAATGAAGGTATTTCTCATTGTTGAGGACGCTTTAATGCCTCTCCTTGGGAGGTGTTAGAATCTGTTGCATTTCCAGGTTTACAAAACCTTGTAAATCTGGGAATAGGTCAGAATCCATGGGTGTTGCGTGGGAACATCCACAACAAAACCAATGGAACGCCCCATTCATGCAGAGTAATGCGTGAAAGGGGGTAGTATTTACAAGGCCATGAAAAGACACGCTGGGTGGCTTTGTATGCCCTTGCAAATATGGCTCAGTATTGTGCACCATCTGAACGTCCAAAAAAGTACGTCGGGCAGTGGCCTTGTAAATATGTTCTTTACTGTTAATGTGCTGTATTTTAGGAATGAAAGAACAACAAATTGAGCGAAGTACAACCTGACAAGTGTGCCAAGCCTGTGTCGTTCTGAGATTTTATCATGTTACCCAAGTAAGCTATTTGAGACAGGAATGCTTAAAGTGTAATCTTTTGTAGCGTCGAGTTTATGTTTAACCATCTCGTGACGTGGTACCTGCTAATCACGAACAACAAGAACTTCTTCTTCACCAGTAAAAGTTTAAGATATATGAAAAATTACGAGAGTAATTACCTGTGAAAAATTGCCTATGCATTTGAACCCATGAAAATAAAGGCTGTCACTTTTCAAACTTTGATCCATGTTGTGAAAATTACTGAAGAAAAGTGGAATTGTTGATAAAAGGGGCTAATCCATCACTAACCAGGTAATGACCATGTAGTAAATGAGTAGGCATAGAAAGGTATCCTCTTGAAGAGCAGTTTAATGAGACAGAGCAAGCACAAGAACGGACTCTCCACGACAGAAGCCAACAGCAACTGTCTAAGAAGAGAACGTAGAACTCACAGGGCAGAGAAGAACATAGAAGGATAAACATTCCATAAGCACAGAAACACTAAGCATGTACTACACATCTTCTTCCCTTCTAAAGAAAACAGAAACAAAACAAAAAACAAAACAAAAAACACATCAGCAAACAAAATCTTGCAAGTAGGTTGGAGCCCTCCTAAAACGTGGAGTGCGATTAGAGACCAAAGGCACAGGTAGAGGAATAGGAATAGATGTTGACGAATCTCCAGCACCCCCAACCACCAGAGGTGCAGCAGCAGCAGAGTGAGACTCCGAAGGCAGAGAAGCCAAAAGATACCCACTGCTACCTTCTTCAGAAGAAGGAGATTCCACAGGAGAGCCTCCAGGACTTTCCAGAGAAGCACCTCTCCTATACAAAGCTACCCGCCTGAAATTCCAACATTCCCCATTGTTAAGAATGACACAATGATCCAAAACCTTCTTGACCGTAAAAGGACCCTGAAATTTTGACAACCCTTTGATTATCCTGCCCCTTTTTACCTTGACCAAATCCCCCACACAAAAAGGACGCACAGAAGAAGTAGGCAGCAACGCAGCAAGATCCTTTTCCCCAGCAACCACCTTCTTCATCCAGGCTGGAATCAATTTAGAGCCAGGAACCCGCCCCCTCATCATTTGAAAAGGAGACAGCTGACCATCAATAAGAGGTGTAGTGCGATATGCCCACAACATTTCATTGACCATTTTCCGAACAATAGAACCATCAGAAAAAGCCATCTGTATGATGCCCTTTACCACCCTATTGGCCCTTTCACAAATCCCATTGCCTTGTGGGTTGTACAAAGATGTGCGATGGTGAGATATCCCACATCCCAAGAGAAAAGATTGCATATCAGAAGAAATCAATTGAGTACCATTATCAGTTATGATTACGGAAGGAAGACCCTCATCCTTGAACAAATTTCCTAAAAATCTGATAGTAGTATCGGTAGTGATCTTGTTGGTAAATTCCACAACTAACCATTTTGAAAAAACATCCACAACCACTATGGCAAATCTGTCTCTCTCGTGTAACTCACCCATGGGACCAATAAAATCTAGACAAATGGTGTGCCACGGTGAACCTGGATTAGGTAGATGCCCCTGCGAAGTACTAGGACAAACCTTGAGTCTCTTTTCCCCTTCTCTGCATGTTGGACAATTCTCCACCCAATCCACAACCTGAGAATCCATGCCAGGCCACCAGAAATTGTCTTTGAGACGACGCTGAGTAAGAGTTTGACCTAAATGCCCCTCATGTGCCAAGGCCAAAAGTTTGCTCCTCAGACCACAAGGAGGTATGAACCTCTCCCCTTTTGCAATAAGATTATCCCCAACTAAGGAGAGATCATCCAAGACCTTAAGAAAAGGACGCACAGAAACCGACACCGCACTCTCCCTTCTAGAACCAAGTGAAATTAATTTGATAACCTCCTGCAATGCCACATCCACAGCCATCTCTCTCTCCCAATCACAAGCCTGGAAAGCCCCTTCACCAACAAACACAGCATCCTCCACAGAAGCAACAGCAATATCATTAGAGGAGCCAGAAGTAGAAGAATCAAGAACTGACCTCCAATCCAAAGATAACCTTGAAAGACAATCCGCTTGAGTGTTCCTCCAGCCCTGGATATGTTGAACAGAATATTGAAATTCTTGAAGCTTAGAAGCAAGCCTCGCCAGTCTAGCAGAGCCTTTGCCCGTACCACCGGGAGAGAGAACTTTTATGAGAGGCTTATGGTCCGTCTTCAGCACAAACTTCAAACCCCACAAATAAGTTCTAAAGTGTTCCACTGCCCAAGCAGCAGCCAGAGCCTCCCTCTCAATTACTGAATAATTTTTCTCCGCATCAGTTAAGGTTCTAGAGGCAAAAGCCACTGTACACTCAGATTGATCATAAACTTGAGATAACATAGCCCCTAGACCAGTAGCACTGGCATCTACGGTCACCACAGAAGTCCTCTTAATATCAAAAGGAGTAAGCACTTTTGCATCGCAAATCTCTTTTTTGATGGCCTCAAAAGACTCTTGCAACTGGGAAGACCAAACAAAACTAACACCTCTCTTGAGAAGCGACCTCATAGAAACAGTTTTATCTGAAAAAAATTTCACAAACTTTGAGTAATACTCAATAAGTCCCATAAAGGAACGCAACTGATCTTTGTCCTTAGGCCTGGGAGCAGAGTGAATAGCACGACATAAGTCCTGTTTCGGACGTACGCCACTGGCACTAATAGTGTAACCAAGATAATCTATCTCTTCAGTCAAAAACTTGCACTTGTCCCTACGCAACGTCAAGCCAGCTGACAAAAGTCTGTCCAAAACCAACCTGAGAATGACATTGTGTTGCTCCTCAGAGTCACCATAAACCAAAATGTCGTCTTGGAAAAACACAGTATTACCTACACCTTCAAAAAGATCAGTTACCATCCTCTGAAACACACTGGCAGCCGAAATGAGACCAAAGGGCAACCGTGTAAATTGAAACGTGCCAAACGGTGTGATAAAGGCTGTCAAGTGTTTGGAGTCCTTGTGAAGATTAATTTGGTGATAAGCACTTCTAAGATCCAACTTAGAAAACACCCTAGCACCATGTAAAGTAGTGACCAGTTCCGAAATGTTGGGAAGTGGAAAAGTATCCGCAATCACACAGTCATTCAACGACCTCAAGTCAACACAGAAACGGAGTTTGCCATCCGATTTTTTAGTGACTACAATGGGAGAAACCCAAGGTGAAGCCTCCACAGGTTCAATAACCCCAGAAACAAGCATGTCGTCAATCATACTCTTAACCTCTTGCCGAACCACTATGGGAATGCGCCTAGCTTTGTGTTGTACAGGAACAGAATTCTCTTTTAGGATGATACGATGGGAATACCCTTTGAGCTGACCCAAACCCTCTCTGAATACCAAGTTGGCCTTCTCTAGGACATCCAGTAAGCCACTGTCTTCAACAACCATAACTTGTGGGAAAGCACGGGGATTGACAATTATCCCTAAGTCGTACTGGTGAATCCACCCAAGTATGGCTGGACCAATTTTGGACACATAAACCTTGCCATGTATTTTCCTGTATGAAAAAATAATGTCCGCTGTGAAATACCCCACAATGTCAATGGTCTCACCTTGATAACCACCCGGGGAGATGTCCTTGGGTAAAAGACACCTAGAACCCCATTTGTCCCTGAAAAGTTCATAAGGAATAATAGTGTACCTAGAGCCTGTATCCACCATTAAGTACACTTCTTTACTATCAATGGAGAAGAGAGCTTTAGGCCTAACCCTACGCCTATCATCAACTTGCCCTGCAGAATCTTCATCAATAACCAAAATTTTATGACCCTCCTCATCAAATAGAATAGAGTCTTCAACAGTGGTGACAGAAGAGCGAGATTTGCCACGACAAACTCTGGCATAATGGCCCATTTTACCACACTTGAGACACTCTTGTTTGGCTGCAAAACAAAATTTTGAGTCAGAGGAATGGACAGAGCTACCACATCTGTTGCACATGCGAGATGAAGACAACTTTTGTGTAGATGGTGGTTTGGAAGTAAAGTTCTTCTTAAAAATATTTTTGTTCTTAACAGCAGCAACATCAGAGAGTTCACCAGAAGCAGAAGTTAGTTCTGAGTACTCTTGAGCCGAGACTTCATTAACATCACTAGAGGGTTTCTTCTCCAACTCTTTCATATACCCTTGTGAGTCTTCAACAATTTTAGCTAATTCAATAGCAGTTTGTAAGTTAGGATTTTTGGCTGCCCAAAGACGCTCCTGAACTTTCTTATTATTACACTGAACAATAAGTTGATCCCTAATGAGCTCATCAGTCATATTACCAAACTTACACTTGACCGACATTTCTCTAAGTCTTTCCACAAAATTGTCAATAGTTTCACCCATCTTTTGTCCTTTGGTATAAAATCTATACCTATTCATGACCAAATTCTCCTCTTTAGCATATCGTACTTCTAAGCGACAAATTGCTTCCTTATATTCATCTGGGACAGGTTGACCATTTGCCTGTAAAGCCTGTGGTAAATAGCGAAAAATGCGTTGACCTTCCTTGCCCAAGGAACTCAAAAGTAAGGCTTTCTTCCTTTTTGCAGAATACTCCTGTGCATCCAAAGCATCTAGATAATTGTCAAACATCGGGAACCAGTCATCCCACGAGATGCTGGGTTGACCAGGACTAACTAAGAAACTTGGAGGAAGAACTATTGAGGGATTTTCGTTGGACATTGTAATATAAAACAATGCGTGAGCACACACACAGGAGTAAGTTGAAGAATAAGAGTCAGAATACACACACGGGAGAAACAACAAAACCTGTGTGAGTATCGTCGCTGTACTGATGCAAGACAGAGTATACACACAAAAGAAACAACAGTACCTGTGTGTCTCCTCACAATACACAAGGCGTGTGTATCGCCGGTGTTACCAGAACACTGCACTGGATAAAAGTGTATCTTGACAATACACAAGGCGTGTGTATCGCCGCTGATACACTGCACCGGAACACTGTGAGGCGGAACTGATGCACGTCCGTGTCCGTAGTCCGTAGTGATAGCAACGATGAAAACAAAGATGGCCGCTACGTAGAGGACGTCAGGGCGTGAGAACGTCACAACGTGAGAGCGTCAGAACTCCTTAGGACCTCACACAGAACGCCAAGGATTGTAGTGCAAGGTTCCACGACGTCATCATTTAGACTGCTGCCACGAAGAGGAACGAAGCTCCTGCTGCGCCAACTGCACCAACCGTCAACTTGAAAGAGACACGGCACAGAGGGAGAACCGAAGGCAGGGATGCGCCGGAACTTGAAGCTGGAGACAACACCAACTTGGCTCAGCCTCACACACCACCAGATCGGAGTCAGAGCGACTCGAAGCACTTCCAAGCTGTGAACAGGGCTATGAAGTCAGGACCATCAGAGTGACACCCTGAACACCGACCAAACAACACAAAATCAAGCGGACCGATGAAGACTTGGATCAGGAAGTGGACACCAAAAAGGTAAGAGTGGTGTGCAGGGTGAAGATCTTCCGCTCTTGTGGAGAAACTGCTGTGTGCCTTGGGAAAGCAGCGTATGGGTAAGAAGCCAGTCGTCGCCAAATTGTAGTAAATGAGTAGGCATAGAAAGGTATCCTCTTGAAGAGCAGTTTAATGAGACAGAGCAAGCACAAGAACGGACTCTCCACGACAGAAGCCAACAGCAACTGTCTAAGAAGAGAACGTAGAACTCACAGGGCAGAGAAGAACATAGAAGGATAAACATTCCATAAGCACAGAAACACTAAGCATGTACTACAGACCACTGGTCCAGTCACTGTTGCAGTTAGCTCAGTCCTATGCCTTTAAATAAAGGTATCATAAAGAAACTCATTCTGGGGATATTAAGTGGCAACTTGTCCTGGTAGTGAACAAAAGGACTAAGGGGCATATTATCAAGACAGGCGATAAAATTATCGCCGCTAATACGGCGATAATGGGCTTGATAATATGCTCTATGGAATTCCAATTGAAGCTCAGGTTAGATGTCCTTCACATCTAACCTGAGCTTCAATTGGAATTCCATAGAGCATATTATCAAGCACATTATCGCCGTTTTAGCGGCAGTTTTCTGCCGCTAAAGCGGCGATAATTTTATCGCCTGTCTTGATAATATGCCCCTAAGTGAAAAGAGTGATTGTGGGTGCAGGAGAGAGTGTTAGACTGTCTTCAAATGTCAACTGTCACAGTTTCAAAGCTTAAAGTGCAACGTTCCTCTCTTGGGCACTCTCTGTCCAGTAGCCTGTCAGGTGAGGAAAAACTACCCTGTCTCCCACACAGGCACACTGTAACTTTGACTGTGCCAATGCTTTAAGACAACAACGTGGGCCTGAGGCACTAGTCATTATTGAGGTGAGGAGGTGCCTTGGAGCACTTCAGTATGGGTATCTCTCGAGGGGTTCCTATAAAACAGTGAAGATTGCAGGGTGACTGGGAAAGGAAGGGTCCACAACACACCATTAACATGTTTGGAATATATTATGCAGATCAGGATTGAAAAAACATGTACATAGTAACATTTCACAACAACTCATTACCCATTCCAGGTCGACTTGGACATGAAGTTGGCGGGGTCAACAAAATTAAGTAAGCCTAGGGGGTCAGCTGTGGGCTCATGGTTTGGCCTCCTCCTTTCCTGCCCTGCTGATCTATGGGTTTGTGTTTATCAGTGTCGTTTCAGGCCTCCTGTGTGTTTACGCCACTTTTAAGTTAAGTTTCGATAGGTATTCTCTCAATGTTGTTTGAGTCTGAATGGCTAAAAATCGGGTGTTATCCGACTTTTTGATAGACAATTCTAGTCTAGTAGGCCCTGAAAGAAGAAAAATGAGATGATGGAAGTGAAGCAAGGTGTCTTGGGTTTAATTAGAATATTATGGTTGGTGGATCATAGCATCTAAGTTTTGTATGTATTAAAATAAAGTGTTAGAGATGTATTCAGGAGTCGAACTATTTACTACTTTGTATACTAGTGTGAATCATTTTCATAGGGCCCTGCTCTTTCCGTTGAACCAGCCAGCTTAGGTCGGGCTCAGCTTTTTTTCTCCCATGCGAGATTGTAACTTTTTCAAGTCATTATGCACGGTTGCGTATATTTACATGGGTTTGAATTAGCGAATTTAAAATGGTGATTTTTTAGTTAATCATGCATACAATATCCTGTCCCAGAGGTGATCATCAAACTGCCCTAGGAATTCCCAAATGTTGTTTCACTATTAATGGAGAGTAATGGTGTGCAAAATTTGAAGAGGGGGGGTCACAGAAATGCCTTTTTGTTCAACATCTCATGGGAAATCTTTAGCAAGCAATTACTAAAAAAGCATTTGCAATGCAATAGGTCTCGCATTTGCGAGAGTTTGAGCCAGTGGCATTGTAAATGACAATGCCTTTTATTTATGTGCTTTGAAAACCTGCAAGCGGTGCATAAACACGCACTTTGTACTTATAGTCCTTGCTTACGAGAAGCAAGGCTGGTAGTAAAAGTGATTCAGTTACTGCCAGCCTTGCTTCTCATAGGCAGCGACTATAAGTACAAAGTGCGTGTTTACACACCGCTTGCAGGTTTTTAAAAACACATAAATAAAAGCCATTGGCATTCACAATGCCAATAGTTTGTGTAACGTGCCATGTGAAAAGCTCAATGTGTGTGTCCAATACATATATCTGAAAGCATTCTTTGACATGCACTGAGCAGCACTCACGCTGTGCTCGAAGCACGGCCCATTTGGTGCATGTGAGAGCTGCAACGCTGTTGTGCAAATTGCAACCTCGCCTCTTAGAAGTGTGGCACTGACTCTAAATCTGGTTGAGAGCACACATACAGGCTTAGAGATGCGGCTGCTTCATTACAACACATGCTCATCGTCAAACAAAAAATGCATACAAAAAGCTGGGAACTGCAGTTATGTTGGGTGTCTCATGTGCGCAAAAGGGTAAAAATGGTAACAAAAACAAACATTAGAATCACGTTACGTGATAAGAGAGCTAACTGTGATACCCCACTACCTCGTGAGCATACGAGCTTGGACTTGAAATTGACCAGAAAAGGGTCAAAATCAATGGAGCGCACGCCGTTCACAACTCACGAGCCTTATCAACTACCGGTGGCATCACAAAAACTCAAAACGAAAGCACCGACTCTTACAATGAGAAAAGCCCTCATTTTGGAGCCGCGACGACCAATCAAAGCGAGCGCCCGGCTGAAACCAAGAGCAAACTCCAATAAAGCCCAGGAAGAGAATGTGAGGAATTCCGAAGGCTAGTAAGTTAAACATTACCACACCTAAGACGTTGCAATTCAAATGCAGCTAAAACGAATTAAGGCGTATTGTAAAAATGCCTTCAGACTTTAAAACCTGTCAGTGCACATGTATGATGTACATTACTCATGCGTTCTATTTTTAACCACAGACCATCATTTAAAAGAGGAAACTCAACAAACATAACAAACAAGCAGGAAGTGGGATAAGGGATGGGGTGGCAAATGGTGATGACTTTCGCGGCCGCTTTGATGTTCTCAGTGGCCGCGCGGCTCACTGAGAACATCAAAGCGGCCGCGAAAGTCAGCAGGCAGGCTGACAAATGGTGCGCGCGCCCGGCGCACATGCACTGTATTTGGAGGCCTGAAAAGCACTAGTTTGCACTTCCAAATCCCCCGTTTACTAAAGCTCTCGCCAGAGCAGCGCTAAAGCGCTGGCTCAGGCGAGACCTAAAAAAGGATGGAGAAAAACTTCACCTAATAAAACGGAAGGAGGTAGGTGTCTTCATTCCAGAATTTCTTTTAAAGAAATTCACAACGGAATTTGAAATCTGTTCTCAGCTAAGCATGCTCGAGCAAAGGAAAACTAGACCTGCTGGATTTACAAATCCGGACCCACAGGATAAACAATTTAAACCCTACACTCAGCATTCGATTGGCAAGTGAGTTCGGAATACTTTTCTGTAAATTAGCGATCGTGGATTGATCATTCCTAGAAGCATTTTCAAATGCAAAACCAGTCACGTCTCTGTCGAGCGAATATCTATTGTATTCATTAGCAGTGCAATGTCTCCTGACCTATGCTTGTCCCTGGTACGCATTGCATTTAATGATTTACGTTTTCATGTGAAAAGTGATGAATAAAAGTAAACATGCCTAAAAGATGCAGCATATCACAAACTGTTTTCTTCCATATTTAAACATGCGATGTTGGGCAATTCAATTGTATTTTACATTTAACTGAAAATATCATAGTCATCTCATCATGCTGTGCAGAATCAGCCAGCCATTTTGTTTTTTCAGATGAACAGGGTAGGATCACCGAAAGCCTCTTCAAAGGCTATTTTATAACTCAAAATATATCTTTTGACTTCATTCGTCCTTTGATTTTATAATGGAAGCAATGCCATTCTCCTTGAGAGAAGTGCCCTTTTCTAACTTATTTACTCGAGCTGTTACTTTTTCTTAGTTTATCTCTGAGCCACCATGGCCAGAGGATGATAAATGCCTTTCTTGAGGATAAAAGAAGTTTTGGAAGGACCAACATAATATGTGTCATCTGCCTCACAGGTTTTCATTCAATGAAGATATGTAAACATTTTTCTAGATTCCTTACAGGGAGAGTTAGGGGCAAGGGGGGGATGAGACTAAGAGTGAAAGTTAGAGTGGTAGTGGGAGTGCCTTCACATTAAACCAGTACCAGCATGGTGATGGTGTATTCATTCTCCTTTTCTGACCTAGGAGTGACCATTTCTGATCGCTCCGCGCAACCACCAGCCAGAATGCATGAAACCTTCCCTCACATCACCAACATTGCTAGTCATAGTAAAAGTACTCATCACCGAGGCATTTGAGGTCAGAACACTCCTCTTCTAGACATTCAGTATCAAGCACACAATATTGATTTGATCAAGAACCTTTTAGTCAGTTTCAAAGTAATTTCTGCATAGAGATCCATCTTGATATCGAGATCTTCAGCTTCAAGGGAACCGTCTCCATTGACATGGTGGTGGTCCCACCGCCATCATATTCATATATGGGCCTGTTTCGCGGAGGCCGAGATGGTCTGTGGAGGATGCTCAGCCCGCAGGCTTCGGGCTTGCGCCAGCACGTGGTGGGTCCTCCGTGACACACGCCGGTGTCGTCAGGTGAGCAGTGAGGCCTGGCTGCGTGGAGGCGGGCATGACTGGTCGGGGACCAGCGGCCCGGGGTGCAGCAGGCACACATGTTCGCAGTCAACACCACTCACGGCGACAGCGTCGGCCCCGTGGTGGGCTGTGAGGTGCCGCCCTGGCAGAGACGTTGGGCATTCCGGAAGAGGACCACGCCCAGAGCTACGTGCTTTTTATTCACACCCCTACGCCTGCCTGGCATACGCTGGGACAGCCCACTCTGCACACGCTTACAGGGGGGGACGTTACAAGCTACATTTCCGCAATATTACCCACTGGCTGGAGAGACATGGTTGCGTCCACTGTCCACTACACTCCATACACCAGCGGTGTATGTGGACATGGATATGTCTGTGGTCTGCATACTGCAGTTTGTCCAGCACATCTCCGCCACACTTGGCATTGTGTACCTCCTCATTCATGGGTCACTTGCCTCCGTCGCACATGCCTGGTTCCTACCTCTCCCCGCATTCCGCTATTGTGTGGCCGGGGTGCCATGCCTTTGATGGCTCATGTACATGGCTAGCCCAGGTTGCCGCAGTAAGTTATGTTGACATGTCTGGTGGGTGGGCATGTTGTTTGGCATGTTGAATGTGAGTCTGTGACGCGTGCAATCCCAGAGGTGTGATTTGCATGATTGTGGAGATGGGGGATGTGGTGTGTTTATTTGGTACGTGCCAACGAGCAGTGCATTTACATGGGTGCCATCCTGTTATCGCTGGTTGATGATGTACACTGCCCACACTCATTGATGAGTAAGTGCCTTCTGTGAATACCAAAATGAGTAAGTGCACTTACTCATTTTGGTATTCACAGAAGGCACTTACTCATCAATGAGTAAGTGCCTTCTGCGAATACCAAAATGAGTAAGTGCCTTCTGTGAATACCAAAATGGTTGTAAATTCAGGATTTTGTCTTAAGTTAGTTCTGTGAATCGGGCCCAATGTGAGCAATAACAACAAGGAAGCCATTCCACTTTTATGTCAGAGTTCAGGGCTAGCATACACATCGCTGCCTCAGAAGCCAGGACACCTCATATCTAATCTCTGCTTCTTCACAGTGCCTAGGCAAATTCCCATTTCACAGAACTTCATTTCTCCTTTGGCTGATTGGCAAGCGGACTTTGCATGCTTAAAGCCAGTGTAGTGGAAGCTACCGGTCGATGCTGCAATAAAAAAATTATAATGTATCCCTAACTCAGTGCACATCGATGCACAGGGCCAGACAGGCCTTTTATTCCACCATTCATTTCCCCGATTGGCTGGAGCCCTTGGAGGCTGGCTTTGAAAGCCCTAGGCAACTCCTGGTGCCCCTGTCACTTTCCCCTGCTCCCAAAGGTTTTTTACAGTAGATATAGGGAGGCTTCAAGAGCGAGAAAAAGAGAGGGAGGAAGGAGGAAGGCTGAGAAAAAGTGATCAGAGAGGGAGAAGACAAAGATGAGCGAGAGAGAATGGAAGGAATGAGTGATTGAAGGAGGAGATGAAGGGTGCGGGGCTCGTTAGAGCATTTTTGTCAGGGTTTCTGTTGGTTCCTCAGTCCCAGTTGACCTTGTGTATTACTCACAAGACTCTTCACTCTTGTTGCTCAACCTAATCAGCCCAGAAGCTCATCATTATGGATAGCCAGCATGAACTGGGGAGTGAAGACCTCCTCCTCCTTGAAATCTCACCAGTCAAAAAGAAAAAATACTAATACAATCTTTCTCTGGGAGTGCCCCACGGATATGAAACTACAACATCCTCCCACACCCTGAGGTACTAATTTCAACATTTAGTGCTTCAAAGAATGGAAAATCAGGGATGTTAAAGGGATGCTGCAAATAAGGCTGATAGATAACCACAAAAATGTATTTTGTATCACATACAGCAAATCAACTATAGCATTAATGTATATCCACAGCAGGGGTCTCCAACCTTTTCTATAGTGAGAGCTACTTCTGCTCAAGGAAAGTGTTCCCGAGCTACTAGCAAATTTTATACCTGTAAAATAGTGATCACACTATGACCACCCAAAGCAAGATTTTCAGTAGTTACCACCGAAGTATACCAAGTGCGGTTACCAGCAGAAATGCTG
The DNA here is from genome assembly GCF_964204655.1 of Triturus cristatus. Taxonomy (NCBI): domain Eukaryota; kingdom Metazoa; phylum Chordata; class Amphibia; order Caudata; family Salamandridae; genus Triturus; species Triturus cristatus. Next base: position 941,822,620 of record NC_140587.1, on the reverse strand, counting down.
GAAAAAAGTTCTTCAATATTAAATGCCTCCCCTTGACTTATGAAGTAACATTCAAATATTGACATGCCCAGTGGCACAAAGGACAGAAGCACAGCAGTACGTTTCCTTAGCTCTGCTTGAATTACATTCACCAGTTTCTGAAAATGCACATTTTTCTATCTAATACTACTTTCCACTGTGGGCAAACAGACTCAATTTTCCAGTAGAAACCTCATTTTTGAAAACTAAAACTGCCTTTAAAATATCAGTTTTCAGTTTTTGAGAAATGCACAGTCTCAAAATATCAGCTTGTCATTATCATCATGTACTCCCATGTATAAATGCCTCATATGCACAGACTACTTTGAATTCCCAGGTATTAGTCATATGCCATGGATGCTCACCATTGGTGTAGGAAACAATGGTCCTAGACTTCTTTAAAGCTACAATTCAGTTATGAAAACCATTCATTTGTCAAAGGGCATCCGGTACATATAGAATTAGCATTGTATCATTAATGTACCACCATTTTCTTTACAATGCAAAGAAGCATATCCCAAAAAGACACAAAGGCACACAATATCGCTCCAATAGTGACTGTTTATTATTTAGTTACTTTTATAACAGATCACCATATTCAATGCTCCAAAAAGAGAAAGAGGTTGCTCCAAGAGGAGTTGAAAAAGGAAAGTGCTTGTGAGGTAGGACAGATATAAAGGAGGGGAATCCAAAAGGCAAATTCAATAACCAATCAATTACACATTCTTGTATCCTTAGTAAAACTGGTCGTGGTTCATAGTGTCGACGTTTCGACCCTGGTCCGTGGACAATTGTGGGTTACCCCATTATATCATAATGGATGCTCACGATAGTACCACGGGTGCCTGGATTATGCCAGTAATGCCCACCATAATGCTAGGGCCACAGTTGTGCCAAGGCTGGGAACCAAAAGGTTCAGGGATAAGACCACATATCAGTCATGGCCATTAATATGCCAGGAATAGGTACATATAGGCCAGTCATGGTCAGAGTAGGTCTATGATGGCTGCCAGCATACCACAACTAGACCAAAAATACTAAAATTGTCAAGGATGACCATAATCATGCCATTGGCACTATTATGCCAGGAATGGACACAATTATGCCAAATATAACACTCTTATGATGGGGCTAGCATTTATATTTGGCGGTTCTTGGCACCAGGCATAGTTTCAGGAAGCAATAGTGTTTATTATGGGCACACACATTAATGTTGATGAATCTCTTAATTTTCTCCGGTCAGGATCATACCCTGTTCTCCTCAGGTCTTGAGCTGATCATGCATCTAACTGACACATTATCACTCTGACTCCTGCGGTCCCGCACTTTGGTGGGTCAGCACTGATTACCGCACAGGCTACTGCTGCCATACTTTTTTGATGGTGCACTGTTCACACACATGTTGTGACTGATAAAGGAGGGACTGCAACATGGTCAATCTCCTTGTGGCTTAATTATATTGAGATTGGATACAGACTGTCATGTAGCAGGTCCTATAAGCTGGCACAGCGTGTTTGAGTGTTAGTAAGAGTTACTGTGATAAGTTTGGCTGGCTGTCACTCTTAGGCACTCTTAGAGTCTTGAGATGATCAGTGCTGCCTTCTTTAATAGGCACCTATTCAGAAATTGTTACTGGGCTTGACTTCACCTCAGAGAGCTACTATGAAGGTACTGGCGAGCTACCAGTAGCTCCCGAGCTACTCGTTGGAGACCCCTGATCCACAGCATCACATATTACCCATTATATCATCATCAGCACTGTAGAGAGAAAAAACATTTAATTGCTATTTTGCTTCACCTGTTTGACTTAGGTATTTTATGTGGTTCCTCTTTGGTAACTGTAACGAGTAACTTGGCCTTATGAAAAGCACACTATCATCATCTGGATCTTTCATTGTTTTATCAAAACTACCAGTAAATAAATGAATGTGTAAACCATAATCAGGGGCACTGGATTTATGCAATTCTGTGGCTACTGCATTTTTCACATAATTATGGATTTGCCACATTTGCCACATGACCCCTCATCTGCTGCATTAGCTGCAGATTGGAACCAAAACATTTTTTCCAAGCACAGACGGATCAAAAGTTACAAAAATCGCAGCAACCTGTGTTTCTACACAGTGGAATGCACTATGCAAATTTTGTCTGGTCATCTTTTATTCACAAGGATACATTTGTAAGTCTAGATAGATCGGGTGTGCATCTTAGAAATAAATTAAAGTTGTTTGTCCCCTTGGGTGGATGTGGCAGGCACCACTAACTTAGGTGGGAAAGAGATTTGATCTGAAAATCAGACAAAGGCTTTTGAGCAAAATTTAAGGTGACTTTTTGAACACTCTCTCTCTCATACAGAGGTTGTCTCCTTATGGTATACCTCTCTTTCTGTCCTGGTGAAGACCTCAGGTGATGTTTTCAGATATATGTTGTAGTCTTGGGGTCGAAACATCGACAATTACATTCACTTTGTGCCATTAAAACTGGCTGCTAGTGGAGGACTATATTTGTGAACTCACAGCCATAACATTTCCAGAAATTGTACAATGGACAATTTATTGCAAAATGTTCACACCTATTACATATGACTGATCGCAATAGCACAAGCACCTTCTTTTGCACAAGCACTTTACATTCACCTCTCATAGAGTACCTTCTGTTCCTTTTTAAATGATCAATGCTGTTTCTTATGTTGCATGAACTTTTGTCAAAATAATATACATGTATTTATTCAATTTACTGCCCAGTGCATATGAGATTGACGTTAGCATTATTTGGCCCGGAGGAAGGACCTACCTGTTAGGACTCTCTTAATGAATATGATGTGCACAAACTAAATCTCAATATTTAACAATAAAAAAAAAGTTCTACTCCTGGGTTCTGGAGCTGCGCGCTGCCTGTTGTATAGTGTTACAATACCTCTTCAGGTATAGTAAGTGCTTTGTTAATACAGTTACAATAAAATGCAATGTATAACCCTCCTGCCTCATAGTATTCCATAACAGCAGTTGGACAGTTGATTGTAGTTCACTCACATAAAACAAAACTATTATGGACCATTTCCTTCACCCAGTGCTGTACTAGTCCATGGCACTAAACCACTCATCACCAACTTAACAGGCATGGAATAACTGAAGAGATCTGCCACATGCCACTGGTCCATGGAGGACTTTATTCCACCACTGCCAGCCCCATCTAGCTACATACTATGACCTATTGGAACTATTTAAATCCTCTCACTCTCATGTGGAGATTTGACATCCTACAATGGCAATCACATATGGGATGATATTAAGAAAGCTCATCCCAGGAGTTCTTTGATTCATTCCTCCATCCAACTTATGCCTACTCAGGACCATAAACTTTACATTTAAAACACGATATCTCAGAATGAACAACCCAGTGCTGTAACCAGTTTGGTGAACTACGAAAATAGGAAATACCATAAAGGTTCTGCAGAGCTGTTCAAAGCTGCCAGAGATCCAGCGGGTTACCAGCTAGAGATACTCACAAACCACATACTCACCTGGGCCCATTAAACACGCATACACATGAGCTAGTAAAGTACCGCTGGGGTCAATTTGTTCTTCTAATACCTGTAAGATGATTTTACCTTATCATTTCTTACCAAACCTTTCTGACCAAATGTACTTTCTTCTGGTCAATGGACCTTTTAGTTAACTATTGTAGGTAAAAATTGACACAGAATAAATTCTTTTAAATAACCACAGACTCGGGAGAGTTTTAAATGTTTATCTAGTATTGTATCTATGTATTTTTTAAACAGCCCTGAAGAAGTCCTGTGTTAGGACGAAACGCGTCGGCTGTATCGCATTGCATTGTCCAATGAATTTGGAATAAAGAAACTGAAATCAAGAAATACTCTGCTCTCTGAAATTGATTTTGTTATATATATATTGAAAAATTTCTTTGATTGTTTTACAAATCTGTGGTGCATCTTAGCTTTTGTCTAATTCATCTGATTATGTTCCCTAGGGAACTAGCATTGTAACAATGGGTGCTACTCAGAATGCACACATCCCCTTGATTTATGTGTAATAACATATAATTGTGGGAAAGATACTATAGGGTGATATTAATTTCAGGTGCTGGCAAAATAGAAGGTCCCATTGTTAGTCCCGTTGGCACTTTTGTTTTACTTCCCTTCTGTGGCACTGACTAAACCCCTCACAAGTTTATAGAAGTCAATCTGAACTTGAAGTATTATTTCGAAAGTTCAATCATGCCTACATTTAAAGACAGATGACAGGAGTTGGCCCAAGACTTATTTGCCACTGGACAAAAACAGAGTGGCTCTAATACAAATATCCCAGTTACAGAGGGATTAAAAATAAAATTTCAGAGACTAGAAAAACTAAAAAAGCATGAGATGTCCAGGTGGTGGGACGGCACCACTCTGGAAAAATACATACAGAATGAAAAAATCCCACGAGGTCTTCGAATCTTAATTTTCCCCACATTTGAGGACTTAAACAAGGAGCAGCTGGAAGATTGGGAGGGTAACCTCCGCAATGCTTCATTCAATATGATGAGAATTTTGATAAAAAATGCAGAGATCAAGGGAGCCAAGTTACAACAGGATATTGAAGAATTAGAAAAAGAAATTGAAACATCAGAGCTTAAAGATACCATCAAAAAGAACTATGCAGTTTTGGATGGAATCCTTGAGGAATACCAAATATACTTAAGGGACAAAAAATTAAAAAAGATAAAGAGGGATGATAAGGACTACAGAGACGGTAGGGTCTATACATTTTCCCATAAATATGACAACATTAAGACACCAGGGGAGGGAAAAAGACAAAGGGAGGAGACGTCAGAACTCGCCTCTGCAAATAGCACAACCTCCATCTCATCGGCAGTCAGTTCAGTAACCACAGAAGACTCGGTGGGGGCTGCAGATAGTGAAACAAGGTCCAATACTTTTTTATTGGAGATGGAGAGACTAAAATTAAGTGCAAAAACAACACCAAGAGATCAAAGACAAGAAGGGGAGGGAGGAAATGGCAGAAATCTAAACAAAAACGACAACAAGAAATCGAAACTAGAACCAGGGGTCAGAATCACGAGATCCAAGAGAACAGGGAAATAATGGGAATTGATGAGGAGGGGACACTGAAAACATTAATTGTAAACCTTTCAAATAGAGAATTATCTAGAAATGAAATATCTGTCTTAAATAAGGGTTTGGGATTTTGCCCTAATCAACTGGGTGGTGATGTTGATATTTTTGTGGACCTATTTAAGTTTGTTAGATTGCTTAAACTTAAAGACCACTTCATACGTAACCCACCTACTTGTAACCAACCGCCTAATGAAATAACATTGTCTACGTATACTGTACAAGAAATAAAAACTATTCAAACAATGATGTCCATAGAGTTGGAAACTTCAATTGATATGGAATCTGTATGTGATGAACTTAATGTTGTTGAAAATACATGTATTGATAGCGGGTTGAAATTAAAATCTAAGTTTGTACCTATTGGCACCCATCCCAATATAGACATCTTCTTTGAAAGGGTTACACAAGGTTTTCACAAATTGTCAGCAAGTCCAATCCGTCCGAACACACGTGCCCATAATTTGACATCTGGGGAAAAAGCAGCTCTAAAAGATCTAAGAACTGACCACACAATCGTTATTTGCGAGGCGGACAAGGGGGGTAATGTGGTTCTGATGGAAAAAGATTGTTATATGAAGGAAATAGAACGACAACTTATGGACAGTAATTGCTATAGGAGAATCGCAATTAACCCTATGGAGACACTGGGAGACCACATTAATATCAGACTAGTGAAATGGCGGGAGGATGGTCTGATCAGTGATGACGAATGCAGATACCTGAAAGTGACAACGCCATCTTTCCCTTGCATCTATATACTACCCAAAATACATAAGGGCGGCCCTTTTCCACCTGGCCGCCCTATTATCTCAGGGGTAAACTCACCGACAGAAAAGCTATCTGAGTACGTGGACCAATACATTCAACCCTTGGTACAAAATTTACCAGCGTACATAAAAGATTCAAAGGACATCTTGGGCAAATTTGAAGGCTTTACATGGTCCGAAACCCTAATTTTTGTCACCTTAGATGTGACAAGCTTGTATACCTGTATCAAAAAAGAGTTTGGTATTATAGCATTACAATCCTTTCTGGGCCAGAGAGCTGCGGATCACTTGCATCACAATGAGATGCTATTGGAAATGACAGATATTATTCTATCCAAGAACTATTTCCTCCATGACTCTAACTGGTACCATCAAATCCAGGGCACTGCAATGGGCTCCAGGTTTGCTCCTGCTTACGCCGGGCTCTTTATGGGCTGGTTTGAGCGGTGGCATGCCTGGGGCAAACATGCATCACCATGGATGCACCATGTGATATTTTGGGGCAGGTATATTGATGACGTCATCATACCCTGGGACGGACTAGTGGAGGACTTGATGTCATACTATGACTATCTCAATGACAATCCTTTTAATGTCAAATTTACCATTAATCATAGCTCTGAAAAAATTGACTTCTTGGATATAACTTTCTTTATCCAAAACAATCATATCCATAGCCGAACACATAGAAAGACAACAGCCTGCAATAGTACTTTACACTATCAAAGCTCACATCCACAACATGTGATCAAAAATATCCCCTATGGGGAAATGATCCGCATGCGCCGGAATTGCAGCATGGATGAGGATTTCACATCCAACTTAAAGGAGACAGAAAGACTGTTCTTGGAAAGAGGATATCCTAAACATATCCTGAGTGAAGCACAAAACAAAGCAAAGAAGATCAATAGAATTACTACGTTATCCATTAAGAACAAGAAAGTGCCCAATAAAAGTTACATCTCATTTAATACTCAGTTTAATGAACAAAGTAGTAGGGTGTATAATACCCTCCGAAAGCACTGGCATCTACTAACAGACGTACCGGGTCTGAATGAACATTTGGGCAAAAGGCCTATGGTGACATATAGAAGAGGACAAAATCTTCGAGATATGCTTTGTCCAAGCTATGTTACCACCACCAAAAAACAAACCTGGCTCACTACAAAAACAGTAGGGTTCTTTACATGTAATAGATGTAGCGTCTGTGATTTAGGGATGAATAAGACCAAGAATTTTAGCTTCAACACTAGACGCAAACATACAATTGAACATCTTATTAATTGTAATTCAAAATACATAGTTTACATAATATGCTGCCCCTGTAATAAAATCTATGTGGGCAGTACAAAAAGACCCCTAAAAACCAGAATCCAAGAACATGTTCGAGCTGTCCGGAATGGGGACATGAGGTACCCATTGACTTTTCACATGCAGGAAAAACATTCTAGTGTAGACAAGCTTCGGTTTATGGGTATAGACCATGTCCCAGCACACCCCAGGGGTGGAAATAGAGAACTTGCACTCAGGAAGAAGGAAGCAGAATGGATATGTAGATTACGGAGTGTTGAGATGGGACATAACAGTGATAACGAGATGCATTATTTCCTGTAAAAATTTTGCCTTAGATGTGTCACTTCCTATACTAGTCGCTGTTAATACAACATGTATATCGAACTATGCAAATCTGTTGTCATATGCTTTTATTTCTGTCATTCAATCTTTCCCCAACCCCTACATCATTTTCTCTATATATATGAAACCAAGTATTAAACATGCATGAAGTATCTCTTAATATACTGCTAATTCACCAAAGAGTACATCCTGATATATTCTGTGTAAACAGATAGATTGTTTAATCTGAAATGATGAAGCTGTAGACAATATAGAACAGGGCTATGTTGTGACCCGTTATTATATGTATATTTGGACTAGCCTGCTTGACTTTAGATATAAATTGATCGGAAACTGGTTGCCATATATTGAGTGTTTCTAAATGGAATCGAGTATCAAACTTACTCCAATTATTTCCTTAAATACTATTATTTCAACAAAAATATATATATTCTGGTGTAGATAAATTAAAGACACAGACTATGATAATTTCCAAATTATTAATTAAATACGGATTACTTTGTTGCCCCTAAAGTATTTTTATAACCAGTACTATCTGTATGTTCATTTATATGAACCCACCCTAAGATGGCCGCCATATATTGAGTGTTTCTAAATGGAATCGAGTATCAAACTTACTTCAATTATTTCCGTAAATATTATTACTTCAACAAAAATATATACATTCTGGTGTAGATAAATTAAAGAGACAGACTATGATAATTTCCAAATTATTAATTAAATACGGATTACTTTGTTGCCCCTATAATATTTTTATAACCAGTACTATCTGTATGTTCATTTATATGAACCCACTCCAAGATGGCCGCCATACAGTGAACTTTACCTATATACTCTTTTTGGCTACCACACTGGTGTCATTACTGATTAGGAATTGTAAAAGGCTTACTTCTCGAACGTAATAAATAAATATTAGATATCATTATAGGCAGACCATATATATACCATAGAGTGATCGCCATATCCCTTGTTAGATCGGGATTTTATTGATAAGGATCGAGATCTTTAAATAGTTCTAATATACATTATATCTTCTTATTTGCAATTCATATACTGCTTTTGCGAATCTGCATATGCACGGCAGAATTTCAGGCCTTTAAGACACATCCTCCCGTTGTTCTCCACTCTCTGATGGGGATTTTATACATCCCAAGATGGCCACGCGGCTCACGCCGATAACCACATGACCTGTAAGGGTTTATAATGCAAAAAGTTATTTTACGAAATAACTTATGCGAGGAGATTACCTCTTAGTCAAGTGACGAAAAATCCTATTAGCACTATTTAACAACTTTAAAAATCATACTTAATATAGTGGCTTTGGTCTGACACACGTTTTCTATGAACATCGTTGGTTTCTCACTATTCTTTATACTAGGTGAGAATACACAACTTAAAGATGGCCACGACCCTTACGCTGAATGTCATGTGATCTATAAGGGGGCGTCGCCTTGCAAACTCAACACAGGTGACTGAACTTGCCGGGCCATTTGAAAAATATATAAAGCGAGTGCTTTCTGCTAAATAGGTTGCCGGATCGAGGGACAGTTCCTGTTGCCGCAGACCGTTTTGGAGCTCGATTGTCGTAACTAGCATATTACGGTAAACACACGCTGGTCCTACCGCATTGTAGGTTAAATATTACTACCGCAGGTTTCACTATGGACCTAGCAAGATCAGCGTATTTAGAGATAGTATTTTCGTATTGAATTTAATTACTGAACTCTGTTTAAAACGAGAAGGAATACTGGGTTTGGACATTGCTTAGACATGGGCTTATAATGTTAGAGTGGCACATAGGAACTAGTCATCCTAGTATGGGGTGGATCTTAACATAGGATCTGAATGTTTCTCCTCTTGCATTGAATCCCAGGCTCTTATCATTGCCCAATATATAGATACTGCGCTAAGTGGAAGATTGTAAGAGTGAAATACTGGGGATTAAATTGTAGAGTAGATATATTTTTCGAATCTCACGCATCTATTATATGGTGGCATCCACAAGAAGTTTTTGCCCCAAATTTTTCCATACTTCGCGTTTTATATTGTTTGGCTTTCCTCTTTTAGATCGGATCGTATGTCTTCTCCATATTTGTGAGTGGATCACTTCCTCCTATCAAAGTCAATTGAAAAATAATCCCTGTATAAAATTACATAAAGAACATGGTTTTTGAACATTCCATACTCTGACAAAGGTATGTGATATATGGACTAACCATGTGTTCTTATTCTATATATTAAATTTAAATATCCTGTTGATTAGGAACTATATGTTTTTATGTGGACAGCTTCTATAATGGATTTTGTACCTACTCATAATAATTATAAAATAAATATAAATATGATATATATCCTCGTTCTGTTAATAGTTTCTGTCTCATATTACAGACTGAGCTATATGGATAAAGAATTTGGACAGAAGACTTTCAGCTTCGTTCACACAAAATCAAATTATTATATTTAGGAGTGATCTAACCATTTACAATTTGGTAGGTATATTATAAACTCATTTGAATATAGCATATGATCCGGTTTGGACTCATAGGTGTTTTTACACACAAAAATCTGCAAATAATGAATAACCCTATTTATAAGATATAAGATAGTTCGATGGAACTAAGTGAATAGCAGTATAACTCTATCTCCCTTCCTGTATCCATCTGTTTTTTTCGTTCTTTCTTCCCCTCTTTCTCCGTGTTCCTGAATGCTCATGCAAGATGACTATCAACAGGAACATCTTGTATATATATAAAAAAAAAAATATATAAGATTGTTTGACTGTGTTCTCAGTGTGGGGTCCATTGAAAGATTATGAACATGAGATATAATACAACAATTCTCATTATACTTGTATTGGATTGTAAATCATGTCTCTGAATTCAAAAGATTTTATGAAAATTGTCTGTTGTAATGTAGGTTTAGTGTATTAGACCAATATCTAGTGTAGGATATTTTTAACTGTATGACTTGTTTGTAATTGTATTGTATCTATGTATTTTTTAAACAGCCCTGAAGAAGTCCTGTGTTAGGACGAAACGCGTCGGCTGTATCGCATTGCATTGTCCAATGAATTTGGAATAAAGAAACTGAAATCAAGAAATACTCTGCTCTCTGAAATTGATTTTGTTATATATATATTGAAAAATGTCTTTGATTGTTTTACAAATCTGTGGTGCATCTTAGCTTTTGTCTACTTCATACAACGATGTCAACCATTCTGAGTGAGTCGGTGGTGAGGGCTCAACCCAGTGTTTGCATATTTGTCTTCTAGCGATAAGAATCGCATAGAAAAGTAACGATCTTGCAGGCCTTCTAATGGTATCGTCCAAACCAAAAATAATCTTCTTTTATTATGTTCCTCCTCGATTCTTCCGCTATCTTCTTCTAATTAATTGGCTCAAATTCTAAGTCTGGAAATAGATTCTTCTTCAGCATTTATTCAGTTCTCGGACAGCATCTCGGTCTCTCAGCATCTCGGCAGTACGAGCATAACTAACTAACTAAACTACCTCAATTATACTTTTCTGATGGCATGTGCCACCCCTAAATGTTTCAATTCTGATTGGGCAGGATAGGGGGGATGATCATCACACCATGCTAAGTTTTAATAATTTTCTTTAGTCTATTATTCAGCGTTCCCGCACCTTAAATTTATTTTCCTAAGTTTTATTTCCCACCCGCATTTCACAATTTTATCAATAAAAAGTATACATTTAATAATTTTCGTATTCATCATTCAGAATGTCAACTGCTTTCCCAGGACATGTTGCGATCGTGGCCTTGGCTGAGGTTCAAGAACATTATCATGGGTACTGGCGGGTTACGAGTGCGCCGGCGTTGGATATCACATGGTATATAGACTTTAGTATTGCTCTGAGGCCCAAATACGAACTAAATAGAAAGAGTCAAAGAAACATGTTAGAAATCAAAATAAAATGATTTCACTGTTGTTGTTGTTGTTATTGCTGTATACCACCTATCTCTACTCTAATCCCATTTGCTTATAAAAATCTTTTGCATTAGCATTTTAATAAAGTTGCATGGTTTAGTGTCAGCAAAAGCATGCGGTTTAACATGTGAGTTTCAAGAGGCCATCTTAAAAGCGATTGCGCAGCTGCAAAGATTTCCCTTCAAGCAAAGAATCGTCATTAATACGTAGATGTAGTTGACGCATGCACAGTACAGAATTCTGCGTTAGCAGCCATTTTAAGTCACACTCGGGTTACTTGGTAGTACGACACACATGCAAGCTTCCCCTAAGCTTAAATGTATGAACTGTAATGCATGTTAGTATTTACAAACATAATTATTACGGTATTACAAGTTATTTGAGAGGATTGCATCCGAGCAAGTCTCTTTTATACGAGTCCTTGCTCCATCAATCCCCTCTCTGATGGCATTTTATGCCATCACTAATTTCCCACCACCAAATCAGATGCCAACTTCAACACATCTCAGTTCCCTCTTCAACCTTTTTATTTCCTTCTTTTTCGTTACTGTACTGTAAATCCCTCATATTTTTATTTAGATCTCCTTTCATTTCTTCTTATTGTATCTCATCGTACTTTCTTTACTTCCCCTTTTCGGTCACTTCATTTCTCTTTCTTTTCTTACAACATTCGAACCATATCATTATTGCTAAGAGTAATAGTGTTATTCCAAATATTGGCAATATTATTTGGCCTATATTGCTCTTACCTATGTTAGAAAACCAGCTCCCTATGGTAGTGATACTATTTGTTAATTTTTTCCATACACTGTCAACTTCCAGTGGTTTCAAATCTTCCTCCAATTTTGTAATATTTTTAATATATCCTTCAATTTCAACACTTTTGTCCGGAATGTAATTGCAACAATGTTGCGCTTTCAGCATTTTACAGACTCCGCCCTCTTTTGCCAATAATATATCAAGAACAAGTCGATTTTGCAAAACCATAGATCTAATCGTATCCATTTCTGTGTTGATCATCAAAAATCCTCCAGCAGTGTCAGTTGTTAACCGATCAACTACTGTAGATAGCTGACAAATTTTTTGCAAATTCAGAATTACTCCCACTGAAGGTATCAATGCACTAAATATATCACCTACTATTTCTGAAAAACTAGCACTCTTAGTACTTCTTAGTTCCTTTGCATCTTTATTGCTTCCAGTGATTCTTCTCACATGGTACAACTTTGGGAATACTATTCCAAAATAGCACCTCCCGTACCAATGATCAGGCAGCCTGAAATAGGCTTGATTGCCACACACGTAATAAACTCCAGGAAATACTGGATCTGTTCCACTTTTTAGTCCCCATCCCCTAATAACTAAGAAATTATGTTCACATTCACTGGAACCAATAAATGCATTGTTATATTCAGTCTTTAATCTATGGAGGCAGAGTTTCCCTTTCTTTTCAAAGTCCAAGGAAATAGCAGCATGAGTCTTGACAGTTGTATACATTTCTTCTTTCTCAGCCCATTGAGGTATTTGAGGTTTCGGTTCAGAAGCCCTTCTTTGGAAGTCCTGTCTCCTTTGCTCAACTAAATTCAAAAATATCTTTTCTTCTTTGTGTAATTTAGATGTTAAATTGTGCTTGTGTGCTTCAGCTATATCTATTGTTTTCATATTTCGAAAATATTCTCCCATAAACTGTGCATCTTTAGTACTAAGAACTGGGTTCATGCTCTTTCACATAGGAACCTCAGAGAAAATCACATCTACGTTAGAATAATAATATTGCAACTTTCCTGTTCTATAAAACAAACTTGCTAAAATACTACAAGAAATACCATAGGTTAATGGAATATGATGATATGTTACATCTTCTGCTACTGGTGCAGGTAATTTCATACACACATAACAATCACTAACTTCCATAGTGTCCACGTATTGCACTAATAACTTTGTAAATACATTTAAAGCTGTGTCATTATTTGTCACAGTGTGGTGTATATCTAACTCGTCTGGTGCTCCTAAATCTACTCTGTCTCTTTTAGTCTTAGACTCATCTGGTGCTTCTAATGCTACTCTATCTCCTTTAATGTTAGCTACCCGTTCATGTGTGTTTGTGTTATTCCTTTCTTTTGTAACCATCTAATAAGGTATGGCTACTGTTAGTCCTAACCAAATTATAAGTACCAAAAATATACTACATATGCATATTCTACAACATCTTTTTGCACAATTTCGTTTTGGTTTTCTAGCAGTCCTATCATCAGCCATTTTGGGCTAAGAAGATTTCTCTTCTTTAATTGCGAATTATTTATGAGATATAAATTCTTGGGGAATTTTCAAGTTGGTCTTACTTCTTCGACAATCTGTTCTGCATTTATTTCTTCATCACTTTCTTCATTTAAATCTACATTCTCGAATCCTTCAAGAATTACATATGTCCATTCAGGACCCTTGAACTTATTGTTCAATACTTTTAATCTTTGACTTCTTCATTTTGGCTTATCAGTAGATGTCCCAGACTGACTAGAAATTTTGTTTACCTGATCAGGTTCTTCATTTATTGTGTTGAAATGATACTTTAACCTTTTAACACCACCTGGCCAGTTATCTCCCCTTCTGACCCTTTTGGCTTGCACTGCACTGTCACTGTCTTCGAGTGTTCTTTTATTTTCATTAAGTTGGGGCACAATCTGGTTATTTTCGTTGTCAGAATCCCTCTCTGTCTGTCTCTGTCCAGGGCTTATTTCTCTAACGTCATTTTCTGCCTGGACACGTTCTTCTTCCCTGGCCTGACCCTGTTCAGGTTTTATTTTAATTTTCTCTTCTTCTTCTACCTGAACTTGTTCTTCTTTTCCTAACTGGTCCTGCTCAGGTCTTACTGCACTTTCGTTTTCTGCAGCCTGAACATGTTCTTCTACATCTATCTGTCCTTCCTCAGACTCATGAATGGTTTCATCCACCTCTGTCTGAGTAGATTGTTCTCTCCTTGTCTGATCCTGCTCAGGTTCTCCAACAGTTGTATTTTCACTTTCCTGAGCTTGTTCTTCTATGCCTATCTGGCCCTCACTATGCTCCTGTCTCTCTAACCGGGTTTGGATTCTTGTTCTTACATTTACTTCAGGTATGTCAACCACTGGTATCCAGTCATCCTGACTTATGCTCGGTTGTTCATGGTCAGCTACTTCAGGGTCTGATACTCTGGTTCCTTCAGCTGCACAACCTTATGCAGCCTCAGCTGCTTGAGACAGTTGGGGTCCTTCCTCATCAGGTGCTGGTACTCTCTTAGTATGGCTTGCATAAATCCAATTAGGCAAGCCTGCACATTTCACTGCTGTTGTTGTAACCAAATATAACCTGATGTGGTTTTTCCCACCTGGGTGCTAAGCACGACCCTCGAGTGTGATTCTTCACTAACACCCAGTCACCGGGATTCAGATCATGTGCTTGATCTGGCTGCCTGGCAATGCATCCTCTCCATCCTGGTGAGAGACAGAACGCACTAGGACAGCCAGTTCTTTGCAATAGTCCAATACCAAATCATCAGATATATTCAACAGTTTATGTCCTGGTATGCATGCTTACCTCATTGCTCCTCCCATGAGAATTTCATGGGGACTCAATCCTGTATTCTTTTCAGGAATGCTTCTGAGTCCCATCAGAACAAGAGGTAAAGCATCAGGCCACGGGGTGGATGCACACACCTTTTCCAGTCTTGTTTTTATAGTGCCATTCATTTGATCTACCACTCCAGAAGCCTCTGGGCGATATGCACAGTGCAGTTGTTGTTCAATTTTAAATGCTTCACAGATTAGTCTAAATATTTCATTATTAAAATGAGACCCTCTATCTGATTCCAAAGTTACTGTGAAAGCGAACCGTGGAATCAGTTCTCTCAACAATAGTTTGGCAACTGTTATACTGTCATTTCGTCTAGTAGGGTATGCCTCCACCCACTGTGAGAATAAACAAACTATGACAAGTATGTACTTCAAACCTCTGCAAGGTGGTAATTGTACAAAATCTAATTGTAGCCTTATAAATGGAACTTCTGCTTTTCCAATTCTTCCCATACTGACCACTGTTTTTCTGCCTGGATTCATTTGTTGACAGGTTTAGCGCCTCTAGCATAGACTCTCTGCTACATTCCTGAACTTTGGATTAAACCAATCCTGCCTAAAGAGTCTGATCATTGCATCCCTGCCTATATGGGTGTCTCCATGATATATCCTAGCCAATTGTGAAAGCATACAGTCTGGCATTACTGGCCTGCCATCTAGGTAAACCCACACATCATCTTCTGACCTCTTTTGGCACCCAACTTTTTCCCACTCTTCTCTTTCTTTCACTTCTACCTCATCTTGTAGTTGTCTTACTTCTTCCCATGTTTCCAATCCTGAGAGTAGCATAAATTGGCAGCTAATTCCACTTGTTTCGATTTTCTTATTTCCCGCCAATTTATTTCTGGCACAGTATTGGGCAACCTGGTCAGCATAACTATTACCGGCTGTCACATAGTCATCTCCTGACTGATGTGCGGCACACCTGACCACTGCCACTTCTTTCGGCAATTGTATTGCTTCAAGCAGTTCTTTTACAAATTTTCCATTTTTAATTGGGGATCCTGAAGAAGTCAAGAAATCCCTCTGCATCCAAAGCTGGCCAAAATCATGCACAACCCGTAACCATACTGGCTATCAGTAAAAATGGTTTCTTTCCAATTTTTCCCAATTTTGCAAGCTTTAATCAAAGCTATCTATTCGGCTACTTGTGCAGATTTGACTCCTGGTAAATAGGATGCTTTAACTATTCCAGCCAATGTACACACAGCGCAAGCAGCACTTAGCTCCCTCCTCATGGCGCATACACGAGCCATCTACAAATAGCTCATGTTCAGCATTCTTCAAAGGCTCTTCCTGTATGTCTGGACGGGGTTTGGTGCACAGTTCAGTCCCATCCAAACAGTCGTGCTCAACTTCATCTCTCACCTCTTCTCCATATACATCTGGTAATAAGGTGGCAGGATTAAGTACAGTACACCTGACTATTGTCACATTTTGAGCACTCAATATGATTCTTTCATGCTTAGTCATCCGACTAGGAGTAAGATACTGAGTTCGACTTCTTGTTAAAAGAATCTCAACTGAATGTGGAACATGCACATTTACAGGATGTCCCATCACAATTGATTCACTTTGTTGAAGACTCATACAGGTTGCAGCTACTGCTTTTAAACAACTAGGTAAAGATGAGGCTACAGGGTCCAAAGTAGCAGAGAAGTATGCCACTGGACGTCGCATCAGACCATGTCTCTGTGTCAAAACTGAGAGCGCACAATTATTTCTTTCACAACAAAACAGTGCGAATTCTTTAGAGTAATCTGGTATACCTAAGGCAGGGGCTTCACACAAACACTTCCGCAATTTCACAAATGTTTCCATACTTTCATCATCCCATTCTATAGGATCCTTTGCTCGTTTCTTGGTCATTTGTATTCAGGGTGTGGCTAGTAGAGAAAACCCTACAATCCACTGCCTACAGTATCCCACAACCACAAGGAACATTCTTATGTCTCTCTGGGTTTGCGGCAATTTCATTTGCCTTATTATTTCTATTCTTTCAGGGGTTACTTTCCTTACTCCGCGTTCTATTTGGTGTCCTAGATATTTGACTCCGGGTTTGCAAAACTGAAATTTTTCAGGGTACACTTTATGTCCACCATCAGCCAAATAATTTAACAAGGCAATTGAATCAGTAACACAGTCATCTCTTGTCTTAGACGCGACTAACAAGTTGTCAATATACTGTACCAGTACCAATCTCCTGGGTAGCACTAAGGTTTCTAAGCACTTTTTCAATATTTGATTAAAAATCGAAGGACTTTCAGTATACCCTTGAGGAACGTGATTCCTACTAAAATACGGTTCTCAAACTTGAATGAAAAGAGATACTGGCTGTCTGGGTGTAATGGAATGGAGAAAAAGGCATGGCAAAGCTCAATTACAGGAAACCGTCCTGCCTTCCATGGTATCTGGTACAGAATTACTGCTGGGTTGGGCACTACAGGGCAACAAGGTACAACAATCTATTAATCTTTCTTAAATCTTGAACTATTCTATATTTCCCGCTGGGTTTCTTAATGCCAATTATAGGTGAATTACAGAGACTGCTCATTATTTCTTTTAGAATGCCTTGTTCAATCATTCGATCAATTTCTGCAGCAACAACAGCTTTAACTTCGGGGCTCATTTTGTATTGTCGAGTGTTCGGATTAACTGCACCTTCCTTCACAGTTATATTCACTGGGTCTACATTTGCCATTAACCCTACTTCCTTTCCTGTAAAATTCCACACATCAGGATTTACTGTCGTTTTGACCTCATCTGATTAATTGTCTTTTGTCATCGAGAAATACTTCTCGTCTACCTCTGTGCTTTGTTTAGGTAACATGATTTTGTAAACTCCGTCTTCATCTGGGGTTTGAATTGCAACACCGTCCGGCGTGCAAAATATTATGCAGTTCATTTTGCACAGTAGATCTCTTCCTAATAAATGTATGGGACTGGAGTCACACACCACAAATGTGTGCATTTCCCTGAAATTGCCAATGCGTACCTCCATTGTTTCTGTAATAGGGGTTCTAATCTGTTTATTTGAAATGCCCACTGCTCGGATCGCTTCACCCGAGAGGGGTTGGTTTGGGATGTCTGCTGTTCTAACAGTAGAATGGGTAGGACCAGTGTCCAACGAAAAGGTAATATCTTTTCCTTCTACTTTACCTACCATCAATATATGGACCTGACTGATCTACCGCTAAGGATGCGCCAAGTACGCACTCCTCTTCCTCCCCCCTCAAGCACCGTCATTGGTCGCTGTCATCAAAATAAGTGTCCTGTAAAAGAAATTGTGATGTTACAGAATTTTTCTTACCACTTCCTCCTTGAACTCCAGTGTCCACACTGTACTTGGCCTGGTTCACAAAATTTGGCAAAGGGGCAGGTGGCAACTGACTCTGTAGATTTACAACCTGCTGCGGTTGACTCATTATCACCTCATTCTGCATCTGTGGATTTAAATTTTGATTTGGGCCATTATTATTCTGAATATTTTTATACTCGTTTTTCCAATGCCCCAATTTTCCGCACCCATGACAGGGAAACTTTTTCTTTGCCTCCTCTCTACTCATTCGTCCCTTTTGTTTTCCCCCATTATTTTCACTTTAGCCTTGCCCCTTCCCTTGATTTCCTGTCTGACTGTTTAATTGGAGTTCCTGATGTTCTGCTAATTTTACTTGGGCCCACATCACCTTTTCTTCTAACTTCTTTCGTCTATTGTCAATTTCATCTCCGCAATACTTTGCGTTTTTAAGAATGTCATCTATTGGTCTCACTTGCCAACACAACATGTGTTGACGAATCATGGCTCCAATTTCTGGTTTTAATCCTGTCGCAAACCGATACACAAAATGTCCCATATCTTTATCTCCAATGTTCTTAAATCCACTATACTGTTTAAATACCCGCAGTAGGCGTTCATAATAAGTATGTACAGACTCATTTATATCCACTCTATCTTTACCCAATCTGTTTCTTTTGGAGGAATTTTCCCTCTCAAGAAAGTGATCACCTGGTGATATTTCTTCATTACCTCTTCTGAAGGGGCTCCTGTTTTCTCATCTCTCGGGTATTCATCACTAGGCCAATCAACAGTAATTTTACATTCTGTCCATAAATCAGCAGGTACCACTATGTCAAATAGGCCATCCAAATCTTTTAACAATACTTTAGAAACCTTCATAAATCTTTGAACTTGCCGATACCATTCAACTAGCTTTTCTCTTAACTTCGGGAAGTCATTTGTAAACAACAAAATATCCTGCCTGGTCCATGGAACATGTACATATCCTCCTCCTGGTACCTCTCTCATTGGACGTAATCTTTCTACCTTTCCTGTTTCTTTCAACAAAAATTCAGAAGTTGTTTGATTGGCATGTGCTTCTTCCTTTTTTTTCATCCATCTAGCTTTCCATTTGTCTAGATCTCCCCATTTTTGTAAAATGGTCATTAATTCTTTAACCTGTAATTTTCTTCTGGACACATTCATATTTCCAAGTCCTTATCACTGAATTCTGCTCTGTATGGTTTCTGTAATACCTTGGATTTCCCTATTTCAACTCCCATTTCAGAGGCTAGGTCTGTCAATTTCTCATGGAATATCTTTGTATTTCTAGTGATACTTCTACAAATGAACAGTAATTCTTCTTCAGTGTAGGTACTTAATCTATCTAACCCTACATTTCCAGCCATCATTTCTTCTAATTCTACTCTTAATTTATAAATATCTAAAATTTGGTCTATTCCCTGTGCCCACCTTTCAATTTCTTCTGGTGATACCATTGCGGCACTCTTGACTCCTGTTGAAATCTCTATTTGTACTTCCTTTGAACAACTCGATGTAACTCTTCTCGGGGTTTCATTTATCTGTCCTCTTATCCGTAAATATATTAATGATATCACATTCACTGCCTTGATCATCAATTATTATATTCTCTTTTCTGGGTTCACTTGTAGGTGTGGACATGACTGGTGGTTTGTGACAGATTGCTTTATCTCCATATAATGGAACCACCGGACCTATAGTCACTGGTATAGTCAGTGCTTCAGGGTGGGTACTCAATTGGGGTATTTTCTGTAATAATTCTTCTCTATTCCTATTTATTGCCTCTCTTTCCTTTTCCTGAAGTACCCTTCCATTCGTTGGGTCATGTATAACTTGTGGAACCAATGGTGTTCCTAAAACCGGGGCACTAGGAGTAGTTCTAGTGATTCCTTCTTGGTAAGGCGGAGGGTTTTTCAATAAAATGTCCTCCATAAAATCATCTTCTGATTCTCCACTACCTGTCATCGTTAAATGTTTGGTCTTCTCTGTGCACTTGCCGCCTGACTGTTCCTCAGCCATTAGTACAGGATATAATCCTTCAGTCACCATTGCTTGTCTCCATTGTTTTATCTGATATCTCGTGATTTGTGCAGTAGTCTAGGATAAAATCCTCTAAAGCCTCTGCTACTTCTGGATCTATTGCGCTCAAATGCTTCAGTCTCCCATTCTTCTAAAGCCTCATATTGTGTTAATCTTGGTTGGGGCTCTAATTAATTCATTCTTAATCTCAGATTATGTGGAATTCTCCCATTAAACGTACCATGTTCTGGGAAAGCTAGCAATCCATCACTTTTTGTATATTCTATCCAATTTTCCAATCATACACAAGTATGATAGCCTCTTTCCATCATCATGTATGATGCGGGTGTTTTTGGGGGAGGGATAAGAATTCCCTCTCTAGTCTTAATGGGTTTATCCTTTTTAAAATAATTTTAAATTTTCTTTTTTCTCCGTACATTTTGGGTGTCAATCCTTTTATATATTGTTCTCTGGCAAATCCTAAATGCCTTCTGTCTGGGCGATTCCCTATTAATGTTGGATCGTATCTCCACATACAAAGCCCACTGTCAATTATTATTGTAGCGTCTATTTTACTAACCAATCAAATGTTCGCTTTTACTCTAATAATTGACCAATACCAGCGCGGCTTCTATTCTTTTGACCAATCAAATTATTTTTCACGCTATGCATTTAGCCAACACTAGCGCGGCTTTTCTGTGATGTCAGTATCACTCCTTACTACTGATCCCTCCTTTACAATTTTGCGTCAGTCACACGCCCGCTGTTCCAACCAATCCCAGCGCGGCCCTCTGTGACGTCAGTGCTGCACCCGCAACTGACCCCTCCTTTACAAGGTAACACAAATAATTTTCCTTACAATTTACATACAAAATTCATGAAATGACAACATAGAAACATTCGCTACTCTGTTTGCTCCTGCTAAAATCAGAAAGTCGATTACATTTACTGCGAGTAAAACTTTTCCATTTACTCTTCACAAACTACGAGTAAATCTCTTCTGCTTACACTTCACTCAAGCGCCGACGAACCTGCTACTCCTTGGGTACTACCATTTCTAGGTAATATAAGACCAAAGTTTCACCAACGAACTCTTTGCTATCAATCATTCTCACTTTTATACAAATTATTCCCTAATCAGCACTGCCAGCCGTGCATACCCTTACAGCGCTATCTTTAACAAATGAGTAACCTCACTGCAGTGTGATTTCCATTCACCACCCGCTATTCAATATTCCCGGGAATTTCCAGACAACATACAACAAAATACAAACGGGTTTGTTAATACATAATCAATAATTCGAAATTCAATATTTTCACCTAACTAGTTAATGAAATAACCATAGCTCTGCTACCAGAAAAACTGATCCAGCGGGTTACCAGCTAGAGATACTCACAAACCACATACTCGCCTGGGCCCATTAAACACGCATACACATGAGCTAGTAAAGTACCGCTGGGGTCAATTTGTTCTTCTAATACCTGTAATATGATTTTACCTTATCATTTCTTACCAAACCTTTCTGACCGAATGTACTTTCTTCAGGTCAATGGAACTTTTAGTTAACTATTGTAGGTAAAAATTGACATAGAATAAAATCTTTTAAATAACCACAGACTCGGGAGAGTTTTAAATGTTTATCTAGTTAAATTCATGTGAGCCAAGAACCCAAATACAATTCGTACACTGTCTTCTCCAAGGAAGGGAATCAAATTTTAAGTCAGAAAAAATCGTTAAACAATGTTATTACGATGACAGTACCTGAATAGGGAGAAATAGAGAGAGCAATACAATGACATTCTAAACAGAATTATAGTTACCTAGGATGGTGTGGAAACCAACCCCTTGGCCAAGGAACTGGAAAGGGTCCCCTCGGGCAGATCAGGTGACAAAGGTTCAGGACAGGATTCAGGGACAGGATAGATGACCTCTTCTAGATACGACGCCTGCGTCGCACCCCTCTGTGACACTATCTTCCTCCTCGATTCTTCCGCGATCTTCTTCTATTATGTTCCTCCTCGATTCTTATGCGATCTTCTAATTAATTGGCTCAAATTCTAAGTCTGGAAATCGATTCTTCTTCAGCATTTATTTAGTTCTCGGACAGCATCCTGGTCTCTCTGCATCTCGGCAGGACAAGCTTAACTAACTAAACTACCTCAATTATACTTTTCTAATGGCATGTACCACCCCTAAATGTTTCAAATTTATGAAACACCTAATTCTGATTGGGCAGGAAAGGGGAGATGATCATCACACCATGCTAAGGTTTAATAATTTTCTTTAGTCTATTGTTCAGCGTTCCCGCTCCTTAAATTTATTTCCCCAAGCTTTATTTCCCACCCGCATTTCAAAATTTTATCAATAAAAAGTATACATTTAATAATTTTCTCATTCATCATTCAGGATGTCAACTGCTTTCCCTGGACATGTTGCGATCATGGCCTTGGCTGAGGTTCAAGAACATCATCATGGTTCTTGGCGGGTTACGAGTGTGCAGACTTTGGGTATCACGTGGTATATAGACTTTAGTACTGTTCTGAGGCCCAAATACGAAGAGTCAAAGAAACATATTAGAAATCAAAATAAAATGATTTCCCTGTATACCACCTATCTCTACTCTAATCCCATTTACTTATACAAATCTTTTGCATTAGCATTTTAATAAAGTTGCATGGTTTAGTTTCAGCAAAAGCATGCGCTTTAACATGTGAGTTTCAAGCGGCCATCTTAAAAGCGATTGCGCAGCTGCAAAGATTTCCCTCCAAGCAAAGACTCGTCATTACTACGTAAATGTAGTTGACGCATGAGCAGTACAGAATTCTGCGTTAGCAGCAATTTTAAGTCACACTCGGGTTACTTGTTAGTACGACACATATGCAAGCTTCCCCTAAGCTTAATCGTATGAACTGTAATGCATGTTAGTATTTACAAACATAATTATCACAGTATTACAAGTTATTTGAGAGGATTGCATCCAAATAAGTCTCTTTTATACGTGTCCTTGCTCCTTCACCTGCTTACTGAAAACCATAAACTGTTGGCCTGTCTCTCACAATTCTTCATCTATCTCACTGCTAAGTGCTGAGTTCCATAACACGATAACCTCACCTCGGTGGTCATCATGCACGAAATGGAAACAGTTCCCACATAGGATCAAAACAAAGACACCATGCTTCCACCAACACACCCTATACTTGGTAGCATGCTACCCATTTATGCACGTGCTTCAGTGCCCACATAGAGGTAGTAAGAGCTTTATAAATGTTGCAATCTAATACATTGTATTGTTTGCACTTAGCTAAATGAACTATAGCTTTACCATAACATAATGGTATTTGCCATAGGCTTGCAGACAGATGCCAAGTCACTTGAGCAAATACTCAGAAAACTCCCAAAGTGTGGCTTAACTGTGCATACAGCAAAGAGAGTGGTTTTCAAGGTGGACATTTTGTGTCTAGAACATTAATGACCGCAAAAGGCAGTCAAACAAAAAATAAACTTGTATAACCAGTTTGGGAATCACGATATCATGGAAACAAAGAAACTTTATTATACTCTTGAGTTTATGGGAATTCTCTTCATATTTTACTGATGTTTATTCTGCAAAGATGTCTACTTCATGGCGTCAGATGTTTGAAGAATTTACTAACATAACTGGCTGTAAAGTACATGTGTGATGCACCGATTTGGATACAATATAAAAAAAATTGAAATGTATATTGTCCGTTAATGCAGGCTTATATTGATTGGAAGACAGATCAGCACTTTACCCCGGTATGTGGTTGTGGTATTGAGACTGACTGTTGGACCTGGCCCTTTTTGCAGGGTTTTTCCCAAACTATTTGCCTTCCTCCTATATTTTTTCTACCCTTTTTTTGTTGGCATTAGTACTCTGGGCACTTTACCACTGCTGATCAGTGCTAAAGTGGAGGTGCTCTCTCCTGTAAAATTGGTATGATTGATCTACATTTGTTTGGCTTATCTAATTTACCTGAAAGTACCTTGTACAGTGGTATCCTATATACCCCGGGTCTGTAAATTAAATGCTACTAGTGGGCCTGCTGCGCTGCTTGTGCCACCCACAGAAGTAGCCTTTCAAACCTGTCTCAGGCCTCCAACTGCAGGTCCTGCATGCACAGATTACTGCCACAGGGGAAACATCCTTTACCACGCAACCATTACAACGCGGTATGGTTACATCGTGGTTTTAACAACGCAAGTCGTTACACCGACTTGCACTGGAGGGCGCTGTAGGATAAGGAATAGTGTGAATTACTTTCCAACACCTTCCCTACTGTACGTAGACTGGAGTTGGAATAGTAATTCACACTATTCCTATGTCCAGCGCCCTCCAACGCAAGTCGATGTAACGACTTGCGTTGTTAAAACCGCGATGTAACATACCGCGTTGTAATGGTATGCGTTGTTACATCATACATCCCTGCCACAGTGACTTGGCATATAAAGTTACATGTCAAGTCTGAAACGCCCCTAAGGTAGGCCCTAGGTAGCCCTATGGTAGGGTGATTTGTGGATAAAAGGTAGGACATGTGCCTTTGTTGTGTGGCGTGTCCTGGTAGTGACAAACAGCCTATTTGGTTTCTCACTGCTGTGAGGCTGCTCCTCTCATAGGTTTGCATTGGGAATTCCCTGATATGTGTTTCAGTGGCAACCTCTGATCTGGAAGGAGTAGTGTTGCCATGTTTGGAATAGTGGTGATAAATCCTGCTTATTTGTGAAAGCGGATTTTTTATTACTATTTTAGAAATGTTACATTTAGAAAGTGGTAATTTCTGTGTGCTTATCTCTGCTTTGCAGCCTGACTCCAGTCAATGTCCAGTACAGACTGACAGGGGCCTGTTTTGTGCATTCAATCTAGACAGTCACAATGAGAGCTGGGGAGTGCCCTGTATATCCTGATAGGTCTTCATGAGCTAGAGTGGTGGGAGAAGTTGTCACCTGCACCTGAAGAGGGCTGTGCCTGCCTTTCACAATGCTGTCTCCACCCCCTGTAGTGTGTCTGGAGCCTGAGCTGGGGATTGAATGGGGATGTTGTGTACTTCTAAAGTTTCTATTGAAGTTACCTCCACATCAAAAACATTTGGGGGCATATTTACAAGCCCCTATTGCCACATGAATGTCACTTTTAAAGACGTTCCTGTGGTGATAGGGGCTTTGCCTTATTTACAAGGCGTCGTTAAGCCACTTAACGTCGCCTTGTAAATAGGGCACCCTTTCATGCTATACTTAGCGTGAAAGGAGTAAGCAATGGATGATGGGCTGGGCGCTCCACCGCAACACCCGCTGATTTTGACACTAGGGTGGCCTAAATATGGAGCAGCTCCAGAATTAAGACCAGGGAAAACCTGGTCTTAACTTGGCAAAACGAGGAGAAATGTTTAATTTCTCTTCATTCTTTACTGTTTCTATGTGTGCTGCATTTTGAAGCACACATAGAAACAGCACAACACCATGAATGATTGTTTATGTGCAGGAAGGTACACCTTAAATCATCAAAATATGTTGAAGCTACTAAGTTCCTTTGCGGGGCTGAAAGGCCTTAACTCGCAATCACTGCTAACCATTCAAAATTTCCTCTGCCATAAAACAAATGCGGATTTTTAGTCCACCAGAACAACGTGGGCTTCACAAGACATGGCACAAAGAATATTGGCCTTAAGAGAGATCCTAGAGGACTGGGGAATCAAGGTCATGCAACCAGAAAAAACAAAATATCCACATATTCTCAGATCCTCAGAGTCCCACAAATTAACATCAACAATTTGGAAAAATCACAAATTATGGCAAGGGAAACAGATCCCAATGTGTGATTAGTTACATGGCCAGTGAATTCACAACCATTCATCGATCACAGCCTGCTAAACAGTACACTAATGAGAAGAAAATAGGGGAATCGTGGTACAAATAATTTGCATTATATCTTGGAATATCGCAGGTTATGAGTGGCAATTGAAAAAGGCAGAGGTAAAATTATCTAAATACATCCAAGAACATTATGTAGTCTGTTTTCAAGAGACTTGACAACCTTCATCTTTAACAATCTCAAACTTCATTATGCGTGAAATTAAAGCAAAAAGAAATGCTTTTGGAAGATCGAGTGGAGGGCTGTCAATATCATTCAGTAATAACCTCTGTATGACAAGCATAAAAATAAAAACATCCTCAGACTATATATTGGGAGTCTTACTCACAAATCAATCCGCCGCTAAACTGTTGATTATAAATTTCTACTTTCCCCCTAATCTTGTAAAAAACAAACGTAGATACCGCAAAATGCTAGATCAGCTGGAGCAAATAATGGAAACATACCGCCAATTATTTGTAATTATTACAGGGGGACTTTAACCAAATGTTACTACCATCAGCGAACTAGCTCTCAACCATCGAGGAGCCAGATCTGAGTTATAATATTCCTTATCCAAAACTTCTACGACAGGAAAAACAAAAGGGTTTCAATGCCCAAACCAGACTCATGTATAACTTTTTGGCAGACTCTGGATATAGAGCACTAAATGGAAGGTTGGCAGAAGATCAGTCAGCTGCACCAACTTAGCGTGGACCTGTGGCCCCCACCATCATAGATTATACATTTGTTTATTTGTCATATTTTCATCTATGCAAAAGATATGCTATCATTCAAAGGCCCGAGAGTGATCATGATCCTCAAAGATTAGTAGTAAACAAGTATGATCGGTGGAAGGCCTGGGCAACAGCGAACAGTGACTGAATGATTGCTGTCAATGGCAAGAGGCTCACCTGGAAAAACGTGCTAAGAAACAAAGCGTCAAATCTGGGTGGAGCTTTAGCATCATCTAAAAAAGACCTTGCTCAACTGAAAATAGGTGAAGATTGGATGAATCTGTCAAGTCATATTAGAGTGTATACTATCAGCTGGTATGATAGAGTTTCAAAATCCATGACCAAACACCTTTATCTCATCTAATGTTCAGCTATCAACTGAGACAAAGAGAGTGTTTTGTAGGTTGGTGTGGCATACCCAAAAACTTCCTGTGTGAAAGGATTGCAACTTGAGACTTCAAAAACTAAAGAGGGAATTTAAAATCAGAAACACACAGATAAAATGGGACAGTGAAGATAATACCTATGCAAAACGGTTCCATGCCATTTCCTCTCAAAATGAACAAGCATTTTGGTCTTTGGTGGAATACGGCACAAACTCATATAAGCAGCCAAATGATCTGTATATCCCAAGTGATGAATGGGAAACTCATATAAAGTCCCTGTTCAAATCAGTAATCACTTACTCTTTCAAACCATTAAAATAACTTGGAACCTCTCCGGATATCACAAAACAGGAAATATCAAAGTTAATAAAAAGTTCTCGCTCGTTCAAAACACCTGAACCAAATGGTATACCTATAGATCTGGCCAAGTTAGATGTAACTTTTTGGAGCCATTATTAGAACATCTTTTCTCGCATGTAACTGAGTTTGAGAAAGTTCCATGTTCTTGGAAAGGGATGATTGCTCATCCGATATATAAATGAGGTCAAAAGCAAGATACAACCAGCTAAAGATTAATAGCACTCCCAGACTTTGAAGGGAAACTGCTTGCTAAAAACCTTCAATATAAATTAAGGCTTTGGGCAGAAGAAAAATTCTTAATCCCATCAACACAAAAAGGTTTCCTCTCAGGCTGTTCAACAGTTGATGATATTACTACATTGGCTCTACTTGGGAAAAAAAGCTCACGTACAGAAAACAACGTTATACGCCTGCTTCATGGATTATTCCCCGGCTTTTGACAAAGTGAAACGGCAAAGGTTGTGGGATAAGCTTATAATGTGGGAAATAGATCTTAGCCTTCTGCAATTTAATATTGAATTGCACACCGAAACATGGCTACAGATAAACCTATCCACTGACAATAACCTGTCTTCTAAATTTTGCGCGGAGAACAGCCTTAGACAAGGATGTATCCTCGCTCCTCTATTATTATTCTTGTACATCGCTGACCTAATCGAGTCGTTAAAGTCAGATCAGGGTATTTCTCCAAAACTAGGAGGTATAAAAATAACACATTTGACCTACGCAGATAATCTGGTACCCCTGTCACAGACTCAGAAAGGACTACAGTATCAACTAAACCAATTGCATAGCTACAACTCAGAGAAATGACTAATCGCCAATCTGTCCAAAATTAAAATTATGACCTTTGGGCAACAAACTAAAGCCATGGGGTGGGTTCAAGGATAAACTTTAATTGAAGTAGTAAAACAATATGACTACCTTGGAGTGACTTTCGACAGTAAGTTAGCATGGTCAAACCACCTGGCCACCAGGAAGTCGAAATCAACAACGATTACCAGATCGGTACTAAGATTCGCAAACATGTTTGGAGGAAAAGCGATTAGTCCATCACATAAAGCATTAAACATGAAATTGGTTCCATATTACTGTACGCATTTCCCTCAATGAACCACAAGGTCATTTCCATTCTTGATAAAATCTTTATGCAACATGTTCGTAATTTATTACATCTACGCACAGCAACTCCTCACTTTTTTATACGACTGGAATTAGACAGAAACAAATGTATAAGATAACAAGCACCAATAGAGTAAATAAATGGTAGATTTCTACCATGGTGCTATAACAGTGAATATATACAAGCATATAGATATATGACGGTAATCAAGCGTACTCCTAGGATGCAAACCCTACCTAAATGTACCTAGCATGTATGTGGGTGTAAAGCCAAGAATCCCCTGGGAAAAAACCACACCCCATTACATGATGGGAGAGAAGGAAGGACCCTGTCTTGGTCTCGAGTTAAACACCCCGGAAGGGATGTCAGACCACTGCGTGTTGTAGGTTCTGCAGGCCGGGACCTCAGCGTCTAGTGTCAGCGTTGAAGCTTCTCCTCTGCCTATCTAGTATTGGTATGGTTCTTGCATACCATAAATATAGCTTCAGGGCTCCTTACAAAATTGATGTGTTGTGAGTATGATTATGCAAATGAGCCTAGAACAATACCTGTGATTATGCAAAGCAGTGCTTTCACCCTAGAATGAAGATGACCATGACTTTTACACAGAGTATTTTCATGCTGTTATGTGCGTCATGTGCAGGGACTTTTCTAACAATCCTCATACATAATAAATTAGGCAAGCTTCCAAGAAACTGATCGACATTTATTCAGCACATAAGTGGTCAAAAGCTCAGAGTTAGAACCATTATGCTGTTCAAGGTAGGACAAATGTAGATAAAATGTTGTGTAGTTACCTAGGCCTAGATTGGGGTACATCGGGGTACATAACACCCACTCCTCTTCCAAATATATATAAGGGTAACTAATGCTAAAATATGCCTGTTTAAAAAGTATAAAAACATTGTCATAAAATCTAGTATAAAATGATGCTAGAAATTTTTTTAAAAAAGCTCTATAAGTCTAAAAATAGTCAATATATGATCAGACCGACCAAGCACGCCAAAAGCCATGGTGCTCAGTCACAGCAGAAAAGTTTAACAAAGCACTGTTTTCGAATCCCAATTTGGCTTGTTTTGGAAAAAAGGCTGAATTGTTCCCATTAAATGGAGAGCAAAATGTTTATGAGTCCTGTGTGGGAGACGCAACATTATTGTTGCTTGCATCCGCAAATGACGGTCCCTGTAATACCTCTTGTATCAGGTCTATAGAGCAAAGGTTATCATCTTCAGTTTCCACAGCAGCCACCAAGGGAACACTTGATACCTGTGAACCTTTTGCAGAGTCGTTGTCCCATCCAACAGGAGCTGAAGCATCCCATGGGGTCTCTAAGAATGCTGTCATCAACATGGGAATATGCTGAGGACACTGTAACACATGGACCTGTAAGGGATCCAGTAATAAATCCATGTCCATTGGCGCAACTGATGGAAGAGTCAGACAAATGTTCAACACGCATTTGTATCCGCAGAATAGGTAGCAGAGCACAGGCAAGATACAGTCAACCCAGACTGGTCTGAATAATAGGAACCAATGCTCGCTCAGTTCCCAAAGCCGAGGTGTGCCCAGATGGAGCACATGCATACACAGCAATGTAGCACTAGGGGTGCCTTTTCCATCTCTGGAGGAACTGGTACAGCCATTGCGTAGCAGGAAAACCAGGGTACCCACTACAAGTAGTAGGACCAGTGGAAGCCTTCCAAAAACGCTTCCCAATACGGAGTGTATAAATTCTGGAATCACTCAGCAGATTGTCTGAAAGGTGCTTAATAGTCCAGAACCTATGCTCTTAAATAGGTGCACCATCTCCCTCATAACAGAAATGTTAAAGATACGATGAACCATTTCCCTGAAATAGAGCTGGAAGTTTGTACGGACTAATGCCTGTATCTAAGTTGAAGACCTTGCAACCTGGATATCAAAAATCACTCTGGCTGAGGTTAAGGCCACATCCTTCTGAAAAAGCACAGCTTTCAGTCTGCTCAGAGAATCAAACCGTATAAAGGAGACATTTACTGAAGGCCATAGCGTCACCTCCCTAACTGTGTGGGTCAGTGGAAACAATACTTGCATTCAACAAGTAACCCTGGAACTTGCTGTGACTAGATATGCGATGTCTGGTACCATCCCACAACAACCTTGATCATTCAGCGTCAAATAGCTTCCATTCAAAAGCAGTTGGAACACCGGATGAATCACGGCAGCTGGGGAACCCTTCAAGTGACAGGATAAATTAGCAACTGAGGCATTACAAGCTCTGTGAAACAAAATATCCTTGCAAACTAGAGACCCACTTAAAGCAGTTTTACAGTCTGAACCCCTGAGAAAATCTTCAGTGTCCCCATTCCTGCATCTAAATCTGTATGGTAATTCCCAGTACTCATGTATGTATCATTCTCCCATCAATTCAAACCTTGCCTACCTGGTGATACTGTAGACATTATTGAAATTGGAACGTTGTGACTGGCAGTGTAATATAGCCATGGATTAACCATTCTGTGGAAGGTGACTCAGCCATGGTGAAAGGTAATTGGTACAATTTTTCAATGTGCAGCATTGTATATTTTACATCTGTCTGTCTTTTAGATTGTATGCATAAAGTCGTGCTGTTGATGTAGCGTCCAGTCGTGGCTTGCATGACTCGCGGGTGGGGGGGATTGTGTGGGGTGAGCTCAGGTGGGATTAATTTAAAAATACAAATAAAAAACTTACCTCACTGGGTCCCGCGCCGCCTCCACTGCTGGCCGGGTCCCAGGTTTTCCTGCTGCTTCAGGAGAACAGGAAGCAGGCATCCTCCCTCCCCTCCTCTAAACAATCACAACTCTGCAATGACAGCATTTTGATTGGTGCGGACGGCGCCCAGCCGGGCGTCTTTACGGAGGCCATTTTCTCTATCTAGGCTCATGCAGTCTACATACAGAAAATGTATAGTGTGCATGACTGGTTAGGGCCCAAACTGTCAGGGCCCACAATAGTGGGCAAGCCACTCCTCCCCAGCCCGCCCACCTGTCCGCTCCCAACCAGGCATACCATGCTGCTTTCTCACAGAGCGAGAAGCAGAAATATAAAATGGTATTCAAAATGCCATTTTATGTTTCTGCTTCTCGCATTACAAGAAAGCAGTGGGGCGATGCACCCTCGCCCTAATGGAAGAGTCGACCCTGGTTGCGTCAGGGCACGTGACCAGAACACAATGATTGTAGTGTCCAGCCCAGTAATAGAATGGATCGCACTTGCAATTGTCTATGTTGAAAAATAGACAAATCCTGTTCCATTATATCTATTGCAGAAGACACAATGTTGCCCAGTGAATAAATTCTAGATCATAGTGTGGTCATACCATTGTCGACCACTGCCAAAGCATTTTCGAGGTTAATCTTACCAATCTCACGTAGTCTCTCAGCAGCCTTCTGTTGATATATTATCCATACCTCACTGTAAATAGCTTACAAGAAGTGCTTTTTGCATGGATTCTATGGACCTAACAAAAAATTCCTATGATCCATGTCATCTGAGAATAAGGAAAAGAGTTGATTCACCTAGGACAGTGTTGAGGTTTTTTAGCCACTCTAGGTATAACTTTTCAACACTGTAAGATGTCACCCCTGAGTGTTCTGCTACTACATAACACTGGTCAGGCCTATGGATACTAAAACCTTCGGTGGTACCCCTAAATCCTGACTGACACATATTTGTGCCGATAGGCCAAACCAACCATCCATTCCAATTGGGGTCTGATGAATTGTAAGAACCATCATGTAGTATGGCACCTAATGTACCCTCACTTTAATGTACTCTCACATTTTTGTGTATAATTTTGCCATCCCTCAAAGTGTGTGGGCGAGGGAATCCGAGGTGTGCTCAAGTCCTTGATCTTGGCTGATCCAAGACAAGAAGTCTGTTGCACTGTGTTGTTCAGGAAAATCATCTGATGTGGTATGAGGCATGCTCTAAATAAGGTCTCAGTTCCCTGAACTTGCCATTCTTTAGTCCCCCAGGCAAAGTTTGTGTCTGTAGTGTCCATCCAAAAGTCAAAACCCTATTAAGACAGTTGGGAAATAAAGGAAGCAGAGTATATCTGTTTTGTGTTAGTGAGCATATTTTTCTTTGCAGGTGTTGGCGCAAGCTTATAATAATAAGATGTCGGGTCTGAAGTGTTAAACTTTTGTGCATATGTGTTTGAACTTCCTTTCGGTGGTGTTGGGCAATGTTCCCATTGATGGTAAGAGTAAATATTTTGTGGGATACCTGCTTTGTGCAAGAAATGATGACCATAGTGTTGGAAACAAAACATGGTGTCATCATACAATTCCTCATTTGAAAATGCAGCAGATTGTTCAAAATCAGACAGCGTAGGATTTACAGTTTCAAAGTCCCACTCATCAGAGAAAGTACTGGAGGTGATAATATCACTTATATACAATTTATATAAGTGTGGTATTTTTAAAAGTTCAGTGGTACCATATACATCATAAGAAACTAAGTCCCATACTATTCCTTTGGGAACTGGAACTGCTGTAATGTTCACTAAGGACAGGTCTCTCTGTTCACGGTGTGATGATGCATGCAGTTTCAGGACCAAGTTCACATTTTGTACTGCAGAGTGTTTTAGGAGATAATGTCCATTCAGGAGCAATAAAAAGACAGTCACTATACCAATCCAAAGGACAAGGAACAGTAGACCAATTGAAATCCAGAGTTGTATCCAGGGTAAAATGAAGTAAGTCTTTTTCAGCCAAAGGTAGAAATCACAAATTCATTGCTTTTGGGGAACAGGTGGTGGTGGTAACTCAGGTTCACTTGGATCCAAAGAGAAAGTATCAAAACGAATGAAGTAGCCAGTTGCAGTTCGATCTATCTTTGGTAGCTCAGCAAGTTTTGTGGAACTGGCAGATGTCTCCGTTTGAGACATATTCACATAGATGTTGGTGTTAGGTCGAATTGAAATCTGTGCTTCATTTGTAGATTGAAGTTGTTCAATTTCAACAGGCACAAGTTGCATTCCATTGCTAGTAACTCCCTCACTTTGTGGAGTAGAATCTTCAAACTTAATTAATCTTTCCATCTGAACCTCCTGTATGGTAGCAAGAGGAGATCTGGTGCTACCCAGAAGCCCACGCAGCCTACTATTGAGTATCAATCACATAGTGTGGTTTGATCAGATCAATTGAGACAAATCTCTTTTCTTTCTTGCTGACAAGGGGCAGAAAAAGTACTGTTCTTGTTTCTTTGACAGCCAGGTCAGGTACAGGTGCTCTATAAGATGGCCCAAATTGTTTTTTGTCCACAATCTTTTCTCTGACCATGTCCCCAATCTTCGGGACTCAGGCAGGTCTTGCCGGAACAACTTTAACTTCTCCAGTGGCGGTGCATTTTACTTGGACGTTGCTCTGTAATGCCCGGAATTTATTGAGTTCCTGTAAAACGGCCAAACAATCAAATGGACTTTCCTCCACCACTGTGCTGCCAAAGTCTATGTCAGGTACCAACGTTCTAATCCTGAACAGGACTTTGCATGGAGTACGGCCCCCCAGGGAACCTCTTGGCATGTTGCTAAGTGCCCTCTGGACCCTATATAGGTGATTGACCCAACTGCCACCCAAGCCTAATACCCAAGTTGGTCCCGGTTTTTCCTCCCCAAAATCGAATTTCCCTAGGGATGATATGGAGAGGAATACCGCAATGTAACACACAAACTTCCCATGACTTCATTGTAAGTTCGTGAGCTACACGCAAGGCCACTGTCGGAATGTAATGTGCCTCCCCACTCCGGGAATTTGAGCACACGGAATGATTTGTGCATCTAACTTGTAGGAGTACTTGAGTGGAAAACCTTTTGGCAAGGCTGAGCTGTTGTGCTTAGCGTTCACAGCTATCATTATCTGTCCGTCTATTCTCGTACTAGAACGAGTGTTTGCAGCAACGGCAGCAGTTCGAACTGTCACCTTGGCAGCTTCATCATCCAGTGAATTCCCTTCAACGTGCATGCCAACGCACTGATGACTCAATGTGTGAATTACATGACCCCGTGGCAAGCCTTTTTCGGCTCTGCCACTTGTTTCCACAGCATCTTGTGCCTTATTGTGCAACCTTTGGAATCTCTAAACCCGTTCTGGTACCGATAGTGAAGACGTTCATTGTATGACTGGATACAGTAAAACCAATCACACACAATGAGGGTGGGGAATTCCCAATCCGTATTTTCTAGTGCCAGTATCAGGGCTTTAAGTTCTGCCAGCTTGCCGTGCAATCTCCTAGAGACTGCGTCTGTGTATTGCTAGGATGGAACTTGCCGTCCCGCATATGCCCCTTCACAAACACACATGCGGCGCTGTATTGCTGTTTACTTCCTATGGCAGGCTGGGCAGATCCATCAGTGTAAATGATGTGTTCATACTGATCTAGAGGCAATATTTAATTTGGGAGAGGATATTCTTGAGCATATTGCAGAAATGCTTGTGTTTTTAATGTTGAATCAAATTTGTAGTCTACATCTGTTGCAGTGAGAGAATTAGCTCATTGTATCCATTGTGGATGCACTGTTTTTGCATTTGAAATGCTTGCTTTAGTAATAGCCTCTAAGGTTGGTACTGGAGTCACGACAATTATGTGTTTCCCCTTAGCTAGTGCTCTTTCTCTCACTGTAGCAGTTTGTACTGCTGTCAGTATCTTTTTTGTGGATACTAAACGCATTTCAGCGTATGTGTACAAATGCAATTTGTATGCAATGGGTACTGTTTCGCCTTCATTGAAGGTAAGGTAAGTGTACCTAGATTAACCCGCGACTACACGGATCCCAAAATCTGTGCTATTTACACGTGCGTGTAAGTGTTTGGAAGCTATCATGTCAGCTTGCATGGAACTGAGAATTTCTGTGTGCTCGTGTGTCCAATGGTGTACTGAAACATCAGGCCTGATTAGGTCGTAGAAAGGTTTTACCTTTTCTGCGTAATCCAAAATGTATGTTCAGCCAAAATCTAGGAATCCTAAAATGGATTGTAAGCCTTTCAGAGTTTTTGGAGGTTGGACCAGAGACCATTTTTCAAAAAATTTAGTTGCAAGGCTTTTTCCTTCACTTGATAACTCATATCCCAAAAATAGGACATTGTGGTAGGAAATGTTCGATTTTTTAAAATTAAATTAGTAGCCCACAGTCGTGAACCCCAAAATTATGTTATTCACCCTGTACAAGTGAGCCAATAACTCATCGTCTGTCAGATAAATATCATCTACATAGTACAATTCCTCCTCATCACAATTTTGTAGTAACTCTGTTACTCTTGCTGAGAACAACCCGGGCTATTCTTATACTCTTGGGGCAGTCTACAGAATTGGCGTCGAGAGTTGAGCGCTGAAAATGTTGTCAAATGTCTTCTTTCAGATGCTATATTTTGGCAGAAGAATCCATTTGCGATATCTAATGTTGTTTTGTATTTCTTCCACACAATGTTATTCATTAATGCGGCACTTTGTACATTTTGTAATGCAAAATATTTCGTGCATGTGTTTAAATGCCTGTAGTCTAAAACTAGACGGTATGAATTGTCGGGTTTCATTACGGGAAACAAAGGATTATTCATAGAAGAGGTGCAATTCTCAGTCACACCTTGGTATTCAAGTTGGTCTAAGATCTCCCTGACTTGTCTCTTTGTGTCATGTTTTATTGGGTACTGCCTCTGTGGAACAGGAGTAGTTTTTAATGGGATTTAGTGATGAGGTGATTCAGCATCCCACCCTACATGAGTGCAGTAACTAGCGCTAACACCCACTCCTGCGAATATGAATGGTTTAGTGACTCTGGAATGTGGTCAGAGAAAGCCGTTAAAATTGCATCTTCCCCCTTTGGACACTCCAGGAAGAACTCAGGTGGCCAATCTTTTTCAGCCAATAGGATATCATATCCATATGTCAGGTTCTCCCAAAAGAGACCTTTCACTTTTTTGGGTATGTCCCCCTCCATCTGGAGGGTGAAATCATGTAATTGATGTGGGACACTTACCCTGTATCAGGTGTTTCCACCGTGATATGCTCATTCAACGCTGCTGTCACCAGCAATTCCATCAGGTTCTGGCAAGCTATTGTTACGTCTGCTGCGCTCAGAGCCCATATCACGTTCAGTAGTAGAGTCCTCAGTAGCCTGGGCATTTCTTATTTTAAGGCCATCTTTAACTTCTTTTTTTAAATTGTGGTTTACTTTTGGGTTTATCTTCTTGTTTGATAATGTAGTCTGAAGTGTGATGTATGTCTTTTTGCTTAACTCGCTCTTCTGATCTGTGTTCTGAGTGTCCTTCCCTCTCAGAGTGTTTTGATGAATCCTTAAAGGAACGAGAGGAACGTGCATCAGTATCCTGATAAATGTCAGGTTTCTTAGTATTATCACGGTTTCTAAGATTATATTTTCTATCGAAGTGCTTCTGTTGAGGAGACCCACCCCTTGATCCTGATGCATTCTGCTTATTATTTTTTGATTGTTTGTTGTCCCATTTGTTTTTAGAAGAATAGGGGGCTTACTTTGAGTTGTCCATTTCAGGATTACTCCTTGTTTTATTTATTTGCAGAGTTTTATATAGCGCTAGCTAGACCCGGAGGTATCAGAGCGCTTTACATGAGGATCAGTGAGTTACAGGGTTACAAAAATTACATCACATACAGTTACAGTCACCGTTAGCGTTACAAGTAAAGGCATAGGAGAAAAACATGAGATAACACAATAACAAAAGTTATTAGCGTGTTGCATCGCCAAGACAGATGTCTTATGGGGAATGAAAGGTAAAGGGGGAAAGGTAAACAGGGGAAAGGAATGCAGTTAGAGTCAGGCAGACCAGAATGGGGAAAGTACTTAAGGGGGAACAAAGAAGTCAAAGCAGTCAAAGTGAAAGACAGACCAAACCATGAAGAACCGTTAAAAAAAATGTCCGATGTCCGGCTGAGTAGGTGACGGCCTGTTAACTGTGGTTTCACAGGTCTAACTCCAAAGTTATCTCTACCCAGTGAAGCATAGGTATCTTTGATAATCTTAGGTAGTTCTCTCTCCTGTTGTGCAGGAGTGCATTCCCTCAGGTGTTGGTGTATAGCCACCGCTGCTGCCTCCCCTTTGATGTTAGCTAACATATTTGTTGATACCTGGGCAAAAGTGCTTATCAACTTCATCCCCAAGTCCAGGGCAGGTTCTGGCCCATACTCATTCTGTATTTGTTTCAATACTTCTTGAATGACTGCTATTGAGGGGGTACCCTGAGTTCTGGTATAACAGTCTGCAAAAACTGTACCCCAAGTGGTACAATCTCGGGAGAGCTGTTCCCATTGGCAAGCAAATGGTTAATATTCTGTGTTTTTCCTGTGGGCCCATATGGGGAAATACGGCCTCAAGCTGTGCTATTTTCTGTGCTATCCTGAACGGCATTTGCTCACGTTTAGTGGGCATTCTTTCCATAATCGCGTTTAGCGTTTGTGGGTGATTTTTGTTGAAGTTCCTTTTGGTTGACCAGCTTTAGTGACCCTTGTAGGTTGAATTGTAAGTGTTCACATTACGAACTGTGTAAAGTTTCTGTATAGTTTCACTATATCTTTGTAAAGTATATGTAAATCTGCTGCTGGCAATCTATCAATCTCCGGATGCAGTGTGTAAGCAGCTAGGACCGGCCAGGTTGCTCCTTCTCTGCTGAGCTGACCGAGTCTCCCATTTGTTGTAGTGTGGGGGAGGGCGCCTTTAAACCAATTAATATGCTATTGGTAAGTTAACAGGACTTCTATGTCCTTGTATGGAGAGTATTACTCAGGATTCCCATCTAAATTGTAAGTATGAAACACCCTAGTGTGTGCATCTACAGGTGGAAATTTGATCCCTGAATAGAATACCTCTGTATTGAATGCCTCGTGTGCCTCAATCACAAAGGTAGCATGTCCACCCATTGCTGGGAGGCCATAATCTATTAATTTCATAGTGATGCATGGCTGCAGTTTTTCTGAAATGTTAAGAGCACCTTCCTGCTCAACTTCCTCTGCATTAATACCACTCGTACCAGCGTCTCCATTCTGAGACATTATTGGAGGAAGTATTAAAAAAGATAAGGTTTTGCACAATGTGTGGCACTATAATCCTTCAAGCTTGAACAAACCTACAGCCAATACATAGGATATACCTACTCAGCTGTGGCAGATTTTCCCTTCCCACTCCAGACATCTCTGGGTAAATGTGAGTAGGGGTGTCTGAAAAAGCATGGCCGAACTACTCAGATTTGACCATTAAATAAAAACAAAACGAACGTTGGCTGCGCCATGTCGTGTAGTTCCTAAAAATACATAGGATCTGCACGTTTAGACAACATAAACTAAGAGATTGGTGTCCAGACTGATTCCAGACACCCCCAAAGGATATGTCTGCCTTTAGACCAGCCCACTCACAGTGCCAATATAAGCCCCCTAACCTTACCAAGGAGCAAATAGTTTCTGGCAACTATCGAACATGACAACCCTCGATCATTCAGGGATTGTGGAAACAGTGCAGTACTTTTCACTCAGTCAATCATGCCCTCTTAGTCTCAGAGAGATACACAGAATATACAGTATGGACATTTTCAATAAGCATTTATTGAACCAGTGTCATTCTAGTATAAAACATGTGTACTGCGACAACCATTAAACAGGAACAAACCCTACCTAAGTGTACCTAGCATGTATGTGGGTGTAAAGTCAAAAATACCCTAGGAAAGAGCCAACCCATTACCTGTTGGGAGAGAATGAAGGACCACGTTTTGGTTTCAAGTTAAAGACCCGCAAGTGATGTCAGACCGCTACGTGTTGTCGCTTCTGCAGGCCTGGACCTCAGCGTCTAGTGTCAGTGTTGAAACTTCTCCTCTGCCCATCTAGTATTGGTGTGGTTCTTTTATACCATAAAGATAGCCTCGGGGTTCCTCATACGATCAATGTTTTGTGAGTGGGATTATGCAAATGAGCCTAGAACAATGCCTGCGAGTATGCAAAGCAGTTCTTTAGCCCTAGGATTAAGATGACCATGACTTTTACACAGACTATGTTCATGCTGTTATGTGCGGTGAGCAGTCTATATATCGACTTTTTAATATCGAGGGACATAAATATCGAGTCAAAAATATCGAATGTACAAAATATCGAAATAGATAATATCGATGTGAAAAATATCGTTTTTTTTTTTTTTACTGATATGTCGATGTAAGTAATATCGTTAGTAATAATATCGACATGTGAAAATATCGTCATTGTGTGTTTAGTAAATATTTTGAAGTTGTTTGTATAAATAGTTAAAATGTATATAATATGAGAAATATTTATATTGTTTTAGGGGCGGGATGTTGGGTTATAGGGGATAAGGGTGGGGAGTGTTTTAAAAAAGTTAATTTATTTTTTTAATATATTGTAAAATGTAATTAGTAAATTTTATTTAAAATGTGAAATGTATATTTAATTTTAGGAGTGGGATGTTGGTTTATAGGGGATAAGGGTGGGAAGTGTTTTAAAAATGTTTATATATTGTTTAATTTAAAAAAAAAAAATTTAGAAATTGTAAATTAAATTTAGAATTTTACAAATAATTTTAGGAGCGGGATGTTGGTTTATAGGGGATAAGGGTGGGAAGTGTTTTAAAAATGTTTATATATTTGTTAATTTAAAAAAAAAAATTATTTAGAAATTGTAAATTAAATTTAGAATTGTACAAAAAATTTTAGGAGCGGGATGTTGGTTTATAGGGGATAAGGGTGGGAAGTGTTTTAAAAATGTTTATATATAGTTTAAATTTTTTTTAAATTTATTTAGAAATTGTAAATTAAATTTAGAATTTTACAAATAATTTTAGGAGCGGGATGTTGGTTTATAGGGGATAAGGGTGGGAAGTGTTTTAATTTTTTTTATATATTTGTTAATTTTTTTTAAAAATTATTTAGAAATTGTAAATTAAATTTCGAATTTTACAAATATTTTTAGGAGCGGGATGTTGGTTTATAGGGGATAAGGGTGGGAAGTGTTTTAAAAATGTTTATATATTGTTTAATTTTTGTAAAAATTTATTTAGAAATTGTAAATTAAAATTCGAAATTTACAAATAATTTTAGGAGCGGGATGTTGGTTGATAGGGGATAAGGGTGGGAAGTGTTTTAAAAATGTTTATATATTTGTTAATTTTTTATAAAAATTATTTAGAAATTGTAAATTAAATTTAGAATTTTAAAACTATTTTTAGGAGCGGAATGTTGGGTTATAGGGGATAAGGGTGGGAAGTTAATTTTAAATGTTTATATATTTTTTAATTTAAAAAAATAATTATTTAGAAAAATTAAATATAATTTAGATTTTTACAAATCACATAATTAAATATAGATTTCTGTCAGAATAGTAAATTAATTAAGTTCAGTGTCCAGCACTTATCTTAATTAAATATAGACTGGAGTGGGAATAGTAAATTAATAAAGTTCATTGTCCAGCACCTACTGTAATTTAATATAGTTTGGAGTGAGAATGGTAAATTAATTAAGTTCAGTGTCCAGCACTTATCTTAATTAAATATAGATTGGAGTGGGAATAGTAAATTAATTCAGTTCAGTGTCCAGTACATACTATACTTAAATATAGGTTGGAGTGAGAATAGGAAATTAATTTAGTTCAGTGTCCAGCCCCTACCCTAATTTAATATAGGTTGGAGTGAGAATAGTAAATTAATTCTGTTCAGTGTCCAGCAGTTATCTTAATTAAATATAGAGTGGAGTGGGAATAGTAAATTAATTAAGTTCAGTGTCCAGCATCTACCCTAATTAAATATAGATTGGAGTGAGAATAGTAAATTAATTAAGTTCAGTGTCCAGCAGTTATCTTAATTAAATATAGAGTGGAGTGGGAATAGTAAATTAATTAAGTTCAGTGTCCAGCACCTATTCTAATTTAATATAGGTTGGAGTGAGAATAGTCAATTAATTATGTTCAGTGTCCAGCACTTATCTTAATTAAATATAGACTAGAGTGGGAATAGTAAATTAATTAAGTTCAGTGTCCAGCATCTACCCTAATTAAATATAGATTGGAGTGAGAATAGTAAATTAATTAAGTTCAGTGTCCAGCACTTATCTTAATTAAATATAGATTGGAGTGGGAATAGTAAATTAATTAAGTTCTGTGTCCAGCACATACTCTAATGTAATATAGGTTGGAGTGAGAATAGTAAATTAATTAAGTTCAGTGTCCAGCACTTATCTTAATTAAATATAGACTGGAGTGGGAATAGTAAATTAATTCAGTTCAGTGTCCAGCACATACTATAATTAAATAAGGGTTGGAGTGAGAATAGTAAATTTATTAAGTTCAGTGTCCAGCACTTATCTTAATTTAATATAGACTGGAGTTGGAATAGTAAATTATTTTAGTTCAGTGTCCAGCACCTACCCTAATTTAATATAGGTTGGAGTGAGAATAGTAAATTAATTAAGTTCAGTGTCCAGCAGTTATCTTAATTAAATATGGACTGGAGTGGGAATAGTAAATTAATTAAGTTCAGTGTCCAGCACCTACTCTAATTTAATATAGGTTGGAGTGAGAATAGTAAATTAATTATGTTCAGTGTCCAGCACTTATCTTAGTTAAATATAGACTAGAGTGGGAATAGTAAATTAATTAAGTTCAGTGTCCAGCATCTACCCTAATTAAATATAGATTGGAGTGAGAATAGTAAATTAATTAAGTTCAGTGTCCAGTAGTTATATTAGTTAAATATAGAGTGGAGTGGGAATAGTAAATTAATTAAGTTCAGTGTCCAGCATCTACCCTAATTAAATATAGATTGGAGTGAGAATAGTAAATTAATTAAGTTCAGTGTCCAGCATCTACCCTAATTAAATATAGATTGGAGTGAGAATAGTAAATTAATTAAGTTCAGTGTCCAGCACTTATCTTAATTAAATATAGATTGGAGTGGGAATAGTAAATTAATTAAGTTCTGTGTCCAGCACATACTCTAATTAAATATAGGTTGGAGTGAGAATAGTAAATTAATTAAGTTCAGTGTCCAGCACTTATCTTATTTAAATATAGACTGGAGTGGGAATAGTTAATTAATTAAGTTCAATGTCCAGCACCTACTCTAATGTAATATAGGTTGGAGTGAGAATAGTAAATTAATTAAGTTCAGTGTCCAGCACTTATCCTAATTAAATATAGACTGGAGTGGGAATAGTAAATTAATTCAGTTCAGTGTCCAGCACATACTCTAATTAAATATAGGTTGGAGTGAGAATAGTAAATGTATTAAGTTCAGTGTCCAGCACTTATCTTAATTTAATATAGACTGGAGTGGGAATAGTAAATTATTTACGTTCAGTGTCCAGCAGCTACTCTAATTTAATATAGGTTGGAGTGAGAATAGTAAATTAATTTAGTTCAGTGTCCAGCAGTTATCTTAATTAAATATAGACTGGAGTGGGAATAGTAAATTAATTAGGTTCAGTGTCCAGCACATATTCTAATTAAATATAGGTTGGAGTGAGAATAGTAAATTAATTAAGTTCAGTGTCCAGCACTTCTCTTAATTAAATATAGACTGGAGTGGGAATAGTTAATTAATTAAGTTCAGTGTCCAGCACCTACTCTAATGTAATATAGGTTGGAGTGAGAATAGTAAATTAATTTAGTTCAGTGTCCAGCACCTACTATAATTTAATATAGGTTGGAGTGAGAATAGTAAATTAATTAAGTTCAGTCTGTAGTGGGAGTAGTATGTTAATTAAGTTTGGTAAATAGCAAATATTAGAATTAAATATAGAGTTGAATAGGAACAGTTAAATTAATTTGTTTTAATTTACAAATATTCTGTAGATTTTAGTTTTGGTTGGATAAAAGATAGAAGTTATATCAGAATGCAAATTCAATTTTTTTTAATTAATTAGTAGAAAGGAAAATAAGATTTGTTTTATAGTTGTTGGAATGTATATTCATTAGAGAGAAAATATTGTTTATTATTACGCATATTCTAATTATTAAATCATTGAAATAAACATGTAATAAAATTATTAATATTTAACATTTGTATTATAGTCATAATTGTTTTATAATGGATATATATTTGTTTAATGTATATTTTGGACATGAATATATGAACACACTAGGGTGCCAATTACGATCCGGCAAAAACCGGGTACGAACCGTCGGACGGAGGCTTTTTTCCGTCCGACTCGTACCCGGTCGTAAAACTTTACAAACATGCAAGTACGATTCGCACGGAAACACCATTTCCGTACGAGTCGTACAAAACACCGACCGACGAAAAG
Source organism: Triturus cristatus (assembly GCF_964204655.1). Lineage (NCBI taxonomy): Eukaryota > Metazoa > Chordata > Amphibia > Caudata > Salamandridae > Triturus > Triturus cristatus. The sequence continues at coordinate 941,778,402 of NC_140587.1, read as the reverse complement.
ATACATACAAATGGGATCCGGGGAAAGAGCCGACGTGACGTCGGGACGCTCTCAGGCCGCGTTTCACGACCCAGGAAGTACGTTTCGAACCGACAGCAGTCCGGACGGCAATATTTTTACGGCACCCAAAAAGTGCCGGAAAAGCGAAGTACGGCGCGAAACGACCAGAGTAGGTAGCCCGGTAAGCGCCGTACCCCCCCCAGCCCTCGCATGTACACGCCGTACCCCCCCTAGCCCCCGCATTTACGCGCCGTACCCCCCCAGCCCCCGCATGTATGCGCCGTACCCCCCCAGCCCCCGCATGTACGCGCCGTACCCCCCCCAGCCCCCGCATGTACGTGTCGAACCCCCCCCCTGTATGTACACCCGAGTACGTGTCGAACTGTACGTGTCCAACCCTCCTGTATGTACACCCGAGTACGTGTCGAACTGTACGTGTCGAACCCCCCCGTGTATGTACACCCGTGTACGTTCGAGTCGTACCCCCACCCGTGTATGTACAGTGCGTACCCCCAGCGCTACGCGCTGGGGGTACGCACCGTACATAAACGGGTGGGGGTACGACTCGAACGTACATGGGTGTACATACACGGGGGGGTTCGACACGTACAGTTCGACACGTACTCGGGTGTACATACACGGGGGGTTCGACACGTACTCGGGTGTACATACACGGGGGGGTACGGCGCGTACATGCGGGGGCTGGGGGGGGTACGGCGCGTACATGCGGGGGCTGGGGGGGGTACGGCGCGTACTGGGCATCTGTTTGGACGTCTCCATGGTTGCTATTGGAGTTCGGTGCGGACGGTCTTTTAACCATACGGTTGTACAATCAGACGCACGGGACGGATCGTGATTCCCCGGACGGACTTCGCTTTTCACGTTTGTACGGTAAATCATCCGAGGACGCGTCGGACACTTTTTCCGACCCGAGGACGTGTGGGGAATAATTCCCAATGCGACTCGTATGGGCTTTTTACCATGCGAATCGTGATTGCCAGTTTGTACGGCACTTGTACGATTCGTACGGTAAAAAGACCGGATACGAGTCGTACAGGAATTTTTTTTACCGGATCGTAATTGGCACCTAAATAATTAAAAATAAAAAAATCTGATTTTTATAGCTGTTTAATATTTATAAATTTATATTGTGTACTCTCAAAATTTTTACACTTTATTTGAATTTATAAGAAATTGTATGTTTTGAAATATATGATTAATATATTTTAATTATTAATATTTATATTAAATAATTAATATTGAAATTGTTTACATTTTAGAATATGTTTTTTTTTTTTTTTGGTATGTTGTAGATACAATATATTAATTATATCATGTTCATCTATTTATTTTGGTAATATATACAGTTTTATTGATATATTAATAAAAATATTTTATTTATTATATTTATTTTAATACGTTAAATAATTTTCACATAGATAAAAAAAATAGGTATTCTTTTTGAGTATTTTATTGTAATGTTTTACTAATTTTTAAAGTAATGTGTAATGTTAAATAAATAGTTAGGGCATTTATTGGTATTTTTTTAGTTGTTATGTTTGTTTGGGTCTTTTATTTTGTAACCGCTCGCTGTTGTTTTGGGTTATTTTGGTCGAATCCAGGTCGCGGTCGGGAGCTGTTTCGCGTTTGAGAAGGTAAGAGTTATTTTCTTTATTATTAAATAGTTTTACGTGTTTTGTGAAAGTAGTAATGTTGTAATAAGTGTGTATGTATTGATGTTTTAGAAGTTAGGGTGTTAGTAATAGTTTGTATACGGTTTTATAATTTACGTTGTGTTCCGTGTTTGTGGCTTTGTTAGTGTTTTGTTATTTCGGTGTGTTAAAGTTTTATAGTGTTTGAATAACGTTTGTAGTGATGTTTTTAGGTGCCTTATGTGTGTTTGTGTGTGGGTGGGAATGTTTGTTTCTCTTTTACGGTTTTACGGAGAAGATATTTCCGTCGGTTTCAAACACCTTATTTTTTTTTAAAGGAAGTGTGTATTAGTTGTGTTTACTAATCTTTATTTTACACTTCCTTTATTGTTCGGGTTTCCAGGAGCGGTTATTTACTTTTTTAATATTTGTCCGGATTTTTATGGTTAATGGATAGTCGTTTTTTTCCATAGACGTTGTTTTCGATAAACAGTTGTATTTTTACATTTTATTTGGATTTTTTTGGAAACCTATGGATTTTGAACTACCTGGATTTATTTGGAAGGAATGTTATTATCCCATTGGAGCAACTACACAGGTAAGTTCATTTAAATATTTTAATTGTTGGTGGCCAAACCTTATATATTTAATATTGTTGTTGTGTACTTGGTTTGTTTAATTATGTTGTCTAAATATATGTCGATATAATTGATTTATATATTTTAGACCACATAATTAAATATGTGATATAATAAAGTGGTTTATTTATGTTGTGATAGTTGTTTTAGTAGAATTGTGGGTTAATATTTAGGAAAGGGTTTAGAAGAGAGTTTGAGCTATTATATTTAAGTACTCAAGTCCTCTTGTGGATGGGTATAGCTGTACCTGTTGTTGTAGGTAATTATACATTTGAGTAGTTTGTCTAGATTGTTTTGGTTTTAATTGTAGGACAGATTGTTGCATTCGTAATTCTTGGAAACTTTGTTCCTTTTGTATGGCAATTAGTAGTTTTTGGAGTGTTGGAGTTGTTCTCCCAGTAGAAGTTAGGAATGCATTATGCCAGCCCTCGACGGCGTTGTTAGTTTTGGCTTGTTGGTTGAGTGTACTTACATATACATTCCACCAAGGTATTTGGAACTTGGGCTGACGTCTATGGCCTGATCTGTGTAGTCTCCCCACCCAGGTATCCTCAAAATAATCTAAGAGGGGAGATAACTTTACTTCATTTTGTTTGTAGAATGGACTTTCTAATAAAAGATTGTAATGTTCTGCAACATCTGTGGTTGGTACATAAGCTAGGGTTGTTAGAAGTTTTATTTGATGTGCAAAACTTATGTTAGTGGCATATTCTACACTTAGTGAAGATTTTTGTAAATGTCTCCATATACATTGGTTTAGATGGAAGTAACATCCTTGGATAGCTGTATGGGGGTACAGTTTTAGAATGCAATTTATCATGGCTTGCTCAAAGTCTATGATAATTCTTTGAGGGTAAAAATCATTTGATTCTTGTTTTAGTTTTCCTAGCATTTCATTATATGTTGTGTTTTGTTTGTTAGGTAATAGTGCATAAATTAAAGGTATGGAAGTGTTGTGATATTGACCGTGTATTGTGTAAAGCTGGTAGAATGGTTTTGGGCATATTGTAAAGGTGCCATCCATCATCCATGTTTGGCATTGTTGCAGTTTAGTTATATTGTTTGCAGTAGCAAACATTATGATTCTTTTTTCTGTGCTTTTGTTATCAAAAAAAATAAAAGGTTCATTATTGTGGGTGATAGTTAATTCTGGTGGAATGATGATCTCTTGAAAAGTTTTAGGGGATGGTATAGTTGTCGTGGTTGCTTTTTTGGTCCTAGCAATAGTTCTTTTTATAGAAGCAATTGATGGTAATTGGCCTCTTGCTTCTTTGGGCACTCTAGGTAATAGTTCTTTTAGGATTACACTTGTAGCAGCTTGTGAACCAGTGCTTAATTCTTTGATATTTTCAAGGGTTGATCTGACTTCTATTTCAGAGAGATTGGGTGGATGGTTATGCTCTCATGTATATAGTACAGTTGTTTCTCTTGTTGTTGCTCGTCCGTAGCATTTGTTAGAATAATATTTAGAACACTTCCAGTTCACTTTTCGGTCCGTCTGCTTATCTTGGGTGTATGTGTAACCCATGTAACACAATAGGAATTTTCCTTTCTGCGAAGTTATAAATTGGGCTTCTTCTGTCATGGTGATGTGTGAGAAATCTGGAAAAAATGTATATGAAAATATATGCAATAGTACTTTATATATTTATATGAAAATAGCAAAAAAGCATTTTTTTTATATATACTTACCAAGTGTTTTTGGTTGTATTTGAATGAAGATGTTGTTTGTAGACAAAATGCTGTTTAGTTGATGTAGTCTCTGAAAGTTAAAGAACATATATTGTTTTGGTTGGTTTAGTTTTTTAAGTGGGGTGGTATTGCTGTTTGGTATAGACTATATTTTTTTTTTTTTAAACGTATTTTATTGTTTTACAAATCAACAACTCAAAAAACATTCCCCCGCCTTCACCTGTCCCGGAAGTACCACACATTTATCATCAAGACCAATTATTCAGGAGAAGGAACAACCTTCCCACCCAGTTCTCTACCCCCGCCCCCTCCTCCACCACATGTCAATGTACCCCCGTCCCCTACCCCTCTTACTATGTGCCCCTCCTCCCTAATAAATAAGATGCAGTAGCCCAACCTCTCCCTAAGCAAACAGAGCCTTCCCTCATGCCCAGTGGTATAGACTATAGCTGTTAATTTATACAGGTTTTTTAAAACTTAAAAAAGAGAACATGGATTTGTTTAGGGGTTTAGGATGTTTTGGGGTTTGAGTAGGATTTAATTAATATTTTAGAAAGTATTTTGATAGTATACTTACTTTTTAGTGAGTCTTTTCTGGCAATCTTCAATATTTTCTTTAGCTGTTTGGAGTAATATCTGTAGTGGAAACATAAAGAGATGGAATATATAAGTTAGTTATTTATGTGAGTAAAGATAAATTAGTGTTTTAGTTTAATTTGGCAGTTTAGTTAGAAAAGAATATTTACTTACGTTTTTAGAATAGTAGTAGGATGTAGGTTTCTTCTGTTTAGCAGAGTTTCTTCTTCGTTCAATGCTTTGGTTTAAGGCACAGTAGAAGACTTGTTTTAATTGGTTTATATAGTGGTTTTAAATTGTTTCTGGAATGTTATTGGTTGTTTTCTGTATGTGGCCTTTCTATTGGATGGTTTGAATTTTTTTTAGTTAATTGGTTTCCTTTTATGGAAAATGCTAAGTAAGAGTATATTTAGTTTTAAAGGAGGAGAGTTTAAAATCATTATATATAAAAATATTGTTTATAATGTGTAGTAATTTGTTTTTAAATGTGTTCGAAATGCCAATGTGATAATTGTTTCAGTGTTTTTTTATTATGTTGTTAAATATTGAGATCGCTATAAATGTTATGTTTATGTTTAAGTAGAATCTCATTTGAAAATGTATGTTTTGGGAAAATATTGTCTTTATGTTGTTTAAAGTATTGGTTTTATTAGTATTAGAATTGTCGATATATTTTAAAAAAAACGATATTATTGATGTCCATATTTTGGTTATCGATATTTGTGACATGTGTCATATTTATTTACTCATGTCGATATTTAGTATTGCGATATTTATGTGTGCGATTTTTGTGTGATCGATATAATTGTATTACGATATTGTAGTGTCGATATTAGTGTCGTTTTTTAAATAAGTATACAATGTCGATATTTTTGATGTCGATATATTTGATGCGATATTTGTGTAGTTCGATAATGTGTCTGTCGATAATATGTCAGAGATCCGTTATGTGCGTCATTTGCAGGGACCTTTCTAAGAATCCTCATTAGGGCTCGGAAAATCCACTCGCCTGCTCACATTTGGTTGCCAGATTTAATTAGGGCGAGCTATTTTTAGGTCCTACTCGCCCTTTATGGCGAGTAGGAAGACAATCTGACTTTTGACCTCTGTCTTCGAAAGCAGAGCACATGTGTCAAGATACAAGATTTAAAGGCATCGTCATTGCTCACAAGGTGAATGAGCAATAGAAATTCCTTTCAATCATGTTAACTTGTCACATTTGCTCACAGAGGTCAAGTGCATTACAGTTAGGTCGAGTAGATTTTTTAAGTTACTAGACCTGCAGGTCTAGTAACAATTTTTTGATTTTCGAAACTGCTCATACATAATCAATGAGGTTAACCTCCAAGAAACTGATCGCCAGTTATTTAGCACATAACTGGGTGAAAGATCAGGGTTAGAACCGTTATGCTGAGCAAGGTAGGACAAATGTAGGTAAAAGGTCATGTAACTACCTAGGCCTAGATTGGTGTACATTGGGATACATAAAATCCTTAATCCCCCGCTTTCGCAGCTACAGCGAAGGTGGAGTTTTAGATGGGCCTCTTTTGCCTGCAACTTGGCAGATGAAAGCTCATAATTAATGCTGAAAGAAAGGAACAGGATCTTGGAATGAACCAGAAAAAAGCTAAAGTAGCTGCTGCAGTGTTGTCACGTTCAAATTGGTAAGCTTGATGATGCATGCATGCATGTTTTTGCCTTTTTGCTTAGCATTGGCATTTCTTTTACTTTTAACCAATGCTGTTCACCATTGTCTGGCACTGGCAAGGTCAGAAGTTCCACTAACACCTTTCAAAGGCAAGACCCATTACCTTTACCACTGCTTGTTTTACTTTCATTAGCCAGTTGTTTGAACCCTCACATCCCCTATGCCACAACCCCTTCAGTTTCCATGTAGTTACATTCCAAGGTGACGTTTTGTAGTTTTTCCGTGAACAAACGAACACACCCAAAGGTGTCAAGGCCCCGTAGCTAAAAGCTACACCACAAACTTTATCAATGGCCATAAACACATTGAGAGTGTGCGTGTGACAGACAATGGGAAAGATTTGACAATGCAAGCAGCTTACTCTGTTCCTCAAATCTGTCTCTGTAATGCTTTCATTACAAGCACGATTTGCTCTTGAGGTAAATGAAAAAAGAGACCTTCCTAGCCTATGACTCACCAAAAAATGTGGGCTTATCTCTTTCTAGCAAGTGCGTTAACCGTATATACATAAACTGTAAATATAATAACAAGAACAACACAATATTATGCTCTTCTATTTTAGGCTTTGAGATCAAATTTAAATGAAATTACCACATATTGTATTATCAAAGTTGACTGGCTCAGTGCCCTTAGCACGGATCAACCTAGCATCACAGACAACTTCAACAAGGACATCAGCAACTTCAACAACAAGCATAGTAGATGATACAAGCAGGCCAGCTCCGAGACACCAAACAACACTATAAGCAGCTTGAAAGGAAACAGAGAGCAAGCCACAACACCACCAATAGAACTACCTACAAGACTGTACTCAGACGCTATCACCAGCAAATAAGAAATAACAAGAAAAAAGCACTAGTAGACCACATCAAAAGAAGCTCCAACAGCTATAAGGAGATCTTCTCGATCATTAAGGATTTCACCTCAGCCACTGTCACCAACTTCACTGCCTCCCAACAACTCTGTGACAACCTATCAAACTTCTTCCACAGCAAAATCGCAAACATCTACAGCAACTTCACACAACAACCTAACCCCATAGAACATGTTGCTAACCTACCCACCACCAACCAAGAAGGCCACCTGATTAAATAGACAACCCTCACCAGAAACCATAGAGCGGCAATCATGCGGACATCCACTCTAGGACCTCTATGGACCCATGACCCATTCACTTCTACAACCTGGAAACATCTTCAATCAGCACTACCCTGACCCACATCATCAACTCCTCCATAACCTCCACCACTTTCCTGGATGAATGGAAACTTGTTAAAATCAATACCCTCCTCAATACTGACCCAAATCAATTGAGCAAATTCTGATCCATCTCCCTGCTTCCTTATTCAGCCAAACCTATTGAAAAGGCCATCAACAAGCAACTCACAACCCACCTTGAACTTCACCATCTTCTAGACAACACCCAATCAGGAGTCAGAAAGAACAAGAGCACCCAAACAGCAATCATCGCAGCCACCAATGACATTTGAGCCATCCTGGGCCAAGGAGAAACAGTGGTCCTCATCCTACTCGACCTCTCTACCACCTTCAACACTGTCTCGCTTAACTCCCTCATCAGAAGACTCCACAAGACTGGCATCCAAGGATCAGCTCTCAAATAGATATGTTCCTTCCTCAGAGGAAGAACTCAAAGGGTCAAGCTGCCACCCTTCACATCGAAGACAAGGAAATTGTTATGCAGAGTCCCACAGGGATTGTCTCTCATCCCCACCCTTTTCAACATATACATGATACCGCTCACCAACATCATCTGATCACAAGAACTCACCGTCATCTCCTACGCCAATGATACCCAACTCTCCTCTTCCTGAAGGACAAAACAACCACTGCTAGAACCAACATCACCAGCTGCTTGACCATGGATGAGAGTCAATTGACTGCAGTCTGCAGCCTGCAGCTCATCTCCGACAAGACGGAAGTACTGGTCTTCGGCAACAAGGCCTCTACATGGGACACCTCCTGGAGCTAGGACCAACACACACAGACTAAGCAAGAAATCTAGGGATCATCCTAGACAACCAGCTCAACATTACTGCTCAATTCAACGCAGTGTGCACCTCCTGCTTCCACATCCCATGCATGCTGTTAAAATTGTTACCTCGGAACATCAGATGGACTCATCACGAGCAGGCTGGACTACTGCAACACATTCTATGTCGGAATCTTCAAACAACTCCAACACAGGCTCCAGACCATCCAGAATACCGCTGCAAGACTCATACTTGACCTCCCATGCACCTCAGGAAGCTTCACTGGCAACCCATTCACAATCTCAGCCTATTCATACTTCTCACTTACACATAAAAAGCCCTGCACAACACAGGACCAGAGTACCTTAACAGCCACATGCACTTTCATCAACTCTACAGACACCTAAGCTCTTGCCTCAATCTCACTCGCTCACATTCCCAGCATTCGCAAAAGGAAAACTGGAGTTCGCTCATTCTCCTACATTGCACCCAAGACATGGAGAGATCTCCCACAACACATTAGAGCCTCCTCCTAACTTCTTGAGTTTCGCAAGAAACAGAAGACTATAGGGAACACAGGGACCACAAACCTACACACCTGCCCAAGCACTTGGATACCCTCTTGGGTGAATAGTGCACTATACAAATCAATATAACATAACATAATATAGCAGAACACAACAGAACATAGTTAATGCTTATCATGTGAAATACAATTTATGACTGTCTTTCTAAGCAGTAGTAACTGGTCAGTCAGATGGGTGTGAGCGAGATACTCCTCTAGGACACGGCCTAACAGCTTTTCATGGGCTCGTCGTCAAAATCCATTACCAAGCGTGTATCTACTATTTATTACAAGAAATGTATCAATTTAACTAACAATTGTTGCGAACTCTTGTAAAGTAAGGAAGCCAGCAAGAATGCAAGAACTAAATGTATTCTCATGGGAACAAATTTTTAGGCCTTTAACAGCTAAATTTAAAGTAGTACATCTATAATGCACCTTTGCATAAATGTGTGCATTTTTAAACCCCTATGCAAACATTATATATTGCTTGTTAATACTTTAATCAAATAATTCATGTAATGAGCAATGAAACTGCATAACAGTGAGTATGCTGTAGAAGTACATTCATAAGTATGTACGCGTAACATAAATGCATACATTAATGAATCTTTGTCATTCAACCTAATTTAGCATAAGGCCCATATATTTAAAAGTAAGAACATCTATTTCTATAAGTTGCACAGATAGATTTGCACCTGCTTATACATGAGGTGTAAAGTTTCAATAATAAAACACTTTGACATATGTTAATGGATAAATACTTTTTCAACCTATTCTCTTTAAAGTCTTAGTATACATTTTGAGTGAATAATTATAATATTCTAAAAATGAAGAGTTTCTGTATCAGCAGTATCAGGAGTAACATGTGTAAGAATCATAAAGATATATAACTCTCACGTGCAAAGTGCATGTTCATTCGGTGTATCATATATTTGTCAAATTCTGAATTTTGTGACATGTAAAGAGTGGACAACTTTACACTGCATCAATGCTGTGCCCTGTGCCAAAGTGACAGGGCATGAATGCACTGTATTTAAGCAATACGGTGCATTCCTGCCGGGTGCCGTTGTTTCAGGCAAGATTGTTTTTGTGCAGGAAGGGGTACCTTCCTGGTCAAAGATTTTCCTACAAGGCGTTTTCCTCTTTCCATGTGTGTTGTAGAATGCAGCACACATAAAAAGAGATACAAACTAGGAGAAATTAACATATTTCTCCTCTTTACACCTCATCTCAGGAGGTGTACTGATTTGACACTTCCCTAAGTTTGCATCACTCTGTAAATCTGGGGCAGCATCAAATTCTATGGGTGTGGTGTGGGAAAACCCACTGCAACACCCATGGAATGCCTCCCGGGTGCAGAGTAAGGCAACACCATGATTTGCACCGCATCACCTTACTCATGATTTATGAGGCTACTCAAAGCCACGCAGGGTGGCTTTGCATGGTTTCATAAATGTTTTTGAGAGCTTTGCGTCACACATGTACTAATTAACGTTCTGAAAAAGTGATCCCATGGCTCTTGATAATAAGCCCCTTAATTTCAGAAGCAGTTCTTGGGACTTTTCTTTGGAATAGACTATTTAGACACCTACGAACTCAGTTTGACCCCCTGAAATTTCGGCGATATCTCAAATTTTGGTTATATCGCAATGAACACATACATTATAATCATGTGCTGTAGCATCAAGATAGCTTCAGATGCCGAGGCAGGGATCATGGTGGCCGTGAGCTAAGCGGTCGCGGCTGAAGCTCCCTCTGGCTTGTGTCCTGGTCTACTCTAGGGGGATCCCTCGGATGATTCTACCCTGGTCTAGAATCTTCCTTTGCCCCCCACCCCTTCCTTTTACCTTGTACCTTCCTCTGCTTCGCCCGTGTCCACGATATTTCTGTATCGGCATTGCGAATGGTCCCAGAACTCAGCGGTGGATCGCCGGCACTCTGAGCCTCGCAGTGGGAGGGCGTGGTGTGCGAGTGACGGTGCAGCGGTACTGCCTTCTTCCAGATCCGGGTCACAGGCGGTAGAGTCAGCACCTATGACTACGCAAGCGTGAAGATCCGTGCTTGGAGAGGGAAGAGCGTGGAAGAGCGTACGTTCGAGGTAGGGTGCCTGAGTCTGGTGTATGCAATAAGGCTAAGGCGTATTCTAGGAAAGAAGGTAAGAGCCTCTTTAGGCTTTTTTGAGACTTCCTGGACTTTCCTACTTGCCACGTGCATCTGTCTCGGCAGGAGAAGCCTTCAGAGGCTGTTAGTGTGCAAGAGGGGACTTTTTATTGTATGGAGACAAGTGAAGCTCAAGATCAGCAAGTGGCTTTTCAATACCTAATGTGTGCAGATACACCTTGCGCACTAGGGCAGTCCAGTCCTCCTCCATTATTGATACAATTGTGCCAAATCTGCCCCTCCCCCCTGTTTCTGAAGTTCGAGTGTGTGCCAGGCAGAGTAAGGGTGTTAGCACGGAGACTACTGCTGGAGTCAAGGGAAGAGGGAGAGGCAGGGGCAAGAAAGAACCAACTTCTAAGGTTAAAATACCCCCTCATTAAAAACTTTCTATAAGGTCCTGTCTACTCCTACGAATTGGGGTCCCAACAAAGGAAGTCCTTCAGTCTCCAACAGGTCGCGATCTGACACCCCATTGACCTCTGCTCTGCTTAAGCTTCCTGATCTGCCAACTTCTCCTCAGAGTACTATGCAGTCACCTGATTCACCTGGTCCCCCGAATGGTTTAGGGGAAGTAGAGGCGGAGGCGTCTGGGAACCATCTCTCTGCCATCCACCCCACAGTTGATATCTCCAATAGGTTCTCGAAATTGGAGGTTCATGATGTCCAACTGGGTTCTCTCCCCGAACTAGTGACCCCAGTAACCTTCTCGGGGCCCGAGTCGAATCAAGCAGTGATTCAAGCATCCTGTGTGGCGTTATCCCAGAAGCTGGAGGAGGTCTCACTAAGAATGGACGCAATAGAGTTGGAGATACTGAAAATAAAGGAGGCACTCCATACTTCTACAACGGAAATGGCTAAATTAGCAAACCAGAATAGGTAACTAAAAGAAGACCTAGAGCGTCTGGAGAACCTACAAGGAAGAACAATCTTAGACTCATTAACGTTCCCAAAGCGCTCGAAGGCGCGGATATCAAGGGGATTGTGATATCTCTGCTAAAAGAAACAGTTTTAAAGGATTCCCCCGATAGAGATCTGGCCCATGAAATACAACGAGTGCATTGTGACCCGTTTAAAAGAAACCCAGCAAAACAGAAGCCCAGGAAAATCTTAATAAACTTCCTTACGTACACTGTTAAAGAAAAGATTCTATCCTAGGCTTTGAAGGTAGGACCAATAACATCTAAATCCTTTTCTAATTCCTTCTCTTTTTCTATCAGATCGGATGTATCTCATATCACAGCTGCAAAACAGTGGGAGTTGGGTAAAAGAATGGAGATTCCGAATAAGCTGGGGGATAAGGCACAATTGAGGTTTCCAGCATCATTGCGTATTATGTAGAGTAACCTCATGTATATGTACCGTTCAGTAGAGGAGGTGGATGCCCTTATTGATAAAATAAGGAATGAGGGTGGGGCGTAGGGGGGTGATGGTGGAAGTGAGATGGGGTCCTGCTAGAGTGATCTGGGAAATAATTTGAACAGTTTTCTTTTTTTCTGTTTAATTAGCCCGAGGGACAGAGGCCAAACAGGTTCATAACCTAATAGATGGGAGGGTTCCCTGGGAGGGGTCCACGGGGGGAGGAGGGGGGATGGTGGTGAGGTGCACAAGGGGGTAGCAGTGAGAAAAAAACTAAAAAAATCCTCAATCACTTTTTAACATTAGACCGTCTGTTTTGAGTCCTTTGCTCGGAAGGTAGGATTTTTCCCAATGAGTAGCGAGGTAAAGTTCATCTCGTGGAACATCAATTGGTTGAGATGCCCCCGTAGACTAAGACTGGCCATGAAATATTTAGAGTAATCTCCCGCCCAAGTCTGCCTCATCCAGGAGACGCATTTAAGACATTTGGAGTGTCGTGTTATCTTTGCTAAATATCCTTGGGTAAAATATTTCTGCTCTTCTGAGCAGACAGTCCATAGTAAAGGGGTGGCTATCCTGATAAAACAGGGGGCAGGATGCACTATTAAATCAATCCAAACTGACCAGACAGGGAGATGGATATATTGGATTTTGGAGTGTCTGAGTTAATATGTGCCTCCTTTTACAGTCCCAATAACGATGATCCGACGTATATTTGTAAATTACAGTCCAAATTGATGGAAGCAGTTTCGCCCATAATCTTTGGTGGCAATTTTAATGTTCTCCTTGACCCTCTAAGAGATAGATCTAATCAGAGCCATTATGTAGGGGCTCCTCGAATACATCGAGCCTTGGGAAATATGTTACATGATCTGGGGCTCGCTAATGCTTGGAGGGTAAAGATGGGCGATAAACAGGGATATACCTTCTACAGCAAGAAGCATGGCCACTCATCCAGAATTGACTATGTTTTAATTGACAGGCCTAGTCTAGGAAATCTGACCTCTATATCTATCTTGCCTAGTCATATATCAGATCATGCCCCTGTTTTGTTTGCATATGTAGGAAAGAGGTATAATCTTAGGCCTAGATGGACGTTAAAAAGGTCAATGCTGTTAGATGAAGAGATAGCGAGGGCTCTTAAATCCTCTACCCTTGATTATTTTTCTGTGAATATCAGATCAACTTCCATGGACTTTGTCTGGGATGCTTTTAAAGCTAACCTAAGGGGCTTGCTACATAGACTAATGTGTTCAAAGAATAGGGCAGAGGTACGGGAGCTACGAAATTTGGAAGGGAAAATTCTTAACTTAGAGGAAGGAAGGACTCGGATTAATCAGGGGAGTCCAGAAAGGGTGCTACAAGTCCTGAGTGACTTGGAAATCGCTCGCCAGGACTATAGGGGAAGGCTAGACCAGAAAGTTAAGGCTCAGTGGATGACTAAGAACTTTGAGTCTGGGGAGAAGGCCGGAGTGCTCTTGCCATGGAAAGCAAGAGTAGATCGTGCAAAGAACAACATTAATGAATTAATAATAAATGAAAGTGGGGAGAAGTCGAGTGATGTGGAGGACATGCAATCCCGCCTTCTCTCCCTATTCTCAGAGTTATACAGGGAGGAGATAGCGCCTAACATCGAAACCCTTCAAACTTGGTTGAGGGATAAATCTCTTCCAGAATTAACAGCAGAAAGTTGAGAAAGATTAGATGCTCCAATCACTGAGAGCGACATCACGGTACAAATAAGCAAATGTAAGAAGAATAAAGCAGCGGGCATGGATTCGCTCCCCAGCGAGGATTATAAACTCCTCCAGGATGAGCACAGATAATTTTGGATAAGGATGGAGGTCTGTCAGGGAGGATACAAATTGGAAATGGATTGAGGCAGGGGTGTGTACTTGCCCCCCTACTTTTTTCCCTGTTCATAGCAGATCTACCTCAAAAATTAAGAGAGGTCAGAGGGGCTAGCCCGAAACTGGGAGGGAATCATGTACCCTGTTTACTATATGCAGACGACCTGGTGATTATGGACCAGACGGAGATAGGTCTCCAGAGAAAATTAAATAGGTTTAAAGACTACTGTGTGAATAAAAAACTAGTAGTGAATATGGAGAAGACAAAAATTTTATGCTTCGGAAAGAATAAAACAAAGTTTCAATGGAATCTTGGTATAGAACGCCTCGAGAGAGTTACGGAGTATAGATATCTAGGTATATGGTTTACGAGTAATCTAAAATGGAATACTCATCTGGAAGCGCTAAAAATACGGGCAGCGGCGTCTGTGAAGGGCCTAAAAAGATTTAATAGCGTATATGGGGAGATGTCGGATAGGCCGGTTATAAAGGCCTATATAGCAATGGTTCCGCCACAATTCCTGTACGGGATAGAAGTACTATATTTAAGCGGAAAATCCAGCTGGGATAAAGGAGAGGGAAATATCTTAAAAAGTTTGTTCTCGCTGCCAAAATCATCAATGGTACAAGCAGCAAGGCTTGAGTTGGGAATCACCTCATGGGCCATAACAGCCTGTATGGCACTAATACGCTTCTGGCAGCTCTTAGGGGCAGAGGAGTCACATAAAGTGTCCCAGTGGTGTAAAGCAGAAATTGCCACGAGTGAGCTGTCCTGGGCAAAAGAGGCAAAATCTGTAATAAAGGAAGCGTATGGAATATTAGGTTTAATGCAGGATCCGCAGTTAGGTCACCCCTGAATAGATAAGAAAGAACTCAGGTCATTGGGTTTTGATACGTCATGCATACATGACCGGGAGTATCTCTCACGAAAAATTTCAGTATCACATATGATTTTGGCTTGGGAAAAGGATAAACATTACCCTTATATAGATAGGTTACCAAGTCACTATTTACTACGAGAGGTGCTAAGAGTGCGAATGGGGATAAACCCCTGTTATATGAATAATAGGGTGAAAAATCTCATGATAGATCTTAGGGGGAAATGCACTTGCACTTTGGGGACCCCCTGTGATATTCTACACATTTTACTGGATTGTATGAAATTTTTAGATTTACGAAAGGAGATTCTACGCCCAATATTCATAAAATACAGAATAATGAGTAGGACGCAAGCTGTTGAACTTTTAATGGAAATGAGGAATTTAGACATAGCTTGCGCCATGGGGAAATTTATGTGTAAGGTCAAAACGATTCTTAAGGGCTTAGAGTAACCTTTGTATGGATACGTAAACGTTGTTATGAGATGGCACAACGAAAAGACATCAGTCCTGCAATTGACCTATCGGAAATACTGGATGTAAAGGTACAAACGCAGGAATCACCTGGTTTTATTAATTTTAGAATATTTTATAGGATATGGATTATTTTAGCTATGATGAATATGTGATATATTTTATATATGTATTTTAATAGATGAAACAGATGTAATGTACACTTTTATGGTTGTAACAAACTAAATAAAGTTAAATTGACTGACTGACTGACAACTCCTCCAGGATGAATTGGTGCCGATATTGGGTATATTATTTAACTCTGTGTACAGCTTGGAAGGTCAGGCTCCCAGGTCCTGGAAAGAGGCCACTATTGTGCTTATCCTGAAAGGGGATTCCTATAGACCAATCTCCCTGCTGAATGCTGACTATAAGATCTTTATGAGTATTCTTGCAGGGAGATTGGTAAAGTTAGCCCCGCAGTTGATTAACGCGGACCAAAAAGGTTTTGTACCAGGGAGATATATCCAGGAGCAGACGCATCAACTTATCGGTAATATAGACTTGGCAATAGCTCAGTCGGAACCCTTGGCCGTTGTGGCACTTGACGCAGCCAAGTCCTTCGATAGAGTCTGTTGGGTATATCTTTGGGAGGTACTCAGACGATGGGCTTAAGGCACATTTTTATTCAGACCCAGATGAATTGCTACCCAGGGGCTTCAGCTAAAATCTTGTTAAATGGCATGTTAGCATCTAGTTTTAACATCCAAAGAGGAACAAGACAGGGCTGTCCCATCTCTCCCCTCTTGTTTGATTTATATATAGAGCCTCTGGCTCAAGCAATAAGAATAGATGAGCAGATTTCTGCTTTTAGGTTCCATCAATATTGTAGTAAGTTGGCTCTCTATGCCAACGACTAGTTGCTGTATACTAATAACCCGGGGACGGTAATACCAAGAGTCGAAGCCCTATTGGAAGAATTTGGTTCATATTCAGGGTATCTAGCTAACACCTCCAAAGCCGAGGTGATGTGTTGGAACGCAGACAACTGGAAGGGTAGAGTGAGCAAAGAGTTCAAATACCTGGGCATCACTTTACTTAATGACTTGGATAAAATTCCCCAGATTAATCTGAAACAGACTACCAAAGAGGTGGACCGTCTTTGTTTTTTTTCCACAGGTTGGGGTTTGCCTCACGTTTGCGTGATGTGGCTGGGTGGGGGGAGGGGGGACGGGGTGGGGTGTTTTGATATTCTTGACTTGGCTGGTCAGATTGTAACTTTGCGGATACACGGAGACGCTTCTGATTTCTTGCTCCCATTGCTAGTGGTATGGCAGCGTCGGTACACATAGGCTTGCATGAAGCCCCCCTTGACCTTTCACTCATGTCTTGGAACGTCAGAGGCCTGAACAACCAACGAAAATGCAAGCAGATACTACACTATTTGAATCGGCACAGGGTTGACATTGCCTTTCTTCAAGAAACGCATTTACACTTCTCTGTTCCCGCGCGCTTTGCAGCTTCCTGGGGCGCCCATAGATACTTCTCCAATTTCAGCAATTATGCCAGAGGCACCGCGGTGCTGATTCACAAGAGAGTCCCGTTTCACTGCCAGCTGTTCAGGGGGTATTCAGAGGGACGCTACTGCATAGTACGAGGGGTGTTAATGGGTCATGCGATCATCCTGGTATGTGTGTACGCTCCTAACACTGATTCCCCGGAATTTTTTCATGCGCTGGCTGCCCAGCTTGCAACTCTTGAACCGGCGGGCCTCATTCTTGGCGGCGATTTTAACTTATTACTGGATGCTAGTTTGGACAGCACGTCGGGGGCTGCTCCGTCCAAGCCCAGGGCGCGGCGCGCACTTCTGGACCTCTGTCACCAGTTCTCTCTAGTTGATATTTGGCGCAGGCGCAACCCGAACACCGCTGACTATACGCATTTCTCGGGACAACACAACACTTGGACCAGAATTGACTACTGGCTGCTTTCCCCGGGCCTGTCCCCCTGGTTTCGTGGGCTACATACTTTCCCTAGAACGTACTCAGACCACTCCCCTGTGTCGCTCTGCTTGGATGTTCCACGCCCCGAGGGTTTTGAGCGTCAATGGCGATTCCCTGGGAGAGCGCTGCTGGACGACTTATTTGTCCACGAGATTTCCGAGGTGATTGAGGACTATTTCACGATTAATACAGGATCTGTAGACTCTCGGGCCATGCTTTGGGAGGGGTTTAAGGCCTATATCAGGGGGATTTGCATAGCTAAACATGCCGGGGTCCTAAAGGCGCTGCGCACGACCATTAAGCAACTGGAGACACAGCTAGAGTCGATTGATGCTGAAGCACAGCGTGAGCCTGCTGGTGACGTGTCCGCTAGGCGGCTATGCCTCCTGACTGATTTTCGGGAGGCAGCGGACAGAGAGATTCTGTATCTGGGGAAGTACCAGACGCCGCGTAGATATGGGGAGGGGGACAGGCCGGGACGCACGCTGGCTCAAGCTTTGAGGCCTCCGTATGGTAAGTCCTTAATAGTTGAGGTGCGGGGCGTAGATGGTTCGCTCCGCACAACACCCGCCGAGATCAGAGACGAATTCCTGACCTACTTCTCCGAATTATACACGACCAAGCTGGGGGAATCCCCAGCCTCTCGTGCGGCCTACTTGTCGGAGATCGCGCTTGTGTTCCCCGACAAGGGCATGCAGGAGTTCATGGCGGAGCCTATCACTGTGGCGGAGGTGCGCGGGGCGATTATGGTGCTTCGCGGGACCTCAGCCCCCGGCCTCGATGGCTTCTCCGGGGATTTCTATAAGGCCTTTTCTGATCTGCTGGCTCCACAGCTGATAGAGGTGTATGCGGAGGCGCTGGAGCGCGGATCTCTTCCGGCGACCCTTAGCGAAGCGGTAATAGTTCAGCTCCCAAAACCAAACAAGGACCCGACGTTGTGTGGCTCGTATAGGCCCCTCTCCCTTTTAAACTTTGATTACAAGATCCTGGCCAAGATAGTGGCCAACAGACTCTCCCAATTGATGGAATTCATCATTTCGCCCGTCCAATCGGGCTTCGTCCCGCGTCGCTCTACGTCTTTGAATCTGCGGACGCTTTTCACGGTTCTGCATAGAATTAATCCGGCCACGCCTGCTGCGGCGGTCCTCCTGGATACCGAGAAGGCCTTCGACTCCCTAGAATGGCCGTTCTTCCTTTCCGTCATGCAACGTATGGGCATGCCGGAGAACTTCCTTGCTACTACGCGACTTTTGTATAGCCGCCCCACGGCCCGTTTGCGTATCAATGGTACGCTGTCTGGTCCCTTCTCTCTAACGCGCGGTACGCGGCAGGGCTGTCCACTTTCACCGCTACTGTTCATTTTGACCATGGACCCCTTGATCCGGCATTTCCAAGAGCGCCATCTCCACAGGGGTCTCCAGTTCCGGACGGGTCCCTTGCTTGCTTCCCTCTACGCAGATGACACTATACTGTATGTAAGAGAACCGCAGGTCAACCTAGCTCCCCTGATACGGAAGATCCTTCGTTTCGGCGCCCACTCCGGACTGGGCATCAACTGGCACAAGTCCGTAATTTTCCCATTGACCAGCAGCACCTCCCCATGGCAGTGCGAGTTCCCGTTGGAGTGGTGCTCTGACTCGGTTCGGTACCTGGGCATACAGATCCATCTGAACACTGACGAACTCATCCGCCTCAACTATGGCCGCGCTTTGGACAGGCTGGAGAGACAGGTGGAGGGATGGTTGAGGCTCCCGCTATCCATGTCGGCCAGAATTGCAATCATAAAAATGACAGTTCTCCCTAGGTTTTTATATCTCTTCAATAATATCCCTGTTCCTCTCACCCGGGCCTTTTTCTCCACACTGCGGTCCCAGCTGATCAGGCTGGTGTGGGGCGGGAAGCACCCCCGGATCGGATGGAGGACTCTTACGCTCCCCATGATAGGGGCGGCTTCGGAGTACCTGATCTGTATTTATACTATCTGGTTGCTCAGTGTGCGCACGCCTATGCCTGGTACCACCCTGACGCGCGTATTCCGTTCCTTCGTCCCGAGGCGGATTTCGTTCTCCCGGGCCGTTTGGCGGCTGTGTTGCCCAAGGGGGTTGCCCGGGACCCAGTAGATATTCAAACGGTGTCCACCACCAGCTGGGCGTGGCATCGCCTTACTCGCTATCTAGCCCAGCCTCTCCTCTACTCCTCTTCTTTTCCACTCCCCAACCCCGGGTTGCTGTCTGGCACGGGGGAGACACTTGTGCAGTGTACTTTAACTAAGTTTCATCTCACTAGGATCGGGGACCTATACCATGGGGGCCACATATTTTCTGTCTCGGAGGAGGCGCGCTTCAGTGAGGCCACGTTCATGGACAAATTTGTCTTACGCCGGCTTTATTGTGCGGCTCGTTCGGACATTGCGGGATTCCCTCTCGAGCCTCCATCCTTCGAACCCCTAACTCTCCTCATTGACAAAGACACAGGTGCCCATATGGTTTCTAAGCTTTATAAGGCATGTGCAGCTCTGGTTCCATGTGTGGATGGCCGACTGCGAGCGGCCTGGGAGACAGACTTGGGTAGGCCAATTACGGGTGAACAATGGTCCGCTTGTTGCAAAGTCACTAACGCGATATCACTCAATAGTCGACATAAGCTCCTCCATTATAAATTTCTTCGCCGCTGCTACATGACCCCTGACAGGCTCCACACCATTGATCCCGCGCGCCCACACACATGCTGGAAATGCTCTGCACCACACGCTGACTTTGCGCACCTGTCCTGGACATGCCCCAAACTGCAATCATATTGGACGCAGATACATGAGATCCTTGGCGTTATGTTGGGGCTCACACTGGTTCCCACTCCTGAGGTTGCGTTATTGGGCTACATTGGGGCGGTAGAACGGTCCCCACGGCCGGGACATGGCTCACCTCTATGGCTTATTGCAGCACAAATAGCGAGATCTACGCCAGTCTTCTCCCCACAGTGGCGCGTCCCAAAGATATCTGGGGCCCCTACAAGACCTATATCGCTACCCTTCCGAGCTCTTCCCCACCGCGATCCAGTTCCGGAATAGTGCCCACGGGAGTAGGGTAGTCTGTTCGGCGCCGGTGCTGCACCTCTGGGGTGGGTGTGAGAAGGCCGTGAGGTTCTGGTCTTCCTCCCGATTGGGCGTTAGGAGGCTGTATTCTATAGATGTGGGCTGGATTGGGGGATATGGACCGAAGATAGGGGTGACCACTGAGCTTGAATGATGGGTCCTGCATGCGTACTTTTCATCTACGAGTTCCGGCGGATGAGGGTGGTGGGCTCTTGGTAGGGGTCTTTCTATGGTTCGATGCCTTGATAATGTACTGTTTTTTGTATACGAGAAGGGAGTGTCATGTTGTATCTCCGTACTGGCTATTAACTGACTGCACAGCCGATATTTTTATATTGTTATGCTCTTCAAAACTAAATAAAGCTTAAAAAAAAAAAAGAGGTGGACCGTCTATTTGCCAGATGGAAGAATCTCCCTTTAACAATATTCAGCAGGGTTAACTTAGTAAAAATGGTCCTCCTCCCTAAGTTAACATATTTGTTTAATGCTATTCCCCTTAACTTCCCAAGTAAGGATATTGGTAAAATTGAAAGTAAGATCAGAAGTTTTATCTAGGCAAATAAGAGTGCAATACTATCATGGAAGAAGCTGAGACGTAAGCTCTTTAAAGGGGGGCTTGGCCTTCCGGATATTGGCTGGTACTCTGTTGCCTTCCAATTTAAAAATATTCGGATGCTGCTTGTAAAACCAGAGGAAACTAATTGGGGCAGGCTATTAGGAGAAATGGTCAAGGTGGAGGGCGTGGGAGAAGGCTTCTTGTATACATTTGGTGCGCCAAGGTATCTCAAAAGGTGCGTCTGAAAGTTCTTAGGGCCGCCCTTAGCCTGTGGTATAAGGTCAGATGTAGATGGGGGATTGGGTACTATTCGGATTTTGCCCCGATTTGGGACTCCCCCGGGACCCCGGCATGCCTGAAGGATAATCTTGCAATACCAATAAAGAGGGCAGGTATCATCATATGGTCAGAACTTCTAGCCTCAGAAGGTGTTCACCCCAGGGAGGTCTTAAGAGCTAAAGTTGGAAGTAGTTTTTCCAGATTTAAATGTTTGCAATTAGTCTCCTGGTTTACAGTGTAAAAGGGGTCCATTTGAGGAGAATGGGAAACTAAGCATATTCTGCAAGAAACACGTCCTAAGAGAAAGGAAGTTTCATTATGGTATGAGAAGTTCCTGGAGGCTGAAGATGTGGAATATCCCCCACAGCATGTTGTCTGGAATCAGTCCCCCCTTGACTCTGATATTGAAGATCTGTATGTCTTGTCATTGAAACTTCTCTATAAATATGTCAAGCTGGCTAGTTTAACAAAGACAAGCTAGAATGTGGTAACCTGCACTCCAAAAATATTTAAGAATCTTTTAAGTATGTTTATCAACAAGTATATGTTTTTTAAGAAAGGTGCTGCCCTTGTACATCCTGATTAGCCCCCATCAGGCTCAAAATAATTGCCACAAAATTTCAAACAAAGATTGTTTGAGCTCAAGGGCGCACTGTCCACTGGCCCAGTAAGGTGCAAATTTCTTTTTTAAGAATTACAAAAAAACTAAGTAAATCAACAATGAGCTATGCTCGGTAATCACTCACTTATATGAAACCATTAATCAAAACATTAGATAAGACAATGTCAAATTGGTTTACACAATAAGAAACAAAAATGAGCTAAGTGAGTAATGCAAAACAAATATGAGTGATCATCAACAAAGTTCCAAGAAACAAAATTTCTCAGTGCAACGACTGAAGTCTTCTTTATTTTCTTATTCTGTATATTTTTCAGTGAAAGAGATATTTCCCAATCAGCATCCTGGTATCCCAATGCATTTCGGTATATCAACCTTCATCAGGGGAATACTGTGAAAATGTATATACAATATGTGATACATTTAACACACTTTATGCATCAAAATCAACAATGACTTAACAAATATTATCAGAGAATGAATAGAAGATAATCCCAGGGGTAGTGTAAGGCTCAGACTACCGGTTATCTTTACCAAAAGATTTGAATTGGGTACATAAATGAGTTACTGAAAGAAAAAACCTTTAAAAACCATGCAGAAAGCATTTATGTGGTCAAATATAACGCTATGGATCCCCCGTGAACTACGTAGTGTGATAGATGTGCAACAAGCCACTCATTGTGAAACCAAGCTCCATAAATGAATAAAGTGTCTTAACCGAATCACCAACACATCTAAAGTCTAAAGCCAACATATACTTATAAGTCTCCTGAGCAATGGCGCAAGAGAACTCACCTCCATGAATGCCAAAACCACTACTATGGAAATATTATAAAGGTATTTGCGAAATGTCCACTCTGCACAAAATACAAAAAACAAACAGAGACACGTGTGTGTAACTAAATGGTTTCTGAGGTTCCAAAGAATATATGATCCAAACAATTCCAACCGCTCGAGTGTTCAAACTACTCACGGCATGAAGGCATAAAGCATGCGTGTAGATCACAATTTTCCATCGTATTGCAAATCCTCGATGTCCTAAGTGACTCTGTGAACAACAACTACAATTAATATCGACCCCTAAATCACTAATCACCTAAAACTTAACAAACTGAAATGGCAAACTTATCCAACTGCAATTCGATTACCTGTGGTCGTACTCCTCCGTCAATGCTGCGAGGTCGCTACCATTTTCCTGAACTAAACATCTGCATGTGTGTAAACCGAAATGCGTCCTGAATATAAAGGAAGGACTACCACCATTGAGTACAAGCACCCTGAAAACAAACAAAGGACTATCCGGATCCTTTACGCTGTGAGATAGATGAAACTAATAAAGTTCCACAAGCGATGTCCAGCACTATAGAGAAAGGACTACCCCAATCAAGTGCATACGCCCTAAAAATAAACAAAGGACTATCTAAATCTTTTACAAGGTAGAATGGATGCAACTCATAAAAAAAGCGATATGAAAAGCATCACGCTAATGCGATGCACATGAACCAAATGTGCAGATGCAAATATATGTGGCAAAATAATTACAATGTCAACATGAGTGGGTATACAACACTGACACAAAAGTGAGTGCTACCAATCATCCAAGGGCAAGCAAATGACCCATATCTATAAACCCAAAGCAATGTGCCCCGAAAAAAACGAACGAGATTAGAAAATAATGTTGCTATTCTGCATCTTTTTTAAAAACAATACAAATAGTTTGACAAATACCGTACAACAAAATGTGTACAGCTAAGACAAGTCAATAATGCAAAGCAAATGCAATATGTTCACAAAAAGTGTATAAGTTCAATCTTGTCATTCAATCCACAAGGACTCAAGGTTTTAAGGAATCGTATCCAAAATGTTTCTCTCTGTGACAGATACCTGTTGGGATCAACATGTGGCAGTACCGATACCTGCTCTAATATAGTGAATCGTAGTTGTGGTATTGTATGTTTGTGTGCGGACCAATGTACTGCGAGGCAAGATTTCATGTTGGCAGTGCGAATTGAGCTTTTATGCTCAGTCACTCTTATTTTGATCTTCCTAGTGGTTCTTCCAACATAAACTAGTCCACAAGGGCATTTGATGGCATATATTACCATGGAAGTGTTGCAATCAGATGTGTGTTTGAGCTGAATTGGTTTACCTGTGTGTGGGTGTGTGAATTTATCCCCATCCATCACATTACCGCAATGACTACAATTGTAACATTTTCTCATACCCAGTTTGACAGTGTTACTAATCTGTTGGATTTTCTTCCCTAGAATTTCTTTAATAATCTTCGATCTAGAGAATGCAAAGATAGGTGTTCCAAAAAAGACTTCTTTAAAATCATGTTCTTATTCGATAATCTCCCAACGTTTTAGAATGCACCGTTTAATTGCCGTAGCGGCTGTTGAGTATTTTAGAACACACACCTCTCTCTTTGCTAAAGGTTTCATAGATTTTTTTAAAAGTTGTGTTCTATCAATGCTATGCGCTTTCTGTTTAGCCAAATCTAGAACTTGAGGCGGATAACCTCTATCCGCATATTGCTGTGACAATATTTCAATATCTGCCTTTCCTTGAGTGTCATCCGAACTGATTCTACGAACCCTGATGAACTGAGATAGTGGTAGGTGATTTTTGAGAGCAAGTGAATGAAAACTATTGTAATGAAGGGCATTATTCCTTTTTGAATACTCTAGTCGTGAGATTGGTGCCTTTTTTCTCGATGAGATATTCTAGGTAATTTACGGTTGTAGAGTTGATGGAGTAAGTGAATTTGATTTGTGGATGACAATTATTCAATATGGTGATTGCCCCTTCCAATGCCTGTTGTGTACCTCTCCAAAGTATCAAAATATCATCTATGTATCGAAGGTACAGGAGCAAATGGTCTGTCCACAAGTTGTTGTTCAAAATATGCGTGTCCTCGAATTTAGCCATAAAGATGTTCGCGTATGTGGGTGCCCCAGTAAAACCCATTGAAGTACCTGTCTTTTGCAAATAAAATTGCTGTTTCCATGTGAAATAACTATGATAAAAAAGATAGCTTCAGATGCCAGAGTGCTTGATAAATTATAAGGCCCAGATTTATTAAGGTTTTGCATCGCCCTAGCACCATGCAAGGTGACGCAGGGCAAAGCAAAACCTAGAAAGAGATTAACCATGCCATGCAAGACACCTAGCGTTGCACTGCGAGGCTTTGCAAATATGGAATAACCAAAGGCAGCATAAGTTGCTGCCTTCTAATACTCTGCGTGGTGGGGGAATTACATGGGTGGAGCGTGGGTGCATCAACCCAACTATTTTGATGCATTCACAAGTTCACCAACACTGGTAGACCTGGGAAGCATCAGAATTTTATGCCTTCCCACCAGAGGGGCAATGCAGAGAAATATCTTTATTTTTGCTCATAATTTCCTCTTTGTAAGTGTGCTGCATTCTACCTCTGGGGATGTTTTTTGTTCGAGGAGGTGCCCCTTCCTGCACAAAAACAATCTCGCCTACAACACAGGCACTCTTGCACCATGGGGCAATGGTACCTGTTATGGCACAAGGCAGCAAATTATGCTCCATCGCAGGCAGAGAGCAAAAATGCACCAAATCTTGGTAAATATGGTGCATTCCTGCCCTCTACATTTCATGCAGCGTAGCAAGTTGCCTGGCTACACAGCTGTGCATCAGAGTTTGATCAATCTGCCCCTAAATATATCACCCTAAATACAACAGACTCATTGGTGATTCATTTATACATTTGAACCACAAATGCTAATGTATTAGCACTATTCATAGAAAAATATTTGCATCTGCAGTTTCAATGAGATGAAAGTTGAAATGATAAATAAAATCTTTTCCCAAATGTTGCATGTAACAATAAAGTGATCAGTTAACTGGGCTTGGTGCAGCTACTAAGGCTGAACTGAAAAAACATCAAATAATCCATACCTGGCACTCAGAATGTATCGCTTTCTCTGTCATCCTGTGCAAAGGAGTAGATTTAAAATGATCTCAATGGGTTACATCGCAGTGTGTCATGTGTAAAAATGTATGACTAAAAGAATTTACAAAGTCTAAAGAATGGCAGCCAATGCCAGACTTATTGAATAGTTCAGTTCTTCTTAGTACATGGGTTCATAGGCTCTGGAAGAAGGGGTGTTGGGGGTACTGCATCACCCTCAGATTAACCATTCTGGAGTCCACAGACAGAGGTCAAATGTCAGGCTATGTCTTCTAACAAATTGGTGCGTATTACTTTAACATGGTGAATAGTGTTTACTTTGCTTTCTCTGACTGCAAAGTGAGAGTATTTTGTGAAGCGAATTATGCAAACCATGTGACAATCTTGCTGGTGTACTGGAGTGAAAAAGGAAAGGATCTAGGATATCTTTATTTTTTCCTGACACACAGCTAAATTTTAAAACGAATTGAGGAACTCTACAAATATTTTAAACATTCTTGTCAGTTAGGAAAACACAATGGAAGCACAGTTATTCTATTTTGAAACGTGATGGAAATAAAGTTTTAATACGATCAAGACAAATCAAGACACTTTATATGGAAATGATAAATATTCGCTGACACCCCACACATTATCCTTTGTGTGCTTTATAATTTTACCAATTAGCAAGACGAGCTTGGGTTTTGACTCGATGGCAGCAGGGCCAAGTCAAGATAACTAAATAGAACAAAGAGAGTGCCGATGCTGCACTGAACTTTCAAAGAGATTTTGACAAATGAACTGAATTAAACATATCCATTTTATCCATTTTTTGATTGATTTTAATCAAAAATATTTTTATGCAAATTTTTCTTATTATTTTGCACGGTTATATTAGAATGATTCAAGCATTTACAAAAATAATCAGAAAAAACTAACAATTACAAAAAGGTGCATTTCAAATATTTACACTACATAAACACATATAAATGACCACACAGCTAGCGTACCTCAGACATTCAGACGACAGACAACATTCAATTTACAATTTACACTTATATGTACAAGAAATAACAACAGGCCATCAGTGAATAACACTTGCACTATTTCAAAAACGCTTATTTTTAAGTTGTTTTTGCAGTTGATTGGCCAAAGGCGAAGACAGGTCAAGGTGGGTCAACGCGTTTCGAATCCCTTCACCGGGGATTCTCATCAGGACCAAAACTCTCTGGGAAACAAAAAGCGAACAGCACTGAATTAGACCAATTGGCCCCTCCACAAAAGTTTTAATGGGCCGCTAAACTCTGTTCAAGAACCTTACCTATAGCTGAGGTACGCTAGCTGTGTGGTCATTTATATGTGTTTATGTAGTGTAAATATTTGAAATGCACCTTTTTGTAATTGTTAGTTTTTTCTGATTATTTTTGTAAATGCTTGAATCATTCTAATATAACCGTGCAAAATAATAAGAAAAATTTGCATAAAAATATTTTTGATTAAAATCAATCAAAAAATGGATAAAATGGATATGTTTAATTCAGTTCATTTGTCAAAATCTCTTTGAAAGTTCAGTGCAGCATCGGCACTCTCTTTGTTTTATAATTTTACCAGTAAAACTGTAGGTCTGTGCAAATTAAGTAGCCACTTCAATGAAAAATTTTCTGTCTGTAAGAGACAGTGCAGTTCCACATCATGTGTTAGTAATACGTTGGCAGTGTGGCGTTACCAGGCCATCAACTTTATACGTTTTATGTCTCAATTTTTCTCCATACCACTCTCTTGGCCCTCTGATGGCTCTTAGTGCTGAGAAGGGTTGTATATAAAGGGGTCTCAACAGTCATCCAATGAGGACCAGGAATTGGATAACTGAAAAATAAACTAGAAATCAGACTAATGTAAAATAGTCAAAACAACAATAAAGAGATAAAACAATATAACTGCAAGCCCAAATTTCCTGAAGAAACGTAGGCGAGCCAGAATCTACACATAAAGAGTTTAGTCAAAGCGATACAGAATAACAGAATTAGTATTTGATGAGCTGAAATCTCTCTAATATGATCTCCTCTAGTAATTAGTCCCAAATTAGGAATGCACACTAAATTAAAGAGACACAATCATGATAGCTGAGTCGTTATGATAATTCAGTTTAGTTTAGAAGAATTTAAGATAAATATGGTGCATCAACAGCAAATAAAAAGACAGTTTTAGTCAGATTCTAATATAGTATTAAAACAGGATACCAAAGCTCAAGAGTTCAGGAAGAGACATGAAACATTCCAGTTCATGCAGTCTTCCAGAATGGAAGAAACCACTCAACATACACAGCGTATGCGTCAGTTCGTAAAGGAAGCCAGGTGCGTCCACATCGGGCAAATCAAGATTGCAAAGGAAAGTTCCGCAAAGAATCCATCACCATTAGGAATGCTAGCTCCAGTCAGGCAGAAAGCGAAACAATAGTCTTCCTCACTGTTAAATCGGGCATCATTATATTCTTGAAGTTCCGGGGGCGACACTGCCTGGAATCACCACATCTGGTCAGACCACTCAGCCCATTGGTCAGTTTGTATAGGATGAGTGTCAGGCGACATAAAGAAGACACAAATTTCAGAGATATAGGTGGGACAAATATGCAGTCCTTAAGCAATCCAGTGTTTGAAACGTTAGAACAATGCTCCTTTAGCAAAAACATACCCAGACCTCATGCTTTTGTTTTTTGATACAACCTGTTCTTACCCATCCCTGTCTCTCTACTTCTGGTACCTCATCCTGTTATGCCTTCACTTCCTCCCAGGTCTCAACTGTTGACAACAATAGTCTACACTCAGTGACATCAGAGTTCTTTCGAAGGGGATCTCCATTGAAGGTGTAAGAATTTAGAACGCATTAGCGTGCAGTCTCATCTGCATAACAGTTGCTGACTGTGATACTATCATTGACCTACCAATGGGCTCTGCACTTCAGCACGTAATTTTGGGCAGGCATTTGCAATTACATCAAAGGTTTCTTCACGCTTTCCCCATTTCGAATGGGGGATTCTGGCGAGGTCATGAATCCAAGCTGCCCGAATTCATGTACGACGCCAAACCCGTACTGACTATCGGTGAAGATGGTAACTCTCAATTTGTCAGATAAATTGCATGCTTACGTCAAGACAACCAACTCAGCAACTTGTGCAGAGTATAAACCATACAACCAAGAAGCCTCAACCACACCTGCAACCATGCATACAGCGTACACAGCTTTCAGGTTTCCCTCTGCATCATGCAAACAAGATAGTATATGATCAGATTCAGACAACAGAGTGTCTAGAACGTCTGGCCTGGGCTTTGTGCACAACTCAGTCACATCCAGGCAACCATGGTCGGCTTCATCAAACACTATCTCATCTCCAGGCAAAGACATCAAAGTCGCAGCCTCTTACATCTTTTCTGAGTATCGTTTTCTGCTCCAAAAATAACCTGTTCATACTTTGTGAGAGGGCTGCTAGTGAGATGTCACGTTCAAGTGCGAGTTAGCAAGATCTTGACAGAATGAGACATATGCACTTTCAACTGATGTCCCATGACAATGCTCTCACTTTGTTCCATTCTCATACAAGTTGCAGCAACAGCTTTAAGGCATCAAACAATGCAGCAGCTATGGGTTCAATGTAGCTGATAAATATGCCACAGGTCTACCATGCATTTGAGCTACCACTGACATGTGCAACCTACGTGCTCACTGCAAAACAGAGAAGGCTTTAGTTGTAGTCGGGCATACCCAGAGCTGGAGCTCGACAAAGACTCTCTAGCTGTTCATTAAAAGAGTGCATGCATTCGTCACCCCAAGGTCCTGGATCTGACACATCTTTGTGGGTAAGCCTCTGAAGAGGTTTTGCTGTCAAAGAGAAATTGGGGATCCAATGTCAACAGTAGCCAACCACTTCTTAAAACATGCAGACTTCCTTTTGAGTACTTGGCGTACTCATGTTCAGAATCGCAGTGGTCCTGTCTTGAGCCACTTTCCTTGCTCCTTTCGCAATGTATTGTCCAAGATACAGAATATCCCTCTTGTAAAATTGCATTTTAGAAGGTGACACCTTATGTTCATTTACAGCCAAATGATTCAGTACAGTGATAGTTTCACATGTGCAAGCCTCCTGAGTACTTGACACTACCAGCAAGTCGTCAATGTACTGGACGAGGACAGAATGATTTGGCATCTCTAAAGATTTCAAATTCTTCTTCAAGATCTGATTGACTATTGAGGGGCTTTCCGTATACCCTTGTGGAACTCGGCACCATGCCAAAACACTACTGCAGAACCAGAAAGCAAAACAATACTGACTGTCCTCGTGCAACGGAATAGAAAAGAAGGCTTGATACAAATCAATGACAGAAAACCACTCAACTTGACATGGAATCTGGAATAAAATCACTTCTGGATTCAGTACCACAGGACAACATAGGTTGACAATGTGGTTAATTTTGCGCAAATCCTTAACAATCTGGTATTTACCTTTGGGTGTTTGCAAACCCATAATAGGAGAGTTACATGGACTTCCCATTATTTCTTTCAGGATTGCTTGCCCAATCATTGAATCAATCAAAGGTGTCCCTGCAATGGATTCTGGACTCAAATTGTATTGCAGGGTTCATGGAAATTCAGCCTTAGGCTTCACAGTAATTTTTAATGGAGCCACACCTTTGATTAGACCAATATATTTTCCTGTAAAATCCCAAATCTCTGGAAATACAGAGCCTCATTAATGAGGCCCCTTATGCTGCCAGAACGTCACTTTTTGTTACGTTCTGTGGCTCAGGAGCCTGCTCCATATTTACAAGGCAGCGTTAAGCCACTTTTTTTGGCCTTAATGCTGCCTCACAAATATGGTTCCCTTCAACGCAGTTTTGTGCATTAAAGGGGTATTCCACAGGTGTTGCTGGAGGCGGTCCCAGCAACATCCATGGCTTTTCACACTGCCCCAGATTTACAAGAAATCGTAAATCTGAGGCAGCCAAAAACATATGCCTCCCCAGGGGAGGCGTAAGGGAGGCACAACGAGGAGAAATGTCTTTATTTATCTTTGTTTTTCCTTTTTCTATATGTGCAGCAGAATGCAGCACACATAGAAAAAGGAAAAAGCCTCTTGTGATTGTTTATGTGCAGGAAGGTTTTCCTTCCTGAACAAAAACATCATCCCCCCCAATGCAGGCACCCTTGCACCATGGTCCTTCCACCGTCCATATAGGAACTACTCTGGTCTTCATCTATGGATGTGCAACCACCAGTCCTCCTCCTCTCTCCGGCACCATCATTGTGACAGGTCTGAGTCTGCATCATCTATTTGAATCAAATAGTATTGCTGAGAGACATTCTGATTTGCGTGGGATTCTGCATCTGCATGAAATCCTTTATTGGAATTGTATTTCTGGACCTGACCATTCAGTTGGGGCATTGGGACTCAGGCACATTTGTGTTTGATATCTCTGTCTGTGAACCTGTTGAGTCTGTACCATGCCATCTCCCTGTGACTGTGGATTATTCTGAATCTGTTCCCCATTTCCTTGATAAATCGGACTAAATCAGCATTAACACTCCCAATGCCCTAGCTTGCTGCAAATGTGACATTAGTCCTCTCCAATACATCAATTCAAACACCACAACCTCTTCCTTGGGGATTCATACCCTGCAGTTGCCCTCCACCTACCCTCGCATCGTTGGGGGTCTTTTGATAACCTCCCTGCACAACAAAAATGGAAACAGCACCTGTTCCACCTTGAGCCTTCTGGACTGCTTTTATTTGAGCAATCATTAGTTTTTCACTGAGTCTCTTGTACTTTAATTCAATTTCATCCCCACAATATTTTACATAATGAAGGATTTCATCTATTGGCTTACTCTGCCAACAAATTAAATGCTGCTGAATCATACTGCTATTCTCAGGTCTCAATCCATACACAAACCGATAAACAAAATGTCCCATACTCTTTTTGGACACATTCTCCATTCCACTGTACTGGTTGAATGCCTGCAATAACCTCTCAAAGTAAGCATGAACTGTTTCCTTCAATTTTTGAGTTGTCCTGTTAATTTTTACCCAATCAATTTCTTTAAGGGAAATTTTCCTCTTCAAATAGGTAATGGTTTGGTTATGTTTCTTCATCACCTCAGGAGATGGAGCACCTTTGTGAGCATTCCTAGCTTGTTCTGTCAGGCCAATTGCAGCAATTTTACACTCTGTCCACAAATCACTCAGTACCACAATGTCAAATAAGGTATCCAAATATTTCAGCAAAACCTTCACATCCTTCAGAAACCATTCAACTTATTTGTACCATTCTACAGGATTTTCTCTCAATTTTGGGAACTCATTTGTAAAGTACAATATGTCTCGTCTGGTCCAAGGCACATGTACAAATCCCGCCTAGGTACCTCTCTCATAGAAAGCCTACTCACTCCCTCACCCCCATCATCTTTGATGACCAGGAACATTTGCATAGTAACCTTTCACGTTTCCTTCTTATTGGCCCATTGAACTTCCCACTTTTCTAGCTCTCCCCATTTCATGAGGATAGCCAGTAATTCTTTAATCTGTAACCTCATTCCTGGAGGTCTCCTGTTTTCAATATCTCTGTCACTGAAATCAATTCTAGGGCTTGTGGTTCCTATAATCATTTTCTTTAATTTCACCTTGAGTCTCGCAACATCAAGAGACCTATCTTTTCTTGTTTTCAGTGCATTTGTTCCATTAATTCCAGTACCTGTATTATTAGCAGGAATAAGTAGGACCTGTTTGCTCTTCAGTTGTATTCCCTAGTAAATTCTCATGATGACCTTCCGTTCTTGCGGAAGGTGTAGAATGCAAAAAGGACACGTCAGAGTCTGGCATTCTCATTGGAAAAGTATTTCCTGTGGTATTCTATGTTACCCGCGGTGGAGTTACTATACCATTCTTAGGTACATAGAAAATATGGGCCTGTCCTGACCTTCCGCTAGAAGAATGTAATTGAGTGGAATGTGCATAAAAAGAAGAAAGTACTGACAGTGGAACCTTCTAATTAACAGCACCTAACCTGTTTTTATACTCCTTGCGCAATGTTCCTTCTATGCTTAATGGGATCTGTGTGCACACTGAATAGTACCCACCATCACAGTGCTTATTCCAACAGGAACTTAACAATTCAGAGCCAAAGCACAGGTGCACCACTCAAAGACAACTTTTATCAAAAAAGGACAATTTTTACGTCCAAATCCAATAAAAAAAGGTTTTAAATTAATTATTTTTTCTTTCTCTTTTATTGTTTCATTTTCATTTCGCGTTGATGAAACAGCGTTCAACACACAGAACAGCCGACGCGTTTCGTCCCCTTGAGGGACTTCTTCAGGGCTTTCACATCGGTCACACCAAAACCTGGTGGGCAGGTGAGTGACACCCCCTGATAAGGGATATACCGACGTGCTTATAAGAACCGATACACCTATAATGAATCTAGGCCAAGCAGATGTCCAATTGCGAACACCATAAGTAATACAACCCAATAAGGCAGGAAAACGACAGCCACAATGAGGCTGTGACCGCTGGCACGAGTTCAATAGCACGTATCAGCAATGCGAACGTCCTATTAAGGGGACGAAACGCGTCGGCTGTTCTGTGTGTTGAACGCTGTTTCATCAACGCGAAATGAAAATGAAACAATAAAAGAGAAAGAAAAAAGAATAAATGTAAGAACATTTTTTATTGGATTTGGACGAAAAAATTGTCCTTTTTTGATAAAAGTTGTCTTTGAGTGGTGCACCTGTGCTTTGGCTCTGAGTGTAATGTGCACTCGAATCAGTGCTTCACATGCTTTCCTTGACTCCCAGGCTGATACAAGGGAACTACAGGACCTATAGTCACTGGGACAGTCAAAACATCTGGTGCATTTAAAACAATGTGGTTAGTTACATCAGGTATCCCTATGTTTCCATCCACTAGTGTGAAAGGGGTGTGTGGAACTGGATCTATGGGCACAGCAGGTACATCAAGAATCTCTCCCAAATAAGAATTTGCTAGGCTCTAGGTTGATCTTCATTATAAGGTGGTGGACAATTCAGCAATACTTTATTTCAGAATTCATTGTTAAATTCATGATCACTATCTCCAGCCGGGGCTAGTGTTTTTGGCTCTTCAAGATGTTTTTTCTTTTCTTATGCTTCTCTCAATCCTTTTTCTCTCCACATATTACAGGATTAATTATAGTTCCCTCTGCTGTATCTGTTCTCCAAGCTTTCTGTTGTGCATCCCATCTAGCCTCGACATATCGGTTTAAAGTATTCATATACTTTCCCTGGTTTTTCCGATTCTCCTTTTTGATGGGTGATATGTTCCCATTTACTAAGCGCGTCGAATTGCATGGACCTCGGAGGTGGTTTAATCTCATATAGCTGTCTCCTAAAATGTTCAAGAATTCTAACATTAACTGTTCCGTATTTTTGGGAAAGCTAATGGTCCATCATTCTCAGTTTATTTAATCCAATTTTTCAGCCATATACATGTGTGATGCACTCTCTCTTGTGACATATATCATGCTGGTGTACCCACAAGGGATATTTTTACCCCTCCTCAAGTGGGTATGGGTGTATCCCCCTGCATCAAGCTCTACAGATTTTTCAAACTGTTTATTGTGTCGCTAAATTATCAAAATTGCCCTTCACAAATAACTCTCCTCAACTGATTTCTCTTCCACTTCCTTGTTTAGCTCCTTCATGACCAATATCAGCACGACACATGGTGACGTAGTCACCTTATCACAGCGCGATTTTTCACCAACCAACCAATACCAGCGCAGCACACTTTGATATCAATCTCACTCCTCGCAGCGGCTACCCCTCCTCTGCAATCCTTCATGTGCATTTTCTCTAAGCAAAACTGTTCACACAATACAAGCTATTTCAAAAACTGATCTAATTTACATAACCTTCAAGTGATGCCTCGACCTGTGCAACCTCACTCAGGTTGTCGCAATTCCTTCCTGTGCAATGAGAGCAACCGTAACAACTGTATCCCTCACTCACACAAAGAATATTGCCTTCTCTCGGTGGTACTGCTGACGACGTCTCACGAACAGCACCTTCAAAACACATCAGACAACGTACCCAGCTTATGCCACATTGAGACCACCTGTAGGTCTATGTCCCGGGATCTTAGGTCGCGACGGACCCGATAGTAACTTCAACTTTTCTGCATAAAGCACAGCACTCAAATGTGGACTCTAACCCCTTTGCATAACCTCACATTACTGCAATCTAATCTTAAGCATTTGCAACGCGCAACCCTATTGATACTCACACCACTGTTTCAAACTGTCTTTGTCGTACTCCCCCGTCGGTACCGGCTCTTGGTCTCCTGCAACCGAACATGAGCTCTGAGTTTGAGCGGGGATGGGCAATCTTTGGACAGGGAATTTCAATGTGGATCTCAGTAGAGAACCCCTATATCCTCACTTCATAGGATGGATAAACCATCCCCTGATACCAGAATTACTGCTGTAGCATCACTGGGCCCTTTTTTAATCAAATCTATCTTTATCAGTTTACAAATTGCCTCGACTGCAGTTATCCAATGAGAGCCAGGAATTGCGTAACTGACCTACAAACTCGTAATTAGATTCAAATATATATATAACCCTCAGAACTAAGCTATACAAATAAAGTATTAATACTGCTAGACCAAATATCTTGAAGAAAATCAGTCTAAAAAAGATCATACAAACCAACAATTCAGTTAAAGCTATGCAGAATTATAACATCGGTATCTGCGGTCCAGAAATCTCTCTATTTGAATCCCCTCCTACTATTGACAACCCAATTGGAATGCACAATCAATTATTGGAGACAAATGATGGAGAGACAGAAACAGGATTTGAGGATGGTTAGTTTTATCATAATCATTAAAGAAGTAATTACATCAATATCAGGCCTCTAATTCAAAAGTGTGATTAAACAGATCGATTTTAGACTGGATTTGAATTATCAAAGCACAGGGAAGTTCAGGATGGGACATGAACCATGACAGTTCAAAGGAACTCTCCAAGGATAGGGAAAGAATTCTGTGAATAGCGCACACAGCCTATGCGTCAACCGAGGAAAGACAGTAGAGACCGGAAGGAAGTTCCAAAAAGGCAAGGAGAAGTGATGTTTCTCCAAGAGTGCATGTGCAAGAGCATATAACTGTTTGTCACATTAACATATAACATAACCCCCAAGTTCTGAGATGACCCCTCTGGGGTCACCTCATCTGGTTAGACCACTCAATCCATTGGTCAGTTCGTATAGGGAGATTGCCATGCAGCATAAAGAAGACACATATTATAGCAAAAACGTGGTGATCATTACGTAAGTTGCTGAACCATCCAGTGTTTATTTCTTTTGAACAATAGTCTTTTTTGCAAAAATGCATGGGTCAGTTCAAGACGACAGTTTCCCTTCCCAAAGCATCGAAATTGTTGCAACCAGCCCTAGCATGCGAATGGGAACTCTCCCAATGAGCCATAGTTTCTCTTCACATTGCAAGTTTACAAAGCCTTTCCGTGAGAACAGAATCAAGCAAAATAAGGAAAAAAGCAGGCCCAAATTGAATTTGGCTCATGAAATACAGAATATAATATAATAGAATATATACATTTCATTAATAACCTTTAGGACATTATATATTTCTTTCAATTTATTTGCACTCATGAAGCATTTTAGTTTCATTGTAAATGGCGCATGTAACGAGGACACAATACTGCATTTTCAAAGTATCAACATATACAATTATTTCAAAATATAAATTATTAATATCGTTTCTAATAATTCATTTCATACATGTATGAAGACTATACCCTGAAAATTTCCCAGCATTTGGAGTTAGAATAAACATGCGGCACCCCTTTCTCCTTTCTCACTTGGTGCACAATTTCACATATGCGCAAAACATGGAAGTTTTAGAATGAGACTCCTATATGCACTCATAGGGTCTTATTATGATGTCTGGCAGACTCACGTTCGCCCGACACTTTTTCGGTATTAGGATCCGACAGCATATGGTGCAGTCACACTCCCATTTCTGTATAGGAGCTTGTGCTGTGGTCGGAAACCAACCGCAGCACAAGCTCCTATAGAGAAATGGGAGTTTTTGTTAATCCCTGCACCGGATGCGGGGATTAACAGGGGGGCACCATATGTGCCCCCAGCCCCCCAACCACACAGAGACCACTGTTGCAAGGGGGCCCTGCTAATCCCCCCCCCAAAGTCGCTTTCCGACAGGCTTTTCATGTCGAAAAGCCCGACATGAAAAGCCTGTGGGAAACTGACATCGCAATTCTGACAGTAGAAACGCAGTCCTTAAGGGATTACGTGTGGGTTCCGACTGGCCGATGGGTTCCTTGTGGTCGGAAGCCAGACCGAATGACCGGTCGGTTTTAATTCTGACTGCCGTATTTGTAATACGCCAGTCGGAATTAAAACCGAAGATGTCGCAGTCGGAGGCATTCCGACCAACATCAAAATCAGGGCCATAATGTCATCTAGCTTACATTATGTTTTCATTAATAATCGACACACATTATTATTTCATAATTGTAAAGGAGAAAATGTCCTAAATCTGTGAATTTATCTCTTAATATCTTCTATTATGTTTGGAAAAGAAACACCAATGCTAGTAAATGGAGTACAGTCTATGTTATTCAAATGACTAATTTACTCCCATCTGCATGCTTTTCTCATGCAGCAACTAAACCTTCCCAAGATTTTCTCATGTTTTCTTCAACATATAGTTAGCACAGTTGGTGCACGTTTGTCATCTTTTCCTCAAATATGTCATAATCGGTTTTATGTGTCAGTCAAAATGTTTATCTACTTCATAACATCTTCTACACTTTTTATAACAAAGCTCTCTGAAATTGTTTCACCCTATGGCTCTTCTCATCCTATTACACCAGAGGTCTTTAATCTGTGGGGTACAACCCCCAGGGGGCCGTGAAGTCCTGGGAAGGGGGTCGTGCATTCCCCAGCTTCACTTGTCCCTGCAATCCAAAGCGTTTGCTTTCCTTTTGGAAAAAAACAGCCGTCCTGGGACAGCTAATTTAGATCGTTATCAGCTGCTTGTCTGAATGAAATGTGCCGATCGGTTAATCTGCAAGTTTAAAGGATGCTTGGGAGCGGTTCTTGCTTTAATTGATCAAATCACTCCAAGGTTTGTGTTGACAATGATTTGGTTTTTTGAGTGGAAGCGCAAAGAGTTAACAACTGGGCTGGATAGTGCTTGCTTTTAATTTTAACTGCATTTACACAGCTCTTAGTGCCTTAAAGTGGTGTTGAAGGGAAAGTTGTGTAAAGAAACAAAAATTGCATTGTATACACTCTGGTATTACTAAAATCTACATTTTGGAAGCACCATTTTACCGTAAAACTATTTGCACATTTGCAGAATTCTATCTTACAATGTGTGTAATGTAAGTATAAAATAATGACACATATTCACAGTGCTTCCCGTCATAGGCTGTGACCCTGTAGCACTAAAAATACACAAGTCATTATTCTTCACTGCAGCATTCAAATTTAATTCTGAGGCTCTCTGGTTACACACAGACCTCTGCAATGCATTAACTAATAAAGGTTTCATAGTGTACTACAATGCATTTCCCACTTTTTAAATTTATTTTTCATTTACACTGCCCCTTATTTTATATGTAGATATCTGATGGTGAAAGACCTAAAAAAAGTACAGAATATTTTGATGCTCATTTATGAGAAGCTTGCATCGCCAGAGCATCACTTTTTTATGCTCTGGTGTTGCAAGTGATTCACCCTGCATGGCTTTGCCTGGCCTCATAGATATGGAGTAAGACATAGCAGTGCAAGTCACTGTGTTGCCTTACTCTGCGCCACGGAGGTGTTCCATGGGCTTCGCGTGGGGGTTCCCACGCAAAACCCATGGATTTTGTTGCTGCCCCATATTTACAAAATCACGTAAACCTGGGGCAGCTCCAAAAGCGGACGCCTTCCCAGGGGAGGCGTAACGAGGAGAAATGTTTTCATTTCTCCTCGTTTTTTCTTCTTTCCATGTGTGCTGCATTCTGCTGCTCACATAGAAATAGGAAAACGCCTCTTGGGATTGTTTTTGTGAAGGAAGGTGCCCCTTCCTGTATAAAAACAATCCTGCCTATGTTGGTGCTAGGCAGCAATTTGTGCACCAAAGCAAGGTAAAAGGACAGGAATGCACCGTATTTCATAAATGCCATGCATTCCTACCCTTTGACATTGGCATAGGACAGTGCGGCAAGCCAACTGGCGGCGCTGCCCTACACCAATTCCTCATAAATTAGGCCCTTTGTTTTTAGCTATACCTTTGACTACACCCCCACGCTCACTGACCTTTGGTTTGCTAAACACTGTTTAATATTCTTTCCCATCGTAAAAATTATTTGCTGTGGGAATTGGGGGCGTTTATGGTTGTCAATAGTTGTCGATGATGAGGAGTGCAAGGTTCTATAAATTTTTGTCTGAAGGGGGTCCTTACGCCTAAAAATGTATGACAAGGGGGTCTTGGCATCAAAAAGTTTGAAGACCTTTGTTTTACACTTTTGCTGTATCCCAGTCAGATAATCGGGTCTGTTAATGCTGCCCTCTAACTGTTGTTCCACTGTCCATATGCTTCTTCTGTGCTTGTTATACTAAAAGTCTTACACAGAGCTAGGAAACCCGGGCAGGAGTTCATCCTATGGAAGCCACTAAAAAAACATAAGTACATAGATAAATAAATAACTATAATGGTGCGTGTGAGGCTTGGATAAACAAGTAAAACCGTTCATGTTCTCAAACTAAATTGTTCTTAAACAAATTGTTTTTAAACGTAAACTTAATGTTCTGGAAATTACGCATGCCTTGTGAGCAATTACCTTAATTTGCCTCTTTCATTGATGCACAGATGTTTTTGTTTCAGGAAACAACTGTAAAACGTGCCTTTTGAATTGGGAGTCGTTACCAGCTTTTGTTTGCACCTGGAACATGAACGCCATTCAGTGAGTAATTGTGTAGATGTTTAATGGGCTCCCAGTTATCTCTAGATCATATTGTGTTCTTGTCTACATAACCGCGGCTAGACTGCATGCACAAGCACACCCATGAACTTCCATGACCTCTGCTGATGCAGGAGAGGTGGGGTGACGGATGTCGTCCTCGAGCCATACTGAGCCTTAACAATTAACCCATTAAATAGCGGCAAGTGGTTCCAGGTGGAAAATTTTACTTAGAACAATTAATGATTCCTGCTAATCTTAAAATTATCTAAAGACGTGAAAGAACGTGGGTTGTTTTCAAATACATCTTTCCAATCCTGAGACAACCTCATTGACTTCCACTAGAGGCAATAGGCAAGTTAAAAATATGTATTTATACCTACGAAGCCCTACCTCACAGCACACCTGGCTACTTAGCAGACCTCTTATCCATCTCAGGAGACTGAAGACAAACAAGAGGAAGAGTTCTCTCATCCTGGAAACACCTTCATTCAAACCTTAATTGTAATTTGTAGATTTATATAGCATGGTTTGTCATCCATGGGGGTATCCAGGCGTTGTCCCCGGGCACGGGGGAGTTTAGATGATTTGCCCAAATCAAGGGATGTTGAGCCGACTGCCGAGATCCTCAGCTCCCGAGTCGGGAACTTTGGCCACTGCTTCACATCATATGGAACCTTAGACAATCCTTTTCAGACAGTGCTTCTAGATCCTGTAACTCCCTCTTTCTACACCGGGAACATCACAGATAAGTCTGATGGTTAGGAAAGGCCAAAAGACTCACCACGTCAGAACCAACCTTGAAGGTTCGGATCCCATGACCTTCTCCAGCGCCTTAGGTTACGGTTCAACCTATCACCCCTCTAATGCGGAATCTGATTTAGTTACTAAATTGACCCAGGAAGTGATTTAACAATTACTAATATTCAGAACTGGGACTAAATACTAGCTCTATATGTGCTTCATGGTAAATATTGATGTTCAACACACATCTACCCTGCTTCTACTTGCTCCTTTGCTTACTTGCAAGAATTGTGAAAAGTAGTCTATACAGATTCACCCATGACACTGATACATAACATTATGGGGGAAATTAAAGGCACACAAATGGAGGCCAATGAGATCTATTGTTACTGTTATTCACTTTTATACATTGCCCCACCGGTGGGACTAGCTGAAGGCATAAGGATATTCCTAAAGGAAGCCCAGCTCACTATGCTCTCAGTGGAGCACATAGAAATAGTAGTTGTCTCACTTACAGAGGGCACATTTTAAAATACCATCCAATCACTGAATGAGGCAAAACACCATGCACAGACTGTCTACGGACTGAGTCCTAAATTGAATATACATCATTGATTGTACCACACCTTCTAGAATTAGATGATAGCCCCATAGATTAGGGGTGTTTCTCCCCCTGATGACCAAGGAAGCGCTATTAGTGGTGGTCCCTCAACCGGACAAACATAAATTAGATGTTTGTTCATGCCACCCTCTATCCCTGCTAAACAGGTACTTTAAAATACTGGGTAAAGGGCTGGTGGTCAGGCTGTGATTGGTCCTCCCATTGCTGGTGCACCTAGACTAATCTGGCTTTGTCCTTGACAGACGTACTTCTCCTTACTCGCAACAACTTGTTCACATATTCAGTGATCAACCTGAGGGTATTCTGGCTTCCACAATGGCCTCAATAGACCGCAAAAAAGTGTTGACTCTATCAATTGGGAACATATTCACAGTACTGTGAGGCATATTAAATTCAGGGATCAGATTTAGACATGGCTGAGGTTGCTCTACCCCTCTGGATGGCAAGGGTAAAGATGGAAGGGACAGTGTCTGATAGTTGACTGATACAATGTAGCACAAGTCAGGGCTCTCCCTTATCACCTTTGGTCTCAATACGGGTCATGGAACCGTGGGCTGGGTTGGTACATAGAACACCAGATTGCAAAGAGATATCACTATTCCACACTACCCATAAAATTGCACTTTATGCCAACAGTGTGCTCCTATAACTGTCTGATCCACAGATAGAACTTAAACCTTCTACAAATGCTTAAAATGTTTGAGTGGCTTTTAGGACTCTTTATGAACTGAGTCAAGTCCTACCTATTCCCGTCAGGGGACATCACGACATAAACTCTGTTAAATGTGACCAAGGCTGGTTGGTAATGGACACTACACACTTTTAATTATCTAGGAGTTTTTGATCTACAGAGAGTCAAGCACGGTGATAGACTGCAGCTAAGGGAGAATAATATCTGCACTCTGAGGTTTGGCACTGTTCTGGAAATACCTCCTTATATCTGTTTTTAGCAGAGTAACATTAACTAAGCTGACATTGCTTCCAAGACAACTCTATTATTTTGTGGAAAAAAACCCTATCCCTTCCTGTAACATTCTTTGGAGATGCAGACACTCTACTGTCAAACATCATATGCAGAAATGAGGAGAAGTGGTTGGCCATGAAAAAATTAGAAATACCCAAATTGAGGCAAGGGCCAGAAGTCCCTGATCTTGAGGGCTATTACCTCACAAACCAATGGCTAGTGAGGTGCTTGTGATACCCCCTACATTTGAGGCAACGTATATGGCTGGAGCACTGGCGACAATAGCAACTGCAGCTGTAATATGGGGCCTACTGCCTTTAAAGGAAATACCACTATAGTCAAACCTGCACTGGGAGTGATTTTAGGGCAAAACCTCCAAAACCGCTGTTCAGAGACAGGAATTATTCAGACTGACCAACTACACATAAAAGACATTCTCATGACATTTGCAGATTTCTGCTCAGCCCACAATTTACCTGTGGGTCAATTTTCAAACTGCATCTAATTGGAATATAATTTGCATTATATGGGCATATTAAGGCGAAAAGCCATCCACTGACAAAACACTCTAGGCAGTAAGAGCAAAGGGTACATAGCTATCACAATTGTTTACAAGACCATTAATGAGAGAGCCTCCTTGTGATCGCAAGAACTCAAGGCAAGATGGGAGGCAGTCATCCAGATACCCCTGCCTGATGTAGACTGTGTTGACTCGAGGGAATTAGTAGCCAGAGTCTCTAGGAATGTCTGCTCTAAATATAATTTTCTGTAGCAGACATGCTTAACTCAAAATGGTTAAAACAACTATGACCAATCCAACTAGGCACGAACCAAGTGTGGGATGAAAGATGCTTTTATCTTTCACATGATATGGACCTGCACAGATATATGGGGATACTGGGAAATGGTCATGAATAGGCTGACCAGGTTGACAGTAAAGACTCGGCTTAATGGAACCAAAGAAGAACTGTTGTGCTTAGTGCCCCACTCCAGAAACCTGAAATCTTAATGTAAGTTTTCTGATCTCACTATGCTACTGTCTAAAGGACAACTAGCATTGTTATGGAAGGCGATGAAGCCCCGTTCTAGCTCCAGCTGGCTAGCGGCATCAAAACGTTGTGCATAGGCGAAAATAGCAATCTTTAGAAGAGCCAAAAAAAGGGACTGCAGTCCCAGGACCAACAATGATCTGGGATTCCTTACTTACAATTTCCAAAGGAAACACAGTGCCCACCCTGGTGAACACATTCTCTAGAAACATCGAGGCGGTGTGTCTTGTGGTTAAACTAAATTTTTGTTCTATAGTGTCTTCTTTTCTTCTTTTTGTCTAAATCCCTTATTTTGGTTTTACACATTTAGATCTGTAACTGCCAGAGATCCTACGATGTAACATCAAAAAAAGTGCAATTTGTACTGCCTCCTTGAGCAAGTATTAACATACCTGAAATGCTGTGGTTGCTCAAATGTAAAACCAACAAAACAATTAGAGGTGCATGATCCACATACAGAAGAGAAGGTGTAGTAATTGCAGAGGATCTCACCTGACAATGCTTTTAAGAAATTACTGAGGCAGGTCATACTCACCTCTTACACAGACTTAGCATTCTGTTGATCGTTTAAAAAAAACATACTGTTGTCTTTCCTCTTAATAGTATCAGAGTCAGTAATACTAGGGATGATTATGGATGATATCAGAAGTAATTGAAATTGAAATACCTATAAGTGTGATTGAGAGGTCTTTAAATGCCTTGGAAATATCTACTCAAATGTGAGCGATTTCCCTAAATTACAATTGCTTAAAATATAGCAGATAATTGTATTTGACAAATTGATGTTTGCATATATTATTTGATTGTGAATTAGATCATAGTAGACATGGCCTTAGTTGCTGAATAGATGATAAAACACATTTGGGAAGTACTTGATGGAAATAGAGAAGGTCTAAGCTATTACGGAATCCAGCACATTATCAAGAAGCCTAGAGGAGGAAATCAGATGATGGTGTTGAGGAGAGCTGAATCAAACTTAAATATATTGAGTGGAAAGGAAATCCCAAGGGGACTCAATGTGGATACGGAACTGCATGTTCATCTTTGAGACACTATCATGA
This sequence comes from Triturus cristatus, assembly GCF_964204655.1. Lineage (NCBI taxonomy): Eukaryota > Metazoa > Chordata > Amphibia > Caudata > Salamandridae > Triturus > Triturus cristatus. The sequence goes on along the minus strand of NC_140587.1, from coordinate 941,733,946 downwards.
ACTGAAATACATAATCAGATCTAAATCGATTTCTGTCTCAGGCTGGAGCATTTGCACTTTCTATTGAATTGGTTTGGATGTAGATTTGAATATTTGTTTGCACATTCTTTGATTTGCACTGCTTTTATGTGAACTAAAATCAGGAACATATTTACTTTACATTAACAAGTTGCTATCAGTTATGTAACTGATACGATGTTGACCTCTGATTAAAAATGAAGAAAGGTAGGATTGAAAAAACACCCGCACTTCAGGACAATTTTGAATTTCCCTCCTGCATTTTATTGCTCATTTGCACAATTACTCATGAACTGTACTATGGAGTGTAAGTCATTGATCACTTTATAAAGATAGGGCTCCATTCATGTTGCCTGCTATAGACAATCCATATATAGGTAGAGTGAGAGGACAAAGAGTGTGGCCCATAAGCATGAGCACTTTAACATGGATACTTTACCCAGGATCAAGCCAGTATTATTGTTACACGGATCTATTGAATATATCATAATCCCTAATTAGAAAACATTCAAATTTACAAGATTAAGAAATATCAGCAACTCCGCAACAAAGATTAACTCCCTATGTGTCATAAATTGAATTGTTGCATTTTTTTATTGTGATGTCTCAATTTTAAAAAACAATGCATTTTCAGGAGGAATAACATTTAATAATCCCAAAAGGTATACTTCGATGTATTTCTGATAGAAAGAATCTGAATGAAATACTCTATTGTGTAGTGGGCTGAGGATATTACATATTGCTGTGGGAGCATGGGCTGAAAATGTCGGACATGGAGGGCATATTTGTGTTTATTGCGGGCATTCTAGTGTTTTTAGTTATTCTCACTTGGGTAGGAGGAGTGTGTCTCACTCTGACTTTAAGAAACTGTCTAGAAGGGTTGACTCTAAGGTCCTGTCAAAGCCTTCTTCTGAAACGCATTTCTTTCCATCTTCTTTCCGAGGGTTGGAAGTGTGGGGATCCTTGAAATGAAAACACAGTAAATATATATATATGTATTACCTACTGGCTGTTGCCAGTAGGTAGTTATAGTTAGGACAAAGTTTCCCTAGGCAGAGCATTGTTTGTCTTGCTCATAACTTTGGTGCAGTATGACAAATCTTCACGAACTTTTCAAAGCTAGTTTGCAAGTCAATTCAGCTCCTGTCTAGAAAGTTTTGGGGTGATCAATCAAGCGGGGGTCAAAAACAAGGGAGGTCCCAAAACAAGTTTCCCCATGCAATTTCCCACAGGGATTTCAGACACAACTTCAGCTTGAGCTACTAAATGAAATTTCACCAAATTTGGCAGAAAGCTAGAACTTGGTCCAGAAAGAGTGCTTTTTGTAATTTGGTATAAATCTGTTCAGTAGTTTTGGAGTTATTAAAGTCAAAAGATGTATGTATATCTAGAGCCCCATACCAACAGCAATGCCATGATTGGCTAGTTGCAACCTGAGAGTAAAGTGGTGGCTGCCATTTTGTGTATCAGGATTCACACACCCACACAACCCCTCACACACCCTCACACCCACTCACAGACCCAAACAGCCACACACACCCACTCACATACTCACACACCTACTTACATACCGCCACAAACATCCACACACCCACTCGCACACCAGTATAGCCACTCACACACCCACTCACAGATCCACAAAACCACTCACACATCCACTCACACACCCACTTACCCACCCACTCACACACCTGTACAGTCACTCCCACTCACTCACCCACAAGACCACTAACACACTTATTCACAGACCCAGTCACTCACTCACACACTCACATGCCCACTTTACCAACCACACAATGACTTACACACCCACTCATACATACATTTAAAGTCAGTCCACACACACTCACTCACAGACCCACAAAACCACTCACACACCCACTCACGAACCCACACAGCCACTCACACAACCACTTATGCACCCACACAACCACTCACACACCCATACAGTCATTTACACACACATCACCCACTCACAAAACCACTCACATACCTACTCAGATACACACAGCAACTCACACAATCACTCACACATCCACTCACACACCCACTATATACCCATACAGCCACTCACATACCCACAAATCTACTCACACACCCACTCATAGACCTACACAGCCACTCACACTGCTACTCACACACCTACTCATGTACATATACAACCACTCACACACCAACTCACAAATCCACACAGCCACTCACACACCCACTCACATACCATACAGTCACTCACAAACCCACTCACAGACCCACAATATCACTCACACACCCACGCACAGACTCCGTCACTCACTCACACACCTACTCACACACCCCCACAGCCTCTCACACTCCCATACAGACCATCACTCACAAACTCACAAAACCACTCACATTCCACCTCACAGACACATACATCTATTCACACACCCACTCACAGATGCACACAACCACTCACACACCTGTACAGCCACTCATACACCCACTCACATAACTACTCACAGATACACACAGCCACTCACACAGCCACTCACACAATCACTCACACATCCACTCACACACCCACTACACACCCATACAGCCACTCACACACCCATAAATCCACTTACACACCCACTCACAGACCTACACAGCCACTCATACTGCCACACCTACTCATGCACCTACACAACCACTCACATACCAACACACAAATCCACACAGCCACTCACATACCCACTCACACAACCACATGACCACTCGCACACCATTCAGCCACTCACAGACCCAAAATACCACTCACACACCCACTCACTCACAGACCCCGTCACTCACTCACACACCTACTCACACCCCCCACAGCCTCTCACTCTCTCACAGACACTCACTCACAAATTCACAAAACCACTTGCATTCCACCTCACAGACTCATACACCCACTTACAGGTGCACACACCCACACAACCACTTACACACCTGTACAGCCACTCATATACCCACTCACAGACCCACACAGCCACACAACCACTCACACACCAGTACAACCACTCATACACCCACTCACAGACCCACAAAACCACTCACAAACCCACTTACACACACAACCACTCACACATCCACTCTTACACCCATACAGCCCCTCACACAGCCACAAAGCTACTCACATACCTACTCACAGACCCACACAATACTCACACATCCACTCACTAAGCAACTCCCAAGGCCAGGTAATGTCTTTTAGTATTGCACAACAAGGCCCTTGTTCCAAATAAACATCACCAAACATATTGAAAATCCATAAAATGATTCAGAGACCAGTACAGGACTTTTAAATCTTAAGATTCCAATTCACTAATTAACAGTAAAATGGAATTAAAATAAAAAATATAGCAAATGTGGCCAATAAGGTTTTTTTCCTGGAATGCCTGGCCTCTTACAACTTAAAGAAAATATGCGGTCCGAAATCTCAGTCATAGAAAGCTGCTCCAGCAGAGAATGATTATGTGTATTGGGATTTGCATTCAAAGTTTTGCACAATGTGGGATTCACATCTGATTATATCTACTCTATAACAGAGTCTCTTAGGTGAATACTAACTCCATAATCTCACTTCCCACCAGAGTTTTTGGAAGCACTGGACACCTATGCTTCTGCTCCCCATGTTGTGTGCTCTGTCGTAGAGTATCATATCTAATAAATGTGGACAATGTGGCAAATAAACAGGTTTGTGGAGAAATTGTATTTCAATATATATTGATCGCATCCTATTAGCTTGTCCACAAATACTGTGGTCTACAGAGAAATAATGGATTCACCCTGACCTAAAGCTCACCCAAAGATAGAACAGTTTGCTTTACATGTGCCATTTATATTGGCCCCGCAGGGCTTCGTATACCTGGTAACCCTGAGCCATAAAAAGCCTCCATTATTATTATATTCAAGAAATCTACAGGCCACATTCCGAAAAAGCTTAAACAAGATACATTTAGACTTGTCATAGTCATAGGAATTTATATGGCACCATAAACCCAGAGGTATGCAAGCGCAGACACAAAGACCAAAAAGATGACTGAAAAATCCAAATGTGAGCCTATCAGTCTAGTCAAACTCTTATTTCTGCCATAAACCCTGCTTTTGTGCCACAATGCTCTCTTTCTTATGATGAGACAATGATTCAAGGCCCTTGCCAGCATGAAATACAGATTGGTTTACTATGGACGAGCAAGATACAGTGCTAAATTTCACATTGTTCAAGATAAGGTGGCTGGAGGGTATCTATAATTGCGATCTAGCAGATGTATTACTGGTATCTTAGTTCATATAAACTGACATTTCTATACATGTTATTTCTGCACTAGGACAAAACTACTTGTGTAATTAACAAACAGCTGACAAACTAGGTAGAAGATGCAATGGTAACATTATATTCACTTTAGTACAGAAGAATACAATTACAAATGTTCTGTGTATTCTTGCTAGTCATGCCTTCTCATATATCCTTATTATCTGGAATTTGAAGCTATAGCATTTACAAGGACTACAAATTCCTTACACCTACCGCCTTACATCTTTCATAAAACATTTGTTTGCAACCAACAGAATCATATTATGAATTGGTGGATGAACGGCTGCTTACAACTAGGCCTAGGCTGTGAACTCCGCACCGTTCACAGAGTTTATGGAGTTTGTTTGCACTCCGTGCTCTGCAAAGCATGCAGGGTTCCGAAAAACTCTGTTCTGCAATATGGTGCTGAGTTTTATCCCCACTTGCACTCGCCAATGTTAAGTTGGTGAGCGCAAACGAGAAAAATCCAATGCTAGACCACCTGCCAGCGAGATTTCTCAACGTGGGTGGTCACGGATAGTCGTGACTGCTTGCATTGAGAAACCATCCATTCGGGTTGAGGAAGCTGCCGCTCGAGTCGAAAATCCACTCAAGCGGCAGAAAGAACAGCGCCCTCTTGCACAGCACATAATGCAGTTCATGTTGATTTTCCAGTGTGGGACAAACAAGCGGCACTAAAAATCAGCACGAATTGCGGTACTCTGCGTAGCGCGGCACAGTTTTTCGGTCACTTTGCAGAGCTCCATGTAGGAGATCCTGCTAACTCTGCCCAGGCCTACTTACAACGTTGATCTTACTCATGCTTTTATCCATGCTCCCAACTGTATGGTCATGCATTTATTCATCCACCAGTGGAATGTTTTTCAACTTTTTCACTCTGCCCTTCACATAGCCACACACACAAACTCACCAATCAATCAATAGAAACTTTCAGTAATAAGCTAGACTGGCTGACTTTTCTAATGCTTACTGTATAAACATTATGTATTTCTAATTTTAGACCATCTTGCTGTAGGCCAATGGACAACCTGCATTCCAGTGAAAGGAAACTGGAGCATTTTGCAAAGCACTGACAAGGCCAATCGGTCTCTGCAATTTGAGAGTCATCGCCTTTGTCAATGTCAATGACTTTTAGCCTTGTGTTAGGGAGTGGGGTGGATGTATGTGGTGTGGATTAGAATTATTTATTTGTTGTTGAATTGTGTGGTGTGGACTTGTGTGGTGTTCAGTGGAGTTATCTGCAGGTCCATGAAGTCGGAGGAGGATAGGTGTGATCAGTGCGTCTCGACCGCTTTGAAGGGTCCTTCAGCACGATTGGGAACCTCCACCTTCTTAAGGAACTCGGTCCAACCTCCAGAGAGTTGGAACTTGAGATCGGCATTGCCGGCCTATCACATTGGGTCAACCCCTATTAGAGGGTAACCCTTTGCCCCAGACAGAGGAAACAACTATACACAAAGTGTTGCCTGACTTTGGGGTACAAGGGGCATGAAACATGTTGACCACAGCTTTTTAGTATCTATCCTGGTACCTGATGACCATATGATAGCACCACTGTTTTTGACTAGACCTGGCACCCACTCCCTATAAATTGAATTTCTTGGGTACCAGAGCCTATTGTAATCACCACACTCACTTTTCACTAGTTACACTGTTAGGTAGCCCCCTCTCTTGCATTCATTTTTATGGCATTCTCAGATCAAAAAGATCTCAGAAAAAGTGCCCCCAGGCCCATCAGGCATTGCAGAGCCGGCCTTACGAGGAGAGCTCTATGATGGACACCCTAACGGGTGTGTGAGGACATTATGATCTGAAATTCAGATCTCCCAATGACAGGACTACTGGCCAAGAAGGTCCACTTTTAGGAACCCCTTATTTGGCTAAAGAGGAACTAACCCTTTCTTGTGATTAATGGTAGTGGAATTATGTGGCATGGTGCACAGTGGAATTATGTGGATACTAACCATGTGGTATCAAGTGTACTGGAATTATGTGTAGTGGAATTGTGTGTCATGGAGTGTAATGATGTGGGTGGTATTTTGTGGCATGATGTGGAATTCTGTGTTGTGGATTGGATATATGTGGTGTGTAGTGGAATTGTCTTGTAGAGTGGAATTATGTAGTTTGGTGTCGAATTATGTGGTGTTGAATGGAATTGTGGGTCTTTGAATTGTGTGGCCTGAAACTGTGTGTCACTGAGTGAAATTATGTTGGGTGGGATTTATGTGGCATGGTGTGGAGTATATTTATGTGGATTGTTATGTGGCATAGAGTGGATTTATGTGGGGTGGATTTATGTGGTATTGAGTAGAGTGTAATTAGGTGGAGTTGAATCATGTGGTGTTGAGTGGTATTATGTGGAGTGTAAATAACTGGTGTGGCACAAACCTCTACCAGTTTATATATACTTTAGAGGGTCCATATCTGGACCCATTTAAATTTGTGGTTTATATTTCCGAAGGGGGCTAGTTTTTTGCAGAATGTCTCCAAAAGAGTGTAACTGCAATAAAAATAAAAATAGCACCTAGAAGTAGAAAGTTGCAACTGTTGGTATCTGTTCACATTGGACCAGGTTGAAATCACAAGTTCAAGCTGACTGTAATGAAGTGCAGGCCGGGCACAGGACCGAGTTCGTCATGCTGGGAATAGTACCTTACGTCCTACATGTGAGGTTGGTGTGGCGTGGCATTGTGAGGCTTCATGTCACTCCAATGAAGCTTTCAGCTGTACGGTGAGGTTTTAAGTGGCTTCTTCTGAATCAGCTCCAAAGAAGTGTTCAGCTGTGTAGCTAAGCTTAGTATCACTTAGCGCCAGTTCCAATTAAGCTTATAGTTGTGTGGCAAGACTTTGCAGGTCTTTGCATAGCTCGGTGTCAGTTCCGATGAAGCCTTCGGTTCGGAGCTGCGCTGCTTTGCAGGGCCCTGCATCCCTTTACACCAGATCTGATGGAAACCGTAGCTAGGCACAGAAGAGTACTTGCTGATGCCAGCCAAGGGTCCAGGATCTAGGATGTACCTCTTGGGGATCAGGACTCACTCCAGCAGAGGCCAGCAGCAGCATTCAGGCAGGTGGAGTTGGTGCTGGGAGTTGCAGACCAGACCTCTGGAAGATTTTTGTGTCCCGGTATCTCAAACAGGAGGCCAGCTAACTGACCCTTGGAGTCACTCTGGGTTGGATGGGATCGAGGCAAGCAGGCCCAATCTTCCTACTTCGAGCAGCAGGGCACTCCATCTGGCAGCAGGGCAGCCCTTTTCTGAGTCTTCCACAGGTCCAGGAGTGTTCTCATGAGTGGTTCTGGTGGTCATCTTTTTGTACCTGGTGCCGGCCTTTGTGCAGGGAAATTCTCTGACCTACCCCCAAAACAGGTTCTGGTCAGGTCTCCCCCTTCTCCTGTGTATGGCTCCAAACTGTCCAGGGGGACTAAAGGCAAGGGCTAGCCTGTTGTCAGGTTTCTTTGTGTGTGCTGTGTGCAAGGTAAGTTCGAATGTAATCAGGGCAGGGTTCAGCTTCTCCCAGCCATCTTGCCAAGAGGACCCTCTCCCAGCTACACCCAGGTCCATTGTTCACAGTCTGGTTCCAATATGCATTCTCAATGGGGGAACTAGTAATAGACCCAGGTAGCTGGAAACTCCTATAAAGGCCTCAGAAACTTTGGGACAGGAAAATACCAACTTTCTAAAAATGGGATGTTCAAAATGATAATCTACAGTTCAATTTACCATTAAAGAGAATTTAAAATTACAATTCATTTTAGTGCAAACAGCATAACTCTATCTGCTCCCAATCTGAAGTTAGAACTTGTTAAATATAATAAGATAACTCAATGTTAGCCTATGGGAGAGATGGGCCTTACAACAATGCAAAACCACTTTAGTAGTTCCTCACTGCTAGGACATGTAAAACGTAACCACACATGCCCTACGTTTTAAATACTATGCATCCTGCCCTAGGGCTGATTAGGGCCTACCTTAGCAGTAACTTATAAGTACTAAAAAGGAAGGTATAGGCCTTGCAAAATATTTATTTTGCCAGGCCAAAGTGGCAGTTTAAAACTGCATTAAAGGTTGCAGTGGTAGGCCTGAGACATGTTTCAAAGGTAGTTCAGTGGGTGGCAAAATGAATGTTGTTGCACACTGGTAGCATTTAATTTACAGGCCCTTGGCCAGGGTACAGGTAGTACCATTTAGGGACTTACAAGTAAATTAAATGTGCCAATTAGGTGTAGGCCAATTTCACCATGTTTTAAAGGGAGAGCACAAGCACTTTAACACTGATTAACAGAGGTAAAGTGCACAGAGTCCTAATGCCAACAATAACAAGTTCAGCAAAAATCAGAGAGTGAAGGCAAAACGTTTGGGGGAATACCACTTGACGGATGTTAGGTCTAACAAGCTCTAACAACTTTCTGAGGTATGCGGGGGATAGTTACATGGCTTGGCATAAAATAGTTAGGGAAATACTGACAGTTCAGCCAATATATTAACCATGAGGCTGATAACATATATGTAGGTATTAGGTAGGGATCAGACTAAACTATTATACAAAGAAGGAATCTATGAAGGAAAATGCTTTGGAGTTTTCTAATGTTCATCTCATTTTCTATAATGATTGCAGAGATTACCAAAATACTTTTCCTAATGCTGATACATTTCGAATAATGTGCTGATAGTATACGATAAATAACCTTTAATTGTAAAATATCAATGTCTATTATTTCAAAGGGACCATATTGAGGGTTCACACATATACATATCAACCCTTGCAGATAGGGGTTTCTCTAGCAAGATTATATGACCCATAACACTCTGAATCTGAATGAGCCTAACCCGTCACAGGGAAGAGTGAGAGACACTTGTTGGTTATTCTTTTCTCCTCAAGGGAGTGACATGCATTATTCCCTTCAGGTCAATGAGATCCAAACAGTTGTGCTTACTCCCTCCTAAATTAGAAAGTTTATGACACTGCCTGCATCCTTACTCATGTTTTGGTGCTGCCACCATTACTGGACATAATGCCTTTGATAAATGTGATTCTCGCAACTCTCAGAACCTGAAACCTATTGGTGTAAACTGTTTCTCATAAGTGGCGAGATGAATGTTCCTCCAGAGGACACCCTCATAGGGGTATCCTGTATGATTACATGACTGTCATCCTAGAGCTGTTGGAAACGCTTGATAAAATAGGCAAATAGTGAGATGGGCACATCCTAGAAATAAGTTTGTTGGATGAAATTCTTAACATGGCGATTCATACTCCAAACTGTGGGTGATTTAGGAGTAGTGCCCGTTGGGTAAATAAGCTTTCTGAATAGTGAATGAATGACCTTTGGCAGTGGTGTGGGGTGATCCAGTTGGGTGGCTTGAGCAGTGAACAGGATTATAGTGACAGTAGGGTGGAGGTGTCTGGGAGCTTAGAAAAGGAAATTAGCAGGATGGTAGCAATAAGATGCAGCTTTCCAGTTGCTTTAAATATCATATAAGTGGCAGAAGGACGTGCGCAGTGGGACTTGGCTGCTCCCCAAAGTTTTGTGCGGAGGACTAGTGTCCATCCATGGCTACAAACAGCTAAATTGGGGAGAGTATGTGGCCTAGCGGCTAGTGAGGTCAATTTCAAATCTGGGGAACCGGGTTTGAGTCTCCGCAATGACGCTCAACATCCTGTGATTCTGGACAAATCACTTAATCTCCCTGTGCCTAACAAAAATGAATGTGTCCTGTGTAACGCAACTGGTGCTCATGTAAAGCGCTCTGATACCTGATACCTTCGGATCAAGTTCACGCTATATAAAACTCTGGAAAAACAAATGCTGTGCACTTTGGGGATTGGCTGCTCTTGTAGGAGTTATGCATAGGGCCTGGCCATAGGCTAGGTCCACAGGCCAACCCCTGCTGTGCATGGTGAAAGGTTGTGCTCAGTCAAGCTGGATCATTCCATGGAGTTTAGGATCAGGTAGACAACCACCAGGAGATTGGACACAGGTTGCACTAGATGAATGTGTTTATGATCAATTTACAATATGATCAAGCAATCATAGAAATTAAATGGAAAAAAAGTATCACATCATGTTATAGGTCACTGAAGAACACAAAGTTTATAATGACTTTATAGATAGGTGTTGAAATGCTATAATATTTAACATTTAAAAAATAAAAAACACTGAAATTCACATGTTATATTTTAGTTTACATTAACTATAACATACACCCTTGTGTTGCACTGATTGTCACTAAACTTGGGTAAGATTTAAATTACGTTGCTACAATTTGAGTAATTTTGGAAATTTCAAATTATGCTTGTTTCGCAGAATTCCTAAAATTATGCAATTACACCTATTCACGTAATTACGTCCCATTCTCTGTAAAAATTTGCCACGAACATTCAGGAACAACAGAACACGAATGGCTGTTGTGTGCGCTGCTTTTGTTTAAATGTGTCCCCTAGCTAAAAACTGATACCAGGACGCACTTTGAACTAAAATATACTGTGAAGTAATGAAATGGCATTTGCGTAATTTTGCGAAAATTTTGCATAATTATGCGTAAGCAAATTATGCACATTTTTCACGCGCCTAATTATAAGCTGATATATTGCATCACTCATGACATGTTAAATGCCATTGTTGATGACCTCACTCATGATATCTCAAAAGACATCATTGATTACATCCCTGATGATATCATGCAGTCAATGCAACAGTATCCTCTAGGGGGATGTGGACTTGTTTTAACAGGCTACACCTGTACCCAATTTTCTATCATCAATGAAGTGATAATGGACATAAACTTCTGCAACCTGCTAGAAACATAGTATATCTGTCAAGTCACCCACATTTTATGGACGCTACTCTCTTTTTACTGATATTCACTCACCTAAGAAGCTAAATGCCTTTGTAGACATTAATAGTGTCACCCTGTGAGAAGTTGGCCTGGCATATGCTGGTCACTAGTTCTAGTGGCCACCTTGCACCAGTCCAATTCGACTCTTAAGGTGATAGGTTTAAAAGACAACCTTTAAAGAAAGCTATCCTAGTGGTAGCTGTGGAGAGCAGCCTTCAGGCTAAGTCTTGAAGGAGTGTTAAGCTTACTGTTTTACCATAGATAACCTCTTGAATGCCCAAATGAAAGAGTAGTCCACACAGGTATATATATAAAATATATGTATTTATTCTAAACAGAATCCCACAAGTCTCTTTATGAGGCTAGAGGTAAAGTTACACTTCAAACACGCATTTAGAGATACAATAAATAGCACTGGAATCACAGGGCCCCAGGGGGGACCAAACCATATATTAAAAAAGTGGTATAAGAACCACGACAATTCTACAGACAATGCCTAGGGCATTTAGGATCGCTGGCCCCTTGAGAATCCACCCCAGGTGATGAGGAAGGGGACCCACGGGAGGCGCGTGCAGTGGAAATAGCTGCTATCGGGATCTCTATTAAAGCCTATGGAGAATGTCGCGGTTTGATTTAAACAGATTAAAGACACTTCTAGCAGGAGTTCAAAGTTAAAAACTTAGAGTTAAGCTTTTGAGGAGCCCACTACCACGGGAGTACCGAGGTACCACTGTTACCTGCCCCAGGGAAGCTGGGTGCATAGGTCGTTTTCGATGTCGGGTCGCGGGCTGATTTTCACTGGGAAAATGTACAAAACTACTGCTAGCCAAAAGCGTCGATGATGCCGTGAAGAATGAAGTTGTAGATCTTGTAGAAAAGAACCTGAAAGCAGAGGGGACAGAGTCTGGGTCACGGCACAGTGACCAGGGAGCTCAAGGAAAAGAGCCCTTCAATGTTGGGTGCTTCAAGTGGAAAAGGTGTTGCTTGGATCTGCAGCCACGGGCTCCGGGAGGCTTCAAGGAAGGCCAGCTTCTGGAGGGCAACCGTCCCACGAAGGATGAGGGTCGCTGCGGTGTTAGTGTCCGGATTGAATCCACTAAGCCTTGGCAACCGCAACCCACGCAAGATGAACAAATCAGCTACTAGTGAAGACCCACGAGGTCTGAGAGAGGTCTCCTTCGAGGAGACTGTAGAGCAGGCCTGGAGCAACCAGGTGAACTCTTAAAAGTAAAGATTGTCCTCCGCTAGGGCCCATTTGGAGTGCAGAAAAGAGTGCCCACGGGCCACCGGAGTGAGCTAGGGCGCTGATCTTTGGCACAGTTGCTGCAGAGAGGTTGGCTCAATATTTGACCAAAGCACAACTTCCCCACTGGTCAGGGTCGTGTGCTACGCAAGAGGTGGCCGGTGTCCAGGGGTATTGGGGATCTCGGCACCCACGCGGTCCACGGTGCTCAGACTTGCTGGGCACGTTCACCGGCCTCTGGGATGCTAGGAAACCCACCTCAAGGTTGAGAGGAGTCGTTGATGTCCGAAGGAGCAGCGAAGCTCCAACCGGGTCACTTGCAGTGTTTCAGGTGCCTGCCAAGCAGGGGGGTAACTCCTTTACCCCAAGGGAGATTTCTTCAGTCAGCTGGGCAGCAGCTAATCGAAGGTCAAGTCTGTGAAGTCCAAGATTAATCTGAATCTCTGGGGACACGTTATTCACCTTTATCCACAAGATATGGGGAGTGTCCAGATCAGTGTCCACCAATGGGAGTTGAGGTGGGAAAGGGTGGCTACACCCTCTCCCCTTCGTGTGTTTCCCGCCTGGGTGAGGGGCAGGATGCCCCTGAACCGGTTCCGAGCAGTGTATGCAGAATGTAGGCGCTGTAGCAGCCTACGTGCAACTCTGAAAGGCATCCTATGTTGCACCCACCCAGTTCCAATCCACATAGCCTGTCTGGGAAGGTGCTGGCACCTCCCTGCAACAGGATCCCTATTGTCCAGCTGCCGAGGCTGGGGTTTTGCCCAGCAACAGGCAGCCAGAGTCGTGTGCACTTTTAAATTGGTGTCTAAATTCTGCCGCTTTTCCCATATCGCCCCTCTATCAGGGGGGAATCATGCCCTCATGCCCATGGCTGGACTAGGGGTATGATTCCTACATGTTTGACACCAAACACGATATGGTTATGTGTAGTCATTCTCAAGTTATCACGCTATCGCGATATACTTATAATGCGGTTAAGAGTGTATGGTATGGCTACACTACAAACAACCCAGCAATGATTTTTACGAGGGTTGCAGAGGGGCCCTACTCAGGTAGGGGTCCCCCCTCACACATATCCCAGCACCCTGCCTTGTAGGATTAGCAAGGCCTGCTTGAGGGGTGACCAATGAGAATACATGTGTTGTACATAGGTGGGATACAGGGTACCTGTATCCCTGTAAGGGGGTGCAAGCACCACCTTACCCAGACTACAGTAGTGGTCTGGTGGTGTCATTTGGTATGGCTGTCCCAGGGTGGCACAATAAGTGCTGCAGCCCTGGTAGGCCTCTGAGGGACCCATGCCCTGGGTACCTAGGGTACCATCTACAAGGGCTGACAGGGTATCCTCAGTATCTAATTGGGTTGTACCTAGGGTACTCACATCAGTTTAGAGAAGAAGCAGATAGGCTGGGGTCCTGGATAGCAGGGCCACAGCCTGGCTAGAGTCATAAAACAGTCAAAACATCAGCAAAAAGTTGGGGGCAACTATGCAGTTGATGCCACTCTCCTACATACCCCCCCCCCCCCCCAATGCAGGGACATTAAACTAACCTTGACCAGTTGAGTCTTCATGTTCTAAGTGGAAATATCTGGAGAGGCCATCTGCATTGGCATGGTTGCTCCCAGGTCCATGTTCCACTGTAAAGTCCATCTCCTGTAGGGAAATGGACCACCTGAGTAGTTTGGGGTTTTCACCCTTCATCTGTTTTAGCCATAGGAGGGGCTTATGGTCTGTTTGAACAAGGAAGTGAGTGCCAAACAAGTATGGCCTCAGCTTCTTCAAGGCCCAGACCACAGCAAAGGCCTCCCTCTCTATAGCTGACCAACGTTTCTCTCTGGGGGTCAACCTTCTGCTAATAAAAGCTACTGGTTGATCCTGGCCCTCTTCATTCAGTTGTGATAATACAGCACCTACCCCCACCTCAGAAGCATCAGTTTGAACTATGAATTCTTTGGAGTAGTTGGGGCTTTGGAGCACTGGAGCAGAGCACATAGCCTGTTTTAGGTCATCAAAAGCTTTCTGACAGTCCACTGAACCTTTTTGGGCATCCTCTTTGAGGTTAGGTAATTCAAGGGGGGTCACAATAGATCCATATCCCTTTACAAACCTTCTATAATAACCAGTCAGGCCCAAGAAAGCTCGGACCTGAGTCTGGGTGGCTGGAGCAACCCAGTCCATGATGGTCTGGATTTTGCTCTGAAGTGGTTGAACCTGGCCTCCACCTAGAAGGTGACCCAGGTACACAACCTGACTCTGCCCTATCTGGCACTTAGTAGCCTTGATAGTGAGCCCTGCCTTTTGCAGGGCTTCCAAAACTTTCCTCAGGTGGATCAGGTGATCCTCCCAGGTGGAGCTGAAGACAGCAATATCATCTAGATATGCTGCACTAAAGTCTTCCAGGTCTGAGAGGACTTGGTTCACCAACCTTTGAAAAGTGGCAGGTGCATTTTTCAAACCAAAGGGCATTACAATAAATTGATAATGCCCACCAGGGGTAGAAAATGCAGTTTTGGCTTTTGCAGACTCAGCTAACCTTATCTGCCAGTATCCAGCTGTCAGATCAAATGTGCTCAGATACTTGGCTGAGGCCAATCTATCTATGAGCTCATCTGCTCTGGGAATTGGGTGAGCATCAGTCTTAGTGACTGCATTGAGTCCCCTGTAATCAACACAGAACCTCATCTCTCTCTTACCATCCTGGGTGTGAGGTTTTGGTACAAGGACTACTGGGCTAGCCCAAGGGCTCTCTGAAGGCTCAATCACTCCTAATTCCAACATCTTTTAGACTTCTGTCCGTATGCAGTCACTGACTTGGTCAGGTTGCCTGTATATTTTATTCTTGACAGGCAGACTGTCCCCAGTGTCCACTTCATGAGTGCACCAGGGGGTCTGACTTGGAGTCAGAGAAAACATATGTCTGTAAGACTGAAGAACTTGTCTACAGTCTGCTTGCTGCTGGTCAGTGAGGCTGCCTGCCAAGGCTACTCCATCAACTGACCCATCGTCAGGGTTGTGAGAGAGCAGGTCTGGGAGCAAGTCACTCTCTTCCTCCTGTCCCTCATCTGTTGCCATGAGCAAGCCCATGTCAGCCCTGTCCACATATGCTTTCAGTCTATTAACATGAAGTACCCCGTGGGGACTTCTGGGAGTGCCAAGGTCCACCAAATAGGTGACCTCTCCCTTCTCTTCCAAAATGGTATGGGGTCCACTCCATTTATCTTGGAGAGCTGCTGGGGCCACTGGCTTCACCACCCATACCTTCTGTCCTGGCTGGTACACCACCAGTACAGCCTTTTGGTCATGCCAGGATTTTTGTAATTCCTGACTTGCCTCCAGGTTTTTAGTTGCCTTCTTCATGTACTCAGCCATCCGGGAGCGGAGACCAAGTACATAGTCCGCAATATCCTGTTTAGGGGGCTTGAGAGGTTGCTCCCATCCCTCCTTCACTAGACAGAGTGGCCCTCTAACAAGATGGCCAAACAAAAGTTCAAAGGGGCTATAACCAACCCCCTTTTGTGGCACCTCCCTATATGCAAAGAGAAGGCAGGGCAGAAGAACATCCCATTTTCGCCTAAGCTTTTCTGGGAGCCCTTTAATCATACCCTTTAAGGTCTTGTTGAATCTCTTAACAAGACCATTGCATTAAGGATGGTAAGGGGTGATGAACCTATAGTTGACACCACACTCCTTCCACATTGCCTTGAGGTAGCTACTCATAAAGTTTGTCCTATGTCAGACAATACCTCCTTAGGAAAACCCACCCTGGAAAAGATTCCCAGGAGGGCCCTTGCCACCACAGGTGCTGTGTTGGTCCTAAGTGAAATAGCTTCTGGGAATCTGGTGGCATGATCCACTACCACCAGAATGAACCTGTGCCCAGATGCTGTTGGTGCTTCCAACTATATCAATCCCCACCCGTTCAAAGGGCACCCCCACCACAGGCAATGGTATCAGGGGGGCCTTTGTGGACTTGCCTGCCTTGCCACTGGCTTGTCAGGTAATGCAAGAGCTGCAAAAGATCTTACAGTCCTCACTCATCTGTGGCCAATGAAAGTGAGGGACAATTCTGTCCCAAGTCTTGTTTTGGTCTAGGTGTCCTGCTAAGGGAATATCATGGGCCAGTGTGAGTAGGAAACCCCTAAACTTCTGAGGTATGACCAACCTCCTGGCTACACCAGGCTTGGGGTCTCGACCCTCAGAGTATAGGAGCCCATCATCCCAATAAATCTTATGGGTCCCACTGGCATTCCCTGCAGCCTCAGCAGCCGCATGCTGTCTGAGGGGTTCAAGAGTGGGGCAGCTCTGCTGCTCCAGGGTCAAGTCTGCCCTAGAAGGTCCCCCTGCCACCAAAAACTCAACCTGATCAGGTTCCAGTTCATCTGGGGCAGTTCCTTCTTCAGGAGAAGATCCTCTTCTGCTAAAAGAGTCTATACAGACTGTTCCTGGGGGGAAGGCTCTGCCTTACCCCTGCTACTCCTCCTCTTGGAAGGTCCTTGGTCCATTCTTCCAGGATCCAAGGCCTGTTCAGTTCCTGTCAGCTTTGCTTTTGACCTTGTCAGGGCAAATACTTCTGCTGGTATACCCAACATTGGTGCATGGGTAGTTAGCTCCACCTCAGTCCATGCTGAGGCCTCCAAATCATTCCCTAGCAAACATTCAACAGGTAGGTCTGCACTCACCACAACCTTTTTTAGGCCAGTTACCCCTCCCCAGGAGAAGTTTACAACTGCTAGAGCATGGTTAGTACTAACGTTGCTTGCATTGGTCACTTGGTAAGTTTCCCCAAGTATGAACTGGCTAGGGTCCACAAGGTCCTTAGTCACTATGGTGACACTGGCTCCTGTGTCCCTGTAAGCTAATGACTCCCTTCCATTTATTTTAGGCTGTTTCTTGTATTTGCCCAGACCACTGGGACTCACAAATAGGGACAAGTCCCCATCACAAACTAAGACAGCCTGAGTAGGAGTTCTGACTAGGCCAGAATCCTCTCCAGATCCCAGGGTCAACCCTACTATGCCCTTGTTCTGTGTACCACCAGCTATAGCTGGACTAGGGGGAACAGGTGCCTTAGGGGCAGGTGTGGTACTTGTGGAGTCTTTGGCCTTATTACAATCTGAAGTCCAATGGGTTTTCTGTTTACAGACTTTACACCATGGCTTCCTTGGTTGTTTATCTTTAGTAGCTTGGGCATTATCAGATGCAGATTTTTGGGGGCCTGTTGAAGACCGCTGGTCTTTTCCCTTTTCCCCACCCTTCTCAGAGTTCTTGGCATCTTCCTTTTTAGTTGCACCCCCCAAGGGCTGGACCTTCTGCTTAATCCTGGTTCTGACCCATTTGTCTGCCTTCTTTCCCAATTCTTGGGGAGAGGTCAGATCTGAGTCCACCAGGTGCTGATGTAAGAGCTGATTCTGACAATTATTAAGGATCTGCTCCCTCATTATGAGATTATACAATCCTTGGTAATCATTTACTTTACTGCCAGTTAACCAACCTTCCAGTGCCTTGGTAGCACAATCCACAAAGTCTACCCAATCTTGATTCTGTGCTTTCTGGGTGTCTCTGAACTTTAGTCTATACTGATCAGTGGTTAAGCCAAACCCATCTATCAAAGCATCTCTCAAGATATAATAATCATTTGCATCCTCTTCTCTGACAGAGAGGAGCTTGTCTATACCTTTGTCTGCAAAGGAGAGCCATAAGATTGCTGCCCACTACTCTACTGGGACCCTCTGAACTTTACAGGCCATCTCAAGTGCAGTGATCCATTTGTGGATATCATCCCCTGACAGATAGGATGGCACAATCTTATGTAGGTTCCTATTGTCAGGAGCTTTTTCTCTAACTCTAGGGGTATTACTGCCACCAGGGGTCTCTAGACCCCATTTTCTTGAAGCTTTCTGAAGCTCCAGGGATTCCCTGTCCAATGCTAACTGTTCTCTCCTGAGCTGTAGCTTAGCCTGCTCAAACTGGATCAGTCTGCATTTCCTCTCTTGGGAGGATTCTCTTCTCTGAGAAGAGGCAGATGTCCCTTTGGATCTCTCAGAATGGTTGGACCCCACTTAGGGGATCTGTTCCTTCTGTTTGGATCCACCATTCTCCCTTTAGGGATGGAGAGAGTGCCTCTTGGGCCATCACCTCCATGTTGTGAATGGTTTTGTTCATCCAGGTCAAGTTCATCTTCCTCCTCCTGGTCCTCATCAGAGTCCACCCCAGGGGTGTCCTCTTCTGGGGGATGCCCACCCAACCTGTCTACCCCATCAGACACTAAAGTTTGCTATGAGCAGGATTTCCCTGAGACGTTGAGTATTGGCACCTTTGTTTGTCTTAAGTTGCCTAGTGGTGCACATCTCCCTAAGCTCAGCAAAGGAGAGATCATCATATTTGTCGACTGGAACCCTATGGGGTCCTTCCAGAGCCTTATGGGCACCTGAACTTAAAGATATTTCTAGTGTAGTGGTACTGGTGTATCTACCTACACTAGGTGTGGCCTACTGAACCCTTTCTTGAGTTGTAGTCAAGGTGTGCTAAACCCTCTACACACAACTCCTAAGTTCAGTAGAACTTATTATATTCTAAGCTTGAATGTATATGTACCTTTAGTACCAAGTGGCTTTCACTTTAGAAATTCGATGTGTTATCTGGTAAAAGAATGGCAAGCTTGAATCCAACCGCTGCACACCAATGTGAGAAGTTGGCCTGGCATATGCTGGTCACTAGTCATAGTGGCCACCTTGCACCAGTCCAATTCGACTATTAAGGTGATAGGTTTAAAAGACAACCTTTAAAGAAAGCTATCCTAGTGCTAGCTGTGGAGGGCAGCCTTCAGGCTAAGTCTTGAAGGAGTGTTAAGCTTATTGTTTTACCATAGATAAACTCTTGAATGACCAAATGAAAGAGTAGTCCACACAGGTATATATATAAAATATATGTATTTATTCTGAACAGAATCCCACAAGTCTCTTTATGAGGCTAGAGGTAAAGTTACAATTCAAACAAGCATTTAGAGATACAATAAATAGCACTAGAATCACAGGGCCCCAGGGGGGGACCAAACCATATATTAAAAAAGTGGTATAAGAACCACGACAATTCTACAGACAATGCCTAGGGCATTTAGGATCGCTGGCCCCTTGAGAATCCACCCCAGGTGATGAGGAAGGGGACCCACGGGAGGCGCGTGCAGTGGAAATAGCTGCTATCCAGATCTCCATGAAAGCCTATGGAGAACGTCGCGGTTTGATTTAAACAGATTAAAGACCCTTCTAGCAGGAGTTCAAAGTTAAAAACTTAGAGTTAAGCTTTTGAGGAGCCCACTACCACGGGAGTACCGAGGTACCACTGTTACCTGCCCCAGGGAAGCCATGTGCATAGGTCGTTTTCGATGTCGGGTCGCGGGCTGATTTTCAATGGGAAAATGTACAAAACTGCTGCTAGCCAAAAGCGTCGATGATGCCGTGAAGAATGAAGTTGTAGATCTTGTAGAGAAGAACCTGAAAGCAGAGGGCACAGAGTCTTGGTCACGGCACAGTGACCAGGGAGCTCAAGGAAAAGAGCCCTTCAATGTCGGTTGCTTCAAGTGGAAAAGGTGTAGCTTGGATCTGCAGCCACGGGCTCCGGGAGGCTTCAAGGAAGGCCAGCTTCTGGAGAGCGGCTGTCCCACAAAGGGTGAGGGTCGCTGCTGTGTTAGTGTCCGGATTTGATCCACTAAGCCTTGGCAACCGCAACCCACGCAAGATGAACAAATCAGCTACTGGTGCAGGCCCACGAGGTCTGAGAGAGGTATCCTTTGAGGAGACTGTAGAGCAGGCCTGGAGCAACCAGGTGAACTCTTAAAAGTAAAGATTGTCCTCTGCTAGAGCCCACAAGTCGAGAGACAAGGGACCGCAGAAGGCAGCAATTTGGAGTGTGTAAAAGGGTGCCCATGGGCCACCGGAGTGAGCTAGGGCGCTGATCTTTGGCACAGTTGCTGCTGAGAGTTTGGCTCAATCTTGGACCAAAGCACAACTTCCCCACTGGTCAGGGTCGTGTGCTACGCAAGAGGTGGCCGGAGTCCTGGGGTATTGGGGATCTCGGCACCCACGCGGTCCACGGTGCTCAGACTTGCTGGGCACGCTCACTGGCCTCTGGGATGCTAGGAAACCTACCTCAAGGTTGAGAGGAGTCGTCGATGTCCGAAGGAGCAGCGAAGTTTCAACTGGGTCACTTGCAGTGTTTCCGGTGCCTGCCACGCAGGGGGGTAACTCCTTTACCCCAAGGGAGATTTCTTCAGTCAGCTGGGCAGCAGCTCGTCGAAGGTCAAGTCTGTGAAGTCCAAGATGAATCTGAATCTCTGGGGACACGTTATTCACCTTTATCCACAAGATTAGGGGAGTGTCCAGATCAGTGTCCTCCAATGGGAGGTGAGGCGGGAAATGGTGGCTACACCCTCTCCCCTTTGTGTGTTTCCCGCCTGGGCGAGGGTCAGGATGCCCCTGAACCGGTTCCAGGCGGTGTATGCAGAATGTAGGCGCTGTAGCAGCCTACGTGCAACTCTGAAAGGCATCCTATGGTGCACCCACCCAGTTCCAATCCACATAGCCTGTCTGGGAAGGTGCTGGCACCTCCCTGCAACAGGATCCCTATTGTCCAGCTGCAGAGGCCGGGGTTTTGCCCAGCAACAGGCAGCCAGAGTTGTGTGCACTTTTAAATTGGTGTCTAAATTCTGCCGCTTTTCCCATATCGCCCCTCTAGCAGGGGGGAATCATGCCCTCATGCCCATGGCTGGACTGGGGGTATGATTCCTACATGTTTGACACCAAACACAATATGGTTCTGTGTAGTCATTCTCAAGTTATCACGCTATCGCAATATACTTATAATGCGGTTAAGAGTAAATGGTATGGCTACACTACAAACAACCCAGCAATGATTTTTACGAGGGTTGCAGAGGGGCTCTACTCATGTAGGGGTCCCCCCTCACACATATCCCAGCACCCTGCCTTGTAGGATTAGCAAGGCCTGCTTGAGGGGTGACCAATGAGAATACATGTGTTGTACATAGGTGGGATACAGGGTACCTGTATCCCTGTAAGGGGGTGCAAGCACCACCTTACCCAGACTACAGTAGTGGTCTGGTGGTGTCATTTGGTATGGCTGTCCCAGGGTGGCACAATAAGTGCTGCAGCCCAGGTAGGCCTCTGAGGGACCCATGCCCTGGGTACCTAGGGTACCATCTACAAGGGCTGACAGGGTATCCTCAGTATCCAATTGGGTTGTACCTAGGGTACTCACATCAGTTTAGAGAAGAAGCAGATAGGCTGGGGTCCTGGATAGCAGGGCCACAGCCTGGCTAGAGTCATAAAACAGTCAAAACATCAGCAAAATGTTGGGGGCAACTATGCAGTCGATGCCACTCTCCTACATAACCCCCCCCCCAAATGCAGGGACATTAAACTAACCTTGACCAGTTGAGTCTTCATGTTCTAAGTGGAAATATCTGGAGAGGCCATCTGCATTGGCATGGTTGCTCCCAGGTCTATGTTCCACTGTAAAGTCCATCCCCTGTAGGGAAATGGACCACCTGAGTAGTTTGTGGTTTTCACCCTTCATCTGTTTTAGCCATAGGAGGGGCTTATGGTCTGTTTGAACAAGGAAGTGAGTGCCAAACAAGTATGGCCTCAGCTTCTTCAAGGCCCAGACCACAGCAAAGGCCTCCCTCTCTATAGCTGACCAACGTTTCTCTCTGGGGGTCAACCTTCTGCTAATAAAAGCTACTGGTTGATCCTGGCCCTCTTCATTCAGTTGTGATAATACAGCACCTACCCCCACCTCAGAAGCATCAGTTTGAACTATGAATTCTTTGGAATAGTTGGGGCTTTGGAGCACTGGAGCAGAGCACATAGCCTGGTTTAGGTCATCAAAAGCTTTCTGACAGTCCACTGAACCTTTTTGGGCATCCTCTTTGAGGTTAGGTAATTCAAGGGGGCCACAATGGATCCATATCCCTTTACAAACCTTCTATAATAACCAGTCAGGCCCAAGAAAGCTCGGACCTGAGTCTGGGTGGTTGGAGCAACCCAGTCCATGATGGTCTGGATTTTGCTCTGAAGTGGTTGAACCTGGCCTCCACCTACAAGGTGACCCAGGTACACAACCTGACTCTGCCCTATCTGGCACTTAGTAGCCTTGATTGTGAGCCCTGCCTTTTGCCTGGCTTCCAAAACTTTTCTCAGGTGGATCAGGTGATCCTCCCAGGTGGAGCTGAAGACAGCAATATCATCTAGATATGCTGCACTAAAGTCTTCCAGGCCTGAGAGGACTTGGTTCACCAACCTTTGAAAAGTGGCAGGTGCATTTTTCAAACCAAAGGGCATTACAATAAATTGATAATGCCCACCAGGGGTAGAAAATGCAGTTTTGGCTTTTGCAGACTCAGCTAACCTTATCTGCCAGTAGCCAGCTGTCAGATCAAATGTGCTCAGATACTTGGCTGAGGCCAATCTATCTATGGGCTCATCTGCTCTGGGAATTGGGTGAGCATCAGTCTTAGTGACTGTATTGAGTCCCCTGTAGTCAACACAGAACCTCATCTCTCTCTTACCATCCTGGGTGTGAGGTTTTGGTACAAGGACTACTGGGCTAGCCCAAGGGCTCTCTGAGGGCTCAATCACTCCTAATTCCAACATCTTTTGGACTTCTGTCCTTATGCAGTCCCTGACATGGTCAGGTTGCCTGTAGATTTTATTCTTGACAGGCAGACTGTCCCCAGTTTCCACTTCAAGAGTGCATCAGGGGGTCTGACTTGGAGTCAGAGAAAACATATGTCTGTAAGACTGAAGAACTTGTCTACAGTCTGCTTGGTGCTGGTCAGTGAGGCTGCCTGCCAAGGCTACTCCGTCAACTGACCCATCGTCAGGGTTGTGAGAGAGCAGGTCTGGGAGAGGGTCACTCTCTTCCTCCTGTCCCTCATCTGTTGCCATGAGCAAGCCCATGTCAGCCTTGTCCACATATGCTTTCAGTCTATTAACATGAAGTACCCTGTGGGGACTTCTGGGAGTGCCAAGGTCCACCAAATAGGTGATCTCTCCCTTCTTTTCCAAAATGGTATTGGGGTCCACTCCATTTATCTTGGAGAGCTGCTGGGGCCACTGGCTCCAGCACCCATACCTTCTGTCCTAGCTGGTACACCACCAGTACAGCCTTTTGGTCATGCCAGGCTTTCTGTAATTCCTGACTTGCCTCCAGGTTTTTAGTTGCCTTCTTCATGTACTCAGCCATCCGGGAGCGGAGACCAAGTACATAGTCCACAATATCCTGTTTAGGGGGTTTGAGAGGTTGCTCCCATCCCTCCTTCACTAGACAGAGTGGCCCTCTAACAGGATGGCCAAACAAAAGTTCAAAGGGGCTATAACCAACCCCCTTTTGTGGCACCTCCCTGTATGCAAAGAGAAGGCAGGGCAGAAGAACCTCCCATTTTCGCCTAAGCTTTTCTGGGAGCCCTTTAATCATACCCTTTAAGGTCTTGTTGAATCTCTCAACAAGACCATTGCATTGAGGATGGTAAGGGGTGGTGAACCTATAGTTGACACCACACTCCTTCCACATTGCCTTGAGGTAGCTACTCATAAAGTTTGTCCTCTGTCAGACAATACCTCCTTAGGAAAACCCACACTGGAAAAGATTCCTAGGAGGGCCCATGCCACCACAGGTGCTGTGATGGTCCTAAGTGGAATAGCTTCTGGGTATCTGGTGGCATGATCCACTACCACCAGAATGAACCTGTGCCTAGATGCTGTTGGTGGGTCCAGGGGACCAACTATATCAATCCCCACCCATTCAAAGGGCACCCCCACCACAGGCAATGGTATCAGGGGGGCCTTTGTGGATTTTCCTGCCTTGCCACTGGCTTGACAGGTAATGCAAGAGCTGCAAAAGCTCTTACAGTCCTCACTCATCTGTGGCCAATGAAAGTGAGGGACAATTCTGTCCCAAGTCTTGTTTTGGCCTAGGTGTCCTGCTAAGGGAATATCATGGGCCAGTGTGAGTAGGAAACCCCTAAACTTCTGAGGTATGACCAACCTCCTGGCTGCACCAGGCTTGGGGTCTCGCCCCTCAGAGTATAGGAGCCCATCATCCCAATAAATCTTATGGGTCCCACTGGCATTCCCTGCAGCCTCACCAGCCGCTTGCTGTCTGAGGGTTTCAAGAGTGGGGCAGCTCTGCTGCTCCAGGCTCAAGTCTGCCCTAGAAGGTCCCCCTGCCCCCAAGAACTTAACCGGATCAGGTTCCAGTTCATCTGGGGCAGTTCCTTCTTCAGGAGTTAGATCCTCTTCTGCTAAAAGAGTCTCTACAGACTGTTCCTGGGGGGAAGGCTCTGCCTTACCCCTGCTCCTCCTCCTCTTGGAAGGTCCTTGGTCCATTCTTCCAGGATCCAGGGCCTGTTCAGTTCCTGTCAGCTTTGCTTTTGACCTTGTCAGGGCAAATACTTCTGCTGGTATACCCAACATTGTTGCATGGGTAGTTAGCTCCACCTCAGCCCATGCTGAGGCCTCCAAATCATTCCCTAGCAAACATTCAACAGGTAGGTCTGCACTCACCACAACCTTTTTTAGGCCAGTTACCCCTCCCCAGGAGAAGTTTACAACTGCTAGAGCATGGTTAGTACTAACGTTGCTTGCATTGGTCACTTGGTAAGTTTCCCCAAGTATGATCTGGCTAGGGTCCACAAAGTCCTTAGTCACCATGGTGACACTGGCTCCTGTGTCCCTGTAAGCTAATGACTCCCTTCCATTTATTTTAGGCTGTTGCTTGTATTTGCCCAGACCACTGGGACTCACAAATAGGGACAAGTCCCCATCACAAACTAAGACAGCCTGAGTAGGAGTTCTGACTAGGCCAGAATCCTCTCCAGATCCCAGGGTCAACCCTACTATGCCCTTGTTCTGTGTACCACCAGCTATAGCTGGACTAGGGGGAACAGGTGCCTTAGGGGCAGGTGTGGTACTTGTGGAGTCTTTGGCCTTATTACAATCTGAAGTCCAATGGGTTTTCTGTTTACAGACTTTACACCATGGCTTCCTTGGTTGTTTATCTTTAGTAGCTTGGGCATTATCAGATGCAGATTTTTGGGGGCCTGTTGAAGACCGCTGTTTTTTTCCCTTTTCCCCACCCTTCTCAGAGTTCTTGGCATCTTCCTTTTTAGTTGCACCCCCCAAGGGCTGGACCTTCTGCTTAATCCTGGTTCTGACCCATTTGTCTGCCTTCTTTCCCAATTCTTGGGGAGAGGTCAGATCTGAGTCCACCAGGTGCTGATGTACGAGCTGATTCTGACAATTATTAAGGATCTGCTCCCTCATTATGAGATTATACAATCCTTGGTAATCATTTACTTTACTGCCAGTTAACCAACCTTCCAGTGCCTTGGTAGCACAATCCACAAAGTCTACCCAATCTTGATTCTGTGCTTTCTGGGTGTCTCTGAACTTTAGTCTATACTGATCAGTGGTTAAGCCAAACCCATCTATCAAAGCATCTCTCAAGATATAATAATCATCTGCATCCTCTTCTCTGACAGAGAGGAGCTTGTCTATACCTTTGTCTGCAAAGGAGAGCCATAAGATTGCTGCCCACTACTCTACTGGGACCCTCTGAACTTTACAGGCCATCTCAAGTGCAGTGATCCATTTGTGGATATCATCCCCTGACAGATAGGAGGGCACAATCGTATGTAGGTTCCTATTGTCAGGAGCTTTTTCTCTAACTCTAGGGGTATTACTGCCACCAGGGGTCTCTAGACCCCATTTTCTTGAAGCTTTCTGAAGCTCCAGGGATTCCCTGTCCAATGCTAACTGTTCTCTCCAGAGCTGTAGCTTAGCCTGCTCAAACTGGATCAGTCTGCATTTCCTCTCTTGGGAGGATTCTCTTCTCTGAGAAGAGGCAGATGTCCCTTTGGATCTCTCAGAATGGTTGGACCCCACTGAGGGGATCTGTTCCTTCTGTTTGGATCCACCATTCTCCCTTTAGGGATGGAGAGAGTGCCTCTTGGGCCATCACCTCCATGTTGTGAATGGTTTTGTTCATCCAGGTCAAGTTCATCTTCCTCTTCCTGGTCCTCATCAGAGTCCACCCCAGGGGTGTCCTCTTCTGGGGGATGCCCACCCAACCTGTCTACCCCATCAGACACTAAAGTCTGCTTAAAGTCTGCTATGAGCAGGATTTCCCTGAGACGTTGAGTATTGGCACCTTTGTTTGTCTTAAGTTGCCTAGTGGTGCACATCTCCCTAAGCTCAGCAAAGGAGAGATCATCATATTTGTCGACTGGAACCCTATGGGGTCCTTCCAGAGCCTTATGGGTACCTGAACTTAAAGACATTTCTAGTGTCGTGGTACTGGTGTATCTACCTACACTAGGTGTGGCCTACTGAATCCTTTCTTGAGTTGTAGTCAAGGTGTGCTAAACCCTCTACACACAACTCCTAAGTTCAGTAGAACTTATTATATTCTAAGCTTGAATGTATATGTACCTTTAGTACCAAGTGGCTTTCACTTTAGAAATTCGATGTGTTATCTGGTAAAACAATGGCAAGCTTGAATCCAACCGCTGCACACCAATGTGAGAAGTTGGCCTGGCATATGCTGGTCACTAGTCATAGTGGCCACCTTGCACCAGTCCAATTCGACTATTAAGGTGATAGGTTTAAAAGACAACCTTTAAAGAAAGCTATCCTAGTGGTAGCTGTGGAGAGCAGCCTTCAGGCTAAGTCTTGAAGGAGTGTTAAGCTTATTGTTTTACCATAGATAAACTCTTGAATGACCAAATGAAAGAGTAGTCCACACAGGTATATATATAAAATATATGTATTTATTCTAAACAGAATCCCACAAGTCTCTTTATGAGGCTAGAGGTAAAGTTACAATTCAAACAAGCATTTAGAGATACAATAAATAGCACTGGAATCACAGGGTCCCAGGGGGGGACCAAACCATATATTAAAAAAGTGGTATAAGAACCACGACAATTCTACAGACAATGCCTAGGGCATTTAGGATCGCTGGCCCCTTGAGAATCCACCCCAGGTGATGAGGAAGGGGACCCACGGGAGGCGCGTGCAGTGGAAATAGCTGCTATCGGGATCTCTATTAAAGCCTATGGAGAACGTCGCGGTTTGATTTAAACAGATTAAAGACACTTCTAGCAGGAGTTCAAAGTTAAAAACTTAGAGTTAAGCTTTTGAGGAGCCCACTACCACGGGAGTACCGAGGTACCACTGTTACCTGCCCCAGGGAAGCCATGTGCATAGGTCGTTTTCGATGTCGGGTCGCGGGCTGATTTTCAATGGGAAAATGTACAAAACTGCTGCTAGCCAAAAGCGTCGATGATGCCGTGAAGAATGAAGTTGTAGATCTTGTAGAGAAGAACCTGAAAGCAGAGGGCACAGAGTCTTGGTCACGGCACAGTGACCAGGGAGCTCAAGGAAAAGAGCCCTTCAATGTCGGTTGCTTCAAGTGGAAAAGGTGTAGCTTGGATCTGCAGCCACGGGCTCCGGGAGGCTTCAAGGAAGGCCAGCTTCTGGAGAGCGACTGTCCCACAAAGGGTGAGGGTCGCTGCTGTGTTAGTGTCCGGATTTGATCCACTAAGCCTTGGCAACCGCAACCCACGCAAGATGAACAAATCAGCTACTGGTGCAGGCCCACGAGGTCTGAGAGAGGTATCCTTTGAGGAGACTGTAGAGCAGGCCTGGAGCAACCAGGTGAACTCTTCAAAGTAAAGATTGTCCTCTGCTAGAGCCCACAAGTCGAGAGACAAGGGATTGCAGAAGGCAGCAATTTGGAGTGCGTAAAAGGGTGCCCATGGGCCACCGGAGTGAGCTAGGGCGCTGATCTTTGGCACAGTTGCTGCTGAGAGTTTGGCTCAATCTTGGGCCAAAGCACAACTTCCCCACTTGTCAGGGTCGTGTGCTACGCAAGAGGTGGCTGGTGTCCTGGGGTATTGGGGATCTCGGCACCCACGCGGTCCACGGTGCTCAGACTTGCTGGGCACGCTCACTGGCCTCTGGGATGCTAGGAAACCCACCTCAAGGTTGAGAGGAGTCGTCGATGTCCGAAGGAGCAGCAAAGTTCCAACTGGGTCACTTGCAGTGTTTCCGGTGCCTGCCATGCAGGGGGGTAACTCCTTTACCCCAAGGGAGATTTCTTCAGTCAGCTGGGCAGCAGCTCGTCGAAGGTCAAGTCTGTGAAGTCCAAGATGAATCTGAATCTCTGGGGACATGTTATACACCTTTATCCACAAGATTAGGGGAGTGTCCAGATCAGTGTCCTCCAATGGGAGTTGAGGCGGGAAATGGTGGCTACACCCTCTCCCCTTTGTGTGTTTCCCGCCTGGGCGAGGGTCAGGATGCCCCTGAACCGGTTCCAGGCGGTGTATGCAGAATGTAGGCGCTGTAGCAGCCTACGTGCAACTCTGAAAGGCATCCTATGGTGCACCCACCCAGTTCCAATCCACATAGCCTGTCTGGGAAGGTGCTGGCACCTCCCTGCAACAGGATCCCTATTGTCCAGCTGCAGAGGCCGGGGTTTTGCCCAGCAACAGGCAGCCAGAGTTGTGTGCACTTTTAAATTGGTGTCTAAATTCTGCCGCTTTTCCCATATCGCCCCTCTAGCAGGGGGGAATCATGCCCTCATGCCCATGGCTGGACTGGGGGTATGATTCCTACATGTTTGACACCAAACACAATATGGTTCTGTGTAGTCATTCTCAAGTTATCACGCTATCGCAATATACTTATAATGCGGTTAAGAGTAAATGGTATGGCTACACTACAAACAACCCAGCAATGATTTTTACGAGGGTTGCAGAGGGGCTCTACTCATGTAGGGGTCCCCCCTCACACATATCCCAGCACCCTGCCTTGTAGGATTAGCAAGGCCTGCTTGAGGGGTGACCAATGAGAATACATGTGTTGTACATAGGTGGGATACAGGGTACCTGTATCCCTGTAAGGGGGTGCAAGCACCACCTTACCCAGACTACAGTAGTGGTCTGGTGGTGTCATTTGGTATGGCTGTCCCAGGGTGGTACAATAAGTGCTGCAGCCCTGGTAGGCCTCTGAGGGACCCATGCCCTGGGTACCTAGGGTACCATCTTCAAGGGCTGACAGGGTATCCTCAGTATCCAATTGGGTTGTACCTAGGGTACTCACTTCAGTTTAGAGAACAAGCAGATAGGCTGGGGTCCTGGATAGCAGGGCCACAGCCTGGCTAGAGTCATAAAACAGTCAAAACATCAGCAAAAAGTTGGGGGCAACTATGCAGTCGATGCCACTCTCCTACACACCCACTTTTAAACCTTGAAAACACTCCAAAGAAGAGATAAACTATATTTACCCTAACGAATTCACCCTCTTAAAGATTAAAAAACCCCACCAATTTTAGATCAAGAAGTTCTTATGTATACATTTCTCACTAAGACACCTTGTAAGACAACCCACCATAGTTTTGCAAAATACACTACACAAATTCCTGCGATGCTCACAATGGCTACAACCTTAAACTCATGCTTACAACACCAGTGTGAATTAAACCTCCTTTAAGTCTCTCACCGATTCATTTTACATTATTCAACAATCTGCAATGTCTTAAAATCTTCGGCAAAGTTCTGGAAATAAAGAACCACACCACATAAATAGCCTTGTTACATAGAGTGTGTCTATAGCATTGTATTGCAACTATTCAATATGGACACATACACGGCCATTCACTCATGAATAATCTATTGTCAACCGTAGCTTTGGATTTTCTCACTGATTTTTTGCAACTTTGACTTCAAGCAAAAATGTACTTTCAAGCATGCCTCTGCAACCCCCTATAGGTGTGATCAGCCTTTATCTTGATGTTTACCTTGTTTGACATGGAGTACTACTTGCCCCCTAAACTTTACTCATTTGTAAATGTGGCACCATATAAGTTTCAATATGTGAAACCACACCTGCCTCCAGGGCTTATACAATTTCTATTCTGTGCACCCACATGTGTAGACAAAGTAACTCTTAGTTGTATATTACTATAGGCCCTTATCCAACAAACTTACATTTTTAAAATTATGTAAAGGTTTACGGAGTGATGTGAATAGCAGTATAATGTATGATGTCATTTGAGATGTCTTCTGTGATGTCCTTGATGTTATTTGAGACGTTATTAGTGAGGTCCTCAATTTTATTTTCAATTTCATCAATTTATACAGTGCACGACAAGGACGGACATTATAATTAGGTCACTAAACTATAGTAGGCAAATTTCCTTGATTTTTCGAGATTTAAACATTAGTTCTTATCTCATTTCAACACCTAACTATATCACTTTAACCCTTATTTTTCAGTGAATTTCTGAGGGGTTTTTCTAACATAAGCTAAGATGGTGTGGTTTATCGCACCCCTGCTTTACCCATCAGCAGTCAGAATTCATGCCTCCTCCATAGCTTGCACTGCCCTATGGTGAGGTACCTTAACCCCTTGCCTTCACCAAAGGTGGAAGGCATATGGTGCTTGTTATTGTTCCCACTTCGCCCAAACGAGGAGTATGATGACTAGAGCATCTATTGCTTAGCAGTGTACTCAGTCATCTGGGGAAGGGTGAGGGAGACCCGGGACCGCAGCTGTTGTCTACTTCATGGGGCTGTTGATGATCAGTACTTCTTGGATCCCTTAAAGTGCTTTAATGCTGCCACTATGGACTCTCATTGCTGTTTGGTGACACTGATTACACTGCTTAGGTCGATTAAAGCTCATTAATGGTGGGACTGCTAAAGCTCATTCAGTGTTCATTTACTTAGCACCTTTGATGTGCATTACTTACCTATTGCTTGTTACATTTATTTCTTTACTGCCCGGGGCCAATATTGATGCTCATAAATGATCAGAAACACTGTCATTTGTTACTGCCTAGGAGGTAGTATTTCAGAATATAATGGAGAGAAAAGTTGTCTGACATAAATGTCATGTCTTGAATATTGTTTACATCTATGCAAATGTCCAATGACTTACGATGTAGTGATTCAGGGGTATTTTAGGAGGGATACAGTCAGGGGCGACTCCTCCGTTTGAGCGTAGGAGCATCACCCCACAAAGAAAAGCCCCAGGCTAGAGCTGAAAAATAAAATGGCAATAACGTTTATTTATTACAATTTTATTTTTCGGCAACAAACCCATCCTGAACTGAGCGCCAGGAAGGGGCGGGTCGATTGCTGCTGAGTGGCAGCAGTGAGCTGTGTGCTCATGTTTAATATGCGCATGTCTCTTTGGCCGGCCAGTCAGACATGCGCATTTTAAATCTCTCTAACACAGCTGTGATGAAACAGCTGGGTTAGAGAAAGCAAAAGCCTCCAGTGCTCTTGTGAGCGCTGAGAGAGGCCACTCCCATTAATCCTGACGCATTTCTCATGATGAGAGCAGCGCCAAGATTGTTTTGGGAGTTCGGAGACTGCCTGACTCAAGAAGACAAGGCCATCAAGGAGGACGCTGTGCTCGCAGGTATGTGCCTTTAATTAAATGTAATTGTTTTTTTTAAAGTCACAGCAGCTCACCACCCTCTGGACACATCTGCCGCCACTGGATACAGTAACAAAAATTTGAAAAATTTCCATTTTTTAGCTAACGAATAAATAATCATCAACCTAAAGAGAAAGGCTTTCTTCCCCAAATGTAACCCTATGAAACATTAATGGACTTTTAACTAATTTGGGAAAACAGGAGAAGTGACACTTACTGTGGAAGCTAACAAGGACTCCCAAAGAAAAAACAATTCAGACTTTAAAATCTGTTCATGTCGGTTGTAGAAGTGAAACTGTAAGGAATGTCTATGTGTTTGCCAGCATGGCATTATATCCCAGGTCACCCTCTACGTCATCATCAGGGCATCATGCTGAAGCGGCACCTGGGAAAACGGATGAACAATGTTCAGTAACAACTGCAAAAGACCATAGAAACACAGCTTAGCCTAGGTTAGGACTGTACCAGAAACAGGTCTGGGCCTCAAATAAAAGTGCCCACTCCCCCTATTAGTGAATTAGACAGCTAAAAAGTAGACCATGTTTGCAAATTGGAGAAGTTTTGAACTTGTAAAGACATGCTGTATAAGTGTTTTGCGAGGTATGAAAGGCTGCATGGCTTTGAGCTCACTAAAGGCGATTTTTGTGGAAAAATCAGGAAAATGAACCCTAATAACCGGCCCAGCCGACCATAAAACGGGCCCACGAACAGCCAAAAAACTGGCCCACATACTGACCTATTAGACTAGCCCATCGAGCACTGCCTGATTGCCCTATAGGCCAGTACGACCCTGGCTTAGCCCCAAGACATCCCAATGGTTTATGCTCGATTGTAATGCTAGTCAGGCAAACAGCACACTGCTGACTCAAATTACTCCAAATAGATGAAGTCATCACATGTGGACTCAATTTTCTGTTCAAATGTTTAGTTTACTTGGGTTTTAATGTTTGCTTAGAGTTGCCAAGTATTGACTGCAACGAGGAAGAAAGAGGCAATAAAGTCTAAGGGAAGAGACTGCAAAACATCTGCCTGTATTACTGGAGGCTAGAAAGGACACCAGAAACTCGAGCTCTCTCCTCAGCATGAACAATCAACTTGGCGTCACTTCCTTTATGGTGCCATGCTTTCCCCTGACGAAACTCAGGGCCTCATTCGGAAAAGAAAAGGGTCGGCAAGCAGGAGGAGGAATGAAGGCAGGATAGTCTCCGTGCCTCCAACCAGTGGTGTAACATTAGCCCCTGCAGCCCCTGTAGTGTGGAAGAGAGGGCCCAGGAACCAGGGGGCCCTGTCCTGCATTGTGCAGGGGCGGCGGTGCCTTGGCCTAGGAGCTCCTGACTGGGGGACAGGGCCTGACTGGGAACTTAAAACAGCCCTGGCAAATATGATGAATTCAGCCTCCGTGTGCAGACATCCTAAAGCACGCTAGACCCAGAGCAACTCTTTCAAGTAGCCGCGGGATCGCTTAATGTGCACCACCACACCTGGAGGCCGAAACGGTCTTCCAAGTGTCAAAACCACCTACTGGGGCTTCAGCCTACAGGGGTGGGGTATTGCCCAC
This sequence comes from Triturus cristatus, assembly GCF_964204655.1. Classification (NCBI taxonomy): domain Eukaryota; kingdom Metazoa; phylum Chordata; class Amphibia; order Caudata; family Salamandridae; genus Triturus; species Triturus cristatus. The sequence continues at coordinate 941,700,464 of NC_140587.1, read as the reverse complement.
TTGCCCGGCTGGCCAGTCGGGCCATGGAGGGGGGCCACCTCCATGTACTTTCCAGGGGGGCCCCCTCAAGGCTCGTTATGCCACTGCCTCCGACCTAATTTAACCCAGTGGTTAATTGAAAAAGAATAAGTGCTGGGGCTCTCGTCAGGAGGCAGCTTACACCAGCCACTTTCTCCTGTTAGCACCGCCTAAAACAGAACCAACTACTAACCTTGAAAGTGGGGAGAGGATGTGGTGTAATGGCCAGAGCTGCCAACTTCAGAGCTGGGCAACCAGGTTCGAGTCTCAGTGTCAGCTAATAGCCTATTATTCTGGACAAATCACTTAATCTCCCAGTAAAGGAATCTATTATTAACTGGTGCTCTTGAATAGCACTGGTGTTGATGATAAAGTGCCTGAGCACCGGAAACCACAGGCTCAAATTAAGCACTGATGTAACCATAACAAAAACTACTAAAGCTTGTAGGTCAGAGTTCACTGTGCAAAAGCATGCCCTGAATGCAGCAAATGAGAAGGAGACACAAGGGAGGGGGCCAGCAGGAGTGGCCAAGGAGGGCTACAGTTGCAAAGTCGATTCCTATGCAGTTCAATACCTGTATTTCAAGGGAGGTGGAAGAATGTACTCCCCCTGACCGAACTATGTAGTGACGGCCAAAATCTCAAGCCAATGTCCGAAAGTGTCTGTTTGAACTACGTTAATGTTTGAAAAAGGCCTCAAAGCCCACTCTACGTATTAATAATCATAGCACTGCTGTCACATTCTAGTCTTAAAAACGACTGTCCATCTTTTAAAACACGCCACACAGGCGACTCTGGACACTTAACTAATAGCTGTATTTATCCTTAATTCCATTTTAGTGACCTATCCCATATTGATGGAACAGGCGTTACAAATAGATCTCTCCAGCCAGTGTTCAACCTACTCAGCTATCTTGCCAGATAACTGCTGTCTGGTCTCTCCTACGGACCAAAGACCCAAGTTTGTGAATGTAATTCTGTTCATTTTGCCCACGAATCGAAGAGATTTACGGTCTACACTTGTCGCCACTTTATAATACATAAATCCTGATCAGAAAAAGCATTGCTAAAGCCAGTAGATTTGGCTTACAACTGAAAATGCAAGGCATACTAATTGTCTTTGCCAACGATTGTTTTAAGAATAGTTCTTTACACTGATTAAATCTCAACTTGACAATAAAATGACAGATCTCTACAGACCCCTTGGCCGCATTTCTAACACACAGACAGTTTTGTTCATGAAGTTGTGTGTACATCACTCGCTTCTTGTACATTCATTTTTTAGCAAGAGCCCTTAGTTGAAGGAATCAATTTGTGTATGTTTTCATTTTCTACATTTGTGTAAATACAAAACCCTCTTCAACCAATGAAATAGTCACATTCTCTGAAGCAGAGGTTACAGGCCAGTCGCTACTAGCCAATCTCTAGGGACTGGATCTCTCCTGGTCAATCTCTAGGCATTGTACTGGGGCTACCACCGCCATTCGGGGTAGTGGGAACGCTTCTGGACGTATAGTGCGATACATTAAACAAAGCACAGTGTGTGCTGCACCTACATGGACAAACCCTGCACTGCACCAGGCCAGCTCCTCCTCACATCATGGCCCTTTGGGGGATACCAGTAGAATGAAACGGGGAATTGGGGGAAAAGAGTTAGGTTAGCTCAAGAGGATGATGCAGAACAGATAGACCTGGAGTAGCCAGGCTCGGGCACAGTGAGGGAGCCGTAAATAGAAAAGGAGTTGGAACATAATACATTGAGCAGGCTGCGAAGGGATAGCTTAAGGCAGGCTGGGAAGAGGGTCTTGCTTGAGTGAAGCCAGTATTTGAAACAGAGAATATAAAATTCGAATGGGGTGGAGGGATTTAGTAAGCGCTGAGTCAGGGAGAGGCTGGATGATATAAGCCCCTGAGTGGAGCCATGAGAGAACACAGAGAAGGGGTGGATGGTTCCTCCTGTCTCTTCCAAGAACAACTCCAGGGAGTCACCTCATCTTCGGTCTAGACTCCAGTGCTGTGGAGATTCCAGGCTCATGTACGCTCTATCCCTTCTAACCTGGAAGCTACAGGCGCCGTCGGAGAGTTCATTGTGAATGAAGCCACGATGGACTCTGAAGGGCTGGTCAATCAATCAGGGGTTTGTAATAGCTCAACTACTTACCTGTGAGTGTCTCAAGGCGCTGAGGGGGCTGCTGATTCGTCTGGGCACTGGAGTTCAGTCGAAGAGCCAGGTCTTGAGATCCTTCCCGAATTGGATCAGCAATGGGGATTGCCTGAGGTGGAGAGGCAGGGTGTTCCAGGTCTTGGCGGCGAGGTAGGAGATGGATCTTGCTCCGGTTCTTGTATTGTGGATCCGTGGGATGGTGGCCGGGGCCAGTTGGGGGGAGCGGAAGTGTCTTGTGGGTATGTGAAATGAGAGGCGGTGGTTCAGATATGCTGGTCCCGTGTCGTGGAGGGCTTTGCACTCATGTATGAAGAGCTTGAAAGTGATTCTTTTGTTGTTAGTTAAGTTCTTATAGGTGTTCGGTGATGTGGCTGCAGCGGGGGATGTTAAGGACCAGTCTGGCTGCAGTTCTTATAGGTGTTCGGTGATGTGGCTGCAGCGGGGGATGTTAAGGACCAGTCTGGCTGCGGCATTTTGAACGCTCTGTAGTTTCCTGAGGACTTTCTGGGTAACACCAGTGTAGACTGCATTGCCCTAGTTGAGTCGGCTGCTGATGAATGTGTGGGTGACCGTCTTTCTGAATTCGGTGGGGATCCATCTGAATGTCTTTCTAAGCAGGCGGAACATGTGGAAGCATGATGATGATACGGCATTGGTCTGGCGGTTCATTGTGAGCGAGGAGTCCAGTATAATGCAGAGGTTTTGTGCATGGTTCGTCAGGGTGGATGGGGGTTCCCAATGCGCCAGGCCACTACGAGTTGTCCCAAGCTGAGGGGGTGGGTCGGTCCCAGGATGAGGACTTTGGCCTTGCCTAAGTTGAGTTTGAGGCAATTGTCTTTCATCCAGGTGGCAACGGCCTTCATCCAGTTGTGGAAGTTGCTTCTGGCAGCTGTGGGTTCATTAGTGAGAGAGAGGATCAGCTGGGTGTCATCGGCGTAGGAGACGATGTTGAGTCCGTGGTTCCTGATGATGGCTGAAAGTGGGGCCATGTAGACATTGAAGCGGGTGGGGCTCAGGGAGGAGCCATGGTGCATTCTAAAGCTGATCTTTGCAGGTTCTGAGAGGAACAGAGGTAGTCTGACTTGCTGTGTTCGACCGGTGAGGAAGGAGTGGATCCAGTCCAGGGCCTTCTCACTGATGCCGGCATCACAGAGTCTCGTGATTAGGGTGCGGTGGGAAGCGGTGTGAAAGACAGCCAAGAGGTCCAGAAGGATGAGGGCAGTGGTTTCGCCCCAGTCGAGGAGGGTGCGGATGTCATCAGTGGAGGCGAGGAGTGTGACCCCAGTGCTGTGGTTGCTTCGGAAGCTGGATTGGGAGATGTCCAGGATGTGGTTGACTTCAATGAAATTGGAGAGTTGGTCATTCATGGCCTTCTCGATTACCTTGGCTGGGAAGGGGAGCAGGGAGATGGGTCTGAAGTTTTTGAGGTCTGTCGGATCGGCGGGTAGCTTCTTCAGCAGGGGGGTTGATCTCGGCATGTTTCCAGTCATCCGGGAAGGTGGCGGTCTCAATTGAGCAATTGATGGTGCGACAAAGCTCAGGGTGATGGAGATGGCTGCTCTATGGAGGATGTCGTGCAGGCATGTTATTGTTATTGTTATATTGGATTTATATCGCGCCCAATCACCTGCAGGTCTCTAGGCGCTCGGAAATCGATGGTAACAACAATAAACTTGGCAAAGGAACACAGAGTAAAAGACACTCCCTGGTCTAGATTACACTCAGGATTCTTCTAAACAGCAATGTTTTTAACATCTTTCTAAACCGCAGGAGGTTCCCCTCCCTGCGCAGCACCCCAGGCAGCGTGTTCCATAGCTGAGGAACTAACACAGAGAAGGCTCTTCCTCCCTTAGTTACAAGTTTGTAACGGGGACAGACCAATAGCTGAGAATCTGAAGATCTAAGTGTTCTCATTGGGCTGTACACCTCCAAACGATCTGTAATGTAGGCAGGTGCCTGACCGTAAATTGCCTTATGAGCCGTGCATAAGTTCTTAAATTCCACTCGCTCTTTAATGGGGAGCCAATGCAGGCTATGTAGCAAGGGGGAGGCCTTAGTTCTCCTTGGGAGTCTAAAAATAAGTCGTGCAGCGTCATTCATCACGACCTGTAATCTGTTAGTCAGAGTTTTAGGTAGGCCGAGATAGAGGGCGTTTCCGTAATCTATCCTTGAAATGACAGTTGCTGCTACGATTGAGCGCATCATCGATTGAGGGAGGACAGGGGCTAACTTCCGCAGCTGTCGGATGATATTTGTACAGCTTGCCACCACGGAAGAAATTTGACTGGCCATTGACAGGTCACAATCCAGCTTGATCCCCAAGCTCTTTACAGTCAGACTTGGTTTTGGAGCAAGGCCTAACTCCGCCGGCCAATAGAGGTCACTCCAAGGTGAGGCGGTGGATGGAATCACCAATACCTCAGTCTTATCTGGATTGATCTTCAACAGATTTTCGGTCATCCATTGTACAGTGTACCTCAAGATGTTCTGGGCTTTGAGTTGTGCGGTCCTTGTATTGTCGACACTCAGCAACAGCTGCGTATCGTCCGCATAATTAAAGACTCTACAGCCCCTGCTGGCCAATGATGCAATCAGAGGTTGTAGGTAGAGATTGAATAGAAGTGGGGATAAGGCAGAGTCCTGTGGCACCCCACATTCCAAAGTCCCCACCTCAGATGTTTCATCCTCCAGTTGTATCCTTTGTGTCCTTCCCAAAAGGAAGGATTGCAACCATTTAAAGGCCAGGCCTTTGATCCCAAAGTCATTCAGTCTGTCCAAGAGTAAGGCATGACTGACCGTATCGAACGCCGCTGATAGATCTAACAAAATCAGGGCGCTCGGTTCCTTACAGTCAGCCATGCCTCTTAATTCATCCAGCACCGAGAGCATCACCAACTCGGTGCTGTGATGAGCTCGGAACCCTGCCTGTCGCTCATGGAGTAGATGGTGAGACTCCAGATACAGGGACAGGGACTTTAATACATGCTGTTCCAGTATTTTTGAGAGGAAAGGCAGCTGGGAAATAGGCCTGTAGTTCTTTAACACTGCAGTATCTGCACCAGGTTTCTTCAGTAGAGGCCTTACTCGTGCCTCCTTGAATTCCATCGGTAGGTACCCTATTTCCAAGGATCTATTAAGGAGGGAGATAATACATTCCTCCAATAAGGGACGAGCTACACGAAAGACACTGGGTGGACACGGATCTGCTGGAGAGCCAGATTTAATTTTACCCATCAGTTGCTCCAGACTCAACGCATTCAGCTCTGGAAACACTGTGATAGTGCAGTCAGCTGAGTTATAGGGGGCCGAGGTTATGGTAGTCCCATTTACCATACCACTCTTTATTTCCATGATAATGGTCTTCACTTTTTCTAAAAAGTACCCCTGAAAAGAATTACAATTTATAAGGGACTTGGAGTTTTCAGGTTTTTTACTCAGCTCTGACAGAATTTTAAACGTCTCTTTCTGGACGTTAGCTGCCTTACTTAGGCGGGACTCATAATGTTCCGCTTTAGCTAGAGCAATGAGCTTTTTATATAAGTGAAGGGAGGCTTTATAAAGATTCCCAGCTGTATCCTGCTTAGTTTTCCTCCAGCCTCTTTCCAAGGCTCTGAGCTTTCTTTTGTGCTCCCTTAATGATGGCGTAAACCAAGGAGCCCCCTTACCAGGTCCCTTTATTAGCTGTGATCTTACTGGAGCTATCTGGTCGATAGCCTGAGCCAAGCTCCGTGTTAGATCCGCGTATTCTCGGTCCAGACTACATTCCAGATCCATGGACTGGTTCATTGGCGATAGCGCCTTGGTCAGAGTTATTAAGTCAACCTCTGCCCATTTACGGGTTCTCCTAGTTTCCAACGGTAGATTGTGTATATGACCGTCGATGCGTATCTCGCAGGACACTAGATGGTGGTCTGACCATATGCATGGTACAACATCTTTGAGGGTGACATTTGAGTCTGTAGTCCACACGAGGTCAAGAACATGACCTTTAGTGTGTGTGGGAACTTCCACAAGTTGTTTAAAACTCAGGGCAGCCATCATGGTGTCCAATTGGCGAGTGGCCAGGTCCCAGTGGGGGTTATCCCAGTGCAGGTTAAAATCTCCTGTGACTAAAATTTTCATGTATCGGGTACATAGGTCCGACATAATAGGCCCAAAAAAGTCATAAAAGAGTGGGGTTGAGTTTGGTGGGCGATAGACTGACAAAACCACCCAACAGGAGTTGTTCATGGTTATCTTTACCCCAAGCAGGTCAGCTAGGTCTATTGACTCAGATAGCAGTCTTTCAACTGACAGGATCTTTTTAAAAAGGATCGCTACCCCTCCCCCCCGCGCACCTCCCGGGCGGTTATGCCATATGGCATCATAGCCCCCTGGGAGAGCGGCAATGATGTCAGGCATCGAGTTATCACCCAACCAGGTCTCCGAGAGGGTCAGGACATCGATGTCATTGTCCTGAAGCAGGCTATAGACTTCCACATGATGACAGTGGAGTGATCGAGTGTTTAAGCTAACAATCTTCAGTGTAGAATGCCGGCCTGAGGGGGTAGCCTTATGAGGGCGAGATATAGCATAGTTATTAATATTCATCAGGGTTACGCAGTCCGGGCACCGCTCACCTTTATCCAGACTGCGCAGCTCCTCTGAGGAGTAAGTACGCCTGTAGCCCGACGACCGAGCCTCCGGGCCCGTCCGCGCGCGGACGGGCGCAGACGGGCTGGACTCTGGCGTGACTCCGGCGATGCTCTGGCGAACCCGCCGCGCGTGCCCGCTCCGCGTCGACATGACCGGCTTAAGTACCGGTCTAGCGTCCTTGTGATGACTAGACCGCTCCGATCCTCAGCCCTCACCCAAGATGTCCGCCGTTCTGGCAGTGCAGTGTGATTTAAATGGGGAAAGGGACCCGCTCCAAACGCGGTGTTCTCGGATTATTAATGTGCAAGTATGTGACAGGTATATAGCAAATAAAAGTGTGTGCAAGGGTGCTTCAAAGTGGATGCTCTTTATGTTCGTGAGTGTGTCATCTGTGGTGAGCGGGGTCCAGTTCAGCAGGATCTGTTGGGGTGAAGTGTGATAGGGTGCGGTGATGTCGGCCATGGTGACAGGGTGTTGAAGCTGTAATAGATCTGCCTGATCTTGGGGTGGGAGAAGATGCTGAATCTATTGCAGAGGTCTTGAGACAGTGGGACGTCCATGGTCTAGCTGTTGGGCCTGGCAAACTCCTTCACGATGGCAAAGAGTTCTTTGCTGTTGTGTGCGTTGGCATTGATTCTGTCTTGGAGGGCCATTTTCTTTGTGGGTTTGAGGAGGCAGTGGTGTGCGGTGATGATGGCTTGAAAGGTTGCGCTGGTTTCCGGGGATTTGTTGTTCCTCCATCTCTTCTCGAGCCATGTACAGGTGAGTCTGGACTCGTGGAGGGTGGGAAGGAACCAGCTGGCTTTCTTGGAGTGTTGCAAAAACAACAGTTGATGGACAGAATGCAGAACAATGTAATACATTCACCCCAGTACAGAGATCTGGGCCTAAATCCATCGTTTTTTTGCTCACCATGCCATTCCAGTTTGAACCCAGCCATATGCAAATCAGTCTTGACCCTGTGCCTCATGGGAACAGTCCAGCCCAAACTGCCAAGCCAGGTCCTCCCTGGACTGGAAACAAGCATCCTAGGACCGGTTTCGGTGTTTGATTGGTTCTTATGCTCCGTCCATCACCACCCCCTTTTGTACCGCTTTGTTCGCCATAAGTTGGCAGGGTATGCTCAGACGTGAGTCCCTTGCTCACTTTGCCACTGGATTCAAGCAAGCCTGGCTGAAGACGGCTGAAATGCCAGAAACCGGTCCTAGGAAGCTTGTTTCCGGTTAGGGAAGGCATGGCTTGGCAGTTCGGGCTGGACTGTTCCCATGAGGCACAGGGTCAGACTGATTTGCATATGGCCATGTCTGAACTGGGGTGGCAGAGTGGGCTAAAGAACGGTGATGGATCAAACCCAGATCTGTTGACTGGGTGTGAGTGTTCTGATGCTCCGTCCATCACCACCCCCTTTTGTACTGCTTTCTTGGAGTGTTGCTAGCCGAGTGCCTTCTTGAGGGGTGCCAAAGTGTGGTAGCAGTTGGAGATCCATCGGTGAAGGTTGCATGCTGAGATATTAGCATCGGCAGATGTCGGCAGATGTCGGCAGTGTGGTAGTATTGAGAGAGGCGTTGAGATGTTCTTTGGGGTGAAGCAGCCATCACATCGCATGTGTTACAATGCATGCGATTTCAATGCGGTTGTTACAACGACCGTGTTGTTACATCGCAGTACCATTACAATGCAAGTCTTTACAATGACTTGCACTAGGGGGCGCTCTAAAGTAAGGAATAGTATAATTTACTATTCCAACACCTTCCCTACTGTTGCACACACCGGAGTTGGAATTTTAAATTATACCATTCCTAAGTCTAACGCGCCCCCTAGAGCAAGTCGTTCTAAACGCATGCAATGTAAACAGCTATATTCCTTTGTGGACCTTGTTCCAGCTACGGCAGGGGGGGCATTGGAGAATGGTGGGTTTGGTGAAGGTGAAGTGCACACAGTGGTGGTCGGTCCAGAGGAGATCGGAGGTGTGGCTGTAGTTGATCTTTTCACTTGTGGAGAAGACAGGGGCGAGCGTGTGTCCGTGCTGCATGGGTTGAAGAGGTGACTAACTGCTTGAGTCCTACGTTGGGGAGGTTCTCCATAAGGGATGCAGTGTTCTGGTGAGTGGGGTTGTCCAGGTGAAAGTTGAGGTTGCCGAGTAGGATGTAATCTGTTGATGCGAGAGCCTGGGGTACAATGAAGTCGACGATGGTGTCGGTGAAGGGTGGGCAGGGGCCAGGAGGCCTGTAGAAAAGGGTGCCTGGGAAGGTGGTGTTGGTGTTGGTCTGGATCTGTAAGTTGAGGTGTTGCATGGTTGGCATTGGGTCGTCCGAGTGGGTGGTCAGGCCAAGGGTGTTTTTATGGACGATGGCAATACTTCCTCCTGGGCAGTCGGTGCAATCCTTGTGGGTGATCTTTGTAGCCGACAGGAATGGCAGTGGCGTTGTCCAGGCCAGACTGGGGTATGTCCAGGTTTCCTTGAGAAAGGCGATGTCGGGAGGGACGGAGTCGAGGAGGTCCCAGATTTCTGTGGCGTGTTTGTGGTGGGAGCGTGTGTTGAGGAGGATGCAGCTAAGCCTTTCGGGTACGTTGTTGGTCGGCTATGCGATGGGAGGAACTGGAGTGCAGAGGTGGAAGAGGGTGCAGCTGCAGTTTTGACAGGAGGAAGGTCCTTGGGTATCCTTTGGTGATGCAAGGTGGCAGACAGCATGGCGTCTAGTGTTGAGGATGATGTGGGTGCTGGCATCGTATCTGTGGAAGGGCCGAGGACCAGGGTTTGTGGCACTGAGCGCGGTCCAGGCATGGGCGGGTGCAGACAGGCTTGCCTTTGGCATGCCATAAAGTAGTATGTGGGGGGCTGGACATCTGGGAGCAGCCACTAGGCAGAGCTCCACAATGAAGGGAGCAGTCCACTGAAAAGTCAACTGAAAGGTCAGTAGATTGCACCTTCACCGCGCAGCCACCGCCATTAAGTAGGTGCAGGGCAGCTGGATAGCTGGGAGGCCGGAAACACGGGGAGCTGGAAAGTGACACTGAAGCGAGGCGGTACTGTGGGGTATTGCAGCAGCAGGGGCAAAAGGAGAATAAAGGAGAAAAAAGTGCAAAAGGGTGAAAGGGACAGAATAAAATCAAAGAAAAAGGCAGAACTAGAGAGACTGAGAGCAGCCCAGTAGCACAGCAGTGATAACTACCACTAGATCACCAGGGATGAGGTGATGGCGGGTGCCTGAGGGTGGAGGAGGGCCTTGAACCACTGACCCAAGGATCAGATGGTCAGCAACAGGGAACTCCAGGGAAGCAGCTACCAGGCATAGCTGTGCAAGGAAGGGAGCAGTCCACTGAAAGATCAGTGGATTGCACCTTCACCGCGCAGTGGCTGCCATTAAGTAGTGTGCAGGGGGCTGTACAGCTGGGAGACAGGAATCGCAGGGATCGAGAAAGTGTCACTCGAGGGGGGGGTAGGGCTGCGGGGTGTCGCAGCAGCAGGGGCCAAAGGAGGAAAAAGGAAAAAGTTCAAAAAGGTGAAAGGGAAAGAAAATAATTTTTTAAAAGCAGAAAAAAAGACAGAGGGCATCCCAGCAGTAGAGCAGAGATGCTCTATCACTAGACAACCAGGGGAGAGGTGCAGGCAGATGGCTACGGTTGGAGTAGGGCCTCGAAACACTGACCCGAGGGTCAGATGGTCAGAAGCAGGGAGCTCCGTGGCAGCAGCTACCAGGCAGAGCTGCGCATAGAAGGGAGCAGTCCACTGAAAAGTGGCCCACTTCAACTCGGGCTTGGAGCGATGGGTGCAGTGGTGTCTTCAGGTTTCGGATTTGTGCGGTCACAAAGTCCTCACAGGAGTCTTTAGATGTCTGCACGTTGCAGGGAAAAAAGTCCGCTATTTCTCAGGACATGTCATCTTTTGGCGCAAATTATCGAAGTCAACAGACAGGCGGGGAGTGTTGAAACAAGGTCAAATGCTGGGTCTTAAGTTCTTGCGGGATGCGACTCTTCACCTCCTTCTTCGCCTTTTAGTTCGGCAGGATCTGATTTCCTGGTGCCAGGGACTCCCTTACATACTGAATTTAGGGGTGTTAGGGAAGTGTAAGGTGGTAGCCAATGGGCTATTGACCCTTGGGGTCACGGTGCCCCCATATGACCACTTTCTTTGGTAAATGAGCATAACCCTGTGTCAGAGTTCCTAAGTATGCCAACACAAAGATGGCCACTTCTGAAAAGTCATACCCACATCAGGTTAGACCACCTTAGGGGTCTTACTAGCGTGGGGCTGGGCATGCCTACCTGATAAGCTAATTTCCCGCCTGTCCAGGTGCCAAACAGCTCCGAGTCAGCCTCCTCTCCTGTGAGAGGAGCCAGATTTGCATTCCAAAGGCTGGAGCTTCTTTGATGCTCGCCATCTAGGATTGCTAATCAGTAGGTAATCCTGATGGAGGGGATGTGAACACCTGCACAAGCTTTATTTCTGACCTCCTGAGAGCAAAGGCCCTCACCTCAGGAGGTCAAAAATCAGTCTCATGTGGCAGACTGGCAAAGACCAGTCAGCCAACACACCAGAGGCTCGTAGGTTTTCAGGGGGCAACTGTAAGGTGCCCTCTGGGTGCATGTATTAATAAATCCAACAATGGAATTAGTGTGGGTTCATTAATTTGAAATGTTTGATACCAAATATCTCTATTTTCAGTGATGTTCATTTAGCTGGAGATCTCGTTTTCACTAGTGTCCAGCACATGTTCTAAAATGGCTTTCCTGTTCTCTTGCACTGGCAGTAATGGAACTGACCAGCACAGGGGCACATCTGCTCATGCTGGTATGCTCTCACATAATATTAGGCACCCTGCCTTTAGGCTGTAAGGCCTGCTGTAGGGGCGACTTACAAATACTACATGCAGTGTTAGGAGACATGGCACACAGGGATGTGTGTCAGGTCGTGTTTTCACTTTTGCCTGCAGAAAAACAAGCAGCATGCGATTGCAGCCCTGTATGAGTTTAGGGAGGGGTCCCTTAAGGTGGCACAATTCATGCTGCAGCCCTTGGGAGACCCTCTTTAGTACCCCATGCTCTAGGTACTAGGGGTACCATTTACTAGGAAATTATAGAGGGTGCTAATGGTATTGCCAATTGAGGGAATAATTTCACAGTTTTGGAGAAAGAGATCTGGCACTGGGGACCTGGTTAGTAGTATCCCAGGACACTTCCAGTCAAAATCATACAACGTACCAGGCAAAAAGTGTGAGTGACCATATCAAAAAGGGGCACTTTCCTACAGCAGGGTAGCAGAGGTGATGTACATGCTCATACCCCAAATTACATCACAGGATTAACACTTTGTCCCTCTCCACACCAATCAACAGTTGCTGATGGACTAGGACGGGGCATAGAGTTGAAATTAAATCAAGTAAAAGGGGGCTTTTAGAGGTCTCTTTTCTGCCTTCACAACTTGTGAGACCAGTGGTAGTAGAGGCAGTCTCTCTAAAAAACAAAAGGCAATGATACGAAAATAAAGGGGCTACAAAACATCCTTCCTCCCATCAAAAGAATATACTTTTTGCTGCTGAAGCTTAGAATCCTGTGACCTGGCTTTGTCTGTCACAGGACTTTATCTAATATGTCTTATGTCTTAATAGTTAACATAAAGAAGTCGAAAACTCACCCCCACAGTGTGGCCCGCTTCCTTATGGGGTGTGCCACATCCAGCATTGCCTGTGTGTTGTAGTGGAATGTCACTTTCTATTTTTGTAGTATTTTCCTACCCTGTGAAGTGGCCCACCCCACTTTGATGTTACCTCTTGAAAGGCATTCCCTGTCTTTAAAGTCATACCTAGTTATGTGAACTCTATGTTTCCAAATGTCATTGGAGGCCATTCTAAGTCAATGCGGGTTGAACTTAATTTTAACTATACAACATTTGAATCTCCATAGGTAAGATAGAGCCCTGTAACAGCCAACCTCAACCTACAAGTCTCCATACAGCATGGGTAATGCCATAGTGCTAAAGGGAAAACCCTTTGATGTCAATGCTGAGTTTGGATAGGGGAGCTAGTCATTCATGTGCATTCACAATAACATGTGCCACATTCCAGTTCCTGCACATCTAGTCCAAAGGGCCGAGCTGGGTCTACAGACATCAATCCTTCCGGATTTAGTAAAGGTCCCACAGGTAGATGCATAGAATTCGACATTCAGGTACCTTCACAGTTTATTTGGTCATAATAAATTCATGTCCACCATGATGAAGAGACCTATTAGAAGAGGTTCCTGTAAACTCTGTTTTAGTCAAGCTCTTGCCTATGGCTTTAGAATGTCCCATGCTTCAGGGCCTTGTGATTTCAAGGTTTTGCCTTTGTGTGCTCTTTTGTTGAAGACTGGGAGGAAAGTCCTATTGTCAGTGGTTTATCTCAAGTTGCAAGTCAGTTTGTTGTGGCAACCAGATACACAATATTGGTGTTACTGGATCAGGTGCGCAAGGGCCTTCAAAGTGACAGGTGCCCTCCATGATCTATTAGTTAAAGAATTTGTTGTGCTGACTCACTTCTCTACTGGACTCTCTCCTTCATCCTTGCCTTGCATTTCAGTTTCATTTTTCAGGACTGTAGCCCTGTAAAAAAGTTTCCAGTGCCTCTGAAAGCACTGCTGGTATACTTCAGTCTGCTTATTTGAGAGTGTTTTGTATATCATAAGTTGCTGGAAGGGAATGCACTAGTGATGTTCTCAACATTATTCTTTTTACTTCAGTAAAATTTGTTAGCAAGGGTAATTAGGTGCTTAGGTTGATATTTTTTCGGTCCACCTTTAATATTGCTCAGCAACTCTGTACTGCTAGTTATTATTGACCTAAGCATTTATATTTACTAGTATATGTTGACTGTATGGGGCTTATTTACAAGAAAATGACGGAGCGTGAAGCTGCAGCACCGTCATTTTTAAAATGGAGGGATGAGCCATATTTACAACAATACTGTGCCCCCCTTTTTATATGCAGATTTATATAGCGCGAACTCGACCTGAAGGTATTGGGGCACTTTACGTGAGCATCAGTCACGTTACACAAGGACACATTAATTTTTTTATTAGGCACAGGGAGATTAAGTGATTTGCCCAGAATCACAGGATGTGGAGTCGACCCCGAGGCTCGAACTTTGGTTTCCCAGCTCCAAAGTCAGCAGTCTAGCGTAAGACCACATCCTCTCCCCTTGTGTTGTCCTTAATGCTGGTTCAAACAATAGCTGCCTAGCACCAACGCAGACACCCTTGCGCCATAGTGCAAGGGTGCCTGTGTTGCAGGGAATCATTGTTTATGTACAGTAAGGTGCCCCTTCCTGCACATAAACAATCAACAATGGTGATTTGGTACCTATATGTACATAGAAAAAAGCATAAACAAGGACAATTCAAAATATTTCTCCTTGTTGCGCCATTCTAATGCCTACTATTGCATGTCGTTTTTGGCACTACCACAGATTTACACCTCCTTGTAAATCTAGGGCCGCATCAAAAAGCAATGGGTGTGGCGGTGGAACACCCAAAGCAGCAGCCATTGCATGCCTCTTTCACACAGATACCTGTGTGAAAGGATACCATTTTTACAAAGCAGAGTTCAGCCACAAAATATGGTGCAGGGCATTGCATCACCGGAAAGACAAAAAAAAGTGACATTGCGGTGGCTCGTTCCCACTTGTAAATATACCCCTATGTTTTCTAAATCTACTCAATATGATTTACAGGCAGGGTCTAAGATCTAATTTAGAATTATACCAGGGTAAACTCTTTCTATAAAGTCACGTGGGAATTTCTTATCCTATTTGTTTTCATTTCATACCTTATGATGTCTGGTTGTTAGTAATGAAAGTTCATAGGCCTTGATTCTTATCACATTTTATTAATGGGCATTTACTGAAACAAATCACACATCCAAGGCCAGACCTATGGGCTACGCAGTGCTTGTCTAAGGTCTGGAAGAAGTGAGGGACAGAAGGTAATGGGAACATCTTTTTAGTTCTATCATTTGGTCACTACTGTGATGGTACTCCTCTTGCAAGATCATTCCTTCAGTATGTCATGTTTTGGGAATTCAATCCAGAGCTTTTAATTGGTACAATAAAGCAGGGGGATCCATAAGACCAAGACTACGAAGGGAGCAGGGGGAGTTTAAGTAAGTTTCCCCACTCCCAATGTGGTGTTTTCTCCGAGTAGGGATGCGTTTAGAGCCCCATTCATGAATTTTGATTGAAACTTGAAAGACCACCTTGAAGGGCAGAAAAGCAACTCCCACAAGGTAATTATGATAAGTTACCCACATAGGGGCCTATTTATGAGTGGTCTCTGAATTGAGATGAAGGCCAGTAACAGCAGATATCAACCACTCTGGAATTATGAAATCTGGACTACTGAAATGCTCTCTACACCGGAATCAACAAAAAACTCCTTTGCAAACTCCAGATCATCCAGAATGCTGCAGCCAGACTTATCCTCGACATCCCACAACATGACCATATCACCGAACACCTCCGTGACCTCCAGTGGCTCCCTGTGGATATATGAATAACCTTCAAACTGCTCACACACGCCTACAAAGCCCTCCACAACACCAGTCCCCAATACCTCAATGACCGAATCTCCTTCCACGCCCCCAAGAGAAACCTCCGCTTAGCCGGCCTCGCCCTAACCACCGTCCCAAATTTCCACAGGACCAGAGCAGGTGGAAGGTCCTTCTCCTACCTCTCAGCCAAGACCTTAAATGAACTCCCCCTTCACCTCTTATGAAGCCCAACACTGCTCCAATTTAAAAAGGACCTCAAGACCTGGCTCTTCGAATAACTCACAATGGAGCTGCTCACAACCCACCCCCCCCTCAGCCCCTTGGGACCCACATGGGTGAGTAGTACGCGCTACAAGACCTTGATTGATTGATTGATTGAAACCTGAAGAAATACCACAGATCTCTTTACTTTCACAAATAGAGGGGCACATTATCAAGAAACGGCGTTATAATTATGGCCGCTTTAGCGGCAGAAAACTGCCGCTAAAGCGGCGATAATGGGCTTGATAATATGCCCTTGAGAATTCCAATAGAAGCCCATGTTCTGGTGTCAACATGGGCTTCTATTGGAATTCTCACGGGCATATTATCAAGCCCATTATCGCCGCTTTAGCAGCAGTTTTCTGCAGCTAAAGCGGCGATAATTTTAACGCCGTGCTTGATAATATGCCCCAAATTTTGGCAGCTGAAAGCAGTCAAAATCTATGTCCATGAAAAATGAGGAATTACACTGGTAATCATACCCAGAATTATCAATTCTCTCAGTAATTCCTCATTTCTCAGTGAAGCCTCAGAGCCCAACTCATAAAGGGGCCGGATTTTCCCCACCCCCTGTGTTACCAGTACCACCAGTGTCAGTAACTCTGATGGTAGGGAAGTTATGGCCCATTTTCCTGGCCTCTCATAATGAGGGCTAGTCTCACTGCCACATCCCAAATACACTAACTGACCTGCAGAGTAGTATCACAGTCTTACCCTTCTTCAGAGATGTTTTTCTTAAATATAGGTGATGGATATGCAAACAATGTAGAGAAACGTACACTGGACAAGGAACCGTGGGCATATATACAAGCTCCTATCGCCACAGGAATTTCACATCATGCAGCACACACAGAACAGCAAAACGCCATGAACGATTGTTTATGTGCAGGAAGATGTACCCTTCCTGCACATAAAGAATCATAAAGAAAATGACGATTTGCAACTTCTATGTGCGCTGCACAATGCAGCACACACAGGAGTTTCAAATTGCCATTCTGAATTGTTAGTATGCAGAAAGGGACAACTTCCTGCACATTAACAATCATTCCCTTAAGGCAGGCACCCTTGCACTATGGGGCAGGGGTGCCTGCGTTGCCGCTAGGCAGCTGAATTTAGTGCCAGCGCAGGGAGAATGGCAGGGGTGCACTGCAATATTGTAAATATGGTGCATCCCTGCATTTCTAAAGTGACGGAATGTGGTGTTAGCTATTTTGGAGCTAACCCTCCCTCCGCCACTTTTGTTGTAAGCATGCCCCGTGTTCATAACTTGAAAAAATTTGAAGATCACTTTACAGTCGGGTTTGGAAAGCTTTCTTAAGGACAATGGGGCTTATTCACGAAAGCAAATATACGTTTGCAGATTCAGTCTTGTATATTTAGCACTACACCTGGGGCCATATGTACTAAAGCATTTTCCCATAGACACCGAATTAGTTAAACCCTTTGATACATCTAGCCCCTAGTGTAGTTCAATATTTGTATATCTCAAAGTAATTTCTAGGTGAATACATACATTACTCCACACCCAGGTGGCTCCTTCTATATCACGACTTACGACTGTGAAGTCACTACTTATAACTTTGCACATGTTTGCAAAGACATCTGCTATCATGGTGGAGGTCCCCTTATGAGAAAGTATAGGGAAATAAAAAAAAAAAGTTTATCATACTTTAAAAAAATATTTTAAATATTTTAATGTAAAATAATTTTCAATATTTATTCGGCACCTAGAACCTGGGGGAGGTTAAACTTACTTTAGATTATTGTGCATCTACTTGCTCTACTTAACTAAACCTATGACTGAAATACTTCCTTCAAGATGGCCAAACACAGCCTTGTACTGTATTGCTGCAGTAGCGCTTCATACCCCTGATGAGTCTGCAAAGCGCTTCACCCATATAAATTCAGTGAACTGTTCTTTAAAATAAAACGCTATCCACTTCTCAAGTGGGTGTAAAGTATTTTAATAGTCATTTAACCCTTTAAAATATATCATCTGTATAATACAACGGTCAAAGCCTCTACCTAACCTACAAGTTTTTGTAAGTTATCCTAGCCCTGGTACACTCTTATGTTCTATTGTGAGACATATTCTGACAGTTCCTTAGATCAATTTGGTGCGAACTGGTGTCCAATCAATCTGAAAATAGACATCATTGGTAGTACATATAGTACATAGGTATTGCCTTAGAGAGGTCCCACCATGTATGCATTTTTTAAATTCAGTGTTAGCATGTCTGATTCCAATTTGTTATTTTGCTTTCCTAGGAGACTTTAGTGAATACTTTGTGGTGAATTTACTGCCTAATTACAGAAACTAGTTTTATATTAAGACACAACACCCTCCACACAGCAATCTCTACCTTGATGCTCACCTTCCACACAATGCTCACTTCCTTTATGTTCTTTAAGTTCTACCTCAGTTGTCTTAGTGCAGCATAGTATGGAATCCTGACTTTGAGCCTGATTCAAAAAGGGAACCTACACTTTTGAGTAATTCACACTTTTGAGTAAAATTGCTACTTTTAATTTATCCACAAAACCTGAGTGTAAGTTACTACTAAAAATACAGTAGTAAGTCCAGCACCACAAACTTCAAACTCAGATTTTGTGAATGTGCAAAAGGTAATAAACTTACTCAAAAATGTAAATTACTCAAAGCTACCTTTGTGAATCAGGCCCTTTGTGTCTAAGCTCTAGTTAACTCAGGGTCCACATCTCAGCTCACACACTCAAATTGAGCTAGAGACGACAGTTTAGCAAAGCAAAATGTATAGTGTCAGAGAATCTGGGGCCTCTCTAGGCATAGACAAAGAAAAGCTTCAGGTAAGTGCTTTAAAATGTAATTGCTTTTCAAGGGCTAACCCTGGGTTAGTTTTAAGGATCACTGGCCTCCAGACTTCTTCTCCTTACTTCCACCTCTTCTCTCTTCAGCTCCTAAAACATGTCAGGCTGACCTCCAGCTCCCAGCTGACTAACATTTTCCTTCACTTGAGCACAAGCTCCAACAGTCCAATGAATCAGCTCTGGCTGGCACTGGTACATTGTGTACAACACTCATACATACACATTTTGTACAGTAAAACAGACTGTGAAAGCCCTTGTGAAATGTAGTCCCATTCAGTAAACAAGACTGATGTCATTTTGAATCCTGTCCTGAATAAATGGCAATGAGAGGCTCTACAGTGCATAATCATCACTCCTTCGAGTAAAGGATTCCTATACAAACTCTTAAATCAGCCACAAGGCACTACACTCATGGTAGCCTGTTTCAACTGTGAAGAACTTTACATTCAAACTGTTGATAATAATATGCAATTGGACTGGACATATGGACAGAGTTATTGATAGCTAGACAGACAGCAGAACGGGGAGTGAGGGACGAAAGTTTTTTGTTAATGTTTTGGCCAGTCAAATGCAATAAAAAGTGGATGTGCAAAAATACAGCACCTCCCAAGACATCAAAATTCAGAAAATCATATATATATTAAGTAAATTGGCCCATTCAATAACTGAGTTTTAGATCAATAACATGTGAAGAAGTTTTATTACAAATTACAGAACTGAAGGGGTACAGAGTCAGTGCAATAATAGGATAATACAGACAAATGCAAAATCAGAAATTATTCTAAGTTCCGAGTGGTCATCATGAGAATAATGGACAGCATCCCTTGTAGAACTTCTGAATCACTACCGAAATCAAGGGTTTTTATA
Organism: Triturus cristatus; assembly: GCF_964204655.1. Taxonomy (NCBI): domain Eukaryota; kingdom Metazoa; phylum Chordata; class Amphibia; order Caudata; family Salamandridae; genus Triturus; species Triturus cristatus. The sequence goes on along the minus strand of NC_140587.1, from coordinate 941,681,151 downwards.
CATTCTTTTTGTATATGAAATTACAGACACCGCATAACCATTGTTCACTTCCTTTATGTTCTTTAAGTTCTACCTCAGTTGTCTTAGTGCAGCATAGTATGGAATCCTGACTTTGAGCCTGATTCAAAAAGGGAACCTACACTTTTGAGTAATTCACACTTTTGAGTAAAATTGCTACTTTTAATTTATCCACAAAACCTGAGTGTAAGTTACTACTAAAAATACAGTAGTAAGTCCAGCACCACAAACTTCAAACTCAGATTTTGTGAATGTGCAAAAGGTAATAAACTTACTCAAAAATGTAAATTACTCAAAGCTACCTTTGTGAATCAGGCCCTTTGTGTCTAAGCTCTAGTTAACTCAGGGTCCACATCTCAGCTCACACACTCAAATTGAGCTAGAGACGACAGTTTAGCAAAGCAAAATGTATAGTGTCAGAGAATCTGGGGCCTCTCTAGGCATAGACAAAGAAAAGCTTCAGGTAAGTGCTTTAAAATGTAATTGCTTTTCAAGGGCTAACCCTGGGTTAGTTTTAAGGATTACTGGCCTCCAGACTTCTTCTCCTTACTTCCACCTCTTCTCTCTTCAGCTCCTAAAACATGTCAGGCTGACCTCCAGCTCCCAGCTGACTAACATTTTCCTTCACTTGAGCACAAGCTCCAAAATTCCAATGAATCAGCTCTGGCTGGCACTGGTACATTGTGTACAACACTCATACATACACATTTTGTACAGAAAAACAGACTGTGAAAGCCCTTGTGAAATGTAGTCCCATTCAGTAAACAAGACTGACGTCATTTTGAATCCTGTCCTGAATAAATGGCAATGAGAGGTTCTACGGTGCATTATCATCACTCCTTCGAGTAAAGGATTCCTATACAAACTCTTAAATCAGCCACAAGGCACTACACTCATGGTAGCCTGTTTCAACTGTGAAGAACTTTACATTCAAACTGTTGATAATAATATGCAATTGGACTGGACATATGGACAGAGTTATTGATAGCTAGACAGACAGCAGAACGGGGAGTGAGGGACGAAAGTTTTTTGTTAATGTTTTGGCCAGTCAAATGCAATAAAAAGTGGATGTGCAAAAATACAGCACCTCCCAAGACATCAAAATTCAGAAAATCATATATATATTAAGTAAATTGGCCCACTCAACAACTGAGTTCTAGATCAATAAAATGTTAAGGAGTTTTATTACAAATTACAGAACTGAAGGGGTACAGAGTCAGTGCAATAAAAGAATAATACAGACAAATGCAAAATCAGAAATTATTCTAAGTTCCGAGTGGTCATCATGAGAATAATGGACAGCATCCCTTGTAGAACTTCTGAATCACTACCGAAATCAAGGGTTTTTATACATTCTTTTTGCACATGAAATTGCAGACACCGCATAACCATTGTGGCATGAGCAAATGTATATTTTCATTAACAAATCAGAGCACATGAAAAATAGGCGTCATATTGCCTCAGCGTCTAAGCACTATCCCACTACATAAATAATTATTAAGCACCCTCTAAGCTAATATCTTCCGGAGATGCTAGCGTAAACTAGATGCATTAACAATAGTGTGTTATATGAATGATTAGAACAAAGTGAACCGATAGAAGGACCTTGAAGCTGAAGTATGAGATTGTGACTGAGCAGAGAAAGTTAATCGAGAGCAAAACAAAGAATGACAATGGAAGTAAACCAGTACATCTTAGCTTGTGTGTTTGCTACAGAATTTGTGAGGAGAGACATGGGTGAGGGCGGTTGGAGAAGCATGAGTGACAGGGGCGACTTGCATCTTCAAACAAATGTAAAAATGTAGTGTGCTCATTTTTAATGATACACAAAAATATAAACGCATACAAATCTCGAACACAACATATGATACTTGTATTGTGTGTACTGTGAACTCAGTTGCCTCCTGGTGTCTGGATGAGTGTAGGTTGTGGGCATGTTTGAGAGCTCTGGAACTGTTCGGCCTCAACAGTGCGAGTTTCTCACATTGCCTGTCAGTGGGCCATTGAAGTGTTAGGCTCCATGCTCATTCATTCCTTGGACTCTCTGCAGGGCACAGCGTGATCGTCATGTTTGTGCCAACTGTAATTAGAATTGTATGTGAAATGTGTGAAGAAGGTGCATACAGCTGTTAAAATATTGACAGTGACAAATGAAAAGAAAAGGCTGTGGTTAAAGGTGGAGAGTGTGTGTGAGGGACAGAGGAAAATGAAGTGGAGGCGATGTAAGCAAGAACATGCACAAGGAAATAGTGAAAAGGCAGTTATTAAGAGGTATGGAAAGAGATGACCTGTAAAATATGTTGATGAAGGATTTTAGAAAGATTTGGGAAGGAAAAACAGTGCAAGTGTCTGAGAGAGAGAGATTACAGAGGAAAACTGTGTGAAGCGGAAAAAGGGAGTGATTGAAACACTCCAAAGCCCACTATCCCATCCATAGACTTTATTGATGCTTGATTTATTCTCCTATATTTTCGAAATTGGAACATGTTCAATTCAAATTGTGCACAGCAAAACCATTGTTGCTAGTCAGTTAGCTGATATTACAAACAAGAATTGACAAGGCCAATAGATCTGGATTGTTTTAGGGGTATGTACATTGCTGTGTGATATGTGTGGATACAATAACAGGAAGCGCATGAAAAGGCGCCCAAATACTGGTCAGGGGCATGCTGTGAAAGCAGGTAATTTTAGCTCACATGATAAGTCACGTCCTTAATTACAAAGGCCACACCGCATGGAAGGATTCCTAGTTAGCTTTTTTGGCCACAGCCCTTTTAAAGACCACCCAGCAGTGGCGGCCGGTGCAGGTAAGCGCCCTAGGTGGGGGCGGAGCGTGCGGGGGAAGTGACAGACGATGGAATAGGCAAAATAAAATAAATAAAACCACCTACCTTGCGCTCGCCACATCGAGCACATGGTAAGTGACTTTATTTATTTAATTTTGCCTATTCTGTTGTCTGTCACTCCCCCCCTGCCCACCCCATCCCCGTCTCACCACCCCACTGCGTTTACCTGCGCCGGCCACCACTGCCACCCAGCTTTTTCATTACATCCAAAGACTGTCCATTCCTGCACCTGTCTTTGGATGGGTGACAGTTTATTGCCCCTCCTGGTGTTAGCATGTTATGGGAGCTCTGCCCAGGAAGAACTGCAGGGGCATGCATTCTTATGCAGACACAGACGGCCTTTTCTGCTCCCTCTCACTGATCAATACATTTATATGCAATGCCCAGAGTTGCAGAGAGATATTTGATAAGTACAACAAGTATTTTATAAGTCAGAAAGTATTACTGACTTGTAAAAGGGGTCTTGTGACCCTCTATGAGTCGCAAAATGGAATGGAGGGCTATTAAAAATGACCTCCCCTCCTATTTAGGGGTTGCAATGGAAAGTATTAACTGTGGTTGCAAACCATTGATCAGATGATGACACCTTCAAGGGAGTGGTATCTGCTTTGCAAAGGGACAGCTTCCCTTTCAGGAATTGTGTCAGGCAGCGTTCGGGGGAGAAGGCAGTGTTCCAAGAGCCCACTACCTTCTTCCCCAAAAAGTTACATCACAAGAAGCGTTTGTGTTTTAAAATAAGCAATTGCTCATTTAATGGACTTAGAGTGCTTTTTTTTAAAGTTTTTCATTCGGGACTGCATATTCAAGAATGCAGACAGGGCAGCATTAATCCCTCACTTTAGCAACTTGAGCAGGGGTTCGGGTCTCTGGGTAATTCTGTGTAACATGAAACATTTAAGTTCTCATTTATGGCTTCTTTGACTTAGATCAGGGACTCTGGTCTCCCTGAAGCTATAAAAACAACCTCTTGCAGTCAAAGAAAGAAGGGAGAGCGGGTAGAGAGATGGGGTGTATGATTAAGAGAGGGTGAATAGATGCATATATGGGTGGATAGACAGGTGGACGGAGGCATGGATGGAGGGACCGAGAGATGAATGGATACAGAAGTTGCTGGAGAGGGGGGTAGAGTGGTGGATGGCAAGAAATAAGGATGTCAGATGGATGGAAAGAAGGATGACTGGAGAGAAAGGTGGATGGAAAGAAAAGGGTGACAGATGGAAAGAAAAAAGGAACGAAATATGGGTGGATGGGTCGATATATGGCAACAAGAATGGATGATGGATGAAACATTAAGCAAGAAAAGAAAAAGACAAGGAAGTATAGTAATAAGGGGATAAGGAAGGATGGAAGGAAAAGACAGGAAGAAGGATGGATAGATGCGTGGATGGATGAGTCATCAAATGATGGAAAAAAAGAACAGAAAGGATGGTTAAATGGTAGACAATAAAGATGGGAAAGGTGACAAAGAGAAGGGAAGTTAAAAGACTGAAAGAATAATGGAGAATAGTAAGGAAGAAAATTTAAGAATTTAAGAATTTCTTCTTGTGGCGCAAACTTCTGGATGGCTGACAGATATGCTTGCCTCATCCCTTCACTAAGAACATGTGGCATGGTTTAAATTGGGGGGTATTTCATTTTCATGGTGGCTTTCTTGCATACAGATCTGCTGTCCCTTGCGAGCCACCATCCATGGATTTGCAACCATTCAGAGGGGAACACAAATTGCAACCTTCCCAATTAATATTTTCTAGGCAGGTTGTTTTGCATCCCTTTGTGGATGTACAATATGAGATGCTACCTGTTAGTACATCTGTCACAATGCAACTTACTAATCAGTTGGTGCGCAAATTGTATATCTTGGTTGGTGAATTGGATTTTGTACATCAGGCTCTATGTGAAGATATATGTCAGTGGAAATATGCTGGTACCTTATGTTCTAGGCCCACAGACACCCTTTCAAGCTAGCACACATTAGCACATACCAAGTCCTGGGTCTGCTGTACCTATGTCTTGGTCTGTGAGGTAACCAGAGAAATAAGATCAGCACCTAGCCACAGACACTGTGACCAGAGCGAAGGAGGAAGTGTTCTTCAGATGAAATAAAAGGAAACTGCCCTAGGCAGCGTTCATTGTATTTCAGTGGAGGTGTGCATCATTGCCGTGACAATTGGGTGTCATGGGCAGGCAAAACAACAAATTTGACCGAAGTATGGATGGAGAGATCAATTTACATTCAAAGATACACTGTCATCCTAATGGGACAGGCGTTAGTCTAGGTCACAGTTTTATCAATGGAGGTCAATGTTAGTCCAGGGCACAATGCTATTCAATGCCAGTCAAAGATAATCATTGCCATAGTGTAATCTTTTTAAGTCAATGTTAGTCAATGGCACACGTTTATGACAGTCAATGGTAGGAGGAAGCACTATATCATCCTATGGGCGGGGTCAATATTTGTTAGAAGCAGAATGTTATCCTATGGCAATCGTAGAATGGGGCCGTTTGCGACTACAAAAAAAGGTTTTTTGAATGTACGAAACCCTATTTTGTGATTCAATAAACTATTACCGAATTGATAAATGGGTCTGTGATTTGGTATTAGGAAGGGGCTGAAAAACAATCGGAAAACATTCGCATTTTACTGCCTAATTCAAGAAGGTAGTAACCCATTCACAAATGGGAATGGGTCCCCAAGGCACCCCTTCCCCTTTGTAAAAGGTTGTGGAAACGTTATTTAAGAGAAGGTAGTGATCCCCCGGACCACTGCCTCATCTTAAAAAACGAAAAGAAAACTGTTCAGTTTTCTTTTTCTGGAAAATGGGCTGCATTAAAAAAAAAATTGCTTTAATTAAAAGCAATCACAGACATGGTAGTCTGCTGACCCCAGCAGGCTACCATACATGTGATTTTAGTGATTCCCAGTGGGACACAAATTGCGACCTACCTCATGATTATTAATGAGGTAGGTCTATTTGCAACCCACTGGAAATCGCTAATGTGTTCAGCACTCGTTTGGACATTTCTGTTTGTGATTACCTAATAGCAAATTCCAATAAAATTGCTATTAGGTAATCGCAAACACACAGCTACGTAAATCTGGCCCTAATTATTTTTCTATTACAGACAATGTTATCCTGTGGTGGCCGATGTTAGTTTTAATCATATGGCAATCAAGGTTAGTCATTGGCAGCAGGTTATCATAGGGAAGTCAACAAGGCCACAGACAATTTCAACTCCTACATAGGCTCCTTGATTGGGGAATTTAAACCCATGAAGAGCAAATACAGTAGGTTCAAACTCTCTTGCCTCTGGTACTCCCAAGCCTTTTATGAAAACAAGAAGAAGTTTAGAAAGTTGGAGAAAGACTGGTGATGAGCGCCCTCACCATTAAGTCTAACAAAGCTTAGTGCTGAGAGACAAAAGTACAAAGACTACATCTTTAAAACAAAAGGCACCACATATCGTATCTCTCCTGGATATAATTATTTGAAGTAATTAATCAAGCCATCAAGCTTTCCTTCCACACCCCAATTAAGGCATAACATTTGCATAGTTCTTCAACAAAAAAGTCAGAGACATTATCATCTCCCTTGCGGTCAAATTCAACATAATGGAGGAGAAACTCCCTTTTAACACAATGCAGCCATTGTCCTCTTTCTTCCCAATCTCAGAGGCAAATCTAATACTAACTCTATCCAAGGTGAAGCCCTCTAACATTCTTTGCAACGCCATTCCAGGAACCATCAGCAAATCCCTAACGAAACTGCTTTACCCCATTTGGACAACCCTGTTTAAATCCTCCCTGGATCAGGGCTCATTCTCAGACTGTCTAAAAAGGGGTCAAATTTCTCCTCTGTTAAAAAACAATCACCGTGGAGACAGCCCGACAGAGGAATGTGGGTATCTATGGACAAGTAGCTAGGCCCGTATGAACCTCCATGAAGAAGGCGAGATCAGCACTTGTCTCCTACCTTTCCGAACAAACGCGAGCAAGTTTTCTCTCTCTCTCTCTGCTCTGACTCCTTGCCTCCGCTCAGGCCCTTTCTCCCCTTTCATACCTGTGACCCCTTACTAGAATAGAGGGGGTAGGGCAGCCTATAACGAAACAGAACAAATCGAAATGTACCTCAGACTGTATAACTTACAGGCTTTTCCAGACAGCATCACGCGAGACAATGTGCATGTTCTATGTTTTTTATGTCTACTTGTTTAGTTTTGTGAGTTTCTGTTTTGTTTTATATGACAAAATCTCAATAAAATCTTATTGAAATAAAAAAAAAACAATCACTGGACCCTAGTGACTTTAACAACTTCCGACCAGCATCCACCCTGCCACTCCTAGGCAAAGCGATTGGAAGTAGGGTAGCTTTCTAACTGTCTTCTTACATCCAGTACAACTCCTCCTTGACTCCCTTTAGTCCAGGTTCTGTCAGGGCCACAGCACTAAGAATGTAATTTTGCATATTGTGGACAACCCCCTCTGCATCCTCAACACTGGCAACTCCTTCTACTTGTGCTCCTTGACTAGCCACTGCGTTTGACACAGTCAATCACCAGGCTATGTTAGACACCCTGAAGTATCAAATGGGTATGCCGGGTCTGGTGGCGCAGTGGACTAATGCATCCACTGTAGGGGCCTGTGTTCGACCTCATGGTCTCAGGTTCTAATCTTGGCGGGTCCACTCAGCCTTTCATCCATCTGAGGTTGATAAAATGAGTACCATTGAGTTGGGTAGCAATATACATCTGTTATTCAGCGCCTTGAGACCCTTGGGTGATATGTGCGCTTTACAAATACACATATTATGTATTGATGATGTCCTTCTTAAGTGGTTCACCTCATGCATAAAAAAATGCTAGCACAAACTGTAAAAAATGGGAATGCCGTCTCAGATCCATTCAGCCTCAACAACGGGTTCCCCAAGTTTCGATTCTCTCCCAAACCCTTTTCAATCTCTACCTTGAATCCCTCTGCACAATCCTCAGGAACTCATGCGTGCTCTTCCACCAATACACTGAAGACACCCAAATTCACCTGAAGGTCTCATGCCCGGAAAACTTCACCTGGCTATCCAACTCCATGAATAGAATTCAAGCTTGGATGGCAAACAACCACCTCAAACTAAACCCAGCGTAAACAACATTTCTTCTCATCTCTCCAAAGAAAGCTAACTCTTCAATCCAAGACTGGATGCTGCGCCTCCATCATTCAGAATGCCAAATCTCTTGTATTCACCCTCAAAAGATTTCTTAATTTCTAGAGCTATATCTCCTCTATGGCTAAGAGTGCCTGGTTCAAGCTTAGGCTGCTTTGGGGATTCAGGAACCTCAACCCAGCACAAGACCCTAAATCTGTTGTCCAGGCGCTTGTGCTCTCCAGACTCAACTAAGGCATTGCACTCCTTTTCAGCCTTTTGCAAAGTCCACCTAGGCCCACTCAGAGCAGTCCTACATGCAGCATCTAACCAGGTGACGGAACACAAGAAATTCAATCATTTCTTCCCCATTCTACTCTTTCGTAGCTTCAGATTGAGACGAGTGGTCAATGTCAAATTGCCTGCATCACTCATAAAGTTTTTCACTCCTCTTTACCCTCGAACCTCTCTGAGAAACTGAAAATCGCAGGCGCTGACAGAGATTCAAGAAACACTCAATTGCTCCTCCTCCAACCCCCCAAAAAAGTAACAATATGGTTATTCATCTTACACAAAACAATATTTTATCCTATTTAAAATAAAATTGAATACAAAGAAGTGGTTACCTGCTTTTCTTGCCAACACAACATTCAATAAAGGGCAAATGACAAGCGTTAATAATGGATCACAGTTCGCTCTGGAATGTGCCTTGTTCTGAATATTTAGAAAGCAGCATTTTCCACTTTATATCAAAGAAAACAGTTTCATGGGAATGTGGTGTTTGATGTGTACTGTGCTGATGCCTTTGTAAATGAAATAATACTTCAAATCCCAAGTGTGACAAGTCCATGGTACTCTTGGTCTTACACAAGACGGGCTGTTCAGAACATACACTACAAGCCCTAAATCACTCAGACCCTAATTTAGATAACAAAATAAAATAACATTGACAGAAAATATGATAGTGCTGCAGGGTTTTTTTTAGAACTGAGTACAACTGGGCTTTGCAATGAAAATTATATTTGGTACAAACAATTCAATATCTACATGAAGAGCCTGAAAATATATACTTTATTGTAATAGTCCCACAAAACCAATGATACTGAAAGAGATTGAAGGATATATCAACCAATCAATCAATAACGTTATTCGAACATTAAATATGATCATAAACGCAAATACATAATAATCACGCTTAAAATACAAACCAAAGCAGCATTTCGTTAAAATCCTGGCTGCATTACATCTTTGGTTTAAAAGACCATATGATTTTAACACGAAGATCGCTTTAAAAAAATTAGCTAATGTTAAAACAGATCACTGGTGAGCTCAGAGCCATTCAAATACAATAGGGCTGGCCTACATTTAGTTAGCCCTAAGTTTCGCAATTCCGGGATTAGAAAGTGTCTTATAAAAAAACATGAATAAAATCTAAAAAAACATGAAATGCAACAAACTCTGTGGGGAGCTTTCATTGCATGGGTACATGGGCACACAAGGACGGAAGAGGATTCATTTTGACCAAGGGTAAAAGATAGCTGCCGTTTGATATACCTACGCCTAAATCTAGTTAAGAGAACCTTGTCCCAAGTGCTGGTCACAGACTGAAGAAAAGGCTTGATCCGTAGGGTGGGTTGTATTAAAATATTATCCCTTATTCTGGGTTTTAGTTCATTGTCTTGCTTCCCTTTCTCGCTGTATCATTTTGAAGAACAATTGTTTCAACTGTGATCTGTGATCCTTGCACAGCTCTCCCGGTCTAAGGAAGCAATTTGGCCTACCTAATAAACAACACTCTGCTTGACATAAGCGAGCCACGTAATTTGGAGACCCATGCTGCAAGATAAACAGTCCTCAATAATATTCTTATCATGCAGGGCTTGATGATTGCTAGATACAGAGCACCACAGAAGCAATGGGGTCAGATTAATGTGACCGTCGGCGTGCTCCAAGCCAAGTTCTTCATTCAATACAAAACTTGGGCTACTAAGGCCTAATACTCTGTTTTTCTCTACTTCGAGACAAATTTATGTAGCCCCAAATGCAGGAAACATAGATTAAAACCATGAGATATTTCCTCCTATAAACTTCTGAGAAAGGGGCAATGGGTTTCTTACAAATGAAGCCATCTTAGAAATAAATCCAATACAATTAGGAAATCAGATTCTTGCCCTGGATACACATGCCAACCAGGAAACCTGCAAATCAAAAATGACCCCAATATAAGAGAATTCATTAAGTCTTATTATTGGTTTTTCATCTATGGTCAAAGAATGCATTTTGATATTCCTTTGTCCACAGACCATTCCAAAGTCTTAGAGGGATTCACTCTCACCTTCAAAGAGGCCATACATTCAATGTAGCCTTCTATAAACAATTTCAAGCCCTCGGTATTCTGGCAAGTAGCACTGCAACATACACATAAGTTAAGGCAGGAATAGCAGTATTCTTGAGCATTGGTATCTCTGCTCCCTTGACACCAACGCCTCCTCTGGGCCACTAACAAACAAACAAAAAAAGTATTGGGACAAGGAACTCACCCCTCGGACTGTTGCAAATAGATCGGTGTATTCACCGTCAGGTTGTTTTGTAGGACCCTCAAAACGCTACAAGGCCCTTGTTAATCCCTAGGCTCTCAATGTTAGCCAACAATTTGGACCTCACCACGCTATCAAATGCACAGTTGAGGTCCTTAAAGGCTAGAAAGATACACTGTTATTGTGCTACAATGTATTTATTAATTATAGGATGCAAATCGAGGCATTTTTTTATTGTCCCAGGGCAGCTGTCCTAACGGTGTCCGGAAAGAATACCATTGTCTTTCACCCAAACTAGCAGCCTTTCCAAAATTATCCTTCCTACTATTTTGACTTTGGAGTCTATTAGAGATATTGGCTGATAACAGCTGGGATTACTTTGAGTCCCCTTTTTAAATAGTGGGACAATTATGTCCATTCTCCACGATTGAGGCAAGGCAGTTTTGCATGCCAGAGTAATAACATTTGTAATAAGAGGGACCCACAATTCAAATTTAACGTATATAGATCAATTGGTACTCCATCAGGTACAGGAGCTTTTCGAGGGGCTAGAATTAATTGCCTCAAACACTTCTTCCAAGAAGAACTTGATTTCCAGCAGGAATCTTAGCTGATTTTGATTTGTACTCTCCTCAATTGCATCTGAAGGCTGTGCACATGGGTAAAATGATCTACCCATTTATCAGGGCTTATACTTGTGTCCTGAGTTGAGTTGCTACTTTTTAACGGTTTACTTTTATTTACCGTATGCCAGAACTGTCATTTTTAACCTTGCACACAGTGACTAGGTTGTCCCAAACTTACTACTGATAGTCCGCTTTCTTTTTCCTCAGGACTAGCTTATAGTTTTTTCTACAGTTGGCTATTTTAGCACTATCTCTAGGGACAGCTTGGAGGGCATGATGTAAATGGGTGCAGGCTAGGCTACACTCCCTATTGAACCAAGGCTGTGCGAACGCTCTAATCCTGGTACTGTTTTCTCCTTCTTGGTCGTTGGACCTTTATTAGTTTCATGAGAGGTAAGAGGGTGTAAACATAAGTTGCAAAATCCAACAACAGTATAACCAATTAGTCACACAATGAGGTTAAGACAACTGAAGAAAGTTAAAGGGTTTTATCACAGACTCATAAACTAGCTGATATAAATGATTCTCAGAAGCATAATATTGAAATCTAGTATAAAAAGAATGAATCTGAACCTCGTAATAAAATTCAGACTAAACAATAAGAAACACACCAAAAACTTGGTAGCTGCAATACAAAAGATTATAAAAAGTATCTGGAGGTTTATTTGCAGAATTCACAACTCCTGCCTAGTCATTAGTATTCCTACTCTATACTAACTTCGAAAAACCCTAATAAGCTATGGGAAGCAGGGAACAGGTGTCAGCATGATGGAGTCTTTCATAAAAGTACTCCAAATCTACAGAGTATAGCCTGAAGCTACACAGTGAGAGGAATCGCATCAGAGGTCTGTCCCTCGTGAAATCCCAAAAGTCTTTGTTCTCTAACTAACAATACAACATCTATTAACACACAGAGCATTCAAGGTAACCAACGTCGTCACTTTCCAGTACATTTCCATCGTCCTATGTAGGATTTTGCAACATCCAGATCTTCTCCCACACCACCAATGGGGCACATTCGACTGTCTCTGAGCATTCCTTCTCTGCCATTACAACTTGTCTCCCACCTCGTCAACACGTCTTCTTCTTGCCAAGAAATTCCTCCCGTACATTTCTAACACTACAAACAAACAATGCCTTGGTCTAACTAACAAAGCCGTGTATTTGCACCTGCAGATGAGCGAACATTGAAGCAAAACAATTCTCATTTGAAATGTAAACCTTTATATACTCAGTTGCTTAGGGCCTTTGGTTACGCTAAATTATCTAAGCAGTTAGAGTGCACTCTGACGTTTGAATATATGTGCACGCACACTCAAATTAATACATGTATGAAATATTAAGCAGGATAAATCATGGTTACATATAATTGTGTGTTATGTTTAAATCATCCGTATAATTGTAAGAGCTACATTTCTAGGAAAATCTTCAACATTAATATGCACTAATTAAATGAATCTTTAATTTTTTTTATCATGGAGCATTTCAGTAATACATTCACAATCCCCCTTAATTATTAAAAGTTAGAACACGCGAAATAAAAGAAATGCTAAATTATATAAAACATCGTAAAGAATTAATGTGTAAGGGAGGATCCAATTAAGCTGCTCCAGCTGGGATCCGTTTTCACCAATCCTAACTGTTTTTGTCAAATAGTCTTTAATAAATTGCCCTAGCCTTTCAAAACACCCTACTGTCTGAGAAAAAGTTTGCTCATTTGAGAGATATATGTTAAACAGGGGCAATTGATCGGTACATGATCTACGCACAATCCTTGGAAAGTCAGCCCCTCTCTGCACTAGCCTTCTATTGTTGTCTTTAGAGGTACCCACCACCAGACCCACCTTTTTCTCATCAGGGTTACCCATGGTAATTATTATGGGGGTTATGATCACTATAGATGCTGGGTTCAATACCATCGGCCACTAATCGATTCAAGGGATGCCTAGAGACAAAAATATAATCTATCCCTGACTGGCTCCTTACAGAGTCATAGGTGGGAATTCTGACTAAGGAGGCATCCAACAACTCAATAGCACTGCAGAGATTATATTCAAGTTTTTAAGGGCGCACAAGGTACCTTGTCTATCCATCCCCTGGGTTGGTAGGTCTCTCTCAGCCCTCCTGAAAAACACAGAGTGGGGATATTGTAATGACTACCTAACCTGGCATTGAAATCCCCCATTAGTACCACATTAAAATTCCTACTCTCTCGAGAGGATGCTTTAATTTGGTTATCTATAACTTCAATGAGCTGAACAAAATTTGTATTGGCACTTACAGGGAATTTGTCATTATAAAAGCAAACAGTTTAAATGTAAAATTCCATGCCAACAGGAAGGCTTGAAATACATCAGAAATAGTATTAATTGGCTTCGCATGGCAACCCCATTATTGTTTTGAACCAGGCTGTCAATGCTCACGTTCCACCCGCAAGTGGAGATGGTGCTGGAGTGGTGAAATATGCAAAACCACGACAAATCACCTAATTAACTGCCCAGGTTTCCTGAAAGATAACTATAGGGCATATGTATCAAACGATTTTTTAATCGCAAACGCAGCGATTCGCAAAATAACAGCGTTTGCGATTAAAAAATCGGTAATCGGGATGTATGAGCCAAATCCCATCGCAAAATTAAGGAATTGCTAATTTAGCGATTTCTTAATTTTGCGTAAGCATTTAAGAAATCGCAAATTGCGATTTCTTAAATGATATGTAAAAAGCACCCAAGTTGTGCGAATTATCCTTAAGAAATCGCAAATTACCACCAACTTCCAGTTGGTGGTAATTTGCGATATCCTTTCAAAAAGCACTTTTTTGAATTTTACAAAGTGCCACGTGGCGCTCATACATGCCCTTAGGGCATGTATGTGCGCCATATGCACACACATGCTCATTTCAGGGGTGCATCAGGGTGTCATCATGACACCCTTGCACCTTTGAAATCATTCTCAAATTGCGATTAGCAAATTGCGATTCGCTATTTGAGAATTACTTCCCATTCATTCCTATGGGTCTCCTGGCCCATAGAAATGAATGGGCAGGTATTCCTTAATTGCGATTTCGCAATTTGCTAATCGCAATTAAGGAATTTTAAGAAATCGCAATAAGTTTGCAATTTTTTATATACATCCCGTTTTGCAATTCTCAAATAGCGATTCTTTAAAAATCGCTATTTGAGAATCGCAAATGGTGATGTTGATACGTATGCCCCAAAGTCATGTAATTTAACATATTCCTGTCAGCTATCAATATCTAATTTTTCATCTATCGCTACAATATTCCAACTCAAGATTGTGTTCTCTCTAAGCCCCCCATTTGGATTGACAGACTCCTTGGACTTGGAACACTAGGTACAGGTTTGAGAAATGGTGTTTCCCATGGAGGTTAAATAAGCTGGGCTTTCTTATTCAGTAATGGTAAGCTGAGGGGTTACTGTTGATAGTTCCCAAGCTGTGTTACCAACCCCCTCTACACAAGAGTGCCCAAGTCAATCCTGCTCCTGTAAACCTGAGAGTATCAAGTATCTATTATTAGTTGGCAGTAGCAGTAGTGCACCCCCTGTGGATGGTGAGGATGTTCTTGTTGCACATGCCAGGGATGTTGGAACTATCCCTCCCATATAAGGGACCTGTAGAAAAACCCTGGGGTAAAGATGTAATTCCTCTAGGCCATCTTAATTTCAGTTAAGAATCTATAACAAGTCAACAACCACTTATGGTTTTCTAAAGTTTTCAGTAATACAGTCAACCTCCAGTTATTTAGGTCCAGATCCCACCCAACCAACTCTACGGACAAATAAGATGTCGTCAAAAACCCGCAGTCAGTTGTTGGTGTGTTCATACAGCCAGTGGGTCACTTTATTCATCAGCTGTTCTGTGGACTCAGAGGTGTTGCTAGATAATCTGGGTACATTAGCTAAGATCAAAACATAGGAGCAGGATGCTGCGGGCAGATGGCAAACTTAAATATTCTTATTACTGATCGAACTTGCTGGAGTAGTTGCAGGAGGAATAGAGCCTGCCAAACTATTTTGAGGGTCCCAAAAAGAATGGGGCTGCCCATTAGTGATCGTGTATGTTCGAGTCTTAGCTCACATAGAGGTGCTGCTCAGATGGTTGAGAGTCCCATCAAATTTGGCACCTCGACTCTCTTATTGTTATTAGCCTGCACCTCATAATTCTTGGATGAAAACGTGCAGCGGCAGCTACTCCCCTACTAGCCTCAAAACTTTAAAAATAAAACGATAATAAAAGCGTTTTTTATAGTTTTATTTTTCTTTAAATGGCCATGTCTTGGGGGCAGGGCTTAATTGGAGGCACTGTCATCCGTGAGCATGTGGGTTTGGTAGGCCGTCTCAGGATGGCCAAACCGACTTGCGCACTAAAGCTGTCTCAAACCCGAGCTGCATTACCGGGTTGGAGACAGAAAGAACAGGCTTTTGGTCTTACTAGCAGCACAAATCATCAGCGCTCAGGTCAATACTGATTCTACTTTCATTCGCCAGCAACGTCAGGATTGGTTGCAGGGGATTCTGTGCTGGTAAGGACGAAGCAGAAGAGCGGAGACGCTACGATGCAGTGGGATAGTATTTTTTTTTTTTGCAGTTTGTCATCCGTCTTCCCCTCCTCCCCCTGCCACGAAACTCTACCGGGATATGATCCACTACTGAAACTGTGGTTACTCTTCTATGCTGGCAGACATCAGAGGCCGTATCATTGTCACTCACCCCTCTGTGTATCACTTAGAGAACAACTATTCCATTTTCTCTAGGCAGGCCCAATAGCTTGGAGACACGTCTTGAGGGTGGCTGTTAGATGCCCAGTGATCCACGAAATCCGGTCAGATTTGAGGCGGTGATTCGTTTCCTAGGACTAGAGCCCTTTTTAGGTCGAGGACCGTCCGGTCTGCCGAAGGCAGAACCGGAAGTCGGAGATTTAATGTTTTGGAGAAGAGGGACTTGAACCCGCCCCTCTTCTCCCCTGTTCTCCATTGGCTGGCCTCTTGAATGCTGGCCAGCCATTGGAGAAGAGGCTTTGTCACTCCGAACAGGCCCCGTCCTTTTCGGATTCGGGGGCGTGTTTTTTCGTTACTTTTCTAATTATCTCCTCCAGCCAATGGCAAGAGGAGAGAAAAGCAAAACACGCCCCCGAATCCGAAACCGCCACTGCGTTTCTCCGAGGCATTTCTGCTTCACCTCGGAGAAAGGCAGTGGTGTCCCGGCGTCCGGAGAAAGCTCGTGGTAGCATAAGCAAGGACTCGTATAACCAAAATTATCCCCTGTGTTTCCCCGACTGCGTAGTATCTGCGAGGACCAGGCTTTCCTTCGTGACGTATGCCAGGATATACCTCTATGTTTAATGAGGGCAAGAGCAAGGCGCTCTGAACATCCTACCTTGGCATGAGGATACGCTGTCTACATCGCCAGCTGTTTATTCTATGCATAGATGCAGCACTGCTGGGTGCAGTAAGCGCAAGCCTTGTGCTCCAGGGAAGTTCAGCTGTGCATTTGAGACAGTGCAACTAAAGCACCTCTAGTTGTGAGGCCAGCGCCGTTTGTGATTTACCTGCGTCACATGTCCTCAAGTCAACAAGGCCCTGGTATGGAGCTGACAGCCCCGGGGGCTCCTTGATTGCCGCGAGAAGGCCCCTCAGCGCTCCCTAGGTGAGACGGCGAAAGGCCGTGGCTGTCTGTGTCTTTTCCTGCCTCTGGCCCGGCAAGGGCCCTAGAATGGTGAGCAGCGGGTGACAGGGTCTCCGAGCTACGACCACCGTGTGTATGAGGCAATAGCTCTGGCATGGGGCGCCGAATCCTGGTGACCCGCAGTCGAGCTGTCTCTGGTGACGCTCCCGGCTCCGCGGGTGGCTCCCAGGTCCTGTCACAGGTGCATCAGGGCGCTGATGTGACATGTGAGCTGTGCGCGAGCGCAGGGCACTCCCAGCCTGTCATCCGAGGGCCGTGCTTGAATCCAAACTCATCAGGCGCCGTTACCTAGTCCCAGGCGGCTCACACAGGATCGCACAGCTGGAGGAGTGAACGCAAGCTACAAAGACAGGGTGAATGAAGCTCTAACCACTGTACTTGAAGTACAGAGACGAGCTGCTGTCAACCCAGCTAGTATCCCGTAGTGTCCAGTGTACTGTAGGGTTTATGTAGCGCTTCGTGCCCTTTTTTTCCGCGGGACAGGACAGGGAAAGCAACGAGGTAGGGGACAGACAGGGCAAGCAACAACGGGGGAGGGGGCAGACTGGACAAGAAGCAGTGCAGGAGTGGGGCGGGGTGGGACAAGCAACAGTGTGGGGGGAGGAGGAAGGGATGCAAGTTAAAGAAAACAAGCATTTACAATGCAATGGTCTCGGCATTGGTAAAGTTAGAGCTATTGGCATTGCTCATGACATTATTTTTGTTTATGTTTTTGTTTTTAAAACATTTAAAGAAACGGCATTGTCATGAGCAATGCCAATAGCTCTAACTTTAACAATGCCAAGACCGTTGCATTGTAAATGCTTGTTTTTCCTTTTTGCAGCAAGATACATCAAAACCAGGCCCACTATATCGTAATCTGAACATGAAAAAAAAAAAAATGGTTCACTGAAATTTGAGATGAGAAACTAAGAAGAAATTTTGAGAGCAAGCCAGATTAAGTGAGCTCAAGTCAGCCTCTAGAAAAACACAGCTGTTAGTTTTGATTGGGATGTGGCATCAAGATAAGAGGTGAAACGCTCACTCTTGATCCAGGCAGATTGTACTAAGCTTTGAAAGAAATCGCCAAAGGCTCTAATGTAGCCAGACGGTTTGATATTAAGGGAATAGACACTAAAACAGATTATTTACCGGGGTGTTATACACTGAATGAAATGGACTTTTAATTTACAAGAAAGCTTCACTAGAAGTATTCACAAAATCGATCATTCGTATATAGTTATTAAATTTTTTCTACAAAACAATAACCAAGCCACATACAGTTTTAAAAATGCATGTTCAGATACATAACACATAAAATATATAATTTGAGATCACCAGTCCATTAAATCACAAAAACGATAAAGGCCAGGGTGGGCAACGGAAAGCAGCCCTGGAAAAAAAGCTCAAACCAGCTGTGCTCCCTTTATCTCCTCATGCAATCTCTCTGTTTCCACTCATCCATTCTCTCTCTCTCTTCTCTCCCCTCTTTTCTCTACCTCTATGATGGCTTTTTCTCTACCTTCCCCCTCTCTACCTCTCTTTCGCTCGCTCTTGCAGCCTCCCTGTACTTGCTGCAATTAGGCTCAGGTAGCTGGGGAAAGAAACATAGGCACCAGGAGCTGCCCTAGGCTCCCAAAACAACACTCCAAGGCTCCGAACTGACAGGTAAATGACCAGCGCAATAAAAGCCCTACCCAGCTCTGATTAAAAGCCTTTATCATAAACAAGTGGATCGAAATCCATTTAATCACCGTTGTGACATAGCAACAACAGGCAGGCAGCAGAAGTGTTACCCACTGTTAGATCTGTCAGCCATAGAGTGGGCTTCCCCAAAGTTTTTGCCTTCTCCCCTCTTGTTTTGCTAAATTAATTTTTGTTGACCTTCGAACTCCATGCATTTTAACACTGCTAACCACTGCTAAAGTTCTGGTGCTTTTGCCCTAAAAGAGGGTAAAATTGGCTTACACCTGATTGGCATATTACATTTACTTACAAGTGCCTAGTAAAATGCTATACCTGTACTCAGGGCTGTTAAATTAAATGGTACTGCAGGGCCTGCAGCGCTTATTGTGCCACCCACTAAAGAAGCCCCTTAAAACATGTCCCAGATGTGACATTGCAGTCTGTGAGAATTTGTAAACTGCCAATTTGTCTTGCCAAAATAAATCCCTTGCCAGGACAAACACCCCAGTTTTATGACATTTACTTCACCCCTAAAGAAAGCCTTAAACTGCTCCTAGGGCAAGGTGCATTGTATTTAAAACATTGGACATGTATTTATAAGCTCACATGCCCTCATAGTGAAAAACTCATAGATTCGTTTTTCTCTACTGTGAGGCCTACCTCTCATAGAATACCATTGGGTTACCTTATTACATTTAATGAATGATAACTTTTGTTAGGTAGCAGGGAAGAATATCATGTTTGGTG
The DNA here is from genome assembly GCF_964204655.1 of Triturus cristatus. Classification (NCBI taxonomy): domain Eukaryota; kingdom Metazoa; phylum Chordata; class Amphibia; order Caudata; family Salamandridae; genus Triturus; species Triturus cristatus. Next base: position 941,661,872 of record NC_140587.1, on the reverse strand, counting down.
TCTAAAGAATTGTACTTTAAAGTCCTCTTTAATGGTAAAGTCGGATTATAAGTCGCAATTATGAAAATGCCACTTTTAGAATGTTGGCATTTTCTTGTCACAACCATTTGGTGCCTGCAGCCTGTAGTTGGAAATTCGTCTTTGTGTATTCCTTCCAGACAGCCACACATTAGCTGGACTGGGAGTTGGCAGGATGGGCCAGCCAAGCAGGGTGGGGGGAATGGCTGTGCACAGCCAGCTTGCACTTCAAAGACTCTGCCTCTGCTCACACACAAAGAACTTCACACTAGTCCATTTTGACTGCAGACTGCCAGGGTTCGGGCAGGGAAGCAGGACATCAAAGACACTCCTTAGTGGGGAAAACTTTAGAAGCTTCTTCATCTTCAAACCTGGCACCAAGTTTAAAAATAGGAATCTCAGATCCACTCTTCAGTTCACTACTGGACCTGCGGAAGGGCTCTCCGATGACTGCCCTGGTGTCTGTGGCCAGCTGTGAACTTCAGAGGACTGCTCTGCTGCACCAAGAGGACTGCCAGGCTGCCTGAAGCTTGCCCTGGTCCCTCAGAGGACCGTTCTGCCACTTGAGACCTGCTTTCCAGCTTGAACCAAAAGCTTTCAGAGTGCTCCCAGGGCTAGATGGCTGGACTCCTGATCAGAGCCTCAGGGACCAAAATGGCTCCAACCATCTTGAGCCCACACCTGGACCCAGCCTGAGTGAGTCCTGGCCTTTAAGCAGTGCCTCACCAGTCCTGGACCCTTGGAAGAGATGCTAAAGTTCCCCAGATAGACCAAATCCAATATGTCTGCCAAAAAGTGCTCTAAGAATCAAGAGGAGACCAGTACTTATATGCTCACCGATCCATCTAAGGTGCATCAACAGTCGGCCTCACTTCTCTGCAGCTCCTGCTATGTTCTTCTCCGCAGCATCAATTCCTTTTAAGCGCCTCCTTGCAAAAGAGGTTTTTAGCCTTGTGGGGCCCTCGTAGGCTTCAGCTTGCAGCTTTGTCCCTCTGTGGATTTCTTAGCATCCATAAAAGAGATTAAGGGTCTGATTACAATGGCGGGCGGATCGCCAACACCGGCCCGGCGATCTGCCCGCCATTGTAGCCTGATTTACCCACCGTCAGATTACAATGGCGGTGGGTAACGCGGCGGACGGAAAGGCCGTCTGCAGCTTTTCTGCCGGTCGGCCTGCACTTGGGCCACTAATATGGTTGCGGTGCCTTGCAGGCACCGCCAGCCATATTAGGATGCTTGGATGGAAAGGCTGGTGGGGATTTGCTTTGGGGGCCCGTTGCGGGTCCCCGGGGGGATGGGGGGTAGGGGGTGCACTTGGGGGGTACCCATGGTACCCCCCTCCATTTCCATGCACAAGGTGGCAGGCACTGTGCGGTGCCTGCCACGTTGTGCATGGAAATGCACAACATGGCAATTTGGCATTGCAGCGGGTGCTGCTTACAGCAGCACCTGACGCAATGTTAAACTGAGGAATGCGACCGCCAGGGTGGGGGTCGCATCCTAATTCACGGTGTGGGACCACCGCATGTCTGGCGGCCGGTCCCAACACTGCGGGGATCCGCCATCCTAATCACCTCCTTGAGCCTGAATGTAAAAATCTTCACCACGGCTTCATCCAGCAGCTCCCCAAAAACGACAGTTCCTCCTCCTTGGATACCGCCTGCTGCCTTCTTTCTCTGGAATTTACTTTCTCAGATATTTTTCTTTAAAATTTCCTCTAAGTCTGAAGGTAAGTGGACACCAGGCCCAAACCACATTATGTATCCAAAATGTGCTCCATCGCACTCAGCCATAACTTTTGACTCTGCTCCGGTCTAGGACGACTAGATGTCCATTGTTGGCGCGTTTGTCTATTAGGTGCTATTTTTCACTTTAAACTTTAATAATTCATGACTGACTGGATTTTTTTTGTTTTGGTGTCAAATAATTTATTAAAATGTATGCTTTTTTTCTAAATTAGTGTGGGATTTTTCTTGTCTTGTGTTTTCACTTTATTGCTGTTTATGTGCTGCATAAATATGTTACACATTGCCTCTAAATTAATCCTGACTTGTTTGGTGCCTAGCAACCAGGGTGTTAAGCACAGGTTAATTTAGTGACTTTTTGTGGTTCACCTCAACAAGAATTGTGTCTGTTGTTTGAGTAGGGTTTCATCCCCCTCAACAATCAAACCAATTTCTCATTCCCACTGTTGTGATATTAACAGTACCTGCCCAGAGCTCAAATTACTTGAGATTGACAGCTGAATTATGGTTGGCTATCTCACACTTCTTCTTACACCTCTCCTGGGTCTCCAGAGACATGAGATGGGTAGGAAAGTGTGGGCAGCACTGTGTGTGTTCCACCCACCTTCTCCCCTGGTGCAGGTCCATTAGGGAAGGCATTGTGATTCTGGTGGTTAGCTCCTCTTCCAAAAGGGATATGATTTTGAGAGTATCTGTGAAGAAATTAGAACTCAAATATGTTAACTCCCTATCATCCTATCCCTACAGAGGGCATGAACTCTGGTGCACATTAAGAGAGAAATGCAAAACATGGGTATCCAGTTCAGTGTCAACTATGCTGTGAAACGCAAAGCAACACATCAGGAGAAAACTTACATTTTCATTCACACAAACCCAGTCAGGCCTTTTCTTAACAAAATTCAGGGCAATGGAGCTTCAACCGTTCCTTCTCTTACCTTTTGCCTGAAACACTGATGATGATGTTGGCAGAGGTGGATTGAACACCTGGGACGTTGGGCAATATAACCCATATTGAATTCCATGGCACATTGAATACTTTACACTGTGGTACTTTAGATCGTAGTATGTCACATTGTGATATGTTACATCATGGTAATCATAATATGATTACCTTTATATCACATTTTACTTTGTGGGATCTTTACATTGCTGCGTAGGTGATAAGTAGTTGTTAGAAATGGGTTCTCCAGTTGGCAGTGGTTTGCACCCTGTCCAAGTAGGGATCCTCACTCTAGTCAGGGTAAGGGAGCCACACAGCTAAGGAAAACCCTGGTAGCTTGGCACAAGCAATGAAGCTTATGTCAGAGCCAATGTATAAAGCATTTGTACATACACACACAGTAGCACAGAGAAAACACTGCAAAATGATTCTACAACAGTTTAGAAAAATGGCCAATATTTATCTCAATAAAACAAGACCAGGACAACATAAATTTGACATACAAAAGTAAAGATATCGCTTTTCACAGGCTAAATAAGTTCAGTCCATAGAAATCTATGGATGTACTTTTTTTAGCACAAAGTACCTCGGATGCATCCAAATTCAAATAATGAAACAGGTGTAAGGGAGGTGAGTCGCAATAAAAGCGAAGCAATGAGTCGGTTCCTTACTCCTAGGGGCGGTAATGAGTCGTTTTCTTACAGCCAAGGGAAGTAATGTGTTGGTTCCTTACTGCAAGGCAGGGGAAGTGATGCGTTGGTTCCTTACTGTCAAGGGAGGTGATGCATTGGTTCCTTACTGGAAGGGGAGATGATGCGTCGATCTCTGGTCATGCAGCCTACTGCCTCAGTTCCTTACTGCTGGGCAGCGTCGGGGAAGAGATGGCATTGAAGGATAATGCATCAAAATTCTGGGCTCGCGGTGGCAATGCAGGCTCTGCATCGATTTGCCAGCCACAGGCAGCTGCGGCAATGAAGTAGTGGCAGGTGCCACGGACGTCAGTGGCACAGTGCTCCATACTCACGCTGAGGTGATTTTTTCTGATACGATGCGATTATGAGCTGGGGCCTGTGGTAAAAGCCTTGGTCATTGCGCCGATAGGGAACCACGCTTCGGGGCAGGCAGTGGCAATGTGTCGTTCTTCTTCAGTGATGCATCGATAAAAGAGGCACAGGAGTCAATGCTTGGATTTTCTCCTTAGGCTCACAAGGTTACACTTCCAATGGCCCAGGTACTGCATTTGGCACCACTGGCAAGTCAGGAGTCTCAGCAGAAGAGCCCTGGCACTGGTAGGTGGAGTCTTTGATGGCCCTGAAACTACTTAACAGGAAGCAAGCACACACAAGCCCTCAGAGAACCTTGGAAGCGGGATACAGAAACCAAAGTCCAGTCATGTCACTCCCAGTACAGAAACAGAAAGCAGCAGACCAGCACAACAAAGCAACAGGCACAGTGTCAGTCCTTCCTACAGCATCCAGCTTTTAGTCCTAACAGAATGCCCTTTAATTCAGAAGGGTTCTGATTTTTGGGGTGTCTGGGGTCAAATACTTATACCCTTTTCTGCCTTTGAAGTAGGCAAACTTCAAAGGAAAGTCTTTGTAGTTCTCAAGGCCCTGCCTTTCGCTGACATGGCTTCAGACACACTACAGGGAGATGGAGACAACTTTGTGTGAAGACAGGCACAGCCCTGTTCAGTTGTCTGACAACTCCTCCCACCACTCTAGCTCAGGAAGGCATTTCAGCCTGGTGATGAGCCACTAGGATATGCAGGGCACACCTCAATTTCCTTTGTGTGACTGTCTAGCGTGAATGCACAAACAGCCCAACTGTCATCCTCCCTCAGATGAGGATTCCACAGACGGGCAGAGGCACACAATGGTAAAGCAAGAATATGGCTACTTTCTAAAAGTGGCATTTTCAAACACGCAATTAGAAAAACAACTTCACCAAAATATGTATCTTTAAATTGTAAGTTCTGGGACCCCAAACTCCAAACATCTACCTGTTCCCAATTGGAAGATACACCTGTAAGATGTTACAAAGCTGCTCCAATGGTAACCTATGGGAGAGAGAGGCCTTTGCAATAGTGAAAAACAAAATTAGCAGAATTTCACTATTAGGACATGTAAAACACACCAGTACATGTCCTACCTTTTAAATACATTGCGCCCTGCCCATGGGGCTACCTTGGGCCTACCTTGTGCCTTATATTTAGTAAAAGGGAAGTTTTGGGTCTGACACGTGGTTGCACTTGCCAGATCGACATGGCAGTTTAAATGTGCACACACACACACACACTGCAGTGGCAGGTCTGAGACATGTTGGCAGGGCTACTCCTGTCTGTGGCACGATCAGTGCTACAGGCCCACTAGAGCATTTAAATTACAGGCCCTGGGCACATACAGTGCACTTTACTAGGGACTTACCAGTAAGTCATAGATGCCAATCATGGATAACATAACCAATTACAGATACAATTGCACAGGGAGCACTTGCACTTTAGCACTAGCCAGCAGTGGCAAAGTGCCCAGAGTCCTAAAACCAGCAAACCAGAAGTGCAGCAGGCAGTCAAAAATGAGAGGTCGGAAGTAAAAAGGCAGGGGAAAACATATCAAAGATTCCAGTTCTAACAGTAGTCTGTATGTAATGCATCCTGAATAATCATAAACAAACAAAGGTCCAAGTCACACAATACCAATTATTCCAAAATGCATCGAATATTCAGAATACACACCCTGAGATTGACGGGTCAATAATTGTTTGCCTGATACACAAGTGAAATAATATTGCAGAAACTGGATCTGTGCATATAAGCAGCCATTGAACATCAACGTTGAAAATTGAGAAAGGAGCTAAAAACACAAAATTATACAAAATTGCACAAAACACACAGAAAAACTAAAATATATTATATATGATGAAAACAGAGACATAAACATAGTCAATCAGTCAAATAAACTTTATTTGATTTAAATAAATCACAAAAGCACAAAATACAAACATTTAACCCCTTCAGCGCTGCGCGGATTCCACCGCGGTGCTGAAGGGTTCGAGCGCGGGCGGGGCCATGACGGAACGGTTCCGTCATGAGCACAGCTCAACCGATGCTCATGACGGAACCGTTCCGTCATGGGCATGGAAGGGGTTAAAAACAAAGAATCTTCATAATAATTATTAGTTTGACCACCCCTGCTTACGTTCAATACTGTTTTAAGTCGAGCCATACATAGTACACCAAATCCCCTTAGACGTATTTTTTTCCAATTGAGTTTGGTCGTTTTATCAAATTTAAAACTGCTCAGCAAAAGGTAATTGAATCCAAAGAAAGTAAACACCTGTAACCTTCTATAAAATAACAAGGTTGTAAAGGCTTTAACATTGGAAATAAATATTTAACTCTGACAGACGTATACAAAGGACAAAAAAGGATAAAGTGCAAAGTGCTTTGTAATGTGCTATTGTCACATGGACCAGGACATAGAATATTAGACCTAGTACATTGCTATGGAAAATCCACCGAAAAGTTCACCAGGGAAAGATGAAATCTAGTCAAATAGAATCAGTGTTGACAATTCATCAAATAAATAGGATGAAAACGGCGGTGATGAGACATAGTAGTTAAATCTAAATTACTTACTGATTCCAACTGATCCAATGCCTGCAAATGAAGTGAATTTGTGCAAGTTACAAAGGCACTTTTTATGATAGCTTTGGTTTGGTGAAGCATGTTTGTGGGATTATTAAATAATTCACTCAAACCCATCTTCTGAAACATATTCTTCATATAATTAAACCATGGAATACTTTGAGCATTTGCATAAGAGAGACAATGCAAGATAAAGGATCTAGTAAAATCCATTTTGGGTGTGTACCAGATCTTGGCCAATAACAATAAGGGGCGAGTCCTACTCAGTCCTCCACTAGCTCTAACCCCAATTCAAGATGAAAAAAGAGAGTTGAAGCACTTTTTGGGACCATCAAAAGTCTTCTGATAAAATCATTCCCAATTCTCTGGAGCTTAAAGCAATTAGCATAACCACAAACTCCAGCCCCATAAGTGGCGATTGATAGACACTTTGCCATATGAAGAGTCAATAATTCTTTCACTGGCTTCTAGCTAAGTTGGGCTTCAAATCTAAAAAGTGCCTCCACTACTCTTGTTGTTTGCACTAGTCTTAAAGTGAGTAGTGAGTCACATGATAGCTGAGCATTAAAAACATTTCCCAAGTAAAATAATTATTGACCTTCTCAATCTCATTCCCCTGGACCACAAATACTTTACATCTTGTTCTTTATGGGCTGCACACCATTACAAATGACTTTTTATAATTTATTTTAAGATCCAAACAGGTCATAACACCTACAAAAGCGTCCAAAGATTTCTGGAGACTATTTGCTGTCCTTCCAATAAGGAGAACATCATCCTCATATAATAGAGATGCAGTAACACTTTTTCCAAATCTTTGTTAAATCAAGATTTTTCCCTAACAGATAGCCTACAAACCATTAATATAAACAAGAAATACAAATGGGGCAAGAATACATCCTTGCCAAACACCTTCCATAGATAATATGACCGTGTTTTCTCCCCATTGGTACCATGTCAAATCTTCACTGTAGTATTTGAATGGAGCCTACATAATAAAAGACCCAGAGGTGGCTCTACTCCCATGTCTCCCAACATGGTCCACAATTTGTCCTGATTGGCAGAGTCAAACGCACAAGATACATTTATGAATGCAAGGTGTACTGAGCACTTCATGGACTTAGTATAATTGCTGACAATCAGTGACAAATTGAGCCACTGTTCTACTGCACCCATACCTTGTCTAAACCATATTGTTTTTTTTTTTACAATATGTTGTTCTCCACAGTCCAATCATCTAGGTGGTCTAAAATGTAGACAATGGTTTGAGTGGAGACAACATCTCCACTATGCCACAGGAATAATTGCAGTATAGACATGAAATATAATATGGAACGAATAACATTCATTAATTTGACTTGTCTGAATGAATTATCCTAGCGACCTTGATTCAAGATAAGTTTGTCTATTTTAAACTTACTGTACGATCTCACTTAATGAACACTGGGAAAGGTTAAAACTACAACCAACTCACAAATCACCTGAATAAACACGCAAACACTTCAGGGAATTATGACAGGTGATTTCTTGTGTTTTTTTTTTTAGTTTAAATGTTACGTTTAACTGACATTTTCACCTAACTATAACATCACTTTAACCTTTGTTTTTTTCTTTTCTTCTGTGAAAAAATAAATAAAATATACATATATATATATATAGTTATTGATAGAACCTCGTTTCTATTCAAAAAGCGATTTTCTTTTGCCAATATCTTTGGTGCCGCTTGACGAATCTTTGCGAAATTTTGAAAACTAGTGTTTCACTCAGGTCAGCTGTTGTTTTGAAAGTTTTGGGGTGATTCGTGGCGCGGGGGCAAAGAAAAAAGGAGGGTCCCACAACACGTTTTCTCTATGTTAATTTCCATAGGAAACTTTAGACAAAGCTACAGGTCGAACTGCTGAACGGAATTACACCAAATTTTGCAAAAAGGTAGGTCTTGGTTCAGAAAGCGTTCTTTTTAAATGGTGTAAATCCGTTCAGTAGTACCTGAGAAATTCAAAAATAAAAAAATATTGATATTTGGTACCGAGGAGGATTTGTGAAGCCTCACGACCACGAGCTTCATTCTGATAGGCTGCCAACACTTCAAACCAAGAAGTCTTGGCAGCCATCTTGTGACTCAGTAAAACTGAGTCACAAGAAAAAAGGGAATAAAATTATTAAAAGAAAATGGGGCAGGGTAGAAACACCCCGACTCCCTAGGCCTGGTTAGGGGGTCCCACAGGGACCACCTGTGCCTCAAAAAGCATTTTTGTTTCAAACCAGTATTTGCGAACATTTTAAACAACGAAGCGCGGGCTCCTGTGTTTTAATGAGCCCCCAGGTGGACCAGGTCCCGGGGCAATGCTCATAATATATGCAGGGGGCGTACGGGCCCCTGTAGCCCCGGGGACGGCCACATCCCCGGGACTTTATTAATAATGTGCGGGGGTGTGGCACCCTGCAGCCTGGGGATCGCCACCTCCCCGGGGCTTATTTATTAATAGATAATGGGCCACCCACGTTATCCCGGGAACCACCACCTCCCTGGTTATTGGGAAATAATGGGTGGGAGCCTTGCAGGTCCCCCCAAGCCCCGAGGACCACCACCTCCCTGGGAATTGAATGTTTAAATGCGTGGAGGCCTCGCACCCCCCGCAGTCCTGGGGACCGCCACCTCCCCGGGGCTACGTTTAAAAACTGTGTGTGGGGGCTCGAGCCCCCCCCCACAGTGCCCCAGGGACCACCACCTCCCCAGGTCATAGATGAATGAGGTGCAGGGGTCCATTGTGGACCCCTGGGGACCACAACCTCCCCTGGGCTATTTACATGATGGGAGGGGGGCTGCGTGGCCCCCCTCCTGGAGCCCTCCTTGGACCTGGGGACCGGCACCCCTCTGGACCGACGCTCCAGCAATGTCCTGGGGTGCTCATTCCCGGGACATTGCAGTTTGCATTGGCAGGGCCGGAGCACGGCTCCTGCCCTGTCATTGCAAACTCTGCTTCGCTTCATGGAAGCGAGAGCAGGAAACCTGCTCTTGCTTCCATGAAGTGAAGCCGTAATGCTTTTGGACAAGGGAAGCTGCATGTCAGCAGCTCCCCATGTCCAAAAGCAATGCCGGCTCCTGCAGGAGGTGGGGAGCCGGCAGGGACCATGGGCGCATTGGGGCTCCCACTGTGGTACCCAACGTGAGGGCCGGCCCCAGGGGATTGGGTCCCAGGGGCCAAAATTGGCCACACCTGCTGCAAAACTAATTTTTTTAAAAGCAGGGCAGGCCTCGGGGGATGGGGTCCCTGAGGCCAAAAGAGGCCCAGGGAAGAGAGGCCACGCGCCCCCCCCCCCCTCTTGTCTCCAAAAATATTTTTTTTTAAAACAAGGCCAGGCCCTAGGGGATGGGGTCCCTGGGGCCAAAAGTGGCCCAGGAAATTGGGCCCTTCCCCTGTAGTAAAATAAAAAAATAAAAATGAGGCACAGCCCTGGGGATGGGGTCCCCGGGGGCAAAAGAAAAAGGCCTCTGGAGAGGGGCCGCGCGACCCCCTTGCTGTTTAAAAAATAAATACATTTATTGGATCCGGCCCTGAGGGATGGGGTCCCCAGGGCCCACAAAATATTAAGAGAAGGGAGGCCACATAGCCCCCCTTCTAATAAAAAAATTTAAAAAGCAGAAGCCGTCATCTCGCCGGATGCCCCACCCCCTCCCTGCACCACTATGCAAACGTGCCTCCTGGCACGTTCTGGATTGGGAGATTAAGTCCCCTTGAATCCTAACCTCATCCCATAACCAAGAGGTCGCTAGGTGGCGCGTTTGCAGAGTGGTGGACAAAGGGGGCGTGGCCTGTGTCCGCCTCTCAGCAATCCCACTGTTTGGGGCTTACTGGAGGTAACAGGTAGGCTAGTTGACCCCTAACCACCCCGAGCAGCTAAGGGGACTTTAATCCCCATCGAAGAGCGCACCAGGCAGCAAAGAGGATGTGACTTGCTATGAGAACTTACCAATGCTGCTGTGTGGGACTTACTGGAGGTAATAGGAGGTGTATTGGCCCCTAAGGTTGTCCTTGGGGGCCAACTACGCCTCCTGTTACCTCCAGTAAGTCCCACACAGTGGGATCATTAAGAGGTCTTTGGAGGCCATGCCCCCCTTTCTACGCCACTCTGCAAATGTGCCTCCTTGCACACTATGGGTTGGGGCATGAAGTCCACTTTTCTTCTGAGGGACTTTGGGGGCCAAGAAGCCCTTCTTGTACCTCCTGTAAATCCTAGTCATGGGAATTCCTGACCGGTGGTCGGAGGGCCAGCCCCCTTTCTTAACCTCTCTGCAAACGTGACTACTAGTTAAAGAAGCATTTGCAATGTAATAGGTTTCACATTTGCGAGATTTAGAGCTATTGGTGTTGTAAATGTAAAAGTGTTTTATTAATGTTTCTTGGAGTGGAGGAGATGTTGGTTGTGTGTAGTGGAATTATGTGCTACAAAGCAGTGAAATTATGTGGGTTGAAAGTATGTGGTATTTAGTGTATAGGAATTATGTAAGGTGGTATTATGTGTTATGGAGAGTAATTGTGTGGTACGATAGTCTGTGTTGTGGAGTGGTAACCTCAGGTTTAGTCTTCCTTGTTTCCATAGAAGCTAAACTATAAACTCAATGCGACAAAAAAAAGAAGGAACCACTGAGGAGCACTTCTGAACCTAGTTAGATACATGAGCAGGGCCAGTGGAATTATGCGACTGTTTGGCTGCACCGACTCTGGCACAATTATACATTTTCCACATTTGCCACATAATCCATCATCTGCTGCATAACCTGCAGATTTGAACAAAAAAGACCTTGTTTCTCGCTCAAACGGCTCAAACGTTACCAAAAATCCAGCGACAAGTGTTACAGCATGCTGGAAGGCCCTTTGCAAACCTAGTATGGTCCTGTTACTTATTGCTAAATGTGGGAATTAAATTGGTACTAATGGTGTGCAAACCACTCTTTTTTTTTTAAAGTTTGCAAAACCTTTATTAAAATATTGGATGGTACATCAGAGTATTCATCAAATCATAACATATACTGTAGCAATACACAGGTTTTCCCCCCTTCATCATACCCCAACACTGATGAGTTAAACGTCCCCCCCCCTCCCGCCCCTAAATATTGGCGATACAGCTACAGGAATCGCAGCAGAAAGTCCAATCAGGTACAGTACATGTTATTATCCTTTAACGCAGTCCACCCTCCATCCCCAATCTGCCACTAATAAAGCAACAGCGGAAACCCCATCCACCCCGGCATGTGAACCCTCCACTCTCCGCACTCCAGGATGTCCTCCTTTTCCAGAATCCAGATATTAGACCTATTCCACTCCCCAGGCCGACGAGCACGTCCGGACATTATGGCAGACCCTTTCTCGGGCACCCAGCTGCACTACTCAGGCACAAGCCTCAATCCCCAGCTCGTCTCCCGCCCCCAATGTTGTGTCAGCGTTCCTTTCCTTATTCCCCTCTTCTTGTGTTAACAGATACGCGGTTAAAGGGCCCCAGATGTCCTGCGGACGCGATCTTATGGGAAGAAGGTCTGCATAACCATGTAGTTGCTCCTGCCATGTAACCATTGAAGTAACCCATTCTTTTTTTTTTTTTTTAATTCTTTTTATTTGCATTTTTTAGCAACAAAAAACAATGCAACCCACTGCTGTGTACACATGACATGTTATGGACGATACAGCCTCCCACCAACCCACCGCCAGCAATACTGTAGATACGCTCCCCCTCAAAGTGTCCGAACAACATGCACCTGACCCATCCACCCACCCGCCCCCTCCTGTCGTACTGTCTCAAGACCCATCTATGTAATCCAGCGTGCCCTTTATGCAACCTGACCCGCATCCATCTCCCAGTAATCTCAAAACATGAACATTGAAATTACAGCGCTTGGAGCGTGGTCTGCGCCAACCAGTGAGTGAAGGGCTCCCAGATATCCTTCGGCCTGGATCGCGTCGGCAGCAGCTCCCAATATAGCGCAAGTTGCGACTGGCAGTATACTACGCTTTGAACCCAGTCCCTGATACTAGGCGCTGTAGCCACCCCCCAGTGCATCGCAATTTGGCGTTTGGCCAGTAGAATAAGCATCGCTGGCAACTTCCGGTGCTTGGGTTTGACCATAGGCAAGATACCTAGCAGTGCAGCCTGCGGGGTACATGGGATCAGCAGACCGGTGATTGTACCCACTATGTTCATCACTTTGACCCAGAAAGACGCCAGCGGGGGACAGTCCCACGCCATATGTATGAAAGTCGCCCCGCGTGCGTGACATCGCCAGCAAGTATCTGAATCTCTCAAGCCCATGCGGTGTAGCCTGCGAGGGGTACGATATACCATATGAATATATTTAAAATGTATCAAGCGAAGTCGGTAATTGGGGGATAGGAACTCCAGGAGTCTACAGCAGAGATCCCAGTGTTCATCAGAAATGTCGGCACCCTATTCCGCGGACCACATCTCACGGGCCGCCGGGATCACTACGGGATGGCTGTATTGCATACGTTGGTACAATCTGGATATGAGCTTGCGCCCCGATTCCACCGTTAGCACGTTCTCCAGGGCAGGTAAATCCAGCGGAGGTGCCGGAAACGTAGGAAACAGTTTTTGACATGTGTGGCGTAGCTGGTAGTAAAGTAGTGTGTCCAGCAGCGTCGGAGCTTCCTCGCCACACATCTGCTCCGGCGTGATGAAGGAACCGCCCGGGAATAAATCCCCCACTGTGCGAAGGCCGCGCGCCGCAGCTTGCTCGCCAGTGCGCATATTTTGCAGCGGGGACCACATCGGGTTATTCCGCAGCGGCATCGATCCGGCATATAAGAGGTCCAGTCCGGCCCTGCGCCTTAGCCCATCCCAGGCCCATCTAAGTGCGTGCACCGGGTCTATGTCGGTGCATCTCCGCTTGTGCGGCGCATATATAGCCACGGCGGGCGGCAACGGTGCCGCTCTATCCGTCTCTATCGCCACATGTGGCTGGAACGGTGTTGGGTGGACCCAGTGGTGTAAAAACTGTGCCTGTGCACAGTAGGCATAAAGTGGGAAATCCGGTGCCGCCAGGCCTCCCTGCCGCTGCGGGAGAGTGAGGGTCTCCCATGCCACCCTCGGCTGCTTACCCCCCCACGCCAGCTCCACCATCTGCGAGCGCAATTGGCGCAAAAAACTAGCAGTCAGGGGCAGCGGGATGTTCCCAAATAGATATAAGAACTTCGGCAGGATGACCATTTTGGCCACTGTAATCCTGCCCGCCAGCGAAAGGGGCAAATGCTTCCAGCGACCGACCCGCTCCTCGACCCAGCCCAGTGCCCGCCCATAATTCTCCGACCATATTTGCTGTATGTCAGTGCTGATCCAGACCCCCAGGTATCGCACCGGTCCGTCAGCCCACTTCAGCGGGCAATTCGGGGTAAAGCGAGTCGTCCCGGCCGTCAGAGGTAGAATAACCGACTTCTCCCAATTTATGTTTACACCCGATAGCAAGCCATACTCTATCAATTCTCTGGTCATGGGCGAAAGGTTTTCCTGCGGGTCGGTTATATATAAAGTAATATCATCCGCGTATAGGGACACGGTCAGTGCCCTCGATGAAAAGCCAATGCCCCTGTCTGCATGATGCTGTCGGATGCGGGCTGCCAAGGGTTCTGTAGCGATGGCAAATAGCAGGGGCGATAAGGGGCAGCCCTGTCTCGTACCCCTCCCAATGGCAAAGGGCGCAGAGATGAGCCCGTTCACTCTTACCCGGGCAGTGATGTTGGTATACAGCAATCGAATATAGCCAATAAATGCCTCACTCATACCCATTCGCTGTAGCAAGGGAAACAGGAATCCCCATTCCAGGGAGTCGAACGCTTTTGTTGCGTCTAACAGCACCGCTACGGCCTGCACATGCGGGGCTAAATAATGTAGCACACCAAATAAGGTTCGAAGGTTGTGAGACGTAGAGCGGCCCGGCACAAAGCCCGATTGGTCAGGGCGTATCATAAGTGGCAGTACCGGTTGTAACCGCGTTGCTAGCATTTTCGCGAAGATCTTTGCATCAGTATTAATTAAGGACAGCGGCCTATATGAGTCGCAGTGTTGCGCATCTTTATCCGGTTTTAAGAGGGCGATAATGACCGCCTCTCTCATCGACTCCGGGAGCACACCCGCTTCAACTGCCTCAGCATATACTGCCAGTAGTCTGGGGGCCAGCCGTTCCGCATATTCCTTGTAGAATTGCGCCGGTAAACCATCCGGTCCTGGCGCCTTTCCGGCTGCCAATGAGCCTATTGCATCTTTAACATCTTCTACCTCGAAGGGGCGATCAAAGTACCCCTTTTGGTGTGCATTGAACCAAATGAGCTGGATCGTATCAAAGTATCCCGATAGCTCCGTCAGCGGTGGCGCTCCCCGGGTACGGTACAATTCTTTATAAAAAGTCCGAAACGTATCTAGAATTTCTGGAGGAGTATACGCATGCCCACCCTCCGGTGTCGCCACTGAGGAGATGAAGGGGGATGGCCTCTGCGATCGCAGCAGGAGAGCGAGCGTTCTGCCCGGTCGGTCCCCCTCACCATACCCACGGGCTACAGCATGCTTAGTCAGAAACTTAAGCTCCCTATCCGCTTCAGCCTGGTATTCCATGAGTTTGGTGCGTGTTTCCGCCAAAGTTGTCGCCGATAGGTCCGAGCAGTACTGCACCTCCAGAGTATGCAGGCTGTCTTCCAGTCGCTTTAGCGCTCCCCTTATGGTCTTCAGTACTGTGGCCTGTCCCGCGATGCAGTGACCTCTTATCACCACCTTGAAAGTGTCCCACAGGGTGCCTTCCGATGCGACAGAGCCAGTGTTCTGTTCAAAATAGTCCGTCACGTGTTGGTATATGTCTTCCCGAAACACCGGATCGGACAGGGCCTGTGCTGGCAAGCGCCACGCGAAGGGCGTCACATATGGCTGTGGCACGCGGAGCAACAGTTCCACTGGCGAGTGGTCATAGAGGGTGCGCGCCCTGTGCGTGACATCCGACACCCATGCATGCACCTGTGGGGTTAAAAGCCAAAAATCTAACCTGGACCAGGCTCCTCTGTGTGGGGTGAAGCAGGTGCCCTCCCGCATCGCGGGGTGCAGCACGCGCCACGAGTCTAATAACTGATAGTCCGTCATGAGGCCATGGAGGAGGTCCGCCACATGCGGGTGATGTACGCGAGCCGCCCCCTCCCTGTCTAGTTCCTGCGAGATCACCGCATTGAAGTCGCCGCCCCACATGCATGCACCCTCTCCCAGCGACTGCGTCTTGTGCCAGACGTGCCGGAAAAAATCAGGGTCGTCCGTGTTGGGGCCATATAAGTTAACTAGTGTCATCTGCATGTGGAAAAGCTTCCCCTGCAATATTATGTAGCGCCCCTCAGTGTCAGCATGCACCCGAAATGTTTGCCAGGGTAGGCCTCGCCGAATTAAAATAGCCACTCCCCGGGAGCAGCTGGAGCAGCCAGACGTGTGTATTTCGCCCCATCTAGCATGTCTAAGCTTCACCCCGGCTACCTGGGGCAAATGCGTTTCCTGGAGGAAACAGATGTCAACCTGGTGTCGTGTCAGATATGCATGGGTCAATCTGATCTTACGATGGTCATTCAGACCTCGAATATTCCATGTGAAACAACGCAGCGCGGTCAGGTATGTGTGTAGTGGTGGATCCTACGCAGCAATGAGGCCAGCAGTGGCATCGTGCTCTGGGCCCTCAGGGAGAGCTCTCGCTCTGTATGTCTGCCAAACAATAAGAACATGGCAGCGGCTAGTGGCAGGGCCACATCATCCTGTAGTGGTGCAGTCAAATAGTGCAGTGTAAGAAAACCAAGCAACATTAACCAAATCCCCCTCCCACCCACTCCAACCCCCCAATCAGGTTGAGACACTTGTCCCCCCCCACCCAACCCAATAACAGCTTTGCATCAGTGAAATTACGGGAATCATCCCTGCGAGGGCGTGGGGTCACCGGCATACTCCCCTGTCTAAAAGGCGACAGGGTGGCCGAACATTACCGCCCTACTGACATATATACTGTCTGCCTGCGGCGGGGTAAGCCCATCACCGACCCCTTCACAATTTCTCTGCCAATGATCAGGCATAGTCTCCGAACCTCGTACCCCTGAGCCCCTCCGTTCTCCCCGGCAGCCTCAACTTGCTATAAGTTCAGAGTCCCCCTAATACATCAACAAGTGGTATACGGTATAAGCAAGCTGTCCGGCATCTCTATATGTTCCAGTTCCACGAGAACATAAAGTGGTGGTCTATCTATTCAATGTCACTTAGCTGGTCTTGCGGGGGAGTCCCCTGCACGTCCCGCTTGTCTCGCAGCGCCCGCTCCGCCTGCCTCGCAAATTTGAGCGCCTCTGTCGCCGCCGTGAAGACCACTGGTTTCCCCCCGTGGTGGACCCGTAACTTGGCAGGATATAGCATTGCATATTTTGTCCCCACTTTCTGGAAGATCCGCTTAGCCGGTAAGAATTCACGCCTGGCGGCCTGCAAAGCCTGAGTGAAATCGGGAAATAAGGATACGGCCATATTTTGGAATGTAAGCTCACCTCGTTCACGTGCCAGCCGTAAGATCGTGTCTCTGTCCCAATAGTTTAGGACTCGGGCAAGGATCGGGCGCGGCGGCGCCCCCGGCACCGGTCGCGGCCCCAATGTGCGATGCGCCCTCTCAATCAGGAACATGGCCGACAGGGCCTCCCCAAACAGGTCGCGGAACATCCCTTCAACGAAGTGCTCCATATTGCCAATGCTCGTGGATTCCGCAATACCAATAATTCTCACGTTATTTCTGCGAGAGCGGGCTTCCAAATCTTCGTTGCGTCCCTTTATCACCTCCAGGACCTTGTCCATGTGCAGCAGCTTCTCCTGGGTATCACCGTTACACTCCTCGCAGTCGGCCACCCGCGCCTCCACCGCTGCCAGTCGCTCCTCATGCTGATCAACCTTATGCTATATTCCGTCCAGTCTCCGGGCCATGGAGTCCAGCTTGCCGTCAATCTCTTTTATGCAAAAACAACAATTGATGGACAGAATGCAGAACAATGTCATACATTCACCCCAGTACAGAGATCTGGGCCTAAATCCATCGTTTTTTTGCTCACCATGCCGTTCCAGTTTGAACCCAGCCATATGCAAATCAGTCTTGACCCTGTGCCTCATGGGAACAGTCCAGCCCGAACTGCCAAGCCAGGTCCTCCCTGGACTGGAAACAAGCATCCTAGGACCGGTTTCGGGGTTTCACCCCTCTTCAGCCAGGATAGCTTGATTCCAGTGGCATGGAGAGCAAGGGACCCACGTCTGGGCATACCCTTCCCACTCGGGGTGACAAATGCAAAAACAACAATTGATGGACAGAATGCAGAACAATGTCATACATTCACCCCAGTACAGAGATCTGGGCCTAAATCCATCGTTTTTTTGCTCACCATGCCGTTCCAGTTTGAACCCAGCCATATGCAAATCAGTCTTGACCCTGTGCCTCATGGGAACAGTCCAGCCCGAACTGCCAAGCCAGGTCCTCCCTGGACTGGAAACAAGCATCCTAGGACCGGTTTCGGGGTTTCACCCCTCTTCAGCCAGGATAGCTTGATTCCAGTGGCATGGAGAGCAAGGGACCCACGTCTGGGCATACCCTTCCCACTCGGGGTGACAAATGCAAAAACAACAATTGATGGACAGAATGCAGAACAATGTCATACATTCACCCCAGTACAGAGATCTGGGCCTAAATCCATCGTTTTTTTGCTCACCATGCCGTTCCAGTTTGAACCCAGCCATATGCAAATCAGTCTTGACCCTGTGCCTCATGGGAACAGTCCAGCCCGAACTGCCAAGCCAGGTCCTCCCTGGACTGGAAACAAGCATCCTAGGACCGGTTTCGGGGTTTCACCCCTCTTCAGCCAGGATAGCTTGATTCCAGTGGCATGGAGAGCAAGGGACCCACGTCTGGGCATACCCTTCCCACTCGGGGTGACAAATGCAAAAACAACAATTGATGGACAGAATGCAGAACAATGTCATACATTCACCCCAGTACAGAGATCTGGGCCTAAATCCATCGTTTTTTTGCTCACCATGCCGTTCCAGTTTGAACCCAGCCATATGCAAATCAGTCTTGACCCTGTGCCTCATGGGAACAGTCCAGCCCGAACTGCCAAGCCAGGTCCTCCCTGGACTGGAAACAAGCATCCTAGGACCGGTTTCGGGGTTTCACCCCTCTTCAGCCAGGATAGCTTGATTCCAGTGGCATGGAGAGCAAGGGACCCACGTCTGGGCATACCCTTCCCACTCGGGGGGGACAAATGCAAAAACAACAATTGATGGACAGAATGCAGAACAATGTCATACATTCACCCCAGTACAGAGATCTGGGCCTAAATCCATCGTTTTTTTGCTCACCATGCCGTTCCAGTTTGAACCCAGCCATATGCAAATCAGTCTTGACCCTGTGCCTCATGGGAACAGTCCAGCCCGAACTGCCAAGCCAGGTCCTCCCTGGACTGGAAACAAGCATCCTAGGACCGGTTTCGGGGTTTCACCCCTCTTCAGCCAGGATAGCTTGATTCCAGTGGCATGGAGAGCAAGGGACCCACGTCTGGGCATACCCTTCCCACTCGGGGTGACAAATGCAAAAACAACAATTGATGGACAGAATGCAGAACAATGTCATACATTCACCCCAGTACAGAGATCTGGGCCTAAATCCATCGTTTTTTTGCTCACCATGCCGTTCCAGTTTGAACCCAGCCATATGCAAATCAGTCTTGACCCTGTGCCTCATGGGAACAGTCCAGCCCGAACTGCCAAGCCAGGTCCTCCCTGGACTGGAAACAAGCATCCTAGGACCGGTTTCGGGGTTTCACCCCTCTTCAGCCAGGATAGCTTGATTCCAGTGGCATGGAGAGCAAGGGACCCACGTCTGGGCATACCCTTCCCACTCGGGGTGACAAATGAAAAAACAACAATTGATGGACAGAATGCAGAACAATGTCATACATTCACCCCAGTACAGAGATCTGGGCCTAAATCCATCGTTTTTTTGCTCACCATGCCGTTCCAGTTTGAACCCAGCTATATGCAAATCAGTCTTGACCCTGTGCCTCATGGGAACAGTCCAGCCCGAACTGCCAAGCCAGGTCCTCCCTGGACTGGAAACAAGCATCCTAGGACCGGTTTCGGGGTTTCACCCCTCTTCAGCCAGGATAGCTTGATTCCAGTGGCATGGAGAGCAAGGGACCCACGTCTGGGCATACCCTTCCCACTCGGGGTGACAAATGCAAAAACAACAATTGATGGACAGAATGCAGAACAATGTCATACATTCACCCCAGTACAGAGATCTGGGCCTAAATCCATCGTTTTTTTGCTCACCATGCCGTTCCAGTTTGAACCCAGCCATATGCAAATCAGTCTTGACCCTGTGCCTCATGGGAACAGTCCAGCCCGAACTGCCAAGCCAGGTCCTCCCTGGACTGGAAACAAGCATCCTAGGACCGGTTTCGGGGTTTCACCCCTCTTCAGCCAGGATAGCTTGATTCCAGTGGCATGGAGAGCAAGGGACCCACGTCTGGGCATACCCTTCCCACTCGGGGTGACAAATGCAAAAACAACAATTGATGGACAGAATGCAGAACAATGTCATACATTCACCCCAGTACAGAGATCTGGGCCTAAATCCATCGTTTTTTTGCTCACCATGCCGTTCCAGTTTGAACCCAGCCATATGCAAATCAGTCTTGACCCTGTGCCTCATGGGAACAGTCCAGCCCGAACTGCCAAGCCAGGTCCTCCCTGGACTGGAAACAAGCATCCTAGGACCGGTTTCGGGGTTTCACACCTCTTCAGCCAGGATAGCTGGATTCCAGTGGCATGGAGAGCAAGGGACCCACGTCTGGGCATACCCTTCCCACTCGGGGTGACAAATGCAAAAACATCAATTGATGGACAGAATGCAGAACAATGTCATACATTCACCCCAGTACAGAGATCTGGGCCTAAATCCATCGTTTTTTTGCTCACCATGCCGTTCCAGTTTGAACCCAGCCATATGCAAATCAGTCTTGACCCTGTGCCTCATGGGAACAGTCCAGCCCGAACTGCCAAGCCAGGTCCTCCCTGGACTGGAAACAAGCATCCTAGGACCGGTTTCGGGGTTTCACCCCTCTTCAGCCAGGATAGCTTGATTCCAGTGGCATGGAGAGCAAGGGACCCACGTCTGGGCATACCCTTCCCACTCGGGGTGACAAATGCAAAAACAACAATTGATGGACAGAATGCAGAACAATGTCATACATTCACCCCAGTACAGAGATCTGGGCCTAAATCCATCGTTTTTTTGCTCACCATGCAGTTCCAGTTTAAACCCAGCCATATGCAAATCAGTCTTGACCCTGTGCCTCATGGGAACAGTCCAGCCCGAACTGCCAAGCCAGGTCCTCCCTGGACTGGAAACAAGCATCCTAGGACCGGTTTCGGGGTTTCACCCCTCTTCAGCCAGGATAGCTTGATTCCAGTGGCATGGAGAGCAAGGGACCCACGTCTGGGCATACCCTTCCCACTCGGGGTGACAAATGCAAAAACAACAATTGATGGACAGAATGCAGAACAATGTCATACATTCACCCCAGTACAGAGATCTGGGCCTAAATCCATCGTTTTTTTGCTCACCATGCCGTTCCAGTTTGAACCCAGCCATATGCAAATCAGTCTTGACCCTGTGCCTCATGGGAACAGTCCAGCCCGAACTGCCAAGCCAGGTCCTCCCTGGACTGGAAACAAGCATCCTAGGACCGGTTTCGGGGTTTCACCCCTCTTCAGCCAGGATAGCTTGATTCCAGTGGCATGGAGAGCAAGGGACCCACGTCTGGGCATACCCTTCCCACTCGGGGGGGACAAATGCAAAAACAACAATTGATGGACAGAATGCAGAACAATGTCATACATTCACCCCAGTACAGAGATCTGGGCCTAAATCCATCGTTGTTTTGCTCACCATGCCGTTCCAGTTTGAACCCAGCCATATGCAAATCAGTCTTGACCCTGTGCCTCATGGGAACAGTCCAGCCCGAACTGCCAAGCCAGGTCCTCCCTGGACTGGAAACAAGCATCCTAGGACCGGTTTCGGGGTTTCACCCCTCTTCAGCCAGGATTGCTTGATTCCAGTGGCATGGAGAGCAAGGGACCCACGTCTGGGCATACCCTTCCCACTCGGGGTGACAAATGCAAAAACAACAATTGATGGACAGAATGCAGAACAATGTCATACATTCACCCCAGTACAGAGATCTGGGCCTAAATCCATCGTTTTTTGCTCACCATGCCGTTCCAGTTTGAACCCAGCCATATGCAAATCAGTCTTGACCCTGTGCCTCATGGGAACAGTCCAGCCCGAACTGCCAAGCCAGGTCCTCCCTGGACTGGAAACAAGCATCCTAGGACCGGTTTCGGGGTTTCACCCCTCTTCAGCCAGGATAGCTTGATTCCAGTGGCATGGAGAGCAAGGGACCCACGTCTGGGCATACCCTTCCCACTCGGGGTGACAAATGCAAAAACAACAATTGATGGACAGAATGCAGAACAATGTCATACATTCACCCCAGTACAGAGATCTGGGCCTAAATCCATCGTTTTTTTGCTCACCATGCCGTTCCAGTTTGAACCCAGCCATATGCAAATCAGTCTTGACCCTCTGCCTCATGGGAACAGTCCAGCCCGAACTGCCAAGCCAGGTCCTCCCTGGACTGGAAACAAGCATCCTAGGACCGGTTTCGGGGTTTCACCCCTCTTCAGCCAGGATAGCTTGATTCCAGTGGCATGGAGAGCAAGGGACCCACGTCTGGGCATACCCTTCCCACTCGGGGTGACAAATGCAAAAACAACAATTGATGGACAGAATGCAGAACAATGTCATACATTCACCCCAGTACAGAGATCTGGGCCTAAATCCATCGTTTTTTTGCTCACCATGCAGTTCCAGTTTGAACCCAGCCATATGCAAATCAGTCTTGACCCTGTGCCTCATGGGAACAGTCCAGCCCGAACTGCCAAGCCAGGTCCTCCCTGGACTGGAAACAAGCATCCTAGGACCGGTTTCGGGGTTTCACCCCTCTTCAGCCAGGATAGCTTGATTCCAGTGGCATGGAGAGCAAGGGACCCACGTCTGGGCATACCCTTCCCACTCGGGGGGGACAAATGCAAAAACAACAATTGATGGACAGAATGCAGAACAATGTCATACATTCACCCCAGTACAGAGATCTGGGCCTAAATCCATCGTTTTTTTGCTCACCATGCCGTTCCAGTTTGAACCCAGCCATATGCAAATCAGTCTTGACCCTGTGCCTCATGGGAACAGTCCAGCCCGAACTGCCAAGCCAGGTCCTCCCTGGACTGGAAACAAGCATCCTAGGACCGGTTTCGGGGTTTCACCCCTCTTCAGCCAGGATAGCTTGATTCCAGTGGCATGGAGAGCAAGGGACCCACGTCTGGGCATACCCTTCCCACTCGGGGTGACAAATGCAAAAACAACAATTGATGGACAGAATGCAGAACAATGTCATACATTCACCCCAGTACAGAGATCTGGGCCTAAATCCATCGTTTTTTTGCTCACCATGCCGTTCCAGTTTGAACCCAGCCATATGCAAATCAGTCTTGACCCTGTGCCTCATGGGAACAGTCCAGCCCGAACTGCCAAGCCAGGTCCTCCCTGGACTGGAAACAAGCATCCTAGGACCGGTTTCGGGGTTTCACCCCTCTTCAGCCAGGATAGCTTGATTCCAGTGGCATGGAGAGCAAGGGACCCACGTCTGGGCATACCCTTCCCACTCGGGGTGACAAATGCAAAAACAACAATTGATGGACAGAATGCAGAACAATGTCATACATTCACCCCAGTACAGAGATCTGGGCCTAAATCCATCGTTTTTTTGCTCACCATGCCGTTCCAGTTTGAACCCAGCCATATGCAAATCAGTCTTGACCCTGTGCCTCATGGGAACAGTCCAGCCCGAACTGCCAAGCCAGGTCCTCCCTGGACTGGAAACAAGCATCCTAGGACCGGTTTCGGGGTTTCACACCTCTTCAGCCAGGATAGCTGGATTCCAGTGGCATGGAGAGCAAGGGACCCACGTCTGGGCATACCCTTCCCACTCGGGGTGACAAATGCAAAAACATCAATTGATGGACAGAATGCAGAACAATGTCATACATTCACCCCAGTACAGAGATCTGGGCCTAAATCCATCGTTTTTTTGCTCACCATGCCGTTCCAGTTTGAACCCAGCCATATGCAAATCAGTCTTGACCCTGTGCCTCATGGGAACAGTCCAGCCCGAACTGCCAAGCCAGGTCCTCCCTGGACTGGAAACAAGCATCCTAGGACCGGTTTCGGGGTTTCACCCCTCTTCAGCCAGGATAGCTTGATTCCAGTGGCATGGAGAGCAAGGGACCCACGTCTGGGCATACCCTTCCCACTCGGGGTGACAAATGCAAAAACAACAATTGATGGACAGAATGCAGAACAATGTCATACATTCACCCCAGTACAGAGATCTGGGCCTAAATCCATCGTTTTTTTGCTCACCATGCAGTTCCAGTTTAAACCCAGCCATATGCAAATCAGTCTTGACCCTGTGCCTCATGGGAACAGTCCAGCCCGAACTGCCAAGCCAGGTCCTCCCTGGACTGGAAACAAGCATCCTAGGACCGGTTTCGGGGTTTCACCCCTCTTCAGCCAGGATAGCTTGATTCCAGTGGCATGGAGAGCAAGGGACCCACGTCTGGGCATACCCTTCCCACTCGGGGTGACAAATGCAAAAACAACAATTGATGGACAGAATGCAGAACAATGTCATACATTCACCCCAGTACAGAGATCTGGGCCTAAATCCATCGTTTTTTTGCTCACCATGCCGTTCCAGTTTGAACCCAGCCATATGCAAATCAGTCTTGACCCTGTGCCTCATGGGAACAGTCCAGCCCGAACTGCCAAGCCAGGTCCTCCCTGGACTGGAAACAAGCATCCTAGGACCGGTTTCGGGGTTTCACCCCTCTTCAGCCAGGATAGCTTGATTCCAGTGGCATGGAGAGCAAGGGACCCACGTCTGGACATACCCTTCCCACTCGGGGGGGACAAATGCAAAAACAACAATTGATGGACAGAATGCAGAACAATGTCATACATTCACCCCAGTACAGAGATCTGGGCCTAAATCCATCGTTGTTTTGCTCACCATGCCGTTCCAGTTTGAACCCAGCCATATGCAAATCAGTCTTGACCCTGTGCCTCATGGGAACAGTCCAGCCCGAACTGCCAAGCCAGGTCCTCCCTGGACTGGAAACAAGCATCCTAGGACCGGTTTCGGGGTTTCACCCCTCTTCAGCCAGGATTGCTTGATTCCAGTGGCATGGAGAGCAAGGGACCCACGTCTGGGCATACCCTTCCCACTCGGGGTGACAAATGCAAAAACAACAATTGATGGACAGAATGCAGAACAATGTCATACATTCACCCCAGTACAGAGATCTGGGCCTAAATCCATCGTTTTTTGCTCACCATGCCGTTCCAGTTTGAACCCAGCCATATGCAAATCAGTCTTGACCCTGTGCCTCATGGGAACAGTCCAGCCCGAACTGCCAAGCCAGGTCCTCCCTGGACTGGAAACAAGCATCCTAGGACCGGTTTCGGGGTTTCACCCCTCTTCAGCCAGGATAGCTTGATTCCAGTGGCATGGAGAGCAAGGGACCCACGTCTGGGCATACCCTTCCCACTCGGGGTGACAAATGCAAAAACAACAATTGATGGACAGAATGCAGAACAATGTCATACATTCACCCCAGTACAGAGATCTGGGCCTAAATCCATCGTTTTTTTGCTCACCATGCCGTTCCAGTTTGAACCCAGCCATATGCAAATCAGTCTTGACCCTCTGCCTCATGGGAACAGTCCAGCCCGAACTGCCAAGCCAGGTCCTCCCTGGACTGGAAACAAGCATCCTAGGACCGGTTTCGGGGTTTCACCCCTCTTCAGCCAGGATAGCTTGATTCCAGTGGCATGGAGAGCAAGGGACCCACGTCTGGGCATACCCTTCCCACTCGGGGTGACAAATGCAAAAACAACAATTGATGGACAGAATGCAGAACAATGTCATACATTCACCCCAGTACAGAGATCTGGGCCTAAATCCATCGTTTTTTTGCTCACCATGCAGTTCCAGTTTGAACCCAGCCATATGCAAATCAGTCTTGACCCTGTGCCTCATGGGAACAGTCCAGCCCGAACTGCCAAGCCAGGTCCTCCCTGGACTGGAAACAAGCATCCTAGGACCGGTTTCGGGGTTTCACCCCTCTTCAGCCAGGATAGCTTGATTCCAGTGGCATGGAGAGCAAGGGACCCACGTCTGGGCATACCCTTCCCACTCGGGGGGGACAAATGCAAAAACAACAATTGATGGACAGAATGCAGAACAATGTCATACATTCACCCCAGTACAGAGATCTGGGCCTAAATCCATCGTTTTTTTGCTCACCATGCCGTTCCAGTTTGAACCCAGCCATATGCAAATCAGTCTTGACCCTGTGCCTCATGGGAACAGTCCAGCCCGAACTGCCAAGCCAGGTCCTCCCTGGACTGGAAACAAGCATCCTAGGACCGGTTTCGGGGTTTCACCCCTCTTCAGCCAGGATAGCTTGATTCCAGTGGCATGGAGAGCAAGGGACCCACGTCTGGGCATACCCTTCCCACTCGGGGTGACAAATGCAAAAACAACAATTGATGGACAGAATGCAGAACAATGTCATACATTCACCCCAGTACAGAGATCTGGGCCTAAATCCATCGTTTTTTTGCTCACCATGCCGTTCCAGTTTGAACCCAGCCATATGCAAATCAGTCTTGACCCTGTGCCTCATGGGAACAGTCCAGCCCGAACTGCCAAGCCAGGTCCTCCCTGGACTGGAAACAAGCATCCTAGGACCGGTTTTGGGGTTTCACCCCTCTTCAGCCAGGATAGCTTGATTCCAGTGGCATGGAGAGCAAGGGACCCACGTCTGGGCATACCCTTCCCACTCGGGGGGACAAATGCAAAAACAACAATTGATGGACAGAATGCAGAACAATGTCATACATTCACCCCAGTACAGAGATCTGGGCCTAAATCCATAGTTGTTTTGCTCACCATGCCGTTCCAGTTTGAACCCAGCCATATGCAAATCAGTCTTGACCCTGTGCCTCATGGGAACAGTCCAGCCCGAACTGCCAAGCCAGGTCCTCCCTGGACTGGAAACAAGCATCCTAGGACCGGTTTCGGGGTTTCACCCCTCTTCAGCCAGGATTGCTTGATTCCAGTGGCATGGAGAGCAAGGGACCCACGTCTGGGCATACCCTTCCCACTCGGGGTGACAAATGCAAAAACAACAATTGATGGACAGAATGCAGAACAATGTCATACATTCACCCCAGTACAGAGATCTGGGCCTAAATCCATCGTTTTTTGCTCACCATGCCGTTCCAGTTTGAACCCAGCCATATGCAAATCAGTCTTGACCCTGTGCCTCATGGGAACAGTCCAGCCCGAACTGCCAAGCCAGGTCCTCCCTGGACTGGAAACAAGCATCCTAGGACCGGTTTCGGGGTTTCACCCCTCTTCAGCCAGGATAGCTTGATTCCAGTGGCATGGAGAGCAAGGGACCCACGTCTGGGCATACCCTTCCCACTCGGGGTGACAAATGCAAAAACAACAATTGATGGACAGAATGCAGAACAATGTCATACATTCACCCCAGTACAGAGATCTGGGCCTAAATCCATCGTTTTTTTGCTCACCATGCCGTTCCAGTTTGAACCCAGCCATATGCAAATCAGTCTTGACCCTGTGCCTCATGGGAACAGTCCAGCCCGAACTGCCAAGCCAGGTCCTCCCTGGACTGGAAACAAGCATCCTAGGACCGGTTTCGGGGTTTCACCCCTCTTCAGCCAGGATAGCTTGATTCCAGTGGCATGGAGAGCAAGGGACCCACGTCTGGGCATACCCTTCCCACTCGGGGTGACAAATGCAAAAACAACAATTGATGGACAGAATGCAGAACAATGTCATACATTCACCCCAGTACAGAGATCTGGGCCTAAATCCATCGTTTTTTTGCTCACCATGCAGTTCCAGTTTGAACCCAGCCATATGCAAATCAGTCTTGACCCTGTGCCTCATGGGAACAGTCCAGCCCGAACTGCCAAGCCAGGTCCTCCCTGGACTGGAAACAAGCATCCTAGGACCGGTTTCGGGGTTTCACCCCTCTTCAGCCAGGATAGCTTGATTCCAGTGTCATGGAGAGCAAGGGACCCACGTCTGGGCATACCCTTCCCACTCGGGGGGGACAAATGCAAAAACAACAATTGATGGACAGAATGCAGAACAATGTCATACATTCACCCCAGTACAGAGATCTGGGCCTAAATCCATCGTTTTTTTGCTCACCATGCCGTTCCAGTTTGAACCCAGCCATATGCAAATCAGTCTTGACCCTGTGCCTCATGGGAACAGTCCAGCCCGAACTGCCAAGCCAGGTCCTCCCTGGACTGGAAACAAGCATCCTAGGACCGGTTTCGGGGTTTCACCCCTCTTCAGCCAGGATAGCTTGATTCCAGTGGCATGGAGAGCAAGGGACCCACGTCTGGGCATACCCTTAACACTCGGGGTGACAAATGCAAAAACAACAATTGATGGACAGAATGCAGAACAATGTCATACATTCACCCCAGTACACAGATCTGGGCCTAAATCCATCGTTTTTTTGCTCACCATGCCGTTCCAGTTTGAACCCAGCCATATGCAAATCAGTCTTGACCCTGTGCCTCATGGGAACAGTCCAGCCCGAACTGCCAAGCCAGGTCCTCCCTGGACTGGAAACAAGCATCCTAGGACCGGTTTCGGGGTTTCACCCCTCTTCAGCCAGGATAGCTTGATTCCAGTGGCATGGAGAGCAAGGGACCCACGTCTGGGCATACCCTTCCCACTCGGGGGGGACAAATGCAAAAACAACAATTGATGGACAGAATGCAGAACAATGTCATACATTCACCCCAGTACAGAGATCTGGGCCTAAATCCATCGTTGTTTTGCTCACCATGCCGTTCCAGTTTGAACCCAGCCATATGCAAATCAGTCTTGACCCTGTGCCTCATGGGAACAGTCCAGCCCGAACTGCCAAGCCAGGTCCTCCCTGGACTGGAAACAAGCATCCTAGGACCGGTTTCGGGGTTTCACCCCTCTTCAGCCAGGATTGCTTGATTCCAGTGGCATGGAGAGCAAGGGACCCACGTCTGGGCATACCCTTCCCACTCGGGGTGACAAATGCAAAAACAACAATTGATGGACAGAATGCAGAACAATGTCATACATTCACCCCAGTACAGAGATCTGGGCCTAAATCCATCGTTTTTTGCTCACCATGCCGTTCCAGTTTGAACCCAGCCATATGCAAATCAGTCTTGACCCTGTGCCTCATGGGAACAGTCCAGCCCGAACTGCCAAGCCAGGTCCTCCCTGGACTGGAAACAAGCATCCTAGGACCGGTTTCGGGGTTTCACCCCTCTTCAGCCAGGATAGCTTGATTCCAGTGGCATGGAGAGCAAGGGACCCACGTCTGGGCATACCCTTCCCACTCGGGGTGACAAATGCAAAAACAACAATTGATGGACAGAATGCAGAACAATGTCATACATTCACCCCAGTACAGAGATCTGGCCCTAAATCCATCGTTTTTTTGCTCACCATGCCGTTCCAGTTTGAACCCAGCCATATGCAAATCAGTCTTGACCCTCTGCCTCATGGGAACAGTCCAGCCCGAACTGCCAAGCCAGGTCCTCCCTGGACTGGAAACAAGCATCCTAGGACCGGTTTCGGGGTTTCACCCCTCTTCAGCCAGGATAGCTTGATTCCAGTGGCATGGAGAGCAAGGGACCCACGTCTGGGCATACCCTTCCCACTCGGGGTGACAAATGCAAAAACAATAATTGATGGACAGAATGCAGAACAATGTCATACATTCACCCCAGTACAGAGATCTGGGCCTAAATCCATCGTTTTTTTGCTCACCATGCAGTTCCAGTTTGAACCCAGCCATATGCAAATCAGTCTTGACCCTGTGCCTCATGGGAACAGTCCAGCCCGAACTGCCAAGCCAGGTCCTCCCTGGACTGGAAACAAGCATCCTAGGACCGGTTTCGGGGTTTCACCCCTCTTCAGCCAGGATAGCTTGATTCCAGTGGCATGGAGAGCAAGGGACCCACGTCTGGGCATACCCTTCCCACTCGGGGGGGACAAATGCAAAAACAACAATTGATGGACAGAATGCAGAACAATGTCATACATTCACCCCAGTACAGAGATCTGGGCCTAAATCCATCGTTTTTTTGCTCACCATGCCGTTCCAGTTTGAACCCAGCCATATGCAAATCAGTCTTGACCCTGTGCCTCATGGGAACAGTCCAGCCCGAACTGCCAAGCCAGGTCCTCCCTGGACTGGAAACAAGCATCCTAGGACCGGTTTCGGGGTTTCACCCCTCTTCAGCCAGGATAGCTTGATTCCAGTGGCATGGAGAGCAAGGGACCCACGTCTGGGCATACCCTTCCCACTCGGGGTGACAAATGCAAAAACAACAATTGATGGACAGAATGCAGAACAATGTCATACATTCACCCCAGTACAGAGATCTGGGCCTAAATCCATCGTTTTTTTGCTCACCATGCCGTTCCAGTTTGAACCCAGCCATATGCAAATCAGTCTTGACCCTGTGCCTCATGGGAACAGTCCAGCCCGAACTGCCAAGCCAGGTCCTCCCTGGACTGGAAACAAGCATCCTAGGACCGGTTTGGGGGTTTCACCCCTCTTCAGCCAGGATAGCTTGATTCCAGTGGCATGGAGAGCAAGGGACCCACGTCTGGGCATACCCTTCCCACTCGGGGGGACAAATGCAAAAACAACAATTGATGGACAGAATGCAGAACAATGTCATACATTCACCCCAGTACAGAGATCTGGGCCTAAATCCATCGTTGTTTTGCTCACCATGCCGTTCCAGTTTGAACCCAGCCATATGCAAATCAGTCTTGACCCTGTGCCTCATGGGAACAGTCCAGCCCGAACTGCCAAGCCAGGTCCTCCCTGGACTGGAAACAAGCATCCTAGGACCGGTTTCGGGGTTTCACCCCTCTTCAGCCAGGATTGCTTGATTCCAGTGGCATGGAGAGCAAGGGACCCACGTCTGGGCATACCCTTCCCACTCGGGGTGACAAATGCAAAAACAACAATTGATGGACAGAATGCAGAACAATGTCATACATTCACCCCAGTACAGAGATCTGGGCCTAAATCCATCGTTTTTTGCTCACCATGCCGTTCCAGTTTGAACCCAGCCATATGCAAATCAGTCTTGACCCTGTGCCTCATGGGAACAGTCCAGCCCGAACTGCCAAGCCAGGTCCTCCCTGGACTGGAAACAAGCATCCTAGGACCGGTTTCGGGGTTTCACCCCTCTTCAGCCAGGATAGCTTGATTCCAGTGGCATGGAGAGCAAGGGACCCACGTCTGGGCATACCCTTCCCACTCGGGGTGACAAATGCAAAAACAACAATTGATGGACAGAATGCAGAACAATGTCATACATTCACCCCAGTACAGAGATCTGGGCCTAAATCCATCGTTTTTTTGCTCACCATGCCGTTCCAGTTTGAACCCAGCCATATGCAAATCAGTCTTGACCCTGTGCCTCATGGGAACAGTCCAGCCCGAACTGCCAAGCCAGGTCCTCCCTGGACTGGAAACAAGCATCCTAGGACCGGTTTCGGGGTTTCACCCCTCTTCAGCCAGGATAGCTTGATTCCAGTGGCATGGAGAGCAAGGGACCCACGTCTGGGCATACCCTTCCCACTCGGGGTGACAAATGCAAAAACAACAATTGATGGACAGAATGCAGAACAATGTCATACATTCACCCCAGTACAGAGATCTGGGCCTAAATCCATCGTTTTTTTGCTCACCATGCAGTTCCAGTTTGAACCCAGCCATATGCAAATCAGTCTTGACCCTGTGCCTCATGGGAACAGTCCAGCCCGAACTGCCAAGCCAGGTCCTCCCTGGACTGGAAACAAGCATCCTAGGACCGGTTTCGGGGTTTCACCCCTCTTCAGCCAGGATAGCTTGATTCCAGTGGCATGGAGAGCAAGGGACCCACGTCTGGGCATACCCTTCCCACTCGGGGGGGACAAATGCAAAAACAACAATTGATGGACAGAATGCAGAACAATGTCATACATTCACCCCAGTACAGAGATCTGGGCCTAAATCCATCGTTTTTTTGCTCACCATGCCGTTCCAGTTTGAACCCAGCCATATGCAAATCAGTCTTGACCCTGTGCCTCATGGGAACAGTCCAGCCCGAACTGCCAAGCCAGGTCCTCCCTGGACTGGAAACAAGCATCCTAGGACCGGTTTCGGGGTTTCACCCCTCTTCAGCCAGGATAGCTTGATTCCAGTGGCATGGAGAGCAAGGGACCCACGTCTGGGCATACCCTTCCCACTCGGGGGGACAAATGCAAAAACAACAATTGATGGACAGAATGCAGAACAATGTCATACATTCACCCCAGTACAGAGATCTGGGCCTAAATCCATCGTTTTTTTGCTCACCATGCCGTTCCAGTTTGAACCCAGCCATATGCAAATCAGTCTTGACCCTGTGCCTCATGGGAACAGTCCAGCCCGAACTGCCAAGCCAGGTCCTCCCTGGACTGGAAACAAGCATCCTTGGACCGGTTTTGGGGTTTCACCCCTCTTCAGCCAGGATAGCTTGATTCCAGTGGCATGGAGAGCAAGGGACCCACGTCTGGGCATACCCTTCCCACTCGGGGGGACAAATGCAAAAACAACAATTGATGGACAGAATGCAGAACAATGTCATACATTCACCCCAGTACAGAGATCTGGGCCTAAATCCATCGTTTTTTTGCTCACCATGCCGTTCCAGTTTGAACCCAGCCATATGTAAATCAGTCTTGACCCTGTGCCTCATGGGAACAGTCCAGCCCGAACTGCCAAGCCTGGTCCTCCCTGGACTGGAAACAAGCATCCTAGGACCGGTTTCGGGGTTTCACCCCTCTTCAGCCAGGATAGCTTGATTCCAGTGGCATGGAGAGCAAGGGACCCACGTCTGGGCATACCCTTCCCACTCGGGGTGACAAATGCAAAAACAACAATTGATGGACAGAATGCAGAACAATGTCATACATTCACCCCAGTACAGAGATCTGGGCCTAAATCCATCGTTTTTTTGCTCACCATGCCGTTCCAGTTTGAACCCAGCCATATGCAAATCAGTCTTGACCCTGTGCCTCATGGGAACAGTCCAGCCCGAACTGCCAAGCCAGGTCCTCCCTGGACTGGAAACAAGCATCCTAGGACCGGTTTCGGGGTTTCACCCCTCTTCAGCTAGGATAGCTTGATTCCAGTGGCATGGAGAGCAAGGGACCCACGTCTGGGCATACCCTTCCCACTCGGGGTGACAAATGCAAAAGCAACAATTGATGGACAGAATGCAGAACAATGTCATACATTCACCCCAGTACAGAGATCTGGGCCTAAATCCATCGTTTTTTTGCTCACCATGCCGTTCCAGTTTGAACCCAGCCATATGCAAATCAGTCTTGACCCTGTGCCTCATGGGAACAGTCCAGCCCGAACTGCCAAGCCAGGTCCTCCCTGGACTGGAAACAAGCATCCTAGGACCGGTTTCGGGGTTTCACCCCTCTTCAGCCAGGATAGCTTGATTCCAGTGGCATGGAGAGCAAGGGACCCACGTCTGGGCATACCCTTCCCACTCGGGGGGGACAAATGCAAAAACAACAATTGATGGACAGAATGCAGAACAATGTCATACATTCACCCCAGTACAGAGATCTGGGCCTAAATCCATCGTTTTTTTGCTCACCATGCCGTTCCAGTTTGAACCCAGCCATATGCAAATCAGTCTTGACCCTGTGCCTCATGGGAACAGTCCAGCCCGAACTGCCAAGCCAGGTCCTCCCTGGACTGGAAACAAGCATCCTAGGACCGGTTTCGGAGTTTCACCCCTCTTCAGCCAGGATAGCTTGATTCCAGTGGCATGGAGAGCAAGGGACCCACGTCTGGGCATACCCTTCCCACTCGGGGTGACAAATGCAAAAACAACAATTGATGGACAGAATGCAGAACAATGTCATACATTCACCCCAGTACAGAGATCTGGGCCTAAATCCATCGTTTTTTTGCTCACCATGCCGTTCCAGTTTGAACCCAGCCATATGCAAATCAGTCTTGACCCTGTGCCTCATGGGAACAGTCCAGCCCGAACTGCCAAGCCAGGTCCTCCCTGGACTGGAAACAAGCATCCTAGGACCGGTTTCGGGGTTTCACCCCTCTTCAGCCAGGATAGCTTGATTCCAGTGGCATGGAGAGCAAGGGACCCACGTCTGGGCATACCCTTCCCACTCGGGGTGACAAATGCAAAAACAACAATTGATGGACAGAATGCAGAACAATGTCATACATTCACCCCAGTACAGAGATCTGGGCCTAAATCCATCGTTTTTTTGCTCACCATGCCGTTCCAGTTTGAACCCAGCCATATGCAAATCAGTCTTGACCCTGTGCCTCATGGGAACAGTCCAGCCCGAACTGCCAAGCCAGGTCCTCCCTGGACTGGAAACAAGCATCTTAGGACCGGTTTCGGGGTTTCACCCCTCTTCAGCCAGGATAGCTTGATTCCAGTGGCATGGAGAGCAAGGGACCCACGTCTGGGCATACCCTTCCCACTCGGGGTGACAAATGCAAAAACAACAATTGATGGACAGAATGCAGAACAATGTCATACATTCACCCCAGTACAGAGATCTGGGCCTAAATCCATCGTTTTTTTGCTCACCATGCCGTTCCAGTTTGAACCCAGCCATATGCAAATCAGTCTTGACCCTGTGCCTCATGGGAACAGTCCAGCCCGAACTGCCAAGCCAGGTCCTCCCTGGACTGGAAACAAGCATCCTAGGACCGGTTTCGGGGTTTCACCCCTCTTCAGCCAGGATAGCTTGATTCCAGTGGCATGGAGAGCAAGGGACCCACGTCTGGGCATACCCTTCCCACTCGGGGTGACAAATGCAAAAACAACAATTGATGGACAGAATGCAGAACAATGTCATACATTCACCCCAGTACAGAGATCTGGGCCTAAATCCATCGTTTTTTTGCTCACCATGCCGTTCCAGTTTGAACCCAGCCATATGCAAATCAGTCTTGACCCTGTGCCTCATGGGAACAGTCCAGCCCGAACTGCCAAGCCAGGTCCTCCCTGGACTGGAAACAAGCATCCTAGGACCGGTTTCGGGGTTTCACCCCTCTTCAGCCAGGATAGCTTGATTCCAGTGGCATGGAGAGCAAGGGACCCACGTCTGGGCATACCCTTCCCACTCGGGGTGACAAATGCAAAAACAACAATTGATGGACAGAATGCAGAACAATGTCATACATTCACCCCAGTACAGAGATCTGGGCCTAAATCCATTGTTTTTTTGCTCACCATGCAGTTCCAGTTTAAACCCAGCCATATGCAAATCAGTCTTGACCCTGTGCCTCATGGGAACAGTCCAGCCCGAACTGCCAAGCCAGGTCCTCCCTGGACTGGAAACAAGCATCCTAGGACCGGTTTCGGGGTTTCACCCCTCTTCAGCCAGGATAGCTTGATTCCAGTGGCATGGAGAGCAAGGGACCCACGTCTGGGCATACCCTTCCCACTCGGGGTGACAAATGCAAAAACAACAATTGATGGACAGAATGCAGAACAATGTCATACATTCACCCCAGTACAGAGATCTGGGCCTAAATCCATCGTTTTTTTGCTCACCATGCCGTTCCAGTTTGAACCCAGCCATATGCAAATCAGTCTTGACCCTGTGCCTCATGGGAACAGTCCAGCCCGAACTGCCAAGCCAGGTCCTCCCTGGACTGGAAACAAGCATCCTAGGACCGGTTTCGGGGTTTCACCCCTCTTCAGCCAGGATAGCTTGATTCCAGTGGCATGGAGAGCAAGGGACCCACGTCTGGGCATACCCTTCCCACTCGGGGGGGACAAATGCAAAAACAACAATTGATGGACAGAATGCAGAACAATGTCATACATTCACCCCAGTACAGAGATCTGGGCCTAAATCCATCGTTTTTTTGCTCACCATGCCGTTCCAGTTTGAACCCAGCCATATGCAAATCAGTCTTGACCCTGTGCCTCATGGGAACAGTCCAGCCCGAACTGCCAAGCCAGGTCCTCCCTGGACTGGAAACAAGCATCCTAGGACCGGTTTCGGGGTTTCACCCCTCTTCAGCCAGGATAGCTTGATTCCAGTGGCATGGAGAGCAAGGGACCCACGTCTGGGCATACCGTTCCCACTCAGGGTGACAAATGCAAAAACAACAATTGATGGACAGAATGCAGAACAATGTCATACATTCACCCCAGGACAGAGATCTGGGCCTAAATCCATCATTTTTTTGCTCACCATGCCGTTCCAGTTTGAACCCAGCCATATGCAAATCAGTCTTGACCCTGTGCCTCATGGGAACAGTCCAGCCCGAACTGCCAAGCCAGGTCCTCCCTGGACTGGAAACAAGCATCCTAGGACCGGTTTCGGGGTTTCACCCCTCTTCAGCCAGGATAGCTTGATTCCAGTGGCATGGAGAGCAAGGGACCCACGTCTGGGCATACCCTTCCCACTCGGGGTGACAAATGCAAAAACAACAATTGATGGACAGAATGCAGAACAATGTCATACATTCACCCCAGTACAGAGATCTGGGCCTAAATCCATCGTTTTTTTGCTCACCATGCCGTTCCAGTTTGAACCCAGCCATATGCAAATCAGTCTTGACCCTGTGCCTCATGGGAACAGTCCAGCCCGAACTGCCAAGCCAGGTCCTCCCTGGACTGGAAACAAGCATCCTAGGACCGGTTTCGGGGTTTCACCCCTCTTCAGCCAGGATAGCTTGATTCCAGTGGCATGGAGAGCAAGGGACCCACGTCTGGGCATACCCTTCCCACTCGGGGTGACAAATGCAAAAACAACAATTGATGGACAGAATGCAGAACAATGTCATACATTCACCCCAGTACAGAGATCTGGGCCTAAATCCATCGTTTTTTTGCTCACCATGCAGTTCCAGTTTGAACCCAGCCATATGCAAATCAGTCTTGACCCTGTGCCTCATGGGAACAGTCCAGCCCGAACTGCCAAGCCAGGTCCTCCCTGGACTGGAAACAAGCATCCTAGGACCGGTTTCGGGGTTTCACCCCTCTTCAGCCAGGATAGCTTGATTCCAGTGGCATGGAGAGCAAGGGACCCACGTCTGGGCATACCCTTCCCACTCGGGGGGGACAAATGCAAAAACAACAATTGATGGACAGAATGCAGAACAATGTCATACATTCACCCCAGTACAGAGATCTGGGCCTAAATCCATCGTTTTTTTGCTCACCATGCCGTTCCAGTTTGAACCCAGCCATATGCAAATCAGTCTTGACCCTGTGCCTCATGGGAACAGTCCAGCCCGAACTGCCAAGCCAGGTCCTCCCTGGACTGGAAACAAGCATCCTAGGACCGGTTTCGGGGTTTCACCCCTCTTCAGCCAGGATAGCTTGATTCCAGTGGCATGGAGAGCAAGGGACCCACGTCTGGGCATACCCTTCCCACTCGGGGTGACAAATGCAAAAACAACAATTGATGGACAGAATGCAGAACAATGTCATACATTCACCCCAGTACAGAGATCTGGGCCTAAATCCATCGTTTTTTTGCTCACCATGCCGTTCCAGCTTGAACCCAGCCATATGCAAATCAGTCTTGACCCTGTGCCTCATGGGAACAGTCCAGCCCGAACTGCCAAGCCAGGTCCTCCCTGGACTGGAAACAAGCATCCTAGGACCGGTTTTGGGGTTTCACCCCTCTTCAGCCAGGATAGCTTGATTCCAGTGGCATGGAGAGCAAGGGACCCACGTCTGGGCATACCCTTCCCACTCGGGGTGACAAATGCAAAAACAACAATTGATGGACAGAATGCAGAACAATGTCATACATTCACCCCAGTACAGAGATCTGGGCCTAAATCCATCGTTTTTTTGCTCACCATGCCGTTCCAGTTTGAACCCAGCCATATGCAAATCAGTCTTGACCCTGTGCCTCATGGGAACAGTCCAGCCCGAACTGCCAAGCCAGGTCCTCCCTGGACTGGAAACAAGCATCCTAGGACCGGTTTCGGGGTTTCACCCCTATTCAGCCAGGATAGCTTGATTCCAGTGGCATGGAGAGCAAGGGACCCACGTCTGGGCATACCCTTCCCACTCGGGGTGACAAATGCAAAAACAACAATTGATGGACAGAATGCAGAACAATGTCATACATTCACCCCAGTACAGAGATCTGGGCCTAAATCCATCGTTTTTTTGCTCACCATGCCGTTCCAGTTTGAACCCAGCCATATGCAAATCAGTCTTGACCCTGTGCCTCATGGGAACAGTCCAGCCCGAACTGCCAAGCCAGGTCCTCCCTGGACTGGAAACAAGCATCCTAGGACCGGTTTCGGGGTTTCACCCCTCTTCAGCCAGGATAGCTTGATTCCAGTGGCATGGAGAGCAAGGGACCCACGTCTGGGCATACCCTTCCCACTCGGGGTGACAAATGCAAAAACAACAATTGATGGACAGAATGCAGAACAATGTCATACATTCACCCCAGTACAGAGATCTGGGCCTAAATCCATCGGTTTTTTGCTCACCATGCCGTTCCAGTTTGAACCCAGCCATATGCAAATCAGTCTTGACCCTGTGCCTCATGGGAACAGTCCAGCCCGAACTGCCAAGCCAGGTCCTCCCTGGACTGGAAACAAGCATCCTAGGACCGGTTTCGGGGTTTCACCCCTCTTCAGCTAGGATAGCTTGATTCCAGTGGCATGGAGAGCAAGGGACCCACGTCTGGGCATACCCTTTCCACTCGGGGTGACAAATGCAAAAACAACAATTGATGGACAGAATGCAGAACAATGTCATACATTCACCCCAGTACAGAGATCTGGGCCTAAATCCATCGTTTTTTTGCTCACCATGCCGTTCCAGATTGAACCCAGCCATATGCAAATCAGTCTTGACCCTGTGCCTCATGGGAACAGTCCAGCCCGAACTGCCAAGCCAGGTTCTCCCTGGACTGGAAACAAGCATCCTAGGACCGGTTTCGGGGTTTCACCCCTCTTCAGCCAGGATAGCTTGATTCCAGTGGCATGGAGAGCAAGGGACCCACTTCTGGGCATACCCTTCCCACTCGGGGTGACAAATGCAAAAACAACAATTGATGGACAGAATGCAGAACAATGTCATACATTCACCCCAGTACAGAGATCTGGGCCTAAATCCATCGTTTTTTTGCTCACCATGCAGTTCCAGTTTGAACCCAGCCATATGCAAATCAGTCTTGACCCTGTGCCTCATGGGAACAGTCCAGCCCGAACTGCCAAGCCAGGTCCTCCCTGGACTGGAAACAAGCATCCTAGGACCGGTTTCGGGGTTTCACCCCTCTTCAGCCAGGATAGCTTGATTCCAGTGGCATGGAGAGCAAGGGACCCACGTCTGGGCATACCCTTCCCACTCGGGGTGACAAATGCAAAAACAACAATTGATGGACAGAATGCAGAACAATGTCATACATTCACCCCTGTACAGAGATCTGGGCCTAAATCCATCGTTTTTTTGCTCACCATGCCGTTCCAGTTTGAACCCAGCCATATGCAAATCAGTCTTGACCCTGTGTCTCATGGGAACAGTCCAGCCCGAACTGCCAAGCCAGGTCCTCCCTGGACTGGAAACAAGCATCCTAGGACCGGTTTCGGGGTTTCACCCCTCTTCAGCTAGGATAGCTTGATTCCAGTGGCATGGAGAGCAAGGGACCCACGTCTGGGCATACCCTTTCCACTCGGGGTGACAAATGCAAAAACAACAATTGATGGACAGAATGCAGAACAATGTCATACATTCACCCCAGTACAGAGATCTGGGCCTAAATCCATCGTTTTTTTGCTCACCATGCAGTTCCAGTTTGAACCCAGCCATATGCAAATCAGTCTTGACCCTGTGCCTCATGGGAACAGTCCAGCCCGAACTGCCAAGCCAGGTCCTCCCTGGACTGGAAACAAGCATCCTAGGACCGGTTTCGGGGTTTCACCCCTCTTCAGCCAGGATAGCTTGATTCCAGTGGCAGGGAGAGCAAGGGACCCCCGTCAGGGCATACCCTTCCCACTCGGGGTGACAAATGCAAAAACAACAATTGATGGACAG
This sequence comes from Triturus cristatus, assembly GCF_964204655.1. Classification (NCBI taxonomy): domain Eukaryota; kingdom Metazoa; phylum Chordata; class Amphibia; order Caudata; family Salamandridae; genus Triturus; species Triturus cristatus. The sequence continues at coordinate 941,622,126 of NC_140587.1, read as the reverse complement.
AATGCAGAACAATGTCATACATTCACCCCTGTACAGAGATCTGGGCCTAAATCCATCGTTTTTTTGCTCACCATGCCGTTCCAGTTTGAACCCAGCCATATGCAAATCAGTCTTGACCCTGTGCCTCATGGGAACAGTCCAGCCCGAACTGCCAAGCCAGGTCCTCCCTGGACTGGAAACAAGCATCCTAGGACCGGTTTCGGGGTTTCACCCCTCTTCAGCCAGGATAGCTTGATTCCAGTGGCATGGAGAGCAAGGGACCCACGTCTGGGCATACCCTTCCCACTCGGGGTGACAAATGCAAAAACAACAATTGATGGACAGAATGCAGAACAATGTCATACATTCACCCCAGTACAGAGATCTGGGCCTAAATCCATCGTTTTTTTGCTCACCATGCCGTTCCAGTTTGAACCCAGCCATATGCAAATCAGTCTTGACCCTGTGCCTCATGGGAACAGTCCAGCCCGAACTGCCAAGCCAGGTCCTCCCTGGACTGGAAACAAGCATCCTAGGACCGGTTTCGGGGTTTCACCCCTCTTCAGCCAGGATAGCTTGATTCCAGTGGCATGGAGAGCAAGGGACCCACGTCTGGGCATACCCTTCCCACTCGGGGTGACAAATGCAAAAACAACAATTGATGGACAGAATGCAGAACGATGGATTTAACCCAGATCTCTTGACTGGGGGAGAATGTCTGCATTGTCAGCATTCCGTCCATCATTTGTTTGTTGTAACGCTTTTCGCCCTAAGTGGGATGGGTATTCCCAGACGTGGGACCCGTGCTCACTACGCCACTGGAGTCAAGCTATCCTGGCTGATGACGGCTGATAGCCAGAAACCAGTCCTAGGATGCTTGATTCCGGTCCAGGGAAGACATGGCTTGGCAGTTCGGGCTGGACTGTTCCCATGAGGCACAGGGTCAAGACTGATTTGCATATGGCCATGTCTAAACTGGGGTGGCGTAGTGGGCAAAAGAACGATGGATTTAACCCAGATCTCTTGACTGGGGGAGAATGTCTGCATTGTCAGCATTCCGTCCATCATTTGTTTGTTGTAACGCTTTTCGCCCTAAGTGGGATGGGTATTCCCAGACGTGGGACCCGTGCTCACTACGCCACTGGAGTCAAGCTATCCTGGCTGATGACGGCTGATAGCCAGAAACCGGTCCTAGGATGCTTGATTCCGGTCCAGGGAAGACATGGCTTGGCAGTTCGGGCTGGACTGTTCCCATGAGGCACAGGGTCAAGACTGATTTGCATATGGCCATGTCTAAACTGGGGTGGCGTAGTGGGCAAAAGAACGATGGATTTAACCCAGATCTCTTGACTGGGGGAGAATGTCTGCATTGTCAGCATTCCGTCCATCATTTGTTTGTTGTAACGCTTTTCACCCTAAGTGGGATGGGTATTCCCAGACGTGGGACCCGTGCTCACTACGCCACTGGAGTCAAGCTATCCTGGCTGATGACGGCTGATAGCCAGAAACCGGTCCTAGGATGCTTGATTCCGGTCCAGGGAAGACATGGCTTGGCAGTTCGGGCTGGAGTGTTCCCATGAGGCACAGGGTCAAGACTGATTTGCATATGGCCATGTCTAAACTGGGGTGGCGTAGTGGGCAAAAGAACGATGGATTTAACCCAGATCTCTTGACTGGGGGAGAATGTCTGCATTGTCAGCATTCCGTCCATCATTTGTTTGTTGTAACGCTTTTCGCCCTAAGTGGGATGGGTATTCCCAGACGTGGGACCCGTGCTCACTACGCCACTGGAGTCAAGCTATCCTGGCTGATGACGGCTGATAGCCAGAAACCGGTCCTAGGATGCCGATTCCGGTCCAGGGAAGACATGGCTTGGCAGTTCGGGCTGGACTGTTCCCATGAGGCACAGGGTCAAGACTGATTTGCATATGGCCATGTCTAAACTGGGGTGGCGTAGTGGGCAAAAGAACAATGGATTTAACCAAGATCTCTTGACTGGGGGAGAATGTCTGCATTGTCAGCATTCCGTCCATCATTTGTTTGTTGTAACGCTTTTCGCCCTAAGTGGGATGGGTATTCCCAGACGTGGGACCCGTGCTCACTACGCCACTGGAGTCAAGCTATCCTGGCTGATGACGGCTGATAGCCAGAAACCGGTCCTAGGATGCTTGATTCCGGTCCAGGGAAGACATGGCTTGGCAGTTCGGGCTGGACTGTTCCCATGAGGCACAGGGTCAAGACTGATTTGCATATGGGCATGTCTAAACTGGGGTGGCGTAGTGGGCAAAAGAACGATGGATTTAACCCAGATCTCTTGACTGGGGGAGAATGTCTGCATTGTCAGCATTCCGTCCATCATTTGTTTGTTGTAACGCTTTTCGCCCTAAGTGGGATGGGTATTCCCAGACGTGGGACCCGTGCTCACTACGCCACTGGAGTCAAGCTATCCTGGCTGATGACGGCTGATAGCCAGAAACCAGTCCTAGGATGCTTGATTCCGGTCCAGGGAAGACATGGCTTGGCAGTTCGGGCTGGACTGTTCCCATGAGGCACAGGGTCAAGACTGATTTGCATATGGCCATGTCTAAACTGGGGTGGCGTAGTGGGCAAAAGAACGATGGATTTAACCCAGATCTCTTGACTGGGGGAGAATGTCTGCATTGTCAGCATTCCGTCCATCATTTGTTTGTTGTAACGCTTTTCGCCCTAAGTGGGATGGGTATTCCCAGACGTGGGACCCGTGCTCACTACGCCACTGGAGTCAAGCTATCCTGGCTGATGACGGCTGATAGCCAGAAACCGGTCCTAGGATGCTTGATTCCGGTCCAGGGAAGACATGGCTTGGCAGTTCGTGCTGGACTGTTCCCATGAGGCACAGGGTCAAGACTGATTTGCATATGGCCATGTCTAAACTGGGGTGGCGTAGTGGGCAAAAGAACAATGGATTTAACCCAGATCTCTTGACTGGGGGAGAATGTCTGCATTGTCAGCATTCCGTCCATCATTTGTTTGTTGTAACGCTTTTCGCCCTAAGTGGGATGGGTATTCCCAGACGTGGGACCCGTGCTCACTACGCCACTGGAGTCAAGCTATCCTGGCTGATGACGGCTGATAGCCAGAAACCGGTCCTAGGATGCTTGATTCCGGTCCAGGGAAGACATGGCTTGGCAGTTCGGGCTGGACTGTTCCCATGAGGCACAGGGTCAAGACTGATTTGCATATGGCCATGTCTAAACTGGGGTGGCGTAGTGGGCAAAAGAACGATGGATTTAACCCAGATCTCTTGACTGGGGGAGAATGTCTGCATTGTCAGCATTCCGTCCATCATTTGTTTGTTGTAACGCTTTTCGCCCTAAGTGGGATGGGTATTCCCAGACGTGGGACCCGTGCTCACTACGCCACTGGAGTCAAGCTATCCTGGCTGATGACGGCTGATAGCCAGAAACCGGTCCTAGGATGCTTGATTCCGGTCCAGGGAAGACATGGCTTGGCAGTTCGGGCTGGACTGTTCCCATGACGCACAGGGTCAAGACTGATTTGCATATGGCCATGTCTAAACTGGGGTGGCGTAGTGGGCAAAAGAACGATGGATTTAACCCAGATCTCTTGACTGGGGGAGAATGTCTGCATTGTCAGCATTCCGTCCATCATTTGTTTGTTGTAACGCTTTTCGCCCTAAGTGGGATGGGTATTCCCAGACGTGGGACCCGTGCTCCCTACGCCACTGGAGTCAAGCTATCCTGGCTGATGACGGCTGATAGCCAGAAACCGGTCCTAGGATGCTTGATTCCGGTCCAGGGAAGACATGGCTTGGCAGTTCGGGCTGGACTGTTCCCATGAGGCACAGGGTCAAGACTGATTTGCATATGGCCATGTCTAAACTGGGGTGGCGTAGTGGGCAAAAGAACGATGGATTTAACCCAGATCTCTTGACTGGGGGAGAATGTCTGCATTGTCAGCATTCCGTCCATCATTTGTTTGTTGTAACGCTTTTCGCCCTAAGTGGGATGGGTATTCCCAGACGTGGGACCCGTGCTCACTACGCCACTGGAGTCAAGCTATCCTGGCTGATGACGGCTGATAGCCAGAAACCGGTCCTAGGATGCTTGATTCCGGTCCAGGGAAGACATGGCTTGGCAGTTCGGGCTGGACTGTTCCCATGAGGCACAGGGTCAAGACTGATTTGCATATGGCCATGTCTAAACTGGGGTGGCGTAGTGGGCAAAAGAACGATGGATTTAACCCAGATCTCTTGACTGGGGGAGAATGTCTGCATTGTCAGCATTCCGTCCATCATTTGTTTGTTGTAACGCTTTTCGCCCTAAGTGGGATGGGTATTCCCAGACGTGGGACCCGTGCTCACTACGCCACTGGAGTCAAGCTATCCTGGCTGATGACGGCTGATAGCCAGAAACCGGTCCTAGGATGCTTGATTCCGGTCCAGGGAAGACATGGCTTGGCAGTTCGGGCTGGACTGTTCCCATGAGGCACAGGGTCAAGACTGATTTGCATATGGCCATGTCTAAACTGGGGTGGCGTAGTGGGCAAAAGAACGATGGATTTAACCCAGATCTCTTGACTGGGGGAGAATGTCTGCATTGTCAGCATTCCGTCCATCATTTGTTTGTTGTAACGCTTTTCGCCCTAAGTGGGATGGGTATTCCCAGACGTGGGACCCGTGCTCACTACGCCACTGAAGTCAAGCTATCCTGGCTGATGACGGCTGATAGCCAGAAACCGGTCCTAGGATGCTTGATTCCGGTCCAGGGAAGACATGGCTTGGCAGTTCGGGCTGGACTGTTCCCATGAGGCACAGGGTCAAGACTGATTTGCATATGGCCATGTCTAAACTGGGGTGGCGTAGTGGGCAAAAGAACGATGGATTTAACCCAGATCTCTTGACTGGGGGAGAATGTCTGCATTGTCAGCATTCCGTCCATCATTTGTTTGTTGTAACGCTTTTCGCCCTAAGTGGGATGGGTATTCCCAGACGTGGGACCCGTGCTCACTACGCCACTGGAGTCAAGCTATTCTGGCTGATGACGGCTGATAGCCAGAAACCGGTCCTAGGATGCTTGATTCCGGTCCAGGGAAGACATGGCTTGGCAGTTCGGGCTGGACTGTTCCCATGAGGCACAGGGTCAAGACTGATTTGCATATGGCCATGTCTAAACTGGGGTGGCGTAGTGGGCAAAAGAACGATGGATTTAACCCAGATCTCTTTACTGGGGGAGAATGTCTGCATTGTCAGCATTCCGTCCATCATTTGTTTGTTGTAACGCTTTTCGCCCTAAGTGGGATGGGTATTCCCAGACGTGGGACCCGTGCTCACTACGCCACTGGAGTCAAGCTATCCTGGCTGATGACGGCTGATAGCCAGAAACCGGTCCTAGGATGCTTGATTCCGGTCCAGGGAAGACATGGCTTGGCAGTTCGGGCTGGACTGTTCCCATGAGGCACAGGGTCAAGACTGATTTGCATATGGCCATGTCTAAACTGGGGTGGCGTAGTGGGCAAAAGAACGATGGATTTAACCCAGATCTCTTGACTGGGGGAGAATGTCTGCATTGTCAGCATTCCGTCCATCATTTGTTTGTTGTAACGCTTTTCGCCCTAAGTGGGATGGGTATTCCCAGACGTGGGACCCGTGCTCACTACGCCACTGGAGTCAAGCTATCCTGGCTGATGACGGCTGATAGCCAGAAACCGGTCCTAGGATGCTTGATTCCGGTCCAGGGAAGACATGGCTTGGCAGTTCGGGCTGGACTGTTCCCATGAGGCACAGGGTCAAGACTGATTTGCATATGGCCATGTCTAAACTGGGGTGGCGTAGTGGGCAAAAGAACGATGGATTTAACCCAGATCTCTTGACTGGGGGAGAATGTCTGCATTGTCAGCATTCCGTCCATCATTTGTTTGTTGTAACGTCAATCTCTTTTAGGCAGCCCTTCAGCTCCCGAAACATACTCTTGATATTGTCGTCCTGCGTCGGCGCCAGCTGCGTTTCAGGGACCACCGTCTGGGACGCTGGGACAGTTTCAGTGTCCTGGGCCATTTGCTTCCCAAACTGGAGCTTCCTCTGCTTTGCATCTGTCTTTCCCATGGCGCAGCGAAGGGGCCACCACGTCAGAGTCTCAGCGGGGGGGGAGAGGGCCCAACGGAGTCGTCACAGGCCTCCGAGCTCGGACAAATTCACGGGTCTACCAAGCCAAACCCACTCCCTCCCACGGCCGCCTTGCCGCCTCCGCCGCCAGCGGGAACCTCCACGCACAGCCAGGCCCAGCAGGCCTTCAGTTCTCACCAAGCGCGGGTCCGTAGCCGGGACAGGCCCTCCAGATGGGCACACAGCAAGCGACCAGCAGTTGGGGCGACCGTCCAGCAGGCACACACTCCGCAGCTCTTGGAGCCCCGCAGTCCAATATTTATGCACTTGGCGCAGGCAGGAGGTAGGCGCGCTTCACCATCCGGGGCACCAGCGAGGGCAGCAAGGCCGGCGCCGCACCCGCAGCCCTCAGGGCAGCCCAGTCCGCGCTCACTTAGATTTCAGGAGGCAGGGAGATCGCCGCCGACTAGGGCCCCCCCGGGGCCGCCCAGGGCACCAGCGGCAGCAGGATTCGCTCCCCGCCGGCGGCCACGGCAGTTCCACTTCGTGTTCCGGCCTTCAGGCCCTCGATCCGGGACTTGCGTAGCTGGGATCCCCGGCCGGGAGTCAGGAGATCAGCCACCAGGGCAGAAAGGGAACACCGTTCTGGATCACCGCCACCGATCTCGGTCCGGAATGCAGGAATCGATGCCTCTACGTCTGGGCATCCTCCGCCTCAGCTTTTTACGTACAGGATGTCGGCATAATACGGATGAGCTGACGGATTCGGCGTTCGGCCGGCAGAGCCCCGTTACACGGTGGCCATCTTGCAGCTCGGCTCGGCCACGCCCCCCAAGTAACCCATTCTTTAAACTTGGGGGCCCGACCTCTGCCCCATCTGCTTGCCACCTGTCTCCTAGCTAGTAATAGCCCCGTGGCTAAGAATTTCTTATATTTAGTATTAACAGTTTGAATCAGTCCTAAAAGAGCAAGCATGGGGCATGGCTGCATCTGAGCCCCTATCACACTTGAAAGACCTGCGAACGTCAATGCCCAAAACTCTGCCACCACAGGGCAGCTCCAAGCCAAATGTTCAAAGCCTGCCTCTGCCCTCCCACAGCGTACACACTTATCATTATCTCGGAGCCCGAATCTATGGAATTTAGCTGGGGTGTAATATAACCTGTGCAAAAACTTGAAGTGTATAAGGCGCAACCTGCTGTTTCCAGTAATAGCCATTGTCTGCCTGCAGCTAAATTCCCACTGTTCATCCGTCAATGGAGTAGCCAAGTCTGCATCCCACTCTCCTCGAGCACGACTGGGAGCGGTCGGTACCGCATCTTGCGTGTGTTTATATAATAGCGGTATTGCATGGCGGGGGGTGACGTCTGCAGAAAAGCATGCAGAGGAGCAAATATGGCCGGCTCCGCGGGGAAGTCAGGGGGTCACCGCTTTAACGTTTTGCCGGAGTCTGACATAAAGAAACGTTTCCATTACGGTCGGTACATGTTCACCAAAAAACTGTTCCCTTGTGCGAAACTGCCCCGCCAGATACAAGTCTCCCCAAGTGAAATACCGCAGGCCGTCAAGCATCTTTCGACAAATACCTTCCTCCATCGCTCGAAGCACGGGGTTCTGTGCCAACACCAATTTGGGCGAATACATCACAGGGGACCCCAATTTGCGGGTTATCCGCTGCCAGGCCCGTATAGTACAATCCACTGTGGATGGATCCCGCGCCTGCTCCCTCACTGCAGTGAAAAGGTAGCCGGACGGGGGTGTCGGGGCCATATAACCATCTTAGACCGCCATATGAGGCATAAAAGGCGACGGGTGGAACCAATAATTGGCAAAGTGTGCTTGAGCACAATAGTAATACAATTCAAAATCAGGAACCTCAAATCCCCCCTGGTGATATGGTAACATAAGCGTGGCCAGGTTAAGACGCGCCTGATTCCCGCCCCATATGAGCCGCGTGAGCTGTGATTTTAGTGTACCAAAGAAGAATCTCCCTGGGTGGTATGGGATATTAACAAACAAATATAGTAGTTTCGGTAGCAATACCATCTTAATCAACGATATCCGTCCTGCCATAGACAGGGGGAGTCTCAGCCATTTGGTAACGTCGTCAGTGATCTTATCTATGGCTGTCCCATAATTTAGTCTCATTAATGCCTCCTTATCTCTGGAAATATGGATACCCAAATATTTCAGGTCATCCGATTCCCACATTAGGGGATAATCCATTGGATATGGGATAGTGGTATCAGAAGACTGCCGATTTTGACCAATTTATTTGCACACCCAATATGACGCCAAATTTGGTTATCTCACGCAGTATAGGATTTAGATCGACCTGGGGTTGGTTTACATACAGCGTCATGTCATCCGCATATAATGAAATAAGCAGTTGTCTAGAAGGATATTAATGCTTTATCATTATGGCGTTGTCGGAGCGTCGCCGCCAAGGGTTCAATGGCAAGGGCAAACAAAATAGGAGATAATGGGCACCCCTGGTGCGTGCCCCTAGAGATACCAAAGGGCGTGGACTTAGCCCCATTTAAAAGGAATGACGCCACTGGCCGGCCATAGAGCAACTTAATCCAGTTTAAGAAGGTGTACGGCATTCCCATACGCTCCAATACGCCTAGCAAGTAGTCCCACTCCAGGGAGTCGAACGCCTTAGTGGCGTCTAGGAAAACAGCCACCGCCGAACTATTAGGATCAATATCCTGCAGCACTGCAGCTAGCGTCCGCAGGTTGTGCGATGTTGCTCGGCTTGGGACAAATCCCGCCTGATCGGGGAGGACCAGCCGCTGCATCAGCAGGCCCAGCCTAGTCGCCAACACTTTAGCAAGTATTTTAGTATCACAATTTAGTAGCTATAAGGGGCGGTAGGAATCACAAGAGAGAGGGGATTTCCCCGGTTTCAATAACGAGGTTATTAAAGCCTCGCACATAGTCCCAGGCAAACTACCCTCCTCCAGTGCCGTGTAGAATACGTCCTTCAGAATGGGAGCAAGTATGTGAGCATAGGTTTTGTAAAATTCTATAGGCAGCCCATCTGACCCAGGTGCCCTGCCAGATTTCATCTGCATAATAGCCTCTGTGATTTCATCTAGTTCCAACTCCAGGTTCAAGAATTTTTGCTGATTTTCCCCCAGCCAGGCCAGAGCAGTGTCCTCCAGATACTCATGCAGTTGAAGTGGAGCGCCTCACTGAGAAGTGTACAGCGCCCTATAAAACTCACGGAAGGTGGCCTATTGGTCCGGAAGATTTCGATGTATCTGACCCTGCCCATCCTGTATCTCTGTAATGTAGTTTGAGAACCGGGGGGGGGTGTACCGCTGCTGCCAGAGCCTTCCCTGGCCTGTCCCCCTCCCCGTAACGCCTGGCCACGTGCGGTTTTCCCCTACATTTAAGCTCCCTGTCCACCAACACACCAAATTCCGTCAATTTGTTACGAATGGTAGCCCTGATCTCACACCCCTCCGCATCCCCACTAGCTTCCTGCTCCTGCGCTTTCAACTCAGCCTCCAATCTGGAGAGGTCTCTGCGCAACTCCTTAAGAATGCCCCCACCTTTGGACAAGCACCATCCCCTAACCGTCACTTTGAATGCCTCCCATACAACGGTCACACTGGAGACCGGTTTGATATTGTGCTCAAAAAAATCCCAAATATCTTGTTCTAGCTCTGTTTTAAACATAGTGTCCTGAAAATGTGAAGGGTTGAGGTGCCAGCTATTATATGGGGAGTGTTGCAAAGGAACCTGTAGCGTCACCGTCACTGGGGAATGATCGGAATACGTCCGAGCCAAGTGGGTCGCATCCCGCAGCCAATGCGCCATCCCAACCGACAGGAACAGATAATCCAATCTAGCCCAAGAGGAGTGGACCGCCGAGAAGTGTGTACCCTCCCGCTGTCCAGGGTGCATGTGCCGCCAGGAGTCCAGTAACCGACTATCCCCTGCTATATCATTCAATATCTTCTGCGTAAGCGTGAAATGTGTTGGATTGACTCGGGACCTATCCAGCCATGGCTGCAGCGTCGTGTTAAAGTCCCCGCCCCAGATGACATATGTGGTTCCTATCTCCTGAATTCTATTCCATAACCTAATAAGAGTCTGGGGATCATCAGTATTGGGGCCATAGTAGTTAGCAAACGCCACCCCGTGAGAGTAGAGCGTCCCCCAAATTAGGCAAAATCTGCCGCCGCTATCCATCTCTATTCCACTAGGTACAAAGGGCAGCCCCCGTTTGAAAAGGATAGCCACTCCACGGGAATAGCTGGAGTAGCACGCAAAGCAGCGGTGTGCTGCCCAACGCGAGGCAAATAAAGGTGTGCCACCGGGGCCTAGATGGGTCTCCTGCAACATAGCTATATCGATATGATGTCGATCTAAGTACCCAAGCACCTGCATTTTCTTTCTGGGGTTATTCAAGCCTCGCACATTCCATGTTGCAATCTTCAATCTATTAAAATCTCGTGCGGTGTCGTCCAAGGTGTACTATATAATAACCTGTATCTATCGCTGCATCCAGAAGGACCTTACTGAAGGTAAACAAGCAACTGGCAACCAAATACCCCCCCACCAACTCCCACACCGGCAACCCCAACATGCCGGGTACAGAATCCCTCCCCACCCAAACACGTGTCAATTTCCCACATTGACTGTCCCACAACTTCAAATATTCGGGGGATGCCCGTATAGGGAACACGTGTGGCCCACGACCTCCCCCCTCCCTCCTTACTTTCACCCACACACCGCTCCACTGTTAAGTGGGCAGCTGTCGTGGGATGGCAGGGAGGTGCCGAGCAGGACTTCATGCTGGAGACCAAAAAAAACGAGGAGAAGTTAATACATCACCAACTACAGGCCCATCAGTCACAGCTTAGTGTCCAGGAGAGCCCGAACGGCTGAACAGAATTACTTGAAATTTGGCAAAGAGGTAGTCCTCAGGTCAGGCATGTGCCTTTTGCTTAAATGGTGTAAATCCGTTCAGTAGTTCCTGAGAAAATCAGAAGTAAAATCACATATATATCTGGGCGGAGCCTAACCACACATCTCATCGTGAGATCTGATTGGCTGTCAGCACTTCATCCAAGAAGTGTTGGCAGCCATCTTGGGACCAATATACATGATAGCACCTCATTAAAAAGCATTGCAGTTAATAGAAGGTTTTAAGACTTTAGTTACAATATAAATCATTTGTTGATGGTACCATACTCATTTTAGGAATTGTGGTGTGTTCTAAGGTGATTTTACCATGTGAAAAAGCCTTCTGCTGTGATATCATGAATCACGTTTGAGAGAAAACTATTTTCTCATGCTTTTCCAACAGAGGTTTGAGAGGTGATCTATAAGCTAAACTGAGAGCATATTTTCTGTAAATTCACATTATCTTTCTCAGTCATGTGAGAATGAAGTCTGACATTCTCAGTAAAACATGTACATCCAACAAGGGCAGAGACTGTCAGTTGATTCCTTTGTGTTCTACTGCAGCTTCCCAGAGTGTTCCTAAGAACAACTAGAGCGCTAACAGTCTTATTTATGACAAAGGTATGGCACACCTGAAGCCATCTTGATTGGAATAAAGTGGTAACACTTAAAACATTTAATTTAAAAAGGAACAAAATGAGAGGGTTCATTTTGCCATAGAATGTATGATTAGTGATGCAGAAAGAAAAATTAGGGCTCATTTTGAGTGACTTCTCAAATCCTCTTCTATTTCATTAAAGAATTCTGACATGCAGACTGAAACATGCACTTTGAATACCAGCAGCAGACTTCTCTGGTAAGCAGTAGCTTTACTACAGTGATCTAATGAGCAACTAGAGTGCTAACATTCTGAATTTATGGCAAATGTGTGACACATCTGAATTCCTTCTTGATGGAATCAAAGTAAAAAACTGAAAGTATTCCTACTGAGGAGACTGTAGTAAATGAGGAAATTAGGAAACTTCATAACAAATAAATCTCCCAAGATGGCCACCAGAGACAAAAGAGCCCAAATGTAGCCCAAATATCACCCAGATGTAGCCCAAGTATAGCCCAATGACAGAATGTCCCAGAGTGTTCTAAAGAACAACTAGAGCGCTAACAGTCCTACTTATGACAAACGTATAGCACACCTGAAGCCATCTTGGTTGGCATAAAGTGGTAAGTCTTAAAACATTTAATTTAAAAAGGAACACAATGAGGGGGTCATTTTGCCATAGAAATTATGATTAGTTCTGAAGAAAGAAAAATTAGGGCACATTTTGAGTGACTTCTCAAATCCTCTTCTATTTCATTAAAAAATTCTGACATGCAGACTGAAACATGCACGTTCAATGCCAGCAGCAGACTTCCCTGGTGAGCAGTAGCTTTACTACAGAGATCTAATAGGCAACTAGAGTGCTAACATTCCGAATTTATGGCAAATGTGTGACACATCTGAATGCCTTCTTGATGGAATCAAAGTAAAACACTGAAAGTATTTCCTACTGAGGAGACTGTAGTAAATGAGGAAATTAGGAAACTTCAAAACAAATAAGTCTCCCAAGATGGCCACCAGAGACAAAAGAGCCCAAATGTAGCACAAATATCACCGAGATGTAGCCCAAGTATAACCCAATGACAGAATGTCCCAGAGTGTTTTAAAGAACAACTAGAGCGCTAACAGTCTTACTTATGACAAAAGTATGGCACACCTGATGCCATCTTGATTGGAATAAAGTGGTAACACTTAAAACATTTAATTTGCAAAGGAACAAAATGAGGGGGTTCATTTTGCCAAAGAAATTATGATTAGTGCTGCAGAAAAAAAGATTAGGGCACATTTTGACTTCTCAAATCCTCTTCCATTTAATAAAAAAATTCTGACATGCAGACTGAAACATGCCCTTTGAATACCAGCAGCAGACTTCCCTGGTGAGCAGTAGCTTTACTACATTGATCTAATAAGCAACTAGAGTGCTACCATTCAGAATTTATGGAAAATGTGTGACACATCTGAATGCCTTCTTGATGGAATCAAAGTAAACAAGCATTGAAAATGCAATAGGTCTCGCCCTCGTTTAAGTTAAAGCAATTCTGTTTGTAATTAGGTGGCTTTTTAGCTTTGCTTGTATTAGAGTTTTTCAAACTTTCCTATACATACCATGTATATGTATGCATATATGTATATGTATATGTTTGCATGCATTTATATTTATATAGATATGCAGATTATATTTATATGTTTATATATGTATATCTATATACACACATACATATATATAAATGCATATGCATATATATGCATATATATGTGCATATGTGTGCATGTACAGAGAGGTAGAGAGGTAGAGGTGCATAGGTAGAGGTGTAGAGGTAGAGAGGTAGAGAGGTAGAGGTAGAGAGGTAGAGAGTAGTAGAGAGAGAGGTAGAGAGAGGTAGAGAGCGAGTAATAGAGAGTAGAGAGTGAGTAGTAGAGAGTAGTAGAGAAAGTATCAGAGAGTGAGTAGTAGAGAGTAGTAGAGTGAGTAGTAGAGAGTGAGTAGTAGAAAGTGAGTATTAGAGAGTGAGTAGTAGAGAGTAGAAGAGAGTGAGTAGTAGAGTGAGTAGTAGAGAGTAGTAGAGAGTAGTAGAGAGTGAGTAGTAGTGAGTAGTAGAGAGTAGTAGAGAGTGAGTAGCAGAGAGAGAGTATTAGAGAGTAGTAGAGAGTGAGTAGCAGAGTGAGTAGTAGAGAGAGAGTAGTAGAGAGTGAGTAGTAGAGAGTAGTAGAGATTGAGTAGTAGAGAGTAGTAGAGAGAGAGAGATAAAGAGTGAGTAGTATAGAGTGAGTAGTAGAGAGTGAGTAGTAGAGAAAGAGTAGTAGAGAGTAGTAGAGTAGTAGAGAGTGAGTAGTAGAGAGTGAGTAGTAGAGAGTAGTAGAGTAGTAGAGAGTGAGTAGAAGAGAGTGAGTAGTAGAGTGAGTACTAGAGGGTAGTAGAGAGCGAGTAGCAGAGAGCAAGTAGTAGAGAGTGTGTAGTAGAGAGTGAGTAGAAGAGAGTAGTAGAGAGTGAGTAGTAGAGAGCGAGTCATAGAGAGTGAGGAGTAGAGAGAGTAGTAGAGAGTGAGTAGTAGAGTGAGTAGTAGAAAGTAGTTGAGAGCGAGTAGTAGAGAATAAGTAGTGGAGAGTGAGCAGTAGAGAGTAGTAGAGAGTGAGTAGTAGAGAGTGAGTAGTAGAGAGTGAGTAGTAGAGAGTAGTAGAGAGTGAGTAGTAGAGAGTAGTAGAGTGAGTAGTAGAGAGTGAGTAGTAGAGAGAGAGTAGTAGAGAGTAGAAGAGAGTAGTAGAGTGAGTAGTAGAGAATAGTAGAGAGTGAGTAGTAGAGCGAGTAGTAGAGAGTAGTAGAGTAGTAGAGAGTGAGTAGTAGAGAGTGAGTAGCAGAGAGAGTAGTAGAGAGTAGTAGAGAGTGAGTAGTAGAGAGTGAGTAGTAGAGAGAATTAGAGAGCGAGTAGTAGAGAGTGAGTAGTGGAGAGTGAGTAGTAGAGAGCGAGTAGTAGAGCGTGAGTAGTAGAGAGTGAGTAGTTGAGAGTGAGTAGTAGAGAGTGAGTATTAGAGAGTAGTAGAGTAGTAGAGATTGAGTAGTAGAGAGTAGTAGAGAGAGAGTAGTAGAGAGTGAGTAGTAGAGAGTGAGTAGTAGAGAGTGAGTAGTAGAGAAAGAGTAGTAGAGAGTAGTAGAGTAGTAGAGAGTGAGTAGTAGAGAGTGAGTAGCAGAGAGTAGTAGAGTAGTAGAGAGTGAGTAGAAGAGAGTGAGTAGTAGAGTGAGTACTAGAGGGTAGTAGAGAGCGAGTAGCAGAGAGCAAGTAGTAGAGAGTGTGTAGTAGAGAGTGAGTAGAAGAGAGTAGTAGAGAGTGAGTAGTAGAGAGCGAGTAGTAGAGAGTGAGGAGTAGAGAGAGTAGTAGAGAGTGAGTAGTAGAGTGAGTAGTAGAAAGTAGTTGAGAGCGAGTAGTAGAGAATAAGTAGTGGAGAGTGAGTAGTAGAGAGTGAGTAGTAGAGAGTGAGTAGTAGAGAGTGAGTAGTAGAGAGTAGTAGAGAGTGAGTAGTAGAGAGTAGTAGAGTAAGTAGTAGAGAGTGAGTAGTAGAGAGAGAGTAGTAGAGAGTAGAAGAGAGTAGTAGAGTGAGTAGTAGAGAATAGTAGAGAGTGAGTAGTAGAGCGAGTAGTAGAGAGTAGTAGAGTAGTAGAGAGTGAGTAGTAGAGAGTGATTAGAAGAGTAGTAGAGAGTGAGTGGTAGAGAGCAGCAGAGAGTAGTAGAGAGTGAGTAGTAGAGAGTGAGTAGCAGAGAGAGTAGTAGAGAGTAGTAGAAAGTGAGTAGTAGAGAGTGAGTAGTAGAGAGAATTATAGAGCGAGTAGTAGAGAGTGAGTAGTGGAGAGTGAGTAGTAGAGAGCGAGTAGTAGAGAGTGAGTAGAAGAGAGTGAGTAGTTGAGAGTGAGTATTAGAGAGTGAGTAGTAGAGAGTAGTAGAGTAGTAGAGATTGAGTAGTAGAGAGTAGTAGAGAGAGAGTAGTAGAGAGTGAGTAGTAGAGAGTGAGTAGTAGAGAGTGAGTAGTAGAGAAAGAGTAGTAGAGAGTAGTAGAGTAGTAGAGAGTGAGTAGTAGAGAGTGAGTAGTAGAGAGTAGTAGAGTAGTAGAGAGTGAGTAGAAGAGAGTGAGTAGTAGAGTGAGTACTAGAGGGTAGTAGAGAGCGAGTAGCAGAGAGCAAGTAGTAGAGAGTGTGTAGTAGAGAGTGAGTAGAAGAGAGTAGTAGAGAGTGAGTAGTAGAGAGCAAGTAGTAGAGAGTGAGGAGTAGAGAGAGTAGTAGAGAGTGAGTAGTAGAGTGAGTAGTAGAAAGTAGTTGAGAGCGAGTAGTAGAGAATAAGTAGTGGAGAGTGAGCAGTAGAGAGTGAGTAGTAGAGAGTAGTAGAGAGTGAGTAGTAGAGAGTAGTAGAGTGAGTAGTAGAGAGTGAGTAGTAGAGAGAGAGTAGTAGAGAGTAGAAGAGAGTAGTAGAGTGAGTAGTAGAGAATAGTAGAGAGTGAGTAGTAGAGCGAGTAGTAGAGAGTAGTAGAGTAGTAGAGAGTGAGTAGTAGAGAGTGAGTAGTAGAGTAGTAGAGAGTGAGTGGTAGAGAGGAGCAGAGAGTAGTAGAGAGTAGTAGAGAGTGAGTAGTAGAGAGTGAATAGTAGAGAGTAGTAGTAGAGTTGTAGAGAGTGAGTAGTAGAGAGTGAGTAGTAGAGAGAATTAGAGAGCGAGTAGTAGAGAGTGAGTAGTGGAGAGTGAGTAGTAGAGAGCGAGTAGTAGAGCGTGAGTAGTAGAGAGTGAGTAGTTGAGAGTGAGTAGTAGAGAGTGAGTATTAGAGAGTAGTAGAGTAGTAGAGATTGAGTAGTAGAGAGTAGTAGAGAGAGAGTAGTAGAGAGTGAGTAGTAGAGAGTGAGTAGTAGAGAGTGAGTAGTAGAGAAAGAGTAGTAGAGAGTAGTAGAGTAGTAGAGAGTGAGTAGTAGAGAGTGAGTAGCAGAGAGTAGTAGAGTAGTAGAGAGTGAGTAGAAGAGAGTGAGTAGTAGAGTGAGTACTAGAGGGTAGTAGAGAGCGAGTAGCAGAGAGCAAGTAGTAGAGAGTGTGTAGTAGAGAGTGAGTAGAAGAGAGTAGTAGAGAGTGAGTAGTAGAGAGCGAGTAGTAGAGAGTGAGGAGTAGAGAGAGTAGTAGAGAGTGAGTAGTAGAGTGAGTAGTAGAAAGTAGTTGAGAGCGAGTAGTAGAGAATAAGTAGTGGAGAGTGAGTAGTAGAGAGTGAGTAGTAGAGAGTGAGTAGTAGAGAGTGAGTAGTAGAGAGTAGTAGAGAGTGAGTAGTAGAGAGTAGTAGAGTAAGTAGTAGAGAGTGAGTAGTAGAGAGAGAGTAGTAGAGAGTAGAAGAGAGTAGTAGAGTGAGTAGTAGAGAATAGTAGAGAGTGAGTAGTAGAGCGAGTAGTAGAGAGTAGTAGAGTAGTAGAGAGTGAGTAGTAGAGAGTGATTAGAAGAGTAGTAGAGAGTGAGTGGTAGAGAGCAGCAGAGAGTAGTAGAGAGTGAGTAGTAGAGAGTGAGTAGCAGAGAGAGTAGTAGAGAGTAGTAGAAAGTGAGTAGTAGAGAGTGAGTAGTAGAGAGAATTATAGAGCGAGTAGTAGAGAGTGAGTAGTGGAGAGTGAGTAGTAGAGAGCGAGTAGTAGAGAGTGAGTAGAAGAGAGTGAGTAGTTGAGAGTGAGTATTAGAGAGTGAGTAGTAGAGAGTAGTAGAGTAGTAGAGATTGAGTAGTAGAGAGTAGTAGAGAGAGAGTAGTAGAGAGTGAGTAGTAGAGAGTGAGTAGTAGAGAGTGAGTAGTAGAGAAAGAGTAGTAGAGAGTAGTAGAGTAGTAGAGAGTGAGTAGTAGAGAGTGAGTAGTAGAGAGTAGTAGAGTAGTAGAGAGTGAGTAGAAGAGAGTGAGTAGTAGAGTGAGTACTAGAGGGTAGTAGAGAGCGAGTAGCAGAGAGCAAGTAGTAGAGAGTGTGTAGTAGAGAGTGAGTAGAAGAGAGTAGTAGAGAGTGAGTAGTAGAGAGCAAGTAGTAGAGAGTGAGGAGTAGAGAGAGTAGTAGAGAGTGAGTAGTAGAGTGAGTAGTAGAAAGTAGTTGAGAGCGAGTAGTAGAGAATAAGTAGTGGAGAGTGAGCAGTAGAGAGTGAGTAGTAGAGAGTAGTAGAGAGTGAGTAGTAGAGAGTAGTAGAGTGAGTAGTAGAGAGTGAGTAGTAGAGAGAGAGTAGTAGAGAGTAGAAGAGAGTAGTAGAGTGAGTAGTAGAGAATAGTAGAGAGTGAGTAGTAGAGCGAGTAGTAGAGAGTAGTAGAGTAGTAGAGAGTGAGTAGTAGAGAGTGAGTAGTAGAGTAGTAGAGAGTGAGTGGTAGAGAGGAGCAGAGAGTAGTAGAGAGTAGTAGAGAGTGAGTAGTAGAGAGTGAATAGTAGAGAGTAGTAGTAGAGTTGTAGAGAGAGAGTAGTAGAGAGTGAGTAGTAGAGAGTGAGTAGTAGAGTAGTAGAGAGTGAGTGGTAGAGAGCAGCAGAGAATAGTAGAGAGTAGTAGAGAGTGAGTAGTAGAGAGTGAATAGTAGAGAGTAGTAGTAGAGTTGTAGAGAGAGAGTAGTAGAGAGTGTAGTAGAGAGTGAGTAGTAGAGAGTAGTAGTGAGTGAGTAGTGGAGAGTAGTAGAGAGTGAGTAGTAGAGTAGTAAAGAGTGAGTGGTAGAGAGTAGTAGAAAGTAGTAGAGTTAGTAGTAGAGAGTGAATAGTAGAGAGTAGTAGAGAGTGAGTAGTAGAGAGAGTAGTAGTAGACAGTGAGTAGTAGAGAGTAGTAGAGCATGAGTAGTAGAGAGTGAGTAGTAGAGAGTGAGTAGTAGAGAGTAGTAGCGAGTGAGTAGTAGAGAGTGAGTAGTAGAGTAGTAGAGAGTGAGTAGTTGAGAGTGAGTAGTAGAGAGTGAGTAGTAGAGAGTAGTAGAGTAGTAGAGAGTGAGTAGTAGAGAGTAGTAGAGAGTGAGTAGTAGAGAGTGAGTAGTAGAGAGAGAGTAGTAGAGTCAGTAGTAGAGTAGTAGAGAGTAGTCAGTCAGTGTCAGTCAGCATCAGTCAGTGTCAGTCAGTCAGTGTTAGTCAGTCAGTCAGTGTCAGTCAATCAGTGTGAGTCAGTGTCAGTCAATCAGTGTCAGTCAGTCAGTGTCAGTCAATCAGTGTCAGTCAGTGTCAATCAGTGTCAGTCAGTGTCAGTCAGTCAGTCAGTGTCAGTCAGTCAGTGTCAGTCAATCAGTGTCAGTGTCAGTCAGTCAGTGTCAGTCAGTCAGTGTCAGCTAGAGCAGCTCTGCTGACCTGGTTCTCCGGCTCTAAAGCAGCTCTGCTGACCTGGTTCTCTCTCTCTAAAGCAGCTCTGCTGACCTGGTTTCTCTGGCTCTACAGCAGGTCTGCTGACCTGGTTCTCTGGCTCTAGAGCAGCTCTGCTGACCTAGTTCTTATGCTACAGAGCAGCTCTGCTGGTCTATTTCTCTGGCTCTACAACAGCTCTGCTGACCTGGTTCTCTGGCTCTAAAGCAGCTCCGCTGACCCAGTTCTATGGCTCTGAAGCAGTTCTGCTGACATGGTTCTCTGGCTCTAGAGCAGCTCTGCTGACCTGGTTCTCTCCCTCTAAAGCAGCTCTACTGACCTGGTTTCTCTGGCTCTGCAGCAGCTCTGCAGACCTGGTTCTCTGGCTCTAGAGCAACTCTGTTGACCTGGTTCTTAGGCTCCAGAGCAGCTCTAATAACCTGGTTCTCTTGCTCTAAAGCAGCTCTGCTGACCTGGTTCTTTGGCTCTAAAGCAGCTCTGCTGATTTGGTTCTCTGGCTCTAGAGTAGCTCTGCTGACCTGGTTCTCTGGCTCTAAAGCAGCTCTGCTAACCTGGTTCTCTGGCTCTAAAGCAGCTCTGCTGGCCTGGTTCTCTGGTTCTAAAGCAGCTCTGCTGACCTGGTTCTCTCCCTCTAAAGCAGCTCTGCTGACCTGGTTTCTCTGGCTCTACAGCAGCTCTGCTGACCTGGTTCTCTGGCTCTAGAGCAGCTCTGCTGACCTGGTTCTCTGGCTCTACAGCAGCTCTTCTGACCTGGTTTTCTGCACTCACGATGCACGCACCTGACTTCGCGAAAATATATTTAAAAATAATATAAGTTTATTATAAGTTCAAATATATTATTTTGATGAATATCTTACATAATCTCTTGCCTTAATATGTGTATTAAAGACACATACATATCATTTTGGAACATACATTTTTTTTGCGGGAGTCGTGCACCCAGCCTTCCCCAGCACGTATATGATGTCACGCGGGACCCGCAACCGTGCAAACATCTCGTACCGTAATGCGCATGTGTCGCGAGCTGGTCGCATACCAATCGCGCATATCACATGATATTAAATGTATATGATGTAACTGAAAAACATGCAGCCATCGCACACCATACGCGGATCCTTCATGACTTTTCTAAAATGGCGGCTAGAATGCGCGCACCCACCGTTATGTGTACACTTTGAGTGCGCGACTCCGAAAAAAATTGGATTTTTTTTTTAAAGAAAATAATATAAATATATTAAAATAAAAAATGAAAACAAGAAAATTAATCAATATTTCAGATTTAATTAAACAAAAATTATTTTTTGCAATTTTCAGAAAAATATATAATGTTATTTAATGAATAAAATACTTATAAATAAACAGTTAAAAAACTGTAGAAAATCAGTACAAAAAAATAGATATAACTACTATCACACTTAAAAGTTAGCATTTAAAAAACCTTTGAAATTCACTGAAAAAAAACATAGGTTTCAGAGACGTTATAGTTAGAAATTAGCATTTAAAAAAACCTTAGAAATTCACTGAAAAAACCATAGGTTTCAGGGGTGTTATAGTTAGGTGCCCATTTCACTCATACAAAACCATAGAAATTCCTCTGTTATAGTTAGTTCTGCTAACTATAACTCACGCGCCCGCAATGCACTGCTGAAGATGTCACATATTGCTTCATTCATGACATGGTCAGTGACATCACTGATGACATCACTGATGACATCTCAAATGACATCACTGATGACATCATCCACTTGACAATCTGATACACCTCATCATACACTAGTATAACCTTTCATCACTCACTGTAAAATAAAGAGTACCATATTTGAAACCATTGACACACCAATACCAGTTACTACATACCCACTCACTGATTCCTAAGTCTACACACACAACTACCCATTCAACAACAGAATCATCTATACATGCAGTCATTAATTAATAGAACACTATCAAATGCACTTATACACATATATAGACATTGACACATCAGCAGTCATCTTAGTCGGTTATGCAGTCATCCTACTCACTCATGAAAAAAATGTATCGCACTTAAATTTACTCACTTACACAATTATCCAACAACACCTCATTTATTCAAACACATAGTAACTCATCGTTAATATGTTAAAAAAGCACCATTACAATTACACACTCATTCATATAGTTACTCTCACAATCACTGACTCTTACACATACTTATTTATATACACCAACTCTCACATACAATGCCTTTTATTTTTTTACTTTGTTGTAGATGCACAACTAAAACATATATTCGCTCACAAACACACAAATAAATACACTCAGTCACCCAAACAACTGTTTCCACATGCACTCTTAAACCCATACACCTAGTCAATCAACCATTCACACATCTATGCATAGAGTTACACACACCCTATCCAACCACACACAAACTCAGTGTCCCATACAAATACTCACCCAACTAATCAATAACTAATATACACACTCATGTAGTTAGTGACCAACTGATGCAGCATGTGATACAACAACAGAGACAGTGCTGCACGCATTCACATAGTTTAGTTACTAATCCATGTATTAAGTGAGACACTTTTAATTACTCATTTAAAAAGACAGTCAGACAGCTACTAAATCCTCCATCCAGACAGTTATATATCCACTCAATCTTCAATACAGATTGGTATATATATAATACATATTTAAATTTCAAACTAAACCACATTCAGTGGATGATGTCATCAGTGATGTCATCAGTGATGTCATTTGAGATGTCATCAGTTATGTCATCAGTGATATCACTGACCATGTCATGAATGATGCAATATGTGACATCATCAGCAGTGCATTGCGGGCGCGTATAGTTAGCAGAACTAACTATAACAGAGGAATTTCTATGGTTTTGTATGAGTGAAATGGGCAGCTAACTATAACACCCCTGAAACCTATGGTTTTTTCTGTGATTATATATATACATATATATATATATATTCTTTTCCAATCCTGGCGGCGGCGAACAGTAAATGTAAATGTTAATGTTTTTGTACTTGTATAGCGCACAGCTACCCGCAGTGGGTTTCCCGGCGCTTGTACGAATACCGCAAGGGAACCCTTCATGGTTTTCCTTGTGAAGTGTCCACTCCTGGGCACCCCCATGGTGAAACCAGGCATCCCTCGCGCTGTGGGGGCCGTTGTGGAGACTAAGCAAGCTATTGCCCAGAGTTGCAGCGTGGGACCCATGATTAGAAAGGCACTGAGGCGAGAATATCCGGTCAGAGGAATTTATGAGCCCGAGACCTGCCGAGGCGGGAATCGAACCCTGGTCCCTGGCAAGAGCTCTGCATCAAGGTCTGCCTGTTCTAACCATTGAGCCACACTTCTCCAACAGTCAGGCACAGACTTCTTGAAATAATGGCAAAAAATGAAATTTAATCTAACAAAGGTTAGACGCGTTTCGGCGGCGCACCGCCTTGGTCACTACATCTAGTATATACTGGTTTGACAGATATATACGCTTTACTTAAGTTGTCAGGGCAACCTCACAGAGTTGATCATAGACATAGAAAATCACTCTGTCAGTTTCAACATGACAATGCAAAACAAAGGGCGGCGAAAGAATACATGCCAAATAATAACTACAATTCAATTTACAAAGAAACACAGACATGATGTAAATATATTAATGGCATACATTTACAAAATTGTAATGTGCTTCTAAAAAAATACTGCAGAAACTGAAAATGGGGGCAAGCTGATGCTCATGTGTAGCAACGTCCATTTGCCATGTATAGACATGGGTGAAACATGTGTGCGCCTGGAGGACCCTGTGTAGTAATGTTACCTTAAGGATGGTTAGGAAATATCGTAGAGGAAGATGTGCCATGCATAGTAAGTACAGACTGAGCAAACGCTACCGCTCTGGTGTATACATACAGTAGTGTGCGCTAAGCTCATTCGTGCTGTAAGGAAAATGAAAACAGCACGCTAAGCTGCAAGTGTCTCATAGTGATGTTAATAGCGGTAGAGTCTTAATAGACAGACAGGTAAATTGCAAAGATGGATCGAATCTGTAAGCGATCTATTTGAGACTTAGTAGATACTAAATAGAGAAGGTTCGTATATTTAGTAAATGCACTTAGAGCAGTATTGCCCGAGTGGGCTTATGGCAAAAAAATCTCTGCTATGAAAAAATGTCTAAATGCAGTTCGTAAATAACTGTAGAGTGGGCCTCCAAAAGGCGTAAGCTAACAAGTTGGTAAATGGACGTACATAGATAAAGAAAACCGGTTGCTAAAATATGTTTAAAGAAAAAGCAAGGCTAATGTGTGCCTAAGTTAAAATAGTGTGTGTCCTAAACGTTGCAGGGTTGGGAAAGAGTAGCGGGATAAGCAGCAAGGGATTGATCAGAGGTTTACAGTTAATGCTTCATCCGCATTCATTCCATTGGGGATTTTGAAATTGTAGAGGATGAGGTAGCGTGATTCGAGTCTCCTAAGGGCAAGTTGTCTATTTCCCCCCCCTGGGATTTTTGGGGATGGTGTCCACCACATAAAAAGAAAGATCTTGCACCTTGCCATTGTGGACTGCATTGATATGGCGAGCGACAGGGTAGGCAGGGTCATTATTAGTGATAGCTCTCAAGTGTTGTAAAATACGTACGTGTACTGGGTGGATGGTGCTACCCACATAGATTTTCCCACAGGTACACGATAACACATACACAGCAAAATCAGATTTGCATGTGTAGTGCCCTCTGATGATGTAGGGGGATTGTCTGAAAGGTAATCTGATCTCTTTGGTATTGATGCCGTGTCTATATGCCTTGCACTTAGCGCATTTATAGAAACCTCTAGGTGATTTGAGCCAAGAGCCCTCATTTTTAATTTTTCCGGGAGCGTTGTTTACTATCTCCTGTCTCATAGATTTGGCTCTCCTGAAAGTGATTTGAGGGTTTTTGCTGGTGATGGTCCCGATAACAGGGTCATTCCTGACTGAGTTCCAGTGTCTGTATATGATATTTCTAACTTGAGTGTGATATGCATTGAAACCTGTAATTAGTCTAGGAGTGTTGATAGCAGAACACTCGGTTTGTTTCACAGTGGTACCTGAGGCTAAAAGCTCTCTACGGGTTTTGGTTGCAGTTTTCATTCTCGCTTTGGTAAGTGTTTCTTGGCTATATCCCCTAAGGGCTAATCTGTGGCATAGATCTCCTGTTGCTTCAACAAGGCTTTTATTGGTGCTGCAGTTACGCTTCATGCGGAGGCATTCGGCGTAGGGTATACTTTCTTTCAAAGAGGTGGGGTGGAAACTGTGTGCATGCAGTATAGCGTTCCCAGCAGTGGGTTTTCTGAAAGTTTTAGACTGCAGTTTGTCATCTTCAACGTACAACTCTAGGTCTAGAAAGTGTATGCTCTCTTTACTCATATTACAGGTAAAGCTGAGATTTAATGAATTGTTGTTTATTTCTTCGGAGAAGGCTTTGGCACTCTCTACAGACCCTTTCCATAATATAAAAATTTCGTCGATGTACCTGACGTACATTTTTACATGTTCTGATAATGTGGCATTATGTGATACTGTGAGCACCTGCTCCTCTCACCAGCCCATATGCAAATTAGCATAGCTGGGGGCGAAGCAGGTACCCATGGCAGTGCCCTGCAGTTGTTTATATGTCAAACCATCAAACATAAAGACATTATTATCCAGACACATCTCAGCCATCTGTACGATCATCATAGAGTGCTGAAACATTTGCATAGGTTTTTTGCCCAAGAAATAATGTAAGGCATTAAGTCCATCTGTATGTCTGATGCTGGTGTAGAGTGTGTTGACATCTAGGGTCATTAGCAGAAGGTCCTTTTCCCATGTTACATCATAAATTTTATTGAGAAAATCGCCTGTGTCCTTGATGTATGCTGGAAGGCTGCAGACTGATGGCTGTAAGAAGTGGTCTATGTATCTTGAGGCATTTTCCAACAATCCCCCTATTGCAGCAATTATGGGTCTGCCAGGAGGCTCTACTGGGTTTTTATGGATCTTAGGGATGAGATACAATTGGGGTAATACAGGATAATCACATTTTAGATATTCAAACTCCTGTTTAGAGAGTAATCCTGCACTTTTCCAGTCATAGAGGGCTTTATGGAATCTTTCTTTGATTCCTATGATGATATTCGGGCTTGCACGACTGTAACAGTCTTTGTCAGATAGTTGTTGGAGAGCTTCTTTGTTATACTGTTCCAGGGGCCAGAGGACAACATTGCCTCCTTTGTCTGACCACCGGACCACCACATCTTGTCTTTGTTTGATTTTGTCAATTAGTTCGTTGTACTTTTGCATTTTGTTACAATTGCTACTCACAAAATTTCTGCTACTACTGTATGCCAATATCTTGAGATCTTTGGTGACATTTTCTGCAAAAATGTCCAAACCATCCTTGGGCATCATAGGCATAAATGTCGATTTAGGTTTAAACTGTGTTTTAGCAGTGTTGGATACTTGTAATCCTGATGTAGTTGCAAATTCTATGAGTGTTTCGGCATTTTCTGTATTTTCTATGTTGACAAGATCTTGTAACAGGGCCATATCTCTTACTGTGAGTCGATTTTCCTCAATTATACTATCATCGATGTTGACTTTCCGATTTGCTGCTTTAAAAAAATATTTTTGAAGTTTAAGTTTTCTTACAGAGTGAAAAAGATCCACTCTTGTTTGCGCATAGTGAAAATTGCTTTTGGTACAGAAAGTTAGGCCAAGAGAAAGAATCCTTTCTGCTTCTGGTGACAGTTTCATATTGGTATGGTTAATTACTGTATTTTTAGTATCAATGTGGGCGCTCATCTCCTTTTGTTGTTTCTGTGAGTGCGCATGTTTTTGTTCTGTTTGTCTTTTTCCCCACCGTCTGTTTTTTCGTCTCCTACTTTCTGACTTTTTGATGTTTTGCTGTTGTCTGTTCTTTGCGGTCGTGGCCGTAAACTCGTGAGTCTCTCCAAGCGTAAAAAAACAAATTCTTGTACCACCGTCGGTGCTTTCCGATTCTCTCTAGTGGCTGTTTCAACATCTGATTCTATTTCGGAGCTTAGTTCTGATTCACTGGGGGCGGCTATTCTCTGGATTGTTTCAGAGGTTTCTGAGAGCTGTAGATGGCGGATGTTCTCAAACTTCCTAGAGAACGTGTAGATTTTGCCGCTCATGTAGTCGTTTCTGTCTCTCTGAAATTTCAGTGCCTTTCTCTCTTTAATGGATTGCTCATATTTCGAGAGTCTTGTTTTCATGTCATTAAGTATTTTACTAAGTTCGTCTTGGTGTGGCGATTTCTCCAGTTCCCCAGACAGTGCCTCGATCTTCTTTAGTAATGCCTCTCTGTCACTCGTGGCATACTTTATTAGGATTTGTAACATTCTGCTGGAAGAATTTGCGCTGTTCTCCGCCCACTCCTTTAGCATCTCTGGGTTAGGGTTTTCATATGTTGGTGCTACTAGAATTCTGAGGCCCCTCGGGACTCGCCCAACGTCTAGATATCTCTGAAGCGATTTAGTTTCCCACCACTTAGATATCTCATTTTTTCACAATTTCTCCAGTTCATGGGTAAGTTTGATAATGTCATTAGCTGGTTGTCGCACTGCATTTCCTGTTGGCATGTGTGTTAATATGCCGCTACTGTCATAATCACAGAAGATGTCTCTTGCTGCCTCTTCTCGCTCTCTCTCCCACTCTCCTGCCATTGTCGGATATGTATAACTTTGTGCCACTCACTGCCCGCTATGCTATTAGCGGGACTACCTCTCCCACAAGCCACTATGTTGCGTGTAGAAACCACCTCACCTCTCCAACCCTACTGGCTTACCTGGGTCTTTTGATTGCCCCCCGGCTCTCGCAAGGAACAGGAAGCCGTGTAGGGAACAGGCAGGCTTCGATGATCACATCGCAGAATTTCGGCTTCGGGGGGCTCTGCATCTTTCTCTTCTAGAGAACAAAACCAAAGTGTTTCCGGATGCGCAGAGCACCAGATCGAGGAGGGTCTGTGGCAAGATCCCGGCAGATCCTTAATATTCTTTTCCAATCCTGGCTGCGGCGAACAGTCAGGCACAGACTCCGTGAAATAATGGCAAAAAATGAAATTTAATCCAACAAAGGTTAGACGCGTTTCGGCGGCGCACCGCCTTAGTCACTACATCTAGTACATACTGGTTTGACAGATATATACGCTTTACTTAAGTTGTCAGGGCAACCTCACAGAGTTGATCATAGACATAGAAAATCACTCTGTCAGTTTCAACATGACAATGCAAAACAAAGGGCGACGAAAGAATACATGCCAAATAATAACTACAATTCAATTTACAAAGAAACACAGACATGATGTAAATATATTAATGGAATACATTTACCAGATTGTAATGTGCTTCTAAAAAAATACTGCAGAAGCTGAAAATGGGGGCAAGCTGATGCTCATGTGTAGCAACGTCCATTTGCCATGTATAGACATAGAAGAAACACGTGTGCGCCTGGAGGACCCTGTGTAGTAATGTTACCTAAAGGATGGTTAGGAAATATCGTAGAGGAAGATGTGCCATGCATAGTAAGTACAGACTGAGCAAACGCTACCGCTCTGGTGTATACGTACAGTAGTGTGCGCTAAGCTCATTCGTGCTGTAAGGAAAATGAAAACAGCACGCTAAGCTGACAGTGTCTCATAGTGATGTTAATAGCGGTAGAGTCTTAATAGACAGACAGGTAAATTGCAAAGATGGATCGAATCTGTAAGCGATCTATTTGAGACTTAGTAGATACTAAATAGAGAAGGTTCGTATATTTAGTAAATGCACTTAGAGCAGTATATATATGAAAGCTCCAGGTTTTCACCCTTGCCAACGCACTCCCGAGCAGGTGCTCGACCGCTCAAGGGTGAAATTGCTTGTGTGCCATTGACTTGATGTATTATTGACTGTGTCAGTGAGTTAGTGGTTGATGTATGACTGAACCCTGTGTGCATTATCCATGCATACCTTTACAACACAGTCTCTATCCCAACTACCATACAAGTCATTATATTGACTTGCCATAGGGAGTCACTGAATTTTGGAATAGTATAACTTTTTTATCCAGCTCCAGTCTATAAAACAGTTTGAAGGTGTTGGACTTAAAATCCAACACAAGTTTTACATGTCAACTTGACCTAGCAGTAAATCTGCACATACAGGCTCTGCAGTAGCAGGCCCAACACCTATTTTTAGGGCTACTTGTCAGCACAGGTTATTAGGAGTGTCACTACTTCAATACATATCTAAATAATTATAAGTCCCTCTCTGGGTGTGTCACTGGATGTGAAAGTAACTAAGTGGCAATGTCTTTATATCTATATAAGTGGTTGTATATGTTACTGCCTCTATTACTGACTGTTAGGCTTTATAAATGTGCACCCAACTGTCTCTGTTACTGCTGCTTAAAGAATCTCCTACAACACAGCTTCATTGAATATCACGCAAGTTGTCCTACAATGGTCCTGGAAGCACCCTATTGTGAGGAACATACATGCTCATTCAGCTTGCTGAATTGGATGGCATCACTTTTTGCTACCGATGACAATGCTTTCCTTTTGGAGGCTGTTGCAGTTTATTGCTCATACACTCTGCTGGATTAAGATGGCTGGCTCACCGTACACTACTGTGCCGTATTTGTTTTTGGGTATTTTTGTAGCAAAATAGTTTTTTTTTGCCTGGCCTCTATTTACAATTGTTTTCTTTATTTTTCTCTCAAAAATTCAACAAATTCTAGACGCTCTTGAACTCTGCTCTCACTTGTTGAAGTCTAATTTCGTCCTATGTCTACATCCAATGGACTTACCAGGGGAGGGTGTAGTGAGGCTGCTGGATTCACTGCGGACATTGCTAAGTTAGCATAGTTTAGAACAAACTTGGCTGCCATTTTGCTGCTGTTGCACATGTTACCAAATGACTTTATTTTCCCAAAACCTCTGCTTGTGCTTGTTCACATAAGAACTGTCTGCGTCTCACGTTCCTGGTTGTACTCTGTGGTTTTCGTCTGCACATGATGTACAAGGTCTAAAAACAATGTCCCTCTGCACTTAGACATAATACGATAACACAGCTGCACTGCTGAAAATCGAGTGCTTTTAATATTTGCATGCATGCATGTTAGACAGACTCGGAGAAAACCATTCCAGAGGGAAGAGCTGTGCTTGTCCGGAGATGTAAGCCTTTGCATCTAGACTTTGAGATACGGGGTTCCCCCTGACAAAGCCCAGAGGTCTTCTTTTTTATAATAACTAGTTCCTAGCACGGGGAGGGTGGCAAAGCACAATATGCCGTTTTCCACTAGTTCAATAAAATGATATCCCTGTTTATTTTCTATGGAATTGTAACAATGCTGACTATATTGTGTTTATGCATTATGCTGATAGTACTGGCAAGTGTACTGCATTTTAGAGCACGTTAGTTAAAATAAACATTTTAAACTATACCGTGTCTCTGATTACTCATGTTGTGGACAAGTATGAGTGAGTGAGAGAAAGAGTGTTCTTGCTCCCGCGTTTCCTGAGAGAGTCGGAGTGACATGTTCTAGGATGTCTAATCATTGGTAGCTTTGCTGTAGTACGGAGAACGAATGAGACACTATAGTTAGTCGGATTGGGGTTCTGGGCACTAAGGTGGGTAGTTGGTACACCACTATACACCGAGGTCATGGTTTCCTGCGCATAGTTCTGTATATGGGCAGAATCCCTGCAACAGTCTGAGTGGATCTGTGAGTGGGTGCATGAGTCTCCCAGTGTGTTTGTGAGTGAATGCACAAGTGTCTGAGTGGGTCTGTGAGTAAATGTGTGAGTATCCAAATGGATCCGAGAATGGGTGAATGACTCTGAGTTGATCTGTCAGTGGGTACATAAGTGTCTGTGTGGGTCTGTGAGTGGGTGCATATGTCTCTCAGTAGGTCTGTGATTAGGTGTGTGACTCTGCATGAGTCTGTGAGTAGGCGTTAGAGTCTCTGAGTAGGTCTGTTAGTGGGTGAGTGAGTCTCTGAATGGGTCTATGAGTGTGTGCGTAAGTCTCTCAGTGGGTTTGTGAGTGGGTGCATTAGTCTCTGAGTGCATCTGTCAGTAGATACATGTCTGTGTGGGTCTGTAAGTGAGTGCTTGAGTCTCTAAGTGGGTCCATGAGTGAGTGCATTAGTCTTGGAGGGGGTCTGTGAGTGGGTGTGTGAGTCCCTGAATGTGTCTGTGAGTGGGTGCATGAGTGTCTGAGTGTTTCTGTGAGTGGGTGCATGAGTGGGTCTGTGAGTGGGTGCATGGGTGCAAGAGTGTCTGTGTGGGTCTGTGAGTGGGTACATGCATATCACGGTGGGTCTGTCAGTGGGTGTGTGAGTCTCTGAATGGTTTTGTGAGCAGGTGCATGACTCTGACTGGGCCTGTAAGTGGGTGTGTAAGTCTTTGACTGAGTCTGAGTGGGTGTGTGAGTATCTGTGTGGGTTTCTGAGTGGGTGTGTGAGTTTTTGAGTGGGTCTGTGACTGTGTGCATGAGTGTTCAAATGGGTCTGTGAGTGGGTATGTGAGTGAGTGGGTCTGTGTGTGGGTGCTTGAGTCTCTGAGTGGGTCTGTAAGTGGGTTTCTGAGTGGGTCTGACTGTGTGCATGAGTGTCAGAATGGGTCTGAGAGTGGGTGTGTGAGTGTCTGTCTGAGGGTATGTGTGAGTGGGTGCATGAGTCTCTAAGTGGGTTTGTGAGTGGGTGAGTGAGTTTCTGAGTGGGTTTGTGACTGTGTGTGTGAGTGTCAGTATGGGTCTGTGCATGTGTGCATGAGTGTCTGAGTGTGTCTGTGAGTGGGTGTGTGTGAGTCGCTGAGTGGGTCTTTGAGTGGGTGCATGAGTGTCTGAGTAGGTCTGTGAGTGGGTGCATGAGTTTCTGAGTGGGTGTGTGAGTCTCTCAGTGGGTCTGTGAGTGAGTGCATAAGTTTCTGAGTAGGTTTCTGAGTGGGTGCATTAGTGTCGGAGTAGGTCTTTGAGTGGCTGTGTGAGTCTCTGACTGGGTTTGTGACGTGTGTGTGAGTGTCTGAATGGGTCTGTGCATGGGTGTGTCAGTGGGTCTATGAGTGGGTGCGTAAGTCTCTAAGTGGGTCTGTGAGTGAGTGCATGAGTCCCCGATTGGGGCTGTGACTGTGTGTGTTTGTGTCAGAATGAGTCTGTAAGTGGGTGTGTTAGTCTCTGAGTGGGTCTGCGAGTAGGTATGTGAGTCTCTGAGTGGGTCTGTGACTGTGTGCATGATTGTCTGAATGGGTCTGTGATTGGGTGCATGAGTCTCTGACTGGGTCTGTGAGTGTCTGAGTGGGTCTGCAAGTAGGTACATGAGTATCTGACTGGGTCCGTGACTGTGCGCATGTGTGTCAGAATGGGTCTGTGAGTGGGTGCATGAGTGTCAGAGTGAGTCTGTGATTGGATAAGGTGAGTCTCTGGCGGGGTCTCTGAATGTAAGGGTGAGACTCTGTGTGGGTGCATGAGTATCTGAGTGGCTCTGTTACTTTGTGTGTGAGTGTCTGAGTGGGAAAGTGAGTTGGCGTGTGAATGTCTAAGTAGGTCTGTGAGTAGGTGCATGATTCTGAGTGGTTCTGTGAGTGGGTGAGTGAGTCTCTGAACGGGTCTGTGAGTGAGTGTGTGAGTGTCTGAGCAGGTCAGCCAGTGGATGTATTAGTGTCTGGGTGGGTCTGTGAGTAGGTGCATGAGCCTCTGAGTGGGTCTGTGAGTGGGCATATGAGTCTCTGAGTTGGTATCAGAGTGTCTGAGTGCACCTATGAATGGGTGTGAATGTATTTTTTAATTTTTGCAGCGATATTCACAAATTTGTTATGACATTATATGCTGAGTGTCGCAACAAATTGGCGAATATCACATGTTGGAAAAGGAAACTGTTTGACAATGTATTTTACACATAAGTTGCCTCTGAAACACGTCTATATTGAAGCCATGGGGTCGGGGATCCTCTACCCTGACCCTTTATAGCACTTTTCATCTTTTGTTGCAGCCCTGGGGACTGATGTCCCATTACCTAAAATGGCAGCCGCAACTTTCCACACAGGTTGCGGCCAACCAATCACAGCATTCCTGTTGGAGTCCGTATTCATGATTCGTTGTGAATAATTTGCCACCTTAGATTTACACATTTGGATTTTCTTTAATATCTTCAAAACTAATTAACGGATTTACACCAAATAACAAAAAGGGTGTTTTCTGGACCAAAGACTACATTTCTGCCAAATTTAGTGCCATTCCATCTAGAGGTTTGGGTTGTAGTCATGTCTAAAATCTCACTGGGAATTAACATGGGAAACACACTTTTTTTTACCCCACTTCTCTTTTTCTCAAACCCTGCTTCGCAGATCACCCTGAAACAATCCATGCACAATAAGACTCACTGGCACACTGCTTTTTGGAAATTTCATGAAGATTCGTTGAACGGCGCAAAAGATATAGGCATGTCGAAAAACGCTTTTCCTACTGAAACTAGATCCTAACTATAACTACCTACTGGCGACCACCAGTAGGTAATATAGATATATATATATATATATATGGGTGATACTTACCTGTGAAATTTTTACCACGCATATGCCCTTACCATGAATGCCATTACAACGATAAATTTAGTTGTAATGGCATGGGTGGTAAAGGCATATTTACTGTAAAGACATGCTTGAAAAGACTCACAAAGATGCATGTGTTGTAATGACATCATTGTAAAGGCATGCAAGTTAATGACATGGATGATTCCGTTATACAACCTTCCAGGAATTTTGAATATTTCTTATTCATAAGAAGGCAGACAACTTCAAATCTGGCAGGGGGCCTACTGTGCTTATCAAACAGGATTCGTTATTTAGGACCTTATATACAGTTTAGCAGACCAGATACTGTCACAAACTTGCTGGATGTCTGCAGTATTGCAAGTTTATTATAGCCTATAGCACTTCTCATATTGTGGACAGCAAAGCTTGCACGATTTGATGGAGAATCCCACCCGAAACCCCTAAGTAAGGCCCATAGAGTTTAGTGATGTGTTTCTATGTCCACTTAAAGTAATGGGGCTGAAGTAACCCTATTCTGACTCTTAGTACCTGACTAAGTGTGCCTTGGGAAATGTCAATCCCTGACAAGGGCCTGTTTTTGCAACAATAGCGATTATAAGTGGAGCTATTTCTATTGCACCTGATCATTTCTGAGTCCGGCTGTATCAGATTTTATCGCGAGCATTAGATTCTGTTGCAGCGGGATGGGATTTGCACCATGCAGATCCTTGTGGAAATTCAAGTACAAGCTACACTCGAGTGTGTGGACCTTTCATCCCAGGCTGCGGTATAGCATAAAAAATCAACAATATATCACCGGCAGGGAAGCATATTAAGCCCTACAAGGATGACAGAGAGTAGTAGATTTTCAAACCAGGAAGGTTAATTAACAGATTAGCAAAGTTAAAATCTCAAATCATTTAGAGTTATTCAGGATAAATGATCAGTGAGTAGGTATGGCAATTGATACAATTCAATTAATTAAAAATATCAGTTGCAAACACAGAATGCATTTAGTTTTCATGAGCAAATGTTGAAAATGTGGTTTCATATAAAGGGAAGTTCCCTTCTATGCTAAACTAAGAGTCATGTAGGTTGGGGAGAAGTAAGGCAGAATGTGCCAGCCAGTAAAAACCTCTAATAGGCAAAATCAATTGATGATTCGGTGAGGAAAAATGAGAAAAGGATTTGCTCAGGAGTCTAACTCTTTGAGCAGGAGCAAAGTTCTTTAAAGAGTGGAAAGGGGCATCTGCTCTCAAGCAAGCAGAAAGGACATATCCAGCTAACTCAGCAATGCACAGTTAAAAATTACAGTTCTCGATGGTATGCAGAGGCCCCCCTCTACCCCCTCCCGATTCTCAGGGTGAGGTGTCCAGAAGACAGAAACACACATTGATGATCAATGAAATGTAACATTCATCTTCTCAGGCATAGCCCAATGGAATGTTTCAGCTGCAAGGCCTGGAGAGATATCCCCTAGTATGATATATCCCTGTCAGCTCGTCCCATGCACAGGTGGGGAAATTCACTAGTCACTCTCTACAGAACACATACTGATAATCTATTTTCACAGAAACCAAAACATTTGCAACACTTAATTAGTTCTAACTTCTGCTTCTCAGCTCCTGAAACGAGAGAGACACAGCACAGCAAAAAAAAAAAAAAAAAACTTTTTCAATTTACCATATTTTGTTTAAACTGAGGCCTACAATAACAATGGCTAACTTACTGTAAACACACTTTATCTAGGGTGAACCATAACCTGAAAATAACACTTTTGGTATACGTATTTACCATGAAGATTAATATATATTAAGCAACCTAAAAGATAGTGACAGAGCGTCATCAATTCTTGCATTCCTCTGAACCACTTGTAATCAGCTGCTGATTTACACACTGCTTCTCTGGGCTCTCTGGGTTCTCTTGGGCGGACATATTTTAAGACTATGGGGCATATTATCAAGCGAGTTTTCGCTAGTTTAGCGGCACTTCCCGGCGATAAAGCAGCGATTTTTATATCGCACCATTAACAAGGACTCGCTAACAAGCTTTAGCGCTTGTTTATCGACTATATCAGCCGTTTTCCTTTTCGCTTTGCATGTCAGCGATATATATCGCTAATGACAAGCAAAGTAGGCGTTCCTGACTTAACCTCCATTGGAACAGTCGCAAACACAACTTCCCTCTATTATCAATGCCCACGAAGCAATAAGAAAAGTTGCGCTTATCGCTGGAATTTAACACCTGATAAAAACTTGACAAAACCATCTTGACAATGGGAGGTGGATTGTTAGGCTAAGTACACACTTGCCTATTAGCAAGCTTTTCATTAGCGCAGTAGATTTATCGCTGGAATTCCCACGCTATTGCTGGTCTTACATGCTATCGCTGGATTACCTATCGCCTTTGCGATACGCGTTGATAATAGCGCTATCACGGCGTGGAAATCCAGCGATAGCCGGCGATAAAAAAAACTGCGCTAAGCGTGCTTTGCGATAATTATCGCAAATCAAATTGTTGATAATATGCCTCTAAGACCCATCAAGAGTTGAGCACAAATTGTGCAAACTTCTCTGTTCCAGCAAGTCTACCAGGTTTTTCCTGATAGTAATTGCCTCTGCAAAATAGAACACTGGCTTAACACCATGAGCAACATGGACACAAACACTCTTTACCTCTCTATGGTTTTAGAACGCCTCAGTGACCTATAAAAGGGGAATTTATTTTAGGAATCTTGCACTTTTATGTCCCTCTCATTTTTTAAGATGCCCTATTATACCAAGAGTATTGCTGATTCACGATAAAACTGTATGTTTCCTTGCAGGGCCAGACAGGCCTTTTATTCCACTGGGCATTTCCCCTGTGGGCTGTCGCTACTGGGGGCCGGTTTTGAAGGCGATGCTGCTGCTGGCGCCCCTGTCACTTTCTCCTGCTGCCCGACAATAATTGCAGCAGGCAGAGGGGCTACAAGAGAGAGAGAAAGAAAGGAAGAGGGTGAGAGAGAGAGGGAGATTGATCGATCAGACAGGGAGAAGAGAGGGCATGGGTGGATGGACAGAGAAAAGCAGAGCGAGGTGAGAAAGGGAGCAGGGCTGGTTTCAGCATTTTTGCCAGATCTGCTTTTAGTTCACCAGTCCAGCTCTCTTTCCCTGAGAGGGAATGTCCTGTGCATTCAGTTGCTGGAGCAACAGGCTAGCCAAGTAAGGACACACAGGCAAGGGCTAGTCTCTTAAAGTTTCCACACTATGGGGTGCCACATCCTTCCCACCCTACTTGCTTCGGTATGAGCTTAAGCGCCACACAGAATACTTTGAAAAAGAAATTGAGTTTGAATGTGTATTTTACTTCTGTTTTAGTGCTGAAGTATATCACGCTTGTTGTTGATTGGTGCATCGGGCAGAGTTCTTCAAAGTCTGTCCTGGATTGCTGGATCCATGCCAGATGTTTCAGACAACTACATTTTTCTAAATGCGGATATGCTGAAAATCTGGCATGGATCCAGCCCTCCAGGATCGACTTTGGAGAACCGTGCTTTAGAGGCAGGCTCAGGACGATTTTTTAAATACCTTGGGGAAGATTTACAAGCCCCTTGTGTCATTTACAGCCCATTTACAACATGACGCATCTAGAGAGATGCGTCACATTGTAAAGCCCTGCGTCACATTATACCTGTGTCAGGTATAATGTATGCAGGGTGGGCGTTCCAACGCAAAAAAAGCCTCGTAGAAGTGACGCATTGAAATCTACAAGATTTCACTGCGCCACTTCTTGGACGCCACTGCGTCAAATTCT
This sequence comes from Triturus cristatus, assembly GCF_964204655.1. Lineage (NCBI taxonomy): Eukaryota > Metazoa > Chordata > Amphibia > Caudata > Salamandridae > Triturus > Triturus cristatus. Next base: position 941,585,885 of record NC_140587.1, on the reverse strand, counting down.
TACGCCTGCTTGAAGCAGGCGTAATGAGTGATGCAGCACAATGATGATAGGCCTCCCCCTGCATTGCTGGAGCTGCGTTGTGCTTGGGACACCACTCCAGCAATGCGTGACTTTTGCGTCAACAAATGTGTCAGAAACTCTGACGCATCTGTCAATCCTTGCGCCATGGTGCGCCGTATTTTAAATACGGCGCATCCATAGTGGCCCAAGGGTTTCTAATGGTGGCGCAGGGAAAGTGACGCATCTTTATAGATGCGTCACTTTCATGTAAATCTTCCCCCATGAGCATAATATTGAACATAAAAGTAAACTGAATGAATTAGAAGTCTGATATCTGCTCGTTCAAGCTTACGTCATTACCCGCCGTCATTCTTCAGTTGAACAACTCCAGTGTGCAGGCACATGTGATAAACGTAATAGCGAACGCATGCTGTCTATGCACCTAAAATGCAGCACAAAACCACACATTCCTGTTTACAGTGTTATATGGAAATCCAACCCTCGTTCGTTCTAATCTCTTCCCGGAAAATGCAGTGTTTTCAAAACAGTTGTCTGAAGTCTGGGTGGCTCAACCAAAACAAGTGTAAGCTTTTCCGCTTGAGTGTTTAAAATACCAGAGGCAGCCTGATAGGATGTTCCCTCAGTATTAGTGACGGAATTAGTGCCTAATGAAGCAGTTTTGTAAGTTGAACAGCTGAACTTTAACAAACACAACACATATTCACTTACACGGATCTCAGTCGTGTATCACAATGTATGTGGTATCGAGAATAGCTGTGTACATTTACCGTCTAGTGTTAGCCAAGGCTTTTTGATTTTACTAAAATTTTATGAATTAACATAGTTACTTACAGGGGTTTCAGCCAGCCCACCTCATCCATTAGTCTCTTATAGTGCCATTCACATTTTGATTCCATCTGCACAGCATGGGGCAGTGGGTCAGCCCCTTTTAGCTATTAGCTCATTTCACTCTGAGTGATGACGTTTCACAAGAAGCACATCCATGCACAAAGGAAGTCCCTTCTGTGCTAGGGGTTCCTACCGCAATGTGTGCTTTTTTGGGAACAAAAAAAGTTAGCTTTTCAGGTCTCGCCTGACCCAGCACATGCGCTGGTCTGGCGAGACTTATTGAGAGGGCTCCAAAAAGTGCTACCAGGCCAGCCTAGAGCTACAGAGCATGTGCGCGGGCGCGCGCGCCGCGCTTTACCGCAATTTACTTTCACTTTCGCAGCCGCTTTGATGTCTGATCGCGATCACTTTCACTTTCACGGCCGCTTGGCATAGCCAATATGTCTCGCTTTTGGGACCTTATAAGTATTTAGTTATGCAACTGTTGCATGGCTAAACACTTATAAGGTCCCAAAGGCGAGACCTATTGGCTATTCCAATGCTTGTTTTTGGTTCGTTAGGGTCCAGCGTTTTCCCCTGCAATAAAGTTTTGCGAAAACTATGAGGCTTATTTACAAGCCCCATGCCTGGCGGGAGAATCACTTTGTTTGATGCTCCGGCAGCGCACAGTGCAGACCAGTACCTACAAGGCCACGCAAAGACACCCTGCGTGACTTTTCATGGCCTTGTAGATAGGGTGTATGGCAATTCAGCACAAATCACTGCGCTGCCTCACACTGAGTAAGTGAGGCATGCCACAGGCATTGCGGTGGGCCTTCCAACGCAACGCCCATGGATTTTGACACATTCCCAGACTTTCAACATAGCATAAATCTGGGAGTAGGTCAATACCGTGCGCCTCCCCAGGTGTGGTGGAACAAGGAGAAATAACTTTATTTCTCATTGTTTTCTCCTCTTTCCATGTGTGTCTGCAGCACACATAGAAAGAGAAAAACACCTCCAATGATTGCTTTTGTGCAGGAAAGTGTCCCTTCCTGCACAAAATCAATCATTTCTCCGCGTCGACACCCTTGCACTTAGTGCAAGGGTGTCTACATAGGCGCAAGGCTGCCATTTGTGCACCAGCGCAGTGAAAGAGGACAAGAATGCGTTCTATCACATAGATACGGAGCGTTCCTGCCATTTTCTTTTGATGCAAGTGACTTGCAGTGCTACCCAGCATCAAAAACTTGTAAATGAGGCCCTATATGTTGTGAAGTGCTCTATGCTGACCCCTTAATTACTATGACATCAGGTGGAATGTTGGGGTGCCTCAACCAGCTGAGGGAGGCAATTGAAAGGGGGACTTGACCTGGGAAGTTGAACTATACTGTTGCAACCTTGGTGGATGGTGGATGCAATAATGCTATGAAAAACAAACAGTATTGACAAAGCCAAAAGTCTGGCAGCCAATTCCAGACCGATTGGCGTTGCCAATGCTTGTTTCCTCTGGGCAACAACGACTGTTTTCTTAAGTGTCTACTTTTACAAAAGGTGTGTTTTCTGGAACCGTGCCACATACTGTAAATACTTTTTTTTCAGCTAAAGAATGCTTGATTTCTCTGGCAGGAACAACTACACAAGGGTGGGCCATTGTTTTGGGTCCCATTAGCGTGACTCACTGAACTACTTGAGTGCCCTGGACCCACATCTGGTAAGTTCACATTCCTGTAGTTAACATTACCGGGGCCCCATTATTTCTGGTCAGCTATTTTCAGTGGAACCCTAAGGCTCCAATGAGAAATTTGGAATTACCAGGGCAATCAGTAACTCTAGAGAGGATTTAAGGAATTCCCTATTTCTCTCTATAGTTTCAGTCGGAATTTTCAGTTGTTCCAACAACTGTATGATGCAGGAGAAACACAGGAATGACAACAGTGTTTCTGGCAGACCCCGTTGGAATTAAAGAGCTGCTGGTAGCAAGGGTCTAAATGTGTGTGAACAGCACAGCAAGCAGAGTGTGTGCTATAGATTGTGTGAATAATCAGAAGGTAGTATTTATACAGTCCCTGTTGTAGTCAACAGTATCCTATTTAGGTAAGCACCAAAAAACTGCAAGTATGGAGAGACTCGTGCAAATGGAAGTAAAACACAGAACTTACATTTTTGTAAATATTGATAACATATAAATCCTAGCTCGTCCATATTATTTCATACTATTAGAGGTTATTTGTCATCAACATCCTCTTTCATGTCACTTTCACTGACTTATTTGGTTCTCTACTTGCAGCACCCATGCTGCCTTCTTCTCCTACTTGGAATGCAGCCTCCCCTCTTTCCTGTTCCCCATAGTGCTATGAAGCAGCCATTGTACAACAGAGTGCTATAAAATGTCAACATTATACCACCGGGCCACTGTCAAACAGCACAACGAGGAAGTACTCGTGTTTCCTGTAATCCCCGACTCATCGCGAGATTAGGAAAGGGCAGGCTAATGGGAAGCTACGGACCTCAGACCACCTTCATCACTAGAATACGAGATGTTTTGCCTGAAACAAGAGGCTGTCTTTCACCACAACCTTAAGGCACCCAGCTGGCATCTGATCTCACTAATTAAGCACTTTAACTGATCTCTTTCTTGATTGTCTGTAAACAGAATGCTTGTGTTTCATAAACACGAGGATTTTTTAGAAATGTTTTGCATTTATCTGCTGTTGGCAAGGATATTGATTGCTTTGTGAATCCCAGCAATGAACTGTGTATAGCCTATTGCCAAATGTAGTTCCCCTCACTTTACATTTATTAAGCACTCTTGTGACACTGCTTTTATTTATAAGCATCACTCATCTATTTTTACTCTTATATTTCTCAATTATACATGAGTAGAAAAACTGTAAACGGAAGTATGTCTGGTCAATTTCATCCATATAATCTTAATTATAATTTTTTGTTTCAACAGATCAGTGCTTGCTTTTCATTTTCTAAAATGGAGGCTGCTTCTGGTCACCGTGGTTCTACCAAATGCTGTATGCTTGGCAGTTTTCTTGGAAACCATGGGGCAGATTTACAAGCCCCTTGCAACACTTTTGCGCCCCCTTTGCGTCACTTTTGTGACACAGCAGCGGCGTAAACAATGCGCCACATTGCGACTCATTTACAACGTGATGCATCTAGGGAGATGCGTCACGATGTATTCCCTGAGCAACATTATACCTGCGTCAGGTATAATGTATGCAGGGTGGGCGTTCCGACGCAAGAAAGCCCTCGTAAAAGTGATGCAGTGAAATCTACAAGATTTCACTGCGCAACTTCTATGATGGCACTGCGTCAAATCCTTATGCTTGCTTGAAGCAAGCGTAAGGAGTGACGCAGCACAAAAGGAATAGGCATTCCTGAGCATTGCTGGAGTTGTGTCGTGCTTACGACACGACTCCAGCAATGCGTTACCTTTACGCCAACAGATACGTGTGGCATCTGTCAATCCTTGCGCCATGGTGTCCCGCCTTGTAAATGTGACAAATCCATGGTGGCGCAATGGTTTTTGGCGTGAGCAATTAAACTGATGCATCTCTGCTAAAAAGCAGAGATGCGTTACTTCTTGTAAATCTGCCCCCATAATTTGAAGGGCAACTGCATTCTCTGATCTATGCTGATGTGAGACCTCAGCTTTGTGAGTGAGAGCAATCATTATGGAGCCCATCTTTTCTCAAGAAGCTGAGCTTTATTCACTGGAGAAAGCATGACGTGTATGCAATCTTGCGCTCACTGGCAATTATTTTACCCCGCCTATCACAAGCCTCCATATTGTTTTCACACACGCCAATGTAACAACATTGTTAGAGGACAGTGTTTTTACTCTTTCATTTCAGTTCATGACACTGTCACTCAGCTAAAACACAGAAGTAGGACTCTCATTCTCTCCGCTTTCCAAACTCAAGTTGACCGGAACCCTTTACAGATATGCGTTTGTTACTGGCATCTTGAAGCATGAGTCCAACTTCGGTTCTCCGCAAGCATCGCTTAAAAAATAACCTATAATACCTTCTTATCATATGCGCATCCTCTGCGACTACTTAGAAAATTAAATAATATTAACAGATTAGTAAAGTGCATATAAATAAAGAAGCAAAATTGAAAATTAGGAATTTTAAAATGTTCTGTCTATGTGATGAAATTTGAAAACATGACGGATATCCCTTCCACGAATTACAAGTTCCATAGTAGATCATGGAATTGTAATTTGCCGGACGGGATATCCGTCACGTTCGTAACAGAGTAACCCTGTCCTCCAAGATCGTAATCCTTTAGTGAATTCACATTGATTTGAAGTGCATCAAACAGAATATAATATGGATCAGGAGTGGCTTCAATTACATTTAGAAAAGCTCCAACTCCAACTTTCCTATTGAAATTTTGATTTTGTTATATTGGTTCGCGTCATATAAAATATTTATAAAATATTGAATCATTTGTGTATTTGTTTAATGAATGCTTGTTTCTGTATTTTTTTGTATTATTTTACAGTTGAAATCATCGAATAAGATTAGGCTGGGGTCTCAGATTCTAGTGATGACTCAGTGGGGTCCCCAGATTCCAATAATGGTTCCGTGGGGGTCCCCCAGTTCCAGTAATAATTAAGTGGGGGCAACAGAATTCAAAAGGTTAAGAACCACTGCATTAGGGTATTGAAAAGTGTGTGTCAATACTATGTCACTCAGGTCAACATTTCTGCAAGCATTAAACAGAAAGTGCTCAGAGTATCAACAAACTCAATCAATCAATCAATCATGAAATTTGTATCGCGCACTACTCACCCGGGAGGGTCTCAAGGCGCTTGGGGGAGGGGGTCTGCTACTGTTCGAACAGCCAGGTCTTGAGCTGTTTCCTGAAGGCGAGGTGGTCCTGGGTCAGCCGCAGGTGGATAGGCAGAGAGTTCCATGTCTTGGCCGCCAGGTAGGAGAAGGATCTTCTTCCAGTGGTGGCTCTCTGGATGCGAGGTACGGCGGCGAGGTGCGCGGATCGTAGCTGGCGGGTGGGTGTGTAGAAGGTCAGGCGGTCGTTGAGGTACTCGGGGCCCAGGTCGTGGAGGGATTTGTGTGCGTGGGTGAGGAGTCTGAACGTGATCCTCTTGTTGACGGGGAGCCAGTGTAGGTCTCTCAGGTGGCTCGAGATGTGGCTGCGTCGGGGGACGTCCAGGACGAGTCGGGCGGAGGCGTTCTGGATACGTTGGAGTCTTTTCTGAAGCTTGGCTGTGGTTCCGGCGTAGAGGGTGTTTCCGTAGTCTAGTCGGCTGGTGACGAGTGCCTGGGTGACCGTCTGTGTCTTGTCTGTGTTCAGTTTCAGGCGGCTGATGTTCCTCCAAACTCAATGTTCCTCGGTCCCTTCAAGAACCGTGGTGTCGACCACAATCAAGTCTAGAAGTAAAGCAATCTGTTTATTTCACCTTATAATTAAACTGGTATGACTTTAATATACATACCTTATCTTGTGTCATTGTTTATTTGTATCTTTTAAACTTCATACACAAAGGTGTTACTTTTAGTTCAGTTAAACTGCCTGCAAGGGCAGCATTGGTGACATCTTAGGAAAATTACCTGTCAGATTTCTTGTACGGTACAGTCCTAATGTAGTCACAAAGGATGTCATTTTACCATAAACCCTTATTGCTTTATCCAGTAGTGTGAAGTTGTAGGTAACCTTAGGAACCATATCATTGTCTCACTTTAAACTTATATTCCTGATCCAGGGACATGCCGCTCTTCGTATTACTCATGTTAAGTTCTGCAGTTAACCCCTTCAGTGCCCATGACGAGCTGGACTCGTCATGGGCCGCGGTGGCGCTGTGCCCATGACGAGTCCAGCTCGTCATAGACCCCGCCCGCTAATTCAACGGCCGGCACAGGGCGGGGAAAGGGGCGGGCACTGAAGGGGTTAATAGTATTGCTGTGCTGGTGAATTTCCTTACTGTAGAGCCAATGTACTATCTGATATGATTTAGTCAGTCGAGTGCTGGTTTTTGGTTAGTGTGACCAAAGACTAGAAGAGAGGTTTCTGTGACTAGCTTGCTTTCTATAGAAGACATTAATTTCCCTTTCTAGGTTCCTGGTAGCAGGGGCAGCTCCTCTGCTAAGGCGGAGGAGCATTGCCCTACTGCTCTGTGAGCAGTTGAAAAAGGAAAAATAAAACGATAGTAACGCAGGGGCAGGGCTTGCCATCACAGGAACAGGGGTAGGAGTGGGGGCACTCTCTTAAGTGCGCATGACTGTTTGGCTGGCCATCTTAGCTGGCCAAACAGTCATGCCATTTTGCATGTTCTACACCTGCTGTATTTAACAGGCTGGGTGAAGAATATGCACAGCCTCTCAGTCCCTTTCTGAGCTTCGAACCCCAGTGCTCAGACCAATCACAACGTTGCTGTAACACAGCGTTGTGATTGGCTAGGGGAGTCTAGGAGCCTGTGTGCTTCCTGGTTCGACCGAAGAGCCGAAGAGGACCGATAGGCGGCGGCTGGCCTGCAGGTAAATGTGTTTTTTCCCATCTAACCCCCCACTCTCCCTATTCACCCCTGCCCCCCACCCCCGTTAAGTAGCGGCTGCCACTGCCTGACAATCCATCTATATTGAAAAGATAAATAGTCCTCCTCTCACCTTACCTTGGTTTATGTAATAATAACACTTATTTTAAGTGTCAAGGGACAGTGTAATTATATAAATGGTCCATGTAATAATTGTAAATGAAGGAACTTAGATGATAATATCATTAGGCCATGTTGACACCAGCCTAATTTTCTAAACATGGTGATCTCTACTATAATGTGAACTAAATAACCACCAAGGCTACTAACAGTGACGAGAGCAGCAATAGCACCTCCATGATGACCTGGAGGAGCTTAGCAAGGGTTCTATGTTTCATAGCGTGCAGGTTTTCCATGATGTATCCCTAGACTGGGAAGAAGTCTGCAGCTTAAAGGGAGTGTTGTATGCTAGCAGCATTGCATTCTCTAGAGTAACAGGGAGGATGTCTTTCAGAAAACCATTGTTCCAGGTCCTTGCCATAGCAGAGGTAAACACTGGCTCAGAAATGCACAAAATGTGATGTTACACCTTCTCATGCCATGTTGAGCAGGAAGTAACATGTGCATGATGCTCATCAAGTAGAGGCCCACAAAGGATTGACAAATCTCTGTTCAATATCAAAAAAGGGACTTTAACAAAATGTTATCGGTAGGAACGAGTCTCTTGATTAAAACATGGGGAAATGTTCGGTCAAGGAAGTGGGAACAGTGAATTTTTCTATACCCTGATTCAGTCATTAACTCAAACTGGGGCAACATTGTTACAAATGCATACCAAACTGCAGTACTGTATTAGTACTTATTTCTGGGAGGTTCCAAAATCACTCCTTGGACAAGAGCTTTACATAACATATTTAAATCTTCACGGGTGCTGAAGCTGCAGTGGCTTTCCCTGGTGAGTTCTTCACATGTGACACTAAATGCACAGTGGTTGGGTGTCCTGGAGTTCCTCACACATGGTTCTGCAGATGCATTGGCCAAGGGCTCCCTCAATGTTCCTCTGATACTGGGAAGTTTCCTTGCATCCTCCACAGGTGGGGAGGGGATGAGATGGTCTGGTGTTGGTCCTCAGTCAGGGATTGGTCCTACACAGGTCCCAATAGCAGCCTCCTCTCGGTGACTGTCTTGACTAGACCACGTTCCATGCCTTTTCCTAGTGGCCCTGTGGCATCACCAGCTTCATTCTACACAAAGGCAAAGGGCTGATCAGCTTGACAACAATCTTCACGGTGGCCTGAACTGGCAGAAAGGGTCACCGACTTTGAACCTACACACGGACAATAACCCGATCAGTGCACAAAGTTCATTGTTCCCTTCACGATGGCCCTACCTGGCATACAGGGGTCGCTGATTTCAACCTGTACACGGGCAGTGGACTGATCAGCGCAGTGGCCATCTTCTCACACTTCGCTACAGGGATGCAATCACCAGGTTCTCCCACTGGACCTTGTTCCCTCCAATGCTCTCCTCTTCCTCACAGGGCACACTGGTCTTGGCAAGCAGGCAGGCACTGGTGCTCCAGGCTCCAGGGGCAGGTGACCATGGATTTCCTGGGTGATGTCCCCTCACCCAGCTGGAAGACTGGCAGGCCTGGCCCCCAGTCCTGGTCACAGGTAGAAATCTTGCAGAGCTTCTCTCTCTCACAGTCTAATTGGCTGCTGGATAGTTGGCAGTTTTGGGGGCTTCTCCCGTACTCATAGTCCGTTTCCAAGAATCAAAAGTGATTTAGAGTCTGAGTCTTTGAAGTTTATGTTGGGGGTCTGCTTCCTTTCGAAGTGTCATCTCTTCTGGCCTGCCCTTGCTCCAGAAAGCAGTCTGTCACAGCAGGAGCAACTCTAAATCTGATAGCCACACAACACAAGTCATGGGAGTGACTGGAGGTTCATAGCTGGATGTTAGCCACAGTGATATGTAAATCAAAAGGTTACCCCGGGGCCTCAGTGCTACACTTTATGATTGTCTTGTACCCTTACCTCCATCTTGAGATGTGCCCAATATCCTTCCCAGTGACCTCTCTCTGAATCAAAGAGCATATTTGAAATGCACTGAAAAGCCTGGCTCTCCCATCTCTAGTGTGTCCCAAGCAGCACACGGGTCTCCCAAAATGGAACTCAGGGTTTTGCATGTATTACAACATTCACAGGCACACATACACCCAGCATGTGTATATCACACACTCACTGCACATCACTACACCAAAACGATGTAGGCCAATGATGAGTTAAGCACACAGTAGCAGAACTTTAGATAAGTGACCCTGTAGTACTCATAGTGACACAGGAAAAGAGATCTGTTCACTCCTACTGATCACTACAAGGTATGCTGCCACCACCACGCGTGTGCTGCTTAACTACTGGCAAAGGCAGTAGCCTCTCACCATATGAGGGTAGCGTTTTGGGTGCCGTTCCTAGTCCAAGAAGACCGCAATCCGGGAGACAGGTCTATGTCATGGGACACATGCATGTGTTCACCCATGACTACAAAAATTAGGGATCCAGACATTATTACTTTTGGGGCACTCAGGGCAGGGGCGCACGTCCATCAACTACAAGGGACTTTTCCAACCCAACACAATGTCTAACCTTTTTTTTTAGATATATTTTTATTAGTGTTTTTAACTTTTCGTAATTGCATAGATACAGATATTACTGAGATATATTATAGAACCAAGTGTAACATTTGAATCATTAATAACACCAACATATCTTGTGATACTCAATATGTACTCACAATTATGTTGTCTTGCTCTTTTTCAAAACAATATATTGGTGCAGTTTTACTTTCAAATAACTGTTCCTGTTCTAAAGTGACAGTATATACTCTGGGGAGTCTCAAATATCTTCTTATCTAATAACCATATCTTGTTTTATACTAATGACCCAACTGGCCCATTTTCTGGGAAACCATTTAACTTAATGTTATCCAGTGGTGCCTCCTAAATTCAGTTTTTTGTTTTTTAAAGTTCGCCTTGCCTATTTCTTTCACTCTGTTTACTGCCGAGGGGTAGATGGGCCGTGGGTTTGTAGGCGGCAAAATCTTTCTCCTTCAATATCTACTTGTACTTTCCCATTTATGATTCTACGGAAGTATCACTATCATTCTTTATACTCACATCTGTGCCCCTCTGCTCACTTCTATTTTCATCTTTCATGGTGTTCCAACCTTTCAGTATTTCTGTCCATAAATCTGCTATGGGGTGTCTACGGAGTCCCCTGGCTTCCTCACACTGTATAGCTCTCTCCTCTGCTCGGGCCCAGGATCCACATCCTTTTGCCCTAACAGTAATGGGGGACCCTTCGGGTGATTTCCAGCTCATAGCTATCTGCCTGCATGCCAAAACCAGAGCCAGGTTTACAAAACTGGAGCCCACCTTCCTAGTTTTTTGTCTGGGAAACAATCCTAGGAGGCATATCTCCACAGAACACTGGAGTGTTCAGGCCAATGTTAGATTGATCTGATCCAGCACTGTGTCCCTGTATTCTTGAAGTTTCATACACCCCCATGTCATATGTATGAATCCTACATCTTGTTGTTCGCATCTGAGGCAGCCCCAAACCTCCCATCCATGCATTACGTTTAGTCTGTGGGGCGTGAGGTAAACCATATGCACATAGTTAAATTGAATGAGTTTTAACACAGCATTCCTAGATATCTTTTATGGGATTCTTAATACGTGGGACCATTCCTTGTCTCACAAGTCCCTCCCCACTGCTACGTTCCATCTTTCCCGTAACCGTTCCAGGGGAGTTTTCACCATACCAATCAGCGCTCTGTAATGCCATTTTACTAAGTGCCGTGCTAATCCAAGTGTGACTATCACTTGTAATGCTTCATGTGTCTGTGATTCCAGCTGGGCGCCTCCCCAGAGATCTTTGAATGTTTTCACTACTGCATGGTAAGTTTGGAACTGGCAACCAGGCAAGTCATATTGGGCCGGGAGGTCCTCTAGAGGAATTAATACTACACTCTGATAGCAGTCTCCCACCATCGTTACGCCAGCCTCTGTCCAGCTAGCCATTTGTGTACTGGAAAAGAATGTAGGTGGCTTCCCACCTGGGAGCCCTATGAGTGGCAGCTCAGAGCATATGGCGAGATTCCCATTGTACGTCGACTGCATCTCTTCCGGCTATACAGTGCTGCTTGTAATAGCACCCCTGTATTCTGGATGGTCACTGTGGTGTGTAGGAGCATAGCTAGTAAGTGCCTTTGATTGGTAAGTAAGTACGTAGTATTTAGGAGTACCATCTAACCACTGGGCCAGCCATTGCAGTTGGGGCGCCAAATAATATAGCTCGAACTCCGGGGCCCCCAAACCTCCTTCTTCTGGGGTCCTATGTAACACAGCCAGCGAATCTCTGTTCCTGCCCACATCCCAGATGAAGTCTCATAATAGTCTATCATGAAATAGTATAACAATCTGGGAAGCATGATCATTTTTGCCAGTGCAATTCGACCCATCATGGGGAGTTTAAGCGCGTGTCAGAATGGGACACATGTCCCGAGGGGCAGCATAACTTGCTTCAAATTTCCCTTCCGCAGATCATCCACATCGTGAAATACCTGTATCCCAAGATATTTAAAAAAGTGTGGAGCCCAAGTCAGGTCTGCAGGTAGGCCAGCTGGGCACTGTGCCCCTCCTGTCAGTGAGAATAGATGGGTTTTTGTTTTCTTTGGTCTTAAACCTGCCAAGACTGAATAAGTCTCTAGAAGGGCCAGTGTTTGTTCCACTCCCCGACTCCCATCCCCCAGATATAATAGTATATCATCAGCCAGAGGCGCAACTAGAGCCAAATTTCGGGGGGGGGCTAAGAAAAAATTTCGGGGGGGCTGAATCTTTTAAGCCATAGGCAGAGTGGAGCTGCAGGGGCTCTTAGAAGGGGTGAAACACCAGCGAGGCCTCATTAACATGCAAATGGTCTTTTAAAGACCTGTGAAGTGCTTGGGCGCGGCTGTGTGTGGCCCGGGAAGCTGTCTCATCCCGGGCTGCCACACACGACGGGGGGGGCTGAAGCCCTGTGAGTCCAATGGGTGTTGCGCGCCTGTCATCAGCATTGAGTGAGATAATATGGTCTCTCTTCAGACGCATTCCATGTGGTTGTCCTTCTAGTCTGAAGAATTCCGCTAATGGTTCAATAGCTACGGCAAACAGAAGTGGAGACAATGGGCACCCCTGCCTGGTGCCCCTAAAGATGTTATTTGATAGTGATATCACCCCCCCCCCCCTGCTTTCACCTGAGCCGTGGGGCGGGAATACAGTCATGTAACGCACTTTATCCATCCGTCTCCCAATCCCATTCTAGCCATTGTAGCACACAAGAAGTCCCATCTTACTGAATCAAAGGCTTTTTCCTGATCTACCGACATTCTAAGAGCTTCTGGGTAACGACTCCTTTCTGGATAGTGCATAATATAAAAGAGTCTACAGATGTTGGCAGATGTGGCCCTTGTCAAGATGAGCCCATTCTGGTCTGTTTGGACCAGGTTTGTCATGTGGGGTAGGAGTCTAAGACTTTGCTCAGAATTTAAAATCAGCATTCAACATGGAAAGCGGTCAGAACTCAGACACCCTTGCTGCCATTTGCTTCAAATTTGGTAGGGGTATCACCAAGGCATCTCTAGTCAAGGCCAGCAGCGCACGTGCTTCCAGGCCTTTCGCATATAATGTTTCAAATTTGGGAGTAAGGGTTTGCGCCAGTGTTGAATAGAATTCCACCGGCAGGCCATCTGGTCCTGGTGTGTTCCCTGTGGCCATCTCTCGAATGGCACCTCGTATTTTGTGGACCGTCACCGGGCCTCCCAACTCAGTCCTAAGTGGAGCTCTAGCGTCCGCAGTGGCAAGGACATCAGAAACTCCCACATATCCTCCGCTGATTTTGGGTTTGGGGCCTCATAAAGCTTTTCATAATATGCACTGAATGATTCATTTATTGCAGATGGGGACTTTATCCCCACCCCCTCTGTAGTAGTGATGTGTGTAATGGGTGTCCCTCTATAATCAGGCCACACTAGCCATGCAAGTAGTTTTCCCACTTTTCCTCCCTCTTCATGTACACTGGTATGGTATTCCCGTAGGTCAGGGCTCCGCAGCCGCTACAATGCACTGTTATACTCCCTTCTCATGGTGTCCATCTGCCTATGTGCTACTGCGTCCCTTCACAGTTGGAGTCCCTGATCATGTAAAGTGGATTCTAACCTGGTAAGTTCTGACAAACGTTTCTTTCTCAGACCCTCTGCCTGACCCAAGCAATCCCCCTTACAACCACTTTTATTGCCTCCCACTCCATAGCCCTAGAGTCTGTCGAACCTTGGTTTTGCAGGAAGTATTCAGTGATCATTGTAGATAGTCAATTTCTAAAATGTTCATCAGGCAGGAGGGTAGAGTTAAACCGCGATGTAGGGGTTACTGTTGGTTCCGCTTTAGTGCGGAATAAAATGAACAGTGGGTTATGATCCAAAAACCTGTGTCCCTGATATTCAGTGTGTGTTACAGCTGTAGTTAATTGGCTGGAACAGACGAACAGATCGAGTCGGTGCGAAGGCTATACAAATGCGAGTAATAAGAGTAATCATGCTGCAGTCCTTGTTGTACCCTCCGAACATCAATAAGTCCCCACTGATTCAGTCATTCTCCAAACCCCTGTGCCAACTAGGAGGCCGACGTGCCATGCAGTGGAGGGGTTGATCTATCCATTTGCCATGCAGTTAAAGTCCCCCTAGAAACAATTCATTCACACTGAGGGAAGATAGGGATGTGGACAACCTCCCAAAGAAGTTAAGTTGGTCATGGTTTGGAGCATATTTACTGCCCAAAGTGATTTCTCTTCTCAGTAGTCTACCCTGTACCAGTACAAATCTGCCCTTTTTAGGTCTCGCTTAGGCAGCGCGCATGCTCTCCTCTAGGAGAGGGCCTTTAGCAATTGGTCTTCACTTTTCAAGCACTCACACTCGTGCTTGTGGTGGCATCCACCTTGTGGGAGCGAACAGCGGCGTGACCACGTTAATTACAAACAGATGTCCCCTGCGTGCCACTGCTCACTCTTGCAAGGTGGATGCTGCCACAAGCACGAGTGTGAGTGCTTGAAAGGTGAAGACCGCTTGTTTCTTGTGCTCTGGGTCACACACCAGCGGAGGACAGGACATTCATGCAGACGTCTGACATACCACTTAAAGCAAGAGCTCGAGGTCCGTCGCTTTAGCCTGTCATGCACTTGTTTCACTGGCCAAGGGTTTGTGCCGCCCGGGTGTGCGCTCCTTTCTTCCTCGCACTTCCTATATTTGTGTGTGCATATCTGTCATCCGCTGTGCCTGTCATCGACTCTGTGTGCACGTGTTTCTGTACTTGTGTTCGTCACTTCCTTTGCCTGTTATTCTTTGTGTCCCTGGTGGGCTGAGTATTTGTGTATTTATTTCTACCTCTCTCTCTTAGCTATGCCCTCTGTCAAGATCTATATCTATTACTCTGTGTATTTGTCGCTCGCAGCATTGGTGTGTCTAGTATTTTCAACCTATATGTGTTTGTATGTGTTCTCACTCTCGGTGTACAACACCCTCTTTGCACAGGACTCTCTGGGCATGACATTCTATGTCAGTCTGTCAGTCACTCTGCGTCTCCGCTGGGTATCGACCGCCCTGTCAGTGTATCTGTGCACCTCTAGATGGGATTGCGCATGTACCGCTTTCTGTAGCTGTCGCTTAGTGTTCACGACTTTGTGTGCTTGCGCACATGGAATACTGCGTGCCTATTACGCTGTATGCCGGTCACTCTGTGTAACTTTGACTTCAGTGCGTGTGGGTTTGTATTTGCAGACAAGTATTAGCTTTATATGTGCGTGCGTGTGTTTGCTTGTAAACCTGAGAGGGCCTGTCCGTCAGTCCCCATGTATGTCTTTTACTGTAAGACATGCCACTTCGTAGATCTGTTTCACTGCGTTTATCCAGCATTGTGTGTGAAGTTGTATGTCTGTGTGTCTGTGCCACCTCATGCTTGTCCCCCGACTGTTTGTGTGAGACTGTTTCCGTCACTCTATCTGTCTGCCATTCCGTGTGTTTCTGTAACCTCGTTATCTGTCACTGCCCACAGTACTGGCTGCTTGTGTGACAGATTGTGAGAGGGCTCGTGTGTGTTTTTATTTATTAGAGGTGGGCGAGTGAATAAATTAACAGGGGGAGCTGAACCAGAGCCAAGCCAAGGCTCTGGCTCGGCTCTTAAAGCCTGTGCACGAGCATATAGGCATAGAATAGCATATAGGCATATAATAGCATTGTAGCCAAGTGTTGGCGTGAGATGAGCAGTTGCTCATATGGTCTTAGAATGACCATGTAGTCCCTAACACACGGCTGTCCCTTGGTCAGCAATTATTGGAGACAGTGCCTGCACGCCAGCAAGATTCGGGTGGCACCAGGGATCAGTCATGCGAGCCAAGGGAGAGTCAGCGGCACCAGGGTGAGTAAAGTGAGCCCCGGCAGGCTCACCTTGTGTTGATGATTACACATTACTCAGTCTGAAACTCATAGACACCATAGATTCACGTTTTCCAGCCCTGGGTCCAACAAGTTGTGCACCTGTAGGAAGGTGGCAGACATCTGCTTATGTAGCTGAGCTGAGTTCAATTTCTGGGCTGGAGACAGGGGGTGGGGGTTATGCAGGCTCACCTCTTGTTTTTCTTTAACACTTTTTTTTCCGTGGTGAGGATTACCTTGCATTCGAGGTGAAGTGGCAGTCAAGACCCAGTTCACTCAGACAATATTAAATGGCTCCAAAATTCCACTATGCTTGTGAAAGGAGCATTGATTCTTCTTGTGAGAGTTGCAACAAAATCCCAAAACAAGCATTGGCATAGCCAATAGGTCTCGCCTTTGGAACCTTATAAGTATTTAGTTATGCAGTACAATATCCTTGGTGCAACAACATCAACTGTTGCTAAACACTTATAAGGTCCCAAAGGCGAGCTTGTTGTCTCTATATGTATGTAGCATTTCAAATAGAATTCCAGCTCTAATCCATATCAATTCACCCCTGTAGAAAGTGGAATATGTGGTAGCATATAGTTTACCGTGCCACCTACGTCTTAACCTGATTCCTTCTTCTGCAGTCAAGTGAGTCTCCTGTAGCATGACTATGTGGGCCCCTCCTTGTGACATAGCTATGTATTTTATGCCGTTTGATAGCTAATCCCATCCCTCTCACATTCCAGGATAAGAGTTCAATTTCTTGATGAGATCGTTTTATACTCAACTGAGGCCTAATTCAGCATTGCATTGTTCTCCTTCCCCCTCCCCTCCTCCAACCCCCTAGGCTTAAGGATGCATGAGGACCACTGGACATAGCTTAAACCCTGGAAACCAGTGACTTCCCGTCCCTAGAGCAGCTTTGCAACAGCTAGCCGCACCAACATGTAAAAAACCCAAAAAGCAATAAAGGTATATGACGACTAACCAGATCGTGGTAAAGACTATCTAGTTAGGGGTGTTACGCAAGCTAAGATCAGTTATCTCCTGCCCCGCCCAGGCTTCAGCTCAGGGCAGCAGCAGTCTTCTGTTTGCCTGATGTCTTATTGCGACACTCTGATGCTCCACCCATAGAATATGCTCTCTAAATCATCATGCCGCTCTCATCCAATTATCGCCTCCCTACCTACTTTCGCACTAAAACATACAGCCCCATTTCTGTCCCTCCATCCCCAGCTCATTCCCTGGCTCTACCAACTCCGTAGATCCAGTTCATATCAGTTCGTCCAAGGAACCAGGGGTTCACCACCGGGAATCATTACTTCATCAATTGTCCAGTCCCATGGTCTGAGGACTCCGCAGCTCCACCACCCTCTGGAGGCCTTGACAGTGCTTCCACCACTACTTTCAGGTCTGCTTGTCGTTCTCACGCTGTCTGTGATGAGGTAGGTTTTTGTAAGGTGATACGCCCAGTAGAGTTCTGTAGTCTTCTCCATTTTGGTTTGGGAGTAAACCTCTTGCGTTTCTGTGGTTTTGGGGGCTGTGAGTCTTACTTGTAGCTTTCCGGCCGGGGCCACACTTCATCAGCGGATTCATAGAAGTATGCCTTCCCATCCAACTGTATTCGAAGTTGGGCTGGGAACTTCAGGGAGTATTGTATACCTTCTACTTGCAGTGCTTTTTTCACTTCAAGGAATGATGCACGTTGTATTTGCACCTCGGCTGTAAAGTCAGGAAATACTGACACCTTGCCATTGTCTAATACATATGGGCCATGTGTGCGTGAGTGTTTGATTAGGGGATCTCGGTCTCTACAGTATAGCAGTCTTGCGACAGGGGTCTCCCAGATGCCAGAGACCTTGATGGGACCCTATGCGCCCTTTCCCATGCAAAGTAATTGGAGAGTGATACTGGAGTTAATCTCTTCTGGAGCCAATCCTCCAAGAAAGTCACCATATTTGTTCTTTCCATTACGGCGATTGCGCGCTTCGGTGTCCTCAGACCATCTTTTCTAATGTTGCCACCCTAGTGGTTATGTTGTGAGTCTGTGGGATGCCATTTTTTGTTCTGGTTTAATCTCTTCCAGGGTGAGTTCCACATCCTTCATCCTGTCCGCAAGCTTGTGATGCTCTGCCTGTAATAATCCCAGCCCCACACACACTGTCCCTATATCTTCCTGGAGGGTGGCATTTGTGTCTGCAATGGCAGACAATATTTTATCTAGGTGAGTATGTATGGACTGTACGTGTTCTTCCGTCTCTCCCACTTCAGTAACTACATTGCCCTGGGAAGGCTCTCCTGCGTCTGGTGGTCCACTCCCCTGTTTGGGTCTGGGCTTCCCCATCTTGGCCACTAATTTGCAGAGTACGGCAATTTCAGCAGTGTCCGAATTACCTATATATGAGACTTGCTGTTGCCGCCCAAAGCTGCAATGGGATCTCACCGCCCCCAGAGCAGGTCCCCGCAGCTCAGCGTCATCCCCGCTATGTCAGGTGTGCTTGAATCACCATTCAGCTAAAGGCGGTGATCTAGCTCTTGTGGCTCACAGATCTTTTCTTCCCTGTGTGTTTCCCACTCTACTTCCCCAAACTTCCCCACCCCGGCTCTGATACAGGTGTCGGCCACCAACAAAATCTCACCAGAGGCACAGAGAATGCTCAATGCTTTATGTATCCTGCGGTTACGTGTATCCTGCAGGTTCACTATAGGGACTGCGCCTTCCTGGACCACCAGCTGCAACTGTCTGTTACCCTAGCATACGTTGAGTTTGTTAGATAACTTCTCACTTGGTCCCCCTTATTGCATTTTGCACATCACTTTTGGCATCTTAGAGCAACTAGTTTTGCTTCACCAGGGGCCCTGTATGTCCCAGCAGGCTCTTCAGACAAATCCTGTCTCTTTATATTCCTCAGCGTAAGCATGCACATAGGTCGAGGCCCCTCCCCACCCGAGCCTCCTCTCAGGCAACTCCTTGGTCTCCACACTCCGTCCCGTCAGCACACCTGGTCTCCAGGCAGGAAGGCCTCCCATATCCCCACACCGAGCCCCATTGCTCCGCCTCACCTCATTGTCCTGCTCCAGGCCCAGCAGGCTCTCGATCTTGCCTGGTCTTCACCGTCGTGCTCCCCCAGTGGGCCCATATACAGTCTCAAAGCGGCCCTGAATCAGGGTGACATCTCCCAGGATGCTTCTCCTCAGCCCCACGGCATGGGCAGTTTATGTCCCTATTTCATTCTGGATCCTACTCACCCCAATGGTGTATTCGGGATGGCGATACCGGGTAAATTCTTACAGCGGCTTCTTCCTAGCACCGCGGCTGCTGTACCACTCCCCGTCCCTGGCCGCTGATTCTCTTATCTGGAGGCCTCTTCCTGGCTACTGGCGTGGGGGCCTCCACAACCCAGCGCTCAAAGCGGACGCTCCACGCGGGCGCTCCATCACTCACTCACGATTCGGGGCCCAGGCTCAGCCTCAGCCCCGTCGGCGTCTCTGTGGTTTCCTCCAGGCAGCCTAGCAAATCTCTTCCCACACCCACAGAGGTCCACTGTAATCACCTCGCCTCTTGCTGTGCTGGTCCCTCTGCCCAGAGGCGCCATCACTCAGAGTGCCACTTCATTCGGTACGATTGATCTACGACATGGGTCCAGGTCCTTCACTTATGCCCAATCGCGGGCGAGGCCGAGGATTCCTGCCCAGGCATGAGCACACGTCTGTTCTGCTTGACTCTTCCTTTTGAGCACTGCGTCTCTTTTGGTATCCCCGGGCCTCCGTCACCCCAGGCAAAGCCAAACGCCCGCTTCCCTTGCACACATTCTGGCTCTTTTCAGGGCTCCTCCAAGATCGGAGCCCACCGCCGTTACGAGGGGGGTTCAGATTGTTGCATGGGCAGCAACAATTAGGCCCGAAGATAGGTACTCTGTTATTATTTTCAGGATCTTTGCCTGGGCTGGGACAGAACTCTTCACTGAGCGTCCGCTGCAGTCGAAATCTTGGCCACCGTCCCACACAAGGTCTAACCTTGATCTTGCAATTCCACTATCTGCTGTGGAGCAGTCAAGCCCATTTTTAGGTCTTGCCTAGCTATTGCGTTTACGCAATCGCTATGCGAGACTCTAGTAAGAGGGGCATTTCAAAGTGCTCCCAAAAGTGGATTGCATGGCGAGCACGCGAACAATCACGTGCATCGTGCCGCCATGCAATCCGTTTGGGGAAGCGCTTCAGCCCACTGGCGCGTGCACGTGTAGCCACAGGCTCGGCATCATACTTCAAAGGGTCCGCTCCGCCGCCTGGAATGCGCTCCCCCGCCCCCGCCACAGCATGCCGAGAGATTGTTTCCTCATGGCGCCTCTCACAACTGTCCCTCCCCCACCACAGGGCTAGTCTCATGGACGCATTGCCATCCATCGATTTCACTTTCATGCCCGTGTTCTCTTTGCCTTTCAGCACACAGCCCGCCCTCCCCCCTCCGTGATTTCTTGCAGCTTTCCCCAGATCTGAGTCTCAAACAACCAAAATAATAAGTTTGCCCTGCACGCTTTCTGCGCTTACAAAGTTAACATATGCCGCGCTCATTCCCTTTTCATCCTTCTAAGGTCGAAAACATTAGCTCCATTAATTCTGCGTCTAAGGATTTAAATAACCATATGTTTTCTTGCAACTTTAGGCACTTCACACACACAGCCCCACTGCTCACACACACAGGCATCAAGGCAGCAACAGAATGCTCTGAGCCCCACCAGTGTTTGCCACACACACATGCCTCTCGCATCTCGTGTTTTCTTCCAGCTTTGGCCCCTGTTCTCTTTGCCTTTCAGCACTCAGCTTCCCCGTAACCACCATTTAACTAACATCCTGCCACACTCATTCCATTTTCATCCTCGCTTTCACTTTCATGCCCTTGTTCTCTTTGCCTTTCAGCACACAGCTTCTCCGTAGCCACCATTTAATGACCACCCTGCCACACTCATTCCATTTTCATCCTCGCTTTCACTTTCATGTCCGTGTTCTCTTTGCCTTTCAGCACACAGCTTCTCCGTAGCCACCACTTAACGACCATCCTGCCGTAAACACCATTTAACTACCATCGTTTTAGTTAAAATAAAAGAATTGCCTCTACGGATTTAAGGAACCATAGAAATACAAGTCAAGGCAGCAACAGAACGCTCTGAGCCCCACCAGTGTTTGCCACACACACATGCCTCTCGCCTATCTCTCCCCCCTCCGTGTTTTCTTGCAGCTTTGCCCAGATATGAGTCTCGAACAACCAAAATAATAAGTTTGCCCTGCACGCTTTCTGCGCTTACAAAGTTAACATATGCCACGCTCATTCCCTTTTCATCCTTCTAAGGTCGATAACATTAGCTCCATTAATTCTGCGTCTAAGGATTTAAATAACCATATGTTTTCTTGCAACTTTAGGCACTTCACACACACAGCCCCACTGCTCACACACACAGGCATCAAGGCAGCAACAGAATACTCTGAGCCCCACCAGTGTTTGCCACACACACATGCCTCTCGCATCTCGTGTTTTCTTCCAGCTTTGGCCCATGTTCTCTTTGCCTTTCAGCACTCAGCTTCCCCGTAACCACCATTTAACTAACATCCTGCCACACTCATTCCATTTTCATCCTCGCTTTCACTTTCATGCCCTTGTTCTCTTTGCCTTTCAGCACACAGCTTCTCCGTAGCCACCATTTAATGACCACCCTGCCACACTCATTCCATTTTCATCCTCGCTTTCACTTTCATGTCCGTGTTCTCTTTGCCTTTCAGCACACAGCTTCTCCGTAGCCACCATTTAACGACCATCCTGCCGTAAACACCATTTAACTACCATCGTTTTAGTTAAAATAAAAGAATTGCCTCTACGGGTTTAAGGAACCATAGAAATACAAGTCAAGGCAGCAACAGAACGCTCTGAGCCCCACCAGTGTTTGCCACACACACATGCCTCTCGCCTATCTCTCCCCCGCCCTCCCCCCTCCGTGTTTTCTTGCAGCTTTGCCCAGATATGAGTCTCAAACAACCAAAATAATAAGTTTGCCCTGCACGCTTTCTGCGCTTACAAAGTTAACATATGCCACGCTCATTCCCTTTTCATCCTTCTAAGGTCGATAACATTAGCTCCATTAATTCTGCGTCTAAGGATTTAAATAACCATATGTTTTCTTGCAACTTTAGGCACTTCACACACACAGCCCCACTGCTCACACACAGAGGCATCAAGGCAGCAACAGAATGCTCTGAGCCCCACCAGTGTTTGCCACACACACATGCCTCTCGCATCTCGTGTTTTCTTCCAGCTTTGGCCCGTGTTCTCTTTGCCTTTCAGCACTCAGCTTCCCCGTAACCACCATTTAACTAACATCCTGCCACACTCATTCCATTTTCATCCTCGCTTTCACTTTCATGCCCGTGTTCTCTTTGCCTTTCAGCACACAGCTTCTCCGTAGCCACCATTTAATGACCATCCTGACACACTCATTCCATTTTCATCCTCGCTTTCACTTTCATGCCCGTGTTCTCTTTGCCTTTCAGCACACAGCTTCTCCGTAGCCACTATTTAACGACCATCCTGCCGTAAACACCATTTAACTACCATCCTTTCAGTGAAAATAAAAGAATTGCCTCTACCGGTTTAAGGAACCATAGAAATACAAGTCAAGGCAGCAACAGAACGCTCTGAGCCCCACCAGTGTTTGCCACACACACATGCCTCTCGCCTATCTCTCCCCCGCCCTCCCACCTCAGTGTTTTCTTGCAGCTTTGCCCAGATATGAGTCTCAAACAACCAAAATAATAAGTTTGCCCTGCGCGCTTTCTGCGCTTACAAAGTTAACATATGCCGCGCTCATTCCCTTTTCATCCTTCTAAGGTCGATAACATTAGCTCCATTAATTCTGCGTCTAAGGATTTAAATAACCATATGTTTTCTTGCAACTTTAGGCACTTCACACACACAGCCCCACTGCTCACACACACAGGCATCAAGGCAGCAACAGAATGCTCTGAGCCCCACCAGTGTTTGCCACACACACATGCCTCTCGCATCTCGTGTTTTCTTCCAGCTTTGGCCCGTGTTCTCTTTGCCTTTCAGCACTCAGCGTCCCCGTAACCACCGTTTAACTAACATCCTGCCACACTCATTCCATTTTCATCCTCGCTTTCACTTTCATGCCCGTGTTCTCTTTGCCTTTCAGCACACAGCTTCTCCGTAGCCACCATTTAACGACCATCCTCCCACACTCATTCCATTTTCATCCTCGCTTTCACTTTCATGCCCGTGTTCTCTTTGCCTTTCAGCACACAGCTTCACCGTAGCCACCATTTAACGACCATCCTGTCGTAAACACCATTTAACTACCATCCTTTTAGTTAAAATAAAAGAATTGCCTCTACGGGTTTAAGGAACCATAGAAATACAAGGCAAGGCAGCAACAGAACGCTCTGAGCCCCACCAGTGTTTGCCACACACACATGCCTCTCGCCTATCTCTCCCCCGCCCTCCCACCTCCGTGTTTTCTTGCAGCTTTGCCCAGATCTGAGTCTCAAACAACCAAAATAATAAGTTTGCTCTGCACGCTTTCTGTGCTTACAAAGTTAACATATGCCGCGCTCATTCCCTTTTCATCCTTCTAAGGTCGATAACATTAGCTCCATTAATTCTGCGTCTAAGGATTTAAATAACCATAGGTTTTCTTGCAACTTTAGGCACTTCACACACACAGGCCCACACCTTACACACACAGGCATCAAGGCAGCAACAGAATGTTCTGAGCCCCACCAGTGTTTGCCACATACACATGCCTCTCGCATCTCGTGTTTTCTTCCAGCTTTGGCCCGTGTTCTCTTTGCCTTTCAGCACTCAGCTTCCCCGTAACCACCATTTAACTAAAATCCTGCCACACTCATTCCATTTTCATCTTCGCTTTCACTTTCATGCCCGTGTTCTCTTTGCCTTTCAGCACACAGCTTCTCCGTAGCCACCATTTAACGACCATCCTGCCGTAAACACCATTTAACTACCATCCTTTTAGTTAAAATAAAAGAATTGCCTCTATGGGTTTAAGGAACCATAGATTTACAAGGCAAGGCAGCAACAGAACGCTCTGAGCCCCACCAGTGTTTGCCACACACATGCCTCTCGCCTATCTCTCCCCCGCCCTCCCCCCTCCGTGTTTTCTTGCAGCTTTGCCCAGACCTGAGTCTCAAACAACCAAAATAATAAGTTTGCCCTGCACGCTTTCTGTGCTTACAAAGTTAACATATGCCGCGCTCATTCCCTTTTCATCCTTCTAAGGTCGATAACATTAGCTCCATTAATTCTGCGTCTAAGGATTTAAATAACCATATGTTTTCTTGCAACTTTAGGCACTTCACACACACAGCCCCACAGCTCACACACACAGGTATCAAGGCAGCAACAGAATGCTCTGAGCGCCATCAGTGTTTGCCACACACACATGCCTCTCGCATCTCGTGTTTTCTTCCAGCTTTGGCCCGTGTTCTCTTTGCCTTTCAGCACTCAGCTTCCCCGTAACCACCATTTAACTAAAATCCTGCCACACTCATTCCATTTTCATGTTCGCTTTCACTTTCATGCCTGTGTTCTCTTTGCCTTTCAGCACACAGCTTCTCCGTAGCCACCATTTAACGACCATCCTGCCGTAAACACCATTTAACTACCATCCTTTTAGTTAAAATAAAAGAATTGCCTCTAAGGGTTTAAGGAACCATAGAAATACAAGGCAAGGAAACATACACTCCGAATGCCACTCAGAGCCACATAATTACATGCCACATAACTACAATGCACTCAATACAACAGACACTCCGAAAACCAATCAGTGCCACATAGTTACACACCACATAAATACACAGCGCTCAATGCCACATACACTTCAAATACCACTCAGCGCCACATAATTACACACCACATAATTACACTACACTCAATGCCACATGCACTCAAAATAACACTCAGTGCCAATTAATTACAATGCAATTACAATGCAAACAATGCAAGATACACTCAAAAAAACACTCAATGCCACATAATTACACGCCACTAAAATCAACATACACTCTACACAAAACCACTCAGTGCCACATAATCATACTCTACCTAATTACACTCTATCTATCTATCGCCCTATCTATCTATCTATCAATCTATCAATCAATCAATCTATCTATCTATCTATCTATCTATCTATCTATCTATCTATCTATCTATCTATCTATCTATCTATCTATCTATCTTATCTATCTATCTATCGGACTATTGCACTCTATCTATCTATCTATCGCATCACCACAGCATCACTTAGCACCACCACAGCATCACTCAAGGGCACCACTACATCACTATGCGCTACCACAGCATCAATTAACGCCACAGCATCACTCGACACCACCACAACATCACTCACCGCCACCACAGTATCAATCTGTACAACCATTCAACAACAACTGTCGTTAATATGTTCTCTCAATATTTAGGCTTTATTACAAATGGCACAAAAAAACATTATAATATTTAACTTCTGTTCTTGGATTTTAGGCGCAATTAAATACACTAAACATAATCTTCACAAGAGTTATTAACAAAAGTTTAAACGATTGCCATTATAATTTACATTAACTTTTATATAAGTATTAATTATTTGCCAAAATTAAAAGCCATTGTTATTTGTAATATCAATACATCTAAGTCATGTAAATACAACACATATTGCATTACAAATGCTATAGGTGTCACATTTGCAACAGTTAAAACTATTGACATTGTACATGAGAAAGCTAGTAATTTCAATATTTTCAATACCAACACATAAATAAAAAATTAGTCAATTTACAATACAAGAAGATCAAACTTTCCTAATGCGATACCTATTGCATTGCAAATGCTTGTTATATCTGGCCTTTGGACAGCTTTAGCTGTCTTCTCGGACTATTGTTTTCCCCAAAAAAGTATACATAATAAAATAACCTTTGATCAGCAGTCTTCACTCATTGGTGTGTTGAATTGCTATTTGAATTTTTTGCCTCTGTCGATTACAGCGTACAGCATGGGGCAATGAGTCAGCCCACTGAACCCATTGGCTCCCTTCATTTTGAGTTACTGCACACATCTTGTGCAAATTGTTTATATCTACTTAAAAACAGATCCTTTTTTTTTTCAGTGAGAAAGCTCTTCCAAAGTGTGTTTTTAATTTATTTTTGTAAGTGATCTTTAAAAAATGGCAGGTTTTATTTTTTGTACCGTCTTCGCGGTGCAGCGAGCGCAAGGTAAGTGATTGTAATTCATTTTTTATTTTACTTTTCCTATGCCGTCGTCTGTCTAATTCCAACCCGCCCCATCAACCCCTCCCCTACTCCCACTGCTGTTACCTGTGCCGGCAGCACCTGACTGTACATATACAATGCATATATGTTAAACGTTCAGTATAACCTACACACCTCTTATAAGAAGTGGTTTATGGATTGGTAATCCTGGAGTATACATGTAATGTGAGAAAAACAGAGATGGGCCAAGGGGAAGCAATAAAACATTGTTTTTAAAGTAAAAAAATTACATTATTATAGTTGTATCCTGTCTAGAATTGCTTCCACTCCAATGTAAGTCAGTAAGGAAATTAAGTACTCCCAATTTACTTTTCAAAAATGTCCTCTTTCTTGCTTCCATATATTGACATGTATTCTTGTGTGCTTACTCTCGCTTTGGTTGTGTATCAGACTTTGGTGGACCAGGCGGAGGATGTGCCATGGAAGCAAGATGTTTATTTTATTCCTATAGTAACTTGGGCCTTTACATTGATACATGTATGTTTGAGGGAAAGTGTTTTGAAGAAAGTTTGGTTTTTAAGAGGGAACCAAGTGAGGGTCCTGAGGACCGGGTTGTTTTAAACTATGGTTTCTCCCCAGGGGCCAGCTAGGCTGCACAATCATGAGCAACTTGGAAATTGTCATTTTTTTCATTTTCAAAGGCTGATGTGGGAAGATTTGCAGACCCATGTTCAGTGATGATGGTTGATCCCTACCTTTGATGGCTTACATACTGCAGCTATGATGGGGGTCAGACATTTAAAGGACAGAGAGGGGGTTGTGTGAATTATTAGGAGTGTTGAGACATGCCCATCTGCAACAGTTAATTCAACAGCTTTTAAATTTTAAGGCCATATTTAGAGTTTGGCGTGTAGCCTGCCATCCTGCCAAGAGGTTGAATGGGTGGAGCAGATGTCTTGACATCCACTTCACTGGTGGATGACAGCACCTATACTTAGAGATGTCCACCCACCTGGTGGAGATCTCTGTGTGCATCAAGACACTGTAACCTTGCCGAACACTCGCCATGTTTTATTTGGCCACTCAGCAAAGTTTTTTGTTTTGAAAGCAGGAATTTGCTTTTGAAAACCAAAAAACGAATGGCTTTGACATGCTCTGACACGCTCTGAGTTTTTTTCTAGCCTATGAAGGCAGTTTTTATTTCTTCTATTCAGGATCCTCCAGGATTCCTCTGGTGGTCCAGAACAGGAAAAGAATATGTCAGAACACCTGCCCTCGCTAGATCGGATGGCCTGACATCCATTGACTGAGGGCCCAATAGCCGATTGGCCCTCAGTCACTCTGCTGTCTCCGGTGGAGGCAGCAGAGGCCCTCTGGCAAAATATCACGGATTGGACGACTCTAATTAGAGAAGGTTGACTAAGGGTTTGGGGGACAGGATACTCTATCATGTTTATAATAGAGTACCAGTCCACCCAGCTCCTATAGCTCCAGAATTCGTCTCCACATTATCAACTTGCTCATTTTCTAACAGTCTAAATTATTTTTCACATATTTGAGTGAGGAGAGCTTTCCAAATCCACACCACTTCCCTTAAATCATTTACAAAATCTATGTATAACTTATCTTTTCCTTGAAATAGCATTTGCATTTTGTACTGCTAATTTTAGGAATTTGATGACAAATCAGTGAGCTTTAGGGACTCTGACCTGGAGGTCGTGAACGAGTCAGATTGTCTATTCGCTGTTTTTATACATGTATTTCCTGGTCTTGAGAGCACGAGGAAGCCGCATTTAACTGACGTTCTTCCTGACTCCAGTTCATGCCTCGGCTCAGGCATGGATCAAGTCAATAATTCAATGAAAAGGCATGTGTTTTCCTGCTGTAGGGGATTGCGATTGCTTAGTAAACAAAAATAATAATCCTGAATAATCTCAATGTGTACTATAATATGTTATGTGAAAGTCATACCTGTGCAACCTAACAATACCTAATCTCCTCTAACCCCAGTGTTAATTCCACCAACCATGTGCTTGAGGTCACCCCCACTAATAATTGCAACCAACTACTATTACTTTAGTCCACCATAAAAAACTGAAACGACTGCATGGAATGGTTTGCTTTGAGCATGCAAAACTAATCCCAATAACTAATAGTAACCAATAGAGCTGAACTAACCATTAACCTTGGGTTCTGGAGCAGCGTGCTGCTCGGCGTTAAGCGCTTCAACGCCACATCAGGGGTAGTAAGTATAAAGGTCATTCAAGAAGTAGCGAATCGTGATGTGAATGTAAAAGATCTCAAAAAGGCATGCTATGATTAGGACTGGGAGAACAGGCCGGTTTGGCAGCATTTTGTTCAGACAACCTCACAAAACATTAGCCATTCAGGAACGAGAGAAATATTCGAGTACTTGTTGACATATGGGAGCAGATTTACAAGCCCCTTGCGAGACATTTACGCCGCCATTGCGTCACTTCTGTGACGCAGCGGCGGCGTAAACCATGCGCCATGTTGCGCCTTATTTACAACGTGATGCATCTAGGGAGATGCGTCACGTTGTAAAGCCCTGCGCTACATTAAACCTGCATCAGGTGTAATGTATGCAGGGTGGGCGTTCCGTCAGAAAAAGCCTCGGAAAAGTGACGCAGTGAAATCTACAAGATTTCACTGAGTCACTTTTCCGACGCTGCTGCGTCAAAACCCTGCGCCTGCTTGAAGCAGGCGTAAGGCATGACGCAGCATGTTCGGTATGGGCAGCCCCTGAGCATTGCTGGAGTTGCGTCGTGCTTGCGACACGACTCCAGCAATGCGCCGCCCTTATGCCATCAGATGCATCACGCATCTGTTTATCCTTGCGCCATGATGCGCTGCATTGTAAATGCGGCGCATCTGTGGTGGCGCAAGGGTAAACTTGCGTGACGCATCTTTCCTGGCGTATCCCTGCTTATTTGCAAGGATGCGCCAGGAAACATAAATCTGCCCCATGATATATGCAATATTAGCATCTGTTTTGAAGTGCTTAGAATTATATTTAAACACAGTTTATTTTTATTAATGTTGAGGATGATGACAATGGTTATGAATCACACTACAGCAGTGGTTAAAACATGCACACTGCGCTTGGGGGAACAATCACGAAGCAAGTGTCTTTTTCAATATAATGTGCAACATTATTTACTATTGCAAACAATCACAGCCAGTGCAGGTTATGGCAAAATCATTGAAAAGCACATGAATGATCTGTTTAATGTGAAGAACCTTTCAATGAATGTGCAAGATTTGTAAACAATGTTTACAAAGTGCTGAGATAAATTGAATTGGGGCTGGGAGGGGCTTGACTACAGAAACTTCCAAAACAGGAAGTTTACATTGATGAATTTCGCCCTTTGCAAAGGACGATCAGGTTTCAGTAATGTAATGTATCCAGAAAAAATATACATCAAATACATGGTGTCTCTACCTTGTATTACTTCTATGGGTCATTGTTCTTCGTGTTTTCCGCGAGAAAGCATTGCAATGCCCTACTATAAACATCTTGCGCTACATAGACAATAAGGGCCATATTTACCAATGAGTTGCCTCACTCTTCCGCCATGCAACCGAACGCAAGAGCGACGTAACTCATAAGTGAGACTTTTCAAGCCACGCAGGGCCACTTTGCGTGGCCCTCTTTGGCTTGATAAATCTGGAGCAAAGCACCACAGCGCAAATCGCTGCCTTGTGTTAATCTGCGGCAGGGACGCATTCCATGGATGAGCGTGGGTGTTCCCATGCATCGACCCATGGATTTTGGCGCATTCCTAGATTTTCCATCAGTGGTAGACCTGGGAATGTGTCAAAATGCTACGTCTCCCCAGCTGAGGCGTAACAAGGAGAAATATCTTTATTTCTCCTCGTTTTTTCCTCTTGCTACACGTGCAGAATTGTGCAGCACACATAGAAAGAGTAAAATGCCTACAACGCAGGCAGCCATGCACCATGACGCAAGGGTACCTGCATTGGCGATAGGCAGCCATAAGTGCATCAGCGCTAGAAAAAGACAAGAATGTGGTGTATAATGGTAAATACAGCACATTCCTGCCCTTTTTTCTTGCACGCAGTGCACCAAGGTGCCTTGCTGCATTGCGCTGCTTGAAAGAATGATAAATCTGCCCCTTCATATACAGTTTCAGTTGGGACTGGAAAAGGTAGTATGTGTCCCTCAGATTGGGAGCAGAAGCTCCTGGTGCCCATGTTACACATGCCCAAGAACCCTGGTTGGGTCTGTTGCCAGATAGTTTTATTAGTGGAAAAATAAATATTGACAGCGACATTTGTGGAGTATCATAATAACTGTGCAGTTCATATAATGTGATGATCTCGTTTTACATTGTCACACTTATCGTTATGAATTTTTGACATTGAGCCTCCTGTAAAGGTAGTTTAATTGTTTTAGAAAGCCCTCTCTCTGTTTAGTGGTGTAAGAAAACTGTATTACTCAACGAGGTACAGATAAAGGGAGGTGACATATCTCAAGGCAAGTCATCCACTACAGGTAATGCAGTAGTCCCCAGTAATGACAGAAGAAAGATAGGAGAAAAATGACTTCTGCAATATCATCCCTCATAGTAATGATGTCCCACCCTATCCATGCACACCAGAGGCATTCCATCAACAGCTGGCCAGCCCAGGGTGCAGGGAGGTGTTCCCAGTATTTACTTGTAAGAGACGCTAACCTCTTTACTCTTGGAAAAGCACTGTTTTCTCTTTTTTTTATTTTTGAAATAACAGCTCTCACTTTAGAGAAAAAATCAGTTGCTTGATTAACTGCATTCATAGAGCTTCAAATGGATATCCCTGCTCTGTTGCCTGTTGTGAATACAACCACAGACTGATGAGGAGATGTGTGTTGTAGTGCCACTTGATGTGTGTGGTTTGGCAGTGATGCATTATGTGTGAGTGTATTGCTATATGTTACGAAATATAGTGAATCACTGAATTGCCTTGAACATGTCTGCCTGCTGTACTATTTAACAGTATTAACTGATTGGAGATTTTCCCTTTGAAGCATGTACATAGCTGGGTGATGCCAAAACAGTAAGGCTTTTGTAACTAATGATCTTGTGTGCTTTTTCTACTGTTTTGCAGGACAAGTAGTCTATTTTGAAAAAGTTGTAGCACCGGGCTCAGTGCTGGTTAACAATGACAATAACAATAGAGTGGCGCAACTCTAGACATACAACCACATAATACACAATATGACAAACAATATAAGGATTTTTTTTTTTTTTAATTTATATTGATCTTTTTATGTTTTCTTTCTCCCCCAATTGACAAATATATGTTTAAATGGATTCAAACATGATCCTTTTCAAAGTATAAATAGATTTACATTACAGCTTGTATTGCACAAATTTGATCACAATATGATATGTGGTGAACAATTTAGCAGCATATTGTATTTTTCACAGTCTTTGTTATCAAAACACAATTTACAATAAAATTTAACGCATATAAATAAAACACTGGTAGTGATTTGAGGAATACCACCAACGCGTTTCGGCAAATGCCTTCTTCAGGATTTTCTTTACCAGTGAATACTAAAAATAAAAAAATAAGTACAAATAACAGTTGTCATCTAGAGTTTTGTAACGCCAATTCAATATACTTATATTATATATATACATATACTGCATAACTGATGGTTCTGAACTAAGGTCTGAGAAAATTGAAACCGAACAATACTGTGAGTTGCCAATGTGAATTGAATAACAGCGCATTCTCTCGTGAAGAGATGTCTTATGCTATATATTCTATCACAAACATTTTTAATAAAGCTAAGAGAACAAATCAGAGAGGTCAACATTAAATAACTTACTAAACTCATATAACTATTATACTCAATGTTATCTCAGGTGTTTTTCCAACTAATTATCTGATTATGAGCTGTAAGCTGGCAACTCTATTTGATTCTAAGACACAGAACACTTCTCATTTATATTGCCAGCATTTCAGTACTATCTAGTATTTTGCTGGATATAAGTCTCTATATTTCCATATAATCAACTGTTATAGGGTACCTTTTATCTTAACGCAGATATTTCTTCTATATTTTCGATGTAGTTCGGGATACAAAGGTAAATTCACTGTGTTTATTCTATCTAAAAAATACAGAATACAATCTATAAAAATTCTTTGTCTAAAGCAGTAAAGCTGCCACACAATTTGCAAGTACTACCATTGCTATTCTTTGTTACTTACTTGATGACGCTTTTTATTTCCCCCTTCTTTTATCTTGTATATCTTGTCTAATTCTAGATGTCGCAGGTCTGATGAATCTATGTGTATATCTCTTCTGAAATAATAATTAATTGATAATTAATCTTCTCATTTTTAATCTTTACGATTTATTTAAGTTAGTCCATATATATTATACTAATTCATATATACCAACCTAGCCTTGGCAGGAGCATTTCCACTATGACATGATTACTGTTTTAGTTATCCCCCCAGATGAGTAAATCTGCGTGGTGAAAGTTATAGGATCCTATATATACAGATAGAGAACATATATAAAAAACCTTACCATACCTGATTAGTTTTATATCTTGCTCTGCACTACTTTCACTACGATATCCACAATTAAAATTGAAATGAAATATGCATTCACCTAAAGTTTCATGCGCAGCCATTTCTTTCTTCTTTGGATACTTAATTGGTGATATCTAATCAGCTTTCAGACCTCCCATGAGCCTATTTATTTATATCAGGGCCACTGTGAACAAAAATTGTATAAAAAGAGAGAAGATAATCAACCCAAATTATGAGTCGCTCCCCAATAAGAGCCAACCATTCTTTTATCTATATGTTTTTAAATGTTATATAGCATCTCCTTATCTCTCAACATGACATTACATGTCATCTTATTATGTCAGTATCATACCAAGTGCTGCACAGTTCTTAGTTTCAAGGTACGTAAGATATACCTACTTAGGGTCGCGTAACTGTAAAAGGTTATGAGCCTGTTACACCGCACAGATAAACTCAACCGAAATCTTTATATTAATGCGCAACAACTCTCACATGATGCAATACTTGAAAAGTGCCCTAAACCTATAAGAGCACGCTTTCCATTTTGTTTACTCCATAAATCGACTTACAGGGAAGAATTGTACCTATAGTATACTGATTATGTATCAAGTATTTGCGGACCTGTTTTATAGCTAAGACAAACTATATCTCGGACATCTCAAACATTGTGGCTCTCAACTGATGTAGTTAAAAATAATACGCTCGGTGTATTTAAACAAAAGTGTTTTCCCGTTAATTAGCCGCATAGATCTGTTAGCAAGGATCACAATTCTGCAAACTAATGTGCTTGATAGGAACTCACCTAGGAAATGGCATTTCTTCTACCTGCCTCGACCTGCTTTTCCGTCTAGCAATAAAGGCAAAAGATGGTTCTGTTGGGAATTGGTAAGCTTAGTTAAACATGCATTAAATGCTAAATCTCATTAAGTAAATATTCATTCACAGAGCAAAAAAAGGGGAGTATACACACATGAACGAAAGGATTCAGAAATTAAATTAATTTTTACTCTATAATCAGTGTCCGGAAATTTTTCTCTCACAAAGGTGTGCATTTACAGGTCTAACCAACCATAATACAAATACAACATAGAACATTCAGTGCTTACATAGACTCATTAACATAAAATCACATTTGCCATATACACAAATAACAAAAATAACAAAAATAAATTGATACAGACAAAGTCCAAAAATCAAGAGCATTATCCACAATTGGACATGATTTCCTAATTCTGATTGTGGAAGTGCGTGGACAATTTGGACAGAGCACGTCGACGTTTCGACCCTATATAGTAGTGCTGGGTTGTGTGCATCTAGAGTGGGTCTTCCTCTGGACAAAAAGTTGGGCTGGCTGCCTGTAAGTACAAATAATTTTGCATAAGGGACATGTGTGTATGAAGAATGAAGGAACAATGAAGGTATCCCTCAGTGCCACAGACGCTCACCTGGAGTCAGAGTGGTAAAGGATTTTAATTTCCTTGTCTCTCATTAGAGTTCTCAGCCGACATCTGAATTAATCAGGGATTCTGTAATCAATAAATAACAGAAATAGGCTCTAGAAATCCCTATTGTACACGACGACATGTAATGAGGTATAGTAAACAGGTCACGTACCTTCACAGTGAATTATTCAACTGGAAATGAGTGGTGCCGTCAAAACGATCGCCACTTACTGTAAATGAGAGGGCAGAGATTAGCGCCAACTTAGAACGCCTAGATTGATTTCAACCAGTTACACAGTAGACTAATGTGTTGTTATATACAGCAAAAGAAAGTGCGTCTTTTGCGCCCATGTGAAAATATATCTCAAGTGTTCTTCTATCGTATAGCCAAATGCGTGCAGAGTTGAAAGTAATTCATACCGGGTGGCACTCATTAAGCCTACTCCGTAAGGGACCCGAATTAATGCTTTTAGGCTGTGAAACAAAGGGGTCCTTTATGCGTGGTATTTTAGTTAGCAATTTCACAACTGTTTCTCAATTACGGTACCACTTTAAAATCACTACGGTTTTTAAATAAAAACACGTAGTCTATAACGGGGAACATTGTTTTAAACATTTCGCAGAAAGATGCTTACACGTCTACAAAAGGAGTCAAGTAGCGTGGCTGGCCTATGCGCCAATGGTTTTGAAACTTACATAGTTTTCTCCGCACAGACGTCTGTATCCGTCTCACGCTCTGCAGCTAATGACAGCGAGGCGAGGGAGAAGCCGGCTATATGACGTTATCCCAATTGGTGTCTACGTGCAGGCAGACAGCTGCTCGTAGACAAAACACGGAGCGGATTCTGAAAGAAACCCGGTCACCGGTTCCTGGCGAGTTATCTTATGATTTAGTATAGTCACAAACAATACTCATAAGTGAGAATACGGAATATATTATCACATAGATCATATCTCTGTGAAAAGCGGTTCACGTTTAGCCGAACAACGTGCCAGAAAGCGGTAGCAATAAGGGTCTTAAGAGCCAACTAATGGAATTCGTACAGGTTGTAACGTGTACATTGAAAGGCTGTGATGTAAAAGAGCTCCTATGTGTCTTTTCTTATATCCATTCCGGATATATTACATCGAGGCAGTATTTAGTTGCTTAGTAAATATCAGTTGCAGAATAAACTCCTCACACATATGGAATAAATCAATTACATAATTTCAAAGACAAGTCATGTGTACCAAACCCTTACTGGAACGTGGACAAGTAGCAATATTCGAACACCATATAAGAAAGACCGACAATTTTCTGAGGCAGTTTTCAAACAATCTAAGGAGTTATATCATTCAAGGGAACATGTATTTCTTGCACAATATATTCACTCTACATGCACCATGGATTTAAAACAGTGTTTTCTATATACCATAACATTAATAAAGTATATATTCTCATAGAATTATGGGTTATCAATTAAAACTGACATGTATATTCCTGTCTAACCATATGGTGTAATTCATCATTTTCAGAGTAATTATATATAGCATATTATACATGCAAAATACTTGTGAATGAGTACACATTGAATAGATCTTTCTGATGGAATATCCATTAGGGGAAGTGTGTCCTACATCAATAGACTCATAAATAGAGAAAATGATGTTAATGCATTTGCACAGTTAAGACATATTATAATCTACTCATTTGCACGTATGTCTCCTCATGTTCATTGAGGCCATAATTTACAGCATCAAGGGTATGGATCCAACGGCACTCCTTATAATTAAGGGAAATGGCAGTGTTCCCACCCCTTTGGTGTAAGGTGATTTTTTCTATTACCCACCACTCTAGATGATTGTGAGTGTGTCCTGCGTTCATATAATGTTCTACCATGGGGGCCCCCAAGGTCTTGCACTTGATTCTGCTCTGGTGCTGCAGGATCCTGTTTTTTACTTTTTGGGTCGTCTGACCTACATAGATTAGCTGGCACGGGCATCTGATGGCATAGATAACATTTTGACTATTGCAATTAGAGAATTGATTAAGTGCATATGTCTTCCCACGGTGACTGAAGCTGGCTCCAGGTGTGGTATATTCGCATGCCTTACAGTGACTACATTTGTAGTGTCCCTTGATTGATGGTAGGCCAAGTTGCGATCTAATATCTGGTGTAGGCGGAGATTCTAGAAATGAAGAAACTACAAAGTCCTTAATGTTTTTTGCACGTTTGAAGGCAAACATCGGAGTGTCGGTGATGCCAATTTCTGAACCAACGAGATTCCAATATTTTTTGATGACTTTTTTTATTTCGTTGCTTCTGGTATTAAAAGTCGTTACGCATACCAATTTATCAATTGTTTGGTCCTTGGGTTGTACTTCAAGTAAAGTTTCCGTCTAGCAAGGCTTGCTGTTATCTCTTCCGGTTTAAGTATTCTTCCACAAACTAATCTAACGTAATGACGTCATGGCGTCACGTGCTCCTTTACGTGTTATTATTGTCGTCTATGGCCGCCATATTGAGATGTTTATTTACTTAAATTGCTAGCTAGTTTTTTACTAATGAACTATGGCACATTGCATTTTTTTATGTACGCAACCTGATTGTAAGCCCTAAATCATAAATATCAATTCTAACAATCGTTTGCACATGCAGAGTCGACTGAAGCTTGATTTCTTTACCTCATACCTTCTTTCCTATCTAAAATATCTGTAAACAGTACAGCTAGTACCAACTATCTTACTATTTTTTTATATATCATAGATTTAATGTTAATATGAGTCTATGGGGTATCATGCATATTCATTTGAATAATTTGCAATGGTGTGCTCAAAGGTACCATCCTCTATCCAACATAGGAATAATACTCAGTTTATTAAAGTGACTTTCGCCTTGTTTAGATAATGATTTTTTTGAAACCCCTATGTGGTCAATCTCTATTTGATTGCCTGATCCCAGGGTATCTCAAGATTAAGACCTTTAGCCGAGGTTCCCAAAACAAAAATCCAATAGACTTCTCTGAGTTTTCTAGTTTTATCTATATTTAGCCCTTCTCTCTGACTGATTCTTTCTAAAATATACCACTGCATGTCTTCCGGAGCATGATTCTTTTCAATGTAGTGGTTAACCATGGGTGCTGCCATTTTCTTTGTTTTAATCGCGGACCTGTGCTCTGTTAATCTCACATTTAACGCTCTACCTGTCTCACCTACATAGCCCAGCCTGCAAGGACATATTATCAAATACATTACATTTGATGTTTTGCAGTTATTGAGATTTTTAGGAGAGATTACTTGATCATTAAAATGCAATGTTGATGCTTCTATAGCAGTTGCACAAGATTTGCAGCTCATGCATTTGTATATCCCTACTATTGGTTTATCATCAATAATACCAATTTGTTGACAAGCATTGGTTTTCCTCATACGTGAGTGTACCACATGATCTTTTATAGATTTGTTTCGTCTGTACGCAAACATTGGTTTGGGGATTTTCTCAGCTTTGGATGCATTCACATTCAGTATATGCCAACTAGCACATACTGCCTGTCTAATTCTCTCATTTAACATGGAATGCCTAGTAACAAAGACTAGAGTTGGATCCTTTTTCTGTTTAGTGGTCGACAGCAAATGCTGTCAATCATAAAAATTAGCTCTTTTGCAAGAATCTCTTATAATCTTTTTAGAATAGCCCCTAGCCAGGAACTTCCTTTTCATTGTCTCAGCCTTAGTATCAAAATCCTGGATTTTAGTGCAATTACGTCGGAGACGTAACAATTCACCAAACGGAATGCTATTTTTCTGTATTGTAGGGTGATAGCTATCATAATGTAATAAAGTATTTCTGGCGGTAGGTTTAAAGAATAAATCCACAACCAGAATACCTGCCTGATGTTTTATCAACACATCTAGATACTCAACCTGTTCTGTGCTAATGTGGTTCGTAAAGTGTATGTTGGCATCACACAGATTTATCCACTCCAGGAATTGTTGTAAATTATTGTAAGTATCATTCCAAATAAAGAAAACGTCATCTATGAATCGCGACCATTTGGTCACAGATTCATAGAACGGAGCTATCTCATTAAAGACATATTTGTTCTCAAATTGTGACATGTAGATATTGGCTAGTTGGTGCACATGATGCTCCCATACTGACACCCTGTTTTTGTTTATATAACTGGTAGTTAAATTCAAAGATGTTATCACCTAACACTATTTTTAAGCACTCCAGAAGAAACAAAGATGGACACTTGATCTTAAAACTTTGGATAAACCAATGTACTGCTGCTATTGCTCCATCAATGGGGATATTACTATAGAGGGCCTCTATGTTCATTGTCACCAAAAATTGAGTATCTGGGCAAAACAAGATATTTTCCACAAGATTGATGATATGTCTTGTATCTTGCACAAAGGCTGGTGTCCGAGATACATGGGAACATAAGATGGCATCAATATATTTGGCTAAAGGCTCTGTGGCTGAACCTATCGTGGTTACTATAGGTCTTAATGGTGGATCCATTACATTTTTGTGTACCTTAGGTATGCCATATATGCTGGCCATCCGAGGTTTCTCTACATTTAAAAAGGCCCATTCCTTTTCACAAATGTCTCCATTTGTCAATGCTTGGCTAGTGAGCTTACGTATCTTGTTGACTGTATGCAATGTAGGATCTCTTTTGATTGGTGTATAGAAGTGCTTGCCACCCAACATGTTCTCCATTTTTGTTACATAAGTGGGGGTATCATATACAACGATTCCTCCCCCTTTATCACATGCTTTAATGATCTTATCTCTACTGTCTTTTAGATCCTCCAAAGCTTTATATTCATCTCTGTTCAAATTAAAGGGGGATTTCTGTACATGTTTAGTAATGTTGATAAATGAGTTGTACAGTACTTGTTCAAATATAGCCACCTCTGGTGGTAGCTGCTCCACTGTAGGTGTGAAGATTGATTTTGGTGCAAGGCCCGATAGATTTATGTTATCACTTTGATCTTCATATTTAGAGAAAAACACTTTTAATCTGATTTTTCTTAGAAATGCTTGAAGGTCTCTAAATAATTCAAATTTATTAAGACCCTAATGGGGTGCAAAGGTAAGGCCTTTAGATAAGACTGTCATGATTGTTGGGTTTAGCTGGGACCCACTAATGTTGAAGATAGGTATAGTCTCTACTCCCTCCAATATCTTTTGTTTCGTGTTTCTAGATATTGATTGAAACCCATTGGTGGATTGGCCTGGAATTGATTGTAGTCCATTTGTGGATTGGCTTGAAACCTCGGTTGGTACTGAGGTCTCCAATTTGCCCGTCTGGTAAAACACCTCCCTAAAAAAGGCTGCGTACCACGTTGTCTACTATTGCTTCTAAAGCCCTGATATCCATTACCTGCATATTGGCCTTCATTATCGGAGTCTGAGGAATCAGAGAATGTAATAACTTTTTTACCATAGTTATATTGTTTCTTCATGAATTGATCATATTGCCCCCCTTCAGGTTGGTTATAGTATTGTTCTTTCAAATAGGGGTAGGTAGCTTCTTTACAAAAAAACCTTACATCGTTCTTTAGCTTTTCTATTTTGCGTTTAGTTAGGTATTCTGTATAAGAGTGAAGATCTTTTTCTATCTCTTCTAGCTTTTTTTAGTATCTTCCACTATGCCTGAACTTTTGATTTTATTTTCTAGGTCCTGAATTTTTGCTGCCAATTGTTCTAGGACCTCTTTAGTTGTTTCAACAATTAGCATCATGTAGTCACGTGAGCAACGGTTGGATATCATGGCCCATCGTTCTAGAAATTCTTTAATTTGAATAAAAAGCCCAGGAATATTCCTAACACGCAACCCTTGAGGTATGACTCCTGCGTTCAGATATTCAAGCATATATTGTCCATGTAACTCTATCCGTTTCATTTTCTTTTTTAGTGCCAGTAATGTTATGGCATCTTCATTTTTATCTGAATCAGTAGATGTTTGATTGCCGCCAAAAGTAGCAGTACTCCCCACTATATTGGCAAATTGTTCGTCCGTGAACCCAAAGGTGGGTAAATTGGACATGGTTAGTTTCTGTGGGAGATATGTGTATGAATTATAAACTTACACAGCTCCAACTTACAACTATATAGCACCTTATTCCCGTCACCAGGTGCTCAGACACACACTCTCAAACACAATGATAACACAATTCAGTAAGTATTCAAGTTCAAGATCCCAGACCTTTCAGAAATTAATATAATAAACTTAAAGATCAAACTTCACACAATAACTGTAAAACCCCTCACAGACAGGCTGCGAGATAATCACTTTTTGAAAACGCATGGGGCCCCTGAAAAATTTGGGTAAAACCCTAACAGGGAACTAAACTATTTTGAAAAAGTTGTAGCACCGGGCTCAGTGCTGGTTAACAATGACAATAACAATAGAGTGGCGCAACTCTAGACATACAACCACATAATACACAATATGACAAACAATATAAGGAAATTATTTTTTTATTTATTTTTAAATTTATATTTATCTTTTTATGTTTTTTTCTCCCCCAATAGACAAATATATGTTTAAATGGATTCAATTCAAACATGATTCTTTTCAAAGTATAAATAGATTTACATTACAGCTTGTATTGCACAAATTTGATCACAATATGATATGTGGTGAACAATTTAGCAGCATATTGTATTTTTCACATTCTTTATCAAAAAACAGTTTACAATAAAATTGAACTCATATAAATAAAACACTGGTAGTGATTTAAGGAATACCACCAACGCGTTTTCGGCAAATGCCTTCTTCAGGATTTTCTTTACCAGTGAATACTAAAAATAAAAAAATAAGTACAAATAAAAGTTGTCATCTAGAGTTTTGTAACGCCAATTCAATATACTTATATTATATATATATACATATAGTGCATAACTGATGGTTCTGAACTAAGGTCTGAGAAAATTGAAACCGAACAGTGCTGTGAGTTGCCAATGTGAATTGAATAACAGCACATTCTCTCGTGAAGAGATGTCTTATGCTATATATTCTATCACAAACATTTTTAATGAAGCTAAGAGAACCAATCAGAGAGGTAAAAATTAAAAAGCTTACTAAACTCATATAACTATTATCCTCAATGTTATCTCAGGTGTTTTTCCAACTAATGATCTGATTATGAGCTGTAAGCTGGCAACTCTATTTGATTCTAAGACACAGAACACTTCTCATTTATATTGCCAGCATTTCAGTACTATCTAGTATTTTGCTGGATATAAGTCTCTATATTTCCATATAATCAACTGTTATAGGGTACCTTTATCTTAACGCAGATATTTCTTCTATATTTTCGATGTAGTTCGGGATACAATGGTAAATTCACCGTGTTTATTCTATCTAAAAAATACAGAATACAATCTATAAAAATTATTTGTCTAAAGCAGTAAAGCTGCCACACAATTTGCAAGTACTACCATTGCTATTCTTTGTTACTTACTTGATGACGCTTTTTATTTCCCCCTTCTTTTATCTTGTATATCTTGTCTAATTCTAGATGTCGCAGGTCTGGGGAATCTATGTGTATATCTCTTCTGAAATATTAATTAATTGATAATTAATCTTCTCATTTTTAATCTTTACGATTTATTTAAGTTAGTCCATATATATTATACTAATTCATATATACCAACCTAGCCTTGGCAGGAGCATTTCCACTATGACATGATTACTGTTTTAGTTATCCCCAGATGAGTAAATCTGTGTGGCGAAAGTTATAGGATCCTATATATACAGATAGAGAACATATATAAAAAACCTTACCATACCTGATTAGTTTTATATCTTGCTCTGCACTACTTTCATTACGATAACCA
This sequence comes from Triturus cristatus, assembly GCF_964204655.1. NCBI lineage: Eukaryota > Metazoa > Chordata > Amphibia > Caudata > Salamandridae > Triturus > Triturus cristatus. The sequence goes on along the minus strand of NC_140587.1, from coordinate 941,543,892 downwards.
CAATTCAAATTGAAATAAAATATGCATTCACCTAAAATTTCATGCGCAGCCGTTTCTTTCTTCTTTGGATACTTAATTGGCGATATCTAATCAGCTTTCAGACCTCCCATGAGCCTATTTATTTATATCAGGGCCACTGTGAACAAAAATTGTATAAAAAGAGAGAAGATAATCAACCCAAATTATGAATCGCTCCCCAATAAGAGCCAACCATTCTTTTATCTATATGTTTTTAAATGTTATATAGCATCTCCTTATCTCTCTACATGACATTACATGTCATCTTATTATGTCAGTATCGTACCAAGCGCTGCACAGTTCTTAATTTGAAGGTATATAAGATATACCTACTTAGGGTCGCTTAACTGTAAAAGGTTATGAGCCTGTTACACCGCACAGATAAACTCAACCGAAATCTTTATATTAATACGCAACAACTCTCACATGATACAATACTTGAAAAGTGCCATAAACCTATAAGAGCACGCTTTCCATTTTGTTTACTCCATAAATCGACTTACAGGGAAGAATTGTACCTATAGTATACTGATTATGTATCAAGTATTTGCGGACCTGTTTTATCGCTAAGACAAACTATATCTCGGACATCTCAAACATGGTGGCTCTCAACTGATGTAGTTAAAAATAATACGCTCGGTGTATTTAAACAAAAGCGTTTTCCCGTTAATTAGCCGCATAGATCTGTTAGCAAGGATCACTATTCTGCAAACTAATGTGCTTGATAGTAACTTACCTAGGAAATGGCGTTTCTTCTACCTGCCTCCGACCTGCTTTTCCGTCTAGCAAGGCTTGCTGTTATCTTTTCCGGTTTAAGTATTCTTCCACAACCTAATCTAACGTAATGACGTCATGGTGTCACGTGCGCCTTTACGTGTTATTATTGTCGTCTATGGCCGCCATATTGAGATGTTTATTTACTTAAATTGCTAGCTAATTTTTACTAATGAACTATGGCACATTGCATTTTTTTTATGTATGCTAACCTAATTGTAAGCCCTACATCGTAAATATCAATTCTAACAATCATTTGCACATGCAGAGTCGACTGAAGCTTGATTTCTTTACCTCACACCTTCTTTCCTATCTAAAATATTTGTAAACAGTACAGCTAGTACCAACTATCTTACTATTTTTTTTATATATCATAGATTTAATGTTTAATATGAGTCTATGGTGTATCATGCATATTAATTTGAATAATTTGCAATGGTGTGCTCAAAGGTACCATCCTCTATCCAACATAGGAATAATACTCAGTTTATTAAAGAGACTTTCACCTTGTTTAGATAATGTTTTTTTTTAAACCCCTATGTGGTCAATCTCTATTTGATTGCCTGATCCCAGGGTATCTCAAGATTAAGACCTTTAGTAGAGGTTCCCAAAACAAAAATCCAATAGACTTCTCTGAGTTTTCTAGTTTTATCTATATTTAGCCCTTCTCTCTGACTGATTCTTTCTAAAATATACCACTGCATGCCTACCGGAGCATGATTCTTTTCAATGTAGTGGTTAACCATGGGTGCTGCCGTTTTCTTTGTTTTAATCGCTGACCTGTGCTCTGTTAATCTCACATTTAATGCTCTACCTGTCTCACCTACATAGCCCAGTCTGCAAGGGCATATTATCAAATAAATTACATTTGATGTTTTGCAGGTATTGAGATTTTAGGAGAAATTACTTGATCATTAAAATGCAATGTTGATGCTTCTATAGCAGTTGCACAAGATTTGCAGCTCATGCATTTGTATGTCCCTACTATTGGTTTATCATCAATAATATCAATTTGTTGACAAGCATTGGTTTTCCTCATACGTGAGTGTACCACATGATCTTTTATAGATTTATTTTGTCTGTACGCAAAAATTGTTTTGGGGATTTTCTCAGCTTTGGATGCATTCACATTCAGTATATGCCAACTAGCACATACTGCCTGTCTAATTCTCTCATTTAACATGGAATGCCTAGTAACAAAGGCTAGAGTTGGATCCTTTTTCTGTTTAGTGGTAGACAGCAAATGCTGGACAAGTAGAACAGCCCTCCGAGACACATAAAATTAGCAAATCGTTATCGGTTCTTCCCTTTCTTCAGAATGGATTATTGCCACTGTTCTAGTGCTGGAGTTTATGTCTTGTGTATAGGGAACTCTCCTTCTTGACTGCCACTTATAGGGCTTCATTGTGGACAGAAAAATGCAGACTACTCTCAGAGGGTTTCCTTTAAAACATATCATGTTTCTTTATTTTTCAATCATGCGATAGGGAAGTTAATAAATAAAATAAGACTACGGCTAGTAACCATCCACAAGACATATTTTTTAATTTATGGGCCTGATCCCTTGAAAATAGGAACTCACTCTTTATACTTCCCACAGCCACTGAAGGAAATTTCCCTCAGTAGCTGTGCACACAAACAAACCTCGTAAGGAGATTTCGAGGAAGCCCTTAATGTACAGTTGAATAGGTTGTGGTGATCAGAAACCAGATGATGACGTATGCCACTGGTAGGGGTTTAAAGATGAGGGATTTTGTCTTTTTTTTTAAGGAGCATCATAAAGTGAGGCCTACTAAATGTATTAAAATCTGTCCTGGCCTCCCTAAATTCAACACCTTAAATCAAGCCAATGGCTTTACAAGTGTAACCACTGTCTTCTTCCTTTTAAGAGTCTTTCAAGTCACACAACAAATCTTCTATTGTAGAACTAGGAACAACCCAACTACAGCTTTCTGAGTGCTCAATATAAAGTCTGCATCTTAATCTTGGGTTTAAAGTTTAATGCCGTTTGATGTACAGTAAATCACACAGTTGAGCTTGCATAACAAATCTCTGCCCAACAAATTTACAGGGCTTGAATCACAGACCACAAACTGATGGGCTTCTTCAAGCTGGGCAGTCTTCACACGGTGAGAAATCGGATTGATTATTTTCTTATTGGCAACACCTGCAACTTGTTTTCCAGAGAGGTTTAGGTTTGGGACTTACACTGTACATACCGTTGCATCAAATACACCATTCTCCTTCCCTCGTAGGTACCGTCATTGTGAATTTACCGACCCTAAATCTTCGAACACATCAAAGACTGGAAACTGTTGGCAACTGTCTGAACTTGGAAAAGGTATTGTTGTACTTGATGGTTTGCAGTTGCGTTAAAACTCAGGACAGTCAATTTATGCTACTGCACTGTGGCCTGGGGCAGATTAGGATTATGATTTGGAGCTCTAGGCAATTGAACATTTGTAACTGGGATATCATTTACATTTTGCATTTATCCAATTTTGCTCGATTAGGATTAGATCTGAACTCAAGCTTCCAGTGGCCTAGTTTGCTACTTTAATTACATGACGTTGTTTTCTTCAACATAGCTATATCCATTTCTAAATTCAAATCAACAGGCACTCCTTGCCCTCTACCCTGTGAGACACTAATTCCACCTTGTATCATCCGACAACCGACTCGATATGCAATATCTCGTATTCCGTTACCTTTTCCTGACCCGTATACTTATCCCCTCATGTCGGAACCAGTCTGGAACATTTTCTGAGCCAGTTTGTACCTTTCATCTCAGCCAGAGAGAATTTCTCTTTAATCTTTCTCTGTCTCTCCTCCAAATTGTAACTCCAATACTTTGTGTACCACAGGATTACGTGTAAAGCCTTAGATTGCCAATAGAGCACATTATGCTGGAAGTGAGAACTAATCTCCAGAGGTAGACAAGGAACAAAATGTTACACGAAATTACTGACATCCCCTCACTCAGGATGTTCAATACCACTATGCTGATGGAACATTTGCATAAGAAGCTCATAATAGGCATGCACTGACTCTTTGGATTCTTGAGTTGTCCTTGAGATTTTCAGCCAATTAATTTTCTTCTGAGGAACCTTAGTATTCAAGAAATGTATCACTTGATTATGCTTCTCCGTGACTTCTGTGGAAGAAGCTTGTGTTTGAGCATTTCTCGGTTGCCAGGCATTATTCCTGTGTGAAGCACAACAGTCTTCCTTTATCGACTCAAGTTTACGATGTAACTTCTCTCCTTTTCTGACTAATAAAACAAAGACATTATTCTAACTAACAAGGGCGCTTCTTTCACCTGAAAAACAAAAAGTGAGAAAGAACAAATTCCACAGCTGACCTGAATTTCAGCTATTAATTCTAAAGCAAGAGTTGCCAGGGAAATGCATTTCGGGCCTACAAGATTCAGCTGACATAAGAAACCAGCATATGAACTTTACGAATTTGCATAGGGAAATAACGCACATTCAATTAATACATTTACCTACGTGTAAAATGACATGATTAATAAACATTTTAGTACATGAATAAATGTTAATATCACAACACGAGCTCTTCACAGTAATGTTTTCTGCTAGTTAGATTCACTTTCTACGGTAATACTCCATATTACTTTCACAAGGGCCTAGGCACATCGCCTTTCAGGTAAATACGTTCCAAAACTCTTACACTTCATGTTATTACAACAAACGATACATGTGGGTGCGCTCTACACGTGTGATTATAATTTACCCCTACAGATAAAATGTTATTTCCGCTACATTACTTCCCCCCTCTGATGACTTTGAGTCATCACAAAACACTATAAATCCCTGTAGAGTAGACCGATCTAAACAGATGCCATAGCTAGTCTCCTCTGTCTGAACTCCTCCAACCATTTCAGATTCTCATAATGACTGTCCTGAAGTCTTTCTATCTTTCGCTCTCTCTCCCCGTAAAGGAATTCTCTGTTTGCCTTGCCTTGTTCCATTTGTATGTCCTAATCATACGTAGCAAGATGTTAACACAGACTACAACAATTATGACTGGCTTCAAGATATATCCAAGAATTCCCTTTCCTAGGTTAGCAAACCAGCTTCCAACTGCTCAAAATTCCTTTCCAATCTAGTCACAAACTACCTTGGTTGCCAGATCATGTATCTCATTATGTATCTTAGTGATGTTACTTATACATCCCCTCAGATCTTTACTTGCGTCAGGGATATAAGTGTAACGCTGTTGGACCTTCAGCATCCGACCGACTCAGCCCTCTTTTTCCAATAACATTTCTAAAGCAAGACGGTTTTGCATCACAATCGCTCTATTCAAAACCTTCTCTCCATCTATAAGTAGCAATGACTGATCTGTGTTAACTAACTTCTTATCTACAATGGTAGAGAGCCTTCTGATCTTGATGTCATTCAGCACCACACCCAAACTAGGTATCTTCGCTCCAAAAATGTCTCTTGCAATTTCACCAGCACTCAGTCCACATTTCTCTCTATGGTTTGATTTTCATGCCAAACCTTCCAAATTTTCCACAAGATATATGTTTGGAAACACAGCTGCCATATAACAAGTGCCATACCAATTGTACAGAAGCCGGACGTATGAATTTCTTCCACACACAAAATATACTCCTGGCACCACTTGCTCAGCTTCTTGAAGAACCGTCTTCAAGGAACCATCAATTACAAGTATGTGGTGACACACCCTCTGTTCCACAAAAACAGTGTCTTCCCAAATCTGAACGTGACAAATGCAGAGCTTGCCTCGTTGTTCCCAATCTAGAGCTATTGTACCATAGCTTCCCTTAGCCTTGTGAGATAACTCCTCCTTGTTCCACTTAAAGTTTCTTTCCCTATTATTAAGCTTTACAGTTAAGACTCTATATATATCCTCTACTTGATCTACAAATATCTTTTCTATGTCAGTGAATGTGCAAGTTAAGTTGTGTCTATATGCGTAAGCAGTTTCTAATGTTAACGTGGGTACAAAACACTTTCCTATTCTCTCTTCTTGCTTGTAATAATCACATTTATTCAGGTGTTTGTAGGCTGGTATCTCTGAAAGTACCAAATCATAATTCAAGAAAACTTGTAATGACCCTTTTCCTCAAAATATGCTAAGGAGCAAACTCCAACTAATACCATACAATAAAGATAGGTTATGATATCTAATCCCTTTCTCAACTGAAGTAGGCAATTGCATGAACAAATAACAATCTCTGACATCCATTGTATTCACATATTCATACAACAACTTAGCATAAGCATTCAATGTGTAAGCACCTTTAGACAAATCTACATGCAGAAAGTGAAAATTTTGCTCAATTAAGCTTTTATCAGATCCTAGTGCACCCTCTTTTGAGACAGCAGTGGTAGGTGTGGATGTCCCGTGTACCCCACTCCCTGTTCCTCAACTTTGTGTGCACTTAAATGGACTTAGTATTGACAACAGCTATCACCATGATTACTCCTACAATAAGTGGACCTATAATACATCTGTGTTTACAATTTAAATTTCCAGACTCCATTTTCAAATTGGCTCATAAGAGGGTCAACACACAGAGTCTCTTTTCTCCGCCTCTTCTGCACAGCAACAAAGTCTTTGAGCGACTTCTGTTTTTTTAAAAACTTTTTTATAGTTGGAATTTGCACACACTTAATTATTACAGCAGTTGACATTACTACATCACATCACATCTAGCACATTGATATCTTCTACCAACATAGTTCTTGTGTTGGGTTTGTTACAATTTGTTTTCCCCCTATCCTTTTCTCTGTCTGGGGTTCTTATGATTCTCATGTCCGTCCCCTATGTATATTCCACTTGGTCCATATTTGTTCTATTTTCCTGGGGCACCCTCTCCTTTCATAGACTGTCTTTTCTGCCACCATTGCCCAGTCCATGTCCCTCTTTCATTCTGTAAATGTAGGCTGGTCATCCACTTGCCACCTTTGTGCAATGTTCCGTTTAGCTATAGTAAAACCTAGAGTGACCATGATGCATTCCTTGCTATTAAGATCTGTCGCTCCCCATATATTGAGTAGGCTCAGATGTGGTGTTTGTTGGACTTTCTTGCCTGTCACTGGGTGTAGTTGTGCCACCACCGCCCTCTAGTATGTCTGGGTAGGAGGACATTCCCATAGTATGTGGAAGAATGAGCCCTCTACTGTACATTGCCGTCTACATGTGGAGTCGTCTTTCCATATCATTTTTGTCATTGTGTTACAGGAGTAATAAGATCTGTTTAGGATTCTGAGTTGTATTAATTTTAACCTTGAGTTTATGGCCACTTCTCCAGGAGAAGCTAGTGCTTCCTGCCAGTCTTCATATTCTAGTTCTCCTAGGTTGACCTGCCATCGTTCTCGTACCTTTATAAGGGGGTCAGGCATGGCGTTTAGCAATGTTTTGTATGTCAGAGATATTACTTTACCATCCATTCGGTCATTCAACTGTCTGTCCTCTAACGGGGCTGATTCTGGGAGGTCCACTCCTGACGGATGGCCATTATTAGTGCATGTCTAATCTGAAGATACCTATATGTCTCGGATTCTGCCATCTCATATTCTTCCTGTACCTCATCTAATGACTTGACCTTGCCTTGTGCCCATAGGTCACCTACTTTTGAGATGCCTATCATGTCACATTTATTAAAGCCCGGATGTTTGATCAGTTCTCTAAGTTGTCCCATATCCCTTAAGGGTGTGAATTGCCTCATTTTATTTCTCCACCCCAGCTGTTTTGTTACTGCATGCCAGAGGTGAATTTTGTGGCGTGTTGGCCCTGTTAGCGACTGCTGTTTATGGTTCGTATATAATGTTTGTCTGTAACTTCTAGGATCCATCAGGAATCTGTCCATTTGATATGCAGGATCTGAGTGTGGGTCGTATACCCATTGGTTAATTACCGATAGTTGGGCTGCCCAATAATACAATCGGATGTCTGGTAGAGCTATACCACCATCGTACCACCCCTTCACCAATGTACGTGTTGCTATCCATGGGGGTTTCCCCTCCCACAATAGTGATCTCATCTCACTCTCAATTTGGGAGAAGTATGTATCTGGATTGGGAAAGGGTGTGTTCTGCAGGGCATACAGAAACCTCGGCAATACCATCATTTTAAAAAGGGCAGCTAGGACAATAAGAGTCAATCGCAAAGTTTTCCAATGTCGTGTGTTGCTGTGCAGTGATTTTAATGGGCCGAGGAGGTTGTGTGCATAGAAGAGCGAAGGATCTCTTGTGACGTAGATCCCAAGATAGTGGAATCCTTCCTCCGTCATAGTCACTGTGCAATCTGCTCGTAATTTCGGATTGGGACCTTAAAGCATAAATAATACTGTTTTTGTCCAGTTAATAGTGTAGCCAGAGTATTTCCGGAAGTTAGTGAAAATGTGCATGATCCTGTTTATAGAGGATTGAGGTGATGACACATATAGGAGGATATCATGTGCGTATAGGGAGAGTTTGTCCTCCCACCCCTCTGTCCACCGCAGACTTAGGATTAGTGGGTCTCATCTGATCCAAGCTGCAAGGGGTTCTAGCATTAGACCAAAAATCAGGGTTGAAAGTGGGCACCCTTGTCGTGTGCCTCGTTTTAGGGGGAAGGGGTGTGAGGTGTGTCCATTCACCACCACCTGGGCCAGAGGCTTCACGTACAGTAACTTAATCCAGGCTATATGTTTGGGACCAAAACCTAGTCACTCGAGTACTGTAAATAAATATGGCCATTTGATGGTATCAAACCCCATACAGGCATCGAGCGATTGTATTGCAGCCCCCTCTTTAAAGATATCATTCCTGCCCAATACTCCGTGGAGATGCCACAGATTTAATGCCGTGCTTCTTCCTAGCATGAAGCCAGATTGGTCTGGGTGTATCAGGCTCGTGATAACCTGCATGAGTCTGTTTGCCAACAGTGTGGCTAAAAATGTTACTTCTGCATTAAGGAGTGATATGGGGCGATACAAGCAGCAGAGTTCCGCTGGCTTACCCTACTTGTGAATAACTACGATGGAAGCTAATCTTTGGTCTGAGGCAGGTACCCCTGTTGTTTTCCCTCTTCATACATTTCCTGTAAGTAGGGTGCAATTTTTCGTGGCTACAAGTTTATATAATTCGATTGGGAGACCATTAGGTCCCATTGCTTTCCCGGATTGTAAACTATTTATTGTACTGTTAATTTCATCATCCGTGATGTCGCTTTCCAATAAAGCAGTGTCTTATTTCGTTGGTGAGGGAGATGCATTTCTGCAAGTAGATCTCTCAATTTCTCAGGTGTGGCTGTGGCAACGGGTGTATATAAGAGCCTAAAGTGTGTTGCGAATGACTCGGCCATTCCCTGGAGTTCTCTCAATAATGCCCCTTTCTTGGATATAAGATATGCCACCCATCTATTGGCCTGTTCACGCCTGTCCAGCCATACAAATAATTTCACAGCTTTATCCTCGGTGTCATATATTTTGTGAAGCACTGTCAGTCACTTACTCTTTACTTCCTCTGTCACCTTATTTTTATATTCTTGTCATTTGACAGCCAGTGCGTGTTTGGCCACTTTACTGTCTGATTTGACGATTTGTGATTCTCTCTCTAGAATCTCTGTTTCTAAGTCTGGGAGTTCTTTCTTAGCTCCTTTGCGGCTCTCCGGTCCACTGTGGTCGCAAATGGAGTGGTCCTCTGGCGTCTCAGTGCCTACTCATGGGGCAAGCTCTCCAGTAGCTGTGACCCACTCCATCCACGCGAGGTCTGCTTGTGGCCGATGGTCACTGCAGCTCCCGGCCCTTGTACGCCGTTTAGGCCTCCGATGGATCCGCAGGTCCCCGACTCTGGCGAATCGTCGCTGGAGTCTCCCAGAGCGCCACTCCAGGTACCATACCTTGATTTAGTTGATTTGGCACCTCGCTGTTAGATTTTAAAATGGATTATGGGGATAATGGGCCCGATCCTTCGGGAGCTCAGCTAGTGGTGGTGGTGGGCGGCCATTTCTTTGTGGTGCTGGCCATGCCCCCGAGCAACTTCTTTTTAAATCTTAGAAAGTTCTTAAAACAGTCTTTGGCACAATATTTACACACCTTGGAAGACATCCTTAGCCCTCTTTCTTCTTCTAAATGTGAAAGTTCTATTTTTATTCTTCTTCGTCTCTGCCCTAGGTATTTATTTATAGTTAAGTTAAAGTTCAATTTACATCCCTTATGAGAGCAGAGGCAATTTCCTCAATGACTCGCTGTAACAGTTCGCTCTCCATGCTGCAATCTCTTGAGGAGGCAGTTGAGCTCCAAAGCTTGGAAATGTGATGTCCTCCACAATTAGAGTCCGTAAACCACTCAACCTCGGTGGATCAGGCACAGTCAATGACAGAATTGCATTGCCCTTTATTACAGGGACTCTCAGCAGAATCTCGACAATCAGTGTCGAAGTCTTGCTCCTCGCTGTCTCTGACATTGGTAGCTATAGAAGTCCACTCAGGAGAAGAATTTCTCTGACACAGCACTTTTGCCCTCCTTAAGCTTCCTGTGGCTTGCTCGGACTCACTCAGATCAGTCCCAGAAGGTTCACTTATTGGTGCAATATCTCTTTCAGATGTAAGTTTCAGCTTCCTTCTGTTTTGTCTCCCAGGCCACGTTTTATTTGCAGCATCCTTCTCCCTTGACTGCCCATGACTGATTTCCACATCATTTTTTTCTGCTGAGTCAGACTCTATACCACTCATAATGTTACCGCCATCCTCGGAGTCTATACCTGGCTCTTGTGGAGCTTGACCCCTCTCAGCTTGATTAGGTGGGTATCCAGCTTCTTCAGGAACCCCCACAGCTTGGCTTGCACTCTGCTGTGACCCCTTGGTCACAGCTGGAATTACATCTGTGTGAGGAGCAGTTTCATCTGTGAGACCTGTGACGCTTTGGGTATGGGAAACTTGGATCCAGTTTGGCTCTCCTCCACACTTCACAACAGTATTGGTCACTAATATCACCCGATATGGTTCATGCCACCGAGAGTTAAGAAAGTTTTTTCTTACATGCTTTCTGGCAAGTACTCAAACCCGTGGGCTCAGGTCATGGCAGAGGTTTTTCAAAGTCGGTGCAGTTGCTGTTTCAACCTGATGAGACACAGAACAAACCACATTAACCAATCCTTTACAGTAGTGAAGGATCAAGTCATCTGTGACTATTGTGTATCGCCCTTCTCATCAAAATTTCATGTGGCGATTACCCAGTTCACCTGTCAGGAAGTCTGCGCAGAGTCATCAGAACCAAAGGCAAAGCATCGGGCCATTTCAACGATGTTGAAGCACACCCTTTCGCTAGCCTTGCCTTTATTGTTCCATTAATTTGTTCCACTATGCCAGATGCTTCCAGCCTGTAACTACAACGCAGTCTTTGGTTCACACTCAAAGTTGTACACAGCAATTTCATGACTTTGCTGTGAATGTGCGTTCCTTTATCCGACTCCAATGTATTTGGAAATCCAAACCTAGGCACAACGTCCCTCAGCAATAGCTTTGCTACTGTAAGCCTATCACACCTTCTAGTCGGATAAGCTTCCACCCATCGAGAAAAGATGCACCCAACAAACAAGATGTACCTCAACCCATTACACACGGACATCTCAACATAATCCAATTGGATCTGATTGAAAGGACCCCCTGATCTGCCAATGTGGCTCAGAGCAACAGCAGGTTTCTTGCCAGCATTCATCTGTTGGCACATGAGACATCGATGGCACACTGCTTCCGCAATCATGCAAAACCTCAGATTGAACCAAGTTTGCCTGAAAAATCTCACCATTGCATACCTTCCTATATGAGCCACTCCATGAATCTGCCTTGCCATTGAGTTTAATAGACAATCCGGCAACACCACCCTACCATCAGCTGAAACCCAAATGTCACCTTCTCCCTTCTCACAACCGGCTCTAATCCAACTCGCTTGTTCCTGGTCAGTGGCTTCCATTTGCAAGCGCCTGACTTCATCTCATGTGCCTACGACAGCTAGCATTATGCTGAGTTCGGTCTTCTCTGCACTCTAGCCAACATATTCCCCATTGAAAATACATATGTGTGTAGCACAAAAACTAGCAACTTCGTCCGTATAGCGGTTTCCCATTGTGACAAAGTCGTTCCCCTTCCCATTGGCTGCAAACTTAACAAGAGCTACTTTCTTTGGTAACTGCAATGCTTCCAACAGTTGTCTTACATATTCCCTGTTCCTAGTGGGGGAACCTGATGACGTTAGGAACCCTCTCTGCGACCATAGCTGTCCCAAGTCATGAATCACGCCGAAACCGTTCTGGCTATCAGTGTAGTTGGTGACTCGGATCTGCTCAGAGACAAGATATGCACGGGTCAAGGCAACAATTTTGGCCACTTGTGTGAAGTGTACTCCCTGTAAATAGGTGGCTTCCACCACTCCAAAAATGGTACAGACAGCTGCTCTCAGATTGCCTTCATTGTCTCTTAGACATGAACCATCAACAAAGAGGACCTGATCGGTATCTGGCAATGGTTCATCGACAATGTCAGTTCTTGGCTTGGTGCAAAGCTCAGTGATATTTAGACAGTCTTCCCCATCAGCATTTGGAACAGGTAACAAGGTAGCAAGATTTAGCACAGAACAGCGCTTAAGAGTTACATTCTCTGCAGGGAGCAACACCTGTTCATATCTGGTCAACCTGTTAATAGTCAAATGCTGTGTTTTGGTCCTCATTATCAGAAGCTCGACTGAGTGTGGAGCGTACACAGTAAGTGGATGACCCATCATAATGCTCTCACATAGTTTAATACTGACACCTGTTGCAGCAACGGATTTGAGACACAGGATCGAATGTTGCTGAGAAATAGGCCACTCGTCTACGGGCACCTCCATGTGTCTGGGTGAGTACAGAAAGAGCACAACCCTCCCTTTCCTGGCAGAACAGCGAAAACACTTTGTTGTAATGAGGCATTCCTAAAGCTGGAGCGTGACACAGGCACTCTCTCAACTTCAGGAAAGCAAGCAAACAGTTGTTATGCCAAGGTACCGGATCACACACATCGTTGTGGGTCAACATCTGCAAATTCTTTGCCATCAAGGAGAAATTCGGGATCCATTGCCTGCAGAAGCCAACCATTCCCCAAAACATCCTGACCTCTTTCTGGGTGGCAGACGGATTCATTCTCATGATCGCCTCCACTCGCTCTGGTGACACCTTCCTCTTGAATCTCTCAATTCAATGACCAAGTACTGCAATTCATTCAGACAGTACTGAAGTTTGCTCGGGGACACCTTATGCCCATTGTCAGCCAGATGGTTCAGTAAGGCAATAGTATCGTCCCATAAGCCTCCCATGTTTCAGATGCAATGAGGAGGTCATCAATGTACTGAACTAGAACTGCGTTTCGGGGCAGAATCAAGTTCTCAAGGTTCTTTTTCAAGATTTGGTTAGTTATAGATGGGCTTTCAGTATACTCTTGAGGGATACAACACCACGTTAAGACACGATTCTCCAGAAAGAAAGCAAATAAAAATTGGTTTTCCTCATGCAATGGGATGGAGAAAAATGCTTGACAGAGGTCAATCACTGTGAATCATGCAGCCTCACAAGGAATCTGCAATAGGATCACAGATGGATTCAGTACCATGGGACAACAGGGAATCAAAATGTTATCCACGTTTCTAAGGTCCTGAACAAAGCAATATTTTCCGCATGGTTTCTGCAATCCCATAATGGGCAAATTGCATGGACTTTCTATGATCTCCTCCAGAATGCCTTGCGCAATCATGGACTCAATTACAGGGGTAATCCATGCCACTGTTTCCGGAGTCAGGTTGCACTGAGGTGTTCTTAGGAATTCTGCATTAGGCTTAATCTGTTTGTGGACTGGCTCAACTCCTCAAATCAGTCTGATATCCTCTCCTGTGAAGTCCCATATCACTGTCCAGCGGCATGTCCTCAACTGTCAGTATAGGAAACATGGCTACATAATAATTTTGATTTGTCAACTTGAAGGCAATGTCTTCATCATTAGTCTACAATTCAATTCCCTTCGGCATACAATAGATGGTACAATTCAATTTTCACAAGAGGTCACGCCCTATTAAACACACACCCTCCACTAGGCACCTCCCATTGTGGATATGCCTCAACTCTCAACGTTCCCCTTCCTGAAGGTAGTATTTCCCCTGTCCCCCTTCTCGTACTGTTCTTCTTAAGCCCCCTTTCCTTACACTTATCCAGCATACTACAAACCTTTATTCCTACAAGCAGCTCTCTAATATGTGTTTTAAGTCCTGTCAATCTCTTTTCTTCCCACCTCCCGGACACTGTAGTTAAGCCTATGATTTCTCTGTAACATTTTAGTTTGAGACAAATCCACTCCGTACCTCTGAGCTATCTCTGACAACTTCTCATGTACTCTTCTTGCCCTGACCGTGGTGAGCCCTCTGACGTAGCTGCCGCAGTCTTATGTGCCTTAAGCCACTTCAAAAATTCTTCAGCGTGTTGGGGCTTCGTGAAAAATGTCTGTTTGTCTTGATAGGTGACACGGAGCCGCGCAGGGTAGAGGAGAGCGTACTCTATTTGGGCCTGTCGTAGCTTCTGCTTCCCCTGTAGGAATTTGCGTCTTTCTTCCTGCACTGTGGGAGTGAAGTACGGATACATGGTGAAGGGGACTCCTTCGAAATGTAACTGTTTCTTCTCCCTTGCGGCCCGGAGGGCAGAATCTCTATCCCTATAATTTAGGAGGCGAGCAATGATGGGCCGTGGCGTACTACCAGGTGGAGGTTTCGGACCGAGGGAACGATGTGCCCTCTAAACAACAAATTGCAGGGAGAGAAGTTCCACCCCGACCACTTCCAGCAGTAACCGTTCAATGTATTCCTCCATTTTGCCCGTATTTGTGCTCTCTGGAATACCCAAAACGCGGATGTTATTCCTACGGCTTCTCGCTTCCATGTCTTCATTCTTGGCAGCGATAAGTTTGAGCAGTTTGTCTATTTGTGACATGGAATTCTGGGTGTGAGTCGCAACATCCTCTACATCTGATATGCGTTGCTCTGTCTCCTTGAGACGCGCCTCGTGGCCATCAATCTTATGAGCTATTGCATCCATGCGTTTAGTGAGCGTGTCTATCTTCCCTGCTAAACCTGCAAACCCCTGTCTGACTTCTTGCAGAAGTGCTTTCATGTCTTCACTCTGTGCGGGTTGTGCATCTGGCTGCGACGCATCTGTCCCCCCCTCGGCTTCTGACATTTGTTGCCGGGCACTTTTCTTAGCGTCAAAGCCGGGCACTTTTCTTAGCGTCAAAGGTAAGGCGTGGTTGACGTGTGTCAGGTTTCCCCATGCTGGGCGTTGAGTATCGTGCCGTAGGCAGTGCAGACCCAGAGGAGGAGGGGGCCAGCACAATGATACCTCCTGCAAAGTCTCACAATATAGAGCGTTGTTGTGCAGGCCGTCTCAGTGCATCCCTCAGGCGCCGGTAGGGGTCCTGCGTGTAGCTGCCAAGTGGTGCCTCAGTGATGGGATGTGTTGTGGCTGAATAGTATGGGAACAGTGCTGTACCATATGCTGTGAGCCGCCTGCAGAGTCCCCCTGTCCACGCCGCGTATGGCCGATCCGCCACCCTTGCGGCCCCCACAGTCGGTAAAGACTCACCACGTTGTTGTACGCCGTTGGTGGTTGTATAGTGGTTGTATAGTGGTCGCACCGCTTCCGCCGCTTAGTGTTGCACCCCCCAGGCCTTCAGATGTTGGAGGGATATGTCAAAGGGGACTCACCACAGCCAGCCACGTAGGAGCCCCGGGACTCGGGTAGGCAGGCGAGCCCAGCGGTAGCTCCAGGCTGCCCAGACCGGGAACGCGGTGTCAAGGTCAGGCGGCCGCTAATACTGTAGGCAGAGGCCAATTCCGGTCAAAGTCGCACTGTGGCTGCTCTATATCTCGGGCTCCCCAATGTGCTATTTTTCAGGGCGACGCACGTCGATGGGACAGGATCATTGGAAGGATGCTTGCGCCGGGCAGTGGGAGCCTCACAGAAGGGCGGCCATTCCACTCGTGCGCCACCTAGCGCCCCTCCGGAAATTCTGATTCTTCCTACAAATACTCCCCTCCTGCCACTTAGACTCGATCTTGGCCTCAGACCTATCAGACATTTTGCTATTCTCAGGGCGCTTATGTTCTGGGTTAGGATTTGGACTAGCGACACTCAGGTCCTGTTGAGGAATGCCCTGAAAGATCTAATTGTTCTGCAAAGACAAACAGGTCGCATTAAATGGCTTAATATGATTATGGATTGGTTTTTAAAACTAGGGTTGGGGCCCCTATGGGAGGATCCAGGGTCTATAAAGAAATCAATGGTTCCCCTACTTAAAAAAAGGTTTTGGAAGTTTACAGACTCGCAAAGTATAGATAGTTATACGCATGGCATTTAAACCTCTAGTTTTCTAGACTTCAAAGTATGGGTTGGCTTTGAACCGTTTATGGATGCTATTGAACCACCACAGGCAAGAGCCCTATACATCCAATTTAGGCATGGAACCTTGCCCCTAAATTCAAGAAGAAGCACCTGGGAAATGCA
This sequence comes from Triturus cristatus, assembly GCF_964204655.1. Lineage (NCBI taxonomy): Eukaryota > Metazoa > Chordata > Amphibia > Caudata > Salamandridae > Triturus > Triturus cristatus. The sequence goes on along the minus strand of NC_140587.1, from coordinate 941,527,546 downwards.
TCCATACTGCCAGTATGCCCCACCTGTCATACTTCCCCTGAAACCCTTGTACATTTTCTTTTTTTCTGTCTGACCTATGCTGATTATCAGAAAAATTGGATTAAGCCTGCATGTCGCTTACTATCTTTCACACGTCCAAATGATGCACTAAGAATTTTTATGTTTGATACTACCAGATTGCTGGTTTTTGGTATCTCAAGATACTTATTGTTTGCTTGGTGGAAGAGATCAAAAATAACCAAAAATGTCTCTGTGAACCACTCATGACAATGAATAACAAATGAATCCTATGGAATTGTGCCATGAATTTTTCTTAATATGACAAAATACTGATTGTTTTTTAAAACCTATAATGCTGCTACCTATGTTATAGGATGTTTTAAAGCAATTTTATTTTAAAATGATGTATTGCACTGCAATTTTAACTGATTTACTTATATGATGTGGTTTTGATATCTATGATGTAAATGATCATATATTTGATCGATAAATAAAAATAATAAAAAAAATAACAACTGCTGGCTACTACAAGTAAACAAGACTCCTTTCATTTTTTGTTTCTGTCAATGCCTTTATGGCAGCTGATGCCAGGGATTGCATAGGCAGTGCCAGGGGTGGCCAGGGGGGAATTAGGGGATGCAGCAGCGACCCCTGGCAACCTCTAAATGATGTTAATGAATGTTAGATCTTTACTCAGGAAGCATGCTTTTTATGATTTGGTGTTGTTGTAGTATATGTGTTTTTGGGCTTTTTGTGTCTATAATTTGATCATCTTATTCTTAACTTAATTTAACTTTTGCGACCTGTCAAACCTACTTGCTCCTCCGATGGATCTTTTTCGGTGCTGAAAGGGACTGGAATATTCGGTTGATGAGTAATTACCAAATGAGGACCAGGAATATGATAGTTGATACTTTCATCAATTTTCTTTCAAAACTTAAGGAAGTCTATACTAAAAGCGTATCAGACAAGAGATTATACCCACAACCAAATGATGAGTCAGAATGAGCAGAGTTCAGTTTATATCTTATAGTTTAGTATTTCATTCGAAAGTAAGTAACATTTAAGCATATGACATATAATCCTACATTAAACTATGTTAGGATTAATAGGAGAATATTGAGTTCTGCGAGACCCAAGGTTGAAGGGATAGATCTCTTCAGACGAGGGAGATATAACATTGAGATCAATAGGAAATCTGTCAAGCCTCATACAAACCCTTGGGAAAGTTCAGATGGTTCCAAGTGACCAGTTCCAGTTCGTTAAAGACAGGAACGCCTGTCTTAGTCTGTCAAAGCCACATCAGTATGAAGTGAACCCTTTTAACCGAAAAGGTTCCACTACGCTAGCATACCAGCCAGCAGCAGATCGCAGTATCACGTCAAAGTTCACTTTGTCTTTAGATGTCCAAGCCATCAGCCTCTATTTCTGCAAACTAGTGAGCAAATGAATCAAATGAACATGCACCCTCTCTCTCTCCACAGTCTCTTTTCAATCCAAAAGGTTTGTTCAATTATACTTCACTAGTTTCGGGTTAACACCACTTGACATTATCACCGAATTTGTCAGACCACTCTGTCACATTGGTCATCTTCGATAGTATGAGATGATGTAGTAGGTAAAAAGTATACAAATCTGGAAGAATTAAGTAATTAACAACTCAGAATTTCCTTAGAATCATTGTAGATTTACTCATATGAATAATGTATGCTCTCATCTTTTGTCTGCTAGTTTCTCAAGCATCTGTTCTAGCATGTAATAGTTTTTGTTGCAAGTTTAATCGACTGTGCTACAAATGTCAAAGGAAGCAAATGGAAGTTAGAATACAAGTGGCAACCCTACAAAAAGTTCCCATAGGCTTCAGACTACTCAGTTCAAAAGTTCATATTGGAAAAGGAAGCAAATGTGAGGCCTTCATGTAAAACAGCTTGTACACGATGAATTTGTGCTACAGTATGAATCTCACATTGCATAGCATGAAATATTATTCTCTCAGTTAAGTGTATTAATATCATTTCAATCATGTCATAATTAATTAATGTAAGTTTAGAGTACTCATAACATTTTGAAGAATTTCACTATCATTCTCATATAAATGTATAAGTTTCTTTTGCTAAACATAAGTTATTAAAGCACACATGTTTAAAGGCACATCGAGAGAAAGACTTACAAAATACAATTTTCAGCTAAACTCGTGTAGCAATGACTTTTCCTTTGTCATTTCCAATGCTCACATTACACTTTCTAGAATACTATTCATTTCTAACATGTGAAAAGTTTAATTTTCATATACGAATTTCTTAACTACGTTAATATCAAATTATTTAATCATAAAATCACACGTCATTAAGGTGTTAAAATTCATGTCTATTCTTTGAATATATAATGTAACAAAAACTCATTCTAGCATTCTTCATGCTTTTACGATGCAGTATCTAAATTAGAACTGTGTGTTGTAATTTCTAGTAACATGGAGCTTAACACAAGTTTTTGACATTTCCATGGAAAGTGGTGTCACAAATCATCTCTGTATTAATTGTTGTAAACTGGTGAGAGGGAAACCTCTGTACTATCAATCTTCCATTTGATGGTGAATCGAGCCATCACACTCTTATCTTTATCTAATCTGATGTCACATTTATAAGGCTGATGTCTTCATACGTTTTAGCCTAGACTGTTCTAGAGCTTTCAATTAATCACAGCAACCACTTTGTCTTTCTTCTAGTTCAATTTCTGATTTCTTTCTCTTTACCCCTTTAGTTTCTTTCTCTGTTTTCATGAGCTTATAAAATCTGATAAACATTATTATTATTATTATTATTATTAATATGCAAATAGCTATATTTAGTATGGGCAAACCATGTTCCCACAGAAGTAAATCATTTCCCAATGAATTCTCCACCCCCTATCATCTTTAAGTTCACCCAAATCCTTTTCCAAAACAGTAATGTTTCTGATATATCCCCGCAAATTTTTACTTTTGACAGAAATATAAGTGCAACACTGTTGACCTTTGAGCATCCGGCAGACTCTGCCTTCTTTTGCAAGTAGGACATCTAACGCAAGTCTGTTTTTCAATGCCATAGATCTGATAGAAACCATTTCATTATCTATAACCAGGAATGTTCCTGCTTTATCAGTTGATAAACAATAAACTACAGTAGAAAGCTTTCGAAATTTGTGAGAATTTAGAATCACTCCAACTGATGCTATTATTGCACAAAAATATCCCTCATTATCTCAGCAGCACTCACTTTCCCTCTCAAGCAAGCATGCTTAAATCCGTGGGTTCCATCTGTTTGTACCACATGATACATTTTTGGAAAGACTATTCCCATATAGCAGCACCCATACCAATATTTTGGTATCATATAAAAACCATTCTTCCCACAAATGTAATACACTCCTGGAAGTACAGGATCCACTCCTCCCAGGTACAAGTACAAGCCCCACCCTCATATTTTTCTAAATGGTACTTCTAAGAATACTAAATCGTAATTTGAGTAGTAATATTTAAATTGCCCTCTGCAATAGAACAAGATAGTTATTACACTACATGAAATTCCATAAGTAAGAGGTAGGGGATGGTAGGTCAGCCCCTCTGAAACTGAATTGCATGCACACTTAACAATCTCGACCATCCATAGTGTCCACATATTCATACAGAAGTTTGGTAAAAACATTCAAAGAGAAATCATTAATAGATTTATCTTGATGTAGTGTTTTGTAAGTTAAGTTGTTAGATACAGCCCCATCATTCTTCTCCTCCAACGGTTTAGTAACAGTAGTAGGGTTAATATTATGCTTTACATTGATATGATGGGGAAGATTTAAGATAATAAGTAACAAGACAATAATTATAGAGAAAGCAGCTAGCAAGCAAGCACATATGCATTTATGTTTTAAAGATACCAGGTTTGGATCTCTTAACTCTCTAGAAATGGAACTCAGGTTTTCCAGCTAAATTTGTAGAGAATGCTTAATATAGCGTAAAGTTTGCAGAAATGTTTTATTATTGAGCTCTTAGGTGAGTTTTCCTTTTGCTTTTTCCTCACTGTTAAAGTTCACAGGTTTCAGCTTTTTAGCATATTTCAGTGTATATTTGACTCTTCAAATTCTTATTGAACTTTCCTTTGTTTTTCTGTCCCTTTATTCTGACTGTTTCTCACAGTGGTTTTTGTGAGCTTGAATTTTTGAAGCAAAAAGCTTGATATGCTTTCTCCCAGTCCTTAGCTGCTGTAAAATAAGTACATTCTGATGCAGCGTATCTTCGATTTGATACTTTAGCTCTTATCAACATTCTCACTGTTGGTCTGTCATTATCAGTATCACTTTGTTCACATTGACTCGAGACTTCGATAACAGTTGGGGGTACTTTGCTTTCTGCCAGAATTTGTCTCAATCTGTTGGTTCTTTTGGGCCAGCAGTCTCAACTTATCACTTGCTTTTTGCTTGCACTGTTCACAACAGCTGGATCAGTATTTCACCTAGTCAAGTCCCTTTCTCCATAACCCTCGATACCAACAGGGACTGACCATCTCGGACCCTCACTTGAACCAGTGCCTTGAGGCCAAGTAGCTGGTGCCCCCTCTACTGTGTGACTGACCTGAGTTGGATGTCTCTCTGTAACCACCGGTACATCTACTACAGATACTGCATTTTCAAGGGGACATGGAACTTGGCGAATGTGGGCAGCATTTGCCCAATTAGGTAGACCACCGGATTTGACAGCTGTTGTGGTAACAAGAATCACTGGTATGGCCCACATCAATGAGGCTCCAAACAAGATGTGCGCACGTGTTTATTCACCAGAACCTTATCACTGGGACTAAGGTCATGGCACTGCTCCTGTTGAGGCGAAGTGGCAGCTTCACCAACCTGATAAGACACAGAATGGGCCACATCAGCCAATATTTTTCTGTGATCGAGTACCAAATCATCAGTAATATTCACTAACTGTTTGGCCAGACTGTAGGCTGCCTCATAGCCCTCCTCATAATGGTTTCATGGGGGGACAGTCCAGTTCTTCTGTCTGGGGTACTTCTCAAACTCATTAACACCAAGGACAAAAGCATCAGGCCATTTCAGAGACATAAACGCACACACTTTTGACAGTTTGGATTTTAGCATTCCGTTAAACTGTTCAACCACTCCAGATGCTTCTAGACAATATGCACAATGTATCTTCTGCTCAATTTGCAATGCTGCAAAAAGCCTTCTAATACATGGTATGAGCTCTCTAAGGAGTAGTTTAGCTACACTTAAGCTGTCATTACGCCTGGTTGGGTAGCCTTGCCCCCAACGAGAGACCAGGCACACAATCACTACAACATATTCCAGTCCATTGAAAGAGGGCATCTTGATAAAATCTAGTTGCATTCTGTTAAAGGGTCCTCCAGATCTCACTACAGGACTCATTGTAACTAGCGTTTTTTCCTCACATTTTATTGCTGATATGCTACACACCTTTGGCAGAGCACCTCTGCAACAGCTCTGAATCAAGGATTAAACCAGGTTTGTCAAAAGAGGCGCATCATAGCATTTCTCCCAAATGTGTGGGATCATGATAGTTTCTTGCCATTGATGACAACAAACTATCAGGTAGAACTGGTCTTCCATCTGTGTATACCCACACCCCATCTTCCTGCCTTTGTGTACAAGCCGCTTTGATCCACCCTTGTGTTTCTGTTTCCGGCACCTCATTCTGCAAAACTTGTATTTCTTCCCATATTTCCACAACTGAGAACATCAGCCTGCATTCTGTGACATTGGTTTGTTCTTTCAGTGGGTCCCCATTAAAAATGTAAGAATTTACGGTGCAATAGCACGCGGTCTTGTCTGCATAGCAGTTACCAACCGTCACATAATCATTTCCCTATCAATAGGCTGGGCACTTTACCACCGCAATTTGGGCAGGCAGTTGTAATGACAGCAGTAGATTTTTCACACTCTCTCCATTTCGGATGGGTGAACCCGAAGAGGTCCTGAACCCATGCTGAAATCACAACTGCCCAAAGTCATGGAAAATTCCACAACCATATTGCCTGACAGTGAAAATGGTAACTCTTAATTGTTCAGTAATGCTGCAAGCTCTGGTAAATGCGATCAACTCAGCAACCTGAGTTGAATAAACTCCTTGAAACCATTAAGCTTCCACCACTCCTAGAACCATACAGATGGCATATGTAGCTCTCAAGTTTCCTCCTGCATCTCTCAAACATGATCCATCCACCAACAATACATGTTCTGACTAAGACAGCGGAACATCTAAGATGTCCGGTCGAGACTTCGTACACAACTCACATCCAAGCAGTCATGATCTGCTTCATCAATCACAACTTTGTTCCCTGGTGAAGGCATCAATGTAGCCGAATTCTAACTCGTACATCACACCAGTGACATGTTTTCAGCAACCAAAATCACTTGTTCTTACTTGGTGAATCAGCTACTTGTGAGATATTGCGTTCGAGTACGAGTAAGCAAAATCTCAACATTGTGGCACATGCACTTTCAACGGATGACCCATCACAATGCTTTCGCACTGTTCCAAACTCAAACATGTGGTAGGAACAGCCTTTAGACATCCAGGCAATGCGGTAGCTACAGGATCTAACGGAGCAGAGAAATATGCAAGCGATCTGCGCGCAGTACGATGCATTTGCGTTAAAACTGACAATGCTCAGCCTTCGCACTCACTGCAGAACAGAGCGAAACTTTTGTTGAAGTTTTACATTCCCAATTCTGGAGCTGGACACAAACTCTCTCGTAGTTTGTTAAAAGAGTGCATGCATTCATCATTCCATGGAACTGGATCCGACACATCTTTATGTGTAAGCCGTTGAAGTGGTTTGGCTGTCAATGAAAAACTTGGAGTCCATTATCAACAATAGCCAACTATTCCCAGTAACATGCAAACTTCCTGCTGTGTGCTGGGTACACGGAATGGCAGTAATCTGATCCTGAAACACTTTTCTGGCTCCCTTCTCAATGTGATGTTCTAAATATATGACTTCTCTCCTGCACAATTGTAACTTTGCTGGGGACAATTTATGTCCACTCACTGCCAAATGATTCAGTAATGCAATGGTATCACATATACAAGCGTCCTGAGTACCTGACGCTACCAGCAAGTCATCAATGTACCGAACCAGCACCAAGTGATTTGGCATCACCAATATCTCCAGGTTCTTCTTCAATATCTGATTCAAGATGGAAGGACTCTCTGCATACCCTTGTGGAACTCGGCTCCATGCCAAGATACGGTTTCCAAACTGGAAAGCAAATAAATATTGGCTATTCGGGTCCAAGGGAATGGAAAAGAAGACAACATAAATCAATGACAGAAAACCATTCAGCTTCACATGGAATCTGACACACTATTATGGCTGAATTTGGCACGATTTGACAGCATGGCGTCACAATCTGAATAACTTTACACAAATCCTGCACGATTCGATACTTCCTGCTTGGTTACTGAATTCCCATAATACATGAATTAAATGGGCTTCCCATAATCTCTCTCAAGATCTCTTGTTCAATAAACTACTTGATTAAATGTATTATACCTTCAATTGTCTCTGGGCTCAAATTATGTTGTGGGATTGGAGGAAATTCTGCATTTGGCTTCAGGGTAATTTGTATAGGAGCCACTCCTTTGATCAAACCAATATCTTTTTCCGTGAAATCGCAAACTTCAGGTAGCACAGTATCTCTCAATTTTAAGGGTAAATCATCACTTGTTTATACGGGAAATAATCCTTCAGCTTAAGTCTTTTGTTTTGACATTTTTAATACAATATCTTCATCATTGGTATGAAACTCTATTACCTTTGGAGTATAATAAATGGAATAGTTCAATTTGCACAACGGATCTCGTCTGTAAAGATTTACTGGACTAGAAGCACATATCACAAATTTGTGCAAATCCTCAAATGACCCGATTTGTACTTTAACAGGCTCAGTTACAGGGATTGACACTTATCGATTAGAAACTCCGACAACATGGATTCTGTCTCCCGAGAGGGGTAGGTTGGGAACTTCCTCTGTTTTCACAGAGGAATGGGTAGGACCAGTGTCGACAAGAAATTAAATGGATGTTCCATTTACCTTGCTGTCCACATAAGGACCGCTCTGGTCTACCCTCTAAGGATGCGCCAAGCACGCATTCCTCCTTCCCTCTCAGGCACTGCCGTTGGAACAAATCAGAATTACTGTCATCACTCTGTATCAGGTATTGCTGAGTAACATTTGGGTTTGTGTCAACCTGGTCATCAGTATAGAATCCTATATTCACATTATATTTTTGAACCTGAACATTCATGTGTGGCATAGAAGCTTGTGGCATATTTAAATTTATTTTTTTCTCCCTTTGAGTCTGCTGATTCTGTATCATATCACCTGCATGGGGCTGTGTATTTTTTACCCTGAGACATTTGTCTATTCACCTGATTTTGTGAATTAAATCTACGCTTGCGCTTCCAATGCCTGAACTTGATGCAAATATGACATGGATTGGTCTTTTCAACATTTCGATTGAAGTCTCTCTACCTGTGCCTTGAGATGTGGCATTCTGTTGTTGTCCTCCTGCTGCTCCTCGCATACCGGTATTTGTTTGACCATTCCCTGTTCAACAACAGTACAATCCGCTGACCTCGCCCTCGCCGAAATCCTTAGCATCCGCAGAGCCAGAGCATGTGGAAGAGCCTTCTCCTACATCGCGGCCAGGACCTGGAACGAGCTCTCGATCAACATCAGGCTCGCCCCCTCCCTGAACATCTTCAAGAAGACACTCAAGACCTTGCTCTTAGACTAAACAGAGCTGCGGCCCCTCATCCCCAGCGCCTTGAGACCCTCACAGGTGAGTAGTGCTCTTAAAATTCCCATGATTGATTGATTGATTGATTGATTGATTGATTGAATCAGCATCAACTCCCATATAACCTTTCTTTGCTGCCCTCATCTGAGCAATCAAGCAAAAGACACACAATTGATGGACGGAATGCAGAACAAATCAAAACATTCACCCCCAGTCAGGAGATCTGGGTTAAATCCCTCATTCTTTTGCTCACTATACCACCCCAGTTTATACCTGACCATATGCAAATCAGTCCTGACCCTGTACCTCATGGGAACAGTCCAGCCCCAACTGCCAAGCCAGGTCCTCCCTGGACCGGAATCAAGCATCCTAGGACGGGTTTCGGGTTTCAACCCTCATCAGCCAGGGTAGCTTGATTCCAGTGGCACTGTGAGCCCGGGACACCACGTCTGGGCATACCCGGCGCACTTAGGGCGAGGAAGCAAAAGACACACCATTGATGGACGGAATGCAGAACAAATCAAAACATTCACCCCTAGTCAAGAGATCTTGGTTAAATCCATAATTCTTTTGCTCACCATACCACCCCAGTTTAGACCTGGCCATATGCAAATCAGTCTTGACCCTGCGTCTCATGGGAACAGTCAAGCCCGAACTGCCAAGCCAGGTCCTCCCTGGACAGGAATCAAGCATCCTAGGACCGGTTTCGGGGTTTCACCCCTCATCAACCAGGATAGCTTGATTCCAGTGGCACAGTGAGCCCGGGACCCACGTCTGGGCATACCCGGAGCACTTAGGGCGAGGAAGCAAAAGACACACAATTGATGGATGGAATGCATAACAAATCAAAACATTCACCCCCAGTCAAGAGATCTAGGTTGAATCCATCATTCTTTTGCTCACCATACCACCCCAGTTTAGACCTGGCCATATGCAAATCAGTCTTGACCCTGTGCCTCATGGGAACAGTCCAGCCTGAAATGCCAAGCCAGGTCCTCCCTGGACCGGAATCAAGCATCCTAGGACCAGGAGTTTCACCCCTCATCAGCCAGGATAGCTTGATTCTAGTGGCAAACTGGAATGGCATGGTGAGCAAAACAATGATGTATTTAGGCCCAGATCTCTGTACTAGGGTGAATGTATGACATTGTTCTGCATTCTGTCCATCAATTGTTCTTTTTTGCATTTGTCACCATCAGCGGGACGGGTATGCCCAGACGTGGGTTATGCTCTCCATGTCACTGGAGTCAAGCTATCCTGGCTGATGAGGGCTGAAAGCGCGAAACCGGTCCTAGGATGCTTGTTTCAAGTCCAGGGAGGACCTGGCCTGGCAGTTCGTGCTGGACTGTTCCCATTGGGGCGCAGGGTCAAGACTGATTTGCATATGGCTGGGTCCAAACTGGAATGGCATTGTGAGCAAAAAAACAATGGATTTAGGCCCAGATCTCTGTACTGGGGTGAATGCATGACATTGTTCTGCATTCAGTCCATCAATTGTTCTTTTTGCACTCATCTGAGCAATCATCAGCTTTCCTTTTAATCTCTTATGCTTGGAATCTACTGTATCTCCACAATATTTTACATACCGAAGAATCTCATCTATGGATTTACTTTGTCAACAAATCAAATGCTGTTGTATCATAGCACTTATTTCAGGTTTCAATCCATACAAAAATCGATATACGAAATGTCCCTTTTTCGAGACAGGTTTTCCATTCCACTGTACTGCTAAAATGCCTTTAAAAGCCTCTCATATTATGCATGCATTATCTCCTTCAACTCTTGTATTGTTCTATCAATTGTTACCCAATCAGTTTCTTTTGGAGAAATTTTCCCTTTTAAATAAGTAATGACGGACGAGGTAGACCTAAGATTCGAGACACAGATCCCGAGATTCCCGGCCTAGGTAATCCTGGGTTTGCCTAACGTCTTAATGTTCCCACTGAAATCTAGAAAGGGGAAGCAGATGGGTCTGGCCTTAGGAGCCGAGCTCCAGAATATCCTAACTCACTGGGGGACACAGATTATACCCACATTCCAGAGATGGCTCCACAGACTGTGGTACATTATGGGCATGGAACGAATACACGCTTCCCTCACAAACTCTGAAGACACATTCAAAGAGGTGTGGAAACCGCTCATCGAGCTGTTTTCCGCGGAATTCCACTTAATCACATGCCTGAAATACCTTCACCTTCTCAGACTGATGAATCTTAAAGAAATCACTGAGACAGACTCAGTACAGACAGAGCAGTCTGAACCATGAGGACTGATTATACAGTTGATGAAGCATGAAGAGTACCAGGGGGAGGGGGAAAAGGGGAGGGGGTACGGGTACGGTTTGAATATTAAGTTTTGCTATACTTTTATCTAGAGCGACAGGCTGCAATACAATGCAATGGACATTACAAGGCTATAAACTGCAGATGGACGTGGCTTATATGCACAGGATTTACCATGAACTAATGCGATTTGTCGAATGTTGAATGCCGCTAATATTGCCATGGTGAAATAAATATGGGACAGAATTAAACTCATTAGAGGGGGAGGGGAATGGGAGGAGGGTTCTTGTTTTATGTTTTGAGACTATTGCTTGCTGTGGTTGAGCCTTGATATATGCTAGCCCACGTGTTGGGGTGTAATACTGCGTCTACAAAACGATCTCCAATTTTGTAAGTTCTATGCTTATCGAAAACCAATAAAAACATTTAAGCATAAATAAGTAATGACCTGATTATATTTTTGCATTACTTTGGGTGATGGTGTACCAGTTCTCGGATCTCTCATAGGTCATGTTTCTTGTCAATCTACAGCAATCTTACATTGGGTCCAAGAATCACTTGGAACCACAATTTTAAACAAGGTATCCAAATCCTTTAATAAAACCTTCAAAACTTTCACTAACCTCTCAACTTGTCTATAACATTCAACAGTTTTTTGTCTTAATTTTAGGAAATAATTTGTAAAGGACAGTATATCAGGTCTAGTCCATGGAACATGAACATAACATCTTCCTGGCAAAATATTTTTGTTTCTGCTTTTTCTATTCCTCTCCCAAAAATTGGATACATCGACATAGTCATTTTGTTTGTTTCCTTCTTTTTAGCCCATCTGCCTTCCCATCTTTCCAACCCTCCCCATTTTCTAAGTGTTGCCAACAACTCTTTAATCTGTAACCTTTTACCTGAGGGTTTCAAACTTTCAAGATCCTTATCAGTAAAGTCCAATTGATATATTTCTTGAAATATCTTTGATTTTTGAATATCCACCTCATATTTCATTGCAACTTGAGTATTTCTAGCTCTCCTGGCAATGTCTTTACATACAAATAACAATTCATCATCCCCATAACTAACAATCCTTCCAGGACTGATAGTACCCAAGATCATTTCTTCTAACTCCACTTTAGGTTTCGCTACATCGAGTGATTTTTCATTTGGGTTTTTCACCACTGATGTTCCCTGATCTTCCGTACCCTTGGCGAATGTAGAAGGGGCTCAATCCTTAATCCAGTCACAAAGTTCCTGTAGGTTAGGCCCTATTGGTTGATTTAATACACCCTCTTGTGATCCTCCACTGGCTCCCACCGCTCTTGAGGTAACGTGTCTCAGAAACTCGAGTTACCATTTGTAAAGTTTTTCTAGCCATAGCTGGCGGTCCTCTAGATATCATATTTCCCTCTATGGTACTTGATTGTGTGATTGTGTGATACAGTAGTTTGATTTGTCTCTACACTAACTCCTGATTCATTCTCTTAATATAAGGTACCACCATTAGGAATTAATTTGTTCTCTACTCGATCCCTGTGGAATAATGTTTGCTCCCCCCAATCCAGTGGGAACAGTTAAAGAATGTACCTGCTGTCCTCCCGTACCTGATTGATACAAACAAACCACAGGTCCTATAGTTACTGGGACTGAAAGAGCATCTGGAGCATTCAACTTATGGGTTTATTAAACCGTGCTCCTCTAGGGCCTTGCTCCTCAATCAGGAAAGGATTAGTAGGATTTAAACTATTTGACAATGAAGGTGCATCTGGTTGAGTTCCCACAAAAGGATTTGACCCTGTCTGTGACTGTTCTTCGTTATATGGTGGAGGTTGATTAATTAATAATTCACTCAGAAACTAATCATCGAACTTATCATCACCGTCATCGGTTAACGTTAATGCTTGAGAGTTCTCACAATATTTTTTCTGCTCTTTACATTTTTCCCCTCACTCTTTTATGTAACTAATACAGGATACATTTGTGCTCTCTCTGCAATATCCCTTCTCAACATTTTCTTTTGAGCATTCTACTTAGCATATACATACCTATTTAAAGTATTCTGTTTTTCCTCGATATTTCTGTTCTCCTTCTGATGAGCAACATCTTCCCCTTCTTCGAGGGCTTGGAATTGCATAGGTCTTGGGAGTGGTTTAATATCATTTATCTGTCTCCTCAAATGTTCAAGAATTCGTACATTGAATGTGCCATACTGAGGAAAGGCTAAAGGTCCATCTTTCTCAGTATACTTCATCCAATTCTCTAACCCAGTGCATGTATGATACCTTTTCTCTAAAGTCATATACAAAGCAGGTGTGCCTTTGGTTGATATAGGTACCCCATCTCTAGGTACAGGCACATCTCCATATATCATTGTTTTTATACACTTTAAAATGTTCATGATTCTGAATACATTTTCTAATGTCCTTTGCAAATGATCTAACTCGTTTTTCCAAGAAATACATCCTTGTTGTTATACAATCTCCAATCGCTGTGTGGCTCGCTATGACACTATCAACCAATCCTAGCTTGGTTTTCACAGCAAGCGTCCTATCGCAGCGCAACACCGTATGACGTCAAATGACTTACTCGCAGCAGCTAACCCCTCCTTTACAATCCAACTTATTCAAACTCTGAGCTCAAACATGTAGTTAATTCACAAATAAACTCTTGTCTGCTCCACTAAAAAGAAATGATAAATCTCCATACTATAAGAATGTATTCACACAACCTAAGCAAAATCTCGACCAGTGCGATTTGACCTTATAATCCTTTTGATTAATTCTCTGTGCACTTTGAGAACAATCCCAAAGATGTTTTTTACTTTACACTTTCATCAAGTTCCCTTCTCTGGTGGTACTGTCATTGACGTCTCATGCACAGCACCTTTGAAGCAGCAGACAAACGTACTCAGTGTGTGCCACACTGAGACCATCCTTAGGTGTATATCCCAGTATCTTAGGCCACGTTGGACCTGAAAACTTCAATTTAACAACTCATTCAATATTAAACACTAAAAACATCACTCTACCAATTCTCATTAATTACACATTTAAGCACCAATATGACACAACCCTATTAAAGCTCACACCGCTTGTTTCGTCGTCTCTTCGTTTTCTCTTCAGAACTGGCACTCGGTCATATGTCACCGAACTTGGGATTTTGGTAAATCTATAGTGATCTCAACAGGCATCCTCCTTATATTCCAGTTTTGTCAGACAAGTAACCATCCGACACTTTACCAGAAAAACTGCTGTAGCTTTAGTGTGTTGGGCTCTTTTTTGTCTATAATTTCATTAATTTATTCTTAACTCAATTTTACTTTTTCTACCTGTCAAACCTTATTGGTCCTCTGATGGATCTTGTTCGGTGCTGAAAGGGACTGGAATATTCAGTGGATGAGCAATTACCAAATGAGGACCAGGAATATGATAATTGATACTTTCATCATTTATCCTTCAAAATTTACGAAAGTCTATACTCAGGTTAACAGCATATCAGACATAGATTATACCCACAACCAAATGATGAGTCAGAATCAGCAAAGTTCACTTTATATCTTATTGTTTAATGTTTTATTCAAAAGAAAGTAACATTTAAGGAAATGACACATAATCCTGCATTAAAATAAATTAGGTTTAATAGGAAAATATTGAGCTCTGTGAGATCCAAGGATGAAGGGATACATCTTCCTCAGCCAAGGTAGATATAAAATTGAGATCAATAGGAAATCTGTCAAGTCTCATACAAACCCTTGGGAAAGTTCAGATAGTTCCAAGTGACCAGTTCCAGATGTTAAAGACAGGAACACATGTCAAAGTCCATCAAAGTCACACCAGTATGAAGTGAACCCTTTTAGCCTAAAAGGTTCCACTACGCTAGCATACCAGCCAGCAGCAGATCGCAGTATCACGTCACAGTTCACTTTGTCTTTAGATGTCCAAGCCGTCAGCCTCTATTTCTGCAAACTAGTAAGCAAATGAACCAAATGTCCATGCACCCTCTCTCTCTCCACAGTCTCTTTTCAATCTAAAAAATGTGGGCATTTATACTTCACTAGTTTTGGGTTAACACATTATCACCGAATTTGTCAGACCACTCTGTCACATTAGTCATCTTCGATAGGATGAGATGATGTAGTAGGTAAAAAGTATACAAATCGGGAAGAATTAAGTAATTAATAACTTGTAATTTCCTTAGAATCACTGTAGGTTTACTGTTATGAATAATTATGCTCTCATCTTTTGTCTGCTAGTTTCTCAAGCATCTGTTCTAGCATGTGATAGTTTTTGTTGCAAGTTTAATCGAACTGTGCTGCAAATGTCAAAGGAAGCAAATGGAAGTTAGAACACAAGTGGCAACTTTACAAAAAGTTCCCATGGGCTTCAAACTACTCAGTTCATAAGTTCATATTGGAAAAGGAAGCAAAGTTGAAGCTTTCATGAAATACAGCTTGTACACGATGAATTTGTGCTACAATATGAATCTTGCATTGCATATATTATTGTCTCAATTAAATGTATTAATATAATTTGTCATGTCATAATTAATTCATGTAAGTTTAGGGTAAACAAAACACTGAAAAATGTCACTATCTTTCACACTAGTGTCACTATCATTCACATATAAATGCCTGTTTCTTTTGCTCATCATATGTTATGACAGCACACATACTTAAAGGCACTTCAAGAGAAAGACTTACAAAATACAATTTTCAGCTAAACTCATGTAGCACTTACTTTTCTTTTGTCATTTTCAGTGCCCACGTTACACTTTCTAATGTACTTTTCATTTCTAACACGTAAAACGTTTTAATTTTCCGTGAGGCAAAAGTAGGTGAAGCAGAGAGAGAGGTACATGGTGGCATAGAGAGGTGATGTAGGTGGTCAGCGAGTGTGGTAGATCTAGAAGTAGTGTGTAGAGAATAGTGGGGATTCAGTGATTAGTGTGGTAGAAAACTAGAGGTAAACTATAGAAAGGTGAGGTAGAAGGAGAAGGAAGAGAAAGAAAGAGATGCAAGGTAGACAGACAGATGTGAGTTCAACAGCAACCTGTGCGGCGGTTGACAGAGAAATCAAGAAAGTAATAAAGAGAAATGAGGTCAATAGGGAGACGGATGAATGAACAAGAGAAAAGTAGTGTAGAAACAGAGAAGTAGAAAGATAGAGAGTGATGATGTAGGGTTACCGAGGGAGAGAGTCAGAGTTAGAGATAGGCAGAGATGGGGAACGTGATTAAAATAGAGAAAGTGACACAGGTGATAATTTTTACAAGGGTGCCCCTTGGCCCGTGTCTTAAATGTCTCCAAGCAACACAAGTGTCCGGTGGCGTAGCAATGGTGCCATGGGCCTTGTTTCCATGCAGCAGTGCGGTAAATTACAGCCATAGTTATGACTGCAGTGGTCCCTGACACACCGAGGTAATGATAAGAACACGTAAATATGTAGTACATGTTCACATTGGTACATTGAACTAGATGGGGGTGGGCGAGCCATTAAAATCGAGCCAAGCTCAAGCCATGCTCTGTCTCAGCTTGAGGTGCTGTTCGAACCTCGAGCCCATAACAAGCCAAGATTTCATGTGGCTTCTGCCTGCCACCACTCATCCACCCAGGAGGGTCATTTCATCCAGAGTTGCCGACTTTGGAACTGAGGATCCAGGTTTGAGTCCACCAGGTAAGGTAAGGTAAGGTAATACTTTATTGTACAGTTAATAAAAACCATTACAAACCACCATCAATAAAAACGGTTTTGTGTGTCTGTAACAGCAAAGAAGATTATATTAATACTGTGGTAAGATGTAAAAATCTACAATTTAAAAAATTGCTAAGTCTAAAACTATTAAAAAAGCAAGCGGGAAGGAAGATTGGCCCACTGCTAAGTCCGTTCTATCTTACCATTGAGGAGCTTTACGTAATTGAGCTGACCTACTTTCCTCTTCAAGATGCATTTAATTATTGCAGTCCATAATCCGCATAGGTAACAAGACGTTCTCATCCCCATATGCTTATTCTTTGTAGCGTTAAATTCCAGTGGGCTCCTTTGTGCCAATTGGGCCCTCATTATTATCCAAATATTTTAGCTCTGAGGATGCAAGTGATGCACTGGGTTCCATCAATTTAGCTTTTTCAGTTTGTTCTTTCTTTTTATTAAGGCGGACTTCTGCAGCTTCAATATATTTTACTAATCGGCAGCTCAGTTGAACTTCGTCACCCGAAAAACATGCCAGGGCAGCTTGCCTGCATGACCTGATTCGGTTTTTGTTAAATAGTGGTCTCAGAAGGCTCCGGCGGTCTTGCAACAGCTTCTTACAGATGGTAATAAGGTGTATGATGTTTTCTTCGTCGTTCCCACAAAGACGGCACTTTGCTGGCATTGAAGGACGCAGCCAAGGGGCCATATAGTCTGCAGAAGGCAATAGTCCTAGGCGTTATTTCCGAAATTTCTCTTTTGTTTTTTTGGTAAAGCTGGTCTGAAAATATGATTGTGGCCTAAGTTTGGAGTAAGATTGTATGGTTAGCCAACCATGAGCTCGCTCCGTCAATAAAGCTTTGTCCTGCAGGAGAGATTCTTTTCGAACGCTGTTGTTTACTGCTTTTTTAAAACCCGCCAGAGGCCCTTGTAGATCCCACAGTTGACGCACCCCCAGATGTTTTATTGCGTCCTCCTAGGAAAAGCCTTGCGGGGCAATTTTCTTTGGTTTGCAGTTCCTTCCAGAGGAGAGCGTTGAGTGTGTTTGCTTCCCCCCTGCTTATTTTATACCAGCTTTTTAAGTATACAGCTTTACGTGCCAGCTCTTCCTTTACCAGCCCAAATTCAAGTCTAATCTGCACGGGTGAGGTGTACCTTGGCAAGCCAAAGATCATGCGCATGGCTCTTGTAACTGTTCCGTCTACCGTTTTGGCGTCCCTTCCTCTCATCGCTTCACTTCCATAGGTGATAGATGGGATCAATTTTGCCTGTATCACCTTTATTAAAGGAACGAGGTTGGGTCCAGTGATCTTATTTTTTAAGTTTCTTAGGGATACCGCTGTCATTAGTCCTCTCTTTTTTATTTCCTCACATTGTGGCTTGAAGCTGCCGCTGGGGTCTAAGATGACCCCCAGATATCTGTATTTTATTGTAACGTCCAGCTTCCTTGAGTCCAGGAACCAACTGGTTGATAATTTCTTTTTGCTATTATTTATGCACATAACTTTAGTTTTTTCTTGATTGATACTGAGTTTGTTTGTTTTAGAGTATTGCGAGGTGATATCTAACAGTCGCTGTAAGCCTATGGGGGTCCGGCTGATCAGCACCAAGTCATCCGCGTAGAATAAATTGGACAGCTGAGTGCCCCCTAACTTGGGTGCATGAGAGTTGCTTTCATTCAGCAACATTGCCAGTTCAGCCATAAAGAGATTGAATAGTGTTGGTGCGAGCACGCATCCTTGTTTTACCCCTGTGCTTGTGGGGATCTTCTTGGATAAGAATTCCCCTGCGCCTAGTTTGACCTGAACCCAGGTGTTGCTGTGCAGGATAATTAATTGGTTCAACAGCAATGATGGAATTTTCATTTTCTTTAATTTTTGCCACAACATGTTTCTATTGACAGTGTCAAAGGCGGAGCTGTAATCAATATAGCACAGGTATAAAGGTTGTTTTGCCACAAGAGCTGAGTCAATCAAAAGCGATAGGGCTAGAATATTAGTCGTCGTCCCCATGTTTTTGCGGAATCCTGTTTGATTGTAAGGAATTGCTGTTGTGTCTTCCGCCCAGGATGTTAACTCCTGGAGCAAGAGGCCTGCGTTGTATTTTGCCTCATTATCAAGTAAGGCTATAAGGCGATAACTTCTTGGATCATTCTTGTCTCCTTTTTTGAAGATTGGCGAGATAACTGCTCCCCTCCAGGATCGTGGGATTGTTGAAGTCTGCGAGATTTTTTCAAACATTGGTTTGAGAACGGCAGCCCATTATTCCGGCTCTTGTTTGAACACGACTGGGGGAATGCCATTTGGGCCTGGTGCTCCCTCGCGTCTCCCTTTCGAGATTCTTTTAAATATTTGAGTCCAAACATCGGCTCAACATTCTGTGATTCTGGCCAAATCATTTAATCTCCCTGTGCCCACAAACAATGAGCGTGACCTTGTAAGGTAACTAGAGTGTGGCCTTGTTTAATGTAAGTGGTGCTCGTGTAAAAGGCACGAAATACCTCTGGTTCACACTATATAAATACTGAAGAAAACACACAGAGGTAAAAACAAAGCCTTAATATAAGTAAAGACAAATAGATACCAATTTACTGGCTAATTTATAGAAAGCGAAACCAGAGAACCTGGATAAATTGCGGCTGCCCCGCTTAAATTGTGTGTGCTTAGGCAAAAAAAAATTATTTCACTAAAACTCCTATATCTTCATGATAGCGTATGAAAGCATTTTTAAATATGTGAGTGCAGATTACCAGCTGTACAAACACCTATTGCATTTGATTTATTAATAGATCATAATGTTCCTTTTTAATAAACTGGGCATGCATACACAATTAAAATTGCAACTGTCTTGCATCTTAGTTCCCTAGTGGATCATGTTTACAAAACAATCACTTTTAATAAGTAATTCTCAGTGCTGTGCTATAATGTGGCGTATTAATTTTAAATCATCATTTGATCTTTATTTCGAAATTTTTTCAGTCATAAAAGATTGCAGTTAAAACAGTTAAAAAAAGTTTACATTTTAAAGTTGTGACATGTTAAAGAAATATTGTCTTTTTAAAATTTTAATTTACTTAATCTTTGTTGAATAATTTACATAGCAAACATTTTCAGGGCACGGCTCATGAATGGCCTCTAAGAATCGAGCCAGACTCTTGACTCGGCTCTGGCTCGACTCTCTCTGTTAATTGGTTGGCTCGTTGTAAAGTACCTCGACTTTGAAACTGAATAGATTAAGTGACAATGTGCCTGGTAGCCCACCTCTCTCGGAGCAAGCGCTATCAGAAGCATGCTGGTCGAAGCACTCTCCTATTGTCCCAGCATCTTCTCTCCTCTTCGAGAAGCGACCCTACTGTAGCAGCGTCTATGTTTATGGGCGGATTACTTATGCAGATATCACAGTATCTGTGGGCGTGGTTACGGTGGTCCCGCCTCTGCTTATTTATGAGCAGCAGGAAAGAAAGGGACTGGACCCTACCCTTCCCCGCCCACGGCCTCGCCATATTTGCATAGATTCTAAAGGCCCCGCCTTCAAACATAGCGGGCATGGGGAGCCTGGCAGAGGGCGCTGAAACAGGGGGCGGTGCATCAGTGACAGGGGCAGGAGTGAGCCCCGGCGCTCTCCGTCCACAGCACAGAGTGGGCTTCAAGTTAGCCACCGGGGCCACAGGAACCAAGGCTACGGGCAAGCTCTCCTGCTTTTATCATGGAAATAAAGGATTCGGGCAGCGTGGTGCTGACCGCCTACCACTCGTACACCCCTCCGAGGACACCCCTCCTGCAGCAGGGCTTTGACAGCCCGGAAAGCCTCCGGAGCAGGCAGTCCCCGACCATCCGGTAAGCCCTGGCTTCTGGGGTAATTCATTAACCCAGCTTTGTTCTGACAGCGCTCATGTGCAGATTTCAAAGTGCTGCCCACATTCCTGAAACATCAACACGAGGTCATTTCTGGTTTTAGAATACCACTCGCTCCATTCTCAAGTTTATCGCCGTCTGAAATACTAATACCGTAATTTAAAACAACGTACCTCAAGTAAAATGTGCTATTGACTTTTATTAAACTACATTCATATTTTAGACATGTTTTGGAATGAATAAAAAGGGAGCACCTTTTATTCAAAGCGTTCACTTGAAAGAAGCAACGCTCTGGAATTGATAGAGGCGTGCACGTGTGCAAGGCATTATACAAAAGTTCAAACTGTCTTGAAATGAATAAATGTTGTTCACCCTTCACTCCACCCGTTATCTCTTACTTCCTCTCCCATGGCCCAGAGCGTTCCGATCGGTCTTCCTATGATATCTCTGCTCCAGGAGGCGTGCTTAGGTTCACCCTATAGTTTGAGACGCGGAACTCTGCCTTGTCTATTACCAGTTGTCCTGGTGTTCTAGGAATAGTTTACTGGTTGGTGGCATGGTGTCTGTAGCGTGTGGCATCATATTTTCCCTTAACACAAGGCACACTGTCGGTCTTTTTTTCGGTCGGTTCGCCGTTCTCATTCCCAATGCAACAGAATTCTGAAGAAATAAAAAAATCAAAGCGCACCTCAATATTTTTCTTTGTTCATGGCTAAGATGCTGTAAGCCGACCCTTCTTTTTTTTCGAGTGGATGCGGGGGTGTTGCGGGGAGGGAGAGGGGGCGGTGCGATGACGCGGCGTTAAATCTTTAACATGTGTTGGGATGTTTCCCTCTGACACTCTCATGCCATGTGCATAATTGCTTTAGCACATTTCTGCTGCCTGGTGGGCATGGTTTAGTTTCCAAAACATGCGGAGAAAGTAAAGTGCCGGTCTGATTATTGTTCTGTCCATTGAATGTAATCGTTGGTTTTTGTATGGTCCAGTTGAACAAGATTTTAATTTGTTTCAGCCAAAGATAAAATCGTTGTTAAGCAATGGGGGGGAGGGGGAAGGGGGGTACCCGCACAGCTTTTGCCTTCCCATCCTGCATCTGTTGCTGTGGTTGATAACTTTCGCTCCTTTAAACACTTGCGCCACTTTTGCGTCACTTTTCCCATGTTAAAAGTGACGCAAAAGTGGCGCAAGGGGCTCATAAATCTTCCCCTAAATGTACCGTATTTTTGAGCGAGGAACATTGGGTGAGTGGGGTGCGAAGCTGGGATTTCAACACGTTGTGGTCACGCGGATGTGCGCGTGGGCACCGATGTGTGTCAGAGGCATTTGGATGGTGGACAGCGGCAGCTCAGCGATGAGTGTCCTGGCGGGTTGAACTCTGGCACGGTGAGAGGGGGCTGGAGAGAGGAAGAGGGGAGGGCACGTGGTCACTGTAAATATTATCCACAGCAGCATTTCTGGTGTTTATGCGGACCTTCCTGTTTTCTTGCATGTATGCTTCTTGTACTGTGCTTACAATAATAACAGTTGGCCTTTACAGACGGGGGGGGGGGGGGGGTGGGGGGGGGGGGGTGTAGTTTAAATAGCCTTTCTCCTCATACATTGCTGAAATGACCTTCGCATTGGACACAGTGAAACCCATAATGTCAATGCCTGGTTTTTCACATAGTCCAATTTCTCCACTTTTCTGAGTGCTCTTTATTTTGCAAGATGAGGAACTTGGAGCACAGGAGGTGTAGAAAGGACACGTCCAAGCTCACACTAAATAGCTAGTCTAGCGGGTCTGTTGCTGGCAGGATGACATATATAGGACATTCTTCTCCTCTGTGGAAAGATGGCAATCAGAATCAAGGTGTAAGCAAAGTGAAGAAATACCCCACAGAATGGATGACCCTGTGGAATCCGAATGTGGCCAGTGGGCCTCTGCTGGTTCTTAAGGACTACTGAGGCAACAGCAAGAGCTACCAGCTTGGAGGTCTGGAAAGGCTAGCCTGCTGTGGTGGATTAAGGAGCACAAAAGAGATTAGCTCAATAAAGCAACACGTTAAGATGAGATCACTTAACTGTAGTCTCCTCCAAGTCTATCCATGTCACATGACTACACAGTCTCCAGCTTTACAACTCTGCTCTTGCTTTGAGACTACCATTGCTCCACTGTGTGGTACCTGATGTACTGTTTCTGGCTTCACTGCTCTTGTTGGACGCAAATCTTGCCACACCGTGTGTATTTTATCCTCACAAAACCTCATGAAAATCCATGAAAATTTAGCAAAATGACACTTTCATATTGAAATTTAGTGCCCTGATTCAAAAATCTGTCACACAGCTCATATGCTGCACTGTATTGCAACGTATTGCGTTAGAGGGAGACAGAAGGACAGCATACTGTCTACATAGGTATGACACTATTCTGCTCTCTCCCCAGTGCTGACACAGAATCATGCTGCCGTGAGCCACGCACACACCTTTGCACCATAGAGCAAAGGTGTCTGCGTGAGTTTAGCAGAGGTTTTGAATTGGAAGGGTACACTTTCAGTACAAAATACTAGGCTTAGATTAACTTTAGAACTTTTTCTTGTATGTGTACTGTACACTGCAGCACACGTAGTGTGAAAAGCGAGAAGAAATATAAGTGTTTCTCCATTTTAACGCCTGCTTTCAAATGCAGTGGCATAGCTAGACCTTCGGCCGTCCATGTTCCTCCCTGCATTTGCATCCCAGTGCAAACACATGAGCCACCTGTGTTTGCACTGGGCGTGCTGGCGATTCTTGTGGCAGGCCACCTGCGATGGCCGCAGGTTAGAGCGTGGGGGAGGCCACTGCCCTCAAAACCCGTGCCGCCCGGGATGGACCACCCACCCTCGAAATGGATGTGTTAGTGACACATGTTTTGTGTCCAAAATAATTTTTTTGAATTGTGCACGATATTCGCGATGACAACACGATCACCAGCGCGACCCGTGTACCATCGTGGGACATCGCAACTATCCCGTCGTCACCACGAATATTGTTGAAAATATATTGAAAAATATATATATTTGTACACACTCGCCGGTCACTGTCACACACTAATGTATGCAGTCATAAACTCACTCTAACACATACACCCATTCACATACCCTCTCACACACTTATACATTTAGTCACATACTCATTCATAAACTCATGGACCCACTCACATACCCATTCAGGTACTCATGCACCCACTTACAGTGTAGTGAAGGTAGCTACATACATTGCTATGTTAGCATAAGCGCATTAGCTTTTAGGAAGCCATCTTGCCACTTTTGCTGCTTTTGCACGCGACACTGCAGATACATGTTATTATTTGAGAAACTGCTTGCTTGCCTTTGTTTCACATGAGAACTGTCTGTTGTTCACCTCCCTAGACGTGCACTGCGACCTTGGTCTGAACATTGTGTGCAAAACACTTTGGGCAGCCAGACAATGTATGTTTTTGAATCCAGGTTGATCGGCCCACTCTCTAGTCATAATATGCACACAGCTGCAAATACCTGAATATCGAGAGCCTTTAATATTACAGTTTGCATGTGTTGGAAACACATTCTGGAGAAGAACATTTCCAGGCGCAGAGCAAAGCTGATCCTGTGATGTGATCCTCATAAAGCTGATCTTTACGGTATGGGGTTCCCCATTCAAGCCTAAGAGACCTACTACTAGTCTAATAATATTAGTTTACTAGCAAAAGGAAAGTGGCTGTATGCCACTGTCATTTATACTATGATTTCTCCTTTCATTTTCTATGGTATTGTAACAATGCTGATGGTTTTAATTATAATCATTTGTCTGCTTATGTTAGCCAAAGTACTGCATCTTAGGACACGTAGTTTATAAAATAAACCTTTTAAACTTTACCATGTCTCTGATTACTTTGTTGTGGATTGATATATGTATAATAGCGAACAGGTATTTCCGATTCCCACCATTCCTGAGAATACTCTAAGTCACTTGTTCTAGGTTGTCTATACATTGGGACCTCTGAGATAATACGGATAACGAATGGGACACTGATGCTGGTCGGATAGGGGTTCTGGGTACTGAGGTGAGTTTTTGGTACACCACAATTCACTGAGGTCCTGGTTTCCTGCGCATAGTTCTATGCATAAGCAGAATCCTTGCAACATGGCGCACCTAACGTTTGGTCTTTTGATTTGAAACGCCTTAGTAACGCTTATATTATTCCACAACACCCTCACTCTTGTTTCCGGATAACGGGAGTGACGGATTTTCACCTACCTGTTAGTAACATAATAGTTTCATACAAGCTTGTAAATTAAAAAGGTGTTTTTATATTTCCGAACCCGTGTGCTACGGTAAATTACATTGTTGTTCTTCTCTGTGTCCTTATGGTGGTCAAAATTGCAGCGCATAGTCGTACGCCTTTGCGGCATCATTTGACGCAGTATGGGATGGCCGTTATTTTTGTGGTGAGTGCTGATGGCTCTCACCCTTATGAGTTGTTTTACTCTTGGGTGACGCTCCCGGCAGTTAATGCGGATGATAAAACGTTTCACTCGTATACTCACACACGGGTCTCAGCAAATTATACGCCATATAGGACACTGGAGATTCCACTTTCTGCCTGGCAGCATAGCATTTGGTTTAATGGCGCCCTTCCCCATGCGGTTGCACCGGCTAGACTCAGCCCTTTGTCAATTCCAGGGGCCATGTGGCCGGTGCTGGCCGGATTTACGCCTCACCCCCACTATTTGACTATTGCGGTGGATGAATTGCGTACACTCCATACAACCCTTATTACAATATATAGGGCTTTGGTGCAATACGTTTCGCGCAACATGCAGGTGGGGGCAACTGCTGTTGCGGGTCTACCAGCTGGTCATCCTGCGGTTGTTATTAGCCCAGTCATAGTTAATTCGGTGATGGGCAAGCGCCCCCAGAATAAGGACAATTTGCCTTATTGGCTTGCCGAGAAATTTGACCAACTGGAAGCAGTGTTTCCACACTCTACTACAGTGGAGAAACACAGAATACTCACCATAAGTTTGCCCAAGGACTTGGTCCCAGAAGTGTCCGATTGTGACACCTGGGGTAAGGTTTTTGCAGCGGTCTACTCGAAGTGCTTTGTCACTCCGTCTATGGCCGTGCTCCCCTCCGTTATTAAACGTGTTCAGGATAATCACGGTCCGGAGGCGGCGGTTGAGTTGTGAATGCGACTTGTCGGGGTGTTCGACGTAGTTGCCTCTCTCGTCCTTGGTAATCTCAAGGGAGATGCGGTACAATTTCAAGTGGCTAATGGCTTAGCCCGCATCGATGAACTCAATAAGCCGAAAGAGTTGCCTAAGATTATTGCGGAGGCATATCGAACTATTGGCCGCAGTAGTTTAGGGGTTAAACCAACTATTGTCATTCCTGACCTGATACAACAAAGCAAAATTGGAGACAAAAGAAACAGGGAAAGCAGCAACAAAAGCAGGGGTCTCGTCCTGCGTCTTCCACTCAGCCACCTAGTGAGCGCACATACGATTTGCGTGATCGCACTAGTATTAAGTCACCTGATAGATTTCAGGTTACTGAACGTTCTCCTCGTTCTTCACAGGAAACATTGGCCTCGCAGTCCAGTGGAGGAGAACGTGGCAAAGGTCGGGGTGCCCAGCAAGGTTGTGAGCAACCCCATCAGGCTGAAGGTAGAGGAAAGCAAGACGAGTTTGCACGTCAACGTCCCCCGTTTCAAAAGAAGAAGGTTGCTGCACTAACAGCAAGGTATGCCACGGATAGTACGGACGCAGCTTCAGAACCTGACATGGGCGATAACGCTGCTCGACAGCGCAGCGGAGGTTACAGTAGTGCGGCAAGCACTACGTCCATATCTGGACGCGACAGCAACTGACACGTTCATTACTGTAGAAACTGCGGATACTAGAGTGGCTCCCCCTGACAGACTATATGACATAGTCCTCTTAATAGAAGGTGACATACAACGCACAATTCAAGGGATTTTTTGGGATAATCTGACCTCTTCCTATGACATTCTCTTGGCGGAGGCGGACTGGCCCACGACTTTCATTTTAGATGCACCTAGAGGGGAGGAGGTTATGCTCCCGTCCTTTGCGCATACGGTGCCAAAGGAGCATGCTGAAAGGTTTGCCGTGGAGTGGGCTCAGGTGCTTGCACCGGCTTTGTATTGTACTCAGGTAGGCTGGGATAAATTGTCCCCCAGCCATGAGATTCCCTTACGATCTATGCCCCAGCCACTACCCCAATATCCCATGCGCCGCGAAGCGAGATCTCACGTCGCGGAAATCCTTGATCAATTGGAATATCAGGGTGTTATTGAAACATGTGTGTCACCAATGAATAATCCTTTGTTCACTGTAACGAAGCCTGATGGGTCGTACCGCCTAGTTTTGGATTACCGCCACCTAAACTCTCATTGCCGGACATGCGCGGTACAGAATACCCACAGTTCTGCCCTAGTGGATAGTCTTGTATGTAAACGATTTAAAACCACACTTGACATATCCAATGGCTTTTATAGCCATAACCTGTCCTCACTTAGTAGTCAGTGGACAGCATTTACATCTGGCGGCAAGCAAAAACAATTTAAAAGATTAGCCATGGGCTATAAAAACAGCCCTGGCGTCTTTGCCGCACGTGTAGTCTCTCTATTGAAGAGCATTGACCCAGATGCGTACTCTTATGTTGATGACATCTATCTCACAGACGACGAGTTGTGGCCACATCTGTGTTGCGTTGATCGCATTATTGTACTGTTTGCAGACTTTGGTTACAAATGTAATTTTGCGAAGTCTCACATTGCAGAGTATACAGTGTTGTTTTTGGGCTACGAGCTCAACAATGAAGGTCGAGGACTGGCTCCTCACTTTCTGGAAAAGTGCGCATGTTTGCGTGCTCCGACAACATTGAAAAAATTACAGTCTTTGCTGGGCTTTCTGAATTTCGGTCATACGTATATTCCTGATTATGCCCAGCGTATCAAGCCACTTTATGCCTTGGTACAACCTACTTTTTCCAAATCGAGCTGGCTGCAAGAGCATTCAGCCATTTTACAATCATTACAGGCTGATCTCCTTGCTTCAAAGTACTTACTGACGCGTGATAACCACACAAACCCGGTAATAAGAATTGTGTCAGGCGCAGTGGGTTTCACGTACTTAACGTTCAATGAGGGCGACACCGTCCCCATTGCATACAAATCACACCTGTACACTTCGGCTGAACTGCGTTTTTCCTCCGTCGAGAAAGTTTTGACGGCGGTACAGATGGCGATTCTGAAAGAACGAGCGCTGTCGCAAGGAAAACGTATGTTGGTGGTAACACCATATCCTGCCCTGGAGGCAGTGACGAAAGCAAGTGTACCTAATTCTAAAGCTTTGCATCCACGTTGGATACAATGGGCCACTTCCTTGACATCGCCAGATGTCACCTATATCTTTGATGCCTCATTACAGACTCAGGAGTATTTACAGTATGAGTTTGTTCATCCTGCTCCTCTGTCTTTGCGCCCGCTCGAAGATTACCATTGTGTCATTTATACCGACGGTTCGGCGCAACTGGTGGCTGGATCGAAGCATGCCTATTCGGCAGCCTGCGCAATTGTGGCAGGTACTTTCGTAAATGGTGAATTCCTATCTGATGTCGTGCATACGCAGACATTGGGCGATTGTACCGCACAGTTAGCAGAGCTACGTGCTCTGGTGCTTGCACTGGAGTTTGCTGATCCTCGAGTCACTACTCTTATAGTAAGTGACTAATTTTACTGTGTTCAGTCATTCAACAACAATCTTTTCTTTTGGTCTCAAAATGAATATTGTGATTCCAAAGGTAGCACAATTAAGCATAAAATGCTTTGGGTTCGAGTCGCAGAACTTAAACAACATCTGCCTCTCGTGAATGTAATTCACACTCTTGGGCACCAACGAGTTGGTGTCCACGCTGTCTGAAACAGCTTAGCTGACGAAGCAGCGAAAACAGCAGTGGCGACATATTTAGTAGCAGCAGTTACAAGATCCAAAAGGAAGATCGATGATGACATCTTGGCAGATATTGCTGCTACAGAGAAGGGAGGTAATTACCCGAGAGGGTTCCCTTCTCGTTACCATTATCACTTAAGTCCTGATAAAGTCCCATTAGTGAGAATTAACGACGTTGGTGACAGATTGATTCCCAACGCGGACTGCAGACCATCTCTGATATCAGCGGCTCACGAGGGCATGGCGTCTGCCCATGCCGGCATTGCAGCAACTGTTTCTATGTTACAACAACGTTACTGGTGGCGCGGGTTATATAAACAAGCTCGCACTTATGTTCTTGATTGTGACATTTGCCAGCAGATTAAACCTTCAACTGCTGCGCGTCCACCACAAACTCAATTGTACATATCCAATAAACCACTTGGGTGTGTTTATCTGGATCACTGCAGTCCTTTCTCCTCTGATACTGCGTACAAGTATATCTTAGTTGCAGTGGATTAGTGCACACGTTTTCTGTGGGTATGGCCACCAAGGAGTGCTGATGCCCGTACTGTCATCAGGGATTTGCGTGTCTTTGTGAGAAGTTTTGCGTGTGGTACGTTTCATTCTGATCAGGGCCCTGCGTTCGCCTCTAAGGCGTACAAAGAAGCCATGAAAAATTTGGGGGTCCAAGTCAAATTTTCGTCTCCATACCGGCCTGAGGGTAATAGTGTAGTGGAGCGGATGAACCGTGACTTAAAGCAATCTTTGACAGCTAGGGTTTCAGGCACTGGTCGTAACTGACTAGCCCATTTGTATAACGTCCAACGTGCACTTAATAATCTCCCTAGAAGTTCTCTGGGTGGGCGGACCCCATACATGATGCTCTTTGGCATAAATATGTTTGTCCCGGACCTTGATGGTCTAGACATGGCGGCGTCTGCCGCACCCTTTGACGTAGATGATCACTGTGCTGTATTACAGACTCTACAAGAGACCAGAGACAGTCTTGCGAAGGAACACGTGCCCTCCACATCTGATGCTGCGCTTCAGATTCCGGTAGTCGGCTGGCTACCTCGAGTTGGTGACCTGGTTCGTGAGAAGGTGGAGAACAAGAAGGAGTTCGGCTCCTCTTATCGTGCCCCGGTTCCAGTGCTCGGCGTGCAGGGTACAAGAACAGTCATTTTACCTCCACTTCCTGGTCGCAAGGATAACAGGTACATTTCCTTTGACAATGTCAAACTACAGCGAGTGGCCGATTCTTCTTAGTATGACTCCAGCGGTTTCTTGCCCTGCGATACTGAGAAATTCTTTGTTGGCTCCAGCTCCTAACACCATGCCTGATGTTGCCATCGAGATGCATACAGTTACTGCTCCTTTATTGCTACCGCCGGCTGGTGGTCAACCTGAAGATACTGAGTATGCTTTTCCTGCAGATGTAACATTACCTGTTTTACAAATCAACCGCAGTTACACAGTCACGTTACTCTTTTGATACTAACTCTATGACTTCCAGGGCCCCATCAAAAGTTTCTATTTTTGCTGTTTGGTTTAAAAAACATTTTTTGATTCCTCCTAGGACTTACATTTGGCTGATGCTCATATGTGTTTTTTTATTTATGTCCATCGGATTTGTAGTGGTATTTTTTCGTCTAGTGAACGGACACTATCTAAAAGAAAGATCTACAATTAGACTCATTTATGGAACTTTGGCCCCTCACTCCTTGTCACACATCATGAAAAGAGACCAGACATTTGTGAATATTACTGCCTGGCCTGTGTTAGATGGGATTGTGTGGGATGCTGTTAAATTTCAAATTCATGGTCCAACTGAGGTTATCAATGTACCAAATGTATTTCGTGTTTCTATGGGGGATGTAGTTAAACAAAACATCCGTTCTGATGATTGGGACGTTCAGGCCATTGAAGCACTGTTTTCTGATTTGAAATATTATGCCGCATTTGATGCTGAGGATTTGTATTTAGATACTGCTAATTATGGAGAGCAGTTTTGCTATCAACATTATGGCAATCATTTCCTACATAAAGCCAATACATTTCGTAATTTTGTAAATTATACACAATGGGAACATTGTCCAACGCCAATGTTAGGCAGCACAAGCATATTGGTGAACAAATTTGCCTATTTTACTGATTTCAGTATTTCTGAACCGGACGCCTTTTATTTTAAAATGGCAGCAGAGTCTGCCTCAAAAGTTAGGCTGACACACACTAAATTGTTATATTCCAAATCTTTTTTGGATGATTTAGCGGTCAGGGGTTATGATCTGTGGAAAGATACTATTGATCTGAAGTCTGTCTGGGGTTCTAAACCTTGGCAGGTACAAGGAACAGAAGCTTTGCATCGTGCCTGCCTCATCCCGAACCACTTGTTGTTTTTTAATTCGACTGTTTTTCAGACCACCTGCTTTGGATTGGCTATTTCTAAAAAACTGAATTCCCCGTCTATTCCGGATCTGGGTGCTTACCCGAATTGGGATAATCATACAGATCTGTCCCTTGATGCGTTGCAGTCGTACGTTACTAATTCATCCTTCAATATTTCCAAGTTCGACTCTGAAGGATGGTTGACTTGGCAAACGAGTTCAGATTCCTGTCAACATTGTTTTTTGGGTCTGAAGCCTGGGTATACGCAAGATCGTGTAGACCCCCGCTTTGAATCTTCTCATTCTGTTACTACCTACTCTGTTGGGAAGTTATGCCAGTCTTGGCTGCAACACTCCATCTTAGCATCTGTTAAAGTTCATTTATCTAAATGACATGACAAAATTGATTTGAATGATTTTGTTAAAGGTCCTGTGGGTGGCAGGTCCAAGAGATGGGTGTATGCTATTTATAACGAGGTTTGGAAATTGTCGCAAATTGAAGCTACTTCCAGATTGAGAGCTATTGATCAAGCCAATATGGAAAAAGGGCAAGCTGTTATAGATAATAGCATTAACACCCTTTCTTCCAGAATTTACACATTAGATAATATTGTTTCATCTGTTGTTGATATTGTGCAGGATGATGTGTCTGTTTTATATCATGGTCAGAATCAATTGCGTTCTATAATGCAGTTTGCATGGACATTGAAAACGTTAAAAGCTGGGAAAGTCCCCTGGGACTATATGAATACTTCATCGTTATTCCTTCCTTTTAATTTAACTGCGAAACAACAATTCATGTCCATGAAAGATGCAACATATTCATTACTGCATATTGAAAAGTTAGAACCTTTACCTTTCTCAGTGGCCGAATTGAACTCAGCTGTGTGGCTTATCCACGGGTTAATCACATTGCCATTTCCATTGTTTAAGTTCAGTTCGTGCATGAAACATTATGCCCTAGGCAGATATGAACCATTGGGTACTGCTTTCCTGCAGGAAATCTGGTCACTCCCATTTACATACAGGTGCATGAGAGACGGTAAAGAGGTCTATTTGAAAGTTGAGGAATGCACTTCCACACCTGATCACTCTGCAGTCTGTAGGCACATGCAATTGCATGGCGCGTGCAATGTGCAAGCGCCTAATTTAGCATGCGTCCTGAAAGGGATTCCCGTGCCAGCTATTACACCTTCTTTCACGTTGCTAGCTAACGGTAGTTATTTGCTTTTGAATAACGAGGCTTGCTGCGGAATGCTAGTGGGAATTCCCTACATTGTGACTGTATCACAGAGAGTAGTCTGCTGTAAAAATGTCCTTTTCCCACCCCCGCATGGGCGGCTGGATGTATCCATCTGGCCTTCCATTTCAACCTTGAAAGCAGAGTTCAACAAGATGAGCAGAATAAGGGCTCTATTGTCTCAAAAGGAGGTCGCTCTGACTTCGTCCCATGAAACCTTTATACTTCACGTAGCTAACACCCATACCGAGGTGCACGCTCTTTTAAATACTGATCTCCCTCTTCATTTTGGGGCCCTGATTCAAACTATATTCAACGCCTCGTCAACAACTGGCTTGGTGCATTTTTTCAAAATTGTGGGCTCCGGCCTCGTGACCTCCTTCCAAACTATTTTTGGTGTGATACCGGCCTTTTTTCATTCTATTTTTTCCAGCGTCTTTGGAGGGCTTCCATTGATTCTCGCTCTCGTGGCTGGTGTACTGCTGTTGGTCTGCGTACTGCGCAATGGCTGCACACTCTGTGTC
Source organism: Triturus cristatus (assembly GCF_964204655.1). Taxonomy (NCBI): domain Eukaryota; kingdom Metazoa; phylum Chordata; class Amphibia; order Caudata; family Salamandridae; genus Triturus; species Triturus cristatus. Next base: position 941,494,819 of record NC_140587.1, on the reverse strand, counting down.
ACGCGACAGCCTGACCCGGCTCCTCCATCTTCATAACCGGATGCTTGAATACTATGGAACTTTACCACTGGCAACCCTGAGCATTGCCTATGGATTATCTTTCCGGTTTGCCTACTTTACATGCGTACAACCTGTTTTTCATTGCCTAGATTGTCCTTTCGAATGGGCTCTGGACTTGTGCTTGTCAAACTCGGTGTCTCCTGCCCCGGATTATGATCGACTAATGAGTCCATTAGTGGCTCATGAGTTGGACTGTTCTGGTGTGAGGAATATGGCCTGTGGAGCGGTACATGGAGTCCTTGGGAATTGGGACATCGGAACGGCAGCGTATGACTTCTTGGCACAAAGTTATTTATAAGAATACGCCAGCTGTCCTCTGAACGTGCTAGAGGCTCCAGTGGTCGAATAACATGTATGTTCGTTTACCTTGCTAAACTGGATGGCGGAAGATTTTGCATCTCGTTCCAATGACTTCCTTTTGGAAGCTGTTGCTACGTACTGTGCTTAAACGTTTATGGATTAATTGGATTATCGTCCAGCTTCACTAGCCCAAACCAAACATTTTTTTTTCCCTTCATTTTTGTTTTTTTTTAACGTTTTTTCAAACTTTCACTGCTCTTTTTGGATATACAATACATGCACTTGGTTCTGCTCTATCGATTTTGAACTCTGCGTTCCTTATTGTATCCCTATTTGCTCGTAGTCCGATCAAGGGGGGGGTGTAGTGAAGGTAGCTACATACATTGCTATGTTAGCATACGCGCGTTAGCTTTTAGAAAGCCATCTTGCCACTTTTGCTGTTTTGCACGCGACATTGCAGATACATGTTATTATTTGAGAAACTGCTTGCTTGCCTTTGCTTCACATGAGAACTGTCTGTTATTCACCTCTCTAGACGTGCACTGCGACCTTGGTCTGAACATTGTGTGCAAAACACTTTGTGCAGCCAGACAATGTCTGTTTTTGAATCCAGGTTGATCGGCCCACTCTCTAGTCATAATATGCACACAGCTGCAAATAACTGAATATCGAGAGCCTTTAATATTACAGTTTGCATGCGTTTGAAACACATTCTGGAAAAGAATATTTCCAGGCGCAGAGCAAAGCTGATCCTGTGATGTGATCCTCATAAAGCTGATCTTTACGGTATGGGGTTCCCCATTCAAGCCTAAGAGACCTTCTACTAGTCTAACAATATTAGTTTACTAGCGAAAAGAAGGTGGCTGTATGCCACTGTCATTTATACTATTTCTCCTTTCATTTTCTATAGTACTGTAACAATGCTGCTGGTTTTAATTATAATCATTTGTCTGCTTATGTTAGCCAAAGTACTGCATCTTAGGACACGTAGTTTATAAAATAAATCTTTTAAACTTTACTGTGTCTCTGATTACTTTGTTGTGGATTGATATATGTATAATAGTGAACAGGTATTTCCGATTCCCACCATTCCTGAGAATACTCCAAGTCGCTTGTTCTGGGTTGTCTATACATTGGGACCTCCGAGATAATACAGATAACGAATGGGACACTGATGCTGGTCGGATAAGGGTTCTGGGTACTGAGGTGAGTTTTTGGTACACCACAATTCACTGAGGTCCTGGTTTCCTGCGCATAGTTCTGTGCATAGGCAGAATCCCTGCAACAACAGACTCACTTGGAGAGTGATGCACCCATGTACAGAGCCACTCAGAGACTCATGCACCTACTTAGAGACCTACTCATAGACTCATGCGTAATGTGTCATTCCCACTTAGAGACGGTTACACCCACTCACAGACCCACCTGGGCACTCATGCACCCACCCACAGACCCACTCCGATACTCCTGCACCCACTTACAGACTCACTTGGAGAGTCATGCACCCATGTACAGACCCACTCAGAGACTCACGCAGTCACTCACAGACCCACTCACACACTTGTGTATGTCCTCACAGACCCACTGAGTCACTCATACACCTCTCACGGATACACTCAGACACTCATACACCCATTCACACACTCATACAGTCACTCACAGACTCAGTCACAGACCCTCTCAGAGACTTATAGATTCAGTCACTCAGTCACTTGTACACTCTGAAACTTACACACCCACTCATAAACTCACTCAGATATGCACACACCCACTCACTCACCCAGTCAAGTCATATGCATCCACTCACAGAGCCACCCAGACACTCACCCTACTAGTCACAGACCCACTCAGACACTCATGCCTGCACCCATTCAGTCACCCACTCAGAGACGTATGCTCTCATTCACAGACCCATTGAGACACTCATACACCCACTCACAGATCCACTCAGACACTCATACATCCCCACCTGGACCCACTCAGACACCCATACAGTCACTCACATAGCCACTCATAGACCAACTCAGACTTATGCACCCAGTCAGTTATATACTCAGATACTCATGTACCCAGTCACAGTCACACTCAGAGACTCACTGAGAGACTCATGCACTCACTCACAGAACCACGTAGACACTCATGCACCCACTCACTCACCCACTCAGACACCCACTTAGACACTCATGTATCCACTCACAGATTCAGTCAGGCAGTGATACACTTACAAATGCACAAATGCACTTATGCACCTACTCACAGATTAAGTGAATGACTTATGCAATCAATCACAGACCCATTGTGACACTGATGCACCCACTCATAGATCAACTGAGGCAGTCATGTATCGTTACAGAAGTATTGAAAGACTGATGCACTTTCTCAGAGATCCCCTCAAATACTTATACAGTCAATGAGAGACGTAGTGATACAGTGATGCATGCAGTCATAGATTTACTGAAAAAGTTATGCACTGTGTTATAGAGATAACAAGGGAGTTGTACATGCTATTATACAGTAGTCTTGACAGTAATGTGTTTAGTATGTTGGTTATTTTCCATTTTGCAGTTCTAAGTTTTGAATGTGGTGGTGGCCATTGAATGTCTGCATTTGTTATGTAATTTCATGACATATTTGTGTTGACTGTGGCTACCGATATCATGGCGACGCCCGGCGTCACAGTGAAAATGGAAAATCAGTTTAAATGGGGTTTTTTTGCAAACTCCCTACAAAAATATAACTTTAGTCAGTGCACTAATAAACCCCTAGTGTCTACAAAACTGTAAAATGTGTGCATGTATGTGTTTTGCCCCCCTAAAAAGGTGCGAGTGTCGCGGTTATTAATGTAATTTCCGATAAACACATACCAAATCAAAAAATGAGTGGTATATAATATAAATATAGTATACAGTATCCAAATATAGAAAGGAAATATGACAATTTTACAGGCTAACTTAAAAACAATGGATGTCACAATGAAGAAGTCGGGTAAAAAAAAAAAACCTAGAAATTCACTGAAAAAAACAAAGGTTACTGGGGCATTTTGGTTATGTTATGTTATGTGAGGTATTTTTGTATAGCGCACAGCTGCTTCAGTGAAGAGGTGTCCCGGCGCTTGCGGCAGTGAACAGTAAAAAGCTAGGGCTAGACCGTAGGGAAAAGGTGGGTTTTAATGGCCATCCGGAATGATAGAAGGCAGTCAAGCCGCCGGATCTGGACATGGAGGGAGTTCCAAAGTTTAGCAGCAAGGAGTCAGAATGACCGGCCCCCTGCTCTGAGACGCTTCACCCGGGGAATGGATGTCAGGGATTGCTCAGCAGAGCGTAGCTGGCGCATGGGCACATATGGGGCTTACAGATTAGAGAGGATTTCGGGAGAGGACAGTTTTAAGATTTTAAAAGCCAGGCAGAGTACTTTGAATTGGATCCGTTGGGGAACGGGCAACCAGTGTAGGTGACGCAAGGCTCCTGAAGCGGAGCAGGTTCTGGGGAGCCTTAGTAGGACTCGGGCGGCAGCGTTCTGAACTCGCAGGAGGCGGGCGACCTCGGCCTTGTTGGCGCCTAACATAAGGGAGTTGGCATAGTCTAATCTAGACAGGATGGTTGCCTGGACAATCAACTGTCGGGTTGGGGGATCAAAGAAGCCCAGCATGGGCCTCATGCCCCGAAGGAGACCAAAGCAAGTGCCAGCGGTCTTTTTGGTATGTTCCCGGAGCCCAAGGGTGGAGTCAAACCATATCACAAGGTTCTTTACTGCCGATTTAGGAGTAGGTTAGGAAATAGAATTTTTTTTTAAACTAAAATATTCACTGAAAAAAACCAAAGGTTACAGGAATGTTATAGTTAGGCTGACATTTCATTCGTACATAACCAGAGAAATTCAGCAGTTATAGTTAGCTGTGCTAACTATAACTCGTGCCCCGCAATGCACCGCTTATGACCTCACATATTACATCACTCATGACATGGTCAGTGACATTACTCATGTTTATACAATACTGTGGATTTGCTATATACGATCTGCACATCAAAGTGTCTCCATTATATAGTAGCCCAACAGTAAAACTTTATCTCCAATCTTGGGTGCAACCTCAGTGTCGAACACTCATCCACCTAGAGTGTTAAATCCTGGATACACAAGGTGTCCCAGTTAAATACTAGTAACAAAGACACAAGAGCACACCATACAAAAGTAACTATAATTCTCATATGTTTTGAATACTTTCAACAACCAAATCATCATATCCAGAGAAAGTTCCACATCAATCAATATCCACGTATTTTGTATTTGTATTTGTATTGGCATTTATAAGGCGCGTAAATCACCCGTAGGTTTCAAAGCGCCTGCAGAAACTCCAATGATGGACAGGTAATCAGACCGAATTAGAACAACCAGGTTTTCAGCAGTTTGCGGAACTTTAAATGATTTGGTTCAATCCTCATAGGAAGAGGGAGGGAGTTCCAGATAAGAGGGGCTATTTTAGAGAAAGATCTGTCTCCGTTTCTGACCGTTCGAACTTTGGGGACGCAGAGAAGGTGCTTGGAGGATGATCTGAGCGTTCTAGTCGAATGATAGGCTATGAGTTTATTGGCGAGATATAGAGGGCCTTTGCCATTTAAGGTTTTGTGGACCAGGCAACAAAGTTTGAATTCGATGCGCTTTTTTATAGGAAGCTAGTGTAGTGACCTCAAGCTTGGGGCCGAGGGAGTGCGAGAGGGGAGATCAAGGACCATTCTAGCAGCGGTGTTCTGCAGGACTTGGAGTTTGTTCAGAAGATTTTCATTAATGGATGCAAAAAGCGCATTGCCATAGTCCAGGCGGCTAATAATTAGTCCCTGGACCAGGGGCAGGCGGGAAGGAAGGGGAATCCATTTGAAAATGTTCTTCAGGTTGCGCATAAGCCCGAAGCTGGAGCGCACAGTGCTATTGATATGGTCAGACATAGAGAGTTTGTTGTCCAACACTATCCCTAGATTTCGGGCTGACGTTTTGGGAGGGGGACACGGGCCTAAAGTTATAGGCCACCAATCGTCGCTCCAAAATTTGTCAGCATTTCCGAAGAGTAGTATCTCGGTTTTGTCTGCATTCAGTAACAGATAGTTGTTTGACATCCACTCTTTTACCGTGATCATACACTGCTGGAATCTGGATTTAACACTGGTGGGATCAATTCCTAGAGTGATGAGAATTTGAGTGTCATTGGCATAGGACACGGTATCAAAACCGTGTGCTTTGATTAATCTAGCCAATGGAGACACATAAAGATTAAAAAGCGTGGGACTTAGTATGGAGCCTTGTGGCACGCCCTTGTCTACTTCCTGCTCCGAAGAGGTGAATTTGTCGACTTGCACTTTCGAGCTACGTCCGGTCAGAAAACTTTTAATCCACATTAAAGCTGAGCCTTCGACACCCACCTCCACAAGGCGTTTTAGAAGAATACTGTGTGAGATGGTGTTGAAGGCAGCAGACAGGTCTAATAAGACCAGAATGGAGGGCTGTTTTACATCCAGGGCAAGTCTTATATTATCCACCATCTCAATTAGAGCAGTTTCAGTGCTGTGGAATGCTCTGAATCCAGACTGAGAAGGGTCTAACAGTTTGTTGGCTTCTAAATGTTTGGTGAGTTGGGAATTGACCAGCGATTCCAGGACCTTTCCAAACAGGGGAAGGAGGGAAATGGAACGGTAATGGGACGTAGCTGTAGATTATTCAAAAATCATTTTTATTTCTTTACTGTCTAGTAGTTATTCCAAAGTATTGTTTCCACTCGAAAAGTTGTCAGAAATCCAATGCACTTCAAATTGTAATCCAGTTCTCATTATATTATTCTTTTGTGGTTTGCATTGGTATCCCCTAGTATCCAATGCCAAGTTTCAATACCCTCATGGAGCCATGATACGTTCCATCAAGTAATTCTTCAAATTTTCGCGGCGTCTTAATTTCCCAAGTTCTGGTTACTTGATGGAACGTATCATGGCTCCATGAGGATATTGAAACTTGGCATTGGATACTAAGGGATACCAATGCAAACCACAAAAGAATAATATAATGAGAACTGGATTACAATTTGAAGAGCATTGGATTTCTGACAACTTTTCGAGTGGAAACAATACTTTGTAATAACTACTAGACAGAAGTGTGTGATTTATGATATAAGAGCACCTTGAGAAAAGCCCCAGGCGGGGCGAAACGCGCGTCGGCTGCTGCATTCCATAAAGAAATAAAAATAATTTTTGAATAATCTACAGCTACATGGATATTGATTGATGTGGAACTTTCTCTGGATATGATGATATGGTTGTTGAAAGTATTCAAAACATATGAGGATTATAGTTACTTTTGTATGGTGTGCTCTTGTGTCTTTGTTACTAGTGACATTACTAATGACATCTCAAATTACATCACTCATTACATCATCCACAGAATCTCTGACGCACCCTCTCACACACCAATATAGACTTTCATACACCCACTCCAACTTCCATACTACCATTCTCAAAACCATTGAGACACCAATGCCAGTACTTACACACCCACTCACTGATTCATAGGTCTAAATACACATCCACTCAGTTACTCATACAGTCACGCATACACCAACTCACTCATTAATACAGCCACTCACACACAGTCACTCATAGAGCTACTCACACATCTACTCACTCCCCTATAGACTCAGTCACACAGCCATTTCCTCACCTATACAGTTATACACACACACACACTCATTTATTCATCCAGATACTAACACATACTCGCTCACCTATCCAGTCACTGACACAAGCACACACTCACACACTCACCGATACTGTCACTCTTGCAATCACTCAGTCACACATACAGTCACTCATACACTACAACACTCACCTATACTGCCTTTCACATATGCAGTTACTCATCCATATACCACTGCCACATCCATTCACTCACCGACACAGCCATACACACACCCACTTACCCATGCAGCTACTTACACACACACTCACTAACCCATAGAGCCAATGACTCACTCATACACTCATCCATACAACCAGTTGCAAACACCCTCGCCCACCCACACAGACATTGAGACTCCCATATATGTACTCAGGCAACCAATCACTCACCCATACAGAAACTCACGTACCCACTTACACAGCTATACAACAACTTAGACACCAACTAATAGACAGATACAGACATTCACACAACAAGTCACTCACCCATACATTCACTGAGACACTTAATTATTCACTTACAGAGTTACTCACGCACCCACTGAATCATCCAGTCAGGCACTTATACACCCACTGATTCACCAATACACCTTGCTATGTATATTTAACACTCATAAACTTTTTTTAAAACACTCACAGTGCCTGGATAATGTCATCTGTGATGTCATTTGAGATGTCATCAGTGATGTCATGAGTGAAGTCACTGCTCATGTCATGAGTGATGTAATATGTGAGGTCATAAGCAGTGCATTGTGGGGGCACGCATTATAGTTAGCTCAGCTAACTATAACTGCTGAATTTCTCTGGTTTTGTGCATGTGAAATCCGAGCCTAACTATAACGTCCCTGTAACCTTTGTTTTTTTCAGTGAATTTCTAAGGTTTTTAAAATTCTATTTCATAACTAAAAATTGCCCTGTAACCTTTGTTTTTTTCAGTGACTATATATATAAATACACACACACACTTACCTTCACAATATTGTGGTAGTCAATATTGTGGAGTCGATATTTTGGTAGGTAAAAAAACTTTATACTTTGAAATACTTCCTGTTGGGTGCAGTGGTAAAGCCTATTGTATACTGAAGAGGTCATGTAGTGTTCAGATCATTATCTGAAGAGGCAGTCCTTTCTATCTCATTTATAGCTACCATTTCCAAGCTTAGATTTGTATTACAGTTATTTTTCTAAAGTGCTTCACCCCACTGATGAGGCGACAGAGCACATTTGCAAACAAGGAGCACATTACTCAATGGGATTGCTTTGGATGGAAGAGTGTGTGTCAGTCATGTAGCTTAAATAGGTAGTGTTTCGATGTCATGTGCAAAGACCCGAGTTGTGCTGCTATTGTGTTTTGTGGCTGCACCTTGGCCTGAATTGAAGGAGTAATGAAAAAGAGATAGGACTCTGAAGCATTAGAAAGTAGTATATGGATTGTTAGGACGTACAGGAGTACTATGTGACCTGTATAGGAAGTATTTTGGTCTCATGCTTGTATGGCAAAAGCTTCTCAAACCATGTCATAGCAAGCATGTAACTGCACATTTGCATGTATGTTGGATAAAGTGACAAATGTCATATGTAACATGTAGGTCATGAATGTTTTTCTGGTCTCATGATGAAACAAAGGTTCTACACTTTACTGCTCAGTTCTGCACTGTTGGACCTAGAGAAATAACCTTTAATGTGTTAATCTTATAACTGTGTTGTCACTCGGATGAGTAGTATCACAGACTACAACATAGAATGGCCACTTTCATTTGTAGCGCAGAACCTGCTATGTAGTAGACTTGATGAACAAAACTGAACTTTATTATTTGTAAATGTATGTTATGTTACAAACATCTCCGTAGCAAAAATGTTGCCATTATTATGGATAATATTGCTGTAAGCAAGCCAGATAGTGCTTTTCAGCATGGATTTGGACATTGATTGGGGTCAACATAGACAAGAATCTGTGTCTGGTCTTTATTCTCTCTGTGTAGTGCTTGATGGTGGTTTCATATATTTTAATATTGCTTGAGTAACAGTGAGCTATAGGTGAGTGGCCTTTCCATTGTTTTATTAGGTTGAATGGTTGTCCGTTGCTTAATGGTGCGTTTTGCGTTGTGCTGTTAGATGGCCAAACTATATGCATCTTTTGGTGTGTTTGAATGTGCGGATGAGTTTTCTGATGTGTTTGGTTGTGATTGTGTCTTCTGCATTGTGTGCAGTGTTTGTTATTGTTTTGGTACACAACCCAAAACCCAGCGATAGCTATAGCGGTGTTTTTGTGCATTAAGGCAAGGTAGGGTGAGATATATTATCTCTCTTTTTCTGTGAGGTTTATAACCATTGGTGTGTATCTAAAGGTTTGTTGTCCTGTGTAAAAAATCTTTTTGACATCTATGTTGCTAAGATGATGTGTTATATGCATGGGTGTACGAGTTGAATGTCTTACATGTTGTGTTTGCTCTGGGAATGGTGGTTGTGTTCAGAAGTATGATGTGTCTTTGGAGGTCTTTGGTTACAGTGTGGCTATGGACATTTGTATGTGTGATGAGTGGCATGGTCTGTCTAATGTAGTGGTCTTGAAATTGGGAGGAATGAAACAGATTTGCCTACATTTATGCTGTTTGTTTCACAAGGAACGGGACAAAAATTGGAGAGATGATGGGGTGAAAATTAAAAAGGTCAACACCAAAATTTGAGTGATCATAGTATGCGTCCTGCAGAGTGGTCCAGTGTCACATGTGCGACACCTTTAGCCTGTCATGACATTTTAACCATCAGCACTTTGCTGGCTAGGATTCGCATGTCTAAAATGAGAACTGCAAGTCCCAGAATGCAATCTGCAGTTAAGCCGCAACTGACCGATGGAATCGCACGAGTGACTTCGTAGGAACAATGCAGCCACACGTGTAGATATACAAAAGGACAACCGCCTCTACTTTTGAAAACAAAATACTATGGCACGTTTGGCTTTTTATACCACCCTCAAAAGCACTTGCTGGTAAATAATGCTTACCCACCCACCTTTCTGATGTTAGGAGAAGGAGCTTCTCTTTCCTGCATAGTATTAACAGGCAGTAGTGGTGGCTCTGAGACTCCACGTGCAGTTTTGGGTTGCAAAATTAATTTAGTACATGTGTCCAAACAACCTGATTCGATTTCATTGTACCATATCCTATGTGTTCCCTATGCAGAAACAGCTACCCATACAAATGCAAAATACAAGCAACTGACAAATGCAGTGTTACAGAGATACCAGATACCATTACAGAAAGTCACAGAACTTCACAATTAACAGGCACTGGCAAAGCCTATATGTCTAGACTTTTCAGTCCGGTGCGATTGCTGGCAACGAAAAGTGACAGCCATATATATGTTTGCAACAAAAGAATTTACATTAAAAAAAAGATTACCTACCAAATATAATTTTAACAGAATGTACTTCTTAGCATGCAGGCACACTTAGAACTGGTTTAGAGACCTTATTAGTCTCTACTGACTTTTACCTCGGTCATATCCTGGGTCCCTTTGATGCTTACAAGTAGAATATTAGTGCTGTTGGCGGGTATGAGCGCTGCTGAGTATGGGAAAGCAGGGGATGCTCCTCTTGGGGTTTGGAGAGTGGTTTGTCCAGAGAAGGCACTGTAAGTGCCAGATGAATGGCAGATGTATTGTTTGAAGTGGGAGCTGGAGTTACAAGACGTTGAAACAGTTTGCTGCAACCAAAACCGGCGGTGCCGCAGTTTCAATCTAGTCTCCGGTGGACCGCCCTGCTGCCTGTGACCTAGCAGATTAGTAAAAGAAAAATCACAAATAAAAAAGGGCTTAACAAGAGGGGTAGAGGTGCTGAGATTAGTAGCAGACCACACCCCAAAAGAAAAGTGTTATGCTGCCGGGCTACCATCGACAACGTATGATGTTAATGGTCACACAAATGAAAACATTTAGTGAAAACTGTAAGTATGGCAAACGTAACTCAAGTTAAGAATATACAGACTCCGATGAGCGGCTCACACAGGACTGCTCGGGGCAGATGAGACAGGATTCAGAGTGCTGACTTCAGGCGGACGACATCCAGAGTTGCAGTAAAGGGTAAATAACCAAACAAAGTAGTGCACCGATACTAAACATATGCTGATAGTGAAAGGATCCATGTAACGGGGGCAGTCTCCAGGGCAGGAACAAAACAGCCGAAGGTCAGGACAAATGTGAACTATTCACTAAAGAAACAAAAGAAATTGTGAAAGGCAGACGAATGAACCAATGAAAGGCAATGGGCCTACTGAAAGCCCACAGAACAGATGCAGCATGTCACAAGAGACAGTGCATGTTCTGTATAGGGTTGATCTAAAAACTGGGGCTGCATCAGCCACAAGTTAATTTAAAGTTAATTTAAACAAGCATCAGCAAAGCCTACAGGTCTGGATTTATTATATAACACCTGTAGCATTAGCACATTTGAGTGACACACAAAGGACGGGCAGCAGGAGAGCAAAGAGAGGGTTATAGTGGGAAAGTTGTCCTTCATGCAGTTCAGTGCAAAAACTTGAGCAGAGGTGGAAGGAAACACCAAAATACCCAATGGCATTGAGTGAAAGATGAATACTACACTAGGCTAACCAACATGTGATTGGCAAAGCTTCAAGCCACCGGCTGTATAAGGATGATAAAAAAAAGCCAAGGGTTGAAAGGGGTGGACCTAAAGCCATCTGTATGTCTATCATCAGCCGTTCGTTTTTTTGACAGCTGTGCTGCTAAAATTCAGACCAAAAAGACCTAGAACAATTACATTTTATCTTTGTACCTTGAAAAGTGTGCTCTTAAGAGAAAAAATGTAAGATCATTACAATGTTTGAAATGTTAAAAGGATTACTGGAAAGCAGTAAAAGGTAACAACAAATAGCAATTTCATATAAACATTTCTTGGATGATACATACCCGCTGCCCTCCCCTTTTCATACTCCACCAAGTTTCTTAGATGTTTGGAGCCTAATTTAGATGTTGGCAGGCAGCCTGTTCCTTCATCAGGGAGACAGAGTAAAATACTCTGTTGTTCTGTCAGAGGTGATACCTGCCAAACTGAGAAATGGCCGTCAAGCAAGTGGTCATTTCTTAAACCATAGATAGGAACCCCCATCTGGGCAGTTCCTGTAATTGTTGTTTACAGTTTGATATAGGGCTCCATATAACGGAGTTTTGCACTAAACTGGTTTCTTTTTATTTTAAAAACGAAAACCCTGAAAGAGGATTTTCTTTTTGAAGAGATAAAAGAAAATGCTCCTCTGACCATGGGAGTTATCTCCCATGGCAAGGAGAACATTTAGCAGTTTTCACCTCCCCTCACTGCTGGATTTTCCTGGTCGTGACTAGTGTAAACTGATCTCTAATTCCACCCATCTACACCAGGTGGGTGGAACTAGAGCTCAACCTCCAACAACCCTTAATCCGCAGGGCAGTTAGAGGGGTTGAATCATGGTGGAGACGGGGTTGACTAAATCGGGTGGGCGGACCTTTATCTTTGCGATATGTATACTCTGTCACCGTTGCGACGGAGTATACATACCGCCAAAATATAAACGAAGCCCTTAGATTCTATCTCTTACAACTTCTTTTTGATTTTTTTTTACCGGATTTATTAAAAAAGAACAAAAAAACAGAAACAAGATGCCTATGGCCTTTCTCTATATTGCCCACATCACACTTCTAATTTGATTTGAAACTTTAGGTATGCTTGAAACGTTTTCCACTGCATGTATTTGTTGCGGTAAATTGAAAAACAAATAAGAATATCAGTTTATATATTTTTTGCACCACTTCAATGGTTTAGTCTTCTCTCAATATGTCTCACTTTGCAATTATTCTGAGAAAATATTATGTCACCCTGGAGCACTCAAAAGATTTTTTCAGTTGGGAATGCTTGTCATGAAAAAGATTAAAGGGAACTGTTTAAAAAAAAAATTGTTGGAACTGCGAGACTAGTGTAACTTTTTGGATTTTTGTGAGTGTAGAATTAAATACGGGGAGGAAAACTATGTCTTGGAAGACTTACACTTCTTTTGAGCTGAAACCCAAATTGGTTGGAGAAAATGCACATGTTCGATTGATTGTGTACAATGGCTGTCCTATAGATCTAAAATAGTTCTTGGAACCTCGACTTTATAGTTCTGTCTATAGTGCTAAATGAAGGAATCTTTTGGTTCTTTAATGTTGGTGAGCGTGTGTCTGATTAGATAAGTAGTTGGACTTTTCTGAACTTAAAAAGATAAGTAGTTGGAAAGTAAATTTGAATACAAGTACATCTATGCTAATTCGCCTCCTGATAGCTCCTCATAATAAATTAACAAGTTCACAGCATTAAAAGGTATGCAGAAAAGATGATGATTTTCATCCATCGCTGTCACACGTCGGATGCACTTGTGATGACATTGTCAATGATATGTGGGCAGCCCAGGACTTGCGTACTTCACTCAGGACCGGCTCTAGGGCGGTGCGATCGGTGCCACCGCACCGGGCATTGACTTGGGGTGGGGGCGCCCTGTTTGCAAATATATTATGGCTTGAAAACCACCTGCTGCTGTGTTCCTAGCCTCCAGCAATAACAATGTCAAGATTACTCCAGTGATTAATGTTCTTCCTGGAGCAGACTGAGTTTTGTCTAGTGGAAGTTTGACTCCTGGTAAGGTAGCTCAGAGGGTTAATATGCCTGCTGCTAAAAACATGTGCCATGCAGATCACAAAGTGCATATAATGTTAATAGGTCAATGGGTTACTGCTATTGTCAGAGAGATCTTTTTGTTACTTGCAGTTTATAAATTAAAATCCTAATATAGAACATTGAGCTATTAACTGTCATCAAGGGTCTGTATGCAAACTGCAAGGTTTATATTAGACCTACATGTTTTTCCCTCGGTCTTTCCTTAACCTAATCTTGCAAAAAGGGTTCATTTGGGTAGAAATAATAATTATTATTAAAGAGAACCACTAACTATTACTGTTATGTTTTAAATTCTGAATTTGTGCTTTTCCAGACCAAGGACTCTTAAACCCTACTGCCTAGCGGTATGGACGACATGTGACTCCTACATCTTGTAATCCTCTGTCCTATATTACCTTTCCTATACACTGATTTAAACATGTGATCGTCTCTGTTAAATGTGTGCATGATGTAAAGCGCTCTTACACCCCACACTGGTATGAGTGGTGCTATAAAAGTAAATGAATCTGAGAGACTGGTTATGGAGATTTGAGGGGCACTGTTAACTGGTGGTAGTGAGGGAATCTGTGGCAGCAGTGGTCATTGGGGGCGCCAACAAACATTGTCGCGCAGGGTGCCACCAGTGCTAAAGCCGGCCCTGACTTCACTCTTTCATTGAGCCTCAGCAGTAGGCCTTGCCTCGGAGGCTCAGCAGCCGCTGTGAATGCGGCTGCGCCATGGTTGACAGTTCAGTACAGGGGTTTGCCAGGTGGCGGTGTTGATCTCGAAGGACTTCAGGGAGGCCTTCAGCATGTCCTAGAACTGCTTCTTTGGTCCTCCATGGCAGCACTTTCCCTGATTGAGTTCTTCATAGAAGAGCTGTTTGGGGGAATAGGACACTTTACACTGCAAGCATTTACAACGCGTGCCATTACCTTGCATTACTCCGCAAAAACTTTTACAACGCAGGGCTTTACAACACAATCCATTTCAATCAATCAATCAAGGAATTTGTAGAGCGCACTACTCACCCCTGAGGGTCTCAAGGTGCAAGGAGGGGGGGGTGCTGCTACTACTCGAACAGCCAGGTCTTGAGTAGCCTCCTGAAGGTTGGTAGGTCTTGGGTCTGCCGTAGGAGGATGGGGAGGGTGTTCCAGGTCTTGGCGGCGAGGTAGGAGAACGATCTGCCGCCGGAGGTCGCTCTTCGGATGCGGGGGTGGTGGCGAGGGCGCGGTTGGCGGAGCGGAGCTGGCAGTTCGGGGTGTAGAGGGTGAGTCGTCTGTTGAGGTATGCTGGTCCGGTGTCGTGGAATGCCTTGTGTGCGTGGGTGAGGAGCTTGAAGGTGATCCTCATGTTGATGGGCAGCCAGTGCAGGTCTCTCAGGTGGGGTGTGATATGGCTGTGTCGAGGGATGTCGAGGATCAAGCGGGCCGATGCGTTCTGTATGCGTTGCAGTAGTTTCAGCAGTTTGGCTGGGGCTCCCGCGTAGAGGGCGTTTCTGTAGTCCAGCCTGCTGCTGATGAGGGCCTGGGTGACCATTTTTCTTGTGTCGGTAGGGATCCACCTATAGATCTTGCGGAGCATGCGGAGGGTGTTGAAGCAGAAGGATGAGACGGCGTTGACTTGCTTGGTCATGGAGAGTGTTGAGTGGAGGACAAACCCCAGGTTGCGTGCGTGGTCGGTGGACGTTGGTGCTGCTCCCAGGGCAGTCAGCCACCACGAGTCGTCCCAGGCTGAGGGGGTGGAGCCGAGGATGAGGACCTCCGTCTTGTCCGAGTTCAGCTTCAGATGGCTGTTCTTCATCCATTCGGCGACGGCTTTCATTCCTTCGTGGAGGTTGGTCTTGGCGGTGAGGGGGTCCTTGGTGAGGGAGAGGATCAGCTGTGTGTCGTCGGAGTAGAAGATGATGTTGAGATTGTGCAGTCTGGCGACGTGGGCGAACGGGGCCATGTAGATGTTGAACAATGTCGGGCTGATGGATGATCCTTGGGGTATGCTGCAGATGATCTTGGAGGCTTCGAAACGGAAAGGGGGTAGGCGGACACTCTGGGTTCTGCCGGAGAGGAAGGAGGTGGTCCATTCCAGAGCCTTGCCTCGGATCCCTGCGTTGTGGAGGCGTGTGCGTAGGGTGCGGTGGCAGACCGTGTTGAAGGCGGCTGATAGGTCTAGGAGGATGAGGGCTGCGGTTTTGCCGTTGTCTAGCAGGGCCCTGATGTCATCGGTGGCAGCGATGAGGGCAGTTTCGGTGCTGTGGTTGCTGTGGAACCCGGACTGGGTTCCATTACAACGCAATTTACTATTTTAACTCCACCGGGGCGTTGTAATGGGGAATGCGTTGTAATGGTTTGCGGTGTAAAGCCCTGCGTTGTAAAAGATTTTGCGGAGTAAAAAATGCGAGGTAATTACATACTTTGTAACCCATACAGAGTAAAGGATGTTTCCAGTTTGGGGATGCGCTTGTTTGCATGCATAAACACACACACACACACACACATATTCACGCAGCTGCACACACACACACACACACACAAACACATCATGACATACATATATATGTAAACAGGACCGGTCACTGACCTGAATGGTGTGTTTATTCACTATTCTATCTCCATGCAGCCCTTGGTACTGTGGTAGGCTATACAGCGGACCATAGCAAATATGTTGGCTCTTTTACTTTTGTGATGCAGTTGCTCAAAAGTCGCTATACCCACTACGAGTATCTGTTCCAGCCGCTGTCCGTGGAGAGAGTTCCGTGGGGCTGAAAGGCGGGGCGGGGAAGGGGCAAGGTGGGGGGTACTAAACACCGGAATATGGATAATTGGAGGTAAGTAAACAATTAAAGAAATAAAACGAATTTCGTAGCGCGCTGTATCGCATTTTGTGATGAAGCGCGCGCTACGAAATTCGTTTTATTTATTTAATTGTTTACTTACCTCCAATTATCCATATTCCGGTGTTTATTACCCCCCACCCTGCCCCTCCCCCGCCCCGCCTTTCCGCCCCACGGAACTCCCTACACGGGCCGCGGCTGATCTGTTCCCATAGTGCGATCGTCCTTGCAAAGATGTTGTTTTTTCTGGTTTTGTCAGGAGTTACCAACATTCATGACAGTCCAGTCCTCACAACCTGTGCTTCTAAGAAATCCCCAGCAGGCACACTAACCCACTAAGCTACCTTGCTTTGCATGTAGCTCGTTGTTTCTTGCATTCTTAAACTAACGATGCGTCACTTTCTTTGCCTTTAAATGTGGCACGCTCTCGCAGGAGCACGAGCAGGTCGTTACTGGTTCTGAAGGTGGGAGTTTAGTTGCTTGGAGGGTGAGGGCAGCTAGCCCGCGACCCAAGCCCGACTAAGAATGTAGGATGATTCACATACTTATCAGTTAAAATTAACTCCGGCTTTGCATTGCCTAAATAAAAAAAGATGAAAAAAAGTGCGCCGATGAATAACATATTTTGGAAGCTTTTTCCATTACTCAAGAACTATCTGAAAAGTGATCCGGAGACTGGGCTCCTATTCCGAGTCTTTAACCTACAGCAGCTGTCTGGCTGCCCTGGCAGTGTCTGCCATATGGCCGCCATGTTTTCAGAGCAGGGACCAGAGACAATGTCTGCTCTGACTGAGCGGCCCTGCAAAATGCAGGGCATAGGGGAAGGCAATGTGCCCTGCATTCTCTTCATCCCAAGAAGAGGGATATACATTCATTGCGATTATAAGGATGTATTAATTTTAATTGTTGATTATAATTGAATGCAATCCGGAGATGTAATCCTTTTTATGCACTGTTTCTGTTACTATTATGTTTTCTTTTATTGCTTGTTGTTGAGCACATCGAAGCAATGTTCTTTACACGAGTTTACACTTGTGTTATATGGAAAAAACGAAATGCATAAATAGCATACACCAAGTGAGCTTATGGCTAATATTTGTTCACTGATTAATGCCACATCTTTTACTTTGGCTCCTCAAGCGCTCCTAGAGCCAAGAAGGCACAACAAAGGTGTAAGGACGCTACAGAAGTGCTGCATAGCCGAATTTGTTTCAAGATGGCACTGAAGTTATATTATTTAGTTGATTGATTGATTGATTGATTGATTGGATACTTATAGAGCGCGGCTATCACCCTACGGGCATCTTGGCGCTTAAGACTGAGGGAGCCATACTGGAAGGCAGATAGAGGGACAGGGAGAGCGAATCTGGGTTATACTTTGGGGTAGAGCCAGGTTTTAAGTCCCTTGCGGAATTCAAGTAGAGAGTTGCACTGTCTCAAATTCATAGGGAGCTTATTCCACATGCCGGGGGCTACTATGCTGAAGGCCCTGCCGCCTAACGAGAGCGTTTAAATCTCGGGACTACCAGTAGGCCTGCTGTGGAGGAACGGAGCTGCCTAGTTGTAAGAATACCGACGGTAACAAGGGGAGAGAGGCACTTCTCAAAAATATTTTAATTCTGTTTGAATGCAAAATTGTCACTGTGCTTCTCTTTTGTGAGAAAATGGATTTCGGTGGCAGGAGGTCAGGCAGCCCTGAAAGCACCCGAGCACACTGGTCCCTGCAGCACCCTGCTCCTCACAGAGATGGTGTTGTTCGGGTTTTGTCATTGATTACCAACACTGTATGGACCGGTCCCGTCAGGTCCCCACAGTGTTGGTTAAAAATGCGCACACACACACACACACATACACGCACGCATGCACGCACTCACTCACTCACACACACAGCCGGACTGGCCGTAGCAGACATCTGGTGTTTTCCCGGGAGGCTTGAAGGTTTTGCAGCACGAGTGCAATATCAGCCCCCAGCAACAAAATCAGCAGTGCTTCACACTTGTTATTTTTAATGTGGGTGATGGATGGGAGTCTGTAAGAGATATTGTGCAGAGAAATGTTTATGTTTTTCAACACCATCCACCATCCGTAAACAAAGTTTCTTTAAGATCACAACAGAACCTCGCATATGAAAAATGGGAGGGGTCACAAAGATTAGTTTTAATAATATTACTGAGATGCCGCTGTATAATAATAATGAAAACACACGTAACTATTGTTAAATATTAGATGTAAACATATTTAGAATTTGGACCAGTGTATCTGTGCACTGTCGGTGACTTGACTGAAGAGTGCATGAAAGAGCTGAAATTGCATCATAAATTCAAAGCTGTTCTGTACAGGGGCCCCCACATTAATTTTAGCCCAGGGCCCCTGTAATCCTTAAGATGTCCGATTAACCTTAACCTTGCTAATGGGAGGATGGGGCTTATGCATGGTAATAGTGTCACGCACAGCTGCCTTGGTTGGGTCTGTCCCCAACACTTCCCAGACTTATCTAAAGGCATAGTTTGGCCTGAACCCAGTACCAGGTATTAGGGCCAGCATTTGGGTGACCACTGACCTGTGACCTCTGGTCCAGCAAGAATTCCCATGATCTTTGAACTTGAGACTATGAAGTCTCTTTCAACTCTGAACTCAGTACTTCGAGAACTGGCCTTGAATTCTGAAATTTTTACATTAACCTTCTATGGTTATGCTGTTTAATCTCTTCGGCCGGCTTGCCCATGCTGGTTAAGTTAATACCAGTAGAGTACGTATAATAGTCCCGGCTGCAACAATATCAAATAACACTGAACCGTTGAGCAGTCTAAGGGAAGTGGGTGGGGAAATCATTCTTTGGGATACTGCCATGCTGAAAGTCCAAGATGGAATTCTAGAGTCCCAGACATGTGGAGGTTTGGGGGTGTACATGTGCACAAATGCTACCTCAATTATGTCGCTGGACACAGGGCGCACCGGTAAAGCACAGCTAACATGAATTAGGGGTGGTCACCCGTCCACACATAAGGTCCCTCCAGTCCTGATTACTGAACAAAGATACTACTGAGTGGTGGAAGAAGCACACTTTCCGCCCGGGTGTCCCATTTCTTTGTTTCCCTGTCATGCATTCATTTCACCAATATCCAGTAGTTTTCTTTGTGTATGTTTTATGCAACATATTCATACAATAACTTGGAGACATCTAATAAAACCAAACCTGTGAGGCAGCCCGTCTTGACAGGAAGTGGGTGAGAGGCCAAAGGAGCGCAAGAGGATGCTCGCCCCTTTTGTCACTGCTTAAGTAGCCCACGGTGGGCACACCCTGAGCAGCCCTGCCCATCCTTTTGAATTTCTGGCAGGACCCCACTTTTAACGGCTCCTAAGTCTTCCAAATTAAAATATTGCTCCCAGCTGTTACCATTGGGTTAACCCCTGCACCCCCCTTCACCCAACCCCCGGGTCCGCTTCTAATTCCAGGACACTCCTACTAGCCCAGTTGCAATTTCAGGCACTCATCTTCAACTTTAAACCTACTCCTGATTTGTCGGCCCTCTCTGGGGCCTACTAATAGTGACCAGCCTCCGGTTTAGCTGACATTCTGTCGCGATACTTCAGCAAAGCACCTGTGATCCACCTTACTTAGGCTGTTGTTACTGGTTTCTCCTCGGTATGTTGCTAGTGCAATATATCCCAAGAGAAGGAGTCCTAAAAGTGCTCAGTTTTGTCACCTGCCTTTCCGCTTCTTGAAAGGGAAGCCCACAGATTTCTAGACGGCCATTGTACTAACCGGTCATTTCTGCAACACACCAGTTGAGGGTTTAGTTCAGTTCAATACTGTCCAGCCACCGACTTCCCGACCATCCCTCCCAGTAGCACGCCACCATATCTGAAGAAGAATATATATTATCCCACTTCAAAGCCAGGTGCTCTACATTTTTCATGTACTCTAGAACCCATAGCTTATGCAACTTATTCACTCTGTAAACAGGATGCATTCTGTGATGCTGACCTAAGAATCTTCCTCGCTTGATGAATAATGGCAACACTTTGGCATCTGAACATGTCTCTCCACAAAATGCCAAAATGGAGTTCCAAAGACCCAGAAAGATGGGGACTTAAAGCTGTATATGAGGAACTGGAGTTGAGACAGTATCCCATAATCAATGTATATATGTTTGATTATTTATTATGGCCTTTTTTGTTATTTGTTGTGCCAATTCTCTTTATTGTGTTTCAAAAATAAGCAATTTAATTGTGAGTTTCTCTTTACTGGAATGGTTTCAGTCATGAAAATGACACAAAATTCCCATGTAAGACAAAATTAACATGAGAGAAGAAATGTTGACATTTCCTAAAGTTGCCGGCATGTAATTCACTATTGGGAATTTGCACCCATAATTTTTTCAAGGCTGTGGCACAAAGCGTAAAGGTGCCTAAGTCCACGAAAAAAATGACAGAAACTGCTAATGGCGTGCAACGTGCGAAATTACTATTCAGTGAGATGATAAATACTAAAGAGCATATAGAAAATATCCGGAAGATGGGGAGACACGAATCCTGACTACCACTGAACCCTAAAGAGCACTGTCCTACCTGCATAATTACATATAAACAGGGGAGGGGACTCCAGATGAAGTGTAGTAAGACTCTAATATACCAAAGTACACTCTTGAATACTACACTCATCCAGGGAGAATAGGAGGTCCAATCATGACATACTTCACTGATTTTACCAGTGAGAGCCAGCAGACAGCCTTCAAAGTGGGACATATGTCAAATGTCATGTACCTCTCTGCTAATATCAGCTGTCACCAACCATTAGTAGCATCATGGCCTGGTCATGGAGGCAGAAGCCCCAGATGTTGAAAGGAGTGCCACGCTGGGTTTACCCTTAAAACCCAACAGAGTCTAGCACTCTGCTGAAAAGCAACATAGCAAAGTAATGTGGAGTAGTTGTCAGGAGAGTTGTGGCATGGTCTCTTGTACAAGAAAGCAAACTGGTAATGCAGAGGGATAAAATGAGGGAGAGCTGTCACATCGGTTAAAGCTGCGCCAGGGGCCTTCGACCTAAAGTCCTTTTCACCCAATAAACCCCCCCCCAGCCCCCCCGTCCCCCCCGGAATCTTGCTTTTTTTGAGGGAGCATAGGGTAAAGAGGCAGTTTTTAGGCTGCACGTGAAAGTGTAATGGGGGACTGGTTCCTTGAAATGAGCCTCAATTTGATATCGGTGTAAGATCGGGATTGGACAGCCAGCTGCACAGGTAGGGGCTGATTAGGTCGTGCCCTCCCTCCTGCACTTCACAGGCAGATTACACTACCCTTACTGCCCTGGCAGCAATAGGTGACTTTGTTTTCTCAGTTACACCTGACAATATTTATTTGCGAGCAATGGCTCTCTGTGGTTTTAAACCAACCCATCGTATATATGCTTTAACAAAATAAAGGTATAACCTTTAAGGTCGCTCAGTTATTTGTTTACCCTTTTTAAAGGGTTGTTTTGTTTTCTCTGCATAGCACAATAGCCCTAATTTTTGTACATTAGAAGGGATGCATTCCACATAGGCTCAGTGGCGTAACTAAATTTGAGAATGTCGGGGAAAGGAAAATCCAGTGGGATCTGCCTCTCGGGTTTGGGATCCAAGCTTCACTCTGGAAGCCAGCAAGTCGTCCTCAACTCTAGGAACAGGCACTAATATAAACACAGAAATTCCACTTTGCAACATTATTTTCTTTCATCTTCTTCCCCCACCAATAAAATATCGGCACAGTCCTGGGAACAGGTTCACTCCCCATGCTCTCACCAGAGCATTATAGACTTTCAGACATTAGGTCTAGGAAATGTTACGATGTTATTTTCTTGAGGTGCAAACTTCTTCCCATGAATCATTCTTCCTATCGTTATTGTCTCTTCCAGATGAGAATCTAGCTATCAGTTGTCTTATACAAAACAAGTGTCTAGTCACTAACAGTAGGCTTCCGAAGTTTCGACATCCGCAGGGAAGAGAAGAAAAGCATCTTGCACAAACAACTTTTCAATGTGAAAAACTTGCCTTTCTAGGTTAAAACATTGTTTTTGTTTTTTGTTAAATATGACATTGACAGCTAAGCTAACTTAGTCCAGCACTTGACTTACAAGCAGGCCTATAATATTCAAGTATGGTTACCTACCACAATTTCTGCATGTAGCATATGCTTTATTTCAACTTAATAAACTTAATATTGTGCAAATCAATCTGTGTTTTCAATAGCAAATAAGATTCTCTGCAGCAGACCCGGGTAGAGATTTCGCTGCAGACACCCACAGGTGCCATTTTAGTATCTGTAACAGGACATAAAGAGTTTGTTCTTAGTAATTAACCCTTTCATCGACGCTCCGA
Organism: Triturus cristatus; assembly: GCF_964204655.1. Lineage (NCBI taxonomy): Eukaryota > Metazoa > Chordata > Amphibia > Caudata > Salamandridae > Triturus > Triturus cristatus. The sequence goes on along the minus strand of NC_140587.1, from coordinate 941,471,878 downwards.
TCAATACACACCATCACCGCTCAAGATTCATTAGCCTGATTTGTTACTTTCAAAGAAAAAGGTCCTCTTCCGTACCTTCGAAAATACACAGCACTTGCTTCATTTAACACATCGGACAGGGCCGAATAAATCCTCATGCCATCAAAGAGGCGTCCATCACCCAATTTAGGGGCATATTATCAAGCATGGCGTTAAAATTATCGCTGCTTTAGCGGCAGAAAACTGCCGCTAAAGCGGCGATAATGGGCTTGATAATATGCCGCAGAGAATTCCAATAGAAGCCCATGTTGACACCAGAACATGGGCTTCTATGGGAATTCTCAAGGGCACTAAAGCGGCGATAATTTTAACGCCGTTTCTTGATAATATGCCCCTTACTTTTGTACACATTTTAAATAAAGATAATAAGGTCTGTGTTCGACTTTCCTAATTGCTCTTCGTCTGTTTCGATGCTTGTAAGGTGGAGGTAATGAAGCTACTGAAGCAATATTTACTTATATCTTCTTAGTTTATTCCAAGTATAACAGGAGCCCCGGTGTCCCCAAGTCTGCAGCTCTCTGGCAGAAGCATTCTGAACACACTGGACAAGAACACCATCACGGTCCATATATTAGAAGTAAACAAACGGTTGTGGCATGAACACAGTACACAAATAATAACACTAAGGAGGGGAAGATGTAGAAATAAAAGGACATACAATGCAATTCTCCTTCATTACAATGCGGCAATGCAGAGCAGCTTGTGAAAATGAATGCTCTCTACAAAAAGGTTGTTCATCCTTGTTTGCATTTCAAACGCTTGTGACTGGAAGCAATTGTGCTGACTAGGATCTTGTGGTCAATGGAGATGACTCATACTTGCCTCTGAAGCTGTAGCGGCTGGTGTGCAGTCAGAATGGTGGGTTGGCGAGTACGGGGAGGCAAAGAAAACAGTAACAACAAAAAAGTTTAAAAAAATAACTTACCTGCGAAACACCGCTCTTCTGCTTCTTACTCGCCGGCTGCAGGCAGAGGCTCCCAGGCTCCCCTGCAGCCAATCCTGACGCTGCTCTCATACGCGAGAGCAGCATCAGGATTGGCCTGAGCGTCGAGGATTTGCGCTCCAAAGGAGACTGAGAGCCTCTCCCTGCTCTCTCGCCAACCCAGCAATCCAGCTGGGTTGGAGAGAGCTCAGTGCGTATGTGGGTTTGGCCAGCCCGAGACGGCCGGGCACACCCATATGCGCACTGAAGGCAGTGCTCACCACTCCCCTTCCTGACTTGCCTGCATGGCCCCGCCGCCAAGCCTCATTAAATGAAAGAAAAAGAAAACGATAGTAAATGAGTTTTATTATTGTTTTATTTTTTTAAATTTGAGGCTGGCAGGGGAGGGCGACGGCCCTCCGCCATAGCGGAGGAGCCGCCACTGCCACACAGAATGCCTTCCCTTGCCTATTTAATGCACTGTGCCATACCTTTGATTTTTGAAAAACTTTCCAGGCCTCAAGTTTCATTCACAATAAGTATGAGTGAGGTCACATGTTATGCGTTTGCCAGCCTCCACCACGACCTGATTAAAACTGCTGACTGGCCGACTGTATCACTTCCAGGTTAAAGTATTACATCTGTGTCAAAGTCTTGCTTCCAGTTGTTTATTATTTGTGTGTCAAAGTTCACTTTCTGGGCCTGTTTAAGTGGCTGGCATAGTATTCCGGTCTTTCAGTGTCAATCAACTGTCCGTCTTTAGTTGTAGCACTTTCCTGCTCTTCCTGAGGCCCAGTCTTTTTAATTCCCCAGTGACCCTAGTTCTAAATTAACAACCATATTCTGACTGTTCATGTGGTAGTTGATATTGGTGCTGGGTAACTCTTTAAAAGGGACCAGACAAGTAAAACAAAAATTGTTTTGCTACACAGAATAAATAAGTTATTAGTAACAGGCGCCAGCGAGGACAGTGGCCTAAAGTAGGGTACCGGAACACCACATACCAGATTGTCTCCATTGTGGACACCACAAGCTCCGCATACGAGACCAACTGGGGTGCCGCTGACAGGGTTAGCTGCAGTAATCTCACGGATAGGCGCACTATGCCTCTCAAAATATTACGCTGGAATGTGGCCGGCCTCAGAACTAAGGGTGTACTCCCGGACTGGCTTCACTTTATTGGGGGATATGATATTGTTTTATTTCCAGAAACATATTGCCTACATTTGTGGATGGCTTTCATTGTTTTAGTATCCCTGCTACTTCTTCACGCAGTGGTCGCGCATCGGGGGGCTTGCAACCTGGGTGAGCATTGCACTAGGAAGGCAAGCAAAAACTATAGAGCACAATGATAGTAGCTTAAAACCCACAGTAGTTAAACTACCTTTGACTTTGCACATTGTGAATTTTTATAATAACGATTTTAGTGGAATCCCTAATAGTAAGTTCCCTCCTTTATATAAATTCATATATGAAATAGCTGATGATCTGGCTTGTGTAGGGCATACACTACATCTTTGTTTGGCTGTTGATTTTAATGTGTGAGTGGTCATTTTCTATGAGGTCATCTGCTCCGAACTTTGGGGCTCATTACGATGGCGTAACGATCGCCACCGCCGAGCCGGCAATGGTGACCGTTACGCCATCGTAACGTGAAATACCCCCGCCATATTACGATGGCGGTGGGTATCGCGGCGGATGGAAAGTCCGTCCTCTGCTTTTCCACCGGCGGGATTGCCTGCCGGGCAGAGCAGGGGCTCTGATATGGTGTTGGTGCCTAGCAGGCACCGCCAGCCATATTAGGATGTCGATTGTTAAAGGCCTTTCCACGGCAGCGATGCTGCCATGGAAAAGCTGACGGGTATTGGCTTTGGGGGCCTGTTGTGGGCCCCCGGGGGGTGGGGGGGTGCACTTGGGGAGTGCCTGCCATGTGGTGCAGTGAATGCCAGGCATGCGATTTTGAAATCGCGGCGGGTGCTGTTGTAAGCAGCACCCGCTGCAATGTTAAAATGCGGAATGCTACCGCCAGACCACCGCATGTCTGGTGGCCGGTCCCAACACCGCGGGGATGGCAGGCGGACTCAGGTCCCCCTGCCATCCTAATATGCCCCTTAGTTCCCCTGGGAGTATTGATTCTCGAAGTCAAGAATTAGTTTCTTTTCTCGCCCCCTTAGATTAGATAAATGTATTGGCTATCGCTGGTATGCCCAGTTGTGACGTCCCCACTATTAAGGGTTGTGGCAGTTGAGCCATAATAGATTATATATCTGGAACTCGCAATCTAGAAGACCTGTCCTTACACGGTATGGTCATTCCATCCTGTTACAGTGACCATAATCCCATTGATGCCATTCTTTCATTGTGCTCTAAGGGAAAGTCTAGGTAGGATATCGTGGCTTGTAATTTGCAACTCTGTACGGATAATGTGAGATTGGTCTGGAGATTGCATGACCCCGCTTAATTTTTAAAGGAAATAATTACAGCTAATCTGGAGTTGTTCAATGTGTGTTTGACAGGGGATGAACCCAGTTTAGGGGTGGTGGAAGCCTTACTAACCTCTGCTCTGTGATCAGAAGGGATCTTCTGAAACCGGTCAGACCTATGCCTGACACTCCCAGATGGTTTGATTCCGAGTACTCTGCAGCAAACAGGGCCCTTCGTGTAGCTTTGGTTTCTAATCCCAGTGGTGGCACCTTAGTGGCTTTCTTGCATAAACAATATTAAAAAAAATACCACTAAGCAACACCAAGAGGTGGTCAAGGCCCAGTGGGAAATGCTAGCTCAGGCCACAGAGCTGGGCAATAGTAGTCATTGTGGGCATCTGTGACTGCTCTAAACCAAATGGGAGAAAAATTCAGATTGAGGAAGATAAGTTCTTGAGGAGACTTTTGCAAGTCCCTCAAAGCATCCCCTCTTTCATAGTCCACGAAGAGCTGGGTATCCCCTATATTAGCGATAGGGCATGCCTCAAACCCATCATCTGTTGGATTAAAATCTGGATAAACCCTGAGGCAAGCCTTAGCAGACAAATTTTGGAGGACTGTCTGAAGGGGGACAAGGGGCTGCAAATACCCTGGCTCAAATACGTAAAGGACACGCTGACTAGTTTGGGCCATGCTAATCTTTTTGATGACCCCTCCATAATAGGAACGAGAGACAAAGAGGCCATAAAGGCAGACTTCTCACTATATGTAGCTAACGTTAGAGAGGAAAGGGAAGGGCGGAAACCTACTGTAAGAGAACACCAGCTTACAAAAAATTGTGCGGGGATGGAATTCTATCTGTCCAATATACATAACAGACATGACAGATTCCTGATAACAAGATTCAGATTAAACCTCCTGCACCACATTTTATCAGTTCCAGCTGGTTACACGAGTGATATTAGCAAAAAAGGGTGTTGCGGCTGCGATCAACGATCTCCGCAAGACACCATCCACTTTGTTCTCATATGTCCATTTTACGACCTTCCCAGAAAGCGTTTTCTAAAAAACATCTTGAAACGCGCGGGAATTAGACAGGCTAAAGTGGCCCTCTTGTTTCTCAAACTCTCTGCTGACCCATTTGTATTATTTAGCACTGTGCACTTTTTGCGACTGGCAGTTAGATTAAGAAATACCAGAGGAGAGGATTAACTACTAGGACTGCTACCTTGTTTTTATGATTATAAAGTATCCTCTCTGCCATAGACAATCATTAATAGGCACAAGAAGGCTGCCGACAAATGAACCTTAGCACTTAATTGTCCTGCTTTTTATGATCTCGCATTTTGGGATTTTATGTATTGATGATTTTAGGGTATTATGTATATTTGATTGTGGTTTTTAACAAAAGTATGTTGACTTGATGATGTGCATCTTTTATGGTTATTTGTAAATATCCGAATAAAGATATTTTGAATGTTGAATGGACTGCTCTAAACCAAACAATAGACCATCTAGTAGCATTTCTGTCACATTTTTGGCAGCACATGGGAAGAACACTTTAGCACAATTTACACCTCACAACCATCCTCTGCCTCGTTTATTTTAGATTATTCTCTAGTGTCATGCTTTCGTACAACCTTAGAGGAAGTTGAGGGCGCTGTTAACGAAAGTGTGGGCGGGAGAGCGCCAGGCCCCGATGGGGTTCCCATCGACCTCATTAAAAGCAACACCGTTATATGGGCCCCACTGATTACAAATGTTTTTAATAATCTCGTCCACTCTCCCCTCCCTGACACCTGGGGCACTTCTATAATAGTCACCATTTTAAAAAAAGGGGATCGTTTGTCCCTGGGTTGCTATCGGCCAATTTCTCTTATTGATAATACTGCTAAGATTTTAGGCAGAATCATGTATCACAGGGTCATGGCCTGGCTGATAGAGGAGTCTGTTTTACACCCCTGTCAATACAGGTTCAGACTTAGAGCAGTGTCTGAATTTAAACTTGGCTGTAGGAAAATATATGGTTGTGAAACAGTCCCCGTTATATTTGGCCTTTATACACCTTTCGTCAGCATTCAATTGTGTGAACAGGGCCAAATTGTGACATCTGCTTTCTGCTAGAGGTTTGGATATAGTTCTGGTACACTTTTGCATATTTGCACAAGGATACGTGGGCCAGGGTCCGCATCAGCACATTGGAAGAGGTGTCTGGGGATATTGGCATTTATCGTAGAGTTAGACAAGAGTGCGTTTTGGCCCCTTTCCTATTTAGTCTTTATATTAATGAGTATCATTCCCATTTAATCCGTGCCACTCCTGAGGTACCCATTATAAAAGGCAGTCCCCTCCCCTCACTCCTTTATGCGGACGACGCATTGCTTATGGCTCGCACTGTTAGGGCATTGCGCTTGCTTATTCATGCTTTTGATGGTTTTATGTCCTCCCTCGATCTTCAGACTAATTTTTCTAAATCTTACATCATGCCCTGTGGCCCCAAGTATGGTACCCCTTTGAATATGTCACTTGATAGCCATTTTCTGAGCAGTGTAAATAGTTTTCCCTATCTGGGAGTTACTTTTTCTGGCCAAGGATCCTGGTCTTCTAATATTGCTCTTCGCACCACTAAGTTCACAATGGCTAATAGCTCACCACTCAGTCTTCCGCAACATAAAGGGGGGAAACTCCTCTATACCTATGTCGAAAATATACAAATCGCAATGTATACCCATAGCCATGTACGGAGCACAGGAATGGGGGATCTCAAACTGCATGGCCATCCAGCACGCAGAAAACATATTTTGCAGATCTTTTCTGTCTGTCCCCATTTCAGCCTCAAAGATAATGAAAAGTCAGTAAGGGATAATTAAAGCCACACTTCCTAGCTATATACAGTTTACAAAAAAGATTTTGTATCTTGGCAATGTTGCCCACCTCCCTGGTCCACTGCCAACAGACCACACTACTATAGTAAACACCAAAAAGCACAGAGAGGCAACATAATCGTTTCAAAATGCACAAATGCAAGACAAGCGAATCAATCCGGACTCTTCAATGATGTTAAATCTGATCCTGTAATGGGTACTTGGACCACACACGACGTAAGGCGATGGAATAATGCAGCCAAAGTGCAGCCAACTCATTTCGCCCTGAATAGGGCTTCCTCAGGGCAGCAGTTAAAATACTTCAATCTAAAAGTTGTCACCAATGTCCCCAGATCATTATATCATCCAATATTTCTTCAAGATAGTGTGGTATCTTTCCACAAGTGAAATTAATCCCAATAACAACCTTCGGTTTGTCTCCATATTTTCTTTAAAATCCGCAATTGCTCAAAAACAACGAAGTTTAGTTCCAGTATACATGGTCAGATCCAATTCCTGATCTTTATGTCCAAACAGACTGTCAAGTGCTCACTATGATAGGTGACGCACCTATAGTTTTTCTTATTCGTGGGAAGTCACTCCATTGAAACTCGCACTACGACGTGGTATCTTTCAACCCGCCATCAAACTCAAACACACCGCATTTTATCTGTTATAAGAAATTGGGCATTCCCTACAAAGTAGCCCTAATTAGGGCGCGGCCGGTTCTGCTATGGCTCGCCATTTGGTGAAATCCCGAAACAGCTCTAATAAGGAGATAATAAGGGATTGCCTCTCTCTAGTCAAGGAACTATCAATCCCCTGGCTTGCATTTGTAAAGGCTGAACCCCGCAAAATTGGGATGCAGTCCGTTTTTACTGACCCATTAATGTGTGAAGACGTAAATAAGAAGGCTGTTGCCAATGCAATTTATGATCATGAGGAAGCGAGGCACCTAAAGGGTTATGGAGGACAAGACTAGTGTGCTCCGAGATCTTGACTTGAGTGAATTCGACTGTCCCACCTATTACATCCGTCTGGCTCGTACCCGATGGGAACAGTCATTGCTGTTCCGTTTTAGATCTGGAACCATGAAATACCTGTTTGCTTCCCTTTAGGCTATGTATCCAATCTCGAATCCAAGCCCAGCCCCTGCGATGAATAATCTGGCCAATCTGTGTTCTATTTTATGTTTTACTGCAAATTCTATGTTAAGTATACTAGATGGTTCCTGATTCCACTTAAAGGAACATTGTATTAATATTGCCCAATGCAGACCTGCTTTAAGATGTGTATTGTTGCTTTTAAATTAGGAGGCTGTATTGTATATTGGCTCATTCTTAAAACATGCTGCTCATGCCCGAAGGACTCTGCTGCTCTAAAACCATGTGCATCATTTTAATACGTATTTCTGCTTTGTTGTTTTAGCGGCTATGTGTGTGCCATACTGTGTATACTTTCATGGATGTTAGAATGCATCCGAATACCGTTTTTATTGATTGGTTGATTGACGTTTTAGTGTTTGCCTGTTTCAATCTTCCACTTGGTTTTAAAGTTATCCCCAATTCTGGTGATACCCTAGATAGGGCTGGGTATTCATGCTGTCCAATAAATAAGCAAACACTTTATAATTAAAAGTAGTATATATAAATTCATCTCATACATATTTATTCTTGAAAACCTGAAAGGATTTGGTTGGTCAACCAGTCAAGTTGTACCAGGACCATACAGGCCGTTTGGTCATTTCCCTGGTTGGCTGCCAGCTAGGGACCACTTTTATAACTGAATGAGTTGCCTTGGCCCAGCATATAAAGCTTTTATTCAATATATTTGAAAAATTGTGTTGTAATATGTACCTTTTAGATACATTTTCTAAAGATTAATTGGGGGAGGCGGAGGAGCAAATCTTGATAGCCACTAGTAGGGCCCGAATGAGGAACCAAAAGTAGCCCTGGCCAAAATGCTCAAACCAGCCTGCTCCCTTTGTCTCTTCATGCTGTCTCTCTGTTTCCATCCATTCACTCTCTCTTTCTCTCCTCTATTCTCCTTATACGATCAGTCTCTTTATCTCTCTCTCTTTCTCTCTCTCTTTCTCTTTCTTTCTTTCTTTCTTTCTTTCTTTCTTTCTTTATTTCTTTCCTTTCTTTCTTTCTCCATCCTTGCTGCAGTTAACTTCAGGGAGCTGCAGAAAGTGACAGAGGTTCCAGGAGCTGCCTTGGTCTTTCAAAAATGTCCTCCAGTGGCTCCAGCCCACTGGAGAAATGCCTTGTGAAATAAAAGGCCTGTCCCACCCTGCCCACGGGAGAAGGTAATTCCTTGCTAAACGTCCTTGTGTGGCCCAATGCTGGATAATTTGAACATTTTTGCTTGGGTTCAGTGCTTAATTTGAGCCGAAATGCCTTGTGAAATAAAAGGCCTGTCCCTCCCTGCCCACTGGAGATGGTAATTCCTTGCTAAACGTCCTTGCATGGCCCAATGCTGGATAATTTGAACATTTTTGCTTGGGTTCAGTGCTTAATTTGAGCCGGTGGGTTTCGGTGCTCGGCACCGGCACCTAATTGTCAGCACCGGGGCTAATTACAGTCTGCCGCATAGTGGTGCCGTGTGACTTATTTTGGTATGAGCACAACAACAGCCCTTTCATTAGTTCAATTTACATTTACAATTACTAATACCTGCCTCCCAAGCAGTGGCGCTAAGGACGAGGAGCGTCGCCCCACTGCTATTTTAGCAGTGCAAAAAAAAAAAAAGAAATTGATTATAACATGAAGTCATTATCATTTTCTTTTTCTATGTGGCAGTCGGGCGGGGCGGGCTCTGTGACGCCAGAGCAAGGGTGGAGTGGTTTGCACTCCTCTAAGTACACATGACAGTCTGGCTGGCCCTCTAGGGCCAGCCAAACCAACATGCGCACTTGGCATGTCCTCCAGTGGGCTATGCTGCATAGCCCCGTGGTGAACATGTCAAGCCCCCCAGGCCCTGCCTGAGCGTCCACGTGATTGGCTGGGAGAGCCCGGAAGCCTGAGTGCTTCCGGTGCTGTAGCAGACCTGAAGAGGACAGAGGAGAGGCGGCGGTGGCGCGGCGGGTGAAGATACGTTTATTTTTTTTATTTGTTTTTAATCCACCCCCGCTCACCGCCCCCAATCTGAGAGAACCACCACTGCTCCCAAGCCATTCTTCTAGTTTCGGGGGGCTTGAATAGTATCAATTGTCACACTTGTAAGAGGGTGATGGTTAGTAGCTGTGCAGTGGCCTCCCAACGAAAACCCGGCACTTATTCTTGGACAAAATTAAGCACTGCTTGGGTTCCCGCCCCGGCCGTGAGCCCTATCAGTCTAAAGGAGTTCTACCAGAGGGCCACTGCCATTCAGACACAGGCGCGCGCACGCATGCGCACACAATTAATGTCTGTAGCTAATCCTCCAAACTAAAATAGTACACTCTAAACACACGGCAGCGTTCGAGGTATTTTGAGGTAGGAGTACACAATACCTAATTGGCTCTGTGGTAATCTGGCTAAGAGGCTTGTTAACTGTTCACAAATTGCGCTGACGTGTTTACTGTACTTGTTGAAAATGGTAATAAAAGTATCCCATTATTTATTGATGTCACACATCATCTAGACATCATCAGCATAAAATGAACCTTCTTTGTGCTTGTCAAAGTGTAGCTAAGGGGCTGCAACGCATAATAATACCCCAGAGCGCCTCCTGCCTGCCGCTGTACTGATCTCAGAATAGAGTTTAAAAGATGTCGGCTATAACTGATTCTTTGGCTTGGAGCTGCTTCTGCAGATTCATCCCAGGGTGGGCTTTGCCTCATCAGTCAGCTCTAGACCAGCTGGGCAGAGCCGCGCGAGGCCTTGTGCAGGCTGCTCCTTTCCCCGCGCGTGCCCTCGCTCCCCTGCCACGTGCAGCAGTTACTTCACGGCAGACATAGCTCGGCTGGTCCTGTCTGCAAATCGTTCCTCGAACCGTCTCGTAATCTTCAAACAGATGGCCCGGTTTACATATCTAAGAAGATTTCATGGCTGATCCGTGCTCTGGGAGCCTGTTAGCTTTATGCCATTGAAAGGCCCGGCGATAACTCGACAGCTTTGTCTGCCTGCAGGCGCTTTCCGTGGCTGGACCTAACGTTGGTCGGGCTGGCCTATAGGGCAGTCAGGCAGTGCCCCTTGGGCTGGTCTGACTCGTCTGTGTGTGGGTCGTTAATTTGGCTGTTTGTGGGCCTGTTTTTGGTGTGTTGTGACGGTTTTTACCGTCGGTTTTCTTGATATTAGAACAAATACTGCCTGCAGCAAGCACACATCCATGCAGTCTTTCATACCTTTCAAAACACCTACATGCCGAGTCTTTACAAGTTCAAATCGACCCTGGTTTGCATACCTGGGCCACTTTTTAAGATATCTAATCTATCAATGGAGGCCACTTTTATTTTGATGCCCCGGTCTATTTTCAGTCCTAGTCAGACCCTGCAAATGGTGAGGCCCCCTATAGAATATGAAGAGAAGCCCCTGAGTCTCAAATATCTCATATATCTGGTCTTGGGATGAATGGAGGTCCACTGAAGGAAAGGGGAGGGACTTGAACACCCTTGCTGTCGCAGGGGCTGCAAGGAACTTCATTACTCCCATGAGCAGTGCTACTAGAATACCGACAATGGAGAACCCCAATTATTATGCGTGGTTGACTAAATTATTCGGTTGGGAGAGGAGCACTCCAAGTTAAACTCTTGTAAACAATTCTATATTACTTAATCTTTGTAGGCGTGCTGCAGAGGCTGACGTGCTGCCTGAACACGCCTTTATCAAACCTAGAGATATATCAAGTATTTCGACTTGACCTCTGCGCACTTTATCCTGCTGGCTGTTGCTATAGAACACCTAAATCTGAGTACATTACATGATAAACAATTTTAAGAAGCAAAACATTCAAAACATATGACTTAACCCCTTCAGTGCCCGCCCCTTTCCCCGCCCTGTGCCGGCCGTTGTATTAGCGGGCGGGGTTTATGACGAGCTGGTCTCGTCATGGGCACAGCGCGACCGCGGCCCATGACGAGACCAGCTCGTCACGGGCATTGAAGAGGTTAATAAACAGTGTTTGTTGATCATTCTCTTTTGCAAATTTTATTCCATTAGATTCAAGAGTGCTTGTCTTGAGGCGTAATTTCTTTGCATTTATACATTAATGTCCATGAAATCTAATACTTGAACATGCCCAATGCATTTCGGGCCCCATCGGCCCTTCCTCAGGGGCTATAGTCTGTAAATTATATAAACAAAATAGAACAATTTAATATAATGCTCTGCATGTGCAGGGGAACAATAAAGATTCCAATTCAATTCTTATTTGGTTAATAAAGTAAAACACTGTAGGTCGACACAGCAGTTCGTATTTCAAACAAACAAAATAGAACTTTTCCTAGTTCAACCATTTAATTATTCGTGATCATAAAAAAAGGGACAGATAACCCGACACCATTGTTTCACTAACACCCTGTGACTGTGATTTCCGTGATAACGGCGCTCTCGTTAATAATCACAGCGTAACGCACAGGTTAAGATAAACTTTACCTAAAAAAATCGGATCTCACCGGAGTGTTTATCTGCGAACCGGTATATTGAATACTCGTGGTACTGATGCCTCTGATAAACACCTAAAATGAGCAAAAAGACGCCATTAACTTCCTCGCCTCGAAACTATATACGGCATTACAAGTCCGAGAACGGGCTCCTATTTACCTTTAGTTACTGCCGAGAATGTTCTCGCTGATATACTTCGTCAACCCGACCTGGTTAGATTGTATCCTGGTACGGTTTCTCATAGGTTTAGACCACCATACGCCAACCTAACAACTTAAACCCATACGCGAGATGAGTAAACAAAAGAGGACTGTACTGAATTTTTTCAGCCGCCATGTTGTAATGGTGCAGAACACATCAACATAGTACAAATGTTCGTGACCTACATTTAAACCTGTGGTTTTTCTAATAACTAAAAAAATACTAGACCGAGTACCTTTAACACCGAGAGCCCGGTGTCTAAACCATAAACCTACCAAACGTGAAGCTTGCGATGAATCTAAGAACTACCCAATAAAGCAAGAACATAAATATTGATGGAGAACCAACATATTAAGTCATATGTTTTGAATGTTTTGCTTCTTAAAATTGTTTATCATGTAATGTACTCAGATTTTGGTGTTCTATAGCAACAGCCAGCAGGATAAAGTGCGCAGAGGTCAAGTCGAAATACTTGATATATCTCTATGACTAAATTATTCACCAATAAAAGGCAAATTATGCGGAACAGTGCAACACATTCTATTGGAGCAAAAGTTTCACCTCATTGATACCAGTTTCACACCTGAGTATGATAATCAGCACAGTGGCATAGCTTGAGGGGGATGGCCTACCCTGGGCGGCGCTGTTTTTCGGTGTGTCGGGAGTCGTTTCTGTCAACTACCACCATCCCCCTGCCCCGAGATCAAGTCGTCCATCTGCCGCCAGACCCCTGCCCCCCCAGAACAAGTCTTCCATCTGCCAACCCCAGAGTCTCCAAAATTCTTACCTGCACCCAGGCGGCAACCTTAGGAGCCTACCCTGGTGGCAGTCAAGCTAGCTACATCACTGAATCAGCAACTGGAGGTGAGTCAGTTAACCTTTGCAAAGGGTCTGCCATTGTGCTGCACCAAGGATCCTACTTTTTTTGCAGAAACTTTAGATCTGCTTGAGCTAGAAATATACTTGTTGAACTCTGGAAATTATGCAGCAGATGGTGGATTGTGTGGGAAGTAAGGTAAATCCATATTTATATGAAAAATGTCAGAGCCACAGATTCATATATTTCCAGCGGTCCTGCAAGACCAAATGTATAAAAATCAAACGGAAAAATCAGGCTTTTGCCTTTTGTATTGGGCATTGTCTCTCCGCATGGCCTTGTAGCTCTATCTAAACGAGGAACAATGAGCTATCGAGGCTCCTTGTGCTATGAGATTATAGAATTCATTTTGTTTGAAGCACCAACATTTCACAGATATAAATTTCCTGTAGTAAAAGAAGCAGTATGTGTAGTGTCTGTTGAGAAGATCAACAGTTACTTATGTGTATTAGCAAATTTGGTATCCATAAATGTTCACCATATCATCTTTATTACAAAAATGAAGGTTATGAGGTTTACAACTTTAAGCAAGGCACATGGAAATAAGCATCAGTGGAGGACAAAATTGTGTGGCAGGATTGGCTAAATTATGCAGCAGTTAAAGATAAATTATGTGGCATATTGCACCACATTTTGTGATAGTATTTAATTATTTTTTTACACATTACTGTCTGGCCATAGGTTTTACCTCATTAATGCCAGTTTAACATACAATTACATCAATTAGCAAAAGAAAGTTTACAAGTCAACCAACTAGTAGCTTTCCACTACACGACAACAGGTGTTGCTACATGTTCAGTATTTAGGATTTTTAGCAACTAAAATGTTTAGCATTTTTAGTTGAACCGTTTGAGTTAGAAACATGTTTTTAGGCTAAAACCTGCAAATTATGCAGCAAGTGAAGGATCATGTGGCAAACGTAGTATATCCATAATTATGCGGAAAACACTCTGCATTATATAATTCCAGTGTTCCTCGGTTTAAGGAAGTAGTTGGTGATGTGCCAGTTCTAAAATTGCTCTAAATGTTTTCCTCATGAAATGGACACTAACAGGCACATGCATCAAAGCTATTTGCGATCGCAAACAGCGCGAATCGCAAAAATCGGCCGTTTGCGATCGCAAAAATAGCTTTTGCGATGCATGAAACAACTTGCCACTCGCAATTTAAGAAATCGCAAATTATTGTGATTTCTTAAATAGCGATTGCATTTAAGGAATCCCTAATTGAGATTCCTTAAATGCAATGCATTACAGTTTACAAAATAGCGATTTCGCTATTAGCGTGAGCAAATTACCATGAGGCTGGACCTCATGGTAATTTGCGAAAACTTAGAAAAATGCACTTATTTGCATTTTACTAAGTTTCATGTTGCCCACCCACATGCCCTTAGAGCATGTGTGTATGCAACATTTGTGCAGAGTGAACATACATGGGTGCAATAGGGTGTCATTTTGACACCCTTGCACCATCGAAATTGCGGGAGCAATTTGCGAGTACCTACTGGTACTCGCAAATTGCTCCCGCAATCTCTAATTCATTCCTATGGGCCTGGAGGCCCATAGGAATGAATGGGAAGACATTCCTTAATTGCGACTCGCAATTTGCTAGTCGCAATTAAGGAATTTGTGGGAATCGCTATTTCTTTAGCGATTCCTACATGCATAGGGTTTTGCTATTCCTTAATTGCGATTCCTTAATAATCGCTATTAAGGAATTGCAAAACCCTATGATGATGCATGTGCCTGAAAGCGCCCTATTCACAAAGACGTTTTGAAGTGTGTAAAGTAGTACTGTGTAGTTCCCTTTTACATAGTCTTACACCGACTTGTGAATCTGCCCAAAACATCTAACATGGCAATATTCAGTGAATATTCATGTACCAATAGTACAAATAGAAAAGACTGTGCTCTCTTTGCACTTTCACTAATGTGGAGTTGTAATTTTTAGGGCCATTTCGCAAAGACATGTAATAGTATGTAAAAGGGTACTCCTGTACTGCTTCCCATACTCATAAATACTTTTGTGTATATGCCCCTACTAGGGGACTGTCTACAATTTTCAGGGTAAGTTGTGATTGCTATTGGCATATTTCTGTCACCTGTCTTGAGCATTACATGTACTGTTTTATATGTTTGTTGCTTGAAACACACCTTTGAAACATATATTGTGAAGCCCTATGTTTTAGTGTTAAAAACAGGGATATGTTGATAATTATTTTGTTGGTGGTAAGCCTACATTGTAAATCCAATGTAATAAACTTCGGTGCTGCCAGTAAAGAGAGACAGGAGGGTATTGTTGGGCAGCACAGATAACTTTTCACCCGCAGGAATAAAAGATGTTATCCCAAAGTATAAAAGTTTGGTGAGACCTTTTCTGAGGGACTATGTTCGGTCCTGGGAACCACATGTAAAGAATGATAAAGATATGGTAGGTGGAATCAGGGAGACATTATATTCAAACGTACGTATCTCACTTTGTACGCACCCCAAGCCCCATGATCAGTGAAACTAAGACATCGGTCTGTAGCATCTGAAAGGTGAACGAAAGGGACACTTTTTCCATAATGCATAATAGAGACATGTTAATATTCTATGAATTTATATATGTCTGCGGAGGCAAGTAAGACTCTAGCAGAACTGAAGCCAGTGGCAGCTCCTCCGTTATGGTGGAGGAGCGTGCCCCACTGCTTTCAAGCAGTGCGAGAAGAAAACATATAAAAATTATAACTTTCAGTTATTATCATTTTATGTTTGTGCTGCTCTGCGGGAGGGTGGATGGGCGGCAGAGGCGCAACTAGAGCCAAATTTTGGGGGGGGGCTGAATCTTTAAGCAATAGGCAGAGTGGAGCTGCAGGGGCTCTTAGAAGGGGTGAAACAACAGAAAGGCCTCCTCATTAACATGCAAATGGTCTTTTAAAGACCTATGAAGTGCTCGGGTGCGGCTGTGTGTGTGCCCGGGAAGCTGTCTCCTCCCGGGCTGCCACACACGACGGGGGGGCTGAAGCCCTTTGAATCCAATGGGTGTTGCACGCCTGGTGGGCGGGGCTGCTCTGCTCTCGGTGCAGGGCAGTGGAGGAGTGGTTTGCCCACTCCTAAGTGTGCAATTACTATTTGGTGGGCCCTCTCAGGCCTCTCAAATCAATCATGCGCACTTTCCCTGTTCTCCAAGCAGGCTGCATTACAGCCTGCATGGAGAACATGCCCACCCCTCCAGCTCCTGGCTGACCGCCATGTCACGGCGCTCAGACCAATCACAACGCTGCAATGCAGCGTTGTGATTAGCTTAGGGGAGGGAGGCTGGCTGCCTCCTTCCTGTTCCTGAAGTCGGAGGCAGGAAGCAGGAGCAAAGACGCGGGACCCGGCGCAAAGTAAGTTATTTTTTAAATTTTGCTCACTCCCTCCCACACTTGTGACCTCCCCGCACGACCCCTTGACCCAGCCGCGCCCGCCCCCCCGCGAGCTAGGCCAGCCGCCACTGGATAAAGAACTTGGCTGAAGTAGGCCAGACCGAAAATTCACAGAATTCACAGAATGCGCCTCAACTGCTAGTAGGTAGGGTCAACAACTGTAACAAAATTCAAGTGGGCACAAGACATAGAAACATTGGGATGATCAGAGTGCAAATGTGAACATAGAACTTGCCAATAAGTGAAGTTGTTTGGTGCAGAGAAAGGAACCGACAGTATGTGCGGTAGGACATATATTTTTTTGACAGTCTTGTGCAGAGTGAACCACAAACAACACCTCTGTTTTGTTACAAACAAACTTACTCATTAAAGTATACACACATAGAGAAGGCACACAAAAATCTAGGATGTACTGATCCACTTTGATTGCTGACAGACGTGTAAATATGTTTGGCCACCATCACAGAGTATATATACACTAGGAGGTGATGAGACACAAAACTACTTGTAAGGATTCCATTGGTGGCCAGTGCCCATTCTGAGAACCAGGAGCGTGTATTTGTAGAGTTATGCCTAGTTTGCATTTAGGGCCTCACTGTGGGGGTCTCCTACAGGGGGAGGTGTGTCAATTGTGCACTTGTGGAGAAACATATACAAAGGGTCCATTTAACTCCAGGGATGTGAAATTAACGGGGATAAATGGATGAACTCTGAGAATTATTTGACAGCCAATGTCCTCTCTGAGTATATTTGAAAGAACTGTTAGCAGTATGTCTTGACGACGGTCGCACTGCAAGGCCAGACTTATAAAGGATTTTTAGTATATTTTTTTTACTTGGATTTGTATTCTCTTTTGCATGACTTCGGGCCTCGGTGTCTTCTTGAATGTGAGATATTCCTTACACAAACTACTTATTGACTCCAGACCTTCTTGAAATCCATGCAATTAGCCGAAACCTTTGACATGCGATTACAAATTACCACAATTCCCTCAGAAGTTGGTGCAAATACTCTAGGCATTTGCTTGTGTTTTTGATTGAATGTTTGGGTTACCCATGTGGAAATTGTTCTTTATTGTTCCTAATTGCCCCTCTCGGCCCAGTCATCCGTTGACTGATGGCTGGAATCCAAAAATGAACGCAAAGCAAGACAAAACAAAACAAAAACAGGCCTGGACGACTAGGACATGTTGCTTCTGGCTAGGAAGAACGACGCAGCAGCTTGCCTGGTAATTATCTATATTTCCTATAAATTTGAGTTTACAAGCCCTTGTGGTTCCCACAGCACACGTTATGTCAGTATGAGTGATATGACCAAGTGTCTGTATTCTACAAAATTCCTTCCATCTATAAAATATTATGGAAGACAGATGTGTCCACAGGCCCTATTGTCCCTTGAACCTCTTTTTATTTAATTTTTTTAATTTTATAGCAGCCCGGTTTCCTTCCTTTTACTATTTCACTTTTCCTTTTTCAAAATATGTTTTGTCCGTGAACTATCATTGAATTCTTGAATTCAAAGAGATGGCGTACTTGCACCCATTCCTAGAAAATAGCGAAATGTGATTTCTTGATATACTAAGCCGACTGACTTGTTGAATCGGATAACAAGCTTGGGAGGTTCAGTAGTGCAGAAAGTCCAGAGCACCAAGTGGACTCAAGAGCACACTTGAGGTGGAAGAAATGAAAGTAAATGAGTAGGTGAGAAGAGGGCGAGAAACAGTTGGAACAAAAAGTAAGGTGGTCAAGGGGTTAACACTACTTAATTTGTGCCGGGGTGCTCAGTACGGGCACTTAATTGTCAACATCAGGACATATGACAGTCTGCCACATGGGGGCACTGTTTGTCTGATTTAGAGATGAGCACAACCACAGTTGTTTATTAATTCAAAATACATTAAAAATGACTAACACCTGCTGCCCCATTCTTATAGCTTTGGGGGTCCTGGAATAGTCCGAAATGTCACAGTTGTAGAAGTGTGATGGTTAGTAATTGTGTTGGTACTGTTGTTGGAGGCACTGGCAGGGGAAATGGGTAGTACGAACTGCGGTAGAGTGCTGAAGAGGACCCTGGCACTTACTGTTTTACAAATTAAACACTGGCCAGGTTCTAACCTACCAGTGAGATCACTGGTTGAACCTAGCTAACATCCCCCCACCCCCCCATTGGCCATCATTGCCCGAGCCCCTGACTAGTCTCCCATCCATTTGTGAAGGGCTCGGAAGGGGCAAGAACTGAAAACTGCAGAATACAAATAGGCTTAGCAGCCCCCTGTTAACCTTTGTTTTCTGGAGCAGCCTTCTTGCAATGAGCTCAAGGTTAGCAAGGTCAATGCCAGCGGTACAAATTCAAAGAGAGTAGCTGCTCCCCATGGCGACCCCTTATTGACGTCCATGTTAGCCAATCAGAAGGTTAAAATATGGGAGAAAGCTCATAGATATGTTCCAGTTCAGCCTCTCTCTTCCTCAGCAAGCACAATACGATATTTTAAATATTAAGTACAATCAAGATTAATAATTTTTGGTACGCTCACAGATGTTTTGTCTACAACCGTAATAACCAAATCCCTATTCCGTGTCACAACTGCTTACAAAAGAGCTGTTAACCCCGACCAGTGCAAGCCTATCTATGCTGGGATAGACTTATGGATATCAGAGTTGTTGACATTCATTTCTGCGTATCTTATTCTAACGTTCTTTTTAATGGAAACTATTGACTCAAGTCTGTTGTTCGCTATGTTGCTTGAGTTCCTAAGTACCATAATTTGCTTAAGGGCTTTTTTAACAATCCGATGATTGGAACAACGGGACCTCTCGCTTACTACATCTAAAGGTTGTTGCAGGATTTCTTGAAGTTCAGAGGGTATTAAATTCAGATTAAAGCATGGCATATTTTTGGAGGGTCATTTGAACCTAATAACGCGTGCCAGAGGGAAAATAAGATTTTTTTTTAAAAAGGTAATCTAGTTAGCTTCACTTGTTTTCAATGGTCCTATGTGTCGTTTGGGATTCCATGATTGAGATTGTGGACTTTATTCATGGCTAAGCCTGTAGGCAAAAGACGTGTGGATGGTCCACAGAGATGCCCAAAGACACATACCAGGCATAGGTAGAGAGGAACTGTGAACTGCTGCACGTGAAGCTGTTTGGGAAGAGTCTATTTTGGTGACGGGACAATAGAAGCGCAAGGGGATGCATTATGGAGTTTTTTTCACAGACGTTCTTCTTAAGCAATCTGATCTTCTGAAATTGGGGACTAGTTGTAATGTTTTAGCCCTTCCCAAGGGTAGCGCTTAAGGAAACCATAGACATGCCCCTTTATTTAATTCTAATCATTGCCGACTCAGCAAAATAACTGAATACATCTTCTAATCACCAAGATGATCTCCTTGGATTAATATACCCCAAACCCGTCCATTAAAACTGCATCAATTTAGAAACATCCTTTCAGAATTGCATCTGCAAAAAGTATGCTTACACATATTAACCACAGTGGAAAATCACAAAAAGACACAACAATAGTTGTTGAACTGTAATAGGGTGATTGAATGAATAAATAAATGTATTTGATAACGCGCAATAATCACCCCCACAGGGGTATCTCAGCGGACGGTCAATACAGCAAGTTGAAACTGGGTTAAAACAGAGCTGTTTTTAGTGTTTTCCTGAATTGATTGTAGTCAAGGCTGGTTCTGACATGAAATGGCAGTTTGTTTCAAAAGGGAGGAACCAGATAGGAGAAAGATCTTCCACCCCATCTGAATCATTGAATTCGGGGGATTACCAGTAGTTCCTCTCACTTGAACGTAGGTTTCTAGCAGGGTGATATCGTTGGAGGCTCTGACAGAGATACTCGGGGCCCTTGCCCAGTCGGGCTTTATAGGTTAGGCCGCACATTTAGAATATTATTCTCTTCTTTACTGGCAGCCAGTGAAGGGATTTTAGGAGGGGAGAATAAGCTGATCTGGGTGGTTGATTACAGATCAACCGCGCTGATGTATTTCCCACGATCTGTAGTTCCGACAATAGAGACTTATTTGCAGAGGCAAGTATCATGTTGCCATAGTCCAGCCAAGTCCCGACAAGAGCCGGTACCAAAGTCTTCCAAGCAAATAATCGAAGAAATGAAAAGACTTTCTTCAGTAGACGCAGCATGTAGAAACAAGTGACCGTTGTAGTTTGGACTTGATCTTTCATGTTGAGTTCCTGATATAACTTGATTCCTAGGTTTTTACTACCTTGCTAGGGATGGGGGCCTTGCTTTCATGCCCTCCAAAAAGCGACCCTCTACTTTGTTAAAATCCTTGTCAAAGGACAAAACCAGCTGAGCCTCCTCTGCTTATGACAGGATCCCAAACCCAAATAATCTGATAACTCTGATAACTGATTGGACTCTATCTAAGCTTACCTATATATCCTTAGCGCGATAAAAAACTAAATACTGTTGTACTATAGAGTACAGAGAAAACTGCAATGCAGATTTTTAGCTACATTTAAACATTCAGGCACCAACAGGCGTTGCTGAACACAAAACCAGTCAAAGCTTTTGTGCGCTCAGGCACCTGCAGACTCAGACATATGGCCAGAAGACTAAGAGACAGACTGGAAATACAGGCCGATATCTGGGCTTAAGTCTGTACAGAACATCTGGCCAGTGGCGACTGCTAAGGAACAGTAGTGGTGGGGCAGGTGGAAGCTGGAGGGTGGTTTGAATAAAAAAAAAAAAAGACAATTTACCTGCCAGCTGCTGCCTCTCTCCTGCTCTCCTTCTGTTTCTGACTCCCAGCAGCACACAGGCGCCCAGACTCCCCTAAGCCAATCACGACGTTTCTCTCACCAGCATGACGCCAGCATTGTGATTGGTCTGAGCGGCCTGGTTTGCTGCTCAGACAGTGCCTGGGAGTCTGCAACTGTTCTCCACCCAGCTGTGCAACACAGCCAGGTGGAGAAGTGCTAAGTGTGCCTGTTTAGACGGCCCAAGACGGCTGGCCAAACCGTCATGCACACATATGGTGCATCAACCACTCGTCCTCCCTCTGATGACAGTCAAGCCCGCCCCATCCTAACCTGGCTCCGTACTAAAAAATAAAAAGAGAATAACATTGTGTTATCATTTTATTTTCCCTTCTGCACTGCTCAGATAGCAGTGGGGCGACGCTCCTCCGACCTTAGTGGAGTTGCCCCCGCTGCATCTGGCCAGGCCGTATTAATGACTCCCTAAAAATAATATACGCATACACTTGCGTAAATATATATGCAAGTTCTTATAAATCAGAAAGTTCTCTCAACAAAGATTTTTTTTAACTAAATGGAGTTTACACCCAAGATGACTGAAACAATTTACCCTGTGCATTTGACCCTAAGCACTTGGTTGACATTGACTTAGGCCAACAAAGGTCAATTGATGCAATTTCATGTTATTCCGAGGAGATTCAAAGTACACTGAGGAGACGCCTCTCCCGTTCTTTGTCTTTTCCACAATATATTTAAGCAGTCTCGGTTTCTACCTAAAAGGTACGTTTTGTTCCAACAGCAGGGACTCCGGCCCTTGCAGCCTCAGCGGCTCAAGGGGGCCTGGACGCTTAAGCAGGACCTTCAGGGGAACCCATTCAGCAAAAAGCCAATGAATATCTGTGAGCTATGGGAGACCCGGGCCCTCCCTCATCATATTCTGCGGGTGAGGGGCGCCATTTTGCGCCATTCCACTGTCGAACATAGCACTCTTACTCTCATATTTTTAACCATTTCAGAAAGAGCACGTGCGAAAAAGTAGCCAAGCAAAGGGAGGCCGAAGCATTCAAGTGAGTGCCAGAAATGCCCATGGAATGCCCCGGTGGGCCTTCCTGGGGGATGCGATGTTTATGTTTCATTCCTTCTGTTATGGTTGAAAGCAGAGCAGCCGTCTCTGATTTCCGATTAGCGCGGAGCCCCTGCTGACCGTCCCTTACCTCCACAGGCAGGCATGATGGGAAACAGCCGGCCAGACCCCTTTGATCGCTCGCTTTAGTTGCATGTTTGGCCAGCTGCCCGATTTTAGTCACTTATCTCTGATTAGGAGAAAGTTGGAGTGGTTCACGAAAAGCGAGGGGATATAGCAGCTCGGTGCGATCCATGAGGTTTTGGAGGAATTCGAATCATTTGGGAGATAAACAAAGAAGTGCTAGATGTTAAAAAAGGTACTGTAATTTCTAAGTCTACTGTAGCCCAGGCATGGATCTCTGGAAGCCCTAAGGAGCTATAACAGCAAATTATTCCCTTTTTGTCCTGTAAGTATTTAAAAATAATTATACTTTGTAAAAAGGAATTCAACGATTAATAGTGTTTAAATTATTTGTATATGAAGCACCTATTAGGAATATTTCGAAAAGTGACACATTTATTGTACTTTTTTTTAAAGTTTTCTTTAATGCTACCAGCAGTTAACCCAAATCAGTATGGCTCTTGCCTAATGTATGAAAGCTTTCTTTTAAAAGGACACATCGTTAGTGAATTAAGATCTTGTCTGCACAGTATTGTGCTGTTGGGAGAATGGAAAACATCAATCCTTTGAGAGGAAAAAACATGCATGTACCAGATGGTTGCACATTGATGTCTGGTGCCAGATGTGCTCATGGTTCCCGCTTTTGAACATTTTTTCTGCCTTAAAGAAACAAGCATTGGCAAAGGTGCCATGTCTGGCTTGCATTTTGAATCCTTTCTAAAATTTGAATCCTCGCTAAAATATTTAACAAAAGTCTACTGCAGTGAAAAGCAGGCATTGGTAAAAAAAAAAAAACTATAGGCTTAGCCTTTGAGACCTATTAGCTTTGTCAATGGTTCTCTGCCATGCTGTGCAGTATTGCTAAATACGAAAATTAAATAATTTGATGCATCCGGTCACTTCATTTTGTAGACACACACCACACATGCGGTGCCTACAAAAGGATGTGACCATTTTTTTCTTTTTATTTGTCGATCCAGGTTGGATCCGCAAATATACAGACAAGCATTGGCACAGCCAATAGGTCTCGCTTTTGGGACCTTATAAGTATTTAGTTATGCAGCACAATATCCATGGTGCAACAACGTCAACTGTTGCATAGCTAAACACTTGCAAGGTCCCAAAGCCGAGACCTATTGTCTATGCCAATGCTTGTTAGATCAGGCGTAAAGATGGCTTTGTCTTGCCAGCCTCATGTTCTCAAAATAGTTTATACATATTTTTAAAAAGCACAAATATATTCGCTCAATACCTGTTCTAAGTACATCTGCTTGCTAGGAAAAGGAATAACACACAGTGTTCCATTAAAATGCAATGTTATTTTCTTTAACTTAACATTTTTATTGCATACATATGAACACCATGTTTAGGTGGAGATATGTTTTCTTTTTATTTCTGTGGCACATGCAATATAAATTTTGAAAAAAAATAAACCACTGCTCCAACTGACCAAGGCGGCCAGAAGTATTGCCTTTGCCACAGCTCGTTTGTAATTGTGTTTTCTCATGAGAATTTGTTGAATCCAGGCTTTTCCATCACCAGTGAATTTCTTGTTTAGTAAATCAAGCTGCGGCGCTTCTTTAGTTCCACAAATAAGAGGTGCTGGCTATCATTTGCTTAAGTTTTTGATTGCAAGGAGGGGGGTCGCAGTTACGGGTGGTGGGGTTAAGGCAAGGGCTGGTGGGGTGGGGGGAGAGGTGGGCGTGTTGCACGGCCGGAGAGAGGATGGAAAACAGAAAGTGGGGGCACTTGCGGGGAAACAAAAGATGAGGGGGAGGGATTGAGTGGAAGAAGTGATATATTTTGACCCTTCTCCCTTCCCAGCACTGTCCTCTTGTGGAAGCAGGTCTAAAAACCCCAGTTCCTCGCCAATAGCAACGCAAGACGGTTTAACCCCGACAATTAACACGTGGCTTGGTACTTGGTTACTACCGTGCGTCAGTCATATAAATAACTGCAGGTCAGACTCTGCGTGCGCGGGAAGCAGGGTAAATATATCCACTAAATTTGTGAAAGAAAGAGTGCCGGTACCGGAAGCTCTGCTCTGAACCACACCTTGGCAGTCTCTAATCCACCTCACGGCTTTTTCATATACTACACAAGACACTCCTTGCCCCCTTTCCACACTCTTGCAACTTCCGCCTGTCCCCTTTGTGACACTTTTGCCATTACCCTTTTCCCCCGACTTTCCGATCTGCGTGCTTCTCTTCTATTGCACTCAAATATCTAATGTGAAAATATAAATACTGCCCCCTCTCCCCAACACGGTCACAAACTAGGAGGAGCCTGCTTCGATCAGGACATCCTTGGACGAATGACGAATGTTTGCGGGAGGACATAGAGAGGCCTTTATCTCTCACCGGGAAGCTGCAATCTAGAGAGCGAGGGCTCTCCCCGGGAAACCTGAGCATGCCCAGGTCTTAAGCCGTGGAGCTGGCGCCAGCAAAGAGCCCGAAAGAATGGCGATCAGGTTCCCTAAAGAAAGGTCTCCCTGCCACAGGCGTCCATCTTCACCAGCGGTTATTCATTGCTTGTTCCTGGAAAGATGCATTTCTCGCAGTCGAGCCTCTAGCTACAGACTCGAGCCCTACTGGCGCACCCATGAGAAAGCCGCATGCAGAGCTCTGTTGGGAACCACTGGTCAACACGATAGAGTATGCTGCCCTGTCTCAAACTGCTGGGACAGCAGAGTGGGTTAAAATGCCTTCTGAACATCTGAACATTACATCAGGCTGCTCATGTGTGACATTTCCGTGGCTTCGTGTAAGAGTGACATTCCATTGCCAAATGTGTGACACGTCCGTAATATGTTAACACAAGCAAACTAAACTATAACATCTACTAAAACAGACAAACAGCGCAAATTACCCCTTTTTGAGCAGTATGAAGGTCTGGAAGAGCCCTCGTTAGTGGCTAAATTGCACAATGTGAAATCACAGCTTCCCAAATTCACCAAACTGTGTGATCTATAACCACAAAAAACAAGCATTGGCTGCGCGGCTGTGAAAGTGATGCAGCCGCGAAAGTGAAAGTGATCGCGATCGTGCACTGCGAGTGCTGCGCTTAATAAGCATGACGAGGAAAGCCAGATTGCACCTCTGCTCGTAAGCGCGTGCCCGCGCGCGTAACCGCAAGCTCTAGGCCAGCCATGGTAGCATTTTCTGAGCCCACTTACTAAAAGTCTCACCAGTGCAGCGCATGTGCTGGCTCAGGTGAGACCTAAAAAACCACACTAAAGGGTCTTTTTTAGGTCGAGCCTGGGCAGCGCATGCACTGCTCTGCAACATGCTGTATTGAACTATGGAACTAAAGCCCCGCCCACTCTCTGCCCAAATTTGTCATTGGCTTGTGTCATAGTCCTTCATAAATGCTGGCTTCTGATTTTTTAATAGACTTGTTAGTCCCTACTTAGTACCGCCTTGTCTTCATTTGTAACCTCCCATGAGGACTTGCCCTTTTACTACGGTTGTTACACGGTACTAGTCTGTCAGCACTATTTCCTTTAATGTGTTTCTCCTACTGCAGACACAACATGCTTTCCTGCACCTTTCAACGCGCCATGCACTCTTTAACTTTCCGAGCAGCCCGGGACAATGGCGGCTGCTTCTTTGAATAGGTCTCGCATTTACAAGAGTTTGAGCTATTGGCATTGTAAATGACAATGCCCTTTATTTATGTGTTAATTAGCAAAACAGATAAATAAAAGGCAATGTCCTTTAAATGCAAATAGCGTAAACTCTCGCAAATGCGAGACCATATTATTTAAAAGCATGGATTGGGGGAAGTTATGGGAAGGGGGATGAGAAGCAACATGCGACAGTGGAGGGCCAGGTGAGTAGAAGAAACACAGAGAGGTGTTGGGACCGGGGCAACACAGAAGAGGTGGGGAGGAGAAGCAACAGGTGGCAGTGAAGGAAGGCATGAGTGGGGAAAAGCCACACGAAGGGCAGGGGTGGGGAGGAGAAGCAACGGTGAGGGAGCAACATGGAGCGGGCAGGGGAGAAGCACAAGTGTGAGAAAGCAATTGGGAGGCGGACACCAGAGCAAATGCAACATGGAGGGTGGCGGGGAGGAGCACATGAGCGACAGAGAGCAACATGGAGTGCAGGGGAAGAAAAGTACATGTGGGAGGCTGCTGCCATGGAGTGTATAACCAAAATGAAAAAATATACTGTTTGAAATGGAAGCAGTGAGAGCATAGAAGTCAGCCAATCAAATGAGATGGCAAAGAGGCTATGCTCCATGGGAGGGGCAAACATGCTGGGACATGTTGGGACACAAATAAGAAGCAGGCAAATGAGGGTGACAGGAAAGCCAACCATCGGTAAGCAATGGATGGGCTCCAAGCCCTTGCATGTTCTTGGTTAGTCCACGATATGTCTCACAGGAGACAACCCATGCACTGTCTAGGAGGCTTGAACCAAAGAAAACATAAAACAATTATCTTTATGTGTAGCATCTAAGAGATAAAGAACTGAAGGTGGCAAGATTCAGGCTCCCTTTGAGATGTAAAATAGATGTAAAATATTCACTCATGCATTGCTGTGTAAGCTCTTCATAGAAGTTAGAATCAAGGCAGAGGTAGGGTGTGTTGTGTGTGTGTGCACATGTGTATGTGTTGACCTGTGTGTTTGCTTGTGATTTAATGAGAAATCAATTGTCTAATGTAATTGAGGTTGCATGGCTGCATTCCACTTTTTTAAAGTTTAAATTGAAAACCTAATGCCACTATGCTGGCATGTCTTCATTGATGTAATTGTTTTTTTCCTACATGTATTGAAAATGATGCACAAATTCTGTCATCACCATACATGATTTCTTCCTTTGCTTTTTAACTATGGTTTATATGCTTCCATAGCCCTCTGCAGACCGCCTAGGTTTAATGTTACATTAAAAAGCCATTTTTTTCCAATTCTCGAAATTCCATTAGACACTTTTGGTGCTGAAAGCAGCTGAAATCCCCATGTGAAACTCTGATAAAAGCTGGAGAATCACTCGGGGAAGCAGATCAAGGATTTATGATTTCCCTGGTAATTCACCTCCTCCCTCCCAGAATCACCAATGCCCCCACTATCAATGTTTCCAGAAGTCGGAAATACCAGGCCATTCCCCGGGGCGATCGCGCTGATGGCCTTTGTCTTTGCTCTTCTGCAGTCTACCAAGTGACGTGTCTCAGAAAATGACTCCAGGTTCCTCAAATGTGGCAATTGAAGCAAAGAGTCCCTTTTATCAGTCATCCGCCTCCAAACTGGATGCCTCAGAATTGACCTGGGCACTTCGCAGTGGTGTAACGAAACTTGAGGGGGGTCCCCTGCAATGTTAACGGAGGGGGTCCCCCACACATCAGACTCAGTCAGGAGCTATAAGGCCAAGGGCCCCACTGCCTGTGCACAGTGCTGTGGTTGGTCCCTTGGAGCTCGGGGGCCCCCCGCACCACGGGGGCTGCAGGGGCTATTGTTACGCCACTGCCACTTCCATATTTGGTGAGCGGACACCGCTCCAAATGCATTTCGACTTGTTGAAACTGAGTTTTAAGTGTGTTATTTGGAATGGTTTCTGTATGACCCATAAGGAAAGTAGTTTTATCCAGGATGACAAAAACAAAGTAATGCATCGTGCCAACAAGCGTGTGGGATTCACTCCATACCACTTTGCCACCACTCTCAATGAAAGCAGTGGAGATTGTTGAATGTCCTACAGCTTACGAAATTTCCATACACAGTCCTTACAATCAAGTGATTCTATGGACTAACATGACCCTTAGGCTGTTCAAATTAGTAGAAGGGTTTTTGGAAGTTAGTATATGCCATCTCAATACTTCACTTGAAATTGTACAGCTGCCAGAAAGCAGCCTGCAAGATACTTTTACAGAATGAAGTTGAGACAGTTTCCTGTTCAATTCCATAGTATGGGGCAGGTTCACATTTCTAAAACTGATTGGTATTTTACGACATTGGTTTAACTCTCTCAAATCCACCAACGTAAGAAGAAGCATTTCAAACAACGCCCTACTGCGTCTCCCCACTTCACCAAATGTGCAAAATAATATAATCTCACCCCTGCGAGAGATGCCCGTCTGGTCCACATTAACTTGAAGACTGTTCAAGGCTGTGAAAACCAAGAATTCTGACTACAAATGAGAGAAGTTCTCCAGATCATGCAATTGCCACACAACATAGAGTCTGTCCATTTTCCAGATCAAAGATCCAGAAGATGCAAAATGTTAACAAAAGATCTCACGGTCATCTCTCCTCTAATTGTATCCTTGTTGAGCTCTCAACAGTATTTGATGCTTGTATTTCAGAATATGAAGTGCAAACAAATCCACATGGAAAAATAGTGTGGCAAACATACGGAAAACGAGAATTCCATGAACCAGTGGCGACTGGTGACATTTGAAAGTGGTGAAAGTTGTGGGGCGTAAATGTTAGGTATGAGTTTTATGTAGCGAGCGAAGCGAGCCAGCCGAATTGCCAGATGTGGGGACCCTCCTCCCGAGAAAAAAATGAAAAAAAGATTGACAAATGTTGCATTTTCAAGCAAATTATTTTAGAGAGAAAGTAAGGTTATACAATGGCAGTGGAAAGTAATAATTTTGAAATATTAAGCACATTAAAAACTGCACATACTTTACTGCCTTAATATTGTCAACATTTACTGTAATGTTCAAATTGTAAAGTGCAACATCTGCAGGTCCTTTAAAGTGCGTGCTTTCTCAGTGTCTTGAACTGCATGCGGCACCAAGGTTGGGGAAGGACCCTCAGCTGCTGGCTGCATCAGTCATAGAGAAATATGTGCAGACATGTGGGATGAAAAAAGTGGGGCTCTCTAAAAGGGAACATGTAAAATACATTTCTGTGATTCTCATAGTGTGCCACCCACCCAGTATTTTGGTTTCTCTCAGATATTATTGTATCCATCTATATAACACAACAACTGATATACACCTAAAGCATGACAGTACTATTGACGTTTTCAATGGCTGTTAGCTGTTTAAGATAAATGAGTAACAACAATGATTTGTTATAAATAATCAAAATTGGAAATATTTAAATTTTTACAATTGTAAGACTGTGAATTAAATATTATTGAGGCCTGTGGAAGGAGAGTTGGCCTTTAATTGTGAGTGCTTTATGTTAGATATGTACTCCCTTTTTCCTCTACACATCCTGTCCATCTGCACATCTTCAGTCTCATCTCTTTCCTCATCAGCACCCTCTTTTCACTCTCCCCTAAATGAACTTGCTCGCATCTCCCTCACTTCATCACCCCAAAACGTACTTGGCACTCACTCACATTAAAGCACTTTCTTTTACTTTTGCCTTGCAAATATTTTGACATCTGTGTACCACATTTACACAGAATTTAAATTGCACCTGTAATACATGACTGCGTGTTCTGCAGAGAAGACAACCCACTGACAGGCACTTTGCCTTGCCAGCTACAGCCTCACTGCCAGATCTCTCAGTCAAAGCACCTCATAAAAGACCTGGCCCGACTTAAAGTATGCCCTCTACAAGAGTAATAAGCTGCACAAAAAAATACAGAAACACGACATGATGAAATATCTAGCACTCTTATGGAATGCAAGATTAGGTAAAAACATATGAAATAAAAGAGGATCTAAATCGCTGGCATGCATTACCTAAACATTTTAAACTTTCATTGTTCGTAAATCATTCCAAGTTTTTGGCATTATAGTTAAGGGCATGAAGATAGGGCCAGTTTTAACACCATCCAGCATGTAACAGTCTATACTAGGAGCACATATGTCTCCCTTTTAGCTTGACTCAGATATTTTCAGCAACTTCTCAAGGGAACAAAAACCTTGCTCATCTTTTGGATCAATTTTGCGGGGGAAGAAATACAGCAGCTCCACTTCTATAGGGACCGGCGACCTGCAGCCAGGCCCTGGGGTGTCATAGTGGGAAAGGTTAGCATGACAAGGGGTCTCAGCACAATACGCATAACAAAAGATTAGCATTATAACACTTATCATTACAGAGAACAATGCGCCTAATCACATGTGGTTGCATCTATTTCCACCATGCGATGAATGGGAAAGAGTGGGATCTATGCCTGTGAATTATTGACGTCTGGCCTCAGGCAGGGATGCAGACTCCTACGCCCGAAACCGTGACACTGACAGTGTCTCTGGCCTACAGTGGCTACCACCATAGACTATGATGACAATGAAGGGCTTTCGAAAGGTAAGCCTTGTGTCGTGCATAACATAGCAGAACGCTGATTTACTGCCTGGCTTCCGTCGAACTCTTCAGAGGAGGTGAAGCAAACAGGCTGGGACAGGCGTCCTAGACTTAAATAAATCGATTTGTCTAGAGACACGATCGGATCTCTAAATAAATTGCCCTATTTAACATTTTTGAGGTAAATATGTAGGAAATTCAGAGGGGCACAGCCCTGGAGCCCTAATGGGGAAATCGCCCCTGCTGAGTTGGTAAGTATATATTGATAAGTATAGATTTACTATTTTTAATCCCAGTTTTAAGTAACTTGAAGATGTAAAAGGGGTCAAGGTACATACATGTGGAGTTCAAGTACAATAAACCCATGCTAGTATATATATAATTACCTTTGCAATATTCTGGTAATTATATTGCACATAGATGTTTAAAAATCACAATTCTACTGACATACTCATTTCACGCTATTGGTTGCCCCTCAGTGCTAGCTATACTCTTACGTATCCCAGGCACAGCATATGACTGGTTTTACAAACGTTTTTATATTTACTGCGTCTCTCTCTTCTGTGCTCTTAGCAGTTAGCTCTTTAGATGTGTACTAATTTCCTTCCTCCTTGTTTTTGGAGTAGTTAATAGTTGTTTTAGGTCCTGAAGAAGTGCCACGATCAATCTTGACAACTTAAGGCATGAAAGATGTCGACCACCACCTACAGTAAAATACTTGACAAGACTATTAATGTCTTTTTTCCAAGTATTAACCATCTTTTAATCATGACATGGAACCCACTAATTAAAGTTAGTTCAGTGGGGTCTCGATAGTTATTTTTAACCCAGCATTTTTCACACTCCACTCACCACCTCAATACACTATATCCACCCTACCTCATCTACGGCCAAGACTACGGTCTCTAAAGATCTCTGGCAAAGAGCCCCATTGGGCATTGCAGTGCTGGCTCAACGAGGGGCTGCCCTACGATGAAGCATGACACCCCTTGGGGTGTGTGAGGGTCCTTACTCCTTATAGGAGCTATTCCTCCTTCTCTTCCTTCGTTTCACCTTTAGGAACAGCATACCTCTTGATTTACTGAGCAGCTGCCAACATGCTTGCCAATGGGTGTCCTCAAATACTCAGTCCCTCCATCACCAACCATGCTGCACAACATCCATGTGTATGTGCTTTGAACTAATAACAAAGCAGCATTGGAAAGACTTCCCTATGATATTAGGGCTGAACAAATTCCCTTCTGGCTGTCATGTCTGCCCTCTATGTCTGCTCTCCCAGTCTTGATGACAAAAGTGCTTAATTTATAAAATAATAGGTGCCAGAGCCCTGACCAGGAGGCCACAGCAGCTTTGACCACCCTTCGCCTCTGTCATTGCTGCCAAAACAACTACTAACCATCTCTCTCACCTGCAAGTGTGACAGTGCAGATTATTCCAGGTCCCCAAAGCTAAAGGAATGGCTGGGGAGGCAGGTGTTAGTAATTGTAATGTATATTGTATTCATAAACAACCGTTGTTCTGCCTATCTCTAAATTGGTTAAGCAGCACCACCATGTGGCAGACTGTCCTAAGTGCCTCATTGACAATTAAGTGCCGGTGTCGAGCACCAGAAACCAATTAAGTGGCCATGCTGAGCACCGGAAACAACCAGCTCAAATTAAGCACTGGATGACAAGCACGCTGGAAGCAACTTTTATCTGTCACTAAAGGGTTCCCTCAAGACCTATATTTCTTTTGTCACAATAGAACTGAATTCAGCATGGGCTCAACAACAATGTGATCATATCAACAAAACTAGCAAAATTAATTTTATCATTGTTGTTTATTTAATAATACATAAATAAACAACGTTGATAAAAATTAATCTTGCTAGTCTTGTTGATATGATTAAATTGTTGTTGAGCCCATGCTGAATTCAGTTCTATTGTGACAAAATAAATATAGGTCTTGAGGGAGCCTTTAGTGATTGTTTGGTTTATCCCCTCTTCTCCCTGACCTCAAATTATTTTCCTTTAGAGGGTGTCCCCATTTCTTGCATTGGCAACTTTTATCTGCCAATTAGTCCTAGTCCAGCACAACAAACTGCAGAATAATGTATGTCTATTTATGTTGAGTAGAAACATTTCTTCTTTATCTTTTTAGTTGGTCCTAATATTGTTGAGTTTTACAATTGGGTATGAAAGCCCCTATAAAATCCTATCATTTTTCATTCTGTATAGTATTTTAAATATGTGCTTATAGTAGATATCTGTAGACCTGTGAGCTGATTTTCCAGCACCCCCGCAGACCACGCTATCTCAAAGCAAATGCTATGGCTGAGGCTTTTTCTCAAAATTTTGTGTTAATCAGTCATTTCTGGACCATTCTCTGGTAACTTTCATTTACCACTGGTGTCATGGGGCATGGCGTACCTTTGTACTACACACATGGTGCTAAGTGTATGTTTTTGTTGATTTTAACTTTTCAAATTCTAGTGTGGTTGAGAACTCATGTCTTATTAAAAAAGGTGATGATTGTTTGCATTTGGGGGATAAATGGCACAAAGTTACAACAGAACGCTCGCTCAGATGTGCCCGGGCCATGTGTCATGAATTGGATTCTCATGGGTGTAAAGAGAGCGCACATGTGGTGTACAACCTTGAATGGCAAGATTGTGTTCAAGGAATTGCATTGGAGCACTGGATGGAAAATATTAGTTGGTGCAATTCACAAAGAATTATATTGTGACACAAACTATCATTTAGGGTTCAGTTACTCAAAGTTTGTCTCTGATGCACAAGAATTAGCTACCTGACACTCATTCCTGTTTTTGGCACATGAGCTGTATGTACTCCTGAATGTCCCCTTTAAAAAAAGCAAGATTTGGAGAGCCATGAAAGTAATGTCACTTGCTTAGCCTTGTTCTGTGAATATGGGAACAGAGACCCGTATTTGTGTTATGAAAGGGTACAAGTTCGTATTAATTGTAACTATACCCATCATTGTTTAATTGTGTTACTGCTAATTGTGGTTGATGGTGTGCTGTAGACTACTTGTTCTTTATCAGCGTGGAGAGTGTTGATCGTGACTTCCTGACCGTAGCCTAGGGGCCAGATGTACAGAGCTTTTTTGAGGTCACAAACATCCCAATTCACAGAATTGGGCCATTTCCAATCGCAATAAAGCATTTTTTAAATGTGCAAAGCCCTATTTGCGATTCGGTAACCCATTACTGAACTGCAAATTTGGTTTGTGATCCGGTATTAGGAAGGGGCGCGTTTAGGGCTGCCCTTCCTTATATTGAATTGCAGTGCTATGTGTGAATATTTTTTGATCGCAATGTAGTCGTAAAATATTTGCATGGTCCAGATTGTGCTCCTGAGTCACAGAAAAGTAATAAATGCATGTGTCTGTGCTTTGCGGAAATTTACAACTGTTTACCTAATTTTCAAAATGTCCATTCTCAGTGATCCTATGCAAGTAGGGTTATGTAACTCGCAAATATTCCTGGTGTACATTGTTTTTATTTACAATATGTGTACAAAATCTCCACATGGGATTCATCACATTGAACTAGACGAGCTATAGATACCTTTCGATTTTCTTTTCTTCAGGGAAAATGTTTTTTCAATAAATAGTTTTCCTTCCTACAAATAGTTTGTGAATATAAGAGTTGTTCATACAGTTTCATACACTCTCATCACCATGTATGTGGCCTAACAGCTAGGTCGGTTGATCTCAAACCTGTGGAACCAGGTTCGAGTCTCTCGCAATGATGCTCAACATCCTGTGATTCTGGGCAAATCACTTAATCTCCCCTTGCCTAACAAATATGATTCTGTGCTTGTGTGACGTAACTGGTGCTTGTGTAACACGCTCTGGTACCTTCGGGTCAAGTTCCTGCTATATAAAATTCTGGGGAGAAACAAAAACATTGATGGTAAAGGTGGAAAAACCATGGACAAATGTTCATGAGCACTCACAAAGTTACTACTTTGTTGAGTTTCACATCATTTTGATTGCGTTTCCTCGGCTTCTCAGACTCTTCACCAGGATGGTTCACTTCTGCACACTTTTGTAGCCCTTACAAGCATGCAAAGTGTAAATACTTTGTGTATGACACTCTCACATAGCTGCAAAACGAATGTAGACGTTTCTGTTAGTGAAAAATAAGCTATGTCTGAATCATGTCTGGCGTTTTTCTTTACACACATCTCACTTTGGCATGTACATAATTTTAATGGAGTCCATGAAACCTCAGCAAGCAATCAGATATCCAAAATAAAAGTCAGTTGTGGGACTTTTAACAGATCGAGTGTAGTTTGCCAAGTAATGTACTAAGTAATGCAACTACTGGCTTCGTTGAATGCCTTTGTGGATGAGGGGCCGGGTCTGCTATGAGTACATCACTAACAGTCACACTAGTTTCACATGCAAAAAACATTCAATGTTCATGTGCTCAGGCCTAGGCCACACATACTCTTTAAAAATAATTCAATATTTATAAGTTTATAAGTAATACTAACAGGGTGGCTCCTCCATGTGGGCGGAGGAGCGTCGCCCCACTGCTTTCTCGCAGTGCGAGAAGCAGTAACATAAAATTGTATAAATACCATTTTATGTTACTGCTTCTCGCACTGCGAGAAAGCATAAGGGTTTGGTTGGGGGTGGGCCGTCCTGCAACAGGGCAAGGGAGGAGTGGCTAGCCCAATGTTGCGGGCTATGACTGTTTCGTCAGCCCTCTGGGGCCAACCGAATCAGTAATACTCACTCTTCCATTTTCTCTATGTAAGCTGCATGCAGCCTACATGAAGGACATGGCCTCCCCATAGGCGCCTGCCTGGGCGCCGCCCCCACCAATCACAACGTTGCCATTGCAGCATTGTGATTGGCTTAGGGGAGGGGAGGGAGTCTGCCTGCTTCCTGCGAGGAGCAGAGAAGCAGAGACGACACGGGACCGGATCCTGCCGGCTAAAGAAAGTAAAACATTTTTTTTTATTAAATTTAAACCCCCCCCCAACAGCGCAACCCCCTCCCTGCGCGACCCCCTGCCCCCCTTCTCCCCCCCACGAGTCATGCCGGCCGCAACTGAATACCAACAAACAATGCCTCGATTAGACGCAGGGCAGACTATCCTATAGGACAATCTGGCAGTGCCAATTCGGTCAGTGGTACAGGCCAGTGTGTGGGCCTGATTTGTGGCTGTATGTGGTATTTATATAATTAGTAGGAGGCAGTAGGAGAGAGCACTTTGCCTGTGGCAGAAGGTTGCACTTGGCATACAATGCAGCACTGGGTGGGTGTTTCAGTTGGTACGGAAAGAGCTGTATCGTATCCAGGGCTTTAAATGGGGTGAGAAAACTTGGTGGGGGGGGGGTCTCTCATAGGGCCCGCTGTAATTAAGGGTGTGGCTTAAAACACTTAAGGTGAAAACCTGTGCTTAGCATAGTGTGCTGCCTTACTGGTATTTTGCTGCATCTGTCCATTTATCCAGATATATAACACAACAAGTAGCATTACACCTACAACAATCCAGGGCTACTGGCTTTGTCAATGGTTGTAAGTTCCATAAGATAAATAAGCAACAACTATCGTATAGTATATGGAAAATGCTGCTCCCTCTTGTGCGCGAAGTTGTGGCTAAGGCTAGAGCTACCGACTTTCGAGCTGAGAAAGCAGGTTCGAGCCTGACATCAACTCAACATCCTGCGATTCAAAACATGAATATGTCCTTGTGTAATGTAACTGGTGCTCCATGTTGGCGCCAGATAAAACAGAAAAATTAGTCTCTTTGAAGTTACATCAAAAGCAGTGATGGGTTGCACTATTGCAGAGTTGTTGTTTTTTTGTTTTTTTTCCTGAGGGTCAAAATGGAGAGCCCGATAGGGACCCATCTCGGCACCTGCTGAGCACTTAAATCCCTGATCGTATCCTATCGGGGTGCGGGGCAGTGCGGTTCTAAATTGAAAACAAATTATCTGCCACCTGGCCCATGAAAATAGCTGCATTCCTACCTTCTCCACTCTCGAAGTCTGTCTCTTTCCCACCATGAGCACCAAATGTGCCACTAATGAATGCTCATTGCCACATTCCGCTTGACACCCTAGCAAGGGTTGGTCGGCGTGGGAGTCCCACACACAAGGGTGGCATACTAGAGAATCCACAGTGGCGGCTCGCCAAATGGGCAACTTTTTTATTTCCAAATTTGCAAATGAGGTGCCACGTTTATTTTGGTGCCTGGGCCTATTTTCTGTCACAGCCAGACCCTGCTTAGATGTCACATCTGTCATTCTCGCCCACGAGCTGCATTCCTTTGCCCTGCATACTTTAAATATGCGGTGACACGCTTCAAGCTAGTCACGCTCAGTATTTGCCACAGAAATGTTTAACTCGTCCCTCAGTGACTTCACCACGGTAGGGCATGTGAAAACATGCCTGGAATTCTACGAAAGCATCACCGTCACTAATCTGACTGACATTTTAAGGTGAACTGCACACTGACGTTTGGGCAGGTTGACGGAGGACATTCTTTGTGTCTGCAGAGCTGTGTCTTGGGAAAAGCCACTGTCCCCTCACCCTGCTTCACCCACCCCTCACTGCGGAACAAAACATTGCATGTGCAACATTAGTTCTTGTACTTAGCAAGTGTTTAGTCATGAAGGCACTATTTTTATATCTTGTAATATATAGTATCTAAGGGCCTTATGTAGGTGGGCTTGCATTTACCACTTCATAAATACCGAATCATACCGATTCGGTATTTATGAAGTGGTAAATGCTATGAGTCGGTAATTATTACCGATTCGTTAAAATTCGGTAAAAGGCATACCTTCCCATTGATGGGAAGGTATGCCTCATTACCGAATCGGTAAATACCGATTCGGTAATGGGGGGAACACATGCAAGGGTGACAGGGTGTCACAATGACACCCTGTTGCACCCCTGAAACGGCCATGTGTGCACATGTGGCACACATACATGCCCAAAGGGCATGTATGTCTGCCACATTGCACACTTGTAGGCGCTTTGAAATGCATTTCCACATCCATTCTTCATTTACCACCAACTATTAGTTGGTGGTAAATACCGACTCTAAACATCACCCACACACTCCCCCTACATCTCATTTCTGTATTCGGAATTTACCGAATCGGTAAAATTACCGAATCGGTAATTTTACCGATTCGGTAAATTCCGAATACAGAAATTGTCCCCCTACATACCAAAAGCCTAAATACCGGTCGGTAACGGTATAATTACCGAAAATCGGCCGTTACCGACCGGTATTTGGCTACCTACATGAGGCCCTAAGTATCTTATTTTAAGCGAAACCAGAATGCAATGGGTTGAATTTGAACAGGGAGATAAAATCACATTGTAAGAGGTGTTGTGACTATTTGAAGAGTGTGTTTTTTACTGTCTAAAGTGATTGCAACATGCAACCTGTAAGGCAGTTAACAGTATTTTTCATGTCAGCTTTGTTACAATGTGGTATTGTGAGTGTTCGATATAATGAATGTTTATTAGTAAAGTTGTTCTAAATAATTTGTTATTGAGCCACATTTATTTTCACCAGCATGGTACGTATGTATATATTTTACATGTCTGGGTGCTCTTATTGCATAAACTGCAGTAGTATAAAAACCCATATTTCATAGGGAAAATATATCATGGTTCTCTGTGACATAGGAGTGTATTCATCATAATGACAACACCAAAATCACTCTGCAGAGCTTTAACTTTGTCAGGGCTACAAAGATTATATGACAAAATTAGGGGAACTCCCAGAGTTTTGGACACTCCGTGTTAAACTTGTAATGCGGAGTTCCAGCCAAACTCCCCCAACCGTTGCATGGCGGAGTTTTTTCTCGTGCACGGCGTAAGTGCAAGCAAAAATTGGCGTCCCCTAGCGCCATTTCCAGGTGCTATTAGGGCATCCAACGAGATTTTCTCAATGCGGGCAGTCACAGGTGGTTGCCACCGTTCACGATGCAAAATCCGCTGCTCTAGTAGAAAATCTACTGGAGCAGAAGCAAAGATGTAGTGTCCTCTGCTGCTAAATATCAGCGTGACGTGATGATGTTTCCCCATTCGCGGAACTCCGCGGAATCTTGCAGAGTTTTCATGTAACTCAGTCGCGAGATCCACTCATCCTTGGACAAGATGATCTAAACTATGCAGCAAGGATATCTAAATTGTGCTGCAAAAATATGGCATATTCACTGGCAGTATCAATTATATACATTGGCACTTGAAACAACTTTTTTAGTGAATTCTGCAAATTGTACTAATTATGTGGCAACACACAAGTACTGGCAGTTCATAATTACATGATAAGGGCTGTTGCTTTCAGAAGTCTACTGGTCCTCACCATTGCCCATTGTTTCATCAACAATTTATTCATGAAGGGTGATCAAGAATGTAAGCATCCCAATTCTAATCCGTGCCCATTATGATCTGTACTTTGAAGAAATCAGTTTTTCAAGCTAAATTACCCAAATTATCCATGTAAATTCATAACCAGTAACATGTGTATAAATGTTCCTACATACACATATAATATGCATACAGTGTAATATGTTTATTACCATTGCTGATTGTGGAAGGTGCCATGAGTCACAAAAGGAGGCTACAAAGGCAATGCCTCATCAACTTAAATAGAAAAATTGCAGTTTGGTTGACATAAGGTCAGGTTTTGAGTGGCTTAGAGATGTGGTGCTTCATATATTTAAGAAATACTCAATGCGAATGTTTCTGGAAGAAAATAGAGCGCCATCGAACATCTGTGAATGGTTATCTTCTCGTGGTTCAAGTGTTGCAAAAATTCTGGAAAGACAATTTTTAGTTCTCACTGTCAACAAATGTGAAACAGTCAATTTCATATATGAATAGAGTTTTGGAAACAAGCCAGAAAGCTCATAAGGCTGCATCTGACTTCTGCTACAGGCTATGTTAATCTAATCCTGAGACGCAGAACCGCATATTGTTTGATTGCATTATCATCATGACGTTTTCGCACAGTGTTTGGAGAACCATCATTAGCACAATGAGGGTTTTTCTTCTGCTTTTGTGGATATCTACAAAATAGCTGCCGGGGTTGGCGAGTGTCCATATAAAACACTAGTGGGAACTTTTTAGGATCCTCGACGCCAATGGCACAAGAGTTATAACAACCAATTGAAAAAACAAGCTGAATATTACATATGCTTCATTGTTGAAGAATGTTTGTCTTCTGTAGTTGTAAACATTTTTTGACAAAACCAGCATAATGCACTCAGACACAATTAGGGTTGATTTTCTTTGAAAACCTTCCAGAGTTGACAATTCAGGCTTCTCACTGGTAGACTCCAGTCTGCATACCGGTTACTCACTGTCCCAGAGTTTAGGATATATTTTGTAGAGTGGATCATATTTCTGCAGGTATGGTTGCTTCTCCCCAAGAGTTTTTGTTCTCTATGATTATTCTTGTGCGTTTGTATCATTATGAAAAGGAATCTGTGTGATTTTAATCAAACAGGGAGCTAGTTTATTGTATATGATTTGAACTTAAGGAGATTACCTATTCTTGTTCATGCTATGGTATAGGTAACACTAATCTTTGTTTATTTATTCACTTTTAGCCACTTTTGAGGGTTGACATTTTATTTTGCTGGTTATTTTTTGCTTTATTTATTTTATAATAAAATACTATTTAACATAGAAATAGTCTAAAGACGAGGCAGCAGACTTTCTAGCTGTCCCACCTTCATTTGAAATGACGAGCATTCTCTTATATCCAGGAAAAAATTGATTATTCCAAGGTTTTGTGCATAAGTGTTGATTTCTGTAGCTAAATGGTATAAGCAGACTGAAGTGAATTTTTTGACATTGTATTAAATTTGCATGTTTTATCCAAAATCCAACACATATAGAAAAGCCTACTTATTCTACAAATTGTAAGGAAGTTGGAGATGTTGATTTTAAGTTGAGGGGAGAGTGACCTATCTAAGCCAAAGTTGAAGATATCTTGGGGCTGGTATCTTATTGCTTTGTGGTCTACGGGTCAATAAGTAAGTAACTTTCCAAGGATGCGTACCATAAATTGCCTTTATATGCATAAAATGCAAGATAAATTGCATTTCCGCATCACATAATTTAAACATCCATATTACATTATCTTCCTGCATTGCCAAATGTAATTATAGTTACCATGATTATACCACAACTATAGTGCTTCTAAATTGTACCACACCTCAAATGTTCAACACATACTGGTGAATTGACATATGTGATGCCCGACCACTACTATCCCAAGAGATGTGTAGAGCCATACCAAGAGCCAATTCAAATCAAGCCGTTGAAGAATTTTTAGACAATGGTTTTCATGTTTCTAAGTTCATACATCTGTTGTTCGAAATATTCCCATACATCCAATCTGCTCCACTAGTGAACAGTAGATACTCTGTTTATTTATTTTTGGTTCTGAACATAGCGTGTCAAGACCCTGGTCTCGGTATGGCATAAAACAACTTTGAACAATAATGTACATATTATGAAACAAGAATTAAGAGGATGTGGCCTAATGGCTAGAGCGGTCAAACTCGGAGCTGGGGAACCGGGTTCGAGTCTCAGCAGGGACGCTCCACGTCCTTTGATTCTGGACACATCACTTAATCTCTCTGTGCGTAACAAAAATGAGTGTGTCCATTTGTGACCAACTGGTGCTCATGTAAAGCACTCTGATACCTTCGAGGCGAGTTCACGCTATATAAAATTCCCCCTCAAAAATAGTGACAACTTTATTGTAGAGGTTTGGAGAGACCTTATAGGAGTGGTGGATGCAGATTACCTGAGGCCTTTTAGACGGCTTATTTAGAATGTGCTCTTAGAAAGTAATGTGAAAATACCAGTCATCATTCATAGAAACAGTGGTGGCTGATGGAGAAAGGGGCAGGGGGAGGGGCTAAAAAGAAAGAAAAATTACCTGCGGTCGCGTCGTAGCTGCTCCGTAGCAGGAAGCACTCAGGCTCCCCTATGCCATTGCAGCTTTGTGATTGGTCTGAGTGCTATAGTTCGGTGCTCAGAAGGGGACAGGGAGCCTGTGCATGTTACTC
This sequence comes from Triturus cristatus, assembly GCF_964204655.1. NCBI lineage: Eukaryota > Metazoa > Chordata > Amphibia > Caudata > Salamandridae > Triturus > Triturus cristatus. The sequence continues at coordinate 941,430,300 of NC_140587.1, read as the reverse complement.
GCCAGGCTGTGCATTACAGCCTGGTGGGAAAGATGCAAAGTGCGCTAGACTGGTTGGCCGGACCAAGAGGGAGTGAAAACCACTCCTCCCTCTGGCCAGCCCCGCCCCTCCCTGCACCTAGGAACAGAAAAATAAAATGATAATAATGTTCATGTATTATCATTTTATTTTTCCTCTGCACTGCTCTCAAAGCAGTGGGACGACGCACCTCCGCCTTAGTGGAGGAGCCACCACTGCATAGCAAGCAAAGCATCTAGCTTCTACAGCTACAGCAAATCATCCCAAATTTACCCACTGAAAATAACATTTACTTACTTGTCAAATGACAAAGTCACACGTAGCACTGTTACTGTTCTACCGGTGATCCAGTGTTTAAGTACGATGGTTTGAAAGGAGATGTAGGAGAAGTACTAGCGCTTCAGGCGTCCTCAAAAAGCAGCCCAACACGCCTGTCATACCCGGATCAGGTAATACCTGGTGAAGTTTCAAGAGGGGCAGAGTAGGGTTTAAATTACTTTTCATTACCAATGAACTTTAGTGTTCGAGCTACACTCCATGGCAAAATGATCATCCTTGTGTTTTTTTTAGAGTGGATTAGTAATGAGAGAACGAGTTTTGATTAAATACAGATGTGTGTCCTGGTATTCTCCTGTTATACAATTCTCTTTGTTCGTGCCAGACTTTTTTTACTTGGCTTCTTTTCTATGTTATGTCTGCCATTTGCAATCCCATCTCTAAAAAGTTATCTCTGCATGTGGCTCTAAAAGACCCTTTTCAATTAACAGGACTGCATGCAGGGCTCAGACTTCCATTGTATTAAGAGTACCCTTTCAGTCTTGTAGCAGAGAAACCTGCTTGATGCCAGGAGCTGACATTATGTCTTCTAAGGATCACAGGGTAGCTCCTGGTCCAGATTACCTACAGGAACTGGTTTCAGCTTCCTCTCAAGTATTTTAAACATGGTGCAAATCCCTAGATGTGGGTGAGGCAATATTGTCCGGCTTTGGATAGGAGTTCACAAAGTCACGCATCACATACATCTAGTAATGATAGCTGGAAAACATATAGCTACACAAGTTGAAAAACCTATACAACAATTCATGGATAACACACTAGCTTCACTCACCAAAATGTGACACATGCTACTGTCATATGTCTGCAGTCAAGTAATGTCCCGAAGACTGGCTAATACCCCCAGGGAAACATGCAGGAAGGTTAGTCGCCATTGGCTAGCATATACCTAGATGGAGTTCTAATTTACCATTTGATGTATATTGTTTTAAACCCCCTTATTACAAATTACATAATCCAATTACATGTTAAAAATATGTACCTTGTGTTAACACTGTGAAAATGTATACTTGCATGCCAGCGTAGTGACATGAGTTGGAGGGGAGGGTGGAGGTTGGATTTCTCTAAATGACTTATTTTTTTGGATCACTCTGGGTCTCTTTTGGGTTAGAAGGTTTGGTCACAGGATGGTTTTTATTGGAATATGCCATGACATATCAGCATTAGTGAGAGGATCTCTGTAGCAAACACTTACATGATCTTTTATATAATATTTTTGCAGAAAGCGTGGCATATAGTAGTACAGTGTCATGCTGTCTTTTGGATGCACTAATTTTGTCTTCATTACAGCATTTCATTTCTTGTATATGTGTTTGTATATGTGAATAAACACCCAGATTTTGTTAAACTGATATGTACAATAAAGTTGCATTGATTTGAATTGATTGCAGGTCCCAGTTTTCCCTTTTATGCCTATGTATGTGCATGTTATTGCTCTCAGTCCTTTTTTAAATAAACTAATTGTTGCTATTTTTTTAGACTCCCCTTCTCTTTAATAATATTACCTGATTAAGGAAGTGAAAAAGCTTTTAAAATCACCCAGATCCAAATGGTGCTATGAAATAATGATACCTGGCCGCCCTGAACACCGTGCCGAGTTTCACTTACGGAAATGTTGAGTAGATATTTGTATGTTTGTAATTATCATTGAGAGAGAGAGAAAGAAAGAGAAAGTGTGAGAAATCTGTCATTTAGTCTGCTTTTCAATACCACGTTTCTGGCTGCCCTGCATTTTGGAATTGACAAGCCAAACAAATAGGATAGAGGAAAAAAATGAGGAGCATAGGAACCATCTGAAAGCGTTTCTAAATATCTGAAATGATGGTTACATTAGTAGATCACCAGGTAGTGAGTTCTAAAGCCTCACTCTGTGGCCACAGAAATCACCAATGGAAGTGAAGCAGAATGACATTGTTTGCAGCAAGCTGAACTTTTCATTCTAAGGGTAGAAAGGATCAGCACTTGTGTTGTTAGTGCTGGTAAGCAGAGCGGGAAAAAAACAATAATGCAGGTCACGCTATTTTTATGCCTCGCCTACTTGACGTCTATGTCCTTTCTGTTGCAAGACATATTTTTAGCTACAGTAGACTTTTAGCCTGCCCATTTTTAAAATCATTGGTTAGCTTTTTGTCACTTTCATTTGCTTACTTCTTAATTGTTAGCTTGTGTGGGCTTTACTTCCTCTTTTTAGGTCAAGCCTGGGCAGCTCATGCGCTGCTATGCGAGGCATGCTGCATTAGAGTATGGACTTGAAGCCCTGCCCACTCTCCACCCATATTTTTCATTGGCTTGTGTCATTGTCCTTTGTAAATGCTGGCTTCTGATTCGTTAACAGGCTTTTTAGTTCCTCCTTAGTGCCGCCTTGTCTTAATGTAACCTCTTATGAGGACTGGCCCTTTTACTTCTGTTGGTACAGGGTATGTCTTATTTACTGTCAGTGAGCACTATTTTCATTAATGATTTTCTCCTACTGCAAGCATGACATGCTTTCCTGGAATGGTGGCACTTTTCTTGCACGCTTTCATCTACGTTTTAATTTTTGTATTTTGGCAGTACGGCAGGCTATAACTATAGCGGCCGCATGCCTTTATTTTCCTTGCAACTTGCTCCGTATAATGTGTTATTTTGTTTATTTTTTACATGCGCAGCACGCTTTAACTTTAGCGGACGTGCTCCTTCAGTTCCTTTTTTTTAGATAGCGCGGTAGCTTGCTCCTCATTGCCGTCATGCGCCTTTATTTTCCTTGCAACTTGCACTTTATAATGTGTTATTTATTTATTTTTTACAAGCAGGGCACGCTTTAACCTTAGCGGCCTCACCCCTCCTGTTCTTTTTTTTTTTTAGGCGGCGCTGCAGCCTGCTCCTCATTGCCATTACGCACCTTTATTTTCCTCGCAACTTGCTCTTTTTACAGTATGTACTTATTTTTTACAAGCATGGCACGCTTTAACTTTACCGGCCATGCCCCTTCTGTTCCTTTTTTTTTTTTAGCCAGCATTGTAGCTTGCTCCTCATTGCCATCCCGCCCCCGGCATGCGCTACACTTTCAGCATTCCAAATGCTTGTTTGTATTTGGCTGAAAGGTTGTATTTTCTACCATTGGCTGTCAGCTTGGTTTCCTCATGGCACTGTAGAAACAGCTCCGTCCCCCGTCCCCACCAGGGCTAGCAAAGATGGCGGGTACAGGGGCAGAGGACAAGGAGCTGGTAGACTTGCTTGACAGTAAGATCTCGAAATGGTTTGGGGATGAATGTGGGGTCGGCAGCAGAGCCATAGGACTCACCGCGCAGGTACAATTGGGCCCATGTTAGAAATCATTTAAAGTTAGCCTTTCTATACTGCAAAATCCTCCCTTTTGGGTGCTGATATAGACTGCCGTTCAGGAATGTCAAAAATTGTACGACACCAGGGCTTTACTGGGCGGGTCCCGCAAATTCTCTGACCCGTCTGTAATACAAGTATTTGGAATGCATTAGGTCTCGCATTTGCGAGAGTTTAAGCTATTAGCATTGTAAACGGCAATGTCTTTTATTTATGTTTTAAAAACAAAAATATAAATTAAAGGCATTGCCATTTACAATGCCAATAGCTAAAACTCACGTAAATGCGAGACCTATTGCATTGCAAATGCTTGTTTGTTTTGTCTCTCCCCTGGAGCATAGGCCCATTACTTATGTCCTTCCACGGCACATTTTTCAGATGCTTCTTTTTTCTTTTTGTTTAAGCACGCCATAAGAGTGCATGTGTTTTCCAGCTATCTGCCTTTTTCGCTTCTCCTCCCTCTGCCATGATTTGCATTGCTTTCTCTCTCCCTTGTGCTTCTACCCCACCCCTTCTGTGATGTACATGTCTTCATGTGCTTCCCCCTGAAGTTGTTCTCTCCCCCTGTTTACCTTTCCTCACCACATGCTCCATTTTGCTGTCACACCTTGTGTTGCTTTTGCCCTGCCTCAAGCCCCATCTTTCTGCTGTATCTCCCACCCCCATCATCTGAACTTCTGCCCCTACCCTGTTTTTTCTCCACCCGTGCTCCACGTAGCTGCCTCTCCCCCGTGTTTCTCCCTTTGCCCCCTGCTCTCTGCCTCATGTTACTTCTCCCACTGTCCTGCTTCAACGCCGCAACTGAGAGCAAGCAGTTCTTAGCCCATCTGCTGCACACACTGGCTTGCTAAAGAAGAACACATTCCTTTTAACTTTCTTTGAAATTAATTAATTATTTACATTAAAAAAAATAAGGCTGGCCTTGGGGAGACTGAAGTTAGTGCAGAGCATGTAGCATGTAGAACCCAGAGAACCCAACTCTCACCACTCCAAGAAGATCATCTGCGTCATCCCCCAAGGATCGTCCTTCAGCCCCTCCTCTTCAACACCTACATGACCCCCCTGGCCAACACCTTCAGATCACTTGCACTCAATATCATCTCCTACGCCAATAACACCCAGTTCTTTCTCTTGCTGTTAGAATCCCCCTACGACACCAGAGCTAACTTTCACAGATGTATGATGAACGTCGATGGCTGGACGAAGGACAACTGTCTCACACTCAACACGGTCAAGATAGAATTTCTCAACTTTGACAACAACCTTTTGCCATGGGACGATGCATGGTGGCCCACAGAACTCTGTATACCTTCTGACCCTACAGGCCATGCCTGCAACCTCTGCATCATCTTTGACAGCAAGCTATCAATGAAGAAACAGGTAAACACGGTCTCATCCGCCTGCTTCCACACCCTACTCATTCTCTGCAAGATCTTCAGGTGGCTCCCAATCAAAACAAAAAGGGTCGTCTTGCAGGCCCTCGTTACCACCAGGCTGTACTATGAGAACACAGTCTACATAGGAATCACTGCATGCCTCCTGGAGAGACTACCGACAATACAAAACTCATTGGCAAGACTCATGGTTGACCTCACCACAAGGACCAACATCACACCCCACCTCAAGAAGCTACACTTACTCCCGATCCAGAAGAGATGCTGATTCAAGATGCTGACCCAGCCGTACAACGCCATGCACAAGGAAGGACCAGAATACATCAACAAAGAAATGACCTTCCGTCAACCAACCAGATAACTACAATCAGCCTCTCTCTTCCTCGCAGACACTGCCTGGATCCACAAGCTCACACGTAGGACACTCCTTCTTGCACCTGGCGGCCACAGCTTGGAACACCCTTTTCCTGCACCTCAGGACTGTCCCATCACTCCAACAATTCAGGAATGGGCTTAAGACCTAGCTGTTTGAATGAACAAATCACTATGCAACAAACAGCGACTCCAGAGCCTTGAGACCCTCACAGGTGATTTGCCCTGCTTTATAAATACTTGATTGATTGGTGGGAGAGTATGTACTTAGTAGTCTCAAGAAACTGAGTTCAGTTCCTAGCTTTCTACTAATTTTGTCTGCCATTCCTGCCGCTTCACCCCCATAGAAGCAAAGGATATTTGAATCTGCTTCTCCAGGGAGCAAACGACCTGCACAACTTTTGGATCAACTTTGCTGGGAAACAAATACAGCAGCTCAACATCTATAGGGGATCAATGGCACATAAAGCCCTGGGGCCTCCAATCACGAGCTGGGGTGTCCCAGTGGAGGAGCTCAGGCCGTTTGCTTTTTTTCACTGATGTGCACACCTCTCCCTTCTGACATGTAACACCAGCGGTACTCCTACCCTCCAAAAGATGCTGCAGAGTGTCACAGAGGAGCAAAACAGTTACTCCTTTTTCTGCTCCACAAGTTTTAGATTTGACTACAGTGACTTCACAGTTTTTAGGTCTTACCTACTATACAGCATTTAGCTGCCTGTAGGGAAAAGCCAATTGCAGACTACAGTGCTTTAAGGGGGTTGAAAGAGGTGTAGAGTCTCTAAAAGTGGCATGTCCTAAATAATTAAGGATGTGGCTTAACCTCTTAAGCGTGGTTGTCGGCCAATGGCTGACTGCTGAACTATATCCCTAGAACAGGTGTTGCCTATTGGCCAACACTAGTGCAGCTTATAAGGCCCCCACAGTTGAAGTGACGATCGGTGCACAGGGTGCGCTGAAGTCATTGCAGTAAGTATAAGTAAAATGAGCTGGTGGGCTCATTTTACTTTCACTGAATCAGTACCGATGGCCGCACTGCCTCCCCAATGCGGATGTCAGTAATTGGCCGACACTGTGGAGGGTTATACAAGCCCCTCGGTGGTCGGCATCAGAGGAGTCCTTTATTTATTTATTTTTCAGGCTGCTCAGCTCAGCTGCAACTGAGCTCACGTGCACCATACAAGCATTGGAAAACCCGATAGCTTTGATTTTAGAGGTGAGCCCTCTAGGCTTTGCCAATACTTAATAACGTTTATTTTAATGCAGAATGTCACTAAATCAAAGTGAGTTTACAAATGTTAACAAATAGTCTACACTTACATAAAATATACAATGTATCTACAGTAACATATTACTAAAACCTCCTGCAAAGCCTACAGCTTTGAAAGGTGCAACCTATTGACTTTGCCATTGTTTATTTTTACTTGAAGGTGACTGTTGCCATTTGTACAGAAAGAGTGGAAAAATGCACTAATATTCTCCATTTCCACAGGGAGTGCATAGGAAGGGAAATATAATGGTAACGTATTTTAAATAAAGACCAAAATTTAGAAGGATTTTTCAAATTGTACTACTTCAGGAGGAGACAGAATCTACACAATGCGGATACTCCAAACATGCAGAGTTAGTGAAAACAAAAACACCAAGAATGTATGCTGACAGTATTCCCTTCATTGCATATAATTGTATGTTTTTGCTCACATACTTGTGGTAGTTTAGGGCCAGATGTATTGACATCCTAATTGCGATTATCTCCAAATCACAATTAGGAAATCTGTATTCCTAATGTATGAAACTCTTTAGAGTTTCCCTAGCAATTCTTAGTGGGTCACAAATTGACCTAATGCCAGTAGCGGCTAGTATCAGGTGAAAGTAGTGGGCCAGGGCGGTGGGACAGTAACAAAACAAAACAAGCATTTACAATGCAATGATCTCGGCATTGTTAACCCCTTCCCCGCTCATGACGGAACCGCTCCGTCATGAGCCACGGTTGCCGTGTGCTCATGACGGAGCGGTTCCGTCATGCCGCGACCGTTGGCGGCCGCTCCTCCCACGCGGCGCTGTTTCCCCGCCTGTGCGGGGGGACAATGCAACTGGGCGGAGTCATGACGGAACCACTCCGTCATGAGCACAGCTCAACCGTGGCTCATGACGGAGTGGCTCCGTCATGAGCACAGCGCCGCCGCGCTGCCCCCCTACACCCCCCAGCGCTGCGGCGGAATTCCCGCCGCAGCGAAGGTGTTAAAGTTAGAGCTATTGGCATTGCTCATGACAATATTTTTGTTTATGTTTTTGTTTTTAAAACATTTAAAGAAACGGCATTGTTATTTACAATGTCAATAGCTTAATCACTCTCAAATGCGAGACCTATTGCATTTGCACCCACACACAGAGCCACACACACAAAGCCACACACAGAGCCACCCACACAGAGCCACTCACATAGAGCAACCCACACACAAATAGAGCCCCCACAGAGCCACCTACACACACACACACCAAGGTAGTTATATGGAGACACAGAGCACAGTTAATCATTGCCTAAATGACAACTTCGATTAATGCTTTGGTCCATGAAAGGTCAATTTTGTGTATTATATGTACGTTGGGTATGGTTAGGTATTTATTGGGTTTCGCTTGGGATTTTTAAACCTACATGCAGTTAAAAACGCACACGCACTCTCGCCTCTGTTTAAAAAGGACTTAAAAAATTGTTATTTTACAAAATATTGAGTTTTAAGTACCCCTCAAAATCCGCACTCCTCTCCCTTCACACTGTTCCTTAAGCCCCCCACCTGCGCTGCTTCTCATACAATATTTTAGCCAGCATGCTTGTTGGGAAATCTGAAGCTCACCCCCCTCCCCAAAATCTTACTGACCAAGCAACGCCCCTGTTTCTGATGCACTGAAATTAAACTGTATTTAGCACACAAAATCACCTGGCCTTCGAGGGGTACCCTCAACTGGGGGAACACCATCAACTGGGGGAATTCAGCTTGGCTGCTTTAGCTGCTGCCGCCTGGACTTCAGTGCTGGTAAATGTGACCATGGGAGCCTCACACTAAGGTGAAAGGACAGCTGGTTCACCCTTCATCAAGCTTTACAATACGAGGGGATTTACAGTTCTTCACTCCCCATCTTCTAAGTATATGTGGAGTTAAGAACTGTAAATCTTGTTGACCCTCACAATATACCGACAGTAGACAATCTAGATACAATATTTCAATTGGATTATATTGCCCACCTCAATATCGTGACATGGAACCCCAAATCAAGGTGTTGTTGCTCCCTGTGAGCAACAACGCTCAGTGTACGGACTCTTCAGCGACATCTGTTGTGCAAAGACCACAGATACCGAGCTTGGTTTCATTTCACTGTTTACTTTTTAGAAGGAAATAGGCACAAGGGTGCACTCCCTATTCACACCTTTCAGTCCGCTCCAGCGCCCTCCCTGCTCCCCGGAGACCCCGATTAATGCACATTGCTTCCCTGTGTCCCAGAGCACTACGCCTGGCCTCGGCTGCTGCACCGAACAACTGCCTCCCCACGTCAGAACACTTCCGCCGAGTGCGCGCGGGAGTGGCGGCCCATTACATTCCAACCCAATTCCAATTATTTATCGCGGGGCTCGGCTCAGAAGAGCGCTCGCGGTGAATTGCCTGCACGCGCCGCCTGCCACCGGCTCCGGGCCTGCAAGGGTTTTAAAGAGCCAATCTCTAGATCATTACGAGTCCAAGCACACAGCTTTCTCGCTGATTATGAGAAAATACAAAGTTTGAGGCTTGATTTCACGGGTAATCTTTTCCATTCGGCAGATGAGTTTTGGAGAGTGTGTAGAACAATCAGGGGCTCTCTCTTCGAGACTGGGGCTGTGGCAAGCGGCTGATACTATGAAGGACTAACTGCACGACGACTGAACAGTACCATGAACACCACCATGTTTCTCCGAGGTCAAGCAGAAATGCCTCGGAGAAACTCAGCGTAGTTTTCGGATTCGGGGGCGTGTTTTTCTTTCTCTCCTCTTGCCATTGGCTGGAATGTTTACATTCCAGAGGAGAGAAAATAAGTAAAAAACACGCCCCCGAATCCGAAAAAGACAGGGCTTAAATGGACAGACGCCCCTCTCCTCCAATGGCTGGCCTCCGTTTAGGAAGCCAGCCAATGGAGAAGAGGGGCGGGTTCAAGCCCCATACTAGAAAACCTTAAATCTCGCCAAGCGAGACTGCGCAAGCGCAGCCTTCGCTAGCCAGGACCTAAAAAGAGCTTGCCTACCGATTTTCTGCTCCTCTGTTACTGCACAGGCTGAGGCTCCCAGACTCCTCTATGGCCAATCCAGGCTCTTTTCTCATGCTCGTAAAACTATTACCCAGAATGAGAGAAGTGCCAGGATTGGCTGGAGCAGGTTGGTTTTACACTCCAACTAACACTGGGAGCCTGTGCCTGCTATTCTCCACCCGGCAACGCAACTCGGGTTAGAAAGATGTCAATGCGCATGTCGGGTTTGGCTGTCCTAAGACAGCTGGCCGAACCGACATGCACCGACAGCCGTGCTCACCACTCCTCCATGCTTTCTGCGGTGCTCTGGTAAGTATGGCCCCTCCCCCAAGACTCGGATCTGTGAAGAAAAATTAAATGATATTAAAACTGTTTTATTATCATTTTGTTTTCCAAGTTTGTCTCTGCTGGCAGGAGGGCGACCCTCCTCTGCCATAATGGAGGAGCCGCCGCTGCCTACCTCATGAATATTAATGAGGTAGATTGCAATTTGGAACCCATTAGAAATAGCAGCCTTCACAGGGATGGTGGCCTGCTGCGGTCAGCAGGCCACCATGTCTGTGATTGCTTTTTAATAAAACAATCTTCATTTTTTTTGTAAATGCAGCTCATTTTCCGTAAAAGAAAATTGGATGTATGTATAATAAACAAGCATTGGCATAGCCAATACGTCTCGCCTTTGAGACCTTAGAACTGTTTAGCCACGCAACAGTTAATGTTGTAGCACCGAGGATATTGTGCTGCATAACTAAATACTTATAAAGTCCCAAAGGCGAGACCTATTGGCTATGCCAATGCTTGTTTCCATTTGTGAGTGGCAATGAAGGGTCTGTGTGCACTGCAGCCAAGGCTATATGCACCAGAGAGATACAATGATTCTTCCTTAAAGCAAGGGAGGATTGTGAACTACCAAAATCAGCGGTATTTGCCACTCAAAAGGTTTTTTGAAAATAATCTCACAAATGTTCTGGTCTTACAAACTGGAAGACGCTACACGTGACTTCTCACAATAAAAAGAAACCTGTCCTATTAAGCAAATACTTGCCACAGGCAATAGCGTTCCGTGGAGGGAGTTCGGTGGGGCAGTGAGGCGGGGCGGGGAAGGGGCAGGGTGGGGAAATGTAAACACCGGAATATGGATGAACGGAGGTAAGTACACATTTAAATAAATAAAATGAATTTCGTTGCGCGCGCTGCATCGCTTTTTGCAATGCAGCGCGCATTCGTTTGCTAATTAAACCCATTATTGTATTTGTTTCAGCACCATTGTTACTAGTCGGCAGCATGGTGTAAGGGCCAACAGTTTCCTTCTAGAACAGGGGTACTCGTAGTACGGCCCGCGGGCCGCCAGCGGCCCGGCAAGCCTTTCTTGGCGGCCCGCGGACCTTGCAGACATCGTACCGGTGTATTTTGTTTTTTTTAACAGTGTCAGCAAACACAGACTCTGCTCTGTGGGGGCCCGGGGATTCAAGAGATAGTCCAAGTGGAGCTGCTGGGGCGCTAAGAGGAGAAATACAACAAAGCCTCGTTATCATGCAAATGGTCTCTTAAAGACCTGTGAAGTACTCGGGTGGGGCTGTGTGTGTGCCCTGGAAGGGAAGCTGCCTCAGCTGCCACACAAGCGGAGGGGGGAAGGGAGGGAGGGGGGTGAGGTGACAAAGAATGACAAGAGAACAGCAGGGTGTGAGAGTCGGGTAAGGGGACAGAGGGTGACAGAGGGCATTAGGGAGAGACAGAAACAGACAGACAGATATAGATAGAGACTAACAGAGACAGGGACAGACAGAGACAGATCGGCAGAGACAGGGACAGACAGATAGAGGCAGAGACAGACAGAGAGGCAAAGAGACAGACGGAGAGGGAGAGGGAGACGGAGAGGGAGAGGGAGACGGAGACGGAGAGGGAGGGCGACAGAGAGAGAGGGAGACGGAGAGAGAGAGGGAGATGGGGAGAGAGAGGGAGACTGGGAGGGAGAGGGTGACGGGGAGAGGGAGGGAGACGGGGAGATGGAGGGAGACGGGGAGATGGAAGGAGATGGAGGGAGACGGGGAGATGGAGGGAGACGGGGAGATGGAGGGAGTCGGGGAGATGGAGGGAGACGGGGAGATGGAGGGAGATGGAGGGAGAAGGGGAGATGGAGGGAGAAGGGGAGATGGAGGGAGAAGGGGAGATGGAGGGAGACGGGGAGATGGAGGGAGACGGGGAGATGGAGGGAGACGGGGAGATGGAGGGAGACGGGGAGATGGAGGGAGACGGGGAGATGGAGGGAGACGGGGAGATGGAGGGAGACGGGGAGAGGGAGGGAGACGGGGAGAGGGAGGGAGACAGAGGGAGACGGGGAGAGGGAGGGAGACAGAGGGAGACGGGGAGAGGGAGGGAGACAGAGGGAGACGGGGAGAGGGAGGGAGACAGAGAGGGGGGAGAGGGAGGGAGACAGAGAGGGGGGGAGAGGGAGGGAGACAGAGAGGGGGGAGAGGGAGGGAGACGGGGAGATGGAGATGGAGGGGGAGATGGGGAGATGGAGGGAGACGGGGAGAGGGAGGGAGGGAGACAGAGGGAGACGGGGAGAGGGAGGGAGACGGGGAGAGGGAGGGAGACGGGGAGAGGGAGGGGGACAGAGGGAGACGGGGAGAGGGAGGGGGAGAGGGAGGGAGACAGAGGGAGACGGGGAGAGGGAGGGAGACAGAGGGAGACGGGGAGAGGGAGGGAGACAGAGGGAGACGGGGAGAGGGAGGGAGACAGAGGGAGACGGGGAGAGGGAGGGAGACAGAGGGAGACGGGGAGAGGGAGGGAGACAGAGGGAGACGGGGAGAGGGAGGGAGACAGAGGGAGACGGGGAGAGGGAGGGAGACAGGGGGAGAGGGAGGGAGAGAGGGGAAGAGGGGGTGACGGTGAGGGAGGGGAAGAGGGGGAGAGAGAGGGGGAAAGAGGGAGGGAGGGAGGGAGAGAGACAGGGAGGGAGACAGAGAGGGGGAGACAGGAAGGGAGAGACAGGAAAGGAGAGACAGGAAGGGAGAGACAGGGAGGGAGAGACAGGGAGGGGGAGACAGGGAGGGAGAGACAGGGAGGGAGAGACAGGGAGGGAGAGACAGGGAGGGAGGGGGGAGGTAGACAGAGGGGGGAGGGAGACAGAGGGGGGGAGACAGAGGGAGACAGGGAGGGAGAGAGACAGGGAGGGAGAGAGACAGGGAGGGAGAGAGACAGGGAGGGAGAGAGACAGGGAGGGAGAGAGACAGGGAGGGAGATGGAGGAGGGAGGGAGACGGAGGAGGGAGGGAGGGAGGGAGGGAGGGAGGGAGATGGAGAGAGGGAGAGAGAGAGATATGTGTATGCCGGGTCCGGTGGCTCAGTGGACGAAGGCGTCCGCTGCAGGGACCTGTGTTCCACCTCATGGTCACAGTTTTTTTTTTGTTGCTCTAGCCCCGCCTCCTCCCCCAATGACCCCGCCCCCAAGGTGCGGCCCTCGGCCACAAACCACACTGTAAATTTGGCCCCCAAGAGAAAGTTTGTGAGTACCCCTGTTCTAGAAGATGGGGGTATTCAAGTTATGCCTCTTGTTTGACTACAATCATTTGCCAGAATAAAACGAGATAAGAGACTGTGCCCCTGTCTTAAGTCACTGTCACATCTCGGGCACTTTAGACTTTTATTGCACTATTTTATTTTTTGATTCACAAGAGCAGCACTGCCGTTGTTCGATTCAATTCCTGTGCCTCTCACGAAAAAGTAAATCACTGTTTCAAAAACGCAGGCTGGGAGCGACAGTTAACGTCGATTCACTGTGAGGAAAAATGCCTTTCACCATCCCAGCTTTAATTTCCAGACTGCATCAGAGAAAACTATTTATTTGAAATAAAATGGTACGCAGCGCTTTATTAAAAGCGACAGAGTCCGGAAGTCTGCCTCCCACCCCCTGCTTGGTTACCAGAGGGTAGCCCGCATCACTTCAAGACTAGAGGGCCCGCCCCTGCTCAGATAAAGCGGTTTATGACACTATTGCTTTGTTTGAATATTACAAGTGTATGCCAAGTTGTAAGCTACTATATTCCTACAAGCAATAGAAGTCACGCGGCATCACATTACTTAAAATCTGTTAAAAGTACAAGCTTATTGTTAGGCACCTTCCTTAGAAAAAGGTTTTTAAGAATCATCACCAAAGTCTTAAGTGCTTAAGTCATGCAGCTTTCTACGGCAAGAGCACTACCCGGGGCTTTCAACTGTCGTTATTTCAAACCTTGCCTCGACCAGTTTTAGAGAATAAAGTAAATAACATTTTGAAAATATAAAGAAAAATGGGTTGCAAAACTGATTTCCACACGCCCAAGCACAATGACTGCGCCCACCTGCAGGAAAGCAGCACGTGGCGCTCTCCGATCTGAAGGCCTGAGCATCCTGGCCTTTTGGCCATGAATTTTGTGAGCGGGTGGAGGCTGCCCTCAATTGGCATGTATGAAGGCAATTCTCTTTCGTTTTGCTATAACCGGGATGATAACTTTCCTGTGGTTTTAAAAGTGTTGGGTGCTGCACAGATGAAATACCGCATGACGCTGGGTTTCAGCATCGCTAATCTGCAGTCCTTTAGGTTAACAAGCTGCTCTATGATCATGTCACTGTTAAAATGTAGGCTTTCGACGGGGATGAGCACGTGGCTGGTCTTTGATGTACAATTACACTTGCAGCTGCAGGGCAGAGGACGAGTTACCTTCATCCATTAGAAACCCCCTGTAAGTGTCTGAAATGTTCCTTGAAGTGCAGACAAAATAGCAAAGATGCCAAAAAAGAAGAACAAGCAATGAAATCATTGGTAACGCTGAGGGTACCCCTGAAAGGAAGTTAAGTGGAGCGTGGCCGGAAGTCCATGGAGCCTTTACCTTGCGGGAGCGAGCAGCAAGGCGCGATAATTGCTAACAGATGGCGCCACTGCTCGCTCCCGCAAGGTAAACGCCACACATGCACAAGGGCTCATTGGGAACAGTGCAGTACATGCACGAGTTTCCCAAAAAGCCCTGAGCGATTCCAAGAGGTCATCTCCTAATCAGCGCTTGCGCGCTGCGTAGGTGAGACCTAAAAATGAAACTTTGCAGTTTAATTTTTTAAGAGTAGGTAGTGGTCTGTTGAAAGACAGCCTGCTCTTAAAAAATATTTTATTAACATTCTCAGTGGAGACGGGGTCCCAAAAGGACCCCTATTCACGAATGGGTTATCGTCACTTTTTACATGGTGGTAAAGTATTACTGTGACACATACAATACCGATTCGGTATTTGGAAGGGATGCTCAAAACACGCCCCTTCCAAATCCCAAAGGCAAATTGCAGTTACCGAATCACACTTTGCATTTTGTACACCAGAAAAAAACATTTTTTCTTTCACAAACAGCAAGATTCTGAGAATCAGGCCGTTTGCTGCCGGAAAAATGTTTCATACATCTGGCTCTTAGTGTATTGAGCAGTGTTTTTGTGTGCCACACATGCAGGAATTGTTGACATTCTTTACGATTCAGGCCCTTTCATTGGCTTGGAGCCAATTCAAGTTTGAAAATGGAAAAACTATTCGTAATGTCAACAGTGTGTTTCAAGAGATACGAACAAGTAATTGTATCAAACAAATGTATGACACACTTCTACCACTTGCACAGTACCTTTCCCTTTTGGGGTTTGAGCGCCTGCCACAGTTCTGAGATTCTTATTCTTGTTAAATAGTGGTTATTTCATAGTGACTATTTAAGATGTGCCCAAAACTGCCACACAATGTATGAAGTACCTATTGTGCATGTACGTGCATGTGCATGTGGGTGTGAACATGTATCATTAGCAGTTTGTATGGTTTTGTTGTAGTGTGGGTGTGTAGGCTTGGCATGTTTAAGCTCGGTTGTTTACAAAGGTTCTAATATGTAGGTTGGCAAGTGATATTGAACACACAGTTTAAGTAGCAATACTTATCAAACTATATGTCTGCGACGCTATGTTGTGTGCATCATGATCTTGAGGGAGATTTTAAAGTCTCTTTTTGTGGTAGAGGAACTAAAATATACCTAGATGTGGAAGAGCTGTTGAGTTCAGTGGCGGCTGGTAGGGAACGGGGTGGTGAAGCGGAGGGAATGAGCGGGATTTGAAATATATATATTTTTTAAACCACCTACCTTTTCCGCCACGCCTCCTCAGTCTCTGCTTCTCTTCTCTTCCTGACTCCAGTCCGGAAGAAGCTGCAGGAAGCACCAGTGCACACAGTCTTCCCAGAAACAAGCCCAATGCTACAATGCAGCGTTGTGATTAGTCTGAGCGCCATTGATCAGCGCTCAGGTGGGGACAGGAAGCCTGTGCACATTCCGCAGCATGCTGTGCATTACAGCCGGGTGGGGAATATGCAAAGTGCGCAATACCTGTTTGGTCGGGCCAATAGGGCCGGCCAAGCAGTCATGAGCACTTAAGTGTGCACAAACCACTCCTCCACCAAAAGCCCTGCCCTAAAACAGCCCTGAAGTAACACAAAATAAAATGATAATGATATTGTTATTAACATTGTATTTTTCCCTTTTTCACATTTCCAAGAGCAGTGGGCGACGCTCCTCTGTAGCGGAGGAGCCGCCACTGGTTGAGTTGGAAATGCTTAGCTGCTTATAATGATGTTGCATCAGCAATTGGTTTGGGTTTGTGCCTCTGTTGGGCATATGTGTCCTAGTAAATGAGTTGTGAGGTTCATAGGCATGACCACTGACCAGCCAGTAGATAGATATGTATGTGGGTAAGCGAGTAATGTTGGCAGGGTCAGATTGGGCTGTATGGCAGCCTAACAGTGTCAGAAGGGCAGATCTGAGAGGCCAGTGTGTGGCTCATTCATTTGGCTGTTAGTGGGCCTGCCTTATGGTTTAGTGGGCCGGTGTTTACTGTTGATTTCCTCGATATTATCACAAACATTGCCTGCAGCCAGCACAAATGCATGCAGTCTCCCACACCCTGCAAAACACCTGTCTTTGCAAGTTCAAAACTGCCCCACTTAAAATGATGACCA
This sequence comes from Triturus cristatus, assembly GCF_964204655.1. NCBI lineage: Eukaryota > Metazoa > Chordata > Amphibia > Caudata > Salamandridae > Triturus > Triturus cristatus. Next base: position 941,413,579 of record NC_140587.1, on the reverse strand, counting down.
CTATTTTATGATTCATTAACCCCTTCAGCGCTGCGCGGATTTCCGTGCCGTGCTGAAGGTTCGTTGCGCGGGCGGGGCCGTGACGGAGCGGTTCCGTCATGCGCACAGCGCTACCGACGCGCATGACGGAACCGCTCCGTCACAGGCATCGAAAGGGTTAATGGAGCTCGGGCCTATGTTCTGTCCCGATTAGACCTTCGTGGTTTGGTCCCATATTAGCCAGCCAGCAACATGTTTGTGCTACACTGGACATCAAGCGTTCTGTTGTAGGTTAGTGTGTGGCATGGCCTGGTGAAGGCAGTGCTGTTATGAAGATGGCAGCACTCCGTTATATAGTTTATGTGTGCCTTGCCGGACGTGGGCCCAAAGTTCTTTCTAATTTATACCATTGCATGTGACTTATGACGAGTGCATTTAGACCAAACGTTGTGGCCTAACAATTAAAAGAATATGTTAATATATTAATATTCACGTCATATAAGGAAAAGGCAGATTTCCCGCTTAATTATGAATTTGCTGCATTTGCAACATTATCTATCATCTACTGCATAATCTACATAATCTGTAGATTTTAACTAAAGCAATTTAGTTTCTAGTTCCTACGGATGAAATGTTTTAAAAAATATGTGCACAAATTGCAGCACAGTGGAAGGCCAATTGCAAAGGTTGACTGGTCCTCTTTCTATCTTATTGCTGTATTTTTGTGTTAAACGGGTACTAAGGGGGTCAAACTTTGCCCAGACAGTGTTTACCTATGTAAAATTACAAAATGAGAAAGTGAAGCCATCCGAAAATGTGCTGCATTATGCCACATGATTTTCCTTTTGTGACCATATAATTTAGTCAACCATTCATAATTCCAGTGGCCCTGCCTGTCGGTTACTGTTTTCAGCCCTGAGCTGTGCCCGGCTGAGCCGAGCTGTTGCCAAGAAGTGAAACAGCGGCATTCTTATTACCAAAGGTAATCACGTGCTAATGGACTGTTGTGCAAATCAATTTTATTTAGTTAGGCTCAAGACTTACTCGAAGCAGCTTTTGCAAATCAATTTTATTTAGTTAGGCTCAAGACTTACTCGAAGCAGCTTTTGACATATGTGTAGAGTTGTGCAAACAATACTACTGTTTAAATACAAAATTCTAGCCCCAAACTACAGTTCCATTACATCACTTGCTTTAGTTTATATTCAGGTGTTTAAAATTATTTTGAGAGGTTAGCGCAGTCAATACCACTAGCCCGCAAGTTGACAGCATATAGTGCCTGCCGTGGCATTTCAATCTTCACATTTCTCTCTACACTCTATACACCACATAACTTACTTAGGGGCATATTATCAAGACAGGCGATAAAATTATCGCCGCTTTAGCGGCAGAAAAATGCCGCTAAAACGGCGATAATGGGCTTGATAATATGCTCTATGGAATTCCAATTGAAGCCCATGTTAGACGTCAGGCACATTTGAAATGGGACTTGCCATTGTGACATGACCCATTGATGGAGTTGCGTCACTTTCGTGACACACTCCAGCAATGCGTCATTTTTGCGCCTACAGCTACATCAGAAATACTGACGTATCTGTAACTCCTTGCGACATGATGCGTCATACTGTAAATATGACGCATCCAGCATGTCGCAAGGAGGGCGCAATGAAAAGTGACGCATCACTGTTTTCACGCAGTGATGCGCCACTTTTCATAAATGAGGCCCTACATGTCTGCTGAGAGTAAGCTATTCTTCTGATCAAGAATAAACGTAGAAGTCTTTAAGGACTCAAGCGCTCATTGCTATTGGCCTCGTAATCCCATTTTGTCCGAAAATGATAGACGATTACAGAAGGTGTGACACTACCGTACATGGTATTCACAGGTGTAGTTATCCCGCATTTAACCAGTGGCAAATTATCCGGGGCATACCTCCCAGAATGATAGTTTCACATGCAGGCATCAGTGCCACAAACATCAATTCATTCATGTAATTCCCCATTGTGTAGGAGGCGATAGGAGATCACTTTCTGGTCAACTGTGTACCCAGTACCCCAGTATCAGTAACAGTGGGTGCTTTATTATCTGCTCATAACGCCTAAGAATGTTTCCTGAGGTAGTGTCGGAACAGTGGTTGGAGGGCATGCCCTTGTAGCAGCAGGCGCCCTCGAGGTGAGAGGGTGGTTAGGAGCCTTACTTTGTTATAGCACGATCTTGCATCTGCACAGTGCAACATGTTCCTGAAATCGCTTCCAAGCCGAATACTGAAAGACACATTTCTATTTGATGAGTTAAAAGTAAATGTGAGTAACAATAAGTGATGGTGCGAATCAGCAGATGAGGGTCTCTCTGAAGAGCTCCAAAAGCCCCTGACAGTGACTGACATCCTAAGCCTTCACTGGGTGGGTTTATGCTGCGCGTGGTCTCCCTTTCAATGCTCGGGTCAATCATGGACGCCCCTGACAGTGACTGACATCATAAGCCTTCACCGGGTGGATTTATGCTGCGCGTGGTCTCCCTTTCAATGCTCGGGTCAATCATGGAAGCCCCTGACAGTGACTGACATCATAAGCCTTCACCGCGTGGGTTTATGCTGCACGTGGTCTCCCTTTCAATGCTCGGGTCAATCATGGAAGCCCCTGACAGTGACTGACATCATAAGCCTTCACCGCGTGGGTTTATGCTGCGCGTGGTCTCCCTTTCAATGCTCGGGTCAATCATGGAAGCACCTGACAGTGACTGACATCATAAGCCTTCACCGCGTGGGTTCATGCTGCGCGTGGTCTCCCTTTCAATGCTCGGGTCAATCATGGAAGCCCCTGACAGTGACTGACATCATAAGCCTTCACCGCGTGGGTTTATGCTGCGCGTGGTCTCCCTTTCAATGCTCGGGTCAATCATGGAAGCCCCTGACAGTGACTGACATCATAAGCCTTCACCGCGTGGGTTTATGCTGCACGTGGTCTCCCTTTCAATGCTCGGGTCAATCATGGAAGCCCCTGACAGTGACTGACATCATAAGCCTTCACCGCGTGGGTTTATGCTGCGCGTGGTCTCCCTTTCAATGCTCGGGTCAATCATGGAAGCCCCTGACAGTGACTGACATCATAAGCCTTCACCGCGTGGGTTTATGCTGCACGTGGTCTCCCTTTCAATGCTCGGGTCAATCATGGAAGCCCCTGACAGTGACTGACATCATAAGCCTTCACCGGGTGGGTTTATGCTGCGCGTGGTCTCCCTTTCAATGCTCGGGTCAATCATGGAAGCCCCTGACAGTGACTGACATCATAAGCCTTCACCGCGTGGGTTTATGCTGCACGTGGTCTCCCTTTCAATGCTCGGGTCAATCATGGAAGCCCCTGACAGTGACTGACATCATAAGCCTTCACCGCGTGGGTTTATGCTGCGCGTGGTCTCCCTTTCAATGCTCGGGTCAATCATGGAAGCCCCTGACAGTGACTGACATCATAAGCCTTCACCGCGTGGGTTTATGCTGCACGTGGTCTCCCTTTCAATGCTCGGGTCAATCATGGAAGCCCCTGACAGTGACTGACATCATAAGCCTTCACCGCGTGGGTTTATGCTGCACGTGGTCTCCCTTTCAATGCTCGGGTCAATCATGGAAGCCCCTGACAGTGACTGACATCCTAAGCCTTCACTGGGTGGGTTTATGCTGCGCGTGGTCTCCCTTTCAATGCTCGGGTCAATCATGGAAGCCCCTGACAGTGACTGACATCCTAAGCCTTCACTGGGTGGGTTTATGCTGCGCGTGGTCTCCCTTTCAATGCTCGGGTCAATCATGGAAGCCCCTGACAGTGACTGACATCCTAAGCCTTCACTGGGTGGGTTTATGCTGCGCGTGGTCTCCCTTTCAATGCTCGGGTCAATCATGGAAGCCCCTGACAGTGACTGACATCCTAAGCCTTCACTGGGTGGGTTTATGCTGCGCGTGGTCTCCCTTTCAATGCTCGGGTCAATCATGGAAGCCCCTGACAGTGACTGACATCCTAAGCCTTCACTGGGTGGGTTTATGCTGCGCGTGGTCTCCCTTTCAATGCTCGGGTCAATCATGGAAGCCCCTGACAGTGACTGACATCATAAGCCTTCACCGCGTGGGTTTATGCTGCACGTGGTCTCCCTTTCAATGCTCGGGTCAATCATGGAAGCCCCTGACAGTGACTGACATCATAAGCCTTCACCGCGTGGGTTTATGCTGCGCGTGGTCTCCCTTTCAATGCTCGGGTCAATCATGGAAGCCCCTGACAGTGACTGACATCATAAGCCTTCACCGCGTGGGTTTATGCTGCACGTGGTCTCCCTTTCAATGCTCGGGTCAATCATGGAAGCCCCTGACAGTGACTGACATCATAAGCCTTCACCGCGTGGGTTTATGCTGCACGTGGTCTCCCTTTCAATGCTCGGGTCAATCATGGAAGCCCCTGACAGTGACTGACATCCTAAGCCTTCACTGGGTGGGTTTATGCTGCGCGTGGTCTCCCTTTCAATGCTCGGGTCAATCATGGAAGCCCCTGACAGTGACTGACATCATAAGCCTTCACCGCGTGGGTTTATGCTGCACGTGGTCTCCCTTTCAATGCTCGGGTCAATCATGGAAGCCCCTGACAGTGACTGACATCATAAGCCTTCACCGCGTGGGTTTATGCTGCACGTGGTCTCCCTTTCAATGCTCGGGTCAATCATGGAAGCCCCTGACAGTGACTGACATCCTAAGCCTTCACTGGGTGGGTTTATGCTGCGCGTGGTCTCCCTTTCAATGCTCGGGTCAATCATGGAAGCCCCTGACAGTGACTGACATCCTAAGCCTTCACTGGGTGGGTTTATGCTGCGCGTGGTCTCCCTTTCAATGCTCGGGTCAATCATGGAAGCCCCTGACAGTGACTGACATCCTAAGCCTTCACTGGGTGGGTTTATGCTGCGCGTGGTCTCCCTTTCAATGCTCGGGTCAATCATGGAAGCCCCTGACAGTGACTGACATCCTAAGCCTTCACTGGGTGGGTTTATGCTGCGCGTGGTCTCCCTTTCAATGCTCGGGTCAATCATGGAAGCCCCTGACAGTGACTGACATCCTAAGCCTTCACTGGGTGGGTTTATGCTGCGCGTGGTCTCCCTTTCAATGCTCGGGTCAATCATGGAAGCCCCTGACAGTGACTGACATCCTAAGCCTTCACTGGGTGGGTTTATGCTGCGCGTGGTCTCCCTTTCAATGCTCGGGTCAATCACGGACTTCCAACTAATCTCCTGATCAAATCGTTTGCTCTTATGTTCATTCTGTCTCCCATGTTGTCTCGTGGCAAACATGTTTAAAAGACATAAAAGGTGTTTATTGTTCAGTTATTTCATGTAAAACAATTCCATTTGCTATATGATTTCCCTTTACTACCTTTGTTATATTGTCCTGCCTTCTGGCCTCACTGGGGACCATTGATGTGATAGAAAAGCTTGAAGAGTGCAAGCTATGGATGTGTTTGTTTCCAGTGGTGCAATCAGCGATGACCTTTGGGGTTTATTAACCTGGCAAATGGTGTGAGGGTTCGGAGGGGCGTGGGCTGGAGGTTTTCCTGGAGATCCTTTCCTAAAGTGGTGCAGATCCTCCCTTACTTTATGCCTAAAATAGATGGATATAACCAGTGCTTTGAGTGGGCCAGTATCTGAGTCCGAGCAAAGCAAGCAACATGGACGTTGAACCAGGGCCCTATATTTACTGAAGAAAATATACCATACCATCCTGCCTGTCACATGCTGAAGCTCCAGCCCAACCTCACAGGAAGCCCCCTTTGTCACCTTTGGGTGAAGTGACACAGTGACCAGGTGCCACTGGCGACCCAGGCCCGAGACAACATTTCGATCCTACTGAATAACTAAGTCATCCCCTTTGTACACTTGGCTCTCCAAGGGTAGCTATGACAGTCACTGTGTGGCTTACCTTTTAATGTTCTTTGTCAGGAGTTTTATTGCTTATGGCCCATGACGATGGGTTACACATTGCTAACTTTGAGCAGCTTTTCATGGTGTGAGAAGAGGAGGAGGAGCCTTGGATGGGGCAGGGCGATGGAGCGGGCACCTGGCCATGAGATTGTTCCTATCTAATCTGTTGTGGGTGGGTTTCTCAAGAGTTGGGGCTATGGTGAGGGAACAAGGCCATTCCTATTCTCCTTCCCCATCACCCTCTAAAAAACAGAACAAAGCAAGTGCTTTGGATTTAGAGGTGCTGCCAATGTTCTGTGGGGTTGTAAAATGTAGGATGACCATCGGCTGTACAGAGCCATCAAACATGAGCTGGAAACCCGCTCTATGCAGGGGTTTCCAGCTCACCTTGTGTTCCACAGTGACCCATTGTGGCGGTACGTGATTTGCCAGTTCTGGTCTTTTAAAAACTGTTAAAATAACGTATCCTATTGCCTGCTGATTTCTGTTATTTTTTGTCCAGTAAGGCTCTATTTGTGGGGTTGTCAAGTACAGGGTTGTATTTTGTAAGTATCAGGCTGTGCCATTAGCAAGTCAGCAGTGGCGTCACTAGGGTTGGTGTCACCCGGTGCGGGTAACTCATAGTGTCACCCCCTCACGACTTACCGCATGGACCTCCTCCGCCCGAGTCCGCCAGTGGACACAGTTGGCAAATAACGGGACCATACAGAATCCTTAGTAACGTTTGTAAATGTAGGTCCTATATTTACAAAATGTGCCTGTTAACAACAGTGTGATAATGATTCATTAATCAGGTTGTACAGTGGGCTACCTGCTAGTCAACAGTTTATTGGAATTTATAATATCATAGGTATGGTACTTTGTACTGGTGTGGTGTTCCCACTATCCAGCAACACGATATATCAGTGGTCGTAGTGGGGGAAAAAAAGTAGGGGAACTGTGGGCGGAGAATCAGAGGGCGGGAATAACCCAAGGATTGGATCAGTGGGCGGAGCCAGAGGTGTGGCCAGAATGCGCAAACATCCCAATTTTTTGTATTTGTTTGGTTTAACCCAGTTTTATCAACCAATGGATACACATGGTTATTTAAGGTTATAATGAGTTATTGACAGTAAAATGTGTTCACAAAGTGGGATATGCTTCTAATCACAGAATGTCCCCAAATACGATAAAATCTGGAAGCACAAGCCATTTGTCTCCGAGCCATGGAGTTTCTGTCATCAGCACTTCTCCCTTTTCCAAAACAGCAGTTCAAACATGAATGGCTAAAAATCCTAGTTTGCAAATGTTTTCTAAATAATAATGGCTCTGCCATATTTGCCTCATAATGCAAGATCTGCAGCATGATCTGACCATTTAAACTAATAAATTGTTTGTAGCTCAAACGTATCAAAAGGTAATAAAAAATGTGACTTGTGTTGCTGCGAAGTAGATGACAGTTAATAGCTCACTGTTCTATGTTAGGATTTTAAATTATAAACTGCAAGTAACAAAAGGATCTCTCTGACAAAAGCAGTAGCCCACTGGCCTATTTACATTATGTGCACTTTGTGATCTGCATGGTACATGTTCTTTGCAGCAGGTACATTAACCCTCCGAGCTACCTTTCCATGAGTCAAATCTTCCATTAGACAAAATTCCGATCTCTCTCTAGGAAGAACATTAATCACCAGTCATCATGACATTTTTATTGTTACCCGAAAATTACTGGAGGCCAGTAAGGAGGCAGCAAGCGCTTTTAAAACCATAATATACTTGCAAAACTGATGCCTCTACCTAAAGTGAGCACCTGGTGCGGTCACACCGGTTGCACCGCCCTAGAGCTGGCCCTTCTCAAGGGTCCTGTGATCTCAGTGACAGGGTCACTGTTCTAGGGTGTACTGCTTCCTAGGCCTGCCCGCAAGACTGGAGGTGAACTTCAGTATGAATAGTGGTGGACAAGCCTTGAAGGTTAACCTACACTTGTCATGCTAGGGTCCACCTGCTGGTGCTACGACACCGGGGCTTCTAAGGTCTTGCAAAGCCTTCTAAGGTCTGGCATGAGATAGTGCTCTCTCAGGAGAGTGGTCTGGCGGACTGGTTATTAAGGCTGAACCTGGTTCCCCAGTTCCAAATTCAGCAGCTCTGGCCATTGTGCCACATCCTCTCCCCAACTGAACACCATACTGCCCCACTGAGAAAAACTCAGACTGCCTTCAACTACAACCCAATTGTTGCCAGCTATAAACACCTGGATGCGCCTCAATTTAAATTACGCACTGGGCAGGAGCAATATGTGGCCTACAAAAAAAAGTGACAGCATCCTGGAAACAGCAAACAATCATAGGGAATGCAAAATGTTGCAAACTATGTGAAATGAAAGCAGGAACAACATGGTTACCTTAACGCTTTTACACTCACTGTTCAGAAATCAGTGAGTGCTTTTGCCTGAAAAGTTAAGGACATGACAACAGGGCCCTGAATGGACCCATTTCAATGGCCATTGCTTATATCCTTACAAAACGTAAGCAGTATGGTAAAAGAAGACAACATCCCTAGATACAGAGCAGCAGTACAAATTTTGTTTTTCAATCCTCACATTGCAGTACCTCCAAGATTGGTGCACTAGTTCCAAGCCCAGGGAAAACAAAGCCAAGACAACAAAAATAGCGCTTCACTGGCAAACAATGTAAAACTGGCGCTAATGTGTTTGGGTGTGAATAAAATCAATCTGGACAGTTTGCTACCACTCTGTCTTACTTTATTTAGTTATTTGTTTTTCATATTTTTAAACTTTTATTCCCGATGCTGCATTTTAGAATTAAATGTCAGGAAAATACGACATTGATTTCCAGCAAAAGTGATTTTCTTTTTTGGATCCATTTCACAGGGAAGCAAATAAAAGAAAGGAGAGGAGACAGTGCGCACTGCGCGCAGGCACCTCCTCCTCCTAAAAGGTTAGGTTGCTCTGCGCACACCAGCCCTGTTGGTGTCACACCATGTGAGGGTGTCACCCGGTGCGGTCCGCACCCCCCGCACCCCCATAGTGACGCCGCTGCAACTCAGGCCTCACCATTTGTGGGGGTTTCTTAGTTATGATTCTAAGGCTACACCCAGTTTCGAAGCCCCCTGCTTTTTTCATCCCTCTTAAAGTACTAGATATAAACAACATATGCAAGTGTTTGTCTTCAACTTTTTGCCTATGATTGAAAAAAACAAATTAAACTGTTACATTTATTGTTTTGTTCCTTTAATAACTAAACAGTGACTGTAGCTGGAGATCAGTCCTTCAGCACGAGTGGAGTGGATGGACGGTGACTACAGAAAAAAGGAAAAGAGAGAGGAGGAATTCTCAAGTACATACCCATCGGTGCCCTTACCTAGACACTACACAACAGTAGAAGAATCGACCTGTGTCCTACAGGGACTTATATGGTCCCAGAGAATCCAAAGATTCTGGATAAGGAAACCCCACGCACTCTGTTGGGGCATGCTTCATCATAGGCAATCTACCCCTTTCTGGGTTAGATAGAACTTCCTTGACAGACTCAGGATGGATTATCATAGGGATCCAGATATCTATAATTACTTCGAAGGTAAACCAAGTATTTTTATATCTGGTAGCCTGGGCTAGGTAAAGATAGTAACCATCAGGATGCACAGTGAGCACCATTACTCTAGCATCCCTTTTGTGCCACGATAGTCCCTGTAGGATGCTGTGTGCTGCATCTACTGTGAGATAGTGGATGACCATATGTTCCACTGTGTCACGTGTCAGAAAATAGAGTGTGAATGCTGCTCACTGAGGCAGCATGCGCCTACAATTGGCAGCCGCCATGATATTGACACTCTCATATGAAAGACAAAATCACCCTTCCTTCTTCTTAGAAACTTAAAAAATGCATATTTGTGCCTTAATCCCCACTCAGCAGCAAATAAACATAACAGAGATACTATCGGGATGGAGATAGTGTTCATCTTCCAAAGCCTTCCCGAGGCTGAATCCATTCAATGTCTTCAAGCACAACTTTAGTACCGTTGAAAAATTACTAGACAAGAATTAGTGTCCTTAGCCACATTCCAAGGCCAACTCAATCTTGAGATCTCTGAAGGGCCTCAAAATTACAAGCTAAAGTATCTAAATTAAAATTCTTAAGAGACTAGGGAACCCCTAACAACGAGACCCATCTCTGCTTCATGGGCACAAAAAACTATGCAAAATACAAAACTGGACATAGGTGGTACACTTCTTCTAGTCTTGGAGAAAACTGACTAATGAAACTTGAGCAATGGTTTGAACTGGACAATGAGATATGTCAATCAAACTGGAAATCTATGACTTATTTATCAGAGCAAGTTGATTGACTGTAATTGAGAAAAGAAGTTTTAATTTGCTCCCACTCAATATAATAATGTTGAGGAATGTCATTATATGGATCTAAATGCATTCTTCAAGACTGTATCTCAGTTGGTGTAGGTGGTCGATAGCTATAAAAATAACGTAGTATGGCTTGAATTACATGAAGAGAAGCAAACGAGAGGAAATAAATGAAATCTATAAGATTGTATCACATTTGGTGTAGGTGTCAATTTCTATAATAATAAAAAACACAGGAATGATAAAATGACAGAAAAGAAGCATACAAGGAGTTTTCCTCTGCTTCCTTTTTGCATAGTTATTAAATTAATTTTTAATGCAGGTGGGTAAGTGGTGAGGGTGAGTCCACTGCTCCCCGCTGGGCCACACTCGCATTATCCATTGATACATGATACACTTTTTATCCATTAAACTTGTATTCCCAAGTCTTTATAACATATCACCATAGAAACTCACTTCTACGGAGCTGTACCAGGTATTTCTTGTTAAACATGGGAGTGGTGAATGTCAAGTCACAAGGACAGGCCCACTCATCCCAAAATCCATCACAGATCTCCTGTATCATGTGGAAATACAGGATCCCTGATTGCAGAGGTAAATTATCCAGGCATGCGAGCAAATAAATGAAGAAATATCTACACCTCCAACCAAGCAAAGAAATATAATTATACACAGAGTTTTACATTTCTATTGGTGTACCTCACATTCTGAAATTTTCCGGGGGTATGTAAGAGATTTAAACTTCATTAAGAACCTCTTGACAAAGGATCTATTTTGTGGTGAAGGGTGCTGACCCCTAGCTGCAGGACCAAAAACACATGACTCCACCACATGCCGATACACGGATGTCCAGTATTTTGTGGAATCACGCGAGCTAAGATGAATAGATCCATTGGAATCCAAGAGTGTTTGATCATTAGAGCATGTTTATAACTGTACCAAATGAGGGGATACTTCTTACTATTGCCCCCGCCTCTCCCACAAAAGCCCATTCAATGACAACTATAAACAGAATATTTAATTTGAAAAGGACGTCCTTCCGGTTCCATATCATGCAACTGATGTTGAAGAAATAATGGCAGTAAAATTCTGGATGTTTACATAGACATGTCTTAAGAGCAGGTATTAAAAATCTACCTCCCACCTGCCCCAGATGATAGAGGGACCTGTGTCTGAAGGGGCTGTTTCTTGTCTTCAGCTCATTACAACTGATGTTGTTCCTGATTGTTATACTTTCCATATTTTACACTCAAGTATTAGTCACATCTTGAATACCTTAACTCTCTAAATGTGCCAACCATGTCACACCAATGAGTGCCACGCAGCCCAAAGAGATATGATTGTTGAACACCATTCAGAGAAGCGTGGCTCGCTGGCGCGGTTATCTTAACCGTGCCACAGCGGTGAGATTCTATTTCCAGTCGCATCATAGATTTAGTGATGTTGATTACTGTTACATGAGTGAGGTCAGCGTTCACGTGATGTCACGCTCTGTGATCCCGTCAGTTTTAAAAGTAAAGTGATATCATTGGCTATGATGTCACAGTCACCCAAAGTTTTAGAATCCTTTACATTTGCAACACAGACGAGTAAAAAAAAGCAGAGAACATTGTTGTCATTAAAAACAAATTTGTAAACCATTGAAGAAGAACGAAATGTGACATAAGGGGGCAAAATTGTCGGACAAAAGCAGAGAGGGTTAGCTAACAGACACATATCTGTACCTGCTCAATCACTGATCTCGGCTGGAATCAATCATTGATAGCCCAGTGCCTGGTTAGATGTCGGTTCAGTGCTTTCGTAACTGCGTGTGGTTCTAAATGTGTGTTTTGCAAACTCTTCAGTAACGTTTTCACCAACACGGGCACTGCATCGGGGCCTTGGTGCACTACACTCGAGATAGGAGAATTGGAAATTTGGCGGGCTTTCTGCTAGTCCTGTATAAACTGTGTAGAACATTGTGATGTACTTGCTTGTTCTTGTGTGAGGCAATCCTCTTCAATCATTTTCAGAAATAACGACAACTGTACATTAAATAATGATTGATTGGTGGCTATTTTTATTAATTGGAAATCATACATGTAAAAGACAGTGCAGTACTGATTAGCTTAACGCGCGCGGTATTTTCAAGTGCGCCATTCATTCTGTAGGAGCATTTAACCACTAGTTCGAATCCCTTCACACTTCACTTGTCAAGGGACTTAAAGCCTGTTCTCTGACTCAGTTTGACTATTACATGTTGCTCATAATCTTTGCTGACATTTCGCACAAAAGTCGCAATTTAACGCTCGCAAAGTACATCTTTAAGAATACAAAAGAGCGACGGAGTCAATCTGCCACCCGCGGCTTACATCACGGGAGTCACACGTGAACAAGGAGGTGTTTTGTTTGCAAACTTCCTGATGAGCCAGTCAGAGTGGGAGTCCCGTGAGTGCGGTACATGCCTCGCGCTCGAGGAGGTGACGCCGGGCGGCGCCATGAGCAGACACCGCCGGAGCTCGAGGAGTGACAGGGGACCCGAGGAGGGCTTCACACTCCGTGATTTGTGGGGTGCTGCAGTGCTTCGGGGGGCGTCCCCGTGACGGAGAGCAGTCGGCAGACCCCCACCTCCTCTCAGAGCCAGCTGTCCCCTGAACAAGCAAAGCTAAGCCTCCTTCAGGCTCCGGGCGTCAAAAGGTCACTGCAAGGTTCGCAGTCACGCAAACTTGAATGCCTCGCGCCATACGTGCGTGAGCCTGCGGAGCTGCACGAAATGTTGAGCCTGGTTTTCACAACACCAGAGGTATTTATGTTTTATGAAACATTCTACTTTATTACGATTGTTTTTCAACGTCGAGAAATTACTGCTGTCTTTTGACTCACTCATTTACACTAACCGTGTTGCACATTTGCACTTAAAATTTAAGTAGGTATATAAGCATATTGGCGCGGAGCGAACACATGGGGATCGCTACTCAATGTTGAAATGTTAACGAAAGCGGCAGAGCAGTAGTATTATTGTATGGGAAATAAAGCACTGATTCATGGGGAGTTTATGATCCTGGAATTCTATCTTACACGTTTGCGTTTAGAATGACACACATGCCTTACTTTTGTTGAGCCTGACCAATGTGTCACTGTTTCTTTGTCATTGTCAGACATAACATGTGTGCACCATCAAAGTTATCATTTTTACAATATTCCTTTTGTAGGTTATCTAATGAGCCCCAAGGATGTGCAACTAAAAATGTTTCTAGTGTACTGACACTTTGGACTTCTTTTAAAATGTAATTTTGCAAAAGGCGAACATGTGCTTATACGCCGGAATTGGCACGGTGAATCTGTCCCATCACATCTTCTCCCATTTAGCTCTGTTGTGCAGTACTGAACTTTAAAAAACATTGAAGACAATCATTTTACTGTACAAGTAGGATTTTGCGTCAGAGATGGGAGGATGTGGCCTACTGATTAAAGTTACTAACATTAGATCCCAGAGACATAGGTTCAAATCCTGACCTTGGTGTTTGACTTGACAGAGTGTGATTCTAGACAAATCGCTTGACCCTTCACACCCTCTCCCTTTTAGCTCTGTTCTGTAGAACTGAACTTTAAAGAACTTTGATGATAATAAATCTACTGTACAGTGGAAGTTTGTGTCACAGTGGTAGGAGCATGTGGCTCATTGGTTAGAGTTACTTACATTACAGCCCAAATACCTAGATTCAAATCCTGCCCTTAATGTTTGACTTAACATTGTGTGATTGTAGGCAAATCGCCTAATCTCTCTATTCCTAAAATGTGCTATATACTGAAAACAGACCAGGCAACTCTTTAACTCTTTTCAGATGCTGTTTTGCCAAGCAAAGCTTACATTGGCACCTGCACAACTTGCAGAATCTAACACAGACAAGATCTTGAAATAAAAGGATACTGTGATCGAGTGAGATACACACTACACTTGGCCCAAAAAACACAGTATACGCGGATTTTCTCCAGCAAATAGTTTCTAGTTTAATTATTTATTTACATCATTCTTCTAAAGCACGGGCCAGGGCTCCAGAGAGGCAGAGGTCTGTACACAAAGGTAGTTACACATTATGACACAAAAACTTGATAGAGGAAAGCAAGAACAATTAAAACAAGCATTGGCATAGCCAATAGGTCTCGCCTTTGAGACCTTATAAGTGTTTAGCTATGCAACAGTTGTATAACTAAACACTTATAAGGTCCCAAAAGCGAGACCTATTGGCTATGCCAAGCGGCCGTGCGGGCGCAAAAGTGAAAGTGATCGCGGTAAAGCGCGGCGCGCGCGCCCGCGCCCATGCACTGTACCTCTAGGCTGGCCTGGTAGCACTTTTTGGAGCCCTCTCAATAAGTCTCGCTAGACCAGCGCATGCGCTGGGTCAGGCGAGACCTAAAATTACCAGTGAAAACACATTATAAAGAACGGCACACTACATAGTGGCATGCTATTGTGGTATACACGGAGTGCAAAAAGAGGGATTCCTCCAAATCAGAGTCGTACGAAATGAAGCGTAAAAATCCCGTACAGTGCTCTTCCTTTGAGGCTATTTAGGCCTTAAACGGAAAATCTACAGAGGTTTCCATGAAACTATACCTTTAACAATAAGCCTTGTCTGACTGACACCGTATACCCACACTGTGAAATGTAGCGCGTGCCAAAATTCTTCTTCCTACTGCAGTCTGGCCTGCAAGATCACTCAGGCCCCAGAGAGCATTTGTTTTTCTGCATTGAAAAAGACAACGGGGATGCTGTAAGCCCTTTGTTTATGGTTAATGTGAGAAGCTTATTTACATGTGGCCTACAGTGCCTGCAGCTAAGCTCCAATGACAGAAATGTACAGTAACCTCGCCCTGACTTCACAGTGCAGGTCAGTTGTGCTGTATTTAGTGCTTTGTAACACAACCTTTAATAGTTTGTAATGCACTATTCATTTGTGGAGGCAACACAAGGTCAGCACCTATAACATTAGTAAACTAAAAAAAGTATGCTAAGGTGTTTCTCGTTGTTTCTTTACATGCCCGACACAACTACGTAGTAGTCTGTGAAGCAAACTAAAAGTCGCTCACGACGGGTGTGTGACAATGGATCTGCTGCTTGACAGTGTCCACAGACTTCAGCCAACTTCCTTCCATCAAAGCAAATATGAATGGATTTCAAGCCCTGTATCTTGTATGAGGAAAGAAAGGAAAACAATCAAATGTAGGCATCAAAAGATCCTTTCTTTGGTTTTCGTCCTGTGAAAGGGTGTCTGGTTTGTGATGGATCCCTGCCGGCCTTTGCTAAACAGGTTATACCTCCTCAGTACTTGGTCTCTGGTTTCACACATTAGTGTCATGCGTGTTCTACTGTTGGGAAGAAGCCTCACTACCCAGACTCTTGGCATTAGCGCATGTAAAGAAAGGGCATTTGAGTCAGAAAGTGGGATATTCGCAGTTTGACACGAGAAACACGAAGTTTTAAAAAAGCAAATTAGAAAAATAAATACAAAATTTCATTTAAAGTTAAATTCTAAGTAGATTGCTGTAGTGTGGTGTGTGCAGTGAGTTGAGAGATGTGTGAATTTGTAAAAAGCTGCAGGGCCCAAAGTTTTCTTTAAGAGTACCCGCAACCTGCACTGCGGAATGTTGGCTTGCAGAATTTTAAGGCTGTCGAGTTTTGGTTCCACCTCATGCCTCTTCCACCACCCTACACTTCCGCTTCTTTAACGAATTCTTCCAGGGTCTCTTTAATCTCTGCTTTCTTTCTTTGCCACTCTTTCTTTTCCCCATATTTTCTTTTCCTCTTTTCTCTCTCTTGCTCTGGGTCAAAGTCTGGTAATACAAGCATTTGCAATGCAATAGGTCTAGCATTTACGTGAGTTTGAGCTATTGACATTGTAAATAACTATGCCTTTTATTTTTCTTTTTAAAAACATAAATAAAAGGCATTGTCATTTACAATGCCAATAGCTTATACTCGTTTAACTGCGAGACCTATTGCATTGCAAATGCTTGTTCTATTTCTTTACTTTTGATTAAATCATGGCACCCGCGTGGGTGCCCAGATTGTAACTAAAGTAAAGAAATAGAAAAGAAATAGCAGGGCGGCCGCATTTAGCATGCGGCTTGCTGCGCCGCTTAAAAAACAAGCATTTGAAATGCAAGAAGAGGAGCGTTGTAAACTTATTTTCGGCGATGTGCGCGCCCGCCATAAAAACACAGCAGGGCACTGGGAGGCCGTGGGCCATATGGTCGTTTCACAGTGTGACTGTCCTAAATGCACGCTCCGTGGCAGTCTCAGGGGAAGGGGGGCGGGGGGAGGAGCAAGGAGAGGAGCGGTGATAAGCAAGAGGTGTCGTGTAGCTTGGGGATTGCGGGGGGGGGGGGCTGTTGGAGGAGCAAAGAGAGGAGCTGTGATAACGAGCGTGAGGTGTCCCAGGCACAAATTCCCATTAGGGCACCCTTAATATGTGGTTAAAAGCAGACATAAGATGCCTCATAAAAATATATAGTCCAAGTGGTTTCACGTCATGTCTCACTTTCGTGCTGTCAAGGCTATTCAACCAACAAGACTGCATGCGCACATATTTAAGCCATTACCGAATGTGAATAGTGAAACACAAAGTACTAGAAACGGACATGCGCTCGCTCAAAGGCATGACACGCTAAAAGGCATTAAGTAATGAAAGATTACTCTCAATGTATGGGTTTTATGTTACACAGTTTACATATAGCACGTCTGCCATTTATACGGCTTTTAGGCGACGACAGATCTCGGCTTTCCTACTGAGAGCACGGCGCAGCACGGAGGATCTGCCTGGGAACAGGCCGTTATTTGGAGCCCGAATGATGACATCCCTCCATGATGCATCTATTCAAAGCAGCAGTGAAGTAACAAGCAGGAAGGGGGGGGGAAATAGTGTGCACTTTCGCGGCCGCTTTGATGTCCTCAGTGGCCTCAGAGCTGCTGATAACCAGCCATGCCCTACACGGTGACGACGAGCGGGACTGAAAGTGATTGCTATTGAAAAAAAACAATGAACGTGGGAAATGAGGCGCATACGTCACAACGTTAGAAGACATGAAATCACATCACGGGTTAAGCAGCTGATTCTAGTACAGAGTCTACCATGAATAGGATTATGCATTTCAATGTCGTGTACCTGAAGATGCACCAGAGCTGCTGATAACCAGCCATGCCCTACACGGTGACGACGAGCGGGACTGAAAGTGATTGCTATTGAAAAAAAAAAAAAAAAGAAGTGAAACAAAACAAGCCCGGTGGAGCGTGGCGCGCACGCGCTTGGGGGCGGGGGAGCGCATTCCAGGCGGGGGAGCGGACCCTTTGAAGTGCTCCCAAAAAGCGGAGTGCATGTCGGCACCATGCGCGTTATTGTGCGCGTGCTAGCAATGCAATCCGCTTTTTGGGAGCACTTTGAAAAGCCCTTTTACAATAGTCTCGCTTTGCGATCGCTTACGCGATAGCAAGGCGAGACCTAAAAAATGAATGTTGGTCCCCATAAATGAGTGTGAGTGCCCACCGCCTGCAACCGTCTTCACAAATTAACCACTGGTTTCAGCTCCCCTGTGGAGTAGTGAAAGGTAGTTTTTGAAAATGCCCTTTCTGGCTGTTTGTGAATGTTAACAGTGGAATCTGTGTATTCACCAAGGGGTTCTACTGAGCAGAAAAGTGCACAAAAACTTGAAACATGCCTGATTGTGTTATGAACCTTGCCCACCGGTGATTCCATTCACCTACTGCCATCCAAATCATCTATAGCCTCCTCCTACAAGGTGCTGTTTAGTGCTCTAAACTTTGCAGTGTTCTTTAGGTTTTTGTGTGCCTTTCTAGTGCTCATACAAGTATTTTTTTGTCCACACAGTGGCTTTCTTTTTAACTTGTTGCTTGACATGTTGTGGTGATTTTGTTTTTGAACTCTCAGGCTTTGGTTGCTAAAGTTTGGATGGGCCTGTAACTAGTCCCTTTGACTAGTGTCTGCCTTTCAGAACTCTTGCCATAATCGCTTACTTATGTTTCAGGATATCCGTTTCCCAGTAAATGTCATGACATGCAGGTTTGATTTCAGAATACTAGAGTCGGACATCAGGTTAAGCATGACTGTTCTTCATTGGAAATAAGACGAAGAGTTATTTTGACAAAGGCAGGCACTGCATGTACCAGCAGCACCTGGGGGACACATGGGAGGAGTAAATTCACAGACCGTAGGATGCAATGCCTTCTCTCTATACAAAACCAAATAGGACTAGGGACACATTCAGATGAGCGTGATCTTCGGTCTACAAGTCCTCCAGTGTAAACGCTGTGAAGTCTGGTCAGTGCACAAGTGTTGCATACAGACTTTAGGGGAGGGGAGCTTGGTCTGTTGTAGAGACTGGTCTCATCGAAGTTCAGAATGGGGCTCCCCAGGGAATTATATTCATAAGCCCACACTGTAGTCCCCTTTCGCTGCTGTTACCACCTTCTGGTAAAAACAGGATCTCAACATCATCTCTAAAGGATACTGTGTTAATAAACTTCTGAGAGATCTGGTATTGAAGCATTTATTGTAATTCTTTTTCTCCAGAGGCTTCCAAAATGTACTATCACATGAGTTTCTGATGAAAAAAAAAGCAATGGGCGGATTGCTCAAATTATTCTCAGCCACTAGTAATTACTTGGGGCTGCCAGATAGTCCATATTTTTTTGGGGTCACTGGAGCACCTCAGGCATGAACCAGCCACATTCTAATCAGTCTTGATCCCTCTCCAGTATGAATCGTCCACCCAAATCGCCCGGGTAGATCTACGCTGAAAGGGAAAACAATCAACCGCAGTTCGGTTTCTGCCTGTTTGGGCCTCATCAGTAGGGTGCAATTTGAGCCAGATGGCAGAGTGAGCATGGGTCACAGGTCTGGATATTCCATTGTCACTTAGGGTGTTGCATTGAGGGAAAAAAATCTGATAGGTCCATAGCTTGAATTAATCTCAGTCAATTGTAAATACTCTGGGCCACAATCCAGTCCATCTCTTGAGTTTCTAGTACCCATATCAATATAGATATGCGTTTTGATGTGCATTACTGCCTTGCAAGACAAGCAAAATTGTGATGTGTCCCATGCGTGGTATTTGATTGGGTGTCTTTGAAGAGCACTAGAGGTTATGTGATAGGTTTTCTGATCTTGTGAACTGTGAGAGACTTAGCAGCAAAGAGCTGTGTTAGACAAACACAAAACATTGTTAGTCTGTGTGCATTTCTTTCCTTTTACATGGGGATTTATGTGTGTGATGGATACCCATAGGTGTTTCACTGTGCATCTGCACTTCATCATTTATGTGTTTGTGTGTGTTGCCCTAGTTTTTTGTATATTCTTTGCATACACTATGCAAAAGCTGCACCTACTGGTATTGCTAATGCTTGTTGCCAATACCATTGACTCTATTCATGCCAGTTCTGCTCCTACTACTGCCTTTCTTTTTACTCGACTTGATTTGTCCTTGGTAATATATATTCCCAGGCCTATTAATAATTATCTTTTTAGGTCAGGCCTGAGCAGCGCATATGCTGCTCTGCGATGCATGCAATTGTCGAGTATAGATTTGAAGCCCCGCCCACTCTCCGCCCATATTTTTCATTGAGTTTTGTCATTGTTCTTTGTAAATGCTGACTTCTGATTCGTTAATAGGCTTGTTAGTCCCTCCTTAGTATCGCCTTCTCTTCATTTGTAACCCCCAATGAGGACTGGCCGTTTTACTTCTGTTGTTACATGATATGTCTTATTTAGTCTGTCAGCACTATTTTCTTTAATGCGTTTCTTTATCTAATGCTGGCACAACATGCTTTCCTGCAACATTCCGCGCGCCATATTGCATGAATTTCCAAGCATCCTGGGACAATGGCGGCCGAGGTCTCGCATTTACAAGAGTTTGAGCTATTAGTATTCTAAATGCCAATGCCTTTTATTTATGTGTTAATTATCAAAACACATAAATAAAAAGGCATTATCATTTACAATGCCAATAGCTTAAACTATCACAAATGTGAGACCTATTGCATTGAAAATGCTTGTTTGGTCATGCTTGCTTCAATTTCAGTTCATCTATTTCGCCATGGCCTCCTCTAGAGCTGGCAGAGATGCTTATCTAGGATACATGTGCATGCCCTGATTTATCTCCAGCACGGATAATGGTCAAATACTTATTTGTCCAATTAATTGATCATAACATTCGTGTCTTCGACAACTCCTTGATGCAAAATATATGTGACCTGTTATCCATTGTTTTGGCTTGTGCTGAGAGAACTCCAGTCTGTTAGGTCCCAGATAGCGAGGCAACTCACTGCAGGATGAGGGGTCTGGGAGGGAATGTAAATGAACGGATCAGTATGATTCCCACCTTAGAATGTCTCAGTAGGCCCCAGCGGAACACCTCTCATAACTGGATTCCAGAGTGCAAATTTAAAGCACGAATGAACCCTGTAAACGACAAAGAGTCAGTGGCGTAGGGCGTGGGGTGCAGGCCGCCTCGGGTGTCATCACTGAGGGAGGTGACAAAATGGCAAAAATATGTGTTTTAAACACATATTTGTAAACCTCCAGTTTCGCAATTCAAGCTGATCGGGACCTCCATGTACCTTTTGGGTGATTGCTTGCAAGGGCTAAAGGGCAGCTGTATAATGCAAGTTTCAAATAGAGAATGTGCACAAGGCTTTCATTTACCTGTGGACTCACTGCACCAACATTTTTGAAGTGACATCAGCGAAGTTTTGCCAAGAGTGTGGGTCTGTGTGTACCTACTTAACAATTATTGAAGTACAAGATTTTAACTTCAACATTAAGTGATTTTTCACAGTGAATACAACACAAATTCTCAGAAGCTTAAGGTGAGGTAATGCACAACATGTGTTGAACTGAAAAATGTATTATGTAAGCTCTGGTGGAGTCTGATTTTAGACAGGGAGCATTCCAGATACATTAGTGCACATGCGGCACCCCAATTTGTACATCCAAAGTCCTGTGATCAGAAAGAGATTTCAAAGGCATGATTAGTTTAGTAATATGTGTAGTGAGCCAGCCATGACACCATCATTCGCAATTTCAGGCACTAGATAGTAAAAGCAAAAGCAATCTATTAGACCTCATCAGATTGCATCTTAGTGTAGAAGTCACCACATTATTCAGTACTAGTGAAATCAAAATGCAAATGCTTAGAATATTTGAATGACCCATGAACAGCATACTCAGAACTGGATAAGGCAATCTTGGGGGTGTGGAAAACTCCCTCTTTAGAGAGTGTTAGAAATTGAATTTCTGATTGGCAGAGGTATGCACCCTGTCCAAGCAGGAGCCAACATCCTAGTCAGGGTATGTCGCACCAATTATCCTGTGCTCACCGTCTGGTAGCTTGGCACAGAGCAGTCAGGCTTAAGTAAAGAGGCAATGTGCAAAGTATTTGTGCAACACTTAAAGCAGTAACACAGTGAATACACCACAAAAAGACTTCACACCAGGTTAGAAAACTAGAGCTTAATTTTATAACTAGAATAAGACCAAAGCGACAAAAATCCAGCAAGTAGAAGTCGAGATATGAATTTTTAAAGAATAACCTTACAATAGCACTTAGAAGCAATAAGCGCTTAGTGGGTTATCTGGTCTCGCTGGACTGGGACAAAGTAAAAAATTCAGGCAGACCGTGATAGAGTGCGGACTGGATGCAGGGACCCACTTGGGCCCGCTGAACCAAAGTGCCTTTATCCGGGCTTGCGGCGAAGATGATGTGAGGTGCAGTTGAAGCGATAAGTTGGTCTCGAGCTGTGCTCTGGGCGAGATGCGTTGAGATTCTCCATGCAATGGGGGCGATGCATCGGTTCTGAGTGTGAGGCACGGATTCTTAAGATGTGCAGCTACTGCTCCCGCAGTAGGTGATGCGTCGACCCCTTGAGTGACACCTCCAGCCGAGAGCAAATCAAAGCAACAGCAACCAACATCGGCAACGACCCCGCTGCTGTGTCCCTTAAGTTGGAGTCTTCAAGTGCATGGTAAAGTATCTTTGAAACGACCTGCCCTGGTGATTGACAGCTGCCAGCTACTTTTGCACCGGAGCTGCAGAGCAAGGTAGAAGAAATCCAGCTGTTGCACCCAGGCACTGGGACCCCAAAGACCTCTACTCTCTGAGGGTATAGTGTAACTCAATGTCCAAGTGTGGTTTTGCCAAGTGCTGTATATTTGACAGGTCCGACTGATCCCGTCAGCACCAAGAACAGCCAAGTAACCTCTGCGCCCGGACTCCCTGGGCAAGGTAACACAGTAACGACTGTTGGGTCTTGGTCTAGGGGCCCGCAGAACCTTAACCACAAAACTGATCTTTTGAACTCGCACTGCAACTACCTTTTTGGTAAGTGTGGTTTCCCCTATTGACTTCCATGGTGAACATTTGACAGCTTTCATTGCATTTATTGTTTAATCCTTTGAAAATCTATAACTCCGGCTATATGCAACGTATCAAGTTAGTTTTGATGCCGATATTTATATACAAATACAATCAATTTTTATAAATTGGTGTCAAGGTTTCTATCTAGTCATGTCACTTACTTATTGTCATTGCTGGTACTGTGAAATGCTTAACACATGTTCCTCTGAGTACGCCTAACTGCTCTGTGCCACACTACCAGGACCGAGCTAAGGCTGCTACGGGTGAATCCGAGGTCCATCTCTGTGTATTATGTTAGTATTACATGACAAGGCCTCCCAGCCATAATACTTCCAGCATGCAACCTCCATCAACCCCGGTAATTATAATTACAAATTAAAGTTGCAGTCATTGCTACATTATTCCACTATGCGCTGCACTTTCTTTGAGATTTCTCAGCGCCTTCTGTCTGTGCTGATTAAACTTTATCACATGATTCTGCTCCTGGATCTCAGTTTTATAGTCGATGTTCATGAATATCAAAAGCTTCTTTTTGTCCCCGCCCTTGCTCCTAGGCTATAGTGATATATTTGTCACTCTATAACTGGGTTTTATACTCACATTACCATCCAGTTATTTCTATACGTTCAGCTTCTGCCCAACTATGTTTTCAACACAATAAATACATTTTTGTTACTCAAAGTACTTTTAAATTCCTTCCCCTTTCCCTCACAGCTGACATATTATTATACTGTTTTTTCCTCTTTACTTCCTCAAATTCAACTTGGGACACAATTTGATATCACCGGCTTTGGCTGTGAGTCACAGCCTGCAGCGCCAAATCCCCAATCTGCACAATACAGCTTGGCACGTGTGTTTAGAAACGTTCTGTAAATGTGGAGATTAGTATTATTACACACATACATTAATGTCTATGCGTCTCGTTTTACACGAGACCCTGCCGCTCGTTCGCTTCCCAAACAGCTGCGAGTTGTCACGTGCCTCGGGTGAAACTGCTGTAACCTGCACGGCCTCCTTCTGTGGTTATTTTCCAAGCCCTGTTGATTAAATTGGCCCCTCACCCCTCCCCCGCCGTGTTCATTAAGTGGTGGTTCTAGCTGCTTCCCATTGACTGCCTTCATATGCTGGAACGGAAGGAAGTACTTAGAGGTCAAAGGACAGATGCTCCCGAAGACAACAATGTACAATGCGGGTATTGTTAAAGCAATTAAGGAGACATACATTTCTGGGATAATAAGTATAGATTGTCAAAGGAGCGCTTTGCTAATGTGCAGGGAGAGGACACTGGAAGGACACAGCCCATTCTTGGCCCTCCTTGGCAATAAATTCTGAAATAGTACCAGTCCTTGTGAGTGCCTAATCAATAAATCAATCAATCTTAATTAACTGAAATGGGAAGTTACAAGCCTCCATGAGTTTCTGGCATTTACAGATGAATTGGCGCTCAGAATGACGTCTGCGGGCACGGAATGGGCAGAAACCCTGCATTGAGTAAAGATAGCTGTGTGCATTGACAAAACTAATGTGGGTATTGACCAAGCGCAGCCGCAGGGAATAACATCCTTGAGATTGAAAGGTATAGAGTGCGTTGCTCTTACAACCATTTTTACCAATGTTGACAAGCCGCAGCCCCGTTCTGCACTTCCATGTAGTGTGATGGAATTTAGGAACCAACGCTTGTTTCCTATGGGGTTATACATTTGACGCTCTCTGCGCAGTATTCCACACCAACTAAGTGCAAGTCAGCCTGTCAATTAAGTGGAAAGAGCTTACCACCAATAGCCCACACTTTCTCCTCCTCCACCAACCCCCTCCATGCCACGCCCCCTGTAAACACTTTCAACTGCAACCCCCCCCCAGACATACCCTTCCCCGGCTTCCAATCGTTCTCCCGCCAGAACCCCTCCTCCATTCCTTGCACTCTAATAGCCCTTATATATATAGGGAGGTACTCTTCATCCCAAGTTCCATTTCTCTTCACTCATCGAATCCTGACCCATCATAAACTCCGACCCGACCCTCCTCACCCACCGACGCCCGTGTCCTTCAACTCCCCCTTAAAACCACTTTGCCATCACATTTCCTCAGCCTTATCAATCTCTATTATTGGCTTTGCACTTCCATTCTATCGAAATCCTTTCTGTCTGCCCTCTTCTCTTCTCTTTATCTCTCCCCCTCACAACACCCTCTCATCTGTCCCTTCTGAGCCGCCATTGATCTCAGTTTCTAATCCTCCACATCCCCTTTCATCTTCCTATTCCTGCTCCATCTGCTCACATCTCCAATTCCCTCCACAACTTCCCACCTCAACGGCCTCACCCACTGCTCCCTTTGGACCATTTCTCCATCAGAGCACCTTTTCATTCCATACTCTTATGTTCTCACCCAGCCCCCCTAACCTCCTCGTTCTTTCTCTCCTACTCCTCTCTAGCCCCTCCCCCTTTATCACTCCTCCATCGTCTCTCTAGCCTTCTCATCCATCACTCTTTTCACTATTATCAGTCCACATTATCCTTTGTCACTTTATTACCCTCTCCATGACTCTACACTCATCCTACCTCCGCATCGCACTTCTGAGACAGGCGCAGTCACAGATGACACTCTTCGGGAAAACCCACTGCTTCACTAGGAGGCATGTTAGCCCAATGTGCGCTGTGTAATAGCCGCATTACAGTACATCACATTCCTCCTGTAACTGACCCAGGCATGGTTTTGGCTCTTTGGATGCATTTAGTTTCCTTGAATGCAGAACGCAATGAACATATAGTTATCCAGCTCCAGAACATGTCTGCATCATGAGATCCATGCTATCCTATGCAAGTTCTTGTATAGTTCTTTTTTTAGGGGATTTTAAGGATCACATACATAAATCCAAGTATTGGATTGCATATGTGTGATTATAGTCAACGCCACTGTAATGAAGTATTTTGGTATTTAAATGTCACAATTCTGCTTACAATATAATTATTGGGCATTACAGGGTTAGTTACCATAGCCTACAAACAATTTATCCGAGGATTTTATTAATTCATAGTATTAACAGAGCAACCAACACATTCTGGATTCAGATTTGGCACTGAGACGCATCTGGTCAGGTCACCATTATGACTTGGAAAAAATATTGACTGTTTCAGCAATGTCTACCCTTTATGCCAAGCAATTAAAATCCCTGGCACCTTTAAGTAAAGACAGGGATAGTCAGACGCGTTTATTGGCATGGATATCACAGCCTGTGGTGCAGATTTTTCTGCGGAAGTGTAGATCTCTTATTTTTCTGCAAATTTCTTAATTCTCTACATAGTTTGGGTTTTTTGCTAATTTGTGGGAATGATTTTTAATTACCTCCAGATTTTCTATCTCCGCTTTAATTTCAAGGCAGGGAGATTGCGTATAAAAATATCAGGAAGGAACCAGGCTAAGGAGTCGGTGCCAAAGTCCCAGCTATTATTGTAGACTAGAAACACTGCCGGCACTGGCTGAAATACCCATTCATTTTAAAGGTAGCTCATCTGGACTGAGAAGTGCGCACATGTAGAGGCACTGCAAGGGTGCCATGGGCCTTCGTCACCTCTGGATAGCCGTCCTAAATCAGGTGTAGTGGGACCCTCAGCCTGGGGGCCAATGAGACAGTTGTTCTAATGATAGCCACGGTCCTGAGCGCCTCCATTTTAATGGACTCTATGGAAGTCATTCAGCCCAACTCACTCCTTCAATTGAATACAGCCGCCTTGTGTGGCTGTTAGGTTTGCAAGCAAGCAAACTGGGGCTGCGGAAATTGTGCGAGAGTGCAGATACCAGGATTCAGGAAACCAAAGCTGCTGAGCAGTGTGTGGCAAGGGAGATAGATACTTCAGGGGAGACGGGGAACCGTAGCTGAAGAGGCGCGTCCGGGTGGGCACAAACCGTTCATATTTCAATTGGCTTCTTTTCTAAGCATTCAGAAATGATGAAAGTGCATCATAGAGTGAGTGCTATATTTTTGCACTGTTCTAAGAAACCATAACATGAGTTTCCACTCTAATTTATGCAGATTTTACCATTTTTTCTCACAGACACTTGAAACATTGTCTTCAGTATTTCATATATTTTACTGCCGCTAATCTTCAGCTGTGCAGTTGGTAAATCAGTTCTCCTTACAAATAGTAATATCTGTGCCGGGAGTAAACGCCAGCAAAATTATGTCATCTGGAGTGGAACACGGCACAACTTTGGCGGCCCTGCACATATTGGGCGGTATAGTAATGCAGCCGAAAACGTTACCTTCAGTGACACTATCCAGCCCCTTATGTAGTGAGGCACCTTATAAGGCACTGCCCCATGGATAGCAGATTGAGCAATGCTTGGTAACTCTGGGCCTGATTCACAGAACTAACTTAATACCATTTTGGTATTCACAGAAGGCACTTACTCATTTCGGGATTCACAGAAGTTAGGAGTCCTAACTTTAGGACTCCTAAATGCCTTCTGTGAATACCGAAAGTCTTAAAGTTAGGATTTTTCTCAGTTTAGGAGTAGTAAAGTTAGGACTCCTAACTTTAGGACTCTGTGAGAAGTTGGCCTGGCATAAGCTGTCCTCTAGTTATAGGGGACACCTCGCACCAGTCCAATTCGACTCTTAAGGTGATAGGTTAAAAGACAACCTTTAAAGAAAGCTATCCTAGTGGTAGCTGTGGAGAGCAGCCTTCAGGCTAAGTCTTGAAGGAGTGTTAAGCTTATTGTTTTACCATAGATAACCTCTTGAATGACCAAATGAAAGAGTAGTCCACACAGGTATATATATAAAATATATGTATTTATTCTAAGAATAATCCCACTAGTCTCTTTATGAGGCTTGAGGTAAAGATACAATTCAAACAAGCATTGATAGTTATAATAAATAACACTGGAATCATAGGGCCCCAGGGGGGGACCAAACCATGTATTTAAAAAGTGGTATAAGAACCACGACAATTCTACAGACAGTGCCCAGGGCACTTAGGGTCGCTGGCTTCTTACGAAACCACCCAAGGTAGTGAGGAAGGGGACCCACAGGAGACGAGTGCAGTGGTGTAAACTACTGTCGGGATCTCTATTAAACCCTATGGAGAATGTCGTGGTTGGATTTTGCAAGAATCTAGACACTTCTGGGGGAAGTTCAAGTTCAAGAGTTTAGAGTTAAGCTTTTGAAGGGCCCACACTCACGAGAGTACCGAGGTACCACTGTTACCTGCCCCAGGGAAGCCGGGTGCATAGGTCGTTTTCGATGTCGGGTCGCGGGCTGGTTTTCAATGGGAAAACGGGAAGAACTGCTGCTGGCAAGAAGCGTCGTCGATGTCGTGCAGATTGAAGATGTAGATCTTGAAGAGAAGGACCTGAAAGCAGAGGGGACAGAGTCTGGGTCACGGCACAGTGACCAGGGAGCTCAGGAGAAAGAGCCCTTCAATGTCGGGTGCTTCCAGATGGAAGATGTGTAGCTTGGATCAGCAGCCACGGGCTCCGGGAGGCTTCAAGGAAGGCCAGCTTCTGGAGGGCGACTGTCCCACGCAGGATGAGGGTCGCTGCGGTGTTAGTGTCCGGATTGGATCCACTAAGCTTTGGCAACCGCAACAGACGCAAGAATCATAAAACAGCTACTGGTGCAGACCCACGAGGTCTGAGCGAGGTCTCCAGCGAGGAGACTGAAGAGCAGGCCTGGAGCAACCAGGGGAGCCCTTGAAAGTGAAGATTGACCTCCGCTAGGGCCCACCAGTCGAGAGACAAGGGACCGTGGGAGGGAGCAATTTGGCGTGCGTAAAGATGCGCCCACGGGTCGCCGGAGCGGGCTAGGGCGTCGATCTTTGGCACAGGTGATGCTGAGAGGTTTGCTCAATAATGGGCCAAAGCACAACTTCCCCACTCGTTGGGTTCGTGTGCTGTGCAAGAGGTGGCCGGTGTCCTGGGGTATTGGGGATCTCGGCGTCCACGGGGTCCACGGTGCTGAGCTTTGCTGTGCACACTCACTGGCCTCTGGGATGCTTGGAGACCCACCTCAAGGTAGATAGGAGTCGTTGATGTCCGTAGGAGCAGCAAAGTTCCAACTGGGTCACTTGCAGTGTTTCAGGTGCCTGCCAAGCAGGGGGGTAACTCCTTTACCCCAAGGGAGATTTCTTCATTCAGCTGTGCGGCAGCAAGTCGAAGTTCAAGTCTGTGAAGTCCAAGATAATCTGAGGCTCTGGGGACCCTGCACCCACCTTTATCCAGAGGTATAGGGGGGTGGCTAAATCAGAGCCCACCAATGAGAGTTCAGGCGGGAAAGGGTGGCTACACCCGCTCCTCTTTGTGTGTTTCCCGCCAGGGCAGGGGACAGGATGC
Source organism: Triturus cristatus (assembly GCF_964204655.1). NCBI lineage: Eukaryota > Metazoa > Chordata > Amphibia > Caudata > Salamandridae > Triturus > Triturus cristatus. The sequence goes on along the minus strand of NC_140587.1, from coordinate 941,384,559 downwards.
CCCTGAACCAGTTCCAGGCAGTGTATGCAGAATGTAGGCACTGGAGAAACCTACGTGCAACTCTGAAAGGCATCCTATGGTGCACCCACCCAGTTCCAATCCACATAGTCTGTCTGGGGAGGTGGGAACACCTCCCTGCAACAAGATCCCTATTGTCCAGCTGCCTTGGCTGGAGTTCTGCCCAGCAACAGGCAGCCAGAGTCGTGTGGGTGGCGGGTAGCATCCATTTTGTATTACGTGTGCACTTTTAAATTGGTGTCTAAATTCTGCCGCTTTTACCATATCACCCCTCTAGCAGGGGGGAATCATGCCCTCATGCTCATGGCTGGACTGGGGGCATGATTACTACATGTTTGACACCAAACACGACATGGTTCTGTGCAGCCACTCTCAAGTTATCACGCTATCGCGATTACTTATAATGCGGTTAAGAGTATATGGTATGGCTGCACTACAAACAACCCAGCAATAGTTTTACAAAGGTTGCAGAGGGGCCCTACTCAGGTAGGGGTTCCCCCTCACACATATCTCAGCACCCTGCCTTGTAGGATTAGCAAGGCCTGCCTTAGGGGTGACCTATGAGGATATATGTGTTGTATAAAGTGGGATATAGGATACCTATATCCCTGTAAGGGGTGCAAGCACCACCTTACCCAGACTACAGTAGTGGTCTGGTGGTGTCAGTTTGTATGGCTGTTCCAGGGGTGGCACAATAAGTGCTGCAGCCCCTGGTAGGCCTCTGAGGGACCCATGCCCTGGGAACCTAGGGTACCATCTACAAGGGGCTGACAGGGTGTCCTCAGTATACAATTGGTATGTACCTAGGGTACTCACATCGGTTTAGAGAGAAAGCAGATAGGCTGGGGTCCTGGATAGCAGGGCCACAGCCTGGCTAGAGTCAGAAAACAGTCAAAACATCAGCCAAAAGTTGGGGGCAACTATGCAGTCGATGCCACTCTCCTACAGACTCCTAAATGCCTTCTGTGAATACAGAAAGTCTTAAAGTTAGGCTTTTTCTCAGTTTAGGAGTAGTACAGTAAGGACTCCTAAAGGATTTTTCTCAGTTTGGGAGTAGTAAAGTTAGGACTCCTAACTTTAGGACTCCTAAATGCCTTCTGTGAATACTGAAAGTCTTAAAGTTAAGATTTTTCTCAGTTTAGGAGTAGTAAAGTTAGGAGTTTTACTACTCCTAAACTGAGAAAAATCCTAACTTTAAGACTTTCGGTATTCACAGAAAGCATTTAGGAGTCCCAAAGTTAGGACTCCTAACTTCTGTGAATACTGAAATGAGTAAGTGCCTTCTGTGAATACTAAAATGAGTAAGTGCCTTCTGTGAATTCCAAAATGGTAGTAAGTTTAGGATTTTGTCTTAAGTTAGTTCTGTGAATTTGGCCCATCGAGTTGAAACACTGGATGATGCCGTGTTAAAGGGCATATATTGATGCCCCTTGGGGAATGCACGAAAATCCACTGCCCCCCATCAAGCTTACAGAGTAGTTAGGCAAAGTTATGTTGTAATTGGACAGCACACGCATGCCATCACTATGGCCTCATAGTGTTGTAAGCATTCTGGAGGGTTCTTCTCTGTGTGCTGGTTTTCCAATGTTCATGTAACCCGGTGCCCGCGAGTCCATGCCAGTGTCTCTCAGAGTCCATGACGCCCTTGAGCACTATCAGTCTCACTGCCTAAGAGCTTTTCAATCATGGAAGCAGCTAAGCTGTTTTGAAATGATTTTGAAATGGTTGGTTCTGTTTGTGATGGCAGATATGAGCTATAAAAGAGTGGAATGCAGCTTGAAGAACAGCACCGGTTTTAAAACTGCGTCCATCCGTTCCAGCACATGAAGGCAGCCAATGTGAGCAGAAAGAACCACCTCTTAATGAAGACGACGGGGGAGGGGGTGAAGTGCCTACTTAATCAGCAGGGCTTGGAAAAGAGGCACAGAAGGACTCCTAGTGTGTGAAATCTGGCCAGGTGTCTATCCCTTGCACGATGCTAATGGGAATTCACTGCACACCGAGTTAGCTGTCACCTCCTGCAAAGGATGCACGTTTCAGAAGGAGCAAAGCATCTTCTGCCTGAATGGTTCCAAGATGGACGTCGCCTGCATTAGCCACACTTCCCTTCATGTTCAAGGACCAGAGCTACATCTAATACTGGTGCTTACCCTACACCCATCATTAAGGCCTAGTGCTAAGAACAAGGCTATGTTTAAGTGTGGTCCTGAGTCTGAGTTTCACGGGGACACTGTGCCTACACCTACCACTGGCATAAGCTTGATGCAAAACTTAAAACTCACCTTATGCTCTGACCTCAAGCCTTCTACCCTGACCCTAAGGCCTTTACCCTGACCCTAACCATGAGGATGAAACTAAGCTGAATGCTGAACTTTGTTTCAAATTTTACCATTTTAGTTTAAATAATAGACCGGGGTGTCATCAACCTAAAATATTATACCGTATTTCAATTTGACATTTTCAGTATTTGTGTTTTAGGTATCTTTTGTTATACTTTAAAACCGCACCCTTAGAGGTAACGCATAGCTCCACTTGGAGCAGAGCGCTTGTCGCTTGCTATTTTAAATAATGAGGATGAAAAATGTAGAGTTACAATAGCTTGTGGGGTCGGGGTGGGAGCTAAGACGGTTTTCAGGCTTGCATGCCCTCTTGCTGTGACAGTTATCTCGTACATGCGATCTCGCGGGCATCTTACACTCTTGCATTGGCAATGTACACATTTAACGTGTTATATCTACAGTAAACAAGAGCAGGCCGCTATCTCGCGTGAACACATTTCCCCACAGGCCACGACATGATTATCTCCGTGCTGCAGGAGATCTATTGTACGTTATGTCATATGGAGTAGAGATAGTTTCATTGTTTAAGCATCCTTTGTGTGCTGGCGCTCTCGCACGGACGCTGACACTAGCATCATTATAATCCTGCTAATTGCTTCAGGTTTAGAGGCCAGGCCTTGGAACCTGCAGAGGACAACAGCATCAATCACGCACAGACAGATAATGCGGCACGAAAACATGGGCGCAAAGAGTATATGGGTCTGCATACACAAAAGGAGGAGGAGGTACACGCAGTCATGATCTGGTGGACAGTGGTGGCTCCTCCGCTAAGTTGGAAGAGCATCGCCTCAGCAGAGGAGCATCGCCTCACTGCTTTTTAGGTTTCGCCTGACCCAGCGCATGCGCTGGTCTGGCGAGACTTATTGAGAGGGCTCCAAAAAGTGCTACCAGGCCAGCCTAGAGCTACAGTGCATGTGCGTGGGCGCGCTTGCCGCGCTTTACCGCGATTAATTTCACTTTCGCGGCCGCACGGACGCTTTGCATAGCCAATAGGTCTCGCTTTTGGGACCTTATAAGTATTTAGTTATGCAACTGTTGCATGGCTAAACACTTATAAGGTCCCAAAGGTGAGACCTATTGGCTATGCCAATGCTTGTTTCTTCTCCTACTTACCCAGCTTTGCGTGAGGGGGCAGGGGAGGAGTGGTAGGCAGCACCCTCCTAAGTGCATGTGACAGTCTGGCCAGCCGTCTTGGGCCGCCCAAGCAATCATGCGCACTTTGCATGTTCTCCACCGGGCTGTAATACACAGCCCTGGTGGAGAACATGCTCAGTCTCCTTGTCCCCGTCTGATCGCCGAACCACGGCGCACAGCCCAATCACAATGCTGCATTGCAGTGTTGTGAGTGGCTTAGGGGAGCCTGTGTGCTTCCTGCTTCTTCCGGACTCAGAGTCAGGAAGAGAAGAAGAGAGACGAGGAGGAGAAATAGCGGAAGAGGTGAGTGTTTTTTTGTAAATATTTTGCAACCCCCACCCCGCCACCCCCGTTTTCTCATGGCCACCACTGGGTTACTCTGTTAGTTTATGTGCAGTACATGGGGCAGAATAACTATAGCGACACATACAATGCTTCAGGATTTCCTTTACCATTCATCATTTGGTGGCAGATTGGCAAATGTCTAAGAACAGGTTTTGATTTTCCATTTTGGTGATGGTATTGACTTGATTGTTGCTGGCGCTGAATGTCACATAGCAGCTGGTCGTCAAGTATGATCTTCAGTAGGAGGCAAGAGATATATGTGAAAGAGCAATGATGGTGTAGTTGGTACTTGAAGAACTATGCATACGATCTCACAGGTTTGTGGCCTGCATTAAGTTGTTGCTTGAGTTTGAAATCCCTTAAAAAACAGAAAACAAGACTTGTTTGGCAAAACAGGAACAGTTTTTTTAGTTAAACATTGCCGCCGAGAGAACAGTTACAGGCACAGGGTCTGAATACTGTCTCAATTTACATTCAGTACATGTCCTTCTTAAATACAAAATGTATACAGTTATAAAGGTTTCCTGCGTACCATATATGGTAAGGAATGTTGGTTGCTGCCTTTGGAGTCATAAATGAATTGTCTAGTGGTTAGCACAGGTGGGTCCTCTACCTTGCGAGGACACAATGTTGGCCAGTGAATATGTGTCCAGATGTCCGGCATGGGAAGCGTTTCATCACTATGTGTGCTAGGCCCTGATTGGCTATGTGTTCCTAACCTATGTGGTATCTGACTTTTATGGTATTTTTAGGAACATGCATACCCCCACCAGCTATATGCACTTTATTGGGGCAATACCTCTTGACCATTTGTAATGTCGCTGTGTCTATCTGTGGCATTAAGCAAGAGTTTATTGCCTGAGTGTTAGCCTGCCAGCTGCACACCCTCCCACCCGTGACCTATCAATCAGCAATCCCGGGCCTTAGTCTGAGGGCCTGCTTGACTGCATATTTGTGAGTCGAGTTTGATGTAGAGTTCAAAATGGGCGAGTCTGTTAAAATGGACAAGCTATCATTTTTATCAATAAATTCATCCAATTCCATATTAACAAAGTTGCTGGGATTGTTCGTAAAAGACAGCTGTATGCAAAGGGATTCCTGCTCTATGTCGAGAGTTGGTGATGGTGAATCCTGCCATTCATGCTGTTGAGGGATTTTTCAATGCCTAGAAGAACAAGCAACCTTATCTTACCTTTCATGTTTGCTAAGAGGGTTCGTCCCAATTATTTAGATGAAATGTCTCAGTGCTATCCTGGCTTGGATGCTTCAGTTGCTGATTGTGCAGGAGTGTGAACCACTTCCACATTTGAGGAGGTCCAGGGCTTCTGAAGCATCAAGGAACTGACAGTGACACTGAAGGCCACATTAACTACCAAGCCCTAACCATATAAACGTCATCACATGTAGGTGTAGGTGAGTGAGTCACCACCTGCTAATCGTCACCTTTAAATCAGACATTATTTTAGCCATAGTGAATCTGTGGTCTACGCATCCTACCTCTACTTTCACCCGCTCCAACCTATCATTGGCTACATTATCCACTGTAACTGATTTTTAGTATAGGGAACTACATTGTAGATTTCAGGATATTCTTCTGAGTATTGAGTATCTCAATGTGGAGAGAGAAGGATATCATGGGCAGAATATGGAGGGGCAAATTATAGAAAGGTAAGGCATAGAAGACGTATAGAATTACTATTCCTAACTCCACATCTGTGTACCATGAAGATATATGAATCACCAAGGTACACATATGTGGAGTTAGGTATAGAGAATCAATGCTTATTTCCCTTTCTATATGTGGTGTTCCATATTTGCATGCCTCAATATTATGGCTTTGATATTCATGTTCAGCACCCAAATGTCAGTACAGCTCTGTTGCTATGTGGTATGCTATTCTTAAAGAATTGATTAGGAAAAATTAACTACCCTCTTGTGTTTTCTCGCATATCAACATTCGCACTTCAGTCTCTAACAATTAAAGTACATTTTAACATGCCGCAGTATTACAGGTAATCATTCACTCCTGAAACTTGTTTGTTGTGGCACGTCATAGAGCTTCACACAAGTGCATGGGTCTATTCTGTAACATGTGCTCCTTAACAACCAGGCTTCTTTCATGAAATAGTTGCTAATTTCAGACTTTTTAAAATATTGATGCCACACAAACATTATAATAATAGCTTGCTTTCATATAGTGCTTCATGACACATTTATACCGTTTATAGCTACTGTAATTCAAAGGTGTTGCCGTTATACAAAGGTATTTGATTTGCAGACCTCAGAAAGATGGAAGACTGAGTCAGTCTGGCCAGGATTCGAACTAGCGATCTACAGATAACCTCATACTGTAATGATAACCATTCCACTCACTGAACCATCCTGGTGGAATCAGAATAACACCAAGTGATAACGATGTGGTCAGCAATAAATGAGATTTTTACACTAGCCAGTGGCGGCCACTAATTTTAGGAGGGAGGAGCCAGACGGGACACACATGTACACATGCACATACATACTCACTCACACCCATGCATTCACACATTTGCACACGTGCGCATAAACACATCCATTCACAACATTCTTTACCAAAAATTAAAACATACACACACGCACGTACCAAATATTAATTTCTAAAAAATCACACTTACCTGCAGCTCTGCCTCAGAGGTCCCAGGAGGGTTGGGACTGCTGCCTTCCCTTATTGGTTGGCCTTAGGTCAGCAAATGAGGGAAGGCAGCAGTCCCAACCTTGTTTTAGAGTGGGATGGGGTCGATGACACCGCTGACCCCACCCCACTCTGTGAGGGAGTGTCACTGATTGGCACTTGACCCAGGGGACTTCAGGGCTTAAAACTGAAGCGCCCAGGCCTGAGGCCATGAGTGACGCTACCCCTCCAGGACCTTTGCTGAGCAGAGGAGGTCACACCCACAGGCGCTGTGACAACCTCAGCCCAGCAAAGTTCAGCTCAGGCAGTCATGGATGTCTAGCTCCTGGCTGCCTGACCTGAAAGTGAAGAGTGTCTGTCAGGGCGACCTTTGCTCAGCCTGACAGGCAATGTACTGGAGGGACAAAAGGTAAAGAGGGAGTGGCTCTGACTTGGGGTAGGGGGCGTCATTTTTACAAGTGTATTATCATTTTAAAAGCACCTGCTGCCACCTTCCTGGCCTCCAGCAATTTTTAGGCATCAATTAAAATGTCAAGATAACTCTGGTGATTAATCGTCTCCCTGGAAAGAGAACTGAGGTTTCTCTAGTGGAAGTTTTGAATCCTCCTAAGGTAGTGCAGAGGGTTAAAATGCCTGCTGCTAAGAACGTGTACTATGCAGATAACAATGTGCATATAATGCAAATAGGTCAGTAGCTAACTGCTTCTGTAAGAGAGCTCTTTTTTATCTTGTTGTTTATAAGTCAAAATCCTAATATAGAACATTGAGCTATTAACTGTCATCAAAGAGCTGCATGCAAACTGCAAGTGTATGTTAGAGCTATATGTTTTTTTGCCCAGTCTTTCATTATCATAATCTCGTGAAAAGAGTTCATTTGGGTAGAAAACAATTCTTATTAGTAAAGAGAACCCCTAACAATGATGTTATGTTTTAAATTTTGAATTTGTGCTTTTCCAGAATAAGGACTCTTAAACTTTATTGCCTACGAATATCGATGACATGTCACTCCTACACCTTGTAGTCCTGTCTGATGTAACATTTCCTCATAAACTGATTTGCACACGTGTGTGACGTAAAGTGCTCTGATATCCTACACTGGTATGAGCAGTGATATAAAACTAAATTAATTAGAGAGACAGAGGTTATGGAGTCTTGAGGGACACTGGTAAAGAGTCCTAGTGAGGGCAGAGGTGGTCATGGGGGGGGGGCACAAACAGACATTGTCGCACAGTGCACCATCAGTGTTAAAGGCTCTCATCTTTGGATTCCTGGACTTATTGTTTTAATATCAGACGTCAACCCAAAGCAAGAGAGAGGAAGACAGAAAATATAGAAATAAGTAAGAATGGAAAAATAAGAAAACAGTGACAAAGTGTGAAAGAAGGGTTGAATGGATTCTGCAAGACTGAGAGATAAAGAGATCCTAGGTGAAGGGGGTGGGTGGCAGGAGCAAGATTTAGCAACCCTAGTATGTAACAACACCTCCAGTGGGATAATAAGACAAACGTTAGGCTCTTTCACTTATGATTATTATTTTTTTTACAAACTAAAGATAGGAAAAGACAGGCAACAGTTTCAGATAAAGCTTCTGATGAAAACAGGGAGGTAGATCCAATCCATGTAAAATCCAACAGAAAAGGGGAGTCCTTCTGATAACGAAAGAATGTCGGCACTCTGTTACTGGATTTGTCAAGATGATGAAGGTATCTATTTTTTTTACTTTTGCTCTCTCTTTATTTTTTGTTTGGCAAATATCTGTTTGTTAATCTATTTACAAATACCCGCATATTTAAAGGAACTAAAGGTTGTTTCGTTTGTTTATAGCAGACATTCCACACATATCTAATCATATCTTCCTCCAAGGCCATTCAAATTTTCTGGTGCGTTTGTGGTTGTATGTGTTGTTTTTCCTTTATGAAATATCCCTTTGTATCTAATTCATTGTCAGCGGAATGTGTAAATCATATGCGTATTGTGAAACATCTCCAGAGGAGTACCATGCCGTAATGTAATATTCACTTGTTTGCGTAGGCCATTTCTAAATGCTCGTTAATGTTTGCTGATATTAGAACCAAGACAAAGCAAACAAATTGATATGCCCAAGATCACACAGTGTGCCCAGCAGGACCTGATGACATTAGAACTCTTATCTTCGCCGTCTGTAGTTGTAATTTAGCTACTAGGCGGCTTATTTTAAGAGGCTTAGGTGCACAGGAAAAACAGGAAATATAGTTCACCTCAACTTGTAAAACGATAGTGATTTTTTTCCCCAGAACAAAAAGGTGCCTATCACAACTCCATGTTATTTCACAGCACTAGGATACACAGAAGTGACTAACCAATAATAGAGAAGAATAAAGGAGAAGTTGGTCTGCAGAAGACGTCGGACTGTTTGAGAGGCGAAGCTAAAACACAGCGGCATGAATTGGGAGTGAAACTTAGATTCACTTTGAAAAAGTACAAAATAGATTTGTTAAGATCTTATTATTAAATGTTATTGTTCCATCCCAAGACTGAATCCATACTGGGTGACTAGGAGTCCCGGAATTGGTGGAGAAGTCTTTGTTTGTCTCCATCTGCCCTAGCAAGTTTCAGTAACTTTGCACGTCTTGGATGTCAGAGAGGGCTGGCTGAATACAGAGGGAGGCAACTTTTGTTGTGGTGCAAAATTGGTAGCCCCTATCAAGAGGTAATTTTGTTAACACAGATGAAATAATGTGTAAAAGGTACATTTAATTCGCCTTAGCGCACATTGTCTTTGTTTTCTAAGGGTGAGTGCTTTCAGTTGAGCAGATTTGTGCCCCTTGGTAGATAAACACATTTTATTCCTACTTTTATGTTTGTTGAGTGTCCCAGTTTTTGGTTTTCAAAATCTGGTCACCCTAAATCACACCCACCACATACCTGCAGTATTTAGTAAAAAAACAAACTGGAAAACGTAAGCTTCAACTTGCCCCCATGTACATTGGGACCTCAAATATGGAGCACTGCAGCCGGACAACTCTGACTGGACCATCCCCTCACTCCTGGCACCGCTCTATGTGGAGACCAAACTACGAGCTCAATATACTTATTCAAGGCAGCGGGATATAGTGGATTTCCTCCATTACTGACTGAACAGACATGCTGGCATGCCATTACCACCGTAGAATCCTGATGGAGTTAATTGGCAATTTCAAACTGTGTTCTCCACCTTTCCAATGCGACAGAACAATATCAAGCGAAATTAAACAGGACAAAAAGGGAAACCCCAACATAGAAGCGGTGCAGATACACAATGCTATTTTAAGGAGCTGGAAGCAAGGTAGAGACTCTGTCCATTTCGGCCATCAAAAGGCACGCTACCAGACACGACAGCGCCTGAAAAGCATCAGGCTTGTTATCTCACTGTCAGTATTCTGCAACCTGGTGCCACTGCTATGAAGCCCAGAAGTGAAAAAGAAACCCTTTAAACATGTCTTCCTCCTTTTGCCGCTTCAGAGTTGTGGCTGGGCTGTGGCTGGACCATTTTCTCTTCCCACCCTCCTATCTCGGTACCCCCTTAGTGCTAATATCGCTTGAAGACTCGTTTTGAGGATCTGGCTAAAGACAGCTTTAGTGGCTTCTAGAAGCACAAGGTCACAGCATTTCTCGGATAGTTACACTATGCCACTGAGTTTACTTTAGCACTTTGTTGATGCGGCAAACTAGTTCCTCATAGCACACTCGGCTCAGATTTGTTTTTTACCAGGACTTCACAATGAAGGCTCACGCCCTGCTAGATGCACTCACCCTGCCCTCTCCATCTGAAGGTGACTGGCCCCTGGCAGTTCTCCACAGACCTCTTTACACACAAATGGAGCTAGACTAGTTGGTTTTGCCAATGTTTGTTCATTCATGCCATAAGTGTTAATATTGGGATCTTTGTTTGTTCATTGAAGAATAATAGGGAATTTTGGGTGAGGAATACACAAACAACTTAATGCCCTAACTCACAAAACTGAAGTGGCAGAAGTCAATAAATCCCAGTATTGTGTGTGCAGATGCAAACCACCAACTTAATATGCTTTTATTACTTTGAGAGCTGTAAAGAGGCTTTAATGTATAGTACTATGTATCCTAACCTGTAACTGCTCTAGGACAATGATGAAGGCTTTGCAAGCACATTGTATTTGTGGTGGTATTTCTGTGTGAGGAAATCTGCTCTCAGATACAGCTTTAAAGGCAATCTAGAGTGGATGTGCAAGTACAAACTGGTGGCCTCCCGCAAACGTGCATTTGTGAGTGGTTTCCCACTCTGAGGGCTTGGTTCACAAAAGTACACCTACACTCTTGTGTAAGTGTATTTCTGTTTCTTATTCACAAACTATGTGCAGTGTGTACTTATGTGTACGGAGATCTCTGCTTCGATTGCAGATTCTCTGACCTGGCCGGATTGGCTAGCTGGGCAAGCGGGCAATCCCCTGGGAGGCTGCATCCACAGGAGGCCGGTTTTGACACTTGCTCCAGGAGTGGTGGTGCATGTTAAGCGTGCCTGGTGGCAACTTGAAAGAGTTGCTCTGATTCTAGAGCGCATTAGCACGTCTGCACACAGGGCTGAATTTATCATTTTTGCCAGGGCTGTTTTAAGTTCCCTGTCCGGCCCTGGTCTCTGGGTGTGAAACTTAAAAAAAAGTGAAAGTTTACCTTTGTGAATCAGGCCCTGAAAGCGTAGATTTACTCCCATCCAGGAAGGAGTAAATCACGTTTCAAAGTGATAACAGCATTAAAACATCCCTGATATTCATAAAGGTGTAAGGACAAGGGTTTCTTCATAAGGACATATTTTTTATGCTGAGGCTAAAAATGTAAGAAAGTTGAAATGCACTTTAAACTCATATGTGATAAATCAATACGAGTACATTTCTATGAGCGTAACAGGATATAGATGTGAATATTTATGGGAATTTTTGACGATCTCAGGTTACAACAAGTACCCCTGGAAATGTTTGGAGAATTTTGGAAAAGTTGAAAATTTACTAAGGCAGAAGCATGTGACTGAGAAAATTTCCTCTTTTGAATTGGTCGTTTTGTGAATTAGGCCCTTGGCCTGCATGGTTTCTCACGCCTGTTGTTTATCGCAGCCAACAATGACCATTGCACACCAAATCCTGTGGGTGCAGCCTTCCTACTTTTTTACTTTTTAAAAATACGTGTTCTGTGTGCAATTGTGAAAAACCTTTCAACTGCTGTACTCCGTGCACTTTAGTGTAGCATGACAGGTTTGTTCTGTGAAGGTCCATTGCGATTTTAAGCATATGCAGCTCTTGTTGGCCTTTGGATACTTTTGTCTGGATACCTGTAATGACATGGATTTGTGTCACCTGAATTATTACGAATTATCATATATTTATCAATGACATTAACCGAAGTTGAAGTTAATTCACTACTACCCCACCTATATCACTTTGACAGGAAGCGACAACATTTGTTTTAAAATGCACCTGTTACTACAGCCGCGATACTTCGCAAGATTGTACGTATCGACTATTCCATGATACAAGTCAATGGGACTCCTCTAATTGATCCAAAAAATGTTAACTCGGCCAGGTCGGTGTTGTAACTTTTTAAACTCCTGGAAACAGCCATATTTCCAATTTCCCCCTAAAAAGAAGATGCACCCACATTTTCTTGTGCAAGCTTATTTACTATTCAGAGTTGAGTTTTCAAATATTTTGGAAAAGTGTATTTTCAAGTGTCCTGCTTGTAGTCTGGGCAAGCAAGAAAAGTAGCAATCTTTCGTAAAGCCAGTAGGTGTGCATTGGCTGTCAATCTTTTGGTTTTGAAAATGCTTATATTTGTTTTGCATTGCGTCTTGTAAAACGTTACATAAATACTTCATCAAACAGTCTTGTACATTTTTGTTTCATGGAATACAAACACCGAGCTAGCAGTCTCAGCCACTAAATGTGACTGCTTTTCCTGTATTCTTTCACATTGTGCAAGAACAGAATGCCACAACTCACAGTGAAGTTGGCCAATGCCTGAGGTGGTCTGACCCATTGTCCTATATTGAAAGCTGCAGGGGGTGGAATAAAAATGTGCTTGACACAGCAATAGACCAATCGGTGACGAGGGCTGGTTCAAAGCCCCTATAAATAAGTATTGTCGATTTCATTTTACTAAAATGAAAAGGTATCGGGTAACACCAGACTTTAAAAAGTGACAGGTATGCCACTTTGAATGCATTTAAACATGCTCGATACAGGTGGTATGGCATAATAAGAGAGATGTGGAATGGCATAATAAGAGAGAGGTGGAATGGCATAATAAGAGAGAGGTGGAATGGCATAATAAGAGAGAGGTGGTATGGCATAATAAGAGAGAGGTGGTATGGCATAATAAGAGAGAGGTGGATTGGCATAATAAGAGAGAGGTGGTATGGCATAATAAGAGAGAGGTGGTATGGCATAATAAGAGAGAGGTGGTATGGCATAATAAGAGAGGTAGCTTCAACATATATATCAACCGAAAATGAACCTTGTAGGCTACTGTTGCTTGCAGATCTCATCAGCATAAGCTCAATTCACTGAGCCATGTTAAAGTCTGGAGAAACAAAGCTTCAACAACCAGTCTTATGGTATAAAGGTGATAATACAGAGATGCCATCTTGGAATTTCCTCTCTTAGCTGTTATTCACCTGCTTTATAAATCGATTCACCAGAACGCCAAGGCGCTGAAGCAGGCTGCAGTTTGCATCAATGCCAGTTATAATTGCTCTCTGTGTATTTGGGAATCTTTGAATCTTGTTCCTGTTCCTCAGAATTGCTGCCACACCTGCTTTCTTACAGTTAAGGAAGTGTGTTGCGGATAGCTTTATAATATGTGAGAAACATCCCATGCCATTGGTAATAAATTGCGCAGCGCGAAATTACACTTGGCATCCAGAGTGCCTCTCTGGCAGCCACACTGCCTCGTGAGAATGCTCGAGGCGGCATTACCAGGAAGTTGATCACAGTATTTGGAACAATATTTATTCAGATTTTGCACTTAAATGGAAGCATGTGGGCAGAGTAAACTCAAGCTATAATACTGTGGTCGGTAACATTTTCAATTCAATAAACTTTATTTGGTCTGATTAGACCATAAAATTATAACAACGTTATACAAAACATTAATTGGCTAAAAATCCTCAAATGACAGTGTTACAGTATCAGTAAACAGTGACTCGCAAGAATAAATAATCAATAGAAACATGAAAACAATAGGAGCAGTTATAAAAGTAGGATGTAATATCACATACAAGCAATATTATTGCCCCTTTGCTTAATTACACATTCAATGTAAACAGCAATTAAAAAACAAATCTTCGTATAGGGAAATCTTTGCAGAAAAGACAAGGCCGCTCGACAATAACGTATATATTGGCCTCCTTCAAAGTGGGTAACAAACAGCGTTTTCTCAATAATGAGTAGAATTTACAATAAATCATAAAACGTATCGAGCTCTGAACTGAGCGGTCATCGCAAGGACACAGAGGCAGATGAGAAAAATAAGAGCCCTGAATAGGAAAGGCAACCGGGAAGTAAGTGCACAGTGCATAAGCTCAGGCTGATTAGCAAAACTTAGTGGTGCTGGTTGCTCACCCTTGTTAGATATGGTTCAATGCTAGTACTAGTGCAAATCTCCATATAAGCCTGGACCATTGGTTTGTCTACAGCCCTCCGCTTTTTCTCCGTCAGGCACCCAGTTAGAAAAATATTCTTCAGGGTGGTGAGAGCACTAGTAGAGGTAAACAGATCCTCCTGACCAATACTAAGGCAGATGTTCTGAATGTACCTTGGTCAGGGAATGCTCAGGCATCGGTCTAGTTTCAGGCAATCAGCAAGGAGAGCCTTGTTGAATAAGGACTGGCTCTTCGTTCAGATTCTGAGCCATAAGAAGAGTGGTTGCAATTTAATGAGGTCACTAATGTACCCAATCCCAGCCTCTAGATGGCAAATGAAAAAGCTGGTACTTTGTGGGACAGTTAGTATCTTCTTAATAAAATCATTGTCAATTGACTCCAAGCCGCCCTGTTTGCTAATTCCCCGCACCCCGGCCCCATAGGAGGCAACAGCACAGCACTTAGCTTTGTATATGGCTGTGAGTTCCCTAACAGTCTTCTGACCTAGTGTACGGGCAAAATGCAGGACAGCTTCAATTGATTTGCTGATGGCTTTGCTTTTGCTAGACCTCAGGTGTCTTCACATAAGATATGTATCAAAAAGAATGCCTAGATAGCAAAAAGTGGGAACAATGCCTATGTTTTTGGCATTGACTATAAAGGTAGTGGTGTATGTCTTTTTTGTCCCGCAAACCATTATGTGTGTTTTGGCTTGGTTGATCGTCAAATCTAAGCTGGTCATAAACTTGCAGAAGCGGTCCAGCAGACCCTGCAGTCCAATAGCAGTCCTGGCTAATAGAACAATATCACTAGCATAGATTAAGCGATGGATGCTGCGGTCTGCTATATGGGGACAATCCATCCTGGCTGCAACTAACGGTCCTCCAGACCATTAACATATAAGGAAAAGAGAAACAGGGCAAGCACACAGCCCTGGCATATGCTCCTGGCAAGATTAAAGGCTGTTGTGGCACCCACCCCCCCAGGCCTTACCGCACACTGGCGGTGACATCTAGATGAAACTGCCTCAGGAAGTTGACAATATACTGTTCAGCACCCATGTCAGTCATAATACTTCACAATTTGGACCCATTAACAGAGTCGAAGGAAGAACTCAGGTCCATAAATGCCAAGTATAACTTGCCCTGCTTAGCCACAGAGTATTTACTTATTAGCATATGCAGAATAAGGGACTGTTCGACTGTTCCCAAGCCAGGACGGAAGACAAGTTGAAGGTCTGAAAGTATGTTATGCTCATTGGCCGATGTCTGTAGGCGATCCAATAGAATTCTCCCCATGACCTTAGCAGTCAAATGAATCAATGATATGAGGCGATAACATTGCAGATTGCTTTTTGAACCCTTTTTAAAAAAGGGAACAATGGCGGCATGGGACCAATTCTTGGGGGGGGAGGGCTGTGACTTATATAGTATTTAATGTGTTAGTCATCAGTTAGACAAATCAGGAAGTCGGGGAGTGAAGAGGCCACTAGTGAGAGAAAAGAAGTTTCATCAACCTTGGAACAGTTATTAATCACCCCAGGATTCCTGTTGAACGATAGTGGGAGAGGATAGTTCACAGCAAGTGATTTGGAGAAAGGAGAGCTATACAGAGAAAGAGCCAGGAGTCCGTGGTCACTAAGGGGAGACTCAGTAAGATCATAAAGTCACTAAGACTTTGTGAAAAAGAGATGAAATCGATATGGCTTGGAGTGCGCTTCCCCACAAAAGAAGGTTAGGTGACTGGTACAGAGCTGAGGGAATCAAAGTAAAAAAATAAACTGAACAGCAGATTAAATTCATCACCTGGAAGACAATGGATGAAGTGGGTGAAAGAGACCCCATCGTCATTAGCCAACCCACAAACATTCTCAGTTGAGAACTGACAGGTTCTCAAGTTACAATTCCCTCAGCAGCACTACAGCACAACCCCCCAAATATGGCTAATACAGTTCTCGATGTCTTTAAGCAGTGAAGCTGCTAGGGCAACCTTGGTAGTATCAGAAATATTGTTATACAAATATTCAGCGACAATTTAGTTGTTCGGCATTGGAACAGGATCAGCTGATAGCAGACAGAGTCACAAATTGACCATTTCACCTGGGCAGGAAATGTGAGGGGAAGGAATGTAGTTAAACCACCCTTGGCCCTGCCTATAGTTCTGGCCACCACTGGGTGTATGGTAGGTGGCATACCCATCCAAGAAAAGGCAAATGATATCATCTGGCAATTGTCACATCCAGATCCCGATGTAGAATCTGTAACAGTCCTTGTGTGTGCACCCACAACTGGCAGTTCACCAATGTCGGGGGAATACTGCACCAGATGATCCATAGAGATGAAAGGGGGCAAACCTGTTGAAGGTTGGAACAGAGGTCCCAGATGACACAGGAGCAGATAAACAGGACTCAGGTTTATAAAAGCAACCAAGCGGAAGAGCCTTGATTGCTGGTGAGGGTGAGACTGCACAACTGAGCTTTGTCAAAATGTCAGTAACATAAATACCTGTAACCAACTATCTGTGGTAAATTAAAATGGATGAGTGCTAACCAAAATCAGCAATTTAAATTAACAACACATGTTTAGATACAGGTATTTTATTACTACTCAACTGGAAATCTTAGGTGAAGGCTTATAGATCTCACTTGAGGACAGTGAAGATTAAAACCTGAAATTCACATCCAGGCTCCTCCATGTCTCCTTTTATTAATGTTTAGGTGTATTACAAAATGGAGGTCTGTGTCATATGTTGGTGATCAGTCAGCGGATGACTGAAATTTATTCCCTGAAAATTGGAACGTCAGTGGTGTGCTAGAGCATGGAGTCTTCTTGGTGCAAGACCTGCACCCCACGGTTGCACAGCATTGTCAGTAACAAGTCAAATATCTATTTTGCCATTGCTACACATTCTATTTGTATGTTTTTGGGTCTGTCTAAGGCTTACGCAATGTTATATTTCACAGTATGTTTACTAAAAATATAATCTATATTGTATTCTATGTAACATTTACTAAAATATCGTCCCATTAGAACCAGATTGTCTAGTATTAACTCCAGTGGGGCGGTATTTTTGCAAACAACATTTAGGACTCCATATTTCTGTCACAGGATATATTCTTTATGATATTCTGGTACCATGTCCCTTCTCAGCCTTTGTTTTTGCTACTACCGCTGAACGTTTTCTTTAATCCTCTGTGGTGCATTAGGAGCATTGTTGTTTTCCCAACCCCTTCATTTGTGAGACCTCCTGTAGCCCAGCTTAATTTGCCGTAGGTCACTGTCCCATGATGACCAGCTGGATTTAGCATGTACTATAAATGATTACAAAGGGAGATATGGCAATATTTACTAAAACTTTGGTCACAAAAAGCATTTGAAATTTGCAGGTGCGGTCCGTACAGGTAAGAACGGTGGGGCCAGGTGAGGGGTAATTCGACAGATGACGACGAGGGAAAATTAAATAAATAATTCATTTTCCCTCGTCGTCGTCTGTCGAAACCTCCTCCCACCCCGACTCACCACCCAGGCCTTCTTACCTGCACTGGTCGCTACTGGAAATTTGTGCTTTGACTTTTTGCAACCACTAAATCATTTTGCAAACCAGCCTCTGTGCTAATTGTTTGGTTCATAAAATAACAATTCATAGGGGTTCTCAGATTGACCTGCCTAATGAGTATTCATCAGGCAGGTTTCAAATCGTGACTCTCTCGGATTGTCTGCAAAGACAGGAAGGGTGGCCTGCAATAGCCAGCCGAACACCATGCATGTCATTGCATATCAAAACTGAAACCTCTTTTTTTATTTTTTAAATCGGCTTAATTTCCTTAAAGGAAGATTTCTGTTTTGAAAAACTTCATTGAGAGTTGGTATTGGTGTTCTGGACCACTGCTTATTGCCCATGAATCTGTCACGCCAATTTGCAAAGGGAGTTTGAATAACTTGGAAAGCGGTAATATATCAATGTTTAGTGACCAGTATTGCGATCGCAAATCATTGATGCATATGGTACCGATTCTTTATTTGGAAGTGACAGCCCTGCTAACCATTTCTAAACACATTTTGAGGTTTGGAAATTGTTTCTCCGAATCGTAAAGTGTGTTTAGTGCATTAAAAGAATCTTTTTACCGATCACAAGCCCTGTGATTTACAGGGGATTTGCAACTAGGGACAAATTAAGTCCGTCTGACCATTAGCCTTGGTAATCTGGGGTGAAACTAATCTCTGGGACTCCCAAACGCACGAGCCTTCCTCACTATACAGCCTGGATTGTTTTGTAACTTTAAGCAGTTGGCACACTTCCGGCTTGGTTACAGTAATCTATTATCTTTGGATGGTACTTCAAAAAGCGTATAAATCATATGATACTTGCATTGCAAATTTTCTTTTTTTGTATCCTCTTAAGTTCTTTTCACATTGGTCAAGAGACATGCACCTACCTAGGTCTGCAATGACAAACTAGCAAAACTAAATATGTTACTGGGAAAGCACACTGAAAATTCAGTTCAAGCACGCCTTAAATCTACAGTTCTTAACCCTCTGGCTTCAGTGGATGCCCACTTAAACACAACTGGATCCCAGGGACCCCGGCCTATGTGTTTTTATGGTTCAAACCCCAAAACAATACACACAAATACAAAAACATGTATACATAAAAATATTTTTTTATTGAATTCACAAATAAAAATATGAAAAGAATCAACATTTTACTTTTAATGGGAAGGGTCGAGTTTTTCAAAATGTAGTTTTATTTTTGAAAGGTGAAGCAAAATGGTAGACTCTATCATATCTTTTTTTTCTCCTAATGTATGCCCTCTTTTTGTTGATGAGTATCACTGCTTCCATTGAGGCCACTAATCATCCAAAGTTGATAACTTTTGTGGAATTTAAGCTGCTGTTATGAATCAAGATAAGGGTAGAACTTCCAAATTCCTTCTTACTTTTGTGTTTTAAATTTTCAATAGTGGTTTTATGTATATATACTTTATTAATCTGCTAATACGATCTAATTTTGTAAACAGTCATGGGCCTCCTAAGTACGCATCATGGACATCTCAGGGGCCTGCATTCCACGGGTTTAGAAAGATTGGCCTAAGTCATCACAAGTCTTATTTGGACAATTGGAGACTCCACTGCCTTCCAAACAACTGGCAAATTCCCTCTGGATTAATAGTTTGTGTAAAACCTTCCAGCATAGGTCTGCAAAGGGGCATTTTCCTGAACCGTGGAGCAATTATGACGGGATAGCCGAGGGAGAGAATATTAGACCACCACAGGGAGTTATGCGTTGCCTCTTCTGAAGCGTGTCAGTTAAATGCCAGAGAAAGAAGATATTGCGTTTTGTCTCAGCTGAGATGAGTAAGTGATATGGAAAAGAAGCCTTGGCAACCACATATGGGTGCTATGTGGCTCTCTCATTCAAGGTTAATTGTGTTATGGAGTGGCGGAGGGCAAGGGAGCATTACTGTGATTTTTGTTTACTCTTTTTCCTCTCCAACCCCACTAAGTAGTTGCTGGTGAACTACAAATCGTCCTTGGTAACAATATACCTAATTTCATAAGCCGATAACAGTTAAAGAGAAAAACAAGAAAAGCAGCATTTTGACCTAAACTGCACCCTCCTAAAAATATTTCTGAAAGAGATGTACCCAATGAATAGTCATTAAGAAGGTCCTTCAGCATCAGCTGTATTGATTCTTACCTGAAGTTTATACTATGTTTCTTGCATGCTGTAGAACCGTCTAGTAACCTATACGGAGAGAAGGGCTTTATCTGCTTGGGAAGATCAGAGACTTGATACTCAGGTGCCCTTTTACATCCTTTTTGAGGTTTCTGACTGTTATGTCCTCCAAAGAAATCTAAGTTAAAAATGTAGGTTGTTCATTTATTGATTTTTGACAAACTGCAAAGAAAATAATCTCCTTGTTGCAGTCCCTTTGCCAGATGCAAGAAAATAGGCTTTGCAAATGAAAAGTATATTTATCTGGATTCTCTTATATTTTGGTTCACCACTGCGATAAGGTAATTATGGCTTCATTCAGTTCTTGTGCTTACACCTTCAGCAAATAATGTCAAACTATGAAAGTGTACCTGATTGATGCGCTCCCTTAAGAAATGAAGAGGTTGGATATGTGATCTGGTGATCTGGTGAATCTATTCCCTACTATTGATATACTGACAGAAATAATTATATTCTTAAATAAAACTGTAAAGGCTCTGGGACAGTATCATGATGAGCTGTGCTAGCTCATCATGGAGCCTAGTGTTTATTGTATTTGTGTCTGAAGCATCTAAAGTTCATACATAAAATTTGGAACATCTCTTAGTTGATGCATGAACTTTTTACAGAACAAGTCGGAAACACTGAGCAGAGATTGCCTTTGGAATATATGACCCATATAAATGGATAAGATTGTGGCATTTGTGAAGATGTATAAAAATCAGTGGGAGCCCATTTAACAAAATGGCCATTACTCTCTTACTTTAGAGGCATACGCATATTTGTTTATTTATTTTATTTTTATTTGAAAAGTTTTAGATAGCGCTGGCTAGACCCGGAGGTATCAGAGCGCTTTACATGACGTAGGACATTGTTTCAGAACATTGTTACATAGTTACATCAGTTTCTGTAGCTTCGCATTACATAGAAAGGGAAAACAGTATAACATAGTTACATGAGATTATGAAAGCATAGCATAACATAAAGTACTTCAGGGGACACAGAAAGGTCAGGCTGGAAAAGGGGAGGCAGACAAAGAATCTCGGAGGGAGGAGGCAGGGGAGGCAAAAAGACACACAATGGGGAGACGAGGAAAACAATGTCCGAAGTCCAGCTGGGTAGGTGACGGCCGAGAGGTGAACCAGAGCCAAACTTCTCTATAGCAGCATAAGACACTGGGCATTGGCCAAGGTTGCTCAGGCACCGCGGTACGTACAGACAATTAAGGTTTCCGCTTGGGGGGCAGACAGTGAATCACGGAGGTAGGAGGCGGGGGAGGGAATAAAAACACAACGGGGAGGCGAGGAAAACAAAGTCCGATGTCCGGAAGGGTAGGCGGCCGAGGGGTGACCCAGAGCCAAACTCCTCTATAGCTGCATAGGACAGCTCCACCGGGTATCGGCCAAGGTTGCTCGAGCACCGCGGTGCAGTTATGGTTTCCGCCTGGGAGGGCCTCGTCAAAAAGTTCCATCGAGAGCACCGGTCACGGTGTAGTGAGTGAGCAGTTATAACGGGTCAGAGGGCCAAAGAGTGAAGAGAGCGCTGGCAAAACTTTGGGTTCCACATTACACAAGAAACAAATGCTGAGGTAAGACGTGAGTCAATGAGGATCGAGGGGTATTGCGGCCGCCATTTTAAAGTCAGGCAGGTATAGGCAGTATCTCGGGAGCGATCGCCGTGAAGGGCGAATACAGCGAAAGTACAGTTAGAACATAAAGGGTACCTTGAGCAGAGGATCATAAATGACAGGAAATCTCAACTGTTGTTTGCTAGAACAGTGCTTATTCTGGGCATTCCCAATGTCAGGCACTTACTTCTTCAATAGGTGGGCTTCTAGGGTGTACTGTATTTCTTGTAACGGAGGAATCAGATCCATCGATGCCTTCAAGTTAGAGTCAGGCATGGTGGTATGGATAATTTTGGCTGACAGAGATCGGAAATACTGCTAAGTTTATAGGGCCAACAAAAATCACTCAGAAGTCCTCAAGAGCTTTATGCAAAAGGCTGAAGAAGAATCCCGCAGCGTTCTCCCATCTCTTCTATTAAACGATGTCGGACAGTGGGCGCCATGTTGAGGTCAGATAGGGCAATACCGTCCAATCTGGAGCAGCCGGTATCGCTCTCCATGCCTTAGGTAGCGCTTTTTCTTATTGTGCTAATCCCCCTCACACTATTGCTGGTCAGTTTCATTGATGGGCTACCTACGAGCTGCCCATGTGATGTGACATGGGACCCTTTTCCCCTACACCCTTCTGTGACCATGTGCCACAAAATTAGTATCCACTTACTTGACTAATCAAAAAGCCACTGGAGCCTTGACAAAAGGTTAGGAGAGCTTTATAGAAAGTACACAATACAAGTAAAGAAGTGGGTTTTATCAAGAGTCTAGGCTATATACTTACTAATTAGAAACTTAAGGAGCGCTTGGAATGTGGGATGTTGTTCCGCGTCATTGTTGAGGCAGAGCCCCACTAGAATTGTGTCTTCAGAAGGGCTATAGTTGTGATACGCTTTCTCCTGCACAGTGTAGGAGGCTGTACCACAAAGTAACAAAAGTGTCTTATGAAAAGCTGATAGTATAACGTGTCTGTATGTGAGTAAATGAAGAGTTGGGC
The DNA here is from genome assembly GCF_964204655.1 of Triturus cristatus. Lineage (NCBI taxonomy): Eukaryota > Metazoa > Chordata > Amphibia > Caudata > Salamandridae > Triturus > Triturus cristatus. Next base: position 941,362,101 of record NC_140587.1, on the reverse strand, counting down.
AGACATTTCCCATGTAACCCTCAAGAAAGATGGAGAGCTCCATCATACTTTGTCCGAAAGCACTTTTTTTGTCAAGTTATTTTATATGAGTATTTTTTCCTTTGCATGGGATTCACAGTGTTCTTCTTGGAAGTTTCATTTAAAAAAAACATTTCCTATGGTCTTACTCACACTTTACAGGATCTGTACTCACAGTTCGAGGCCATTCGAAGGACCCATACATAAACATTTTGCTGTGGCTCACTTTTGTAGTAGGCTTGGTTTACTCCTGAATTCTAATATAGGATTACTCCAAGTTTACTCCTAAACCAAAGTATTAATCCGCGTGTACTGCAGAAGTAAATCAGCCCTATTCATAGCACAACCTTCGCAAACTGGCCCTCCAGTGTGTGTTTGTAAGCAAATGTTCTCCGAGGAATTCCATCGTTTTGTTTTGGTTCTGTAGCAGCGAGCAAAATCCCAGAACAATGACGCACCCTGCAGCCTCCCCACTTTAAAGGTAGCTTTGTCAGCCTTTGGTAGGGAACAGATGAAAGGCTTGTGGCCTACCATAAACAGGAGAGAAATACTTCGGGGCTATATCATGCAGGGCTCATCTCCGTAATTAGCTGGGATTGAAAGCGCCATTGTTTCCCCTCACTACAGTCAGTACTGTCGCCCTTTGTTTCCCTGGCCTTTGTAACGCTCGAGGCCTGACACTTTCTGTTGTCACCAGTGCCCCGTTGCCCTATAGGGATCAGAGCAGTTGCGTAGGAACTTTCTTAAACTGTTCTGCCAACTCAATGTCGACGATATTCGTAAGGTTCATGTGATATCGTATTTTTAATTCTAGCATTAAATAGTTTTATTCAAAAAAGGTGTGTGAAAAATGTGAATAGAAACCTCGGAATATACAGAATTTTCAAATAAGATTATTTATTATTTAAGAAAGATGAACGTAGCTTCTTTAGGCGCAGTCCCCTCTCCCTAGTTATGATTCAGAACACATTCAATTGTACTGTAGTGATTTGTTTTACATCACAAACCTTGTTGGGCAACAACAGAGCGCTGTGCATTATTACATCTTTGACATTTGTAATTAAATTGCATTTCACGTATTTAGGCGCTGGTAAAAAAAAGTGATTTGCCTGGCCATCACTAGATGTTGAACCAAGTGAAGAAACTGGATTTCAACCTTAGTTCATAAGTTTCAAAGTCAGCAGCTTTGTCCTTGACTGCACCCTCTGCTTTGTTTATTATGCTACTCATTGTTTACACCACCCTGCGGTGTAAACCACAGTGAAATCCATACAACTAGTAATAGTCCTAAATAAAACAGATTAAATACATGAGATCCCAGGAGCGTAGCGTCAGGGGGGTGTTTGGGCTGTTACACCCCCCTAATGTATTTCATGATGAATAGTTGGATACAGGCGCAACCAGTTGCGTATGATGTGGTGTCGGTTTAGATTTTTGCATGCACACACTGACAAAAACACTCGCACTCACTCTCAACTCTGTTTTGAAAGCCCTAAAAATGTTGATTATTTTACAAAATACTGTGTTTCTCGCAGTTAGTACTCCTACCAATCCACATTCCTCTCCTTTTCCACCGCCTCTTAAGCCCCTCTCATGCACCCTGCTTATCCAATAATGTTTTTTAACATTATCTGCAAAAATAATTGTCGGGAAATCTGAAGTTCCCAAGCTCAGCCTTCCCCCAAATCTAAATGACCAAGCTACGCCCCTGTGAAATCAGAAATTCATTATAAAAATTCAAATGTTAGAAGTAGCTCTCTTACTCTAGAGTTCTTTACCTTGCAATTTTCACATCAAAACAGAACATCTGATATAAAATTGGCAGCTTAGTGCACAGTAAAAATATAAGCTTCCTGATGATGTGAACACCCAAGGCAAGCCCGAGAACCAAAAGCAGCTGTGGCAAAATAGGCTTGCACTGGCAAAGCCAATAGGCCTTGATTTTTTATTATTAATGATGGTTGGTAATTTCGTTTGTGTTCTTCTGTGCATGTGTTCAGGTGAAGTTGTATGTATGGGGGAGAGAATGAATGTGGGTTCATGTGAGAGGGTGAATGTGAGCAATTGTGGATGGCTGAGTGGGTTATACATGCAGGGATAGATGAATGGGTGAGTGGATTGCTCATCCACTGCGAGAGTGGAGATTAGCCTTCTGGTATCAACAACATGACTGTAGCTGCCCCTTTACTCACTGATCATCCTATCCCTTCCAAACCCATCTAATCAGCTAGCCATTTCATTGTTATGCATTCACATACCAGTAATTTCATCCTTCTTATCACTGCAGTCTCACTCACTCGTTCATCCTTCCTGCCGTGCACCCAATTACTTACTCCCACATCTACCCTCTCACACACTTTCACATTCACCTCCACTCAACAATCTGAACAGAAATCAACAAAGAATCGCTTTGATTTTAAATCACATCAAACCAGTATATTTTTGTTTTTTTCATGTTCATAACAAAAGGTCTGTTGTCATAAATTCAACCGATTGAAGGGATCAACATGTTTCACGTTAGTAAACAATATTCGGCAATGACTCCAGAGTATGGAGTCTACAAATGCCTGCTTACAAAAGCTCAGCAGGTGTCAAAATATACATGAGTGTTGCTGAAATATTCCTGGGTGTTAACAATTTTACTCTAAAATTATGCTAAAATATTGCAGGATGATACTGATAATTGGATGTTCAGCCGGGCAGCTGTTATGTTGATAGTCAAAAATGCCAGAGTTGTGCTCAAAGAGCCAGAGTGTCAGGAGTGATCACCAGTGCTCACTTACACCAACAATCTGCATAAATATATGCTTTGTGAATATTAAGAATTAACTGGCTGAGATTGTACCTGAAAACCGTGGATTCCTTGAAATAATGACTGTCCTCGCCCTATACCTCAGTGTATTATCCCTATGGCTGACTCCTTGCTTAAATATGCAAGGTGGAAATGTACAAAGACGCTGTTTTCTTTTTTTCCTAATGGGATAATCCTTATTCCAGGTGTAGAAAGGCCTTCTCCTACACCTTTATGAATTATTTAGGTTTTCCCTTTTGTTTCACACCCTCGAATGAAACTCACTCTGGCTCTTAACAAGGATAACTTTCGAGGGTGTGGAATGACCTGCAAACAATTGGCAAGTTTACGTGTTTTGACTAACCTTTGCAGTGTCACACTCGACATTAATGTTCATTGTTTTAGCACTAATTGCAAAGTTACTTCAACTGCCATTTTACCATTCTCACCGATGTTCTACTGTGGTCAGTTCTATTGACAGGTGCAAGTGTCAGGGATTTTTTTTGTAGCTGACCAGGTTTGGGCACATAGATTACACTTCCATGGGCCAAAACGTCCAAGGGTCCAGGTCCTAATGTTTAGAAATCCCCCTTCTCTGCCCAGCAGCCACTGTTCTCTCTGCTCTCTCTAGAAGCCCTCTGTGACATCCAAAATGCCACTCAACTGCAGCCTTTAAGGCATATGCCTAGTGCCCCTACTAGCCACTCTGGTCAGGTTAATAGTCTTGACATGCTTTTAGGAAACTTTGTTCTTAATAATGATGTTTTATGTGGCAATATAAGTTCCTGGGACCACAAATGTGTGCTGGTGCCCACCACTTGCACCCAACCTCACATATTAAGCACTGATCATCTTTGTAAACACATTTGTGTGCTGTTTCTCAGCTAATGCCCAGCATGAGCCCCCAGACATACCTTTATGATCATTTCATTACTGATATTTGATGTCACTTGCTGCGAGTGAAAAGCAGCTCATTCTCATTTACAAAATGAAAATTGCTGTTTTTAGTTAGATTCATCGGATCCTTTTCAGAAAATTGTAAGAATAACATTCCACGGGAAGTGGGAATACTGCTCATGCCAAGAGTACCTCCTGCCAAGAGAGAGAGAGTTCAGGAAAACATGGTTTACTTCTATGGCATGCCTGAGATCAATCATTCTGCTCACGTATGCTGAGATTGCCCCGCCCCTTCTAGCAAAAACATAGAAAACTGTATTCAGACAGTACTAGGTCGTTTACCCTATGCCCTCATTACCCAATATCCATCTGGACTTGTTGGTTCATATGGTGTAGCCGAGAGCATAGATCATGCTGTGTACTTTGATTTTGTTCTGAACGTGTACGTTTAGTTTCTATTCCAGTTCTTTAAAGAGCATGCACTTCTGTGGGCAGATCACCAAAATAGTGCAAATTACTATACCCCTTGGGGTCAATGCATTTAATAAATTTTCTTCACACTCGCCCACAGACATCTGCACAAAACAGCACCCACTCAAACAGACATTCCAGCGTCTAAATATTTTTCACAATGTGAGAGGAGTGGATGGGGCATTGGAGAAGCAGGGCTTTGTGCCGAGAGCTGCTTGAGAGGCACTTCTATCCCCTACCCACAAACTAAAAAAAAGGCCAAAATATTCTTAGTCTGCCACTGGGATCACTGACAGAATATTGGAAACATAAATATAGTGTGAACAGAATATCGTCCCCAAAATATCGAGGACCAAAATATCGAGAAGGTAAGTGCAAATAGGTAAGCAAGTATAGATGTACTATTCTCAAGTCCACATCTACGTATCTCGAAGATATATATATTGTCAAGGTACATATATGTGGAGTTATATATCGTAAAACTTGGCTTACCTATAGAAACTTCCCTTCACAATAGTTTTGTCCTTAATACTCTTGACACAATATTTTATCCCACAATATTTTTGTGTCCAATATTCTGTCTGACCACCCTGCCACTGATGTTCTGGGATGCTTTCACTCCTCATACTGGACTTTGGCTGTGCAGAGGCTACAGACACGAGCTTGAAACCCACTCTATGCAGATGATTCCAGCCCACTTTTTCCAATCCACCGAGTGATTTCAGCTCTTCACAGGGTGACCATGTGAAGGGAGCTGATATCACGTGAGACACTGTGACACTGTATGTATTGGCAGCTCTGAACACATCTATGCCTGGAATTAATTCATGAGACCCTGTGAGCATGTGGGTTGCAGAAAGTCGCAGCAAATACATTTGCCATGAAAACCTACCAAAGCCGGGGCTCTTGTCCATGAGATGCTATGGATTCATCTAGAGTCTTGGGGTCAGCCCAACATCTGGATGTCTGAATCAGAGACATATGTGACAAATATGCGTTCTCAAAATGTGAATAGTATTCATTTTCTCTACCTTTGATTCTTTTTCTGTCTTTTTCTGGTATGGGCTGCTCATGACATGGAGAACTTTAAAAAAAAATCATAGCCTGATGCAAAAAGAAAGAGGCTCGTAACAACACCACGCTTTGTGTGCGATGCACTGTGCCTTCAGAAGAATCTTAAGTTCTTCCTTATGCAAAGGGATGCTTGCAGTGAGGTGCAATAAATGGACTGGGAATCGACCTTGCACCTCAATGTGGCAAATAGCAAATGATGGGATGTTAGCAAGCATGGGACATCAGACCACCATTCTGACACCCATATTTATAATGAGCCAGTTTGTGATGGTAATTCCTTAAAATGACAGTCACAATGCCACAAAAAAGTGGCAAACTATGACTTTGACACCAAGGAGAGCATGTAGCGGTGCTTGCGTCTACCGGGTGCTGCTCCTGATATCTACACCCTGCTCTCACAAAGGGTTAACTGTCAGAAATTGATACCCTTGGCAATCATTCTTTGCTTTGCCACCACATAAGTGACAACAAAGCAATTGTACATTCAGTAGCTAGTCACAAGCAGGGAGGAATGTTGTTCAACTGCTATAGGTACGCAATGACTACATTGCAAATCTTAAGGGAAATTACAAATTGCAATGAATATTGTGCATTGCAAAGTCACTCGGGATGGTTGCAGATGACGTTGCAACCATTAGTGAATTTGTGATGTTTTCCCTGTGCATCAAAACCCAGAATGTTTGAAATAAATTGAACTGCTTTTAATGGGGCAGATGTTCCTTTCTCTCATTCAACTTTATTAACATTTTTGAGAAGCACTTTCTGACATATCTCATGTTAAAATACGTGATCCAGAGGTTGTGAGGTACATACATAAGATGGAATAATGACAGAACTTTCCTGAGTTAAACAACTTTTTCCAAGGCAGTAGGCAGGCTTTAATGGGAACATAGCACCAGATGGTGAATCTGTTGGCCCTCTACGCATTGCGTCAAGTCATTGATTATGGAAATGTGGACATGCATGTCCTTCTAGGTATGTCAACTGCTATCTGTACCACTGACCATGAACTCTTAGTTCAATAACCTGGAAGCAGCTGCTTTTAGTGGCACAAACTTGAACTGAATCAATTTGTATATTTCAGGAGATCCCAAGCAACTGCCTATATACCTTTATGCATCTAAAGAAAGCCCCTTTAACTGAGGTGTCCTTCAATGTCCCATTATTTCCCTGTTTATTTTGATCCTCTACTTGCAAATCCTTGTGGAATTGCTTCAGCGATCAAGGGCCTGTTTCTGCGTGTACGCTGATTATTTTGTATATGCCCTCCGATAAGTTCCAAGAATCCACCAACTATCAAGGCATCTTAGCTGAAAACCTCACTATTGATTGTTGGCTAATAATTTCTTGATGTTGAATCTTGCAGAAGCATAACTCTTAATTCAATCTACCACTTGGAAAGTTCAGCTGAATAAATTCGGAGGTGATGAGTTCCCAACCCTCATACATGATACACAACATAGAAGCAAGGCCTGACTGGCTCTACCGGTCATTGGGCGTTTCCGCAGGAGGCTGGAAGGGTGGGTGCCGTGTTTGTTAGTGGGAGCCGGTTTTGTAGCAGTGCAGCAGTTTTAAAGCGCTGCAAAGTTCCTTGTATATTCAGCTGTTTTGTGGCAAAAATAAAAGTGTGAAGTTAACTCTAATGATTAATTTACCTGCTGGGGTGAGATGGGAGTGTTGTCTAATGGCAGTTTTGACTCATCTAAGGTAGTACACAGGGTTACTATGCCTGCTGCAAAGAATGTGTACCATGCACATTAAAGAAGAATATTTGATGTGCATAGCTCAGTGAGTTACTGCTTATATCACAGATATTATTTTGTTACTGTGCATTTCATAAGTAATAATTGTAATCTAGCACATCCAACTATGAACTACCATCCAAGAGCTGCATGCAAGCTGTATGGTACAGGTTAGAATGTTTTTTTTTTTGCCAGTCTTTCTTTATCCTGATGTTTCTTAAAAAAGTTTTGTTTGGGTAGAAATACATTCTTATCATTAAAGTCAACTCTAACCACTGTGTTATGTTCTGAATCCTTAGTTTGTGCTTCTCCAGACCAAGCACTCTTAAAAAGTGCCTACCAGTATGGATGGCATGTGAATCCTCCACACTGCAGTCCCCTTTGCCATATGTAAAATTTTCTATACACTGATTTAGACATGTATGATTCATTGTCACTTTATGCATGTGTGAAGCAAAGTGCTCCGACTCCCTACACTGCTATGAGAGGTGCTATAAAACAAACAAAATACGTGTGATAGAGGGGTTGTGGAGGGTGATAGTGATGAGAGGCACTGCAGGAGGTTGATAGTGAGGGAATAATTGAAGAGCCCCAACAAAATTGTATCCTGATGAACAGTAAGGCCTTCATGATTTAATGACAAATGTATTGTAGAATGCAGAGTTTTTCCACAAATTTTCTTGGAGGGCAAATCCCCTCAAACCCTCTTTTGTAGTGGTCAGGCTCGCTCGCTGCATTCGCTATGCACTGTACAGGGGCTGGTCTGATCAAATTTGCTAGGGCTGCTTTGGGTTCCCAATCCGGCCTGCCTATGGGCCCACCTAGATAACATTGTCACGAGGCACAATCTATCCGTGTCACTAACCCGTATTTGCTTCTTTGACTTGTGCTTGCTTAAAATGATTCTCCATTTAACTGATTCCACTCTTCACATTACAGTACTCAACGCCTTATTCAATCCAGTCCAGAATCAATGGGCTATGCCAATGCTACTTACATGGCTGCGCCAGAAAAGCATCTCCTATGACTTCAATGTGTCCAGAATACATCTGCCAGTTAGGTGACAAGGCTAACAAGAAGAGTGCATATCAATTCGATGCTTAGATCATTACACTGGGTGCCTGTTCTAGTCTTTGGAAGCCATGACAATTGTACATAAAGTTATATGGCTGAAAGTTCCCACCTTTCGGCCAATACATTCTCATTACTTCAGCCCTCGTGTTCATTGCGATCTGCCAACTGCTCCTTACTTATGTTCTCCAGAACCAGAATAGCACCTAAAATCTACCTCAGCAGAACCCCACATTCCTCACAGTGTTTAATTTGAGCCAGTGCCTTCTGGGTGCTCAGCACCGGCACTTAATTGTCAACGCCTGGGCCGGTGACAGTTTGCCACAAGGTGATGCTGTCTGGTTAATTTAGAGATGACCAGAACAACAGTTAATTAACAACTCAATATACATTAAAAAGGAATATGACCTGCCACCCAAGCCATTATTATAGCTTTGGGGGCCTGACATTGTCCAAATTGTCACACTGTATGAGTGTGATGGTTAGTAGTTGTGCTGTTGCTATCGTTGGCAGCGCCGGCAGGGGCAATGTGTGCTACAAGGTGCAGTGGCCTCCTGACGAGAGCCCTGGCTCTTATATTTTTTACTAATTAGGCACTGCTTCCCCACTAAGTATCTCCTAGTGCTGGCCAAGTGCAGTAGATCAATATGATTGCATAGGGAATACCAACCCACCCTTCGTGGTAAGTCGGGAAAATCACTAAATCTGCTGGAAGAAAGTGAGAGGGCAACACCTTAAATGTGAGCAGAACCTCCATTCGCTCCTGAATAAGAATCATTCAGTAGGTGGCCAGTCGTGCAATAGGGAGTGATCGAAGTTGTCTGCTCCAGATTCTGCTGACAGTAATCAACTACAAGTAAAACATTTAATAATTTTTCCTAAATAAAATTAATGAGTACCCTTTTAAACATCAGTGAAGAATAGTGAATGGCTTTCTGACTGGCTACATTGCTAGTTTTATAAAAAACAAATTCATTATGAAATCTCCTCGGCAACTTTAACATTTTGTTGCTGGTTATCATACGATTTCTGCTTTGTTTGCACTTCGTGAACTTGCCAATTGTAAATTGGCAAGTGTATTTATTTTCTTTAATTATTTAAACTTTGTATTATAGTTTGTGAACTCCGCCCAGCTAGGATTCAAAGGGCTGTAGTGTGTACCTTGCTTAGAACGTCAATCACATAGTGACTAGCACAATCCCGCCTCAAGAAGTAATTCAAAACACATCAGTCTGGAATGGGCGAGGCTGGGGGAACAGGTGTGGGAGTAGGACCAGAAGTGTGTGTTAGAACATTAAGACCTTCATTGTAAGTATGCCAGAATTACCACCTAGAGATAATAATAAATATATTATTGACAGTAAATACAATCTCTGTTATTGTATTGTGCAAATTACAAACACCTCACTCCACAACCTTTCCTTTCAAAGGCATATCCCAGTAAACTGGCAATGCTTTAACCCTTCTAGCTCATTTATTTATCCCACCAACCATCTGCATGGACTCACATACCCTCCACCCAACTAATGACCACACCTAACTCCTACTGATTCAATCTACACAAGGCAATTGAAGTAAATGCCTGCAATGGTTCCCTTGAGAAAATAAAACTAATCCCAATAACTTCTTGATTAACCGTTAAACTTGGGTTGCCGGAGCAGCGTGCTGCCTGGTGTAAAGCGCCTCAACACCGCGCCAAGGCTAGTAAGCACTGTATAAATGCAAGTGCAATACAATAACATGTATTTCAGATTCCGACAGAAACCTACTACTGGCTGAATTAGGATTTACTCAATTAAATTCAATTCCAAATAACTTTATTCGGTCATATTAATGTAGACCACAAAAGTAAAACAAAATCATATACAAAAAAACAATAAAACAGCACAGATTCTTTCAAAGAAAACAAAAGTCAAAATGAAGATAAACCACAGCTTCCAATGTGCACCAACTGTTATAACATCAACTTAGAGACCTACCTACAAACTTCTATAAAACTAGAGCAAGCCACAGAAAAGTGATCATAAGAAACTTATTGCATCTTGCAGTAGAGTTGCAATAAGTACAAAAAACATATTTCATCTTTAAACTAAAATGTCATTTAATACAGTACATCACAGCAATACATCGAAAGTGTCTAAATAAAAAAGAACAATGAGGATAGAAGTACAACTCAAACCAAAGCATGCAAAAACGTTGCACAAGCATAAAAGAACTACACAAGCAAGTTTGGCATTAACCATGGCTGAGATGTCAATTGCCACGCCCCCCCCTGGGACAGCTGCATGAGGATGGAATAGCTGGGAAATAGACTGTTTTGAAACCATTAGTATGAACAGGCGGCATGGCCCATGTTTCCTGAGAGCATAATATCACAAAGGAGCTCACAAAATCTGACCATGTCTCATTCCCAATTGTCCTGGTAATACCAGCCACATTCCAGACCCCTCAAAAAACTTTGGGGGCATTGCCAGTGTTGTTGTCATGATCAGCCTTTGACTCACATCCACTTGGAGATGGGGAGGTGTAATGTTATCCTTTACTCATACCGGTCTTAAGCCAGATTCCTGATTCCCCTGGACGTAAAGAATACCCAAGGCTTGCTGAGAGGAAAGTATTTTAGGAACACTACATTTGGTCTCAGGTGCTTGAATTATATGTGAAGGTGGGCAAAGGCCGGGTGGCACGTGCCGCTTACCTCTAGAGTTTGTAGAAAAGGTGGAATTACACACGAGAGGAGACACTTTGTACTTCCCGGCATGGCTTCATGTATGAACAGACAGTTGAGAGGTTCTCACACTTGTAAGAATACTTTCTGGCTGTTGTGCTTGGGAAATAACTTCTTTGTGGTGTCCCTCTGTGTGCACACTTATGGCTATCAAGGGTGTGGGTTAATACTTGCAAAACTCAGAGCCTATGGCTCCTCTCAAAATCCTGCCATCTGATGCATTGGAGTTGCTAGAGCTTGGCCACAGTGGACTGGGATGAAGAGGTGGAAGCACTTGCAACAGCTCAATTCACCACTTGAAAAATGTGTCCTTGAACTGCAAAAGAAGGTTGGCTAGGTCATGGGAAGACCAAGTGGTGATAGTGATGTCTCTCCCTCTCAAGTTTGGATTTTCCCTAAATTCTGTTGACTCCAAACTTGTGGAATGAATATATCTAGTGCTCACCATTGTCCCAAGCAATTTCAAAACTGTGCTCTTGTTTAGGATGTCATGTTTACCCCTAGAGACATAGTGTGGACTAAACTCAGGCTTATTTGTTAAAAAATAAAAAATACATGCGGATTTCAGTTTTACTGCTTCTACTACTTCAATGTTATTTATTTCCCAGGTTACTATGTGGGCCTAAAAATATCCTGCCAGACGAAGAAAGGTGGACTGCTGCAGCATTAGGCCCTGGGCGGTGCTAAACCCTTTCCTGAATCCCGTTTGGAAGGTGTCGAGGAGGTTGAAATCATCAATATGTTTGTCAAGTTGTTGGAGAACGCACTTCTCCAAGGTTTTGGCTAGGAACGGGTGGTTGGAGATAGGTCTGAGGTTGTTGAGATCGTTAGGGCCGGCCCCTGGTTTTTTGAGTATGGGTGTGATTTGTCCCAATTGAAGGGAGTCTGGGACACAGCCTGATGTGAGAGAGGAGTTGATGATTTTAGTCCAGAAAGGGGTAATGATGTGATTGAGTTTTTGTACTATTGTGGCTTGGAGAGGTCCATAGTGTGGGAGGTAGGCTTTAAGCTTGCAATTATATTGAAGCCCTCATTTTCCGGCACAAGTTCGAAATCCTACCAACTCGCCTCGTTTTTCAGTTGGTAGTGGATCTGGTTGTCCTGGTATGAATAAGATCTGCTTGGTCGAGGGTCAGTATGGGGGGCAGGTTAGGATTGGAGCTGTATTGGAGGTTTGGATGAAGGATTGCTCAATTTTTGAGACTTTGTGAGGAAGCTGGCAATTTCTTTGCATCGATCCTTGGTCGCTTTTATTTCGTGAGGGGATGCGCCGTTCGTTTGTCTTTTGACAAAGTTGGAGAGTTCTCTAGGTCTATTCTGCGCCTGGTCAAGTTGGCTGCGGAAGAATGAGGCCTTTTCTCTAAAGATGTGCTTTCTATATTGCGACCGGGCAGACCTAAGTAGCGCAAGGTGTCTTGTCGATGGGTTTTGTCTCCAAGTCCTTTCCGTAAGTTAGAAGCAGAAAATTGCAGTTGTATTAGGGTTAGATTAGGGCACCCCACCCTAGACGGAATTATACACAGTAGTGCCACACAAGTTAGTTTACATAGTTCACGGTCATGAGGCCAAAACTAAAGTGGAGCAATCTGCACACAAGATGTGGACACCCCACAGGAGCAGGCTGCAGAGGCTTAACGTCAGCTGTCTCAGCGCCATTTGGGGACCTGTAGCCTTCGGCTGGAGCACTCTCAGCAAGCATGTGACATCCAGGCGACAACCACGTTGAAGTCTTACTGAAATTGGCACCCCAATGAGGCTGCACAACTTGCTTGCTAAAACTACAGACGTGACAGAAATTTCCAACACTTTTACTGTTACTTTTGGTATTACGCTCTTTCAGTTTCAATTAGATTCAGTTGACAGCCTAAGCGAAGCTGTGTGTTATGCTCGCTGCGGCGCTCTGTGGAAACAAACTGTTAGAATCTGTATGCTGAGTTATACTTTTTTAAACCTTTTTTAAAACCTTTTACAATATTTTATTCTGTGGCCTCTTACCTGATTTTACTCGTTTTAACTGGTTCTTGTGGGGCGTGGAGCTCATTGCTGCTATTGTATGCACGGCACTTTACGGAGCCTGTAAAACACCACTTCCGCCGGTTAGCGGTCTAGTGGCTCATGGGGGAGTACATTAGGAAGTCGATGTCGCGCCCGCGCAGCACTTGACAGCCTAAGCGAAGCTGTGTGTTATGCTCGCTGCGGCGCTCTGTGGAAACGAACTGTTAGAATCTGTATGCTGAGTTATACTTTTTTAAACCTTTTTTAAAACCTTTTACAATATTTTATTCTGTGGCCTCTTACCTGATTTTACTCGTTTTAACTGGTTCTTGTGGGGCGTGGAGCTCATCCCAGACGTGGGACCCGTGCTCACTACGCCACTGGAGTCAAGCTATCCTGGCTGATGACGGCTGATAGCCAGAAACCGGTCCTAGGATGCTTGATTCCGGTCCAGGGAAGACATGGCTTGGCAGTTCGGGCTGGACTGTTCCCATGAGGCACAGGGTCAAGACTGATTTGCATATGGCCATGTCTGAACTGGGGTGGCGTAGTGGGCAAAAGAACGATGGATTTAACCCAGATCTCTTGACTGGGGGAGAATGTCTGCATTGAAAGCATTCCGTCCATCATTTGTTTGTTGTAACGCTTTTCGCCCTAAGTGGGATGGGTATTCCCAGACGTGGGACCCGTGCTCACTACGCCACTGGAGTCAAGCTATCCTGGCTGATGACGGCTGATAGCCAGAAACCGGTCCTAGGATGCTTGATTCCGGTCCAGGGAAGACATGGCTTGGCAGTTCGGGCTGGACTGTTCCCATGAGGCACAGGGTCAAGACTGATTTGCATATGGCCATGTCTGAACTGGGGTGGCGTAGTGGGCAAAAGAACGATGGATTTAACCCAGATCTCTTGACTGGGGGAGAATGTCTCCATTGAAAGCATTCCGTCCATCATTTGTTTGTTGTAACGCTATTGTATGCACAGCACTTTACGGAGCCTGTAAAACACCACTTCCGCCGGTTAGTGGTCTAGTGGCTCATGGGGGAGTACATTAGGAAGTCGATGTCGCGCCCGCGCAGCGGACGCGCGCAGCGGGCGCGCCGCTGGCGGGCCGAAGGCGCGCCTAAGGCAAGCCCGTCTGTGCCCGTCCGCGCGCAGGCCGGGCACAGGGCCAGAACCCCTGGTTCTTTCCCACCAGCAGGAAGGTACACCTACACGGGTAAGGATCTCCAGCTGTTGAACCACAGTGACAAAGGGCTCCAATGTCATAAGCTCTCCCTTAGCTCCATTCTCGATGCTAATGAGGTTGTTGACAGAACGGTTGGGTCCTCAATATGCAGGGTGTGTTTGGTCCCGCTCCCGACCCTACTCAATTTTCCCATTCAAGACAGGAAACCTGGTCACGACATGGACAAAGTTGTAGGTAGGGTTAATCATCTTAATTGTGTCTTATTCAACGCAAGATCGCTTGTTAAACACTCAGTGGAATGTGCTCTTCTTTTGGAAAACCATAATGTTAAACTCGCATTTATCACAGAGACTTGGTTAGACAGCACTTCGGGTCCTGACCTGGTGAAGGCCACCCCCACTGGTTTTTGTTGCTACTCGCTAGATCGAACTCACAAAAGGGGCGGAGGGCTTGCAGTGATTTATCACGACTCACTAACCCCTTATTTCCAACCGGTGTACGACCAAGGTTGTGAAGCCCTCTCTTTCAATATCACGTCTTTAAATTGTAAACCTTTTAAAGGCATTCTTATCTACCGCCCTCCAGGAGGCAAGACCGATTTTCTCAACTCTCTTAACACACTACTTGAAGATGGTCTGACTCAACAATCCTTTGTCGTACTAGGGGATTTCAATTTCCATTTGGAAAAATTGGAGGACCCTGATACGGCTAGACTTAATAGCACTATGGCCTTAGGAGGCCTTGAACAATTGGTCTCTTTCCCCACCCACATAAAAGGACACACCCTAGATGGGATTTTTTCAAATAATTGTGACTTGGGTAACACTTCTGTTCTTCCCATTACTTGGTCGAATCATGTTATAATCACCTTTGAATTAAAACATGTTACGAGGGATCCTTCAAACTCTAAAGATAAGAAGGAAATCACAACTAGAGCTTGGGGAAAAGTAGATGTTACACATCTAGAATCTTCCCTCCTGGAAAATATGCCTCTAGACTCACCCGACCCTGAAGTAGCAAGCCGACGGTATAACAACTGGTTGGATGAGGCGTGTCTTCGTGTAGCCCCCCCCAGAAAATGGATACCGAGAAGGACCACACCCACGGCTCCTTGGTATTCAGAAGAACTCAGGGGAAAAAAACTTCTATGCAAGCGGGCAGAAAGATTGTGGCGAAAAAACTATGCAACGGCTGATAAAATGGACCTTAAATCAACAATTGCAACTTATAAACAATCTCTCCTGGAAGCCAAGAGAGATTATTTCTCACGCCAAATCTCTAAAGCCAAATCTGACTCGAAGGAGCTCTTTAAAACTGTTATTAAACTCTCAAATCCCAGGACGCCCAACGGTCCTATCGCACCTAACTTCTGCAATACAGTCGCTGCATTCTTCAAATCTAAAGTGGAAACCATCTTTTCTTCTCTATCAGACATGGTCAACAAAAAGCATGAGGACTTCCCCTCTCCCTCGGCTAATACCCCGGATCACTTCACCCCGTTGAACTTAGAGGAAACAAAGAATTTCATGAATAATATTAAATCAGGCGCGCCCAGCGATCCTTTTCCCACCTGGATTATCAAACAGCTTGCAGATACCACTTGCAGGGTTTTAACACCCCTCTTCAACAACATATTTCAAACTGCCACTTTCCCCACTCCCTGGAAAAATGCCTCAGTACTTCCTCTTTTAAAGAAACAATCCCTGGACCCTAAAGATCCCTCTAACTATCGCCCCATCTCCAGACTTCCTCTACCAGCCAAAATGCTTGAAAGAGCTATGAACAAGCAACTCAGCGATTTTCTTCAGCTGAATAATTCATTGGATCACTCACAATTTGGCTTCAGATCTTATCATAGCACTGAGCTGGCGCTCATTAAATCGACGGAGGAGATCAGAGAAACTATGGACAAAGGAGGAAGTGCCATGCTAATCCTTTTAGATTTATCCGCGGCCTTTGACACCGTACATCACGAAATTTTGCTTAATCGGTTGTCAAAGATCGGGATAATAGGACAAGCTTGGAGGCTCCTTGAGTCCTTTTTAAAGGATAGACTTCAAATAGTCGAATTAAACGACACTACATCAGAAGCTTTCACTCTGCCCTGTGGGGTTCCGCAGGGCTCTTCATTGAGCCCCACTCTTTTTAATATTTATGTGGCCCCCCTGGCTGACATTATCAGATCATTTGGTTTCCAGCTTACCTCCTATGATGACGACACGCAAATTGTGCTGTCGGTCAGGGAGGGAGCTGAAAACGAAATAGGCAATCGCTTTTCGAAATGCATGCTATCCATTTCCAGGTGGATGTCAGCTAATTGCCTTAAGCTGAACTCCGCCAAAACAGAAGTGGTGAGGTTTGGAAATAACCCTCGGATGTGGACTCCTGATTGGTGGCCAGACTCATTATGGCTTTGCCCCACTCCATGTAGGAAGGCAAAAAACCTGGGAGTGGTGGTTGACGAAAAACTTAGCATGGGGGACCAGGTGAGCAGGGTCACTTCAGGCTGTTCCTTGGTACTCAGGATGATTAGGAAAATCAGGTCCTATCTTACTGATGGCTGTCTCCGCACTGTAGTGACTGCACTTATACTATCTCGACTCGACTATTGCAATAGTCTCTATATCAACATGCAGTCTCAACATCAAAACAGGCTGCAAGTCATCCAAAACGCTGCAGCCAGACTCCTGACTCGGACTCCTAGATGGGTATCAGTCAAAGAGGAGCTGAAGAGACTGCACTGGCTGCCTATCCACCTGAGAGCCAAGTTCAAGGCTTCGTGCATTGTGTTCAGAGCCTTGAACGGGACAGCTCCCGAATTTCTCAAAAATAAGTTTTCATGGTACACTCCATGTAGAATGCTCAGATCTTCTGGAGCCAAGCTAGTGAAAATTCCTTGCATAAAAAAGGTAAACTGGGGAGGAAGGAGTTTCACCTATGGGGCAGCTAAAATCTGGAATGAACTTCCGTTCATGCTGAGAAATGCAGCAGATCTCACCTCCTTCAGGAAGAACCTTAAAACTTGGTTTTTCTCTCAGTTCTAATCCCCCACTCCAGTGTAGGCTATCAGTGTTTAGCGCCAGGACACCGCAAGGTAATCGTGCGCTCTATAAACTCTAATAACATAACATAACATAACAGTTCCTGCCACTACCGCCGCATCACCCCTGATGTTAAAGCACAACCAATAAATTACAGGAATGGGGGGCACAAGCTCGCTGCATAAAGTTGTTAGGAGATGAAACTCTCTCCATGTGTGCCTTGTTGATTTTTAACAGGCTAGCCTCCCTTTGACCTTAAACTTGCTATTCCATAATCAACAGCCTGCACAGTACAAGAGACACAGCCTGCTGTTGTCCAGCACCTCCAATTGTATCTTTGAGTCTTTGTCTCTTGCACAGGATTTAGGAGCACTGGTTAAGGAGCATCATTGAAGCAATTGCTGGCCTCGTCGCCAGAACTAGAGCCAGAACCAGAAACAGATGCGGGGGAGCACACACAAGGGCATAAGCCACACCATGGAACTAGCCGGTCCATTTCAGCGGTAAATCCTAGAGAAGAGCACTAAGTTGTTCCCATGCACGTCATTCCCAACCGGCAGAGATAATTGCAGATGTTATCGTCACAAACACAGACATTTTAAGGGGCCTTTGAGGGCCTATGAAAAACCAAACAGCCATCCAGTGCTGCCTGACTTGCCCGCCATGCCATCTTGCAATCACCCCACCAAGCTGTAGTATTGCAGTAGAATGTTAGTTGTAGTAGAATTCTTCATTCTGTATAGTTCAGGTTCACTGTAATGGTTAGTCTAGCTTAGTAGCTAGCTTTGTTATGTCATGTGTTCGGATGTAACTGTGATTCTTAATTCCAATGCATGTAGCAGCAGTTGCTGTGGAGTCTAGAGAAGAGTGGATGCTCCAATAAGCTTTTCTACTTGAACACGTTGTGGGTCGTTATTACTACCACATTTTGGCGACTATATGGATCTGAACCAAAACCGAGGGGAGCATCCAACCTGCTCATAGCTCTCACCTTTTTAGGTCGAGCCTGTAGCAGCGCGCATGCGCTGCTCTGGTGATACTTCTTATAAGGGGCTTCAGAAAGCTCACCACACGCTCGTGCGTGTGTTTTTGTTTTTAATAAGCTATTGGGCTTTGCGTGCGTCTTTCTAAAAAAGACAGCATGCAATTGGGAAAAGGCGGGTGCATGTCCCGCCTTTGCTCCGCCCACGGCCTATTGCTTGCGGTTACCCGCACGGGCCACATCTGTTTTCCATTATCGTGCACAGATGCGTGCGCGATAATGCAACACAGATGTCTCACTGTGGCGCGCACGCACCACTCGTTTAGCAGAGCGAGGCAGGCTGTCTCTGGAGTATACAACATATGTATATAGTGATTTACACAGTGCGGAGCACACTGTAAAGCAAAAGTGTGTTCTGCAGAGAGAGATTTTTAATACGGGCAGAAATTCATGCTTTCAGCAAAATACCAGATGTACCTATTTAGACAGGACTTGCACTCCTCAGCAGACCTGCAATAGAGTACATATACAGGGCTACTTATATGTCTCGGTTGCCAATGTACTTGACCGACAATACTAGAATGTGTCTGCCGGCCTGCAATGCAGTGGCATCTCATCTCGCTGGTAGTACGGCATGCTGACTGGCACAGTACTAGCAGGTCTCTGTCGGAGTAGAGTACGTTTACTAGAGCGGTACTACACGACTCTTCGGTTTGCCATTTGGATAATAGAGGTTGCACAAACAGGCCTTTGCAGTACGGAAGCCGGTTATAACCACATTTCTTCAGCATGGCAGTGTTTTTTCCTGGACGGTGCTAACCTGTAGCACAATTACAAATGCTTTATTCTATTTTTAGTCTTAACAATTATTAGAGCGCCACATATACTCTAGACGAGTCTCTTGGCGGTCTGCACAGAGAATCAAGCATATTACTGCTCAAGTACCAAACTAGTAAGTAAATAACGAGATTTAGAGATTTTTTTAGGAACTTTAGCTACTTTTTCTCAGAAAAAAGTATGGACAGGAGGATGTTATTACAAGTCGAGGAATCAATCACATCTCTGCAGCCTGCAAGTCACTTTTCAGCACAGTACTTTCATGTTGTTGCAGTACATTTTAAATGTACTGGGAAATTATTAACAGTGCTGCAGTGCAATAATGGTGTGTCTCAGCATCTGTGTGCTACATCACTGGCCCGTGGCTGCAGTGCTGCTGTGCAGGGCTATAGCTGGACCAACACAAGGTATGCTTTTGAGTTTGCATCTTTGCTTCCTATGGGGCAGCGTCTCCACACAAGGGTAAGATGCTCCTTTGGACCACAGACTCTGACTGACCATAGTCTGCAGCATCAAGCTACATTAGTGTTGAAATCATTCCAAGCTGGCCCTACTAGATTCCTCTGATAAGCTCCAAACAGAGTGAAATATACACTAGGAGCAGCAGAACTCCACTGGTCACTCTACAAGCAGCTTCTGATCAGGGTAGGTGGGCCAGGCTTCAGGGGGCAACTGCAACCCCGACCCCAGGTTCGCCTCTCACCTGCTTGCCACCCATCCCCAAACAAGACTTCCTGCACCTGCAGAGTGCACGTGTCTTCTAAGAATATTGAAAAGCAGCAGAGACATGGAACTCGCGCACAGAGGCTGTCACTCTTCAGTCACATTCCACAGCGAATGGGGTACTGGGTGATGCTTGTGAGCACATTTAAAGCCAGCTTCAACAGAGTAAACAAGCATTGGCTTAGCCAATAGGTCTCGTCTTTGGGATCTTATAAGTGTTTAGCCATGCAGCAGTTGATGTTGTTGCACCAAGGCTATTGTGCTGCATAACTAAATACTTATAAGATCCCAAAAGTGAGACCTATTGGCTATGCCAATGCTTTTTGTTTCTTATTGCTGCACTAATCCCAAGAGGGACGTCGGCCTCCAAGGACCAGGTGTGTGACCACAGGGCCGCATTGCCGACCTGCCGAAAGCTTCTGCCTCGCTCGGAATAAAATGTCTGCGAGGGCAGCGAGAGCAGTGGGGGCGGGAGTGGGATCCAGAACTGGGACTGGGTTAGAGTTCGCTACCTGGGGGCAAGGTATTTCCCACAGCTCTCCCAAGAAGCGTTGAGGCAGCAAACCTGCATACCTGCTGTGTTGAGCAAATCCCAAGTGGGCGTGTCCAATGTGCGTGCTTGTGTTTCCATTTCAAGCCACTCAGAAATAAGAAGTAAAATTCACATTCCCAGTCCGGGATATATTCAGTACTGGTAATGATGACCTAAATCTATTAGGGGTTAAAAAAAAGTGGGTACATCAGTTTGGTAGTACCCACCTATCCTGACCATGTGATAAGTGTGCAGTTACTCTTTAAACCTTATACCATAGTTCTCCAATGTTGGTCTTGGAGGGCCAAATCCATTCCAGATTTTTAAGATAACTATATATATCGAAAAGGGGATATGCTAAAAATCTGGCATGGATCCGGTCCTCCAGGACAGACTTTGGAGAACTCAGTCTCATACCATAACTCGATTTCAAGAGCAAGGTTCAGTGACTGCATACTTCTCAATGGAGGTTAGTGATCTCCAAACATAGCAGATCATGTTTGAAAACAAAGCCTTCACTGTATAATCTAATGAATGATTGTATTTACCTCGAAAATGTTCTTTACGTGATAAACAACTGGTGTGGCCTACCACAAAATACACACTGGAGATTGAATTACTTGAAGAAGTAATCTGATTTGTGCTTGTCTTCTTCTGCCAACATTCAGGCCAGCTTTGCTTTTATGGTGTTTACGCTTCCTTCGATTCTGTGCAAATATTGTATTAAGAGCAAATCTTTAAAAATGCATTAGGGTATGTTTGACGTCAGTCTGTCTCCCAGCAGCCATTTATACTCACAGTTTGACGGGTCATGGCATACAATAAACACCTGCACCACTTTTCCTTGGACATATTTTGATGTCAAAGTGTTGCAATATACAATAGGAAAGCTTTATGAGAAAACCCTGGCCAAAAATAGAAATTTGTTTTCTGTGCATGAAATGTGGATTCTGCTGCTTGTCCCTAAGACACCATGGGTCGAACTTGAAAGTGTGAAGCAGCACTTCTCACTGACCTGGCATGGGCACTTCAAGATTTCTGCTGCACTGAAAGCAGCAGGTAATATTGTGTCCCTACCTCCCTTCTTGTGTTACTTTTTGTTGTTTTATGTTATAGGCTTTTGATATAGCACTGAACGAATCAAACCTGGATGTGTATCACGGCGCTAGCAACCCGAGACAGCAAGGTCAGTAAAGCTATTTGAATAGCCATGTTTTTAAATGTTTTTTTTAAATAGAATGATCTTGAATCATATAGAATTGTAAAGGAAGCTTGTTCCAGTGGAACAGGGCAAGGTGGGAGAAAGATCTGCCACAACTTTAGAAGTGCAAATGCAATGAGTTTTCAAAAGAGCTTGGTTCGCAGATCTGAGCAAACACGTTGGCGGGAATAAGCTAAGTCTGTTGAACAGGTATGTGGGAAGCCAGGTAGTTAATGCTTTGTGTATTAGACAGCACAGTTTAAATACAGCCCACTTCCTGATGGGGAGCCAATGAAGGGTCCTCAAAAAGGAAGCAGAGGTGGAACGCATGGGGGGGTTACTCATTAGGCGAGCTTTGGTGTTCTGCACCACCCAGAGTCTGGTCAGCAATGACTCGTTTGCTGCTTACTCCAGGTGACTGGTAATCAGTGCCTGGACAAGGGTTTTTCTTGATGACACAGGGAGCCATGGGAGGTTTTCCTTTGCAGCCACATAGTGGAGTAACAGGAGGCACATATGGTGCTTATATGGTCATTCATAGAAAGTGTCTGGTCTAATTTGACATCGAGATTTTTAACTACCAATATGGGGCGAGGGGCAGGGCCTAATTTAATGGGCCACCAGTCTACGGACCTAGATTCCTGAGGCTTGCCAAACATCATTATCTCTGTTTTTTCACCAGTTAATTGGAGACAGTTGTTAGCCAAATAAGACTTAATGTGTTGCCTGCTAGGTGTGTGGATCCTGGCACCTTCTGAAAGAGCCCAAGCAAATCCATGTCTGATAGGAGATGAGTGACACTAGCGTCTATCAGATTATCCCCATGAAAGTTAAAATCACATAAGAGCAGAAATGTATTTGATGATAGGACATATGGTGGAATAAAATCCATAAGGGCATGGCAGAAATCCTTTTTTACCCCTGGTGGTTGGTTTAAAAGGGCCCCTTTCCAACATATGGCGAAAGACACCGTCGTGATTTTGAACATGCATAGTTCCACCCAGTCCGCAAGTCGGATATCGGTAATTTCCACTTTCAGTGAGTCTCGAAAAATGATTGCCACCCCACCTCACCCCCAGTCTACTCTATCTAGTTTTATCATGGAGTAGTGTTCTGGAATGACCAGCGGAATGCATGGAAGGGCGGCTGAATTTAGCCATGTCTCCATAAAGAAGCAGATGTCCGGGGATAGTTTTGTAATTAAGTCCCATATTTCAGTGGAGTGGCTGGCCATTGATCTAATGTTGCAGTAAAGGCTCTCAAGCGCCAGAGATGCCTTGAAGATCGTAGCTGTCTGTCTCTCATCGTGCGTCACATTAGATGGTATAGTCAGGAGAGTTGGCGGACTCCCAGTGCCGATTACCAGTGGAGAATCCCAACCTGAAAACCTACATTTCAGGCATGCTGACGGGCCCTCTAGTGAAAGAAACCTGTGTTGACAGCAAAAAGGAAGATGTGATAGTGAACTGAGGTAATTGCGTATTTGGTACAATTCCAACACCGTGTACTGCTGGATTGGATGGCTTCCCATAATGATGGGAAGGATGGAGTCTGGTGTCGTACAGGCGCAGACTGATGTAGACGGGCTTCCATATGGCATGTCTTCAGCGCGCTAGTGGCGCGTGCGCGCTCTGTGAAGGCTTAAGTAGGCATCAGCTGGCTCAGGACCTAGACCGCTGACCTGGCAAAACGGCTGCGGTAAGAGGCGCAACCAGGGAGTGGGCAGCCTCGAGAGCTCTCTCCGCTCAAACAACAGAGCCGCAGCAGACCAAAGAGCTCTGGAGTACTATGACATGCCCTAAACAAAGTAAGGCGCAATTTAAACTGCAGAAAAAATTCCCCAATTAAAATTACAGAGAATTGGAAGGAGCGCGTGGTAGTGAGGACTTGCACCGCAGCGGTCTCTTGAGATACAATGTGGCCTTCCCCACTTTTTGGCAGCTACCAACTCTTGTGTTTCTAGAAAGAAAGCTGTGACACCTGGAGCAAGTCAGAGGACGGTGTAATATAGTTTATTTTAGTTTTTTTGGACTTAGTGGCTCTTTACTGCCACTGGGGGAAAACTATTGTATTGATATTTGATCAAGAGCACATCCATTATTCTGTTATGCAAACCAGTGTTCTGCCATCTTGGAGTGCGAGCCATTCCAGTTCCAAACATATGAGGTGAAGGAGTTGTACCCTTGTTGTAGTTTTTCTATGTCAGCTATTTGTGTGGGAATAATGCTCCGATGTAATTCGTCAAAGTGGGCCACCAATGAGGTGCTACTGCTGGAGGTGTTAGATTGGGAATTAGTAGTGATGAGTAGTGCGCTGGTGTTAAACAGCCTTCCCTGTCTGTTATTTATCCTCTCTCTCTGTACCCCAATATTCCGTATTCTGCCTCTGCCCATAATGTTCCGAGGCTGAGGCGCAGAGAGAATGAGTGTGTATGCAAATGAAGTCTTGCATGGATGCTGCCCCGTTGTTCTAGTGATATTTACTACATTGGTAAAACCTTTTCACTATCAGTGCTTTTGCCAATCATTGTTTTGCTCGGTTACTTATGTTTTATGCTGTTTCTACTTGCGTTGTGCCATACTGCTCAATTTGTATGCTGCTATGAACTTCTCCTTTCTACAGTCATTCTCTCATCGGGTGACTCGGTTCCTCTCACTACTACACTGTCCACCAACATTAAAACCATTACATAGAAAATGCACACCTAACCCACCACCACCGCTACATTTGCTGAGTCACAGCTTAAGTAAATATAAGGAAACCCAGTATCATACACATTGAGTACAGTCTGGATGCTAGCAGAATCATATAATATTTAATATACTCCTACTTTCTATGCCCTGCCTTTGCACAATTACTAATTTTAGCACTAACACACATGTACAGCGGTTCAGTACGGGTAAGTACATTCTATATGCAAAAAGGTATTTGCATAGGAAATGTAGTGATATGCATTCCATTACCAGCCTATCTCACTAACTTCTCATCCCTTACCTTCCAACCAGAAATCTTCAAATCAGCTAAAAAGTTATCCCCTTGACTAGATACAAGAGATTTAGTGGCTGGACAGGTTGAATTCTTCCTGTGCAGGGATGATGTAAATTCAAGTTCCTGATTCCCCAAACCGTAACGAAAATTCTTCAAACAATATCAACGGCACAAAAGAGTAGGCCCTTAAACATGCATCAAGGGTTGATTCTGCAGAACAAACGAAAACACCACTGCGGAAAGTAGTTCTGGAGACTGCAGAACATGTGTAGCAGGATTAGTGACAAAAATCCAGAAGAGGTCGGATCTATGCCAGATTTCAGAGTACCCGCAGAAAATAGTTTTACAACAAAATATTCTAAATTAAACTCATTCACACCATCAATATTGATCCTGAAAATGGAGCTTGAACCCGCCCATCCTAGAGCGATTTAAAGGAACTACGCGGCCCCATTGAGGATCTGGCAGAGGGGGTTAAAGTACCGAGAATGAGAGCTGAAAACCTGAAAAACGATAGCAAATTAAGAGGTCCTCCAATTCCGGTATTTCCGTCGAAGTCAGGAAGTTCCAATCTGAGAGTATTTCTTAGTATCAGCATGAGCTTGTGAGATGCGGCTGTGCAGATTCCAGATTGATGCTGATATATTTCACTCAGAGATCCTCACTTGAAGAGGGGAGGTGCCTTTGGTTATTGAGTGGAGAAGGGAGTCTTCAATGGTGCTACGAAGAAGAGAACACGATTGTGTGGTGCTTCGCTGATCTATCTTCTCTCAGATCTCAGTCACAGAAAGATGTGGAGAGCTTAATCCTAAAATCTCTTCCCAGGTGCCATTTTTCATCATTCTCCTCTGCCAGGGTCATCTAACCCTCTTTGGAATCTCTGTCCCCAGCTAGAACAGAGAGATTTGTCTTCGATGAAGCTCAAAGTAGCACCTGATAGCTAAGGCACCTGCAACAGTAGTAATTGTAATGCTCCTGTTTTAAACAGACCATGATATAAAACGAATAAAGTGCAGAAGCGCTCACATATCATCAGGCTTCATCCCAGTGTGCTGCTTGTAAATGCTGAAATGCTGCTGGGACCAGAGGCCTGCAGGGAGGCCCTGAGAAAACTCTGGATGTTAAATGCTTAGATCATGTTTCCATGAGATATTTGTTTTTTTTCTTCTTTTTTGTCTCCCACTTCCAAGCAATAAAAGCATCTCTGTATGTTTAGCTTTGAGATGTGATAAATGGTTTCTTGACTCCATGCTTCATTGTCCTATGGCAAACAAGGGCTTGGATCGCTAGCGTATTTCGAGTGAGTTCTCATTCGTCATTCATGGTATGATCTTTGCCAAGGCCACTAGGTGGCTCAGCAAGATAAAGATGTGCAACAGACATTTTCTGTGACCAACAGGTCGGTTGTTCGAATGTCCTTCAAGACCAACATCCTCCATTTATCGTGGGGAGTGTGGTAAACTGAGTAGCATTAATGCAAATCCATTTGGAAGATACCACTCCACCTCACGATGAGTTAATCAGTTCACACTCGCACCAGTGATCAGTGCTGAGGAACACGTTTGTAATCAGGGGCGTAATGGAAGCCCTTGCAGCCCCTGCAGTGCAGTTGTCCCTAGACCTTTCAAGGGTCCCTCATACAAGAGAGTAGCAAGAAAGTTAAAATAAGCCCCCCCCCCATTTTGAATCAAAGCTCTGATGTTACCAAGCAAGCGAAGCATGTGAACCTCGACCTCTCTAGAAGAGCTCACTGGCATCTATCCATTCATCCTCTTACCCTTCCACCCACCCGATGATATCCACCTTTACATTCTGTTGTCCATTCATTCTTTCATCCATCATTCAGTCTTTCACCATTCCATCCTTCTTTTGGCCATTCCAGTTATCTGTTCACACATCCATAATCTATGCATGCACCCATCCACTTATACATCCATCATTTGATTAACCCATCCATCAATAAAGCTTTCATCCATCAATTGATCTTTTTGTCCCTCCATTTATCCATCAATTATCTGTCTCTTCTCTCAGATTTCCATTACTTTTGCCATCCACCCATACTCTCAGATTTCTATTTACTATGTCATACATCCTCTCACATTTCCATTTTCTCTACCAACCTTTCACCCACCCACCTATCCACTCTCTCAGATATCCATTTACGCTGCTATCCTTTCACCCACTCATCGCCCATCCATCCATCCCTTCAACTATCATCCTTCCTTTTAGATTTGTATTTACTCATCCATCCTCTCAGATTTCCATTTACTCCGCCATTATTTCACCCACTCATTCGCCCACTCATCCATCTATGCCTCCATCTATCATCCATCCTCATAGATTTTCATTTACTCTGACATCCTTTCATCTACCCATCCGTCCAACACCTCTGACTTCAATTTACTCTGTCATCCTTTCACCCACCCACCCATCAATCCATCCTCTCAGATTTACATTTACTCTGACATTCTTTCACTGGTCCATCTATCCATCCATCCATCCAACCAACACCTCAGATTTCTATTTATTCTGCCATCCTTTCATCAACCTATCCTCTCACCTACTCACCCATCCATCCATTTACCCACTCATCAACCAATCTCTACACCCACTCGTCATCCATCCTTTCACTCATTCATCCTTTCCCACACCCATTTATCCCTTCACCCACCCATCCTTACTTTCACCTGCCCATCCTTTCACCCACGTATCCATCCATATTTCCATCCACTCATAAATCAACTCATAGATCCTTCTTTCCCTTTTCTATTAACCTATATTTGTTTCGTTCTTTTTGCATTAATCATGAGCTTTCTTTCGCCAAGTTGCAAGCAAAAGAAGCCCATATGAACCCCCCACCCCCGCTGCAACTGCTAAAGCTGGGATTTAAGGACTCCCCTGCTCTCAACCCTTGATGGGACCGGCATTCAACCCAAGGTCAATGTATAGATGTGAAATTTGGGAGATAGAGGGGTCCCTCCTCGCATTCTGCAGAAGGGACGCACTGTTTTTTTTAGGTCATTGCCTGCACTATTAATGAGCGGGGAAAGGGGCCGGAATTCTGTGACCCAAATGCTGTTCAACATTCCCGCCGTCTAAACAGCCGTCTGCATATTCATTTTCCTGCCCCAGAGTTGCGGGTCCCCCATACCGTGCAACTCGAATGCCGAGTCTTAAGGGTAATAGGATAACATTGTTTACTGCGCTTAGAAACAAGAAAACGAAGCACGAGGCCCGATGTACAGGCGATTATCATTATCGCCATGCAATCTAAAGCAGATGATACTCTAGGGAGAGCCCCAGCGATTTTCAGAATCTCCTGAAAATGTAATTTAATTCTCATTTTCATCCCTTTTTAATTCTCATTTTCGGCCCTTTTGGGGTCTGTTTAATTTCTTCAGAGCTTTGCAATTCTAAGAAGAAACAAGCATTTACAATGCAATAGGTCTCGCACTGACATTATTTTGAGCTATTGTCATTGTAAATGTCATTGTCTTTTTTTGTTGTTTTTCTTTTGTAAAAAAGTTATAGACAGTATCACTATGTGTTTTTTACACAGTCCTTAATGCTGGGCAACCTATTTCTGAGCCCGGGCACGAAGGGATGATACACCTTGGAGTGTGACCAGAGCTGACACAGCTCATACAGCTCTCAGAAGTCACACAGCTCACGAAGCTCACACAACTCATATAGCTCTCACAGTTCTCAGCTCACACAGGTCTCAGAGCTCACACAGTTCTCACGACTCTCAAGTGTCTCACAGCTCACACAGCTCTCACGACCGCCACGGCTCACACAGCTCTCACAACTGTCACAGTTTACACAGCTCTCACTGCTCTCAATCCTCACGCAGCTCACAAAGCTCTCAGAACTTAAACAGCTCACAAAGCTCCCACAGCTTACAGAGCTCGCACAGCTCTGAAGACTGTCATGGCTCCCACAGCTCACAGAGCTCTCACAGCTCTCCTTCTTCACACGGCTCTCACAGCTCAAACAGCTCTCACAGTCCACACAGCTCTCACAGCTCAGACAGCTTTCATTCCTCACATGGCTCTCACAGCTTACACAGCTCTCGCAGCTCAAATTTCTTACACATCTCTCACAGCATACACAGCTCTCACAGCTCGCTTAGCTCACACAGCTCAAACAGCTCTCACAGGTCACACAGCTCTCACAGGCCACACAGCTCTCACAGGCCACACAGCTCTCACAGGCCACACAGCTCACACAGCCCTCACAGCTCTCACAGCTCAAACAGCTCTCACAGTCCACACAGCTCTTACAGTTGAGACTGCTCTCACAGCCCACACAGCCCTAACAGCCCACACAGCTCTAACAGCCCACCCAGCTCTGATTCCTCACACAACTCTCACAGCTCCGTTGTGAATGTAATGCAAGATCAAAGACAACATTTTAGACTATGTATCAACTATAATGTTTTATATACCACTTGACACTACTTCTAATCACGGTACATGCCAGGTGTTATTTTTTACCAATTTATGGTACTCTAGTTACCGACTGCAGAATCATGAAAGGCTGAGTCTGGCTTGCTAGGAATCATACTAGTGGCACCTAATCTCAGCATTTGTTGCCAGCCAGCGTTCAACTCGCTGAGCCGTCTTGCCAGCTAGACAGCGTCTTATGGTGTTTCATTAAATCAGGGGTAGTGACGTCCAGCGGTGATTAACTATCAACCGTCTCCCATGAACATGGGATTAAATCATAAACATGGATGAATACAAAGTGCGCTGTGGGTCGGTCCTGGGTAAGGGTCAGTAGTGGGGAAATGCGGGTTTTTTACGCGTTTTCTTGAGTGCTTAAGAGGCGGGTGCTGTCTCCCCAGGGGAAATACCCAGTTTGTACAGGGCGCCCCTTTGATTTTATCATCGACATACCACGAGCAGTTAGCTTGATTTGAACTAATTCCAATCTTTGCATAGAACAAGAGCGGGTGACTAAATCCAGATACCCAAAATTAATCCGTTTGAAAACTGAAGTGCACTTCCATTAGACTTCCCGGATCACAGTTCTCACACAGCTCACATAGCTCTCACAGTTCTCATTCCTCGCACGGCTCTCACAGTTTACATAGCTGAGCTCTCACAGCTCAAATTTGTTACACAGCTCACACAACTCTCACAGCATACACAGCTCTCACAGCTCGCAGAGCTCACACAGCCCTCGCAGCTCTCACAGCCCACACAGCTCTCACAGCTCGCATAGCTCACACAGCCCACACAGCTCTCACAGCCCACACAGCCCACACAGCTCTCACAGCCCACACAGCTCTCACAGCCCAAACAGCTCTCACAGCTCTCACAGTCCAAACAGCTCACACAGCCCAAATAGCTCACAGTCCACACAGCTCTCACAGCTCAAACAGCTCTCACAGTCCACACAGCTCTCACAGTCCACACAGCTCTCACAGTCCAAACAGCTCTCACAGCTCAAACAGCTCTCACAGCTCAATCAGCTCTCACAGTTCTCACAGCTTACACAGCTCTTGCAGCTCAAATTTCTTACACAGCTCACACAACTCTCACAGCATACACAGCTCACATAGCTCACACAGATTTTACAGCTCAAACATCTCTCACAGCTCTAACAGCCCACAGGGCTCTCAGCTCACACACAATAAAGGAGCTGACAGCATTAGGCCTCTTGTAGCGCACTGTTTGCGGTGTGATAAACTCATTAGTTATTTGGAAAAGGATCTTATTGATGGCGGTCGGGAGTGGGATTTGATTATCGTCCATCAGGAGGTCGTAAAAGGGATTTACGGCAAACGTGCACGCAGTGTCAACAGTTACACTGTGGAACACGATTTGTGCAAAGGGAAAATGTGCAAGGCGCGGGGGTGCAAGAAAGAGACCTGCTGACACATACAGAGCCTTAGAAGGAAGGCGAGAGCAGGAAAGAGAGAGGGGTGGAAGGCAGGAGAGAGGAAGAGAGGTGCTGGCACAGACAGCGCCTTGAAATTAAGAAGAGGCAGAAAGGTGGAGGGAGTACAGTGGAAGGACAAGGAGAGAAAGACAGGGAGAGAGAGGGAGATGTAGCCACAAACAGCGTTTCAAAAGGAAGGTGAGAGGAGGAGAGAGGCGGAGGAAAGGAGAGGGGAGGAGCGAGAGAGATGCTCCAACATACAGCGCCTTGGAAGAAAGGAGAGGCATTGTCACATATAGCACTTTGCAAGAAAGGAGAAGGAGAGAGTTGCAGGGGCAATGGTACTGGCACTATAGTACACGACAGACCCCTCCTTGTTTTTCCTTTGATGTATTTCGCACTCCATAGATACCCGTGTTTTCACACCATTGTTTTGTCTTCTAAGGCACTGACTGGTGCCATTCTAAAACCGAGTCTGAGAGCACATGCGCTCACTTGATAAAGATGCCTTAAGGACAGGCGAGAAGTTGCCCAAGATCAAAACGGCGGATTCTAATATACGATGTAAGGACACAAATCAGGAATTCAGAGCCAGCCCCCTCTGCCTGCCTGACGGCCTGGAAAGCAGATGCCTTGGTGAACTCTCCCAGAACCTTAGAAAATGCACCCACCAAAGTGAGTTTCCCTGAGATTTCGCTCCGCAAATCATGCCTTTGCAAAAAAAAATCCAGAAACTGAGGCATCACAACCTTTGTTTGCTGTGACTGTGACGCTTGCCCGTCCTTTTCTGCCATGGCCCCTTCCTCCATTCCTCTTGAAACCCCTCCACTCAGCCCCCACCCCTCCCCCGCCCCCCTCCAGTGTCCACTCAGCTCGAGTCCCCTCAGCTCCCCAGGTGGCACCCTCCAGAAAAGCGCTTTGAATTGTTAAAGAGGTGCTGCTGCTGCACTTCTGGAGATTGTTACTTGAATTTCCAAAAATAGCCCGAGTCGTTTAAAATAAAAG
Source organism: Triturus cristatus (assembly GCF_964204655.1). Taxonomy (NCBI): domain Eukaryota; kingdom Metazoa; phylum Chordata; class Amphibia; order Caudata; family Salamandridae; genus Triturus; species Triturus cristatus. The sequence goes on along the minus strand of NC_140587.1, from coordinate 941,330,931 downwards.
GTTACAGAATACGGCTTCCTCTGCTACTTCCTGTTTGTGTCATCCGAACTCCGACCCCGTTGATTTAGTTAGGATATGGACCGGCGGCATACAGTGGCTCATCTCTGATGTGCACAGCGCCCACAGCCAGTCGAGGCACTACAGTGAGTTGTGTGCTCTGTGATTTCGACGCCTCCATTAAGATCGAGGAATGCGGGGATAGAATACAATGTGCCTGGATTTAATGCGAAAAGCCAGGGTGCGGCAAGAGGAGTGTCAGGGGCCGGAAACTCTACGGTTCCACAAGCAAACACGCGCCAAATAGGAGAGGAGGGGCGAGGGGAAAGTGCTGGGAACAGGCGCCCTTGTAATGCCTGTGCGCCACGGCACGGTCTGCTTTCACTTTCCTCCCATCCCAAAACGATTTCTTGTCTTTATGGGGCCATGTGTTTGAAACACATGGCCCCATAAAGATAAGAAACCTTTCGCGACGCACGGTAGGCAGACGAGCCCTTCCAAATGGGACGGCTCAAAAAGCCAAACGAAAACGTCACGAACAGCTCTTTTCCAATGGCTGGCCACCGTTTAGCATAAACAGTGACGCCAGCCAATCGAAAAGAGGGGCGGGGCTTAAAGCCCTTTACAGAAAATACCTCAAAACGTTAAATCTCGCCAGCGAGACTGCGCATGTGCGCAGCCCACGCAGGTGAGACCTAAAACAAGTTTAGCCCAGAAACACAATACATTTCTTTGGGGGTGGGAAGGGGAATGTGTCTATGCTTTCAGTTGATATAAACATCCTTATCTGGGTTTAAAATGCCGCCTCCAGTCCATCGCTGTTGGGCTTTTTCTTCACACATGAGCACAAGAGCATGCCTTTTCCATTGAATATTCAGTCTTTTCCCAGCTGTGATTTCTCCTCCCGTGTGAAGAGCTCAGTTGTGGGAACCAAAAGTTGCACTCGACCCTAAAGCAGTTTACAGAGTGAACTTATTGCACAGTTTTATGTCACTCGCTAAATATTTATTTTTTTACAAAATACATGATAGACGCAGTCATATCTAAGAAAAACGGGTCTTTCAGATTGTGAGATTGAAATATTTTAAAGGTCACAGAAAAACACGTTGAATGATATTAATTTTGCCATCCGCTATGTATGGCACGGCAATATTGATAAGGTGTGAAGTCAACGTTAGCTTTTCCTAACCCAACTCGTAACATCCTCAGAATGAAACACAGAATTCTCTGCTCCGCCGCACTATCTATTGCAAAAGACACACAATTGATGGACGGAATGTAGAACAAATCAAAACATTCACCCCCAGTCAGGAGATCTGGGTTAAATCCATCATTCTTTTGCTCACCATGCCACCCCAGTTTGGACCTGGCTATATGCAAATCAGTCTTGACCCTGTGCCTCATGGGAACAGTCCAGCCCGAACTGGCAAATCAGGTCCTCCCTGGACCGGAAACAAGCATCCTAGGACCGGTTTCGGGGTTTCACCCCTCTTCAGCCAGGATAGCTTGATTCCAGTGGCACAGTGAGCCCAGGACTCACATCTGAGCATACCTGGTGCACTTAAAGCGAGAAAGCAAAAGACACACAATGGATGGACGGAATGTAGAACAAATCAAAACATTCACCCCCAGTCAAGAGATCTGGGTTAAATCCATCATTCTTTTGCTCACCATGCCACCCCAGTTTGGACCTGGCTATATGCAAATCAGTCTTGAACCTGTGCCTCATGGGAACATTCCAGCCCGAACTGCCAAACCAGGTCCTCCCTGGACCGGAAACAAGCATCCTAGGACCGGTTTCGGGGTTTCACCCCTCTTCAGCCAGGATAGCTTGATTCCAGTGGCACAGTGAGCCCAGGACTCACGTCTGCGCATACCTGGCGCACTTAGGGCGAGAAAGCAAAAGACACACAATTGATGGACAGAATGTAGAACAAATCAAAACATTCACCTCCAGTCAAGAGATCTGGGTTTAATCCATCATTCTTTTGCTCATCATGCCACCCCAGTTTGGACCTGGCTATATGCAAATCAGTCTTGACCCTGTGCCTCATGGGAACAGTCCAGCCCGAACTGCCAAACCAGGTCTTCCCTGGACCGGAAACAAGCATCCTAGGACCGGTTTCGGGGTTTCACCCCTCTTCAGCCAGGATAGCTTGATTCCAGTGGCACAGTGAGCCCAGGACTCACGTCTGAGCATACCTGGCGCACTTAGGGCGAGAAAGCAAAAGACACACAATTGATGGACGGAATGTAGAACAAATCAAAACATTCACCCCCAGTCAAGAGATCTGGGTTAAATCCATCATTCTTTTGCTCACCATGCCACCCCAGTTTGGACCAGGCTATATGCAAATCAGTCTTGACCCTGTGCCTCATGGGAACAGTCCAGCCCGAACTGCCAAACCAGGTCCTCCCTGGACCGGAAACAAGCATCCTAGGACCGGTTTCGGGGTTTCACCCCTCTTCAGCCAGGATAGCTTGATTCCAGTGGCACAGTGAGCCCAGGACTCACGTCTGAGCATACCTGGCGCAGTTAGGGCGAGAAAGCAAAAGACACACAATTGATGGACGGAATGTAGAACAAATCAAAACATTCACCCCCAGTCAAGAGATCTGGGTTAAATCCATCATTCTTGGCTGAAGAGGGGTGAAACCCCGAAACCGGTCCTAGGATGCTTGTTTCCAGTCCAGGGAGGACCTGGCTTGGCAGTTCGGGCTGGACTGTTCCCATGAGGCACAGGGTCAAGACTGATTTGTATATGGCTGGGTTCAAACTGGAATGGCATGGTGAGCAAAAAAACGATGGATTTAGACCCAGATCTCTGTACTGGGGTGAATGTATGACATTGTTCTGCATTCTGTCCATCAATTGTTGTTTTTGCATTTGTCACCCCGAGTGGGACTGGTATGCTCACGAGTGGGACTGGTATGCTCAGACGTGAGTCCCGTGCTCTCCATGCCACTGGAATCAAGCTATCCTGGCTGAAGAGGGGTGAAACTCCAAAACCGGTCCTAGGATGCTTGTTTCCAGTCCAGGGAGGACCTGGCTTGGCAGTTCGGGCTGGACTGTTCCCATGAGGCACAGGGTCAAGACTGATTTGCATATGGCTGGGTTCAAACTGGAATGGCATGGTGAGTAAAAAAACGATGGATTTAGGCCCAGATCTCTGTACTGGGGTAAATGTATGACATTGTTCTGCATTCTGTCCATCAATTGTTGTTTTTGCACTATCTATTGCAGCATAGCTCTCAAGTGTTACCTGGCAGCTAAGATGCTGCCGTCAGTATGATCTATCATGTTAAAGTTTACTGTACATTTCCATGCATTGTAATAAAGTTTTCAACCTTTGTATTGTGACATAATTGGAATCCTTAAGATCTCTGTTTTCAGAGATCTAGATTCCTTATACTGGTTTGATCATTAACTGCTTGCCTACCTGCTGGAGCCGTTGTGGGTACATTACTCTGCAATAAAGCTTCTTTTCATGAAATCTTATTGGCGCTTAGATTTTTCCGTCATCGAAGCCCTTGCTACAGCCTGATGTGTTCAAGGGGAAATGTACATTGTCTTTGTACGTTGTTGTCTGTAGGTATTCATGATTGGTGCATTACTTCCTTGTGCACAGATCGGCATCTCATATTGTGCAGTGATTTTCTGGTGTCAGCACTGTTCATGACTAAGTATGTCCCTGGTTCACACTGCAGGAAGTTCTCAGGGAGTCAGTGCTTGGAGAGATAGTGCCCTATTTTGTTCTTGACACTCTGTCACTATATTTTGTTTCAGACTTCACACACATCTGATTGACCTCTTTTGCACAACACCTTTCCTTATTGCGGGGCAGTTTTTTTGATGGCTCATTTCCATCTCAGAGTTCCTTCTATGCAGTTCTGTGTAGGTTTGCACTAGTGATTGTGATCCACACTCCGTGGTTTACTGCATTCTTGTAGGGTGACCACCTCACTTCAGGTCATTAGGGAAACTCTCTCCAGCCCTCACACTATTCACCTACAAGTTATTGGTTTAAGGTATAATATTCTAATTTGCTCAAATGAACCAAAACAAGGCTGCAATAGGCAGAATGTGTCAGGTCTCCGCAAAAAGGTCCAGGGCTCGGAAGAGAGTCCATAATGACCTGGAGGAGGGGATCCTCCTACGTACCGGTCCCCTGTGCCCTTCTTCAGTTTCTCTTGGGTCTTGAATCCTGTTTCTTTAGTTGTATACTGAGGTATTCCTTGTATGTCAATTACCTATTAAAGAAGCATCTTGGTATGCTCTCTTTTGTCTCTGTTTAACCTGACTGTTTTGCTCCTGGCTACCCTTACTGTGATTAATTGTGTGTTTCCAGGGACCATGGTCCTGTACAGCCATGGTGCATGCTCGCCTGATACATACTGAGCTTAATACATCTTGTTCCACCCTGACAGGTGTGTGACACCATCAACCTTGAGGCATTCATGGTATTCACCAGTTTTTCCATTGAGAAATACATGAATAAGGTCACACATTCACCTTGGTCTCAAATCCGAATGCATTCTTGAAAACATGGTCTCTATGTCCCCAATAAGGGTTGTCGATGGTTTGGTGGATACCCTGTTTACTGTAACAATTTTCCCACCAGGAGGTAGTGCAGAAGGCACTACCTAGCGCAATTAAGATTTCTTCCTTTTAAGGATTGTGAGAAAATTGAGCTCTGACTAGGAGTCTGATTTATAGTTCAGTAGATGGGTTACTCAGTCACAAATGTGACCAATATCCCATCCCCATAATTATAAGTGCATTATATCCTATGACATTTGTAATAAGGCTGATGGGCGTAATCTGTCTGCTAATCTCAAAATCAGACCCTAATTGAGTTAATCCAATTCATTCAATTGCAAAAAGAAAAAAAACAACCACTCTTTCTGCATGCAAGGACAGCTGCACTGGTAACGAACACATCACCGTGTACAGTTTCAATCTAGACACTGTACGGGAGTAGCCAGTAGCCCCACTTTGACCCATATATAGCAATAAAAGCACGAGTAAAGTGAGCTGTCCCAATCCTTCCTATGAAGTGTCATGTGAATTGCACCCCTTGAGAAAATGTGCAGAAAATAATGCAAAATGACGATTATTTTAGCGTGATTTAAAGGAATTTGGCCCAAAACTACACATTTACCTGTACTGACCTATTTATCTGATTCATCATTTCTCTCTTCTTTCTTTCATTTTATTCTTCTTTCTTTTGTTCTTTCCACAATCTTATATTGTTTTATGTGTATTTCATTCTTTCTTTCAATCTTTCCTTCACTCTTGTCTATTATTCTCTTATTCCATCAGTATTTGTTTTTAGCTTTCTATCCTACTCTATAGCAGTCGTTCTTATTTTTATCCTGCCATTATTTCACACATTCTTTGCATCTTTTCTTTTTGCGTTCATTCAATTAGTTAATTCTTTTTTCTCTTCTGTCCTTCAATCGACCATCCTTTCATCTCACATTTCATCTTTGTAATTTCATTATATTTTTCTGCTTTTCTTTTTTCTTTCCTTTGATTTTTTAAAATTATTTCTTTGATCTTTCCTTTTCTTCTTTCCACTCCTCATTTGTTCTTTTCTTCCTTTATTTTCCTCTTTAACACATTTTTTAGTTATTTTCTGTTAAATCTTACCCTCTCTCCTTCATACTTCCTTTTTCCTGCCTTCATTATTTGCATTTTACTTGCTTTCCTACTAGTTAACGCCCCTTATAACCAAATCGTACGATGGGGATACTCCTGGAAAACCAATCTTGCAATAAGATCAACTGCACCAGACAAGTATTTTCAACAGCAAATGGCTTTTCATGTCACCTTTGGCCGCATGCTTCTCACATTCTGGCCACCTGCATAAAATCTGTCCATTCAACCTCCTACAATTTCAAAGTGCATCAACTGGACATCCTGCTAGTCAGATCCATGTCTGTAGAAGATCTTCCAAAAGACACATCAGCTCATGTTCCAATATTCAAGGCCCTGATCATCATCTTCCTAACTGTGAAGATTCCTTGCGTGATTCCAAGAACATTTATCTGACTACTGCCTGTAAAGCGAAGTCAGGACTGGACTGGATAATTAGCCTCAAAACTCAATTTTCCATTTTTGTGAGAGGGAGAGTAAGTGACTGATGGTAATCTAGCAAACGTATTCCTTAATTATACCTGATGTGTGTTCAGGGGTCATTGTGTTACTACTGCCTGAACGTGTGTTATGTTCTTGGGATCACTGTGTGGATTTTTGTTGCCACTACCTTATTTCTGCCCTTGTAAGCTGGCCTTTGAATGTTGTCTGTGTTGGAGATACCACGCTCCAGTGGCTTTATCCCTTCCTGTGAGACAAGACAACGGGTTCCCAGGTTATCTAATTTACATACTTCATGCATGAGACATTATTCCTTAGTTCCATTATGAGCAGCATCGCCACGACACAGATTTAAATATCCTTGTTTACTAACTCCTAAGAAGCCCTCCCAGTCCTGTCTGAAGGAATGACAAGTGTCTTCACTCAGAAGGAACACTGTTTCTTTAGATGGATCAGAAATAACTGAAAGTGAATGCTCCGGAGACAGACATCACCATGCAAGTTGCAAATGATGTTCATCTGTGTGTGCAGGCTGGGGCAATATGAACATGTGGATTTATGGCCTAGTTGCTGATTTTCCATTTGCAGTTCATGCTGTTTTGCTGATGGCAATTGTATTAAGGGAATCTACCTCTGTGATAATGATAACAGTTATTACCTTTTAGGTCTGGTTTGATGGTGCAGCTGTTTTGTGAATGATTGCTACCAATTCGTCAATATATACAGAGTGGGCTTTAGCTTTACTCAAAGGAGTGTTTCTCTCTCACCTCATGTTGTTGGCTGTTTAGTTTATCAATCCACCTGTAATGGAAGGCTTTTGAAGTACAATGCAAGAGGCATTTCTCTTCACATAAGATACAGGTGTTACTGTTACCCAATCAAATGGTACACAGTTTATTGAATTCAGAAGGATGAAAGGCTGTGTTGGCCATACTGGGTTTGAAACTTGTGATGTGTTTGTACATATCACAGTATGTTTTAGCAGTGAGCACTTAATTTACTGATCTTGCTGATGATTGTACTAGTGAATATCGAAGGCAGAATATAATTACAAGAGTATCGAGGGAAGGAGGTAGGTGCATGGCGGGTGGTAAGAATTTAGTATTCTTAACGCCACATGTACATACCTTGAAAATATATTCTAGGGAATCCAAGAAAAACGAAGTGGCACACCTCAACTTGATAAAGGCTTTGCCAATACGTGTCGTCTTTTTGCACAATAAAGTATTATACTGTCCTGAGGTCTGCCGCTTCGTTTTTTCTTGGATTCCCTAGAATTGCATTTGGATTATACACAGACGTCGCTGGCATGGCACCATGGGATGGTGAAATGGCCTGGTGCAACAATCAATTATGATCTATCTATCTATCTATCTATCTATCTATCTATCTATCTATCTATCTATCTATCTATCTATCTATCTATCTATCTATCTATCTATCTATCTATCTATCTATCTATCTATCTATCTATCTATCTATCTATCTATCTATCTATCTATCTATCTATCTATATCTATATATATATATATATATCATCAAGGTACGTACATGTGAACTTAAGAATACTAAATTCGAAGGAAGGAGGTAGGTGCATGGAGAGTGGTAAGAATCCATGCACCTACCTCCTTCCCTCAATACTCTTGTAATGATATTCTGTTCTGCTGATAGTCTGCCTTCGATATTCCCGACCTACACTCTTACTGACATGTAGAGTTACCAATATAAATTTACCAGGTCCAAACTAACACATTTCAAAGGCTACCAAATGTTAGCACTTTGGGTCTTTCCTGTCAAATGCCAGAATCTGTACTGGCATCGAGTCATGTTTTAGATTTAGTTCAGGGTAATCATTTTTTGGAAGTCAGTACATGGCTTAGGGAACCAAGTTGCTAATAGGCCATCAGGTCAATCAAACTTTAGGTTTTAGGCACAACACAACTCAAACAAAAAAAAATCTTGAGCTCGGCCTGGTACAGGGTGCAGTGGTTGTTACATCGTGATACATTTACATCGCGGTCATTACAACGCAAGTCGTTACAACGACTTGCGCTACTTGCGCTGGATGACGCTATACACTAAGAAATAGTATGATTTACTATTCAAACACCTTCCTTACTGTTATGTAGGCTGGAGTTGGAATAGTAAATCATACTATTCCTAAGTCCAGCGCCTCTAGTGCAAGTCGTTGTAACGACTTGCGTTGTAATAACTGCGATGTAACGTACCGCGATGTAAATGATCGCGTTGTAACATCACATATTCAGAGTAGAGTGGTACAGAGAGCAGTGGCATAGAGTACAGTGGTGCAAATTAAAATTGAGTGGTTTAACGTTCAGTGGCGTAGCATGCAGTGGCATAGAGTGTTGCATAGTGGCGTAGAGTATAGTTGGGTAGCGTAAACTGGTGCAGAGTAGTTGGTGTAGAGTGCAGTGTCTTGGGTTGAGTAAAGTGGTGTTAAGTGCATTGGTGTAGAGTGTTGTGGTTTAGAATAGAGTGACATAGAGCAGAGTGGTGCAGGGTAGAGTGGCGCAGCGTAGAGTTCAGTGGTGTAGAAAAGATTCTTTCAAAGTAGAGTGAAGTGGCGTAGAATGGCGTAGTGCAGGATAGAGTGCAGTAGCATAGAGTACAGTGGTGCAGAGTAGAATAGAGAGGTGTAACGTTCAGTGGCGTAGCATGCAGTGGCATAGAGTGTTGTAGAGTATAGTGGCATAGAGTGTTGTAGAGTATAGTTGGATAGCGTAAACTGGTGTAGAGTAGGTGGTGTAGAGTGCAGTGGTTTAGGTTGAGTAAAGTGGTGTTGAGTGCATTGGTGTAGAGTGTAGTGGTTTAGAGCAGAGTGGTGCAGAGTAGAGTTGCGCAGCGTAGAGTGCAGTGGTGTAGAGAAGATTATTTCAAAGTAGAGTGAAGTGGAGTAGAATAGTGCAGGACAGGGTGCAGTGGCATAGAGCACAGTAAAGATACATAAAGTATGCTGTTCCTAATTACGATACAAGGGGAAACTAGGGGAACCGGTTTTGGTTGGTCATGAGAAGTAGGAGGACGGGTATTCCTCCTCTTGGAATTTGGGGCCCTCACACACACGGCTGGGTGTCATGCTTCATCATAGGGCTGCTCCTCATCAGGTTGGCGCTGCAATACCTGATGGGCTCCCTATGAGGGGCTCTTTGGCGGAGATCTTATATTCCAAATAGCTGTTTGGTGCCGTGTGGGTGAGGGGCCTAACCAGTGTAGATGAGTGAGTGGAGGTGTTTATTCTGAAGGAAGTTTAAAACAGGTTTGGAAGTACCAGCGAAAAGTTTTTAATCAATAGGTCTCCCAACCTGATTAAAAGAAACAAAGGCGCATGTCTGAGGTTATGTCTCAGGTAGGGCGCTCTATTGTGTAGTCAATAAATCTGGTGGCGATTCGTCAGGACCTTCTAAAATCAAATCTATCTACACACGGGTGGTTATATGGTGTAATCTACTTCTTTAAACCAGCCTAGCACATACTATGTGTAGTACCTGATAGAACATGACCAACCTGGTGAAGGAATAAAAATAAATATTAAGATCTGAGACTTCAGTATAAACAAAACTCTTGTGTTCCCTGTGTGATAAGCTCACAGCAGACACTGGTGATGGCTAAAAACATACACAACGTGAGTGCCGTGTGGGTGACTCTCACAGACCTTTTATCGTGAAAATTACACAAGCACGTATGGTGGAACACCACCATGGTTGCAGAAAGAAATGATGAACTCACCCCAGTCGGGTTTCTCATTTTACTTCATCAATATCCGGCAGTTATCACACAAGGAATTTCCCTATGTACTGTGTGGGTTGTAGGTTAAAAGAAAAGGAGATTAGAGCACAACACGTAAGATGTTATAGGTACATGATTAGGTATATGGAGCAGTAAGGGAGTTGTTAAAATTATCAACAGTTAACGAGAGGCAGCCGTTAATATATGTTGTGTAACGGACTCGCCCAGATCATATGGTGGTCAAATAGACATGGGTATAAAACTTGTTTGTTAAAAGTTGCTTGTGTCCTGTCAGGACAGACATTTGTGTAAATGCCTCATGTCAGGTTACAATAGTCTAGAAGCATTTGGTCTGTGGCGGGGGTACCAGAGATTGTTTTGTGTGGTACAACAACTGCATAGATAATGGGTCCCCGCTAGGTGTACAAAAGCTCTCGTTGTTTCTGTAAACTGTGAATAATGAAAACCAAATCAACGTTAGATGAGCTTGCATGTTGCAGAGTAACGAAGAGAACCCCACCATTAAGGAGCGTAAAGTAGAACGCAGTGGTGTAGAGTGCAGTGGTGTAGAGTACCCGGGCACAGAGGGGAGTAGAGTGCCTTAGAGTATAGTGGCATTGAGTAAATTGTTTTAGAGTAGAGCGAAGTGGCTTAGAGTAGAGGGGTACAGGGTATTTATTTATTTTTATTTTACAGAGTTTTATATAGCGTGAACTTGACCCAAAGGTATCGGGTATCAGAGCGCTTTACATAGCACCAGTTGTGTTACATGAGAACACATTCATTTTTTGTTAGGCACGGGGAGATTAAGTGATTTGCCCAGAATCACAGGATGTTCAGCATCATTGCCGAGACTCGAACCCAGTTCCCCAGATTCGAGGTCCACCGCCCTAGCCGTTGGGAGTGGTGCAGAATAAAGTGCAGTGGCATAGAGTGGTGAATAGTGCATTGACATAGAGTGCAGTAGCATAGAGTGCAGTATTACAAAGTAGAGTGGGCTGGAGTCACTGGAATAGAGTAGAGTGGTGTAGATTTAAGAGGCATAGAGTGAAGTGGCATGGAGTGCATTAGTGCACAGTAGATTAGAGTGCCGTAGAGGCGTATAGTGCATTGGCATAGGGTGCAGTAGAGTTCCGCACATTAGAGTGGTTCAGAGTAGAGTGCAGTGACGCAGAGTAGAGTGGTGCAGACTAGAGTGGTGGAGAATTCAGTCGCAAAGTGTGCAGTGTTGCCGAGTAGAGTGTTGTAGAGTTGTAGACTAGAGTGGCGTAGATTGCATTTGTGTTGAGTACTGTGGCGAAGAGTGGTGTAGAGTAAAATTGACTTAGTGAAATGGCGTGGAGTAGAGTGGTGTAGAGTAGAGTGTTGCAGAGTACAGTATAGCGGCATTGAGTGCAGTGGTGCAGAGTAGATTGGTATAGAGTGCAGGGCTGTAGAGTGTATTGGTTTTGAATAAAGTGATGTAGAGTCAATTGCCTTTGAGTGCAGTGGCGTACAGTGCAGCGGCAAAGAATACAGTGGAGTGGCAGAGGGTAGATTTCAGTGGTGTAAAGTGGAATGGTGCAGAATAGATTGTTTTAGAGTAGAGTGCAGTGGCATAAAGTGCAGTGGCATAGAGATGATTAGAGGGGCTTAGAATGCATTGACGTAGAGTGCAATGGCATAGAGTGTAGCCATGCAGAGTAGAGTAGTGTAGTGACGTATTGTGAATTAGCGTAGAGTGCAGTAGAGTGGTGCAGAGTACAGTGCAGTGGTAGAGAGATGAGTGGTATAGAGTTCAGTGGCAGAGAGTAGAGTGGCATAGAGCGAAGATGCGTGGAGTGGTGCAGAGTAGAGCGGAGTAGTGCAGGTCAGAGAGGAGTGATGCAGAGTGTGGTGGCGTAGAGTGCAGTGGTGTAGAGTGCAGAGTGCAAAGTGCAGCGGGACAGAGTTCAGTGGCAGAGAGTGCAGTGACAGAGTGCAGTGTTGCAGAGTAGACTGTCATAGAGTGCAGTGGTGTACAGAAGAGTGACATAGAGAGTATTGGCATGGAATGCCGTGATGTGGAGTGGTGCACAGTAGAGTGGTGTAGAGAGCAAGGGTATAGAGTACAGTGGTGCAGAGTAGAATAGAGAGGCATAGAGTGCAGTGACCTAGAGTACAATGGCTTAGAGTGCAGTGGCGTAAAGTGTTACAGAGTGGAATATTTTCAGATAAAGTACAGTGGTGCAGAATAGATTGGCTTAGAGTGCATTGGCTTTGAGTAAAGTGGTGTAGAGTGCAGTGGCACAGAGTAGAATGCAGCGGCCCTGAGTTGAGTGGCACTGATTGGAGTGGCGCTGAGTAGATTGGTGCTGAGTGCGGTGACGCCTAGTGGAGGGGCGCTGAGTGCAGTGGCATAGAGTGGATTGTTTCAGAGTAGAGTGGTTCATGGTAGAGTACAGTGGCGTAGATTAGAGTGGTTTAGAGTGCATAGTAGAATAGACTGGCACAGAGTGGAGTGGGACAGAGGAGAGTGCATTGCCATAGAGTGCAATGGCATAGACTGCAGTGCTGCAGAGTAGAGTCGCACAGAGTGGAGAGGTGTTGAGTGCAAAGGTGAAGAGTGCAGTAGTGCTTAGAAGTGTAGTGTGCATTGGTATACAGTAGAATGCTGTAGAGCAGAGAAGATTAGATTGAAGTGGCGTAGAGTGGAGTGGAGTGGTGCAGAGTAGAGTGCAGTGGCGCAGTGTGGAGTGGCCTGGAGTGATTTAGTGTGGAGTTGTGTAGAATGTAGTGGGGTAAAGTGGAGCATTCATGGTGTGGTAGTGCATTGCCATTACAAACAACACATTTAATTGAAATGATCATTTCATATACACAGACATACAGTTTTATTGATAAAAGTATACAGCGCACAGATGATATGTGGAAATGTCATCCCCTAATGTATTGATTTGTTTTGATCATATTCAAATATTTGTTTCCACCACACTTCAGAATTACCAAAAATGTGCTTTTCTAAATCTGATATATTCAGAAATATCTGCACAGTTAATTTCCAGACATTTACTTTTTTTTACATTGCTAGAAAACACCGTACAGCCTTCCTCAAACACAGCCCCAGTAGCTAGCATAAGTGTCACATAAACCCTCTCACTTTGAAGTCAGAGAAAGAAAAGTAACCACCATGCTCCCTTGAAGACAGAGCCTGACATTTGACCTCTGCCTTTAAATGCACAGCAAATGTGAGAAGATAAGAACAAGATTAAAGGCCTGTTTCCAGAAATCTAGTACTGGTGGAAGAATACAAAAAACAGGTTTTGGACAATGTAGGAGACAAACTCCTCAACCTGACAGCCTAAAACAAATGGAGACAGCAAATAAAAAGTAAGCAAATGTAAGTTACAAACCACAAAGCCAGAAAGCAATGGGCGGAATGCATTCCCAGGGAAGCTTTCTGAATGCCCCCAAGATGTTGTTAGCAAACCAGAGGATAATGCCTCCAAGGATTGTTTTGTGCAGGAAGGTTTCCATTCCTGCACAAAAACATTCCCTTCCTGTAACAGAGGCACACTTGCACCATTGTACAAGGGTGTCTCTGTTGGCACTAGGCAGCACACAGTATACCAGCTCTACGAGACAGCAGATATGGCACATTTCTGCTGTCTCGCTTTTCACGCAACGCAGAGCAGCAACGTTGCTTGCTGCCTTGTATTCTGTGAAAGGTTAGCATTTAGTATCAGTCTGTGAGTGAACAAATAGTAAATGTCCATCTAAGTGTCTAGCAGGCCTCATGCAGCCCGAGAGGGAATTAGAGTACGAATAGGGCCTCTGTAGTGTAAGTTTATCAGTAGTAAAACGCACAAAACTATTTCTTCAGACAGCAGTAATTTATTTAAGTGTTAATCACACTGCATTATGGGGCATTGCGGACACCTGTCCTGCAATCTCTTCACCAGTCTTTGAAAGCCATGTACCAAGACTAAGAGTAAGGCAAACTAGCAAAGACAGAGATAAGCTTGTCTGTCTCACTAGACTACCCATGTTATGCTTTCCAAAAATTCCAAATATGGTTAAAAAATAATATTTGTCTCTGCTATACTAAAATATCTTCAGAGGGACGTGACACAGCTAGTGGGGAGAGTTTTGCATGAAGGGGTTATAATTATATTTGCGTTCTCAATCACAAACTATTTGCTGAAAATAAAAAATAGGAAATCAAAAAAGGATGACACACATTTCTCTATCTTGTTTTAAAAGTCGAGTTTCCCATTGTGTTACATACTTATCAAGTTTGTAATTGTAATTGCATTTATATAGAGCTTACTAGCCCTGACGAAGCGTCGAAGCGCTTTTCGGCAAGTAGCACGCTACTCCGGAACCCAAAAAGGATTAGTGGTGGGTTTGTATAGGGAAATATGAAATTTATTTGAAGGGTGGATATGTGAGTCTGTTATTTGGGTTGATGGATGAAAAAATAGAAAATGGTGGGTGCATGAATTGTTATAATAGTCACATGACTGAAGAAATTAAGGCATTGCCTTGCTGATCAATCAACCTACCTCTCAAGCTTCCCAGTGGCTCCTCAGAACTTCTGTCCTTTGGTGTCTGTGGGACTCTCGTGCAGTGCTCCATGGTTGTCCACTGTTGCTCCATGGAGGTTCTGATCCATGCCACATATTCTGGACATCAAACCTCCTACTTAAATCACTCCTATTCAGAAGAATAGCACATAATTTGACCGTGCATCAGATACACTTTTTGGTCATCATTCTTTCCATTTCCCACCATTTAATGGTTTCTTGTATGCAAATACCTCGCCTGTGCCATGGCAGCCATACCAAGAGAGACTGAACCTACAATTGGCACATTATACCTTATTCTGTTAATGTTTGCACTCAGGTCATGAGTGTGGAGAAACAGTAATTACCAAGTGTGCAAGTGAACACTTACTAAACACATCCTCCGCTCCAGACCTCTTCTTTCATCGACTGCAAGTACCAGCAAATTCCATTGGCTAATCCTGGCACTGCTGACATGCTGAGAGCAGCACCCTGATTGGAGGGAGCGGCCTCTCTTGGCACTCCCCAGAACACTGGAGGTCTGCACATGCTCTCAACTCACGTCTAGGACGGATTGGTTGAGAGATTTAAAGTGTGCACGTCTGGCTGCCCATCGGAAGACGGCTGGCCAAAGAGACATGCACACTTTAAACAGTGCACAGGCAGCCTTCTACCCACCACTCCTCCCTGTTGCCGCTCAGCTCAATGGTCGACACTCGGTTCAAGACGGCATGATGAAAAATAAAATGTAATAAATTACCATTTTATTTTTGATCTTTAGGGCTTTGTGCTGCAATGGAGGAACCGCCCATGCTTTCACACCCAAAAACTCAAAATGTGGTTCTCATAGTGCAAAAATGCGAGCTGATCCCTCAAAACGTCCTGATGTGAACTGGGGTTTCCGTTAATAAACCAGTGTCAATGTGCAGAAACCAGCTCGTTTTCTTTGAAACAATGTCATTTGAGTTCTTAAGAATGGAATTTATCATAGCTCTGGTTGGCTGCCAAGTAAGTGTCATTGATGTCTTGCGCTGAGGGCGGCGAAGGCAGAGTGGGCGGGGCTGACTTGTATGTAAACAGGCACCTGAGCTTCTGAAGGTTTACTACTGCCCTTGTTTAAGTAGCATTCCTGCATCTTCGTTTCCCATTCCACCTCTTTAATTTTGCTGTAAATTCTTAATGATTCAACAGCTCAGAGGACAGAAAAACAAAGCTCGCTGTCAATAACAATTTGTAGTGAGGTAACAAGGCTGGCTTTCAGTACGTAGCCAGTATGTCACGTGACCCCCTGCAAGGAAGGAAATGGGCTCCCTGACCAGGGCCGGACTGGACACCGAAAACCGGTCCTGGCAAACAGCTCGGCATGCCCCCCCATACAATTCACCATCTGATGCAGATTATGCATCAGATGATGGATTGTATGGTAAATGCGACAATCCATAATTATGCGAAAAACACCACTGCCACACAATCGCATAATTCCAGTGGCCATGATTATATTGCAAGCACGGAAAATGGACCCCATCGCTGTGGTAGAATAGTAAAAGACAAAAATATAATTTAGGTGCAGTAAGCCCCTCAAACTCCTGGACCCCGCTGCCACTGCACCTACTGTACCACTGACAGCTAACCTTCTACCAGTTGGGGCGTCATAATACTGTACAGCACTGCGCTAGTATTTCAAACGACACACTTCATAACGTCAAACAGATAATGGAGATTGTATTGCATTTGAAAAGAACACTTGAGCAAAGAAAATAATGGAGAATATTTGTCACTTTCCAGTCAAGTTCACCCTTGAAAACCCTTACACAAATTTTGTGCAGCAAATTAATTGTTATCTGTCAGCATCGCAAGGAACAAAAGAGAGAGCGAGGAAGACGAAAGAATGGGTACGTTCTCTTCGCTTAGTCAGTACTTTACATTACAACGTGGACGGACCCGTAGTTTAGGACTAGGATTTTCTTACCTAGACTTAGAGTGTAGTGCTTGAGGGCACAAGAATCCACTGGATTTGTTAAAAGAACCCTCACCCACCAACCTAGTTGGTGGCATGCTTCATCATTGGGTTCCCAGCTGGGCCGCCGAGTGCAACCCAGCTGTGCTTCAACGCTGAGACTACAGCAGAGTGGGATTTTTATGAATTGTGAGTGTGAAAATGTGCTCAAAAAATGGTGTCATATAAAAGTGCATCTCAACCTGGTAATGATTTATTCAAAGAGTCCTAGGAAATGTTTAAAAACAAAGTGAGATATTGTGAAAATAAAAATGCTCTTCTATATCTCTACAATCATGGTCGACATGTTTCAGCCTTTGCTAATGTTAATGAGGCTTTCCCAAAGGTGGTGGTGTTGCTGCAAAAATTGAAAGTAGCCATGTGGTATGAGTGATATACAGCACACACGCTAATGTCACAAGTTCCACAGGTATAGTGTGGGGTGGTGGCATGAAGGAAGATTTGAGTTTAAGTTTGGTGGCACCTTGATCTTCGCCAGACTCTGCTACTGGTATTGTTTCAAAGAATGCTTTTAGTTTCAATTTGCGAAGGAATTCTGCCAGTTCGCAGTGCAATTTGAATGTATCTGGTCTCGCTGTGGGAACAAACCCTAGTCTTTTATTTAGGACCTACTCCTCAGTCACTATCAGTGTATGTGCTGAAAGGTTGGTGACTAAGTTCTGTGGGTGCTGGGACCCGCTTGTTGTTCTTTCGATTTGCTACGAATGTGAGCCCCTGGATTCTGGTCCTCTTCCCAGTGGACCTGGCTCTGTCTCTGTCTCCTGCCGCGACCTCTGCGGCTTCCTCCTAAAAAAGGGAACCAAGGATTTTGGGTCATGTATGGCATTTGTGGTTGGGCAAATGGCGGGTTCCAACCGTACATCATGTGAGGGGCCGTTTGAGAATATGGATTTGGATAGTGCATTTGACCCCCTTGGGGTATATGGGGCCACGCTTGGTGCCAATTGGTATTGTGGCCTCTCCCCCTCTGTTTATTTCGATAGCTGCCCCCACTAGATCCACTTGTTATTGATGAGTCATCATCAGATGAGCCTGAGTGGCCTGTATGTGTGACAGGTTTATAGTCTGCATCTGCGTACGGGTAGGTTTTGGCGCATTAAATTTTTTAAAGATCTTTCTAAATGTTTGGATCTTTTGCTGGGTTAGGTCATCTTTATATTCCGCCATTTCTTCGTTAACCTCATCTAGTCTTTTTTTAAAAGACGTCAGAGTGGTTTTGAAATGGTTTTCAGTGGCCTGTATGTCAATGAGTATTGCATCAGATAATCGTTTTGCTGTCTGAATGATTAAAAATAATCCAATCTCTGGTACAATGCCAGGCAATTTGTGCCCAGTCTTTTCGGAAGGCTGCGTCATCTAAGAAGATGCGAGGTGCATTTGTAACAATCAGACCTTTGGGCGCAGTGTTGTTCCTCAGATACTCTATGAGGATGACACCGTGCAGAATTGTTCGGATGCGATTTCTTTTCTTTTCCGTCAGGTTTTCCCAATCAGCACTTTGTGCTATTGTTTGTGCAACATTAAGGTCAGCCATCAGAGAGGGGGCTGAGAGAATGATATTTACATCTTCTTCCGTGACAGTGAGACCATGAATTTCTGCCATGTTTTATGGTTTTGTGACAACGTAGGAACAGGAGAGAGAGTAAGGCTCTAACAGCTGTGCGCTGTCTAAACTGCAAGGAACAAAAGAGAGAGCGAGGAAGAAGAAAGGATGGGTACGTCCTCTTCCTTTAGTTAATACTTTATATAACAACGTGGACGGACCCGTAGTTTAGGACTAGGATTTTCCGATTTAGACTTAGAGTGTAGTACCTGAGGGCACAAGAATCCACTGGATTTGTTAAACGAACCCTCACCCACCAACCTAGTTGGTGGCATGTTTCATCATTGGGTTCACAGCTGGGCCGCCGAGTGCAACCCAGCTGTGCTTCAACGCCTGGACTACAGCGGAACAGGATTTTTTTTAAGTGTGAGTGTGAAAATGTGCTAAAAAATGCTGTTGTATAAAAGTGTCTTTAGGATACTCAACCTGGTAATGATTTATTCAAAGAGTTCTAGGACACGTTTAAAAACAAAGTGAGATATTGTGAAGATAAAAATGCTCTTCTATATCTCTACAATCATGGTCGACATGTTTCAGCCTTTACTAATGTTACGGAGGCTTTCTTCAGGACCAAAGGTGGTGGTATGGCTGCAAAAATTGGAAGTAGCCATGTGTGTATGAGTGATATACAGCACACATGGTGTGCTGTGCGTGTAGTGGATAAACCGTACTTACGGACCCACAATTGTTGAAACCTGTGAAAAAGGGCTAAAAGGGACATCCAACGTAAAGGATATACATAACAAATATATGCGCATCAATGTTGTGCCATTGAGTTTTGTTTCCCAGTCCTTACGTACGCTTGGTGCTCTCAGAAATGCTCACGTACACCTGTGTAGTCAGAAACACTCAGGTTGGTGCCAAAATATAGTGTCATTCGTTCATACACCTATTAACGGCAAAGCTAATAGCCCAATGTCATGCACGGTGAAGTTTCAGCATGCACGTACATTGGTGCCTATGCTGATTGCGTGGTCACAGGCAAAAAGGCAGTGCATCGGGGACTTGGCGGTAGCATATTTACAGTGCACGTTTATGCATTTAATATACGTTGGTGTTGCCTTTGATGAAAAAGTTCATTGTGTCACAAAAGTGCTAAAAACGAGGGCAGAAAACTGGTGTAAATTACACACGTTTTAAGGAGATATTCATTATACCTTAAGTTAATATTAAGTGATCAAACGGATCCAAGAAGCAGGAGTCTCCTGTAGTCACACACTGTAAAACAAAGAGGCAGCGCAAGATACACTAAGCTGCCAGATGCGGCCATGGGTGAAACAATCGCTGTAGCAGTGGTAGGGAACTTACTTCGTCAAGGTTGACATCCCATCTACAAACCTATTCAGGTCTTCAATGGATCCCACCGATGGGGGCTCTGTGTAGACGTTACCCTTTGAACTCTCGCCGGCCGGGATGTGGGCGTGGCAGTGTGCGATGATGTCACCGCGCTGTGCGTGATGCCCTTGTGAGCGTCCCTCTGGCTACTAGAATGTTACCCGCTGCGTGATAACTAGCGTAATGGCTATGTCGTGAGTATGCGGTCTAACAGTGGGCTGTAACGATATAATGTGGAGTATCCCCGTATATCTAGAGAATGATGTCTAAATGTTGGAAGCCATAATGGATAACATCAGAGAACGGATGTGGACCCTCAATGTTCTATACAGTATGCACTGGTACCATCATTGTTGTTATTAGTGATGTAATATTTTGGGAAAAAGGGTATTTACTGTTGGCAAAATGATTTAAATTATGTACGTTGAATTTGATACATTATGCCCTAGATTGCTTCAAGCAAGAGGATTCCTAATAAGAGACCTCTTCTTTCTAAGAATAAAAGATTAATAGGGTACAGCTTATTCATCTTGTACCACTCTCGTGACAGGTTGAGCCCAAACAGTGCGTTTGAAGGGGATTGTTATGATGTACCCACAATGATAGTCTACTTGGTAATGGACATATAGTTCAGCCAAAGGATTATTGGCAAAGGACTCAGACTCGCAAAAGAGTGTAATAAAGATGTATTTTACAAGCTGGTGACTTCTTGTTTTGATTCATGTATCTAATGTTTCTGATGTGTCACATAAATATTGTGGCCCTAAGGTGACGTATTTAATAGGTTCCATGGGATATTGTCATTTAAACCTTTGTTATGTGTGTCTAGGTGATACACCCAACGTTGTTCTTTTTCATGACGGCGAGTTTGTAAGTTGTTGTGATTTTTGTCAAGTTGTTCAATTACCACACATCTCATATTGTTTGTGGTGTTGCCTAGTTCAAGGAAATGGTTCCTTATTTTAGTCGTGTTTCTCTTCCACCGGATGTTGCTCCTGTGTTCGCATATTCGTACCTTGATTTTACGGCTGGTCATTCCCACATACTGGAGACCGCAGGGGCAGGTAATCAAGTAGATAACGTTACTTGCATTAAAATTGGTATGTTTCCTAATTTCCCATGTTTTTCCCGGTTCTAAATGTAGTGCTTTTGTTTGGTTGGTGAGATGACACTCGCTACATTTGCCAAAAGAGAAGTGGCCAGTCACACTAGGAAGTCCCCACACATTCAGTACTGTGTTTGTGGGGTTTGTTTTGGTGGGTGGACGTGTGGACACCAAACTGTCTTTCAGGCTCCTAGCACGTTTATATGAAAACAGTGGTTTCTCCCAATTCAATTTGCCACTCGTAAGGATTCTCCAATTTTTTGGGATAATACGTGAGACCCTGTTGGTGATGGTGTTGTAGGTGGCCATGCATGCCAAAGGTATGCTGGTCGGAGTTTGTTGTGTTGATTCTAGTAAGCCCTCTTGAGTTTGGTTTCTGGCCTGTTTTGGGGCTTTTGTTGTGATTCTGGTTGGATAACCCCTTGCTTGTTGTCAGTGTGCTTGCTTGTTCTTTGTAATCTTTAGTGTTGCTGCAGTTTCTGCGCAATCTGAGATATTGCCCATATGGCAGGTTTTCGTGGAGAGGTCTTGGATGAAAATTCTCATACCATAAGAGGTAATGTCTTGCGGTAGGTTTAAAATGAGATTTTGTAGTTAGCTGTCCATCCATTGCTGTAATATCCAAGTCAAGAAAGGTAATGATGTTCTTATTCAAGTTATGGGTGAATTGAGATTGGGATCACAGTCATTGATCCATTTTTAGAAAGGAGTGTAACGCATCTTCAGTGCCTTCCCATATTCAGCATCGCCAGATTTTGATGCAATCAGCATGTTTTGAGCTTTGGGTGTGCTCGCTGCTGTTGTATATGTTTACAGTCTTCTTTTTTGATAATGGTGAGATTGAAGGCGTGGTGTTGCCTAGGTCTGTGGTAGTTACTGCCACATCATGTAGCTGATCAGCCTTCCCTGATAATGGTTTAACAGTTGGGTTGGTTTGGAGAAGTAAGGAAGTATGAACAAGCCCGAGGGTTTTTTTTCCAAGTTGTGTTAACAATTAACAGCATTCACAGCATAAAACCTCTTGCAAGAAAAATTAGTTACAATTGCCAGTTGCATTTTTATCACACTAAATGACAATAAAAACTAGATCAAAAAGTTGATTTTCATAGCTTTCTTTCTGTTCAAGAGTGTTCTCTCTACACCTTAACAGGAGTATCTTTGGAATTTGCCCCCTGCCCCTCACCCACAAAATTACCAAACGCCTAGCGGAATAGTGGCTGGTGATAGGAATCTGTTGGGGGAGCCTCCTCCCTATTCTGAGATTTTGGGGAATAACATGCAGAATTGGTTATTTTCACACCAATTCATGTGCCCCCCTCGAGTTTTACTTGGAAATTTCCAGCTGTTGACCCAGCGGGCCGGTAACTACTGTTAATGGCCCCTTTGGAATTAGCAGGAAACACTCATAATGAAGCCTGTTTTGGTATGAGTGGAATCTGAAGCAGGCAAGCCGCCAATGTTGGAAAGACTGTCATGTCACTTGAGTGACACGAAGATCAAGAATTTCAATTAACTCTTAAAAACTCAAAGGCCCGAATCTGTCATTCACATCGGTGAAAAACTTCACTAACATGTTGACACAAATTGACAGAAAATTAGTTTGAACAAATGTAAACTAAGACTAGGATTTGTTTTTTATTATTTCATCTTGTTTTGTGAGTTTTGTGATGTGGTTTACATAGAGGTGACACAGGAGTGCGTGGAAATGTCTAGTAACAGAGCTTCTTCTTAAGACACTTTCCCCAGTGCAACAAAGAATAAGGCAAGTATAAATAGAGGCAACCCCTTGCCCTTCTTATGAAATCGAGCCCTACCCAATAACTTGCTATATTTGTTGAGGCCTGAATTATCATTAGCAATCAGACAGAAAGGATTCAAGTAACTGCCAGGTGTACTTCTGTTTTTTAGGATACATATTGCATTGTTTCAAAATTGATATAAAAATATGTGTTTATTTATTTTATTTTATTTTAGAGGTTTTATATAGCGCTGGCTAGACCCAGCGGTATCAGAGCGCTTTACATGAGTATGAAGATAGTAACTGTGAAGACAATATTTCAACAGCATGGAACACCAACAGGTTAACAAAAGCGAAACATTATTAGATTTGAAACTTTTTATATTGCTTTGTGGTTCAAGTCCTAATTTTGTGCTAATTAAATAATAATTTGTGCTGAAGGCAAATTAAAAAGAAGTGTTGTAGGTACTTTGTTCACTTCTCATTGACCTAGGGCATTTTTATCTGAGGTCCACAACTATGAAGTAGATGGTGTCAACCACTTGTGAAATATGGAAGGGTCTATTTAACAGACTATGGGCTCTATAGAAGTGGGGTCAATTTAACCATTGGCAACAGACATTGCCACTCATTAATACAGAGCATTGTCTATATATGGGCCAGCCAATTGTTTACATTTTCTAATCAAATTAAAGAGCAAATTCTATATAAATATGGAAATACATCCTACATGAAGTATCTCTTAGTGTTGTCAAACATAGAGTAGTACCATAGCTCCACTTTGACATATTTTAACTACATTACTAAGATTTGTATTTCCAATGGATGTTTGCACCAAGGCTCCTATTGCACGTTACATGTAGTGGTGTCCCTTGTTAAGACGCCGCTCTTCCCGATTATAATAAGTGATCCAATTTCCCAGATTTCCCAGTTGAGAGAACACTGATTTGATCAACTGCAACATTTCTTTTGATTTGGGCTTCCATTCCATCCTTACCCTGCCCACTGGTCTCTTGCTGGCCTCTTCGCAGCTACTAGGGGGCATGTAACAATCCCCCTGCCAAGCAACATCCTCCTTTTCCTTCTGCAACCCCCACTACATCCCTCCTTCGTCCCCTGCCCTGCTCCAGTCCCCTATGACAGTTACTAGAAGGTGGTAAATGTCTGCACAGTTATTCTCCTATCAGTGGGAATTACCCAAATATTAATCATAGTTATGTCAGGCTATACAATATATCCCGCCCCTAAACCTACATGACTAGCAACTGGGGCCCATATATCAAAAACATGTTTATGTATAACTTGCAAGGCTTCTAAGAATTAGGCAACCATGTTCTATTTATTTTTTTCTTATTCCAGTAGGTGATGTGAATAAGTTGGGTGTTGGGATAAGAACCCCATCCACGTACAGCTCAGAATCATAATGTACCTTATTGTCGCATCTTGTAAATCTCACTGTCTTGGTGACTACAGACCCGCAGCACTGAATTCCAATAAGTTCTAAACCGTCGGCAATCCATAACCAGAAGGACTCCTAGATGTTAACAGCCATCCAGGTGTTAACGTGAGTGTGCCTGCACTATTAACATGTCTTTCAGTGTAAACGAGATGAGGAGCAGTTAGTGTTCCTAGAAGGTGGCCTGTATGGGGTAAGGTGGTAAGGGATCACAGGATACCATTTGTTGAAGGAAATATTAATGTTGTATCTTGGATTGTAACAAATCTGAAGGCAACAGATGTATTCCTAACAAAATGTTTACCCGGAGTAGTGTTTTCTTAAAGAAGTGATTGAAAGCAATGGGTCTCACCACAAGTTGTCTGTTACCACACCAAAGAAATGCAGAAAAAGAAGGGTATGGGATCACTTTACTATGCAGTTCTGAATTCTGCATTTTGGAAGGGGATAATGCAATAATGCTAAATTGGTCCTGAAGTCCACTGACTGTATAGGGCAGAGTTATAACATCAACAGAGAATAAATATATTTTCACAAATCCTTTGCTTAATGCAGGTGTTTTGCACCTTTCATCACAATCTTTAGGTAGTGCGTTAGAGACCTACAAGCAATTTTGAACAACTCCTTATCTTCAGATTTAGATAGTAAAAGGACTTAATTAAAACAAAATCAATATGGGGCAGATTTACAAGCCCCTTGCGCCTCTTTTACGCCACCGTTGCGTCACTTTTGTGACGCAGCAGCGGCGAAAGCCAGCGCCATGGTGCGGAGTACTTACAACGTGACGCATCTGGGAGATGCGTCACGTTGGAAAGCCCTGCGCCACATGTAGGCGTTCCGGCGCAGAAGGGGCGTTCCGTCGCAGGAACGCCTCCTAAAAGTGGCTACAAGATTTCACTCAGCCACTTTTAAGGCCATGCTGCGTTAAAACCCTGTGCCTGCTTGAAGCAGGCGTAAGGATTGACGCAGCATTTTAAAGATAGGGCACCCTGAGCCTTGCTGGAGGTGCGTCGCACTTGCGACGCAACTCCAACAATGTGCCGCCTTTATGGCAGCAGATGCGTCACGCATCTGTCCATTTTTGCCCCATGGTGCGCCGCATTGTAAATGCGTTACAACAAACAAATGATGGACGGAATGCTGACAATGCAGACATTCTCCCCCAGTCAAGAGATCTGGGTTAAATCCATCGTTCTTTTGCCCACTACGCCACCCCAGTTCAGACATGGCCATATGCAAATCAGTCTTGACCCTGTGCCTCATGGGAACAGTCCAGCCCGAACTGCCAAGCCATGTCTTCCCTGGACCAGAATCAAGCATCCTAGGACCGGTTTCTGGCTATCAGCCATCATCATCCAGGATAGCTTGACTCCAGTGGCGTAGTGAGCACGGTACCCACGTCTGGGCATACCCATCCCACTTAGGGCAAAAAGCGTTACAACAAACAAATGATGGACGGAATGCTGACAATGCAGACATTCTCCCCCAGTCAAGAGATCTGGGTTAAATTCATCGTTCTTTTGCCCACTACGCCACCCCAGTTCAGACATGGCCATATGCAAATCAGTCTTGACCCTGTGCCTCATGGGAACACTCCAGCCCGAACTGCCAAGCCATGTCTTCCCTGGACCAGAATGCGGCACATCCATGGTGGCGGAGCCGTGACGCACAATAACTGGTGCATCCCTGCTGATATGCAGGGATGCGCCAGTTATTGTAAATCTGCCCCTAAATACGCAATTTTATTGTGAAAAACAGGTTAACTTTGCTGTGTCATTGTTCATGGAAAAAACGGGGTTATTAAGGCACTATTGAACTCAACAAGAACTCACACAATAATAGATTAATTGATTAATAAATAACTAAACATATATTCTATTCACTAAAAGGTGTTGGATTATCTCATGGAGCTTTTTTTTAAATAAAAATAAAAAATGGAGGCACATTTCTTTGATTTGGAATCTATCCATTTTACTATATAAAGACCAGTGACCTTTAAAAAAAATACATTTGAACTTATTTGTCTATTGATGTATCCCTTGCAATTGAGAAAGAAGGAAAGTATAATGGGATAAATGGCTTTTGTGGAAAGTGTAAACGTCGGACTGACTAGCAGTGATTAATTTGTAAACAAATAAGTGCCAGGGTCCTCCTCAGGAGGCCACCACAGCTTGCACCACCCATTACCCCTGTCAGCTCTGCTATCACCGTATCTGCACATCTATTAATCATCAGGCTGCTACAAGTGTGGTAATTCAGACTGTCTGAGACCCCCAAACCTATAAGAATGGTTTGGACAGCAGGTATTACTTGTTTTTAATGTATATTGAATTAATAAAACAACTGTTCTTATCTCTAAATCACACAAACAGCGCCACAATGTTGCAGCTGTGATAAGTGCCGGTGTTGACAATTAAGTACCATAAAAACATAAAAATGACTCGGAAATCCTTTATTGCCCAGCAGCTAGACCAGGCAGGGAATGCCCCCAAAGTTCTATTCCAGATCCTCAAATCTTTTAGGAACCCTAAAGCCTGCGATTTGGAAGAAACCCCATCTCAAGCCCTCTGTGATACTATTGTAGACTATTTTGTACAGAAAATTGATCTTATTTACAACAAGATTATCACAGCGGGTAGCACGCAGCCGGTTGACATGACCCACGACCGCTCTTCCTGCTTGAAGTGGAAGCCACTGACGAGCTTTCCCCATCTGACTTGTGAGGATGTGGAAACCTTATTACACACCATGAAATCGGGCTCTCCTCTCGATGTTATACTGCCTCACTAAACAACTTTCTGCTCCTATTTGTTCCCTTCCGAACGCGTCATTGAAGGAGGGTCATCTCCCACTTGAATGGAAGGCGGCACAGGTCATCCCACTCCCAAAAACACCAAGGCCTCCATGGAAGATCTTTCTAATTTACGACCAGTTTCCCTCCTACCTCTCCAGAGCAAAATTCTGGAAAAGCATATTAATAAACACCTGTCAGACAATGTCAAATCTTCAGGCAGCCTGGATTCTTTGCAATCAGGCTTTAAGCCTAAACATAGTACAGTGACAGCCCTGGTGGCTGTAACGAACAATATCAGGCTAGCACTAGCTAGAGGCCAATCCACTCTCCTGGTGCTGTTAGATCTCTCTGCCGCATTCGACACGGTCGACCACCAGTTTTTGCTCAGGAGACTGGAGGAAGCTGGAATTAGTGGAGAGGCCATGCGGTGGCTGACAAGCTTCCTCTCCAATCGCTCCCAGACAGTCAACCTGGGACCTTTTCGATCCAAGATTAAGGAGCTGACCAAGGGAGTGCCCCGGGGTTCTTTTTTAGGTCCCACCCTGTTTAATATCTATGTTGCTCCCCTGGCCGACCTTCTGAGGAGCTATGGGTTCACGCCTATTTCATATGCGGATGATACCCAGCTTACCTTCTCATTTAACAAATCTTCCCTTACTGCCCAGGCCACCTTTTCTTCCGGCATGTTAGCAATATCCCAATGGATGCGGAACTTCTTACAACTAAATGCCGGGAAGACCGAGATTATACTTTTTGGAGAGGCTTCACTGCTGTGGACAACAGTATGGTGGCCAGGGGAGCTAGGTGACTCCCCCGCTCCAAAGACATCAGTAAAAAAGTCTAGGTGTTCGCATTGAGCAGGCCTTGACCATGAGGGAACATGTGACCCACACAGTCGGCTCCTGCTTCCACGTGCTTAGTCTGCTGAGATGAGTTTTCCCTTTTCTTCCAGATCCCACACGGAAAACTCTCATCCAGACGTTGGTATTGAGTAGACTTGATTATTGTAATGCCTTGCTCGTCTCGGCTAATGAGTCCTCGTTGGACCGCTTACAGGTAGTCCAGAGTACAGCGGCTCGTCTGGTACTAAATGCACCTTATAGATCAGCTTCCCTTCCACTTCTCCAACAGCTTCACTAGCTTCCGGTGAGAAAACAAATAAAGTTCAAGGTTTGCTGTATCGTTCATAAAGAAATGTAACCAATATATTCCCCTCAGGGATCTCCGCTCTGGTTTCAAATCCCTCCTTAAGGTTCCCCGGATTAAGAAATCAAGGACAGGCGGGGAAGCTTTCTCGTATCTGGCCCTCCGGTACTGAAATCAGCTCCCTATCTCACTGAGGCGATGGCCGGACCTTCTTCACTTCAGAAAGTCCCTGAAAACCGCCCTGTTCTAAATTCTTTTTTTGTCCCAGCTCCCTCCGTTATGTCCGCAAGCGCAGAGATATCTCTTCGGGGGTTATTCAGGCGCTATACAAACTTTTTAAATAAATAAATAAAAAGTGCTGGTGCCGACCACCAACTCAAATTAAGCACTGTGGATTTGAGAATTCTGATCAGCAACCATGCACTTCTGATGTGAATTCTAATGGTCATTATACATGTCAAGTATGATATGTTTATGAAAGATATTGAACTAGTAGCATTTGCATGGTTAACCTACAAAATCAATTAATTTCTAAAACACAGGCTTCAAAAGTAATAGGCTAAATAAAGAATGTATTAAATAATGTTGAATTGCATTTCTAAACATTTTCATATATGGTATTGTAGAGTGTATCAAGCAGATATCCATGTATTAGACTACAAGTCCCTTGATTACAGAATGATCCCTTTAATCATTAAAATATCCTCCAGTTTACAAGGTATTCTCTTCTTAATTCAATCTCAACAGTAGTTAAACCCTTCATTTTTACTATTTCATTATTTGATTTCGAAACTTCTGTAAAAAGTAAAAACTTCCAAATGTGTCAGGGGCAATCGATTTCTTCGTTACTTCGCTGCTTCTAAGACCACAGTTAACTAGTTAATGCTTCCTATGAATTCACACCAAAATTAAGGGGACGTTATTGTTAGTTTTAATATTCTCCAATAAATACTTTAAAGATATTTGTCCAGGATCAATAAGAGGCTCATTGAAAAGATTATGTATGCTGTGGTGCACAGATCTTCCTTAAAGCACAACTCAAGAAGGATGGAATGGAACATGCAGTGGAAAATGAGGTTGTGATTAGAATTCTAAAGACATGACTCATCCTTAAAAATGAATTTGTTTAAAGACATTACTTTTTTAACAGAAATGTTATACATAGTAGTATGAAGTAAACAGCAAAAAGGCATTGCAAGGCTACATAAAGATAATGGTGAAAGAGGTGATGGGAGGCGACTCGCACAAGGAGTCAGACAATAAGTAAATTACCAACGAAAAGGTTGACATTATTGCCTATTCACGTGTTGCATTTTCACCATGTTCATGCTAAGGTGGGTTGGGGATAAGTTGATACGATGTTCAATCGACATTATTAGATTGAAGGTGAGGAAGTTCCATTCAAGGGGCAGTAGCAGGCTGAGGGGCCAACGTTTGGATGAATCATAGAAAGTTCTTAATTTGGGAAAGAATAAGTACCGCGGCCCAAAGTTTGCTCAGAATCCTGCAGCCAGCGCTATTGAATGTCGGGGGTGCTGGATACCAAGACTGCGTAGTCTTGATTCCACCTCATGCCTCTTTCATCCACCACTAGGCCCTCCCTGTTCCTTTATCTCACTCTTTCAGCTTCTTTTTCATTCCTGACTTCATTCTTTTTTACTGTCTCTCTCGGTCTTTCTTTATCCTTCCTCTTTTTGTGTTTGTTTGTCTCTTGTTGTGTGTCATAGTGATGAGAGAAAATAAGTGTCCGATTCAAAAAATGAGCGTCGGTGGGTCCCACATGCAACCACTGGCTCAAATTAAGCACTGATCATAGCCATGGATAGCTCTGATTGCTATTAATGACCTTTTGCAGAGGCCATGGTGTGGGATATCCAACCAACTTGATGTCAAAACAGGAAGGTCGGGGTAAGTCTGGAAAGGCTGAAAAGTTTTTGTTTGCTGAAGTAAATCACTGTTGAATGGGGCAAATGAATTTTGGCCAGACCAATTGTAGTGAATTCTGTTGATGACTGGATGTTGATTATTGCTTTTTCACAAGGAAAAAAGTTGAAGATGGATTTTGAAAATGGTCAGTTTCTGGTACCTTGCGATGGTATTTGTGCTGCGTGTTTTTATAGATAGATAGACAGGCAGGC
This sequence comes from Triturus cristatus, assembly GCF_964204655.1. Classification (NCBI taxonomy): domain Eukaryota; kingdom Metazoa; phylum Chordata; class Amphibia; order Caudata; family Salamandridae; genus Triturus; species Triturus cristatus. The sequence continues at coordinate 941,301,232 of NC_140587.1, read as the reverse complement.
AGGCTGGCAGTCAGGTAGATAGATAGATAGACGGATAGACAGACATACAGAGAGAGACAGACAGGCAGACAGAAAGATAGATAGATAGATAGATAGATAGATAGATAGATAGATAGATAGATAGATAGATAGATAGATAGATAGATAGACATCAAGCATATTGCCCCAGTCATCTACAGATTAAACAATTAAAAACATAATACACATTCTCAACTCAGTAACGTGGTATATTTATATATTTTTTGAGTTGCCATTTAGCAAAAATGACTCATTGATGTATACGCAATATGATGGAACTCTACTCGGACGTATTCACGTTTTCTGGAGCGATACCAAAGGGGATGATGGATGGAGCGCTTGAGCAAATCAAACACTCACCCCCAGTCAACTGATCTGGGTTTAATCCATCATCATTCTTTAGCTCACTCCACCACCCCAGTTCAGACATGGCCATATGCAAATCAGTCTGACCCTGTGCCTCATGGGAACAGTCCAGCCCGAACTGCCAAGCCATGTCTTCCCTTGACCGGAAACAATCATCCTGGGACCGGTTTCAGGTTCATAACCCTCCTCAGCCAGACTATCTTGAATCCAGGGGCAAAGTGAGCAAGGGATCCACGTCCGGGCATAGCCTGCCAACTTAGGGCGAACAAAGCGATACCAAAGGGGATGATGGACGGAGCGCTTGAGCAAATCAAACACTCACCCTCAGTCAACTGATCTAGGTTTGATCCATCATCATTCTTTAGCTCACTCCACCACCCCAGTTCAGACATGGCCTTATGCAAATCAGTCTGACCCTGTGCCTCATGGGAACAGTCCAGCCCGAACTGCCAAGCTATGTCTTCCCTGGACCGGAAACAAGCATCCTGGGACCAGTTTCGGGTTCATAACCCTCCTCAGCCAGGCTATCTTGAATCCAGTGGCAAAGTGAGCAAGGGACCCACGTCTGGGCATACCCTGCCAACTTAGGGCATGTTATCTGTGTTTCTAATCAGTGAATTAATTCCAAAACTAAGTTCTGGAACACTTGTGTCATATATTGCCATACAGATCTTGGCATCCTCAATTTTTTAAAAGTGCTAACAACTAAACTTAACATTTTGAAACACTGGGGCCCCATTTAAGAGGTAGTCACATTTATGTTGAGGAAAATCCTGTGGCCAAAGATAAGTTTCTGGCCCATGTCTCCACAATTACATCCGGCTATTCTGAGTTTAATCCTTGGAATCAGGAACAACACGCAGGCCAAGACCAACTTCAAGTGCAATGCCCCATTCAAAGGAAATCAAGGGAAGTTCACTCTCATTCAGCACCTGCACCCAGCAGGTGGTAAATGGGTGTGGAGATACGCATGGTGTAGGGGCTATATTGGGCGGGGTCATGCAAGGCTTCATGGGGCAGGGGAGGCTGTGTCAGGCAAGTTAGTGTTCTGTGCTCCCCATGGCCATAGGAGAGGGGTGGGCCAAGAAAGATCCAAGAAATCCAGATTTAAAAATACTTAGGGAGTTATAATTAGGCAGGGCGGTATACCACCAGGGGAGACCGCTCAGCCCAATTTTTATAATCGAGGCCTGGGTGTAATATGACCTTCAGAAATTTTCATTCTTTGTTTGATAAGTCAGTGCCATTTTTTAAATGATATTTGGTTATAAATGAATAGGTATCACCATTTAAATGTAGCAGCTGAATATCACCGCCTGTCTTCCTCCACGAACAATATATGTATTATAAATGTATACCAATATGGAAGGAAATGTGGGTTTACAATGTTCCAAGTACAGACTGCCATAACGAATATACACATGGACCAGTGTTATTTCGCCAGCTCTGTGATTTTAGGAAGTGTATGTAAATTTTAATTAGACTTTCGATGACCCTTGCTTTTCTCACTTGTGTTAATTTCAGAAGTATTCTGATTTGATGTATGTAGGTGAAATAGCTGATATCCTGTCCAGCATTAACACGGGAAGATAATTTATGGTGCAAGTGAAGCCTTGATACCATACAATCAGGCACTGTTGCAACACTTTTTAGTGCTTCAAAGAATATTTTAAAAATTCCAGTTGGAGCATTCCCCATAATCTGAAGCGATGAATTATCCATGGCTGCTTCCTTACCTTTCCTTACAAAAGTGATTACCTTGCAAGCAGAAGTTTTCTCCCCTGTGTATATAGAATTCCTATATAATTAGGCATGCATACTACTGCCTATGTAGTATTCAAGTTGGATTCAGTGTTCTACCATAATAACCAAGTTTTAATGTATACCTTCACTTATATATGCTTACATTGATAATAGGTTGGTAGCTGGTATTTTAGAGTCGATGTATGTGTAGATTGATATTATAAATACCATTTGCCTGGGTCCCTTTAAATGACTTTTGAAGAAACAGAATGCAGAGTGGTTTGTTTCTCTGAAGGTGTTGGGTAGGTCACTGGGTGTCTTGGATGTCAATCCACCAAATGCCATTGGGTACCAGAAATGGATCACATAACTTTTGACCACTAATAACCTAACAGAGTTCACCCCTTGTCCCACCTCCAGTCTCTCAACAGCCACCTATAAGCTAAGAAGAAGGGGACCGAAAATGAAGACTCTTTACTTTCCATTCCTGTCACTGCCTTTGTGACCCCAAGGGTTGCAAGGGCAGTACCATGGGTACTAAAGAGGAGTGGTTCATTTGTTAACAAATGAGTGAGTGACAGTGCCCAAAGCTCTGTTCATAAGCTGGTGGCCAGCGCTATTAAATGTCAGAGCGCCGAACACCAAGGCTGTGTAGTATTGAATTTACTTCATGCCTCTTTAATCCACTACCAGACACTCCCTGCCCGTGTTTCTTTCTCACGCTTGCAGGTTCGTCCTTTCTGATGGATTTCCCTCTTTATCGTCCTCTTTCTTTCCTGTTTGTGTGCCCTCCCCTCTTGCTATCAGAAAATGTCTAATGAGGAAAAATAAGTACCAGTCCTCAAAATGGAGTGCTGATGGCATCCACCAGCATCTCAAATTAAGCACTGCCAAAGAACAAGCATGTGGTAGTAGCTGCTGCACTTGGCTACCCCTAATTAAAGTTAATGCTTGGTCTCGTCCTGTAACAAATGAGTAGGAAGCAGGGGCGTAACACAGGCCCCCGCAGCCCCCGCGGTGCGGGGGGGGCCCCAAGATCCAAGGGGCCCCCTCGGCACTGCCCTCTGGCAGGAGAGCTCCTGATTGAGCCCGGAGTACCGTGCAGGGAGGCCCCCTCACTTTTCGTTACGCCAGTGGTAGGAAGGTCCTGTAACGGATGTGTAGGTAGGTAAGATGGGTATCTGCTGGTAGACACAGACTATTTTCTGCCTAGGCTATGTAGTGTCTAGCCAAGTCCTCCTCGCAAGACAGATCTGTGTGGCTAGCATTAACTCTGACTGGGTTCAAACTGGTTTTAATAGCTACTTTTTAGGTTTCAGTTCGATTTGAGGGTGTATTCCTCCACTTTGTTGTGTCTGTGTTTATTCCTATTAGTCTCTGTGTCCCAGGGTCCGTGTCCTCTTTGCCGCGTCCCACTTTGCGAGTCCCACTCTCTATGTGCCTGGGGTTACTGTCATCAAAACATGCATTCATTAAATATTTCACAAGGTCTTCGTTTAGATAGCACAAATAACAAACATGGCAAGTAGTAAACATATTTCACAGGTTACAGCACAGAAAACTAACCTAACAGCATAGTTCTTATTTCTGCAAACCATGTTGTCCCTGATCTCGTAAAGACTGCATTCCACTGGTGATGCCAATTCATATTTAGATCATGTATCTTAGAGGTTCTTTTCTTAAGATTACGTTCAGGATGGTTTTTAGGTCTCATGTCTTCTTTAATCATAATTATAGTTGACAATCACAGACACACACACATATTATAAATCTAAACCTAGACTGTGGTTTGTTCAGTGGAACTTTTGACATATTGTGAATGAACTCATTAACTCAGGGAGGTCAAAAGAAAGCACTCAGACAGAATTACAATGTATTATTCTTGTTTTTCCAGGCAAAGCAACAACATTGACTGCTAACTGATTAACAATGTATATTGTATCTGCTGAATAATGTAAACCGTTTTCTTAATTAAAAATGCCGCCCTAAGCACTGAAATGTTATTTTTCAATATTTACATGTAGTAATGTGAACTATTAAATCACTGCCTTTCCCTTCATAATGCGCCAGTAATGCCCTTTGTATTGCATGCGTTCTGTCATTTGTATGGCCTCCTAGCCTTTCTCAGTCCAGGTGACTTTCCACATGGGCCCGAGTTCTCCGTTGTAGACTGGATCCTGCTTTTGCTTCTGTTGTGCTACGTGCATTGTGTTATTGTTCTCTTCTTGCTTAAAATGTGGTGCGTAAATAGTGTTTTTTTATGCCTCGTAATATAGACAACCCTGCTGCATAATTTGCTCCTACATTGATCTGGGACTTCAATGTCCCTGAGTATTAGTGAGGGAAAAGTCCGGCTGGGCCAATGAAAAGAAAGGAGGCAAACACTTCAAGAATGCCGGCACACATTCCTCTTCTCTAAGTTTCTCTCAGCCCAATAGCACTTGCTGAGTGACATGCAACAAGAAAGCTGAGCATTCCTTTCAAAGTTAATGCATGAGTAGAATCCAAATATAGCTGTGTATGATGAGAGAAAAACAAGGGCAGCAATTTATGAGCTCTGCCTCAGAGGACCCGGGGAAACATATTCTTTATTAGAGAGGATTAGAGAGCATTTGGATGAAAATGCTTAGGGCCCTAGTTAAAAAAAAAGTCAGATTTAGTGAATTAAAGTCTGTAGCTTTACTCTTATGTTAAAATTAGATGCCTAACATTTTAAAATCCACAAAACATCCCAGGTGTACTCCAGTGGTATTATTATACAAAATGCCTCTCGGTAAAATGGGCGTGTGTTCTTACTTTTTTAGACCAAGGGACATTTTGTCATTACAGATAGGGCCACCAATTGTTGCACATCCCCTTCTGTAATGCAGATGGCACTGGCAGGAAATGTCCACCAGCATGATCTTAAGGGGGCGTACTCACATTTGCATGGGAGTGTGGCCCATGAAAATGAGGGATTTTTTTGCCTTTTGTGCCTGCAACATATTACAGAGACATGCACAGAGGCAGAGGCCACCATAAAGGTGGTGTAGACTCAGTGCACCGCATAAGGGCACATGTAGACAATGGGAAGAGAGTTCCAGGGACCCCATAGGCATCTCCCTGTGGCGAGTGCATTCAGTCCCCTACATAAACACAGACACCACCAAAGGAAATGTATCCCTAAATTGAACTGAAACCAAAACTGCTGCCGAGACTAAAAACAGACTGAACCCAGTAAATGAGTCAAATCTGGTCACACTGATACATCCCCAAGATAAGGACATGGCTAACCACTAGATAACCCAAGCAAAAAATACTCTGTTTATACAAGCAGAACCATTTGCAGAACCATTTTGCCTTCCTAAACATTCATGATAGGACGAGACCTAGCATAGACTAAAATTATCAGAAGACAGGTAAGGCAGCTACAATCCCTGGATCGTTCTTTAGTTTTCCTGGACCCAGGGGTCATGAAGGCAGTGGCAGGACAGGAACGTAAAAAGTCACTCATTTTCTGTAGGTCCCGCTTCCTCCCCTCCCAGTCATCTCACGGTAACCTGGAGGAAGCCATTGAGCGTTTGGAAGTGGGACAAGGGGTCAATGCAGCCAACTTACTGGAGGTAAAAAACTGTGTTGTTTCCCTTCTGGTATCCAGGCATTTAGTGAATTGACATCCAGGAGACCCAATGCCTGGAGCGAGATCCTTGCCCTCTATGTGAGGCCAGCAGTGAAAGATGGGTGGCTTCAAACAGCCGGGCAATCCTTTACTAAACCACTGTGCCTGTCGTGGCCAGGATTCCTCAGGATCGCACGTTTCTCAGTGTAGTCTTCCTCTCGACACCACCACGGTCTGAATGTAGATATACACAGACTCCATGGAGTGGTCAAGCCGGGGAAGGGAAGGAAGGGGACAGCAGGGAGGGAGACCTGTAATACAACAGAACAATAGATATCAACACAAGAGATCCTTTACATTTCTTCCTACTCTACCCGGATCCCTCTACTGAATGCTGCACCAAACATTTAGAATGAGGTACCTGTAAAGAAAATATCCTGTCTTCTAGATTCTCGTGAATGCAGGTTCATCTACTTAGTGCGGCAAGATCTGGTGAGAAATACCCTGATTAGAAAACACTTCATTGTATGTATCGTTTGCGGTCACCAGATACCCCTGAGCCCTGTACATACCCCTCTATTAATCCTGTAGGCATCGACAGGGGGTGAAGCAGAACCTTTCGGGATGTTCCCACTCAATTCCCCTGCTACTGCACATAGAAAGAAACCAGAATAAATCCACTCAGAGAGGATCATGTGTCATTCATATACAGGAAACAAATTGGACTGTGAACCCCCAATACGTCTTGGGAATTTCTTTAGGGGTGTATAGGCACCTTCTTAGCCACGAAGGAACTGCAGAGGGGGAGCAGCCATCCTTTGTATATCAAATACCGTTCTCCCTGTTAATAGTTCTGCAACCTTGACGTCACACCATGCCGCTTGGAGGTGATGACCGCTCACTGCTCCAAGCGGGATCACGATGAAGCCAATCAAATAAACAATAAGTCACCTCCCCTGCCAAGGGAGAGCGCAAGGGATTACTTTTCCCCTTCTTGGTCGCGGTATTGTTTTCCCTGCACGAGCCTAGGGGCTCGCCAACAGGGAAAGTGCAAGTCAGAAGGATTAGTCCTTCTTAGTTATGCGAATCTTGGCAAGTGAACAGTTTCGGCACCCCTTAAGGCTAGAGGAGCTAGCGCGTGTACCTGGTTAGGCTCTGGGTCGTATATGGGTTCCGTGGAAACAGTTTGCTCCGCATGGAACTGGAAAAGGTTCCGCTAACGGAGTAAACCCAAGACAAGAACGGACCCCCACCTGTTGCCACCACAAGGAACGAGCCTCTCACAGTGAACTTACTGGAACGCGAAAATAAGTGTCGGTGCACACAGCACCCTTACCCGCATCCTTCGCTGCAACGGCTCTGTAGGCATCAAAGTAAACGGCAGCGTACAGCTGCCTCAGAACGGCTTCATACTCCACTCGTCGTGCATGCGTCATGACGTTCTGACATCCTGACGCGGAGGCTCACGGGACCTGCAGTTTTCTCGGCGGCTGCTTCTGGGTGGCGCGCCACGTCAGTGTTCGCCGGGCGCATCTCTGGTGGCCCGCAACAGTGGCACGGGTTTGCTCCATCCTGATAACATTGCATTTGCTGTTTTATGGTACAATGTCTTAAACTGCACCCCTTGCGCACACTTTAGTATGAGCTGAAGCAGAGTGGAAGAGTTTGATCTATCTATAGTGTGACCCCAAATAATCTACAACTGCATATCAAATTTGCACAAGTAGAATTTTCAACAGGTAGGAAAATCTGCATGAGTAAATGAAATGCAAATGTGCACTAGCACATGTATTTTTCATTTTTTCCCCATGCAGAAACCACATTCCTTATACACTATTAAGTATGTGGCTCTACACTCACCATTCTCACCCTGCAAAGGATCAAATGTATGTGCATTTCCAGGGTGTTAACCTACAAGAGATATGTGAATACCCACAAACATACACATTTTTGGAGTACACTTACTTTTGCAATGTGACCCACCAAAGGCCATGTGCCCCTACCTAAACTTATGAGCAGTTTTCCACGGTATTGAAGGTTCAAAGATTTCATTTCAGACCTGAGTCTGGTCTTGTTTGTGAATTGTAATTAAAAATGTATATGTCGTTTTGTTGTTGATGGGTATGCGAGGTGTTGTTGGAGGTCCAGCGAGGAGGCTTACTTCCGAAGGAAGTTATCTGACTTGCACATTTCCTGATAGGTTTCCATATGTGTGAATTAACTGGATGTGTTATGAGGTGAAGAAGTTATGAGATGTAATGAGGTGGTGTTATGAAGCCTGAAATCTATCTGTTGCATGCTCATAGACTCTGGGTGTTATGAGCTCTTTTTTGGTGGCAATAATATGAGAGAATACTGTTGTGTGTGCGCTGATTTCCACAAAAGTGGTATTTCTGTATTATACTGAAATGTTCTGTTTCTAACTTTTGGTTTGAAGTTTGTGTGTGGTGTTTTTATTGGTTAGTGCTGGTGCATTCACATTGACATACAGCTGTATGCCTTTAATTTGCTGTGTTATTTGTATAAAGTTATGTCTAAAATGTTCTGAGGAAGGTTGTGTTAGTGGAGTGATGTTGGAGCCCAGGACAGCCATTTAAGCTATGTTGTAGCCATGATGAATATGGGTGTTCTGCAGTTTTTAACTGCAATGTTGGAGCGACTTGTGAAACATCGCGAGGAAAGATATCTGATAGTCTCCGCAATCAAAGCCAAACAGAGTAAGTAGCAACCATTACAATTAAGAGGATGCTTTAAATGAAAAAGAACGAAAGGGAACATGGTTTACAGGACCAATCCACTTGACAGTGCTGTCATGAAACCTGCCCTCCAGAAGTGCATTGCTCCATAGTTCCTTATTTTGCTCGCCTCCGGTGTGCCATTAGTGAACGTCCATGAAAGCCAGCTATCAAAGGACCAATATGAAAATGTGGACATGTATGATGTAGATATTTGAGGACTGAGTCCCTCCGAGGGCCACCTCAGCCAGACCAAGGTTGCAAAAGGATCTCACCCCTGCTCGGATGGCGTGAAGGTGAGCCTTTATCCACCTCCATGACGGCCTTGTTCACCAAGCAACCACTGTTGATGTTTGAGACATACTTCAGTTTGATCCAGGTAATTCTGGAGAAAAGACCTGGTTCCTTGTGCATTATGTTTACAGAAACAGGCATGAGGACTGAGCAGGCACAGTACAGGCAATGCTGGCAACAAAGACAGTGGTACAACGAGAGGATGAGAAAGCACGCTGAGAGATGGGGGAGGGGGGCAAGTTTGTGCTCTAAAGTAACTATAACTTGCTCCTCTGCCATGCAATGTTGTCATCAATGATGTAAGTTCAGATGTTGCAGTGATGTAATCAAGGATGTCGTAGAAGATGTCATGAGTGATATAATATGTGAGGAAATTAGCGAGTTATAGTTACCTAAGATAACTCTAACTATTGAATAGCATTGATTTTGTTTGTTCAAAGGTGTGGGTTTTAACTCACATTTTCACCGAACTATAATGTCCCTTTAACCTTTTTTTTCAGTGTATTTCTAACGTTTTTTAAATGTAAAGTACTATATTATTACAATTCCTAACCATAGTGTCACTTTACCCTTCTTTTTTTTACTGAATTTCTGTTTTTTTAAACATAAAGTAAGATATTCATTTTTATGCGTGGTGTGGGTTTGGGCAGGAGCAAAGTTGTTTTCCCTACCCAGGAGAGTGCGGGCATGGAAAACTTCTATTCCTTGCCCTCACTGTCCCGGGCAGGTATAGCCATTGTCCCAGGAGGTGGGGTCCCTGGGATGCTGTACTCATTTGGCCCCAGGGGATGTGTCCGCCGGTTGGTGGTTGGCTGGGGGAGCCGCACGCACCCATCGCCAAAATGTGAATCACAGTCCCGGGTGATGGGGTCCCTGGGGGGGGGGGGGGGGGGGACACGCCCCTCCCATAGACAAATGAATCAGCCCTGTGGAATGGGGTCCCTGGGGCCTTTTTAAGACTTGTGGAGGAGTATTTCATGCCCCTTACCATAAATATTAATGAATCAGCATTGGGATGGAGTCTCTGTGGCATCAGAAGCCCCCTGGCTGGATGCCTCCTTCTCCAAAAATCAGGGAAGAAGAAGTATTTAGGTTATTGGGTTTACATTCAAGATTGAGACTGGAGCAAGGAAGGAAAGGTGACTGTGTATGGTAAGGCATAGTCCTATAGAAGAAGATAAGGCAGGATTTGTTGGTGAAAACGTGACAAAACCTATAAAGTTAGTGGGGATTTTCTAACAGGTAGAGAACCTATTATGAGATGAATCTATTATGACTGTGGGCAGACTGCTTATTTCCATGTGACAAGGAATTAGGTGTGTTTGTGCTATTTAGCTTGAATTTTTCTTAGAATATATTATGTGGAATAATTGAACGAGGGACACAATTTGAGGAGAATGAAGAGAAGTTTTGGACAAGTGGTTTTTGATTTATTGGGGGCTATTATTCCTCCTATGGGAATAGCCTTGAATGATGTAAAGATCTAACTATTTTCTAGAATTTTGGATAGGCTCAGCATGGACACAGCAGGGTCTTTTACACTAGTGAATTTGGAGATGTCGGTAATTAGAGCAATGGTAATGCAGAATTGTCTCCCCTTAGCCATTATTTTGGTGAAATAGGGTGGTGTCTGTAAGGTAACTGGGGCAACTAATTAATGTACATATGTCCCTGATTATTTGGAGCGATTGACTCAAGAGCCAGGTGTCTGGAAAATTGAAGTGTCCTGGATAAAAAAGATAGGGAGTATTATTGGGCAAGTAGGTGAGTGGTGAAATAGTGTTGGTGATGGAGTTCTGCAAGCTGCTCTAACACCAATAGTAATAATGTTGATTTGTGCAATATGTTTGTTGTTCCTATTAAAATGAATAAAGTATACAAATAAAGGATATGGTAGTAAGAAGGTAGAGAAATAAGGCGATACAAATTCCTAAAAAAGGTGGCGATCAGAGGATTCTTTTGATATGGATGAATATCGTTATCGAACATTCCAAGAGATGAGTTGAATAGAGGAGGATGTTCGGAGATCTAAAAAGCTGAAGACTTCAAAGACTAATATTTAATTGATAAACTTATTAATTTATTTGAGTGATTAATAAAATAATCAGAGGGGGAGCTGTGGTAGTGTTTTTGAAATATGCAAAATGTGCAAACGTTGTGTGAAAATTATTTTTGATAATTGGTGTCTTTAATGGTGAATAGAGTTGTCTATGATGAAATAATGATGTTGTAGAAGTTTAAATAATGCTATGAATAGTTGTGCCACATTTTTGTGTCGCATGCCATTATTTCAAAACTGGATGCCATTTCTAGTGTTCTACTCAACTTGCTCCTGCTCATTCCCTTTCCAATCAGTATCCCACTTCAAAATCATTTCTTCCCTTGTTTCCACTGAGCATCAGGTGAATGATGTCAATTTAATAGCGATATACAACATTGTAAGAAAGCGTGTATTGTGAATGAAGCTACCAACGTGCACTCAGAGTATCATTTTCAAGAACTTCCACCGGAAGCATGACAGTAATCTTACTAAGTCTATGAGACATTATTTAAGACATTTTTCATTTGGGTTATACATCTCCAGAGTGCAGATGATGAGGAAGCAAGCAGAAGATTTCTCTTACCTTAAGAAATGGGTTAGTTTGAAAGATTTTGAAAATTACGTTGTTGTTTCTGATTTGTCAATGTGACCTTAACGACGATCATAGCATGCTGAATTTGTAGAATTTATATATAGCTTGTGTGATTTGTCTATAAACCCTTTGGGTTTCTGTCTTTCGCAGGAGATTTTGCTTCTTTCACCATTTTCCTAGTAGGTTGTTTGCCCTGTCCTCTTTTACCTTTAACCTTGCTATTGGGATGCTGTCAGTGCTTTTTATAAATTAAACACTTAGAATTGTTGCTTAGATTCTGGCTAACTAGGGATAAGTACGTTTTGTAATTTTGTTATTATCTGTACTTATGTAATCGGGCCTTCTTGGCAATTTATGCATTTTTCTGTACCGCATTTTGACTAGTCTCTAATAAATCCAGTTTTTGCCTCATTTTTGATCTGGAACTCAAACTTTATGCTTCCAATATTATATTCAGTTTAGCACTGCTAAATTGCTTTTTCCTGATGAGGAGTGCAGTCTCTAGGCACTAGATCAACTGGAGGTACTGGAGGTGACATAATTTGGTAAAACATTTGTGTGATTAATGTTAGAACTGGGATTCTCTAGTCGGCTGAGGTAGGTACATTTGGCCAAATAGAGACCCTTGCTTCTAAGTCAGGGAAAGGAAGGGCACCTTCTCAGATAGCCCCTGCTCACCCCCTCGGTAGCTTGGCACAAGCAGCCAGGCTTATCATCAAGGCAAGTGTGTAAAGTATTTTCAACCACGTTCTCAGTAACCCAATGGTAACACCATAAATGGACTTCACACGAGTTTCATAAAAACAATTATATGTTTATATAAAAAGATATACTATGAGACCACACGATAAAAATCCAACAAATGCGTATTTGTAATATTCCTCCTGGCCGGTTATTAGGCCAGCCAGCCCTTGTAGGTTCTGGCGGTATTAATGAACAATTCTAGATGATCCAATGCAGTCCTAATGCAATGCCATGCAGTTCGTAATGCAAGAATCAGGCACTTCCCAATGTAAAAATAATGCAGTTCGTTATGCAACAATCAAGCAGTTCGTAATGCCAAAATAATGCAATGCGTAATGCAACAATCAGGCAGTTCGTTATGCAAACGAATGCAATGCGTAATGCAACAATCGGGTAGTTCGTTATGCAAAAATAATGCAAAAATAATGCAACAATCAGGCAGTTCGTAATGCAAAAATAATGCAATGCGTAATGCAACAATCAGTCAGTGTGTTATGCAAAAATAATGCAATGCATAATGCAACAATCAGGCAGTTCGTAATGCAAAAATAATGCAATGCATAATGCACTCCAACAACGATCACGGTGCTTTGGACGGTCTCTGTGCCACTCGTACTGGCTCGTGGTCAGCTTCACCAACATATGCCCCCAACACGGGTATGGTGTAAGCCAAAGTGCAGCTCCACACTCCGGCCCCGGTACTGCCACTCCTCGGCAAGTATGGGCCGCGATACTAGCTTGAGCATAGCTTGAGCATAGGCTCGCGCTGCAAGAATGGGAAAGGCCGAGAGGGTCTCTCTCTGAACCCGCACCCCGCCCCAGGCAGCGACACACGTTCGCTCTCCTGTCCCCTTCTCGTGACTTGGCATCCGATGCGACTTGGTTGATTCCTGGTAGTGGAACTCGGGCCTCTAAGTAGTTTCAATCCTTTACAGTCTTGAACAGTTCCATTCCATTCCATTTCCATTTTCAACGTTCAGGGGTTTCAGCTCTCATAGGTATACCTCTAAATGTCTCTGAAGTCTTTGTGTTGAGGGGGGCACTGACCCCTGTCCAAACCAGTTCTCGGTGTCTCCCAGCCAGTGACACCTTCTTCCTTTGATAGTGGGGGTCTGGATCCTTAATCACTCAGCAGGTGATGGAGACATTGTTTTATGGCAGCAACCCAGGCTTTTTCACCTCCAGGGGCTACTCCTCCCCCCTACTTGTGTGGGTGGCACTATTAGTGCTGCAGGCCCACTAGTAGCATTTGCATTACTAGCCCTGGCACACATAATGCACTTTACTAGGGACTTTACTAGTAAGGCAAACATACCAATCATGGACAACCAATTACCATTACACTTTATACAGGGAGCACTTGCACTTTGACACTGATTAGCAGTGGCAAAGTACCCAAAGCATCTAAGCCAGTCAAACGATATCCATCACTGCATCAAAAATAGAGGAGGTAGAGGAAAAAGGTCAGGGGTAATCATGCCAAGAAATGCCAGGTCTAACAATTAAATATTGGGGTTCAGACGATTATTGGCATTCGGCTCCCACAATCTCATCCCCCGCTTGTTCTCTCATAGTTAGGGCTTAAGACCGTGAAAAGATGGAGGATGATCACACAGTAGGATAGGATTCAACTACCTATTAGAAAAAAAACATTCAAACTGGCCACATGTAGAGTCAATCCAGATCGCACACAGAAAAGAAGCAGGAATGCAGGGTTGTGTGCCATATGGAAAGAGTCGGACATCCCAGGTCAACACAAGCTATATCAGCCCTCGTCTTTGCTTCTCTATCTGATATTTTTTTCCAAACCTTTGCCTTGTTGTCCCATTCTAATAAACGGTGTCTGGTGCATCTAGTTAAATGACACATTCTGGCTTGCCCCTCTGCCGCTCTAAGGGCATTGCATTCCTACGTGTATCCAAAGAAAAGGCATCTGACTCAGTAACGCTGATTGCAGTTTGCTTCATTGCGGTCAGCTAGAGGTATGATCAGAGCCAGATGAGGAAGTACCATTGTAGAGCGTGGGGAGTGCATTTTTTGCCTCGTGATACACAGGGAATGTATTTTGATAGGAGAAAAAGAGGGATAGCTATTTTAAGATGGAGAACACGATTAAATAGCGACCTGTTACTGATGACACAAGGAAGTGACTTTTTGAATTTCTGCAAAATGTATGGTTTGCGTCTCTGGAACTGTCTTCTGTTGAACTTGTATGGTTCCTGTTCCTCATTTTCCTGGTGTTTAAAAGCATGCCGATGTTTTTCTTTTATTAAACCAACAAAACTCTTCAGACACTTCATGGCACTCTTCCCCTTTGGCACATAGGTGTTCTCTGTTTTATCCCACCCAACTCAAATTCCGCTATGACTCATATTATACTCCATGAGCGCACTACGTCATGACGTCAATTGGGATAAAGTGCTCACAATGGTTGAATGCCACAGCGGTTTCTCCTCCGCGATGGTCTAGAGAGGGGCTCCAAGGAGTGGCCATAATTCTGCTTTGTTCCACTCCCTTTTGAAGCCTGTAAATGTCCCTGGGCGCTGGGCTTATCACATTTATTTGCTGAGACAATATTTCGCTGTCAAGCTAGCCTCCAACTCCCAGAGTGCCATCATTGCAAACAATGCAGTGTGTACTCTTCCAACTGCATGACTATCTCTTCGTGTTATCCTCAAGAAGCTGCATAACTTGCCTCTTGATCCTCGGTGACTCACACAGGCAGACACTGTTGATCCAAATGCCACTTGTTGGCAGGATGGAAGAAATCTCTGCTGTCCTTATGTGCCCTTATTACACTTTGTACCCCGCGCTCAAGCAAGGTTGTCACCTGGGAGGTTCAGTAAGTATTCGTTTATATTTCAGGCACTCACCCAGTGTGAAAATGTTTATATATTTTTTTACACCGGCCACCAGTTTGTTTTTTCTACCACAGCAACACTGGCATTTTGGTAAGGGCACTCCCTGGAAGGTACTTTGTGGAGGCAGGAGAAGTATAGCCTGGGATTAAAACATAGCTTGAAGGCGCCCTGAGGTAGCAGGGAGGATTCTTTTTTTCTTTAAATACAGAATTTTTGAAAAATGCATGGATACATACCTGGCAGAGGAAAGGCATTACCCCTGCCAGCGGATGCTGACGCCATTACACAATATATGGAAACGTCAGGGAGCTGATATGTTTCAGTTTACCTGTGCCCACCAGCAGTGGTGTTAAGAGTAGGCCTCAATGCTCAGCTTGCAGGAGCTCCTTCTCGACCATCTTCTGGTGGCACCGCACCCTCTGAAGGAGTTGGAGGGCAACGCCATGCATTTAGTACAGGATCCTTTGGACTCATCTGTGGACCTCCCCTGTCTGAGGAACTAGTCTAAAATAAAGTTATCGAATGAATCATGCCGAGTCCCAAAACAACTTCAATTCCGAATACTAAAAGTAATCATTACAACGGAAATGCCTGAAACTGCCATCTTAGCTTAGTCTATTTGTCCAATATAAGCCTCTATTTACCACGTATTCTGATAAATGTAAACAATATATACGATCAGAGTGTTAAAAAAGTTCCCGGTGCTCATGGTTTTGCGCTTCAAATTCTAGTGGTTTTATCTACTTGATTATTTCACCACAGCCAGGGCTTTAAGTGGAATGGAAAAACGAGGGTGTGGCTTAAATCAAAACGTAAGATAAAAATCTGTGCTTAGCATAATGTCCTGCCCAACATTTATTTTGCTGCTTCTGTAATTGCATCCAGATATACAATACAACAAGTAACAATACACCTACAACCAGCCAGAACTATTGGCTGTGTCAATGGTTGTTTGTTGCCTAAAATAAAAAGGGAACAACTATGGCTTCGTTGTATAGAACACTGAAAATGCTTCAGTTTTGAAATGATTAGACTGAAAGAACTATAACGAGTCTCTTTGAAGTTATCTGAAAGGCAGTGAAGGGTGGTAATGCTGCAGAGTTACGATTTGTTTGACCCTGAGTGTGAGGGCAAAAAAGGAGAGTCTGATTGGCACCCTTCTCAGCACCTGCTTTTTAGAACTGCTGGAGCCGAGCACCGGCAGGACCCGGCTCTCCTAAAGCCCTGACCACAGCATTTTTGTTTGGACATCTATGAAATGGTGAAAAGCTGTAATGTTGTAAGCTGGTGCCTATACTTGAATTGTTTTTGTTTTGTATTGTGCCATCGTGAGGACACGCCGTCTTACATTACCACATGCTTTTCTGTATGGTGGTCTCCGTTTAGTAGTACAAATATACAAAGGGGGCTCTAAACAACCTGCGTCTAGCCACAACAGTTACCTGTGCTATGGTGTTTTTTCTGTGTAGTATTTATACAAAAGTGTAACTGGCCATAAAAGTATCGAACCACTGCTTCAAAAACTAAATTTTGAAGCCTTATGTTGCAGCTTCCTGTGGTATTTATCCTGTAATCTGAAATGCTAAATTTGTATTCTATTAACAAATTAGCATCTCTGACAACTGTTACCTCAAGGTGCCTGTTTCTGTGTGGTGAACTCCTGTGATTCCCCAGCTACATGTTGACAGTGTACCAATAGGTTCTGTTGCACATACTGTAACATGTATTAGTCCCTTTAATACCTTCATTGATGCCCAGTCACATGCCATTCAGCCATATTTCTCCTGCTAGCCTTATATCTCACTGGAGCACTCACTCTCCTCTAAGTTTTTTTAACCCGTTTAAAAGCAGCCGAGTCACCATTCTAGCATACAAACCACAGTCATGTTTCCCATCATCTTCTGAATAACTCGCACGTAAAACCTTAACAGTCCTTCTGCTGGCCGCTCCTGCCTCTTTACACTTGCCAACTTCCATGTCTCCTGGAAAAATACACTTAACAAAGCAAGAATCATCCTTCTAAATCTAATTGATGCGGTTTCCACGTTATCCTTCGCAGCCCATCCACAACTCAAAGGCCACTTCTACTTAGAGTAATACACACTTTCCTAGCACCTTTATTCAATACAAAAAATGTGTCCTGGCCCACTTTAATACAAAACATCCATGCCCCCTTCCTTACAGAGTGCTCCATCAGTTCATCACTACACTTCTACCACCTCCAGGGTAACAGTCTTATCTCCCGCTTTATTATATATCCTTTTTAAATGAAAAATTCAAATATATATATATATATATATATGTGTGTGTGTGTGTGTGTGTGTGTGTGCATGTTGTGTATATATATATTATAGAGATTGAGAAAGGCTTCTGCGAAGCCGAAACGCGTCTCTCTGGTAGTGGGTCAAGGGAGACCCGAAAAAATAAAAAGTGCCATATCTTAACAGCCTCGACTACGTGCCTTCTTCTTTTGGAGCAGGATTGTTTGTGTGTATATATATATATATATATATAAACTTATATATATCAGTGCCACTCAAATTATGTGGGAAGGGAGCACCAAATTATGCATTAGGGTTGACTAATATATGCAGGAAGAAAAAGAGAATTATGTGGCATAATACGGTAAAAAAAAGTATACTATTGCTTCATCTTTGTAGAAAATATATGAATAGTCATGGATATGGATTTTTCACATGCTATTGTTTTTTTCTTCAATCTTATAAAGAGTATTCTGAATAATGACAAAAGTTTTAAATACACAGATGTTTTCTGTTGGTGAATCAACTGATTTTTGGGGAAACTCTAGAGAAATGTGTATGAATAATGGTCAAGATTTGAGTATTAGTAAATTGATTTAATAGATTTTTATGCTGTAGATACATCAACACGAGATGTTATAACATGTATATAGCTATTATCTTCTCCATCCTGATCAAGGCCTAAGGCTATTTGGGCAAAACTATGGAGTCCTAGTCCATGTTTTTTCTTCAAAAGTGAAAAGGCTATAAGAGAAGAGTTGTGAGAGATTTGATATGCCACATTTAATGTGGCCACGCCAGCATACCACTCCAGGACCGCCAAACTTGACTGCCGGCTGGCCGCCAGGTTATGAGTAATCTTGTGGTCTGGAGGGCTGTCCTTTGGCATTCCCACAGTGGTGCTTATTAAAAAGGACCGCAGTGGGAACGCCAAAGCTCGTTGATGCACGGAATGGACTGTAAAGTCCATGTGGGCAGAAACTAGGGTGCATGCACACAAGGGGCACAACATGTGACCCCCTGCATGCACACCATGGCCCTGAAACAACAGGGGGCCCTGTAGGCCCCCTTTTTTTCCTCTCCACCACAGTTTTCATGGCAGGCTCACCACCATGAAAACCGTGGCATAGAGGAAACTTGTAATATGCTTGGCTGTGCCGCAGCGGCACCGCCAAGCATATTGCGACCTCAAGACCGCCACGACACCACCAGGGATGGCTGAACCCTGGTGGTTACAGCTATCCCATGGTGGTCTGACCGACCAACTTGTAATAAGGCAGTCGGATCTCTGGTGCCTGCACCACCACCATGGCTACGGCGGTCCATCGGACCACTGTAGTCATAATTAGGCCCATACATCACCAGGCACAACTTCTAAGAAGGGATGAAGAACAGCTGCCTGAAACTCAACTCAGAGAAACCCAGAAGTCCTCTTCCTCGGCTCCACCCCCTCCGCATGGGAATACTCCTGGTGGCACCCATCCCTCAGAAACCCCCCACTACGACAAACCATGCACGTAACCTCGGCATCACACTGGACTCATAGCTCACTATGAATCGCCAGATCAACGCCGTCTCCTCCGCATACTTCAACACCCTCCGTATACTATGTAAAACATTCAAATGGATAACCCCCGACTCCAGGAAAATAGTTACTCATGCCCTCATCACCAGCAGCTTGGTCTACGGAAATGCCCTCTATGCCGGAATCAACAAAAAACTCCTCCGCAAACTCCAGAACGTCCAGAACACCGCAGCCAGACTAATCCTCGATATCCCACGGCACAACGCATCACCCAACACCTCCGCAAACTCCATGGGCTCTCAGTCAAAAGAAGAATAACTTTCAAGGTTCTCACTTACGCCTACAAGGCCCTCCACAACATCGGACCACAATACCTCAACAACCGCCTGTCCTTCCATGCTCCCAAGAGCAAACGTGCGCATTATAAACAAGAACGCATCTGTCTTAAAGCAGACTAGACGGCGGGCTGCAATAGAAGACATATTTCAAGCATCACCTTGTGTGTGCAGAGTGTGTTGAGGGTCCATATCCAGGGTCACATCTCTATGAAGGAGAAAGGAGGTTTCCATATGTCTTGGGGGTGGACTCTAGGGAATGTCAACTCCCAGTATGCAGAGAGCTGTTCATCGCAGTATGTAATGTCTGTAATCCAGTCTCATGGCTTAGGGGCCTCGTTCTGCCCCACTGGAGTGCAATTCTGCGCTTCGCAAGGAGGAGCATCAAAGCAGTCAATTTAAGATATTTTCGGAGCACGTCTTTCACATATCCAAGTAGACCAATGAGTGGGGAGAGGGGGGCTGTCGTGTTGATGATCTCCGCAATCATACTGAAGACCGTGGTCTAGAAAGTGGCAACCACTGGGCAATGCCAGGCCAAGTGCAGGAAGTCCTAGTGGGACGCATGACAACCATGGCATTGAGATTCAGGGGAGAGCCCCATACGAAATAGTTGTGTTGTAGTGCGATACAGTCGGAGCGCATGGCCACACACATGCATACACCATGTTATGTCTTTAGTTCCTGTAATCAGGTAGGAATTTTATGGGTGAAGAGAAACAATCAGTTCTCAGATCTTTTTTTGTTACATAAACAAAACAATTGTATATTATGTGCTATTTATTTGTTCTCCAACAGTGTCCCGAGGAAGAACTTTAGTTTTACTTTTCAATGCTAAACAATAATGAAGCAATAAAAAGAAGCTTAACTAACCGTCAACATTGAGTCTTAGGTGTTCTACACTGTGTTTTTCTGGCTAATGTATGTACGTTTCAGTTGCATTGTATGTACATTTCGGCTGCACTGTTTGTACATTTCAGCTGCATTGTTTGCAAGTTTCAGCTGTATTTCGTCGCGTTTGAAAGCCATACACAATGCATGCAACAGAAATATTACTGATTGCTTCATAGAGAAAGCTTAGAGAAACGTACAAATATGCTTGCAAATATTTTCTCGATTAATACCATCTGGCGATGTACTTACTAAGCAAACCTCAATCAAAAACGTGTGTTTTTCTGGGCACAAACTCAAAGAAGCTTGCCAGCCATGAAAGACATTTCACGCAGGGAACGATGTGGAAAAAAAAACATTGTTTGGGTCAGGGTTCTCCGTTCGTCCTCAACCCACTGAAACGCAGACACCATTTTGCGACAGGACGGCTCCATATATTTCTTTACAAAATGCAGCCTCGCAGATGTCCAGATACTGTAGGCCATTGCTTCACACGTTAACTTCTCTTGCAGTTTAACAAATGTATGTGCCTATAATAAGCGAGATGATGAAACAATTTTTGTCTTGAAAAAGATGGACAATTAGACTAAACCATCGAAACGCGTCGACGCAGCACTACAACACAATCTGTGGGAACAGCTTTTCTTGCAGACACTGTATTCGTATATTGTGTATAGGAAAAGCCTTTTTGAAATTTATCAACGGATGTGTTACTTAATGACAAATTGTACTGTCTATTTCTGTCTCTCTGTTTTAAGTTTGTGGGATTGTTAATTGATGAGTATAGCTATTGTGTACTGTTGGGTCCGAAAAACTGTACCAAAGTAAGGTGTATTAGTTGTGCTCTTGAATTTAGTAGAATTTATTTTAAGTACATATGTTATTTGAATGCAACAGGCGCATTTATGACAGGATCATAAATTGCTTTTGTTTTGCTTGTTTTTAACCGGATTTTAATAAAATATGATGTTTTTATTAAATTGTATAGTGGTATGACTTATATTAATTAAACATATCCTAACACATGGGCTTATGATTGTGTATCTGAATATAACAATTCAGTTTCCCAACACGATTAATTCCTACATTATATTACACCACGGGAAAATTCTTTCTACCTGAGCATCAGTGCCAGTAGCCTAGTGTGTATTTCTTCCACTCCCCTATCCAGCATTCTCCCCTAGTTGCTAATGCATTAAACTGTTTAGACCTACTGTCCCTTCCACCTGAACTATGTGGTTTTGTAGTATGGATTGTTTCTATGCATAAGGGACTGATTCACAAAAGCATGTACGAGTATGGGAAATAGTACCTCATTAGTTCTCTCGTACGTACTCCTTCCTACAAGACTTTGTCTGTCGGCCCAAAATACCCAAATTCCTATCGGTTAAAGTGCATAGCTGGCATAGTATTTTCTATTTGAACTGGCAATATATGAATGGTCCTTGAATATTCCCATTTGTTTCCCATTTTAGAGGTTTGGGAGATAATTCACAAAGGCATGAAAGAGAATGTAAAGCAGTACTACAGGAGTACTACAATAGATAATCCAAATTTGCTCTATGAAAAGGCCCCAAGGTACATTCAGTAATAAACATAGGTTTACATCTGAATTTGCTTTACTTGCCCATTCCTGAAATTCTCAAAGCAATTCATGCCTCATTCAGCTTTTCTATGCGGGTTCTTGGAAGTATTTGTGAATTCCAAAAAGTGGTAAATCTACACTGGAGTGTACATGTAATTCTTTGACTGTCGATTTACATTTTTTTTAGAATTGGGCAGTATAGTTTTTTCTGAAATTTTGAGTTTGCGCTTTTGTATTCGTTATCTCCAGCAACAACCATGCCAAATTCATATCGAGGTGCACACTCTAAGTGTTCGTAAAACAGAGAAAAGAATTTGGCTTATTCATCTGTCCCTTTGGACAGCGACATTCTCTCAAATTCTCATCTGACTAAAAAGGTGTAATCTTCATACTGCCTTCCATCTTTGAAAAGAGGGCATATGTGCCGGTAAGTTGCTTTAATTTAATTAAAGACTCCAACTCAGTGGGCTTTTTCAATTCTCATAAAGAGTTTACAATAAAAAATGTGCTTCAGCTGGTGAACATTAGTCGTAGCGCTTTGACAGCAATTAGAAATTCTTTTGGCATGGCAATATTGCGTGATGAATTTCTGGGGATTTCCCCTGACCCCCTCAGAGATATGTGCCTAATACCAGCGGAAGAAAGTGTCATGTTAATTGGATACCACCCCAGTGGACTTAGGCCCAATATCATCCCACACATTTCATGAAAGTCAGCTAGCTAAATTGGCTATGCCTTTTCTTCTGCCCCAAACCTTTCACTCGTGTGACGTTCTTGTAGAAGAAGGAAATTTCCATAGTTGCACCTTCGCCAGTTTGTTTACTTTGCTATACCCACCACGATCCATCTTGGAGGACACCCAACCTGGTTACACTTCACTGTCTAGGTGACCGCATGCATTGTGTCCATGGTCGTGATTTGTTGAGGGTGCTAGTCCCAGATACAATACTCACTCTTCCCCAATAATAATCTTACATGGACACCATAGGTACACTGTACCACCATAAGATGTTGCCATGGATGTCATACAGTTTTTGACTGGTAGCTTTGCCGTGAACCGCCTCAATCATACCGCAACAGTTGCAGCACAAGTGCTTATGTCAATTCTGTCAAAATCACAACCAGGACCATTTAAGACATGCTGGAGACATCTATCATCCTACAAAATACTACCATAAACCAGCCTAAATAGCTAAAGTTTTTTAAATTTTTGTAACATTGCTTCAACTAGCCTAGCATATTTTGCAGTCCTGATGTTGTGGTCAGCTTTTCCCTATCAGTGTATTTCAAAATGTGTTTGTTTACGTTTGATTGAGTCAGTGAATGCTTTTCAGCATTTCTCCCCTTTCACTTGGCAATTTCATCACTAGGTTCTGTATGGTTAGATGCCTTGAGCTCTCGTAAAAAGTTTATATCGCACAGTATGTGCAGAGATTCCGTTTTAGCTGTAGAGCCTTAGCCTTCTGTTGAGCCAATGTGGATTCATCCAGTTGAATAGGCAGGCTGGTGCGTGTCCAGGTAGAGCATGTTTCCAAGGCAGAGTGCTTTCAAGCTTGCACTTTGGCTGGAAATCAGTAAAGAGCGGTTGCTGAGGAAGGAATGGAATTGTGTTCCTCAATGTCAAAAACAAGGAGAGAGCTAGGGAAGGGGGTGCGTCCGTATTCCCTGTATAATGTATGTTTAAACAATGATGGACGAACCCAAGTATGTGTGGTTCGATCACTGCTAGGCAGTGTTTGGGAACCCACTGGGTTTGTTAAAAGACCCCTCACACACCAACCTAGTTGGTGTCATGCTTCATCATTGGGGTCCCACCCGGGTGGCCGAATGCCCCCCGGTTGTGCTACGAAGCCTGATTACAGCGGAGCTGGTGTGGTGCAAAGGTGTGATGTGATGTGGATTAAAAATACCTCTGAGAATCCTTGCCTTTCTAATTTTATTGATGGCGGCTCAGGATATGGTTAAAACATTATACGTGATGCAACTAAAAAAAGAAATGATTATCTTGTCACCCGCCTTGCACCTATTTGGGTCTCCCGTCGTCCCGGATGATCCATCCGGGACAACGGGAGACCCAAATAGGTGCAAGGCGGGTGACGCTCTGAAACCAAAGTTTGATAGAGGAGCGCACTCCTCCCGAGCCCCGATCAGCGAAAAAAAGCTCAGCCATAATGTCTTTTTTCGCTTTGGTGTCCGTAAGTACGCAGACACCTAGTCCACACACCTTAGCGACTGTGTAGGTACAAATATTTTTTCACCTTTCACGTGGCACTACTCACTGTGCCACTCACCACTTTCACTGGTCCTGAAGAAAGCCCCACGTAGATTCCTTTGTGGGCTGAAACATGTAGACCCACCACATAGACAACTACAAGATAATCATTTCTTTTTTTAGTTGCATCACGTATAATGTTTTAACCATATCCTGAGCCACCATCAATAAAATTAGAAAGGCAAAGATTCTCAGAGGTATTTTTAATCCACATCACATCACACCTTTGCACCACACCAGCTCCGCTGTAATCAGGCGTCGTAGCACAACCGGGGGGCATTCGGCCACCCGGTTGGGACCCCAATGATGAAGCATGACACCAACTAGGTTGGTGTGTGAGGGGTCTTTTAACAAACTCAGTGGGTTCCCAAACACTGCCTAGCAGTGATTGTACCACACATACTTGGGTTTGTTCATCATTGTTTAAACATTCTGTTCCTCAAGCCAAGAAAGATGCAGACCGCCTAGTTTTGCTATTTTTGTAACATGATAATACCCATATATGCCATTGCATTATTGGTTTCTGGAAATTAATGCATTTAGCACAAAGGCCATCCTTTGAGGCAGAAGTAAATGGGGCAGAATTTCTTGGAGGACGCATAGACTCTAAGACGTATTCTTGTGACACTCTTCACCTCTAGAATCATGACTAAATGGATCAACAAGCATAACCCAACATACATACTTTGCCTACCATGTTTTAATTCTAAGTGGTCTCTGGGCATTTTCATTCAGCCAATTCCTAATGCGTGTAAGTGGTAGAAGGTGGAGGGCACCTGCAACGGATATCGGTCGCAAAATATTAATACATCTCATTGCAATCACTATTTGGAAGGAACCCCTGCACACATCCCTTTCAAATGGCGATTTAGTATATGATAACAAACCCAAATTGTGATTTGGTAATGTGTTACCAAATCTAAATTGGGCTTCGTGCATACCAAAAGGCTACTTGCAGTAGCGAAGGGTTCGATTTTGCAGAGTGGACACTTCGCGACCTCAAAATGCTTTAGTTCACCTGGCTCCAAATTCTCGAACAGTCACACTGCATAGGTTTCCACAAAAATGCATATCATAACCCCTTAAATCATTCATGATTTACTTTCATGATGTTTGATAAATGAGAAACTGAAACATTTCAATGAATAATATGCATAGAAAGAAAGTTGGGTCAGATGGGCCCCACAGTGTTATCTTTGGCAAAAATGACATCCCCCTTTTGAAAGTCGGAGCTTTGTAGAAAGATCTTGCATTCATTTCTCATGAGGTGTACAGCATTGATCATTCTTCAAAGACAAAAATGTGCTTCATACCGAAGGTGATTTGAAAAATAGGCTGATTGTATTCCTGGAGAAGGCGTAAAACTTGTATGAAGTAAGATGCAATATTGCTTCTAAGAGCTGACTCTTGCTTGCACCTTATAAAAGAGAATTTATTAAAACGAAATTCTACTATTCAAATTATTGTAAAACGTATTGGATAAACGTGTCTTATTGCACAATTTTTCTTGTAAAATGATGGTTGATCATGTGGCACAAGCACTTTGCAATTTGTAGATTTCTACATTATTATGTGTATTTGATTTGATGTATGTTTCATGAGTAGCACCTTACTGTTAATACATTCCATAAAAATAGGATGACCTTTGTTTTTTGAAAAGACATAACATACTGCACCTTACAAACCATGAAAACAAGTCTGGTATATGTTGTCAATTCATTAACGCCAGATATATTTTCTTTTTTTTAGGAAGTCTCAGAGTCGAAAAATCAACAGGATGCTTTCAAATGAGTCGCTGCATTCACCAGTGTTCAACCGGTCATTGTCTCAGGTGTCTGTGGACAGCACGTCAATGGAGGACTTCTGGTGTGAAGTGGAGAGCATCAAGGAGAGCAACGAGGAAAGGCAGGAAGGGAACATGGTGGTGGAGGTGAAGCCTGCTGACGGTAAGCCATCAGACCTGTTTATTTGCGCATTACCACCACACCCTTTGTGGTGCTTACATTGTTGATAACAAAATTCGACTTTTTTGCCTCCTGACAAACTGCGCGCTCGACTCCTGCAAAGGTCACTCATCTAAACCCTTCCTGATACGGGATAGCTAGGGCTCTACTTGCATCATATCCGGTCTGCAGTACGGTTGGCTGTTTGGAAGCTGAAAGGCTAGGTTTGACCTTGTTGTGGGCTTTCAAAGGATGCTGCTGTGCAGCAACCCATGACCCATTCTTCTAAAAATGCTTATGCTCATCTTTGGGTATCATTTCAATGCTAAGTTGTTCCATACTTTATTTTGCCCCCTCATGCGAATTCTCAACTTAATTCTAGATGGTTTTCATCTAGGTTTTGTTGTTGCAGCGCTTAAAGTTCAGTAGGTAGTTATCTAAGCTTTTCGTGGTCCCTGCGGATAGTTTGAAGCCAATTGATGTCTAGCTTGTGTAATAGACTCCCAGTACCTAATCCTTCTAGGCCGATGGCTGTTCCTTCCTGGGAATGTTGCCAAATGTCAAAGGCTTATGATATTGAGGAGTGGTCTTCCTCATATGGTTCAGAGTAGGTTGACTAGAAGGTTGGCAGCATTTTTGTCTACTGCTTCTGGTTTCCCTTTGCTGGATGTTTGTTGTGCAGCTACTTTGGCCTCTTCTTCAATATTTATTCAGCACGGTTTGTTGTAAATTTCAAATAGTTCCGAGGATAATGTTGGAAGAGCTTTATTGTCCCATTCCTTGGTGTGAACATTATTGTTATTTCACTTGTTGCATCATATTGTTTCTATAGTTATTGTTGTTCATATTTATTATTGAATATTCATGCCACAACCAGATGCATTTATTGTGTATATCTTGATATTGTCATGAATAAGAATAAGATGAAGACAACAAAGGACTTAGGGGTAAAGTTCAACTTTAATCGGGTAAACCTTGCCGCGCCTCCTTCATCAGTCCTTGTATTATTAATAACCTCACCTCAGACCAGCCCGCCCTGGGTGATCGCAGCCTGTGTTTTTGTTATTAAGAGGAAGTGACGTTAGTAGCGTATGTATATGTGTGTGTGTGTGTATATATATATATATATATATATCATATAAGGAAAGGAGAGGTTCTAAAATAAATGGGGAAAAAGATAGAAAGGATTGACTTCTGGAGGAGGCCAGGGACTTCAGCGTATGTCCGGAGTCAACGAACCTCATATTGTTATACATAATGCAGGGATGAAAGGATGAGCCATGCCGATCCTTACCCTGTTTAACCCGAACATTACGAATTGAAAAAAGTTGTGGCACGTGGCCTCCGTTTAAAGAGAACAACTAACCAGATTGGGGAATGCCTTACATTAAAACACTGGTCTTCAGAGTCTTGGTTTAACACCCACTTCTTCATTGGGGTCTAAGCAGCGAGGGAAAAGCAGCACAGAATATGTAGAGAAGGTGATTTGCACACCTTTTTAAGATGCCCCCTAAATCAGCCTCGAATGCAATATTTGAAAAATCAAAAAGCTCCTCTTAATGTCCGTTGTTGTATACATTTCTAAATAATGTTGAATAAAACTTGCTCATAATGCTTATTAGAACATTGGAATGTTGGGAGCTCCTTTGAAAACAATGGAGTGCTCCGGGCTTATAATGGCTGGTATAAGCCCGGAGCACCAACATTCCAATGTGTCTTTGTTCACAGCTCTGGCTGTGAACAAAGACTTCAGGGACCCTGATGATGAGTACAGGCCCCAGCTAGGCCCGCAGAATACAAGGGTTCGCTCTCCTGTAACGAAAAACTAGAAGGAAGTTGGCACGGAAACTGCAAATACAAAGACAAAGTTTATTAACCCTTAAGGGTGGTCCTACAACCTATACAACACTCTTCAGTATTGCATAGAGTAGCACAAAGAACTTGCGTACACAGTCCCCTTTTATACACAACAGAGGGGCTCATAAGTGGGTGGATACAACATGAGGCAAAAAGCATTACCTTTTATGGACATTTTCGATACTGAATCAATATGTGGGCGGAGTAAGCAATTTCCTGAGCCCGCGAAAACATGGTCAAACAAGGACTAACTGATAACAGATGTGGTCAAGTCTGGGCATGCGCCAGACGGACAAAGGAGCTATTTATAGACTGTTACTAGGCAGATTACAAGAGCAACTAACACGAAGATAGGACTCTTCTCGTGCAGAGCACGTGGAGACACGACAATACAAAATGGAGTCCAGACATTAGTCAACATAAGAAGAAAAACTTTGTCTAAGGAAGGGGAATTCATGTCTTTAGTGAATGCTTAATCAGATCGCTGTTTTAGTTTTCAACAGACGACCCTTTCAGCATTTACTGAAGACATTCGGCTTATTAGGATAATCATCATATATGTCAATTTTCATCATCTCTTCCACCTCTTTGGTTAAATGTTTCTGATAGGTGACATTGGCAATAGCTTTCTTATCAGGAATACAAAATGACACACATAGAGAACAGAGTAAAGGACCACACTGGACACAGATGCAGCAGGAAAACAGAATTGCCACAATAATGCAGAGACCAGTTAAAACCTTATATCCCCATGCAGTGATTAATGCCCAAAACCATCCAGAAAAGGTCCAAGTGCCATTTTCTGTATGAATCTCAGCTGCGATTTTATGCAATTTATTAATAGCGTTATAAACTGATGGCGTATGGTCAGGAATAAACACACAACAACTACTTCCGATAATTTTACATGCTCCACCTCTATCAGCTAACATAACATCTAATACCATACGATTCTGCAATGCAACAATTCTAGTAATTTGTAATTCTTCCGTAAGATTCCCAAGAGCAGCAGCGGTTTGATTCGTCACAGCCTCTACAACTCTCGTTAATCTTCGAACCTTCCTACTATTTAGGGCAGCTCCAACAAAGAAAAACAATCCTAGATTAAAATCAACATACTGCTGTAAGCTAGTATCGGTTTGATCAACATCATCAATGGATAGAGTACGTTTATACCTATTTACAGTCACATTATTCAACAACTTCAAATCTTTATGATAAGATGCAGGTGCTAAAAATACAGGGGGTAATAAAAATGCTACATAGCATACTCCGGACCAGCCGGCTGGTAAGCGATAATAGCCCTTATTCCCACATACGAAGTATGTGTTATGGGAGGCTAATAAAGTACTATTATTTAATCCATCTATATTCAGAACAATAATACAATCGCTAACACCAACAGGAATATAACCCACACTCTGGACACACAGGTCCGCTTGAGCTTGTCCCACTTGAATCACAAATTGTTCCTTCCCTACAGTGTCTCTAGTATTCGTGAAAATGTAGAGGATCGATTCATTGTCTGGTCGATATTCTTCCCATTCCCATATCGTCCCATTCGCTTGTGGATAGCCATCTTTATCTTGATGACATTCCCTATTTAGTCTGAAAAGTAATCGTCCCACTGTAGGTTTCCGTGTGGCAAAAAGCAAAGTATACCATGCTCTACAAGAGCCATTATGAGAGAAAGGAAGAGGTATGAACGGCGTTCCTCCTTTCTTCTGATGAGCTGGCATCATACCACATATCCAACAGTTCGTAGCATTTGTGCAACATGGGTATGATGCAACATCTGGATGAAAGTGTTATTCAAATAAGACTGGCGATGCTTCAATTCTTGATACGGAAGGGTATAAAAGTAGTGCTCCTCAGGCACTGGAGTGGTCAAAACAAGCAACTCACGGGCAGGAGTCACGTCCTCAACAAACCATGTGGTTATACCCACAATAGCCACAATGATAATAAAGCTTGTCGCACAGAGAATCTTCTTCTTCTCCATCCTGTAATAAGAAGTCAATATCTTCCTGAAACTAAAAGGTTGTCAGAACTCTTCCCCTTAGGCAGCCGTTGATTTCTTCACCAGCGGGCCAAGACGGGTGTCACTACACTAATGCAGGGCTGCACCCCCCCCTTGCCTCATTGGCTCTCCGTTTCACTAACCTAAGGGCCGTTCTGACAACTTTGGATACAACAATCACTTCCTTGGTCTGAGGTGATATCTTCTTCCTCCAGGAATCGCTTGGTCCGGGAAGAGCTCCTCAGTGTCGTTCGGTTCCACAGCACGGCCTTTCTCCGCAGTCAGGATTTCTCGATGGTCGGTCAACACAGCAGGCTCCACCAATCCAGGCGGCACTTTACAACAGTGCAAAGAGTGGATCCAGTTCTTCCGATTGGAAACTCGCACAGCTGTCCTCGTTGCGAGCAGGACTTGCTCAGGAGCAACCCATCTCGGCTCCAGACTGTTCGTCCTTTCGAATACCTTTATCATAACGTGATCCCCAGGTCGGAGATTATGACCTTCACCCGTGGACCGATCAGGGAGCGCTTCTCGAACCTGTTGATGAATAGAAACCAAATTATCCGTTAACTGTGCCAGATAATCATTCATCATTACACAAGGTACATCATACACTGACTTCGGTTTTGGTGGACCCCAAATATTCATTGGGCGTCCGAACACGATCTCGTAGGGTGTGAGACCGGTCCGAGAATGCAGTATCGATCTAATGGACAATAATGCCAGCGGTAAAGCGTCTGGCCAAGTCAAAGAAGTCGAAGCTTGGATCTTAGCGATCTTAAGCTTCAAAGTACCGTTATATTTCTCAACCAATCCCGCAGACTGGGGGTGAAAGACTGCATGGAACTTCTGAGTAATGCCTAGGCCTTTCAGGACATACTTGATAACGTCTGCTATAAAATGAGGTCCGTTATCACTCCACAACAATCTGCAAACACCATATCGAGGGAAGAACTCCTTCAATAGCATCTTGGCTGTAGTCATTGCAGTATTGTCTTTCGTAGGGTATGCCTCAACCCATTTACTGAAGGCACAAACCACTACTAGAACATACTTCAGATTGTTACAGCGCTCAAGCTGAATGTAATCCATCTGCAAAACCTCAAAGGGTGCAGTAGGTGTCGCAAATCCTCCTGCTGGAGTTCGTGTACCCTTTCCTGGGTTGTACCTCAGGCAAATCATGCAGGTCTGCACTACCCTCTTTGCCGTACTAGCGATCTCCGGATGCTCCCAAACTCGTGTGAGTAATTTAACAATTGCGGAAGCTCCGACATGCGCTAGTCCATGTGCCATCTGAACCATAGGTTGTACGAAGGCTGTGGGTAACTTCCATTTATCCACCTGCTTACTTCTCCAACACCCTTCATCATCTAATTCTCCATCATTGGACCATTTCTCCCGTTCCTTATCGGAAGCGGTCCTCTGTATCTCCAGCACTTCTCTCCTAGCATCGTGCCATCTTTCTGTCTGCGACTTCACAACATACATTGCAGTAGCACTAGGCTGCATCGCAGTCTCTCGTGCCACCCGGTCTGCTAAAGCATTCCCTTCTCCAACTTTAACAACCACCTTCTTATGGGCACTACATTTAACTATAGCAATCTTCTTTGGATATGTTAACGCAGTCAAAAGATTGTGAACTAACTCCCCGTACATTATCTGTGCTCCATGTGACGTTAGAAACCCTCTCTCCTTCCAGAGTAGGCCGAAGTCATGCGCTACTCCGAAGGCATAGCGGCTATCTGTATAAACATTCACACACAATCCTGTACTGAGCTCCCATGCTCGCGTTAATGCTATCAGTTCCGCTGCTTGAGCTGATTTCTGCGGTATGCGTGCAGTCTCCACTATTGTTTGTAATGTGGTAATTGCATACGCTGCTGAAGTCGTACCATCTGGTAGCTTCAGGCATGATCCGTCCACCCACAGTTCTCCATCTACATCTGTAAAGGGCGTATCCTGGAGATCAATACGACCCTTTGTCTGTTCCTCAGTCACAAGAATACAATCATGTGCTTTCCGTGCTTCAGACTGAGTTTCCGGGAACGGCAACAATGTGGCTGGATTTAACGTTGCACACCTCTTTAACGTAATATGAGGAGCCAAAAGCGTCAACTCATATCCCGTTAATCGAGCACTGGTCAAATGCTGCGTCTTTGTCTGATTAAGCAGGGCATCAACAGCATGGGGGACTAATACCAACAGTTTGTGAGATAACACAATTCCCTCGCTTTGGCGTATTGACACAGCTGTCGCCGCAACCGAGCGAAAACAACCAGGTAATGCTCGGGCAACAGGATCAAGTACAGCCGAAAAATATGCACAAGGGCGCTGCTTGTCGCCGTGCATCTGCACTAAAACTGATAATGCACATCCATCTTTCTCATGCACATACAGTGAAAAGGGCTTCGTATAATCAGGGGTACCTAACACTGGTGCTGAACAAAGGGCTTGTCGTAATTGCTGGAAAGCAATTTCACACTCATTTGACCAGGGAAGAGGAATCGGTGTGTCTTTTGTCAAAAGCGCTAACAATGGTTTAGCTATGTGTGAAAACCCCAATATCCATTGCCTACAGAAAGAAGCAAGACCCAAAAATGCACGCACATCCTTCTGTGTGGAAGGTACTGGCGTGTCCAAAATTGCTTGAATACGATCTGGTGTGAGTGCTCGCCCATCCTTAGACAAAAGGTGACCCAAATAAGTCACCTTTGGTCTACAAAATTGCAATTTCTTCCTCGACACTTTGTGATTGTGCGATGCCAAAAAGGAAAGCAAAGATAACGTACACTTCTCACACAGCTCAGGAGTGTCAGCCGCCAACAAGATGTCATCGACATATTGGATGAGGGCGACACCCTCAGGCAGAACAAAGGAATCCAATTGCCTTTTCAATGCTTGACTGTAAATACTAGGGCTCTCTGTATAACCCTGAGGGACTCTACAAAATCTATAAGACCTATTATTCAAAGTGAAGCCGAAAAGGTATCGGCTATCAGGGTGAATAGGAATCGAAAAGAAAGCATTTTTCAAATCAATAACTGAAAACGTGGTCGCCGTTGGCGGGACCAGAGTAAGTAACGTCGTGATATCAGAAACCACTGGATACTGAGGTATCACTATCTTATTCACTTCCCTTAAGTCAATGATAAAACGATAAACCCTAGTATCGGTAT
The DNA here is from genome assembly GCF_964204655.1 of Triturus cristatus. Lineage (NCBI taxonomy): Eukaryota > Metazoa > Chordata > Amphibia > Caudata > Salamandridae > Triturus > Triturus cristatus. The sequence continues at coordinate 941,268,375 of NC_140587.1, read as the reverse complement.
CTTTCTTCAAAATGGGTAAAATAGGACTGTTGCAGACATTATAGGGAACTTCCTCCACTACTCCCACCTTAATCAAATCCTGCACAATCTGTATGAGTGCCTCCTCCCCCTCCTGGGAAATACGATACTGAGGGAGGCGTGGCAACACCGCACCCTCCTGGACACTAATGTGGACAGGCGGAATCACCATCTGTCCCACATCAGTATCCGAAGTGGCCCACAAAGAATGAGGGAGGGAAGCCAATACAGTATCCTCCGCAACCACACACATCCGTTCTGTCATGGGGTGATTATCGTTTAATATCACACGTACTCCAGTAGGGGAGCAGCGGATCGTAGCTCTGAAGTGCTTAAGCATATCAAGACCCATAATATTGTCGGGCGTGTTCGGGGCAAGCAAAAACGGACAGGGTGCAGAAAAGTGGTCAACATGGAATGCAAGGGGTCGGGAAAGAGGGCTTCGAGAGAGTGTACCATCAAACCCTACCGATGTAACCATTAAGCCAGATGGGGGAGCCCTCGGAACCAATTGTTTGGACAGTGCACTGCGAGTAGCTCCTATATCAACTAGGAACCGATCAGTAAAACCCAAGACATTTGCTGAAACATAAGGACCCTTCTGATCAACCGGCACTTCAACTGATTCTAACCCCCATCCAACGCAATCCTACGCATGCTGTGAGTCATGGTACCCAGAACGGTCATTCCCAGACATCTGATACTGATTTTGCCGATCAAATACATTAGGTCTATCTCGTTGCTGCACGTTAGGCTCAAAACGAGCACGATCATTAGAATTCCCCCTGAAATTCGAAAAGCCCCCTCTACCTCTCGGTGGTCCCTGACCACGTCCCTGACGAGATGCATATAATACCGGACAATCTCTAGCCCAATGACCCGACTGTTTACAATACGCACATTGATTCCTATTAACATCTGACCGACCAGAAGGGGGACCATAGAATCCTCCTCTACCTCTTTCAACACCCCGACGAGGCGGACCATATACTTGTGCTAACATCACCTTAGTTTTCAAATCTTTCGATTTCTTCTCCTCATTCCCCTTAGCTTCTTGTTCCTGACGCTCATAATACTGAGCCATAGTCAGGAGGGATGCCGGAGACGAAGTGGACCAAGAACTTTCACTCGCTTTTAAACGAGCTGCTATTCCCGGTAATAAATTCGCCACATATTTATCAACAAAAAGATGTCGACCCGTATCATCCGTAAGTGACTGACCACTGAAATCATGAAACGTCTCCTCAAAGCGTGTAAAAAAGTCTGAAACTGATTCATCAACCTTCTGTTTACATGAGGCTAACATGTTCCAGTCAATCTTTTTAGGGGGAATGATTGTTTTCAATTTAGTCAAGATAGCAGCAGGAAGATCTAAAATAAGCTGGGGTGGCTTTTGCGCGGGTTTTCTCTCCCTATCCACATCCTCAATCTCAGACCATTTGGCCTTAAAAGCGGCTTGATCATCCACCTTCCGCACAGATTGCCGCATATCCGGTGGTAAAATAAGCCCAAAGAACAAATCTATATCTGCTAGAGTCATAGTACAAGAATTCAAGGCCCCTTCGACCTCTTCGTAAAAGGCCGCCGGATTCTTGCGGGGGTCAGGCAGTGCATTCTTTAATGCCATAACATCAGCCCTATGCCAGGGAGTATAAACCCAATTATACACAAAATATCCCCTAGCATCGGGGGAAGATATATCTGAACTATTTCCTGCTCCTTTAGGAGGAACATACAAAGGTGCCGCCTCTCGCATCGGTTTAGCATGCACTAGTTCGCTCTTATCTGAGTGGGAGGTAGATGATTGGTCGCCGCCGGTATATGGATCCGATTGCTCCTCCTCCCCTGCCTTTAGGCGCGCTCTCTCTTTAAGTTCAAACGCCGCATTCCGCAATGCAAACAGCCGTCGGACCGCATCAGGTGCCTTAGAGGGAGAAAAAACACCGTTACGTAATGCTTTAGCATCTGATACTACAGCATCAGGCTCGAAAACATCAGAATATTTCCGAAAGGCAGTAATCACTTCATCAGAAAAAGTTTCAACAAAATACAGCTTCTCTCTATCCCGCCAGCTTTCCAAAGATTCCAATAATTCAGAAAGAGATAGCTTGCCCTTAAGCGCACGAAGAGAAATTTTCCGAAGCTCACCCATACGCTCAACTGATAACATCGACCGCGTGTCTACCTTATCCGAAACCGATCCAGAATCCTGTGACCTCGGAGCAGGCGCGCCAACATAAGGGGGCGGAGAACGATCTAATAAATAAAAATCATCTTCAAGATTAGTAAGGACAGGATAAAGTGGCTGGCGGACAGCATATTGACCCGAGACTTGCAACCTACGCTCTTTCTCTTGTCTCTCCGCCAGTTCTCTTTCCTCCCGACGCTTCACTTCCTGTGCTCTCACATGATCATTTTTCCGTTGGTCTTTATCAAACAGCGCTTTCTCACGTTTCTCTCGCTCACGCACTTCCTTCACCCATAACCGTACACATTCAAACATGTCTTGTCGAGCACGCCGTTTACACATACACTGTTCCACATACTCAATCTTTCGCATATCAAACGATCCATACAAAGGCCATCGTAACTCAGGATCCTTTTTGGTGTATTTCCTCCACACTGTGCTGTACATTCTAGAGGAAAGACCATGCTTCACATACATATCCCTATTAGGAGTCCCCTCTGGGGGGGCTGGAGCAGCTTCCTCAAGATCTAACCGGTTTCCAAAGCAGCAGCACCACTTACGGAGTGCGCTAAAAGCAGGCATGCTCAAAAATAATGCAAAATATGCAGTATTATCAAAAATGGCACTTAAACTTTGCGCCGTTCAAATTTACACAACTCCGGACAAATATCTCCACATTACCTGCCTATATGTGTTGCAACGCATATATTCTCACAGTAATCAATACAAAATATGACCGGTCATCACAAATCAAACTCAAATAGCCAACCCAGGCTTCAAAACTCGGAGCAAGTACCGTACAACGGTTCTTACCAATCAAGAGTCCAGATTCCAACTGCCAAGTTCCAAAATTCGCCCAAACGGCTGTCGCGGCAAACCGACAGAAGAGGTCTCAGTCAAGGACCGGCGCCACCCAGAAGGTCAGTTCGGAAGGGAAGGAAGAAAACCTCGGGATGCCAGGGCTAAAACCGTCGCTGGCAGTGATCACATCCCCGGCCAAATTCCTCACCTTCGTCACGACCAATCCTTCGAGCATCCGAGTCGCCGATGAGCCCCACGTGACGGGCGCCAATTGATGAGTACAGGCCCCAGCTAGGCCCGCAGAATACAAGGGTTCGCTCTCCTGTAACGAAAAACTAGAAGGAAGTTGGCACGGAAACTGCAAATACAAAGACAAAGTTTATTAACCCTTAAGGGTGGTCCTACAACCTATACAACACTCTTCAGTATTGCATAGAGTAGCACAAAGAACTTGCGTACACAGTCCCCTTTTATACACAACAGAGGGGCTCATAACTGGGTGGATACAACATGAGGCAAAAAGCATTACCTTTTATGGACATTTTCGATACTGAATCAATATGTGGGCGGAGTAAGCAATTTCCTGAGCCCGCGAAAACATTGTCAAACAAGGACTAACTGATAACAGATGTGGTCAAGTCTGGGCATGCGCCAGACGGACAAAGGAGCTATTTATAGACTGTTACTAGGCAGATTACAAGAGCAACTAACACGAAGATAGGACTCTTCTCGTGCAGAGCACGTGGAGACACGACAATACAAAATGGAGTCCAGACATTAGTCAACATAAGAAGAAAAACTTTGTCTAAGGAAGGGGAATTCATGTCTTTAGTGAATGCTTAATCAGATCGCTGTTTTAGTTTTCAACACTGAGGGGATTTCAATCCCCTTGCGCTCCCTGAAGGCTTTGTTTTGTTAGAACATTCTGCCCTCTAGTGGCAGAATGTTCTAATAGCCTTATAGCCCTTCGTAGCAGGGCTATACTGGCTTTTAAGGTCCCTCTGCTTTGTTAAAGTCCCTCGCCTTCGGCTCGGGCCTTTAACAACCGGTATAGCCCGCTACGGCGGGCTATAAGTCTATAGCGTGTTATGTATTAATTGTCAGACGGTATTTCCTGTTACATCACTTGAGGATACCCACCAGTATGTTTTCCTTAAAGGGGAGAGATGCAGGCCATATGAAAGATTTAAGAGCTAGGCTCTAAATCCCATAATACCCATGCTTATCTGTTCACGCCCTTTCTACCACTGCTTTATAAAAATGTGAAATTGCAAACTTCAAACATAAAATCAAGATTTCTTGTATCCTCTCCTATATATGGAACAACTGTGATAGTATTGACTTTTATTGTACTAGTAGTTCCTCTAATATTATTAATAGAACATTTGGCTTTCAGCTGATTGTATATATTCTGTTGCATCAAAAAAGTTTTTCTTTTCAAACTTAAAAAAAAAACATATAATCGCTTTAGTAGGCGAGATGGATTGGTGAGTTACCTGTTGCAGGGCTTTGTGATAGCATGCAGGTCACACGTTGGAATCCCCTCAGGGCAGAATCAGTACTGTTGTTTGGTTAATAATAATAATAATTTTAATACTTGTTTACAGCACTATAAATGACATCCCTGTATTAGCAAGTGCTATATTATAGCGAGTTATTATCACCTGTCAATATTTCTCGAATCTATTCATTTATTAAGCTTTTGTATTCTGCGTTTAATCAAACTTAAAACAGGATGTGTACAAACAATTCCCGACATATTTAAAAAAAAAATTACATAGTCAAAGACCAATAGCTGTCATTTTATTTTCAAAAGTGCCATACTTAAAAATATCACAAATATTGTAAAAATAAGTCTACATTCTGCTGGCAAGGAGAATCCAATGGTTAGTTTAAGTCCTCAAATCAAATTTTCCTGCTATAGGTAAAATACATAAAAGGCCATTTGTACTAAAGTATTTTCCCAAAGACACAGAATGGGTAAATCCCTTTGATACATATGGCCCTAAGTTACTTCCCCAATATGTAAGCTCAGTCAACACCACAGGGCAGGCTTACACGGTCTAATTCCTCATTGCACAATAGCACAATATGCACAAACCATGCTCAAGAGGACAGCCAAACCATTTACCTGGCAGACCTGAAAATGGTAATTAATTTATACAGAATAACATTTAGATCTGGAGTAGAGGGCTCTTTTTGCAAGTAATGATTATCGTCATTTATAGACCATCGTCTTACGTTTTTCTCAAAAATTTCATTGAAGAGGTATTGTGTCATAGCTGCATTAACTCAAAGATGTCTCAGTGCAAGGGTTGCATACCACCTAATGGCCTGCAATGCCTCAGAGATGTTTTACAAGCCATTCCCCATCAGAGCAGTCAAATTGTTAGAGCTGGGCGTTTTGATCTCATACAGACGCACAACTTTGCCTGTAACAGTCACGCTTTTTCCGAATACAGTGTCAGCTGGCGCTAAATGGCTTAACCATGCCCACTACTTTCAAAAGAGGCCATTAGACTCCATCCAATCACTCAGCTTTTCTCTGGGCCAAAATAGCAATGGCACAAATTAGGTGGGGACCTTCCTTGGCAATGTATCCATTTTCCAGCAGTTGCAATGATCAAATCCCCCGTAATTCGTTTTTACTTACATTTTTGACAGTAGAAGGGGTGGTTATATGGCATAACTATTTCTGTTTGGTATCTGTCTTTCTTACTCCAGGAAAATGTTTGATTGCATCTACCTAATCTCAAATTCTTGCTTTTAGATGAGTTTACAGACAGGGGATTCGAATCACACTATTCTTCCTCCCGTGCCTGTAGATGTTGTATCAGTATTAGGGTGGGGCTAAAGATGAACCTATCACCTCTGTAGAAAAGTGCACAAATTTGAGTATTGACTACCTAAGCAGAAATACTGTTATCCTTGTGTAACATGGTGTGAAGATTCAAAAGGAAGAGGTTACATAACGTAGCTGCCAAAAGAGTGGAGATTTGGTAAAGCCCGCCATTTTCCTATATGCACTGATGCTCACGTTTTGTTACACAGAATCTTTTCATTTGTACATTTTAATAATTAACAATGGTCTCTATCTTCAGTGTGAAACGCACTTCCTGTATCAGTATATTCACACTGTTAGACGGGATTGTGTTTGAATACAGCCTTTTTTTATTAAATTAGTAAAGGAAAATCAAATTGTCATGGTCTATTGGTTTTTACAAATGCCGCCTTGTAAGATTACTATGATATTATTAGGTACTACCCATTTTTAAAGGCCTAAAAGTGATGCTTTGACAAAGAGTATTCTAGTGGGACATGGTTTTACTAAAAGTCAGCAATTTAATGGATACTTTTTCTAGTCCCTTTTAAGTAGGGGTTGTGACAGAACAGCTGTCAAACTGACTTGTTGCTAACAATATTCATAGATGGACTTCGGGTACGCACCTTCCAGCCATTGGCTTTCTTCGAGCAGCCTCTTTCAGCCACAGGTTTGAGATTTTGTCAATCACCTCTTGGTTCAGCTCAGTGAATATTTCATCTCTCCCTGAACGCCATTGGTTGTTTGGATGTTTTTCCCCCCACAACTCAAGTGCTTGCATTCATCTGTTTGATGGACTACTTTACAACTTCAGATCTCTATCTGCTCCGGTCAGTTCCCTCCTGTGTGTCAAGCTCTGTATTGTGGATTGCATTACTGAATATCGACCCCAGAATATAGCCATACACTAATATCGACAACCAAATATCAAGGGATAAAATATTGAAAGATAAGTGCATATAGGGAAGTATGGATTTACTATTCCTATTTCTACATGTGCACCCTTTGACAAAATATATAACACATAAACACATATATGTGGAATGAGGTATGGAAAATCTAGAATTACTTACCTGTCGATATATTTTATTTTCAATATTCTGGTGTTCGGTATTCAGGGTGCACACTATAATGTGCTAATGCTGCATGTGTTAACACTTTACTCCCGGGCCTATTGTTTTTGTCAACTCTTGTGGTATATTGGGGCCATTATCAAACCCTGACAGTCTTTAGGAAAACCCTTCCAGTGCCAGATTCCCCACAGACATTCAGTGACATCAGACAGACCAAGCTAGGTATCTCTGCTAAGCAATTTCCTGCCGTAAGGTCCAGTTGCTTTTGAAGATCAAATACTTTATTATTTTCTTAAGGCTTCCTGTGCAATCATCATTTAAGGCAGTGGGCCCAGCCACCTTATGGATTCTATTAGTTTTCACCCTTATTCAATTCCTTAAAATTTCTCTCCCAGCAATCCTTGTTAATAACATTATTCATGTTAATAGTGTGGTTTCTGACACCGCCATCAGAGACAAGCTTTCGAAATGGAGGTAACTTGTGACTTTGAAAGCATGCAGGACCATTTTTATCTAAAGTCTGTTTCTGTAATTAATTAGGTCTTCAAGACTGCCTAGGTGACTTTTATGGCAAACTCTTTTTGGTTACAATGAGCAATATTCTTCTTTGGTAGCTCTACTCAAGCTAAATTGGATTTAGCATAATTTAAAAAACATAATTATAAAATTAACTGAACCTGTTAGCATTCTCTGGCATGTAACGCTTTATACTAATTCGTATCAAATAGCTTATGAGGTCATTGTACAAGTCTTTGACTCTCTCCTCATCATTCCCCTGAAAGAGAGTTCCTTCTGTGGGCTTTCCTAAAACTTAGAGTGAGCTTATAGCCCGCACATGGGTTTCAATAGGTTGGCCTTCTTGTCACTCTCATTTGTTTTCTACTTATTCTATCACTTTCTGTCCTTTTTTTGTTCTGGTTCCTCTGCTGGAGTATATCCCTTTTACCATCCTTTTGGTCGGATGACTTGTTTCTTCCTACTGCTCTCAGTTAGGGAGCTACTTTTTTTTTTCATTTAGCACTCCATGAGAGTGCATGTGTTTTATGGCTCTCCCCCACTTCTGCTTACTCTGCTAACCTCATACAATGATCTGTAGGTTGCTCTCCATTCCTCCTAGCTTGTTTGTAAAAGCCCATCAGCAGTATATTTTTGCAGGGGTAAGATTAAGGAGCAGACTTTAAGGTTTTTAGGTCGAGCCTGGGCAACGCATACTCTGCGAGGCATGCTGTATTGGAGTATGTAATAGAAGCCCCGCCCCCTCTCCGCCCATATTTGTCATTGGCTTTTGTCATTACCCTTCTTAAATACTGGCTTCTTATTTGTTAATAAGCTTGTTAGTCCCTCCTTTGTTCCACCTTGTCTTAATTTGTAACCTTTCATGAGCACTGGCCCTTTTACTTCAGTTGTTACACAGTGAAACTTTTTTAGTCTATAAGCACTATTTTCTTCAAATAGTTTCTCCTACTGCAGGCAAGACATGCTTTCCTGCAACATTCAGCATGCCATGTGCGCTTTCACTTTCTAAGCAGCCCGGGACAATGGCGGCTGCTCCTTTGAATATGTCTCGCATTTACAAGAGTTTGAGCTATTGGCATCAAAACAGATAAATAAAAAGCATTGTCATTTACAATGGCAGTAGCTTAAACTCTCGCAAATGCGAAACCTATTGCATTACAAATGCTTGTTTAATATAAGAATGCAAAGGCCTTGACACACAAAAGATTTTATGGTGCAGGGGCAGGACTGCTTCATTGAAAAAAGCTGTCGCGTCTACTGGAGGACCATAAATCCGCTCCCTGTGCTACTGCAAAGGAGCAAATGGCTAGAGTATGCTTCCATTCTGAGTCTTGCAGAAAGTAAATTAGTCATTTGCAAGAATGTTGCATTTTAATCTGTGAAACTTTCATTTTCTTCTTAAATCATATTTCAGGTTTTCCTGATTTAAAATTATTAGGAAAGTAAAGCAGGCCATTTATAAAGATTGACTATGCTGAATTCAATGTGCAGGTCTGAAATACCTTAAGATATGTGTTTACTTTTCCTTGGCCTTGGCAATGCTTGTTTTATTTAGTTCTTTAAAATATTCATTGTCCAAAGGAGTAAACAGATGTTGCTGATGCATCTTTGTTAGACAGGCAATACTAGTGGGCCCGCCCTATCAGTGACACAGCAAGCAACCAGAGACACAAAGGAGGGTGAATTAAAACAGGAAAACTGGACATGCTTGGTAGTGGGCAAGTGAGAAGTTTGACCACCATTTAATTGGAAGTCCAACTCCGGCACACAAAAGCTGAATCTTTGCCGTATTTTCAGGAGACCCACATGAGATATTTTTTTTGCAAGTAATCAAAATGGGAGTCATTTACAGGTCTCTAAAAGGGAGTCATTAATGTAGTAGTTTTCTTGAAAATAAGGCACAATAGTGGCCCCCGTTGACCCGACTGAGACTGCCTACTAGGAACTTAAAAGTAACATAGACTGCATGCATGAGGGAACAATGTTACATGCGTTTCAAGATGATGGTACGAATGACAGAAACGGCATTCCACATCAGTGGCATAGCCAGTGTGTCTTGCCTTAGTGCAGGGAAGGAAATGGGCCCATCCTCTAACCACGGATTGAAATGTGAAATACAGCAATATTCGGGCTGTAGTGGGGCCCTCAGGCCTCTCGGCCTGGTGCTACTGCACCTGCTGCACCAATTGAAGCTGGGCCTCTGTTGAACTTTCTTCATCTCTCTAGTATCTTACCATCAGCTTCTTGTAACATGCTTGACTCTTACCAGAGTTCTGAAAGTCTCTTTGATACCACCCCTGATAGATTAAGGAGAAAGGGGGAGAAAGCTTCTAGGGAGTCAGAAGGTTAGTATGAAAAGGCATCCGAGGCCTCCTATGGGTACATACTATCACTGGCGGTGGTCATAGCGGCAGGACTGAGGTAATCCTGGGGTGCCTGCTCTTTGATGAATGTGTGACTACAAGACGGCACCATCCCGCATGTACCGCATGACCCTCGAAGAGACACACTAGAGGAAAATCCTCTGAGAAAAGAAATCAAAAAACAAGAAAGGTGAGAGCATTAGGCCTCACTAATGTGCATGGAGTGCGTACACTAATACGGGCAGGGACATTGAAGAGACAGCCCTGACGAAGGCCCCAGACCCAGTTGGGCTTACAGCGAGGGGCGAAACATGTTGGCAGCAAAACAAGGATACAATTGAACAATTCCCTTTCAATAAAACCCTCAACATTCACGTTTTTATTGATACTGCAAGTACCCTCCTAATAAAATAATCCTTTTGGGTATACCTTGAGGTATTTTTAATATATCACTTTTCTGGGTCCCTGTATATCCAGTTTTGCTTTATCTAAGAACTCCCATTTCCACCTATGGTTGAGTCCGCCCTGGTAGTATCATCTTACCACAGTGTGGATAGGAGCCAATGATGAAGCATGTCACGATAAGTGAGTGAGGTGTCTACTCCAAAATCTTTGGATATCCCCTCAGAAGTAAGAAAGCAAGCAGAGAGTAAACCTAGCATCCTTATATAAAGAGGGAACCAAATGTATCCCCAAAAAAACCCTTGAATAATCAATTGTTCGTGTGAATGTGAAGTACATACAATCAGCAGTGACGACAGGCAGCCATGCAGCCATCTCCCCCACTCCTTCTCCATGGATAATCCCTGGGGTCTGGTTTTGTACTGCCCCACTGGATCTCGCTCCTCTAGGCCAGGGCGGGGAATTGCACTCCGTTCACGGAGTTTGTGGAGTTTTCTACACGCCGCGTTCCGCGGAGCTCCCTTAGTGCAGAAAACTCCACTTGGCGAAGTGCAGCAGAGTTTTTACCCCGCTTGCGCTAACGAATGGTAAGTTTGCGAGTTGTAGAATTTCTACCCAGGCAGCAGGAAGACCAGCTTGAACTGCAGTTCGCACTGCACTCTGCCACTTGCGGAACTCCGCAGAGTTTTTTTGACACTTTTTTGACACTTCGCGGAGTTCCGCGTAGCAAAACTACGCAAACTACGCCCAGAGAGTCCTAACGTCAGCAGTAAGATGGTTCTAGTCAGTGCTTTAATTGGAAATATAAAAATGCAGGTACTTATGCCAGAATGCCTATTTACTAATAGAAAGTGGCAGTACTCCCTCATTGTAAGTATTGGTCCACTCCTGCAAAGTTCAGGTACTCCTTCTCTCAAATTAAAGAAGAGCAGGTGCTCAGTATCTTAGAGTACCTGTCCATTTAAAGCATTGGTTATATTCTCTTTTCTGTTCTTCATTAGTTTGTTACTTGTTATTATACGGTCAGATTTTTCAGTTTGCTCTCTTGAGTCCGTAAAAAGTAAACTCTCCATATTTCGTTTTTATGTCCCGCCTAGGCAGCTCACATGCGTTGCTCTAGGAGGGCCTTTAGCCATTCAAGCACTGCACTCGTGCTTGTGGCGGCATCCACCTTGCGAGAGCGAGCAGCGGCGCGCCACAAGCACGAGTGCAGTGCTTGAAAAGTGAAGACTGCTCTCCTAACCGCGCGCACGAGCACCACTCGCGGGCTCCATTTCCATTAAATTCTCTGATTTTTATTAGCTTATTCTTCAGTGTTGCTAGAATCAACGTTTTTGAGGTTCAGAATGTGTTCTTCTCCAACCCCGTCCATATTTGCACTTAGTCGTTTTCTAGTGAAATCTCTCCACAGAACCCTGACAGACGCCTGCCCTGACACCGTGCTGGGGAGTGACGGCTTCTCCTGCCCCACCCCCCACACCCCTCGGCTGAAAACTATCTAGCATTACACCGTGCCTTGCAAACTCAAGCCTGGGGTGCCTTTTCATACCAGACACCGCACATGGAGCTGTTCTTCCCAGCTTCGCCGTTACCCTCTGGCTGCCCTTCGATCCGTCCCCATCACTGCAGACCAACCACCAGAATAATGCAGCCAGTGCCGTGGGCCCACAAGCAGCATGCCCTCTGGCACTACCTCACCCACAGTCGTTTACCGCACCACTGAAAGGGGACTAGCTCATTTCGCTTTAAAGGGGCCACAGAAGAAAGACTTCTTGCAGCTATCTCTCTTACCCAGAGCATCAACACGGACGGGGGACTCCCGACGACCCCTTTTTATAATGTCTCCTTAATTATTAAGCCAACGCCCACTTGCTGGCTGGCTGGCCTCTTTCAAGACGTTTTTAGGTCTGACTTTTGAAAACACTGCACAGACAACCGTTGGCTCTTCCCAGAGGGCCAGCTCTCACGTGGGTCAATTGGCCTTTTTGGTGTATCATGCCGCCTCTTAAGTTTTGCATAAGGGTCTATTTTGTGCCCCAAAGGTAAATTTAATCATCACACATAAAATTCCTTGAGTCAAGGATGTATTGAAAACCAAAACCAATCCTTCTTGTGTGTTTTTTTACTACAGAAGGTTCTTAATTTACAATCCAAGCTAGACCTGTTGGATTTTCCAGTGCTTGTTTATGCAGTTTGGTTGTTCATCCGGGAGTGGGGTGGAGGTCAAGGATTCTGACTGTTTCCCAATCACTCACAGTTTAGGCACATTAAGGGAGTAATAAATCCTTTTATTGACGGTCTCCTTTGTGTTTGATGCTTCGTCCAGCTGATCTTGGAGCCTCTGACGTCACTCTGAAAAGCGATTTTAGATCTTTGGGGATTTTGAGCGAGCAAGACGTGGAATCCCCCACCCCCTCACCCCGCCTCCAGCTCACCTCACTCACTTGAGTAACAGTGACGTGGCATGCAGATGACTGTAACCGGTAAAAGTAATACACACACCCTGCTGACCCCGCTGAATGACATCGACATACAACAAACCTAACAAACGCTGCTATTCCAGAGGTGCTCAATAGACGAGGGTCGCATCTATCAGCGGTGCAGCATGGCATGGTTGCACCGGTGCACTGAGACCCGAGGAGCCCTCTGCACCCAATTTCGATTCTCTTTTACTACCTAACCGTTTGAAAGAAGGGGTATTTCCTTGCTTGAAAATGACCTGTTGCACTGTTGCTTCGCCACTGTATTCAGACCGCTCTTTCAACCTCTCTCAAAATCTGGGACGTACAGCAGGACCCCCAAACCAAGTCAATGAATAGCTGTAAGATATGGATGGGTCATCACATTTTGCAGGGTGTTGGGGCCATACTTTTGCGTTAAGCCTGCCGCCAGTCTTCATCCTCTTCCTCTCTCCCTGGATTCTCTCCCTCATACTGACCCTCCTCTTTTCTTCCTCAGTCCATGGCCTCACAACCTCTTTATTCTCTTCAGCACTCCCTGGCTTCCACTCCCTCATACCTTCCCTCCTCATTCTTTTCACCACTCCCTGGACTCTCTCCTTCACATGGCCCTCCTCATTCTCTTCATCACTCCCTGGCTTCTCACCCTCACACCAGCCCTCCTCATTCTTTTCAACACTCCTTGGCCTCTCTGCCTCACACCTTCCTCATTCTCTTCATCACTCCCTGGCCTCTCTCCCTCACACTGGCCCTCCTCATTCTCTTCATCAATTCCTGGCCTCTCTCCCTCACACCAGCCCTCCTCATTCTCTTCATCAATTCCTGGCCTCTCTCCCTCACACCAGCCCTTCTCATTCTTTTCAACACTCCTTGGCCTCTCTCCCTCACACCGGCCCTCCTCATTCTCTTCATCACTCCCTGGCCTCTCTCCCTCACACCAGCCCTCCTCATTCTCTTCATCAATTCCTGGCCTCTCTCCCTCACACTGGCCCACCTCATTCTCTTCATCTCTCGCCTGTTGGTAGTCACCCTAAGTATTTGCATCCACGGTCCCTCTACTAATTTGCCTGTCTCGACTCCTTCATTACCTCCCGCTGCCCTCGAACCCAAGCCTGTCTATGTTGTTGCACATTCTCTTCTGTTCCTGCATCGCGTCCTCTCCCATGAGCTCCTCTCCCTGTCAGGAGTGTTTCTTGCTGCGCATTGCCCGCCCAGGTTCTTTCAGGTCCTCCGTCCCCACCTCTGTTCCCTAGCGCTCCCCCTCCCCCGTGACTGCATCGCTCGCCGTCACACTGATTTACACAAAGAACATTTGAATAAACATTGGTGGCGTGGACTATCAATAGAAAGCTAATGACTTTACGCGCAGCCGAGCAGTGAGATGTGCTGCACAGTCTCCGTCTCGCGCGTCTCTCACTGTTCCCCTGCCCCAAAATGTCTTTTAATTCACCATTCATCGCCCACCTCTCGTTCCTTCCTGGCCCCACCTCCTAAGTCCTATCTTCCTCAACCCGCCCGTTACTTCCCCAGCCCCATATATTTCCTCTCTCTCCCCATGCTCTCCTCATGCTTTATATTAATTCCCTTCCCACCAGTGACGCTCTCCCCCATACTCCTTTCCTCTCATTCACAGCATCTCTCCCTCTTCAGCCCGCCCTCCTTCCCCTCGGTGGCATCCTTTCCCCTCCATACCACATATCCGTCCCTTCACCTCTCTTTCGCCTTAGCTCGTTCCCTGCCCTCAGTAGAATCCTTTCTTCCCCCTCATGACAACTTCTTCTCTCCTACTCTTCGTCTCTCTCCCTCTTCATCCCGCCCCTTCCCTCCAGTTACTCCTCTTTCCCTCTCTGTCACATCTTCCCTCCCAGACCAGTCTGCCTCTCTCCCTCCTGATCTCACGCCCCTTCACTCCCTGTCTCAGAGCACTACGATAAAAAACAAGCATTGGCATAGCCAATAGGTCTCGCTTTTGGGACCTTATAAGTATTTAGTTATGCAGCACAATATCCTTGGTGCAACAACATTAACTGTTGCATGGTTAAACACTTCTAAATAAGGTCCCAAAGGCGAGACCTATTGGCTATGCCAATACTTGTTTAATAAACGTTCTACTTGCTCGCTGACATGAAAATATGTTGCTAAAAATCGAAGTAATCAAGAAGTATTAACAAGGTGCGTTGCTGTCTTGCAGAGGGGGAGCTGGAAGCGGAGTGGTTGCAGGAGGTCGGGTTATCGACGCTGATCTCTGGAACGGGGGAGGAGGCCGGACAAGCACTGCTGTCCACGCTGACTCGCACGCAGGCCGCTGCGGTGCAAAAAAGATACACCACCTACACGCAGACAATGAGGAAAAAGAACAAGCACACTGTGAGGGACGTCAGAGACATCTTTGGTGGCAATGATTCCTCTGTAAGTATTGCAGACAACCTGTGTCTCTGTGAACCATATCAAAAGTTATGATAAAGAAAGATGAAAGAAGTGAAATACAAATAAAATTGGGGACGGGGAAAGATGTACAAGCATGCATGTATTTAGAAATTATCTGTAGGCATGACATAACCTGTTTTTAGGTCTCGACCTTGCTATCGCGTAAGCGATCGCAAAGCGAGACTATTGTGGGCTTTTCAAAGTGCTCCCAAAAAGCGGATTGCATGGCTAGCACGCGCACAATCACGCGCATCGTGCCGCCATGCAATCCGCCTTTTGGGAGCACTTCAAAGGGTCCGCTCCCCCGCCCCCAA
Source organism: Triturus cristatus (assembly GCF_964204655.1). Classification (NCBI taxonomy): domain Eukaryota; kingdom Metazoa; phylum Chordata; class Amphibia; order Caudata; family Salamandridae; genus Triturus; species Triturus cristatus. Next base: position 941,252,993 of record NC_140587.1, on the reverse strand, counting down.
GCGCGCGCCACGCTCCGCCGGGTTTGCTAATCCCAGCAACCAAATGTGAGCGCCACTCTTTCAACCACCCCAGCCCCCACTGTGGTAATACATACTTTATTGCGTGGTTTCACTTTCACTGTTATTTTCAGGCACTGTTGGTTAATGGCCACATTTGTTTGTTTATGTATTGTGGACATACATACTTTATCAGCGCGGCGCCCGTTATGCTTTCATTGTTGACTCTTTCTCTTCTCCTCCACCCCTACTCTCTGTGCTCTCAGTCCCCCCACTCTTCTATTCGCATTTTCGCCATAAATCACCTATCTCCCTGTGGCATTCCGACTGTATGTGGCCCTTTGGGAATCACGTACTTAAAATACAATGTGAAAGGCTTTTGGAGATATTTGAACGTCCTGTTTTAACATTAAGCAATGTCGGCACACAACCTCGAAGCATATACTTATAAACGCTGTTTTTTTTTCTACCGAGGCTCCGGCCGACACCGTAAGCGATTTTTCAAAACAAAGGAAAAGCTTGTATTTACATCTAGCCAAACATTCACGCCCGCAGTCGGATGGCCACCTACTCTGTTTGGGAAGCAGTTTTCCTAATCTGTGAAACAGGTCATTTTGCTCAAAGACTTCAAAATCATGTTTTTCAAAAGACATTTCTCAGCACCCCCGCTCTCCCTCCTCCTAGCTAAGGCGCGGATCACATCACTTTTCCCCTCCCCCAAGCAGTCCGAAAAGAACCAGTCAAACTGACTTCGGTTTGCGATCCAAAGTAACATTCGAGATAATGTCACTTTATTCGGACCCCCTCCAAGTTAGTTGCCGCAGATGAAGACTTCGGTTTAGGGAATGTCGGTGACACCAGCCTGCAATCGAAATACTTACTGGCTTGCCGCTTGCTTTGAGAGGATACTGATAAAACCGACAGATGTTACGATTTTTCGGAGGCAGGATGTAGTCACAAGAAACACTGATCAACGACCCTCAAGCCCGCCCTCTCACCCATACTCACTCAAAATCTCAAAGATCTCCTCAGAAACATTCATAATTCACTTGTTAAGCCCAAACCTTTGTACATGAACGGATGAAATACATCACAAGTTCGAGAGAATACGCAATTTAAAAGAACGCTGCAAAACAAGCACTGCCCAGCACTGATTTATCTGCAGAAACGTCTGGAAAGGAAGTGATAAGGCGGAAAGAATAAGTGTTTCTAACATGGTTACTGTCCCGCACGGACTCAAGGGAAGCATACGATAAGCAGACACGGAAACACACTCATTACCCTTTTCCCTCTCCCGATCCACTGGGTCGCATGATTATACAGCCACACAAGCCCAATTTCTCGATCAAAATGTTTGGTAAAAAACTGACGATACAGATAAGATAAATAACTTAATATTTAAAATAAATAAAACGAGCAAATGCCCAAATATCTTGTGCCCCTCTTATCCATCCCCTCACAGGACTTTCTGGTCAACAGAAATCATCACACCCATTGGCCTGCAAGGGTGCAATGTGTCAATCTTACAAACTTCTTAAGTGAGGGTGTACATCAGATACATTAATGAACCTATTCCTCCTTCCCCCGCAGTGATTCTGCTGGCCGCGAAGCCCGAAGGACCAGAAACATTCAGAATTAACTGACCAAACTTCCTGGAAACTAACCGACAAAGCAGACAAGCATTTGCAATGCAATAGGTCTCGCATTTACATGAGTTTAAGCTATTGGCATTGTAAATGACAACGCCTTTTATTTTATGCTTTAAAAACCAAAACATAAATATAAGGCATTGTCATTTACAATGCCAATAGCTCAAACTCACGTAAATGCGAGACCTATTGCATTGCAAATGCTTGTTTTATAACGGACCTTGACTAAATGTCTTTCTGGTATCCTACACTTTAGTGGTTGTGTGCAGTAACAACTGAGGATTTCTTTAGACAGCAACACGCTGTTTTGACTTTGCTTGCACAAGTTTTAGCAGTGTTCCTTGAATAGGGTAATATGCAAGGGAGCAAGCAGAAAATGAAAATACCGCCCACTTCGAACCAAAGCTCTTAAAGCAAACAAAGCAAGTTATCTAGACCCTCCTCAGCAGAGCTCTCTTGTCTTTTAAATCCAAGCATCTATCCATTCACCCTTTCATCCTTCTGCTGATGTCCACAATTTCACCTTTACATTCTGTCATCCATTCATTCTTTCATCTATCATTCAGTCTTTCACCATTCCACCCTTCTGCCCATCCATATCTAAACCTATCCATCCATCTCTGAACCTATCCATCCATCCACATTTCACTCATCCAACTCTCTATCCACCCTTTCTCTCATCCATCCATCCATCCACCATTTATAACCATCCATCTATCCATCCGCTGTTTCACTCCATCCATCCATCCGCCCATCCAACCTTTCACTCATCCTTTCACTTTTACACCCTCCACTCATCCATCTATTCATTTACCCTTCAACTCATCCATCCATCCATGCTTTCACTCATCGGTTGATCTACCCTCCCTTTTGCTCATCCATCCATTTTTCACTCATCCATCCACCCATCCATCCACCCACCCTTTCATCCACTCATCCTCCCTTTCAATCATCCATTCTTTCACCCATCAATCCATCCATCCATCCAACCTTTTATCCATCTCTCCATCCACCCTCCCTTTCACTCATCCATCCATCCATCATTTCACTCATCCATCATTCCATCCTTCCTTTCACTCATCCCATCCATCCTCCCTTTCACTCAGCCATCCACCCTTTCATTCACTCAGCCATCCATCCTTTCACTCACCTATCCATCCACCCTCTCATCATCCATCCTTTCCATTCATCCATCCATCCATCCATCCATCCATCAACCAACGCTCCCTTTCCCTCACCCATCCATTTTTTCACTCATCCATCTATCAATCCTTTCATCCAACCAACATCCCTTTCATTCATCCATCCATTCTTTCACTCATCTATCCCTACAGCAACCTTTTTACTCATTCATCTATCTCATCATCCATCCATCCTTTCACTCATCCTTTCACTTTTACACCCCTCCACTCATCCATCTATTCATTTACCCTTCAACTCATCCATCCATCCATGCTTTCACTCATTGGTTGATCTACCCTCCCTTTTGCTCATCCATCCATTTTTCACTCATCCATCCACCCATCCATCCACCCACCCTTTCATCCACTCATCCTCCCTTTCAATCATCCATTCTTTCACCCATCAATCCATCCATCCATCCAACCTTTTATCCATCTCTCCATCCACCCTTCCTTTCACTCATCCATCCATCCATCATTTCACTCATCCATCATTCCATCCTTCCTTTCACTCATCCCATCCATCCTCCCTTTCACTCAGCCATCCACCCTCCCATTCATTCAATCACCCATCCTTTCACTCACCTATCCATCCACCCTCTCATCATCCACCCTTTCCATTCATCCATCTATCCATCAACCAACGCTCCCTTTCCCTCATCCATCCATTTTTTCACTCATCCATCTATCAATCCTTTCATCCAACCAACATCCCTTTCATTCATCCATCCATTCTTTCACTCATCTATCCCTTCAGCCACCCTTTTACTCATTCATCTATCTCATCATCCATCCATCCTTTCACTCACCCATTCACCTTTGTCTTCCAAGTTGCAGACAAAAGAGACCCATCAAGAATTCCACCCCAAAGCTGTAGCTGCTAAAGTTGGGGGTTCCCGACCCCCAAGTTTAATCCTTTTACTCCTCCATTCATCATTTCACTCATCCATTGATCTTTTCATCCATCTACCATCCTTTTCACTCATCCATCCATTTTTTCAGTCATCCAGCCTCACATCCACCCTTTAACTAATTCATCCATCCATTCACCCTTTCACTCATCTATCCTTTCTCATCACCCATCCACACTTTCACTCATTCATCCATTCCACTCACCCATCCATTCAGCCTTTCTTCCATCCATCCATCCACCCTCCCTTTCATTCATTCTACCATTCTTTCACTTATTCATCCATCCAACCACCCTACTTTTCATTAATCCATCCATTCTTTCATCCATCCTTACATACATCCTTTTAATCACTCATCCCCACCTACCCATCTACACATCCGCCCTTTCACTCACACATCCATCCATCCTTTCACTCACTCACCTCTTTCACGTTATTTACGAGTCTTTGTCTGTTGAGTTGCAGACAAAAGAGGCCCATTAAGAACTTCATTCCACTGTAGCTGCTAAAGCCCCTGTCATATAACACAGAATACATGCTTTGGCAAAAAACAGTGGCGTTATTGCTCTACCTACATACATTTACAAGTTGAGATCCACGTGTCATGTGACACAGAACCTAAAAGTTCACATCTCGCACAACAGCCATCTCACCAAGCTTAGGCCTTAGACAACAGAGGTATCCACTCATCACATTGAACCGACCGCCTGGGCCTGAGATAACAGAGCGATAAATGGTAAAGCCTCTTTTGACTAGCCAATCCATGGGGGGCAGTTGTAGTTTGCCTGGCTGTTAAGGGCAGTGATTCCTCTCTCCTCTTTTGTCCTGTTTCCCGTATTTTCTACATAATGTGGGTGCTCAGTGAGGACAGTGCTTAATTTGTACTGGTGTTCGCTGGTGCTCGGCATAGACATTTATTTCTTTACACCATCTTTCAGGGCAGTCACCACATGGTGGCGGTGTGTGCCTACTTTCAGCAGAACACACTACTTCATCAATTTAATATACACAAAAAATTATAATAGCAGTGCATCCAGGCCATATGCACAAGCATTTGGCAGCACTGACGGTTGCAGTGGGTGGGGAAAGCTTCAGTTGTCTCATTACGGATACCCTCACCCTTGGCACTTATATTTTTACAAAATAAGCCCTCGGGTGATGTCTATCTGCGTTACATCATAAAAGATGCGGGGGCAGTGGGCTTATAAGCTCGAGCTGAATAGCTATTGCCCTGGTCAGCCTTGTACGTGGACCACACTGAGGGTGCAACGGGATGTCAACATAAGTCTGACATGATGAATAACAAACCTGTGCCATGCCATTACGTATTGAATGCGTGTGAGAGTTGAGGGGGCGAAAGAAACTGGAAACAAGAGTGAGAGCATTAGAAATAATTGTTGCAAGGCCTATTACAAATAATTGAGCTCAACTGGGTACGTTGCCCAGAGCCACACTTTGAATCAGCAAGCACTGTGAGCCCCCCCCCCCCCAGTTACAGCATGGCCCTAGTTGCCTTTCCACTGTCAAACTCTTGCCGCCCATTTGTTGATGAATGCTTCATCATTTCCGGAGTGCACTTGTGTCATATCCACGATAGAGATTAGCTTCAATTATGCAGCAGGTCGTGTTTTACTCTAATGGGAAGCCTTCAGGCACAATCACTTGTACTTAGTCTGTCTTTTTCCCAAACTCACTCTCTCTCTTTCTTGCTGTCTTTCTTCATCTCTCGTCCATTTTTCTCCCTTCTCATCTCTGTATCCCACTCTTTCTTTCCAAATGACTCCTAATAATCTCAGCACTGTGCTGTAAACGTAGGGTTGCTTTGCAGACAGCAGCCCCCACAAAGTGCATCCGAGTTCAGCATTAGGAAAAAGAAGCAGAGCTCTTGGGTTTGCTAGATGAAGACTTGTGCGAGGAGCTCATCGAGTGCAAGTTTGCTTTGCATTCTGGGGCCTATAGTCTTGATTGTATCATGGTATAAACGGATCTGCCAAACCCTGCTCTAGATCATATTCCACTCATTTTTCAATTTTGACATCACCTCCGATCACATTTTAAGCAGGACTCCGAAGTATCATGCAGATTGGCAACTGCTCCTCTATAGAACGTGGGGCAATTGGAAAACTGTTTACCCAGTGCTGAGTTGTGACCCTCAACATTGAAGGGTTATCAGGGGCCCGAGAGACAAACCCAGTTGGGAGCAAAAAGAGGATTCAAAAAATGTGTTTAATATACGTATCTGTGTTTCGCTTTCCGTGTTTTCTTCTTTCCTCTGGAGTCGGTGTGACCGCACCTCATGGCAACTCCCTTCCGCAAATCCCAATGCTGCTCTCATGCTGCAGATGAGCAGCATCAGAAAAGTGCCAGGATTGGCTGGAGCGGGCTCCCTCGACATTTGGGCAGGCCTGCTCTCCATCCAGCTGTCTGAGCAGTAGCGGCCCATCCCCTGTCAAAGTGGTGAGGGGGGCCGGAGGAGGGAGGTGGGGAAGGGGAGTTCGGGGCCACACTGCGCTCTTCCGCTTTTCTTCTGGGCACAGGCTCCCAGACTGCACTGCGGCCAATCATGAGGCTGCATGGAAGCAGCACCAGGATTGGCCTGAGAGCTGTTAACTTGCGCTCACATTCATTTTTTTAAATTTAATTTTTCACTTTTGCTGCACTGGCAGCAGAGGGGCGAAGCTCCTCCGACCTAATGGGGGGGCCACCGCTGCTTTTATCACGCAAGATAGTCAATCAGCGTTGGGTGTCATTATACAAAATGTTCTATTCTGCAAATTTTATAGTCTTTCATATCAGATATGAAAGACCATAAAATAGTGCCGTGGGGTAGAAGGATGCAAGAACAGGGGAGGTTATGGTTGTAGGAAGGTAGAGGAGCGATGCAGGATTTATGTTGGCCATGCATAGGTTAAATGGTTCTGTGAGAAGTGGACACGAGAACTGCAAGAAAGCCATAGAGGGACGCTGAGGAACAACGTGGGTGGAGGAGGGGAGACATGAAGTAATAGAGAGAAGCAGATGACTAATCTTACAGATTCAGAAATCAGAACATACACATGGTTTCATGCCACTCCATTGATATCATAGATCGTGCTCAATGTTCGAGCTACAGTCGGAGTCCCTGTGTGGGGTGGGGATATAGGAGTCGGTGCAAGCGGGCTTCATACAACATGGTGCACCACGAGATAGCCTCCTCGACTCATGAGGCAGAGAGCCGAGGCGCACCTCGTTAGCCCAGGGCCAGATATAATACCAACATTAGATTTCTGAAAGGAGAGGGCATCCTTGGACTGCTGAGGAAATAGAGGTACACAGGGAGCAGTAGGGATAGCATGGACAGCAATTCCTCCTGAATTCTCTACTCTGCGTCCCCCAGGTTTCTGCCTTCACCCATCGCTGTTTGAGTCTTCTAGTCTTTGCCAAAGGGGGAGGAGGCACGACCATTGAAGGTTGACTGAGTTTGCCATGCTTTGAGTGTCACATTTTACCTTTGAAAAATTGTAATTGTAATTGCATTTATATAGCACTTACTACCCGTGACGAGGCGTTGAAGCACTGTTCCGTGAGTAGCATGCTACAAGGATTAGTGGTGAATTAGTATAAGGAAATATGAAATTAATTTGAGCAGTGGACATGTGAGTCTGTTATTTGGGTTGAAAAGTATAGTGGAGGTATAGAAGAGGGGGTGGGGGTTATATAGCGCTTGATACCCTAATGAGGTATCAAAGTGCTTTTTGATGAGTAGCATGGTACCCCGGAACCCAAACAGGATTAGTGGTGAACTAGTATAGGGAAATATTACATTAATTTGAGAGGTGGATATGTAAGTCTGTTAGTTGGATTGAAAAGGATAGTGGAGGGATTAAAGGAGGAAGGTTATGTTCCTTGCCTGATTAACTAACCCCACCACCCACCCACAGACAAAGCACACACATACTTTTGTTTGCTATATGTAAACTACTGACTGGCAGGATGAGCAAAGCAAAGCAATCCGATGATCTCCTATATCCCACTCCACTCCGACTCTATTCGGGCCCCACTACTACAGCTGAATTGAGTCACTTTTGACTCCTAAATGAGGAAGTGCGTGTGTGGAAAATGGCTCACATTTGCAAAATCATAGCCAGATAAAGCGCGTTCAATCTGGAGACAGGCATAGTACTACTGAATATCGGTTGCCTTGAAATCATTGCTTTCCAGGACACATTGAAACTGAAGCGTTTGGCTCACTTTTCTTCTTTGCTGGACAAGAAACATTATATGCTTTTGATGCCCTCAGCCTCAAAACCTACAACACCTTTGAGATCAAGGTAATTCAGGAACCTGTATACAACTGTATACCAACTTTGAAAAGCCACATAAAAACACTCATGTATATGGACGTGACCTTGCAGTGCATATTGGCTATATGTCTTGATAATGCAGCTGAATCCCCTAAAAGGATGAAATGTTCCTCCTTTGGCCATTACCGCAAGATGATCCAGTGGCATTGAATTCTGTCATACAACGACCAGTAGAGACATACAATAATCCCATAGAGTTAAAAAGATAAGATAGATGCTTCCTGAGTGGAACCTTGGACCTCAAACATAGGCATGTGCCAGGCAGAAAGCTCCAGATGATGTAAATCTTTCGCCTCACCACCTAGAGGCACGTGGTGGACAGCACGCTTGATTCTCGATTCAAAGCCCCTTAGCTGAACATTTTCTGACCCAATTATTTTACACTGATAATAGAGGCATGAGCCTTGTATGATAGAAATAAATATTTCCCTGATGAAAGCTTCATCCGAAACGAATTGGGAACCGGGGAGAAACATCCAATTTTATGATGTGTGCTGTACATATAAATAAAGGGGGACAAATGCACCTTAGGCTGAGTTGCTACAATGCCTTCAGCTGTCACCTGACTATAAAGACTTCAAGCTGAAAGAGACAATCAAAATGGGTGTGACAGGGTATCTGCCCAATGCTTAATTTTTGCTGGTGGTTGCACACTTTGCCACTGGATTCAAGCAAGCCTGGCTGAAGACGGCTGAAATGCCAGAAACCGGTCCTAGGAAGCTTGTTTCCGGTCCAGGGAAGACATGGCTTGGCAGTTCGGGCTGGACTGTTCCCATGAGGCACAGGGTCAAACTGATTTGCATATGGCCATGTCTGAACTGGGGTAGCAGAGTGGGCTAAAGAACGGTGGTGGATTAAACCCAGATCAGTTGACTGGGGGTGAGTGCTTGCAATGTTCAACACTCCGTCCATCATTTCCTTTTGTAATGCTTTGTTTGCCATAAGTTGGCAGGGTATGCTCAGACGTGAGTCCCTTGCTCACTTTGCCACTGGATTCAAGCAAGCCTGGCTGAAGACGGCTGAAATGCCAGAAACCGGTCCTAGGAAGCTTGTTTCCGGTCCATGGAAGACATAGCTTGGCAGTTCGGGCTGGACTGTTCCCATGAGGCACAGGGTCAGACTGATTTGCATATGGCCATGTCTGAACTGGGGTGGCAGAGTGGGCTAAAGAACGGTGGTGGATTAAACCCAGATCAGTTGACTGGGGGTGAGTGCTTGCAATGTTCAACACTCCGTCCATCATTTCCTTTGGTTTTGCGTTGCAGGAGGGACCCAGCAGCACTATTTTTTGGGACTTGAACATATTTTTCTTCATCAAACAGACAAAAGGGAAACAAGGAGGAAGAGAAAGTCAGAAAAACAGTGACAAAGGGAGAAAACAGGAATGAAAAAGAACATAAGATACGAAGGCATGTTGGTGGATGAAAGCGGCATGACGTGGAATCAGGGTTATTGGAGTTTGGCATATCCAATATTCAGTAGAGATGGCTGCGGGCTTCTGGGCAAATCTTTGAGGCTCTGCATTTATTCTTTTAGAAATTAAGCACGGCATCTGTCTCAATAGATCTACTATTTTTAACTTACATACAGTGTGCTTTTGGTTCGACCCTTTCAACCACCCGTATTTTTCACCAGCCTCTTTCAGTCATTTTCTTGAGACTTTGCTAATCTTCTTTTGGTTCCTCCCAGACGTGTCACAGTTTGAGTGTATGCTTCCGCCTCTAATAAAATGCACATATTGCAATGCAGGAGGGACCCATTTACATTTCATGCCTCTGCCTCGATTGGCTCCTCATTGCTAATGCATGAACAAATGCGCAAATGAGCATGCCTGTGTTAACATGCACTAGCATATTAAATACAGACCAATTGGCTTTGTCAATGCTTGTTCATATTTCAAACGGTTTGGCCCAGAAAAAAAACATGGAGCACCAAGTCTTATTAATTAATTCAGTAAAAACATTTTTTGAAGAGACCCTGGGAACGTTGTTAATTAATTTCTGGTAGGGCAGAGACAAGACTCCTCGCTTTATAAAATATTAGTTTAAAGTAATAAATAAAGTCAGTTGTGTCTGAGTGCCTGCCCAATAAACGGGAAGATTTAAAGCAACATCCCCCGCCTCCCACAGCACAAATCCAGCTGAGTGCACTAACTGCTCTGCGGGCACTTGTATAAAGTCAAACAAATCTGGCGTTTGAAACACAACGCAGATGTCTCCTGTGTTTGATGTGGTATTTAACTTTCGGTTTACAATGCCAAAATGCAATCCATCAGTTAAGTCCAGCAACAGCTTCAATGAATAATTCATAAACAGAAAAAACATAGGAACGAATCTTGCATACCAGAGTTCTCGCCCTTCTGTCAGCTCTCCATCAACCTGTAAGTAGCTCCCCTGTGTGTAGGCCAGCCCACTGAATGAAAAACTTGAAGCTTGTTGAATTCACATATGTATACCATAATTGAAAAATGTGTATTTGAGGGAAAATGTGTGTATTTTCAGAACTCAAATGCTGATGTTTGGAGAAAAATGGTAAGATTTCAAAAATGTATTTAAAGCTGAAGTTTGAGTGATAAATCATGAAGCGTTGGGGAGGCTTATTACTCATACTATTGCTTTGGTGCCGGTGGCATCGCAGCTGTAGCCCTTATATATGATCCATGTAGAAGCATTCCACATCGATAAAGGTTTTCTTTTTTACATTACTGCTGGCAATCCTGCCCAATGCTGCTTGCACGGGGTAGCAATTCGGGTAATCTTGTCAGATGTGGTCACCATTAAAGCACTAATAATATTAATAGCTCAGGATAATTCATGAAGAGACAACATTCCAAACAGCAATGGATTTAAATTAATAGGTCTAAATTAACATGAAACCTAAAAATTGAATCAGTGTGCGTCTCTGTTCCCAGTGGTAATTCCTCGTTCTTAGTCCTCCAGCCAGTGCTGCTAGCTGCTTCTCTGGTTCCAGTGGTAATTCCTCATTCTTAGCCCTCTAGAAAGTGCTGCAGCTGCTTCTCTGGTCCCAGTGGTAATTCCTCATTCTTAGTTCTCTAGGCAGTGCTACTAGCTGCTTCTCTGGTCCCATCTGTAATTCATCATTCTAAGTCCTCCAGACAGTGTTGCTACCTGCTTCTCTAGTACCGTCGATAATTCCACATTCTAAGTCCTCTGGGCAGTGCTGCTAGCTGCTTCTTTGCTCCCAGTGGTAATTCCTCATTTTAAGTCCTCTAGCCAGTGCTGATAGCTGCTACTCTGGTCTGGTCGGTAATTCCTCATTCTAAGACTTCCAGACAGTAAATGTATGCGTCTTGTAAATGTATGCGTCTTGTAAAGCGCACTGCTGCCCTGAGGCGTCCTGGTGCTGTAGACCTCTGGGGGAACCCGTCCTGGCTATCCCTGTGAGATGGTCCCTCCTGGGTATCTCCAAGGTGAAACCAGGCATCCCCGGCGAATGTGGGAGGCCATTGTGGAGATGAGGCAAGCTAATGCCCAGAGTTGCCGAGTGTGACCCCTGGTTAGAGTAGGCACCGAGGCTAGAATTATCGAGTCCGCTGACCCTGGTCCACGACCCTGCCGCGTCGGGAATTGAACCCTGGTCCCGGGCCATTCTCTGCTTCCGGGTCTGCTGCCTCTAACCAGTGAGCCACACCACTCCACTCCAGTGCTGCTAGCGGCTTCTCCGGTCCTGTCGGTAATTCCTAATTCTAAGTCCTCTAGGCAGTGCTGCTAGTTGCTACTCTGGTCCTGTTGGTAGTTCCTCATTCTAAGTCCTCTAGTCAGTGTTGCAGCTGTGTCTCTATTCCCAATGGTAATTCCTCATTCTAAGTCCTCTAAACAGTGCTGCTAGCTGCTTCTCTGGCCTCATCGGTAATTCCTCATTCGAAGTTCTCTACACAGTGCTGAAGCTGCTTCTCTGTTCCCAGTTGTATTTCCCCATTCTTAGTCCTTAATGCAGTGCTGCAGCTGCGTCTCTGTTCCCAGTGGTAATTCCCCATTCTTAGTCCTCTAGGCAGTGCTCCTAGCTGCTTCTCTGGTCCCAGTGGTAATTCCTTATTCTTCTAGACACTGCTGCAGCTGCTTCTCTGGTCTAATGGTAATTCCTCAATTCTTAGTCCGCTAGCCAGTGTTGCTAGCTGCTTCTCTGGTCCCGTCGGTATTTTCTCATGCTAAGTCATCTAGACAGTGCTGCTAGCTGCTACTCTGGTCCTGTTGGTAATTCCTAATTCTAAGTCCTCTATGCAGTGCTGCCGCTGTGTCTCTGGTCACAATGTTAATTCCTCATTCTAACTCCTCTAGACAGTGCTGCCAGCTGCTTCTCTGTTCCCAGTGGTAATTCCTCATTCTCAGTCCTCTAAGCAGTTCTGTTAGCTACTTCTTTGGTCCTGACAGTAATTACTCATTCTAAGTCCTCTGGGCAGTGCTTCTAGATGCTTCTCTGTTCCCAGTGGTAATTTCTCATTCTAAGCCCTTTAGCCAGTGCTGCTAGCTGCTACTCTGGTCCTGTCGGTAATTCCTCATTCTAAGTCTTCCAGACAGTGTTGTTAGCTGCCTCTCTGGTCCTGTCGGTAATTCCTTCTTCTAAGTCTTTCAGACAGTGCTGCTAGCTGCTACTCTAGTCCCCTCAGAAAGTCCCACATTTTAAGTCCTCTAGGCAGTGTTGCAGCTGTGTCTCTGTTCCCAGTGGTAGTTCCACATTATTAGTCCTCTAGGCAGTGCTTCTAGCTGTTTCTCTGGTCCCTTTGGTAATTCCTCATTCTTAATCATTTAGGCAGTGCAGCTAGCTGTGTCTCTGGTCCCGTCAGTAATTCCTCATTCTAAATCCTCCAGGCAGTGCTGCAGCTGCATCTCTGATCTCATCTGTAGTTCCCCATTCCATGTCCTCTAGACAGTGCTGCAGCTGCTTCTCTGGTCCCAGTGGTAATTCCTCATTTTAAGTCCTCTAGGCAGTGCAGCAGCGGTGTCTCTGATCATACATCCACATCACTCCAAACCAAAACACAGAGATAAAAGACATTGTCATTTACAATGCCAGTAGGTCTAACTCCGATAAATGCGAAACCTATTGCACTGCAAATGCTTGTCTGAACCTATTGCCACTTTCCTGGAATTGACCAGCTAGAAGAAAATCTTGTTTTTTGAGAATAGTCATAATAGGTAAACTATTGGGGTTGAAGAAGTCACAGACTATAGTTAATGTGTGTGTGGAGCAGTAACTTTAAGAGATGATGAATATAACTGGTCTGGAAAAGATCTCATGCAGAAATAAAGGCCAGACACTGATCTTTGACATCTGGGGTTTGCTTCTACTCTACTACTGGGCTGAGTGAAGTTTAAAATATATTTTAGGAGTATAGAGAAAAAGGGCAGCACACTTTGCCTTCTAGGAACCTAGGTACATATATATTTAGAAAACAGTGGTTTGCTAAGTACTCCCTTCAGAGTGCATTTGCAGTATTACTAATTCAACCCCAGTGCAGTTAAATGTTAAATGCTAAATAAGCCAAGTCTAGCAGTACATATATATTTATTCATAATAATTACAGTCCAGGCAGTGCCAAATAATGTTATCAAAGGGTGAAAACATAAATTCAATAAGCTATTGTGTGTATAAAGAACTCAACAAATCTGCATTTTTTTGGGGTTGTGTGTCAATATCCCCAAATCAGGTATCGCTTTGGGATGTAACGAAAGTGGAGGGGAAGAACCATCTAATTATCCTGGACTGTTTTCCCCCAGTATTCATTTTGCGTTATCCACAGAGGGTTCAACATTACAGTATTACACATTATATTGTGGTTGTAAGTAGATTCTCCACCAGCAGGCAGCACCAATACTGCAAAAGCTACATTTTCAGAATGACTATAAATATTCAAATAATCTGCACTCAAAATAATTGTACATCGTGTTTTTGTTATACAGTAGAAATGTGGATATATTCAAAATATGGCTGGACTTTCCAAGGCCTTGAGTCGATGAACCTAACCCTAAACGTAAATGTTAGAAAATACAGAATTGTGTTGTTGTTAACCGGAAACATGTATAAACGTCTGTCTTTTTTACTACATTCAGATGTTTTAAGCTGCTTATTGAAAATTAAGTGATTTCTTATTGATGTTTGGCACAATGAGGGCACACCAGACCCGATTTTACCGGCCAATAATTTCAGCCGGTAAAATTGCATGAAGCTTTGACCTCAACAGCATGCAAATCCCTCACTCTAACCGGATTTTCTTTCTGGCAAGGAAGAAGCATTTAATGCTTCCCCTTGCAAGAATAAATCTTACCTTTCACCCCTGCCTTCCATACCTCCTTCATCTAGTCCCATCCCACATAAAACACCCTCATACATTTACCACCGTCTCAGCGTAGGTGACACGTGTGTGTGTTAACCCTCTTGGAAAAGAGAAAGGCGCATAGAGTTTGGCTCAGTAATTTTGGGTTGACATTCCAAGGGGGTTAACTCGCCATTGCTTGGCACTGATGTGGTGTTACCATAATTACATGTGTTTACACCACACAATTTACTGCGCAGTTTGTAATCAGGTAATTAATTGACCCAGTCTGCTTTGCTGTGTCTGTTCACTTGCTCATTTCTACTTGTAGTTCGCATAGTATATATGTACATATATATATATATATATATATATATATATATATATATATATATATATATTCACTGAAAAAACCATAGGTTTCAGGGACGTTATAGTTAATTGGACATTTCACTCATAGAAGACCATAGAAATTCCCCTGTTATAGTTAGTTGAGCTAATTATAACTCGCGCCCCCGCATTGCACTGCTGGTGGCGTCACATATTACATCATTTATGACATGGTCAGTGACATCACTGATGACATCTCAAATGACATCACTGATGACATCACTGATGACATCATCCAGTGACTATGTGTTTCTATAAAATATAAGTATGTTTTATATATATATGCCAAGGTGTATTGAAGATTGAATGGGTGTATAAGAGTCAGGATGGATGATTAAGTAGGTGTGTAACTGACTGTATAAGTGAGTGTTTAATTGTGTCTTACTTAATGCATGTGTTAGCGACTGATACAGACATTCACACAGTTTAGGTTGTCAGTTGGTGTGTAAGCGATTGCATGCATTGGTTAGCAGTTAAATGAGGATTTATATGGCTATTGATTGGTTGTCTGAGTATCTGTATGGGTGCCTGAGTGTCTGTGTGGATGGGTGGGGGGTGTGACTCTGTGCATAGTTAGTGGATAATTCACTGGGTATATGTGTTCAAGTCTATATCTGTGAAGGGCTGTATGGCTCGGTGAGTGCGTGTATGAGTGTATTGGTGAGTGAATGGATGCCTCAGTGGTACATGTGCGAGTAACTGCATATGTGAAAGGCAGTATATATTAGTGTTGGAGTGTATAAATTACTACATGTGAGACTGAGTTATTATGAGTGCCTGTATGGACCAGTGTGTGCTTGTATTAGTTATTGTATTAGAGTGGAAGTATGTGTTAGTATATGTTTAAATAAGTGAGGTGGTATATGCGTAACTGTACAGTTGAGTAAATAAAACTGTGATAGAGTTATTCACACATGTAGTCAGTAATGGAAATAATCAATCATTGAGAGACGGTGTGTGAGTGTCTGTATAGATATGTGACTGGATATGATAATGCTGTATTGATGGCTGACTGTATGTATGAGTGACTGTATGGGTGAATAAATGGATGTGTGTGTAGACCTAGGAATTAGTGAGTGGATATGTACTAACTGGTATTGGTGTGTTATTGGTTTTGAAAATTATAGTCTCTATTTTAGAGTGGGTGTATCAACTATTACATTAGGGTCTGATGAGGTGTATCAGATTTTCACGTGGATGATGTCATCAGTGATGTCATTTGAGATGTCATCAGTGATGTCACTGACCATGTCATGAATGATGTAATATGTGACGTCATCAGCAGTGCATTGCAGGGGCACAAGTTATAGTTTTCTATGAGTGAAATGTCCAACTAACTATAACGTCCCTGAAACCTATGGTTTTCTCAGTGAATTTCTAAGGTTTTTTAAATGCTAATTCCTAACTGTAACGTCTGTAAAACCTATGTTTTTTTCAGTGAATTTCGAAGGTTTTTTAAATGTTAATTTCATATTTTAATATTTATAAAACCTATATTTTTTTCTAATTTTTTAAATAATGTTTCCGAACTCTATAAACCTTTTTTTAACTTTAAAAATTATGTAATGTTTTATATCTTCAAAAAAATAATCTATATCATTTTTTTTTCTCAGAAAACTAGAATCTTGTACCAGTAGTCCACCAAGTTCCATCAGCACACAAATCCAATCTGCCGTATTGAAATGATGTGCATTTCGTATCCGTAGAGTTTGTGGCACCACGTCCTGCGTAAGAACATATACGTATGAGGTCACGGCAGATGCTACTTTGGTATGCGACGGGTACGCAATGCCAAGCCGCGCGTTACTTCATGTATGTATGCGGTCGCACCCGCTGCGCCTTGCGTATGCGACGACTGCAGGCTGCCAGGCCCTGTGTTACGTCATAGACGTATGGTGCCGCGCCGGGTACGCCATTCCCTCATTTTTTTTGTATGTCTCAAAACCATATCTACATAACTTTAAAGTGTATATGAGAGCAATCGATAATCTTAAATATTTTAAACATTTGTATATTTCTAACTGTAATAAACTTATATTATGGTAATATTTTCTGAAAATCGTGTCGGGTGCGGCCTCCTTGCGCGCTCGCTGCGCGATTCCCATGTGACCTTAAAGAAAAGCATTTGATTGGTTCATAACATTTCCCATTGTAACAGTTGGAGGACCCCACCCATTTTCGCCATTCTCTCTACAGCGTTTGATGAGAGACTCCTCTTCTGCTTACAGAGCGTTTTTGAAAACCTTTTGCTATGTACACATATCTGACAGTACATACAACATGCAACCATCATCATCATCAATATTCATGCTCTGTAAAGCAGCCTTCCACCTGTGATAGCCATGCATCTAAAAGCTACAAAACAGAACTTTTCCCCACTGCCAGAGGTAACATGGTTGCATACGCTGTCCACAGCACAATGTAATGTGGTACCGCCCAGGGGCAGTAGCATGCACAGATAGATAGTGGAAGTGGGTACAGGCACGTGCGCTCGACTCCTTTTTATTACCAGGGTCACATATCCAGTGACGTCTGTGCTGGATGCGTGTGCAGTGAGTGTAAACCAGTCCTCAGGGAATTGTTGCTGCTAGCATCAACTACAACAGTAATCATCGGATCACACACAGAGATTCAATAATAAAAGGGTCAATAGTTTGTGCTGCAGTAAGGTAGGAACAGTAGATGTAAAATAATACAGAAAAGATTCTATCGTAAAAGAACCATAACTTGTGGTATACTGAGATACAGGCAGTAAATCTGAAATAATACACAACAAGATTGTATCATAAAGGGTCCAGCAGTTCTAGTGCACTCAGATAGCCACATCAAAAGCATTCAGCATGTGCACAGCCAGCGATGAAGCGTGCTGTGAGCGGGCTGTACTAGCAGCAATGTCCTTGCCATCAACACTGCATCATCTGCAATAGAGACTCAATCTCAATTGTGAACACTGCTCTCTGCAGTGTAGGCCAGAAAGAGCGGTTAGCAAAGACACACAGCTACATAAGGTGGATTTGAGCTACACAGTTTGTCATACGCGAAGCAAGAAAAAGCGTGTGCGGAGCCTGCGATAACGCGTATGCATGGTGCGAACAGAGCGCACTGCAGCAATGTCTTTTCCTAAAGGACTGTGTCATCTACAATACCGACTCGATCTGAATTGTGAACACTGCTGTCTGCAGTGTAAATTGAAGGCATTAGTCACACAGACATCCATTAATACTTTTTCTCACTTCCTCTTCCCAAAATACAACAACGTAAATTACAGAAAACTGCAATAAATAAATCAAAACAATTCGAATTGCGATTTCTACTGTCCACAGTGTAGACTATTCAGTATTCCTTTGAACTTGCAAGATGAATTTCACCATTGTACTAAACATATAACTCATCTAAAACAATACTTCAAGCAAATATACTAAAATAATATTCTGTATATGCCAAAACGTTGTAGTTAGTTGCCTACTGAATTCTGTAATTAAACAATCACAACTCGATCTGAATTGTGAGCCCTGCTGACTGCAGTGTAAGCCAGAGGCAGTAGTCTTTAACAGCTCACAGCCAAGTGCCGTTGGATTCGGATGCACAGAGTTGGTTGCACCTGGTCGGAGGGGGTACACAGAAATCATCACAGACTTTAACTTCTGACATCCTCAATCATATAATCAAGACCCCGTTTCACTGTTCGGACCTTCTGTACCGCGGTGTAGTCCTCCGACTACAGTCAACCAAAACCAATAATCATGTGCTGCAGTTAACTACGGAAGCACAGACACTGACTGATGCACCTCAACGTAAACAGTTCTGTGAAAAGCAAGCAGCAGTTAATATCGGACACCGTCCATTGTGGGATCAAGACACCGTTTCACTGTTAGGACCTAGAGTTGATTGCACCTGTTCGAAGGGAGTACCTTCATCTCCACTCTTAGATGCAGTTCTAACATCGTCCATTGTGGGTTCAAGACACCGTTCCACTGTTGGGACCTAGAGTTGGTTGCACCTGGTGGAAGGGAGTACCTTTATCTCCACTCTCAGATGCATTTCTTACATCATCCATTGTGGGATCAAGACCTTGTTTTACTGTTCGGACCTGCTGTTCCGCGGTGTACTCCAGCCACTACAGTCAGCCAAGCCAAATAATCATGTGCAGCAATTAGCTACGGAAGCACAGAGTCTGATGCACCTCAACGGAGGGAGTTCTCTGAAAACTCAGCAGCAGTTAATATCGGACATCGTCCATTCTGACATCAAGATACCGTTCCACTGTTGGGACCTAGAGTTGGTTGCACCTCGTCGAAGGGAGTATCTTCATCTCCACTCTCAGATCCAGTTCTAACATCGTCCATTGTGGGATCAAGACACCGTTCCACTGTTGGGACCTAGAGTTGGTTACACCTGGTCGAAGGGAGGACCTTCATCCGCACTCTGAGATGCAGTTCTAACATAGTCCATTGTGGGATCAAGACACCGTTCCACTGTTGGGACCTAGAGTTGGTAGCACCTGCTCGAAGGGAGTACCTTTATCTCCACTCTCAGATGCAGTTCTAAGATCGTCCATTGTGGGATCAAGACCCCGTTTCACTGTTCGGACCTGCTATAGCGCGGTGTACTCCAGCCACTGCAGTCAGCCAAGCCCAATAATCTTGTGCAGCAATTACCTACGGAAGCACAGAGTCTGATGCACGTGAACAGAAGGAGTTCTGTGAAAACCCACTAGCAAGTAATATCGGACATCGTCCATTCTGGAATCAATACACCGTTCCACTATTGTGACCTAGATTTGGTTGCACCTGCTCCAAGAGAGTACCTTCATCTCCACTCTCAGATGCAGTTCTAACATCGTCCATTGTGGGATCAAGACACCGTTCCACTGTTAGTACCTGTTCGACTACTGTGTTAGTAGTATACAGAGCACTCCACGCTGCTGGGCCTCAAACTGAACGCTGTCTGCCTGAGTCGCGGTAGCCAGCGTTGATCTGAGGAACCTTCCGACCTCGCAGACCTCGCCCCAGGAGCTTCCGCCGGCACATGGGGGGCCCTCTTTCACATAATGCGGTAGCGAAAGGTGAACTGTGGGGCATATGTGCATCGCAGCGGCCACAACGGTTTCTGAGTACCAGCAGGCTGAGAGCATCATTCACGCAGCCACCTTCACTCACGAGGTCAACCTCGTGGCTGTGTAAGCCTCGCAGACCTGGCAGACACGTTTGCCATTCCGGAAGAGAACCACACCCAGAGAAACGTGCCTTTTAATCATACCCCTACGCTAGCCTTGTGTACGCCGAGCCAGCCCACTACGCTAAAGATTTTGGGGGGGAAGGGCAGGTACGCGCTATGCTTTCGAAATCTTCCGTACTGACTGTACTATTATGGTTCCGGCCACTATCTACTTGACTCAGTAGACCATCAGTGTATGTTTACATGTACATGTGTGTGCTCTGCATACTCGAGTCTGTCCGGCACATCCCCTCAACACTTTGCATTGTATACTTTTATAATCGAGAATCACTTGCCACCTTCGCTCATACTTTCCTCCCATCTCTCCCCGCATACTGCATTGTGTAACAGAGGTGCTATGCCATGTTTGCTTTGTGTACATGGCTAGCCACTGTTCCCACAGTACGTAGTATTGTTGTGTCTGATAGGTGTACATGTTGTTTGTCATGTTGTATGCGATTATATAAGGTAGCGCGTTTATTCACGAGCAGTGGTTTCTCCCATTTACATATCGCTGTCTTAAAGAGCATACAGAAGTTTTTCTCACAGGTGCAAACTGTGACCACAATGGCAGTCATTCATTACTATGCAAGAATTTCCAACTGCACTACACTTCTAAGCTTACAACCCCCAATCTTGGCTGCTTTCTTGAAAGCACGCCAATTCCCACAATCACACCAACATTCACACAGCTTTCTAACGGCAGTTATCTGCTTCTGCACTCCTACGGAATTTGAGGTGGCATACCGTATGTCCTTACTGTTTTAAACCGTGTAACTTCCTGTAGCAATGTCTATTCCCACCCACACAAACAAACTCCCAAACTTCAACTTGGCCTTGAATCCCTACTTTGCATACAGATTTCATTAAACTAACCAAACTAAAACGCTTTTCTTCACAACAGAAGTGTCCCTCACTTTTGCAAAAGAAATGTATCGCCTGCAGATAGCACGAACTTCCAGTAAAATACAGTCCCTTTTAAATTTCAACACATCTCACAATCTAGGTCTGGCACACTTTTTTTAATACGGTCTCCTCCGGCCTTCACACAGCATTTCAAACTGTTTTTGGCATAATACCACACTTCATTCATTCGATCATCTCTGGAATAACAGTAACAGTGCCCAAAATTTTCGCTCTCTTTGCGGCCATCCTACTACTATTTTTGCTTGTAAAAAATGACTGCGCTCCCTGTGGTAACAAGCATCTCTGACAGAATACGCCTCTACGCGAAGCTACATCAATAACGTGAAAAAATGGAACAACTTTTCATCTGCCTGCCTCTATCTATTATCGGAGCCAGCTACAACATGACATTTATGTACACATATACAATCTGCGTGCAACCATCTTTCTATTGCAAAACTTGCCCATTCGACTGGCAAATGGATGTATGCCTTGCCAACATCCCAAAAATCGCTCCCGATATCCAGCAGGTAATGGAGTATCTTGAAATCCATTAACTCGATTGTTCAGGCAGTAGAGCAATGGCAGATGCAACGCAAAAAGGTATCGTGGCGGAATGGGATTTCTGCGCAGCCGCGAAAGATCTACTGCAACGTACGAACTTTGACAACATCGCAGATTGCCTGCCAATTCAAATTGCCGCTCCAACATTCGAGGAACATTACTGTCCCTTCGAAGATATGAATTGGATCGCTTCCCTTTTCTCACACGATGGCAACAATGACCTCTTGGAACATTGCGCATCTCATGCCGCTGATGAACTTCTGGACTGCAATTTCCAAGACTTGTAAGAAATTCACGTTCTTCTTGGATTGATTTTTACCAACTTTTTTGAGTTTTTCCTTTACATTTTTTTTAATACACTTCAATTGAACTATTTTCATATAATAACTTTCTAAGTATGCTCAGGCATTTGAACTCTGTTTTCATTATTGCCCCTTGCGTCTCCAGTCTAACCAGGGATGGGTGATGTATGGCCTATCCAAATACGCTATTTACTTCCTAAATTAGCCTAAACCCGACATCCATTTTGAAACCATCTCTATTCTTTGTGCACACGTCTCTCTGCCTGCCTGTTATCCACGAAGCCCTTTCACACAAATTTACTCATCCTCAGCCTCTACTCACGAGGTGGCGATCAACGTAAAAAAACACAACATTGTTTAGGAACTGGTTGGCACAGTGTGCTAATCGTATCCTACCTTTATTTTCATTAAAGAATTGAGTTATTCATGTCTAATAGCTATTGTTTATGTCACATGGAACTGTTACATGTAATGTGGAATTCACTAATGCAGCAGCTTCAGATTTGAATATAACAGAATCGGTTGGAGTTTGCCTCAGCTCGGTGCCTTAGCTCTTTGCACAAGAATTTTTTTTTGAAAGAGCTGAAGACAATAATGTATCGTTTGACGAGAAGGGTACCTAATGTGCCAATTTTTTTTTTGTTTCTTTTCTTAAAGGATACATGTGCTAATCGTATCCTAACTTTATTTTCATTATAGCATTTCGAGTCATTCAAGTGTAATAGGTATTGTTTATGTCACATGGAACTGTAACATGTAATGTGGAATTCACTGATGCAGGAGCTTACGTTTGAATACAGCAGAAGCGGTTGGAATTTGCCTCGACTGAATGCCTTACCTCTTGCACCAGTGGATACATTTATGGCACTTAAATAAAGACACTCTTTATATAACTTTCAGACTCTTTCGCTTTATTACACACAGCCACTTTCTTAGACTCACCTGATTTCACCATTTCTCTTCTGTGGCATTGCAACATTCTGTATTATATTCTTCAAGATTATTTCTTTATTCCTGCTTCCTAAAACACTGCATTCGAGTCTTCAGAAAGTAGAGGTGAGTAGTTCGCTTCCCACTCCCTGTATCGTATAAACGCATACTAACACTACTTACACAGATATGCTAAAGTAGCCAGTGTCCTACAATGCCCACACACATCACTTTACAGCAATCAGCTCACGGCTTACGCTCACGGTTTCATCCCTGAGTCTTCAGACCAGTACCAGTGAGTAGTTTGCTTCCCACTCCCGCTATACTCTAAACGCATACCAACACCACATGCACAGCTATCCTACAGCGGCCAGTATGCTACAGCACACAGACCACATCAGTTTACACCACTCAGCTCACGGTTTAGGCGCACGCTTTCATCCCCGAGTGTACCGGCACCTCACCTCAGCACCATCTCACTCTGCGCAAAACAGCACTTTCACATCGGTAGGGATAAATACTTCAGCACATCAGTTTACAGCACTCAGCTCACGGTTTAGGCGCACGCTTTCATCCCCGAGTGTACCGGCACCTCACCTCAGCACCCTCTCACTCTTGGCAAAACAGCACTTTCACACCGGTAGGACTAAATACTTCGCTTCACACTCCCTGTATAGCACACCCTAAACACCCCACAAACGTTACAGTGCTCCTACCTTCCCCTTTCCTACCTTTTTCATCCTTTTTCCCCCTTACTCGTTTCAACGGAATCACAAAATGGCGGCCAAAACTTCCTAGTTGCAACCGCTCACAGCAAATAAGCAGCAAGCCCGTGCTCGTAACGCCTCAGCCAATCAGATGGCAGAATTCCCAAATATCGATATCTGTAAATTTAGACAATTCTGCAAAACTACTGAACGGATTTACACCTTGCTTTCTAGACCAAGACCCTTCTCCCTGACAAATTTGGGGCAATTCCGTTCACCCATTTGACCTGTAGCCTTGTCTAAAGTTTCCTATGGAAATTAACATGGAGAAAACACATTTTGGGACCCCCTTTCTTCTCTGCCCCCCCCTTGATGATTCACCCCCAAACTTCCCACATAGGAGCTGATATGAACAAAGAATTAATTTCATGAAGTTTCATCAAACGACGCCAAAGTTATAAGCAAAATAAAAAATGCTCTTCCTATGGAAACTTGGTCCTAACTATAACTACCTACTGGCGACCACCAGTAGGTAATATATATATATATATATTTACACCAATACTCTGAACTTATATTTATTTTCATCTAGTAGTTTGTAATCTGTTTTTTTATGAAAAGCTCTTTGCCACCCTTGTGGTGAGGTCTGCCTTCTAAAATAATAATAATAATAATAATAATGATAATATTGATGATAATAATAATAAGAAAAATAATAAATATACAATGGTAAGAGCAGTTGGTCTTTACCAGGAACTGAATGTAAATTTAAAAGAATTCAGAGGCAACACTGACACCTGGGGTTCCCCACTCTTCAAACGATAAGGTAGAAAGGGCACTGAATATGATCAACATATGAGACTTTTCTGACATAAGGATGAGGTGAATCACCTGATGCCTCTGCATGTTTGGAGGTAGTGCTATTTTAATTTTTGCCAGTAAGCCAATAAATGAAGCTTCATTTAATGCAGCCACTGGAGGCAAATTCAGTATGGCGTTGAAGGTTTGCAGGGACATCTATCTGACATTGAGGGATTGCATTGCAAGGAGCACTGAAACGGTGGGTGATTTAAATGAACTGAAAACAGAATGGGAAGGGGTAATCTTAATATGTATTTTTGGGTATTTATAAAGCAAATAAATACCCAATAGAAGGGAACCCTGCTGCTAACCTAAATATAACCCCTCTTAGTCCCAGAAAAGTGTAGGTGCCTTCAGTCAAGGACTATGCAAACAGGCACATCTTTAGAAAGGTATGAAATCTAAGCTGCTTAGTGGTGAATGTAGAGACAGCAGCATGGTGTCCCATGCGTTAGCAGTGATTTTACAACCTAGCATTGCTCTTCCCATTTACTTTGTCACTGCATACTTTCCACTTGAGAAGAAAATCATCTTCTGGGAGTGTAGCGTATAAACCCCTAACAGGGAAAATCTAGTTGAAAATCCTTTTATAGTTTTATTAAACTCCAACAGTGACAAGGAGTTCCAAAAGGTTGGTGTGTAAAACTATATCAAGTGTTGCTATGAGGTGCAACAGGGTTAGAGAAGCTTCAACACTTTCATTCAATATCATATAAACATCATTTGCAATTTTACTAAAAGAGGTTTCGATGTGAAAACAGGGAAGAAAGCCCAATTAATGGGGATACTCAGGCAATCAAAGCCTCTACGAACTCAGAAAGGTGAGGGCATTTGTGGCTGGCAGGGAATGAGGGTGGAGGGGCGGGGGTAAGGGGAGATAGCAGGGGGACATAATAAAAAAAAACCACTTACCTCTTCTGACGACCGTCTCCCCTCGCTTCTCCGGAGTCCGAGAGCCAGGA
The DNA here is from genome assembly GCF_964204655.1 of Triturus cristatus. Taxonomy (NCBI): domain Eukaryota; kingdom Metazoa; phylum Chordata; class Amphibia; order Caudata; family Salamandridae; genus Triturus; species Triturus cristatus. The sequence continues at coordinate 941,227,799 of NC_140587.1, read as the reverse complement.
AGCACCCAGGCTCCCTATAGCCAATCACAACGCTTGGTCTGAGCGCCGTGGATCGGCGCCCAGATAGGGACTGGGGGCCTGGGCATGTTCCCCACCAGGCGGTGTAATGCTTCCTGATGGGGAACATCCTATGTGCGCATGACTGTTTGGCTGGGCCCAGACGTGCACAAACCACTCCTTCCCCTGTGCCTTCAGCCCAGCTCCACCCTAACCCAGACCCTATCCTGCGAAAAATAAAATTATAATAACTACGTTATTACAATTGTATTTTTCGTGCTCGAAGAGCAGCTGGGCGATGCTCCTCCGTCTTAGCCGAGGAGCCGTCCCTAGGTGAGGGTCACAATAATTTCCTCTATTTTGCCCAGGAATGTGTGCAGCAAAATAGGGCTGTAGTTGGCCATAATATCAGGACCAGCTCTGAATTTATCAAGAGTGGAGTAACAAGCACTTTTTTCAGGAAGACGGAGCCTGCTAGATTCAAAAGAAAGATTATAGAGAGCAGCTAGAATAGGAGCGATGTGAACAGTATGCATTTTGATGTGTTTCATCTGACATGGGTCAAGAGGAGATCCCAGAGAAAATAAAAAAGGACAGATGCATGAATCTGTTTTATGCTTTCATACACTCCAATTTGGAGTTTGCAGCAGCAAAGCAGTTTTTGCTATGTAAAAATTCATTTTTAAAATGTTTTTATGACATCGTTTAATTGGGTTTTTATAACATAAAATAAGTCATGTCCAACATTTCCTTCCATGAAATGGGCATACACGCTAGCATTGATAACAGTGCAAAATTCAAAGGAGTCATAGCAATAACGTAGTCTCCATCTTTGTTACCATAAACACCTATAGAGCAATAAACAACATATGTATGCTCTATTAACCTCCTGTGTATCGTTTATCCTATTTCTTTACATAATGATCTGTTAGCATGACCAGTTTCGTCTTGTGCAATAAACTCTGTTTATCTCTTTCTGTCAAGTGAACATTTGTTTAAAACCATTAACTACCGTCTAATGCACCCTCCACCATCCCTCCCACCGACTCAGCTGAAATAAACATTTCCAGGTAACTTTCAGAAAATCAGAGTACTCTCGTCTTTCTTTATGGATATCTCATTCAAGTAATAGATGAAAAATCAGTGGTTGCAAGTATTATATATCTTATTTAGCCAAAACCGGGCACAATAACCTTGATGTGTACCAATTCTCTCAATCAGTATTTTTGTATATCCATAGCTATAAACCCCACCAGCATTACGTTCCAGTCTAAGGACATCATATGTTTACGCAGGCCCCTTTTTTCTTCTCTTTGAATTTCAGCACCCTCTGCTCTGCCCCATTTTGTCATTTCGGTATACCATTCTAGTAATGACGGAGGTTTAGCGGTCTTCCATCTCATTGTAATATTACGCTTTGCCAATATAAGTGCAAGATTCATGAATCTATGGACAGTGCCCGCCTTCTTGCCTCTAGGACCCAAGCCGAGTATGCAGTATTCTGGGGAGTCGTCATTTAATACCGGTGCAATTTCATGCAGGATTTTGTGTACCGTTGACCAATAATGGAGTAATCTCGGGCAGCTCCATATCATGTGTAACAGTTTCGCGTTTGGCGCATGGCAACGGGGGCAACTGCCCGCCACCTGAGGGAACATCTTGTGCAGTCTGTGTGGTGTTAAAAATGCTCTATGCACAATCATTAACTGAATAAATGTAAACTTGGGGTTTCTGGAAGTTTTCCTGGGTTGTTCCAGTTAAGCCTCCCATTCCTTGTCAGCAAACTCGTGGCCCAATTCTGTGACCCATTTCTCGCGAGTGATGAGGAGTGGGGTCGCCACCACTGTACGGATACCCCTATATAACTATTTGGTTATGTGGCTACCGTTCCCCATCAGATATTGCATGTTTAGTAGTTCATGCATTAGAGGTTCCTGGCCAGTTGGGGCCCACGTGGTGCGTATATAACGGGCTATGTGGGCGTGTAATAAAAATGGAGTGTATTTGGTACCCCGTGCCTTCGGACAAAGGCGTCATGAGTCATGATGGTACCATCGGTAAAGAAAGCCCCAATAGTACTGACCCCTACCTCTACCCCAGCTAGAATATTCCTACAAGTGACCGTCCCGATTGTAGTGGCAGTCCAAGTTATGGTACGTTAGGGGCATATGGGGATTCGTTTTTTTTGTTTTTAAACTTTTACAGACTCCAAAAATGGAATTGTGACCCAATACCAATTTGCTATTTGTAAGGGATGTGATGTAGGCGTCCTTTTCAAATAGTGAATTTTTTGACATGCAACAACACCTAAATTCCAACAGAAAAAAAAATATATATATAGGAAATACCCCTATTGGAGTAAATTCAGAGCAGGTGTTAAAAACTGACAACACAAGACATTTACCAACATACAGGCAAGAAACAGTGACCAATAATCATGTACAACACTCAGTTCACTCATTAGAAAAAACAATACACTTCTGCACCCAAAACTCAAAGGATTTTTAACATAATCTAGCGGGTCAGAGTGTGTGTCAACGGCGTTTCGATCTCCTTAGAATATAGGATCATCATCAGGAATAGTAATCAGTTGCCTGATGTAATACTAACTGGTATATTTCAGTAAACACCTGAATTAAACAACAATTCCACCCACCGAAAGACCTAATAGGGTGGCTGGACTGCCACCGCCAGGCCTCCTCAAGTCTGTCGGTCCTTGGACCGCAAGACTTGTCATTAGGGCCTCAGTTATCTCTAAAGTGGTACTATGGGAAGGTCTTAAAATGGTAATATGGGATAAGATAATGTCCTATACGGCCGCACTTAAAAAGTGTAGGGATGCAGAGATCACTGAGTTGATAGAGCACGTTGCATATTTAGAGGGATTGCTGACTCAAACCCTGTGTGCTGAGAAGGTCACTGTTTGGCAATGGTTAGAGAAAGAATTTCCCGGCAAATTACTAAGCTCTGCTTAGGCAGCTTCGCTGGCCTTGTAAAACAGAACATATTAGGCTGTTGATAAGGCTGGAAAGCTTATATATTGCTTAGCCAACTGAGAAATAGAGGCTAGATTTGTCCCCCAGGTAGCAGACCCTCATCGTGTATTGAAAATATACTCAGAAGGTATTGCTAATGTTTTCACTAGCTATTATGCAAGACTTTATGGTCTCATGACACTTAGCAAGCTAGAGAGAGAGAGAGACACCTTGACTAAATGATTTCCCTGTGATTAGACTCCAAGATGAGGCTAGGGGGCCCTAGATTTTCCACTATCCAAGGAAGAGTTGATTCTGGCTTTGAGAGATAAGCCATCTAGCAAAACCCTAGGACCAAATAGCTTCCCTGCTGAATTATATATGTGATATGCCTCTACCCTCACTCCATATATGAAAGTAATGTGCGAAGACGCACTCCAAAAAGGCAAGTTGCATGATTTGTATGGAGCCACCGTGGTGGTTATTTGGAAAACCGGCAAGCCGCCCATGGATTGCACCTCTTACAATACGATTTTAAAGATTAAATACGAGGTGAAACTCCTTCCTAAGGTAGTAGCGAACAGGCTGGTTATGATTACATGCATCGTAATCCATTGGGATCAAAATGGCTTCATGCCGAGAGAAATATTACATTTTTGTGACTGGATTTCAGTCACAAAACTTTAATACATCCCACTGTAAATCGCTATTTGTACGGGATGTTCAAAACACAGTCCTTTCAAATAGGTTGTTACTGAATCGCAATTTGCATTGTGTACATGCCAAATGGTCATTTTGCAGTCGCGAAGGCTCAGATTTTGTGAATCAGAGCCTTTGTAGCTGAAAAATGCCTTCATGCATCTGTCCCTTAGTTCTTTGAATGTATTTCATAATGGAATGATTTTATATATAGAAATGTAGGAAATTGATGCTCCCAGCAAAAATATGCTTGCTTTAATCTATCCTGTATTTTGAAATCAGGCATTTATCAGCTGAAAAGTTGTACTGCTGCCAAAAATGCTTTCTTGGGAATGCATTAAATGAATTTACTGGGATATTCAGACAAAATAGTGATTAAAAAATATTGAAATGCAGAAATATTGAGTTTTTAATATTGTGATCCACAAATACTGTGATGCAGAAATATCGTTGACAAGAATATCGACTTTCTAAGGTAAGTAATATTGATGTTAAAAATATCTATGTTGTTAATATTGTTTTTACTAAACAAGATTTGGGGTCAAGCAGCATAGCACAGTCAAATCAGTTGGTAATGGTACAGGGGATTTTAATAATAAATAGGATCTAGTTTCAAGTGTCAAGATGTATAAGGATAAACTAGCTTTGGCACTGGTGCCTTTGGCAGTTTTGCCTAGAGCAAGTGGTACAGTATGAGATGAATCCCTTGTAATATTCCTAGGGTCCATAGAATTGTTTTGTGTTAATGGATGAGTAGAAACTGACCATCCTGAAAATCAGACCTTCTGGGTAAGTAATCAGGTCTGCTCAATCGATTATGTTTTCATAAATGCTTGGCATTTTACTGAGGTGGAAGGATTTGAAGGGGGGTGGAATGAGCTTTTATCCATGGCATGTATAATGATGGGGTACTTTTAATTATTTTTATGGGTGGATTTTCTTGGATGTAGTTATGTATGTAACTATGTGGACTGTTTATAAACCAAGGTCTAAATAAATAAAACATTTAAAACCTGAAATCTGAATATCATTTTCAAAAATATTGTTACTAATATTGTTTTTAATTATTTTTTATGTATTTTAGTATATGTTTTAATTGTATATGTTATAAATTGTATACTTAGGGGCCTATCACGTCTCGGTCGTAAAACCTCCGACCTTGGGTTAAAAACTCTTTGTGCTAACAGATGTCAGATATTCTCACAAATTTGATATGCTTATTGTGCTCATGGACACACCATACATCTGACAAATTTTAATAAAAAGTGGCTTGTGCCAGGCTCATCCTGTTTGTTGAGGACATTGGGCCTGATTCACAAAGGTAAATATATGCATGTAGATTAACTCATGTGTAAATCTACTTCTGCGCCTAGGTGTAAATATTCACTTTTTTTTGCTATCCTCCATTTTTAACCTCTTCTATGCCCATGACGAGATAGTCTCGTCATGGAGCATGGTTGCGCTGTGCCCATGACGAGACTATCTCGTCATGGACCCCGCCCGCTAATGAAAGGCCCGGCACAGGAGGGGGAAAGGGCGGGGCACTGAAGGGGTTAAGTGTATGTTTACATGTCTTCGCCCCCTGGAGGTAGGTGCCTCCTTCAAGAGGATTTGGATGTGTAAAGTTACTACTAGTAATATTTCACATGTAGGTTGAGATCTCCTGCACTATGGTGGAGATCTCCCTATGGGAAAGATAGAAAAACATATTAAAGTTTATTATCATATAAAAAATACAAATAATATAAAATATAAATGTAAAGTAATGTAAAATACATATTATAAACTATGAATGATGAAAACCCATCATTTTTTGAATTCCACTAAAGTGCTTGCCTTCCTGGAGTTATTTAAGTGTTTTATTCACCCACGCCAACATTAATGCATTTTGGCTAAAGAATAGTGTTGCTCATTCCCCGGAGCTCCCATATGTGCCAACATTTCTGCCATAACAACTTCGGACGGTGGAATTTCTGCTACAATTTAGTCCCCTGATGCTGCTCCCATGGAAGTGGGGAGAATGCAAGGGGTGAAATTGGCCACTAGCATGGCATGGATATTTCAGATTTGTGGCCACAGAGGTTCTGCTCCTGCCACAATAGCAGTTTGGAGTATGAGCTCCCAAACTAAAAATTATACCATAAGCTTTTGATATATTGTCACATATGTTGTTGAAAATAGAGCCTGTTTTTGTGGTGCAGCACCATGTGACAGCATCTGCAGCAGAAAGTTGATTAAGATATGCCCTAGCAATCTGCCATGGTCACAGGATGACGGGGTAGATCTTGCTAGCTGTAACCAACTTGGGGATAGGGATTAATGGCTAGTGTTAGGATGAACAGTGAGAGTAAACCTGACAGGACTTAAACCTGGACCATGAGTAGATACAGGTAAATGTTTTGCAGCAGTTTTTCCAAATCTGATGTTGTACCAGCAGACATCTTGCTTCCCAAAATACAATACAGTGAGAGGAATTACATAAAATAGCATTCAATGACATCCTCGTAGGAAGAAATCAATTGACACACTAAATGATATACACAGTCACACAAGGAAGGAAATTTGATGAATGGTGTAGAGTTAACACTGCCTACAGTGTAGCTCACCAGTTAACCTTCCTTTATATTGATCTGCACGCTCCAGAGTCTAGGACCCCTGTGTAGTTTGCAATTTGTAGTTCTTTGGCTGAATGTATAAGCAGTTCTGAACACTATACTAATACATTTGACAGCTCAAGGGTTTAGCAATTTGTAAGATGGTTTATTGCTAGCTTTTAGGATACCAGAGTTTAGCTGCAGCTACAAATATGGTTAGTCAGTTGGTCAGTAGTGAAATAGTTGCAGAACCATTGGTTATTCAAGAGTGCTGTGGGTGACTATGTCAGATGTTCCCTTTCCCTCCTCATTTAAATAATACTGAGCACTCTTTAATTGGGTTTGCTCAACTTTGATTTCTTCAGACGTACTTGTGGACAGTCAGTTGAACTCTATAAGAGGCCGACAGACCAATTATCCGATGACAGATATGATGAGTGACCTAATCAATTGTTGTGAAGCCTGTTGGTGTCCCACATAAATAAATCCAAGAGGAATTGAAGTTGTTTTCAGACCTTTCGAAAACATTACAGGAAGTATTACAGTTACAGCGTACTGGTCCCAGTCCTGGGGGGAGGAATAGGATGCATCATTTGCTAGCGGCAGATAAATGGTGCTGTCATGCATGGCTTTCATTTGAAGAAATTGAAATATGGTTATTGACTGCTCTAATGTCATCTCACTGAAAAAGGAATATTTATGCTCAAGTTGAGTGATGATCTAAGAGTAAAACTTAAAAATGTAACTGAGATGAGATAGGGAAATATCCAATGTATTTATGGAGGAAATGGAAGGAAGGCCCCAGCAAAACACAAGAAGAGGAAATAGGTATAGCAAAAGCTTAACCTTAAGAAAATGTGACGACTTTCAATCCCCAATAGTAGAAGAATAATTGCTCAGGTGGTGGGCCTCCTTAAGAGATATAGTGGGAGAGTTGAATGTGATCCGCTTACTCGTGGAAAAAGATGCCCCTGCTGTGTACTGGATCTTCAAAATATTCCAAGCTTTGGAGTGAATGTGAGAAGGGAATCATGAAGCACACCATAGGTCATAGAGATGATCAGAGACTTTGAAGAGCTCCTCTGTAAAAAATGAGAATGCCCAGAGAGAGAATAAAGTAAGCAACCCAAGAATCTAACCCCCCAAAACAAATGCAGGTAATCTGAATTGACTGGGATACCATGTAATTGAGAGCATCTTATTGTGCCAAAGCTTCTCCGGCATGAGCAAATTGGCACCAGCATCATCCTGCATGCTGGAGCATTGTCCACCATGTGAAAGGTATCCGATTCAGTGCTACACAAGAATGCTAGCTTTGCAAGGAATTGTGAGCAGAGAGGTGGCCTTGGAGTTGGAGTGCAGTACTTTTTTCAAGGCACTTGTCCAAGAAGGGAACACCTATCATGATTTGAAACTAGAAACGTCACAGAGATCAAGAGTGGCTTTTTGAGCAACTTTTAAACCTGTCAAGATTTAGGAGCACCAAGGCATATATATACCATGAGGAATAGTGTGCTTAGCAAAGGAATCTATATATTTCATCAATCTGAGTAAAGACAGAAGAAGATGTGGATGGAATCATCAGAGCTGGGTTCTGAAGAAGATTCGGGTTTCTAGGATCGGATGTGCATTTCATTTTGCAAAAAGGCAAGGAGATGTGCCTAATTCAGTACAGAAAATGTGAACAAGTAGTGAAAAGTTCCAAGAGAGCAAACAAGTGAGTCTTCTGGTAGAGCAAGGTGCTTTGTCAGAATATTGCCAATGACAGTGCACATTTTGAAAGTAGTCATTGATCTTAGTGACCATTATTTATCACTGTGGACAGAGACATCTTAATGATTTTGAGGGCCCTGGGCTAAACGTATTTTGGGGGCCCCTGTTCGAATCAGCTTTGAATTTATGAATCCCTTTCAGTTCTTTTAGGTCTCTTGTGGCCAGGTCACTGAGAGTGCCCAGGCACACTGGTCCAAATTCTAAATGTGTTTACATCCAATATTCAGGGAAAGGGACGTGTTTTCAACATTGTAACACAGCAGCATTAAACTAATATTACTGCAAATAATCTCTCTGATACCCTCCCATTTCTCATATGTGAGGTCCTTATCTAAACATTGTTCATGGATGTTGCATGAAACATAAATACAACATGTCTCTGCAAAATGTCTGTAATAGACTCTCACACATCAATCACATTAAAAAATAAAGGAAAATGTTATTTAAAACAATCTGCATTATTCAGGGCCATCAGAGCAACACTCTCTGCAGAAAAGAGCTGTCTTTGTCAGAGGGCCCCCTGAAAGTCTGGGGCCCTGGGCCAGAGCCCACTTTGCCCTTGCCTTAAAACGTCTCTGACTGTGGAATGGAAGGGGCTGTCTATGGGCTGGCATATAACTACAGGAGAATGTTCTTGTGAATAATTCTGGACCAAATTGATATGTTCAGTCTGAGCTTGGGATATTTCCTCAGTAAGTGAAGGCTTGTAAAACCAATGTGGCAATGATGCAGATTCACATATTTTGTACACAAGAGCCTGTTGCATTGCTGAATAAACTGCTCTGTCTGTTAAAATACCAGGAAAGAGATGGTTTATATGAGGGGCGAAATTCTTATGAGGAGCATGAGAAGAGCAGTTGTAGTTACATCTGAAACAAAGGAAGTTGCAAAATTGAAAGCTGCTAGGCCATCACCGGCATAATGAGGTAGGAATCCAATCAGTTGAAGGGATATTGGTAACAAAACCTCCCAAAAGTTTGTTTGGAAAAGATCTGAAGAAGCTCTTAGACAGACACTGACAGTCTCGAAGTAGTAGGCGAATATTTGAAATGAAAATTATTAAGCATAAATGCAATTGGAAAGTGATCAACTTTCATTCACAAAATGTGAGTCATTAGCAATGATGAGATTGTAGTTGAGGGGAGTTCACTTGCTTTACCAGAGACAGATTACCAAGAAAAATCCCAAATGAAATAATTAGTGTCTGAGGGAGTATTCCAGTGAAGATTTGCCCCCTCTTTTGCAGGTACCTATTAGAAATGTGAAGAGACAAGGGAAGACATAACAAGTATTGGCATAGCCAATAGGTCTCGCCTTTGGGACCTTATAAGTATTTAGTTATGCAGCACAATATCCTTAGTGCAACAACATCCACTGTTGCATGGCTAAACACTTATAACGGCCCAAAGGCGAGACCTATTGGCTATGCCAATGCTTGTTTTATTTTGTTAGTAAAGTGTGCCCTGCAAGGGGGATTTGTTTTACTAAATTGCACCTTGCACCTAATAGCCAATTGACCGGACCCTCGTTAGTGAAGAAAAGATATTGGGTACACAGTAGTATTGCTGTCATCTGGATGCTGCTTTAAAGGTTTTCAGTGGATTACATTGTAATAGAGGAATACATATATACAAACAACTAAACCAGAAAAATATCACACTGGTTTCATCTATAAAACCGGCAAAATAAAAATATAATTAAAACTCTTTAGTTCACTTCTGCATCACCTGTACCATTAACCCACCAGCCTATGGCTTAATCAATTATTTGTGAAAAATAGCTGGTGAGCGCAGTGCGACATTTATGGTTTTATTGTACATAAATATATAAACAAATGAACGAATGAATGTATACATATGTAAGTAATATATGTCTCTTCCGTCCGACAAATCATTGGCCTGAGGATAGCGCCAGAGGCGCCGGCTGTATGGATTGATAATTTTTGTTTACAAAACAAATTGTCCTGTGGGGGCGACGCAAGTGAGGGTGGGTGGGGGCGCGCGAGTGAGGGGGGCAGGTGAGGGGGCGCAGGTGAGGTGCCAGCCGGGAGAAGGGTGGCTTGGTCCAGCCCCGCTTTCATGCTCTAGTAACGAGGCCTTTGGCGTGGGTGGGGGCGCAGGGCTCCTCCTCATCATCACAGAACGAGGGAGGAAGAGAGGAAGGCGGAAATGGACTTCCACGTTGCGCATCACCACCAAAAGATCATATGTAAGAGGCCATTTTACGGGTTATTAAAACGCAGCGATGGAGCGAGATGAGGGGAGGGAAAGAAGAAGACGGTGCAGGGAGAGAGCCTGGACAGAGAGAGGCGGGGGGAGGGGGCGGGGAGAGGCATGGAGAGAAACAGTGAAGAGGGCCGGGAAGGGAGAAACAGAGACGAGGGGGCAGAGTTAGATTGGACGGCGAGGAGGGGGGGAGAACGGTAAAGGCAGAAGGGGGCATTTTATGGGTCATTAAATTCAAAGGGAAGACTGGAGAAAAGACAACATTGGATTTAAAGAGAGAGAAAGGCGTGTGGTGGAGGGTAAAGAGATAACATTGGGAGGGCAATGGAAAAGAAAAAGAAGAACGACATGGGTGAGAGTAAAGAAAGGACTGGTGAGAAAACCAGACTGGTGAGTGAAATGTGGAGGGGGTCGAATGATGGAGCAAGAGAGAAGCAAGGAAAAGAGAGGGCAAGACAAGAGCAGACACTTGGAGACGCGAAAAGATAGGCAGAGAGAAAGCAACTGAAGTAGAGGGGTCGACGAACACATACAGTGAGAGACAGGGAGACAAAATGACAGAAACAAGCATTGGCCGCGCGGCCGTGAAAGTGACGCGGCCGTGAAAGTGATCGCGATCACGAGCTGTAAGGGTGCCCGCGAGCAATGCACTTAATGAGCCATGACAAGACAGGAAAGCCAGATGGCTCCTGTGCTCGTAACTGTGCGCGTAACCGCACGCTCTAGGCGACACAAAAAGCTTGTGGTCGGATTTTTGAAGCCTAGCACATGCGCTGGCTCAGGCGAGACCCAAAACCTGAAAATGCAGGTGGGGCAATTATGAGATTGGTGGAATTTTGTCCAGAAGGTTCTTTTACGATGATCAGAACTGTAAAAGAGGTAGCAACGGAAAGCAAAAACGTTTAATTAATTCTGGCTTGTCATTTCTCAGTGAGAAGCAAAATATCAACAAAATTAGTACTAATGATACCATGAATAGAATTAACATGGGAAACAGCAGAATGAGTGTACATTTGATAAAAAGAGAGAAAGAGACACACATGTACGCTTTTCCACATCCTATGCTCACAAACCCTCTTTCCCTCGTCAACCTCTTTTGAAAGAGTTTTGGGTAATGGTAGGCCTACAAAGATTTGTCCATCTACTGTACCTCTTGCTCGTTTGTGAATATTAAGAGGAATATAGGGACGAGGTAAAAGAGGACTGGAGAGCCAACCACTTTCTGTCACCTTCCCTTGGACCTGGTTAATTCTTCACTACATCCTGCTTTATGATGTTGCTAATACCCATTGATCAAATACATTCCACCTTCCGTTATCTCCTTCGAATCAAGGGAAGGGGGTACCTCTCCAGCTGAGAATTGTAAGTACATTTTAAAGTCCCACTGATGATATGAGTTCATCTTGCTTAGGGTTTTCCTGAACTGGTTCCTATTTTGGTGAATCTTTTTTGGATAATGATGGCCTCTTCTGTTTTATACACAAATCCTGTACTCCTCCTTCTACATTGCCTTCCAGTTAGAAAAAATAACTATTTGTACTTGGTCCTAGCCATCTTGAACTCTTGAATCATGTTCTGTATGCCTCTGAGGCATGGAAACTTTCACAGCATGAATCTGAAAAGGTCCTTCAGTTGCATCCAGGTGCGCTAGTCGGCATGCAAGCTTCTCAAGCTTTCTTTAAAACCTTTTTTAGGTCTCGCCTAGCGATGCAGCGCATGCGCTGCTTGCTAGGCGAGACTATTGTCGTCGATTTTAGTTCGTAAGGGGGACAGGAGATGTGCATGCGCATGCGCCCGAACAGGTGATGTGCACGTGTACGGCTCACTGCGTTTCTTCTCAAACGATTTCAGCTACTGCTGGTTTCCCTTTTCTTCGCATTGTGGAACTCGAAGTAATGTTGATCCTACCGTAAAATGAGCAGTAAGTCCTAGAATAACAAGAAAAAACTTGGACTGGATGAGCTGCTTACCGAAAGACCTAGAGAACACAAGAGTTTCCCCACCTGAAGGAGCCTTCTCTGGAACTTGTTAGCCACAGTGGCCACCACGGATACTGCCCAGCACCATCTGCCTTGTTTTCACCGTCACTGTAATTCAACCTTTGTGCGCTGTCGTAGTGCACAGTCGAACTATAGTGTTGTAGTGTTGGCAGACTGTAGATCAGCACTCCAGGGGGTGTAGAGCCTTGGAATATGTGTGCGCTATGTAGGGGACAATTGTACTACAGAGCTGGCACCGTGTAATTGCGGTGCAGATTAGCATGGCATGGGGTGCAGTGTCTGCACTGCAACGGCACCTCTAAGCGCTTTGGTATTACACATCGGAATAACAGTGTTGACATAGTATAATTCCAGTGCAGAGTGATATTGCTTGCAGTGCAGCGCCTGACGTATGCACTGACGTATGACGGGCTCAGAGGTGGATCTTCCGGTGGAATCTCCTCTTCATAGGAAGAGGGTGGTGGTGGAAATACCACCACTGGATCCGCTTTCAGATCCATGACGTCCTCAGCCACGGTTTAGGTCGGTAAAAAGATGCTCTTCAAGCGCCATGAGGCCAGTTACTTTGCGGAACTCGCTAAATAAATTGTCATGTCAATGATTGATTTTGATGCTGTGGGCACCGAGGAAGGTTCAGTAAATGGCGAGGGTTGAAAAGAGGTGCCCTACTCCTCCAGCGGGTTGCTTGGCATGGAGCAGCCGGAAGTGATCGTTGACGGAAGCAGGGTGACATCAGACAAGGAAAGAACAGGTAAATTAAACAAGCATTTGCAATGCAATAGGTCTCGCATTTACGAGAGTTTCAGCTATTGGCATTGTAAATAACAATGCCTTTTATTTATGTTTTTAAAACAAAAACAAAAATAAAAGGCATTATTATTTGCAATGTCAATACCTCAAACTCGCGTAAATGGAAGACCTATTGCATTGCAAATGCTTGTTTTGTTTTTTAATCTCGGATGTAGTCAATCATCTTGCAAGGACTAATGTCTGGCTTCAGCTCCTGAAAAGCAGTCATTGGGTTCTGTCTACCTTGAGATGCTGAACTTCTCCATTCATTATTTGATGCAAAGTAACTTATTCAGAAATGACTTAGTTGCCATGCACTTTTTGTCTTTTGGCTTAGTTTGGCTATCATAAAAACCTTTTGGGTGTCCTTGAGGGTTTGTGTTACTAAGGCATAGACATCTCAGTGCTGGATAAAGTTCAGCCCCCAAAGTCAGTTCTTTCTTACTATATATTGTTTTTTCTCTGATGCCTTTGGACTCAGAATCTTATATCTGTTTCAGACTTTAAAGAGCAGGTCGAGCTTTTATCGATTTTTGAGTATTTCCTTTGCATTCTGAAATGTGCTTGTTAGATAGCACTAGCTCAATAAAACTATTAGCAAGAAATATTCAAATAAATAAGATTAAGAAGCACACTCAACTAAAATAATACCAGAAAGGGGTCATACAAATTGGCCACATGCTTCAAGACATTCTGTTCCTGCATTATCCTCCATCACTGCTCATGATGCAGGCAGGCAGACAAATTGCCTGCAGAGTAGGACCTACCAGTATCATCAGCAATCAGTGATGATGATGTAGCCTTGTTACTCCAAACTTCAACAGTCATTGCTGATGATTCAGACAGTCAGCGAGGGTCTACCCTGCTGCCTGTAGCAAAGTTGTATCAACCCTTTATTTGAAAGCTCTGGTAAGCCTTTGCTGGGCATCGTTTGGAACCTTCCATTTATTCAGATGTGACTTGTAGATGCTGGGACAACTGAATAAGTTTGAGCTAATTAGGAGATCTTTGTTAGTGTAATTACCTGGACTGGTGTACTCTTTGTCCTGATGATGACCTAGTGATTTCAGTGACTGGATTGAAACTTCAATTTTGGGCCACATGGCTCTGACAAATTGATGATAGCTATCTCTGAAATTACTCTGAAAAGAAGGTAGGCAGGGTTTTTTTTTCGTTATTCGTCTCTTTGCAAATACTGTTTAACTTCTCTGTGAAATTTTGCTGTACCACCTCACCAACCACAACAATCACGACTGCAATAGATGTACATATTGCTTCTGTGGACATTGGAGGTAAATAATTATATTTTTCCAAAGTGTAATACTTCCTTTTGGGCTTATACATTGATCTTTCTAGTTCTCATTGCAAATGCCAGTTTGAGACAGCACATATATTTTTGACATACCTATCTGTAATTATGCCCAAGGCTTTCAGGCAGTCCTACCCAACCTAATTTATGAAAGCTTTAACACTAAATAAATCCTAGGTAACTATTGTGTTGGTTTTCAATTGTAATGAACCTACTGTTCCTGAAAAGGATTAGTGGTTAGCCCTATTGCTTTTTCTGAGCGGAGGCATCACCCTCTCACAATAAGCATTGCAGCAATCTCTGTCGAAACTTCCAAGTGCCACTAGCCTTTAATTCAGACAAGCAAAATAATACACACACAAAACATCATAATGCTCACCACATTAACGCTTTTCACAATAAAAAAGCGACTTTATCAATGCGCTTTTTATTAGTGTTACATCAAGTTTAATCCAATGGAATCCATCAAGTCACAAAACAAATCAGTCTACTTAAAACAGCCTCGGCCCATCAGGTAACAACAGAGGGGCCGGGTTGGGGAGGGATTCAACAGACGACCATGAGGGAAAATTAAATAAATAATTACTTTTCCCTCGTTGTCTGTCGAAATCACCCCCAACCGGCCCCCCCGCCTCACCGCTCTTACCTTCACTGGCCGTGGCTGCTTAAATCTACATATATCTGGCAGGATTTTATAAACAAGACCCTTTGTTTTACTCTTTATCAAAGACAACGCGTTTATTTTCTAGAGAAGAAAGTTGTATTTCGTATTTTGTGTCTTCAAAATCAGTTAAACGAGCGTTCAGAAAGCAGACCCATGCTGCTTAAAAAGTGTCTGCCATTTTTTCGTCGTCCTTATCTGTGCAGCATTTACCACTGAGCAGTGTCGAGGCGTTTACTACACTAAGGAAAGAAGACAGACATGCAGCCTATCGCCGGGTGGGACGCATGCTGGCTACCTTTTCTTGTGCACCCTTTTTAAATTAACTTAAATTGAGTAAAACTGGCACCAGACATAACAGCTTTAATTAGAGCAATTAAAAACAATTATAATCATTAATTTGTCCAATTTGTAAGAAACAGCCGTTTTTAGGTGTCGCTGAGTCAGCTCGCATGCGCTGCTCGGAGAGACTTTAGTAGGTGAGTTTTCAAAGTGCTGCTGGCTGGCGAGAAGCTTGCGTTCACGCGAGCATGCACGCCCGAACCACGAGCCTTCAGCAGCACTTTGAAAACTCACCTACTATAGCATGTCTTGTAGCGTGTTTTCTTTACTTTTGGTATAATCGCGGCACCCGTGCTTTACTTTTAATGTTATAAGTAAAGCGCGGGTGCCGCGATTATACCAAAAGTAAGGAAATGGAAAAAAACATCAATTTCTTTACTTTTGCTATAATCACGGCACCCGCGCTTTACATTTAATATTAAAAGTAACGCACGGGTGCCGCGATTATAGCAAAAGTAAAGAAATAGATGTTTTTTTCTATTTCTTTACTTTTGATATAATCGCGGCACCCGTGCTCTACTTTTAACATTAAAAGTAAAGCGTCGGTGCCACGATGCTTGTTTCACCAGTGCTTCCTGTGCAGTCCCTTCCCGGGGTTCCTTGTTGTCAGAGCTGCTGATTTTACACTTTGTTTCTGGCTCACCTTGTCTGGGGTGGAATGAGGGAGGAGGGGTCATTCCAAAATATCACGGTTTGACTTCAGAATGGTGCAGTTGCTGTTTCTGGTAAACCCACCCATTCTTGAATTCCATTCCCCCCGCAGGCCTCCCTTCCCTCTTCGTTTTTTTTCCTTTAATGTGAATGCAGCCTATTATAAAGAGAGAGCCCCAAGAGATTGATTTTGTGACACAGCATTTCTCATTATTGTATCATAAAGTGCTCGGAGTGCAGTGGGACCAGCTGACTAACTCCATTGCAGTCTCTAAAGACAATCGTCCAGACACTCTGTGCATAGAAACAGCTGCCTCTGAATGCTTTCACTGCACCCTGTCACCTGCTATGCTTTCACTGCACCCTGTCACCTGCTAACTCTCTCTCTGTCCCATCCACCTCCCTCTGCCCCTTTCATCGATGTCACATCCCTTTGACACCGCTCTTAGCACCTACACGTGGAGCGCTTACATATAAGGCATATAATATTAAATGTTTTATATGTATTAAGTTGCTAACAATACAGAATGCATACAGTAATCAGGTCAGTGCTCGCCTGTGTGTGCTTTACCTATTATCTCATGCACTGGAGTAATGGCAGTGCTGCAGGGTCACTTTCCATGCACAAATTCTGTCTTTCCTCTTTCTTTTAAAGCACTAATCATACCACCCCTGCTTTCCACTGTTTACTCTCCATCCTCTTTCCTTCATATCTCTGTACATGGGTCAAATAGACACTCCACTGCAACAAACAAAAACAAGCATTGGCATAGCCAATAGGTCTCGCTTTTGGGACCTTATAAGTATTTAGTCATGCAGCACAATATCCTTGGTGCAACAACATCAACCGTTGCATGGCTAAACACTTATAAGGTCCCCAAGGCGAGACCTATTGGCTATGCCAATGCTTGTTTTCTGTGCTGTGAACCATTAAAACTTTCCAACCCATAAGAAGAAGCTTTAATGAAAAGTTTTAGAATAGCAGAACGTGATAATTGGTTTAGATTTAATGTAACTAGTGGGTTTCTGGAGCAACCAAGTGCTATCACTACAGCTTTAGAGCTGTAGGAATCTGGCCTAATCTAATAATATAAGCCAATAATTCTCCTCAGACAAAGAGCTCCATTTAATAAAATACCTTCCCTCTGCTCGTCATAAAATATGTCTCCAACAGATATAACCGTTGATGGCCGGTGTAGGTAAGAGCAGTAAGGCAGCCTGGGGCAGGGTGTGGGGAGTCAACAGACGCGACGAGGACAAATAAAATGTAATAAAAGAAAACCACTTACCCTGCGCGACGATGCGGCGAGCGCAAGGTAAGTGGTTTTCTATTTTTAAATGTTATTTTCCCTCGTCATCATCTGTTGACTCCCCCCCAACCCGCCCCACCGCTCCTACCTGCACCGGCCATTGCTGCTTATAACCACTTCCTAAGGCCGTATAGAAGCACCAAGGAAGGATCACTATTATTAGTACAACTGACAGCAGGGTAGCATTGTTGCAGTTTAGGCCCCACCTGCTGTACACCATACCAAAGGTTAAAGTGATGTTATGGTTAAGTCTGGTAAAAATATCTTAGTTTTTGTTAAAAGAAATCTTTAGAAATTCACTTCACTGAAAAGAACCATTTATAGTTATCTGAGCTAACTATAACTTGTTCCCCTGCCAGGCATTGCTTATGACCTCATATTAATCACTTATGATGGGTTCAATTACATCTTGCCAATTACTGATGACAGCTCAAATTATATCACTTAGGACATCACACATGACATCATCCACCATACTGTTGTTCAATTTACTGTATAAACCAGTACAACCCTTGAAATATGTCTAAGTACGAAATGGCACAAAATCATGTAAAGCATAAATTACATTGAATTAGATTGAAATTCACACGTTATAGACAGGGCCACAATCTGTAACTTGCACAACAACCATGCAAATTAAACTCACATACCAAAGCAATGCTCACCATAAATAAAGAAATGCTACTTTAAAACAGGTCCTTGCCACAGTTTAGGGCTGACTCGTGAAGGCACTTTAAAGGCATGAGCTGCTTTTCGATGAATATGCAGCAATATAAATTGACATATCTAAGAAATTGGGTTGTTGGTTGACTGTGGTGTGAGCCCTGGTCAAATCGGAAACCACAATTCTAGACACTGTAATGCACAAGCAAACCCCAAATTAACCTGTGCTCAACACACTGGTAGCTTGGCACAGAGCAGTCAGGCTTAACTTAGAGGCAATGTGCAAAGTATTTGTGCAACACTTTAAACAGTAAAACAGTGAGAACAACATACAAAAAGATCCCACACCAGGTTAGAAAAATAAAGCAGAATTTAATAAATAAAACAAGACAAAAATCCAATCAGTAGAACTGAGTTATGAATTGTTAAAGAAAAAACTGTAAAATAGTGCCTAAAAGCTACGGGCCCGATTCACAGAACTAACTTAAGACAAAATCCTAAACTTACTACCATTTTGGTATTCACAGAAGACACTTACTCATTTTGGTATTCACAGAAGGCACTTACTCATTTCAGTATTCACAGAAGTTAGGACTCCTAACTTTAGGACTCCTAAATGCCTTCCGTGAATACCGAAAGTCTTAAAGTTAGGATTTTTCTCAGTTTAGGAGTAGTAAAGTTATGACTCCTAACTTTACTACTCCTAAACTGAGAAAAATCCTAACTTTAAGACTTTCGGTATTCACAGAAGGCATTTAGGAGTCCTAAAGTTAGCAGTCCTAACTTTACTACTCCTAAACTGAGTAAAATCCTAACTTTAAGACTTTCGGTATCGCAGAAGGCATTTAGGAGTCCTAAAGTTAGGACTCCTAACTTTACTACTCCTAAACTGAGTAAAATCCTAACTTTAAGACTTTCGGTATTCACCGAAGGCATTTAGGAGTTCTAAAGTTAGGACTCCTTACTTCTGTGAATAGCGAAATTAGTAAGTGCCTTCTGTGAATACCAAAATGAATAAGTGCCTTCTGTGAATACCAAAATGGTAGTAAGTTTAGGATTTTGTCTTAAGTTAGTTCTGTGAATCGGGCCCTTAAAGCGCAAACCATGGCGATCTGTCACTCTGGATCGAATCAAAGTGAAAACTTCAGGCTGATTGCAATGGAGCGTGCATCGCATACAGTTCCAAATTTGTCTCGTTGAAGGTTTACCATCTCGAGCTTTGTGCTAAGAGCCCCATTCGCATTAGAGAGGGTTGCAGGGAGCAAGGAGAGTGTCGTAGTCGGTGGTCGGCGTGGTATCAAATGCAGGCCGAGCATCGCAGGCGAGCAGGCTGGAGCTTTGTGGTGGCAGTCATCGCAGGCGAATGATGCTTGCTGTGTGAAAAGACTTACCGGAGGTGGCTTGAGCTGAACTTTGGTGCGAGTGGCATAGTTCCAGTGTGAACTGGCCCAGTTGCAATCACAAAGATGCCAAAAGCTTGATTTAAACCGCCCATGAGAAGCAACAAGGGTCCAGGACCTCAAAGGCGCTATTTGGGGTCAGGAACTTACTGCAGCTGGGTCCAAGAGCTGTTGGGGAACTTTTATGTCTCTGAGGCTCAGATTTGGAGGCCAGCGGGCTAGACCTTTGGATCACTCTGGGGTCCTGGGTTCAAGATGAAGTTGCAGGTCCAGTTCTTCTTCGCCAGGCAAGAGGGCAGCAGGCAGCATGTCAGGGCAGCAGTTCCTTTAGAGCAGCAGTCCAGCAGAGTGGCAGTCCTGGTAGAAGCATAGCAATCATTCTTCCTGGTAGAGTATCCACAGGCCCAGAAGGGTACTGAAGAGTTGGTGTCTGAGGTCCAACGTTTATAGACCATTGTGCATTTGAAGTGGGATAGAAGTTTCTAGAGGTTTTCCTTTGAAGTCTCCAGGAATCCTGCCTTCTCTGCCCTGGCTCCAGACTAACTACACAGGGGTATGCAGCCCTTTGTGTGGAGGTAGGACATTGCCTATTTAGCTGTAACTGGGGCTGTGGCCAGCTCCTCCCTCCCATCCTGCCAGTGATGGTACATCCAGGCACACCTTAGCTCCCTATTGTGTGAGGCTGTCTAGGAGTAATACACAAAGCTCAACTGTCAGCTACACACGGTCACGTGCCCAGAGACATGATATAGTCACTGAATGGCGAGGACAAGAAAATGCCAACTTTCTAAAAGAGGCATTTTTTTAATGGTAATTAAAAATCCGCCTTCACCATAAATTAGGATTTCAGAGATTCCAAACATGAATTGATTATCTCTTTCTATTAAGAAACTACACTTATAAAATGTAATAAGGCAACTCCATTGTTATCCTGTGGGCGAGATAAGCCTTGCAGTAGTGAAAAACAAATTTAAGAGTTTTTCACTACCAGGACATGTACAAGTTAAAAGTACATGTCCTACTTTTTTAATACACAGCAGCCGGCCCAATGGCTGTCCAGGACCTACCTCAGGTTGGGGCCTAACATAGTTTTATTTTGCCAGGTCGAAATGGCAGTTTACAACTGCACTTGCATGCTCTTCAATAGTAGGCCTGGGACATGCTTAAAGGACTACTTAAGTGGTTGGCACAATCAGTGCTGCAGGCCCACTAGTTGCATATAATTTAAAGGCCCTGGGTTCATGTAGTACCAATTTACTAGGGACTTATAAGTAAATTAAATATGTCAGTTGGGGATATGCACAATATTACCATGTTTTAAGGAGTGAGCATTGATTAACAGTGGTAAATAGCGCAGATGCCTAATGCTAGCAAAAACGAGATCAGAAAAAATGGAGGGAGCAAAACGTTGGGAGGAAGCCCACCCTAAAGCTGACAGGTCTAATAACATATCTAAAGTAAACAAGAGAACATAACACAAGGCAGCATAGTGACACAATTAAAACATAGCAGATCAATCACAACAAAGCAGTCAAATCAGAATACAAAAATTAAACATAGTACAACAAAACAACTTCACGTTATAATGTTGTAGCACAAAAACCTACAGAACTCATCACCCCCACAACAAAATACCATACTACAAATATGCAGAGCTTTTCTTTTCCCACTTTATCTGCTCCAGAAATCGGCTGGCATAATATGGTGGTATGAGGTGTTTGTACCAAAGATTGCATTAGTTTACCACAAATGACATGAAAGAGCTAAAGGCAAACATGTTTTCTGATCTAGCCCCTTTTCTTCATACTTTCCCCCTAAACTTATTTTTTGCAAGTATAACAGCACTATTGACTAGTAAATATCATGAAATGTTTAAAAGTAACTTAAGCATAAAAGGAAACTACCCCATGCTCATGCCAAAAAGGTACCACGTCACAATTTCCCTAAACCTGAGAAATACCTTTGAGAGAGCACTGTTTTCTCTTTTTTGTACTAAAATATTATGAATTAATTTTCAATCACTCCACTAAGTCATTAGAACATTAATGAAAGTGTAAAAATTATTCCTTTTTTTTAAATCTCAAAATTGACACATGTATGCCTGTGGAAAAAACAGCTTTCTTAGTTTCCTTGGAATGTGCCTTTTATTTCTAAATTTATGACTTCAGATTGACCACTGAGCAGAAAATCCAAGATCATAGGATTAGGGTGAATTCTCAAATGTACATATTGTTTTCTAAGTTAGGTTATGCTTTGCCATGCAGATCTAGTTAAATTGGTGTGTTGACATTGAATTTGATTGCCTTTCATATTCTTTAGATCTGAGCACAATACGATGAAGGACAGTGAGAACTGAGTTGACTAATATAGTTTAATAATAGAATTTTGTGGCTGAATCCTGCTATTGATCTCTGAGACATTATATTCCTAGAGGCAAGTGCTGAAAGGCATTGCCATCCGTTTCGCTTTGCTGGGGTTTGATTCCATTTTGAAAACAAAGTTCTATGTGGAGAAATTCCTTCTCCAGCCGCCCCATAAAAATTTGGCAACAATAGGCGATAATTATCGCTAAGCGCACTTAGCGCTAGGATAATTATCGCCGGCGATCGCTGGATGATATCGCTGCAATAGCGTGCTATCAGCAACACTTATCTCGATTGCGATAAATAAACCAGCGATAGTTGAAAAATGGTGCGATTATCTCTGGAAATCCAGCGATAAGCGCACAGGGACAGGGGTTACCTTGTTGATAGGGCTGGGTGGGTGGTCTCAGCCCTATAATCCACCACCCATTGGCTAACATTGTTTAGTCAAAGGAAAAGCAGGCGTAAAGAAACCTGCGATGAGCACGGTTAGCGCTCCTTTTATCATCGCTGCACAGGTTAGCGTGCAGGTTGAAAAAAGAAGTAATGTCGCTTAGCGACATTTTCCTAGAAATATCTGTGTTACGCCCACTTTGCATCTCATTAGCGATGCAAAGCTGGGCGTTGTTGTAACAGGCGCTTAGTCAGCAAAACACACGCTAGTGTGTCTTTGCTGATAAGGCGATGAAATTATCGCCGCTTTTCGCCCGAAAACGGATGCAAATTGGCGATAATTTCATAGCGCCGCCTTGATGATATGCCCAATGATTTTTAATACCCTTTCTCTTCCTAACTGCACTAGATGCCCTTACATTTTTAGATGTATGTATGCAGTTCGAGAGAGAAAAGAATTACTGATGTCTGTGAATATCCGCAGAACGTACTACCTTGCGGGTGTTGCGAATACATGCATTCAACATTCCCTTAGCAATACTCCTGTTGCTATCCCTTCTCCATTCTTACTGCATCTAGAAAGGATAACTATTTTGTGAATTTATCACTTCAGTAACTGCTTGTAAAGATTTCTAGGTCCTGATTGTGAATTGACAGTTTGTGGCACACATGGATTGTTTGTGGCGCACTGACGGTATTGTCGATGGTTCAGTGAGTTCGCTATTAGGCAGGGCCAGCTTTAGGGCAGTGCGGCTGGTGCGGCCGCACTGGGCGCCGACCTGTGGTGGGGGGCGCTGACCTCAATGGGGGCACTGTTTTGAGTAATAATTTATCATTGAAGAGATGAGGGGCAATTTTGCCGGTGGTTTGAGCAAATCTGAGAAGGCATCATTGCGAGTGGGGACGCAAAAATGATTGTCGCACCGGGCGCCACCAGTGCTAAAGCCGGCCCTGCTATTAGGGGACCTGACCAGGCACTCCAGTATACTGCTTGGACCTCCTACATGCAGCTGGCATTTGGCAAAAAATTGCTTTCAAAACAAAAGCTTAGCTAATGTTAAGACTCCCATCCTCTTTGCATACAGCACGGAAGCTACAGTTAGAGACCTGCACAGCAATGTGAAACAAGCATTAAACCATTGATTTTATTTTGTATTGATCAGTGAAATGTCTCATCCATGGTCATATACGCAAATTTTTGTGATGTGTAGGATAATTATAATGCTGCATGATTCACTGTAATTATTAGTTTAGTACATGCTTTACTTGTCAACTCCCCTTCTTCTAACAGTTTTTTCAGGTTATCCTTAATAGAGCACTTGCCGTCCCTGTTCCATTTTTTAGTTCACAAGTCCGCTCGTATATCTATACTCTCAGCCCTAAGGGCTCTCCCACCTCTTAGCTCTTCAAAGTGAACCTAGGATAGTTTAAGTAGTTTACAACTAGGGCTCCCGGATTGTTGGTATTTCTTGTTAGGCTTTAATCTCTGTAAATATCCACATTTATGTTTTTCACTTTTATCTGTATGTATCCATATTTATTTTGTGCTTATTGAAAAAATAAACCGAAAACTAGTATACTTCCTTCAACATTTATTTAACCAACAAAGGGATTCTTGCAATTGGATGCCTCGTGGGTTTTAGTGCTTAAGAAGTCATATAAAACATCGTTCATATGCAATACACCCATATCACATTACATAGTTTTAAATATTGTTGCCAATAATTCTTTGGCATATTGAGTACATGGGCTTTTTCAATGCTTGTTTGACAGGGCCAGTGCTTCCAATGATAGAGCGTGTTTAATTTTGGGTGCAAAGATGAAAATCTTCTATTCCCTGCAGGGGTGAATATCATTAGGGGAGCAAACACAATGTTACTCTGCCTCACCAACGTGCAGGGCTTAATGCACCTCAATTAGGGTTGTCTTTTGCAACCTAAAAGGTCCCATGTACATTGCCTTCATTTGTTCTCTTCCTAAATCACCATGAGCACAATATGTACAGATATCTGGTCACAAAATACTGGTCACAGGCTGCAACCAGTATATCTACGAACAGTAAAGATTTTTAAGAACTCTCCTATGTACATACTGATAGGTCAGTTCTTAAAAATTTAATTTGTAGCGGGTTGCAACCCAACTTACCTCATGGATATTAATGAGAGAGCTCGCTAGTTGCAACTCGCTATTATTACATGCCTTCACAGGGAAGGTGGTCTACCTGGATCAGCAAACTACCATGTCTGTGACCGCATTCAATAAATATTATTTTTAATGCAGCACATTTTCATTAAAAGAAACTGGGCTGCTTTTAAAATGAAAAGTTTACTTCTGTTTTCAGTTTTTATGAGAGTTTGCAGTGGTTCAGTCCCATGATCCACTGCCTACTCCCAAATAAACTTTTCTTAGCATTCACAAATTAAAAGGGTCCCCAAAAGACCTCTTCCCTTTTACGAATGGGTTACCGCCTCAAAGTGAAGGGTCAGTAACTTTTCAATAGTTTACAACTGCTGTTTCAGTCCTAAACCATTGATACATATAGGTTAAAATCAATTTTTGGAAGGGCTGCCTACTACACACCACTTCCACATAGCTATTCATGATCAATTTCAAAATACTTTTAGGCGTCGGTAAAAAGCCGTTTACTCGTAAAATTTCCTTAGTACATTGCTAGAAGCAGTTTTTCAGCTGCAAATTCTGAGTTGGAGCGTTAGCGATGGAAAAACTGCTGTGTACATCTGGCCCCATGTCTCTTTCAGTTCCATTCACACCTGATTGCAAGGCTGTATTAGCCAAAAGCAGACGCAATTCCCACGTGAGAAATAGACAAAAAATGGGGAATTGGATATGGTACCTTCGATTCCTGTGCTGTGCTCCATTTCATAGGGGATGATTAGTGAAAACTGGGAATACCACGACATTCCTGCATCCGAGAATTACCAAGAGCTGCAGCATTGCTACAGACCACATGAGTGTAGCAGGCTAGCCCAGAGCGTGGCTTTGGAGCATAACAGTCAGTTAGTCTTTCTGAGACTCCAACAGTCAAATTAATTGCTCATCCTTTTTACTTGTTTGTATATCTAAGGCTTTATTATGTGGTAGTTTAAGAGATAGACACTCTCAAAGTACATTTAATTACAAAAAGGAAAATACTTCTTGGAACTTTGATTGTTCAGCTTTCTGAAGTATTGCTTTTGTTTCCAAAAATCCTCAAATCACGTCAGACGAAATATAAGCATAGTGGTTCTCATAATGGTCGTGATTTAGACATGTGAGGAACTCATTAACAAGTGTAGAGTACACTACTACCTTTACCTATTTCCTCAACCATAAGCATAGAGTATATTTTTTTTCTTGCAAAACTATTGTTAAGACAAATGGAACCCTTTTCAGTAGACATATTGAAGAAACTGAAAATCTGGCTGCACTTTCCACCTGTTTCTGCACCTGTGTCAGGAATGCTTTCTCGTGGATGGCCGGTGCACAAGTGCGAGTAGCGCATTTGTTCAAATCCATGAATAGCCAAAAGTTGACTCTTTTATGGATGTTAATTTCACGTACATTGCATTCTTTTGGCTTCTTCTCTGGAACTGCCCACTTTTGGACCCCTTGGAGATTATTTGTGCTTAATATATACGTACCTTGTGCACAATAAGCAGATGAAGAAAAAGTGGCAATCGTTCATTACACCTCTGCGAATCACGTACTGTTACGCGCTTATATAATGGCCTCTTGCACATGTAAGTCAGATGTATGCATACAAAAAGCTTTTTTAATCTGCCTCATGCTTTTCAATATATTGGTTATGGGAAACCATGTTGCGATCAGTGCTTGATTTGTAGAGTGCCAGGGCTCTCATCAGGAGGCCACTGCAGCTTACATCACACATTGCCCCTGCCATGCTCACAGTGATATTAACAACACAGCAGCCAACCATCACACTTCTACAAGTGTGATAAGTTAGACTATTCCAGGCCCCCAAAGCTATAAAATTGGCCTGCTCAGCAGGCAATAGGTATTTTTAATGTAAATTGAAATAATAATTAACTGTTGTTGTGGTCGGCTCTAAATCAACCAGACAGCGCCACCTTGTGGCAGACTGTCACAAGCACCGGTGTTGACAATTAAGTGCTGGTGCTGAGCACCAGAAACCACCTGCTCAAATTAAGCACTTGTTGCGACTTGATCACATACAATGATTATTATGATCATTGATGATGATGATTATTTTATATGTCCACGATGGGTAATCCTTTTGTACGTTAGCTTTTTATGAGTCTCGGCAAATTGTGACCCTGTTATTCTTGTTGGACAAGAATTTGAAGTTTATATGTTATGTTGTGTTCTTGTTATTGCAGCCCACGTTCGATCCAATCCCAGTATCGCCCATTCCAATAAATGGTTTGCAGCTGTCACGGATCAAACCAGTGTGGAAACCAGGTACATCATCATAAGCCGACAGTTTCTTGTTTATTATAAGTAACTGCTTACAGTACACTGTAGCTTTTCAAACACCATCTTAATTGTAAAACACAGAATGCATCCTTCCATATTCCTACCCATGTGCCAGCGCAATGCTTTTATATTCAGCCCTAGGCATTCCACAAAAAACTACTTTAAAACTGTCAGATCATAGTGATTTTACTGTAAATATTTAATGTGATAAAAGTGAAAATAGCAATGACACAAAAAAGCAATTTGTGGAAGATTCAGCGCTCATACTAGTGTTTTTATTTGACCATTAACAACACCATAGTAAAGTGTTCACATCTAGCACATCTCCTTCTAAAGTACTAGTGCATATTGTATGTTCATGACATTGGAAACCACCTACTGTCCCAACAATAGTGCTGGCTAGCTTCTTCCACATTGACTTTGCAGAGCACACGTAGATTAGGCTCCTGTGCAAACCTTCTTGCACAGTGTAGGTGCATTGTGTTGACCATTTCTTTAGCAATCTGATGCCCCATTAAACTAGTCTTTTCTCCATGACTGTGATTCTTAGTATGTACTTCCTTTTCCCTGCAATCAATCCCTTATTTCTGGGATTCTTAGCCTAATCGTCTCTTTTGCTCCACCACCTATTAAGTGGCAGGTACTCGTCCTCCACATACTCACAAGAGTTCCTTCTCTTGTTCATATGCTCCATCCAGTATTCAGATGCAAGCGTCCATTTAGCCATCCTTCACCTCCATTCTTTTTATGAGTCTGCAGTTCTTCCATACGTTTGCCTTAGTAGCTTCTATTTTATTTTTTCATACCCATACTGACAGTTTTTGACCTTTATGAGTCCTCCATCTATCTCTTACCTTCAACCACCACCTAAACGTATTATTATAGTTTGACGAGGTTGCTACACCGTGAAGAATTATGAAAGCCTGAGCAGCTCTTCAAATGTCCATCTGGATGCTGGACGGAATGGGTCTAGTTGCTGCAGATGTTTAGTCTTGAGAATTCCCTTGTTGCCCAGGTCTACAAGAAATGACACAACATTCCTGACTTTTTAGCAAACTAAACTTAGAATACTTAGATTTATGTGCCAATACATACATAATAAAAGCAAAATTCCATGTCCCAGAATTTAGCATGCTTCTGATAAAAAGCCAGAACTGCCACAAATTACTTTGAGATTCTTGACAGAAATGTGTGTTGTAGCTACCTCAAAAATAGGCAAACATTCTATTGTTAAACATGTATTCTGGTCAGGTAATAATATAGCCACACAAACCACACATAGAGGATTATATAGCTAAATCTATCAGTTTGTGAGCATTAGACATTCTTCTTGGCTTCGCTTTGTGTACTTTATCAAGTCTCTCCGCCTAATATCTTCAGTCTGAATCATGGTGAAAATGCCCACCAAGGAAGTCTTCAGATTTCCTGTCTCTGGGACCAGTCCTCCAGTTCATCAAATTTTTCTAGTGACACCTCCGTTGCCCACTGTCTAAACCTCATCTTCTCGGAAGTGCTATATACTGTTGTTTTCTGTACATTAGCCTTTCACCTGGTGAGTCAACATCCATCCACAGACTGTCCAGCTTGAGCTTCTATCATCCCTTAATTACTGGATGTCCCTAGCCAAATTAGCCTTACCACTTTCCCTCACTTCTCTCTTTAAAGACTGCAGGCCATCTTTGGAGAAAGATTTGATGAGCACCATAAGGTCAGCTGGGCTGTCTACACACAATGTCAGTCCACGAGTATGGGCTGAGTCACCTAACCCACCTGGGGCACAGCAATTCCTAAAGCTGAGTAGTTCTTCGTCTCATGTAGAAATTGAGATGACCTTGGGTTACGTTACCTCTCGTACCTCACTCACTTACGTGGCACTTTTCCCCCTCACCTTCAGCTTTTACAGATTAAAATTGAGAAGATCCACTCCTGAACCATCACATTGAGAGGGAGAATGTCACATAAGGCTGGTTTCTCCTCATCAGACTCATCACTTTATAGTTTTAAACTGTAATTTCTCCCTCAAGTTACCTTCCAGACATGTTCACACCCCACGTCACCATGTATTGGCCTCCCACCTCCTGAATATCACATGGAGAAGGAGGCACTGAGTAAAACAATTTCATCTGCCAGAGTTAGCCTCTTGGTGAATGCCAATTGTCTTCCCGCAGCTGGAATCTCCTAGCCAAACAACCCCCAGTCTCACAATCCCCGGGGACCTCCATTGTGCTCTGAGTTTGCGCACATCACTTCCTAGGCCACCACTCTACAGCCTGATGCTTGGTCCAAGGAGTGAATCAGAGTGTCCCACTTTTAGATTGCATGCCCTCATAGTCCTCCAGGTGCATGGTGTGGCCACAAGCATTGTACCCCCTCCTGGCAACATGAAAAATCTTCTACTCCGCCACTGGGGCTCCCTTCTACAAGTCCTCTTTTGGACCATGTGGCTCCAGTCACTATCTTTGACCAGTTTGCTCTGCCACACTTAGAAACCTCAGATGTCGCTATGTTCAGCCATGGGAGAATATGCCTCCAAGTCAGCTTAAGCCTCAGGGTGCCTATCCATAACTTGGGGCTCTTCACTCTCTTTTTTTGCAATGTAATTGTATCTGCATTTATTTAGCGCTTACCACCCCTGTCGAGGTTCAAATTACTTTTTCTGAGAGTAGCAGGCTACTCTGTGACCTAAAAAGGATTAGTGGTGAATTAGTATAGTGAAATGTGAAATTAATGTGAGCAGTGGACGTGGTAGTCTGTTTTTGGATTGAAAGGGAAAGAGGAGGGATAAAAGAGGGAAAAGTTTGCGTTTATATAGCACTTGATACCCTTGATGAGGTGCTGAAGCGCTTTTCGGCGAGTAGCATGCTACTCCAGAACCCAAAAAGGATTAGTTGTGAATTACTATAGGGAAATATGAAGCACAGTCCCATTTACTGGACTGGGGTGGAGCAGCTAGAGATTATTTCTGCTAAGTACAGAGCCATGCCCTGCCCCACAACTTCAGATATTCTTATGCCCTCCAATAGTAGTTGTGCTTTTTATTAGTTCCCATACTTTGTATGTATAGTTTTTTTTATGTCTAGTCTGTTTTTTTTTTATACATTAGCTTTTAAAATGTGTTGCATATTTTATTTTCCCTCCCATCAGTTCTGAAGAAAGCCCTTGGGTTATCTTATGAACAATGGGTTTCTATTCAGGGTCCATCTATGCCCTTACCTATCCATCCTCTGACTTAGAAAAAAAATCATTAGATACAAGTTATGCTTACATTGATCAAATGATATTTCAAATCATCATCAATACACTGTGTTCATTACAGTTAAGAGTTGTCTGGAGTATGGACTGGAAAAGGCCAGCCCGTCAGTGGCAGAAGAACTCTCCTTCGAGGTCTCTTTCTCAGAGGCTATTGCAGGGGACAACAAAATCCAAGAATTCCCCAAGAATCAGCGGATAAAAAAGGATGACTCAGCTTTGCCTGTAAGTATTAGTCTGATAACAACAAGTGATGATTTCCATTGATAATGTAGTTGTTCTAGAAGCTTGAAGAAGCATGGGGCCTGATTTCATAGACTTCAAACAGGGGTGGTCATGGGAAGGACATGCTACAGCTGGCTGGTAGAAGCAAGCTCAACACTATGATGTTATTAAAGTGTCAAATGGTCTGTAAAGTTACTTCTGCTACATCAGGCATATTTTAAAATTGATGTTCACGCCTTATGCGCTAAAAGAAAGTTATCTGATTTGTGTAGGACATGCATACACTGTTGAAGCATTATCTGCCAAGGGAGAGTTACCTCCAACGTAGAAATAGTGTGGTGGATGTTATTCGTCGGAAGAAAAAACACAATTTTCTGTGGCCACCAAAGACTTTATCTGACCCTTAATCTCTAGATTTTTCTCACATCTCTCTTTGGATGCCAAGGATATCCCAATGATCAAGAAGGTTCAAATGGACCTTCTAATGGACCTTCAGTATATAATATGAAAGTTAACAGTTATGTTTGCTTGCCAGACATTTGTTTACTTTCAGTTTTGGATGATGGGCAAATGTGTCTTTTTTGTAAATGTCTGAAACATATGTGAAGGAGGAGAAAATGCCTGCAACAGAGAGGTTCTAAGTCACTCTTGCTGTATCTCGATTTCTAGCTTTTCCAAGTTTGAGTTCTGTCTTGAGGTTTGCAAAGTAACATTCAAATTGCCGTGGCCAGCATGTGTCATAATCCGTGTTCCTAGTATTGAAATAAATAGAGTATTTATATCCTCATATGGTTCTGATGGCTCACAGGGGAACTTGAAGTTCCATCATTGGATAGCTGCCCCTGTTGTTTGGCTGTAAATTGAGGATATGTATCTCACGGATAGCATATTTTATTGCCAAAATCTATCTGTAAACTCAAATTCCAATGTTTTATGCGGGAGGCATGTTCATCTTGACTTGGCCCATTTTAAACATATCTTACTAACAATAATTTTCTCTCTATGATTTCTGCATTTCCTGGCATAAATCTTATCCTGCGATTTATGTCATTTGGCTTTAGTAGCTTCACTGTCCGTTAAACTCAGGAATGTATCCACTAGCCAGGAAACTGTTAGTTGTCTCCTTTGCTCCTTACCCCAGTTAAGGTCATACCCTCTAATTCCCTCATAAGTCCTTTTGGAACTTACAGCCTTTAATGGTTAAGTTTTCCTCAAAATGTGATAGATGCAGCTTGCTGAAGATATTAGAATAGGTGGAGTAGTGTATTTCCATGGAGCTTGCTTGGATATGGAACACCTTTAATTTGGTCATCGAAGGAGATGGATTCTATTGGTTCAACAGTTCTTTGTGCTTAGTTGATAGCGTGTTTACACATATTTTGATATCTGGCAAGCCTCTTGATATCACCCAAACAGTCTTATGAGCGAATCACTCTTAAGCAATCAATGGTAAAACATGGGAAGAGGTGGTTTCCATCAACAGAACAGAGAACACACTTTTCGCCCTGATAATATCTGAAATGAAATTGTATTGAATTTATTAAGCGCACTAAACCCAAGGGAGTCAAAATTCTGAGCCAAGTTGTAAGAGAAAGACTTATTGTAAGGGAGAGACACAGAGAAAAAATATTACTCATAACACAAAGCCGAGAAAGAAATGGGATCAAGACACTTTTGCTGAAAAACTATAATACCAGGACTAAGAAGAAAAGAACCAAGTTTTGAGCTGTTTTCTAAAAGAAGAAAATTATTCGATTTCTGCAATGTTAGAAGGAGGGTATTGCATAGCCTTGCAGCAGCAATGGAAAAGGAGCTGGGAATTGCTGAAATCGCTGAATATGAGGTCCTCAATACACCTGGGACTGAAGCAAATAATGTGCTGGAAGTGCAACAGCATTTGTCCCTGTTTGTGCACTCTCATGGTATGCTGGTATTACAGAATGGGTTGCAGACTCGTGTGTGTCTCCTTCTTTATTACTCACTGCACAGGTTTAAAATGTGTGCTTACACAGTGAATATTTGGCATTTCATAAGTAGCAAAGTGGTGTGACCTCGTGAAAATTAGTTTGCATGTATGCCTATGCCATATTACAGAATTAGACATAAAAGCAACATGGCCCTGGAGAGGTATCACCCAGGTATTGGCACACTCGTAGAAAAACCCAGGATGGCCTTTGAGAGAAGTCATCCAGATTGCCATATGTGCTATGGGGCTCCCGTTATGGAATGGGTATGAGGCATTTTCATGGGGCATAACATAAGTCATTGGTTACTAGGCAGTATCTTGTGGGGGCACTGTTTTTGCCTCTATGAACCATTGCCACCAATATTCATTTGCTTACTTACTTACAACTTTATTGAGATCACACAGATCCTAAAAAGTATACAACAACAAAAAGTCCCAAGAAGGTATACACCGAAATATATACATAAAATATGTATAAAATAAAAATTGATAAAAACATTTGTACAAATCCAAAATGACAGGGCCCCTAAAACAGTTTTAAGGTGCATAGGTGCAAAGCAGCAATATGTATGGCACAGGATAAGGTGCTCGAAGTTCCCACAAGTACCACACGGATAACATTCTGGTCTGACAAAGCATTCCAAAACACATTGACTCAGCTACATATTTTTTTTGCCTAATCCAAAGAGCATGCCAGAATCTAGAAAGACCAAACACAATAGGTTGTCTGGTATCCGTACACAAGAGTCTTAAGACCTCTAGATAATGCCCTCGACCCACCAAGAAGCATAACGAAATAATTAATTTTTTTCTCATTGACTGGTAAGTCGGGCAAAAAAAGAGTAAGTGAACTATGGATTCAGAGCTAGCTTGGCAAGTGGGGCACAAATCATCCAAATCGTTATTGCTGGACCATTTTGAGCAGAACAGTTTGGTGGGAAGTGATTTATAACGAAACTGCAGAAAAAGTTTCCGTGCCATCGGTGGCTCTATTTCATCAATAGTTGGCTCAAAAGACGGAGAGCATTTCGATTTGAGAAAGACTTCGGTCAGGCTTGATACTGGAGCTGAAAGAACTTCTTTTGAAACCGAATCCCAAAACACTTTTTTCATTTTTCTCTGGAAATTTGCCTCATAGTTTCTGGATTTGACCAATAGGCGTCTAAGTCCAGTTTTGCCAGAGATTTCCGTAGAGTGGAAAACCAATTTATTGCCAAGGCCTTTGGAAATCTCAATAAGTCTAACAGAGTCTCTCGGTAGGTCTCCAGCTCATAGACTGAACCAAAACATTATCAATCGGTACATTGCCTTGTGTCTCAGCTGTTTATGTGCCAGATCCATGTATAAGGGTGTCAAAGGGTAATAGAGATCTCAAAAACCGATTTTCCACAGCTATTAAAGATGATTTATTTCCTGTCCCCCACAACTCTATTCCATACATTATGCCCCCCAATACTTTAGTATTGTAGATTTCTAGTGCAGGAGCAATCTGCTGTGACGTAGTTTTCCTATGTATTTTACTAATGTGATTACATTGAAATATTTGATAGAGCTTAGCCTTCTCCTTTTGTGCGTCCCAATTTACAGATGGGGATACACGTATTCTAAGTAATCAAAAACGTCAACTTGTTCAAGTAAGGTGCTACCTGCCCGAATAGATCTACTAGAGAGTTTTGACCCACTTTTGTTAAAAAATTATGTATTTAGTTTTTCCCTCATTTAAGAACAACCCTCTATCATTACAAAACTGTATAAAATCATTTAAAAGTTGTTGGAGGCCCTGTGGGGATTTAGAAATTAAAAGGGTGTCGTCTGCAAATAACAAAGCGGGGAATCTTCTATCGTTTACTTTCGGTGCATCACAACCATCCCTATCCAAAAAGTCAATAACCCCATTTATAAAAAGGGTAAAAAGAGTGGGCACCAGCACGCAACCCTGCCTGACACCACATTTTACAGGAAATTTTTCTGTAACTTTGCTTCTTGGGCCCCACCTGACCTGGGCTGAGTTTGAGGCGTGTAATTTAATTAGAATATCTAAAAGGTTTACCGGAATGCCCAGTTCTCTCATTTACTCAATTGGGAGTTATTCCAATTACGAAGTTGGCTTCTCAAGCTTAGCTGAGCCATGCAAGAAAGGCATACACCTGATTGAGGTACAGCATGACACAGTAAATAACTAATGAAACACTAAGATGCATATTTACTAAAAGTTTGCATAGGACAGCAAGCTGAACAGCTCCAAATCTACAAAGATATCAGCTCTGTACCTGCGGTTGCACACCTGAGGTTGCCTAGCCCCAGTGCCGACACCCTTGCCCCATGATAAAAGGATGCCTGGGATACAGGCAGGATTGTTTTTTTACAGGAAGGGATGCCTTCCGGCACAAAAACAATCTTAAGAGGCAATTTCCTTTTTCTATGCATGGTGCAGAATACATCACACGCAGAAATAGGATATTTCTCCTCATTACGTCATGGTCAGTGTGTCGTACCATTTTGGTGCAATCCCAGATATACTGATTTCAGTAAATCTGCGATTGTGTCATATTCCTTGGATGGATGCACAGGAATGCCCATGCTCCACCCAGGGAATGCCTACCACTATGTAATGTAATGCAATGTAGTGCAAGCCACTACGTTGCGTTACATTTCTTTACAAAGTCACACAGGGCAGCGCAAATCCCCCCTTGCGTGGTTTTGAAAATCGTACTTAAGCCTTGCGTGATATAAGGACAATGCAGAGGCTAGCAAATCCGGATCCTAATGTTTGGTCTGTGTTACAGCTTCTAAAAGAGGGTTTTATTAACAGATAACTAAGAAGAGCACTTAACATGAGTATTTACGCATGAAAACCTTCAGGTACCATCATCTTCCTCTGCCTAAACATGAGCATAAAAGTTTTTTGAGCTCCTGCCTTACCAACCAAAAGACCTAGAATTCACTATACCTGGCACACTCGCTCACTGATCACTCACTTATCAGACTGAATGAGACTCTGCAATAGAAGCATTCAGAGAGTTATACCCTACTTTACGGAAAGGCAATGTAAGTACTAATGAATTACATTATGGGCCTCGTTTATGAGGACACAAAAGACATACAATTGATGGACGGAATGCAGAACAAATCAAAACATACACCCCCAGTCAAGAAATCTGGGTTAAATTCATCATTCTTTTGTTCACCTTGCAACCCCAGTTTAGACCTGGCCATATGCAAATCAATCTTGACCCTGTGCCTCATGGGAACAGTCCAATCTGAACTGCCAAGACAGGTCCTCCCTAGACCGGAAACAGGCATCCTAGGACCGGTTTCGGGGTTTCTCATCAGCTAGGCTAGCTTGAATCCAGTGGCATTTTGAGCCAGGGACCCACGTCTGGGCATACCCGGTGAACTTAGTGTGAGAAAGCAAAAGACACACAATTAATGGATGGAATTCAGAACAAATCAAAACATTTGCCTCCAGTCAAGAGATCTGGGTTAAATCCATCATTCTTTTGCTCACCATGCCACCCCAGTTTGGACCTGGCCATATGCAAATCAGTCTTGACCCTGTGCCTCATGGGAACAGTCCAGTGCCACATCTTAGTAGATATGACACTTTCCTGCCCTCTCCATGTGATGCAGTGCAGCAGTTTGTTTTGCTGCATTGCGCTACATCACATCTTTGTAAATCTGGCCTCCAGTCTGCAGATTTTGTTATTTTCTAATGTTTTGGCCCAGAATTATCAAGAGCTTGCATTGTATTGTGCCACACAAGGTGATGGAAGCGCAACGCAAGCCCTTAAATGAGATTTCCCATGCCACACTACCCTGAATTACTCTGCCCTAGAAAGGCATTTCCTGGGAGGACCATGGGTGTTCCCAGGTGCCCCCCCATGGTTTTCTGCGCATTCCCAGGTTTACTAGCACTAGTAAACCTGGGAAGGCATCAAAATGGAACGCCTTCCTAGGGGAGGCGTAATGAGAAGAAATATGTTTATTTCTCCTAGTTTTTGCTTCTTTCTATGTTTGCTGCATTCTGTAGCATATGTGGAAAGAGAAACAATCCCTAGAGGAAAAGAGACACACCTGACTGTAGCACAGGCCTCCTTGCATCATGGTGCCAGGGTCCTTGCATTGGCACTTGGTAGACACAAGTGCCCCAGTGCAGAGGGAGAGCGTAAATGTGGCATATCTTAGTAGATATGATGCATTCCAACCTTCTCCATTCGACACAGCGCAGCAAGTTGTCTTGCTGCACTGCGCCGAATATTAGAAATTTGCCACATAGTGAGCAGGCACAAAGCAGGTAGGCGTAAAGGGTATGTAGAGGTTGGTTTCTATAAGGCTTCTGGGGATTTAGTGTGGATTTCAGATAGAACTGCTGCTTTGACCTTTTCCACCTTCTTTGAGAATACAGAATATTGCATGGAATTGTTTCATCTTTGTTTCCATTCATATTTCATTCTTAATGCTAATTATTGTTAAGCCAATTTTATTTCTTTAAAAAAAACTGTATTCCACACAGTTGAATGGGAAATGTTTACCTGTTAAAAAAAGACACAATGTTTTGACAGAACAGCCTTTTGGCAGTTTCTGTTTGCTCTGTCAGGAATGCTTTCTTTTACTTTCTGTTAGTATTATAGGATACTGTTGCTTGGTTTCACCACAAGTGTTGCCATAAAAATAATATAATGATACAATGTAGTCTTCAATTTTGTATTTCAGAAATTTATTGTCTGGAAAAGTAGATTTGGCTTAACGGAAGTGGGCGATTTGTCCCTGGAAGACATGAAGAAGATTAGATACCTGTCACTGATTGAATTGACAGCCTTCTACGATGCCCTGGGAATAGAGCTGAAGAGGAACAGGACGGCGCGGGTGAAAGGACGAGGTAAAAGGATTGTCGCACTGGGTGGAGAGATTCTATCGTTACAAGTTGGAATAAATCCATTACTCACGTCTCCCCTTTCAATTCTACCCCAAGAAAATGGTCTCTTCGGAGTGCCTTTGACAATGTTGCTGGATAATGATCTAAAGAAGCTTCCAGGAACAAAGGTCCCGCTCATCTTTCAAAAAGTAAGTGAAATGAATCCATTAAACTAATAATACAAGTATTCATATCTGACTTAGCCAATGAAATCGTGACTTTGGTGCTCAACTGGGTAGATCTTAAGAGGGCAACATAGACCAGAGAAGTAGTAATTCAAAGGCAGCTTGTAAAAGAGGGGAATGTTGTGTGTGTCTGTGATTGTGTGTGTGCATGATTCTTTGTGTTCATGCATGTGCATGCATGTGTTTCCGTGCGTGAATGTGCTCATGGGATCAGGTGCTATGGTTTTGTGACTTTTTGTATCTTTGTGTGTTATTTGGTGCCTGTTTGTGCCTGTGCACACACATTGCCATATAATTGCAGAAATGATTGATGAATAGAGGAGCTTGACTGCGGATGTCATGCCACCACTTTCAAATGTCTACCTTCAGAGAACTCTCAAAAATAAGAGTTCTCATGGATTCAATCTTAATGCAGCCCTTTCCTGTTTTTCTCGTGTTTTGCATAGTAATTCTGTATGCACCTTTGTGATGACGATAATATGCCTCTATTGGGTTCCTCAACAAAAAATCGAGTTCTCTCGGACAAAACTACTTGCTGATTTGCTGTGATAGGCATCTCACGGGCACCAAATCATCATCATTGATCATTACCTGGTATTGCTTTGATAGAGTGGAGATTCTTAGCCAATAGGTGGCTTCTTAGGTCTGTCCCAGCTTACATTGTCTGGTTAATTTTCCTACAACACCTAACTGCATTGATATTTGCTAAAATGTGGATGTGGAGGATCTCATTGGTGGAGGCATTTTAGAGGGAACAGAGGAGCCAAGCCCTCCCAGTGCTTAATTTGAGTTGGTGGTTTCCAGTACTCAGAACCAGCATCTAATCATCAACACTGGTGCTTTTCAGGAGCACCAGTCAAGGACACATTATTTTACAGGGAGATGAAGTGATTTTCCCATGTTCACAGGATGTTGGGCTGATGCAGAGACTCTAACCTGGTTCCCCAGCTCCAAAGTCGGTAGCTTTGGCCATTATGCCACATCCTCCCCCCACTTTCATGGTTTGTAGTTGGTCCTGTTTTAGGCACTGCTAATAGGAGAAATGGGCTGGTGCAAGCTGCCTCCTGGCGAGAGCCCCAGCACTTATTTTCTTTTTTGTAAATTAACCACTGACTGCCCTCCCCTTTGGATTCAAGTGTGTGTGCCAATGCTGAATAGCTCTTGTGCATAACAGTAAGAAATTATTGGATTGATGCCCACCTTGATGGCAGGAACCAGAGACATAATCAGCCTGGGCATTTTTCCAGAGACAAAGTAGACTTTGATGATTCAGTAAATGATGGAAAACGATGAGGCTGGGCAGATGTTGCTTTCTAGGTGTAACACCCTCGATGGATGTGCAGAACAAGACTGAAGTTAGGAGCCTGAACCACGCTCCTAGAGACTTCCGTTCAATGTACACAACTTTCCTCACAGATTACAGTTGAATACTTCTCAGGGCCATAATGAAGATTTCAAACAATAGTGCTTCAGGAGAGGATGTTATTAAAATTGAATTAGGCAAACATTTTTTAGATATTCTCTGACCCCTTTTGGTATTAGTTTTCCAGAATAGTGGTTCCTTATTAGTTGTCCTACTAGCATGGATGCACACCAACATTTAAATGTTCCAAAAAGGTATAGATCCCACCCTGAGCTCTTCTTATATTACAATTTCTATATTAAGTTTGGTTGACAAACAATCTCACTCCTTTTTTTTACCACTCTTACTTCTCCGTGAGCAACACAAAATCACATTAGGATGTAACAGAAATGGGCATATAGATTTGGCTCTAGTTCTCCCCAATATTTTATATGAACTTAATTGTCCACTGACAATCACCTACCTTGCTCCCTAGAAGGCTTTTCTGGACATGTGTATTGGCATTGAAGATGGCAGAAAAGGTGAAAGCAACATAAATAAGAAGCTATATGCCCGTGTTAAAAGTTGGAAAGCACATTAGACATTGAGGAATAATAACAAAATGCTTTAAAAAAAAAGTGAGTTGCACAAAGATGAGGAAGAACAATGGCAAGGAAGAACGCATGTACTTGGTTCTTGCTCTAGGGCGGAGCTAACGTAAGGAATGAAGGGAAGCCTATGGGAGCTAAGCAATCAAAACATTGCAAACGAGAGTCAAAACAAAAGCAACTAATGGTATGCTGTGGGTGGATTGTGAGCCCACTGAATTGTAAACAATGTGTCTCGAAGAACAGGGCATTCTCTGTGTACATGAGACAGAAAATGTGATTAGCAAAATGATTTCAGACGTACTTCTGTGAAAACTGCTGTAGTTGCAGAGCCCCAAGACTGCTCAGGGTAACTGAAACGTTTTACATGTACTCCAAAGAGAGGTAGAGACTGACAGGAGTCCCACACCAAATACCACCCACTATAATCAAAAATTTAATGACAAGCTGAGAGAAAAGAAGAAAATATGAAAATGTGTATGTTTTTTGCACAATTTGTATGCAGAGATCTACAAATAGCAGTGAGTGGTTGACAAACCCCAAAGTAGTACCAGCTAGGATAGGAACATGGCCATTAATTTCTACATCCCAATGTCATGAGTTAGCAGGAATTTTCTTGGGGGAAACATTTTGGAACCTGGTACTTTGGGATTTCTTGTGCTTTAAATAAAATTAACCATCCAGCTCCCACACCCCTTTAAGTCCTGAAAACGAGGGAGGTAATTACAGCACCTAGTAAAGTATATATACTGCTGGGTGTGGGATTTACTAGTCCTGGGCAGAATTTCAATTATGCCGGATTAATTTTTGTTATTTCAGTAATTCCTTGTTACTCATTGAGGTGGAGTTACCAATATTTATGCAATTTCTCCTGCTCTGTAATTAAGAGTAATTTAGGTAATACAATCCTACTGCTTATCACATTTACCAAGTGCGAGCAGCTTCTCATGCTCGCTATTCATGTTCTGTTGCATTTAGCACTATTTCTTGGCCCACAATGCATCCTTGTGTCCATTTTGGACCCAACAGGGCATTTTAGTAGTTAGAAATTGCACTATACGCAAGCAGTAAGTTGGTCAAAAAATCCTACCCCAAGAACACATTTGTGTTCTGCTTCATTTTGCGCCATTTCTTAGCACTAAATGTATCCTTGCTATTCAGAATCAGAACAAGCTTTATTCGATTTTATGCGTGTAAAATCACAAAAGCAGACACAGCAAGTAAAAACACATCATCTTACAAAAAAAACGTAATAGTAGACATACAATTCAGACAAATAAAAGGAGGAGAAATCACGATTAAATCAGTGCCCCAAGGAAGTAAGTCCATCACAGAATATCAAAAGCACATGTCCATGTGACATTTAAAACGAAATAGTCTTTATGATTCTCAACGTACTTTTTAAAAAGCAGGCAATTACTTTGGTAAAACAATCATTGTCAAAAATTACAAAAATAAAAATTCCGGTCGGCATTTGGTCCACCCCCCCAGTCTTAAAATTGGCTGAATCCACCTCCTTCTTTCCTTAATGTAAAATTTGCAAAATAGAACCACGTGCATTGAGGATTGCAACGTCCGATTATCACAAGAACAACAGATAAGCTCTTTTCACCAATTATTTGTTTAGGGAATACTTAGCAAATGGTAAAAGTT
Source organism: Triturus cristatus (assembly GCF_964204655.1). NCBI lineage: Eukaryota > Metazoa > Chordata > Amphibia > Caudata > Salamandridae > Triturus > Triturus cristatus. The sequence goes on along the minus strand of NC_140587.1, from coordinate 941,187,057 downwards.
CCCAAATCTAAATCGGGTCATAACATATCTATTATACCCACTTATATTACACTGAATATATGGCTGGATAGTGTGGGTAGTAACATCAATTGCTGCTGTTGAACTGTCGTTTTATTTGCTTCTAAAATAAATCTGTTTGCCTACAGGTGAGTCATGCAAATTCTTTTGAACTCTTTCCTGGAAACAGAGTTTATGGATTCAGGAGAATTATAGCAATCAGGGTGCCCAAGGTCATACATGAAGCTTTTTAATGTATTTTAGCCAGGCGATCTTAGTAACCTGGTCCAGCTTCATGCTGTCTTTAATAATATCTTGGTTAAACCCAGTTCTGTTAGATGTCCAGATCCTGTGCCATAATAATGCAGGCTGAGCTTTGATAATGTCAGCGATGTATGGGACGCCTAATTCACTATGACAATTGTAGACAGAGGTACTAGCTGGAACCGCCAGTAGGAACTTTAGTAAGGCGTTTTCGACTCTCTGAATAGGTTGGGAATCCTGGAACCCCCACACACCCGCCCACTATTCATGTTTTGTTGCATTTAGAACTATTTCTTAGCGCAAAATGCATCCGTGCATTTATGATGTGAGGGCACATTTTTACAGTAAGAAATAGTGCTAAATGCCGGTGTCAGGCTGGGGAAAAATCCTACCCCAAGAGCAAATTTAGTGAGTGTGAGTGGCTGCTCACCCTTTGCGATTTGTGTTCTGTTGCATGTAGCACTATTTCTTAGCCCGCAAGGCATCCTTGTGTCCATTTTGGACTCGATGGGGCATTTTTGTACTAAGAAATTGCACTATACGCCAGCAGTAAGTTGGGCAAAAAATCCTACCCCAAGAGCACATTTAGTGAGTGTGAGCGGCAGCTCACCTTGCTATTTATGTTCTATTGTATTTATCTCTATTTCTTAGCTCCAAATGCATCTTTCCATCCATTTTTAATGTGAAGGGGTGTTTTTGTGCTAAGAAATAGCTCTAAATGCAGAGTTACTTTTCTCGCATAATTGAAACATAATCTTGAGTAATTCTTTGGTAATTCCGCTTGATTATGTTACATGGAATTACACGAGTTACGCCAACCCCTAGGATCTACCTTGCATACTAATTACTTGCAATTCTGAGTTTTCCTAGTGAAAATGAAGAATTACTTACTGGGTTTTCATTCAGTAAAATTCAGCAGTTTAGACCAACCAAAATTCACCATAGGAAAATAGTGGAGATGTGGTGATAGATGCAAATCTTGGAATTCTGATGCCTTCACAAAAAGGGGTTCACTCACTTATCAGAATTTCACAGCCCATTTAGAATTTGGCTTCAGTCAGCATTAAGCATGTTCCATGTCCGATACAGATGACTGTCTGCAATAAAACTGACCATTATCCATGCACTAGTTTACTGGGACATCCAGCTCAGCCATTGGAGTTCCCATTGGTTCCAAGTACATATACAAATGTAAAGGTGTCAAGATTGACCCATGGGGAAACACCACAGGACATCAGGCCATATACTAACTGTAAGAAAGTGCCCTCTTTTTGCATGGTTGCCCCCACTTTTGTAGGTCTCGCCTACGCAGCGCGCATGCACTGCATAGGCAAAAAGACCTTTTGCAATCGCTTTGGTTTTTCCGCCAAAAACTTGCACGCGTTCCATTGCCTTCGATGGCAACGCGTGCACGTGTGGAGATTCACTTGCGGGAGCGCGCGGCTCCATATGGTAGCAATTATCGCTCCTGGCGCTGCTCGCTCTTGCAAGCGAAACGCTTTCACTCACCCCCTCCTCTCGCCCCTCCCCCTGCTGCCTCCTTTTAGTGCGAGGAACGCGCTTGTTTATTGTTGCCTGTACTTGAGCGTCTGGTAGCCAGAACAATATTTTGCCAGACCTCTTTGTTGTTCTCCCTCCTCCTACTCCACCCACTTACTCTTTTCCCTTGTCTCTAAAAGGAATGATAATTATACCGCGCTGTATTGACTGTTAGCATAAACGGCACATTTTTTAATTTTTTTAATTTCTTGGCACTGATAATAGATGCCAATTCCAGGGTCCAACTCAATAGTACAGTGTCAACATTAGAAGGATGAGTTGGCTAAATAAGGATTTGACACTCACCTCCAGTTTGCAGATGCTTGTTTTTATGACATGCACTAATCGACTGTGCCATCTTGCCAGCTTACTGTCCGCCTTCTTCAAGGTTTATGGACGTACACACTAGGTTTATGGTACTAGATCTCCTAAGCGTTGCTTACAAGAGTTAATTCTCAATAAGCAGGGCTTTAAATGGGCCGGGTCCTGCCGGTGCTGAGCACCGGCAATTCTAAAAAGCAGGTGCCTAGACGGGTCTCTATCGGGCTCTCCATTTTTGCCCTCGCCCTCAGGGTGAATAACTTTTTAATACTGCCGGAATACGGCCCTTCACTGCCTTTGATGTATCTTCAGAGAATCTCTTTAGTTCTTTCAGAGTCTCATAATGTCAGAACTGAAGTCATTTCAAAGTTATATACAACGAAGGCGCTGTTGAGGCCTATTATGCAGCTAGGACCCATTGACAAAGCCAATAGTCCTGGTTTGTGGTAGGTGTAACGTTACTTGTCTGGCTGCAATGACAGAAGCAGCAAAAAACAGTTGGGATGCACACTATGCTAAGCATAGATTTTTAGCTTATGTGTTTAAAGCCACGCCCTTAATTACATAGGCCACGCCCCTTTGAGAGACCCCAGTTTTTAAATTCCACTTAAAGCCCTGTTTGTAAGTGATAAAGTGCGTTTGAGCCTGGTGGTGCTGAAGCGGTGGAATGTTGTGTTATGGTGGGCCTGTCTAAGGCGAGATTAGAAAGGGATTGAGTCGTCATCCCTGATTATGCATTATGTCAATGCTTAATTTGAGCCTGGTGATTTCCGGCACTTAATCCTCAACACTGTGTATTTCATGAGCACCAGTTAAGGACACATTAGTTCACAGGGAGATTAAGTGATTTGCCCAGAATCACAGGACTTTGAGCCAACGCTGAGATTCGAACCTGGTTCCCCAGCTCCAGCAGCTCTGGCCATTACTCCACATCCTCTCCCCACATATATGGTTAGCAGTTGATTCTGTTTTAGGCTGCGCTAACAGGAGAAATGAGCTGGTGCAAGCTTCTTCCTGATGAGAGCTTGGGCACTTGTTTTTGTACAAGTTAACCAATGATTTATATAGACCAGCTGGTTTAATAGGACAAGCATCGGCATAGCCAATAGGTCTCGCTTTTGGGACCTTCTAAGTATTTAGTTATACAGCACAATATCCTTAGTGCAACAACATCAACTGTTGCATGGCTAAACACTTATAAGGTTCCAAAGGCGAGACCTATTGGCTATGCCAATGCTTGTGCTAAATTGTTGATGTGCTTTGACTGAGTGTGCCCTGCGTTCCTGCCAAACAGTTGCCCTGGGCCTATGTTCTTTACCTAAACTGCATTAAAAACAAAACCCAATTGGCACTTTTTGGCCACGGGCCAGTCCCTTGTAAATAGTACCACAGGTACCAAGGGCATTGTGGCCAGGGAAGGCCTCTAAGGGTGCAGCACTTATTGTGCCACTCTTATAGGCCCCGCACCTTTACACACACACTGCCATTGCAGGCAGCGTGTTTTAGTGCAGAACAAAGTGACGAGTCGACATGGCACACATCCCTGTATGCCATGCCTACAACCCACTGCCCTTGCATAGGTCAGCTACCCTCTAGCTGGGTGCACTATACCAGTGGTGAGGGTACAGGTGCCTGAGCCCTGTACCCCTACAGTGTCTAAGTCAATTCTTAGACATTGTAAGTGCAGTAATGCCATTAAGAGTATATGGTGCTGGGAGTTTGTCATTATGAACTCCACAGCATCATAATGACTTTACTAAAAACTGGGAAGTTTAGTATCAAACTTCTCAGCACATTAAACCCACACTGATGCCAGTGTGGGATTCAATGAAAAATGCACACAGAGGGCATCTTAGAGATGCCCCCTGAAAAACGACCTAATACTAGTGTCCAGGCTGAGTGGTTGCTCACCAGCTGCCACCACCAGACATGTTTCAGGACCCCTGGGTCGAGAGCATTCTGCTCTCGGTGGTCTGAAACAATGAATATCCTGGGACGAGGTGCTAAGCCCCCTCCCCCAAGATGGGCAGGGTTCATGATGGGAAGCTTCAAAGGCGTGCTGCCTTTGTGAGCTTCCCCAGGCCTTTGCTGCATCCTGCAACTGGCCCCTACCAGTTCTGACCCCCACTTTGGGCGGAAGAATCACAGGAAAATCAAGTGAGGAAAGTTGTGCCCACCTTTGCCAACCCCACCCCTCAGGTGGGGGAGGCGAGGTGAAGCACAACTCTCAGTCCCTGCCATCTTGCAGATGGGGAACCCAGCCAACCAGAGTGAGGCATATGCCCCCCTCCCACTGGAGGGTGGCATAATAGGGGGTGTACCCATTAGTCTTAACCTTTTACTTACCTGTAACGATCCTAAATCTAGTATTGAGGGGCACCCCTGAACCTTGCCTCCACAGACAAGAACCGACCAAGAAGAACAGAAGAAGAAGGACTGAAGAAGCCGTCCTGAAGCTAAGAAGAGGAGGACGCCCACTGACTTGGCCCCAGCCCTACCAGCCTGTCACCACCTCGAACCTGCATCCAGCGAAATCTCAGTGTGTCCTGCAGCCAGCAGCCTCAATAGCCCGATGGACCTGCCCTGCCTTCCAACCTAAAGACTTTGTCTCTCGTGAACACCGGATTTGCTCACCAAACAGACTCTGGCCCAAGCCAAAAATCTCAAGTCCACACCACTCTGCACCCCCTACAACCACAACTGGAGCTGGTTAGAAAAACAGATGCCTAAAGACACCCCTATACCTGACGCCCCACTGCCTTGGGTGGCCCAACCAACAGTGTCTCAGCATCCCCAGGCATCCCAACTTACCTCTCCAACCGGTGTTCACCTCCAGAAGATCTTTGTCCCCGAGCCTGCAGTCTTTGTTGCAACCGGAGAATCCCCATTGCAAACAACAGGACACCCGACGCTAAAACAGCACCCTGCACCCAGCTGCCCCTGCCCCGCTACAGGTGTACTTTAAGTGCTAACTCGGATCCCCCTGTGCCCTGAGCCTAACACCTGGAGCTTTGGTATCGCTTTGCTCCCACAACCATGTGGCCTGCTCGTGAGCAGCCACCAACTGGAGGCCCCCTATTCCCCATTGTATAACATTGGGCCTCAGCACTCTGCACCCAGCTGCCCTCGTGCCGCTGAGAGTGCATCCTTGACCATGGGGGAACCCTGGTTCTAATCCCAGAATACCAACTCCCACAAACTTGTACCTACCTTCAAACCGATGACTCAATTTCCTTCCATAGGATTGCATTGACTGCTTTTTAAAAAAAAATTGTTGTGTGGAGTTGGTTTTGTATGAGAACTCTGGAAATAATTAAAAACTGCTTTATTTACCTTTACTCTAGGAAATGTCTCAGTGTGATATCTAGACATAACACACTGAGTAGAAAAAGTAATCCATAAAGTAATCTGTAAAGTAATCAAAATTAATCCAACAGTAATTCCACCATATTGAAAAAGATTTACAAACCTGTAACAAAGACATTTTCCTTCAGCTTGTTTTGTTCAACCTGCCTTGAAAAGTACCATTTACTCTTACCTGTGACAGGCTTGCTTTGTTCTATAAAATAAATATAACTAAATAATATTTTATACAAATCAAATTGATCTGAGTTCAGTCTTTTAGTATGTGACATGATTTGTTGATTGAGTGTGTCGAACAAATGCTTAACACTACCCTATAATAAAGCCTTGCTGTTCGCCCGCACTACCACATATAGAGGGTAAGGTGCTGTCTACTTTTATCTCTGCCTACCTTTGGGGTTCCACTGGACTCTGTGCACACTATACCTGATTTTGGCATAGTATATACAGAGCCAGCTTCCTACAGTAACCCCTTACCTATGCCAAAGTACCTAGAAAATAAGGCTATGAAGAAAGCAAACCTATCTACTATTGTACCCAGAAGGCTCATGTATGTTTCGTGAGTGTCAAGCAGGCCCACAAGGAAGATTTTGTCAAAGGCAGATGAGAGATCAATAAACCCTCTTAAGCAGACACTGATAGAATGTAGGAGGTGTCATCCAGCACCTGCAAGACAGGATCATACTCTGCGGATCATTAATTTAGAGTTGAATTCTCAGTTTTAAGTGCATAACCATAAGGGCTTGCATTAATATATGTACACTTTAGGGAAGGCATGTCCCGCAGAGTCAGATGTGTGCAAGATTTTGGGGATAACTTGATAAAAGTAATGCTTTCATTTAAATTCACTGAGCCTGATTCACAAATAGTTCACTATGAGTAGATTTTATTTGCTTCAGAAGTCATAATAAAATCTTTGTGAATCAGGTCCACTGTATGTAAATGTATCTTTCATCGGTATCCTTAAAATGTGTCCTTCCTTTTCTTACATTGGAAACGCCTGTTTTTATTTAGTACCGACAGATCTGCAGAAGAAACAAAGTTTCTTGTCAGTTATGTTTCAGCTGTCAGAAAGACTTTAAGTGATGAGATGCAGATTGGTTTATCAGCATCAAGTCATGTTATCCGCAGTGATGCAAAATCTTTAAATTATAATCCTTTCAAAGTGAATTCTGCATATTGCAGTGAGTTTTGCTTAAAAAAACGGATTATGTATCAGGCAAAGTGGAATTACGCATGATAGTAATCTCCACCTGACTCTGAGTTGGCAGGTTGTCCCACAAGCTGTTTTTAGGTCGAGCCTGGGCAGCGCATGTGCTGCTCTGCAATGCATGCTGCATTAGAGTATGAACTTGAAGCTCCGCCCACTCTCCGCCCATATTTTTCATTGGCTTGTGTCTTTGTCCTTTGTAAATGCTGATTCGGTAACCGGCTTGTTAGTCCCACCTTAGTACCGCCTTGTCTTTGTTTGTAACCTCTGATGAGGACTGGCCCTATTACTTCTGTTGATACAGGGGCTGTGTTATTTAGTCTGTAAGCACTATTTTCATTAGTGAGTTTTGTCTTACTGCAGGCACAACGTGCTTAGCAGCAACATACAGCGCTCCATGCGCGCTTTCGCTTTCCAAGCAGCTGGGACAATGGTGGCCACTTCTTTGCAATGGCGGCCGCTTCTTTGCAATGCAATAGGTCTCGCATTTAGGAGAGTTTGAACTATTGGCATTGTAAATGACAATAGCTCAAACTCTCACAAATGCGACACCTATTGCTTTGCAAATATTTTTATGGGGGGGGTTGTTTCCAAGCAACCCATGTCGCTCTCATTTAATAGAGGCCACGCCCCTTTCTTTAGATGAGCGGCGTCTAACGAAAGGACAAAGCCGCAATTAAAATGAAAGCGCTGTTTTTGGTAAGAACGCCCCATACACTTTCACGTTAATGGCGGCCGCGCCCCTTTCTTTAGACGCGGCTTGTCTAAAGAAAGGGGCGAGGCCTCTATTCACATGCAAGTGCGGCATCGGGCGATTGAAAAAAAAAATTTTGCAATACAATAGGTCTGGCATTTGTGAGAATTTAAGCTATTGACATTTACAATGCCAGTAGCTCAAAGTCTTGTAAATGCGAGACCTATTGCATTGCAAATGCTTGTTTCTTGGTGCTGGGGATTCAGACCACATTATTTTGGCCGCTAATTTTGGCCATAAATATTGCCTGAGGCTTTGGCTGCAGCAGCAGCCAACATCTTGCTCCTATTAGAGGGTTGCATACAATGCTCCCCATGCCAAAACTGTCCTTTCTTTTCACTCCTCCTTGCCCCTCCCTCTGTCCCACTCTGTACAGAGGCTGCGGCATACGTTTATCACTAGTTCAGAGCAAGTGGCAAATGTATGTGTTAAACTCCTAGAAACTGGAAATTCTATATGGTTTTATGATTGAAAATATGGTTTCACCCAGATTTACAGCATACTAACAGTAAATTTGCATGCAAATTTACTGTTCCCCGGTACTGGACAGAGCATTGTAGACTCATATTTACTAAATTTGGTCTGCTACTGCAGTCTAGCAGCCACACATGCACCTTTGCGGAATAGTGCAAAAGTGTGTGCGAGATGTCTAGCATAGGATCTGTCCTGGAAGGATTGTATAAAAGCGTAGGCTTAGCCACATTGTTTACGACCCGTGTGGAAATTTGTGATGCGACCTATGTATTAATAAATCTATTTGTAAATGACTGATTCATAGTGGGGAGCAATTCGACCTACAGCATGAAAATTGATGAGATAGGTTGCACATTTTGATTCACTGGGAATCGCAGCCATCACAGGGATGCCGACCTGCTGAGGTCAACATATCACTATGCCTGTGAATGCTTTTAAATAAAGCAATTTTTTTCTGTAAATGCAACCTGGTTTCCATAAAGGAAAGCAGGATACATTTTAAGAAACAAATAAAAAGTGTACTTTTTATTTTTTAAGAGTAGGCACTGGTCCTTTGGACCACTGCCAACTCTAAAAAATATTATTTTCAGTACTCAAAAAGGGGGAGGGGTCCCTTGGGAACCTCTTTCAGTTTGCGAATGGGTTACCACCTCCGTTGAAGTGTCAGTAAAATATTAAGGTTATGTGACTGCAGTTCCGCTGCAAAACATTAATATATACCAATGCGAATGGTATTTGGAAGGGACTACCGAATCGTACTAGATCGCAAACCCAACTTGTGATTCAGTATTTTGTTACCGAATAGCAAGTTAGGATTGATACATTAAACAAAGCCTTTTTGCATTCACAAACGGCTCGATTATGAAAATTAGGCCTTTTGCGACTGCAAAAAGTCTCTATATATCTGGCCCAAGATTTCTCCAACTTTGAAGCTGTCTCCAGGACTCGTTCTTCATGCTAAATAAACACCAGTCTGACAATTTTAGTAGCTACGGCTTGCGTCAAAGAACATGGATGGAGGAGCTGCATTGGCTAAATTCCGCCCACAGAGAGCCCCTTTCATCCAAAGTGCTATTTGCATGAATAAGGTGGGGCACTTTCTCATTGCAAAATAATTTTTGCCCTCGAAAGGAACTACCCTATCAAGACTTTGTGTTGCTTTGTGTCACTTTGTAGGACTATGCAGCTGCAGAAAATTTTGATAAATCTGCCCTCAGTCTCTTAATCAATGTCTGGAGCTGCGTTAATCGCTTATGAAGCTCAACTAAACAACAACAAAAAAAAGAAATGTAATTAGCAACTCAATTTTAATAGAATAAACATGGTCACACATCCTTGGACTTTCCTGAAAATAAACGTCTATGACCGTACCCTAACGATTTGCAGAATTGTTCAAAGGGAACTTAGTAGGTGCGCATTTGATTTCTATGAAAGTTCACTCCAGTCTGTGTCTGACTCTTGCCCTCTCCTCAGTCTCACTTACATAAGCATGAGTGGCGACACAAATCTAGAAATATTTACAGCTGGTTCTTGGAAAACAGGCTTCTTGATCTTAATCAGAACCAGGATTCTGGCGAAGGAACATGCATGGTTTGAGAATAGCCCGAGGAGAAAGCTTTCAATCCATGACATGAGAAATGCAGAACAGAGAACACAAAGTATGGTGTGTAGTTTCCATCTGCAAAAAGTCTCTGCGGATTGGGAAACGTGCCAAATCCTTAATCCCTCTGAAGAAAATTGAGGATTTCTATGCTCTGAGCGTTGTTCAGGGCTATTTGAACCCTTGTGGAACAATCCTTTCACTCATCAGTCAACTGATTGTAAATGTGGATATGTAGAAGGTCACTTGTGTGCTGTGATTACACACACAGACATACACACACAATCTCACACAGAAAGTGCTTCATTTGTAAATATAAATTTTAAAAAACTAAGTGCCACTCAGGGCTCCCATTAGGAGGCCACTGCAGCTTTCACCACACATTGCCCCTGCTATTCTGCTAACCATCTACAAGTGTGACCATTCGGACTATTTCAGGCCCCCAAAGCTATAAGAATGGCTTGGCAGCAGGCAATAGTCATTTATAATGTGGATTGAATTAGTAGTTAATTGTTGTTGTGGTCATCTCTAAATTAGCCAGACATTGCCATCTTGTGGCAGACGGTCACAAACGCTGGTGTTGGCATTTTAGTGCCTGTGCTGAGCAACGGAAACCACCTGCTCAAATTTAGCACTGCACAAACATATAACTTGTTTTGGTGCTTTTAAAGCACAAAATGCAGTAGTGTAAAACCCCATATTTCACAGGGGACCATGAAAACATGGAAACAGTTGCTTGTGAAATACGCATTCCATGATCATAATGACAGCCACAAACCACTCTGACAGACTTTAACATAATTTGGGCTTTGGACTAATGGGATTATGCAACATGATAGCCACTAAGTAATGATAGTTAGGGTGACCAGAAATAGAGATTTTTCTGATTTTTGTTCCTTCATAACTTTGAATCCGTTTGACAAATGTGGGTGAAACTTTGCAAACCTGCTGCCCAGTTTCATTTTGGGAGGTCTGAAAGTTTTGCTGTGTTTGATCAAATGAGTGCAAAAAAAAGGGTGTCCCAAAAGGGGCTTCAAATCCAATGCATTTTCCATAGACGTTTATATTTTGCATTGCACAAAAAACATCAGCTGGATTTTTATGAAATTTGGCAGTATTACATATTCGGAGTGCAGACAATTCTGTGGGAGGTATTGCAGGTAAGTAGAATAAGTAAATGTTCAGTTATAAGGTTGTTCAACTTAGTGATACCTTTTAGCACAATACTACTACAAGCAGAAAAAAAGCCAAAACATATACTAGGCTGAATATGTAAAGTTTCAGATATATTACATGAAAAACTAAAAAGACACATTAATGGTCACATGCTAATGGAAAGCTAAAAACAAATGCATTTCGAATGGAATACATATTAATCTACATAAGTCTTCTTAGCATCCTCTCTGGCTCACAAAATAAAACTGGACCCACGAGTCAAACAAAACCCATCTTTCATATGCACCATTGTGCATTAAAAAGAAAAATTGACCTAGTAGTGAGCCACACAAACTACTATTTGAAGAGCTTGATAATTGACCTCTAGGACAAAAAAAATCTGATTGTTATTACAATGACAATGATTGCCTTTCATTCACTTTGACCTTCATTTGTAGCACAATCCTACTAAAAGTAGCAAGAAAGCCATCAAGATAAACTAGACTGCATATGTAAAGTTTCAAAATTACTACATGAATAACTAAAATATACATTTATCATCGCCACTTGATTGTGTAAACCAATAAACAAATACATAACAAATACAATAGATAAAAAGAAAGAAGTCACAATAAATCTGATTGCCACTCTGTAGTTATAGTTAGTATTCCCAAATATAGGTATTCCTCAGATTTTTGCTACCTAATAACTTTCCACCCATTTGAAGAATCACCACAAACCTTTCCAGACCTATAGCATATTCTACATTTTGTGGTGATGTATGTTTTTGTGGTGAATCTTTTAGGGGGTGCAAAGATACAAGGAGAGGTCCCAAAAAGAATTTGACCACTAATGCATTTTCCATATACTGTTGTATTCGATGTAGCATGAAAACGGATGAATGGATTTACATGAAATTTGGCAGGATATACATTATGGTGTGTAGATGATACCTCTTGGATACCACAGGTAAGTAGGGTAAGTCTTTTTTCGATTATTAAGAATTTAAACTTGATATCTGTGACCCTGGTACTTAAGTGGAATTGCTCAAAATTTCGCAAAACTACAGTGGTACATGGCAAGAGCAAATCATTATTTGATTGACTAATGACTGCCTTTACAAAAGTTTAATGCAGCCATGTTGTTTTAAGCCCAGTGTTCTGTCTTATGGCCTTAGATATAGGTTAGTATTAAGTATAAAAACTTTTCTGTATCTATTATCACTTTAGAAAAGTGGTAATAGGTAGGAAAAAAGAATTCTAAGTTTCTATATATTTAAAAAAAATGGAATACAACGGTACTACTTAGCAAGTACCGCGGTATTTAAAAAAAAAGAAGCACTGTACTTCACTATATTTCACAAATATAGTGTAGTAGTGTATTTCCAATTTGTAACGTACTCAATTCTGTAAATAAAAAGTGTATAAAGTGCCACAGAAATACCCAAAGAATACTGCAGAAATGCCATGCAACTTAAACATTTTTTTTTAGAAATGAAACATTTCCTAAAAATACGGTTCTTACTAAGTACTAGCTGGGTACTCTGTAAACGTATATAAAAATATGTAAAAAATATATAAATACATTTCCCTATCTATTTCCACTTCAATAAACTGGTACTAGGCAGGGAACTACAATAAATCCTTCTATTTACCTATATCTAAGACCCTAACACAGAACACAGACAAAGTGTAGTAGAGACAATATGGCTGTGTTTTGCATTTTCTAAAAAGTTCCATTACCCAATTATATACTGGCTTGTCATCGTCTTGTACTACGGTATGCTGTAAAGTTACTGCAGTATACCATGGCCCAAAATATAACTAAGGCCTAGTAATATTATTGTATTGCAGGACCCTTGCTTCACGCATGGTGTCGCATGGGCAATGCAGTGCTTAAGTAAGATTTACAAAGCAATGCATGGCCACCAAAGCGTGACCCTGCGTTGATTGATAAATTAGGGGAAACACAAGGCAGCGCAAGTCACTGTTTTGTGTTTTCTGAACCCCATAATCTACATTGCTGCTAAATTTTACATATGTCCTTATACCACTCCACTGTACACCATTACACTATATATGCCCCACTCCACTCTTTGGTATTTCGGTATGTAACAATCATGTGCACAACACTCTAAGCCACTCCACTCAACTCCACTCCACTGTCTGGCACTCCACTATACGCTATTCCATTCTATGCTTCTCCACTGTACTGTACTCTACTTCACTCCATGCTGGTACACTGTACGCAACTCCACTGTACTTAACTATAGTCTATGCTCTTACACTTTATGCCCTTCCAATCTATGCCACTCCAGTCTGCACCTTTCTACGGCATGCGACTCCACTGGATGTTACTGCATCTATACGCTATTCTACTGTATGCCATTCCACTGTATGCCACTCCACTCTACACTAATGCACTGTTTGCCACTCCACTTGACAACACTCCACTGTACGCTATTCCACTATATGCCACTCCACTCTACACATCTCCACTCTACGCCACTCCAGTGTATGCCACTTCATTCTACGCTTTTCCATTGGATGCCACTTCAATGTACACCACTCCATTGTATGCTATTATACTTTACCCCATTCTATTGTACACCATTTCAGTCTACACCACTCTACTGTACACTACTCCACTGTATGCTACTCCACTATGTGTGATTGCACTATATGCCTCTCCACTGCACATCTGTACAACACCCCACTGTATACCATTCCCCTCCACACTATTACACTGTACAAAACTCTATGCCAGTCCACTGTCCGCTATTACTCTGTATGCAACTTCACTGTATTCCACTTCAGAGTACACCACTCCACTGTATGCCACTCCACTATATGCTGCTCCAATATATGCTATTCCATTCTACGCCGTTCCACTGTATACCACGCCACTCTATGCTATTTCACTGTATACCCCTTCACTGTACAACACTCCACTCACTGTATGCCACTCCACTCTACACAACTCCATTCTACCCCACTCCAGTATATACCACTCCACTCTACGCCACTCCATTCTACGCTATTACATTGGACACCACTCCACTGTACGCCACTCCACTGTATACGATTACACTCTGCCCTACTCTAGTGTATGCCACTCCAGTGTACGCTACTCCACTGTATGCCACTCCACTGTTTTGCCAATGTACTATAAACTACTCCACTGTACGCAACTTCATTTTTCTCCCCTCTACTGTATGGTATTCCACTGTACAGTACTAATCTGTACTCCACTCCATTCTATGCTATTCCATTGGACTTCACTCCAATGTATGCTATTATACTCTACCTCACTCCACTGTATGCCATTTCAGTCCACACCACTCCACTTTACGCCACTCCACTGTACGCTACTACACTATATGCTATTACACTCTGCACCATTCCCATTTACGACAATCCAGTGCACGTATTCCACTGTATACCAATTCACTGTACGCTGCGCCACTGTACGCCACTACAGTGTACTATCCTCCACTCTGTATCACTTCACTCTACAAAACTGTTCTATACTCTATGCCACTCTACTAGACTCAAATCCATGCTATGCCCGTACGCTCCACAGTCCAAATTTGTACTTGACTCAATGCCAGTACACTCTATTGTACAACACTCTTTTTCATTATACAACACTTTTCTATACTCTACAACACAGCTCTCCACTCTACTGTATGAGATTCCACTCCAATTTATATCAGTTTACTACCTACGCTATGCCTTTTTAATCCCTGCCACTCTTTTTTTGTGACACACCAATACACTCTATTACACTTTACTCCACACAATGTTATGCCACTCCATTGGATTCTACTCCACTGTACAAGACTTTACCTCACTAGACGCTACCGTACAACAATCCCCTGTACACAGCTCCACTGTTTGACACACTACTGTAATCTATGCAACTTTACTGTACAATACTTAACTACACTGTATGCCACTCTCCAACACTTTATTCAAATCTATCCCCCTACACTACACTGTACTAAACTTTATGCCACTGTACAAGACTCTACGCCACTGTACTCTGACACAATACTCCACTTTACTCCACTTCTTCACTTAACACCACTGCACTGTACGCCACTCTATGCCATTGTACTCTCTAACACTGTATGCCAATCTGCTCTACCACACTGTACTACACTGTACACCACTCCACTCTACAAAACTCTACTACCTTGTATTCCACTCTACTATACTGTAGTCTACAGCACTTTCTAATATTGTACAACATGCTACTACACTCTACTGTACAACAAGGTACTCCAATTTATGTCACTTTAATCAACTGTATGCTACTCCACTCTACTCTACTGCACTTCATGCCACTATAGTCTACGACACACTGCTCCACTCTCTTACACTTTACTCCAATCAACACCTCCCCCCTCCAGTGTACTCCTCTTCATTGCACTCCACTCTACCACACTTTATCCCACTCTACACCACGGTGCCATACTCCGCTCTACACCGCTCCACTGTTCAACGCTCTACTTCACTGTATGCAGCTCCACTCTACAACACTGTACTACACTCTGTGCCACTCTATGACACTCTACCCTACTCTATGCCACTGTACTACACTGTATGACCCTCAACGACATGTCACTCCACACTTCGCTATGATTTGCCACTCCACTATATTACAAATCTCATTCTCTGTAGTCTACGAGACTCCACTCAATGATACTCCACTCTGCAACACTCTACTTCACTCTACTCCACTCTACTTCACTATACTCCATGCTATGACTGTCTACAACACCCTACTCTACTGTACAACATTTCAGTCCACTGTACAACTTTCCACTCCATTCTATGATACTTGACTCCACTATATGAGACACCATGCCACTACATTATATAACAGTTTACTACACTGTACAATACGCCACTGCACTCTATTCCACTCCACAATGCTCCACTCCATGACAATAGACTTTACAACACACTCCTCCACTGTACTGTCTGACACTCCCCTCAATGACACACTGTCAAGGCTGCCACTGAGGACTTTTCAGGCTATCTTGTGGTCATAGGTAGAAAGGCAGAGCATGAAAATGTGCTCATGGAAGTGGATGAGGAAGAGGATGATATCCTAATCGGGACTCTTTCTAAAACTCAGTGCACTACACTCTGACATGCTCAAAACTTTGCTGAAGTGTTCTGCAGATAATTTCAAAGGTGAAGTAAAATTGGATTTTACAATCAATGGGAAGAAAATCACACCTGTATCTCCAACAGACTCATGCATTTCTTGGTACGGCATTCATTACATGCATGGTCAAAAAGTGTCCAACCAATGAATTAATGTAGTTTCTATGTCTGCTTCCCCTTTACCAGACTTTCCATCCTCTAGCAGTGACAATGAAAATTACACTCTCAGGAACAATGACATCTTTTGAAAACAAGAATATGGCTTAAATATAAGAAGACCTTTCCAGACAATATCCACTAGCGACAGAGGATTGGGAATATCTAGTGTTGATATATCTCAGTGTTCAACATAAACTGCAGCAATACGTGCTACAGATAGGTCATTTTTCACCCCACTGCTGCAGATCAAAATACATTTTGACTTCTTCCTTATGGTTTGGGGAGCTCACATGGGTAAGCTCATAATCCAGAGTCTGTGATCCCCATAACAATGTCTCCTGTATATCAGTATGTTGAAACTGATGAAGTTCAGAGTTAGCCCTTCATGCCTTTCAGAACAGAATTTGCAAAAAGTGGCTCTTATTTAAATGGACAACATGATTAACATGTATGTAATGCAAAAGCATAGGAGCAGGCACTCACAGCAATTGTTCACACCTGGACAAACAATTTGGCGATTTGGCATTTGGCTATTCTCGGAAAGTACCCTTTTTGACATGGTCCCCCAACTATTTGCCTGGTATTTGATGTGATTTTGTCTGGATGTGCACTGGGTTCCTGCTAACCAGGTCCCTAGTGCCAGATCTCTTTCTCAAAACTGTGCAATTGTTTACCCATTTGGCGATACCTTT
This sequence comes from Triturus cristatus, assembly GCF_964204655.1. Classification (NCBI taxonomy): domain Eukaryota; kingdom Metazoa; phylum Chordata; class Amphibia; order Caudata; family Salamandridae; genus Triturus; species Triturus cristatus. Next base: position 941,170,352 of record NC_140587.1, on the reverse strand, counting down.
AATATCCTCTATAAGTCCCTAGTAAATGGTACCCTGGTACCTGGGGCCTGAGGTATAAAAGCGGGACTCCAAGGGTTTTAGCATGAATTGCGCCACGCTAAGGGACCACTCACCGAGCTCGTGCAAACTGCCACTGCAGGCTGCATGTCTTGGTGCGGACGAAAGTGAAAACACGACATGGCACACAGCCTGTGTGCCCTGCCTACCGACACTGCATGCAGTGTAAGTAAGTCACCCCTACAGCAAGCCTTACCGCTCTGAGGCAGGGTGCACTATACTACATAAGTGCATGAGCAGATATGCCCCGTACTGCTCGGTTCCATTACTGCCAGTACAAGTGATCAGAGAAGCCATTTTAAAAGCATGTGCTGGACACTGTTGACAACGAGTTCCCCAGCTACATGATGGCTTCACTGAAAATAGGGTTGTTTGGTATCAAACATCCTGTATTAATAAACCCTGACTGATGCCGGTGTCGGACTTAGTAATAATTGTAATAAGTGCACCCATAAACCTACTAGTTACTGGTGTGGTGACTGACTGGTTTTTGCCAGCCTACTACCAGAGACGGGTTTATGACCCCCAAGGGTGAGGGCCTGTGCTCTCAGGGGACCATAAACCAAGCCTGTTCACCCCCCCCCCCCACCCACAGGATGACCTGCAGATTACCATGAAGCACTTCAAAGAGGTCCACCGCCTTTGGTATGCAAATCAGGCTTATCTCACAAAAGAAGAAACCGACCCCCTTTGTCCAGAGCCCTTTGGCACATGGACAGGTGGGAAAATCAGCTAACCAAGACAGATTTGTCCATCCTCAGATGAGTACCATACTTCCCTAAGACCCCTAAATTCAGTATTTAGGAGAGCACTGGCACCAGGAAATCAGATCCTGACAACCAAAAGAAGAAGAAGGGCTGAAGAGCCGTGAAAGCAAGAACTGCAGAAGAAGCAACTAACTTGGCACCAGCACTGCTGGCATGTTCGCCTATTCTCGACAGTTGTGCATCTCGCCCTGTAAGCTACTGATCCTCGAAGCCTACGAGCACTGCCAGCACTTCTCTAAAGACTCAGGGACTTCTGTGGAACAGCAGAGCTGTTCTCCTGCATCTTGCAGGTACCAAAGACTGAGCTGTGAAGCTCCAAGACTGTCAAAACCCGACTAAAAAGCACCACTGCACCCGAGATGCCTACTGAGCTGAAAGGGGCCAATGTGGTCCCCAGATACTAATGACCTATGAAGAAGTAGGACACTGAGGAGCCGTGATAGCAGAAGACTAAAGAAGAGCAACTGGCCTTAGCACCAGCCCTGCCGGCCTGTCTGCTGTTCCCCATCAAAACTGCCCCAAAGACGTCTTGTCCTGCAGCTGCTGTGCTTCCAAAGCCTGGGAGGACATAGCCTGCTTTCAATAAATACTCAAGAACACCCATGGAGCAGTAGAGCTGCTTCCCTGCATCCTGCAGGTACCCCCAAAGAAGACAGTGAGTGCTCCAAACCGCAAAAACTCGACGATGCAAAACAACACTGCACCTGTGCTTCCTAGACTGAGCTGAAATGGGCCAACAGTGCCAGCATTGTCCCACGGCCTTCAAGAGACAAAGCCCACCTTGGACTTGTCCACTGTGGACTTCCCTCCCCCACCTGCAGCCTCTGTTTGCAGGCCTCCTCACTGCGAGTGCTCCCAGTGTTGAAAATTCGACGTCAAAAGACACCTCTGCACCTGTCACTCCTGGCCCCTGGAGAAGAGCGACAAAGGCATCCCTGAGCATCGCAAAAGTTGAGCCCCCTGTTGGTTTAGCCCGACTGGTCCCCCAGTCCTAGCCTGCAGCCTCTTTTCTGATGGACCGATCTCCATATCCTTGAATGGGGCACCCCAGTACTACCTGAAGTGAACTGTTGGTGCTGCCTTGGACCTTGCCTTCTACTTACCTTAAGTCCAGAAGATTGGTCCGGTAAGTCGCTGTTGAGTGGCCGAATACAATACATGTTTTTCCTCCATTGGTTATCATTACCGCGAAGTGCTTCAATCATGATTTAAAGTATTAAATCCTGATATTTTAAAAAAGTTACTTACCCAATTTTGATGATCTTGTGCCTAAAGTTATATAAAGATAAGTGTTATTTTTATAAATTGGTGTGAATCTCCTTATTGAGTCGTGTGTATCATTTTTTGGCTGTTTATGTACAACAGATGTCTAACACTCCTGTCTGATAAGCCTGCGGCTGCTCAACCACACTACCCCCTAGAAGAGCACCTTGAGATTGTAAGAGCAAGCCCCTGTCCACTGGGGAAGGAATACCTGGACTCTTTGCACGGTATACTTCTTTTTGGTACTACATTTAAATAGCCAGCTTCTTACAGCTATTTGTTAGCAACCATCTTTGTTAGCGGAACAAATCCCTGGAGTAGACAATGACTTTGCAGACCTACTCAGCAACAGTCATCAAGTAACCCACAAAGTGGCGTCCCTTGTAGCTATAGCTTCACTCCATACAGAGCATGCTTTGTGAGTTGAAGAGCCTTTCACACAAATACTCAAAGATCAAGTTTTCCTTAGGACACACCCTCATTTCTTGCCAAAAGTCATCTCTCATTTTTATTTGAATCTGCCTATTGGCTTATCTTCCTATTTCCTGCAACTACAGTTGGTGCTGCAAAGATGGGCCACCATGTAATACGTTGATTGTATCAAGACCAATAGAAAAACAAGCAACCGCTTACTTCTTGCGCTCTGCTGCACCTTGGCAACCAAACTCAAAGGGTGGTCTTGCCCAGTGGATTGTAAAATGCGTTCAGGCTTGTTATGCTAAAACTAAACACATATTGCACATTCTGCATGAATAATGGGGCCAGAGAGGATCTTATAGGCAATATCTTGGCCATCTGTCCACACAGTCACAAAATATTACTTTCTGGTCATTCATGCCAAAAAGAAGCAGAAGTCAGGCGAGCTGTTCTGAAAACATTATTCCAACCATCTTCCAATGCTGCTTACAAGCCATTACTTTAGATGATTGGGTACTACTACTTTTCTGTCAACGCACTGCATGTGATCTACAGCAGCATATGCTACAAATGAAAACCTTACTTACCTGCAGCAGTTGGTTCACATCTTGCAGTGCTGTAGGTTCGCATGTGGCTTCCCCCTCTTCCTGGGTGCAAGCTCACAGCAATACAGATAGTACCTTATTAGTCATTACCTATTCTATCATCACATACTCATTCTCCTGTTTAGAAACATAATAACGCCTAGCATCCCCAGGACTACACCCTTATGGGAAAACAGATTCTGAGGTGGGATGTTTGTCCTGTTGCATTGTCAGTTTGAAGGAAAGAATCATGTGTCCCCACAAATTCATTCCAAGCCCCTTAAATTAGATGACAGAAGTGTAGAGTGTGTGAATCTGCAGCACCGCAAGCTCTAAACCGAAATTAACAATATCTTTCCACAATTTAATTGAAAGAGTTAATCCGTTGCTCAGCATACTGATATGCCAGTGATTTCTTTACTAAGTGCAGTGAAAGATATTGATGCATTAAAAATAACAACAGCAACAACTATACTAACAATAGTAATAACTTGCCTATACATCTACATAATGATGAGCAGCGTCATAATAGGTATTGTCTTAGTTGTATATGGAAAGGCAGTTATTTCATCTCAGTGGCATGGTCATCTATTTCAACCTGTCTCAGGAGAAAACAGGCAGTGAACCTAGCCTGTGAGGGAAGTTAAAAGGTTTTCCTAACGAACCTCAGATGTTTTTGAAAAAGGACAGTTAACTGTTCAGACTAAGTCGGGTTTCAGTGTGTTTATATCAGGAGAAAACCCGCCTTGCTATGGTACATACAGTTCTGTAGCATGTACAATTACTCATGGTAACCTGGATGTAACTGCAAAGAACAGTTTGCTTTCAAGTCTTGTACCTTTCACCAAAATGCAACAACTTTTTATTACTTCCGTACTGTCACACTTAAACAAACCTCCCTGGTCACTCCTGCTTGCTTTGCTGCCAGATGAGGAACAACACAACTAAGTAAACATACTAGATTTCAGACGTAGGTTGCTAATAAGTGTCAGTTTACCTCTCCTTGACCTGGATTGGCCTCCTCTTGAAAGGGCTGCACTTTAATGCTTTATGTGAAATCTTACCACAGAAGAACAAGTTACTGCATTTTGTGCATGGTCATACTGCCAGACAGACTTACAGTAGAACAAGTCAATATGACACAGGATACACACCACAGACTGAGCCATGCGCAAACTCTGCATGTAGTAATGGGCCTAGTACTGGGGTGAGTGCAGAGCGATGTCAACCCTCATTTACAAATGGATGCACCTGACTCTGCACCCCACTTGGAAGACCTTCACATGTACGTCTTGAGCTGCTGAGTGATGCAAGGCAACACAAGCCCGTAAGTCATATTTACTAAGCCACGCAGAGCCACCTTACATGGCTCTGCGTAGCTTGCATATCCATTGTAAAGCAAGTCGCTGCTTTTTGTTACTCTGCATTAGGAAGGCATTCCAGGGGGAAGTTTGGCCGATCCCAATCATCCAACCATGGATTTTGACACATTCCCAGATTTACTAAAATTTGTAAACATGGAAATGTGTCAAAATGGTACGCCTTCCCAAAAGAGGTGTAACAAAGAGAAATAAGTTGAGTTCTCGTTATTTTCTCTCTCTATGTGCTGCATTGTGCAAGTTGCCTTGTTGCATTGTGGTGTGTGACTTATTACTATATCTGGCCCCAGTATACATTCTCATGGACAATTGTGTAAATATTTACATTGCTTTTAAGAACTACTGTATGAAATAAAATACTGTTTTCCCTTCACAGTCCCTATGAGGCCAATCCATGAAACTGTACTCCATGATCCAAGTGGGTGGACAGCCCAGGGCCTGCAGAAATCAGCAGATGTTGGTCTCTCCCAACATGTCACTCATGGGAGCCACTGCATACAAAGGCAGACTGTGTGTGCATTCCGCTTTTGTATGCAAGAGGTGGGATGCCCCAAGCTGGACACCACTTGGTAGCTCAGCCTTCCAGCTGCTAGCATGTCCTACTATGAATCGGGATTGCTTGCAGGAAAAATGGACTTTCACATCCTTGAGGAGTCCGCAGCTCCTTTCAGGCATTTGAATGTGTGTTTGCAAGCTGGGCCCCTTGTGTAACTGGTACAACTTCTTAAAAGACACCAGCCAGGGCCAGTGTCGATCTTTAAGGACATCTTGTCATACTCTTTAGGACTGCAACTCGTCTGGCAGTTCAAGTTTGCATCACTTCCATCTTGCAATGTACTTTCCTGGAGAGTGCAATATATTTGTTATTGCAACAATCTAGACAAGTGAGCATCAAAACAGACACACACACCAGTCTACCTTTTGTTGCTTATGTCTGCATTGCAATGTGTTTTCTGAGTATGTTGTTCAAAATACACGCTTTTCAAAATGGCATTGCCTTTTGGATGATGGAAAGTCACATTTGAAGCATATCCTCAGGTTTTTAACTTTACGTAGTTGTGAAATAGGGTTAGGAGGTGGAGTACACTGAAAGGGTAGGGGATTTGATCTCCCCTTGCAGAGTAAAAGCACCGCTTTTTGGAGCAGTTTAGACGCAAACAACCCTCTGATTCTCATACATGTGCCAGGCAGTTCGAGATTTCTGGGTGGGTTCCAGTTTCTATTCCTAGACAGGAGTGTTGGTGCGTCATTTGCGTGCAGTTCAAAGAAAAGCTGGCATTGCTCAATAATGTTAGACAGATGGTGTTTACATACATTAAAAAGCATTATGTAAATATGATGAATTAGACATGGTGAAAAATGAAATAATGAGAAATGTGTTCTCGATTGTGAAAAACAATTGGCGGTAGTGTAGCGGGACAGGAGTGGAGCAATCCATCCTGATTCTCCCAACTCCTAAAACAGGGAAGGGAAGTAGAAAGAAAAGAAGAAACTAAAAATCCGTCTTTCAACATATTAATATGTGGTCTCAACAGCAAGAACCATGCATAGATGCTGGAATCGAGAAAATAGACGAGCTAGATTATAGATACCTTTGAATATGTGCAGTGAGTGACATCGACAGAAGAATTGCTAGTGCAGCATTGAATGCTTTGAGGGAGCTTTGAGGGATCTCCTCTTCAAATTCAAGTGCAAGAAAAGTGGTGAACTGGCAATGGTCACCACAGAATGTGCGTGCTGCAATCTAGCATTAGAAGGGGTCAGTTACGTTTCGGGGGCCTGCTTGGTGAACACAATGGGATGGGTCTTGTGGTTGCTTCCAAAACATAATGCATGTGACCAAGAAAAATTGGCGATACACATGTTGCAGGAAAACATTTGATGTAGACATCAAAATAACGTTGGCCATAATGCAGCTCGGCACACACATGTAACTGCACATTGAAAAACCTCATGAACAGTGGAACCTCACAGGCTAAAACCTGGAACTGTGACAGGAACACCCTTTAATTGATTTCCCAGCCCTAGCCTTGTAGAGAGGATGTGATCTATGCTAAAGCTGTAACACTCATCTTCATGTGTACCTGTAGCCATTTGTGTAGGAGTCAGTGGACCACAGTTGCGTATGCGTATTAAGGCCACCAGTTGATTATGTCAATATTTCAGCAGCGCTACTCTCACATCTCTTATATTTGATTCAGTACTCACTCATAGGAGCTCTGAATCCTAACTGCTGATTGTCCATTCAGCACATCTCTGCACCATACTGAGAAAGTTGACTGATCTTCACCCTTTTTTAATTGTAGATTTAAATAGGAGGTTTGTAGTTGGGTGGTAGTTTCAGAATTGTAGTGACATCCATTACATCATGGTTCACTGCATCGAGAGCGCTACATCGTCTGCAATACATGGAATAGATAAGTATATAAAATGAGATCACTACATAGTCAACTATTACATCAACTCTATCCTTACCCAAATTATTATTATTATTATTATTATTAAGGAGTTTTATATAGCGCTGGCCAGACCCGAGGGTATTGGAGCGCTTTATAACAGTTATAATACAGGAATCCCAAAATAAGGCATAGGTATACATGTTGGTTCAGAAGTCCCGGCATGTGGTGCTACATTGAGGCAAGGCAGTTCTGAGAGCCTCACAGAGTGCACATTGTCTTGTTCGGAACCACTATCCGGGAGGGGGGGGAGCGGGGAGGGGCGAAGGGGCGCTAGGAGGAGGTAGGTTTTGGTAACAAAGTGTCATGGTGCTGCGGAATGCAGGTATGTGCCCTTCAGCGCTGGTTTACTGTTCGGGAAGGCAAGGTTGAGGAAGAGGTCTTTTTTTATGGGTTTTTATATAGCATTTTTAATCGGTTTTTCTAATTATTTTTTATTTTCATTTATTGTTAATCCAATTCTTGTTTTGTTTGTTGACCGACGAGAGTAATTTATTTAAGCATCTATATATATGCAATTTAATGTAGTAACTTAACTTTGAATATTAAAAAATGTAAAAGTTTGTAATTATTTCTCAATAACATATCCTTTCCGTTAAATGCTTGTTTTTATTGGGTTGAACGTTTTCGGTATTTATATTTTAGGTCAATTGTGCTCTGTCAAAAGCAATATTCTGTAGTTTAGTACAATAGCAAATCACTACAAAAAACTTTATGTAAGGGAAATTCTTGTTCCTTATTCAAAAAACATACTTACGGTTTTATAAGAACATAACCATTCCCCTAAAGAATATCACCTAAAGCCATAACATGGTTATGATCCAAAACCATGACTCCCGCCAGTGCACACTGTTCAGGAGCTTATAGATGATCAGTTACATTACATATCACATCACCATTTACATTATTGATAACATCATTGAATATATACGAGGACACTTCATACAGACCACTGGGCTCAATCAGGAATCATACTTCTATGCATTGTCTATAGATCTTGCTCCAGTCCTTCTTTACCTTCTAGATAGTACTCCTTTTTAGGTCTCTCCGGAGACAGCGCGCATGCGCTGCTCTGAGAGACATTTAGTAAGGGCTTTTAAATTCCAAACACACGCTTGTGCGTGTGCTTTTTTTTAATCACTTGCTATTGGGCTTTGCGTGCTGTCTTTCTAAGAAAGACAGCACGCAATTGGCCCAAGGAGGGTGCATGTCCCGCCCTCTCTGTTCTGTGGCCTAGGGTGCTCGGGAGCGAGCATTAGCGCCATCTGTTTCTAATTATCACACCCGTTAATTGGAAACAGATGGCGGTCTTCTGCAGCGGTGGGCACAAGCACGCTCGTGCACACACCACTTAACCCTGATACATTGCACACCTCAAGGGCAACTCCCCGCCCACCAACACAATAACATCACTACTGCTCTCACACAATCCGTCAACGCGTGCACTGCTGCGTCCTGCGCTGTGCTCTCCCGAGTGTCGCTTGAGCTGTGGTTGCACCAGCTGCTTGTCATGCGCGTTACTGTGGTCCGTACGTGAGGTAAACTTGCACTGCTGCGGTTGCTGTGGTGTCTGAGGAGTTGCACTGCCGCTGCATGTGTTGTGTGGTGTCTGGAGGTCGTGGGGTGGGGAGAAGTTGCTTTCTGTGTGTGCTTGCAACCGTCAACGTATCGGTTATGGTTTCCTTCATTTACTGCGATAATCAGTTTGTTGCAATGCGCCATTTCTGTAGCGCGAGCCTCTCCAGAAGGCAGCGGAGCGCTGTGTGGGTTCAGGTATTCACACACGGGCTTTTCACTTCCCGTTCGCTCCTCGCAGTCCTATCTTATCGATTGTCTCACTTCCTCTCGCTGGTTATCTGCGACCCACATTGTCAGGCCTGCTTACCTCATCTTGAGGTGTCCCAGTGGACTCTTGCTTTCTTCAACATTGCGTCTCATTAGAGACGTTGTGTTAGTACTTGAAGCTTTTTGCTCTGTTAGTTATGTACACAAAACTCGTGTTGTTTTTATTTCCCCTTTTACATTTCCCCATTCTTCACACCACGTCTCGTGTTAAATTCAACCAATACCACGGAGTGTATTATATTCTCCAAGTACTGCCTCTACCAGTGCCCCAGTGCAGCGAGCCAGGCGCAGCGAGCCAGGCGCAGCCAGCGCCCCTCGTCCCAGTACTGAGAGCCACATATCTCCTCTGTCAGTGCACCTCACTGCATGACCGCAGCATGCGGCAGCGCCCCGCTGTTCGTGTGACTTTTGTCCTGTTCGGCAGCGTTGAGAGACAGAGGGCCGTTTATTGGCCAGAGCACATCGATGTGCCTTCAGTACTCCTCCTACCCTAGTACTGTGACATTCCCATTGCTTTGCACACCACTCGCTCCTGACCTGCAGTAGTCACTCTCCTGTCTAGTTACCGAGGCTTGGGCACAGCCACAGCTGTGCCAGTGCGTGTCCATCTTAGCTCCTGGACACTGTGAACAGTCCACTGTTCTTCTGCCGTACTACTACCTTCCGTTACACCAAGGCCCACTCCTTGTGTGTCCAGGAGTTTTCTGGCAACAATTAAAATCATGCCATCATAACTCTCCTGTATAGTGTTCATGCTGGACCAAGATCAGTGTTTTGTAGAGGGGCAGTTTTCACCCAGCCTCAAGCAGCACAGAGGGTTAATGTGCCTGCTGTAAAGAACGTGTACATACATGCAAATCACTAAAGTGCATTTTATGTGGTTAGCTCAGTGGGTTACTGCTTTTGTCACAGAGATCCTTTTGTTACTTACAGTTCATAAGTTACAATCCTAATATAACACAATTACTTATGAACTAAAATGAAGGGCCTGTATTCAAACTGTGTGTAATAGGTTAGAGCGCTATTTTTCCCCCCAGACTTTCATTATCCTTATGTTGCTAAAAGGTTTTCTCTCAATTTAAGAAATCTGTACATTTTGCCGTCCAGTTGGCAGCTGTGGTAACAAAGGGTACTCTTACGTGTCTGGTGTTGGCTGTGAAGTGTCCATGGTATAATTCGAACTGTTCTTTGCTTACAAGCGAATATTATAAAACATATTGTGCGTGCAATGCTTTAATCCATGGCGGCACAGCACATAGGATACTGTGCTGCATGACTTACCACTTATAAGGTCCCAAAGGCGAGACCTATTGGCTATGCCAATGCTTGTTACTCTCTATTCCTTCTACCAGGGACTTTCATCCTGCTGCATTGTTTCCCTTTCTGTCATTCTACCTCACTTCTGCTGTTCCCTGCTGCTTCCTCATTTGTACAGTAGTATTGTTCTCACTCTTCACTTTTTCATTTCAAACTAAGAATCTACCTTTCCCCTTCTTAATGGTTCCTGCTTTCTTATCTACTTCCTTTCCGCACGACTGTCAATTTTATTGCACCTTTCATCCATTGCTATGTATAACTCAATCGTATTCCAGTAGAATGCGCTTTTGATAAAGGTACTATGAAAGTAAAATAACAAATAAATAAATTAACAGTGTAAGTGGTTGTAGAGAGAGTATTAAGGAATGTAGCAAGTATGCAAGTTAAAAACATCAGTCGTGTTATGAGCTCAAAGGCATTATTTATTGGTAGTTAATTGTGTTGTTACTATTAGAGTTTTAAAAGTAAATATGTGTTTCCCTTTCCCAAGTTTTAGCAGGTGGTCGTTTTTTAGGTCTCGCCTGCGTTGCAGCGCACAAGCGCTGCTTCGCCTTGGCGAGATGTATTGTCGTCGCTTTCGTGTCCGGCTTCTCTGGAAGCGGGGTTGGTGTCTGCCCTGTCGGCATTAGGCCCCGCCCACCTGGACTGGAGATTTTGCTAGCGCACGCTCGTGCACGGCGTCTATTCCAGACACGCCTGTTTATATATACATCGTGCTTTCACTTAAGGTGAAAGCGCGATGCATATATTAACAAGCGGCAGATGCGCGATAACAGCAGCCGCAGGAAAGTAGGCCACTGTTTCTTACTATTTAGGAATTCATACCATGGTGGGGGGTAAATTATCAGCTGCTGTTCCACCCAACAAGGCTTCATGGCTGCTTTTGGTTCACTTTCACTGTGTTACTGTGCTTTTTCTGAACACAAGGAGTCCCCATGAAAAGGTAGTCTCTGACATGCCACCACTGTGCTGTTGGTCACCCTGTCAGAGCTATCATGGCCATCATCAGGACTATGGAGTTATGAAGCCGATAATTTATAACCCCTGGTATGATGTGCTGATGACCATTTCCATGTTTACAATATGCTGTTTGACATTACCCTTTAAAAGATCGTGTTCTGTTTGTCACCCATCCAGAGTTATGGTGTTTTAGGTCATTACTTTTATTGTTCATGTGAGCTATTGGGCACCTCTCCTACAGCTTTACTACGATTTAAGTCCTTTATTGTGGAATTACTGTTAAAGGGTGTTAACAAGGTCTCGCGTGCGAGCGGGTTACCTTACTAGAAATTCATTACACTTGCGCCATCTTGTGGCACCTCATTCACAACATCCATCCTCAGCTGCCTGTCCAAACTCAAAAGAAATCCTTCCTTTTTTTCATTTTAGCATCACTGTTTTCACCTCCTTAGAACCCAGCCTGCTGTAATAGTCATCTGCACAGTACATTAATCTTTCTGTTTTATGTTTGCTGGGTTCGGTAAAACCATTGCTTCTCAAGTGTTGTGCATTTTGCTTAAACTCGTCAGCTTCTCTACTTTGCATTTATTCCAGAGGAAGGAATAGCGCTATCTCCGCCTTCCAATCGTAGTAAGCCTTTCATCTACGCAGTCAATAGCCGTTATTTCAAGTGTTGTTTACTTATTCATCACGGTCTGTACATACCTGCACTCGACATGTTATCGCTGCATGATACTGACTGCTGTTGGAATGCTAGGCTAAGCTCAATGCTTTAACCTAACCTGCATTTCCATAGCGCTTCAAGGTAGTAAATAATAATACATATAAACAATTACCCAATTTATTGTTATCAATTTATCGCACTCCAGGTGGTTTGAAGGCTCAGCCGGGATTTGAACTCATGGCTTGCCCCTTCCTTACCAGACTGTAAATGCGATAAATATTTACCTGTGTAAACTATTTCTTCTCCATTCCATGAGTCTATTTTACTGCTGGAGAAGAGTGCATGATGGAGCCTGTGTATAGTGTGACTGCACACTTACGAGTGATCTTGAAAAGTAGGGATTCAAATATATGGCAGAGCGATAAATTACACAAAAATCAGAAGGCGCCCACCGAATTGGAGTCACTGTCCTGACGATTAGCACCCTGGTTGCGCTCGCTCTGCATGTAACCAGAATACTTTGAGCTGTATTTCCAGCTTTCTGAAACAGCAGTTTTACAGGTAGGATAAGCAAATGCAGCAGAGGCTGTGCACATACATAGAAAAATGTATGGTTGTGGATGGTAGTCCTCCTCATGTATTAATGGCACTATTCCTTGATAGGTCCTGTTAGGTCTCAATTTAAACATGAGCCCAACCCTTGGTAGTTGTAGCGCAGAGCAGCCAGGCTTAACTCAGGAAGCATTTATCAGTACTAAAATAGTTAAAAAGTAGAAACTATAGTACAATAAAAATCCCTCTCCAATTTATAACAAGCATTTGCAATGCAATAGGTCTCGCAAGTGTAAGCTATTGGCATTGTAAATGACAATGCCTTTTATTTATGTTTTTAAACCGAAAACTAAAATAAAAGGCATTGTTATTTGCAATGTCAATAGCTCAAACTCGCGTAACTGCGAGACCTATTGCATTGCAAATGCTTGTTACTTTTAGCTTTGGTGGTTTTTCCATCAGCGTTGTTTCGATTTGCCAATAAATATTTCTTTAAAAACAACACCGGCCCATAATATGGGTGAAATATGTTGTCATTTCACTTAAAGTGAAGTCACTGGAGTCAAACTTCATGTGATGTAATTTCAACTTTCATATTATTACTAAATAACAGCACCTTTTGAGATCAAATTTGCAATTGGTTGATTAACCCACAAGGCTGTGCAACTAAATAAATCACCCTATTGGCCCAAGCAGCTCAACATTTCTCGTGTACAAAGAGGTCTTGGAAGCGGGAGTTTTTTCCTACCTTGAGCTGCCAAAATTCAGATCCACCCAAGCTCAACTCAAATCTTTCTCTGAAGTCGCAACATCTTTGCAGAATTTTCTTCCTGGCGATGTCGGACTCAACCATTCCACGTGTCTTTGGCATCTAGTAGCCCACTTGTTTCCCTTTTCCTGCCTCAAGTGTAATATCCTGTGTTTTTCCCCAAGTTCCCGCCACTTCTCAGGTTTACTTATCCCTTCTGTTTGTTTCAAAACGTAAAATTATGCTGTTGAGTTGTCCTTATTGTATGCCTCTTCTAATACAGCTTGGGGTAGGAGCATTGTATACAACCATTCAATAACAATTTAAAATAGGTTGTGAGAGTGCATTATCAATTTCAATCTGCGACAGTAAATACCACATGCAAGGGCTCGTCCTAGTGGTGGCATTAGGAAATGCTGGCCAGGAGACACAGCAGAACAGTCTATTCAAAAAGTAATCCCATGGCCACAGATATGAAACTATAAGATTACATCTATCGAACTGGGGTAATAATTATGAAATTTGGACATTTAAAACATTATTGTATGACAAAACGTGCATATATGTTAGTGTATTGTTACCTAAATTCGCTGGAAAGCAATCTACAAAAATGCTCTCTTCTTATTACAGCTTTTACAAAAACTCGAAGAAAGTGGCTTGGAGACAGAAGGGATCTTACGCGTCCCCGGATCAGCGTTGAGGGTTAAGGTACTGTAATCACCTTCATCGGGGTATCCAGTGGCATGGCTGTTTGGCAGCAGACACCAGCCTGATTCCTGTATCATCAATGTGAAGGGTTAATGTCCCAGGATGAAAACGTGCTGCTTGTTATAGTTGATACCTGGCACTTATAAATGCATTTACTGTTGCGGAATTAAATTCCATGTTCAGCAGTGGCAGCTGCTAATGATCGGCAGTGGTGTATCGGGGCAGGGGCAAACGGACGGAATGGAAAAGAAAACTTACTTGGGTACTGCCGCCCTCTGCCCTCCGTCATCTGCTCTCCATCTACGAAGCAGGAAGCACACAGGCTCCATGACTCCCCTAGCCAATCACGACGCTGCTGTCACCAGCATGACAGCAGCATTGTGATTGGTCTGAGCGCCGTGGATTGACGTTCAGACAGGGACTGGGATGCTGTGCATGTTCTCCATCCAGGTTGTGCAATACAGCCCGGTGTAGAACATGTTATAAGAGCGCATTGTTGTGTTTATTGTAGCGCGCAGCACAGGTGCGGAGCTCTTTTAAATGTAAACTTGTTTTAGTTGAGGGATGGCCAGCTAAGAAGAACCTTTCTTCTGAGTTAAGGCATTTTTGGGAAGTGAAAGAGGAACTATCCTTTTCTGATTCTATTATTCAGGGAGGTGATAAAGCCGTTCCTCCTTTAGGGTTGAGAGAAGTTATCATTAAACATGGCCATGAAGCCCACAATGGCATCATCAGAACTAAACAGTCCGTCAAGACTACATTCTGGTGGCCTGGGCTAGACATCTTTGTTGAACGTATTGTTAGGGACTGCATTCACTGTGCTAACGCTGACAAGTCATTGAAGATGTTGAAACCAATTATGCAAGGACACAACATTCCTGATGGTCCCTGGGAATCTATTGCAATGGACATTATGGGTCCCATTGGTCCTTTGAACAAGTACATTGTGGCTACTTTTGATTTATTTTCTAAATGGCCTGTGATAAAAGTTGTCGAAAAAATTAATACTGACACGGTTTTACTATTTCTAGATGAAGTGTTCACAGAAGAGGGATTACCTATACGCGTGATCACTGATAATGGTGTACAATTTTTATCTAATAAGGCAAAGGAATACTTCAGTAAAATAGGAGTCACTCACTGTACCACTTTCCTTTACAATCCTTCTGGGAGTGGTATAATAGAAAGATTTAATAGAGTACTTAAAGCGGCTTTTCAAATGGTTGGCGCTAATGATGACAAGTGGGAATATCATGTAATAAAGACAATGTGGAAATACAGGATTACTCCCAATGACATGATTCACTGTACTCCATTCGAGATCATGAGAGGTAGACTACCTAGAACTAAGGTTAATCCTGCTTGGCTTATTCCTTCCGCTAAATGCCGCGTTGACCTTGATAATGTGACTAGGAGGTTGGAAAGATCAAATATTGTTAATAAACACAGTTTTAACTTTAAGGAAAGAACTAATCCACTATCTAATGTAAAAGTTGGTATGTTGGTTAAAGTTAAAAAACCGTGGAGAACTTCCAAGGGTGAAAGTTATGGGTCCCTTTGAAGTTAGTGAAGTTTTGAGGAATGCTGTTAGACTTTCTAATGGTAAAGTATGGAATTTGAACAAAATCGCTGTGCTTAAAGGGGACAAGAAATTATATAAGGAGGTCTATCCTTAGTCAAGTTTTGGAAGACATTTCTGAGGAAATTTCTGGAATAGATAATCGCAACCAGTGCTTTAAATGGGAAAAAATAAGTGTAGGTACTCATTAAATTGAGCTGGGGGCGTGGCTAGTGGGCGGGGTTAGAGGCGGAGCGAGACATGATGATACTAAGAAATTTCTATTGAGTATTCATTTTGCCCGTGCATTTCCTCTGATTGTAGTTTCAAGCTTCCCATATATGCGGATTAACAGCTGCATATGATAATAAAGAGTGGTGTGAATACGGTAGCAGGACCTAAATCACAATAGAAGGAGCTTTAAATGGATGCAGTCAAGCCACCAACGGCACTATTCCGGCTCATGATCAGCGCGCCTCAGATCAAGAGAGAGTTTGGAATGGCAGCATTGATCATGAGTACTCCGCCAGTTGCAGGACATACCAAAACATTTGAGAAAAGTATCAATATAAACAAAATGTGTTAACTCATTTCACGAAATAAATTCCTAATAGGATATGTTAAGATTTCCTTGTTTTGTAATATTTGCAGGCAGACCGAACAGACAGGGAAATAATCGGGCAAACAGGCAACCTGTCCTCAGAGAAGCGCGGAATAGGTCTGCTGTTTGTAACCATGACTGGAATATTCATAGGAGACAGTCCACTCTCTTTTATAGATTCTATCACCTGTTAGCCAGCTGTTTTCCAATGACTACCACACCTGTGAAGCAGCTGTCTCTTATGAGCTAGCCAGTTCTCTTCCAAAGACTATCACCCATACGAGACGGCCAGCTCTCTTCCAAACACTATTACAGATATGAAACAGCCAGCTTTCTCCCAAGGACTTGCTGCACCCTTGTGAGACATTCAGCACACTACCAATAACCATCACACCTGTGAGACAGACGACTGGCATGCTGTACTTCCAGCATGCTTTTGAAACAACCAGCTCTCCCTATGACAATCTCACATATGAGATCTACCTGGTAGTTTTTGGCACAAAACTTCTAATACACACAGAAACAAGCAGACAATGCACACACAAAAGCATTTCACGCATTTCTTTAAAACTACCTCCTGAGGGTGTCCAGATTCTCTTCCTCTCTGAGCTTGCTTTCTCTCTCACACTCAAACATACACAGAAGCAGGCAAATGCGCGCGCTCACACTCCCTCCCTCTCTCTCTCCCTCTCCCTCCCCCTCCCTCTCCCAAAAAGGTCCACTTCGAATTGTTAAAGCAAGCACAGTGTGAACACTCACACAGCCCCCGGGTACTTCACAGGTCTTTTAAAGACCATTTGCTTGTTAACGAGGCTTTGTTGGTTTTTCACCCCTTCTCCCGCATCGCCACTCTGACTATTGCTGGAAGAATTAGCACGTTACACAATACCAAGCCCTGTCAGCTGAAACCCCGAGGAATCGGGTTTCTGGATGCTTGAATCGGGAGGCGGGAGACTAGCCTTGAAATCGGTAGTCTCCCGCCTGAATCGGAAGGGTTGGCATGTCTGATTGGCTTACCTTCAATGAGTACCGGTACTCTCCTTAGCAGCGGAGAAGTGCCGGTACTCTGATCGGTAAAAATAAGAAGTGCCGGTACTCAGTACCGGTGAGTACCGGCCCATTTAAAGCACTGATCGCAACAATAGTAATATGGATCGCAGTGATGATGTTTGTCAAAATAATGACAATGAAACCATATTACCCTGCAACCCTGTCAGTTTTGATGTATGTCAAAGAGATGTAAATTGTCATGAAACCAAACGTTTGCGTAAGAAACCTGTATGGTTGTCAGATTTTGTAACTTTTATCCAAAAGAAGTTGTATCCATAGTTTATTTCTTTTTTTGTTCTATTTTTAAGGGAGGAAGATGTGTTGTGTTTATTGTAGCGCGCAGCACAGGTGCGGAGCGCTTTTAAATGTAAACTTGTTTGGGCACGGACCACAGCTGACTCGTGTTCTAGAGTCTGGGTCCGTGCCGGGGAGGAGTTCGGTGGAGACTGTTGGAAGCTTGGTGGGAGCTGTTGGCAGACGTGTATCCAGGTGGTGCTGTCTATGCAATAAATCTACGTTTCAAACTCATTTGGTACGAGTATTCATCATAACACTCATGAATGTTTGGCCGACCCAAGATGGCCGGCCAAACCATCATTCGCACTTAGAGAGTGTCCACCACTCCTCCCCCTGCTTTGGCCAGCCCCGCTTCGCCCCTAAGCCAGGATGGAGCAATAAAATGATGATAACATTGCTTTATTATTATGTTATTGTTCCTTTTTTAACTGTTCGGAGAGCAGTAGGGCGATGTTCCTCTGCCTTAGCGGAGGAGCCGCCGCTGACCTTCAGGATGCAGTTTTGCGTTAGAGAATCCCATTCAAGAGGTGGGAAGTGGAGGGATCAAGTTATAATATGCCTTGAGAGTTTTTGAATGCCACAAACTTGAGTTTGTTTGCATGCACCAACCAGGGGCGTAACACAGGCCCCGCAGGCCCCGCGGTGCGGGGGGGCCCTTGAGCTGCAGGGGCCCCCTCAGCACGATAATCAGGCCCAAGAGCTACGGATAAAACCCGGTGTGGGGGGCCCTCCGTGTACGTGGCAGGGGGGCCCCCTCAACTTTCGTTACGCCACTGGCACCAACTCTGGAAATAGCACTGATGCAAAGCCAGCCCTAGTAACAAAAACGGCCCCACGGCTCGAAAACCGACCCACACCCTTCACGCCCACTGGACAAATGCCCGGTGCCTGCTACGGCTAGTCCAGCACCCTGGTTTTTGGCCGCCAGTGGCTGTTGTAGGTCCCATTCCAGAGTGGGAAGGGGAAATTGAACATTCTCATACTTCATGGGGGTGTAGCGAAAATGTTTCCTCAAAGGAAAAATAAGTGTTTTCCTAGTGGACACAAAATATATGAAAAGAAAAAATGGGCAATTTCACAGCTGGTTGCCTTTCCCCAACGCTGAAGTATACTGGGTACGATTCCATGTTGCGCAAATAGCAATTTCCCAAAATGTCACATAACATTGCTAGTGGTCGACCTGGAAACCTGGAAACAGCACAGCTTTCTGGGCATACTACTGCAAATATTTGTTGTGAATGCCAGAAAGTAGTACATTTGCAACTCTACATAGGAATAGTTTTACAGGTACAGATGTCCTACGTTTTTTTGGCTAATCATGCCCAGTGTATGTTGAACATCAGCATTCCACATCTTTTCCAGTTCAACGAACAATGACATCTTGGTAAATTCACCCCGTTCATCTCTGTTACCGCTTCCGCCGTGTCGAAGGAGTTGCCTGCATTATATTATGGATGGTTTCCAGTAGTCTCTAGTGGAGGTTTACCGGAAAACTGGTGCATCGGAAGATCCTTTGAATAGCGTAAGGCATCTGAGTAATTAACAACAAATGCAAATACAATAGGCATTGGCAAAGTCAACAGGCCTGGGTATAATGTGGAAAAGTATACTAAGACAATTTCTGCATCATTGTGTTGGTATATTAAAACCACGTTTGGTGGCTTTCCCACTGCTTAAAAGGGGCTCCTTACTAAACCTTAAAAAAGCCAGCTGCAGTGAGAAAAACAACACACAAAACATTCCTTATTGATATGATGCCTGCATGACAAAGCATTTCATGTATGATGATTCAGCTTAATTTTGAGATCTGATATAGTCCATTGTTGAAATTCAGTGCAATCATGCAATAAGAGGAGTGTTACACCAAACAGCCAATAACATTAAGTGAAAGAGAATTTTTTTAGTCCACTCTCGGTATATTTTGACGTATTGGTAACAATAGATCTTGCACACAGCTGTGCTATTAATGCAGAGTTTAAGAACATCAGGACAAGGCAAGCCCATGCACTAAGTGTACATTCTCACATATGTGTGTGTTATTGATGGACAGATGGGTACTGCTGGCCATATGCCCGTTTTTCACGGGATGCTCGCCTATATTGCTGCTCTGCCCTCAGGGATAGACTTGTAGGGAATGTTGCATTCAAGTATCAAGTGGCGCTTGAAACACTGAGATGAAAGCCCCCCTGCTTTGGATTTATTTCCACTCACTCTGCCCCTAAAGCCAGCCAACACAAAGCAAAGTGAACGACTCCTCTAAGTGTATCCAGATTTTCTTTATCAGAACCATTGCATGTTATGATGACGTGTTGGGTTGGGTTGGCAGATTTTCAGCTTGATGTTTGTTAATGTTCGAAACATAAGGATTCGATTAAATTGACCTTTCCTTCCAAGTAAAGGAAAAAATGCACATTTGTGTTTTTTGGCGTCAGTTGCTGTACTTACCAAAAGCTCATCCGCACCGGGGGCTAGTTTTCTCATCTACGCTTTTCAGTTTCATTGCATTGTCACAGAATAGCGCTGTTTCACAAAGATTTGCTCTGAATGTGTGCGAGTGTGACTTACTCTTCAAGCACTCCTGGAATACTGCTGAATACCAAGGACAATCCTGCAGTACTACAAAAGAAAATCACAGTGAAATCTTTGTGAACCAGGCCTTCGGAATGTACTTTTTATATTTTGACATTTTTACTGATTGGGTTCCCTTTTCCTTCTTGATTGGATGCATTTTATCCGCTGTCCCTAACATCACCATGTCTATCATTTTCATAATAAAAGTACCTTTTTGTATAAGAAAAAAAAACCACTTCACTAACATGGTTGCTGCTGGATTAGGACGCTGGTTTGCTGGGTCTGGTGGCTTAGTGGACAAATAATGCATCCCCTGTAGAAGCCTCTGTTTGACCTCGTGGTCACAGGTTCGAATCGCGGGGGAGTCCACCCAGCCTTTCATCCTTCTGAGGACTATAAGATGAGTCCAATTGAGTTGGGTAACATTAAACATCTGTTATTCAGCGCCAAGATACTCTTCTGGATGAATGTGCACAATGAAATGTTGTACTTACACCAAATTAAAGGCTATTATTTTGCATCAGTTTGCAAACGAACTCATTCTAGGGTCAGTTCATCTTCCCTTGATATTAGCTTCAACCTTGTCTTTAGTTCACACCGAACCATATTTCACCAAATCTTAAATTGTTACCGACACTGAATGCTAAAATGATCAAGGACTTTATAAAGTTTTGTTCTAATATATACTCGTCTGAACCAATGAGTGAGCACAGGGCTCCCTAAATCATCTGTTAGTAATGGAAAGCTAGATTAGTGGAATTAGTGGTATCCTACCTTTCCGGTGGAATACTACTGATTCTATCACATGTTTGATAGAAATAAAGAGCCCAATTCACAGACGTGTCCTGCTGTAAGGTCAGTTTACACAGGCGCAGAGTTTTCACAAAAGGTGAAGTTGCACGTGCACGTGGAAAACCATTGACTCGTGCACAATATGACCCAGAATGGTGTTATATTGCACATGATTAAATGCTACTTCAGGGTTCAGGGTCGGACTGGGACAAAAATAGGCCACTAAAATAAAAGTGGCCCCCATTGGCGAACCAGAGATCTGAAAAAGTGTCTTACATTTGCAAATCAGGCCACTTTTGAACGTGTAATAGTAATTGAATATAGCGCTTATTACCCCTGACGAGGCATTGAAGTGCTTTTTCGGTGAGTAGCATATACTCGGGACAAAAGAAAAGAAAAGAAAAGAAAATAATTTAAAAAAACACTTTCCTGCATGCCGGCTTCTCTCTCTCGGTCCTCTTAGCCCGCTTCCAGGGGCAGGAACCAGGAACAGGAAGCACCCAGTCTTCCAGACTCTTGTAGCTAGTCACGAAGCTGCTGAGCAGTGTCGTGATTGGTCTGAGAGCCGTGGTTCGGCACTCCGAGAGGGACTGGGGGCCTGGGCATGTTCTTCACCCAGGCTGTAGTACAGCCTGGATGAAGAACATGCAATGTGCGCAGGACTGTTTTGGTCGGTCCGAGAGGGCTGGCCAAACAGTCCTCGCACTTAAGTGAGTGCCTACCACTCCTTCCCTGTTGGAGCCCGCCCCGCCCCTAACCAGAGGAGCCTTGGAAAAATAAAATGATGACAATGTTCGTTATTATCATTTTATTTTTCCTTTTTTAACTGCTCACAGAGCAGTGGGGCGACACTCCTCCGCCTTAGCTGGGGAGCCGCCCCTGAAACGTCTCCCTCTCACTCGTGGCCTGTCCACCATCTCTCTGCTCACCTTCTCTCTGTCTATTGAAATTAAATCCCCGTGTTCCTCGGTATTTCTGGAATTTGTCTTTTTTTGTGCTTCTCTAGCACCAGGAATACACATCACCATGTAGATGTACTGAATGATATAAAAAGAAATAAGAAGGGATGGCAAAGTGCTGTGCTCACTGAATTACAACTTGTGATGCTCAGATATAAAATATGAACATGTACTGATTTGTTGATTACACTTACAAAGCGCCTCTCTGTGTACCCTACGATGACCACTAACATTGGCGAACTTTCACCTTTCTACAAGGTATCTACAGACCCACCAATAACGTATAGTGTAAGAAAGAAGAAAATCCCCCTGCCTAGAAGCATGGTCCTGTGAATCAAGAAATACTTGTTACATTTTATTTAGTAGTTGGCCTCATTTCTGTTGTACAAAACTAGAAACGTTTGCGTCCAAATAGTGTTACTCTTATAGAGTCTTTCAAACAATTTTCCTTGTTTTCTAATCTACCAGAAAGAATTAAAAATATAGCACAGGGGCCCCACTAAAATGTATTATCCGTCTATTTACAAGTTTTCGTAGAGCCACACATCACCTCGGCCACCCCGGAGCTCAAACGTGGTCTATGCTTAATAGATCCCGCTTTGTGGTGTAGCGCCTTATACATAGTGCAATCACTCTGCAGTACTTAAGCAACTTCCTGCATTCATGCATTCATTCTTTAAGAATGCACCACAGCACTCATGCACATTTTTCCTCCGGAATTTTTAATTTGTCACTTTTGGCTCCACTATTCAGAAATACCCCATAATTTAAGTGATCCTTGAGCCTAATCCTTTTACTGATGTATGCAATCTATTTTTCAATACGTGGTAATGCAATTAAACATGACATCTTGCTTCATCTCAAGTAACTAATATTTCACTTTCACAGTGAATTCCTTTTGCAATATCCATGTTTTGAATTCAGGGCAAAGCTTGTCCCGTGCCATATGCCGCAGTTGAATTTTCACACTCCATATACCCCTGAGCGAGTTTTAACTTTTGCATTATCTCAGCAAAGGAAGTATGAATGAATGAGAACATTCTGCTGCACTTTTTCTCTAATAACTAGCACCAGCAGTGCCTAGAAGTTACCCAATATTTCCTAGCCTTCACATCTGAGGTTTTTGGGATTTTACACAATTTGCACAAGCAGGGCATTTCACCACAACAGATGTCCGAGAATGTCCCAACTCTGCCACCACTGCTCCATTTCAATTGCCCAGTACCAAAGCCCACAAAAAGCCTATCCTTTTTAGGTCGAGCCTAGCCAGCACGCATGTGCTGCTCTGCGAGGCATGCTGTATCCATTTCTATGGGCCTTGGCCATGCTCTGATTGCCGATTGGTTAAAGTGTGTGTTGTTCTGAAAAGCTTTTTTCTCAATGTTTTTTTGTGGGTATATGTCCCATCTTCTTGTGTCTTACTCCCTGGAGTATTGGCCTATTACCGTATTCTTTCTCTGACGACTTTGCCCTTTGTGTTTGCACACTCTTTGCAGTTTTTAAGTCGGCTTTTTAAACAGGGCGGCTGCCCACCTTTCTTTTTTTCAATGTGTTTTCTTTTGAGCACTCTCTTCATGCCACACTTTAACTTCACATCTTTAAAGCTAACGGGTGGCATGCCGCAAATGCTACAAAAGTAAATAAATAAAAAAGAAAGGCGGGCATCCACCTTTACAACCATGCCAGCTTTTCACCTTGTACGTCAGTATTAGCTTAAAACATGGCGGCCGCCTGTCCATCCTTCTTTTCTATTTATTTACTTTTGTAGCATTTGCAACATGCTGCACTTTAGCTTTAAACATGTGAAGTTAAAGTGTGGCATGCAGCAAATGCTACAAAAGTAAATAAATAGAAAAGAAAGGTGTGCAGCTGCCATGTTTAAAGCTAAAGGTGACATACAAGCTGCAAACATTGCCGGCTTTGCAGCTTGTGTGTTGACTTTAGCTTTAAACATGGTGGCCACCTGCCTTTTTTTCTGTTTATTTATTTTTCTTGCCTGCTCATCTTTAGTTTCCTCCCACTTGGAGCATTGACTACACTGTGTGCGGTCTTCCTAAAATGGTGGCTTGGTATAGGCTATTGACGTCCCATCCCGAGCGCACCATAGCCCAATTTCTAGGCCTGTGTTCCATCCTCCTGTGTTGGCTGGTGTGCTTTCTGGTCTACTCCTGTTTATATATGGGGTTACATGGGATTAATTATCTTTGCCCGGAGACATCACCACTTCAGAACTCCAAGATTAGTTTTGTAACGTTAGCCTAAAGTTTCAAAATTAATATTGAAGCATTTGCTTGTTTTTTTTTATGCACTTGCACCGGTGGCTGTGTCAAACCATTTATTTGTTGCCCTGCTCCGTTTTCAGAAGCACAGCCATGAACATTGGACAAACTGCACAGTTCACCTGATAAAAAACATCCCCACTGCTAGCTAGCCAAGCCAGCCAGCCTGGCCAACCAGCATAGCCAACGGGCCTAGCAACTCGGCAGAGCAACTCGGCCTAGCCGTCCAGCCTAGTCATCCAGTCTAGCCATCCAGCCTAGCCAACCGGCGTAGCCAACTAGCCTAGCCAACTGGCCTAACCAGTCAGCCTATCCTGTCAGCCTAGACGGTCAGGGTCGGCCTATCGGGACAACCTAGCCTGTCAGCTTAGCCTTTCAGCCTAGCCCGTCAGCACAGCCAGCCTGCCTAGCCAGTCAGCCTAGCCAGCCTGCCTAGCCAGCCGTCTTAGCCAGTCAGCCTACTTAACTCACCAGCTAGCCAGCCAGCCAGGCAGCCAGCCTTCCAGCTAGCCGTCCAGCCAGCCAGCTACAATACGTGATCTTAGCCAAAAGGCCAAGAAGCGATTTTACTATGTAAAAACCGAAAGCCTGTCCTGTGCGCTTGAATGGGCGGATACATCCCCAACACATTTGTGCCCGCCTCCGGTCACACATGCGATGGCCATCACGAGTAGGTTACTGTGCACTTCCATGCGCCTTCTGCTTAAACCTCCACCAGCTCTTCAACTGGGGTTGCAGCTAGGAGCCTGCGGAGTCCGTGATCTTATCGTGTGACCCAGCAAACGCAGGTAAGTGCCGATGGGAACAGAAGTTAGGACATTGCGCATGCTCAGTAAAAGCCAGCAAACAATAGCACTGCTTTGTGATCCAGTAAAATCTGCCCATCTCCGCTGCCTGTGATAGTGAGATTTGTGAGTACCTCCTACCACAGTGGTGCTGTTTGGTAATGTGGTAAAGAGCACCTGCCCTGGCACCCCTGGTCTGGATCCGAACCTGTAATGTGCAGGATGCACACACAAGCTCTCGAGAGCAAGTGTTTAACACACTCAGCTACCTTATCCACTGGCATCATGGTGGCTTCATTTCATAACGTGTTGCTCCGTCTTAGAATGTTGCCTCCCTTTGCCTCTGCACTCCTACCAAGGCTGTACCCTCTCATTTACAATAGGGACACTCCTTCACCTCCCTCCCAGATTGGTTTTCCTCGCCTTACGTTCTTCTGCCTGTTTTAGAGTATTGGACCCCACCAGCCCGGTGGGACCGCTGGCCTCCAGCTGCAAACAATGTGCTGCATGGCTAAATGCTTATAAGAACATTTTTTGGGGGTTTCTTTTTGCAAATGCTTGTTTCATATGAAATGACCATATTGAAATACTATGCAGTGATTTATCCACTTCAGAGAGCTCCCATCAAATAAAAAACATCCTCTCACGGGTCTTCTGATATCTTGAGGCGAAGACTCTCACCCCAAATGGCGCTGTGAGCTTAGCCTTCCAATGCCGCTGTTCGTGGTCGCCAGCTAAAAAGGCTGTGAAATGTAAAACATTGCCTTGGTGTAATTGGCACTGCTGCCGCCATCGTTCTGCTCAGTGCTAACCAATCCTTTAAGTTATACCCGTCTCGGACTTGTGAAGCCTCCCTTTGCTGTCTAGGGTCGTAGGTGAACGTTTTTGAATAGCTTTCTGAGCGCTGAAAATTCACATTTCTTTATCAGTTTGAAGGTCATTTGGGCCCTACAGGGGGGGCAGCACAGACCACAGGCTAGCTTGTTGGTGTGAAAAAGGCCACTTTATTGGAAACAGGTGCACCTTACAATAAGAACAACCCTTGGCCTGTGCCGTACAAAACTATTCCCCACTAAATATAGCCTTCCTATCTGACCCGCCCACCCCCTCCCCTAAAATTGTTTCCCCCCCTGCAACAATCATAACACAACTTACAATTCCTAACTTTCCTACCCTACCTAACTAGGTAACTTCTTATGTCCTACCCCAACGTAACCATAACTCAGTATATGGCCCCCATGACCTAGGAAAACGCCCCCAAATTCTAGCGCAGCACACCAGCACCTGTTCCAGCGACAAATCCCCCACACAGCAGCACTCCCCGATGCACCTGTCCCCAAGAAAACCACCCCGGCTTGCAACCAGAAAAAACACCCCCCCCAACCCCTAAAAGAGGGGTGGGGGCCCAACATCTCATAGGGAGGAAGGGCGGGACAAAGCTCGCACCACCACCCCCCAGCCGGCCGTTGTGTCATGATCCACCGAAATGGTGGGTCGCCACACAAAATGGCCGGCTATAAACCCCCACCAGCCCAGAAGGAGCCCAACCAGCCCAACACACACAAAGTAGCCCAAAAACCCGGAAGTCCGTCCCCCCGTGCTAAAGCTGCCCCCCTGGCCCAAAACCCCCCGGGAGGGCGAGCCTCCCGCTGGTCGGCCGCCCCCCCCAAAGCCCTATTGGGCCCTACAGGGGGGGGGCAGCACAGACCACAGGCTAGCTTGTTGGTGTGAAAAAGGCCGCTTTATTGGAAACAGGTGCACCTTACAATAAGAACAACCCTTGGCCTGTGCCGTACAAAACTATTCCTCACTAAATATAGCCTTCCTATCTGACCCCCCCCACCCCCTCCCCTAAAATTGTTTCCCCCCCTGCAACAATCATAACACGATTCCTAACTTTCCTACCCTACCTAACTAGGTAACTTCTTATGTCCTACCCCAACGTAACCATAACTCAGTATATGGCCCCATGACCTAGGAAAACGCCACTCGAAAGACGGAACTGCCGGCTTTTGACCCCCCCTTTAGGCCTCCTGACGTCTCGGGTACCTGCACACACCCATTGCCCTGTCCAGTGCCTCCTTCATCCGAATAATATATAGTTCCATGCCATACCGAGACAAATGCACCCCGTCTTCTCTAAAGAAGTACACTGCCGCATAGCGCAATTCCGGGTGTTCCATCCGTCCTATCCCCTCCCTGTCACAAAAAACCCGCATGTCCCTATTAATCTTCCGGGGTGCCCTATCTATTGCTGCCGGGCGCGCAGCCCCCCTCCAAACTCTCCGCGGAATGAATTCCGACCAAATTACGCAGTATCCTGACCACTGTGACCGAATCTCCAGCAGATCCCTTTTCATCTGCTTAAACAACGCCAAGCCCTTGCACTGCACCAAATCATTCTCCCCTAAGTGCACCACCAAAACATCTGGACACACTCCCCCCATTACAAACCTGTTCAATACCGGAAAAAGTTCATGCCATTTCATACCCCTTTGTCCCTGCCACTGACATCGAAACAACCTAGGATCCAACTCTAAATTCAGGTTCCTGCTCTTGTCCCATTCATAGCGCTCCGCTCGCTTGATGAAAGAGTGGCCCAGGATGAGGATGGACAACCCGGCCACGTCCGGCCCCGCCACCGCACCTGGAAAGAGACACATGTCAGCACAAAGGGAGTACCCCGCCTACTCTTTCCCCCCCCCCCCCAACTGCCTGCGGCCGAACGTATGTCTGGTAACAGTCCGACTTCCACCTCCCCAGACGCATAATGTCCTTCCTCCCCCACCCCTGGCGAGCCGCATCCGTGGCCGCCCCGATCCGAAAAGAATGCGTCCCGAACGCTTTCGGCTCCACCCCCATGCCAAGCAGGGCGTGCCGTAGAACCCACAGCAGCTGGGCCGCTGTCACCCGTTCCCCCGCGACCCGGCGAAATATTTCACCCTCCACCGATTGAAACCGGGATGCCAACCGCCGCACCCACACCGCCGGGCAGATGTCCTGCTCCGACGCAGGCCCCAGAAACACCCAGGTCCCTTCACCCCGCTGATCCGTCTTGGAGCGCTGCAAGCGAACCGCCACCTCCCCGGCCTGCAGTTCCACCGCCTCCCAGCACACTCCCGGCTTCCCCCTGTGCCCCGCCAGCTCGGACACCCTGAATGCCCCAAAATACATCCACGACATAAGGGTGGAAAACAAGAGAATCTCCTCCTGATTGTGGCAAAATTCAGGCAAGCGCCGCAGCACCCCTCCCAGCATGCTCCCTGTGATAGGCCGACGCTGACGAACCATGACCCCCCGTTCTCGCACCCAACCCTCCAGCAAGCGTGCGCCCAACTCCCCCGCCGATGGCGCATAACTCCACCACAACTTCCCCATGAACACTATGGCCGACAACTTTCCCGCAATTGTCGCTTTGGACATGCCCTTGTCCATCAACCTCAACATGAACTGCACCACCTGCTCACACCGAACCCCCCGATCCCCCTGCCACCCCGCCCCACTGTCCACAAACTCCCGCCACGCCTGCTCGTATGCCCTCCATGTCGACCTGGCCACTGACCCTCTTACCAGTTGTACGACCCTTTCTCTCCTACCGACCACATCCCCTCCGGCACTGGCGTCTTGCAGTCGTCCGCCTCCGTGGCTAGCCCATGGAACCTCTGCCACTGTGAACGAGACAAAGCATCCGCAATGTCATTGTCCACCCCCGGCACATGCCGTGCCTGAAACAAGATATCATGCTCCAAACAACGCAGCACAAACACCCGCAACAACTTGAGCACCTGCGTATCTCTGGCTGACTGTCGATTGACTACATGCACCACTGACATGTTGTCCACCTTGAAAATCACACGTTTGTCCGCCAACTCCCGCGCCCACACCATCACCACCACCACCAACGGGAACAATTCCAAAAACGCGATGCTCCTCCCACCGCCCTGCCAATGCGGCGGCCATTCCTCCGCGCACCACCTCTCCTGCCAAAACAGACCGAAACCACCCACTCCCGCCGCATCCGACGAGATGGTGACATCCCACTCCCAATCCTCTGGGGGAGCCATCGGGATCCCATTGAAATGCGCCAGGAACGCCCGCCACATGCGTAGGTCCTCTTTCGTGCCTGCAGACAGTCGCATATGATGATGCGGCAATGTACCTCCCGCCAGGGCCCGCCCCAACCGCCTACAAAACGTACGACCTGCCCGCACCACCCGGCAAGCGAAATTCAAATGACCCAAAAGAACCTGCACCTCCCGCACCGTCACCTTCCGCTGCCCCAACATGTCGTCCACCAAACCCAGCATGCCCAACTTCTTCTCCTCCGGTAACCGGGCCTCCATGGCCACCGAGTCTAGCTCAATGCCCAAAAATGACAGCACCGTGCTGGGACCTTGTGTCTTCTCTGGCGCCAGGGGCACACCCTGGTAGCCCATGAGCTCCGTAAAACTGTCCAGCTGCTGCTGGCAGTCCGCCGAACCGGGCAGTCCCACCAGGAAAAAGTCATTCAGGTAGTGCGTCATCGTCGCCTTCCCCGTGTGCCATGCAAATGCCCACTGTAAGAAGGTACTGAAGCGCTCAAACAACACACAAGATATCGAACACCCCATTGGCAGTGCCTTGTCCACATAAATGGCGCCGTCGAACTGTATCTCCAACAGTTGATAGTCATCCGGGTGGACGGGCAACAACCGGAACGCCGACTTGATATCGCACTTTACCATGAGCGCGCCGGGACCCACCGCCGTCACCAGACGCCGCGCCACGTCCACTGATGCGTACGAAACTGATGATAATTCTGTCGCAATGTAATCGTTGATCGACGCCCCCTCCGGCCATGACAGATGCTGGATCAGTCGAAACTGTCCCGGCTCCTTCTTTGGCACCACTCCAATGGGCGAGATTATCAGATCCCGGATCGGCGCCCCACCAAAAGGCCCCGCCATCCGTCCCTCCCATACCTCCCTGTCCAATTTCTCCCGGACCACCGACTTCTGCGCCGCGACCGATTTCAAGTTTTCAGCCCACCGGGCGATGCGCGGCCCCTCGTAGCCCAGCCGAAATCCCTCCCGGAACCCCCGCCGCAACAGCCCCGCGTCCTCGGTCCGTGGATAAGACGCCAGCAGGGGTTCCAACCGATCCAGACTAACCGGCGTACGAGCCCTTTCCCACAGCCCCTTGTCCTCCCCGACTGACCGCCTGCTGTCCCCCCGAAGCGGGCTGCTGCCCTTGGTTGCCTCCCGTCCCCCAGCAGTGCCCCACCGGGTGACGTTTCCCACATTTCGAGTATTCATGCCTGAACTTGCAATATTGCCGCGCACAAAGACCTTTGTTGAAGTCCCAGCAAGCCCCCACCGGGGTCCCGCCGGTACTGTCGCCTTGCCCCACCCCCCCCCGGGTGGGGCGGCTGGGAAAGGGGCAGGGCGCCAGAGGCAACCCGCTCGCCGTATAGATCGTCTTGCCAAACTTGGCCCCCCCCCATGGTCTGCTGGTACAGATCGGAATCGATCTCCCCCCATTTTGCCTCCGGATCCCATGCCAAACGCACCCGAAACTCCTCATCGTAATGTGACCACGCGTAACCCCCATAGGTAACTTGTGCCCTCCGGACTACATCCATGTACTTAAAAAGGGCAACGGACCGTTCCGGATATTTTTCGCAGTAAACACTGGCGAAAATCAAAAATCCCGCGGACCAATTCTCGATATTCATGGGCACTCGTGGCCGCTTGGCTAATTCCTGTTCCTCCTCTTTGGACCCTTCCTTCGCCGTCAGCTCCCTATGCAAGAGCTTCAGGATATCCACGTAATCCCCTTTCCAAATCTTTTCTTTTGTGGCCAGCGACAAATGTGCCCCCAAGGGTTTCGCAATGCCCATATAGGGCAGTTTACGCACTGGCAGCTCATGGCTCTCCTTCCCCTCCTTACCACCCTTCCCCTTCTACCCCTCCGTGTCCGGAGTCGCGGCGCCCCCTGCCGGGACCACGCCGTCCGTCCCCACCCCCGCATCGCACACATACGTACCCTTGTTCAGACACCCCCCCCTCCTCCATGCCAATCGCGATTGTGCGCCTGTCCCTCTTTGAACCCCTCCCTGCCACGGTCTCCGCCTTACCTGGCGTCAAGGTCGGCGTCCACACCGGATCCCGCCGCCTCACCAGTGGAACAGGGGGGGCCGCCACTCTCGCCGCTGTGCTCCGCCGGGGCGCCTCCTGCAATGTACTAGACAAGGCATTACTCCGCTCCCCTCCCCCCCCTCCTCCCGGATTTCCCCCTCCTCTTCACTCTCCTCCTCATAGTCCAGTGACTCTCTCCCATCCTCGTCATTCCCCTCGCGGTCCTGCCACCGGCCGCCCTCCACGGGCTCCAGCCTGCTCAAACCCGCCCGCTCCCTACATGTGTACAGCAGTTCCTTAAGATACACACTCTCTCTCCGCCGCTTGGTATGCCGCTCTTCTGGGTCCCGATCTAAGCGGACGGACCGCTGCCCCTGTCCCCCAGAGGCCGCATCTACCCGTTGGGGTGGGGCTGGCGGGGACCTACCGCTCCGCCTTTTGCGCGCCACCGCTGCCAGGTCCCTCGTTGGAGCGCGACCGCCTGCACGAGGCAGAGCTGGCCCATCCCCTCGGCGGTTTGCAGCCGTATGCAGCTCTCCCGAGCACCTCTCCAGCCGGTCCTGTGGGAACAAATTAGTGGAGTCCAACGTGCCGGGGTTAAAATGGCCCACCCCCCACCCTCCCACATCCCCCCACGTTCCCCCGCCCCTCCCGACCCATGAGGAATGACCCCTCCACCGCGCCGCAAACGACCCCCATGCCCCCCCTTCCCACCCCCCGCCCCCCATCCCCCAACCCGCACCCTCCTCCTCCTCACTCCACTCCAGTGCCTCCAGTTCCCGCCGCACCGCCCCGCTCCCCCGCTCCGCAACCAAGTCCCCCCCCACCCCCCGCCCCCCCGGTACCCCCCAAGCCAGTCCCCCGCGCGTCCCCCCAGGACCCTCTCCCCCAACGGGCCCCCCGCACACCACCTCCGCGAGCAACCCCCAGCCGCTCCCCACCCCCTGCCCGTTCACCACCCCTACCCCCCACCCCCGGCCCCCCCCTGTCCTGCACTTCACCCATCCCCGAGCTCCGTGTCCTGGCCATCCGCGCACCCCCCTGCTGCCCGCCGGACTCCCCCCCGCTGCCTGCCTCCCCCTCCCCCTCCTCCGAGTCTTCTATCAGCAAGGGAGAGGCCCCACCCCCACTCCCCCCAGCTGTCCCACCCTCCTCCCCCCCATTCGCATGCCTTCCTCCCGGGTCCCCTCCCCCATGTCTGTCCCATCTCCGCCGCCATTGCCTGCCCCTCACGCACGCCGAGCCCCTCCCCCCCACCCCCCACAAACTGCAGCGCGGGCCGCTGTGCCCCCCCCGCCGCCCCCCCCTGCTTCCGACGCACTATTGCCGCCGCCGCCCCCCGCGGCTACGCCCCCCCGCCGCCACCCATTGCCGTGCGCGCGGCGGGTCGCACGCGATGATCGCCGCGGCGACACCGCTCGCCGCGCGCCTCTGGGGCCTCACCTTAGCGTCGGGCCGCAACAGATCCGTGCGGCCCGCGTCAGCGAGGAGGCGGAGGGCCTCCACTACCCTCGGATCGTCAATCCGCGCCAT
Organism: Triturus cristatus; assembly: GCF_964204655.1. Lineage (NCBI taxonomy): Eukaryota > Metazoa > Chordata > Amphibia > Caudata > Salamandridae > Triturus > Triturus cristatus. The sequence continues at coordinate 941,138,094 of NC_140587.1, read as the reverse complement.
CACCGCGAGTCACGAAGGGAATCCGGGCCACAGAGCACCACACAAGCAAGTACCGGCCAATTTACGCCTCGTTGCGTTATTATTGTTCCTGATTCAAATTTCCCGCCGACACGCAAACCGGGACAAAGCTCGCACCACCACCCCCCAGCCGGCCGTTGTGTTACGATCCACAGAAATGGTGGGTCGCCACACAAAATGGCCGGCTATAAACCCCCACCAGCCCAAAAGGAGCCCAACCAGCCCAACACGCACAAAGTAGCCCAAAAACCCGGAAGTCCGTCCGCCCATGCTCCGGCTGCCCCCCCCCGGCCCAATACCCCCCGGGAGGGCGAGCCTCCCGCTGGTCGGCCGCCCCCCCAAAGCCCTATTGTACAGTCTCTCATAACTTCAGATCCTGCACCTGTGCAACGCCGATGTTTTAGTCTCTCCACATTTTTTTTCTCCAGTTTTTAAAAGCGCGAACTCCTATTGGAGCGCTTTAACGAGCACCAGTTACATCATACATTCATATTTTCTAGGCACCGGGAGGTTTATTGATTGGCCCAGAATCACAGGATGTTGAGCCGACTCCGAGACTCGAACCCGACACCCCAGTTCCAAAGTCGGCAGCTCTGGTTGTTACGCCACATCCTCTACCACTGAGTCCCCTTGCAAACCTATGCATCCAAAGATATACATTTGTGCCTGATCTTTGCCTGGATAGCTTTATGCTTTATCAGGGGAGCCCCTTTAACGCCTGATTCTGTAACTGAGAGATACATTTTCTTTGGTTATGAAAAGCTTGTAGACAATGCTTTTGCTCCCTAGATTGCTTTATTATTTTACTAATTTACTGTTGCACATCTTCACATCACTAAACACGCTCCTCTTGTAACTAATATGGGGTGAGGTGCGGAGGAGAGTGGGACTGACGAAACTTCAGCTGGGCACGGATAGAGGGGGACGGGGGTCCCAGACTTAAAGGAATATTGTTAAGCATGCCAATAGCTATCATATTGGATAGCCGGACAAAACTTGCAGGAGTCATAGGGATGTCACAGAAAGCTTGGGAGCTCCTCTCTTTGCTGTTGCCAAAGGGAAGGCCCTTGCGAACAGCACCGCCATTACTGAGGGTGCCTATTTCCTACTGAAGGAAAGCTCTTCAATATACTAAAAACCTGACTCCCTATGCCCCTAACATCCCACTGCTAGGGATCCCTACACCTTCCAAAATACTTACTACCAGATGTCTGACCAAATGGTCGGAGGAGGGAGTTAACACGATTGGGATGTTGTTTGTAGATAACTCCCTACTGGATCATGAAACCTTTGTCTGAGAGCAAGGGGTTCCCAATTCACTATATATCATCCACGCTAGCATCAGCAGATATGTTAAAAATACCTGGTCACCAGATGGTGCAGAGCCCAACACACATGAGCTCGTACACATGCTGTATCTCCTGGGTAATGGGGGACACTAAACTAGGTGGTTGTATAGAGGTATCCGTACTCACGCTACAATCCCGCTCCAGAAGATTAGAGACAAATGGTCTGATAATATTGGACATATACTGACAGAGAAAGAATGGGAGCGAATACTGGAACACCCTAGGAAAATATCCTGTAACCCTAAGTTTAAACTAATCAATATATGTTCTTACATAGAGCGTACTTGACTCCGCACAGATTGAGCAAGATGTTCCCGGGCACGGCGGATATATGTCTCAGATGCTGCACACAGCCAGCTGATTTACTTCACAACATGGGTATGCCCACGACTAACTTGCTCTAGGATAACGGTGCACAACATCCTTAGCGAGGTGGCGCCTGTGGCGGGTAGGGACACAATAGAAAACTGCATACTGAGGTTGCGCAAGAAGCGCAAAACACAGGGAGTGCAGACTAGGTTTGCCAACCTGATGTTAATTCTGGCGAAACGATCAATAATGATGCGATGGATATCTGCACTGCCCCCGACAGCCTTGGCGTGGCATAATGAGGTGGTCCGCTGGGGAGGGGCTTAAAGTATGGAAATTAGGAGAGAGGAAAATAAAGGCTTTGGAAAGAATCCAATTGCTTTGGAGTGGGAGGCTATGTTGGAGCAGTTTATTTCTACCGAAAAATCACTGCATTAAGATTGTGTGTTACTCCAAGACGCTGTAGTATTATTGTTAGCTCAAAATAACAGACCCCACTTGATCCCCCAGGGAATTATAATATTTAAACCTGTAGGATGTCTACTGGGAACCATGTGACAGAGCATGACTTGTTTGCCGCACCTGAGAATATGTTAACACAGTAGTGAATCTGGGATGGGTGAATGGGTGGGTTCCATAGCTAATTGACGCAGGGTGGGGGGGGGGGTGGGAATTTATTTGATGACGCGGCCAATAAACGTACAAATGCAGTAATGTTACTCTGCTGATTATAACTTGCTGATTATTAATAGTATTTTACTTTTACTGATACTGTACTGTTCAGGATATGACGGAATGTTCTGTTTGTTTCGTAGTGTTTGAAAAATTAATTAAATATGTTTTAAAAAAAAAATGAAAAAGCTTGTAGACTTCAAATTGGCGTGATAGCGGATTTTCTTTAATAGGGCCGCCCCTCAAAAAAGCCCCACGCCAGTTCCTACTCACATATATTTACATCTCAGACCGCTTTTCTTTTAGAACAAATCACCTCTATTTCACTGCCTACTAAACAGCCACACTTGATCAAACCACACCAAGGGGCATAATTTCATGAACGGCGATAAAATTATCGTCGCTTTAGTGGCAGGAATTTTAGCGGCAGGTATTTGGGCTTGATAATATGCCATTGAGAATTCCAATAGAAGCCCAGGGTCACACCAGAACATGAGCTTCCATTGGAATTCTCAAAGGCATATTATCAAGCCCATTATCGCCGCTTTAGCGGCAGTTTCCTGCCGCCAAAGCGGCGATCATTTTAACGCCGTTCTTGATATTATGCCCCCATATTCTATTATTAAATACCCTTTCTGCAACTCCAGTAAATGTCACCCGGATGGATCTGACCATGTGCATCCATCACTCGATTTCACAACATAATGACCAATAATCGACACATCACTGACTATTTTTCCAATATAGCTTCACTGACAGTGTACTTAATATGCTCCTCAAGAAACCTAACAGGAACACAAATAATTCAGTCGATTTCTTACCCTCAAATACTAAAACAAAAGCAAGCCATAAGGAGAAAGAAATGATCTAAAGAAAAGAAAGCTATGAAAAGGACCATATCACAACATTAAAAAGCTCAATTTTCTCAGCAAAAAGGCCTATTTGCTCACCAAGATAAATTATGAAAAGGGTCACCAAATTAAAAAAAACCTCTTCCTTCTAGTTGACCTCCCTTAAGTTAACCTCTTCCAAAGCACTTTGTAGCAGTCATATTAAATTCTCCTCGGAAAATGTAATATAGTGAAAAGTAATATCAAATCGTTGGCTATGCCATGTTGTTGCATGGCTAGAATGGAATAGGAAAGAGGTGACGTAAGTTCACTTGTGAACCATCAAGACATAGTTCTTTGCCTTCCTCCAGTAATGCAAAATAATTATTTCGTTTACAATATGTTTGTGAATCTTGTTTTATCTTTTGAAGATTTGCGTCAGGGTGATGTTCTATGTTTAGTGTCCACTTTTGCATTCAAAATGTCTCGCTTTTAATGTAATCTAGGCATATGTTTGCCATGGACCTTGTGTGCAGACAGAATAGACCCCCCTCTAAAACTCACCTTGCTTCAGTTGAGGATGGAAAGTTTTATTTTTTGATTGTAGATATGCAGTAGGGCCACTGCTAGTACTTTAAACAGAGGCTTCTCTTCACTTTCGGCCCTTTGTGAATGTCCCCATGTTGCAGGTAGTGGGAGATGCCACACTGCTGAGTAGGACTTCAGGTCTCAGAGCTTTCATGTCTTTGCTTTTCACAGGCTTAGAATTTGCATCTCAAACATTCCTCTGCACCTTGTAGTCGTTCACATCTCTCTGTGCGCCGCAGTGGAACCCCATCTCATCTCTTATTCTGAGGGCTTCACTTCTGTTAGTGTGCAGCAGAGGCAGCGTGCCCTGCAGGAGAAGGTTCACATGCAACTGCAGCTGTCGTAAATTGATACTTGTATAGCGCACTACTCACCCGCAAGGGTCTCAAGGCGCTTGTACGAATACCGCTGTGGAACCCATCCTGGCTTTCCCTGTGAGGCGTCCACTCCTGGGCACCCCCAAGGTGGAGGCCAGGCATCCTTAGCGTTGTGGGGGCCGTTGTGGAGATTAACCAAGCTATTGCCCAGAGTTGCAGAGTGGGACTCCATGATTGGAATGGCACCGAGGCGAGAATTATCAGGTCCGTGGAATTTTTGAGCCCAAGACCCGCCGAGGCGGGGAATTGAACCCTGGTCCCGGGCTAGACCTCTGCATCAGGGTCTGCCGCTCTAATCATTGAGCCACACTTCTCCACTGTCTGCTGCAGCTCGTGTAAATAACACTAACTGAACATACAGAGTGAGGGGCTTTAACCAATGAGAGATTTGGCTGGGTCAGCCCTCTTTCACCCATTGCTTGTTTGAAGAGTCTGTCACACTTGGATCATCTCACAGGAGAATGGCTCAGTTTTGCCTTTTTGCATCTTTGAGTGACAAAAGGGCTTTAGGCAGCCCGCAGCATCCGCAAGAACTTAGGCCAAGAAATCCCGGTGAACTGTGAGGGGGGAACCCTAATCTAGGATGGCTGCTGCGTCATGACACACATCAGTGTCGAATGGAGTTTCTTTGGATTCTGAGGAGATCCCTCATGTAAGCTTGCTCGAGATTCAACACTTGGATGGACAGCCACGAATTCACCTCTCAGTCCAATGGGAACTGGGCCACCAATGGATGGGCTCTAGCTTCCCTTCCTGGACAGCCCAGGGGCACTCCTGCACATGTCACTTTGCACATATGCGTGTCTGGTAAATGAATACCCTCTTTATGCTTTCTGCAGAGTGAATAACTGATTGGATTTCTAAAGTTACTGCAAGAGTGTCCCGGCACTAGGGTAAACGGCCAATGAGGGGTAACAACCACCCTACAGTTTGAACAGGTGTGTTTTCAGTTGCTTGTGAAATAAGGTCTTCTCCAGGATGCACCTGAGAGGAAGAGGGAGGTCATTCTAGTACTCGCGGACTGAGCTGCTCCATTTCTTCCGTTTGGTGTAGAGGATAGCCAGCACCTGGGCAGACTGTGTACACAGAGTTCTTGTTGGACAGTATTAAGCAATTCTTCTGGACAGGTATTTGGGCCCAATCTTATAGAAGGCACCATGTGCCACCTTTAGCATATTCCTTTTTTTCCCCAGTAGCTAGCGCAATGGGTCACAGTAGTGGGAGATGGAGGCATGTTGGGAAGTTTAAACAGAGGGCCAGCTGCCAAGTGTGTACCATTTGCAATCATTAGATTAGGTAGTCAGGGACCCCTATGTACGGAATGTTCATGTGGTCCAGTCTGGAGAGGATTATTTCCTGGACTGGCATTTTCTGAGATTCCCAGGGCAGGAGGGTAAAAAGATTGGTCAACATCTTCAGTGATCAACAGGAGGTGTTAACCACTGCTGAGATCCGGATTTCGAATGATAGGTCTGTGTCTAAATTCTTGTCCGCCTCCGGGGTGGGGGGGTAAAGTGCAGTTAGTCGGCCATGCCGCTGACCAACCGGGCACAGGGTTGGCTCGAAACAGCAAGACTTCCGTTTTCTCCGGGTTGAATTGGAGCAAGTTGGCCTTAAGCCATTCCATTACTGCTCCTAAGCAGGCTGCAAATTTTGACCTGCCTTCTAATCCATTGTGTCATAGATCAGCAGAAGCTGGGTGTCATCACTTGGATACCGAATGATTCAATTAGGTATGCCAGCGGCATCATGTAAACGTTAAAAAGTGTGAGGCTTTGGGCTGAACCATGTGGGACTCCACACTTGAGAGCCTGCCTCAGAATAAAATAACTTCAGTCACATAGCCTGTTCTCTAAAAAGGAACCCAACCAGGCTAGAGCAGTCCCCTCCACTACAATAGTGGGCAGGCGATGTAAGAGGATCTTATGTGAGATCGTGTCGAATGCCACGGAGAAGTCGAATAAAATTAGGATGGCATTTTGGCCGACGTCCAGCGCAAATTTGATGGAGTCAATTATTTCTATATGCATTGTCTCCGTGCTGTGGAGAACCCTGAAGCCAGATTGTGAGGGGTGGAGGATATTGAAAGTGTTCAGGTATGTCTCTAGTTGGGTATTTACAATCTTCTCAATAATTTTGGAGACCGCCGGGAGCAAAGTTATGGATCTGAAGCTAGAGAGGGTGGAGAAGTGTGGCTCAATGGTTAGAGCGGCAGACCTTGATGCAGAGCTCTGGTCCGGGACCAGGGTTCGATTCCTGCCTCGGCGGGTTCTCGGGCAAAATAATTCCTCGGACCTGATATTCTTGCCTCAGTGCCTATTCTAATCATGGGTCCCATGCTGCAACTCTGGGCAATAGCTTGCTTAATCTCCACAACGGCCCCAACAGCGCTGGGATGCCTGGCTTCACCATGGGGGTGCCCAGGAGTGGACACTTCACAAGGAAAGCCAGGAAGGGTTCCTACAGCGGTATGAGTACAGCGCTGAGATGCCTCAGTGGTGAATTGTGCGCTATACAAGTACCAAGTTTACAAGTTTATGTAGCAATAAAATCCTGGTATGCTGGGCTTAGGCTATCCTCTATTAGCCTCACAACCTGAGGAGGAGAAGGATCCAGGGGAAGCCTGATACGTACTTGTCGAAGACTCCTTTCAGTTCATTTACAGTTGGAGGGTTACACTGTGACATTTGACCCTGAACTGGGGGCATTATTGGATTTTGAACAACACCAGTGGGCTCATTGTTCTTAATTTTTAAAAGATTGTCCTGGATCTTTAAAATTGTATTAAAAAAATGTACTCAGCTTTGTACATAGGGAATCATTCGTCTCAAGGGGGTGTGCAGTGGCTTTTGGGTTTGTAAAATCTGAGAAAAGAAAATGTGCATTATTGATAGCTTCTACAATTATGTTAGAATAGAAAGTGCTTTGCGCAAGCTTTAGATTGTTACGGTAGGTGCTCAGGCCAGCTTTGTATATGGTTTTGTATACTTCTGAGTACTGTTTGCTCCATAGTCGTTCTGGTTTCGGAGTGCCAAATATGTGAGGCCAAACTGGGTGAGAACCATTAGAGTAGATACATCTGTGTGAGAAGGCCAAGTAAATAGCTTCAAATACCTTTTGTCAGTATGTAAGCCTTTATTTTCTTTAATTTAAGGTTACTTGCTGCCTTTGCTTACTTTAAATGTATTACTTTCAACTCACGTGTTGGCTGAACATCTCATGCCATCTTTGGCCTCAGGCTGTCACATGTGTGTAAGTGTGGGTGTGTGTATGGTGTGTGTGTGTTGTGTCTTCTATCCTTTCTGTATTAAATTAGTTTGCCAATGCTCTCTGAAAGGTACCTGCAGGCAGCAAGGAGAGCTGTACTATAAAGGGAGGGAGAGCGGCACTGATCTCAGCCTCACTTTCCTCACCTTTAGTTCCCTTTTACGGCAAGAGGTCCTTGATTTTCCATCTCTTTGCCTGCTGCCCTCTCCAGTTCATAGCACTCCATGGTACCCCCTGGAAAAGAACTCTAACTAAAGACTGCAGCCACTTCCTGGCACTGTAAGCAGCACCGGGCGCAAAGGGAGCAGGTTACTGCACCCAAACAAGCGAACTCAGGGATAGCACCTCGGGGTGGACCAACTTAAACATTTCTGATGCTACCTAGAGAAGTGCCTGAACCCAGAGCAAAGGGAAAAGCACAACAGGATTTACAATAAAACTGCGCAATAGCACATGAAGTTATCAATGGCGCCGTACAACCCCCAGCCAGGTAAGACCTTACCATTTGCTTTACTTGGAACATCCCAATCCCACAGACCTTTTCCTTAGAAACAAGGGTGCATCTTATGTACGTTGGCTACAACGCTGAGTGCATGAAGAAGTTGAGCGCAGACCCAATTGAGCTCTGTGTGCCTGTGACTTATTGCTGCTGACATGTCTAAAAGCCTGCTGACAGTACTGAGGGCTTTCTAATTCCCGATCACCCCCTGCTTATTGTGATGGCTTCTGATTTCCCTCACTTTCTGCCTCGCTCCTGCAGTGTTCACATACAACATTGTGAGAACAGATACCACCACCAAACAGATGGACCACTTCATCTTAAATTGGGGCCATGTGGTCATTTCTTGTACCAATTGGTTGCAGGAAGTGTGTTAGGATCATAACAATGGTGGGAGTTTTGTCTGGTCAGCAGCCAAGGTGACAGACTGCCTTTCATGACATGAGTCATTGACAACATTCAAATTGAGAGTCTTCTTTTCGTGATTTTGCAATCCTCCTCCTTCCTCATACTCCCACTGACCGCTGCTCTGGCCATTTTAAGTTGAAGCGTTGTCTGGTTTGCTAATTACATCTTGGGGACATTAGGAAATACATTCCACTTATTGCTTACCATTGGCTTTATGGTTTGTAACTCACGTTTACTTACTTTCTTTTTGCTGTTTTTATTTATATTAGGCTGTCCAGCTTGAGTTCGTCCCTTCCCTAGCACAACACCTATTTACTGTATTTTCGAACCAGTACTGAATTCCTGTAAACACACGTTTAAATCTTGTTTTTATCTTGTCACATTTACTATGCATTCAAAGACAGAGATCAAATGTCTGCCTCTTTTTTCCAGGGAGCTTTGTGTTTACTTTTCTTTCTCTGACTTCAAAGTCAGAGGATTTATGTGACAATCAGGCTGGCTACTCCGGGTGTACTGCATGATGTTATGTTTTTTTTCTATCACACAGCTAAATTTAAATGTCTGTAAATTAACTGTGCATATATTTCAGAATATGGAAAGTGCAAATGAAGCAAATGTGTTGGTAATTCTGAAGTGTGTTGGAAACAAATATTTTAATATGATTAAAGCAAATCGGTGCAGTCGGTGATGACATTTCCACACATTATCGTTTGTGCACTGTATACTTTTATCAGTAAAACTGTCTGTCTGTGCAAATGTAATGGTCAATTAAATTGGAGATGTGTTGTGTGTAACAGCAGTGTGCTACCACACCATGTATACTACACTTTACTCCGCTTCACTCTACTCTGCACCATTCCACACTGCTTCACTGCATTCTGCATAACTGCACGCCACTTCACTTGACGCCTCTCTATTCGACACCACTCTACTCTATGCCAATGCACTCTGCACCACACTACTTTACTATACACCATTACACTCTTTGCCACTGCACTCTATGCCAATCAACTCCAATCTACACTGCACCACTGCACTCTATGACACTCTACTCTGTGACACTGCACTCTATGCCACTTCACTGTACTCTGAAACAATCTACTTCACTGCATCAAACGCCACTCTATTCCACTCTGCACCATCCCACTCTAACCACTCCACTCTAAGCCACTGCAATCTACCCTGCACCACTCAACTCCCCTGCAATCTGTGCCACTGAACTCTATTCCAATGCACTCTATGCAACTTTATTTAAAACCAATACACCCTACGCCACCATACTCTTCGCCAATCTACTCTGCACCACTGTACTATATGCAACTCTACTATGCAGCACTCTATGCCACTGCACTCTATGCCACTCTACACAATTGCACTCTGTGTCACTTTACTCTGCACCACTCTGTGCCGCTGCACTCTACACCATTCTACTCTACACCACTGCACCCTACAACACTCTACTGTGCAACACTGCACTCTCTGCCACTGAACTCTATGCCACTATACTCTGTGCCACTGCTCCACTCTAATCTAATCCACTCTACTGCACTCTACGCTAGTGCACTCTATGCCACTAAACTCTATGCTGATCCACTCTATGCAAATCCGTCCTACGGCAATCCATTCGATGGCACTCTAATCAACTGTGCACTACCGCACTCTATGCTACTTCACTCTACGCTACTCTGCACCACTCTACTCTATGGAACTGCACTCTACCCCACTCTACTATGTGCCGCTGCACTCTTTGTCACTACACCACTGTGCTCTGCACCACTGTACTGTATGCCAATGCACTCTACAACAATGCACTCAATGCCACTGCACTATATGACACCCTCTGCAAGATTGTATTCTCCGCCAGGGAACTCAATACCAATCTACTTTACACCAGTGCACTCTGCCAGTACACTCTACTTCACTGCACTGTACTCTTCACCCCTCAACTCTACGCCAATGCACTCGACACCACTACACACCACACCACTCTAATCTACACCACTCTACTCTCTGACACTCCACTGTGACAATCTATGCCACTCCACTCTACACCACTCAACTCTACAGTACTGTACTCCACTCTATGCCTTTCCACTCTCCTACACTAATCCACTCCATACCCCTCCACTCTCCGCCAATCTACTACATCCTCATCACTGTACTCTCCAACACTCTACTCCACTCTTTGCAACACCCTCTACACCACTCCACGCTACTCTTCACCACTTTATGACACTGTATACACTCTACAACACTCTACTTCACTCTGACACGCAACTCCGTTCTACGCAATTCCACTCTAAAACACTGCTCCCTCCATGACATTCCACAACACTCCACACCAGTGGCTCTTAAGCGTTTGACTTCTAAGAAACCCTATCTTAATCATTATGGGAACTCAGGTACTCCCACTGTCTCCTTATTGGCATCCAGGACCCCCACCGCGAGTCTTTATTGGAGGTTAGGGATCCCGGTCTAACCATTATCGATGATTTAAACTGCAAATCAAAACACAAAAAACACAGAAGTAAGCATTTATCAAACAAATAAAGAAATGATTGCATATTTTATTAAATTCAGAAACAAATATAAACAAATCAAAATTATAATTGTAATAGGAAGGTTTGAGTGTTTCTAAATTCAATTTAGGCAACTCATTGTCCCTACTAACGTTTGTTTGATGTATTTACACTGCTCCCACAAATCAATCGGAGGATTCTAAATACATTTTAGCCTCCAATTTCAAATTCCTTCACATTAATAGAACGTTTTAAAATGTTCATTTGTACATGTTGCATCTTTCTGTATATACACTTTAATAATCTTTCAGTATGATTTAATTTTCTAAACAGTCGCGAACCCTCTGAGTAGGCTTTGCGGACCCCCAAGGGTCCTTAGACCACAGGTTAAGATCCACTGCTCTACACCACTCCACTCTATGCCATTTCACCCCACTCCACTTCACCCTATTCTATACCACTCTGCGCCACTCCATGCCACTGTACTCCACTTCACGATTCTCTACACCAATCCATAACGCTCCACTTTACCACACTCTCCTTTACCCCACTAACTTTTAGCCATGCTGAACAGCAGCCACGCTGGTCTACAACATGGCTAAGTCTATTTGGCAAAGTCAATAGTTCTTGCATACTTGAGAACTATTGGCTTTGTCAATGCTTGTTCTGCATTGGGCATCCATGTAATCATTGTACAGCCACACTGCTTTCATGTCTGGCCCTTTAAAAAGAAATCCTGCTTCCATTTCTCCTTCATGAAAGACCAGGCAAGAATCCTTCTCTTGTACGTCTGGTGGGTTCCATTTTGTGATGCTCTGAACGGGTCTGCAGAAACAATCCACATACTTGTCAAGGTCAACCTTGCATACCTCTTCCCACCCTTTCTGCATTGGCTTCTGTAGTCAGGTCTCAACCAGAGGCTATACAGTTACAGTTCTATGTTAAGGACATGATGTTTTATGTTCTGATACATTGGAAATCCTCTATTTAAATTCTACAGCAATCTCATGCCGTTTGGAGGTAGGCATGAGCATTATGAAATATCTCAAATCTTCCTATTCCACCATTGGGGCTTCTGGAGATAAGCCGGTGAATTAAGGTGTCTAAATGTTTTTCAGTCTACTATGGGAGTTCCGCAAAAGCCAGAACTGCCTTCTGTGTGCTATTGTTTACCACCTTACTGGCAATCTTTATCAGTCTTGCAGGGCTAACATGGTTTTTATTGAACAAGACTTATAATTTGCAGGTTAAACACAAATAGTTGCAGGTTTCTTAAACTGTGGCTAGTTACCTTCCAATTTAGCATTTTGATAGCATTAACATTGACTCTGTATCAGACTCAAATCCATGGCCTAAAAGTTGCCCACCAATTGAGCAGCACACACTGAGTCCACTGGAATGTGTAAAAAGGAAATGCACCAATTGGATTCAGTTTCATATCCCTGTGACACATGATACCTGAAGCTCCTGTGTCCTGGGCCTTTGAGGAGGACTTTCTTTTGTTGGTGTACCATCAGGGCTATGTAGTATGCAAGAGAGAGAGAGATAGAGCATTGCGGTAGGCATTGTACAGACTTATGAACAGCACAGAATGTGGTGCTATCTTGCTTTGTGTTGGATCTCTGTTACCAGTCCTGGTCTGTTCATTTCCAACTTATGAGACATTCTTGACCTTTTTTAGGCCTGGCATTAGACAATGCCTTCTGATTTTACTAACATTATGCATATATCTTACTTACAAGGGCTTCCAGCCAGCCCTTTTCATCCATTAATCATTCACATTTTTCTTCTGGCCACTTCAACATCAGTTTTTTATATATTAGGCTTATAGCTCAATGGCTGCCAAATTCCGTGGTTATCTCCTGCACTGCTAAAAGTGTCCTTACACATTCGGTTTGACCAATTATTAATTGTCTGGATATGCCACACATTTAATCATGTGTCTAGGTTAATCTTACAGGTTCAACAGCTAGATTTTCGAAAATCATTCGTAATAGTGGTTCATATAAAAAGTACATAAGTAGGGTGGAAGAGGAGATCTATCCATGTTCCCTGTGTGCTTGGAAAACTTTCCAGAGTTGAACCCGCTAACTGATATTGTTGCAAGAAATTGCAGACAGATTTCTTTAATTACCTTTACAAACTGTGCTTGGAAGTCCGTCTGTTGCACCTCTCCCCATAAAAATGTCCATTCCACCCTCTCAAAAGCCTTCTCTGCATCTTAGCATATATGGGATAGAGGTTGTACAGATAATTTTTCCTGAACATTGAAAATAGTAGCTAGCTTACTATGTGTGGTAATGTCTCCAACTGGTACAATCTGTGCTGCCAAGTGATATTAAACAGACAATTTTGCTATTAAGGCGGAATTAAGTATGCCATATTGAGATCCTGAAATGTAGGTGGTTTGTTACCCTCTAGGATTCTTATAATATTTATTTTGTAGGTTTTAAAGCCGGCTGTGTTAGAATGATCAGTGGAGTATAGTAGTTCATTATAGCTCTGAAGCGCTTCAGCGATACCCGATTGATCATTATTAACCACTCCCTCTCAGGTTATAATGGACATCACCATTTATTTACCAGTATTAATTCGAGTTTGATCAGCCAATAAAGTACCAATTGTATCTCCATGCTCGAACTGCTGATGCTTATATCTCCTGGCTTGGTCTGCAACTTTTAATTTGATACAGCTTTAATTTGTGACTGATTTTTTAGAATTTCCTGCCAAGTTTCTGTTTTTAAATTTGCGTTGTCTGAGCCTCTGGTAAGTTTTCTATGGAGATCTTCCAAAACCCCCAAATGGGATCTAAGACTATTCTCTTCTAATTGTTTCAGCTATTTAACGTGGACCAACCACATATTCTTTAGTGAACTCTCTTATATAATCTTTTAATGTGCCCCAGACCATCTTTGTACTGGCTGTGCTTTGGTTCACCGATACTAACTCTGGCACCTGGATCCGTAGTTTGTGTAAATATTGTTGTAAATAATTCGGAAAGATCAACCACTGGGTAGGAGGTTGGCTACATGGGACTCTTGAATCCAGAGAGAGGGAGGCATGATCTGACACCCAAATTGGAGGAAATGTAACCTTGGATCACGGTGCTAATCTTCTGCTTATTAAAAAAATAATTGATATTGGAATAATGATGATGAACTGGGAAATAAGATGTATAGACTTTTTTGATGCCATTATCGCGTCTCCATGGATCTACCACCAGGTCGTATTGATCCACTAGTAGAGAAATCGCCCTCCTCGTCTGGCGGGCATCGGCATTTGTGATATTTAATACGGGAGATTGAACACAGTTAAAATACTCTACGATTAAGTAGTCCCCTGGTTTCTCTACCAAGGCTGTGCATATGTCACAAACAATAGACAGATAATCCTGATTTGCTCCGTACATGGAGCATATGTTATGTGTAGTAGTTTCCAAATGCGGTGTAATTATTGCCCACCTCCCTGCGAGATCGCTTGCTTAATGTGAGATTTGGAATTCTGTTTCAGAAAATAGCATTGTAGTCCCTTTAGTTGTCGTACTGACTGAGCTCTTGAATACTAATTTAGCACCAACACATTTAAATAGTGATTTAGCCTTTGACAATGTTCTAGTCTCCTGTAGACAGACTAATTCTTGAAAACAGAACTGATTAAGGGAAGATGGCGGCTGGGTGCAAGGTTAAGGGCAGGTCGCTGCCTGGCTCGCGTGAACCCTCCCAGCGCTGACTGTGCTCCAGCGCGGAGTGCAAAATCCCTCCCTACCGTCACGGACCAAACGATCTCACATACACACACTATCCATACATTCGCTGGTGGGGCCCATAACACCGACATTCACTCACCATCAGTCCGTGCGAGAGGCGATTATCCTTCCAAGCGCTGGAAATGTGGGGGAAAATTACCACTTTTACTCTAATGAGCTACAAATCTACACAACCTTCTAATACTCATTAGGCCCTGGATTTCACCTTTGGTATTACCCTCATAAACGGGACGGATCAGTTAGTTGTAGGTTTAAGTGAATTTCTAATACTCTAATTAACCTTTTCATCAACACATTTCAATGAATAAACAACCCAACTCATTTCTGTAGATGTTCAAATCCAAATTTATATTAATATTGCAAATTAAATCATTAATTTGATCAAGTTGCCATTCATATTTACCTATTCTGGCTAAAGTCGTTCTCTATGTCAAATCTGTCAGTCTCGCAAATCTATGCCCATCAATTTTAGTAGGTTCAGTTCATCAGGAGTTTGGGCATTAATTCAGTCCGTCAATGATTCAGGCTAACAGCTGTCCTGCAGTGTCACCGTCCTCTCCGTCAGCATATCATCAGGAAATCGAAGGAGCGACTCTCAACCTCTCTATTCTATGGATGTTTTGTAATAATTTCAATAACAAAATGTAACAAACATGAGTTTTAAACTGTTCTGATTGGCTGGTCGGGGGTCGTCCTACAAAGTTCTCATAAGGTTTAGTCAATGGTGTCAGCATACTTGCTGGTTCCGGTTTTTTAAGAAAGTCTTTTGTCTGTAGTGTTGGCACTATTCCCAGTGCGACCTTGATAAGTACAGCTTGCCTGGGGTCAGGACGAGGCCATTGTTGCTCATCTTAGCGCAGGCGCACTTCACCCAAGCCTTGTTCAGCGTTGGCAGTCGGGTTAGGCACCAAAGGCAGCCATCGTTCGATAGGCCAGAATGGTCAATTTAAGCAAAGAAACACAAAAACGTAATTAATACATAAAAATGTCTATGCAAATGTTATTCCCTCGCTAGTACCCATATGTGTGTGTATTTATCAAGCCAAAAGCAACACTCAATGCGATTTATACTTACTAAATAAAGCACGAATCACAATTACATCACAAAAGCAACATATATCATGCAATATTCTACTTGTTTATCATTAGTATGCGTACGAAATTTAGTTCACATAATTAATTAGGCCATGCAGATGCAGATCCCACGTATAATTCATATATTAGTAAGGTTGGTAAATATTTTCCACATCACTCCAATCCGTTAGTTCGATTAAAATTCATTAATTAATCTAATCAATAAAATAACATGCAAAATGGGGTGGGTATACAAATTTTTGCATAACCCGCTCCAGCAACTGCCATGTGACTGCCCTTGCCCTTGCCCTCAGCACCTTATCTTCACTGCTGTAT
Source organism: Triturus cristatus (assembly GCF_964204655.1). Classification (NCBI taxonomy): domain Eukaryota; kingdom Metazoa; phylum Chordata; class Amphibia; order Caudata; family Salamandridae; genus Triturus; species Triturus cristatus. Next base: position 941,122,082 of record NC_140587.1, on the reverse strand, counting down.
TGCTGAGCTGTGGCTGGCTGCATTCTCTTTGGATGGACCATTCCTCCTCACTGGCGGGGGGGATGAGAGGGCGAGTGGTGTCAACATCCACGTGGCTCTCCTGGGACTTTTCTGAAACTGCAACTGGTTGGAAGAGCAGGGCGCTGACCAGGTTTGCACTGACTCTGGCCCGACTGCTGTCTGCTCAGCCTATGAAGTGCTTTCCCTGCCGAATCGAAGTGGAGGGGAGGAGCCTTTTTCTGTTTGTTAAGTGAGCCACTCAGCTCTGCTCAGCTTGGCTGAGGAGGCCAGCTAGCCTGCCAGTCACGAGTCTCCAATTCTCAACTGCCTTTGCCCTATCACTTAATGGTGCGCTAAGGAGCAAGGTGAGATGCCCACATAAGCCAGGACCTGAGCTAGAACTGACTTTATTCGGGGGCGAGAGGGGGCACAATTTCTGACTGGATTCATTCATCTGCATCAGTTATGAAGGGGAGGGTTGGGGCCATGCAAATGACCAGGCAGACCCGATGGGCTTTTTTTTTTAGGCGTAGAGTACTCAGCCTAAGGTATCCTAGGGTACCCTATGTGTGGAGGTGATGGGGGTGGGAGGGGCACCGAAGGGAAGGCTTAAGGTGGAATGGCAGGTTATTGGGAAAAAAAATTTAAAGGCAGAGGGCATCTAAATTGTAGTCAGACATGGACAGCGAAACCTACCCATGACATTTAGCAAAATTAACATTCGCTAAACTCAATTTCAAAGGGTTAAACTCAAGATTAAAACAAAAAGAGAGTACATTTAGAGGCGAGCAGATTAAAATCTTGGGTAAACTTTATGTAGACCTTTTAAAAGGGACACAACAATAAATTAGTGCTGTGTATGCACTCTATCTCTCATAAGCCTTGGCACAACAACTCATGTCAGGGTAACAGCATCACTTTGTCAATCATACATGACACAAAAACACTTGCCACGTAGGTCACAGTGCAACTCAACACTCTTTCAAACAAGCACTGCCTGCCGTGTAGCATGCTACCTACCCTCTAACACACACTGGAGGCTCTGCACGGAATACTCTATATGAATTCACCTCCCATTGCCCCTGCCAGTGACAGTTCCATCACAACTCATCTCCATCACACTCCTACAAGTGTGACAATTCAGACTATTACGGATGCCCAACACTACAAGGATGGCTTGGTGGCAGGTATTAGTCCTTTTTAGGTCTCGCCTGAACCAGCGCATGCGCTGGTCTGACGAGACTTATTGAGAGGGCTCCAAAAAGTGCTACCAGGCCAGTCCAGAGCTACAGTGCATGTGCGCGTGCGCGGGCGCGCGCGCCGCGCTTTACCGCGATTACTTTCACGACCTCTTTGATGTTTGATCGTGATCGCGTTCGCGGCCGCACTGCATAGCCAATAGGTCTCGCTTTTGGGACCTTATAAGTATTTAGTTATGCAACTGTTGTATGGCTAAACACTTATAAGGTCCCAAAGGCGAGACCTATTGGCTATGCCAATGCTTGTTAAAGTATTGTATTGTAATTGTATTGTAATTGCGTTTATAAAGCACTTACTACCCCTGACAAGGCGTTCACAAACAACTGTTGCACTGTTAATTTCTAAATTAGACACCATGCGGCAGATTGTGCCTATGTTGACAATCAAGTGCCGCTGCCATGCACCTGACCCCACGGGCTCAAATTAAGCACTACCTACAATACAAGGTCAAGTCATACAGCAATGGAAAAATGTAAACACACATTGGTAATGGGGGCACGGGGTTGCTAAGGAGCCTTGAACAATATCCGGTGTGTTAAGTAAATTAACTAGGTTATTGATATTACCCCGATAACAATCACAGTGCAGGCTTCTATTTTGTTCTGGTTTTTACATATGAAGCAAACGCTGTACCTAGAGCGTCTGTGCAAAGTAGCATTGGTTTACATGAGAAAATTACAGAATGGGGTGATATAAAGCAGGTGGTCAGGGTGAGGGTGGGGCAGGGGAAGACGCAAGATTGTAGTTTAAGGTAACACACATCGTAAATTTAGCATCAACTTGTGTTATGTTTCGCCCACTGTAGTAGAAGATGCACCGTCTGTGAGAGAGCATCACAGGGCGCTTGCAGCTGTCTCCTCTGCGGGACTTTCTTTCTTGTATTTCTACAGAGGTTTCTAGCAGTTACCATCTGTTGTGGGCATCATTTGGCACAAATATATAACTCTGGATCTTTTTAACGGGCTGTTCACTACAGGGTAAATTGTGCTTTACGCTTTTGACAGCATGCAATGTTAATGCAGTAACAAACCATTTTTGTGCAGATGCTATGCGGATTTTGAGTCCCTTTTGGGATATGTACGCATAGTACTGAACACTGGACGGTCTGCATCTTGGGCAATAGCAGTAAAATGTGCAGATTCTCACTTCACTCAGGAGACCTCTATATATTTTCCCTATACTGCTGCAATGTGCATTGTTGCAAACACAGCCACCTGTGAATATGCGTAATGCACCCATTAATTGCTACAGAATATATCTCTTTACAACGCATGCTTTAGATCGTATGCCATTACAAAGCGGTTGTTACAACGACCGCGTTGTTACAATATGAACCATTACATTGCAAGTCGTTACAACGACTTGCTGTAGGGGGCGTGCTGGACTTAGGAATAGTATAATTTATTATTCCTACTCCAGTTTGTGCAACAGCTGGGAAGGTGTTGGATTATAAATCCAACACCTTCTGCCCCATACAGCAAGTCGTTGTAACGACTTGTGATGTAATGGCATGCGATCGAAAGCATACGTTGTAAACGCTGTTTCCCATTGCTGCATAATAAAGCCTTTGACACTTTCCCTTAATAGTACTAATAATATGCCCAGTCTAAGAATATTTTGTGGAAAACTATTGTCCTGATTTCCTATGTCTCATGCACTAACACATGTTAAAGATTACGGAGTGAAAGAGCAAATGTGACCAATGCCCATGCATTCTGTTGGTAATTTTTGTCGTATTGTGGTACTTCTGCCACATGGAAGGTACTCTTGACGCAGTGCTGCCCACTCAGGGTTTAATGCTTAAACTGGCATTCTGGTGGTAATAATTCAACATATGTGTTTTGAGCGTTTCTTGCCACAATGGTCCCCAGCCCCGGGGTAATACTTGCAGGGGCATGATATGAGGAATCTTGGAATAGTAATAACATTATCACAGCTCTCTGCAAGCTCAGCCTGTACTCTTAATGTACTTGTAGGTCTATGGCTAGGCACTCACTCATCCATTCATCCAGCCACTCAGCCATTGCACTCACTTGTTTAGCCATTCATCCCTGTACTCACTCCCCCGTATCCAAATGTTGACTCATTCTCACATTCATCCACTTCCACTCCCACTCCACAAAACCCCACACATAGGGGTCCATTAGGATGCCGGGCGGACTTCAGTCCGCACGCCAGCCTAGCGGTGCTGGGACCGGCCGCTAGTGGTGCGGCGGTCCCGCCATGACAATTAGGATGCCACTGCGACGGTGGCGGTGGCATCCCACATATATTACATTATGGCGGGAGGTGCTGTAAGCAGCACCCACCACAATGCAATATATGCATGTTGTGCATTGGCATGCACAACGTGACAGGCACCGTGCAGTGCCTGCCACCTTGTGCATGCCAATGTTGGGGGGTACCATGGGTACCCCCCAAGTGCAGCCCCCACCCCCTCATCCCCCTGGGGGCCCACAATGGGCCCCCAAAGAGAACTCTGCATGCCTTTCCATGGCAGAGTCTCCGCCATGGAAAGGCATTGAAAATGTCTCATACTAATATGGATGGCGGTGCCTGCAAGGCACCGCCACCATATTATGGGCCTTTTCTGCCCGGTAGGCAATCGTGACAATAGCCTACTGGCGGAGAAGCGGCAGACAGTCTTTCCGCCACCATGGAAAAGCATTGAAAATGCCTCATCCTAATATGGATGGTGGTGCCTGCAAGGCACCGCCACCATATTATGGGCCTTTTCCGCCAGAACTACCGGCGGAAAAGCGTCTGACGGTCTTTCCGTCCGCCGCTGTACCCCCCGCCATGCTAATGTGGTGGGGGTAACAGGCCGTCCGGCGGGGTGTTTTGGCGGGCGGATCGCCACCACCGGTCGGGCGTTGGCGATCCGCCCGCCATGCTAATGACCCCCATAATCTCTGCATGAGATGAACAAGCGGTTGCACTTTTAAAATAGCAATGCTGTCTTTGCCAATGCTCGTTTTTGATTTTTTTGCAGCCACACATGCTTTTTTGCACGTCTTATCTTATGCATGAATACGCAGTGGTAACCACCATAAAAAGTGAGAGCAGTTAAACGTAGATTATGAAAAAAATGACAAGTAAAGAACAAACCATAAAATAAAAGAGTTGATATAAAAAAGAAGGTACTTCATTTCGAAACGTAAAACTGTCCTGATTTTCAACAGCATAGATCTGACAAACTACGTATTTATTTGGAATAGACCATTTTTTAGCTTTCTTCATCTGAAACAGAACAGGAGAGTAAGTAACAGTAGAATAATGGAAACTTCAGAAGGAGGTGCAGTGCCATCTATTGGACGATCTTTGTACTTCACTGTGTGCGTTAAAGGACGGTCTCTGGTAAAGTAATCCAAGGGTCGTTGAAAGCATCAGCACTGCGAACATTCCGAATGTATTGGAAGTTATTTTTTAAAACTGTTTGGCTTATTTACAAGCCCTGTGCGGCACATTTCTGCAGTCAAAGCGTCACTTTTGCAACGCCCCGGATGCGCACAGTGCAGGCTTTTCATGGCCTCGTACATATGGGGGATATTTGCAAGGAGCCTGCGCCGCCACTACGTCACTTTTTTTGATGCAGCAGCTGTGCAAAGTGCAGACCCATATTAACGGGACCATATAAAGCCACCCTAGATGGCTTTTCATGTCCTTAGGGAGTGAGGCAACACACGGCAAAGCACTGTGTTGCCTTAAACCGAGGTGGCTCAGCACACAACTTAAATACAATTATAATGGACAAAATTGTTCGTCATAATCAAAGTATAAACAAATGAATATTGTATCCCCAAAGATTCACAATAAACTTCGATGTCTTGAAGGTGAGTTTTCTTTATTTGGTGATTCAGATTTCCATTTAAAATTACAGCTTACAATTCATTGCCAATTCATAGCCGACGCGTTTCGTCCCAATATATGTATTTTTATAGCCTTGAAGAAGTCCCATTGGGACGAAACGCGTCGGCTATGAATTGGCAATGAATTGTAAGCTGTAATTTTAAATGGAAATCTGAATCACCAAATAAAGAAAACTCACCTTCAAGACATCGAAGTTTATTGTGAATCTTTGGGGATACAATATTCATTTGTTTATACTTTGATTATGACGAACAATTTTGTCCATTATAATTGTATTTAAGTTGTGTGCTGAGCCACCTCTGTTTGTTGCAATTTTTGGTTCACACCAAATATTAGGGGCGTATGAGGGTCACGTCCCTGGCTTCTTGCACCACATTTCTTTTCCACAATAATATTGCATTACAGTTTTGACTAGTGCAGTCCCTTAAAGTGCCCTGACCTTCTTATCTCTCTTTTATCACTGTGTTGCCTTACTTTGCCCAGGGAAGCAGTCCATGGGCATTGCGAGGGTGTTCCCACCAAGCCTGGACGTAGTGGGGCTACATGGAGCAGCGCGTAGTGTGGCAAAATCTACGCACACTCGAGCGCTCCGCGTAGCCCCACTACGCGCTGCCCGCCGGCCCTAATTTTAAAATAATTAAAAGAAGGTTAAAAGTAAATATAAACCGCCTTACCTTCAGTGCGGCGTCCCGGGGCTCCCTCTACTTGCTGAGGGTAACTTCTTCACGCAAATGCGCATGCGCGGACGCCCGTGCATGCGCATTTCTTGCGAGAAATGTGCATGTGCGGGGTCTGCGCATGCGCATTTGCATGAAGAAGTTACCGTCAGCAAGAAGAGGGAGCCCCGGGACGCCACGCTGAAGGTAAGGTAGTTTATTTACCTTTAACCTTCTTTAAAGTATTTTAAAATTAGGGCGGGCGGGAGGCGAGTGGCGGGCAGCTCTGCTGCGCTACGGTGTGTGCGTAGCGCTGCCTGCTTCGCCTACTTCGTAAACGGCGAAGCAGGCAGCGCTACGTGCACTCCATGGGCGAAGCGAAGCACGACGCCCAGGGTTAGTTCCCACACAACACCCATGGATTTTGACGCATTTCCAGATTTACAAGGACTTGTAAACCTGCAAATGCGTCAAACCCTCACACCTCTCCAGGGCAGGCGTAATGAGGGGAAATAATTGTTATCTCTATGTGTGCTGCATTCTGCAACACACTTAAAAGGAGGAAAATACCTCCATTGATTGTTTTTGTGCTGGAAGGGACAAACAATCATTGCTACAATGCAGACACCCTTGCACTATTGTGCAAGGCTGCCCGCGTTAGCGCTCGGCAGCCAATTGTGCGCCAGTGCAAAAAAGAGGACCGAGATGTGTCGTATCATCGTAAATACAACGAATCCCATCACTCTGCCTATGGTGCGGTGCAACAAGCTGGCTTGCGGTGCTGCATTGCGCCCGTTCCTTGTAAATATGCCCCATGGTGTGAAGCAACGCAGTGCAAGTCGCTGTGTTGCCTCACAATGTTTCGGGGAGGCTTTCCATGGGCATGACACATTCCCAGATTTACGACACAGCTTAAATCTGGTAATGCATCAAAACCGCGCGCCTCCCCAGGCCAGGCACAACTATTGTTTTTGTGGAGGAAAGTGTCCCTTCCTACACAAACACAACCGGATTTCAGCGCCATTGTGCCAGGGTGTCTGTATTGGCGTAAGGTTGCCTAAACAGGGCCAGCACACGGGAAACGACAGCTATGAGTCATGTAGCCATAAATACGATGCATCCCTGCACTTTCCTTATGGTGCAGCGCGGTGCAGCAAGCTGGCTTGCGGTGCCCTGTAGCATCATTGTGTTGTAAATAATCCCCTAGATTTATTGGAAACGTGTACAATTAGCAGTTTTTTTGTATGCATGTGGTAAGTTGTTATATTTCTGTATTTGTATTTATTTTCTAAAAGTTTTATAACTGTAATCAACACGCATACTGTTATCAGCACAGCTATGAATGATCCTCATGGCTGTATCCCAACGGATCACTAAAAATGAGCTCAGTTTTATTGCTGAAAAGTGTGTCACCGGTGCTAGTTTGTGGTATGGGAGATTATAGATGAACAGACGGTTTTAATAATCTTTGATGAGGTCACTTTATATTTTGGAGTCCCATGAAATAAGCTTCATCTATTTAACACACACTATCTATTGTCTAGAAAAACTGTGATGCACAGATAAATTACTATAATAAAAGAAAAATGTTGCTGACATATATACCTAGTCAACCTGGTCTTTGATAGTGTTTTTTTTTTATTGCTTAAAAAGGCACCGTGGTTATGACGCACTGCACTAAAAGATGTGCGCAGCTGTTACAGCATCTAGCACTTACGACAATGGCGCAGAGGATTTGAGTTGTTCATTTGTCAGTGTATAGTTTCTCGTGTTTTTATGCACTTCAGTACACTGATTCGTAGACTGTTCCTTGACTTGCAGACTCTACGTCAGGAGCTTGAAGCAACGTTTTACGAAGACAACTTTGACTGGAACCAGGTTCGCAGCAACGATGCAGCAGGCCTGCTAAAGATGTTCATACGGGAGCTCCCGAGCCCTCTCTTCACGGTGGAGTACCTGCCGGCGTTCATCGCTCTAGTGGAAAGTAAGCAGAGGGCTGCCCTATGAATACTCTCGAAGTTTGAACCTCATTCACAAAACGGGGTTGGGTACCTAATAACAAAAGCACAAAAGTGTAAGATTGTTTTCGTAAATTCCAAAGCCAGAGTCATAAAATCATGATTTATAGATTTTCACGAACAAAGATAGCACTTTATAATGGTAAAATGCTGAAAGTCCATTTACTGGTGTCCTCGTTGCCAGCTGCGCTATAATTCCGAATAGGTTCCTAACTGTAGCTACAGTTTCGGAATCCTGAGATCTGTTCTAACTTTGCTGATGGAGAGTCCAATTACATATAGGGTGCACTGCTCCTGTTTGCGCCAAGACACACCTTTAAATAGGTGCGCCATGCACAAACAGGGAAGGTGCGCCCTATTGCAGTAAATGGACTGTTCCCAGGTCAGTTGCGAACTCGTGCTGCCCTGGGGGCTGCTCATTTAAGTAACACGCAGAGCGGCTGCTTCAAAGTCACTCTGTGTTTCACTGTGTTGGCAGTAACCTGCCTGCACTTTAAAGGGGGATTAGACATCCCTTTGCAGGCAGGTGCATTGAGTAACTGCACCGATCTGCAGGGGGAAATCAGAGAAGATCGTTGTTTACGGGAGCGGTGGGATACATTGTTGCTTTTTCAAATGGCACTGAATAAAATACAAACAGGCTGTGTCCGCCAGTGAAGGACCATTTAGGACCCACGACAACCTTCTAATAAGAATATTGTGCTGATGGATGGAATCAATGCCATCAGATTACACCAGTACCCTTAATTCAGAAGCCCTGATGAAAGCCCTTGGAGTTTCACCGGGACTCGAAATGCGTTGGCATTTGGCATTTAGCATTGCACACTGAGGATTTGTGACTTGTGTTGAGTTTATATACAGTGGATTAAGGCGTAAAAATGATTATTTCCACTGTATTAATAATTTTGTCCCAGTGTATGACATTCCCTTTACTTTGATTGATACAGAAAAAGGGTTTTGTCAGATGTTGAATATAAAGTTGGTGTATTGATGTATTCACATTTTATTCTTGCACATTGTTGTATATATTTGTCTGAATGTTTTTGTAATGTTTTTTTAATTTTTGTTTAATCATAATATGTGTTCTTGCATTGGAAAGTTGTCTATTTCTATCTGTGCATATTTATGAATGTATATAGATCTATAAATTCATCTAAGAAACAGGTAAAATAAATAACCAGATAAACTAAAAAGTAGAGTGTTTGATCTTGCTGTAAACAGGTAGCTAAAAGATTTACGACAACCAGGTCTCCCCTCTTTTTTGTATTACGTTACATGGCCCTACCTGGTGTCGGTCTCTTGGGCCTAACCAGCAGCGGTCCGTGGAGGGAGTTCCGTGGGGCGGAAAGGCAGGGCGGGGGAGGGGCAGGGTGGGGGGTACTAAACACCGGAATATGGATAATTGGAGGTAAGTAAACAATTAAATAAATAAAACGAATTTCGTAGCGCGTGCTGCACCGCATTTTGTGATGCAGGGCACGCTACGAAATTCGTTTTCTTTATTTAATTGTTTACTTACCTCCAATTATCCATGTTTCGGTGTTTACTACCCCCCGCCACGCCTTTCCGCCCCACGGAACTCCCTCCACGGACCGCTACTGGGCCTAACCCCTTTTTGTTCCTACATATTATAGAAGAAGGCGCAGAGGCAAAGAAGCTATCAGGAGGCGCACTGACAGTGTGTCCCCTGATAGCAGCCCTCTGAAAGTGTGAAAGGGGTCAGACATCCCATTGCAGGCGGGTGCAGTCACTCACTGTACTCGCCTGCAAGGAGATCACCAATTCCCCTTAAAAGTGCAGGTGGGTTGCCCCCAGCACAGCAAAACATGGAGCGGCTGCTACAAAGCCGATGTCGTTAGCAAACCAGACAACTGCACTGTCTGGTGGGCTTCGACATAAAGATCAGCCTACATCAATTGTCCTGCACGTAACCTTGAGTAGAAAAAAGCCAAGGAGGCGCCAGTATAAAGGCAGTACTTTATCATAACTGTAGAACGATATGAGCAACTCAATAGCACACAAAAGAATTACAAAGTGAAATAGTGACGGCATGAATAATTTGGAAAAATACAGCCCAGTACAAGCTGGTTGGTCATCGTTAAGCAGATACATGGGCAAGGACGAAATCTACAAGTCAAATAAAACAAGATACCTTATAAGAAGGCACACTCTATATATATGGATTTTACAAATGTGCTAAAAGAAAGGGAAAGACTACTAGAGGTGGCCGGAAGACAAAAATAAGTATCTCACAACTTCACCCTGTATTTGGGGGGATTTACAACAAGCGACATTTCGGCTATAATCTGCTACTTTACTGCTGAATTAAACACAGCAGTAACATTGTCACCAATTGAGAGGAAATTACACACCAGATTTATTTTAGAAGACGCCTCACACAAGCTGTAGCGTAGGCTAATTTATGGTTTTCTAATGAACTCCTGTTATTAATGGTTTTTGAATGAGCTTCATGTTTTGGGTTTTTATTATTCCCTTAGAAATCTCCAAGATCAAATTACAGCTGCAAGCCCTGCATCTCTTAATCATGTTGCTGCCTGATGCCAACAGGGATGTTGCCAAGGTAAGCGTACTATAGTACAGCACTGCCAATGTTCGCATTTCCTCATAATATTGTTCATTTTTGTGAATGATCTTTATAATTTGTGCAGATGAAATGACTATAAAGGCAGTGAATGTTGAGGCCTCTTTTTAGCCTGTCTACATCACAGCTGGCTTGCACCCGAGTATTGTGCCACTTAAAAAAGGTAAAATACTTGATTGTAAAGTGCTAAAAGGTCTGAGCAGTGGCTCCATTTCACCAACATTATAGCGGCAAAGAACTGACACTGTATGGCGTTTGACCCCTGTGACATCACAGATCTTTGCATCAGATGATCGAAAGCCATGATGCCATTAGAAGTGGCCTCACACAGCCCTTGATTCTAACGACACAACAAAACTTCAATATGATATGTTTGTGAAGGATATTGATTACACAGTATTCCTGTCAGTCGATATTTTGTTTACGCTAATCAGGTACCACATCATCTGTCGTGACCTCAGATTTACGTACTTGAGATTCATAGAACTTGGGGAACTGACAACTGAAATAAAGACATGCATCAACCTGCTACACACATTAAACCATGCACTAAATCATTGGTTAAGAAGATAGTTTATCATTTGCTTCCTACACATCCTCTGAATGGGATTCTTTCATAAATGTGGTAGATCAAAAGGGGAGAACTTGTGGAACATGTGTGGCGCATTGGTTCATTCTATTACCTGTGCAGCTGGGCGATCAGGAGCCGTATTATGAAAAATGCCCAGGCAGCGGAACGGACATGTGCCCCCGCTTTGCACGCCTCTGTGGCACTTTGGTATTACAAAAGAGGGTAGCACATGCTTGTGCGACCCTTTCTGTAATACAGATAGTGCTGTTGCACATATTGCGGCAGCGCTATCACCTGAGGGGGTTCCCTCATTTGCATGGAGGCATGGCTCCATGCACATAAGCAAATCCCTTTGCCTCTCTGCCCATGCCATATTATAGAAGTGGGCGCAGAGGCAAAGAAGCTGTCAGGAAGTCCACTGTCAGTGCGCCACCTGATAGCAGCCCTCTGGAAGTAGGAAAGGGGGTCCTATGCCCCCCCCAGACATCCCCTTGTAGGTGGGTACAGTCATTCACTTCACTACCTGGAAGGGGATCTCTAATCCCCCTTAAAAGTGCAGGCAGTTTGCCGCCTACATAGTGAAACATGGAGCGGCTGCTTCAAAGCCGCTCCATTTTTCAGGTCTCGCCTGCGTTGCAGCGCATGTGCTGCTCGCTGGTGAGGAATTTTGTGAGAGAGGGATTTCAGAAAAGGGCTTGAAGCCTCGCCCCTCATTTCCATTGTCTGGCGTCACCGTTTATGCTAAACGGTGGCCTGCCATTGGAAATTAGGGTTTTTTGTGGACACCCTTTCGCCTCCGATCTGACTGGGTCGCCTGCTTTGCTGCTGTCGCAAAGCACTTTCTTATCTTTATGTATCCATGTGTTTATAATTAGAAACACATGGCCCGATAAAGACAAGAGATCGATGCTTGTTTTGTCTGCGTTCAAGGCAGCTTGCAAGAGTTAGGCCATTTTTAAACCCCTCAGAGTCTTGTATGCAAAATGAAGGGTGTCAGAGGTGCCCCTCCAACCCCTCGCCCCACCCTGCGCAAACCGAGTCGACCATCGGCGAGACGAATGAGTGTTGCACCCTCCTAGTGTGGAAGCTTCCGAGTGCCCTCGTACTTCGTGCCTGTTGCTTCTCCTGCACTGTCGCCGTGTACACTGTCACAACAGACCAATAACAATCTATTTCAGGAAGTGCCCACGCATTCACCGCCTTTGAACAGCTCAACCCTGCACATACTCTCTTTAGATGTTGATTGTGACAAAACAAGGACGGTAGAGTTCTATGCCAGGCTTCACCCCAGGGTCAGTTTGTGTGCTCCTCTGCAAATCTGGCCACTGCTCCTTTACCAGTATTCGTTGCGATCATCTAGAAATAGATTTACTCTCCTATTTTGCGCTGCACCATTTACGTTTTCGAGTACACCGCCCTAGGCCTCCCAGGATTTCTTCGTAATTCATAGGTCCCCACCTTCATGTCATCAGACAAGGCCGTAAAGCTCTGTGATGTAGTGCCCGAGACGGCGACAGGTCTTTTTCCTCTGGTAGTGCGGGGTCTTTCTCTGTTTTGAGATTTTGGTGAGTTCGACTCACAACGCCACATTTGACGCCGCATGCAGCACACATAGGCCCTTCCCAGCTGCTGCTTATACCCGGGCTGGCTGCCTCATCCTACCGGGGAATTACGTGCGGTTAACCTCGGTCTCCCACGTATACTGGGATTGTCTGCACTTACTTGGTGAATTTCAGCTCCACGCATGAAGAGAATTGCCTGGTGTTACAGGAGTCGCATGTTAATTCTCCAGGTCAGCGATTCCTAACTTGTTGACTTCTGTGGCCTCCCACTTAATTACTACTGGAAGTGGGAGACCCCCCTCCCCCCGCGTAAACAATTGTCTACGATTCGAGCCTTAAAATACAGATACAGTATACATCGAACATACACAAAGTAAGAAATACTTAATTTAATTCACAAATAAAAACCTGAGAATCAAAATTATAATTTTAATGCGAAAGTTTAATCTTTTAAAAATGTAGTTTTATTTCTAGAACATGAAGCAGCATGCTAGCCACTAGAATATCACATTGTCGTTTTTCCCCTTAGATCATGCTCTCTATTTGTCAACGCATAGCAGTGCTGCTTCAATTGAGACCGCCAGTCGTCCATACTTAAAATCCGCTTGCTGTACTTGTTCTACTCCCACTAATCAAGAGAACACGGACTTCATTTTTAGTTTTCAGTTTCAAATGCCTTCACATGATTGGGGCCTCATCTGATTGGCTGAAAAAGGTGACAGATCAGGGCGCTATTGGATTGAACCAAGAAAATAAACAGAGGACAGGAAATGTCATTGGCTATGCTTCAAAGCATACACTGTATAAAAAATTATAGACTTAAGCGAACACTTACGGAAATGGAAACAAAAGAGAGACTACATTATCATAACTGCTGTATTTGGCGGTCATCATGGAGTCGGTATTTCATGTTCCAGTTGAGAAGCGCAACCTTTCAAAATGTGAACATAATCCTATGAATTAAAATAACTCTCCTGCTTTGAAGGCAGGTTATTTGCGTTTTTTACTGTCTAAGCACAATGGCAAGTGTCATACAGTAAGGGCGAAATATAATTACAAACGCTTCGATAACTTTATGAAGGAAGTCTGTTCGATAGCAGCACCAGTTTTATTGGGGAGAGGATGTGGCTTAACGGCCAGAGCTGCCGACCTCGGATCTGAGGAACCACCGGGCTCGAGTCTTGGCGTCGGCTCAATATTCTGTGATCCTGGGCAAACCACTTAATCTCCCGTGCCTACCAAAAACAAGCCTTTGCAATGCACTATGTCTTGCAGTTGTTAGAGTTTAAGCTATTGGCATTGTAAATGGCAATGCCTTTTATTTATGTGTTGGTTTTTAAAACATAAATAAAAGGCATTGTCATTTACAATGCCAATAAGTTAAACTCTCACAAATGCGAGACTATTGCATTGCATATGCTTGTTCACTTGAATGCCCTGCTTCCAGGGCAGGATGACTTCACCATTGCCCCTGGGGCAGCACATTCAGTGTAATAGGGCGCACTTTGGGGCTTATTTACGATCCCCTTGTGCAACCGGTGGGTCACTTTTTATGTAGGAAAAAGTGACGCACCGGCAGCGCAAGGGGCTTTTTAAAGAAGCCCCCTTCCCTGTCTGTGCCTGGCGCACCTGTTTTAAGGTGCGCTGTAGCGCCAACAGGGAAAGTACGCCCTATGATTTATAGGGCCCTTGGGTTCTTATCCAGGCTTTCTCACTTCTCCACATCTCAGGCAAATCATTTTATTTCCCTATTCCTTAGTTCCTCTGTCTTCGACAATGCGTTACACTTTCAAACTGACTAAAACTGTATATGAATGGTATATTAAAAAATGATATTTGAACATGGGTTCCCAATAGGAGGCCCTGACCTCCCACACATCACAAAGTGAGTGGATGAGTAATGAGAGTAGAATGAAATACCAGTTTATTTTGGGCTCAGACTCGGCCTCAGATTGTGCATAGATTGTTTGTGCCACAGATCCACAACACCAATGTCAGAAGACATTAGCCTTTATTTAAAAAACCTTTAATGGATGCACACCTATGTAAATGATTTTACTCCTGCATATTTCTCTGCCACAAGTAGGCAGAATCAGGCAGCCTTGTCCCCCCCCCCTTCTCGAAGGAGAAGGGGGGGGGGACAAGGCGTGGCCTGTTTTGTACGTTTGAGAAGGAGCACAACATGTCAGCTTTTGGGCAGTCACAAACTCCTCTCTGACCCTCACTCATTCTGGATACTGTCAGAGTTTTACTCCAGCAAAAGGCTAAAGTAACTCCAGCCTCCATAGGTGGGAAGGGGAATGGGATGACCTCAAACGTAATGGCTTGGTGGGTTAAGGTAAAGGGGTTCTTCATAGGGAAAAGTTATTATACAACAGGTAATTGCTAAGCACGTAAATGGAAAGTCCCAAAATTGTTGCATGATTTTGCCAGTAGTGCACTAGGAAACCAGGCGTACTATTTATAATATTTGTGAATTGCAAAAAGCATGTAAAAGTACGTTTACGTGGAGGTGCAAATCTGTGGATATACGTTTATAGTTTTTTTGTGAATAATGTCCATAACGTGCACTTTCAGGCTGGCTATAACTGGACCCACTTTCTAAGTGCAGTCATTCGTCTCTAGCTGCATTCAGAAAGCCCTATTGAAGTGGGAGCTAACCACAGACACAAAGGGGCATATTATCAAGAACGGCGTTAAAATTATCGCCGCTTTAGCGACAGGAAACTGCCGCTAAAGCTGCGATAATGAGCTTGATAATACGCCCATAAGAATTCCAATAGAAGCCCATGTTCTGGTGTGAACCTGGGCTTCTATTGGAATTCTCAAGGGCATATTATCAAGCCCATTATCGCCGCTTTAGCAGCAGTTTCCTGCCGCTAAAGTGGTGATAATTTTAACGCCGTTCTTGATAATGGAACAATAGCCACTAATGTTCACTTGTTCACATGTGTTTGAGGTCAATTTTTACTGCGAATGACACGTTTGCAGTAAATGTTTACTGTAAATGACGCTTAATTACACCATGCGGAATATTGGCCGAATTCCGGGAAGTGTATGTAACAAGCATAATATAATATTTCCGAAATTCCGCAAATTATGCTGCCATAATTAAAATTTCACCAAGACATAGGGCCCGATTCACAGAACTAATTTAAGACAAAATCCTAATCTTACTACCATTTTGGTATTCACAGAAGGCACTTACTCATTTTGGTATTCACAGAAGGCACTTACTCATTTTGGTATTCACAGAAGGCACTTACTCATCAGAAGTATTTGAGTGGTTTAAACAGAATCACTACTGTGCAATTCTGAAAAATCTGAAATTATCTATTTTGGTCACAACCCGGGGGATGAGTGGCGTGAATGGTGGCCACAGAATATGTCCCCTCCTGCTAACTTAACCACAACCGTTAAGAATCTTGGGGTGAAAATGAACGCGGATATGTCCATGAAATCCCAGGTCCAGGCTGTGGCAGGCACATGCTTTGGCCTTCTGAAAATGTTGAGAAACTTCCTCCCACTACTCCCGGTTTCCCACAGGAAAACAGTAGTACAAGCACTGATTCTGTCCCGCCTTGATTAGGTAAATGTTCTTTTATGTCGGCCGTCTACAGGTGGTGCAAAACGCCGCGGCAAGAGCCATACTTATGGTGGACCTCAGGAAACACATGACTCCACACCTGAAGTCCTTGCACTGGCTTTCAGTACGAAAGAGGACACATTTCAGAGCCTTGGTGCTGGCTTATAAGGCCTTTCACGATATTGGGGCCTTATATCTAAGAAACAGAGGCCAGAACCATGTTCCATCCTGAAGTCTGAGGTCTTCAAATCAGCTGCTCTCGCTGATCCCAAGGTTCTCCAGCTCTCGTTTGGGCGGGCATTCCTTCCAGGTGGTTGCTTCTCGGCTCTGGAAAAACCTGCCACCAGCCTTACGTCAGGTGCAGGACCTCCTCAGCTTTAGACGCGGATTAAAAACGTGGCTTTTTCACAATAGTTCAGCGACCCTGGGGCTGCCTGAACGGCTCTGTCACTGGTTTCTCTTTTCCTAGCACCGGGACACTCCAGGGAGTAGCCGTGCGCTTTATAAGTACCCAGTAACATAACATAACATAACATAACATAACATAACATAACATGAGTAAGTGCCTTCTGTGAATACCAAAATGAGTAAGTGCACTTACTCATTTTGGTATTCACAGAAGGCACTTACTCATCAATGAGTAAGTGCCTTCTATGAATACCAAAATGAGTAAGTGCATTCTGTGAGTACCAAAATGAGTAAATGGTAGTAAGTTTAGGATTTGTCTTAAGTTAGTTCTGTGAATCAGGCCCTTAGTGTTAGGAAGTGTGCCAGCGATGCGCTGGCAATATAATAAATGCACAACAGTGCAATTATTTCAAAATATTGTACTTTGTCACACGTGTTACACACTATCAAATATTCTGACGCTTAAATGTAAAATGCAGATCGAGTTTACAATACAGACTATGAAATAAAATTGTTCATGGATATACCTCTTTATACTTTAATACTGAAGAACCCCACACAAAGTTATAATTGGAATTGACGTGATTACTCTCCTATCAGAGATTGGTAACATGTTTTGCGTTGTTCAATTTGAAGCCTCGTTCAGAACACTTGTATGGTTTTTAACTACTTATATTCAGCCTCTTGTTCTGGCTTCTAAACTAAGTGGGTGTCCTGAGCCTGAGAGGTCTAGTCTGCATAGCAATTTAATTATACTGGAATATTGAAACATTAATTACAATATGACTTGCATTACACATTCTCTCTTTATTACAGCTGCGTTCCTCAAATGCACATCTTATAAACTGGACAGCCCCTCACTCTGTTTTCCAGTTTATATGTAGTACATATAAACTATGTTGCTGCAAGTATCTACCTAATTATTCTTGATTGTCAGCCATTGATTTGGAAGTCATTTATGCCACACTCTTTGTCATAACTTACTTATTTGTTGTCTCACAGACTAGTTAGTACTTCTCTTTTTACCTCTCTTTTATGTAAAGTGAACATTAGTCAAAAACATCAGTTTTAAATTTAGTTTCACAATATCTCATTCATGGCTCATTCCAAAATATTCCGAATCAATATTTAATATCAATATATCACAATTTGCTACCGGTGTTGATGCGTATGATGGAAAAGTGATGTCATATTCACATACAGGTGATATTGCTTTAACTATAATGAGTTTTGTTGTTCCAAATAATTGAGAAGTGTTTTCCTGCCCACAGGCCTTGCTGCACTTCCTGAAAAAAGTTGTTGCCAATGAAGACAAGAATAAAATGAGCTTGTGGAATGTGTCCATGATCCTTGCACCTAATCTGTTCATGTGCAAAGGCAAGAGTGCAAACCAGGAAGAGATGAAGGCCGCTGCCTCGACCGCCCACATTGTGCGACTTTTGATAAGATACCAGGACATCCTGTGGACGGTGAGTCATACTGCGCGGTCAGCAGTCTTTACCGGACACAAGGGCCATGCGAGATACATGGATTGATGTATGTCAAATGAAGGGCGAACATTGTATCCTCCAATGGTTTTTTTCTTTGACTGTGTCAAAAGAACCCTTGTAAGAGAAGTGGTGGTAAATCATCTTTCACATAGTTGGGTGTTGGAGACGGGTGGGTCAGAGGGAAGAGATGAGGTCCAGCCTAGATTCCTATCAAAAACTGTTCCCAAAAGAGAAGCATGTCCTCAGCTGTTCCCAGCTTGGTTTCAGTTATACAAGTTCGACTATCGTTTGGGCAAAAGGATATTGCTGTGAAAGAATGAGTGCTCCCCGCATCTCAAATGCGTGCAGCTATGTTGCACGTTCTACCTATAGGCCAGTGCAAGCTTCATGTACACACAAACACATGCCAATGCACAAGTACAAATGCACGTAGAGCAGCAATGGATACTAGAGGACTGCAATAGTCTGAGCATGATCAGACACAGAGACCTCTTAAAAAGGCAGCAAAGGGGTAAGGCCACTCCCCTGCCCCCCACACACAGGACTAATACAGGGAAGGCAGCATGAGTGTAATCCAGACTCATAGACATGAAAGGAAATAACAATGAGCAGCGGTGCAAGCTTCCCTCTTACACACATGCACAAGGGTTAACAGGCAAAGCCAACCTCACATATGCAAGATATTGGTGCACGACTCATACACAGTGAAGGCAGTTTAAATGTCCCTCTTTTTATATACACACTAGGAGCCAGATTTATCAAAGTGTTGTGTTGCCCTTGCATCACACAAGGTAACGCAACACTAAAGATAGATTTACCAAGCCATGCAAGGCCATCTTGGATATCCCTGCGGTGCCTGGAAATCTAGAGTAACACATGGCAGTTCAAGCCGCTACCTTGCATTACTCTGGGGCATATTATCAAAGAACAACGTTAAATAGCACTGAGCGGGCTTAGCGAGGATTTGCCTAACGCCGGCTATCGCCGGATCAGATCGCCGAGATATCGCGTAATTTACAATGCTTATCTCCATGGCGATGTGAAATCCGGCGATGGCCTGGAAAATGCAGGATTATCTCTGGGAATCCAGCGATAATCCTGCAGCGAAAGAGAAACACTTGATAATAGGGAGATGTGGATTAAGCCACTCAATCCACCTCCCATCTAAAATATATGTTAGTCAGGAAAAAAGCAGATGTACAATAACGGCAATAACCGTTGTTAGCGCGTCTTTAAATATCGCTAAGGGTGTCCTGGGCCGTATTTTAAATACGGCGAAGGACAGTTAGCGATAATTTCTCATCTGTTTTCCCAGGGAACACCTACTTTGCATCTCATTAGAGATGCAAAGCGAGGCGTTCACAAAACGGGAGCAGAATCAAGGAAACTCGCGCTAGCGTGTCCTTGTAAATAATGCAATAATATTATTGCCGCTTTTCATCCGAAAACGGATGCTAAAGCGGCGATAATATCATCGCCACACCTTGATGATATGCCCCTCTGTCCAAGGGAGGCGTTCCATGGGTGGAACATGGGTAATCCCATGTATCCACCCTTGAATTTTGGCACATTCCCAGATTCATCATGTGTGGTAGACCTGGGAATTCCTCAAAATGCTACACCTTCCCAGTGGATGTGTAACGAAGAGAAATATCTTTATTTCTCCTCTTTTTTTCCTCTTTCTATGTGTGCTACGTATTGCAGCACACATGGAAAGAGGAAAAAGCTTCAGAGCATTGTTTTTGTGCAGGAAGGTGTCCCTTCCTGCCAAAGACAATGTTGCCTGCATTGCAGACTACCTTGCATCATGACTGAAGGGTGCCTGCGTTGCGGATAGGCAGCCAAAAGTGCTTATGTGCAAGGAAAGGACAGGAATGTGCCATAAAATGTTAAATATGAGGCATTCCTGCCCTCTCCCTTTCTTACAGCGGAGCACAGCACAGTGTCTTGCTGCGCTGCACTGCGCTGCGTTGCATTCTGTCGTGTGAAATATTGATAAATCTGCCTCAGTGGCATGCGAAATGTGGTTCATTTTCTTTTGTGTCATTGCATGAAATTTCTGGAAAATTATGCGAAATGATGCATAATTATGAAAACACAAATCCGTCATTTAGGGCCATATTTCAAAGCAAAATTTGTCATTGAGTCAATTTCTTTGGTGGTAAAGAATCAGCTTGAAAAACATAGTTGCTGCTAACAACAGCTGCTCGCACTCTCTTTGTATCTATTGTTCGCATGCACTTGTGCTATATTTTTACCCAAAGTGCCATTAAATCACGAGGCAGGCATTATGGCTCAATTTTGTATTACAAGGGTAACGCAAAATTTCCAAAACTAACCAAATGATGCCAGCGTAATTTAAAATTTTGCTCAGGCCTAGTACACACACTTACCAGGTACAGGACCGTCACTCATTTTCTTGCACAATATCTTGTATAGATTATCTTGCTGAAGTCTGTCCGCAGATGTTCTTGGAGGTAGTGATACACAAAGTTTCTCTCATGACCTCATGTAATTGGACACAAATGCTGAGCGGGTGCCCAAGTGTGCAGCTTAGAGAGAACAGTGATGGCAAACCATCTACCCAATATCAACTTTTTAAGGAAGAGCAGGCCCTAGATGTCCTAAAACAAAGGTGGCCATGTTCACAGAAGTAAGGACATTGTATTTTTTACTTATAAACTTCTTTGTATAACAAAAGCTCAGAAATATATAGTTGAACAGCCAGGAACAATATACTAATTGGTTTATAAGGCAGGTCTACAAAGCATAAAGTCCAATAAAAATAGGAAGGACCATGAATATGGAATTTATATTAACTTGACTTTTTCACCAAAGTTGATTTTTTGGGGAAGAAGGTTCCTTCCCTTTTCAAAACGCTGTAAATACCCAATCATATGAGCATGCCAATTTAAGAAATCTATATTCATTTACTTTTGTAAATGACTGGGACCTCTCCATCACCCCTAATGTTGAACATATGTGTGTGACACTCCACTGGCTCATCAGCCACCACTTGGAATTTCAGATGCACACAGATGACACACAGATGCATTTCAGGCAAGGGAAGAAGCCAGAAAGACAGACTAGAACAAGATGTCAAATGGCAGCATCTCATCTCTCTTTGGATGCTTAGAGAGCTTACTTTGCCTCAGTTGCTTCAAAAGGATGCTCTAGTGTGGGTGGCAGAGGAGCAAAACACCACCAACCAACTGGCCATTTTCCCTGGTCCAGGCCAACCCACAACGTAAAAAGCGAGAAACCTGTGTGTTATTTTCAATAATTATCTTCAGCTGTCTTTCTCTTATTAAGCTAACTTAGGGGCATATTAACAAGGGCTTTAAAAGCCCAAAAAGCGGAGATAAAACTATCGCCCTATTTACAAGAGGGTGCTAACATGCATAATCGCATGTTAGCACCCTTTTTCCCGACGCCTCCCTTTGCATCTCTAATGAGATGCAAAGTGGGCGTCACTGGGCAGTACAGCCTTGCAAATATCGCTGATGTGCACATCGCGATATTTACAAGGCTGCCCCAGCATTTTAGCAGACGTTTGTTTTTGGAGAAAACCGCTGTTTTCTCCAAAAACTAACGTCTGCTAAAATCCTGACTTATCCATCCCTAACATAGGGGGTGGATTATGCTGCTACGACCACAGAGTCGTATCAGCAAGGTTATCGCCCTTTTGCAGGGAACATCGCGGCAAAAACAGCAATGTTCCCTGCAAAACGGCGATTTCCCCCGCTATCTCTGGAATTTTTATTGCCTTGGAGTAACGCATTGTTGATAACGCGCTACCAGGGCGATAAATTCCAGAGATAGACGGCGATGATTTACAAAGCGCTAAGCGCGCTTCGCGTTATTCATCGCCGTTCCTTGCTGATATGCCCCTTAGTTATTAGCAAGCTTCCCTATACACGGTTAGAAAAGCATTGTGACCAGGTGAAAAGATCCTTCACGGTGGGGAGGTAAGATGAATTCAGCACAATTTATGCCAGTCTCCCAAACAATCTCACAACAGATCTTCACGAAATATAGAAAGGCACAATCAGATAACAGAATTCATTAAAATTAGTTTAATTATTCTTAACAAAAATGTATCCTCACATATTTTTATATTCAAAATAGGTTTCTAAAATATTTTATAATTACATAACAAATATGTGCTATTATTAGAAACTAGTCATAACATCAATTTTTATGTTATTTTTAAACTGTTTTAAATTACTTAATTTAATTTACCATTATTTCCTTTGGAGATTAATTTTAAGTCTCTACCAATATTATTTTCTTAGGGAGGATGTTGCAGTACAAGTGGTTGGCTATGTGTAGTGCTGAACTTACTACTGTGTTTGTTCTAGTAGTAACTTACGCTGAGAGTTTGTGAATACCGAAAAATATTAGACTTACTCAAAAGTCTAAGTTACCTTTGTGAATCAGGCCCTTCGATTTTACATTAATGTTCATCCTCATATTCCATGTGAACACTACATGTGCATATGGGAGTGCACTACGGAGAGTCAGCATAAGCAAACTCCCTTTGGCATATGTGTAGTTGTCAAATGGAACATATTGCCTTCAAGTATTTACATTTGCCTGCATGGAATTACCAACATTGAATTGTTAGTTTATGAAAAGGTTCCATGGCTCACTTTACAAATAATTTTAAAGTGCTAGATATTAAGGATTTTTTTTATGGTAGACCAAGAAGCTCCTGATACTTGTATTCCTTGAACTCAACATCAAATTCAAGGAGCCAGTAAGATCACAGTACTAGAAAATAAACCCACCACATTTTTCTTATGTTCAAAATATGGTGTGAACTCAGTTACCTCATCTACTGGGGCAGATCCATCACCATTTGGCTAAGTTAGCACTTTGAATGATTGCCAAACAAAGTGTGGCAGACTGTCATAAGAAGGTCCCTATAAAATGAGAGTTAGCATGTTAACCAGTCAAAATATGTGGCAGTGAAATATACTCGCAATCGCCATGTAGATTTTTGTCCCCATTAGGTCACAGAAATGCATATTCCTACCCAGGAATCACCAGAGAATGCCATTCAAAGTTGCTCTTCCCACATTTGAAAAGCTATTTTGATGTCTACTGCCTTTTTGGCAGATGACCTCAACAATAGGGACTGGGATTTACAACAGCAAAGCTGAAAATGCCTATCCCAGATCTGACTTGCAGTATTGTTTCAGCCTCAAACTGCCAGCTTCTCCGTTTAAGAAATATAAAGGCTCCCTCCACCCAAATGGAGGACCATTGAAGAGCTTCAGCCACTCGAAGCCTTCTTTAACTGAACTACATGAGATTGTACAAATTAAGGAACTATTGGGCAGTGCCTACTTGCTCCTCGATTGGAATTAGTTTAAACGGCAAAAAACAGAACAAAGTCTCCCAATTTCAACTAAAAACATGATTGATATGGATTGTACCACATTTCATTTTTTTTTTGCAGAGTTTTATATAGTGCGAACTTGACCTGAAGGTATCGGTGCGCTTTACATAGCACCAGTTGCATTACAGGAGGACACATTCATTTTTTGTTAGGGGAGATTAAGTGATGTGCCCAGAATCACAGGATGTTCCGTGTCATTGCTGAGACGCGAACCCAGTTCCCCAGATTCGAGGTTGACCGCCCTAGCCGTTAGGCCAACTCCTCTCCTCATTAGGTCTGCGACTGTAAATACTTAAAAAAAACTACTTGTTATGCTATGATACCCACATGGTTGTTATAAGAGCCATTGACAAGACTAGTGTATTTGTTCTGTCATGGTGAAGGATTGTTGCGTGATCACTACAAACAAATTGGTTGCACTGCAATTGCGTTTCTTTTCGACCTGTAATTATGAACGTAAACATAGTAACAACAGTTTTACAAAGGTAAGATTCATACAGTGTTACTATAATGTTTTATAAGAAACAATGCAAAAACTGCCCAGTGGATTGATAAAAGGATGACCACGGCTAATTCTGTTCCCTTTTCAAATCATTTTGGGCCTTATTTGGAGTTTTGGCTGACAGAATGCTTCACCATAAACATGGCAGAATGTCCTGTAAATCGTATTACAAGTGCAGTATAGCTTATGGCACTTATAGTTCTGCAGATGGGATATCTGCCAAGTTTTGATGAAGTATACTTTCCCCATACTCTAAAGGCCCTTATTCAGCTTTATTGTGCGACGGGTCATTTATTTTTTATATGTTGTCCTCATTTATTCAGTCCCAGCCTTTTGCAACCTCAATTAGCCTCATTTCATCCTTTCCAGTCCTGCTCTCTGTAAGCATCCCGAGTATTGCATTGTTTTGTGCCTCTGCAGAAGTGTAAAGCTTCAAATGATACCATTATGTGAGAACCATCCCAAGCATTAAGTGTTCACATAATATTCTAAGATCACATTACATCAGAAAGGTTTACTCTTCTTCTTAAATCAACCATTCATCTTCTCCATTCCATTTTTAAAATACTACAAGATCATTTCCTGTCAGAGGATGCGGGCCAAAAAAGTCTGGAGAGAGGTCAGTGTGATTCTGACTGATGGTCACATGCAAGAAAAATGCCTGATTTGAGCCATGAAGTAATTTCAGCCCACCAGGGGCAGCAGTGAGATATTCTGTGGTTGATCAGCTACGCTCCATATGGAGACATGATCCCACTGAGGAATCAGTGGATTTTGGATCTGTTCAGAATGAAGATCCAGTTTAGGCTCAGAGAGGTGGTTCAAGGAAATACATGTAGTCTATGACCCAGTTTAGAAGATGGTCATGGACAGCTTGTGCCTTAGTCTTCAGTCTGTAGTTTTCAGCCATCTTTGACTCAACTCCCAGTGCTGGTTCTAAATTTTATATGCTGGTATTTTTTTATTTTTGGTACTTCTAGGTGTCATCCATAAAATATGGTTTTCTATTGCCTAGTTTCAAAATCTTACAAATGGTGCCAACACCTAAAGGCCCCTCAATTACTGAACTAAAATAAAAAAATGTAGACGACTGGCTGCTATTGTAATGATTGAAACATCCATCTTTTCTCATATTTGTTCAGAACATAATTGATAAGCTCATTTAAAGTGCGTTGGCATACACGGGAACATTGGAACATGTGGCTAGGCAAATAAATAGTAGATTCGAATATGTTAAAGTGCCTTTGATATTTGGTGCGCTGGTCCTTGATGTTCCTCTTTATAAAACACTGGTGATTTCCAATACTGTCTATGAATATTTCCAGGTGCATGTGAACTTTATCAATGTCTAAGGGTAGAAGTTACAGAATTCACTGTGTCCCGACTAATCCTTCTTAATAATTTAAGACTTGAAAGCACATGTAATTCAGTAGTATTTCAAAGCATTTGAAAGTGCATGTATGATCTTGAAGACAATTTCCTTAAAATCCTATTTGTCAGATGTCATTTGATTTATTGTATTTCTTCTCTGTTTAAGGTCCCATCCTTTTTGATTTCTCAAGTAAGGAAAATGAACGATGCAGCAGCGACTAATACCAAAAAACAGCTAACATTCGACAAGAGCGTGAGGAAGCTATTGAGAAGAAAGACCATGGAGAGAGAAAGACCAGAAAGGCGGAGAGAGGTACTGCTGACGGTAGCAATCAAAATCAGAGTAATGAAGTCTAGGATGGGGTCCCGCCTAACAAAGGAAGACTGTAGTAGCAAGAATCATTTGGAAGCTTTCACGAGCTGTGTTGTTTCAAATGAGTTTAAAAACCTCCCTGGAGCTCTTTCAGGCCAAATATGATCACATGCTAAAAGCATGTGTACAGTTACAGTACCCTGTCATGGATAGTTAAGATTGCACAGCTATTGAGCGGATCATTGCAGCCATTTCTTCAGGCTCCAGAAATGAGAAAGACCTTTCAGAGGTGAACTGAGTAAAGTAAGCAAATAGTAAAGCCTGACATCACTTATTCTTGTGGAAAGCAATCCCCTCTGGCCTCAAAAAGAGCGAAGAGAGACATCTGTTTCAAATTTTCACCTAATTAGATTACTTGAGCATTAAACTCTGAAAATCGAGTCAACTTCCTCAACATTTATGGGCTCACTTCTTGAATATATTAAAATAATCGCGAATTTCTCTTGGCAGACCGTTCTATATCCGAGTTATATTCACTGTATAAATAACAATCTTCAGAAGTTGCCCTTCAGTGTGATTAGAGCCTTGCCATTGATGGTTATTGATTTAATTAAATTAGTAGTACTTGCATGTTGCTCTTAAGTAGAGGTAATACATTTCCTAGTGAATAAATACTTTCTTCCTGCAAGCTATAATCCCAGGTTTAGACTGAATAGCTTTTCCTGCATATTACTGGTTCCTATCCGTCTTTTTTAGTATTCAAAGCTGTGCAAACATGCCAAGAAGCTCAGTAAATCAGTCAATGGTGCCCATTATACGCTAAGCGAATTAAAGATGTTTTCGTTATGTTTTTAACACCCTCAGAAATTTACGGGGGAAATTATGCTCCTCAGTTTCACGAGGTAAACTCATAATCAAGTGGCATTTAATGCACCCAATAAATGCCGTATCAGCAGTGTTCGCATGTATCAGGTGCAGTAAGCATCCCTCCCCAATACTAAAGGCTCATACTCAGTGCTTCAAACGTTTTAACTATGAGCATCAGAAAAAACAGTAAATGGAGTATTATGTTTGACACTTACTTCAAGTGGTGTGAGCTTATAGCAATTGAGTATTCTTGGCCTTAGGGAACAAGTGGACATCTTCCGTTAGATCGACACAAACAGGGTCAATGGCTTCTTTCAGTTTATCTGAGCTGCTCTGAAATGTCTGTGCTTTACCTTAGTTTTCCATGCAACACAGGGTTCAAAAAGGAGATCTTAGTGGGCTAGAGGCAATGCTGCAGAGATCCTGTTCAAAGTTCAGTACCCTTTTGCCTGAAGAGAACTGGATCCCAGTATGCCTTAAGGGAGCGGTACTGGCGGACAACAAGAAACTGTACATTGTTTTTTGTTCAAGGGTATCTAGTGTAAAGGATTCAGGCCTCTTTTGCTAGTCATTGGTGTTAGTTGTCATAGTATAAGACAACAGTAAAGGCTTCTCAAAGTCACATCAGTGCTTTGGGTGCCATCTTGAACAGAGAGTAGGACTGGTACACCATGGGGGTCACTGGATGAGGATCATACATTTGCAGAGCGGTACCACAGAAATCATTGGTCATGGTCAAGATTTTCCATTGGTGGAGTCATCCATGTGGCTGGAGACACCAGTTGGAGCGCCTGGCTCACTGGGGACAATGGAACACACTGGTTTAGGATCCATCTGACCTTCAATCTATGATATCTCTTAAACTAATGATGTGAGATTCTTGCTCTAATGGTTCTGAACTGCGACCAATACAATTTGCCCCAACTTTCTAAGGTGAATGTGAAACATCTTAATTTCTTTCCCAATGCCCCTAAGACTATTCAAGTTTTTTTTACAAAGTTTCAAAAGGGATAACCTTGACTGGGCAACACTGCTGTACACCATTGAGTGACAGTCCCGGCACCCACCAGTGACTATAGCGTGAGTGTATGAGAGGCAGGTTGTGGAGAACTACAGGTCCATCAGCAGTCTTTCAATATCTCTAGCTTATTTTCCACCCTCATATGATGCAGATGCTGTAAGCATGCTACATTGTCCAGGTCCTGACATTATGTCTTCCCCTCAGCTGATGCTGTATTTCTTCAGATAGAAACAAGGCAAATACAGAGTACTTGGTCTCAAGTTCCAGTAGTCTTCAGAAATTTAGATCACTGACAGAAAGTCATGACCATTCCCAAACTTTGCTACCTGTGCAAGCCATGCCCCCAAACAAAGCATAGCAGGAATATATTTACAGGCCTGCACCCAGGCTTTCCATATTGGAAATAGCTGGGAAACGTTTTTGACAGGAATGGCCAGGCAGCCAAACTGGGACTAGTAAGTTCATTGTTTTATTGCAGGTCTGCAGGCGTGGTACGATTGATTCCCAGAGACATTACCTGCAAGTACCCAGTTCCATTGTGACAAGGCAAGCTGAGGGGAAATCTCCTTCTTGTTCCACAATCAATGTGTCCTTATGGAAAGAACAGCACATGGAACCCCACATTTGTTCCCATGCGCAATCATAGCACACATATTCAAGGAGAAGTGAAGGACCCCAATAGGGGAGTCTGAACAGATGTTCCATAGGGCAGGAGTTGAACTTCTCCAGAGGCTACAGGTAAAAGGGCCATTGTCTCCGTCTTATCATTTAGCCGCCAGTAATTATCTGTACCCTTGTGGCCTGGGTGAGGGGCCATATCTGTGTGAGTAGATGTGCATGTGGATGCACCATCAGTGCAGAAAAGGCTTGTATTCTGCTGGAGAGCAAACAAAACCCATTACAGCACCTGAACTGGGCTTGTAGATGTCAAGCCAGGAGAAAATGTCAGGATCAGCCAAAAAAGGTAACCAATAGCAGATTATATTGCACAGTATGAGAACCTCCATCCCTGCATCATATTGTAAACTAACAATCATCAGCATTGTTAAAGGATCTTGTGACCTTGAGTCATCGCATATTATATTGCCAAACATTACGTTTAACCTGTTTGCTTCTTCCATATAATAGAAAAAAAAGCAGAAGCCAAAATTGGAATACAAGCAGGAGCCCCCTTTGGCACATGGATATGATATCACTGTTGTCAAAGTGGCCTATGGCTCCATTTGCTTTTTGAGGTAGTGAGACCATCATAAAATAGCCTGTTTAAGAAAAATGTAGCAGTGCCTAATTTATCTGATTGTCCTAAATTCTTCAGGACATCCTTGATTATCAATATGCTCATGATAGTTGTATTTACTTGTGTGTGTATATATGACATCAAGCATAAAAAGGGGTTGATATTCTACCCAGAGTTAGTGCCAGTGGTTATACCATTTGCAAGTATTTCTCTCATCACCTTTCATGTGTTTGATGTAACTCCTCAAGTGGTTGTGAGTATGTCCAGATGCGTTCCCATTGCGTGCTCTGCCACTGCATCCAAGCTATACCCCACTGACGAGGGCTAATAAGGCTGTAACTGGACAGGCCTTGTCCAGTAGTGCAGGATGGACTGTTCCCATAAGGAGCAGGGTTAGTATTGATTTGCATAAAGTGGGTATCTGTCTAGAGTGGTACAATCAGCGACAAATAATGGCTTGGAATGCTACCATGAGCGATTGCCACTGGTTAGACTATTTACAATCATCCCTCCATCTAACTTTTGAGTGTACCAAGCATGTAACCAATGTCTTGTCATTACTGAGTGTTGGATCACCCAGCACTTAATGAAATTGAATCCTGCAAAAGCCGAGTTTCTCCTTATCCCTGACAAATTTTGTAATGTACCAGTTTAATTGTGAATGGAGGAGCTGAGTAAGGGGCTCCCTATGATGGATACCCAGGTGAATTCATTGGGTTTAATCTATGATCCAATACTGGGAAAATATAGGGCCCGATTCGCAGAACTAACTTAAGACAAAATCCTAAACTTACTACTTTTGGTATTCACAGAAGGCATTTAGTAGTAGTAAAGTTAGGATTTTGTCTTAAGTTTGTCTTAAGTCTGTCTTAAGTCTGTCTTAAGTCTGTCTTAAGCCTGTTCTACTACTTTTGGTATTAATAGAAAGCATTTAGTAGTAGTAAAGTTAGGATTTTGTCTTAAGTTTGACTTAAGACAGACTTAAGACAGACTTAAGACAGACTTAAGACAGACTTAAGACAAACTTAAGACAAACTTAAGACAGACTTAAGACAGACTTAAGACAGAATTCTAACTTTACTACTACTAAATGCCTTCTGTGAATACCAAAAGTAGTAAGTTTAGGATTTTGTCTTAAGTTAGTTCTGTGAATCGGGCCCAAAATCTTTTTCTGCAGTTTTTCCTGAGGAAGGTTTGCCACTTTCCTCCTGTGATGGACCTTAGGACGGTGGTGTAGGAAATGGTTCTTTCCTCGCTGGACTTGGGTAAGCGGAGCCGGCACACCACCCTAAGGCCTATCCTAACATTTTCAAGTATGCCCCTTGCTACATCTAGCTATTATCAGGGATGGCAAGTTGATTTCATATCTGAGTTTTGATTCCATATTTCTTTCCACTATAGACTGTGTTGTCTTATAATCCCCAGCATATCTAGAACTGTGGCTAAATAATTAAGGTGGAGCTGGGAGCATTACGAGTGGTGATATTTTGAGGTTTAGGATTCAGAGATTAAAATTTTATAAAACTATTGAGTACGGCGTAAAATTCACTGACATTCGACTTTCTATAAAAAAAATGATAGATGCTACATTTTCTGAACTATGTGTTTATTACTCTTTGCATATGCTTTTACATTAAAGGTGCTACTTGATGGTAATGTCCCATTATGATGTTTTTATGTCACCTGCGCATGGATACGTTTTATCATCATTGGTTTTCCTAGTTCCAGCTCTGCAATGAATATGTTCCTTCGAGGTGCTGTAGAGCAAATCTGAATATGTACAATAATCATTGCTTTCTGCAGCCAATTCTTATGGCATTCCATGTTCCACCATTTGGTGTTCTTGGATTTTGAAGTTTAATGCCATCATCTTAAGAACCACTACATTTCTCGTACATCTCAGGTGAAAGGACATTATTGGATTTGTCATCTCGAAACAGGTGCTCCCACTCGTCTCACCTACCAGTACAACAGTATTCAAATTGAAGTTATTTTCACTTCTCAACAAAATATCTGATTCGTTTTCCTATTTTTCTCTACTTCAGCAGACAGAAGTACCTGAAGGGGTGATAAGAGTATATGCTCCACTACACTCAAAGGTTTCCATGGCAGTCCAGCTGAACAGTCGGACAAAAGCTAAAGATATTTTAGCTCGTTTTCACTGTGAAAATAGGTAAGAGTTGTATAATGACCTCTTTTGTGTACTCTGTTGCTGTTTGAATTTTATGGCATGAGTTCAATTTTAGGGGCTTATTTCTGAGATTTATGAATCCTCATGAAGTCACTTTGCATTGCTTTGAATGGCTTAAAATATCTAGAGTAAAGCAACGCAGCACAAATTTCTGTGTTGCCTTAATCAAAATCAGCAATTGATGGACAGAATGCAGAACAATGTAATACATTCACCCCAGTACAGAGATCTGGGCCTAAATCCATCATTTTTTTGCTCACCATGCCATTCCAGTTTGGACGCAGCCATATGCAAATCATTCTTGACCCTGCACCCAATGGGAACAGTCCAGTCCGAACTGCTAGGCCAGGTCTTCCCTGGACTGGAAACAGGCATCCTAGGACCGGTTTCGGGCATTTAGCCCTCATCTTGACTGTTCCCATGAGGCACAGGGTCAGACTGATTTGCATATGGCCATGTCTGAACTGGGGTGGCAAAATGAGCTAAAGAATGATGATGGATTAAACCCAGATCAGTTGACTGGGGGTGAGTGCTTGCAATGTTCAACACTCCATCCATCATCCCCTTTGGTTTTGCTTTGTTCGCCCTAAGTTGGCAGGGTATGCCCAGACGTGGGTCCCTTGCTCACTTTGCCACTGGAATCAAACTAACCTGGCTGATGACGGCTGATTAGCCAGAAACCGGTCCCAGGATGCTTGTTTCCGGTCCAGGGAAGACATGGCTTGGCAGTTCTCGCTGGACTGTTCCCATGAGGCACAGGGTCAGACTGATTTGCATATGGCCATGTCTGAACTGGGGTGGCGGAGTGAGCTAAAGAATGATGATGGATTAAACCCAGATCAGTTGACTGGGGGTGAGTGCTTGCAATGTTCAACACTCCGTCCATCATCCCCTTGGGTTTTGCTGTATTGCCTTAATCTACACAAAGGTGGCGTTCCATAGGTGTTCCGGTGGGTGTTACCATGCAACTCCCATGGTTTTCGATGCGTTTTCAGATTTACAAGGACTTGTAAACCTGGGAGTGCATCAAAATCTTACACCTCCCGAG
The DNA here is from genome assembly GCF_964204655.1 of Triturus cristatus. Lineage (NCBI taxonomy): Eukaryota > Metazoa > Chordata > Amphibia > Caudata > Salamandridae > Triturus > Triturus cristatus. The sequence goes on along the minus strand of NC_140587.1, from coordinate 941,090,105 downwards.
GTGAGGCGTAACAAGGAGAAATATCTTTATTTCACCTTGTTTTTTCCTCTTTCTATGTGTGATGCATCTGCAACTCACACAGGAAAAGCCCTCTCAGGATTGTTTTTGTGCAGGAAGGTGCTCCGTCCTGCACAAAAATAATCCTGCATGCAATGGAGGCAACCTTTCAACGTGATGCAAGGCCGTCTGCTTTGGCCCTAGGCTGCCAAAATGGCATTAGCGCAAGGGGAAAAGACAGGAATGTGCCGTATTAGATAAATACCACAAATTACTACTCTTTCCCAGTGATGCAGGGCAGCGCAGCAAGTCACCTTGCTGCGCTGCCCTTTGCCACTATTTTCATAAATATGCCCCTTTGTGTATGAAAATATGTCTCACCTTGATTGTTCAAACCTGTGTCTTGAGAGAGGGGGGGCAACCTACTGCAAACGAAATGGTGCCTTCCCTAGTTACAAAATTTATTTTTGATAATAAGCATTTTTTTCACAAGCAGTTAGAGAGTGTTATTCTCTTAGTCTAACAAATATGCTCCAATCCATTGCATTTCCTACCTCTCTATGATTTTCGAGACCTCAAAAAATGTCCAGAGACGCATAATCAGAGCGCTTAAACACCAACTTGGATTTTTCAAACGGCCACTAAGCAGGTTGGTTGAACCTAGTTTTGGCCAAACTGTTTACAACCTTTATTCACCAATCAGAATTTATCCCTGCATGTTAAATCAACTGCCAATCAAAAAGACTGGCGCTTACTATACCATCATAGACCATTTTGACTTCTAGGACTAGCCAGAACGACGGCTTCCAACAGCAGCTCTGTGGATTCTTGCAATTTGGTGGCAGACTTCTTTGCAGAGAAGGTAGCAAGGATTTATACTACCTTCCCGGATGAGGCTCGTAATGGGAGATCCGATAGGGAGGGGAGGACCAACGTGGAGGAGGCACACTGGCTCTCCAGATTTGATCTCCCCTCCTGTGACGACCTCAAAGGCATAGCCTTAAGCATTAGATCCATCTCACCTAGGGACCCTACTACTCCTAAAGTTTTGAGAGATAGCCTGGAGATCCTAGTACCCTATATTAGACACCTCCTTGAACTCTCCTTTGAGTCGGGCGTGGTCCCAAAAAGGTGGAAAGAAGCGATTGTTCTTCCCATAAAGAAAACCGGGTGTGAGCGCGAGTCAGCTGGAGAACCTTCGACCGGTCTCACTCCTGCCATACTTTGCTAAAATAGCTGAAAAAGTGGTGAATATTCAACTGACGGCCCACTTTAACCGTCACAGTTTATTGCACCCTACGCAATCGGGTTTTCGAGCAACTTACTCTACTGAGTCAGCACTGCTCCTGTCAAGTGAAACTATCCGCAGACACGTAGATGAGGGCCAGACGGTTGCTCTGGTCCTCTTGGACCTCAGTGCCGCATTCGACACTGTAGCCCACCCAATACTCCTACAGCGCCTCAGAAAAGGCGGGCTGGATAAATTGGCCGTAGAATGGCTGGGGTCCTTTTTACAGGATCGAAGCTTTCAGGTGTCTCAACGTTCTTATTATTCGAAAAGCATTGTGCTGGTTCAAGGGGTCCCCCAGGGCTCTATACTAAGCCCCACTCTCTTTAATCACTATATCGCCCCAGTGGCGGAGATTATTGTAAAATATGGCATCAGTGTTGTTTCATATGCGGAGGACACGCAACTGGTGGTTTCACTGTCACAATCCCACAAAGAGGCAGCCACCAATTTTTCTACTTGCCTACAGGAGCTGTTTAAAACTAAATAGCAGTAAAACTGAGGTTCTAGTGGTGGGTAAAGCTCCCTCGATCTGGTCCTCATCTTGGTGGCCGCAGACTTTGGGCCCTACCCCCTCCCCCAGCAATCAGGATAAGAACTTGGGGATGTGGCTGGACTCCAAGCTCTCCTTTGAGAATCACACTAGAATTGGGGCCGGGAAGTGTTTTGGAGTAATGAAAGGGCTTCGGAAGACCTTAGATGTGCTTCCCGTGGCAGCCACAAAAACCCTAGTCCATGCGCTAGTAACTTCCCACCTGGACTACGGAAATGCTTTATATCTGGGAGCAAGTAGCGAGTGTCTGCAGAGACTTCAATGCATTCAGAACGCGGCGGCTCACCTTGTTCTGATGCTGCCCAGGAGAGCTTCCTCCAGAAATGCCCTTGCTGCCCTTCACTGGCTCCCTGTGAGGGAGAGAATACTTTTTAAGGCCTTGTGTGTCAGTCACCGCATTCTGCAGGGGAAAGGGCCTAGCTACCTACACAATCTACTGTCCCCCTAATCTCCAACCCGGCACCTGAGATCGTCGGGGACTGGACAGGTCAAGATTCTGGTAACAAAGAGCGCAAGAATGGGTGGTGGATCTTTCCGCTATCTGGTCGCTAAACACTGGAATGGCCTCCCTCTCGCTCTCCTTAAGGAACCTTTGGAGATGCTGTTTCGGAAAAAAACTAAAATCATGGCTTTTCCGCCTATAGGTTTCCTCTAAGCTGTATCACATTATTGCTCCGGACGAGTTTTTGGGCCGCAGAGCGGGGACACACTAGTGAGTGTAGCCATGAGCTTTATAAGCTTGCTTATCATTATTATTATTATTTTTAGGACTCTGCAGGTTTTAAAGTACTGGAAGGGCAATGAACCAGTATACAACAAACCATGGTGTTGGGCTGCAGTAGGTCTGCTTCCACCATTCTGTGCAACTGTAGATGCACATTTGGGTTCTGGAAATGGTGGATCCAGCAGGTAATCCACATCTGTTCCAGAAAAATAGGCTGTGTCCACGCCTGTCTCCCCTGAATTTAGGCCTCTTATCTTGCTTTACAATTAGAAATGTTCTTGCCTTAGTTATCTAAATTGTAATTTTAGAGAATCCTGATTTGACTCTCAATTCAATAACTTGTGCAAAACATACAGCCAGTTACTTCAGAGCCTAATTCCAGGTGTTTTCACTGGTAAACCTTTAATGAAGAACCATAGCTATTCGTTCTTCCTTCTTAATTTGCCCCACACAAAAAAACAGATGCAGATGCAGGAAGCGTATGTTTTACACCTTGTTTGATGGTTGCTTACTGTTACCCAAATTTAGAAAGAAAAAGTAAAATGGCAGAGAGGCACACAATTTTGGTGTTAATCCATGCCTACAGCTCATTGAAGATATGGATTTGCATCAAAATCCATAGTTAGATGCACAGAGATGCCCATGATATTTAGGAGACAACATGTTTGTCAGAAGCAGCCGGGGTCCGTGCAGGTAACAGCGGTGGGGCCGTGTAAGGGGGGATTTCGAGGGACGATGCAGAGGGAAAATTAATTATTTATTTAATTTTCCCTCAGCATCGTCCCTCGAAATTCCCCCTTACCTGGCCCCACCGTTGTTACCTGCACGGACCGCAGCTGGTCAGAAGACATATTTGTCAATGATTTTCTGACATAAGACCTCAATCGGTCATTGGTATACATATAGTTTCCTCTCCAGGGAATTTTAATAGAAGGAGGGGGAGACAAGTGGCACTACAGGGGGCCCTCAAAGTGGGTAATGTGGAAACTGCCCCTGGAGCTGCATTTGTCTATTACCGTAGACCTATGAGGCATCATCTGGTTAAAAGGTAGCCAGTGTGGCCTAGGCCACGCGACATATATTTGAACTCTACTTCTGGAATCGAATATGGCCCTGACGACCCTCACAGTGGCACATTCTCACTAGGGTGCTCAGGCGGGCTCCTCCCACATGAAAGCCCTAAGTTGCCTCCACCATCCGCAGAGAATTGGCAGAGGAGTGGCAGGTCAGACCAGCTTCATATAATCTGTTTGGCCGCTCTGCACAAGTACTCTGCACATTGTGCAACAATGGACAAAAATATGTGACCAAGTGAACTAGCAGGCAGGTTTTTGGCTTATTTCAAATAAACGTGCCATAAAGATTTGTCAGAGCAGATTTCGGTAACATTAACTTTATTGAGTTTTGTTGGCCAGGTATTCTGGACTTCCAGTGGATATTTTCGTTAGTGAGGTAGAACATTTTTCAGGTAACTCAGGGCCACATGTATCAAAAATCTATTTTGTATTCCTTAAATAGCGAATTTTAGGTCATCGTTATTTAAGGAATGCAAAATGGTATGTAAGAAAATAGCGATTGCCTAATAGCGATTACTAAGGATTCGCAATCGCAATTAGGTAATCGCTATTAGGTAATAATACTCCATTTGTTCTTATAGGCCTTAATACCCATAGCTGCAAATGGTTTTGCATTACCTCATTTGCAATTACCTTATTGGTAATTGCATATTAGGTAAGGCAATACCTTGGAGCACCCCAAAAAAAATGTACACATGTAAATTTGCACATAGTTATCATTGGCTTGGAGTCAATTGCAATAGTATTTGCTAAATGCATAGTTTGCATTTTGAAAATGCTTGGTTCATTTGCTATGGGAATCTCAAATTGTGATTCCCGATTTGTAGTCGCAATTTTAGGTAACCTGCACTTTTAGTGATTGCCTAAAGTTGCGACTACAAAGTCTTTCATATATCTTGAAAGGTTATTTTGCATTCACAAACGGGCGAAATGTTCAATTCCCAACGTTTGCAAATGCAAAATTGTTTCATACATGTGACCCTTAATTATTTCAAATTTGACAGAGATAACAAAGGAGAATTCAGTATTGGAAAGATTAAGAGCCTGATATAGGCACAAAGGTGGCAGATATCCTGTCTGCATTATTACAAGTGCATAATATCTTAAGGCACTTGTAATAAGGTAGAGAGGATATTGCCCCATTTGTAACAGAGTGCCTCTCTGAAGATCCCTGGAACGTGTAAAAACTCCTCCCTATAGGTGCCCTCAGAGGTGCACTGGATGTCCTCTGTATAGTTGGTGTACCATCAGTGCCCCTCCTTACAGCCTGGTTGCCCATGCACCCAGGTCTGCAATGCGGCAGCCAGGCAGGGCAAAAGCACTCCCTCCACACCAAACAACACCCCCATGTTCACTTGAGAGCACGCAAGTGCAAAACGTGCTCTGGCACGATTCATATTACAGAAGGGACCCCACAAGTATATACACCATATTCTGGAAGACCTCTTTCCCAGGTAAACTTCCTTTGTGGCCCAAAGGCACATTCTATAATATGGCCTCTGGTGTCCACCCTCCCTCTTCCGTGTCTGCTCATCATTCTGTATTTTCATCTCCCTATGCCCCCCTTCTCTTGTCATCCCTCATATTCGTGTCAATGTTATTCCTCTACCCCTGTGCAGTATTACACCGTCTCCTAATCTCTTCTCCCATACGTTTCACACCATAGCCCCACCTTCACTTCTAGCTTCCACCCTCACTTCACCCAAGCTTCCCTGCATGGTTGTTGGCCTTTACTCTCCAGCGCTGTATTGCTTTCCCGCTACTTGTACCCTACGAATCTGCATAAGTGCATACATGTGTGTTAGAACAATAACGTCACCAATGTGCGTCTTCTTTATAAATGAGGAAAGCATTGGTGCCTACCTACTCCCTCTGTCCGAGCATAAACATGAAACACTTCGCAGAAAATGGGGATGAGATTTATTAGGACCAATTCACAAACGGCTCGACGACTTCTGGAGCAACGCTTCCGGCTCATGGCTTTGAGAAGCAAACCCAGAAGTAGAAGGGGAAAAGAGTGACAGTCGTAAATGTATATTAAAACATGTTGGGGCATATTATCAAGACAGGCGATAAAAGTATCGCCGCTTTAGCGGCAGAAAACTGCCACTAAAGCGGCGATAATGGGCTTGATAAAAATATGCGGCAGAGAATTCCAATAGAAGCCCATGTTGACACCAGAACATGGGCTTCTATGGGAATTCTCACGGGCATATTATCAAGCCCATTATCGCCTCTAAAAAGCGGCGATAATTTTAACGCAGTTTCTTGATAATATGCCCCGTTATTATGTCCACGTGAGAACATAACTTTCCATGTGTAGGAACCCTTTGCCCTCCATGCCCATAAATATAGGGGTGGTCCCTTCCCATTCTAATCCTAGAAACACCCTTACTCCTGCCTTGACAGGAGTGAGTGTGAGCTTGTTTCCACTGTGGAAAACTGCCTGCTCGGGAACTGCACACTTGAAATGTCCGAGTTTGTCAGTGTTAGCTTACCTTTGAAACTGTCCCACCAGAAACAATCCTAACCTTGGGGCATATTATCAAGCCAGGCGATAAAATTATCGCCGCTTTAGCGGCAGGAAACTGCCGCTAAAACTGCGATAATGGGCTTGATAATATGCTCTATGGAATTCCAATTGAAGCCCATGTTAAATGTGAAGGACATCTAACATGGGCTTCAATTAGAATTCCAGAGAGCATATTATCAAGCCCATTATCGCTGTTTTAGCGTCAGTTTTCTGCCGCTAAAGCGGCGATAATGTTATCGCCTGGCTTGATAATATGCCCCCTTGTGTTTGGAGACAGAATTCCGCACCGCTGATGTGCATGAGTGCACCTAAACTGAGTTTATGTGCTCAAATTGTTTGGGATGTGGTATTACTGTTGCCAAAAACCTGCAGAATTCGGGAACAGTAGACCCTGCTCTCCGTACAGCACCTGTGCGACCATCAGAAGCAATCTATTTGATCCCAGACTTTGTTATTTCTTTCCAAACACACACTAAGATGTAATTAATTGTCTCCTTATTTCTAGCCATGGACCCTCCGACTACAACAACGAACCAAGCCAAAGTCTGTACGAAATCGGAGGAAATATAGGTATGTAGAGTGGGCGGGGGGGAGGGGGGGGGCAGTCATTAGCCTGAACCAAGCCTGGGGTGTATATTACGTGTCATGATGGTAATGTTATTCATTTGTTACGGAATGGGACCCGATTTTATTGGTTCTCTAACTAACATTATTGGAAGCATGAATTATGACCCAGCTGCGGTTTTTTAACACAATCTCTGTCAGCTGTTGAAGATTATCTTCAAACAACTCGTATTGTGATACATGTAGCTTAGAATTTCAAAGGAGTCTTCGTTCACCAGCAAACAAAAACTGAGCGTCAACATTAGAAAAGCCTATTCGAATTAATAAGCTAAAACGAACCATAGAGGGCGCAGTCTAGATCAGAGAATATATAAATTGTGCATTCCTCCTCGTCGTGAGCATAGTCCACAAACATAATAATTAACACGATATCAACTAGTCACGTGGAACGATTCACCGTGGGAAAAGGGGTAGACCATAGGCCCTTTATGTCAGAAGTAATGCTATCTGAGTCTGCACAGGTCCGGCGATAAACGGCACAACGGTGCCATCTTGTGACAAATTTTTGTAATGTACAAAGCATGATTTACTGAAGCCAGAAATCACTCGTACACGCGCGCTGTCGGGTTGCAAAGCATGGAAATGTTACCGACTTCCCAGTGGGCGTTGGTACACATTTGCAAAGCTCATTAATGTATAAAGGGGCATATTTACAAGCCCCTATCGCCACTGGAACGTCACTTTTAAGGGCGTTCCTGTAGCGATAGGGGCTCTACTTTATTTACGAGGCAGCGTTAAGCCACTCAACAAGTCGTTAAGCCACTTAACGCCGCCTTGTGAATAAGGCCCCCGTAGCGTGAAAGGGGAGGCCAGTGGGTGTTGCGGTGGGTGTTCTGTTGCAACAACCATTGACTTTAATGCTGCCCCCTATTTACAAGGGTGACGTAAATATGGGGCAGCGCCAATTTTAAGACCAAAAGAAACATGGTCTTGGCAATCATTCCCTCCAGCGGAGGCACCCTGGCAGGGGGGGTGCCTGCATTGGCATCTGGTAGCTTAATTTAGCGCCAGCGCTAGGGGAAACGCAGGTGTGTGCTGCATCATTGTAACTACAGCGCATCCTTGCATGTTTGAATTGACAGAGCGGTGCATTAGCAATTTTGGAGCTAACCCGTTCTCTCCACCGGTTCAATGAACGTATGCCGCTTAGTGTGCAATTTGCGGCCCCTACCTCAGGACAAGGAAAATATGCCCTACCTCTAGATTTGATAGCTAAAGCAGCCATAATTGGGGTACAACTAGTCCTAAAGATCCTAAGCCCAGTGCCACTGCACCTGCTGCACTAGTGATAGAGATGTGTATGCCTTTATAATTTAGATTTATCTGTACTCCACAGAAGTACTGGAGAACAATTTCATAGCCTCAATTAAACCCACTAAGACTTGATGAGCTAAAACTAATGAAACCATACCCTGGACAGTTACTTGCCATGAGAAAATAATAATACGTCGTCTAATAATCTGGCCATTAGTGGCACTTTGTTATGTTTGTACACATTTCTGCCAGCTCCAGGTGTATTTAATCTGATGTATTTGCATGTTCTGTCTTTTCTCTGGATCCCTGTCTATGCCATTCAGGATTCAAAATATGTGGTATTTCTAAATCTATTTTTAGCTTTGGCTTGCACTTTCATTTTACTAACATTATATATATTTATATATTACCCAGTGGCAGTCTCAAGTGGGTAGTTACAGTTAGTTAGGTCAGCTGTTCCATAGGAAAAGTGCTCATTTTGTTGTTAATAACTTTTGCCCTGTTTGACGAATCTCCACGAAATTTTACAAAAAGGTGCTACTTTTTGACTAGTTTGTACTTAAAACATTTAGGGGTGATCCAGCAAGTGGGGCCTGAGAAAAAAGGGTGTCCCAAAATGTAAAATCTCCATGCATTTTCCCATTGACTTCATTAGGCTGGGGTACTACAAAAACTGCTGTACGGAATGACACCTGATTTGTCAGGAACATAGATCTTGGTCTGCAGATTGTGCATTTTGTACTTTGGTGTAAATCTGTTCCGCATTTTTTTTTAGAAATTAATGGCCAGATTTTTGAAGTTGTTGTATCGCCATTGTGCCAAGCAAGAGAGTGCAAGGGCAATTCAAAACCTAAGTGAGACTTATCTAGCTCCACAAGGCCACCTTGCGTGGCTGTGCGTGGCTTGAGAAATTTAGAGTCATTGAGGGCAGTGCACATCACTGCCTTGCGTTATTCTACCCAAGGAGACATTCCATGGGTGGAGTGTGGGTGTTCCCATGCATCCACCCATGGATTCTGGTGCATTTCCAGATTTGCCATTAGTGATAGACCAAGGAATGCGTCAAAATGCTATGCCTCGCCTAGGTGAGGCATAACGAGGAGAAATATCTTAATTTCTCTACATGTTTTACTCTTTTTCTGTGTGTTGCTTTCTGCGGTACAAACAGAAAGAGTAAAATGACTCTCAGTAGTGTTTTTGTGGGGAAGGTGTCCCTTCCTGCACAAAAATAAATCTGCCTACGATGCGGGCACCCTTGCACCATGATGCAAGGGTGCCTGTATTGGTGCTCGGCAGCCAAAAGTGTGCCAGCGCTAGGAAAGAAAATGAATGTGATGTATAATATTTAATACAGCACATTCCTGTCCTTTCCATTTCATACCAAACAGTGCAGCAAGGTGGCTTGCTGCATGAATAAATGATAAATATCTAGGCGTAAAAAGTATTTGTATATCAGGTCGCAAGTAGGGTAGTTAAAGGTATGACCTGATTTTCATTGGAAAAACGGTTTTTGTTTTGCAAATAACTTGGGTGCCATTTGATAAATCTTTTAAATAGTTGGGAAATTTTCAAAACTAGTATGCACCTGAGTTCAGCTGCAGTATGTAAAGTTTCAGGGTGATCCATGAAGCTGGGGCCGAGAAAAAGGGGGGGGGGGGTCCCGAAACTAGTTTTCCCCATGCAATTTCTCATAGGGACTATTTAACATGACTAAAGCCTGATCCGCTGAACGGAATTGCACCAAGTTTGAAAAAAAGCTAGCTCTTGGTCCATAAAGCGACCATTATGTGATTTGGTGTAAATATCTTCAGTAGTTTAGGCGTTATTAAAGGTAAAAGAAATACAGATATCTAGGGATGCGAACCCTCCACGGATCCAACAGATCTCATGCTGAGCGGCGTATTAGCAACGCTTTGCTCAGAGGCGATGTAAAATCCAGCGATAGCAGTGAAAACCAGCAATAGCGCGAGAAGTCCAGCGATATTTTGACTGCGCTAATATAAAGCTTGCCAATTTGTAGGTGTGGACTCAGCCTGACAATCCACCTCCCATTGACAAGAAGGCTAAGTCAGGTTTTAATCAGGCGTTAAATAACAGCGATAATCACGGTTAGCGTGACTTTTATTATCGCTTCGCGGGTCCGTGGCCGCATTGGTAATAGAGGGAAAGTGTGTTTGCGACTATTTCCATGTTGTTTTAGTGAGGAACGCCTACTTTGCATATCATTAGCCATAAATATCGCTGACATGCAAAGCGGCAAAAAAAACGGCTGCTATCGCTGGGAAACATGTTCTTGTCCTTGTTGATAGTGCAATAGGAAAATCGCCACTTTTCCGGTGATATGTGCTGGAAAAGCGGCGAAAATGCCCCTCAGAGTCGTCTGGAGTCCCAAAGAAAAAGAAGGGTACAGGGTAGAAATGCCCTGACCCCCTAGGCCTGGTGGTGGGATCCCAGAGTGACCCCGCCGGGGCCAATAAAATATTTTTTCCAATATTTCGGCAAAATCGTGGTGGATCCGTGAATTCACAAAAAATTGAAAGAAACAAAAAACAGGGGCAGGAAAGCGTGGAAAGGCAGAAATCACCCGATGTATTTCATTAACACAATATTGCTGCTGAAGGAAGGCACTCAAAAAGCGGATAGGTTGTGGGAAGCAATTACAGAGAGGGAGGGTGTTACCGTAAGCATGGGCACTCCCGCCACCAGGGAGAGGAGGAAGCCCGTTGCTGTTGTCGTTTGGACCCAGGTAGGGCATGGTGTATGAGCTGTCATAGCAGAAGAAGCCCGGGATGTTGCCAATGAACGTGTCTCTGTAGTCGCAATTATAACCCAGCATGATGGTCTCAGCCATGAGCACCATCTACAAAGGAAGCATGATAGTAAGAGGGAATGACAAACTCATTTAAAAGAAACATCTGCTACATCTCCCAGGGCAGTGTGGGCAGTGGAGGAGGGAACGCTCGGCCACTGTCCATGCACCAGGTGCTGAACCTCCACAGACAGCCTGTCACAGAATTACTGCTCAGCGCTTTCAATCTTGGGGGCAACAATTTTGGGGATTTGCCAGTGCTCGGGGATGACTCAATCTCCATTAAAATAGTTTCATCCCAACACGGCCACATCACATTCCCACTCCTTGGAAAACTGCCATCCATGTATATGTGACTGAATCGCAGTGTATTTTCTTTTCTGAGAACCCCAGCCCCTCGCGTAAGCAAATATTTTCCCAGTCTCTGCACCATCGCCCTCCCCCTTCAACCTTACTGCTCTATGTCCAGTTTCATTTTTGTCATGTCCTCACACACTCTTGCTATCCCAACTATCTGTGCTAAACAGGATAAAAGGTCACAAAGCAGGCGGTTTACTCCTGAGTGAGGTTGGTGTGTAGCATCGCCCAGGGAACAGTAATAACGGCCAGAGATGGGCATTGCTTCCCAGGGCGGTCCTCCATGTCAATGACATCATGAAATGCCCTCCCTGGACTGCAGGATTCCCTGGAATACGTAAATGAATCCAGATTAAAATGGAATAGTTCCCATGAGCATTATTGCATCCAGATCCAGCAGGGGTGTAAGACTGTAAAGGTGCAAACTAAGGCCACGCAGATCCATATACATGAAAAAAAGGTTGCAGCATTTAGATCACCCAACGTTGCTCTGGTGCCAAAAGCTTCTGAATGTGTTCTCCAGACAGCTCCGCTTGCTAGAACTGCCTGCAGTTGCAGACTTCGAGCTATGAAAGGGGTGGAAGGAAAATCTTGAATGGATGCTTTGCAAAAGCTAAGATTTTTGTTTGTGAATGTAGCCATTTTCAGAGCACGCTTATGGACATTGTAATGGTCAATTATATGTTGTGTTGGATGTATATTATGAGTTCTGTATAATGCTCCTTGGTGTGTCCTTGTAGAGAGTACAGTTGTAAGCACATGCACATTCAGTAGTACACACACTGTCAGTTTCTCACAAATGCTCTCATGTGGAGGAGCACTTCAAGAGTGAAGAGGTTGCATAAGTAACCTGAAGATCATACTACTTGACACATATAGGTTCTCCCTGTACCCTGCTGTATGTGTGCAAAGATGCCCGGATAATCACCTTACTAGAGTGCAGCTGTTATCCGAAGAAGACTGAACTGTGAAGTTCAATCACAGTTTTCCAAGGAAACTTGCTGGCCCTATGTCAGAACGGGAGTTCACATGTTAAAAAAGGGAGACCTTAATTAGGGTGTCCAGTGTGATCTGTACTGCAGTTAGTAGACTGAGTGTGAGTATGAGAAAAAACAAAGGCTTCAGGGACATTCTAGTTAGGTAATAGGATTGAAAAAAAAACGTAGAAATTCCCGGAAAAAAAACAAAGGTTACGGGGACGTTATAGTTAGGTTCAGATTTTACACACACAAAACAATAGAAATTTCAGCAGTTATGGTTATCTGAAGTAACTATAGCTTGTGCCTTAAGGTAACTATAACTCACACCCTCACCATGCTTTCTAATTACTCCACATATTACATCACTTATGACATCTTCTATAACATCATTGATAATACCACTGCAACATTTACAGTGAAATTATTTATGAGAAAACAGTGCATGGTGGGGGTGCGAGTCATAGTCACCTCCAGGCACAAATTATAGTTACTTCACATAACTATAATTTTAACTATAACTGCTGAATTTATATGGTTTTGTGTGTGTAAAACAGAAGCTCAGTATAACATTCCTGTAACATTTGTATTTTTATTGAAAAAAAAAATATATATATATAGCCCCCCCTCCCCTTTAAAAAATATATAAGGCCCTGGGGGATGGGGTCCCCATTGCCTAATGGGGTTGGCGAGGGAGGCCATCTAGCCCCCCTCCTCTTTAAAAAAAAACCCCTTGGGGATGGAGTCCAAAGGCCCTAATGAGGCTTGGGAAGGTGGGGGCACATGGCCCCCTCCCCTTTACAAAAACAGGCCCCGAGGGGATGGGGTCCTCGGTGCCGCAGGCCAGTAAACTTTAACAACCCCCAACTGTGCAATGCCAAAGGCCATTCCCAGATTTACAAGAGCAGGTAAACTTGGGAATGTGCCTGAAAAGTACACCTCCCCAGGAGAGGGTTAACGAGGAGAAATATCTTTATTTCTCATTGTTTTTTCCTTCTTCTATGTGTTCTGCATTCTGTAAGGGTGCCTGCATTGGCACTAGGTCGCCAAAACAGTGTTAGCAGCCAAGGGAAAAGGACAGGAATGCACTATATTAAATAAGTAAAGCGCATTCCTGCCCTTTCCCTGTGACGGAGGGCAGCGTAGCAAGGTGACTTGCTGCACTGCCCTGTGCCACAGAAGTCATAAATATGTCTCTGAGTATCATAAGCAGCCTTGCGTTATTGGACCGAATCGTCTCAACTTGACAATTACAGCATAACAATTTCTACATAACTTAGGAGAGTTTGTGCACTAGGTCCTAACCCATGTACATGTGATTGTGTACCTTCAAAATATGGGCTCTCTGTGAAGTTTTCACCACAGTACAGCTCCAGGCAGCATGATCATTAGGACCTTCAGACCTTCGTTATTTTAAGCAAACAGTGATACTTTGTTAATACTTGGTGGTGTATCTCTCATGAGAGTTTCACTGTCTGGAAACAATGAAGTATAGAGGTAACTCTCTCCATAGAGTAAACATTGTTTACAGTGCCCTCTTTTATACTCATATCAAATTCATTTCTCAGTGTAGGTTCGGTGACTGTGAGGGGTTTGATACAGATAAAAGCTGTGTTTAGTAGAGCATTAATTCTAGCACAGACATTGACTATCTTGAGGACTTTTGATTTCTCGGAACAGTTGTAGACATATTGACAACTGTGTATAATGGTGTTTTAATATATCTATGGTTGATTGTTAAAGTGAACTAGGCTTCCCATGAAGTGTATGGTATAGGGTCAATGTTGCACATGCATGCTACACCTAAGGCAGTTGTATCTGTGATGAAATTAATGATGCTTGTTATTATTCTGAGCTATTTTTATTTACTTTCTGGTCTCAAACTCCATACTAGTTTATAGAGTAATGAGTAAAAAATAAGCTTTGTTGATGTCATCGGAGATCATCAGTATCAATGATGTAATTTGAGATGTGAACAGTGATGCTACAAATGATGTAAAAGAACTTGTAATGAGTGATGTAATATGTAGGATCAAAAGCAGTGTTTGGAGTGGCCACAAGTTATATTTAGCTCTACTAACTATAACTGGTAAATTTCTGTGGTTTTAAATGTTAATGTTGCCACTGACATATTCACCTACCTATAATACACACACGCACATGCACGCACAGGCACGCACGCACACACACACACACACACACATATATATATATTACCTACTGGCGGTCGCCAGTAGGTAGTTATAGTTAGGACCCTGTTTCCATAGGAAATCCGTAACATTCTATTTTGAATAACTTTGGCGCCGGTCGACGAATCCTCGCGAATTTCTCAAAATAGGTGGGGCGCTACGCTCCGCTCCTACCCTGAAAGTCTCGGGGGGATTCGTCAAGCGGGGGCTGAGATAAAAGGGGGGTCCCAAAACGCGTTTTTCCCATGCATTTTTCCATAGGACCTTTAGACAGGGCTACAGCCCGAACGGCTGAACAGAATTACTAGAAATTTGGCAGAGAGGTAGTCCTCAGGTCAAGGAAGTGCCTTTTGTAGGTTTGGTGTAAATCTGTTCAGTAGATTCTGAGAAAATAGCCTTTAAATCAATATATATATCTGAGCCAGCTTACGGTACGCTTACCGTAAGCTTACCGTACGCGTACGGTGGCGTGCGCGAGCGCGATTCTGATTGGCTGTTAGATCTTAGTAAACATTCGAATCGGCCGAAACCAGGAAGCGGCGGCCGCCATTTTCTCTCTCGCACTCTGAGGGGGGGGCTGTAAACAAAGGCAAAAAACATATAAAGGGGCTGTTTAGACAGCGCCCATGCACATAGCCATGTTAGTTGAGTCCTCAAAGATCCCCCAAGGCCAAAAACTGTAAATTTTTATTTTTTGAAAATTTCGCCGATTACGCTTACCGTACGCGTACGGTGCGCTTACGCTAAAAAATTAAAAAAAAAAAAAACACTCTCTGTGCATGGCATATTATTTTCATCACTTACAAATTAAATTTAACAGATTACCTATCACAAGGAAGCGCATAATATGTCCTCCATGTGCGCACGGTGCGTAATGTGGGCACGCGGTGCGCGTAGCGCACTGCGTGCCCACCTTGCGTGTACGGCACTAACTGCGTAAAGTGGGCGCGCGGTGCGCGAAGCGCACCGCGTGCTCACTGTGCGCGCACGGTGCGCGAAGCGCACCGTGCGCGCACGGAACGAACTGCGTTAAGTGGGCGTGCACGCCACGAATGGCGTAAAGTAACTTAGCATTTAAAAAACCGTACAAATTCACTGAAAAAAACATAGGTTTCACACACGTTATAGTTAGGAATTAGCATTTAAAAAACCTTGCTAATTCAATGAAAAAACCATAGGTTTTACACATGTTATAGTTAGCTGGAAATTTTACTGATAAAAAACCAATGAAATTCCCCCGTTATAGTTACTGTAGGCAACTATAACTCACGCAACCGTAATCCTCTGGTGATGACATATGTGTCTTTATGAAAAAAAAAAATTTGTAAAATATGTATAGCTAAAATTTAATGGAAGAAGACATGGGCAAATAAGTGTCTAAATACAGTATTAGCATCAGCAGAGGATTGCGGTCGCGTGAGTTATAGTTGCCTACAGTAACTATAACGGGGGAATTTCATTGGTTTTTTATCAGTAAAATTTCCAGCTAACTATAACATGTGTGAAACCTATGGTTTTTTCATTGAATATATATATGAATTACATCATTATATTATTTTAAGATTTTTTAAATATCATGAAATAAACCTATACATTTACTTTCGCATAAATATAAACTATTTAAAATCAATATGTCAAAAATATAAATAAGATCATTTAATTTATTTCTCACAAAAAAGAGAAACATTTGAAAATACTCCAACCCCATTCCCCTATAAACCCAACATTGCACTCCTAAAATTATATTGAAAATGTAACATAATTTACTGACAAAACAGATACTAAATACACATAACACCATGATATACATTACAGGGTTGTATGATGCTACAATGCATGCCTTTACCCTGCATGCCTCTGCAATGCAAATCTTTACCCCGACTTGCTGTCGGGGTTCGCTGGAAGTTGGAATAGTTTAATTTACTATTCCAACTCCAGTGTGTGCAACAGTAGGGAAGGTGTTGGAGTTAAATCCAACACCTTCTATCCCCTGCTACACACCTTTCGCGTTGCAACGTCATGCCGGCTAATGGCTGTTTCCCACTTTGCAGTGATAGTAAGCCCTACATTTATTTTTACAGTATTAAAAAAATTATTTTCTTACCTGTGATACTCTACTTCATGGTATTCTTACGTCAGAATATTTTAGAAACAATGTTTGTGTCACTTAATATTTTTGAAACTATATGGTGGAACACCCAGCGGTGTATTTCTATTGCTTCCACTGGTTAAAGGATTGAAACACTCTAGTCACTACATCCCTATTTTCCCTTCTCATCCACCAAACTTTGAGGATACACAAAAATATTTTTGTGCGAGGGGCATGATGTTACAAAGCTTGAGCACCAATGCTCTAGGGACACCAGCTCTGTAAGAGGGAGGTTCTGTTGTCATCACACATGCCTATTGTGAAAAATTAAAACTCTACAGTGATTTACCATTAAATAACATAGGGATGGGTTGTATGTTTCCCAGACTGATGTACAGGACATTTCTGCCATAACAGACCCAATTCAATGTTATGGGCCGAGTCTTCAACAAAATCAAAACTTAAGCATGGGAATTTCCTCGGACCATAGTATCTGTCAGAGATAGATGAGATATGTTGTAATATGTCTTCTGTAGTGGCTGGAAAAGTACATACACCAAGCAATTGAAAACTCGCTTTTGGTTTCCTTCTTTTCTCAAAAGAGAAATTGATAATAGATTCCTGGGTCATTTACCTCTTGTTACTTACCCTATCCCATTGCTTGCTTTTTCAACAATCTGTAGCAAAGGTCTTGCTATACCTTTTTTGTATGGTATGCTTTGAAAGGTACACTGTTTTATGGAATTCCCATGACAGTCTCTCTTTGGTGTTTTCCATAAACATTACGTGATTTTGCTATCATCGTACACTAGTTTACAATGCTGTTCATGACCCAACATCTGATGGATATTTCTTAGTACAGTATCTGATTTCAAATGATTGACAATCTATGTATTCATAGTTGTTGATATAGTATCTAATTGTGATTTAATTAAACAATATCTGTAATGCACCTAATGATACATTACTAGAAGAGAAAGCTATGGCAGAATTCCTTGAATCAAATAACAACTTTTTTATACACTGGTCAACCTAAATTTCAGTGTCATTTGCTTAAATATCATAATGCTAAGCTCCTGGTAAACAATATATACCAAAAGAAGTCAAGTGTTACTTTTTAATGGATATAAATGTAGTTTTACAAATCTCTGTAAACACCTTGATATCTGAATTCAAACATCAATTCTCATCCTCTAAATATGATAATTTAAGTCTCTCTTTTGGTTTTGAGGTGAAATCACTGCCCAACTCTCTCTTGTCATGCTGATTTGTTCCTGATCTAGCTTGCCATTGGGGCTCTATGCTTTCTTGTTTTGCGCCACTGGCTCTTTTCCAGCTAGAGACCAAGGTGTCCTTGAATAGGCACAGATTGTGTGCCTAAGGCTTTTCTTTCTGTGGTTGTATAGTGGCGCCATGGGCCTTGAGAAGGGTCTTTAAGACATGCAGAGTGGCATAGTACAGTTATGGAGTATTGAAGAAGTATCCGCACAAAAAAAACAGCAAGGCGGGATAACTGCTCTGTGTTTGTGTACTACACACTCTCATACACATGCATTAACGATTTTCAGTTCATGGATGCATCCCAGAGGCATGATTTTTAATAAAAGGGAACTTATGGTCTTTACCAAGCATGTGCTCAGGGGCACACTGGAGATGCATCTGTTTTGTAATCTGGACTATATATACTTCAGCACTCAAACCTATAGATACAAAAATTAAAAGAACAACTCCACAGTTTGTTGTGGGAGCTATAAAACCTTCATATCATGTGTAGTAGCCAACAGCAATACTGCTCCCAAGAGGAGTCAGGAAACAATGGAAACCCAGATAATGCATCAAATAACTTTTTAATAATACAAAAGGTGTTCTGCCCATACACTTAGCACAGAGTAAATGTGTAATTTCCTTTACAAAGCTAGTTACATACAAAGTCTACAAAAAGCAAATAGCAAACCATCTCTCAGAGCTTGAAGTCTGTACATCTGATACAAACTAGCAATGGCCTTTGTGAAAGAAACAATAATTTTCAGGTTTAGAAAAAAATGTAGGTCATTGTTTAGGAAACCCTTGAACTAATGAACATGAATATGTCAATGTATTGAACATTTTAAGTTTACTATTTGGTTGTTACATATTTTCAGGAAGTTTGCTCTATAAATCGCAATTCAAATAAAAATATGAATGAACTCTTCGAAATTGGGGAAGCTTGAGAGCAAATTGATGTAGGTATTCATTGTTATTCAAGTCAATCATTGAAAACATAATGAGAAATCAGAAGGAGACATAAAAAGCAGATGGTTTCAGTGTGTATTACAATAAATGTCAATTACATTTTAATGAGCGAGAGAGAAGATACACCACGAAGTGACAAAATATAGTTAAATATTTGTTGTGTAGTGTTGGTTCAGTATTCAATAAAAACCAGAATCACCTACATTTGCAAAAGATTCAGATTCATTTGAATGAATCATATTATCTGATGAGTAGACAGCAAGGTAGAAAGACATTTACTTTTCTTATGTGCGGGTAGAACCATGAAGAGCAGCGCTTTAAGAAAATATTGTACACATTAAGGTAGAGGGCAGAATCAACAGAATAGTGTATCATTTCATGCCACTCTTACTCTTCAACTAATGATTTAAAACTAGGAGAAAGACTAATTTCTGCTATTTCTATGATATATGGAGTGCAGACATACTCTTACTTCAATGCTAATGTTGAAGGCATACTGTTATAAGTAATCTACATAGGGCCTCATTACGATGTCAGTCAGGGTTTCCTCTGACTGACACCATCACGGTCTTGGGACTGACCGACCACCGGTCGGCAGTCCCGGCATCGCAATTACAGTGTGACAGCACATGGTGCGGTCACATTCTCCCATTTCTCTTTGTAAACCTGCCGTAGTACAAGCTCCCATAGAGAAATAGGAGATTTTGTTAATCCCTGCACTGCGTGGCAGGCACCTCAAGGTACCTGCCATACAGTGCAGGGATTAACAGGGGGGCACCATAGGTGCTCCCGGCCCCCAACCAATGGCAGCAGGGAGGAGGGGGCCTGCTAGGTGCCCCCAATGTTGCTTTCCGACAGGCTTTCCATGTCAGAAAGCCTGACATGGAAAGTCTGTTGAAAATCGACATCATAATCCCTACCGTGGAAACGCTGTCCATAAGGATTACGTGCCAGTCTCCGACTGGCTGATGGGCTCCTTGAATCCAGCCAGAATGACCAGCCCGTTTCAGTTTCGACCGCCTGCATTGTAATGTGGTGGTCAGGACTGAAACCACAATGAGGCTCAGAAAACCTCCGACCTGTGGTCAGAAGCTTTACAACCCTCATCATAATGAGGGTCCTAGTCTAATAGAAGTTAAATGTAGCATTTCTACTAGATTTATGCCCAAAGTCAGAGCTGTACAGGTGATTAGGCACCGCAAATTTAGGATTGCTCTCTTGGGATCTTTCATCCATCACAGGGAGTTGCATGTTTTGAAAAACATGTGGCAAATTCGTATTTCACCCCTACCCTTCCCAACTGTGATACAAATGTAAAATAAATAAGACATTTAGGGCAAACAAATCTTCCTGGGAGTATAATTAAATAAGTATAGGAGCCAAAGTAAACCACAGAACTGCAAAAATATCCTTGAATGCTCTATGGTCTCGAGCGGAGAGATGTGCAGGCTAATTTTCATCTGATTGTCACTGCATCTTTGTCATGATGGGAGTGTAGTCTGTTTAGATTGAGGACTTTCCTGATAATTTTGCAAATGAAGCCCAAGCTGAGAGGTTTGAGAAATATTCAGAACTACCATACGTTTTTAAAGAGCAGATGCAAAGAATTTCTGACAAATGTGGGAAAAAGAATGCAACTGAATATAACTTATTCCTTTCTAAGATGTGTTGGGCTTAGGAATTCAGGGATCAGATTATCACTATGATTAAGGGATGGGGCAGTTTAGTTGCTACTATAACCGAGCATTCATGTAAAGACCAGGGCAAAAGTTCTACTGGTCTTGGTAAATTATGATACCAGAATTTAATTGTGAGAATATTATCTATTAAAACATAATACCCTAAAGATCGTTTAGAAAAGTGTCACTCCATTGAGTTAGTAGCAGAACATTTACATCCAATGGTACAGTGCTTTTTTAAATGACATTTAGGATCCATTAATCATGTCAGAGGTTATTTTTGACAAAGAAATTCTGGCATACGACACTTGTCACAAATGGAGGAGGGTCCTGAACAGTCCAAGTTATCTGTTCATTCAGAGAAGCAAGATATAGTAAGAGAAAAGGTACACAAAATAAACAGTGGTGGCTGCCATAAACAAGGGGTAGTGGGGCGAGTGGGGTCACATGGGAGGTGTTGCGCAGGGGAGGCTGGGTGTGTTAGACATACTATATTAAAAGAAAAAAAATACCTTACACTGACGGCCGCTTTCAGCATCGCGTTGCGCAGCCTCTCCTATTCCTGCCTGGTCCCAGAAACCCCTGGGACATGCTCCCTGTCCAATCCCAATGCTACAGAGCAGCGCTGGGATTGGTCTGAGTGGGCAGGAACGATGCCCTGCTCAGACCAGGGAGTCTATGGTGTTCCTCCAGCCTGGCTGCTCAATACAGCTGGGCTGGAGAAAACCTAAGCTAACAAGAGTACTTAGGTAGTGGGGTGCACTTAGCACTCCTCCTCCACCCTCCCATGCCTTGGCCCCGCTCCTCCCAACAGCGCTGGCAAAGAGCCGGCAAATGCAAAATGAAACGATGCAAGAACATCATTTTATTTTACATTTGCTGGCTCTGAGCCAGGCAGTGTGGCGACGCTCCTCCGCCATTGCGGAGGAGCCACCACTGAAAATAAACAAATATATTTTATTTGATTAGATCTTTATTGTTGCCTAAATATTGAATTTATAAAGCATTCAATAATGTTTGGAAACACTTTGTAGCCATTAATGCGTGATGATTTATAATATTTTTAAATATTAGATTATTCAACCTGCATTAAATTCTGAACATAAATGCAGGTTTCTAGTGAAATTTTTCATGACAGCCTGTTTTCGAAAGTATGAAAAGTATTCATGCACATGTAATGATTATTTAACTTATAGAGAGAATGCCACAGATTGTCTCATCTCTAGACACTGAAAACAGATGTTAAATATTAAACAACTCAGTCATTCATTTTATAAAAGGGTAATGCTCTTTGAAATTCAATTCTTTGACTTTCAGGTTGCACTGGATTCTTTTCAATGGAAGGCACATTACATTCAGTTTACTTAATAGGGCCAGCAAGGAAGACTTTAAGAAAACAATAACTCATACTGTAAGCACCCTAATGTATTTATAAACAATAGCATACAATTCTGTACCGCTTCATAGGAAGAAATGTGCAGTTCATGTAATCAATTTCAATCAACTGAAAATGTAGAAACAACTTCAATTTGTGCAACTGTATCTTCTGCTGCTTAATAACTTTGAGCTATGAATTCCCAGTGTAATATATTTCTAAGTATTAGGCCTCAACATCATGCTCAATACATTGTCATTTTTAAGCTATTATAATTGCTGAGAATGTTTTTCCTTTTCTCGAAGATGCCAGGATCACTTTACCAAAGAAACACTGAAAGGACCATATTGCAACAGTCAAGAAAAATATATATGCCTACATTCCCTTTGTACTTTTGAGGTGCTAGAGGCACAAAAACTGAGATCAGACCCCTTCTCACCCTCTCAATACTGCTCACTAGAAGCTTTGGGCCAGATGTGCAAATATTAGGAATAATGATTTCCTAATTGTGATTTTCCCGGATCGCAATTAAGAAATCGGTATTCCTGATGTATGGAACTCTTTGAGTTTAATTTAGAGATTCCTTTTGGGTCACAAATTGACCTACACATGATAATAATGAGGTAGGTCGCAGTTTGCGACCCATTAGAAATCACAACTATCAGAGGGATGGTGGCCTGCTCAGGTCAGCAGACCACCATGTCTGAGATTAATTTTTAATGAAGCAATCTTTTTTTTAAAATGCAACCCATTTTCCTAAAAGAAAAACAGGATGTGTTTAAAAAGAGAAAAATTAAACCTTGAAGTTTTATTATTTCAGATTTGGCAGCGCTCCATGGGACCACTGCCCGCTCTTAAAAAAACATTAATATTTAGAATCACAAAAGGGAAGGGGTTCCTTGGGGACCGCTTCCCCTTTGCGAATGGGTTAAAACCAGTTTTAAACTGGTGGTAAATTATCACTGTTTGGCAAACAGAATTCAGTTGCAAAACAGTAATACATACCATACCGATTTGGTACTTAGAAAGGACGCCTTAAACACATCCCTCCAAAATACTGAATCTCAAATACAAAATGAGATTTGGTTACAAATTACTGAACCAACTTTTGTACATTAGAAAAAGCATTTTTCAGGTCGAAAACGCCTGAATCTGCAAATCAGGTTGTTTGCCCGCATTTTTGTTTACAATGCAATAGGACTTGCGTAAACACAAGTCCTATTGCTTTTGTAAATGCTCTTTTTTATATGATTGTCGGCCTGTATTCGCACTTTCTTTTGTCTGACCTGTCCAGACTCTAGCATGCGCACGATGCTTTACATTGTGTGCATGCGCACCAAAAGTGTTAGTCTGTAGTGCAGCGGCTGCCTCTGGCTCAGAGTCAGCACGCAGTGACTCGAACCACGCTCGGCTGCCTGGCTGCAGGATGCAGGCGTGTTTGCCTCACTTCTTTTCAAAGCGGGTGCCGAGGCCCTGTGAACAAGCCCCTGTATAACCAGCCGTCTTTTGACACCAGACACTCGGCCGACTGTGCAAACAGAGGTTTAATGTCTCTCGCATGGGCGGAGGCCGCTGGTGACGGATAAGACATCTGAAAAGGTGGCTTGGGGGTTAGTTTGGGGACAGCGGGGCCCGGCTCTTGTGATAAGAGAGGTAAATAGGTCCAGTAAAAGGGGTCGCCTCTTCAAAAAAGTGTTAGCTGCCATCTCTTATTGGGTCTTCAGTTAAAGGACAGAGCCCCACCTCTGAACAGAATAACAAAGTTAACAGCCCCCTTATATTTATTTATGTAATATCTTACATAGCATCGACTCCACCCAGCGGGGCTTCATAGCGCAATACGATGCACTCTTAAACACAGCCGGTCAACCGTTTATTGATTGCTGTAAACACGCTCCTAATGCAGTTGAAATCAGTTTTGCCTTTCTTTTAAGAAATACGTCCTAAACGCTGACAGTGTGCTAGTTTCTTTATGTCTCAAAACTATATCTAAATAACTTTAAAGTGTATATGAGAGCAAGAAATAATCTAAAATATTTTAAACATTTATATATGTCTAACTGTAATAAACTTATATTATGGTAAATATATTTTCTCAAAATCGAGTCGGTGCGGTCTCCTTGCACGCTGGGTGCGTGATTACCATGTGACTTTAAAAAAAAAGCATTTGATTAGTTTATAACATTTCCCATTGTAGCAGTTGGAGAACACCACCCATTTTAGTCATTCTCTCTACAGCATTTGATGAGACACACCTCTTCTGTTTAGAGAGCTTTTTTGAAAACCTTTTGCTATGTACACATATCTTACACTACACACAACATGCAACCATCATCTTCATCAATTTTCATGGTCTGTAAAGTAGCCTTCCCCCTGTGATGCCTAAAAGTTACATAACCGAAGTTTTCCCCACTGCCAAAGGTAACATGGTTGCATACGCTGTCCACAGCACAATGTAATGTGGTACGGCCCAGGAGCAGTATCATGCATAGATAATGAACACACAGACACAGATAGATAGTGGAAGTGGGTACGGGCACGTGCGCTCGACTCCTTTTTATTACCAGGGTCACCTATCCAGTGACATCTGTGCTGGATGCGTGTGGGGTGAGTGTAAACCAGCCCTCAGGGAATAGTTGCTGCTAGCATCAACTACAACAGTAATCATTGGATCACACACAGAGATTCAATAATAAAAGGGTCAATAGTTTGTGCTGCAGTTAGGTAGGGACAGTAGATGTGAAATAATACACAAAAGATTCTATCGTAAAAGAACCATACCTTGTGGTATACTGAGATACAGGCAGTAGATCTGAAAAAATACACAAAAAGATTGTATCATAAAGGGTCCATCAGTTCTAGTGCACTCAGATAGCCACATCAAAAGCATTCAACATGTGCACAGCCAGCGATGATGCGTGCTGCGGGTGGGACGTACTAGGAGCAATGTCTGTTGCCTACAGGACTGCATCATCTGCAAAAGCGACTCGATCTGAATTGTGAACACTGCTGTCTACAGTGTAGGCCAGAGAGAGCGGTCAGCAAGGGCCCACAGCCACGTGGTGTTGACTTGAGCTGCCCAGTTTGTAATACACAAAGCAACAAAAAGCGTATGCAGAGCCTGCGATGATGCGTATGCGTAGTGCGGACAGAGCACACTGGAGCAATGTATTTTTTGCCTACAGGACTGCGTCATCTACAATAGCGACTCGATCTGAATTGTGAACACTGCTGTCTGCAGTGTAAATTGAAGGCAGTAGTCAGCCCAGACATCCATGAATACTTTTTCTCACTTCCTCTTCACAAAATACAACAACATAACTTACAAAAAACTCTGCAATAAATAAATCAAAACAATTCGAATTGCGATCTCTGCTGTCCACAGTGTAGACTGTTATTCAGTGTTCTTTTCCACTACCAAGAAGAATTTGGTCATTGTACTAAACCTATAACTCATCTAAAAAAAGTTCTTCAAGCAAGTATACTAAAAGAATACTTAGTTGCCTACTGGATTATGTAATTTAACAATCACCACTCGATCTGAATTGTGAGCCCTGCTGACCACAGTGTAGGCCAGTTACACAGAAATCATCACAGACTTTAACTTCTGACATCCTCAATCATAGAATCAAGACCCCGTTTCACTGTTCGGACCTGCTGTACCGCGGTGTAGTCCAGTGACTACAGTCAACCAAGACCAATAATCATGTGCAGCAGTTAGCTACAGAAGCACAGAGTGTGATGCACCTCAACGGAGGGAGTTCTGTGAAAACCAAGCAGCAGGTAATATCGGACATTGTCCATTGTGGGATCAAGACACCGTTCCACTGTTGGGACCTAGAGTTGGTTGCACCTGGTCGAAGTGAGTACTATCATCTCCACTCTCAGATGCAGTTCTAACATCATCCATTGTGGGATCAAGACACCATTCCACTGTTGGTACCTGTTGGACTACTGTGTTAGTAGTATACAGAGCACTCCACGGTGCTGGGCCTCAGGCTGGGCACTGTGTGCCTGTGTCGCGGTAGCCAGCGTTGATCTCAGGAGCCTTCCCAGCTCACAGACCTCGGCCCACGAGCTTCCGCTGGTACGTGGAGGGTTCTCTTTCACATACGGCGGTGTCGAAAGGTGAACTGTGGGGCATATGTGCGTCGCAGCAGCCACAATGGTTTCTGGGTGCCAGCAGGCTGAGAGCATCATTCAGGCACCCACCTTCTCTCATGGCATCAGCCTCGTGGCGGTGTAAGCTGCGCAGACCTGGCAGACACGTTTGCCATTCCGGAAGAGAACCACACCCAGAGAAACTTGACTTTTATTCATACCCCTATGCTGGCCTTGCGTACGCCGAGCCAGCCCACGCTAAAGATTTGGGGGGGAGGGGGCACGTACGTGCTATGTTTTTGTAATCTTCCCTACTGTCTGTACTATCATGGTTGCGTCCACTGTCCACTTCACTCAATAGACCATCAGTGTATGTTGACATGTACATGTCTGTGTTCTGCATACTCAAGTCTCTCTGGCACATCCCCTCAACACTTTGCATTGTATACTTTTATAATCAAGAATCACTTGCCACCTTCGCACATACTTTGCTCCCATCTCTCCCCCATTCTGAATTGTGTGGCAGAGGTGCCATGTCATGTTTGGTTTGTGTACATGGCTAGCCACAGGTCCCACAGTACGTAGTGTTGTTGTGTCTGCTAGGTGTACATGTTGTTTGTCATGTTGTATGTAATTATATAAGGTAGCATGTTTATTCACAAGCAGTTGTTTCTCCCATTTACATATCGCTGTCTTAAAGAGGATACAGAAGTTTTTCTCACAGGTGAAAAGTGCGACCACAATGGCAGTCATTCATTACTATGCAAGAATGTCCAACTGCACAATGCTTCTAAGCTTACAGCCCCCAATTTTGCGTGCTTTTTTAAAAGCACTCCAACTCCCACAATCAGACCAACATTCACACAGCTTTCTAACAGCAGTTATCTGGTTCTTAATAACATGGACTGCTACGGAATGTGAGCTGGCATACCGGATGTTCTTACTGTTTCAAACCGAGTAACTTCCTGTGGCAATGTCTATTCTCACCCACACAAAGTAACTCCCACAGTTCAACTTGGCCTTCAATACCTACTTTGAAAACAGATTTCATCAAACTGAGCAAAATGAAAGTGCTTTTGTTTCAAACAGAAGTGTCCCTAACTTCTGCAAAAGAAATTTATCGATTGCAGATAGCACGAACTTCAAGTAAAATACAGTCCCTTTTAAATACCAAGCTCCCATTACCCTTTGTGAATTGTTACACAATTTTCAACACATCTGACACTCAAGGTCTGTCACATTTTTTTAACACTGTGTCCTCCGGCCTTGTCACAGGCTTTCAAACTGTTTTTGGTATAATACCAGACTTCATTCATTCGATCAACTCTGGAATAACAGGAACAGTGCCCATAATTCTCGCTCTGTTTGCGGCCATCCTACTACTATTTTTGCTTGTAAAAAATGGCTGCGCTCCCTGTGGTAACAATCATGTCCGACAGAATACGCCTCTATGTGAAGCTACATCAATACCGTGAAAAAATGGAACAACTTTTCGGCTGCCTACCTCTATCTATTATTGGAGCCAGCTACAACATGACATTTATTTACTCATATGCAATCTGAGTGCAACCATCTTTTTATTGCAAAACTTGCCCATTCGACTTGCGAATGGATCTATGCCTTGCCAACATCCCAACAATCGCTCCCGATATCCAGCAGGCAATGGAGTATCTTGAAAACCATGAACTTGATTGTTCGGGCAGTGGAGCAATGGCGAATGCAACGCAAAAATGTATCCTGGCGGAATGGGATTCCTGCGTAGCCGTGAAAATCTCCTGCAACGTGCGACCTTTGACAACATCGCAGATTGCCTACCAATCAAAATTGCCGCTCCAACATTCAAGGAACATTACTGTCCCTTCGAGGATATGAATTGGATCGCTTCGCTTTTCTCACACTTGGAACATTACGCGTCTCAAGCCACTGAAGAACGCCAGGACTGCAATCTCCAAGACTTGTAAGAAATTCATGTGATCCTTGGATTGATTTTTTCCAACATTTTTGACTTTTTCCTATACATTTTTTTAATACACTTCAATTTAACTATTTTCATATATAATAACTTTCTAAGTATGCTCAGGCATTTGAACTCTGTTTTCATTATTGCCCCTTACGTCTCCAGCCTAACCAGGGATGGGTGATGTATTGCCTATGCAAATACGCTATTTACTTGCTAAATTAGCCTAAACCCAACATCCATTTTGAAACCATGTCTATTGTTTGTGCACACGTCTCTCTGCCTGCCTGTTATCCACGAAGCCCTTTCACATAAATTAGCTCATCCTCAGCCTCTGCTCACAAGCTGGTGATCAAGATCAAAAAACACAACATTGTTTAGGAACTGGTTGGCACAGTCTGGTAATCGTATCCTACCTTTATTTTCATTGTAGAATGTACTCATTCATGTCTAATAGCTATTGTTTATGTCACATGGACTGTAACATGTAATGTGCAATTCACTGATGCAGGAACTTAGGTTTGAATAAAACAGAAGCGGTTGGAGTTTGCCTCAGCTCGATGCCTTAGCTCTTGCACAAGAATGTTTTTATGAAAGGGCTGAAGACAATAATGTATGGTTTGGCGAGAAGGGTACCGACTGTGCTTCTGAGAAGCGTAATGTTTGTGTTCCTCCTCAAAGTTCTGATGTGAGTAGAACTATTACCAATTCTGACACACACCAGATTGAATCTACTGTAGAAGAGATTGCTGACTTCTGCTGTTAATAATTTTGTGTTGCAAAAAAGGAATACCAGGGTACCTAAGAAGTTTGATGATTACATTTTGGAATTTTTATTTTTTTGTTTTCTTAAAGGATACATGTGGTAATCGTATCCTACCTTTATTTTCATTATAGATTTTAGAGTCATTCATGTCTAATAGGTATTGTTTAGATCACATGTAACTGTGGCATGTAATGTGGAATTGACTGATGCAGGAGCTTAGGTTTGAATACAGCAGAAGTGGTTGGAGTTCGCCTCAGCTGGATGCCTTAGCTCTTGCACCAGTGGGTCAATTTATAAAACTTGCAGACTCCATCGCTTTATTACACAAAGCCACTTTCTTAGACACACCGGATTTCACCATTTGTCTTCTGTGGCATTGCAAAATTCTGGATTTTATTCTTCACGACTATTTCTTTATTCCTGCTTGGTTTAGGTGCAAGGTTTCATCCCCGAGTGTAACAGCATCTCACCTCAGCACCCTCTCACTCTGGGCAAAATAGCCCTTTCACACCGGTAGGGGTGAATACTTCGCTTCACACTCCCTGTATTGCACACCCTAACCACCCCCACAGAGCTCACAGCACTCCTACCCTCCTCTTTCCTAATTTTTTGCCCTTTTTTCCCCTTATTCGCTTCAACGGAATCACAAAATGGCTGCCAACACTTCCTAGTTACAACCGTTCGCAGCCAATAACCAGCAAGCTCGGGGTCATAACGCCTCAGCCAATCAGATATCAGAATTCCCAAATATCGATATCTGTAAATTTTGATATTTCTCCAAAACTACTGAACGGATTTACACCAAATAAACAAAAGCATGCTTTCTAGACCAAGACCCTTCTCCCTGCCAATTTTGGGGTAATTCCATTCACCCATTCGACCTGTAGCCTTGTCTAAAGTTTCCTATGGAAATTGCATGGAGAAAACACGTTTTGGGACCACCCTTTTTTCTCTGCCCCCCCTTGATGAATCACACCCAAACTTTCAACAAAGGAGCTGATATGAACACAGAATTAGTTTGAAAAATTTCATGAAGATTCATCAAACAACGCCAAAGTTATAAGCAAAACATAAAATGTTCTTCCTATGGAAACTTGGTCCTAACTATAACTACCTACTGGCAACCGCCAGTAGGTAATATGTATATACATAAATATGTATATATATATGTGTGTGTGTGTGTGTGTATATATCTATATTACCTACTGGCGGTCACCAATAGGTAGTTATAGTTAGGACCTCGTTTCTATTCAAAAAGCGTTTTGACATATGCCAATATCTTTGGCGCCGTTTGACGAATCTTCACGAAATTTTCAAAACTATTGGCCTGCTCCAGTCAGCTCTTATCTTGAAAGTTTTGGCATGATTCGTCAAGCCGGGGCGAGAATGAAGGAGGTCCCAAAGTGCGTTTTCCCCATGTTATTTTCCAGAGGAAACTTTAGACAAAGCTACAGCCCGAACTGCTGAACGGAATTACACCAAATTTGTCAAAAAGGTAGGTCTTGGTTCAGAAATAGCCCCTTTTTTTTAAATGGTGTAAATCCATTCAGTAGTTGCAGAACAATTGAAAAAATTAAAAATATCGATATCTGAGCACCGAGGAGGAGTCGCAACTCCTCCCGGGCACGAGCGTCACTCTGATTGGCTGCCAACACTCTAAACCAGAATGTGTTGGCAGCCATCTTGTGACTCAGTTACCGAGTCACAAGAAAACTGAAAAAAAGGTGAAAAACAAGAAAAGGGGGTAGGGTAGAAACACCCTGACCACCTAGGCCTGCTGAGGGGGTCCCTGCCCAAAAAAGCATTTTTTACTTTTAAATTGGCAGAATTCGCGCTTCATTTTAATGAGGCCCCAGGGTTGGCCAGGTCCCGGGGGTAATGTCACAATGAAATAGCAGAGGCCCACGGGGCCCCCACTGCCCTGGGGACGCCACCTCCCCAGGGCTATGCTAATTATGTGCGGGGGGCATGTGTTTTCCCTGCAGCCCCGGGGACCGCCACCAGCTTGGGGCTTCTCTGATAGTGAATGCATGAGGGGGTCTTAAACCCCATGCTGCCCTGGGGACCGTCACCTCCCCGGGCACTGTATAATTGTATGCGGGGGCAAGTGGCGCCCCGTGGCCCCGGGGACCGCCACCTCCCTGGGGCTCTGTTTATTTTTCTTTAAAAGACGTGTGGGGGCAAGAGCTCCCTCACATGCCCCAGGGACCACCACCTCCCCAGGGCAATGAAAATGAAGGGAGGGGGCCCTTGATGGCCCTGGGGACCGCCACCCTCCAGGGTCGGCTCCTGCAATGTCCCGGGGTGCCCACTCCGAGACATTGCTGTTTGCTATTCCAAAAACCGAAGCAGAATTGCTTTTGGACAAGGGGAGCTGCATGTGAGCAGCTCCCCTTGTGCAAAAGCTATGCCGGCTCCCGCAGGAGGCGGGGAGCCGGTGGTACCGTGGGGGCATTGGGGCTCCCTCCACGGTCACCAACACAAAGGGCCAGCCCCGGGCAATAGGGTCCCCGGGGCCAGAAGTGGCCCAGTAGGGGGGCCACACGGCCCCCATCCCCTTTATTTAAAAAAAAAAGGCCGGGCCCTGGGGGATGGGGTCCCCGGGGCAATGGTGGCCTGAGGAGGTGGGCAACGTGGCCCCCTCTATAATTAAAAATGAAAGAGTGGCCAGGCCCTGGGGAATGGAGTCCCCAGGGTCAGAAGTGGCCTAGGGAAGGGTGGCCACGCGGCCCCCCTCCCATAATTAAATTTAAAAAAAAACAGAAGGCCAGGCCCCAGTGGGTAGGGTCCCCGGGGCAAAAAGTGGCCACGGGAAGGGGGGCCACACAGCCCCCCTCCCATATAACAATAAAAAAACAAGGCCATGCCCCGGGGATGTGGTCCCCGGGGCCAAAATCGGCCTTGGAAGGGGGGCCCGTGCGGCCCCCTTCAAAATTTCTTTTGTTTTTAAATGTGGTAGGCACTAGGGGATGGGGTCCCTAGGGCCCAAAAACAGAGTAAAAGAAGAGGGGCCACACAGCTCCCCTTCAAACAATTTTAAAAAGGCTGCATCTCAGTGGTGCAGGGAGGGGGCGGGCCTGATATAACAAATGTGCAAACATGCCCCCTGGTGCATTGTAAATTGGGGGATTAAGTCCCCTTCATTCCTGAGGGTTCCCAGGGGCCAACAAGACCACCAGGTACCTCCAGTAAGCACCACAGAGCTGCGTTGCAGAGAGGTGGTCTGAGGCCATGCCCCTTTTTACACCCCTCTGCAAACGCAGCATCTGGCGCAGTGCTGGTGGGGCGATGAGGTGCGCTTGTGTCCTGAGCACCTCGGGACACCAGTGGACTTCATCCTCAAAGCAGCAGTGCGCCAGAAGCCGCGTCTGTAGAATGGTGTAAAAAGGGGCCTGGCCTCAGACCACCTCTCTGCAATCCAGCTCTGTGGCACTTACTGGAGGTACCTGGTGGGCTAGTTGGCTCCCAGGGACCCTCAGTATTCAAGGGGACTTAATCCCCCAACTTAGAACATGCCGGGGGGCATTTGCAGAGTGGTGGAGAAAGGGGGCATGGCCTTTGTCCACCTCTCAGCAATCCCACTGCGTGGGGTTTACTGGAGGCCGAGGTAGGCTAGTTGACCCCTAAAGGACCCCCTGCAGCAAAGGGGACTTCAATCCCCATCCAAGAGCATGCCAAGGAGTGTGTTTGTAGAGTGGTGGGAAAAGGGGGCGTGGCCTGCTTTTCGAACTTAGCAATGCTGCTGTGTTGGACTTACTGGAGGTAATAGGAGGGGTAGTTGGTCCCCAAGGATGTCCTTGGGGGCCAACTACCCCTCTTGTTACCTCCAGTAAGGCCTGCACAGTGGGATTGCTAAGACGTCTTCGGAGGTCATGCCCCCCTTTCTCCACCATTCTGCAAACGCGCCTCCTGGCAGACTACGGCATGGGGATGAAGTCCAATTTACTCCTGAGGGACTTTGGGGGCCAAGGAGCCCTACTGGTACCTCCTGTAAGTCCTACGCACCGGAAATCCTGAGCGCTGGTCGGAGGCCAAGCACCCTTTCTCCACCACTCTGCAAACGCAACTACTAGTTAAAGAAGTGTTTGCAATGTAATAGGTTTAGTATTTGCGAGAATTAGAGCTATTGGCATCGTAAATGCAAGCGTTTTTTAATAATGTTTTTGGGAGTGAAGTGGATGTACATTGTGTGTAGTGGAATTATGTGATATGTTATGCAGTGAAATTATGTGGATAGAAAGTATGTGGTATTTAGTGTATAGGAATTATGTAGAGTGGGATTATGTGTTATGGAGAGTAATTATGTGGTATGGTAGTCTGTGTTGTGGAGTGGCAAGCTCAGGTTTAGTCTTCCTCGTTTCCATAGAAGCACAAGGATGAACTCAGTGAGACAACAAAAAGATGGAAGCACTGAGGAGCACTTGTGGACCTAGTCAGAGGTATGAGCTGGGCCAGTGGAATTATGTGACTGTTTGGCAGCATCGACTTTCGCACAATCATACATTTTCTGCCACATAATTCATCATCTGCACCCTAATCTGCAGATTTGAACAAAAAAAGCCTTGTTTCTATTTGAAACTGGTCAAACGTTACCACAAATGCAGCGACAAGTGTTACAGCATGGTGGAAGGCCCTTTGCAAACCTAGAATGGTCATCTGTTACTTATTGCTAAATGTGGGTGTTAAATTGGCACTAATGGTGTGGAAGCCACTCTTACTTCCCTCTGCACCTCTCTTGCCTCTTTCTGCCTTTCTGTTGCTTCTTTCAGCACATTTCTTTCTTTTTTCTGCACTTTTCTTGACCTCATTCTGCAACTCTCTTGTACTTTCTGCACATCTCTTCCCTCTTTCTGCACATCTGTTGCCTCTTTCTACACCTCATTTGCTTCTTTCTGCACCTCTGTTGTCTCTTTCTGCACTCTTCTTCCCTCTTTCTGTAACTTTCCTGCCTGTTTTTGCATCTCGCTTGCATCTTTCTTCACTTTTCTTGCTTCTTTCTACACCTCTGTTGGTTCTTTCAGCAATTCTCTTGCCTCTTTTTGTACTTCTCTTGCCTGTTTCTGCAATTCTCTTGCCTCTTTAGGCACCCCTGTTCCTTCATTCTGCACTTTCCATGCTTCTTTCTGCACCTGTCTTGCTTCTTTCTGCACCCATGGTGTCTATTTATGTACCTCTTTCTGCTCTTTGCTTGCCTTTTCCTGCACCTCTCTTCCCTCTTTCTGCATGTCTGTTACCTCTTTCTGCACCTCATTTGCTTTTTTCTGTACCCCTGTTGTTTCTTTCTGCACTCGTCTTCCCTCTTTCTGTACCTTTCCTGCCTGTTTTTGCATCTCACTAGCCTCTTTTTGCACTTTGCTTGCTTCTTTCTACACCTCTGTTGCTTCTTTCAGCAATTTTCTTGGCTCTTTGTGTACTTCCCTTGCCTGTTTCTGCACCTCTCTTGACTCTTTATGCACCTCTGTTGTCTCTTTCTACACATCACTTGCTCCTTTCTACACTTCTCTTGCCTCTTTCTGCACCCCTGTTGCTTCATTCTTCACTTTCCAAGCTTCTTTCTGCACCTGTCTTGCTTCTTTCTGCACCCCTGTTGTCTCTTTATGTACCTCTTTTGCCTCTTTCTGTACTTTTTTGCCTTTTTCTGCACCTCTCGTCCCTGTTTCTGCACGCCTGTTGCCTCTTTCTGCACCTCATGTGCTTCTTTCTGCACCCCTGTTGTCTCTTTCTGCACTAGTCTCCCCTCTTTCTGTACCTTTCCTGCCAGTTTGGAAACCTCTCTTGCCTCTTTCTACACTTCTCTTGGCTCTTTAGGCACCCCTGTTGCTTCCTTCTGCACTTTACATGCTTCTTTCTGCACCTGTCTTGCTTCTTTCTGCACCCCTGTTTTCTCTTTATGTACCGCTTTTGCCTCTTTCTGCACTTTTCTTGCCTTTTTCTGCAGCTCTCTTCCCTCTTGCTGCAAGTCTGTTGCCTATTTCTGCTCCTCATTTGCTTCTTTCAGCACCCCTGTTATCTCTTTCTGCACTCGTCTTCCCTCATTCTGTACCCTTCCTGCCTGTTTTTGCATCTCACTTGCCCCTTTATGCACTTTTCTTGCTTCTTTGTACACCTCTGTTGATTCTTTCAGCAATTCTCTTGCCTCTTTGTGAGCTTCTCTTGCTTGTTTCTGCACCTCTGCTGGCTCTTTCTGCACCTCACTTGCGCCTTTCTAAACTACTCTTGCCTCTTTCTGTACCCCTGTTGCTACTTTCTGCACTTTCCATGCTTCTTTCTGCACCTGTCTTGCTTCTTTCTGCACCACTGTTGTCTCCACATGTACCTCTTTTGACTGTTTCTGCACTTTTCTTGCCTTTTTCTGTAGTTCTCTTGCCTCTTTCTGCATCTGTATTTCTTCTTTCTGCACCCCTGTTGTCTCTTTATGTACCCCACTTGCCAATTTCTGGACTTCACTTTCTTTTTTCTACACCTCTCTTGCCTCTTTCGGCACCTCTGTTGCTTCCTTATGCACTTCTCTTGCCTCCTTTTGCACCTCTTAGAGGTAGTTTTAACACCCCTGCCCTATTATGTACTAGGGCCATACAGGGGAAGTCATGCCAATCACAGGGGTACCCCAACCCATAGTGTACCCTTGTGTATGTAGGTGTTTTCACTTATTCTAAGTGTCTTTCAGCATAGCACTGGCTCCGGGCCTGGTTAGTCAGATTCAGTTACCACCAATACCCGTCAGCAAAAATTTAGGGGCACAAGATGATTTTTCAACAAGGCCTCTTTCTGCTCCTCTGTTGGTTCTTTGTGCACATCTCTTGTTTCTTTCTACTCTTTCTTCGTCTTTCTGGAATTCTGTTGCCTCTTTCTGCATTTCTCTTGCTTCTTTCTGTGCCTTTCTCCCTCTTTCTGCACATGTCCTTCCTTTGTAGGCATAGTTAGAAATTAGCATTAAAAAAACCTTTGAAATTCACTGAAAAAACCACAGGTTTCAGGGCCGTTATAGTTAGAAATTAGCATTTAAAAAACCTTTGAAATTCACAGAAAAAAACAGGTTTCAGGGACGTTATAGTTAAAAATTAGCATTTAGAAAACCATAGAAATTCACTGAAAAAAACACAGGTTTCAGGGATGTTATAGTTAGTTGGACATTTCACTTGTACAAAACCAGATAAATCTGGCCGTTATAGTTAGTTCAACTAACTATAACTCGCGCCCCCGCAATGCACTGCTGATGATGTCACTTATTACATCATTCATGACATGGTCAGTGACATCACTGATGACATCACTGATGACATCTCAAATGACATCACTTATGATATCATCCATGTGATAATCTGATGCACCTCCGCATACCCTAATATAACCCACTCTAAAATACAGACTACCATTTTTGAAACCATAGATACACCAATACCAGTTAGTACATACCCTCTCACAAATTCCTAGGTCTATACACACATCCACTCATTCACCAATACATTCACTCAAACATGCAGTCAACCATCAATACGGCACTATCATATGCACTCACATATCTACACAGACACTCACACACCGCCACTCATCCATAGAGTTACTCACACACCTAGTCAGTCATACAAAGACTCAATCACACTCCCATTTACTCACCTATACAGTTATATACACACTACCTCACTTATTCAAACACATACTAACACATACTTGTACTCTTATACAATAACTAATACAATCACACACTCATCAATACAGCCACTCTCACAATCACTCACTCTCACATATAGTCATTTATATACTCCAATACTCATATATACTGCCTTTCACATATGCGGCTACTCACACATGTACCACTGAGACATCCATTCACTCACCAACACACCCATACACACACTCACCCACCAAACAGTCCTTCGCAGATGCACTCTTGAACCCATACACCCAGTGAATTACCCACTCACACATCTATGCACAGTCACTCCCCCACCCACCCACACATATACTTAGGCACCCATACAGATACTCAGACAACCAATCAATAACCCATATAGACCCTCATTTAGCTACTCATCAACCCATGCAACCGCTTACACACCAACTGACAAACTAAACTGTGTGAATGTCTGTATCAGTCTCTAACCCATGCATTCAGTAAGACATATTGAATCACTCACTTATACAGTCAGTCACGCACCTACTAAATCATCCATTCAGACACTTATACACCCACTCAATACACCTTGGCCTCTATTTATATAAAACATATTTAAACATTACAGAAACACACAGTCACTGGATGATGTCATCAGTGATGTCATTAGTGATGTCATTTGAGCTGTCATCAGTGATGTCATCAGTGATGTCACTGACCAAGTGATTAATGATGTAATATATGACGTCAGCAGCAATGTATTGCGGGGGTACGAGTTATAGTTAGCTGAACTAACTATAACGGCCAAATGTCTCTGGTTTTGTACGAGTGAAATGTCCAACTAACTATAACGTTCCTAAAACTTGTGTTTATTTAACGAATTTCTAAGGTTTTTTAAATGCTAATTTCTAACTATAACGTCCCTGAAACCTATGTTTTTTTAGTGGAAAAAAAAATATATATATATATATATATATATATATTCACTGAAAAAACCATAGGTTTCACACATGTTATAGTTAGCTGGACATTTCTCTTATACAAAACCAATGAAATTCCCCCGTTATAGTTAGTTCAGCTAACTATAACTCGCGCCCCCGCAATGCACTGCTGATGACGTCACATATTACATCACTCATGACATGGTCAGTGACATCACTCATGACATCACTGATGACATCTCAAATGACATCACTGATTACATCACTGATTACATCATCCAGTGAATGTGTGTTTTTCTGAAAATTAAATATGTTTTATATATGTATATCTCAAGGTCGATGGAAGAATAAATGGGTATATAAGTGTCTAAATGGATGATTTGTTTTTGATAAATTGATTGTGTAACTGACTGATTAAGTGTATCATAGTGAATACATGGCTTAGTGAGTAATGTTTAAATATTTAAATATCTGTATCAGTCTCTCACTTTGTGTATAAGTGGCTGCATGGGTTGGTGAGTAGCTACATGGGTGTTTATATAGGTTATTAGTTGTTTTTTTGAGTATCAGTCTGACTGTCTGCATGGTTCTGTGGGGGGTATTACGTAGTGCATAGGTGCATGAATGCGTGACTCACTGTTTGTATGTGTTGAAGACAGCATGTCTGCAGGACTGTATGGGTGGATGAGTGTGTGTATGGGTGTGTTAGTAAGTGAATGACTGTCTCAATAGTGTCTCTATGAGTAACTACATATGTTTTAAACTAGTATATGTGACTATTGGTGTATATAACTGAGTATATGTGAGAGTGAGAGATTGAAAGAGTTCCTGTATGAATAAGTATGTGTTTCTATAAGTGATTGTTTAAAAGACTAAGTATGTGTAAGTTCCCGTAGAAGTAAGTGTGGCGGTGTGTGTATAACTGTATATGCAAGTAAATGTATGTTTGTTTCTTTATTTTCATGAGTGACTATGTGTGTCAGTAACTCTGTGGATGAGTGGCATTGTGTAACAGGATGTATAGGTGTATGAGTACATATGATGAGTGAGTACATGTATGAGTGACTGTACAGGAATGTTGGTGAATGAGTGGATGTGTATGTGGATCTTAGAATTACTGAAGAGGTTGTTGTAACTGGTATTGGTATGTCCATTGTTTTGAAAATTTTATTCTCTATTTTTGAATGTGTGTATCAAAGGTTATATTAGGGTGAGAGGAGGTCTGCCACTCTATCACAAGGATGATGTCATCAGTGATGTCATCAGTGATGTCATTGAGATGTTATCAGTGATGTCATGAGTGATGTAATATGTGACGTCATCAGCAGTGCATTGCGGGGGCGCGAGTTATAGTTAGCTGAACTAACTATAACGGGGGAATTTCATTGGTTTTGTATGAGAGAAATGTCCAGCTAACTATAACATGTGTGAAACCTATGGTTTTTTCAGTGAATATATATATATATAACATGTGTGAAACCTATGGTTTTTTCAGTGAATATATATATATATATATTAACAGAAAAAACCATAGGTTTAAGGCACGTTATAGTTAGGAATTAGCATTTAAAAAACCTCAGAAATTCACTGAAAAAACCATAGGTTTCAGGGGTGTTAAAGTTAGCTGGACTTTTCACTTGTACAAAACCATTGAAATTCCCCCGTTATAGTTAGTTCAGCTAACTATAACTCGCGCGCCCGCAATGCACTGCTGATGACGTCACATATTACATCACTCATGACATGGTCAGTGACATCACTCATGACATCACTGATGACATCTCAAATGACATCACTGATGACATCACTGATGACATCATCCAGTGAATGTGTGTTATTCTGAAAATTAAATATGTTTTATATATGTATATCTCAAGGTCGATGGAAGAATAAATGGGTATATAAGTGTCTAAATGGATGATTTGTTTTTGAAAAATTGATTGTGTAACTGACTGATTAAGTGTATCATAGTGAATACATGGCTTAGTGAGTAATGTTTAACTATGTAAATATCTGTATCAGTCTCTCACTTTGTGTATAAGTGGCTGCATGGGTTGGTGAGTAGCTACATGGGTGTCTATATAGGTTATTAGTTGGTTTTTTGAGTATCAGTCTGAGTGTCTGCATGGTTCGGTGGGGGTATTACGTAGTGCATAGGTGCATGAATGAGTGACTCACTGTTTGTATGTGTTGAACACAGTATGTGTGCAGGACTGTATGGGTGGATGAGTGTGTGTATGGGTGTGTTAGTGAGTGAATGACTGTCTCAATAGTGTCTTTATGAGTAACTACATATGTTTTAAACTAGTATATGTGACTATTGGTGTATATATGTGAGTATATGTGAGAGTGAGAGATTGAAAGAGTTCCTGTATGAATAAGTATGTGTTTCTATAAGTGATTGTTTAAAAGACTAAGTATGTGTAAGTTTCCGTAGAAGTAAGTGTGGTGGTGTGTGTATAACTGTATATGCAAGTAAAGGGATGTTTGATTCTTTATTAGCATGAGTGACTATGTGTGTGAGTAACTCTATGGATGAGTGGCATTGTGTAACAGGATGTATAGGTGTATGAGTACATATGATGAGTGAGTACATGTATGAGTGACTGTATTGGACTGTTGGTGAATGAGTGGATGTGTATGTGGATCTTAGAATTACTGAAGAGGTTGTTGTAACTGGTATTGGTATGTCCATTGTTTTGAAAATTTTAGTCTCTATTTTTGAATGTGTGTATCAAAGGTTATATTAGGGTGAGAGGAGGTCTGCCACTCTATCACAAGGATGATGTCATCAGTGATGTCATTTGAGATGTCATCAGTGATGTCATGAGTGATGTCACTGACCATGTCATGAGTGATGTAATATGTGACGTCATCAGCAGTGCATTGCGGGCGCGCGAGTTATAGTTAGCTGAACTAACTATAACGGGGGAATTTCAATGGTTTTGTACAAGTGAAAAGTCCAGCTAACTTTAACACCCCTGAAACCTATGGTTTTTTCAGTGAATTTCTGAGGTTTTTTAAATGCTAATTCCTAACTATAACGTGCCTTAAACCTATGGTTTTTTCTGTTAATTTCAAAGGTTTTTTAAATGCTAATTTCTAACTATGCCTACAGAGATAGGACATGTGAAGAAAGAAGAAAAAATGCACAGAAAGAAACAAAAGAAGTGCAGAAAGAAGCAACAGAAGTCCTCAAATACGAAGATAAGTGCAGGAAGAAGGATAACGTGCAGAAAGAACAAAAAGAAGAGCAGAAAGAAGCCTTGTTGCAAAATCATCCTGTACCCTCAACTTTTTCAGACGGATACTGGTGGTAACTGAGTCTGACTAACCAGTCCTAGAGCCAGTGCTATGTTAAAAGACACTTAGAATACAGTGAAAACACCTACATACACTAGGGAACATTATGCGTTGGGGTCCCCCTGTGATTAGCCTTACCTCCTCTATAAGCCCCTAGTATATAATAGGGCATGGGGATTAAAACTACCTCTTAAAACAGGCCACAGGGCGTTTTTGCACACGTTAACTCAGGCCCCGTCCCCTCCTTTCACCATTGTGTAAACACGCCCTGTGTCCGTTTTTAGTTGGGAGATTAAGTTCATTTGAGTCCTGAGGGTCCCTAGGGTCTAACTAGCCCACTAGGTACCTCCAGTAAGTGCCACAGAGCTGCGTTGCAGAGAGGTGTAAAAAGTGGCACGGCCTGGACCACCTCTCTGCAATGCAGCTCAGTGGCGCTTACTGGAAGCACTTGGTGGGCTAGTTAGCCCCCAGGGGCCCTCAGTATTGAAGGGAAATTATATCCCCAATTTAAAACGTGCCATGGTGCGTGTTTGCACACGTCACCTCAGGCCCCGTCCCCTCCCTTCACCACTGTGTAAACGCGCCCTGTGGCTGTTCTAAGTTGAGAGATTAAGTCCCCTTGAATCCTAAGGGTCCCTAGGGTCACACTAGACCACTAGGTACCTCCAGTAAGCGCCACAGAGCTACGTTGCAGAGAAGTGTAAAAAGGGGCTTGGCCTCAGAACACCTGTCTGCAGCGCAGCTCCCTGGCGCATACTGGAGATGCCTGTTGGGGGCGCGTTTGCAGAGTGCTGCATGGAGGGGGCATGGCCTCCGGCACGATGCCAGTCTTTTATTTATTTTATTTTTTTAAGAAGGGGGGCTGTGTGGTTCCCCTTCTTATTCTAATTTATTGGCCCTGATGACCCCATCCCCCAGGGCCTGTCTCCTAATTATATTTTTTTGACCCCAATCCCCAGGGCCGGCCACTGTTTTTTATTATTTTTAAAATATATATATTTATAGACACACCTAGGACATGCTGGACAAACCGTACGTACCTATCACCATGACGATTTGCGTGATATTCATTAAAAGGCGACTATGCATGCAATTAATCCACGTGGAATGTATTTACACCACTAGTGAAGCTCTGACATGTCTGATGCTCTACCGTACCTAATCCCGGTAGACACCCTTGTCGTTTATTTATACAAACATGGGTAGCTATTGACGGGCACATTTAATACACATGCACACCAAGCCATTCAAAGGGGATTCGACAAAAATTCGACCAAAACTATGCAAGAAACCCCCCTCACAGTTAATAAAACACACATCCACTGCCGGATGTGTAATACTTTTTATTTTACTCTCTGGAAAGGGGACGAACATCACTTGCGAGTCACAGCGCGCTCCTGACAGAGCCCAATGCTGTGTTACACCCACCATTGCCTGCCGAGTGCCACACACCTCTGTATTGTATTCCACTAGCTAGTGCATATGCTATGACACTCTCTAGCCCATGTGCACTGTAACACCACCCCGTGAAAATGTCATGCCACACTTGTCTTCGCACGGGTTATATTGCCCCATCTAACATGCCTTCCTCGATGCCTATGTTATAACGCACAGTGCTATGCCATACATATTACAATTTGGGATCCATATCTTTGTCACAGTGCATATGCAACGTTACACTCCCCAGCACATATTTTATATTACAACTTTAGAGACTAGTTAGGTTACACAACACTGCCCTGTGCATATTACACTCCAAGGCGCATATCGCATAGCACGCGCTAGTGCCTGTGCTATCTCGCGCTCTCCAATGAATCTGTCATTGCGCACAATGTATTGCATATTATATTTCACGCCTGGTTCATCTTATATCACACTTTTTGGTGCATAGTTTATACCATACACTATATCTAGTTTTCATTTTCAATCGTGCTCTCAGGACTATGTTCTATATAACACTGTGTTCACCTACCCTTTTCACGGGCATTACATTTTGCGATAGGGGGTGGAGGGTCAGGGGGTGTTTTTGCCAAGTGAGCCCGGAGTCACAGTCACTAACGTCTTCTTCTTCCTGAATAAAAGTGAGATTATGCTGCATACTTGTTCATATTTTAAGTAGTTTGCACAGACAAAATGTTTTAAAAACAATAAAGTTTCTAATACCCGCCTTCTCTGAACAGTTAGCTTGCTGCCCCATCCCCCTCCTCCCTATCCTCTGTTGTGTGAATCCATGGACTAGCCTCCTCCCTCCTGCCATGCATGGTCTGATGTGCTGCCACTGCCCTCAATTTAGTATGATGTACCAGTCCACTCCTCCTTCCCTCCATTGCCCAATTCTATGCCCCATCATTGACCTCCTGCTTAAACTCTGTGCTTAGCTTGCTGCCCCTATTCTCCTTCCCCCTGCCCTCCGATGTCTTTGTGCATGCCCCTGCTCCATCCTTTTTGCCCACCATGTCCCATGGACCTGCCACTCCTATCTACTCTGAGTGTTCTGTTGAGCTGCCACTCCCCTCCCACCTGCCTAGCATTGTCAGATGACTGTAACCTGTCCCTGCCACCTCCACCCTGCCTGTCCACATGCCATGCCTCTATCCTCTTCCTCCTGTCCTACATGGTCCATTGTACTGCCACACCCTTCTGCCCTCCCTGGTCTGTTGTGCTGCAACTGCTCCTCCTGCCTGCCCCGTGTGGTCTGTTGTGAGGCCCCTTCCCCTGAACTTTCTTGTCTGTGCACAGGTCCTGACCCTCCCTTCTATCCTCCATCGTCCTCTGTGCATGCCCCTGCACCCTCCTTCTTGCCCATCATAGCCATTGTGCTGCCACTAACCCTCCCACTTGCCATGCATGGTCTTCTGTGCTGCCATGGCCCCTCCCACCTTCCCTGTGTGGTCAGTTAGCTGCCCCTGACCCCCTCCCACCTTCCCTCCATGGTC
Organism: Triturus cristatus; assembly: GCF_964204655.1. Taxonomy (NCBI): domain Eukaryota; kingdom Metazoa; phylum Chordata; class Amphibia; order Caudata; family Salamandridae; genus Triturus; species Triturus cristatus. The sequence goes on along the minus strand of NC_140587.1, from coordinate 941,046,730 downwards.
TGTGTGTATGCCATCACAGTCTCACTGTTGCTCTTCATGTTGTGTCTTGCTTCTAGTGCCCATCCTGCCTGACCTCCATGGCCATCTTGCTGCTCCTGCCCTGCCCCCTTGCCCCCAGCCCTCTGTTTACATGTGCAGACCCCTACTCCCTCCCTCCTGGCTTGTCTGTTCCATTGTAATGCCCCTGATCCGTCCCTCCTGCCCTTTATGGTCTGTTATGCTGCAGCCTTCTCTCCTGTCTGTCCATTATGGTCAGCTAGCTACCATTGCCTCTTGCCCCTCTGTTCTCTGTTGTCCATGTGCATGGTCCTGTCCCCTCCCTCTTGCTTTCTATGGATTGTTGTGCTGCACTCCCGTCCTGCATGCCCTGTGTGGTGTATTGTGCTGCTGCAAACCCTGATGCCTGCCCTGCAGGGTCAGTTTGGTGCACCTCTCCATGTCTCTCCTGTCCTCTGTTATCCAAGTCCATGTCCCTATCCCATTTCCTTCCATGATCCAATGTACCATACTTGCGAACATTTTGAACTTGGTAAGAGGAAGATTTTGAAAAAAAACTGGGGTATTGATTTTCCCCTTTGAGTTACATTGAAAAAGAGGATATTGTAGACAGGAGACAGATCAAATAAAGCCCATTTGAGCTTAAAAACATTGGACGTTTCCTGGCTGAATCGGGTCTGTTGGCATGTATGGTTGTACTACCATTGCCTCTTTCTTCTGCCCACAATGGTCTATTACATTGCCACAGCCTTGAAGGAGGGTAGATTTTGTATCACAGGGGGCCCCTGGCCCGTTCTGTCCACACCTGAAGTATGAGACCCTTGTCCTTGCCCTGCCAGCCGCATTTGTAGGCCGTATTAAATTGACCAGCGGGTCCTGTGTTGCTATATAATTATCCTGAGACATCCTTACCACTCAGCCAGCATAAAACCCCTGTGTAGGCCCTTCTGTTCAATATGTAGGCCTCTTTGTTAAATTGACCATAGCTCTGCAATTTTAGTGTATAGCAGTCTGAAGGCAGGTCTGCGAGGCCTTCTGCTCCAAACTAGTAGCCCCCACCCTACCCGAGTGCTCCGTGCTCGGTATCAAAGTTCAACATCCCCCTGAAGCTGTCGACATACAGTAGGCTGCATCCTGGACTGGTACTTGCTTCCTGGGCAGGTTTCCCGCTTTTAAGGAAGTGGCAACCGCAGAGCGTCAAGTTAGGAGAACTGAGGAGATTTTATACATGAATATATTGAATTCCTGTACAATACCCATTATTTTCTGCTTGCTCTATGAGCGATTGGCCTGAGAGACTGACCTTTTCACCCAGTCCATTGTCAGCATTAAGTGGGTAAATGACGAAATGTCTGGTAAAATCTGCAGACGAAGCTTTTGGGTAGCATACGTAGGTAGATGTAGCGTGCAAAGGAGCCCACAAAATGATATAAAAAGGGAGCACCCACAGATATCGACGGACAACCTCGCCGTCTGTATGTAGGTTAACAGGCTGTGCAGGTTTTCCCCAAGAACTGGGAGCTCTTGTCTTCCTTTGCTTAAAATGTCTTGCTCTGCTTTGCTTGAAGTATCTTATTCTATTTTACCTATATGAAATGTCATGTTATGTTTAACCATTGTTCTCTTTACTTTTGCATTTAAAAGATGTTGTATTGTAATTGCAGGAATGCTTGCTCTAAGAGTAAATGTGAGTGTCCCTAGGTAACATTTTCCTTGGTGTAACTTGTTTCTCATGATGCATTTATAGATGTGTTTTCTCTCTCTCTCTGTCAGTCCATTAATTGAGATACAGAGAATATCATGACAGCTGTATGATTATCTGGATTCTGTATTTTGTACTTTGTCTCTATTCTGCGGTTTCTTTGAAGTTGCATCTTCTCATTAAACTGCCATTGTATTCTGCCTCCAATTCCATGTCTCATATGTCTGTTTTCTTCATTTTTGGAGCAAGCGTTCCTAGGCACCCCGGCTCAAATTAAGGTGCCCCTTTTGTCCCTGACTCACTCTCCTGCTCAGTTCTGTGGTGGCTCCCGGGGCTCTGGGGACCGCCCCTAGCTTCCTTGACCCGTAATAGATCTTCCCTCCAACAGCCTCTCTTGCAAGTCCTGTATTGTTGGTTTGTTGCCCCTGCCCCCCTTTCCACTGCCCTCCATAGTCTGTTGTGCTTCCACGGCCCTTCCTGCCTGCTCAGTGTGGTTAAATTGTTGCCTTTGCACCCTCCTACCTGCCTTCAATTTTCAGAGTCCGTGCCCCTGGCCTCTGCCTCTCAACAGTATCCTAATGAACAACTAGATTGCTAACATTCTATATTTATTACAAAAGTGTGGAACGCCTGACATCATCTTGATGTAATCAAAACTGTAATACCTAGAGCATTCCTTTAGAAATTACATATATGAGAGGGTCTTATTGGCATCAAAATTATGGTTAGTGCTCTAAAAGACTAAAATAAGGACATATTTTCTGAGTTTTCAAATAGCGACAAAGCACTTTTAAATTATTTGTTATCTATGTTTTTTTATCTAGTTGACAACTTGATTAAATGTTGCACTTAGGGGAGAGGATGTGGTGTTACTTCCAGAACTGCAGACTTTGCAACTGGGGAACCAGGTTGAAGTTTCTGCTTCAGCTCGACATTCTGTGATTCTGGTCAAATCACTTAGTCTCCCCATGTCTACAACCAAAATGAATTTGTTCTTGTGTGATGTAACCAATGCTCATGTAAAGCACTCCAATACCTGACAAGTCTGCACTATATAACACTGCAAAAACACAAAATAATAAGTGTTTTGCACACTTCTGTCATTGGGCTATATTTGGGCTATATCTGGGTGATTTTGGGCTACATTTGGGCTCTTTTGTCTCCGGTGGCCATCTTGGGAGATTTATTTGTTATGAAGTTTCCTAATTTCCTCATGTACTGCAGTCTCCTCAGTCGGAAATGCTTTCAGTTTTTTACTTTGATTCCATCATGAAGGTATTCAGATATGTCACACATTTGCCATGAATTCTGAATGTTAGCACTCTAGTTGCTCATTAGATCACTGTAGTAAAACTACTGTTCACCATGGAAGTCTGCTCCTGGTATTAAAAGTGCATGTTTCAGTCTGCATGTCAGACTTTTTTAATGAAATAGAAGAGGATTTGAGAAGTCACTCAAAATGTGCCCTCATTTTCTTTCTTCAGCATTAATCATAATTTCTATGGCAAAATGAACCCCCTCATTGTGTTCCTTTTTAAATTAAATGTTTTAAGTGTTACCAGTTTATTCCAATCAAGATGGCTTCAGGTGTGCCATACTTTTGTCATAATGAAGACAGTAAGTGCTCTAGTTGTTTTTAAGAACATTCTTGGACATTCTGTCATTGGGCTATACTTGGGCTACATCTGGGTGATATTTGGGCTACATTTGGGCTCTTTTGTCTCTGGTGGCCATCTTGGGAGACTTATTTGTTATGAAGTTTCCTAATTTCCTCATTTACTGCAGTCTCCTCAGTAGGGAATACTTTTAGTTTTTTACTTTGATTCCATCAAGAAGGCATTCAAATGTGTCACACATTTGCCATAAAATCAGAATGTTAGCACTCTTTTTGCTCATTAGATCACTGTAGTAAAGCTACTGCTCACCAGGGAAAACTGCTGCTGGTATTGAAAGTGCATGTTTCAGTCTGCATGCCAGGATTTGAGAAGTCACTCAAAATGTGCCCTAATTTTTCTTTCTGCAGCACTAATCATACTTTTTATGGAAAAATGAACCCCCTCATTTTGTTCCTTTTTAAATTAAATGTTTTAAGAGTTACCACTTTAATCCAAGCAAGATGGCTTCAGGTGTGCCATACATTTATCATAAGTAGGACGGTTAGCGCTCTAGTAGTTCTTTGGAACACTCTGGAAAGCTGCAGTAGAACACAAAGGAATCAACTGACAGTCTCTGCCCTTGTTGGATGTACATGTTTTACTGAGAATGTCAGACTTCATTCTCACATGACTGAGAAAGATAATGTGAATTTATAGAAATTAAGCTCTCAGTTTAGCTTATAGATCACCTTCCAAACCTCTGTGGTAAAAGCATGAGAAAATATTTTTCTCTCAATCATGATATCCCAGCAGAAGGCTTTTTCACATGGTGAAATCACCTTAGAACATACCACAATTCCTAAAATGAGTATGGTACCATCAACAAATGATTTATAATGTAACTAAAGTCTTAAAATCTTCTATTAACTGCAATGCTTTTTAATGAGGTGCTATCATGTATATTGGTCCCAAGATGGCTGCCAACACTTCTTGGATGAAGTGCTGACAGCCAATCAGATCTCAGGATGAGATGTGTGGTTAGGCTCCGCCCACATATATATATTGATTTAAATGCTATTTTCTCAGGAACTACTGAACAGATTTACACCAGACCTACAAAAGGCACTTCCTTGACCTGAGGACTACCTCTCTGCCAAATTTCAAGTAACTCTGTTCAGCCGTTCGGGCTGTAGCTGTGTCTAAAGGTCCTATGGAAAAATGCATGGGAAAAACGCGTTTTGGGACCCCCCTTTTTTCTCAGCCCCCGCTTGACGAATCCCCCCGAGACTTTCAGGGTAGGAGCGGAGCGTAGCGCCCCACCTATTTTGAAAATTTCGCGAGGATTCATCGACCGGCGCCAAAGTTATTCCAAATAGAATGTTGCGGATTTCCTATGGAAACAGGGTCCTAACTATAACTATCTACTGGCGACCGCCAGTAGATAATATATATATATATATATATATATATATATATATACCCTTTCAGGCATAGAGTGATGCATAAATTATGCAAAAAAGAAGCAGAGAACTCTGGGTAGTTCTCAAGTTTAGGTGGAAAGCAGCTCCTGTATAGAGCACCCTCAACACCAGCGACACTCTAGATCTGCTCACCTCAAATGTCTGCTTTTCTATCAAATTCTTTAAGCATAGGATTAGCACAGTGCCATCCACGCCGAGATAGAAAGAGTCTTTTGCCATTTCTACAGCAAAGTCTTTAAGCATAGGACCAGCACAGTGCTGTCCATGCCGAGCTGTAAAGTGACAAAACCATTTACCACTCGAGGCACAGTATTGCAGCTTTGCATTGGTAAAATACCAACCAAGCCAACCTGAAATGAATAAAAGCAACCACTGACATGTGTTTTGCTCTCATTAGAGCTCTTCAGAGGGGTATATCTTTGTCAAAACACAAGGGAGCTCCCAGTATAAGTCAAGTTTCAATATATATATATACACACACACACACACGTATGGTAATTAAATATCACTTTACTTTTAAAAACACCCTAGACATTTACTGAAAAAACCAAAGGTCACAGGGACATTATAGTTAGGATATAGAATTTAAAAAATCACTACAAAATAAAGGTTACAAGGCCAGTATAGTTAGGTTCAGATTTTACACACACAGAACCATAGAAATTCGCCAGTTGTAGTTAGAGTAACTATAACTCGTGCCATAAGGTAACTATAACGCAATCCCTCGCCATGCTCTGCTAATTCCCCCACATATTACATCACAAATGATATCTTCTATGACATCACTGGAAATAGTGCAACATTTGCCATAAAATTATTAATTAGAAAACTGTGCATGGCGGGGTCTTTTTTCAATTGATCTGTTGACTGAAAGCTGCACAGAACCTAAAAGGACTTTCTCTAGCATGCAATTTGTATTTGTATTTGTATTTTTAACTTGTAGAGCGCCTTATCACCCCGGGGTCTCTAAGCGCTTAGCAGACGAGTGAGTACTGGCAGGAAGAAAAACCGACTAGATGTTACCCCATGCCTCTTGAAAGAGCACAGTTTTTAGCTCTTTCCTAAAAGGCAGGAGTCTGGTTTCTTTGCGCAGATTTTCAGGCAGTTGGTTCCAAGCTTTGGCCATTATGTGGGAAAATGTCCGACCACCGATGGTGGATCGTTTGATCCTAGGGCAGATCAATAGGGCGGCGTTGGCTGAGCGTAGGTTCCTGTTAGGAGCATATGGGACAAGGCGTTTTTTGATGTATTTCGGGGCTTGCCCATATAAGGCTTTCTGCGTAATGCATAGGCCCTTGAACTTGGCTCGTTGATTCACTGGCAACCAGTGTAGCTCCCGGAGGAGGGGGGTGGCCGGTGTCCTTCTTGGTTTATTATATATAAGTCTGGCCGCGTCATTCATGACGATCTGGAGTCTCTTGGTGAGTTTTTTCGGAATGCCGAAGTACATGGCATTACCATAATCCAGTCGGGCCAGAATTAAGGCTGACACTGCTCGTCTGAGAGTGTCTGCCTTTAGGATGGGAGCTAGCTTGCGCAGTTGTCTCAGGAGGCCTACACAAGTGCCCACCACCGCCGAGACCTGGGCTGACATGGGACCTGGGCTGACACCAATTCACACAATAGTGTTCCTGACTTTTCAGCTCATAAAATGCATGCCATTAATGAGAAAACCAATGGGTAATGATGATGTGTTTCATATGATGGCTATGTATCACACATCCCACTCACTCCTAAGAAGAGCAATTAAAACAAGGATGTGGGAAGTTTTCACTGAATAGGATGAATGGAAGGGCCGCTAGACCTCCATTGTTCTGTTGAGTGCAGAACTAGCCCTAGTCTAACAATGCATCTAGCATGTGATCTGTCTGTACCTGATCACCCTGAGGTAATTTGTGGAATCTACTCCCTATGTAGTCAGATGTCATCACATCCATGCTGGATGGAATGTGATTGAAGCTGTGTGGTAGCACCTAATGAGCTATTGCTGGGGAAAAGTTTTTCCATATCCATCCAGGGGCCTGGCGACATTTATGAGGTGAGGAAGGTGAAGGAAGATATAGCATCCACCAGAAATATGATTACCAAAGGTAGGTGACATATTCATCTTCATATGGTTTTACATATTACCATTTTGTACACTTGGTCATCACTGTGAATCATTTGAGGGTGACCCACCCCAGGAGACAGGACCTCGCAGTTCTACATAAAACCATGTTTTTACTGTTTACCATTGGTGAAGTTGAATTTAAAATTTTGTGCCACTTTTAGAAACTTGCAATTTACTTTATCTAGCCATTTGGTGCCTTCGGCCTGTCTCTGAAATACACGTCTTGGGTGGTTGACAGGTGGCTTCCTACATTCCCTCCGAACTGCCACACACAAAGAAAGGATTGGACCATCCTGAAACAGGATGGTAGGGAGGCGCTGACACTTGCATTTGGGTCCTGTCCCCACACAAATGATTGATTTCCCCCATAATGTTTCTGGAGTCAGGACAGAAAGGGAGGGCATCTGTGCACCTCAAAGCTTTCTTTGAAGTCTCCCAGACTTCAAAGGCACCGCTGGTTATAGGTACTGGACCTCCGGCACTACCAAATCAATACAGTTCTGGACTGGTGACTACTCTGCCAGGAAGAAGAACTACTGTGCTGCTGAAAGGATTTCCACTCTGCTGGACTGCTGCTTTGTTGGTTTCTGCCTTGCTGTGCTCTTGCCTTGAAGAGCTGCCCTGCTGCCTCCTGTTCCCCTGCCTGGGTGAGAAGGACTGGACTTCGTCACTTGAGAGCGGAAGGGTATATGTGAACCATTGAGGGATTAGTATCTCAATGGCAGATTTGTCATGTACCAGGAAGAACAGAGTGTTTGGGATCTTACAATGCTTTTTTGTACATACTGTACACAACTAAAGTCAGCTAAGAGTGAATGGAGATTGTTCACAGGCTACTAATGGGTTCCCCCACACTGTCTACTTTTAGTGATGTAACCTTAGTGAAGAACCTGATCACCAGGCTGTATAGTTTCTTCAGGTGGAACATAGTGAAGACTCCACTAGGGATCAACAAAAGTGGCAAGAAAACGTGGACCATTTTCATGACTAAAGAGTGATCTGTGGCCTGCACAAGACTAGCCAAGATGTCAAGTGATGCAATATTTGAGCTAAACTCAGTTCAACTATTTGCATCACAGTTGTGTGACTCCTGTGTTACAAACTAGAACTGACCAGTGAGAGTAGTGGCTGCCCTATGTGTGTGCGGCCCCGAGAGCCACTTTATACCATTTGTTCTTGGACTGCTCAGGAGGAGAAATGACATTTTGGGAACAAGTGATAGTGATAACAAGAAAGTGAGTGTTAGCTTTCACTCTTGTTCCACATAGAATTGCCATCAAATGTCTCTGCCCTGAAAGTCCATTACTGAAAGACTGGTTAAGAGAACTGGACGAATCGTCCACCACTGAGGAGCAGTTCCTTAATTGTCTAAAAGTGATGGTAAACAGGAGGAAGGCCTGGCAAACTAAGAGAGGGTTCAAGTTCAAATAACTTTATTCGATTGTAAACCTTACAATCATAAAAGCACAATTCATAAACATACAATTAAAATCAGACCATCCATTTCATTTAAACAGCAGGAATTTACATAATCAATATAAGACAAAAGTAACAGGCAGAACAAAGCATGTTTAAGAATATAAATAGTTATGACAGGGTTAAAAAGATTAAAAATACATAACAACAATAACAGCATAGTTAACCCTCCATGCTTTTCCTGAAGGTAATTGCTAATTTCAAAAAGCTGCATACAAATAAGGTGCAGTCACTATTCAGGAGTTGAAGGTAATAAAGTGCTGGTTTGATCTGTGTAAATTTCAGTTCTTTCAGGCATGGTTTTAAAAATAGCCTCCGAGGTACTATATAATAAGGACAAATAAATACAAAGTGTGCCAGATCTTGCGGAGACTTCCCGTCGCAGCCGCAAGCTGGCAACACTTGGCCTCGATGAGCCCCACTCAGGACCGCTAGTAGGTAATGAAACAAGTCAAAACGGAACCTTGTTAATAGGTAACGTTCGTAGCTAGACATAGGCCATGATAAATATGGTTCCATTTGTAGACAGGTTTTAAGTAAGACATGTTTCCTAACACTGTCTTTCTGGAACTCAACCTCTTCCCGGGCAAAATTCCTGGTTATCATAAATATATTTTTCACAAAAAGGGCATCTATTTTAGTAATGGAATTTGGGGTTAGAAACAGGTCCGGCCGACCTATTTCAGTAAAACAGTCTTTAATGTACTTCAACCACGGAACCTTGAGCCTACCATCCCATGTTAAAGCTTCTTTTAGTATATCATGGGTGAGAGGTATATCATTATTTAACCAGAACAAGATAACAAGAAAGTGAGTGTTAGCTTTCACTCTTGTTCCACATAGAATTGCCATCAAATGTCTCTGCCCTGAAAGTCCATTACTGAAAGACTGGTTAAGAGAACTGGACGAATCGTCCACCACTGAGGAGCAGTTCCTTAATTGTTTAAAAGTGATGGTAAACAGGAGGAAGGCCTGGCAAACTAAGAGGGGGTTCCAACAGAAACAGCTTTATCCAGAGAAATTGAGGAAGGCAATGGAAATATTGGCATGGCTGTGATGGGATGTTAAAGTGTAAAATATATGATAACACAATTTTCCTTGCTAGATGATGCAAGTTATTAGGTAAGCTAAAACAAATTGAAGAATTCATTTGTGCTACAGGAGAATGAAGGGGGTCCCACAAGCTACTTTGTGTATATAGCTATGCTTGGCTGCCGACAAACTGGCAATACATATGATGAATTTTGCTAAAGTGGGCAAGGACAGTGGCCCTTTCTGCATAGACTGATGAGATGTGTGAGACAAGAAACAGCCTCTGCCAGAACCAAAAAGGGAGGGCCCACTAGCATTGTATTGCCCTGTATTGTGTGCTCAGTGCTTGACCTGCAGGTTGCAGTAAATATTAGGTTTGAGCTCAGCCACTCACTGAAAGATAAAATTCAGTCAGTGGTAAATTTATATACTTTTTCCTCCAGCATATGTTTGAAGATATCCTGAAACGCTGACTGGATTATACTATTGGGCAGTTTGAGTAGTCCATTCATAGTAATTATAGTAGCATCCAATCCTGGCATTTAACTATTTCCATTTTCTATTTTAGGAGAACACTGCTTGGACCCGGACACTTATATGCTGGATGTGTATCATGCGAACCCGCAAGCAGAATGGATTTTAAAGCCAAAGGCCAGCTGAAAACAGAGGAGGAATATTTACGCCCGCCATCTTGAGGGAAACTTTACTTGGCTGTTCCATTGGATAACCGTTGTTCAATTTGACGCTTTGCGCAGTGAACTTCACGGTTGACTTGTCAAAGCCAACTGGACACATCAGGCGCTCAGCGTTTTATACACTACAAGGCTGAGAAGCGACTTATTTAACTGATACCACTATGAACAAAGACATACTGTACGGATCTAGTATGGAAACAAGCGGACGATTGGAAAGTTGGCTTTTCTTGGCTCTTCCAATCCTGTTTATCAAAGGGCTATTTTCTCACAAACACTCCTGTATGTAGGAATCAACAGTACATTTCAGTTATACTTGTGCAAAACAACAAAAACACTACCAATGAAAGGTCAACACAATGGAATTTTGATAAGAAGGAGCAACCCATTTGTTACTATTGACTACCAGAGCTTGACAAATGGATGTGCCAAATGCAGGCTTGCCGGGACAGCAGCACTTCTATTTAAAGAGATCTGTTTCTGACGTGAGTGCATACGTGAGTGCATGAGTGTGACGATATTTATGACGTAACGGAATCCAGACCACTAATACAGAGGAGCAGGGACAACAAACCAAATTTGCGCTTTTCTGTGTATTTTTTGTCAATTATTCTTTTTTATAAAAAAAATAAAACCTCTTTTTTTGTTCATAAAGAAAAGCTAATTCCAGCACTTGTGACTGGTTAAATTGTTGCCTTTAGAATTCATAGCTGACTGATAGTGAATGTGCAAGGGATGGGCATGCTGACATGTACCATGAAGTAAAACACTGAAATTTATCTAATTGTCTGTTTGTAAAAAAAAGTAAACTAAATATGCCTTGTAAAAGATATGCATTTTAAAGAGCTCAATATCACAGTGTAAGCCCGCTCATCATGCTACCTTGCCCATCCCTGCATCAACCAACCGTTTCTACTCAGGAATACACAGAGCCTTTGATTGGAGATGACACGTCACAGTTTATAATATGTCTGTGATAAAACCATAAATCACCGATAAAAACCGAAAATCAGTGTCTCTGCTTACATGCAGTAATCCAATCATCACTAAGCATTTGACTGTACTCTAAAAATGAATCTCGATTGGGTTGACCTTAGCAGAATCTAGTCTTCCCCCCCTCTCTGCAATAGTCTCTTTCCACATTCGCAGGCAACCCTGACAGCAACGCAACCCTGTTTGATCAATTGATCTCCAAGGCTGTAGATCTTCTTGCACCCCTGAAAATACATATTGTTAAAAGTTCTAAAAGTGTTATTTACAATCCCATTGTGTAACTTTTCATGGCCTTGTAAATGTTGGCCCCTTTCAATCATTACTGTGCATGAAAGGGGCATTCCATGTGTGCTGCTGTGGGTGTTCAACCACAACGTTCACGAACCTGACACATCCCCACATTTACAAAGTGTTGTAAACCTGGGAATGCATCAGAACCCTACTCCACCCTAGGAGAGGTATAGGAATGGCGCAACGAGGATGAATAATTATTTTGTCTCCTCGTTTTTTTGCTCTTTTCTATGTGTGCTGCATTCTGCAGCACATATAGGAGCAAAACACCATTATGATTGTTTTTGTGCAGCAAGGTGTCCCATCCTACACAACAACAATAATCCCTGCAATGCAGGCACCCTTGCACCAAGGCGCAAGGGTGTCTGCGTTGGCACATGGCTGCTGTTTGTGCACCGTCGCTGTGGAGAAGGACAGGAATGTGCTGTTATTTGTAGATGCGGTGCATTCCTGCCCTTTTAAATAAAGAGTAAATGAGGCCCTAAGTCTTCTGCTCCATGGTTTTCCCTGGCTATAGGTGCAGAGAAAGGCCACTATAATAAGCTTGAGCACAGCTGTAGAAGGTCATAGACTGCTAGGCAAAACAGCTATATAAGGCGCCTCTCAGAAAGTTCCGTAAACTCACTCACAACACCATGAGAGAGCACTTCTCTCACAAAGGGCAGTTTTTAACATTGTTCAGCCCTTCTTTACCCCAATGCAGTTAAAAGCGCCTTTCACCCCTTGCTGGATCTTTATACCAGGCTCTCTGACTTTTTCAATGAAAAGATCTCAAAACTATACCCCTTTTTCCCGGGGGAAGTCGGCACAACTGACTCTTTGATCCCACCCATTAGTCACCTACCTGTGCTCACTGAGTTCTGTTTAATATCTGAAGATGACTCACTGGAAGGACTTCGGAAGTGCAAATCAGGCTCTCCAGATGACCCTTGTTCCCCCATATTCTCAGACTGGTTGCACAATCTGTTAACCCCTCTCTTAATCTGACTTGGAATGCCTCCCTGAAGCTGGTATTTTTTCTGCTATCTGGAAAAACAAGTTCCTACTGCCACTCCTAAAGAAGCCTAATGCAGCCCTGATTATGCTCAACAACTTTAGGTCCATTTCATAGCTGCCAGCTTTGACTAAAATCTTGGAGAGGCTTGTAAATCGCCAACTTTCATCCTTCGCTGAGGCAAAAGGCTTGTTACACAAAACTCAATCTGGCTTTCATGCTGAATTCAGCACTGAAACAGCCTTATGGAAAGTGTCTCAGTCTGTAAGAGAAACTTTGGACGGGCGGGACTCTGCCATGGTCGTATTGCTAGACCTGTTGGCTGCGTGCGACTCAGTGGCACACTTTACTTTCCTGAACAGACTTAACGGTCTTGGCTTTCGTGGCACAGTCCTGGCGTGGATCCAGTCTTTTTTGGAAGAGTGCTCGCAGTGGGTCTTTCTCCATCCTTTTTCGTCCTCTGCTAAACCCTGGTCCTGCTGGGATCCTCAGGGCTCAGCACTCAGTACACTGCTCTACATCCTCTACTTGGCCCCCCTGGCCCCCTCAATGAAACCTGGATAGTGAAGGTGGTCTGTTTTGCGGATTACACGCAAGTACTGTTCTTGTTCCGAGAACACTCAGAAGCGGCCTTCCCCAAATTTAAAGAGTGTCTGAAAGTGATAGTGAACTGGATGGGCTCTAAATTCTTAAAATTGAATACGGATAAAAATGAGGTCCTATTTTTCAGCCAGAAAGCTTCCCCCCTTACAGATCTCTGGTGGCCGGTTGAATTGAATCCACCCCCAGTGCCGTCCCGAGTGGCAAGAATTCTAGGCATTGTGTTTGATCCTGACTTCTCCTTTGTGGCCCAGATCAAACAGATCCCTCAATCAGCTTCATGAAGCTTAAATCGATCAGGAAGTTGCAATATTTGCTCCCCGTAGAGACCCGAAAACTGTGGTCAAATGCTCTTGTGACATCTCACCTGGATTATGCCAACAGTCTATCTGAGAAATCTGGCTTTTTTGATATACAGACTCCAGATCATACAGAATGCGGCTGCCAGGCTAATATGGCGGGTCCCTTATCTCATCTAAAGCAGCTTCACTGGCTTCCTGTGGCAAAAAGGATTCAATTCAAGGTCCTCACCTTAGCTTTTAAAGCACTGGAGGGCAAAGGCCCCATTTCCTTAGAAAAAGACTCAGCAGTTACCAACAGGAGAGATCCCTGAGATCGGTAATTTAAGGTACTAACGCTGAAGCTCTGGAACTCCTTGTCAATCAAACTTTGCATGGCCAAGTCCGAAAACTGCTTTAGGAAAAGATTTAAAATCCTTGCTTTTCGACCAAAAGTAGTCACATTACACTGGCTATCGTTCTCAGTCTCTGGTTTTGAGCACCAGGCGCTTCAGTCTAAGCAGTCGAGCGCATTACAAATGCCATTGAGTGGTTAATTCCCTTGCTCCAAATGTATGACCTAGTGGCAGGCTGCATGTGTAGTGTCTGCTTTGTGGCTACTTCATTGCCTCCTACATTGTTCTGCAGTGCTCCTAAAAATATTTAGCATAAACATATCCACATATCCATATCCAGTAAAAAAAAATTACTTTGCGTCGGAGAGATGTTCGATGGGTGGAGCATGGACATTCCAGTGCATCCACCCATGTATTTTGACGCAAACCCAGATTTATTAAAGTCAGTAAACTTGGCTTTGCATCAAAATAGTGCAGCTACATGAGAGAGGTGTAATGAGGAGAAATATCTTCTTTTCCCCTCGTTACTTCCTCGTTCCTTGTGTGCTACATTTTGCAGCACACATACAAAGAGGCATATGCCTCTAAACATTGTTGTTTTTATACAGGAAGGCATTGCTTCCTGCACCAAAGCAATCCTGCCTGTAATGCAGGCACCTTTGTGTCATCTGGCCATAAAAGTGTAAAAGCAATAAAAAGTAAAAATTCTTCCAACTAAATGTGGCACGCGTATATGCAAGAAAAAAATAAGCACAAAAAAATGAACCATCACAAGAATAAATTACAAATTTATTGAATGAAATCAACCAGGCGTGGGACTGGAGTGGACAGCTTTTTACTGCACATGTTCAAGTACAAAGGGGCAAATTAGCAAGGGCTTCATCGCCGCTTTAGCAGCACTATTTGCCGCTAAAGCGGCGATTTTTTTATCGCCCTGTTAGCAAGCTGTCGCTAACAGCAGTTAGCGACAGCTTTCAGGCAATAGCGACCGGTTTGGGGCCCACTTTGCATGTCAGCGATATTTATCGCTAATGACAGGCGTACCCAAACTGTTAGCGACTGAAAGCAGTCGCTAACACAGCTATCGCCTATTAGCAACGCAGGCTGTGCGATTAAAAAAGTCACGCTAAGCGCGATTAACGCCAGAATCTAACACCTGCTCAAAACATTACTTACCTGTGTCATCAATGGGAGGTGGATTGTCAGGTTGAGTCCCCATTGGCGTTAATGCGTGAATATCGCTGGATTTCCAGCGATATTCAGGCATTTTGCCGCTATCGCTGGATATATTAGCACAATGGCGATAAACGTCTTCCCCGCTAACATATCCAGCGATAGGCAGCGAGAACAATAAACACGCTAAGCGCCTTTTGCGATAAATATCGCAATTCCTTGCTAATATGCCCCAAAGTACCTTCACTCACAGAGAAAAGCTGAAGTCGGCTGTCCCACAGTCAATGCTGTTCCAATGTGAATGACAACGAACAGACCAAGGGATGGCAAAGGTTGCAGGTGTGTATATGTGTCTGTGTGTGTGTGTTTATATATCTGTTTATTAATAAGTATATGAAAAGTGCACAGATTTATAGACGCACCGGGTAGAAAAGAATTTCAGAGCTCATTTCCATATGGAGAAGAGAAAATTTAAAAGCTATATCGATCCATTCCGAGAAACAAGTTGTTTAAAAAAATCCATTTAATGAAATATGAGGATAAAATATGATGACATCGACAAATATTCCCAAAGAACATAGTACAGCCGCTCAAATCTCCCCTCCATGCTGGACAATCTAGAGGCTCATTTATATCAGGCAGGGTGGCTGTGTAAGTTAAATACAAATGACATCTGCTGTCGAATGCAGTCTGAATCAGACAAGAACAACTGAGCCTCCCATCCTTCCAAAGGTATTTAAAATCATTATACTAAAAAAGGGTAATAACAACACGGTATTGACAGAATACAGAAGTTCATATGAAGTACACATTATTATTTGCTAATGTTGTCTTCAGTTCAGCATTAGGAAAACCCACATATTTTGTGTCCTGACCTATACTGGTTCTAGTCAGAATAAAAGTAACAGTTGCAGCTGCTACCTCTCAGCCGCAGTGGGGTGGTTGGGGTAGAAGGGTCGGTGGGGGGGAAGAAGGGGAGAATCAGGTTAAAAAAAATAAAACATCTCCTGGCCGGCCGCCACGGCCTCTCCTGAGTCCTTTTCCTTCTTGGGAGAAACAGGAAGCAGGAAGCGCCAGGACTCCCACTCTCTCAGCACCCCATCACAACACTGCATATGATTGGTCTGAGCGCCGTGACACGGCGCTCAGTCAGGGGCTGGAGGGGTGGGCATGTTCTCTAAGCAGGCTGTAATGCAACCTGCATGGAGAACAGGGAAAGTATGCATGACTGTTTTGGGCGGCCACCCAAACAGTCATTGCGCACTTAGAAGGTTTGTACCACTCCTGTCCTGCTTCGCAGCGCTGCCCTGCCCCCTCACGCAAGCTGCTGCAGCAGGAGGACAAAATAAAAAGATAATAACATTAGTTATTATCATTTTATTTTTTCCTTTCTTTTGCTGCATCAAGGCAGTGAGGCAATGCTCCTCCGCCTTAGCGGAGGAGCCGCCACCAGAAAGAAATACTCTCTACATGTAAGTCTTTATATTAGATGGGGGTCAGGCCTGTTAGCAAACCTGATTCAATGATTTCATGTACCTTGACAGCCTCAAACCCCTAGAGTTTACCTAATGCCAAGTCACTCTGGACACCAAAGTCTCCGTCAAGGAACACATTTCCCAAAAATACAAAGTACAAGCTCACTCTCCTAATTCAAAGGCAAATCATTTCTTCCAGAAAGCAACCACAGAACTGCTATGCAAGTCCATGTGCTCTTGCATCTAGTTGGTGGTATTGTTCTACTCCATGTCCCCTGAGACTCCACTCTGGCACCCCTTAGGTGCAAACTACACAACGCAGCACATCTCATCCCAGGGCCTGAAGAAATATGATCACATCACCCTCATTTACAAAGTCACCATGACTAGCACGCCTGCTGATCTTGTAGACAGGCTCATCATCTGTATGGTTCTTGGCAAATCCACAGTGAGGACAGCATCAGAATGCAGACTAAGAAGCGTAAAAAAACAAAACAAGAAAAGACAGCAGGCTTTTTCTATCAGTGCACCCAGCATCCTCAACTACATCCCAGTATCCATCAGAAATGCCCCAACGCTGCTCCGATTTATAAAAGAGTTGAAGACTCCTCTCCTTAAAGAACACTACATTATTATTAGTCGAATTTGTATTGCGCATAGCTGCCCCAGCAACGGGGCGTCCCAGCGCCACCAAAGACCATAGGCGTGAGCCAAGGGAGGAAAATTAAAAGTTAGACAGAGAACAGCCAGGTCTTTATGGCTTTACGGAAATCAAGGTGGTTCTGGATTGCTCTGATGGATCAGGGAGCGAATTCCAGAGTTTCGCAGCAAGACTGCGAAAAGAACTACCACCAGCTCTAGCTTTCAGAACTCGAGGAATGCTGACCAACGCTTGCTCAGCAGATCTAAGGGAACGCCACGGCACGTAAAACTCTAACAGGTTGGCCAGCCCTAAAGGTGCCTGTAGAGTCAGAATCCTGTGCGACACACAAATAGACTTGAACTGAATAAGCTTTTCAACAGGCAACCAATGAAGTTTAGGAAGCACATGGGCAACATCACAATGCATGAATTGCCCACAATCCAATGCATGAATTGCCCACAACCCAGCTCCCTCTCCTATTACTCATTGAACGTATGTTTGTCTTTTCCCATATACAGCACTCTGCTGCCTTTTGGCTAGGCCTCCTCTATAGAAATACCATATGCATACATACATACATACATACATACATATGCTTATCTTCCATAAAATCAAAGAATGTGACTATAATAGGGTATACGGTTCAGTAAAGCTCCAAAATGCATACAGTTTGGTAAAATGTAAACAGTTGTCCACATTACATTCCTTGTTACTTGGCCACAATTGAGCAAGCACAAACAATAGCAACCAAGCTGGCAACTTACATTTTTTAAGCCTATTTTATATATAATTGCATTTGTATCTTCAAATGGAATATTTTCATAAAACCATCTTTTGTAACAGCATGATTGTGCAAACCCCTCACAGGTGGTTAGTATGCTTAACACAAACTGTTCAACCCATTCTTGTGTAACAATGATGATAAAGTGGTGCCAAGTACATTGCGTGCCTGTCTTGCTTAAGTGAACCTAGCATCACCATATCACCGTTTTACAGAATGAATATATAAATATATGCAACAGTTTGTGTTAACCAAATCGATACCCATGACACTAGGGGCCATATTCACAAGGAGACAACTCCGATTTATCTCCACCTTAACACAACAAAAGTGGAGATAGATTTAACACCCCATTCACAAGCAGGTGCACACTGCAGACAACGACTGTATTCCCGCGATAACTGCCACACAATCTAACACCACGGCTGACACCACCAACCATCTCTAATGAGATGCAGAGTAGGTGTTTCCGTTTAAAAACACAGGAAAAAACAACAACACCACTTTCACAACGAACTACCAAAACTGCGAAGCAAACCAAAAACAGGCGATGAGCTGCGGTGGCCGCAGGTATTTAACACCTGCCTCAAGCAGGTGTAAAGATGGACGACTCCCTGCAGTAGGCAACGGAGCCCCGCACACAGCCACACCCGAAGAACAAACAACGCCATGGAGCTACTCATCATGCAGCTCAGAGCCCCAACAGGCGCACAACACCCACCGCTACCACCCCGAGGACTGCCACCACCCCGAGGATCACCACAGAGGCTGCGTAGAGTAAGACAGCGGACCTACCAAAAATGCATCACTCTCACAGACTTAACGGCCTCGGAAGTCATAGCCCACTACAGGCTCAAAGGGACAACCATTCTCCGCATCATAAACCACATCGCCCACAGGCTGACTGTCCCAACACAGCGGAGAACCAACATCCCACCACAGACAAAGCTGCTGGCTGTGCTGCACCTGTTGGCCTCTGGGACATTCCAACCAACAACTGCCAGAGTCGGAGTCTCACAGCCAGCCCTATCAAAGTTCATCACACCTGTCCAGGATGCCATCCTCAGCTTCACACCTCAGTACCTTCACTTCCCCAACACTGCGCAGGAACAGCTGGAGACAAAGCAGGGCTTCTACGCCATAGCCGGATTCCCAGCCATGTTGGGGGCAATTGACTGCAAACATGTTCCACTTGTGCCCCCTGTGGATACTGCACACCACTACCACAACAGAAAGCATCAGCATTCCATCAATGTGCAGGCAATAGTGGACCACTGGGGACTCTTCACCAATGTCGTCGCCCACTACCCAGGCAGTGTACCTGATTCCTTCATCTTCCGACAGTCCATCATCAACCAGCGCTTCCAGGATGGCACATATGGAACAGGACTGCTCGTTGGTAAGTACCAAATCAACACATACCACAGCCACCAACGCACAAAGCACATCTGTGGGGATACACACGTGACCAAACCACATTCGACAAGTCAGACTACACGAGGATGTATGACGTAACAACGCGAGTCATTACAACGCGTGCAGTTACATCGCGGTCGTTACAACGACTGCGATGTTACTACGCTATGCCATTACAACGCAAGTCTTTACATCGACTTGCGCTAGATGGCGTGCTAACATTAGAAAAGCGTAATTTACTATTCCAACTCCAGTCCACTTAACAGTAGGGAAGGTGTTGGGATAGTCAACTACACTATTTGTAATGTTAGCACGCCATCTAGCGCAAGTCGATGTAAAGACTTGCGTTGTAATGGCATGCGTTGTAAATCCACTTGCGTTGTAAAAGTTTTGTTATAATGGTAGTGCGTTGTAAAAGTTGCGTTGTAAAGGTTGTTTACCACTACACGACCACCTACCAGACACGACTACACCACTCCATGGTCATTCTGGGCTACCCCTGCACCCAATACAGACATTTCATGGTACCACAGCCACACAACGGCCGGACGTGTGGAGATGCGGAATGCAGCCATGACACATGTTAGGCACTGCTCTGCCCTCATGACCCTGCCCCATTCTCCCGCAGCTCAGCATCCCGCGGCGGTGGGCCCGTGGCGGCTGCTGTGCATCCGGGGCCACTGGCCCTGTGCGACTCGAGTCATCCCCCCTTGTGTTTCTGACATTGCATGTCTGAGTGCGTGATGACTGTTGGTGTAGTTGCCAGCACCAGCTACCCCCTGAGGGCTGGCTTACACTCACCCCACACACAGCCAGCTAAGGCATCACTGAATTGGGGGGCCTGCCATCACATCCTGCTGAACCAAGTATTGACTCTTTCTCCCTGCACTGTCACAGGTGATCAAGGATATGCCCTCTGCCCTTGGATGATGACACCCCTCCAGGACCCGAACACACCCGCCCAGAGGCAGTACAATGTGGCCTACATATGCACCAGGGGCCACGTTGAACGCACATTTGGCGTGTTGAAGTCACGTTTCAGGTCCCTGAACAGCACTGGTGGAAAGCTCCTGTACAGCCCGGACATCGTGTGCAAGATGATCGTTGTATGTTGTGTGTTGCACAACATCTGTGTTCGCACCAGGGCCCCATGGATCCCAGTTCCAGAGGTACCAGTCGATGATGATGGTGATGGGGCTGGTGGCCCACATCCCACTGCAGCTGCGGCAGGATGGCCCGTAGGAACTACATCATTGACACCTACTTCTCATGAGCACGTCATATTGTGTCCGTCCGTGGCAGTCATGGGACAGTAGTAGATGTCCAATTGAACTGCATGTATGAATAAAACATATTTGCAGGTTACAGGTTGAAATTTTGCATTGTCATGTTACATATCCCTGGGGTTACAGATGTGTTTTGCCTGGTTGAGCACATTTGCCTATCCAGTTGTGTCCTGTGTTCAGTTGTTGTGGGGTTGCTGTTTGAACCGGGATGTTGCCAATGTTGAGGTGCACTCCTGCTTATGTGCGTATGCTGCACGGTGGGTGTGTCGCTCCTGCGGCTCTGATTTGTCTGCCACTGATCTCTTTCATGCGGTGTGCCTGTCGGTTCTGTCCTTCCACGGTGCTTGGATGTTGTGGTGTGCATGTTGTCCTCTGCAGTTAGCCAGGGTGCATCCGTGGTACTCTGCTGTTGCTGTATTTTGTTCAGTGGCATTTTCCGTATGCTGTTCTTGTGCTTATTCACGCATTGCACTTGGGTAGTGCTGCCCTCGCGCTGCTTATCCCTGCTTTCCTCATCGTGGAAGGGCTCATCGCCGGTTTTCTGGTGTTGTGGTTTGTGTTTTTATCTCTGTCGGGGTGATTGTATCGCGGACATTGTCCGCGTTATCTGGTGTCTATCGCATGGTACCGCCTTGTTGTGAATTCCACGTTGACACAGGGTTATTTTCCAGCACTGGGCTGCGATATTGAAAGTTGCATTACGCTACTCTTGCGGTACTTATCACACGTTCTTGTGAATATACCCCAAGGTTTTTAAAATGATGGAGTAACACACTCCTAAGTAAAGCTGCCTATGTTGGACGGGATAGTTGGTTAAAATCATCCATGCATTAAAAAATGTTGAGCTGGGAGATCTTTGTCCTGTGTTCTTGATAGCCACTGCCTAAATTTGTTTACCAATTTTTTCAATTCTTGGAATGAAACAGGCAGGATCCACAAGTCACTTATTTGTAAAGAATCTAAAGGTACTTCCAAATATTTTCCAAAAGAGGTTGTATTGTTAATGCTGGTTATATTCATCTAAATTGCATAACCAAGAGGTTTGCGCTTAGAAGCTTTTAACTTAAAGCATGTTTTTATAAATACCCTTAAACTTGCAACTGCCTGGCCTTTTATACTAAATTCCAAGGGGATTTGGGCAGGTGAAGCATTTCTAGGGAGGTGAAAAACTTGCCTTCAGATACTAGGGTTGATCGTGCGCAAGCTTGGTGCTTCTTATTTTAAACTTTGGCTCCAGGGTCCTTCATCTCAAACACCTGTTAATGGAGAAAAAGACCATCAGCAGGGCATTAGCTTGGGCGGACTGTATTACAGCATAGATGTCTTCTGTGCAGAGAGGTGTGTAGTTGTCCTCAGTTTGGTGGGCCGGTCATTATCCTACAGCCTGGCTTAGTTGGGTGGCTGGGTAGCGGGCAAGGGGATTGAATGTATTATCTTTTGCAATTCAATAAAAGTCTGTTTTAAAAATAAAAAGAAATCAGCAGGGCATTAGCTTTTGATCTGATGGCCTGATTGTGGGGCTTGTAGGTTTCCTAAATAATTGGCAATGGCTCCTACGTACTTGTATTTCCTTCTTTCTTTACCTTCCTGCCAATGACAAGAATTGTGTGCCCGATTCACAAAAGTAATTTGAGACAATATCCTAACCTTACGACTTTCGGTATTTACAAAGTGCATTTAGGAGTAGTAAAGTTAGGATTCCTAACTTTACTACTTCTAAATGTCCTTTGTGAATACCAAAATTCGTAAAGTTAGGATTTTGTCTCAGATTACTTTTCTGAATGGGGACTTATTTTTTTCCAAATAATTTCCATTTTATATGTCACAGATAACGAAAGGTAAACATGCCCTGCGGGGGCACTGGTTTGTTTAATTTGAGCTAGGAAATAATCAATGAGAGCACTAGTAGTGAAGTATAGGGCTACAGCACAACATGTGTGCAGGTGAAGGGATAAAAAATCGAAGGGGGTAGTTGAAAACAAAATGATGCTTTATTATTCCTCGAAAGAATATCCAGGAAGGCTTCAGGGGTTGAGTGTAAGGAACAGTAGTTACCTTATGGATAATTACATGCGATTCTTCACTCCATGAGGCAGTGGAGAAGAGGTCAGCACATATTCAACAACATAGACTTGGAGCTTTCACATGTGGGGCACTTTGTTGTATTATACGTGGCAGTTTTGCATTTCTTGATTCTGGTGTGGGGCTATCTCCAGAGGAGTGGGATTATGTAGATATTTTTTTGACTACTTAATGCACATCCAAGAGTCTCTGGTCACAAAGCAAGACAGTCAGCGGCACCTGGGAAGGAAGGCATGAGTACAGACTTACAGTATTTTATTACCTAATAAGTAGCCTTTTTTAGGTTTCGACTGGACAGCGTTTGAGCTGCACTTGTGAAATCATTGTACATAAAAACAAATCTTAAAAGGAGCTTAGAACCGCCTGCCCATTACTTACCATTGGCTGGCTTCCACGTCACTCTCTTTTCCTTGCTTCTGATTGGTCAGTGTATCCTCCTTCCTGCTTCCTTCCAGAGCTTCAGCGTGTCTGCTGTGGTACATCTTCCTGTTTGCGGTCAGTGTCCTTCCACTGGCTTCAGGCTCCTACAAGTACTCTTTTTTGTTTTTTTTACTTTTGAACATGCACTTTCGACAGCGCATGTCTCTCCTGTAATAGAGTAGGGCACTTGAATTTGGAAATCTTCCTTGAATATCGTGCTTTTTAATTGCTTTAAACTTTTTCTGACTTTTATTTGCAGCACTGGCACTTTTTGAGAAGAGGAAGCTTTGACTTTGAATTTGGGGAGTTGAAGTGGAAACCAATCACCAGTTTAACCTCGCGCTCTTCAGTAAAGCACTTTAGTGTTCCATGGTGAGCAGGGCTACTAGAGCTCCCCGGCCCATTAAATGCAAGAAGCGACCTGGATGCGCTGGTAATATAATAAGGCGCTTGAATTTGAAAATCTTGCTTGACAATTTTGCTTTTTGATAGCTTTTACCTTTTCCTGATTTTTGTATGCGCACTGGCACTTTTTTTTGTGAAGCAGAAGCTTTGAATTTGGGTGAGTTGAAGTGGGAACCTGTCACCTTGTGCTTCAGTTAAGCGCTCAAGTGTTACAAGGCGGGCTGGGCTACTAGCGACCTGGCCCATTTAATGCACGAATCGGCTCTGATGCACTGGTAGCAGAGTAAGGGACTTGAATTTCAAAATCTTGCTTGAAAATCTTGCTTTTTAATTGCTTTTAACTTTTCCTGATTTTAATTGCGACACTGGCACTTTTTGCAAAGGGGACGCTTTGAATTTGAATTTGGGGGAGTTGAAGTGGGAACCAGTCACCAGTTTAACCTCAAGGTCCAGTCAAGTGCTCTTGTGTTCCAAGGTGGGTGAGTCGACTAGAGCTCCGCAGTCCATGTAATGCACGAAGAGGTGCGGATGTGCAGCAGACACGTGCAACGGGCGTGCTACTGGCATGCCGAAGAAATGCCAAAGGCAAGCCCGTTTGCACCAGGAACATGGACAGTGCCAGCCACGCTGTCATTTTTGATCCAGCCCTGCCTCATAAATCAGTCTATGGTAAGGAAGCACTTCTTGCATAACATCCACAGCACTGTGGTACAACATTGTTTTGCTCTCATAACGCTATCCTCTTGACATACTGTTCCGTATGTAACCTTAACTGGCACACCTTGTGCAATGGCCCGGGGGCTGCCTCGAGAACCCAAATGCGGCTTTGTGATATGAGCTGTTGTTGAAAAACGAGCCATTAGTTGTGAGGCCTGCACAAATAATGGGTCTACATTAGTCCTTCATCTGGAACCAAACACCCCATTGTAGCGCCTGACTCTCAGAGGGTAGCATTGCAGAGCAGTCTAAGAGAGGTGGTGTGGGCTAGTATTCGGCAGTTACAGGTACGCAGAAATAACACTCAATAATTGATTGTCCAGTCTGTACTTTTCTTTATAAAAAGGAAGAGTACATTTATTACACACACACTACTCAATACTATGCATCATTTTACAAATATACATAAGCGGTTGGAAATACTTTTTGACATTGCGTAACATTCCCACCCCTCCCACGGAGAGGGGGTGTCCAGTACCACCACTCACATGTATGAACATCATCTTGCCCCCCTCAAATGCAGTGTGTTGACCATAACCTGGAGCAAGGGCCCTTCCCTTTGGCACCACCCTAGTGACGGCCCACCCTATTATTTCAACAAGCATCTCATAATGACCATACAGTATATACACTTTAATCACAGTGGCTGACAGTCTGGTTGTTCAACTAACTCAGTAGCATGAATATATGTATAGGCATCACTTAGAATAACAGGTACTTATCATATCTGATAACAGGTATAATGCAATTCAATAAAAACCCCTAAAAGGCTTCACATTTATAATCGCATGGTTATGCAATTGCAACCAGGCACCCTGGCAGGAATGCCTAAGAACATATTTCTCAATTACTTATTATTTCACATAATGCATATGACCTCCAGTCTCCAAAAGGAACAACATTACATAAAAGCACCATAAGTGCAATTACACCTTTCTACCCCTAGATGGCGTCACCTCAATGACAATCCATGTTTATCCTCACACACCTCAGTGCAGTCCTAAGCATCAGCTGCAGAACAAAAGTTCCAGCATTAGGTAGCCTTTACAAAACATAAGTAGCCCTTGAAGGGTTATTTCCTTCAAGTCCCCCAGAGACTGAGGGTGGGGACATTTTACTTCTGTGCTGGGGGAGTCTGCGTTGCTCCTGCATCTCCCCCTGCACCTTTGCTCGCCAATGGCGGTGACCCCATCTTCCTGCAGTCACCACACACCACAAACGAGCTGGTTTGCTCTGCAGGCTTAAACATGCCCTGCAAGGCATTATGGGGTGCTCCTGCATGAATATTCTAGCAGCGGCACTCCCGCTGCTCCGGGAGAGCCCTGCTGCTGGCTGGTGGCCTCACGCCGCCTCGTCGCTTCTTCGGGGGGCCTGGTCTCACCTGGGCACCCCGTGTGTAGGTAAGGGTGGAAAGCAGCTTGGGGAGCCCACCCCCTTATGCTCTCACTGGCTCCCCGACTGGCCAGCACCCTTGCTGCTGCCGTGGGAGCTGGCTCTTTATTCTGGTCTGCCTGCTCCAGCAGGTAAACGGATGCTGTGGCTGGTCGGTCGGGCCATGGGGGAGTGTGGCGGCACTCCCCCCTCCCTTCCACTGACACCAGGGCCCGAGGAAGGATCCTGGGCCCCACCCACATTTATGGAGAGAGTGACGGCACTCCCCAAACTCCGTTTCTACAGGGACCAGAGTTGGGGATTCTGGTCCCGAGGAATCTCTCCACAGGGAGGGCGACGGCGCTCCCCGGCTTACCTTTCGGCGGGTTCCCCAGATCCCTAGAACATTTTCATGGGGGCGCCACAGTGCCCCCCCACTTCAGTTTTTGTCGGGCCAGGGTAGGCTCCTGGAACCCTGGGGGCCATTTCACAGGAAGCGCGACAGCGCTCCCCAACTTTACTTCGAGGGGGCCCAGGATGGAGAGCCTGGGCCCCATAGGCACCTTCACTGGGGCACAACAGCGCTCCCTGGCATCACCTTCTTCTAGGAGCAGCCCCCGGGATGGACCTGACCCACCCGGGGGCACATCAAAGACTGGCAGTGGAGACCCACACGCTTCGTCGTCAGTATGGTCAGAGGTCAAAGGTTGCCTACCTTCTTGGGGGCATATCTCGGCCCCCATGCGGCTGATTTCAACAATCTTGGCCTCTTCTCGCTTCTGGTGGCCAGCCCTAGCCACCTGGAGCACTTTTCACCACTCTCCTGGCCTCCATGAGGGTGCTTCGGCAAGGAGCTGTCTTCACTGGCTCCCTGCACCAGCCTTTCAACTGGTTATTCCTCTAGGCCTCTCTTCTTCTTGCCCAGAGGCCCAGGCTTCTTCTTACTGGCCCTGGACTCCCTCAAAGGCGCAGTCCAGAGTCCTGGGACAGTCAGTGGGTTCTTCCTTCCAACTGTCCATGGCGCCAGGTTCCAGCACCAGTCTTCCTCAGCAAGACCACACCCCAGAGAGAGCTCCTCTTCCTGTGCAAGAACTTTTAAGAGAAATTGGAGGGGTTGGTATGAAGGCACTTCTGCCCTATCCTGCAACGACACATCACCTCTCTGCCCCTGCTCCCTCCTTCCGGCACAGGCCTCTGGGATACTTCAAGATGGTGTTGTCCAGGGGTCTCATGCTACATGGTCTCTCAAAAGCCCCCTTCCCCCTTTGCTGTCTTCATGGCCCGGGCCTGGTGCCTGGCACCAGGTGACAGCTGCTGATTGATGCCCTGGTTATGAGCTGAGTCAGAGGAATATGACATTTCTGGATGGCCCATAAGCAAAACAGATATGGCTTTGAACTCAGCAGAATAATTCTTTTCACTCAACTTACAGTGTACTTTGGTGCATCTCTGGAGTTTGTAGGCCCTAGGGAACTGAAACTACCCCATGTGGTCTCTGGCTTTGTTGGAGAGTAATGGAGTGTTCCTACAGTAAAACAGTAAAGCACACTGACTTCCCCTTACATCAGTCTCCCCACATTATAAAGCCTGTTCCATGTCACCAACCCACTCTGCATAATCCGTGCCACACCATTCTATCTGTACCAGCTTCTGGGCCGAGCACGACAGGAATCTCCCCCGCACAGCCCTTACACGGATGCACACACGGATGCACACTCGTGTGCACATGTGTTCACATGTAACCAGTCCAGTGCCCCTTACCCTGGCTGCAGCGAAGCGGCCTTATCTCACAAGGCAGACACCGGTGAAATCCACATGCAGTCCATTTTATAATGAGTTCACTGTGGGTGAGTCCCATCTTATGAGGCTCTCCCACAGTAAAAGCTCAAAAATCAGGTATTCAAAAAGTAAAAACTCTGGCCGGCTCAGATGGTCAGAACCACCTTCTCACAGTTGTAAAGGTAATCCTCCACACTACTCAAGAGAATTACAAGTTGCCTTAATTATTGGAAGATAGTTCCCAAAATCCAAAATGTATATTTGGGATCCACTAAATGTTAATGCCTGGGACGTCTTATTCTTAATTGAAACATGGCTCAATTCAGAAGTGGGCTATTTGAACATTCATATTGATCGATCTACCACCCTGGGTTGGGGGACTGCCACTATCTATCTTTCCAAAAATAACTGTACCGTCACTAAGCTAGAGGATCTAGACCTAACTGAGAGGCTGGTCTTTTCCCTCAAGGTCTCCCTCTTCAGGGCCTTAGTCTGTCGCCCTCCCAAAACCTCTGCTCTGTCTTTAGATGCACCTATTAATGCGCTTAACCTCTTCTATCTACAAAACTCAAATGTCATGTTCGTGGGCTATTTTAATGTTCATATGAACGACCCCACATTGTATTGTATTGTATTGTAATTGCATTTATATAGCACTTACTAGATTGGCAGTTTTGAGATCACAGGACACTTCTTTTAGATATAAAAGGGTTTAATAAGTAACACAGAAGAAACCCCCAGAACGACCTCCTCAGCTCCTCAGCTAAGCTTCACTGCTGGACTCTACAATCCAGATTCCAGCAGTAGAACCTCGTTGCTAGGATATGAAGTACAAAGCATAACATGGCCACATTAAAGGAACCTTACATCTAAAGAAAACATAACACATCTCCCTTTCTTAAACAACAATATGGAAGAAAATAAGAATATTACGAAAGAAGATTTGCTATTCACACATACACATATAATTTACTACAACGCGTAAACAAATGAAGATTTCCTTGAACCACCATAGAAATTGGAACGTAACGATGCTTAATCACAAATAAAATTCTCCAATTTTTTTGGTCTAGACTTAATGCGCTCACTAGGAACCCTTCTAGGCAAATCACTAGTTCTGCTAAACAAGTTAGGATTTTTATCCAACCACAACTTTCTCTCAACTTCACTACATCTTACCACCCTATGCACATTCCACCATTTTCCATCTGAAACCTTGATCATGTTGCCCTGAACTTCACTGACCTTCTTAGGTTCCGATAAGTTGGAACTCCCTTTTTTTCCAAAACATCCTGCACTCACTCTTACCCAATCTCCTTCATTAATGCTAATGACAGATTTCTTTAACTTATCATTGTGTCTCTTTTGATAAGAATATTGGTAATTCTCCACTTTACTGCGTATGTCCCCATCATTTATAGCCTTCTTACCACATCTGCCCATCCATGCTGGCACCGACACTGTACAAGGCACCCTACCCTTAAGTAAACTAAAAGGCGTTTGCCCAGTTACGGAGTGGGGAGTAGTTCTGTAATTCCATATCAATTTTTTGACTTCAGTTCTCCAACACCCATTCATAGATAGAGCCAATTGAATATTTTCACCCAGAACTCGGTTAAAGCGTTCCACCAAACCATTTCCTCTGGGATGATAAACAGGAGTCTTCAAATGTTTGATGCCCAAACTGTTCAGAAAAACTGCGGACCATTATCCGTCAATATCTCTGCAGGACAACCTTCTCTTCTAAATACCTCATCACAAAAGGCAACGACACTGCTAGATTTGACATCACTGACGAATGCAACTTCAGGCCATTTCGAATAGTAGTCCATCATAACTATAGCATACTTTTCGGATGATGCTAAACAGTCAAATGGACCACAAATGTCCATCCCCAATCTCACCCATGGTTTCTCTGGAAGCTGCATGGGAATAATAGGTGATTCCCTTAAAACATGAGACTTGTCACTACAAGTACAAGCTATACATTCTCTCACAAACCTTTCGATGTCCCTATCCATGCCAGGCCACCAGAAATCCATTCTGGCTTTTCTCTTGACAGCAGACATGCCTCCATGACCTTCATGTAACAACCGCATTAATCTATTCCTTAAAGATTCAGGCACAACCAGTTTATCCCCTCTCCTTACAATGCCATTGACCACCGATAACTCCTCCCAAACATCCTTGTAACTTCTAAAATCGTCATTTATTTTCCAACCATATGTAGAGGGTAACATTTTGATGATTCTAACCAAAATCGCTTCCTCTGCAATTGCCTCTTTCCACTCAGACTCGCTTATTGCTTGACACACGTCCACGATGTTAGCTACCATCCATTCTTCCTCGTCAAGATTATCATGTGTATCATGACTCACCGGTAAACGTGACAAACAATCTACATTCACGTTCCTCACTCCAGGAACATACTTTAATTCAAACGAAAATTCCTGTAAGCGGTACAACCATTTTGCAATTCGTGGAGTGGCCCTTCCAGCACCTGCAGTAGTAAAAATATCTAATAATGGTCTGTGATCAGTATATAGTTCAAACTTGGTTCCCCAAACATACACACGAAAATGCTGTACACCCCACCAACACGCAAGCGCTTCCTTTTCAATAGTTGAATACGAAGGCTCAGCACCCTTCAATGTGCGTGATGCGAAGGCTACTACTCTCTCTTTACCTTTACTCCTTTGCATTAATACCGCCCCAAGACCATATCCACTAGCATCTGTCACAATTATAGTTTCATCCTGTGGATTAAACGGACTTAAAGCAGTTGCATTAGCCACGGCTTTTTTGATAGCTACAAATGCTGATTGAGTTCCACCGACCACACAAATGCCACACCTTTTTTCATGAGACCATGTAAGGGCTGTACCAAATCGGAAAAATGATGAACAAATTTGGCATAGTACTCGGCTAAACCGAGAAAAGATCTTAAATGGTCCTTGTCTTGAGGAGCTTTTTCCAAATCCTCTACTAAATTCAATTTGGGTTTTATGCCTTCAAATGTCAGGGTGTGTCCTAGATATTCAACTGTTTGTTTCCCAAATTTGCATTTTGGGAGACCAATCGTCAGTCCCGCAGACTGTAACTTAGTAAGAACTTCTTGTAAAATCGTATCATGTTGTTTTTCATCCCCTCCCCAGACCAGTACATCATCTTGGAATACCAAAACATTTCTTATATCCTTCAAAATTGATTGCATCACTCTCTGAAAGACTGCTGATGCCGAGGCTAATCCGAATGGCATCCTAACAAATTGAAACGCCCCTTCAGGTGTTATGAAGGACGTCAAATGCTTCGATTCTGGTTGCAAACGCACCTGATGATAGGCACTGGATAGATCAAGAGTTGTGAAATGTTTACCACCCGCCACGCTTGCCAACATTTCATTTATGCGCGGCAAAGGATGTCTATCTACCCATATACATTCGTTTAAGTCTCTCAAATCCACACACATGCGGATATTTCCGTTGGGTTTGTGTGCGATCACAATCGGACTCAACCATTCCGATGCCTCAATGGGTTCTAAATACGTAATAAAAGCTTCCTTCCAATCCTCCCATTCCATGCACGTGGGACCCGGTTCTTGTAAAAAGGTGGGCGGGGGAGGAATGCTTTGAGTGGTCATGATTGGCAATGCTTTTACTAATGTAACACTATGCCGCTTTCAAATTTACACAAAAAGAAAAGAAAACGGTTTGGCTTTTCTACAGTGAGCTATTACATAAAAACATAAACGCTGGTAATGGCATTCATTGACAAATTAACCACTAAAAATTCGCACGTTTAACATTCACCCCAGTGATACTTGGTTTTCTTTTACCACGTGAGCTTATTCAAAAGAAAAAATAAATGCTGGTAATGGTATTCGTGAATAAATTAACCTTAAATTCACACATATAACCTTCAGATCATCATTATGAAAATTACTTTCATCCCCACCCAAGATATCCACTTTGTGTCCTCCAATTCACCGTTCTGACGAGAGGAAACAAATCTGCGCGTCGCGAACGGTAACTAGGCAACACAAGACGACAATCGTCAGCTTCCTGATTGTCTTATTGCACCAATCCGGCGAGTTCATGGAAACAAGCGATCATCCAATCAGGCGGGGGCTTGCAACCTGAAAGCTGATGTCATCAAACTCTGGGCGTGGACTTGAACATTACGCATGGCACATGAAGATCCCGACGTCACTCCAGCAGCCTCAACAGTTCCAGCGCCACTCAAGAAATATGGCCGCGCAATCGCCGCTCCACCTTACGCCCCACAGACGATGTTCTTGACAAAGATGCGTCCAGTACACCACTGCTTCTCCACCTCGCAGCGTGATGCGTTATTAACAGCCACGTACCACGAAGGTAAAAGTTCTCTTGATCAGTAATGCCGCAGGTATTTTTAACACGAAGGAATCTCCAGGCGTCACGAGCAGTCACAGATCCTGCGCGCTCCGCGAGCGTGCATATTCATGTCGCTGTTGACTTACAAACAGCAACCGTCTTTCTCCTCCAAGTCAATTACCGCTGGGGCTGAACTCACGTAAAGTCCGCTTTTAACCACAATCTCTTCCCTGAAAGAAGGGGATTAAAATCAGAGTAGCGATAATCCAACGGTGCAGTCTGGGGGTCTTCTTAAAATGTTCAAAATGGAATAAAATTCTTCCAAGATAATTAATGTCCAAAAATATCTTCAAGTATCCACGTCTTCATAGGGATCCCATCCTCGTCGCCATTTTTGAGATCACAGGACACTTCTTTTAGATATAAAAGGGTTTAATAAGTAACACAGAAGAAACCCCCAGAACGACCTCCTCAGCTCCTCAGCTAAGCTTCACTGCTGGACTCTACAATCCAGATTCCAGCAGTAGAACCTCGTTGCTAGGAGATGAAGTACAAAGCATAACATGGCCACATTAAAGGAACCTTACATCTAAAGAAAACATAACAGGCAGAACAGTTTGGGAAAGGAATGGAGGATTTAAACTTACTCCAACTGGTCTAGGGTGCTACTCAAAATGGTGGCCATAGCCTTGACCTGATTTTATCTAACTGTCCGTCCCTTGTTATTGGTGCCCCCTCTCCCACTAGTCTGGACAGATCACATTTTAGTACCCTTTTGCGTTCCCTATGCCACGGCCAAGTCCAATACAATCAAAGCCAAGAGAACTCCTAGGCCATGGCATACCATCTTGGGGGCCGATTCACAGAACTAATCTCAGATAAAATCCTAAACGTACTACTTTTGGTATTCAAAGACGGCATTTAGTAGTAGTAAAGTTAGGGGTCCTAACTTTACTACTACTAAATGCCTTCTGTGAATACCAAAAGTAGTAAGTTTAGGATTTTATCCCAGATTAGTTCTGTGAATCGACCCCTTCGAGTCTAGTCTATCTAATATGGGGGCATATCAACAACAACCGGCGATAATTATCGCTAAGCGCACTTAGCGCTAGGATAATTATCGCCGGCTAGCGTTGATTTTTATCGCTGAGATAGCGTGCTATTAGCAACGCTTATCTCAATAGCGATAAAAATCCTCACGCTAAGTGGCTAACGTGAGATTAGCGCTGGAAACCCAGCGATAATCTCATGTTAGCTTGTTGATAGGGACAGACAAACTTAGCCATGATATCCTCCTTCCATAGGATATCATGGCTAAGTCAGAAAAATACCAGATGTAAAAAAGCAGCGTTAACCGCGGTTAGCGCTGCTTTTTTGTCTCTAACAGGGTTAGCGACATTCTTGATAATAGGAGAAATGTGGCTTAGCGACATTTCTCCTATTATTTTACTCTGGAACGCCCCCTTTGCATCTCATTAGAGATGCAAGGGGAAGCGTAGAGTAAAAGGGTGCTAACATGCGAATTTGCATGTTAGCACCCTGTTGTTGATAGGGCGCTAGTTTTATCTCTCCTTTTTTGGCTAAAAAGCAGAGATAAAGCCCTTGTTGATATGCCCCATGTTCTCTCAAATCACAGTAGATGCCTCTGCGGGAATGGATGGAGTGATTTTTTCTCTTAATGATGCCTTAACACTAGGCTTTGACAAGCTAGCTCCTTCAAGAACCTGCATGAGTAAGCAAACTGTTCTCTCAGCTAGCTGATTTTCACTCAGTCTTCAAGCTGAAAAACTCAAGTGTAAATAACTTGAAAGGACATGGAGACGGAGGTATGGCACTGAGGAAATGCTGGCCTTCAGTATTGCCCTTAAACAGTTCCAAACAAACAGAAAGAAAGCCAAAATTGACCTTTTTTGTTAAGCAAATCACTGCCTCGGATAATGCCCATAGAACAGTTTTTTAAATTGTTAAAACATTTCTGCAGTGGTGGCTCACAAACAGAGGGGCAGATTTACAAGCTCCTTGCGTCACTTTTGCGCTGTTGTTGCGTCACTTTTGTGACACTGTGGCAGCATAAAAGTTGCGGCCCATTTACAACGTGACGCATCTAGGGAGATGCGTCACGTTGTAAAGCCCTGCGTGACATTATACGTAGGTCAGGTAAAATGTATGCAGGGTAGGCGTCCCCACACAGGAAAGCCTCGTAAAAAGTGACGCAGTGAAATTTCAAAATTTCACTGCATGACTTTTAGGACGCCATTGCGTCAAAACTTTATGCCTGCTTGAAGCAGGCATAAGGAGTGACGCAGTGTATTAAGAATAGGCCGCAACACGCATTGCTGGAGTTGCGTCGTGCTTGCGACATGAGTCCAGCAATGCGTGACTTTTCCCTCAACAGATGCATCAGAATGACACATCTGTCAATCCATGTGCCATGGTGCGGCGTATTGTAAATACGGCACATCCATGGTGACGCAAGGGTTTTGCATGGTGGCGCAGAGAAAGTGACGCATCTCTACAGATGCGTCACTTTCTTGTAAATCTGCCCCAGAGTATTCCAACTTTGCTGCTTGACCGACTCGCGGAGATCGGTGTTTCAAGGTCGGTTTGGGGCTGGATTAGGTCCTTTTTGGAGGGCCGGGTACAGCAAGTCTGGCTGCCACCGGCCGAGTCTGCCTCTCTGCCAGCTACTACTGGGGTCCCACAGGGGTCGTCCCTTAGCCCCCTCTTGTTTAACATCTTTCTTACTCCTCTAGTCATAATGGTTGAGGATCTGGGGGCTAAGGTGATTGTCTATGCTGACAATACCCAGTTACTTTTCACCTGGAAAAAGGATGAGGATTCCGTGGCTCCTGTTCAATTCTGCCTGTCCTCGGTTTTTAAGTGGCTTGCGGGCGCCCAATTAAAATGCAATGAGGACAAGTCGGAGATACTCTTGTACGGCAACTTTCCCTCTGGCTTTAGAGATCTCATCTGGCTGTCTGAGTATCTACCACCATCTTCCAGCAGCAGTATTGCTAAGAACTTGGGAGTTTGGTTTGAGGATAACTTATCTTTTGCCACCCAGGTAAAGAGACTATCTGGGTGCTGCTTTGGCCTTCTCAAAATCTTGAGAAGATTTCTACCACTTCTCCCACAGGCGGCGAAAGAGACAGTAGTCCGCGCGCTCATTCTCTCCCTTGATTATGCCAACGCGCTTTATGTGGGGATTCCAGCATACTCTCTTAACAAACTTCAAGTGGTGCAAAATGCAGCAGCACGGCTTTTGGGAGAGATTTCTCAAAGAAGTAGCGTGCAAGGCTATCTCCGCTCCCTTCACTGGCTCCCTATGGTGGCCCGGGTGAAATTTAAATCTATTTCTATTGCCCATTGTGCCCTGCATGGCCTTAGGCCAACCTACTTGCAGAAACGGTTTTCCTTTTATGTTCCGGGGAGACTGTTACGCTCCTCCATTCTCCGCTTGGCAAAGGTTCCCTGCTTTCATCGGCATAGGCTGGGTGGCTGTTCTCTTGCTGTTTTGGCGGCCCAGGCTTGGAACGCTTTGCCACTTGCGCTTCATAATACTAAAGATCGTGTGGCTTTTAAAAAATTGCTAAAAACTCATCTCTTTGCTTAGTTTGGTCGTGCTCTCAGTCCCCTGTGCTCGCTCCGGGACACTCCTTGGAGTAGCTGTGCGCGTTAGAAAATTAATTAACATAACATAACAACCTCTCAGTCTTTGACAGAGGACCTATCTCTGTTCTTCCACACTAAAGTGGAGAAAATTTGCTCCAAGCTCTTTGGAACACCCTACCTACCAGATAAATTCTACCTCTTCTCCTGGTAAGGTTGGCTCACAGCTTGAGGCATTTAAAGAGATTTTGCTAGCCAAAACTTCACATACTATTTTAAGTCAAATCTGGCTCCCCACCTGATCCCTGCCCACCTGCATGCTTTCTAAAGCAGTGACATCAACTAATCCACAGACTAATGCCCTTATCAATTTCTGCTTAGAACGTGTTGTGGTACGTTCTAGTTGGAAAAAAACATTGGTTGTCCCTGTTTTAAAAAAAGTTAACACGGATCCGCTGATCTTGAGCAATTATAGGCCCAACTCTCTCCTTCCTGCCCTTGGGAAAACGTTGGCATCCCTGATGAACTTTCAGATCGCCAGGCATGTCGAGCAGAATAATATTCTTCATCCGACTCAGGCTTCCGCGCTGGCCTAGCTTGAGGTTACCGAATACATCCGAGGGAATCTCAATCTTGGTCGTAAAGCGATGGTCATTTTATTAGATTGGTCTGCCATTTTCGACACCGTGTCTCATAAGATCCTATTGTAACCAAGAAATGCAAATTAGATAAGCAACGTTACAAACTTTTGTGCCAGATGTAAAAGGTTATAAAAAGCCCGAAGTGAAAGAACCATAACAAAAAAAGGAAAATAATGGTGGCAAAGCATGTGTGATATCGGTACATCGGTTACAGCCAGCCTCATCCAATAAATACATCAGTGAAATACAGTAGCACAAGGGAAAGTCCTGTAGTTTTTGTTTTTAAACAATGGTCTATTTGTGAGGAGGTTGACGGTGTTTCGACCCTATAAGGAGTAGAAGAGTCTCAACAGAACTGTAATTGACCTTGGCGAGGGTTTGTCAAAGAGCGGTGTCTGTGTACATCACATCACTTAAGGACCACGGGAGGATGCAGACCCGTTGCAAGACTGCTGAAACCTACCGGCGAGAAATCAATCATCAGATTTATTCATAACTGAAGCCCGACTTTGATGAACTTATTTAAAGGACTCCAAATAAAGATACGAGTCTTACAAACATCACCTGTCTGTGAGGATCGTCTATACATCCGAAATAGCAGGTATCCAACTAAGATTGCCTGTGTCTACATATATCGTCACTGACTATTAGCACTGTGCAGATAAGGATCAACTTTAATCGATCTCAGGAGTTCCATATAATACACAATAGTCCTGAAGATGGTCTCATGGACGATTGCATGAGAGACCGAAACGTCGACCTAAGACACTTTTTCAAAAATCAACATATATAAGAAAAAGTGTATACAAATGTGATACTGTAGGACCATTGAATTGTTATCAAACTTCCTCTTGTTACATTGTATGCGTATAGTCACAGTACCCTTTATAAATTCTTTGAAAGATAAAATTTCCTTTTTTATATACACCCTTGTTAGAATATTTTTTGATAATTTTTCTTATGATTTGATTGAAGTTCTGATTGTATTTAGAATTGATTTACATTTACCAGACAAAATTAATAAAAATTAATTTACTAATAAGCAATTGATGAAAGCTTATAACAGAATGAGAGTTTGAAATTTCATGACTGAGTACTTTAAACAAATCCCTTGACGGCACTTTAACCCGTTTATTTAATTTTGCCCAGGCCCTCGAGGGTAGATTGGGTTTCCATTTTCTTTAAATACAAAAATACGGGAGGATTGCAGCAGAATAGTTGGACGCAAGGGGGAGTGCCAAGGGATACACCACAAGGAGATTAAGGGCAGATGGCATAGAGGTTAAAATCTCCAAGGAGGAAAGAGAATGACAATAACACTCACTGGGCTTGAGACCTTGAGGTATAGTGGCGCTCGATGCAGCAGGAGGGCCCGAGAGGGAAGCAGGAATCAGTGCTGTGAGTACGGAAATTGAGGCGAACTCCACAATCTGATGATCACTGAGGAGTATTGTAGCCGATCGCCAGTGTCTCCATTACTTTCCTTGATTTTTATTTGCGGCGCTGCCACTTTTTGCCAAGGGGAAGCTTTGAATTTAATTTTGGGGGAGAGTAAGTGGGAATCAATCACCAGTTTAACCTCACACTGGAGACACTGACGATCGCCTGCGATACTCCTCAGGCGATCCCTTCTCAGCAGATCCTCCAATTGTGGAGTTTGCCTCAATTGCTGCATTCAGGCTGCACTCACAGCACTGATTCCTGCTACCCGTCAGGGTCCCCCGCTGCCTCGGGCACCACTATACTGCACGGGCTCAAGCCCCGTGAGTATTATTGTCATTATCTTACCTCCTTGGTGATTTTAACCTCTAGGGCATCCACCCTTATTCTTCATGTCGTGTATCCCTGCGCACTCCCCCTTGGGTCCAACTATTCTGCTGCAATCCTCACGTGGTCCTCAAGTGAGGTTATGTACAAAGACACCGCTCTTTGACAAACCATCCTCCAGGTGATACTAAGTCCCAATGAGACCCTTCTACTGTTCATAGGGTTGAAACACCGTCAACATCCTCACAGGCAGACCATTGTTTAAAAACAAACACTACGGGATTTTCCCTAGTGCTACTGTATTTCACTGACGTAGTTGTTGGATTAGGTTGTCTGTTTAACACAAATGTACTGATATCACACATGCTTTGTCACAATTTCTTTCCTTTTTGGTTATGGTCCCTTCACTTGGGGCTTTTAATAACCTTTAACATCTACCAAAAAATGTCAGCTTTTCTTATGCAGTTTGCATTTCTTTTTTAAAATAAACTCTATTCAAATGAATTGATTGCAACAACTTTATACTGGTTGTTACTTAATTGTTCATTTCCAGATTAAATCTCAACAGCTATTTTCTGTCCTATTATATTCTCTTTGTGTATGAGTTCCATGTGAATGCCTGTTTAAACTTTGTGTTAGATACCTATGTTTACATGTACATTTGGTTCGCTCTTGTTTTGGAAAAATATATAATAAATAAATAATCATAAAATCCTGGCACAGAGATAGGGGAAGGCTGGAAATGCTTTTCTGCTACTTAGCCTATAGGCATCAAGCAATATTTCTATCCCCTTCACCTCACAGTTCAGAGATATAAGTTGTGGTGTCCCTCAGGGCTCAGCATTAATCCCTACCCTTTTTAACATTTATATGGACCCATTAGCCACAATAGTACAAAGTTGGGGTACGAACATTGTCTATAATGCTGATGACACACAACGTATGTTGACTTTCCATCAGCTCAATGATTCTGTGGTTTGTGACTTCCAAGGATGCCTCACGCCATTGAAAACTGGATGCATAACAGCTGCCTTCAACCCAACTCTGACAAATCTGAAATTCTGATGTTTGGCACCACTCTCCACTTGATACCATGAGACTTTGGCCTCCTGAGCTGGGACCAGCACCCACTCTAGCCACAGTGGTTAGGAACCTGGGGGCGCTGATGGATACGGCTCTATCATTCAAACCCCAGGTTCAGGCCACTGCTGCTGTTTCGGCATTTTAAAATTACTAAGGAAGTCTCTGAAATATCTATCTCTTGACCCCCAAAAAGAAATTGTTAATGCACTAGTAATGTCCAGGTTGGATTATGCCTATGCACTCTATCAGGGAGTCCCTAAGAATCTATTGACATGGCCTCAGCTTGTACAGAATGCCACAGCTCAGCTCATCTTGAATTTCCCAAAAAGACACTCTTTTAAGCAAGGTCTTAAACAATTGCACTGGCTATCAGTGAAATCAAGAATCAAATGTAAAACCCTCACGATCACACAGGAAGCATTCTATCTGAAGGGCCCAAGTTATATTCAAGACAAGTACAACAAATATCTACCTTCTATGGCTCTCGGCTCATCCAACCATAACCTATTGTGTGTTCTAAAAATTCAGAAAGCCAGATCCAGGGGCAGATCTTTTTCCTTTCTTGCCCCCTCCTTTGGAATGCCCTACCACACCTTTAAGTTTTGCTACTTCGTATGTGTGCTGCACAGTGCGGCATGCATGCAAAGTCAGAAAAAAAGGAGAAGTGAATTTTTTTTTCTATTAACGCCTGCTTTCTAGCGGCATTATTTTTTGGTGCTAAACCCTGTCTACTCATGTTAGTGGCTAGGGTTTAGCCTAAAAAAGCATGGGTGATTGCATGGGAACACACATGTACGACCCATGTAATGCCCCTTGACTCAAAGTAATGCAAAGCAGCGTTTTGCACTGCTTTGCATTACTTTCCCATACAAACCAATGCTAATACCAAATATTGTTGGTTTGTTAATCACCAAAAGGGTTTATCGAATATCACACTCTTCCTGGCCATTCTGGGGCAATGAGGATGACTTGTGCCCAGTTTTGGCAAATCTTCCTAAAAACTCACAGGGGCATATTAGCAAGGGCGGTATCGCAGCTTTAGCGGCAATTCTTGCTGCTAAAGCGGTGATATTTCTATCGCCCTATTAGCAAGCTGTCGCTAACAGCTGTTAGCGACAGCTTTATGGTGAAAGCGACTGTTTTGGTGCCACTTTGCATGTCGGCGTTATTTATAACCCCGGGCGTAGTACTACGCTTCGCCCACGTAGTGTATGTAGCGCTGCCTGCTTCGCAGTTTTCGAAGTAGGTGTAGCAGGCAGTGCTACGCACAGGCCAGGGCGAAGCGGAGCTGCCTGCCGCCCGCCACCCGCCTCCCGCCTCCCGCCAGCCCTCCTTTTAAAATAATGTCATGTATGATAAAAAAATTAAATATAAAGACTTACCTGCAGCGCGGCCACTCCGGGGCTCCCTCTTCCTCGTTCACAACTTCTTGTCACAAATGCGCATGCGAGGACGCCCGCGCATGCGCATTTCTTGCATATTTGTGATAAGAAGTTGTGAGCGAGGAAGAGGGAGCCCCGAAGACGCCGCGCTGCAGGTAAGTCTTTATATTTAATTATTTTATCATACATAACATTATTTTAAAAGGAGGGTGGGCGGGAGGCGGGCGGCGCGTAGTGGGGCTACGCTGAGCGCGCGAGTGTGCGTAGATTTGGGCACACTACGCGCTGCTCCACATAGCCCCACTACGCCCAGGCTTAGTTATTTATCGCTAATGACATGCAAAGTGGGCGTTACTCCACACCACCCCATGGGAAACACTCGCTAATACAGCTTCGGGATATTAGCAAGGCTGCACAAGACCCGCGATGCGAGCTTGAAAGCCACGCTAAGCCCCCTTTATCGCAGGTTTTTAACACCTGAAAAAAATACGACTTAGCCATCTCTAACATGGGAGGTGGATTGCATGGCTGAGACCATACCTGCCTATCATCAAGGTCTGCAGTATCGCTGGGAAATCATCGCTTGTTTTCCCACGATACAGCATGTTATCACGGCTATCGCTGGATTTATTATCGCCTTGGAGATAAGCATTGCTAATAACGTGTTATCTCGGCGATAATATCCAGCGATAGCCGGCGGTAAAAAAATGAGCGCTAAGCGCGCTTTGCGATATATATCGCAAAGCGTTGCTAATCTGCCCCACAGAATTAAGGGTATAGGGGAAATGGGTAATGCAGCAGAAACTTCCACTTCAACTGAAATGCATCCATCCAGAGCACCCCAAAACAGATACTGACGGGTGCAGATCCGTAGGCACTAAGCCTTTTCATAGGAAGAGAATAAGTCCACCTGAGGCGTGCCCCTCTGGGGAAGATTGTAGTTAAGTGCCCCTTTTGGATATGGTCAGTCCCACTTTTTGCCTCGTATCTGATTAAATTTTGACAGAAGTGCACTGGGTTCCTGCTAACCAGGTCCCCAGGCCAGATCTCTTTCCTTAAAACAGTACAATTTAGCA
Source organism: Triturus cristatus (assembly GCF_964204655.1). Taxonomy (NCBI): domain Eukaryota; kingdom Metazoa; phylum Chordata; class Amphibia; order Caudata; family Salamandridae; genus Triturus; species Triturus cristatus. The sequence goes on along the minus strand of NC_140587.1, from coordinate 941,005,675 downwards.
CCCCATAAGTCTCTATTAAATGGCACCCTTGGAACCTAGGGCAAGGAGTACTAAAAAGGGTCCCTAAGGGCTGCAGCATGTATTGTGCCACCCTAAGAGATCACTCACTATCAACATTCAAGCTGCCATTCCACCCTGCGTGCCATGGTGTAGAGGAAAACGTGGACATGACATGGCACACCGCCTGCTTGCCATGCCCACAGACACTGCAAGCAGGATAGGTAAGCCATCCTTACAGCGCAAAGGCAGGTGCACTATACTACATGTGAGGACATAGCTGCAAGTGCAGATATGCCTCTGTGATATCTAGGTCGAGTCTTGGATATTACAAGTGAACAGGGAAGCCATTTTAGGAACATGTGCTGGTCACTGGTGTTTACAAATTCCCCAGCTACATTATGGCTTCTCTGAAATTAGGGATGTTTGGAATCAAATATCTCATATTTATAAACCCACACTGATCCCAGTGATTGATTTATTAATACATGCTCCCAGAGAGCACCTTAGAGGTGCCCCTGAAAACAGTGGGGTAGCAAGGTCAGATGGTACACGGTGCGGAAAATTTCTTGTCACCCCCGGCTTGACAAAATGGCAAAAATATGTGTTTAAAACACATATTTCTGCCATTTTGTCACCCCCTCAGTGATGACACCCGGGGCGGCCCGGACACACCGCACCCCCTTCCTACGCCACTGCCTGAAAACCTACCAGCTACTAGTGTGCTGGCTGACCAATGTGGACCAACCTGCCACCACAGACAGGTTTCTGACCCCCTGCAGTTGACAGCCCGTGCTCTAGGAGGACAGAAACAATGCCTGTTTTGGCCAGAGGTGCCTCTGCCACCTTTGATATGTGCCCCAAGGCTGACACTGACGGGAAAAATGCCAGCCCTGTCCCATTTGGCACCAAGACCGGTGGGAAAATTAGCTAGTTAGGAGGCATGCCCCCTCTCAGGCTACTGCCACCCCTAAGGTGGCCTACCTGAAGTAGACACAACTTTTAGAATTACACCATCTTAATTTTGGTAGAATTAGGCTTTCTGGGTCAGTGTTATGCCAATTTACCACCGGAAGTGGTCAAGTAGAGGGTGTAGACACTCTAAGGGTAAGTAGCCCATTGGCTACTACCGTGTCACTCCGTGTAACATCCCTAAATTGAGTATTTCAGTTGCACCCTGACACCAGTAACTTAGATTTGATGGACCAAGAGGAGAACACAGAGAACCGCATGAAAAAGTGAGAACTGAAGACTGCTGTAAACTTTTGCCGCAAAACCCTGCCTGCCATCTTGACAATCACGACCCAGTGACTTGTCCTGCAGCTGAACTCCTGCAAAGAACTCCAGCGGGCTGCCAGCACTTCTCAAATTGCCAGCAAATCTTCCTTGGAGTAGAAGAGCTAATCTGATGCAGTCAGGAGACATTTAAATGCAAAGTCCGGTCTACCGAGTTGCTGCTCCCCGGCCAGCCCGATGCAGCAGCCCCCCAGGAAAAGGACCATGTGCTCCAGAAGGTCAGATCTGTTTTTCCACCAAGTGAGAGGACACCAGGACCACTCAGGGCAGCACAAGACCAATACCCATGGGGCCGGAACCCTTGCAGCAAGCCAAGACCGTGAGAGTCCAGTCGTGATTCCAACTACTGCCAGACAAAGCAGCCATCAAGGGACATCAGCATCGCAGAGACCCAGTTACAGAGTGGCCCAACTGTCCTGAATTTTGCCCCCTCACCCGGCAAGACCGAGGACTGCAAGGCTCCAGGACGCACAGAGCCCAGCAGACCTTCCTACTTTGCACCAGAGTCCGCCAGCCGGGTACCAATGAACCGACTCTTGTGACCCGAGCTACCCCATTGGGAGCTCCTGGACTTGTCCCCAAGTTCCCCTCTGCAGCCGGTTTCTAGGTGGCTCCCTTTCCTTCTACATGCGTAGCATGGACAGCTGCCAAACCGATTAGTACCTCTGCACCCAGATGCCCCAGCGCAGGTAACGAGTAACTGCTGGTGGTACTTTATACCTTGGCCCCCACGACCCTAAGTCAAGAAGGAGAACCCCAGAAACCGAAAGCAAATAACTGTATACTATACATGCGTTTTCTCCCACATGAAAGCGTTGTGCGTAAAGAAGCATTCAAGTGAAATTTTACTTGCCTGCTAAACTCCATATTTTAAAAAGTACTTATTTGATAAAAGTTTTTGCTATCAAAATTTATATAAAAATACAACTTGTTTTTCTAAATTCGTCTCAGATTTATTCTTGACTGTGTGTCTCATTTATTGCCTCTGTGTGTGTCAACAAATTCTTAGCATTACCCTATGATAGGTCTAACTGCTCGCCCACACAACCTCAAAAGAGAGCATTTGGCATACCATTTGTACCTCTGTAATCCAATCGGGGTTTGTCTTGACTCTTTACACAGTGTACCTAATTTTGGTCCACTATATAAAGAGCCACCATCCTACAAAAGATGTCCTGGATTACCTCTGGTGGAAGACCCCACTTGTGATCAGAAAGATAAAGCCGGCTGAGGCTGTCACCTGTGACATTCAGAGACCCGGTTAGGTGTTTGGCGGTGAGCCAGATCCCTTGGCAGTGTGCCAAAGAAAACAGTCTCAGCGCCTCCAGACACATATGGTGAGACCCTATTTCCCTTGCTTGTTCACCTACCACATCACAGACGTGGTGTCTGTCATGATCTGGACAGATGATCCACGATAGAGCAGAGGAAGGTCTTGAATTCCAGCTGGATCACCCACACTTCCAACAGGTTGATGTGCAGCGTCTACTCCTATGGAGACCAGAGGACTCTGATCTTCAGATCCTCCAGATCAGATTCCCCCCCTACGGTGTAGACATCCTTCACTAATGTAATCACTGCCGGAAGATTAGTGAAAGCAAAAGAGACACAATTGATGGACGGAATGCAGAACAAATCAAAACATTCACCCCCAGTCAAGAGATCTGGGTTAAATCCATCATTATTTTGCTCACCATGCTACCCCAGTTTAGACCTGGCCATATGCAAATCAGTCTTGACGCTGTGCCTCATGGGAACAGTCCAGCCCAAACTGCCAATCCAGGTCCTCCCTGGACCGGAAACAAGCATCCTAGGACCGGTTTCTGGGTTTCACCCCTTTTCAACCAGGATAGCTTGATTTCAGTGGCACAGTGAGCCCAAGACCCACGTCTGGGCATACCTGGCACACTTAGGGCGAGAAAGCAAAAGACACACAATTGATGGACGGAATGCAGAACAAATCAAAACATTCACCCCCAGTCAAGAGATCTGGGTTAAATCCATTATTCTTTTGCTCACCATGCCACCCCAGTTTAGACCTGGCCATATGCAAATCAGTCTTGACCCTGTGCCTCATGGGAACAGTCCAGCCCGAACTGCCAAGCCAGGTCCTCCCTGGACCGGAAACAAGCATCTTAGGATGCCAGGATAGCTTGATTCCAGTGGCATGGAGAGCACGGGACTCACGTCTGAGCATACCCGTCCCACTCGGGGTGACAAATGCAAAACAAGCATTGGCATAGCCAATAAGTCTCGCCTTTGGGGCCTTATAAGTGTTTAACCATACAACAGTTAATGTTGTTACACCAAGGATATTGTGCTGCATAACTAAATACTTATAAGGTCCCAAAAGCGGGACCTATTGGCTATGCCAATGCTTGTTTTATATAAGACTGCTAAGACCCCTAAAGCTGTATTTTACCCAGACCTAAAAATGAATGCTTCAGATAAAAATGTAGGGCACTGCGCCTAAAATGACCCACCCGGCTTACGTCACCATGGCACCCTAGGTTCCGCAGTCGTAGTACATGGACTAAAGAGATATTATATGCATCATCGAGAAATTCAAAAGGTACTTTGATGATTTTTTTAAAAAAAAAGACAATAGGTAATTGTGTCTTGCATAAATAAATGCTACGTTTTGCATACCGCAAGTGCCGTGCTAATACATCCAGTCCCCTGGATGTTGGTAATGAGGAAAAAAAACCAAGTAAGAAAGAATACGCGATTTCAAAGGCTCAAGGGATGAACCTAAAAAAAAAATCTACAGGAATCTATTTGCAAGCGGTTTATCTACAGGGTTACGATAATTTTTCACGCTGGGCCCATTTCTGGTAAAAATAATTACAAGTGAAACTCCGTGAATTTAAGAACACGTTTTCGACGAGAGTGTACTGGTTTAGATATTTTTTATTTGATTCCCTGCCAGTCAGGCAGGATAATGCAAAAGCAACGTTGACTTTTTTTTTTTAAATAAATGACATTCAGCAGTCATATCGGAAGTAGTGTTACACCATGCTCTGCTTGAAAGGAGCTCACGTAAACATTTACAAATCAACCTGGATGACGACTAGAAGGGGGATGGGAGCACACTGCTACCTCCCAGCACAGTTTGCCCCTTTGCATCCTGGTACATGCAGTTCAATTTAAATGCTTACTTGACATTTTGCAGAGTGTCTCACCAAAGTTGGTGCAGGTTAGTGCTGTTAATCTCTAGACACATGTGTTTCTGGATTTCATCCTTCTTCAGTAGAGATAAAACAAAATTCTTCTGGGGTTTGCTGAGAAACCTGCCACAATCCTCTCAGGTCTCTGTACCTCTCCCTGGCGCACAGGTGCCTCCCATGAGCTCGTCAGCCCAGTGGCTCAAGGGAGCCTTTTTGAAACAGAAGGGGGATGGGAGCACACTGCTACCTCCCAGCACAGTTTGCCCCTTTGCATCCTGGTACATGCAGTTCAATTTAAATGCTTACTTGAAATTTTGCAGAGTGTCTCACCAAAGGTGGTGCAGGTTAGTGCTGTTAATCTCTAGACACATGTGTTTCTGGATTTCATCCTTCTTCAGGATGACGACTAGAACTAAATTTGTTTTTCCTTGTATTTATAGGTGGAAACTTGAATTCCAGGTTGCAATACACGTTTTGGTTTAGATATAACGTAGGTGGCAGAGAGGGGGTGGAAAGAGCACGTGAAGGGCAGCGCTGCATTAGTGCAAGTTGAAATGTGGTCAGACAGACCCAGCAATACACAAGTGTTGCGGCCCCATATCTTAACAGGTGCGCGCCTCGCGCTGAAAGTTTAAACAAGCAGGAAGTGGGATAAGGGAGGGGGGGGTAGGGCACGTCGCGCGCACTAAGGCGGAGAGAGGCACGCAGGCTGGCAAATGGTGTGCACTTTCGCGGCCGCTTTGATGTTCTCAGTGGCCGCGCGGCTCACTGAGAACATCAAAGCGGCCGCAAAAGTGATCACGCAGGCTGACAAATGGTGCGCGCGCCCGGTGCACATGCACTGTAGCTGGAGGCCTGAAAAAAGCCACTAGTTAGCACTTCCAAAACCCGCTTAATAAAACTCTCGCCAGACCAGCACTAAAGCGCTGGCTCAGGCGAGACCTAAAGAACTATTGATGGACAGAATGCATAACAATGTCATACATGTCATAGATGTCCTGCACATCTAACCTGGGCTTCTATTGGAATTCTATAACGCATATTAGCAAGCCCATTATCGCCGTTTTAGCGTCAGTTTCCTGCCGCTAAAACGGCGATAATTTTATCGCCGGTCTTGCTAATATGCCCCCAGGTTCTCAGGAGAAGGGAATGGGATTAAAAGGCAGGATTGCCAGGGGCACAATGATAAAAGCAAGCAACTTGCTGTTTGACTGCTGTTGTCGTTGATGGATTTTCCCTTGCTGCCAGAACTCATTCCAGCAGGGCCTTGTTGACAGGTAGAGCTCCGTGAGGACACTAGTTTTATCCTCAGTGGTCGGCAATTGAAGATCCAGTACCCCTGCAGCATTTAACATCACCTTTGCAAGGAGACGACCTCTGATGTTAGTGGACCAGTAGGGAAGTCCCTGGCTAACTCAGGTGATAAGTCCAACCCACATGCTAAGGACAGGCCTTGGAAACCTAGAGGAGCCTGATGTGGGTCACCTTAATGAAAAAACTCCTTAGGATCCGAGTCAGTTCTAAAAATGTCATGAATGTGTCCACTATATAAATCTCTGGGCCTCAATACGAGAGTGCACCTTGGGCTCGAAGCTGGGGTGCAGTGTTGCTGTATCTGGAGCCGGAGGAGACTTCGACAGTGGAGGAGTCAGGGGGTGAAGACAGGATTGGCATCATCCATGGCATTGGTTGTAGCATCATGAAGCGTGTGAGATCAAAACAGTATGGAGCTGGCATCAGTTCTGATGGAATGGTGCCAAATGGCTATGGTTGGAACGGTATGAAGAGTGGTAAATGTGTCAGCTCCACTTGGTCCAAAGTTGCTCCAGATGGCATAGACGCTTTTGCGAACATCATGTGCACAGCGCTGAGGAATGCTGCTGAGTCTGCTACTGATGCTGGGAACTCTGGGAGAGCCAGGCTTGGCGCTAGTGGATCGAGAGTTGATGGTATCGGAGGTCTACCTGGAGCTGGGTCCACAGAGGGAGCAAGGCTGCACAGAGGATCCTTTGTAGGAATAAGGACTGTTTCCGGTCCTTAGGACAAGGGTCCTGTAGCAGACAGAGAGTGACTTACCTCTGGCAGGTTTCTTCTTCTTTCTCCTCCGTTTCTCTTTTTCTTGCCAGATGAAGTCGAAGGAGAACAGGAACAATGTCTGGAACACTTTTGGGACAGACTGTCATCCTTCGCTTGGGCCTTGAATAGTTTGACCTCCTCCTTTTTAATGGCCTTGAGGTTCATGCGGAAGCACGAGGAGCAAGACTTTATGTTATGGTCAGATCCCAAACACCACAGTCTGTGTGGAGGTCTGTGATGGACATCTGTCACTCACAATCCCTACATGGTTTGAGTCCAGACTTTTTTGGATTAGACATTATTCAGCACCACCCTAAAATGTCCTCAGAAGTGAATCTCTGGATCCGCATTGAAGGCGAGTTAAAAATGGATATGACATTGGTGTGAAAGGGTGGCTACTTTATGGTCTCGGTAGCGCCACCTGATGTCACTTCCTATGCTGACTAAGTCCAGCGGCCTCTACTAGCGACCTCGTTGCTTTGAATTTTCTAGATCCAGTCTGACACCATTGGGATGTTCTCCAGGTGAGGAATATGCTGTTAGCAGTACCCATGTTATGTTATATGTTATGTTAAATCAACTTTTATAGCGCAACGACTCACCGGGGGGCATCTAGGCGCTTACTTAGTGAAAAAGAGGGGGGTCAAGACGCCGGTGCTGTAAAAAATTCAAAACAGAAATGTTTTTAATTGTTTACTAAAAACAGGAAGTGAGGAGCATTCGCGCAATGCAATGGGCAGTTGGTTCCAGTACCGTGGGGAAAGGTACGAGAAGGCCTTACCTCCTGTGCGACTGAGACGTATTTGAGGGACGTATTTGAGGAACTTTTAAGAGAGCTAAGGAATTAGATCTGAGGTTTCGACCAGATACCTGTTCGGTAAGTTTCTTTTGAAGGTAGAAGGGACCTTTGCCATTTAATGCATTAAATGTGAGGCAGCAGATTTTAAAATTGGATCGCTTCGTCACAGGTAACCAGTGTAGCTCTCTCAACAAGGGGCCTGAGGGAGAGCCTGGAGGACGATTTAAAATCATTCTTGCTGCGGTGTTAAGAATCACCTGCAGTTTAGCAAGCAACGTCTCACCAATTTCAGCCAACAATGCATTCCCATAGTCCAAGCGGCTGATCACCGTTGCCTGGACCAGGGTTCTGCGATGTTTGATAGGTAGATAGGGCAAAATCGTCTGTAAAAGGTGTAAGCTGTAATAACAGGAGCTGGTGGTGGCAGAGTTGTGATCTTTCAAAGACAGTGTCTGGTCCAATTTTAGACCAAGGTTTTTCACGGATTGAGTAGGAGTAGGGGCAACTCCCAGCTGACGCGGTCACCAATCCTCAGTCCAGATGGTTGAGGCTTTTCTCATTAGCATAACCTCAGTTTTGCTGGGATTCAACTGGAGGCAGTTCTCCGTCATCCAATTTGAGATGGCGAGCATACCCGCCGAGAATCGGATTTGCTCAGCTTGTATATTGGGGCCAATTGGAAATATCAGCTGAATATCGTCAGCATAAGAGAGTATTTCGAAACCTAATGGTTCTACGATTTTTGCCAAAGTGGTCATATATACATTAAATAATGTTGGACTTAAACAGGAGCCCTGGGGAACGCCCTTATCGAGACGAGATTTCTGAGAGAGGTAGGGTCCAAGCATTATCGTTTGCCATCTGTCCGACAATAAATTCTGTAGCCATTTCAAGGCTGTGCCTCGGATACCACATGAATGTAGTCTCTCCACGAGCAGGGAATGTGAGATGGTATCAAATGCCGCGGAGAGATCTAGGAGGATCAGAACTGCTGATCCTCTTGCATCCATTACTTGCCTTAGTGACTCCATCTCTGCCAGGATCCATAAGAATTACTTTTTTTTGCACTATGCAGCAACCAAAGGTACTGGGTTGTATGGTGCACAGGGGTAAAAGTAATGCAGAGCCTTATTTATTAAGACGGTTTGCTGCTGCTCACTACCCCTTTGCTTGTGCACAAGCTATCTTCCTAGCGCCATGCACACACCTTTGCACCATGGTGCAGAGGTGTGTCCATGACGTCTAACATAGGATTTGTATTGGAAGCCGAGTCACAGAGGCACCTTCTAAAACATACCACACATTGTATGTGTGCTATTCAATGCAGCACACAAGCAATGTGTAGAATGTTTGGAGAAATCAAAACATTTCTCCAAGTTAGCGCCTACTTCAAGAAAGCATTATTTTTTACTAAAATCTGGTCTACCAATTTTAGTAGATCGGGCTTTACTTCAGAAATTTTGGGTCCTTTCAATGATCTGCCCAAGTTACATCCGTGTAGTACCCCTTTATCACAATGTGCTACATAGTACCATAAAGCAGCACAAATAGCTATGTGTGAAGAGAAGGGCATCTTTCCAGACCGAAATTCCTTTTGCACTGGAAAATAAATACCCTTACAAGACTTTGTGCTGCTGTGTCTCACTTTACATGACTTTGAGCTGGCCCAAAGTGTTGGTCAATATTCCCCTCAATGGCCAGCGAGTGCAATTATTTCAAAGAAGTAGTAATAGCAGTTATTAATATGATATACAAAACCAGGCATCTGAGGCCAAATATATTTATTGAACTTACTTTCTAAATTGTAGATTTCCACAATCTTGGCCCTATAAATAATATTGTGTTATGGGGCAAAACTTTAGGAAACTTCAGAAATTGTTGCATCATTCTCTAGGGGCATATTTATTAAAAAGTAATGCAGCAGTGCAGTACACGGAAAGGGCGGGAATGCACCACATTTAACACAATGTGGCACATTCCTGCCTTTTCCCTAGCACTGGCGCACAATGGCTGCCTAGCGCCAACACAGGCACCCTTGCACTTTTGGCTACTACCTCTGGAACTAAATGAAAGATGCTAGGTGGATAGGGGTCCAATGGTCATCCTGACTTTAGAGATAGCCTGCAAATCTTGATCCACTGTTGCTGGAACAAACTCCTTGAGGGTAGCCTTATCAGAGGGCCCTGCCATAACTAAGTTGTTATTCATGCCTGCAAATCTGCTGCTAGAGAATTTATTAAAGATAGCTTCCACTTTCTGTTGAAAGAAACATGCCAGAGCATCACAGAAGACCTGACTGTCCTCCATTGAGTTGTGGATCGCTGGAGTTGAGAACTTGGTCACTGACAGCTCTGGGATCCAAGTACCATCAACTAGGATACCTGGGCTCCCATTGATGTCACTGCAGCCACTGCTTGCTGCAGCACCTCAGGACAAGACCCTAATACTTCCAGTAGCATAGGGTGTTCAGTAATTCTTAACACTGAGGGCCTGATTACGAGTTTGGTCGTCCGAGGACCGCCAGACTCAGGGTGGTGCGGTGGTGGCAGTCCAGCCACAGTCGCACTGGCGGTCTAACCGCCCGATTACGAGTTGCGTGGTCGGTCTGCCCTGGGACCACCGCCAGGGAACTGCTGTTCACAGGAGGTGGCGCTGTGGCCCAGAGGCCGCAATATACTTGGCGGGACCACTGAATTCTCACCAAGCATATTACGAGTTTCCTCTCCACCAGAGTTTTCATGGTGGTGCCACCTCCATGAAAACCCTGGTGGGGAGGAAACAAAGGGGACCATACAGGGCCCCTGTGCTTCAACCACATGTGCTTGCACACAGGGAGGCACAACACGTGCCCCTCTGTGTGCATGCACATAGGTAACTGCACAGCATGGTCATTTGAGTCCGTTCCGTGCGGGATCCGTGTTAGCGGTCCCATTACAGTGCCTTTTTCAAAGGCACTGCTGCCTTTGAAAGAGGCACTGCAGTGGGACTGCCATGCTGCCCGCCCACCACACTACTTAAAAGTCATAATATGGCAGGTGGGCAGTGGCAACCTTAGGCAGAGCGGTGGTTTGCACCGCCGCGCCACTGCCCCGCCCAAAGTCCTAATCAGGCCTTCTATGTCAGACCACAAGATAAATCTAGCTACTTCCTCAGTCCTCAGTATTCAACTGCATCACTAATGATATAGCCCTCTAAAGCCTTTGAAAACATACCAGATCTTACTACTCGACAATGAAAGAAAACAAATCATTGCACACCTATTGCCTGATTCACTAAACATAGTGGGAATCATAACGTACCTCTACTACTGCAAATTCCTTTCACAGTTTAATCAAGTCAAGATAAAAAATCCACCATGCTTAAAAAATTACAAAGTAAAATGCAAGAGCTCCTATATGGAAGAAAGTTTACTTCATATCAAAAATACCAAAACCTGAAAATTCCTCAACCCAAAGTTAAAATCCTAAAGAAACCACATGAAATGCAGAAAAACCCGAATTTCTGTGGAGCATTTTATTAACGCTTACGTCCAACCAGGTGACACACAGGGCCTTATTTATGAAGGCTTGTAACATTTTTATGCCGCTATTGCATCACTTTTTGTTACACAACGGCGGCGTAAATATTGAGCTACGTTTGCCATATTTACAAAGTGACGTATCTAAGCAGATGCGTCACTTTGTAAATGCCTGCGCTACATTATTCCTACGTCTGTTATAATGTATGCAGAGGGGGGCGTTCCCACGTGAAAAAGCCTTGTAGAAGTGCCGTAGTGAAATCTATCAAATTTCATTGCGCCACTTCTAGGACGCTGCTGCGTCACAATCTTAAGCCTGTCTCACAGCAGGCATAAGGGTGATGCAGTGCAGTGGGAATAGGCCTCCCCCATGCATTGCTAGAGTTGCATCATGCTTATGCGTGGGTTTTGCGCTGACAGATACTTCAGGATTCCTGACGTATCTGTAATTCCTTGCGACATGGTGCGCCATACAATAAATAAGGGTCACGTATCGTGTCGCAAGGAGGGCACACAGAAAAGTGTTGCATCACTTCTTTCACACAGCAATGCAACACTTTTCATAAAGGAGGCCCCTAGGGGCTTATTTACAAGCCCCATGCGTCACCGTTTGCCACTTTTCGTAGTGAGGAAATAGGGTTAACTAAGTTAGCATGAGTAGTATAAGCTTGGCTGCCATTCTTCCGCTTTTGCACACGACACTACGTGGCTCTGTTCTCGTGAAATACTTTGCTGACGCTGCTTCACATGAGAACTGTCTACCTTTCACTATTCCAGCGGGGCACCGCGATCTCTGTCTGTACAGCCTGTTCAAGGTCGAATAACAATGTATGCTGTTGATTCACTTTGGCCAGTCCCACGCACATAGACATAACATGATGCACAGCGGCCCAACTGAAACTCGGGTGCTTTTAATATGGCATTACATGCATGAAAAAGCACCTGGAGAAACCCTTTCTAACATAGAAGAGCTGTGCTGATCCTGAGATGTAATTCACTGCATCTGATCTCTTAGGTATGGGGTCTCGCTGACAAAGCCCAGAGGTCTTCTATAATTATTCTAAACTAGCTCATGAGCACGGGGAGGGTAGTAAAAGGAGCTATAGTCCTGTTTCCACTGTCATTATATTATGATTTCCTCTTTTGTGCCTTATGGAATTGTAACAATGCTAAGTATATTGTTTTTACGCATTATGCTGCTCGTATTGGCTAGAGTACTGCATCTTAGAGCACGTTAGTTAAAAATAAACATTTTAAACTTTACAGTGTCTCTGTTTACTTATGTTGTGGACAAGTATGAGTGTGAACGAAAGAGTGTTCTCGTTTCCCACTATTCCTGAGAGTTTACTAAGTCGCATGTTCTAGGTTGTCTAATCATTGGTAGCTACGCTGAAGTACGGAGAACGAATGAGACACTAATGCTAGTCGGATTGGGGTTCTGGGCAGTGAGGTGGCTTTTTTGGTACACAACAATACACCAAGGTCCTGGTTTCCTGCGCATAGTTCTGTGCATGAGCAAAAACCCTGCAACATGGCGCCCTTAACATTTGGTCTGGTACTTATCTACGAGACGCTTTAGTAGTGCTTCTACTTGTCCACAATACCCTCACTCCTGTTTTCCGGTAAACAGTGGTGACGGCATAACCTACCTGTATTAAAACTTTATAGGTCCTTTCAAGCTTGAACATATAAAAAGGTTTTCTTATTCATATGAATTACGAACCTATTGCGCTGCCACGCTTTTAAGTTGTTTTCCTTTTCTTAGTCCTTATGGCTGATGTCGATATTGCGGCGCATAGCCGCACCCCGGTCCGTCAACATTTGGCGAAATATGGGGTGCCAGACGCTGGTATCGCACTAATCTTTGTGGTTGGAGCCGATACGGCTTTCCACTTTCAGGTATTTTACTCTTGGGTAATGTTTAAGGCAGTGAACGGTGATGATAATTTGTTCCATACATACACTCCCACTGCAGTACCTGTAGCTTATCGGCCATATACGACTCTTGAAGTACTGATTTCGGCATGGCAACACCGTATTTGGTTTAATGGCGCCCTCCCCCACACCGTGACTCCGGTCTGGTTAGGCCCTTTGTCCATTCCAGGGGCTACATGGCCAGTTTTGGACAGGTACACACCACATCCACATTATCTAGCAGACACTGTAGCTGAATTGCGTGTCTTGCACACCTCCCTGATTGAGGTGCATAGGGCTCTAGTACAATACGTATCCCACAATCTCCAGATGGGAGCACCTGGGGTTGCAGCGCAACCAGCTGGCCCGGCCGGGATGTCTATTAGTCCCGTCATGGTTAATTCGGTTATGGGCAAGCGACCACAGATTAAGGATGATTTACCTTACTGGCTTGCTGAGAAATGTGACCAGCTGGAAGCGGTATTTCCTAATACCAATCCTGTGGAGAAACACAGGATTTTAACGATAAGTTTACAGAAAGACTTAGTTCCAGAGGTAACCGATTGTGAGAATTGGGGTAAGGTGTTCGCAGCAGTGTATGCAAAGTGTTTTGGCACAACTTCTATGACTGTGCTACCCTCCGCGATTAAGCGTGTTCAGGATGAGCCTGGACCGGAGGCGGCAGTTGAGCTGGGAATGAGGCTTGGAGTGTTTGACGTAGTTGCTGATCTCATACTTGTGAACATCAAGGGGGATGCGGTTAACTTTCAAGTGTCTAATGCTTTGCGTCTTGTCCCGGAAGAAGAGAAACCCCGAGAGTTACCAAAAATTATTGCCGATGCCTATAAGACCATTGGACGCAATTGTTTGGTTTTTAAGCCTTTTGCTAAAATACCGGCACAACAGCAAACTCAGATTGCGCAGTCTAATAAAGACGACCGCCCAATTTTTCCTAAAAAGAATTGGAAAAATAAAAAACAGGGGAAGCAACAACAGAAACAGGGGTCACGTGCAGCGTCACCGGCACCCGAAACCTCTGAGCGCACTTATGATTTGTGCGACCGCGCGAGAATTAGGTCTCCTGACAGGTTTCAGGTCCCTGACCAGCGTTCTCCTCGTTCTTTACAGGAAACATCAGGCTCACAAGCCGGTGGAGGTGATCGCCAGGATCGCGGCAGAGGTCGAGGTGCGAGGTGCCCTGCAAGGACGCAAGCAACCTCGTCAGACTGATGGTAAAGGGAAGCAGGACGATTTTCCTCGTGAATGCCCTCCGTTTCAGAAAAAGAAAGTTGCTGCTTTAACAGCAAGATATGCCACGGACGGTGAGAACCCGCCTTCGGAATCTAACTTGGGCAGTAACTCTGCTAGACAGCGCAGTGGAGGTTACCATAGTGCGGACATTTCTGGAGGCGACAGCAACTGACACTTTCATCACAGTAGAAACCGCTGACACCTGAGTGGCTCCCCCTGATAGATTATATGAAATTGTACTTTTAATTGAAGGTGATATACAATGTGTTATTATAGGGATTTTTTGGGAAAATCTGACTTTGTCGTATGGCATCTTGTTAGCTGAGGCAGACTGGTTCCCGCCTTTTGTTTTAGCCACTCCAAGGGGGGAGGAGGTGATCCTCCCTAGTTTTTCACACAACGTAGCCAAGGAGCAAGCAATTGCTTTTGCGGTAGAGTGGGCTTTGGTGCTTTCACCGGCTCTGTACCGTACTCAGGTGGGCTGGGATAAGACCTCTCCACCTCATGAGATACAATTGCAGTCTATGACACAGCCACAACCCCAATATACCCTCCGGCGGGAAGCAAAAGCTCCAGTTTCTCAAATTCTTGAACAATTAGAGTATCAAGGAGTGATTGAGACATGTGTGTCACCGATGAATAACCCTCTTTTTACAGTAACCAAACCAGATGGGTCGTACCGCTTAGTTTTGGATTACCGACATTTGAACTCTCATTGTCGTAACTGTGCGGTTCAGAATACCCATAGCTCAGGACTCATAGACAGTCTTGTGCGTAAAAAATATAAAACTTCACTTGACATTTCCAATGGCTTTTTTAGCCACAATCTATATAAGTAGTCAATGGACAGCTTTCACCCTGGGCGGTAAACAAAAACAATTTACTAGATTGGCCATGGGCTACAAAAACAGCCCGGGCGTTTTTGCCGCACGTGTTGTCTCTCTGTTAAACAACATAGACCCTGATGAGTACTCGTTGATGATATTTATCTCACAGACGACGAATTATGGCCGCATCTTTGTCACGTGGACCGCATCATAGTTTTGTTTGCGGACTACGGTTACAAATTTAACTTTGCAAAATCACACATTGCAGAGTACACAGTGTTGTTCCTGGGCTATGAGCTCAATAATGAAGGAAGAGCCCTGGAGCCTCACTTCTTGGAGAAATGCGCACGTTTGCGCTATCCTTCAACCCTTAAAAAATTAAAGTCTTTTCTGGGATTTTTAAACTTGGGACGAACTTACATTCCCGATTATGCCCAGCGTATCAAGCCGCTGTATGCCTTGATACAACTGACCTTTACAAAAGCCTGCTGGCTTCCGGAACATTCAGCTATTCTGCAATCCTTGCAGTCTGACCTTATTGAATCAAAATACTTGTTAACACGTGATAACCACACAAAACTGGTGATAAGAATTGTGCCGGGGCAGTGGGTTTCACCTACTTGTCGTTTAATGAAGGTGACACAGTAACTATTGCTTACAAGTCACATTTGTACACTTCGGCTGAACTGCGTTTTTCGACAGTTGAAAAAGTATTAACCGCAGTCCAGATGGCAATCCTAAAGGAACGTAAACTGGCGCAGGGAAAACGCATGAGGGTTGTAACACCATATCCTGCTCTTGAAGCTGTAACGAGAGCCAGTGCACCAAACTCAAAAGCTTTACATCCACGTTGGATACAATGGGCAACTTTGTTGACATCATCTGATGTCACCTATATCTTGACTCCTCATTACAAACTCAGGAGTTCTTACATATGAATTTGTTCACCCTGCTCCTCTGTCTATGCGCCCGCTCGAGGATTACCATTGTATTATTTATACAGACGGTTCTGCGCAACTGGTGACCGGATAAAAACATTCTTACTCTGCAGCTTGGCCAATAGTGGCAGGTACCATGGGGAACGGTGAGTTCAAGTCCAGTGTCATGCACACACAGGCACTAGGGAACTGTACCGCCCAGTTGGCAGAGCTGCGGGCTCTGGTGCTAGCACTGGAGTTTGCTGATCCTAATGTGACTACTTTAATTGTAAGTGACTCTTACTACTGTGTTCAGTCATTTAATGACAACTTATTCTTTTGGTCTCAGAATGACTATCGTGATTCTAAAGGCAGCGCAATTAAGCATAAAATGCTTTGGGCCTCGTTTATGAGAAGTGACGCATCGCTGCGTGAAAGCAGCAATGCTTCACTTCTCAGTGCGGCCTCCTTGCGACATGATGGATGTGCCATATTTACTGTATGACGCATCATGTCGCAAGGAGTTACAGATACGTCAGTATTTCTGACGTATCTGTCGACGTAAAAGTGACGCATTGCTGGAGTGTGTCACAAAAATGACGCAACTCCAGCAATGTGTCCTTTCACATGGGGCAAGCCCCATGTGTAAGGGCCTGCGTCAGTCTTACGCCTGCTGTGAGGCATTTGCACCCTAGAAGTGGCGCAGTGAAATCTCATAGATTTCACTGCGTCACTTCTACGAGACTTACCTACTTGGGAACGCCCATCCTGCATACATTATACCTGATGCAGGTATAATGTAGCGCAGGGGTTTGCAAAGTGACGCATCTGCTCAGACGTGAGTCCCTTGCTCACTTTGCCACTGGATTCAAGCAAGCCTGGCTGAAGACGGCTGAAATGCCAGAAACCGGTCCTAGGAAGCTTGTTTCCGGTCCAGGGAAGACATGGCTTGGCAGTTCGGGCTGGACTGTTCCCATGAGGCACAGGGTCAGACTGATTTGCATATGGCCATGTCTGAACTGGGGTGGCAGAGTGGGCTAAAGAACGGTGATGGATTAAACCCAGATCAGTTGACTGGGGGTGAGTGCTTGCAATGTTCAACACTCCGTCCATCATTTCCTTTGGTTTTCACTTCCAACAACATCAGAACTGACACTGCCATTGAGATGACCGCTGTTACTGATCCTCCGGCTTGCAGTCTTCATGAAGAAACTGAATATACATATCCTGCTACAGAGTCATTGGCTGGTTTGCAAGACAACACACTGAACCAGTCGCATTTTTCCTTTGACTCTAACTGCACATCATCGAGTCCCCCTTCCAAACTTTCTATTTTTTTCACCTGGTTTAGAAGAAATTATTTGGTTCTTCCTTGGACATACATATGGTTGGTGCTCATCGCCATTTTTTGTTCATGTCAATTGGATTTGTGACGTTTTTCTTCCTTTTAATAAATGGTCACTACCTCACTGAACGCTCTGCAGTTAAAATAATTGATGGAACTTTGGCAACACACTCCTCATCACACATCATGAAAAGGGACCAGACTTTTGTCAACATCTCTGCCTGGCCAGTTGCGGATTGAATAGTGTGGGATGCAGTGAACTTCCAAATTCATGGCCCCACTGAGGTGGTTAATGTCCCAATGTACTTCGGGTTTCTATGGAGGATGTAGTGAAACAGAATATACGCTCTGATGATTGGGACATACAAGTCGTTGTATCTTTGTTTTCTGATTTAAAAAACAAATTCTATTTTTTAATAGTTCGATTTATCAAACAACCTGTTTAGGTCTGGCCACTGCAAAACAAATGAATGCACCTAAAATACCTACACTGGCTCCTTATGACACCTGGGATAATCATACTGATTTGGCCATTGAGGATTTGCAACTGTTGCTTCCCAATAATACTTTTAATATCTCTAGTCTGCACCCCCAGGGTTGGTTGGTTTGACAAACAAGTTCAGATTCTTGCCAACGCTGTTTTCTAGGCAAGGCCCCAGGATACATACAGGATCGACCATATCCACGTTTTTCTGACTCCCATTCAGTTACTACCTATTCAGTAGGAAAATGATGTCAAAATTGGTTGCAACACTCGACCCTTGCGTCAGTTAAACGCCATTTGTCGTTCTTATCAGGTGACGTCAATGTGACTGATTTTATAAAAGGGCCTACTAGTCCTAGATCAAAAAGATTTATTTATGCCACTTACAACGAAATCTGGAAGCTGTCCCATATTGAAGCTGCTTCACGTCTAAGGGCAATAGACCAAGCTAATTTAGGAAAAGTGCTTGCTGTTGTTGATAATAGTATTAACACTCTTTCTTCCTGTATTTACACATTGGACAATATTGTTTCATCTGTTGTGGATATTGTTCAGGATGAGTTGTCTGTTTTGTATCATGGTCAAAATCAATTGCGTTCTATTATGCAGTTTGCCTGGACATTGCAAACTTTGAAGATGGGGAAAGTTCCATGGGATTACATGAACACGTAATCGTTATTTACGCCACTTAACTTGACAGATAGACAACAGTTTATGTCCATGAAGGATTCCACATACACTATGTTACATTTTGAAAAATTAGAACCTTTGCCTTTTTCAGTTGCTGAAACGAATTCTGCAGTATGGCTCATCCATGGGGTAATAACTCTGCCATTTTCCTTGTTTAAATTTAGTTCATGTATGAAATATTACCCCTTAGGGCGCTCTGAACCTTTAGGTACTGCATTTCTTCACGAGGTGTGGTCTTTACCATTCACGTACAGATGCTTGCGGGATGACAAAGAGGTGTATCTTACTGGGGAATCATGTGATTCCTCGCCTGATCATTCTCTTGTGTGCTAGTATATACAATTGCACAGCGCATGTAATTTATCGGCACCTAATCTAGCGTGTATTTTGAAGGGTCATCCAGTACCAGCTATCACACCAACGTTTACCCTGCTAGCAAACGGTAGCTATTTGCTTTTAAATAATAAAGATTGCTGCGGCATGCTTGCTGGCATCCCTTACATTGTAAGTCTCACAGTGTGTGGTTTGCTGTAAAAATTAGCTTTTTCCACCCCCGCATGAGAGGCTCGACATCTCGATTTTGCCTTCCATTCCGACCTTGAAGGCAGAGTTCAACAAATTGAGCAGAATAAAAGCATTATTGTCCCAAAGAGAAGTTGCTCTCACATCCGCCCGTGAGACATTCCTTCACATGGCTAACACCCGTACAGCGGTACATGCGCTTCTCAATACCGATCTCCCACTACATTTTGGGGCATTAATTCACACTATCTTCAATGCTTCTAACATGACAAGCATTGCCCATTTTTTTACGGCTGTGGGCCCTAGCCTTGTGACCTCTTTTCAAACTATATTTGGTGTAATACCGGCATTTATTCATTCTATTTTTTCCAGCGTCTTTGGTGGCTTGCCGCTGTTACTTGCACTAGCCGCTGGAGTCCAGCTATTAATTTGCTTGCTCCGAAATGGATGCTCTTCCTGTGGCACCACACAGCCGGGACCAGCTGCTGCTGCTCCGTAGTCGTATGCTTGCATGCTACGGTACTTTGCCACTCGCCACTCTGAGCTTGGCTTATGGATTGTCCTTCAGGTTTGGTTATTTCACTTGCGTGCAACCAGTTTTCCACTGCCTGGAATGTTCGTTTGAATGGGCATTGGATCTTTGCCTCTCCAATATGGTGTCTCCTGCCCGTATTATGACCTGCTAATGAGTCCACTAGTGGCATATGAGCTGGAATGTTCTGGTATTGGGATTATGGCCTGCGCGGCTGCGCTTGGAGTTTTAGCGGAATGGGATGTCTGTGCAGCTGCACATGATTTCCTACAACAAAGTAATCTTGAGGAACACGCAAGTTGTCCACTGATGGTGCTAGAAGTCCCATTGTTGATGAACATTTATGTTCATTCTCTTTGCTGGAATGGATGGCTACTCCCTTTTCTGACGATATCAATGACTTCCTCTTGGAGGCTGTTGCAACTTACTGCTCATATACCTTAATGGATTAACCTGGATGACTTCCATCATTTGCCGGATATTTTTTGTAATAGTTTTTCTTTTTCACTTTTTTCTCTCACATTGAGTTTTTACACAAGAATTGGTGCACCATTTGACTATTTGTCCAAATTTGACTGCTGCTCTTAATTCTTGCTCACTCTTATTTTGAACTCTGTGTTCTATTGGGTCCATTGTCTGTTGGTCCGACCAAGAGGTATAGTGAGGAAATGGGGTTAACAACAGACATTGCTAAGTTAGCATGAGTAGTATAAGCTTGGCTGCCATTCTACCGCTTTTGCACACAACACTCTTCTTCTCTGTTTTGCTCTGTTCTCGTGAAATACTATGCTGGCGCTGCTTCACATGAGAACTGTCTACCTTTCACTATTCCAGCGGGGGACCGCGATCTCTGTATATACAGCCTGTTCAAGGTCGAATAACAATGTATGCTGTTGATTCACTTTGGCTAGTCCCACGCATAGAGACATAACATGAAACACAGCGACCCAACTGAAACTCGGGTGCTTTTAATATGGCATTACATGCATGAAAAGGCACTTGGAGAAAACATTTCCAACATAGTAGAGCTGTGCTGATCCTGAGATGTAATTCACTGCATCTGATCTCGTAAGTATGGGGTCTCGCTGACAAAGCCCAGAGGTCTTATTTCTATAATTATTCTAAACTAGCTCATGAGCACAGGGACGGTGGTAAAAGGAGCTGTAGTCCTGTTTCCACTATCATTATAATATGATTTCCTCTTTTGTGCTTTATGGAATTGTAAGAATGCTAATTATATTGTTTGTATGCATTATGCTGCTCGTATTGGCTAGAGTACTGCATCTAAGAGCACGTTAGTTCAAAATAAACATTTTAAACTATACAGTGTCTCTGTTTACTCACGTTGTGGACAAGTATGAGTGTGAACGAAAGAGTGTTCTTGTTTCCCACTATTCCTGAGAGTTTACTAAGTTGCGTGTTCTAGGTTGTCTAATCATTGGTAGCTTCGCTGTAGTATGGAGAACGAATGAGACACTAATGCTAGTCAGATTGGGGTTCTGAGCACTGAGATGGCTTTTTTGGTACACAATAATATACCGAGGTCCTGGTTTCCGGCGCATAGTTCTGTGCATGAGCAGAATCCCTGCAACATTTTAATGTGGGAAAAAACTGACGCACCAGCAGCACAAGCGGCTTGTAAATAAGACCCACAGGGTCAATAACACTCCAAAGCACTTCTTTATTCTGTTTCTATATGCGAAAACTCATGTCAACATTTTCTTTAATTTTATTTATGATCGTTTCTGTAGCGCCACTACGCTGGCTGATTTTAGAGAGCTTTACATAGACCTATTGAAGAACTTATGCAAGATATATTTACAAAAGCAAACAAACTGGCTGTAAAAACTTTAGAGGGAACAACTCGTAGGAGGGAGGGTAAAAGTAGGAGAAAGAGAGAACCAAATATGGCATAGGGAAAAAGGTTCCTTTTATGCAAATATCAAACAGCTGTTTCTTTAAAGGTGAATATAGAACTATCAGAGAGCCACATTTCTGCAGCTATATTATTTTGTAGAATTTATACACTGCCAGAGCATCATTGCCCTGACAAAGCCACAAAGCGCTCTGATTTGCATCAGTATCCTAGCACCTCTTTGGAGTGTATGATTGACAGGGTGTTGAATATATTAATACCTGCGTGAGAGGTACTTTGATCATGATATGGCTGACGTCTCTGCACATAAGTGTCACTATTTTGCAAGGGTTCCTGTGCTGTAGGGGCGATTGTTTATGTGCAGTAAGGGACACCTTCCTGCACATAAACAATAATTCATGGCGATTTGCTATTCCCATGTGTGCCTCACAATGCAGCACACATGGAAAGAGCAAAAAAAGGAGGAGAGATCAATGATTTCTCCTGGTATCGCTAATCTAACGCCTGGTAATCCATGGCATTAGAATGGCGCTGTTTTTGGAGCTGCCTCAGCCTTGTAAATCTGGGGCAGCGTCAAAAAGCAATGGGTGTTGCGGTGGAATGCCCACTGCAACGCCCCTTTGCCACAGAGGACTGCGGTGGAAAGGGGCATATTTAAAAGGTGGCATTAAGCCATGTTAAGTGGCTTAGTGCCACCTTGTAAATATGGGAAATGGCACTATGCCACCAGAGCGCCAAAACAAGTGACACTCCAGTGGCGATAGGGGTTTGTACATATGCCCCCATGTCCCTCCGCAGCAAGTTCTAGCTTTCATCAGGATATTAATGTCTTATATACCACAACAGTATTAAGGTACAATTGTGCTCAATTATATAATAACTATTAATCCCATCTGTCGAAGAAATAGGGTCCACAGATGAAAATCATGCTAATTTTATTGTCTTTGTGGAAAAAGGCCTGGTGACCAAAATACAACAAAAATGTAATACTGTCAAGCAATCAGGTGAACATTGACTGTAAACAACGATTAATAAAAATGAAAACGTATACCGCATTCATGTTGTTAACATTGCAGTAGAGGTATTTTTTGAACAAATGTATTTTAGTTAAAATGTACTTGTAAAACACGTTGCTAAAATATTGATCCTGAGTTGAAGAGCAAATGATTAAAAGAGAGGAGGCCTGGGTTTCCTCTGACATATCTTCACATTACAAATGTGCATCAAAGATGGAGGCGTCTCCGAGGTTTAAATGTCTGCTGCGGGGCACGAATGCGGGTAGACTCCCGGGTGCTCGAAGGCCTTGCCGAAGTCCTGCACCTCGATGTGTTGTCCTTTGGTCAGTACGAGGTTTCTCATGCATCCACGGAAGGGCGTCCGGCTTGTCAAGCAGTTTTGTTTAACGTTGGCTGCAAAGAAAATGTTAAAAACCTTATGAAGAGTCTTCCAATTCATTTTGGGTTCAACAAGAATACGTTTTGTCACCATCAGCATGTCGAACAGATTAGCAGATTCATCAATAAAATACTTTTTTTTAAACTTGGTTTTCGTTTATTGCGTCTGTGACAATATTCCTATCTAGGCTAACGCTTCTATGTGACCAACAGCTTTTTTATGGATTGCGTCCTGTGCTTTATGTTGTGCATCTTTCTAACTTATCATCATCAAACTTTAAACAAGTGCAAATCAGAGAAAGGCAGAAAAGGGAGAAAGATAGAAAAAACTGGGACACATGGAGAAAAGTAGGGACGAAAAAGTACCTGCAACAGTGAAACAGAGACAAAACTTGTCGGCTGATGGAAGAAAGAGACATAGGGGCTTATTTACAAGTTCCTTGCGCCACTTTTGCGCCACTTTTTTCATGTTAAAAATTCCGCAAAAGTGGCGCAAGGGGCTTGTAAATCTGCCCCATAGGGTTTATTTATAAGCCCTGTGCGCCACCGGAATGTCACTGTTATTGACGTTCACGCGGCCTAGAGTCATATCTACGAGACAACAAAATGCTACCCAGCACAAGCTCTGCGTTGCCTCACACTGCACCGGGGAGGAGTGCCATGGGCGTTGCGGTGGGTGTTCCCACTAAATGCCCATGGTATTTGACACATTCCCAGATTTACAACACATTGTAAATCTGAGAATTCGTGAAAACCCTGAACCTACCCGGGTTAGGCCTAACTATTTTTTTCTATGCAGAAAGGTGCCTCTTACTGCACAAAAACAATTGTGCCAACAGCGCAGACACCCTTGAACCATGGTGCAAGGGTACCTGCATTGCTGCTAGGCACCAATTTGTGTACCAGCACAGTGGAAGAGAACAGGAATACGCCATATCACATAGATACATCACATTCCTGCCTGTTTCTTTTGACGCAGGGCAGCACAGCAAAGTGACATGCAGCGCTGCCCTACGTCAAATTGTTGTAAATGAGGCCCATTATGTGGAGTCATGGCTATAGTTAGCAGTGGTATACATCAACCCTGTCATTCAGCTATGCTGGCGAATGAAAGGAAACCCTGAGTCCCTTCCACTTACTTTTCGACAAAATATGCACTGCTTGTATCCACATCAAATTGTGGGGAGCACATAATTCAAACGTTTTCCAGAATAGCAGAGAGGTGGTTGAACTGCATCTAAACATATGAGGGGCATATTATCAAGAAACGGCGTTAAAATTATCACCGCTTTAGCGGCAAAAAACTGCCGCTAAAGCGGCGATAATGGGCTTGATAATATGCCCTTGAGAATTCCCATTGAAGCCCATGTTCTGGTGTCAACATGGGCTTCTATTGGAATTCTCCGTAGAGAGAATTCCAATAGAAGCCCATGTTGACACCAGAACATGGGCTTCTATGGGAATTCTCAAGGGCATATTATCAAGCCCATTATCGCCCCTTTAGCAGCAGTTTTCTGCCGCTAAAGCGGCGATAATTTTAACGCCGTGCTTGATAATATGCCCCATAAACCTTTAGCAACTAATAATGAATTACTTAGACCCCTGTAATAAGTGTAGAGCTTTTAACCAAATAACCAGGGGTGTGCAAAATCAGCGCAATTTGCTTTTGCATGATTATACAAAATACCGCTTAACTATGCAAAATGGAAACCCAGCATTTAGAAAAATAACACACAAAGACAAGTGGCGCACACAGCAGCAGCACATGTTCTTATTGTTTATGTTGCTCCTGAGCTCCCACACTAAGGTGTCTATTTATGAAAAAGTCATGCAGTGCAGCGCAGCAAGCCACCTTGCTGCGCTGCACTGCATGACATGGAAAGGGCAGGAATGCACCGTATTTAAGGCAATATAGAGCTTTTGTGCCTTTTTTCTCTGCACTGACGCCCTTTTGGCAGACTAGTGCCAACGCAGGCACCCTTGCACCGTGGTGCAAGGGTGCCTGCATTGCATGCAGGATTGTTTTTGTGCAGGAAGGAACACCTTCCTGCACAAACACAAATCAGAGAGGCATTTTCCTCTTTCTTTATGTGCTACAGAATGCAGCACACATAGAAAGAGGAAGTGACGAGGAGAAATATAGCTATTTCTCCTCGTTACGCCTCTACTGGGAAGGCGTATCTTTTTGGCATATTCCCAGGCTCACCAGTTCTGGTAAATCTAGGAATGCGTCAAAAGTGATGGGAGTTGCATGGGACCACCCACGCAACGCCTATGGAACCCATTCCCGGTGCAGAGTAAGGCAATGCAGCGATGTGCGCTGTATTGCCTTAATCCAGATTTATGGAGCCACTCAGTGCCACGCAAAGTGGCCTTGTGTGGCTTCATAAATCTGATTTAAAGTTTGCGTTGCTCTTGCACCACGTTGCGTGGTTCAATAGCTATGCAAACCAGCTCGTTATAGGCCCCAAAAACGTGCTGCAAACATGTCGTAATTACACTACGTGGCATAATGGCATATCTTGGGGGATTTCATGCAACAAGCATAGCGCTAAATTTGTGAAATTATGTGATATCACGCTGGTGTAACAGGAATTTCATCTAGGCCTAGACATTATGCAAAATGGCAATCTGATATTCAGATATATGTTCAAGAGTTGGGTGGTAATGCAAAATGTTCGACTTTCTGAATAAAGTTATAAATACAGAGGAGATTTCACTTGTGAAATTTCCTACGCTCCAAATATGGTGTGGGGGGAGCGATTCAGGGGGGGGGTGCAATTTTACTTGTGTATTCCTAGCTGGGTTTAACTCTGTATGTAGACATTGGGGGAATCATTATTACTAATCAGCTTTAAATCTGGTCCATAGTCCTGGGCTGTCTATTACTTGTGAATCATTTTGTGATTATCGAAATAACATTATTCCATATACAACCCTTCAACAAAAAAGATTGTCAGAAAATAAGTATATTCTGGGAATAACCCAATACAATAGGTTAGGAGAATGACTGTTGGAAGACAAAAGTGTCGATGAGGACCTTAGCTACTTTTGGACAAGCAAAGGGCCTGATTTAGAGTTTGGCAAACAAGTTTCTCAGTCACACACGTGGCAGATTTCTTGTCTGCCTTATTATAAGTGCATTATAAATCTTCAGTGGATTCTCTGCTCAAGGTCTGGGCTATAAGTAACCCAATGCACATCCTAAGGGGACGTCGAGAAGCTGAGCGACTTGCAAATGTGCACTGTGTCCAGGGGTTCCGGTGAATAAGGCTTCGGGATACCCTCCACATTTGTGATGGACTAACCCATCCGCCAAACTCTATTTCAGGCCCAAAGTCTTCAAATGGGTAGAGCTTGTCCATATTTTCTTGCAGATTCCCAATTAACAAACATTCCCAATTAGTATGAATTTAAAGAGTGACAGTGAAGGGATATAAGGCTCTTGGACCAGCATTGTCTGAACAAAAAGCAATCACTCTATATCCTTTTTTGTAGAATAGCAGTCACAACAAGGATATATTTTCCTGTTCTTAATTGAGTTTTTTTTCTGCCTTGGGAGAGAATACGGTCCTGATTTAGAGTTTGGTGGTTGATACTCAGTCACAAATATGGCAGATTTCTCTTTGTCTTATTAAAAGTGCATCATATCCTAGGGCACTGATAACAATGCGTACGCGTCCGCCAAATTCAAAATCAGACCAATTGTTAGGTATAATTGATTTTTAAAAAGAAATCAAGATTTACCATTAAAATGAAAGCCCTCCTATACAAAATGTACTACTCACATATTTTAGGAACTTCTCTATTCTTAATCCTAACAAACGTTTACTCACATTCACAATCATAGCAAAGAGGATGGCACAAAAAATGTATAGCAAAGGTTAGGTATACAGATATCAATGGCAAATGTGTCACTCCCATGCAGTTGGTGCCTGACAGTCCATGCATCTCTTGTGTTTTACAAGCTAGTTCCTTAACAACCTTTATTCGAATCAATCTGAGGAAATGTGGTGCTAATAAATTTAAAAGATAAAAGAATATTAAATATATTAACTGGGAAGGAAATGTGGTATTGGAAAGGAGAATCTATGGACCTGCCGCTCAAGAGTAGTTTGCACACTTAAGTTCAACTTTGGTTTGTGACAGAACCATTTGCAAGGATAAAATCCCAAGTCTGATTTACAAAACAATGATTGGAAGCATAGTACTCTTGTAAATGGCATTTATAAATGTGAAAATTCTGCTCATATCGTAAAGTTAGGGTTAAAAGCAGACTTACAGGCCATCCTGGAATTGTACTATTTCTCTGTTTTTGACGTTTGGTACACAGGGCTATTTTTCAACCAGCGAAACATGTTATTGGGGAAGTACTATATTTTCCTACTCAGATTACATCAGTATTATTTACTGTTGTTTCGTTAGTTTTTTAAAACATATGTTTGATACATATTAAGATATCTATTTTGTTAGTAAAATACATCTTAATTACTTTAAAAATAAACTTTGACAATGTTGTTTCCAATGTTTGAGTTTATTTTCAGGCATTTGTGATTATGTCTCTTATTACAGTAATAACTTTCTATATCTTCAAACATGCAAAGATTCCTTAAGGATACCCCTTCTTTGGCCCACATTGAATAAAGTCATGTCTTTTCGGGGTTTCTCCTCATCCAGTTTACCTAGCGATCACTTCATTCTGGAGGGAGGGGCCTATAAGCAAATCTTCAATTGTGCATGTCTTCCCAAAATATCAGGTCTACAAGGGCCCTAACATAATTCAGTATTCTAATGAATCAGGGATTCATTTACAAGCTCCATGTGCCGCTGGAACATCACTTTTAATGCCACCCCATTAACGCACACTGCAGAGGCATATCTACGAGGCCACATAAAGCCACCCTGCCTGGCTTTTCATGGCCTCGTAGATATGGTGTGAGGTAACTCAGCGCAAGTCGCTGCGTTGACTCACACTGCGATAGGGTTGCGTGCCACAGGCTTTACGGTGGGTGTTCCCATGTAACAACCATGGCATTTGACACATTTCCAGATTTACAACATGTTGTAAACTTGGAAATGCGTCAAAAGCCTACACCTCTCCACAGGTGGTGTAACTGTTGTTTTTGTGAGGGAAGGTGTCCCATCGTGCACAAAAACACCTGATTTTAATGCTGGCACCATGGTGCAAGGGTGCCTGCATTCACGCTACACAGCCATTGGTGTGCCAACGTAGTAAAAGAGGACCGGAATGCACCATATCTCATAGATACGGCACATTCCTGCCCTTTTATTTTTACATACGGCAGCGCATCAGGAAGGCTTACGGCACTGCCCTACTCCAAAAATACATAAATGAGGCCCAGAGAGTTTAAAATAATACAGAGAGTTGTTTCTTAAACAGCAACTTTTTTCAAAGAGAAGCTAAACATAATAAGTGCATTTTTTGAACTAGGAACAAACAACACTTGGGATATTAAATCTGATATGTCACAAAAACCCATTTGATAAGCAAAAGCTGTTCATCAATTTATCCTATGCATTTTATCAATCTCAAAGGTATAAAAGGATTAGTCAGCCTGACTTGAATTTAAATCTCTTTGGACGGACAGTCACTCGGTCCACTTAGCAGGCTAATTGGCCATATAGCTGAGAACTAAATATAGTAATGACATTTTCTTTACATTGTGGTATGGAATTAATGCAATGCACATCTGCCTCTATTGTGTCACTACAACAAACTGTACAGAGTGTCTGCCTGAGGAATAACTAATCACTCATGCTCATCTTGTAACTAAACTACCTCCTTCAAACAAAAACAAAAGAATGAAGCACACCTTCCAACTGTGCGCAACAAAGGTTTGGAACTCCAGCCTGACAATTATCAGAACAAACTTAGAGTTCAAGAAAAATCTCAATGCTCTCCTTTTTCAATATCACCTCTAAAAATGACAAGATGCAAGTCAATCTTTTCAGCCTGTCTCAGCTCAGAAGTCATTTAAACCTATGATATTAATCAAACAGGAGACCTCCTGTCATTTTATATTGATGACTGTGACTCCTTACCTTTCTAACTACAATTATCGTGATTTATTTAGGTCCATTTCGGAATGGTTAGCCCTCTGGGTTACTCTTTTGCTGTCCTTGTATAACTGCTAACTACCAGCTCCATAGTTCAAGTCCCCACGTGATGCCTTCTTAGTCCCCACTGTAGGAAACTGGGTTTTTGTTGCAGTGGTCCCCCACTTTTTGCCTAGTATTTGATACAACTTTGACTGAAGTGCACTGGGTTCCTGCTAACCAGGTCCCCAGGGCCAATGTTCTTTCCCCAAAACAAGACAACTGGCCACTTGATCCCTAAGTGACCAGGTCTTTAGCATCTCTGTAAGTCCCTCATAAATGGTACCTCTTGTACCTAGAGCATAGGTTCTAAAGAGGGACCCTAAGATCTGTAGCATATATTATGCCACTCTAAGGGACCCAACACCAAACTCGTACAGTCTGACACCACAGGCTGCATGACAAGGTGCTCCAAAAAGTGAAAACATGACATGGTACACACTGGCAAGCCAGATTCCCTAACACTGCATGTAAAATTTATAAGCCACCCCTACAGCAGACCTCACAGCCCTAGGGCAGGGGCATTATTTTACATATGAGGACATATCTGCATGAGCAGATATGCCACTGTGCTGGCCAGTTCAATTGCCAAAAGTACAAGTGAACAGGGAAATCATCTTAAGGTATGTACTGGGCACCAGTCAAATGAGCTGCCCAGCTACATAATGGCTTCACTGAAACCTGTGGTGTTTGGTATCAAACACCTCGTGTTAATAAACTCACACTGATCCCAGTGTTGGATTTATTAATACATGGACCTAGATGGTACATAGAGGTACCCCCTGAAACCTACTAGGCCTCTAGTGTTCTGGTAGACTTGTCCTGTCACGCCTGCCACCACAGACGAGTTTCTGAAACTTAGGGATGAGAGCTCTCGCCAGGAACAATATCTGCTCTGGAGAGAGGTGTTATCACCTCCTCCTCTAGGAAAGGGTGTAAATCAGCTTATCAAGGCAGATGGCTTCACAGGCCTCTGCCGCCTTTAATATGCGACTCAAGGCTTCTCCAGACAGGGGAAATGCCACCCCTTTGCCCTGGGGCCATTTGGTACCAAGATAGGCGATAAAATTTGCTATGCAGGAGGCGTGTTACTCTGCCAGGCAGGACACAACTCTAGGGTGACCAGTTTGGAGGGAACATGAAATTAGGAACTCTGCCATCTTGTGTGTGGTGGAATTAGGCTTCCTGGAACAGGGTGATGCCCACTACCCAAAGGAAGTGGTCATCTAGGTGAAGTGGTGACCCCAGGAGTAAGTAGTCCATTGGCTAGTACCCCTCATGCCCCTGATACCAAGACTTCTGATTTCACTGGACAAAAAAGACGGAGTGGACAAAGAAAACTGCTGACCCGAGAACCGAGGAGCACAACAAACTTGTTGCCATCTCTGGCAGCTTGCCCACTGCACCAGAACCTCGTAAAGCAAGTGACTCATCCTGCTGCTGTGCAGACTCCAAGAATCCCAGAGGGTTTCACCAATTGCCAAAGAAGCTCCCTTGGAGTAGAGGAGCTACTCCCCGCAGTTGCAGATAAAAAGGCGCAAGACCCGGTTCACTGACTACCAATGCAGCAGCTGCTCAGGAAGAGGCAGCATTAACAGGGGTTATCGCTACTTTTCCTGCGCTATGCTTCATAGCATGGGGCTTGATGATAGGAGAAATGTCGCTTAGCGACATTTCTCCAGTCATGTCAGGTCAGGAACGCCCACTTTGCATCTCATTAGAGATGCAAAGCTGGGCGTTAAGAATTTGTGCGCTAATGCAAGGTTTCACGTGATAGTGTGACCTTGCTGATTAGGCGATAAAATTATCGTCGTTTTTCTGCCGAAAACGGCCACAAAAGCGGCGATAATTTTCTATCGCCGCCTTGTAGATATGCCCCTTCTTTAGTTTCTCAAAGTCCACACTTAGAAACTTTTCAATGAAAAACAGTCAATGCTATCCTATGGAGGACAATAGTGTTATCGGTTTTGAGGTAAGTATTTGGTAGTGGGAGTTGAGGTTCTGGGGGTAGACTCAGGGGCCCCCGGGTTAAGGATGTACTCTAGTTACACCCTCAGTGGCACTAGGGTGGCCGGGTGCAGAGTGCTGAGGCCCAACGATAGCCAATAGGGGCTAGGGGGCCTCCGGTTGGTGGCTGCTGACGATCAGGCCACAAGGTTGTGCGAGCCAAGCTCCTGGTGTTAGGCTCAGGGCAAAAGGGGATCCTGTTTAGCACAAAAAGTGCACCCGCATCGGTGCAGGGGCGACTGGGTGCAGGGTGCTATTTTGGCATTGGGTGCTCTGTTGTTTTCAATGGGGATTTTTTTATTTTTGGTTTTCAGCTGCAGGCTCGGTCCAGGAAAACTTTCAGGAGGAAACAACAGCTGGGCAGGTAAGTTGGAGGGCTCGGGGACATAGATGCACCTCGGGTTCTGTTCTCCAGGGCGTAGGGCGGCTGGATGCAGGGGTGTCTTTTGAGGTCAGATTTCACCTTACTGGGCCGCTCCCGGTTGGGGGGGTCTCCGTGCAGAGGCTGCAGGCGACGTCGGGAAGGCCTGGAGGGGTCAACCGGCGGTGGACTCGTACTCTGGAGCACTGGGGACCTCGCTGGAACCAGTGGGCCACTCGAACTCGGGCTGTAGGCAACAGCTGCAGTGGTGATTCCAGGCATCAGATTTCTTTTTCCTCAGCAGGCTCGGAGTCTTTCTTTGGGGTTTCTTCTGAACAGAACTGCTGTTCACAGGAGATTCGGTCTTTGTTAAAGGCAGTATGTCCTCCCAGGGGTTCTGGAGGTCGCTGGCTACAGGACAAGACGATTTTTGGCGCAAGATCTCTGGAAACTGCAGACAGGCCATTAGGGCTGGGGCCAAGTCAGTTGTTCTCTGCAGTCTCCTCTGCTGGGCATCTTTTTTCGTCTTTTTTATGTCTCGCCTAGCGTTGCAGCACAAAGTGCTGCTTGCTCGGCTAGAGCTTTTGTGGATGAGGGGTTTTCAGAAAGGGACTCGAAGCCCCACCCCTCATTTCCATTGGCTTGCGTCACCATTTATGCTAAACGGTGGCCTGCCATTGGAAATGAGGGTATTTTGGTTGCCGCCCTTTCGCTTTTTGGTCCGGCCTATCCGGACTGGCTTGTCTGCTTTGCGTCTGTCGCAAAGCACTTTCTTATCTTTATGGGGCCATGTGTTTCTAATTAGTGTGGAGGAGCGCACTGCCCTGACCTCTCAAAGGAAAAAAATCTTGGTTTCGTCAAGATTTATTTCCTTTGCGAGGTCGGGGCAGTGCGCGCCGCCACTCTAATTAGAAAAACATGGCCCCATGAAGACAAGAGATCGATGCTTGTTTTAGAAGTATTCCATGCCAGGTTCGTGCATGTTACTGGTACTCGAGAAATAGAAAGAGGACGACGTGAGAAAAGCGGGCAATGGGGAAGGAAAGCAAAGGGAGCACAACATCCCAGGTTAGTATTCCCATCACCCCACTACCTCAATACCATCCAGTCTTAGCAAAATGATCGCAGAATATCTCTTTCCGCCGCTTTAATCAAGCCCATTTGATAATTCCTACTCTGCTCCCTCTACTCACACAAAGCTGAAGCAGTAATAATACATTCCTAAGCATCTCACTCCCGAAGCCTCCTGTTTCTGTCAGTTGCGTTGCACTCGCTGATAAAACGCTTCAACACCTCATTGGGGGTAGTCTGCTCTATATAATTAGTTGCTGTTACAATACAATACCAGTATTCAAGTTTCGGCTAGCATGGGTAGGCCATGCGCAATACTACAATAAGTGGCAGCGTTACACACTGTGCAAGATGAGAATCACACATTTGTTAACATAACTATAGTACTAGTTGTGACTCATAGCACATGACCGTATGGTATTTCGCGTGGACGATTATGTTTACCGATATTTCATATAAGTATACTGACAACTCAGATTACAATTCTGCACCTTTTTATGCACTGCACCAAATACGGCATTTTGACACAATGCCTGTGGGGCAGTCAATCTAGGCGTGGACCCTTGCAGTATTATGTCGGTACCTGGTGCATGTTCCTGCTTCTTTCCTTGTTTTAAGTCCTTATCTGGGCACTCTGTATACAGAGGGAGTCTGCGACTGCATAACATGGGATACAAAACTTTGGACTACCGCCGGTTTAAAAATGCTTCTGGGGCTCCAACTTTGGAAATCTTAATTTAAACGCAGTGCATACTATCTTTGGATGCATTTGCCATTCCGAGCTAATGTTTTAGGAGGGTTGTACCTGTTTCTGTGTTTAAAAACATTAAAAGTGACTTACATGAAATACTGCAAGCACGTTACGAGGGCGGAGAGGTGTTCATCGAGGACGGCAGATAAGGAATGCAGCCCTGCTGCAGTCAGCAGCCTGGAGTACACTTCAGCGCTCCGGTCACTTGCTGCAGTGCACGCTGCAATGTGGGGTGGTACTCCGCCCTACAATGTTTCCGTGAGGGCCCCACTGACTGCCTAACGTAACCCCACATCATGGCTCTTTCCTGTGCAACTGAATTATGTATGGTGTTTCCAAGAACATTCTGAGAGGAAACTCTAAAACCGTGCCTGCCCCTTTAAGAGACCACCTTAGCTAGCTTCAATCCAGGAAGCGGAACTCCTTTAAAAACGTGGTTAATACTGGGAGGTATTTGCAATTGCACTGGGTGAAAAAGAAAAGGAAGGAAAACAAGTTGGTCTCGGAATTAAAGTTTGGAGGATTCCAACATTTAATTCAGCTGAACATTGGTTCGAGAGCTGCAACCTTAATTAGGATTGTCCTCCCCGGAGAAATACACATATTTACGTTTTTAATACGCTTCAGAAAACCAACAATTAAATAAAGAATAAACGTTAATGCTAATGCTTAAAGCTAACAAACGCTAATGTTTAGCAACGGGGTTTCCATTAATGAAAGTCATTTGTTATGGACTAAAGTCCACTGCAGTTTAAACATTTTGATTATGTTGCTGCCCTCTATAGTGCCAAGAAACTCCGGGATAACAGCGCTTTAAAAACCTACCATGACATTTATGGCATTATATCAGAAACCAGCACAAATCCGTTCAGTACCGTTTAGAGCACAGACAAATGTGTGTCTTGTATCTGTGCATCATACATGTGTGTGGCTGCAGGAGAACAGTGGTGCGCGTGCGCAGGACACACACGTGCTATGTAGGGTGACAACACACAATAACATGTAAATAAGCCACTTTGAGCCCCAGCACGCTTTGATACTGTGAAGCGTTATTAACGTCTTAGGCTGCATTAGTTTGTAACTTGTCACAGCAGGAGGCGCTCTGCAGCCCCTGAGCTCTGCCCTCAATCACCAGGTACTGTCACCATCGGAGCGGTGCCACTTATTCACTCTATTTTTCAAGGGTGGGCAGTGAGTAGGGGCGCAGTACAGTGCCAGAGTGGTCCTCTCATGCCCATAGCCCCAGTTCTTGCCATCATCACTTGTTTAACGCCTTTTCCAGAACTGCAGTGGTTTATACATCCTGGTGCAAGAGAGCCCCTTATGGCAGCTGAGTTTAGCCGCAGAGTCACATGGAGAAGATGTGACCTAACAACCAGAGCTGACAACTTCAGAACTGAGGACCCGGGTTGATTGGAGCTCGGCGTCGGCTCAACATCCTGTGATTCTGGCCAAATCACTTATTCTCTCCCCTGCCTAGCAAAAATGAATGTTCCCTACTGTAGCTTAACTAGTGATCATGTAAAGCGCTCCTCTACTTTCGAGTCGACTTCACACTCTATAAAACTGCAAATGTAGCACCATGAAGCAAAGGCAGGCAGCACTTGTCTTGCCAGCCTTATAGTCGTGCGTTCTTTCCAGTGTGAAGGAGAGAGGCGGGTGCACACACAGCTCATGTGCCCCAACAGCTTTCACTCAGCTGTGCGCCCTTAAAATCACATAAACATATCAAGCACTGACAAACCCAACAGGCGGGGCTTTCTTTGCTTCTTTTTTTTTTAATGCAAGCACATGCCACAAAATAAAATGAAATCAAATGCAGTTGTAGTGTGTGGCACTTGGCTGCCACACACTTGCAATAAAAATGTTTACATTATAAAACATTCACTGAGGCGGCTGCTTTACCAGTGTTTTTTTGTGTTTTGTTTTAAATAGCAAGACCTTCGGTTGCACTGTACATTGTATGATTATTTGAGAAGGAGACAAGAATAAATCAACACCAAACCCTCCAATCACAAGCGCTCTAATCAGAGGGATCTCTGACGTGTCACTTACGCGACTTATTACAGCAGCTTTTAAAAAAAAGCATTTGCAATGCAATCGGTCTCGCATTTACGCAAGTTTAAGCTATTGGCATTGTAAATGACAATGCCTTTTTTTTATGTTTTAGAAAACAAAAATAAAAGGAATTGCTATTTGCAATGTTAGTAGCTCAAACTTGTGTAAATGCGAGACCTATTGCATTGCAAATGCTTGTTCTTTTTAGGTTGCGGGAATCTGCCTTCTTGCTTCAGGGCTGCCCCCTAAACGCTGGTTTTAGGGGACGTTTTAGGGGTCTCGAGGTCAGTAGCCAATGGACTACTGACCTTAGGGTCACTACACCCTTGGTGTGCTTACCCCACGTGGGGGAGTGAGCACAATTCCTAATCCTGATTGTGGAGTGCCTGCCATCTGCAAGATGGCGGGCACTGAAGAGTTGGCTTCCCCTCGCCTCCCCCACCTGAGAGGTGGAGTTGGCAGAGGTGGGCACACCTTCTGAGCTGGCTAGTTTTTCTCGCCTGTCTTCCCGCCGAAAAGGAGGGAAGACAGGAAGGGGGCCTACTCCTGATAGCAGGAGAGGCTGAGGGAAGCATTACAAAGACTGCCAGGCCTTTGAAGCTCCCCTGCCACAGATGGCTCTTCCTGGCCTGGGGGAGTTGTGAACACCTCTGCCCAGGAAAGGCTTTGTTTCTGGTCTCAGGGAACGAAGGCTCCCGCCCTAGGGGTCAAGAAACATGTCTCGTGGTAGCAGGCTGGTGTGTACCAGTCAGGGAACCCACCAGAGGCTGGTCATTTTTCAGGGGGCATCTCTAAGATGCCCTCTGTGTGCATTTTTCATTAAATCCCACACTGGCATCAGTGTGGGTTTAATGTGCTGAGAAGTTTGATACCAAACTTCTCAGTTTTCAGTGTAGCCATTATGGTGCTGTGGAGTTCGTAATGACAAGCTCCCAGCGCCATATACTCTTAATAGCAGCACTGCACTTACAATGTCTAAGAATGGACTTAGACACTGTAGGGGTACAGAGCTCATGCACCTGTACCCTCATCACTGGCATAGGGCACCCAGCTAGAGGGGTGACTGATCTATGCCAGGGCAGTGGGTTGTAGGCATGGCACACAGGGAGGTGTGCCATGTCGACACTTCACTTTGTTCTGCACCAAAACACGCAGCCTGCAAAGGCAGTGTGTGTGTGTAAAGGCACAGGGCCTCTAAGGGTGGCACAATAAGTGCTGCAGCCCTTAGAGGTCTTCCCTGTTCACTGTGCCCTGGGTACCTGTGGGACATTTACCAGGGGCTGACCTGTGACCAGAGATGCCAATTGGGTTAGGTTTCGGGAAAGAACACAGGCCCTGGGAACCTGATTGGCAGAGACCCAGGGCACATCAAGTCAAAGTGCATCAGTTGACTGGCAAAAAGTGTGGGGGGGGTTACTGCAACCGAAACCCACTTTCCTACAAATATATTTTGTTTAGAATATTTTGTTCCTATGTACAGCCTCCTGCCACTTGGTGGGCCTGGTTTGCGCTATACAAAAGTCAATACGCTCCTAATTAACATTTTATAATGTAACCGCTACAGGCAAACCAACTAAAGAATCTTAATGAGCTAGTGATATTTCAGTTACCCGTACACTTTGTCAAGCACTTAGAGTTGAATTGCTGGGAATCTTCAACCCCAAATATCAGGAGGGTGGAACAGTAATGCAGATCAATGTGCTGGCACAGGGAACCCTGCCTATGTGCCTCATGAAAGGTATTTTGAAAAGGAAATAGCGTGTCCACAGACAAATAGAAAGAGAGAAGGAGACATATAGGGGTACTGATGTAACCTTGATACCCAAGGTGCCTCGGAAGTGTATTTTTTTCACTTTTACAAAGGACCAATATCACTACAAGCACCAATGGCACAAGAAACAGAGGATGGCTCCTACAGTCCCAGACAAGCCATGAGTGATGCAAGAGAAACCTCAATTTTCCTTCTCAAGAAGCATTATTTCTCATTCAGAAATTCACCTAGAATGGCATCAGATTGAGCTTTTTTTTCCACTATTTTTAGAAGAAGAACAGATCTGGGCTCACTTTAGTAGTAAGAACATGATGCTGCAAGAAGCAAATGATCTTGATTTCCTCGTTTCTGGAACATTGATGTCCACAACTATTAACAGTTTTAGAAGTGCAATAGGCACTTCCTTTATCAATGTGCAGTCATAGTGTAGGAAGATGGCTCTTGCTATAGCATACCAAAAAGAGGTATACTGTGCAAAGAGTCCAGATATACCTTATAAATGGACAGGGACTTGCTCTAGCAACCCCAAGGTGCTCTCTTGGGGGGTAGTGTGTTCGAGCAGCCTCAGGCTTATCAGAGAGGAGTGTTAGACAGGTACTAAATGATACACATGACTCAATAAGGAGATCCACACTCATCTTTATATATATTAAGGCACCAAGATCATCACGATTAGGTAAGCACGTTTCCAGTTATGAATTTTTACAGT
Organism: Triturus cristatus; assembly: GCF_964204655.1. NCBI lineage: Eukaryota > Metazoa > Chordata > Amphibia > Caudata > Salamandridae > Triturus > Triturus cristatus. The sequence goes on along the minus strand of NC_140587.1, from coordinate 940,968,226 downwards.
TTTTAAAAGACTACAGTGAAATGTCTGGAGCGGTAATGTTATCCTATGGAAGAAATATATATAGTGCATACAAGTATTTTACAGCGACTTGCAGGGCCCATCTTCTGGATTTCAGGTGAGTATGGGGCAGTGTCCAAAGCAGCACCAACAGGTCACCTCGGCAACAATGGGGCAGTCGAGTACTGAGGTGCAATTCAGCATCAGGTGCCCCGTTGAAGTCAATGGGGATCAGGCTGGAAATAAAGGGGCCAGAGGCTGGGACTGGGGGCCAGTCTGGCTGAACCAACAAGGGGGCTCAGGTCTCAAGATGCTCAGGAATGTGGGAAAACCTTTGGTCCTCTTCTCCTCAGGCCAAAGGAGCTGGGTGCAGAGGTGTCATGAGGCATCAGGTTTTTGTCATCAGAGACACTCACAGTAGAGGAGGCCTGCACAAAGAGGCTGCAGGTGGCGTTGGTGAGTCCACTGTGGGTAAACCCAAGGTGCGATATGTCTCTGGAGGTAAAGGTGACCACACTGGCACTGTTTGCCCACTTCAACTCAGTCTAGGGGGCATGGGTGAAGTGGTATTTCCGGTGTCGGGTTTGCAGCGGTCTGGAGTCCTCTTAGTCTGTTTGAGGTACCTGCAGGATGCAGGGGAGCAGCTCCAATACTACTCAGGAGTTTATTGATCTTGGGTGAAGGATGAGTGAGTCTTCTTTGGTGCAATTGTTGGAGCCGCAGGCATGCCGGCAGGGTTGGTGTCAAGTCAGTAACTGATCCTCTTTTCTTGCTTCTGTGGCTCTTTAGTGTCCTTCTTTTTTCAGGTCAGCAAGATCTGCTTTCTTGGTACCAGTGTCTCCCCTAAATACTAGAATTAGGGGTGTTAGGGGAGTGTGGGGTAGTAACCAATGGGCTAGTTACCCCTGGGGCCACTACGCCCCCTAGATGACGCCTTTCTGTGGAAAGTAGGCATACTCCTGTCCCAAAGTTCCTTATTCAGCCATCATCAAGAAGACAGACTTTTAATTTTCATATCCACATCAGATAGCTCACCTTATGGGCGGAACTAGCTTGAATGTGAACATGCTTCTCTGACTAATAATTTTCATGCCTGTCCAGGTGCCAAATGGGCCCTGGTCGGAAGGGGGGGGGGGGGGGGTGGCATCACCTCTGAGGGAAGCCAGATTTGTGAAACCAAGGTGGTGAGCTCTTTGGAATGCACATTTATGGGTCATCCTGCTGGAGGAGGTGTAAAACACCCTCTGCTGGAGCAAGCTTTGTTCCTGACCTCGTGAGAGTCTGGGCTCTCACCCCTAGGGTCAGAATCTCGTCTGTGGCGGCAGGCTGGCCAGGACCAGTCAGCCAGCACACTAGTAGTTGGTAGGTTTTCAAGGGGCACCTCTAAGGTGCCCTCTGGGTGCACATATTAATCCATCACTGGAATCAGTGTGGGTTTATTAATGCAATATGTTTTATACCAAATATCTTTGGTTTCAGTGAAGCCATCATGTATCTGGGGAACTCATTTTTACAAGTGTCCAGCACATGTGCTTAAATGGCTTCCCTGCAAAAGACACACAATTGATGGGCGGAATGCAGAACCAATCAAAACATTCACGCCCAGTCAAGACATCTGGGTTAAATCCATCATTCTTTTGCTCACCATGCCACCCCAGTTTAGACCTGGCCATTTGCAAATAAGTCTTGGCCCTGTGCCTCATGGGAACAGTCCAGCCCAAACTGCCAAGCCAGTTCCTCCCTGGACCAGAAACAAGCATCCTAGGAAAGGTTTCGGGGTTTCACCCCACTTCAGCCAGGATAGCTTGAATCCAGGGGCACAGTGAGCCCGGGACCCACGGTCACTTGTACTGGCAGTAATTGAACTGGTCAGTACAGGGGCATATCTTCTCATGCAGATATGTCAACACATGTAGTATAGTGCACCCTGCCTTCAAGATATACGGCCTGCTGTTTGGGTGACCTACATATACTGTATGCATTGCCTGCAGGCATGGCATACTGTTATGTGTGCCATCTCGTGTTTTCACCTTTGTCTGCACCAAAACACGCAGCCTGTAAAGGCAGTCTGCATGAGTTAGGTGATGGGTGCCTTAGGGCGGACCAATACAATGCTGCAGCCCTTAGGGACCCTCTTTAGCTCCCAGGTCCTAGGTACCTGGGTACCATTTACTAAGGACTTACAGTGGAGCCAAATGTATTGCCAATTGAGGGAACAATCGTACAGTTTTAGAGAAAGAGATCTGGACCTGGATAGCATTACCCAGTGCACTTTCTGTCAAAAAGGCATCACAGTCGGAGTGACCATGTCAAAAAGTGGCACTTTCCTACACATAGCACTATGGGTCTGAAACTTAGTAATTAGGCCTACCCCAAAATCATTGTATGCTGTGTTCATTCGATTTTGTGAAAAGCATGCACAAGACTTTTCTGCAATGCTTTAATTTACAAAAAGTACTGGCACTCAAAGTTGTGGCATACATGAGACATATATAGCCAGGACTATGAGTCTTCCAGTCATAGGAATGACACTAGGATTGGCCAAAGACTACCGGAGCCTCATGACAGTTTATTGGAATACTGTTTCAGTAATTTGCTATTGAAGGTCTTGACTTAGCATAATAGTAACTCAGGCATAGGAATTTGTGTAACACATAAAGCTGAATTTCTATTTCAGTTACCACTTTTGCTTTTACAAGAGCTACTGATTTGTCAATTCCTGCTAGAAAACAGTGGGATACATACCAGGATAGCCTCCAACATAAATCGGATTGTTTGTATCTGCTGAGGTAGACTGCGTATGGGGATTCTCCGACTTCACTAAGTTACCATCAACAATGATTATGTTGTGGTGTTTGCTCTTGTTTGCTTGAAGTTTGTGCCATTTTCCATCACACAAGGCGCTGGTTTGCTTTGGTTCATATGTAGTTGTTATTCTGCCTGCTCCGTTGTTTACATGGAACAAAACCTACATAGACATTGAAAAACAAAAACAAATTAGCAAGTGCAAGATTATGCCACTCTAATAAGAATAATACTCTGGGAAAAAATAACTGATAAATATTTCTGTAACATTATCATGTGAGCGTAAAATTGTAAGGCCCCTCATTAGAGACTGCCTTTTAATTTCATTGTGATTTGAGGAATTACAAGTTGTGCGTTTTCATTATGTTGGTTACCATCACACGGCACACGTAATTCTTGTCTCGAAAGCAAATTGAGATTCCTACCAAATCAAGAATTCAGAGGGATGCAGGAAGAAGAATGTTGTATGCAACAATTGGTTTGCAAACTGAGGAGCTTCGGATTCAAGCACCTTGCACACTGCTGCCGTTTAGTGTTCTGCGTGCAGGAATCCCACTGCAATATTCATGTGAGACCTGTGATAGTGGCCAATTCCCTTTCCTTTTAGCTATGTGCATTTTGGAAGGAGAGAGTGCACAAAATAATAAAAATGGCATGTATGGGGCAAAGCAGGAGCCCCTGTTATTCACCATTGTTACATCATTTAATCCCTTTGAAAGTTTACCACACAAAGATGGGAAAAAAACAATCCTCACAATGTCACTCTCTCTCAGGGAAAATTTCGTGACAGCTTGGTAGATTCTTAAAGAGTGTTTAAGAGCATTTTTTTTTTAAATGGATATATATTTTATTTGATAGGGTCTTGAATGGGTCTCCTGCTCTCACTAGGTTGTCGGGTCTATTTATGAGTTTTTCAGCCCACTTGCAAGTGACAACACTGTTGTACAAGAGGCGGTCAAGTACCGGCCTTATTAGTGCTAGCAAGCCATGAAATTATAATGGCTATGAAAGAAGACTATTGTGCTCTGTGGCACCTTTACTGCTTTTGAATGAAAGAAAATGTTACTCACTCTTTTGTGCAAAAGTTGAACTCAGCCTTTAGACCTTTTCTTTAGACAAGTGTACTCACACCAGTTGAAATGTAGCAATCCAATCCTGCAGTGTCAACTCTTAAGAAGGATTCCTCGAGCAGTCACCACCAATTGCAAGCAGTTAATATAAATGGACATTACATGGGCTTTTCTAAGCGCCATGTAGGAGTAAATGGTTATTGGGCAGTAACCTGTTTCACCACCATTATCCAAAGGTATGAAATAATATTTCCCTCCAACTGTAGGTACATCATTTGGGGATGTGAAACTGTGCAAGTACCAAAGAGAAGCAGTCAGTGTAGGACTTCTTGAGAAGTGGCATAACACCAAATGGTCAACAATGACACACGTTAAAAAAAAAATTAGAGAAGAAAACAGAGACAGTTCTGGGCGGCAAAGTAAAGTGCACCATGTGAATACAGAAAGATTCACACTTCAAAACCTCAGATGCAGTACGACACACTAAATAATGCAACCAAAAGCAAGCACTTTCTATTCAGAGTTTTAACTTAAAAAAAGAGAGGACATTTATTTACAGGTGTGAAATCGAACTATTAAAACCGGATTCTAAAAACAAGAGCACAGGATGCTAGTACCCTTTAAGCTAAGACAGCCCAGAGTGTGGATAGTCTCTAGAATATTCTAAACCCAAAAGGGCAGATTTACAAGCCCCTTGTGTGACTTTTGCGCCGCTGTTGCGTCACTTTTGTGACGCAGCCGTGGCGTAAATGTTGCGACCCATTTACAACGCGACGCATCTAGGGAGATGAGTCACGTTGTAAAGCCCTGCCTCACTTTATACCTGCATTCGGTATAATAGATGCAGGGTGGGCGTTCCCACATAAAAAGCCATGTAGAACAAATGCAGTAAAATCTACAAGATTTCACTGCGTCACTGTATGCCTTCACTGCGTCATAATTCCTACCCCTGCTCAGAGCAGGCGTGAGGAATGACGCAGGGCTTTTTGAATGGGACTCACCCATCTGTTGTGGCGCATTGCTGGAGCTGCGTCACTTTCATCAGCAACTCCAGAAATGCGTCACTTATGCGCCAACAGATGTGTCAAATTATCTGACGCATCTGTTAATCCTTGCGCCATGGAGCACTGTATTGTAAATACAGTGCATCCATAGTGACGCAAGGACATTCGGTGCTGACGTAAGGAAACTGACGCATCTATGCAGATGCGTCAGTTCCTTGTAAATCTGCCCCAAAGAGTGCATTGCTCCTTACAACAGCTTTCTCCAATTGAATGTAATAGAGTATACTCCTCGTCCTAAGAGCAACTCAGCTTCTACAACAAAAAATTGACAATACATATGTATTTTCAATCGACTTAAGTTTGTTGGTGATTTTTGGGAAAAACTGTCCCAAATTATGACTAGTATGAGGTAGCGCCTTATGCTGAAGATCAGTTGCAGTCATACTCAGAGAATAACCCAGTGGTAGAAATAAACAATATAAAGATGGTTCCAACACGTTGGGCATGCCGAAAATCAAATCTCAAAGGTTTTCGAAACAAAAGGCCAGATGTACGTCCCTTTTTCAGTAGTCGGAAACAGGAAATCAGCCCGTTTGCGACCGCTAAAAAGGGTTGTGGTATGTACAAACCCTATTTTGCGAGCAGGTAACCTATTGCCGACTTGCAAAATAGGGTTTGCGAGTTGCTGTTAGGGAGGGGTATGCTAAGGGCGTTCCCTCCTAATAACGAGTTGCACTGGTATGTACGATTGTTTTGCGACCACAAATGCGGCGGCAAAACAATCACAGTTATCAAATGTTTCAAGTAGTTGGTAAGCCAGTTGCAAACCCCTTAGTGAATGTATGCGAAAATATTTTTTAAGACCAGGCAGTGGTCCCATGGATCACTGCCTGCTCTTAGAAAATTAAAAGAAAACTTTTCATTTTTGTCTTTTAAACACATCCCGTTTTCTTTTAAGAGAAACAGAATGCACTTGAAACACAAAAAGTTGCTGTGCTTAAAAAGCAAACACAGACATGGTGGCCTGCTGTCCCCAGCAGGCCACCATCCATGTGATATGTGAGATTCCTATGGGGTCGCAGATTGCGACTACCTCGTTATTATTAATGAGGGAGGTCTTTAGCAACCCCATTCCATTTTGCGAGTTGCAAATTGCGAATCTCAAAACATTGCAATTTGCGACCCGCAAAATGGAATGGTCATACATCTGGCCCAAAATGATTTGCCCTTTTAAGAAAATAACGTGGCTTTGTTATGGTCCAACCCTGTTCTTTATCATAATTACCATATAAGCTAGTGCCCAAATCAAGTATTTAACATCGTTTGGCTGCAAACATTTCCTTGACACACATGCAATTTCACTCATCTTTTTCTTAAAACTCCTGTTTTGTAACGTATACAACACTAACCTTGCCATTGACAATTTCAATTCCCACAGCATCAACTTTAGCACTGCTGATTCCAACGAGGACTCCATTCAAGGCCGTTGTGCGGAACTCTAAAGAGATGTTTACATCCGATCGCACTTTGTAACCGTCTTTAGCTGAGTATAATTGAAAAAACATTGTATATGTAACTCACATTATGTACCCTATTGATTTTTTTTAAACAGAAATATGTAGCTATGCCTCCTAATATCTCTTACTTTTTATGCGTTACATATGGAGGGTTGTAAAATGCCTACCGTATTTACGATTTCACTATTTTACACAGATCAGCTAAAATGACGTATGCTGACCTTTCACCTGATCCAAACTTTATAAAATCAGCTCAAATGTAAAACATGGGTTGCTACGCCTTCAAGCTCAAAACAGCTTGTTTGTAGAGTTTTTCATTATCTAAATCTAGCCACAAAATACCTATCTAGCATCAGCCTTTAATTTATAGTCTAAAACAGAATCTACCTGATAGGATTATTTGTAATGAATACAATTATTTCCAAATAAACATAGTACACAATTGTGCATGCACCCCAAAGGCAACTCTATCAAAAGCACAACAAAGCAATAGCTCCCCCCTAAATCAAATTCAGGGATAAACCGATCATGAGGTATCACTTGTACCATTAACAATAAATATTTACCCAGGGCAGCATGTCCACTTCCGTCAAAGAAAGTGCCTTCTTGCACTGTCACGTAACATTTATCCACAAAGGCCTTTGAAAGTGGGGTTTGTATATCCAACAGCTTGGAGTTAATTGTCACATTGCCAATGCAGGAAACCATGCTGTTTGAGACCTAGAAAGTGAACACAGAACCATCAATGCACATGATAATAACTAACCCTGCAACAATGATCTGGAGAGCAACAAACTGCAGGGAAAATTCCAAAACAGACCTTCTCTGAAACAAGATTCTGAAGAAGGTACTTATGAAATAATGTTTCTGACGGAAACCTTTCCTCTGGTAGTATCGATGAGTGCCAGAAGGGTTTGAGGTCCTACCAATGAATGGGTGGGAGTCAACAAAAAGCACACACACAAAGCCGGTCATATTGAGGTTGTCAGATCATTTGCAGTCAAAACAAGGTCAGGCTATTGCATTATTGTAGCAGCTCATCATATTCCCTTAAATGAGTCATAAAGCTGAAATAATATATTAATCGTTTATCTGCATTTTTTTCCACATCCAAATTTAGGTTTAATGAGTGCACGATTGATTTTTGCCGGTGCGAACCGAAACGGATTTCTTATGATGAAAGGTAGTATAACCATACTTGTGATGCAATAACACCACTTACCTTTAAGGCCCTGACTAGATGCCAAACTAACTGTTTCAGGTTTTGGAGCAACGACTATCTTAACTGAACTAGCTGCAAAAAAAAAACATCTTGATGCATTAGGTTAGCATTTACTGTTTCACCAGGAGACAGTGCACTTAATCTTGAATGTCCTTCAATCATTAGTTTTTCCAGTGCTCAATTTGAGCCAGTGGCTTCCAGTGCTTGGCACCGTCACTTAATCATCAACACCGGTGTTTTAGTGCGAACTCGACCCAAAGGTATTGGAGCGCTTTGCATGAGCACCAGTTAAGGAAACATTTGTTTTTTGTAGACAGGGAAGATTAAGTGATTTGCTCAAAATCACAGGATGTTGAGCCTACGTCATGACTCAACCTGGTTCCCCAGCTTCAAAGTTGGCAACTTTGTCCATTATGCCACATCCTCTCCCCACTTGTAGCGTTTCATGGTTAGAAGTTAGCTCTGTTATGGGTGGTACTAATAGGAGCAATGGGCTGGTGCAATCTGCCTCCTGATGACAGCCCTGGTGCTTATTTTTTCGCAAATTAACCACTGGTTATTTACCACATCCACTTGCCACATATTACCTTGACGTAGTCTGCACTCAATAACTGGGATGTTGCAGCACTGGAAAGAAGGAAGCCTCAATTGGGTGGGGGTGATGGATTATTCCTGAATCCATAATCGTCCTATCGTCCTATGTGTTGCTACATTCTGGTCAAGATCAAATTAAAAGGCAGACCCATGTTCTGACTACCCCATCCATCTCATTTCATGGATGTCTATATAAAGATGAGCTTCACATGCGACGACTCGTTTTCCCACTAAATGCAGCGAATTTAAATATTTCATGGATCTCATGTTTTATTGTTCACTATTCTATGTCATATGTTTGTGAAAGACTGTGTTTCTGATTTAAAAAATATAAAGAAAGTCATCAACTCTCAGAAAAAACATCACTATTAATTTTAGAGAAACTAGCATTTAATAAATTACACTTCATAGCAATTTCTTAAATTCTTGATAAAATACTACATGTTCTCTGCAGTTTTCTCTGTTAAGTGTATTTATGATTTATGCAATGTAAACGCATATGGTAATCAAGCTACCAGGAAAAAAACAAATGTTAGCAAATTTGATAACAAAGTGTGTTGTGTTTTTTTTAGCCAATCACAAATCAGCTATTCCTTCAGTGAGTCTGGGCAAATCAATTCTTTGTGATGAATGCCTCTGTGAAAGGGTCCATTAAAAATCTATATTTAAAATAAAAAAAGATAAACTTCCTTTGCAGCGATACCTCAATTGTTACTACTTTGGAGTAGAAGTGATTGATCAATACTGTGTGACCTCATTAAAATAGCAGATTATGCATTACTGCAGTTATTGGCAAATTCGGTATAGCTCTCCCCATCATCAGAAATATACATTATGAACTTTGCATCTAAATTTTCCCAAAGCCCACTTACAATTCCTAACTTCTTGATGGTGTAGTTCGATGGCAGACCTCCAAGGAAAAGCTTTCCTTCTACATCCAGGGTGTTGCCGTCGCCAATGGCATTGACTGCAGTTGATTCTTGTGTGTCAACTGTGACTGACCCTTTCCTTTTCACATATTCAGTCTTGACCTAGATGAAATAAGAAAAGCTTATTCATAACTATGCAGCAAGAGAGGTAGGAAACACAGACTACCTTGAAACCACCCCTATATAACACATTGTCACTATGAGGCAGCCTTTACAAAAGTGTTTACTTACTGTCATTACAGTTTATTTAATTTCTACATTACATTTATGTTCTCATAAGCGATCTCCCTCTCCCGCATATGAAAGCACCAATGGTCAGACAACAAACATATCTCACCCTCGTAACAACAGGCACATAAACCAAACACACGTACATACAAATACAGATACAGACAACACACATGCAGGCAAACATGGATGGTGCATAGATAAACAAAGGGGCAGATAGGTGTATGATAAAGAACTCATGGATGCTTAACTCATGCTCAGTACTTTTTGTAATTATTTCACATATATTTATATATTGATGTTGTGTCCTGTGTAATTCAAAGGAGCCAAACTGCTCTTGAAAAAATCACAGCTTATTAGCTCCTTTACTACAATGATTAAAAGTACAGTATATTTTGGATGCAACAGATTAAAGTGGAAGAGAGGCGGTGTAAATAATATGCAATCAACAAAAAGCAAGCAGAACAAGAAGGAACTACATTTCTGACTTAGATGGGCTAGATGGAGTGAGTGCGTAGTCAGCCAGTAGCGTCAAAAGAAAGAAAGTAAAGACTAGCATTAAAATAAGAGTAAGAAGTGGAACTAAAGTTCAAAAGAGGAAATAATGCAGATGTAAAGTGTTGCCTAAATAAGTGAATAAGGACAGAACCCAAACAAGCATAAAAAAAAAGCAGAAACAAGATGACTTGCTGACATTATTTTGAACAGGCACATAGAGAGACAAAAAATAAGGTATCAAAGATTGGTGAGTACTCTACATAGATGTAGCAGAGCAGGCAGACAAGAAATAATGCATGTGAGAGGATAGGTGGCATGCAAGTAGACAAAGGGCAGACCACAGAGAGGAACACCAAACTGAAGTAGAAAAGACTTTCAAAACAGTTCTGTTGGATATATCGACTTAGTATGGCCGAATGGATAATAAAAATACAAGAGAGGACAAAAAAAGAAACTTCAATGTAAACTGAGAAAGTGGAGCAAAGAATAAAGTGAGTCACTGTGTCAAAGGCAACAGAAAGGTGAAGAGGAATATGAAGAGAGTGTGGTTCTGACTTGTGAGCAGGTGTTAAAGTGTTAGCGGCTGACAGATTAGAAGTTTCTTCTCACTGAGTAGAATAAAAGCCAGGCTGAAAATTACAGCTAGAATCAAGATTAAAGACTAAAGGCCCCAGTCATTTGGAGAGCAAAGATCGGCACGTGATTGGTTGAAAAGAGAAGAAAGGTCAAGAGCGTAATATAAGAATGAAAAGAATGTTAGAATGCTTGAAAGAAATGGGAATGGATAGGTAGGAGAGATCAAGTTTGGAGAGTCAGACAAGGTAGAATGGCAAGTAAAGATAAACAGGAAAAATACGGGAAGGGGGAATGGCCTCAGAAGTAGTGACAGTCAAATTAACCCTGATAAGCCAAAGATGGAATTCACAGTCAGAAATAGAAGTGGATGAGGATAAAGTGGAATGCATAGGTGAAAGCACAAGGGTGAGAAGGGGAACTGTTGGACCCGGCCTCGCAGAACGGCCCTCCGTGCACCCGCACCACCGAAACCTGGTACCTGCCGCCCCAACCACCCGGCCCAGCCGGTCCCTCCTACCAGAACACCCGCACCCGGCCCGGACATCCCCGTCCATGGCCTCCCTCCTTTCGGCCACCCCGGGCCCGCATGCCCACTTCATGCGTCAAGATGGCCGCCCGGCCCCAGCGCGACCCTGGCTTAGAGGCGCCACTCCGGCTGGAGGACATGACACTTCCCGGGGGATGAGAGAGGGAGGAGCAGTTTCTATCGCACCTCTGGACTCCCCTGGGACGATGGGTTTCGATCGGCCCTCCGGCCTCCCTGAGAGCTGGCTCCACGCCTGCTGGGTGTCTGGGACTCCTCCCGGCCCGGCCCTGAACGAGATCAAAAGACAATAGCAGGAAACCCCGACAAGCGACCCCCAGGTGACAAGACCCCTGCCTCCACCGACCCCGGACATCAAAGAGGGGTCGACCTATAACAAGGGGTGCTCCGGGCCGGTCCGGCAGATTCGACGCTGGAACAACGTAAGCCTGCTGAGTGACTCGCGGCTCCTGAAAGATCGTAACATCTCCGAACTTGCGCCTAGCCTGCTGAGTGACTCGCGGCTCCTGAAAGATCGTAACATCTCTGAACTTGCGCCTAGCCTGCTGAGTGACTCGCGGCTCCTGAAAGATCGTAACATCTCTGAACTTGCGCCTAGCCTGCTGAGTGACTCGCGGCTCCCGAAAGATCGTAACATCTCTGAACTTGCGCCTAGCCTGCTGAGTGACTCGCGGCTCCTGAAAGATCGTAACATCTCTGAACTTGCGCCTAGCCTGCTGAGTGACTCGCGGCTCCTGAAAGATCGTAACATCTCTGAACTTGCGCCTAGCCTGCTGAGTGACTCGCGGCTCCCGAAAGATCGTAACATCTCTGAACTTGCGCCTAGCCTGCTGAGTGACTCGCGGCTCCTGAAAGATCGTAACATCTCTGAACTTGCGCCTAGCCTGCTGAGTGACTCGCGGCTCCTGAAAGATCGTAACATCTCTGAACTTGCGCCTAAGCCTGCTGAGTGACTCGCGGCTCCTGGAAGATCGTAACATCTCCGAACCTGTACCTGAGCCCGCTGAGTGACTCGCGGCTCCCCCAGATTCTCACGGCCCCGCCGGACCCCGACTACGACCCCGTATCCCCCGGCTCGAGGATTGTGAGCTGTGCGCCGGATACGTCCCTGCTTGAACTTTTGCCAAAGACTGTCCCGCTACCCCCCTACCTTTCCGAGACTCTTGAACCCGTGCACACCGTGTACATATTTACCGTGATAGCCTACTTGATAAAGATTGTTTCTGAGAATAACCGGTGTGATTACTCTGTGTCGTGTGGCGCCAGAAGTACGATCCTAGCTGCGAGATTCCTCCCCCTGGGGAGTCTCCCGCCAGTGCCCGGCTACGATACTTTGAGGGTGGGTCTCAGGGTAGTCAGGACCCCCTTTCCGGGCTCCTCTGAGGTCGCCGTCTAACATTGGTGGCAAGCGACGGGATTCGGGCCCATCACCTAGAGATCGTACCGTGAACAACGGACGCACCACCGACAAGGATGGCAGAAGGAAGCGCCATGAGCCCCGCAGAAACCAACGCCAACAGGGTGTTCCAGGTGGAGCATCTAGAAGAATATACACACAAGGAGCTGAAGCAGTTTTGCAAAGAACTTAAAATCGCTACCACTGGTCTCAACACGAAGGAAGATTTGCAGAAAGCACTGAAAACTTGGGTGGAGACCGGGGCCTCCCGCCCGGAAGGCACGGGGGAGCGCCCCGACGAAACCGAACCTCCCCAAAGTGAAAGCAGCAGCAATCAGGTGCGAGGAGGCGTACCAGACGGGGGCTTCTCCCCAGAAGAACTCGCGGACAGAGAGCGAAGCCGCAATCATGAACTAGAGCTGGCCAAACTCAAAATTGAGGGCGAGCTGAAGTTAGCGGAAAAAAAACTAGCGGTAGAACAAATGCGTGTACAAGGCGAACTGGAGGAGAAAAAGCTCCAACGGGAGCACGAAGGAAGGAAGCTCCAGCTGGAGCACGAACGCAGCTTAAAGGAACTCGAGCTCAAGGCCCGAAACGAGGAAGGGAGGCCCCCAAGTAACCGAGAGACGGTCTCCCCAGCGGAACAGAAGGTCCACATCCCGAAGGATGTGGTCAAGGAATATTATAAAAACGATGACATTCAGCAATGGTTTCGGGCCTACGAGGTCGCCATGACCTCCCATCGGATCCCGGAGAAGGACTGGGGGGCGGGGTTGTGGGGGCGGTTTCTGAGCGAAGGAAGGGACACCCTGCTCGACCTACCCCTCTCCCTGCAGACCTCCTACAGCCACATGAAAGAGGCTCTACTCACAAGATACGGCCTCACCCCAGAAATGTACCGTCAGCGGTTCCGGGACTGCAGGAAGATCCCGGGCACCACATGGGTGGAATATGTAAACTTTTTCAGTCGGGCCTTCGATGGGTGGACCAAGGGCAGCAAGGTCACCACCCTGGCCGAACTCACTGATCTCATGTTGTGGGAACATCTAGCTGCGAACTGCTTCGTAGAACTACGTCAGCATCTGCTGGACAGTAAGCTCACAGATCCCCGGAAGCTGGCTGTGGAGGCCGACCGCTGGACCAACACCCGGGTCTCCCGGGGCATGGTAGGAGAGTACCCCCGAACCAGTCAGGGACCACCCCGCCAGAGAGGAGGAGGGAACCAGGGAGGGCCGAGAGAGTCCCAGCCTAGCCCCCCGAAGACACCACCTCCACCTTTCCCGGCGCCCCCTCCACCAGTAACCGGGCCCCCTGGGAAACGGGGACACCGGGTGACCGTCACATGTTTTCGCTGCCAGAAACCCGGGCACTACGCCAATGACCCAGAGTGCCCCATGGCCCCCCAAGTCCCCCCGACGAGACAGATAGCCAGCGTAGCCCTGGGGGAGGGGGTAGAGGAAGCCGAAGAGTGGGAACCCGCAGCAATGGCCCTAGTATCCCTGGGAGATAGGGAGATGATCCCTGGTAGCCTCCTCCCCTCCAACACCCAGAAGTATGGGCAGCTTGTCAAAATCAATGGCCACCAAGTAGAGGCCCTGCGAGACACCGGGGCCAGTATCACCGGTGTCCTCAGGCACCTAGTCCCCGAAGAGCAGATCCTCCCCAACGTCTTTTGCCCTGTGATATCCGCAGACAATAGAGAGAGCATGTGCCAGGTAGCCCTGGTGCCATTTGAGTGGGGAGGGGTGATAGGCAAACTCAAGGTGGCCGTAAGAACCTCCCAGCCGGTCGACTGCCTTTTAGGGAACGACCTAGAGAGTTCCCCATGGAAGCACGTAGAGCGTAAGGCCCACCTGGGAATGATGGGACTCCCCGAGTGGGTGTGCGCCACCACCCGATCTATGTCCGCCCGACTCACTCCCCAGAGGGAGGTCGAGAGCACCCCGATCGAAGAGATCAGAACAGTCCCCGCCGAGGGTCCTTCCGTCCCCCCATCAGAAGGGTCCGTCGCTAGCGATGAACCCACACCATCCGACCCGGACCCAGTCCCTGAGTTAGGCGATCTACCCGAGTTGGCCCAATGGCGCCACGAGGGCGGACCCACTCGGGAGGAGTTTTGCAGGGAGCAAGCCACTTGTCCGTCCCTGGTCGGGCTGCGGCGCCAAGCCGAGGGCCAAGCCGCAGGTGACCAGACCGGGACGCACCGAATCTATTGGGAGAATAGCATCCTGTACAGTGAGCAGAAGTCGGTGGAGCTGGGATCGGGACGGGTACTGGTGGTACCCCTCCGCTTCCGAGGTTTCCTCCTGGGTTTAGCCCACGACGTCCCCCTCGCCGGTCACCTGGGACAGGACAAGACGTACAACCGTCTTGTGACCCATTTTTACTGGCCTAAGATGAGAGCAGCGGTAGAGGCCCATTGCAAGTCCTGCCCCACGTGCCAGGCTAGTGGAAAGAGTGGAGGGAAACTCCAGGCTCCCCTCCAACCCTTCCCGGTCGTCAGTACCCCCTTCGAACGAGTCGGGATCGACATCGTGGGACCACTGGACCCCCCCACCTCCCAAGGCCACCGTTTCATCTTGGTCCTAGTGGACCACGCCACCCGCTACCCAGAGGCTATCCCCCTGCGCACCATTACGGCCCCTGTGGTGGGCCGGGCCCTGATGGGGATCTTTTCCAGGGTGGGGTTTCCCCGCGAGGTCGTGAGCGATCGCGGCACTAATTTTATCTCAAAGTATATGACGTCCCTGTGGCAACAATGTGGGGTGTCCTATAAGTTCACCACCCCGTACCATCCCCAAGGGAACGGCCTAGTAGAAAGATTTAATAGGACCTTGAAAGGGATGATCGCTGGCCTAGACGAACCCCTCCGGCGGAAGTGGGACGTCCTGCTCCCTTGCCTATTGTTCGCGTATAGAGAGGTCCCCCAGAAGTCCCTAGGATTCAGTCCGTTTGAGTTACTCTATGGGCACCCCGTCCGAGGTCCCCTCAGTTTGGTAAAGGAAGAGTGGGAGGCGGCACCCCAGACCACCCCCCGAGATGTGTTCCAATACGTCTTGGCCCTCCGGAACCAGACCAGGAAGTTCCGAGAACTGGCCGAGGCCAACCTGGAGGCGAGTCAAGAAGAGATGAAACGCTGGTACGACCAGAATGCCACTCTGGTTGAGTTCCAGCCGGGCCAGCAGGTGTGGGTCATGGCCCCCGTGAAGCCTGGCGCCCTCCAGGACCGATGGACTGGGCCGTACAAGGTGGTGGAGCGAAAGAGTCCAGTTACGTACTTGGTGGACGTCCAGTCGCCCCGGGACCCCCTCCGGGTCCTGCATGTGAACCGACTCAAGCCTCACTTCGTGCGGACAGAACTGAGCCTCCTGCTGGCCACCGATGACGGGGCCGAAGATGAGTCGGATCCCCTCCCGGACCTCCTGTGTGTCAAGGAGCAGGATGGCTCCGTGGAGGAAGTGAACCTTTCCCCAGCCCTCACGGCCCAACAACAAGCGGACTGCCGCCAGCTCCTAAGACAATTTGCCGACCTCTTCTCTCTGACCCCCCGGGTCACCAACTGGTGTGTTCATGACGTGGACACCGGGGACAGCCCGCCGGTGAGACACCGAGCCTACCGGGTTCCTGACCGGGTCCGGGCCTGCATTCAAGATGAGGTCTCGAAGATGCTGACCCTGGGGGTGATTGAGCCCTCTGACAGTCCCTGGGCCAGCCCCGTGGTCCTGGTCCCGAAGGCAGCGGCCCCCGGTGTCGCCCCCGAGCTCCGATTCTGCGTGGATTACCGGGGGCTCAATGACGTTACCCGAGCCGATGCCCACCCCATTCCACGAGCCGACGAACTCATTGACCGACTAGGGGCAGCTCGGTTCCTCAGCACATTCGACCTCACCTGCGGATACTGGCAGATTGCGCTCACCGAAGGAGCCAAGGAGCGGTCCGCTTTCTCCACCCCCGACGGGCACTACCGCTTCCGCGTGATGCCCTTCGGGATGAAAAATGCCCCGGCCACTTTCCAGCGACTGGTGAATAGGGTCCTGGCCGGGTTGGAACAGTTCAGCGCGGCATATCTAGACGATATCGCCGTCTTCAGTTCGGAGTGGAGTGAGCATCTCCAGCACCTCCGGAGGGTGCTAACCGCCCTGCGCCAGGCAGGCCTCACAGTAAAAGCTAGCAAGTGCCAGATCGGGCAAGGCTCCGTAGTCTACCTGGGGCACCGGGTCGGGAGCGGCCAGGTAGCCCCTCTACAACCAAAGATCGACGCCATCCTGGCCTGGGAACCACCCATCACCCAGACGGAGGTCCGAGCCTTCCTGGGACTCACAGGATACTACCGACGCTTCATTCGGGGATATGGCAGCCTGGTCGGCCCTCTCACCGAACTCACATCTAAAAAACAGCCAAAGAAGGTGCAGTGGACGGCTGCCTGCCAAGAGGCTTTCGATGCTCTAAAAAAGGCCATGTGCACTGCTCCCGTCCTCCAGGCTCCCGACTATGCCAAGGAGTTCCTAGTCCAGACCGATGCCTCCGAACATGGCATTGGGGCCGTCCTGTCCCAAGTGAATGACCAAGGCCTAGACCAGCCCGTCGCCTTCCTCAGTCGGCGGCTGCTGCCCCGAGAGCAGAGGTGGAGCACCATAGAGCGCGAAGCCTTTGCCGTGGTCTGGGCACTCAAGAAGCTACGACCCTACCTGTTCGGCACGCATTTCAGAGTCCAAACTGACCATCGGCCCTTGCGGTGGCTCATGCAGATGCGAGGAGAAAACCCCAAGCTACTGCGGTGGTCAATCTCCCTCCAGGGGATGGATTTCACCGTAGAACACCGCCCTGGCACGGACCACGCCAACGCTGACGGCCTCTCCCGGTTCTTCCGCCTCAGCGAAGAGAACCCCCCAAGATGATGGGCAGTTCTCTCCGGCTTTCAGCTGGGGGGGACGCGTGTTGGACCCGGCCTCGCAGAACGGCCCTCCGTGCACCCGCACCACCGAAACCTGGTACCTGCCGCCCCAACCACCCGGCCCAGCCGGTCCCTCCTACCAGAACACCCGCACCCGGCCCGGACATCCCCGTCCATGGCCTCCCTCCTTTCGGCCACCCCGGGCCCGCATGCCCACTTCATGCGTCAAGATGGCCGCCCGGCCCCAGCGCGACCCTGGCCTAGAGGCGCCACTCCGGCTGGAGGACATCACACTTCCCGGGGGATGAGAGAGGGAGGAGCAGTTTCTATCGCACCTCTGGACTCCCCTGGGACGATGGGTTTCGATCGGCCCTCCGGCCTCCCTGAGAGCTGGCTCCACGCCTGCTGGGTGTCTGGGACTCCTCCCGGCCCGGCCCTGAACGAGATCAAAAGACAATAGCAGGAAACCCCGACAAGCGACCCCCAGGTGACAAGACCCCTGCCTCCACCGACCCCGGACATCAAAGAGGGGTCGACCTATAACAAGGGGTGCTCCGGGCCGGTCCGGCAGATTCGACGCTGGAACAACGTAAGCCTGCTGAGTGACTCGCGGCTCCTGAAAGATCGTAACATCTCCGAACTTGCGCCTAGCCTGCTGAGTGACTCGCGGCTCCTGAAAGATCGTAACATCTCTGAACTTGCGCCTAGCCTGCTGAGTGACTCGCGGCTCCTGAAAGATCGTAACATCTCTGAACTTGCGCCTAGCCTGCTGAGTGACTCGCGGCTCCCGAAAGATCGTAACATCTCTGAACTTGCGCCTAGCCTGCTGAGTGACTCGCGGCTCCTGAAAGATCGTAACATCTCTGAACTTGCGCCTAGCCTGCTGAGTGACTCGCGGCTCCTGAAAGATCGTAACATCTCTGAACTTGCGCCTAGCCTGCTGAGTGACTCGCGGCTCCCGAAAGATCGTAACATCTCTGAACTTGCGCCTAGCCTGCTGAGTGACTCGCGGCTCCTGAAAGATCGTAACATCTCTGAACTTGCGCCTAGCCTGCTGAGTGACTCGCGGCTCCTGAAAGATCGTAACATCTCTGAACTTGCGCCTAAGCCTGCTGAGTGACTCGCGGCTCCTGGAAGATCGTAACATCTCCGAACCTGTACCTGAGCCCGCTGAGTGACTCGCGGCTCCCCCAGATTCTCACGGCCCCGCCGGACCCCGACTACGACCCCGTATCCCCCGGCTCGACCCCGTATCCCCCGGCTCGAGGATTGTGAGCTGTGCGCCGGATACGTCCCTGCTTGAACTTTTGCCAAAGACTGTCCCGCTACCCCCCTACCTTTCCGAGACTCTTGAACCCGTGCACACCGTGTACATATTTACCGTGATAGCCTACTTGATAAAGATTGTTTCTGAGAATAACCGGTGTGATTACTCTGTGTCGTGTGGCGCCAGAAGTACGATCCTAGCTGCGAGATTCCTCCCCCTGGGGAGTCTCCCGCCAGTGCCCGGCTACGATACTTTGAGGGTGGGTCTCAGGGTAGTCAGGACCCCCTTTCCGGGCTCCTCTGAGGTCGCCGTCTAACAGGAACTGATTGAAAAAGATTAATAAAGTTTATCATATTAGCAATGTTAGGTGAGAAAGAAACAAAAGAGATGCCAGAAGCATGAATACAAAGAAGTTAATGAAGAATAGAGAAAGAACAATGAATGGCAGAAAAGTGATTTGATCTTGCATCATTTAGCTTGATGTAAGGTGAATAGGATGTGAAGGTCAGAAGGACAGAGCGCGCGGTAGAGCGAGGCACATGCAGAGTAGCAAGACATATTGAAATTAGGTCAAGATGGGCAGATAGTGAGAAATCAAAGAGGGTAGACAGGCATAAATAGAAGAACGAAACCTGGATATTGGAGAAAGTTCTCTAAAGAAAGGAAGACAAAGTGATGAGAAGGGGGGAAGAGATGAGAAGGAGTCAAAATGAAGATGAGATTCAGATAAAACCAGTAAATATATCCAAAGAAATTTGAGGATAAATGTTAAACAATTGAAGGGAAAGATAAAAGTAATGTATGGAATGAGGATTAATTTCGAAATCTTTGATAAAAAAGAAAAGGGGTGGACAGGAAGTAAGAGGGATAACGCACATCTTAATAGAAAAGAGAAGGCACAGATGATTAGAAAAGAGAAGGGATAAGGTGCAGGGGAAGAAGCATAAAAGATTTTATAAAGATGAAGGGCAGGAAAAGGAAAAGAATGAGGGTGATGGTAGAAAAGGAGAATGGTTGCGTAGCCCAATGTCCCCCCATTGCAATAAAGGAGGAATGAAGAAAAAGGAAAGTGTGACAGCAACAGAGGCTAAAAGAATTGATGGAGATTTCTGTAATATATAGGAATTAAGAGATTAAGGGCCACATGTTATTATTTCAAAAAGTGATTACCTAATTGTGATTCTCTGCAAATTGCAATTAAGTAATCACTATTTAAATGTATGAAACTCCATGAGTTTCATTTAGCATTTCCCAATGGGTCACAAATCAACCTACTTCATAAATATTAATGAGGTAGGTCACAATTTGTGACCGATTAGGAATTGGTAAAATCACAGGGATGGTGGCCTGCTGAGGTAACAGACCATAATGTCTGTGATTGCTTTAAAATACAGGAAACATTTTTTTGATGCAGCCCATTTTACTTAAAGAAAAACAGGTTGCGTTTAAAAAAGAAAAAGGAAAAGTTTTCTTTTCATTTTTCAAGAGCAGGCAGTAGTCCGTGGGACCACATCCTGCTCTTAAAAACATTTTAACAAACATTCACAAAGGGAAAGGAGTCACTTGGGGACCCCTTCCCATTTATAAATGGGTTACCATCTAGTTGAAGTAGGTGGTAACATGCAAATGTTTTGGACAGCATTTCGGTTGCAAAACATTCCTACATACCTCTGCGATTCGGTATTAGGAAGAGACGCCCTAACCACTCTCCTTCCTAATACTGAATCGGTATGTATTCGCAATTCCAAATTGCGATTCGGTAACATGTTACCAAATCACAAATTGGAATTCATACATACCAAAAAGCATTTTACCAGTCACCAATGGCCCGATTTGGTGAATCGGGTCGTTTGCGACTGGTAAAATTCATGATACATGTGGCCCTAAGAGCTGGTTTGAATGCAGGGCTTAACAAAAAATCCTCCAATTTCTAGAGGGAGTGCTAAATGTGGAGGCAAATCTACTGGTGGAATTCCCTTCAGCATAGGGATAAAATGTTGTGAAAATTTCCATTTGGCATTTTTCCCAGAAATAGGATGATCTTCCAAAAGTAGAGATAGCGTTTTTGCAAACTGAGGGCCATATGAATTACTATTTCATGTAACAGGGTGCAGCATGGGAACTTGCTGTGATGCACTGTGTGAAAGGGAGAGAGCATAAATGCTCCATATTTACAAAGATATGGAACATTTCTGCTTTCGCCTTGTTCTCACACACTTGTGGCACCCTTCCTGAACTAAAACAATCCAAAGAGGCATATTACTCGTTATATGTGTGCTGTTTAATACAGCACACATGGAAAGAGGAAATAACAAGGAGAAATAAAGTTATTTCTACACGTTACGCTGCTGTGAGGAAGGCACACCCTTGTGGCACAAATACTGGTTTGAAAGTCTTTGTAAATCTGGGGTTTGCATCAAAATACATTGGTGAATACGTGGGAACGCTCATGCTCCACCCATGTAATGCCTGCCCAATGCAAAGTAAAGCAAGGCATCACTGTGCATTTGCAGTTCCTAGACCATGCAAAGCCACACAAAGTAGCTTGCAAAAACGGTTTTGCATTGGGGCTGCGCCACAAAAGTGATGCAACCCTGATGCAAAATTTTAGTAACCTTGTACCTGAATATGCATTTTCTGTAGTGTAACAAAATTAAGCAGAGGAAGGGGTACGTAAATAAATTGGTAAGTGAGATTGTAAGGGCACTGTAATCATGTAGAGACGTCTAGCGACGCGGTGCAGGCAGAAGAGAGAATTTAAGCTCAGAATGAGGCAGTCGTCAACAGAAGCAATATGAGACCAGAAAGATGCAAACATTAATATGTGCTAAGGAAAGACATTAAAGAGTTGGCAAAGAATCAGATTTAGAAACCAGAGCTGATGTGACCCACTGTCCTGGGCAGGTTGAGATGGGTGATCTTTATGAGTGCAGTGCCCAAGCTGCACGTAGTGAGTGTTCACTAACACTGGGCAGCCATTAGGTGCTGCAAATGGAAATGAAAGCAACCTGACAAAAGAACAGGATGACAAATGCCCCCCACAGGGCAGCCTTTGATGCCCTGCTGTCACGTTGTGTTTATATAGTGGACAATGACTTTTGGAAGGGGCCCTTTTAGCCACAGTAGTAGCTATGAAACTAGTGGTAGAAGTGGAGTGATCAGCCAGCATTATGTCGAGATAGCAAAGAAGAGGCCCCCTGCAGGCTGTTCTTCTGGCATTCTGTGGCTGCCTTCTGGTGCATTCAGGCATGTATGAAAACATGGAAGGGAAGATGTGTTGCTGTCTGCAACGTAGATGATGGGATAGGGACAGCAGTGACATGTCGTCATTTAATACGGCAGGTCTGTGCTGCTTATATCCCCGAAACTGGGCATACAAGTCCGACTGAAAGTGAAAAAGATGAGGACCTGTCATGCAGAAGATTTTGAATCCTCCAGTACACCTAGCGGCTTATTTACAGTTCCAAGCCAAATCCAGTGAAATATTCTGTAGTGCTCTTTATATTGCCACTGTGCATTAAATCCTGATTTTGTGGTTCATGCAAATTAATCAGGACTAACGCATATAAACACCTTAACTGCACATTTAGACACATTAATAAAACCTGGCTTTTGAGATTGGTAATGGGATAAGACAGTTCCCTAGTGGAGAGCATAAATAATACAACACTGATGTATTACCACATCACGCTCTCCATTTTTAACACAAACATAAAATCTGCACACCTGGGAAGTGGTAGTGTTACCATGGCAAAGGTCAATTGTAAGTGACAATTTTAGGAACCTGTGGCAAGCAAAGTACATTCACAGCAGAGACTACTCCTTGGACTAGTGATTGTTTAACTTGGCCTCGATTTACTAGACGGTTAAAAGTAATTTCTTTTTGGAGTAGATAATTCTAATTTTGAAACCCCAAAGCCCCTTTTTTATCAATGTTTCTTCTCTATCCCTCTTCCACAACTTGATCAATATATTGCAGTAGGGATTTATGATGCCTCATTTTTACCCGTAGATGGAAACATCCATAAGCTTAAGATATGGTTAAAGTTACGCCGCTATTACGACCAGGCGAAAAGGTGGTGCATCATGCAGGGACCAACCGTTTAGTGGTCCCCCGTTCACCTCAAGGCCTATGAGCCCTCGGGCACTTTTCTTCTCCCACTTTGTGCACCTCCAAGACTTCAAAATTCATGTTGACAATGCTGAACTGGGGGACACACGGGAGTTTCTTCATTCCCTGAAGCTAGCCCCATTACAAGAAGGTGTGTCCCTACCCATGCATCGAGAGGGCCACATCTTGGACCTGATCTGTTCTAACACCCCACTCACTGTAGATGAACACCCTGCCAGTGAAGTGGTCTGACCACTTTTTGATTTATTTTTCCTGGCAAATCCAAAATAAGGCTAAGCAGGCACGGCCACTTATAGGACACCGGGGTAAAGCTGTCCATAGAATAGACCCGGCGGCCTTCAGTCTTGCTTTAGCCGAAACATGTCCTGTGATAGCTAATGACTAGAACGATGCCCTGGGGAATATTACCAACTGGATCAACAAAGTGGTAAAGCGCCTCACCCCGAGTCTTGGCCCAGGTGCCTTAGGAATCCTCTCCCAAAACTATGGTTCTCTAGCTCCTTGAAAATGCAGGAACAGCAATGTAAAAGGCGGAACGAAAATGGAGACAGGATTATTGCCCCACGGCTAGAGCAACTCTTAACAAGCATTGAAAATGCAATAGGTCTCGCCTTTGATTAAGTTAAAGCCATTTACTAATGGTATTGTATAGCAAAGCAAATGTCTTTAACTTAATGAAAGGCGAGACCTATTGCATTTTTTAGCATACGTGTTTAAGCCACACCCTTAATCACATTGGCCACGCCCCTTTGAGAGACCCCCCCCGTTTTTTCATTCCACTTAAAGTCCTGCACAGGGCTACTGAGTTTGGGACATTTAAACCTACAGTTAAGCTGTGCTCTGTTTAAGGACAGTTTTGTAGTACTGTCGGGGCAAGAAATACATTAGATACTGGACTGAGCTGGAACCCGTCACTAGGTAAGGAAGGCATACTTTGGTGAGACTCGGTGCTTTCACTCTAATGAGTTATACTAACAACCAATGGACACGATCAGAGTTAACCTTCCTGTGAGAAGCGACTGGTCTTAGCATAAATATCTCATCTTACAGCTTCAGTACTCGCCTCTCGACTCATGTAATCTTTATATCAAACGTCTTGCGTGGGAAAGAGTCTTTATTTCTTGCTTAGCAAGTTTCCTGTAGTCACAAAAGAAGTGCAGTGCGCATTCAGGACAGCCAGCTTCAATAAATATAGCGCTGTGTGCCTTAAATGTGCCTGTTGCAGAGGCTGGGGAAGCTTCAATAAGCGCAAAAGTGAAAGCATTTTGCTTGCGCTTGAAACAAACCGCGTTAAAGAAATGTGCGGTAATACCCCAAAAAAAGTGCTTAGCGGCTAATTAAGAGACACTGTCTACTGCCGCAAGTAAAAGATCCAATCCAGGTTGGCGGGGCCAAAAGTGGATAGGATGGTAACCAGGCGGGACTAAAAAGCCTCCTAGACAATCATAACACCCGGTTTTACATAATTGGTGACGCAAAATGACTCGCACCAATGGAAAACACGGGTGAAGCAGAAAGCGAGCTTCTGGAAATCGTATCGATTCCAAGAATCCCTCACCTGGCGAGAGCAGCGCATGCATGCTGCTAACGCCAGGCGAGACCTAAAAAGGCAAAAAAGCTCTATTATGCTGCCATTGCTCAAGCTAAACGCCAAACACATTTTTAACATTGTTCAAAAGCTTTCTATCCCCTAAAGCAGAGATCAGCAGACACTCCCCTTCCCTTGCTTGGTGTGAGGAACTTTCCAGTTTTTTTTATTAATAAGGTTCTGGCTCTTCAAACCAGCTTTGGAAATGGGGACAGCCTGCCAGTAGCTATGGTTCCCGCCCAGTTGTCATCTTCCTCCACCTCAGCCAAATTCACATCCTGTGAACTTATACCGGTGTGGAACTCACTCGCTGTTCTTAACACCCTCAAATCAGGCTTGCCTTCTGATCCGTGCCCAGCCAAACTGCTGGCCGGCACTGCTGAAGTGATTAATCCGGTGATGAACACACTGATCAACATATCCTTAGCATCAGCCACTGTCCCTCCCACCTGGAAACAGGCGATGATTCTACCCTTACTTAAAAAAGCCACACTGGACCCCAATCTTCCCTCCAGTTATCGCCCTATTTCCCTTCTTCCAGCTGTGGCTTAGGTTTGTGAGAAACTGGTCAACAAACAGCTGTCTGATTTTGTGGAACAACATGATCTTCTCCACCCAGCCCAATCAGATTTCAGAGCCTCTTGTAGCACGGAATATGATTTGGGGGAAATTTCTGAGGCCATTCGTTAAACTTTAGATGCAGGGGGCAGGGCGGCTCTGGTCCTCCTGGACCTGACGGCAGGGCTTGATACCGTGCTGCACGCTTGCTCCTGGCTCGTCTTCAGGATATTGGCCTAATAGGGTCTGCATGGAAGTGGTTGAAATCCTTCCTTGAGGGAAGAACTCAGCAAGTCTGGATCCCTTCTTTCACAGTTCCATAACATCCAGAATACCGGAATTAGAAACCTAACCATAGGAAGAACAGGGATTCCACTGAACATGTGTGAAAAACCCTCTTTCCAGAAAGAAAAAATATTTTCTAGAGTCCCCTCACCCACCAGAGTTACCCCTAGGTGGTATGCTTAATCTTTGAGGTCCTCTCAATCCACTGCAAGTTGAAGCGTGCTGCGACTTGCGGACTACGAAGGAGCACATAGTTTTTGGAAAATGTGTGGTGCAGTGATGTGGAGTGGGAAAAAATAGGTTAAAAATACCTAGCTAGTGAGCTAATATTTTATTCCTGCTCCAAGTCGGTATGTTTCTAAGATCAGTAGTTAATACTCGGGAAAGACCTAACTGTAATGAGTATGGTGTCCCTAGTACTGGGTCGACATGTTTCAAGCTTTCCCCTAAAGCTCTTGTTCAGGACCGCACAAGGGCCAGCCCCGTGCATACCACTCCTAAAGAATCCTGTGAATAGTTAACAATGGGGTGCACATTCAGTAAGGAGGGTGAACCTAACCTTAACCTCTACCTCCCCCCGTTTTTTTTGATTGTCCCTCCTTTTACAGCCAACCCACAGAATCTGTTGACCGGGGTTCCGCAAGGTTCGGTCTTGAGCCCTCTGTTGTTCAACATCTGTCCCCACTCATTCGGATGGCAGAGGACTTGGGTGATAAAGTCGCATGTGCTGATGACAGTCAACTCCTTTTCACTTGGAATAAAAATGAGTTGTTTATTTCCCTTGTTAAAACATGCCTGACAGCAATAATTCACTGGCTCACTTTGGCTCAGATGAAATTTAATGAGTATAAAACCGAGATTCTTTTCTTTGGTAACTTCCTCCCTCAATTCTGGCCCTCAGATTAACAAGTTGATTGGAATGTGCTTTGGCATCTTGAAAGCACTAAATAAATTCCTGCCATTACTCCCGCTTTCCGCAAGGGAAATGGTTACTTGAGCGCTAATCACCTCGCGTATCGACTATGCCAATGCACTGTATGTTGGTCTGCCTGGCTTTCTACTGAACAAGCTTCAGGTAGTTCAAAATGCCGCAGCTAGAACTCTTCTCAGTCTCCCTTAGAGGGTCAGCATCAGGCAGCACCTTCGTAACCTACACTGGCTACCGGTAAAAGAAAGAGTGAAATTCAAGTCACTGGTAATGGCACTTGCTGCCCTCCATGGGCTCAGCCCAGTGTGTCTGAGAAAACGTATTCAGTTTCATAACCCTTCCAGGCAGCTTCACACTTGTACATTGCTGTTAGCTTGTCCTCCCTGGTTCCACCGAATAAGGATAGGTGGCAGCTCCCTTTCGTATACGGCACAGGTGGCCTGGAACCAACTTCCACTTGACTTACGTCGCCTTCAGGAGCCAAAGATCTTCAGGAAGAGATTGAAGACCTTCCTCTTTAATTAACATGTCTCCCTATTTCTGCTTCTCATCACTCTGGACTTGAACCGGGACACTCTTTTGAGTAGCTGTGCGCGTTACAAACTACTATAAGATAACATATAACATGAGTATCTGTGATATATAGGAGTCTCAGGGGCCCCTCATCACATTCAGCAGGAGGGCCCAATCATACTGTGTTACGCCACTGGCATCACATGCAATGAAAAAAGTAACAATGAAGATTCTCCAAACTGACTTGAAATCATTCTGTTTAGGATTCACAACATACCTGTTTACTTCATAAAATGTTCAATCATGTTGAAGTAAAGAAACAGTTACAGTTCAGCTTCCATCTGAAACTCTTACCGTATGCCATTTTCCATCACTGATGTGAACGGGGTGAGTGGCTACTGCCTGCCCTTTGCCAAGATCAAATAGAAACTGTAGCTGTCCATTGTGGAGTTGCAGAGCAGCGTAATCCCCTTGGTTCTGATGGGCCACATAAAAAATCAACCCGCTGGAGGCGTATGTTCTGATACTCAGCTGGACTGAAAGCCTTGAGAGCAAGAAAAAGAAGAATATGCCATCTGAGGAATGCAAACAGAGTCCTCATGGTAACAAGCAGGTGTGAATCATCAGCATGAGAGTGCCAACCATTGAGCCATTGAGCCAATTTCCCCCTTTTCCATGTCTACTCTTGACTTCCCATCCGTCCTTTTATTTTGCTCTATGACCTAGCATTTTGCACTGCTCCACCCACTAGATGGTGGAATTATGTACAGCATGTAAATCTAGAAAATATTTCATTCTAAAAAACAGAAGTTCAATCTAAGTTGCTGGCACTGAAGAAACCCCTGTTGACACCACATTTTTTCCATTTTGGTACTAAATTTCGCCTCCCAATGGGTGCTTCATCTTGTCCTTGACCCATCATAACTTCTTTTTCCTCTCCCTGACCACATCATGTCTGCTTCTAGTGTTTTATCCATCTCTGCTACTGGACAGTCTGATGTGGTGAAGAATCAGGTCCTATAAGTTCTTGCTAGTTTAAAAAAATAACCGTCACGCACCTTCTCACTACTGGCTCTGCTGTGGTTTTAGAGGATCGCCGCTGCCACTATCACATGGTCTAGTTTCTTGAATAAGCACATTATTCTCAAACTGCTCGGACTCAAAGCTACAAGGCCTACAAAATGAGTTGTACCTACAATCTTGTTGTCATCCAAGCAGTCCTTATTTCAGCTCAGTTGGAATCTCTTCCTATCTAACTGGCAGCAGCACCTTACCTATGGAAGAACCTCCCTCCACCTGAAACTGTGTATCCTGAAATAGGAGAGAATAACAAGTAGGGCCTAGGAGATGGTAGTCACCTTTTAGCTTGATGATATCAATCCCCATGAATTCCTATTCTTTCTGAATTTAATTTTCCATCATCTCTTAAAGGTAAATAAATCAATTAATCAAGTGGCTTGTACAGCGCAAGTACTCACCCATAAGGGTCTCAAGGCACTTAGGTATTACATTTTATGGCATTATTCATAATCTTCCAAGACAGTGTAGGTACAGAAAATTGTGCCCTGAATATCGAATTACACAATCTTTTTTTTTTTTTTTAATAATTCTTTTTATTAACATAGCTCATAGAATTACACAAATATTGTTAAAAAATATCAGCAGGTAAGTGTATATAGGTAGGAATAGGTTTTCTATAATTCAACTCCACATATACGTACTTTGATGATACATAATATATCTTCAAGGTACCCAGATGTGGAGTTAACAACAGTAAATCTATTCTTACTTGTTTGTGCTTACTTACTTCCTCGAAATTGTGTTCCCCAATATATTCACCAAGTTTATCTTTTAACTCACCATTCAGGACACAATATTCTGGACGACAGTCCTCAACCTGGTATTCGGCCCTGCTAGCAAAATATGAGAAATGCTACTGTTCTGCCTCACTGTGACCATTCCAATATGCGGGTTTAGGACCTTGTTAGGGAAGGTATTTCAGTCTCCTTCAGTCCCCTCCTGTGCTTAAGTCTTCAGCAGTGTCAACCCCTTTCCTTTTCCTGACAGTAAAACTCAGTTCGTATTCTCAGAAGCTCATGCTCTCACTCAATATCAGCCCATTATTAAGTGAGAATTGTTAGTAGCAGGTTCTCTTTTGATTTATTTGCATATTACTGGTGATCACCTATGATAAAGAAAAACCGTTGAAACCTTGCTTTTCTGCCACTAACCTGCTATTTGCCGACCGCTACTGCTTTGGTAGTCCCCAAGCTGGAACAATTGTAGCTCCTTATGGCCAATAGAGCACTCAAAAAATGTTCTTCATTAATCAGCAGTGCCCAAAGTAAGTATAGTGGCAAACATCTTGTAGATATATTGGTAACATAAGAAATAACCTTTAAATGGCACTATCTAAATATAATCTAATGTATTCGCAGCCAAACTACTCAAAACCATTTGACAATTCCAAAACAACCATGTATTTTCAGAAATGCATAAATGTATTTATTTCTAGGAATATCTGAAACTTATATCCTATTGAAATGTTTCCACAAACAAGACCTTTTTAAATCAAAAATCACGGTAGTGCCCCGAAATAAATGACAAAGTTGCACAAAAAACTGAAAGGTTCAGCAAAGTTGAGCCATTCAGTATGCCAAGGACTGTGTTGCAATAAAGTGGCAAGGCTCTAAAATACAAATACACATCTCAAAAAGGTGTACGTATCATCTGCTTTATAGAGCAAGGATACAAACCACTGATCAATGTCATGAGCCAGGTAGCAACTCTGTAGTAACGTTGTGAGGATAGCACCTTATTTTTTGCTGATAATAAATAGGAAAATTACTGGAGGTACCGCTTTGTATATGAGCAACAGAAACAATATACTCACTTCTTTCGGACTGCAGCGTGATCGAACGGCAGCACCAAGTGGCTTCTTAAGCTACTCCCAAAGTGATGTGCCCCATGTAGGATGGTTGGGCTATCATCTTGTGCACACTGTGCCTGAAATTAACAAAGGGACAGTTTAGTGCAAACTAAACAAATACTCAATGTGCACAGATTAGTAAGTTAGATTGATAAGTTCAACAACTACATTTAAACATAGGCCCTGATCCGGAGATTTTGCAAACGTGACAGAGTACCCTGCCTGCCAAATGCTCAGTCCTCTGCCTCATTTAGAGACCTTAAGTATTCTGTCGCAGAGTAGGTGTCATTGGAGGAAGGACATTGCACCAGCCGCCCTACTTGCAGTGGACGATGTAGTGTCTTTTTTTCCAAATACATTGTAGGAAGCTGGCTCTTTATTTAGTGGACAAACTAAGGTAAAGAGTGCAGGCAACCCTTATTGGTTTACAGAGGCAAAAATGATAGCACTAAATGATATCTTTTGTGGTAGAGTGGACTTGCATTTTAGGCTTATCAGAGGATAGTATTAAGCATTTGTTGTACTCACAGAGGCAATATATGAGGCACACACTCAAAAATAAATCTGAGATGAATTTAGAAAAATAAGCTGTATGTTTATATAAATTTTGATACCAAGAAATTCGTTATCAAGTAAGTACTTTTTTAAATATTTAATTTCACAAGTTACTAAACAATTCACTTAAATTAGTTTTTATGCAGCAATGCTTTGCAATAGGTAAAAAGGCATTTGTTACATACTGTTTTTACCGTCAATTTCTGGTGGTCTCCTTCGGGACTAAGGTTGTACAGGGCCATGGTCCAAAGTACCACAAACTGTTACTCGTTACTTGCCCTGGGGTATCCGGGTGCAGAGGTGCTCGTTGGGTTGGTAGCTTTGCGAGATACGCCGGTGGAAAGAAGGAGGGCCACATAGAAACAGGCTGCAAGTCCTGGAGCTCCCAATGGTGGGCTCGGCTCCTTAGGATTCGTAGGAGCAAGGGGGCATAGCTGTTTCATTGGTACATGGTCTGGGGAGCTCGGGTGCAGGGTGGCTAGGTTGGCTGGGCTTTGTGCTTCCTAGGTGCTCGCCGTTGTCAGTATCACCAATTGAGGGTGCAGAAAATCAGGATAACTGTGCCACTCAGGAAATGGCTCACTGCGATGCTGCCGTCCCTCGAAGGCTGCTCGGTCTTGGTGCTTTTAAAGTCCTGACTGGACTAAAACAGGCCTTGGTTGCTGCAAGAGGTTTGGTTCCCTGGGTATTGGTGCTGTGCCGCATTGGTCAGTAATGGTGTCCTCTCACTCGGTGGGGGGACAGATCTGACCTTCAGGAGCACTGGTACCTCTGCCAGGGGGGCTGCTGAATCAGGCTGGCTGGGGAGTGCCAACATGGTAAACTTAACTCTGCTTCTTCGGTGCCTGCAGACTTCAGGAAAGTAACTCCTCTACTCCAAGGGAGATTGCTGGTAATTTGCAAAGGGCTGGCAGTCTACCGGGGTTCTTGATAGTTGTTCAGCTACAGGGCGAGTCACTCGGTCACGATTGTCAAGACTGGTGCAGGCAGGCAGAGTTTGGAGCCAAAAGTCCACAGTAGTTGTCAGTTCTCGTTGTTTTGTGGCTCCTCTTTGCCCTCGTCTTCTTTGTCCTTCTCTCATATGACCATTTCCTGTGGGAAGTGGGCAGAACCTTGGCCCAGTAAGGCTAATTCCACCAAAAACCAAGGTGGTGGAATTCTAGTTTTCGTGTTCACATCAGGTTGCCCACCTTAGGGATGTAACTAGCCTAATGGAGAACACGCCTCCTGACTAGCTAATTTTCCCACCTGTCCTGGTGCCAAATTGTTCGGGCAGTGGGTGTCATTTTCCGAGTCATGTATTAATAAATCCATCACTGGAATCAGTGGGGGCTTAATAATATGAGATGTTTGATACCACACATCTTTAGTTTCAGCCATCAGGTAGCTGGGGAACTCACAATCACCAGTGCCCAGTAAATATACTTAAGATGGCTAGCTTGTTCACTGGCAATGTCCACGAATCAACATGGACATCACAGGGGCATATCTGCTCATGCAGAATATCTGCTCATGCAGATATGTCCTCACATGTAATATAATTCACCCTGCCTAAGGGCTGTAAAGCCTGCTGTAGGGGTGACTTACTTATATGCCATGCAGTGTCTGCAGGCATGGTGCACAAGAGGTGCGCCATGTCTTGTCTTCACTTTTCTCTGCACCATGTCATGCAGCCTGCAATGGCAGTTTGCATGAGTGTGATGAGGGGTCCCTTAGGGTGACATAATACATGATGCAGGCCTTAGGGACACTCCTTAGCTTCCCTGCCTTAAGTACCTCGGGTACTATTTACTAATGAGTTCTGTCAAAATTGCATCAAATACCAGGCAAAAAAGTGGGGGTGAGCATGTCAACAAGGGCCACTTTCCTACATACATCTATAAAGAACAAAGCATACCCTATGGTATACATCAAGAAATTGGAAACAGAGGTCCCTGCAGTGAC
Source organism: Triturus cristatus (assembly GCF_964204655.1). NCBI lineage: Eukaryota > Metazoa > Chordata > Amphibia > Caudata > Salamandridae > Triturus > Triturus cristatus. The sequence goes on along the minus strand of NC_140587.1, from coordinate 940,936,253 downwards.
AATAAAGAAGAATAAAAGATTCTTTTCTTTTACAAAAACTTTTTATTGCTCAATATTAGGAACATAAACAGTTGAAAACAGGTAACATAAGTGATCAGAGAGGTGAAGGAAGTGCTCGGTGCTCAAAACTTAGTGATGCATCTTTGCGAATTATACAATACAAAGTATCATCAATTGTAAACAACTAGTACAATCAACACAGGTCTTGGTCAACAGTCAATGGTGTTTCAATCCCATGTTAATAAAGGATTATCATTAGGATTTCAGCTGCAAACGTGTTGCTTCCGCTCTGGTGCATGTGAACTTAAGGGATGCACAACAGGCGTGTCTTGCACTGGTATTTACAGATGGTGGAAATGCCACAATGGGGAAGTACGCACTGTGTATATCTCGAGGGCCTTCACAGGTGCACCCAAAGTGTGCCGCACACACTTTGCAAAAGTGGATCTGTCGCAATGGGATGTTCCTGCTGAGAGACCAGTGGTAAGGGCCAGATATAATGAGGAGAACAACATCAATAGGTGGCTGCACTGGTAAAGGAGTCTCTTGTTGCTTTCCTGTACGTCACCTCCAGGAAAAGCCTGGTTTGTGAGGGACAGGAAAAAAACAATAACGACCCTCACAACCTAGGAGAAAATTCCCATGGTTTTGGGATCATTCGTTTTTTTCATTTTTCAGAAACAAACTTCTGCTTGGGGCAGCCATCCACCAAGTGTTTAGTGCATTGAAAAACATTGCTGTTATGGCAGTTTCCTTCGATGTACAGAGATAGCCGCTGGGCCTGTGGTCATCTCTTAACTTGGTGGGAGGAGTACCGTCCTGATGAATATGGCAAATTCCTTCGCCACATCAACTGCCACTACTTGGCTGCAAAACTCTAAATTAGGCCCTCTGATTTTTACTTGTTAAAGAAATAAGAAGACTATAGAATGTTAATATAGCATTCAGTACGAGACATGTACAAATGCATTTGCCACTTAGTGCACAAATAAAACAAAGAATACCTATTCAAATTTGCGATTGGCTAACTGGCTAAAACCCATCTAAGGATAATTACTATTGAGCATCTGGCCACTACATTGTTGGAACGGCATGCGTGATATGCCATATTGCCCCAGTATAGTTATAGTTAGGTGAGAATTTCCCTAGGAAATTATATTTACATTTTAAAAAAAAATAATGTTGCCTTAGTTTGACAATTTGCATGAAAATTTCCCGAAAAAGTTCATCTACTTGTGCTTCATCAAAAAGAGGTCATAAAAGGTAAGGGGGTAGATATAAGTGTGATTTCCAATTTATTTCCAATAGGAACGTTTGCTCTCCGATACAGAAAAAAAGGCAGGATAGATTTACACAAAACGTGGCACAAAGTTAGAATTTAACTTAGAAAGTGTGCATTTTGTGATCTGCTGTAATGCTGTTCAGCTGTTTCCAAGAAATAAGCATTTAAAGAGGGCCTCGAATCGGACATTCTAGGAAAATGTATACTTTTATGGTGTTGTTGTGAGACCTCACCATGTAATAATGTCACAATCTCTATATCAGGTCCAGTTAGGTTCTTTAATGAAACATCTTGCTCAGTCCTGAATAGCTTGGCACAGAGCAGTCCTGCTTAATCAAAGGAACAAGATGAAAGCATTTAAAAGTAGCAAAAACAGCCAATAAGTAAACAAATACGACTCTATAGAAATCCAACACCAATTTATAAAAATAGAGTATATTTTTACATTTAGATAGAAACTAAAAAGACACACATCTATAAAGGGAAACCGGAGATATAATTTTTCAAACCTAAACTAAATCTCTGTAGTTCAATCTTTAAGTTGCAACAAATCACTGCAAGTAGCTTAGCAGGTCGGAGTCAATGGGCTAGAATGGCTACTAAAACTCTCTTGGATGGGCCACAACAGGTTGGGAGCCAGTCACAGGGACTTGTCAGGTCCAGGGGGACAAATACCTGTCAGGTCCAACGGTCTCAAGGTCTTTCCTGTATCTTTAGCCTTTATCTACTCCAGCAAAAAAGTGGTCCTGATGCTGGGGATACTAATACTGAGAATACAGAATGTTAAAAATACAGGATGCTGAAGAGTTGTGAGATGCTGAGAATGATGTGAGCAGCGATAGGGCTTCCTGTGGCTACTCTGGGACCCACAAGGGTCAGATGCCCTCTCCAACCTCAAGACTTTATCTCCCGCGATGAACCAGTGGTTCCAATGCAGGTTTAGTCGCCACTGGTCAGCTGATCTACTTGTTACAGCAGTCTCAGAAGTTCCTTGAAGGTAATCATTATTTATAGTGGGTCCAGAGTCCACTCTCCCCCCTCTGTTACGGGTTCAACAACCATGGAGGCACCTCGTGACGGTCAGGACTCGGCTTCTGAGGCTGCACTTCGATGTCCAGTGGAGGGCAGGTGTTTCTAGGCAGCTCTCTTGTAGTCCTGTTGATTAACAGGATGCTAGCCACTGTGAGAAAGTGTCTCATTTGACATAGTTAGCCCCCACATTTTGCACTATACCACAGGTGAGGGCCTATCTGCATGAGTAGATATGCCCCTACAACACTTGAGTCGATTCTTAAATATTGTAAGTGCCAGGGAAGCCATAAGGTGAACATGGGCTGGAAACTCGACAATCCGAGTTTCCCAGCACCATGATGGCTTCTCTGAAACCAGGAGTGATTGGTACCAAACAACTAATTGAAATAAATCCACACTGATGCCAGTGTGAGATTTATTAAACCATGTACTCAGAGGGCACCTCACTGATGACATCATCCAAGTAGGCTTATAAATTTGTATGCTGGACCTCCCTTCTGAGGGTGTAAAAAAGTAGCAAATTATATATGGAACTTTAAGTTTAAAGGGGTTTAATTGTTTGGTGGTGCAGTAATAGACACATATTTCCTACTTGGCTGCATAGCATGTACTTGTAGATGGCCTATATGCCCCACACAATATAGTTATACATTCCTATGGGACATCTAAATAGCCAAACTCTAATACCTCAAGTGCCAGACCCCTAGGTTGAACTGCAAGGGGTCTGGAAGCCTGATTTGGCTGCTTTGCTGTGTGAGAAGTTCTGGCCTGTTCAGAAGTGTCTTGTGGGCACTGATGGACATCTGCTGGAGCATTGAGCAGGTGTCTACCTTAAGTTGAGGCAACCAGGATGCGGGAAATGGAGACCTCCCTCATCTTACTCACCATGTATGTGATAAGTGGGAGAAGCAGAAAAACACTGGCAAATATCCCAGACCAGTTCCTCCATAGTGTGTTGCCCATGGACTGTGGGGGTCAAAATCAGGGGGGTGGGGTGTGTTTAGACATCTTGTGTTTTCTGGGACAGCGAAGAGGTCAATGGCTGGAGTTCTCCACCTTTGGAAGTACCTGCAGAGGACTTGCAGATGGAGTTGCAAATTGTGTTGATGCACCTGCTTAACAGGTCCACAAAGTTCTGATTGACTCCTGAAAGGTGTTCTGTCAAGAGATGAATCTTGTGGCAGATTACACAGTACCAGATGTCTTGCGCTAGCAAAGACAGTGTGGGTAGTGAGTGCCTCCATTTCTGTTTGTAGGCCATTTGAGTGATGTTGTCTGCCTTTACATGGACAAGCAACTAGAAAGCTTTCAGGGCTTGGTTAGAGGCCATGAGCTCTAGGTAGGCGATGTGGTACTACTGTTGTATCCCACTCTACCTCTCCATCTCCCCCACTGCTGGGCACTGCTAGCATTGTGCTCTTTTGGAGGAGCATGCTGACATCCTCTTGGAACAGAGTGAGATGGTCTTAACTGAGGGTTCCTGTGCGGTTATCGGTTGCTTCTACGCTTAAGAAATTGTGGAACAGGTGAGCGGGTGCTCGTTGGGTGATTTGGAGAATATACAGAGGTATAGATGTGAGATTCTCGTATGCTAATGGGTTTATTTCGATTTTTTTAGCAATCTCTTCAGAGCCTGATTGACCCAGTGGGGATATTTGTTTCCAAAGGTGGTCAGTAATCTAAGGTTAGTGCACGAGGATCATTGCCTGTTTTTAGTTTGGCTAATTTAAAACTCTGAGAGCCCTTTTTAAGTTTTGGTATTTTTTTCTTTTTTGCTCACAGAGAGTGGTTCTTACATGGTCAACAGGTACGCTAAGCCTCAGTTCTTTTCCCACATACACGAACGTTTGAGTACACTATTTTTTCACCTAGGGTGACTGGGTTTCATAATGGTATCTTTCCTAGTAGTACGTTCTGATTGCAATAATTTATCAGCGTTATCAGTTTCAAGTACGCAACGTGATGATGAGATAATATGTTGCAGTTGCATATAGTACGTTTTTTCATGATATATTAGAGTTGTTGTCTGCACTTATGGAAAAAGAAATATTGTTGGATTTATTGTTTATAATTTCATCTTGTAGATTTTCCCCTGAAGAAGGGCCATCATACGGCCCGAAATGCATTGGGCGAGCACGGAAATGATCAAATTCTTGACCTATGTATAAATTATGTATAAATTGTGATGTACAAAGTATTATTGTGATTTGAACAATAATTAAATGCTGTTTTGTATAACTCATTCAATTGCGAACAACAATGCTTGTGAAATACAATTGTTTATGAAAATTACCAGACACAAAAAACAAGGTTGATCACTTAAGTTAAGTAGACCTAAAAATAAGCATTTGCATTCTGGGAAGGTTGCTCCGTAGCAAGAGTTTTTTTCTTTGCACCATCACACACTTAACTGAGGGTGTACCAGCGTGGTACTATGCTGAGCGGGGTGGTATGGAATTCTACGCAGTAGCCCTCAATGAACCACTGTTACTACCCACTGATCTGAGGTGATTTTCTCTCAGCAAGAGTAGAAAACCCTTTACCCTCCCCAACAGATGTTGTGTTATTGGATGGGAGAGTGGCCGAGTCAATGCTTGGGAGCGGAGGCTAAAAAAATAAAAAACAAATTCTCTGCCTGATCTGCCTCTACCTCTACCCTCATGTTGTTATCCCTGTAACCTCTCCTCAAGTATCCTCTCCCTACCTGGGACTTGTGAAAGGCTGATAGGATTGCTCCTAGTCTTGTGGAGGGGCCTTGTCCCATCCTTGACTGCTGTCTGCGAAAGGAATGTAGCAGACTGCAGGGTGCCCAGGGACTTTGGGATTTCAGTGTCCTTCTTGTTCACTTTGGAACTAAAGAGATGCTTCCTTCAAACGAGATGTTTAGATAGGTGTTCATGGGTCTCTAGTTTAAACCCTGAGATACGAAGCCATGCACGGCAGCGGAGCAGGATGCTGGTGTTTGTAAGAAACTGGCTCTATATATACTGCACCAAAGTGAGGTACAGTGTGTATAGAGTCCAAGAGTCTCCAAAGGTAGGTAGGGGTTAAAGTTAGATAGAACCTTACTCTCTAAAGTGGTAGCTTGGTCGAGCAGTAAGGCAGTATCAGAGGACAGTGTTAAGCATTTGATGAACCCACTCAGTCAGCAAATGAATTCATACACTCAGGAACTGAACTCTAGGCCAATTGTTTTTGTATAAAAAAGTATACTGTTGTTTTATTTCTAGAACCAAGCAAACCTGGTACAGTTAAGCATATAAATACTTTTCGTCTACAAGATGCCGTTGTTGAATACTTTCAAAATACAGTAGGACTCTGTACCAATTCGAGTTTACAGAGGTTGCAATGCAATGCACAAACTTAATAGACTTAATAGGCTTTTTTAGTAAAAATGCAATTAAATTACTTTTCGGATTACTTTTACTAACACAGTGCTGGATCCTAGATTCAGCACCGGGGCATTTCCTGAAAACAGTTGAGTAAATGCGTTTTAGTCAGTTGTACGATGTTTAAAGAATATTCTTGTATTTGAAAAGTTGACACTTAGAAACTTTTTCACATAGAATCACCAATGTTATCCTATGGAAGGAAATTCAATTTGCAGGTAGGTTACTTTAACGTTACTTTTCTTACTCAGTGATGGATACCTAGATTCAGCACTGGGACATTTCCTGAAAACAGTTGAGAAAATGTATTTTGGTTATTTGTGTGATTTTTAAGGAATATTCTTAGTTTTCAAAAGTCGACACCTAGGGTTCTGAGGTTAGACTCAGGTGTCTCCCAGGGTCAGTGATGCACTGTTGTTGCACCCCAAGTGGCACTAGGGCGGCCGGGTGCAGAGTGTTGAGGCCCAATGTTATCCTATGGAGGATAGGGGGGCTCCGGTTGGTGGCTGCTGGCAAGCAGGCCACTGGGTTGTGGGAGCAAAGGTCCTAGGGTTAAGCTCAGGGCAAGTTGGGGACCAAGTCAGCACCAAAGGGGCACCCTCAGCGGCACTAGGGCGGCTAGGTGCCGGGTGCTGTTTTGAGGTCGGGTGCCGTGTTGATTTCAATAGAGATGCTCCGGGACAAAGAATCACTGCAGGTTCGGGGGCGGGGATATTCCAGGAGTGACCACCACTTCGAGGGGTAAGTTGGGATGTTGAGGGTTGGTTAGGCACCGCTGGGTTGGGCACACAAGGCTGTGGGGCGTCGGGTGCAGGGGTGCCTTGGGACGTCGGATTTTCTTACCCGCTCTGGTCACGGTAGGGGGTGCTCTGGATTGAGGCTGCAGGCGTCATCAGGAGGCTTGAGGCAGGTCAGGGGTCGCCGGATCTTGGGTCAGGATCACCGGGGGACCTCCTTGTGGTATTTTTCCACTCGAGCTTGGGCCAGGTTCGGCGGTTGCAGAGTGGGCTGGATTCGCGGGTCCTGGCTGGCACCAGAAGCTGCAGTTCAAACACGTCCGGTGTTCACGGGAGAAACAGCTTGGAAAGTGAAGGCAGGCAGGTGCTCCGGGGTTTTTGAGGTTGCTGTCCGCTGGACACGCCGGGGTTTTGCAGGAGCAGGTTCAAGGGGAGACAGGCCTGTAGGGCTGGGGCCAAGTCAGTGGGCGTCGTCCTCTTGTTAGCTCTACACGGCTTCTCGTCCTTCTTCTTCTCTTCTTTTTCTTGTAGTGGTTGGATCTGAGGAAGGAAGGTTCAGGGTGCCCCTAAATACTAAATTTAGGGGTGTTACAGGTAGGCAAAGGGCAGGGACCAATGGGTCCCTTCCCTGGGGTGGGTACACCCCCTATTCTGCCACTCTCCAGTGGGAGGGGGGCAGGAGCCTGTCCCTGGTTGGCTGGGTCCCCCCATCCTCAAGATGGTGGGGACTCGAGGTTGTGCTTCACCTCGCCTCCCCCACCTTAGGGGTGGAGTTGGCAGAGGAGGACACACCTCTCTTCCTCACTTGTTTTTCCCGCCGGTTCTCCCACCCAAAGTGGGGGGTAGAACCAGTGGGGACCAGTTGCTGAAAGCAACAAATGGTCTGGAGAGGCTCACAAAAGCGGCGTGCCTTTGAAGCTTCTCCTTCGTGAACCCTGCCCATCCTGGGGGAGGAGGCTTGGCACCTTGTCCTAGGATGTGCATTGTTTCAGGCCCCCGAGAGCAGCAAGCTATCGACCCAGGGGTCCAGAAACATGTCTGGTGGTGGCAACCTGCGTAGTCACTCAGTCAGGTCACTAGAAGTTGGTCGAGTTTCAGGGGGCATCTCCAAGATGCCCTCTTGTCATGCATTTTACATTAAATCCCACACTGGCATCAGTGTGGGTTTAATGTGCTGAGAAGTTTGATACCAAACTTCCCAGTCTTCAGTGTAGCCATTATGGTGCTGTGGAAGGCGTAATGACAAACTCCCAGCACCATATACTCTTAATGGCAGCACTGCACTTACAGTGACCAGGAATGGACTTGGGCACTGTAGGGGTACAGGGCTCATGCTCCTTTACCCTCACCACTGGCATAGGGCACCCAGCTAGAGGGGTGACTGATGTATGCCAGGGCTGTGGTTTGTGGGCATGGCACACAGGGATGTGTGCCATGTCGACTCTTCACTTTGTTCTGCACCAAGGCACTTAGTCTGCAAAGGCAGTGTGTGAGTGTCAGGTTACAGGGTCGCTGAGGGTGGCACGATAAGTGCTGCAGCCCTTAGAGGCCTTCTCTGGCCACAGGGCCCTGGATACCTGTGGTACCATTTACCAGGGGCTGACATGTGGCCAGAGATGCCAATTGGGTTTGTTTTTGGGGAAAGAACACAGGCCCTGGGAACCTGATTGGCAGGGACCCAGGGCACACCAAGAAAAAGTGCATCAGTAGTCTGGCAAAAAAGTGGGGGGGTTACTGCAACAGAAACCCACTTTCCTACAGTGTTGACACTGGGAGAAGCAGTATCCACTGCATTGAATACCCAATGGATCTTCAAGTTGCAATTTATCTTTCCTTTTGCGACTAGCTTCCCACCTCTCTCCTGTAAGTCTCAGGGAGGTGTTGTACCGGGGCCTCTATCTCCTTCCAGTGGTACTTATCTCAAAAGCAACCCCACCGAATTGGCAGTTCAACACAAGGAGTTGCTAGTGGTGTTCAGACCCTTATTTCCCTTATCTTAATAGGAGGCATCCCCTATTGCTTGGGAGGAGGCCCACTTCCTTGTAATATGAGCCACAACAGAGACGGGGGACTCGCCTTCTGATGTAAAGTTCATTAGGAGAGGCCTTAAACTTTTTCTATATATCCTGGGAGTGACCACCTTGGCTCAGACAATGAAGGAAGAGGACAGTGTGTTCTGCCTTTGAGAGGGTTTCCACTAAAAAGTCGTCCTCATCCTATAGGACATGCATGTCAACTTTATGTTGGCGGACAACCCTCTGAATGACTGCATGATAAGAAGTGGTGCCATTGGGGGGAGAATATTTGGCTTGATAAGGCTTGAGGTCTGGATCTTCTGCCAGGTTGACGTTGTAGTTGCCCAGAAGTCATCCCTGTCTCCTATCCCAGGAGGCTGGTCATAAGGGTCTCTTTCTCTATATGAGATACTTGAGTCAAAGAAGAACTGAACTAACCTCTCAGGAGATTCTGAAGGATGTATAGCAGGGGGTGAACATGGCTGGGGTGGAAGTGGTGGTGTGGAGCAGGAGGTGACGTTTGAGTGGCTAGGTGTATAAGTGTGGGTAGAAGAGCTTGAAGCTGTGTCTTCAAGTCTCGGTGAGAGCATTTGGGTGGGTGGGGCTTAGCTCCATGGCTTGCCACCATGGTGGTATTCATGGTCCTTGGTGTCATGTTTATGCGTGACAATATTGGTGTCAACGCACACCCTCCCGATCAGTTTCCTCGAAGGTGCCTGGCCAATGATGCTGGAGAGGCCTCCCTCCTCTTCTTCGATGCCAAGCGGGTGCTGTTTTCCAAAAATGGTAGGTCTTTCAGAGGATGATTGCTACTGCATCTTACTGTGCGCCCGACTCCTTTCTCTTTGGTACCTCAAAGTTGTTTTGCAGCTAAAGGCAAGGCAGAAGCCACAGAATGACTCCTTGTGGTCGGGGAGAGGCAGAGGCTGCAAACTTTGTGCTTGTCTACCCAAGGACAGTTGACATTGCACTGTGGGCAAAATTGGAAGGCTGTTAATTTCAGGACCACTTCCTGTCTGCATTCTCTGAGGTAAGCTGCCAGAGATTGAAGAGGACTTTACCAAGTCTGGAAACAGAGCTTCAGCTACCTCGGCATTGAGGCAATCGGTTACAGTCAGTTAGGTCTGAGAAAGCCACCAAGGGTGTGTCGATCTTGGAGCCATGGATGAACATGTCTGAAACCATTTGCGGAAAAAACAATCCAAGGTCAAGTCAGTGCCCATGAGCGTTTTAGACAAGGGCTGGAGTCACACAACATCCTGTGAGCCAAAGCTTCTTCAAAGAAAGACAATTTGTAATGGCAGAGTCTAACACTAAGTGACAGGAGTATGTAAAGCATGTGTATCTACAGTCACACATGCTACAAACACACACACACACACATACATATACATATTTATACATATGGTTATAGAAATTTTAACTTATAGAAAACTTATATTAATCTGTGTATGAGATTATATATTTTTAAAATATGAATAATGTTTTTTCTAGACTTTCAAACACTACCTTAACTTTGTTTTAAATCTCTCCTTTCTATTTCCTTCCCCTGTGCTTCTTATAACTGAAAAGATAGTACCATAAATTTAAAGAGAGAGAGATCCTAGGAAACTCATGGTTCGAGTTTAGGTTATAACATGCCTCAGCTTGCTTTTGAAGGGTATGTGTTTGAACTGTAACATGTTGAGTGTATGTGAGAAAGCTCACCTTTTGCAGTTCAACATAAAGTGTAAGGCTTCTCATTGTTAAACATTTGTACACTTGATTTTTAATACACTTTTACCACCCTAGATAACTACAACAGTTCATCAATTAAACCATGCAAACTCAATAAAAATTAAAAGTAACTTGCAAAAATGGCAAGATAATCATTTTCAATATTTGAACCCAAATCCCTAATTTAATGCTTGTACGTCCAATTCCCAAAATCTTGCACTTTTCCTTTATCTATTTATTTGAGCTTTAGTTTTGTCTCATTAGGTGATTCACTGACATTAACATGTTTGTTTTTACGGTATGAATTCCCAACTAACATTTATTTTATGAAATTGTATTTTTAATCTGTTTTTACTTTACTCACGTCTTTTACCTTTGATACATAATTGTGGGTCTCTTTTTTCAAATTGCTTTTTTCTAGGAAGAAACTTTAATTGAGATGCTTGAAGTCTTGTAAAAAACTTAATATAGTCCACTAAGAAACACTCTACACTCAATAAGGCACTACTCACATCTTCTAGCCTGGGTTATACAAATATCAAGCATACATATGCCAAATGATTGACTATTTTTAGTGTCTAATATAAAACATGTTTGTAAATGTGTCTCCTCAATACAATGGTGAAACACATGACTCAGGGTCGCCTTTTTGGTATATACAGGTGCTGACAGAGGAAAATTGCTCAACCAACAATGTCAAAAGAGCAGATTAACTTTTCTCTCTGTTGCATAACCAAACGTTTTGGTAAGATTTGTAAGTAGTTAATCCAGTGTGGGAGGAATGCATTTCAGCGCAGTTCATCGCAAAACATGCGCTGCTGCCTTCAACTACAAGGAATTCATATTTTCAGGGAAGTTTTTGGAACTGCCTGATGCTGGTTCTGCTCAGCCACTTAGCCAATGAGAGCCCAATGAGAGGGTATACAAACGTGTCAATGCTGTCTGTTCTCCTGCCTTGTATTTATTGTGGACTCTTTATCTGAAAATGTGCTTGGTGAGACCAATCCCAGACCTTGTCAGTGTACACATTTGCAGGTTATTTGAAATCTGAGATGCAATGTTTCTCTTGGAGGGGGTGCACGTAGATATTCTATTGGAACATTTGCAGCTTCGTAAAGATGTTTCACTCTCGTTCCTTTTAAACATGAGTGTAACGCTTTTCCTTGGTGTTTCAGGGTGGTCAGAGATTACTAGGCAATAAATAGCTCATAAGGATGCTGTTCACTGCCATTTGTGTTCCAGGGTACAATACTATTGCCCTCCAACGGAAATGACCAAATACTCCCTTTTAGCATTTGCCTCGCTCAGGATAGCGAGGACAGGCAGTCAAGGCTTAATCCAGGAGTAGTTCAAACACTCATATGTTATCCAAAGGAGCCCCACTACTGATCAGAACAGATACCCACATATAATCCTTTGCACTCTCTCTCTTGCGCACACACACACACAGACATCCTTCATTCAAGTCCAACACACAATGAAAGCCAAGGGCCCCAGTTATGGGCGACTTAATAGACCTTTTAAAGAGACTCTAAATTGAATTCCACTGCAGGGGCACAGGTAAAAAGGCATGTCTCCCTTACTAGAAAACACACTTTTGTCACTGTTAGTCTCCACATAGCGATGGTCGAGAGAACTGTAGGCATTCTCCAACAAGCATTTGCAAAGCAATAGGTCTCGCATTTACGCTAATTTGAGCTATTGACATTGTAAATGACGTACGAGTTACTTACCTTCGGTAACAATGTATCTGGTAGAGAGGTTGTCCAGCCGCAGATTCCTTAACTTAGAATATCCCCAGGCGTCAGACTGGATCCAGAAAATTCTTTGCAGCAGCACCTCTGTGCGCCGGGGGACGGCGCAACACGACCCCGCCCTGACGTCGTCCACGTACGTGATGTCAGCGAGGTCATATAAGTCCCACCCGGCGCGCTGACGTCAGTTTTCTTCGGAGAAACTTTTCCGAGGCACTACGCGGAGCCACCAACAAAACTGTGAAAGTATGGGAGCAGTGTGTGAGGGATGAAAAATCCACAAAACAAATAAGGCGGATGGTGCAAAACACCATCATAAAAGCCAGTATCAGACACTGTCTACATATAAGTGAAAAAGCAAAAGTGGAACAACGCTGTGAGAAAGAACCCCGCATAGCGAAGCGTAAACTCTTTCCAAAGTGTGAGCAACAAGGGAAGAATATCTCAACAGACAAAAATAGGCTGTTATTACTATGTAGAACCGTGCCATCCAACAAGAACGGAGCACAGAAAGAAGGAACAGCAATGTACTTCAAGAAGGTATCGTCCCTCATGGAAGCAGAAAACAGAGCTTAAGAGATCTTCAAAGAAGACGACTATATAGGAGACAAGAGCCGCCAGTCAATGGAGAAAGCGGGAGGGAGGGAAGACAGCAGGAGAAGAAGAAGAAAAAGAATCTTCTGATGACAGTGAATGAAAAGGCACCATCTACAGGAAAAAGCCCCTTGGAGGGAGTCAGCCGCATTAGGTAATTCCAAAAGGGGTGCAACTATGTGAGCACCCTTGAAAGAAAACCAATGGCAACTGAAAGTAGGCAAGAGGTGAAGCCCACCTGGCAAGGTTCTCGGAGAACCGGGAGGATGGGAGGGCGTTAAGGAATCTGCGGCTAGACAACGTCTCTACCAGTTACATCGTTACCGAAGGTAAGTAACTCGTACATCTGATAGAGACATCTAGCCGCAGATTCCTTAACTTAGAATAGATACCACAGCCATCAGCCATACCCCGAGGGGGGGGCGGCGGGTCAGCGACAGAACCACAGAAAGTGCCCAAGCACTGAGCTGGAAACAGAGTGACGGACAATGGGGAAGGCTGTGGCGGGATAGCCATACAGCAACCCAATTAGCTTGGAAGAGCAAAAGATAACGGGAGGCAAGGTGTCCCAAAAAATGTCAGAATAGTGCTACACCTTACCCGTATAAGTATGTGATGTAGAAACAGCACCAACTATATCCCAGACAAAGAGAGAGAGAGAGAGTCCACAACGAAGGAGGAAGAAGGACCACTCTTAGCCTAATGGTGCACTATGTGGACACCAACATGGCGCACTATGTGGGCACCAACCAAGGTTGGGAAAAACATGAAAAGAGGCAACCAGAGCCTACCAGGCTAGCCCACGGAAGGAAGGCCAGCGAAGCTACAGCCAGGAACCAAAGGGCAAGGGGTAGAAACTGAGCAATGTCCTAGAAGGCCAGGCGTGAACAAGAAACACGCCAAGTGCACACCAAGGCACCAAAGGGGGGACAGGGGCGAACAGTAACAATCTGAAGCACGCGGATGCAGGCCACCACTGAAACATGCACAGAGCCGACAGCCACAGAGACAACAAGGTGGCGTAGCTAAAATAAGCCCAGGACTGCGCAACCAGGCAGCTTGAAGACTAAGGTGAGAACTAACTCACGAAATACAGATATGCAGGGTGCAGAACCGAGGACGACTGACATCAGAAGAGCTGTCCCGCAGACACAGCCGACATAGTATAGGGTGATACCTAATGAAAGGCACACATCCGAAGGAAGTGGCAGCAGAGGCACCAGAGCACCAAAATGCGTAAAAATGTAGGAAAGAATCTCAGAATCCTAGACCACATCCTCCGATTGGGAGTAACTTTCGTCCAGAAAGAGAGATATTGTCCAGTATCAGAACACCAAGAAGGGGGCAGTGTAAAGCCGGGGAACCACCCCAGGTAGTGGGACGCAAAAAGGACCCTATTGCTAAAGATGCAGGGAAAGCAACGAAGTGCACCTAAGTGTACTGAAAGACACCCTGCCGCATAGATCAAGGGCAATCCCGAGTGCAGTCCTGAAAAGCTCCCTGACCCATGGAGACATAGGACCAGACCTCGCAGCAGCGAAGAGAGGTGGAGATGTAGGAAGAAGAGTACCCATGGTAGCCTGTATATAATATATATATATATATATATATATATATATATATATATATATATATATAATCTACTGGCGGTTGCCAGTAGATAGTTATAGTTAGGACCGTGTTTCCATAGGAAATCCGCAACATTCTATTTGGAATAACTTTGGCGCCGGTTGACGAATCCTCGCGAAATTTTCAAAATAGGTGGGGCGCTCCGCTCCGCTCCTACCCTGAAAGTCTCGGGGGATTCGTCAAGCAGGGGCTGAGAAAAAAGGGGGGTCCCAAAACACGTTTTGCTCATGCAATTTTCCATAGGGACCTTTAGTCCAAGGTACAGCCCGAACGGCTGAACAGAATTACTTGAAATTTGGCAGAGAGGTAGTCCTCAGCTCAGGGAAGTGCCTTTTGCAGGTCTGGTGTCAATCTGTTCAGTAGTTCCTGAGAAAATCAAAAGTAAAATCATATATATATGTGGGCGGAGCCTAACCACACATCTCATCCTGAGATCTGATTGGCTGTCAGCACTTCATCCAAGAAGTGTTGGCAGCCATCTTGGGACCAATATACATGATAGCACCTCATTAAAAAGCATTGCAGTTAATAGAAGGTTTTAAGACTTTAGTTACATTATAAATCATTTGTTGATGGTACCATACTCATTTTAGGAATTGTGGTATGTTCTAAGGTGATTTCACCATGTGAAAAAGCCTTCTGCTGGGATATCATGATTGAGAGAAAAATATTTTCTCATGCTTTTCCCACAGAGGTTTGGAAGGTGATCTATAAGCTAAACTGAGAGCTTATTTTCTGTAAATTCACATTATCTTTCTCAGTCATGTGAGAATGAAGTCTGACATTCTCAGTAAAACATGTACATCCAACAAGGGCAGAGACTGTCAGTTGATTCTTTTATGTTCTACTGCAGCTTCCCAGAGGGTTCCAAAGAACAACTAGAGCGCTAACAGTCCTACTTATGATAAACGTATGGCACACCTGAAGCCATCTTGCTTGGATTAAAGTGGTAACTCTTATAACATTTAATTTAAAAAGGAACAAAATGAGGGGGTTCATTTTTCCATAACAAGTATGATTAGTGCTGCAGAAAGAAAAACTAGGGCACATTTTGACTTCTGAAATCCTCTTTTATTTCATTAAAAAATTCTGACATGCAGACTGAAACATGCACTTTCAATACCAGCAGCAGTTTTCCCTGGTGAGCAGTAGCTTTACTACAGTGATCTAATGAGCAAAAAGAGTGCTAACATTCTGAATTTATGGCAAATGTGTGACACATCTGAATGCCTTCTTGATGGAATCAAAGTAAAAAACTGAAAGTATTTCCTACTGAGGAGACTGCAGTAAATGAGAAAATTAGGAAACTTCATAATAAATAAGTCTCCCAAGATGGCCACCAGAGACAAAAGAGCCCAAATGTAGCCCAAATATCACCCAGATGTAGCCCAAGTATAGCCCAATGACAGAATGTCCCACAGTGTTCTTAAAAACAACTAGAGCGCTTACTGTCTTCATTATGACAAAAGTATGGCACACCTGAAGCCATCATGATTGGAATAAACTGGTAACACTTAAAACATTTAATTTAAAAAGGAACACAATGAGGGGGTTCATTTTGCCATAGAAAGTATGATTAATGCTGAAGAAAGAAAATGAGGGCACATTTTAAGTGACTTCTCAAATCCTCTTCTATTTCATTAAAAAATTCTGACATTCAAACTGAAACATGCACTTTTAATACCAGGAGCAGACTTCCATGGTGAACAGTAGTTTTACTACAGTGATCTAATGAGCAACCAGAGTGCTAACTTTCAGAATTTATGGCAAATGTGTGACATATCTGAATACCTTCATGATGGAATCAAAGTAAAAAACTGAAAGCATTTCCTACTGAGGAGACTGCAGTACATGAGGAAATTAGGAAACTTCATAACAAATAAATCTCCCAAGATGGCCACCGGAGACAAAAGAGCCCAAATGTAGCCCAAAATCACCCAGATGTAGACCAAATATAGCCCAATGACAGAAGTGTGCAAAACACTTATTATTTTGTGTTTTTTGCAGAGTTATATAGTGCAGACTTGTCAGGTATTGGAGTGCTTTACATGAGCATTGGTTACATCACACAAGAACAAATTCATTTTGGTTGTTAGACATGGGGGGACTAAGTGATTTGACCAGAATCACAGAATGTCGAGCTGAAGCAGAAACTCCAACCTGGTTCCCCAGTTGCAAAGTCTGCAGTTCTGGAAGTAACACCACATCCTCTCCCCTAAGTGCAACATTTAATCAAGTGGTCAGCTGGATAAAAAAACATAAAGATAACAAATAATTTAAAAGTGCTTTGTCGCTATTTGAAAACTCAGAAAATATGTCCTTATTTTAGTCTTTTAGAGCACTAACCATAATTTTGATGCCAATAAGACCCTCTCATATATGTACTTTCTAAAGGAAATGCTCTAGGTATTACAGTTTTGATTACATCAAGATGACGTCAGGCGTTCCACACTTTTGTAATAAATATAGAATGTTAGCAATCTAGTTGTTCATTAGGATACTGTTGAGAGGCAGAGGCCAGGGGCACGGACTCTGAAAATTGAAGGCAGGTAGGAGGGTGCAAAGGCAACAATTTAACCACACTGAGCAGGCAGGAAGGGCCGTGGCAGCACAACAGACTATGGAGGGCAGTGGAAAGGGGGGCAGGGGCAACAAACCAACAATACAGGACTTGCAAGAGAGGCTGTGGCAATGTAATAGACCATTGTGGGCAGAAGGAAGAGGCAATGGTAGTACAACCATACATGCCAACAGACCCGATTCAGCCAGGAAACGTCCAATGTTTTTAAGCTCAAATGGGCTTTATTTGATCTGTCTCCTGTCTACAATCTCCTCTTTTTCAATGTAACTCAAAGGGGAAAATCAATACCCCAGTTTTTTTTCAAAATCTCCCTCTTACCAAGTTCAAAATGTTCGCAAGTATGGTACATTGGATCATGGAAGGAAATGGGGTAGGGACATGGACTTGGATAACAGAGGACAGGAGGGACATGGAGAGGTGCACCAAACTGACCCTGAAGGGCAGGCATCAGGGTTTGCAGCAGCACAATACACCACACAGGGCATGCGGGACGGGAGTGCAGCACAACAATCCATAGAAAGCAAGAGGGAGGGGACAGGACCATGCACATGGACAACAGAGAACAGAGGGGCAAGAGGCAATGGTAGCTAGCTGACCATAATGGACAGACAGGAGAGAGAGCTGCAGCATAACAGACCATAAAGGGCAGGAGGGACGGATCAGGGGCATTACAATGGAACAGACAAGCCAGGAGGGAGGGAGTAGGGGTCTGCACATGTAAACAGAGGGCTGGGGGCAAGGGGGCAGGGCAGGAGCAGCAAGATAGCCATGAAGGTCAGGCAGGATGGGCACTAGAAGCAAGACACACCATGAAGAGCAACAGTGAGACTGTGATGGCATACACACAGACCATGGAGGGAAGGTGGGAGGGGGTCAGGGGCAGCTAACTGACCACACAGGGAAGGTGGGAGGGGCCATGGCAGCACAGAAGACCATGCATGGCAAGTGGGAGGGTTAGTGGCAGCACAATGGCTATGATGGGCAAGAAGGAGGGTGCAGGGGCATGCACAAAGGACGATGGAGGATAGAAGGGAAGGTCAGGACCTGTGCACAGACAAGAAAGTTCAGGGGAAGGGGCCTCACAACAGACCGCACGGGGCAGGCAGGAGGAGCAGTTGCAGCACAACAGACCAGGGAGGGCAGAAGGGTGTGGCAGTACAATGGACCATGTAGGACAGGAGGAAGAGGATAGGGGCATGGCATGTGGACAGGCAGGGTGGAGGTGGCAGGGACAGGTTACAGTCATCTGACAATGCTAGGCAGGTGGGAGGGGAGTGGCAGCTCAACAGAACACTCAGAGTAGATAGGAGTGGCAGGTCCATGGAACATGGTGGGCAAAAAGGATGGAGCAGGGGCATGCACAAAGACATCGGAGGGCAGGGGGAAGGAGAATAGGGGCAGCAAGCTAAGCACAGAGTTTAAGCACGAGGTCAATGATGGGGCATAGAATTGGGCAATGGAGGGCAGGAGGAGGGGACTGGTACATCATACTAAATTGAGGGCAGTGGCAGCACATCAGACCATGCATGGCAGGAGGGAGGAGGCTAGTGCATGGATTCACACAACAGAGGATAGGGAGGAGGGGGATGGGGCAGCAAGCTAACTGTTCAGAGAAGGCGGGTATTAGGAACTTTATTGTTTTTAAAACGTGTGTCTGTGCGAACTACTTAAAATATGAACAAGTATGCAGCATAATCTCACTTTTATTCAGGAAGAAGAGGACGTTTGTGACTGTGACTCCGGGCTCACTTGGCAGAAACACCCCCTGACCCTCCACCCCTATCGCAAAATGTAATGCCCGTGAAAAGGGTAGGTGAACACAGTGTTATATAGAACATAGTCCTGAGAGCACGATTGAAAATGAAAACTAGATATAGTGTATGATATAAACTATGCACCAAAAAGTGTGATATAAGATGAACCGGGCGTGAAATATAATATGCAATACATTGTGCGCAATGACAGATTCATTTGAGAGTGCGAGATAGCACAGGCACTAGCACGTGCTATGCGATGTGCGCCTGGGAGTGTAATATGCACAGGGCAGTGTTGTGTAACTTAACTAGTCTCTAAAGTTGTAATATAAAATATGTGCTGGGGAGTGTAACGTTGCATATGCACTGTGACAAAGATATGGATCCCAGATTGTAATATGTATGGCATAGCACTGTGCGTTATAACATAGGCATCGAGGAAGGCACGTTAGATGGGGCAATATAACCCGTGCGAAGACAAGTGTGGCATGACATATTCACGGGGTGGTGTTACAGTGCACATGGGCTAGAGAGTGTTATAGCATATGCACTAGCTGGTGGAATACAACACAGAGGTGTGTGGCACTTGGCAGGCAATGGTGGGTGTAACACAGCATTGGGCTCTGCCAGGAGCGCGCTGTGACTCTCAAGTGATGTTCGTCCCCTTTCCAGAGAGTAAAATAAAAAGTATTACACATCCTGCAGTGGATGTGTGTTTTATTAACCGTGAGGGGGGTTTCTTACATAGTTTTAACAAATTTTTGTCGAATCCCCTTTGAATGGCTTGGTGTGCATGTGTATTAAATGTGCCCGTCAATAGCTACCCATGTTTGTATAAATAAACAACAAGGGTGTCTACCGGGATTAGGCACGGTAAGGCATCAGACATGTCAGAGCTTCACTAGTGGTGTAAATACATTCCACGTGGATTCATTGTATGCATAGTCGCCTTTTAATGAATATCACTCAAATCATCATGGTGATAGGTACGTACGGTTTGTCCAGCATGTCCTAGGTGTGTCTATATATATATATTTTTTTAAAATAATAAAAAACAATCGCCGGCCCTGGGGATTGGGGTCAAAAAAATATAATTAGGAGACAGGCCCTGGGGGATGGGGTCATCAGGGCCAATAAATTAGAATAAGAAGGAGAACCACACAGCCCCCCTTCTTAAAAAATTAAAATAAATAAAAGACTGGCATCATGCCGGAGGCCACGCCCCCTCCTTGCAGCACTCTGCAAACGCGCCCCCTGGCGAGTTGTAAGTTGGGG
Source organism: Triturus cristatus (assembly GCF_964204655.1). Lineage (NCBI taxonomy): Eukaryota > Metazoa > Chordata > Amphibia > Caudata > Salamandridae > Triturus > Triturus cristatus. Next base: position 940,916,495 of record NC_140587.1, on the reverse strand, counting down.
AATTAATTCCTCTTCAATACTGAGGGTCCCTGAGGGCCAACTAGCCCAACAGGCATCTCCAGTATGCGCCAGGGAGCTGCGCTGCAGACAGGTGTTCTGAGGCCAAGCCCCTTTTTACACCTCTCTGCAACGCAGCTCTGTGGCGCTTACTGGAGGTACCTAGTGGTCTAGTTTGACCCTAGGGACCCTTAGGATTCAAGGGGACTTAATCTCTCAACTTAGAACAGCCACAGGGCGCGTTTACACAGTGGTGAAGGGAGGGGACGGGGCCTGAGGTGACGTGTGCAAACACGAACTATGGCACGTTTTAAATTGGGGATATAATTTCCCTTCAATACTGAGGGCCCCTGGGGGCTAACTAGCCCACCAAGTGCTTCCAGTAAGCGCCACTGAGCTGCATTGCAGAGAGGTGGTCCAGGCTGTGCCACTTTTTACACCTCTCTGCAACGCAGCTCTGTGGCACTTACTGGAGGTACCTAGTGGGCTTGTTGGACCCTAGGGACCCTCAGGATTCAAATTAACTTAATCTCCCAACTAAAAACGGACACAGGGTGTGTTTACACAGTGGTGAAGGGAGGGGACGGGGCCTGAGTTAACGTGTGCAAAAACGCCCTGTGGCCTGTTTTAAGAGGTAGTTTTAATCCCCCTGCCCTATTATATACTAGGGGCTTACAGAGGAGGTCATGCTAATCACAGGGGGACCCCAACGCATAATGTTCCCTAGTGTATGTAGGTGTTTTCACTGTATTCTAAGTGTCTTTTAACATACCACTGGCTCTAGGACTGTTTAGTCAGACTCAGTTACCACCAGTATCCGTCTGAAAAAGTTGAGGGTACAGGATGATTTTGCAACAAGGATTCTTTCTGCTCTTCTTTTTGTTCTTTCTGCACGTTATCCTTCTTCCTGCACTTTTCTTCGTCTTTGAGGACTTCTGTTGCTTCTTTCTGCACTTCTTTTTTTTCTTTCAGTGCATTTTTTCGTCTTTCTTCACATGTCCTATATCTGTAGGCATAGTTAGAAATTAGCATTTAAAAAACCTTTGAAATTCAAAGAAAAAACCATAGGTTTCAGGCACGTTATAGTTAGGAATTAGCATTTAAAAAACCTCAGAAATTCTCTGAAAAAACCATAGGTTTCAGGGGTGTTATAGTTAGCTGGACTTTTCACTTGTACAAAACCATTGAAATTCCCCAGTTATAGTTAGTTCAGCTAACTATAACTCGCGCGCCCGCAATGCACTGCTGATGACGTCACATATTACATCACTCATGACATGGTCAGTGACATCACTCATGACATCACTGATGACATCTCAAATGACATCACTGATGACATCATCCAGTGAATGTCTGTTTTTCTGAAAATTAAATATGTTTTATATATGTATATCTCAAGGTCGATGGAAGAATAAATGGGTATATAAGTGTCTAAATGGATGATTTGTTTTTGAAAAATTGATTGTGTAACTGACTGATTAAGTGTATCATAGTAAATACATGGCTTAGTGAGTAATGTTTAAATATGTAAATATCTGTATCAGTCTCTCACTTTGTGTATAAGTGGCTGCATGGGTTGGTGAGTAGCTACATGGGTGTCTATATAGGTTATTAGTTGGTTTTTTGAGTATCAGTCTGAGTGTCTGCATGGTTCGGTGGGGGGTATTACGTAGTGCATAGGTGCATGAATGAGTGACTCACTGTTTGTATGTGTTGAAGACAGCATGTGTGCAGGACTGTATGGGTGGATGAGTGTGTGTATGGGTGTGTTAGTGAGTGAATGACTGTCTCGATAGTGTCTTTATGAGTAACTGCATGTTTTAAACTAGTATATGTGACTATTGGTGTATATAAGTGAGTATATGTGAGAGTGAGAGATTGAAAGAGTTCCTGTATGAATAAGTATGTGTTTCTATAAGTGATTGTTTAAAAGACTAAGTATGTGTAAGTTTCCGTAGAAGTAAGTGTGGTGGTGTGTGTATAACTGTATATGCAAGTAAATGTATGTTTGATTCTTTATTAGCATGAGTGACTATGTGTGTGAGTAACTCTATGGATGTGTGGCATTGTGTAACAGGATGTATAGGTGTATGAGTACATATGATGAGTGAGTACATGTATGAGTGACTGTAGAGGACTGTTGGTGAATGAGTGGATGTGTATGTGGATCTTAGAATTACTGAAGAGGTTGTTTTAACTGGTATTGGTATGTCCATTGTTTTGAAAATGTTAGTCTCTATTTTTGAATGTGTGTATCAAAGGTTATATTAGGGTGAGAGGAGGTCTGCCACTCTATCACAAGGATGATGTCATCAGTGATGTCATCAGTGATGTCATTTGAGATGTCATCAGTGATGTCATGAGTGATGTCACTGACCATGTCATGAGTGATGTAATATGTGACGTCATCAGCAGTGCATTGCGGGCGCGCGAGTTATAGTTAGCTGAACTAACTATAACTGGGGAATTTCAATGGTTTTGTACAAGTGAAAAGTCCAGCTAACTATAACACCCCTGAAACCTATGGTTTTTTCAGTGAATTTCTGAGGTTTTTTAAATGCTAATTCCTAACTATAACGTGCCTGAAACCTATGGTTTTTTCTGTGAAATATATATATATATATATATATATATATATATATATATATATATATATATATATATATATATATATATATATATATATATATATATATATATATATATATATATATATATATATTACCTACTGGCGGTCGCAAGTAGGTAGTTATAGTTAGGACCACGTTTCCATAGGAAATCCGCAACATTCTATTTTGAATAACTTTGGCGCCGGTCGACGAATCCTCGCGAATTTTTCAAAATAGGTGGGGCGCTACGCTCCGCTCCTACCCTGAAAGTCTCGGGGGGATTCGTCAAGCGGGGGCTGAGATAAAAGGGGGGTCCCAAAACGCGTTTTTCCCATGCATTTTTCCATAGGACCTTTAGACAGGGCTACAGCCCGAACGGCTGAACAGAATTTAATGAAATTTGGCAGAGAGGTAGTCCCCAGGTCAAGGAAGTGCCTTTTGTAGGTTTGGTGTAAATCTGTTCAGTAGAATCTGAGAAAATAGCCTTTAAATCAATATATATATCTGTGGCAGCTTACGGTGCGCTTACCGTGCGCTTACCGTGCGCGTACGGTGGCGTGCGCGAGCGCGATTCTGATTGGCTGTTAGATCTTAGTAAACATTCGAATCGGTCGAAACCAGGAAGCGGCGGCCGCCATTTTCTCTCTCGCACTCTGAGGGGGGAGCTGATAAACAAATGCCAAAAACATATAAAGGGGCTGTTTAGACAGCGCCCATGCACATAACCATGTTAGTTGAGTCTTCAAAGATCCCCCAAGGCAAAAAACGGTAATTTTTTATTTTTCGAAAATTTCGCCGATTACGCTTACCGTACGCTTACCGTACGGGTACGGTCAAAAAATATAAAAAAAAAAAATCCACACTCTCTCCACCCCGCGTGCAAATGGTGGCCGAAGGCCACCATTTGTGAATGGCATATTTGAGCACAGCATTTCCCCAAAAAATTTCAACAGATTACCTATCACAAGGAAGCGCATAATATGTCCTCCATGTGCGCACGGTGCGCGAAGCGTATCGTGCGTACATGGCCCATCTAGCGTAACGTGGGCACGCGGTGCGCGTAGCGCACCGCGTGCCCACCGTGCGTGCACGGCACTAACTGCGTAAAGTGGGCGCGCGGTGCGCGAAGCGCACCGCGTGCTCACTGTGCGCGCACGGTGCGCGAAGCGCACCGTGCGCGCACGGAACGAACTGCGTTAAGTGGGCGCGCACGCCACGAATGGCGTAAAGTAACTTAGCATTTAAAAAAACGTACAAATTCACTGAAAAAACCATAGGTTTCACACACGTTATAGTTAGGAATTAGCATTTAAAAAACCTTGCAAATTCACTGAAAAAACCATAGGTTTCACACATGTTATAGTTAGCTGGAAATTTTACTGATAAAAAACCAATGAAATTCCCCCGTTATAGTTACTGTAGGCAACTATAACTCACGCGACCGTAATCCTGTGCTGATGACATATGTGTCTTTATGAAAAAAAAATATTTGTAATATATGTATAGCTAAAATTTAGTGGAAGAAGACATGGGCAAATAAGTGTCTAAATACAGTATTAGCATCAGCAGAGGATTACGGTCGCGTGAGTTATAGTTGCCTACAGTAACTATAACGGGGGAATTTCATTGGTTTTTTATCAGTAAAATTTCCAGCTAACTATAACATGTGTGAAACCTATGGTTTTTTCAGTGAATATATGTGTGTGTGTATATATGTATATATGTGTGTGTGTATATATGTATATATGTGTGTGTATATATATATATATATATATATTCACTTAAAAAAACATAGGTTTCACACATGTTATAGTTAGCTGGGCATTTTCCTCATGAAAAACCAATGAAATTCCCCCGTTATAGTTAGTGCAGGCAACTATAACTCACGCGACCGTAATCCGCTGCTGATGACGTCAGATATTACATCACTGTATTTACACATTTATATACCCATGTCTTCTTCCTTTTTTTTTAGCTATACATATATATATTTTTTTTTTTCAGAAAGACACAAATGTCATCAGTGATGTAATATCTGACGTCATCAGCAGCGGATTACGGTCGCGTGAGTTATAGTTGCCTGCACTAACTATAACGGGGGAATTTAATTGGTTTTTCATGAGGAAAATGCCCAGCTAACTATAACATGTGTGAAACCTATGGTTTTTTAAGTGAATATATATATATATCCACCTCTAACTTAGTCACGTTGCGGGAATGAACACAGCAGCTGACGGTTCAAAAACCTTTATTATCTACACCTGCATTGGAAATTCAAAGACTTGAAATAAACAAAATCCGACGCATTTCGGAGCTGACAAATGCTCCTTCTTCAAAGGATAATGGCTCCGCTGTATGCTGAAAACTCGTAACATCACCATTGCTGCATGCTCCGTAAAATAGTCCCTGTGGACTTCTCATGTGAGCGCAGTTCTCAGCATGCTGGTACATGTAGTTTAATTATTCTCGAGCTTACTTTTTTCCATGTGGAATCAGCATACCAGCAGAGTTTGTAATGTCCACATATGCCCATGTGGGGCTCCTAATTCAAACTGTTGGTCGCTTTCCTTTTTCCAGCTGTGCCGTGCAAGGTAGGAACAAGTTTCACAGCCTCTGGCCCCGTAGTTCGGTGGTTCATTCCCCACGGCCGTGACAGCTGTGTACGAATCCACCTCTAACTTTGTCACGTTGCGGGAATGAACACAGCAGCTGACGGTTCAAAAACCTTTATTTTCTGCAACCAGCATTGGAAATTCGAAGACTTGAAATAAACAAAATCCGACGCGTTTCGGAGCTGACAAATGCTCCTTCTTCAAAGGATAATGGCTCCGCTGTATGCTGAAAACTCGTAACATCACCATTGCTGCATGCTCCGTAAAATAGTCCCCGTGGACTTCTCATGTGAGCGCAGTTCTCAGCATGCTGGTACATGTAGTTTAATTGTTCTCGAGCTTACTTTTTTCCATGTGGAATCAGCATACCAGCAGAGTTTGTAATGTCCATATAATCCCATGTGGGGATCTGAATTCAAACTGTTGGTCGCTTTCCTTTTTCCAGCTGCGCCGTGCAAGGTAGGAACAAGTTTCACAGCCTCTAGCCCCGTAGCTCGGTGGTTCATTCCCCACGGCCGTGACAGCCGTGTATGAATCCACCTCTAACTTTGTCACGTTGCGGGAATGAACACAGCAGCTGATGGTTCAAAAACCTTTATTATCTGCAACCAGCATTGGAAATTCGAAGACTTGAAATAAACAAAATCCGACACGTTTTGGAGCTGACAAATGCTCCTTCTTCAAAGGATAACGGCTCCGCTATCTGCTGAAAACTCGTAACCACTCCTGCCTTGTATTTATTGTGGACTCTTTATCAGGGAGCGTCCCAGACAGGGCGCTGAGAAGCTCAACACAATCAGCACAGCGGTCAGGGGAGCCCGAACCCCCGCCATGGCCTTGGTGGAAGACCGGGGCTCTGCCAGTTTCGGGGTGAAGTGAAGCAGCGAACCGGGTACATAAGGCAGACGATGATGGGAGGGACCACAGGGCCCGGAAATGTGATAGCAAAACAGGTCAAACCGGAGAAAGGGAGCAGGAGACACAGCCAAACACCATAGGAGCCAGGCACCGGCAGCCTAAACTAAAAGCCTGAACAGGAAGCTTCCAATAATGATGAAATAGTGGGCTGCTGGCTGTTAACAGCATTAAGCACGAACTTCCGGCTGCCCACACCATTAAGATTATTGAAAAGCCTCAGGTCTTTCTATGAATAAACCGAGCACAGTGTCCCTAAAGCGGGCACTGCGCTCCAAATAAACACAGAGCGCGGTGCTGCTGAATCGCAAAGGCAGACACTTGTTTATATATATTCACATCGCGCTTTCACTTAAAGTGAAAGCGCGATGCAAAAATAAACACTCGGCTGCCTTTGCGAAAGCCGAGTGAAAGAAAATAGTGCTCAGCCACCAGATAAAACCACCCTGTAATTTCCGCCAGTAAACAATCCAATCCGGATGGGCGGAGCCAAAAGGAGACAGGGCAGTAACAAAAAACCCTGGGTATCAATCAAAAGGCAGCGTTTAACATAAATGATGATGCTACCAAATAGTAAACATGGGCGTGGCTTCGAGCCCTTTTCTAAAATCCACTCTGCCACAATATGTCTCGCAGAGCGAGGAGCGCATGCGCGCTCCAGCGCTAGGTTTGTGAGACCTAAAAAGGAGATACACTTTGGGTGTTCCCATGATAGCACAGCCCAGCTCTGATATATCTAATCAGTTAAAAAGAAAGTACTACATAAGGTTTTCTGGACTTTAGAGTTCATGGGGGAACACTAACTGGACAGTACAAATAATGCACAAGGATAGATTAGCACAGCTTCACAAAGCTAAGCAGAGGGCATATCTTCCAAAAAGTGATTGATGAGTCAGTGCGAGACTTAACTGCTACAAGTATAGCACGTTCATAAGGAGTGCCTGGTTACTAAAAAGGCTGGTTACCAAATAACAATGCTTTGGGAACCGGAGGCAACATATTTTCACTTGTTAAAATTCTGCTAATTGCACAGAGAAGATAGCATGCCACTAAGATACAAATCAGTTATTTACTTAATAAAAGCGCACAAATAAGGCATGTATATTTTGTTATAATTATTCCTCAGATAACTCATTGCCATATGAGATTATATAATACAACAAAGAAGAAACCATGGATTGACCATTACGACTGATCACACTGTGTCCAAATGGAAAGAAACATCAGAAACAAGACAAGGGTTTTATATGTAACTGTTCACAACATAACATGCCTAAGTCTATTTTTTAATTATTTGTTTTCCTTTTGTAATTTGTAGCAAGACAAAAAACTCACTATCGGTAAGGCTCTTTCTGGTAGAGACTCTATTTGGCTGCAGATTCCTCACCTTTTGAATAGTCCTCAGGTATCAGGCGGATCCTGAAACGTTTTGGTAGTATCTGACGCCATTCTGCTACGGGTGTGCAGGGCCTTTAAAGGCACCACTCCTGTGTGCTGATGTCAGTTGCTTTCAAGACTGTCTGTGCCTCCAGATGTGGAGCCCCAAAAGGAAATCGTAGATTAGTGTGCAGATACCTAGTCTTTGGAACTTATTAATCGATAGATTCCAACCACAGAAAGGGCGGATGGCTGGGTCAGTGAGGAATCTGTGTCTAAATAGAGCCTTGACCAGAAAGAGCATTACCGAAGGTAAGTAACCTGCTCTTCTAATAGAGACTTTTGGTCACAGATCCCTCACCTTTTAAATAGATACCAAAGCAGTAACTAAGATATGTGGAATGTGGTTGGACTCAAACCAGAAAGTCCTGCAGCACAGAGCGAGAAAAATTACTGTCTCGGCAGACTTGGTGTTGGAAAGTGGCTCTGTATATTCTGTTCTCAAATAGGTACAGTGTGTACAGAGTCCACAGTCCCCAGAGGTTTGGCAGAGGCTAAAGTTAGATATAGAGTTTATACTCTTGGTCTTGCCCTGCATCTAACAACGACGGGTGCTGGAAGTTGTTGCACCACGTACACAAACATAGTGTACCTTAGTAATAAGGAAAACAGTAGGAATACAAGTGCTTGACCTTGGTCCGTCGTTGGGTTTGCTTTGTTTTTGTATAAAGTTAGATATAACCTTACTCTCTAAAGTGGTAGCTTGGTCGAGCAGTAAGGCAATATCAGAGGACAGCGTTAAACATTTGTTGTACACACTCAGTCAGCAAATGGTCTCACACACTCAAGAACTGAACTCTAGGCCAATGGTTTTTGTATAAAAATATGTAGTTGTTTTATTTTAGAACCAACAATAGGTATCAAAATATACTTTCTTAGATTGAGAGGCTTTAGGTAAATACTATTCATGCAAAAGATACAATTGTTGAAATAGGCAACACAATTTCAAACACAATTATACATTGAGCTCAATGGGAATTTCTAGTAAAATTTTCTTACCACAAGACTGGATCCTAGATTCAGTCCTGGGAGAGTTCCTGTAAACAGGTGAGTAAAAGCGTTTTGGGTACAGTAGTGATTTTTAAGGAATATTATTGTATTTTAAAAGTTGACACTTAAAAACGTTTTCAGCAAAATTCACAAATGTTATCCTATGGGAGGAAATTCACATAGCAGGTAAGTGGGGTTATAGTTACTTTTTCTAACTCAGTATTGGATCCTGGATCCAGCACTGGGACACCTCCTGTAAACAGTTGAAATAATGTGTTTTGGTTATACAGGCGATTTGTAACGAATATCTGTAAGTTTGCAAAATCGACACTTTTTTAGCAAAAATCAGGCAATGTTATCCGATGGAAGGAAATTCAAGTTACCGGTAAAGTATGTTCTCGTTACTTTTGTAATCCAGTGCTGGGCTCCTAGGTTCAGCACTGGGACATCTATCTAAAACAGGTAAGTAATTACGTTTTCACAGTTGGTGCGATTTTTAAAGAATATTTGTAGTTTGCAAACATCGACACTTAGAAGAAATTTCACAGAAAAACAGTCAATGGTTTCCTATGGAAGAAATTTGGGTTAGCGGTAAGTATGGTTGTAATTGCTTTTCAGGGTGAGTGCTGGGCACCAAGATCCAGCACTGGGATCTCTCCTGATAACAGGTGAGTATTTTCGTTTTCGTTACTCGGTTGATTTTAGGTGAATATTTTAAAGTTTAGAAACTCCACACGTAGAAGAATTTCCAAGTGAAACCAGTCAATGTTACCCTATGGAAGAAAAGAGAGTTATCGACTTTTGGGTAAGTACTCGACTGGCAGAGTTATCCTGTGGGAGGCAGGGGGCCCTTGGTTGGTGGCTGCTGGCTAGCAGGTCACGCGGCTGTGGGAGCTGGGCTCCTGGTCACTTGCTCAGGGCAAATGGGGAAGTAGAGTAGAGTAGAGATTGCACTGCCAGGGGCACTCGAGCGGCTGGGTGCAGGGTGCTTTTGAGCCATCGGGCGCTCAATGGATTGCAATGGAGAAGCTCAAAAACAAACAAAGGCTGCAAGCTCGGGGACGAAGATTCTTCAGGTGTGACCACCACTTTGAGAGGTAAGTTGGATAGTTGGAGGATAGGCAGGCACCCAGGAGTTGGGCACAGGGGGCCGCGGGCGCCGGGTGCAGGGGTGCCTTTTGGCGTCTGGAAATCTTACCCTCAGCTGGTCGCGGTTGGAGGGGTCCCTAGTTCTGAGGCTGCAGGCGTCGTCAGGAGCGTCGAGGTGGGTCCTTGGGTGCTGGATTCGGGGTCACAGTCGCTGGGGGGACGTCCTCGGGGTCTTTGTTCACTCCAGCACAGGCCAGGCTTGGCGGGTGCAGAGTGTGCAGGGTTCGCGGTTCCTGGCTGATGCCAGGGGTGAGTTACTTGATTTGAGCAGTACCACTGCTCGTGGTAGTCTCAGTTGCTTAGAGTCACAAGGTAGCCAGGTCCTCTGGGGTTTGTGACGTTGCTGGCCACTGGAGATGCCGGAGTTTGGCAGGAGCAGGTTCGCGGGTCGACAGGCCGGTAGGGCTGGGGCCAAAGCAGTTGGTGTCTTCCTCTTGTGAGCCGCTGCACGGCAGGTCTTCTTGTCTCTTGATCTTCTTTGCTGTTTCGGAATCTGCATCTAAGGAAGGAAGGTTCGGGGTGCCCCTAAATACTGAACTTAGGGGCGTTACATGTAGGTAAAGGGCAGGGACCAATGGGTCCCTGCCCTGGGGTGGGTACACCCCCTATCGTGCCACTCTCTTGTGGGAGGGGGGCAGTAGCCTAGTTCTGATTGGGCAGGGCTTCACATCTGCAAGATGGCGAGAGCCCGGAGATGTGCTTCACCTCCCCTGCCCCAACTGAGGGGTGGGGTTGGCAGAGGCTGGCACACCCCCTTTCCTTCCTTAGGGTTTCTGGCCAATCTTCCCGCCAGAATGGGGGTCAGAACCGGTACGGGGCAGTTGCTGAGTACAGCAAGTGGCCTGGAGAAGCTCACAAAGGCGGCATGCCTTTGAAGCTTCCCCTGCCCATCCTGGGGGAGGAGACCTAGCGCCTCGCCCAGGATGTGCATTGTTGCAGGCCCAGGAGAGCGGATGGCTCTCTACCCAGGGGTCCAGCAACATGTCTGCTGTGTGGCAGCCTCAGCAGCCCCTCAGACAAGACGTGGATTGTAGGTTAGGTTCAAGGGGCATCTCTAAGATGCCCTCTGTCGTGCATTGTACATTAAATCCGACACTGGCATCAGTGCGGGTTTAATGTGCTGAGAAGTTTGATAGAGGCCTTCCCTGGTCACAAGGCCCTGGGTACCTAGGGTACCATTTACCAGGGGCTGACATGTGGCCAGGGTTTGCCAATTTGTGTTTTGTGTTTTAGGGAAGGAACATAGGCCCTGGGCACCTGATTGGCAGGAGTCCAGGGCACACTCAGTCAAAGTACATTCAGCAATTCAGCAAAAAGTGGGGGCATACCATGCAAGAAAGATGGCACTTTCTCACACTTGGGCTGTGCCAGAAGCAGCTTCGTAAGTGACTCCGAAGTCAGCCAACTTAGGCAGAGGGAACAGGACAGTTAACTGCACCCACACGTATCGTCAGTGGAGTGGGAATGGTGCAAAGAAGTGGAACGCTGCTTCAACTACTTATGCTTACCTGAGGATTTGTATGGCCTTTGTGAGCGGACCCTTCAACTCAAGAACAGGAGCAGGACGAGGAACAGGATTTCAACTTGGAGCAGGATGTGGTGTGGCCCCGGCACTGCATCTTCTTGTGGTTGGCTACGTAAAGTTTGCCTTGCTTTTCCTGATAGTTTTCAGGTTTGGCACTCACTCCCTTCAGGTCTTGGAGTAATGACCCAAACGCATAAACCACAGGCACACCTGGTGGGAATCTGTCAGACATCTGTTTGCAACAGGGATTACAATCTATTGTCTTAGGGGCTGACATCCCTGGCACAATGCAGAACATTTTGAAAATAGCTGACATAAAGCAGTCTCTGAGATGAGAGAAGCTTCAGATCCACATCTAGAGGCACGAAAAAAAAGAAACTGAAGTCAGTGTGCGAGAGTTGCACCATTATAGGCCCTGCAAGTCATTTCCGGAGTGGAATGGCGTCAGTGCACAGCTGTATGTCTCAACAGGGAAAATGAATAAGAGGACCAATCAATACATAATTCAATCAAAGGGAGGGAAAAATTAAGAGAGATCCAAGAATAGAAAAGGAACATATTTAATAATTAGATACACAAATGGTATATACAATTCAAAATAACCATAACTAACACATATGCACTGACAAAGAAGTGAAAAAGTGAACGGCGCAGTGACAAAAGTGTGGAAGTGACAACACGGTACGGCGAAATGATTTAAATAAATTCGAGGTCAAGGAGAGTAATATACAATGGGTAATTTACATATAATCATGAAGGTCTCACAGGACCCTGTAGTTAGCCGTAAGTAATGCTGTCTGGTCGACGACGTTTCAACCTCCTTAAGTTGAGGTCATCATCAGGACTATGGTTATTGCAATATTCTAAATACCTGTGTCCGTGGTCATAAACCACTTCAACGTTAATTGCAGGGAAATTGTGGAACAAATAATTATGGTCCGTCACATTTAGAAGGGGATCATCAAATGTCTGTGGGTAACAACAGAGAAATGAAGGCCAATAGGAAGGATAAAAATATCCTGGTAGTGTTTAAAAAGCAGCCATCAATAGGGGCATTTCGTTAAGTAACGAGAGGGCATCCAGCGGTAAATATTCCGCAATATTTGAAAAATAAGGACTTAGAGTAGGCTCGTTAAATGCCAAACATCGGGATTAGTCCACAGAACTTAGAGTAGGCTCGTTAATTGCCAAACATCGGGATTAGTCATCAGGACTTAGAGTGGGTTCGTCAATTGCCAAACAACGGGATTAGTCCGGGATAGGGCCTCAGCGTCCAGACAAGTAAGACGTCTTACTTGTCTGGACGCTGAGGCCCTATCCCGGACTAATCCCGTTGTTTGGCAATTAACGAGCCTACTCTAAGTTCTGTGGACTAATCCCGATGTTAGCCTACTCTAAGTCCTTATTTTTCAAATATTGCGGAATATTTACCGCTGGATGCCCTCTCGTTACTTAACGAAATGCCCCTATTGATGGCTGCTTTTTAAACACTACCAGGATATTTTTATCCTTCCTATTGGCCTTCATTTCTCTGTTGTTACCCACAGACATTTGATGATCCCCTTCTAAATGTGACGGACCATAATTATTTGTTCCACAATTTCCCTGCAATTAACGTTGAAGTGGTTTATGACCACGGACACAGGTATTTAGAATATTGCAATAACCATAGTCCTGATGATGACCTCAACTTAAGGAGGTTGAAACGTCGTCGACCAGACAGCATTACTTACGGCTAACTACAGGGTCCTGTGAGACCTTCATGATTATATGTAAATTACCCATTGTATATTACTCTCCTTGACCTCGAATTTATTTAAATCATTTCGCCGTACCGTGTTGTCACTTCCACACTTTTGTCACTGCGCCGTTCACTTTTTCACTTCTTTGTCAGTGCATATGTGTTAGTTATGGTTATTTTGAATTGTATATACCATTTGTGTATCTAATTATTAAATCTGTTCCTTTTCTATTCTTGGATCTCTCTTAATTTTTCCCTCCCTTTGATTGAATTATGTATTGATTGGTCCTCTTATTCATTTTCCCTGTTGAGACATTGTTTTTTGCTACTACATATACCCGGTCTCTGCTGGGCTAACGGGCTTGCTCCTGTTTTTCTTGTATAGTGCACAGCTGTATGGCACTACCTTCCGGCATCCTGAGATACTACAGAACAGTTTTTAAATCCAGTCTGGGGAATATTCAAAACATGAGGAATCTGTGGCTAGAAGTCTCCATCAAATATTTTTAACAAGTAAATCATATCTAACTTCATACAATTTTCAAGATTTATGAATACTCATGAATTTTCTTACTCACTTTGGAACCAGTTGTGGTCTGGAGCGTAGGCATCACCTGTCCTTCCTTATAGGTAGCAGGTTTAATGGGGGTAAGGGAGGGAAGAGGTTCAGGCTGAGGCTCCTCGTCTTCAGCATGTACGACAGGTCTAGGCCTTTCCGAGAGCAGACAGCTACCCTTGTCCACCTGCTCATATTTCAGTGCAGAGGTGAAGTCTACAATCCTAGATAGAACAGGGTGGAGACCATTAGACATATTTTCTGTTTTGTACATTCTTCTAGAAACTTTGCAAAAGGCCAACACTGTTATAAAAACACAGGTACGAGTCATACACAAATACTATTTACCGGTAAAACAAAATATTTTGTAATTAGTTAGCTATAATACGTTATAAAAATCATTTTGTAAAAAGAAATACAGTTAAAACATTTTGACACTGTTTATTTCTACTTACTCCATGTTAAAGATCAGGTTCTGGATACAACCATAAAATGACTTATTTGTCTTCAATGCAGGAATACTCTCCCCAGGTGGGATTCCACCGACGTACACATTGGAAACATTTAATGAACTTGCTTCCAGTTGTTGGGCAGTAAATTTCATGTCTGTTGGTTTACTTTCATCCACCTGCACTGTTACATTCCTGAAAAGTAATACAACTGCATGTAAATCTTTATCTATAAGTCAGTGTGATGCTGTGACCAAGAATGCTTCACGCATAATATTCATATGTTTTACTACAGTTCGGCAATTTACTTCTGTGACATTATGTCTCAGCTAGAAATGTGACACTTACTAATGGATGAGCAACATCAAATATTCCACTCTTCATTGAAAAGCTTTTAACTCAACTGTATTGAGGAATTGAAACACAGGAACCACACAGTAAAAAAAGACTCATAAGTAGGTACTAAAACTCAGTGAAGCAGAAAATGTGTGCTTCCCAGTCCACAATAGAAACTGCAGAGCTAGCATCAACACAACCTTTACAATGATGGTGTTAACTTTAAGGTATACCTCTTGTTGCGGATCACGATGACTGAATGCTGTTGTCCGTCGCTGTAAGCGCCTGTGGCCGATTTAAGGACAGCTTTTCTCATACCTGTGCCAGGGTTAATATGCACTTCCAAGTTCCCAGCCACCAACATGATAGAAAAAGATGGCTGTGGAGAGACAATCACAACCTATCAATTCAATTCCATCTGACATAACACATGATTTCAAAGTTCACACAATGGTTATATGGCGATGATAAAAACATCTAATAATAACAAGATTAGGGAGTGTAGAGGAAAAAGCCCTACACGGGCACTGGAGGTGGATACGTCCTCCACTCAGAATTAGTTACCAAACATAAGGATCCACCTCATGGAGGAAAACAAAAAACCTGGGTAAAAAAAACTGGGGTAGATGAGTGTGCGTGTCCCACAATGGTTGGACACACACTGAGTTGTTTAAATACCCCTCACACACCAAGAATGACCCATGGTGTCATGCTTCATCATAGGGGTCTTCCCGCCCCGCTGACGTATTAGGAGTAAGCACACATTGAGTAGGGAATCTCCGCACCACCTTTTTACTAGTACAAGCCCCCCCCCCTTGACATATTAAAGTTTCTTTGTCTTAAGGGGCCAGGTCCTTTTTAATCTCACATTAACACTTACCCCAGACCCTCCCATTGCATTACACATAGCATTTTATCGTCAGTGCTCCCGCGTAGTCGCAGGTCGTAGCACGCCCCGTCCCGCAGCGGGGCGGGAAGACCCCTATGATGAAGCATGACACCATGGGTCATTCTTGGTGTGTGAGGGGTATTTAAACAACTCAGTGTGTGTCCAACCATTGTGAGACACGCACACTCATCTACCCCAGTTTTTTGAACCCAGGTTTTTTGTTTTCCTCCATGAGGTGGATCCTTATCTTTGGTAACTGATGATGAAAACATGCCCTATGGAAAGGAATGTACGAGCATGTCAGAAAGAAGTTTGATATTGTCTTAATGACATCTTTAAAAATTAAACAAAAACTTAGGGTGAAATTAACGCGAGCCAATGTTATATAGTAAGGCGTTCACCGAAATTCAAATTTAGAACAAGAATCACATGTTGCTAGGCTTTTTAAAAAGTGGCTTTCTCTATTCACAGAGCTTGGCGGTTATAAACTAGTTTACGCTAACATATGATGGCATCAAGTTTGTATTTGTAATGTAAATGATTTATTGCAAATCAATAGCTCGTGCTTTGCGACATTATTTTTTTAGCTGCACAAACATTTAGCATTACTAAGACATATCATGAACTGTATTAAGGGTTAGCACGCACTGAGCGTTTTTCCAGGTGTAGCACACATTAATGTTGATGTGAAAAGCAAAGATAATCCACTTTAAACTTAGTGCACACCTGTTCCATTTTTATGTTATTATACTAAACAAAACCTGTTGTGAACACCAGATTTTTTCACTTTCTTTTGTTCATTATTGCATATTTGTCTTATATCAGGATTTTTTCTACATCTAAACTAGCCTGGATAGGTAGCATAGCATTTACACATAAATGAAAAAAACAATTGGACGTGTGCATATAACAGGCCCGTGGATATGAAAATGTTGCAATAGAGGATAAAGAGTAACATGTACATGTGCAATAAAACACATTTCATGGGATGGGAGTTAGGTAAAAGGATGGAAAAGGTACTGAGAGAAAAGGGTCAGGGACAGAACGAGTGCTTTCCAGGTCAGGAGTGACCCATGGTTTATTTCAGTACAATAAATACTTACCACATGTGCCTGTCTGCGGTTACGCTTTTTCACTCCCTTGCTGAGGCCAGCCAGGATAATGCCAGTATCATTCTTCGTGGAAAAGGTGGCCATGATCTCAAACTTTGATGGTAGGGAAATGGGCGGTAGTTCGATGTAGCCATTACTCAGAACAGTAATGCTATGGATAGGCTGTTGTGATGATCAAACGAATAAACATTAAGTAAAAATTCCGCAAACGTCTAGTTGGTGCTGTGAGAATTATAATTTCTTAATACACAAGGAGAGCAGTTGTGCAATTTATCTTCATTTCTATTAATCAGTAGAATTGACTATTTATTAGTATTTCAACACATTCTTAAAATCCAGTCTTATTCACATTAAAATATGCAAGCAAAAGTTGAGAGTTCATAAACATCAGAAAAATCCTTTAATTCAAAAATCACTGTTATACAGATCTCTACTCATCGTCACAAATGGGTCTCTTTTATGCCAAACTGTCGATATAATTTGATCCTCTAGCCCAATATCTGAAAAAAGGCAGAACTTTGCCTGGTAGAATAACTGCTGTGTTTGAACCAAAGGTCACACTTTCGTGGGAGTCACAAAGAACCCCAGGAGCACGCCCTAAAAGCTCCTACCATTAAAATTCTATCCAGAATTTAGCAAAATCACTGCACCAATAGTGTGTCACATTTAACAGTAATCATGTCATTTCCGATATCCAGCAGGGATTACTGTATTCCCCTTGATCAGATCAATATTGAAAGAAATCAATTCGAAGCGGCACACAGAGCCCAAATAAAGAGATCATTCACCTCTACCTGTATTCAGTCATTTCACCAAAAAACGAATGCAAATGTCCTGCTGTTTAGGGAATGGAAACAGATGCAAACTGTTGATCCCTAATCCAAATAGAGACCTTAAAAGGTGTACTCCTCTTAGGGAAGTACAATTATATGCTTCTTTCAGAGATGTGTAGAAGGAGATGGAGGCATGCTTCACATGAAAGTATAGGAGTGATTGGGGTTCTGGCACTGAGGGTTGCTGGTAGGGGAAAGCATGTCATCTGGGAAAGGAAGGAGTCTTTGTAGGGAGTGCTAATCGTGGAAGGGTTCTTTTTGCTGAGAAGGAGGGATCTGTGGTAAGAAGTGTATGGGCTGGGGGATGATTTAGAAGACTGCAGGGTGGGTCTTTGCAAGGGAAGGATGCTCTGGTAATTGGGAATGGTTGCAGAAACGATTCGGTGGGTAGTAAAAAAAGTATTATGAAGAAACTTGACAATTTAATCATATGATAGATTCTATTAAGTGTCTTGGGTTGCAGGGTGCACTTTGCTCAGGTTATGGGCTCATTGGAAGGAGGAGAGTGGGTCTGCTAATGCTTGGGATTGGTGAACTCTTCTGGAAATGGAATGTCTCCTAAAGGAGTCTCTGTACCTGAGCCTGAGGGAGATGATAAGGATACAGAGTTCATATATTTTAGTCTTGCTGCTTATAAAGAAGGGGATTGCACAAAATTGTTTCTTTTTTTGCTGGAACAAGTACTTGGGCATATTTACAAACAGGAATTTTCCGAGGCATTCAAAGTCAGCACCACTTCACAAATTTTAGCTAGGTTGATGACTTTTAATTAAAGTGAAACATCATTGTATCAGGAGATTACCTGAGTAAAGATGAAACTGCAGTAACGGTTTAAATGAAATGGTTTTACCTCATTGAAAATTGATTAGCATTTGCTGCTTCAAATAAAAATTGAAAAGTATGTACCACTTAATTTACAATTCTATAGGGCCTTACAGAAGTCACAGTAATTCTCCTACATCACACCCAAGACATGGAACAAACTCACTCAATTATCAGAGCCTCCTTTTCACTTCTTGAGCTCCTCAAGAAGCTGAAGACCTGGTGCTTCATATAAGCACCTTTGGATCACACACCTGCACATCTTGCCCAAGCACCTGGATACCCCCTTGGGTGATTAGTGCGCTATACAAATCAACATAACATAACAAAATGTAACAAAACTTAACATAATGCCTGTGGCCTGTGCAGCTTTGTTTGCATGCTATCACAATCTGTGTTGATTCAGTTCTCCCTAACTTATTGATCGACTCAAATGTGTGCTTTGAAAACCCCAGAAGAAGCTATGCCTCTCAGGGCCAGCCTTCTGCAGACACCACTGAACAGATGCATGAATGTGCACCAAAGCATAGCTCCATGTAAAATAATTTCTGGGGCAAACACTACTTCTGAGAGAGGACAACATGTCCACCTAAAAGGCCTGCACCCACTGAAGTTGGCAGCAAGTCATCTCACTGAGCAGGGCATGCGCCACATCTTGTTTGCGCATGGACTGGCTATGATGTCATATTTCTAGTGCTCAGCATTACTAGTCCATGCAAAGGAAACTGAAAACTCGCCAGTGCACAGAGTGATGGTCGATGGCCCAGAGTTGAATACAATAGCTACAGGCACCACTCTGTAGTGGCACTTTAAATTGATACTATCAGAGAACTGGCTATCAGCACTGCTGCTAGCAGTGGGGAAACCAGAGGAGGCTCCCGGGAAATGTACCTGCTAGTTTAGTTTGCTCAGAAGAGCTGCAGATCATGGCTCGTAGCAGTCTGCAAGCAAATCACCCACTGTCCAGAAAAACGCACAGCTGGGCAATGAGGAAACAAGCTCAGGCCATGAGGGAAGAACCTACATGAATTCCCATGCAGTTAGATTCTAGGACATCAGTCCTACAGGGGGCAAACAATGTGCTGTACAACACACTGACTGACTATACTAGTGGCCAGAGGATTGCTAGAGGGCGTGGAGGCAGTGGACAGCCAGTCTCTGCTGAGACAAGAACTACTTACTGTTAAAGCAGAGTGGCAATTCTCACTGCACTACATACCACTCTCTATGAGTCTCGGTGACTGCCATATACCATGCAGTTTGCTTGGCTCTGAACTCTCGCACGTGTGCAAGATAGTACAGCGCAAAGTGATGGTCTCTACGGCATTGTAGATAATTCTCCCTAATTTGTCTATTGCCCAGATGTAACAAACAACACACTGAGTTGCATGAAAACTACCACCCTTGCAACCTTTAAATGGCATGATGTGGCCTACGTACCAGAACGATTCCTAGTAATTTTACGCAAAAACAACCACTACCATATAAAACTCAGAAAACAAGACTTTAACTACCCTGAATATTAAAATCTTTAAAAAAAACCTGGTATTGTGGTGCAGCCAATAAATGTAGGTACTTTGAACACTTTGCCAGAGAACATTCTAAACTCTTCATTCTGTTTCTATTACCAGATTAAGTGTATCAAACTATAAACCGCAGGAAAAATTACAGACTTTAAAGTTTGCAGTCCAGTATTTCCACACTAACTGAATCAAATGAAACAGCGAATATGAATTTTATTTTCAGAGCGCAATTCATGAATCGTTTACATCAGTCCACTTAAAGGCACATAAGTGACTCCTACCTCCAATTTGCAGCCCTTTCTTACGCCGTAGGAGTTACTTAGCAAGTCAAAGTTAGAGCGTGCAATTTCCAAGCTCTTAATGCATCCTACAAAGGACCTGCTGCTGAGCTCTTTTCTGAAACAAAAAAAACATAAAATCGTTCGGAGATACATGCACCCTTCGGAAATGTTTAAATAATGAGCAGAAGGGCTAAGCTGCCCTAGCTGGGAGCATACTAATCACACAAAGGTGCACAGAAAACATAGTACATAGCAATCCAACCACATTAACTTCCAACCAGGCACATTCTTCTAGGATTAACAAACGCAGATGTGCAATGCAGTCACAAATATAATAATTTATGTTTCAATATAAATATGTCTAATTTCCTGTTCTACATTATTATCTGCTTAACAATTTTTAATGTAACATAAGATTTAAAAATCATCGCTGGGCTCAGAAAGTACTTCCCGTAGGGTTGCATCAATTCAGTACTTGCATAGATGTGATTAAGAAAACAATGCCTAACATCTTATTCAATTTAGAATGCTTCATATTTCATTTAATTCTTAGTAAGTACAGCTGTATAGGATGACCGTGGTATGAACATAATGGGCTGATGTCAAGTTGGCCAGTAACTAGCCTGTTAATTCGAACCCCATTATCCCCTGCAGCATTACTGATACCATGGGCATTAATACTTTCAAAGGGAGAGGGTAAATACCTCTTTTGCAAGATAATGAGGAATAACATGGGAGACTCCGTTTTCAGAAGAATGTTCATTAGGACATTTTGACAGCTCTCTGCAGGTAATATGGCAGGGTGAAATTAAACCCCTGGGCCTGAGGTGTACCTGCATACCCTATGCTTGCCAATGGAGCTGGTAACTCCTGTTCCTGGCCCCTCTGGGAATTATGGACCGTTTGTGATGGGCTCCTAAGGGACAAATGATAACTGCCTTACATTTATGGTATGCAAGAATGGGGATATTGCAGTGATTGAGGATTATATTATAAGGGTGTCCGCAAGACTAGGAGCAAAGGTTTTGCTCCTATTTTTGCAATAGCGCCAATTGATAGAAATGTACTTGATCTGGTCCAGCTATTAAAAATAATAAAGGCTAAAAACAACAGGAATAAGAACACGTGTTTTCACACTGGAATTGTTACATCTGATGCCAAATCTCAGTGAGGACGTGCTACAATATTATTAGTTCTGAGCAGTTTTTGCACCAGGGAGTTTTGCAGCAGACGCCACATGTCCACACTGAGGAGTCACACCAGTGTTTAGAGTGGCACAAATGGTGTTTGCACTTGTTTTCATACTAGCACCGACTAGGAAATGAGCTACTTTGATCTGAGTGTTCACCTCTAAACGAATCCACTAGAAATAGTACATAGCGGTAATGTTGGGTGTAAAGACCTTTTTGGCTAATTTTCCCACAATTATAATGCAAAATATGTATATCAGGAGCACAAATTTGTTGATCGCCTAATTAAAAGTTTTTTCTTTCAGTTTATCCTTGTTTTTGCTGCATCAGATGTCCTAAGTGAGATGTGTATGCCCTGACGTGGGTCTTGGGCTCGCTGTGCCATAGAACTTGAGGTACATCCTATTGACGAGCCCCAAGTATGGAAAAACCAGTCTGGGATTGCGTGTGGTTCCCTTCTGGAGAAAGCCTCGCCGGGCAGTTCGGGGTGGACTGTTTCCATGAAGTAAAGGGCTAGCACTGATTTGCATGAGGCAAGCACACTTTGTCTAGAGTGGCATGGTGGATGAAAAATGGTGCAGTCCGAGCGATTACCAATGGCTAAGATTAATAAAAGCATTCTATCCATCACCTCAAGGTTGTTTCAGTTGAGCCCCAGCACCTAAATGAGACCAATAGGATTTTCCTCTTTTTCAGCCAGTCTCGTGCATAGCCATAAACTACACAGTAATACTGTTTCAAAAGATTGGCTGCAGCAGGTAAAAAAAACACAAGCTATATTATATCAGTCTGTATTCAGTCATCAAATTAAATCATTCCAATGAACAAAAATTTGAATCTGTAAAAATAATAGCAAAATGTTATGTTATGTTATGTTATATTGATTTATTATGCGCACAGCTACTCCAGCCAAGGAGCGTCCCGGCACAGAGACAAAGAGAAACACAACACAACAGGAAAAGAGAAAACCTGAAATGGACAGCTAAAACAAAAACGTCTTAATGGCTCTCCGGAAGGACAGCAGATCGTCTAACTGACGGACTTCAACTGGGAGGGTGTTCCAAATTAGTGCAGCTTTCACGCTGAAGGAACGACCCCCCATCCGACTGAGTCTAAATCTAGGGACCACAGCAAGGGCCTAGCCCTGAGATCGGAGGCTACGGGTGGGGACATAGAAGGAAATAAAATTGGACAAGATTTCAGGGCCTATACCTCTTAATATTTTAAAAGCCAAGCAAAGGACCTTGAAAAGAATACGCTTCCTTACCGGGAGCCAATGCAAGGAGCGGAGGACATTCGCCACCGGGCAAAATCTGGGTAGGCCAACAATGGCTCTGGCCGCAGCATTTTGAACCCGCTGTAGGCGGGTTAACTCAGCCTGATTAGCCCCAGCCAGAAGAGAGCTAGCGTAGTCCAGGCGAGAGATGATGGTAGCCTGGACTACAAGCTGTCTGGTTGGGGCATCGAAATATTTAAGAACTGGTCTAAGTCCTCTTAACAGACCAAAACAACAGGCTGCCGTTTTTTTGGTATGTCCTATAAAGGTAAGGCCAACATCCAACCAGACCCCCAGATTTTTCACCTCCGACACTGGGGTCGGAGTAGGGCCCAGCTCAGAAGGCCACCACTGATCGCCCCAAAGTTCCACTCCCTTCCCAACAACCATTACCTCCGTTTTTGTGGCATTGAGCTGGAGACAGTTTTCTGTCAGCCAGCTAGCCACCGCCTTCAGTCCAGACTGAAACCTGGGGGCATCTTGTTGTACATCTCCGCTAAGAGTAACCGCCAGCTGAGTGTCATCGGCATATGAGACCAAAGTGAGGCCCCACTGCCTCGCGACATCAGCCAGCGGTCTCACGTAAAGATTGAACAACGTGGGACTTAGCGAGGACCCTTGCGGAACCCCCATGGCCAGAGGCTGGAAACTGGACGAAAAGGGAGGAATGGCCACACAGAAGGAATGGTTGTCCAGGAAGGAGCGGAACCACTGCAGCGCCAGACCACTGACACCGATCTCCTCAAGCCGATGCAGGAGGATGCCGTGAGATACAGTGTCGAAGGCGGCGCTGAGATCTAACAATATCAGCGCCGCCGTCTGACCCGCATCCAACCTTGCACGCAGATATTCCACCATTGCGAGGAGGGCGGTCTCCGTGCTGTGACCAGCACGGAAACCATTCTGTGTGGGATCAAGGGCGTTGGTCCGGGCTAGATGTTCTGACAGGGCCAGATTGACATGGGCCTCTGTCAACTTTGCCGGCCAAGGTAGCAGCGAGATGGGGTGAAAACTTTCAGGCTTAGACGGGTCTAAGGAGGGTTTTTTGATGATCGGAGACACTACCGCCTGCTTCCATTTAGTTGGAACTACCCCCGACTCCAGGGAGAGGTTGACAAGGGAGCGCACAACGGGGCGTCCCATAAAGGTCTGGTCTCGAAAGAGAGCAGGCCTTCCTGGATCGGATGGAGATCCAGATTTAACTTGCAAAGCAAGTTGATCAAACCCGTCCGAGGTGAGAGGGGGAAATGAAGGCAGGGTGATCTGACGTGGTGTCTCATTGGAACTTCCCAGCGGAACCCCAATGCTAGGGAAAGTCCGATAAATGGCTTGGACCTTTCCCAAAAAATAGGAAGCAAGGGATTCACAGTGGGAGACAGAGCTCTCGGCTAAAGAGGTAGTCCGCTTGGCCATAAGATCTTTAACCGCCTTGAAGATGGCCTTTGACGGGTTAGTGCTGTTCCGGAATTCTTCGGCATAGAAGGCCTGACGAGCACGACATATGGCCCGATGATAGAGCTTAACTGACGCGGCATATGCGGCTTTTAAATCGGCCCCATATGTCTTCCGCCAGGCCCTCTCTGCCCGTCTACTGGCTCCCTTCAAGGCGCGTAAGGCCCCGTCATACCAGGGACTCGACTCACGAGGATTGATCGTAGTCGATACAATAGGTATCAGAGCGTCCAGAGCCCTAGTGAGCCAGGAGCAAAAAAGGTCATACCCTTCATCAACATTGTTCAATGGGCCCAAGGGCTCCACCAACAAAAGATGATGAAAGTCTTCCAGCCTGAGTTTGTTCCAAGATCTCCTGAGTACCCGTCTAGCTGAAGAAGTGGGAGTAGTCACTGATACGGACACTGGATAGACACCAGGAAATGGTCAGACCATTCTACTGGGGTAATCGCAGTGACTTTGGCCTCAATCAAGTTGGTGAAGAAAGGGTCCAAAGTATGTCCCCCAATGTGCGTAGGCTGGGAAACCAGCTGGAACAGTTGAAAGGCCTCTAAGTCCAAAGAGATGGCACGAGCTGTCAGACTGGACAGTGTATCGAAATGCAGATTTAAATCGCCCAGTATAGAAAAGTTGGCGCAGTCAGTGATCAAAGTGCCGACAATATCCGAAAAAGCATTTCTAAACAGCACGTCACTGCCCGGCGGACGATATACCACCATCCCAGAGAGTGTAAACTCTGGGTTGACAGAGACTTTAAAAGAGGCGCTTTCACAGCCAGCGATCTTAAGGCTGTTCCACACACAGGGAAAACAAGACCTAACTATCAGCGCTATTCCACCCCCTCTAGATGCTCTATTCAAGGTGTACATCGAATAGTCAGAGGGGCATGCCAGATTGAGAATGGCAGTGTCAGCTTCCTGAAGCCATGTTTCAGTTATAGCAAGGATATCCGGAGCTTCATCCTCAATGAGATCGTACAGATTCTGCTGATGTTTCAAGATCGACCTCACATTTAGGTTCATTATCCGCAAAGAGGGAGAAGAGAGCCTGCTATGATGGACAACAGAGGGAAATTTCCGAGAAACAAGAAACAAATGTGCCACACCCGGAATCATCCATTTCATTAACTCCAACACTCTGTTTCAGACTATCTACTACCCATAGTACAACCAAACAACATTGATGACATCAGAGGGGTATCAGGCTTATGTTAATTGGCAGACTAACATGTCTAAGTCACATGTTTCTTTCTCCACTGGGCGCAAATGCAATGTTTTGAAATAGTTATTCAGAGATTGCTGATTCCTCTTCAAATATATTACCTGACAGTCCTTGACCGTGGGAGTCCGCCAATGTAAATTGGGTCCTTAGGGGAGCGATTAAGGTCTGCAGCATTGCCAGGCGATTCGCCGCGCATTGTCTCATTCTGCCTTGTGTTAAATGCATCCATAACAACTAGGTATCCTTGGGGAGAATAAAAGCACAACTTAGCTGCAAAGGCCATATTAAAACCGATGTATGGTGAATTACAATCACCATGCGTCACCTTTTTTCACCTTCTGATTCTTAATAAATTTTATAAAAACTGTATCCAGTTTTCAGCAAGTTACTCTACTGCGGTGTCCTAATACACACCATCCTTCACAAAATATCTGAACATTCCTAAAGTAGAAACCCCAAGACACTTATTTAAAATTCTACCCACATGTGACCCAATATTCCCGGTCCAGCATGCAGAGTTTCTCACTACAAGTGCCAAATTGAATTTAGAGTACTGTAACATAAAAGAGTTCCAAGAGATAAAATGTGTTCTTAAAAAAATGCCCCAAAATTTTGCAATTATTTCAACTAAACTGCCAGGTGGACTCTACTCTCTACTCCAAGATCCTTTTTTGTTTTTTGTAGCCACTGGATGTTGTCCCCCCAAAAAAGTATATACTTCTGACTAGGTCTAGGAATAAGTCCCACCTTCTTAGAGAATGCACCAATGCACTAGGCATTATGTTCATATGGTCTCTTAGAACACTGACTACTACTTTAAAGAAGACTTTTAACAATTATGAAGTGATTACAAAGTATACTAAATACTTGGAATCTTTTCAGTTCCATTCAGTCCAGCGGTTGTAACACACCTTTTTTCTTGTTTCGACCATAGGACAGCATATACCAAGCTCCATCATTGTATCTTTTCTCTGTAGTCATTACAAGTGGTCCAGAGCCGAGATCAATAGTCAACCTAACTCTCCCATCTACCAATTCAAATGATAAGAAATCTCTCTGCAAGAAAGAAAATGAGTTTTATGATTAAAAACAGAATAGAAAAATATAAATTCAATTTATGTATATATAATGCAATATTGAATATGATAGAAATGCAGCTTTACAAAATGGTCTCTTTTGTAGCAGGAGCTCTAGTTAGCACAATACTGCGAAAAGTTTGCAGAACTTTAACAGAAAAGTCATGATTTGCAAACATATGTGGAAATCTATGAATCCAAAACTTAACTTACACCTTTGATTTTTGTTGATTTCTGCATAGTTGTGGATCTACATAATCTATGAACTTAAACAGAAAAGGTAGATTGTTCACTCCTAATTGCATATTTTCTCCAGTTTTTTGCCATTAAGAGAGCAATATTGGTGTGCAAAAATATTGGGAAGGTTTTTTTAACCATCGTCCCTCCATGGCATGGGTACTCGTAAACTTTTGACCAGGGTCCACAAAGTATGGTCTGTGGTGTGACCGAGGGCTGCACTGTAGCGGTAGGGGGCCCTGGGAGGATCAGGTATTGTATAAGGAAGTCTAAAAAAAATTTAAATAAACGGGCAAGAGTTTATTTGCAGGTTAATTAAAATTAAGTGGTGCAGGACACCACAGTAGTTACTTTTTTTAACGTGCATATAAATGCTTGCAGGTTTATTTAACATTTTTTAGACTTCCTTACAGAATCTCTGATCCTCCATGGACCCCTACCGCCACAGTGTGGCCCTTAGTCGCAGGACTATGCTTCACTAAAAGTCTCCAACCCAGCAAGGACTTTATTCACCAACCTTTGGAATGTGGCAAGGACATTCCTTAACCCAAATGGCATAACAGTGAACAAGAAATGGCCATCTGGGGTCAAGAATGCTGTCTTTTCTTTTGCTCCAGGCGTCATACCAATCTGCCAGTACCCTGTTGTCAAATTGAAAGTAGTGAGAAATTTGGCTGCCCCCAATAGGACAATCAATTCATCTGCTCTTGGTATCGGGTGTAGGAAGCTGGTTCTTTAAGTGATATGCCCATATTTGGTTATATTGTGTAAAGAGTCCAGAGATTCCCACAGAGGTGTACAGGGCTCAATGCAAACCCAAAGTGCTCTATTTGTGGTATTGTGGTCGAGCAGCCTTAGGCCTAACACAGAGAAGTGTAAGACATTTGTTATGCACACAGTGATTAATAAATGGCACACATCTCAAAATGGAGATCCACACCAATTTTAGAAAAATAAGCTTCCTTCTAGATTTATTTTAAGGCAAAGATGTACAGTAAAATGTAGGTACGTTTTTCAATAAAAACACTTTTCACTTTAAAAAGTGGACACTGCAATTTTTCAGGTCAGCAATGTTAACCTATGGGAGGTAAACAAGGATGCAGTTTTGCAGGTAAGTACATGACCTCCAATCCAGTCTTCTGGGTTTCAGGTCAACACCAGGCAAGGTTCAAGTTAGTACCAAGACTGCACCTTCAGCGGCACAGGGGTGGCTGGGTGCAGAGGTCAAATTTGCAGTCATGATCCCAATGTTAAACAATGGAGACTGGAGGTTACAGAAGATGTGCTGTTCACAGATAAGTAAAGCTGTGTCACGCTGTACACCGTAGTTCTTGATCTTTATTGAAGGCAGGTAGTCCTCCCAGGGTTTTGGAGGTTGCTATGCCTTCAGGACGAGTCGACTTTTGTAGCAGGGGCAAAAGGCAACAGACAGGCCGGCAGGGCTGACGCCGAGTCAGTCACTGGTCCTTCTTTCTTGCTGTTGCGCCTTTTCTATGTCCAGGCTTTGTAGGTTGTCAGGAATCTCCCTACAGGTTCTGGGCGTGCTACCTACATACTAGATTTAGGGGTGTTACAGGGGAGTGACAGGTAGGGGCCAATGGGTCCCTTACCTGGGGTGTCTACACCATCTAATATTCCACCCTCCTGTGGGAGGGGTGTATAGTCCTAGCCCTGATTGGATAAGTCCCACCATCTTCAAGATGGTGGGCACTGAAAAATGTGATTCACTTCGCCTCCAACATCTGAGGGGTGGAGTTGGCGAAGGGGGGGCACATCATCTATTCTCACCTAGTTTTCCCACCGGTTCTCCCACCACAAGTGAGGGTTTGAACCGGGGGATGCTAGCTGCTGCAAGAAGCAGAGGCGTGGGTCATATTGCGAAGGCGGGAAGGCTTTTTAAGCTCTCCTCTTGAGCACTGTGCCTGTCTGGGGGAGGAGGTGTGACACCTTTGCCCAGGATGGACTTTGTTTCTGGCCTTAGAGAGCAAGAGCTCTCACTCCAGGAGTCCAGAAACGTCTGGTGGTGGCAGGCAGGCCAAAACCTCGACCCCTCCCCATCTGGATTCCGCAGCAACCACAGTACCGAGACTGCCCTCCTTGCCGCCACGACATCCGCACGCTCCTACTCGACCTCTCCACAGCCTTCGACACTGTTTCCAACTGCACCCTCGCAGCCAGGCTCCACGACGCTGTAATAGAAGGAACCACCCTCGACTGGCTCTGCTCTTTACTTGCCGACAGAACCCAAAGGATCAGACTCCCGCCTTTCCTGCGGAGTACCACAAGGATCTTCTCTCAGTCCAATGCTCTTCAACATCTACATGGCCCCCCTCACCACCATCGTCAGACAGCACGGACTCAGCATTGTATCCTACACCGACAGCACCCAGCTCATCCTCTCCCTCACGAAGGCCCCCAAAACCACCAGACTCAGCTTCCAAGAGGCAATGAAAGACGTCGCAGCTTGGATGGGCAGCAGCTGTCTGAAACTCAGCTCGGAGAAGACAGACGTCCTAGTCCTCGGATACTCCCCCTTCGTGTGGGAGATCTCCAGGTGGCCCTCCGCCCTCAAACCCCGCCCACCCCGCGGACCATGCCTGAAACCTTGGCTTCATACTCAAATCCTCCCTCACCATGACCCGACAGATCAATGCCGTCGCCTCCACCTGCTTCTACACCCTCCGCATCCTCAGCAAGACTTTCAAGTGGATACCCCCAAAGCCAGAAAGACCATCACCAATGCACTCATAGCAAGCAGACTGGACTACGAAACAATCAAATCCCTGCTAAGCAAACTCCAAGCCATCCAGAACACCGCGGCCAGACTCGTCCTCGGCATCCCACGGCACAAGCACATCACCCAACACCTGCGAGACCTCCACTGGCTCCCCGTTAAGAAGAGAGTAACCTTCAAGCTACTCACCGACGACTACAATTCCCTCCACAACAGCGGACTCAAATACCTCAACAAAATAGTCTCCTTCCATGTACCCAAAAGGAATCTCCGCTCCTCTGACACCGCCCTAGCTGAAACCCTGCACATCGTCAGAACCAGAGTAGGTGGTCGAGCCTTCTTGTACATCGCAGCCAAAGCGTGGAATGAGCTCCCATTCAAGATCAGACGCTCCCCCACTCTGCAGACCTTCAGGAAGCGCCTCAAGATCTGGCTCTCTGGCCGGACCGGAGCTGCGCCCCCTCCCAGCGCCTTGAGATCCTCGCATGTGTGTAGCGCGCTTTAAACCCCCTGATTGATTGATTGAAAGCCAGTCAGAGACCACACTGCGGTTGGTAGGCCTTCAGGGGGGCACCTCTGAGGAGCACTCTGGATACATATTTTAATAAATCCATCACTGACATCAGTGTGGGTTTATTAAGAGGAGTTGTTTGGTACTAAACACTCCTGGGTTCAGTGAAGCAATCATGGTGCTGGGGAACTTGAGTTGTCGAGTTTCCAGCCTATGTACTCTCTATGGCTTACCTGGCACTTTCAATATTAAGAAGAGACCTAAATGTTGTAGGGGCATATCTGTTATGCAGATATGTCCACACCTGAGATATAGTGCTTGCTCGAGGGGCAACTTACGATGCCTTAGGCAGTGCTGCTTGGCATGGCACACAGGTAGTATGCCATGTCGACTTTGTCTTTTTTGTCTGCACCAAGGCATGCAGGCTTCAGTGGCAGTTTGTGAGAAAGTGCCATCTTTCTTGCATGGTATGCTCCCACTTTTTGCTGAATTGCTGATGTACTTTGACTGAGTGTGTCCTGGGCTCCTGCCAATCAGGTACCCAGGGACTGTGTTCCTTCCCTAAAACTGCATGAAGCCTAAACCCAATTGGCATCTCTGGCCACATGTCAGCCCCAGGTAAATGGTACCCTAGTACATGTTGCTGGACTCCTGGGTAGAGAGCCATCCACTCTCCTGGGCCTGCAACAATGCACATCCTGGGCGAGGTGCTACGTCTCCTCCCCAAGCATGGGCAGGGGAAGCTTCAAAGGCATGCTGCCTTTGTGAGCTTCTCCAGGCCACTTGCTGTACTCAGCAAATGGCCCCCACCGGTTCTGACCCTCACTCTGGTGGGAAGACTGTCAGGAAACCCCAAGGGAGAAAAGGGGGTGTGCCAGCCTCTGCCAACCCCCCTCAGGTGGGGGAGGCGAGGTGAAGCACATCTCCGGGCTCTCGCCATCTTGAAGATGGGGAGCCCTGCCCAATCAGGACTAGGCTCCTGCCCCCCTCCCTCTGGAGAGTGGCAGGCTAGGGGGTGTATCCACCCCAGGGAAGGGACCCATTGGTCCCTGCCCTTTACCTACCTGTAACGCCCCTAAATTTAGTATTTAGGGGGCACCCTGAACCTTCCTTCCTCAGATCCCGGAACAAGCAAGCTGCTAACAAGAGATCAACACCAACTGACTTGGCCCCAGCCCTACAGGCCTGTCAACCCTCGAACCTGCTCCTGCTGAAACCCGGCGTCTCCAGTGGTCAGCAACCTCAAAAACCCTGGAGGACCTGACTGCCTTGTGACTCTAAAAGACTGGGACTCCCACGAGCAGTGGTTCTGCTCAAAGCAAGTAACAAGCCCCTGGTGCCAAGCAGGAACCGCGACTCCTGCACACTCTGCACCCGCCAAGCCTGGCCTGCGCCGGAGTGGACAAAGACCCCGAGGACGTCCCGCCGGCGACTGTGACCCCGAATCCAGCACCCAAGAACCCACCTCAACGCTCCTGACGAGGCCTGCAGCCTCAGAACCAGGGACTCCTCGAACCGCGACCAGCTGAGGGTAAGATTTCCCGACGCGAAAAGACACCCCTGCACCCGGCGCCCTGAGGCCCTGTGCCCAGCTCCTGGGTGCCTACCTAACCTACAGCTTCCCAACTTACCTCTCGAAGTGGTGGTCACATGTGAAGAATCTTCGTCCCCGAGCTTGCAGCCTTTGTTCATCACTGAGCTTCTCCATTGAAATCCATTAAGCGCCCGATAGCTCAAATGCACCCTGCACCCAGCCGCCCGAGTGCCCCTGGGAGTGCAACCTCTGTCCTATTTTTCTTCCCCACTTGCACTGAGCAAGTGACCAGGAGCCCAGCTCCCACAGCCACGTGGTCTGCCTGCTAGCAGCCACCAACCAAAGGCCCCCTGCCTGCCATAGGCTAACATTGGGCCTAACTCTCTCTGCACCCGGCTGCCCCTGTGCCGCTCAGGGTGTAACAACTGTACCTACCTCACCCTGGGAGACCCCTGAGTCTATGCCCAGAACCTTAACTCTGCCAGTCGAGTACTTACCCAAAAGCCGATAACTCACTTTTCTTCCATAGGGTAACATTGACTGGTTTCACTTGGAAATTCTTCTGTGTCGAGTTTTGAAACTTTAAAATATTCACTAAATATCAGCAGATCAACGAAAACGAAATTACTCACCTGTTATCAGGAGAGATCCCAGTGCTGTATCTTGGTGCCCAGCACTGACCCTGAAAAGCAATTACAACGGTACTTACCGATAACTTGATTTTCCTCCATAGGATAACATTGCCTGGTTTTTGCCAGAAATTCTTCTGTAGATTTTTCAAACTTACAAATATTCCTTAAAAATCGCCTGTGTAACAAAAATTTCTTTCAACTGTTTACAGGAAATGCACCAGGGTTGAATCCAGGATCCAACCCTGAGTAAGAAAATCATACGTAAAGTAACTAAAATTGCATTTATTTAAAAAGTCCCATTGAGCTCAATGTTATAATTGTGTTTGAATTGTGTTGCCTATTGCAACACCTGTAACTATTGCATTCAAAAGTCTATTGCCTATTGAAAGTATTTAACTAAAGCATCTCATTCTGAGAAAGTATATTTTGATACCTATTGTTGGTTCTAAAATAAAACAACCATATATTTTTATATACAAACCATTGGCCTAGAGTTCAGTTCTTGAGTGTGTGAGACCATTTACTGACTGAGTGTGTACAACAAATGCTTTACACTGTCCTCTGATACTGCCTTACTGCTCGACCAAGCTACCACTTTAGAGAGTAAGGTTATATCTACCTTTAGCCTCTGCCAAACCTCTGGGGACTGTGGACTCTGTGCACACTGTACCTATTTGGGAACAGAATATACAGAGCCACTTTCTTACACAGTTTGCATGGCATTGGTGAGGGGTCACCAGGGGACTCTTTTCAGTCCCAATTCCATAGGTACCAGGGTACCATTTACTAGGAACTTACAGGGGGGTCTAAAGTGGTATCAATCGTGGTACCAGTAGCGGCCTGTGGAGGGAGTGCCGCAGGACGATGGGCGGGGTGGGGGAGCGGCAGGGTGGGGGGTAGTAAACTCTGGATCACGGCCGACCAGAGTAATGTAACTAAATAAATTAGAAAAACGAATTTCATTGTGCGCGCTGAAACGCATTTGGCATTTCAGCGCACGCAATGAAATTCGTTTTTTTTTGTTTTTTTGTTACATTAGTCCGGTCGGCCGTGAGCCGGAGTTTACTATATCCCACCCTCCCCAACCCCGCCCCATCGCCCCGCGGCACTCCCTCCATGGGCCGCTACTGCGTGGTACAGTTTTGGGAAAGAACACTGCTACTGGGAACCTGATTAGCAGGGACCCAGTACTCTACAGTTAAAGTTGCATCAAAAGACAGGCAAAAAGCGGGGGGTACTGCAACAGAAACCCACTTTCTTATATGCTCCCTAGCACCCTACATCCAACAGGGGACCCCCAAAATATGATAGCAACTATTTGTAAGCAGTATATGTTTCTTTCTCCATAGGAAAGCATTACTACATAAAAGTGCATTTCTGTGACATTTTTGCTTGACTATAAAAATCGAGGACTCGAAAAGTACTTACCTGATTATTAAGCTCTTGGTGTTAAAAATTATATAAAAATACCTGTTATTTTTCTAAATTGGTCTCAAGTTTCCTCTTGAGTGTGTATCTTATTTATTGACTCTGAGGCATATTCTCAAAGATCTATCGCCGAGTTATCGCCCCATTCACAAGCTGGTGCAAACAGCCAACATCAACAGTTTACCTGCGATAGCATCCACAAAAAACATCGCCACAGATGACCCCGGCAACTATCGCTAATGAGATGCAGAGTAGGCGTTCCCGAGCAAAAAGCTGCGACAACACCACGTCACAACATTCTCAATGACCAGCCAGATCGGCGATAAGATCACAAAACATGTGATAAGGCGCGTTAGCAGCAGGAATGTAACACCTGCTCTTACCTGGTGGAAAGTTGGATGACAGCCTGCACCAGACAAGGGAGCACAGCCCACATCCACACATGAAGAACAACTGATGCCCTGGAGCAACTGAACATGCAGCCCGGAGCCTCAATAGGGCAACAACACCCACTGCCACCACCCCCAGGACCCCCCCAGCCCCCCCCACCGGGCACCCCCCCCCCACTTTGTACAAAGATATTGCACATCAACTCCACGAAATCATGAACCAAACAATTCACCTGCAGTCGAACAATCACAACACCTAACATACATGTGTGGTCAAAAAATAGGAAAATCATACATTCATCTCATAATATCCAAATGAGACGTTTATTACAGAATAAACCCAAAACAACAGTTCTGAAGAGTCATGGCGGATCTTCTCAGGACATTCTGTAAGTCACAGCATGCAAGACAGAAATCTAGATAAGAAGGTGTGTCATGCGCTCATCAAAGTACAGAGAGAGAGAGAGCGAAAGAGAGAAATAGAGATAAGGAGAGAAAGAGAGGGAGAGAGATAGAGAGAGGAAGAGAAAGAGAGAGATAGAGAGGGAGGTAGAGAGAGAGGGGGAGAGAGGGAGAGAGAGAGATAGAGAGAGAGAGAGAGAGAGAGAGAGAGGAGAGAGAGGGAGAGAGAGAGGGAGAGAGAGAGAGAGAGAGAGAGAGAGAGAGAGAGGGAGAGAGGGAGAGAGGGTGCTGACACTGCGGACCCAGGCCTCACTGCTCACCCGCTGCCACCGGTGTGTCTCCAGCCACGTGCCGGTATACACTGCAGTCCCCCAGATCCCTCATCTGAAAGAGTTTCCAGAGACATGAATGGCAGAGTCCATACAGTTGCACACGCCATCATCGCTTGCCCGCCCCTGTGCAACCAGGTTGCTGCCCCCCGCCGCCCAGTGGTGATTGCCCACCACTGCGCAACCACGCCTCACTGCTCACCTTCCACCACCGGCATGTCTCCAAGAGGGCCCACCACGTGCCGGTGGGAGCTCCAAGCCTGTGGCCCGTGACCATGGCACCCTCCACATTATGCAGCCCCACACCGCCGGTGACCAGGTCACACCTGATTCTGGTTCTTGATTTCGCAATTGCATCATCGCAGGCTGCACACCCGCTCAGCTCTTGAGGTGCCACTAACTCTGTGAACCGCGAGGCAACGCCACATGGCGGGAGGCCCGCACTGCCCGCTGGCTCAGGCCTACACTGCAGTCCATCAGGGCTCACACTAATCCTTGCCAGTCCGGACTGCCAGGATGGCGCATCATCGCAGGCTGCAAACCTGCTCCGCACTTTAGGTGCCCCTAACTCAGTGCATCGAAAGACACCGTCCCGTGGCGGTGTGCCTGTGCCTGCCGCAGTGTATCCGGTGCCACCAAGTCTGTGCACCGCTAGCCATGGACCCCTTATGATTGAGTCCCGTGGTGCGTATGCCATCATGTCACCCCCGGCACTGGGCAATTTGAGGTGGCAGGGCCCCAAGCCCTCATGCATGAACGATAACCACACAGAGACACCCAAGTAGAGAGTGGAAATGGCGTCCAGCAAGTGCGCAAGGCCCTTTTTATTGGCAGGGTCACATGTCCTGTGACGCGTGTGCTGGATGGGTGTTGTGTGGATGTAAACCAGCCGTGAGGGAGTGGCTGTGGCATGCTGACAACTAGACCTGTGAGCAGCAGATCCCTACAGGGAAGACCTGGGACATGTAGCGTTGTCGTCACCCTCTGCGAGCGTAAGCGGAGTGGGCTGTCCTGGCGTATGCCAGTCCAGCGTAAGGGTGTGAACAATGACCCCAGGGCTCTGGGCGAGGTTCCGTCCTGGGCTGGACAAGGAAGTAACTAATGGATGTGTCCCTGTTGTAGTGTCGGCGCAACCCGGACCGTAATCGGCAATGTGTCACCCTGTGACCCAAGTCCCACAACATGAGCAACATGGACATAAGGGGAAATCACTGACCCTACATTCATCCATACTTCCACACTTTAAAGATCATAGACATGACACATCTGTGTTAACGTGAATGTTTATTGCACAATCAGTGGAGTGTTGCAGCTGGAGCAGTACAGGGCCATGCAAACCCCACTTTACATTGTTGGCCCAAGGAGGGCCAGCCAGAGTCCTTCAGGGAATGACAAGTACATCAGAAGAGGAGGAGTTCAGTTCGCAGTCTGATAGCTGTGTCACTGGTGACCAAACAGAATATGGCAGTCCATGTCGAGGTCCAAGGTGAGTGTCGCAGAGTGCATCGGGGGACAGTGGAAGGTGATGATGCAGAGGGCAGAACCAAGCAGAAAGAGGCCACATGGCGGAGATGAATGTTACGGCCTCCTTCTGACCATGAAGGCATATTCATCCGCATCTTCGTCCTCTGCTGTTGCATGTGCCTCACATGTGGGTGGTGGTGTTCTGTCTCCAGCACTGTGTGGCAGTGACACCTCAGAGGTCGGTGGTGGAATGTCTGCCGCACTTTGTGACACTGACACATCAGGGGCCGGAGATGTGGATGGGATGGTAGCAGCAGCATGCATCAGCGCCAGGCCTTGTGGCAGCAATGCCATGAGGAGGGTATTTAGGGCATTGAGGGACTCAGCTACCTCTCGCTGGTGTGCAGCCGTGGCAGCTGCTCTTTCCACCTGCGTCTGCTCCATGTTCTTCATGATCCTCCGCATGTGTCCCAACTCCCGGGCGAGTTTGCTGGAGCTACTACTGGAGAGTCGTTCTTGTCGCAGAGTCAGGACTCTAGCGATGTCAGCCATGGTTCTTTGGAGAGCATGGAGTGGACTGTGGGTGTCCGTTAGGGACTGTGACTGTTTGGGGGGAGCTGCCTATTTGATGCGGGACAGTAGGCATTTCGACAACATCACAGATGTGTTTTTGTACTTGTACATCATCCTCTCACATTTCCCTGATATGCCATATGTGATTGGCCAGTTTCTACGCACATACGCCACCAGTTGTGTCCTCTGTTCTGTTATGGACGTGTTGCGATTTGTACCACATCGTTGTCAATGTTAATGTGCTCTGCATGTAATATCTGTGTGCTGCATTTTGGGGGAGTCGCCCCTGAATCTCTGATTTAGCTGCCCCTCATCCCTTACAGGCGGTGTGCCTCTGGCTTCTGTGCATATGCAGTACTGAGATGTTGCATACTTGTGTGCATTGGTCTCTTGGTGGGAGTTGGGGGTCTGGGGCATGGTTTTCCACAGATATGCTATGCTTAATTGTGCATGTGTGCCATTGTGCTCATCTCCCCCTGTCCCCCCAGTCCCTTGTCATTACTCACCCTGTTGCTGTTGTGTCCGGTAATGTAGAGCAGTGTACAGGCCCCCAACTCCTGCACCGTCTCCCTACTGATGACTGTGGACACCATTCCCTCCATCATGTATAGCTCCTCCATTGTCCTCTTCAGCACTCCGACTGCATTCCCTTTGTCCACGATGGTCTGCCATATTCCTTTTTTAGTTCCCAGTGACACAGTGGAGGTGACGAACAGTAGTTGATGGTGTTCTATCACCTCCGTTATCAGGATCCTGTTTTCCTGCGGACTGAACCGCTTCTTCCTACTCTTCTTGTCCTTGTCCTTCCCTGACCCCGAGGTCCCAGGCTGGTCCTCCGGGGGGCTTGTTGGGTTCTGATTGTCCTCTGTACTTGCTCCGGCTACCTCCATTGTGCTTCGCTGTTGTTTGGCTTTTGTTTGTATGTTTTTTTTCGAATTTTATAGTACATTTTCACGCATGACGCGTGGGAATTGCAGGCCTGTGGCTGGTTTTTGCTGATTTTTGTATTGCGATTGGCGTCATCGCTACTATTTTCGCGTTTTTGCGGCGTCGCATTGATTTTAACGTGTTCATTTGACGTGTTATCGTTGGACTATCCCATGGTACCGCTGTGTTGAGAATAGCACGTTGACACAGCGTTATTTTCTCGCGATAGACAATGTGAAGAGTTGCATTAAGCTAATTTTGCGGTAGTTATCACACGTTCTTGAGAATATGCCCCTCTGTGTCAGACAATTAGGGTCGTCTGGGTTTTCTACTTAGTGTACATCATGTTGGTACACTTCATAAAAAGACAGCTTCCTACAGTGAAGCGCTATTTTGAGAAACTACTAATCTTTGTGTTAGTTACATCCTACAAAAGAGCTTAGATAATGCAAAAACAATTGTTAAAGCTGTCGTAATAGTATAACTCTATGCATGCATATTATTGATCTAAAGCACAAGTCAAATGAGGGCAGATAATTGAAAAATGGAAAAATGATAAAAAGGAAATACAACTACAAGATCTATGAAACTGGTACTTCAGAGAATGAGCTACTACTGAGTTGTAGTCTCAATGAAGACAGGTGCTTTCAAGAATTTCTCTCTACAGAAATGTCAGAATGTCCGACATGTTGAGACTATCATAACTATAAAGCAATAAGAAAAGTAAAAAGAAAATAAATATTAAGGCTAGTAAGAACCAAGCAACAATAGGTGAAAACCTCTGGCTGACATAATTTAAGCAAATGTCACCTGCTTGGGTTTTTGCTACATGATGCACAATGAAGACAAAAAAAACAGGCATGATCGATTGAAAATGTCACTCTTGTCATTTAGTATGCAAATCTTGACGTAGGAGTAGTAGTAGTAGTAGTAATAACTTTTTTTGGTTAGATAACCATCAAAATATACACATCACCAAATAAAACAGAAGCACTAGTAAGTAATAGACAAGGAAAATGGTACATGTAATTCCTTTTCTGAAAAAAGAAAAAGGGGGACCTATATGCACCCAGATACAGCGTAATCACAATGTCCTGATTAAAATACAATCAAGGAAATCATTAACATTTTTCTAAAAGTTTGTTACTCATCATTGTATTCCTCCAGGTAATGAAAATTAACAACTTGACCATACAAAATGCGACTGTTACTGAAGTGCAAGATAATATAAAAACATGTGTTACTTAGGGGACAAACAAAACAAATAGCTAAAAACCACCTATACATTTATAGCGTTAGTATGGATGTGCAATAGAGACTGTGCAACAATTGCATAAAGTGACATAGTGCAAATGGATAATTAGGTCACAGTACAACAAGTAAAACAATCAGCTAGTAACCATGGGAATGTATTACATTTAAAGCTTTCAGTCTCTTGTACCACATCGTTTGTAAATATTTACTAACAGCAAATACTATTTTTGGTGACGTGTCCCTTCTTAAAATCCTGAAGATTTCCAGGTGACTAATAGTAGACAAGTCGCAGCAGATTGGAACTAACCATTTGCGACGTATGGTATGGTATTCCCTGCAGAAGAACAATACATGTTTCTCATCTTCGTTACACAACCCACCGATAGGACAAATGTTTAGATCTTGGTTAGTACACCATTTGCTTGTAAAAGACCTCAGTGGTAAGATCCCGTAACGGAATCTTATATACAACTTCCTGGTTGGGAATGGGTATATTGAATCAAGGAATTCTTCATACATGGGGGCAAACTTGTGATCTAAAAAAAGTGCTGATTACAGAACCATTATTAATATTGGTAACATAATGGTCGGTTATATAAGCCCAGAATTGACATGTTAACAGATTGTTATCTGATTTTACAATGGAGTTAGGGCCATCCCACAAGTTCTGCAATCCAAGTTTAGAAAACCAACCTGAGACAGCTATGTCCCATGGAATGTCCCTAGCTCCATAAAGATTCAATAGCTCTACCAAAGAGTCTTTAAAAACTCCAAGTTCTAGTATCGACCAGAGACGGATTTAATAAGCTAAGGTTTTTAAAATAGCCAGATCAGCAACTCATTTTATCCCAACATCAAAGTACATTGGGGTTAGTGGTGAGCTAGATGGTAGACCTAATAGTCTTCTGAAGAATTTATTTTCAGCGATCGTCAATGAATGTAGATTACCACAGCCCCAATTATCCGCCCCATAAAAAGCAGCTCCCTGTGCGGTTGCACAATAAGTTTCCATCGCAGGAGAAATTATGCGCGACGGCGTTTGATTGTAAAACCTCAGAATAGCATTAGATCAGTGTTTGATCGTTAGTGTAGATTTTTCCAATTGGCTTGTCCACCTTAAGATATCCATGAGTCTGACCCCTAAGTAGTCAAAGCTATGAACCCTACCAAAAGCCTCGCTACCAACATAGATAGTTTGACTTCCCTTCTTCGACTTTTCAAACACCATGAACTTGGTTTTATTTATGTTTAATTCTAAACCTCTTGAATTACACACATTTTAAAACATGTCAATTAAAATTTGTAGGCCCATTGGTGATTGTGATAAAAGGAGCGAATCGTCAGCAAAAAGTTAAATCGGTATCTTCTTAGTATTCAAAACTGGGGGGTCGTTCCTGCATTGTTCTAAAACATCCTCAACATCATTAATATACAGGAAAAATAAGGTAGGGGCCAAAACACAGCCCTGGCGGACTCCTCTCTCTATGGGTATGCGATCCGTCAGTTCGCCGTTGTGGTCCCAGCGAACTTGGTCGAAGTTGTTTACATGCAGTTTTTTATTAGATGTACTAGATTAACTGGGACCCCCTTATTTGCCAGGGCTTGCCAAAGAGCAGCACGAGGAATAAGGTTGAATGCTGCTCTGAGGTCAATAAAAGCTACATATAAGGCCCGATTCACAGAACTAACTTAAGACAAAATCCTAAACTTACCACTTTTGGTATTCACAGAAGGCATTTAGTAGTAGTAAAGTTAGGATTTTGTCTTAAGTCTGTCTTAAATCTGTCTTAAGTCGGTATTAAGAGAATTATGGCCACTATCCAAGAGTGCCACCACTTTCATATCATGCAGGAGTGGTCACAGTCTTATATCAACTAATGTACGTGTTACGTACCTTAGGTAACGATGTATCTGGTAGAGATGTTGTCTAGATGCAGATTCCTTAACTTAGAGTATCCCCAGGCGTCAGACTGGATCCGGAAAAACGTTTGCAGCAGCACCTTTGTACGCCAGGGGGATGGCGCCACACGACCCCGCCCTGACGTCATCCACGTACGTGACGTTAGCGAGGTCATATAAGTCCTTCCCGGCGCGCTGACAGTTTTCTTCTGAGACCCGTTTCCGCGACACAACGCGGAGCCATCAATAAAAAAACTTGGAAAGTATGGGAACAGTGTGCGATGGATGAAAATCTGTGAATAAATAAGGAGGATGGTGCAAGACACCATTGTAAAAGAGAGAAGTAGACACTACCTACGTATAGGTGAAAAAGCCTTAAGAAAGAAACTTGCAAGCTAAGCAAAGACCTTTCCCAAGTGCAACACGGGAAGAATATCTCAACAGACAGAAATAGACTGTTATTACCATGCAGAACTACAGACAAAAATAGACTGTCAGTACCATGTATAAATGTGCCTCCCAGCAAGAACGGAGCACAGAAGGAATAACAGTCCACAGCAGGTATGAAAAGTCTGGCACTGCCCCTATAGTAATGGAGGTCTGTAACAGAGGTGAACAGAACCCCAAATAAGACTACCGTAGAGGAGATCAGAACCATGAGCCAATAGAGAAGGCGGAAAGGCAGCAGGAGAAGATAAGAAAATGAAGAGGAGTCTCCTGGTGAAGGTCAACCGAAAAGACATCATTTTACAGACAAGAAACCCTTGAGAGGGAGGCAACTGTATTATGGCAAATCTCAAAGGGACGCAACAATGTGAGCACCCATGAGAGAAAAAAACAATGCCAACTGTAACAGGGGGGCCAGCGGAAAACCCCACTTGGCAAGGTCCTCGCAGAACGGGGAGGCTAGGTGGGCGTTAAGAAATCTGCGGCTAGACAACGTACATCGTTACCGAAGGTAAGTAAAACGTACATCTGATAGAGACATCTGGCCGCAGATTCCTTAACTTAGAATAGATGCCACAGCCATACCCCAAAAAAGGGGGGTGGGTGTGCGAGAGAACAACAGAAAGAGCCAAGCACCCAATTCGGCAACAGAGCGACGGATAAGGGGGGGGGGAAACCTGTGGGAGAACAGCCAGACCGCAACCCAGCAGCTCGAAAGGGCATAAATAACAAAGCAGGAGACATCCCAAAAATGCCTGAATGGCGCCACACCATACCCGTATAAAAATGACAGGCAGAACGGAAGAAGCCTTGTACCAGAGCAGGGAGAGAGAGAGAAATGAAGAAGAACCACTCTCCGCTTAATGGCACCCAATGAGTACACCGACCCAAGCTCGAAAGGAACTTGAAGAGATGCAACCAGCCTAACAGACTAACCTAAAAAGGAAGTCGAAGAAGCCGGTGTCACAAGCCCAGGGCAAGAGCTAGAACCTGAGCCATGCATTGGGAATAGCTAGGGGGCAGGAAACATGTCAAGTGCACACACAATCCCCAAAAAGGGTAAGTAGAGGCAATTAGCATCAATTCTAAACCCGCGAAGCAGGAAGAAATATTCAGTAGGCAAACAGCCAGAGAGACCTTAAGGTGGCTTACACAAGAAGCATAAGACTGTCCGACCGGGCAATATGAAGCCAAAGAAACAACCTACAATAGAGCTGTCCCGCAGGCTCAGCTGTAACAATAGTACGTGAAAACGTGGAAAAGGGCAGATCCGAAGGAAGTGTCCAAAAAATGCCAAATTTACGAATGGTGGGAAGAGTCTCTGAATCCGAGACCAACACTCCAGAAAAGACGCATAGTGTTGAACACCAAAAAAGGAGCATATGTGAAATTGGGAAAGTACACCAGCAAGCAGAAGCAAGGAGGAACCTATTGGCAACTTGCTACTACCTAGAAAAGGTCCCTCACACATGGAGATATTGGTCCGGGTCGTGCGGCCTCGAAAGAGGTGACGACATAGGAAGAGGAATACAAATGCATATGAAGTTATTGGTCCGCGTTGTGCAGCCTCGAAAGAGGTGCAACATAGGGGCAGCCAGCATGTATACAGAATGTATGAACATATAATCATGTACAGACAGATCTTGCCAGGAGCCAGAACATGCCCGTACCGGAACATATCTAGCACAGTAAGGTCAGGCTGGAGCCATTGTAGAAGAGGAGCCCATTAATCCTCCCAAAGAGGTGGATGTTCATGGCGTGAGCATATGGCCCCAGGAAAAAACAGAGAACACCGGACAATCTGACCACCAGACGACGCATGGCGACACAAGCTCTCCAGGTCAAGGTGAAATAAG
Source organism: Triturus cristatus (assembly GCF_964204655.1). Classification (NCBI taxonomy): domain Eukaryota; kingdom Metazoa; phylum Chordata; class Amphibia; order Caudata; family Salamandridae; genus Triturus; species Triturus cristatus. Next base: position 940,873,888 of record NC_140587.1, on the reverse strand, counting down.
CAAAGCTATATAATAGCATAAAAGTACCCCACATGGAGTATGCATACCCCAAACAACGGGGAACACCTCTTAGGGCAAGAAGCCAAGCTAAAAGAGTGCAGTAACGATCTGAACCCATGAACCTGAGTTCCGAGCCGTATGACATTACCAAGCTGAGCCGCCGGCTCAATACCACAGTCAGAGGACCAGACACAGCAACCCGTGGAACGCTGGCATAGCAGGCCAACATGCAGCTGAAAGCAAAACGCACTCAAGGGATGCCAATAAAAGAGTAATCACCCTTGACCACAGAAAAGAGGACGTAAGGTTCACCACCCATGTTAAACACAGAGCGCATCGAAGGGATGCGAAATGAAAAAGTATCACCATGGAAGATAGGCCTAAGAAGACATAAGTGGGAGGACGAAAGCCTGCAAGGAGTCGGTGAACCGCCGACTCGGCGTGAGCATCAAACAGCAAAACCCCATCAAAGGGTAAGTCAACCAGTCGCTCCCGGATATTTTCTGGGAAGACACTATCCCGTAACCAAGCGGGACGCCTTAAGGCAACAGAGCCCGCCATAGCTCGGCCCAAAGAATCTGCAGTATCTAAGGCTGAGTGGATTGTGAATTCGGCAAGGTTGCGGCCGTCCCAGAGGTGGCGAAGAAGATCAACCCGAGCACCTTCAGAGGTGGCAGAAAGCAAAAACTCTGCAGAGTCCCACAGGGCAGATGTAGCCTGAACCAAATCACACACTGTATTTAAGGACCGTAGGGCCGCACTAGTGGAAGCAAAGATGATCCTACCCTATGACTCAAGCCATCTAGACTCCAGAGTGGGAGGAAGCATTAGAGGAGGCAGTGAAGGAAAAGCAGTCTGCAACACAAACCCGTGCACATCAGGATGCACAAAAAGACAAACAGGGTCATGCGGAGCTGGACGGTGGGGGTGCAAAACTGAACGAGCCACTGGGTCACCGGAAGCAGGCCGGACCCAGGTACCCAAAAGGGTATCATAAAGGGAAGCCTCAGAGGGCAGAAGTGGCTCCACATTCCCAGACCCCCGGTGAAGGACCTCAAGCAAGGGGTCCACAGACAAGGGGGCAGATGGGGGTTGCATGTTTAAAATGCAGGTGGCTAATGAGACCACTCTCAAAAAAGCTGCACCAGCCTCGCTAGCCCTCCGTGGAGGGGACACAACTTATCAGTGGGGGAGGGTTGTAAGCTGACCCTCCCAAGACACTGAGGGTGCGACCAAAGCCCCACGGAAGGGAGCCCCATTGAAGAATGAGGATCCTGACGTGGCTCCTGGGGAGGCGTAGAGACTGCCAGATCTGGGAGCTCCTGAGGAGGCTCCACAAATTCCAAGGGGGGCACTGGCAACAGTACCTCCGGTGATGCTGGACGAGAGGGCGGCGCTGAACTCTCTCCAGAGGCCTCCGGAGAAGAGTCCATAATTCGGCGTGGACACAGTGCCGAAACGACGCACGTCGGCGCCACCCTTGCTTCGTCAGTCGCTGTCTCGGCAGCATCCGGCGTCGACTCAGTGCCGTCTGGCGCCAAAACTATGACAAAGCCCCCTTCCGAAGAAGGAGAAGGCACAGAGCCAGCGAGGCAAGCTTTCGGTGTCGACTCCAATGAGCTCCGACTCCGGAGAAAGAAGCGGAGGCGGAGCCGAGGAGGCGGGCCGAGGAGGCAAGCTTTCGGCGCCAGTACGGCACCGACCCCGGCTCCGGACAGGCGATCGCCTGCCCGGGAGCCCAGGGTGTGCTCAAGGCAGGGCTATGAGCACCTGCAACCACCTGCGGCGCCACAGGGAGCCCAGCGGGGCTATGCGGCGCGGCAGAGGCGCCGTGGATCGTAGAGGGGGACCCAAATGGGCAACGTCCTAACGACTCCACGTGGACCGCAGAGGGGGACTCAACCGGGCCGCACCCTAACGGCACCACATCTCTGACGTTCCTGGGGGGAAAAGGCTCAATTGACTTCGCCCCGGCGAATCCGTCAGAGATCCCAGAAGAAGCAGAGGCGCCGAGGACGCCCCCGGAATGGGAGAGGGCCCAAGGGAGGCCTGCAGAGTTGCGGCATATGCCTCCATTTGGGCCCGAGTCGCCCCCACACCCGGAAAGGGTTGGTAGAGGGGGGGCAACTGTTGGGAGCACATGTCTGGAATGTTCCAGGAACCAGTGCCTCTGACAACAGAAGAAGGGGAGGTCGAAGACCTTGGCGACAAGCGCCTCAACTTACAAAGTGGTGAACGAAAGCCCCGGACCCCGGAGGCCGAACAACGGCAGAACCAGACAGTAGAGGGACCTGCCATTGAAGAAGAAGCCGGGGAGGAGATGACTCCGACCGGGACAGCCGTGCCCAGAGAGCTTCATACACCGCTCCCGGCAAAACTTCGGCTTCAGGTGTTGGCAGGCTTCGCAGTACATGGAGTCATGGACTGCGAAGACACCCAGACACCACATACAAATAAGATGCGGGTCCGTCGCAGACATCTGTCGCGAACAGGAATTACAAGTTTTAAAGCCCGATGGCATTGCACACTGTTCCTGACGCGAAGCGTCGACAAGGAGGCCTGAAAACAGGCCAGAGGAACCGCTCACTCCGGATCCGTGTTGCACGCGGAAAAGAAGGAAACTGACGTTAGCGCGCCGGGAGGAATTATATGACCTCGCTGACGTCACGTATGTGGACGATGTCAGGGCGGGGTCATGTGACACAGTCCCCCGGCGCGCAGAGGTGCTGCTACAAAAGTTTTTCCGGATTCAGTATGACACCTGGGGATATTCTAAGTTAAGGAATCTGCGGCTAGATGTCTCTATCAGATACATAGTCAAGATGTCTCTATCAGATACATAGTCAATGGTACTAGTAAAAACCCCTCTTTTAAATGTTACTGCCCTTATGATGTCAGATGGAGTGCGCCCATTGCATGCTCTAAAGCCCCTGCTTAATGTGAGGGGAGCCAGTTCTAGTGCAACATTTGAGAACCTTTTCTTAGGGTGACCTAACAGTGGTGGAATACGCCAGACTTCATCCTCCTCTTTTGTTATGTCGTTTAGGTGGGTCGAGTGTTCAAAGGAGGTATTGAAACCACCAGCTACTACTATTTTTATGTTGGATTCCAATTTAACCAAAAAAAAAACAAGGAGGGATAATGTGGTAGATTTATCAGGTCCCCTTGTGCTCCTGACATAGATATTAAACATAGACAAACAAAGACCAGACTAGAAAGTCACAGTGATCCCCATTAGGTCAAGACTATCGATCGGCATCAGTGTAGAAGTGCTAGCGCAACTATTCTTCCTTAGGATCATGAGCCCACCTATCGCTCTCCCATAGTGGGCTGCCGGATTTGCCTCCACGCTATCACAAGTGAACCCCTCAATATGTTCTTTTTCTGTCGCCCACGTCTTCTGTAACAGGCAAATATATTGTTCGGCTATTAATTCCCTCCATTCTAATTTCGACCCCAGACCAGCTATGTACCAGGATAGTAATTTAAGGAAAGGGGCGGGGTTATTCTGCCCATTCGGCTCAATTTCAGTCACAGCAACTAATAGCTCGTCTTGGCCACAATTCCCTAGATGGTTCAAGCTATTAGCAACATAGTGCTTGCACCTACTATCTGCAAGATTGTTGACCAGCTCACAAGGGGTTAGTGAAATTGGATGTAGCTCCATATGGCTGTGACTCTCTACTAAGGTAGTTGAGTCTGCCAATCCCACCTGATAATTGTCTGTATGGTTGATCTTTTCATCCCCAACATAATAAACAGACAGATTACTTGGGTCAACAGAAGAAAGATCTAGAGTAATTGAATCCACCAACCCCAACTGATGATTGGCCGTATGGTTGATCTTTTCATCCACATCATATTAAACAGGCAGATTGCTTGGGTCAGCAGGAGATAAATCTGGGGCATCGATACAACCTGGGGCATGAAGGGTTGTATGTCCCTGCTTCCCTATTGAGGGGCATAGATCTTCCATCCCCGCCTGAAGGTAGCCTGTGTGATTAGACACTTCATCCCCAGCACAATAACCCAGAGAATTACTTCGCTCAACAGAAGTTAAAACTGTAAGATCAGAACACTCAATGACAAAAGAGACTAGAGGCAGTCTACTGGTTTCTTTTAAGTTAGAGTACTTAATCTATTCAACATCACGCTAACATTAATTTGGAATTATCACACTCTGTTGGTAAACTAATATAAATCTTCATGTTTGACAGTGTCTACCAAAAAGGATAAATGAATTGCTGAGTCAGAATTACTCACCATCCCATCGGAAGCTAAATACAGGAGAAGCCCATTCTGTGAGAGGGTGCTGAAATGCATTTCTATGTATGTCGTTTCAGGTCGAAGGGTCTTCTCTACTATAGAATATCCACTGCCATCAAACTGGAATGAAGTGTCTCTTTTCTCACTGGAACTACAAAATAAAGCATGTAAATTAGAAGTCCTAGAACAAGAAGAAAAACAAAAGCGGATATTTATCTTTATATTGCAAAACTAATTTTCAGCACATCAATTAGAACTGACCCTCTAAAAGTACAAGGTCAAATATCAACAAATCTGTTTGGATGAAGTACTTATTGTATGCTGTATTTCAATGTGACTAAAATCTCCATTTGATTTCTTAACTGGGAGGATTAACATCAAATCCCACAATCCTCAACTCTCATCAAGCTGTCTAACTGGAACGCTCACTCTTGTACATTGTTTAGCTCTACCTTTGCACCACAGACAGACCGAAGAACTATCAGAATGATTCCTAAATGGCCTTTTAGCACATCAAACTCAATGTCACTCAAAACAGGCTCCCTGGAAAAGGTTGTGGCTTTGCCCATTGCTATATTATTATCATACTTTTTTAAAGTTTAAAATGCTTTATTGAACTTATATGGAAGACTAATATAAAGTAAACACAATATTCAAAACAGTACAATTCAAGCACAGTGAATAAAATAAATATATGCAAGCTTAACAGTTCAATATATAAACTATTTACAAAACAATATGCATTTTTAGGAGATTTTGTAAGAGAAAAAAAGAGGGAGAAGGAAAAAGAAAGAGAAAAGGAGAAGAGAGGAATCATTCATACTTTGAATGAAGTGACAGCAAATGTAATACTGTTAGCACACATTAAAATGAAAAGAGAAGTACAACAAGGTTTTTATACAAGAAGTGCCCATCTTCAAAGAATAGTGTTATAAAGAATCCCAGTAATAATAAACAGGAATCTAACAAGAGACAATAAAATGATGGATAAAAGACCAAATGGAGGCCACACGTAACAAAGCTGTCATGGAGGTCCAGTTGATCATGATCTCCACTGAGTGAACAATTTCATTTTAGTTCTCCAAAAAGAGAATTTTCACAAGGTTGAGCAATCTCACTAGAGGCTAAGATCTAAAAATTATTAATAAAGCTCAGTAACAATCCTCTTTTCACCACTACCATCTGAAGGAGTTTGTGCAATTATGAAAATCTAATCCATTGCATCATCTTTGCATGTTGCTTTCAGTAAATTTAATGAAAATTAACCCCTGCGCTGCGGGGGTAATTCCCCGCGGCGCGGGTGGGGGGGCGGTGGCGGCGGCGCTGTGCTCATGACAAGCCCACTAATTGATTCTCCCGCACAGGCGGGGAATCAATTACGCATGGGAGTGGCGCGACGGTTATGACGAGCCCAGCTCGTCATGAGCACAGCTCCACTGTGCCTCATGACGAGCTGGGCTCATCATGAGCATGCAATAGGTTAACAAAACCTGGGGAGTGAGAGTTTTGATGCTTTCTTTTAGGTTTCAATCCTTAGTGAAATAAAACCATTACCAAAGGGATGCCTCAAACTCGTTACTTATCAATATATCCTGCACGTAGACAGTGCAACACCCCCTCAGCATCACTTCAGCACCAGTCAGTATCAGTCAGCACCACTTCAGCAGCACAACCACAGCACCACCTGAGCTTCGCTCAGCCACACCTGAGCACCACCACAACACCAGCACAGCAGCACCTTAGCATCATTTAACTCCAGCGCTGCACTACCTCAGCCCCAGCACTGCACCAGTGCAGCACCGCACCAACACATCAACTCAGCACAAGCACAGCACCACCTCAGCATCAGAGCAGCACCACTTCAGCAACAGTCAACGTCACTCAGCACCACTTCAGCAGCATAAAAATAGAACCACCTGAGCATCACTCGGCAGCACCTGAGCACCACCACAACACCAGCACAGCAGCAGCTCAGCATCATTCAGCCCCAGCGCAGCACTACTTCAGCCCCAGCACTGCACTACCTCAGCACCAGTACAGCACCACCTCAGCACCAACACACCGTTCAAGCACAGCACCACCTCTGCACCAGTGCAGTACCACCTCACTGCCAGCACAGCACTACCTCAGCATCAGTACAGCACCACCCCCTCAACATCAGTGCAGCACCAGCACAGCATCACTCAGTACCACCACAGCATCACTCAGGACCAGCAAAGCATTTCCTCAGCATCATTCAACACCACCTCAGCACAATCAAAGCATCAACACAGCACCACCTCTGCATTAGTGCACCACCATCAGCGCAGCACCAAATCAGTACCTGCTCAGCCCCACCACAGCATCAGCGCAGCACCAGCCCAGCACCATCTCAGCAGCAACTCAGCACCAACACATCACCACATCAGCATCAGTGCAGCACCACTTCAGCACCAGTGCATCATCACCTCAGCACAAGCACAGAACCAACTCAGCATCACTCAGCACCATATGGGCAGCAGCACAACATCACCTGAGCACCGCCAAAGCATAATTCAGCACTACCTCAGCATCACTCAGCACCACCTGAGTATCACCTCTGCACACCAACACCTCAGTATCACTCAGCACCAGTCAGGCAGCACCTCAGCACCAACACAGCATCAACACAGCACCACCTCAGCATCAGCGCAGCACCATCTCATCATTAGCACAGTATCACCTGAGCATCACTTGAGCACCACCTCAGCACCACCTTAGCATCAGCAGAGCACAACCTCAGCATCAGCACAGCACCCCATCTTCATCAGTGCACCGCCACCAGTACAGCAACAATTCAGCATTAGCGCAACTTCACCTCAGAACAAGCGCAGCTGTCCCTCAACACCAGCACAGTCGTGCCTCAGCAACAACTCAGCACCAAAGGCAGCACCACTTCTTCATGAGCTTAGCACCACCTCAGCACATCACTACCTCAGCATCTGCAAATCACAATCACAGCATCAGCACAGCACCACCTCCTCATCAGTGCCCTACCACCTGCGCTGCACCAACTCAGCACCGGGGAAGCACCACCTCAGCATCAGCAAATCATCACCTCAACATCAGACCATTTCAGCATTAGGACAGCACCACCTCCTTATCAGTGCACCACCACCAGTGCAGCACCAACTCAACACCAGCACAACACCACCTCAACACCAGCACAGCATCACCTCAGCACCAGCACAGTATCACCTCAACATCAGCACAGCACCATCTCAGCATTAGCACAGCACCACACCTGCATCAGTTTATCACCACCAGTGCAGCTCTACCTCAGCAACAGCACAGCCCCACCTCAGTACCAGTACAACCCTACATATGCAGCAATTCAGAACAACAAAGCACCATTTCAGCATTAGCGCAACACCACCTCAGCACCAGTAAAGCACCACCTCCGCACCAATGCAGCATCACCTCAGTATCACCACAACACTACCACAGCATCTGCAAATCACAGTCTCAGCATCAGCACAGCACCACCTCCTCATCAGTGCCCTACCGCTTGTGCAGCACCAACTTAGCACCTGGGCAGCACCACCACAGCACCAACACAGCACCACCTCAGCACCAGCAAAACATCACCTCAGCATCAGCATAATTTCAGCATCAGCACAGCACCACCTCCTCATCAATGCACCACCACAGGTGCAGCACCAACTCAGCACCTGCGCAGCACCAGCAACACATCACCTCAACATTAGCACAGCACCATCTCAGTAGCAGCACAGCATCACCTCTGCATCAGTGCACCACCGCTAGCACAGCCCCACCTCAGCACTAGTGCAACCCTATCTCAGCATCTATTCAGCACCAACACAGCACTACTTCAGCGTCAGTGCAGAATCACCTCAGCACAGCACCAACTCAGCATCCCTCTGCACCACCTGAGCAGAAGCTTAGTATCAACACAGCACTACTTCTGCATCAGTGCATGTGAGAAAGTGGCTCTGTATATACTGTTCCTTAATAGGTACAGGGTGTACAGAGTCCACAGTCCCCCAGGGTTTGACAGAGGCTAAAGTTAGATATAACCTTACTCTCTAAAGTGGTAGCTTGGTCGAGCAGTAAGGCAGTATCAGAGGACAGTGTAACGCATTTGTTGCACACACTCAGTCAGCAAATGGTTTCACACACTCAATAACTGAACCCTAGGCCAATGGTTTATATATAAAAAATATATGCTTGTTTTATTTTAGAACCAACACTTGGATTTAAAATATACTTTCTCAGAATGAGATATTTCATATAAATACTTTTGCAATATGCAATTGACTTTTGTAAACAGTTACAAGTGGTTGCAATAGGCAACTCTAGTTTAAACACAACAATGCATTGGGCAAAATGGAAAATTCAAGTTATTTGCAACAGATTACTTTTTAGATTACTTTTGGAATTCCAGGACTGGATCCTAGATTCAGTCCTGGGTCAGTACTCAGAATCAAGTGATGAAAGTCGACTTAATTACTGTAATGATTTTTAAACAATATTTAGCTATTTTAAAAGTTGACACTTAGAAAATATTTCAAAGAAAACAGTCAATGATTCCCTATGGAAGAAAATTCAAGTTGCAGGTACAGTATGCTCTCGTTACTTTTGTAATCCAGTACTGGGTGCCTAGACTCAGTACTGGGACCTTTATCCAAAACAGGTAAGTAATTACGTTTTCAGATATTATACGATTTTTGAAGAATATTTAAAGATTGCAGAAATTGACACTTAAAAGAAATTTCACAGAAAAACAGTCAATGATTTCCTATGGAAGAAAATTGGGTTACTGGTAAGTACAGTTGTAAGTATTTTTCAGAGCCAGTGCTGGGCATCAAGATCCAGCACTGGGAGCTCACCTAAGAGCAGGTGAGTAATTTCGTTTTCGTTACTCGGCTGATTTTTGGTGAATATTTTAAGATTTGAAAAGTCCACACTTAGAAGAAATTTCAGGAAAAAGCCAGTCAATGTTACCCTATGAGGAAAATAGAGTTATCGGTTTAAGGGTAAGTACTCGACTGGCAGAGTTGAGGTTCTGGGCATAGACTCAGGGGTCCCCCAGGGTCAGGTAGGTACAGTTGGTTCACCCTCAGCGACTCTAGGGCGGCCGGGTGCAGAGTGAGTTAGGCCCAATGTTATCCTACGAGGGATAGGGGGGCCTTGGTTGGTGGTTGCTGACTGGCAAGCAACGCAGCTGTGGGAGCTGGGCTCCTGGTCACTTACTCAGGGCAAGTGGGGAAGTCGGTAGGTGTAGAGGTTTCACTGCCAGGGCCACTTGGGCAGCTGGGTGCAGGGTGCTTTTGAGCCTTCGGGCGCTCAATTGATTTCAATGGGAAATCTCCGGGTTGGAAAAAGGCTGCAAGCTCGGGGACGGGGATTCTTCAGGTGCCACCACCACTTCAAGAGGTAAGTTGGGTAGTTGGAGGATAGGTAGGTACCCCGGGATTGGGCACAGGGGGCCGCAGGGTTCCGCATGCAGGGGTGCCTTTTGGTGTCGGGAAATCTTACCCTCTGTTGATCGCGGTTGGGGGGCACCTTGTTCTGAGGCTGCAGGCTCCTTCAGGAGTGTCGAGGGAGGTCCTTGGGTGCCGGACTCGGGGTCACAGTCGCCGTGGGGTCGTCCTCGTGGTCTTTGCCCACTCCGGCACTGGCCAGGCTTGGCTGGTGCAGAGTGTGCTGAGTTTGCGGTTCCGGGCTGCTGCCAGGGATTAGAGGAAGGTTTTGAGTAGAGCCTCTACTCATGGGAGTCCCAGGGGCTTAGAGCCAAAAGGTAGCCAGGTCCTCCGGGGCTTTTTGAGGTTGCTGGCCACAAGAGATGCCGGGTTGGAGCAGGAGCAGGTTCGAGGGTTGACAGGCCAGTAGGGCTGGGGAGAAAGCAGTTGGTGTCTTCCTCTTTTTAGCAGCTGCAGGGCGGGTCTTATTTCTTCTTGCTCTTCTTTGTAGTTTTGAATCTGGAATCTGGGGAAGGAAGGTTCAGGGTGCCCCTAAATACTAGATTTAGGGGCGTTACAGGTAGGTGAAGGGCAGGGACCAATGGGTCCCTGTCCTGGGGTGGGTACACCCCCGATCCTGCCTCTCTCCTGTGGGAGGGGGGCAGTAGCCTAGTCCTGATAGGGTAGGGCTCCCCATCTTCAAGATGGCAAGAGCCCGGAGATGTGCTTCACCTCATCTCCCCCACCTGAGGGGTGGGGTTGGCAGGCTGGCACATCCCCTGTCCTTATTTGGGGTTTCCGGCCAAAGCTTCCCGCCAGAGTGGGGGGTTGCAGTGGCCTGGGGAAGCTCACAGAGGCAGCATGCCTTTGAAGCTTCCCCCTACCCATCCTGGGGGAGGAGATTTAGCACCTCGCCCAGGATGTGCATTGTTGCAGGCCCGGAGAGCAGGGGCTCTCCTACCCAGGGGTCCAGCAACATGTCTGCTGGGTGGCAGCCTAGGCAGCCTCAGAGCAGACATGGATTGTAGGTTAGGTTTAAGGGGCACCTCTAAGATGCCCTCTGGGGTGCTTGGTACATTAAATCCCACACTGGCATCAGTGCGGGTTTAATGTGCTGAGAAGTTTGATACCAAACTTCTCAGTCTTTAGTGTTGCCATTATGGTGCGGTGGAGCTCGTGTTTGACGAGCTCTCAGCACCATGTACTCTTAAATGGCAGCACTGCACTTACAGTACTCAGGAATGGACCTGGGCACTGTAGGGGCACAGGGCTCCTGCTCCTGTGCCCACACCATTGGCATAAGGCACCCAGCTAGAGGGGTGGCTGATGTATGCCATGGCAGTGAAGGTGATGGGCATGGCACACAGGGATGTGTGTCATGTCGACTTTGTTTTTGTCGTGCACCCAAACACTCAGCCTGCAAAGGCAGTGTGTGTGTGTAAGGGTACAGGGCCTCTAAGGGTGGCACAAGGAGTGCTGCAGCCCTTAGAGGCCTTCCCTGGTCACAAGGACCTGGGTACCTAGGGTACCATTTACCAGGGGCTGACATGTGGCCAGGGTTTGCCAATTTGGGTTTGGTTTGTTTTAGGAAAGGAACATAGGCCCTGGGCACCTGATTGGCAGGAGTCCAGGGCACACTCAGTCAAAGTACATTCAGCAAGTCAGCAAAAAGTGGGGGCATACCATGCAAGAAAGATGGCCCTTTCTCACACAACCCCCACCCCCCCAAACTAAAGGTGATGAGACTAACCTTGCCCTATGGAGTCTTCTTTGTCTAAGTGGAAGAACCTGGAAAGTCCATCTGCATTGGCATGGGCAGTCCCTGGTCTGTGTTCCACTTCAAACTGCATTCCCTGTAGGGAGATGGACCACCTTAGTAGTTTTGGATTTTCCCCTTTCATCTGCATTAGCCATCTGAGAGGTCTGTGGTCAGTTTGAACTAGGAAGTGAGTATCAAACAGGTATGGCCTCAACTTCTTCAGGGACCAAACCACAGCAAAGGCCTCCCTCTCAATGGCACTCCAACGCTGCTCTCTGGGGAGTAGCCTCCTGCTTATAAAAGCAACAGGTTGGTCTTGGCCTTCATCATTGGTCTGGGATAGGACCGCTCCTATCCCTAGCTCAGAGGCATCAGTCTGCACTATGAACTGCTTGGCATAATCTGGAGCTTTTAGAATTGGTGCTGAGCAAATTGCTTCTTTTAGGGTGTCAAAAGCCTTTTGGCATCTAACTGTCCAGTTAACCTTCTTGGGCATCTTCTTGGAGGTGAGTTCTGTGAGGGGGGTCACAATGGACCCATACCCCTTCACAAACCTCCTGTAGTATCCAGTCAAGCCAAGGAATGCCCTGACTTGGGTCTGGGTTGTTGGAGCTATCCAGTCCATGATGGCCTGGATCTTGGGTTGTAAGGGCTGTACCTGGCCTCCACCTACAAGGTGGCCCAAGTACACCACAGTGCCCTGCCCTATCTGGCATTTGGATGCCTTGATAGTGAGACCTGCATTGTGCAGAGCCTCTAAAACTTTTCCAAGGTGGATCAGGTGATCCTGCCAGGTGGAGCTAAAGACAGCAATATCATCAAGATAAGCTGCACTAAAGGACTCCAGCCCAGCCACGACATGGTTCACCAGCCTCTGGAAAGTGGCAGGGGCATTCTTTAACCCAAAGGGCATCACAGTAAACTGATAATGCCCATCAGGGGTGGAGAATGCTGTCTTTTCTTTTGCTCCTGGGGCCATGCCAATCTGCCAGTACCCTGCAGTTAAGTCAAAGGTACTGAGGAATTGGGCAGCCCCTAATTTATCTATCAGCTCATCTGCTCTTGGGATAGGGTGAGCATCTGTCTTGGTGACAGAGTTGAGCCCTCTATTGTCCACACAGAACCTCATCTCTCTCTTTTCACCTTGTTGATGAGGTTTGGGGACAGATCCACTGGGCTGGCCCAGGGGCTCTCAGAGGGTTCAATGACCCCTAACTCCAGCATCTTGCTGACCTCAGCTTTGATGCTCTCCTTGACTTGGTCTGACTGTCGATAGATTTTGTTTTTGACAGGTGCACTGTCACCAGTGTCCACATCATGGGTACACCAGTTTGTCAGACCAGGGGTCAGGGAAAAGAGGCTAGCATACTGCTGCAAGACTTGCTTACGGTCAGTCTGCTGTTGGGCAGAGAGGGTGTCTGAGAAGATCACACCATCTACTGACCCATCTTTTGGGCTGTAGGAGAGGAGGTCAGTGAGAGGTTTCCTCTCTGCTTCCTGCTCCTCATCAGTCACCATCAGCATGGTGATGTCAGCCCTGTCATTGTAGAGCTTGAGGCGGTTCACATGGATGACCCTTTTGGGTGTCCTGCTAGTGCCCAGGTCAACTAGATAGGTGACCTCACTCTTTCTTTCTAGGGTAGGGTAAGGGCCACTCCATTTATCCTGGAGAGCCCTTGGTGCCACAGGCTCCAAAACCCACACCTGTTGCCCAGGTTGAAATTCAGCCAGTGCAGCTTTTTGGTCATACCAGTGCTTCTGGAGCTCCTGGCTGGCCTCAAGGTTCTTGGATGCTTTTTCCATGTACTCAGCCATTCTGGACCTTAGGCCAAGCACATAGTCCACTATGTCTTGTTTGGGCTCTTGAAGAGGCCTCTCCCAGCCCTCTTTTACAAGACAAAGTGGTCCCCTTACAGGATGACCAAACGGAAGTTCAAAGGGTGAGAAACCTACTCCCTTCTGTGGCATCTCCCTGTAAGCGAAAAGCAGGCATGGCAAGAGGACATCCCATCTCCTTTTGAGTTTTTCAGGGAGACCCATGATCATACCTTTCAATGTCTTCTTGAATCTCTCAACAAGGCCATTGGTTTGTGGGTGGTAGGGTGTAGTAAACTTATACTGCACTCCACACTCCTTCCACATGTGTGTTAGGTAAGCAGACATGAAGTTGGAACCTCTTTCTGAAACCACCTCCTTAGGAAACCCCACTCTGGTGAAGACACCCAGGAGGGCCTTGGCTACTGCAGGAGATGTAGTAGTCCTAAGTGGAATTGCTTCAGGGTACCTAGTGGCATGATCCACTACCACTAGAATAAATGTGTTCCCTAAGGCTGTGGGAGGTTCAAGTGGACCCACAATGTCCACTCCTACCCTTTCAAAGGGGACCCCCACCACTGGTATTGGGATTAGGGGGGCCTTTGGGTGGCCACCTGTCTTGCCACTGGCTTGACAGGTAACACAGGAGCTGACAAACTCCTTCACCTTTTGGTGCATCTGGGGCCAGTAAAAGTGACTCACTAGCCTTTCCCAAGTTTTGGATTGCCCCAGATGTCCAGCTAGGGGGATGTCATGAGCCAAAGTTAGGAGGAACTCCTTGTACACTCCTTCTGTGGCACTGCCAAACTTCTCAGTCTTTAGTGTTGCCATTATGGTGCGGTGGAGCTCGTGTTTGACAAGCTCTCAGCACCATGCACTCTTAAATGGCAGCACTGCACTTACAGTACTCAGGAATGGACCTGGGCACTGTAGGGGCACAGGGCTCCTGCTCCAGTGCCCACACCATTTGCATAAGGCACACAGGTAGAGGGGTGGCTAATGTATGCCATGGCAGTGTAGGTGATGGGCATGGCACACAGGGATGTGTGTCATGTCGACTTTGTTTTTGTCTTGCACCCAAACACTCAGCCTGCAAAGGCAGTGTGTGTGTGTAAGGGTACAGGGCCTCTAGTGGTGGCATAAGGAGTGCTGCAGCCCTTATCACAAGGCCCTGGGTACCTAGGGTACCATTTACCAGGGGCTGACATGTGGCCAGGGTTTGCCAATTTGGGTTTGGTTTGTTTTAGGGAAGGAACATAGGCCCTGGGCACCTGATTGGCAGGTGTCCAGGGCACACTTAGTCAAAGTACATTCAGCAATTCAGCAAAAAGTGGGGGCATACCATGCAAGAAAGATGGCACTTTCTCACAGTGCACCACCACCAACGCAGCACCACCTCAACACCAGTGCAACCCCACCTCAGTACCAGAGCAGCCCCACCTCAGCAGCAATTCAGTACCAAAGCAGCACCACTTGAGCATCAGCGCAACACCACCTCAGCATCATCCCAGCATCAACTCAGCACAGCATCACTCAGCACCACTTGAGCACCAGTGCAGCACCACCACCTCAGGAAGACCCAACACCACTGCATTACTCAACACCACCTCAGTATCAGTCAGCATCACCTCCACACCACCACCTCAGCATCACTAAGCAAAACCGAAGTCTGCCCTTGGAATCTGACATTTGTTGATTATCTCCTAGTATCCGTCCGCTACTCGTGTTGCAATTCAAGCACTATTTCCCAACCTCCACCCTCCTGTTGGTTATGCCCCCCCCCACCACAACAAAAGAAAAGCTAGAATAAACAAGCATTAGAACAGGCAGGAAGAAGTTACCAGCATTACCAGGACAAAAAAATCAGAAGACATTTTTTATGTTAATTCTTTTTATATAGGGTTGTTCATTTGTACATAATGTCTTCTTGGTTATATACACAGAACCAAAAATGCTTATAACACTTTTCTATTATAACTTTTCAGCATGCTGCACAGCAGCCACAATGCTCTATAACATAGCTTAAGACATTGGCAAAGCCAATAGCTCTGGCTAAACCCTTATAATGTCCGAAAGACGAGACCTATTGGCTATGCCAATGCTTGTTATTTATAGCAAAGCACCAGATGAGGATTCGGGAATAGGGAACCAGAAATCTCTTCTGTGTCAATCGAGTGTGCCTAGCCCTAATCCTGTGTTGTTTATACCAAGCACCACTTGAACGCTTTACAATTACTCATGATGCTTTAATTGAATAAAGTGTTTACTTTGACCATTGCTAAGCATGCTTTGGGAATACCAATGTATACCTATAATTATTAGATTTTTTTTATTAGTAGACCTAGGGTGGCCATGAAACGCAAAGGAATGAAGGACTATACATAGAAACAGGGAGAGGTAACTGGATATGGGAGGTGACTAATCCTAATCAGACCATGAGAATATGAGAAGGATGGGGAAGGGGACTTTTAAGGTGCTAAAGGTTCAGGTCAGCCACAACCACATAGCTCTTGTCAAAAGACAACAGCACATAAAGCCCTGTATGAATCTAAAGTCATGATCACTTATTGCTTCCGTACAAAATTAATAACTCTACCGCAAAGATTTTCTAGTGTGTATCACATGAAGAGTCCTTTCTGCTAATATATGAGACCTTGAGAAGAAAATGGTTACATAATGGCTGTACTGACATAAAATATGACAGAACACATTTGAGACCACGGCCTGAAACAAATGGCTATAATATTTCAGGCAGATACATAATCTTCCTGCAGATTCCTCATCTTCTTTATAACCTTCAGGTGCCAGACTGACTTTCAAAACTTTTATTCCCAGTAAATGCTCCATACGTAACAACATTGCAGTATACAAGGTGCCAACCAGTGCGCTGGTGTCTGTTTCTGGTGATTTCTCTACACTTCATCACGGTCCTAACAGACCATCAACTGCAGTGACAAATACAATACAGCACATAATAGACCCAATTTCAAAGGTAAATTTACACATGCAGATTTACTTGGATGTAAATTTATGGTTGAACCAAGGTGTAAATCTACACTTTTTAGGTCTCGCCTGACCCAGCGCATGCGCTGGTCTGGCGAGACATTTAGTAGGTGGGTTTAGAAAGTGCTACCCACCTTTTTGTGCTGGCGACAAGCTACAGTGCACAATGGCGTGCACGTGCACAGCTGCTCCCCGCATTTCCCCCTCCCTTCTCGCCCAGCCATCCTGCGCCAGCCTTCAGCACCATACCCCTCCCCCCGCTGCTGCACGCGCATCCCTAGTGTGCGTCATCGCGATCACTTTCGCTTTTACAGTGATCGCGATGCGGTATTGTCAGTGTGAGACCTCACACCAGCACACATAATCTACCTTCATTTTTGCTCACTTACCTCCAGCACCTCTCAGTCCAACAACCAGCTACGGCCCACTACTGCCACAGAGTACACTTTACACTCTGACCGCCGTTGCTGCTGTTGTGTCCTACCCACTGATTGGCACACTGTGGAAGAAGGGCTACACTGCTGTGCCTGTCGATTGGTCCTTCCACTCTTCTTTTCGATTGGTTCCGTTCTTGAGCAGTCATAACACGTTCGACCTATCAGCACTACGCACACCTTTATCCGAACCCACTTCGCCTTGTGTCATATCACATTCCCATCTGCCTAACCAGGTCGCCTCCAGCTTCACACCAGATTATTAGTATCTCGTGTATTTTAGATAAGATCTATATAAAAGACACACAAAGTCCAGATAAAAAACGTTTCCATGTCGCGGCTACATGGTACAGGTCATTGTTATAAGCCCTGAAAATCAGTGGAAATATCCTGAAATATATGTCTGCAGAAATGAAGGTGAAAATATACCTGTACTAACCTAATTTTTTGATTTTACTTTTTTAACTATCCTGATTGGATTTGTAACGTGTAACTATGTAAATATCCTATATAACGTAATTGGTTCTATTGTAAAGCGCTCTGATGCGTGGGTAAATAAAGTCCACGCTATATAAAGCTGCATTAAATAAACAAGCATTGGCATAGCCAATAGGTCTCGCTTTTGGGACCTTATAAGTATTTAGTGATGCAGCACAATATCCTTGGTGCAACAACATTAACTGTTGCATGGTTAAACACTTATAAGGCCCCAAAGGCAAGACCTATTGGCTATGCCAATGCTTGTTTGCTATTCTCCTTATCTGGGTAGATTTACACCTAAGTGAAGACTTACATGTCTCCACCCCCTGAAACCAAGTGGTTGAGACATCTAAGACTGAATTTATGGGTGTAAAGTTACTACTAGTAACTCTTCACTTGTAGGCGAGATCTTCACCTTTGGGGTGGAGACCTACCTATGGTAAGGGACACGGAAAAAGATGAACTTTATTAATAGCTTAAACATATTTTAATGTAAAATAAAAAAGGACATTAAATCAAAGTAATTCTTATTACCCTATAACTAATAAAATGATACAGCACATTAGCTCATCAAATAAAAAGTTCATCAAATAATGTAATGATATAAGTACTTTCATTTAATTTATAAAGACACCGCTGTGAAGGGGAAATTTATGGAGATCAAATAGTATCCATGTTTGTAGCTTTGATGTGTAACATTCCTGGGTATGATGGACAAAGATATGAGATTCAATAATGAATGTATTGTTTTACTACTGTAAATATATAGTTGTGTAATCTATGTATTGAAAGGATTACGTATTGGTGATTTAACCTGCACATCGCTTTGGAATGTTATTTCGTGATTATTTAAGACCACTACAAGATGGCCGACAGTTGTCTTTTTGACTATTTTCACTGTCATTGTTTTTCACGTCACATGCACTTGTACTGTTTTGTTTAAATGTCCACTTGTAAGAGAAATGAATTTACCCGTGAGCAAGGCGGTTTCGCCGAAACGCGTTGGGTGCTTCTTGTTGGCTCGATGCATTGAAAATAAATTCTTTGGAGCACTTTGGAGTTGGTGTTATTTTACGAGAGGAGTGCACGTGTGCTTGATTGCATGGTGAGTGGAAATAGAAAACCGGCCTGCCTCGGACCCGGAGGTGCACCGAGTGTCCCGGCTACTTCTGTGGACAGTCTTGTTCACACACAAACTGAAAAGTGAAACCTAGTTACATACCCTGATCAAACACAAATGACGGAAAAAAAGGGATGTCTATTTACTATACCAAAGTAAGGAACAGTGTGCACAGAGTCCAGTGGATCCCCAGAGGTTTACAGAGGTAAAAGTAGATAATACCATACTTTCTATTTGTGGTAGTGTGGGCGAGCAGTAAGGCTTTATCAGAGGGTAGTGTTAAGAATTTATTGTACACACTCAGGCATGAAATTATGTCACACACTCAAAGACTGAACTCAGACCAATTGTTTGTAGTAAAAATATTTCTTTAGCTGTATTTTATTTTTAGAACCAAGCAGGACTTGGTACAGGTACAGGTAAATAGAATTGTACTTTTCCAGACAGATTGATCAACAAGCAAGCTGGATGAGAATGACTTTTGTTACAGGTTGGTAAAATATTCAACTAGAGTTGTAATACATTTTGGATTCATTTTGATGACTTTTTAGAGTACTTTTTAGATTACTTTTTCTACTCAGTGTGATATGCCTTGATATCACACTGGGACATTTTCTAGATAAAAGTTAAGTAAAACAGTTTTCATAAAAACACAGTGTCTAATGTTTCCATACAAACATCCTCAACACTTAGATATTTTTCAGAGGAAAACAGTCAATGCAATCCTACAGACAAAAATGAGGGTATCGGTTTCGCAGGTAAGCAATTGGTCTTTGGGGTTGAGTTTCTGGGGTTAGAACAAGGGTTCCCACAGGTTCAAGAATGCACTCAAAAAGCACCCTCAGAGGCATTAGGGCAGCTGGGTGCAGAGTGCTGAGGCACAATGTTAGCCTACGGGGCTAAGGGGCCGTCGGTTGGCGACTGCTCTCGGGCAGGCCACAAGGTTGAGGAAGCAAAGCTCCTAGGGCTATGCTCAGGACAAAGGGGGGTCCAAGTTAGCACACAAGGTGCACCCACAGCGGCACAGGGGTGGCCGGGTGCAGAGTGCTGATTTTGCATCAGGTGCCCTGTTGTCATCAAAGGAAGTTGCCAGTTTGGGATTTTGGCAGCGGGCTCAGTCCAAGAAGTCTTCCGAGAGGAACAACAGCTGGGCAGGTAAGTTGGAAAGCTCAGGCATGTAGGTGCAACTCAGGTCCTCTTCTCCTGGGTGCAGGGCGGTTGGATGCAGGGGTGTCTTTTGAGGTCGGATTTCACCTTACCGGGCTGCTCGCGGTTGGGGGGGGATCTCCGTGCAGAGGCTGCCGGAGATGTCGGGGAGTCCTGGAAGGGTCAACCCATGGTGGACTCAGACTCTGGAGCACCGGAGGCCCTCGCTGGGACTGGTGGGCCACTTGGACTCGGGCCGTAGGCGACGGGTGCAGTGGTGGTTCCAGGCATCAGGTTTCTTTGTCTTTAGCAAGCTCGGAGTCTTTCTATGGAGATTCTTTTGAACAGAGCCACTGTTCACGAGAGATCCGGTCTTTGTTGAAGGCAGGCAGCCCTCCCAGTGGTTCTGGAGATCTCCGGCGGCGTGACAAGACGACTCTTGGTGCAGGATCTCTGGAAACTGCAGACGGGCCGGAAGGGCTGGGGTCAAATCAGTTCTTTTCTGGAGTCTCCTCTGCTGCACGTCCTCTTTCATCCTTCTTCATTGTAGGTTGCCGGAATCTGCCTTCTGGGTTCAGGACTGGCCCTAAATACTGTATTTAGGGAGTGTTTTAGGGGTCTTGAGGTCAGTAGCCAATGGGCAACTGATCTTAGGGTGACTACACCCTTGGTGTGCTCACCCCGAGTGGGGGAGTGGACACAATCCCAAACACTGAATGGAGACTGCCTGCCATCTGCAGGATGGCGGGCATGGAAGAGTGGGCTTCACCTTGCCTCCCTCACCTGAGGGGTGGATTTGGCAGAAGTGGGCACACCCTCTGGACTGTTCTAATTTTTACACCTGTCTTCCCACCGAAAAGAGGGGGAGACAGGAAATGGGCCTGCTCCTGATAGCAGGAGAGGCTAGGGTCATGTCACAAAGGCTGCAAGGCCTTTGAAGCTCCCCTGTCACAGATGGCTCTTCTTGACCTGGGGAAGGTGCGACTACCTCTGCCAGTAAAGGCTTTGTTTCTGACCCAGAGAGCGAAGGCTCCCACCCCAGAGGGTCCAGAAACATGTCTCGTGGTGGCAGGCTGGTGTGTACCATTTAGGGAACCCACCAGAGGCTGGTCATATTTCAGGGGACATCTCTGAGATGCCCCTTGAGTGCAATGTATAATAAATCCCACACTGGCATCAGTGTGGGTTTATTATGCTGAGAATTAAGTGAAGCTATTATGGTGCTATGGAGTTCGTAATGACAAACTCCCAGACCATATGCTCTTTAAGGCTTTATTGCACTTACATTGTCTAAGAATGAACTTAGACACTGTAGGGGTACAGTGCCCATGCACCTGTAGCCTTACCAGTGGTATAGTGCACTTAGCTAGAGGGGTGTCTTACCTTAGCTATAGGCAGTGTGTTGAGGGCATGGCACACAGGTATGTGTGCCATGTCGACTCTTCACTTTTTTCTGCACCAAAACACACAGCCTGCAATGGCAGTGTGTGTGTGTGTGTAAGGTACAGGACCTCCAAGGGTGGCACAATAAGTGCTGCAGCCCTTAGAGGCCTTCCCTGGTTACAGTGTTCTCTGTACCTTTTACAAGGGACTTACATGTGGCCCAAAAGGTGCCAATTGGGGGTCCAAAGGTACAGTTTTGGGAAAGAACACAGGCCCTGGGAGCCTGATTGGTAGGGACCCAGGGCACATCAAGTCAAAGTGCATCAGAAATCTGGCAAAAAGTGGGTGGGTTACTGCAACAGAAACCCACTTTCCTACATCCCTGTCCTGCGAAGATGGCCTGTGGCCACTGACGCGACTCTTGTAAAGGCCCAAGGGTCTGAAGTGAGGTCAAAATCAGAACAGTGAACTAGAAATAGATTGATCTTACCATAAACAGGAGATATTTCCTGTGTGACTGCAGGAACAACACATGAATGTATGTGTCCTACAGGTCCAGGGACACCATCCAATCCTTGTAGTTGGGGTTGCCTTCTTTCTCAGATAATAATACCAGCCATTTGTTCACATTTTAAGATTCTGCAAGGCCCTGACATAGACACATAAATAGAACATTCAATAAAGTCATAATTATTTATTTATAACATTGCCTTTCTATCTTTGTTTACTTTAATTACCAGCCAGGGATCATTAAGAGAGATTTTGAATGCATTTTAAAGTCCTTTCTTCTTATATTTTCTGTTCAAAGTATGCACTGATGAGGGGAAAACTATCAGCATTTAGTAGTTTGACTAGTTTTTGAACCAGCTGTAACATTAAAATACCGGTAATGCCGATACAAAACTGGCTATGTGGCAATGCTACTCGTAGTGCAAGGATAGCAGAATTTATGTCAGGCTCATCATCTTGATCTTCTACTTTTTTAAGAATTAGTTCAGTAATCTGAAACCTGGAATGGGCCTCAAGAACCATTTCTTTCTGGAGACCAGGAAGTAGAATGAGTAACAGCTCAGTCTACACTATGCCTCGGGAACCAGCTCAACTGCCCTCTTGGGAAGGAACATCAATACATTTTTTCAAACAGATACAGGAATGATCTGCCGACATCTGGGTGTAAACAGGATTCCCTTGAAGAGGGGTGTCCAGAGGAGGGGCAGAATAACCAACTTTGACAATCACGTTGACATGGGATGACTTCATCTGGTGTAATCCAGTTCCAGGGAAGGAACCAGCAGAAGTATGACTAGGGACCCCGCTCAGTCTGTGTGGCCAGAAGACATGCCAGAATAAGACAAGATAAATATGAAGATCTGCAGAATAGCTTCTTTGAAGGCATCAATCTGCTGCAGAGTCAGTGACTGTCTATGGAGCTCAGGGTGCATCAGCTGCAGATTTTGGATAGGATCCAAGGAGGAAGGAAATGCCACTCCTGACAACCGAAACTCTCTAAAAAGCATGGGTGTCTGCACATCAAAGACCCTTGTTAACTTTTCCTATGTTTCTTCTTTTACTTGTCCCTCCATTTCACCTTCTACTTACATGAAGAGGGCAACCTGGAAAGGGACAGGCATCATGGCAGGCCTCATGATCTGGATCGGAACAAGATTTGTTTCTTGCTTTTGATGATGTAGTGTTTGACCTCTTGCTCTCTCGTGGCCTTAGGATGCATCAGGAAGCTTTAGTCACAGGATGTGGAGTCTTATTTAATAATGAGGACCCACAGGCAGACGTTGTGTGGCTCCATGGTCAACGTGCTCATACACGTACTTAAAATGGGGTTTTGTCGAGTATTACTTCCTTATTTGTGGATAGATTAGGTAAGGTGAGTGTGCCTCAGCGTTCGAGGTAAAGATATAAGCTGTAACCATAACTGGCCCATTCCTCAGAAGAGAAGTAAAGGCATCACTGGTTTTGAATGATATTAGTAATATACACTATACTTACCACAACTAAACAACCTAGGAAGAAGTATAAATAGTTTATCCGCAGTACCCGAATGAAGTAGATAAGTTAACACGCAACTACATATACTATCATGGTAGCTTGAAAAGTGCAGTCCCATGTACTGTTCCACACAAAGAGTACACTTTTATTCAGAACATTAGGACTATTGGCTTTATGGTGTCACATATAGATGATGCAAGGTTCTAGGTAGCCAACGAGGGTAGGAATCATGGCTGTGGAGCTTTTTTCCTAGCAGCGAACAGTAAAGAAGAAGAGCTTGAAGGCATGCACTATGGTTGCTAGGAGATGAAGACGCATCCTTGGCCCAAGATAAGGACTACCATCAAGGGGTTATGTCCAAGGATGGTAGTGCGAGTAGTCTGATAACCACGTAATGTCTCTTCACAGAGACTGTTTGTAATTTGCTGAAGTGCTGGTAGTGTACATTTCCCATCACCATTGTAAGGCCCAGCTTGGCATTTAACATTGATGATGCACAGTGCATCATCACCTAACCCTCTAACTGCCAAGGGTCTGAACCAGTTGATGAAGAAACCTGATGCTTCCCAGCCTGCACTGGTATATAGTGGACCACTGCTTTCCATATGTAATGCTTTTCCCACCCGTCATCCATGTGTGGATTTATCAGTGCTGTGCATGGTGTAGTGAGACAGGATTGGGATAAAGTGTGCAGGAAGCAGCAGATGACAGTTGCCTCAACCTTTATGACATCAGTGCATTGTTCCCCAGAATGGAGAGACTAAGGAGGGTCCTTGATAACGTAGAAAAGCAAGCCTGTTCCCTATTGTAACAGGGACATTTGACCTCCCATGGAATGGAAAGGAAATACAGGGTGAATGAACAAGTAAGTGGCCTGGTAGCTCTGAATCTAGAAACCATGTGAGCAAGCGATAATGTGGGGATCAGTGTAGGAAGATACAACTGGAAGGGGTATATAGAGGAACCCTCGTTAAAAGGTAGGCTCTCTCTCTGATGACTCTCCTCAGATATTTCATAATAGGCATTCATCAACATTATTATAGTTCAAATACTGAATGTTTTTGTTGTTTCCTTTGTAGAATAGTGGCATTATTAGTAGTATGTAGAAAAGCTATCAGATTATCCTGTGTCTTGTTTCTCACCCAGCATGTTACATACTCTGCAACAATACACAAGCTCAATGTTCACATCTCAAAACAAGGGTGTCTGCCAATGTTTCATAACAAGTATTAACTATTATACAAAACAAAATAGTAGTTACAATTACCTTTCATGGCACCCGCTACATTTGCCTTCTCTTTCAATGTAATTCCAGAGACCAATGGACTTGCCGTTCAGTGACACGTCTTCCACACAACCCTTAAAATGGGTTACTTTAACTGCTGGAGATTTCTATAAAATAAATGACAACAGTATGAGCAAACAAGTTCAAAGATACATGTCTAAAGGTTTGAGTAAAAAGGTTTACAACTGATAAAATTATATGGTATTTTACTTTTTATATTTGTTACATTCATTCACACAATAAAGGGTAATATATGGCATATAAGCCCTCTTAAGGACATACCTTGATTTGTCCTCCTAAACCACCTACAAACATTAATGTTGATTTGTCCACATCCAGTATGGATGATGTTCCTGTGGAGGTTGCAGTTTTTGTTACTGGTTTAAGAGTAGATTTAATTTCCTTCACACTCAGTGTGCCTGTCTTTCCAAACCTGCAATTGAAATAAGAAACAATGAGAAACGTTTCATGTATATGTCATCATAAAGTATTGTGCTGCAGTAATCACTGACAGTGACTTCCACAGGGACAGAATGCTACTGTGGAAAGAAGTGAGTGCATATTTTGATGATTTAGTTGTTTTTTTTATCGGAATGCAAGGAGACACAGGAGAAAATATATAGACCCTTGTCGATTGTTTGCTGGGAGGGGCATCGACCATGGCCCCACCACGATGGTCATACATCCTATTTAGAGATCCCTGCCTTCCTAGCAGGACTCTATGTCCCGTGAAGGGAACAGCATCAGCAGCAGCTTCCTCACAGAAGTGAAGATATGCAGGCACAATGTTTAAAGCGCCATCTCTTCTGTAAACTTTTTTGTTTAGACAAATCATACTCAGAAAGCAGGAGTTTCCTCTCTTACCAAAAAAACTAAATCCTTGCAAGTTGGGACAATCTACATTTTCCCTGTTTGTGAATGCCATGCCCTTGTGTGGTATTCAAGGACCGGAAAAATCTGTGCCGATGATCCCATCCTCAATAGGGCGGAGGACTGTCACTTTGATCTGGCAGACTTTTAGGAAGACAGATAGTCAGGCAAGATGTTTACATTTCAGGAGCCAGCAAAGGATCCACCAGTGTAAGAACACAGCCCTTTTCTTTACTCTAAATGAGGTGAGCAGGGAACCGCATCGATTTACAGTGGTATTCCTGAACACAGCGAAGGAGAAACATGACAAGGTCACTGGTATAAGCAGCCCTGAGATTACACAAGAATATAAATATGGACAGTGTGAAAGTCAGAAAATGTACACAAGCACTCACTTGAACAACAAGATAGAGCGCTATAGAAAAATGTACAAAGAGAATTGTGATCAGAGACCAACTAATATGGACATGAGAACACTTCATTCATGAAAATGTCCCTCTGTGCTAAAAGCCAATGTAATGTCAGGCATTATGTTTTAATGATATGACAGGAAATAACACAAGATATAACTTTAGATACCATTTGTGAGGAAATGGGGTGCATTATAGGGTGTGGTTGTGCAACCTCACCGTTTAATACTCTTGTCAACCACTGTAGGTCCAGTAGGTTTCGTCTGGAAAAATCTTCGCTCAACCTTGGGTAGTTGTGGCACTGAGAAGCAAGGCTTACACAGAGGAGCAAGTATTAAGCATTTAAACAGCACCAAAACAATTGAAAAACAAATCGGACCAACACTCAAGAAATCCAACACTAATTTATAAAATTGGACACTTAGAAACTATTTCAAGGAAAACTAACGCAAATGTAACTGTAGTCGGTTAGAAGTACTTGCTGCAACCAACAACTAACTCTGGCAGGGAACTAGTCAGGGGGACCAGCAGGGTCCTCAAGACCAGTTACCTTCACAGGTGAGGCAGTCCTTCTGCAGTTCTGGTCACACTATCCTTGTTGCAATCCACTCCTATGGAGTGGTCTTGATGCAAGGGATGAAGGATGCTGAAGATGCTCAAAATATGCTGTGGATGTGACCTGGTCTCGAAAAGAGTCTTCCTGCTAGGATACCTTGGTCCACGAAGATGGTGAAGAGGTCCTGTTTGCAGGGTCGATGTGCCATATAGTTATCTCTGGTCTGGCCAAAGTCCAGCTGTCCCTGGACCACCAGTCGCCCATTGTCGTGGTCACAGGATAATCATTCCTGAGTCAATAACTCTTCTGAGGGTCCCAGTACCTTTCCAACAGTACTCCCGGCTTCAGCCAATTAGGGTGCAACTCTGTGCTGCGCTGCCTGGTCCTTGGTGCTGCAGCTTGAAGACATTTCTGGATTCACATGCTGTGCATTATTGCACCATCTAGTGGTTGGGTCCGGAATTGTAGTGTTTCTTTTCATTTTTTGTTTTCGTTTTTTTGTTGGTGGGCGTCAACATACCACCATTTGGTGTCCTCCTGTGACGTTGACGGGCTTCCACCGGAAGCTCCCACCTTTGGTCGCCATCTTCGCATTCTTTTTTTTTTTTCTTCTCTCCTCCTATTGTCATCTTCCTTGGCGGAGGAGGGTGGGTCCGCTAGTGAATCCAGAAAATTCGTCAAGCTGCAAAACTACACTGACAGGTAAGAAACTATTCATTTAGCAGCGTGAATCTTTTCTGGATTCACATACTGTGCATAGACTTTGTAGCGGTTTGCTAGTCTTGTGGTTGCAGGGTGGAAGATGAACTTTGGTTTGTGAATAGATGTTGTAAGACCTTTTGTCCTACTTGTGCTTCTTTGTTCATTTGTACGTCCACAAAGTAGTGCTTCGTGAATGTGTGTACTGAAGACCATGTTGCAGCCATGCAGATGTCTTGAATTGGAGTTTTAGCTGGAAATGCAATAGTTGCTCCTTTCTTTATTGTTGAGTGTGCCCACGGGGCACCTTGTAAGGCTTGCCCTGCTTGCCTGTGGTATAATTGTATGGCTTGCGCTATCCATCTTGTAATAGTGCTTTTGGTTACTGGTCTTCCCAGAAAACTGTTTGCAAAGGATACAAATAACTGTTTTGTTTTCCTGTATTCCTTAGTTTTTTCAATGTAGTACATGACCGCTCTTCTGCGTCCAGTGTGTGCAAAGATTTTTCCGCTTTGGTCTTTGGATTTTGAAAGAAACTTGGTATTTGTATACTCTGTTTTATGTGGAATCTTGATACCAACTTTGGTATTAATTGAGGATCTGTCCTCATAACAATCCTCTTACTATGTAAATGGAAGTAAGGTTCCTGTAGTGTTTGTGCCTGCAGTTCGCTAACTCTACGTAGGGATGCTATTGCCACTAAAAAGGTAGTTTTAAGTGTGAGCATTTGTGGCGTTGCTTCGTGTAGTGGTTCGAACGGTGCTTTCATCATCTGTGCTAGAACTATGTTCAGGTTCAATGTTGGTGCTGGTACTATTTTTGGAGGTGCAATTCTTTTTGCTCCTTCTAAGAACCTTTTGACTACATGTGAAGTGAAGAAACTTTTCCCGGTATCGTCTCTTGTATATGCTACAACAGCTGCTAAGTGTACCTTTAGTGATGTATAGCATAATTTACTTTGTAGTAAATGTGTCAAATACTTTAAAACCGACACTCTACTCACGGGCTGCTGTACTCGGCTGACCCGGCAAACCGGAGGACGAGGGGACTAGAACACGGATAATATTTGAGAGCGATGCCAAACTCGGGCTCCACGTCAAGGAAACTGTGATAGTCCTCGTTCCCCGCTCCTTTCACAGAACCCCATGTGGGACGGAATTACAACCACAATTCAAAGATTTCTACAGTACAAAGATAGCCTTGAGGAAGTCGTGGGACTACATTCCCGATACAACGAAACACGTGTTGGCTGTGACCGGCTGTAACCTTGAGGCTCCAATTGAACACTTCTTAATAAAGAAGATATGAAGAAGATATCACTTTGATATATGGTCTTGCCTTTTATGTATACATGTTCTTACATACTAAATAGATAACCTAATCTATATTATTTACGTGTGCTGAGGTTTTGAAAATATACTTTAAAACAGTTCTTTCTTTTGTAATCTTCTTTGAAAGACGAGTTTTAAGGCACCATTGTGTATATCTTTTCCATTTAGCTGTATAACATTTTCTTGTTGTTGGTTTCCTAGCTTCTCTTAAAACAGCAATTGTGCTTTCTGGTAGTTTGAGATGTGCGAATTCTAAGTCCTCAGGAGCCATGCCGCTAGGCCTAAGCTCTCTGGTACTGAGTAAAATACTTTCTAGTTTTGCATCGTTAGCAAATTATTTTTTGGGGAAATTTGTGCATTGCTCCTTGAAACATCTCCATTATTTCTGAGAACCAAGTTTGTCTGACCCACTATGGTGCAATGAGAATCATTGTCATTTTGCTAATCCTGCATTTGCTGATCACTTTGTTCATAACGGTATTGGGGGAAAGCGTAAGCAAATATCCCTGACCAGTCTATCCATAGTGCATTCCCTAGGGACTACTGCAAGGTCGCCTGGATGCAAAGTTTTGACATTTTGCATTGTGGTGTGTTGCAAATAGGTCTATTTGTGGTGTCCCCCATTTCCTGAAAATCTTCTGTAGTTCTGTTTGATTTAGTTCCCACTCGTGGGATGATGTTGTTTCTCTGCTCAGTCTGTCTGCTTCCTATTGTCTTTTCCTGGTAGGTGTATTGCTACTATGTCTATTCCCTTTGGGATTGCCCATCTCCATATCTCTTGAGCTAGTGTTGAGAGTGTGAGTCCCTCCTTGTTTGTTTATGTAAAATATAGTTGTTGTGTTGTCTGTTTGTATCAACACCCTTTTCCCGTAGAGCTCCTTCTGAAAGGCTTTTAAGGCTAAGAATACTGTTTTTAGTTCCAAGATATTGATGTGTTTCACTGCATCCTGCTGTGTCCACAATCCCCTCACTTTGAGGTTGTTCATGTGTGCTCGCCATCCCATTATGGACGCATCTGTTGTTATGGTCACTGTTGGAGTTGATGGTGCAAAAATTCTCCCCTGCGCTATGTTTGTTTTGTTCCACCATGCCATCGCCTGATGAACTGTTTGTGTGACAACAACTAGATCCTCCCAACTCCCTGTTGCCTGTGATCATTGTGACTGGAGCCATTCCTGAAATGGTCTCAAGTGTAGATGAATTTTGGGAAAAAATTAATGCATGAGGCCATCATTCCTAGTAATTTCCCCACTGTTCTCACCGTCAGATGTTGCCCCTTCTGGTATAGATGAGTCTCCTTCAATAAGGGAGATCTCCTCTTTTCGTTTAGGAATGCTCTCCCTAATACTGTATTTATTTCTGCGCCTAAGAACACCTTTATGAGTTCTGGCTCTGGTGATGATTTTTCACAATGTGTGGATGTGAGAAAGTGGCTCTGTATATACTGTTCCCAAATAGGTACCAGGTGTACAGAGTCCACAGACCCCAGAGGTTTGGCAGAGGCTAAAGTTAGATATAACCTTACTCTCTAAAGTGGTAGCTTGGTCGAGCAGTAAGGCAGTACCAGAGGACAGTGTAAATCATTTGTTGCCCACACTCAGTCAGCTAATGGTCTCACACACTCAATAACTGAACTCTAGGCCAATGGTTTATATATAAAAAATATATGCTTGTTTTATTTTAGAACCAACAATAGGTATTAAAATATACTTTCTCAGAATGAGATGCTTTATATAAATACTTTTGCAATATGCAATTGACTTTTGTAGAAAGTTACAAGTGGTTGCAATAGGCAACACAATTTTAAACACAATAATGCATTGAGTTCAGTGGAAGTTTCAAGTTATTTGCTACAGATTACTTTTAGGATTACTTTGGGAATTCCAGGACTGGATCCTAGATTCAGTCCTGGGTCAGTACTTGGAATCAAGTGATGAAAGTCGACTTAATTACTGTGATGATTTTTAGACAATATTTTGCTATTTTAAAAGTTGAAACTTAGAAAATATTTCATAGAAAACAGTCAATGATTCCCTATGGCAGAAAATTCAAGTTGCATGTATAGTATGTTCTCGTTACTTTTGTAATCCAGTACTGGGTGCCTAGACTCAGTACTGGGACCTTTATCCAAAACAGGTAAGTAATTACGTTTTCAGAAATTATACGATTTTTAAAGAATATTTAAAGTTTGCAGAAATTGACACTTAGAAGAAATTTCACAGAAAAACAGTCAATGATTTCCTATGGGAGAAAATTGGGTTACCGGTAAGTACAGTTGTAAGTATATTTCAGAGTCAGTGCTGGGCACCAAGATCCAGCACTGGGAGCTCACCTAAGAGCAGGTGAGTAGTTTTGTTTTCGTTACTCGGCTGATTTTTGGTGAATCTTTAAAGTTTTGAAAAGTCCACACTTAGAAGAAATTTCAGGAAAAGCCAGTCAATGTTACCCTATGGAGAAAATTGAGTTATCGGTTTAATGGTAAGTACTCGACTGGCAGAGTTAAGGTTCTGAGCATAGACTCAGGGGTCTCCCAGGGTCAGGTAGGTACAGTTGGTTCACCCTCAGCGGTACAAGGGCGGCCGGGTGCAGAAGGAGTTAGACCCAATGTTATCCTATGAGAGGTAGGGGGGCCTTGGTTGGTGGCTGCTGACTAGCAGACCACGCGGCTGTGGGAGCTGGGCTCCTGGTCACTTACTCAGGGCAATTGGGGAAGTAGATAGGTGTAGAGGTTGCACTGCCAGGGCCACTCGGGCGGCTGGGTGCAGAGTACTTTTGAGCCTTCTGGCGCTCAATTGATTTCAATGGGAAATCTCCGGTTTAGAAAAAGACTGCAAGCTCGGGGACGAAGATTCTTCAGGTGCCACCATCACTTCGAGAGGTAAGTTGGGTAGTTGGAGGATAGGTAGGTACTCCGGGATTGGGCACAGGGGGCCACGGGGCGGCGGGTGCAGGGGTGCCTTTTGGTGTCGGGAAATCTTACCCTCTGTTGATCGCGGTTGGGGGGGGGCACCTGGTTCTGAGGCTACAGGGTTCTTCAGGAGTGTCGAGGGAGGTGCTTGGGTGTGCCGGACTCGGGGTCACAGTCGCCGAGGGGTAGTCCTCGTGGTCTTTGTTCACTCCGGCACAGGCCAGGCTTGGCGGGTGCAGAGTGTGAAGGGTTCGCGGTTCCGGGCTGCTGCCAGGGATTAGAAGTAGATTTTGAGTAAAGCCTCTACTCATGGGAGTCCCAGGGTCTTAGAGCAAAGGGTAGCCAGGTCCTCCGGGGTTTGTGAGGTTGCTGGCCACAAGAGATGCCGGGTTGGAGCAGGAGCAGGTTCGAGGGTCGACAGGCCGGTAGGGCTGGGGTCAAAGCAGTTGGTGTCTTCCTCTTCTTAGCAGCTGCAGGGCAGATCTTCTTTCTTCTAGCTCTTCTTCGGATTTTGGAATCTGGAATCTGGGGAAGGAAGGTTCAGGGTGCCCCTAAATACTAGATTTAGGGGCGTTACAGGTAGGTGAAGGGCAGGGACCAATGGGTTCCTGTCCTGGGGTGGGTACACCCCCTATCCTGCCTCTCTCCTGTGGGAGGGGGGCAGTAGCCTAGTGCTGATTGGGCAGGGCTTCCCATCTTCAAGATGGCGAGAGCCCGGAGATGTGCTTCACCTCGCCTCCCCCACCTGAGGGGTGGGGTTGGCAGGCTGGTACATCCCCTGTCCTTATTTGGGGTTTCTGGCCAAGCTTCCCGCCACAGTGGGGGGTTGCAGTGGCCTGGGAAAGCTCACAGAGCTGGTATGCCTTTGAAGCTTCCCCCTGCCCATCCTGGGGGAGGAGATTTAGCACCTCGCCCAGGATGTGCATTGTTGCAGACCCAGGAGAGCAGGGGCTCTCCTACCCAGGGGTCCAGCAATATGTCTGCTGTGTGGCAGCCTAGGCAGCCTCAGAACAGACGTGGATTGTAGGTTAGGTTTTAGGGGGCATCTCTAAGATGTCCTCTGGGGTGATTGGTACATTAAATCCCCCACTGGCATCAGTGCAGGTTTAATGTGCTGAGAAGTTTGATACCAAACTTCTCAGCCTTTAGTGTTGCCATTATGGTGCTGTGGAGTTCGTGTTTGACGAGTTCTCAGCACCATGGACTCTTAAATGGCAGCACTGCACTTACAGTGCCCAGGAATGGACCTGGGTACTGTAGGGGCATGGGGCTCATGCTCCTTTGCCCACACCACTGGCATATGGCACCCAGCCAGAGGGGTGGCTGATGTATTCCAGGGCAGTGTAGGTGATGGGCATGGCACACATGGATGTGTGCCATGTCGACTCTTTGTTTTGTCTTGTACCCAGACACTCAGCCTGCAAGAGCAGTGTGTGTGTGTTAGGGTACAGGGCCTCTGAGGGTGGCCCAATGAGTGTTGCAGCCCTTAGAGGCCTTCCCTGGTCACAAGGCCCTGGGTACCTAGGGTACCAATTACCAGGGGCTGACATGTGGCCAATTTGGGTTTTTGGCTGTTAGGCAGTTTTTAGGGCAGGAACAGAGGCCCTTGACGCCTGATTGGCAGGAGCCCAGGGCACAACAGGGAAAAGTGCATCAGCTATTAGGCACAAAAAAGGGGGGGGGGGTTACTGCAACAGAAACCCACTTTCTTACAGTGGAGAAACCCAGTTGAACTAGTGTCTCTATCACCTGTTGTATAGGCTGTTTACATAGACTGTAAGAGTTAGCTCTGACTAACCAGTCGTCCAAGTAGGGGTAAACATGAATCCCATGCCTTCTTTTGATATGTGCTGCTACTGCTGCTAGGCACTTTGTGAACACTCTTGGTGCAGATTTTAGACTGAAAGCCAGTACTTTGAATTGGTAGTGTCTTTTGTTGACCACAAACCTTAGCAGCCGTATGTGTTTTTTGTTCATAGGGATGTATAAGTATGCATCCTTCAAGTCTATGGTGGCTATGTAATATCCCTCTTGCAATTGAGGTAGCACCTCTTGCAGTGTAGTGATTTTGAATATTTGTGTCTTTATGAATTTGTTTAGAAACCTTAGGTCTAAAATTTGGTGTAATGTTCTGTCTACCTTTGGAAATTAGGAAGTATGTTGAATATACTCCATCGTTCTTTTCTTTGTGTGGTACGTGCTCTATTGCATGTTTCCCCTGAAGTTCCTTCATCTCTTTGACTAGGTGAGATAATTCTACTTTTGAATGTATCTTTTGCTTTGTTTTGTTAGCTCTAAGCAGTAACCGTACTGTATTATGTTTAAAATCCATTTGTCTGAGGTTGTTTTCTTCCATTTGTTCAGGAAAAATCTTAGTCTGCCTCCTACTGGAGTGGTATGTTGGAGAAACTGTAAACTGACAGGTTCTTGTCTTTGTATATGTTGTTTTTCTGTGTGTACCCTCACTGCTGTTCTTTGTGAGTGTACCTTTTTTTGAGTGCAGTCACTTAGTAGAGGTTTGTTGCCCACCTCTTTGTGGCTATCCTCTGCCACGGGGACGCCCCCGAAAGGATCGCCTTCCTTGTTGGTATTGCCAGCTCTGCTGCTGACCCTGGCTTGTCCCTTGGTAAGTTTGCTGGTAACTTTGATGTGAGGTAGCAGGTTGGTGTGCACCTCTCCCTGCTGATCTCCTTGATGGTGTGCCTCTACGCATGCCTCTAAATTGTAGAGCACCCATGGATTAAGCTGTCTCATTTCCTTTTTTATTTGATTGAGTTTTTTTATCAACCATACCTCCAAACAGTTGCTCCCCATTGAATGGTGAGTTAATGATGTTACTTTGCACTTCCGGCTTGAAGCCTGATATTCTCAACCATGCGTGCTTCCTTTCTGTGATACCAATCAATATTTAGCTGCTTGATGTTTCTGCAGCATCTAGGGCTGATTTTAAACATGTATTCGCAATGTTTTTACCCTCTTCCACCAAGTAGCTAGCTCTTCTATGTAATTGTTCAGGTAGATTCTTCAACTATTCTCCCACCTCATCCCAATGTTGATAAGCATGTCTGTTTAGCAATGCATTGGAATTTGCTATGTGCCATTGATTTGCTTCACTTCTTTCTACCTTTATCCCTACAAGGTCCATCCTGTTGCTTTCTTTGTCTGGAGGTGGTTCCACTGTTGCTGGTACATTTGCTCTTTTCCTTGCTGTGGAAGTAATAATAGAGTCAGCTGGTACAGACCCTCTGATGTATATAGGGTCCTTAGAGGAGTGATTACATTTCTTTTCTGCTCTAGGTGCGATAGCTTTGCATCTTGCAGATTCTTTGAATGTCTCTTTTCCTTGGTCCAGTACACTTGGCAGTATTGGAAGGAATTGATTTCTTGATTGTGTTGGCATCAAAGTCTAATAAAAAACATGATTGCAGTTTTTCTTCCTCCAGCTGAACTCCATAAGTTTCTGCTGCTTTTTTAATCACCTGGTTATACATGCGAATGTCATCTGGGGGTGATGACCTCGAAAGATATGTTTCCACAGCCTCCTCAGGTGATTCAGCGTCAAGATCTTACCATTGGAGGTCTTGTTTCTCCAAAATTGCCGATTCGGCATATGTTTGTTCGTCATCTTCCACGTCTTCTCAGAAAAAGAATGATTCTTCCTCTTCTTCTTCGATCGGCTCAGGTGTTGTCGGCGGCATTAGTTCCTCGACGACCTTTTCTCCTTCTGTACTACTTGTTTTGGGCGGTATCTTGAAGTGTTTCAAGCTTTTGTTGGAGTCTTTTTTACGTTGTAAAATATTAGCCATTTCGGCTTTGAGCCTCTTCTCCATCTTGGCCATGTGTGTTTCGGTGTCGAGACTTTCGGCTTTTCGGTTTGTGCTCGTTGACGCCGATCCGGCTGTCGACGCTTGCTTGGACCTCTCTTTTTTCGACACTGGGGCATCCTTTTCCAGACTTTCTTTTGAAGTCTTTGTCTTTTCGAGGGTCTTTGCCGATGCGGAGTCCTTATCCAAGGATCCTACGGTGTGTTTTTGCTTGGATGCAGCTGCGGTCGCCAAGTGCTTCAACGCCGAGGCTCCCTTTGAAAGTCTTGAGTCTGCTTTTCGAGACTTTTCTAGTTTTTTCGAGGTCGACAACTCTCTTACCTCCTTTGAAGCCTTCTTCTCGACCTCCACGACCAAAACATCTCTGTCCTCGTCGCCTTCTGGCCTTTCGGCGACGTTATCTTCCTCCTCACTCGAGAGGCCCAGGTCTCGTAGCGATGGCGGTGGTACTTGGTCTTGCATGTTTTCTCTCACCCTCAATGTCTTCGGGGTGAAGACAGAGCACGCGTTACAGTCCTCGCTTCGGTGATACAGCATTAGGCAAAGGTTACAGACCGGATGCTGATCCTTCTGAGCGTACTTGTGGTGACAGTTCTTGCAAAACTTGAACGGTGTCTTGTCCATTACCGTGCACAGGGAGCTCCCTGCATGCGCATTCTCCGATCGGCGTCAGAGATTTTGTTTTTAACCTTTCGTCGATCTCCGGTCATTTTGAATTGAAAACTTGAAAGTCGAAACGTTCTACTGGTGTTTTACTTGAGGTTTTTCCTTATTTTCGCCGATTCTTCTCTGAAATCTTAGGAGCTTCTTCCGTATCGATCCAGACTCAACAGCGGAAAAAAAGAATCTGAAGAAGGCGACCAAATGTGTGAGCTTCCAGAGGAGGCCCGTCGACATCACAGGAGGACACCAAATGGTAGTATGTCGACGCCCACCAACAAAAAAAAAAAGAAAAGAAATACTACAATTCAGGATCCAACCACTAGATGGCAGAATAATGCACAGCATGTGAATCCAGAAAAGATTGACACTGCCAAATTTGGGTCACAACGTGGCCCAGCTGACTTCTTCAGCTGTTGTGTCCTTGTGCTGCAAACAGGAGGTCAGTCAGCTGGCCCTTGGTTTCTCTTGGCTTGACTGGACTCTGGAGACAACTCCTTCTTTGGGCAGGACATGTCAGGCACAGTCTCTCTCTTCACTAGTCACCAGGTGCAGCAGGTTCAGTCTTCAGCAGTGCATCCTCTCTTCTCTTCGGTCCTTCTTTTGGAGACCAGAGTTCTGTGTAAAAGGGGTGCCCTGTTTATCTTCATAAATGCCCCCAGGTATAGATGCGGTTGGTAGCCAATGGGCTACCAGGTTTCCATTCTCTTGATGATCACTTCCTGGAAAGTGTGGCATCTGGTAATCTTAGGATGCAGCATTCTGCCCACTCCCAAGATGGCAAGACCCCTCTCTCGGCATTCAAACCTCCACAGCTAACTCCCAGAGGTGCGACTTCCAAGGGGCTACACACCCCTGGAAAAAACTGTTTGACAACTGACTTCTCCTCTCCTCTCCCCAGTGTCAGCCTTTCTACCTACGCAATAGAGTAGTTCCTCTCCCAAGTGTTAACCATTTCCCTTCAAAGGCGGCTTCTCCTGTGAAGCTTGCCTTTTGGGGTAAAACCCATTTGGCTCTCAGCAGGAGGGAGGTAACACCTCTCTTTCATTCAGACCCCTATTGTGCCCTTTCCTGGGAGTCGTTAGTATGTTTCCCTAGAAGGGAAGTAAGCTGTCTGGAGGACAAGCCCTGCGCATACATCAGTAAATGGGCAGTTAAAAACTTGGGCAACTAAAGTAGCAACTTCTAAAGTTGCACTTTGCCTACCAATGTAACCGTTAAATCAGATTTAATGTACTCATTCTTTCGATACCAAACAGTACCAACCTTAATAGTCCCATTCAGAAGTCAGCAGTGCTGGGGTGCCAGCCTGCAACTCTATACTTGCCGATGGGGCTACTAGCCTTTCCATAGTAAACACGACAATTTCGTGTTTTTACTGCTGGAAAATGTAAAAGCACAGATTCCACCTTTTAACATCAAGCACCTTAGAGCAGAGCTCATTAAGCCTGCCATGGGGTGACTTAAATACATTAAAAGGGGAGGTTTGGGCTTTGTTAATTACCATATTTGGCAAAATCGAGGTATTAATTTTTAACTGCTCTTCCAGTTTGCAGTGGCAGAATGGAAGCTATGTTTTACCTTTTTTCCTACTCAGGTAATCCCAAAACGTGCTCTAGTCCCTGTGGGGACACACTAACAGGCCCTGGGTACCCCTGGTACCATATACTAGATTCTTAGAAGTAAGTTAGGCTATACTAATTGAGAATAAGACCATTAAACATACACCATTTTAAAGACCAGAGCCCTGTTTAGCAGGACTCAGGGCAATTCAGAGTCATTATACCAGTGCCTAGTAGTCAAAATGGTGGCAAAAAGTCGGGGTAAGCCTGAGAAAAGCCTACTTCCTTACAACTAAGTTGTCCAGTTTGCATTTGACAAATCACAAGTTCATTGTATACAATGTATTCCAATGGCACAGCTCTGTACCACTGACTGAATTCAGTTTAAAAACACTGGAGTAAATCTGAACAATTAGATTACTTAGACCACCTGAATAATTCCTGTAGGGAAGTGCCCCTTTTTGACATGGTCACCCCCAGTTTTTGCCTGGTATTTGATGCGATTCTGACTGGAAGTGCACAGAGTTCCTGCTCACCAGGTCCCCAGTGCCAGATCTTTTTCCCAAAAACTGCACAATTGTTCCCCAGTAGGCAACAACTTTAGCCCTCCCTGTAAGCCCTTAGTAAATAGTACCCCTGGTACCTAGGGCAAAGAGGCTAAAGAGGGTGGACCCTGAAAACCTACCAACTACTACTGTGCTAGCAGCCTGCCACCACAGATGAGTTGAGGGCCTTAGCTCTCAGGAGCCCAGCAACAAATCCTGCTTTGGGCAGAGGGTGTTTACACCGCCGCTCATAGGATAGCCTGTGACTTAGCATTCAAAGGCGGGTGCTTCAAAGGGCCTACTGCCTTCGGCGCCTGGGAATGGGGGTAAATTAGTAATCAGAGAGGCGTTTTCACCCTCAGGCTAGTTCCACCCCCTAAGATGCGCTACCTGAAGTGCCGACAAAATTTCACAGTCTGCCATCTTGGTGACGGCAAAATTAGGGACTCTGGGACTGGTTTATGCCCACTTCCCACAGGAAGCGGTAATACAGGGGATGTAGACACACAAGGGGTAAGTAGCCCATTGGCTACAGCCCTACATTCCCGTTTTTAGGGGAGCACTGGCACCAAGAAATCAGATCCTGCCGACCTGAACGAAGAAAATGGAGTGCAGAGTTGCAAAGAGCAAGAACAGAAGAACCAGCAACTGACTTGGAACCAACCCTGCCGGCTTGTTTGCCTACTTTCTTAATTGCGCTAAAGATGACTTGTACTACTGCTGCTGCTGTGTCTCCAAAGTCTTGGAGACTTGCCAGTACTTCACACAAGAACCAGGAACTCCCATGGAGAAACAGATCCGCTTCCCTACATCCTGCAGTCACCCCAAGAGAGCTGTGAGGTCTACGTACCACCAGAACCTGATACCTAAAAACACCACTGCACCTGAGCAGTCTAGCCCAACCTGAAGAGGGTCGGTGGGGCCAGCATGGTTCCCAGACCCTCTAGATCTAAAAGCCATCTTGAACTTGCCCTCTGTGGACTTCCCAACGCCACCTGCAGCCTCCATATGCAGGCCCCCACAACTACGAGTGTCTCCGGTGACAAAAACTTGATGCCTTGAAGTACCTTTGCACCCGTTGCCTTTGGCCCATGGAGAAGAAGACCAAAGGTGTCCCCACATCCCTGAGCATGATGAGGCCTGAGTCCACTTTTGGTTCAACCCAGCTGGCCTCCCAGTCCAAACCTTCAGCCGCTTTTCACAAAGGCTGATCCCCATAGACTAACATTGGGCACCTGAAACTGTATTGCACCGCTGCACCTGGCCGCCCTAGTGCCGCTGGAGGTGAGCAGCTGGTGCTGCCTTGAACCTTGCCCTATACTCACCTTAAGTCCCAAGGATTGGTATTGTAGGTTGCATGCAAAAAAACTGGTATGTAGCATTTGTTTTTCCTCCCTTAGGATAACATTGGTGCCTATGAAAATTGAATGGTGTCCATTTTTAAAATCTAAAAGTATTTCTGTCTTGAAACGTATATACCTGATCATATTGATTCTGGTGCCTAAATATGTATAAAGATATGTGTTATTTTTTATATATTGGTGTGGATCTCCTTATTGAGTTGTGTGTACCATTTTATTGACTGTATGTGTACTTTCAAAGGTCTACCACTTCTCTCTACCCCCTAGAAGAGCACCTTAGGATTGCTAGAGAAAGCCCCTGTCCACTCATAAGGGGATACCTGGACTCTTTGCACAATATACCTTTTCTTGGTATATCATATATAGAGCTAGCTTCCTATAAAATCCCACAGGGTAACTTCAGCCATAGTGGTAAATGGTATTTGAAAGCGTTGATCCTAGTATGTGGAATGCTATACATATGTTGTTTGTTGTATCTATGCCCACAAGGTCCAAACGCCCTTCTTACTCACCAGAAAATTAAAGACATAGAGCATAACACAGACTTTGGCAGACAGGTTCCTCTGTCACAAATGTGATGGATATCAGGTCCGCTGTATTACAAACGACATTGGATATAGCGCACTTGTATTACGGCTGACAGGATATCTGTCACATTTGTAACAGAGTAACCCATCCACCAAATTCTAAACGTGGCCAATCTGCTTCTTCTGCGTTATAACCTTGTATGTTCAAATTATTTATTGTGTTGACTATTCAAAGAGGTTCAAGTGCCCAAAGAGAGAACCTTGGTGACCCAGTTGGTGTGCAATAGTACTGATGACCTCTCACTTCCATTTAAAAAAACTGTGGGAAAATGCCCAGTAACTAATGATTGGGCCAGCACTCCAACAAGACCTTGACATAAACACATTAGGTAAACTATACCGCACACACAACACACCAGACAATCTGTGTATGTGACAAACATAACAGAACCAGGAGCATGGACACTTCATGCAAGGCAACGCACAACCAACCACCCTCACAGAATGAAATAAATGAAAACACATATAGCACATCGTCAGAGTTTCCTTGAAGATTTGGGAAACTATTATTCCTTAAACCGAATCAATATGAACCATCAGTCAACACTACATTGAGCAGAATAAAAAACAGTTCATACAAAATTACACTAAACCACGATTTCCCATGAATAAGAAATCTCAGAATCATGTGCATGGGGTGCCTTGGCTTCCAAGAGCAAAGAATGATCGCAAACATGGAAGAAGTTGCAAATACAAAAGTGGCAACATAAGATATGATGGGCAAAGAAAGCTCAATCTCCAAACATTGAGGTGTAGCTTCTAGAGGTTTAGGAGCAGATCCATGCCTTGTTGTGATGGCAGGTTCTCCCAAATAGGTTGACAGAGTAGGGACAGAAGTTCGGACTCAGCAGCATGGAATACCAGGCTCTTTAAGCTCAGTCCAGGGCTATCAGAGCCATATCAGGGCTATAAGACTGATCTCTCCTGACCTTCTCCAGAAGCAAGGGCACAGACAGAAAAGTGGAAAAGAGACTAGAGTCCCATGAAAGGTCGAACGTATCTCCCCAGGAGTCCTGAGGTGGAAACTCCAGAAGGCAAAGGCTCGACAATGAGCATTCTCAGCAGTAGTGAAAAGATATCCCCAAGGCATACCTCACTGAGCAAAAACACTTTGAACTACCTCCAGGTGCAGACTCCAATTTTGGTGAGCTAGATGACATCTACTGACCTTGTCTACCTTGACGTTCAGGTAGCCTGCCAGGTGGTTGACAGGCAGGGAAATTTCCTGATGGTCCAGCCAGCTCCAGATTTTCATATCCTCCTGGCACAACACACAAGACCCCCACCATGCCTGCTTATTACACTAAAACATAGTGGTCATGCTGCCCATCAGAAACCTGTATGGAGATATATCTGATGGAAGGCAGGAAGGTCTTAAAAGCCAGCAACATGGCATGCAGCTCCTGCAGTCTCTACAGCCCAGAAAAGATGCATCGATTACTCCTGTGAGCTCTGGAAGGAGCAAGGAGAACAGCCTGTCAAAGTTCAGGTGAACATCCTTCATTCACCATTGAGGGTCACCGGCTCACTCGCCTGACACACAAATATTGTTCAAGAGACACCCCATTGCAGAGCCAATTGAAGTCCCCCATATACCAATGGACATCAGGTACTGGTAGGATACAGGAGACCAAGAAGCCACAGAGCCATCCAGCTGGAACCCAGGACCAAGCCTGAAACATTGGGATCATATCCTCAATG
Source organism: Triturus cristatus (assembly GCF_964204655.1). Taxonomy (NCBI): domain Eukaryota; kingdom Metazoa; phylum Chordata; class Amphibia; order Caudata; family Salamandridae; genus Triturus; species Triturus cristatus. The sequence continues at coordinate 940,832,738 of NC_140587.1, read as the reverse complement.
TCCGAGACTCACTGCAGGGGGGGAAAAGACTTTGAATACTACTGTGTAAAGAACAACCTCTACATAGGGGATCCTCTGTCCTGGACAAAGTAAAGATTTTGGCTTGCTGATGGAGCACCCCAGGACAGAGAGTAGAAAGACAGTCATCCACAGGTGGTCTGCGGATGACTGTAAAGAGATGCCTTCAGCAGTCAGTTGTCGAGGTGCAGAACTATGTGAACCATGGCCTGCATATATCAAAGTAGTGCCACAACCACCACCATTTTCTTCAGACATATATCTGGGGGAGGAGGGGCAGGAAGATGTGAGGTGAGAGGTAGAACAGTGAACTGAATGTGTTCCGACACCACAATGAAGCAGAGGACACCTGAAAGTCCATGGACATCAACCAATCCATAGGATCTAAGGCAGAGAGGACATGGACAAGAGTCAACCACTTGTATTGTCCTTACAAGGGAAGGTGTCCAAACCTGATGATCCACAATTTGGCATTAAAACATAAGGAGTAGCACCTTGTGCTTCTTCCTTCTCAGGGACTTTCTTAACTGCTCCTTTGGCCAGCAGTGAATAAACCTCAAGGACAGAAAGACATTCTGCTGTGGTCTGAGTAAAAATAGGAGGAACTGGAAATGGATAGATAGAAAAGGAGGAGCATAAATAAGAAGAAAAACCAGCAGGAATAGCTGGGCTGAGGTAACTGCACTTTAACAGGGCAGGTAAAATTGGACCTTGCACCCAAAGGGAGAATCAGATTTGCGGTTGAAGAGGAAGAAGAAGAATGACCTTGCTGGTACCCCATCCTCTGCTCCCACCACGTATGGATCCTTCAAAAGGCATATCCATAAGTGATGCTTGCACAGCCCCAGAAAAAAACTGTTGCACGGATTCAGGCATTATAGCAATTCACAGCACCTGTGCTTATATTGCAGCACAGACTATCTGTGGTGCCCAGGGCTAGACTGTAAAATGTACTTGGCTGTGTCCTGGCTATTGAGAACCATCCGGTTAAAGGTTAAAGGTTAAGGTCAAAGGTATTTTGGAACTCCTTGGCGATGGCAGGCAAGATCTTCCTTGCCATATCCAGAGGGCATGATTGTATCTCCTCAACAAACAAACAGTTTTCAGAAACTGCAATGCCAAACTGGAAGGAAAGAACACCATCTTGCCAAGTGTGTTAATCAGTTTCAATCCTCTTTCGGGGAATAGGCAAGGCCTTCTGGTCCACCTTCTTGACTATAGCCTGCATTACAAGGCTCTGCAGTGTTGGATGCTGTGTCAAAAAGACTGAGGGCCATATCATCAAGGGCTTTATCTCCGCTTTTCTGGCTTTAAAAGCCAGAAAAGTAGAGCTAAAACCAACGCCCTATCAGCAAGAGGCTGCTAACATGCGTATTTGCATGTTAGCACCCTTTTACACTACGCCTACCTTTGTATCTCTAATGAGATGCAAAGTGGGCATTCCTGACATACACTACATGTCAGGAGAGCAATAACGCGTCTTTGCGCTATCAGCAAAGATGCCCTTGCATTTTAGCAGACGTTAGTTTTTGGAGAAAACTGCTGTTTTCTCCAAAAACTAACGTCTGCTAAAATCCTGACTAAGCCACCCCTAACACTGGGGGTAGATGATGCTGATACGACCACAGGGTCGTATCAGCAAGGTTATCGCTCTTTTGCAAGGAACATCGCTGGGAAACCAGCGATGTTCCCTGCAAAACTGCGATAACATCGCTATCTCTGGAATTTTTATCGCCCTGGAGCAGCACGTTGATGATAACGCGCTACCAGGGCGATAGCCAGCGCTAAGAAAATTATCGCTAAACACGGCCAGCGATAATTATCGCTGGCCATTGCTGATATGGCCCCTAATCACCTGAGTAAGTCTATGGCTCCTAGCAATTAAATGGCTTACCAGTGGCCCCACAAATGGTTTCGATAATGCCGTCTTCAACGTTTCTGTCAAGAAAGACCTGTACAGACCACCACCGAAAGCGAGGCAATTTTAGGAATCCAATTCAGTCTCTAGTGAGGGCTCAAGGCTATTTGCAGTCTGAAGGTTTAAATAAAGACCAATATCAACATAGTGAGGGGGTAGGAAATGTTCAGCCTGCTCCTAATCATCCTTGTCAAGTGGAATATTCTGAAAGGTCTTTATTGTGCTGAAAACACAGGAAAAGAAGCAAAGAATCAGAACAGCCAATCTTCGCACACTATGTACTGTGCCTTAGTGATCCTATAAAATGAAATTGTTTTAAATCTAGCCAAACTAATCTTCAGAGAAGATTCAACGTTGGCATCAGATTCGGAACCAGAGCCTTAGGAGTAGTGGCCGGTGCTAAAGCACCAGCCATCAGCTTGGCCTTCAGCTTGGTAGTGGAAGCATGGCCTTGCATATGCGAAGGGCTTTGCAGGGGCCTGTCAGGGTCAGTTGATGCTGAAAAGGCCCCATCAGTGGAATTCCGACTAGGGGCCCCAGAGGATCCTTTAGGTCTAATGGTGCTCCAGGACGATCCAGGATCATCTGAAAAAGCTGTACTATCACCTCCTTGAAGGCCTCTACTTCCCGCAGAGTCAAAGATGATGTGGGAAATTTGAGGAGCTTCAGCTGCAGATGAGGAGTAAGGTAAGAGTTGGAGGAGTACCGGGGTCGGTCCTTTTATGCAATGTGTTTTCATAGAGAGGGAGTGTGCAATGGGGAGAAGACTACCATTTGGACTTCTTGTTCTTTGACTTTGCTTTAAGACTTACCCAAGAAATTGAACATGCAGCTTCTCCTCCCACTCCCTGATAGCCTATTGGTGCATCAGGGTGCACTTTACATATGATTTCGAATCTTGATTGAGTCTGAGACACCAAAAGCAGGTATTATGTGGTCAGTAACCAACATCAGCTTTCTACAGATTTGGGATGGCTTGAAACCTGTACTTTTAAGGGGAAACATAATCTTGCACACTGTCAAGAAAACATTTTGGAGGTTGGTGAAAAGCTGAATAAGCTTGGAAGCCAAATTCCAGAACACAGTTGAAGGGTGTAGAAAGAAAGGAATTGCCATCAGCGCTCTAGGGCTGCCTCTATATATGGCACCACACCATGACTTCCAGAGGTGGAACAAGGCAGATGCAGAGATTGACAGCTCTAAATTTCCACGGGTGATCAATTACTGTAAAGTTTCTGGGTTCGGTCGGGCACCTGGGGGAATTTATAAGGTGAGGAATCTACAGTTAGAAATATCCAATTAGACATGCTATTATTATAGGGCCCGATTCACAGAACTAACTTAAGACAAAATCCTAAACTTACTACTTTTGGTATTCACAGAAGGCATTTAGTAGTAGTAAAGTTAGGATTTTGTCTTAAGTTTGACTTAAGACAAACTTAAGACAGACTTAAGACAGACTTAAGACAGACTTAAGACGGACTTAAGACAAACTTAAGACAAACTTAAGACAAACTTAAGACAGACTTAAGACAGACTTAAGTTAGGATTTTGTCTTAAGTCTGTCTTAAGTCTGTCTGAAGTCTGTCTTAAGTCTGTCTTAAGTCTGTCTTAAGTCTGTCTTAAGTCTGTCTTAAGTCTGTCTTAAGTTTGTCTTAAGTCAAACTTAAGACAAAATCCTAACTTTACTACTACTAAATGCCTTCTGTGAATACCAAAAGTAGTAAGTTTAGAATTTTGTCTTAAGTTAGTTCTGTGAATCGGCCACATAATGTTTACCCTACACAAAGTCACTCTGTTTTTGCTATCTCACCCAGGTACCAATGTTGGTTCTTGGAAGGGTACACTGCTGCTCCAACAGTTGTTAACTTACAGTGTGAGAGTCATAGATACTACTGAGACAAACAGTATGTGGGATAATTGGTGCTCTGCACCACTCTACATGATGTTAATATTACTGAGGATAATACTAGCACCTGCAAGTATTGTTTTCAAAATATGATGCTTGTTAAAGATCAGCCATGTCACTATCTGAATCATTCTAAAAATGGGAGTATTTTGGGGAGGTATTGGATCTTCTTTAGTCAATTCCCAAACTTATCCAGAATATGAAGGCTGCACAGAACATTTGGAAAGCTTACAACAGACATTCATAGACTGACTGGATTGAATGCCAGGACAACATAAGCAGAGATCATACATTTTAAGGAGTTAAACTATAGATAGCAACATATTCAAATTGCTACTACTGTTAGTTTAAGTAATATATACTGAAACATTGTGTTTCAGGTAAGCTGTAAAACATTACTGATGACTTCATATATTTAAGCATAGGATAGTCAAAAATGAAAGAATACGCCAATGATTGCTGAATATCTCAATGCAATGAAATAATAGGAAATCAAATATCCAGTCTGTACCTAGTTGCATGTATTCTGTACCAGGTGTCGTTTTTCAGTTGAAAATCAGAATACTCCAGTTTTGTGGCTCCAGAACCCAAATCCCAGAGGAAAGATACTTGGCCACGCCTCATTTCCAGTGCCAAAAAGTCCATCTGAAAATGTTGGAAAATACATGTTAGACGCCAGCTACTTTACAAGTTATCTAGACTAGCCAAAACTCCTCAAACATGCATAGCTTTGTCTATGTAACAATAGGAGTATAAAGATGTTTGTTTCTCTTTAACTTTTTTCACCATGTTTCTAACCTTTCTCCGTCTTATAAAATGCCTATACAGTGAAAACCAGAAACTTCTAGCATCATTCTCTTCATTTCATACAGAGCCGTGCTAGTTTATTTTTTTGTTATTGCTGTGTTTTTGCTGCAACTGTGTCCGTCTTCAGGGTGTCAGACAGCAATAAAACATATATCAAAGTAAAAGGATAAAAATAATTCACTGGTGGCTCTCAGGGGCGGTTACATATTAGTCCGAGTTGGACGAAATCAGAAATCGCATTCACAAAAATGTTTGGGCTTGATTTAGAGGTTGGGCAGGTAATGGGAAATCCACCATAAAGCGAAAGGTGTCACATCTGCTCACCTATGCATTTCCACATGCCAGTTAGAGAGCACAGGAATCAGCTCCAACATCAGGAATGCCAGCATAGTGGCAGGCAAGATCCCCATTTTGGGTTGCTGGTTCTCCACTACTTTCGACCAATCGTGCCTCCTCAGTGACAAACTAGCATTGAAACCACGGTGGGCTGTCAACCAAAACAACAGATAAGGGTCCCCGATATGCAGGGAGAAAAGACATCTGGAAGCTGAAACAAAGAAGGCTGATCTGGCAACAGCAAAAAAGATGAAAGGGCTGAAAGGTTCCCTTTAACTGTACCCAGGGCATGGCCTTGCTGAGCTAGGGACAAAACAAACCATAAAACATCCAATAACTTGTCCTGAAAGGGGTCTAGCTGCAGTGTATAGCACCAAGCCACAAATCTGCCTCAGCAACAGGCGTATACAGTTTTTGTCGTGGGACGCCGGACTGCCAAAATGACAACCACTGAAGGAAGAGCAAAGGTGTTCAGCTGCCATGGCTCAATCTCCTGGCATGAAGGTGGAGACAGAGATGGCCCGGGAGCTGAGCCCTACCCTGCTGCTGTACCAGCTAATCCTCCCAAAATGGGCAGCCTGATTGGAGGACAGATGCTCAAGTCCAGAGGTTCTGGATACCATGCTCTGTGCCCATACAATCCAGGGCCACTAGGATGACTTGGACTCGATCAGTCTTTATACTCTTCAGTACTTGGAGCAGGAGTGATATCAACGGGAAGGCGTACAGGAGTCCCGAGTATCCGAGCAAGAGACTCCTTGGAAACTCCAATACACAGAAGTGCTGACATGGTGCTTTCTTTGGTGGTGGCAACCAGATTGAGCCAAGCTTTTCCTTATTCGGGAAAGAGACCTTGTGCAACCTTGGGTGTAACTGCCATTTATGATCCGTTAAGAGCTGCCACCTCAGCTCCTCCACCCTGGAATTCAATCATCCTACCAGGTGGTTCACTACAAGGAAAATTCCTTGGCGGTCCAGTCTGTTCCAGAGGCACAAAGCCTTATGGCACAGGGTCTGTGACCCCACCCTGCCATCTTTGTTGCAATACCAAATAGGGGTGGTGTTGTCTGTGAACACCTGCACCAGCCTCCATTTCAAGGATGGTAGGAAGGCTTTCTGCCACTGATGTAGTCATGGTACAGCAACCACCACTGCAGATCTTTAGCAGTTACCTCCGAAATCTGAACATGGTCAGAGAGGTCCCCTTGATGTTGGGCTCACTGAGACAGATCCCACTGCAGAGCCCACATATGCCACCAGGTGTACTCAGCCAGGAAGATGCAGAAGGCTATCAGTCCCAGCAACCTTAGAGTTGAACTCACTGAAATCCAAGTCCCAGTCTGAAAGATTGTGATCATAGCCCTAAAGACCTGGACTCTCTTTGCAAGAGGAAAAGCATGAAGCCAAACCGTTTCCAGAATGGCTCAGATGAATTGAGTCAGGTGTGACTTCGGCACATTGATAGTGAACCCCTAAGATGACAGGAGGGTCACTGTAGTCTGGAGGTGGCTGACGACTCAAAAGAGCACATGTCATGTAAGAGCACAGGGGACTTGAATACTGTCAAGTGCACTATGAGCGATATTCTGTTTTTAGCTGACCCCGTAGCCAGTTTTAATGATCTTTTCTCACTCACAACATAGCACTGCACTTCTTTCAGTACACACCGAGCCACCATGGGGTTTTAGAATACCCACCTTCTATTTGAAAAAGATCCCTGAGCTCCTCCCTCGCAGCGAGGGGGTTGTAGCCCAAGTGAGGACTAGGTTCTCACGTGAGGAGGTACCCCCATGATTAAGCATGACACCACTGGTGTGTGAGGGGAACTGTCCTTAAAAAGGGAATCCCCAGCTTATACAAGTAGATATCCAGAGTCACATGCTAGACCTCCCCACGAACCTAGACCCGGGGCTTCTTTTGTGATTTGTTAGTACGAATGGGGAGTTGGTTCCCGCTGGTCCTTAAACCGCCTCCAGCCCCCCTTGTGTGATTACTGGTGGCTGGCGACTGCCTGGGGCGAGCCCGCCTTCACCAGCCACACATCAATGTAAGGGAAGGGTGGCACCCCTGACCTCCAAAGATATGCTGCCACCACTGCCATCACTTTCGTGAACACCTGAGGGGCAATGGTCAGACTAAAAGGGAGCACCTCAAGCTGAAAATACTTCTGTCCCATGATCAACCGCAGGCGATGCAGGTGTGCCGGCAGGATGGGGAATTTGGAAATAGACGTCCCGCAGGTCAAATGTTACCATTGAGTAACCAGGGTCTAGGGCAGATAAGACCTGGTCCAGTATGAGCATTTAAAAATGTTCCTTTAGGAGGGGGGCATTGAGAGGGCGCTGGTCTAACATAGGTCAGAGGATTCCTTTCTTTTTAAGCACCAGGAAGTAGCAGGAGTAACAACCACATCCTACTTCTGGTGCAGGCACCCTCTTGATAACCCCTTTGGCCAAAAGTGCTAGCATTTCCTGCCGCAAAACAGAATGATGGTCCTCCGTCATGCCTGATGTTGTGGCCTGCCAACCCAGCAAGAATTTCGTATCCTTCCTCCCACCAGGTGACTTAACTCCCCTGAGGGCAGGCTTAACGGGTTTTGTAGGTGATGCTGCAGCAGGGATCGGACTGGTCGGCTCTTTGACGTTAGCCATGACTGTGGTGAGGAACACAGTTGCAATCACAAAACTGCTTTGGCATGCTGGTGGTATGGGAACCTCTGATGAAACCGCAAAAGGAGCGGTAGGGATGATGCGGCTGGCGAGGTGTGGCAGATTACCCCAAAGAGCGCGCTGTGGCCCTGCTCTCCTTGAACCGCTAAAGAGCGGAGTCTGCTTTGTTTCCAAAAAGTCGATTCCCATCATATGGCATGCCCGTGAGGAACGACTGGACATCGCTTGAAAAATTGGTGGACCACAGCCAGGCATGGCTGCGAATGGCAACACTGGTGCAGACGAACTGCCTGATGGAATCAGTGATGTCAAAGCCACAACTAATCATGAACTTGGAGCATCTAATTCATCCTCAATGGTTTGGGCAAAGGCAGGTCAGAGTTCTTTGGGGACACCTGGGAGGACTTGACCCACTGAGTCCCAAAAGGCATGGGACTAGCATCCCGGCAGGCAGCTGGTATTCACTGACCTGAGCACCAAGCTGTTAAATGAACATACTCGTTTGCCAAAGTGGTTGACAAAGCCAGCAGCATCAGTCAATACATTTGGGGTTGATTATACAAAAAGAGGCATTTCCTTACAGACAGGCAATGTGAAAGTCCTAAACATTAATGGTCTGTCTTCTCAAGGTGATATGTGAAATCAAGTCATTAGTTGACCAATAAATACAAATATAAATTGGTCCAATACCATGAGGAGAAGAAATTCTCTCACAGGAGGTATCTTCTCTAAAAGGAAAGTTCTATTACCATATCCGATAGTCTAAATTGTTAACAATGGGATCGGGGAAAGTTGAGATTATGCATTGGCATGTGGTGCTAGATATTTCAAAAGCCAATACATATCTTCTGAATATTTGTGTTTGTGTTAATTGATACCTATATGGAAAAAGTAGGAATACAATACTTAGGTTTCAATGACTTGGGATTCCCAACTGTTTAATAAGGTGGCATCAAAGTATTTGCATCAAACATATATGATTTGTAGATATATGATATATTTAATAAGGTCTCCTGAGAAGGAGAAGGAGGATTCCAATTACTTTGAGGTTGGTGCTCTTAGTGAAGTTTTTTATATTTGTTCCGAAAGTTGTTGATACACATTGGGCAGGAGATACATAGCTCTTAGGCTCTGAAAATGTGTTTCAACAGCAGTCCAGCAGTCAGGTAGGTATCAGTTCTATAATTGTGTCTGATTAGGTTAAGCGGGGATGTTACTTTGTTTCGAAACAGACAGATCAGTTTCTATGAGCACCAAATATGAAGAATGTTCACCATGCTTTTAGTGTGAATAGTGCATTTTAAAATGGACAGGCTTACTGTTTAGAGATCAGATGATGCATTAAGAAGGAAATTAAAATTGTACTGATGAGCGGAGAGTTTTATAGACCTCTTGACCCCTAGGGGATAGATGTCACTTGTCATCTCAGTCATTAAAACATTGCTAAAATTATTCAAACTGCTCGGAAACCACCCTGGGTGAATTGGGACTAATCTAACATGAATGTTATTGTATCAACAATCGACAGTGTAGATGTTTATTTGTGTTGCCAGCAACCAAACTCTGTGAATGGAGCTGACATGATGTATCATTAGAGTCATCATCAGTAGGATTCAGAAACTTTGAAAGTTTAATAGGGCCTGGTGCTGAACTGGTCTGAACAGATAGAACTTTATGGTCAAGCACTGTGTAAGGAAAGCAGCCATTAGTTGTGTGGCCTGCACAAGTAATGGGTCCACATTTGCCCTTCACTGGGAACCAAATAAACCATTCTAGCACTTGACTCTCTCAGGGTAGTGGAGCAGAGCAGTCCAAGGCCTACTCAAGGGAGGTGGTGTGGGCTAGTACTCACCGTTCGCTAATAATACTCAATAAATAATTGCGTAATACACTCTGACTCCCTATAGGGGTCAAGATTAAAAATCTACATGCCAAAAACCATTATTTTACAAGCAAATGCAGTAATCAATAATAATCATGTTGAAATGCACTTATTAATGTTAATAATGCATACACAGTTGATCAGTAATCACTGTCAACATTATCCTTTCAATGAATCATATAAAAATGAACATCACATGTGTCTGCGTGCATTCTATATACATGAAACCATTGGAAATTCAATTATAAAAACAACCAGCCCATAGAGAGCATCGCAATATGATCACACAGGATGCAACCTTAGACTTTAGCCCTAGAGGGTGTTGTATAACATGTACATTCCTTTGAACATGTTTAGGTTACAATAGCTGTGACCATAAACTTAGCCCCTAGATGGTCCTGCACTCACAGTTGTAAAGCTGTAGCCTGGGGAGTGCTTGAAAACATGAACAAAATGCTTGGTTGGTCCATCCTTTGGAGACCCTACACAGTTAGGGTCAGTACATTTAAAGAGCATCTTTGGGCCTCCTGGCGTAAGTTGCAGAGCTCCTTTGTGTCTTTTTGTTAACATTTGGAGGTGGTCCTGCTGTCCTGGGGCCACCAAGAGAGGAGAAAATGAGACAAATTGAAGGGCCCATAGGGCCTTATGGGGCGCTCCTCTGGAGCAGTTAGTATTTGATGACCGGCTCTACTGCTGCTCCGGGTAGAGCCTCAGCCTCTGCTTCCCTTTGTGTTTCGTGCTGCGGGGCCTTGTGCCGGTGGCTTTTCTTTTTATTTGGGAGTGCCGGTCCCACCGGGCACCCTCCACGTCTCCAGACTTTAGGGGTAGCTGAGAAAGCCCAGCCTCACTGTCCAGATGGCTCCCTGTGCCTGCAGCACTCGTACGTGCTGCTGTGGGAGCCAGCAGGGCTCTTCTGCCCTGCCTGTTCCTGTGGCAAGGACGCTGGGTTCGGTGGTGGCAGCCCGCTCCCCCCGGACATGAGCACTGTAACCTATGTGAGAAGAAGTATTATGCAGAGTCCAAAGTCATATTTGTACTGCTTTTGGGTCATCCAGAAATGCTATATTTCTCTGAGTCAGCTCATAACCATGGCCTGGCTGGGGGCTAACTCTACCAGGCTGATTTAATGACCTTCTCTCCAAGCCGTGGTCTCAGAGGCCCAGCCCAGCACAGCCAGCATTCCAAGGGCAAGGGACTCCACTCAAAGAAGAGCAGATGGGTGGAGCTACAGGTTCATCCATCAGTAGCTGACACCTGGTGCCAGGCACCAGGCCGCTCTGGAGGGAAGGCAGCCTAGGGGGTATGGGCGCTCATAGACCATGTGGCAGGAGACCCTGGACGATGCCATTTTGAACAAACTCCGAGGCCTGGGCAGGAAGGAGGGAGCTGGGGCAGAGACGTGATGTGTCGCTGTGTGATAGGGCAAACAGAGACTTCCTGCCAGCCCCCTCCCCAACGTTTTAAAAGAACTTGCAACAGAAGAGGAGCTCTCTCTGGGGTGTGGTCTGCTGAGGCAGAAGGTGCTGGAGCCTGGCGCAATGGGCAGTTGGAAGGCGGAACTCCTTGACTATCCCAGGATCCTGAACAGCGCCAGGAGAAGAGACCAGGACCAGTGCGCAGAAGCAGGGGCCTCTGCGCAGGGAGAAGAGAGGCCCAGAAGGAGAGCCAGGCGAAAGGCTGGCGCAGGGCGCCAGTGAAGACAGCTCCCTGCTAAATCCACCCTCTGTGAGACCCAGAGGGCGAAAGAGAGTGCTCCCAGTCGCTGGGGAGCGCCACCAGGAGCAAGAGGAAGTGAAAATTGTGCAAATCTGCAGCCTGGGGGCCGAGATATGCCCTCCAGAAGGTAGGCGACCTTTGACCTCCAAGATGACCGACGACGAAGCGTGTGGGGCTCCGCCGCCAGTCACAGATGGGCACCCGGGGTCAGGTCCCAGGGGCTGCCCCCAACAGAAGTTAAGGTGGGGAGCGCCGTCGTGCTCCCCGTGAAGAGGGTGAAAGGGGGCCCGAGAACCCAACTCCGGGCCCTGCTGCAGGTGGGAGGGGTGCCGTTGTGCCCCCTTGCGAAGATGTGGAAGGGGAGGGGCCCGGGATCCCAACTCTGGGCCCCACCACAGCCGGGGTGCGCCGGTGCGTGCCTGTGCGCACCCCATGAAAATGTGCCAAAGGGCCCGGGACCCCATCCCCGGGGCCCGAAGAGGGAGATGACAAGTCAGGGAGCAAAAATGGCTAATCGGGGCGCCAGGAGCCCACCCTGGCCCCTGAAGACTCCCGAGGGAGGGGAGCACCGTCGTCCCCCCTTCGAAGATGTCCGGGACCCCATATCTGGGACCCCATACCCGGGCCCCGAGGAGAAGGAGGAGACCGAGAGAGTGCAGCCGCACTCCCCCGAGTACAGGAGAAGACCAGCGCATCTGCCCGCCAGAGCGGACAGGCCAGAACTGCGTTGCCGGCTCCCGCAGCAGCATGCAAGGGTGCTGGCCCGGGCGGGGAGCCGGCGGGGGCAGCCAGGGGTGGGCTCCCCAGGGTGGGCTCCCCAGGCTGCCCTCTAACGTGTGGGCATGCGGGGGTCCGGGCGGAAAAGCAGTTAATATGGGGGCCGTGTCTGGTATGCATATTAGTATGCAGGCGGGGTGTTGCCTTTCAAAGGCAGGTGGTTTTCACCATTGGGGGCCTGTAGCGGGCCCCCAGGGATTCTGGGGGGTGGGTGGTGCACATGGGGGGGTACCTATGGTACCCCCTGCCATTCAATGAACAACGTGGCAGGTGCCTGTCACGTTGTGCATTGAAACGCACAACCTGCCTTTGTGGCATTGTGGCTGGCGGTGCCCTCTGCACCGCCCGCTGCAATGTTGCAGATGCGCCCGCCAGTGTGGCGTGCGCATCCTAATCGGGAGTGCAGGACCGCCGCACCCTCAGATGGCGGTCCCGTTTCCCGAGGGTATGGCGGGCGGACTTCATACTAATGGGGCCCAAAACATTCATAAATAACAAAGTACTAGACTACTTAGAAGTAATGCGCAAATCTATCCTCTAAAATACATATTAACTTAACATAAATCTCAAAAAACACAACATACTCAAACACAATCAATCACATTTTTTAAATAAAATAATAATATAAATATTTTATTGCACCAGTGAAAAATGTATCTGAAATAAAAAATTATTATTCACTGATTATAAAAATCTTAATATGAATAATTAAATATATATATAATACTAACCAACAAACCAACTTAAAAATAAACTCAATCCATGACATCAAGTAAATACAACACATAATTTAAAAATACCACATAATAATAACATAAACATAATATAAGCAAAACAATATCACATTTCCCACCAACAACAAAAATGAATACAAAAACGTACTGTTTCGCAGCTGCAGATCTCTACCCAAATCCACATAATAAAAAATTGTAATCCAACAAAAAATGTATAAAACAAATACAAAAAGCCAAAAACAAAATTCAAAATATTAACAACCTAATCAAAATCCCTCAAAGCAATCCAAAGTCTGTAGCTTCCATAAAAATACCCGAAAAAGGATTAAAAAAATAATCACTCCAGGAAATTACAAAAATAGGGAATTCTAATTAAAAACAATTTGTAAAGTTCAACTTCCCATTGATATTGTTCGTAAACACAAACCTGTTAAATAAAAGTTTAACACCCTCCCGAACAACATTACAATCCCAAACTAATATATACATAACATTTAACCATCAAAGCATAAGTTAACATATTTTACAAATAATTTAATAATATATTAACATAAAAAAAGTTAAAAGTGGAACAACAACATAATGCAAAACACTAAGGGGCCGTTTCCGATCAGGGTCGGAAGGGCACCGAACGCGATCCGGCCGGAAAAACTACGAGCCGTACGCGTGTTTTCCGACCAACTCGTACAGCTGTACGAGTGAGCAAGTACGATGCGAGCTACGTGAAATTCACCGACCGAGTCGTTCCCGGGTCCAAATCGCACCGTACGTCTCGGTCGGAAGCTAATCGTGGCGTGTAATGTATGTGATTTACGACCGAGCCAGTACGATGCACACGTCGGACAGCCTGTGCGAGCCGGAGTGTCCGGCACACAAAACGTCTGGGTGGTTGCCTATGGGGGTCCGCGTTGGACCCCCTGTCACCCGCAGCCCTACGACTCGGACACAGGGGGAGACCCAAGGGTCCCCCCAACACAGGCATGTACGGTGTGGATGGCACCGACGCGTACCCACTGTAGGGGGCGCCCTTGTGCAAAGACATACCCATTCAGTCAATGGGAGCCCATGTCGTCGTACGACCGGCTCCCATTGACTTCTATGGGAGTCCGACAGAACCGAGCATACCGCCGCATCGTACTCGCTCGGTCGGACTGCAGGACTCTAGCTCGGTCAGAAAACACTCCGGATCCGGCACAGTCGGAGTGCTTTCCGACCCAGATCGGAATCAGCACCTAAAAAGAAATCTAAGCATACCTAACAATCTTAAACAACACTTTATCGAACCTTTAATCATCCACCCTAAATCCCGCCAAAGTAAAAGCCCTTAAAAAATCCTATAAAAGGGACTTACCTGTTCCGATGAACAGCAGCACGTAACTGTGGCTTGCCTCCTGCAAAAAGTATCCAAAATAACACCAATGGATTACAAAATACAAGCCAGCTGTAGAAAAATGGTAGCCAAATTAAATTACAAAAATAGACTATCTCCCAATAAACTCAATGGGAAATATAGTAAAAAAATAATATATGTTAAAAGAAGAGTAAAACGTTATTAACATTTTTAAACATGTCAAACAATGTTGAAAAAAATATTCCAAAAATTATAGTATAAATTAAAAAAAGTTTAAATGATGTACAATTATTTAAAATAACTATCTAATTTTTTTTTTTAAATGTATGTTCAAAAATTAGATTGAATGTAAAATAACATGTGAAAATGTATATTGTGCGAATATGAATAAAATCAATTTTTCTTTTATCAATACAAAAATGAAATTACTGCCTCTCCTCTTCCTGCCTGGTGCCAGCAGCACCTAGGACAGACTTCCTGCTCAGACCAGGCAGTTGGTAGGGGGTTCTCCAGCCCGTCTGCTCAATGCAGCTGGGCTGGAGAACACCTAAATGCATGTGTGTTTTGGTCATCCTGAGACGGCTGGCTAAACACACATGAGCATTTAGGGAGTGAAGTGCACTAGCACTCCTCCTCCCCCCTCCCATGCCATGGCCCGCCCCTACAAACACCACTGGCTAAGAGCTAGCAAATGTAAAATAAAATGTTGCAAACACATCATTTCATTTTACATTTGCTGGCTCAGAGCCAGGCAGTGGAGCGACACTCCTCCTCCATTGTGGAGGAGCTGCTATTGTGTTGGACATTAAAGGGGTGGAATTTACAATTCCCCTTCCAATCTAAACCAACTCAGGGAAGCTGTTGGACACTAAAGGGATTACATTTATTATTCCCACTCCAATCTATACCAACCCATGGAAGGTGTTGGACACTAAAGGGGCGACATATACTATTCCCACTCCAACCTAAACTAACTTGAGGAAGGTGTTGACCACTAAAAGGGTGACATTTATTATTCCCACACAAATATTAGCCAATTTGGGGATGGTGTTGGACAGTAAGGAGGTGACATTTGTTTTTTCCACTCCAATCTAAACAAAGTTGGGGATAAAAACTTGAAAATACAAATTAAATATTTCCAATTCAAAATAAAACTTTTGACCTGCAATATTATAATTAAGAAAATACAAAATACAGAATTAATACTAGACATTATCATACTTTAAAAATTATAAATGTTTCAAAAATTGTATATAACACACCAATGTGAACTACTAATATTTATATTAAAAATAAAATTTAAAAAAAAATATATTTTTAATTTACTAATAAAATTTCGAAAATTTTAATTATTTCTACCATTCATACATTTTTAAAAAGCACACTACTTTTTTTCCAAATAAACCAATCTGATAAATATTTCTAAACATACATAACAATTTCATACACAGATTTAGAGATTTTAATTAAAACTTATAAATACAAATATATTATTTTATAAAACGTTTCTAAAATATCTTAATAATTTTAAATATTTCATAATATATTTACAAAAACACATAAAAAAAAAGAAAAAAAATGCACATATTTTAAACATCACCCCACCCTTATACTTTATTGGCCCAATATCACGCTACAGAGAAAAAATAAAAAAATATTAACAATTAAAATTTAAGAAATAAATATTGGGGAAAAAAAAGCATTTTAGATGATTATATTGAATAGATTATTTTCAAATAAACATTAAATCAAATCTTATTTCACATTAATTAAAAAATGTATAATAAAAATGTTTTAAAATTAATAAAACAATTTGTATATAAAAATTAACTTAAAATTAGAAACTTACAATTCACATTTTATTTAAATCTCCCCACCCTTAATGCAACATCTCACTATTAAAAAAACTTCTATAATAAAAAAATAAAACTATATAAAATTACAAATTAAAACAATGTAATAAATAAACAAGCATTTGCAATGCAATCGGTCTCGCCTTTGAGACCTTATATGTATTTAGCTATGCAGCACATTAGCCTGGGTGCTGAAACATCTACTGTTCTTTAACATGGAGGGAAAGTAAGCACCAAGCTGCTTGACACGCCAGGTATGGGAACACATGGAGAGAAATATTGCCTTTCAGCGGGAAATGGAATAGTCCAAAGCTCTATTTTTAATATAAAATCAGGTGCTTCGGTGGACATATCACTGATAATACAAGATTTGAGAAAAGTATTATTGTGGTACTTGCCTTACAACATGGCTCATACTTTTGTAGTGCAGTAGTCGGATGACTGTCCTGAAGAGACCCCCAGCACTGTAATGTTTTTTTCACACATCATTACATATGGATTGGTTGAACCTATGTATTTTGACAGAAACTACAAGCAGTCTAATGTCTCTTAACTTACATTAGGTGATGAGAATTTAAACAGTGCATTAGATGGTCGATTCCTCGAAACCACTGAGAGGTGTCTATATTTTGAAAGATTACAACAGGACAATTTCCCACATTGTTATCTTACATCTTTATTTTCCCGTTTTAGACCGGTCAGCACTGCCTGGGCAAAAGTTTTGCATCACTAGTACCTGTTTAACACCCAGATACATAGTCAGGCATCAGTGGTGTGGTGTGATGGGGGAATCAGCTAACCTTTGCAAAAGACCTTTCGCTGTGAAGCAGTACGTGTTGTTGCTGTTTATTAGTAATTCTTGATTAGTTTGAGCTAGAATTTTTTTTTTTTGTTAAAATCTGCAGGTTATGCCACAGATGATCGATTAGATAGCAAATGCACAAATTATGTGGAAAACGCCAAAGACGCAGAGTACCATAATATTAGTGGCCCTGTCTACAAAATTGCTGTGGCATCTGTTTGACTTAAAGGTCAAGCTGCAAAACAATATCTCTGCCAACTTGATAGATTATACTCTTGGAGAGAAAGCACTTTTCTGCGCGATCAAAACATGCATTACTGCCCACCAAAATGTGTGCAGAGATGTATGCAGTACTCCCGAAAGCTCTTTCTGCGGTTAATTACATTGTGATGACACCTGCACTGTCAAGCGAGACCTAAAAAGGCAACCGGGTTAATGCAAGTGTTTAACACCTTTCTATGGAACTTAGTACTGTACACTCATCCCAACAGGTATAGCCATTCCTCTTGTGTAAAAGCAACACAATCATACATAAAGTCTTTATCCAGATTAATTTCAGAAAATCAAAAGCTCACTGGCAGAGGATCACAACTGATACATTACAAGGAAGAGACCCCAATTTTAGATTAAAGGCACAGAAATGAGGAATACCACTAATTATCAAAACATCAACCAACTGCTAAAAGTTTCTCACTTTTATGAGACCTTAAGCGTAAGTCCTGCAGGGACAGCAGTCTAATGAAGAGCCTGCTCAGTGACAAAACAACTATTACTGAGCTAGCACCAGTGCCGTTTGCTCGGCATCCATTTTGAGGGAGGGGCGCAGTGTCTTACTACAAACTGCATCAAAACGAATCAAGAGCGGTAGACAAGGCATGGGGGTTGGAAAGGGCGGTTGGAATCGGCGGCAGAGGAATACGCAGGGGGGATTCTGTGTCAGTGTTTCTTCAGCAGCAGCACAAAGAATCCGTGTTATAAGGCGCCACAATCAATAACAGGCGGTACCACCAGCCCTGGCTGCGCTCCATGACAGCGAGCCCGCGAGCGGAAGGGCAGAGTGGCAATTGTGTAACGTAGCCGGTGCTCATGTAAAGCGCTCCCATACCTTCGGGTCCAGTTCGCGCTATATAAATCTGCAAAAATAAAAAACGTTACACAAAAGTGGCACCTACGTGGCATAGTCACACACACGTGCGATGACATACGTTGGATAATTAAAGTCCTTCTCTCTCGATGCTCGGGGTGAGGCCAAATTGATTGTCAGTCAGCTGTGGGTCGGGGAAGAGTCCTTCCCCGACCCAGCAAGAGACACGAATAAACACGAGAACATCCCTGTAAAAAAAAAAAAAAAAAAAAACACGCCCACCAGTGTAAAAGGGACGGGGTCTAAAAAAGAGAAAGAAGCGAAAAAACACACCCCCGAATACGAAAAAGACGGGGCTTGAATTGACAGACAAAGCTCTTCTCCAATGGCTGACCAGCATTTAAGAGGCCAGCCAATGGAGAAGAGGGGCAGGTTCAAGCCCCACTACTAGAAAACATAAGATCTCGACAGAGACTGCGCAAGCGCAGCCTTCGCTAGCCGAGACCTAAAAATCTAAAATGAAAACATATAAAAAACTAGAAACACACAAAATAAAAAAGCCTATACATTATTTACTATTTTACACTAAAAAACGACATTATATTCAATGATATTTAATACAGCAATAGTTTTTTAGAGCAGGATTTAAAAATAACACTTAAAACAATATTTTTGACATTGATATTCCAGACCACGATATATATGAAATTTCAATATTCTTGACACATTGTTTCTGCAACACAATATATTTTTATCAGACATTTTCTCCAAATACCCACCATGGGTAGGGAGAATGCAGTGGCCCTTCCCTACTCTTCTCATCAATGTGGGGGACTGGAAGTTATTCTCTTCCCTCCTCTCCGGGGCAAGCGTGATGGCACTCCCCTACTCTCCTCAGCCATCAGAGGACCAGAGTTGGTGTCCTGGATCTCCAGAGATAAACTGGTCTGGGGGATGGGGTCCCCTGGGGCACTGGGGAAGGGGCCCCATGCATACCACCTCCAAGCATTGAAAAATAAAAGATCCTTTGTTCGGCAACCTACCTGGCCCTGGGGTATAGAACAGCTGGACAACGGAGCTCCACCTGCTCTAGGATCACAATGGGGGTCAAGGGTCATATCTCAGGCCATGTTGGGCTGTTTTGCACGCTTCTCTGCTTTTTTTGCTCTGGGTGATGAGCCCTAGCCACCTGGAGCACTTTCCTCAGGCATGGTGGCCTCTAAGGCATTAACATAACATAACATGTGTATTTGTAAAGCGCCCGTATCACCCAAGCTAGGGTCTCAAGACGCTGAATAACAGATGTTTATTGTTACCCAACTCAATGGGACTCATTGTATCGACCTCAGATGGATGAGTGGACCCGCCGGGATTTAAACCTCTGACCATGAGGTCGAACACAGGCCCCTAGAGTGGATGCATTAGTCCACTAAGCCACCAGACCCGGCTCTACTGCATCAAACTCTGCAGGGGCTGGCTCCACTGGCTCGATGTACTACTCTTTTTCCTTAGTTTCCTCTGTGCTTCTCTCCTCCTTGGTGTAGAAGTCCAGGTTTACCCCAAACTAGTCCTTAGGGGTGGAAGGGGAACAGCTTCCCTGGTCCTGGGATAGCACACAGGCCCTGGGGGTAACTGTAGTCAGAGTCCTGGTCCAGATGTATATCAGGGGGTTCCTCCTTCCAGCTGTCCATTGTACCGCCACCAGTCCCAATGTCCAGCAGAAACTCACAAGCAAGAGACACCTCTGGCCTATCCTGGGGTGCCAATTTACTTCTCCACCCCTGTCCTGATCTTCCTGTACAGCCAGCTGTGAAATTTCAAAATGGGGTCACGCAGGAGTCACTAGTCACATCTGCTCTGCGGGCTCAGCTCCACCAAATCTCCAAAGGGAGCCCCCTCCTGTGTTTGCTTCAGAGGTCTTGTCTCCCTCCTTTATTCAAGGGTCTTGGGTTGCCCTATCCCTGGTACAGTGTGACAACTTATTGATTGATGCAGATCCTTCATCCCCACCCCTTTCCTATTCAGGAGCTGAGTGAAGCGCTGATTATTGCTCCCTTTGTGTGGTGTGGCCTTTGTTCCTGCTGCTTGAGAGAAATGTAATTAACTTGGCACAGCAGGGAGACAATAGGTCTGTGCTCTGATCCTGAGCTGAGCCAGCAAGGAGACAAGAGGCCTGGGCTCTGATCCCGAGCTGAGCCAGAGAAATATGACAATCCTGAATGACCCATAAGCTACACAGATATCTTTTTGGAACTTACAGAATTGATTTTCCCGCACAGGTTACACCCCAGTTCGATATGTCACTGATCTCTGTAGGTCAAAGGGAAGTAAAGCTGCACTCTAAGGAACACTTCCCCAAAGGTATATAATGGAGTGTTACTGCACTCAAGACAGTAAACCACACTGACTTTCCCTATGGGTGTACACTAATATTATGAGGCCTACCCCAGGACATATCCAATCCTACAGAGTCCCCTCTGCACTAGGCGCAGTTACCGGGTTGCGCATGACAGAAGTCTCTCATGTGCAGTCCACACACGGGTACACACGCGTATGGACATGTGTTCATGTATAACCAGCCAAATGCCCCTTACCCTTGCTGCATCGCAGCAGCTGCCTTATCTTAAAAGGCAGACACTGGCGGTAAACAAATGCAGTCCATTTATAGTGAGTTTATCGTGGGTGAGTCACTGGTTGGGTTGTGAGGCTCACCCACAGTAAAAAGGTCAAAAGCCAGGTGATAAAAAAGTGAAAAATCTGGGCAGATTTAATGGACAGAATCTATTGTATTACATACAGGATCTGACATGAGCAAAGCATAATACTTATTCACATTTTCATTATCTTTTTCTTTGTTTTCTTATCTCGCATTTATTTAATTTTTCAAATGAATGTGTGGAATGAAAATAGAATATAAGTATTAATTAACTTTTTGGGATATCGTATAATACCATTAATAACTCACGTTAGTGCTACTCCCCAGGTAGAAGAGAAGGTTATCTGATTCATGGGTTTTCATGTTCAGCGATACGGTGTTGAAATTGGATGAAGAAATTTGTGGCTGATAGGCCCGGACACAGTCTCTGTCTGCTAATACTGCAACTTTAATCTGAAAACAAATAAAAGTCCTTAATATATCATAACAAATCATAACATAAGAGGGTAAGTTTAAACATGAGCATAAACAGATCGACTTCAACTAATTAGACTGAGAAATCCCACCATAGCTGTATTCTATCAGAGTTACTTGTTTGTTCAAATGCATACAATTTTGAATGTCGGAATATAATGTTGGTTTGCTTGTGACATTTTTACAATACAATACCCTCTTGTAAATTACTTCCCTCCCCCAGGTTATAGCATTTTGCCTGTCTGTGTCGTACGCCTTTATATAGAAGCACTGACCAAATGGCTTCTTATGCCTTGGTCCATGTTAATCCTTCCCTTTGGCATTGAGTCATCTACATTAAGAAACTCCACTTTTCAAGTCTGTACTTACAGATGCTGCTTCTTTTCGTGCCTGGCTAATCAGCTCCTTAATTTCGGAAAGGTTTCTGTTTAGGTTCTCCTGGAAAATTTTCAAGGGTTTCAGTCGATCAAATAAGAGATTGGCTTGTGCCTCTGCTTCTTTGACTTTCTTTTCAGCCGAGTCCACTATAAAAATAGATGTTTTAATAAAGACTGGGAAAACTCAAGTTATGACTACAGATGCAATTCATAGTTTACACCAGCCAATTTGTTTAGATGTCATAGACCTGTTATGCCAGTTTTTGAACTTTTTGCAAATGTGGACAAAAAAAACACCCAAAGCTAGCGGTATCCCACTAGGAAAGCACCGGATTTAACAATAACTCAATATATCTACTGGTGATATATTCCATTCACCACAAGTGTGCAATCTTGGTTAGCACCCGCCAGCACAATGCCGTTCCAGTTACTGGAATGTACATGAAAAAAAACAGCACCAAATGCACCACTCAACTTGTACAATGTAATTTAAATAAGTCCAAATCCTTAGAGTTTTTTTCTTTTCAAAAAGTTCTTCTTTATTGTGCAGTTTGTCATGCAATTATTAAAACTTCCAAAACAGCCAAAGCAGCCGACGCGTTTCGTCCACCTCTGGACTTCTTCAGGGCTGCAACAAATTTATACAAAAGAGGAAAAGCAATATAAATGACACACATAAAGACTAAGCACAAACAATTATGTCAACACAATGGAGGACATTATAAACATTATAGACACAATCCAATACAATTGGACACAAACACCAATACAATTACATCTAACATAAATAACAATTAAAAATCAACATATAATATTGCAAAGGTAATCCATATTTCGTAAAATATCTATTTAATATTTACAACATCGTATTCGTGACATGTTGACTGGTTGAAATAGCATGTAAGTGTATGATAAGTATATGAACACTCCTCTCAATATGTCACATTAAAAAGCCTTACAGGGCTAGTTTAACAAAAAGGTGAGACCAATGTCAGGCAATAGGTGGCAAACCACAAAAGCCTAATATGAAATATGTAAAAGGAATTAAACGTAAATCTCCAACAGGTGAGCAAAGTCTTTTACTCAGTAGGGGCAGCGTTGGTAAACCCCAGTCTTAGTCTGACTCAAAACGGGGGGAGCAAGGAGAGAAACAGTTACTACGGAAAAGAGGAAGGTATGTACCCACCAAAAGAATGGAATTGATGTCACCGTCTTTAGGTTCTTTTTTTCTTTCTAATCCCTCACTACTTCAATTTGTAGTATTGCTGGGAATGATAATCAAAGTCACTGGGGAAAGAACAAACACATAGGGCGCGCTAGTGTGACAAAGGGTTAAGTACATACAACCGCTAAATTAAGGGTCATAAAAATTTCTTACTCACTTTTTAATAAATTAAGGGTCATAAAAATTTCTTACTCACTTTTTAATAAAACATACAATCCGATGTAGAAAGGTTGTCTATTAAGTAACCCAAGTGAAGCATGTCAATATAATGGTGGTCCTATATAGAAAGTCATCCAATGATAAGAGCAGCTATATCGCTTTCCAAGATACCTATAATAAAAGATATATATAGAGAACATCCAATCAATAATGAATCGTCAAAGTTCATATAATCATATTACATCAAAAAAGTAAAAAAGGAAAAACATCATCAGATGGGGAACCCTAAGTAAATGTAGGGAAGAAGCCATATAGGACCAAGAAATATTTAAACGAAAAACAAAAAACAAAAAACAAACAAAAAACCTGCCCCCATGACCTAAACATATACTTTTATCGTGCCCTTCTCGGCACCTAACCATCGAATGTAATGGTTTTATAGAGCCAAACCAAAAGGTATGTGCATAAAAGAAACGCCCTCATGACCTCAGAGGATCCCCCTGTCGTGCCCATCTCGGCATTCAGTCATCAAGGGAATTAAATCCAAAGCGCTTAAGGCAATCAAAATGGGAGGAAAAAATATATACAAGTATGAAATACCCCGAAAAAATCTAAGTGTAGGATCACCATAAAGCAACATCTAAGAAGAGGCGAGAGGCTGTGCAATAAAGATATGGACTGCCCCATGTCATCTCATAGAAATAATCTCAAACCGCAAAATAAACCTAAGGAGGCAAGTGTTGAAAGAGCCGGGCAAATCAACTTACCCGATTCCGTATCGTTGTCCTAATGAGAAAAGGCACCGACCCTGTCAGGTAGCAACAGGACCTATGATTGAAGGTTCTTGCTTATATAGTGTCCATAATAGGTGAAAATGATAACACCTGAGTTCTAGATCCCGAAACGCGGGAATTTCAAATATCGACCAAAGGTCCAATCAAAAAGAGTAAGTAACTGGCCGCCATCTTTGAAAGGTGTTGTAAACCTATGTGGCGGTCAGGAGAATCGGAAGTATGAATGGTTTTGTATTTTCTTGCTTATATAGTGTCCATAATAGGTGAAAATGATAACACCTAAGTTCTAGATCCCGAAGCGCGGGAATTTCAAACATCGATCAAAGGTCCAATCAAAAAGAGTCAGAAACTGGCCGCCATCTTTGAAGGGTATTGTAAACCTATGTGGCGGTCAAAAAAATCGGAAGTATAAATGGTTTTGTATATAACCATCGTTGAAAAGCCAAAAATATAATATAATTGCTAAGTATGTGTAAACCAAAAGATATTTGGAAGAGCTGTGTAGATAATATCAATAAATAACGTTTAATAGGACATCGAATAACGGATTGGAGATGACGTAAAGCAACCGCCATTTTGGAAAAGTAAGCATGTAATAAAGGAGACGGTTGAGGATGAAGTAAACGAGCGCCATATTAGAGAGGTGATGAAATTAAGGTATCATGCGAGAATGAGATTATTACTAACAGAAAAGTAAAATTATTCCTGTATAGGGCAGAGCTTTGGGGTTTCGACGCACTATCATCCTTGACAGCAGTCGAAAACAAATTTTTCCGTGGCATAATTGGCCTCCCACAAAGCACGCCTCTGGTCCCATTGCGTTATGACCTAGGCAGAAAGGCCATTAAGGACTTGGCCAAACTCCGTCCGGTTTTATACTGGAGGAGATTATGGATTACACTGGAGTTACGGCCTTACGCAATGGGTATCATGGACATAATGCAGGCCGACAAGTTCCATAAGATTGGGTGGCTCAGGAACCTCTGAGAATCCTTGAAAGATCTGGGAATGGAGGGTCTATGGAACGACCCAGTTGCTGCTGTGTTTCCTGCAAAACAGCTCCTGAAAACGCTCTACTGGGAACGGGTAAACCATAGGCTGTGGAGTGACTCTACTTCTCCCACGATGACCAGCCGATTTTTAGAGGTAAAGGCTACCCCTTTCTTCGAACCTTACTGGGATTTGATCACCATACCAAGAGACAGGAAACTCTATTTTCAACTCAGAGCAGGCTCCCTCCCACTCAGGGCTCTAACTAGTGGGTGGTTCGGTGTAAGCGCAGGTACCTGCCCTGTCTGTGGTGCTAAAGAAGAAACCATTGCCCACTTCTTGTTTGTTTGCCCCGTATACGCTAACCCCAGACGATCCTGGCTTTCACCTTTATGTAAATTACCGGGCACAAGGAGCTCTGCTGTAGCTATTAGAGTCTTATGCACAAGCACTTTACCTGTCCACTCAATTGCTCTAGCCAAATACTTGGGCTGGGCATGGTCTCTAAGATGTAACGCCATTCGGGGCACTGAGGAGGTACACTCGTAGGGCCCCAACTACTGATGTTGTTTGCTAAAATTTTTTGCTCTACTTATTGTTTTTATCATGTAGTTGTATTGTATTTCATCCTAAGTCTGTTTCAATGTTTAATTCTTTTCTTAAATTGCAAATTTTAATTATTTATTGAAAGATTTTATATATTTCCAGTGAATGGGATTTTTTCTGTTTTATGTACATGTTTGTGTCTTGTATGAATTATTGTTTTAATTCGAATAAAGACTATGATGATGATGATGGTAAAATTATTCAAATAAAGCCGCCATTTAAAAGTTGTCGGAGAGGCCAAGATCGGGAAAGAAAAAAGATGGTATGTAATGATATAAAAGCCAGAAAAAAGCATGGGTAGAGGTAAGGGCTCACACAAAACCAACTTCCCACAACAACGTAGTTTGTAAGTGGTCGTTAGGATTAACAGAGAGAGTAGTATATAGGGCTAAGGCTTGAGAAGGGGAAAGGTAAATATGCTCTTAAGTCAGTTTAAGGTGAGAAACAGGGGCAAGACTCCGTCATGTCACGGTGAGGGTATTTAGTAAGTCGGAGCAAACCACAGAAATTTCGCTAGATTAGAATCCCCTAAGGAGGGATGGAAAGCTAGAGAGGGGCACCATGAGAGGAGGTGGCCAGAGGGGCCCACTTGCAAAAGTTATCCAACCATGTTAGCCCAAAGGGGCTCAAGCTTCTCAAAAAGTGTAACTATGAGAGGGGAGAAGGGACAAATATGTATTAGGCCAAAGTCATATGTCATACGGAAAGGAGTGCTCATCAAGCGCATACCAAAGAACATATCATCTAAGGATTTGTATTTGGCCAAAGTCATATGTCATACGGAAAGGAGTGCTCATCAAAAGCATAACAAAGAACATATCATCTCAGGAACTATAACAAAACCAACCACAAATGGTCTTTGTTATGAAACATACTGGGGGCAGTACATTGATCGTTTTGTAATGATATCATTACAAGTATCGTATGGCGTGAATACAGACAGTATAAAGTGTGGCCACAGAAAGGGGAACTTATATGGTGGTCTGCTAGTTTTAAAGAAAATAGTGCATTTCTGATTCACTATTATGACCCATTTCCACACAACGGAGTCTGCATATCCAACTAGCTTCATTTCTTCTTAAATCCTGTTCTCTATTTCCTCCCCTCGGGGATATCGGTATATGGTCTATTCCAAAAAACCATAACTCATTAGACTTATGTTGTTCTTCCTGGAAATGCGATGTAAGGGGATATCTAAGATCCCCATTGTTTACTGCCCTAAGGTGTTCTTGTATCCTAACCCTTAATTCTCTTTTGGTACTGCCTACGTATATCTTGTTACATGGGCATCCCAGAATGTATGTCACAAACTTGGTTTTGCACGTGATAATGTGTTTGATCCTGTGCACTCTTTCAGTGTTAAATTGGAAAGTACGAGTTCTGTTTTTTCCAATTTTACAGACGCAACACTTAGTACATGTGAAAAACCCCCCTTGACCTTCCCTCATCCAATTAGAAATTTTAGGGGATGTGACCAGGCTAGGGCAAAGCATATGTCTCAAATTTTGGCCACGCCTATAGGTAACCCTAGGGTTTTTGGTTATTTCATCCTTGAGGCCTGGAACTTCCTCAAGTAGTCTCCAGTGTTTCCGCAAGATGTTAAAAATCTTGTTACTGTCCCTATTGTAACCAGTTACAAGGGCAGTGGGCGAGCATTCCCCTTTCTTCTTACGTGGCATTCTTTCTCCAAGTGTGCTTTCTCGTTTGACATTCAAGGCCCTCCTCTCAGTTTTATTCATCAGGGTGACGGGATAACCCCTTGCCAAGAATCTCTTTTTGGTTTCTGTTACATTCTGAACAAATGTTTCCATAAATGTTTAAATGGCGGCTTTATTTGAATAATTTTACTTTTCTGTTAGTAATAATCTCATTCTCGCATGATACCTTAATTTCATCACCTCTCTAATATGGCGCTCGTTTACTTCATCCTCAACCGTCTCCTTTATTACATGCTTACTTTTCCAAAATGGCGGTTGCTTTACGTCATCTCCAATCCGTTATTCGATGTCCTATTAAACTTTATTTATTGATATTATCTACACAGCTCTTCCAAATATCTTTTGGTTTACACATACTTAGCAATTATATTATATTTTTGGCTTTTCAACGATGGTTAAATACAAAACCATTTATACTTCCGATTTTTTTGACCGCCACATAGGTTTACAATACCCTTCAAAGATGGTGGCCAGTTTCTGACTCTTTTTGATTGGACCTTTGATCGATGTTTGAAATTCCAGCGCTTCGGGATCTAGAACTTAGGTGTTATCATTTTCACCTATTATGGACACTATATAAGCAAGAAAATACAAAACCATTCATACTTCCGATTCTCCTGACCGCCACATAGGTTTACAACACCTTTCAAAGATGGCGGCCGGTTACTTACTCTTTTTGATTGGACCTTTGGTCGATGTTTGAAATTCCCGCGTTTCGGGATCTAGAACTCAGGTGTTATCATTTTCACCTATTATGGACACTATATAAGCAAGAACCTTCAATCATAGGTCCTGTTGCTACCTGACAGGGTCGGTGCCTTTTCTCATTAGGACAACGATACGGAATCGGGTAAGTTGATTTGCCCGGCTCTTTCAACACTTGCCTCCTTAGGTTTATTTTGCGGTTTGAGATTATTTCTATGAGATGACATGGGGCAGTCCATATCTTTATTGCACAGCCTCTCGCCTCTTCTTAGATGTTGCTTTATGGTGATCCTGCACTTAGATTTTTTCGGGGTATTTCATACTTGTATATATTTTTTCCTCCCATTTTGATTGCCTTAAGCGCTTTGGATTTAATTCCCTTGATGACTGAATGCCGAGATGGGCACGACAGGGGGATCCTCTGAGGTCATGAGGGCGTTTCTTTTATGCACATACCTTTTGGTTTGGCTCTATAAAACCATTACATTCGATGGTTAGGTGCCGAGAAGGGCACGATAAAAGTATATGTTTAGGTCATGGGGGCAGGTTTTTTGTTTGTTTTTTGTTTTTTGTTTTTCGTTTAAATATTTCTTGGTCCTATATGGCTTCTTCCCTACATTTACTTAGGGTTCCCCATCTGATGATGTTTTTCCTTTTGTACTTTTTTGATGTAATATGATTATATGAACTTTGACGATTCATTATTGATTGGATGTTCTCTATATATATCTTTTATTATAGGTATCTTGGAAAGCGATATAGCTGCTCTTATCATTGGATGACTTTCTATATAGGACCACCATTATATTGACATGCTTCACTTGGGTTACTTAATAGACAACCTTTCTACATCGGATTGTATGTTTTATTAAAAAGTGAGTAAGAAATTTTTATGACCCTTAATTTATTAAAAAGTGAGTAAGAAATTTTTATGACCCTTAATTTAGCGGTTCTATGTACTTAACCCTTTGTCACACTAGCGCGCCCTATGTGTTTGTTCTTTCCCCCAGTGACTTTGATTATCATTCCCAGCAACACTACAAATTGAAGTAGTGAGGGATAAGAAAGAAAAAAAGAACCTAAAGACGGTGACATCAATTCCATTCTTTTGGTGGGTACATACCTTCCTCTTTTCCGTAGTAACTGTTTCTCTCCTTGCTCCCCCCGTTTTGAGTCAGACTAAGACTGGGGTTTACCAACGCTGCCCCTACTGAGTAAAAGACTTTGCTCACCTGTTGGAGATTTACGTTTAATTCCTTTTACATATTTCATATTAGGCTTTTGTGGTTTGCCACCTATTGCCTGACATTGGTCTCACCTTTTTGTTAAACTAGCCCTGTAAGGCTTTTTAATGTGACATATTGAGAGGAGTGTTCATATACTTATCATACACTTACCTGCCATTTCAACCAGTCAACATGTCACGAATACGATGTTGTAAATATTAAAAAGATATTTTACGAAATATGGATTACCTTTGCAATATTATATGTTGATTTTTAATTGTTATTTATGTTAGATGTAATTGTATTGGTGTTTGTGTCCAATTGTATTGGATTGTGTCTATAATGTTTATAATGTCCTCCATTGTGTTGACATAATTGTTTGTGCTTAGTCTTTATGTGTGTCATTTATATTGCTTTTCCTCTTTTGTATAAATTTGTTGCAGCCCTGAAGAAGTCCAGAGGTGGACGAAACGCGTCGGCTGCTTTGGCTGTTTTGGAAGTTTTAATAATTGCATGACAAACTGCACAATAAAGAAGAACTTTTTGAAAAGAAAAAAACTCTAAGGATTTGGACTTATTTTTGCAAATGTGGCTAACAAATTCAAAAAACTTTAATGTGATTATGTAAAAAGCTCCTAATTCCAAAGTCCAAATTTTCAAATTTCATGTTACAACTCTAGTTCTTAACACAAAGGATTACTATTTATCACAAAGGCATTTTCAAGACTAATAAGTAAGCAAGCATACCAGTCGTTGAGGAGTCTTTTATGAGTTCCTTGGTTTTCTGTAATGCTTCAATAACTAAGGGTAAGGAAGAAGATGTGTTCTGCAATTTTTCGCTAAAATTCAATATACGGCTTAGAGCTTCACCCACAGTCACATTTGCTGATATAGCAAGCCCCTTGGCTTCAGGAAGTCTTTCATTTGTATCTGAAAAATATTTTTTGAATGGATGCATTAATCAGATATCAGCATTTTCCTAATTCATAAGCAGTGTCATCTCTTTTCTCGACAAACAAACAAATAAAATTCACCAGAAAGGTTTACGGAATGGCAAACAAAAATATGTAGGGGCTGATTATTTATGATGTCGGTCGGAAAGGCTCCGAAAAAGGGTTCTGATTTTCCTAACCTGTGTCGGAACCTATGTTTCCGACCGACTTGAAAACAATTCCGACTGGAATTCAGAGACTCCCGAGTCGGTCGGAGTTGAATCGTACAGGTCTATGGACTTCGATTCCGACCGACGTATTACGATGTCGCATTTGGACAGCCTGTCTGAATCAGTCTGTCAGACACGAAAGAGATGTCGGAAACTGAATTTGGGGGCCTGTAGCAGTTCCCCCTTCACCTGGAGGCCTCCGGTTGGGGCCCGAGGGGGGTACCCATGGGACCCCTCTTTCCAACCATGTACAGTGTGGCAGGCACCATGGTGTGCCCACCACAGGGTGCAAGGTTAACTGCAACCACCTCTTTTTTCAATGGGAGCCTGTGTTGTCAGTCGGAACACAGGCTCTCATTGAGGTCAATGGGAGTCTGACCGAATGGTGTTCGGAAACATTGTAATCAGTCAGTCGGACTCCCCGAACCCGAGTCGGTTGGAAACAATTCCGAAAAGGAGTCGATCAAAATGCATTCCGACCGACATCGTAATGAGGCCCATAGTATCCATTTCAATACTCAGGAACCCATAGGCAAATTAGGAAAGTCTATAACAAGAAATGGTGACCCATATAGCAAACCACCTTTCTGAGTGGTTAGTCTTAAGTGGGGAGGTCCTTCACTGACTAGCCTCCACTCTACTCTGAATGTAACGAGGGTCAAGAGTAAAATTACTTTTTTGCATTTGATTGTTCAGGGCAATAATATATCTCTCTTTTGTCACGTAAAGGACAGGCTTACATTTAAGTTAAATTCTCTTTATTACAATTTTAACCCCCCAAACCTCCCCAAACAAACATGAAACATACATTACACAGTGAGATTGAAGGCTTTGTCAGTATTTAACACCAAACAATGAAATCTGTGTAAAATTCTGCAAGTGGCAGTGTGGGCTAAGAACAAGGGCACACTGGTTTAATATCAGGACAATTCCATTAGCATACTCTCACACTCAACTTTTAGTGGTCACACTGCCCAAGAGCCACGTTCATGCAAAATCCAATTTTAGAAGAAAACGAGCGTGTAGAAGTCCATCCTTGATTCGTCTTTCCAAAATTCCAAGAATAATACTGTTTATTCCTTAATTATCATCAGTCCATTAAAAATATAATCACTTGGTAGTCTTGTGTTTCCTAATGGATCCAATTTTTTTATTCAATCAATGCTTTTCCTCAAAAGCTGTCAACGCAGTCCAGCCAACGCGTTTCGTCCCTACGAACATCATCAGGGCTCAATATCCCGATTCAGTCAGAAGACTCCGTTAATTCCCCTGTTGTGTCTATCAAGGTGCAGCACAATTCACATAAAAGTTTCATATCCTGTCCTCACTGATCTTGTGCTGTCAGTTCCAACAACGTGTCCATGGAGACCTCCTGACTGCTGCTCATCTCTTATCCATCTAGTTAAATGCTCTGTGTCTTTGAAAACATTATTGTTTATGAAAGTTGGAGCTTCTATGATTAATAGTAGACAGTTTGCACAATTCAGTGTTCAAGTTCTTAACCCATGCACTACCCCTGTTCGCAGAGCTACCTTTGTTACCTCACATGCAGTTTGTCTCATAAAGTTCATAGACAAATTGTTAGACCTGTGGAACAATGAAATTTCCATGGAAGAAAATGGATTGTCCTAGTGCTAGCAATGCAGGTGAAGATCTTCTGCTATAAAATTCCATTAATTGTTTTTCTTTGTCTGTCCCTATTTGATTTAGAAAATGTTATAGTCTACTGTTAGAATGTCTCAGGCTATACCAGTTGTTAAAGACCATCTTCGTTGTTATAGACCCTCTCTTTCAGCCAGGAACTAAATTGTGGGAAGAGAGAAAGACTCTGTGGCTGAGTCTCAATTATCAATGCTTACATATATGTGAGGTGATTCCCACACGTGTGGCTTGCTCCCAGGCTGGTCGTGTCCCAGGTGTTGCACCACACGATTTAACTGCAATCAATTTGCATGGGCCCAGGCTGGGTGAAACAGCCACCTGGAAGTACTTTTATGTCCAATTAAAACATGTCATGAATGTCATGAGGTGTCCCGGGCAGGTTGGGATACTATGAAATTGTTGTGGAGGGGATGGTAATTAGACTGCATTTGGTAATTGTTAGCACACAAAGGACAAACATCTTGAAAGGACTGAAAGAGTTTTCTGTCATTCCTGTAACTAAGGGTGTGATGACTGAAGGACTTTCCCTCAGAAGGGTCCATGTTAAAGATGGGCAGAGGATTTGGCTGACTCATGCCTAACAATCTTCCTTACTGACAATTGGTAACATAAAATAACTTTTCCTGGGTGGTAAACTTCCTAACTGTATATTCAATATGAAGGAGATTAGATTATCTATGGGCTGGTGCCCTGCTGGCTTTTATAATACTGTTTATGGCCACCTCAATCGATGGCTCCATCAGGAATGTTGTGTAATTATATAATGCCCCATTGGAAGTGAGTTGGGAATGAATGTGCAGCAGCCATATCTTGCTTTCCGAGAATGGTGTCAAGTGACAAGAAAACCCAGATTATAGCTTTCTTTCTTTCTTACCAAACGCTGCAAAGTACTTGTGGGCGAGTAGAAAAGTGAAATAAGACCAGATTAAAAAGCAGACTTATTGTAAAAACTTTTAGTCTAAAAGAAAATCCAGGGGAGGGGAGGGGAGGGGGGGGGGTAAAATCCGGCAAGATAATTCAACTTACCATTTCGGAGTGTGTTCAGTGAAAGCAGTGAGCCACTTAACTGAGTGGCTAATAGAGAAGTATTCTTTCTTATAAGGTCCACTTTCATTTTCAGTCTATTCATATCAAACATGACACCTGTATGAAACAAAAATGCCTGTTAGCATTAATGTGCACTGCTATCTAGTGTTCTAAAAGGCAGAGAGGCCACTGGAAGACCTCAGAATTCATATCATAGTTGCCCTTTCAAAATTCATGGTTGGTAAGAGTGTGAGTTGCAGTGTGGCGTACATAGAGGTGTTGGGTGGGATGTCTGAGAATCATAGATATGCTGCAATCAAGGTACAGAAAACCAATGGTTCTGGAGAAGCCTGAGTTGTTCCAGAAAGTGTGAGGACAGACAGGGTCACACATGTATGTACCCTTCGTCTTCTTTGAAGTGGTCCATGTCCTACAGTTTGAACCACCTTTGAATTTGGACCAGAGGGGTCCACCCAGAAGCAACAAAGGAAAAGACCACATGGAGTTGAAGCTTACAAGACAACAGGAGTATAAGCTCTGTGGAACTGACCATCAGCAATGGCAGGGTAGTCCACTGGGATAGAGTAAACTGCAATTTATGCCCCTGCCAGAATTAAAGAAACATTTGGTACATGAGTAGTTATCTACACTTTAAAGTGAATGTGGCCAACACATAACAAAACCTACTGAGGTTCATCACTGTATTTATTTGTTGATAGGAAAGTGAATGGCCTCATTTAGAATTTGTAACAAACTGAAAATCTACCAATTTTTGCAAGAATCTATAAAAAACCTTACCTCTAGAATACTATGGCATGGGCATTTCAGCTGGTGCACTGTACAACGTATCTAGAGTTTTCTCCAGAAACTGGAGGATTTTCAGCTTTTTATTTTGTACATACCCACAATTTAATAACAAATGTACATTTTGTTTCATTAATAAACATAAACCACTAAGATTGTGTCTTCCAGCGTAATACAATACTTACAGCCTCCATAGTATTATCAGGTATCAAGCAGCCTCTTTCCTTGACTACAACGCAAAGTTTATATTTGTAGCATGCTGCCCTTTGAAAACTAAAGCTAAAATATTCTCCAAGGCAAAATGGCATTTCAACTTCAGTATGGAAGTGTCACTACAACTCACCTTCAGATTTCTTAGTCAGGTTGTTCACTTCAGACAAAAGCTCAGTACTGACCATTAGAGATTTTCTTGCAACAGAGTCAAGAGATGCATTGTGCTGAAAAATCTAAAATCACAGAAATCAAACATTACAACAAACATCTATGAAGGGAATTCGTTGTACATGACATTTTGTAGCACACTTGCTTTGTTTGTAATTAATAACTATGTTTGTGAGCATTATTTACTGTGAAAAGTAAGTATGTTAGTGTGGTAAATAAGTGCAGTGATTACTTTGTATAATATTGACAAAACATAAAATGATAATCAAATATCTGGAATTTGTATTCATAAAATAATATGATAGACAATTTGCCTAGGAAAGAAAACTATTACTTTCTTTTCTACAGTGAATAGAAGTTTGTAATTGCCCTAAAATTGGGTGTAGTTTATGGGTTATTACAAATATGTTCACACATCAGAAAGTGTAATTATTAAGAAAATTAGATCACTACAGTAAGGAAAGGCCCCTCTTTGTATGGT
This sequence comes from Triturus cristatus, assembly GCF_964204655.1. NCBI lineage: Eukaryota > Metazoa > Chordata > Amphibia > Caudata > Salamandridae > Triturus > Triturus cristatus. The sequence continues at coordinate 940,798,436 of NC_140587.1, read as the reverse complement.
TGTAGGAAGTTGGCTCTTTATATAATATACCAAAGAGAGGTATACTGTGCAAAGAGTTCAGGTATTCCCTATAAGCAGGCGGGAGCTTGCTCTAGCAATCCCAAGGGAATGTGGTCGAGCAGCCTTGGGCTTATCAGAGGAGTATTAGATGTCTGCTGCATGCACACAGTCAATAAATGATACACAATTCAATAAGTAGATCCACACCAATTTATAAAAATAACACATAGCTTTACATATATCTAGGCACCAAAATCATTCCGATCAGGTAAACTCGTTTCTTGGTAGTAATTGTTACAGCTTTTATACGTAGTAAGTGCAATTTCTGAAGCTGTAATCTTATCCTATGAAAGAAAGTATATGCTGCATACAGGTTCTTTACAGTGACTTACGGGACCAATCTTCCAGACTTAAGGTGAGTATGAGACAGGGTCCAAGTCAGCAACAACAGCTCACCGCGGGCAGCACTGGGGCAGCCGGGTGCTGAGGTGCAATACAGCGTTGGGTGTCCCTTTAAAATCAATGGTGATCGGTCTGGTCACAAAGAGCCTGCAGGTTTGGACTATGTGGCCAGTATGGCTGAACAAACAGGGTGGCTCAGGTCTCACAATGCTCGGGACGTGGGGACACCTTTGTTCCTCTTCTCCTTGGGCCGGGGTGCAGAGGTGTCCTGAGGCGTAGGGTTTTTGTCATCGGAGACACTCGCAGTAGAGGGGGCTGCACAAAGGGGCAGCAGGCAGTGGGGGGACGTCCAGAGCTAAGAAACCCAAGGCGGGCTGCAGATCTGAAGGGACTCTGCTCCCATGGAGGAACCACCGCTGGCCAGGAGAGGGGTCCTGCCGTATTGGACGTGGGCTGAATTGTGCATACTGGGATTGCCAGATGCCACACTTTGCAGGAAGTGGTCATCAGATGAGAGAAACCAGTTAGAGCATTGGCTACCAATCGCCTCCTGCCCTGAGGGCATTTCCTGAGCATAAGTAGGGCACTTCTGGAACCCCGACCTGGATGAAGGACTGAGGAAGGATTGTCCTGCTGCACGGTGGAGCTATCAAAGTGAGACTGCACCATAGTGGACTGCACATGCTGCACCTGGTGGCTAGTAAAGGAAAGGGACTGTGCCTACCATGTTGTGCTCAACGAGAAGTTCTTTCTAGAGCTCAGCCCAGGCCAAGAGACTCCAAGAGCCAGCTGATTGCCTCCAATTCACTGCACAATGACACAACACCTAAAGAAGAATGCTCAGGCAAGTGGGTAGCCCAAAGTCTTTAGCCCGCCGCCAACCGCTGCCGTGCAGCAAGCTGAGAGTGCTGGGGGTGTGTAGCAGGGATCCCCAGAGGGTGGGTTATTGACCTAAGAAGGATTGAACGGTGACCGACATACTGGGTGACTGGTAGCCCAGTGATAACTGGACTTCTGCGAGCGCCAGGGCACTTTGAAGGATGTCGACCCTGTAACCAGGATCACCTCACCGTCTTCGTGCAGCAAGGTGTAGTCACAGCATGTCCTCCGTTGACTGCATCACATCCACAGAATCCTTGAGCATCTTAAGCATCCTTCATCCCTTGCATCAGGACCACTTCAATAGGAAAGCCCTGCAAAGGATGAAAGTGCCTGCGACATACTGAAGACTGTTTCACCTGTTGAGGTAACTGTTTCTCAGGGCCTTGCTGGTCCCCCTGACTGTCTCCCTACTGGAGATAGTCGCCTAAAGTGACTCAGAATAACCACATTACAATCAGTCCAAACTTTTTACTGAAAAAGTTTCAAAGTATCAAATTCATTGAATTTGCCAATGTTTGCTCACAGTTGAGTGAAATGCGTTGATTTACTATAGATTGTAAATTCTATATCTCTGGAACCCTTTGGTGGATCTTTTTCGTTGTGGTGTCCTAAAATACATACAATTTATAGTCTATTTTTATAAATTGGTGTTGTATTTTTTTGGTGTCTTGTTAATTTCTCCTTCAATTGTTTTGGTGCTGTTTAAATGCTTTACACTTGTTCCTTTGTGTATGCCTTGCTGCTCAGAGCCACAGCTACCCAGGGTTGAGCTGAAGGTTTGACAAATAAAATCTAAGGGTCCTCAAGGGTTGGTGAGTGTATTACATGATGAGGTTGCACAACCACACCATACAATACACCCCATTTCCTCATAACTGCTCTTCAGGAGTCTAGCGTCTGCCGAGCTGAATCATCTCTAGATTTTGGCTTTTGGAAGAAAGCTGCAGCTGTATGCTTTGATTGAAGCAGAAGGCTGAAATCTTTTTTGGCAGGAAATGTGAGTAACTGAACATCACTACCTAATCTTGTCATTTTGAAGTTATGATTCTTGCACTGTGCACTACTCACCCAGCGCAGGGAAGTAATTGCCTCCAAGAAATCTGTCTTTATGGTTAGCAAACAAAAGTCCTATGATTTGCGTTGGTTTGAAGGGTGATTGCATAAGTTGTGTAAGTAAATTGTTGAGGTTTCATGTGGGTGTAGGAGCTGATTTCAGTGGTGCTAGTTTCTTTGTACCTTTCAGGAATCTCTTAATGACTGGTATTTGAAAGAAGCTTCTGCCTCTTACTTCTCCATAGTATGCTACAATGGATGTGAAAGTGAAGTGAAACATATGATAATCCGCTGTTGAATAGATGGGTGCAGTATTCTAGCACAGTTGTGTTGTGTGCCCAGTTGCATTTGGGTGCTACTGTGGCATGCTAGTGTTTGAACGCCTTCCATTTTGCAATCAAGCATCATCTTGTGGAAAACGTTCTTGCTTCCCATACCACCTCCATGGTTCTCTCTCACAATAGCAGGTGTCCAAATTTTAACTCTTCAGGAGCCATGCTGCCTGGCTGTGTGTGGGCCTCTGGGTGGCTACTAATGGTATCAGAGGAACTGGTGGAAAAGTGTATGCAAATGTCTCTGATTTATCGATTGATAAGGCATTCCCCTACACTTGTTGGCTTGGAAATCTGGCTGTGAAGCTTAGGCATTTTGAGTTCTCATGCTGCGAAAAGGACTATTGTTGGTGTTTACACTTACTCAATATAGTGTCTACCACCTCCTGCTTTAGCTCCCACCCATGTCAGATGCTAGCCTGACAGCCTCTATGTTCTGCACTCCTGGTAGGTGTATCGTGACCAGTGTGGTGTGCCTCTGAATGGCCCATGTACATATCTCTTGTGCTTCAGTGGAACGTTTGTGGGATCCTGCTCCCTAAAGTTGCGGTAGAACACGGTTGCAGTGTTGTCTGTCTGGACTTGCACAGTTTTACCTATGAACTGTTTCTGAAAGACCTTTAGTTCCAGAAAAACTGTCTTGAGTTCCAGCACGTTTATGTGCTTTACTGTGTCCCGAAGGCTCCATGCGCTCCTGATCTTTATCTCATTCATGTGAGCTCCCTAGCTGTGTGCAAGGCATCCATTGCAATTGTGAATGAGGTAAGTTGAGTTTTGAAAAGGGCTGCCTATCGTGATGTTTGATATGTTACACCACTGTAGGAAGTTGGCTCTGTATATACTATACGGGAAAAAGGTATAGTGTGCACAGAGTCCAGTGAGTCCCCAAAGGTATAGCAAAGAATAAAGTAGATAATACCTCACTGTCAATTTAGTGGTAGCTGGGATGAGCAGTTAAGACTTTTCAGAGGGTAGTGTTAAGCATTTGTTGTACACACTCAGGCAAGAAATGTTAGCACACACTCAAAGACCGAATCCAGACCAATTGATTTGTGTAAAAAGTTATTTTGTTGTTTGTGAGAAAGTGCCATCTTTCTTGCATGGTATGCCCCCACTTTTTGCTGAATTGCTGATGTACTTTGACTGAGTGTGCCCTGGGCTCCTGCCGATCAGGTGCCCAGGGCCTGTGTTCCTTCCCTAAAACTGCATTGAAGCCTAAACCCAATTGGCATCTCTGGCCACATGTCAGCCCCTGGTAAATGGTACCCTAGGTACCCAGGGCCCTGTGACCAGAGAATGCCCCTAAAGGCTGCAGCACTTATCGTGCCACCCTTTGAGGCCCTGTACCCTGACACATACACACTGCCCTTGCAGGCTGAGTGTCATGGTGCAAAACAGAGAGTCGACATGGCACACATCCCTGTGTGCCATGCCCACAAACACACTGTCATGGCATAACTCAGTCACCCCTCTAGCTGGGTACCCTATGCCAGTGGTGTGGGTACAGGTGCATGAGCCCTGTACCCCTACAGTACCCAGGTCCATTCCTGGGCACTGTAAGTGCAGTGCTGCCAAGAGTATATGGTGCTGGGAAATCATCATCACAAACTCCATAGCACCATGATGGCTACACTGAAGACTGAGAAGTTTGATATCAAACTTCTCAGCACATTAAACCCACACTGATGCCAGTGTGGGATTTAATGTAAACTGCACGACAGAGGGCAACTTAGAGGTGCCCCCTGAAACTAACCAACAACCAGTGTCCTGACTGAGAGGCTGCATAGGCTGCCACCCAGCAGACATGTTGCTGGACCCCTGGGTAGAGAGCCACCCGCTCTCGTGGGTCTGCAACAATGCAAATCCTGGGCGAGGTTCTAGGCCTCCTCCCCCAGGATGGGCAGGGGAAGCTTCAAAGGCATGCCGCCTTTGTGAGCTTCTCCAGGCCACTTGCTCTACTGGCCCCCACCGGTTCTGACCCCCACTCTGGCGGGAAGATCGGCGGGAAAACCCAAGTGAGGAAAGGGGGTGTGCCAGCCTCTGCCAACCCCACCCCTCAGAAGGGGGAGGCGAGATGAAGCACAACTCTGGGCTCTCGCCATCTTGAGGATGGGGAGCCCTACCCAATCAGTACTAGGCTCCTGCCCCCCTCCCACTGGAGAGTGGCAGGATAAGGGGCGTACCCACACCAGGGAAGGGACCCATTGGTCCCTGACCTTTACCTACCTGTAACGCCCCTAAATTTAGTATTTAGGGGCACCCTCAACCTTCCTTCCTCAGATCCTGATTCCGAAACAAGAAGAAGAACAAGAAGAAAGAAGACCTGCCATGCAGCTACTAACAAGAGGACGACACCAACAGACTTGGCCCCAGGCCTACAGGCCTGTCGACCCTCGAACCTGCTCCTTCTAAACCCCGGCGTCTCCAGTGGTCAGCAACCTCAAAAACCCCGGAGGACCTGACTGCCTTGCTTCTCTAAAAGACTGGGACTACCACAAGCAGTGGTTCTGCTCAAATAAGTAATAACCCCTGGTGCCAAGCCAGAACCGCGAATCCAGCCCATTCTGCACCCGCCGAGCCCGGCCTGTGCCTGAGTGAACAAAGACCACGAGGACGTCCCCCCGGCGACTGTGACCAAGAATCCAGCACCCAAGGACCCTCCTCGATGCTCCTGACGATGCCTCCAGCCTCAACTCTGGGGACCCCCCCAAGCCGCGACCAGCAGAGTGTAAGATTTCCCGACGCCCAGGTACTCTGGATTCACAGTGAATTGGCTTAAATTAGTGGTTTGTGTCCTTAAGGTGGAACCACCAATTATACCACGGGGTTGCCCGATCCAAATCATATCTAACGGGTTCTGGTATCTCGGAAACTTCGTCACACTAGACCCGAAACTCCGCTATGCCCGCAATTTGGACCCACCCATGCAGAGACTTAGGACGGACTTAGCGCATTGGAAGGCTCTTCCCTTTCCATGCTGGGCAGGGCAGTCCTTTTTAAAATGATGGCCCTGCCTCGTTTTCTATATGCGCTCCAAAACACGATGGATCCAGTTCCTGCGTCCTATTTCAAAGGAATCGAGGATCTCCAGAGACAGCTAATTTGGGAGGGTAGACCTCCCATAGCATTTTCCAAACTGACTCTTAACTGGTACGACAGTGGAATTAGTCTGCCAAACTTAAAGAAGTACTACTGGGCGTCTCAACTGGCTGCTATTAATCACGGGATCTACGGGCATCCAAGTGATCCCAGATATGCAATGGACAGATGGCAGCTCCCGGGGGGGGGATTATACCAGAGCGCTATACGCTAAACCCTATAGCCTAGAGTTCAGTTCATGAGAGTGTGAGACCATTTGCTGACTGAGTGTGTACAACAAATGCTTTACACTGTCCTCTGATACTGCCTTACTGCTCGACCAAGCTACTACTGTAGAGAGTAAGGTTATATCTAACTTTAACCTCTGCTGAACCTCTGGGGACTGTGGACTGTGCACACTGAACCTTACTTTGGTGCAGTATATACAGAGCCACTTTCTTACATTCTTAGTTTATTTTCTAGAACCAAGTTACTGAGTTGCAGGAGCAACACATTCCAAATACTTGTAATGCTGTTATTGTGAACTACAGTTCAGAATACAATACTTTTACAGGATAAACAGTGATCACTTGCAAACAATACTTGAAGATGGAAGTGCAGTTCATTTAGCTCTAGCACACTTTTGTTTTACAGAACACACACATTTAAATGCAATCCAATAGGAGGAAATTTAGGTAAGTAACTTACAGGTTAGTACTTGAATTAAGAGTTCAGTCTCGGGTTTGTTGCACTTACACTGGGCAAGAGTCAAGAAAGGGCAAAGGGTGCACCCTCAGCGGCACAAGGGCAGCTGGGTGTAGAGACCAAAGGGGAGGTCGGTTCCCAAGGCAAGGCTATGGAGACAGGGGGGGCTCAGGAGAGCACCGGTTGCAGGTAGGTACCTGTGATTTATGGATCAGGGCCCCAGGATCAAGGTTTAGCATAAAGGGGGCAACAACTTGGCACCAAGAGCACACCTCCAGTGGCACACGAGCAGTAGGGTGCACGGTGCAAAGTAGGCATCGGGCTCTCAATGGAAAACAATGGAGATCATTGTTCAAGGAAAAAGCCTGCAGGCGTGGACCAGAAGACTGGATGAAGGGAACCAATGACTGGAGGGTGAAGTTGGAGAGTTGCTGACACCGGAACACCATTGGTTGGGCACCCCTGCATGTTTTGGTGCAGAACAAAGTGAAGAGTCCACATGGCACACATCTCTGTGTGCCACGCCTACAAACCACTGCTCTGGCATAGGGATCAGTCACCCTTCTAGCTGGGTGCACTATACCAGTGGTGAGGGTACAGGTGCACAAGCCCTGTACCCCTACAGTGTCTAAGTCCATTCTTAGACATGTGCAGTGCTGCCATTAGGCCAGAGACCCTTTGGGCCAAACCAAGACTTGAGAAAGGCTAGTTAGCCACTTTTACTGGCTCCAGATGCACCAAAAAGTGAAGGAGTCTGTCAGCTCCTGTGTCACCTCTCCGGCCAGTGGCAAGACAGGTGGCCCCTCAAAGGCCCCCCTGATACCACTACCTGTGGTGGGGGTACCCTTTGTGTGGATATAGTGGGAGAAGCCTCTCCAAGAACCCAAACAAGATATTGTGGCCTATGTGCTTGGCCTAAGGTCCAGAATGGCTGAGTACATGGAAAAGGCATCCAAAAACCTTGAGGCCAGCCAGGAGCTTCAGAAGTACTGGTACGACCAAAATGCTGCACTGGTTGAATTTCAACCTGGGCAAAAGGTATGGGTTTTGGAGCCAGTGGCACCAAGGGCACTCCAGGACAGATGGAGTGGCCCTTACCCTATCCTAGAAAAAAAGAGTGAGGTCACCTACTTGGTTGACCTAGGCACAAGCAGGACACCCAAAAGGGTTATCCATGTGAACCGCCTAAAGCTCTACCATGACAGGGCTGACATCACCATGCTGATGGTGACTGATGAAGATCAGCAGACAGAGCATGAACCTCTCCCTGACCTCCTCTCCTACAGCCCAAAAGATGGGTCAGTGGATGGAGTTGTCTTTTCAGACACCCTCTCTGCTCAACAGCAGACTGATTGCAAGCAAGTCTTGCAGCAGTATGCTAAGCTCTTTTCCTTCACCCCTGGTCAGACAAACTGGTGTACCCATGATGTGGACACTGGTAACAGTTCACCTGTCAAAAACAAAATCTATCGACAGTCTGACCAAGTCAAAGAAAGCATCAGAGCTGAAGTCAGCAAGATCCTGGAGATGGGGGTTATTGAACCCTCTGAGAGCCCCTGGGCCAGCCCAGTGGTTCTAGTCACCAACCCTCATCCACAGGGTGGAAAGAGAGACATTAGGTTCTGTGTGGACTATAGAGGGCTAAACTCTGTCACCAAGACAGATGCTCACCCTATCCCAAGAGCAGATGAGTTGATAGACAAATTGGGTGCAGCCAAATTTCTAAGTTCCTTTGACTTAACTGCAGGGTACAGGCAAATTGGCGTGGCCCCAGGAGCAAAAGAAAAGACAGCATTCTCCACACCTGATGGGCATCATTATCAGTTTACTGTTATGCCCTTTGGTTTAAAGAATGCTCCTCCCACCTTCCAGAGGTTGCTGGATTGGAGTCCTTTAGTGCAGCTTATCTTGATGATATTGCTGTCTTTAGCTCCACCTGGCACGATCACCTGATCCACCTTGGGAAGGCTTTAAATGCCCTGCAAACTGCAGGCCTAACTATCAAGGCATCCAAATGCCAGATAGGGCAGGGAACTGTGGTGTACTTGGGCCACCTTTTTGGTGGAGGCCAGGTACAACCCTTACAGCCCAAGATCCAGGCCTTCCTGGACTGGGCTGCTCCAACAATCCAAACTCAAGTCAGGGCATTCCTTGGCTTGACTGGGTACTACAACAGGATCCATTTGTCAGAGGTAATGGTTCATTTCCAGCCACCAACATCTCTATGGAGATATTTCTACACATTAGTGGCTGGTAAATTGGACATGTTTATGTAGATAATAGTCCTTCACCTCACTAGAGGCCCAGACCTTAGGCTTTGGACCTACAGCTAAGGTGGAGGCATTTGTCTTCTTACGATTATGCCCAATCAAGCAGACACTAAAGCTATGCTAAAATATACAAAAGTATAAAGACAACCCTAACATGTGAAAAATAAATATTTTGAAATATCACACAAAGGATTGTAACTTACAATATGGCACTTACCAAATGCTCTGAATTAGCTACAGTAAGGTTAGCTTTCTGAGCCAAATCATCAGCTTGCTCAATCTTGTTTTTGATGAAGGAGTGAGAGTGAACTGCATTAGTTGCATTTACGGTCACATTTCTGACCTCTAAAAGATAACTAGGGCAGAAGAGAGAACACATGTAAGTCACATCTTAGTATACCACCAATGGTTAACTGATATTAGATAATGTAAGACATCAAATGCTAGACAGAAACCCCTCACAATCATGCACTCCACATGGCACTAAACGTATAGTTTCTTACCTGTCCGTGCACTTTTCCAACTTGGAAGAATTTTCTGGATTCACATGCTGTGCTTTATTCTGCCATCTACTGGTTGGGTCTAGAATTCTCTCTAAAAAACCTCTGCCCTTCTACTCTTTTTAGGTCTCGCCTAGGCAGAGCTTGCGCTGTCTCTTAGAGTCATGCTGTTTCTATGATATGGGCCTGAAAAAACGCCCATCTTTTTCATTGGTTGCTGTTGCTGTCCTTTTGAAATGCTGGATTTTCATTGGTGAATACACTTAGTAGTCCCTCCTTTTGGAATTCTGTATACTCCCATGAGAACTGCTCCTCTTACATGTGTTCTTACTGTTCAGGTTTTTTATTCTCAGAGAGAAATCTTTTTTTAGTTAGCCTGCCTCTTTCCTCGTTAACTGTTCTGTTTATTTGTGCAATGAAACTTCAGTCCCATCATTTGCTTGCAGTAGCTTTATCTCCCTGTGCCTCCCCCTCACCCCTCAAACAACACTGCTTCAGTTGCTTCATGTCCCATAATCTCCCCATGACTCCGCTCATCCCTCCCACAACACTGCTCGGAGGCTCTCACCACCCCTCTGAGGCCACTGCTGTTTTGCTAGTTTTTTTGTTACTTTTACAAACACTTTTATTTATATGGAGCACCTAGCCATGGGCTTGACAGCAGACTCGTCCACGGAAACCCAGCTCACCAGTCGGCAGCTCTCACCACTGCGGCATATCTTTTGCCTAGCCATGTTGCAGGGTGGAGGACCATATGTGGCCAAAAGAGGGCCCACGGGACACCTTGTGACATCCTGTGTTACTGCACCCTCACAACACTGCTTGTTTTTTTTGTTTTTGTTTTTTAAATTGTTTTTATTATTATAAAAGTTAGGGCAGAACACAATCACATAAATGTCTATACAATTGCAGTTTGTTGGTACATTGGCTTACATCAACGCTCATAGCACTGTTACACCACAATACTGGTCAGGTCCCACCGACGGACCCGTAGATATCGCCTCACCCCCTCCCCGTTTCAGATGGCAATATCCTCATTCGGCAACTCCGGTGGTTCGCAGATAAAGCCCCTGTATTTGTTCCAGGCACCCAACACTGCTTGTTTTTATGAGGAGTCGGAACTGCCATTTTCACTCTCAGCGCTACAGCACCATTGCAGGTGTACTACATTTTTTAAAGACATAACTGAGTTCTTTAATTTATTGAGGTGGGGAGAGCATATCTATTGCACAGGTAAAAAAATATTGGCATTTATAATGCCAATTGCTCCAACTCCAACAAATGCAAGACTTATTGCATTTCCAATTCTAATTGCTTTTGTTGATGGTCGGTGTTGACAGACCTCCATTTGGTGTCCCTTTTTGACGTCATTGTGCTTCCTCCGAAAGCTTCCACCTTTGATCGTCATCTTCAGATTCTTTTTTTTCCCCTGTTCTCTCTTGCATCTTCTTAGTAGAGGTGGGTGGGTGCGCTTGTGAATCTAGAAAATACTTCATGCTTCAAAACTACACAGACAGGTAAGAAACTATGTATTTTGCAGCATGAATCTTTTCTGGATTCCCATGCTGTGCATTGACTTTGTAGCAGCTTGTTACTACAGTGTTGGTTGGGTTGAAGATGACCACTGATTTGTAAACAGATGTTGTAAGACCTTTTGTCCTACTTGTGCTTCCTTGTTCATTTAGATATCTACAGTGTCTTGTGAACGTGTGCACTGATGACCATGTTGCTGCCATACAAATGTCTTTTAATAGAGTATTTGCTAGGAAAGCAATAGTAGCTCCTTTCATTCTGGTTGAATGTGCTCCAGGAGTGAATTGTAATGTTTCTCCTGCATTCTTGTGGCACAATTGAATAGACTGTGCTATTCATCTTACGATTATGTCCATGGCAATTGGTCTTCCTTGAAAACTCTTTGCAAATGACACAAAGAACTGGTTTGTCTTTCTGTCTGCCCTTGTCTTTTCAATGTAATACTACATTACTGCACGTCTTGTGCCTAAAGTACATAATGTCCTTTCCGCGTGCATCTTTGGTTTCTGAAAGAAGCTTGGTATCTGTATGCTTTGATTCAAGTGGAATTGTGAGATAACCTTTGGCATGAACTGTGGGTCAGTTCTCATGACAATCCTGTCCTTGTGTACTTGGAAATATGGTTCTTGTACTATGAGTGCTTGTAATTCACTAACACTGCGTAGTGAAGTAATGGCCTCTTAAAAGGCAGGGCCCAATTCACAAAAGTAATCTGAGACAAAATCCTAACTTTACGACTTTTGGTATTCACAAAGGGCATTTAGGAGTAGTAAAGTTAGGATTCCTGACTTTACTACTCCTAAATTCCCTTTGTGAATACCAAAAGAGGTAAAGTTAGGATTTTGTCTCAGATTACTTTTGCGAATCGGGCCCGCAGTCTTTACCGTGCGCACCTGCAATGTAGCTTTGTGTAAAGGTTCAAATGGTGCCTTCATCAGTTGTGTGGGGAGTACACTTAAATTCAACGTGGGTGAAGGTATTTTCTTTAGAGGTGCAATTCTCTTTGCTCCTTCCCAGACCTGCTTAATGACTGGGGCAGTGAAGAAACTTCTCCTAGTGTGGCCCCTTGTATATGCCACTATTGCTGCTAAATTACCCTTGAAGGATGCATATGTCAGTTTACAGTTTAGAAGATGTGTTAAATATTTTAGCACTGTTTTGTCTCAAGTGCTATTTCTTAATAATCCTTCCATAAGACACCAAAATGAGTATCTTCTCAATTTTGCTATGTAACACTTTCTAGTTTTTGGCTTTCTGTCCTCTCTTAGGACAGCCATTGCAAATCTGGTAGCTTTAGGTGTCCAAATTCTAAGTCTTCAGGAGCCACGCTGCCAGGGTCAAAGACTCTGGTTCTAGGTGAAGCACCCTTCCTTCTTCCCTTGACAGCAGATAGTGTCTGATTGGTAATTTGTAAATCCTTCCCTGAGATAGTTCTATTAGTTCTGAGAACCGTGTTTGTCTCTCCCACTGTGGTGCAATTAGTATCAGGGTCATACAGCTGACCTTGCATTTGCTGATCACTCTGTACAGTAGTGGTATCAGGGGGAAAGAACATGCCAAATCTCCATTACCAATCTATAGACAGTGCATTCTGCAGGGATTGGTGGTAATGTTGTCTGGAGGCAAAGATTTGACATTTGGTGTTCTGTGGTTTTGCAAACGATCTATAGCTGGTGTTCCCCATTTTTTAAAGATCCTCGAGTACTGTTTGGTTCAGCTTCCATTCATGGGAACATGAAGCTTGTCTGCTCAGTCTGTCTGCCTCGCCATTGTTTTTTACCGGTAGACGAACTGCTAAGATTTCCATCTTCTGTTGAATTACCTATTTTCATTGTTCTTGTGATGATGTTGATGGTGGTAGGGCCTGTGTCCTCTCTGTTGATATAAAACATGGTGGTTGTGTTGTTTGTTTGTATCAATATTGTATTTGTGCAAAGCTCTTTCTGGAAGGCTTTTAAGACTAGGAATACTGTCTTTAGTTCCAGGATGTTGATATGTTGTACTGCATCCTGTTCTTTCCAGACTTCCCTTACCTTAAGATTGTTAAGATGTGCTCGTTATCCCATATGTGAGGCGTCTTTCGGAATGGGAGTTGGTTGCGCAAATGTTCTCTCTAGTGTTATACGTGACCTGTTCCACCACGCTGTCTCCTCTTCTATTCTCTGCGTGACAACCACTAGATCTTCCCAACTCTCTGTTGACTGAGGCAATTGGTTTTGTAGCCATTCCTGAAATGGGCTGATGTAGAGTCTGGTGTTTGCTATCAAAGGGAAGCAGGAAGACATTCCTAATAACTTCCCCACCTTCCCCACTGTCAGAGCTTGCCCCTTACGGTACATATGTATTTCTTTTAACTGTGCCTCTGTTCTATTCTCGCTGAGAAACACCTTCCCTTGGATTAAATTGATCCTTGCCCCAAGGAATATCTTTTCTTGTTCTGGTTTGGGAGATAACTTCTCCATGTTTATTGAGAACCACAGCCTGTACATAGTTCTCATTACTTGCAGAATGTGTTCTTTGCAATTCTTGTGAGTTTGCCCTTACTAGCCAGTCTTCTAGGCAGGGATAAACGTTTATACCTTGACTCTGTAGGTCTACCACAAATCTGAGGAATCTTTTGTGGCTTGCATTCATTGGAATGTGTAAACAAGCATCTTTTAAATCTGCTGTTGCCATGTAATCCCCTACTTGCAATTGTGGTATTACATCTTGCAGGGTTGCCATCTTGAATGTTTGTGCTTTTATAATTTTTTTCTGAAACGTCAGGTCCAGAATTGGCTACAGTGTTTCATCTACCTTTGGAATATGAAAATATGTTGAGTAGTTTCCTTTGTTGATTGCTATCTTTGGCATTAGTTTTTTTGCATCTTTTGCTACCACATTTCTTTCACTTCCTTGAGTAGACGGGATGTTTCTTCCTTTGAATGTACTTTTCTCTTTGGCCCCTTGCATGGAAGTGTCTTGTCTAATACTATGCAATATCCGTATGGTATTATGTTTAAGTGATCTTCCACAATCCTGAAGGAATTTGTTTATTCTGCTCCTACTGGTGTTGTATGTAGAAATTCTTGGTGTTCTGATTTTACACTCTTGGATGTTTGTAGAGTGTCCTTAGTAAATGTTCCCAAGTCACTTATTGACAGGGAGTGCCCCTCCCCTTTGTGGCTGCCCTCTTCCAGATGTGTGTCCGCGAAAGGACCATCTTCCCTGTTGGTGCTGTCAACCTTGTTGTTGACTTGATTGACTACCTCCCTGATTTTCCTGTTGGTATGTCTGGTATGTCTGCCAGGAGCCCCTTCCTAGGGGCCTTCACGAGGGTACTGATCCCCTCTGCATGTTGCATCTTAACTGCAGAGCTTCCATTGACTTTGCTGTCTCATTATCCTTTTTCACAGATTCAGAGTTTCATTGACCAAACTCAGGAAAAAATGTTCGCCTTCAAATGGTGTTTTGAGAATGTTTGTTTGTACTTCAGGTTTGAACCCTGAAATTCTCAATCAGACATAGCTTCACTCTGTAATACCTATCACCATCTGCCTGCTCAAAGTATCCACTGCATTAAGCGCTGATTTTTAACATGTATTGGTGATGTTTTTGCCATCCTCTACCAGGTGAGTTGCCCTCTTGTGATACTGTTACGAAAGGTGTCTTATAAGTTCTCCTATTTTCTAAAAATGCTGGTATGCGTGGTAATTGTACTCATTGGAGTTAGCAATACGCCATTGATTTGCAGCACTACCCTCCACTTTTTGATCCATGAGGTCATCCTCTTACTCTCCTTTTCTGGAGGAGATCCTGATTCCTCCAATAGGAAACAAGACTGAGGTTTTTCTTCCTCTAACTGGACCCCATATCTATCTTCTGCCTTCTTTATGACCTGATTATAAATGCCCATACTGTCAGGTGGAGATGGTCTTCAGGGGTAAGTATGTACCCCCTCCTCTGGTGAATCTGTTTTAAAGTCCTGCAATTGTGTTTCCTAGTATTCTGAAGCTTCAGAACCCAGATAAATCTGCTCCTCGTCCTCCTCACAGAGGATGTCTTCCTCAAATTACTTTTAAGCTTCAGGAGTTAATGGTGGCTCGATTTCTTCACGACTCTTGTCCTCTTGTCCCCTTGATCCTTCGACACCAAAGACTTTGTTGGGATCCGATATTGTTCCAGACTTTCGTTGAAGTTTTTGTTCTTTTGTAGCAGAATTGCCATTTCGGCTTTTAGCCGTCTTTTCTTTTTCTCTATCTCGGCCGCCTGTTGTTCTTCGTCGAGACTGTTGGCCATCTTCCTCTTCGATGTTGAACAGTCTTTTAAAGAAACATCGATCGGCTAACAGTGTTTGGTTTGTTTTTGACCTCTCCTGCTTCGACGTCGAAGCATCTTTTCCTCGACCGCCCTTCGAAGTCTTGGATTTTTCAGGGGTCTTTACTGCTGCAGTAGCCCTTTTTGAAGGCTACAAGGGTATTTTTCTTTCTGGTCACAGTTGCGGTCGTTGAGTGCTTAGATGCCAAGTCTCCCTCTGAAGATTTTGAGTCTGATTTTCTCAACTCAGGTAAAATCTTTGAGGATGATAGTTCTCTTACCTCGATTCAAGATGTCTTCTCGCCCCCTTGTGTGTCAACATCCACGAACTGGGTGTCGACATTTGTTTCACCTGCCGGTCCTTTGGTGATGTTCTCCTCTTTGTCGCTTGAGAGAACCAAGTCTCGTAGAAAGAGGGGGGATGTTGGCCCTGCATATTATATTGGACTCTTCCCTTCCGCTCTCTTACCCTCAAGGTCTTTGGTGTGAAGACTTAACAGGCGTTGCAGTCCTCACTTCGGTGATCTACCGGCAGGCAGAGGTTACAGACCGGATGCTGATCCTTCTGAGCAAACGTGTGATGGCAGTTTTTGCACAAGTGGAATGGTGTTTTCTCAATAACCACATACAGGGAGCCCCATGCATGTGCATTCTCCAGATCCATCAATGAGAAACTTCATCCTTCGCGTGAAAAAACTTCTCTTGCAACTTCTTCAAGTGTTTCCTTCACTCCGTTAGACTTTTGGTAAACTTCTCATGATATTCGGAAAAAAAATCTTCCAATTGTTTGAGAGCTTTCAGCATGCATTCAGACTCAACGGCGGGAAAAAAGAATCTGAAGATGGCGACCAAAGGTGGGAGTTTCTGAAGGAAGGACAGCAACGTCACAAGGGGACACCAAATGGGGGGCTGTCAACAACCACCAACAAAAAAACAAAAAAAAAAGAGTAGGATAAAAGCTGCTTTAGATTGAATTTCGGACCCAACCACTAAATGGAGGAATAATGCACAGCATGTAAATCCTGAAAAGAGTCACGCTGCAAAAGTGATGCAGTTGGCAAAGAGCTGCCAAATCAATAGCACTGTCACACACTACATCAACATACACCCTACAAACATGCATAAAAATTGTGCATAAATAAAGCGCAAACACTCTCATACGCACATCACCTCATATGACCCAGACCTCGAATATAAACAAATTGACTCCCAATCAAGAGAGAAATGGAAAGTCTAAGTCCTTCCACAAACACTCCTATACACATAAAACACCACAGTGAATATTTTAGATAAATCTCATTTTAATTTCACACTTCACACTAACCTACACAAACCATTGCAAAACCGAACAATGTGAAAACTATCAATTAACCACACGTCACCAAACACCAATCAAACAGCAGACAATATCTTACAATAATTAATTTAGTCCAATGGCTGGCCTGGCTAGGCCCAATCAAAAGAGCACCCAGATAAACAATGTACTAAGATGCCATAACAGTGGCAGTTAGTGCTATAAAATTGTGAATAACATTACATGTAAGATTTCTAAGGTGAGTTGTGCCTATATACTTGTACAAGATAAATGCAAACCTTAGGTACTGACAATTTCAATGTGCAAGTTCAATTACCTTGTGTGGGATCCTTCAGAACAATTGAAAATATACATGCCCAAGACAGCATGAGCAAACTGAATTTTTTAAAGCCCCCCCACAATTTATTCTGTTACCATATCAGTAAAGACAAGGTCTGACATATCTGCTAATCTGAGCTAAAACACATCTAATTTATGGTAAGGATTCTGTTCATTGTAAATATGCATGCATTAACAATTTTTGTCAGATTGACCAAGTTATGGATGATGCAGTATACATCCACGAAGGGCCAGAGTAATTCTCACCTTCCTAGTGAATTTGCAAGGGCTTGGAGGTCAGCTGCATGGTCCTCTGCTTTGTAGACTAGGTCAAGTGCTTCCCGTTTTGACATCTGCATGACCAGGTTATCCACATGGAGCCTTAAGTTGGCACTCCACAACATCATCTCATCATGGTGGGCATCTAAAGCCTACACAAACAAATCACCCTTTTGTTAATGGCTTGCTGTTCTAAAGGCACTCTGGATGAAGAAAGGCTTAATCTGGCACTTACAGAGGTAGCATTAATCACATCTTCTGAAATATTAACAGCGTCGTCCACCAGAGAGACTCCTTCTTCAAGAAACACGACAGACTGGTTTTTGCCCTCCAAGATGTTTTGTTTTTTTACCTGTTGCATAAAGTATTTTAGGATCAGCAACATGACATATAAAATGCTCAGAATTAATTTAGCTTGTATTACTCTACAGTTTATTTTATTTTTGAGAAATTTATATTTATAGCTTGAAAACTCTTGAATAGAATATCAATTTTATAAAGATGAGTTCAGCAGATGCAATACACGAAATGTAGTTTGGCAACAATTTAGTATGTCTTTTATTTACATTCAGCTCCAGCAGATTGCTCTTAAAAAGGATGTGGAAGCGGCGGGCTTCGATGGTGTTTATGTCTGCTTCATCTATCAGTTCCTTGGCCTCAATTAGTTTCTTATGGTGATTTTCTAGAAGAACTCTTATATTTTCTATTTTCGTTTTCCCATCTGGCTGAGATTTTTCAAACTCCTTCTTAACCCGCCATAATACATTTCCAGCATTTCTGTAAAAAAGAGCAGTGTAAGATAAATATACCCTTACAAATGTCAAGCTGATCAGTGTGAATCTGAGTACGTAGAACTAGTTCCAAAATACAATGTGGCACGACCCAGACATGAGAAGAATCCAGGTGGGACTTGAAATCAATATAAGACTCGATAACTCAGGCCTGCTGACTACATTCAAGACTTTACCAACTTCCATTAGTTTCACACAGCCTAGATCACACATACAAAAAACCCTATACACCCTAACCTCTTGGTCACATGCTAATTTTCGTTTACTTGCCTCATATTTGCATTATGAAAATCTAGAGGTAATTAAACCAGAATAACAACATAATGGAAATAATGGGAGCACAAAATAACCAAATGGACACATGAAAAATTAGATTAGGGAATAAGGGGCCCAATTCACAGAAGTAATCAGACAAAATCCTAAACGTACTACTTTTGGTATTCACAGAAGGCATTTAGTAGTAGTAAAGTGAGGATTTTGTCTTAAGTCTGTCCTAAGTTTGTCTTAAGTTTGTCTTAAATCAAACTGAAGACAAAATCCTAACTTTACTACTACTAAATGCCTCCTGTGAATACCAAAAGTAGTAAGTTTAGGATGATTTTGTCTCAGATTAGTACTGTGAATCGGCCCCATTGTCAATAAAAGGGTGGAGGGAGCAGAAAAAGTTAAAAAGGTGGTGGTATGTAAGAGGGTCTCCCCACCCCAGACTAATCCATAAATTAAGTGCAAAATACATACCAAAAAAAGAGACGAGTACAATTAAATATGAGTTATACATTCGCAGAATAAGCCACAACGCCATGTATAGGCTACAGGAATATTAGCATAGGAATACAACAATGCTCTTAATGCGACATTAATGGAAAAACAAATAAATAATAGGGGTCTCAAATGAATTGCCTTGTCGCTATTGTTCTGAGATTTATCCCTAAGTGACTTATGTTCCCGAAATAAACACATGGAACACACATTCTGATGAGTACCTGAACATTGCCAGTGTAACTGTAAATACAACTTATACTTTGTACACAAAGTGCCCCTTTACCCACTCCAATCATGACATCTCTTGAGTTCCCCATTTGACTCTCCATACAAGGACAGATCAGGACTGCATTAGGTTTAAGTAAGGAGTCTTTTAGGGCGATTCGCTCAAATGGCTGCAGTCTTTTCTAAGAGTTAGACAAAACTGAAGGGATTCTCCGGAATTTAGGGATGTAAGAAGCCTACTGAACAGGCACTTCATAGCTTCATGGCAAGCCACGCTTTTCACTGGGTTTTAGCCATGGTAGGCATCTGGGTCTATGCCATAATTTGCCAGAGAAGATGTAGTGCATCTCCAACAAGGTGGGTGTGGAAGCTTTATCATAGACAGGTTTCTTATAGAAAAAGATGATCAGTCTGGGGTTGGACTGGAGTTTTTTTCTATAAGTTGAGATTTTGTTTTGGGCTATGTGTACTTAGTACAGAATTGTTCAGATATGAGCTTCGTTTTTGTGACGGTGGTTTAGTGGACTAGATGTAGCTAGGCATGAGGACATTTAATTTGGCCTGATAGAGCTTTTTTGGTTTGTTCAAGATTTCTTGGACTAGGTGGGGAATAAGGTTTTTTCTTTGCACTGAACAGTGTCTTCTTATCAGTACTCAGGGCCTGCATTAGATTTGTGAGGTCTGACCTAGACCACTTGCAGCTAGCATTGAAGCAGGCACGGGTGTGAATACTAGAGGTGAAGTTTCCCTAGGCCCTGATATACCCACTGTAGGAAGCTGGCTCTGTATATGGTATACCACTAGGTGGTTATACCGTGCACAGAGTCCAGAGTTTAACCCAGAAGTGTACAGGACTCATTGCAAACCCAAAGTGCTCTATTTATGGTGGTGTGGGTGAGAATCCTTAGGCCTAACACAGAGGAGTGCAAGACATTTATTGCACACACATTGATCAATAACTGACACACGACTAAAAAAGGCGATCCACACTAATGTTATTGATATTGATAGTGAGGCCTGCACTTCTCAGAGCCTCGAGGACCTTTCCAAGCTGGATCAGATGATCCTGCTAGGCAGAGCTGTAGAAAGCAGTATCATCAAGATAAACTGCACTCAAGGGTTCCAGCCCAGCAAAGACTCTTTTCACCAACCTTTTGAAGGTGACAGGCTATCTGTGAGAAAGTGGCTCTGTATATACTGTCCCTTAATAGGTACAGGGTGTACAGAGTCCACAGACCCCAAGGGTTTAACATAGGTTAAAGTTAGATATAACCTTACTCTCCAAAGTGGTAGCCTGGTCGAGCAGTAAGGCAGTATCAGAGGACAGTGTAAAGCATTTGTTGTACACACTCAGTCAGCAAATAGTTCCACACACTCAATAACTGAACTCTAGGCCAATGGTTTGTATATAAAAAATATATGCTTGTTTTATTTTAGAACCAACACTTGGAATTAAAATATACTTTCTCGACAGGAGATGTTTCATAAAAATACTTTTGTATATGTAATAGACTTTTTAGTAAACAGTTACAAGTAGTTGCAGTAGGCAACTCTATTTCTAAACACAATACATTGAGTTCAATGATAAATTCAAGTTATATGCAACAGATTACTTTTTAGATCACTTTTGTAATTCCAGGCCTGGATCCTAGATCCAGTCCTGGGTCAGTTCTCAGAATCAGCTGTTAAAAGTCGACTTTGGTACTGTAATAATTTGTAACTAATATTTAGCTATTTCAAAAGTTAGCACTTAAAAAATATTTCAGAGCAAACAATCAATGATTCCCTATGGAAGGAAATGTAGGTTACAGGTACAGTAGGTTATCGTTACTTTTGTAATCCAGTACTGGGTGTCTAGACTCAGTACTGGGACCTTTATCCAAAACAGGTAAGTAATTACGTTTTCAGATGTTATACGATTTTTAACGAATATTTAGAAATTGCAGAAATCAACCCTTAGAAGAAATTTCACAGAAAAGCAGTCAATGGTTTCCTATGGAAGAAAAATGAGTTAAAGGTAAGTATAGTTGTGGGCACTTTTCAGAGTCAGTGCTGGGCACCAAGATCCAGCACTGGGAGCTCACCTAAGAGCAGGTGAGTAAATTCGTTTTTGTCACTCGGCTGATTTTTGGTGATTATTTGAAGATTTGAAAAGTCCACACTTAGAAGAAATTTCAGGAAAAAGCCAGCCAATGTTACCCTATGAGGAAAATAGAGTTTGCGGTCTAAGGGTAAGTACTCGACTGGCGATGTTGAGGTTCTGGGCACAGACTCAGGGGTCTCCCAGGGTCGGGTAGGTATAGTTGTTTCACCCTCAGCGACTCTAGTGCGGCCGGGTGCAGAGAGAGTTAGGCCCAATGTTATCCTATGAGGGATAGGGGGGCCTGGGTTGGTGGCTGCTGTCGGGCAAGCCACGCGGCTGTGGGAGCTGGGCTCCTGGTCACTTACTCAGGGCAAGTGGGGAAGTAGGTTAGAGCAGAGTTTTCACTGCCAGGGCCACTCGGGCGGCTGGGTGCAGGGTGCTTGTGAGCCGTCGGGCGCTCAATTGATTTGTATGGTTTGGAAAAAGACTGCAGGCTCGGGGACGAGGACTCTTCAGGTGCCACCACCACTTCGAGGGGTAAGTTGGGTAGTTGGAGGATAGGTAGGTACCCCGGGATTGGGCACAGAGGGCCATGGGGCGCCGGGTGCAGGGGTGCCTTTTGATGTCGGAAATCTTACCCTCTTGTTGATCGCGGTTGGGGTGGCACTCTGTTCTGAGGCTGCAGGCTTCTTCAGGATAGTCGAGGGGTGTCCTTGGGTGCCGGACTCGGGGTCACAGTCGCCGTGGGGTCGTCCTCGTGGGTTTAGTTCACTCCGGCACCGGCCAGGCTTGGCGGGTGCAGATTGGGCTGGGATCGCGGTTCCGGGCTGCTGCCAGGGGTGAAAGGTAGGTTCTGAGTAGAGCCTCTACTCATGGGAGTCCCAGGGGATCAGGGTTCAAAGGTAGCCAGGTCCTCCGGGGTTTCTGAGGTTGCTGGCCACAAGAGATGCCGGGTTTGGAGCAGGAGCAAGTCCGAGGTCGACAGGCCGGTAGGGCTGGGGCCAAAGCAGTTGGTGACTCCCTCTCCTTTGCAGCTGCAGGGCAGGTCTTCTTTTCTTCTCGCTCTTCTTGTAGTTTCGGAATCTGGAATCTGGGGAAGGAAGGTTCAGGGTGCCCCTAAATACTAGATTTAGGGGCGTTACAGGTAGGTGAAGGCCAGGGACCAATGGGTCCTTGTCCTGGGGTGGGTACACCCCCTATCCTGCCCCTCTCCTGTGGGAGGGGGGCAGTAGCCTAATCCTGATAGGGTAGGGCCTCCCATCTTCAAGATGGCGAGAGCCCGGAGATGTGCTTCACCTCGCCTCCCCCACCTGAGGGGTGGGGTGGTTAGGCTGGCACATCCCCTGTCCTTGTATGGGGTTTCCGGCCAAGCTTCCCGCCAGAGTGGGGGGTTGCAGTGGCCTGGGGAAACTCCTAGAGGCGGCAGGCCTTTGAAGCTTCCCTTTGCTCATCCTGGGGGAGGAGATCTATCACCTCACCCAGGATGTGCATTGTTGCAGGCCCGGGAGAGCAGGGGCTCTCCCACCCAGGGGTCCAGCAACGTGTCTGCTGTGTAGCAGCCTAGGCAGCCTCAGAGCAGACGTGGATTGTAGGTTAGTTGTAAGGGGGCATCTCTAAGATGCCCTCTGGGGTGCTTGGTACATTAAATCTCACCCTGGCATCAGTGTGGGTTTAATGTGCTGAGAAGTTTGATACCAAACTTCCCAGTCTTTAGTGTTGCCATTATGGTGCTGTGGAGCTCGTGTTTGACGAGCTCTCAGCACCATGTACACTTAAATGGCAGCACTGCACTTACAGTGCCCGGGAATGGACCTGGGCACTGTAGGGGCACAGGGCTCCTGCTCCTGTGCCCACACCATGGGCATAAGGCACCCAGCCAGAGGGGTGACTGACATATGCCTTGGCAGTGTGGGTGTTGGGCATGGCACACAGAGATGTGTGCCATGTCGACTCTTCATTTTGTCCTGCACCCAGACACTCAGTCTGAAAAGGCAGTGTGTGTGTGTAAGGGTACAGGGCCCCTAAGGGTGGCACAATGAGTGCTGCAGCCCTTAGGGGTCTTCCCTGGTCACAAGGCCCTGGGTACCTAGGGTACCATTTACTAGGGGCTGACATGTGGCCAGGGTTTGCCAATTTGGAGTTTGTGTGTTTTAAGGAAGGAACATAGGCAGGAAGATTGGCAGGAGTCCAGGGTACACTCAGTCAAAGTACATTCAGCAATTTAGCAAAAAGTGAGGGCATACCATGCAAGAAAGAGGGCACTTTCTCATACAACCCCCCCCCCCGCCCAAACGAAAGGTGATGAGACTAACCTTGTCCTATGGAGTCTTCATTGTCTAAGTGGAAGAACCTGGAAAGTCCATCTGCATTGGCATGGGCAGTCCCTGGTCTATGTTCCACTTCAAAGTCCATTCCCTGTAGGGAGATGGACCACCTAATAGCTTTGGATTTTCCCCTTTCATCTGCATTAGCCATCTGAGAGGCCTGTGGTCAGTTTGAATCAGGAAGTGAGTACCAAACAGGTATGGCCTCAACTTCTTCAGGGACCAAACCACAGCAAAGGCCTCCCTCTCAATGGCACTCCAACGCTGCTCTCTGGGGAGTAGCCTCCTGCTTATAAAAGCAACAGGTTGGTCTTGGCCTTCATCATTGGTCTGGGATAGGACCACTCCTATCCCTAGCTCAGAGGCATCAGTCTGCACTATGAACTGCTTGGCATAATCTGGAGCTTTTAGAATTGGTGCTGAGCACATTGCTTCTTTCAGGGTGTCAAAAGCCTTTTGGCAACTAACTGTCCAGTTCACTTTCTTGGGAATTTTCTTGGAGGTGAGTTCTGTGAGGGGGGTCACAATGGACCCATACCCCTTCACAAACCTCCTGTAGTATCCAGTCAAGCCAAGGAATGCCCTGACTTGGGTCTGGGTTGTTGGAGCTATCCAGTCCATGATGGCCTGGATCTTAGGTTGTAAGGGCTGTACCTGGCCTCCTCCTACAAGGTGGCCCAAGTACACCACAGTGCCCTGCCCTATCTGGCATTTGGATGCCTTGATAGTGAGGCCAGCATTGTGCAGGGCCTCTAAAACTTTTCCAAGGTGGATCAGGTGATCCTGCCAGGTGGAGCTAAAGACAGCAATATCATCAAGATAAGCTGCACTAAAGGACTCCAACCCAGCCAGGACATGGTTCACCAGCCTCTTGAAAGTGGCAGGGGCATTCTTTAACCCAAAGGGCACCACAGTAAACTGATAATGTCCATCAGGGGTGGAGAATGCTATTTTCTCTTTTGCTCCTGGGGCCATGCCAATCTGCCAGTACCCTGCAGTTAAGTCAAAGGTACTGAGGAATTGGGCAGCCCCTAATTTATCTATCAGTTCATCTGCTCTTGGGATAGGGTGAGCATCTGTCTTGGTGACAGAGTTGAGCCCTCTATAGTCCACACAGAACCTCATCTCTCTCTTTTCACCCTGTTGATGAGGTTTGGGGACTAGAACCACTGGGCTGGCCCAGGGGCTCTCAGAGGGTTCAATGACCCCTAACTCCAGCATCTTGCTGACCTCAGCTTTGATGCTCTCCTTGACTTGGTCTGACTGTCGATAGATTTTGTTTTTGACAGGTGCATTGTCACCAGTGTCCACATCATGGGTACACCAGTTTGTCAGACCAGGGGTCAGGGAGAAGAGGCTAGCATACTGCTGCAAGACTTGCTTGCAGTCAGTTTGCTGTTGGGCAGAGAGGGTGTCTGATAAGATCACACCATCCACTGACCCATCCTTTGGGCTGTAAGAGAGGAGGTCAGGGAGAGGTCCACTCTATGCTTCCTGCTCCTCATCAGTCACCATCAGCATGGTGATGTCAGCCCTGTCATTGTAGAGCTTGAGGCGGTTCACATGGATGACCCTCTTGGGTGTCCTGCTAGTGCCCAGGTCAACTAGATAGGTGACCTCACTCTTTCTTTCTAGGATAGGGTAAGGGCCACTCCATTTATCTTGGAGAGCCCTTGGTGCCACTGGCTCCAAAACCCACACCTGTTGCCCAGGTTGAAATTCAACCAGTGCAGCTTTTTGGTCATACCAGTGCTTCTGGAGCTCCTGGCTGGCCTCAAGGTTCTTGGATGCTTTTTCCATGTACTCAGCCGTTCTGGACCTTAGGCCAGGCACATAGTCCACTATGTCTTGTTTGGGTTCTTGAAGAGGCCTCTCCCAGCTCTCTTTTACAAGACAAAGTGGTCCCCTTACAGGATGACCAAACAGAAGTTCAAAGGGTGAGAAACCTACTCCCTTCTGTGGCACTTCTCTGTAAGCGAAAAGCAGGCATGGTAACAGGACATCCCATCTCCTTTTGAGTTTTTCAGGGAGCCCCATGATCATACCTTTCAATGTCTTGTTGAATCTCTCAACAAGGCCATTGGTTTGTGGGTGGTAGGGGGTAGTAAACTTATACTGCACCCCACACTCCTTCCACATGTGTGTTAGGTAAGCAGACATGAAGTTGGAACCTCTGTCTGAAACCACCTCCTTAGGAAAACCCACCCTGGTGAAGACACCCAGGAGGGCCTTGGCTACTGCAGGAGCTGTAGTAGTCCTAAGGGGAATTGCTTCAGGGTACCTAGTGGCATGATCCACTACCACTAGAATAAATTTGTTCCCTGAGGCTGTGGGTGGCTCAAGTGGACCCACAATGTCCACTCCTACCCTTTCAAAGGGGACCCCCACCACTGGTAGTGGAATGAGGGGGGCCTTTGGGTGGCCACCTGTCTTGCCACTGGCCTGACAGGTGACACAGGAGCTGACAAACTCCTTCACCTTTTGGTGCATCTGGGGCCAGTAGAAGTGACTCACTAGCCCTTCCCAAGTTTTGGATTGCCCCAGATGTCCAGCTAGGGGGATGTCATGAGCCAAAGTTAGGAGGAACTCCCTGTACTTCTGTGGCACTACCACCCTCCTGGTGGCTCCAGGAGTGGGGTTTCTTGCCTCAGCATACAGTAATCCCTCTTCCCAATAAGCTCTGTGGGTACCACTGACATCTCCCCTTGCTTCTGAAACAGCTTGCTGCCTCAGGCTTTCAAGAGTGGGACAGTCTCGCTGACCCTGGCACAGCTCTTCCCTAGAGGGTCCCCCTGGGCCCAAGAGTTCAACCTGGTAAGGGTCAAGCTCCATGGACTCAGTTCCCTCAGGGGTATCCAAATCCTCTCCCTGGGGAGAGGGGTCCTGAATGGTTTGCTGTGTAGAAGCTGGTTCCCCAGTCTTCTTTCCTTTTCTCTTGGTTGGCTGGGCCATTATTCCAGGCTCCAGACCTACTTTTTCACCCTTCCTCTTGCTCTGTGCTCTGGTTTGCACACACACCAATTCAGGGATGCCCAGCATGGCTGCATGGGCCTTTAGCTCAACCTCAGCCCAGGCTGAGGTTTCCAGATCATTTCCAAGCAGACAGGCAGCTTTCAACTTTGGAGAGACCACTACCTGTTTCAGGCCAGTAACCCCCCCCCCCAGCCTAATGTTACCATGGCCATGGGATGACTAGTGGTGACACTGTCAGCGTTGGTGACTGGGTAAGACTTCCCAATCAAGTATTGCTCAGGGGAAACCAGTGTGTCTTTCACCATAGTGACACTGGCACCTGTATCCCTCAGAGCTTCTACCCTAGTTCCATTCACCCAGGGGTACTGCAAGTATTTCTTTAAGTTGGGTGGCCACACAGCTACAGTGGCAAACTCCACTTCTCCCAAGGAGACTAGACTGGCTTCAGTGTGTTCCCAGATTTGCTCAGGGTACACCTCTGATCCCATTTGTATGCTTGCTGCCCCAGGAGTAGCTGTACTGGGTGCCTTAGGGGCTTTGTTTTGGGGGCAAGCTACAGTTAAGTGTCCTTGCTTCTTGCAGGTATTACACCAGGCCTTTAAGGGATCAAAGTTCTTCCCCATATATGGTTGGGGCACATAGGGAGTAGTTTGGGTCCCACCCACCTGAACAGGTTTTTGGGGCCCTTTGGAAGACTCAAACTTTTTATCTTGGGGATTCTCACCACCTTTCCCCTGGGGAGGTTTTGGGACCACTTTCTTTTGGTCACCCCCTGTGGTTGTCTTAGTCACCCTAGTCTTGACCCAGTGGTCTGCCTTCTTTCCCAATTCTTGGGGAGAAATTAGACCTAGGTCTACCAAATGCTGATGCAACTTTTCATTTGTGCAGTTACTCAAAATATGTTCCTTCATGAATAAATTGTACAATCCATTAAAATCCTGCACACCATGTCCAGCTAACCAACCATCCAGTGTCTTCACTGAGAAATCTACAAAAGCAATCCAGGACTGGGTCTGGGTTTTGTGAGCCCCCCTGAATCTAATTCTATACTCCTCAGTGGTGAATCCAAATCCCTCAATCAGAGCTTTCTTCATGAGGTCATAGGATCCTGCCTCTGGCCCAGAAAGGGTCAGAAGCCTGTCTCTGCAGTTACCAGAGAACAGTTCCCACAGGAGTGCCCCCCAGAGAGGTTTCTTCACTTTTCTGATATCACAAGCCCTCTCAAAGGCTGTGAACCATTTGGTGATATCATCACCTTCCTCAAATTTAGGGACAATCCCTTTGGGGATTTTAAGGTCAGAAGTTTCCTCCCTATCCTTATTTTTATTATTGCTGCCACCATTGATGGGAGCTAAACTCATCTCTCTCCTTTCTTTTTCTAGAGCCAGGAGCCTGGACTCTAGCTCTAATCTTTTGGCCAGCCTCACAAGGCTGTCCTCTTCACTGGGGGGTCCCCCAATGTTCTCTCTGGGACCAGAGCCACCTGTGTAGTCTCTCGGTGCCCAGATGCTAATCCTTGGATTGGAGGGTATGGTTGCCCTCTCCTCCCTAGGGAATAGCATGGGGGGTTGTTGTCAACCTCCTCTGCTTCCCTTTCCTCATCTGACTGGCCATCACCATGTTCAGATCGGTGGTCCTTAGCATACTCAGCCAAGAGCTCTTGGAGCCCTAGTTTGGTTGGATGCAGGCCCATTTGTAAATTTTTAAGTTTGCATAAGGACCTCAATTCCTTGAAAGACAAGTGTAAGTAAGGTGTGAGGTCGAGCTCCTCCACCAGGTCCATGTTATTATTATCACTAATAGCTGGGTTTGTTTGAGACATTCTAACCTGACAGTTCTAACCCTCTACCCTGACTATAGTGACTTTTATTTTTCTAAAATTCCAATGGGACTTAAGCAAGGCCCTAGCAAGACTTTTAGTAATTTTGGAAAGACCAATCAGAATTCTAAAGGCAATTTTTAAGAGTTCTGTCGTGTGGTCAGATGGTAACCAAGTAGTCCAACAAATGCAAGTTTGTATCCCACCGCTGATCCACCAATGTGAGAAAGTGGCTCTGTATATACTGTCCCTTAATAGGTACAGGGTGTACAGAGTCCACAGACCCCAAGGGTTTAACAGAGGTTAAAGTTAGATATAACCTTACTCTCCAAAGTGGTAGCCTGGTCGAGCAGTAAGGCAGTATCAGAGGACAGTGTAAAGCATTTGTTGTACACACTCAGTCAGCAAACAGTTCCACACACTCAATAACTGAACTCTAGGCCAATGGTTTATATATAAAAAAATATATGCTTGTTTTATTTTAGAACCAACACTTGGAATTAAAATATACTTTCTCGACAGGAGATGTTTCATAAAAATACTTTTGTATATGTAATAGACTTTTTAGTAAACAGTTACAAGTAGTTGCAGTAGGCAACTCTATTTCTAAACACAATACATTGAGCTCAATGATAAATTCAAGTTATATGCAACAGATTACTTTTTTGTAATTCCAGGCCTGGATCCTAGATCCAGTCCTGGGTCAGTTCTCAGAATCAGCTGTTAAAAGTCGACTTTGGTACTGTAATGATTTTTAACTAATATTTACCTATTTCAAAAGTTAGCACTTAAAAAATATTTCAGAGCAAACAATCAATGATTCCCTATGGAAGGAAATGTAGGTTACAGGTACAGTAGGTTATCATTACTTTTGTAATCCAGTACTGGGTGTCTAGACTCAGTACTGGGACCTTTATCCAAAACAGGTAAGTAATTACGTTTTCAGATGTTATACGATTTTTAACGAATATTTAGAAATTGCAGAAATCAACACTTAGAAGAAACTTCACAGAAAAGCAGTCAATGGTTTCCTATGGAAGAAAAATGAGTTAAAGGTAAGTATAGTTGTGGGTACTTTTCAGAGTCAGTGCTGGGCACCAAGATCCAGCACTGGGAGCTCACCTAAGAGCAGGTGAGTAAATTCGTTTTTGTCACTCGGCTGATTTTTGGTGATTATTTGAAGATTTGAAAAGTCCACACTTAGAAGAAATTTCAGGAAAAAGCCAGCCAATGTTACCCTATGAGGAAAATAGAGTTTGCGGTCTAAGGGTAAGTACTCGACTGGCGATGTTAAGGTTCTGGGCACAGACTCAGGGGTCTCCCAGGGTCAGGTAGGTATAGTTGTTTCACCCTCAGCGACTCTAGGGCGGCCGGGTGCAGAGAGAGTTAGGCCCAATGTTATCCTATGAGGGATAGGGGGGCCTGGGTTGGTGGCTGCTGTCGGGCAAGCCACGCGGCTGTGGGAGCTGGGCTCCTGGTCACTTACTCAGGGCAAGTGGGGAAGTAGGTTAGAGCAGTTTTCACTGCCAGGGCCACTCGGGCAGCTGGGTGCAGGGTGCTTTTGAGCCGTCGGGTGCTCAATTGATTTCTATGGGAAATCTCCGGTTTGGAAAAAGACTGCAGGCTCGGGGACGAGGACTCTTCAGGTGCCACCACCACTTCGAGGGGTAAATTGGGTAGTTGGAGGATAGGTAGGTACCCCGGGATTGGGCACAGAGGGCCGTGGGGCGCCGGGTGCAGGGGTGCCTTTTGATGTCGGAAATCTTACCCTCTTGTTGATCGCGGTTGGGGTGGCACTCGGTTCTGAGGCTGCAGGCTTCTTCAGGATAGTCGAGGGGGGTCCTTGGGTGCCGGACTCGGGGTCACAGTCGCCGTGGGGTCGTCCTCGTGGGTTTAGTTCACTCCGGCACCGGCCAGGCTTGGCAGGTGCAGAGTGGGCTGGGATCGCGGTTCCGGGCTGCTGCCAGGGGTGAAAGGTAGGTTCTGAGTAGAGCCTCTACTCATGGGAGTCCCAGGGGATCAGAGTTCAAAAGTAGCAATGGTCCTCCGGGGTTTCTGAGGTTGCTGGCCACAAGAGTTGCCGGGTTTGGAGCAGGAGCATGTCCGAGGTTGACAGGCCGGTAGGGCTGGGGCCAAAGCAGTTGGTGTCTCCCTCTCCTTTGCAGCTGCAGGGCAGGTCTTCTTTTCTTCTCGCTCTTCTTGTAGTTTTGGAATCTGGAATCTGATGAAGGAAGGTTCAGGGTGCCCCTAAATACTAGATTTAGGGGCGTTACAGGTAGGTGAAGGCCAGGGACCAATGGGTCCTTGTCCTGGGGTGGGTACACCCCCTATCCTGCCCCTCTCCTGTGGGAGGGGGCAGTAGCCTAATCCTGATAGGGTAGGGCCTCCCATCTTCAAGATGGCGAGAGCCCGGAGATGTGCTTCACCTCGCCTCCCCCACCTGAGGGGCGGGGTGGGCAGGCTGGCACATCCACTGTCCTTGTATGGGGTTTCCAGCCAAGCTTCCCGCCAGAGTGGGGGGTTGCAGTGGCCTGGGGAAACTTCTAGAGGCGGCAGGCCTTTGAAGCTTCCCTTTGCTCATCCTGGGGGAGGAGATCTATCACCTCACCCAGGATGTGCATTGTTGCAGGCCCGGGAGAGCAGGGGTTCTCCCACCCAGGGGTCCAGCAACGTGTCTGCTGTGTGGCAGCCTAGGCAGCCTCAGAGCAGACGTGGATTGTAGGTTAGTTGTAAGGGGGCATCTCTAAGATGCCCTCTGGGGTGCTTGGTACATTAAATCTCACCCTGGCATCAGTGTGGGTTTAATGTGCTGAGAAGTTTGATACCAAACTTCCCAGTCTTTAGTGTTGCCATTATGGTGCTGTGGAGCTCGTGTTTGACGAGCTCTCAGCACCATGTACTCTTAAATGGCAGCACTGCACTTACAGTGCCCGGGAATGGACCTGGGTACTGTAGGGGCACAGGGCTCCTGCTCCTGTGCCCACACCATGGGCATAAGGCACCCAGCCAGAGGAGTGACTGACATATGCCTTGGCAGTGTGGGTGTTGGGCATGGCACACAGAGATGTGTGCCATGTCGACTCTTCATTTTGTCCTGCACCCAGACACTCAGCCTGCAAAGGCAGTGTGTGTATGTAAGGGTACAGAGCCCCTAAGGGTGGCACAATGAGTGGTGCAGCCCTTAGGGGTCTTCCCTGGTCACAAGGCCCTGGGTACCTAGGGTACCATTTACTAGGGGCTGACATGTGGCCAGGGTTTGCCAATTTGGAGTTTGTGTGTTTTAAGGAAGGAACATAGGCCCTGGGCACCTGATTGGCAGGAGTCCAGGGTACACTCAGTCAACGTACATTCAGCAATTTAGCAAAAAGTGGGGGCATACCATGCAAGAAAGAGGGCACTTTCTCACACTATCCTTTAGTCCAAAGGGTCTGACAGTAAACTGGAAGTGCCCATTTGGAATGGAGAATGTAGATTTTTCTTTTGCTCCGGGGGTCAGACCTATCTGTCAGTACCCAGGTGTGAGATCAGAGGAACTCAGATGCTTGCCTGCCCCTAACCTGTCAATCAACTCATCTGCTTTAGGTATTGCGTGTACATCAGTTTTTGTCACAGCATTGAGGCCCCTATAGTCCACGCAAAACCACATTATTTCTTTTCACCCTTTGAGTGAGGTTTGGGGACTACGACAACTAGGCTGGCCCAGGGGCTCACTGAGTGTTCAATGACACCCAATTCCAGTACTCACTTCAGCTTGGATACTCTCTCAGACAGCCTGTAATTTTGTTTTTGACAGGTATGCTGTCAGCAGTTTGCACATCATGGGTACACCAGCTAGCCTGACCAGGGGTCAGAGAGAAGAGCTCAGCATACTGACTGAGGACCTGCCTGCAGTCAGCCTGCTGTTGGTCAGTGAGGTTGTCTGACAAGATCACTCCATCAACAGACCATGCTTTTAAATTGCTAGACAGGAGATTAGGGAGAGGTTCACTCATCTTCCTGTCCCTCATGTGTGACATCAGCTCTGTCATAGAAGGGCTTCAGGCAGTTGACAGGTATAACCCTTTTGGGATATTTGCAATGCCCAAGGTCCACCAGACAGGTGACCTCCCATTTTCTTTCATGGACAGGGTAGGGCCCACTCTACTTGTATTGGAGGGCCCTTGAGGTCACGGGCTCCAATACCAACATCTTCTGTCCTCGTTTATATTCAACCATGGCAGGCTTTTGGTCATACCACTGCTTCTGCAGTTCTTGCCTGGCCTTTCTCCATGTACTCAGCCATCCTACCTCAGTCTGATACTACCTCCTTAGGAATACCAACTCTGGTAAAGATACCAAGGAGGGCCTTGGTCACTGCTGGAGCAGTAGTGGTCCTAAGTGTAATAGCTTCAGGATAACTGGTGGCATGATCCACTACCACCAAAATATATCTGTTTTCTGAGGCCGTTTGAGGGTTCAGGGTGCCAACAATGTCGACCCCTACCGTTTCAAAGGCTACTCCTGCCACTGGAGGTGGATTAAGGGGTCTTTAGGTGGCCTCCTGCCTTACCACTGGCCTTGTAGGAGACACAGGATGGACAAAAGCCCTTCACCTTCTAAGACATCCCTGGCCTGTAAAAGTGATTGACTAATCTACACCATGTTTTATCCTGACCAAGATGCCCTGCTAAGGGGATATCATGGGCCAAGTGAGGAAACCTCTAAACCTCTGAGTTACTACCACTTTCCTGTTTGCACCAGGTTTGGGGTCTCTGGCCTCAGTGTATAGGAGTCCATCCTCCCAAAGACCCCTGTGGGTGCCACTGATATCACCCCTTTCCTGTGTAGCAGCTTGCTTCCTCTGGCTCTCAAGAGTGGGACCGGTTTATTGTCCCTGGCACAGATCCTTCCTAGAGGGTCCTCCTGGGCCCAAGAGCTCGAGCGTGTAAGGTCCAAGCTCTTCAGGCTCAGTTTCCTCTGAGTATAACAAGTACTCTTCCTGAGAAGAGGGGTTCGGACTTGTCCCCCAGTCTTCCTGCCTTTTCTCTTGGAGGCCTGGTCCACTCTTTCAGGATTCAGCCCTTTTTTTTCACTCTGAGCTCTGCTCTGTGCTCTGGTTTTCACAAAACACTATCTGGGAGCCCTATTATCTTTGCATGGGTCCTCAGTTCGACTACAGTCCAAGGGGAAGTCTCCAAATCATTTCTAAGCATTTTTACAGGGATGATTGGGGACGCAACCACTTTGTTTGGTCCAACCTCTCCCTGCCAGTCAAAAGATACCATAGCCATGGGATGGAACTTTGTGACATTGTCAGCATTGGTGACTGGATAGCTCCTTCTAATCAGGTACTGATCTGAGTGAACGAATTGCTGGGTCACCATGGTGACACTAGCACCAGTATATCTCGAGATCTCTGTAAGAAGCTGACTCTATATATGATATGACACTAGGTGGTTATACCGTGCAGCGAATCCAGGGGTTCCCCAAAAGTGTACAGGTCTCAATGTGAAAACCAAAGTGCTCTATTATTGGTAGTGTGGGCGAGCTGGTTTAGGGCTAACAGAGGAGTGCAAGTCATTTATTGCCCAATAATGGGTACACAACTCAAAAAGGAGATCCACACCAATTTTATAAAAAAAGCTTTGTTTGTACTTTATTTTAAGACCAAAATCTTCGCAAAAAGGTACATTTTCAACTAAAAATACTTATCACTTTCAAAAGTAAACACAGTGCGATTTTTGACCAGTTCAATGTTGTCCTATGGAGGTAACCAATAATGCGGTTAAACAGGTAAGTTGGCAACTTACAGTTCCAGTCTTCGGGACCAAAGGTCAACAAGGTGCAAGGGTCAGGTAAGTATCAAAGCTGCAGCACCAGCGGCACAGGGTCAGCGGGTGCAGAGGTCAAAATCGGAGTTCAGCCCAGTGCACTTCAATGGACACAGAGGGTGCTCGAAGCCACACTGCTTGCAGGTAGGTAAATTGGTTGCAGGGGCCATGCTTTAGGGTCAGAGCAAGTATATAGCGGGCCACAAAGCAGCACCAAACATACACCACCAGTGGCACAGGGGCAGCCAGGTGCAAGGAGTAAAATCCGAGTCGGGGGCCCAATGCTTTTCAATTGAGAACTTGCTTTCGACAAACAGGCTGAAGGTGTTGCACAGTAGGTTGTAGGAGGGAGACCGACAACAGCATAGGTAAGTAGAGACATAGAGGGTCACAGGGACACCTCCTATTTAGCTCACCAAGGCACAGGGGCTTTGGATTAAGAAGGTGCCTTTAGACGTTGGGAGCCTTCTTACCAGAGCAGGTCGCAGTCAGGGGGAGCCTCTGGATTCAGGCTGTAGGGATACCTCCTAGCCTTTCTAAGATTTCCTGCTGGTTTTGCTGCTCAAAGTGGGGGTGTAAACCAGAGCCTGCCATCTGCTGCTAGCAGCAGAGGCTGGGGGTTGCATTACAAATGCGGCAGCCTTTTAAGCTTCCCCTTTGAGCACTTGGCCCATCCTGGGAGAGGACGTGTGACACCTCTGCCAAGGATGTACATTGTTTCTGGTCCCAGAGACGTCACAAGGGAACATCAAATGACGGTCCGTCGAAGCCCACCAACAACAAAAAACAAACAGACAGGACAAAAGTTTTTAGGTGGAATAATGATCAGCATGTTAATCCAGAAAAGATTCAAGCTGCAAAACAGGTTTTTTGCAGGTTTACCCTGATTTTTTGCCCCCATTTTAGCTACTAGGTACTGGTGTTTATGGCTGTAAAGTGCCCGAGCCCTATTAAACAAGACTCAGACCATGTGCTCTGACCCTTTAAAAGGTGCATGGTTAATTGTCTTTTCCTCAATTGACATATCCTAACTTACTAGTGAACTGCTAGTATTGGTACGAGGGGTACCCAGGTGTAGGAAGCTGGGTTTCTGTTGCAGTAACCTACCCACTTTTTGCCAGATTTCTGATGCACTTTGACTTGATGTGCCCTGGGTACCTGCTAATCAGGTTCCCGGGCCTGTGTTCTTTCCCAAAACTGTACCTTTGTACCCTCTATTGGCACCTGTCTGGCCACATGTAAGTCCCTTGTAAAAAGTACCATGGGTACAAAGGGCACTATGACCAGGGAAGGCGTCTAAGGGCTGCAGCACATATTGTGCCACCCTTAGAGGTCATGTACCTTAACACACACACACTGCCATTGCAGGCTGCATGTTTTGGTGCAAATAAATGTGAAGAGTCGACATTGCACACATTCCTGTGTGCCATATCTGCAACCCACCTCCTATGGTGTAGTTAAGGCACCCCTCTAGCTGGGTGCACTATACCACTGGTGAGGGTGCCTTTGCATGAGCACTGTACCCCTACACCCTTCAGTGTCTAATGCCATTCTTAGACATTGTAAGTGCAGAAAAGCCATAAAGAGTATATGGTCTGGGAGTTTGTCATTACGACTTCACAGCACCACAATAGCTTTACTGAATTTTGGGAAGTTTGGTGGCAAACTTCTCAGCATAGTAAACCCAAACTGATGCCAGTGTAGGATTTATTATACAATGCACACAGAGGGCCTCTTAGAGATTCCCCTTGAAAAACGACCAGCTTCTGGTGGGTTCCCTGACTGGTAAACACCAGCCTGCCACCACGAGACAAGTTTCTGGACCCCTGGGGCGGGAGCCTGCACTCCCTGGGCCCAGAAACAAAGGTGTTCCTGGGCAGAGGTGTTCACTCCTCTCCCAGGTCAGGAAGAGCCATTTGTGGTAGGGGAGCTTCAAAGGCCTTGCCGCTTTTGTAACATGACCCCAAGCCTCTACTGCTATCAGGAGCATGACCCCTTCCTGACTCCCCTCCTTTTCAGCAGCAAGACTGGCGGGAAAAATTAGAAAAGCCCAGAAGGTGTGCCCACCTCTGCCAACCCCACTCCTCAGATGGGGGAGGCGAGGTGAAGCCCACTCTTCAGTGCCCACCATCTTGCAGATGGCAGGCACTCTCCAATCAGGGTTAGGGATTGTGCCCACTCCCCCACGTGTAGTCACCCTAAGGTCAGTAGCCCATTGGCTACTGACCTCGAGACCCCCAAAACCCCCCTCAATACAGTATTTAGGGGTCAGTCCTGAGCAAAGAAGGGAGATTCCCACAACCTATGAAGAAGAAGGACTAAAGAAAACTCACAGCAGAGGAGACTGCAGAGAAGAACTGACTTGGCCCCAGCCCTACCGGCCCGTCTGCAGTTTCCAGAGATCCTGCGCCAAAAGACTCTGAGCCTGCTGAGGACAAAGAAAACTGATGCGTGGAACCACCACTGCACCCAACATCTACAGCCTGAATCTGAGTGGTCCCCCAGTGCCCCAGAATCTGAGTCAACCATGGGTTGGCCCCTCCAGGACTCCCCGACGTCACCTGCAGCCTCTACACTGAGACCCCCCCCCCCCCAACTGCGAGGGGTCCGGTAAGGTGAAATTCGACCTCAAAAGACACCCCTGCATCCAGCCGCCCAGTTGGTTCCTCCCGGAAGACTTCCTGGACTGAGCCTGCAGCCAAAATCCTAAACCAGCAACTCCAATGAAAACCAACAGGGCACCCAAAGCCAAAACAGCAGCCTGCACCTGGCCGCCCCAGTGCCGCTGTGGGTGTTCCTTGTGTGCTAAATCAGATCCCCCTTTGCCCTGAGCCTAACTTTGCTCCCACAACCTTGTGGCCTGCCCATGAGCAGCCACCAACCGGAGGCCCCATATTGCCTATTGGATAACATTGGCCCTCAGCACTCTGCACCTGGCCGTTCTAGTGCCGCTGAGGGTGCTTTGAGAGTGCATCCTCGACAGTGGGGGAACCCTGGTTTTAACTGAAGAAACCCAACTCCCCACAACCACGTACTCACCTGTAAACCGATAACTTCATTTCCTCCCATAGGATTGCATTGACTGCTTTTATTAGAAAATTCTTCTGTGTGTGGACTTGGTTTGTATGAAACCTTGAAAAACTGCACATTAACAAAAACGGAATTACTTACCTTTTGTCTAGGAAATGTCCCAGTATGATACTTAGGCATATCACACTGACTAGCAAAGGTAACTAAAAAAGTAATCAAGAAGTAATGTGTACAGTAATCTACAAAGTAACTGAAAAGTAATTTTAACTGTTGACTTAACTGTAAATCAACCAACTGAATTTGAAACTGCATTCAACTGTAATTCGCTGCTTAAATCTTGCTAAGTATTATTTCACTTACCTGCACCAGGCCTGGCTTGGTTCTAGAAATAAAATAACGAAATAATATTTTTTATACAAACAAATTGGTCTGAGTTCAGTTTTTGAGTGTGTGACCTCATTTCTTGCCTGAGTGTTTACAACAAGTGCTTAACACTACCCTCTGATTAAGCCTTACTGCTCACCCACAATACCACAGATAGAGAGTAAGATAGTATCTACTTTCACCTCTGCCTACCTTTGGGGTTCCACTGGACTCTGTGCACGCTATACCTTACTTTGGAATAGTATGTACAGAGCCAGCTTCCTACACCAGGGCTTGCAAATTAGTGTGTTGTAGGATGCTGGCTCTTCATATGGTATAATAAAAAGAGGTATACTGTGCAAGGAGTCCAGGGGTCCCCTGTGAGTGGACAGGGGTGTGCTACAGCAATCCTAATGTGTTCTTTTAGGGGGTAGTGTGGTCGAGCAGCCTTAGGCTTATTAGAGAGGAGTGTTACACATCTCCAATACACACACAGTCAATAAATGAAGCACACAACTCAACAAGGAGGTCCACACCAACTTCTAAAACTATCAGTTATCTTCATATAACTTTTGGCACCAAGATCATTAAAATCAGGTAAGTAAGTTTTGAGTTATGAATTTTTACAGATTTGAAAAATACACACAGTGCAATTTTTGAAGTAATGTTATCTTATGGAGGAAAGACATACTCTACAGACATGCACTTCACAGCAACTTACGGACCAATCTCCTGGACTTAAGGTAAGTATGGGGCAAGGTCCAAGGAAGTACCAACAGGTCACCTGGGGCAGCACAGGACGGCCAGGTCTAGATGTGTGCCCAATGTTATCCAATGGGGGAAAAACATGTACTGCATTCAGGAACTTCACAGCAACGTACAGGACCAATCTCCTGAACTTAGAGGTGCCCGCTGAAAACCTACCAACTACTAGTGTGATGACTAACTGCTCCTAGCCAGCCTGCCACCACAGACTGGTTTCTGACCCCCAGGCGTGAAGGCCTTTGTTCTCAGGAGGTCAGGAACAAAACCTGCCCCGGCAGAGGGTGTTTACACCCTCATCCACAGGATGACCTGCAAATTAGCATTCCAAGGCAGGGAGCTTTAAAGAGCCCACTGCCTTTGGTATGCAAATCTGACCTCCCTCACAGGAGAGGATGCCAACTCCCCTGACCGGGCACAGTTGGTGCCTGGACAGGTGGGAAAATTAGTTGTCAGAGAGGCGTGTTCACTCTCAGGCTAGTTCCACCCCTAAGGTGGGCTACCTGATGTGGGCATGAACAATTAAAAGTCTGCCATCTTGTTGATGGCAGAATTAGGAACTCTGGCACAGGGTTATGCCCACTTCCCATAGGAAGTGGTCATATAGAAGGCACAGTGAGCCCAGTGGTAAGTAGACATTGGCTACTACCCTACACTCCCCTAAAACCCTTACATCTAGTATTTAGGGGAGCCCCTGGCACCAGAAAATCAGTATCTGCTGACATGAAAGAAAAAGGAGATTGAAGAGCCACAAAAGCAAGAACAGAGGGCCAGAAACCGGCTTGGCGCCAACACTGCAGGCCTGCCTGCTGTCTTCAACAATTGTGCCAAAGACGACTTGTCCTGCAGCTGCTTGTGCCTCCAAAAGACTGGAAGGACTGTCAAACTTCACCCAAGACCCAGGAAATTCCGTGGAGTAGCAGAGCTGCTCGCCTGCAGGCACCTCGGAAGAACTGCAAGGACTCCCGCCCGCCAAAAACCAGACATTGGAAAGCACCACTGCACCTGGGCCTCCTAGCCTGAGACGAAGTGGGCCAACGGTGACAGCGTGGTCCCAAGACCCTCCAGAGATGAAAACCAACTTGGGATTTCCAACAGTGGACTTTCCAACACCACTTGAAGCCTCTTTGTGTAGGCACACTTTACCGTGTGTGTCTCCAGTCATGAAAACCCAACACCTAAGAAGATGTCTGCAAGAAGACTAAAGGAAACAAGGGGGCTCAAGTCTCACGATGCTTGGGGGTGTAGGGAACTATATCCTTGAGCATCGTGAGACCTAAGCCCCCTTGATGGTCCAGCCCGATTGGCCCCCCAGTCCCAGCTTGCAGCCTTTTTTTGACTGGACCAATCCCTATTGACTTACACGGGGCACCCGACACTGAAAAGCACCTCTGCACCAAGCCACCCCAATGCTGCCCGAGGGGACTTGTTGGTGCTGCCTTGGACCCTGCCCCAGTCTCACCTTATGTCAAGAAGACTGGTCCTGTACGTCATTGTAAAGTACTTGTACGCAGTAAATGTCTTTCCTCCATAGGATAACATTACCGCTCCAGAAACTGCACTATGTGTCGACTTTTAAAAACTCTAAAATATCATAACTCAAAATGTACTTACCTGATCGTGATGATCTTGGTGCCTAAAATGATATAAAGATAAGTGCTATTTTTATAAATTGGCGTGGATCTCCTTATTGAGTTGTGTGCATAATTTATTGACCGTGTGTA
Organism: Triturus cristatus; assembly: GCF_964204655.1. Taxonomy (NCBI): domain Eukaryota; kingdom Metazoa; phylum Chordata; class Amphibia; order Caudata; family Salamandridae; genus Triturus; species Triturus cristatus. The sequence goes on along the minus strand of NC_140587.1, from coordinate 940,758,807 downwards.
TGCAGCAGATGTATAACTCTCCTCTCGGAGAAGTCCAAGGCTGTTCGACCACACTAACCAATAAAAGAGCACTTTGGGAATGCTAGAGCAAGCCCCTGTCCACTTATAAGGGATACCTGGATTCTTTGCACTGTCTACCTCTTTTTGGTATACTATATAAAGAGCCAGCTTCCTACAGCCTGAAATGTGTTATTGGCCCTTTTGTCGGGTATGAGGTTCTCATCTGAACTCTGTGGATGTAGGGACATCCGAATAGCCAATGTCTTGAATAAGAATATTGTGACTCGGCTAAATACTAATGGGGTGGCCATAGGAGGTACTCACTCTAGTGAAAAATAAATATGTACACACTCAGCGGGTATTTTCATTGCCTTTGAGTGGGAATGGCCTGCGTTGAAACGTCTGCTTGCGATGCACGAGCTGCCATGATGACCACATGAAAGGGCCCGTAGGAAGCTGACTCTGTATATACTATACCAAAGTGAGGTATAGTGTGCACAGATTCCAGTGGAACCCAAAAGGTAGGCAGAGGTAAAGTAGATAGTACCTCACTCTCTATTTGTGGTACTGTGGTTGAGCAGTAAGGGTTTATCAGAGGACAGTGTTAAGTATTTGTTGTATACAGTCAGCAAATGAATTCACACACTCAAAGACTGAACTTCAGACCAATTGTTTTTGTATACAAATATTCTTTTAGTTAATTTATTTTCTAGAACCAAGCAAGCCTGGCACAGGTAAGCAGTAAATACTTTACAGTAGTAAAGCAGTTTGTAAATAGTTTGAATTGCAATTGTAAATGTACTTTGATTTGATTACAGTAGTATTACTGATAATGCAATGCTTTTCAGAATACAGTACATATACTTGGTAAAGGAGTTTTAGTAAAATTACAGCTAAGTTACTTTTGAGATTACTTTTCTTACACAGTACAGTATGCCTGGATACTGCACTGGGACATTTCATGTAAACAGGTAAGCAAAAGCGTTTTTGTTGGTTAGTACAATTTTAAAGAATTTCTTTAGTTTTTCCAACTCCACACTTAAAACTTTTCACAGAAAAACAGTCAATGTTATCCTAAGGAGGAAAATAGTGTTATTGGTTTAAAGGTAAGTACTTTGTTGTGGGAGTTGGTATTCTGGGGTTAGACTCAGGGGTCTCCCAGGGTCAAGGAGGCACTCTTGTTACACCCTCAGCAGCACTAGGGCGGCCGGTTGCAGAGTGCTGAGGCCCAATGTTACCCAAAGGGGGATAGGGGGCCTCCAGTTGGTGGCTGCTGACAAGCAGGCCACTGGGTTGTGGGAGCAAAGCTTATGGACTTAAGTTCAGGGCAAATGGGGGTTTAGGCCAGCACATTAGATGGTCCCTCAGCAGCACTGGGGCGGCCGGGTGCAGAGTGCTGTTTTGGCTTCGGAAGCCCTGCAGCTTCCAAAGGGGAGACTCCGGTTTGCAAAAGCACTGCAGGCTCAGGGAGGAAGGTCTTCTGGGTGTGACTACCACTTGGAGAAGTAAATTGGGATCTTGGTGTAAGAAACTGGCTCTATATAGTACACCAAAATGAGGTATAGTGTGTATGGAGACCAAGTCACCCCAGAGGTAGGCAGAGGTTAAAGTTAGATAGAACCATACTCTCTATTTGTGGTAGAGTGGTTGAGCAGTAAGGCAGTATCAGAGGGCAGTGTTAAGCATTTGATGTACACACTCAGTCAGCAAATGAATTCACACACTCAATAACTGAACTCTAGGCCAATTGTGTTTGTATAAAAATATATACTGTGGTTTTATTTTTAGAACCAAGCAACCCTGGTACAGGTAAGCATGAAATACTTTTCAGTAATAGATTACTGGATATAGATTAGTTTGAAAATGCAATAGAATTGTACTTTGTTTGATTTACAGGGGATGCAGCAGGTTGCAACACTTAGCAAATACAGTACATTGAAATGAATAGGATTTTTCAGTCAATTTCAGGTAAGTTACTTTTTACGTTACTTTTCTAACTCAGTGCTGGATACCTAGATTCAGCACTGGGACATTTCCTGTAAACAGGTAAGTAACTACGTTTTGGTTATTTGCATGATTTTTAAAGGATATCTTTAGATTTCAAAACTCCACACTTAAGTCGTTTTTTGAATGAAAAACAGTGCATTGAAATTAATGGGTTTTTTCAGTGAATTACAGGTGAGTTACTTTTTACGTTCCTTTTCTAACTTAGTGATGGATACCTGGATTCAGCACTGGGACTTTTCCTGCAAACAGGTAAGTAAATACGTTTTGATTATTTGTGCAATTTTTAAAGAATATTTTTAGATTTCAAAACTCCACACTTGGAAACTTTCTGAAAGAAAATGTTATCCTATGGAGGAAAAACAGGTTTGTAGGTAAGTAATCGACTGTGGGAGTTAAGGGTCTGGGGTTAGACTCAGGGGTCCTCCAGGGTCAGTGATGCACTTTTGTTTCACCCTCAGCGGCACAAGGGCGGCGAGGTGCAGAGTGTTGAGGCCCAATATTATCCTATGGAGGATAGGGGGCCTCCGGTTGGTGGCTACTGGCAAGCATGCCACACGGCTGTGGGAGCAAAGCTCTTAGGGTTTGGGTCAGGGCAAATAGGAAACCAAATTAGCACCAAAGGTGCACCCTCAGCGGCACTATGGCGGCCGGGTGCAGGGTGCTGTTTTGAGGTCGGGTGCCCTGTTGTTTTCAATGGAGAACCTCCGGTTTGCAAAAGCACTGCAGGCAGGGAGACAAAGGCATTCTGGGTGCGACCACTACTTCGAGACTTAAGTTGGGAAGTTAAGGGTTAGTTAGGCAGCGTTGGTTTGGGCAAACAAGGTGCAAGGGGAGACAGGCTGGTAGGGCTGGGGCTAAGTCAGTGGGCATAGTCCTCTTGTTAGCTGGCTGCATGGCTGTTCAGTGCTTCTTCTTCTTTTCTTCTTGTTGTCAGGCTGGACCTGAGGAAGCAAGGGTCAGGGTGCCCCATAAATACTAGATTTAGGGGCATTACAGGTAGGTAAAGGGCAGGGACCAATGGGTCCCTTCCCTGGGGTGGGTACACCCCATATCGTGCCACCCTCCAGTGGGAGGGGGGCAGGAGCCTGTCCCTGGTTGGTTGGGTCCCCCCATCCTCAAGATGGAGGGGACTCAGAGTTCTGCTTCACCTCGCCTTCCCCACCTGAGGGGTGGAGTTGGCAGAGGTGGGCACACCTCTCTTCCTCAACTGTTTTTCCCACTGGTTCTCCCGCCCAAAGTGGGGATCAGAACCAGTGGGGACCAGTTGCTGAAAGCAGCAAGTGGCCTGGGGAAGCTCACAAAAGCGGAAAGCCTTTGAAGCTTCCCCTTCGTGAACCCTGCCCATCCTAGGGGAGGAGGCTTGGCACCACGTCCCAGGATGTGCATTGTTTCAAGCCCCCGAGAGCAGCAGGCTCTCGACCCAGGAGTCCAGAAGCATGTCTGGTGGTGGCAGCTGAAAGCAGCCACTCAGCCTGTACACTAGTGGTAAGTCGTTTTTCAGGGGGCATCTCTAAGATGCCATCTGTGTGCATTTTTCATTAAATCCCACACTGGCATCAGTGTGGGTTTAATGTGCTGAGAAGTTTGATACCAAACTTCTCAGTTTTCAGTGTAGCAATTATGGTGCTGTGGTGTTCGCAATGACAAGCTCCCAGCACCATATACTCTTAATGGCAGCACTGCATTTACAATGTCTAAAAATGGACATAGACACTGAAGGGGTACATGGCTCATGCACCTGTACCCTCACCACTGGTATAGTGCACCCAGCTAGAGGGGTGACTGATCTATGCCAAGGCAGTGGGTTGCAGGCATGGCACACAGGGATGTGTGCCATGTCGACTCTTCACTTTGTTCTGCACCAAAACACGCAGCCTTGGGTACCTGTGGCACCATTTACCAGGGACTGACCTGTGACCAGAGATGCCAATTGGGTTTTGTTTTTAATGCAGGTTTAGGGAAAGAACATTGGCCCTGGGCACCTGATTGGCAGGAGCCCAGGGCACACTCAGTCAAAGCACATCAGCAATTAAGCAAAAAGTGGGGGCAACCATGCAGAAAGAGGGCACTTTCTCACAGGCCCTAATAGTCAGAAACTGTTGACAGCCACCTAGTAGTATGGGGGTGGCATGGGGAAGCATGAGACTTTCACAATAGGGTTGAAACGCCATTGACAGTAATAAATAACATACAAATAACTTGGCAGTTATGGCCAAAGTACTATCATATATTCAGAAGTTGTTACAAACACACAAGCACATTTGTTTCCCCGTCTAGTTGTTGTTAATATCCTTTTTGTTGTGTTTTTTTTTCTTAGCTGTGAAACATTCAACCTTACATAACTTAGTGACAAAATGTTTGTGTTAAGGCACAAGTGTGATGGTCATTATGTTCAGCTGATATCACATCTATTGAATAAGGTGATTTTGCTTTTTACTGAAAAACTGTCTAAATGATACTTATGAGAACCATTGCTTTTAAAAGTGAAGAGGTGTATTTTGGGGCCCACACCTGTGCAGTTACAATGTGAAATGTCATTTGTACCCTACCTCTTTGTTTGGCCTCAGCTTGACAAATTTGCAAGTAACTTGTCATGCTTAACCCTAATCAAATGAACATTTTTATTGGAACGTTTTGTGCAGATCAGATCAGATCAGATAGATAGATAGATAGATAGATAGATAGATAGATAGATAGATAGATAGATAGATAGATAGATAGATAGATAGATAGATAGATAGATAGATAGATAGATAGATAGATAGATAGACAGATAGACAGATAGACAGACAGACAGACAGACAGAGACAGACAGACAGACAGACAGACAGAGACAGACAGACAGACAGACAGAGACAGACAGACAGACAGACAGACAGACAGACAGACAGACAGACAGACAGACAGACAGACAGACAGACAGACAGACAGACAGACAGACAGACAGACAGACAGACAGACAGATAGATAGATAGATAGATAGATAGATAGATAGATAGATAGATAGATAGATAGATAGATAGATAGATAGATAGATAGATAGATAGATAGATAGATAGATAGATAGATAGATAGATAGATTATGGAAACATGCCAGTATAACAATACAGTTCAATGGAAGATTGTTAATTTATAGCATTTGTACATGGATTGCCTTTAAATTGTAAGTAGGTGTGTGACACCTTACCGGAGCTCTGTTGTAGAGCTATGATTGTATGGACTAAAGTCCCTCCCACGAATAACTTCCAACATAACTGAGACATTCTTCTGTAGGTCTTCAAGCGTATTATTTGATAAAATTATATCAGATGCCAGCGACTCATTTAATGTTGATGCCACTTCAGCATACACTGAATAGGAGAAAAACATTCCCAGAAAGGAACACATGAAAATGATGACAAAAACCTATCAACCTAGCACACAATATGAAAAGAACATTATATGCACCATCTGCATTTAGCCTATGCGCCCCCACCAAACGCATGATGTCACCTGTGTATCTATCAATGTCAAGGAATCCTTTTGCAGTGAAAAGTGGACTTCTGAAACATTCAGAAAGGACAGCAGTCTTTGTTTATCAAAAAGGTATTAATTTAAATAGCATGTTTTATTTTTAGCTGAAATTTAACTTGAAGGCAGTGATCTGAGGTCACTAAAGGAAAGGTTACACAATGATTAGTCAGTAAATTACTGTTGTTTGTTTGCCTTTGGGTGTAGATGGGAATTGGGCAGTCAGGGTGAGACACAACATGGAGTCAGGTTAAGAGACATGCTGCCAGGTACCATTTTACATGGGAAGTTACAGGACATGCATGTTCAAATATAATCATTCAGAAAAGCTTGAATATGTGGGTAGCCAAAGATCAAATGTTTTGTAATTAATGGTTTCTTACCTGTCAGTGTAGTTTTGCAGCTTGAAGAACTTTCTGGATTCACTATGCTGTGCATTATTCCGCCATCTAGTGGTTGGGTCCGGAATTGTAGTATTTCTTCTCTTTTTTTTTTTTCTTTTTGTTGTTGGTGGGCGTCAGTGACGAAGTACCATTTGGTGTCCTTCTGTGACGTCAACGGGCTTCCTCTGGAAGCTCCCGCCTTTGGTAGCCATTTTTGGATTTGGTTTTTGTTTTTTTTAATCTTATTTGTTATCCCTCTTTATATACATCCTCCTTATAGTTCTCTTCCTTGGCGGAGGAGGGTGGGTTCGCTAGTGAATCTAGAAAGTGCTTCAAGCTGCAAAACTACACCGACAGGTAAGAAACTATTTGTTTTGCAGTGTGAATCTTTCTGGATTCACTATGCTGTGCATAGACTTTGTAGCGGTTTGCTAGTCTTGTGGCGGCTGGGTGGAAGATGAACTTTGGTTTGTAAATAGACGCTGTAAGACCTTTTGTCCTACTTGTACCTCCTTGTTCATTTGAATGTCCACACAGTAGTGTTTGGTGACTGTGTGTACCGAAGACCATGTTGCTGCAATGCAAATATCCTGGATTGGGGTGTTAGCGAGAAAGGCAATAGTTGCTCCTTTCTTCCTTGTTGAATGCGCCTGTGGCGCCCCTTGTAAAGTCTATCCTGCTTGTGTGTGGCACAATTGTATGGCTTGATGCTATCCATCTTGCGATTGTGCTTTTGGTTACTGGTCTTCCTAGAAAAACGTTTTGCAAAGGATACAAATAGCTGTTTTGTCTTTCTGCATTCTTTAGTCTGTTCCACGTGATACATGACCACTCTTCTTGCGTCAAGTGTGTGCAAAGCTCTTTCCGCTTTGTCTTTAGTGTTTTGACAGAAACTTGGGATTTGTATACTTTGGTTTATGTGGAATTTTGACACCACCTTTGGCATGAATTGTGGATCTGTCCTCATGACAATTCTGTTACTATGTATATGGAAGTAGGGTTCCTGTAATGTTAGTACCTGCAGTTCACTAACTCTACGTAAGGATGTTATTGTCACTAAAAATGCCATCTTTATTGTAAGCATTTGTAGCATTGCTTTGTGTAATGGTTCAAAAGGTGCTCTCATCACTTGTACTCGAACTATGTTCAGGTTCCAAGCCGGTGCTGGTACCATTTTTAGTAACGCAATCTTCTTTGCACCCACTAGGAAACTTTTGACCACATGTGAGGTGAAGAAGCTTTCCCCTGTTTCCCCTCTTGTATATGCTACTATTGCAGTTAAATGTACTTTCAGTGATGAAAACCTTAATTTACTTTGTAGTAAATGTGTGAGATATTTTAGCACTGTTCTTTCCTTTGTAATCTTTCTCGAAAGACGCCTTTGAAGACACCATTGCGTGTACCTCTTCCATTTTTCTGTAAAACATTTTCTTGTTGTTGGTTCCCTAGCTTCTCTTAGAACCGCCATGGTGTTTTCTGGTAGTTTGAGATGTGTGAATTGTAAGTCCTCAGGAGCTATGCCGCTAGACCTAGGCTCTCAGGTTCCAGAGGAAGCACTTTCCCGTTCTGCATTGTTAGCAAATGCTTTCTTCTTGGAAGTTTGTGCATTGTTCCTTCTGAGATTTCCATTAGTGCAGAGAACCATGTTTGTCTGGCCCATTGTGGAGGTATGAGAATCATTGTCATCTTGCTGGTTCTGCATTTGCCGACTACCCTGTTCAGCAATGGTATTGGGAGAAAAGTGTATGCAAATTTCCCTGACCAGTCTATCCATAGCGCATTCCCTAGGGACAGCTTGCAGGGTTGCGAAAGGATTCTCTGCCTTGGTACTGCCAGCTTTGCTGCTGTCCCTGCTTTGTGCCCTGGTTTCCTGTTTGGTATGTTTGCTGGAAACCCCAATGAGAGGTAGTTGAGAGGTAGTTGGTTGTTGCGTACCTCTACCTGCTGGTCTCCTTGATGGTGTTCCTCTACGTAGGCTCCTGAACTGGAGAGCCCCCATGGACCTCGCAGTTTCATTGTCTTTTTTCAATTGATTGAGTTTCTCATCCACCACATTCCCAAACAATTGCTCCCCATTGAATGGTGAGTTGATGATGTTGCTCTGAACTTCAGGTTTGAATCCAGAAATTCGAAGCCATGCGTTTCTCCTTTCTGTGATTCCAATCATCATTTGTCTGCTGGATGTTTTGGCAGCATCTAAGGCAGATTTTAAGCATGTATTTGCGATGTTCTTCCCTTCATTTACAAGGTGGGTAGCTCGCTTTTGGAATTGTTCAGGAAGATGTTTCAGCAGCTCTCCTCCTTCTTCCCAATGTTGGTAGGCATGTCGGTTTAATAGTGCATTTAAATTGGCTATGCACCATTGATTCGCTGCACTCCTCTCCACTTTTCCTCCTACCAGGTCCATCCTTTTGCTTTCTCTGTCTGGAGGTGGACCTACTGTAGCTGGGACATTAGCTATTTTCCTTGCCGTTGATGCAATAATGGAGTTAGCCGGTACCGATCCCCTGATGTATAAGGGGTCTTTAGAAGACTGTTTGTACTTCTTTTCAGCTCTCTGAGTTATAGCCTTGTAAGCTGGCTCCTTGAATGCCTCTTTTCCCTGGTCTAGTACGCTTGGTAGCATTGGGAGAAATTGGTTTCTCGATTGTGTAGGCATTAGTGTCTCTAATAAAAAACATGACTGTGGTTTTTCCTCCTCCAGAGGCACCCTATACGTGTCTGCTGCCTTCTTAACCACTTGATTATACATGCCAATGTAATCTGGAGGTGAAGGTTTGGAGGGATATGTCTCCACGGCCTCCTCTGGTGATTCTGTGTCGAGATCTTGCCACTGGAGGTCTTGATTCTCCGAGATTGCCCATTCCGCATACGTTTGATCATCTTCGTCGACGTCGTTCCCGAAGAAGAATGATTCCTGTTCTTGTTCTTCTTCCTCGACTGGCTCAGGGGTTGTCGGTGGAATTATGTCCTTGATGACTGTCTCCCCTGCCGTATCCTTTGTTTTCGGCAGAATCTTGAATTGCTTCAAGCTTTCGTCGAAGTCCCTCTTTCGTTGTAGTATATTTGCCATTTCGGCTTCGAGCCTTTTTCTCTACCTTTCTATCTCGGCAGCGTGTGTTTCGGCATCGAGATCTTCTGCCTTTCGTTTTTTGGCTGTCGACGCCGAAGCGGTCGTCGAGGGTTGCTTGTGTCTCTCTTTTTTGACGCCAAAGCGTCCTTTTGTCGAGCGTCTTTCAACGTCTTCGGCCTTCCGAGGACCTTTGTTGTTTCGGAGTCCTTATCAAAGGATCCTACAGTGTGTTTCGGTTTGGGTGCTGTCGCAGTCGTCTAAATTTTTGGCGCCGGGGCTCCCTTTGTTAGTTTCAAGCCCATTTTTTGAGACTCTTCAGGTTTTTTCAGGGTCGACGACTCCCTTACCTCTTTCGAAGTCTTCTTTCAACCTCCATGACAACAATCTCTCTTTCCTCGTCACCCTCTGGTCCTTCTGCGACATTATCTTCCTCTTAACAGGAGAGGCCCAGGTCTCGCAACAAAGGCGGTGGTCCTTGGCCCTGCATGTTGTGATTGGCACGCCGCTGTCTTTCTCTCACTGTCAAAGTCTTCGGGTTGAAGACCGAGCAGGCGTTGGAGTCGGCGCTCTGATGATCCAGCGGCAGGCACAGATTGCAGACTGGATGCTGATACTTCTGTGAGTACTTGTGGTGACAGTTCTGGCAAAATTTTAATGGTGTCTTGTCCATTACCGCGTCCAGGGAGCCCCCTGCATGCGTATTCTTTGATTGTTGTCGAAGAACTCAATTTTCGACTCCTCGTTTACCTCCTGTTGCTCCAGGCAGTCGAAAGAACTTCCTCACGGTCTTTCTTCTTTATTTTCTTCGATTCTTTTCTCCAATCTTAGGAGCTTCTCCGTAATGATCCAGACCCAACGGTGGAAAAAAAGAAACTGAAAATGGCTACCAAAGGTGGGAGCTTCCGGAGGAAGCCCGTCAACGTCACAGAAGGACACCAAATGATACTACATCACCGATGCCCACCAACAACAACAAAACAAAAAAAAGAGAAGAAATACTACAATTCCAGACCCAACCACTAGATGGCGGAATAATGCACAGCATAGTGAAACCAGAGAGATTCACAATGCAAAACTGAGGTCTATTGTCCTCATCATGTGTGTGGCATGGATGAAGAATGTGTATGTTTCACCAGCATTTGATAAATTGTGGGGCCAGTTGCACCTCTTTTTCTCTTTTTCAAGCAGCACATTATGCTGGTTCTTCTTTGGGGATGTTGGCTTTATCCATGTTGAAGATGACAGCCTCCATTAAGCCTCCCTTAGTTCCAATCCCTGAAACCCGTTAGTACTGTCAAAAACCACTTCCTTTTTTCAGAGAAGATTTCCCTTTGCCAGAGTAAAACCGACCCATCTACTACTTTCTGTATAGTTCCTGGTTCTAGGCAATAAAAACAAATGAATATCACTGTCAGAGATGCAATCCACAAATCACCTGAAACCAGTTCAAAACTGGTCTGAGCTGTGACTCTCGCCTACAGAATGCCGAAAAGCTAGAAAACAACAGGAATGCAAGCTTCTCCGTGACAGGTAGCTTTTAATCTCTATAATAAGGCAGGACTCTGGTTGACTTCTCATCTTGGCCACAAGAGGAGGATAGGTACTGACCCCCTTGATCAGTACTGGGTAAATTATCTGTAGAGAAAGCCAGGTAGCCAATCCAAAAATGATGTTGTAGGTTCCTACTGGGATTGTAGATAAGGCAGATATGTGTGTTACATTAATATACATAGAGGTAGTATAAGGAGTCTAAGGATAAGTCTCCGCACTTCCCTCACATCCCAGAACTGACTTTTCCCTTTCCGCCTGACCTCTAACTCTGCAATATCAGATTTCTCTTCTTCATAGTGGCATTTTTCCCTTCGCTGCTTACCCGATCATACACTTCTTTTCTCTAAAGGACTGCCATCCTTCATACACTGTGGGCAACATTCCCTGCAAGAGCAACTACAGGAAGGCCAAGGTAAGTAAATGTTATTCTCTCATGGCCAGAGGTAGCAGTGAGCTTCACAGGCTCCTCCCACAGGGGTTTAAATTTAAAGAGAAAACGTTAATTGAATTCCTTATCCCTCAACTCTACCATACAACCCCAATGTAATGGATTGTATTTTATGTATGTTTGTTTGAATGATTACAAAGTGCTGACTGTAGTTGGAAACTTTAACAAAATGACTATAAATAATAGTACGCATGCATAAAATCACCTTCCAACAGGAAAATGGACAGGATTTACTACCTGCCAATTATCAGCTCATTAGATGCTTTATTGACAGGACTGCATAAAAATGCAACACAGTCATCTAAATTCATGGCAATGCCATAATAGCATTACCATACCGAAAATCGACTGATGTAGATCATAGAGTTAATAAAGTGAGTCATATATTCACAGCAGCACATCACCTCTGATGGTTCCTTGTAATTTGTCAATCTTTGCAGCCACCTCTTTCGTCTTCTGGAGAATTAGTCCTGAAGAACTATTCAGCTCCTTTCCTGTCTCAAAAGCTTGAACCACCTATTGAAAAAAGAAGTACCTTTAACTAAACAAACATTTTGTAAGTGGCTTGTGGCTACCAAGTACACAACTGAGTCTTCACAGCATGTTTTATATTTAAAAATATGGATCTGTTGTGTGTTCCCAGGAACCAGAATCGCTAAGTCATTAAGTAGAATGTGATTCCTACAAATTTATTTAGAACAGTGTCTAACCACTAACTGGTTTACTAGAGAGTTGTGTGGCCCTGGAGCACAGAGGGAATCAGTCACTTATTTTCACTCAATTAATTATTTTCAAAGGTAAACAGAAAGATATGGAACATGACCACTGCAACTGTCATATTAGAAGGCTTTTGTATTATCCTGTCAAAAAGCATTGCACAGATAATCACTGTACAATCATTGTGGGTACTACAGGAGTGTATGGGGTGATAATGCAGTGCTCAGGTAAAATGTGGTGAAACATAAACATGTGATGAACATGTGTGAAAACAGTATTGGGCTGCCCAGCAATTCATTAATTAGAAGATAGAGAGACAGCACAAGTTGGAGACATTTATCCTGGACACCCTGTCTGCCCATGTCCATGATCAAGGTGCACAGGTCTGCAAGTGTGCTCATAATAACCATGCTAGAGTGTGCTTTGTTAACCCTTTCCGTGCTTGTGACGGAGCGGTTCCGTCATGCGCGACGGTCGCGCTGTGCGCATGACGGAACCGCTCCGTCACGGCCCCGCCCACGCACGGAACCTTCAGCGTGGCGCGGAAATCCACGCCGCGCTGAAGGGGTTAATCAATCATATTGATAATATTGATAACACCTTATTGTTTTGCTGGAAGCATGTAGTGGACTACAGTGTACACTGTGAGCATTAGAAACGGAAACTTTACAAGTTGCTTTAATGTTTTGTTATCTTTATTTATTTTTATTGCAGATGGTCTATATTTTTTTCTCGAGTCCTAATTAGCTCTCTGCCTCACAAACGATGGGTAGGGCATGGGCTTTTCCCCATTAGGACCTTGCAAAACCTATGGTGATTACTACTATCTATGTCTACTCAACCTCTCCTTACAAGGAATCGGAACCAGAAGTCAAGGGAAAGGGTTCTGGAGAAACTTATAGCTTCACTCAAAGCTTGGCAATACTGGCTGAGGGGAGGCCCTTAAACAGGCCCTTTAGTGCTCTTTTTCTCCAGACTGAAAAAAGCCAAGAAAAGAATTAGTTCCCAGCACGCAGGCTGCTAGCCCCCCTGAATCTGATTCTATACTCCTCAGTAGTGAATCAAAATCCCTCAATCAGAGCTTTCTTCATGAGGTCATAGGATCCTGCTTCGGGCCCAGAGAGGGTCAGAAGCCTGTCTCTGCAGTTACCAGAGAACAGTTCCCACAGGAGTGCCCCCCAGAGAGGTTTCTTTACTTTTCTGATGTCACAAGCCCTCTCAAAGGCTGTGAACCATTTGGTGATATCATCACCTTCCTCAAATTTAGGGACAATCCCTTTGGGGATTTTAAGGTCAGAAGTTTCCTCCCTATCCTTGTTTTTATTATTGCTGCCACCATTGATGGGTGCTAAACCCATCTCTCTCCTTTCTTTTTCTAGAGCCAGGAGCCTGGGCTCTAGCTCTAATCTTCTGGCCAGCATTACAAGGCTGTCCTCTTCACTGGTGGGTCCCCCAGTGATCTCTCTGGTACCAGAATCACCTGTGTGATCTCTAGGTCCCCAGATGGTAATTCTTGGATTGAAGGGTATGGGTGCCCTCTACTCCCTAGGGAATAGTGTGTGTGTGGGGGGGTGTTATTATCCACCTCCTCTTCTTCCCCTTCCTCATCTGACTGCCCATCACCATGTTCAGATGGGTGGTCCTTAGCATACTCAGCCAAGAGCTCCTGGAGCCCTAGTTTGGTTGGATGCAGGCCCATTGGTATATTTTTAAGTTTGCATAGGGACCTCAATTCCTTGAAAGACAAGTGTAAGTAAGGTGTGAGGTCGAGCGCCTCCAACAGGTCCATGTTATTATTTTCACTAATAGCTGGGTTTGTTTGAGTGATTCTAACCTGACAGTTCTAATCCTCTACCCTGACTATAGTGACTTTTATTTTTCTAAAATTCTAATGGGACTTAAGCAAGGCCCTAGCAAGACTTTTAGTAATTTTGGAAAAGACCAATCAGAATTCTAAAGGCAATTGTAAGAGTTCTGTTGTGTGATCAGATGGTAACCAAGTAGTCCAACAAATGCAAATTTGTATCCCACCGCTGATCCACCAATGTGAGAAAGTCGATCTGTATATACTGTTCCCAAATAGGTACAGGGTGTACAGAGTCCACAGTCCCCAGAGGTTTTGGCAGAGGCTAAAGTTAGATATAACCTTCCTCTCTAAAGTGGTAGCTTGGTCGAGCAGTAAGGCAGTATCAGAGGACAGTGTAAAGCATTTGTTGCACACACTCAGCCAGCAAATGGTCTCACACACTCAATAACTGAACTCTAGGCCAATGGTTTATATAAAAAATGTATGCTTGTTTTATTTTAGAACAAACAATAGGTATTAAAATATACTTTCTTAGAATGTGATGCTTTATATAAATACTTTTGCAATATGCAATTGACTTTTGTAGAAAGTTACAAATGGTTGCAATAGGCAACACAATTTTAAACACAATAATGCATTGAGTTCAATGGAAGTTTCAAGTTATTTGCTACAGATTACTTTTAGGATTACTTTGGGACTGGATCCTAGATTCAGTCCTGGGTCAGTACTTGGAATCAAGTGATGAAAGTCGACTTAATTATTGTGATGATTTTTAGACAATATTTTGCTATTTTAACCCCTTCAGTGCCACACCCTTTCCCCCTCCTGTGCCGGGCGTTGCACTAGTGGGTTCATGACGAGATAGTCTCATCATGGGCACAGCGCAACTGTGCTCCATGACGAGACTATCTCGTCATGGGCACTGAAGAGGTTAAAAGTTGACACTTAGAAAATATTTCATAGAAAACAGTCAATGATTCCCTATGGCAGAAAATTCAAGTTGCAGGTATAGTATGTTCTCATTACTTTTGTAATCCAGTACTGGGTGCCTAGACTCAGTACTGGGACCTTTATCCAAAACAGGTAATTAATTACGTTTTCAGAGATTATTCGATTTCTAAAGAATATTAAAAGATTGCAGAAATTGACACTTTGAAGAAATTTCACAGAAAAACAGTCAATGATTTCCTATGGGAGAAAATTGGGTTATTGGTAAGTACAGTTGTAAGTATTTTTTAGAGTCAGTGCTGGGTACCAAGATCCAGCATTAGGAGCTCACCTAAGAGCAGGTGAGTATTTTCGTTTTCGTTTCTCGTCTGATTTTTGGTGAATATTTTAAGTTTTGAAAACTCCACACTTAGAAGAAATTTCAGAAGAAACCAGTCAATGTTACCCTATAGAGAAAATTGAGTTATCGGTTTAAAGGTAAGTACTCGACTGGCAGAGTTAAGGTTCTGGACATAGACTCAGGGGTCTCCCAGGGTCAGGTAGGTACAGTTGGTTCACCCTCAGCGGCACAAGGGCGACCGGGTGCTGAGAGAGTTAGGCCCAATGTTATCCTATGAGAGGTAGGGGGGCCTTGGTTGGTGGCTGCTGACTAGCAGGCCACGCGGCTGTGGGAGCTGGGATTCTGGTCACTTACTCAGGGCAAGTGGGGAAGTAGATAGGTGTAGAGGTTACACTGCCAAGGCCACTCGGGCGGCTGGGTGCAGGGTGCTTTTGAGCCTTCGGGCGCTCAATTGATTTGAATGGGAAATCTCCGGTTTAGAAAAAGACTGCAAGCTCGGGGACGAAGATTCTTCAGGTGCCACCACCACTTCGAGAGGTAAGTTGGGTAGTTGGAGAATAGGTAGGTACCCCGGGATTGGGCACAGGGGGCGCGGGGCGCCGGGTGCAGGGGTGCCTTTTGGTGTCGGGAAATCTTACCCTCTGTTGATCGCGGTTGGGGGGGCACCTGGTTCTGAGGCTGCAGGCTTCTTCAGGAGTGTCGAGGGAGGTCCTTGGGTGCCAGACTCGGGGTCACAGTCGCCGTGGGGTCGTCCTCGTGGTCTTTGTTCACTGCGGCACAGGCCAGGCTTGGCGAGTGCAGAGTGTGCTGGGTTCGTGGTTCCGGGCTGCTGCCAGGGATTAGAAGTAGATTTTGAGTAGAGACTCTACTCATGGGAGTCCCAGGGGGCTTAGAGTCAAAAGGTAGCCAGGTCCTCCGGGGTTTGTGAGGTTGCTGGCCACAAGAGATGCCGGGTTGGAGCTGGAGCAGGTTCGAGGGTCTACAGGCCGGTAGGGCTGGGGCCAAAGCAGTTGGTGTCTTCCTCTCCTTAGCAGCTGCAGGGCAGGTCTTCTTTCTTCTAGCTCTTCTTCGGATTTCGGAATCTGGGGAAGGAAGGTTCAGGGTGCCCCTAAATACTAGATTTAGGGGCGTTACAGGTAGGTGTCCTGGGGTGGGTACACCCCCTATCCTGCCTCTCTCCTGTGGGAGGGGGGCAATAGCCTAATCCTGATTGGGCAGGGCTTCCCATCTTCAAGATGGCGAGAGCCCAGAGATGTGCTTCACCTCGCCTCCCCCACCTGAAGGGTGGGGTTGGCAGGCTGGCACATCCCCTGTCCTTATTTGGGGTTTCCGGCCAACCTTCTCGCCAAAGTGGGGGGTTGCAGTGGCCTGGGGAAGCTCACAGAGGCGGCATGCCTTTGAAGCTTCCCCCTGCCCATCCTGGGGGAGGAGATTTAGCACCTCGCCCAGGATGTGTATTGTTGCTGACCCAGGAGAGCAGGGGCTCTCCTACCCAGGGGTCCAGGAACATGTCTGCTGTGTGGCAGCCTAGGCAGCCTTAGAAGAGACGTGGATTGTAGGTTAGGTTTCAGAGCGCCTCTCTAAGATGCCCTCTGTGGTGCTCGGTACATTAATTCCCACACTGGCATCAGTGTGGGTTTAATGTGCTGAGCAGTTTGATACCAAACTTCTCAGTCTTCAGTGCTGCCATTATGGTGCTGTGGAGTTCGTGTTTGACAAGCTCCCAGCACTATGTACTCTTAATTGGCAGCACTGCACTTACAGGGCCCAGGAATGGACCTGGGTACTGTAGGGGCGCAGGGCCCCTGCCTCTGTGCCCACACCACTGGCATAGGGCACCCAGCTAGAGGGGTGGCTGATGTATGCCAGGGCAGTGTAGGTTGTGGGCATGGCACACATGGATGTGTGCCATGTCGACTCTCTGTTTTGTCTTGTACCCAGACACTCAGCCTGCCAGGGCAGTGTGTGTGTGTTAGGGTACAGGGCCTCTAAGGGTGGCACAATGAGTGCTGCAGCCCTTAGAGGCCTTCCCTGGTCACAAGTTCCTGGGTACCTAGGGTACCACTTACCAGGGGCTGACATGTGGCCAGGGTTTGCCAATTTGTTTTTGAGGTTTTTGTTTAGGGAAGGAACATAGGCCCTGGATTGGCAGGAGTCCAGGGCACACTCAGTCAAAGTACATTCAGCAATTCAGCAAAAAGTGGGGGCATACCATGCAAGAAAGATGCCACTTTCTCACAGACTACACTAAAGGAGATGAGCCGCCATGTCATAGAGGCAAGACCCAGCTATGTGACATGCTTGAGACTTGAGAGGACGGCTTTCCCAAGCTCCATGAGAATCTAGTACACTGTTGGCCTAACCCATACCTGTGAAGCATCTCTACAAAATCTGCATCAACAAGAGGGATGAAGATGTGCCAGAGAAAATGAAGGACTGCACCTGCTGGTGAGCCTGTACAGCCCAGCATACTGTCCACTGTACTCCTGCACTACAGAAAGAGGTAAGCGCCTGGACAAATGATACATAAGAGGATAAGACCTTTGCCTGAAAAGAGCTTCTTTAACATTCCCCCAAACCATTATTTATAACTTCAGTAGGAGGTGGAAGGGGATCGGATAGGCAGGAGAGAGTACAAGGTGAAAGGGAGCAGCAAATGTCAACAGGCATTTTTGATTTATTGGATTTGAAATAAAAGGAAAAAAAGGGCAGGCCATGAATGTCAACTCGCATGCTGTGACTGTTGAATATACATTTATTGTGTTGTTAAATGAGCTACAACAAGAACCAAATAGATTTCTAGGTGCTACGTCTCTTCACATATTAAATCAGAAGTCTTTTCTACAATTTCTTAATAAGAGTACATCTTAGTATGTTCAATAATTTAAATCTCAAACAGCATAAATGTTAGTGTACTTGTCACATGCCTAACTAAAGATAGTATATCATAAGTACCTTTTCGTACAGTTTAGAAGCCTCATCAGTAATGCCAGCAAGCATTTCTTTATTCCTCACCAAGGAATAGGATGCATTAACTCTTGAAGATAAGGTCTCCTTTAGAAAGCAAAAGACATTCTCAAATAAGAAACTCATTGTTTTGAGACATGCACAGACTATCATACTCACTGTCACTGACAAACAAATGTAGCTTGTATTGGGCGTGTGTGTACTTTCCTGCAGCTATTTATTCTTCCTTTAGAAAGTATTTTTGTGTTTCAATTTTTCAGAATAGCTCTTGCACATATGTTCAGAACATACAACCTGTTAATACAATAAAGTGTGCCATGCAAGTCTTTCACTCATTGATATACACTATCCCCTTTTGAATTGAAATGGGTTAAAGAACATGATACTTACCGTCAGTAATGCCTTATCTGATGGAGACTCAATCTAGCTGCAGATTCCTTGTCCCTTACCTTAGAATTAGCCCAGGTGTCAGACTGGATCTGGAAACTGTTGGTGCACAGTACCCCTGCAACAGGCAGGTGACATAGTTCAGCTCTGCTTTTCATGACTTTCTAAGCCAGGAATTTGGAGGGACGAAGAACACTGTCCACTGGTGTGGAAAACAAGGGCCCTGAAAAGAGAACAGCCTTGCCCCTAGAAATCCGTTCGCAGAGCAGGGAGGATGGGTGGGGGAGTCTGCAACTAGACCAGGTAAGGTGTTACAGAAGGTAAACTTGTTCATCTAATAGAGACTTCGAGCCACTAATTTCTAACCTTAGAATAGATACACAAGCAATACCTCCCCAGAGCTGCGTCTGCCAAACCGTTTCACACTAAAAAGTCCTGCAGCACTAAATGAGCAATGTGCCTGTCCCTATGTGCCAGACTGTCCAGGCAGTAGTGCTTGAGAAGCCCACATTGCTGCCTGGCAGATGTCCACTACCATAACTCCATGTGCTAATGCAGTGGTCACAGCCTTGGCTCTGGTGGATGAGCATGCAAGGCCTCAGGGGGTTGCTTCTTGGCCAATGCGTAGCAGACTTTAATGCAGAGCACGATCTACTGGGGAGATGGTCCATTTTTGCATGGCCTTTCCTTTCTTTGCTTTGACATACCCCACGAAATGTTGATCAACCACCCGGAACTCTTTTGTATAGTCAAGGCAGAGCCACAACACTCTTTTTGGGTCCAGTCGGTAGATTTGCCTCTCTTCTGTAGAGGGATGTGGCGGAACTAAAAGGTATGTAGGGTGATAGACTGACCTACATGAAAGGGAATGACAATGTTTGGCAGGAAGAAAGCTCTTGTGCGAAGAACCAGCTTTTCTGGGAAGATGATATTGATAACACCTTATAGTTTTGCTGAAAGCATGTAGTGGACTACAGTGTACACTGTGAGCATTAGGAACGGAAACTTTACAAGTTGCTTTAATGTTTTGATATCTTTATTTATGTATGAAGGCTTAAATGACAAAGTCTGATGCTCAATGACCCTCTGGGCAGAAGCTATCACCATTAGGAAGGCCATCTTGATGGTAAGTAGCCTGAGAGGACAGTTGTGCAGTGATTCAAAAGGAGGGCACATCAGAAACGTGAGAACTAGATTCAGATCCTACTGAGGCAGGGTGAAGGTGGGAACATGTGTTGCAGACCTTTCAAAACGAAAAGTTTCTTACCTGTCGGTGTAGTTTTGCAGCTTGAAGATCTTTCTGGATTCACTATGCTGTGCATTATTCCGCGATCTTGTGGTTGGGTCCGGATTCGTAGTCTTTTCTTTGTTTTTTTTTTTTTTTTTTTGTAGCCCAGGTGGGCGTCGACGTCCACCATTTGGTGCACCTCCCGTGACGTCGTCGTGCTTCCTGCGGAAGTCCCACCTTTGGGGCGCCATCTTCGGGTTCTTTTTTCCCTTTTTTTTTTTTTTTTTTAACCCTAGGCGATTGATTAATCCTTTTGTCCATATTTCTGTACGTTTCCACTTCTTTGATCCTATCCATTTCACCCCCTCTTCCTCCAGCCTCATCTTCCTGGCGGAGGTGGGTGGGTTCGCTAGTGAATCCAGAAAGATCTTCAAGCTGCAAAACTACACCGACAGGTAAGAAACTTTTCGTTTTGCAGCGTGAATCTTTCTGGATTCACTATGCTGTGCATAGATTTTGTAGCGGTTTTCCTATTTTTGTGGTGGCTGGGTGGAAGATGATCGCTGGTCGTTGAAAATGTGTTGTAGCACCTTCTGTCCGACCTGTGCTTCCTTATTCATTTGAATGTCCACGCAGTAGTGCTTTGTGAACGTGTGCACAGATGCCCAAGTTGCTGCGAGACAAATGTCTTGGATGGGCGTGTTTGCCAGGAAGGCAACTGTGGCCCCCTTCTTCCTTGTGGAGTGAGCTTGGGGCCCCTCCGTTAGCTCCTGTCCAGCCTGTTTGTGACAGAATTGAATAGTGAGGGCAATCCACCTAGCGATGGTGCCCTTGGTCACTGGTCTACCCATGAAGCTAGTAGCAAAGGAGACAAACAGCTGCTTCGACTTCCTGAGTTCCTTGGTTCTTTCAATGTAGTGCATCACCGCTCTTCTGGCATCGAGGGTGTGCAGGGCCTTTTCTGCGTTTGTAGTCGGGTTTTGGAAGAAACTCGGTATCTGGATACTCTGATTCATGTGGAACGCCGACACTACCTTGGGCATGAAGTGTGGGTCCGTCTTCAGGACTACCCTGTCTTTGTGAATTTGAATGTAGGGCTCCTGTAGCGTTAGTGCTTGAAGCTCGCTCACCCTGCGTAGTGAGGTTATGGCCACTAGAAAGGCAGTTTTCATCGTCAACATTTGTAGAGTGGCCTTGTGAATGGGTTCAAACGGCGCCTTCATGAGCTCCGTCAGAACCACGTTTAAGTTCCATGCCGGCGGCGGCAACCTTTTCGGGGGTGCCATTCTTTTGGCTCCCTCCATGAATCTCTTCACCACCTGCGAGGTGAAGAAGCTTCCACCCTTCTCACCTCTGGTGTAGGCAACGATCGCTGCTAGGTGTACCCTTAGGGAGCTCGAGCAGAGGTTACTCTTTAGAAGGTGTGTGAGGTACCTCAGCACAGTTGAGTCTATTGTCATTCTGTTTTGCAGGCCCTTTTTCCTGCACCACACCGTGAATCTCTTCCACTTTGCGCTGTAGCACTTTCTTGTAGTAGGTTTCCTTGCCTCCCGTAGCACTCGCATAGTGCTCTGAGGTAACCTTAGGTGTGCGAACTCTAGGTCTTCAGGAGCCATGCTGCTAGGTTGAGTGTCTCTGGCTCTGGGTGCAGGACCTCCCCGTTTTGCATTGAGAGCAGGTCTTTTCTCCTCTCGAACCTGTACGGATTGCCTTGCGCCATTTCTTGAATCTGTGAGAACCATGTCTGCCTCGCCCACTGTGGAGCCACCAGGATCAGAGTCATGTTGCTGGTTCTGCACTTGTCGAGCACTCTGTGCAACAGGGGTATCGGTGGAAAGGCGTAGGCAAATGTCCTCCACCAGCTTATCCATAGGGCATTTCCCTTGGATTGCTGATCTGGTTGCCTGGATGCGAAGCTTTGGCATTTTGTATTGTGGCGTGTTGCAAATAGGTCTATTGTGGCAGTCCCCCATCTCTGGAAGATTTTCTCCGTTTCCTGGCCATTGAGCTCCCACTCGTGTGATGCTGAGGTCTGTCTGCTCAGCCAGTCTGCCTCCACATTGTCCTTCCCTGGTAGGTGAATTGCCAGTAGATCTATTTTGAGAGGTATGGCCCATCTCCAAATCTCCTGAGCTAGGGATGAGAGGGGAAACGACTGTGTCCCCCCTTGTTTGTTGATGTAGAACATCGCCGTGGTGTTGTCTGTCTGTACCAACACCCTCTGGCCGAACAGGTGTCTCTGGAATGCCTTCAGGGCTAACAGTATCGTTTTCAACTCGAGGTAGTTGATGTGGCGGACCGCGTCTGCTGGAGCCCATAGACCCCTCACTCTGAGGTTGTCCATGTGCGCTCCCCATCCCTTCTGCGATGCGTCCGTGGTAATGGTCATTGTTGGGCTTGGTGGTGTCAGGCTTCTCCCCGTTGTTATGTTGTCTCTGTTCCACCAAGTTATCTCCTCCTGCACTGCGTGCGTAACAACCACTAGATCCTCCCAACTTCCGTTTGCTTGTGACCATTGCTGTTGCAGCCATTCCTGGAATGGTCTCATGTGCAGGCGTACATTCGGCACCAGCTGGATACAGGACGCCATCATCCCCATCATCTTGCTCACCGCCCTCACTGTCAGAGCTCGCCCCTTCTGGTAGAGCTGCGTCTCCTTGAGTAGAGCATCTGTCCTCCTGTCGCTGGGCACTACTGTACCGTTGAGGGAGTTGATCTTTGCCCCCAGGAAAATCTTTACCTGTTCCGGTTCCAGCGATGATTTTCCCCAGTGGATGGAAAATCCCAGATTTGTGAGGGTGTCTGTTACGCGTTTTGCGTGCCTCTCGCACTTCTCGCGTGAGTTTGCCTTGACCAGCCAGTCGTCCAAGTAGGGGTATACGTGTATTCCCTGCTTTCGTAGGTGTGCTGCTACCGCCGACAGGCATTTTGTAAAGACCCTTGGCGCTGATTTTAATCCGAAGGCCAGGGTTGTGAACTGGTAGTGTTCCTGTTCGATGTTGAATCTTAGAAGGCCCTTGTGCCTTCTGTTTATTGGGATGTGAAGGTAGGCATCCTTGAGGTCCACGGTGACCATGAAGTCCCCTTCTCTTATCTGTGGCAGTACCTCCTGCAGTGAAGTCATTTTGAACCTTTGCGTTCTGATGAACTTGTTTAGGTAACGGAGGTCCAGTATGGGTCTGAGGTCTCCGTCTACCTTCGGAACCACGAAGTAGTTTGAGTAGACCCCTTTGTTGCGTTCCCTGAACGGCACTGTCTCTATGGCTCCCTTTTGTAGGAGTTTCCGCGTTTCTTCTCTGAGTATTGCCAGTTCTTGGGCCGATCTCTGTCTTCCCTTCGGCTTCCTGTTTGGAGGTCTTTTCTCCAAGTCTACGCAGTATCCGTACTGCACGATGTTCCGTATCCACTTGTCTGTGGTTATACGCCGCCACTCCTGAAGGTAGAACCTCAGCCTTCCGCCTACTGGTGACGTATGCTCGTAGGCTCTTGAATCTTCTCTTTCCCCTGATGACACTGTTTTGCGCCTCCCCCTTGGGGACCTTACGAGGGTAGGCGTCTTCTTGCGTGCTGAGTCACTTCGAGGAGGGCTGATCGCCCCCTCTCCTCCTTTGGCCACGTCCGTTCCCTCTCCCGCGAAAGGACTGGCCCCGAGGTTGATATAGCCAGCTTTGCTTCTGCTGACTTTGTCCGTGACCTTCGCCCTGCTGACCCTGTTGGAACGCCTGGTGCGACGTCCCCTGTTGGCTTCCACCCCTACCGTAGGGTCTCCTCGAGGGATTTCCTCGTCTCATTCCCCTCAGCTGTAGGGCCCCCATGGACCTCGCTGTCTTGTTTTCCTTCTTGAGCTGGGTGAGCTTTTCGTCCACCGTTGCTCCGAACAGTGTCTCTCCGTTGAAGGGGGTGCCAAGGATGTTGTTCTGTACTTCCGGTTTGAATCCCGAGATTCTTAGCCATGCATGCCTCCTCTCTGTGACCCCTATGGCCATGAGTCTTGCTGAAGTCTCTGCCCCATCCAACGCCGTCTTTATACAGGAGTTGGCGATGTTCTTGCCTTCATCCACCAGGTGAGAGGCTCTCTGGCGGTATTCTTCGGGGAGGTGCTTTACTAGCTCCCCCATCTCATCCCAGTGTTGGTATTGGTGCCTATTGAGGAGTGCATTCGAATTCGCCATGCGCCAGTGCATTGCGGCGTTCCTCTCGACCTTTCTGCCTGTGAGGTCGATCCTCCTGCTCTCTTTATCCGGAGGTGGGCCCGAAGTTGCTGGAACGTTGGCCCTTCTCCTGGCCGTGGAGGCTATGATGGAGTCTGCGGTGACGCTACCCTTGATGTAAGGTGGGTCCAGGGAGGAGTGCTTATATTTCTTCTCTGTCCTGGGCGTGATCGACCGGCAGGTGGCAGGCTCCTTGAAGGCTTCTCTCCCCTGGTTCATCACGCTTTGTAGCATGGGGAGGAACTGACTCCTGGTCTGGATGGGGAGCAGTGTTTCGACGAGAAAATCGGCTTTCGGCCTCTCCTCGTCGAGTTTGACGCCGAAGGCCATTGCTGCGCTCTTCACCACCATATTGTACACCCCGATGTTGTCGGGTGGCGAAGGCCTCGAGGGGTACGTGTCCACGGCCTCCTCCGGGTTTTCGGTGTCGAGATCGTGCCATTCGACGTCGTTGCTGGTAGATGCCGCCGATTCGTAGAACGACTGTTGGTCTCCTTCCTCGGCTTCTTCCTCATAATAGGGCTCCTCTTCTTCCTCGAGATCCCTTGTCAGCCCTTCGGCGTCGAACTCGTCTTCGACCTCGACGACGTCCGCCGATGAAACCGTTGGAATCTTGAATTCCTTCATCCTGGCGTCGAACTCCTTCTTCCTTTGAAGGATGTTCTCCATTTCGGCCTCGAGCCGCCTCTTCTTTTTCTCCATTTCGGAGATGTTTTCGGCGTCGACCGCGGGTCTTTTCGATGAAACTTGCGTCGACGTCGAACGTTCTTTCTGCGTCGATCGGCCAGTTTCATGGGATGGTTTCGACGACCCTTGCCTTTCGGCGTCTTTCTGCACCAGGGAGTCCTTTTGTAAGGATCCGCTGGGCCTTCTGTCCGAAGTTCCCCCTTTGGACGTCGATGTTTTCGGCGCCGGGGCTCCCTTCGTGGGCCTTGACTCAGTTTTTCTCGAGTCACCCTCGTGTTTTCGAGGTGTTTTTTGATTTGCGCTCGACGATTCTCTTACCTCGTCTTCTTTTTTCTTGTCGGTCTCTACGACCGTGAAGTTTTCGGCTGTCTCGGCGACGTTGTCCTCGTCGTCCGTGTCGAGGCCCAGCTCGTAGAGTGTCGGGGGTTTCCCTTTGCCATCCATGTTGGCGTTGGCTCTTCTCTGCCTCTCTCTCACCCTGAGTGTCTTCGGCGCGAAGGCTGAGCAGGCGTTGCAGTCGATACTCTGGTGATCCACCGGTAGGCAGAGGTTGCAGACCGGATGCTGGTCTTTCTGCGCGAACTTGTGGTGGCAGTTTGGGCAGAACTTGAATGGCGTCTTGTCCATTTCGCTCAGGGTCTCTGAGCGTGCATTCTCCAAGGTTGTCGAAGAAAAAAGGTTCGCTGGTCCTCTTTCTTCGCGCTCCTGATGAAATCTGTTCTATTCCTGATGTCTTCTCTCGATTCTATCGATGAAACTCGCTTTTCTTCCTTCTTCCTCCGAGTGAATTTCTGGAGCTTCCCGATGACGATCCAGACCCAACGGCGGAAAAAAGAATCTGAAGATGGCGCCCCAAAGGTGGGACTTCCGCAGGAAGCACGACGACGTCACGGGAGGTGCACCAAATGGTGGACGTCGACGCCCACCTGGGCTACAAAAAAAAAAAAAAAAAAAAAAAGAAAAGACTACGAATCCGGACCCAACCACAAGATCGCGGAATAATGCACAGCATAGTGAATCCAGAAAGATTCACGCTGCAAAAACCTATTTACAATGAGGGATTGGAACAGAGAACGCTCAACAGGAAACAGCAGAAAAGCTGCGATGGCAGAAAGATATCCCTGTTAAGTGCTCAAAGCAAAGCCCCGCCGGGCTAGAAAAAGTATAAGCAGAAGAACCTGAGAGAGGAGAGCAGAAAGAGGGTCAGCCTGTTTCTCTGTACACCATACCACAAATGTGCTCCAACAGCAGGTATATTCTGTCTTGGTAGAGGGACACTTAGCTGCACAGATAACATTGCAGACGTTGAGCAGGACGTCAAAAGCTGTCACCTGTCGCCACTCAATCTCCACGCATGAAGGTGGAGCATTGACAGGTTCGGGTGGAGAACCCTCCTCTGCTGCTGTGACAAAAGACCCTCCCGAAGAGGCAGCCAGGTCGAAGGACCAATGGCTATGGTGGAGAGCTCGGGATACCAAATGCTCCAAGCCCAGTCTGGAGCTGTAGGAAACTGGCTTTTATTGCAGTTATCCTCTTACTTTGTATCCCCTTTTCAGCTACTAGATGCTTATTTTCGACTTTGACAGTGTACTGAGGCCTGCTAACCAGACCTCAGTGCCAGTGCTCCTTGTGCTACAATTGGCTAAGGACATTAGCACATGTGTAAGTTGTTAGTAAATGGTATCCCAGGTACCTAGGACATGAGTGTTACTGGATATTGCAAGTGAGCAGTGAAGTCATTATTAGGTGTGTACTGGGCATTTGTCAAAAAAAGTTCCCCAGCTACATAATGGCTTCACTGAAACATATGGTGTTTGGTATAAAACACCTTGTATTAATAATCCCACACTGATTTCAGTGATGGATTTGATATATGTACCCAGAGAGAACCTTAGAGGTGCCCACTAAAACTTACCAGCCCTCCAGTGTGCTGGCTGGCTGACTGGTTCAGTCCAACCCGCCACCACAGACGATTTTCTGACCCCCAGGGGTGAGAGTCCATGCACTCAGGAACAATGCCTGCTCTTGAGAGAGGTGTTTTACACCTCCTGCAGGAAGGCTGGTAAATTATCATTCCAAGGCAGTGTCCACCCTCAGGCTAATTCCACCCCTAAGTGGGCTCCCTGATGTGCATACGAAATTTAAAAGTTAGCCATCTTGGTGATGGAAGAATTAGGAACTCTGGGACAGGGTTAAGCCCACTTCCCAAAGGAGGTGGTCATATAGGGGGTGCAGTGACCCCAGGGTAAATACCCCATTGGCCATCGGCAGTTGGAGACTTTTACAAGTGGTGAGGCACGTGCAGAACATAAAGGTTAAATCACTTCCTAAAGTACAGACGTGCTTCAATTTGCATTGCAGGATTGATCAGGGCACATTCTATTTATAGGTACATTTAATTTATATAGAAATTGCACCAATCACCCTTGCAATGCAAATATCCTTTCTAGCCGAGCTGATCCTCCAGATTCGTGCTGCCAGAAACGATATGGATGCTGGGTAATAGTATTTCAGCCAAGCACTGCTGTAATGCTGCTTCTAATACCAAACAGAATAAGATCACTGCCAGGATTGGCTGGGCCAGGGAAAGACAACGTTCTGTCGGAGACTGATGGGGCTGTGTTGAAGCTCTTTCAGCTACCACGTAGAGTTAATTATGGAAGTCAGAACTGCGCATGTCAGGCTGGCCACGGCAAAACCATGGCCAATCGGATATGCGCAGTACTTTAATGCAGCCTCAGTCAATCTCCACATTGTCCATAGCCCCACCCCTAAAGGAACCAAGGGCCAGATCTACGTCCATCCAAATTGCGACTCGCAATTTGCACTCAATTGTGAGTCGCAAATTGCGAGTCACAATTTGGAATGTACTACAGTGTGTTCAATACTGTTTGCGATTCCCAATAGGGTCGCAAATTGCGAGGCTCATGAATATTAATAAGCTTCTCGCAATTTGCGAGCCCATTGGGAATGACAGGCTCTCCAAGGGATGGTGGCCTGCTGGGCTCAGCAGACCACCATGTCTGGGACTGCTTTTAAATAAAGCAGGTTTTTTTTGTTAAATGCCTCCTGTTTTCCTTAAAGGAGAACGGGATGCATTTTTTTTTTTAATGAAACGTTTTTAAGGGCATGTGGTGGTCCCTGGGACCACTGCCTGCCCTTAAAAAATATTTTTGGAGCCAGTCTCAAAGGGGAAGGGGTCCCCTGGGGACCCCTTCCCATTTTTGACTCCATTACCACCCTCTTGAAGAGGGTGGTCATTTGCAAGTGTTTTGCGATACCAATTGCGTTCACTAACATTCATACATGGCTCTGCGGTCGATATTAGGAAGGGAACTCCCTTTCCTAATAGCGAGTCGCAAAACCTATTTAGCGAGTTGCAAATAATTTGCGACTCGCTAAATAGACTTTGTACATGGCCCACAGTGATTTTGCGACCCGTTTGCGCATTCATAGGCACGTCATACATATGGCCCCAAATGCTTTGGGATAAGGAGTCTAGGGTGTAATGGCTAGCAGTGGAGGTCAACGCCCCCACGCTCATTTGGATGAGCCGCCCCTGTTATTGGCTACACTAGATAACATTGCAGACTTGGCAGGTCTAGAATAGGATGAAGGCCTCTGTCTATTTTGGGCACCAGAAAGTAGTGGGAATAACAACCATGAGCTACGTCTGGCGTCGACACCCTGTCTATGGCTCTCTTGGCCAAGAGAGCCCCCACTTCCGAATGGAGAAAGGGGAGATGGTCCTCCGTCAGCCTGTTGCAAGTGGGTGGCATGGGTGGAGGGGTAGTCATGAACGGAAGGGAATAGCCCGTTCAGACAAGCTGATGTTATCGACCTTCAGTGAGGCAGGTGATGGGGTATCCTGCCTCCCACTAGGTACCCATGATGGTTGGAGGACGAACTAAAGGGGCTTGGAGGCTGTAGCTGCTGGAGGGGTTGATAGACTACCCTAAGCTCTGGCTGCCCGACCCATAGAATCTATGGACACCGCATCCCCGGCCACACAGAGGCTGGGAAGCTTGCTTGCAGTGGTGGCTGGGTAGATAAAGATGAGGCTGGAAGCCCCTTCCTTGGCCACAAAAGTAGTGAAATGCGGACTGGGGTTGCTGGGGGCAATGGAAAGTCCCAAGGACCTAACCATAGCTCTGGTATCCTTGTGGCGCTCCAGTGCTGAGCCCAACTTGCCACTGAAGAGCCAGGAGCCATCAAAGAGCATGTTCATAAGCGAAGCTCAGACATACCCTGAAAAGTCAGTCACCCTCAGCCAGGCGTGGTGCTGAAAGCTACTGACGAAGAAACCGCCCTGCCTAGCAAATCAGTTGTGTCCAGCCCACATCGATCATGAGCTTTGCTGCATCTCTCTGACCTGCAATGGCTTGGGAGAGTATGGCCAGGGCCTTCTCCAGTGCAATGGGCAGCACTTGCGCAACTAAATCCCATAGTGCATGAGAGTGCCAGCCCAAAAGGCACTTGATGTTCATGGACTGCAGTGCCAGACTGGTGGAAGAAAGCATTCTCTCGCCTAAGGTGTCCAACCTTTTGGATTGCCTATCAGGTGGGGTGGTAGAGAATGCACCAGGATTTACACTGGAAGTGGAGGCTTGGACCACCAAGCTCTCCAGTCTAGGGTGTTGTGTGTGGAAATCTGGGATCCCCTGGGTAGAGGCGATGGCAGCGGGCAATTGTCCTGTGCAGGCTTTGGACCAGGTCCCAAGCAGGATGTCTGTAAGCGCTTCATTGCCTTCAGTGCCTTTTGTTCATGCTGTATGATGCTGATGAATGCTGAGATGTAAGGCAAAAGCTGGAAAAAAGAGGATATGAGGTGGCTGCATTATTTTGTATGTGTGCATGTGTGCAAAAGTGTGCGTGCATGTGTCATCATGCATATTTGCCTCCAAAATTACACGAGTGCCTTCTCTTTTTTAAATTTGAAAAAGGGTACTGCGAAAGTGCCTTTTTTGATTTGTATAAAAGAAGCAAAAAATATGACTTCTAGGTGGGCTTGAAATGGAGGAAGGGGTGGGGGTAGGAAGCAATGGGGTGTGGGAGGGAGAACGCAACAGTCAGCACGGGGAACACAAAGACTGGAAAAACACATGCACTCTTCTGGGATGCACCTAATATGCTAATATCATCAGTTATTCTTAAAAGTATTCCCATTAAACACTGGTTTTATGATGACAAATAAAAGTGCAACGTACACTATATCTTGAAGTGGATACCCATATAATTTACAGCTTTTGCTTATACCTATTTTCATACCATTTTAATTACTCCAACCAAGATATCGAGTTTGAGTTCCAATGGATCACCTTCACTACATCTCCCAGAATGCATTATGAGGTTAAATAAAAATCCAGGACTAGAGTATGTTGTCCTTGGTGACATGGCCTGCTCTGACAACCTTACTTATAGGCCATGCTGTGACCTCACCCTACTGCATGGCCTCAGTAAATGTTCTGTAACAACATGAACTCTCAGCACTTACCACATGGTTTGATGCAGTGCACAAAAGGCCATTTTGAACTACAAAACTGCATGGGAGTATTTCTAATGGATATATCTGTTGGTCAAACTCCTAAAATCAGAACAAGTGCAGATGGAGTACAAGTTCACAGGCCTGCCACCACAGGACATAAACACCTCCTCGGAAGCAGTGTCACCATGAGGCCTTTTAAGCATAACAGATGTCTGAGTCCAAAAAAGACTACAGAGAATATTGCAAAATACAAAGCATTGCGATACTCTAGCATCAACAAACTAGTGGCTTGAAGCAATAGTGTTCCTTAAAATAGCCCATAAAAAGTTCTGTTTGTCCAGTCCTGCATCACCAACAACAGGTTTTCCAGAATGTTCCTTAGCTTGATGATGTCTTCTTGACTATTGAGATCTAGTTTAACATAATCCACCGGATTGGTTATTGGATGCCTCTGGCAGTGTAGTTATGTATGCAAGTCATAAATGTACCTTACTCAGATAAGTCCCCTTTGCCAGCATCATGTAGCTCACCCCAAGTGCCGGAGAGGAGCCAGTCCCCCATCGTCTTCTCAAGGTGTTCAGAACAACCTGCCCTCCCCACCGAGCAGCCAGTGATGGAGAGCTAACATGATACACATACTAATAGACCAAGTTAAGTTACTGCTGCGTGAACCAGATAGGATGACCCACAGTGTTATTTGTAGTTATGGGGCATGGAAGTATATGATAGAATTGTGTATGGTAAATATGAACAGAGTCACACATGTGATACATTGTATTTGTTTATTTATGGTATTTATAGTGCACTGAACTAGCCTCATGGGCAACTGAGAACTTTACATATTACATTCCAACTGTATTCTGGAGGATCTAGTTGCTAGGAAGGCAAATCATTCAGAATCTTTTTTTGAAAAGGTGCTTTTACTACTTTTTGGGAAGTTCGGAAGTTTACAATTGGTCTCATGGATTCAGGGAACTGGTTAAGTAGTTTGAGGGCTTGGTAGAAAAAAAATCCTCTTGGACTTCTTTGTTTTATGAAACTTCCGAATCAGTCTCTCATACTCTTGTTCGTTTATGTCTCCCTGAGGTGTGGAGCTTTTACTGCAGGTATAACCACTGAGTACATCACATATTTGCTTTACGACACAAGGCATTATGGAGGGTATTTGCAAACAGAGCCACTGATGTGAAACCATCACACTGGTACTCCCAACTCAGAGTAGGAACTTTTAAAGTACCTATGAGTAAAAGGTTGAAGGAAGCAAGTGTGGGGTGTTGTCATTCAGGCGCCTAAGGCAAAAGGCCCAGATGAGGGGTACCTTATAGAAGAAAGATGGGAATTTTGAAGCAGCACAGAGCAGTACTTATTAGTGGATATTCTGAGCTAGAGTGTATCAAGGGTGGGTTTGCACTAGGTAAACTGGTGTAGTGTAATGGACTAAGATTAGTAGTTTGAAAGGGCCAATGTGTGTGTGTTTTCTGGAAGAGAGTCCATGCAGCAAACTTAATGAGTTTGTCCACGGAAGAAAAGGTTGTATTGGGGCAAACCAACTAGAAGGATGATGTAATATCCATTTGCTCATGACCAGTGAGTTGAACTATTCTTTGCCGGGAGAATAGATTTTACGTACATTCTGCATTAAGTATACAAATACCCTTATAATTGCTTACCTACTCTTCATGTGTACATTGTGCACTGAACCAGAGGAGATCAGAAACAAAGTTACAGTGTGGCTCATTTGCATAGCATTCCCAGGTGTACCAAGCTTCCAGGCGCAGGACCGTGAATTTAAGGATAAATATTTGGAAAAATATGTAACCCATTTGTGTGCCCTTTTTCAAATGTAGCTTACAGGCAGCCTCACATTTAACAAAACACTAAGGGGCCGATTCCGATCCGGGTCGGAAGGGCACCAAACGCGATCCGGCCGGAAAAACTACGAGCCGTACGTGTCTTTGTCGCCCGATTCATACAGCTGTACGAGCAAGCCTGTACGATGTGAGCTACATGAAAATCACCGACCGAGTCGTTTCCGGGTCCGAACCGCTCCGTATGTCTCGGTCGTAAGCTAACCGTGGCGTACAACGGATGCGATTCACGACCGAGCCAGTACGATGCACGTGTCGGACAGCCTGTGAGAGACAGAGTGTCCGGCTCGGAAAAGCCCCCGGAGCCAGACTTCGGGGGTCCACGTCGGACCCCCCTACACCCGCAGCCGTACGACTCGCACACAGGGGGAGACACATGGGACTCCCCCACACAGGCATGTACAGCGTGGATGGCACCGACGCGTACCCACTGTAGGTGGCGCACTTGTTCGAGACGTACCCATTCAGTCAATGGGAGCGCATGTACGCATCGCACAACTGGCTCCCATTGACTTCTATGGGAGTACGACCGAACCGAGTCTGACAGCATACGTGCGCATCGTACTCGCTCGGTAGGACTGTCGGGGTCCGGCTCGGTCAGAAAACACTCCGGATCCGACTCGGTCGGAGTGCTTTCCGACCCGGATCGGAATCGGCCCCTAATTTGTAAAGAGCACATGCACCCTTGGGTCTCTTGGCACTGAAATAACAGATGTTTATTGCTACCCATCTCAATGGTACTCATTTTATCAACTTCAGGAGGTTGCAATGCTAGGTGAACATACCAGGATTTACGTCTTTGACCACAAGATCAAACACAGATTCCTGGAGTGGAATCATTAGTCCACTGAGCCACCAGACCAGGCACCTGTTCAAACCTATATAGAAGGATGAGGGACCTGCTCAAGAGCTGAACCTCAGTCCAAAATGCTATTCAATAACTTCAGAGTGTACATATACCTTGATAAGGAGGATCTTTTCATTATATTTCAAAAGTGTAAGACATGCGCCAAACACTAATGTGATACGAACAAGGCACAATACTTGTAAATCATTCCTGTGCTATCAGGAGTGTCCTGTCACCAGTGACGTGACATTCTATATCACCAGTAGGTGAACTGATATCACATGAGGGGACACAAATCAGGAGGCTTAATCACTAATTAGGAAACAAGTTCTGAGAAACATCATAGACACGGTGTGCGAGGAAACAGAAAGAATTGCCTAAAAACTCAGGCAACCGAATTTGGGTAATGTAACACTTAATCCATATTGTTTGGTTATGAGGAAAATCATTTCAGTCTAAACATAGATCAAGGAGGAAAAATTCCATAGCCACCAGCCTGCATCCCCAGAACACCTGTATTTTTAAAGCATCTAGGTCAGCAAACGTTGTCTTAAAAAGGACTCAAGAACCAATCATAATGTACAGCCAGACAGAGCTTTTATATAAATGGATTTCTTCCAACTCAAAAGGCACAGACTAGATGCGAGCAAATGGCTTTTTTTTAACAAAAACTTGAGAGTTCAGAAGTGATTTTGAAAAATAAAAAAGGTATACATCTTTAATTTAGACCAAAAACCCTTAAAGGGAGCAGTAAATGATTTTTGAATTGCTCACCCAATGATACCTTTAATAGGTTTTTATAGAAGATCTGCAGAAACCTCCATAATTCTTTTGAGCAATGGTGCTCTACCCGAGTCAATCCAGTATTCGCAATAGAGAAATTGCTTACAGCAGAGGGCTGACTAAAAATCAAACTCCAAAGAAAGCGCAAGTGGATGCAAATAAACAGCAGAAAAGGTCCATCTGTGGTTCTATGGTATGGGCCCCAGCAGAGGGGTATTTGCTGAATGCAATTGATACACTGTGGTCTTTAGACCCGAATGTAACTGGGGACGAGGGAGGGTTGAGGGGTGGAGGAGTGGCCGAGTTATGTGGTATTGCAGCTATCGCCAGGAGGCCCTGCAAGCTACCCAACAGAAGTACCTGATCTTAGGTGTAAGTCCCTGTCGGTTACACAGGACAAACAAAATCATAAATTCATGACTCCTGAACAGCTGAAGGTCTTCAGATTTAATACGGAAAGCTGGAGAGAGAAATAACAGATGGAGAGAAGAGAGAGAAAAAAACAGAGAGAGAGAGGGAGGAAAGCTCCATGAGAGAGAGAGACCAATCAGGATGGGGCTGGTTCGGACAAAGTCAGATTAGAGTGAAAAAGAGTATTGGAGAGAGGATAAACTAAGGTCCATGTGACAACGGAGAGGCATATCGAGTGGAACGGTATGAGTGGCCTGGTGAAAGCTGTCGCCAAAAACAGAGGCAAGAGCCAGAGCAGAGCACCAAGGTCCAGCGAAGACTGAGCGAAGGGGAATTTGAGTGGCAGAACGTTTTGAAGCTTGCAAAAGAGGTAGGGTATGTGGCATGCAAGATAGAGGGCAGACCAAGAGCTACAAATTTAAGATCACAAAGGAGGGTAATAGTGAGATTTCTGTATCCAGCAAAAGTCATCTCTGTTCTGGTGGCCAATAGAGGCTGAGCTCCGATGCCCAGAGACAGCAGGAGCCAATCCTAGGGCCGGAGGGTGAGAAGGGGCGGGGCAGAATGCTCTGTGAGGCCAAGGGCTGCACACAGCCCATGTTCATGCACGTTCTCTTCTTCTTGCACACAGCGTATCAAAACAACACACATATCGAACCCAACAGAGAAAGAAATTTAAAGAGGGGCTGTCAAAAACAGTCTCTGACATTTGATCTCGGTCTTTGAATGCACAGCAAATGTGAGGAGATTAAAAGAACTATATCCTTGTTTACAGAAACAGGATTTGGAGTGCATAGCAACTGAAAAGATCGCGTGCTCATGTGCAGTGGTATTGGACAAGGGAAAAAGTAGTCCCTTTTAGAGTTGCTATAATTGGACAAATGGAGGAGTACATGTACTGGGGAACTGCTCTCTGGGAGTAAACAAACAATGAAAAAGTGGGACCAATAGGAAAGATTAACCACTTAGAAGCACAGATTTTTAAAGGACACTGACATAAGCAAATGAAAAGCAGGGGGCGGGCTGTAAGCCCACGAAGCGAATGCAGCATGTCTCGATTTAAAAAGTTAAACATAAAGTCAAAAAGTGTCAGTCAAAAAATGACTGGGGTTAGCTCTCTCCAGATATGCAGTGACCCGCACAGAAAGAAAAGAACTGATGCCAGGCCGCAGGGGTGGCGCCTTTATAGGCATCTTGCACGTCACTTACGGTGCGGATGACTCAGACAATGACACATGGAGGCGAATAACACTACCTATTAGTGTGCAGAGGTACTGCTCAAAATAATTTACGGATCCAGTCTGATGCTTTGGGATAAATCTAAGGCAAGGTATCTGAGTCTAGAAGTCTCGGTCATATATGAAACGTTACTCTCTTGGAACCTTCTACTACCTTGAAATGCACAATTGTAATCTTAACTTAAGATGCTGCAGTTTGAGGTGAGAAGTTTGAGTGCAAGCTAGTTTCTTGCATCAAACATTTCTGTGAATTGTTTTTACGAGTGCAAACCAACTTTTTGGAATTACAACAGTGGCTTTACATGCATAATCCAGGTCATTGGCACATATAAGTCTCAATTACATGAGCACAGCTTTGATAATCGGGACCTATATCTGTACACGTTAATTTTGAAAAAGAAACTTAGTTTAAGATGTTCCTCAGACATGAGCACTCTTGAGATGCAGATAAAAATAAAGAATAATTACATAGGGAAAAACCAAATTACACTATCACACAGAAATCAATATGCCTTTATCCACTGGTAAATAAACTGCAGCAGGATATGAAGGAAATGAAGGGCAGCACATGCGAAATCATTCGTTGTGCCAGCATACCTGATAATGCTTCAACCCTGGTGGTCAGTCTTGATGGTATTAGTCATGAAAACAAAGACTGCTTCTAATCAAATTGCCTTTCACTGGTGGCATGTGAAGTAGAAATGGACTGTTGATTAAGATTAATTTTAATCAATTCAAACAGACTGTGCTCAATTGTATGTATTTTACTAGAATACAATTTTCATGTCTCAGTCTGGATTTTTGAAAAGCCATATTTACTTCCATGTAAACAAAATAAAAATAAAAAGGATGTTGTTCGTCTAGAACAGAGTTCAAAATCAGGAAACAATTTTTGATATGATGGGAGTTAGGCAAAAAGCTGTGCCCCTTTATTTGTCATTATTTTATGGTAGATCTGCTAACAACTGGAGGTGGCATTGCACTGTACATCATAGAAGGGTGAAAATACTAAAGTAATAGAATTTCCTTTTCAGACAGAGTATACTATTAGCAGACCCGTTTGGTCTTTAGTGTAGTGAAAGGCGAGAAACTGGGCTTTGAAGAAATATGTTGGCCATGGCAGTGAAGTTACCTTGTGCCAGAACCATGCTCTGATGGGTAGAAGTATTGGCCGATAAACTTACCACAGATTGTAGAGTTTTAATTTGGGATGGAATCAGCCTAAATAAATAGGTGTGCTGTAATGATGGAGACTGTCAGTATGTGACGATTTTGGCCGTTGAACAGTTATTTTGACTGTCTTCAAAGCTTTATCAAGATGGCTGAGTAACTTTGAATAGATGACAGTCTAGTGCTTCAGCTACTGTAGGAATCACTTGCTTTGCCAGTCACATTTCCCCCTGCTGCTGTTGTGAGTGCATTCTCTGCTACAATGGCAGCAAAGTAAACCCAGTGTATGTAGATAGTCTGTTTAATCATAAAACTTGCAACAACAAGCAGACAATGTTCCCTTCTTTGGCAGACCACTGTTGGTTACAAAACATTTTTAAGCAGTGCTCCTTATTAACTGAACATTACTAAGCTTAAAGAACATTGAATAAACAGCCTGATACTGACTTTCTGTGTGCACATATTAAAGAAAGCAGACAATATATATGTGACTACAACCAGCTTGCCATCTTACTTATTGCCTTCATTAAACTTTAAATTGGTATAAAATTAACTCAAGTAGTTACTCTGGGTTTATTTGCACAGCCATATTGATAATGCTCAGCTGAAGCATGGGCTACTTTTAGCTTATTATTTGAAATTTCAGAAAAGTATAATTGCACCCTTTGTGGCATCCACAGTTCTGTAAAACCAGGTCCTAGAGAAACTAGTGGTGAGCTTAGGCATAAATTATGCCTATCATCAATACCCAAAAAGAAAAATGTTTTACTATGTCAGGATTTCCGGACCCAACCACTATGCATTGCGGTACAGGGCCTTATACTCTTGCGACTTGATTATTGCAATTCGCTTTACTTGGGCAGTCCAGCCTCTGTGGTAAAAACATTACAGATCATTCAAATTGCTGCGGTTCACGTTCTGATAAATATTTCCAAATCTCACTCTTTACGCACATCACTGGAAAGACTTCATTGGCTCCCAGTAAAGAGAGGGATTGAGTGCAAGGCCCTATGCATTTCCCACAAGATCAAATATGCTCAGGGCCCACATATTTAAGCTAGTTAATTGTCCCACACAACAGCTCATATGATTTGAGGTCAAACAATCGCTCCCTCCTGATTATCCAAAAGTTAAAAAGAACCAGAGGTGGAGGATGGTCCTTCACATACTTGGCATCTAAACTATGGAACTCCCTCCCCATACACTTGAGAGCAAACTACAATCTTCTGAGCTTTAGAAGGCAATTAATGACACAGCTGTTCAGTTAGTCATCTCAAAACCTTGTGTCATTATGTCTGCTAGTGCTGGGACACCCGAGTTTGGGTAGCCATGCGCTATATAAAACTTGGTAACATAACATCCATTATAATGCAATACATAGGAATCTTGAACATGTTTATGCTGCATGGCTATTTACTCCCTCAAGTAATGATTCAGGCAAAGTTTGCTGCAGAGACTTGAGCAGAAAATTAACATTTGCTACTTTGTCAATCCTTATAAATCATATTGTTGATATGCTTGCAGGAAATCAACCTGTAGCTCCAAAGAAATACAAAAATGTCAGGAAAAAGTTGCACATGCAACTGAGACGTCCGACCCACAATCGGTCAAGGTTTGGATTTAATGGAGGACATTCCTGTCTATATAGCTGACAATTGTATGATGTGCCAAGCGCAATTGCAAAAGCTTGAGAAGAGAATCAAATTAGATGTTTTTACTCTTTATTGAAGAGTTTACATGGGAGCATACTAAAAAACTGTGCAGTCCATCAAAATAAAAGGAATCAGGAACAACACAGATGGACAGTTGGAAGTAGTTTACGACAGACATATATATACAACAGCAACTACCAGTAAATGGTCAAAAGTCTGCACATATATGAAATGCGAATACAGTTAAGAAGGCAAACACATATGCTCAAAATAAAGGCTGAAATTTTCTTAACATATCATACCTTCAGGTTTTGCGTGACGTTTGCAAGATTGGAAACAAGGCTATGTGGAGTCAGAGCAACTCCAGTGAAGTTTACCAACGAGATGGCATAGCTGATGCTATCAAGGTCATTCAAGAGTAATCCTGTGCACTCATCGTCACATGCTGGGAATGTAAAATATTACAAAACACTCAGGTCAATTTACACATACAAAAGTTGAATGTACAGTTAAATACAAATTCTCATTTGTATAAGGCCTTCAATGTTAAAAGCAGTCTCCTCATGTTTTTATGTTATAGTTCAATAATTAAATACCTCATTTAGGGGCCTATTCCGATGTCGGCCGGACTCAGGTCCGTCTGACATCGGGCAGGAGCCGTAACCGACGGTTACGGCCCTGCTAGTACGATGCGTCCGCACAGGGTTCAGTCGCACTCGTATACAGGTCAATGCAGGCATGCATTCCGAGCGGAATGCATGCCTGCATCCTTGAAAGCAGGGGTGCAGTTCATCCCTGCACCCTGTGGGTGGCACCCCAAGGTGCCTGCCACCGGGTGCAGGGATCCACAGAGGGGCACCATAGCTGCCTCCAGGTTGCCATTTGGCAGCCTTGCACCCATGGGGGCCCTACTGGGGGCCCCCAAAGACAGTTTCCGACTGCCTTCTCATGCCGGAAAACTCGGCACAAAAAGGCAGTGAAAAACTGCCATCATACTCCCTCGGTCGCAAAGAGGCGGCCGGGGGAGTACTGGGAGATTTCTGGACGGCGGATGGGCTCTCCGAACTTGTCGTCCGCAATCCGAAAATCCGTGTCGGATTCCTTTCCGACCGAGCCCATCGGAATGGCTCGGTCGGAAAGGAATCCGGCCGACATGATCCGAATCGGTCGGAAGGGCTCCGACCGTCGGTCGGAGCCCTTCCGACCGGAATCGGAATCGGACCCTTAGAGTTTGCTTCACAGGTTACTGTGTCACAAATGATGTTGCAGATATCCTATCTGCCTTATGACAAGAGCCATAGGATCTAAAGCACCTGTAACGAGGTAGCACGATATCGCCATGTTTGTGGCGGGTTTAGCCCCTTTCGCAAACTCTACAACAGGCGCGAAGTTCGATACCTGGGGCCAAATGACAAAGAGATTATGATGAAATCTTTTTGGGAGATTTTAGTAAGGTCCGTCTTCTAGGAATGTGATCTTTCAAAAAAGTAGACATGCTACGTCAAAACTGAAAACATTTCCAAATAAATATGTTACTTTATAAAGGTTGAGCATTAGAGAGCATAGAAGTGTAGCAAACATAGATACAGAGCTATATTTCCCTTCCCTTGTGCAGGCGCACTTAAGGCTACCTTGTGCCAAAGCACACACCATTGCACCATTGTGAAGGGAGGGTGTGTTCTTTTAAATATAGGTTTTGCACTCAAAGGGACCCATCTAGCACAAAATACTATGCTTTAATACCCTCCGCACTATTTGTGTGCTGTACAGTGCAGTTGGAAAAATGTGAAAACCTTTAAAAATTGTTCCACTGTTACACCTGCCATCAGCAGGCATAATTTGTTAATCAAATTCCCTGCCTACCAATGCTAGTAGTTAGGGATTTGTTTCAAAAGCCAAGAATGCCCATGTATCACAAATGGCGCACCCAATTGATGAAATGTAGTGCAAAGTAGTGCCTATCGCTACTTCGTGTTACTTTTGGCAACTTTACAATGCAAATCATGATTCGCAATGGTAAGTAACTCCCAACACAATATTTTATACCAGGTTTGCATAAGTTTTTTGACAGAAACTTGGTGGGTTCAAAGAGTTAATAACTCTCGACCACAAGGTTAATTTACTTCACACCGAAGGCATATCAATTTAGACTGCATCCCACTCCAGATCTGCCCTGCTGAAACAGACTGTGATGCTGATGCATGATGGCAATCGGTACTGTAACCACATACATTTGTAATTTGCATATATAACATAATACCTAGAAGGGATGATTTTTGTTGCTACAAAGGTCTTTTTTTATAAAGTTAAAAAAGATAAACCACTTACAGATGCACTCTGTTTCCAAAAGGAGATGCCTGGGCTGACAGGCATCGCACAGTCGTCCTGTCACACCATCCTTGCAGACACACTGCCCAGATTGTCTGTCACAGTGACCATGCACAGAGCCATTAGGGTTGCAGTCACAGTGCTGACAGCTGCCACCAGGTTCACTGGGGTTTCCATAATATCCCAAGGAGCATCTAGAAGCACACAAATTAGCATAAGCACACGTTTGGATCAAAATGGGCAAGTCTTGAAATGAACACAAGAAAATGATTAATGTCAGAAATATATAATACATTGTTCTGTATTGAATTCTAGGTTAAACCCTTAGTCACAATGTTCAAGTAAGTTAATATATTTGCTTACAAAGGTTTGTCACAACAAGAGCACGTTGTAAGGAAACAGGCTTTTTGACGGTGCCTGTTGCGACTCAAGTACTGGTGTAATAGCTCAGAAATGCGTGGAGCCCTGATACACAGGACACAGTGCATGTGCTCAGACCCTTAAAATGGTGTATGTTTAAATGGGTTATCCCCAATCAGCATAGCCCAACTTACTTGTAAGGCCCTAGTATAAGATTCCAGGGGTATCCAGGGCCTGTAAGGTAGAGTGTCCCCCAGAGACTGGAGAACTTCTGCCACCCTGAGTGGGACAAAGTAAAACATGGCTCCCAGTCTGCCACTACAGACTGGATGGGCAGTTTACAACTACTAACTCGACTTTGTCATTTAAGGTAATGGCAAAGCCCAAACCTCCCTTTTGAATGTATGGAAGTCACCCCAATGGCAGGTCTAACGAGCCCTAAGACAGGATACTGTATATTAATAAGTGGAACGTGTGCTTTTTTATGTTCCAGCAGTACAAATCCTAGTTTGTCATTTTTACTGTGGAAAAGCTATTAGCAGCATTGGCAAGTCAGAGTTACAAGCTGGCACCCCAGCCCTCCTAACGTCTGAATGGGACTACTAAGTTTGGTACTGTTTGGTATCAAAAGAAACAGCACATTAAATCTGATTTAATAGTTACATCGAAACTAATGTCACTGGTGTGCAAAGAGCAAATTTAGAAGTTCCCGCTTTAGTTGCCCAGGGTTTCCAGGGCCTTTTTACTGAAGTTCATGGGGCTTGTCCAGCAGACAGCTTTCTACTCTCCTGGGGAGACATGCTGACAACTCCAAGGAAAGGACACAATAGGGGCCTGCATGGAATAGAGGTGTTACCTCCCTCCTGCAGGAAGCCATACAGGTGTTGGCCCAAAAGGCAAGCTTCAAAGGAGAAGCAGCCTGTGAAGGGCAACTGGGAAACTCTTAGGAGAGGAGCTGCTCTATTTTTAGGCAGATAGGCTGGCCCTGGGGACAGGAGAGGAGAAGACAGTTGTCAAACCGGTTTTTCCAGGAAAGTGAAGTTCCTTGTTAGCCACAGTTCTGCGGGTGGGCTAGGGAACTCTGAGTGTCAAGAGAGGGGTCTCACAATCTTGGGAGTGGGCAGAATGGTGCATCCTGAAATAGCCAGATGCCACACGTCCCAGGAAGTGGTCATCGGGAGGGAAGGAACCTGGTAGCCCATTGGCTAACAACCACATATGACCCTGAGGGTATTTTCTGCAGATAGATAGGGCACCCCTGGCACCCAGAACTCAGATCTCAACTGACTCGGAAGAAGGACTGAAGGAGGACTGCCCTGCGGCACTGCAGGACCAGCAAAGAGAAGCCGCACTGACAAGGACTGCACCTGGTGGCTAGCAAAGAGAGGGACTGTGCCTGCTGTGTCCTGCTCAGGGAGAAGCTGTCTCCAAAACCCAGTCAAGCCAAGAGAACTCCCAGGATCTGACTACTTGCCTCTTGTTTGCAGCACAGGATCACAACAGCTGAGGAACCCTGCTGGGGCAAGTTGGTAGCCTAAAGTCTTCAAGTTGTACCCATGTTTGCTGAGCCCGGAAGGGCTGTCAGAGGTTGCTGTTACCATCAGAACGATAGTTATCAACCCAGGAAAGACTGGCCTATGACCATGACAACGGGCGACTGGTAATCCGGTGGCGAATGGGCTTCAGCCAGACTGGAGAGGACTCTGTGGGACGGCCACCCTGCTTATCAGCACCCCATCAACATCTTCGTAACCCAAGGAATCCCTGCAGAAAGACCCTTGTCGACCGCGTCACACCCATAGCATCCTTGGAGCATCTTCAGCATCCTTCATCCCTTGCCCCAGGACCACTCCATAAGAATCGATTGTTACACAGATAAAGTGCCTGTAGCTGCTGAGGGACTGCTTCTTCTGTGAAGGTAACTATTTTGAGGACATTGCACGTCTCCCAGAGTACCTCCCTGCTAGAGTTGGTTGAACCAAAGCACTTCTAACCTACCGAATTGGCAATTACTTAAGTTTTCCTTGAAAAAGTTTCCAAGTGTCCAATTTGTTGATTTTGCCAATACTTGTCCATGGTTGAGTAAAATTGCTTTGATTTATCATTGCTTGTAAAATCTTATCTCTGGAACCGTCCGGTGGATCTTTTTTGTTCTAGTTTCTAAATTCTTATAAAAATAAGTAAAAATACAGTCTATTTTTATAAATCGGTGTCAGATTTATTGAGTGTCATGTTGATTTCTTGTTCAATTGTTTTGGTGCTGTTTAAATGCGTAACACTTGTTCCTCTGTGTAAGCCTTGCTGCTCCATGCCACTGTTACAGGACCTAAAGGGGTTGGTAAGTGTATTACATGGTGAGGTTACACCACCACACCATATTATACACCCTATTTCCTAACACACTTTCACAGTTTAACCACAATAACCAGTAATTGCCAGCACAAGTAATATAATGCACCCTGCCTTAGGGCTGTATGGTCTGCTAATACATGAAGTGTTTTCGCCTTTTGGAGTACCTTGTCACACAGCCTGCGGTTGCAGTCTATATGAGTTTGGTGCTGGGTCCCTTAAAGTGGCATAAGATATGCTGCAGCGCTAAGGGGACTTCTTTAGTACCTATGCAATAGGTACCAGAGATAATACTTACTAGTGGCTTGGTCACTTGGGGATCAAGTGACCAGTTGTCTTGTTTTGGGGAAAGAACACTGGCACTGGGCACCTGGCTAGCAGGAACGCAGTGCACTACAATCAAAGTTACATAATATACCAGGCGAAAAGTGGGGGACAACTGCAATAAAAACCCAGTTTTCTACTGAGGAGGAGGTGGATGAGGAAGAGGGCTGGTGCTCCAGTCCTTGTGCCTCTTGATTTTAGGAGATAGGGGAGACTCCAAAGCAGTTTAATCTTCAAATGTAAGCTTTCTTTTTCAGTGCAAAGTCTATCTTGACTTTGGAGGGAGCTTGGTAGTGATCTTGCCTGTCTGAGGACAGATGAACAGGGATTTCTGGTGAGCATCCAGGTATTCCTGTAGCTGCTGGAGGATGAGCTAGCCACAGAGGATGTTATTGGAGCCAAGTGTGCTCTTGGAGCCAATGGTGCTTCTGACATCGAGATTAGTTTAGCGTTAACAAGGGTTTCGGTGCCACAGCAGATTTGGCTTCAAAGGTCTGTGCAGGCTCTTCTGGGATTGAAGAATGTGATAAATCAGTCCTTGAAGGAAGGAGTGCTGGTGGTGCTACCCAAAGGCTTGAGTCAGTGCTAGCTATGGCCTGAGAGCAGTGGCTGTGCAGGCCTCTAGTAATACTTGAATGAAAGCGATGTATCTTGTCTAGAGTTTCCATTTCAAGCACACACCATTTTGGAGGTGGCACAGCCATGATAGCAAGGAGGCAGACAGGGGCATGGGTGCAAAAAAACTAAACTGGCATCTACTAGTATTCTGTTCAACTATGCAGGCTTCTAAGACACAGGATGGTGCATGCCGGTGGCATGTCATTGATGGTTGGGTGCTCTATTCCCCCAATGCCTGTGTTCCCGTGCATGTCAACAGGTGCAGGAGGGAGGAACAATATACAGACAAGGGTGTAGGGGATAATCCTAGGAATGCCTCCACCAATGGTATGTCCTTCTGCCCACAGGCACATTAATTGCAAAGCAGCCTAAACAAAAGAATCGTCCAACTGGGAAGTTAAGCACAATCCAAAAAAAGAACACACTAAATGAGGATCAACATCTTGAGACCGTCCTTGTTTCTGAACACCGCTTTGGTAGGAAGAGGCTACAAAATACTCTTGCATACACTGCATACATAAAATGAATGCTTCAGTGTCAGATGGTGAAATTCAAGGTCACTATTTAAGGACAGTGACTGCAGAATCAGTAGCACAGAAGGAAATAATGACTTCACATATAGTTACCTTGAGAAGGGTCACAAACATAAAAAATATAGACGCAAGTGTATGTATAGGGCAACACCTTGCATAATTACTTTTGACCTTGAAAATTCTTAGAAATCTGGATTGTTAGTGCTGTATATCAAAACTTTGCTTTGTGTTCTGTACCTTTCACAATGTTGCCCTTCATATCCAACAAGGCAGGCATCACAGCGAAAGTCTTCAACTCCTTCCAGCACACACGTGGGACTAAAGCTAAAAGGAGAATAAATTACAAACCATGAATCAGTATATCAACAAAAGCAGCAAAAACACATAATGCAACTAATTTGATTTGCA
Organism: Triturus cristatus; assembly: GCF_964204655.1. Classification (NCBI taxonomy): domain Eukaryota; kingdom Metazoa; phylum Chordata; class Amphibia; order Caudata; family Salamandridae; genus Triturus; species Triturus cristatus. The sequence goes on along the minus strand of NC_140587.1, from coordinate 940,714,169 downwards.
CACCCTGTCTTTGTGGTTTCAAATGGTGATCTACACATGAGGCTGCAATTCCTGAACAAATAGAGTGTTCTAATATTCACATGAGCATGACGCTGATGAGGATTAAAGCCAGTGAAGAATGCTCCCCAGAGGCAGAATCAGGGTGATAATCCTACTTTTGTTACCTTCCAAACTCCTTCTTACACAACACACCCTTTCCTTTTGCAATAACTGAATTTGAAACAGTTCTAACAATTTGTGTTTACCTGTTTGGGCTGCGGTAAGGACAAGCACACAAAGAGCAATCACTGATGGATCCAGTTACTCTCCCATAGTATCCAGGTGCACACACATGACAGTGATCCCCCGCTGTGTTATCTCTGCACTCCTGCAAAACAATAAAATTGTTATGGTAAAACAAAAAAGGGTTATTGTGAGCTCCAGCTGAAATGAAGAAATTCTAACACATTGCAACAAAGGGGGCTATATTTCGACACAGGTGCATTCAAGTCATCTGCTAAAATAGGAAATTTCTTTGTTGTTCTATCTTCTGGTTCTGCAGTCCTATTTAGAATTGGAGGAATTATTGAATTTCCACCGGTCATGTCTCAGCTGGCTTCGCTGTAGGAAACCATCAACACAGTGTTCAGTCAGCCAAAAGACAACAAAGTCACTACCTATTTATGGCAGGTCAGCCGAAAAAACACCATGCGAGGCAGGACCAGACAGGAAAGAGAAGCAACGGTCCCAACATATATATGGAGAAAAATCTCTGAACACCAAGGATATTCGTTTTTTTGTTCTGCTGAAACAAATTGTTCTCACTTTGGGAGTTCCTATAAAAAAAAATGTAAAACAATGGCAAATGAGCAAACAAACATGTCATTCATCTGAAGCTTCTATGCATCCTTTACAACACCGGATCTACCAAAGCCACAGAGACATCTGCTATGAAGGAGAAGAACTCTATATAAGATGTGTGGTCCTCTATAAGGAAAATGGGCGCCTGAGCTCTGCTCACAAGGTGAACAGTCAGGCTGCCCACCAAACTCTAATGGGCACTGAAAGTTTTAATAGCTACATGAATCTCTCGCTTTGTTTGAGTAAGTCTAGGGTTGCAGGACAATCTGAATAAATCAAGAGCTACGGACTCTTTATCATGTGAAACTACAGGAAAACCAGATTGACCACTATCACTTCTGTATACCTGCCAGGGCTGTACATTTAAATGAAACCTGCCCCCTACTTTGAACCATGCCATTGATTTTTCCATTTTTCTCCCTTCATATGGATGAAAGACATGAGCTAGATACAACCCAACATTTAAATTGGGTTAACTTTGAATTAGGGCGTGTGCATTACCCAGTACTGGAGAATTGCCGTTTTACTTATTATTTTAACATCAGTATTTTTCCAACTCTAGCATATACCAGAGGATTAGAACAGAAGTTGATTTTATTGTTTTTCCTTTTATTATATATGTTTGTAGCATATGGTGAACTTCAGCATGCCTAGGAAAAGTCATCATTTGTCAGTGGCCAGAAATTCAAAGAAAGTTTAATGGGGACTCTATTAGCTTATAAATGTAAACAACAAGAGAGAGAGCGTTGAGACACACTCTTAATCCCCCTATATAATGAGTTAAACAACAGAAGAGTGCGTATGAAGAAACAAGTATTTCAATACAAAAAGCTCTAAGTGTATTAATGTGCCCTAGACAAATCACTCTGATATGAAATTAGAACCCTCACTCACCAACCTGGTTGGTGACATGCTTCATCATCGGGTTCCACCAGGGGTGCCTACTGCGCCTCAGGTGTGCTTCGACGCTTCCTTAAAGCGGAGCGCAAATATCAGACCAAAGGGATTTTAATATGTGATGAGTGCAAAAAATAATAGTGTTAATTAAAAAGTACACAGGATTCGTCCACAAACAATTTTAATGGCGACGAGCATGGCACTGTCTAAAAACAAGTGTGAGAAAGGTTGGTTAACACTGACTTAAATTGGTCAGGTATATCCTATATAATGAATGTTATATTGGTCGACATGTTTCAGCTTCTAGACGTTATTACACGAAGCTTTCTTCAGGATTCATTTTTCAGTACACATACCCTAAGGCTTTTGTGAAGTTTTCGAAGGCCTCTGCAAAACCGTGAGTTTATTCGGTTTTTTCTGCACCTGAGGTGAGGGTAAGCCTTAGCGAGCTTATACCGCCAAGGTGCTTTTTCCATTTTTTATAGGTCCTGAAGAAAGCTTTGTGTAATAACGTCTAGAAGCTGAAACATGTCGACAAATATAACATTCATTATATAGGATATACCTGACCAATTTAAGTCAGTGTTAACCATCCTTTCTCACACTTGTTTTTAGACAGTGCCAGGCTCGTCGCCATTAAAATTGTTTGTGGACGAATCCTGTGTACGTTTTAATTAACACTATTATTTTTTGCACTCATCACATATTAAAATCCCTTTGGTCTGATATTTGCGCTCCGCTTTAAGGAAGCGTCGAAGCACACCAGAGGAGCAGTAGGCACTCCTGGTGGAACCCTATGATGAAGCATGTCACCAACTAGGTTGGTGAGTGAGGGTTCTATATTCATATCAGAGTGATTTGTCTAGGGCCCATTAATACACTTAGAGCTTTTTGTATTGAAATACTTGTTTCTTCATACGTACTCTTCTGTTGTTTGACTCTATTAGCTTAACAACATAAAAACTCTGTTTTGTCCCTATTGAATTTTAAGGAGTTCTTGTCTAGCCATTTGACAGTGTCGTTCATACGATTGTGGAAGGAGTCTAAAACATCAGGCTTATTGCTTTCTATAGACAGCATCAATTGTGTGTCATTGGCATAGATGACAAGCCTGATGTTGTGGATTTTATGTGTTATTAGAGGTCGCATTTAAATGTTGAAAAGAATTAAGCTCAATGCAGATCCTTGTAAGACTCCATGGTTGACAGTTTTAAAATCAGTGCAGTATGGGGACAAGGAAATGGCTTCGCAACACTCTGACTGGTATGAACACATCCAATTCAATACTGTAACACTAACTCCACTCATAGCTAGTTTTGCCAGTAATATTTTGTGATTGAAAGTGTGAAAAGCAGCTGATAGGTCTAATAGCATTAGAACCGCTGACTGACCACTATCCACCCGTATCTAGAGTCCATCCAATGCCAATAGCAGTGCTACATCAGTTCCATGCCCTGTTCTAAATCCAAACTGCCCTCTTCTAGGAGTTTTAAGTCTTCCAGGTGCATTGACAATTTCCTGCTCTAATATTGTTCTAGGATTTTTACAGGAAAGGGGAGTAATGATATTGGTCTGTAATCACGAAGAACAAGAGGGTCTTCATAGGGCTTTTTTTTTAATAGGATGGTGACAATAGCCTTATTCAAGCCCACGGGACGAGGCCTAGTTCCAGTGATTGATTACAAATCTGTAGTTTTGGGCATGAGTAATTCATCAGCCATATCTTTCCAGACACTGTGCAGTAGCGGATCTAGGGGTAAGCCTGAAGTTGTAGACATTGCTGTTGCTCGAAAACGGTCCTCAGACATTGGTTCAAAAGATTCTAGCTTATTAAAATGGCTAACTGCCAAACTGGAGGCATTCATTTCTGATAGGACAGTCATTAAGGTTTCATTTCTCACATCTTATAAGGGTGCTTTAGGGCCAGGATCTGTCATTTGGTTAGTATTTCTAATGTCCTCTAGAATCTTTTTAATCTTGTTCTCAAAGAATTCATCAAGATTGTCACAGAGTGACTGTGAGGGTTTAGTTACTTTCCCCATACACTGCGGATTTGATCATTTGTGTAGGATGTCAAAAACTTTTTATGTGCTATTTGGAGCTACTAAAATTGCATTAGCATAATAATTAGCTTTTGGCTTACAGACCTTTTTCTTATATTCATTCAATGCACTCTTTAATCGTTTATCCACTTCTAAATAGGAGCTGCACCATTTTCTTTCCAGCTCTTTTTACTCTAATTAGGAATACACTACTGTTGTGGCTCTGAGATGCCAGTGATAAACAACATTAGCCACAAAGGGCTGAAGAACCCCAAGACATGCCCCACTCTCCCACCAACAATCTCCCTGCAGGCACTAACTTAAGGTAAAAGGAGATTAGAGAAGCTGGGTCATAAGGGACATAATAAAGAAACACAGAGAGCGAAGGTTAAGTGTTTATATAAATTGACCTGACCTTCATTATGTTTGATCAACTGATTCATTCATTTGAAATATGTTTATGAATAATATTCACTAAAGTTTGTTGATGCATTTTATAGAAAGAAAAGTATCCATGCCAAAAAGCTAATGGGAGAAAAATATATGAAAGAGATTACTTTATTTGAAGAAAAAAACACAAACTTCAGCAATGCAGAATAGCAAACACTTCACTGCTACATACCTGACATTTGCCAGTTTCCTGGTCACAGGTCTCACTGTGATTGCTACAGTGACACGGTACACAAGGGGCAATCAACGGACGAGGTCCTCTTACGTGTAGATCTGACAGTTTCTCCCTGTAGAAGCCAGGTGCACATTCCTAGAGAGAGAGAAGGAGAGAAAGAGAGAGAGAGAAAGAGAGAGAGAGAGAGAGAGAGAGAGAGAGAGAGAGAGAGAGAGAGAGAGAGAGAGAGAGAGAGGAGATGTGTGTGAGAGAGAGAATGTTGTCAATAATTAATATTCAAGCAGAAATATCATAGCTCAAGGGACAAGATCTCACAGGAAACAGTGTTTGAAACGCCGTTTCCACAATGCAGTACCATTACAACGTGGTCATTACAACGACTGCGTTGTTACCACGCATACAATTACATCGCAAGTCATTAGTACGACTTGATGTAGGGGGCGCAATGGTGCTGGATTTAGAATCCAAAACCTTCCCTGCTTTTGCGCAAACTGGAGTAGTAATAGTAAATAATACTATTCCTAAGTCCAGCATGCCCCCTACAGCAAGTCGTAGTAATGACTTGCGATGTAATGGTATGCATTCTAACAACATGCTCGTTGTAACGACTGCGTTGTTGCATGCGATGTATTCGCATGCGTTGTAAGGGTATATATTCAGGTCTCACACAAGTGAGACGGAGAGTGAACCTTGAGATCCGACCACAATCAGTCAAGTTGCCTGAACCTGGAAGACTCTGCAGCAGTTCAGCGTGAACACCAGATGCCCAACTTTAAGAGAACAAGGAGTAAGGGTAATTTCTCCTCTCTTCTGTTGATACTAATATTTATTAAGCCACCCTCCATAGAATGAAGACAGAGAAAGACTAATAGGAACAGTTCATATAGAGGTAAGAAGAGCAAATCGACTTTTGCTGTTATGTATGATAAACATAACAAGTGTTATGAAAATGAGATCCTGTGCACACATATGGATAATTAGCTGGTTCTGTATGTATTCAATAAATGCCAGAAGGAGTCAGACAGATTCTTAATAATGGATAAACACCGGTCGACATCAGGCGTGTTGTGTGCAAGATTCCTTTTAATGAAAAATTTCAGTTCAATGTACAAAAGAAATTGATCAGCCGACACGTGTTTCGTCACAACGTGTAGCTGTTGTGACTCATCAGGGCTGTACGGAAGTAAATGTATATGTCAAAAGGACCTCAGTACGAGGTCACTCGAGGAGAAGGACCCGCTGAGGGAACGGCGGGAACTTGGATCGCACGGATAACGCTAAAATAGCAGGTTCGGTTGAAGAGCGGTCTCGGGTAACGGATCAGCTCGCGATTCCACGGTGCGCACCCTGGAATCGCGAGCTGATCCGTTACCCGAGACCGCTCTTCAACCGAACCTGCTATTTTAGCGTTATCCGTGCGTCAGCGGGTCCTTCTCCTCGAGTGACTTCGTACTGAGGTCCTTTTGACATATACATTTACTTCCGTACAGCCCTGATGAGTCACAACAGCTACACGTTGTGACGAAACACGTGTCGGCTGATCAATTTCTTTTGTACATTGAACTGAAATTTTTCATTAAAAGGAATCTTGCACACAACACGCCTGATGTCGACCGGTGTTTATCCATTATTAAGAATCTGTCTGACTCCTTCTGGCATTTATTGAATACATACAGAACCAGCTAATTATCCATACGTGTGCACAGGATCTCATTTTCAGTTTTTGTTGTAGGTCTTGACCTACGCATTGCAGGGGTAATTTCATTGGGTTCGTCCCCCCTGACCTAGTGGCACCGGACACCTTTGTTGACTTGACTAAACCACGTACACGCTTGAGCGCCAAGCTTCCTCCAAACAATCAAACCCTTACCACTGTCAACATAACAAGTGTTATGTACAGTGTTATTCAACAACAAAACAGGGATTGAAAGTGCAACCGGTATGACTGTTTATCATAGCCAGAGCCACTGAAATTATTTGATTTTGTGGCCGCAGCAGTTTCTGAATTATTATGGATTTGCCATATAATCCATCATCTGTTGCAAAATCTACAGATGTTAACATCTAGCTCATATGGATCAAAAGTTACTAGAATTGCAGCAACATGTTGCCACACAGTGGATTATAATTGATAATAAGAATTTAGAATTACTGAATGATAATGTTGTGGGTGTGAACAATTTAGAGACATTTGTGTATGATTATGTAGCCTCGTTTTATTTTGTGTAGCATGTCTGCTCCATTGACAATTTAGAGTACACAAACTCTTGTAAGGCCCAGCAAGCCTTTAAAGCACCCTATAAATTGCCCGTAGAAAATCACCAGACATGTCATCTACTTTTGAGTTAAAGCTAGCACCACGTGTGTACAGTTGGGGTTGTATTTCTGCCAGCAGAATCAGTTTTTTTGTGTGTTGTACTTTTAAAGATCTATTTTTCCAACCATACATAGAGACATATTTGTTTAAGATGTTTTAGCAACAACTGGATATTCAGTCTATTGTACACTCTTTATTGTGTTCAACCTTTAATGCTCCTTACAAGTTTATTAACCCAACCACCTGCTGGAATATTAAGCCTAGGCTACGCAACTTTACTACCAGTAGTCAGTTACGTGGTAAGAATTTACTACATTAGGATTGCGGAGGAAAATACATTTGCAATTCCGAGGGTCCTCCGCCTGCCAAATTTAGAGTTGTCTGCCGATCCAGTGGACAAGTCTCGACATTGACAGGAACCGCTTGGCATGGCAGTTTCTTTCAATGCAGGAAATGTTTGATGGACGATACTATACGACATGAAAGTAGACCATCAAATTTTTCAAAAGATTTTTTGCTTTTCAAAAACAATTCCTGAAGTCAGAGTTTGTGTTTCAAAAACAAAAAGGACAAAAAAATTGCTCCCACACCGTTAAAGTCTCCTCCCAGGGTGTGGGGGTCATTATAATTTTTTCTATCCTTTACTGCGAGGTTTTTCCTGGGTGTGAGGGACAGGAAAAAAATACTTTTTAAACTGTGCACCCTAAATAGGGAAGGTGGTGTAAAGTGCAACCTCCAACGGCCCTTCGTTTGTCAGGACATCGAATGAAGTATTCCATCAGTGAAGCCAATGTGAGCTCCACTGATGGAATACTTACAATATGCCTGACTCTAAATGAGGCGGGAAGCTGAGGGCTTGGAGGACAGAGTACTCCATTTTGTTTGTGACAGAGTACCCTGTCTTCCACCCTCTAAATCAAGCCCTATTTTGTTAAGCAATTGGAGTGCAATAGTGCTGGTAGGTCCTTGACATGAGTACACTACAGCACCAACACAGCTTATCGCCCAGTAACCACTGACTACCCTAGGGCAGGGCCGTCTTGACAGCATTATCAGCCCCCAGGCAAAGCAGTGCACTGTGACTTGCCTACACAACTACTCACAGGAATAAAAACATTTAACGAACAATTAGTGTTAAATTCTAGTCTGCAAGGGGCCCCCATGCTCGTGGGGGCCCCGGTCAAATGCCCAGCTTGCCCATGAGTTAAGAGGGCACTGCCCTAGGGCCCTAATGAAGTGCCTCATAGCTTCTCATTGCTTATATATATATTATACACAGCAACAAGCGGCATTCACTGAATAAAAACTTTCAAATACCAGGTTGCACTTTGTTCGAATAACCACTGATGGCAGAAGAATGCAAAAAGTTTGACTCCTTAACAATTTTAGCAAAAACAAAATTTAGGTTAGAATATAAACTTTGGCTCAAATTTAAAGCCCTGACTGCACAAATCAGTTCTATCGCTATTGGACGTAGATCCGCCATCTTGAAAGCAGTAGAGCATTTTTATTAATAAAAGGTTTCAGAAACCCCACCTTTTTTTTTTTACATAAGTCAAATTGGCACTGTAACAAAGACTCCAGTCAAGAAGGGAACACAAAATTGCATCCCCCTCCCCCTAATTTGCGTTCACCTGGGGAGGACACACAAAATGCGCTGGTGCTCATATTGTGCCCATTTGTAAGTCTGACACCTTTGAGTAGGAAATAAAGCCCAAAGTGCACGCACTAGCCCATTGCAGCTAGTGAAAACAATGCATGTGCGTTATGTGAGGCAGATATCGCGGGATTAAACTATCGTGATTTGTGCCCACGTTATAGTATCGTTTTCGGCGCAAACAGAGATTGGATCCGAAACTGGATTACTGGCCGATCGTGATTGGTGCCAAACAGTGGCATTTATTCTGAGCATTTATCATGTGTACTTTACCTGGCATGACAGTCCAGTGTAGCCTGCTGGGCAGTCGCATGTCTCTATAAGACGGGCTGCTTCCCTGCTGGAGTGCATGTCCTCCGCTGGAACGGCAACCTCCATTGAGATATTGGAGATTCTGAAGTACAAGCGGGGAACAAAGTGAAAAACTACACTTTTGTATAAAAAATAAACAAATACATATTTAAAATAATATTTTATGCAGCTGCTTTTATGCACAGCAAGAATGTATTTCAAACCTGAAAGCTGTTCCTCCATTTAACCGCACATTTTGCTTTAATGTGGTCCTTCATTTGTGGGTAATCTTTTGACATTGTAAACGTCACTGTTGTCCATATTGGTAACACAGGGATCTTACTGTGTAAGTCTTACTCTGAGGACTCACCTGCTCTGCTGCAGTGCTTGGCCGTACGAGGCCTTGATGAGGATGTACTCAATGTTGCTCAGAACAGAGAGGAAGTCTGCACGAGTGACATGGCTCTCAGACACTGAGTTGAAATATTTCCAGAAATTCTGTGGACAAAAATAAATGTCCAGCGAGGATGAATTTATAAAAAAAGAACATTCATTTATTGTTTTATTTAGTACTATGAAGAATTATTGCACAATTATAAACCAATGGCTAACGTTGTATTTTCGAGAACTGGCTATCATCCTTTCACACCCGCTCCCCTTTAGAACAAAAACAATGTTATGCCAAAACTGCATTTCATAACCAAAATTGTTAGATCTAAGGATTAGACATGACACGTGCCACGGCTGAAGTATGCAGGGTTAAGTCTGTAGTGCTGGGTTCACTGGGGGCATCCCAGGATCCTAGAGGAGAGGGAGGTAGTGTAGAGAAAAGGGTTTGGGGGCAAAGCAGGCTTCATTTGGACCCTACAGGGAAAGGTAGGCAAGGAATAGCAAATGGTCAAGAGTACTGAGTCCAGGGAGTGGGTAGCGGCACCGGCTATGTGGGGTCGAAGCAGGTTCCAAGAGGCTGCAGTATAGTTCTCCTGATCAAAAAGTACCGGCTCTGGAGGAGCATCACAGAGTCTGAATTGGGAAGCTGTAGAGGGTCCCATGTGGTAGGGGCAGAGAACTCCTCAAAGTGCTAGTGGGCAGCACAGGACCAAGGTACAGGGAAGAGTTCATGCTCTAGGAGACAGCCGCACATGGTCCAGGGACCAAGAATCACTGAGGTCAGAGCAGTGGGCGGATTGGCCACTAGCCCCAGCAGAATAAGTGGATCAAAGATTTTAGGGACATTTCATGCAGATTATCACATTGCTAATTATGAGCATCATTGGAGGTAAATCCACATTTAAAGTTGGGTTGTGCCTTACACCTTAAATGCTGCAGCTCCTACTCTCATTCTCCCCTCTGAACTAATGTTAGGCACCTTAAAGCAGCTTTTTTTAGCATCATGCAAGGCTGTGCGTGGGAACAGCAAGCATAGACTATATAATACATCCCCATCTGCTCAGGGGTGCTGTCAGTGTGAATGAGAGGGAAAAGGCAGCAAGCTTCAAGATGGGAGGATACAGGCAGGTTACCAGGAAAACTACTTGGCTGCCCCAGCGGCAGCCCAGGTTGGTGGGGAGTGTTAGGAAGGCAACAAGGCAGTTGGACATAGGGACAGACTACCAACATGGCCCAGCCTTTCCTGCACTTTCTACTGCTGTCCTAGTGTAAAGCCAGTACCACTTGCTGCATCCTTTCCAGTCAGGATAATCCCTGCATTTCTGCAGTTAGGTGTTGTACAAACTTGGATGCTTAATCCAAGAAGCACACAATACACAGGTATTGGATGGCATCAATAATTCTTCTTTAAAGTAAAAAGCCTCACTGCAGCCCTTCTCTCTTTGGGGAGAGGAGTTGGCCGAATGGCTAGGGCGGTCGACCTCGAATCTGGGGAACTGGGTTTGAGTCTCAGCAATGATGCTGAACATCCTGTGATTCTGGGCAAATTACTTAATCTCCCCGTGCCAAACAAAACTGAATGTGTTTTCATGTAATGCAACTGGGGCTATGTACAGTGCTCTGATACCCAACTCGGGTCAAGTTCGCGCTATATAAAACTCTGTAAAATAAAATAAATAAATAAAAATAAAGTGTACTCACCTCTTTCATCTCCACTTGTACTTCACTTCTTACACCACTTTCAGGGGCAGGAATATCCATGTAGATCACATGTTTACTTAGGTGACCACCCTTCATGAGAATCTGTGGCTCAAAGTTTGACACACCAGATTCACCCAAGGCATGGAAAGCAGCAGTGTACTTCAGTTTCCCACCATAGGACATAAGCTGTAGAAACAATAAAATCAAAGTCAACTTTATCATCAGAGCTTACTTATTTTGATGAGATCGACTATAGAACAAATATAGACAACAGTCCACATTTATGTTCAAAATATATTATTCAAAGCACAAATACAACTATTACAAATTAAGCTATTAGGACAGAAATGTCCCCTACATGGGGTACAGTTGTGTTTCACTGCCCTGCATACCCAACTGCATGTATCCTGGTATTTGATTCTGTCTCTAGCTTCCCACTAATCTAATGTGTGTTAAGACCTAGGCCTGCCCTTTGGCATGAGTGAGGTCCTGAACCTGTCCTTAAACCTGGAGGGCATTCCAAGCATGCCCTCATTGCACTCACAGTGGTCTACTGTACCTGTCATGGGTTTAGTGCCTATACACTTGACCCATGGTGTTAGTGGTGGTAGCGTGCCATGTGTTGTGAATGGATAATTGTGACCAGGTCTTATTATGTGTGCCGCTGTAGTGGAGACATACTGGCCCACTAATGTCCCACTTCTATGCGCTAATCCGGATCCAGCGTTAACAGTGTGTTTGTGTACGTGCCCTACCAGCATGGTGTCTATGAGTGATCCAGAATAATGGACGCCTGTGGAATTCATTTTGGTTGCCCCTGACATAGCCTTGTGCAAAATATTGGGATAAGGTTGTTTTCTCAGTCAGTGGAAGTGTATAGCTGACAGTCCTGAAGCTGGGGGGAAGAAATAAAGATAATGAAGAGGGAAGAGAGGAGATAAGGCTCCTTTAGAAATTCAATTAGGATGTTAGTTGAGAGGAGCTGCTCATTAGTCTTCCTGTAGCACTGACATCTGGTAGATGGCAAGGGCGAAGAGTCGGGCTACAGTCTCCATTGTCCTTGGTGAAAGGGACCCTTAAGTGAAATCAGTCATTTGGCTTTCCCCAGATAACTTTTCAGGTGCCTGATGACAACCAGGTGCAGAAATCCCGCACCTCTTTGTGCACACTTGTTTGTTAAGTTGTGGATGCTTCAGGCTGAAGACAATCCTGCTGTAAAGAGAATTTCTCTGTACTAAAGTTTCACCTGGAGAGGAGCCGTAAAAAAAGGCATTTGAAAAGAAAGCTACCCCAAACCAGTTCTGAAAGTGCAGACAGGAGATTCCCCCTCTCCATCCTGCTATGATGAATGAAAGCGGTACCTACAGACCCACTTTTGGTTCAAGTTCCAAGTGCTCTATGATCAAGGAAGAGAGTGCACTGCAGATTACTCAGAGGACTGCTGTGCAACCAGAACTGGTGTCTGCTTCACAGTCTGCTTCCCAGAGGTGAGGGGACATCATTTGAGTCATTCCCTTGCTGGAAGAAGCTGTTCATCTCCCCTTAGACTACTTTGAAGCCAATCCTCTTTCTTTAGGTTTATAGAATTCAAGAGTTTTGTCCAGCTCAACCGATGTGCTTAGAAATAGCAATCATGAAAAATAGGAGGTTGCTACCATTTTTGGACCAAATGATGACCCTACCCAAAATGTTTCAACAGGGTTTATACAAGCCAACTGAAATCATGTATGTCAATATTAATAATAAACTTTAATTTTGAGTCATGTTTGTAGGAAGCTGGCTCGTTATATAATATATCAAAATGAGATTTATTGTGAAAGAGTCCAGTGGTTCCTTTATGAGTGGACAGGGGCTTGCTATGGCAATCCTAAAATGCTTTATTAGGGGGTAGTGTGGTCGAGCAGCCTTAAGCTTAACCCAGAAGAGTGTAAGACATCTGAAAATACAAACAATGGTCAATAAATGAGACACACAACTCAAGAACGAGATCCACACCAATTTATAACAAGGATTTGCAACTCACAATCTGATCATCTCCTCTGGACGTTATCCTCTTATCTGGAAAACAGAGGTTGTCAAGTCTCAACTTAAGAAACCTAATCTGGACCCATCGGAGCCTAAAAACTATTGGCCCATTTCCTTGTTACCTGTTCCCACTAAGATCTTAGAGAAACATCTAAATGCCCAGTTAAGCACCTACGTGGAGAAACATCACCTGCTCGATTGCTCCCAATATGGATTCAGGAGTGGCCCGGTTCTGAGACTGCTCGAATTGCTGCAGTAAATAACGTACGCATCAAAGTAGATGCCAGGCATACCTCAATGCTGATACTGTTGGACTTATCTACGGCCTTCGATACCATCTCCCCGACAAGACCAATTGACCATCTTCAGGAAATTGGGGTGTCAAACTCTGCCTTGGAGCTCCTGTCCTCATTCCTGACAGATAGGTCACAGAAAGTAAAGATGGACTCATTTTATTCTGATTCCATATCCACCTTCTGTGGAGTTCCGTAATACTCCTGTTTGAGTCCAACTCTATTTAATATGTATGTTTCTCGACTGGCTAAGGTGATTATATCTTTTAGGTTGAAGGCCTTATCCTATGCTGATGATACACAAATAATCGTGTCTATCACAAAGAATATAAATGCCTCTGCAGCCAATTTCAACAGCTGTATGCAGGCCGTGGCCTCCTGGATGGTAAACAACTACCTTCAACTCAATGGGGACAAAACTGAGGTCCTGGTCTTTGGCAGCCAACAAACTATATGGACCCACGCTTGGAGGCCAGAAATGCTTGGACCATGCCCATGCCCTGCTGCCTTGGCAAAGAATCTCGGTGTCATAGTTGACTACATGCTTTGATTTGATCCCCAGGTTAATAGAACTGTCTCATCCTGTTTCTGGGACATTAAGACCTTGAAGAAGATCTTCCCATTTCTCTCTCCCTCTTCGCGAAAACAAGCAGCTGTTGCCTTCATTCTGTCCAGGCTAGATCACTGTAACACTCTTTACCTGGACATTAACAGGAGATCCATCCATAAGCTGCAACTTATCCAGGATGCCGCAGCAAAACATATTTTGGTTCTTTCAAAATTTCACTCGATTTCTGCCGCCATTCGGAAATTGCATTGGCTTCCATCTGAGAAACGAATTCTGTTTAAGGCCCTATGTATTGTTCATAAAGCACTTCACAACTCAGGTCCAGAAGGAATTAAACACCTCTTTCAACGTTACATCCCTACTAGACAGCTGCGATCTACCAACAAAAATTGGCTAGTTGTGCTCAGATTTAGGAGGGCAAGGTGGGGAGGAAGAGCCTTTGCTGTGGCTGCATCTAAACTCTGGAACACCCTCCCTATATCGATCTCCTGCCTGGACTCACACCTTCTCTTTAAATCTTTAAAGACCTAGGTCTTTGCCTTTTAAACTTTCTTAGAGGGTTAACACCTCCTTCCCTCTGACCGTGATACCGTTTCAGCACCTTGACGCCTTTGGGCATTTGTTCGCGCTTTACAAGTTGGTCATTCATTCATTCAATAGGACTCACATTTTTGAGAGTTAAAGCTATTGGTGTTGTAAATGACAGTGTCTTTTATCTATGTGTTTTGGTTTGGAGTGTAGTGGATGTATGAACAGAAAGCAGCTGCAGCACTGCCTAAAGGGCTTTGAATGAGGACTTACCACTGGCACCAGAGACGCAGCTGCAGCATTGTCTAGATGACTTAGAATGAGAAATTACTGAAAGGACCAAACATTCAGCTGCAGCACTGTCTAGAATACTAAGAATGAGGAATTACCAACGGGACCAGAGAAACAGCTAGTAGCACTGTCTAGAGGATTTAGAATGAGAAATTACAACTGGGACCAGAGCAGCAGCTAGCAGCACTGCCTAGAGGACTAAGAATGAGAAATTATCACTGGGAACAGAGACACAGCTGCAGCACCGCCTAGAGGACTTAGAATGTGGAATTACCGATGTTACCAGAGTAGCAGCTAGGAGCACTGCCTAGAGGACTTAGAATGAGGAATTACCACTGGGACCAGAGAAGCAGCTAGCAGCACTGTCTAGAGGACTTAGAATGATGAATTACTGAAAGGACCAGAGAAGCAGTTAGCAACAATACCTAGAGGGCTTTGAATGAGGACTTACCACTGGCACCAGAGACGCAGCTGCAGCATTGTCTAGATGACTTAGAATGAGAAATTACTGAAAGGACCAAACATTCAGCTGCAGCACTGTCTAGAATACTAAGAATGAGGAATTACCAACGGGACCAGAGAAACAGCTAGTAGCACTGTCTAGAGGATTTAGAATGAGAAATTACAACTGGGACCAGAGCAGCAGCTAGCAGCACTGCCTAGAGGACTAAGAATGAGAAATTATCACTGGGAACAGAGACACAGCTGCAGCACCGCCTAGAGGACTTAGAATGTGGAATTACCGATGTTACCAGAGTAGCAGCTAGGAGCACTGCCTAGAGGACTTAGAATGAGGAATTACCACTGGGACCAGAGAAGCAGCTAGCAGCACTGTCTAGAGGACTTAGAATGATGAATTACTGAAAGGACCAGAGAAGCAGTTAGCAACAATACCTATAGGGCTAAGAATGAGGAATTAACACTGGGACCAGAGAAGCAGCTGCAGCACTGTCTGGAGGACCTAATATGAGGAATTACCACGAGACCAGAGAAGCAGCTTGCAGTAATGTCTAGAGGACTAAGAATGATGAATTACCACTGGGAACAGAGACAAATCTAGAAGCCCTGTCTGAAAGACTTAAAATGAGGAATTACAGATGTGGCCAGAGAAGCAGCCAGCAGCACCACCTAGAGGACTTAGAATGATGAATTAGCACTGGGATCAGAGAAGCAGCTAGGAGCACTGTCTAGATGACTAAGAATGATGAATTACCACTGGGAACAGAGGCACAGCTATCAGGCCTGTCTAAAGGACTTAGAATGAGGAATTTCCACTGTGACAAGAGGCACAGCTGCAGAACTGTCTAAAGGGCTTAGAATGGGGAATTACCAACGGGACAAGCATAGCAGCTAGACGCACTGCCAAGACAATTTAGAATGAGGAATTACTGACAGGACCACAGATGCAGGTGCAGCACTGTCTAGAAGACTAAGAATGAGGAATAACCAATAGGATGAGAGAAAAAGCTAGCAGCACTGTCTAGAGGATTTAGAATGATGAATTACTAATGAGACCAGAAAAGCAGCACTGTCTAGAGGACCTAGAATGTGGAATTACAACTAGGACCAGAGAAGTAGCTAGCAGCACTGTCTAGAGGACTTAAAATGATGAATTCACAATAGGGAACAGAGACACAGCTGTAGCACTGCCTAGAGGACTTAGAATGTGGAATTACTGACAAGACCAGAGTAGCAGCTAGCAGCACCATCTAGAGGACTAAAATGAGGAATCACCACTGAGACCAGAGAAGCAGATAGCAGCACTGCCTAGAGTAGTGTTCTTCAATCTGTGGGGAACTCCCCCCTGGGGGGGGTGCCACACCATCTCAGGGGGGGGGATGCGCATTCCACCGTAAAATCTCACCGTTGTTTACCACTGTCCAACGTCGCAAGTACATTAGCTTCCGGTATTTCTTCAGCCATTTTAAATGTGGCCTTTGGATTGGAGAACAGCAGCCAATCAACACATAGAACATCACCACTGACATTCCACCAATGAGGGGGACAGCATTATAGATGGGAGGAAGTGCGCAAAGATTTGTGTGCATAAACTCCTGCATTCTACTACCTTTTGGTTGTGTGGCGCTTCTTCACTCCTGCCGTTTGCCCCGTGCTTGCTGCCTTTTCTTCTTTAGTTGCTGTCCTTTGCCTGCTGCCTCGCTGTGAAAGATCTCGCCTCTGAACATTTTACATCACCAACAGGTAAGTGAAAGCGAACAGACAGTCCTTCCCAGGGCGTCTGCTTGCCTAAAGTAAGTCTGTTCACTTTCGGTTTGACAGCACAGGAGACAGCTGTCGCCTTTTGGGTGTGGGAGGGGGAATGTAGCTAATACAATTAACTTTATTAAAAGTCAGCTGCGAGTATCTTATTTAAACTACTTTTTGGATGTGTACATTGTCTGCCCACGAATCACACGTCAGATCCTGTGATATCATAGGGTTTTGCTGATACTATTTAGCCTCCCCACTATTTGTTTCAGGGACTGACCCCGACAGTCCTAGAAGTTAATTGGACCTGACAATAATATATAATAAATGCACTACTGAAAATAGCTCTCAGGTGGGGCACAGTACAAAGGGGAACTCGTACAGATCCAGAGCTAAGGACTGCTCTCGGGTGATGCAGGCTGTTGAGGGCAGACGCTGCACTCCTGGAGTTCTGTGCACAGAGCTGGTGTGGGCTGTTGAGGGCAGGCGCTGCACTCCTGGAGTTGTGTGCACTGAGCTGGTGTGGGCTGTTGAAGGCAGGTGCTGCACTCCTGGAGTTCTGTGCACAGAGCTGGTGTGGGCTGTTGAGGGCAGGCGCTGCACTCCTGGAGTTGTGTGCACTGAGCTGGTGTGGGCTGTTGAAGGCAGGTGCTGCACTCCTGGAGTTGTGTGCACAGAGCTGGTGCGGGCTGTTGAGGGCAGGTGCTGCAGTCCTGGAGTTGTGTGTAGAGAACTGGTGTGGGCTATTGAGGGCAGGCACTGCACTCCTTGATTCTTGTGTAGAGAGCCGAGGGCAGCTCCCTAAGCTCTTGGGTGGTGCAGGCTATTGAGGACAGGAGCTGCACTCCTGGAGCTGTGTGCACAGAGCTGGTGAGGGCTGTTGAGGGCAGGTGCTGCACTCCTGGAGTTGTGTGCACAGAGCTGGTACGGGCTGTTAAAGGCAGGTGCTGCACTCCTGGAGTTGTGTGCACAGAGCTGGTGCGGGCTGTTGAGGGCAGGCGCTGCACTCCTGGATTCTTGTGTAGAGAGATGAGGGCAGCTCCCTAAGCTCTTGGGTGATGCAGTCTGTTGAGGACAGGAGCTGCACTCCTGCAGTTGAGTGCACAGAGCTGGCGTGGGCTGTTGAGGGCAGGCGCTGCACTCCTGGAGTTGTGTGCACAGTGCTGGTGTGGGCTGTTGAAGGCAGGTGCTGCACTCCTCGAGTTGTGTGTACAGAGCTGGGTCAGTCGGTTGAGGACAGCTGCTGCACTATGCTTCATGTCTTGTCTTTCCATGCTCAAATGTTTATACAGCCAAGCACTGTGAAGACGACTACTGCAGCTACTTGCCAACCTGCTAGCAGGCTCTGTGTTCCGCTAGATTTTCTTTAATAAGATGGAACCTTTAAGTTCTCTGAACCTTCAGATTTGAAGGTTCAAATGCCTCTGCCTCAGCATCAAGAATTGCATTCCCTTTCTTGGCTCTTTCCCAATCTGGAAACCCACTGTATATGTCTTTCTGCTGCCTGCCCTGTATCCGAGGAAGCATCCTCCACTCTACAGTTTAAGTCTGCTCAGTGGTAGTGTAAGGGGATTTATAAAACAACAAACAAGAGACCAAACTTGTACCAATCACAGGTTGCATGTCTGCATATCCAGTGCCTTCCCAGTCGCACAACTGATGTCTTCCCAAATGCCTTAGCTTCAGAATTACAAACAAATATGCTTCATTTTTGTTTTCCTAACTGCTGAAGATGTACGTTATGTAATGGACAATTTGTTCTGCGTTTCAAAAAATGACATCCTCCTGTCTTTTATTTTACACTCACTGTACCCAAAATAGATTGACTGCAAAGTGAGAGAAGTTCAACAGTCTTTGATGTATTTGTGACAAAATGAAAAACGGGAACAGGATGGTGGCCATTCCTGAGCCATTCCAGAACCCCTGCACAATCCTCCTCTAGACTTCTGCACGTTTTGTTCTGGAAATCGAGCACATTACAGAGGATGGAGAAAAGAGTTCTATGGGAGACTAGAAACCAAGGAAATATTTCAGCACAGATCGAATCAGGCTGGATATTGCCACCAGTTGCAGTGCAGTGGGTATTCATGATCATAGAGCCTGGGAGTGCAGAAAGCACAGAGAGTATCTTCTCTGCACTGGACACGCCTGAAGGTACAGGAAGGGCTGTGGATATTCTTCCAGTCTTATTGACAGTACCCCAGATTCTGAGCCTTGCACAGACGGATCCTAAGAACAGCTTGGTAGGACATCTATGCACAGATTGCAGCTCATGAGTAACAGAAAGGTTTACCAAGGTCTTAACACATAAATAATCTTGTATCCGTAGATTGAACGGTTTGTAGTGGCCCCTGTCTCATGTTTAATTCGTTTTTTATGTCCATGATTTCCCCCCAGTTTTTGTGACTTCTGGTGCCACATAGGCAACCGCATCACCTGCTTTTGCAGCTGTACTCCCCTACACACTGTACTCCCCTGTCCCCCATATATTAGGGTTCTTGTCATCAATGAGCAGGTCTTTTATGTAGCACATGGGTTAAAATATCCCTGGGCTTGACTTTGGGGTTGTAGGATTTTGTGGAAAAACGGCAAATTTGGGAATATACCTGAGGAATACTTTGGCAGTACAATGCACCATTTAAAACCATTCTCTTTCATTATGTATTACGTTTTTTTCTAAATGCATGCAGTACAATGCATCGTTTGAACTATTTTTTTCATAAGCTAATCACACTTATTAAACCCAACCCTCTTTTAGTTTGCGCTCATCCACTGTACTCGTTCGAGTGCTGAACATGGATTGATGCTTTCTGCCACATCACTTTTACCATGAGTTTGTTAGCAGTTTCACAAGTGGGAGAAGGGTATCCGAGCCCATTTAAAAAAATATTAAGTTGTTACATTTCCAATTGTATTTGTTAAGTTTGCTCAAAATACACCAGAGTTGCTGACTTATAACTGGGGAATCAGGTTCCAGAAATTTTGCCGGATATGGCCTGGGATATGCGGACGACTTTCAATTATGCAGTGTAACATGGTCCAGAATTTTTGTCAGGTGGTGGGGGGGACCGACATCTAAAAAAATTCAGCTGGGGGGCTCAACCTAAAAACGTTTGAAGACCTCTGGCCTAGAGGACTTAGAATGAGGAATACCACTGGGACCAGATACACAGCTAGCAGCAATGTCTAGAGGACTACGAATGAGGAACTACCACTGGGGACAGAGACATAGCTAGCAGCACCGTCTGAAAGACTTATAATAAGGAATTACCGACAAGGCCAGAGAAGCTCTCAAGTCATTCAAGTTGGGTTAGAAAACAATTTCTTCCAGTCTGAGAGCACCATCAGTCACAGTGGCACACCGCAGTAGTGTGCCTCATTTGGTGCCTTTTGTGGTGCCCTACCTTGAGACTTGGCCAAGCCACACATCTACCGAAAGAAATTTCAGCCTCACAGCATGGCATACTACTATGAATATGTCTGTTCATAGGGTCCTTCACTGCTCAATTCTCCAACCACCTCAGCTAAACACTGGTTTCTGTAAATGTGGCATATCTATGTACCAACCCTATAATGTTTACAGCGTTTCTGATGCACGCATGCATTTAAATAAATACAAAGGGGCAGATTTACAAGCCCTTTGCGCCTCCTTGCACTGCCATTGTGTCACTTTTTTTGACGCAGCGGCGGAGCAGACAATGCGGCCTATTTACAACGTGACGCATCTAGGGAGATGCCTTACGTTGTAAAGCCCTGCATTACATTATACCTGCGTCAGGTATAATGTATGCAGGGAGGGCGTTCCCCTGCAGTAAGGCCTCGTAAAATTGGTGCAGTGAAATCTACAAGATTTCACTGCGCCACTTTTAGGACGCCACTGCGTCAAAACCTTACGCCTGCTTGATGCAGGCGTAAGGAGTGACGCAGTACAGTAAGTATATTCCTCAAAATACATTGCTGGAGTTGCGTCCTGCTTGCGACACAACTCCAGCAATGAGTGACTTTTGGGCCAACTGATGCGTCAGAATTTCTGACGCATCTGTTAATCCTTGCGCCATGGAGCACTGTATTGTAAATACAGCGCATCCATGGTGGTGCAAAGACATTTGCCGCAGGCGCAAGGAAACTGAGGCATCTATGCAGATGCGTCAGTTTCTTGTAAATCTGCCCAACAGTTTATTGACAAAAGCCAGTATTCAGATAAAATATTTTTTACAGTAATGGTAAGGCACAGACTAATGTAATTTTTCATAAACTATCCTAAATATTGTTTAGAAAAGGGCAAGGTTGGGCTCATTGAGTCACTCAATTATACATTCCAGTGACATATCCAAAATGAAAATGATTGTGAGAAACATATATATAATTACTTTTAGATATAATTATTTGCATATTTTCTTATTCTTCTAAAAACCTGGCTCGAGCTTACAAATGGGTGGATTGTTAAGCTCTAGATTTTTTTTTTTTTATAAACCAGCATGGCACATGTACCTCCTGAAAGAGTAACTTAACTAAACTGAGTAATATGTTAAATACAGTATCTGGCCTCACAGAAGTGAAATCTAACAATGGGGCACATATATTTGCAGTAAATCAAACAAACGAGCGGTTTTGAAGTCAGTGAAGTATACATTGTCTTGTGCTTTGTCAAATACCAATCATAACATTTTGAGTGCCAACTCCTAAACAAAACCACATAATATTTTTCATAACTTTAATTACAGAAATTAAAGGTATATGCAACATTAATTTTAACTCAACATGGTATCTCGCCAAAGATTTCTTATTGAAATAATCTTGGAAAATCAACAAATAAGAGTGAAACAAGTAAATTACCAGTCTAATTTGCTTTCAGAACAGCATATAAACCATTTGGAATAAAATATCCATGCTGCGCTGATGTTCTTTTTAGACACTGTACCTTATCTTCCAGGACAGAAGCAGGCATCTTCCAGTAGAAGGGCTCGGCGTGTAGATGCAACAGCACAGTGGCAGCATCCAGTACCAGCTCAGACGCCTGGGAAAAGACACCCTCAGTGGTTCCTGCCAGATTGCTTTGGGTTACCACAGGCAGGACAGCATTGTGTGGGATGACGGACATCTGCGCATACCGAACACGGGGCAACACATTCAAGTTTGTTTACTTTATGATGTAAATGTAACATGCCAATTGTTTCCTATATATTAAGAAGGTAATTTCAAGAAAGGTACAGTACAAACACAAGGAAAATGTGCTCCACGCCACTTATCATTTTGGAATAAAAATGGAAATATAGAGGACTGGCTGGCAAATGACTACTGGGTTTAAAATAATACCCATTTCTTAAAACTAGAGATATCCATAAATATAGCTAGCTTTTAACGCAAAGTACAATCATTATAATTAGGGCTCTTGGTTTTATGTGGTTTTTTTTTTTTTACATTACCGTCTACATTTATCCATATTTATTTTTGGCCATCTTATTGGTATTTATCCATATTTATTTTGTGTTTTGAAAATGGATGGAGTCGCAAAAATGTATATTTCTACATTTATTTAACTCTTACACATGCCCTTATACGTGATGCCTGTCGCGTTTTAGCAAATGAAGAAGAAGACACATATAACATAAAAACTACACCCACAGGTATTATACTTCAAATATATATATATATATATATATATAGCATATATCATATATCATGAAAGGCAGCATGGAGAGTCTCTCACAAAACCACAATCTTTAGTATTTTCTCGCTTTTAAAAATAAATAAATACAGACAGTAAACACATTGTTTTCTTTCTATATTTATCTGTAAAAATCTGTAAGAACAGAAACTGGGAGCCTTAAATACAATACAGAAAAAAAGCTTGACATAGGTACACAGGTTATTTGGAGACTATTCACCAGTTAGTGTATCGCCTTTTCGATGGTGATATACACATGGTTCTCATCTAAATGTTTTTATGCCCCTTACTGGAACATTTCAGACGAGCTTCTATGTTGTCTTTGCATCTGAGGTCAAAAGAGGACACATACATCTCCAGCACTTATTAAACATCTTGCTTGACTTACAGGAATCTTGACATGTCCTTGTAATTCTGAACATATGGAGGATAACCCAAAACAGAAACATGGCGAGCAACCCGAGGGATTTTCAGAGCGCAGTGCAAACGTCCCCTCTCTGCATTCGCTGCAATGAAGACCGCCCACATTTTCCTAAAAGGAATGCAAGATTCAGTTACAAAAATAGATTTAGAAAAGAAAAACCAAAATAATCTTAAGCACAATAAACTCATACAAATCCTTCTGATCTGTATCTTTAAACAGTCAGAGGTGTCTTGTATTCTGCCAGCACCAACTAATTCCCTTTTTACTAATTCAGTTGCTCTTGGAACTGTTGTGAAGTGCGGTAATCAGATTTAACCAGCAGAGTCCAGTATTGGAAAGCACACGTAGACCTCTGTCTGCACCCTGATTTTAGAGGTGGACTGAGCATTAAGCACTTTACTTCTCCCTAAAATGACCTTCATGGCAAGGGTACTCATAAGGCCCTCACTACCAGCAGGGCCGGCTTTAGGGCAGTGCGACTGGTGCGGCCGCACTGGGCGCTGTCCTGGGGAGGGGGCTCTGACCTCAACAGGTGGGGGGGGCTGCTTGGAAATAACTGATTTAAAAACACCTTCAGTAGAGTTCCTTGTGCATCCAGTTTTCAGGCAGCATTAAAAATGTCAAGATAACTCTTGTGATTAATGTTCCTGCTAGAGAGAGATCAGAGTTTCATCTAGGGGGTTTTTAACTCACCATAAAGTAGCGCAGAGGGTTAATGTGCCTACTGCAAAGAACGCTTATTGTGCAGATCACAGATCTTTATTTTATGTGGATAGCTAAGTGGATTATTGCGTTTGTCGCAGATATCCTTTTGTCACCACAGTTGATAAGATACAACCCAAATATTGAACAGTGACTGTTACAAAGTGTCATCAAAGAGCTGCATGCAAACTGCATTAAATAGGTAAGGATATTCTGTTTTTTCCCCCCAGTCTTTCATTATCTATTCCTAATGTTACTGAAAAGGGTGGGTTTGTTTGTTTGGTAGATATACATCCTTATTAGTAAAGTCAGCCTTTACCAGTGCTTTAAAACAAATGAAATGTATGTGGGAGAGGGGCTATGGAGAAATGAGGGGCACTTTTGCCTGGTGCTCGTGAGGGAATCCAAGGAGGTGGTAATGGGGGGGAGGGGTGCCAAAAATGATTTTTGCACCAGCCGCCAACAGCTCTAACCGGTGACTACCAGTGGCCTGGTGGGGGATACTTTATTTACTTGCCTTGATAAATGCAGATATGCCGGTATTTATCAGGGCCAATAAATAACTCTTCTCACAGGTTTTCGGCATCCAAATGGTGAATAACACTCAGATTTTGGTGCTTTTACACCCAAAACTGCATGTCCAGGAGGAAACAGAACTTTTTTAACCCCTTTTTACACATTTCTACCAGTCAAAATTTGACTCTGGGCATTGGACTTTATTGCGCTACTTAATTAACGGATGCAGTGTTCACAATTTACTGGGCCTCTTCCACCGATGGCCAAAGTCTCAAATATCTGATCCTAGTCCTCTTATGAAGACTTGTAAATCTGTTCCCAGGTACCGATGCACATATACAGCATTTGAAAGCACTTTTCTTAATTATATTATTCTGAGGCAACACTCAAATAAGCAGGTGTCTAGCCGTGGCAAGTGCTGCATTATTCTTTTTGGGAGGAAGGAGGCATACAGAATGGTGAATAACAAAACGGACAACTCCAGAGTCTACAATACTGATTTATTATTGAGATAATGCAAAACAAAACTCTTCCATCACAGTATGAAAAATTCAAAGATAGGCATCAAAAGGCCGAAACAAAATTTCAAAGGCAAATATTAAAGGACCAGTCATGTGGACCTAGCCCATGAGTATATACGGACGCACTTCGCTGGGCAGCTTAAAACTGGGCGATTGGTTTGGGCCTCCCTATCCAAATTATAGGTAGACAGCTTTCAAATCCAACACAATCTGTTTAGGACAAATTCAGTAATCCATGGGCCACAATACAGCACAGGAATGAAGCCACTGAGATAGTCATTCAGCAAGACAAATGGCTAATGTTGGAAAAGGTGATCACCTGATCTATATTAAATTCAGTTTATTTTAATTGTTAGGGCTGGCCTAGAGACTAGTTTCTCGCCAGCCTCATGCTTCCCAAAAAGTCATAATAACAAACATATAGCTATGTATACATAGAGGGACTTTCATTCAACTCTCTTCATTCATTGGTCTGTTCAAGCGTCATTCACATTTTGCTTTCCCCACCCACAAATAGTATACAGCATGGGTTAATCTGTCACCCCACTTCAACCACTGGTTCTTTTCATTATGAGTGGAGGCATTTTGCTCTTGCACATGTACATATTTATCCAGCAAATAGTCTATTTCAATGCTTGGGCTTGTAGGCTAATGTCTGCTTTCATTTTATTTACTTTTTTTTATTTATTTTTGTGATGGGACAATTTTTTTACTTTTTTTTTCAAGCCACCTTTAGAGATTTACATATTTTTACTTTAACTCTTTTAATCGCTTGTATATGTTGAAAAAAAATTATAATATTAAAAAATCGTTGGTGTGTTAGGCCTGTTTGGCTTTGCCAAAGCTTGTTTTTGCAGGTGATGTCCAGGATCGCAGTATGTCACGCTCTGAACAGTACTAACAATAGAGCACTGCACTGTATTGACCAAATGTCATACAGACTTTGACGATCCTCAGCCACACCACTTCCACCATATCATTAGTCTGCTTCACCGTGCATTGGCTTCATATAGAAATCCGGTGCAAATTCAAAACAACATGCCTGACATACTCTGTTTTTTTAAGTTCTTACTTTCTTGTAGTTTTCTAAGATTTACACTGCAAAGATAAATGTCATCGTAAATAACCTTTTCCACAGAAAATTCTTTCACAAGCTTCCTGGTAAGTCCCATCAACCTCATTCTTTCAGGTAGTTGCCAGAGCACTCCTCCCTTTAAGAAGTTTCTCACTGGGAAAGTCTAGATCTATTTAAGACACTTCTGTACTATTACAAAGAGACAGCTCATACAGGTTCATGTGGTGAAAGGACCTACCATAGTTCGTAAGCATCGATGTGCAACCCCTCTCCACTCATGGATCCCTATCCCTCTTAGCTTGCCAGTTAACACCCTCTAGACCAACACATTCCTCAAGGTCTGGCAAACACATTTATCCATGTGGTGTTCGCCTCCTGCTCCATCACTATGGAATTTAGCATGACTTTGAAATTGTTCCTGTTCCTCACTTCCCATAGGTAGGCAAGATCTCCATCATGTCCTAGTCCTGTTGCTTCCCCCCCCTGGAGTTCCCTTAACATACTAAATGGCAACGAAAACATTTATATATGTATTGGCCAATTACCATGACACAAATATGGATTCTGGTGAGCCACCCACATGTTCACTGTTATCACCTAAAAATCTTTGAGCACTCAGGGTTCAGAACCATCCTTAATGTTTAAAAGTTGACACCCACAGATGGTGAAAGTGTACAAATCTCCCCAAAGTAGTATCCCATGGGTGGGGAAATCACTTACTTAATTTGCTGATTAAATAAATTAGGCCACTCCCAACTCAACTATCTTTCCCATACTTTGTCCTATCTTTCCCTTTTGCCCAAGATATTGATTCCACCATGTTCCTCTAGATATTTAACATCCAGGGAAATACATTTCTTTCAACTGTAATGTCCTCTTCTGAAACGCTCAAATCATAGCACCATCGTTGTCAGTCATGATCCTTCTAACACCAAGGAAAAAAGATTCTGAAAGTAGTAAAATGTTTTTTGGTTGGGGGACCGTAAAAACCTATTGTCTCTGGAAGAGGTTATTTTCTTTATTTTCTCCTTGACATGTGAAAAGTTCTCAGTGAGGGCCCTCATTTCTGTATATCTAAAGAATTTTCTCTAAACATGCTGTGCACTAAACATTGATAACCTTGCCTCACCTTCGAAAAACACTGAGGATACTATTTAAAGCCTAAGAAAAGATTTTTTTAAATACAAGACTATGTAAATAAGGACATGGCTTAAAAAACAATGTCAAACAGTTTGGATGGAAGAACCATTAACTTTTAAAAGTCAACTGTAACTATTTATGTAATTAGTGTGTTTTACATTATGCCACCCTGCTGCCTAAACAAGTGCCCTTAATAGAATCACATAAGATATTAGTGGGCCATTCATTACGTCCAGAGTTTGGAGCAAAAGCAAACAAATTGTTCAATGTGTCCTAAATATGAGTATATAATGTCCACTTTTCAGTCACATGATTACCTCAACCTGTTTGTATAATGAAGTCTCCTAAACTGGCATCCAGGGCTTCCATATTTACTGTGCTTGTAATCAATTTTTATTTATAGTGTGTCTGAATAAGTATATAAATCAGATATGGTCAGCATTTCTGTGATTCCATGGAAGCTTAAATATCTTTCCAGAAAGCCCTTTAGATTTCAATTGAGACTGCTACCTGATGCATTCGCCTCTGGTCTTCAATCGCGTTCTTTGAGTCTTAAATGGTTTACGTTCAGTGCATGTCACAAATAAAGACACTAAAGACATGTACACATCATGACAAGAAATCTTGTGATGGGACTGTCAAGCAACTAATTACCTTACAAACACAGGCACCAGATTCTTCTGCACAGTGGCAAGTGGTTTGTTTCTCATCACACCACTCTTCCCGAGTCCCCCTCACATCACACTCACAGGGTACACAGTTGGGATGACCTCTAAATCCGAAGGCACATGTGTCACAGAGTTTGCCTCCAAAAGCTTCATTGCATAGGCATTGGCCTGTCAGGAGGTCACACTGGGGATTGGTGGAGCCCAACTCACTACAATTGCAGGCCTAAAGACATGAATACAATAGAAAATAGTTAATAGCAGAAAGCAAAATCATAGTATATAGCACAACATTTAAATGTGAAATTTGAAGTGCCTGCAGTAAGACTATATATTTGTTTATTTAAGAAGCATACTGTCTATACAATTGGCCATGTTGCTATGCTTTCTGAAAGGTATGCCCTCAGATAAATTTAAGAATGCCAGAACTTGACGAGTTCTACCTAGTATGATGTACTTCCTTGCAAAAGATTTCGTGATTGTGGTAGCAAAACATTACATAGTGACACTGACCTAACCAAGATCTTGAAGAAGGCAAATTGCCGACAGCAA
This sequence comes from Triturus cristatus, assembly GCF_964204655.1. NCBI lineage: Eukaryota > Metazoa > Chordata > Amphibia > Caudata > Salamandridae > Triturus > Triturus cristatus. The sequence goes on along the minus strand of NC_140587.1, from coordinate 940,686,233 downwards.
ACCCTGAATAGGATTCAGTGGAGGTAATGAGTTTAAAATCATAACCAACAAATCACCCACAACTGAAATGTGGAACAAGTTTCAACACCATTGGAAAAACCTACTGAGCCCACTCAAGACTTCTGTTTCAATTACTCATTGTTATGAATAATGTAGGGAGTCAACAGCCATTATTTATTCCTACAGGATGAAAATAAGTCATGGCCACGGATATCATGAACCTGGGTTCTTGGTCAACCGTTTCTGGTGGCCAAGTGAAACACTCACTTGAAATACACAATTTGATCACATGTCCAACATTTGACAAAGAGCCAATAGGCAATCTCCCTACAGGAGAAGAGGTAAAAAAGATATGCAACCCTGGACTAGTAATGAATGTAACCACGGCCAGTCATCAGATAGCCTGATATGAGGGGACAGTAGCCGACACTCACTATGTGTTCTTTGTATGTTCTTCCTTTAATCAGACTTCAACATGAAATGGAACACTTTCAGAAGACTGACCTTATTGTTCAATTCGCTGAGGAAAAACACAGAGTTAGTATAGAAAAATTAATTTGCCAGGACAGCACAGCTTTTCCAAGCTGTGTAGGTGAATGTCATCCCAATATCTTACCCATGTATTAAGGCATTACCAAAACACCTCACAAAAGGCAGTCTCCGGTTGACTCTTCTTGAGAACCACTTTCATCCATTTCATTCTTGGAAATTATATGTTCCACACTTTTGTTCACTATAACACGCAATTTAACAAACTATTGCTCATATGCCTGTAACCGAAACTAGCTTAAGAACTTGTTTAGTGACACCCAAAAATATTAAAATAATTTCAGGCTTTGAAAAATCTCACCCATTAATATCACAGTTTTGATTTCTACTTGAAAAGAATAAATCTGAGAGCATAAGATCCCTTGGCACTATGCTACCTGTAGGGTGTGGAAATATGAATTTTCATGATCCATTATGTCCCCTATCTTAGACCCCAACGGTTCCATGTATATGCTACAAGTACATGTATGTTCCCTCCAGTTCCAGTTATGAAGACGCAAACACATGTGCGTCCATTGTCAACATGTCCTCTTTCAGATCCGCCATGAATGGGCCGGATATTCCATTCCTAAGTACAAAAGGCCACCGACTTTGTATGGCTCAGTTACTCCATTTTGCAGTTCAGGCGAGTAGGCCCTGAATGCTACCATCAAGCCTTTCCCTGCTTTCTAGTTCTGACAGCTCCAGCATGAGCTCGCATCTGTATCCATGAACTTTGTCCTACTCCCTGCGCGGCTGACGGTGCCTGACTTCGGCCTGTCTGCCTGCCAAAACTGTATTTCACCTTCAAAGATTATCTGCTTCGCTCCCTATCCAATGCATTCCTGTCTAGTAGTTTAAGTAAACATTCTTCCAGCTACCGAGCAAAGGGCCCGGCTTCTCTGTCTTTATGCAAGTAATTCATAAGCCCTGTTACTATGAACGATTTCTGCCCTCGCATCTAGTGTAGACACTTAGACGCTTGTACACGCACACACAGTCAGTATAGAATAAGATTCTATCCTAAGAAACCTTCCTTTATGGATAACATAGTTCTTTAAACATAGGATGTTAGATATGATTTGGGATTAGGTTGACTTGACCCCCCAGACTTCTTGTCTCCACATGTAGAGCTAAATGTCAAGTCCCCTTCACCCCCTAGTTGCACGTCAATCACACGTCATGCTGCTGCGTGCGCATCTCTGCCAAGTATTTCTGCTGACATTGCGAAATCATCTCATAAGATCCACCCATTTGTGACATCACACCTAAATGACGTTTTCTAGTTACACCCAGTTACACCCATTTCCATTACGCATGTATGATTTTATCTTCACTATCAATTGTTACGCCTCCTGCATTTGTTTCACTGTAATGCTTCTTCTATAAAACGAATTGCTTGTCAATGATGTATTGCTCTTCACTTCCTGAACCTCCGTGGTGATGGAACATGAAATCCCCGATTCGAATCGGTATTGGAATAAAGCCCATTCCGAACCTCTAATACCACGGATTCTGCCTCTTATTTTACTGAGCTATTTTTACTAATTTTCCGTATCAAATTAAGTCCCGGTAATTAAATTATTTACCACATGAATGGCGCCCGAACAGGGACACTTTCTCATCTCACGCGCCGGTGATGCGTTGCAGGCCCGGTCTCCTGCCACAGCTGGACGGACAACAACGCGTACCAGCAGGATTTCCTGTATCTCCCTCCGGTCAAGCGGGGGCGACTGAGGCTGCGATCAACACCCAGACGAGGCGGTGAGAAGTGCGAAGTATCCCGACCAGAGCCTAGCTGAGAGAGCAAGATCCGAGGTATGCAGAGGCCCACCAAGTCCCGAAGTTTCAAGTCGAGCCCGAAGTTTCAAGTCGAGTCCAGTCCGGTAGTCCGGTCCAGTTCAAGTTCAGTTCCGTTCCGAGGCCTTCTGTTCCGAGCTACCCGGTGAGTACCATTACCGGGGAGGCGTTTCTGACGTGCACATAGGTTGTGCCGGTCAAGACGGGTTTGGGTACACAAATCCGGTCTGCACTGTTTCAGCAGTGTATCTGTACTGTTTAGCAGTATATCTAGTATGTCAAGTATGCTAAGTGACTAGTTTCCGAATGGCCATCATTATTGTTCGTTAACTGTTAAAGTGTTAAATGTTAAATGTTAAATGTTTTAGATACGTTCTGCATATTGTGGGGTGAATGACTGTTCATTATTGTTCATTATTTTTGTTTAGCTGTATTAAGTGTGTTTAAGATTAAGTATCAGATCAGTTCTCAATATGCCGCTCTTTTCAAAGTTAAGACAGATCAAAACTAGAAAAGGGGTACTCGAAGAAGCTGTTCCCATTCCTCCTAGGGACACTCCAGGGTACTTCATGTATCATAAACATGGCCTAGATGCTGTATTATTTCTTGATTTATGGGTAGACTATACCAAGGAATTACCAGAAAATCAGAGATGGCCCGCAGCTGGGACCTGGGATGCAGATTGCATCATGAAAGTAGAGGAAGAGTTATGGAAAAAGAAAGCTAGACAATCACAGAAAGATGCCATCGAATTATGGCGTAAAGAATCCTATAGACGTACAGAAAAAGCGCTCAGACTAGAAGAGAAGAATAAGGAGAATTCAAATAAAGCACAAGAAAATCTCTTAATTGAGGAAGGTACACGAGTAAAGTCAGAACAAGTAGACAGACAAAGAAATGCCCTTCTGAACGGTATGTATCCACTTCTGGCCGAAGGATTACCTAAGGCTACCCCGGAAATACCAAAAGACTTGCCACCCCCATTGTTTCCAATAAAAGTACATCCCAAAGGGCATCCCCGCACCGCAGAAGATGTTTTTCTTTCTTCATATTTAGACGACGCAGTTCCCGAGTATGCTAACCCCGCACCACATAGAGCGTCTGCCTTGGTTCAACGCCAAGACCCTGTGTCTGTACCTCAGCAACCACAAATTCCGACACAAGTTCCGGCAAGCACATCTGTTTCTACATCTGTTCCCACAGCCGTTTCTACAGCTGTGCCCACACCTATGGTTGCTGTATCAGGTTCCACAAATCCTTTCGCGCCTAGTACCCCAGATGGGGCTACCGGAGGTGCTATCAACGATTTTTCTACGCCGCCCAGAATAAATAAACTTACCTTTCAAGAATCAGCACATCCACGTACGCCCAAACTTATAAATTCCCGTACGCTTAAGGAACTTCTTGTAGATTGTAGATATGACCCTGTGCCCGGCAAAGAGGATGAAATGATCTTGGCATCATTACGTATCCGACGAGCTGCGATGTATTTAGGGAAGCTACCAGGAATGACTATGCACCTAGATAATATATATCATTTTGTCCAAACAGGGCGAGATTTTGAATGTATTAACAGAGCTATGGAATATCAGAAAGTAGAGATACAAGGGGAACTGTTACGTTTCCTCATAAATTGTGTGATCAGAAATCAAGACCGACCGGGGGTAAATCCGGAAGCAATGCAAATTCTTACGAGATGGAGCCAGAATATATCAGAGGGGAAACATGATAGGCAATCATGTATAGTAGCCATGTGCCGAAAGATCCGCAAAGAAATAGAACGAATACACGAAGAGAGATTAGAGATAGACGAGCCTGAACAAGACAGAATAGAAGAGGAAGAGACAGGACCGCCAACAGGATACGTAGACACGGTGGCTTATGTAGGTAGAGGAAGATTTTCCAATAAGACTAGATGCTATAATGATTCGATACGTCCGACACGTCCAGAAAGTAGCAGACATTACCAAACCCCTATAATAAATATAAGATCTCCCGAACATTTATTCCAAGCCGCTGACAACCTACTTCGAGAACGAAGAGGACATCATTTACTTGATTCTTTGGACGAACAAGAATTAGCCAGATCAGCAGTACTATGGGCTGACAGTCCCGGAAAATACAGTGATGATACACTAGCACACACGTTTTTAAACCTTACCCCAGACGAACAGCGTTTAGCTGGTATATACATGATTCAACATCTCCTTATATTATATAAAAGCCAACACTCTGATCCTGGTCCTTTACCGGACATATTGACTGAATTACTCACGAATAAATGGAGAGGTTCAGGTACTGATTTAATCAAAGAAATACTAGAATTCAGAAACCAGTATATTCTTTTTGTATGCCCAGAACATGTCTCACTACCCATCAAGGAAAGAACGACGTATTATATGGATAGACAGAATCCCTTACGCGAAGTACACACAATAAAGGGTGAAGACAATCAGTTTAAACGTGTATTTGTATACGCACCCATATCTAAAATAGAATTATTAGAAATGAAGAAGGTGGTACCCAGTCATGACAAAGACCCAGCGGGTTTCCACCGGGAAATTAAAGACATGTTGCTCATGGGGGAGTATACCTACCCCGACATTATGAAAATATTAAAGGTTCTAATGCCAGCTGGCATTTACGAGAAACTCAAAGAAAAAGATTGGGAGGTGGGAGACCAAAAGATAGATTGGACAGCATCAGAAACCGAAGAGAGAGCCCGAGGTCCAGGTTCAGGGCTTGGGCCAAAGACTAAAGCACTACCAGGTTTACTAGTACAGGTATTGCCACGTTTATTAACTACGAAAAAGGAAGACTGGGGTGCAATCTCAGCCTGTAAACAAAAGCAAGATGAAGATACTAGTGATTTCTATGCCCGATTCGAAAAATGTTTTGGTATAAATAGTGGTATAAAAGCAAATAGCGAATCATACCCACATCTGTTTGTGACAAAGTTAGTTGAAAACTCCCTGCCCCAAGTTAAGAATAGAGTATTGAAATTTGAGAGTACCTGGCAAGGTAACACTCCGTCACAAATGTTACAAATGTTACAGTACCATCACAATAGAATTAGGGAGGAACAAGAACATGAACAAAGACGAATGAAAGACACGAAAATGAAAATGCTAGTCTCCCAGACAGTTCCAGCTGACGGTCATAAAAAGGGTATGACACAGTCCAGTGACTCAGCAGGTCCTGTGAAAGGGACATGCAACTATTGTAAACAACCAGGTCATTATGTACACGATTGTCCAGTCTTAAAATACAATATCGCCAGAGGTGCAACAAAGGAAAGACCACGTCCGCTTAGACAGGATCAGAACCAACAAGGAGCCCTGCAGCATGCACAATCCATGCCAGCTCCGCAACACTCTATGCCAGCTACACCACCGCAGCCCATTGCTACTACACAATCAACGACACGACAGATGTACCAGACCGCACAGTATGACTATCCTGATTATCAACGATACTCATGAAACAGCCTGGAGAGGGAAGTTGACTTACCCCTTATCGAGGTTCCTGTAGATCAAGAAGGACCTTATGTACACAGTGAACTATTAGGCCAAGACAGAAAATTTTTACTCGATACAGGGGCAAGCCGAACAACAATAAAACGTAGTGAAGTTCCAGGGGTACCCCTCTCAGGCTCACAGAATATTTCCCTTGGTTTTTCAGGAAAACCTATCATTAACGAAGTATCACAGCCTCTTCCACTTACGATTGGTCCCTTGACACGAACTACAGATTTATTGCTTACTAAATCATGTCCAGAAAACTTGTTAGGTATAAAAACACTGAAAGCTCTAGGAGCTATAATATGCTGCTCTCCGGAAGGAGTACGATTGTTTTTACGTGATTTCAAAGGGCACTATGTGTCTCGAGACATGGATTCCCGACTGCAGAATTTACCTGTACACTTATGGGCACAAGGCCCTACTGATGTTGGTTGCATGAACATTACACCATATCAAGTCACATTAAAGACAGGAGTAGTATTACCACGAATACGACAATACAGGTTACCCCCAGATGCTGTAGTGGTTTTACTGCAAATCATTGACGAGCTTATTGCCCAAGGAGTGGTTGTGGAAACCGACTCCAATGTATGTAATTCTCCGATAATTCCGATTCTTAAACGAACTGATCCAAAGGCTCCGCCAGTATATCGATTAGTTATTGATCTGCGCGAATTAAATAAATGCATTGTGCCACAATTTCCTGTGGTCCCAGATATCTCGTCATTACTGACAGCCATTGATTCCGAAGCAACGTTCTTTACTGTAATTGATCTCAAAAATGCCTTTTTCAGCGTCCCAATAGATCCGGAAAGCCAATACTTGTTCGGATTTAGTTTAAATGGACGAAGTTTTAAATTCACACGCGCACCTCAAGGATTTACAGAAAGCCCCAGCATCTATAGCCAAGCACTGAAACGAGAACTTGACAGTATACACATGCCAGTCAACACTGCACTGCTCCAGTATGTTGATGATCTGCTGATCACCGCTCGAAGCGAACCTGAATGTGAAAAAGCATCACTGACGGTTTTACAATTTATGGCCGACAAGGGGCACAAGGTGTCCCCTTCTAAGCTGCAATTCTGTGTCCAGCGAGTTGTTTACCTTGGTCACTCGCTGTCCAAGGAGGGAAGGCAGCTTACACCCGACCGCATTCAGTTAATAGCTAACATGCCAATACCCAAGACACAAAAGGAGGTGCGGGCTTTTATAGGCCTCACTTCATACTGTAGGCAGTGGATCCCTCAATATGCATTTCTAGCGAAACCACTCATTCAGTTGACAACACAGGAGGCGGCCACATCGACTGTCCTCCCTTGGACCCAGGAACACACACTAGCTTTTGAAAGCTTAAAGACAGCTTTATGTCAAGCACCAGTTTTAGCAACACCATGTTACAGCAAACATTTTACACTCTTTGTTACAGAACGCGAAGGTACTGCCTTGTCGGTACTCACACAGGAACAAGCAGGATCACACAAACCGTGTGCTTATTTTTCTAGTACATTAGATCCCGTAGCTCAAGCTCTGCCTGCGTGCCTGAAATCAGTGGCAGCAACAGCTTTAGCAATCAGACAAAGTGATGCCATAGTGTTAGGACATCCATTGACAGTACAAGTACCACATGCAGTAGAGGTTCTTCTGAACCGAACGCAAACACAACACTTGACCATAGCAAGACTTACAGGGTACGAATTAACATTGTTTCAGCCACATATAGAGATTAGACGTTGTAAAACATTGAATCCTGCCACACTTTTGCCAGTAAACGGAACAGACCCACTAGCACATGACTGTATTGATGTTATTACTATCACGACGAAACCTAGACAAGACTTGACAGATATCCCATTATCAGACCCAGACCTAACGTTGTATGTAGATGGTTCATGTATGAGAACAAGTACAGGAGAGTTAGTGGCCGCGTATGCAGTCACAACAGAAACTGAAGTTATTGAAACAAATTGTATTAGCACTTTGTCAGCTCAAGCAGCAGAGCTCATTGCTCTGACACAAGCCTGTATTCAAGCCACAAATAAGAAAGTCAACATATACACAGATTCACGTTATGCATTCGGAGTTGTTCATGACTTCGGCGTGCTGTGGCGAGAGAGAGGTTATTTAACTTCTCACGGTGCCCACATTCAGCACGGACCCCTTATTCATGCTCTGTTAGACGCAATTCATCTACCCACTGCAATATCGATTATGAAATGCAAAGCTCATACGAAAGTTACTGATATCATTTCTCAAGGCAATGATCTAGCTGACAGAACAGCTAAACAGACTGCTCAAATTCACACATCTGACGTGACAAAGACTATAGTTCCGACACCAACACATTGCCTGACAGTTAAGGATCCCGCTCTTGATGTAATTGACATACAGACACATGCTACACCAGACGAGATAAAGAAATGGACTGAATCAGGAGGGATCCAAACGGACCAGGGATGGATGACGAAGGAGAAATCTGTATGGTTTCTTCCTGATTCAATGGTTCAAGTCGTCATAAATACCATACATAGTCCGGCACATCTAGGAGAGAAAGCTATGCTAGACAGCATTCAACACATTTGGTTCAACAAACATTTACGAACAGCAGCTAAGCAAAAAGTCCGTACCTGTATGATATGTTGTCAGTTTAATCCAGGTAAAAGCATCCCCGTAGAGCAGGGTGGATTTCAGCCCCCTGATCACCCTTTTGAAGTCCTCCAGATGGATTATATCCAGATGGAACGTTGTCGAGGATTCAAATATGTTCTCGTAGTTGTATGCGCTCTTTCCCGTTGGACAGAGGCGTATCCCGTCTCAGATTACACTGCCCCGACTACTGCCAAACAGTTAGTTCGAGAATTTTTCCCACGGTATGGTTTACCACGTGTCGTCTACTCAGATAACGGCCAGCCGTTCTCATCCGAACTAATGAAACATGTCTCACTTTTGCTAGGATATAAATGGAAGTTTCATTGTGTCCGACACCCCGAGGCAGCAGGTCTCGTGGAACGACATAATCAAACTCTGAAAATCAGATTGTCCAAAATATGTAGAGAGAAAGGTGTCGACTGGGTAGTAGCTCTACCAGTTGCACTCTTTTACATGAGAATGGTAGCACACTCTCGAACAGGGCTATCCCCTTATGAGGTGATCTTTGGCAGACCACCAAATATGTGGGGGACGCCTATACCTCGTAAAATAACTGATGTTGACTGTAATATGCTGACAGATTACCTGGCTTCCTTGATGTCTGCACTACAATCTTGTCGTTCACAGGTAGCTGCAGCCTTTCCTGACAACACCGAGGTGAAACCCCATGACGTAGTTCCGGGGGATCTCGTATTTGTGAGGAACTTTGATCGGAAGACTCAGCTGGATCCTAGGTGGAAGTCGCCACAACTAGTTTTGCTTACCACAAGGACAGCCGTGAAGATCGAGGGCCGCAAAGGCTGGGTGCATTCAAGTCATATCAAGAAATTTCATGGACTATCCTCCGATGTAGACATTGTGCCCTGCATTCCCTCACAGACTGATTCAAAACTTCCTTTGGTTGAAAAGACTGAAACCGAACTCTATAAAGTAAAATTGAGGCCTAGAACGTCAGACAATTTGATTGTTTAAGTCCTCTCCAAGGTGAAGCGGTTGAATTTGTCTCTGACATGTATCCTCTAGACCTGAATAGGGAAACCGATGGAAAAATGTTGAAAAGACATGCGTACTGCAAATCACTACGTAGTCATTGTACAGTGACGTTATTAATTTTGTTTTTCTTAAGTCTTTTAATAATCGTTGCAAGTATATTGTTGCACATATATTATCCTATTTCTAAACATGTTTACAATGTTACTGCCGAACATTCTTTTAGTGAATTACCACCGCATGAATTGTCCTATAGAGTTGCGCTGCGCAATAACACTTTCATTAGTATGTTACATCATTCCCATCAGACCAGCAATGCTACCAATTGTTGGATATGTGGCCAACTCCCTCCCTATCAGGATTATAAAGGAGTTTTGCCTCTTTTTCCATATCCATTCACACACAATGGCTCCTGTGGAGCATGGTTCAGTTTAATGAATTCCTTAGATTCAATTTCAGTAGTTCATCAAGACAATTGGGTATGGGGAAACCTGAACCTAGTGTTGCTTAAAGTCTGCTACCCTAACAAGGAGGGACTCCCCAAAAGAACAGGAACTGATCTAGAAAATGAAGTATATGGATTAGGTAATTTTACACTTAACCTCATGATCCTGAACGTTGAATCCGAACCTACACCAATCTTGCCCGCCATGTCAGTATTCCCAGTAAAAGGGGAACTATGTGTAAGAAAGAATGGTTCCGTACACATGGGCCATAGTAAATGCACCACTGTGATAAAATTCAGTGATCAAGGCAAGTCTACATACTGGGGCGGTATTTTCCAGGGCTACTGGTCGAGGGACGAGAGCAGCACATAGCATTATATGCGGATGACCTACTGCTCTTCTTGCCGAATGCTGGGGAGGCCTTACAGGGGGCGCGGGGTTTGCTGGAGACGCTGGGGAGGGTGGCGGGACTCCGGGTGAATTGGACCAAGTCTTGCCTATTTCCCACGGGCCCAGAGGGGTTGCTACGCCAGGGGGATGTCCCATGGGAATCCCGGTGTTTGCCTTACTTGGGAACCAGGATCTATCATGATCCCGCTGATTTGTTAGAGGGTAACGTGGGGCGAGCGATAAGAGGGGCGAAAACCTGCTTTGAGTTTTGGGGCACTCTCCCATTGTCGGTGGCCGGCAGGGTCGCCTTAGTGAAAATGGTGATTTTGCCCAGATTTCTTTATTACTTTGGGACTCTTCCAATCTGGATTCCGGGAAAGCTATTTGCTCAGCTGACCTCGTTGCTTACGGGGTTCATCTGGGGTGCGGGGAGACGGAGGGTAGCGCTGCTTACTCTACAGCGTCCTGGGAGTGAGGGAGGCCTTGCGTTGCCGGACCTGGAGTCCTATTACCATGCTGCGCAGCTCCAGTGGTTCATGAAGTGGGTGGCGGGGCACATCAGGCGTCCGGAAGAACAGGGAGGGGCGGATCCGAGCTGGTCCCAATTATCGTGCGTGCTGCTCCGGGTGCCGATGAGGAATGCCTCACTTCCTCCGGACTTGAGGGTGGTTCGACAATGCTGGGCGCGGTTGGCTAGGAGGGCGCGTGTGATTATTCCCTATGCACCCGAGATCCCGTTGCGTATGTGTGAGGCGCTACCCCACGGGGGAGACTGGAACCGGTTATTGACCTGGGAGGAGGCGGGAGTTATGACATTGGGAGACTTGTATGAGGATGGTAACCTGCTACCTTTTGACGACCTTAGGGAGCGGCATGATCTCCCGCGGGGGGACTTCCTATTCCATGCAGCCTTGACTGCGGCCGTCAGAAAGCACTGGCGGAAGGGGATGATGGAGCCGGACACATCTCTTGCCTGTCAGTATGTAGTGATGGGAGCGGGTGTCTATAAGGCGGTGACTTGCCTTTATAGGCGGATTACTGGTGATATGCGGCGACCCCTGGCTGCCCTGCGCGTCAAGTGGGAGGCGGATCTGGGAGCGCCTCTTACGGACAAAAACTGGGAGGAAATCATGGAGCGCCCTTGGAAGTGTACACGAAATGCACGCTTCCAGCTTATACAGTTTTATATCTTTCATAGGGCATACCTTACCCCTCACAAGATAGCTGAGTACTTTGGTGGGCCAGATGCTTGCCCCCGATGTGGTTATAGTGGAGCGACTTTTCTACACATGCTCTGGGACTGTCCGCAGGTGACAGGGTTTTGGGAGGAAGTGGCGACGCTACTCCTGACGGTGACAGAGAGGGACTTGGAGGTAGGCCCGGGGGTCTGCTTGCTACATGGCTTTCCGCATACAGCAAAGACTAAGATCACCAGTAGGTTTATTGATCTAGGGCTGGTCCTGGCCAAGCGGGAGATTACTTCTCATTGGAAGGCGCGGCAGGGCCCTAATTTCTTACGGTGGGCTAGGGAAATGGAGAAATGGGCGGGAAGTGAGGGGACTTATAGATTGTGCTTGGCTCGACGCAGTGACAATGAAAGATCGCACGAAGGGGCCCGGGCATGGATGGCTCTCCTGGACTTGTTCAAAGGTTCGGTTATGGGGGATGGGGGTGATCCGGTGGGGGATGACGGGACCCCGGTTCCTTGAGTGCACTATACAGGGCTTCCCCCCTCTGCTCTTGCGGTACTGTCTGTTGGGATTGCTGGGAGGCGGACTCGACGGGTGGTAGCTGAGGGTTTGATGTACATGTACTTCTGATAGATACGGGCGACATGCTTGGGTGGGTGGGTAGGGAGGAGGGGCTCGTTGGGGGGGATGTTGGGAGATGGGGTGGGGGTATTCTGGCTGTCTCGCACACTCATGGTGGATTACTCCTGTGGATGCACTACCTAGTAGCACGGACATTATTGGGGTGAATGCTGTACAGAGGTAGCTTATGTGCCGGGGTGATTATTGCAAGATGTCCTGATTTGGCTGGGGGGAGGACTATGGGGGACGGGGATTGACTGCATTGTGTTCTGTGACCTAATAAAGTTTGTTTAAAAAAAAAAAAAAAAAAATCAAGGCAAGTCTACATTTAGAGCTTCGCGCCATTCCTACTTTATATGTGGTCATATCGCATATATACGCTTACCTCTAGATTGGGATGGTACCTGCTACATAGCATTCCTTCTGCCACCTGTTTTTCTAGCCCCACCTGATTATCATAGGAATATCCATTTAGTACACAATAGAGAACAGAGAGATCTCCCAATTGTCGATTACACTGAGACGGCATGGGAAAAATATACAGATTTCAATAAAGGTCTTTTTCCCTATATAGGTACAGTTACTAATAGTAAGCTGATACGTAGATTAACCAGGACCCTTGAAGCCGTAGTGAATGAAACTATTTCCGCCTTAGGCAACCTGACAGAGGAGCAGTCTGCGATGAGGATTGTTGTTCTTCAAAATCGTCTTGTCCTTGACGTCATCCTGGCCGATAGGGGTGGAGCTTGTAGGGTCATCGGATCAAGTTGCTGCATATTCATACCAGAAAATTCGCCATCTGTATATGAACTTTATAACTCGCCTTCATAAGATTGTAAGCCAGATACACCAGAATCCAGGAACCTGGACTTGGTCCAGTTGGTTTTGGAGCGTGTTGTCAGCCTGGGGATGGAGAATACTATCCTTCCTAGGTATTGGCTTTCTCATACTATTCAGTTGCTGCTTATGTCTACAATGTGGGCCAGCGATTTGTGGTCTGTGTGCCACATCGTGTATCCCACATTCAAGTTTTCGTTCAAAATCCCGGATAAAGAAAGAAGAACAAATGATACTATATGAACAGATCGATGGATTGATGAAGATCGATATTTCTTGAGGTCAGTAGGGGACAAGGAGGGAATGTGGAAATATGAATTTTCATGATCCATTATGTCCCCTATCTTAGACCCCAACGGTTCCATGTATATGCTACAAGTACATGTATGTTCCCTCCAGTTCCAGTTATGAAGACGCAAACACATGTGCGTCCATTGTCAACATGTCCTCTTTCAGATCCGCCATGAATGGGCCGGATATTCCATTCCTAAGTACAAAAGGCCACCGACTTTGTATGGCTCAGTTACTCCATTTTGCAGTTCAGGCGAGTAGGCCCTGAATGCTACCATCAAGCCTTTCCCTGCTTTCTAGTTCTGACAGCTCCAGCATGAGCTCGCATCTGTATCCATGAACTTTGTCCTACTCCCTGCGCGGCTAACGGTGCCTGACTTCGGCCTGTCTGCCTGCCAAAACTGTATTTCACCTTCAAAGATTATCTGCTTCGCTCCCTATCCAATGCATTCCTGTCTAGTAGTTTAAGTAAACATTCTTCCAGCTACCGAGCAAAGGGCCCGGCTTCTCTGTCTTTATGCAAGTAATTCATAAGCCCTGTTACTATGAACGATTTCTGCCCTCGCATCTAGTGTAGACACTTAGACGCTTGTACACGCACACACAGTCAGTATAGAATAAGATTCTATCCTAAGAAACCTTCCTTTATGGATAACATAGTTCTTTAAACATAGGATGTTAGATATGATTTGGGATTAGGTTGACTTGACCCCCCAGACTTCTTGTCTCCACATGTAGAGCTAAATGTCAAGTCCCCTTCACCCCCTAGTTGCACGTCAATCACACGTCATGCTGCTGCGTGCGCATCTCTGCCAAGTATTTCTGCTGACATTGCGAAATCATCTCATAAGATCCACCCATTTGTGACATCACACCTAAATGACGTTTTCTAGTTACACCCAGTTACACCCATTTCCATTACGCATGTATGATTTTATCTTCACTATCAATTGTTACGCCTCCTGCATTTGTTTCACTGTAATGCTTCTTCTATAAAACGAATTGCTTGTCAATGATGTATTGCTCTTCACTTCCTGAACCTCCGTGGTGATGGAACATGAAATCCCCGATTCGAATCGGTATTGGAATAAAGCCCATTCCGAACCTCTAATACCACGGATTCTGCCTCTTATTTTACTGAGCTATTTTTACTAATTTTCCGTATCAAATTAAGTCCCGGTAATTAAATTATTTACCACAAGGGAGTGGAAGAATTATCTGCCCAATCCCGAAAAGACAGCTCTAAATGAATATTCAGAATTAGTTAACACAGCTGAACGACCACAGCCTTTAGGCTTATCGAACCATATTTAAGAAACAAGGCAGTAATCACGGCTCACACTTGCTTTCGAGATAGACACTCAGCTAATAGATGAAAATGCATGTGCATTCTTAACATGTAGGTATTTGACACATAAGCCTCATGTCAAAAGTTGAAAGCTTTCCATTGTAATGCACCTTCATATAACGGTGTTCTGTTGCTTATTCAATTCACTATGTCCTAGCTATTCTGTGTAATTCAAATGCATCCCTAAATATTGCTTTGCACATCATCTTACCTTGCATCCGAGAGCAGGGGCATGGCCCCAGTAGTTGGGTTCACATAGTTCGCATTTCGGGCCCAGAGTATGAGGCGGGCAGATGCATCGGCCATTTTCATGGTCACAATTATTCTGAGTATGAGCGCAGTCGCAGGCTTAAAAGAGAAGAGGAAAAAAGGAATTAGTAACATCTGACAGTGCAGATCACTTCACAAAGCAGTGATCAATACAACCTGCAGAGCACACAATTGCAAGAAATGAATTCCTTTAATTATTTACCATGTTTCATTTGTTCTCTTTTGAACTTTTGCACCACAGCACTTGAGCACTCATCTGCGCACAGGCTCACTCACCTTAATCCACTTTTTCAATTCCCTTTATCAATAAGTTCAGATAAAAGATTAATTTAACCAGAGTTCTAATTTATTGCACTGCAATGATAGAAGGACAGTGACAAAAGCAGTAGTGGTAATTTATAAGTTTTATAGCTGCCCATCTACCTTCATGATGTGGATTTAAGGCATCATAGGGACTAAAAGAAAAGGAGGTGAAAGGTGTTGGAGTAATGGAATTGAGGATCGTGAGAATATGCTACTGGTTTATAAAGCTTTAGCCCCATCAGTAAAAGTATGATGTTGTGGAAAATGGGATCTAGTTCTGACATGCTAAGTACTACCACATCATGTTAGTCGTTCACCTTGTTATTTTGTGATTATGTGATAGATGGCCAAATTAATTCAAGCATACTCACAATATGCCAAGGATAGCTGCCATTATGTCATGATTCGTCCAACAAAGGGGAGAGGATGTGGCCTAATGGCTAGGGCGGTCGACCTCAAATCTGGGGAACCGGGTTCAAGTCCCTGCAACGACGCTCAACATCCTGTTATTCTGGGCAAATCATTTAATCTGCCCGTGCCTAACAAAAATTAATGGGTCCTTCGTTAACACAACTGGTGCTCATGTAAAGTGCTCTGATACCTGTTACCTTCAGGTCAAGTTCGCGCTATAAAAAATTCCAGGGAAAAAAACCATTGAAGCATTCTACGTTTCTTCATCAATTTATATGGTAAGTCAAACTCACATTTAATCATTTAACTTGTCATTAAAAGAAGTTCATAGCATCTGAAGGTCCTTAGTAACTTATAGTGGGGTCTTCTGCATGAACAGAATTTCTGTCAAGATGGTAGAAATCGGGATGACATTAAGGTGGTCATAATAGTTAATCAAAGACTTTCACTGTCTCCAAGGCTGTTGTGCTAGCAATATATTATCAGAGGAAATTACAGTCTTTGAGGCTGGATTAAGTTGTTTTAAGTTATAGCGATTGATATAATTTCTCGTGAAGGGATGCTCATTTAACCTGTTTCCATGTACTCTACATGTGGGACTCTGATACTCAAGACGGATTGTTATTTAGAATACTCTGTGATCTTGTAACTCCATCCCACTTTCAAAAAGAGCCCAACGCTTTCAATGGTTCAGAGTACTTTCCCATTACACCTCCTATGTGCCTTGCAGTCATAGCTACAGATAGTTACCTAGTGTATAATTGCAGATGCCTAATCCTCCTGTGTATCATCTTCACACAGCGCAATCGGTCAAATAGTGCCCTGACATCATAAAGCTAGAGCAGGATGTCACCTGGCATGATGGCCAATCAATTTCCTAGCAAGCAATATGATACATTTCTCCTGGGATTGAAATGGGTAGCAGGGTATACAGGACACCTAGCTGAAGGCTAAGATGGTGGGATGAAAGAAATAAGGGCATTTTTTGAGACTTAGAAATTTGTTTAAGGTGTGGTTGATCATAAAACTCTCAACTTCACTATTGCTTGACTGTTAGGGATGCTAAAATGAAGATGTTAGAATCTTTTTTATAATTTGTATTATTCCCACTAACTGTAGCATAAACCTTCCTCCCTCAACTCATCAGATGAATTAATTATTAATGGTGTACCATAACCCAAAAGAATTTCAGGGAGAAGTATAGGCTATCACTTAGCTGGCAGGCAAATCTGATTATCTACGTCCTTATATAGGTGCTAGAGTTGTGTAGAGAGTGGTAGCAAATGAGGCATAGGATTGAGAGCTATATGTTAGGGTGAAAACAAAAATTTATATTTGATTTTTGAGTGAGCTCTGTATTTTCACAATATTACAGATATCATGGTACTGATATTAAAGCTTTATAAAGATTGTTTTTTATTGTAATATATTACTTTGAAAATATTCAAGTTTTAATAATGAAATAAAAGTGAACTTTTCCATATGCCCAACATGTGTCAAGATTTAACATTATTAGACCAGAACCAACATTTTGTCAGGATTAGTTATAATTCTACCAGAGGTGGACTCCTATATTGGTGGCACCATATAAACTTGGTGCTCCCTAACACAAGTAATGGCTTCCAGGGTGAGCTTATGTCTTCCAAAGAGGGACACAACAGCAACGACATACACAAGACATACATATGAGAGCACATGTACATGCATATACACAGAGAAAGATTTAAGCAAATACACATGCATATAGCCACACAGCAGCCCCACCATCTGAAACAAACAAGACCATGATCTGTCTCCACTTACAATCCAGCCTCTCCTTCGCTACGGGGCTGCTAACACAAGTTTATCACATTCTTCCACTCTATCTCTGGCAATCTCACACTTTAGCAACTACACTCTGGTTATTACTGGCACTACTTTTATGGCCCGTTTTGTACAGGTAGATGAATTGAGAGGAGTTTGAACAGTGACCAATCTCCATGTGACGTTAGTAAACTAAAAGTGGTGACAGGGGGTCATGTTGCAAATACCATACTGTGCTGGACTGCACTTTAGGGAGCTATTTCCAGGATACTGGTGAACTACCAGTAGCTCCTGTGTTACTCGGTGCAGATCCCTGATCTAGAAGGTGCTCTTTATGAAGATGGCATCTAGCACTCAGTTGAGCTCAAGACTGTCAGACCCAAATAGTATCTAGAAGGTGGAGTCCAGGAGAGATGGCATCTAGTGATGAGCTGGATATTTTCCACACTCATATAAGCAGAAAAGGTTATGTAGGTGAAATGAATCAGACAGCTCCTGGTGGAATCTTTCCCCAAACAAAGGCCACCAAGGTCTCTATGGAAGGTAGGATTGTGTGTTTTCCAGTATGAATCCCAAAATAAATGGTCACCTAATTAGCCTTGCTTAATAGACTGTGTATTATCCCACCAATTAATGTTATGCTACTCCAAGAAAGTGAGTCTGTGGTTATTTCTTGTGGGATAAGCCTTTTTGTCTTTTAACTTAAAGAGGAGGCATCTTATGCAATGCATGTTTGTTCTACACAAGAAAAATAGTAGGATGCACAGACACCACAACACGTGCAGCATGGTAAGTTTTAAACTACTCAAACCCCAACTGGATGTCATTTTCAGTATATGGCGGGGGGGGGTTGGATTAGACACTAAGGGCCATATTATAAAGAATGGCGAGAAAATTATCGCCGCTTTAGCGGCAGGAAACTGCCACTAAAGTGGCGATAAGGGGCTTGATAATATGCCCTTGAGAATTCCAACAGAAGTCCAGGTTCTGGTGTCAAGGACATCAAACCTGGGCTTCTATTGGAAATCTAAAGGGCATATTATCAAGCCCCTTATCACCACTTTAGTGGCAGTTTCCTAAACCAGCGATAATGTTATCACCATCCTTGATAATATGGCCCTAAGAATCTCCTGAAGAACTCAATGGAACATTGTATACAAATGTGAAAAATCTGTAGCTACATAAGCATGAGAAAAGGTAGAGAAACTGTGTTGATTGTGTTGATAAACGTGTACTTCTCTCCCCACGTTAGCATGACGGTCAGACTCTTCAAGGGCACAGCTTGCTTACCTCTAGCCCATATGTATAAAATAGAAAAAATGTTAAGGGAACCAAATAGTTGTTGTCTCTTACGTGTGCATCCTCCATCCTGGAATGCATAAAAACCAGGTGCGCAGTGGTCGCACTTCTTCCCAGACACGCCCGGTACACAATGACACTGCCCATCATCATTGCAATCTTCCGAGGCAGAGCCAGATGCACTGCAGTTGCAGGAGATGCATCCCTGCCCCGTGGTCAAGCCGTAATATCCAGACTGTGAGAAAAGGCAGGTAATATACAAAGTCACCATTTACTGCTTATCCATAGACTCATTTGCAATCCTACAAAGCTTATAGGTATGTGGGGCACCTGCTTCACTAAGATTTACATTATCCCACACCACACATAATGGATATTTGGGACAACTGACATAAAAACTCTCTCTATTGCGCAATTCATTGCCATATTCATCTGGAAAATGCTTCACAATCTTGCAGCAAATTCAGAGAGCAGGGATTTCAGTCTGCAAAGTTGGACACTATATAATATGAGTCATGTTAGCTCATGTAATTCAGAATTAGCCACATACATTTTTTTTGCCGATCATTCAAAGGCAGAGCTGATGTCACAAAATCACTGAAATGAGTCCGATTTTCAGTATAAATGAAGTAATAAGCATGAGAAAAATCCACACAAACCCCGGTAGTGTCTAGATTTGTCGATCATTCTGAAAACCTAACTAAATCTTTGTATTCATTGGCTCGACAATCCCAGTTCTGCTTTAAATGGGCCTGGCAGCTCTTACATCCAATGCATGTAGACAGTTTAACAGAGGGTTAATGCCTCGTCTAGTTTCAACTTTCCCGTTTAATTTTTTATTTGCTATGTCTAAAACGGAGGAAACCCCAACCAACCCAAAATGGTACATAGACTTAATTAGAATCAGATTATATACAGAGCCTTTGTGTGGAAACATAGTGAGTAGTGAATTTCTTGCCTGAATCACAGGTGGCAACCTCAATTAGAACATTTACCAAAATGCCAACTGGTGCAAATCCCAAGTCAGACTTTCATTAATATAAGTGTTTTAATAAGTGGGACAATGATCATCGAGCAGATTTTTTGCACAAAATATTAATCCGCTATCTCTCATTTTATCATCACTGGTGCTAATCCGTAAAGGTGTATGTGTTCCTGTAGCATAGATGCATCTTGTGGAGGTGAGCACATAGTCAAGGTTTTTTCAGAGACAAAAATCGTACAGTTAAGTGCAGAATTCAGGCAGACTTGTCATTGGATCAAAGATCTCCAGAAGTCATTATATTAGACCAAAGTGCTATGCACTCAGAAGGTGCTCAAGACCTAGCAGTATGGTTGGTAGATTTAACTGAATTATATTGCTACAACCGGTGTTAATATGCAAGTGTTAACACGTAAGCATGATGATTACTTTAGACACTTGGGAGGTCTATTCAAATCAGTGGAGCAACAGCACACCATAATGCAGCAAAAATGCCAGGTATAGGGGGCACTCCCAGGTAGTAATTGACTAAGGGTCAGACGATCAGATGATGCAGAGAAAAAGCAGAAGCCCTTTCCAATGACTCGGTGGAAACCTATTTGGGGTATAAGTATTGCAGAACATCAATTTCTCAAGCTCATGACCACAATTCCTGCCGGATATGCTTGTGCATTCTGCTTATGGTTGTAGTATTAAGGGGAGAGGAGGCTTGGTGGATGAGCATTCCCATCTTTGCCTACGAGCTGGCCACCATCTTTTTACCCCATGCATTTACCTGACAGACACTGACCAGTCAGCAACCACTCACTATGTGGCACTTTTTATTGAATGCTTGTCCTTTATCCATCAGTGGCATATGCCTTCTGAATCAAAATGTTTCCCAGTGCAGGACCTCAGACTCTCAGTCATTCATGGTGGAATTAGATTATAAGATTTTAAGAAAAGTAGTGCATTGGATTAAGGTCATGCAAGGAAAAGGTTTCTTTTAACTACTTTTCCCAGTGGCACTCGTTGTATATCAGAATATTGATAACGTAACTATTGTGGCCTTAATATCGGTTACAAATATATCTCTCCATTGGTGTAGATTTTCAATTATTAACACCAATGGGAGATTATTTCTGAGAATAACATCTAGAACATCATATTATTGTTGGATGATATTTGGCCATAGCATTCTAGTGAATATTTATAACCCAATCCCAGCAGGGAGTAAGTGCACCAGCATGCACAGTTCACTGTTGATGCCGTTGACACATAAGCAGGAGTCACTATGTGATGAGTACATCACTACACATGAAGTTAAAATGATAGGGATAGTTTATAGGAAAGTTTGTTCCGAAATAGAAGGTTCTCACAACCTTATAGTATTTCTGCAGCGTGCTATTACATTAATTAATTGCCATTCCCTCATTAAGGCTATTACCTGCAGCTTGAGCCGGCCTATACCCAATGAACAGAAATGTAATTGTGTGTATGGTCTGCTGGGCTAAGTTAAGGATTGAAGCAACAGTGAAGTTCTAAGCACATACAAGAGAAAACCTCACATACAACATCAGATGCAGAATGTGTGCTACATTGTGGAAATTCACTTTGTATGAT
Source organism: Triturus cristatus (assembly GCF_964204655.1). Classification (NCBI taxonomy): domain Eukaryota; kingdom Metazoa; phylum Chordata; class Amphibia; order Caudata; family Salamandridae; genus Triturus; species Triturus cristatus. The sequence continues at coordinate 940,664,952 of NC_140587.1, read as the reverse complement.
TCAATGAAAGAGAACAACAAAAACAAGGTTAATCATCTTCACATTCACAACATATTTTAGTTTTGCTGGCTACAGCTAAAATATTCATTATGCCTGCTGTAGTAGAAAGAAATGGGAACAAGATGGAAACAGTACTAAAAACATGACCTACAAATGCACCAATATAATACTAAAAACCCATGGTTTCTTAAGCTGCTTACCCTTTCTGGAGCTCAAATGCCTAAAAACTACAAACATCTGCAAACCTTAACTATACTAATGAGAAAACTAGTCTAACATGTGTTATGAGGTAATAGCGCTTGTGGTGATACTTCTTACCAGGCACTGATCGCATCGCTGACCCACCACATTCGGCTTGCAGTCACACTGGCCTGTCTCGTGATGACATGTACTGAAATAGGAGCTGTTTATGTGACAGTCACAAGCTGTTACAGAATAGAAAAAAATGGATAAGTAATTTGCCACTGGGACATCTGTAAAAGAGCTCCGTCACCGATTTTTCAAAAGAACATATACATTTATTTTCAATTGTTTAGCAAAATACACAAAACCAAGTGGTACATTTCAAGAACACAAACGGCGTCACACGAGAAACATCCATCAGCTACAATAACGTCTATGAGACATCTGTGATGAAGTATTCAAAATCAGCACAGACCAGGTAAGACTTACTCTCTTCTTTTGTAAATCTACAGTTGTCTTGAGGCATCACACCAGAGGTGTTTTGATTGCATTGCCTAAGTAATGAGAACAAGCTTATATATGATTAGATATTATGGGTTTTCTAAGCCCCACTTGTGGTTAAAACACATCTTGAGTAAGTGAACTTATTTGAGAAGCAGCATTTGTTGTAGGAGTTGTGACAGTTTTTGAAAGTTAGAAAGTAAATATGTCCCCAATTTCCAAACATGAGAAAATATATTTTAAGAGCTTCACATGGAAGAAAATTATGAATAAATGTGGGTAGATTTATTGTACTTTATGCTCAAGGCCAATATGTTCTTTGATCTCCCCAGGTTCTTCCACTTACCCTTTTGACATCTGGCTTGACAGGGCATTTTTCTGAAAACATTATAGCTACAAATGCTTTAAAATCGAAATGGGGTAGAATGTGGGTTCCCCAGAGCAGCGTTACTCACTCACATTTACTGTTACTGGCTGCTTGGTGGATTATTCCGCCTCCTAGTGAATGCTTTCATTGAAAGTATCAGGGACTACTTAAAATCTCTAAAGTACAATATATCATCACACTTTATTTTTTTTTCTCATAGATGCATCAAATAGAGTGATCAATCTTTATTGCTTTATTTTTCTCTGCCTGTTACAATTTGTAGTTAGGGTACAAAATGAATGCAAGCCAGGCATATCAGCTTTGCAAATGGTTGCTTATGTTTGTGTTATTGTTTGGGTCAGGCTGGTACTTTGGTGTTTATGTGTGGTGTGATTTTATTTATTCTAAACATAATAATTGGTTTACATGAAGGTCAATGCATTACAATTTAACTACTCATATTTTATCAATGTAGGATTTTTTTAAAGTTTCATGATATGAGTGCATAATTGTAAGTATTTTTAATACACCTGCCTTAGTAGGCTTCAACTCACTAGAAATGTGCTGGGCTTACCAAATGCAGATAGGCTGTTTGGCCACACTCCCAGAGTCTAGACTGGAGAATGGAGTTATAAGGGGGCTGGGCCTCAGACTGTGTGGCCACCAAGGTTGGGGGCCTAGAGGATTGCTGCAACCCAGTTTCCCATATTTCAAAGTTCCCTCCGGGATGGTCTACATTCTGCACCTATCAAGGCCTTTTCTTGCATAATACATTCTGTAAAGGGAACATGTGCCAGAACACAAAAACGCCTATTATTTCCATGGGGGATAACCTCGTGCAAAGATGGGACCAGGGGCATAACACATCCGTTGCTGCACGTAGGGCCCAGGTTCCTTGTTCTGGGAAAGGGAGCAGTTCAGCCACCTTTCATTTTTGGCCCCAAAGTCTGTCTGGGAGTGCCCGGGGCATCAATGTACTTCACAGCAGGACCCCTCAGGTTTCGTTATGCCTCTATAGCGTAGAGGATGTTTTATCTTTAGTTCCACCCGTGATTTGAAAAGAAAGTAAAATAAGTCCTAAATCTACATTTGCAGAGTACACTTCTTAGTTTCTTTTTTAGCTTTACTTACAAACTAATTAGATCTGTGAAAATGTCAAAGAAAAATATCAGTGGCTATGGTCTTGATGAGCCTGAAAAGGTGCTATATTTGTAACTGCATGGCTGTGTTGGCCAATGCTGGAAAAGATTGTGTTTCAATGGAATTGCTTTGATTTATTATTGCTTGTAAAATGTATATCTCTGGAACTCTCCGGTGGATTGTTTTCATTCTAGTGTCTAAATTCTTATAAAAATACAATCTATTTGTATAAATTGGTGTCGGATTTCGTGAGTGTTGTGTTGATTTCTTCTTCTTCCAATTATTTTGGTGCTGTTTAAATGCTTAACACTTGTTTGTAGGAAGCTGGCTCTATATATAGAGGGCCAAAAAGAGGTATACTGTGTTAAGAGTCCAGGCAAACTCAAAATAAATTACAGAAGCACAAATGACACCACAAATGCTCTCTTTTGTGGTAGTGTGTGCGGGCAGGTAGGCATATCAGAGGGAAGTACTAAGCATTTATTGCACGCACAAAGCCAGCAAATGAGACACACACTCAATAAAGAAATCGAACACCAATTTATAAGCCATACTTTTATCTGAAGTTAGTTACCAAGATCATCGTGAAAGTACTTTTCGAGTTATGAATTTTTGCAGTTTTCAAAAGTTGATGCACTGCAATTTCTGGGAGCGGTAATGTTATGGGTGAAAAATATGTACTGCATTCAGGCACTTAACAGTGACTAACAAGACTGTTCTCCAGGACTTAAGGTGAGGATGGAGCAAGGTCCAAGTCTACACTAACGGGTCACCTCTGGAGGCTCTGGGGCGTCCAGGTGCAGAAGTGTGTCATGGCGTCGGGTGACCTATTCATTTCAATGGTGAACGGTCCAGCTGGAGATAGGCTGCAAGCTCGGACTGGGGAACAAGTCTGGGGAAATCCATAGGTGGACTGTACCCTTGAGATGCTAAGGCACGTGGGGACACCTTTGGTCCACTTCTCCTCATGCTGTAGGGCTCGGGTGCAGTGATGTCTTTTGGCATCTGGTTCATTGCTGGAGCCTCTCGCGGTTGCAGGGGCCTGCAGAAAGAGGCTGCAGGCAGCGACTGGAATTCCAGTCTGACCAGACCACAAAAGTGTGGGTCTCGAGACCCTGTTGGCCCCATCACCTTCCCTGGATTCGTGCTTTGGGGTGCAAGTGCAGAGGTGTTTGGCGGCGTTCTCAGACTCACCCTTTGTCTTTGTTTCTGCTGTAGAGGGGCAAACAGGACTGCTAAACCACTCTTGATGAGGGTCTCACTGTCCCTGAAGTCCCTCAATGTGCAGGGTAGTCTTCCTCGGCGTTGGTGTCCGGACTGGACACAACAAGCCTTGGTTGCTGCAAGGGGTCCGGTACCCCAGGTATTGGTACTGTGCGGCTCCAATCGGGCCTGGTGTCGCCACACTTGGAGGGAGGACGGATCAGACCTTTAGGAGCACTGCTCTCTCTTCCTGGGTGGCTGCTGTGATGATAGTGCCCATAGGCAGCAGGTCACTGTACCGGACGTTGCTTCTTTGGTGCCTGCTGGTACTGGGACCTGTGCTCCTCTGACTATGCACAAAGCATTGCAATAGGCATTCAACAATGGACATCCAACTCACTGAGCTATGGTACCAACATGGCATGCTTATTGTGTTTAACAGGAGTTCATTTTCATTTCACGCTTGGTAAACTATGAGGGTAAAATTATCAAATAAAGGGGGTTAACAAAAAAAGCAAAAGAAATAACAGTTTAGGATACCATGGCAAGCTTTTCAAGGACTTCCCTGCCAATCTAGGCAGGACAGTTCAACTTCAAGGATGTCATCAACCGTGAACACTACTAAAAACAGGAAGGCAGATACAGACAATAGAGTCTGGGACTTCATGACACTGCACATAGGTCTACCATTTTTAGGCAGCCAATCAGAGTCAACCTCAAACAAAGAGTTTCGGTCAGAAGCATACAATGCACAGCGCTGTTTCACAATTTACTTACCTCTGCAGTTTTTAGCAACGATAGCATCCCCATAGAATCCATCAGCACAAATCTCACAGTGTTTTCCAGCAGTGTTTTCAATGCATTTCAGACATTCTCCAGTGACTGCATCACAGTGGGCAGGCTCCAAAGGGTCAACGTTACCATTGCAGTCACATGGAGCACAGGACCCACCAGGTAATGATGGATTTCCATAATATCCGTTGGAACATCTGAATAAAAAACAGGAAGTTTGTAAATGTAACTTAGGTAATCACATTGAAAGTGAGTTTCAACATTTGTACTGCAGTTGCTGTAAATTCAGTCCAAATATGTTTACAACAGATTCGAGGTTCAAGCAATTTGATGTTAGGTACAAAGCCTTCAAAATAAAATGGATGCACCCACAAAAGTAGTGTTGTGTGTTTTCTCATAGAGGGGAAGATAGTACTATGAAGGTAAATATGGCTTAAATTAATTTATATTGCCTGCTATGAGTAGCCAAATGCAACTACCAATAGGCAGGCTGTTTACTATGTCCAAGGTAAACATATAACCCTCTGCTGCTATGGAAATGTAGTATCAAACTGCACTTAGTGTAATATATCCCATAGTACAAAGATAGCAAGAAAAATATTGCTTTCTATGTTTACTCATTTCAGTATGAACTATCATCCGCTGCTAATCTAAATAACTAAATAACAACATTAGCCTGCTTACTATAAAATAGCAAAAAGACAACAACCAACAGGTTCCTGTGCCAAGTTACCCCAGACATCATAAGAGCAATTTCTTTATATAAAAAAAAAAGGTCAGAATGTCTTGTTCATACCATAACTCCCCTTTAAGACGTGATAACTGCACACTTGCATGCTTGGATCTATCAATTTGTGTATGTCTTCAAAAAGATGAATTCAAATGCTCATATTTGAAAAATGTTTTCAAGTTTGTTGGTCTTTGTAAATCTCAAAATTCGGAACTTGAACAAAATTGTTTCCCAATGCCTAGTAGCCATGTCATACAGTGAAGTGTTTAGGGTGACTTAATTGATATACGCATATTTAACACATTTTTTATTTTCTGCCATTTAATAGAATATGAATAGCATGCCAACCACAGGAAAGGGAAGTCTGAATAAATTGTACACAGCTGTGGCATATTCCCCTAAATCCAGTGGATTATCCTCATACCACTTGAGCATGACTGTCTATGCAAAGAGTCCACTGAAAGAATGTGGACAGACTAGAGAGGGAGCGAGAAAAAGAGAGAGTGAGTGAGCGTCAAATACAAAGAAACAAGCTAAAAGGGAGAGATATTGTAGGAAGCTGGCTTTGTATATGGTATACCACTAATTTATTATATTATGCACAGAGTCCAGATATTCCCCCTAATGATATACCGGTTACCATGCCGAGGACGGAATTCTGCAGTTCGTTTAGACTACGTTACATGAAACAGTCATCATAAAGCTTTTTGGAATAAGGAGCAACACATGGACTCGTGTGGTTGTTCACATATGCCTGATATAATTAACTGTGTGCTCCCTTAACCTATAGATTATTTGATTTGCGCCTACTTCTGCCTTAATATCCATCGTGACCTGGAATATTACTTATTACGATAATTCTTATATATTGAATCCGATGTTGGAACATTCAGAGCCCTGACGAAGTTCCCTCTGGCAATCGGGAACAAAACGCGTTGGCTGTGTGCCAGTTTTTATGACTTACCTAATAAAAGAAGCAACTTCTGGATCAACTTGGCCCGACTGATTGATTCCGTTTGGAGTGCACCTTCCTTTTTCTTGAACATTCCCCCTAATGTGTACAGGGCCCAAGGTAAACCCAAAGTACTCTATTTGTGGTAGTGTGGGCAAGCAGCCTTAGGCCTAACACAGAGGAGTGTAAGACATTTGTTAAGCATACATTGACTAATAAATAACACACAACTCAAAAAGGAGATACACACCAGTTTTAGAACAATAAACTCCTTTCAGGTTTTATTTGAAGACCAAGATGTACGCAAAAAGGTAAATACGTTTTTTCAGTGCAATTTTCAGACTTTGCAATGTTGGCAGATGGCAGGAAAACAAGAATGCTGTTTTTGCAGGTAAGCACTCGACTTACAATTTCTTCAGTCTTAGGGGCCTTTGGTCAACACCAGTCAGGGTTCAAATTAGTACCAAGATTGCCCAACCAGCGCAAAGGGGCGGCCGGGTGCAGAGGTCAAATTCGAGGTTGGGCCCAAGGTTAATCAAAGGAGACTGGGGATACTCAAAGTTGCGCAGCTTACAGGTGAATAAAGCAGTGTAGGGATCGAGCTCCAGGGATTAAGGTAAGTACAAGGAGGGCCACAAGGCAGCATCAAAAAATGGCACTAAGCAACAAGCGAATGACGGCAGCTTGCCCCACGCTGCTGCAGTATGGGCTGAGTTCCACTACATGCTGAGGCATGCTGGCAGATAGCCTATCATGCTGCGGTACGGGCACGGCCTGCTCCACGGCACGCAGCTTGGTTCGGTGGCAGCTGGCCTGTGTGCTGCTGCTGCAGTGTGGGCTCACATCGACCAGCTGCACACAGCACCGGCTGCAGAAAGCTCTTTCTGGTGCAGGTTTCAGTCTGCAGTGGAACGCACCACAGAACCCCCACAGTTGTGCAGCGTGGGCTGTTGTCCCTGACAGTCCACGTCTGGCAATACAAAACCAACGCTGGTGCAGTATGGGCTGGGTCCGATCACCTGTATGCAGCACTAGCGCCACAGCTCCAGACCCACACTTACTTAGGATGGCCTATGCCTGTCTAGCCTACAGCGGCCTCAACCGGCACCGCATGCCTCGCATTTGTGCCAGATCGGCTGCAGCCAGTACCTGCAACATAGGCTCCGCATTAGTGTAATATATATAGGCTATGTCTATGTGTTGGTAAAAAGCAATGTACGCTTCTGTGCGACTTTCTTATTTGGATTTGTGCACTTTTCGTTTCTGTCTCGCCTCTGGACATATACCCCTAACCCACATTGTGCTATTTTACAAGTATTGTTTCTGCCCCACCCCATGCTGTCAAGTTTTCAACAGGTGTTGCGCCCAAGCCCTTTGTTTTTTCCACATTTTAGAATTAGTAAATAGTGCGAACACAAAGGATAGAGTACCGAAGTGTGGGTTTGCTATTTAATTTACATTTTAGGCACAGTAAGATTGTGTGATTTGCTCATAATAAAAAGATACCGGGCCATATTGCTCCACGCTTTAAATCACATTGCATTTACGAGTAGATATTGGCGTTTCTTATTTGGGTGAAAAAACTCACTTTAGTGCTCTAGATTGCTCGCTTTGCAGTGGACTTTTGTTCCCGAACCATATTGTAATATTTTGTCCATGTGTTTTTAGTACTCCCACCATGTTCTTCACTGATGTGCGTGTGCCTCTCCTTAGTGCCCTTCCATTTTTCAGGTTTTCCGGTTTTATCTTATGTTATGTCCGGTTTATTTTTTTCGGGTTTCACAGACAAAATATTAATTTGTCACAACATGCTGATGCCATATGGTGGCACACTTTGAACACATGACATTCACGCATAGATGTTGCCATTTAATTTGCCTTTGTTTTAGGGGAGCTGGGTTTGTGCTTAACGGGTGGTGCAACACCCGGTAGTTTATGGTACTTAAAGGGCAGACTTTATTTTCCTTAGTAATACAATCACAAGTTGCCAGTGCCATAGCGTGTCACGCTGTGATCACACGGCATTGGCACACAAATGTTGGCGTCTGTTACCTTGTTACAAATATCCCCCTTAGCACTGTAGGCTAGTATCTCGCATGTGGGCATTGGTCCACCAATCCATATTGTACTATATCACCAGTCAAACAATTAAAAAATGCCCTTCAATTTCAATTTCAGGCTTGAAAACACGGCATTCGCGCTCGCACTTTGTGTTTTTCTGCAAATTCTCTCTTTCACTTCAGTGCTACAATGCTAACATTGTAAATCTACATTTTAGTTTTAGTAAGGGGAGATTATGTTATTTAATCACAATCACCAGCCAGGTTGCAATATGCTTAGAGCACATTCCAGGGCTCTAGATTCTGTTTCACTTGTGGGCTTTAAGCACGGCATTCCCGCACATGCTCTGTTTTTGACTAATTTCCGCACTTTCTCTACATTGCTCCACAGCTTACATTGTCGGCTGGAAAAAAAGGCATTATTGCTCACAAGGTGTTTGTTTGTGCAGTTTCTTACTTTCAATTCAGCGCTACAAAGCTCACATTGTAAAGTTACAATTTTGATCCCGTACTGGGGTATTATGTGATTTGATCCAAAGCACCAGAGTCTGATGCTATGTTGCTATACGCTTAGAGCACATTCCAGTGTGCTAGGTTTCAGTTTCACTTCTGGGATTTTTTCTCTTTTTTAGTCCTCATTTTTCATCTCGCAAGGCCAAAATAGCTCTAATAGCTCAAAAGTGCCTGTCCCGGAATCCCGGGAACATGATTGACTAAATCTGGAGCCTAGACCTTGACCGCAAATAGGGTCAAAAGTTGGGGAATTTTAACAGCAACTACAAAATCTGGTTCCCCTTTTACCATCACTGCGAACATGTTATAATCATAGGACATGTAACATTCATGAACTAGGAGATAGTAAATCTACGTGCCATATTGGCCAGCTCTAAACCATTCTTCCCAGATACCCCAAAACTGTATTCTTCTAGAAGAGGGGCCACTTCGATCTAACTTGTAGATTCTTCGTACACTACACTGGTAACAACTCCTTTTACACTACCACCAACATCAAACACCAAACATCACACTGCTCTTACCCTCATCACTATCAGTCCTTCTGCATTACACTGCTCTTATCCTACTCCCTCTTCTATATTCTCCCTCAAAGTGCTCTTCTATACCTAACTACTTCCTTACACCTAAATCTAATACAATATTCTTACCTTGCTTCTACCTCACACTACTCTTCTACTTCTTACACTCCTTTCATATCCCTCCTTCTACTCTTCTACTACTCTATACTTCCGTATACCTCATACTGCTCTCCACACTTTCCTTCATTCAAAATAATGCTAATCTACTCCACGCTTTATTCCTTCTCCCTCATACTCCTCTCCCCCGCACCTTTCTTCTGCCTCATACTATTCTACCCCTCACTATACTTCATTAACCCACATGCTATTCTCCTACTCACTCTCCACTCCCAATTCTTAAACACTGCTCTTCTCCTCCTAACGCTATACTTTCCCCTACTACACAGCTAACAAATACAATTCTAACATAGAAACACAACATATCACATACATACACTCAATAATACATAGCTATAATACAATACAATTAGCAAAGCAAATGGCTTTAACTTAAACAAAGGCGAGACCTATTGCATTTCCAACGCTTCTTTTCTTTGTAGGTTGTCTCTTTATAGACAGGTCCACTGTCCATGGGAGATTTGGAGTCTTTATCGAAGGTAGGTAGTCCTCCCAGGGCTTTGGAGGTCACTGGGCCTGCAGGACAAGTCGAATTTAAGTAACAGAGGGGAGAGGCAGCAGATAGGCCGAAAGGGCTAGCTCAGAGACAGTCACTGATCCTTCTTCTTTCATGCTGGTGTGGCTCTTTGGTGCCTGGGCTTCTTAGTTCATCATAGATCTTTTTTCAGGGTCTGGGGGAGCCACCTACATACTAAATTTAGGGGTATTTTAAGAGAGTGGCAGATAGGGCCAATGGGCACCTTACTTGGGGTGTCTACACCCTCAATTACACCACCCTCCTATGATAGAAGGCTTAGTCCTAGCCCTGATTGGAGGGGTCCCCATCTACAAGATGGTGGGGACTGAAAAATGTGCTTCACCTCGCCTGCCCCACCTTAGGGGAGGAGTTGGCATAGGTGGGCATACCTCCTAGTCTTTCTAAGATTTCCAGCCGGGGGCTGCCATCAGCTGCTAGCAGCAGAGGCTGGGGGTCGCAATTCAAGGGCAGCAGGCAATTGAAGCTTCTCCTTCGAGAACTGCGCCCATCCCGGGGGGGGGGGGGGGGAGATTTGACACCTCCACCCAGAATGTGCATTGTTTCTGGTCCTAGAGAGCAGGCTCTTTGTGTAGCAGGCTACCTAAAGCCAGTCAGTGACCACACCAGGGTCGGTAGAATTTCAGGGGCACCTCTGAGTACATGTTCAATAAATCCCACACTGGCATCAATATGGTTTTATTGAGAGGAGTCGTTTGGTATGAAACACTCCTGGGTTCAGTGAAGCCATCCTGGTGCTGTGAAACTCGAGTTGTCGAGTTTCCAGCCCATGTACTCTCTGTGGCTTCCCTGGCACTTACAACATTAAGGAACAGACCCTGATATTGTAGGGGCATACCTGCTCATGCAGGTAGGCCCTCACCTGTGGTACAGTGCACCCTGCCTTAGGGCTGTAAGGCCTGCTAGAGGGGTGACTTACGGCAGTGCTAGAGGGGTGACTTAAGGCAGTGCTGGCTGGCAAGGCACCCAGGCAGGGTGCCATGTCGACTTTGTTGTTTTTCACCTCACTGGGGCATGCAAGCTGCAAGGGCAGTGGCATGGTCCTAGTGAGGGGGTCCCATAGGTCCCTCTTTAGCTTGCAAGCCCTAGGTACCCAGGGTTCCATTCACTAGGGACTTATCTGGGGCAGAATTATCAATTGTGGATATGTTTTATGGGAAGAACACTGGTACTGGAAACCTGGACAGCAGGGACCCAGTACTCTACAGTCAAAGTTGCATCAAAAGCCAGGCAAAAAGTGGAGGGATCTTGTAACAGAACACCATTTACTCACAGGTTGAATGCTTGATTTGTACAGCATTTCATCCATCATTTACTCTTTTTGCTTTTCTCACCATAAGTGAGAAGGCTGTGCCCATACATGGGTCCCATCCTCACTTTCCCACTGGGTCCAAGCTAGCCTGGCTGATGAGGGGTGATACTTTACGCCAAATCCGGACATAAGATGCTTGTTTCCAGTACAGGGAGGACCTGGTCTGACAATTCAGGTTGGACTGCTCCCATGTGGAGCTGGGTCAATACTGATCTGTATATGGCTAGGTCCAATCTGGGCTGGAGTGGTGAACAAAAACAATGATAGATTATACCCAGATCTGTGATTGGGGGTGAATATTTGATTTGTTCAGCATTCCGTCCATTATTTTTTATTTTTCCTTTTGTCACCCTAAATGGTAAGGGTATGCCCAGATGTGGGTCCCGTGCTCACCATGCCACTAGATTCAAGGTAGCCTGGCAGATGAGAGGGTGATACCCCGAAAGCGGTCCCAGGATGCTTGTGTGAAGTCCATGAAGGACCTAGACTGGCAGTTCTGGCTGGACTGTTCCCAAGGGGGGTCAAGACTGATTTGCATATGACTGGGTCCAAACTGGGGTGGAATTCTGACCAAAAAAAGATGGATTTGGTCAGCCTTCCGTCTGTCATTTGTTCTTTTTGCTTTTGTCAAACTAAGTGGGAACGTATGCCCAGATGTGGGTCCCGTGCTCACTGTGCCACTGGATTCAAGCAAGCCTGACTGATAAGGGGTGATATCTTGAAACTGGTCCCACGATGCTTGTTTCCAGCCCAGGAAGGATCTGGTCTGGCAGTTCGGGCTGGACTGTTCCCATGGGCAGCATGGTCAAGACTGATTTGCATATGCCTGGGTGGAGGGATGAGCAAAAAAATGATGCATTAAACGTAGTCCCATGCTCACTGTGCCACTGGATTCAAGCTAGCCTGGCTGATGAGGTGTGATACCCCGAAACCGGTTCCAGGATGCTTGTTTCCAGTCCAGGGATGACCTGTCATGGCAGTTCGGGCTAGACTGTTCCCATGGGGAGCAGGATCAAGAATGATTTGATATGGCTGGGTCTAAACTGGGATGGCAAACGATGGATTAAACCCAGACCTGAGAGAGGCACTGGGGGGTTGTTTAGTGCCAAATCCCCATGAACTGAAATGTAACTTACAGGTCCTAGGTACACCGAGTACCATATACTAGGGATTTTTAGGTAGGTTAAATATGCCAATCAGGTATTAGCCAACAGCACATATACTTTAGGGGTCAGACAACATACACTGGGCACGGGACTTCTGCACTCCAGTGTTCTGAGTCACTAAACCACCACTAAATCTAGCAAAAAGTAGGGGAAAAAGTGAGGGTAACCCTTCAAAAAGGGCATTTCTTTACATAAGTTAATAATAGCAATTAGTAATATACCAATTCAACCATGTATAAATGGAAACCAAAGGAGCTTTACCACTGGTTAGTAGGGATAAAGTGCCCCGAGTTGTAAAGTCAGCAAAAATATAGGGTCTAGCAAAAGATTTATAAACTGGGGTGACCACACAGAAAAGGAAGATTTCCTTCAGGTACTGTGTAATGTGGTCCTGTAATGCCATCTCTGAGCTCTGGTGACATTTATAGACCTTTGACGCTGTGGTTTGTGATATAATGAGAACCTCTACTCAACCCCATTACACAGTTTACTCATTATATATGTTGCAAAAGGAACCCTTCATGGGTTGTCACCCTCAGTTTTTCAATTTTTTAGAACTCACCTACTTTTAATCATGAAATCAAACAAGGAAACACTGATGCCCTGTGCCTAGTGTCTGTGATCTGTCCCCAAAAACATGTCAACATTTGATTAACATCTGATTGTCACATTTAAGTTTCCAAGAAGACCATGGTATATCATGCATAAGTATAAACACAGGATGGATATGTAAATACCACTTTTGTACTGCAGAGACTATTGTGCCATCCACTACGGTGACAGCAAAAATATGGAGTAAGGCCTGCCTTGTGTAGCCTGACATCAGTAGTTGGACCTTGCTGTCCTTGACTGTCAAAATCACCAGTTTGACAAGTAGGAAAAGCTGATTTTAAACCTTAAATAAACTACTCTAAAGCACACCGTGGTGCCCACAAGACATGGTGCATAATATTTAAAAGTGGGCTATGTATGACATTAGAAATGGCATGTTCTCCCAAGGACTAGGCCCAAAATGACACTGTCACTGGTAAAACCATAACTAGTACCATAGAGAAAGTCAAAGTATACGTTAACCTACTCATCTTGGATTTTAGCTTAGTCAAATTAGATCAATAGAAGAAAAACAAGATTATAACACCCAACATGCATTAGACTAAAATATAAATGTCTAGGGCTGGAAACAGTGTCCGTAATGACCTGGAGGGAGGTCCTCACCTGACATTTATTGAAAAATACCATCATGTTTCAGATCTTTAAAAATCTTTACACTGGATTCATATTATTGTCAGATTAAACTTTCAAATCTTGAATCTGTCATTTGAATATTTTAGGAGCTATCTAGACATCTCCCGGCTGGTAGATCATTACAGTCCTACAAAATATGTCATCTAGTTGCTCCCAGTACAAAATGCCCAACGTAGAGGGAAGTGCATTCCCACCATGTATTGGCAGAAAGAGGCGGAAGGAAGAGCACAAAATACAAAATGCTCTTACTTTAAAGGAATATCCATAATTTCAGTACAGGGTTGGGGTTACATAGTAAATTTTACAGAAGTTAATAAGAGACTAGAGTTTCTATGTAGGTAAAGAATTTTGCCATATACAATATTTACCTTTCACATCGAGAACCTGTGTATTCTGGAGGGCACTCATCACAGATAACTTCACCTCCCTCATCCAAGTGGCAAGTTGGGCTGAAGCTGAAAAAAACATCAAATGCTGTTGAAATAGATAAAGCTCTTCATTTGCAAACCTAAATTGATAGCATTGTCCACAAATAATGGCTTTTAAATGGACTATTATGAAAGTGTTTCTACCATAAAAGGCAGTGAACATCCAATGCATTTTTAACTGTCAGAAAACTCCCAACCCAATAAACTGAAAATTCATTTTGAGTTATAATTTTGACTTATCATATTTAAAATGTTCCTATTACAATTTAAGTCCATCCTTGTTTAACAAGGCCGCCAGCTGAAACTTCAGCAGGTGCTAAACTGGCTATTGACTTTTTCACTCACTTGTTGGATGCAGTGTTCAGTGGACAAGCACAGGGCTGGCAGTCATCACGTGTTCCCTTGGAAGGAGTCCCATAGAAGCCTGGGGAGCACTGAGAACAGTGATGTCCGGTGGTGTTATGCTGACAATCCTAACATACAAAAACATTTATTTTAATATTATTCAGAACAGAATTTTTTTTTCTGAAGTTGTTTGTAGAAAGCTGAATACTAATTAATGATACCATACTTCAACAGATTTGATCAGCACCATCATAGAAACTTAACCAATCACCAATCATATAAACTTAAAAAGGAGCAAAGAATCTGACAATGGATCTGGTGAAAATAACGTAAGTTTTACTTCCAGTGAATTTGTAACTAGAAGTATGTGTAACTTATGAATATGTGCCAACCACAGTATACCAAATGCAAAAACAAGCCTTAGTATATTGATTTTCTTGCACAGACAACATACGGAGCTGTAAATGTTTTGGTTTGAGAGACATGGCTGGGAGGCTGCGTGTAGAGAAGGAGTCAAGGGGAGGTATGGGCAAAATGTACGAGACACAATGGGTTGGATGGTAAAAGGTTTCCATGCATGGCTATATTGTGAACAAAATGTTTGAACAAAATGAAACATCTATGGCTGAACTTATTTCTGCGTTTAGTCTTTTTTAATCATGGCTGTTTTAAGGATTCTGATTTGTTTCTATTTGACAGTGAAACTGTCTCGGTCAATGATACATTACACATTGTTAAGATTAGCTCAAAATACTATACCCTACAATATAAGTTTGTTCGACCAGTTTTGAAATTAATGAATTTTACTCAAGTCAGGTCGGCTTTACTGTATTTACAGTTTTTAAATTCACCCACAGTATGTTTCTTTCTTACGCGTTTTCTCTCGGGGGATAAGTGTGATTATGTGGGTGACAATTTCTGCTCTCTTTAACTGACTTGTCTTTTATGATTTTATTTTTAAAATCAAATAAAGATTATGATGATGATGACTATGGCAGTCTGTGACAGACAAGCTTTTAGGGTAGATCTGGTGTTACATGAACATTGACATTTATTAAAAGGAAGAAGAAAATAATCAAGATAGCTAGCTAAGCAGATGGAAAATTGAAGGTGTATCAATATTTAAGAGCATTATATCATTGATGTTGTTCTTATTGGTGAAGTCAATGGCACCAGCATAGTTGTGGGTATCTTTATATAATGAAGGGGTATTAATAAAAAATTGTATTCACAAGAATCCATCTTAGTGAATGAGGCTGTAATTAAGTGGTACTTTTGTACAGTGTGAGTTAAGGTGGACTTGTTGAGTGGGCAAGCACAGCCCTATATCCTGTGTGCTACCTGCTTCACTGATCAATAGTTAAAAATAGTGTTTTCCCCCTGCTTAGGTACCATTAGGGCTTGGTCAATATACATATCATACACAAGGATACGCCAATTGGCCATAATGTCATGCTTAATTTCATATGGTGCTAATGACCGAGCTTGCATCTGAAATCGAGGGTATATATTCACCAATTATTTTGCACTGTTTTTGCAGTATATTATGCATGATCAATAATTACATAACCTAAAAACATAAACACATAGTTTTATTTGGATATTTTAGTATTCACTATATGATAATGCACATTTACCAAAGATGAGTTCAATCCAGCACCTTATTCAGAGCACTACAGACATATAATTTAGAAAAGGGAACCAAGTTAAAGAATTTGTATTTGGTTCAAATATCTGATAATAATGATATTATCAATGATATTTTTGATAGTCAGTTAAAACAAATAAATACAAGGACCCCTTTCTATCGGGACCTATGTAATGTCAGTAGTTCACTACAGTTGAAGGCATGAGGACACAATTTCTCATGCACCTGATGTCAAAGTTGAGGGTTCCTCAGGGAAGATCAAAACTCTCCAGTTAAAGGTGTGCTACACCAGACACAGTCAAAAATATATTGATGCATGCAAGTATTTTCTGCACAGGCAATATTCTGCAAAATTAGCCCTGCTTGTCGTGTCACTGGAGCACAGCTCCCAGACCAATCCACTTCTTGCATAGAGACCCTTATGACGCCACACTGTTTTCAGTAAAGGTAGTTTAAATTGGAGAAAATTTTGTTGCAAATTAAAAAAAACATCTATTCTGTGTATCCACGCGCCTGTGACACAACTTTGATATAAGCAAGTACTGCTTCTAGTGGAGGAATATGATTTATATATTTTTTTAGACTATTTGTACTTTAAGTAAAACACTTCTAACTCACTTTCATAAATCATCATTATATTTAAGAAAACAATTTAGCACAATTCTCCTACACTGAAGTCACACAATCTTCCAGGCTTTGTACCTTCTTATGGTTTTGGGTGTCTTATTTTGTATTATTACTTATGAAAAATACATCCTTTTCCCCATTTGTCATTAAATTATTCATTTACCTATACTTCAGTAATCTCACAGTTGCCCAATGCCTTTTTGTAATGCATGTTCAAAAATAAATAAATTATATTCGGACTTACAAAGCACATGCCATTAGTATCACATTCAGTCGCATGGCCGTTGCATTCACATGGTTGGCATATACCTCCAAACAGGATTCCATCCACACGATAATATCCGGAAATACAAGACTGGAAAATAAACAAATAGCATTAAACTACATCAAAATGCTAGGTTTCGCCATGACCACATTGGCCTTCCAGATTCATGCTCTAGAGGACATGTTATTATGTTATAACGAGGTATCTTGACCCTCTTAAAATTATTTTACTGCATAGAAAGGTGCCAGTGTTCATTAGGGGTGTAGAAAGCCCAGAAAACAGCAGCTGTCATTTGTGATTACATAATGACAGCTTTTACGCCCCGTAGAGCAGTCAGTGTCCTGTATCCGGAATGCCCATCTCTGCAACAATCTTGGAGCGATGCATGATAGCACCACCAGCCTTAAGGTTAGTATCCCCAACATGATGCTGTCCAACTCTGAACTGCGGAACCATGGAGGCACCACCTACTTACTACCTGTTGTCCCTGTTGTTCTTGATCCTGTACATTATAAAGTGATTTTAGGGTGAGCAATAAGGAGAATCCCTAGCCAACACTAGACTAGTTCATCAAGGTCTTGCTGCACCTTAAGCATCCACATGCATAAGTTCTCAATATGCGTCTTGCAGCCAGGAGGAAGTACTGAGGCAATGAGTAGCATCTCAATCTCACTAGGCACTAAATGTATGTTTTGAGAGATATTTAGAAAATGCACTTATGGCCGCAACAGTGGAGTTTTAAATCAAATGCACTAATTACACTCTTTCAATACCATGCTAAATAAACTGCTTATAATGTTGTGTGCTATGATTGCATTCGCATCGACTGCTCTGCCATTTACAGCAGTCACTGAGTCTCAGAAGATTAGCTTTTTGTTACAATAGTATTAAATATTTAAGGTTGTTCAACAAGAGAGAGCACCTGAGAAATGTTCCTTTTCAGAACACCCCAAGGGTCTAGGAAACCAAGAAACAAGATTTGGCCACCAAGGTTCTTTTAAACAATAGCAAAGTTTTTTATTTTGAAATCGTTGAATACATGTTTCCTTAGGTCAGGAGTTAATTGCAACTGTAATCTAACAATTTATAACGGATGATATTACCTCACAGGAAGTGCCGGTGTAACCAGGAGGACATTCACAATTTTCCACAGTGGCAGCAGGTAAAAGATCAATCACATTTGGGCGTGCCGTGTCCAGTGAGACGGAGCTTAACCTGCAAAGGAAGGAATTTGCATTGAGTTTCTAAAAGGGTCAAACAGAAACAGAGTATGCAGGAAGATAGACAGATGAGCATTTCAGATTAAATGAGCACAAATTCACTCGCGTCGAGGTTCAAAATATTCACATCATTCGGAGTTTATTAAAGTCAGCAGTAGACATTAAATCAAAGGCAGTACATTTTTGCTGGATGTAAAATAACGTAAAACAGCCCTAATTTTTGCCTATTTTTGTTAACATAATACTTATTATAAATGAGCTTTTTTTAAAACCTAATTCATATCACATGAAGGCATTATCTTTAAGAAAACAATCCTAAACGTTACCTATAGAGCTGCCAGCCAGGAGTTTCATCAGAAAAAAACGAATATAGGAGGTGTTCAAACTGAGTTTTATTTTCAACTGGTTTTAAGCAAAAGTGCACAATAATATAATTTTTTAACCTGCTTCACTTAAAGGCTGCTTGCTCCCATGTAAAAAAAATCCTCTGTCTCAGCTGGTAAACATAATTCGCCTATTGTTTTACAGTGCTTTTAAATGCTTTGGATTTAGTTCTGCAAGTTAAGCATGTCAATTACATGATGTGGCATATGTGTTATGACAGTATTAACAGTTCTATTATCAATTAACATTCATTGAGAAGGGTCACAACCCCAAAACAAATAACTGGTAAGAAGTAGCAGTAGCCCTGTGGAGCAAAAACAGCACATCTGTCAACTGGTGGGTCTCTTATACATAGGCTGTCTGGTTTTAGGTTGAAACCTATAATAACTGATAAAACTCCACCGAAAAGGAAATAGCCCTCACCAGTGTAAACATATAAACACTGAATAAACACCTGCACAACCACAAAATAAATGCCATTCAAAGAAAAGAAGAGTGAAAGAGTTATTTTTTTACTTTCTAAAGGGGCCAATACAATATAACTTGGTTATACAAACTAGCAGCAAGAATTCATATTCTGCTTGAGTTTTGTTTAGGGATGTCACTAAAATATAGTTTGTTCTTCCTTTTGCTTTTTTCGGTTTTGTGGTCTTTACTCTAAAGATGCTGGGTTAAGAAGCATGTTTTAGGTCTTGTTCAATTATTTTATAATCTTTGGTCTAAAGATGCCAGGTTAAGAAGCATGTTTTAGGTCTTCAATTATTTTATAAACTGTAGAGAATCAGGACATATCAAAATCATATCTGATATTTTGGCTGCTTTTGAGTCTTTCACTGATAGGTAAACTGGTTGGTTTCATAAGAATCATTCCCAATATGCAGCATCAAATTTACCCACAGAAAATGGGTCAAAATCCTTCATACATCAGCACCCCGTTTCTAGTGAGTCAGTATTGATATTAGGTGAATTGCCAACAACTCAGGCTTTAAACTTTCAATGCAAGGTGTAGTGACAGGTTTATGTGAAAAGAATGTTGTCCCAAGCATATGGGATAGTGGTGAAAACATGACACCAGACTTTTGGAAAACATGGAACGCTGTGTCACTTGCAATGCTGCTGCTATGAGGTTCTTTCCAAGTTCAACAAAGATTGGAGTGATATTGTTTGTATTTGCAGTGATTAAGCTACATATATGAAAAAGTTGTGCGATGACCTGACCAAATCGATAACTGAGCTGAAGTGCTTCCCTGTAAGAGATCCTCACCACTTGCTAGATGGTATGCTGAAAGCATCTTTACTATCTTCAGAAGTAATGGAGAATTCTATTACATTTTTTGTCTATTCTGGCGCACTGTTTGGTTATGCGCGGGAACTAAAACTCAAATATTTCTCATTTTGTGTTTTGTGTGGCATCAAAGAAAGAGTCATCCCAACTGTGTCACTTAACTGATGGTTCTCAGTCCAAAGGGCTGTGAATGCTATATTATCCATGCGCCAACCGTTTACAGAATGTTTGCTGAGTGATAATGCCAAAGGCAAGAAATGTGAGGATCTTTTGTCTCATATTGATAGTGATGTGAAAAAAGTACACACTACTGCATTCTTAGATTTCTACAGGAAATCATGACTGCTGTGGTGGACATAATTATAAAACTCGAGTCTGAAAACACCCTTGTCTGCCAAATGTTCAACATAATTGGTGTATATGTGAAACATCTCCTTGAGAGTAGGCTAGGCAACACAATTAGGGGCTTATTTATGATCCTTTATGTCACTTTTGCGCCACCGGTGCGTCACTTTTTGTGACGCACCAGCAGCGTAAAAAAGGTGCCTTGTTGCACCATATTTACAAAGTGACGCAACTAAGGTAGATGCATCACTTTGTACACCCCTGCGCCACATTATACCTGCGCCACGTATAATGTATGCAGGGGGGGGCGTTCCGATGCAAGAAAGGGTCATAGAAGTGGCGCAGTGAAATCTATAAGATTTCACTGCGCCACTTCTAAGACGCAAATGGCAGGCGTAAGACTGACGCAGGCAGATTTCACATGGGACTTTCCCATGTGTAATGACCCATTGCTAGAGTTGCGTCATTTTTGTGACACACTCCAGCAATGCATCATTTTTGCGCCTACAGATACGTCAGAAATACTGACGTATCTGTAACTCCTTGCGACATGCTGCGTCATACTGTAAATATGATGTATCATTGGTGTCATAAGGAGGATGCAATGAAAAGTGACGTATCGCTTTTTCTCGCAGTGATGCGTCACTTTTCATAAATGAGGCCCATAGTGACTTAGGAACTGCAACATGTTCCATGTTAGAGGGCTTGCCACTTGGTAGGCAAAGCAATGTTGAAGGGAAATTTGGAAACTTTTATTTTACAATGTACGAGAAATGGCTTGCAATGATGCATAGAAATGTC
Source organism: Triturus cristatus (assembly GCF_964204655.1). NCBI lineage: Eukaryota > Metazoa > Chordata > Amphibia > Caudata > Salamandridae > Triturus > Triturus cristatus. Next base: position 940,644,207 of record NC_140587.1, on the reverse strand, counting down.
CCTTCGCCAACCATGGCAATTGAAGTCAATGAAACCTCACTGTGGTACTCTTACAAGATCTCGATCCCTTCCATAAAGGGGAATTTCCTCTGTAGTTTCAAAAGTGCTGCTTCATTTTTGACCGCTTCAATAACTCTGAGGGCATAAGTGCCCAGTTCAACGCAAATGTTGCAGAACTTGCCCAGAGAATCGCAATCTTCAAGTGCACCAGTATTGGCATAGAAAGCTGGGTCAGTGGCCAGAGATAGCAAATTGTGTACTGGCTGTTTTGGTGTTGCCCGTCTCAAGTGCCAATGTTGAGAGGGCCTTTTCAGGAAGAAAAGAGCGAGCGCACATGACCAAAGACTCACTGAAGAAGTATTGTATGGTGTACTGCAATAAGTTTGATTTGCAAAAATGTATTTGGACCTCATATGCAGTGTACATACACTGTCTATATACCATGCACAACATAAATCAGTACAGAAAGCAAGCAATAATAAAATCAAAATGTTCCATAAACACTGGAAAAACACTGTTTCTGTTGTTTTTAGCTGTACAAAAATGTGTAACCACTGTTTTTTTAAGGTATTGAAATTACTTGAAAACATTGAAAAACCCGACCAGAATTGACCAAAAATAGAAACTGAAAACAGGAAAGCCTACTTATAAACAATTACCTTTGGAGAAATATTATTGCAATAACTCAAAGACAGTTTTTGGCAAATATTTTCAGTTCCTTTGATTTGGTCCAGCAAGTGTAACTGTCTCTTGACCTAATTCAAATCATCACATTGTGATTTCCTATGTGTGATGTATTTTTATCTTATTTTCTTCAGGAGTACCTGTACCATATTCAGTTGAAAAGGTACTGGGCTTGCTGAGCACTATTGAATTAAAATGGCTGGCCTGTTGACAGTGCACCTAAGGTTTCTGGACAGAAATAAAACCTATGATGATATTCTGCTTGATCTATTATTAAATCGTTTATGAAGGCACTGGAGACAGAATATAGATGACTTATTATTATTGCAGCATTGGTTTCTTGATGCAGGTCTGCCTTTAAAATTTTACAGTATAGGTGTCACAAATAGAACATCCTTGGAATGTTCACAATCTCACGTTTGCGACTGTTCAAAAAATGACGATGCAAATCACATTTTAATCTTCCCACTCTCCACCCGTGTGTGGACTTAAGGTTCTGCAATTCTTTTGCCAAACAATTACACAGTTACAAAGTGCATGTGTGCCTAAAATGTATCCTTCTGTACATTTCTAGGGTGTAAATTCAGCTATTTGTTTGTGCAAACTTCCTTTACGGACAAAAATATATTTGTGAATTATGCCTTCAGTTCAAATGAATGAGTGATGGTGCAAATCCGAATATGCATTTAGGGTTAATCAGTGATGGCTGACCATGCATAATGATGATACTAATAATTTTTGACATGGGACATTCTTGGCACAGTGGTGCCCACTCTACACAATACTTGCAAATAAACAGAAATTTTTGACATATAATTGGACCAATGGCGCCCACCCTTGGAACAAAGCTTTGGCATTTTCATAAGACTGTTAATAATGCTGTCAGTAACTTCAGCCTGTTTCATTCATGTACCCTGCTTGCATTCACTTGTGCACTCAATCAGTTCATTCACACATTCAAGAATTCATTAAACCATACACAAATGTACCCAGTTATTGTATCATTCATCCACCTATGGACTCACTCCTTCCAAACATATCAATCCACTGTCACTTATTCATTCATCCAGCCATGTGTTTACTCATACATAAAACCGATGTCCTAGGGCCACCACAACCAGCCCCAAAAATATGGTATCAATTGTGAGAAAGTGCCATCTTTCTTGCATGGTATGCCCCCACTTTTTGCTGAATTGCTGAATGTACTTTGACTGAGTGTGCCCTGGACTTCTGCCAATCAGGTGTCCAGGGCCTATGTTCCTTCCCTAAAAACCTCAAACCCAAATTGGCAAACCCTGGCCACATATCAGCCCCTGGTAAATGGTACCCTAGGTACCCAGGCCCTGTGACCAGGGAAGGCCTCTAAGGGCTGCAGCACTCATTGTGCCACCCTTAGAGGCCCTGTACCCTAACACACACACACTGCCCTTGCAGGCTGAGTGTCTGGGACAAGACAAAACAAAGAGTCGACATGGCACACATCCCTGTGTGCCATGCCCACCACCTACACTGCCCTGACATACATCAGCCACCCCTCTAGCTGGGTGCCCTTTGCTAGTGGTGTGGGCACAGGAGCATGAGCCCTGTGCCCCTACAGTACCCAGGTCCATTCCTGGGCACTGTAAGTGCAGTGCTGCCATTTAAGAGTACATGGTGCTGAGAGCTCGTCAAACACGAACTCCACAGGACCATAATGGCAACACTGAAGACTGAGAAGTTTGGTATCAAACTTCTCAGCACATTAAACCCGCACTGATGCCAGTGTGGGATTTAATGAAGCAATCACCCCAGAGCCTGAAACCTAACCTACAATCCACGTCTGGTCTGGGAGGCTGCCTAGGCTGCCACACGGCAGACATGTTGCTGGACCCCTGGGTAGGAGAGCCCCTGCTCTCCTAGGCCTGCAACAATGCACATCCTGGGCGAGGTGCTAGGTCTCCTCCTCCAGGATGGACAGGGGGAAGCTTCAAAGGCATGCCACCTCTGTGAGCTCCCCCAGGCCACTTGCTGCCCCCACTCTGGCGGGAAGCCTGGCCGGGAACCCCAAATAAGGACAGGGGATGAGCCAGCCTGCCAACCCCACCCCTCAGGTGGGGGAGGCGAGGTGAAGCACATCTCAGGGCGTTCGCCATCTTGAAGATGGGAGGCCCTGCCCAATCAGGACTAGGCTACTGCCCCTATCCCACAGGAGAGTGGCGGGATAGGGGGTGTACCCACCCCAGGGCAGGGACCCATTGGTCCCTGCCCTTTACCTACCTGTAAAGCCCCTAAATCTAGTGTTTAGGGGCACCCTGAACCTTCCTTCCTTAAATTCCAGATTCCGAAAAACAAAGAAGAGCAAGAAGAAAGAAGACCTGCCGTGCAGCTGCTAAGAAGAGGAAGACACCAACTGCTTTGGCCCCAGCCCTACCGGCCTGTCGACCCTCGAACCTGCTCCTGCTACATCCCGACACCTCTTGTGGCCAGCAACCTCACAAACCCCAGAGGACCTGGCTACTTTTTGGCTCTAAGCACCTGGGACTCCTATGAGCAGAGGCTCTGCTCAAAACCAGCTTCTAACCCCTGGCATCAGCCAGGAACCGCGAACCCTGCACACTCTGCACCCACACAAGCCTGGCCTGTGCTGGAGCGAACAAAGACCCCGAGGAGGTCCCCCCGGCGACTGTGACCCCGAATTCAGCACCCAAGGACTCACCTTGACGTTCCTGACGACGCCTGCAGCCTCAGAACCAGGTGCCCCCCAACCGCGATCAACAGAGGGTAAGATTTCCCGACACCAAAAGGCACCCCTGCACCCGGCGCCTTGTGGCCCCCTGTGCCCAACTCCTGGGTACCTACCTATCCATTAACTACCCAACTTACCTCTCAAAGTGGTAGTGGCACCTGAAGAATCATCGTCCCCGAGCTTGCAGCCTTTCCCATTGAAACCCATTGAGAGCCCGAAGGCTCAAAAGCACCCTGCACCCAGCTGCCCGAGTGGCCCTGGCAGTGTAACCTCTACACCTATCTACTTCCCCATTTGCCCTGAGCAAGTGACTAGGAGCCCAGCTCCCACAGCCGCGTGGCCTGCTAGTCAGCAGCCACCAACCAAGGCCCCCCTGCCTCCCATAGGATAACATTGGACCTAACTCACTCTGCACCCGGCTGCCCCTGTGCCGCTGAGGGTGTAACAGCTGTACCTACCTGACCCTGGGAGACCCCTGAGTCTGTGCCCAGAACCTTAACTGTTCCAGTCGAGTACTGACCCAAAAGCCGATAACCCAATTTTACTCCATAGGGTAACATTGACTGGTTTCTTCTGAAATTTCTTTTAAGTGTGGAGTTTCTAAAACTTAAACTATTCACCAAAAATCAACCGAGTAACGAAAACGAAAATACTCACCTGCTATTAGGAGAGATCCCAGTGCTGGATCTTGGTGTCCAGCACTGACCCTGAAAAATATTCACAACCGTACTTACCAGTAACCCAATTTTCTTCCATAGGAAATCATTGGTTGTTTTTCTGTGAAATTTCTTCTAAGTGTCTATTTTTGCAAACTTCAAATATTCTTTAAAAATCGTACCAACTATGAAAACGTAATTACTTACCTGTTTTAGATAGAGGTCCCAGGACTGAGTCTAGGAGCCCAGTACTGGATTACAAAAGTAACGAGAACCTACTTTACCTGCAACATGAATTTTCTCCCACAGTAACTAAGTCGACTTTTATCACTTGTTTCTAAGAACTGTCCCAGGACTGAATCTAGGATCCAGTCCTGGAGTTACAAAAGTAATCTATTGCAAATAACTTAAAACTTCCATTGAGCTCAATGCATTATTGTGTTTGAAATTGTGTTGCCTATTGCAACAACCTGTAATCAGTATTTACACAAGTCAATTGCATATTGCAAAAGTATTTACCTAAAGCATCTCATTCTGAGAAAGTATATTTTAATACCTATTGTTGGTTCTAAAATAAAACAAGCATATATTTTTTATTTAAACCATTGGCCTAGAGTTCAGTTATTGAGTGTGTGAGACCATTTGGTGACTGAGTGTGTACAACAAATGTTTTACACTGTCCTCTGATACTGCCTTACTGCTCGACCAAGCTACCACTTTAGAGAGTAAGGTTATATCTAACTTTAGCCTCTGCCATACCTCTGGGGACTGTGGACTCTGTACACACTGTACCTACTTGGGAACAGTATATACAGAGCCACTTTCTCACATCAATTTCAGCCCCACAGAGCATTAAGGTGCACTCCCTCGAGGAAGCGTGAATATAAGATGAGCAGCTCTGGCCACATTCCTCGACTACCATATGTCCTCATGCCACACGGTTTCTTCAGTTTTCTTTCCTTTTATTTATTTCCTTGGGGAACCCTGTCCCACCGGGAATGCTGCATGGCTCTTTTTGTTGAGGGCAGCAAGGGAATCCAACCCAGTTGCCCCAGCTGTCTCCTCCCTGATCAGCATTCTGCTGTGCCGGCGCGGGAGCAGGCAGCAATCTGATCCCCTACCTTCTCTTGCAGGCATGGTGTCTTCTTTGTGGTGACTGCCCCGTTCCTGCGGACACAGGGAGGTGGGACGGACCCACCACTGTTTTGGGGGCACAATACCATTCTCCCAGTAACCCTGTTCCTCAGGGCCAAGAGATTGGGTTTTGGTTTCCAGTTCTTATTCGTGGAGGGGAGGGGAGGGGGGCACGATCGCACTCCTCGGTTTTATTGGTGGTAGGGGCCTGGAGCTGGGGTCCAGGGCTTCTATACAAATACATAAACTGTCACTGATCCCCTCCCCAGGCCTTCAGACTAGAGCACTGAGGAGGTGGCCCCATGCACACCCCCTCCGAGGGTTTTAAAATAATAATAATCCTTGCATCAACTCTCGCGCCATGGCCTACCCCAGGGGATCCTTGCTCTTCTGCAGCAGAGCTTTCCATGCACTGTTGACTTGGGGGTCAAAGGTCAAATCTATCTCCCTTCAATATTTTGGGCCCTGTTGGGCCATTCTGTATGCTCTAGGGCTCATTTTGCTCCAGATAGTGAGGCCAAGCCACCTGGCCTCCTGACCTCTAAGGTGGCATATTTTGCAGGGAGCTGGTGTCACTGACTCCCTGCGCCAGTCTTTCTTTTTCTGTCCTCTGGAGCTTCTCTCCTCTAGTATGGGTGCAAAATTCCAAAATTTGCCCCAACTGCCCTGTTTGGGTGTTACGGACAAGCTTCCATGGTTCTGAAGAGAGACCCATTGGTATTGGGGTCAACTCTAGGCAAAGTCCTTAGTTCAAGAGGGCATCAGAGGTTTCTCCTTCCAGTTGTCCCTGGCTGCTGCTGTCCAGTCCCTGTGTCCGGCTCCAATAAAAAGCACTCTGTGCCCATTGTGCAAGGGTTTTGAAGTGGGGGTGGTAAGTTCTAGAAGCCAGGCACCCCGGTCAACCCTAGGGTGCCATATCAACTCTCCACCCCTCCTGCACAGCATGCCTGGACAATTCAAGGTGACACCATCCAGGAGTCACTGGTCACAACTCCTCTGGGCTCACAGCTCAGCTCCTCACTGACATCACTGCTAGGGCCTTTGCCACCAAAGCTTCAAAGAGGTACCCCTCCTGTGTTGGCTCCAGTGGTTTGGGCTTCCTCCTTTATTGAGTTGGGCTGTTCGAACCCTGGTACAGTGTGAAAGCTATTTAACAGATGTAGATATTCTTCCCCACCCCTTTCTCAAGTACTGACTAAAGCATTGTTAATTGCTCGCTTTATGTGGGGGAAGCCTTTGTTCCTTCTGCTGGAGAGCAATGTAATTAACTTGGCCCACTGGGGTGACAAAATGCCTGGGCTCTGATCCTGAGCTGAGCCAGAGAAATATGATGAATCTGGATCACCCATAAAGTATTTATATAATTGTTTAGGAATAGTATAATCCATCTTGGCACACATGTGTCACCCTATTTTGATACCTTGATGGACTCTGTAGGTCAAAGGAAAGCGAAATTGCAATCTAAGGTAGAGTTCTCCCTACGTATATAATAAAGTGACAATGCATACAAACAGTAAATCACACTGACATTACCTATGAGTGTCCCCTAATATTATAAGGCCTACCCCAGGTCAATATCTAACTTACGGAGTCCCCTCTGCACTAGCCTACCTGTGTGCAGTACAGGGCTGCGACCAACGGTAGTCTCACACATGCAGCCCTCAAACATGTGCACTCACATGTGCACCCATAATCGCGTGTAACCAGTCAAGTGCCCCTTACCCTTGCAGCGCCTCAGTGGACTTATTTACCGGGTAATTTACCATGGATGAGACACCAGTTGTGGGGCACAGTAAAAAGTCCAAAACCAGATAATCCAAAACAAAAAATCCAGGTGGATTAAAAGGGCAGAACTCATTTTGTAACATATCCTCTGACAGATCTCCACAATCAACAGTGGGCCAATGTCACTGAAACCATATGTATACTGTATAGTAGGACACAGTTGTTATTCCAATTAAATATGTAAGTTCTAAAAATGGAGGAAAACTTTACACTTCTAAAGTTCTTCATTTCTAATTAGAGACAGAAATACTGTAACTGCCAAATCTTGTATATGTAATGAACATTAAAAGGTCTAACAGAGATATCATCACCAGGCACATGAATTAAATGAAAATAAAACCCACAGATTTGAATTCATTGACACGGTCCTCACTTCGCTAGCCTTACCTGAAGACAGCGTTCTGCGCAGTGCTGTAACTTGCACGGATCTGGAGACTATTCACATTTGCCAAAACAGTCATTAGGAGGTCCCGGTCTACAGGTCTTTTTGTATAGAAATCTACAAAGTTCTCAGGCACAATTTCCACTCCAGCCCCATGTTCTTCAAACGGCTGTAAAAGCAGTCCATCAGACCGTGTGCTTAATGAACGCCCATTTCCCTAAAACAGAACAGAAACAAGTTTTTGTGAAGATAGAGAATTAATGATTTTGGTAATTATTTTGTTAAGGTTGTGTTTTGTACAATTAGGTAATCTGTAAAGCTGTCAGTATAGTCTTTCTTTTGGTTTTATTGTAGAAGGCTCTAAGAAAAGAGTCCGTCTTGACCATATATTTCTTTCTAAGAGTCCCCGTGAAGCCATTTTTCTAGTGCTTCATTTCATTTTAATGTGGTCATTTGTATTAGTCTTATTTTTGTATTTCCATAATTAATTACAGCTGATAGAAGTCAAGTGGGTGTGCTTGGGGTGAGAAGCAAAATGTCCAACCCTGAATGATGAAACTTCCATTTCACAAAAGATGCATGATTACGGCAAGTATGGTAAATGACTAGCAGAAAATACAGCATAGGTGTGAATGAAAAGAAGAGAACCCGAAGAGTAGAGAAAGCAAGACAGAAATTGAGAGAGAATAATGGACTGCGAGAGAAGTAAAAAAGAAGATGAGACACACTGTTATGTGATACAAAGGTGTGTCACATGTCACATATGGCATATTCAAAGTCTTGTTACTTTTAGCATATAAAGCGCCTACACATGCTGCATCTTCTAAACACCAGAGAATTTGAATTTGTAGGGGGGAAAGGTTTCATGCTCCATGATGATGATAGTGACTAGAAGGAGTACACAATGCACAGAGGCGCATAAAAAGCATGATCACGCATTCTCCATATTAATTTATTTTCTTGAATCTCCTGCTGATTTATTGTGGTGTACATCAAACAGAAATACTTACTATTAAAAATAAATAGAAGTGTCAGGTAAGAAAATCTCAATAACATATTCAACTTGCAAATGATGGAATCAGAGCAGGCCTCACAGGCCATCAACAGGTTAACATTGTCTGGTTCTGGGAACCTGGGCTTCAAGGTCCAAGTGGCTCCAGAGACGGCTGATTTCAAATAGGTGACCACCATGGGGCTTCAAGCAGCTTGACCTTGCAGTGATCTTCACAGTAATAGGTCAACTACTCTTCTCAAGGAGGGAAGATCATCTTCTTTTTGCATGTCACAGACACAAGATGGGCCCATTTCTAGGGCATATTCCAAGACCTTAGACGAAGGCAGTAAGAGTCTGTATCTGGTAAAGTCACTCTGGGCTGGTGACTAGAGTATATTTGATGTCCTGACAAAGCATGGGATAAACACTCAAAGAGGCCAGAATCTATCCTAATTTAGGAGCACTGTAAGGGTGCCAAAGTCAACTAAAGGACAAGATATATTTCCATTTTGAAATCGTACTCCTCACACACAAAAAAGTGCATGGTCCAAACCAGTCAGGGTTGGAACGAGACTCTACCCCTGGCTGCTGGCTACATGCTGTTTAAGATAACTAATGGGGAAAAGTGGGCTTGTAGTAGAGTGGGGAAACTAGATTGGCAGGGGGTAGATTTGTGCTGCCAACAGACTACTAGTTAACTACAGTTCAGACAGGATTGAAGGACATGCAATTTGTCAGAGTACAAAGGCATTCTAAACATCCATATTGTGCAGACATATGTTGCATTTTCTCTAGGGACAACAGTACAATAGTCACTCTGCCAACAGTCTTAATGTCTTAAGCACAAGACACACACATCACAACAAACTGCATGCCAGGCATACTCTAGAGCTCTACAGAAGGCAAGGACGCCAGTTATTGCTGATTGCTCAGACGTTTATACTAAGAAAACAGGTACACAGGCTTCATAGGAGAGGTACTCACCTCTATTAGAAGGGGGAGCTTCCCACCCTCGACTATTGGTGGTAATACTCTTTTGGCTATCCTTTAAAGGGGAGAGACTAGGCTCTAACAGTGACTGTGATGAAAATCATAGTGCACCTCAAGTAGACAAAGTGACTGGGGGATTGTTGAGGGGAACACATAAGGCAGATCAGAATAAGTAGCCAGGAATGGTGACTCATCTTGTTTGGGCAATTATAGGACTCCTGCCTTGCTCATGAGATAAATGCTGTTCTCTAGGTGCAGTAAAGAGATTATGAGGCTGACTCAGTGTTTCATCTTTCTGAGAACGACACGAGTGCCATTTAGTTGGATGATGGCAACATAGACTATTTTCAGCTTTATAGTGCAGTATAGAGATTACGAGGCTGACTCAGTGTTTCATCTTTCTGAGATCGACACAATGAGTGCCATTAAGTTGGATAATGGTAACATTGACTATTTTCAGCTTTATATAGATATTAGAAATATCTTGTTTTGTGTCAACAATACAAGTACAGATAAAATAATTACCTGAATGATTACATCCATGTCAGACAGCAAATCGCTATCCGTAGAGTCCACTGGAATGTCATAAGACACTGTGTATTTCAAGAAGCCACCATAGGCTGTTAACTGAAATGACATTAAAAAGATAAAAACAGAAGTATTACATGTGGTAAGAGAAATGTTTGTCATACATATATTAAAGATGGCCAGATAAACAGTTTGCATTTTCTAATTCAGTACTCTCAGGGGCACATAACTAGTGTCAGAACCCTGCTTCCAGGGGTTTTTAGTATCACGTTGTCATGCTCTGTACATTGAATTAAATGTTGTCTAATAAAAACCTTCACACTACCTTGTGTATTCCTTTCCTCATAAATTCCTATCTGAAGCCCCATGGTCAACCACTGATTCTAGGTTAGAATCTAAGTAGTAGTGCGGATTATTGCGCTTACTTTAGAGGGTGACCAAAGATTGGTTTCCGATCCAACAACGTTGCATAAACGATTGTTACCTATTGAAGATGTAAGGCTGGTACGAGGCAATACAATACATCCAATTACTTTGAAGTTCTTGACGGCATAGAGAATTGAGAATAAATAAGTTGATATTGTACGCACTTGGGGCCTGATTTAGAGTTTGGGGGAGAGGGTACTGTTTCAATGGTGATGGGAGTACCATTGCTGCCAAAATGAAGTTCTGCCCGCCTCCTTTAGAATCGGGCAGAAAGTATGTCAGCAATGGAGACAACTCCATATTTCCCTTTAAATTCCCCTCTGATAGGCTGATGAAGAAAGGATCATTAGATGTTTGGACATTTGTCTGCGTGACCTATTTAGAGTGGGAAGACAAATGGTCAGTTTTTACTTTTGCAAATTGACGTCCAAAACATGGCGGTAAGTGAAAGTAGAAACATTTCAATGATTCCCCATGTCATGGGCGAAAACTCCCATGGTGAGGAGGGCATTGATTTTTTTTATTTTCAAAAAGAAAATCCTGCTTTGAGATTTTGTTTTTGAAACAGAAAAATATATTGAGAATGTGCTGTACAGCACCATCATGTTGACTGAGCTAATGGCATACTTTCAATGCGCTCACAAGAACCGCAGTGACAGTGGTTCCCTCCAACTTAAGAGATGTCTGCTGGGTTGGCGGGCATGTCTGAATCTGGAGTACTTCATCAGAGCAACAGAGTATTTTACTCTTACATCCCCAGGATGTTTAGCGCCGGGACACTCAATTCAGTAGCTGTGCGCTCTATAAATTCTTAGTAACATAACATAACATAAATTCAAAACATGAAACAGAACTATCCTCTTTTGGACAATGGAAGATTTAAACACGGCAGGAAAATAATTTTTGGCATTTTCTCTGAGCCATTGTTCTCAAAACATTTCAAGTTACCCGTCTAAGAACAGAAGAATGGATCTCTATATTCATGGCATCACAACAAAGAATCACTGAAGAACAATAAACAATAAATTCCAAAAAGAGACAATTCACACTGACAATGGTTTCATGATAAATACAAGAAAATGTATCTATAGGTATGAGTGGCAAGCCAGTTCTAATGATGTGTGTGTTTGTAGCCACCCTGTATCTTCAGTACAATATAATCTTAGCTACTTGAGTTCCTACATGTGCCATTGAATTCATCATCTACTGCATACTTACACCACATGCAAAATGGATAGTAAATGTACTTCATGGCACTCAACACAAAAAAAGAAGCTTGTGTACCTTTCACACGATCTAAGCGACTTCTCCTGCAACACTTGTCTTCAGCAGGTGTGTTGTCAGTGTGGTCAGTCTGACAAGCACATGACACCTGCACAGCAGTTGACCACAGCAGGACTGTCCCAGGGCACGGTGTCCATGGGTCATGCTTGGCTGCCATTGGCTCTGATTCTTTAAGTCTTCACAGCCATTGCTACATTGTACAGGGCTATACTAGAGCAGCATGCTCCAGACGTGGTTTATTGCTTCTGCTCCACGCTTAAGCCACTGCTTATGGGCTGAGGCTTGGCAGGTCTGAAATCAAGTGACTCAGTAAAACTGATTGACCCACTGAATATACATCAGCTAGAGTACCTTTGTGTAGGCTAGCAGTCCCTGAGAGGGCTAGGAGTTTGCGTTGATGATAGCGGGGTTGGAGATTGTTGGAAGGAAATACTATTTCAGTTCTCTCCATTGATGCTTGTTTAGTGCTGCCTTCATCTCCAACAACATATGACCCCAGTCTTGCAAATACCTCACTGCCTATCTGCATTTAAACGTTCAATTCTCTAAGAACTTTGCATCATCAACAGAGCCTACCAAAGAAATGGACCACTACGTCTACAAATTACATTCAAACAATACAAGCAAACTAGGAAACTGGGCTGCAGGCTTGAACCACAGATCGTCATACCACCTTGAGATACAAAATCCATGGGAGGGTCCAATTTGTTGATACAAGCCGCCAAGCTCTCAAACTCAATGGCCACCAAGATTCGAAGCATCCAGGGGCATCTTGTTTTAATCCAGAAGCAAGTAAAATTCAGAAGAGAAGTGAAAACATGGTTGTTCCCATGGTAATTAAAGTAACAGTTCACCATGGACTGGAACTCAGAACGATGATCTTTCAACCAAAATAAGCACAGTCAAGAGCTCTTGAAAAGCATAGACCAGCCTGCCATACCAAGAGGACAGACACAGGCATTCAGCCCAAATTTGGGAGCTCTACCCAGCATAATTTCACAATGACTCTAAAATAAGGATGGGAATAAAATAACTATTCCTCTCTAATCAACACTAGCTGCCACTCTTCACTGCAAGCCTGTAACTAGCTTGATGAAATATCCTCCAAAGTTCTCAGAGACATATTAAGCTATGTCTACCCCTCCTTACACGTCTAACTAACCACAAGACATAGGGCAGTTCATCTAGTCTTGATGATGGTCCTCCAATAATCAATCTGATATAATTCATGTCACTGTATCATATCATATATCAAATCAGTACCATGTCCCTAATCGTCACTAGGACAGGCATATAATGTATAAAAAGACATATGGAACGTTGGTGGCAACTGGACGGTCACATAAAGGCTAGTCCAGCACACTTAAAAAACATTCAATCTAGGCCTGCCAGGATCAAATAGATTTGGCACAGATTGTTGGTCAATGGAGGACTTTAACATAATCCGCCCTACTAGTTCTGAATAATCACACACTCTGAGCATTTATATCATATTATGACAAAAGGGTTGACAATAATGCAGTACATGTTGAAAAATCTCTTTAACTGACATCTCATAATGACAATATATAAAGGAGGACTATAATGCAGTCTATCCTAGTAGATATTTGATTCCCCGTCACTCTTTAGCCATGCCTGTTACGGCTTGCAGATCCATAAGATCACACAGTGGACACCCTCCTGCCTCAGCCAGCATAAGAAATCTGATCGAGAACATAAAAGATAAACTAGCAACAGAATAAAGAGACCTGTATAGTTACTCAGAGCAGTCAGGACAACACATATTTTTAAAATGTGTATGTCTCTTACACTTCCTCATTCACCACACTGCTAAGAGCTGTGTCCCATTACAGGATAACCCCAAACTCAGTGATCATTATGCAAGACATGGAAACATTTCCTATACAGGTTCAAAGCAAAGAGAAAACTCTTTCAACCACTCACCAACATACCTGCATGTACAAGGCTTTAGCATCCCACAAACAGGTAGTAAGTGCTATAAAGAAAACTATAACATAATACAATAGAATATTAATTGCACAGCTTGGTCCTTAAAGAGCTGCTCATCACCCTACAGGTCCCATCAAAAAAGTGACTCAAGTAATGATTGAGAAGTGTAAATTGAACCTGGGTGTCAAAAGGAATTCTAAAGGTGTAAATTCAAAAACCTAATCAGTATCTGCAGAAGTATATGACTGAAGATTGAAATGAAATGAAAATAAAATGTATAAAGCACAACTAATATCTGAGCGTGTCTAGGTGCTGATCTCAGAGAGGTGAACTGCAGTAAAGGGAAAAGAGACTGGGAGTATTGGTTAAAAAGCCAGGTTTTGAGTGCTTTTCTAAAAGCTACCAGATCTGTTTTCTTTTTTAATTCCAGGGGGAGAGAATTCCAGAGTCTGGTTGTGTTCACAATAAAGTTTCTGCCGCCCAGCCATTTTTTTTGTATTTAGGCACTATAAGGTTATGTGCTGAGGCAGACCGAAGTGGTCTGGGTGGGACATACCATTGAAAGCTGTGCTTAAGGTACTCCGAGTCAATGCCATGGAGTGCCTTAAAGGCAATGCACAAGGCTTTAAAATCAATGCGCTTCTTGACTGAAAGCCAGTGCAGGAGACTGAGCGCAGAAAAGACAGATTCGTACTTAGGAGTGCCTAAAAGCAAGTGTGCAGCTGCATTTTGTACAATCTGGATTTTGATCATGCACTTTTTTCTGATATTGATGAACAATAGTCAACCTTTGATAGTACAAGGGCTGAAGTCACGTGTATTTGTAGATTGGGTGGAATAAAGGGAGAGATCTTTCAGAGAAGTTTAAGCATGTAAAAAGAGGCAGAAGTGATGATGTGGCCTTCAAAGGAGAGTTCGCTGTCATATACTACACTCAGGTTCCTCACCTTGCAAACAGTGGTAGGAAGAGAGCCCAGTTCCTGCGGCCACAAGGTTGGGGTCCAAATGGAAACTTTCTTCCCAAAAGGTAGAACCTCAAGTTTTACTTGAGTTGAGCTTTAAGCAGTTTAACGCCATCCATTTCCCGACCAGGAGCAAGCAATCATGGAAATGCGTAACAATTTGTCTATCATCGGCGTAGGACAGTACCAAGAACTCAAAAGACTGAATCAGTTTAGCCAATGGGGCAACACAAATATTAAAGAGAGTAGTGGTCAACGATGAACCCTGGGAAACGCTATAAAGTAGTGTAAAGGTGGGTAGACATAGCCATTTGCAAAAATCACATAGACAGCAGATTTGAGAGACTTTCACAATGTTAAATATCTACTCAGTTCTTAGGTGCAGCTATACAATGCTTACAAAAAGCCTTTCATAGCTGGAATCTGCCCAAAGATCTCTACCTTTAAAGGGTCTCTTAGTGAGACATTCAATAAAAATACAATTGTACTAAAGGTTCACATAAATATAAATATTATATATATTACCTACTGGAGGTTGCCAGTCCAGTTGATAGTGATACTAAGGACCATGTTTGCAAAGAAAAGACATTTTTTGGCTTGCCTATTTCTTTGCCGTTGTTTGACAATGAGTCTTGTTGTGCATGGAAGAGTTTGGGGTGAACCGTCAAGCGGGGGCCGAGAAAAAGTGGGGGGGCAGCAAAAAAAGGCGGAACCGGTGGACAGAAATGCACCGAATTTGGCAGAAAGGTAGATTTGTTTACACAGATCACTCTTTCACTTATGTAGTAGTTTTTGAGAAATCCAAGGAAATCCAAATTTGTATATCTGCGATTGTGGCTAATTTGCGAATAATAACAAGCTTGTGCAGAGAACTGTGGAGCTATGATTGGCTGCCAACACTTCAGCCAGGAAGTGTTGTCAGCCGTCTTAGGATTTGGCTTGAAGCCGAGTCCCAAAAACAAACATTAAAAAAAGGAAGGGGGAAGGGTAGGAATATCCTGACCCCCAAGCTTTGGTCTTGGGATCACAGAGGTACCCCAGCAGGGCCAAAAAAGCATTTTTTTTTATTTTTGCTAAAAATTTGTAAAATTTGCAGCAAAAATGGGAAAAAAACATGTGTGGTAACCGCTCTTGTCTATACTAAAGCCCCTGGGTGGGCCAGGCCTGGAGGCATGTGCACACCTTCAAAAATACAAGAAGGGGGGTCCATGGGGCCACCCTCGTAGGGCATTTTTTTTGCCACCTCCTTCGGCATATGTTAATATGGAGCGGGGGCAACGCGGACAACCACCTGTGCCCCGGGGATCACCACTTCCCTGGGGTATTTTTTTCATAGAAGGAAGGAGCCACGCGGCCCCACAGTCTGGGCTGTTCTCAGCGCCGGGGACCACCACCTCCTCGGGGCAGATGAGCAAACAGAAGGAGGGGGGCCATGTGGTGGTCCTCCTGGAGCCATAAATGGTCCTGGGGACCACCACTCCCCAGGGCCAGTTCCTGCTAAGTCTCAGGGGACATAGCTGTTTGCTTTTGTTCACTCAGAGTCTCACACACCCCGCCACAGATGCACTCAGTCTCCCACACCCACTCACAGACCTACCCAGAGATCCATGCACTCACTCACAGACCCACTCAGAGACTCATGTACTCGCTTACACACCCACTCAGACACTCATGCACACACACACAGGCCTACTTAGAGACTCACACACCCACTCACAGACCTACTCAGAAACTTGTGCAACCACTCACAGACCCACGCAGGCACAAGCACCTACTCACAGACCCATTCATAGACTTATGCACTCACTAACAAACCCACTCAGAGTCTTGTGTACTCACTCACACACCCACTCAGACACTCATGCACTTACTCAAAAACCTACTTAGACATTCATGTAGCCACTCACAGACCCACTCAGAGACTCACACACCCACTCACAGACCTACTCACACACCCACAAACAGACCTACTTACACACCCACTGATACTTAGACACTCTCACATCCACCTGCAGACTTTCTGAGATACTCATGCACTCACTCACACACTCATTGTCAAAGGTTAGTGGTTACAGTTAAGAAATAACATTTAAAAAGTCATAGAAATTCATTGAAAATACCAAAGGGACATTATAGTTGGGAAATAGAATTAATAAACCTTAGAAATTCACTGAAAAAATAAAAGTTACAGGGACATTATAGTTAGGCTCAAATTTCACTCATACAAAACCAGTGAAATTCTTACACCCCCACAATGCACTGCTAATGACCTCAAATATTACATCACTCATGACATGGTCAGTGATATCACTGATGACATCTCAAATGACATCACTGATGACATCATCCATTCAAACCCCATAAAACCTCTCATACATCCACTCACACACCCACACAACCACTCACATACACATTCAAAGACCTAAACAAGTAGTCACAACCGTTCTGTCACCCATACAGTCACTCACACAGACACTCACCCACACATCTACTCACACAGTCACATTTTCACCCATACAGCCACTCACACACCCACTCACCCATCCATACAATCTCTCAACACAGCCACTCACTCACCTATACAAGCACTTGCACAACCACTTACATACATATTCACACATCCTTACAAGCACTCTCACATCCACTGTCTCCCACACACCCATTCACACAGATTATCACTGTCCAATACAGCCACTCACACACCAACTCACTTAACCAAAATACCCACTGAAACAGCCACTGACTCACCAATACAGCCACTTACATACCAATTCACTCATTCATATAGCCATTCAGACACCTATACAGTCACTCACACATCCACTCACCCACACATCCAGCCACTCACAGCCACTCACTCACCCATAGAGCCACTGACACACCAGTCACTTACCAATACAGCCACTCCCATAGCTACTCACCCACCTACAGAGCTGCTCACACACCCACTTATTCACCCATACAGCCACTCACTCACCCACTCACACACCCAAACAGCCACTAACACACCCACTCACACACAGACACACACGGTCACACAGCCACTTACATAATATATGTTTGAAGTAGTATCACTCATTAGTAGTACACCTAATATACTAATTGAACTTTTGCAGTACCTTAATATATATTTTTAACAATCATAAACTCTTGTAAAATACTTACATTCACTGGATTATACCATCAGTCATGTCCTTTGAGAAGTCAAAAGTGAAGTCATCAGTGATGTCACTGACCATGTCATGAGTGATGTAATATGTGAAGTCAAAAGCAGTGCATTGCTGTGGTATGAGTTATAGTTAGCTCAGATAACTATAACTGCTGAATTTCACTGGTTTTGTATGAGTGTAATTTAAGCCTAACTACATCGTTACCAGCCATGTCTCCCTGGGTGCCCTGGAGTGCACCCAGTGTGCTATGATGAGGACTGTGTGGGGAGTCTCTAGGCCCCCACGGTGCCAGCCAGCTTCCCACCTCTACGGGAGCCGGCATTGCTCCCGCATGCAGGGAGCTGCTAGAAAGGCAGTGAACAGTGAGGTGATTGAGATGCGCACCTCAACTCGTAAGTGAGGCATCCCTGGTGATGGTATCTTGCGGAACTGGGTCAAGGAAGTTCGCTTGTGTTCCACCACTGCAGAGAGCGATGTGTGCTGCCCCAAACCAATAATAGATCCTCTAGATGACCCTCTACTTGAGACCTCAAAGCACTGCAATGGACGCCTGTGCAATCTAGAGTGAGGAACTATGACTATGCAAGATACCATCATACAGAGCAAGCATATCACATTTCAGACCGTTACCTGACGATCTGGCTGAAAAAGATGTCACAAGTTTTGAAAGCCTTGTACTCATGCTGAACTGGGGAAAGCCTTCTCCACCTGCAAGTCTAGGATGCCCCGAGGGAGGGTTGCATCCAAAGGGGCTGGAGGTGGGGTTTTGTCAGATGGATGGTGAAACCTAGACCATGTAAGGTGTGGATGGTAGTTTGGGTATGCATAAGTGTGTGGCGCTCTTGATCCGCCATTTGTTCAGGTAAGGAAACATGTGGATGTCTTTCCTTCTGAGATGAGATGCCACCCCAGCCATACATTTGGTGAAACCTCCTGGAGCTGTGATAACCCCGAATGGAAGCACTTTAAACTTGTAATTTTTTCCACTCACCACAAACTCAAGTATATTCAATGCGCTGGGTGGATGGGTATGTGGAAGTAGACATCCATCAGATCGAATGTCTTGGAGATTCACCATGTGGAAATGTTTTGAAAAAATGTATTTGGTGAGGGGCCTGAGATTGAGGATGGACCTTAGGGTGCAGTCCTTCTTGGGGGTAAGAAATTACAGGGAATAAAAACCCTTTCCGCTGTATTGTTGCATAACCAGCTCTATGGCCCCTTTTGTGAGGAGGGCCTATATCTCTTCTTAGAGGAGTCGCAGCTGTTCTGTGAACATTCTGTCTGGGAGGGAGGAATGTTTGGTGGTGTTTGAGTCAGTTCAAGACAGTACCGCTCCAATAAAATGTTGAGAACCCAACTGTCGGAGGTAATTTCTGCCCAATGGAGCAGAAAACACTGCAACCTTCCCCCAATAGGCATTGTGTGGATGGGGAAGGTGGAGAGTGTTACTGTTTTGGAAGGGCTGCCCCTTTTGGGGCTGTGCCCCTTCCTCTACCCATGCCATTATTGCACCTGTATCCAGGTTTCCGGGGTGGTGGGTTTTTGTGCAACACGGCATTGGGAGCATCGAAAGCAGTCATGAGAAGTGATTCCTGTAGTGCACCCATCGCTTTGGCCATGCCAGTGTCTTCTTTGCTTTTTCTAACATCTCGTCGACCTGGGTCGAAGAGATGCTGGCCATTAAAATGTACATTTAGGAAGTGCTGCTGTACCTCTGGTTTGAAACCAGACACATGCAGACAAGCAAAACTATGCAAGAGAATGCTGGTGCTAACGCCACGAGCGGCTGCATCGGCATTGGGAGCGTCAAAAGGTGCCATGAGAAGTGATGTCTGTAGAGCACCCATCGATTTGGCCAAGCTAGTGTAATTTTTTACTAGTTCTAATATTTTGCGACCTAGGCCAAAGAGATACTGCCCACTGAAGGTCCTGCTATACCAAGATGTTGGTGTTAGAGAAAACTTTTCCTTCTGCCACCAATTCCTGTCTCTTCTTGCAGTACTGCTCTGGGAGATGTTTGGAAGATGGTCCGCCATCTAATTCCACTGAGCATGGTCGTACAGGGAGAGTGAGCCGATGGAGTCGGTGATGCACCAATGCATAGCACACCTGGGCACCCGGGCAAACGACAGAGCCAGAAAACTCCACACCTGGATCTCCAACTGTGCAGACAAGCTCGCCCCGCTACGCAACCCCGACTGACAACGCCCCAGGAAAGCCGCCTGGTTCACCACCGCTCTCCAAGAAGCCAGACGCACCTGCAGATGCCTGGAGAAGAACTGGAGAAACACAAAGACAACCGAAAACCACACCACCTACAAGGACGCCATGACGGACTACCACAACCAGATCAGAGCCACCAAAAGGAACTTCACCCACAACAAAATCCTGGCCAACTCCACCAACTCCAAGGAACTTTTCAGTGTCATTCAAGACTTCACCAACCCACGCAGCATAGCCACAGACATCACTCCATCCCAAGACCTCTTCGACAAGTTTGGAACCTATTTCCACCTCAAGATCAAAAACCTCTACGACAACTTCATTGACCATCCACCAGGCGCCACAGATGGCCCCTGCCCCCCACAAACACCAGCCAGCCCACCATCTCCAACTGGACACCAATCACGGCTGAAGACACCGCCTCGACCATGAAAAGCATCCACTCGGGGGCCCCCACCGACCCCTGCCCCCCTCAAATCTACCACAGAGCAGCGGCCGCCATCACACCCGAACTACAAAGCACCATCAACACCACCTTCAAAACAGGCACCTTCCCAGGCGACTGGAAGAGCGCAGAAGTCAGACCCCTGCTCAAGAAGCCCACAGCTGACCCCACCGACCTCAAGAACTATCGACCCATCTCGCTCCTCCCCGTCGCAGCCAAAGTTGCAGAGAAAACAGTCAACAGGAAACTGAAACGATTAATTGAAGAGAACGCCGTCCTCGACCCGTTCCAATCCGGATTCTGAAGCAACCACAGCACAGAGACCGCCCTACTCGCTGCCACAGATGAAATCCGCACTCTCCTGGACCAAGGCCACTCCGCAGCCCTCATCCTACTCAGTGGCCTTCGACACCGTCTCCCACCGCACACTAGTCGCCAGACTACACGACGCAGGCATACAAGGAACAGCCCTGGACTGGATACGATCATTCCTCACCGGAAGAAGCCAAAGGATCAGACTCCCACCCTTCCTCTCCGACCCCACAAAAATCACCTGCGGAGTTTCACAGGGTTCATCACTGAGTCCCACCTTCATCAACATCTACATGGCCCCCCTCGCAGCCATCGTCTGTTAACACGGCCTCAACATCATATCCTATGCCGACGACACGCAGCTCATCCTCTCCCTCACCAAAGACCCCACCACTGCCAAACTCAACTTCCAGAAAGGAATGCAAGACGTCGCAGTCTGGATGACCAACAGCTGCCTGAAGCTCAACGCCGAAAAGACAGAAGTCTTCGTCCTCGTACCACGCCTTCTGCATGGGACAGCACCTGGTGGCCGACCTCCCTCAGAAGCCCACCTACCCCCTCAGACCACGCCAAGAACCTCAGCATTGTACTCGACTCATCACTCACCATGAACCAACAGGTCAATGCCGTCACCTCCAGCTGCATTAATACCGTCCGCATCCTCCGCAAGACCTTCTAGTGGATCCCCCCTGAGTTAAGGAAAGCAGTCACCCACACACTCATCACCAGCAGACTGGACTATGGAAATGCTCTCTACACTGGCAGCAAAAAGTCCCTACTCCGCAAACTCCAGACAATACAGAACACCGCCGCCAGACTCATCCTCGGCATCCCCAGACATGAACACATCAGCCAACACCTACGAAGTCTCCACAGGCTCCCCGTGGAGAAAAGAGTCACTTTCAAAATCCTCAATCACACCTACAAATGCCTAAACAACAACGGACCCAAATACCTCAACAACAGAATCAGCTTCCACGTACCCAAAAGAAACCTCCGATCTTCCAACCTTGCACTGGCCGAAACCCCGCGCGTCCACAGAGCCAGAGCAGGCACATTGCAGCCAAGACCTGGAACGAGCTACCGACAGACATCAGACACGCCCCCTCCCTGAACACCTTCAGGAAGACCCTCAAGACCTGGCTCTTCGGCTAAACAGATCTGAAGACCCTCTCCCCCCCCCAGCACCTTGGGACCCTCACAGGTGAGTAGCGGGCTTACAATTCCCTGATTGATTGATTGATTGATAGCAGAAGGTGCTGCTAGCCTCTGACTCCTGGCATCAATGTTCTTTTTCTCCCGGTCTGGAGGGGGCGTATACCCTGTGCCCTGAGTGTTAGCTCGTTTCTAGCTGTATGGACTACTAGAGAGTCAGTGAGTAACTAACCTTGTATATATGGAGGGTCATTAGGGGAGTCCTTAAATTAATGATCATCTCTAGGTGTAACAACCCTCGCTTTGACTGCCTCCTTAAATATCTCAGTGGCTGGTCTAAGGTCCTCTATTGGGCATGATAAAGGTACACCAATAAGCGCTGGGTGGAGGAGAGGATCTCCATGAGGAAATCATCTTCCTCTTGCTGCACATGCATCTCCATGTTGCGGAAAGTAGCTGCCCTATGAAGGACCTAATGGTAAATGGTGATGTCTTCTGAGGGAGAGGATTTTGCAGGGTACAAGTCTGGATCTGGATCCACTGATGAGCAGTGGCATAAGAGCCAAAGGGAAGACTTGGACAGTGCCCACCCCCTGATTGTGATAAACCCCATGGTGAGTGCTTTGGAGACTCCACATGCAGTACAGGAGAACTAGGAGAAAGTTGAGAAGGGGGAGGGGTGCGTGGAGGAGATGGAAGAGATGGTCGATCAATTGGCAATGGAGAGGTAGCCCTGTAGAGCATTTTAGGCTTTTTTTGGGAGTGGGAGGGACAGGAGGGTTGAGGGCATCCTCAAAAGTCAACTTCCTCTTTTGAGAGACTGAGGGTAATATGTATAAGGAAATGGCGCAGCCCGGTGCTGCGGCAAATTTCCCAGCGCTGCACCATTTAAAAACTGCAGGGATGTGCCATATTTATAAGAATATGGCACACCCCTGTGTTTTCATTAGCTCTGGCCCTAAAAATAGCTGCCTAGTGCCAACACAGACACGCTTGAGCCATAGTACAAGGGGTCCTGCATTGCAGGGATGATTGGTTATAAGCAAGAAAGTGTCCCCTCCTGTACATAAACAATCAGTAACGGTGATTTGCTACTTCTATGTGTGCATCACACATAGAAGTTGCAAATCACCATTATTTAATGATTGTTTTTGTGCAGGAAGGGACACCTTACTGCACAAAAACAATCATTAATGGTGTTTTGCTCTTTCAATTTGTGCTGCAGAATGCCGCACACAAGGAAAAAGCAAAATCAAGAAGAAATCAAAGTATTTCTCCTTGTTGTGCCAATCTAATGCCGGCTTTAGCATGCTGTTAGGTTTTGCCGCTGCCTCAGATTTACACAGCTTTGTAAATCTGGGGCAGTGTCAAAAAGCAATTGATGTTGTAGTGGAACGCCCACAGCATCATCCATTGTACGCCCAATTCATGCAGATACCAGTGTGAAAGGGTACCATATTTACAAAGCGGTGTTAAGCCATGCAAAGTGGCTTAACGCTGCTTTGTAAATATGGTGCAGGACATTGCGACACTACCATCGAAAAAAGTGACGTTCCGGTGGCACAATCCCCTTGTACATATGCCCCTGAGTCTTTTGCCAGCTGTGGAGGCTTTGTTATGATATGAACAGTGCCCGGCTGGTTGTGGATCCACTGCTGCTTAACATTGAGATGTTCCTGCATTCGCTGGAGGATTTGTTGGTCGAAGTCCTCACAGGCAGAAGAGGATGCAGCAGTGGAAGGAGTTCTGGAGTGAGCAGAAAAGGGGCTTGATCTTGACTCAGAATGCCTCGGCCCTGAATGCTTAGAGGCGATGTCCTTGGGTTCCGAATGCTTCGAGATGTCCTTCAGTTCCGAATGCTTCGGGTGGCAAGTATCTGGTCCACCCGTTTCGAGTCCAAGGGTGGTCAAGGCTGCATCTTCGAGTCTGGTGCCGAAGCAGTAGTTGAAGGCAATGCTCGAAGGTTGAAGGAGGCCTTCGGCACAGAGTGTTTAACAGACATCGGGCCCAACTCAGAACAGCAGAGTCAACCATGGCCGGAAGGCAATAGTGCACCGGAGGCCTCAGAGACGGCACGGGAGCTCAAGGCTGGTGCCTCCATTTGGTGAGCAGAAGGGTGCCAGTACTGACTTTGATCTTCTGGTTTGACATCCGCCTCGGAGTTGAGGCATTCTGGCGAAAAGGCCGCTTCGACTTCGGCGCCTGCGGCAAGCTGTTGTTCACCATCTGACTTGGCTCGCTCACCGAAGAAGTCTGAGGTATCTTCCTTCTCCCATCTGTGTGCCATGAATGTCGAGGCGATTCAAAGAGAGCACTGCTTCCCTAGAGTCTTCTTGTTTCAGAAAGCAAGAAATGCCGAACAGGAGAGGGAACAGCCGGAACAACGCGGGTAGAGCCACGCATGTTCCGACTACACAAGCGTAACCACGCTTGCCTTAACCAGGCATATGCCTTAACCACGCATATGCGTGGTTAAGGCAGTGCTCAGTCTAGCTGCTGAAGCTGCAGGGCGGAACTAAGAAGCAGCAAGACCTTGGACCTTGACAGAGGACAGGCTGAGGAAAGTATGGCTGGGGCTGGTTTTGGGGGTAGTTTGTATGGTTTTGGGGGTAGATACAGGGCTGAGGGGTTCGGCGTTGTTTTCAGGGCTTGGGAAGGAGGCGGGTTTGTTTTCAGGGCTGGGCAGGGGGTTGTTTTCATGGTTGGGGAGGGGGTAGTTTTCAGGGTTGGGGAGAGAGTTGTTCTCAGGGTTGGGGAGGGGGAAGGGGGTCATTTTCTGGGGGGGTTCAGGATTGTGTTCAAGGCTGGGGAGGGGGAGTCGAGGTGGGAGTGGGTCGATGTAGTGATAGCTAAGGGTCAGGGTTTTAGGCCTTAGGGCAGGGGAATGGGTAGTTGGGACAGTGTTTAGGGCTTCGGGGATGGCGGGGTAGATTTTAGGGCTGGGGGGATTCGAGGAAGTTTACAGTGCTAGGGAGGATTGGGGTAGTTTAAAGGGATGGGAGAGGCTTGGGGTAGTTTATTAATTAGGGGTTAGGGTGTTAGGCTTAGGGGCAGTGGAAGGGGTAGGGGTAGTCTTAGGAACAGCGCAGGGGTGGGAAACCGTCGGTGTAGTGTTAGCTAAGGGTCAGAGTTTTAGGCCTCAGGGCAGGGGCAGGGGAATGAGTAGTCAGGACAGTTTGTAGGGCTTAGGGTAGTGGTTTTCAAACTATGTTACATGGAGCCCCCCTTGAAAAAATGTTTTGGAGTCAGGCTCCCCTCGAAACTACAAAGTGGTATATTTCGAGACAAGGGTAAGTATGGTACTAAACAGGGGTGGGCTTACAGTTTGTGTTGAGATGAGGAGCAGTCGATCTCTGGACCAAGCTGCGCTTACTCCCATTGTGTTGATGTAAGGAGCTGTAGCCATGTAGACTCAGCTGAGCGTCATATGGCAGCACTGAGACAAAGATCACAGAACCCTTGAGTTTAGGGCACTTTCCTGAGACTGAGTATGAGAGTAGCAGAATGTCCATCCTTCCAAGGGAAGAACGCTAAGTTCTTCATGGATGTTAGTGTATTATGGGACCTCAGGCCCCTTCCATACCCACTTCCACCATCACCACCACCACCACCACCACAACCACCACCACCCTACAGGAGACGTTGTTAGTAAAACTGGCATTTACAGGGGATGAAACACTAATCTCAGGGACAAGCAGGTCTGTAGGACATCAGGAGAGCTAGGGAGTATGGGCACCCACTGCAGAGTTGATTGAAATGATGGGGTGGGCCTTCAGTATACTGTGGAAGGGGAGAACAGGAAGATGGATGTGTTATTCCTTTTTTGCTTCTTGCCACATAGTGCCCTACCCAGCATCTTGTATAATGGGCATTTCGGCAACTGGAATACCCCCGACCAGTGTTGAGAGGACAAAGGAGAGAACATTGTAAGGCCTGTGGATGAGGATTAGATGAAGGGAGGCAAGGCCACGGTGCAGTTGTGTCTGGTAAAGGCAGCATGTCGTAATGAGAGAAAGAGGCATGAGAATGAAAGCAAACATTTTTTAAACCTGGCGTTTGCTTTACTTACAATTAAGTGAACCACTTTTTTGTCTGGTGTGATATTGTCCCATTCTACAATTTATTCTAGATAGCATTCTCAGAAAATAGCTTTTCAAAAATCACATGAAACTGCGTTTTCAGAGGAACTCTAGAAAGAATATCAGAAGAAAGCTCTTACAAAATTGTGGTAATTGTTTAGGTTGAATGATGCATGTTCTATTCCTAAAGATCAAAAAAGCAAAAACATTAAAATGTGTGAAAAAGACACTATTTAGCACATACTTAGAGGCTGAGTTCTTTTGACTGCCCCACCTACCTGTTTTCCCTAGGCTTCCCTTGAAATCTCCTCCTCAGAACAGGACTCTTGCAACAGCCCATGGGCAGGGCCTGATTAGCTGTTTAGTTCATCGGGCATTTCCTTGCCCCAGGGGGTCCGTGAGGGCCATTAGGGGCCTCTTTTTGACAGTTAACGGCCTATTTCTCCAGCAGTCAGGTTTAATGCAATTGGCACAGAGGGTACAAAACGAGAGAGATCGATATTGGGAAGAAACAGAAAGGTAGCAGGGGCTGTTTTCAACATTTTGCTCAGGCTGCTTTCAGATTCCAGCCCGGTACTGCTTACCTAGTTTCCACTGTTCTTACAAAGGACTTTAGACTAAAAGAAGCATTTGCAGTAGAAGGCAAACTGCATTTAAAAATAAAGCCACAAAATACAAAACAAGGGAAATAGGTAACAAAATATTTTGAAGAAAACTTTCTGTTGGGACTCGTGCACTACTGTGGGTTTGTGGAGCTGAGCCCCTCTTCAAAAGAGTTCCCGCACTCCTAGTGGGGCGCACCCCACAGTTTGAAGATCACTGGCTTAGGGGGTGGCGGGGTAGTTATTAGGGCTTAGGGTGGTCGGGTCGTTTTTAAAAATAGGGGTTATGGTTTTAGGCTTCAGGGCAGTGGAAGGGGTTGGGGTAGTTTTAGGGACAGCGCAAGGTGAGAAGGGTTCGGGTAGTGCAAGCTGAGGGTTAGGGAAAGCATGGGGGTTGGGTATTGGTACCAAAGGGCTGGGTGGGCATGCAGGGAGTTTGTAGTTGAGGGCAGGGGGAGGGGGGTCGCAAACTTAGCCATGCATACTCAATTACCATTCATGCCTTCACCATGAAATTGCATGGTAAAGGCTTGCGTGGTAAATGAATGCGTGGTTAAGATGCATTTGTGGTTCAGGCTGTGTGGTAGAGGCATGCGTGATTGAGCCATGTGTGCCTACACCATACAACCGAACAGGAGTCTTCACAATGATTAGGAGACAAGTAAAGGTTGCACACCTCATGGAGGTCGGTACTCAGATGAAGAAAAGTGCCCACTTTTTGCCTGGTATTTGATGCGATTTGGACTAGAAGTGCACTGGGTTCCTGTTAACAAGGTCCCCAGTGCCAGATCTCTTTCCCAAAACTGTATCAATTGTTTCCCCAATTGACAATACCTTTATCACTCCCTGTAAGTCCCTAGTAAATGGTACCCCTGGAGTCAATAGAGGGTCCTTAAAGGCTGCATCCCGAATTGTTCTACCCTAAGGGACCCCTCACCAAACACATACAGAATACCACTGCAGGCTGCGTGTCTTGGTGCAGACAAACGTGAGAACACGACATGGCACACATCCCTGGGTGCCCTGTCCACAGACACTGCATGCAGTACAGGTACGTAAACCCTACAGCAGGCCTTACAACCCTAAGGCAGGGTGCCCCATACTACATGTTTGGACATATCTGCATGAACAGATATGCCCCTGTGGTGGTCAGTTTTATTACTGCCAAAACAAGTGACCAGGGAATCCATTTTAAGGACGTGCTGCACACTTGCGAAAATGAGTTCCCCAGCTTTACGGAAACCGGAGATGTTTGGTATCAAACATCTCGTATCAATAAGTCGGCACTGATTCCAGTGATGGATTTAACAATACATGCACCCATAGGGCGCCTAAGAGGTGCCCCCTGAAAACCTACCAACTACTGGTGTGCTGACTGACTGGTACTAGCCAGCCTGCCACCTCAAACAAGTTCCTGACCCTGAGAGCTGAGGGCCTTTGCTCAAAGGAGGTCAGTAACAAAGCCTGCTCGGGCAGAAGGTTGTTAACCTCCCCACACACACACAGGATGGCCTGTGAATTTGTATTCCAAGGCAAGGAAGGCTTCACAGAGACCACCATCTTTGGTATGGAAATCTGGTATCTAGAGAATCCCCTGGCACCAGGAAATCAGATCCTGCTGACCTGAAAGAAGATGACAGGCGTGAAGAGTCACAAGAAGTAAGAACAGAACACCAGCAACTGCCTTGGCACCAAACCTGCCGGCCTGTCTGCTGTCCGAGACAATTGTGCCAAAGACGACTTGTCCTGCAGTTGCTGTGTCTCCAAAAACTTTGGAGAATGACCAGCCCTTCACCCATGAAAAAGGAACTCCTGTGGAGTTGTGGAGCTGCTTCCCTGCATTCTGCAGGCAACCCTAGAGACCTGAGAGGACTCTTGACTGCCAACACCCAACACCAGAAAGCAATACTACAACCATGCCGCCTAGCCTGAGCTGAAGTGGGCCAATGGTGCCAGCGTGGTCCCCGGCTCTCTAGAGACAAAGCTCACCTTGGACTTGCCCACTGTGAACTCACCAACACCTCCTGCAGCCTATACTTTCAGGCAGCCTCGACCACGAGTGCTCCCGGTGACAAAAACCCAACACCTCAAGACACCTCTGCACCCATCACCCCTGGAGAAGAGAACCAAAGTTGTTACCGCGTCCCTGACCACTGCAAGACCTGAAACCCCCTGCTGGTTCAGCCTGAGTGGCCTCCAAGTCAAAATCTGGAGCCTCTTTTCACCAAGACCGATCCCCGTTGTCCAACATTGAACACCCAATGCTGTATTGCACCTCTGCACCCAGCCGACCTAGTGCAGCCGGGTGTGACCTCTTGGTGCTGCCTTGGACCTTGCCCCATACTCACCTTAAGTACAGGAGATTGGTCCCATAAGTCTCTGTATTGAACCTGTATGCAGTATTTGTTTTTCCTCCATAGGATAACATTGCCACCTCTGAACACTGAACTAAGTGTCGACTTTTAAAACCTGGAAGTCTTTCTATTACAAAAAGTACTTACCTGTTCGTATTGGTTCTGGTGCCTAAATACATATAAATATACATGTTATTTTTATAAATTGGTGTGGATCTCCTTATTGTTTTGCAGATGTCTAACTACCCTCGAGAAGAGCATCTTGGGATTTCTAGAGCAAGAACCTGTCCACTTATAAGAGATACTTGGACTCTTTGCAAAGCATACCTCTTTTTGGTATACTATATAAAGAGCCAGTTTCCCACAACAAGTAGGGCAGAACCTGAATAGAATGCTTTCCATTTTGAAGACATTATCAACTCAAGCGATGAGAGTCGAGAGGTTGGTGACAGACACAGAGTGGTAAGTATGCAACAGTGGAAACTGATGAAAGGGTGTGATTGTTTAAAAGAACCGACGAGAAATGGGCCAGAAGTCCCGATGAGAACACCATGCGATGTCAAACCAGAGCTCACTTCGACATGTCTTAACTGGGAAACTTCGTTTACCCCACATTTTTTGCTCCACATGGCTTTACCCTGCATTTTTTACTCTGCAATAACTTTTTACATCGCAGGGCTTTACACTGCAAAACTGTTACAACCTATTCCCCAAAGTAACACCCCCCTGGAGTTAGAATAGTAATTGCGTTGGAATGGGCAACAGCCCAATTTATGTGATACCCCTATGATTTCTTGGTGTACTTATCTATGCAATGAACATGATGCTGATACATCCCTGTTTGCCAATGCAACATTTTTTTCTGGATGTGTAGCAAGAGCTTGAATGATGAGAAGATGTGGTGAAATAAGGGGGTGCGGGTAAGTGTAACAATGGGCTCCATCTCTTGGGGAGTGAATTTTGCCAGTTATGCCATAAGGGTAATGATGATGCTGCATATGACCGGTCACAGCACTGGAAAGTGAAGCAGCAGATTTTCTTGGCTACGAAAATAATTTATAAAACTCTATTCTCTTCTGTAAAGTTCCAATGGACTTTTATAATACTAGTTTATTTTTTAGACTTTTGTTATAGTCTCTACAATAGTTAGCTCAAACAATGTTTGCTTAATGTTTTTTTATTCAGCCCAGAATCTGTTAGTCATGAGTGCCATCTACTTACTGTTAACCGCCTGATTGTAGTCTTTGCCACCTTAATGGCTCGATATATTAGCAGCTTTTGCAGTCCAAAAGGCTGTGATTCGTAAAGTCACAGGCTTTGCAACTAAATTAGCACAAGTGACAACGCACTAAATTTCCTTTGTTTCTCAGAAATGCTTTTCCAACTCACAAAGGGGTTTTGATAACCCCTTGTGAACTATAGCGAAGAGAAGCATTATTGGCTAGTTGCAAAATACAGAACAAATACCAAAACCCTACATGAGGTGATATATCATTGACAAAGTGGGAGCTGTCCCTGTGAAATTCCTGCACCTCTGACTTATATGGCCCAACAACGAGTTTGGTGGACAGGCAAATCACCAGTTTATGGTGATTCAAACTCTAAACAACCTTCTACATGTCAGTGCAATATATTAGAACAAGCACTGGCAAAGTCAATCGGTCTCTCCTTTATATTTTGAATGCCAAGCTGTTCAGTTTACCAATGTTTGTCTGTAAAGTACTGTTTAAAAAAGGTAGATAAAAAGACATTTCAAAATACTAAAGGGAACGCAAACACATATCTTATGATATCTCAAAACTGTACATTGAATTCAATGTTGGGAGGAGTGGAACTAACATAGAGTGGGCAGAGGGTATTTGACAGGAGGAAACAGAGCACAAGGGAGAGAGCTAAAAAACACATGCACTCGCATGGAGAGTTAAATTTAAAAACTTAATTCTCTAAATGTGACAAATGGAAGGATAGAAATTGGCCAGTCAAAAGGCTCATAGAGAGGCCATGCCCCAGGGGAGGGAAACACACAAGCAAAGGAAGGCAAGCCACCGACTAAGAAGCAGGCAAATAAAAATAACAATAAGACCAACCAAAGGTAAGGAAGGGGCAGGCTGTAAGCCCACTCTAAGGTCACAATAGATCTTTTGCAACTTTTTGTTAGGCAGACCTAGAAACGCTACTCTCAGCCTGTCATATAATTCCCAAGGAGATACCAACCCACTATGCTTCCCGCTCGGACAACATGCACAACCATACTTAATGCAGTGAGCAATAATCAACCATCACCCTAAAAAATCAAGAAGCAAAATGATCAAGACTCTTACAAATCCTTCACGCACTCTGATAAAAAAAAACATATAATTCACAGGAACATAACTTCCAAAGATAATTAAGACACAACAAAGCCACCCAATGCAGACCAATTAAAAGTTATACAGAGTTCACAATCTTTGCAGTTTCACAAATTACTAAAATTCCCCACACAGACAATGTAATTTTAATTCATCATACACCTATGTTTTACCACTCTGTGCACTATAGCTGTACAATACTTATTTTGATTAATTGATTTCTTAAAGAACATGGCAAACTCATTAGGTACATAGAAAATATTTACCCCTTATGGCTACACAAAGTCCTTCATATATAGCTTCCAA
This sequence comes from Triturus cristatus, assembly GCF_964204655.1. NCBI lineage: Eukaryota > Metazoa > Chordata > Amphibia > Caudata > Salamandridae > Triturus > Triturus cristatus. Next base: position 940,612,710 of record NC_140587.1, on the reverse strand, counting down.
AGCACTGAAGTACACATATTTTTTGTCTGACATAGTAAACAAAGTTCAAGGACAATTTATGTAAAAACAGATCAACAGAATATAAACACTGAAAGAAATCGCTAAACATTGCATGCTATGCCCAAAAGCTTAAAAGTGTGTTTATGAATTGAGTTAATGTGTAAGATGGCATGACATGTTAGGAAACTTACCTTATTCCCAAGGTATGCTGTAGGGGCTTCCCAGTATATTGGAGTTGGGAGTGTTTTCATTGCTTCACTGTTGTTGATACTGATTTGATGAGGGCCGTCAAACAAATCCCTCTGAGGCTCAATACTATTTTCACCTTCTTGGTCAGTAACAAGCCACCCTACAATGTCTGACACCTAAGGGAAGAACATGACAACTTGAAAATGAGGTACTATTTACATACATGAATGAAAACAACATATTTTTATATATGTGTATTAGTGAGGATAAAGACATGTATCCCCCCGATAAGTGTTGGCAGGGTTAGAGATTGTGTTAAGGGCTACAATGAAAGTGTTTTGCAGCCTCTTTCTTAACTCGCAAATATATGTCCAATTGTTCAACGAAAAAAGGGCAGTAGTTTAATTCTAAATGAAATGATCACAGTAAAATATTTTATTTGCTTAGACTGATGTAAGGGAAGAGTTTTTGTCCTAAGTGAACTTTACACTGATACCCTAATGAAAGAGCCGTGATGCTACAAATATTGATCTGGAACCCTGAAAACATGAAAAAATGTTTTGCTCCGCTGCACCACTTTCTGTGGTTGCTAAAAAATACAAGTACTTGGCCCATTTGTTCAAAATGCCCAAAATCCTCACATTTTATAGGCGGGGCAAAGGCTTGGACTAACAGAGAAGGAATATGGATTCTCAGACCCACAATCCTCACCCTGAGAGTCTTCTAAAGCTTTTTGATATTTTGGTTGAGAAATTTAGAAGATGTCAATTCAGCCTAAAACTCCTGATTTAATATTAAATAAACCTGTGGGAGATACACATGTTTTGCTGGTGTTAGACTTGGCATCTTATAGCGTGTTTCCCATGTCTTTTTGCTTTCTGACCTCATGGTTTTGACTCTGTTTTTGCTGATTTACTGTCTCTGCGTAATTTCTCACTGCTATTCAGTGGTAAAGAGCAAGTGCTCCGTGTGTGCCCAGGGCCGGTAAATCAAATGCTGCTAGTGGGCTTGCCGCACTGGTTGTGCCACCCACCCAAGCAGCCCTTCAAAGGTAACTCAGATCTGCCATCACAGTATCTGTGTGCAGTCTAGTACTGCCATGTCAACTTGGCAAGTGCACCCACTTGCCAGGGGCAAATATTCCCTTTTCTTACACAGGAGTCACCCCTAAGGTAGGCCCAAGGTACCCCTGTGGGCAGGGTGCAGTGTATGTGAAAGGTAGGACATGCCCAGATGTGTGTGGTTTATCCTGATAGTGAAATACTGCCAATTAGTTTTTCACTGTTGCAAGGCTACCTGTTCACATAGGGTAGAATGGGGAGTTTAGAACATTTTATAAGCATAACTACCTCTGGGAACAAGTTAGGAAAATAAAAGTTTAGTATGACTGGACTCCGAATGTTAAAATGCATCTTTTAGTGAGAGTGATTTTTACATTCTGTGTTTGAAAATACCACTTTTAGAAAGTAAGTATTTTCTTGCTTAGCCATCCAGTGTGCCTCTGCTGGATTTGTGGATTGACTGTCTGGCTTTGGAATGACAGGGGCTGGGGATGTGCCATGGCTCCAGAGAGTCTATATGGGTCAGGGCTGGGCTGAATAGACCTAGGCTGCATTTAGAGTAGGGGGAGGAGATTTCCTTTCACCTGAATGGGACTGGTCTGCCACTGACAATGCTGTCTTCAACTCTTGCCAGGAAGCTGCACCAGGGAGGACAAGACTGGTTTTGGCTAGGCACAGACACTCTATGCATCCAAAGAACAAAGGATTTTGGGCTATAAAAAGTGGGGCCCAACCCCCTAAACTTTAGAACTGTGTTGGAACCAAGAAGACTGCCAAGAAGAAGAGTGCAAAGAAGCTGTGAGGAGGGACTGCCACTTTGCAGTGTGCTTTCCTTTATTGCCCTGCTTCTGTCTTGGGCTGTGAAAGGACTGGACTGAACTTTCTGCAACTTCCTTTTTGTGAGTTTCTCCAAGGGCTTGAGGTAGAGCTTGCCCCTTGTTCAAGAAGTCTCAGGAACAGCAAAGTCTTCAAGTTCTTCGCCCATCAGCACTGGGGACTGTGTGTTTTGTGCTGTAACAGAAGAATAGCAATCCACGGTGCCGCTGCCGACTCTGTGTCCTGAAGGCACTGCAGAGGGCACCGCCGCAATGCCGCACCGTAACCCTGCTCTCACCAACTACGCCACCTGATGCCACCTCCGAGCCGCTGCTAGCACCGTGATCTGTGGGCACCGCACTTCCCACCGCCTCGCTTCACACTGTCACCCTGATATCCCTCAACGACGATGCTCCACGCTGACATCGACGCTGCTGCTTGCACCGTGGTTTGAGGGCACCGCTCGTAAGTTTAATGACACACCATCCTCATCCCGCACAGCAACCTTGGCCTACCGACATCGGCGCCATCGACTCCAGTTCGTCAGTCGACGACAGCTCTTCAGCAACAACGCCGCCGCTGCTTGCACCGTGACCTGCAACCTCCGTGACGAGCACTGTATCACTTTCCACCGCAGCCCTGGTCTCACCGACGCCGCTGGATGACCGTCACCGAGCCGCTGCATGCACCACGAACTGAGGGCACCACACGCTGTACTGTGGAACTTTGCACCGCAGCCCCGACGCCAGCCGATGCAGGCGCTCTTGACTTCAACTGCGAGGAGTTTGATCTGTAATGCGTGTGACTTCAAGGGTACGACAACTCCTGCACTGACCCCCAGAACCGACGCCTGCAGACGCCAGCCTTTCGAGGCTCATCGAGAAGTCGCCCACACCCTGCATTTCTAAAGGTACCGTTTTGGGGGTCTTCCCGACATCATAGCTGGCCCGTGCCACCGCGGTCATCCAGAACTGTTTGGATTTGCTGTTCAGGATGCCGTGATAGCCCCAGCCGGAGCTATCGACTTCAAGGAACTATATTACAAGTCTATTTTGATGACTGAAGATTTCTAAGTGTTGTATTGTGGATTTGTATCGTTTTGGTCTTATTTGAGTATATAAAAATATTTGATATTTTTCTAAACTGGTGTGGTGTCCTTTTGTAGTGCTTTCACTGTGTTACTGTCAGTTTTGTACAAATGCTTTACACACTGCCTCTAAGATAAACATGACTGCTCATGCCAAGCTATCAAGGGGGTGAGCAGGGGTTATTTAGGAGTTTAACTCCCTTATCCTGGCTTGATATAGGGGCCCTACTTGGACAAGGTGCAAACCATTGCCAACTAGCGACCCCCTTTTCTAACAGCTGGTTTTAGTACCCATCTCCAATTATGATTATAGGCTTCTAGCCTACTGCCAAGGGCTATACAAGGCATTGAACACAAGTTGTAGGCTCAAGCTGAAGGCAATGGCCATTATTAAGGGAAGAGGGCTTTAACAATTGGTGTAGCACGTGTAACACGAGGCAGAAGAGCTTTAAGGCTATTACAACATTCCACCCATTAAGCGTTAAATGTTCAAAAATAAACAGGGAGAAAAAAAAAGGAATGCATTGGAATATTGCTGTAGAAGGCCTGACATTATTGAGCCTGAGCCACTCCATTGTCTCCAGTAGACCTCTCTACATTACAATGTTCTAATACTTTATAGTTTTAGATGCAATTTCTTTAAAGATATAGAAATGACCGCTGAGCCGGCGGTCATCACTGAATTTGGTGGATGTTTGTGGCCCTGTTTGGTGGGCAGTGTTTACTGTCGATTTTCCTGATATCACCACAAACATTGCCTGCAGCAAACACAATGTACGCGGTCTCCTATACCTTACAAAATACCCATACAGCATGTTTTTACCAAAGCCTGATTTGAAAATGTGGGCCACTTTTTTAGCTATCTGGTTTGCGAACCGGGCATTCTTTTGTTTTGATGCCCGGAACTATTTTTTGTCCCAGTCCAACCCTGGGTGGAGGTAATGGCCTCCGTCATCCCAAGCAACACTACTCTGACTGTCAAGCTCTAGATCAGTCCCCATGTCTCATATTGTGCCTAAAAGCAAGTAGTTTAACAAAGGTGCTAAATAAATGTATATATTCATTCCTTCACTAATTCACTCCCTAACTAAAACCATTCTTGCAAGAAGCCCTTTCCCCAACTACAGTCTAAAGCACTACACAAAACAACAGGGACCATTTCCTTCAGAAATGGCCTTTGCATCAACCAGAGGTTTGCAGATGTATCTATTCTTTGTAAAGTCTTGAAATTCACCATAGGCTAAACAGATCTGTAAATAACACTGTGTTGTGAACAGATAAGAAATAAATGGGCTGTGTTAGAATAAGGTTTTAAGAGGAATGAAAGGGCATTAAACGAAGGCATGTTAATTCTATGGCTTCTTTGGGTCGATCAGCACATTCAGTCGGAATATGGGGAAATGTATGTGCCAATCTGATGAAACATATAGTAAAAGAGGCAAAACACTGAGCTTATTCCCAGATACAGACCCGTGTAACATGCCAGAAAAGGCTCTCGCAGACATCGGACACGCCAAAGCAGAAGCAGTCTGTGCAACCCCGAGGATTTCTCTCTTGCAGGTTGTATGTTCCTGGTTTGCAGCGGTCACAGTTTTCACCCTCAACATTTTCCTGCAAATTAAAAAGAACGGATGGTTTATGTTTGGTCCAAATGCTCTTCGAAATGTACACATGTCAACAAATGTGATGCAACTCATTCGCATTATAGGAAGTGTATTTAAACTTTTACAAAACATCTTGGGAAGGTCCCAGATATATTTCACTTCTATTGGTATTTTGATGAAGGAAGTCAGTCTATTAGGGGCAGTAAAATATGAATTGTCAAAATAGTCTCTCAAATTGTAGAATACATTTTTAGCTGTATGATAGTGTCTTTCAAATCCTGTGTTATCATTTCTTTATTCTGTATCACAAAGTCTAAAATCACAGTACCTCAACTAACATGTCTCATTTAGGCCAAATTACAAACAAAACCCTTCATCCATGCATTCCAAACAGTGTCCAAGAACCTGATGCACATTTGGATTGGTTCTTTGAACTGTTGCCTTACAATTGTGCTAGACTGTGGGTGGGAGTGGGGGCGGGAAAGGCAGCAGTAGTTGTATTTCTGTTGTTTTTTCGACTCAGTCATTAAACCAAAAAAAATTGTTTATAAAAAAAAAGAACCTGATGCAAATTGAAGCATTTTACAATATGGTCAGGGGTATGAACCATTGAGAAAAAAAATACAACCAACCCACCTAGGCAAAGCTTTGTGTCTCACAAGTTTTTATAAAAGTACAATACATACACTGCACACTGCCTTTGATACTGTGATATACTTACGTCATCCAAAGGACAAGAAAACAGTTCATTCACCAAATCAATATAAAAAAATGTTTAAATGTCATATACTTTTTTCTACTAGAACCTACAATTATAAATTTTTAATTTTTTGTGAAAGTAAAAGCAAGCATTCACCTTTAAAACATGTCGTCCTGTGTTTGAGCTGGCATAATATGTCCTGCCTTAGCAGTGTTTACAAAGCACAACTACGTATAAATTACACGAATACACCCTACAATGAGCATTTCTGTATGTGTAAGCAAAATACATTATGCAAACAAAAGAATCTTCACACTCACCTTGCAGAAACAGGGCTCGGTGCATGGGTCATCATTCACGCTGCCCACCAAGCTGCAGTTGCAATGTAAGCAATGTGGATAGCCCCGGTATCCAAAGACACATCGGTCACACTTGTCACCAGTGTAGCCTTCTCTGCATTGGCAACGGCCTGGAAGGACGCCTTGAAAAATATATGTAAGAATGAACAGATAGAAGAGCGGAACAGACCAATTTCGAGAGGTTCTGTGTAAAGTGCAAACCATTAGGATCAGAGATCTCTTGCTGGTGCCAACAAGAAGGGGGACAGCAGAGGAAAGCAATACAGCATTGGAAAGATCTAATAGCGTACGAGGACAAAATAAATTAAAAAAAAAAAAAAGAATGAACACAGAATAATACATTCACTTTATAAAAGAGAGGAAGATGATAAAAATCACCAAATGCTTAATGTGCCACTTCTGTGTTTATGAACCACTTAAAAGAGGACCTCTTCCTTGGCATGACACTTTTTTAGCCACCTAAAGTTTCTTGGCGCTGCACTTTTCAGCCTGTATTTAAAACAATGGCTCTAGGGCCCATATTCAGGTGGCCTGAAACCCAACCTCTGATCCAACTCACTCTTTTCCTTTTTAATATTTTATTATTATTTCTGTTTATTTGGAACAAGAATTATGTTGTAGAAAAACAAAAGTGCATGAAAAAAGTGAAAGTGGTGGAATGAATTTTTGAAATTTCAAAGCTGGTAATTATGCTTTCACAAAAGCATCAAGTTGGGCTTCATAAAAATATGGGACAAGTGCTTAGACAAGTACGGCTAATGAAAACTCGCCTAGCACATAGCTATTACTATTCACAAATATTTATTTTTAAACATCAAGTGATTAATATAGTTTGACTACTACAACTTTTTGTATTACTTTTACATCAGAGGAGTATTAGTCGAATATTACTAAGTATTGTAGAAGATATTGTGATGTATCTAGAAAATGTTATTTGTATTTGAAATAGAATTACTTAGGAAAGGATTACGTAAAAACAATCCTCATGTACAATTTGCATATATATGTATTTAAATATTCGCAGAAAATCCTGCCTATTCCATTCACATAATCTCATATTTAATACACGCTAGTAGTGGTCTGTCCCTTTCAATCTCCCACAGAAGGAAGAGGCAGCCATCTCTTGACCATAAAGTGCGCAAAGGATTGCATGACAGACTATCGATGACCAGGTTAACTGATCAGCCTCACTATTGAATGTGAGACAATGTTGCAATTTAACAAGGGTGAGGTGGCAAAGTTCTCGTGCATTTGTCCAAAATGGAGGCCTTGAGCTGACAACTACGTTACCCTTTTACTGTTCATGCTACTTACCATGCTCCAAATCAGCATGGGTGTCATCCTTTACACATACGGGGCTGAGGGACCCAAAGGGGTCACATTCGCAGGGACGGCATGGCTGCGCCTCATAGGGAGACATCTGGGGGGAAAAAAAGAGAGAAGCCGTTCAGAGATTCATTTTATGAATGGTTTGATATCCACAGCACTAGTCAGAAATCTAGCCTAAAAGGAATCAAACAGTTTTGGCTAATGCACACAAGTTTGATTATGTTTTTTGCATTGTTGGGTAGAAAAAAGCTCCGGGTTCCTAGCCAGATCTGCAGGCGTTGGTTGCTCCCATGTGATGCCATAGAATAGGCTAACACAAGCGGCGAGGCCAATTTCAACATGTTAGTAGCCCAGGAACTCTGCTAATTGGATGGATTATTACAAGAAGGCTTAAAGTACAAGTGCCTGGCTGGTATCTATTCTCCAGATGAGGGCAAATGTTCAGCTTCCAGCCTTTTCTGTAAAGCCACTCTGCAGAGCAACTCGCTTTAACGAGATTACATGAAATCAAGGAAAATCTCAATTTTAGAGTGAGCACAAAAAGTGCTGTGACTGAGCACAGTAAAAAGCTCTCTTACTTTGTAAGGCCTGAAATATCCGTCAATGCAGGTTTCACAGTTGATGCCAGAAGTATGCTCTGTGCAGTTGATGCATACACCTCCCCCAACAAACTGTCCGTTGATGTTCATACTCTGATTCTGATCCGCCACGTTCTGGTCGAAGTAGCAGTCCTCCGCTTTGTTATGGCAGTTGCACTCTACAAGGAGAATTGGGAAGATTGGTTAGAAGTTACATGCTTATGGGCATGCCTATCGTGCTCAGTTACTGGGCTATTAAGGACTGCAGATGACAGGGTCTGTCCAAAAGGACCAGGAACTCCTCAGGAATACCAGAGGGTTTGCTCTTTGGAATGTGAGGGATGGCATTTTCATCTCTTGACTTCAATCTTGCAGCTTGCGTATCAGTTTGGATTAAGGTTGAGCAAGGGTTATCTCACATATCAAGTGGCCTTCATCTGGTCACACCCAATACAATCTTAGTCTCCCAGTTACTAGTAAGTTGTTGCAGGACTGGGCTTACAGTCATGGATGAAGTGTAGGCCAAGTCAAATGATACCTAAAGTGGACTTCAGGAGTATTTTGCAAATAGTGGTGCCAAGATGGATGAATGTTAATAATAAAATGCATTGTTAAATCACTAACTCCTTATCTCGAGGTAGGGGTAGCAAAACAGTGGTTGGATTATAGTAATATAAATATTCTATATGTCGTTATTTAATATTTTATTCGTCCTTTGAAAATGAACCAAAAAAAGCAATATCTCTGAATGCATATTTTTCAAGGATATCACCTATTAATACATTTTAACATTTATTCATAGCCTCTCAAAGGGCCACAAGATCACACCTTGTATTTTAATTATTTTATAGGAGACTAGTGTGACCTTTGGATATTTGTGGTGGGGAAGATGCAACACTTAGGGGCCGATTCCGAGCTCGCTCGGAAGGGCTCCGAACGCGATCCGGCCGTAAAAATTACGATCCATACACTTGTTTTCCAACCGACTCGTACAGCTGTACGAACTAGCAAGTACGATGCGAGAAACGTGAAATCACCGACCGACTCATTTCCGGGTCCGAACCGCTCCATACGCCTCGTCCGTAAGCAAACCAGGCCGTGCAATTGAGGCGAATTCCGACCGAGCCAGTACGATGCACGTGTAGGACAGCCGGATCGAGCCGAAGTTTTCTGCTCGCAAAACGTCCGGGAAACTGCCTTTGGGGGACCACATCGGACACCCGCAGCCTTACGAATCGGACACAGGGGGAGATCCAAGTGTCTCCCCAACACAGGCATGTACGGTACGGATGGCACCGACGCGTACCCACTGTAAGGGGTGCCCTTGTGCGACACGTACCCATTCAGTCAATGGGAGCCCATGCACGAGTCGTACGACCGGCTCCGATTGATTTCTATGGGAGTCCGACCGAACCGAGTCCGGCAGCATGCGGCCGCATCGTACCCGCTCGGTCGGACTGCAGGAGTCCGGCTCGGTCGGAAAACACTCCGGATCCGTCTTGGTCGGAGAGCTTTCCGACCCAGATCGGAATCGGCCCCTAAGATGTGTTTTGTGATAAAGGGTTCTATAAGTAGGAACAAAAAGATGAACAGGAGGTATCATTCAAAATCATATCTTCTCAGTTGGGAATGCTGCCACTTTTGTCCATCAAATGCTTGCAGGTATTTGTGTATCTATTTTGCAGCAAAATATTTTTCTATACCAAACTATTTTTAGTCACTGGGCTCTGATTCTCGCCAAAGCCTGGTAAGGTGGCATCAATATTAACAGCAAGAGAAATAAAACTCATTGCTGTCGAATAATCACATTTCCAAATATAATTTACATTTCTATTCTTCAAACCAATATCTATATGCATGGGTGTGGTGGAGGGTGGCTTGACACAACTTCTTACAGCCCCCATTGAATTGTATCAAGACCTACAAAAAACCACATGCCATGCCTCCAAAAACCACATGCTCCCAAACATACATGTTTCAGGAAAAGTCACAAGACACTTTCCACAACACAGCCTTTACCAAAGGGTAACGGTAACCCATGGCCACACTTCACACTCTTTGTCCACAAATACGTAGGTGGAGACATGCTTACATGGTCTAGTACCGTTTATTTGCTCCATCATATTCTAACCAATGATTGCAGTGAAAATGATCCACTGTCTACACATACACTGATGCAGGGATTGGTTCCAAGGCACAGCACATGGCAAGGTTCTCTCTAATGGGGCACCCCACAGCTACAACATATCTTGTTATGCAAAAAAACACATACACACAGACTATTACATACAATCACATACAAACACATGGGACCCATCCCTCTACAGAAGTCCTATTACCACAAAACTCAGAAATATCAGACAAAGCGTTGCTGAGGCAAACATCTGGAGCCAGAAGTGTGAGAAAGTGCAATCTTTCTTGCATGGTTTGCCCCCACATTTTGCTGAATTGCTGAATGTACTTTGACTGAGTGTGCCCTGGACTCCTGCCAATCAGGTGCCCAGGACCTATGTTCCTTCCCTAAAGCCTAAAGCCCAAATTGGCAAACCCTGGCCACATGTCAGCCTCTGGTAAATGGTACCCTAGGTACCCAGGGCATTGTGACCAGGGAAGGCCTCTAAGGGCTGCAGCACTTATTGTGCCACCCTTAGAGGCCCTGTACCCTAACACAAACACACTGCCCTTGCAGGCTGAGTGTCTGGGTACAGGACAAAACAGAGAGTCGACATGGCACACATCCCTGTGTGTCATGCCCACAACCTACACTGCCCTGGCATACATCAGCAACCCCTCTAGCTGGGTGCCCTATGCGAGTGGTGTGGGCACAGGAGCCTGAGCCCTGTGCCCCTACAGTACCCAGGCCCATTCCTGGGCACTGTAAGTGCAGTGCTGCCATTTAAGAGTATATGGTGTTGGGAGCTCGTCAGACACAAACTCCACAGCACCATGATGGCAACACTGAAGACTGAGAAGTTTGGTATCAAACTTCTCAGCACATTAAACCCGCACTGATGACAGTGTGGGATTTAATGTACAATGCACGACAGAGGGCATCTTAGAGATGCCCTCTGCACCTAACCTACAATCCACGTCTTGTCTGAGGGGCTGCCTAGGCTGCCACACAGCAGACATGTTGCTCGACCCCTGGGTAGAGAGCCATCCGCTCTCCTGGGCCTGCAACAATGCACATCCTGGGCGAGGTGCTAGGTCTCTTCCCCCAGGATGGGCAGGGGAAGCTTCAAAGGCATGCCGCCTTTGTGAGCTTCTCCAGGCCATTTGCTGTACTCAGCAACTGGCCCCTACCGGTTCTAAACCCCCACTCTGGCGGGGAGACTGACCGGAAACCCCAAGGAAGGACAGGGGGTGTGCCAGCCTCTGCCAACCCCACCCCTCAGGTGGGGGAAGCGAGGTGAAACACATCCCCGGGCTCTCGCCATCTGGAAGATGGGGAGCCCTGCCCAATCAGGATAGGCCACTGCCCCCCTCCCACAGGAGAGTGGCAGGATAGGGGGTGTACCCACCCCAGGACAGGGACCCAGTGGTCGCTGCCCTTTACCTACCTGTAACACCCCTAAATTTAGTATTTAGGGGCACCCGGAACCTTCCTTCCTCAGATTCCAGAATCCAAAACAGCAAAGAAGATCAAAAAGAAAGAAGACCTGCCGTGCAGCTGCTAAGAAGGGGAAGACACCAACTGCTTTGGCCCCAGCCCTACCGGCCTGTCGACCCTCAAACCTGCTCCTGCTAAATCCCGGCACCTCCTGTGGCCAGCAACCTCACAAACCCCGGAGGATCTGGCTACCTTGCAACTCTGAGCATCTGGGACTCTCACGAGCAGTGGCTCTGCTCAAAGCAAGTATCTAACCCCTGGCATCAGCCCGGAACCACGAACCCTGCAAACTCTGCACCCGCCAAGCCTGGCCTGTGCTGGAGTGGACAAAGACCCTGAGGAGGTCCCCCCGGCGACTGTGACCCCGAATCCGGCACCCAAGGACCCACCTCGACGCTCCTGACGATGTCTGCAGCCTCAGAACCAGGGAACCCCCAACCGCGATCAACAGAGGGTAAGAATTCCAGACATCAAAAGGCACTCCTGCACCTGGTGCCCAGCGGCCCCCTGTGCCCGACTCCTGGGTACCTACCTATCCTCCAACTACCCAACTTACCTCTCGAAGTGGTGGTCACACCTGAAGAATCTTCGTCCCCGAGCTTGCAGCCTTTGTTCGTCCTTGAGCTTTTCCATTGCAATCCATTGAGCGCCTGTAGGCTCAAAAGCACCCTGCACCCAGCCGTCCGGGTGGCACTGGCAGTGCAACTTCTACTCTTACCTACTTCTCCATTTGCCCTGAGCAAGTGACCAGGAGCCCAGCTCCCACAGCCACGTGGCATGCTAGTCAGAAGCTACCAACCAAGGCCCCCCTGCCTCCCATAGGATAACATTGGGCCTAACTCACTCTGCACCCGGCTGTCCCTGTGCCGCTGAGGGTGTAACAACTGTACTTACCTGACCTTGGGAGACCCCTGAGTCTATGCCCAGAACCTTAACTCTGCCAGTCAAGAACTTACCCAAAAGCCGATAACTCACTTTTCTTCCATAGGGTAACATTGACTGGTTTCCCTTGAAATTTCTTCTAAGTGTGGAGTTTCTAAACTTTAAAATATTCACCTAAAATCAACCGAGTAACGAAAACGGAAATACTCACCTGCTATTAGGAGAGATCCCAGTGCTGGATCTTGGTGCCCAGCACTGACCCTGAAAATTTCTTACGACCGTACTTACCACTAACTCAATTTTCTCCCATAGGAAACCATTGACTGTTTTCTGTGAAATTTCATGTGTGTCGATTTTTGCAAACTACAAATATTCCTAAAAAATCGTACCAACTGTGAAAACGTAATTACTTACCTATTTTAGATAGATGTCCCAGTTTTGAGCCTAGGAGCCCAGCACTGTATTACAAAAGTAACGAGAACATACCGTACCCGTAATTTGAATTTTCTTCCATAGGAAACCATTGACTGCTTTTTTGTGAAATTTCAATTTTGCAAACTTATAAATAGTCGTTAAAAATCGCCTGTATAACTTAAACGCAGTTTCTCAACTGCTTACAGGTGGTACACTCATGCTGGATCCAGGATCCAACACTGACCTAGAAAAAGTAACCATAACCCTACTTACCTGCTAAGTGAATTTCCTTCCATAGGATAACATTGGTAATTTGATTAGAAAAAGTTTCTGTCAACTTTTAAAATAGCAAAATATTGCTTAAAAATCACAACAGTAACTAAAACGTATTTACTCACTTGTTCCCAAGAACTGTCCCAGGACTGAATCTAGGATCCAGTCCTGGAGTTAGAAAAGTAATCCTGAAAGTAATCAATTGCATATAACTTAAAAATTCCCATTGAGCTCAATGTATTATTGTGTTTGAAATTGTGTTGCCTATTGTAACAAACTGTAACTATTGCATTTCAAGTCAATTGCCTCTTGCAAAGTATTTAACTAAAGCATCTCATTCTGATAAAGTATATTTTGATACCTATTTTTGGTTCTAAAATAAAACAACCATATATTTTTATATACAAACCATTGGCCTAGAGTTCAGTTCCTGAGTGTGTGAGACCATTTGCTGACTGAGAGTGTACAACAAATGCTTTACACTGTCCTCTGATACTGCCTTACTGCTCGACCAAGCTACCACTTTAGAGAGTAAGGTTATATATAACTTTAGCCTCTGCCAAACCTCTGGGGGCTGTGGACTCTGTACACACTGTACCTATTTGGGAACAGTATATACAGAGGCACTTTCCTACAAGAAGCCATGCAAATTGCAGATGTTTCACTTAAATAAGGTGGGTCAGGAATTAGTCACACTATAGTGTAACCCGCAATGTCTCCTTGCATCGTAAATTGAAGTGAGTGTACATTTTGCAAAAAATATGGCACTAAATAACAGATTTGTATTTTGTGTGATTATGCGTAACTTTCACTATATTTTGTGAAAGTAAATTTCTGCAAATTCTGAATACCCATACCAAAAACATACTGCCAAGTCAATGAAACAGTGTGACTGTAATCTCACAAAGTTGGTGTCATGGAAATGATCTAATTTCAATCTAGGGCTCAACTCAGTACCCACCAGGTTAGTTTTTTCCCTTTACATGTAGTTCTTCGAATAATTATGGATCTAACACTATGTGTTATATGAACATCAGATGAACAAATAATCCCGCAAGAGTCTGTAGGTCAAGCGGATAAATTTGAAGAGTAGAAGATGCTCTAAATATGGAGAAGATTTTTATCTGTCATTAGGCAGCAGTTTGTGACAAAAGAAACCTAACCCGATGTAGCACTTAATGAGTGACTGTCAGTACTGTAATCATAACCCCCCTAAACCTAGCTAATAAAGAACAATAATAAATGTTGAAAGTGATTGAAGACTAGGCCAATATCACAAATAGAGCGCACTGTCCTTGTTTGCGCAATGGCACATCTGTTTAAAGGTGAATAGTGGCGTAAACAATGACAGTGCACACCATTACAATTAAGGCGTTGCCCTCAGTGCGGCTGGGATCCCGCACCTGCCCTTTGGACAGGGTATTCAGTCAAATTTTGAGCGGATGATTAAAGGGACCTCCTTGTTTCATAGTGCAAGTTGCATGCATCTGCACTTTAAAGAGGGAAGAGAGATCCCCTAGCAGGCATGTAAAGTGAGGGGCTGCACCTACCTGCAGAGGGATATCAGGTGGGGGTCAATAGGACCCCCCTTTCCCACCTTCAGAGGGATGGCTTAAAGAGGTGCACTGAAAGCGCACCACCTTTTTGTGGTGCACTCTCAGTGCACCTCCTAAGGGCCAGTTTGACTCTGCGTTCACGTCTGTAAGCCGGGCCGCGCCTCCATGCAAATGAGGCAACAGCCCCTGAAGATACCTCTGGTGCTACATGTGCGCCTGTGCTATCAGTATTACAGAAGGGGCTGCACTGCACATGGGTCTGTGACCCCTTTTGTAATACCATAGTGCCCCAGGGTGCAAACAGCAAGCACACGCGCCCACTGCGGCCCAGGGTATTATGGCCTCAGGTGACTACACTTTCCGTATGTGCGTGAAACCTAAACAAAGCCATTGACACAAGTCAATGAAAGAAATGTCTATTGTCCAATCAGGATTCAAACCACTGGCTTGAGAGTCTTTTCCCCAAAAATTAAAACCATAATTGAACAGTAAGAGGTGAAAATCTCTATGGATACCAAGGCACGACCCAGAGGGTTGTAATATAATGTTATATTATACTGAGGTACATGGCAGTATATCACTTTATTTATTTGCTATAATAACAAGTCATCAGCCAATTGGTCACTAATACACAACTACTATTTTCAGCATTCCTTCAACATTATCTCAACTGACCATAATCTTTATATCACACTTATACACAGACACATCAGTGCATTACTGACATAATGGTACAGCGTATTCCACAAAAGTGAAGCACTTTAGCTCATTATGCCTACTCCACCTCTGCAATGGAAGCAACTTACTTTCACATGTGTTGCCAACAGACAGGGTCCCAGGTCTCCACTGAGTCTGGTGGTAGCCTGGGCAACACTCGTCACAGCTTTCCCCGCAGGTATTGTGCTCACACACGCATTGCATTTTCTTTAATGAAAATGGAGAAAAACATAAGTTGGTCAATATTAGGCAGGTGAAAACAAAGTACTCATAGCATAATGCAAACACTGGCAATGCTGCAGCAACTGAAGTAATGAAATATCAATACAAAAACAAAAACAACCTCTCCTGTAATCAAGCCCAATGAGAAGCCAAACTAAGTAGCCTATGAAAAATCAACTCTATTGCTAAACAAATACAATACTTTTTAAAGGCACAGAACTCTGATGTGACAACTATCTTTAAAATATATTTGATAGATTTATTGAATATAATGGCACAATCATAAAAGGTATTCTTCTGAAACATTGAACAGGTTACCTGCAAAACCCAGAGCAAATGTTTAAATGCAAAGGATTTATTGTAGCGCCATGGCTATAGCATAAGCAAAGTTTAAATTGTAAACCCGAAAAATACACAACCTCTTCGAGCTCACCCTTCATGTTGGGTTATCTCAACTATTGGTAAAGTGCACCATCGCCTAAGTGCACCTTGGTGCTGAGAAGAAATAAGAGACCATTCCTAATAATTTTATATTGGAGCGACAAAAGTTTTTAGGAATCTCTTAAAGCTAAGATGGTACTAAATAGAGCTGGCCTCTAGCAGAAGGGTATGCGGCTGTTATAAAAATGCCCTAATTCTCTTAAGCATGCACTTTATGCATGAGACGATCATGAAAATGAGTCACCAGAGCAATTAGCGTGATTGAGTCAGTACCTTGTTTGTGTGGCCTGGCAAAATTTAGGACCTGAAATCAAAAGGCTCTAAGAGCTATGCAATAGGCCTAATACACGTATGTGCATCTACTGGTCAACAGTGAAGCGGATGAAGCGTTGGCGAGATTTCCCGCTCTGTAAGACATGCACCTGACAGATAATTTTGACACATAATAGATCTTGAGCTGAGCTCCCTAGGATGCTGAAGCCCAAAGAGATTTACCAAACAGCCATGGTTTTATCTGTGTATTGTTAGAAAAACATTCTAAGTGAATAGAAAATGCAAATCATGCATCCTGATGAATCTATAATCTCTAGGGTCTTCCAACCAACTGGAAGCTAAATGGTAAATTGCTTTAGGGTACCTTGAGTTCAAAGACTTTCTGTAACTGAAATTTACCATGGAGCTCAAAGAGACAACTTCGGCTCACTAGAGCTGTGGTCCACGGCCAGAACCACAAAGTGATATCTTGTGGTTAGCAGCAAAGAAGGAGTTACCAAAACCTCCAGCAGGTTGCAAGGGTCTTGGCATGGAGTACTGTTTAAAGTGATGAGCAAATAAGAAACTGTGTTAATTGGGAAAAAAATATAATAGAAATCGATGCAAATCTCTTACCTATGTATCATGTATGTACTTGTGCTAAAGACTATGGGCCAGATGCATGACCATTACAAATTACGACTCGCAATTTGCGCTCAATTGCGAGTCGCTAATTGCGACTAGCAATTTGGAATGTACAAGTGTCAGAGACACTGATTGCGATTCCCAATGGGGTCGCAAAATGCGAAGCTCATGAATATTAATGAGCCACTCGCAATTTGCGACCCCATTGGGAATGGCTGGCCCTCCCAGGGATGGTGGCCTGCTGGGCTCAGTAGACCTCCACGTCTAGGACCGCGTGTCAATAAAGCAGTTTTTTTTTTAATGGAGCCCGTTTTCCTTAAAGGAAAACGGGATGCATTTAAAAAAAAATAATGAAACCGTTTTGTTTCATTTTTTAAGGGCAGGTAGTGGTCCCTGGGACCACTGCCTGCCCTTAAAAACCCTTTAAAAATATTTTTGGAGCCAGTCACAAAGGGGAAGGGGTCCCCTGGGGACCCCTTACCATTTTCGACTCCATTAACACACTCTTGAAGAGGGCAGTAAATTGCGAGCGTTTTTTGCGACCGCAAATGCGGTTGCAAAACCCTCATACATGCTAGCCATGTATGAGGGTTTTGCAACCGCTATTAGGAAGGGAACGCCCCTTCCTAACAGCGAGTTGCAAAACACTATTTTAAGAGTCGCAAAATAGTGTTTGTACATGACCATGTAGGTTTTTGAGTGCGCAAGCGGGTCGCAAACCCTTTTGCGCACGCAAAAACTGGTAGTACATCTGGCCCAAAGATGTTCTTGGGGTATTACAGGATTTACAGAAAGTGAATAACAAATACCGTGGCACGTTATATTCTGTTGAATACAAGTGTCTTATATTAAGTTTTTGCTTTTATCGTAGAATGTGCAGCTCTAAGGTCAACTAAAGCTGTCTCCAAGTGCTGGGAGGGGATAGTAGAGGGGGATTGGGGACTAGCTTTGTGAATACAGTGATCTTCCATAACACTGTCAGATTACACAATGGATGCTAGGCTAGGAACACATAATGGGGAGCATCACTTATGCTCCATGATCCACTATAAACTACTACTTTAGACCACAATATTCTGCTCATCTTATGTGTAGTTGTGTTTCATCCAAACGTTGGAGTGTTAAGAAGATAGAGGGGCATATTGAAGTCTGCCAGTTTGCGGAAATTATGATACTGACATGTAGGTCAGCCTGACAGGATGTACCTGCAGACCTTCATAAGCTTACATACAATATGAAAATACAGACGAACCACACAAGTAGTGTGAACAGCAGTGATCAAATGGTCCATCTCTGGATGAAGGAAAGAGTCGAGCAAATTCAGCATGATCTTGATGAACCAAGTATCACCTTCCCATCACCACAACATGTTAAACAAAGACACACTTGGGTTTGTCATGCCTTGAATATTAATATTGTTTCAGAAAACAATGTGTTAATATAAGCCATAGACAAATGAGAGCCACAGACAGCACTTCTACACAAGGATCAGGAGAAGTAAAACTGGTAGCATGTTCCGCAAAATATGGAGAATTTAGTGTGGCTTGCTATATAATCTTAACCCCAGTGCCCCCTCCGTGCCCTGAATGTCATCTGTATGTGTTTCAGCTTCACAACAACTACCAGTGAACAGACATCGGTAAAGGAAGTGCTGCCTCCGAACATGTGGACCACAAAAGCCCACAGAAAAGACACAGAAGCAGTACAAATCAGGCATACGGCAGCTCAACGTTTTCAATCAAACGGGTTCACAATGACGACTGAAGGCATAGCTCCTGAGAATGTTAATGCACAAATATGCCTAAAGCAGGAGCGGCCCTTGCAGGTAAGAGGGGTGGGGCGGAAGGGGGGGACTTGACAGATCCCAACTAGGAAAAATTAAATAAATAATTAATTTTCCCTAGTCGTAGTCTGTCGAGTACCCCCCACCCCACCGCATCGCCCCACCGCTCTTACCTGCACAGGCTGCTCCTGGCTCAAAGCACTGTGCTAAGAAAGTTGACTGAGGTCGATTGTTCATTTTCACCTTGTGACTACATCAAGTTTACAGCAAGGTTAGAGCATAGGTCAAGGCGGTGAAGGCTCATAATTAGGTCAGAAGGCAGACAATGCTTCAACAAAGCCTTTCGAGATTAACAGCCTGATTTAGAGTTTGGTGGATGGGTTACTCCATCACAAATGTGATATCCTGTCTGCCTTATTACAGGTGCATTATATGCAGCAGTACTTGTAATAAGGCAGACGGGATATGTGTCAAATTAGTGACGGAGTAACCCATCTCACAAACTCCCTTAATCAATATATAAGTGCTAATTTTGCTCTTTCTCTACAAAGGTCACCTGGGATATAAGCTATTTGGAACACCTGAAACTGTGGTTTCGTTCTAAAGTGGCATGTATCAGTATATGTAGGGTAACTATACAGCACAAAACTAGCTAGAAAGCAATAAAGCAGTTATCATATTTTGTGATTCTTTGCGAGTTATACAACAAGGGGCAGCAAGTCAAGAAAACGCTTCTACAGACATCTTTTGCCTGCTGAGGTTCTACGCATATCCTTTACATATTTATTGCAGATTACTTTTACAATCACCCATTGTTCTAAGATGTAAGATGCTATACATTCCCAAAGGCAGAATATTAAATATTGTTAAGCCCTCCAAAATATAACAAGTATATATTCTTCTACTTCTATGTCACTGATGCCAGTTTTTTGTGCACACAATTTGCACATTCATGGCCTTTGGTCAAAGGAAACAATTGTTTTAATTTGGGGAATCTTTACACTGCAACAAAAAGCTTTTCCTGCAGCCTGTGCATAGATTATATAGCAGTGTTCCTTTGTCCTGAGGGAAGCTGGGTGGAAAAATAGCTTGTATTTGTAAACAGAAGTTTAATTACTTTCTGTCACACCTGTGCTCCCTTGTTAGCTTGAGTGCCCACATAGTAGTGTTTTATGTAAAGAGGACAATAGTTCTGTCATGTCGCTGATTGAGACATTAGCTTTGAAGGTACGCATCGCTTCTTTCTTTCTCGTATAATTCACTTGTGGCCTGTCTTCTAATGAGACCCCTACTCTTGTGTGACAGGTTTATATTGTTTGGGGTATTCATCCTGCACTAGTCTCTTTTGAAACTGGTGCCTCACTGGTTGCTCAGGCAAAGAACCTGAAAAACTGGTTGGTCTTCCTGATAGGTTTGGTTTCCTATATGCAGTACATCACTAGCATCCTGATGTCAAATGTGCCATGGGAGAGTTCTGCCAGCGATTTTGGTTGCTGGAAAAAAGCAGGTTGTTGTACAGAGTGAGTGACATGGAATTGTGAGACTACCTTGTCTTGGAAGCTTGGATTACTTCTTATTACAACTCTGTCTTTATGGATTTGAAGATAGCGTTTCTGGATTGTGAGTGCTTGGAGCTGGCCTAATCTGCTCAAGGATTTGATGGGTACTAGGAAGGCCATCTTTAAAGTAAGGAATTGCAGCTTATTGTTGAGCCTGGTTTCAAAAGGAGGTTTCATGAACTGTGTTAGCACCAGGTTTAAATTCCACATTGGTGCGAGGGCTGTCATGTGTGGTGCTAGTCTCTTTGCCACTTCTAAGAATCTTTTGGCAACTGATGTTTGGAAAACAATCCTTCCTATGCCCCCTCCTTTGTATGCCACAAATGGCTGCTGTTAGATGTGCCTTTTGTGAGGCTTAGGACAGTCCCAATCCCTGTAGATATGTTAGGAGCAGGTCCTGGAATCTCTCTTTGGAGCACCAATATCTGACTGATCATATGGTCTGTCTTCTTGCTTCTTTCAGGACTTTGATGGTCGTTTACTTAAGCTGTAAATGTCAGAATTCTGTGTCTATAGGAGCTATGCTGCTAAGCTGAGTGTTTTAAGTTCTGAGTGCAACACTTGGACCTTGTGCATGGTCAGTATGTCTGTTTGCAGTGACAGTGGCATGTCATTGACTAGTGTTGCTCCACGAGGTTGGAGAACCATGCTTGCCCGGGCCGTCGTGGTGCAATGAGGATGAGAGTTATGGATGTTTGCTTGTACTTCTCTATCACCAAGGGGACCGTGGGGATTGATGGAAAAGATTTTGCAAATTGTTCTTGAGCATATGGATGCAAAGTTTTGCATTTTGTGTTCTATTGGGTTGCAAACAGGTATGTATGTGGGTTTTCCCACCTTTTGAAGATTCTGTCTATAATCTGTTGTTTCAGTTCCACTCATGCAAGGCTTTCTTCTGTCACCTAGCCTGTCTACTTCTGTGTTTTTACTACTTGTATGTGGATTGCTACTATTGTTATGTACCTCTGCATGGTCCAGGTACATATATCCTGCATTAGGCTGGATAGGACGTGAGATTTTGTCCCCCCACTGGTTGAGGTAGAACATGAAGGTAGTGGTATTTATCTGAACCTGCACTTTCTATTCCCTTTAACTGTGACTGGAATGCTTTGAAGGCTTGTACAACTACCTCGAGTTTCAACACATTTATGTGTTTTACTTCATCCTCTAGGATCCAGAGGCCACTGATGTTCAATTTCCCCATGCATGTTCTCTACCCTTTGTGAGATGCATTCATCATTATAGTAACAGGATCTGGTCGAAGGGTCTGCCTACTGTGTTGCTCCTTGCCTTCCACCACTGCATCTCCATATGTACCTTGTCCATTACAACCACTAGATATTCCCTACTTCCTGTTGCCTGTGGCCAATGACTCTGTAGCCACTCCTGTAATGGTCTCATAAGAAGCCTGGAGTTTGGTATGAGTGGCATGCGTGATGCCATCATGCCCATCAGATGAATTTGTTCTGCTAAAGCCAGGGTTCTCTTCTCAACAGAGAAGGTTTTACCTTCTCTGAAATTCAGTCTGGTTCAAAGAAATGTATTTTCCCTTTCCGGCTTCAAGGTTGATCTTTTCCACTTGACGTAAACTCCCTGATTATATAGGGTTCCATTACTGCCCTTCGACTGTCTTTGCATTGTTTGTGGGACTTTTCATTTACCAGCCAGTCATCCAGGTAGGGAGGGGTAGACATGGATTTCTTTTCTCCTTAGATGTGCTGCCATTGTGGCTAGGTATTCTGTGAACACCTTGGGCACAGAATTTATCTGAAAGGTAACACAGTGAATTGGTACAGAACCTTGTCTACAACAAATCTCTGGAACTTCTTGAGCCTGTTGTTCATTGGCACATGGAAGTACCCATCTTTGAGGTCTATTGTTGTCATATAATCCACTCTTCCCAGGTGTAGGATAACTATCTGCAGGTTTGTCAACTGAAACCTTTGTGTTTTGTATGTATCTGTTGAGGGCCTTGAGATTTAAGATAGGACCGAGGGACTTGAATGGGGTTGGGACCAGAATGTAAACTGAGTAGTCTTTTCTTTTTGATACTATGTTTATTGCCTTTTCCTCTGCAGGTCTTCCACATCCTTCCTTAGATGCAGTAGATCGAATTTGCTGTGTTTACTTCACTCTGGTGTGATGTTAGGTGGTAGTTTCAAAAGTTCCATACAGTATCCATATTAAATTATGGTGAGTATCTATTTGTCAGCGGTGATGCCTTTCCATTCTTTGAAGTATTCTCCAGTTCTGTCCCCTATGAGCTTTAAGTGTAGGTTAACCTCCCCTCTTAAGTCACTTGCCGGCGTGTCCAGCACCTCTTGGTGCCAGTGCCTCTTCCCCAAATCTTACCTCAAAGGGCTGCAGTGAAGTGCTGGGGTATTGTCACTGTGTTGCGGTGCTCTGGCTTTATTGTTGTGGTATAAAATGTTAATTAGACATCACTGGATGTGATCCTCCTCTTTTTGGCAGTCTCTTCCTAGGGGTGAACCCGCCTCGGGATTGACTCTTAAATTGGAGTACTTCCATGGACTTGGCAGCATCATTGTCGTTCTTCATTCATTTCAAACAGTTGTCAACTTCCGAACCAAAAAGGCTTTCTCATGTAATCAGCATGTTTACCACTGCCACCAGTATTTCCTGCTTGAAGTCGATCACCCACAGCCAGGTATGCCTGAGCCTTGTCTCAGTGCAAAGCTGTCTGCTGGAAGTGCCTGCTACGTCCAGGGCTCATTTCAGGCATGAAGTGCTGGTGATTTTGCTCTCCTGGATAATATAATTTTCACATCTTTGATATGCATGAGGAGGTGCTGCAATAGGCCTTCCACCTCCTCCCACTGCTGGTGGCTGTACCTATTCAGAAGGGCACTGAAGTTTGCGATCCTCTGCTGGACCACAGCAGAGTTTGATTTACCTCCCACCATTTCTTGCTCTTCTTGTAGGATGGTGGGCCTACTGTAGCTGAGGTGGAGGTGGGTATTTACCCTCTTCCATGCCATTGACACAATGATAATACATCGGTTGATGTATGTGGGGTCTTGAGTGGAGTATCTATATTTCTTTTTGACTCTTGCGGTAGCTGCTTTTGCTGCTGCAAGGTCCCTAAATGCTTCTCTCTCCTGGTCCAACACATTTACCAGCATTTCACTGCAAAGGTAGCACACCTTCCAGCAGGAAACATGATTATGCTTGTTATTCCTCTAGTTTGACTCCATGGGTGTCAGCAGCCCTCTTAATCACTGTGCTGGATACAGCGATATCGACAGGCACTGAGGGTCTCTATCGATAGGTGTTGACTTCCTCCTCTGGTGAGTCAGTGTCCAGGTCCTGCCATCCTTACCCCAAGGTGTCTATCATGAATGCTCTCTGCTGATAGGATCTTTCCTCGATGTTCTCCTAATACTCCAAAAATTAAATTTTCCTGTTCTTCCGACTGCTCTGGTGTCAATGGCAGCTCCAGTTCCTCGACCTCAAGTGTTTTTTTCTTCGACTGCTGAAGTGGGCACCTGCATCTCTTCAGGGAGTCATTTAACTCCTTCTTCCTCCTCATCAAGTGCTAACTATTTCTGAATCGGATTGCCTCTTCTTTTCAATGCAGAGCGGCTCGGTTCACCATTGAGCAGCAAAATCCTCCATTTCGGTGCTGAAGGTTCCAGCTCGCAGGATTCCTTCTCACTTCCACGCTCTCAAGGCCTTTCAGAGTCAAGACAGGTTCTGGGGGATTTCCTTCTGTAGAATACTTGGGTTTGGATCCGGGGCTCTTTGGGTTTGTGGTTGCCCTCCAACGTCATGGATTTTGAGGTCGATGTCGACTTGGGATGTTTGGATTCCAACACTCTCATCTTTGTGCCCACCTGCCTTTTGATGTTACCTTCTGTTGGAAGCTCTCAGTGTCCTTCGCTGTTGAGCTTTTTGGTGCTTTCTGCTTTAGGAGGTAGATTCTCTTGGCAACAGAGTCCTGTTTCTGATCTGTTTTGGTTTCCTTGCGGGCATCATCCTCACTGTAGGCCCCTGACTCTTTCCTGGGAGTTAAGTTCTGCACCTTTGCCATGGCGTATTGTGACTCCTCTGTTTTTCTCGATCTTGAATATCTTTGGCACAAATGCATCTCAGGCATCAGAGACCTCTGATAAGTAGCCTTGTATAGGCACATATTGTAGACATTGGGTTGTAATTTTGAGCAAGCTTATGATGGCATTTAGGGCAGAATCTCATTGGTGTGTGTGCCATGCCTCAAATGCATTCTCCGATCCATGTGATCAATGACCTTGTGTGATATCAGGGTTGAAAACGCAGAAGTTTTTGATGGAAAATGGTGATTGTCCTTGGTGTCCTCCAGTACTCTATGTTCGGCGTTGAAGAAAATTGGTGTCTTTTCTCCAAAACACTCCTTTTTCTTCTGCCCATCCAGGAGCTATCTCTTCTGCATTCAGACTCAACAGTGGAAAACAAAGAATCTGAAGAAGGCAATCACACAGTGGGGCTTCCAGGTCGAACGTCTGATGTCAGTAAAGGAGGAACATAGCACCAAATGGTCGACAATGACAACCACTCAAAAAAAAGGACAAAGAGAGAGAGACAATTCCGAACCCAATCACCTATGGTGTATTAATGCATCCAAAATGATTCACGCTGCAATACCAGTAACATTGGGTATAGAAACACAGAGCCCAGTTTTATTGGTGAGACTATGCACCTGATAAAACTTAGCTGGGTTTGTGGCTGGTGTTTGCTAATGGCAGGGTCTGTGGGCAAGAGCGAAACCTGACCTCCATCTGCCTCCTACAGCATCGCAGGGAGAACTATCAAGTGTACCCCTAATGAGTCCCATGACTCCCGTGGCCACGTGACGCTCCACCAACTTCGCAAGTAGAAAGGTGGATGCAGGTCCGCACATGTCAACAGCAGAAGCCCTGGCCAAAAGCAGACAACAGTTCTCCAGACTAGACTTAGCCTCTTGTACCCTCAAGCCAACATGAGACCACTAGACTCTCACCCACAACCCCCACTGCCCTTCTTGCTCCCATTTACCACCTTCTTCGAAAAACAGTGAAAAATCTCCTTAAAGCAGGAAACATTAGGCAGATTTAGAGAGGGTAAGGCGGGATCTATGTTGCTATTTCCCATTCTTGAGGGGTGCTAGAAATATCTGGATTCCAGTGAAAGGTTAACTCCTGGAATCAGTGAAAATCTTTCCCTCACAAGGATGGGTCCATCCAACAAAGAATTTCAAACATAAAAAGAAACCTACTGAAATATTAATTGAAGGTACTTAAACTGGGAAAAGAAATCCACAATACTTGGGCGATATGTGAATTTTATGAAAATCAACATTCTATCACCTTAAAATAATACGAGTTTGTGCTCTCTATAACCATGTTTTTATTCTCAATTATTGATAATATGAATAAGAGTGTTTATATAATTTATTTATGAGATGTCACTTAGAAAAAACAAAGTTTTAAAATGTCCTACCTTTGTAGTTTCATCCCAAGGGCAACTGCTAGCATGGCCGTAGCAAATGCACATTCCTCCAACTGAAATGTCTTTTATAGAATAGTAATACTGCGGGGGGAAAAAGACAACATAAAGGCATATTTTGGCCACTTCATGGAATATTTACTTTATAATTAACTCTAGTTATTCTACTAACAAACTGGTGGTGAACGAATGAGCTGCAAAGTCTACATTCTATTGAGCAATAGATAACCCGCTGGTTGAGCGAACTTGAGGATTTTAATATGTATTTTCCACCAATTAAAGAGCTCACGGAAAAATAAAGTGTGACAATCATTACTGTAATCTTTTACATATGGTAAGACTATTATATTTTAGTAGATTTTCCAGAAGACATCACAAAGATTTATTGATTGCAATTATTCCATTTTAAAAATATGTTATGTCAGAAGTCATGAGTGACTGCTCAGGGTTGATTTCCCATTGCCTAACCACATCTCTGTCACGACTTGGTGTTTCCTTCCACTTTCCAAACCAACCAATGAAACCTAACTTGGATCATGATTACATAGAGGAGCAAAATCTGCTAATGATACAGATTCAATCTTACACTGGTTTATGCAGCATCCTGCAGACCATGGAATATTGTAGGCACATTGTAAAAATATGCTCACATTTTCATTCATGACGATACCGGAAACATTTTAGAATTTGTTGACTCTAGTTGCTGTCAGTGTACGCAGCATCAAATGCAGAAACTTACCCTTCTAGTGACAATAGGATCAACATCCTTGAGATCTCGCCGATTCAGTGTCATGAGGTCAGCGTTGAGTGTTCTAATACGCTGCAAACGTAGGCGGATATATCGAGCGGATGTGAAGTCCAATAACGCTGGAGACAAATCATCAGCACTTGGTCTGCCATTGATTAGGGATGTGTGAATCTACGGTGGGAGACAAGAGGCCATGTTTAGCCAATGGAATACAAGCCTTTGTTATAGCTTTATTGAGGACACCATAGCACTATCAAAACATATCTGCTTTTCAAAAACAGCACATAATAATTGAACATATAAATCCACTAGGCAGAGTTCTGTGCCTGCGAGAAAGTAGTAAGCAAATAATGTTTCAGTAAATGTTACTAGTATATAGACGGAGACCCAGTGTTGTATCGTTGATGTGAAATATGGCTAAAAACAGATTACTGATCTTGGAAAAAGTATGCAGAGCTAAATAATAAACTCTACAGCATTATTAACTACATTTTGAAATACATCTTTAACTATTGTAAATATATTAAATTAAACAAAAAATATTTTTCTCAAGTCCAAATGTACAAATAAATTCCCACCTAAATTATTATGCATAATAATCATTAAAACTGGTGTATACAATTAATTAACAGTCATTTAATTATATTTAATCAACATTATTGCTGCAATATTTTTTAAATGCAGAAAATTGTATTCAAATTATAATGAAATGAAAAAAATCTAATTTTAAAAAGTAAATCTAATGTTATTGAATTTTAACTTTTTTTTAATTAACATTATTTCCTATGAGGGTACCCTTTACATTCCTGCGTCCATTATTTCCTATGGGAGGGTGTTGCAGCACCAGTGGTTGGCCATGAGTGTTGCTGTTCTTAATAATGTTACAGGGGATGGAGGACTGTAAGTCTACACATTTGAGTAACTTTACACTCAGATTTTGTGAATAGCCCAAAGTAGGATAGTAACTCAAAAGTGTAAGAGCAAAGTAACGTGTAAATTACGCACAAGTGCAACTTAAATTTTTTGAGCAGCCCCATGGATTTCTAAACATACACATATATCTACAAAAGCACATACACATATATCTCCTGTATTGTATTGTAGCATTTATATAGTGCTTACTATCCCTGCGTGGAGTGCTGAAGCTCTTGCCTACATGAGTTTCATGCGACACCATGTAAGGTGTGTTGTTGGAAGAATGCTGCTTTTGCTTTAATCCTACGTGGGAAGTGTTTCCATGTCATGCATGATGACCACTGAGGTGCAGTTATCAGGTTATGGGGCGCAGCATGTTGGATGATGATACACAAGAGACAAATGTGCAGTATTAAAGTATTCAGTATGTGTTTAGCTTTGAGAAACTCTGTAGGTCCCTTTACAGTATTTCATATGATAATGTCTGCCTAGCTGGTTACGGCACTGGGTTGCCCAATCTGAGATTTTGTGTATAGTTCTGGTCCTGAGCTGGCATGGTTAGAGGGCGAGAGAAGCAGAGAGATCTGTAGGTATTGGCATTTTTATCATCCCATATCTGAGTGTCTATGTGAGATGTAAAGAAGAAATCAGATTGTAATGTTATTTAGGATCTGCAGTGAATGGCTTATATTAGATATACCATGCCTGTTTATTTGGTGTTGTTTGGTTTTTTGGCTGTGCAGTGATGGACATCCTTTGTAGCAAATATGTATTGTGTGAGTTTAATAGGTATTAGTTACAATGTGTTGCTGACCACTGCATATCACGGTTTTTGTATTATTGTGGACCGTAACAGTTATATATGGAAGTACAAAACTATAAAATGCCATGGAGACCACAGGTCATCCCTTTTTGATTCCCTGCGTAATGAAAGCTGATTGCTGGGTAAGTTGTCTGCAGTTCGTCGATTGTAAGCTGAGGATTGCACTTAATGGTGTGACTGCTTTCTGCTGCCTGGATGTCGGTGGTGCAGTTAATTTGATGCCTTTTCAGTTCATCCACAACTGTAGGGCTCGTGCAAGAGGCAGTGGTGTAACACAAGCCCCTGTAAGGGCCACCTCAACCCTTTAGGCCAAGGTCAATTAATGTCCATGAAATATGGGCGACTCAAGGGGGCCCTTTTCACATTCTGCAGGAGGTGTGGGTATTGGTTTGATTTGTATCACTAGCAAGAGGGGTGAGTGCTCAATGCTCTCATCTTTGACTTTTCTTACAACAACCATGTACTATGAAGCATTATCTTCTGCTTCATACTTTCAATTAAATCAAGCAATACGTGTTGTACTTCTTTTTCTAGGTTCATTTTATATAAAAAATTTTAGGCAAAATAATATCAATTGTTTACAGGGGCATAGCTTCAGGGGGGTATTTTGGGTGTTATGTATTTTGGGATAAATAGTCGGGTGCAGGTGCTTTCAGTCGGGAATGGTGAGGTGTCTGTCGGATTCCTCCAGGTAATTTTACACATATAGACAAACACGTTTGTTTGGAAAGACTTCTAAAATGTTAGTTATTTCACAAAATGATGTGCTTTCTCTCACTTAGCACCCATACCAATCCTCTTAGTGCCCTGGTTGTCGTGTATTGTATTTTAAAATAACGTGCCAGCATGATTGTTGGGAAATCTGAAGGCCACACGCCCCCAATCTTACTGACCAAGCCACGCCCCTGTTTGTTTACTAAAAATGTGATTGATTTTTCTGTATTTGATACTCCTACCAGACTTCTTGAATAAATGTCAAACCACTGAAAATTAAGAATGGTGAAGGGGGCAGACTGC
The DNA here is from genome assembly GCF_964204655.1 of Triturus cristatus. Classification (NCBI taxonomy): domain Eukaryota; kingdom Metazoa; phylum Chordata; class Amphibia; order Caudata; family Salamandridae; genus Triturus; species Triturus cristatus. The sequence goes on along the minus strand of NC_140587.1, from coordinate 940,583,649 downwards.
CACAAAACGTGCATGACCTAGCTGTTGGCGCCGTTTTTCATTAGTGGCACAAAATGAATGATTTAACCAATGGTCAATCTGTAAAAAAACAAGTGCTGGGGCTCTCGTCAGAAGGTCACTTGCAGTGGCCCATTTCTCCTGTTAGTGCCGCCTAAAACAGAAACAACTGCTAACCGCGAAAGTTGAGAGAGGATGTGGCCTAATGACCAGAGCTGATGACTTTGGAGCTGGGGAAACAGGTTTGAGTCTCGGAGTCTGCTCAACATTCTCTGATTCTGGGCAAATCACGTAATCTCCCTGTAAATGAATGTGTCCTTAACTGGTGAACAGCAAAACACACAAAATGATGGACGGAATGTTGCACATTGGCAAAATATTCACCCCCATCCACAGATCTGGGTATAATCCATCGTTATTTTGCTCACCACGCCACCCCAGTTCAGACATGGTGAAACCCCGAAACCGGTCCTAGGATGCTTGATTCCGGTCCAGGGAAGACATGGTTTGGCAATTCGGGCTGGACTGTTCCCATGAGGCACAGGGTCAAGACTGATTTGCATATGGCCATGTCTGAACTGGGGTGGCGTGGTGAGCAAAATAACGATGGATTAAACCCAGATCTGTGATTGGGGGTGAATGTTTTGCCAATGTGCAACATTCCGTCCATCATCTTGTGTGTTTTGCTATTCGCCCTTTGTGGGAAGGGTATGCCCAGACGTGGGTCCCGTGCTCACTCCGCCACTGGAGTCAAGCTATCCTGGCTGAAGAGGGGTGAAACCCCGAAACCAATCCTAGGATACTTGATTCCGGTCCAGGGAAGACATGGCTTGGCAATTCGGACTGGACTGTTCCCATGAGGCAAAGGGTCAAGACTGATTTGCATATGGCCATGTCTGAACTGGGGTGGCGTGGTGAGCAAAATAACGATGGATTAAACCCAGATCTGTGACTGGGGGTTAATGTTTTGCCAATGTGCAACATTCCGTCCATCATCTTGTGTGTTTTGCTGTTCCCCCTATGTGGGAAGGGTATGCCCAGACGTGGGTCCCGTGCTCACTATGCCACTGGAGTCAAGCTATCCTGGCTGAAGAGGGGTGAAACCCCGAAACCGGTCCTAGGATGCTTGATTCCGGTCCAGGGAAGATATGGCTTGGCAGTTCGGGCTGGACTGTTCCCATGAGGCACTAGGTCAAGACTGATTTGCATATGGCCATGTCTGAGCTGGGGTGGCGTGGTGAGCAAAATAACGATGGATTAAACCCAGATCTGTGACTGGGGGTGAATGTTTTGCCAATGTGCAACATTCCGTCCATCATCTTGTGTGTTTTCCTTAACTGGTGCTCATGAAAAGTGGTGTGTTCATGATTAAGTGCTGAGCACCGGAAACCACCGGCTCAAATTAAACACTCGATTTAACAGAGCAATATGGCATATGAAGTCTCTCACAACAGTCTGTTTGTGCCTGAAAAGTAAGCTATTCATGAAGTGCAAGCCATCGAATAATGTTCAGTTGACTGCCACGACAAACACAACAGCCTCCTCACTGAGTTTATTACATTGTTTCATTATGCATCTGAAATAAATTACAGAACGCGCCATGAATGGACTGCATTAATTAAAAGAACAATAGACAGTGAGCCTGAACATCTTGAATGACGCTACCCCTTAACAATGCGAGAGAGGATTGCAGACTTCCTGCGGACGAGAACCCTGCTCTCTTTGGGAGCTTTGATCTTGCAGACCAGGTGTTCCCTTCAAAAGAGGCTTCTTTTACACTTTAATAAAGACTTGGCATGAAAGAAACTCTCTTTGCATTGATGTGTAAAATCTAAGGGCAAACACACTGGCTTCACTTTTTTTGTGATGGATTCCTCGAAATTTTTCTATCAAGTGTGGAAAACAAATGGTATGGCGACTGGTATTCAAGACTCGCCCCGCATGTTGTCATGCAGAGGCTTGACAGAAAACATAGTTCGGCCATTTCACCACAAAAAGAGAGGAAAACAGAGATAGATGTCCCAAATATTTTCAAGTAACATACAAATGACTCACAGTTCTGCAAATTAGCAGATGTATTAAGTGAATTTCTAATTTTGTGCTGATTTATGTTGATGGTTCCCAACAGAACATGGTCCCTGAGTCCAATAAAAAATAGACATGATTATTGAATTTCTTCTCGATTAATGTTGGAGGTGGTTACCTGCCTACGAATCCCATAAAAAATAGACACTCTACTATCCCTGTCTCCTCATGTTCTTATGGCTTTCAGCTGGCCTGAAAGTTCAAAAATACTTTTGAAAGCACATTAGTCTTAGGAGCCTGTAAAACAAAATACATAATTCCGGATATGACATTCACTATACAAAAATATTCATTTGGCACACGAAATTCAAAATTTCTGGGAATTATTCATTTGAAAAAGTGTATGTATGAACCACTGCTAAAGTAGTGCGACCTGCTAACTGCGACTATTGTCAAAGCAGCAACAAATGCAAAAATAAGAGATTCTCCAGGATCTGTGATGCTAATTTAACACATGATTCTCATACCTCTCCGTGTTCCAAAGGGACAAGCCGGGAGTAGTAGGACGTGCAGATCACTTCGTTGTCCTTCTTGTATGTGGGTGAGCCAAGCCTTGGTGTTACATTATATCGAGTTAAGCATTCGGTGTCACTGATGGCATAATATTGCCATGGGGTGAAGTTAACACCGTCAATGGAGCGCTCCAAAATCCAGTTCCCAGGGCGGGGAGAATTTGCAGCTTTGATGATGACATATGCAACTCGAAAGACCTAATAAGAATTAAAACATCTATAAATTCGATGAAAAGAACTAAGATATTGGGAATTAGTGTGCACATTGAAACCGATTCATTACAGACAATGTTTGCAAAAACGTTATTCGTTCCAGTACATGTGTAACAAAAAGCACAATGCCATTACAGACTACGCATTTTCAATTGAACACCACAGATACCATAATGTGTGGGTATGTCATCATACAGAGTATTAATTTGTTTTGATCGTATTAAAATATTCGTTTCTATCGCACTTCAGAATTACAAGAACATGTGCTTTATGTGTGCTTTCCTAATTCGTATATATTATGAAATGTCTGCACAGTTTATTACGGACATTTACACTTTGTTGTGTGCTAGAAAAAAAGCCTTTCATAGCAAGATTGTCACAAATACTCTCACTTTGAAGTCATAGAAAGAAAAGTAAACACAAAGCTCCCTCGGAAGACAGAGCCTGACATGTGACCTCTGTCTTTCAATGCACAGCAAATGACACAAGATAAGAACAAAATTCAAAGACTTGTATACAGAAAGGGAGCACTTGGAAGGTTACAGTAAATAAGTAATGCTCATCGCGAGGTACAAACTCAAGCTGAACAGCCTAAAACTAAAACAAAGAAAGCCAGCAAATAGAAAGCAAGCAAATGTGAGTTACTAACCACAAAGCCAATTGTAAGCAATGGGAGGAATGCATTACCAGTGAAGCTTTCCAAATACCACATGATGTCTTTAGCAATCAAGACAGCTGTGCTGTCTGGTAGGCTTTGACCTAAAAATAATCACATTTGATGTGGGCAAATGTCTCGGTTTAATTGTTGCTCGTTTATGAAAATACAAGTCACACACTCTGCCCAAAATTCACTACAAGTGGTTTACGGTTTGTGTATAAGTCAGTAGTACTTATGTTTAAACCACTGAATCTTGACATAGCTTGATGCCAACAGTTGCTGTTGTCAACTTGTAATTAATTATACCATGAAATAAAACCGCCAAAACCTTTTTTCAGACAAACCACAATTACAATGTTGCAGAGATTAGCAAAGGTGCCCCATAATGATCTTTTCTGTTGCATGGATATAGTGGCTTCAAAATTTGTTCCTCTTGTCCTTTGCTTTTTGAGATAAAGAAGAGCAGGAAGGGGCATAATAGATGGCACAGTTTCAATTCTTCTAAGAGTTTTACAATATGGTCTTATTTAGTAGTGACATTAATAAAGTCACCAGTGGCGTCATATGTATCGTCATCCATGGTGTGATTTCCGATTATATGTGGTGTCATTAGCAATAGATTGATATGAAGTCAACATTTAATTGCCCTTGTATGCCCCTTCGTTTGAGGGTTTTCAACAATCAATTCACTGCATTAAAGAGCTTACAATGAACCCTGAACATCATCAGATTTCTCTCCCAATCATTTGGTCGATCATCAACTGACAGCCCCACAAAACAACTCTAAAAAACCACGAAACAGCAATCGTCTTTTCAGACTCGCTGGCAAAGTTTTCTTTCACGCATTAAAACGGCATGCTTAACAACACCCCAAAGGCATTAAATGGCATACTCCAAGCATTGTTTTCCTCTCACATCACACGAATTACATTTCTAATTAATATTCTTAATTTTCCTCCGTAGGCGGGTGTAAGATTTCAATGTTCTTTACTTTATGATAATCTGCCTTTTAGCCTCATGATGAGGATGATGGAGGGGACAATGGTAACTCGATTTGTGTTAGAAACTTCAGAGGGATTTATATATTTCTTAAATACCAAAAACTCTCTCCGTCTCATTCGTGCTTCCTACAAGATTAACATAATTGGCTATTTGTGTGCCTGCCAAACATATCTTTTTGATGTGGCCTAGCATTCAGTCATTGGGGCAACTTCGTATGTCATATGTTGGCAAATAATCTTCTCACAGGGAAAGCTTTAAGGCTTATGTGAATTAATGTTATGTATATGTGGGTCTAGCATAGAGGCAGATGTCTTGCCGTTCTCATGTAATCAAAGAAATCAATGAATAAAAAATTCATTTGTATATACATACATGTGCCAGCCATATAACCCTGCCAGAATTTTAAGAGGGAAAATAGCTAGTAGATAATGAGATATGATGATTTTGGTGTAGTAAACAGCAAAATCCATATGCTATGCTCCATTTTGAGGGCAAAACTTGTGATGGGTGACAATTTTCACACCCGTTTTATTCAATACACATCAGGGAAGAGTTGTGGCGCCGCGGCCAGGGTGAGTGACTCCGGAATCTGGGGATCATGGTTCGATCCCTGGCGCTGGTGGCAGATTAGCCCAGCACCATGTGACTCTGGGCAATAGCTTGCTTAATCTTCCCGACGGCCCACAGCGCCTAGAGACCCTTACGGGTGATTGTTCGCACTTTACAAATGTGGATTATTATTATATTATAGTGTATTTTTGATTGCCACTATAATTATCACACTAAACACCAGGCCACTCAAAATGAGGGTCAGTCTTCTTCATACATTGGTCTGTTAAACTATGATTCACATTTTACTTCCTCCCACCACAGCATTCAGGTGGTGGCAATGGGTCAGCCCACTTCAGCCATTGGCTATCTTGCACTGTGACAGTATTTTGCCTAATCATATGTGCACTTCTGCCTAAAAAGGAGTGTACTTCAGTGCCAAGGCGGTGAGGCTACGACTGTACTTTACCAATACTTTAGTCATCCCTGTGTGTTTAAGCTCTGTCTTCAGCTTAAAGTAACTCAAAGCCAAACGTGTTTTCTCGCTGTGCCAATACAAATCATATTTTCTTGTGATGTGCTACTTAAAACAAAATAGAGTTTATATCCTAGTTCTAAGTAAACCGGCCTCCTAGGAAGCTTTCTTACTTTTCTATTAAAATTATATAAAATTATTTTTTTATTTTGAGATTTACTTTTTTTGCAAGCATATGGCCACCACATTTAGGTAGCAGCATGTTTTAATGTTTCGGTTTTTTCTTCTTTTTCTTTTTGTAGAATACATTTGCGAATAAAATACAGAAATACATCACACCAGGTTGCCAAGACCCGATCTGTTGGATTTGCCAGTGCTTGTTAGTGAACTATCACCACTCATGATGAACAACTGCCACCCAGTTAGAATCCAAGGCTAACCCTCTACACCAGGCTTCTACTCGGCATCTACTGGACAAAGTGGGTTTGTAGCAGTAGAATCTATGTTTTTTCTATCAATTCTCAACTTAAATGATTTGGACAGAACGTTCCTACTCAGCCTAGAGCACGGCAAAGATGTTCAATGGATTCATATGTGCACATTTCCGTTGGACACTGTGCTTGAGCCCACCTAATCCCCAGGAAACACTCCCATGGTTTAAGAAGGGGACACTTTTTGTGGATCCTATGGAGCATGTATGTGGCTGTAAGAGCAAAAACGTCCAATAATGGAAATTACATAGCTCCGAAAAGGGGAAATCCATAGTTCCTGAAAATGAATCTTACAGATTATATGAAACTGTGTGTGGGAGTAATTTCATGATTCTGCATTCATTTGAATGACTCACTGTGGCAATTTTATGACACTCCTTGGCAGTAGCGCCTAGAGACCTTCTGGTGATTTGGCGCACTACAAATATAAACTAATTTAACATAACATAACCTAGCATGAGAGGTGGACATACTCATGACTTGTGTGAGAACACATGCCACATGTAGGAAATGTTGTACCTTCCCCCAGGTAATGTAATGTGAGAACACATGCCACATGGAGGAAATGCTGCACCAGGTAATGTACTACCGAGTAGTTAATATAGGGAAAGTTTTCCATATTACCGCCATATTGAAGTGCCACATGCATAGAGAAATTCATGGGTCATCAGTTGACAATTTTGTGGCCCAATGGGCCAATTTCATGATTTGCATTCGCAGTGTGATGGTTTTTAGAAAAATTCAATCCGCTGGCAACTTAGAAATCTGGAAAAAGCGCTCACTAATACCTTTCAAGGACAGATCCAGAATGGGTAGTTATGGGCCTCGGTCTGAGGAACCTTGACTTGAAGTGAATATCTTTCACACTTCAGGGGCCTAGCTTCTAGCTCAGGTAACCTTTCAGGTGAGATTTGCAAGTCTACAGATTTGCTACCTGCTGCGGTGGTCAGAAATGTGGTGGCACCCTTACCGTTGACTACAACTGAACCTGCTCAGCATTTTCTCCTTTGGCAGCAGCTCTGTAACTTCTCTGGTCTCCTATGCAGAAGTGACACTGCCAGGGTGGAACTTCTGAGGGGTTGGCCTCTAAAGTGTTAGGACAGCACCAACTCTACTCTAGAGCTTCCTCTCTGGCACTGCACAGTGAGCCCACCTGCAGTCAGATCAACCTTGCTCAGCTGCACCTCAAGTTGTGAGATACAGCAGCGACCGGTGCAGATAAGTGCGATGAGGGGGGCAAGGGGGATGTAGACAGATGATGGAATAGGGCAAATTAAGTAAATAAATAACTCCTACTCCGTCTGTCGACATCCCCCCGGAGCAACACCCCCCCCCCCGCCCCACCACGCTTACCTACACCCGCCGCTGCTGGTAAGATATAATTATAGGGCACCAAAATTCCATCTGCTAAACTTTCATTCTATAAGACACAACTTCACCCTGAATCATCCTATCTTATCAAATCCGAACAACTCACATTCACTTACAGTCACTCAGAAAACACTCATGTTGCCATCGGTCACTCAGAACACACTCATTCTGCCATCCATAGATTTATCCATCTCAAATATTTCGTGGAAATGAAACTTGGCCCTTAAATCACAAATCAGCTCTGTATCGAAGCTTTAGCTTCAGTACCAGAATGCTGTGAACCTCGCTCACTGCCACAACTATCGCCCATTTCACTGTTACTAATAAACATTATCCACGCTTAAGAAGGCCTCACATATCCCGATCTGTTTTCTTTCCGAGTTCAGAGGTCATGGCATGCAGTCATACATTCAAAATGGCGTGTGAACTGTCCAATGTTGGTCTACAACGAATGTGAGTATGTGGATAAAAAAAACAATAGTTCAATTAACTTATTCAGAATTCAGCTGTACCTGTAACTGGGGAAAAAATGTTTGCTGAAATAATTGAACTTACCTCAATTATGAAGGAAACGTAAATAATGCAGTTCTTTTTGCACCGGGAGAGGGGGTCAATGTTAAATCAGTTCCCCATCCTCCCCCCTTCAGCGATGAATATTTTACCATGTGTTAGCAACAGTCTGCTAAATCGCTTCATTGCTCGTTACGCAGCTGACTGCACAGCAAGTGAACCAAGCGCTTTTTGATTACACTGACATTTTTCAATTGCTCGGCATTTACTACTGTCTCGCCACAAATGCCGCTGATACAGCCGAGGGCAAATCCGGTTTAAACAAGTAAAGAGAAGAATGTCTCTTCCTTCCCCGGGTGCACGCAGGCAGCTTGGACTGTGGGAAAATATGGAGTGTTCCACAGGGGATTTGCACCAGGAAGCTGTCACTTGGCACCCACACACGAAGCATTTTGAGAATCCTACATTCAAGATAAGTGCGCTAAATTTACACTGTGGCTCCATTACATTTAAGGGGCCAATTGCATTATGGGTGGAAACATTATGTTTGCACCTGATAAAGAATTCCAATTTGGGTGGTTTCTGCCCATGCGCTATTTGCACATGTACTATTTGCCTATGTGCAAATTGAATAACCTGGACCATTTTAAAGAGGTAAAACATGGCAAGAATGTTGTTGGCAAATAGCACAAATTTCTGATTTGGACACCCTGAAATGCATTCTGGGGTGCACAAATCAGAATTTTGCACCTCTGCCTCTTGGAATGCATGGCCAATACAGCTCTGTTTCAGCCCCTTTCCAGCTGACATTTTTTTTTTTAATTGGGCCCTTAGGACCCGATTTAAAGTTCAGGTGACGGGTACTAGGATAAAATGCACTTGTAATAAGGTACACAGGGCTATCCGTCGCGTTTGTGACGGAGTACCCATCTGCCAAATTCTAAATCGGGCACATCGTCTTATTCGTAATTAATGAGCTCAGAAATATTTTCGATTCAACAGCTACTTACCTTGTCAATCTACACTTACCTATTTATAGTTACCATGACAATTTAGAGGTAGACGATATTCAACAGGCAATGTTCTTGTTGGTTCATATGAAAAACTAGCTAGTGCGTGATAGAACACAGTTTACTCGTTATATGTAAAGCACACTAATGAAGTCTGGTACAGTCTTTGCTATGGAAAATTTTAAATACAATTAAAACTGAATGTGTATATAAGCAGCACATACATAGCCTGCATACATTGTCACATTATAAACACTACTGGCATTAAGGACAACTCTGTCTTTGAACAATTGGCTTGTTTTGACAATCCACTGTCTACAAGGGTTCCAAATATATGTCTCATCCATCACATCCAAAAAATCCTTTGTCAACCAGACCCCACGCTCACACCCAGTGCTGTTATATGTTTCAGCATCTCAGGATAGAGGTGCTCTCTGTAAAGTGCTCCACTGCTCTCTGGAGCTAGATCGCCACTAAATAAAATACCTAAAATCTTGTAATATTTTCCACCAACATGAGGGTGGTTAGGAGGGCAGATGCCTGCCACCCACGCAGGGGCCAATGCCTTTGCCCCAAGAGGTCAAAAGGTTGGGCATTTCCAGGTGCATAAGCAAGCAGCCCCACAAAAGGACATGCTAATGCAGGGTCAGCTGTAGAAACAGCCCACTGGATTGAGTATTCACTAACGAATCTACATTACAATATTTAGGCTGCATTACAGAGCGTCCCAGATGTACGTTCTAATCCGCTGAGAAACGTGTAAATCCTTTCAATGTAAGCTAGCAAATTAGTTTTCAATATCTGCTATTTTAGTTTCAAAGTCACCCCACCAAGATCTTAGACCAAGGAGTTGCCCCAGGAACCCCCTGCCAACTGCACAGCATCCTTCAGCATCCTGTATTCCTTGCCTCAGAACCACACGCTGTAACTCTGTATCACACGGATTGAATTCCCTGGACGAATGGAACACAGTTATTACGAGTGGCTAGGATCCATGTTGTTACTACATGTTGTTACTCTTTGATGCCCAGACTGTAGTATTCTTGGTCAGTGTGTGAAAAAATGTCGAAAAAATGTTAATAATGTGTACAAATTCTCTAATTGTTTGAGTCTTTTTACAACATCTTACTCCTTTGTCTAAATTGTTTTGCTATCCCAACAATGTTGTTTTTACCTATCCCTGTCTTCTCCCCCCTTCCCCCTTCCTCCTTCCCCCCTCCTCTCCCTCCCTCCCTCCTGCCTCTCTCCCCTCCTTCCATCTCTCTTTCCTTTCCCCACCCCTCTGCTGTTTCCTCCCCTTGCCTTACTCCACCCCCACGCCTCCCCCCTCTCCTCTCCCTCCGCCACCTCCATGCCTTCATACACACCCCTTTGATTTTCTCCTCCATAATCCACCCTACTGTCCCTGCATCCCCACACTTCCCCTACTGTCCCTCCCTCCCCACCCTTCCCCGGTCTCCTTGTTTTCCAAATGTGTTTCAACATAGATACTGTTCATTGAATGACGTTGCAATATTAATTTTTGTTTATTTGTCATTCACAATTTGCTACTTGTGTTGATTGTCTATATGTTTTATCCATATCTTACTATTATGGTGTCTAATTGTATTTATTAACACTGTTGCAATCGTAAATTGCTTTGCCCTTGATCAGAGGTTCATACGGAAATTGTTAATTGTAGTTGACAATAACTATACATAATTTGTATACTTCGTAAGGAATTTATTATTTTTATTGTTGATCACGACACTGATCGGGTGTTTCTTTCCTTTCATCTTCCTCGTTCTACCTAGGGTCTTGTTTCCCTTTCTATGCCCGTACCTGCTAGTCCCTCCTTTGTGGCCTTGCTGTGGTTACATGACCCGGATTGTTTATTTTTAGCGTCCACGTCTCATATGCGCTTGACGTCTTACTTGTTTGGACGCTGAGGCCCTATCCCGGACTAATCCCGATGATTGGCAATTGACGAGCCTACTCCAGTAAGTCTCCCCATGGTTGCCTCCCTTGACTAGATTATTTATTTTTCGTTTTGATTTGGCATTGTCTTTACACGCCCGCTTTTCAAGCTCGTTTTCTTTCTGTCCTGTAGAGTCCTGAATTTTTCAAATATTGCGGATTATTTACCGCTGGATGCCTTCTCGTTACTTAACGAAATGCCCCTATTGGTAAGCGTTTTTGTCCCCCAAACCTTTTTTATTTTTCCAACTTGAGCACGAGTTTCATTTCTGTTTCTCTTCACGATAGATGGCCGCTTTTTAAACACAACCAGGATACCTTTAATCATTCCTATTGGCCTTCATTTCCCTGTTGTTATTCACAGGTAAGCGCCTTACACCGCGCTTTACTTTACTAATTGCATTGAATTAGTTGTCCTCCCTTATATTTTCTTCATTATTATTTCAGACATTTGATGATCCCCCTCTAAGTGTGACGGACCATAATTAATTGTTCCACAATTCCCTGCAATTAACATTGAAGTGGTTTATGACCACGGGCACAGGTACTATTACCCCCTGACATGCTTTTTACTTTTCATTTTCTGTGCTGTAAGTTATGTTTTTCTTCTGGGCCTTTCTATTCATTATCCTCCCCCTTTCTTCTTACACATAGGTATTTAGAATATTGCAATAACCATAGTCCTGATGATGACCTCAACGTAAGGAGGTTGAAACGTCGTCGACCAGACAGCATTACTTACGGCTAACTACAGGGTCCTGTGAGACCTTCATGATCACATGTAAATTACCCATTGTATATAACTCTCCTTGACCTCGAATTTATTTAAATCATTTCGCCGTACCTTGTTGTCACTCCCACACTTTTGTCACTGCGCCGTTCACTTTTTCACTTCCTTGTCAGTGCATATGTGTTAGTTATGGTTATTTTGAATTGTATATACCATTTGTGTATCTAATTATTAAATCTGTTCCCTTTCTATCCTTGGATCTCTCTTAATTTTTCCCTTCCTTTTATTGAATTATGTATTGATTGGTCCTCTTATTCATTTTCCCTGTTGAGACATTGTTTTTTGCTACTACATATACCCGGTCTCAGCTGGGCTAACGGGCTTGCTCCTGTTTTTCTTGTATAATTCTCCTCAAGCAGGGCACAGCAGGACTCTCCTTCACATTTGCTAGCCACCAGGTTCAGCAGGTGCAGTCCACGCCGGTGCAACCTTTCTCTGCTGGTTCCGCAGTGCAGCAGCGCAATCCTTCCTCAGTCTTTCTTCTAGTCGAGATCTGAGTTCGGGCTGGCAGGGGTGCCCTACTTATAATCTGTAAATGCCCTCAGAGCAGGATGTGGTTGAGTGTCAATGGGCTACTAAGTTCCCTCTCAGTTGAGTACCTTTTCCTATGAACTGCAGCATCTGGGCATCCCAGAATGTACCATTCTGCCTACTTCCAAAATGGCAGGACACCTCTTCCTGCTTGTGGACATCCCTAGCCCAACCAAGAGGTGTGGCTACCAAGAGGGTTATACCCCCAGGGAAAACCAGTTTGGCAGCTGGTTTCCCCTCTCCTGTCCCTAATGCCAGCCTGTCTACCAAAACAATGGAGTGGCCACTCTCCCAATTGTTCCCATGTGTCTTTCAAGGCACTTCGCCTTTAAAGCTCGCCTTTTGGGCAAACACTCATGTGACTTGCTGCCTGGGGAATGTTAGAGCTCCCCCAGTGGCAGGCCTCTATTATTACCTTTCCTGGGAGTTGTTAGCATGTCTCCATGGGAGGGCAGAAAGCAGTCTGCAGGAAAGACTCATATACAACAGTTAACTGGCACTGGAAACCTTGGGCAACTAAAGTGTCAACTTCTAAAGTTGCACTTTGCCCACCAGTAAAGTAAAATTTGATGTAACCATTAAATTGTATTTATTGCACTGATTCTTCTGATACCTTAGAGTACCAATTTTAGTAGTACCATTCTGAAGTAGCAAGGCCGAGGTGTCAGCTTGGAACTCTGTACTTGCCAATGGGGCTACTAGCATTTCCACAGTAAAAAGAACAATTTAGGGCTTTACTTTGTTCTTTGCAACCTACAGCATGCTGCCTTAGGGCTCGTTAAGCCTACTTTAGGGTTGACTTACGGATATTAAAAAGTGAGGTTTGGGCTTTGCCATTATCTTAAATGGAAATGTTGAGTTTGCAGTTGTAAACTTCCTTTCCAGTCTGCAGTGGGAGACTGCAAGCCATGTTTTACCTTATCCCACTCAGGGTGGCACAACAAGTGCTGCAGTCCCCAGGGGACACTCTAACTTACAGACCCTTGGTACCCCTGGTACCATACACAAGGAACTTACAAGTAAGGTTGGCTGTGCCAATTATGGACAAGCCATTCAAACATGCACCATTTTAATGGTCAGAGCACATTCAATGAGTCCAGTTTAGCAGGGTTCAGGGCATTTCAGAGCCATTACACCAGTTACTAGTAGTCAAAATGGGGACACAAAGTGGAGGAAAACCTGCAAAAAGCCAGTTTCCTTACAGCCAACTTTAAATGGGACATGGGAACCTCTGGTTTGCTGAAGCAGGAGCACTACTGGTTTATGTGGCTGTTGACTGTGAGGGTGTGATGTGGCTTCATCATGTCCACCAGAGCACTTATAAAGCCTCCCCATCCTTAAGTATATTTTTTGCACACTTACCAATGTGCATGAAGTACTAAGTCAACCTCTGCAGGAGACTGGGTGGGTTGCATGTTGAGCCATAACTACTCATGCAGTAAAACAATTTTTGTAGGTCAGTAACCTTTTTTTATAAGGATACATCTTATTTATTTATTTATTTATTCATTTATAGAGCGCCTGGTTACACCAGCCGGTGTGTCCCCGCGCTTAGAGAGAGTTCTAAGAGATATGTTGGGTGTCTGCACACATGTCCGTTGAGAGGGAATTATCCAAGAGGTGGATGTACAAATAGCCATGTTTTAAGTAGCCTACGAAACTTGATTTCGCATGGCTCTCTTCTTAGGTTAACCGGAAGGCTATTTCATAGTTTGCGGCTCGGTACCTGAACGAACGTTCGCCCATTCTGGCTCTAAAGATTCTTGGTATGTTCACCAAGTCCTTGTCTATTGATCTTAGACAACGCCCTGGTATGTATTTCGTGATTAACGGTTGCAGATACCTAGGACCTTTCTTTAGAAGAATTCGATGGCAATGGCACATTGCCTTAAATACTACTCGCTTCTCCACTGGAAGCCAGTGGAGAGCTGTCAGGGATTTTTTTGCATTGGCTCTTCTTGGCAGCCCCAGTACCAACCGAGCTGCCGCATTCTGTACTCTCTGTAGTCTGGCCATGTCCCTCTTGGTTGCTCCGAGGTATAATACATTTCCATAATCCAGTTGGGAAGTCACCACTGAATGAACAATGGTCTTCCTGGTATTAGACGGTAATAAATCTAGTATTTTTTGCAAAGTTTTTATCGTGGCATAGCATTTTCCGGCTACCTTCCTGATTTGGCTCTCGAATGTCAAATCTGAGTCGAACCACATTCCGAGGTTTTTTACTTCAGCCTTAGGTGTAGGTAGTATGCCCAGAGAGTCAGGCCACCATGCGCTTGACCAATGGATGGCGTTTTCCCTACAATCAGTACCTCCGTCTTGCTACCATTTAGTTTGAGGCACTGATTTGTCATCCAGAGTGCTATTTCCTTTAGACATTCAGAAAAACGAACAGCTGCTTGGTCCTTGTTTTGAGAGAGCAGAACAATCAACTGCGTGTCGTCCGCGTAAGACACTATTATAAATTCATAGACCGCAGTACTCTGCATTGGTGCCAGGTTAGAAGTTGAGCACTTCTTAATACATACTTAGGTACCCCTAGTACCACCCTTGGATCTCTTGCTCTACTGTTAACAATGCAATAGTGTTATGTAAAAGCATATGCGTAATTACGTGTAACTGCTGTATAAATATGGCCAATGGAAACTTTGACATTAAATAGCTACTGCTTGGGGCCTTGTGGAATGTTTTGAGTTTAATGTATAAACCATAGGCCACCAGGCTGTAGCGTGGTTGTATGAATTGTAAAATCCACCTAAATCATACTGCCTTTAAAATATTCCTATTTTTGTCAGTTTCGGCCATGGGAAGTTCCTTAGTTTTCCTCATGCCCTTTAGCTTGCACGAAGATTCATTAATGCCCTTCCAATTTCTGGGACCACATCATGAACAACGCACAGAGCCGCAGAATGGAGCTATGCGCCTGTGTTGTGTGAAATCGCTGCTGTACTGGACAGGACATTCTTTTGGTGCAAATATCTACAAGAAATGTTGACACAAACGATGCTTGAACTGAGCGGAAGAAGGTAATCATTCCTGAGCACACATATGGCGTGGGATACTAATTCACCGTTCGAATTCAGGTGCCAAGAATTCAAATGTCAGGAGCTATATCCAGGACAGTGTGTGATATATTTACCATGCCTGTCATTATAGTTAGGGCTCCCAGAATAATTGCATTTTTAATTTTTTTATATTTCCATCTGTATTTATCCATATTTATTTTTTGGTTATTTTAATACGTATTTATCCCTATTTATCTTGTGTGTGGTATGAAAAATTAAACTGCTGTGGGTATATTTCAACGTTTATTTAACCGGCAAATATTTACTCTTGTTGGAATGTCCAACTAGTTTTAGCCATTTACAGTACAATGCAATCATCTGAATCATCGGCATTGTAAAACAGCTTAAACAGCTGTACTGTTGCAGTTATTTAGGCTTCAGTGAAATTGTTGCTTTCTCTTTTTTAACTCCCCTACCTGCCGGTCTGCACAACTATTGACCCAGCATGCATGACTGACAATATTCAGAATCATCCACCAGGAAACCCCTTTTTTCTGTATTTTTGCCATATTTGAAAATACATACAGACAGGAAAAGCGATTGTTTTGTGTCTGTATTGATCTGTAAAAATCACTAAAGGCGGAAAGAAGTGGAAGCCTTAATTACAGTGAGGGGAAGTGTTTTAACATCATCTTTCAAATGGAAACTATCTATACTGATAACTGGTTGGCACACTTCCAATCTTTGGAGACACTCGAACTATACAGATCACGTTTTGTTTCAAGCATCACATTTCAAAAGTTGTAAGTGTATAACCACTTTTTAAGTTCATGTGCAGCAGCTAGACGAGCACTTGCCTTTTGTGCGCCTACACGCTAGCCAAAGGCAGCCAAAGGAAATGGACACATTGTGATTTATTTTCATGAAAATAAATATTACGAAATTGTTCGCATCTTTGTGTCTTGTAACTTACCTCCTGTGCTGTGTGCAATATTGTATGGCGAAGAGCTCACACTCATTGGTGGGTCTGACTCGCTCTTTAAAACATTGTAAAAGAATTACAAAGTAAAATTCAGGGCCACAAAAATGCAGAAACAGTGATGGACATTGACACCACTTCCTCCACAGACACATGGTAGGTTTTAGATTCTTCTGTCTCCTGACCTTTGCTTATGAAAACACTGGGGGGAGGGCAGTGTGTTCAATCCCACATCCCACCCTCTCTGTAACAAAGAAGTGTTGTGCTCTTTCAATGAGACAAAGCAAAGGCTTTGAAGCAGAGCGTACACTGCTTTTAGACTCATTTTACAAACAAACAATGCATTTAGTAATTTATCTCCTCTTTCACTCTGTGCCAAAGAAAGAAGGAGCTTTAGGAGGCAGTGACTCACTAGCTTTTGACCCTCACCTCTGCCCATGCTGGTCTTGGCATGATACCTGGCATGAGATTTCCCAACAAATACCTTCAATCATTCACCACATGCCAGCCTGGCATTTCTTAGGGATCGCGGATCTTATTCCGACTGGACAATTTATAAGATGATGATTTGCACCAATCGGTGCCGATTGACTCTACCATTGGCTTGGCGGAATGAGATCTTGTCTGTGGTCTCCGTCAAAATATCAAGTGAGGAAGCAAAATATAATGTTATCATTGCAGTGTAGAGAATAGTTGCCTAACTACAGTAACCTCGTTCCTTTTCATATCCTTCTCTTAGTCAAGTTTCATTTCCTCCTCATCACCTCATTAAGGATATCCAACGGCATGACATGAGGGACAGGGTAGCTTGTCAGACATTGAAAGGTTGCAGCTGGTGGCAGAAAGGACCACCAAGCACCTTAGAGAAGAAATGCTAGGATAACCATCAAGAAGGCACAATTTTCTTGCATTCTTCTGGACTGAATGAAGTCAATGTGCAATAGTCTACCGCGGCACACTTTTCTCATCATTTGGAACAAATGTCAATTGGTGCTGTCACATGGGAGTCTTCATTGGAAATCATTCCCATTAGACCTGGGAACTCTCTCATGGCAGAGAGTGAGCAGATCTTATGGATGTTTGTTTGCAATGCTAGCAAACACCAGCAGGATCAAGGCTCAGGTTTCAGAATCATAAGTTTTTTTTTGTTAGGGGAGCTGGCTCCTTATATGATATGCCAACATTAGGTATATCATGCAAAGAGTCTAGATTTTCCCTTACTAGTGGACAAAGGCTTGTTCTAGCAATCCCAAAGTGCTCTTCTAGGGGATAGTGTGGTCGAGCAGCCTTAGGATTATCAGAGAGGAGTGTTCAACATCTGCAGAACACACACACAGTTAATAAATGATGCACACAACTCAATAAGGGGATCAACACCAATTTATAAAAAATAACATGTATTTTTATATATATTTTGGCATCAGAATCAATATGATCAGGTAAGTACATTTCAAAATAGAAACAGTTTCTGTTTTCAAAAGTCAACACAGTGCAATTTTCAGTAGCTGCAATGTTATCCTATGGGAGGAAATACAAGTACAGCATACAGGTAGGGCACAGTGAATTGAGGGACCAATCTCTTGGACTTTAGGTGAGTATTGGGCAAGGTCCAAGGCAGCACCAAGAGGTCACACTGGGTGGCACTGGGGCAGCGTGGTTCAGAGGTGTAATACAGTGTGAGATACCCAATGGTAGTCTATGGGGTTCGTTCTGCAGGTTTGGACTGGGAGGCCAATCAGGCTGAACCAAAGAAGGGACACAGATCTCACGATTCTCGGGGATGTGAGGACACCTTTGGTCCTCTTCTACATGAGCCACAGGCGGCGGGTGTAGAGGTGTTCTTAGGCATAGAGTTTTCAGCACTGGGAGTGGTCGCAGTAGAGGGGACCTGCAAACAGAGGCTGCAGACAGCATTGAAAAGCCCAAAGCAGGAAAACCTGTAAGGTCTGAGGAGTGCATTGGAACTGTTGGCCCACTTTAGCTCAGGCTAGGTGGCTCGGGTGCAGTGGTGCTTTCCGGCGTCGGGTCTTTGCTGTCCGGAGTCCACAGAGCAAAGTATTTGGCACCTGCAGGATGCAGGGGAACAGCTCTGCTGCTCCATAGGAATTTCTGAGTCTTTGAAGAAGTGCTGGTAGTCCTCCCAGGCTTTGTAGGATCAACAGCGCAATTGTCGAGAATAGGCAAACAGGCTGGCAGGGTTGGCGCCAAGTCAGTTGCTTATTCTTCAGTTCTTTCTTTTCGCTTCTCTTCAGTCCTTCTTCTGCTTTTAGTAAGCAGAATCTGATTTCCTGGTGCCAGGGGCTCCCCTAAATACCGAATTTAGTGGTGTTAGAGGAGTGTAGGGTAGCAGCCAATTGGCTACCTACCCTTGAGCTCAACACACCACCTATGTGACCACATCTTGTGTGAAGAGGGCATAACCCTGTCCCAGAGGTTCTATGTTTGCCATCACCAAGATGGCAGACTCTAAAACTTCTTCTTTACTTCAGTAGCTCACCTTAGGGGTGGAACTAGCCTGAAGGTGAACACGCCTATCTGACTACTATTTTTTCCACCATGTTCAGGTGCCAAATGGGCCCTGATCAAGTTGGGGTCGGCATCCTCTCCTGTGAGGGAAGTCAGATTTGCATACCAAAGGTGGTGGGCTCTTTGAAGCTCCCTGTCTTGGCATGCTAATTGGCAGGTCCTCCTGTGAGAGGAGGTGTAAACACCCTTTACCCGAGCAGACTTTGATCCTGATTTCCTGAGAGCAAAGGCCCCTCTTTAGCCTCCTTGCCCTAGGTATCCCGGGTACCATTTACTAGGGACTTACAGGAAGTGCTAAAGGTATTGCCAATTGGGTAAACAATTGCACAATTTAAGGAAAGAGATCTGGCACTGGGAACCTCAGTAGCAGGAACCTAGTGAACGTCCAGGCAAGTAACATCAAATACCAGGCAAAGAGTGGGGGTGACCATGTAAAAAAGGGCACTTTCCTACGCTTTTGTGTTTCTTTTTCCCCTGGGCCCAGCTCCCAACCTATTCACACCCAATTCCTGTAGGAATTTCTTCAATCAGGGCCATATACACAGGAGGTCAAGCAGTGGTGGCATCGAATAGAAAATATTTCTGGCTTACCGTTGTGACCCACACACAAGATGTGGTCACCACAAACATATACCCCTGGGGGTCTTGACCATCCCTTCATAGGTCAATGTTTGGTGCTAGGGAATTGGCATCAGTCTTCTGGACTCTAAAGCACTGTCAACTAAAGCTCTAGGGGACGTTAGCCCTCGTATAATCCAAGGGCACATTGACTGTAACATACACACTAGGAGATTCACAATCTATGGGTCTCAGGTAGGATTGCTGGGAATGTCAGCAGTGCAATTCAGGGATTTGGACAATTTCCAAGTGGACAATTCCAACAAGGAATTTCAGCCTCCTGTAGAATACTGATTATGATGACAGTTTACGACAGCCCTTTCATGTTGGCCTTTCCGACATGGAAAGGCTGTTGGAACGTTTTTTGGGGGGCCCTAGCTGGGCCCCCTCCCCTCTGACCCTCTGCAATGGGGCCTGGTGGGCACCTATTGTACCCCCTAAACATCCCTGCACCGTGTGGCAGGCACCTCACAGTGCCTGTCACACGGTGCAGAGATGTTTCAAAACATGCATTTTACAATAGAATCTTGTGCTGTGGGCCTTTTCCGCAAGCCGCACAAGCTTCCATTGTAAAATACATGTTTGCCACCGCCCTATGGACGGTCACTTCGTAATCCTACGGTTGGAACCGCCAACCTAAGGTCGGGCGGTCCCAGACAGATACAGTGTTGTAATTTGGTCCCTAGTGTTCCAATAAGGGGTCAATATATTAAAAATGTATGTAGTCTAAGAGAGGTTGAGACAATACTAAGCTTTGAATGAGGAGTTGATGACACCTCAAAGTTAGATCTGCTGGCATCAGAAACAGACTCTGGATAGATGCAAGCAGCTCTGTTTTCATTCAGTAAAGTAAGAAAAGGGAAGAGCACATTAAGCATTAATGCAGCAGTCACTCTGATATTGTTTTTTATAAACGCAAGAAAGTGCAAACAACCAGATCTCCCATGAAAGTAATAGAAACACTTATGACAAAAATGTCTGTACAAGGACCACTAATCAATCATCCAGGTCTAACCATAGTTAAAATGTATCAAGTGGCATTGGCTGACAATTGAAAAGGGAAAACAGGTCACAGCTGGCATTAGTTGGACCAATACATGTGGCATGACCTCCACAAAAAGGCAGGCTGGCACCTGGGTGATCAGACTGAAACAGCAGGTGTGATGACATATAGCATGACCAAGACGTTTGGGGCGACTATTACTGATCACCTTGTTTACTGGAAAAGCAACATGTGGTTGCTGGTGGTGCTCATGCCTTGCAGCGGAGTATCTGACCTGTCAACAAATCAATGTCAGTTCAGAGACTCTGTACATGACCTATTGCTGTGGTCAATGACCAGTGTGAGAAGGTGTCATGTACTAATACAGGCAGGCAACCCTCTCTAAAACAAACAAAACTTATACTAGATGTCAACGCATCATCTTCTTGATAAAAAGAATAGTACAGACTACAGGAAAATGGAATCAATTGGAATCAATTGGAATCTTAGAGCTCCTGTTAGTGATGTTGATGAGATGATGGTGGTACAACTGGTACAGGCCCCAAGGTTTAATTTGAGGACTGTTTTTGGAACAAATTGAGCGACAGGAAAAGTAGCATCTAACTGCCAAAACAACACATATTTCCATACTCTATCTCTATGAATATTTATATATTCTATTTTTCCTTATTACTGCCCTACCCCCTAAGCTTACCAGTTGCTTACTCATGCCTGGCAGACTACTATCAATGTGAAGCAACACTATACAGTGCTGGGTCCAGGTGTTTCTGGTGGCATCAATGGTGTACGTCCATCTGATTGGCTATCTTTATCTCATGTTACTGCTCCACATTCTTGAATGCTATTGCTTCTATGAGCTAATCACCCAGACAGCTCTTTCATATTCCCGATGAAGTGAGTCCCCTTGCCTACAGAGCTAGACTCTCCCTTGCCTGCCCCAGCAGTAGCAGCGAGGGTCTATTGAGTTGATGCACTTTTGCTGACAAGGTCTTCACTGCTTTAAATGAGGCAGGATCAAACTCCATGATTGATCAGAGAGTCTACGACATGTGTTCCAAGCCCCCACACAGGGAGGACATGGAACTCTTTTCGATAGGCGGATTAAGCAAACACTTGGAGCACAGGGACCAAATTGCACAGATAACACTATAAGTGGCCTGTGTCCAAAATGCTGAGCACTTGCCACCTCATCCTAAGCACTATTTGGGATGTAAGTGTTTGAAAAACTTTCAGCATACAAAGGCCTACTTGTACCATGAACCCCAGAAACATGTTTCTTGGGTACATTCCCCATGCATGTACATGCAGAAGGAAAAATATGACTGCCCTGCTAGTCCAAACAAATTGAGGAATTGTGATCAAAAGTACTGAGAGCCCAGAAGTGGGGGGCTGAATGGATGACATGGAGGAATGGTCACAGGACCGGACTGGCCGTAGTGAGCACTGGTCATTTCCCCGGTGGGCCGCCAGGTGGGGGCCTGTTTTAGACCCTTGGGTGGGAGTTTTTGTTACCAGGGCCGGTTTTGCAGCATAAAAGACCCACCTCCCAGCGTCCCTCCCCCCACGGCCTTCTGAATCGATTGCCAGGGCCTGTTATATATATATATATATATATATATATATATCTCCAGTCATTTCCGTTATCTATTTTATTCCTAAAATTCACAAGAACTCTGTCAAACCACCAGGCAGACTGATCATATTGGCTCGTAACAGTTTAATGGAAAACACCTCACGTTATGTGGTTTATTTCCTCCATGAGCATGTAAAAAAACTACCATCCTTCATCCAGGATACAAGTGACCTTTTACAGAAAATCAGAGATGGGGCATGGGACTCAGAGTGTGTATTGATCACCCTTGATGTCGCGTCACTCTACACTAGTATCCATCACCAGGATGGAATCAAGGCAGTGGACCATTATTTGAGTACCAGACCTATGTATCTGAAGCTTCACAACAAAATGTTATTGACCATGATTATGACATGTTTGGATAATAATTATTTTCTTTTCCAGAACCAAGTATTTCACCAAATTAGAGGGGTAGCAATGGGGGCCTGTTTCACCCCCAGTTATGGAAAAAAACAACAATTGTTCCTATAGTTCCTCAAAAAGGAGAGAGAGGGGATGGTGTCAACAATAAAGGCTGACATGTGTTAGTAGCACCATGTGGACCCAATTGGGAAATCCAAATGTCGGATTTGAATGCCCTCACACACCCTTGCAGGTGTCATGCTTCATCATTTGGGCTGCTCCTCATCGGGCCGGCGGTGCAATGCCCGACGGGCTCCCTCGAAGGGGCACTTTGACGGAGATCTTTTACCCGACTGCCGTAAAGATGAAGTGCGGGTATGGGGCCTGGTAGTTGTAGATATGAAGTGATGTGATTAAAAGGAGGTGAGGAGTGTCCGGATGAAAGCAAAATTTTTATTCTGGTGGCCTCCTACCTCAGATAAAAACGTGTGTACATAGCACTCATACGGGTACAATGTCCCTGATTAAAGTGGCATGTAACTATCAAGGTTTGGTCAACATGTTTCTCGCTGTGAGTATCTCTACTCGCGA
The DNA here is from genome assembly GCF_964204655.1 of Triturus cristatus. Lineage (NCBI taxonomy): Eukaryota > Metazoa > Chordata > Amphibia > Caudata > Salamandridae > Triturus > Triturus cristatus. The sequence goes on along the minus strand of NC_140587.1, from coordinate 940,560,802 downwards.
TTCTTCAGGACCTTTCTAGAACAAATATATATATCTACAATATGTGGACCTATTTAGGTTGTGGTAATAAAAGGGGTCTACATTTATAGACTCAATACCTGTCGATGTCAGGAACTACCCTAGTCGGTTATTTCCCTGTCATCAACAGTACTCGGTGGACTGTCCCAGGGATCGTATTCCTCAAAGTTCATGGAATAGCTTCTTCCCTCGACGAGCGCGTTCACCTACCCTCTCCCCAGTTATGCCTGTCTCCATATGGGACTGTGGGAGGAACAGGTCCTCGAAGTGGAACATGGTGATATCTTGACTATTCATGTGTTACATTGGTACAGATACATTGACGATCTGTTTTTAATCTGGAGAGGCACTCCATTTTATCGAACAGATCAATAAGAACAGTTTCAATTTACAGCTCACAAGAGCAGGGACTCTGCGTGCTTCTTGGATGTAGAGGTGTTTGTAATGAATGGTAAGTTGGAGACTAGGCTACACAGAAAGCCCACAGCAGGTAACACAGTGCTCCATGCGACTAGTCATGATCCAAGACACCTTATTCGTAGCATGAACAATGACTGTGAAAGGGCCCAGAAAAAGAGTAGAGATAGATTCCTGGCCAGGGGTTACTCTATTACCATAATCGACAAAGCAATTGATAAGACTAGCCTAATCCCGAGATCGGATGCACTGGTTAGCAAAGCCAGATCTATGAACATAACCTCTGTACAGCCTGGTCCACCTACCAGCCTGATCTTGACCTACAATCGACAACATCAGTCTTTACGTAGGATATTTATCAAAAATTGCGTGCGAGTGCTTAATGACCCAATACTCGGGGACTTACTTTCTAAAACTCCAAGCATAACCTTCAGGAAAGCACGCTCTATGTGCGATACCTAGGTCAAACGTAGTCCTGAGATAACTACGACTAAAACCTGGTTAAATTCCAGAAAGGGATTTGTCAAGTGTACCTCTTGCAGAGCATGCAAATATGGTACTAGCAAAACAACTTACAAAACCCTTTCAAATCACCTCCAGTGCCCATCACCAAGATGCTCACATGTAAAACTGAGTACGCTGTGTATGTGCTGGATCGTTCATGTGGCCTGCAGTATGTAGGAAGTACAAAACTGCAGGTCCACAAAAGGATACTCCAGCACATTAGGGCGATTACCAACTGCGATGCATCGTACCTGGTTGCCAGGCACTTTAAGGACTCCCACTGCAACAGTCTGGAACATCTGAGATACTGCGAAAACTGGAAACCAGGTACATACTGGAGTTAGACACCAAGAGGCCACAGGGCCTTAACTCAAGTGAGGACTTTTTTACCTGCCTTTATCTATTCCATCTTATCTGCACAATCATTACATTTTAACTGCTTTGCCCCTGATAACTTTTTTTAGCCATCATTTATTAGCACTTTGCACTTCTATGAATCAAAGTTGGTTTATTAGGGTGACACTTTTTATGCACTTGCACCTTGCACTTTGTCAATAAAGGCATAAGGGGAGGCTTCATGGCCCACTTGGGCTGAATTGTTCTGCACCAGCACTTTATGTAAAAGCAATGGACCAATAAGTGCTCTGAGATATTGCTTTGGTGCACTATTCACATACAGAGTTGAAGAGACAGATTTATGACGGGGGCCAGTCCAACATACGCACATGCTTAGGAATTTCCCTATAGTGTATCTATGTCACATATTACCCGTTTTATTTATTGAAATTTTTGGAGATGTCATCAGTGATGTCACTGACCATGTCATGATTGATGTAATATGTGACGTCATTAGAAGTGCATTGCGGATGCGCGAGTTATAGTTAGCTGAACTAACTATAACATGGGAATTTCTATGGTTTTTTTGCAAGAGAAATGTCCAACTATCTATAACGTACCTGAAACCTATGTTTTTTCAGTGAATTTCTAAGGTTTTTTAAATGCTAATTTCTAACTATAACGTGCCTGAAACCTATGGTTTTTTCAGTGAATTTCAAAGGTTTGTTTAAATGCTAATTTCTAACTATAACGTCCCTGAAACATATGGTTTTTCAGTGAATTTCAAAGGTTTTTTACATGCTAATTTCTAACTATAACATACCAGTTGCGTTTCCAGAGTGGTGGAGAAAGGTGAGCGTGGCCTCCGAAACACCTCTTAGCAATCCCACTGTGTGGGATTTACTGGAGGTAACAGGAGGAGTAGTTATCCCCAACGTCAACCTTGGGGGCCAACTATCCCTTTTATTACCACCAGTAAGTCCTACACAGCAGGATTTCTAACTTCTTACATCAGGCCCCGCCCCTCCCTGCACCGCTGTGCAAACGTGTCCCCTACATCGTGTAAGTTGGTAGATTAAGTCCCCTTGAATCCTGAGGGTCCCTGGGGGCCAACTAGCCCACCAGGTACCTCCAAGAAGCGGCACATAGCTGCTTGCAGAGAGGTGGTCCAAGGTCACGCCCCTTTTTACACCTCTCTGCAATGCAGCTCATGGGCACTTACTGGAGGTACCTGGTGGGCGGGGCATGATGTGACAAGTGTGCAAACGCGCCCTGTGGCGCGTTTTATGTTAGGGGATTAAGTCCCCTGAAGTCCTGAGGGTCCCTGGGGGCCAACTAGCCCACCAGGAACCTCCAGTAAGCACCACAGGGGTGCGTTGCAGAGAGGTGGTCCGAGGCCATGCCCCTTTTTACACCTCTCTGCAACGCAACTCTGTGGCCATTTTCCCACGGGGCATGGCCAGTATTTTATTTATTTTTATATTTGGAGGGGGCTGCGCGGCCCCCCTACTCAGGCCACTTCCAGCCCCGGGGACCCAATCCCCCAGGGCCTGGCCACTCCGTTGGGGACCGTGGGAGGAGCACCAATGCCCCCACGTTCCCGCCAGCTCCCCGATTCCTGCAGGAGCTGGCACTGCTTTCCACACGGGGAGCTGATAACTTGCAGCTCCCCTTGTGAAAAAGCAATCTGCTTTGGATTTTGGAAGCGAGAGCAGGAAACCTGCTCTCATTTCCAAAATCCAAAGCAGTGTTTGTCCCGCCATAGCAAACAGCAGTGTCCTGGGGGTGGGTACCCTGGGACACTGCAGGAGCCGGCCCTGTGGGGTGGTGGTCCCCAGGGCCATGAAGGGCTCCAGGAGGGGGTCGCGCGGCCCCACTCCCTACCATTGCAAAGCCCCATGGAGGTGGTGGTCCCTGGGGCTCGGGGGTCCGCAACGGACCCCTGCATTTAGATTTTTAGTGCCCCGGGAGGTGGTGGTCCCCGGGACAAGTGGGGGCACTCGAGCCCCCCCACACAGGTTTTATTTTGAAAAAAATAGAGCCCCGGGGAGGTGGTGGTTACCGGGGCAGTGTGGGGGGGATTGGGACCCCCCCACGCATTTTTGTACACAGCTCGGGGAGGTGGCAGTCCCCAGGGCTGTGGGGGGGCCACGTGCCCCCTGCGGTTGTTTGTTATAGCCCTGGGGAGGAGGTGGTCCACGGGGCAGCGTTGGGGGGATTGGCACCCATGCATTTTTTTTATCAGCCCTGGGGAGATGGCAGTCCCCGGGGCTGCAGGGGGGCCACGTGCCTCCCCTCGGTTGTTTATTAAAGCCCCGGGGAGGTGGCGGTCCCCAGGGCAGCTTGGGGGGATTGGGACCCCCCACACATTTTTCACAGCCCCGGGGAGGTGGCGGTCCCTGGGCTGCGGGGGCCCCCGTGGGCCCCCGCTATTATTGATTTGGCAATGCCCCCGGGACCTGGCCCACCCGGGGGCCTAATTTAAATGAAGCGCGGGATCCCGAGCTTAATTTTTTTTTATAATGTCGGCGGGATGCGCGATCCCAGCGCGATTTCCGCTGAAATTATTTTAAAAAATGCTTTTTTGGGCCCTGGGGGCCCTGAGCAGGCCTAGGGGTCAGGGTGTTTCTTTCCTGACCCCTTTTCTTGTTTTTAAACATTTTTTTCACTGTTTTCTTGTGACTCGGTTACCGAGTCACAATATGGCTGCCAACACTTCCTAGTTTGGAGTGTTGGCAGCCAATCACCGTGAAGCTCGTGCTTGGGAGGGTTCGCGAACCCACCGCTGCCCTAGATATCGAAACTTTTTCTTTTTCAAATTTCTCAGGAACTACTGAACGGATTTACACCCTTTAACAAAAAGGACTCTTTCTAAACCAAGGGCTACCTTTTTGCCAAATTTGGTGTAATTCCTTTGTCTAAACTTTCCTATGGAAAATAACATGGGGAAAACGCATTTTGGGACCCTCCTTTTTTCTCGGCCCCCACTTGACGAATCACCCTGAAACATTTAAGACAGGAGCTGACCGGAGCGCCCCACTAGTATTGAAAAATTCGCAAAGATTCGTCAACTGGCGCCAAAGTAATTGGGAAAACAAAAAACGCTTTTCCTATGAAAACTAGGTCCTAACTATAACTACCGTAGGATATATACATATATATATATTACCTACTGGCGGTCGCCAGTAGGTAGTTATAGTTAGGACCACGTTTCCATAGGAAATCCGCAACATTCTATTTTGAATAACTTTGGCGCCGGTCGACGAATCCTCGCGGATTTTTCAAAATAGGTGGGGCGCTACGCTCCGCTCCTACCCTGAAAGTCTCGGGGGGATTCGTCAAGCGGGGGCTGAGATAAAAGGGGGGTCCCAAAACACGTTTTTCCCATGCATTTTTCCATAGGACCTTTAGACAGGGCTACAGCCCGAACGGCTGAACAGAATTACTAGAAATTTGGCAGAGAGGTAGTCCTCAGGTCAAGGAAGTGCCTTTTGTAGGTTTGGTGTAAATCTGTTCAGTAGATTCTGAGAAAATAGCCTTTAAATCAATATATATATCTGAGCCAGCTTACGGTGCGCTTACGGTACGCTTACCGTACGCGTACGGTGGCGTGCGCGAGCGCGATTCTGATTGGCTCTTAGATCTTAGTAAACATTCGAATCTGCCGAAACCAGGAAGCGGCGGCCGCCATTTTCTCTCTCGCACTGAGAGTGATGTTTAAAATATAAAGCACAAAAACATGTAAAGGGGCTGTTTAGACAGCTCCCACACATATAGCCATGTTGAGGGAGTCCCCAAACATCCCCCAAGGCCAAAAACGGAATATTTATTTTTTCGCTAATTTCGCCGATTACGCTTACCGTACGCGTACGGTAAACAATTATAAAAAAAAAAAACTATCCACACCCTCCCCACCCCGTGTGCAATTGGTGCCAGAAGAGCACCAATTGTGCATGGCCTTTTCAACTTAGAGATAAACTAAAATATTTTAAAAAAAAATAATAAAAAAAAAATTATCCACACTCTCTCTACCCCGTGTGCAAATGGTGCCCGAAGGGCACCATTTGTGCATGGCTTATAACATTTTCGAAAAATTAAAATATTACCTTTCAAAACGAAGTGCATCATATGTCCTCCATGTGCGCACGGTGCGCGAAGCGCATCGTGCGTACATGGCCCATCTAGCGTAACGTGGGCACGCGGTGCGCGTAGCGTGCCCACCGTGCGTGCACGGCACTAACTGCGTAAAGTGGGCGCGCGGTTAGGAATTAGCATTTAAAAAACCTTGCAAATTCACTGAAAAAACCATAGGTTTCACACATGTTATAGTTAGCGGAAATTTTACTGATAAAAAAAACAATGAAATTCCCCCGTTATAGTTAGTGCAGGCAACTATAACTCACGCGACCGCAATCTTCTGCTGATGACATATGTGTCTTTATGAAAAAAAAATATTTGTAAAATATGTATAGCTAAAAATGTATGGAAGAAGACATGGGCAAATAAGTGTCTAAATACAGTATTAGCATCAGCAGAGGATTGCGGTCGCGTGAGTTATAGTTGCCTGCACTAACTATAACGGGGGAATTTCATTGGTTTTTTATCAGTAAAATTTCCGCTAACTATAACATGTGTGAAACCTATGGTTTTTTCAGTGAATATATATATATATATATATATATATATATACTTCAGTGATGCTAGAAAGGACATAACACCAGCAGAGGGTCTGACAGGTTTGCTAGTGGTCCTAAAAGCGCTTCTGGACCAGAGGTTGCACTACCTCCTTGAATTCCACACTGGCTTTGCACTACAGTATGTGGTGTGCATCAATGGCTAGGGTGTCACTCCTGAGTATCAATATTTCAGATTCTATTACCCCACACTCGCGTACAAGAGATATATAGTGTATTGCTACGCTAACTGTAGTTGCCATGCCACTCCAGAAATATTATAACTCAATCTTCCCTACAGTGTTTAAACTTAATAGGCATGGCCTGAGTTTTTCTAGTCTATGCATAGATCATTATTTTGGGTATATATTAAAACTGAATAAAACATTTTCCTGAAAATGCTTGACTGATTCTGAGGCTCCACGTAGATAAATGTTGTTTTACAGGCAGGCAAGCAGAAATCTCATTCACTCCAGTCAACAACACCTTGCTCCTTCACTGCCTCCATCTAAAAACTGCTCCTAGCGTAATTATGGCAGAAGAGAGGGGGGGCATTTTTCTGTCCCTGACTCCACCTTAATCCCCTTACAGGTATTTCCCTGCATGCCAGTCACTGATTCAGCTGAAAGAACCAAACCAATAAGAAGCAAGGGGTGGGTAAAACGGTCACAATGCAAACCAATCAGACAACCACCAAAAGCAAAGCAAAAGCAATAAGAAATGTTGTAAAGAAAAAAGTACAAAACTATATCAAACCACAGAAATCTAATTGCTTGTTTCTCTCAAATCATTTCCCCCCCTATATCTTTCTCGGTGTCTCCAAGAACAGAAACCTTTCCCTCTCATGTCTCTTTCCAGCAACAACGACCAGACATTTCCTCAACACTCTCTTCATTCATCACGTCTTCACAGACCAAAAACAAAGAAGGGCGCTCCAGCCAGGATACCATCAGACTGCAAACTAAAACGTAAAAAAAAAAATTATGAACCCAGGATCTGTAAAACGTATTCATCAGGACCGCGTCAACGGTGCTTCAATTTAGGAAAGAGTTGAAGAGCACCTTTTCAAAGTACACTAGGTCTCAATCTATTACCAGTCCACAAACAAGCTCTATGCCTCTATGCTTTTCTTTCATTTTGTACAGCGCTCCACTGCCTTTTGGCTAGGTCATGCAATAGAAATACCACATACGTACATACAAACATTCTCCCAGTACAACAAATGACTTCTACATAAGAAATAACACTTGGCAAGCATCTTGCAACTGTGCGGAGTAGTCCATGTAAAACATTTGTTTAAATTTGGGGTTTATTTTGGCCTGTATGAATCTGAAATCAGTTTTCTGATGCGATGAGTGTTTAGCTCTGATTGCATGGAAAATACGGCTGCCTTGACAGACGAATGCCTGCTAGTCGACAGCGTGCTCACACACAGCAGCCACGGGTGAAAAGGGTGACCATAATTAACAAAAGCTTTGCAGTGTGGTCTACCATTCGGAAGTTTGAGATCCTCGTGTCTCATAATTCGCTGAAAACTACTATGCGTTTGAGGTTGGCTTCAGCAGATAAAAAAACCTACTGTAATTACTGAAGATGAAAGGGTCATGGCGGCTGCAGGACACCAAAGCCTGGAGGCACGCTTTTAAGGTGTCTTTGCGCCCATTTACTTCAAGGCACTATGGGGGGGGGGGGGTATTCTTGAGTACACAGATATGCTTTTGACATTTCAAACTCCAGTGCTCTTTTTAAAACTCACCTAACTCGGACAACATAACCAGCTACACATGTGAATGAGTATTAAAAGTGATTTTGCATAAAATGAATATCTAGGCATTATTAATGGACCATCTGGAACTAATGCCACATTTCAAAAAGCAGTGGCAAAGTCAATGCGTCTTACCTTGTCACTGTTTTTTAGCTATGCTGCAGACACCATCATGGCAAAATAAGAAAAAACAGCCTATGACACGGACAGTCATATCATTTTGTAGAGCGCGTACCATTCATGGGTGCACCTACAAAATGAATATGTTTTTCAACTCTTTTTATTTTCCGCCTTGGGCTAGCAAATAAAAAAACATTCATTGGCAAAGCCAATAGTTCTCGCCTATGCTAGATCTATTGGCTTTGTCAACAGTTTTGTTAGCATTGACAAACCCACAGCCCTCGTGTTTTCAAGAGCTATTTGGCTTTGTCAATTTTGTTTTTGTTGAGTAGAGGGATGGGAGATATGCCTATGGTGATATAAAAGGCATCAAGCACGAAAAAGACAGTAGATCACTATTGCACAGTCATGACTGGTGCGATGATGTTTGACTATGGTGACATAAAAGGTACCAGGTATGAAGAGGTTAGCAGACCACTGTGTTACATCAGGGCTGGAGTGATGATATCTTTCTTGGGTAGTTTAAACGATACCAGGCATGAAGATGTCAGTAGATCACTGTTACACAGCCAAGCTGGAGCGGTGTGGTCTGATACAGACGGCACCAGGCATTAAGAGGCCATTAGATCACTGTTTGACAAATAGGGCCAGTGTGAAGATGCCTGTCTAGGGTGATATAAATAGTGCAAGGTTTGATGAGGCCATTAGATCAGTGTGATTCAGTCAGGGCGAGAGCGGTGGGGTCTGCCTTGGGTGGTTAGAACAGTACTAGGCACAAAGAGGCCAATAGCCAATCCTGGGCAGTAATCTCTGAGTAGGGTAAAAGGCATCAGGCAGGAATAAGCTAGTAGATCAATTTTGGATCGTCAGGGCAGTGAGGGCCGGCTCAGTGATGTCTGATGATGGTGATATAAAAGGCACCAGGCACGAAGAGTCTGGTTGATCAGTGTTATACAGCCAGAGTGGTGAAGTCTGCCTTGGGTAGTATAAATGGTACCAGACATAAGGTGGGCAGCAGTGTACTGTTATATAGCCACGGTGAATGCAGAGATGTCTGACGAGGCCAATATAAATGATCCCATCCAAGAAGAAGCCAGCAGATCACTGTTATACAGACAGGGTCTACACAGTGATGTTTCAATGAAATATGAGCCACATTCTGCTGCAGTGTAATGTGCTATAGTGCACTGGGGGTAGCTCTTTGGATGTTTGCAATACACCAATACAGCCAAAATCCCTTGCGTCTGGCAAGTCTGCTTCTGATTGCGAAGTGACATGAGCAGGTATCATGCTGGGGTTGAATATTGCAATTGCAAATATAAAAGATACAGCTGTGATTTGTGCACATGTTCTGCTGAGATTAAAATTGATCTGGTTTATGTTGTTCACTATGTAAATGGCAAGCACCATATTGCGACATAACACCTGTTGTTTGCTTCTGTGAGGCATTTCACATCTTTTTGACACCTATTCAAATATTAAATCCTGCCTGGGAGATGTTTGAGAGCAAATGCAAATTAGCCTCTAGGAACATCAGACAGGGAAAAGATAACTTTTTAAAAGTTATTTTTCCTTAATAGTTATTAAGAAATCCAGGTTCACCATTGTATTTGATTTTCAATACCTAATAAAAGCTAGTCAGTGCAAGGCAAACGTCTTCAAACTACAGGGCATGGCCCCTGGAGGCCAATGGCTGCATTCCCAGGTGGCGCAAATGCATGTGCATCTACTTGTAAATAAAGATGTCCTGGAAGCGCAACTTTGTTTATTTGGTGCATTTCCAGACTATCTTCATTTAAAGTCATTGAATCTCCACGTGGCTATAATCTGCCCTTATATAATGTAACTGGAGCTCATGTAAATGGCCCCAATGCTCTTGGACCGAGTAGCATAAAATTAAAATAAAAAAGGGGGACAGCAAATATATTTCAAGATTGGAGTGATGATCTGCCATGATGGGGAAGGGGTGAATGAAGCAGAGGAGCCAGCCTCCTACTAAGGGCCCAGCTATCATTAGTGCAGCAGGTGCAGTTACATTGAGGCCCAGGAGTGTGAGGGTTTCATAACACCCCAATTATGGGGAGCAGAGTTTTCTAGTCCATTCCTATATGATGAATTTGCTCTTTTCTGAGTCTCAGAGTTATTGTAGATTATAATTAATAGAAAAAGTGTCTCCGAAATGATCTCATAAACGCTCCATCCTGAGCTCAGCCCTACCCCACCGGCTCTCTCACTCGTTGTCTTGAAGTTTTAGAGTCAGGCCATGATTTCAAACTATTTTGCTCTTGGGGGGTCAGAGCAAATAAGTTTGTGAAGACCTCAGCTGTAAGGGCATATCAACATTAAATTTCTACATGTAATTTATGTACTACTGATTTTGTTTTGGTATATGTTGTTGGCGGGCTGTTAGATTTGTAAGGATGTAGGATGGGAAGTTAATCTGGTAATAACTAAATGTAATATATTATTAATTGTTAATTCATTATTTAATTGATGTTTTATTATGTGAAATATGGAATACTGATTTATTGTACTTATATTTTAGTTGCTGGTGGTTAGGTTTGTAGAGGTATAGGATGGGAAGTTAATTAAGTAATTATTTATTTGAAGTTTAAATATGTAACTTGTGGAATACTTATTTACTTTTGTTTTATTTTAGTTGTGGGATGCTAGGTTTGCAGGGGTCTAGGGTGGGAAGTTAATTAAGTATTAACTAGTTAACAATTAATTGTTAAATAATTATTCAATGTTTTTAAATATGTAAATTATGAATAGCTATTTTTTTGCTATATTATAATTATGAGCTGCTAGGTTTGTAAGTGTACAGGGTGGGTAGTTACATAATAATTACAAATATTTATTAACTGGTCATTTTTTATTGAACAGTAATTACGTAAATTGATTAATTGTTTCAAGTTTTGGTAATACATATATTTATATATATTTTATGTTTTTTCATTAAGAGTTTAGTATTTTTCTAATTTCAGGAGTTTACTCATATGTTTGAAGTGAGGTATTTTCCCTACTCTTGCTTAGACAGCAGTAGAAATAGCAAAATTAACCTTCTCACAGTTCAACACTTTCCATACTATTGTGCTATTCGGAGTCGGAATAGTGAATCTCACTCCTCCAAATCAAACACTTTCCCCACTTTTGCAGAGACTGTAGTGGGAATATTCCACTTTGCCTCTCCAAAGTCCAACGCTTTCCCTATTGTTGCTTAGACTGAAGTGGGAATAGTAAATTGCACCCCCTCCAAAGTCCAACACTTTCCCTAATATTGCAGTGACTGGAGTAGGAATAGTAAATGTCACATGGCCTTAGAATAACAAAAGAGAGGGGCCAAATAAAACTGAGGTGGAGGGGGGCCACGCAGCCCTCCTTCTGGAGCCAACAATGGCCCTAGGGACCGCCACACCAGGCTCCCTATGTCTTGAGGTGTCCACCCTCAGGACATGGTTGTTTGCTGTCACTTGGCGGAAGTTCTGACAGGTTGCTGCAAGCAAGAGCAAACAGTAAGTTGGCCCCCAGCAGGCAAGAGGAGGAAAACTGCTCCCGCACGCTGGGAGCGGACTTTTCAACTGTTTTGACAGCGGGCAGGAAAACAGATGAAAGAATTGCTCTCACATGCAGGGAGCAGCATTTTCGGCTGCTCCTTGCATGTGAGAGCAATGCTGGCTCCCGCTGGAGGCGGGGAACCTGCAGGGACCACAGGGGCATTAGATTCTCACCGTAGTCCCCAAAAGTGCACAATGGGTGTCCTGGGTGGGGCCAGGGCAGAAAGCAACAAGGGGCCAGGCCCCGGGGGATAGGATCACTGGGGCCAAAATTGGCCCAGAAAGGGAGGAGCACGTGGCCCGCTCCTCTTTTATTAATTGGCCAGGTCCTGGGGTGAGGGTCGCCGGGCCAAAATCATCTGCCTTCCCCTTTCATATATGAGGAGGGCCCTGGGGGATGAGGTCCCTAAGGCCAAATAGGCCCAGGGAGGGTAGCCATGTGGCCCTCTCCCCTTTCACTAACTGGCCATGCCCTGGGCCAAAATCGGCCCAGGGAGGGGGGCCTGCAACTCCCTTTTAATAATGGGCTGTGCCACGGGGATAGAGTCCCTGGGGCCGTAATTGGCCCGGAGAGGAGGCTACAAGCCCTGGTCCCGGGTTGGCTACATATGGGGGAGTGCGCCACAGGTCCTGGCTGCAGAACAGGCTCTGTAGCCATTCCTCCGCTAAACACAGTCAAAGGCCATGCGGAATCTGCTGGTGTGTGTCAGTGGCCAACCCACCTCTCCGTGCGTGGTGTGGGGATGGGTGCTTATGGGTGGTTGGTTGCAGGACCTGGCCTGTGGACAACACCTGCTGTGCACAGTAAAGGGCGTGCGTGGTGCAGGGTTGAGAGCCTATTGGGGGTTGGCCACAGGGCCTAGCCAAGATGGTTGGTTTATTCACATCGCAATAAAACACATATGGTAATAATAAAGTATGCTGTATGTTCTTCTTAGCAAGTTTTTTAAATAAAAATATGTGTGTGCAAAACTGTTTACTTGTTCATATGATAAAGCAAATGCATGTTTTTTACCTTGCAAATCAGTGGTGTCTTTTAAAAGTTTTACTATTTGAAATTTTCACTCCCAAATGTGTAAACATCACAACACCTGTCAATTTAAATTAGTTATATGACTATTATGCTTATTACTGTCATATTTGGACACGACTCCTACAATAAAAACTGTTGCAATCAGTGTTTGTGCTGCATTACAGCATTAATACAAATTAGGAGATGAGTGAAAAAGTGCTTGCTCCCCTTTGTGCACTCTCACAGCTATGTTTTCAGGTCTTGACAATCGTGAGCATGAAATCTTGAGACACTTAGTATCAACTGCACATGCAAAATGGGCACAAAAGCAATTGTAACATTTTACTTCTCATATTTGCACACCAAAGTGGAGATCAGGCATACAATCAGTCCAGAGACCAAGAGAAAACATTATTTGCAACCTTGTTTTAACACTCGGAACACATTAACTAATACTTCACGCAACGCAGGGCATCAAGCAAAGTAGCTGCGCTGTAATGCATGAAAGAGAGAGAGCAGAAATGCTCCATATTTACAAAGGTATGGAGCATTTCTCCTCTGTCCTTGCTCTGGTGCATTGTGTGCAGCCTAGGGCCAATACAGGCACCCTTGCACCATACAGCAAGGGTGTCTGTGTACTCGGCAGAATTATTTTTGTGCAGGAAAACGCACCTTCCTGCACAAATACAATGTTTAGAGGCATTTCTTCTTTCTATATGTGTTGCATGGAAAGAGGAAATAACGAGGAGAAATAAAGATATCCCTTCTTGTTACACCTCTGTGTGGAAGGCGTGGCATTTTGATGCATTTCCAGGATTATTAGCTTCAGTAAATCTGGGAATGTGCCAAAATGCATGGTTGGATACATAGGTACGTAATGCTCCCCCTACAGCACAACTTGCACAACGCAAGAACAACACAAAGGCTTCATAAATCTGGGCCTAAATGTTAAAGGCTCCCTTAATATTTTACTTCTTAAATGTGATATTCTATTATACACAAAGTGTGGGTTGGTTGATGAAATATTAAAACGCGGGTAGTAAAAAATCTACATATATTGAATTTCAGGCAAGAACCCTTGGACTTTTTTTGTTCATTCTGAAAAATCAAATTGACTTTCCTATTTAGTGGTGCGGTGAGCCCTGCCCTAACAGACAATGCTGATCCATACCCTTTGAATCAAAATAAATATGGACTGGGCTATGTGTGTGAACAGCTGCATTACTAAACAACCAGCTTAGGTCCCAGCCAGGTCCCAGCCGGAACCATTTACTCAATTAGTGTTGACCAAGCAACATGTTTTAGTCATACATTTCATCTGTGCTTTTTTTCTCAGGCTCTACTGAATGAAACCTTTGCTGTTGGAATGACATCACTTTGCCTAATCGAATCAAGGCTCAGCCCAACGGAAGAGGGACAAAGAAGGTTTTCACAGAAAAGAAACAACTAGATTTCAGTTCTTTCTTTCAACAAGTTGAGTTTGCAATTGAATCTAAGATTCTGAATGGTAGGTATTTCACAGACGAGACCATACAAGAGAAAAGGACCCATCACCCATGGTAACCAAACCTCTAAATTTGAGATTCTAGTTGTCAGACTAGAATTGCATTGCACCCTAGTAAAGGGTGCTCCTACGGCCAGCTGAAAATGTTTGCCAACAAAGCACTGTTTGCTCATATTAGTTCATCAACTGAAAGCATAAACGCTCACACACTTCCTCAAACCATGAGGCAGAGAGAAAGGCAATCACTACAAGCGGAAAGTAGTACAGTGCAGAAATATGTCTTTGTTGCCATCTCCTAAATGTCCATAGACATCTAATTGCCCATGCCTTCTCAGTTATCTTGTAGTGCACTACACTCATTACTGGCTGTAGCCACTCAACCTCTTCCCAAAATGGGGTTGGAAAAAAAAAAAGTCAGCTAGCCTAATGTGAGGTAACACAAACGGAAACCAGCACCAAAAAGGTTCAGTGCTACTCACTGTAGTGCAGAGGACTGTTATTGGATTTCCTACTTGACCTCACAGTGAGTTAAAAGGTCACATTGTTTCCAGTCCCCATTCTAGCCCTACCCACTCTCACAGTAACCACTTGGACCACCTCATCATATTTACCTCAGTGGCACAGTCCTCAATCTCTAATTAACCCATTTTCCTCTAACCATTCTGTAATCCACATGGACATTGACATTCCTCACACTGAACGACAGTCCCCCATATCCAAATGTGCATTTCTAACTTTATTTCCTTCTGTCTTAAAGCAATCCACCATCTCCTTGCTTCGCCTCTTATGATGCCTTCAACAATGCACTTCTGAAGGCCTTTGGCTATCACTACCCATAATTTGAAGACCTGCTTCTCCATTCTGCTGTAAATATTTTGGTACATCCTTGTTTAAGCTAGGCTCACGCTCTTTTGAATGAGGCCCAGTAACATTTAAAGGTTAAAATGCCCATGTGACATACCTCGCAGATTATTAGGCACGCTACGTGTAGAGTAAAGACCTTTGCACTTCAATATAACATCAGATTCCGGTGCTCACAACCTGGTACCATTGAGGAACCTTATCTGTATACTGCAGTATCAAATACCCAAAAGAGGCCTAGCTCCTGGGTGCACTCAGCACCGAAAGAGAAAGATTTAACATCTCACTTAAAATGAGGATAAATCAAAAGAATTTCCCAAGCTACCAATGAGACTCTGTTTATAATGGCACTGGGAATGATGCAGTGATAGAGATCAGCTCTATAGATGAAGTCACAGTTGATGAAAGTTAATATACTACTGAAGTGTCCTGCTGGTGTGAACTACTTCGGAAAAAATTGGGAAACTCCAGATATTGCAAATCAGCAACAAGGGGAATAATGAACCACTTAGAGGAGCCATATCACGACCGTGAGAAATATGCCCAAGCTTCCAGTACATGTCAGAATCAAATTTAATATTTTGACACTGGTTCTATTTTTCTCTTCGGTGGAACTCTGGTGTTTGAGGGAAAGGCTACATCTCTACAGGTGAGGTAGAATACTGCGGTCAGATAATAACAGCTAACTAATGACATCAGAATAGCAAAAAATAAGAGCATTTCCAATTCAGGTCTGTTGAATGGAGTAGAAAAAAACTAATTGGTCTGGTCAATGAGGAATGGGGTACCAAAACAAATGTGATTCAACCACCAATGGTTTCTATTTACAAAGGATCTCAAAGCATATTTGTTCAGTTGGGGCCAATTTCTCTCTCCCATGCCAATAATGTGCATGGTAACATAAAGGTTTCAGTTTTATACAAAAAACACAATGGTCAGGAACATGATTTCAAATTCCAACAGACCAAGATTCAAGCAGAACTTGAGAACGTTTTAATTGTCCACTGGCATCCCCCAAGAAAGAATATGTATGAATCCACATCACAAAAGCAAATGTATCAATATATGCAGAGTTATAAAGCATGGCACATGAATACCTTGACAGAATGTTATACATTTCTTACCTGCCCTACAAGGTGAAACTGCCCTTTGGCAAAATGTAATGGAGTCTTATAAATCTCATCAGCTGGGTGGAGGACATCATGATAAGAATCTGTTTTCTTGTTACATCTGTGGGCTATTTTTATAGCCCTCTTAATGTATAGCAAAGGCCTCAACACATGGAGAATCGAGCGCTTCACAGAAATGAAGAAATACATAAATGAAAAGTCAAGCGTGTTAGATAATTATTAAAAACAATATGAGCCTTACGGTAGATAGCATGGTGGAGGTAATACAGTCCTTCAGATATGAGTGGTGTAAATAGGTTTTCAGGTTTCTGAGCTCTTTGAGTAGATTGGTAAGGAGCTTTGGAGTTAGACAGTAGGTGGCTTGGTTAATGTGTTTAGATGTTTTACTTTCAGAAGTTCTTGGATCATTTGAGATTTGCTTCTGGTATGTCTTTTCATTCCTGTGGAGAGGTTTGTCTACAAGCTTCAATAAAAATTACTATACTGAGTGAAGGGCCCGGTCAGTCTGTCTTATAAAAAAGTGACCTTGCTGTATTTGCCCCTTCAATTGTTATGCTTGTACTGACCTTTTAAGTTTGGGTACTCAGCAATCCAATTTTCTTTAATAATATGGAAGAATAAAATCCTGGCATAGGAAGAAAAAAAAACTTCTCTTTCCCCGGGTTAGGAATGTTCGTTCCTGTCTCATACAGCAGACCACATCAGATACTGACAACTGTATTCAGAGTTAGATGTTCTTTTTGGCTACTCCGTGCCCCTCACTTCCCTAATCATACTGTTTGTTCTTGTTTTCTTGCTTTGAGAACTAATCTCAAAATAGGTCATACTCTTCATGCATTGGAAGACACAGTGTGACAGTCAAATACAAAACACATAATACAGTCCATAGCTACTATCATTTGACTGCTTTGGAATCTCTTACAGAACATTTATGTCCTTCAAAGCACTGGCAAACAGCAGTGAAGGAACAAAGTAAGGGATGGATTGACACACTAGCAAACTTATTTAATAATGCCATAACTATCTTTGGGGCCTGTTTAAAATATTACTCGATTTTACTTAGCCTCCTTAACTGCCCTATGGCCCAACATTCAAGAGACTGCAATAACTAACAATATCACCGTCTCTGTAGTCAATCATGTTACACTGGATATCATTTGGAGAAGCAGCTTTTTGAAGTGGTTTATGTTTTTTCCTAGTTCACCGTGCTGGAGTTTAAGGATATTTCAAACAGGCCTTCACATTCCTAGGCCTGAGCAGGAGCAGCTGCCTTAGCTGGCTTTTCTGAACTTGAGATGTTAGGGTTATGAGGCGAAAATTACTTTGGAAGAATTGGGCTTAATGTCTAGGACCAAGAGGCAAAAATGGAGTCCAGATTCCCAACTTCAGCATGCTTGTTAGCGAGAACGGACATTACAGTGCACTGGCAGACAAGCACTTCTCCACCAGTTGCCGTAGGGCTGTCTAAAATTAAAGTTGTCCAAAATGGAGGGTGCTGCACTACACGTGTTCTCATGAAATGGCGAGAAGACAGTGAATTTGGATCAGCAGGACACAATCTTACTTTCTCTGGCGAGGTCAAACGATGATAAACCCCCTTGAGCAACTTGGCAATAAGAAATAATATTCCCACCAAAAATCAGCTGGGATACACACTCTTGGCTGCTCTCGCCATTACACAGACAAGCAAGGAGGCCCCAAAACAATTACCTGAATCTAGGGAAGCAGCATATGGGAGGGCAAAGAGGAAGATCATGATTCATATCCCCATCCACCTTTGAAATGAAAATGTATTACACTGGAACACCTTACACATGCTGGTAAGTAAATCAGCTCATGTAGAGTGGAAAATGATTCCTGCAATGTCAATGTGATACCTGTAGTACTGTAAACTTTAATGCAGAGAGTGTAGACTTGCACCTGGGACTGGTTCGTTGATGCAGTTATAATTTACTCTATTGGTGCTTTCCAGCTTATCAAACATCCAGTTAGGCTCAATATGAATTTAGATAAGTGCACACGTTTCAGTACGGTTTGGTACTTATAAACTTTCAAGAAACGGATTTTTTTTAAAGTTGCAAAAGTGCACTGGCCTGAATATAGTAAGTTTATCTGAGATTTCCAGGTATTATTTTGATTAGAGAACTTTGTATATGAGGAACAGGGGTCTGAAAGTTGAGTAGGATTTGTTGGATATGCTGTTGAGTTGCAGTATTACTGGGTGATGCAAGAAGGATCTTCTGGATCCAGTGATCAATATTAATGTTACGTTTTTTAACAATTATAGAAGCCAACAACTAACTGCCTCTTTCAAACTCACATACAGGCAGTTGCAATACCCTACCTGGGGAAGGATGAGAACTTGAGTGACAATGAAGAGGTTATATTTGGAGAGCACAAATGTTATCTTGCGAAGCAAAAGTGGTTAACACGTTAGTTCAAAACTGTTAGGTTTAACTAAGAGTGAAGTATCAACCAAGATGACAAGATTCTACAGGCCCTATCGCAAGTTGTGTAGCTTTAGGTGAAGATACTGGGTTCCCAGAATTAACCATTTCAGACAGTAGTGCTGCATCTAAATCTCCCCTTTCTGAGCTAATTCTAATGGAACATGGTAATGGTCTTGTGGATTCAAAACATTCTGCACCGTACACCCTTTTCATTAGAGATTAACACACCCATTTACCATTTGCTATGAACAGGTGGGAAATGCAAGCGATGGGTCTGATGCAGGAAGGGGGAGGGGGGTTCAGTCAGGGAGGCTAAAATTTAAAATGTCCACAAATAAAAATACAATCTGACATACAATGTGGTCAGTCAGGGAGGTTAAAATTGAAAGTGTCCACACAAAAAAAGAATATCTGAAATAGGATGTGGCCTGGCCTGCTGTTGGGTAATATTAAATTACACCAGGCAAGCTATAATTGCGCAGCGAAGAATTCCACCTTGGGATACTGCTCCACCCAACTTGAAATCAGGCCCTATGTGAGGTGCCCTTCTGAGAAGGACTTCAGAAGGAAAGTGCTCTCCCCTTTGGTAGCACCATCAGAGCACTGAATTCAATGCCCATTCTGCTTACGAAACTATTAGTCTACGTGGCCAAGCCTGTTTGCCTCAAGCCCTTATGAATAAGGTCCATTGCCTACTTTGAAAACAACATAGCAGCATATCATTTCCACTGTATTAGCACCCGCTTCCCTCATATTTTGGTAGACTGCTGAATCTTCCCTGGGAACACAGAGAGAGTTTGTTACAGTGATCTTAGATTTGCTGCCTGAAACCACACCCATGAGAACAAACCATTTTAAGAAAGGAGGTAAAAAGCTTCTCCAATTCACTAAGCAAGTTTTACAATGTATGAGGATCTTTGTGTAACCCATCCCTAAGGCTGAATTGTCCTACCACTTGAGTCATTATCTTCCGCTTTATCCCATGACTACTTCATGCCCAACTGTCTCATCCTTTAGCCACAAATGACCAGTCCAGCCGAAGTATCACTTTCGCCTAGCCTATTTTACATAGCATTATGCACAATGCCACAATATATGGCACATTTACTTAGATAAGAAAAACAACATAATATTGCAATTTTCAACACAAGCACTCCATATCCAGTGTTATGTGTTCACCTGCTTCAAGTCCAGTGTGATGGTGACCCCATGGTACTCCCTTCCGTTCTGAATGCTCGGGCTTTGCCACCAGTTGTTTGTTCCGTCAATGGCATTTGTGATGGGATGCTTCTCTGTAAAGAGAGACCCCATTAAACAGTTGATTGAACAGTGTATATCAGGCCAACTACTCTAAACAGACCAGCCATCTAAAGAACACAATGTGTGAGGTTCAGTTTGAGAGTCCTTACATTGACAGTTTATCATGAATATGGTAGTACAGGCCTGGAATACCTACTACAAAAGTGCACCAGTAGCTGGTTGTAGGACATGTTCACTTACAAAAAGTCTGATTCTCCGCTTGGATCTGCACTAAAGATCCTTTAGCTTAGAACAAGATAATTGTCTCCCTCTGATTCATAGAAGACTAATACATCTTCGGAAATTTGTACCCCTGTCCCCAAACAGGAATAACCTTTTCACTTATGGTACTTAATTTTTGCAAAGTTACGAACCAATAGGGTTTTTCACTGAACTGTAGCTTAAATTTGTGTTCGACCGCACTTTAGCCAAAATGTAGGCATCTTCAGGTGCATACTTTTTTCTTTGCGTAATTGAAACAAAATTGTTAAAGCTGGCATTCATCAAATACAGATTCAGAAAATAGAGGCACCTTAGTCTCTAAATTTACATGCTGCGATTTTAAATGAAACTGCTGTCTGTTAACAATGTATTGTTTACCAACTTTTATGTAGGAACTGACCTATAAAAGATACATGAGTATATGGGATATTCAATTTTTAACAGTACTTTTACAGTGTGTGTGTGTGTGTGTGTGTGTGTGTGTGTGCGCGCGTGCGTGCGTGCGTTTGTGTGTGTGTGTGTGTGTGTGTATAGCCAAAAGAAGACATATTCTACTCCTGACCTCTGTGCCCTTGTGGGGGTGGTGCGTTGAACTGGCGGAGGTGTCGATATAATTTTATAATCAAAACTGAGAAAACCGAGAAAAACATGCACTCAAGTATGCTGTGTAGATACCTTTATTCATTTATTGCCAAATTCCTCATGATGCATTTCGACCACAAAGGGTCTAGTACGTGATCGTGACCAAGACCCTTTATGGTTGATACACGTCATGAGGAATTTGACAATAAAAATACCTATACAGCATACCTGAGTGCATGCTTTTCCTGTTTTTCTCGGTTTGCGTGAGTATATATATATATATATATATATTTATTTAGTTAGTTAGTTAGTAATTTGGCTATGTCAAGACTGTCAACACGAAAAGCAGACAAGTTCTACTGAAAGAGACAATGAAATAAAGTAGCTGATTTGCCCGAATTACAGTCTTACCTTTGGGATTGGCACTGTTCTGGTCACAAACACGGCACTGTGCATTGCGTATGAGCCGGCCTGGCACATGCTCCACAAGTTTGCAGAACATCTCTGGTCCATTTTCACCACAGGTGGCGTTGGCGGTGATGTGTGCATTGCTGGCAAGATTTAAAATGGCAGGAAACAGACCTACAAAAAAGGCATGCATTAAGATATAGTCCACATTATGTTAAGATTCTGTATTATTAAGGACATTTGCTTTCCCCATATTAGGGCAAAGAAGGATTTGGTCTTCTGCAGTTTTTCTGAAATTATTAAACAAAACTCAGGAAAGCAATAAAAAAGAAACTGCATTGTGCAGACGGAGCAAATATACATTCTGATACATGTTCTTAGTGCGTCATTCAGAATGCTAAATCTAATCAAGGAAGAAGGGGTAGCTCAAAATCTGCAGCGCAATGCATCATTCGCCTGTAGGTTAACAGTTTGTGGGCAGTGTCGCAAGCAATTTTGCTGCATCGAGCTGTGTCGTTTTAAAAACGCAGGGATGTGCCATATTTACAGTGCACCCATGTGCTCTCCCCGGCACCTATACTAAAACAGCAGCCGTGCACCAACGCAGGCACCCTTGCATTATGGTGCAGGAATGATTGTGTTTGTGCAGGAAGAGACACCTTTCTGCACAAAAACAATAATTAATTGTGTTGTGCTCCTCAGAATGCAGCACACATAGAAAGAGAAAAAAATTAAATAAAAGTATTTCTTTGCGTTGTGCCACTTTAATGCCTCCACTTGAAAGGCGTTTGTTTTTGGCGCTGCCTCAGATTTACCAATCCTTGTAAATCTGAGGCAGTGTCAAAAAGCCATGGATGCTGCATGGGAACACCCACAGCAACACCCATGACATGCCCCTTTAATGCAGAATACTGTGTGAAAGGGCCCTATTTATAAGGCCATGTAAAGCTATGCAAAGTGGCTTTGCATGGCCTTGTAAATATGGGCCAGCAAACAGCGCCACCGGAGCGTCAAAAACAAAATGACACTCCAGTAACCCCAGTGGCTTGCAATTATGCCCCAGGGTTTTTTGTATATTAGCAGGTCTCTCTTGACAATAAATAACCAATTTCTCAGTTCTAGAAAATTGGTTAGTGTGTACCACACAGGAGAGGTAAATTAAGTCTCAGCAGGTGGAGAAGGATTCCTTCTTATTCTCACAAGGTGGTCTCTTCAATTCACGTAGATGGAAGGTTACGTGTGTGTATGTGTCTGTGTGTGTGTGTCTCTATAGAGGTCAGTTCTTACTGGTGCCATGAGCTTAGCTTCAGTGCATACACAAAGTATCACAGATTCTTCCTCTAATATACATATATCACATCTGTTCTTTCAGTCGAAAGTCCAAACAATATACCAAGAATTAGAGAGCCTGAATACAGGACCCTCCTCCCTGCAGGCATCACCCGAGGTGGAGGTATCCTCCACATCCGGTAACCTAAATAGTTTCTCCCCCCTGACCACCAACATGGTAAAAAACCTGTTAACCTCAATCAAATCTAGCTCCCCCACAGACTCCTGCCCACCAGATATTATCCCTGGGGTCTCAAACATAGTCAGTAAGATGCTCACCCCTCTTCAGAACACTGCCATTATTAATAGAATTTTCCCAACCCCCTGGAAGAAGACATGTGTAAGGCCTATCTTAAAGAAACCATCTTTGGATCCTCTTGAGGTGACCAACTATCGCCCAATCTCATATCTGCCCCTGGCAGCTAACGTTCTGGAAAAAGCGGTTAATTCAGAGCTCACGGAATACCTAGAAAACAATAAACTCTTAGATCAAACCCAACATGGTTTCCGGACAGACCACTCCACAGAATCGGCACTTATTACGGCCACTGAAGAGATACGCTGGCAGATAGATAGGGGCGGAAGGGCTATACTGATCCTACTGGACCTCTATCAGCTGCGTTTGATACGGTTAACCATACCGTTCTCACACAACGGCTGAAGGCAGTAGGTATTGGGGACACGGCCATTGCCCTTCTCACCTCTTTTCTCTCTGATAGAGTTTATTGGGACAATTTGAAATCAGGCAACTTCTAACCTGCCTGGTGGAGTACCACAGGGATCAGCACTCTCCCCAACGCTGTTTAACATCTATGTCTACCCTCTAGCCAAACTGATTAGGGACCATGGTTTCTCACTTGTATCATATGCAGATGATACTCAAATCATCATATCTATCTCATCAACAAATGATCCAATTGCAGACAGATTCCATAGCTGTCTTAGTCATATCATGACCTGGATGCACACAAACTTTCTAAAACTGAACACTAATAAAATGGAAGTCATGGAATTTGGTAATGGACCTCCAATCTGGTCCCAGGCATGGTGGCCCGCAGAGGCAGGGGCCTGCCCAGTTCCTGCCACCAAAGTCAGGAACCTAGGAATCATGTGTGCTGCTCAACTTAACTTCTCAGGACAAATAAATCAACTGACCTCTGCCTGCTACCTTCTTTCAAAAATACTTCAATTAAATTCTGCCCTTCTTACCTCTGGGGTTGAAGAAAACCGTAGTGGTAGCCCTCATTCTCTCCCGCTTGGACAACTGTAACGCCCTGTACTTGGGCGCAGGGCCGGACTGGCCTTAGCGGGCACCGGGCAATCCCCCGGTGCGCTGCATGGGTGGGGGCCGGTTTTGGGCCCCCAGGGGCCGTTTTTGTTACAGGGCCGTTTTTGCAGCATTGCTGCGAAATCGGCCCTGTAACAAAATCGGCCGAAAACCGTCCCTGGCAAAGAGCTCGGAGCTCTTTGCCAGGGCCGGTTTTGGTTCCCAGTCCGGCCCTGCTTGGGCGTAAACAAACATCAGTTGTCCAAACTCCAATCCCTGCAGAACGTGGCTGCACGCACCCTTCTCAACATTCCAAAGTTCAGTCACATCTCGGATGCCATCAGAAACTTACACTGGCTCCCAGTTGAGCAGCGAATTAAGTTTAAAGCTCTTTGCCTTGTTCATACAGCCATGCACGGAGGGGCACCTAACGACTTTCAAAACCTTTTCCAATGGCATGTACCTCGCCGGATGTTGAAATCGGCCAATAAAGCTCTGCTCTCCGTGCTTAGAGTTAGAAGAACCAGGTGGGGAGGCCGATGCCTCTCCTTTATGGCACCGAAGCTCTGGAACGAACTTCCTCTAAACATCAGACTACTCTCTTCAAGATCTCAGTTCAGGAGTCAGATTAAAACCTGGCTCTTCCCTCACAATTAATGACCAAGACCTTCCTGACTTTCCGTACCTTCTTGTTTTCTCAGCACCAAGACGCCTCGGCATTTGTGCACTTTATAACATTTTACTTTCTTACTTACATCATATAAAAAAAACATTGGCAAAGCCAGTAGGTCTCACATTTGGGACCTATTGGGTTTGCCAGTGGTTTTAGCATTGTGCCACAGTATCCCCAATGCTGAGCCATGTCGCTTAAGAAGATTAATGCAGTTCGCCATGCCATTTTGTAGATGTGCGCACAATGCATGCATGCACATACAAAATTAAGCATCCACCTTTGTCTTCCTGTTAAGTAACTAGTTGAATAGGTAACTAAAATGGGGGGGAAATTAGAGAAAGATTTAGTGGGTGGGGGTAGAACACCACATGGTTGTGAGTTGGAAGCAAAACGGGGGCACTGATATGGGGAAGCAACATGGAACTGGTAGGAAAAAAGTTTGCATGGGTGTGGGGGAGAAGCACACGGGCAAGAGAGAGGAACACAGAGCACAGCAGGGGTGGGAGAGAAGCAAACGAGAGAGACAGAAGGAAAACATATGCACTCTCGTAGAGCGCCAGCAAAAAGAAACAAGCATTGGCATAGCCAATAGGTTTCGCCTTTGGGACCTTATAAGTGTTTAGCCATGCAACATTTGCATAACTAAATACTTATAAGGTCCCAAAAGCGAGACCTATTGGCTATGCCAAGCGGCCATGAGGCCGCGAAAGTGATCGCGATCACGATCAAACATCAAAGCGGAAGTGAAAGTAATCGCGGTCAAGCGCGGCGCGCGCGCCCGCGCACATGCACTGTAGCTCTAGGCTGGCCTGGTAGCACTTTTTGGAGCCCTCTCAAAAAGTCTCGCATGTGTTGGGTCAGGCGAGACCTAAAAAGTTGTGGCTTTAAAAGCGAGCAGTGGAAGAACTGAGGGGCATATCATCAAGGACCGGCGATAATTATCGCTAAGCGCACTTAGCGCTGGGATAATTATCGCCAGCTAACGTGGATTTTTATCGCTGAGATAGCGTGCTATTAGCAACGCTTATCTCAAAAGCAATAAAAATCCTAGCACTAACTGCCAAACGTGAGATTATCTCTGGAAATCCAGTGATAATCTCACGAAGTTTGGCATTAACTTGATGATAGGGCAAGGCAAACTTAGCCATGATATCCACCTTCCATAGGATATCATGACTAAGTCAGTCTTGAAGCAGGCGTAAGGAAAGTAGCGATAACCCCTGCCGCTATGCTTCATAGCGTGGGGCTTGATGATAGGAGAAATGTCGCTTAGAGGCATTTCTCCAGTCATGTCAGGGCAGGAACGCCCACTTTACATCTCATTAGAGATGCAAAGCTGGGCGTTTAGATTTCAGGCGCTAATGCAAGGTTTCACGCGATAGCGTGTCTTTGCTGATTAGGCGATAAAATTATCGCCGCTTTTCGCCCAAAAACGGACGCAAAAGCAGCGATAATTTTTTATCGCCTCATTGATGATATGCCCTATAGTTATGCGTCCATGCTCTAGTGAAGGGAAAAACAGAAGAAGAGAAAGGAAAGTCCACACGGATAATGAATAAGAATAATGAGAGGGACAATGAAACCAACCAATCGTAAGACGTGTGAGCTCTAAGCACAATCTAAGATAACAAGTTTTCTCTCGCAACAGACACGCATGTGAGGACTTTGGAGAGACCTAAAAGTTCGTTCTTCATGTGGAGAAGGGCAAAGACGCTGTACTCCAGGGGGCGGACAAAAACGAGAAGCGGTAAGAAAGCTATCAAATAAGACGCAAGCAAATGAAATGTACAGGGAAACGAACCAATAGCAAGCAATTGGCTATCCAAAAGCCTACTGCGAGTATTTGGTACTGGCCATAACAGGTCTTCGATAACAGACATCTAAAATCACTCTATTGACGAGACCTAAAAATCTGTGCGGATGCTCCCGATATGCACTATACTCCCGCTCCCCGGTCAGATACGGCAGGCACAATATCTACCCTCGCACAATGGGTACAGTTATTCTTCCTTTACAGGAGGGAATATCTGTAGGAATAATTCCCCGTTTCACAATAATTACTCTTTTCTGGGAGAATCATGACAACCCTCGTTCTTGTGATCCTAGGAATTGATTACTGACTTAAATTTCCACTGATTGAAGCAGGAATCGTTTATACAAACATCTCTAAAGTCGCTAACTGCTGCAAACATAGATTCAGGTACTTCGACGTTGTTTAAACTCGTTCACCTGCATCTGCTCGGGGCCCTACGTGCCTAACAAGCATGCTTCCGAGCGTTTCCCACGTGGCTTTGCGGCTATCGCACACGGCTTCTCGCGCGCCAAGTGGCCCGAACAATAACAGCAGTTAGTGATTCTTAGCACAGATATGCAGCCGGTGCTGGCGGTGTGCAGTCACGCATGGCACTTAATTTAGCTGAACATTTAAAGAATGTTCATTCATAGCAGATGTTAACTCGCTAACTTCCACAGTGCTGCTCAGAGAGGTTTCTGAAAGTCACTGAAAAACGCTGCCTACCCACTGCAAATGATTTATTTCAGTTCCATGAACGCTGACTCATATATGCCAAAAGACACTATTCGGACGGAAGACTCTCGATTTTAGAAGTCAAAAATTGCTTTCTTTTTCTGTCTCCCGCCTGAAATTGCTTTTGTTGCAATGAAAAAAATACATTTTCCTGGTTCTGTTTTTTCAAATCTCCCGCTTTGCTCTTTTAAAAATGTCGGTAATGCAGTGTCCGGCTGGACACGTTCTAGTGTTTCACCCATTATAACATCCACACTAGCACCCACCCATCGCAGGCATCAATAGTCAGGTGACCCTGCTAATAAAAGGGGCCGGGCGCACGCGCCCTGGGCCAGTTACCAGTACACTAAGCATGACTCTGTGTGCCTTATTTATATAGCATGTGGGCCCTGGGCCCACGACACCACAGGTATGTATGCTGACCTACTGCACTCATCACCCGCCTCCTACTGGTTTACTACAATTCCCCCTTACATGAAACAACTGAAACTGAAACTCAAGAATTGGGGAGGGGCAGGCCCTTGCTGCCCCTGTAGCTTAGGAGTGCCCTTAACCCTACAGCTCCCCCTCCAACACTTCAGTGGACCCCCACTGAGGCAAAAACGAATGAATATCTTTGAGATATGGGTGACTCATGGACTCCTCATCACATTCTGCAGGGGGCGTACCATAATTTTGCGTTACACCACTGGGACAGACCAGAAACAGAGCATTTTGAAAGCCAAGGCAATGATAGGGTGCCAATTGCATTAAGGCTGCAGATTGTCTCTAACCAACTTGCATCTACCAGATTAAATATACTCCATTTGCGTAGAAAGGGGGTGGAGACACAAAAGTGCTTGAATTGGGATAGGCACATAGTTCCTCAACCCAAAGGTTCTACTTGTTTTGTCTGGCCAAATCACCTGGCCTTTTAGAAAGATGTGCAGCATAATTGTTCACAGTTTTATGCCAGTAATGGGGTTCTGCCCTCTGACATCACCGTATATTCTGAAAAAGCAGCAGGCTTGAGTCACTCACAACCCCAGGATGAACATTTGTAAGTCTACTCCAATAGAGTTACTCCTGACGTTGAATTAGATTTCTGACTTGTACGGCATTTACAAAATAATCGAAGTAGTACTTAGGCAAACCTGCACCAATCATGGGGAGAGGATGTAGCCTTACGGCTAGAGCGGTTGACCTAGAAGCTGGGAAACCGGGTTCGAGTCTCGGCAACGACGCTCAACATCCTGTAATACTGGCAAATCACTTAATCTCCCATGCCTAACAAAAATGAATGTGTTCTCCTGTAACAAAACTGGTGCTCATGTAAAGCACTATGATAGCCGATAGGATGTAGCTTTATGGCTAGAGCAGTCGACCTCGAAGCTGGGGAACCAGGTTCGAGTCTCAGCAACGACGCTCAACATCCTGTGAATCTGGCAAATCACTTAATCTCCCTGTGCCTAACAAAAATGAATGTGGTGCTCATGGAAAGAGCTCTGATACCCGATGTCTCGGGTCTAATACGTGCTATATAAAAATCTAAAAAAAAAAAAATCATAGCCTCGCAGGAGTAGTCCAAAACACAAATTTTACTTAGCATTGTTCCCAACAGCCTGAAGAATACCAATCAGATATATTGCTTTTTCTTCTTTACCCAAGGGAAAATATTTTTTGCTTTGAAGAAAAAATCCTTGAAAGGCACTTCCTGCCTTTCACAGGAGTACTTTTGTGTGCAATGTATTTGGAACGTGTAGACTGTTTTGTGAACATTCACCAACCAACATATAGGGGAGTGTTTAGAGAAATATTTCCGTGTCCCTTGACCGCCCAGTAAAGTCCATATTTCCACTGCTGTACCTGGCAAATGTTCTATATTTTAGAAAGTGTACAATCCCAACAATCGTGATTAAGTCAATGAGAAGGTGACATGTATATTTGTGATCTGAGTTTTTGCACACTGAAGTGAAAAGTACACGAATAAACAAATGTGCAAATTGGGCTCCCATTCTTTCACACATGAATCAAATAAAGAACATTTACAGAGCTACTGCAGTTCGGTTGCCTGACAGAAAATTCTGTATAAAAAATGTCCAACAAAAATATAGTAGTCAAAATATCGACTATAACAATATTGTGAAGGCGCAGGTGAGGAAGGCCGGGACCAGGGAAGGGAGGGAAGTCTGAGGGGGAGGAGAGATAAAGAGATCAGTGGCGTAGCAAGGGGGGGGGTGGCATAAGTTTTGGGGGCGGCAGCCTCACCCCTGCTCTTACCTGTGGCTGTCGCGGGGCAGCAACCGCAGGAATCGCCAGCACCCCCCGATCTTCCTGCGGCTGCTGCTACCAAGTGGCAAAAACAGCTACCGCTACGGGCGGAAAAAGGTCTAGCTATGTGTAGTAAGTAGATTGTATATTGTTATGGTAAGTGGGTTGTGTTACTTTATGGAATGTAGCTAGGTGAGCAGAAGGTAGAATGCTACTGGGGATCTAGAATCTCTGGTAGTGGTGAGATGAAGACAGGATGTTAACGGGATATGTCGTGGGTCATTTGCTATGAAAATAAATATAACATTTCAAGAAACTTCTGTTCCTGTGATTTCATTATATGCTCTGAAGGTGAAGAGAGCATACTACACTACGCTACTGAAAGAGAGGGCAGAAGTGGAGAGGGCAGAGGAGGAGAGAGGACAGAGGAGGAGAGGGTAGAAGAGGAGAGGGCAGAGGAGGAGAGAGGACAGAGGAGGAGAGGGCGGAAGACATGAAGGCAGAGGAGGAGAACGGAAGAGGACAGAGGGAGAGAGGGCAGAAGAAGCGAGAACACAGGAGAAGAAGGGAAGAAGAAGAGAGGCTAGAGGAGGAGATGAGAGGGCAGAGGAAGAGAAGAGAGGGAAGGGCAGAGTAAGCAAGGACAGAGGAGGAGAAGGGAAGAGGAGAAATAATCTGGGTCGTTGGTGCCAGAGAAGGTGCAGAGGTGAGGTGATCAACCCTACAACAGGGGCAGACCTTAGGGGACCTGGTCTAGAGAGCAGAGGGCTCTCCCATATTCAGAGTGAGTGAGAGAGACTGTTATAACTTAATTGTTACCATTCCTTTTTCTTAGCTACGTCTTCCCTACTGCTCAGTCAGGATGAGTGCTGGAGTGCTTGGTGATGAGTGGAATGTTGAATGTTTGGTGATGCCATAGAATGCATGGGTGCCTGGTGATGTGGTAAGTGTCAGTTGGAGTATGCAGGCTGAGCAGCACAGAGGTTGCTCCTGGTGGGGCTATCCACTATTTACATGTCATGGCGGTGATATGCTCTGTTCTGTGCGAGGCTCCTTCCTGCACGCTGTTACGGGACTCCAGGATGTCACAGTGGAGGCTGTGCGTTCCGAGCGGTGCTCGAGTAAAAGACTGGTGCGCTGACCCACATGAATTTGCAGGTTATGCTTTTGTGATGCTGTTCAACTGTCAGGTGATGCGGCGTGTGGCTGAAGTAATCTATGCTAATCGGAGCAGAGCACAGCAGGAGTCCTATGGTTACCAGCGTGTATTATGTGCGACATGAGATGCCATTCTGGAGGAGGACACTGTATATCTTTTAGTTTCTCATCGCATGCATTGTGAGACGCCAACTGGGAGGAGGTCACAGTTTATTTTGAAGTTTCTATTCATATTGAACCCTGTGCACCACGGTGTATTGTGTGGCTGCAGCAACATGGAGCTCGTGGACAAGTATTCAGTATGGGTGAGGACTTCGGCAGAGATATCGCTCACCGGAGTAAAAGACTTTCAATCTGCTTTTGATTGGATTACATGTGTGCTGCATGAGGAGTGGTTGTTTCTTGACACTATTTGGGGTTTCCTGCCTACGTGTATTATGCATTTATGGGCCCCATTGATGTTAACCCATGTCTTGTAATGGTGTGTGGTATATGTTTCTGAATGGTGGTAGATTCTTGTACTATATCATGGGGTTGTTTAGTTTTTATGCTGCGCCTGTCTTGTGTGCTTAATTTTTGTGTGCTTGTGGTAAGGTCATGTATTTTGTTTTGGGATGTAAGGTCTTTTGCCTTAGTACAGAGTTGTGGGGTGGTGAGTGCCCCAGTACAGTGTTGTAGGGTTGTGTGTACCCTATTACAGAGTTATAGGGTGGTAAGTGCCCTAATGCAGTGTTGCAGGGTGGTGTGTACCCTAATACAGAGTTGTGGGGTGGTGAGTGCCCCAGTACAGTCTTGTAGGGTGATGTGTACCCTATTACAGAGTTGTGGGGTGGCGAGTGCCCCAGTACAGTCTTGTAGGGTGGTGTGTACCCTAATATAGAGTTGTGGGGTGGAGAGTGTCCCAGTACAGTGTTGTAGGGTGGTGTGTACCCTAATACAGAGTTGTAGGGTGGTTAGTACCTTAGTACAGTGTTGTGGGGTGGTGAATGCCCTAGTACAGAGTTGTGGGGTAGTGAGTACCCTAGTGTAGGGTTGCGAGTACCCTATTACAGAGTTGTGGGGTGGCGAGTGCCCCAGTACAGTCTTGTAGGGTGGTGTGTACCCTAATACAGAGTTGTGGGGTGGTGAGTGCCCCAGTACAGTGTTGTAGGGTGGTGTGCACCCTAATACAGAGTTGTACGGTGGCTAGTACCTTAGTACAGTGTTGTGGGGTAGTGTGTGCCCTAGTACAGAGTTGTGGGGTAGTGAGTACCCTAGTGCAGGGTTGCGAGTACCCTAGTTCGGAGTTGTGGGGTTGGATGTACCTACCTGAGTGTTGAGTTGGAGGTGTGTGTATTTGATTACTGCGTGAAGTTTGTTTGCCTGAGAATTTTATTGGCTCAGATGTATAGGGTGTGTTGTGTTTTACGCCATGTCTTCTTTGGTCTCGGAATGATTGTATATTTATGTTCCCTAAGTAAGGGGATGGGGTAAATCTTAATGTATTTAATTGATTCAGGAAGTGTTGGTTGCTTTAGGAGTTATCGTTTGCTTCAGGTATATTCTGTCAATTCGTTTACATGAATTTAATGCATGTATACATTAGGAATGTTCCTTCTATCATTTGTGAATTTAATGTATTTAATGAGGTTTCTGTTTATTTGCATTATTTCTGCTTATAGTTTCCTTAAGGAGGGGGGATGTGCTATAACTTAATTATTGCCATTCCTTTTCCTTGGCTACATCTTCCCTACTGCTCAGCCAGGATGAGTGCTGGAGTGCTTGGTGATGATTGGAATGCTGAATGTTTGGTGATGTCATAGAATGCATGGGTGTATGGAGTATGCAGACTGAGCTGCACAGACGCTGCTCCTGGTGGGGCTGTCCAGTATTTACCATCATCTACTTACTTACCTGGAACTTACCCTGTAACTAAGCTTGAATAAACCAACCTTAGATTATACACCTCGGCTAATGGACTTTCAAGTACAACAGAGACCGACCAGGAGCAGGAAACCAAGACATAAAGGCAAGGCAAGACCATTGTCAGAGGTCACAATAACCTTTTGTAACTTGCTCTGCCCTGAAGGCTGAATGGCAGAGTGTGGTGCTAGGGCCCCTGGGGCCATGAGAAGGCCCCCCTCAACCAGGTGGTGCTGTATGCCTTCCAGAGCGAGACCGTCAAGAAAGAGAAAGGGAGGCAGAAGTTATACATGGAATTTAACATCAATCCATTTCACAAGGGGAAGAGGGTATAGAGAGTATAACATCATCTCTATCACAAGAAGGAGTGAAAATCTGTATCACAATATCGTCTCTATCGCAAGATGTTACAAAGGGTTTACCGCTGTCTCTGTGACAGGTTATAGCATCAATCCATTTCACAAACATCAGAGGGTATAACATCTACATTACAAGCAGGCTAGCAGGTATAACATCATCTCCATCACAAGAGGGTACATATGGTGTAACTTAATCTCTGTAACAAGAGGCTTTAACATCGATCTATTTCACAAGAGTAAGAGGGTATTGCATATACATCACACACCGGCATAGAGGGTATAACATCATGTCAATCACAAGAGGGTATAAAGGGTATACCATTGTCTCTGTGCCAAGAGGCTATAACATAAATCAATTTCACAGGGAAAAGAGGGTATAGATAGTATGACATCATCTCTACAGCAACGGTTCTTCCATAGGAGTGGAGGAGCACAGCCCCCCTCCACACACAGCTGCAGAAAGCTGGAAAAATAAAATGGTAATAAAAGGATTCTATTACCATTTTCATTTTCCAGCTTTCTGCCGAACGGAGAGGGCAGGGCAAGGCCAGTGGATCATTGCTATGACGAGTGGCCCTTTCGGTGAAATTGCGCATGTCGGTTTGGCCGACAACATTATTATGGCCAAACGGACATGCGTAATTCAACCTCTCGCAGGCACAGGCCCTTCTGTGCAATAGGAGCGCTGAAGCAGCCTGCTCCAGCCAATCCAAACACTTTTCTCATGCAGCATGAGAGCAGTGTCTCTGTTGGATAAAGAGCTGCAAGACCTGCGCTGGAGGAGTCAGAAGCCGGCTGGAGAACACTGAGGACATGCTGCAGCCTAAAAAAGTAAGTGAAACTTTTTTTTCATTTTAAAATGTAAATATTTATCCATATACTGTTTCATTTTGTTTATGTCAACTCACCATTTTTGTGGGTCATCACCCGCCACTGCATCTCTATCACAAGCGAGTACAAAAGTCTGAATCACAATATCGTCTCTATCGCAAGATGGTACACAGGGTATAGCATTGTCTCTGTGATAGGTTATAACATCGATCCATTTCACAAGAGTAAGAGGGTATAGCATCTACATCACATGAGGATATAGAGGGTCTTACATCATCTCTATCACAAGATGGTACAAACGGTATACCAAAAAAATCATTATAAAATACAAAAATAAATTAGCTTCAAGTACAGCAACACTTGTATGTCTGAGTTTATACAATGCAACTTAAAATCTTGATATATTATCTTACATGTATCCCCTTTCTATGTAGTTATCTATCTATATATGTATTACTTTACTCCTACCGTAGAAGGAAAAAACCTCTGACTCTGGCTAATACACTACTCTGTCTCACCCTATACCTTTCTCAATATATCCTCTATCTTTACTCTCTGACTCATCCCACATGTCATTTTACTACTATGGTCTCCAAAATAACCCTTTACAGACTCTTCCCTCCTTGGCTCACCCTCCTAAACCTCATTTTACTACTATGATCTCTCAAACAACCCTTTCTAAATTCTTCCCTCAGGTATCCTGTTGTATTCAAAGATACGCCAACCCAATGGTGTGTATAAGGATACACTTTATTTCAAGCCCAGATGATACTGCATTGGTGATTCCTCCTTTGACTCATCCCAAACCTCATTTAACAACTATGATCTCCCAAAAAACACTTTCTAGACTCTTCCCTCTTCTACCCCTTCATTATCCTATTCAATCCAATTAACAGACTTGCATGTCCACCGCTCAAATTAACTCATATTTCCCAATACTAATCAATCACTAATCCTTTTTGGGTTCCGGAGTAGCGTGCTACTCGCCGTAAAGCGCTTTGTCGCCTCGCCAGGGGTAGTAAGTGGTATATAAATACAATTACAATGTATGTATGTATGTATGTATGTATGTATGTATGTATGTATGTATATATATATATATATATATATATATATATTATCTACTGGCGGTCGCCAGTAGATAGTTATAGTTAGGACCGAGTTTCCATAGGAAATCTCAAAATTTTGAATAACTTTGGCGCCGATTGACGAATCCTCGCGAAATTTTAAAAACTAATGGGGCGCTCCGCTCCGCTCCTACCCTAAAAGTCTCAGGGTGATTCGTCAAGCGGGGGCCGAGAAAAGGGGGGGTCCCAAAACGCGTTTTCCCCATGGGTTTTTCCATAGGGACTTTAGTCGCAGCTACAGCCCGAACGGCTGAACAGAATTACGTGAAATTTGGCAGAGAGGTAGCCATGAGGTCCATGAAGTGCCTTTTGCAGGTTTGGTGTAAATCTGCTCAGTATTTCCAGAGAAAATAGCATTTAAATCAATATATATATCTGTACGCGCGCAGCGTGCGCGCTTGATGCGCGCACCTTGCCGTGAGCGAGCGCAATTCTGATTGGTTGTTAGACATTAGTAAACATTCGAATCAGTTGAAACCAGGAAGTGTCGGCCGCCATTTTGTCTCTCGCACTCTGAGGGGGTGAAAAACAAATGTGGAGAACGTGAAAAGGGGGCAGGGTGGACAGTTCCTGACCCCCTAGCCGTGGTCAGTGGGTCCCAGAAGGACCCCCAAGGGCAAAACATTTTTTTATTTTTTTTTCGAAAAATCGCCGAGTGCGCGCACCCTGCGCGCACCACCCAAACGGTAACAATTCTGCGAAGTTCGCGCAGCGTGCGCGCACTCCGCGATTTTTCGAAAAAAAAAAAAAATTATTTGGCCCTTGTGGGCAAAGTGCTCCGTGCCCACCGTGCGTGCACGGTGCGCGAAGTGCTCCGTGCGCACACTGCAAGAACTGCATAAAGTGTGAGCGAGGTGCGCGAAGCGCACCGCATGCCAACCGCGCGCACGGTGCGTGAAGCGCACCGTGCGCGCGCCGTGAAAAAGTTTTGTTTAAAAAAATATAAAAATACATAACTTAGCATTTAAAAAAACGTACAAATTCACTGAAAAAACCATAGGTTTCACACACGTTATAGTTAGGAATTAGCCTTTAAAAAACCTTGCAAATTCACTTAAAAAACCATAGGTTTCACACATGTTATAGTTAGCTGGGCATTTCGCTCGTAAAAAACCAATGAAATTCCCCCGTTATAGTTAGTGCAGGCAACTATAACTCACGCGACCGCAATCCGCTGCTGATGACGTCAGATATTACATCACTGATGACATATGTGTCT
This sequence comes from Triturus cristatus, assembly GCF_964204655.1. Taxonomy (NCBI): domain Eukaryota; kingdom Metazoa; phylum Chordata; class Amphibia; order Caudata; family Salamandridae; genus Triturus; species Triturus cristatus. Next base: position 940,525,302 of record NC_140587.1, on the reverse strand, counting down.
TCCTGAAAAAAAAAAAATGTAATATATGTATAGCTAAAGATGAATGGAAGAAGACATGGGTAAATAAGTGTCTAAATACAGTGATGTAATATCTGACGTCATCAGCAGCGGATTGCGGTCGCGTGAGTTATAGTTGCCTGCACTAACTATAACGGGAGAATTTCATTGTTTTTTTACGAGGAAAATGCCCAGCTAACTATGACATGTGTGAAACCTATGGTTTTTTAAGTGAATATATATATATATATATATATTCACTGAAAAAACCATAGGTTTCACACACGTTATAGTTAGGAATTAGCATTTAAAAAACCTTAGAAATTCAGTGAAAAAACCATAGGTTTCACACATGTTATAGTTAGCTGGACATTTTACTCGTAAAAAACCAATGAAATTGCCCCGTTATAGTTAGTTCAGCTAACTATAACTCGCGCGCCCGCAATGCACTGCTGATGACGTCACATATTACATCACTCATGACATGGTCAGTGACATCACTCATGACATCACTGATGACATCTCAAATGACATCACTGATGACATCATCCAGTGAATGTGTGTTTTTCTGAAAATTAAATATGTTTTATATATGTATATCTCAAGGTCAATGGAAGAATAAATGGGTATATAAGTGTCTAAATGGATGATTTGTTTTTGAAAAATTGATTGTGTAACTGACTGATTAAGTGTATCTCTCACTTTGTGTATAAGTGGCTGCATGGGTTGGTGAGTAGCTACATGGGTGTCTATATAGGTTATTAGTTGTTTTTTTGAGTATCAGTCTGAGTGTCTGTATGGTACGGTGGGGGGTATTACGTAGTGCATAGATGCATGAATGAGTGACTCACTGTTTGTATGTGTTGAAGACAGCATGTGTGCAGGACTGTATGGGTGGATGAGTGTGTGTATGGGTGTGTTAGTGAGTGAATGACTGTCTCAATAGTGTCTTCAGGAGTAACTACATATGTTTTAAACTAGTATATGTGACTATTGGTGTATATATGTGAGTATATGTGAGAGTGAGAGATTGAAAGAGTTCCTGTATGAATAAGTATGTGTTTCTATAAGTGATTGTTTAAAAGTCTAAGTATGTGTAAGTTTCCGTAGAAGTAAGTATGGTGGTGTGTGTATTACTGTATATGCAAGTAAATGTATGTTTTATTCTTTATTAGCATGAGTGACTATGTGTGTGAGTAACTCTATGGATGAGTGGCATTGTGTAACAGGATGTATAGATGTATGAGTACATATGATGAGTGAGTACATGTATGAGTGACTGTATAGGACTGTTGGTGAATGAGTGGATGTGTATGTGGATCTTAGAATTACTGAAGAGGTTGTTGTAACTGGTATTGGTATGTCCATTGTTTTGAAATTTTTAGTCTCTATTTTTGAATGTGTGTTTCAAAGCTTATATTAAGGTGAGAGGAGGTCTGCCACTCTATCACAAGGATGATGTCATCAGTGAGGTCATCAGTGATGTCATTTGAGATGTCATCAGTGATGTCATGAGTGATGTCACTGACCATGTCATGAGTGATGTAATATGTGACGTCATCAGCAGTGCATTGCGGGCGCGCGAGTTATAGTTAGCTGAACTAACTATAACGGGGCAATTTCATTGGTTTTTTACGAGTAAAATGTCCAGCTAACTATAACATGTGTGAAACCTATGGTTTTTTCACTGAATTTCTAAGGTTTTTTAAATGCTAATTCCTAACTATAACGTGTGTGAAACCTATGGTTTTTTCAGTGAATTTCTAAGGTTTTTTAAATGCTAATTCCTAACTATAACGTGTGTGAAACCCATGGTTTTTTCAGTGAATTTGCAAGGTTTTTTAAATGCTAATTCCTAACTATAACGTGTGTGAAACCCATGGTTTTTTCAGTGAATTTGCAAGGTTTTTTAAATGCTATTTTTTTTTTTTATTCTTCATTTTTTTCAAACATATTTTTAATTTAATTTTCTTATCTTTTATAAAGACTATGCTTAAATTTTTAAAATCCTTAAATATTTTTTTTATATATATTTTTTAAAATAAACATGTAAAATTTATTTCCAGATTTTTTTTTTTTTTTTTTTTTTTTTATAGTACGCGTACCGTAAGCTCACGGTAAGCGTACGGTTTACGCAACGTCCGTAATCTATCTACGCTGCTTGCGTATAGTTACGTACTTTGCGTAGCCGCGCGTACTGCGCGTGGGACGCGTGCGCGCTTACGCAACACGCGCACGTTACGCGGAAGTGCCGGGAAATGACTGTTATGCGCATGCGCGCAAGCGCGTGTCTTTTTTACGCGCACGCGTACTTTTTGCCGTAAGCGCTCCGTAAGCGTACCGTAAGCGTACGGTAGGTCATGTGATCATGAAACACAACTTTTGATTGGTGGAAACTACTTTCAGTTCTAGAACTCTCCTACACCACACCCATTCCCCTCATTTCTGCTTGTGATCCCTTGGAAGAAGGAGCTGGTTTGTCTTTGGGATACGATGGCAGAACAGCAGAGCCCTTCTGAGAGTGAGGCTAGCACCAGCAGCACTGTCTTGAGGCAGAGAGCGAGGAAAGTAAAGCCTTCTTATGTTTGGGATTATTTTACTTTTCCAGAAGGCCAGCAAAAGGTGAATGCACCCTTAGTTACTTGCAGGCTGTGTCAGCGTGTACTTTCTAGAGGTAATCCTGACAGGAAGTATTCCTTTGGGAATCACACCATGATCAGACACCTCAAGGATGTACACAAAAGGACACATGGTCATCTTTTTGGAGGTAACTCTTCAGAAAGACGAGCCAGTACATCCACAGCAGCTCAGCCTGGACCATCATCTGCAGGGCAGACTCCTTCTTCTGCAGGTCAGGTGAGCCCTTCATCTGTGGGGGGAGAATCTCCTTTTGCTGGCCCTCTGGAAATTAACCCTCGGTTTGCGAGGGTTGAAGTACGGTGCGCCACTTGTCACGATCTAATTACTTATAGGGAGACCAGTATTTCCCTAGTGAACAATAACATAGATCAGCACACTTGTCGTACCGTCTAATATTACCAATCTTTCTTTCCTCTGTCCCTGCATGAACACAACGGCTCTTTTAAGAGCCAACCTTATCTTTCATCTTTTTTTTACATATGTTTTTAAAAACTTTTTTTTATTTTTTTTTTACCGTACGCGTACGGTAAGCGTACCTTTTTTTTATTTTTTTTAAAAAAAACACTAAAAATCATTTATCACATTACATTGACTTACCATACTCACTCAAAAAAATATTTATTCATTTGTTTTTTAAAAAAATAGTTTTTAAAATGGTTGTAGTTTTCGAAAATTTTCTATATCGATCTGAAAAAAAAGAAAAAAGTATTAATATTTTTATAACAATTTATAATACAGTACACATATTTACATTTTTTTCCAAAAAATATTTTTGCCTCTTTTAACAATTGGAAATCACTTTTACAAACTGACACATTATGAAACCACTATTTTTGATTTATTTAATTGCACGTGTCCAAGCTGTTTTTTTTTCAGACCACCACCATGTGCATTCTCTGTGACTGCCTACACTCCACCAAGGGCAACCAGCCTTAGTGATGCTGAATGTATTTGCATTACAGACTTAAACCTGAAAACCCCACTGGCTTGTAAATACTGTGCATGACTATACACGGCAAGGACATGGGTGTGTGCTAACCCTCTGCTTATTCCCCCAAAAATTCGCTCCCCCTTTCCATCTAATGCAACTGTGAAATCACCAGAGCAAGACGCAATAAATCTCTGCCTATAATTCTTCTATGCACACAGAGTCATGTTTTCACATTAGTCCCAAAACGAAATTTCTTTGCCAATTTGAAAGCACACTTACTGCTCTTTTTTTTTTCAGGGGCAAGTGTAAATCACTTTTACACACTGACACATTATGAAACCACCATGTGTAACTACAACAAAAACAATTCCCATTTCTATTATTCATTTCTTAAGTTACCACATACATACCCTCTCAAACTGTAAACTCACCTTTAAAATTAGTTAGTTGTGAAAGAAATGTGACACTCAAACAGCAGATTATCAGAGCCAGGATCTCTGTTGTGTTCACCTCTCTCCTCTCAGCAGAACCAGATAATGGCAAACTTTCCCTCTATTTTTCCACACATATACATGTAAGTTTCAAATCTCAGTGCTTCCCCCTTTTTTTCACATGTAATCACACATTTCTATTGGTTGAAAACGAACCCTTTTCCAAAAGTACCCTTCCCCCAACTTGACTTCTGCCTAGTACCCTTCCCCCAACTTGACTTCTGCCTGCTACCATAGCAACAGCTCATGGAACACTGCTGTGTGCAGTTAGGTCAGAAGTTCGACACACAATGTTTCAATTCCACAGAGCAAGAGTGCTTGACTTTTCAAACCTAACAGCAAATCCATAGTACTGTTCTTTGGTTACACATTTTTTTGTACCAATACAAAACATGCTTCTATTAATTTACACATACAGCCTAGTTTTTATTCTAGAATGGTATGAAACAGCCAATCAGTTCTTTTTGTTTTGAAAAAAATATGTATGCCTCCATTTCCAAACTGTCTTTCTTTTCATATTGCCATTCTACTGAAAGACACCTCCTGAGTGCATCCAGATCTCCTTTGAAGATGTTCACAGTGTGGATTGTAGGGCACAGCTATGTCTTCTGGAGTGAAAAGTTTGCAGAGAAAACAGATATGGTGAGAGACCTTGCTTTGCCAAATGTAGACATTAAATGGATTGGTCAGAGAAGGTTAAAGTGGCACCAATTGATGCCATTGGTGAAATCCTTCATGCAAATCCAACACCCTGACCTCATAATAGTGCACTGTGGTGGCAATGACCTAGGCACTTTGACTGGGGTAGGTCTGGAAATGCTTATGAAGGACACCTTTGCACAACTGTTTTCACTTTTCCCTAAAACTGCCTTTGTGTTTTCCAACATATGCCAAAGGCAAAAATGGAACTGGTCCAATCATTTCTGTCCACAGATTGACAAAGCAAGAAAGCACGTCAACAAATCTGTTTCTGCTTTCCTCCGTGACTATGGTATGGGTGCCATTTACCACAACAACTTGCGTTACGACATGCAAGACATTTATAGAGGAGATGGTGTGCACTTCAATGATGAAGGGAACAGAGTCTTCTTCTTGAACCTTAGACTCTGCATCGGTACTTACTTGTAGGTACCACTAAAAAAATGACTCCATAAACACAACAGCTCTTTTTAGAGCTCCCTAATTTCTAAACTCTTAAATCTGCTTTTCATTTATTTATTTTTATTTTTTTTACCGTACGCTTACCGTAAGCTTACCGTACGCGTACCCCGTGATTTTTTTTAAAATCAATAAATGTTTTTTTTGTACTTTTCTGTCCATCTTTGACCCCCTTACAATTGTTAGGGGGTCTGTAACTCTCCTCATTGCCCCCTTTCCTTGTTTTCACTCTTTTTTTTCAGAGTGAAATACACAAAATGGCGGCCGCCGCTTCCTGGTTTCGGCCGATTCGAATGTTTACTAAGATCTAAGAGCCAATCAGAATCGCGCTCGCGCACGCCACCGTACGCTTACCGTAAGCGTACGGTAAGCGTACCGTAAGCTGGCTCAGATATATATATTGATTTAAAGGCTATTTTCTCAGAATCTACTGAACAGATTTACACCAAACCTACAAAAGGCACTTCCTTGACCTAGGGACTACCTCTCTGCCAAATTTTGAGTAATTCTGTTCAGCCGTTCGGGCTGTAGCTCGTTCTAAAGGTCCTATGGAAAAATGCATGGGAAAAACGCGTTTTGGGACCCCCCTTTTATCTCAGCCCCCGCTTGACGGATCCCCCCGAGACTTTCAGGGTAGGAGCGGAGCGTAGCGCCCCACCTATTTTGAGAAATTCGCGAGGATTCGTCGACCGGCGCCAAAGTTATTCAAAATAGAATGTTGAGGTTTTCCTATGGAAACGTGGTCCTAACTATATAACTACCTACTGGCGACCGCCAGTAGGTAATATATATATATATATATATATATATATATATATATATAAACACACGATCTCTTCATTTGGAAGGAATCAGAGGGACACATTGAGGGAGCCAGGAAAGACGTTTATTTGCAGTGTTGGCATGACGCGTTTCGGCGGGGGTATACCTTTATCAAATGCCGGTATGCTAACTTAGTCAAATCCCCATCCGCCATGATATTACTGAAAACGTTCTCTGATTGGTGAAAATACAGGTGGGCCGAGTTTGTAGTCCAATCCATACTGCAGCCCACGTCGGTAGACTACAATTCCCAGCAGGCAACAGTTCTGGCCTGTTAGGTAAATGTTTGGCATCAATCCCACGGCATCTCATAGTGAATGTTGGATTTTCAAGTTTTCAGGAACGAGATACCATGCAGAACGGTGAGTGTCCAATGTTGCCACAGAAACAACTTTCCCTCCCTGGCCCCTCGATGCCCAAGCCGCATTAGTCCAATTCCAGCGTGCCTCTGGGACAAAGATACAATGCTCTTGTCCCTCCGTGTAATCACGGACTGCTTCTGCAGCGATGCTGTGCCTTCGCAGGATGCGGCGGTCACGGAGTAATTCCAATCCTTTGGATGCTTCACACCGATGTTGCCCTTGTAACTCCGGACACTTCGTTGGGAGGGTCACCTCTAGCGCGTCAGGGACAAACGCGCAACATACAAACACACGATCTCTTCATTTGGAAGGAATCAGAGGGACACATTGAGGGAGCCAGGAAAGACGTTTATTTGCAGTGTTGGCATGACGCGTTTCGGCGGGGGTATGCCTTTATCAAATGCCGGTATGCTAACTTAGTCAAATCACCCATCCGCCATGATATTACTGAAAACGTTCTCTGATTGGTGAAAATACAGGTGGGCCGAGTTTGTAGTCCAATCCATACTGCAGCCCACGTCGGTAGACTACAATTCCCAGCAGGCAACAGTCCTGGCCTGCTAGGTGAATGTTTGGCATCAATCCCACGGCATCTCATAGTGAATGTTAGATTTTCAAGTTTTCAGGAACGAGATACCATGCAGAACGGTGAGTGTCCAATGTTGCCACAGAAACAACTTTCCCTCCCTGGCCCCTCGACGCCCAAGCCGCATTAGTCCAATTCCAGCGTGCCTCTGGGACAAAGATACAATGCTCTTGTCCCTCTGTGTAATCACGGACTGCTTCTGCAGCGATGCTGTGCCTTCGCAGGATGCGGCGGTCACGGAGTAATTCCAATCCCTTGGATGCTTCACACCGATGTTGCCCTTGTAACTCCGGACACTTCGTTGGGAGGGTCACCTCTAGCGCGTCAGGGGCAAACGCGCAACATATAAACACACGATCTCTTCATTTGGAAGGAATCAGAGGGACACATTGAGGGAGCCAGGAAAGAAGTTTATTTGCAGTGTTGGCATGACACGTTTCGGCGGGGGTATGCCTTTATCAAATGCCGGTATGCTAACTTAGTCAAATCACCCATCCGCCATGATATTACTGAAAACGTTCTCTGATTGGTGAAAATACAGGTGGGCCGAGTTTGTAGTCCAATCCATACTGCAGCCCACGTCGGTAGACTACAATTCCCAGCAGGCAACAGTCCTGGCCTGTTAGGTGAATGTTTGGCATCAATCCCACAGCATCTCATAGTGAATGTTGGATTTTCAAGTTTTCAGGAACGAGATACCATGCAGAACGGTGAGTGTCCAATGTTGCCACAGAAACAACTTTCCCTCCCTGTCTCCTCGACGCCCAAGCCGCATTAGTCCAATTCCAGCGTGCCTCTGGGACAAAGATACAATGCTCTTGTCCCTCTGTGTAATCACGGACTGCTTCTGCAGCGATGCTGTGCCTTCGCAGGATGCGGCGGTCACGGAGTAATTCCAATCCCTTGGATGCTTTACACCGATGTTTCCCTTGTAACTCCGGACACTTCGTTGGGAGGGTCACCTCTAGCGCGTCAGGGGCAAACGCGCAACATATAAACACACGATCTCTTCATTTGGAAGGAATCAGAGGGACACATTGAGGGAGCCAGGAAAGACGTTCATTTGCAGCGTTGGCATGACGCGTTTCGACGGGGGTATGCCTTTATCAAATGCCGGTATGCTAACTTAGTCAAATCACCCATCCGCCATGATATTACTGAAAACGTTCTCTGATTGGTGAAAATACAGGTGGGCCGAGTTTGTAGTCCAATCCATACTGCAGCCCACGTCGGTAGACTACAATTCCCAGCAGGCAACAGTCCTGGCCTGCTAGGTGAATGTTTGGCATCAATCCCACGGCATCTCATAGTGAATGTTGGATTTTCAAGTTTTCAGGAACGAGATACCATGCAGAACGGTGAGTTTCCAATGTTGCCACAGAAACAACTTTCCCTCCCTGTCCCCTCGAGACCCAAGCCGCATTAGTCCAATTCCAGCGTGCCTCTGGGACAAAGATACAATGCTCTTGTCCCTCCGTGTAATCACGGACTGCTTCTGCAGCGATGCTGTGCCTTCGCAGGATGCGGCGGTCACGGAGTAATTCCAATCCCTTGGATGCTTCACACCGATGTTGCCCTTGTAACTCCGGACACTTCGTTGGGAGGGTCACCTCTAGCGCGTCAGGGGCAAACGCGCAACATATAAACACACGATCTCTTCATTTGGAAGGAATCAGAGGGACACATTGAGGGAGCCAGGAAAGACGTTTATTTGCAGTGTTGGCATGACGTGTTTCGACGGGGGTATGCCTTTATCAAATGCCGGTATGCTAACTTAGTCAAATCACCCATCCGCCATGATATTACTGAAAACGTTCTCTGATTGGTGAAAATACAGGTGGGACGAGTTTGTAGTCCAATCAATACTGCAGCCCACGTCGGTAGACTACAATTCCCAGCAGGCAACAGTCCTGGCCTGCTAGGTGAATGTTTGGCATAAATCCCACGGCATCTCATAGTGAATGTTGGATTTTCAAGTTTTCAGGAACGAGATACCATGCAGAACGGTGAGTGCCCAATGTTGCCACAGAAACAACTTTCCCTCCCTGGCCCCTCGACGCCCAAGCCGCATTAGTCCAATTCCAGCGTGCCTCTGGGACAAATATACAATGCTCTTGTCCCTCTGTGTAATCACAGACTGCTTCTGCAGCGATGCTGTGCCTTCGCAGGATGCGGCGGTCACGGAGTAATTCCAATCCCTTGGATGCTTCACACCGATGTTGCCCTTGTAACTCCGGACACTTCGTTGGGAGGGTCACCTCTAGCGCGTCAGGGGCAAACGCGCAACATATAAACACACGATCTCTTCATTTGGAAGGAATCAGAGGGACACATTGAGGGAGCCAGGAAAGACGTTTATTTGCAGTGTTGGCATGACGCGTTTCGATGGGGGTATGCCTTTATCAAATGCCGGTATGCTAACTTAGTCAAATCACCCATCCGCCATGATATTACTGAAAACGTTCTCTGATTGGTGAAAATACAGGTGGGACGAGTTTGTAGTCCAATCCATACTGCAGCCCACGTCGGTAGACTACAATTCCCAGCAGGCAATAGTCCTGGCCTGCTAGGTGAATGTTTGACATCAATCCCACGGCATCTCATAGTGAATGTTGGATTTTCAAGTTTTCAGGAACGAGATACCATGCAGAACGGTGAGTGTCCAATGTTGCCACAGAAACAACTTTCCCTCCCTGGCCCCTCGACGCCCAAGCCGCATTAGTCCAATTCCAGCGTGCCTCTGGGACAAAGATCCAATGCTCTTGTCCCTCTGTGTAATCACAGACTGCTTCTGCAGCGATGCTGTGCCTTCGCAGGATGCGGCGGTCACGGAGTAATTCCAATCCCTTGGATGCTTCACACCGATGTTGCCGTTGTAACTCCGGACATTTCGTTGGGAGGGTCACCTCTAGCGCGTCAGGGGCAAACGCGCAACATATAAACACACGATCTCTTCATTTGGAAGGAATCAGAGGGACACATTGAGGGAGCCAGGAAAGACGTCTATTTGCAGTGTTGGCATGACGCGTTTCGACGGGGGTATGCCTTTATCAAATGCAGGTATGCTAACTTAGTCAAATCACCCATCCGCCATGATATTACTGAAAACGTTCTCTGAATGGTGAAAATACAGGTGGGCTGAGTTTGTAGTCCAATCCATACTGCAGCCCACGTCGGTAGACTACAATTCCCAGCAGGCAACAGTCCTGGCCTGCTAGGTGAATGTTTGGCATCAATCCCACGGCATCTCATAGTGAATGTTGGATTTTCAAGTTTTCAGGAACGAGATACCATGCAGAACGGTGAGTGTCCAATGTTGCCACAGAAACAACTTTCCCTCCCTGTCCCCTCGACGCCCAAGCCGCATTAGTCCAATTCCAGCGTGCCTCTGGGACAGAGATACAATGCTCTTGTCCCTCCGTGTAATCACGGACTGCTTCTGCAGCGATGCTGTGCCTTCGCAGGATGCGGCGGTCACGGATTAATTCCAATCCCTTGGATGCTTCACACCGATGTTGCCCTTGTAACTCCGGACACTTCGTTGGGAGGGTCACCTCTAGCGCGTCAGGGGCAAACGCGCAACATATAAACACACGATCTCTTCATTTGGAAGGAATCAGAGGGACACATTGAGGGAGCCAGGAAAACGTTTATTTGCAGTGTTGGCATGACACGTTTCGACGGGGGTATGCCTTTATCAAATGCCGGTATGCTAACTTAGTCAAATCACCCATCCGCCATGATATTACTGAAAACGTTCTCTGAATGGTGAAAATACAGGTGGGCCGAGTTTGTAGTCCAATCCATACTGCAGCCCATGTCGGTAGACTACAATTCCCAGCAGGCAACAGTCCTGGCCTGCTAGGTGAATGTTTGGCATCAATCCCACGGCATCTCATAGTGAATGTTGGATTTTCAAGTTTTCAGGAACGAGATACCATGCAGAACGGTGAGTGTCCAATGTTGCCACAGAAACAACTTTCCCTCCCTGGCCCCTCGACGCCCAAGCCGCATTAGTCCAATTCCAGCATGCCTCTGGGACAAATATACAATGCTCTTGTCCCTCCGTGTAATCACGGACTGCTTCTGCAGCGATGCTGTGCCTTCGCAGGATGCGGCGGTCACGGAGTAATTCCAATCCCTTGGATGCTTCACACCGATGTTGCCCTTGTAACTCCGGACACTTCGTTGGGAGGGTCACCTCTAGTGTGCCAGGGGCAAACGCGCAACATATAAACACACAATCTCTTCATTTGGAAGGAATCAGAGGGACACATTGAGGGAGCCAGGAAAGACGTTTATTTGCAGTGTTGGCATGACGCGTTTCGACGGGGGTATGCCTTTATCAAATGCCGGTATGCTAACTTAGTCAAATCACCCATCCGCCATGATATTACTGAAAACGTTCTCTGATTGGTGAAAATACAGGTGGGCTGAGTTTGTAGTCCAATCCATACTGCAGCCCACGTCGGTAGACTACAATTCCCAGCAGGCAACAGTCCTGGCCTGCTAGGTGAATGTTTGGCATCAATCCCACGGCATCTCATAGTGAATGTTGGATTTTCAAGTTTTCAGGAACGAGATACCATGCAGAACGGTGAGTGTCCAATGTTGCCACAGAAACAACTTTCCCTCCCTGGCCCCCGCATTAGTCTAATTCCAGCGTGCCTCTGGGACAAAGATACAATGCTCTTGTCCCTCCGTGTAATCACGGACTGCTTCTGCAGCGATGCTGTGCCTTCGCAGGATGCGGCGGTCACGGAGTAATTCCAATCCCTTGGATGCTTCACACCTATGTTGCTCTTGTAACTCCGGACACTTCGTTGGGAGGGTCACCTCTAGCGCATCAGGGGCAAACGCGCAACATATAAACACATATATATATATACAGTCCACAAACGATTAGGAACTCCTGCTGCCTCCAAACCAAAGGGCGCGTCGAAGTCTGGATCTCCCAATCACGGTCCAAAGTAATTCACCAAACTTTCCTCAAAGAAAGCAATCAACGCCGTGTCTGTGCGCAGCAATTCGTTTAATGTCAGCTGAAAATGCTAGACGCAATGGTTTTCAGCTGTGTGAGTTAAACTTAGGCTGTAATACAGACCACCATGGTCACAATTGTGGTTGAGCGCTCTTCGCCTAAACACGGCATCCTGTACAATGTAGTTTTCAAACAGAACAGGACTAGAACACAATCAATATGTAACCGTTCCTTTTTGAAAAATTGTTATGTACTTAGTTCACAACTAGGCACGTATTCAAATTCATTCCAGCAAAACCTGTATGTTGTATGGAAAAACTACCAGTCTGTTGTCTAGCTTTATTGCTGTAGTTCAACACGTTAATTCGAACAACAAGAGAGAGAGGGTTAAGCCACACTCTTAGTCCCCCTGAATAATCAAAAGCAACAACAAAAGAGTGTGAAAATAATATACACAGGACTAGTGGTTCGTAAAAAAAAGACAATTGTGACACTGCGAATCAATCTGAAGTTCCTATGGAACCCTCACTCACCAACATAGTTGGTGACATGCTTCATCATGGGGTTCTCCTGGGGGTACCTTGTGTACCTCCAGTGTGCTTCGACGCTATGTTAAGGCGGAGCAACAAGGTCAGACTAAAAGGATAGTGATTGTCAGTGAAAAAAGGGGGAGATTTAAAATGTCAAGATTCATCCACCGATATATTTAATTGTGATGAAGCTTAGACGTTAAAAACAGTGAAGGATGTGTAATCCTGACTATTAGTGGGTCAGATACATCCAGTTAAGGTCATATTGGTCGACATGTTTCAGCTTCTAATGTGTAATTCACAAAGCTTTCTTCAGGACCTAACCAAAAAAAATCAAAAAAACCACCAGGGCGGTATAAGCTTACTAAAGCCTATCCTGACCTCAGGTGTAAGGAACCGATACACTCACGGTTTTCGTTATGTGCCTTCCGCAATTCCGAAAGGATACATGTGTTCAAAATGGTGCTGTACTCCTTAGGCAAAAAGGTGGGTGGCGGGACTACAGGACAAATCTTCCAAGTCCACTGCCTGGCTCTTAAACCTACGTGAAACCACCGAGCCCGGAGTCCGGGCTCGGTGGTTTTTTCCCTAAGGAGTACACAATTGTCACAATTGTCTTTTTTTTACTAACCACTAGTCCTGTGTATATTATTTTCACACTCTTTTGTTGTTGCTTTTGTAGTTCAACACGTGACTTGTTCACATTTCACAGTTAAAAATCCATGAAAACTTTAATGAATTGCTAGTGAACAAGCCTGCAGGACAGGCGAAATGCGTCTAGCATTTTCAGCTGACATTAAACGAATTGCTGCGCACAGACACGGCGTTGATTGCTTACTTTGAGGAAAGTTTGGTGAAATATATATATATATATATATATATATATATATATATATATTCATGCACATATATCTACAGCATGCCAAATGACTACTTTCACGCCGATGGGAGCAGCCTCAGCGTTAGATGTGATTACACCTGGATTGTGTCATATTTCAGTCACAGTCACAGTGACGGCCCGTGTAGGGCGTTTTACCGGGGCGGTGACGTGGCGCAGAGGAGGGGCAGGGTGGGGGGTTGCAAAATACGGCAAACGGCCGATTTCAGCTAAGTTACGAACAAAATTAATAAAACAAATTTCGTTGCGCGCGCTGCATCGCATTTGGCATTTCGTTTTATCCACGGCTGAGAATGTGTATTTACAAGTAATTGGCAATATTGATAATTTGTTGACAATAGTGCATCATGAAAGGACGTATGCCGATACACGGCGAGATTCTAACATGTATGCTAATGTCATAATATGGTTTAAAAACATCATTGATGGGGTATTTACTCGGAATAATTAAATTTGACTCTGAATTGCTTTAGAGTTAAGCCGATACACAGCGGAAAATAACGATTGTAACCATTACAATATGGCACTTGCATTTGGTTATAAAATGTTTGTCCTTTCTCCATGTCGGAAGCACTAAGTCAACCCCTTTTTAAACGTGCCAACATGAAAGTGTTATGAACACAGAAGAAGGCTGACGCCGAAACGCGTTTGTTCTGTTTGCAGTTACCATTAAACTACAAACTGTGATGGTCCCCCCAGAGTGCGTTATTTCTTTGAAACAAGAGAAATTGGAGCTTGGATATATATATATATATATATATTTATATATATATATATATATATATATATATTCATGCACATATATCTACAGCATGCCAAATGACTACTTTCACGCCGATGGGAGCAGCCTCAGAGTTAGATGTGATTACACCTGGATTGTGTCATATTTCAATCAGTCACTGTAGCCTAAAACGAGATATTTAGTCCCGTGTAGTGTATTACAATATCCGCCATTAATTCCCTCATTTGCTTTTTATAACTCTGTGGAACCCTTTTGTGATGTGAAACGTGGACTCAGCATGGGTTTTTATTAAATACCACAATAGATCTCTGTAGTTCTGCTCACAACGTCCTAAAATCTGTCTAAAGAACGCAATTTTGGTGATCGGTAACCTCACCATCCTTGCGACCGATTTGCAACAAACGTGACAAGAAAATGAATTGCATGACTGAGAGTTATTTGCGAAGAATTTCAGGGAACAAACTTCTCCTAATGTGATTGGCATAAGGTGTTTACCTTCCACTGGTGCCTTTGTGCCAACAGTAGAATTCCTGTACATTGCTTTTACAGATGCCTAATATATAGAATTATAGATGGGTAACAGTTTTTCATGTAGGGGCGCTGAGTGACATGAAATAGATAACAAGAGCAAGCTTGAGTTTCGGGTGATGTCACTCAGAACCCCAAGGTGGAAAATATCTCTGCAGTTTGTTTTTCGCCTATTTATAATTTTATAATATGTCTGCCCCTCACCCAATTCATCCATCCCAGCTTTCAACAGCTACACAGGAGCAGAGGATTAATGGGGGAGCCATACACAACATGGTCTCTCTTGTGTCCAAAAGTTAAATAAAATTCCCGGCCTCCTGTCACTCACCTCCACCACTCTCTGTGCCTTCCCTTCCCTCTCCTTCAGAAGCTGTGAATTCCTGAGTTGCTCGGATAAGCTCTCACAGAGCACAGCCAGAGCAGCCTGGAATTCCATTACAACATAGCAACATAGCAACAGTGAATTATGACATCTGTAACCCACCATTGCTACGTCACAGAGCTGAATTAGCACATTTAGACTGTGACATTCACGCTAATGGCTCTCAGTGAGAGTCACACATAACATTAATATTGATTCCCACCAGGATCCACCACTCGATCTATCGCGGGCAACGAGTGTGCCAACAAAGATTCACTGCTAGGCAAACTCAAGAGTTACAGAGGTGCCATATTGAGCCAACTTTAACTCTTCTGTGGCTTCTCAACTGTAATAATTTTCACCTAAGAGTTTTAATGGATCTTTAAGTGCCCGCAACATCATAGGAAAAATGCTGCCCTTTCAAATCAGAATTTTGGAATCTTCTGTAAATGAGTTATAACACATTTTGCAGAAATAATTACCATACGAAAATCCTTTAAATAAGCATGAAAACATGTCAATGTAATCATTTGCTCAGCACATCATCATTTTTTCTTAAATTACGGTTCTATAATTTCTTCACCATCATTACGACCCTTAAGTATGGATCATCCTTGGACCCCTGCCAAGAAAATCCCTGGAAACGATAACCACTATGGATCACTAATGCTTTTCCTAGGATTCTAAACTCCACTCCACCAGGCATAATCACAGGTACTTTCAAACACAACGTAGCTTCTCCACCACTCAAACAAGCATTGTCCGAATCCAAAGTCTTTCAAGCCATAGGCCTAGTTGTCGCTCCCCTTCCAGTTTGTACTCAGGCTCAAGAGGCTGCAGTTACGACTCAACTCTGAAATGTAACTCAAGGCACCAATCATCTGATGATGTTGATGCCACAACACCAATTCAGTCAACACCAATTCAGTCATAGTAGCAGTGTTGGGTGATTTGTAGATGACTGCCAATGTTAGTTAGGCCAACGCCCTAGTTCATATGGACCACTATGTGACATTTGGTGCCATTAACAAAGCGATAATGATTAAACAAGTCAGGCTTTTTAGACTGAGGGGAACAGTGCCCAAATAAGTTAAACCTGCAGTACTAATCTGCCCCAAATAGTGTCTAGTTTTTCATTTGTATTCCAAACCTGGACAGTTTACTTGTGGTGTCCCACAGGGTATATCTCACCAAGTCTGTAAAACAGCTACATTGACCCATTTAACTCACTTCGTGTATTAGCTGCCACTTTTACACTCGTGCCAATGACACTGAGATTCTCCTTCGCCTTAAAAAGGAATCTAGGTGAAACCGCTGATTAGTTTCAGGCATGCACATTGGCAGAAAGAGTACTAACTGGCTTAAGCTCAACTTAGATAATATAGAAATGTTGCTTGCTGGAGAAGCAGAAATCTATGGAATAAATTATTTTGGCCATCAGAGCTAGGCCTTTGCCCTATAATGGAAAAACATAGGTTTATGTCAGATGAGAAGGTCTCTTTGGAGACTCTAAACTCTTTTTCTCATTATTTCTTCTTTCTGTTTTTCCTCAAGCTTTTTTCATCACCACTGTCACTCATCAGGAGGGGCCACAGTCATTAAGATTATCATTGGACACAAGACCAGTATGGAAAATAGGAATGCTTTCTACCTTATACTCCCCAAAGAGTACTTCCTCAGACAGCAATCACTCAAAAAAGTGTTGACCTAATGCCTTTGTGATGCCTGCCAAATTGACTGCCATTCTTCTTCTGCAATCATTTCTTTGACTCCCTGTCCAAATCAGCATTGATCCGATGTATTATAAATTAATCGCTGAATAACGAAGCTCCTTATCTAGTAACAACAAGCATTTACAATGCAATGGTCTCGGCATTGTTAAAGTTAGAGCTATTGGCATTGCTCATGACATTATTTTTGTTTATGTTTTTGTTTTTAAAACCTCGCCTGGGATTCTGTGTTATGGAGCGGAATTATGTGGAATGGTATTTTGTGTCGTGTAGTGGTATGGTGGAGTTCAACTACGTGGTGTGTTGTTGAATTTGATAGGATTATGTGGTATTCTGTGGCGTGGATTGGATGTATGTGGTGTTGTGTATATGTGTTGTTGAGTTGAATTATGAGGTGTGTTGTCGAATTGTGTGGTGTAGAATGGTAGTGTGTGGAGTGGAATGGTGTTGCGTGGAACTGTGTGGCGCTGAATGAAATGATTCTGATAGGAGTTATGTGGCATGATGGCTCGGTTGGAAGGAATGCAAGAGAGAGGCGACAGAGAAAAGGAAAAGCTGGTAAGGATGAGAGTGCATAACATGGGAAAAAGACAGAATGAAGGGGAGAGAAGAAAAAGGAAGCAGGAAAAGTGGATAGAGCGGCAAGTGAGAGAAAGGCTAGAGGATGGAAGAGCGAGGAGGGCAGAAAAGGGAATGAAAGGAGGAAAAGCGACAGCAAGAGGAGTGCGAGAAAGGAGAGTGAAGAGAAAGAAAGGAGAAGAGTGGTAAGAGTAGAGGAGGAGGGAGGCAGACTCAGAACGGGGAGAGCTGAACCGGCTGCAGTCAGTGCTGGAGTCGATGCTGGTCCGCACATGAGCCTCACTGAACTCTTGATGTAATCCCTACATGTTCATGTTAAGCTAGAGCTTTTGAACTGTGGTGTTCAATCCGGGGCTTTCGGATTTTCTTCCACCGGGTGGTATGCAAGGGTGCAGCTCCCGGTGGCATTTGTCTCCGTTACCTGAAGCTGCACTCTCCGAAGGAGCGCTCCTTCACCCTGTACCAAGCTAAGTATAAGTAAGATCCTTAAACAAACATGTAACGTAGTGGGAGAGGTAGCGGACAGGTGCAACAAGCAAAGCAGTGAGGATATGGGAGGTGCGACCATAATGATGAAAAATGAAGCGCGGTGGCCGGGAACAAAGTAGTGTTTACTGAAACCTTTATGGCATGTTCAAATGACAAGCTCTGAAGCAGTGCTAAAGTAACGTGGCGGGAGGGACAGCAAGCAACGGAGGTGGAAATGCAGCCACAATGAAGAAGCCGAACGAAAAAAATGTGTGCATCAGACAAATCATAAATAAATAAAAGGGTAGGACGATATAACAGGAGCAGGCTCCATGGGAGTGAACTAAACACCAGAATGCCATAGTCGTACTCACTGTTTGATGTTGTCCCCTAACGCTTCGCTTAGACTCTTCTTGGCTGCTTCCAGCTCGCTCACAAAAGTTGCCATCTTTGAGCCCACCCGCATGACTTCTCACAGAGAGAAAGATTGAAAACAGAAAAACACCGCCGAACAACAAACCAAAGTGCGCCCGCTCTCCTCAAAATTTGTTTAAACAAGCAATTGCATTAATTATGTAAGGAGGGAGAGGTTTTTTTTTGTAATGCAGCAACTTCCACTACGGGTTCGTCGTCGCTTTTTAAATAAAGTTCTTTAAAGTTCAACCACAGAAAATGTTCGCTTAAACAAGGAGGTTTTTGAAGGAAATCCAGTAGCAAGCGCGTGGGGACTCCCTCTCAGCTGTGGGTGTGAGGGCGAAGCGTGGACTCCTCGGGAAGAGCCCGAGCAGAGAACAAAGGAGGCTGCGGGAATTGGGAGCCAAGGCTGCATCGCGCCTGCCTTCCTCCCCGAATAAACACGAGAACGTCCCTGTAAAAAAAAAAAAAAAAGCACTCCCACCAGTGTAAAAGGGGCGGGGCTTAAAAACGAGAAAGACGGCGAAAAAACACACCCCCGAATCCGAAAAAGACGGGGCTTGTTTCGAGAGACAAAGCTCTTCTCCAATGGCTGACCAGCATTTAAGAGGCCAGCCAATGGAGAAGAGGGGCGGGTTCAAGCCCCACTACTAGAAAACGTTAAATCTCGCGAGCGAGACTGCGTAAGCGCAGCCTTCGCTAGCCAAGACCTAAAAAGGAGTATCCTGTTACCATTCCATCATAGGACAACATCTTCTGATGTCTGTCTCCTTTCAAGGGAGAAGAATGTTTTTGGTTTTGACTCCCACTAGATTGGAACTATCTCCCTTTGTACATGTTCTGTTCCTAATCTGCTCTTATTCATGAAAACACTGAAGACATTCTTACTTTCAACATCCCCTACTAATAAAAGGCATCCTTGATTTCAGTTCTTGGTGGTTTCAGCACCAAAAGACCTTTCCGGGTGGCTAAGCAATATACAAAACCTGTTTTAGATTATTTAACATATACCAATTCGGATAAAATTTTTAAAAAATGCAATGCTATCTAAAAATCATATCTAACACGGAAGACCAGAAGAGTGAAGTGCTGAAAAATAGTCCTCTCTAGATTCCAGTCTATGGGAAACGTGCACCAAAGTGAAGAAAACTGGAAGGAAGGGAGTAAGCACAATTACGGGAGCTGAACCCGCTATCTAAAAGGAGGGGTTGTAATGGTCAATTTGGAACAGATGGAAGTTGGATAATTTCCAAACTTGAGGTGGCTAGTTTCAGTTTTAAATTTACAGGGTAAGCATTACGGGCCTCATTTGCAAGGCCCCTGCACCGCCAGAACATTACTTTCAATGACACTCAGGCGGTGCCCATTACAGTGCCATAGCTACAAGGCCACGTAAAGCCACTCTGCGTGACTTTTAATGGCCTTGTAGATATGGTGTGAGGCAATGCAGCGCAAGTTGCTGTGTTGTCTCTCACTGCGTAGGGGAGGCATGCCATTGGCTTTACGATGGCATGTGACACATTTCTAAATTCACAACATTCAGTAAACCTGGGAATGCCAGGGGAGGCACAACGAGGAGAAATAACTTTATTTCTCCACGTTTTTTCCTCTTTCTGTGTGTGCTGCATTCATCAGCACACATAGGAAGAGGAAATCACCCCCATTGATTGTTTTTGTGCAGGAAGGTGCCCCTTCCTGCACATAAACAAACATCCCTACAACAAAGACACCCTTGCAACACAGTGCAAGGGTGTCTGCATTGCGCATGGCAGCCAATTGTGCACCAGCACAGGGAAAGAGGACAGGAATGTGCCGTATCTGATAGACACAGTGAATTCCTGCCCTTTTCTTTTGCTTTAGGACAGCGCCGCAGGAAGCCTTGCTGCGCAGCGCTATGCAAAAATATTCTAAATGAGGCCCTCCCCAACCAGGGTCCTTTGGCTCAGAAGCATTTTTATTCTTTCTACGAGAAAATTGTTTTGCCAAAAATACTGGAGTTGCCTCTTTGCAAACCTACAGCTTCACCTTTAAGATTTGAATCTGGGATTCGAAAACAATTACTTCAAGGCTGACAACAAACACCTTTCAAACAGAGAAGGATACATTTGCCGTGGGTTGAACAGCAAGTTCCATTTTTGTGTTTTTTCTGTTTTAACTTAGGCCAAAGTGGTCGTGTTTTAAGTGGAGGCTGAGTCCAGAGAATCCAAACCCTTTCATATCGAAATAACGCCGACGGGGCCCTTCTCTGAAGAGTTGCAGTTCAATGAATTGTGCGATTCTTGTCATAACTTCACAAACAATACATTACAGGGATTTAAATTACTGTGTATCATAGCTAAAAGTAAGTCTTTAAAGACCTCATCTTTAAATGGACATGGTCTTATGTTGTTCAGAAAAATTGCCATATAAAAATGGAGGACATCTGAATTCTAGAATGAACTGCTGGCAAAAAAGCATTTTGCCAAGCATTTTACACCATGTAGCCCAGCTCTGTCATGATAAAACCAGATTCCACTGCACCCGTTGATCTTTATGAATTCAACTAAAAAAACGCAAAGGTTTTTCAAAGACCAGTTTTTTTTTTACTGCAGTGTAAACAAAAGTTGGAGAAGTCACCAATCCTGAGCCCACATCAATGAGAACTCGTGTGGGAAAACAAGGCTCAGCTTGGCTTCCTTGGAGGGGTCAAAGAGCAATCCTGAGCTCTCTGGTTATAATTTCAACCTGTTATTTTAATACATTACACTAAACTAGACCCCGCAGAGCGTGACATTCCCACAGGAAGCTCAGACCATTCCAGAAATTACTTACACCAACACAGCCCTCAGTTCTGTAAAGGCTTCAGGGGTACACCGTGAGCAAAGGCAAAATTTGATTTTAAATGCATCTTCCAATTTCAACCAAGTACCAGAGACAAATTTACTGAGTATTTACTTGAAAAACTATGCTATGTGCTAGCCACTAGGCATTTAAGGCATTTGTAGTTTCAATTATAATATGGTTTCCAAGATGTAATGGTCAGTAAACTTACAAGTGAGCAGGAACACCGACTGGCAAAAGGGTGTAGGTGCAAATCTCCACAACGGCGTAATTCAGTCTTGGATAATGATGATTAAGAGAAATCCCATCTCCTGATTCTGCATCAAAATGTAGTTTTTCTCTAGCCCTTCGCGTGAATTTTGATGTTTCCTACTATTTGTAATATGAATCAAACCAGGAATGGCTTCTTTATGGAGGAACAGAAAATACTGTCCACTGCTCCAATTACTTCTGTAAGCCACTTACTATCTAAGATCAAATTTCCCTGTGATTTCCCTATTGAGAAATTCTCCGGTCGTGAATATTTGTTACATATTTGATACCGTCCAGTCTGCTCGAAGGAGCAATTTACAGAGACCCCTTTTTAGTGCAGCGGGACCATCTTGAAAATAAGGTCCCATGCACAGAAAAGCATACTGCATCTAGTACGGTCCCGAAAGTATTCGACAAGCTTTGGCAAAGCCAATGTTGGCAGTGTAACCTATTGGCTTCTGCAATGATATTTTTGTAAGATAGACACTGCAGAAGCCCACAAATCCATGGCTGAAGGCCGCCATCTTTGAATTTTGTTTGCTTTGGTTTGTATCTGCTACCAACATGTTGTCAAGAAATCCTGTACTACAAAGATAACACCATCTTTATGACCTAGATTTCAAGTTTTTTTATGCCTTTGATGTTTGTCTCACTGTTATTCTATGCATTGTCCCTGTGTGTCCAGAGTTCTGTCGATCGATATGAAGAACTTAAATATGGATTTTACTAACAAGCATGCCTCTGGGCACCTATGAAAATATCCCTGCAATATTAAGGGTAGGATAACTCAGACGGGGAACATTCATCTGGTTGCATCAACTATATTTCATCCAGGGAACAGAGTGTTAGAAACACTGGAGCCTGGAACAGACCTTTGACCTTTACCAAGGAATGCAAAAGAGACCAGAGACAGCACCGACGGTCGGCGAGGAGATAACCTTTGCACATTAGCAAAGAAAACAAGAAGCTGGCGGGATCAAAAGCAAACACCATTTAACTGTCACTTTCTCCTCTGCTCTGCACCAGCGCGCTCGTCGCGCCAACCACTGGCTTTGATGGGCTGCGCCCCAGGGTGTCTGTGCCCGGGAGAGCAATTAGTTGCACCTGCAAGGATTAATGTTCAGACTTAAAGAGATGAGTCTGCAGCGAGCCCTGAACGGTTCAGGTTAAACTACACCTCGGGCGACGCGAGCACGAGGGCCGAAGTAAGTTTGACGCCCCCCAGGGCGCTGTGGTCTCTTCCTCCAGAGCGGGACCTTTTGAAAACCATCTGAAGGTTAGAGAGAACAAAGCGTCTCTGTTCGACGGCTCAAAACGAAGTTGACGGGTTGCTAATTAAAGGAATCGTCTCGTCACTGGCCTCTGCCTACCATGATGCCCCCTAATTTAAAAAGAGGTCTCCCTTTCATGTGCTGTAACTTTACGAGTATCCTCAGTGCTTTATCTGTAAAAAGGACAAAAATAAGTGCAGGGACCCAAAGTTTTACTAAGGTGCCCAACATATGACGAATATCACCAGGGTCTGCCGACTGCAGCCACTGGCTAAGAGTGACAGTATAGTGTATTCATAATGTGCACCGCTGCAGAATCGCTAGCCTGCTTCAATGCCAGGGACTACTGGTGCAATGTGTGCTTTTTACATATAAAAAGGAAATATTTTGGTTTTTAGACAATGCTTGTTTTCATACAATGTGTGCCCTCACACACAAAAAATTCACAAACAAAATAAGCACTGGCAAAGGCAAACGGTCAAAAGGCAATGCAACTATTGGCTTTGCCAATGCTTGTTTCCTTTAGTAAGAAGGAACAGCCTTTGTTATACCTATCAAACAGAAGCTAAAGAAAAAAAATTGTGTCAGATAGCACCTCCCAGGCCTAAACAACTAAACATTTTCCCTGCATATTTTTGACTAGGAGGAGGCGCGGGCAGCTCTGTAGCACGTGATGCTCATCAAAAAAAGTATTGAAACCTTGGTGGAATTTGCTATCAGGATCTACGTTTGGTTCATCAAAGCAAGTAGTGCTCTTTCTTGCTAATACTGTGGCTCTTTTGGAAAGTCCAGGAAGAGGGTCTAGGTGATTTCAGTATCAAACTCAAGCAAAAGTGAAAAACAAAGTTGAAGCAAGTCAGAAAAATAGTTTGTAAATTTTTGTTAATTAGGATGAGGTGAGGTGGAGAAACTGCATTAAAACACGGTCAAAACCACGCGTGCTGTTACAGCCTTTCCTTTACCACGCATACGCCATAACCACGCATATGACTTAACCACGCACATTCCCTCACAACCATTTCTGTAGTAAAGGTGGCGAAGGCATATGCGTGGTAAAGGAAGGCAGTCAGTAGTCTAGCATTGGAGTGAGTGGATGGTTAGTGGGAGGTGTTGGAGACTTCCTGCGGACAACAATGGAAGGAACGGCATTTGGGGTATTTTAGAGGGCTGGAGGCTAGGTTTCAGAGCGGGGGTCGGCCATTTTTGAGGGCTGAGGGACAGGATTTAGAGCTCGGGCAGGAGGTTGGGATAGGTTTTAGGGCTGGGGTCGGGGTAGTTTTTAGGGTTGAGGACTGGGTTTTAGGGCTCAGGACGGGCAGTCGGGCTGGGTTTTAGGCCAGGGAGTCGGGGTATTTTTCAGAGCTGGGGGTTGGCATTTAGGGCTCAGGGCGGGTGGCCACAGTAGTTTTTAGGGTTGTAGTCCGGTTTTAGGGTTCAGGGTGGGGGGCTGGGGGCTGAGGTGTTTAAAGGGCAGGGGTTAGGGTAGTTATTCGGGCTGGGGCAGGTTTTAGGGCTCAGGGTGGGAGGAGTCTGGGGTATGTTAAGGCCTGGGAACGGGGTAGTTTTAAGAGCTGGGGCCGGGTTTTAGGACTCAGGGCAGTGGGGCTGGGAATGTCACCTTAACCACTCTTTTACCTGTACCAATCATGCCTCTACAACAAAATGCGTTGTAAAGGCATGCGTGGTAAAGACGCGGTCGTTGTTAAGACTGCTTTGTGCGGGCATGCGTTGTTAGTGCATACATAGTTCCGTCATATAACCAGTGAGGTGAGGCGCGGTGAGGTGGAAATAAGCACAGTCCAGATCACCCGTGCTCGTACACCTACTGAGCTTGTTTCACAAAGACTTTTCCATCAGTAAGTGTGACTTTCTCTTGTACTAATCCTGACTTACTCTTCAATTTTAGGAGTAGGTCAGGGGTCACATCAAAATCGTTGTGACTCGAGCACTAATTGTATATAACAGTTTCACAGTATGTAGTTTGTTCAATGAGAACCCAAATGTATACTATTAATCATCTCCTTAAACAACAAAGGTAGATACTGCTCTCTGAAAGTTTTCTGAGACCCGAGAATCACATATCAAACCTAAAAGCCAAGTCTTTATTTAGATCCACAATTCAGCATTCACCTTGATTCATGGATGCATTTACTCAGCTGTGCCATACTCATATGTTTCTCTACATACATATTTACAATTTGTTGATGCTTATAAAAAGAGGAAAAGTAATTTTCCCATGTCAGCCAAGGTAAAGATTTTATTGGTACAATATTTACACTTTCTAGGGTCATAACTAGTTCCTTTAAAAAAAATCAACTCTAAAACGATTTAGGATATATAATGAAGAAAATGTCCTCATTTTAGATCAGGGTGTTGCTGGGCCACACTTTTTTTTAAATACATTTTTTTATTAACAGACATCAGCTTATTGATTACATTACAGAGGAAGTGATAAGTCAGGCAACATGGAGACAATAGGTAAAATCAGTTAATACAAAATGTCACTTGGAAGATCTAGGGTGAGGGGGGTCTTCACAACTAACAGTGAGGGGCGGCCGACATATGTCCCCACGATTGGAATTCCAGAAGCCCCATATGCAAGTCCACTTTTTAGGGCAACCCCGGGCCACATATACTGTCTTCTCTCTGAACATGGACCAATCCAGATCTTTCTCCCAGTTTCCCACTGTGGGAGGATGTGACGCGCCCCACAGCTGCGCAATGTTTCTATTAGCAAGCATAAGCCCCAGAGTGACCCATTGCGTGGTGTAATCATTCAAATCTGTTGGCTCCCAGATATTCAATAAGCATCTACGAGCTTCAAGACTGAGTTGGGTGGATAGAACCTTGTTAATGATGTCATGTATCTTACACCAGTAGGGTTGAATACTGTCGCATTCCCAAATTATGTGCATGAAGGTACCCACCTGGCCACATCCCCATCTACAATCCCCCATGTCTATTTTCCCCGTTCACACCAACTGGGGTCCCGTCACATAAACCCTATGGAGGATTTTAAGTTGGACTAGTCGGAATTGCGCTGTTATTGCCACGACTCTAGGCGAGGAAACAGCCTCCTGCCATTCCTCGTCATCCATCTCAATTCCATCTCCTGACCATCTCTCCCGGAGTGATTGAAGAGGGTCTGGCTTTTATTTATCAATTTTTTTTATATCAGTGAAATAGTTTTGTCGGGGACGTGGCCATCCAGTATCCTAACCTCCAATGTGGAAGACTCGGGAAGGGTGGTACCACGCTGCAAGTGGGAGCGCAAAGCTTGTCATATATGTGTGTAACGGAAGAATTCCGAGTCAGCTAGTTCGAATTGCTGTTGCAGGACGGTGAATGGTTTAATATCTGTCTTGTCCCATAAGTCACCAATACGCGAGATACCTATAAGGTCCCACTTGTCAAACCCCTGGCATTTCCATAGATTACCCAGCTGTTCTGAGTCCCGTAACAGGGTCGCAAGGGTAAGCCTGCGATCCCAACCAAGGCATTTAGTGGCAGTATGCCAAACATGCACCAAATGTTTGGTGGGGCCCGTGAGTTTAAAGTGTTGAGGTTTGGAGTGGGCCACACTTTTAATATAAAGGTGTGACATCGTACATTTTGCATGGTAACATAAGTGCTATATATATCTTCAAGATTGTTCATAACAACAGTATGACCGATGGGGTGGTTACCTAAGGAAGAGATTATGGCATAGGGTTGGCAGTGAGACTCTTGCTTATACAGTACAAGGCATGGCATGATTCACATAACCTTTTTTCATGAGTAATTGTGTTATTATCCTCAAACAACTGTAAGGGACAGAACTTTGTGAATGGATTTAACAATTGGCACACATATTTACAGAAATGCACCAACTTATCATGCACAGCAGTAGCGACTGGCTTTCTTTGGTTTGTTGTGGGGTGGAGCGTGGTGGTATTGGGATTATGGGTATCTGGGATCTAGGGTGCATGAAGATGGTGTTTCATGGCTCTTCGGGTATTGAAGGGTTAGGGATGGTGTTCCATGGTATACACCCACTTATCAAATGGATCTGAACCTCATGGGGCACACAGGTATCTAAGTATAGTCAGGAAGTGGAGGCTAACTGGGCGTAGGTAATGGAGTGGAGTGTGGCATGTGAACTGCTGTGCTATGGGTGGTTTGGAAGTTATGGTGAGGAGCTTGAATGTGCCCGGCGTCTTGTATGAAGTCAGTTGTCTTGGTGCCGAAGAAATGAAAAAGGTGATTTCGAGTTGTGTAGTGTGCATGTGGCAAAAGTGAAGATTTTTTTAAGATTGGGAATGTGTACCCGGGCGTTTCTATTAGTAAATTGTCTTTAATTATATCCCAGTTTCCTGATAACCAATTTTTTTAATTGGAAAGGTGCTCGCAGGCATTTCTGGTCCTGGCAACTGGAAATTTACCACATGTTGGTGGAGGTAGTGAAGCACTGCAGTCACTTGGTGGAATACAATCGAAAAGCCTTAGGGTCTTACAAGTCCCTTTGGCAAGCATTTAAACAAGTTGAGTTGTCCAGTGAAAATTGCACCATAATGCATCCTATACTCTGTAACTTCCTACTTGTATTGTATTGCAGCATCTGTATAGTGCTTCATAGCCCTTATGATGTAGCAAAGCACTTTAATTTGCACTGGCGTCCTGGGTGCCCTTTTGGAGTGTACTGCTAGAAGAATGTTGGATGTGGGATGCCCTACATAGATATTGGGTGTGGTATGCGAGTATTAAAGACATGTTTCAAACATGATGTGGGTTATGCTGCTATGCACATAAGCATGAAGTGATGCAAAGAGTGTGAGTAGAGATGCATTCGTGCACACCAACTTCTAAAGTTTGTAATTTTCATCTTGTGATTATGTGGCAGGAAGAGCCTGTCTGAAATTAAATGAGGTATGGCCTTCCTTATATTATAATAACTTTTTTTTTCATCTGCTTAAAGTCAAATGCTGCGGTGTGCTCATTTTATACACTTCTAACGACATTTACATCCATCTTTTAAATTCTTTGCTCGTTATTCACGTGAAATATTCCTCATTGACATATTTATGTCAAATCAAGAGCACTCCATTATTTTATGCTTTACATGAATGGCAATGCACATTACCACTTAAAAGGATACATTATCTTCGTTGGTAATTGAAATCAGATATGAACAGACATGCAAAACCAACCTTCTCCGCTCCTCGAATACCCCGAAGCTACTGTGTGTTATATAAGGTGCAGCAATTTTATAATAGGTTATGCTTGATACCCTACACCAACATCCAAAAATGTTTCTCAGCCTCAGTGCCCCAAACAGGCCCAAGTTCTGAAGAGCTTCAGCACCCCCACCCCTCTGTTGGCATTCGGTAAGAGCTGGACATCCCATTAGAGTAAGAGCGCTGCCTTGTTCTGCACACAAGTTGAGAGCAACTGCTAAGCACCCATAAAGCACCACCAAACACAATTTGCAACACTTTGCTCAGTATCAAGGTATGCTCTATCCAATAAGCCGGGGTAGTTGGTTGTGTAGACTGGTTGTCGCCACCAATTTAGCTTGCATAACCACCAGTATACTCACTATGATCAATGACAGAGTGTGTGATCCGTCAAAGAAGCAGAACAGGCCATGCGAGCGGCACAAAGAACCAGTGTTATGGGATGAGATGCCATCAGTGTTCTACGGTCATGGCAATACCATATACCATTTAGCAGGGAGGTTATAAGGCAACACACAAACGTCCCATATGGAACCAAAGAGCGTGGAAAGGGAAGCCGCCCATGGACCACTCGGACCAACCACCTGTTGCAATGAAAGATTCATCACCATATGTTGGATTCTGGACAAAGAAGATTATAGTTGAGCCTGAAAGATAATTAGTCTTGGTGTTGCAGTCCCCCACAGGTGGAAATCCCTGGAAAGCAGTGGGAAAAACAAACACTGGACAAAATTGGAAACCACACGAGAACATTAGAATGTTGAAAGCTCCTTCGAAGACAACGAGTGATTTAGTACAGCTAATAACTGCTAGAGTGCTTCTGCTCCAACATTCCAATCTTTGTGTTTTTTGCTTCTCCCTGTTTAATTCTAGAACATTCTATTCTCAGTGGCTGGAATGTTTTAATAGACCTATAGACCTTCTGCGTCTGGCTAGTCCAGTTGTTAAAGCCCCTCTCATTTGTTCTAACCTCTCGCCTACAGCTTAAGCCAATAACAACCGGCAGCCCTTTACAGCAGTCTGTAGGGCTATATCATAAATCTGATAGAGTGGTGTTATCTTGAGGTAAATGTGCTCACAATAGGATAAGGAACACAGCACAGTACCTTCTAAGCTATCTATGGGTGAGAAGAAATATAGTGGAAAGCACCCACACCTTGTCACCAAAGTGCACCTTTTTTCCAGGCCGGGCTGGTGGCTAGTTACAGATCTTTGGGTATCACACACCGAGACTTGCATATTTAGAATATTTTGTCGAATTTAGTAATTCAAACTAATGTATAGATGTAAAATCTTTCAAATGTCACTTTTAGAAGTTAAAGTGCATTCATACCGATAAGTAGAGATGTTTGATGAGCAGAGTTGTTTCGAGCAGCTTTTTCAGTTTTCAGTCCCAAAATCTGAGCTGCACCCCGTGCTGTAAAGTCACAAGATGACTCATGTCAGGAAGCACACCATATTCCAGGCCTAAGAGGTCCCTTAACAGGCCAGTTTTGGTAGACGGAGTCCTTATTCATCAAAACAGAACAAGTCAGAATGAGAAAGGTTTGTAATTTTAGAAAGCCCTGGACTGGAACTCGCTCTCCGTGACAGAGAGACATCTGATAACCTGCCTCTTGGTGCAAATGACCCTGAATTAACCCTAAGGAATGCAGAATTACATCTGCAGAAGCAAGCTGCAGAGAACTTGCTTAAATCTGATCGAATACTCGCCTTTCTTATTGCTCCCTCCTCCGCAGCTTTAAAGGATTTTGTCTTCGGAGAGAGCAGGCATCCTGACAAAGTGTTTCACGGTTCAGCTGCTGCCTTTAAAAGTACTTCCTTTTCGAAATGCCGCGGCCTCTTTGTTGATAGCATCGCACGCTCCTATGGCCAGTGCCGTGACATGCTCAGGGAGGCCCGGGTTCAAAGCCTTCCTTCCTCGCAGTCTGGGCGGCAGGAAACCCCCTGGACGCTTTGAAAGGGTGCTATTATTTGGGTTAAGTGAGCATTTGATGTGTTCGAGGCTCCACGACCATGGCAGAAGCCACTTAGCGCGCGCTTCCTACGCGTTTCTTGTGATGGTGGGATATCATTGTGTTCGTGGAAGGCAGCCACGGCCGTTTACCACTCTGAAGTCTGGTTGTGGGAGAAAAATAAAAGGAGGGGGGTCGCCATGATTTTTCCAGTTTGATATAGCGCCATGTTCACCCGAAGGCACCAGAGCGCTTTGCATGAGCACCAGTTGCATTACAGACAGACACATTCATTTTCAGCCGCGGCCCGTGGAGGGAGTTCCGTGGGGCAGAGAGGCGGAGCGGGGGAGGGGCAGGGTGGGGGGTACTAAAAACCGGAATATGGATAATTGGAGGTAAGTAAACAATTAAATAAATAAAACGAATTTCGTAGCGCGCGTGCATTGCATTTTGCGATGCAGCGCACGCTACGAAATTCGTTTTATCTATTTAATTCTTTACTTACCTCCAATTATCCATATTCCGGTTTTTAGTACCCCCCACCCTGCCCCTTCCCCGCCCCGCCTCTCTGTCCCACGGAACTCCCTCCACGGGCCGCGGCTGTTCATTTTTAGGGACAGGGAGATTAAGTGATCTGCCCAGAATCACAGGATACTAAACCTCCCGCCAGACTCGAAACTGGTTCCCCAGATTCAAGGTGGGACGACCTAGCCCTCAGGCCACGCCTTCTCCCTGGGGCATATTATCAAGCACTGCGTTAAAATTACCGCCGGTTTAGCGGCAGAAAACTGCCGCTAAAGCGGCGATAATGGGCTTGATAATATGCCACAGAGAATTCCAATAGAAGCCCATGTTCACACCAGAACATGGGCTTCTATGGGTATTCTCAAGGGCATATTATCAAGCACATTATCGCCGATTTAGCAGCAGTTTTCTGCCGCTAAACCGACGATAATTTTTAACGCCGTCCTTGATAATATGCCCCCCTATTCTTTAAAATATGCTCTTCTGCGAGTTTAAATATCTCTAGAATATCAAAAACAGAGTGGATAATCCTACTGAGGTGCTTCAATCTGTCGAAACCAAGGGGCATATTATCAAGCGCTGCGTTAAAATTAACGCCGCTTTAAAAGCGGCGATAATGGACTTGATAATATGCCGCAGAGAATTCCCATAGAAGCCCATGTTGACACCAGAACATGGGCTCCTATAGGAATTCTCAAGGGCATATTATCGATCCCATTATCTCTGTTTTAACAGCAGTTTTCTGCCTCTAAAGTGGCGATAATTTTAACGCTGTTTCTTGATAATATGCCCCCAAGATACATATATTAGAGATAACACAGAAGTATCACTCTAGTACCGAAAGAGGTAACAAGCATTGGCTAAGCCAAATGGCTTGGCATTGACTGCATGACTTTTCCTGTGCCAATTCTGTTTTGTCATGGCTTAGGTAATATTTATCTTGGAGGAGCCGCTTGGCCCTCAACAGCTTAAAAAATTAAACTGGCTAAAAGCAAAAATAGTTTGTTGGTCTCAAATAACGCACATTGCCGCAGTAGTCCCTGTCACTGGAGGGAACTACTTTGTGTTTGGATGTGTTCCTCGTGAAAGAGAAGAAAGCTGTCACTCACAGTGAAGGCAGCCAATGGATGAAGTGAACACACCATTGCCCCATGCTGTAGTTGCACTAGGTGGAAGAAAAATGTAAGTGACATAAATAACAATACACCAATGGAAGACGTGGTCTGGCGAAAAATCCCTAATATATATATATATATATATATCCACTTCGTTTACCCACACAGGTTTCCTCGCGCACTCCCAGAAGGACAAACAGCTTCACCAATGATCGTTTTTTATAATTCCTTTACTTTCAGCATGCCAGATACAAAAAGACAAACTCTACGCGTTTCAGTCTCAGCAGAGACCTTGCTCACGAGTCTAGACTCGTGAGCAAGGTCTCTGCTGAGACTGAAACGCGTAGAGTTTGTCTTTTTGTATCTGGCATGCTGAAAGTAAAGGAATTATAAAAAACGATCATTGGTGAAGCTGTTTGTCCTTCTGGGAGTGCGCGAGGAAACCTGTGTGGGTAAACGAAGTGGATTTTACAACGGCTTAACCCTGCCGTACCTCGAACGCACCACCGCAGAGCGCCCATGATTCCTGAAGCGGGTTGTGTTGGAAAAAAAAAAAAAAAAAAAAAAAAAAAAAAAAATATATATATATATATATTATCTACTGGCGGTCGCCAGTAGATAGTTATAGTTAGGACCGAGTTTCCATAGGAAATCTGAAAATTCTATTTTGAATAACTTTGGCGCCGGTTGACGAATCCTCGCGAAATTTTCAAAACTAATGGGGCGCTCCGTTCAGCTCTTACCCTGAAAGTCTCGGGGTGATTCGTCAAGCGGGGGCCGAGAAAAAAGGGAGGTCCCAAAACGCGTTTTCCCCATGCATTTTTCCATAGGACCTTTAGTCGAAGGTACAGCCCGAACGGCTGAACAGAATTACTTGAAATTTGGCAGAGAGGTAGTCCTCAGGTCAGGGAAGTGCCTTTTGCAGGTCTGGTGTCAATCTGTTCAGTAGTTCCTGAGAAAATAGCATTTAAAAGCATATAAATATCTATAAGCGCGCACCGTGCGCGCACCGTGCGAGCACCCTAACGTGCGCGAGCGTAATTCTGATTGGTGGTTACATGTTAGTCAACGTTCGAATCGGTCGAAATCAGGAAGTGCCGGCCGCCATTTTGTTTGTTTTCAGTGCGAGAGTGAAAAAGGAAGGTGGCGAACGTGAAAAGGGGGCAGGGTAGAGAGTTCCTGACCCCCTAGCCTTTGTCAGGGGGTCCCTGAAGGACCCCGAAGGCAGACATTTAAAAAAAAAAATTTTTTTTAAAAATCGCGGGGGTGGAAATAAATCTATTTTCCATGGCATTATTCTAACCACTTAATCAGATTTCAAATTATATACAGCGACTATATTTTAGGATGCAGGGTATCATTTAAACCTGTTTTTCACATCCGAGCTAACATGATTATATATGCTGCTAATAAACTTTACAATATTATAGCATATATAATCATATAATCATGTTAGCTCGGATGTGAATAACAGGTTTAAATAATACCCTGCATCCTAAAATATAATCGCTGTATATAATTTGAGATCTGATTAAGTGGTTAGAATAATGCCATGGAAAATAGATTTATTTCCATCTGTATCCAAATATCCTATGAACAGTGGGAAACGCCTGTTTGTTTTACCTCTTTAAGATGGCGGCTCTACCAGGATTAGGATTATTGTCTTTTGTCCTTTGTTTATGTCACTTTGTTTCACGTTACGTACTGAGTAAAGTGTATATAATCTGTTAATTGAAAGTAATGTATTTACCGGTGATCAAGGCGACTTCGCCGAAACGCGTTGGGTATTTGCGGCTTGGATTCTTTGCAATAAACTGTTCCAAAGCCCTGTGATTGTGCTGTTGTGTTCGGAAGGAGTGCATGAGTACTTTTGTGTACGGTGAAACTTTATATATATATACATATATATATGTATATATATATATATATAGGTATAGGTATCGGAAAGGATGTAGAGGGTCTTGAATTTGCCTGTGGGGCAGTGGAGTGTGTTCATTGTTGGCTAAACACAGTTAAACATTTAATCCAGGCACATCTGGGTTGCCTGATTTTGGAGTCTTTGAAATCTGCCTTCAGAATCTTTGGGCAGCCTTGCAACAGTCTAGATGCCCCATGACAAGACATCTTGCACCCTCAAACCAAAGGGCAGTTTGTACAAGAGGGAGAATTTTGAGAAGAATGGAGAGGGGCATTTTAGTACCCTTAGTCACAGCACTGACTTGAGAGGTGAATAATCTGTCTGGATCTAAAATGAGGTCCAGGAAGCAGGCCAATTCAAGAGGAGCTAGGCTTAAGAATGTCCTCTAAATGTCCTAAACATTTGGTATGACAAACTAACATTACTGGCCTAGTCACACTGAAGCTACATTAAATTGTACAAAAAACCACACACATCGCTGGACACATTCTTGACATAATTTTTACAAATCCAGAACTAGTTACATTTCAAGCGCTTCCTCCAGCCACATGGTCAGACCACCATTTGGTAGATTTACAACATATAACACCACAAATCAACACATTTAAGACCACCTTAGATGCATCCACCTATCACTAACACAACTAACATCCAATACAGATCTAGACACAATAAGTTCAGTTATAAAACTTTATGATGGCTACAGGAAGCGTTTGATATCCTAATGCAACTAAAAAATACAAAAACAGGACAAAACTAAATATGCACCTTGGAGAGATACGGATCTAAAAAAGTTAAAACATCAAATTAGAAAGCTGACACCTGGCTCAAAACAAACAGCAATCAAGAAAATCTTCACCTACACAAACTCAACAGAATAAACAAGTCAACAATCAAAACCGTTTAAAAAGGGTACTTTTCAGACAGAATTGAAAATGCTAAATGTGCAAATAAACAATTTTATTAAATTCTTATAACATTTCGTAAATCAAAATGCACAGAAGGAACTCATCCCATTACTCAAGAATTCACTGACAAACTGGCAAATCATTACACAACCAAAGTAGGCATGTTGGACTCCTATTAAAAATAAAGAAAAACCACCAGCACTTGGTCAAAGCAAGCAGGCCAGCTGGCTGCCCTTCTGACCCTTGCCCACCACAAATCTTTCCAGAAAACCTAAAAAAAGGCATTCATATGCCCATTGTTAAAGAAAACTAACCTGGACCCACATGACCTCGACAACTACCGACCAATAACAAATGGACATTTTCTGGGCAAACTGATAGAAAGAGCAGCATTCATCGAGATGTCACAATTCATTGAAGATAATTCCATACTTTCAGACTACCAAACAGGATTCTGCCCAGGAATAGGAACACAATCTGCCCTCATCGCCATACAGGATGACCTTAAAAACACAGTAGACTGGAATGCGGTTGCTGCACAACTTCTCTTGGACCGCTCAGATGCCTTCGACACAGTTGACCAAGACACTCTAATATAAAGACTTTATGAAGCCGGCATAGAGGGGATTGCTCTCAACTGGCTCAATCCTACTTTCAAAACAGATTAAATGTCATCCATTCTCGCCCTTTCTCATCCAAACCATACTTCAAAAAATGTAAGGGTCAATCAAGGCTCTATCATCTCACACAAGCTTTTCAACAGCTACACAAAGTCATTACCGGCGACAATCAATACATTTCAGCTCACATGCTATAACTATACAGATGACACATAGATACTCCTGAATCTGGAAAACCCCAAAGACATTGGAAACTTACAGATCTTCAGTTGCCTCAGAACCGCTGATTAGTAGATGTCATGGAGTTATCTCAAATTGAATGCCTCCAAAACTGAAATACTCACATGTGTCAATTGGAAAAATTATGACAGTTAAGATGCTAGTATTAAGAGAAATAGGTAGGACCATCAACAGTGTAAAGTCTGGAGAATGAACACTAAATCCTACTAGGACCTAGGGAATGAGGTAGGCAGGGGTTGGAAAGGCGCATATGAGATTAAAAAGACTTTAGATCAAAGGCTACCAACTTACGAGTTGCTTGAAGATATCAAGAATAGCTCTTCCGGGATGGAGAAACAAAGGAGCTCTTCCATATCAGGAAATATTTTCAGAGACAACGTTCATGCGTTTAAAGATGCTTGGTAAAGGGAGGGGGCCCATCTGTGGATACTGGAGAAGAAAGGACCCACACGACTTAGGAACAAAAGATGCCTATCTATGCTATTATATATGTACGATTTGTCTGAAAGTTGGAGCTATATGTATTAATCCTGATTATAACTGTTACTTCGCTGTATGACTATGCTAATATACTGACGCTGCATGAAGACTGAACGGTGCGCTTGTAGGGCAGACTTGTGTTTTTTCTTTTTCTTTGTATAAATAAACAATAAAATACATTTTGAAGAAAAAAAGAGGCTTCGTAAAATATATCATGAAAGGGATTCTCTATGTGTATTTCTCTTAATCTTTTTGTTTGTTTTTATTGGACGTTTTCATGGCCTGCTGCTTATAAAAATAATTTCTATAGCGCTTCACAAAGTCACAAGGTTGCCTCAAAACCTCTGTGGTGGGCAGGTCAGCAGGAGAAGTTGGAGTCAGAGAGAATAAAACAATAGTGTGGACACCGGGGAGGATGAAGTTGCCCAGTGGATAAAGAGGTCTTCATCAAACTGTTAATATCACATCAATGAAGCCAATGGTACTTTTTAAGTTGCCGGTCTTCAGCTTTTCATTCTGGTGGTCGCTCATTATAACACTGTGGGTTAACGTATATTTACCTTATTAACAAATTCCCCAGCTCACACACAATTATAGGACATCCCCCCAGGGTAATTATGAGCTGTCCCAACTGACAACTAATAACAGACTAAAGCATGAACTTTTTCCTAAAATGTGTATGTTTTCAGACTCATCATCTTTATGTGTTTTGTTTGCTGAAAACTGCAGTTAAATTAAAGTTAAAAATGAAAAAAAATAAAAAGGTGGAAATAAAAGCCCGTTCTAAAATGGGCTACTTCTCAAAAGCTGTGGGTTAAACCAGGGTTAACAATATTATAGTAATTGGCAGGAAGACACCCAGACAGTAGAAACGATTCTGCCATTACCTCTTTAAAACACTTGGCTCAGTCAACACTGGATGAATGGCCCTGGGTCCATGCCAAGCATGAGATGCGGAGGTCTGTGGAGCTGATGGGGGTTTTTGTAAAGACCTTAAAGGCTTGTGGCCTGCTGCAGACAGAGATCACTCACTGTAAAGTCTCGCTATTCACAAAATGTCCCTGCCTCCAAGTGCAAGATGAAATGTGGTTTTGTGGTTCATGGCGGGGTTGCCATGAAGCGATTGAGGATGCGGCTAATACCTGTACATTCCTAATATTTTACACTGCTGTAATTGTTCAAAAATCTAAACAATAAATGCTTTGTTATTCTGTCAGTAGCCCGACAGGAGAATCAAACAAGCATTTGCAATGCTATAGGTTTCGCATTTGCGAGAGTTTGAGCTATTCGCATTATAAATGACAATGCCTTTTATTTATGTGTTTTGAAAACCTGCATGATGTGCATAAGCACGCACTTTGTACTTATAGTCGTTGCTTACAAGAAGCAAGGCTGCAGTAACTGGGCCTCTTTTGCTGCCAGCCTTGCTTCTCGTAAGCAAGGACTTTAAGTGTTGCTTGCCCACTTGTCTTCTTCCCGCAGTTTATATTTATTGATATATAATTTTAAATTAAGTTTATTTATTTTTCTTATTTAGGGGAGACCTTCCCCCCCCAACACTCCTCATTTTTTTTTATATTTCTCTCTGTTTTGCCCCCTCCAAACTCCTGTCTACCACAAAAGCATTAAAAAAAGCCAAATAGCACTCGCATGCCTGAGACATATTTAGATTTATCAATGCTTTTTTACCTACACTGTATAGTAGAACAGACTGCTATGCAACATGTCTTAAAGAGGAAAAAAAAACTATGACATGGTCAATGCTGGCTGCATCATAACACTTTTTTTCTTTACTTTATCCTGTGCTTCTGTGCAGCATATCTAATAAAACATTTTCGTCCAATCTCCCTCTTGCCTTTCCTGGCAAAGGTATTGGAACGACACGTGGTCAAAACACTGAGTGACTTCGTGGAAAGTCATGGGGCCTTGGCCCCAAGACAGGCTGGCTTCCGCCCAGCCCACTCAACTGAGTCCGTCATAACATCAGTCCTGGATAACCTCCGACAAGGAATGGACACCGATCAACATCAGGCCCTGATCCTCTTAGACCTTTCCGCCGCATTCGACACCGTGGACCATACCATCTTACTTTCACGGGTCGAGGCGGCGGGAATCCGAGGAACAGCCCTACTATGGCTGTCCTCCTTCTTGAGCGGTCGGACTCAGGCGGTTCGTCTGGGAGAGTTCTCTGCGGAATCGTTACCCATCCAGTGTGGTGTACCCCAGGGTTCCTCACTATCCCCCCTTTTATTTAATCTCTACATCGCCCCTCTTATTTTTGCTTTACAGCAGCTGGAGGTCTCTGTGTACAACTATGCAGATGATCTCCAGCTCATCTTTTACCTTTCCTCTGCCCCAGAGTCCATATCCAAGGTTCAGTCCATCATGACCTTTATCCAGGACTGGATGAATTTCAACCACCTGAAACTCAACCCCGATAAGACGGAGTTGGTGTTGACAGGTGGTTGCTCCAGTCCCTGGTCCCCCTCCTTCTGGCCCCCATCACTAGGTCCCCCACCCACTCCTGTATCCTCTGTCAAAACCCTTGGTTTCAAAATCAATAACCAACTTTCCTTACACTCCCAAGTCTCTGTTGTGGTGTCATCAGCCTTTCTCTCACTCAGAACTATCCGCAGAGTCTCACGATTTTTTGCCCCAGACGCGCTCAAACTAATTCTACTGGCCATGGTGACATCTCGCCTAGATTATGGCAATGTCCTCTACCATGGCATGCCTGACTACCTCATGAGGCGCCTCCAGCTGGTTCAAAACCAGGCAGCTCGGCTGGTTTTTAACCTTTCCAAATCACACCATGTTACCCTTCTTCTTATTTCCCTCCATTGGCTCCCTGTCCGGCAGCGCGTCTTATTCAAGCTCGGCTGCACTATTTTTAAAGCCAGGACAGGATCCGCCCCCTCCTTCATCAACTCAGCTATTCAACCCTATACTCCATCACGAGACCTCCGATCCTCCTCCCACCACCTTCTCGTGGTTCCCCGTTTCAAACGGAAGAAATGGGGTGGTTCCAAATTCGCTACCACGGGCCCAGCTTTTTGGAACTCTCTCCCACTGTCCCTCAGATCCTGCACTCAATACCCCCTTTTCCGCAGAGATCTCAAGACTTTTCTCTTTACCCAAGCCTTCCCATCCTGATCCTTTTACCGTCCCCCCCCTCTTCCGACCGATTGAGTAGCTGTTACCAGTGAGCGCCAAGAAACCGCCTGGTGTACGAGCGCTATACAAAACCCTTCAAATTCAAATTCAAAGCCAAAAGATCTTGCATAGATGAAACCTATAGGTTTTGCCAATGCGTATTACTGTAGCCATGCATGTGCCTGCAGGTTTGGAATGGGCAGCAAGTAGTCTCCATCAGTGAATGAGACAGCTAAAAAAGTGTCCCACATTTGCAAATTAAGGGCAGTTTTGAACCTGTAAGGACATACTGTTTGTGTTTTACAAGGTATGGGACACTCCATGCATGTGTGTTTACGGCAGGCAGCGCTTGTGATAATGTCAGGGAAATCAACAATAAAAACCGGCCAACCAACCCATAAAACATGCCACAAACAGCCCAAAAAATCTGCCTGTAAGTGCAGCCTGATGGCCCCATAGACCAGTGAACCTGTGTCTCCCCTACAGCCTGTTGACATATTAATGCACTTAACACCAAGTCAAGTAAAAGGTGTTAAATGCATTAGCATGTTTACTTAAAGAGCTGCCTCATCACATTGACACCCTGAGGGGCCCCATCAGAATACTGATGGGACCCCAGCAGGATCTCATTTCAACTGGATTCCTTCCCCTTTTGCAGCGCGCACAGGAAGAGAAAACTTCCTTCCACGCTGCTGAATTCTTTTTAAATGAGCAGCTGGGGAAGTCTTTCTCTTTGTGCCCTAATCTTTTGTGCTCTCCTGCAGATGTGCTGGGTGCTGTGAAAGTATAAGGTGTACACGCGAGCACGAGCACACCTTACAGGGATCATAGCTTGTCACCCCTTCTTCTTGAGCCCACCTAGGGGTCTGTGGGATTTAAGTGGGGAGCTTACACCACCACTGTGATGCGCCCTGCGTTACAGAAGTGCAGCACATGCTGCAGGTTCTGCCCCGTGAGGGCTGCCAATGCTGTCTGCGTCATTCAGTAGAGGCATTGTGAGAAAGTGCCCTCTTTCTGCATGGTATGCTCCCACATTTTGCTGAATTGCTGATGTTCTCTGACTGAGTGCGCCCTGGGCTCCTGCTAATCAGGTACCCAGCGGCCTATGTTCCTTCCCTAAAATTGCATTGAAGCCTAAACCCAATTGGCATCCCTGGCCACAGGTAGGCCCCTGGTAAATGGTACCACAGGTACCCTGGGCCCTGTGACCAGGAAAGGCCCCTAAGGGCTGCAGCACTTATTGTGCCACCCTTGGAGGCCTTGCACCTTTTCACTCACACACTGCCTTTGCAGGCTGCGTGTCTTGGTGCAGAACAAAGTGAAGATTTGACATGGCACACTTCCCTGTGTGCCATGCCTACAAAACCACTGCCCTGGCATAGATCAGTCACCCCTCTAGCTGGGTGCACTATGCCAGTGGTGAGGGTACAGGTGCATGAGCCCTGTACCCCTACAGTGCCCAGGT
The DNA here is from genome assembly GCF_964204655.1 of Triturus cristatus. NCBI lineage: Eukaryota > Metazoa > Chordata > Amphibia > Caudata > Salamandridae > Triturus > Triturus cristatus. The sequence continues at coordinate 940,485,149 of NC_140587.1, read as the reverse complement.
CCATTCCTGGGCATTGTAAGTGCAGTGCTGCCATTAAGAGTATATGGTGCTGGGAGTTTGTCATTGCGAACTTCACAGCACCATATTGGCTACACTGAAAACCGGGAAGTTTGGTATCAAACTTCTCAGCACATTAAACCAACACTGATGCCAGTGTGGGATTTAATGTAAATTGCATGACAGAGGGCATCTTAGAGATGCCCCCTGAAACTCGACCAACTTCTAGTGTCCCGACTGATTGGCTGCTTAGGCTGCCACCAACAGACATGTTTCTGGACCCCTGGGTCGAGAGCCTGCTGCTCTCAGGGGCCTGAAACAATGCACATCCTGGGACGAGGTGCCAAGCCTCCTCCCCCAGGATGGGCAGGGTTCACGAAGGGGAAGCTTCAATGGCATGCCGCCTTTGTGAGCCTTCCCAGACCATTTGCTGCTTTCAGAAACTGGTCCCCACTGGTTCTACCCCCCACTTTGGTTGGGAGAAACGGCGGGAAAAACAACTGAGGGAAAGAGGTGTGCCCATCTCTGCCAACACCCCTCAGGTGGGGGAGGGGAGGTGAAGCACAACTCCGAGTCCCCGCCATCTTGAGGATGGGGGGACCCAACCTACCAGGGACATGTTTCTGACTCCCTCCCACTGGAGGGTGGCACGAAAGGGGGTGTTCCCACCCCATGGAAGGGACCCATTGGTCCCTGCCCTTTACCTGCCTGTAACGCCCCTAACTCTATTTAGGGGGGCACCCTGAACCTTGCTTCCTCAGATCCAGAAACAACAAGAAGAAAAGAAGAAGAAGGATCGAACAGCAGTGCAGCCAGCTAACAAGAGGAACACGCCCACTGACTTGGCCCAGCCCTACCGGCCTGTTTCCCCTCGAACTTGCTCCTGCGAAATCCCGGTGTGTCCTGCTGCCAGCAACCTCAAAAACCCCAGATGACCTGCCTGCCTTCACTTCCAAAGACTGGTTCTCCAGTGAACACCGGATTTGTTCAAACTGCAACCTCTGGCAGCAGCTGGAGACCGCAAATCCAGCCCACTCTGCACCCGCCGAACCTGGCCCGAGCTCGAGTGGAAAAACACCACGAGAAGGTCACCCAAGTGATCCTGACCCGAGATCCAGCAACCCCTGACCTGCCTCAAGCCTCCAGCCGACACCTACAGCCTAAATCCAGAAGGCCCCCCTGACCGCGACCCGGAGCTGGTAAGATGATCCGACGCCAAAAGGCACCCTTGCACCCGATGCCCCACGGCCTTGTGTGCCCATACCAACGGTGCCTAACCAACTTAACTTCCCAACTTACTTCTCAAAGTGGTGGTCGCACCCAGAAGTCCTTCATCTCCCTGCTTGCAGTGCTTTTGCAAACCGGAGGTTCTCCATTGAAAACAACTGGGTACCCGACCTCGAAACAGCATCCTGCACCCGGCCGCCCTAGTGCCGCCGAGGGTGCATCTTTTGTGCTACTTTGTTTTCCTATTTGCCCTGACCTTAAACCCTGAGAGCTCACAGCAACCGGAGGCCCCCTATCCCCCATTGGATAACATTGGGCCTCAACACTCTGCACCCGGCCGCCCTAGTGCCGCTGAGGGTGTAGCAAGAGTGCATCACTGACCCTGGGGGACCCCTGAGTCTAACCGCAGAACTTTAACTCCCACAGTCAATAACTTACCTGTGAACCGATAACCTGTTTATCCTCCATAGGATAACATTGAACATTTTCTTCCAAAAAGTTTTTAAGTGTGGAGTTTCAAAATCTAAAAATATTCTTTAAGAATTGCACAAATAACCAAAACTTATTTACTTACCTGTTTGCAGGAAATGTCCTAATATTGAATCTAGGTATCCAGCACTGAGTTAGAAAAGTAACGTAAAAAGTAACTTACCTGTAATTTACTGAAAAAGCCTATTCATTTCAATGTACTGTATTTGCTAAGTGTTGCACCCTACTGCATCCCCTGTAAATCAAACAAAGTACAAGTTCTATTGCATTTTCAAACTGTTCTACATTCAGCAACTTATTATTGTAAAGTATTTAATTCTTACCTGTGCCAGGCTTGCTTGGTTCTAAAAATAAACAACAGTATATTTTGTTATACAAAAACAATTGGCCTAGAGTTCAGTTCTTGAGTGTGTGAATTTGTTTGCTGACTGAATGTGTACATGAAATGCTTAACACTGTCCTCTGATACTGCCTTACTACTCGACCACTCTACCACAAATAGAGAGTAAGGTTCTATCTAACTTTAACCTCTGCCTACCTCTGGGGTCACCTGGACTCTATACACACTATACCTCATTTTGGTGTAGTATATATAGAGCCAGTTTCCTACAGGCATGCATGCATAGAGACTCACGTGTGCATGCATGGTGACGCATATGCATTCACGTATGAGTGCACATATTGAATGATACAGCTGCATGATTTCATGACAGGTATGCACGCATCGTTTTTCTTTACTTTTCTTTTGATTTTTGCCTACTCCATTCAATTTAATTTAAAAAAAGGCCGAAAAAGGTGACACAGGCTTTCCAAATGCTTGTCGTTACTAAGGCAGCTGAAAGCGGGACACGTGGAGCTGCAGAAGGCAATTTAGACATGTCAGTCTCCTGCTGCACTATCTCACACTTCAGGGAACTCTAAGACAGAGTTTTTACTTTCAAAGGTTAGAGAGTTGTGAGACTTTGTGCTTCCTTTCAGCAAGAGGTGAGATCCTATTTTCACTGAATTGTCTTCTGATCTGCCCCACAACGGTAGTCACCATCAGCGGCTCCTCTTTCATAGCTTTTATAGCAAGTAGCATATCTGTCTGTACTTGGCCGTACCCACTGTGTCCTCTTCACTGTCAGGTTGATGACTTGAAAGCGGTGGAAGCACCTTCTTGTATGGCGTGCTTCCACTGAATTTCTATACAGATATCTGTTTCTCCCACATTCCACTAGGAGGCGGCAAAAGATTGGACAGTGCAGAACGCCACTCGAAACCAACAAAAAGTTTCTGCATGCACGAACCATCATTTTACAGTCTGGGAAACAAAACAATGAAACAATTTTACATTCGGCTAAGGTACAGCGAAAAAAGCAGAAAAAAGGCATGTATATTACCAAAAATGTCTCATCCCTTAGAAGCTTTTGAGGCTGAGCCCTCTATTTGTTCCAGTTGCGGTAGGTGAACCTTTAGTGTGGTGGAACCTTAATCGCTGTTCTAGATTGCTGAGAGAGAGTGACGTGAGCAAACCTGAAATTCTGTGGGCGAATACTGGTAGAGTAGTCTACGCAGGGGCTCAACTAGACCCGAATTATCCCAGGGGTAGAGGAGGGAGGGGAGGGAGCTAAAGATTAAGCAATGAATGGAGTAGGGTTTAACTCTTAAAACAGGGCAGAGATAGATATCGTTAGAGTCAATACAAACTATGGCAGCGTCCCGCGAGTGGTGTGTGTGGCTGCCATTGTGAAAATAAAAGCACGCATGCCGCGCAGAAAATAAAAACAAGAAGCGGCTGCCATTATCGCTCAAGGTCAGCATCCCGAGTGGTGTGTGCGGCCACCACTGCTGAAGCCCGGGGTGCCGGGCAGTTTAAAAAAAACACATGATAATTTGAAATCCAAGGGGGATGGAGTGAATGCCATGCTAAAGCCTCCTTTAAAGAGGAAGTGCTGTCAGGCTGAATATAAAAGAAGCGCCGCCATTACTATGCACTCGCACAGCATGTCATGCCTCCTTCTGCAAGACTTTCATTAAGTAAATAGTTCTCCCTTACTGCTAATGAAAGCTAGAGAGTAAGAACACATGTAAGAAGGGCTGTCCATATGGGAGGTAACAACAGGAGAGAGGGAGGTACTAAGGAGGGATTTCTAAGCCTATTGAAAAATCAAAAACCATCATTTTCAAAGAACAGGAAGAGGAGCCAATTGTAAAGGTGGACGGTACATGGGCGGAGCTTAAAGCCCGTATCCTGTATACAGCATGTCTCAAAGAGACTACGCTAGCGCTGCCTAGGCAAGACCTTAAAATGTGGTGAGAGGGTGAAAAGAATTGGCATGGTGCCAAACATAAAGAAACCTGAAACAAAATGACAATTTATTGCGGTCACTAACATATGCGCAATGCAGCAAATGAGACAATGGCAATTTATGGAGGGCCAATGTTTTTAAAGGTCCCAAAACAGCTAAAGCATGAATATAGGGCTCAACATTGATTCAAGCTGCACATTACTGATAGCCATTGAAGATACAGTGTTTGTTATGTTGTATTAGAACATTGGAATGTTGAGATCTCCATTGAAAACAATGGAGTGGTCTGGGTTTCTAATGGCCGGTAGAAGCTTGGAGCTCCAACATTCCAATGTTTGTTTACAACTGTTGCTGTGAACAAAAGCCTCAACAAGCCCGAGGGGATTTCAGCTCCCTTTGGGCTTTTTGAGTCCTTTGAGCGAAATGTTCTAATAGCCATAGAGCCCGCCGTAGCGAGATCTATCGGTCATTAAATCCTACCTGCCTTGTTAAAGGCCCTCGCCTTTGGCTCTAGCTTTTAACGTTGGAGCAGGCCTTTAATGAAGTGGTAGAGCCCGCTACGGCTGGCTCTAAAGCTATATTAGACCAACTCATGCAGAGCAAGCAAGAGTCTCAGGTGGCCTTATGTATTCAGTAAACACTGCAAAGGGTCACAATAGATAATGATTCTTTATAATTAGGCCTGTGATTACATGATTCGAACAGCTTGTGTCTTGGAAACAAAAGGAATATCCTCTAACATTAGGGACTGATAATAGAAAATATAACCCCAATGAAGAATTGTCTTTGTAACCTATTTCTAGGCCAAAACATTTGTGTTGTTGGAGGAGCAGAAGGATTGTAGTGAAACAAATACTTTAAATGTGGATTGCAGGAGCAACTGTCCTACTTACAAGTGATTTGAATCACACTCCTTGTTAGACCACGTGCCAATGAAGAGTGGCCAGAGGAGAAGAAATATGGCCTCTGTAGCTTATTGAATATGCTACTTACCAGTATGCATCTGTTCTTGGCATGTAGGGCTGCTGACATTCATATCTGTGCATAGATCGCCGCCTAGTGTTGGGTCCGGATGTTTGCACGTTGTTGTCCTGGAAGAGTCTTCGAAGTATCCTGGGATAGGTGACTCCTCCCCTGGACTACAGTGCGCATGGGCATCCTCTCCTTCCTCAGATTGTTTTTCGCCATTGTGGCAGTGATGGAGTAGATATAGAAAGTGATGACCATGCTTACAGTAATTCTAAGAGCTGCAGCTGCTACAGGCGCCGGGGAGGAGGGAGGGCGATATGAATGTCAGCAGCCCTACATGCCAAGAACAGATGCATACTGGTAAGTAGCATAGTCAGTTCGAGGCATGTGGGCTGCTGAATTCATATCTGTGCATAGAATATATAGCAGTGCCCTCTTATTAGCGGCGGCTACCAGTGCCAGCTGCAGCGGTCTGAAAAAGAGTTTTGAGAACAGCCTGTCCTACAGCTGCCTGCTGTTTTGATTGCACATCTACACAATAGTGTTTGGTAAATGTATGTGTAGTGGACCAGGTGGCTGCTCTACATATGTCATGCAAAGGAATGTTTCCTAGGAAAGCCATTGAGGCCCCTAACTTACGTGTTGAGTGGGCTCGTGGGGGAATCGTTAAAGTGCGTTTAGCCTTTTGATAGCAAATTTGAATACATTTAACGATCCATCTGGCTATTCCTGCTTTGGAGATAGCGTTACCTTTGTGGTGTGGGGCAAAGGCAACGAAAAGTTGTTGTGTTTTCCTAAAGGGTTTGGTCCTGTCGATATAATACATGAGGGCCCTTTTGACATCTAGTGTATGGAGTGCCCTTTCTGCGACAGTTTGTGGGTTTTGGAAGAAAACGGGCAGTTCAATGGTTTGATTCATGTGGAACTGCGATACCACCTTCGGCATGAATTTGGGGTTGGTACGTAGTACGACCCTGTTGGTGTGAACCTGTATAAACGGCTCTTGAACGGTTAGTGCCTGGAGTTCACTAACTCTTCTCAAAGAAGTGATCGCTACTAGGAAAGCTACTTTCCAGGTAAGGAATTGAATCTCGCATGAGTGTAGAGGTTCAAAGGGTGGACCCATCAGGCGCGTGAGGACCAAGTTGAGGTTCCACATCGGAGCCGGTGGGTGGCTTGGTGGAATGACTCTTTTGAGTCCTTCCAAGAATGCTTTGATGGCAGGCACTCTGAATAGAGAGAGGTGCTGCCTGGTCTGCAGATAGGCTGATATTGCGGTCAAATGGACACGTATAGAGGTGTACGCCAGATTGCATCGGTATAGGTGTAATAGGTAACAAATAATGTTTTGGATGGATGCATCTAGGGGGTTAATGTCATTATTATTGCAATAAATGACGAACCTCTTCCATTTTGCTGCATAGCAAGCTCTGGTAGTGGGTCTCCTGGCCTCCTTAATGATGTCCATACAGTCAGGTGGCAGGTTTAGGTAGCCAAACTCTAGGACTTCAGGAGCCAGATTGCCAGGTTCAGCTGTTGTGGATCTGGGTGCTGAATCTCTCCATGGTTCTGCGTCAAATGCTCGGGTTTGACCCGCAGCCTTTGATGGGGCACCACGGAAAGTTTGAGAAAGGTGGTGTACCACGGCTGGCGTGCCCACGTTGGAGCAACCAGGACGAGCGTCAGTGAGTGTTGACGCAGTTTGCGTGCCACCAGCGGTATCAGTGGTGCTGGGGGAAAAGCGTACGCAAATCTGCCGGACCAGTTCATCCATATCGCATTGCCCTGCGACTGCGGATGTGGGAACCTGGCGGCAAAGCTTTGGCATTTTGCGTTTTCGCTTGTCGCGAATAGGTCTATCTCTGGGTGACCCCACTGCTGGAAGTACGGTTGGAGTACTGATGGGTGTAACTCCCACTCGTGCATCTGGTGGCTGTGTCTGCTGAGCAGATCCGCCATGTGGTTGTCTTTGCCGGGGAGGTGTTCTGCCATGAGGAACATGTTCCTTTGAATGGCCCACTTCCACATGCTCTGAGCCAGATGAGACAACTGTGGAGAGTGTGTTCCTCCCTGCTTCTGTATGTAGTACATGGCAGTCATGTTGTCCGTCCGGATCAACACGACTTTGTTGCACAAGTGTACTTTGAATGCTTTCATAGCGAGGAAGATTGCCATCAGCTCTAGAAGGTTGATGTGCATCTTGTTTTGTTGTTGTGTCCATAGTCCCTGCACTGTGTAATGGAGTACATGAGCTCCCCATCCCTGGAGAGACGCGTCCGCCGTCAGTATTATCTGTGGGACAGGCTCTTGGAACGGTCGGCCCTTGCAAAGGTTTTGTGGATTCCACCAATGCAGAGAGTTGTATGCCGACCGCTCACCAACACTAGGTCTTTCAACTGTCCTTGAGCCTGATTCCACTGACGTGCTAAGCACTCCTGAAGCGGGCGCATATGTAGTCTCGCGTGGGGGACTATGAAGATGCAGGAGGCCATCATGCCTATCAACTGCATGAACACTCGCGCGGGAAGGGAGTGTTGTGGTTTGAACTTGGAAATCAGCATTTGCATGCTGTTGATTCTCACCAAATTTGGCTGAGCTGTGGCCGCCAGAGTGTCTATAGTCGCACCTAGGTACTGTTGTACGTGTGCGGGCTGTAGATGGGATTTTGGGTAATTCAGTGAGAACCCCAGACTGTGAAGGAGGTGAATGGTGCGGGACATGTGGCTGGCACATTGCTGGGCTGACTTCGCTTGAACGAGCCAGTCGTCCAGGTAAGGGTAGACGTGTATGTGCTGCCTCCGTAGATGTGCCGCCACAGTAGCTAGGCACTTTGTAAACACCCTTGGTGCCGTTGTCACGCCAAAGGGAAGGACTTTGAATTGGTAGTGCTGCCCTTGAACAGTGAACCTGAGGTATTTTTTGTGTGAGGGGTGAATGGGTATGTGGAAATACGCATCCTTGAGGTCCAGTGTGGCTAGAAAGTCTCCCTGCTTGAGCAGCGGGAGGACTTGCTGTAGAGTGAGCATGTGAAAATGCTCGGAAAGAATGTATCTGTTTAGGGGTCTCAGGTCTAATATAGGTCTGAGTGACCCGTCCTTTTTCGGTATTAAAAAGTACAGGGAGTACACCCCCGTACCTTGCTCGTGGACGGGTACGACCTCTATTGCGCCTTTTAGAAGCATACTTTGCACCTCCTGCTGTAAGAGCGTTAAGTGCTCTGAGGACATAGGACGGTTTTTTGGAGGTATTGTGGGTGGAGTGGAGGTTAGGTCTAGACAGTAACCGTATTTGACAATATCTTTGACCCACCTGTCCGTGGTGATGGAGGTCCACGTGGACAGGAACCTTTGTAGCCTTCCCCCGACAGGTGTTATGTGGTCGGGAGGAAGGGAGAGGGCGTCACTGCTTGTTCTTGGGGGAGGACCTGGTGTTGCCGTAGCCGCGTCCTCTGCCCTTTGTACTGGAGCCACGATATCCACCCCGGGTGTTTTTATCGTAGGTGGTTTGTGTATTGCCCTTGTTGTATGTTTGCTGTGACCCCTGTCCTCTACCTGCTCCTCTATTTCCGGGGCGACGAAAGGAGCCGCTCCGAAAGGACTGAGTCTGGAGAGCCCCCATGGACTTTGCAGTGTCCGTGTCCTTTTTTATTTTCTCTAGGGTGGTGTCAACCTCCGGGCCGAATAAATAGTCGGGGTTGACAGGCTGGTTGAGTATGTTGTTTTGCACCTCAGGTTTGAATCCGGAGATTCGTAACCAGGCATGTCGTCGCAGCATGACGCTAGTGTTTATGGCCCTGGCAGCTGTGTCTGTGGCATCCAGCGCACATTTGATGGATGCGTTTGTGAGGAGCTGTCCCTCCCTGATGAGGATCTCTGCACCTTCTCTGTATTGGTCAGGGAGATGTTGGATTAGTTGCTCTAATGTGTCGTAGTGCGCTCTATCGTAGCGAGCGAGGAGTGCTTGAGTATTGGCAATGCGCCATATGTTGGCTGCCTGGGCGGCAACCCGTTTGCCAGAGGTCTCTAACACCTTGGACTCTTTGTCCGGGGGAGGAGCGTCACCTGTTGTTTGTGAGTGTGCCCTCTTGCGAGCATTCGCAACGACAATGGAATCCAGAGGTAATTGGCCTCTGATGTAAGTAGGGTCCCCAGGCGCTGATCTGTATTTCTTGTCGATCCTGGGGTTTATCACTCTTGCCCTGGTGGGTTCCTTGAAGATGTCCTTTGCTGGTTTGAGGACACCCTTCAACATGGGTAGAGTTTTTATATTCCTTTCTGAGGATGCAAAAGTATCCATAAGAAAGTCGTCCTCGACGGTGTCCGAGTGAAGTTGCACCCCATGATTGGCCGCAGCACGTTCAATTAGAGCGTTGAACGCTGCAGTGTCCTCTGTGGGAGATGTTTTTGCTCCATAGAGTTGCGGGTCTTGTGCATCCATAGGTGCACCTGGGTCCACAGGGTCATCCCAAGTTTGATCAGGGTCCTGTTGGCCGTCAGGGTCCATGTCTCCGGGATAGGGGACTTGGTCACCCATGTAGTCCACCAACGCATCCGTGTCGGAGTGTGTGGGAGAGAAGGATTGTGGATCCTGGTAGGGTGAGTGGAAAGGTTCGTAAAGAACTGGTTCTGAAGCTACAGGCAGCTTTCTTTTAAGTGGAATCCTGAAGGAGTCCAAAGCCGGCTCCGAAGTTATTTTCCGTTTGTGGATAATCATCCTGCCGGTGTCGGCGTCGATTAGATGCGATGGAGACGTCTCCGCAGAGCGTTCGGCAGGCGTGATCGTGGTATGGGTCACCCGTGTCCTGATTTGGAATAGTTTCGGGGCCGTGGATGGTGGCAGGCCAAAAGTAATGTTGGCTGGTGTCGAAGAGGCTGCTGGAGCGTTAATTGGTTCGGAGCCCGACGTGTCCTGGAGGACCATTTTCTTTTTGGTGCTTTGCGCAGCAATGGGTCGCGTCTGGAGCGCCCTCGATTCTTTTGCACCGACCGGTTCTGTTGAGGCGGTCGTGGATTTTTTCGGCGCCGGTGGGTCATCGAGTCGAGGGGCGGGAATGGCCGTCGACTTCTTCGATGAGTGTGGCTTTGGTGTCGCCGTGGAAGCGGTGTGAGACGCAGCAGGCTGTTTGACCTTTGGGGTCGGAGTCGATTGCGTCGGTGCCGGGAGCCGAGCAGGTTTGGTGGTACCGAAGGCCTTCTTCCTTATGTCGACTCCGATGTCGGCCGCTTCGAGTTCGGCACCGAAGTCTCGTTTGGTGCGCTCGGTGCCGATGTGTGTTGCTGGCGTCGAAGGTGTGGAGGGCCTCGATCCGACCAGCGCCACTTTCGGTTTCGGTTTCAATTGAACCAATACAGCTTTCGGTTTCGGTTTTGAAGAAGGGAAACCGGCCGTTTTGGGCATTAATGGCTGCCGCTGAATGTCCGAGGCCGGGCCCGAGGGCGGGGCCGAAGAACTGCGGGATAGGTCTTGGGTAAGGCCCGAAGGCGATCCCTCGACCGGAGCCATAGACTGTTGCACTGGGCTTTCTTCAGTCTGAACGGGTAGGCCTTGCTCGTCACCGGAGCTACTCTCTTCGGCCCCTAAGGCCTCATTGTAGTCTCCTGCCTCGGTGTCGTCTTCATCTCTGCGAAAGAGTGTTTCGTCGACGTCTTCCGATCCGGAGTCATGTTCAGAAACGGGACTGGAGGGTAGGTTCTCCACTTCTTCGACATCTTCGGTCTCGGCGTTGAAGATGTCGGCCGGGGCCGGTGCCGCTTGCTGCGCCTCGAGTCTCGCCGCTCGTCGAGTCCGTAGAGTCTTCTTGGATCGAAATCTGGCACAGGCCATGCATGTAGATTCGTCGTGATCCGGTGAAAGGCATTTGTTGCACACCGGATGGACGTCGACGTGGGGATATTTCGCATTGCATACCGGACACCTCTTGAATGGTGTCCTCGATTCCATCGTTGATGTCGAATCGACGGTCGGGTAAGATGCGAAAGTTTGTTCTGTAAGTTAGTAAACTAACAAAGATACTATCGATACCGATCGAGAACAGTACCGACGCGAACTAAAGGCCTTTTGGCCTGAAAAGAGATTTTCCTAACTTGAGTCAAGATAGCACATCCGAACCCAATGGCGGAAAAAAACAATCTGAGGATGGAGAGGATGCCCATGCGCACTGTAGTCCAGGGGAGGAGTCACCTATCCCAGGATACTTCGAAGACTCTTCCAGGACAACAACGTGCAAACATCCGGACCCAACACTAGGCGGCGATCTATGCACAGATATGAATTCAGCAGCCCACATGCCTCGAACAAACATGATACAATGTGATGCCGCATTGTGGAGGCCCTACAGCCATGGTCACGAATAACCTTGAAGACCAAGAGAGATACTTGTGGCATACTTCAGGCATAGAAATACTGATGATAATGTAATTTGTGCAGGAACAGTAAAAAACGTAATACTCTACCAAGCAATTGTAGGTAAAAATGTGTACTTTTGACGTATTGATCAATCTGGAGTATTGTCAAATATTTGAAATCAGTTTAGATGTCTAGATTTCTTCTCCGTTTTCATGGCTTTGGGACAGGTCCACAACTAGCCTACTGGCTAGTTCTCAACAGGTTGGAGGGTTTTGTCCATTAGTAGCCATCTGGGTGGCAAGTGGCAAGGGAGTGGTAAGGGGATTATTGAAAAAAAGAAAATACGTACCTCATCTCCACGTCTCTCTGTGGTCTCTCCTCAGGAACATAACAGGAAGCAGGCAGCCAGGCTCCCCTGACAAATCACAATGCTGCAATGCAGCGTTGTGATTGGTCTGTGTGTTGTGGTTCGGCACTCGGCCAGTGACTGGGGGCCTGGGCATGTTCTCCATGCAGGCTGTAATGCAGACTGCTTGGAGAAAATGCAAAGTGTGCATGACTGTTTCGCGTGCCCGAGAGGGCCGGCCAAACAGCCATTGTACACTTAGGAGGGTGCTACCACTCCTCCCCTGCCCTGCTCTGTGAGGAGAGCAGCCACGCCCATCATGCAAAGCTGCCGCAGCAGGACAATATAAAATGATGATAATATTACATTATCAGCATTTTATTTTTCCTTTCTTTCACTGCTTCAAAGCAGTGGGGCGACGCTCCTCTGCCTTCGCAGAGGAGCTGCCACTAGTTTTGTCAGATCCTGCAATCGAGACCTCAGTACCTGTTCCATTCAGTTTACATTTATTCGCTACCGTCCATTGAACTCTTGCAACAAATTAGTTGGTGAGGTTCTGACTTGATTCCATTGATGAAGGCTACTGATTAAGCAAAAGTTTGCATCTGCACAGTTATAAAGCTGAAATGCGAATCAATTTAGTGAATTTGAACAAAGAGAGATGGAACTTCTGAAAGACGAGGAGTCACGACACGCATTTGAAAAAGGGAGAGGAGAAACGGGCCACTGCAAAGATGTGTCACCTATCAGGGAGAAACAAAGACAACAGTTTAGCCAAAGCCTACTTGTCCTAATTCCTGCAGAGGAATCTCGTGGTCCACAATGTCAACGGCTGCACTGATTTGCAGCAAAATCTGTGGACCTCCTCTCAAGCATCTACCTCAATACCAAGGGTCATACAATATGTTCACTTTACTGCCACTCAAATCTTCTTGAAGCACTAAATCCTGTCTAAGTATCATGGAAGATACTGTCCTATCTTATGAATAGTGCCTTTGGTTTGGTTTGTATTTACCATTACAGTATAACCCCTTAGAGTAGTTGTGGTTCAGTACCATTACTTGAATTGATCATATCGAAAACAGGCACATGTGAAGTGTGTGTGAAGATAAATCTGCTGATTTCCAATAAACTGAAATTGTCATGTAAGATTAAACTGATCGTGATAAAAAAAATAATAGGATTGAGTTATTACCGCTTGCTGGAAGGAGTTTTAACTTAACAAGTTCGATTTGCAAATGAAGTGAGGGATTAAACACTGACACCAGACAAGCATCATAAGACGATTCAGATCATCCGCTTCTTTTATTAAACTTATGAATAGCAATTTGATTAAAATTCCAGAGGGTTTATTACACAGGTTGGGTTCAGCAGCAGTCTGACTGAGTGGCTTTAGTTCAATGTATGTGTAGATTTTATACCTTTTGTTGATGAGAAAAGCATTAATAAAATCACAAAGGTCTCAGGATATCGTAATGAAACTGAATCGTTTGGTGTCAAAATAACTGCCATATATTTTTTATATTTTACTCACTACTTTAACCCCTTCAGTGCCCGCCCCTTTCCCCGCCCAGTGCCGGCCGTTGCATTAGCGGGCGGGGTCTATGACGAGCTGGACTCGTCATGGGCACAGCGCCACCGCGGCCCATGACGAGTCCAGCTCGTCATGGGCACTGAAGGGGTTAAGAGGGTGCGGGCATCAGCACATGAAGGCTAACTAGCATGCGAGAGGTACCTAGGAGGAAATCTTTGGTCTTAGGGCCATGAACTTGAGAATAGCCCAATCACTTACAGGTCATCTTCATTACTCATAGTCCTATTCATACGCACCCAATCATTACTAATGAAGAATACCTAAGCCCACAAACAGACTTCATCAAGAGATGAAAAAACCCAAACACTGCAAGATTTCAAAGCACACTCAGTGATTCATTAAAACCGCCAACCCATTGTGATATTAATGAGGATATCCCACCAGCATCAAAATTCTTGTCCATATTATGACCTCCATGCAATGTATAATGCTGAACAGAGGTGTGTGAATTTGTCCATGAGTCAGGTGTGCACATTTCAAAAGAGGGAACCATTTAAACTCTACCTGAGAAGCTTCTAAACTCCGGATTGACCTACTCTGGATACAGTTGAGGAGAGAAATGTGTACCAAAGAACATGCCAAAGCTGTAGTAAGTTGGATACAACAACTAACTGCCTAAGAGGAAGCTTTCCTTCCTTGACCCAAACTGCCAAAGGTCACAAACAAGTTGTCATACTGCTGGAAATCCTGAGGTCTGTGGAAATATGTGGCCAGAGAGCTAACTACATCAAGTCAATGAGTAGATACCTCTTCAAGAGGTCGGATGTTCAAAAAACATAGGTAAGATCAGAGAAAGAAGGTCTGGCTCAACGGGCTGCCATCTCCTCAACCCTTCTGGCAGACATAATAGATACTAAAAAGGCTGTCTTCAAAGTAAAAAAAAAAAACATGAAATCAGAGGATCAAAGGGATGGGACTGCAAACCCTTAAGAACAAAAGGAAGATACCAAAGGTTTCAAAGAAATGTTGAATAAAGTACAACTTTTAAAAAGTCTAGTAACCTAACTTTTGAAATCCGAGATGAGAGATTGAAAAGTGCAGGCACCATAAATACCTGTCCTTAGTGCTAAGTGGGACTAGAATAAAACTTCTTCCATGAATAATCTATTTTCATATCTATAGAATCCTTTAAAATTGCATCTTTTGTCAAACAAGAGCTTACCACTATTGGGTTAACAGAAATAGAGCCTGGTGGAATAGAATCCATAGCAACACAAAAAGATGATGGACGGAATGCTGAAAATTATCAAACGTTCACCCCCAGTGTCAGAGCTGGGTTGAGTCAATCGTTTTTTTTCTCACCATGCCACTCCATTTCGGATCCAGCCATTTGTAAATCAGACGTGACTCTGCTCCCCATGGGAACAGTCCAGCCCGAACTGCCAGGCCAACACTGGCGGCTCCTCGAGGGAGTGGCCTCGAGGGAGTGACCTGGCCTGCAGTGGTGGCTCCTCGAGGGAGTGGCCTCGAGGGAGTGACCTGGCCTGCAGTGGTGGCTCCTCGAGGGAGTGGCCTCGAGGGAGTGGCCTGGCCTGCAGTGGCGGCTCCTCAAGGGAGTGGCCTCGAGGGAGTGGCCTGGCCAGCAGTGGCGGCTCCTCGAGGGAGTTCTGCGGGGCGGTGGTGCGGGGTGGGGGAGGGGCAGGGTGGGTGGTAGTAAACTCCGGCATACGGCCGAACAGAGTTAAGTAAATAAATACATAAATAAAACAAATTACATTGCATGCGCTGCATCGCCATTTATTTATTTACTTAACTCTGTTCAGCCATATGCCGGAGTTTACTACCCCCACCCTCCCCCACCCCACCGCCCCGCAGCACTCCATCATGGAGCCGCCACTGCAGGCCAGTCCCCCTCTGGTTCGGAAAACAAGCATCCTGGTACGGGTTTCGGGGTCCACCCCACAACAGCCAGGCTAGCTTGATGGCAATGGCGTAGTGAGCACAGGACCCACGTCTGGGCATACCGTTCCCACTAAGGGTGACAATAGCTACACAGAAAGATGATGGACAGAATGCTGAACATTGATTAGAATCCATATCTTTCAGAGGATACAGGCTTTGCATGAATTTTGGAAGCATAGTTTTGCCTGTGTCCTTCCATTGTCTAAGAACCACATCCATAACATGAGGATAGACGGGATGCCGAAGCTGAGGAGGGCGCACCAACTGCCTCAAAACTTTACCAGAAGACGTACTGGACTCCTCTGGAGCTGGGAACCCCATATTGTCTTTGGCACAGATTAACAAAGTCCACCGCAACTCTTTCCCAATGCATTTACCCTTTTGATTATCTGGGGTAGATTTAATTTCAACACCTTCAACATCAGAATCACCAGATTCAGATACGCAAGAAGCCATTTTACTTAGATCACTGGAAATGCTTCTTTTACTCCCCATCTCCTGCATGCTTTCTCTGATCAGTCTTTTCAATCTTGTATCATCATTCTCCTTTGATGCCGATCTTGGCTTTTTGCTGACGGCAAGGGTGATCTACACCTTGAAGCCGAAGAGGAGGAGGAGACAAGCCTCCTTTTCTTGTCATCCATTTTTCAGCCAACATTCCACAGATAAACAATATTCCATGAAAACCGCTTATCTTAGTCTGCTTCTCAGGCTTCCGAAAAGCAAAGTTCACACATGCGCTGATCTTGCACCTCCAATGCGCATGTGCATCACTGGGAGCTGCAAATGTTCCTTCCTCAAAGTGAATGGGAAGATGAGCACCAGACACGAAGAAAGTGCTCTGGCCCAACATGGTGATAAGCTTAATAAATGTAAGAATGCTAAAGCCCAGTAAGGACATAATTTTAAAAGAGCTCCTACAAGGCTGGGTAACAGCAATAGTAATAGTAAAAGCTATAGTCCTAGGCCAACAGAGTCCTTAGTTCCTATTCTAGTTAAGAGTACCAGTAGATACGCCAGGCACAGATTAGAAGAAAGTCAAGAACAATTCATTTGAAAAAATGAGACCAAGATCAGCAGTGACCCTTCGAGTACTTCCTGCAGGAGGCAGGAAACAAACAGGAGGATGCTGGGGTTCTAAGCCTATTTATATCACCCAGTTGGGTGGGCGGGCTTTAATTTAGTATTTCCGGTGGTTCCCTGTCTCAGGGAGGTTGGAATCAGCTCAATAGTAATGACTAAGGTAAGGACGAGGGATGCAGAGGTAATGTTTGATTCCAACTCTTCAAGGGCGTTGATCCAGTTGGACACATCAAAGAACTTATATTATCGACTAGGACACTTGAAGTGTAATTTGGGTAATGGCAGTATGCGGACCTTTGGTGATGCCTACATTTCAAAAAGGCACTTGACCAGCCAGCATGCACAGGTGAAAGAGTAGCGGGCAGAGATTTGGGCCTTCTTTGACATCAGACTCAGGACAAAAAGGCAGTTCAGCTAAATAAAGTATTTTCCCAGGATCACACAGTTTGGTTAAGCAGAGAAGCTGAGATGGATCCTTGATTTTCCAGTTGCACACTGCGATTCAACCACTAGGTGACTACCTCTTTCTGACATCAAAACTAAAGGCCTGATTCACAAAGGGCCCCTGCACTCGTGGTGGAGGCCCTGGAGTAGTGGCAGAAGCCCCACACTCGTGGGGGTACCTCCACATTGCAGTTTCTCAATGCGAAGGTCTCGCCACAAATACAGGCCCCGCACTACAACTACGGGCCTCGGCCATGAGTGCGGAGGCCCAACATGAATCGGGGCCTCAATACTTTGAAATTCTTGGAGGATAAAATTGGAGGGTGTGTGACAGGCAGAACCCTCTATTATGTTTTAGGGAGTTATGGATACAGCAAACCTTGCCCAAGCATTTAAGGGTTCTTCACAAGAGACTCAGTCAGCTAACCACATTTTATTTCGGTCCAGTGAGATCTGCCAGGATTGACAGGATGCTGATCGAAGGTCGGGATTCGAACCCAGCTCCCCATGATACAGGGTTCGCAGTATAGTTGTGAGGCGCCAGTGCCTCCTGTGAAACCTCGACTTGTTTTGGGCTCGAGGCTCAAGAGGGCCTTGAACTGAGCCAGAGCCAGGTTTCTGGCTATCCTTCAGTGGCTCACCACCTGTATTGTTTCCCTGAGGGAGTTCTGGAAACAAAGTGGCAAAATGGTGCCTTTCACTCCTCAATACCTCAACGGGCATCCATCCATCCATCTATCTCTCCATCCTTCCCTCCATCCATCATCCATTCGTTCTTTCATGCTCCCTTCTTTCATCTGCTCACCACCCCACAGCTCCATCATACTGTTCTCTTAGAGTGAGTTACTTTATGTTTGGAGAGCAATATTTCTAATCAAAGTTAAATGAGTGACAAACAATATTTTACGGGTTTTAGAATTCACACACTGCAATCGCTACCCAGCCCCGCTTAATCTGCAGAGGTGGTGACGGGGTGCAGCTGCCATTGGTGCAGCAGGTGCAGTGGCACCCAGGCCTGGTGGCCTGAGGGACCCACTAAACTCTGATTATTGCTGTATTTCATAATTCAAACAGCGTCCAGAGGGCCCATTTCCTTCCTTGCACTACGGCCCATGACGCACTGACTAACTGCTGAGTTGAAGAGAGGGTCATGGTGCCCCTGACGTCATTGTGCCACATGCTCCTCCTTTACGTTCTAGACCTTAGTAACGTTGCCAACCGTTGGGTCTTCTTTTAGCCAGAGGCGAGAACACCCACCCAACAGGGAATTTTGGTGTCTCGGGGCCTAGATTGTGATACGTGCAGCATTGTTCGGGGTTGGCTTGAAAAAAAAGTCAACAACTTTCGACAGCCCTGGAGCATAGCGGTTTCTCCCTGCATGTCAAACCCGGGTCGGATTTCGACAGTGTGAGAAGAAAATGAACAATGCGATTTCATATTCCTGCCGCTCCTTCTCTTTAATGTGAGTCCCCACATGCTTTCTACCTCTTTCCATGTGACCTAAAGAGGTGTGAAACAGTCCTTGAGACACTGGAACTGTGGCATCGAGTTCCCCGCACCTTTTCTGGCTCCTTGTGTGATCCTGAGCCAAGTCACCGCCGCTCCCTTCTCATCTCCTAATACATTGTCTACAGTTTTATGTGAACCAAGATGTGTTGCTGTAATTGGTTCAAGTTACACTGAATGTTGTGTCTGCTTTCACAGGGGACTTTAAAAGAGCAGGATCATCAAAACTGTTTCTCACAAACGTAGTGACACGTCACGAAAAGCTGAGCATTGATATTAAATTCAATTTCGCGGAATTTGTTGTGCCCCTATTAAATATAAGGTTCACACCTTAAATTCCAAATCATAGTATATGCAGCTTATGTAGGGAGTTGCTACTAAACTCTCATGGAAAAGTGAAGGAACGCCTTTAATCAACGTGAAGGACAAGATCGAGTTGTATCTTGCGTTTGCAAGGCGAATTTTAATTCGGTTCTAGTTCTGCATAATCCACTAGACCCAAAAGTTGAGGAGGAAAATGAAAAAAATGAACGAATAAAGGTATACATTCAAAATAACTAAATGTAGTGAAGCGCCTCTTGTGAGCCTCTCGCACAGGTTCCATAACAGGCACAACTTGTAAGAGAGTACTTGTTCTCATCGTAAACGGTAGGCAAGTCTCAATAGACAGCATATTCAAAATGAACACGCCTTGAAGGTACAGGTCAGTTAGAGGCACCTCTCGCTGTAGCATTACTCCATATGGGCATATCAACAAGGGCTTTATCTCTGCTTTTTTGGCTATAAAAGACAAAAAAGCAGAGATAAAACTAGCGCCCTATCAGCAACAGTGTGCTAACACGCAAATTCGCATGTTAGCACCCTTGTACTCTACGCTTCCCCTTGCATCTCTAATGAGATGCAAAGGGGGCGTTCCAGAGTAAAATAATATAGCGACATTTCTCCTATTATCAAGGATATCGTTAACCCTGTTAGCGATAAAAAAAGCAGCGCTAACCGCGGTTAACGCTGCTTTTTTACGTCTGGTATTTTTCTGACTTAGCCATGATATCCTATGTGAGGTGGATATCATGGCTAAGTATGTCTATCCCTATCAGCAAGCTATCGCCAAACCTTGTGGGATTATCGCTGTATTTCCAGCGATAATCTCACAATTGGCAGCTTGCGCTCTGAATTTTATCGCTTTGGAGATAAGCATTGCTGATAGCACGCTATCTCCGCGATAAAATTCAGAGTTGGCCAGCGATAATTATCCTCACGCTAAGAGCGCTGAGCGATAATTATCGCCGGCCCGTGCTGATATGCCCCTATAATAGCTGAGGCTTTTATGTTTATGAGGAGGGGGAGCTCAAAATCGGCACAAAATAGGACAGACGGGTGATCAGACAGTGTGAGTTGCGCTACATGTCCATTGTTTTCGCTTATCCAGTGAGCCCAAACTTTATATTTCTGCATTATCAAAAAGTGCTCCTGGCTTTTACTATCCAGTGATTCAGACACTGTGCTTTAATCATCCCTTCCTGACTACTTGGTGGTCGATTGACACCCTCATCTACACAAAGCTTTACAGTTCCCTACTCTTTATTTAGTCCAGAGGATGACTTTTAAATTGTGGTGCAAGGTCGAAACGCAGTGGATACATTTGCAACCAGATCAAGGCAAGCCAACTTAGTATTAATTATAGAGAAGTGCAGTCTGGTTCCTAGTGGCATGCCTATAATTTTGATCCTTGATCGACAGAATTGTTTTTAATGTATAAATACACCTGTCTCACTTTGCGCATTTTCACTATGATCACTTTTGAGCACCCCTGGAATCAATAAGTCATTAAATACTTGAAATGTATTGGTGTTTTGGGAAAAAAAACAGTTTGCTCAATAAGGGTTACCAAATTGTTGCATAACAACGTAACACTTGGGCAATTTTTCTTCATAAATAATGACGAAACTTCTTTAAATAAGTCCTTTCTAAACCACAATATAGCAACATACTTGTACGCAGGGTAGATATAGGCATATTGTGTTGGCTTGTATTTTAAAATGACGGGACATATTTCTAAGTAGAACTAAAAAGAAACAAATACGCAACTGCAAAAGCCCTGAGTTATGTCTTTGCTGAACTGCCATCTTTCTTCTGTCTCCTCTTGAACACAAGTATAGAGAAGTACTGAATGCTGGAGAGCAGAAAGCCCTCCTAAATCAGGAAGCTCATTCATTCGACGCCTACACGTTTTCAACAATAGCCTGATTTTTGCTGCGATGAAGTCGGTTTCATACCCAGGCAGACAACTGGCACAGTCTGAAGGAAGTCATTATGGTTTGTTAAGATGAATGCTGCCAATCCCATTCATGAACAGATATAAGAGTGTGAAAGTCAGACTTTATTTCCGGTGGAAGGCTCTAAACAATGCTGGTTTCCATACTGGACAATGGCTCTTCAGAAAAAAAGCCTTGAACAGTCCCAGCGGATGCTATAACTGGTTGTCAGTGATTAAGTCATAATTAGGTACCTTTCATATGGCAACTCTAAAGGAAACTGCTTCCAGCTGTAACCGTAGATCAGCAAAACCGCCGCCTACGTGTGTGTGTGTTGTCTTTTGCATATTGCGCTTGTGTCGCTTTGAAGAAAACAGTTAAGGGCATAATTGACAGCGCCATGGGGCAGGGGTATGAACAGGGCTTAATTTGTTAATGAATAAATAAATTAATGCATAGGGGCAAAGTTTTTGTTAGGAGCATGCCACCAGTGCTGCTGAGTGGTTGGGATGCCCAATACCGAGGCTGTCTAAGGTTATCAAAAGGAGTGCACCGAAACCAGTCTCTGTGATTAGAGTCTCTTCTAGAATAGTAGTGAGACCCCAAATGACTGTTTTCCTTTAGTGGTATATTGTTTTCACTGGAGTACTTACAGCCAAATGCATCATCATAGGGTCTGGCCTCACAGAGGACATGACCCTCCTATGTGCAGGTGTCTCATTTCACAATGACGGAGCATTTTTTGTGAAAATACGCCACATACCAGTGCAATTGGTGGTGCAGCATAGCCATGTTGATATTTTGTAGGAACATGCCTCCTTCCTGATATCTGAGGGGCTAAGTAGTGCTCCTCCGAAGGAGACAGAAGTAGATGCCTTATTTCGACTGTAAAATCTCACGTCAAACCACATTTCAGGGGAATAATGTCCAGCCTGGCATCTTAGGGATCTGATATATAATTGTTCTTGAAGAAAGCCATCAATCTTTGGGTGCAAGTAGGCTGAAACATGTTGACAGCCATTTTGACCACCCACTGGATATGCTGGACACATTAACAGTTCCTATCCCAGCTCACAATTTTTAACGTTGCCACTGTCCCAGTTTATGATTAAGATAGGATAATATCTCTGGGGTTGGTAACAATTTTAACTCACACTCTGCACAGCTCCCACCATGTCTTCATGTTTCACTATACTAACTTTCAACACTAATCGTTTATGGGTTCCGGAGTAGCGTGCCACTCGCCAGAAAAGCGCTTCAACACCCCATCAGGGGTAACAAGCGCTATATAAATACAAAGCTTTTTTCCTCTTCTATCCTGCTATCCTTCCGAATCCAAATAACTGACTAACCTATCCACCTCTTAAAATTTACTTGCATGTTTCACTATACTAATTCAACACTAATCCTCTATGGGTCCCGGAGTAGCGTGCTACCTGCCGAAAAAAGCGCTTTGACACCTCGTCAGGGGTAGTAAGCGCTAATTAAATGCAATTACAATACAATACAATGTCTCTGAGTTAAGAGACTCTACTTCCTGGTGGAGGTGAGACCTTATGATGATGCATTTGACTGTAAGTGGAGACAATATACCAGTAAAAGAAAACAGTAATTGATGGTCTCACTATTATTCTAAAAGTGACTTTAACCACAGAGTATTGTTTGGGCACACTCCTTTTTTTTTATTTAAATATTTTTTATTAAGCAGTTGGATACAATCAGAAGGAACAGAAGGACAGAAAGCAACAAACATTCTTAACCTGGACATAAGATTGGGCAACAGAAAATAAAATAAAACAAAAGGAGAAGTAAATATTCATTCACAATGCCAGATCTTCTCCCTACCCTGGTCTCACAGCAATCCATTCGGATATGGGGGACCAGATAGACTCCCCAAAATCCCTACTTTTCTTCTCTTTCTGAGCATACAATAATAGCTCGATATTATAAATGCCCAATAATCTTGATAACCATAATTGAAATGAGGGAGCATTTGTGCCCTTCCAACCCGAGGAAATTAAAATCCGAAGAACAGCTACACAAACAACGACCAGAGCTTCCTCGGCCTTTCCAAGATTTAATCTATTGTCCAAACCTAACAGCATCAGAGAGGGAGATAAATCGATTCTTAAACCTAATACTTCCTCCCAGAATTTGACAATTTCTCCCTGAACAGCAGTTAGAGAACCACAATTATAAAACATATGCAATAAATCAGCAGGTCCCATATTACATCTGGGGCAAGAATCATCTTCCCTGACCCCCCAAGCGAAAAGCTTAGCGGGAGTATGATACAGATGAAATACTGTCTTGTAGTGCTGTGCCCTCAGATTCGTAGAACGAAAAAATTTTTTATTCAAATATAATGCCATATCCAAATCAATATCAGGGTTCCCTAATTTAGCTGCAAGAGTATTTTCCGTTTTCTCCATATCATCTTGTATTTCACCCAATAAAGACAAATAAATAGTTTTAATACTCTGACCCCCTTTCAACAACAAATCAATCAAAGGAAATTTTGACAAAAATGGGATCTTGGGCCTTAAAGTCTTAAATGAGCTCACTAATTGAACATAAGAGAGCCAGTGACATGAGGGGATAGCGGCTCTACGTTGAAGGACATCAAACCCCTCAATCCCATCTACACCCAGTATATCCCCTACAGTCTTGATTCCCTGCACTTTCCAGGCCTGGAGGTTCCTTTCTAGACCCAGCTTCAAAAATAAACTAGAGTTACAGAGATGGAGATACGAATGGATCTTAGGAATTTTACATAACCTGGAGATAGCCCTCCAGAGCCCCCATGCTCCTTCCAGAATCTTGAAGCGGGCCCTTTTATAATATCTCCGATCGACTTCACACATCAAGAGACCTAATGCTTTCCTGCCCACTAACAACTCATAAATTGAGGGTGGTTTCTGGATGTCAATGTTTACAGAGTTATGAGATGGCCTTGACTGAAAAAGAATGGACATTTGGGTTAACAAACATGACCAGTGATAAAGACCTAACCTGGGTAATGCGAGCCCCCCCCTCTCCCTCGGAAGAGACAGTAAGCTCGTAGAGCGCCTGATTTTTCCATACTGCCAAATAAACCTTATAAAAGTTGATTCCAGGTTTTTGATGACTTTCTCCTCGACTAAGAGGGGGATAGCACGAAACAAATAAAGTATCTTAGGAAACATAGTCATTTTAAGAACATTAACTCTACCAATCAGTGACAGGTGTAGGACATCGATTCTTTTTAAATCAGCCTCAATAGATTTACCTAATGGAATAAAATTCTCCTCTATAATTTTATCGACTGATGCATTGATCCTAACACCCAAATAATTTGCAGAGTCCATAAATCTGGAGTCTGATTTAACAATGTTTCTTGTACATATAATTTGGGTTTTAGATTCATTTAGCAAATACCCAGATTGACACCCAAATATTCTTGCCAGTTGGGCGACGGCCACCAGGGCCTGTTGGGGATTAGTAGTTATCACCGCCAAATCATCTACATATGCCATAATCTTGTTTTCATAACCATTACAGACCACAGGGCTTATCAAAGGGCTCTCTAATATCTGCCGAATAAGTGGATCGATATAGAGGGCAAAAAGAATTGGGGAACAGGGGCAGCCTTGACGCGTGCCTCTATTAATAAAGATTTTCTCCGAGCACTCCCCCATAACGACAATCCGTGCAACTGGGTCAGCATACATTGCCCTGATAGCTTGGATACATTTCTCACCAAAGCCTCTTCCCCTTAAGATCTGCCAAAGGTACGCCCAAGCTACGCGATCAAAGGCCTTTTCAGCGTCGAGCAGGATCATGGCCATCTCACCCCCCATGACGGCCTGGGCATCGAATAAGGCTATCGCCCTCCTAATATGATCTGTGGTACCTCGCCCAGGCACAAACCCGTGCTGCCATGGGGAGACAAGGTCGCCAATGATCCTGCCCAACCTCCTAGCCCAGATTTTAGAGTAGAGCTTCGTGTCAGCATTGATCAATGAAATGGGACGATAAGACCCAGGTTTCTCAGGAGGCTTCCCTTTTTTGTGAAAAACAACTATATTGGTCTCCTTCCATGACTGCGGGACCTTTCCTGTACAGATTACACCATTGAAAAGATCGATTAGAAGCGGGGTGATCTCAGTTTCCAGGCATTTATAGACCTCAAGAGGAATTCCATCGGGGCCCGCTGCCTTACCCAAGGCTGAGTCATGCAGGGCAGCCAAAATCTCATCCCGATTAATATCCCTCTCCAGCTCCTCCCTTAGTGAGTCCAAGATACGAGGACCTTTATCACTAACTTTTGGATATTGAGCGTCATTTAGCTTCTCGTCAGTGTAGAGTTTTTGATAAAAATTCTTAAAGACCTGTAAAATATCTTTGGCATCAGAGTACTCTACCCCACTTTCTTCGATCTTGGAGATGATATTTTTAGATTTCCCTTGCTTAATTTGTAGAGCAAGAATTCTGCCTGCCTGTTCGCTCGTCTCATACCGTTTAGCCCTGGTTGTTTGATATTCAGACATAGACCTCTGCATCACCAACTTCTGTAATTCCGCCCTAGCTGCCAACAATATCTTGTAGCTCTCATTGCTATCCCCTCCTTGTACAATATCAGAAGTGTGTTGTTCCTCCGCAACAGACAGATTCCTACCAAGTATTTCAATCCTACTTCTGTCTTCCCTTCTCAGCTTTGTTGCGTAGCTTATTGATTCGCCCCTGAAAGCAGCCTTAAAAGTCTCCCATACCCCGTTTCGTGATGTACTATATCGATTGGCATTAAAAAAATCCACCACCCATTTCCTTATGTGTTCGATAAATCGATTATCCGACAATAGACTCCTTTCAAAGGTCCACCTGGACCGGGCCTTTCCTTGCACTGCAATTTGATACGTTAGTACTAGGGGATTATGGTCTGACAACAGCTTTGGAAGTTTCGTAATTGCCACCCTATTGATTGCGGAAGATGATACCAGAAAATAATCGAGTTTGGGCACACTCCTTTTGATAACCTTAGCACGAACCTTGGAAGCAGAGTGCATCGCACCTCTAGTGCTTCTACCTCCCCTATTGAATTTTTCTTAGTTTTGTTTACACCTCATGCCTCTTTTTACCACCACCTGACACTTCCTATCTCTCTTCTGCAGGTATGTCCCTTCTCTCTCTCCCTTTATTACTCTACTGCATTCCGTTTCTTGCTTCTTTTTCCTTCTTCTGCCTTTCTCTCTCTTTCTCAGGGTCATAGTCTTTTGCCCCACAAAAATGAGTGCCAGTGTCCACCACTGGCAACCACCTGCACAAATTGAGCACTGGATGTGAGTTAACCGGAAGCCACAGAGGGTGCTGATAACATATTTAAAAGTCTAATGCAAAATGAAACAGGGGGCCTTCTGAGCTTCATATGCATCAGTATAAGGTTGAAGGTGAAGCTATGGTAGGAAGATTCCTGGTTGGCTGGTTGGCAGTCACAAAGGGAGGAGCCTCGGATGTTAACTGTTCTGCTCAAAATGCTTCTCATTATAAGAAATCTTCTTGTTAGTAAAAAAAAAAATAGATAGATAGATAGAACTAATTACCTGAAATTGTCTGAGTAAAGATCTGCTACAGGCCTCAAGGTCTGCTCCCGACCCAGGCCCAAAGAAAAGGATTTAATGCGACAAATGCACAATTAGGGCGGGGCTCAGCATAAAAGTGTCGAGAGATGTCTGTTATTTCATTATCTTGCCAGTTGCAGGTACCTAATTTACAATAGCTTGCAGCAAAATGTGAAAATCAAAACGTGCTGTTTCCAGAGCTTCCATCCCCCAGTGACAGCCGTGAAGGGTCAGTCTCGGATAGTTTTTGATGTCGAGGACAGCAGCGGAATGGCTGATTCATGCGATGTCTAGACAACATCAAACAAAAGAAAGCTACCACATGCAAACAGCAGCAGCCCCCCTGACACTGCGTCTTGTTCACATGTCTGGACCGTATCCGAGCTTCCCAGCACGATTCCTGGAGCAGGTTTACACAGATAATAATCTAAAGCCCATATTTTGGAAACACTTGGACTGTGCCCTCTCTTTCACGGGAAGGTGAGAGGGTCGTCGTTTCACGCATTGACTTCTCTTGAAACGAGGGAGAACTTCAACGGCATTTCAGAGAAACTGCTGACGTCATTTCATTCTCACCCCCCCCCCCCCCACCCCTTCCAAGTTCATCAACTAAACTCGTAAAATGGCCTGCCAACGCGGGCCCACCTCCAGCAAACTCAAAATAAAAACCGGAACTGTCTGCTGGCAAGAACAACGCCATAAAAACGGGGCCTACAATGAATGTGCGTGAAATTATCTTTTCACGTGTCTCCCTATTTGGCTCTGACCAAATTCACAAATAGCTTTTTTTTAGGAGAAAAAAAAGGTCAAGCTGCTGGGAACATTCTTTGATGTAGTGTGTGTTTAATTAATTCTATCAACTTTTGTACAATAAACTGTCCTATCACGAACATTAAGGCTTGTGGGCAATGGCAAAAGTACCAGCCTGCCATCCCATGGCCTAAGAAACTTGAAGCCCCTCCAACAACATCAAGAGAAGTAAGAAGCCTAGAAGTAACCATGGACTCAGACCTATCCTTGGTAGCGCATGTTAACATCACACAGACGTCACAATGGCACTTCGGTATGGGATGATAATAACAATGTCTATCCCAACAGATCTCTCCACTTCTCTCTCCCTCCAACCACGCCAGTTCAGGGCCACATATATACAGAATCTCAAATTGGTCAACCCAGTGCTGTAATCAGTTAAGCAGACTATAGCATAACAAATACCATCAAGAACCTGCAGAGCTGTTCAAAGTTTGTCAATCATAAAACTGTGGGTTTGTGTCTCACACTCCATCATCCACCACACTGCGATGTGCTGCATCCCACAACACAATAATCACAGCTCTGTGCTCATCACTCATGACACGGAAACACTTCCCACACAGGATCAAAACAAAGACAGCATCCTTCCACACTGTGCAGCCTGCTAACTAAGGAGGCAAGTGCTTCAGCACCCCACATAGGGGAAGTGAGTGCTATATAAATGATGCAATGCAATGCAATGCAAGAACAATTTAACTTGACAATGAAAAAATCTGGCTATACAGCTATCCTGGTTAAATAGAGCCCTTCACCCAACCAGCTACGGTATTTGCGTCAAGTTAGTGGATTGGCTGCACTTGATACATCTTTGAAGATTGTATGGCCCGAAGGACTGCACATCATGTACATGGCTCCAGTGCAGCCCTGCCCGTGCCCCCACTACCTGTCCCATGTCCAACTCCCCCAGGGCCAGACTGGCCATAGCGGGCACTGGATGTTTCCCTGGTGGGCAGGAAGGGCCGGGCCGGTTTTGGACCGGTGGGGCCCGTTTTTGGTGGGCAATGGGCGTTTCCCTGGTGGGCAGGAAGGGTTGGGAGGTTTTGGCCGGTTTTGCAGCAATGCTGCAAACAAAATTGGTCCCTTGTAACAAAAGCATAGCAGTCTTCCTGCCAGCTCACCCCCCCCCCCCCCCCTAAAAGGCCAGTCAGTCTGATTTGCCTGGGCTGGTTTGCAATCCCAATCTGGCCCTGATCTCACCTTAGGGTTTCAGCACCGAGCAGGGCCTGTGAGGCCAACAATAGCGATGCAGATTTACTGGAGACCTAGCAATGTTGCCACGCTACTAGGGTTACTTGGTAGGTGACTTATTTGTCATTTTATGACCAGTGCCCTCAGTCACATACGAAAGACTGTGACAGTTTGATTAGACACCTGGGTGAATCTCTCAAATTGCACAGAGTATGTCCTTGGCCAGACTCTTTGGCTTGTCACTCATACCGAAGCACAAAAGCACACAAGCCAGCAGTTCTCTCAGCAGTCAGGAGCACAGTGGTATTCATATTAACTCCCTGCACCGCTCACAGGTGAAACTTGCATGGCTATGATTGCACTGCATGGTACTCAAATATATGTATGTCAAAGAGAGAATGGGCTATGACTAGGTGTTGGAGCAGACATTTTGCAAATAGTCTTTTTTTATTTTCTTGAACCCCATAACTTCTATGCATTCGTGGGATAATAGGAGTACCATGAGGATTTATGCTGACTGGGACCGGACCCAGGAAAGTGTAGCAAATTGTAGTTTCAACAGCCATTTTATTACTTCATAAGGACACCACCACTTTGGGACCGGAAACCTCAAAATGCAGTTTGCAGTGTCTAGGTCTACTGGATGACTGATTTTGAGATCAACATTTTCAGGACTCCGCTGACAGATAATCGGTGGGGTTTAGAAACAAGAGGGGGGCAAATATGAGGCTGGCAAAGAAGGCCTTTATTATATCTGTACAATGTGTCAACTAATTTAATAAAAAACATCCCAACCTTCACAGCATCTGTATATTCTCTTCAAAACGGGTTCTCTACAATTTAGAAAGACACCACTTGACAGTCCTATATAATATATGAATAATACAAACTTGACCTATGCATTGTAACGTTAGGCTCCCTCACTATAGTGCCAGCAGCATTGCTAGCCATAAACTCCAAAAGCCCACAAATCCACAGTCTTGTTGTTGCCCTAGCAATCCAAGTGCAAAAAAACCCCAGGGTTCTCCATCATGTGCAGTGGCTCTCCCAAATCGGGTGACCTGGGACTATGGCAGAGGAGCCAGGGCCCGATCCAGGAGTCATGGTGCGGATCGCCACAGCCTTTGGGCAGGGTCGGGCAGATGTGGTTCGGTGGGGCGCGATACCTGGAAACACTAGAGTACTTCTGGGGTTATTACTGGCAACGTGGTCGGCCACACCCCTTTAAATGGTGCCGAGATGACACAGCTGGAGCAACCCTCCTCACTGCTCCCCCTTATGTCTCCGGCACGCTCCGCTGCTGTGACTCTGCAGCAACAGCCCCAGTCGGGATGCGTACCCCCTGGGAGCTGCATAGGTTAGACAGCTTGATTCTCACCCGACCCGAGTGTGCTGTGTCTCCTGCACTAGGTGGTGGCTACGGGGGGCCCATGAGGGCTGTGGAGGTGAGGGGGAACATAGGGTGGGGGGGTTGTGTGAGAACAGTTTGGATTATCTGTTTGCATAAAAGGTATCTGTAGAAAAGTGCCCTTTCTAACATGTCACCCCCACTTTTTGCCTGATACATGATGTGATTTCAACTGAAAGTGCACTGGGTTCCTGCTAACCAGGCACCCAGTAGAATTTTTCACCCAAGTTGGCAAAACCTTTAGCACCCTCTGTAAGTCCTTAGTAAATGGTACCCTGGCGTCTATGGGCTGAGGTACTAAAGAGGGTCTGTAAGAGCTGCAGCACGAATTATGCCACCCAAAGGTACCCTTCACCAAGCACATGTAAGACTGCCATTGCAGGCAGCGTGTCTTTGTGCAGACAAAAGTGAAAACACGACATGTCACACATTCCTGCACACTTCATGTAATTTTTATAAGTCATCCCTATAGAAGGCCTAACAGCCCTGAGGCAGGGTGCTGAATATTATATGTGAGGGAATACATGTATGAGCAGATAAGCCCCAGTGCTGGTCAGTCCTCTTACTGCCAGTTCAAGTGACCAGGGAAGCCATTTTAAAACACGTGCTGGACACCGGTGAAAACAAGTTCACCAGCTACATGATGACTTCACTGAAAATAGGGATGTTTGGTATCAAACTTCTCATATTGGTAAAACTCTTACTGATGCCAGTGCTGGATTTACCAATACATGCACCCAGAGGGTACCTTAGAGGTGACCCCTGAAACCCTACCAGCCTCTAGTGTCCTTGCTGACTGGTTTCTGCCCGCCTGCCACCCGAAACACTGTTCTGACCTCCTGGGGTGAGAGCCTTTGCTCTCAGGAGACTCAGAACAAAACCTTGTCCGGGAAGAAGGTGTAAAACCCTCTCCACAGGTTGACCTGCTGATTAGCCTCCTTGGACCGGCGAGCCTCTACGAAGCGGCCGCCTTTGCAATGCAAATCTAGCTCCCCTCACAGGAGAGGAAGCTACCTTCCCGTCCAGAGCCTCCTGGGCACCTGGCACCTGGAAAGGTAGGCATGCTACCTCTAGGCTAGTACCACTCCTAATGTGGGCTACTGTGAGGTGGACACGATTTTTCAGAAGTAGCCATCTTTGTGATGGCATACTTAGGAATTCTGAGACAGGGTTATACCCACTTCCCACAGGAAGTGGTCATATAGGGGGTGTAGTGACCCCAAATGTCAGTAGCTCATTAGCTACTACCCTACACTGCCCTAACACCCTTAAATTCAGTATTTAGGGGACCCCCTGGCACCAGAGAAGCAGATCCTGATGACTTATGAAAAAAAAGGACACGAAAAGCCACAAAAGCAAAAGACTCAAGAGAGCTCCTGACTTGGCCCCAGCCCTGCTGTCCTGTCTGCCGTTCTCTATCGAACCTACGCCAAAGACGACTGTCCTTCGGCTGTGTGCCTCCAAAACCTGGGAAGACTGTCTGCCTTCAATAAAGACCAAGACCTCTGGAAGAACAGCGGACCTGTTCCCTGCATCCTGCAGAAACTCCAAAACAAAAGACTTGGAGGCCTCCAGAACCGCCAAAACCCGATACCCAAAGTCACCACTGCACCCATCGCCTCCAGCCTGAGGTGAAGTGGGCAACTGGTGCCAACAAGGTTCCCCAGCCCTTTAGAGCTCCAGTCCATCGAGGTTTCACCCCTCGTGGACTCCTTGACGTCACTTGCAGCCTTTTTATGCAAGCCCCATCCACCGCGACTGCTCCCGGTAAGAGAAACCTGACACCTAAAGACACCTCTCCATCTGTTGCCTCCAGGCCGTGGAGAAAAGGACCCTAGGTGTCCCTATGTCCCCAAGTATCGCAAGCCTTGAACCCCCCTGTTGGTCCACCCAGACTGCCTTCCTAGCCAGAACCTGCAACCTCTTATTTGATCGATCCCCATTGAAAACTATTGGGCTTCCGATGCTGTTATGCATCTTGCACCCAGACGCCCTCATTCCGCTGGTGGCGTACTGTTGGTGTTTTCTTGGACCTTGCCCACCACTCACATTAACTCTTGGAGATTGGTCCTGTAAGTCAATGTACTGTACCTGTTTGCAGATCTTGTTGTTCCTTCCATAGGATAACATTACTGAACTCAGAAATTGCAGTGTCCACTTTTTCAAGTGAAAACAATTTATATTTAATAATGTACTTACCTGAAAGATTTTCCTCTGATGCATAAACCTAAATAAAGATAATTGCTATTTCTATAAATTGGTGTAGATCTCCTTATTGAGACGTGTTGTCGTTTATTAATCATTGTGTGTATTTGCAAATGTCTTGCACTCCTCTGTGTTAAGCCTAAAGCTGCTCCCTAATAGAGCACTTTGGGATTGCATAGCAAGCCCCTATCCGCTCATAAGGGAACCCCTGGACTCTTTACACGGTATATCAACTTATTGATATATCTCATAAAGAGCCAGCTTCCTACATTATCAATTTCCAGACCAATCATATATTTAGCTATTATCTTTTTATCTCTCTCCTTTTGTTACATGGCTTAATGCTGTTGAGTTTATTCTGTTAGGTGTCCTGATTACATTTGTTACAAATTGTGTGGGTGATGTTTCCTATGATCCTGGCTATCTGTTTTATAATGGTTGAACACTCCAAGGGTGTAGATCCTGCGTGTGGAGGATAGATTCCAATACCTAATATTTATTTCCTTGGAGACTCAACTTTAAACGGCAAACCACTACTTCCAATGGAGTAGATGTTTACATTCTTTAGTCGAGCATTCATTACAGTGACAACAGTGGTGATCGGTAGGTCACATGTTTGAATCCAGGAAGGAGTCAATTGTGGACTAGTGTTTGACGTCTCGGACTCTTTAGTCAAGCGTTCATTAAATTGACAACAGTGGTGACCGGTAGGTCACAAGTGTGAATCTAGCAAGAAGTAAATTGTGGCCTAGTGTTTGAGGTTGCGGATTCTCACTGGGGACTCGGCTGCCTGCTCCGCATACCCGGTTCCGGCTTCCCTGCTATAGGCTCGGCTCCCCCAAATTGCGAGTGCCTGTGCTAATTATTTAGACCTCCATTTTAGAAACATAAATTCTCTTCAGATTGCTCACATGATGTGTTCTTAGGAAACCTGGGCCAGCTTTCCCTTTGCTTGCATCCATACCATGCATTTTGTTCCATGAGCAGGTCTGAGTGCTACTGCTTGTTTATCCTAAAACTGACGAAATTATGAAATGTCTATTTTCTCTGACATACTTATGTTGACATTGCTCCCTGACCCAAAACAGCTGTACTTTTATGTTCAGACTTCCAAGTCCGGCCATTGCTTTTGAAGGTGGAGAGGTCATCCCGACATCTAGGGCTCTTGCAGTTAATCTGGAGGCACTGCTCCATTGCAGGATTTCTGCATTGCTCATTGTCAGTTTAATTCTTTATGCCGTTAAAACTAAGCTTATAACGTGTGTTTTAAAATGTTTCTAATGGGCCTGGGCACTTATACTTCTCCCGCTGGTGGCTCCTTATGTACCTTTAGATCAGTTCGGCTTTCGACTGAAGGCAACAGTTCTGTTGAGAGAGCGCTGTTAATCGTGAGAGCCTGGCACTATCAATGTGTTGCCACCTCAGGGTGAGCCTCAAATAATTGCAGTTAGAACCTCACAAGGGAGGACTGGGGGTACCCGACTTTAGGGCCTACTATTATGCTTGTCAGCTTCAATAGTTATCATATTGGACGGCGGGCAGGAACTTGCAGGAAATAGGATATAAGACCCAGGACTTAGAGCGAGGATCACTGCACACTCTATTGTTACCGAAAGCGAAAATTTCCCCGACTGTGCCACCGCCACTTAAGACGGCGCTTCACTGTTGGAAAAAGGCACTGCTTTATACCTCAGGTGCGACCCCTCATGCTATTAATATCCCACTTTTGGGACTACCAACCCCTGGTGGCAGTCTCACTAAGGCTAGGCTACACGCCTGGTCGGTGGCTGGCGTGGACACTTTTGGGTCACTGTTTGGTGATGGCACCCTCCTCGATCATGACGCTTTTTTACAAACCACGGGTGTACCGGATCGCCTTTACTTAACCCATGCTGCGGTATCCCACTACGTAAAGAAGATGTGGGCCCCTCAGCGACATGAGCCTCCACCACATGAATTATCCCGCATGTTATAAATATATGGGGTTGGGTAGCCATCTTATCAAATGGATGTACGTTGGTATTCGGGCACAAGCATACGTCCCACTCAGGGACCTAAGAACAAAATGGATGGAAACAACTGATGGTGTACTAACCGATAAAGTATGGGCAAGTATCCTGGAGCACCCCAAGCGAGTGTCCCGCAACTCCAAATTTAAATTCATACAAAGCATGGTGTTACACAGATCCTATTTAACCCCGCGGAGATTACATCATATGTTCCCAGACGCCTAACACTGCTGTCCAAGTTGCAGGTCTGAGGAGGCGGGTTTCGTTCCCATGCTATGGGCTTGTCCATACCTTTGTGGCTACTGGGCTGGGGTTCGAAATGCACTTGGGGAGATAACACATTTACAGATTGAGGACAACATAACTGAGTGTCTACTAGGTCTCCGCAGGCGCACAAGCACCCTAAAAGTTCAATTGCGCTTCCTAGACCTTGCCCTTATACTAGCTATACGCACTATCACCATGAGATGGAAGTCCACAAGATGTCCCACTCTATCCACATGGCAAGATGAGGTGGTACATTGGAGTAGTGCCGAAAGCGCTGCAATTAAGTGCGAGGAGGCACGGGAGTTACGAAAACGCCCCATTGCCATGGAATGGGATATCATGTTGGAAGGGTTCAAAACACTAAAACTTTTCCCACAACAAACCAATTCTACCCCGCAGTGAAACACGTGTTATGCGGTTCTAGGTTCACTAATTGTCAAGCGATTATATAGCGTCAACATCCGCACATCAGCAGTAATTCACATCAAGTGATGTCTACACAAGTAGATAAACGCGAGAGGCACATGGAACCGACAGGCCAGAAGGTGGGAGGGGGGTGGGGTTATTTTACAAATGGGATTGTTTGGAATTATGTTGATTATTGAATCAATTATATTTGCACCTGGTATCTATCCTTATTATCATAACAATAATGATATTATTAATTCCTTCCTGCTTATGTACGCATACACTCGGAAATGCGAATAGATAACATATGTAAACAGTGTGGAAATAGAAAATACCTCAATGTACTGGATATGATAACTCAGAGCTACTATGTGGTGATCAATAAAGATTGTTTAAAAAAAAAATCAATGTGTTGCCACCCTCCTGTAGGTAGATACTATGGCTGGCAAGAAGCCCAGGTCGTGGGAAGCTTACTGCATTCACTTTCACCCATAAGACCTTCTGGAATGGTGCATGGATTCAGCGGCACAAAATCAACTAGGTTGTGCCGCTTACCTTGTAATGCGATGCCGAAACATTGTCAGTGCAACTCTCTAATGGCTGCAGGGAGTAGGTTTCCGTTATAGTGTACGAAGATAGTTGCATATGTATACCTGTAGGTTTTTTGCAGGGCAAGATGGCTGCATCCACTGCCCATCCCACAAA
This sequence comes from Triturus cristatus, assembly GCF_964204655.1. NCBI lineage: Eukaryota > Metazoa > Chordata > Amphibia > Caudata > Salamandridae > Triturus > Triturus cristatus. The sequence goes on along the minus strand of NC_140587.1, from coordinate 940,450,101 downwards.
AGCGTAGTTACACCTTGTTTCAACACATTGCATGGCTATCAAGAAGAATTGGTGGAACCAGCGGCCTTGTAGGGATCCAAGGTTCTGGAGGCGGATTCTTTTGGTTTTGCGGCTTCATTCTCATTAACACCGCTAATGCTGGCCTGCACCTGTAGCTCAACTTTCTGAGAGTTTGGACTGATGTCTTTGCAGGCTGGTTCTGTGTTACATGAGGATGTATGAACCTTCTGTTCTGTTAAATGGCGTGGCCCCAATATCACTGTACTGGGCTCAACAACCCTGCTCAGCAGCCATCCGTACAGCATGGCATGGGTGCGCAAAGTGGGTCTTGTCATCAACAGCAATTGCGAGGCTCTGTGTCCAGGGCGGATAGCGTATAACTTTGGTGAGATCGAGCAAGCAATTTGTTGCCATTTATGATTTTTAACAGCCTCGCTTACGCTTATATGGCGGGGAAGTTCCATGGAGCCCTGGCGACCGCCCCCCATCAGAGAGTTAAAACGCTTCGAAACTGCATTTTCTGTACTTGCTTCAAACAGGATATATACATAAGAAGTGCTGTTGAGCGTGTGTGTTCTACATGTGTGTTAATGATCCCTGAATAATAATTATGGGGAACTAAGGCCAGAAAAGGTATCTTGCAAATACATATAGGTGATGTCGCTAGAAGTTGAATACTGTGTCATCTTATGGCCTTTTCTTGGACACTTTAGAGCCACAGCAACCGTCGGTAAATGTTTCTAAGGGGATGGGGGGGTCACCGTAGTCACGAGTGAAGGAAAGAGTAATAATGCTGGCAGCTGCCTTTTTCGAGACATGCGCCCCACGCAGTGTTTCTCAGGCATATGCCTTTCTGTTTGGCTCCGTTAAAGAGAAGGCCTGGGGTCTAGCCCATCAAATCGGGATGGGCAGTTTTTCCAAACCTTCCCTTTGTTTTTGTGGGAATAACCATTTCAATGCGCATAGCATACCCCCCTTTTTTAGGGCACCTTTGGTGGGTGCTACCGGCTCTAGCCTAGGAGATATCAATAAGCAAGTCGATGAATTCTAATATGCGTTAGAATACATTCTCGGTTCGGTTCAAAATCTTTATTCGATTCATACAGTGAATCATAAAAGCACAAAGTTACAAAACATGAGTACACAATTAAGATGAACCATCTGTGACACAATAATTGTAATTGAGAGACCATCATACAGCATAGATACAAATTCCCATGGCAGAATACAGGTCTACAGCTAAATTATCCATAGCGTTTCCTAATCTGGAATTCATTCTCATATTTGACTCTTCTGCCAGTTGCTAGACAGCATGGGGGCCAGTTAGACGGGCCAAGAACAAGAGGTGTACTCACTGACCACCAAAATCACTGTTGTAGGGCAAATGGCGTAGGTAATTAACTTGACTATGTGAGTGAAGTAACTGGAATGCAGCAAACTCAGAGTTCACCTCCTAAGTATGGGCCATTGCCTTAAAGCAAACCACTGGGCAAGCTGTAGGTCATTTAAAGCAAAGGGTCAAAGTCTCTGTGTTTGGATTGTGCCTTATAATTAATTAATTAATTAAGCCTCTCCCAATCTTGGCCTTTGCAGTCCCAACTCAAACTCGTAAGGAAAGGGCCGCATTTAATGTTGTCGGAAAGCGGAGTCTGTCTTTGCCTCAGTCTCCCATATGCGTAGCTGGATTATGGCAGTGCCCCTGCCATTAGGGACCTCGCCAAGGAATACCAAAAGGTTTTGAGTGCTGTATGATGCCGCAGAATAAGCAAGAATCGGTCACCTTTGCTTAGCAAACAAAACCTACACTAAATCTGGGTGGCTGCCCGAGTGCAATGCTTCTCATGTTGACACACGAAAATGTCATTACAGCCCTGTTCGGAGTACCGCAGGTGCTGAATAGACGTGTGGCTCAACTCCGTCTGGGACCTGAATTTGATTCCCGGGTAGACATCTCTAGGTTCCCACAGGAGACGAGCGTGGTTCTTTCGCAGCCGTTGGAGGACTGCCTGGCGTCCAGGGAGGTGGCCCTTCATCAGCTGTAGGTGGTGGTGGGGCAGTTGAATATTTTGCTCTCCGTGTCATGCCAATGGGTTGCCAATTTTCCCGGTCAGTCGCACAGGCCATGCCGGGCGGAAGCTAAGGCACCACAATACTAGGATACTGAGTGCATATAAAAAATGCAAATTGTGTTTCTGATTATATATATTCATAAATACAGGTGGTGAACTTTCGACCCCTAACTCAAAGAACTAGATTTTGTGTTCTTGGTGATTGACATGTGTGTGAAGGCGGTTGGGGGCTTTGGGGATGGGGTTTCCCAAGGGGCATCGGCGACTACCTGACCCTATGACTTCCTCCTATCCTGAACACATCTCAACGCAGCCAGATACACAACCCTAGGGTGAACTCTAAGGTGCAGAAAGCTCCGTCCAGGCCACATTTGACTACGTAAGTGCTATGGGCATGCCTTTAGCAACCTGTGGAAGGTTCGTTCTCTGACCCTTATCTCTCATCCTCCCAGAAGCCCAAGCGCCGACGAAAAGTTCTCACTGTATCGATTTCCCTCTCCTGGTACACAGCTGTAAATGGATCCAACAGGGAGAGGCTGATAATTCTCTATTTACCGTTCAGACATTTGGCAACCTACCCATCACCAGCGACCTGTAATAGCAAGGACCTCTCCTCATCCCCTCCCCTCCGCCTTATTCCGGTCCCACTCTTTCCCATTTTACTTACGTTTCCTTAGCGCTTTGAGATGGCTTTCCTGTGGTGTAAAGCGCTGGACAAGAAAAGCGCTGGACAAGAAAAGAGCATAAACCTATCAATGATAGCAACTAGAAAACAATGAAACCCTCAGTGCCAATAAATTGACCTGGTGGCCAACACCAGTGAAGGTAAAAAGAAAATGACACGAACAATTCAGTGGCCTCCAAGCTCCAGGGGCCCCCTCAACACAGTACCCTGAACTGAGAGCTCCTGATTAAGTCCAGAGGGGAGGAGGGGGGGGGGGTCTATGTACCTTGCAGGAGGGGACCCTCAAGTTTCATTACACCACTGGAACAAGTTGTATCACATGAAAATTAGAATCAGACAAGCAGGTATGTTCAGATTAGAGTGTGGAAAAGAAAAAGAAAATTGGGTTTTAGGAACACACCTACAGTTGTTGTTGCTGAATTCTAAAAAACCTAAGCAAAAAGTGCGACTGTACAGAAAAAAGTGTGTTTCACCCTTTCCACTTCAAACCACGTGCATAATTCAGGCCAGTGGGGGATTTGAAAAACAAAGGGTCTTTTTTTTTTCGTCTACACATGCGGTAAAATATGTTCCCTGTTTGTGAATTGCCCGTAAATGTACACCCTATTAAATTTACACTCTATGGGGACTTGCATTCCACGGGACTAAGTTGGCTATTCTCTGAGCCCCTGCCCTGTCGCAGATTGCTACACCCCCCATCCCCCCTCGAACACACCCCCATGCCGCCCCCCCCCTCCGCTCCCAACCTCGAACAACCCCCAAAAGTCTTTGTTCTGTCACTGAGGGTATCTCTGCGTGGCATCCTGGAATGCATGGACGGGAGCAGCTGTTCAGCCGTGTTCAAACAAAGGCAGTGTTTTTTTTCGGGGAAGGGGGCGAGGGTGAGGCTGAAACCGCTTAAAGGGTCTTTTTTTGTGCGAAAGTAAACACAACCCGTCAACAAATGTTGGCCTGCTCTGTGGGCCTTCCGCCTTTTCACGGGAAACCGGGAATCACTGAGTGGTTCTCTTTGCTTGCATGATTGAGTTACCTCTGTTGTTGCTGTTACATTTTGTCTGGTCTTGAGACGGTTTTCCTCGCCCCTCCCCCACCACAACATGAGAAACTTCTTTAGAAAAGTGGGAAAAGTAAACAACAAAAGTCAGAGATAATAAATCATATATGTGTACTTACTCGTATAGATATGCCAAAAGGCGGAAGATCTGCATGAGTAACCCAGAGTAAAATGTTTATTTGTATTTTTATTTTGTTCATACAGGATGTGAATGCTTATTATGAATAGGGCGCATCGAATTTTAGGTCTAAAACTTGAGAGCTCCCCTCATAAATGAGGATTTTTGGCCCAAACCGCTTATTTTCCTGAGATCCCAGGGGGAATAATGTATGTATCTTGTGTAGGGACTCTCACAACTTCATCTTCCGCTGCAGGATTTTTATCATCTCAGGTCACCGTTTTCGATTTCAAAGTATTTTATTGAGTTTTACACACAGGTATATTCGCTTTACTGTTACAGGGTACTAGCCAAGCTTGGCTGAATTTGTCAGGTTTACAGGTAGGTGATATACATGCTAGGCTGTACCCCTTTCCAATGACTTGTTAGAAGATTAAGGACAGCTAAAAGAGGAGAGAATAGAGAATGGAGAGAGAAAAGATTGCCACAAGAAGTCTACTTTCATAGCAGCCAATTCTGGTCTTGTTCTGTACTTGTATCGTACTGATTTGCGGACACTCGACCCTCCCCCCCAAGTGATCTCACGAGGTTCATAGGGGTCCAGATACTCGTCCAGGCGTTTCCACATCCCTAGGAGCTGGCCTCCAGGGTGAGTTTTGCAGTGCTATGCAGTCGGCGCCCCTGAGGTGTATCACCCAGTTGAGCCAGCCCTTGAAAGATGTCTTTGATGTGACCTTCCAATTTCCCAAGACCAATTTCACTGCTGAGGTTAAAAGGAGGTCTAGCAGATCTCTGTCATGTTGTGAGTCAAGTGCTGTGGTCATAAATACAGTGGTAAGGGTAGCGAACTCTGGTTTCAATGTGCATCCCAACGCTTTTTTTATGAAAACAAAGATTTTTCCCCAGAAGCTTTCAACTTTGGGGCAGTAGAAGATGAGGTGGGTTAGGTCCCCCTTGTCGCAGTCGCAGTCCAACAAATGTCGCTTTCCCTGAGGCCTAGCGCGGCTAGACGTGCCGGGGTCCAATATGTCTTGTGAAGTAGCCAAAATTTAGTTTATTATAGTACTGGGGAGATTTTGTTACGTGAGGGGGAGGCCCAGAGTTGACCCAGGTTCTGTTCGCTTAGTGGGGCGTTGTGTTGTTTTGCCCAGTAGTTCAATGGTTTATCATTAATTTTTGTGGCAGTTGGACGTAGGAGTTTATACAGGTGTGACACCTGATGGCCTACTCTGTTGAGCCTTGTTATATATTGAATAATTGATGGGGTGTGGTGTGCTAGCTTGGTTTTTGTGAGCACTGTTCTGATTTTTAGGAAATTGTAGAACTCAATGTCTGGGAGCCCATGTCTGCCTTTTAACGTAGCAAAAGTGACGGGGCTGCCTTCCTCTTCCAGTTCTGCTGGAAAGGATATGCCTACAATTTTCCAGGGCACCTTGAAGGCCTTTCTACGTGGCACTCAAGTAGGGATCAAATGGGTCACATTTTAATCACCAGCATTGTCAATAGTATATCATAACTTGAACTTAGCATCATACAGTAATGGCCATACTGAAAGAAATGTATTACTAACTCAGTGGCCTTACAGATAATCAACTATGTAGAAAAAAGTACATGAATTTAGTAATTCAAGGAACACTTAGACCCAAAGGCAATTGCACTACTCTCTTCAGGATAGTCCACAGAACACTACATGGACATGATACTGGTGACAAAGATAAGGAGAATAATGCCTTCAGACCCTACAGACCAGGAGCTTTAATTCATATGGTACTTTGGGGGTGCGAACAAGGACAGTGCGCCCTGAGTATAATATGGCCCCAGAGTGCAGATAGAAGTAGGTCAAACCGACATAGTACGGAGTGGTTGTGAGGCGACGGAAAGTGGGGCTTCTTGGAATGGTAGTGAGGGGTGGACAGAGTATGGGGACAACTAAAGGTGGTAATAAGTAGAGGGCAATTTTACAGTGAGAAATATTAGGCATCTCTGAAAGGGACACACACATCTGAAGGGAGGTGTGGTATGCTGGAATTCACCTCAGAGCCATATGGACTATGAACAAGAAGGGTAGGAGTATGTACGGGGATTTAGTGGGCACTTGCTGTATTGAAGGGGAGAGCAGTAGATGTATACCAGGGAAGTGGGTTTCCACATAATGTGCCACTAGCAATCACAACTGAGGTGCATGCCCTCAACAATGAATACTCTTAACAGCACGCCTAATTTTGCATTAAGATGCAGTGGCGGTGTCATCCCAATTGAGAATTTTGATAAGGGATCAGCTGTGGCATATCAAGTGAAGGCTTCAGTAACTTAGTAAATAAAGTAAATGTGTAGGCCTTTTACTCCATGTTCTGAATCTCAATCCTCTTTCACATTTTTACTATCGCTCATTCTCCATATTTTACTTTCCATTCAATCATGCCATAAACCCTTTTGCAGCGATACTCAGACCACATACTTCAATTAATTACTATTAAGGATGTCTCAAGAGAAAAAGAAGTACTTCTGATCTGATATTTTGGTTACATGATTCAAGAACTGTAAAAGTTGCCTTGTTATAGATATAACTACAGCCAAGGCCACTGGAATTATGCGGCAGGAGAGGACCAATTTATGCAGCAGGGGAGTATCAGTTTATGGGCCAAGAAAATGTCAGTTATGCGGTGAATGCAGCACATTTTAAAGCACTATTCAATATCTTGCAATTTTTACACATGTTAACACTGCATGGGCAAAAGCTAAACCTAATTAATATCAGTTTAACACCTAAATACAGCAATCTGTGACTGAAAGGTCACCTGCTTATAGGCAACATAAGATATGTCACTGGTTGGCAACATGTGTGGTACTGTTTTAAATAACTTTTGTTCCGTTTGATCAAGAAATATTTTTTGTTGTTAAACTCTGCAAAGTATGCGGAAGAGGGTAGAATATGTGACTACTGTGGCACAAATTATGCGGAAACCTCCAAAGCCGCAGAATCTCATAATTCCACTGGCTCCGTTTTAAAACCCCCAGGGACCTGATATGACATGTGATATGATATGTTACACTAGCCAAACAGAAGTTTAAAGGCACACAAAGAGATCCACTGGATTATGGAAATTAAACTCAGGTTAACATTTGCTAAAATTCCTTTTCCTTGCGCTGCTTTTGGGCAAGCGAGCAGTTTGTTATCAGGCAAGCGCTGCGCGCGCCATTAATCACCAATTGGTGTCGTCACATGGCGTGAGCCTAATTGCACAGGAAATCACAGGTGATAAACGTAACACGCAGTCACTAATTAAACCTGTTCAGCTGGACAGCTGCTGCTACACTCGGGCTCAGACCACGTGGAAGGAAGACCTCGGCAGCATGAGGCTTCCATCTTCAGGATTTATGGGGCTGAGGGGAATAACCACAACTGAGGCTCCGTGTTAGCCATTTTAAATGATTTTTACACGTACATATAGTAAGTGAAAATGTTGTTTCCATCTCTGTATTTAAACTTATGAAAATATTTTTATTTTTTTGTATTTCTTTGAACTGTCATACAAGACCGCCAGGCCAATAGCTGTGCATATTGAAAAAAATAGGCAGTTTAGAAAAAGGAACACGAGTTCCTAATAATGTAAAAAAATGTTGGCGATCTTGTCAGGTTAGTTTTTGTTTTCCTGTATCTAAGTACTTCATGCACTACAGCCCAACAGGCTAGGAGCTATGGTTGGTCATTTATTAGTGAAATAATGTTGAACTTTACTAGCTGTCATATCAATTTTTTTTATCAACCAAAAAATCATATAACTTATTAGCAATAAAGTGAAAGCAATATGCATATGGACAAACGCAGAAGAAATTATTTTTGAAAATTATTAATTCCGGGACCATATTTACTACACAAGATGAAAAATTCACCTGGGCCACTGTTGTGTTACAAACTTTTTAAACCACCCTCCCTTCTAGCTTGCACTCACTGAATTGACCTTAACTTTCCCATGGACTGCTGAACATGTACTACCCTAAACATTGAGTTAAACATGATAGCACTACAATGTGTTTGCCAGATCAGGGATTGCTAATGGCATTTTTACTCTAAAGTATATTTCACAGAACCAACTTCTTTTTACATAATAGTAACAAAATGTACATTTTCGGCCACATCTCTAACAAGAACTTCTTATGAGGGTGCACGTCATGTTAGAAAGTATTTGCATGTGGGGGCGTGGCTTGCCGCCCACGGAAGATGGCGGATACTCCGTGAGCTCCGGCTGAGTGGCGCTGAGCGTCCCTTATCAAGCTTGAAGCACAGCCATCACGTTCGGATGTATTGGTCATCATGCGGATTCTGATGGCGCCACTGAAAATTATTTTTTAAACAAGGTATTTCGAATCGGCGCTGTCCTCACATTCGCGTCCGCCATTTTAGGAGTTCACACGCTGAACCCCTTCCCCTCTGACATCGGTAGCGGTACGCGTATTTTCAATCTTTAAAGCTCCAGACAGTATCCAGTTGGAAGCCTCCTTCTAGCTAACAGTCTACAACTTATTTGTGACTCTTTCGGAGTTTTTATTGTTATGGCAGCAACGCTATGGTGATTTTAAGAGTTCGTGCTCTGAGGCGCTTCCCTTCTGAATTCTGCAGCGGTACACATACTTTCAAGTTCTAATACCCAGCTAAAAGTTTCCTCGTTCCTGACAGTTATAATTTTTGGAGAATTTATTATTAGGGCAGCAATGCTTATATCAACCGTCAGTATTTTCTCATAGAAACGGTTGCAACGCAGTACTAATTTCAGTCAGGATGCCCTTGCAGGTTACTGTTTCAATTTTTTTTTTTCTTTGAATAAGGCTCTGTACCTTCACAACAATGTGTATTTTATGCCAATTTTTGTCGTTGTACTGCTTACAACTGGACTCTGAGTTCATTACCTAATAAGCATGCATGTTGTTCTGCCTCTGTACTCTCTAAGTGAACAGTTATTTTCACCTCACACTTATACTCACAATATGAAATATTTTTGAAATGCTGGCATTTGATATGTTATTTTCTTGACCTCCTGTCACTGACTAGCTCTTGCCTGTTTTCTTTATATCGACGAATGCTCTGCATTTTTTCTTGAACTTTTTGCCTGCTCACTTTATAGGGAGATTGCAGAGACTTTCCTCATCATCTGCACCTACATCTCATCGGTTTATCAAAAACTCTTAAGATTTTTGCAGAATTTGCTAAGATGGAATCTGACTCTACATCCTCAGTAAAAACTGGTAGCTCCTCACAGTCGCAATCATCGGTTCCTACTTCTGCGAACTCGGTAAAGGCTACAACGAAAAGGCTAAAATAAGATCCTCCATCTCCATCAAAATCACCTGCGCCCATCTCTATGGATCTACTTCTTGAGGAAATAAGATCTTTTAAACCTTTTATGGAAGAAACAAATTCAAAACTTCAATTTTTAACTGACAGATGGTCTCAAATTGATGAAAGGCTAGTTCTGGTGGAGCAAAATGTCTCCTCTTTTCAAATGACTGATTCCAAAGTTCATGCTCTTCAATCACAAGTATCTCAATTGCAGAGACATGTCGAAGATTTGGAAAATAGAAATCGTAGAAACAACCTATGAATTTATGGCCTGCCAGAGAACACGGAAGGTGCAGACCCTATTTCCTTCTTCAACTCATTTTTGCCAAAGGTGTTGAATATTCCTACAGAACCATCTCTAAATATTCAGCGCGCCCACAGATTGGGTCATCAACATGCAGTTACTTCTACTTCTCCTCGTCCAAGAGGGATCATTTTGTACTTTTTGGAATATACAGACCTACTCAAAGTCTTGTCAGCCTCAAAAAAATGTCACGTATCTCATGGTCAAGCCACACGTTGTTTTTCTCACAAGACTATGCTAAAAGTACTGCTGATCGTCGTAGGGACTTTCTAAAGATGAGACTGGAGCTGCATGATCTTGGCGCTAGATATGGCCTTTTTCATCCTTGCCTTTTCAAGGTCACATACAATAACAAAACTACTACTTATGAAGATCCCCTCAAGTTAAAAAGCTTATTCAACTTCTGTAAGACTGATACTATGGATACCTCCAGTGCATCTTCTTCACATTATGGCTGATTATATTAATTTAATTTGTACTGTTTCATTAATATTTTTTCGCTCCGTTAATATAGCATGTTCTCTTTTCTATTTCAGATGACTTCTGCTAATCATTTGTTCTAGTTTTTCCATTATTATTATATTCCCTAGGATATTAACCCTTGCTGTGTTTTCATCTGTTGTCTCGCACCTTGTAATATTTCATCTATATGTGCCTCCCTTTGTGAGATCTGGATGTGCCGCCCTTCAATGTGGTTTCACCCTCCCCCCCCTTCCCATTTTTGGAGTTCTGTAGGTATGTGCCCCTTACTTCTTGTTCGTTTATTTTTTCTCTTCCATGCTTCTTCTACTCCTTTCTTGTGTCTCTTTTTTTGCTCTCATATTGTTGCATTCGATGTTCTCTGTTTCTCTCTCTCTCATTATCTCTCTTCTTTGTCTCTTCTACTACTCCCAGAGTTATGCAGTTTTATCTTCCTTCCTTTATATTCTTGTTTTTCTTAACTGTTGTTAATGCAGCATTTTGCCCAATCTCTTCCCCTCTTTATTCGACACCTGTTTTTTATCTTTCCCTCTTTTCTCTTCTTTTTTTCTTCTTTCTCTTCATCTTCCTTTCTATGTTACTTCCCCTCATTTTTTCAGTCCATACTGGATCTGATTTCATTCATTCGGTCTTCTCTCATGTTAATTCTATATCTATTTAAATGATTATTTCTTCAAATGTCATTCCTATATGTTTCGCTTATATGCATTCATGGTTATTCGCTATTATAAGTACTGTTTTATCTGGTCTTATCTTGATTGCTCTCTTAATGTCTCTTAGATGACGTTAAATGTTGTCACTTGGAATGTCCGGGGTTTACACTCTCCAATTAAAAGGCAGCGTATATTATCACATTTATCCAAATTGAACGCCCATGTAGCCATGATTCAGGAAACTCACTTCACTGAATCTGAATCCCGGAAGTTAAAGAGAGATTAAGTTGGAAATGTCTTCTTTTCTCCAGGTGATGGCAAACGTAATGGCGTTATTACCCTTGTTCATAAATCTCTTCAAGCAAAACTTGTTTCTCAGGAGAATGATGACATTGATCGCTGGTTAATTACAAACCTACTGATTGGGAAAACCTCACTCACTTTTTTTAATATATATGCTCCGACTTCTGGTGACTGCCTTTTTTGGTCCCATCTTGGAGAAAAATTAATGCAATTTCCTCATGAAAACTTGATTTTAGCTGGAGATTGTAATCAAATTGTTGCTGCCTTTATCGACCGTAACTCAATGTCCTCTTTTATTCCCTCCAAACCTCATAACACTTTTTAGGTCTCGGCTCGAAGGCTGCGCTTGCGCAGTCTCGCTCCGAGATTTAATGTTTTGGAGTGGGGCTTTAACCCGCCCCTTTGTTTTACCTCTTCTCCATTGGCTGGCCTCTTGAATGCTGGCCAGCCATTGGAGAAGAGGTTTGTCTCTCCGAACAGGCCCCGTCCTTTTCGGATTCGGGGCGTGTTTTTTGCTACTTTTCGAATTATCTCCTCCAGCTAATGGCAAGAGGAGAGAAAAGAAAAACACGCCCCCGAATCCGAAACCGCCGCTGCCTTTTTCTGAGGCATTTCTGCTTCGCCTCGGAGAAAGGCAGTGGTGTGCTTAGGCAGTGGTGTGCTTGTTAATGCTTGTTTAGGGCTTGAGCCCTGGCATGTGCTATATGGGTGACAATCTGAGATAGACCTCCACACTGACAGATCGATAAAATGAAAACTCACAGGCACGCACATACTAATAATTGCTTTGATTTACTCAGGAGGAAGTGGAACTCGAAGTATTCACACAGCAGAAAATTGTCACTCATTCATACACTGAAACCATGGCTGGTGTGCTTCAATACTCTTTATGTATCGTAACTGCCCCGATATATACTCGAGTAATACAATGTAACACATTTCTTTTTTAAAGCGCCATAGCACCTCTGGGTAAGGTCCGCGTGGGCGCTATAAAAGCGCATTGATAAGTAAGTGAGGCGCGGGCAGCTTCCTCCTTGGTGCCTTGTCCGTCTTCTGTGTCGCTGAACTTACCTCGGCAGGACCCTTGCTCCTGGCAATGCGTAGCTGCTCCCGCCCCCTCGTGACATCGCCGGCTCCCGGGCACGCTCCTCTGACGTACTCACCCGCTGCCCTTTGTGACGTACACGATTCGCGCTGACCCTGCGCACGGGCCGCCGTTGATGACACGCTGATCGCGCGGCGGTGCCTGGAGTGCTCTAGTTGTCCGGGCGGGCGGAGGAAGATGGCGGAGTACCTGGCCTCCATCTTCGGCACCGAGAAGGACAAGTGAGTGCGGGGAGGATGGGAGGGGTCCTGGTGCTGCCGGAGACCATTCAATGAATGGACTCCGGCACAGCCTGCCCCTGTCTCTGTGAGTGACCCGTGCCATGCCTCTATCTCTAGGAGGCTCCATCCCTCTGACCGGTCCAACAGAGAACTGACTGCACAGAGGCCCCTTTCCCTACCCTGGCTCCACAAATACCCTACCCTGGCTCCACAGATGCCCCTTTCCCTACCCTGGCTCCACAAATACCCTACCCTGGAGTTGGGAGCGACGCTAGCATGGCTTAAAACGCCACGTCAGCAAACAGTGGTCTGGAGCAAGGGGGGGGGGCTTGTTTTGATGTTACAAAGGGACTTAGTGGCCGTGAGACAGTTTCCCGGGATACTCGGTGACTGTGGTAGAGAACACAGACAGATGAATGGGAGAGGAAGTATGTTGGTCTAGGTAATGCATGGGTGGAGGGTTTAGGATGCAGTGACTGTAGAGGCTTCACACTCTTGAGGCTTGTGGTGATCAGAAACGAGGTGGCTGATGTGCACGTAATTTGATGTGTGGAGTCCTTACACAGTGCGCTCACCGATGGGGTTGTGTTAGGCGCTAGGTACACGTCATCAAGGGCTTTGGGGCTGATCAGGCTATCACCAACTTCGGACATATTACATCTCTTTATGTTCATTCTTTTCGTGAGAAATCGTGTGGTACAAAAATAATGTAGGTGCACATGGAAGAAGACCGAGTAGTAAACCCAACATCTCTTTACATTTGTTTTGGCTGTGCATTTTGACGACACTCAATAGCTCTCCAAAGTGATGCATTTTACATCCACAAAATGCTAAATCATTTCCCATTTGGCTGGCATTGGGTGACAGTCTGATCGGCGCCACTTGCACTGGTCTCCTTCGGCCCTTCCCGCCTCCTCCATTACCATACACTCCTTGGCCCCTCCCGGCCATCACCTACCCCCCTGCCCAATGGCTCCCGGGCGCCACGCTGAAACTGTGACCCACCCAGCCGGCCTCTGAAGGACGAAAGGCTTCGGGATAAATACCACGCAACTCCTGCCTACCCCCAGGTCTTCCCCCTGTTTGTCCTGAGCACCACCGCGACCGACCCCCCGCTAAAGGCCGCATGGGTCCCCTATGCAACGGGCAAAGCCGGGGTGCAGCAGCAATCTGCAGCTCAGCTATCACCAAGTGCAACCACCCCCCGCCCTCTCCAGCATTGCTCCCTGTACCGCGTGGCCCTGCAGCTGTCCGCACCTTTATGCCACCCTGCTAAACGGCCCCCCTCCCCTGACCCACCGATCCCCCAGCCCCCCTCCCACCCTCACCTCACACCATGTAGCTCTGTGTGGCGGTGGCTCTGTGTGTGTGTGTGGGTGGTTGTGTGTGTGGGTGGTTGTGTGTGTGGGTGGCTGTGTGTGTGGGTGGCTCTGTGTGTGGGGGGGAGGGTCTGTGTGGGTGGCTGTGTGTGGGTGGCTGTGTGTGGGTGGCTGTGTGTGGGTGGCTCTGTGTGGGTGGCTCTGTGTGTGTGGCTCTGTGTGTGTGGGTGGCTTTTTTTGTAGGTGGCTCTATGCGTGGTGGGTCTGTCTGTGTGTGGGTAACTCTGTGTGTGTGTGTAGGTGGCTCTGTGGGTGGCTCTATGGGTGGCTCTATTTGTGTGTAGGTTGCTCTATGTGAGTGGCTCTGTGTGGGTGGCTGTGAGTGGCTCTGTGTGGGTGGCTCTGTGTGTGTGGGTGGCTTTGGGTGTGTGGCTCTGTGTGTGGGTGCAAATGCAATAGGTCTTGCATTTGAGAGTGATTAAGCTATTGACATTGTAAATAACAATGCCGTTTCTTTAAATGTTTTAAAAACATAAACAAAAATAATGTCATGAGCAATGCCAATAGCTCTAACTTTAACAATGCCGAGACCATTGCATTGTAAATGCTTGTTTACGTTCTTTTCAGCAAAGACACTTAGCTGATGCCTGGAGACTTTGCAATCCCTCCTTGAGGGAATACACTTTTTTTTCCCCAGTACATCACAACAATCACGCATTGAATACATTTTCATATCTCATGCCCTTTCTCAACCTTTAAACTCTTCAGATATCGGTTCTATCCTAATTTCGGACTATGCCCCGGTTTCTGATTCCTTGGACATTCTTAATAAATCCTCTGCACCTAGGCGTTGGCATTTCAATAATTCTCTATTACTCGATCCTGTCTTTACTTCATCCTTTTCTTCTTTTTTTAAAGAATACTTTTCTCTTAATGAATCAGACACTCTTTGCTTTTCTGTTATATGGGACGCTTTCAAAACAGATGCACAGGATTTTGTTATTAATTATTGTTAGAACTGGGGTCACCAATTCCGACACGGTAGCTTGGAGCGAGGTAGGAAGGCACCCGAAGGCAATGTGTAAAGCACTGGTGCAGCACTCACTCACACGGACCCAGCCATGCGCACACAATGAAGGACACCACAACAGGTTGTTTAGTAAAAGCACAAGATTCTTTATCTATCTCAAGCTGCGGTGAATCAATTCATTTCAGGAATAATCATGCAGTTAATTTCAAGGCAACAACAACAAAGTCATTCCCATTAATGGAGTAGCTAAAACAGGTAGTCATCAGGCAACAATCAGTCCATTCAGTTACATCAAGCAATGCAGGTTAGAGTAACAACTAATTCATTGCAGTAAATCAATCAGGACACTTCAGAGCAACAGGTAACTAAATTAGATATTCACAGAGCAACGATCATTTCCTCCAAATACATAAATCAGTGACTGGCAGGGCAACAATTAATTCCCAGTAAGTGAAACAGAGCCTTTCAGGGTAACAGTCAGTGAGTTCAGGCCAATATGTCAACGAATACCGGGATAGCAATTATCTCATCCAGGTGCGTCGAGCAGAGAGGCTCAGGGCATCTTGGGATTCATTGCGACACAAAACAGGCCTGAATTCATCTAAGGGCATAGTACTAACACTCTACTGGCAATAAGCAATACCTAGTGGTGAACGGGACTGTCTCTGGCCCTATCCGGTCTCAATCGGGTTACTGGTAGGCTCAAGTGGGGGCCTTCAGGGCCCGGTTGCAATTCCCTGGGGGGGCGATCAAGGGGCTGTCGCGGAGAGGCTCCTCGGCAGCCCCGCCGATTTAGTCGATCTCGGCCCTCCCCCAGGGGGGGTTACCTAATTGCCTTCGGTCTCAGTAGGCCTTCGCTGCTTTCCTGGCCTGTGAGGGTTGCGCGGGGGCCCCCCGCTCTCCTCGGAGCCCTTGCGGCGGTGGTTCAGGTGTCTCCGGTCCTTCTTTGATTCCCCTCGGCCCGGGAGCCAATGACGTTGCGGCGTTTCGGGGGCCGGGCAGCAGGGGCCAATAGGGTGGCGGCTCCCAAGAGGCGCGGCCTCCGGAACCAATGGGGCCGCGCCAGCCACTGGATACGGCGGACGTCACGCTCAGGGCCTAGCGTGGCCTCCTTCGTTGCCGCGGCAGCCCTCCCGGGCTTCGGGGGCTTCAACGGCGGCTCTTAGGCAAGGCAGAGTGGGGGACGGTAGGCGCCGGGGCCGCGGCGGCAGATCCCAGGCCCACGGCGCACACTGCATCAGCGGCGCAGGTGGCGGCCCCGCCTCCACAGCGCCCAGGCCGCAGCGGTGCTCCTTGTCGGACGGGCGCTTCAAAGCCCAGCACCACCAGGCAGGTACCGGGCTGCGGCGGTGATGGGGGGCAGTCAGCGCTCGGCGTTCTCAGCGCTGGGAGTTCACAGCACACGAAGGGCCCGGGAGCAGGTCTGTTAAATCCTGGGCCGCGGCGGTGATTTGGGAGCTGGCAGCGCTTAGGAGTCACCACGGGCAGGCAGGGGGAAGCACAGCAGCAATTCAGGGTGTCGTGAAGTCATAGCGCTGTGAGGTTACACAGCGCTTGCTGCTCTAAACGTGCAGGGGCATAGCAGTTCCAATCATAAGGCACTAGGGGGGTGCAGGACAGGCAATATAGCGCTAGGTGGGCACAGCGCTTTACCGGCAGTTCCTGTTCAGCAGTCCCCTTCTTCCTTACAGCGCCTGGATGGCACAGCGCTTTTCTTGGGGGGAGTAGATGGCTGGTCTCAGTTGCAGGTCTTTGGGGGGAGTGTAGGGGGTGGAGTTGGCAGGCATCAGAGGCAGGGTGGGTTCCTGCAGCACACTGGAGATGGTCCCCTGGGTTGCCCCCTCACCAGGCAAGATCAGCAGGCAGGCAGAGTCCCTCATCTAACTTGGGTACAGCAGGGTCTAGACTCAGTCAGTCCCAGTAGTGTAGGTTTCTCCCCTAGGCCCAACCACCTACACTCCGGCAGAGGTTCCCCCAGGTCCAGTGGTGCCCCAACTGACTAGTCAGGTTTCCCTCCTTTCCTCTTATACCCCCAGGTCAGGTGGCCCTCCTGCAAAGGCGGCAAAGCATAATCCCTCCCAGGGCTGGAAGATTCCAGGAGCTTCCACATAATAGTCTATGGGACAAAAAGGCGGGAGGGAAAAAGATACTGTATCAGAACGTCCCAGCCTGCTCCTAACCACTAGTATGTGTATGCAATGGCCACTCCGCAGTAGCAGGGGCCTGTGGCAGCCATGTTGTTAGGATAGAGCACCTGCACCTCAGCACTGTTTAGCAGTGGTAAGGTGCCCAGAGACCTAGGGCCAACAAAAAGATGGCGGAAAAAATGAGGCAACAAGGACAAAAAACGGGTAGACCACCCTGGGGCTGACAGGTCTAACAAGTATGTTTCCAAGAAACGCCATAGAGCTCGAAAATTAGCCACAGATCTTTTTGCTAAAATAAAATCTCTAGAACATGCCCATTATACATCTGAATCAAAAGATTGCTTAGATGCTCTCATAGCTGCCAAACTTAAATTTAATAAGGAATCTACTGATAACGCTTCCCTATACCTGCTTAAATCTAGCGCCAAATTCTACGGTGGTAATAATAAATCAGGCAAATTATTGACAAATTATCTTAAACTAAAAAAAAACACAAATTTAATATTGAATCAATTCTTGATGTTCACCAGGTGCCCAAATTTAAAGATTCGGAAATTTTGCAAGAATTTCATACGTTCTATAATTCTTTATATACACCTGAAAACTACCCTACGGATAAATCCATCATGAATTATCTCTCTTCTATTTTTAAACCCCCTGATCTTAACCTAGATTTTCAATCTTTGGAGTTGGATATTTCAACAATTGAACTACAAAGTGCTTTGTGCACTCTTAAGAAGGGCAAAGCCCCAGGTACTGATGGTTTCACTGTCGAATTTTTCTCACACTTTTCCCATCTTCTCCTTCCTAAGATACACAAGCTTGTGTCCTCTTTTTTACAAGTTGGTACTGCTTCTGACTCCTTTTTAGAAGCCCTAATTTGTCTTATTTTCTCAAAATCCTTGGCCCTACGATTAGAATTTTTCCTTCCAGAACTTCTAGGTAGAGAACAGTCAGGCTTTGTGAAAGGTCGCTTTCTTACTGATAATAACCTTCTGTCTTTTTATATTCTTTCAAAGGCCTCTCACGTTTCTGAATCTTTAGCTGCTATAGCATCAGATGCTGAAAAAGCCTTTGACAGAGTCTATTGGCCTTTCATCTTTTCATCACTGAAATGGTTTGGCTTTGGTCCCAAAATTAATTTGTTAATTTCTCTCTTATATTCAAACATTCAAACCCTAGAGCTGCTATATTCGTTAACGGTCTTAACTCTTCTTATTTTAGCTTAGGCATGGGTGTTCGTCAAGGTTGTCCTTTGTCTCCCTTTTTGTTTAACTTAGCTTTAGAACCATTTTTATCTAAACTTCGTCAAAACTCTGACTTTCAAGGTTTCAAATTTGGTAACAAGCAGATTAAATTGGCAGCTTAAGCTGATGATGTACTGTTGTTCATGTCTAATCCCAACTCTTCTTTACCTGCCTTTTTACTTGAAACTCAATCTTACTCTTCCGTTTCTGGCTACAAGCTAAATAATGACAAATGCGAAATCCTTCCCTTAACTAAGTTTACCTTTAAAGAAGATTTCAAAATCACCAACTTCACTTGGGATACCAATCATATTAAGTATTTAGGAGTATATTTTTCTTCTTCTATTCAATCGTCAATTTCTATTAACATGGACAAATGTTGCTGTAAGATTTCTTCCCTTCTTGGCAGGTGGCATCCTTTATACCTCTCTTGGTGGGGGAGATTGGATACCATCACGATGATGTTATCCCCAATTGTCTTATTTACTATTTCTAATATACCAATTACCATACCTCAGAAATATTTCAAAAAAATTAATTCTTTGATGTATTCTTTTCTTTGGAATAAGAAAAAAGTATGTATGTTATTAACTAAGCTTAGTCGCCCTAAAATAGAGGATGGGGGTCAATTTTCCTGATTTTCCTGCTTACCATAAAGCCTTCAATCTACGTCAGTCGTCTCACTGGCTTACTACCCCCTCGTCAGATTCTCCCCTCTGGGTAATTCTTGAACAATCATATATAGATTATTTTTCCTTTCTAGAATACCTCTCTTTCACCCAGAAACCTCTGTAGTTATCTACCCCTATTGTTAAGCTCACACATAAACTACTAGATTCACTTTTAATTGACAAAACCTCCAAAGACTCTCTTCTTCAATCCTCAATCTGGCATACCCATCGTATAATGATTAATAACAAACCCATTTATTGGAAATCATGGAGGCAAAAAGGTCTTCTCTGGGTTCACCAGCTATTTCATAATGATAAAATTATATCCTTTTCTCAGGCTAAGCTTACATTTAATCTTCCTACTTCATTTTCCAATAAATATGAATAAATAAATACTCATCCTTGAGTCAAGCAACTATTTCTTCCACTATTGCTCAAACTTTCTTAAATACCGGTCCTAAAGCCTCAGCCATTTATAATTACCTGCGTAAACACACCCTTGTTAGAGATAAGACTAAGGTGGAACTAGACTGGGAACATGACCTACAAGTTGACTGGTCTGTTCAAATATGGAACAACATTTGGCTTAAAATCAGGAAAACTTCTAGGGCAGCTAACACTACACACACTCTTTTTTTTATATATATAACAGATTACTCCTTTCCCATCTTCTATTGCATATGATTCACACTGAGCTTTCTGACACTTGTTGGTCATGCTCTTCCATAAATGCGGATTTAAAACATTTACTTTTTTTCTGCCCTTTTGTGCAGGTGTTCTGGAGGAAGGTCTGGAAACAAATTACTCAAATTTTTCCTCACACAGTCCCTTTCTCGTTTGTTAACATTTTTTTAGGCTCTCTTTCCGAAGATTGGTTAGATTGTCCCTTACATATACAGATTTTGGACTTACTTCTAGGAGTAGCATTTCAGCAGATCACCAAGAACTGGAAACATTTCTCTGATCTATCCTTCCAGGCTTGGTGGTATGCTATATGTTATAATCACAGACTGGATACTGTTTATGTATTCCCAGCTTCCTTAGCCCTTAAACATTCTCTTTTATGGTCCCCAATTAGATTGCCATGCAAAACTTTTGTATGGACGTAAAGTCTCTGAGCAAGAAGTGTTGAAACCTCCTAGACATTCCGTTTTGTTCATGTTTTTGTTACTGTTTTAACCGACATTCTCATTGTATTTCTGTATCTTAAGTTTTTTTTTTACCAGAGTTGTATTATATATTTACTTATCTTCTTTATATTATTATAAGACTTCTTAATTATGTATTTTTTAGGATTTTTCAATTTGTAACATGTATGTATTTTGCTATATTTTCCCTTCTTTTCCGCCCTCTTTTTGTTCTCTTTCTTTTTCTCAATAAAATTTACATTTTTCAAACTTAAAAAAGAAGGTATTTGCATAGCACAGCGTTTGTCAGTTATTTGACTTCTTTGGGGTAGATTTACAATAACTGGCGCATCCCTGCAGATCAGCAGGGATGCGCCAGTTATTTTGCGTGACATCAGGAACCCCTTGCACCACCATGGATGCAAGGAGAGACAGATGCATGACGCATCTGTCAGCGTATAGGTGACGCAGTGCTGGAGTCGCGTGGCAAGCGCGACGCAACTCCAGCACTGCTCAGGGGCATCCTATACTTGCAATACTGCGTCACTCCTTACGCCAGCTACAAGCAGGTATAAAGTTTTGACGCAGCATGGACATAAAAGTGACTCAGTGAAATCTTATAGATTTCACTGCATCACTTTAACGGGGCTTCCTTGCGACGGAACGCCCACCCTGCATACATTATACCTGACGCAGGTATAATGTAGCCCAGGGTTTTACAATGTGACGCATCTCACTAGATGCATCATGTTGTAAATCTGTTGCATGGTTTACGACACCGCTGCGTCACAGAAGTGACCCAACAGTGTCGTAAAGATGATGCAAGGGGCTTGTAAATCTGCCCCTTAGTGCAGACAGCAACAAGTGGGTTTGACTGATCCAGTGCAGAAACTGCGCTGGGGGATTTTGCTCTCAAACCACATTGGAGTGGGTGGGGTGTTCTGCGTTGGGGAAGGCTTGTGACCATCTAAACTAACACCTATGAATGTTGAGTGTGCCAAAGGTTGTCTCTGTGTGGTGGTTCACAGTATAAGCTCAGGTCTTGAGAACTAACATGCATCCATTAACACAGTGTCATTGTGAAATGGCGAGAAAACTATTTCCCTTGACCATGATGGAGAAAGATGGTTGGAAAAATTCTCACAATCATACCTTTGTTTAATGCGACATCTGTCTGCAGACATCTGAAGAGGACCAAGCTTATCTGTGCATGATACTCCAAGCAATCTTGACAAGCCCCTTTCTACTATACAGCCCTAAATCCCTGCAACAAATCAGAAATCACCTTTGACTTATATTCTATAACTCCGCTCTCCTTACCCATCTTCTCATCCGTGACCTACCCTCTATCACCAATTAATTGCTCAGCTCTCATTCCTTAGCTTATGTGATATCCTATAGCCTTAGAGCCCAACGTAGCGGGCTCTACTAGCCATTAAAGGCCCGCTTTCGGCGCGGGCCTTTAACAAGGGAACATGCGTGCCGCTAGAGCCTGCTACGCAGAGCTCTAAGGCTATTAAAACATTCCACCCCTAGAAGGCAGAAGGTTCTAATTTGTTTTGTTTTTTTAAGTCCTGTGAGGCCTTTTGTTCACAGCAACAGCTGTGAAGAAACATTGGAATGTTGGAGCTCTGGGCTTTTACCAGCCATTAGAAGCTGGGAACACTCCATTGTTTTCATGGGAGCTCCCAACATTCCAGTGTTCTACTATGTCTTAAACCACACATTCTATGACTGTATACTGCCTATACTGTGAACTTCTCTATCCTATTACCTCACCAAATATATTGCATGAATTCACAAATGTCTTACCAACTGACCATGCTTGCCTCCTACTAATAAATACCCCTGCAAAGAACCTGCCTTTAACACGTGGAACCGTTTGACAACACAAGACTAAAACCAATAATCATTGAATCCACCACCAAAATTGGGCATTACAGAGCTCAGTCAAGGAACCTCACAGGCAGCAGACGGTTTGAGGGAGTTATGGGGAGGGGGGCCCAGAAGAACGATGGAGTCGCAAGGGATACATACGTTATGAATCAAGAACATAGCATTTTAAAAAGTGCATTTAGTGCTTCTTCTGAATACTTTGCCATCTGTGTAACGCTGACACTAAAGCACCCCACCACCACCATCCAGGATTTAACGACGCGTACAGAATCTCGAATGTGGCAATGGTTATGGAAATGTAGAAATTACGTCAGTCAGGCCGTGAACTTTGACAGCAGCAGTAATTAAACCGCGGGGGAGGCCGGGAATATGAAGGAATGTGTATCCCCCTTCCACCCCCGCAGAGCAGAGAGAATAGCGCTGCTGATCGCCCTAATTCAGGCTAACTTCTGAGGCGCCATTGTCTGACGGCCTACCGTGATATGCAAACAGGAAACCCACGCACTGTGAAAACAGGGTAAAATGTAAACTGTCATTGGTCTTTTAAATTTGTAGCCTCTTTAAATTGCGTCCATCGGCATATAATTACAGAAATGAAAAACAGACCTACTCCTGTTATATATTCTCAAATTTGCACTCACTTGCATCAAGTCCGTGGCGCTCTATTCTCTACGCACATTATGCACAGAAGACAATGTGACATGGTCTGGTCTAGAGACTGCTTTATTTTTCTCGCCAGCCTAACATAATAATAAAAAACATTAAAATACATAGACACACATCGAGGGCCTTTGTGTCAGCCCTCTTCATTCATTAGTCTGTCCAAGCATCATTCATATTTTGCTTTCACCCACAACAGCATTGTCAATGGGTCAGCCCACTGCATCCATTAGCTCTATCACAAGGTGTCTGATGGCATTTTTGCCAGGAGAAACAAAAGTGCTGGGGTTAACTTTTCCATTGGATACTTTCATTTTTATTAAAATATGTTGTGTCTTTACCAATTCTTAAACTTTTAATTTCCCAATCGGGGTGAAACTGGTCGTTCACAGATTACCTACCCGGCTTCACAGCTTGGGCTGGACTGATTCTATTGAAGCGGTGTTGAGACTGACTTGTGTATTACTAGGTCTAATCTGTGGTAGCATGGTGGGCAAAAGAACTATAGGTTGGAATGCTACCCCAGGTGATTGCTCATGGTTAGACTTACTGCAAGCATCCTCCTTTCACCTTTTCTGTGTTTGATTGGAATGCCGTAGGTGGTCAAAGGTATGCCCCGATGTGAGTCCCTTGTTCACTGTACCACTGGAACAAGCCACCGCCGATAGAAAAGCCCCAACAAGGGTGAAACCAGTCTTGAGTTGCTTGTGTTCTGGTTCAGAGAGGACCAGATTTGACAGCTTGGGCTGGACTGTTCCTATTGGAGCAGGGTCAAGACTGATTTGCATATAGGTCAGTCTAATCTGAGGTGGCATAGTGGGCAAAAGAACAATGGGTTGAAATCTTACCCTGAAAGGTTGCACATGGTTAGATTTATTTGAAGCATCGTCCCATCACCTGTTTGTGTGTTAGACCACATAATCTACAGCAATACAATTTAAGAACTGGGGTGGGGGTAAAACAGATTAGAAAAAATGAGCTACTAGAACAAAGAAGACGCATAGGGTCTTCAATTTCTAGCACAATGAGCAAGACTGCCGTAACAAACACTACTGCTGTTCCTCTCCAAGCCCCAAGCAGGGGTTAAGTCTAAGGCCATGGTGTTCCTTGGCTCAGTACTGGGTTCTCTGTAATTGGGATGGTGGTTCCAAGGTAACTGCCTGCCCACTTATTGTCGAATATGTTTACAACCTTCATGGTAATAACTTTGTTTTCATACAGTACTCCATGCTTCACTTAAGTAACAAGTTTCGCTTCTGCCCACTGTTATGATACTTTATTTACAAGCCTAGGCAACACAGAAGGCTTAGCTTCGCAGGATTCAAACCTATGACCTCCAGATGAACATAGAGGTCAGCAATAAGTGTTGATGTCATTGGGCACTCTTGCCACCATTCTCTCTTTTTGTTGCCATTGCTGCCGGGCTGATGCAGGGATTCAAATGCTCTGGCCTCTCATATCATATGTCGCCATGTTGTACATCAATGTGGTTGCTCTTCAGCATAGCTAAAAGTTAGTGGTGTGGAGTGGCATGAAGGGGAGTGTTGTAAAGTGGATTGGGGTGCCGTTCGTGGTAGGAGTTTGAGACTGTTTTTATTCTCAAGTGCTTTTAACTGAGGGATCTATTGAGTGCTGAGGAACGGAGGAGCCGCCTGAACCCCTATTGGTGACTGTCATCCGAGGAAGCGAGTGTAATGCGGGACTGCGAGGACCAGCAGCCCCGCGATTGAACACAGCTGTGTCCTCTTCCCGTACTCCCGCCCTCCCGCCCTGACGCTATAACACTCCTCACGGCCCCCGCTTCGCGGGAGCCGTTCGTGGTAGGAGTTTGAGACTGTTTTTATTCTCAAGTGCTTTTAACTGAGGGATCTATTGAGTGCTGAGGAACGGAGGAGCCGCCTGAACCCCTATTGGTGACTGTCATCCGAGGAAGCGAGTGTAATGCGGGACTGCGAGGACCAGCAGCCCCGCGATTGAACACAGCTGTGTCCTCTTCCCGTACTCCCGCCCTCCCGCCCTGACGCTATAACACTCCTCACGGCCCCCGCTTCGCGGGTGCCGTTCGTGGTAGGAGTTTGAGACTGTTTTTATTCTCAAGTGCTTTTAACTGAGGGATCTATTGAGTGCTGAGGAACGGAGGAGCCGCCCGAACCCCTATTGGTGACTGTCATCCGAGGAAGCGAGTGTAATGCGGGACTGTGAGGACCAGCAGCCCCGCGATTGAACACAGCTGTGTCCTCTTCCCGTACTCCCACCCTCCTGCCCTGACGCTATAACACTCCTCACGGCCCCCGCTTCGCGGGACGCGCGCGGGCGCGCTGGGCGAAGCCCGGGCCAAGGGCGGGCCCGTCTGAGCCCGTCCGAGAACGTTCAAGAACGGAACGGGACCCTCCTCTAACACCTGTTGCTTGCAGTTTTTGATGCTCGGTAAGTGCAAGCTATTTACCGCACGTTTGTAACCTAGTGGGTCTTTGCCTAAAGACGTTGCAACTATATGCCAAAGATGGATAAAACGCAGAAAAGGGACGGTCCTATTTTGCATTCGACTGGGGGCGCACTAATGGGAACATTGGATAATTTCTTGGTGAGAGTGCAATCAGTCCTTGCTAAGGACATTGAATTAACTGAAAAAAGATTATCATTAGACATTCTCTGTGACAAGCGGTCCTCTTTGGGGAATATGGCTAATTCAAGATCACCTCCATGTGGCCAGCCCGTAAGATTGGATTCCTCGAGTCCAGTGTCTCCAGTGATGGATGAACAAACTAATGAGTCAATGATTTGCCCCACGCCTCTGATTGAAATACTGGATGATAATGTTGACACTTCAAATATGGGTAATGGGGTCCCTACTTCCAAATCTTTGTCAAGTATTAAGACCCGCTCAACCAGCATCTTAAATGCGGCTTCCGGCCAGCAACAACCAGCCATTACCCTGAAAAAAAACTGTAGGGGTAATCAAAAGAAAGCCGCTGTGAAGAACGTTAACACTAAGGCTGGTAAATCCCTCGTCTCTGTCTCAAAGAAGGTTCCACCCCCACACCCCAAGCCTCTAACAACTGAAACAAGGGCACATCCATTACCACCACTGGGGTTGTTAGACGTGGAAGTAACAGACACAGCATGTTTTTGGGATAAAATGGAAAGTATTGTTAAGAAATTATGTGACCCCATCTATGAAAGGTTAGGTTCTATTGAAAGTAGACTTGTATGTATGGAACTTTCACTTGCATCGGGTCATTCCCGGGGTGGCAAACAAGGCCAGAGCTCGGTAAAAGAGCGCTCTGGCACAACATGTCACCGGATTGAGACCAAATCCACTGCCAGTAATTTGATTAATTCTGCACCAGATAATCGATCTATCCCCCAGGAGTCTAATCCTACTTCAGCAGTGGACACTCGGGTAGTAGCTGAACATCTCTCCCCACACCCGACACCAAGTAGTCCTAGGGAAAGTAGAGCAAGAACTGACAGGCAGCCTCCAATCATTCAGCCTGTAGTACAGGCCTCTCCAGGCCTAATTGATCTACATTTACCCCCTGAAGCTGCCCCCTATGTGGTGATTTTAACTGGGGTTCCCAATCTGGCAAATGGAGCAAGGGAATCCTATTGGGATCTAAAGAATAAATGTACACACTGGCTTAATGCCAAACGACCACTGCCGGCCCATATGCGTGCTGAGATCTTATACGCTAGGCGTGTAAATTGGGTGGGCAGAAGCACTAAGTCATTTAAGGGGGATTGTGTTGTTATTAATTTTAGGGATAGGCGGTGTGTGGAATATATCTGCTCTTGGCCCCAAAATGATCCTTCGGCTCTGATATGTACAATGCCACTGTCTTACTTCTATGTACCTAAGTCTCAGCCTTTAGGTGGGATTACACGCAGGGGCCCCTTGATAAATGGAACCTTTCTTGAGGACATAAGATCCATCAACAGATTTGATGTACTCTCTGGGTTAGCGGACTGCGACTGACTGATTGATGGTAGAACACACTCCAATGATGCAATGCCACATGTATCCTTAGCGACATCAGGCAACTGTGAAAAATCAAATGTGGCTCTAATGGCAGATGAGGGTATGTGTGATAGTGATCCGCCTAATGGTAGAGATGTTAATATATCCCTTGACCAAGTAAATATGACTGGGACTAGAGAACAAGGCATCCATGCTGAATGTCAAAACGAATTTTCAGGTATTGATCCCATCCCTTGCCTTGGGCAAAATATAGCCCCTTCCCCTATACTTACCATAGGGAGTATGGAAGGGGGACTTGTCTCTACAGGTCATGTATTGTTTTTACCTTGGAATGTGGCGGGTATAAACTCTAAACTATCATCTCCCCTTTGGGTAGATTTTATCAGCAAGCATGACATCTGTCTTTTCCAAGAGACATGGTCATTAGACCCGGTGTTCATGTTGGGATATTTGAATTTTTTTGTTCCAGCAGAGAAAAAACCCAGGGGCCGGGCGTCAGGAGGCCTGATCATCTGGGTTAAACAGAATCTGGAATGTAAAGTTCAAACTACTCACATACAGAACGCTGACATATTGGGAATTAGGTTGACCAGTCCGCAAAATCTCAAAATTGACATATACAATGTATATGTAAGGGGTTTACCAGGCGGAAAAAAATCTGAGGTGATATCCGCATTAAATACCATTGTAGAATCCAGCCCCATTGATGTGCTCCCACTTATTGCGGGAGATTTTAACACGACTTTCGAGCCACTCGGGTCTCAAGACATGCTTCTGACAGAGGAAGAGGATGCAAAATGGGGTGTCCCACAGCTTGAGACAAAGACAGTCGGTAAGTGGACAGAGGCGGCCCTGTACCTGAAAGGGTTCTGCCTGGGCAACCAGCTGAGGGCGGCCAATGGCAGAACCAAATCAGATAGGATGTGCAACAAAACGTATGATAATGGCACTAGGGCAAGTTATATAGATTACCTCTTAGTCCATCTGAGGATGTGGCATACATTAGTGGATATGGTGGTCGAGACCAGGATTGAAAGCGACCACAATCCCCTAGTAGCCGTGTTTGATTTGGGAATGGGAGCTAGTAAAGATCAAACTCTTGAAAAGATTGGCCCAGCTGTAGTTCTATCAAATAATGAACGCCACCTTAAATGGCGTAACGTAGTAGAACACCCAGATTTGTTAGGTAATATCGAGTCCTATGTTGAAGAGGCGCTGTCGTCAATTACGGTAGTAGGTAATTTAGGACAACACTTAGTAACATTTGAGGAAATTCATGGAAAATTAGTTGAAAAACTAAAATCATGTTTTTGCAGACCCCCTGTAGTACAGAAAGCCTCAAGAAGCAAACAGGAGGGTTGGTATAACGCCTCCTGTAAACAAGCCCGCACCGAGCTGGGACTTGCTCTAATATCAAAAGATCCAAATAAGATCAAATTTGCTCGTAATACCCATAAAAAAGTCCTATGGAAAGCAAAAAAGGATTGGAATGAATGTGAGTGGCAAGACCTAAAAGCAGCATGTGTTGATAAAGACCAGAAAAAATTCTGGAATATTTTTAAATGGAAAAAGGGCGAAATAGTTGATAGTCCCCAAAATCATGTCCCCCAGAGTTCTTGGGTAGACTTTTTCAAGTCTCAGTATTCGATAGGCCCTGAGGAAGCTAGTAAACCTTATCAGGAGAGGCCGTTTTATGATACCCCTGTGTTTAGTGTCGGGGAGGTTGACATTGCACTTGACAAGGTTACCCAGGGTCGTGCACCCGGCATGGATTGTATCCCGGCCGATGTATTTTTGTATAATAGAGCGAGGTGGTCATTATATATTATGCACCTAGCTAATGCCATAGCTCAGGGAATGGCGATCCCGTACTCGTGGAAAGGTGCAGAAATCGTCCCAATATACAAAAAAGGGGATAAATCGTTGGCTTGCAATTATAGACCCATTGGCTTGATAGATGCTTTACAAAAGATTTTGGGTAGGCTGGTCTTGGGCAAAATCCAGACCTGGATGGAATCCAGTAATGTACTGAGCCCATTACAGGCCGAGTTTCGCC
The DNA here is from genome assembly GCF_964204655.1 of Triturus cristatus. Classification (NCBI taxonomy): domain Eukaryota; kingdom Metazoa; phylum Chordata; class Amphibia; order Caudata; family Salamandridae; genus Triturus; species Triturus cristatus. The sequence goes on along the minus strand of NC_140587.1, from coordinate 940,421,639 downwards.
CTAAAACCAGCACCATAGACCAGGTCTTCAGGTTCATTGTCCTCTATTGGAGGACAGTGGTTCTAGAAAAAGGGGTTTTGTACGCTGTGTTTGTCGACCTGCGGGCGGCCTTCGATTTGGTTCCACGTGATAAGCTGTGGCAAGTGTTGGAGGATTTGGGGATGGCGCCGGAGTTATTGGCATTGGTCGTCCGCTTACATGAGAGCAATTTTGCTCGGGTCCGGTGGGGAAGACAGGGCGAGGTAACGGAGTCTTTCCCCGTGGAGCGAGGAGTGCGGCAAGGATGTTTCTTGGCACCGACCTTGTTCTCACTCTTCGTGAATGGGGTGGCCGAGTTCCTCTCCCGTGTCCCCTCAGATGCTCCGGCAATGTCCGGAACGCGCATTCCTGTTCTCATGTTCGCGGACGACACGCTGCTGATTTCTAAAACTCCGAGTGGCCTACAGCTAACCCTCCGACGCTTTGAAGAATTCTGCTTGCTACGTGGCTTGGAAATAAACGTTTCCAAGACCAAGTTTATGGTCCTGAATGGCCCGAACCCGCACAGGTCGTACAAACCCTTTAGTAGTGTAATTGTCATGAATGGTTCTCCCCTGGAACAGGTGGATGCTTTCACTTATTTGGGAGTAACATTACAGAAGAATATGCGCTGGAAAAGCCAAATAGACTTTTCTATTATGAAGTTCAAACAACAGACAGGTTTCCTTTTAAAAAGATTTAAAAACTCGCAGACCCAGCCTATAGCCCCACTCCTCGAGGTTTATACGATGAAGATACGTAGCTCATCTCTATATGGTTCTGAGCTATGGGGATATGGAAATAACCCAAAACGGTTGAATGCTATGGAGAGCGAGTTTATAAGGAAAGTTGTTGGCGTACCACAAAGTACTCCCTTGCTACCTCTTTTCTGGGACCTTGGTTTGAAAACCCTACAAGATACCGCTAATTTGCGACCATTGCTGTATTGGCGCAGGATCTGGTCAACTGAGGAGCTAAAGCATTATGCGCTGGGCCTAAAAGAAATAATGGAGAAAGACCTCTTTCATAGAATAGACTGGTTGAGGTCCATTAAGATGTTACTTTATAGATTGGGATGGAACAACCTTTGGGATGATCCTCAAAATGCTGTTTTTCCCCCAAAAGAAATTGTCAAAGCCAAGTACTGGGAATTTATTGCCATGGAATCTGCTGCAAAGGGGTGTACATCCCAGCTAACAGCCAGATATCTAGAGATTAAGGCTTACCCCAGACAGGAACTTTATTGGGATTTGATAGAAGCACCAATTGATCGCAAACTCTATTTTCAGTTTAGGATAGGTACTCTCCCTATCTGCTCATTTACTTTTAAATGGACTAAAGGGTCCCTGGATAAATGCCCAAAATGCAGGGACATGATAGAATCTCTGAGTCATTTTGTTTTTTTCTGTCCTCTTTATGAGCTCCCACGAAAAAAATGGTTATTACCTGTCTGTCGGCTTTTAGGCACCCGAAGGCACGTAGAGGCACTAAGAATTTTGTGTTCAGATCCGAGCCCACTAATTGCAATTGCAATGGCAAAGTATATAAAGTGGGCCTGGATAATACGATCCAGACAGCCAAATATTAAAGCACCTAATGTAGTGGCGCTTGTTTGAAGTCATGTATCTATTCATTTTTTATTTTCTGACTCATCTGTCTAAACTAAATCAAATTGGAAAGTTTCTTTAATCAATTGTCTCATTGGATATTAATGTTGTTTACTTAAACTGATGATTAGTACAGGAGTAAGCTAGAAAATAGTGTGCCTATGGAAATATGTCATGTTTTGTTTTAACTTATGTTTTAACTCATGTGTATGTTGTTGGCTAATGTATGATACTTTCAAGACTTAATTGTCGAATAAAGTTTTTCAAATCGGTAAAGTGGATTGGAGTTGCGAAGAGTGGAGTATATTTTCGTAGAGTGGAGTGCCATGGGCAGTGTCATGGAGCGGAGTTTTATGGAGTAGAGTGAAGTAGAGTGATGTAAAGTGTAGTTGAGTAGAGTGGAGGGCCACAGAGTGGAAGCACATAGGATGGAGTACAGTGTCGTAGAGTAGAGAGGCATAGAGTGTCATAGTGTTGAATGGCATAGAGTGGCATATAGTGGAGTGCTGTAGAGTGGAGCGGAGTGGAATAGTGTGTTGTACAGTGGAGTATCGTAGAGTGGAGTATAGAGGTGTGGAAGAAGTTTTGTGGAGGAGAGTGACCTAGAGTGGAGTACAGTGTCTTAGAGTGGGGTAGAGTGTTGTAGAGTGAAATGTCAGAGTGGAGTGTGGTAGAGTGGAGTCTGGTAGAGTGGAGTGTCATAGAGTGGAGTGGCATAGAGTGGGGTAAAGTGCCATAGAGTGGCATGGAGTGAATTCCGTAGAGTGGAATAAAATGGAGTGTCGTAGACAGGATTGGCGAAGAGTGAATGGGCATAGAGTGTTGTAGAGTGGAGTGTTGTAGAGTGGTGTGGAGGGTGGTAGAGTGGAGGGGCGTAGATGGGGCATTGAGTGTAGTAAAGTGTTGTAGAGTAGAGTGGCAGGGCGGAGCGCAGAGGTGAGTGGCGTATAGTGGAGAAAAGTGTTGTAGAGCGGAGTGTAGTAAAGTGGTGTAGAGTGGAGTGGCATAGAGTAAAGTAGTGACGTAGACTGGAGTTGTGTAGAGTGGAGTAGAGGGGCCTAGAGTGAAGTGGCTTAGAATGTAATAGAGTGGAGTGGCATCGAATGGAGTGGCATAAAGTGGAGTATAGTGTCATAAAGTAGAGTGGAGTAGAGCAGAGTGTTATAGAGTGGAGCGGTGTACAGTGGAGTAATGTGGTGTAGAGTGGAGTGGAGTGTACTGTCATAGTGTAGTGTCATAGAGTGGTGTAGCGTAGAGTGAAGTAAAGTGTCATACAGTGGATTGGCATAGTGTTGAGTGGCACAGAGTGTTGTAGAGCGGAGTGTCGTAAAGTGAAATGACATAGTGTGAAATGTCGTAGAGTGGAGTGGAGGGTTGTGGAGTGGTGTAGAGTGGAGTGACGTCAAGTGGAGTATCCATGGTGTGGTAGCGTACTGCCATTACAGACAACACATTTTCAATTGAAACGACCATTATATTTGCTCACAGTATTACTGATGAAACTATTCACCACACAATCAATAATGTGTGAAAATGGCATCACTTAGTGTATAGATTTGTTTTGACTGTATTAAAATATGTATTTCCCCCACACTTCAGATGTACAAAAAAGTGCTTCATTTGTGCTCTCCAAATTCTGATATATTCTGAAATATTTGCACAGTTCATTTGCAGACATTCAAATTTTGTTGTGTGCTAGGAAAAAACTTTACTTTCTCACCCCTAGTATCCGGTAAGATTGTCACATAAATTCTCTCACTTTGAAGTCAGAGAAGGAAAAGTAAGCACCGAACTCTCTCAGAAGAGTGAGCCTGAGAGTTGACCTCTGTTTTTGTATGCACAGCAAATCTGACAAGATAAGAGCAAAATGTAAAGGCCTGTTTACAGAAAGAGAGCACATGTGGATCAATACAAGGACAGGTGGTAAAGAGGCTATGCTCCACCGAAGGGACTGGACAGCCTAAAACAAATGAAGTCAGAAAATAGAAAGTAATCAACTGTGAATTACAAAACACAAAGCCAATTGTAAGCAATGGGCGGAATGCATTCCAGGGGAAGCTTTCAGAATGTCCCCAGCAAGTATTTTCTAGTAGGCTTCAACCTAAAAAAAAGGACCAACTCGGAGAACTGCTTCGTTTCTCATTCAAACACCTTGTTTGGAACAATCCTCTCTTGTTCCAACATGGCAACGTATCAATTTGCCAACTCATTTATTACTACTTCTCGCAAACACCAATGAATAAAGCAAGGAAAGCATTCTTTGTCAAAGCAGGGATACCTGACGTGTTCTGTGACTTCCTGCCCTGTGGCTCATGCTAATGCCAACACAATAGTTTCCCACTACGAGTGCAGTAAGGCCCCTATGGTGGCTTGCATTTTGTGTATTAACTAAAGTTTTAAAAAGTCCACTGCTGTGAAAAAAAAACAGATACTCCTTCTTTTCTATACACAATGCATCCGTGAGAAAAATAATTTCATAAGTTATAATTCAGAGTACTTTTGAGATGCAAAATAGTCTTTCATGCACTCCACAAAAGTCAGACTGACCCACCAGACAGCCGTTAGCATGAGGTGAAAGAGTCATACTTCTCTGCGGGAGCAAAAGTCCATTCGATGTATATTTCAATGCATTGGTAACAATAGGTCAGCAGACAGCTGCGCTGCAAAGCCACACCTAAAACCTGAATAGCCAATTACCAACCCAAATTAAATGTAAACCCACATTACCCAAAATATCTAGACTTACCCCCTGTTCAAACCCAAACCATTCTTCAAACTGCCTGCCATCGCACATATAAAACCTGGCTCCTTGGAATAGAACAGCCAAAGAAATCTGTACACAAACCACACTATAGTCTACAGAAACGCACCAAGGCTGAACAATTCCTCCACCCCATCTAAACACAGTCAGGGCGCATCAATGTTGTGCAAAGCTTTTCACTGTCCTAGGACATTTTGTTATATAAATACATAATAGGGTCTTATGGCTAAAAATAACCTTTGTTGTGTGAGGCTTCATCTAATTCACAGCACAAAAGCACATTTCAATCACAATGTCACTTGGCAAGTAAACTAGCACTCAAACACTGCAGGTCCCCCCTGAACCATCCCTGCTGGTGCTGTCACACAATAGTAACATCTTGTAACCTACGATGACGGTTCTAGTTAGGGAGGAATAACTGAAAATAAAACTATTTCAGTGCATCTCAGCCGGGTAAGGTGGCTGAATCAATTCTCACAGTCAAAACATTGTGGAGTGTGACAAACATCTGCATCTTCTGAGGTGGACAGTGGCAGAAGGTAAATTGACACTCTATCCCTCCTGTCCCCGGAGTCCGGGCCGTCAGGGAAGGGGTATATTCCCCAGGCTCTACACTTTTTCAGGACTCATGCTACACTATAGCTTTACACAATTTAAAGGAAAGATTGCTCCATGCATTAGTGACAAGGAAAAACACGGCAAAAAACCACCATATATCGCCACACGCTGCATCTGCCTCGCTGCCTCCATTCATGCATGGCCATTTTTAGGTCTCGCCTGACCCAGCGCATGCGCTGGTCTGGCGAGACTTATTGAGAGGGCTCCAAAAAGTGCTACCAGGCCAGCCTAGAGCTACAGTGCATGTGCGCGGGCACGCGCGCCGAGCTTTCCCGCAATTACTTTAACTTTCGCGGCCGCACGGCCGCTTTGATGTTTGATCGTGATCGCGATTGCGATCACTTTCACTTTTGCGGCCGCACGGCCGCTTTGCATAGCCAATAGGTCTCACTTTTGGGACCTTATAAGTATTTAGTTGTTCAACTGTTGCATAGCTAAACCCTTATAAGGTTCCAAAGGCGAGACCTATTGGCTATGCCAATGCTTGTTAAACTTTGGAACGCAAGCTTATCCTATGAGATCCTTCCTCGCTATGTTTCTGACCTGAGCCCCGAAAAAACCTCTGACATGACTGCCTCCCAGAGAAATTTTAAGGCAAAGTGGGCCCTGGCCCAGGGCCCCGGGCTTTCAGAGGGCTCCTTGATAGAGCCAGCTCTGGTCTGCAGAGTCTCTTGCACTGATGACCTTGAATAATTCTTAAACAGATTGTTCTAAATACTGTTTTACTTTTATTTATTTTTAATGTGGGTGATGTGTGAGAGTCTATTACAAACATTGTGCAGACAAATGTTGTGTTTAATGTTTAATGCAACATCTGTAAAAAAATCTTTTAGATCAAAACAGGACCTCATATATGAGAAATTGGAGGGTGTCACAGATATTATTCGCAGCAATATTAACACATCACCCTTCCTGAATATTAGATGTAAACACATTTAAAATTTGGATGAGTGTGCATGTGCACTGTCAGTGACCTGGCCAAAGTGTTCATGAAAGAGCTGAAATTGATTATAAATTCAAAGCTATTCTGAGCAGGGGCCCTCAAAATACGTTTGGCCTAGGGCCCCCAAAATCCTTAAGATGTCCCGGCTGCCTCCCGCATGTTGGGAACACCTGCGTGCCTTTGATATCACTTACTGTTCAACTACCCCCAGCCGGGGAGTCAGTGAAGCGCACTTAGAGATGAGCTGAACAGAGGCGCATTCACTAAAACACAGGCAAAACGTCTGTTCTTAATTGAGGCAAACAGGTGTGGGCGTAGGGTGTCCCTGGAGGACAGCAGGTGTGGGTGCATGGTGGCCCTGGGGGCCAGCAGGTGTGGGTCCAGGGTGGCCTTAGGGGCCAGCAGATGTGGGTGTATGGTGGCCAAAGGGGCCAGTCGGTGTGGGTGCACGGTGGCCCTAGGGTCCAGCCAGTGTGGGTGCACGGTGGCCCCAGGGTCCAGCAGGTGTGGTTGCAGGGTGGCCCTAGGGTCCAGCAGGTGTGGTTGTGAGTGGCCCTGGGGGCCAGCAGGTAAGGGTGTACGATGGCCCTACGGGCCAGCAGATGTGGATGCACTGTGACCCTTGTGGCCAGCAGGTATGGGTGCCCAGTGGCCCCCAAGGACAGCAGGTGTGGGTGCAGGGTGGCTCTGGGGGCCAGCAGGAGAAACACTGTTAACCTCATAAATAACGATTGGAGCCTAACTTGAGGAAAAAGCATGTGCTCTGCTGGTGAAGATTAATAATTATATTAAGCTGTTTTAACAGTGCCATATCTCCCCTCAATGAGGCAATATACCCCTAAACGACGTTAAAGGCTTTGGCTCAGCCTCCATCCGCCATTGGCTTCTTTTGCTCCAGAACCTTCTGTCACTGGCTTGAGACATTGTCACAAGCAACTTGCATCACCCCTCCCCCCCCCCCACCCCCGGGGTATTTAAGTCTCAACGTTTTTCTTTTGGCTGTTTGGGCGTGTCCTTACAGCTTCAATTGGAATGTATGGGGTTTTTTTTATATGTGAAATCAGTTTGCGAGCACTATGGCAGCTCTGGAGATCAAGTGCTGATAAAAATATCCCCCAAAAAGTGCAGCTAGAAAAATAAAGCAGATATTTTTTTCTGTATCTTTCACGTTTCAGATGCTTTTATCTGCAACTCAGTATACAATTGGTTTGAAGCATGTAAGGTGGCTTTTCCACAGGGCAAACAAATGTCAAACCTAGTGACTTTGTCAATGCTTGTTTTAATTGCAGGGGTTCCAGTTTAAGAGTGGCCTGTTGGTGGGGACCACATTCCTTCTGGGTCATGCTGATCAACAGAATAGTCTCTTAGGGTTTTCAATGGCAGGCCAGTGCTTTGAATGTGTCCCGGTGACCCTGCGGGTGAGCTGGCAGCCAGAACAATACCTTTGCTTCTATTCATAGCTAAGCACTAGCTTGCAGGTGTTGCGTCAAGCGTGCACTGCCATTACGTGCCCAATTGACCTCGACCTCCAACTGACCTTGCATCCATAGTGCCTTGACCTGCACTTAGAATGGTGATTTCCACAGGTCCAAGAAAAGGTCAGTCAAAGAAAAGGACAGGGCAGAACCACTATAAGTGGGAGTAATGGTCGGTGAAGTGAACTAATTACAGACATCTGGTTGGCACTGATGACATTTCCTGCTGCCAGTGGCGTGGCACGGCCACTGGTAAAAGCCTTTACCAATGTGAACAAGTCTGGAACCGTGCCAGGCCACATAGGTGTCAGCTGTTAGTGTTTCTTTCGTCACCGATAGTGGGGGCATGAGTAACTTTCAGTGGAAGAAAAGTGTGGGAAAAATAGACTATGTCTATGTCATACCCTTGCAATTTCCTGCCAATGTCACATCTCAAAACTGAGATAGATGTCTATTACATATCCACCTCCTTCCATAGTACCAGTCCAGCTAGCACAGTGCTGTCAGTTCTGCCAAGGGTTCATTGAGAAATATGATGAAAAATATCACAGTTTTACTGACAAAGCAATTCAGCACACAAACAATAATGTGTGAAAATGGCATCACTTACTGTATTGATTTATTTTGACTGTATTAAAATATTTGTTTCCACCACACTTCAGAAGTACAACAAAATGCTTCAATTGAGCTTTCCTAATTATGATATATTCGGAAATATTTGCACAGTTCATTTACAGACATTCAAATGTTGTTGTGTGTTAGGAAAAAAACGTTCCTTTCCCACCTACAGCATACAGTAAGATTGTCACATAAATCCTCTCACTTTGAAGTCAGAGAAGGAAAAGTAAGCACTGAGCTCTCTCAGAAAGCAGAGGCTGACAGTTGACCCCTGTCTTTGTATGCACAGCAAATGTGACAAGATAGGAACAAACTTTAAAAGCTTGTTTACAGAAAGCGAGCACAATACAAGTAGAGGTGGTAAAGAGGCTATGCTCCACAGGTGGGACTGGACAGCCTAAAACAAATACAGTCAGAAAATAGAAAGTAATCAACTGTGAGTTACAAAGACAAGGCCAATTGTAAGCAATGTTGGAATGCATTCCCAGGGAAGCTTGCAGAATTTCCTCAGAAAGTCTTTTCTGGTAGGCTTCGACCTAAAAAACTGGGAGAACTGCTTCCGTTCTCATTCCTTCACCTTGTTTGGAACAATCCTCTCCTGTTCCACCATGGCAGCATATCAATTTGCCTGCGCATTTATTACTACATCGCAAACACCAATGAACAAACCAAGAAAAGCATTCTTTGTCAAAGCAGGGATACCTGAGGTTTCCTGTGACTTCCTGCCCTGCGGCTCATGCTAATGCCAACGCAATAGTTTCCCACTAGCAGTGCAGAAAGGACCCTATGCCGGCTTGCAATTTGCATACTAACTATAGTCTTAGGGCAGGGGCGTAACACGGGGCCCTAAAGCCCTCACGGTGCAGGTAGTGGCCCAACTATTAAGGGGGGCCCTTTCAGTCCAAGGCCAATGAATATTTGTGAGAAATGGGAGACTCAGGGGCCACTCATCAAACTCTGCATCCGGGCCCCTTCATTATGCGTTACACCAATTGCACCGCTGCACCTGGGCTAATGATTATGACTATCTGCAGTGGCTTCAGTGACTAACAGATTTTTGTGGACATTCAGACTATAAAATGAATAACCTTGAAGATTAAACACGACATTAACCAGTTGTTTATACATCACATTTAGCCCTTTGAGGCACCCATACTATTGAGGATACTGCTTCTGAAGTGAATCAAGTTTAAAAATGAATACAAGACTCGGTGAATATTAGACCCAAGAAAATGTCCATTATGCTGGTGTAAACACTGGCCAAAAAGTAAGCTTTGCAGATGAAGGGTATACCATTCCCATGGGTATCATGTTTATGAATGTGTGCTGCTATCTACGGCTGTTTCGATGGGACTGTGAATGTATTGTAGATTAGTGCAGTCTCAGCGTTTTTCACCAAATTATGGATTTGCTGCATTTGCCATGTAATCCACAATCTGCCGCACAATTTGCGGATTTAAAAAAACTTAAAATTCTAGGTCAAACAGATCAAAGTTACTAAAAGTGCTGCCACGTCTGTTGCCACACAGGCTGTTTACCATGAAGTGACTGATCACTTTTGCTGAGGTATTAAGTGGATTTTGCCAAGACAGCTTTAAAACCGAAGAAATGACAAAATAGAGAAGGAATTCTGGTCCTGCACTGCATTACATATTTTGTTGTTTTCTGCCACATAATTTAGTTAACCCTGCCACATAATGTATTCCTCCCGTGCAGCATCATTCCAGTGACACAGAGTACAGCATAATAAGGTCCACTGTTAAAATGTGATTGTGCTGCATTGCCATTAAGAATGTATGTTGAACTCGACATGTATTCCACCCTCGGATGTATAATTTGTTGGCTGCATAGTTTTCAGATTTCAACTACTAAAACTGCTTTAATCTCAAACAGTTCAAAAGTTACTAGAAAAAAAGCACCACACATAATGCAGCACAGTGACGGACACTTAACAAAGGCTACACACCTTTCTATGATGTTCACATAGGTCAGTAGGGCAATATAGGTGTTAGGTCCCCACTTGATGGACTTGGAGATAGATGTTGTCTATATAGAATGAAAAAACATCCTGATCTATGAAAAAATGTATTCAAACACGGTGGAAATAATGATTGCTTATTCGCTGTGAAAATATGTTGCTTCAATTTCCGTGCAAATTCATGTAATCCAACAGATACTGTTTTCAAAGCAACAGTTTTTTCAAAAGGGCACCCGGAGTACAGATAAACCTAACCATTTTATTTCTCATTCTAAATTTTTATATTTTGAAGATTACAGTGCCTGCCAGTGAGACAATTACATTAAAATATGAGATATACAATATTTCTGTCAGGCTCTTTCATAATAGCTGTGAAACAAATGATTTATGCAGAACTCAAGAGGTACATCTTTTGTTACAGTAAGTGTGTACCATAACAATTATTTTCAGCTGAGTGCAACATTGTGTTTTACACAAACTACTTAACGAGTGCTAATAAAATGGTGATTAATGCATCCATTAAGTCTAAATCAGCAAGTGTTGGTTAATACATTCTTCAAGAGGATAGATCAAGTCAATTGTGCATAAATTTTCTTCTGATAAAAAGCTTTGCATTTTGCATACCAATGGGATTCCTGTCAAGAGGGTCCTGCCAAAGACTGTGCCCCATAATTCCACACCATTTGCTGCTTCTTGCACCTAATTGATTTAACCCTGCCGTATAATTTGGTCATTCGTTGCCACATAATTTCTGTGGCCGTACTATGATGCTGCACCGACTAGCTTATGTTAGAAAAGATGAGCATGGAATTAAGGAGTAACCTGCTGGGATAGCAAACGTCTCAGAACCAGGAGTCAGGTTCTGCATTTCACGTGCCTAACTTCCCAGCATGCACCACAAGCTTCCTACATCACTTAACTCGCCAGTCTGCGGATTTCTTTAAAGGGGCATCCAATTAAGTAACAAGTACAGTTCACTGTACCCAATCCAGCATCAATAATGTTCACCACCAAAAACCATCTCAGAATGTTGCTATTTTTGATGACATCAGCTGGGGTTTTAAGACATGTTCTGGTGACATCATTCATCATTAAGGTGTCTTTTCTAACTTTTCTCGGCAAAACGTTCATTTGGTGATCAAAATTTTTTGTAATAATAGCTCTTGTGTTATGTTTTTTCGTCCAAGTGTGTTGGGGCTCAGAATTTCCAAAACCAACCCGACGCACGCTTCTTTTATCTTCCAAAGCCCATTGAATCCTGCACGCAGGGCCTGAGAATTCCAGCTATTCCGCTTTGATAACCATGTGTGGTGGCCCCATCATCCGCCCCTCCTGGCGCGTCCACTGTGAGAGAGAAACGCAGGTCCCGCTACGCTTCACAACGTGAATGACTTTCCCGCCTCATCTCAGGCAGGCAGCTTATACCAAAACTCTTAGGGAATACCTCGAGGGCTGTCTGTATGGGCCCTTCCCGGGTAGCGCTGCACGGGAAAAGCCTCAAGAGGGCTTCTCCACGCAGCAAACTGCGCCTCGAGGCAGCTGGTAAAGTGTACTATGTAAAAGCGCCCCCTCGCCGCTACATAACAGCTCCAGGGAGCACTTTTTGGTACACTGCGATAATAGAACTTAAACAACAATTCGGAAAAACTCAATTCTGTCAGCTAAACTGCCACCGAACATCTGTGAAAAATGCTCAATTTTACATGGCCGCACGCGGGTTAAAAAACCCAAGCAGTACACGAGACGAAGTATGCGGGGCTGCTTGCACCCTGTGGAGTTGTAGCGGATTCCTGCGAACACATCCCATTCCTCAGCACACCAGCTGGGCCCCCCTCACGCATAGGAAACTGCAAGGGGGGTTGGAAGGGGCACATCTGCACCACAATGTACCGGCAGCAGTGATCCCTGTTCAGTACAGAAACATCTGCAACACGTTCAACAAAGCGAACCCTTGTTCACTGGAGTCACCCAGCAGCAGAAAGGTCACAGGGAGCCAGATGCGATTCAGTGGCTAAGTCCGGACTGTGGAACCCGGCGGCCTGAAATGCAGCCCTAGATTACACGCGTTACCCCATGTGTGAACCTGAGCAAATGGATCCCTCGCTTCATCTCCCAAATGGGGGCAAATTGAAAAGACAGTTATAATGGGAGATCATGCGTGACCGGCTTCTACTTCCAATATAATTGCAATGTGAATTCTTGCAGCCGACAGGGTATGAGGCGCAATGAGATGTCTTTGCCATAAAAAAGTTAGATGAGCACTTACAGGACACTGACTTGAATTAATGAACATGAGTTTTAATTACGACTCCCCGACTTGGACGCACGGTGTGATCCTAGGCAGAGCTCCGTATAGTCCCATCACCGCCACTCTTCAGAAGATGTAAATGCTTAAAATAGCTCTACCATTTACGGTTCCACAATATTATTCGCTATTTCACGTCAGCCTATATGCATTTGCAGTGGAGCAGTAAGGGCGTCAAGCGCCTAAATGCAAGCAAGGAAGTTGCCCCGCCATCATCTGGCATGGGAGTAAAACAAAGCTTTAACTGCTGTAGAGTGTGCCTCGGACTGCTGCGCCTGGTGCCACGGTACCTGCTGCACTTTGGAATACTGCAACCAGTGCATTTACAGCCCCGGACTGCGCAAGGACAGCCCCTAAGAGAACTGTGCGGATTCCTAAATTACACAGAAAGAACGGTTTTATAACGTGCCTCGTACCTATAGCATCTTCAAACGGAACACCTTAAAAAGAAAAGGGCAGTGGAGGCAAGCATTGCCCTGCACGTGCAAACTGCCTGGCGCTTCCCTTATGCACGCACAGGTCACACAGATAATTGACTGGTGATCCACAGCTGGATCGCACACCTTGATGAAATGTTTTGCGTCTGATTATACAACAACAAAAAACAATTAATTGCAAGCAAAGTTGGAGAAACCTCGTTATTTCCCACAAAAAAAATTAGATTGGGTAGGCAGGCACCCATCTCATCTGCTCAGGTCCACTCTCTTACCTCTTTGCTGCTGGCCCTGCACCATCCCTGCCCAGAGCAGCAGCAGGAGGACGGTCCTCTGGTGGGACATCTCTCACAGGCAGGCAGGGTCTGGCCCTGCAGCAGGCAAAGGATGAATGCGCCGCCTGCGTGTCCCAGTGTTCCCGGCGACCCTCGGGATTCACAACTCTCCTGCTGTCCTGCCACCCCGGCCGTTCCTTCAGCTTCTCTAAGAACTAAAGCCTAGCAGCAGAAAAGTTCTACTAAGGGGCGGGACGGAAGCATCCATTTGTCATTTGTCAAGGGAGGGGCGGTGCTGAAACTCACATAGTCGCGAACCGCGGCTTTTGTAACGTCCTTTTGGGGCTTGTGTTATAAGAAGACGAAGAAGACCGAAATACCGTATTTCAGTCGGCACATTTACAATAATCCATTTTTTTGTGTGCTTGGACGTGCGCGTCTGCCATGAACGAGGACACCTCTCCCCTGAGTGGAGGGGTCCAGTAGCTGTGGCAGCGAAAGACGCCGGCAGGGCACCGGCAGCACGTGAGGCAGGGGACAGGGAATTCTAAACGTTGAACGCGCAGGGGTCTCGTGCCGACACGTAGACACGCACAGCGGGAGAGGGACGTGCTGTAGACTCACGCACAAAGGGATAGCCGTCAAAATGAAATGCTTTCCATCCTCCCGCTGAACTATATCGCGAATGGCATCGAGTGGAGCGAGTGAGTCAGGCACTCACTCGTTCGTTTGCTTCTCTTAGGAAATTCTGACAACAATGTGGCCAAATGGTACCTTTCACAGGTTAAATCTCAAGGATTTTGGCCATCCATCCATTCGGCCATTCATCCATCTATTCAACATTCTATCCATCCATCCTTCCATGCAGTCAGTCACCCATCATCATTCTCTCCATCCTTATCTCCACCCATTCATCTCTCTCTCCAGCCAGTAATCCATCCACTTACTCATCCAGCCACCCATCCACCCATCTTTATCCACACCCTTCATTCCATCCCTGGCTCTGTCCCCCCTCCAATCCTTCTTTCATGTTTTGTTTTATGTATACCTCAACCCACAGCCTCTTCGTAAAAAAATCACTTGCACTGGTACTTAGGACGTACTTTTTAGAAACCAATGTCCCTGATCAAAGTCAAAGAAGACACAAAGACCTTTCAAAGGTTTTATGTTGCACCAGTGGTTGAAAGGGAATTATAAAAGTGCACCTACTCAATAATCTGTGGTACCTGTTTGCTGTTGAGAAAGGCCTGTGCCTTACTATTAAAGGTACTGCACCAGTGCTAAGAAGCGGAGGTACTCTCCCTTTCAAATTCAAGAAGTTGAGGTACTCAGTACGACAGTCCTTGTCCATTTAAAGCACAGTTTTAGATTTACTGCCCAGTGGTATCCACACCTGCTCAAGCTGCTAAAGTAAGGGGGGGGGGCATTTTGCCCCCACCCATGCACTTCGCAGTCCTCTAGCAGTCCCTACCATAAAAGGGCATGTTTAGAAAATGCAACTAAGGTTCCAATTGGAGACAAAGAAGATGAACACAGCAAGGCAAAGGTACTTGATTTGTGAAGAATAGGGACAAATTAGCAACAATCTCAAATTTCAGAGAGCCTTAACTGTCTGACTGTTTCTAGTCACTTAATACTATTGCAAAGCTGCACTGCTACTACAGAAAGTATTAGGTACTCGCATGTGTGACCACGTCCATACTCACAGTTAACTTTGATATCTCATACTTAAACACAGCTACAAGTTTGTTGCACATTGATTGGACCACTTATGTGATCCCTAGGCACTACCATCAACACTTTCCATATGTTGATTGTTAGACCTGTCAGCCTTAGGGTGGTCTTCCCACAAAAACTTTGCCTTCTCCTCTCCTGTTTTGCTGAAATTATTTTTGTTGGCCTTAGGTGTCTGTGCACTTTGGCACTTCTGACCTCTGCTATAGTGCTTGCACTTACTCTATAAACTAGGCCTGGGTGGAGTTTGTGTAGTTTTACTCAGCTGAACTCCGCGAAGTGCCAGAAAAACTCTGCTGCACTCCGCGGAGTTCCGCCAGGAGCGGAGTCTATTAAGTCGCACTGCTCTCACTGATTTTTAGCACCAAGAGTTTGTCCAGTGTAAAATCAGTGCGAACGGCACTGCGTGTCGCACCAGAGGGGGTCTCCAGCTTTCTGCCACTCGAGTAGACATTCTACTTGAGCAGCAGCTTCCTCAACGTGAATGACAGATTTCTCTATGTGAGTGGTCACACCCTGCCGTGACCGCCCGCCAGGAGATATCTCGCTGGCTTTTCTGGCGAGCACTCCTCTCTGCTTCACTACGCAGAATTTTTCAGAACTCCGCATGGAGCGCGAAGTGGGCAAAACTCTGTGAACTCCGCCAGCGGAGCGGAATTCTTCACCCACCCCTATATTAAACATGGTAACATTGGCTTAAGCCTAATTGGCATATTCAATTTATTTATAAGTCCCTAGTAAAGTGGTATACCATATACCAGGGCCTGTAAAATAAATGCTACTAGTGGGCCTGCAGCACTTATTGTGCCTTCCACTGAAGTAGCCCCTTAAAACTTGTCTCGGGCCTGCCATGGCAGTCTATGTGCTGTTTTAAACTGCTAGTTTGACCTCGCAAAATAAACCTGTTGCCAAGCCTAAACTCGCTTTTTAATACATATGTCACCCCTAGAGTACATCCTAGACACTGTGCATTATATTTTAAGAAACTGGACGTGTAATTTTAGGTTTTACATGTCCTGCTGCTGAAAAACTCACATTTGTTTTTTCACTACAGTGAGGCCTAACTCTCCTATAGGATAATATTGGGTTACCTTATTACATTTAATATGATAGCTTTTGTTTGAGAGCAGGTAGAAATGTCATCTTTGGTTTCTTAGGAATTGTAATTTAAAATCCTCTTTAATGGTAAAGTTCGATTTTGTCACAATGGTGAAAATGTCACCTTTAAAAGGGCATTTTCTTGTCTGTAGCATTTGGTGACTGCAACCTGTATCCTGGGTTACATGACTAGGTGTAGTTAGCAGTTGGCCTTTGCGTTTCCTACCAGATGGTTACACAACAGAGTGATTGGGTATTGGCAGGATGGGCCATCCTGTGAGATGGAAGGGGCAGAGCTGTTCACAGCCCCACTTGCACTTCAAAGCAGCTGCATCAGCCCTCACACAAATAACTTCACACTATTCATTTGTGCCCCGAGACATCCTAGAAGCAGGGCAGGGAGGCAGGAAGTTCCAGACACCTCTGGAGAATGGGGGCGGGGACTCCTAATGTTTCTTCCACTTCAAACCTGGCACCAGGTATAAAATTAGGTCCTTCAAACCCACTCTTCAGTTCACTTCTGTACCTGTAGATGATTCTCTCAGAGGACTGCCCTGCTGCCTGTGACCTGCTATATACTTCAGAAGGCTGTCCTGCTGATGCAAGATGACTGCCCTGCTGCCTGAAGCCTGCTCTGTGCCCTCACAGGAGTACACTGCTGCTTGAGACCTGCTTCTCTGCTTGAACCCAGGACTTCCAGAGTGACACCAAGGGCTAGTTGGCTGACCTCCTGATCAGAGCCTCAGGGACAGAAAAGGCTCCAACTTGAATTCGCACCTGCACTTTGACCTAGCCTGAGTGAGTCCTGACTCTGCACATGGTGTCCCTCCAGTTCTAGACCCTTGAAAATTGCACTAATAGTGCCCAGGTGGCCCAAAGCCCAAACATGGGACATAGAACATTTTCAGCCAAAAAGTGGCCTGAGAACCGAGAGGGGACTGGGACTTACTTGCTCGCTGATCCGCCTAAGGTGCATCACCAGTCAACCTGACTTTGCGGTAGGTCCCACTACATTCTTCTCTGAAATAGCAAAACCTGTTCAGCGGCTCCTTGCAGAAGGGGTATCCAGCCTCACAGAGCCCTCGTCGGCTACAGCCTGCAGCTTTGTCCCGCGGTAGATTTTTGACTTCTATAAAAGAGACTAAGTCCGAACATAGAAACCTTAACTGCAACTTAATTTAACGACTCCCCAATGACGAAACCTCCTTCATGGCCAGCTGCCTTGCCCCACTGATCTTTATCTTCTTAGACATTTATTCTCAAAAATTCTTCTAAGGCTAAAGGTAAGTGGACACTGGGCCCAATCCGCTTCATGTGTCTAAACTGCACTCCATCGCGGTTGGCCATAACGTTTGACTTTGACCTGGTATCGCAGAACTTGATGTCTGTGGTTGGCACTTTGATCTTTTAGATGCTATTTTTCACTTTAAACTTTCAAAATTCATAACTCTGGTTCCATTGATTGGATGTTTGTCATTTTGGTATCAAATAATTTATAAAATGTTACTCTATTTTTCTAAATTCATGGCGGATTTTTCTTGTGTTGTGTCTTCACTTTATTACTGTTCAAGTGATGCATAAATGCTTTACTCATTGCCTCTAGGTTAAGCCTGACTGCTTTGTGCCAAGCTACCAGAGGGTTAAACTCAGGTTAATTTAGTGACTTTCTTTGGTTCACCCTGACAAAGATTGTGGCTGTTGCTAGGGAATTGCTCACACCCCCCCCCCCCTTAACAAACAACCTAATTTCTCACATAGGAAAATAAAAATAACTCAGACTCTTTCAACCATTCATTCCAAAAAAGGGTCTCTCTGGATAACAGTGACAAGGGGAGCACTTTACTCCCTGGTTAGGGCTATGAAGTGATATAAATTCTGCAGTATAGTACAAAAGGACAAGTTCTGGTTGATGAATACATTGGCTAAAGAATGATAAACGATGACAGGATATATGACAACACCTTCATTAATGTGCTTAAATTGTATAACAACAAGTTCCAGGGCCCTCATCTGGAGGCCACTGCAGCTTGCACCACACACCCGCCTTCCCGCAATGACAGAACCAACAAAACTACTAACTATCACACCCTATAAGTGTGGCAGTTCAGACTAGTCCAGCCCCCAAAAGCTATAAAGACAGCTAGGGCGGCAGGTATTAGTACATTTTTGATGTATACTGCATTAATACACAATTGTTGCTGTGCTCATCTTTAAATTAGACAAACAGCGCCTCCATGTGGCAGACTGAGATAAGTGCCGGTGTTGACAATTAGGTGCCGGTGCCAAGCACCAGAAACCACCGGCTCAAGTTAAGCACTGGCTTTCTCGCTTGTTAATCTAATTATAACTATCATTTTTTTTAAGGTCTGGAATTTGTGAAGACCTTTTGATTTGACTAAAATTATATATATTATACTTACTTATTTATACAGGTTTTCAGCCAAACCCCTTTATTGATTGATCTGTTGCAATGTCATTCACATGTTTCTTCTGCTCACTACAGCATACAGAATGGGGAAATAAGGATGGCAACAACCATGGACCCCGGGGCCCCAACGTACTATACCCATCCATGTATCCCCCTATACACCCACAATTTGGGTATGGCTGGAACCCACCTTTTGGTCCACCACCACCATACATGAACCAAAACCAACCACAGTCTTTTTTAGGAAGAGGCCGAAGAGGTCGCGGAAGGAGACGCAGAGGGAACACAGTACACTGGCAAGACGACCCTCCACAGGGAGCACAGACGAGGAGCCAAACCAGAGACCAACAACCAGGCCCGAGCACACGCTAAGTCTCATCACCAACCTCTCTCAATACATTTTAACACCCACAGAGGAAGCCATCCTTGAGAAAGGCCTTGGCTATGCCCCCACGACTAAGTTGGATAAATTCAAACTACATTGCGAACTAGCTGAATTTTTTCGCAAACTAAAACTTAAGGCATTCTTCGAGAACACTCCGACTCTCCCTGACCCTAGTGATCAGGGGGACACCACCCTCCGGGTAAAATCTACCTTCATGCCCCCTCCCAGCTCAATTCCACCAGAAATCTTGGTCTATGAGCAAGCAGTGTTCAAGGAAATCGAAGCCCTCAAAGAACCCCACACATTCCAAAACACTAGTAGACAAGAACGGCTTGCCCTACAATCATTGAAGAACAACCCTGATATAATCATCAAACCAGCCGATAAAGGGGGAGGCACGGTAATCCTCAACTAAGAGGACTATCACCAAGAATGTCAGCGCCTACTCAATGACACTAAGAACTATGAACTGCTCACTCATGATCCCAGCATCTCACTCAAAACGAACATTCAAACCCTAGTAGGAGAAGCGGAACAGAGTGGGCACATTTCACAAAGTGAGGCCAAATTCCTCACCACTACAAAAGGGAAAATACCATACTTTTACACTGTTCCCAAAATTCATAAGAACAGGATCCCTCCCCCAGGTCGCCCGATCGTTTCAGGCATCGGGTCCCTGTTGGAACCCCTTTCACGTTTCTGCGACCACTTCTTACAACCCCTGGTCCAGTCCACCAGCACGTATCTCAAAGATACTAAAGATCTACTAGGACTCTTAGCTAACATACACTATGACCCAAACAGCTCTTTTCTGGTGTCACTGGATGTGGAAAGTCTGTACACCAGCCTCCCCCAAGATGACACCCTACGAGTATTAGAAGAAGCCCTCAATGAGACTGATTGGCAATACCACACGCCTCCCTCATTCGTACTGAAGTGCGCCACCCTCACACTCAAAGAGAATTACTTCGAATATGAGGGCAAGCTTTACCTACAGAAGTATGGTACATCAATGGGGAGCGTTTTCGCTCCCAGCATAGCGGGCCTGTATGTCTTCAACTTCGAGACCAAACATCTGCTCAGTAACAACCAGCCACGCATCCCACAAATCAAGTTCTACAAGCGCTACATTGATGATATCCTCCTCATCTGGGAAGGATCAAGCGAATCACTCACTGTAGGAGAGTAGGGTCTGCTATCCTATGGTCACCCCAAATTTTTGCTTTTTGCTTCACTGGTTTTAGACATATTGAGGCTGTGGGCCTGCCAATCAGACCCCCAGCCTGCTGTTCTCTCTACCAAATTAAAACTATGCACCCTAGGTGCATAACCAATTGGAAGTGGATCACCCTGTCAGCCCCTGTACCAGTGTACACTAGGTACCCAGGGCATTGGTGTACCCAAGGCCTGCCAAGGGCTGCAGCATGTATTATGCCACCTCAGGCTTGGCCTAACAATTTGACACAACTGGCTGATCACTCAGCTGGGGTAAGTTGGTGTAATCACCTCTTACTTAGGTGTAGTATACCTATACCTAACCTTAAATGGGACACCTGGTAACCTATAAGTCACTCCTATGGCAGGCCTTAACAATCCTGAAGGCAGAGTGCTTGGTTCCATGTGAGATGGTGCTCTGGCATGAGCTGAGCCTGTCTGCAGTGGTCGGAACAACTTCCTTCTACTGTTTCCAGATATCGTCATACCATATACTCTTAAGTGCATTATGAACCTCGCGGTTAAATGCTATCTTTGGTTTGGCTTTATCAAAACATGTCGAGTAAGGTGTCATACGAATTGGAATACTAACCCCTCGCCAATTCTGGCGACGGGGTTAGCATTCCACCCTTCTAGAGGGACACGACATGTACAGTACCTGAAACCCGGGTAAAATCAGACATAGCCTCAGCTCCACAAAATGGATGCTGCCACCACAGACACAAGTCTGCCCTCCTGCTGCTGGGAGTCCTTCCAGCTTGGGAGGTGTGGACAAAGGGTTTCCTGCCAGGGGAGGTGCGTGCACCACCCCAGACAGGATTTTGTGTATTGGTCAGGTAGGGCTTGAAAGAAACCAGACATGCCTGTGGCTCACAAGGAGCCTCGGTGCATATGCCAGTTCAAACCGGTCCTGGGGCACACCAGTCCCGGGCCTGGGGCGAGCTGGACAAAGGATTGGGGGTGTAACCACCCCCCTTCCTGGTCCCACCCATAGGGAGGGACCTAGCAGGTAGTCCGGCCCCTAGTTTCCGCTTAAAGGTAGGAGCTGTGTCCTAAGACTTCAGACATCCTGGAATCAACTTGAAACTAAGAAGAAGACGGGAACTTCGACGCTCTGCTGCACAGAGGACTGAAGCCAATCTCCCCTGTGGTCAGGGAGTGACCACCTTGCTAACGCAAGCACCATCCAGCGAATCAACGTCTGCTTTGCCGCCGCCTCCCGCCGGAGCCCGAGCCCAGAGACTGACAAGACCTGGACCTCCAGACCTCTCACCGCCCGATCCACAGTCCCTGCAAAGAGGAGACCCGTGGAGGCACCGAGACACATGGAGCCAGCCATCTTGAAACGACTACGACAAGCTGACCAGTGCAACAACCGAGGCTCCCTCCAAGTTGTGCTTTGGGTCCTGAGAAGCCCAACCCTCGAGCAGCATCTGCACCAAAGGTGAGCCCTCCAGCATCTCCACGATCTGCGTGGGGCCCTTCTGCATTTTGCCACTCGACGCGCCTAACCGGTTGCTGGCCCGCTGGCTAGTGGCCATCTTGGCGACGAAATCTACGACAAACACCGCTGGTCTGGTTGCTCCAGACTGGCCCTTGCTCCCCTCCAAAGGAGCAGTTCCTCTGACCTTGCTGGTCAGAACCATCAGCTTAAACTCCTTGCCCACAACAATTGCTTTTGCCAAGGCTTGTTTGCTTCGATCAAGTCGCCGACACCGCCGACAGCGAGAGCCGGCGTGGGACAGCTCGTGACTTGACTCCTGGACGTCGTCGACCTTCAGGGACCACGTGGCTGCAGAGTCAAGCTACACCTTCCTTCCTGTTTGCACCCGACATCGCCTGGTACCCACCTGGTGCCACGCTGGTCACTGGCTAGTGACTGTGAACACTGTCCCCTCTGCTTACAGGTCTTCAACATCTCCGATCCACTCTTGGATCCACTGCATCTCTTCCCGACCGACCGCCTGCAGCACTTTTGTCTACAGGCCCCACGGAACCGATAGAAGAAACCCGACGCACTTCGAGGCCTATGCACCCGCTTCCTGTGGGTGAGGTAAAGCTGGCACTCCTGTGCCCAAGTGTAGTATTACATCTCTAGTGCCTGTGTTCCAAATCTTAAGTTCCTAGGTCATCCGGAAGATTCCTTTTGCAGTAACTTTGTACTTTTTACGCACCCATTGAAACCTATGGGAGCACGCGTGTGACTATTTGCTCTGCACACGCCACCCGTGGACCTCCTGGTCACTAACTGACGTTAGCTCCTTGTAGGCCCAGCGATTCTAGAGGCCCTAGGCCTTTTCCCTTTTCTGTTCGTGGTACTTATACCACTATTTTAGTATATGGTTCGAGTGGCCACCAGGGCCTATCCATATAAAGTGCAACTTCTGTGTATTCTGTGATAATCTTGTTTGACGATTTGTGCTCCTGTGCTCATAAAGAGACTAGGGGTTACTTTGAGAAATAAATACATATATATTTTGAATATATATCTGTGTGGTGTCCTTTCATTGGTATAAAAGGGGGTTACTATTGGTAAAACAGCTTGCTTAACACGCATCACGAGTTTAGCCTCAAAGACTGCTTAGCCTACGCTACCACTAGGGCAGCTAGTCCGAAAAGGTTGACTTACAACCACACCATAAGGGTTGCTTGGCATGGTACAAGGTGGTCACTAGAACTAGTGAACAGCATATACCAGGCCAACTTCTCACATTGGTGAGCAGCGGTTGGAGTTGAGCTTGCTGTGTTTTACCATTGTAATCTCTTGGTTACCAATTGAAAGATCACATAGGTACCTGTAGATACATATAAAACAAGATTAGATATACTTAAGTTCTACTGAACTTAGTTGTTGTAGAGCAAAGGGAGTAGCACACCCTGACTACAACTACTAGATAGGTTTAGTAGGTAAACCCAAGTGTAGGTAGATTGCAACACATCCACCCACACTTAAGAGCAATGGCTGGGGCAGAGGGGTCCACTGTACCCATCTCTGTTGAGAGTGACCCCCCGAGGGCACCATCCATCTTTGCTACCCTTTTTTTTTTTTTTTTTTTTTTTTTTTTTTTTGAAACCGTTTATTGCAGGTTGTAAAAGTTACAGGTATGGGCCTACAACCACCCGGCCGGCCGCTAGAATGACAAAAGCATATTGCATACATACAGTAAAAGTCTCTCGGCAGTGCAGAGCAGTGAAACAGGAGTAATCAATGGTGCAGGCCACACAGCTCCAAGCCCACAGTACGGTTCCCTTTTCTTGAAACAAAACAACACCAAAAAACCACACCCGCAAGGCAACCCGCGATCCAAAGTGACAGCACGTGCTCCATAAGTGGGGGATCCAAACCAGCAGCAGAACTCTGAGGAGGGGAATGGGAGTAGGCCAGGGACTGGGGGACCGCGCGCCCGCGGCCGAGGGAGGGGGGCCGTCTAGGGAGACGGAGCAGGCGAGGCAGCCGGTAGCAGTGGTGGCTCACAAATACCCCCGCGGTAGGCGTTCCAGGGGCCCCAGAGTTTCACCCACGCCCCAGGCTTACCCCTCGCCACATACACCACCTTTTCACGAAACATACACCAATCCATATGCTCTTTCCAGGCCGACACCGCAGGGGGCCTCTGGGATCCCCACAATTGAGCAATGTCACGCTTAGCTATCATGTATCCCAGAGTCACCCACCGCGTCTGCGGGACCGAATAGTCATTCGGTTCCCATACATTCAGCAAGCATCTCCTCGCTTCAGGCAGCAGCGCGACACGCGTAACCACACGCAGGACCTCATGCACACCACGCCAGAATCGCTCCACCTTCGGGCACTCCCACAGTATATGCATGAAAGTCGCCAGCGCACCACAGCCACGCTTACACAGTCCGTCACCAGCAAAACCCATACGCAGAAGCCTTGGCCCCGTCACGTAAACCCGGTGAAGGATCTTGAGCTGGACGAAACGAAGGCGAGCCGGGATGGCCACCTCTTTCGGAGAGGCCACCGCGGAAATCCAATCCTCGTCGTCCAGCTCCAGCCCGTCGGCAACCCAGGCCTCGCGGAGACTAGTCAGCAGGCACGATCTATCGTTGATCAGTTTTTTGTATATGAGGGAGATCGTGCTGTCCGGTACATGGCCGTCCAGCACTCTGTCCTCCAGGGGGGAAGACTCCGGAATGGATGCGACGTCCGGGAAGACGGAGCCCAGCGCATGGCGGACTTGTAGGTACCGAAAGTACTCACTGCCCTGCAGCTGAAACTCCGCCTGCAGCGTCTCAAAAGTTTTGAATCCCCCCCTCGTCCAGAGATCTCCCACCGTGCTGATTCCGATCGTGTCCCACTTCTCGAAGCCCTTCGACGTCCATAGGGAGCCCAACCTCTCAGACGCATACAGCGGTGACGCCCGGGTCAAACGGTCCTTCCACCCCATAGCTGCATTAGCCGCGTGCCAGACACGCACCATCACACGCGTCGGTCCCGTCAAACGGGAGTCGGGCGCGCCAGAGTAGAGCGCGCGATTGTAATCGCCACCGGGTAGGAGCATTTTATCCATCTCAAATGCCGGGTTCAAGGCGGGCCCATAAAGGCCATGATTAATTGCAGCTAGTTGGGAGGCCCAGTAATACCGTTTAATGTCCGGGAGGGCGACCCCCCCATCGTACCACGGGAGCGTCAATTTAGCCAGAGCAATGCGCGGCCTCCCGTCCCAGAACAGGCGCCGCTGGAGGCCCTCCACCTCACGGAAATAGCGTGCCGGGACCAAGTCCATAGTATTCTGGAGGGCGTAGAGGAATCGCGGCAGGGACATCATTTTGAACAAAGCCGCTCGGCCGAGCGGCGAGAGCGGCAGACGCCGCCAGCGCACCACGTCCTCCCTCAAGCGCTGGAGGGGGGGCAGCAAATTCCGCTCATAGCGGGCCTCCGGGTCAAGTGTGATATAGATACCCAGGTACCGAAAACCTTGGGAGGCAATCTGGATCGGACAGTCCCGTGGTAGGGCCGGAGCCTCCCCGGAAAGCACATAGACACAGGATTTCGCCCAGTTGATGACCAGGCCTGAGTTGCGACCGAATGAGCGCAAAACATCAACCAGGACGATCAGTGATTTACGCGGGGAGGCGAGATACAGAAGGATGTCGTCAGCGTAGAGGGACACACGGTCCTCATGCTCGGGGGTCCAGCGGAGACCACGGATAGAAGGGTGCCACCGCAGCCACTCCGCCATGGGCTCCAGGGCCAGGGCAAACAGGAGAGGCGACAGGGGGCAACCCTGTCGCGTACCCCTCCCCAGCGCGAATGGGGCCGAGACTCGCCCATTCACTACCACCTGCGCCAATGGGCCCGAATATAGCAATTTGACCCAGCTAATGAAACCCGGGCCGAACCCGAATTTCGCCAGCATCGCCCAGATGTATGGCCATTCAAGCGTATCAAACGCCATGGTGGCGTCCAAGGACGCCAAGATGGCCGGCTCCCGCACAAATGGGACACGCGCGAGCACCCCGTGCAAGCGCCGCAGATTGAGCGCCGTGTTGCGGTGCGGTATAAAGCCAGATTGGTCTTGGTGGACCAGGTCGCCCACCACGCCAACCAACCGGTTGGCCAACACCTTGGCAAGGATTTTGGGCTCCGCGTTCAAAAGCGAAATCGGCCTATAGGATGTGACCCGTTCACGGGGCTTCCCCTCCTTGTGGATCACCACAATTGTGGCCAGGCGCTGGTCCGGCGGGAGGGAACCCTGCGAGTGGGCCGCCAGGAACATCGCGCGCAGGTGGGGCGCCAACACATCCGGGCGTAGCTTGTAGAGCTCGATGGGAATACCATTGGGGCCCATGGCCTTGCCGGATGCAACCGAGCGAATAGCCAAGGCAATTTCGTCCGAGGTGGGAGGGGCGTCCAGCGAATCCCTGTCCTCCACCGTTAGGGAGGGCAGTGCGATGTCCCGAAGCAGGGCATGGGAATCTTCCTCCGAGCAGGGGGAAACCGGGGAGTAGACTTCGCGGAAATAATCCGCGAAGCAGGAGACAATGGCTTCCGGCTCGGTGACACACGCACCATCAACACTCTCAATCAAAGGCACCACGCGGCTCGCTCTCTCCCTCTTATCCAACCACGCAATCAATTTGCCAGCCTTATCACCCACATCATACAATCGCCCCTGCTGCTCTCTACTGAGGCCCCTGGCCGCCTCCGTGACGAGGGCCCGATAGGCCGCCTGCTTTAGGTGTAGAACATGCAACTTGGCGTCTGTTACCCCGCTCCCCAGGTCACCCTCCAGTTCTGCAATCTCGGCCTCTACTCGGGTCACCTCCTCCCGCTCGAGCCGCCGGGCATGGGAGATAAAGGAAAGGGCCTCCCCTCTAAGGACTACCTTGAAAGCCTCCCACAGGGAGATGGCGGAAGAGACCGACCCCACATTCTCGTCGAAATATCGCTGTAAGGATTTGATCAAATCGGCACGAATGGTGGGGTCGCGCAAATACCATGCATTGATTGGGGCCACCCTGCCATCCCCCCTCGGGAAGACATCGAAATGCAACAACAATGGGGAGTGGTCTGAGATACCCCGCGCTAGATGGCGCACCTCCCCCACCCTCCCTGCATGGGCCGCCGGGACAAGGACGTAATCAAGCCGCGAGAGGCTACCATGGGCACCCGAGTGGAAGGTGTACTGTCGCAATGCGGGATGCTTTAATCGCCAGCAATCCACCAGGCCCAGCGTGTCCAGAAGGCCGGGCAGCCACGCCTGTGCCCGGGGGAGGTCCCTAGGGGGATGGCGATCCATAGACCCAGAGGCTACCGCATTAAAGTCCCCTCCAACCACCAGCAGGCCACTCGGAAGATCCAGAAGGAGGCGCCCCAGGTCAGCGAATGTGGTGGCTTGTAACCCAGGCGGGACGTACACTGATATAAAGATAAACACTCTACCCTCCATTCTTCCCACCAGAACCGTGTAGCGTCCCCTCTCATCATGGCGCACCTCATCAATCTCCAACGGGAGCGAGTTCTTGATCATAATACCCACCCCCCGCGAGCCCGAGGTGAAGCCGGAATGTGCCACCAAACGATATCCCCGCCGATTCATTGCATGAAAGGAGTTACCTATAAGGTGCGTCTCCTGCAGGAAGACAACATCTGGTGAAATACGTTTTAAGTACTGCAGGACCACACCACGCTTAATCCTATCCCCCAGGCCGTTAACATTCCATGACAACACAGTCAAATCCCTACCCCCCATCATACGTCGAATCAATCGGTCGTCCCCCATCGAGCATCCTAATAACAACAACATAGTAGCGGGTTTGCCCTGCGGTGCTAACAAACAACACACCCCCCCCACCCCCCGGTCCCAACAGAACTCCCCCCTCCCTGCACCCCTGCATGAGCCCAGACAGCCCCCCCAAAGTGCAGTGTGCCTGTCGCCCCATAGCTAAAATACTAACTAGTCCCCCAGAGGAGGAGGGAAGCCCCCAACAGACCCCACGCAACCTCCATAGGAGGGGAACATACGCAATCAATAAATGGTGAAGGAACAACGTCCAGAGCAAGGCCTATTCAGTCACCCCTCAATTCTGATCCGGCGGGCCCTCCTCGCCAGCCGCGCCCCCCCCGCCCCCCCGGCCCCGATCTCCAGGCAGAGTGTCCAGCCAGTCCCCAGCCGCCTCGGGCCGGTCGAAGAAGTGCGTGCGACCATCCACCTCTACCCTCAGCTTGGCTGGAAAGAGCATTGAGTACTTGAGGTTCAGGTCCCTTAGGCGACGTTTAACCCCAAGAAAGCTCTGTCGCTGCTTCTGGACCGCCGGAGTAAAGTCTGGGTAGAAATGTATCTCCATGTTGTCAAGCTTGACCGGTCCCTGTTGCCTGGAGGTCTGGAGGATAGCATCTCTGTCCCGAAAATTAAAAATCCGGGCAATGAGCGGCCGCGGCGGGGCACCAGTCTTAGGTCTGCCCCCGGGGACCCGGTGAGCACGCTCCACCGCAAAAAGCTTACTCAGCCCCCGGGGCTGGAGATGGGTCAGGATCAAATCTTCCACGAAAAGATCCGCCGCCTCCGCCTCTCGTCCCTCCGGGACCCCCACAATACGGACATTATTCCTCCGGGCCCGACCCTCGGAGTCCTCCAATCGCCGGTCCATCAGGGCGCTCGCCTGGCCAAGCCGGCGCACCTCCTTCTGGAGGGCCACCACGTCTGTCGTGAGGCTCGTTGTGGTGTGGGCCAGGGAGTCGACTCGGTCGTTTGTTTTGGACAAGTCTGCCCTCACAAGGCTCACATCCACAAGGACCGAGTCTATTTTTTGCGCTAAGGTGTCGAAACGCTGGTCCACCGAGGCCTTCATCTCTGCGATGGCGCCCATGACGTCCCGGAGGGTCAGATCCACCGGATGAGCAGATGCCTCCGTCGGGCCCACCGGGGATGCACGCGATGTCTCCGGAGAACCCTTCTGAAGCGTGTAGCGGTCCATACTGTTGGCCTGGTGCGCCGTGCCACGGCGGGTCGTCTTCACCTTCGCCCGGTCGCCATCTTGTTTGGTGGACATGCTGGCTCTTCCACCGTCGTGCCAAGCTCCCCAAACGGGCCGCTATACCAAGTCACGGGTGCCGGGGGGGGGGCAGGGGCGACCACCGAACCGCGGGTCAACCCACCACCGGCGGGTCAGCCGGGCTCCTGGACAAGGCCACCGCACCCCGCTCCGCAGCCCGACCCGGCTTGAGAGCTAGGAGGGCGCAAAAGCGAAAGTGAAAGTGCGGGGTACGCCAGTCGCCCAGCCCCGCTCGCCGCTGTTATTCACTTTGTCCCCGGATCGCCCCACTACTCCAATCCGGGGGGCCGGCGAGGAGAAGGCCGCAACCTTCGATCGATGCTCCCACCGGCGTTCGGGGTCCGATTCGAGCCCAAAAAACGGGTGGCGCCTCAGCTCCGGTTCCCCAACACAGTCCCCTCAACAAGGACAGGATATCGCCAGGATTAATTCAGGAGGTCGCGGAGGTCCTCGGGAGCCTCGCACCTACGCGGCCATCTTGGTTGCGCGCTAGGCTCCTCCTCTCCATCTTTGCTACCCTTAATCAGAATGAGCTCAGGCAGTTGGCAACTCTTAGAGGCCTTAAACAGCCCAAGAACCCTACCTCTGCTGTGCTCAGAGCACTCTTGCAAGATGATGAGAATCAAAGAGAGCTCAAGAGAGCTTCCCAGTTAGCCCCCTTAGGGACAGGAACAGGAGGCCCCCCTTCTGAAGATGCCACTGAGGTACCCCTTTCCAATAGCCATCCCTTAGATGAAAACCATACTACAGAGGAGGAAAGTGAGGGGGATACAGACAGTGGTGAGGATGAAGGGAGAACTAGCCCAGTGCCAAGTGTTATACTTGGCCCAGCTAAACCAAGGCTATTGGGGACTGACAGTGGGTTCACCCCACTGGATCTCCCCAGTGGACTTAACACAGGGCTTGGAAGGCAAAGGAATCGCTCAGGTGACTCCAATGCTTCCCATGGCTCTAGAGGCTCTCAAGGTCACTCCAGGAGAAGGATGACCACCCCTCAGAGGAGGGAACATGAGGCCAAGATGCAAGAAGCCCAGCTGAGGATCAGGAAGCAGGAGCTAGAAGTAGCCCTGATGGAAGAGAAACTGAGCAAGGCTAGACAGCATAAAGAGAGTGGGTCTATACCCACTGGTGGCAGCATTGTCCCTAAGGACAAAGATAGGGTTTTCGATAATAGAAACCTGTCTAAGGTTGTGCCCCCCTACAAAAGTGGGGATGACATCCACAAGTGGATAACTGCTCTTGAGAGAGCCTGCAAAGTACAGCAGGTTCCTGAAGACCAGTGGGCAGCAATCCTCTGGCTCTCCTTTGAGGGATGAGGCAGAGACAGACTCCTCACTGTTAGAGAAGAGGATGTCAGAAACTACAGAGTCCTGAAGAGTGTTCTAGCTGATGGGTTAGGCTTAACCACTGAGCAGTACAGGTTAATGTTCAGAGACACCCAAAAGACACAGACTCAGGACTGGTCTGAATACATTGAATGTGCCACTAAGGCTTTGGAGGGTTGGTTGCTGGGAAGTAAGGTATCTGATTTTACAGGATTGTATAATTTGATGATGAGAGAACAGATTTTAAATAACTGTCAAAACCAGCAACTGCATCAACACTTGGTTGACTCTGATCTGACCTCTCCCCAAGAATTGGGAAAGAAGGCAGACAAATGGGTCAGAACCAGGGTTAAGCAAAAGAACCAGAACCAGGGCCAAGGGGGTGATCAGAAGAAAACAGACCAAAAGGGTGGAGATCAGAAACCTAAAGACCAGAAGTCTTCAACAGGGCCCCAAACTACTGCTAAGGAGGGTGGGTCCCAACAACAGTCCAAAAAGAAGAAAGAAGGTCAAAAGAAACCCTGGTGCAATCATTGCAAAAATACAACTCACTGGACTAGTGATTGCAAAAAGGGTGGAGCCCCCAACACTGTTGCCCCTAAGGCACCTGCTCCCAGTACTACTGTTAGCAGTGTTGGTCCCCAGACAAAGGGTGTAGTGGGAATCACTATGGGAACTGAAGGAGATTCTGACTTAGACAGAACCCTGACACAGGCAGTCTTGATCTGTGATGGGGACATTGATTTGTCCCTGACTGTGAGCCCCAGTAACCTGGGCAAGTACAGACAGACTCCTTTAATTAATGACAAAGTGGCTCAAGCCTACAGGGACACATGTGCCAGTGTCACTATGGTGACACCAGGCTTTGTGGACCCTGGACAGTACATACCAGGTGAGAACTACCTGGTGACCAATGCCAGCAATGCCACTACTTCACATAGTGTGGCAGTTGTTAACTTCTCATGGGGAGGGGTAACTGGCCTCAAAAGGGTTGTGGTTAGTGCAGACCTCCCAGTAGAATGTTTGTTGGGCAATGACCTAGAGAGTTCTCTATGGTCAGAAGTGGAGTACAGGACTCATGCAGAGATGTTAGGTATATCATCACATGTCCTTGCTGTGACCAGGTCACAGGCCAAAAAGTGCCTCACTGAACCTCAGGTCTTGGATCCTGGAACAATGGACCAAGCACCTACCAAGAAGAAGAACAGGAGGGTCAAGGCTGTGCCTTCCCCCCTGCCTCAGAGTGATGATCAGCCTTCCCAGGAAGCTGATCTAGAGGACCCTGAAGGAACTGTCCCTGAAGAGCTTGAACCTGATCAGGTTGAGTTTCTGGGGACAGGGGGACCTTCAAGGGCTGACTTGAGGCAGGCTCAGTTATCCTGTCCCTCTCTTGAACCCCTCAGACAGCTGGCTGCTGCTGAGGCTGCTGGGAATGCTCAAGGTACCCATAAAGTGTATTGGGATGAAGGGCTCCTTTATTCAGAGGCTAGAGACCCCAAGCCTGGTGCTACCAGGAGGTTGGTTATACCTCTGCAATTTAGGGGCTTCCTTCTTACCTTGGCCCATGACATTCCTTTAGCAGGACACTTAGGCCAGAACAAGACTTGGGACAGACTTGTCCCTCACTTTCACTGGCCTCATATGAATGAAGATACAAAGGAGTTTTGTCGCTCCTGTGTTACCTGCCAAGCCAGTGGCAAATCAGGTGGCACAACAAAGGCCCCCCTGATACCACTACCTGTGGTGGGGGTCCCCTTTGAAAGAGTGGGAATAGACATAGTGGGTCCCATGGATCCTCCCACTGCATCTGGGCACAGATTTATACTGGTGGTAGTGGATCATGCCACCAGGTATCCAGAGGCAATTCCCCTTAGGACCACTACAGCACCTGTTGTGGCCAGGGCCCTGCTGGGAGTATTCTCCAGAGTGGGGTTTCCTAAGGAGGTAGTATCTGACAGAGGTACCAACTTTATGTCAGGATACTTAACAGCTATGTGGAAGGAATGTGGTGTCAACTACAAGTTCACCACCCCTTATCACCCACAATGCAATGGGCTTGTTGAGAGATTCAACAAGACCCTAAAGGGTATGATCAAAGGATTACCTGAAAAGCTCAGGCGAAGATGGGACATCCTTCTACCCTGCCTTCTGTTTGCTTACAGAGAGGTCCCACAAAAAGGAGTTGGCTACAGCCCCTTTGAATTGTTGTTTGGGCACCCTGTGAGAGGCCCACTGTGTTTGGTGAAGGAAGGCTGGGAGTTACCTCTCAAAAAGCCTAAGCTAGACATAGTGGACTATGTACTTGGTCTCCGCTCCAGGATGGCTGAGTATAT
This sequence comes from Triturus cristatus, assembly GCF_964204655.1. Classification (NCBI taxonomy): domain Eukaryota; kingdom Metazoa; phylum Chordata; class Amphibia; order Caudata; family Salamandridae; genus Triturus; species Triturus cristatus. The sequence goes on along the minus strand of NC_140587.1, from coordinate 940,389,566 downwards.
GGAGAAGGCATCCAAAAACCTTGAGGCAAGCCAGGCCTTACAGAAAGCTTGGCATGACCAAAAGGCTGTCTTGGTTGAGTTTCAGCCAGGACAGAAGGTATGGGTGTTGGAGCCAGTGGCCCCAGCAGCACTCCAAGACAAATGGTCTGGACCCCATACAATCCTGGAAAAGAAGGGAGAGGTCACCTACTTGGTCGACCTAGGAACTCCCAGGAGTCCCCACAGGGTACTCCATGTTAACAGGCTTAAAGCATATGTTGACAGGGCCGACATGGGCTTGCTCATGGCTACAGATGAGGGACAGGAGGAAGAGAGTGACCCTCTCCCAGACCTGTTGTCTCAGAACCCTGAAGATGGCTCAGTGGAAGGAGTGACCCTTGGAGGCAACCTCACTGCCCATCAGCAGACTGAATGTAGACAGGTTCTACAATCATTTTCACATATGTTTTCCTTGATACCTAGTCAAACTGACTGGTGTACCCATGTGGTGGACACTGGTGACAGTCTGCCTGTAAAGAACAAACTTTACAGACAACCTGACCACGTCAGGGACTGTATAAAGGCTGAGGTACATAAAATGCTGGAATTAGGTGTCATTGAACCCTCAGAGAGCCCCTGGGCTAGCCCAGTGGTTCTGGTCCCCAAACCTCACACCAAAGATGGCAAGAGAGAGATGAGGTTCTGTGTGGATTACAGAGGACTCAATGCTGTCACCAGGACAGATGCACACCCTATTCCAAGGGCAGATGAGCTCATAGACAAACTAGCTTCTGCAAAGTTTTTGAGCACATTTGACTTAACAGCTGGCTATTGGCAAATCAGATTAGCTGAGGAGTCTAAGGCCAAAACAGCATTCTCAACCCCAGGTGGGCACTACCAGTTTGTGGTGATGCCCTTTGGTCTGAAGAATGCACCTGCCACCTTCCAAAGGCTGGTGAACCAAGTCCTTACTGGGTTGGATGACTTTTGCGCAGCATATCTTGATGACATTGCTGTCTTTAGCTCCACCTGGGAGGATCACCTGATCCACCTGAAGAAGGCTCTTGAGGCTCTGCAAAGGGCAGGCCTCACTATCAAGGCTAAAAAGTGCCAGATAGGGCAGAGTAAGGTTGTATATTTGGGCCACCTTGTAGGTGGAGGCCAAGTTCAACCACTGGAGAGTAAGATACAATCCATCAAGGACTGGTCCCCTCCAACCACCCAGACTCAAGTTCGAGCTTTCTTGGGCTTGACTGGGTACTACAGGAAGTTTGTTAAGAACTATGGGTCCATTGTGACTCCTCTTAATGATCTGACATCCAAGAAGATGCCCAAAAAGGTTCAGTGGACAGTAAGCTGTCAAAAGGCATTTGATGACCTGAAGGAGGCCATGTGCTCTGCACCTATCCTGAAAAGTCCTGACTACTCCAAAGAGTTTATTGTCCAAACAGATGCTTCTGAGTTGGGTGTGGGAGCTGTGCTGTCACAACTTAATGTAGATGGTCAAGACCAACCCATTGCTTTTATTAGCAGAAGGTTGACCCCCAGAGAGAAGAATTGGTCAGCTATTGAGAGGGAGGCCTTTGCTGTGGTGTGGGCCCTGAAGAAGCTGAGGCCATACTTGTTTGGCACTCACTTCAAGATTCAGACCGACCATAAGCCCCTCTTGTGGCTAAATCAGATGAAGGGTGAAAACCCCAAACTGCTTAGGTGGTCCATTTCCCTACAGGGGATGGACTTTACAGTGGAGCACCGGCCAGGTACTGACCATGGGAATGCAGATGGTCTCTCCAGGTACTTCCACTTAGGACATGAAGACGAGACTGGTCAAGGCTAGTTTAATGTCCCAGCGTTTGGGGGGGGGGTTGTGTAGGAGAGTAGGGTCTGCTATCCTATGGTCACCCCAAATTTTTGCTTTTTGCTTCACTGGTTTTAGACATATTGAGGCTGTGGGCCTGCCAATCAGACCCCCAGCCTGCTGTTCTCTCTACCAAATTAAAACTATGCACCCTAGGTGCATAACCAATTGGAAGTGGATCACCCTGTCAGCCCCTGTACCAGTGTACACTAGGTACCCAGGGCATTGGTGTACCCAAGGCCTGCCAAGGGCTGCAGCATGTATTATGCCACCCCAGGCTTGGCCTAACAATTTGACACAACTGGCTGATCACTCAGCTGGGGTAAGTTGGTGTAATCACCTCTTACTTAGGTGTAGTATACCTATACCTAACCTTAAATGGGACACCTGGTAACCTATAAGTCACTCCTATGGCAGGCCTTAACAATCCTGAAGGCAGAGTGCTTGGTTCCATGTGAGATGGTGCTCTGGCATGAGCTGAGCCTGTCTGCAGTGGTCGGAACAACTTCCTTCTACTGTTTCCAGATATCGTCATACCATATACTCTTAAGTGCATTATGAACCTCGCGGTTAAATGCTATCTTTGGTTTGGCTTTATCAAAACATGTCGAGTAAGGTGTCATACGAATTGGAATACTAACCCCTCGCCAATTCTGGCGACGGGGTTAGCATTCCACCCTTCTAGAGGGACACGACATGTACAGTACCTGAAACCCGGGTAAAATCAGACATAGCCTCAGCTCCACAAAATGGATGCTGCCACCACAGACACAAGTCTGCCCTCCTGCTGCTGGGAGTCCTTCCAGCTTGGGAGGTGTGGACAAAGGGTTTGCTGCCAGGGGAGGTGCGTGCACCACCCCAGACAGGATTTTGTGTATTGGTCAGGTAGGGCTTGAAAGAAACCAGACATGCCTGTGGCTCACAAGGAGCCTCGGTGCATATGCCAGTTCAAACCGGTCCTGGGGCACACCAGTCCCGGGCCTGGGGCGAGCTGGACAAAGGATTGGGGGTGTAACCACCCCCCTTCTTGGTCCCACCCATAGGGAGGGACCTAGCAGGTAGTCCGGCCCCTAGAATCCGCTTAAAGGTAGGAGCTGTGTCCTAAGACTTCAGACATCCTGGAATCAACTTGAAACTAAGAAGAAGACGGGAACTTCGACGCTCTGCTGCACAGAGGACTGAAGCCAATCTCCCCTGTGGTCAGGGAGTGACCACCTTGCTAACGCAAGCACCATCCAGCGAATCAACGTCTGCTTTGCCGCCGCCTCCCGCCGGAGCCCGAGCCCAGAGACTGACAAGACCTGGACCTCCAGACCTCTCACCGCCCGATCCACAGTCCCTGCAAAGAAGAGACCTGTGGAGGCACCGAGACACGTGGAGCCAGCCATCTTGAAACGACTACGACAAGCTGACCAGTGCAACAACCGAGGCTCCCTCCAAGTTGTGCTTTGGGTCCTGAGAAGCCCAACCCTCGAGCAGCATCTGCACCAAAGGTGAGCCCTCCAGCATCTCCACGATCTGCGTGGGGCCCTTCTGCATTTTGCCACTCGACGCGCCTAACCGGTTGCTGGCCCGCTGGCTAGTGGCCATCTTGGCGACGAAATCTACGACAAACACCGCTGGTCTGGTTGCTCCAGACTGGCCCTTGCTCCCCTCCAAAGGAGCAGTTCCTCTGACCTTGCTGGTCAGAACCATCAGCTTAAACTCCTTGCCCACAACAATTGCTTTTGCCAAGGCTTGTTTGCTTCGATCAAGTCGCCGACACCGCCGACAGCGAGAGCCGGCGTGGGACAGCTCGTGACTCGACTCCTGGACGTCGTCGACCTTCAGGGACCACGTGGCTGCAGAGTCAAGCTACACCTTCCTTCCTGTTTGCACCCGACATCGCCTGGTACCCACCTGGTGCCACGCTGGTCACTGGCTAGTGACTGTGAACACTGTCCCCTCTGCTTACAGGTCTTCAACATCTCCGATCCACTCTTGGATCCACTGCATCTCTTCCCGACCGACCGCCTGCAGCACTTTTGTCTACAGGCCCCACGGAACCGATAGAAGAAACCCGACGCACTTCGAGGCCTATGCACCCGCTTCCTGTGGGTGAGGTAAAGCTGGCACTCCTGTGCCCAAGTGTAGTATTACATCTCTAGTGCCTGTGTTCCAAATCTTAAGTTCCTAGGTCATCCGGAAGATTCCTTTTGCAGTAACTTTGTACTTTTTACGCACCCATTGAAACCTATGGGAGCACGCGTGTGACTATTTGTTCTGCACACGCCACCCGTGGACCTCCTGGTCACTAACTGACGTTAGCTCCTTGTAGGCCCAGCGATTCTAGAGGCCCTAGGCCTTTTCCCTTTTCTGTTCGTGGTACTTATACCACTATTTTAGTATATGGTTCGAGTGGCCACCAGGGCCTATCCATATAAAGTGCAACTTCTGTGTATTCTGTGATAATCTTGTATGACGATTTGTGCTCCTGTGCTCATAAAGAGACTAGGGGTTACTTTGAGAAATAAATACATATATATTTTGAATATATATCTGTGTGGTGTCCTTTCATTGGTATAAAAGGGGGTTACTATTGGTAAAACAGCTTGCTTAACACGCATCACGAGTTTAGCCTCAAAGACTGCTTAGCCTACGCTACCACTAGGGCAGCTAGTCCGAAAAGGTTGACTTACAACCACACCATAAGGGTTGCTTGGCATGGTACAAGGTGGTCACTAGAACTAGTGAACAGCATATACCAGGCCAACTTCTCACACTCACCACCTTTTGTGACTGGCTAAACACGTGTGACCCAAACCTACGTTTCACACACAGTTCTGACAGACACCAGACCACCTTTCTAGATCTTGACATCCATGCAGTTGCAGGAGGACTCATGAGTAAAACACATTTCAAACCCACTGCCCGTAACTCCCTCCTTCACTTTTCTAGTTTCCACCCCCGAGCCCTCCGTGAAAACCTCCCGTATGGTCAATTTCTGCGACTTCGCAGAAACTGCAGTGACCCCAGAGACTATAAAATACAAGCCCAAGACCTTTGCCATAAACTGCACCAACGCGGCTACCCGAAACACATAACTAAGACCGCAAGTAAGAGGGCCAGAAATCAAAACCGAGAAGGTCTACTGACAACCTACCCCAAAGAACCTACCCCCCCTCCACTCACTTGTGTCACCACTTACAACACGGTGACCAACAAAGTTTCCCAGATCATTAAAAAGAACTGGAAGATCCTCAACACAGGCCACCTGAAATGGGAACCTACCCTTCTCTCAACTAAAAGAGCTAGATCCATCAAGGACACGATAGTATCTACTAGACTGGGGGTCCCCGCTAGACCTTCCAACACGGTGCTCAACGCCTGGGGCCTCCCCAACATCAAGGGGCACTACCCTTGCGGTAACTGCAGCGTATGCCATATCACAGAGACAACCAAATACCTGAACCTGGAACCTGGAAGGACATGGGAGTTACGCAAACATACCAATTGCAACACAGAGAATGTTGTATACCGGATCATATGTCCGTGCAATCTGACCTACATTGGTATGACCACCCGCAAAGTCAAAACCCGAATCTGTGAGCATCGCAGCACTATACGCTGCAAGAAAAATACCACAAAAATGACCAATCATTTCTTGGAAAAAGGCCACACGACCAACGATATGAGATGGGTCATACTTGCAGCCCTAGACCACAACCTTCCCAACATTCAGACCCGCCTCCTGGAACAGGAACAAAGATGGATATATCGCCTTTCGAGCCACATCATTGGTTTGAACGATAATATCCCCTGGAACTGCTTGAGAAAGTCCTGACAGTATCTTCCTAATAGGCCTAAACATTCTGACCTGGAACCACAGGGTTACGCCTATCCATGGCCTTTACCCACTACATAGGTACTCCCCTCATCTCCCATTCCAGTTCCGGCTTATCTTGCCATCTGGTATTTCGACCTTCCTACAGGCCCTGGCTTCTACTACTCAGCTGGCCTCAGATGCTCATGTACACCCCTGTGGCTCTCCCACAGCACCAGCCTTGTTCATTATTATGAACTTTCCTGTCTTTCTTAAGATCAGGCTTATACTACCTAGTGGGCATATGTTTTATGTTTAACTTCCCGTCCTACCAGGTGTTCACATTATTTCTAGCCTCCGCGTAGTCATGGGTTCAATGAAACACCCACCGCGGCTTTCTTCCCCCACGCATGCGCGCAGGACTCCCATCGCTCCCCTGAGCAGGCGCTTTCGCTCATAACCCCTGGGTATCTGCCGCGCATGCGCGCTAGCCTCGCGCTACCCCTACACGCATGCGTGGTCCACTCGGCCCCGCCCGAGTTTACCAGCACTCACGCACGTACACAATGGAGCACCTCCATATTTGTTCTCCGTTTCCCCTGGGTCCCTCAGCATCCGGGACTTCGGGAGGCCACAGTAGGTGCCAGGCGATGGTAGCTTCACGACCAAGTAAGGTGTCTCCCACTCGCTCACCCTGGATACCGTTACTTCCCTGCCTACCTCGCATTTTAATCTTGTTATTTCTTTTGTCCACAGAATTGTTGTAAGGAGCGCCCCCCTCCCGCTTCCTGCATAGCGCTTTCACTCAGCCATAGTGTAATTATCCTTTTTCCCTTTTTCCCTTCCCCTCGCTGTTTTGCGCATTGTGTTCCTTTCCTTGAGACTGTGCCCACCCCATACCTCTAGCGCTTAAGGGCTCCATTTAGCCTCTTCCCACTAGCGCACAGTGGGCCTCTCACTATATACACACCTCATGTAGAGGTCTCACGACCATTGCCGGTATAATCACCTGGCGCTATTCGTGTGTAGTTCACCATTTGCTCATTGTAGTGCCGTATTATTTACCACTTGGCACCCCTAGTTCACATAGCGCTTTGCGTCTTACCTAGCATTTCTAATGGTCTTGCCTCCGCCTTTTCGCTTAGCAGCATGATACACCTCAATAGTGTGTGTGTCACCAACGGTACGTTCGCTGAAGACAGGTTTGATTATTCACAGCACTTAAAATCTATTTGAATGTTGCCTGCCATCCAGGGCACCAATGTAACCCTCTTATGTGTCTTTTGTGCTGTCTTGTTTTCTCCCACAGGTTTGCGCCGCAGTGTCCACAATTGTGTTGACACTGTGTCCACACACCTTAGCGAGTGTGTAGGTAACTAACATTTTTAATATAACCGGAACTATTTTATGCGTAGATCTATTGCTACCAAGAAGTTTCTACTTAAAATATTGTCAAAAAATCCAAATCCAAATGGAATAGACTGTGAAGATGTCCAATAACCATCTATGTTTGCACTTTAATATCGAAGGGTAAACATGGCTTGATAACCATAGCCTTAGCAAGGTATAAGGCCAATAGGTTCCATTAGATTTACGCATAAAGTAGTTCCGGTTATATGGACAATAACACTCTTTGACTCAACTGTGGCTGGTGTGTCACTACTCTGCCGTGAAGAAGTCCTAAGTCAACAGGACGAAACACGTCGGCGGATGAGAAAAAAACACCTTTTTTGATTAAATGAAATAAACAAATAAAAATAAGTCAAAGAGTGTTATTGTCCATATAACCAAAACTATTTTATACGTAGATCTAATGGAACCTATTTCACCTATACAATATCAATGATAGACAAGAATGCGTGCTAATAAACGAAAAGGGCCCCCTGTCCAGAAGCACCTCCCCACCAAAGGGGATACAACATAAACAACCACAAATATGGTTCAGTGCCACAATCCATCAACAAAAAGAGTATATAAATCCGTAATTGTACAGGACCATGGCTTATTCTTCGAGCAATAGGTGAACATTGGGCACTTCCTTGGACAGGAATGAACACAACACAAAAATGCACAGCAACGTGAAAGCAGCTTCACTTAAATGAAAAAATGCCTATACCAAGTAATAAAGAAAAGAGTGTAACGCCGCAGGGATGTTACATTACAGAAGAACACATTCATTCCTTTGTTTAGGCACCGAGATATTAAGTGATTTGCCCAGGATCACAGGGTGATGAGCCGACGCCGAGACTGGAAGCGGGTTCCCTGGGTCCTCAGGCGGCAGCTCTGCCCATTGTCTGCCCTTGAAGGCTGACGGTGGCGCGGAGGAGCAGAGTGAGCCTCATAGCAGCGCCTCAGACGCACCTGAAGGCAGTTTTCATCCAACTGTCATTCGGAGCCCTTTCTCCAATAAAGCCTCTTTTGTTGGAAGTTCGCAGCAAGGCGCAGAGAAGAACTTTGGCAGCAAAAGCCCAAATGAAGAAAAACTTAAAATGTGTCTTAAAAAATACATCTCTTTTTTTCCATGAAAATGCAACAAGATTTCATTGAAATATATGATTTGTGGCCCCTAACCTAGCTTTCCAATGTGGCATTTGTTTAAATATCTGTAGAGGCGAGTGGGGTAAGCACCAAACGTTGTACGACATTTGCACCGCAGGCATCCTGCTCATTACGAGTACTCCCTCTGTGTGGATTTAAAGACAGAAATAGCGCCAAGACAACCTGTGATTAATTTTTGTAACACAGCCCTATGACTTTTGAGATAGCGCAGTGAAGCGTTATACTGTGTTTTTGTACAATGCTTTCACTTAACTTGCCCTGTGAGAGCACCATGTCGGGGGCTGCCCTGCGACGTGAAAGAGTTCGAACATGACGTCAGAGGGAGCACGGCTATGGAGGGGAGAGGTGTATTTATTTGTTTTTTATTTGTGCATTTTTATAGCGCGTCTCGTGCCGGAAAGCATTGGAGCGCGTTACATGTGCACCAGTTACATTACAGAAGGATACATTCATTCGTTTTTTTAGGCACCGAGATATTAAGTGATTTGCCCAGGATCACAGGATGTTGAGCCGACGTCGAGACTGAAAGCGGGTTCTCCGGGTCCTCAGGCGGCAGCTCTGCCCATTGTCTGCCCTTGAAGGCTGGCGGTGGCGCGGAGGAGCAGAGTGAGCCTCATAGCAGCACTTCAGAAGCGCCTGAAGGCAGTTTTCCTCCAACTTTCACTCGGAACCCTTTCTCCAATAAAGCCTCTTTTGTCGGAAGTCCGCAGCAAGGTGCAGACAAGAACTTTGGCAGCAAAAGCCCAAATGAAGAAAAACGTAACATGTGTCTTAAAAAATACATCTCTTTTTTCCCTGAAAATGCAACAGGATTTCATTGAAATATATGATTTGTGGCCCCTAACCTAGCTTTCCAATGTAGCATTTCTTTAAATATTTGTAGAGGCTAGTGGGGTAAGCACCAAACGTTGTACGACATTTGCACTGCAGGCGTCCTGCTCATTACGGGTACTCCCTCTGCGTGGATTTAAAGATAGAAATAGCACCAAGACGCCAGTGTGGCACTAACCTGCGATTCATTTTGTAACACAGCCCTATGACTTTTGAGATAGCGCAGTGAAGCGTTATACTGTGTTTTTGTACAATGCTTTCACTTAACTTGCCCTGTGAAACACCATGTCGGGGGCTGCCCTGCGACGTGAAAGAATTCGAACATGACGTCAGAGGGAGCACGGCTATGGAGAGGAGAGGTGTATTTATTGTTTTTTATTTATGCAATTATTTAGCGCGTCCTATGCTGGAAAGCATTGGAGCGCGTTACATGTGCACCAGTTACATTACAGAAGGACACATTCATTCGTTTTTTTAGGCACTGAGATATTAAGTGATTTGCCCAGGATTACAGGATGTTCAGCCGACGCTGAGACTGGATGCGGGTTCCCCGGGTCCTCAGGCGGGAGCTCTGCCCATTGTCTGCCCTTGAAGGCTGACGGTGGCGCAGAGGAGCAGAGTGAGCCTCATAGCAGCACCTCAGACGCGCCTGAAGGCAGTTTTCATCCAACTTTCATTCAGGGCCCTTTCTCCGATAAAGGCTCTTTTGTCGGAAGTCCAGAGCAAGGCGCAGACAAGAACTTTGGCAGCAAAAGCTCAAATAAAGAACAAGCGCGGCCACGCAGCCGCAAAAGGAATGCGAGGTATGCAGCTGGCACTTGGCCACGCTGTTGCTCACGCAACTTGCCGGCAAGCAGAGAGGCGCGCACAAGAGAGGAAAGCCAGATGGTGCCTGTGCGAGAGGAAAGCCAGATGGCGGCGGAGCGCGTAACCGCAAGCTCTATGCCACAAGCAAAAGCATGTGGTCGGACTTTTTAAAGCCCACTTACTAAATGTCTCGCCAGGGCAGCGCATATGCTAGCTCAGGCGAGACCTAAGAAATGGCTCCTTTGACTGCTGCTAGAGTTGTATAGTACATTAATTATCAGGGTTCAAAGGGCCCTTCAAGGCCCTGGTGCTACTGCACTTTCTGCACCATTGGCAGCTATGTCCCTGGCTGTTAGAGCTTACATTCAAGTTTAATATCAACCCGTGGCCCCCTTGTGTTGTGTCTCGAATGAGCATTTTCTTGGCATGGGTGGCTTAATATACTGCTACAAATTTTGGGGTTTTATTTACCCTGTGAGACCTGTACAAGCTGGATGAGAATATGTTGATTTTCGTATGGCGGGACATCCACCATGTTTGCGACTGAGTATCCTGTCGGGGAACTGTAATTAAGGCTGCCAATGAGGGCTTCCGGTCCACTGCCTGTAACACAAAGGTAACACATTTTGGGTAATTCTAATATATGAATGTAGCGTTTAGTAGTCTTCGTCAAAATGAAACACCAAAATTGCGCCTCGTCATTTGTTATGAAGGGGATTTTAACCTGTTCCACGAACTGCTTCTTATATAGCCTTCTTGATAGGACAAAACCGTAGTGTAAATCACTCGGAAGACAAAAGACAGCCTTCTAGTCTTGTTGTATGCTTTTTTCTAAAATGAAACAAAGGCTGAATACATTTGTGTGTTTCTATTGTAGTACTGATCCAGCGGTTTAAGAACAACAGATACTCTACTACCATGTACTCACTTGGGCAAATAAACACACAAATTGAGTAAACCACTGGTGTCAAGTTTATACGTTTTCCAAATGTTTGGGATTAGTCTAAATACCTCAATTCACTTTTAACTAACCCTTCATGGATCAAAAAGTTCTTTCCTCTGGTCAGTGGACCATTAGTTGAACTAGTTGATGCTGCGAATATTTAAGACTAACTTACTTATACTTTAATTATAATGAAATAACCACAGACTCCTTTAGGATTTCAAAGCTATATCTAATTTTTAGAGCATGTGAACCATCTCAAATTTACAATGCAGTCGCCATCAATCATGGGAGAGAAAAACTCAATTAATAAAACACCAAGCATACACTTCGGACTCCTACAATGATCAATGCTAGAAAGGGAGAGGACTGAGAGAAAAGATCATTCACAAATAACGAGAAATAATAATTACCAAGGATGGAGTGAAAGACCAACCCCCTGGCCAAAGGGCTGGTGAGGGTCCCTTGAGATAGATTCAGGAAACAAAGACTTCAGGACAGGAATCAGGACAGGATAGCTACCTCTCTAGTTACCGACGATTGCGCCGCACCCCTCTCTGACACTCTCTTCATCCTCGAGATTCTTCCGCAAATCTTCCCAATTAAATTAAGATAGAAGTTCTGCTTCGGATTCTGCAATCAACTCCCTACACTTCTTCAATTCTTCATCAGTATCTCAGCATCCCTGACAGCACCTCCCCCAGCATTCATCTCACAGCATCATCTACACCACGCATAGCATCTCGATCTGCTTCTGCTCCGCAATGTATTGCCAACTAACTAACTAAAGATATCTTAATTATACTTTTTGTTTTCCATGTCCCACCCATTAAAGTTTCAATATCGGGAAAATACGAAATATGATTGGTCAGGCAAGGGGGGAAGCTCCATCAAACCATGCTTACATGTCATCAATATCTATTCAACTATTGTTCGCAAACCCATCCCCTTAATTTTTATTCATAATTTTTAGTTCTCACAAGCATTTATATTTACTTGAAACATTATTATAACATTTAAGCAAGACTTCTTCTTCGTTGAACTTTTCACTATCCGTTCCCAGGGTATGACACTTAAATTGGGCTTCCGTACAAGGGTTCTGTAATCGACCTTCACAACTTCATTCAATAGACATGCGCAGAGTCTGCATCATTCAGCCCATTTAGTTATACATGAGAGGCCCAAATGTGCACTAGTGATAAAAGTCAAAAGACAAATATTAGTTCAAAGAATAAAGTGGTTGCGCTGTATACCACCCACCTCTACTCTATCCCACTCTATTTATTAACACTTTTCCCCGCATAAGCATTAGTAAATTAGCTCGTTTTCGTTTCAGCTAAGCAGGTGCCATGCATGTGAGACTTCGAGCTTCCATATTTAATGCTTCTGCTCATGCGCAAGAAATTCCCTCCAAGCTTTAAGACGTCATCCTACGTAGATGTAGTTGACGAATGCGCAAACAGATTTCCCGTTTAGAGCGGTATTAGTCCGTCGTTCATATTATCCACGTTAGTAAACACATAAACAAGTTTCACTAACCCACGTATTCATGTGGTGCGCATTAGTTTTCGATGAAACGACATTAGTAACTTGTTAATAAGTTAAACGAGCGGATTGCATTCAAGCAAGTCTCTTTTCAATAAGTCCTTGCTCCATCAGTACCATACTTGAAAAGAAATATAAGTACATTTCCACTAATGTAACAACGTAACTTGTGCATTTTAAAAGTGTACTTTCACCTCTAGGGGCATCTTGGTGCTGAATAATAGATATTTATGGTTGACTAACTTGTTAATACTCATTTTATCGACTTCAAAAGGATGAAAAGCTGAGTGGAGATAGGCCACATGGATTCGGACCATTTGCCTAGACTAGGGTTCTCCAAAGTCGGTCTAGGAGGTCTGAATCCATGCCAGATTTTTAGCATATCTCCATTTAGATAAATGTAGTTATGTTAAAAGTCTGGCATGGATCTGGCCCTCCAGGACTGACTTTGAAGAACCCTGGCCTAGACCATCAGATCAGTTTAAAACTTCGTTTTGTCTGACCTTCTAGGAAGATCAAAAAAGTCCCAGAGGTGCTACGTCAGCTAGCAGCATCTAATTTCAAGGGTATCCTTCAGATGAAGTCCTTACCTCTGCTGTACTCCGGTGAAGGTCTTACCTCTGTTGTGCTGAAAGCTGGGGAAGCTGCTATTATAGGGAAGATAAGGAAAGTAAAATGCAGTGGCGGCTCCTCCGCTAAGGTGCGTCACCCCACTGCTCAAAAGGAAAAATAAAATGATAATAACATGTCGTTATTTTCATTTATATTTTTCCAATTGAAGTCAATGGCTCTCGGGTGGGGCTGGCCACAGCATGGAGAGGATTGGTTTGCACTCCTTAAGTGTGCATTACTGGTTGGCCGGCCCTCTCGGTACGGCCAAACACTTCTGCACACTTTGCATCTTCCCCACCAGGCTTGCTTTACACAGCTTGGTAGGGAATACGCAAAGCCTCCCAGTCCCCGTCTCAGTGCAGAACCATGGCACTCAGACAAATCACTATGCTGCATTGCATCATTGTGATTGGCTGTGGGGAGCCTGGGAGCCCTGGTAATTCCTGCTGCCGGCGGGGACAGAAAGAAGAGGACGGAAGAGAGGCGGTGGCTGACCGGCCCAGGTAAGTGTTTTTTCCCTTTTCCTTCCGTCCCACCCGCCCTACCCCTGCCCCGCCACTGCTGATCGATAGCAACCACTACTGGTACAAAATGCATGATGAATTGATGGAGTGGAGAGGAATGTATGCATTGTTTGGGATATTTGCGGGGAATAGGGCACATGAGACACTTGAGGGACCTGCTGTGAGTTGCCTACCATGGTCACATGCTCCATGCGAGAGTAGACGCTGGGTATGGCCACCAATACACAGACCCTTCCCAAGTTCACACAGTGTTTCAGTTGGCAAAGAGCCACAGGATGTCAGAGGGCACATATCCATACCCTAAGATTACACAGATTGTGAGAGAATGATGATACTCCACTATAAATTAGAAGAATCTATATATTATTTGAGACACAGAGACTAGCATTATGTTCTTACAGGGATGCTCCGCAGTAAGAACAGTAGTTTTCTGCTTTGCTTATAAGAGACAGAAAGCTGGGTTAGTGGTAAAAGGCTTACATTAGAAGACCTATCTACTCAGGAGCTAGGGTTTAGGATAAAGACCTGTTGTTTAGTGAAGGGTTGTTATAACAATATGTACAAATACATTAAGGGCCAGATGTATGACCATAGTAAATTGCGAGCTGTAATTTGCGCTCGAATGTGAATCGCAGATTGCGAGTTGCAATTTACTATGTACTACAGTGTCAGAGACACTGATTGCGATTCCCAATGGGGTCGCAAAATCCGAGGCTTATCAATATTAATGAGGCACTCGCATTTTGCGACCCCATTGGGAATGGCTGGCCCTCCCAGGGATGGTGGCCTGCTGGGCTCAGCAGACCACCATATCTGGGACTGTTTTTAAATAAAGCAGTCTCTCCTTTTTAAATGCAGCCCGTTTTCCTTAAAGGAAAACGGGATGCATTAAAAAAAAAAAATTATGAAACGTTTTTTTTAATTTTTTAAGGGCATGCAGTGGTCCCTGGGACCACTGCCTGCCCTTAAAAAATGTTTCCGCATGCATTTTCAAAGGGGAAGTGGTCCCCTGGGGACCCCTTCCCATTTCCGATTGCATTACCACCTGCTTGAAGTAGGTGGTAATTTGTGAGTGTTTTGCGACCACAATTGCAGTCGCAAAACATTCATACATGGCTCATGAGTCGCTATTAGGAAGGGAACGCCCCTTTCTAATAGCGAGTCGCTAATTGATTAGCGACTCGCAAAATAGGTTTTGTAACTGGGCCCAAGGTTTTTGGCGTGCGCAAATGGGTCTAAAACCCGTTTGCGCACGCTAAAAACCGTCATACATCTGGCTCTACAACTTTTATAGGGTTAGACAAGATGCAAAATTCGGTGAGGACAGGTGAGATACTTGGTATCTTTTTCTTTCCTGTAAGTGTGTGAGTTTATTTGTGGTATGCACTAGGAAAATGCATGCTGTGTTAAGACGCCATTCACATTTGTATACGGCTAACCACCATTTTCATGGCATTGTAGTGGGCGCCTGTTTGTGTAGAACTGGGAAGGCCATCATTCGATTGTGTCTGCTGTTTGTTGGGGTTTGATTGTATGCGATTGGTATAGAGTATGAGCAATGTTTAGTTATGAAGTGGTTTGCGTAAATTTGTGTGCACGGACACAGTGTTCGATTTTGTGAGAAATCCCTTGACTGTTCCACCCCTGCCTATGCCACTCCCACTTATTATTCCTGCCTCATACAACCCATGCTTGTGGTATCTCCCTGTCTCTGTTCCATGCCTCCACCCATGGTTCAGTCTTCCTCCTTAATCTTCCTCCTTAATCCTTGTATCTCTCCTGTGTTTCCACCTATAAGCTGCTCCCCTCACTTTTACCCCATCTCTTTCTTAGTCCCTTTATGACACCCTGCTCCATTCCTTCCTGTATGCACTCCCTGAGCCTTCCTGCACCTCACCATGAAGCTCTCAGCCTCCTGTGTCTCCTGGCCCCTGCCCACTGTCACTCGGTGCATTTATGATGGTGCTACTAATGCTTCTTTCTGCTTCCCTGCATCTCCCAGCACACTCTCTGCACATATCACCCATCCTTCATCTGTGAACCCATTCAATTAAATGTTACTTAAAGGTCCCTTGTGCCTCTAATGCCATCTGTGTCTCCACAGTGCTTTCCCTGCCTTACCTGTGCTTCATCTTTACCAACCATGCTCCACCTGTGCTCACCCTGTGCCTCACGTGCCCCCTGTGCCTTCTGTCATGTTGCTCAAAATGTATTGGGGTCCCACCCATTAGATTGGAAGTTAAACAAAGTGGAGTTGTTTGGACCCCATTTTTATACTCATTTTCCAGACAAGCCAAATGGTCTTGGACCTGATTTGAGGTGGTTCCTTTTCAAAGGTCATTTTAAGGCTGCAGTGGAAACACAGCCTTTATGTAAGGCAGTGGCCCTCTCAGTAGGTAGCAATGAGGCTGGTCCCAAGTAGGAGTATCTAAAACTTAGGCACAATGAAGTGTGGAAACTCTGCACCCGGCCATCACAAGACTTCATGAAGTAGCTATCAGGGCCACATCCACTTTCAACAACAGAATCAGCTGACTTATCACTCTGTCCTCACTATATGGGAATGCTCAAGAAAATCTAATACGCTTTTCCTTGCTAAAAGGTTCTCATAGAATTTGCGAAGTTAGCTCTGTCTCTATCTTCCCTCACTTATGTGTCTGGTCTCCACCCTCTGGCTTCAGGAATATGAGCAATGCACCAGCACTCTCTAGAGAAAGTTCTATATTTCCTTCATCTTGTGCCATGCTAAACCAGGGCCATCCAGAATGGATTCTACTGGACCCAAACATATCCATATTGCATGCAGTCAACAGACACATTGGCTGTGAGCCCTAGAGTCTGGGAGCTACACTGAAGCAGAACACTAGAACACACTTCTTTCTGACACAGTAAAAAGGTCTTGACAAAACTATTAATTCAAAACAATGGTACACTGCCACCACCGTTTCATGTCAACAGCCCGGCGCACAGGTGACGGAACCATTTCTGGAACTTGGCATTACCAGGGACAGGCCTACGTCTCAGCGTACACACTAGATGAGTGTAATAACTTTATTGGAAAAAGCAAATGAAGTTAGATCTCACAGGGCAGGGGTACATTCCCATCCCAACAGCGTCTCTAAACCATACATTTGGAAAGTCAGGGCACAGGGATTGTAGATACAACTTCTTTATTCAGTAATCAGAAACGGATCCTGGTCAGTCCCTGATCCACAGCAATTGCCTGCTTCACAGCTTCTCAGAATCCACACAACCGATTCCAAAAGTGGAAGCATCTAGCTGCCCAGGTACAGCATCCTGTAACTAGGATACATAACATGTGAACATAACATATGCCTCCTTTTAGCAATTGCTGATATACAGTTTCTAATGCAAAAACAACAATTGATGGACAGAATGCAGAACAATGTCATACATTCACCCCAGTACAGAGATCTGGGCCTAAATCCATCGTTTTTTTGCTCACCTTGCCATTCCAGTTTGAACCCAGCCATATGCAAATCAGTCTTGACCCTGTGCCTCATGGGAACAGTCCAGCCCAAACTGCCAAGCCAGGTCCTCCCTGGACTGGAAACAAGCATCCTAGGACCGGTTTTGGGGTTTCACCCCTCTTCAGCCAGGATAGCTTGATTCCAGTGGCATGGAGAACACGGGACTCACGTCTGAGCATACCCGTCCCACTCGGGGTGACAAATGCAAAAATAACAATTGATGGACAGAATGCAGAACAATGTCATACATTCACCCCAGTACAGAGATCTGGGTCTAAATCCATCGTTTTTTTGCTCACCATGCCATTCCAGTTTGAACCCAGCCATATGCAAATCAGTCTTGACCCTGTGCCTCAGGGGAACAGTCCAGACCGAACTGCCAAGCCAGGTCCTCCTTGGACTGGAAACAAGCATCCTAGGACCGGTTTCGGGGTTTCACCCCTCTTCAGCCAGGATAGCTTGATTCCAGTGGCATGGAGAGCACGGGACTCACGTCTGAGCATACCCGTCCCACTCGGGGTGACAAATGCAAAAACAACAATTGATGGACAGATTGCAGAACAATGTCATACATTCACCCCAGTACAGAGATCTGGGTCTAAACCCATCGTTTTTTTGCTCACCATGCCATTCCAGTTTGAACCCAGCCATATGCAAATCAGTCTTGACCCTGTGCCTCATGGGAACAGTCCAGCCCGAACTGCCAGGCCAGGTCCTCCCTGGACTGGAAACAAGCATCCTAGGACCGGTTTCGGGGTTTCACCCCTCTTCAGCCAGGATAGCTTGATTCCAGTGGCATGGAGAGCACGGGACTCACGTCTGAGCATACCCGTCCCACTCGGGGTGACAAATGCAAAAACAACAATTGATGGACAGAATGCAGAACAATGTCATACATTCACCCCATTACAGAGATCTGGGCCTAAATCCATTGTTTTTTTGCTCACCATGCCATTCCAGTTTGAACCCAGCCATATGCAAATCAGTCTTGACCCTGTGCCTCATGGGAACAGTCCAGCCCGAACTGCCAAGCCAGGTCCTCCCTGGACTGGAAACAAGCATCCTAGGACCGGTTTCGGGGTTTCACCCCTCTTCAGCCAGGATAGCTTGATTCCAGTGGCATGGAGAGCACGGGACTCACGTCTGAGCATACCCGTCCCACTCGGGGTGACAAATGCAAAAACAACAATTGATGGACAGAATGCAGAACAATGTCATACATTCACCCCAGTACAGAGATCTGGGCCTAAATCCATCGTTTTTTGCTCACCATGCCATTCCAGTTTGAATCCAGACATATGCAAATCGTTCTTGACCCTGTGCCTCATGGGAACAGTCCAGCCTGAACTGCCAAGCCAGGTCCTCCCTGGACTGGAAACAAGCATCCTAGGACCGGTTTCGGGGTTTCACCCCTCTTCAGCCAGTATAGCTTGATTCCAGTGGCATGGAGAGCACGGGACTCACGTCTGCGCATACCCGTCCCACTCGGGGTGACAAATGCAAAAACAACAAATGATGGACAGAATGCAGAACAATGTCATACATTCACCCCGGACGGTGATGGATCAAACCCGGATCTGTTGACTGGGTGTGAGTGTTTGATTGGTTCTGATGCTCCGTCCATCACCACCCCCTTTTGTACCGCTTTGTTCGCCATAAGTTGGCAGGGTATGCTCAGACGTGAGCCCCTTGCTCACTTTGCCACTGGATTCAAGCAAGCCTGGCTGAAGACGGCTGAAATGCCAGAAACCGGTCCTAGGAAGCTTGTTTCCGGTCCAGGGAAGGCATGGCTTGGCAGTTCGGGCTGGACTGTTCCCATGAGGCACAGGGTCAGACTGATTTGCATATGGCCATGTCTGAACTGGGGTGGCAGAGTGGGCTAAAGAACGGTGATGGATCAAACCCGGATCTGTTGACTGGGTGTGAGTGTTTGATTGGTTCTGATGCTCCGTCCATCACCACCCCCTTTTGTACCGCTTTGTTCGCCATAAGTTGGCAGGGTATGCTCAGACGTGAGCCCCTTGCTCACTTTGCCACTGGATTCAAGCAAGCCTGGCTGAAGACGGCTGAAATGCCAGAAACCGGTCCTAGGAAGCTTGTTTCCGGTCCAGGGAAGGCATGACTTGGCAGTTCGGGCTGGAGTGTTCCCATGAGGCACAGGGTCAGACTGATTGCATATGGCCATGTCTGAACTGGGGTGGCAGAGTGGGCTAAAGAACGGTTATGGATCAAACCCGGATCTGTTGACTGGGTGTGAGTGTTTGATTGGTTCTGATGCTCCGTCCATCACCACCCCTTTTTGTACCGCGATATACAGTTTCTAGGCATGATTCTCAGTGGAGAGGAGTAGTCGCTCAGACTTGGCTCCTGAATCATTAAGCATGATATTCAAACAGTGCTCTTTGTTCAAAACATGTACTTGGAAACTTACTGATACATTCCTTTCTTCTTCCTACAGGATAGAACACACAATGTTATCTCCTTCATAGCTATTTCTTCAGCTGCCATGTTTACGAGGCGTTCACTAGAGAATAACAAATTTCCTTTCTCGATGCCATGAGTTAGAAAAACAAATTGAATCCAAGCACACGTTTATTGACTGCAAAAAAGTAAAACACAAAGTTGGCCTACTTTCTACTATTGAGGCCTTTTACTTGCACGCATAGCATCTAAATGTAAAGGCAATGTTAAGTTACCTCGTGTTATGCGCGGTCAGGTCTGTATTGCATGTAACGTGAAAAATGCACAAAAAGCACTTCCATACGTATCACTTGCAGTGTCTTCCATGCCTCGCAAACGTCTTTAATCACTCCATACATTCTTCACCACTCTGCAACTTTATTGCCCCTACACCTCCTGTGCTACACACTGTCTCCTGGCGGCCCCATGCCCATCTGATTCTTTCATGAACCACCTGTACCTCTCATGCTCCAACCACCACAGACCTGCCAACTCACACGGTGCCACCGTGTGACACACAATATAGTGATACATGGAATGGGACCACTCTTTATCAGGAATAAAATCACCAAACACATTCAACATAGGAATTTCCACTCTAGAGTGGCACCTTGCCTAAAAATCCCAAGACACAAGAAAAAAAACATGGGTGGCACATCCTTCTCTGTTCAAGCAGCCAAACTATGTAACTCTTTAACTCCCAACATAAGATCCACGGACAACCACCTTATCTTTAGAAAACTACTCAAGAATTGGCTCTTCCCCACATAAGTATCATACGCAAACAGAAATATACAGCATATCCCTCTGTATATAAGCATTTATTTGTATTATAGATATGTACCTATATACGGGTATTGCTTTGTAGAAACATGTAGAATAATTATGTCTAAAAAAAACAATTCTTTAAGTACAACAACACCTGAAAACCAGCGTTTATCTGATGCAGCTTTAATCTACATATACGTACTTCCTTTATACATCTATATACCTTCCATGTACTTGGATCTATAGAGTTATGACTTTTCTCCTAAAAAAGCATACAATGCACTACCCTATTTCTCACCCTATACCTCTCTCAATATATCCTATACCTCAACTCTCTGACTCATTTCAAACCTCTAACTATTACTCTTTCCAATGCACTAACCTATTTCTTACCCTATACCTCTATAAATGTCCTTAATCTACATATACCTCCTTCCTTTATGCATCTATACACTTTCCATGTACTTATGGTTCTATATATTTTTTACTTTCTTCTAATTCAGCATATCCAATGTACTACCCTATTCTCACCCTATACCTCTCTCAATATATCTTCTACCTCAACTCTCTGACTCATCTCAAACCTCTTTCTACTACTCTTTCCAATGCACTACCCTATTTATCACCCTATACCTCTATCAATATATCCTCTACATTCACTCTCTCATTCTTCCCAAACCCCATACCACTACTATGATCCCCAAAATAACAATTTCTAGACTCTCCCCTACTCTATTCTCCTTGCATCATCTGACACCTCTTTTACTATACCGATCCCCAAAACAAGCCTTTCTAAACTCTTCCCTCTGACTCTTCTCCTCACCATCTCTTTTTACTCATCCCAAGCCTCCTCCTACTGCTATGACCTCCAAAAACAAAATCAAAATCCTTCACTCTTCTATCCCTCTACTATCCTTTTCAATCAAATTAACAGACTAACAAGTCCACTTCTCAAATATCATATTTCACTATACTAATTTACCACTAATCCTTTATGGGTTCCAGAGTAGTGTGCTATTCGCCAAAAAAGCACTGCAACACCTCATCAGGGGTAGCAAGCACTATATAAATGCAAACCTTTTCCCTCTCCTATCCCTCCGCTACCCTTCTCAATCCAAATAACTGACTAACTTATCCACCACTCAAATTACTTTCATATTTCACTATACTAATTCAACACTAATCCTTTATGGTTCCGGAGTGTCGAGCTACTCACCAAAAAAGCACTTCAACACCCCATCAGGGGTAACAAACTCTATATAAACGCAAACCTTTTCCCCTCTTTTATGCCTCAGCTATCCTTCTGAATCCAAATAACTGACTTACCTATCCACCACTCAAATTACTTTCATATTTCACTATACTAATTCAACACTAATCCTTTATGGGTTCCGGAGTAGCACGCTACTCGCCTAAAAAGTGATTTCGCGCCTCATCATTTTTAGCTTGTTTTCAGAGGCTTTCAACTGCCAACGTTCATTAATATGTGTGAAAACACCACAGGACATTGGAAAAAGTCTCAAAAAGCTTTTCCATTTGTTTTTAGAGGAGGTGGCTTTGGGCCTGGTTGGGGGCAAACGTGCCTTTTAGGTACTTCTCGGCATGAGGCTCCGCCTCCTCCATCACACGGTGAGGTTCTTGTTGAAGTTGGCAGGTCTGCCACTGCATATTTTCCTCTCATACATCACGTTACCTATTTTTTCTCTAGCAACTACCTAATACGCTGATTTCTTGACAAGCGGGCAATCTACCAAGAACACGCTCTGTATGGAGAATATTTAACCTCCCACATTGGTAGCCATAGAAAGGACTCGCATGCCCGAACTATCAAACATCAACCAAGCATGCAGGCATTCCTCTAAGGGCCCCTTTCTTAGTGGAGGATATTGTTTTTCCCACATTGGTGCCTCCAGGGATGTCCCTGCGTGAGTACCTTATTATTTAATGCAAAGCTTGGTGTCACAAGCAAGGAGTTTTCCCATTGTGGATTATTTTGGACAGATGCAGCCATTGCTACATTAAAAGGAGTTCCCCTTATCATCTTGCCCTGATGAGACCCTACATCTAATACAGGGTCGAAACATCGCTGACTCCACACACATAAACAAACCTTATAAAGCCTAACTGAAACAGGTTTAGGCTTATCAAACCTAAGGACTAAAAGATTTATGGTTGTTTGCTTTTTGCCAAACACACATTTTGTTTATTATTATCTGGATCTGTTTTTATCATTGTCTTAGGTGTTTGTTTTTTTTGGGACATGACGCACTTTTTGGATGGTTTCTTGCATATGATGCTGCCTGTTTAAAGTAATATAACATTTGTGGTTTGAGGTGATGGTTTCCTTCATTTAAACTACATTGAATGCTCACTGCCATTGTTGCTGACCAATTGATAGTTATATGATTAATGATGACAATGAAAACCACTATTACTTGAATATATTGTATACCCGGTTTCCCATGGGAGTAAAGGCTGCCCTTGTAAGACAACGGTGCACATGTTCCTTGCAGCCGCGGCCCATGCAGGTCAGAGTTGTGGGGTCAGGAAGGGGGGGGGGGGATTTCAACAGACGATGAGGGAAAATTAATTATTTCTTTAATTTTTTCACATGCTTGTCTGTCAAATCCCCCCCCAACCCGGCTCCACCGCTCTTACCTGCACGGGCCGCAGCTGGTTCCTTGTGACATTTGTGGACCTCCTGTGCCATCCCACACCATGCACCATATGCCGCTACTGCTTATACTGCAGCTTCTGTGCTCCCCTGAGTGCCATGCCCAACTGTGGTTTCTGTTCACCTATGCCTCCCAAGGTCTCCTACATACACACGCACTTGCCACAGTCTCCTGTGCCTTCTCAACTATAATTGTTTTTCTTGTGCCTTACCTTTGCTTCTCCTGCCTCTGTGCCTCCTGGGGCTACTGTCCCTCACCTTTGCAGTACATGTTTCTCCTATGCTTTTAATAGATCCGCCATCTCTGTTGTGACTCCCCTTTGTCAGTCAAATCAACCTTTTGCCACCCAAGTTTCCCAAGTGGTTTCCCTTCCTCCCCTATACCTCACCTGTGTCCTCGTGTCCAACCTGTCCCACCCATGTCTCTCTGTACCTCCCCCATTTCTCTCAATTCCCTCTGTGCCTCATATACCCACAGTGTCAGCTGTGCACCATTTCCACCAACCCTTCCACACTCCATGCGTGGCTCATGTCCTCCTCACTATTTTTGCCACCCATACACTGCTGAGCCTCCAGTGACTCCATGCCCACCTATTTCTCTCATGCCCCATCTGTGCTTACTGTGCCTCCCCTGTTTCTCCTATGCCTCCACACCTTCCGTGCACTCTCTATCCCTGGTTTGCCACCCTGTGCCTTCTGTGTTCTATCCGTGCCTCTTCTGTGCTTCCAACGTCTACTCGACTGTGGTATTCTCTTTTCTTGCCAAACATGCTCGTTGCCCCCCAAGCCTCATATGCTGGTTCTGTGCCTCATTTCTCTTTTAATCGGGCTGAAGATCCAGGGTTGGAAAGGCAGGTGAAACCAAAGGATAGGTGGGCCGGACATCTACTTATTTTTTTCAGAATTATCCAGGACTACCAACCTCTAAGCAGGGCTGGCTGTAGGTCTGGTGGTACCCAGTCGACAATGTTTGTTGGCACTCCCCAATTACCACCTCTGCCATGGATTCCCTCATTGCCATCCTTTAACAGTGTCTGCCAAATCTCCATAACCACTCTCTTTCAGATGCATTTCATTAGGTTTATAGCACCACTCATACCAGTGTAGGGTGTCAAAGCACTTTACATCACACAAATATTACACAGAGACAGTAGTCACACATGTGTAAATCAGTATATAGGAAATGTTACATAACACAGAGAGCTACAAGGTGTAGGAGACAGCTGAGTACTAGAGTTCATGTTCTCTCCTCAGGAGCCAAGATGTGGGCTTCAATGTCAGAGATAGCCTCTTCCTGTTGGCAACGTCAGTGTGAGCAGACAAAGCTTGGCTGACTCAGGATATGGTTACGCTAAGGCAGTAATTTCTGTTCCACAGTTTTCAGTGGAGACAATGGTCGACAAGACTTCAAAAAGATTTCATTTTTACAGACAAAGCCTAGTGATTCGCTCAGAAGGTTGTTGTTGCCCCTTCGTGCAGGGAACGAAGTGTATGAACTGTTTAGGTCTGTGACAGATACTGGAGATACAATCACCACATCACTAGCAGCATTAAAAACGTATGTTGAACCTTTGGTATACAATAATTATTAGAAATTCTGGTAATTTAAGTGATCCAGGAAAATATACAATTGAAGCCTTCCATGCCAGCGTAAGATATCATAGTAGTGTAGGGACTTTTAGGGATCTTGGAGATGAAATAGGGGCTAAGCTGGCGTCTGGGTGCAGGTAAACCAAAATGCACTGCCTGAAACTATTGGAACCTAGAATATCATTACAGAATATTCTCATGCTAGAAATATCACTCAAAGTTCAGAATTCTGAGTCTCCCAAATAACATTGTAGGAGTCCCTATTCAATCTGAACTTCATGTGCATTTGGCCAAGATGGGGACCAAGTGTGCTGAGAGGTATTTACGTACCTCAACATGTGCATCCTCTGGGGTATCCAAATGTCATTCAACAGACGTTCCAGTCAAGGGCTGGAAGAGGTTGACCTGTAGAAAAAAGGACCATTTGTAAAGGTGTGCCAGTCCATAGCTCCCTCATCTGACATCTCCATGAGTGGGGGAAGTCAGCAGTCGATGAGAGCAGAAGAACCTGACAACTGCGAGGACCGTGAACAGGACTTAGACAAAGTCAATGCTGAAAATGCAATAAACTGGTATATATGGGAAACACAACACTGCATAGGAGAAGTAATCAATGAGGTTGCCACATATCCATTCAGGGTCATCAGATAAATCACTTTGCAAATTGACATTGGTGCATAATATCAGGTCAATTTGCTAGATTAATCCACAGGTATCTATCATTAGTCAAGACTGTCCACAACCATAATTGAAGTCTTTGCATGTGGGAAACTGTACTCTCACCAGTAACCAGAGTTCTGCAAGGCAGTTAAATGCCATTTCATTGGGCATAGAGAAGCATAGCATGGTGGCATTCAACTGGGCTCTGACATCTTCCTGAGTCAATGAACAGCAGAGTGCCTGAAAATTATCCCATGTGCCTAGAGCTTTCAAGCATAGGAGCTACACATAATGATCAAATAATTAAATGTGTCTTTCAACGCATAGGGTGTCTCAAAGACAAAACGGTGAACCTCCACATCCATGACACAGTGTTACAGAAAGAACTGAGACATCAAATATGTTGTACCAAGTATGGAAAAAGGGGTAGGAACAACTGGTGAAGCTGGAAATGGCGGATGTCAATGAAATTGTAGATGGTCCCATGCAACATATTTCCTTGATAGCAGTGGCACGGAAACAACCCGATTACAGATGAATCTGTATTAAGTTAACATGCAACTACTGAACCATACCATCAAGATCTCTAACCCTAACTATTAATGACCCACAGATGAGGTCAATGGATCATGCTTGTTTTCAAAGCTGGATCTCAAATCTGCATATTATCCACTGCTACTTCACCCTGGGTCGGTGTACACCACAACATTTTTCAACCATAGTGGCTTCAGAAG
This sequence comes from Triturus cristatus, assembly GCF_964204655.1. NCBI lineage: Eukaryota > Metazoa > Chordata > Amphibia > Caudata > Salamandridae > Triturus > Triturus cristatus. Next base: position 940,363,729 of record NC_140587.1, on the reverse strand, counting down.
GTATAAGGATGTTAAGCTTCGGAATATTCAGAGCTGCAGAGGGTTTTCCAAAAATGCATTACAGAAGTCCTTTCTGCTTTAATTGAAGTCACCAACATCGGTGGCGATTTTCTAGAGCATGTCACCTATATATGGGGTAACACAATGACCATCCCAGGGTATGACAAAGGAGATTAAAGGAGCGGGTCCTCACACTATATCCATAAAAATGTGAAAACAGAGATTTTTTCTGAATACCAATTTTCAAGTGCGGCACCAGATCCAAATATGGTAGAATGCATTAAATCTGCAGCCATGCCATAACCTATCTCATAGCTGAGAAGTTGCATAGGCGTGCTAAACTCTTGCATCTGCTTCACTTTGCTAACTCACTCATTAAGAGACACCCTTAAAATCCATGATACCTCAAGTGAAGAACAAGAGCAGGCATTTTAAAACACCAGAGTTCACTTGACAGCACCGAGAACCATTAAATACTATGATCAATGAAGGCCAACAGAACTGGAAGTAGTTGCTAGCTTTCTGGGGCTTTGAATGGTCTAACTGCAAATGCAGAGAATGGGCACCAGCTGCCTATGCAAGTAGGCATCTCACAGAAATGTGACATCTCACATATAGAAGGAGACAAGTGGCATTTTGTGCAAGTGTCACTAATTCAAATTATGCCTGTGTCTGTAGTAATTCTCAAGTTTTGTCTTTATACTAACACCTGTGTATACTACACTGCAAGAGGACACATTTTTGGTTGCATAGATGCAAAGAGCAGGCTGATTGCCTCTTCAGGCACGCTTGTGACATAAAACATGGGGCTGGAACATGCCCTCTCTGGAAAACTGGCAAGGAAAAAAAAGCCAGGGCACAAACCTCCAGAGAACAGCCAACCAAGAACAACAGAACCAAGAGCAGAAAGGAAAAGGCAAACTTTGGCTAACAAGGATACAGAAAGGAACCAGAGAATCTGGGAGCACTGGGATGCACAGAGTAAAGTTTCAGTTTATTTAGCTAAATGTGACATGGAAGGAGAAGGTGAATTCACAAGAAGTGGAGTCTCCACAATGGTTTGGGCTAATTCTATCTTAGCCCGAGAAACAGCAACCACGATGGACTGGGATGAAGGACCAGGAAGTCCTGCCCCATCATGGCACCACAGCTTTCTGTCCCTGTCCCACTGTGCACCATGCAGCTGCTGAGGACCCCAGGTGCCCCTTATTCTCCTGGTGCTTTGTTACCTCAAGAACCTGATGTTGATGCATCAGAAGACACCTGCAACAGCATTTGCCTGCCAATAGTAAGAAGTGCGTTCCACAGTTATGCCCAACAGTCCTTAAAGAGCGCATCCCCTGAGCACATCAATATTTACACCTGAATGACGTTTGTTGATGTTCACCCACCTTGATATACCCCTCTCTCGTCCCACAAAAACTTCAACTATTTCACTTGGGTCATCATTGAATAGTCAAAACAATATGAGAATTCAAGGGACTGTAGATGTCCCCCTGGACAGGTAGATGAGCTTCTTAGGACATGCATTGCCTATTACAAACATCACAGAAAATATTATTGCCCTACCATGGGATAGGGTAATTGAGGGCTTTGGTAATCTCTGATGAATGCCACAGATTGGTGTACTAGATGACTACATAAAGAATACTGAGATAGAGTGACCTCCACCTCAGCAGATGAGCTAATCCACAAACTGGAAAAAGATCACAGAGGCTCATTATCTTCTCTAATAACTTACTTCAGCTAATGGAGGTACCATTCCAATGTAAAGCAGTGGCTGAATATCTGGTTTCTCTCATGATAAGACAAAGCAAGATCTGTTCAGAATTGCACCAACCAAATTCAAACAGTGCCTGTGTGGTGGGCCAAGCAGCCCATGAACTGAACACAATTTCAGCATTCCAGGTGTGGATGTTTTAGAGGTCTGGTGGCAAGCTGTGTCTTAAAACAGAACCTTCGGCGGTTTGGAAGTGTACTGTATGCCTATCCTCTAAAGGTCAACAAGCCAATGGGAAGAAACCATGCATACACTTATAATGTGATTTAGAGTAAAAGGTCTGGAACATGGGCATATGTGTGAGAGTGTATGTGATTTTTGTATTCATGCAATGTCTACTTGTGTATTTGTATGAGATTATGAGGTCGATATCAATGGGGTCCATTGGTAGCGCCCCTTCATAGCAACCACCGACCTTGAACTTAACTATTAAGCTACATGTTACAAGTGCTGCCACCGCAAAGAGCATAAGGGGCCATCTCTGGAATGATGGGGCCATACTCTGGTGCTGTAGTGATTGCATTGGCATAATATATTGTAGCATTAATATGGATCACTGACAGAATATCGAGGAGCAGAATATTGAGCTGCCAGAATATCGAGGAGAAAATATCAAGTGACAGAATATCGAATTCCTATCTACAAACAGGTAAGTACAAAAATATTGAATCGTAAATATCGTTGTAAATAATAGTTTGCTAAAATATCGACTTTTAAATGTCTTAACAGTAATATAAAATTAATGAAATAATAAATATAATTAAGTAAAACATACTTAAAAATAAATAAAAAACGTTAAAATTAATAAATAATAAATGTAATGTAAAAAAAGCATGCATTTTTATTTGTTATTATATATATTAACTTAATAATATTAACACATAATTAATATTTTTAATTATAAAATGTAAAAAACATAATTTAAAATATAATTACATATATATAAATAAACCTATAATATTAATATATGCAAAATTAAAATATGATAAGTTTAAAACATTAAAATAAATATATTTAAAAAAAAATAATATTTTACACTACATTAAGGTGCCGATTCCGATCGGGTAAAAAAAATTCCCGTATGACTCGTATCCGTATCTTTTTACGTACGAATCGTACAAGTCCCGTCCCACCGGTGAAGTACGATTCGTACGTGAAAAATACATACGAACCGTATCGAGAAAAGGTCTACGAGACGTACCCGGACAGTTTTACATACAAATCGTAAAACTGAAGTCCGAGCGCACAAGTACGATCCGTACCGCCCTTCCGAATACACAAGCGTATGTAAAACGTCCCGTACGTAGCGAACTCCGTACCACTCGTATCCCGGGTAAACTTGTGCCCAGGATACGAGTCGTACATCCCCCCTCCGTCCTGCGTATGTCCGCGCGTACCCCCGTATGTCAGCACCGTACCCCCGTATGTCAGCACCGTACCCCCCATGTCCGCACCATATCCCAGCCCCGTACTTGTTCGCACCGTACCCCAGCCCCGTACTTGTACGCACCGTACCCCAGCCCCGTCCTTGTACGCACCGTACCCCAGCGCCGTACCCCAGCCCCGTGCTTGGACGCACCGTACCCCAGCCCCATCCATGTACGCACCGTACCCCAGCACCGTACCCCAGCCCCATACTTGTACGCACTGTACCCCAGCCCCATACTTTACGCACCGTACCCCATCCCCGTACTTGTACGCACCGTACCCCAGCACCGTACCCCAGCCCCGTACTTGGACGCACCGTACCCCAGCCCCATACTTGGACACACCGTACCCCAGCCCCGTACTTGTACGCACCGTACCCCAGCCACATACTTGTACGCACTGTACCCCAGCCCCATACTTTACGCACCGTACCCCATCCCCGTACTTGTACGCACCGTACCCCAGCACCGTACCCCAGCCCCGTACTTGGACGCACCGTACCCAAGCCCCATACTTGGACACACCGTACCCCAGCCCCGTACTTGTACGCACCGTACCCCAGCCACATACTTGTACGCACCATATCCAAGCCCCGTCCCCCAGCATCGCGTATGTACGGACCTTACAACAACATTGCGTATGCGAGCACGGTACAACAACATCGCGTATGTACGCACCTTACATACACGAAAACGACTCGCACTGAACCAGGACACTGTAAAACAGCACAAGGAGGGTCAATTTGACTCGCACAACACCACAAAACACGTCTACAGTAGAAAAAACATCAAAATGACTGACCTGGCACATCCAAACAGGCAAACAGAGGCCTAAACTCACAACCACCTCTTATAACACACCCACCAAAATTTCAAACTCAGGCACACCCACAAATGGACCAATAAAAAGGGCCCACACACATAAACAATGAGCCTTTGCAACAGACTCACTGCAGCTACAGAGCACACCCCAACAACTGCACCCATACACCTTAACATATACACCTTCACACAAACTCCTTCACACATACCTCAGATATCTAGGACAGGAACTCACACTCACTGTCATGGCAGCATGCTCCATGGGGGGACAGATACATCACCTGGGAGACCCACTGCCAAATCACACTACACCCACCAGCAGGCCCTGTCACACACACCCCTTACACAAGCACACAACCCCGGGGCAAGCAATGGATTTACCCACTCTCACAATGGACATGTGACACAACAAGATCAATCCATAGCCAAAGAAGCATCTAACCCTAAAATCTACATGTCAAACACTCAGGAGAACATATCAATCTGTCCCCCGCAACACACCCATCCACAAGTGAACATTGAGGAGAATGCTAGGCACATACAACTACCTGGAGGAACTGTGCCAACTTGAATATGTATGAAACATGGATGTCGCATAAAACAGCATTAGCATTGTCTCTCTCTCACACACAGGGCAACCTTATGGATCTCCCCCAACAATGGGGGGGAATAATCACAGTCCCAGGCTCGGGAGGAACCTGAGCCCACCGGCAGCGACACCTCTCAACACTCCGTGGATGACCCCAACCCACCTGGACCCTCTGGTGTCCAAGCCCCTGCAGCACCTGCTTCAGGTACATCTGTGCCAACCACCACCCCCATTCCTGCCACATCCCAGGAGACACCCAGGAGCCCTGCCCGCACTGAACAACTGAGCCAGTCTGACCTGGAGGGACAAGGTTCACCGGGCACCCAGGAGGAGGCAGACAACCCCGCAACTGCCATCCCTCAGGGGTCCCGTAGACCCGATGTGCCCACAACGGCAGGCCAGGCTCGTGTGGGCAGGGGTGATGGGAGTGGAGGCAGGCGGAGGCAAGAACCTGACCAGCCAGCTGAAGGGACCGGTATGTCACACATACGCAACATCAAGGACGCATACCGGTGTGACACCAGGGCCATCAGCCAGGTAGTGGAGACCCTCAAAGAGATGAAGAACCAGCAGGCCGAGCAACACGCTAGTCAACAAGAACACCAAGGATGGATGGAGGCAAGACTGGCTGAGCTCCTGGCGGTGCAAACGGACATAAGCCGTTCACTCCGTCGGATCGCCGACAACATGGGCAACCCTCCCTGTGCCACCAGGCGAAGACCACCACCAGCCACAGGGAGGGAGAAGGAGGAGGATTCGTCCGACGGAGCGTCCCAAACATCGTCAAGGCCTGCATATGAGGGTCTCACGAGGAAGGTGGGTCGTCCATGGAAAAGACTGTGAGAGGCAGCGGACCATCCACATCTCCCAGGTCACCTGGCCTGGCACCTGGCCTTCATGCGCAATAGCATCACCTCATTCACTGACATTCTCTGCCACATGGACTTGCTGGTCACAGTCTGACCAATGATGACAAACACTGTGTTCTGGACTCTGATGACTTCAAATGCCAAGGATCCCATCTCCCCCTGTGAACTTTGGATTCTAGGCACACTGTATAGCACCTATTTGTTCCCACAAAACACGCCCCCCACCGAGAATAAAACTAAATTTCTTTAAATTGATGTTGCAGTCATTTTGCATGAGTCCACAACATACATGTAGGGAAATGTCAAACTATGCCTGAGTGTTGAACTAACTCCAGCCATTCATACCCTGGGATCTGACTCCAGTACAGGACACACATGGGTCACAATGTATCATCCAATACAGGCATGGAGCACAATACTCACCCGTGATGGCCTCAAGCTGCTGAGGGGGGCTTGCAATACTGTGCGGACAGGCCAATTTGGAAGAGTATCATTAAGGCGTAGAGGTCATGGCTCATGTGGAGGTTCCCGGGGAGGGAGTCCCAGGTATGTTTGGCCAGGTGGGAGAACTATCTCCTGCATGCTGGAGTTCGGTGGATGTGAAGAATGGTGGCCAGGGCAAGATTGGATGCACAGAGTTGGCCCAACGGGGTCTTGGATGACAGACGTCCAAGGTTGGTTTGGGGTCTGGGGTTGTGGACTGCCTCCTGAGTGTGGGTGAGGAGTGTGAAGGTCTTCCTGCAGCACACAGTGATCCATTGCAGCTATCTCAGGTGGACGTTGATGTGGCTGGGGCACGGGATGTTGAAGCTGAGGTGTGCAGATGCACCCTGGATGTGGACAAGTTTTCCGGGAGTTTGGCTGTACTTGCTCCGTAGAGGGCGGGGCTGTAGTTGACACGGCTGGTGTCGTGGACCTGGGGGATGGTCTGTCTTGCCTTGGAGTGGATCTATCTGTGGATCATGTGCATCATACGGAGGGTGTTGCAGCATGAGGTACAGATGCTGTGGATGTGAGGGCGTGCGTGAAGATGGACGTGTTGATGGCTTTGCGGAATTGTGGATGTAGGCCTGGAGATCTGTAGATTAGTGTTACTCTGAGGGTTTGCAGGGAGTTTGTGCCAAACCGGATTTGTGACCCTGAGTGCGTACTTGGGAATAGATATCAATTCATCCTCCAGGATTGTTAGTGCCGTCCCTGCGGGTGCTCTTGTATCCGTCTGAGATGGCAATGAAGAAGTTGTGTGCTGAGGATGCTTTTATCCAGGTCACTGTCATGAAGGTGATGTGTGGTCCTGGTGTGTTGAGGAGGTAACAGAGTCCAATGGCGTGCTGTTGGACGGAGCCGGTGTGGAGTAGGAGGGACATGACCTGGTTGGTGTGACAGGGCCTGGAAGGCGGGGCAGCGCTGTGAAGGCAGTTGGAGTTGCACACTCAGCATGCGAAGGTGTCATGTGTGCGCTTAGGGTATGCCTGAGAGCAGGCGGTTGATTTTCGGTTGGACAGTGCTTGGAGGGTGGCTGCAACATGAGACTGTTGTGTGATGTGGGTCATGCAAGGACATGAGGGTCGTGCAATGTGCACGTTGCATGCGCTGACGGTCCTGCATTTGGCACCGCGTGGCCGCAACAGTGGCACAGACAAGCTGATGACAGCCTAATGAATGGGTGGAGGGAGGAAGGGAGGAGCATCTTGGACGTGTGTGGGTTGCAGAATCCGGGAACTTGGTGGGCCCTTGCCGCAGGGGCCGCATCAGCAGGCAGCATGTACTGGAAACTAGGCCGAAAGTAGCACACAAAGACAAGGATGTCAGAAAGGACAACTGCAACAGGCGTACGTAAAGGAAGGAGTGTCAGGTTACTCATGGCTCACCCAGAGAAAATGGATGAATAATCACCAAAGATGACTGACACAGGATCAGGAAACAGAAGGCAGAGCTGCGCACAGGAGACACACCCTCAGCAGGCTTTGACGGCCCGTTGGGGGGAGCAACCTGCCCAAATACATACACAACCATGGACTTCATGCACAATAGAGATCATTAGCCATGAAGAACTGCATGCATGTTGCCGAACTACACATACACTCATATGCACAATCTTTGACAACTATGCCAGAGATGACACATGCAAAGTGGCAAGAGACCTGCATTGACAGAGATGAGGCACTTTGGAGGGTGAGGAACACCTTAATTACTCAAACTCACACTAAGGGAAATGCATCAATATGAACAGACTCACAGGTCATTTGACTGAACATGTGGGACCTACGCTGGACACCCCCTTCACAACACGGATGTTGTAAATCCAAATGAACTGGCACACAAGTTAAGGGGATGAGCCAAACACCTCCTGCTGCACACGGAGAGGCTGCAATTCCCCATTGAGCCTGTTATGGGGATGTCCCACACTATGTCCACCTGTAGCATCCCGTATGTTTCAGAGGGAAGTTTTACACACATTGATGCCTTCACCAGAATCCAAAATCCATTACAGATGACTGTCACGAAGGGTGACTATCAATTCATGGGAGTCATGCTACATGTTATGTGCCCCATCGTGAGTCGACATGTATGCATGGTAACACAACATGCACAGAAGCAGTCCCCACACATTCCAAACACGTACCACCCCCAAAATGCCTTGCTGAAATCCTTACCCAAAATGACATTTCCCTATGTTCGTGCCTGGAACGCTGATTCAGCACACGTTGCAATACTCATGAGGAATAGCAGGAGGACAACGATGACACGAGCAGACAACATGCACAAGAACCTGGGAATGACAGACACACAAGAAGTCAGCTCAAAGATTTTTCTCCGCATACATGGTCATTTACTAAACATGAACAATGTTGTCCCCATGCTAATTTAAAAGAAAGTGTCTCTGCTAAAATGTGTGGAATGACATCATCACTCGAGTGACACATCAGAACACACATCTAAGTCACTTAGCATACAGTCAGCTGGACACACACATTGCAACACATGCCACCCAAGGCTACAAGCGTGCACACTCAGACCCAGTGACTCACCATTATGAGAAGAAGTTGCGTATGAGCTGACTCCGGATATCCTCCTCGTCCTCCTCAGTTGCCTTGTGACCAAGCCCTTCATCCTCCACGGGTGGATGTTCCTGCTCATCCTGCTCCAGGATGAGTGGCACTGCCTTCTCCACTGCCTTGTTGTGCAGCATGCAGCACACGAGGAAGATTTTGCAGACCATTGCCGGTGCATATGGGAGGGACCCGCCTGTCTTGTGAAGGCACCGGAATCGGCTCTTCAGGAGGCCAAACGTCCTCTCAATCACTCGCCAGGTCTGCCCGTGTGCATTGTTGTACCGATGATCTGCAGCTGATCTTGGGTTGCGTAGAGGTGTCATCAGCCATGGCATATTGGGATAGCCAGAGTCCCCTACATGGAAACATCATGTAAATAAGTGGGTCAGGAGATGCCGTAAGAGCCAAATATACCGCAACACACAGGACAAACAGAGTATACCCACCAACAAGATATGCTCTTTCGTTGTGCAGCCGCAGCATCATTAGTGGCGCCCTGCTACGCCTCATGATGTAGGCATCGTGTGCTGACCCTGGAAAACGTGCACAGACATGGGAAATCAGCATGTTAGCAAGACACACCACAAGGGCATTTATAGAGTGGTAATGTTTACGGTTGCGATAGGCTACCTCCTGTGCCTGTGGTGGTACCAAAGCCACATGTGTCCCATCAATGGACCCAATGACATGGGGCATCCCTCCCAGGGCATAGAAATCACCCTTGACACTTGTCAACTCCTCAGGAGTAGGAAAATGGATGAATTCATCAAGGTGCTCCAACATGGCTGCCAAAACATCACGCAGGACACGGCTGAACATTGTCTGTGACATGCCACCAACGTCAGCTATGGTGAATTGAAACGTACCTGTGGCTAAAAAATGTAGGGCTGCCATCACCTTCATCTTGGGGGTCAGCGCAGTAGGATACCTGTGTCGCGGTTGGAGGTGTGGTGCTAGCTTGTAGGTCAAGTCCTCAATCAACTGTTGAGTGAATCTGTAACGTCAGATGCAGGCACGTTCCCTCATGGCACCCAAGTCTGGCATTGGTCGGGGGACAGGCGGTGCCCTGCAGAAAATTGTATTGAATAACGAAGATTTAGAGCATAACAACATCAATGTCAATGAACAGAGCACATGCTAAATTGCTACTACACATCAGATAAATACAGAGTCTGGTCTGTGCAATACATCCAGGACATGTATGCCAGCTTGGTGAAAATCCTACAAAAACCCAGATACACCCGTTGATTGGCAAGTCTACATGACATGCCCTGAAACGACCTGGGGGCCAGTCTGAGTGAACAGCCAGAGACATCACAGGAGTGACATACATCCACATAGCTGCATTTAAAGGATGTCATCTCATACAGACAGCTGACGGCAAGCTAGACGCACAGGTCACATGGAATGTCGAATGTACAGATCAAACACATTGCAATGAAGGGGTACATGTGAAAACAGAAAGCACAATCATTAAGACGACGCAGATATGGCCTCATGTGAAAATATCATGTCCGATGCATACAGACCCTGCTTACGTGGGAATCCACATGTGGCATGGTGTGCGTAGATGTGTGCCATGCCCATCTCCACACAGACACATGTTGGATGCAGCAACAGCAGATGTAGTTGATGGAACACTAACAGCAAGCTCATTGGAACACATGACACACACATGACATAGTCACATCGGGGCACGCTGATCGTGAAATGTCAGTTGTTAGTGTCCCTGTCCCTGGCATCAGGGAACAGTTGCGGGTGGTGGTGACTGTGCACGTTTGTACTACAGGCACACATGTGCAAAGTGTGAAGGGGAAGTGTGCCACATAGTGCCCCATCACACATGACATGTGTACACAGGTCATCACACATCAATTGTGCAACTACATGAGAAGACATGTGCAATATCAAAGCCTGACACACCTAGGCCCTGCACATGAAAGTCTGCAATGACAATGACTTGATGTACAGCCTTGTGCGAGTCGGAGACCTCCATTCCTTTCGTGTGCCCTCCTATCATCAGTGTAAGCGTGTGAAACGCCCCGTACACACGCTCTGAGAACGTGTGTACGGCCCATACCATGCATACTCCTACGGCACCACTACAATAGTGATACGCACCGTACTCACACATCCATTGGGTGGGTACGGTCCGTATCACTAGAGTAGTGATGCTGTAGGAGTACGCGTGGTACGGGCCGTACACACGATCTGAGAGCGTGTGTACGGCCCGTACCATGCGTACTCCTATGGCACCACTACAATAGTGATACGCACTGTACTCACACATCCATTGCGTGGGTACAGTCCGTATCACTAGAGTAGTGGTGCTGTAGGAGTACGCGTGGTACGGGCCATACACATGCTCTGAGAGCGTGTGTACGGCCCGTACCACGTGTACTCCTATGGCCCCACTACTCTAGTGATACGGACCGTACCCATGCTATGGATGTGTGAGTACGGTGCGTATCACTATTGTAGTGGTGCCATACGTGTACCGGTACGTGTGAAACGCACCGTACATGTTTTTTGGATTCTAAAATTACATAGGGGACAAGTATTAGGCCCAAAATGCATGCTGGTTGTCATGGATACAGAGATTTCAGTTGCAATGTGGCCATCATATGGGCTTGAAAAGTCAGTTGGGCAAAAAATTACAAGTTGCAAAGTGGTGTTTGCCTTGCTCTGATGCTCAAAATTTGAACCATGCAAATTCGTGTCATTGGTGCATGTTTAAAGGGATTGGAGGACACGTAGGATGCAAATGAGTCTGACCAATCACTCTGTACTCCTGTAAATGAAAGCCCCCAGCAAGACAGATATAAGTCAGCCAGAACCCATGAGAGGGCACTTGCCTGCACAACTTTCCTGTCGACCACACTGCTGCTGTCTGTGCTTCCTCTGGCACCATGTCGCGGACTGTGGAGAGGGCCCAGCCATTCACACTTGAGGAGAATGAGGCATTGCTGGATTTCCTCCTCCCACAGTATCCCAGCCTGTATGGGAGACCAGGGGAGCAGGTGAGTGCTGACTCCACTAACTTTGACTGTGCACCTTTTTTGTGACTGTCACTTCTGGCATTGTGTCCAGGTGTGACAGACATGCAATGTTGTTTAGAGTGGGTCCCGGGGGGGAAAGGCTTATGTCTCTCATGCAGAGCATGATGTATTTCCTGTGTGCACTCCTCACTTGCATTGTGCTTACTGTGACATTCACTGCATGGTGCATGACACATTCAGCCTGGCAAATCCTTGGTGGCATTTTTTGGCTATTGTCCTGAGGTGATTCAGTGGTCTCCCCGGTGTGACAGGTGACTGTACCCACAGATGTGTATGAGTTGAGTGGACCTGTGGTGAGAGTGTCAATGTGATGTGTACACCCTCCTGGACATTGATGTGTGTGAATGTTCCTTGTCATGTGTGTGAGTGTCTATGTGAAGTGTTGCACCACAGCTGCATGGAGGAGGCAACAGCTCTACCCATCTGATGTGACAAGTAAGCCGTGCTGTGTGTCTGACTTGCTGAGCTAGCCCGACACCTGTGACACCCCACAGGCAAGTAGCACATGTGCAGAGTGAGGTTTGTATCCGCTGTTGCCAATGGCAGGTGATTGATCTGTGCCTGTGTGTGTCTGTGTACTCTGCTGAGGTTGCGTCTGTGGCCTGGGGCATGTAACTGCTTTGAGGTGCTGTCCATCAGCCTGGTGTTGCATGTGATGCACAGTGTGTGCCATGATCAGGGAGTGTGTCGCACCCCTCCTGCCACCTGTGTACTTTCAATGCCATGTAGTGCATTGGGGCTTCCACAGAGGCCAATGTCCATATGAGAAAGAAGCAATTCCTTGGCAGCATCCTATGCCCTGTTCAACATATCAAAGATGTTCAAATGTGTGTCTCTGTGACATGGAGCAGGTGTAGTGATGTTGTCTCACTTTGTCATCCTCACAGGTAACTGCCTACGAGAAGGGGGGATCTGGAAGCGGATCGTCAAGGCAGTGAGATCGGCGGGGGATCACAGTCGGCGCCTAGCCCAAGTCAGAAAACGGTGGCAGGACATCCGGTGCTTGACTCGGTGGATTGCCCGGGTCCAACTGAGGCTCTCACCTCCACGCCCCCACGGCGGGCGCCGACGCCTGACCCCCCACATGACACGTGTCCTGGCAGTGGTCTTCCCTGACCTGGATAGGCAGTTACAGGAGAGACAGCAGCAAGGAGGGGGTAGGTACATGTCTGTTTGTTGTGTTGTGTTTCACCAGCTTTTGGAAGTGCTTTGTAGCCTGGATACACTGCCAGGGTTTATATGTGCATTGCATTATCTGTTCCCCAAAGTCAACCGGTGCTCTTATTCATCCCTTCCCCTCCTTGACATGTGTCCCCTGGTCTGTGTGTAATCACAATTGTACATGGTCATCTAGGCTGCCAGTTAATCCAAGTGCACATTGCTTTCTGCATCATGTGTGAGGGTGGTCTGTGACATGTATTGGTACCTTGCCTGTGCCCTGTACTCTGTTGGGGGGCCATATTTGTTGCCACTGAGGATGAGTCTCAACATAGGAGTGTGAGGTTTCAAATGGACACACTTGCAGCATGCATGACCAATGTTGTTGTCTCAGACATGATGTGCATGAGTGGGAGATATGCATAGTGCCAGGACGGTTGCTCATGTTACAGTCAGATCATTCCAGGAACAAGGAGCAGTGTGCCCACTACAGTCCCCTGAGACCCCCTTGCCTCGTAATCATGTGTGTCATCCAACACTGTGCCCATTCTCTGTGTGTTCAGCATAGGTTGGCCTCTGTGGCATTGTTCCCTGGCCTCATTTGTATTTATCCAAAGTGTGCTACATGTGTCCACTGGACAGGGAGACCCCGTTTGGCTTGTGCATACTCACACTGGGCAGTGCCTGTGTGTCTATTCACAACTATCTGTTGATGGTTGTTTGTCACAAATATGTGTTGCCAGCCTCACGAGGTGATGTGGAGTACATTTGGGAATTCTTGCTGCACATTTTTGTAAACCCTGATTTAGAGGTGTCACTTCTTGATCTGTCTCAATCACATTGTCTCAGGTATGGGGGTTTGTGCGGGCGAGGCCTACATGGCCAAGCCTTATGTCTCCTTGCCAGGTCTGACCTGTGTGTGATAATTGGCTGGACAGAGACTCAACGTGCAGTGACCCAGTCATGTTGTGCAGGGTTTAATGTTTGTGCTTTGCAGCATGTGTCAATTGTTTAAATACATGATTCCTGCTCATACATTCTTTGCACCAGTGTGTGGTCCAGATGCTACGTAGTTTGGTCTTTGTGTGCTGACATCTGTGTGGACATTCTGGCTTGCCGTGAGGGTGTCTCCTCTGTGCAGGTATGCATTTTTACAACACAATTGCAGGCCCAATAGCTTATGCATTGTCCTGGGTTTGGACAGGTGTGCCACTCCACATGACAAGCAGTGGGTCAGATGTGTTGGCAACTATGTCATCAGGTAACGGATGGCCATGTGACAACTGACATAATTCAAGTTGTTAGTCAAAAAGTATTGTACCTTGGCACTCACAACACTTGTCAACAGGTCTTCATGTTTTCTATGCTTTAGTTTGACGTTTTGATGTTAAGTACAATAATGTGCCTGCATGACAGATGTCTCCCAAGGAAGTGCACAACAAACCACGTTTACACTTTCAGGGAACACGCTGGCACATTTTAAAAGAAGGCACTGTTCTAATAAGACTGTTTTGCAGATTATACCTATACATGTTCCCACAGTGTTGTGGAATTTGGGTAAGTCCTTGGTTATTGGTGATACCAACTTACGAGTGTCAAGTCATCAAGACCTTCGTGGGCCCATGTATATGTACTTTCTGCAACACCATTTCTTTTGGACAGTGGCTTCTTTAAATAAGGCTGCCAGCTTCTTCAATGACTGGGTAAATGTAGTTTTGTGTGCACCTCCTTGTGAGACATCTTTTATACAGGTACATGGGTGTTCTGTTCACAAAATGGCACATTCCCACATTCTAAACATGTCGATTGTGTAAAGTATTGTTATTCCCAAGGGGCAAACATTTTTTTGTTTTGTGTTCCAAAGTACTTACAGGTCTCTGAGTGTGGGGACACCTTTAGTATTGAGGTCTGTTAGTTTGCCTTGGGAGCACCACTCCTGTTTCTTTCAGGGTAAACAAGAGGTGGCATGACTTAATTGTATTGCTGTGCTCACCTGTTTCCAGACACTAGCTTCTCAGTATATTTTTCATTCAAGTTTGGGGCTGGTGTGTCCTATTTTTCCTTGTGTCCAAGTGGCATGGTGGGTCTACCAACTGGGGAGTACAGGGCTTACATATGAGTGGAGTAATCTAGGTGTTACTCATGATGCATTGCCTGATATGCACTGTGACCTATTGGTTTTGTACTCATGTGTCAGATGTATATAGGTGACTGATGTTTTTCTGTATCTTCACCTTGCCCACAGCATCATCATTGGAAACCGAGGGAGACACCTGCACGGACCTGGAGGAGGGACCCAGCACCAGTGCCACCAGTGCTGGCGAGTCTGCGGGAGCCAGTGGCACGGAGGGTGAGGGGAGTCAGTCGGAGGACCTGTCTGGTGGCGAGCCCAACTACGATGCAGATGGGTCCGAGGCTGACCTCATCGAGGGGGCGGAGGCTGCTACAACACCTGGCAGCAGCTCAACATCTGTCCCCGCCTCCTCCATTCCCATCACCACCCTCCCAGTTGCTCCGGTCCCTTCTGTCCGTGCAGAGCACCACCATGTCTCCTTCGTGCCAGGCACCGCACCCCCTGCCCCTATCACCCCTGCTGCCCTCAGTGCTGAGTCTGTGGACATACAGCGGCAGTTGCAGGTTGGGCAGTCATCGGTGCTGCATGTCCTACATGGCCACACCACACTGCTGACACAGATGGTGTCGTTCATGGAGGGTATGTTAGCAACAATGTCTGACCAATGCAGGTTTCTGCAGTCCATGGACTCTTCCCTGATGGCAGCAGTGACTCTCCTGCAGCGCTTCGTCCCCCCCACCCCAGCCCCATCCACACTTCCCTCTCCCATACCTGTCCCATGCACACCCAGACATTCCCAAGCACGCACCCCACCAGACACAGGCAGCACACCACCAAGTAAGGGCAAGCGAATAACTCCTGGCACGCACGCTCAGGGGGATGTAGGCACACCCACTGGGTCTGGGGCAAAAAGACATACACGCAGCCACAGTCTGAGTCCGCAGGCCTCACAACCCAGTCCCTCCAAAAGCACTCCCCTTGGCTCCCCTGCCAAAATGTCACCCAAAGAGGTCTACATGGCTGAGCGGGACCTCACCCCCACTGTGACACCACCCCGCAAGCGGGCGAGGAAGTCCCTGGGCAGGGGAGTTGAGTCCACCCCCATGTCCACCCCCTCCCCCAAGAGCGCTGCACCCCATCCCTCGGTCCCCCCCTCCGTTGGCCCTGTGGTTTCTTCCAGTGCAGGGGTTACTCTGGACGCCCTGGCAGAAGTGTACAGCACTGTGCTCACCTCCACCTTTGGCGCTGCCCCACCCCCTGTGGTGGAGACGTCCACCCCTGCACCAACCACACCTAACCTTCCCCCACCTGTCCCTGCGGTGCCTGGTCCTTCCCCACATGATGCCCCCCCCCGGTCGACGAACCTGAGGGTTCCACTCTGCAGGCAAGCTAGGGGAGACGCGTGCCCATGTGTCCCCCCAAGGACTTCTATTATGGACTGGCCATTGGCCTTTGTATATAGTGTTATTTCTTAATTTCTTTTTTATGCTGAATAAAGCATTTTATTTTTACTTTGAACACTATTGCATTTCAGGTATTGATGTTGGTGCCGAGGCTCCAGGAGTTGGTGTTGTGGTAATGTGTTATGGTTCTGAGAAATGTTCTAGTCTGATGGTCATGAGGTGGACCATGGTATCTGCGTGCCATCACAAGGTCTCTGGAAAAAATCATTGGTAGTGTGTGTTTATTTGTTTTTGAGACATTGTCCCAAGGAGTGTTCCTTCCTCTGTGGCACCTGACATCTTCCCTGCAAAGAGTTGCACAATTGTTGTGCTGACCTGTGTCTACATTTCCTTTGTTGGTGACGGATCCCTTCAACTATGGCCATGCCTGCTCAGCAATGTCTCCGGCTGCATCGTCTGTGCCATCCTTGCTAGTCACTGTACTTGTGTATTGAGTATGTTGAAATGCCTTCATGGAGAAATTCTCCCTTTTCAGCACTATGCATGTGTGTAATCCTGGCCTAGCACACATATGGTACTTGTTCTGCAGGGTATTTGGGCACATGACTCACAATTGTGGGCATTGTATCTGTGGGAACTCCACCCTATTCCTTCCATGAGAGACAACATCTTGGTGGCTGGCCCAGCACCTGTGCATTCCTATCAGTCCTGGGATGTGCGTGACAGTGTGTGTTCCCTTTGGCTCTCTTAGTTTAGTAGGCAGTGACATGACTATACAGTCTTGTGGCATGATCTCAGTGTGTGTATTGTGCTGCATCCACCAGGGGTGGGTATGCATGTGTTATTTGTCCTCACACCCACATGTGGTGTGTCATGCAGTGGGGGAAAGACAGCCATCCTCCTGGGAGTGGGACACTGCTGTTAGTGATGTGTTGTTATGGCACTATCATCATAGTCCAAAGTTAGGGATGCGTACACACACCCATGGAGTTGTGGTCATCTGATAATGATGTACACCCCCCTATGTCTCTGTCCACTGCTGGGAGTCCTCTGCACCCACCCCTCATATTGCAGGCCACTGCTGGGAGTCATATGCACCCACCCATATATGTCTGTCCACTGCTGGTAGTGATATGCACCCACCCCCATGTCTCTGTCCACTGCTGGTAGTGATATGCACCCACCCACATATGTCTGTCCACTGCTGGGAGTCCTCTGCACCCACCCCTCAT
This sequence comes from Triturus cristatus, assembly GCF_964204655.1. Classification (NCBI taxonomy): domain Eukaryota; kingdom Metazoa; phylum Chordata; class Amphibia; order Caudata; family Salamandridae; genus Triturus; species Triturus cristatus. Next base: position 940,346,260 of record NC_140587.1, on the reverse strand, counting down.
ATTGCAGCCCACTGCTGGGAGCCATATACACCCACCCCTCACATGTCTGTCCACTGCTGGGAGTCCTCTGCACCCACCCCTCATATTGCAGGCCACTGCTGGGAGTCATATACACCCACCCATATATGTCTGTCTACTGCTGGTAGTGATATGCACCCACCCCCATGTCTCTGTCCACTGCTGGGAGTCCTCTGCACCCAACCCTCATATTGCAGGCCACTGCTGGTAGTCATTTACACCCACCCCTCATATGTCTGGACACTGCTGGGAGTCATATGCACCCATCCCTCATATGTCTGGACACTGCTAGGAGTCATATGCACCCACCCCTCATATCTCTGTCCACTGCTGGTAGTCATATGCACCCACCCCTCATATGTCTGGACACTGCTAGGAGTCATATGCAGCCACCCCTCATATGTCTGGACACTGCTGGGAGTCCTCTGCACCCACCCCTCATATTGCAGACCACTGCTGGTAGTCATTTACACCCACCCCTCACATGTCTGTCCACTGCTGGTAGTCATATGCAGCCACCCCTCATATGTCTGAACACTGCTGGTAGTCATATGCACCCACCCCTCATATCTCTGTCCACTACTGATAGTCATATGCAGCCACCCCTCATATGTCTGGACACTGCTAGGAATCATATGCACCCACCCCTCATATGTCTGGACACTGCTAGGAGTCATATGCACCCACCCCTCATATGTCTGGACACTGCTAGGAGTCATATGCACCCACCCGTCATATCTCTGTCCACTGCTGGTAGTCATATGGAGCCACCCATATATGTCTGTCCACTGCTGGTAGTGATATGCACCCACCCCATGTCTCTGTCCACTGCTGGTAGTGATATGCACCCACCCACATATGTCTGTCCACTTCTGGGAGTCCTATGCAGCCACACACCCCCTTGGTGCAGTACACTGCTGTCCTGGGCCTCCACACACACCAATATAATGGTGATATGCTGCACCAGGCCGTAAGACAACATTCGTGGCGTGTGTACGCTTTGTATCCCAAATGTACTGGTGCCGTAGGGGTACTTGTGATACGGACCGTACCCCCGCATTGAGAGGGTGTGTACGGTCCGTAACACGCGTACCCCTATGGCCCCAATCCAATAGTGATACGGCCCGTACCCACGATATGAATGTGTGGGTACGGTCCGTATCACTATGGTGGTGGTGCCGTAGGAGTACGCGTGGTACGGGCCGTACACACGCTCTCAGAGCGTGTGTACGGTCCATACCACGCATACCCCTATGGCACCACGACAATAGTGATACGGACCGTACACACGCTCTGAGAGCGTGTGTACGGGCCGTACCACGCGTACCCCTACGGCACCACAACTATAGTGATACGGGCCGTACACACGCTCTGAGAGCATGTGTACGGCCTGTATCACTATAGTAGTGGTGTCGTAGTAGTATGCGTGGTACGGGCCGTACACACGCTCTCAGAGCGTGTGTACGGTCCATAACACGCAGACCCCTACGGCACCACTACAATAGTGATACGGACCGTACACACGCTCTGAGAGCGTGTGTATGGTCCGTACCACACGTACTCCTACGGCCTCACTACAATAGTGATACGGACCGTACCCACGCTATGGATGTGTGAGTACGGTGCGTATCACTATTGTAGTGTTGCCGTAGGGGTACGCGTACACGTCCACTTCCGTTGTTGCGGGACGCAGGGATTGGTGGACACGCCCCCCGAAGTGACCAGACCCTGGAGGTTTTGTATGTCCAGTCAGTCAGTATTTCTTTATTCGATGAATAAAACATCATAAAAGCACATAAATACACAGTTAAAATACAATTAAATCATGTCAAGATCCTGACTGTTACAACACGTTTAAAAGAGTAAGAAACTTGTCAATACAATTCATTTACAATAATAAAATCGAATATATAATATCATAATACAAAACTACAATAAAAAGACAAATATGCTTGATATGTGGTAAGAGCATACTACCCACTTTCCGATTAGTCTATTACCAATAGTATCAAATCTAGCCCGAAGGGCTATATTGTTAAAAGCCCTCTATCCTATTGGGTAAGTTGGGACTTAAGTCTCCTTATTCGTATCAACCAGGCTCTTCCAATGAATTTGGCTACGCCACATACCATCAAAGAGGAAGACGTATCAGTACAAAGGACCCGCAGCGCCATTACATGGCATCTGAGGCCCAATTGTTTACATAAGGGTTTTAACCAAATCCTCCTCGGCACCCTGTATGCTGGACAAGCAAACATAAGGTGTGCTACAGATTCTAAAGGTGCTGCACAGCACGGACAAGCCTTAGAAGAGCCACATAGGTTGTTCCACCCAGAAGTGAATGCATTTACTGGGAGGATCCCAAACCTAACTTTTAAATACAGTGATCTATCCAAGGGTTTCTCAATAAAATCAAGAAGTGGTTCGAATAACCTAGACCATTTGAATTCTAGGAATCGCTCAGTAAGAGCACCCCCTGTACCTCTACTAGAGGTCTCCCGCTGCACCCAATCCCAATACAGCTTCTTAATAACTAGCTTGGGTGGAGGGGTTTGACTCCTCCATAGATCACTCAAACCCAAAAAGCCAACCATCTGTCTCAGGTTACACAGCCACTTAATCCTATTACCTCTATCGAGTAGGATAAGATCATCTAGAGCGGCTGCATAGTTTTGGAGCTCTTCAGTTCTTCTCAGTCGCACCCAGAATAGTAGAGGGCGAAGGCGCACTAATTCTTTAAGGGGGCGCCTGCCCATATCTAGACGTAAAGGGATTAATGGGGTGGAGACTGGTAATGCTACAAGATCCCTCAGGAACTTGTTTTTTGAAGTGGTTATCTCCGGGATGTTCTCAAACCCCCATAATTCAGAGCCATAGAGTGCAGATGGCAAAACCTGTCCTTCATAAATTGCGAGGATAGGTGCCACTGGTTTGCTCATAGACGCCCTATGTTCTCGCAAAACCGCCCCAGCTACTCTTTTAAAGTTTAATAGCATTTTAGCCAGATGGTCTTTCCAGGTCATCCGGCTATTCACCCTAACCCCCAAATAATCAAAACTATCCACCATCTCCAAGAGTTCACCATTTAACATGAGGGAGTTCTTAAATCTTTTGGGTGGTGCAAGGGCCATTAGCTTAGTTTTGGAGGTATTGATTGTGAGACCCCTGTAATGTATGTCCTCAATATTGTAGGTTTTAATTTGGGTAGGGGGTATGTTTCCTGCCCCTCACCCCCCCTTGGCCCCTGGGTGTTGTTCTCACCTTCTGTGGCGTGTGCGCCAGGTTCGGTGCACCAGGTCGTACGCTAAGAGGGCCGGGATGACACGTAGGATGGGGTCCATGGCTGTCCGTCGCGTACCGGGGCTCCGTTTTCACGTCGGACTCAGTTTCCCGGGATTTTCTGGCTGCCGTAAAAAAATAGCTGTGCGAAGTGATGTAGAGACGATTCGTACTTGCTGGTCCGTAAAACGCTGCCTGACTCCGTACGGACGTCGCGTACGCGCTGTCCCGGATCAGACTCGTTGGTATTTTTTTGCCGTACGGTGTTTTGTACGTTTCGTACGGAAATGGTATTTCTGTACGAATCATACTTGCTGGATTGTACGGTGGATTTCCCGGGTACGAGTCGTACGGAGAATACGCTCCGTACGACGAATCGTACCCGGGTTTTACAGGATTGGAATCGGCACCTAAATATAACAATACTAAATATGTTACATAGCGTAAAGGATAAAATTACTATTTCCACTCCAACAAGTGGTACAGTAGGGAAAGTGTTGGATAGCGGGTGGATAAAAATGACTATTCCCACCCCAGCAAGTGGAACAGTAGAGAAAGTGTTAGATAGCGGGTGGGTAAAAATTACTATTCCCACTTCAGTGAGTGCAACAGTAGGGAAAGTGTTGGATAGCGGATGGGTAAAAATTACTATTCCCACTCCAGTGAGTGCAACAGTAGGGAAAGTGTTGGATGACAGGTGGGAATAATGTGCTATTCCCACTCCACCGTGTGGAACAGTAGGGAAAGTGTTGGATAGCGGGAGGGTAAAAATTACTATTCCCACTCCAGTGAATGCAACAGTAGGGAAAGTGTTGGATAGCGGGTGGGTAAAAATTACAATTCCCACTCCAGTGAGTGCAACAGTAGGGAAAGTGTTGGATAGCGGGAGGGTAAAAATTACTATTCCCACTCCAGTGAGTGCAACAGTAGGGAAAATGTTGGATAGCAGGTGGGTAAAAATTACTATTCGCACTCCAGTGAGTGCAACCGTAGGGAAAGTGTTGGATAGAGGGTGGGTACAAATTACTATTCCCACTCCAGTGAGTGCAACAGTAGGGAAAGTGTTGGATAGCAGGTGGGTAAAAATTACTATTTCCACTCCAGTGAGTGCAACAGTAGGGAAAATGTTGGATAGCGGGTGGGTAAAAATTACTATTCCCACTCCAGTGAGTGCAACAGTAGGGAAAGTGTTGGATAGCAGGAGGGTAAACATTACTATTCCCACTCCAGTGAGTACACCAGTAGGGAAAGTGTTGGATAGCGGGTGGGTAAAAATTACTATTCCCACTCCAGTGAGTGCAACAGTAGGGAAAGTGTTGGATAGCGGGAGGGTAAAACTTACTATTCCCACTCCAGCAAATGCAACAGTAGGGAAAGTGTTGGATAGCGGGTGGGAATAATTTAATATTCCCACTCCACCAAGTGTAACTGTAGGGAAAGTGTTGGATAGCATAGGGGAATAATTTAGTATACCCGCCCCTGCAATATAATTAACATTAATTAACAAGTATTTGTTTTTCAAAATTAATTTGCCTCCCACCATTTACCCCTATAAACGTCACCTACAATATTGTAAAATATTAATAAATTAACATACTTAATTAACAATTAATTAATTAACTAAAAACAATTAACAATAAAATTGATGACCATCAAATCTAAATTAATTCACACAATTAACACAATAAAATTACTTTTAATAAATATAATATATAAAATAATAAAAATTACATTAACATTAATTACTTCCTACGCTACTCCCCTATCAACCCTCAACCCACTCTTAAAAAAAGCACACACTTAACATATCTACGAATTAATTATTAATTATTAATATCTAAATAATTACTTATTAATAAAAACACAATTAACATAATCTAGCAATTAATTATTATTAATTGTTATTAATCACTTTATAATTAATTAATAAAACATTGATTAACTTAATTAACAATATAAATGATTAAATACTAAATTATTAATTAATAAATACATGAATTAATTAATTAAAATTAAATTATTTCCTACCCTATTCCTCTATAAATCCACAACCCGCTAGAGAATTAAATTACGCAAAAGTAAATAACATATAATTAATTAATTCTAAATAATTCTCAAAAAATATATTATAATTAAATTACTTCTATTCCCCTATAAACCCACAACCCGCTACGGAATAAATTACACAAAAATTAATTAACATAAAATTCATTCATTTAAAAAAATTCAAACATACATTACAAAAATAATACATACTTTTAGCACATATACTAACACTTAAAACACTAAAAAACAATTCGATATTTTTAACAACTATATTATGACTGTCGATATTACTAACTTTGATATTATGACAACCGATATTACTTACCTGCATTTCGATATTCTGCACCACTATATTTTTGACAGTCGATATTATGTCCATTCGATATTTTAAACTCGATATTTTCAAATATCGATATTTAAAATTCGATATTTTGACTGTTCACCCATTAATATAGCTATTCATGTCCCTGACAGGGTTACAAAAAGATATTGTTTTGTTCAAATTCTCACTTGCCCTTTAGCATGCATTGTTGAAAAGGTTTTGGCTGTAATTAGGCTGAAACAGGAGATGTTGGATGACGTGTGAATATGGAGACAGTCTCTAAATACAGACCTGCAGGTTGACTGAGCATTAACATGGGGTGTTGGTGAATGGTGAGAGAAAGCATGCAGTCAAATGTGGATACCTACTCTTTTTAGCAGGTAACTACATCATAGTCATTATGTGTGAAATAAGAGCCAGATTTTTAATATTCTCTGAAATTCGAGATGGTTGTCAATATTCCTATTCTAGATATGGATTGAGTTTTTATTTCTTGACAGACCAAACTGAGATGGAGTTTCTGCCACTGATAAAGATGGTCAAGAATTGTGTCAACCTAAGTCTAAGAGCAGTAGTTTGGTGGTAGGTACAGAGTTTATGCTGCAGGAAGAAAGGTCCAGAACAGCAAATGGCACAAAGAGCTATGCGTTTTGTGTTGAAATTCACATGTCTGGCCATCAACGGTTAGTGAAGGAACTGAACTGCTCATGAAATGAGACTTTGAATGTTAAGACTAACAAGTTATCTCGTAAGCTGCAGTGTGCAATCTTTGCAACTTTTGAACCTCATATTGGGGGGCTTCAATGTAAGTACCATTGGCATATTCTAAGTTGCATTGTACTAAGTTGATGGTGGCTTGTATCCATTAATAGAAAATTATATAGAGAAAATTTTGATGTAGGCATCTTGCCAGGTAAATGGATCCACTTATAACATGATCCACTCAATGGGAAAAAGAAGAATCCATAATCACCCCTGTATTCTTTACTTGGAGAGATTTGCTTGAAGGTGAGCCAATCTCTTTTGGCCAGATAGTGAGGATGCGCTGGTGTTCAATTTACCACAAATTAGTATCTCAGTTATTGATGTGTTGAACTTGAGGTGGGTCATTATCATGTAGTAGTCAACAGTGGGAGACCTTGTCAATTGTTCCCAGAATCAAGATGAGATTGTTTTTAAAATGTAAGAATAAATTGTCTATCATTGGCATAAATGTAGCTCTTCAGATTGAATGAGGGCATGCGCCTTGGAAGTGGAAAAGGTTTGTGACACTTCCTGATTGGTTTGTGCAAGGCATCATGTATAGGTACATCAGAAAGTCTACAGACACATAGATAAAGTCATGGAAACAGTGAGATCCCGCTGCAAAGGCTGATTACCACTTTTTTTTAATCAAAACAAAACGTATAATGCATATTTGTAGAGAAGAGCACTGTAGGTTCAGCAGTCGATATGTGCACCGGATATTATCACATCCTCATAGATAACTCACACGTCTTGGCAAAACTGAGTTCACCCCCAAAATCACTATATCAGTAAGAAAAATAAGTGTGTAACAAGACCTGGGCAGTACATGAACAGTCTGTTAATAAGTGGAGTCCTACCTGTACGGAAAGTAGAATATGGTTGATGTTAGGGAGGAGGGAGGATGGTAGAACTTTAATTGTCTTCAGCTGTTGATGGGAACAATGCAGATCAGAAAGAGGAAAGTTATATTATGAATTATCTTCTAGACAGGAAGGAAGCAAGTGAGTGAAGGAAAGTGACTCGTACTTCTATAGTCTCTAGTCACTAGAGCAATGAAGGATGAAAGACGGTGCCAAAAGCAAAAAAAAAGTCCAGTAGCAGAATGCCTCTAATTCATTTTTACCCATTTTAGTGTTGGTTGGTTGATGTCTTCCAATATTGCAATCTGAGTAGTTTGTTCCCTGAGCAGGTTGGAATTATTTGTGATTATCAGACAGAAGGGTATTTTCTTCAATGGAGATATGCATTTGAATGTCACGCTTTCTATCATTTGTCCTTGAAGCAGACCATTTTGAATTGTGTGAAAGGTGGGCATGAATAGTTGAGTTGAACAGGATGGAGCATCCACAGATCATGTATTCATAGCAAAGACTGGAACCTGTATACTGCTAAAGCTACAGCAGAAGAGCTTGTGCTAATACAATATGCCCACAGCATACTTGTGAATAAATAAAATGTAAATATGTAGATAATGTTTATAGTTGTAACATGGAACAAAAATCTTATAAATGTTTCTGTTGTTTGCAGGTTCGAGAAAGTTCAAGGTGGGGACAAAAGCATCAATTGGAAACTAACTATAATGAATGTTTTTTTTATCTGTGCTTTCTTTGTATTGAATAGAACAACCAATAAAGAAATTCAAATCAGACTAGTTGCAAGAACTCTGGAAAATTGTATACATTTAATGGACATGTTTTGGCTTAACAAGCATTTCAAGTGTATGAATTTTGCTGGGTGCGCAAAACATGTTTACTACAAGAATCTAAATATCTCAAAAGAACTGGCGGTATCAGAAAGGTACATTGGCCTACACTGTTCAGTGAAAATGTCTACACAGAGGGGCCAATTCCGGCTGCAAAACAAACCGACCGACCCGGACCCGGACTGAATTCCGACCGACACGGACCAGCGCCGTACGACCCGTGTAGTACGATGCAACGCGTGTGAATTACAACCGACACGTACGGAATACAAGCCGTACGACCGAGCCGTAGGGAAAATAGTGATCCGGCCGGAAAACCGACGTGATTTTCACCGACCGACACGAACCCAGAATGAACCCGACTGACCCGTACCCACGATGTACGATTAGCGCAGTACGATGCAATGCGTGTAAAACCAGACCGACTCGCATGGAGACCAAGCCGCACGACCGACACGCACAGACAACCCGGCACACAAGCAATAGAGACTGCCGCGAACGACGCGTACCAAACACAGAAGACAGGCAGCATGAACGAGGCGGAGAAGCCCGCACGAGACAACAGCAGCGTCCGTTTCCGTCACATGAACGTCTCCTTCATGCCTACAAAACACAAAGGAAAAAAGACAAAAAAAGGACCAAACAAGCAATGACAAAGCCAATAAATACCCCCCCCCAAAAAATGGGACAAAGACACACCCACAACTCCAACTATATAAAGGACTACAATCACTACCATCATCCTTTGCAAACAGGAGACACAGTCAGCAGCAAACACCAGTACACAGCAACCACAGACACACTCACAACTCGCACATCACACAACTCACACACCATCAGCACCTCATACAAAAGCACACACACATACACACAGCAAAACCAGCACCAAACCACCATCACTTGCACACACATCACTCACCACCACCATGCCTCCAAAGAAGAATCCAAAGTTCACAGATAGTGAGTTAGAAGTACTGGTAGACGAGATCATCAGAGTAGAGCCACATTTGTTTGGTACATTGGTTCAAAGGACCCCCATCTCACAGAAAACCAAGATGTGGGCGAGGATTGTGGACAAGGTGAACGTACAAGCACCAGCAAGGCGCACAAAGGACGACATCCAGAACAGGTGGTATGACGTGCGCAGGAGGGTCAAGAAACTCATCGAAAAAGATCACGCCCTGATCAGTGCACAGGCGGTGGCCCTCCTGCCAAACCAGTCTACTTCAGGACCTGGGAGGAGAAGGTGCGGGACATCCTACCACCAGAGAACATCCATGGCCTAACACACATCCCAGAGCCTGGTGAGTACACAAACAACATACCCAAGATTATGTGGCAAGGGGACAGTGAAACCATGCACCGCAAGCAAAGCTACACTAACCAATAGATAATCAGCCCAAGATGTGTATGCCAGTCAGACACACACAATACCTGCCATCTCATAGTGACTGGGGACTGTGTCATGACATGCACCAACCTACAAACAAATAGAGCAAGTCAGTGGCACTAGGCCAAATACACCCTTTCCAGACAGTTTGACACCACAAACACACCACCTCACAGTGCAGCTGACAGTCAGGAAGGAATAGTGGAGATGCAGATGAAGTGAGTGTAGCCAAAAGCATGATGGGGCCTGTAGTCACAGATAATGCTCCCCCTCCTGATTGGCCCATCAAGACATCTCTGAAACATGCCCACATCACAGGGAGTGGAAAATGACTGACAAGATGGCTGACAGTGGGTCCTGCTGTGGGGAGCACAAGGCCCTGCTAGAGCTTGTGTGTAAATCAGAAGCAGGACACCACTGACTGACATCCTGAAAGACAACTTGCACGCCCTACAATGGAAGCACGTTTCATGATGGGAAGGAGGACTGACAGCCCTGACCATACTACTCAGCATGGGGAGACACCCCCCAAAACAAACTCCACACAACTCACCGGGTACAATGCATTGACACACACATCATTGAAATATCAGCAAAAGATCAAGTCACTTTAAGATGGCAGTTACATGGATTACAGGTGATTGGGGATTTGTGTTCGGGCGGGGAAATATCTACTTTTTCTGTTCTTAAGGAGAAGTTTAATTTATATACCCATGATTTTTTTAAGTATCTTCAGATCAGAAGTTTTCTTGAAAAACCCCGGAATAAGATCACTAGTATATTTTGCAATATAACCATAATAGAAATGGCTCGCAAGAAAGTCAGAATCGGCATGATTTATCAGTATTTCTTATCATGTCTACCAGACGACTTGGACTCGCAGGATTTGAAGTGGGATGGGAAATTTGGTAAGACAGGGGTTGATACTAGGCTCACGTTACAGTTAGTAAGCCGGATTTCAGTTTCAGGCAGTTTACAAACACAATATTATATGGCGATGTTCGACCTATACTATACACCTGCTAAGATTGCAAAATGGGGGGGGCAGAAGGGTGATAGATGCGCTAGATGTGGATTTCAGGCTGCGGATGTAGTGCATATGTTTTATGTGTGTCCCAAGTTAGGGATATTTATGCATGAGATCGAGCAATTTATTAATGTGATGTTGAAGATTCAGTTTAAAATTTCCCCTGAACTTGTGATAATGGGCTGTGATGGTAACGGATCCATTGGGGGCTCTAGATACACAGCTGCTTTTCTTTTTCTAGCAATGGCAATGATTCGGCTATGCATTACATCACAGTGGATTAGCTCGGAAGCTCCAACTTTCTTTAATTGGAGAGCCAGGATGTTAGCATTATATAATTTGGAGTCATTGTTTTTTTTGTTAAGGGGGAGGAAAAGGCGGGAGTTCGGGGCTAGAACCTGGGCCCCTTTCAAGGACTGGTTTGAAGGCTGATGATCTGTTTCTCTAGTCTGTTTTCTTTTTTGCTCTCTTCTTTACTTTATTGTGCTGTGTATAGTATGCTTGTCATGTTGTGTATTATTGTAAATTCAAAACTCAAAATAAAGGAAAAAAAAATAAAAAATATCAGCAAAAGATACCCCGTACTAGGTGCTGCTGTGTGAAGCACAGGGGCTCACTTAGGACTTGTAGCCAAACATACACCAGGATTTCACAGTCAGCCATCTTGCCATTGCTGTCACACCCCCTCACAGGGAAGCAGAGTCAAGGAAAGGAAGTATTGCTGGGAAGGGGGGTGTAGCCAAGAGTATGATGGGAGTCACAGTCACAGACAACCTACACCCAACCACATGGACCAGCAAGACCAAACTGAACCATACTCGCCTCAAGGTGCTGGATGAACACCTTGACATGCGTGATCAAGTAAACGCCGTGGTCTCTGCTACCTCTTATACCCGTAGGACCATGAGGAAAATTTTGCCCCTTCTGCCGGCCGACTGCAAGCGTACAGTGGTTACGGCCTTGATTATGTCAAGACTTGACTATTGTAACAGTCTTTACTTAAGTATTCATGAGCGCAGCTTACAAAAACTTCAGATGCTCCAGGTTGCTCACGGGAACTCCGAAATTTGCCTCCATCTCTTTCAATAAAAAAACTTCACTGGCTGCCTGTAAAAAAGCGAATACTTTTTAAATCACTTTGTTTGGTTTTTCGAGCTCTTCAGGATGCAGGCCCATTCTATCTGAAACAACAATTTCAGTGGTATGTGCCTGGAAGATCGTTACGTTCATTAGGAGCTAAACTTACTGTAGTACCCATCACTAAGAGAGTTATATGGGGAGGCAGAAGTTTTTCCGTTGGGGCAGCCAAGGCCTGGAATAAACTTCCTGTTGGCTTAAGAAATTGCAATGACTTATTTGCTTTTAGGAAGGCGCTCAAAACATGGCTGTTTTAATTTCCCCTGGCTAAAACCTTAGAAGGACTGTAGCAAGCGCCGGGACACCTTCGGGTAGCTGTGCGCTATATAAGTTTTACTAACATAACATAACATAACAAGGAGTGGGAAGGGACTGACAATATGTCTGACACTGGGCTCTGTTGTGGGGAGCACAAGGCCATGCTGGGACTTGTAGCCAAACAAACACCAAGATTTCACAGTCAGCCATCTTGCCATTGCTGTCACACCCCCTCACAGGGAAGCAGAGTCAAGAGGGAGGAAGCATGGGCATGCTGAGAAGGGGGGTGTAGACAAGAGTATGATGTGAGTCGCAGTCACAGACAACCTACACCCACCCACATGGCCCAGCAAGACCAAACTGAACCATACTCGCCTCACAGGTAGTGGGAAGGGACTGACAAGATGTCTGACACTGGGCTCTGTCGTGGGGAGCACAAGGCCATGCTGGCACTTGTAGCCAAACAAACACCAGGATTTCACAGTCAGCCATCTTGCCATTGCTGTCACACCCCCTCACAGGGAAGCAGAGTCAAGAGGGAGGAAGCATGGGCATGCTGGGAAGGGGGGTGTAGCCAAGAGTATGATGGGAGTTGCAGTCACAGACAACCTACACCCACCCACATGGCCCAGCAAGACCAAACTGAACCATACTCGCCTCACAGGGAGTGGGAAGGGACTGACAAGATGTCTGACACTGGGCTCTGTCGTGGGGAGCACAAGGCCATGCTGGGAAATGGCCAACAACAGTATCAAACTCTGTCTGTGACAAGCTGGGGGAAAGCAGTGTACAGGCAGGCATCTGTTTGAAAAGTAGAACATGTAATGTTTGTGAACCAACGATGCATGTAGAAACATAAATCACATTGTCATTAGGGTGTGGCTTGTTGTTACGTACGACTGGGGTATCCATGATTCAGAGGGTCAGCATGACATCTGTGATGTGACTGTAAGAGACAAGACCTGTGTGACATATAGGTGTGTGATCATTTGACAGCGCACAATGGTGTATGCAACTGTGTCCTTCATGCAGCTGGGTTACATGCATGGCAGACTGTGATGTGTTAATGTACAGGGAGTTGTGTTTGCTGACACTCATATGTCTGATTTGCATGATGTGGGGTATTCTGGGTCCTGGATATGTTGTTTGCATGGGATGGGCAAGTGTGCCGGTCATCTGCTGAGTTTGCTTTACCCCAGAGCTAGGATTGTGAGTCAGTGCATATTGTTGTTGTCTGGATGCCCTGCCCCTGTGACAGGAGACAGTGTTGACTGACTTTCAGGGCATACCAGTGCCATGGCATTTAACTTGCTATGAGTGAGCCTGCATTGTGTTCAAGTGTGCACCATGCACCACATTGTGGCATTGACCATCAGGACAGGAGTACATCATAGTGTGTGTTGCTGGCATGCATCACAAGCATGTGGAATGTGTCTCTGCCCATCCCTTCACCCGGACACCTGTACTGAGTCAGTAGCAAGAGATGTGCTGTGTGTATAGTGACATACTCCTACATGTTCACTTGCATGTACAACTGATGTGTGGGTGGTGCATGTTGGCACATTGGGGTGTTAGCATCCAACATGCAACGCCCATATGTGTTAAAGTCAAGGAGGGATATGTGTGCCATGGTTGATGTTGAGAATGACAATTGTCTTACAGTGTTGGCACTTTGAGCTGTGTTCAGCTGATGATGCCAGGGCTTGCCCTGTGATGTGATGTACTCACGGTGGTGTGTGCAGTCGGTGCAGGTGACTGATGTTGTTCTCTTACTTCCTATTCCTATCCAGATACATCCACGGCCACAGGAGGGGACAGCTCCATGGACCAGGAGGAGCCACAGAGCCTTACAGGGACAGAAGGAGAGGAGTTGGGTGGACCCAGTGGCACGGAGGGCGAGTTGAGCCACACAGAGGAGTCGTCAGCAGCATCCCCCCCAGCTGAGGGCCACAGCAGCTCTGAGGATGACTCCCTTGTGGAGGCGGGTGTCAGCAGCCACAAACCCCAGCTAGTGAGGCTGTCCCCGCCCCCGCCACTGCCACCACCACCACATCCCCTCCTCCCATCGGCTCCCATCCCAGAGGTCCCTGTGGGCTCCCGTGCTCGTGAGCATGTCTCCTTCGTGCCAGGTACCGCACCCCCTGCCCTGTGTCTACTGCTGCCCTGAGTGAGGAGTCTGTGGACTTACTTCGACAGATCCATGTAGGGCAGACGTCGATGCTGAAGGTCCTCCATGCACACACAGGTCTGTTGACACAACTGGTGTCATTCATGGAGGGCATTTCCTCGGGCATGTCTGCACTACAGAGGACCAATCAGTCCGTGGCCTCCTCCCTGACGGCAGCAGTGTCCCTCCTCCAACAGTCCCGCACCCCTCCTACCCCTGCACCACCCACGATTCCTAGCACCCTACCTGTCCCAAGCACAGAAACCACAAAACCAAGGTCTAGACGTGCACACAAGCAAGCGCAGGGGACTGATTCCACACTCACAGGGGCTGGTTTGCTGACACACACACAGTCATCCACAACCACTCCGCAGTCCTCCGAGACCTCTCCCTCCCAGCCCCCTTCCCTTGCCTCACCTGCAATCCCATCCCCCCAGAAGCTCTACCTCTGTGACCTTGGCCTCTTCCCCACTGACCCTGCAGATCCTGATTACAAGGGGAAGAAGAAGTCCCCACACACAGAAGGGAGTTCCCCTCACACCCAGACACCCTCCCCCAGGCGCAGTCAGACCGAGACACCCACCCGCAAGTCCCCCCGGCGCCAGAAGAGCAAGACACCCCCGCCACCACGCAGCTCCAAGGCAATGTCTCCGTCCTCCATCCCCCAGGCCACCACTCCAGAGGTTCCCCCACCACTCCCTGCCCTGGGTTCCCCCACACACAGATGCACCATCCTCAAAATGCTACGGCCATCCCCCCTAGCACTTGCTCCTCCACACCTGGTCAGACAGTTGGTGCCACTGATGTGGGGACTGTGTCCCCCCCTTCCCTGCCGACCTCACCTGTCCCCCATTCCGCTCCCATGGATGTAGGCACTGCTTTGGAGTCTACGACCACCCCGTCTGACTTGGGCACTGCAGTGGTGAGCCAATCCACTCCATCTGACCTGACCACTGGAGTTGTGCCGGCACCCACCCCATCTGACTTGTGCCCCATAGTTGTGACAGCACCCACCACTTCAGTCAGCTCCACTGCAGTTGCAAGTGTCTTGCCTGCATTCCCCACCTCTTCACTGCCTCCTTCTGCTGCGCCCTGATCCTGTCCCTGCGGTGCCTGGCCTACCCCCATGTATGCCCCTCCAAGGGGATGACCACGGTCCTAGGCAGTGCAGGCAAGCAAGGTGTGACAGTTGGCACTCTAGTTCACTCCTTGGCATTTGGACATGGACTGGCCATTGGCCTTTTGTTTGTACAGACGTTTAGATTTTCATATACTGAATTTGTCACTCTAGTTCACTCCTTTGCATTTGGACATGGACTGGCCATTGGCCTTTTGTTAGAACAGACGTTTCACTTTTAATATGCTGAATAAAGCTTTTTTCTTTATCCCTGTGAACTTGATTTAGCTGTACATTATGTTGATGTTGTTTTACATGCCCTTGCACCTGTAATGCTTGGTTTACAATGTTGAATACTGATGTGTTGATGTGAGGTACTCCCTGTGGTCCATGAGATATGTATCCTATTCTGGTGGGTATCCATGTCATCCTTTGCAGCTACCTGGGTGTGTCAGGATCAACTATTTGTGTACATCTCTCTGTGAGCATTTCATTGGCATGGTCACATCTGTGGCTTGCACCCCTAAACATATGATGTGCTTCCCATTGTCCGATTTGTCACTTCCACATACTTTGTGCTCATCAACACTGGACCTACAGCTGGGGCATCATTGTAATAGGAGCAACTGGGGCCTCTGTGCAACTTGCTAGACATATTTTTTGGGTATGTGCAGATGACTTAGGGAAGACTCCCGTACCCAGGATGTTGTGACCAGAGCCTTCATTGTGTGGTAACTGATGGCTAACTGACCAAGTGTTCTGCAGACATGAGTGGGACTTGCGGTGTATATGTTTGGCACAGCTGGGCTCCCACAGGAGTTGTGTCCCCTCAATTAAGTGTGTTGTCCAGTGACATGGCCTGGGCCCATGGTGTGTGTTGTATGAGCATGTGTGTGTGTCCACATCCCTGTCCATACGCAGACAGTGTTTCCTTGATATGTTCCTGTTGTTGATGCTTGCTGAGTGGTACTGGGTTCATCCCACTACTTTTCCAATGGGCTACCAGATGTGTGGGTGCATGACACACTACTGTTAATTGGTGTATTATCATTGGAATTTGTCAGTTCTGAGTGTTGATGATGTTGTCAGACACAGATGGGACACAGTCAGGGTTCCTCAATGCACTTGTTTGTTCGCAATATCATGTAGTTTTCCCTACGTGGTAGTTTTCAGTGATTGAGACATTTGTATGTGTGTGTGTGACTGCTCCCACTTGTCGGGTTCACGGCTGCGATGCTGGCAGGTGTCAGCATGTGTGCCTTGTGTTTCTCCCTGGCATCTGCATTGTCCTAGGACTGTGGCAGGGATTCTGAAGGTTACATGAGCTCTGAGGTCATGGCCATGTCCCGCATACTGTGCAGTATGTCTGTCATTCCCCAGGGTTGTAAACTGTCCTTGTGTGATGTGTCTGTGCACCTTAGTTCATCCCAACATTCCTCTGTTTGTCATGGGTGCATGTGCTATGTCACCTGTCCATGTGGGCTTCACAGATACACATTGTTGCAGTTCAGGGTGTGTGGTGTTGAGGGTGGACTGATGTGAATGTTTGCATGGATGGTCCCCTAGCTCCCGTTTGTCCATGGAAGAGGGGCCTGAGTGATTTGTGTTTGTGTATGTGTGATGTACGTTTGTGGCACAGGACACATGTCTGGATTTCCCAGTTTGTACAACATCTGCCTTTGTCATCACAGTGGAGGTGTCATGCATGCTTGTGTCACCCCACTGTCTGGTCCCTGGGGGTAGTGGTGTTGTGTGTCAGTCTCTTGCTGTGTTAGTTGGTGTTCATTCCAGCTTGTGTCACATGTGTCAGTTGTGCTCCCTCTCATCTCCCAATGCTTGATTGCCCACTGAGGGTGTCCCAATGATGGTTTACTTTTGTATGGCACTGTGTCCGCATCTGTGCCACAGTAGTTCAGCCCTCCTCATGTGTTGTGTAGTTGCCTGGGGATACTGTGACACACACACACATGTTGTGTCCGATGTGCAGTGTGAGTTTGTCGGTTGATCTTTGTGCATCTGCACCAGTGCATTGGTATTGCTGTTGTGGGCCGTTGTCTGGATGCTGTTTCTGTGATTTTGCATGCTGTCCCTGTGAGTCATTTCACATCATTGTGCACATTCATCCTGGTTGTTAGGTGCCATTGCTGGCATGGAATGTGAGTTTGTGAGCTGACACCCACAGTCTACACATGTTGTTTTGATTGGTGTGTCTATTTTCGAGATGTGTGCATGCTTGATGATGGTCACTTTTGCTGTTGTGTCATTGTACGCTGTATGCATTGTCAGCCCCCATGTGTGGTGCTTGTCTGCACATGGCAGAGAGTGTGTTATGTTTTCACAGCACTGTTAGCCTCACCACATCTCTGTGTGTATGGGACACAACCACTAGTTTGCCCCAGAAGTGTTTGATGTGTTGGGAGCAGGGATCATACATGCTGTTTGTTATTTGCAGCTTTGACCATGGTGACACTTACCTTTTGGTCACTGTGATGAGGAGGGTTTGGTCCCTATTACCACAATGCTCCACATCTGCTGCATTTTGTGAGCCCCCACTTAACATCTGTTCTACACAGTGAGGGGGTGTTCATTTTACATTGCCACAGTGCTATGGTGATGCTTGCCTTGTGTATGTCACACTCATGTGTTGGTCACACATGTGCTGTTACTTACATTGTATGCTCATAGCCATAATCACTGTTGTGGGCATTTGTCACAGACTACACACTGTTGTCATGATGTTATGGGGGATGTATTTTGCGGACATACCTGATGTTGGAGGGTGCTGGATGTGTTGCGCATCACCCATCCCATGGCTAGGGGTGGCAGGTGTGATGGGCAACATCAGCCCTATGGCTGGTGGTGGCAGGGGTGATGGGCAACAGGTCCCCTGTGAGTGGGGGTGGCAGGGGTGATGGGCAATATAAGCCCTATGGCTGGGGGTGGCAGGGGTGATGGGCAACAGGTCCCCTGTGAGTGGGGGTGGCAGGGGTGATGGGCAACATCAGCCCTATGGCTGGGGGTGGCAGGTGTGATGGGCAACATCAGCCCTATGGCTGGGGGTGGCAGGGGTGATGGGCAATAGGTCCCCTGTGAGTGGGGGTGGCAGGGGTGATGGGCAACAGGTCCCCTGTGAGTGGGGGTGGCAGGGGTCATGGGCAACAGGTCCCCTGTGAGTGGGGGTGGCAGGGGTGATGGGCAACATCAGCCCTATGGCTGGGGGTGGCAGGGGTGTTGGGCAACAGGTCCCCTGTGAGTGGGGGTGGAAGGGGTGATGGGCAATATAAGCCCTATGGCTGGGGGTGGCAGGGGTGATGGGCAACATAAGCTCTATGGCTGGGGGTGGCAGGGGTGATGGACAACATCAGCCCTATGGCTGGGGGTGGCAGGGGTGATGGGCAACATCAGCCCTATGGCTGGGGGTTGCAGGGGTGATGGGCAACGGGTCCCTTGTGAGTGGGGCTGGCAGTAGTGTTGGGCAACAGATCCACTATGGGTGGGGGTGTTTGTGGTGCTGGCCATGCAACCCCTATGTTGGGCTGTTGTTAGTGGCCAGGATGTGGATCCCCTGTGTGTGTGTGCCAGTTTGCGGGTACGTGTCATTTTTTTGTGATGTAGGTGTCTGACTTACCGCGCGCGCCGTTGGCGTTGGTCCCTGATCCGGTCATAGATGTAGAGTACTGGCATGACCTGCGCGATGGGATTCATGATGTGTAGCTCCGTCTCGTACCCGCTGCAAGCTGGTCCGTCTCGTAGCCGTGTATTGATATGTGGCGCGAATCGTAGCTGATATGCTTGTTTTCCGGAATTCTGTGACGTCCCGTGCATGACGACCGTCCGGCACGTAGGAAGTACGCATCGTGCTTGTCAAGCTGGAAACTGCTATGGATACTGCTTCCGGGCGACTCGGTTCATCTTTAGGAGTTACGGCTCGGACGGAGAATGGGGCTTGATTCACAGCCTACGTGTCGGTCGTGTTTTTGGCAGTTATGCGCATCGTACTTCCTCTACAGGACGGACCGGCTCCAGGTACGTGTCGGTCGCACGGTAAGGCTACGGACAGCTGTCCGACCGGCCATCGGAATCGGCCCCTTTGTAGTAATTTTAATCTAGTAAATGGTGGATAGCCAAACAAAGTAAATTTACTACAAAGTGCCAGAGTAAATGTACATGTGTTGGTTTACCCCCATGTATATTTACTTTTATGAATTGCCCCCTTAGAAAACAGACTTTTATACTGTGTACAAATAGGGCAGGCAAGAACATATTCCTGAATATCAGAATGAGATGTTGCCCACTAAAAACATTGTAAAACTAAACCCAAAGTATTCTCAGTCCCTCTGTGACCATAAAGAGCTAAATCATGAAATATCTTCATGACATCCAATTGTAAATCTTTAGTAGGAACAAAAATAGCTTGTTATCGGAAAAACTGTTAATTGTTTTGAATAAGAGGAGTCTTTGAATGAAGTTCTATCAACCCCCTTAAATCCAACTGTTCTTGAGATGTCCTTGTTCTTGTACATAAAGGACTAAACAATTTCAACTACATAAAGAAATGGAGCTACAGTTTGATCCAGTGTAAACAATGACTCAAGGTATTAGTGGGATAACCTGTGAAGACATTCTATGAACTAGGTATACACATGATAGTGAAATCAAATTCTGCAAAGAAAAATGCCCATCCAGCTTGACAACGATTTTGCTTGCAGATTTCTCATGTGCTGTAAATTCCAATGATCAGTTCAAAGTTAAAATAGTTCTCCAGTGCCCTTAAAGAGATGTCCCCATTTATTTTAAGCCATCTTCATGGGTAGAAGATCTCTTTCAATTCAGATTTCAACAGATGGTGAATAAAAACAATATGATCTTGTCCATCATCTTCTTGCTATTGTAACAATATGGTCCTAACTTCCCATTTTGAGGTAGCTGTTTCCAAAATATGAGTCTTTTAAGTATCAGAATGACATAGGATCAGTGCTCGAGTAATAATTTGTTTGAGCACATTGAAACCTGTTTCAGATTGTTTGTCCCAACAAAAACCACTCTTGATAGCCACTTTTTTCAAAAGAGAACAGATATCACTAGTTATTTCTGTAAAATTCATGGTAAATTGTCAATAAAAGTTTGTAAATGTAAGGAAGCTGAGACAACTTAAAATTAGTAGAAGAGGAGCAATCAAAATAGGTAAAACCTTCATAGGATCTACAGAAAGACCAGTAGTGTTCACTTTAAATCAAAGACACTCAACAACTTGATTTTCAGACTAACACTTCTCACTTTACAAGTCAAATTATGATGTTGGAGCATCAAACGTTCTTAATGTTCAGCAATAATTTTTGAAGACTCTGGGATATCATCTAAATAAAGCAATACCAACTAAGTCAAAATATCTGAAAGTATAATGAGGTGCTGAAAAATAACTGAAGTTTTGCCCAACCTCAATGGCATTATGCAATATTCAAAATGCTTAAATGTGGTATGGAAAGCCTTTTTTCCACTTTTCTCCTTCATTCATGTGCAACAGATGATAGGCACCTCTTGAGTCAAGCTTTGTAAAGACTTGAGCATCATGAATTGACTCCAAAATAACATTTACAAGTGGTAAAGATTATCTGTCCTTTATCATGATATAATTTAAACATCTGTCATCAATGCAAGGTCGAAGATCTTGAGCTTACTCAGGTACAAAAAAGAAACATGCAGTTGTAGATTAATAAGATATTAAACTAGTTTTCAAACTCTCTCGTAAATAGGCCTCCAGTATTTCTGTACCCTTTTCTTTCCCAGTTAAGAAAAAAATATGTCTAAAAGGAATTATAGTGCCTAGTTCCATTAGTATATCACAATTTTATACCCTGTGGCAGGGATGTCGGGAAACATTAGGCTTCACAAAAAGTGGAGAAAAAGCGCAGTACTGCAGTGACATTGGTGATAAATTAGCTATAACTAAAAATGTTGATTCTGTATCTCATCATTTAGAGGCTAATAACTGCCTGGAGCAATGCAATTCTCATTGCAAAACTGTGATGGCATGAAATAATGTGATGTGACCAATTCACATACGGATTGTGCCTCTTTAACAAACGTATTCTCAAAATTGTGACAAAATTAGGAAAGGCAATAATGCCAAAGGATACCACTTCTGTAACATCCCTAAATGAAATCTGTAATGGAAAAGATGCCTCTAGAATAGGACCAAATGTTAACCCCTTAACTGCTGAGGCTTTTTCACTCCACTCCATAGCCCTTTTTTGGCTATTTGTGGGACGTCATCTTAGTCACTATCTTCCCAGCTTTCAGGAATATACAGAACTGTCTTGGAAAACCAGTTGTTTTACTACAGTATTACCATTTTTCTAGGAGGAAGCTCATTTAATTGAATTTTTGTACTTTAAACCTACTTCCAGTTTGTGGTGGAAACCAGTGTGAAACCCATGGGTGATCCCAGAAAGCTGTAGATTTCTGAAAGGCAGACAATTTTCTGAATTCAGTATGGGGTCATTTTTGTAGACCTCTCAAAGTTTTCTCAAAAAAATTAAATGTTGAAATAAAATGATATTGAACACGAGTAGGAAAAAACAGCCATTTGTTACATTTTCATGTGTAACTTGTCATGATAGCCAATTTAAAAAAAGCGATATACACTTATATCCACTCGACTCTGGTTGCAAAGATATATAGGGTTTGTAGGTTACCCAAGAACCCAACAACTGAACTTTCACCTTACAATGGTTTCTTTATTGTCTACAGAGTATAGAACAATTCATATGGTAAAATGTAATGAGCCGAAAATTGGTATGAAGGAAACCTGAGTTTATGACCAGTGGTTATTTGTACATCTCTGAATTTATAGGTACACATTCCAGCATGTGATTACGACACTCTGGCTTAAATTTAGAAGGTACAAATGTAGAGGAAGCCAATGGGTAATAGAAAATGTTCTACTATTATGTGTTTCCACATGTTTTCAAATAAAAATGGTATCTCTCTTATGTAGATAGACCTGGTTCCCGCAACAGGAAAGGGTCCAAATCACAACATGGATACGTCACATTTTTTGACAGAGCCCTAGCTCACCCGGCAACAAAGGAAGTCCGGCATACCTGCACTTTTTCTAAAACTAGACACCTTGGGGAATCAAGGGTGGGGTGACTTGTGTGGTTCTCACCAGGGGTTCCTACCAAAGTGCCCTTGCAAACTTCAAAGTTTGAAGAAAAACATACATTTTCCTCTCATTCATGGGAAGAACACTTGTGGAATTAACGGGGAGCCACAAATGTCTCTACCACGCAGCTTTTCCCCACACCTCCCAATAAAAATTGTATATCACTTGTGTGGGCAGGCCTAGTGTCTACGAAAGAAAAGGGCCCAAAACACACCATTGACACATCATAGTTTTCCACTGAAAACTGACCCTTTCTTTGCAAAGTGGATAGTTATGGATTTTGAGGCCTAGCTCAGCCAACACCTAGGGAAACCTAGCAAACCTACACATGTTTGAAAACCAAACACTTGAGGAGACCCAGTATTGGGTGGCTTGCATGCCTCTTATCAGGTATTGCTACCCAGATGCCAGTGCAAACCTCAACCTTTGACAAAAAACACACATTTTCTTCACATTTCTGTGAGGACAACTTCTGGCATCTGTGGACAGCCACACATTTCCTAATGCCAAGCATTTTTCCAAGTATCCTAATAAAAATGGTATCTCACCTGTGTGGGTAGGCCTAATTACAGCAACAGGAAAGGGCCCACCACAAAGCATGGACATATCACATAAGTGGAGAGGTACCCGCAATAGGGGTAGCTGCCTTATTTTGTGGCTGTGCTCGACCACCAATCAAGAAACCTACTAACCACTGACATTTTTGAAAACTACACACCAAGGGAATTCCAGGGTGGTATGCCTTGAATGGATCCCACAAGGTTTTTGCTACCAAGAATACCCTGCAAACCTCAAACTTTGCCTAAAATCACACCTTTTCCTTACGTTTCAGTGATAGAAACCACAGGGATCAACAAATGGGATGTTTTAAGCTGCTAGGGAAGAGGTAGACTGTTGAGGCTTTTGGGGTGAGGATGGGGCCTGATGACAGAATGGACAAGACCCCCCCACATTATGTTTTATAACAGTGGGCTTTCTGCCCCCCTCCCCAGGGCACATTAGAGGCAAACCACCTGTCTGCCCCTGGGGGGACAGAAAGACTGGTTTGCCCCTTTTTTGGGTGGGGGTGTGACCAATGCCAAACTGTAACAACCACACTCCTTCCTTTTGCCCCAAATGCAAAATCCCTGGAGTCTAGTGGGCTTCCCACCCCGCAGGTACAGATTTGGGACAACCTCCCCAATTGAAACAAAACTCCTATCTGCTCCAGGGGGGCAGACTGACACCATTGCCCCTTCTGGGGCAGAAGTATGGCTCGATGCCATGATAGGCCTCCTTCTATTTGTTTTGGCGCCCTTTTGAATTCACTGGTGTCTAGTGGGCTTTCTGCTCCCCAGGGGCAAATTGGGGGCAAACATCTGTCTGCCCCCTTTTAGGAGATCAGAAAGACTGGTCTGTCCCTTTAGGGATGGGGGTGTGACCAGTGGCAGAGTGCAATGGCCCACACCCCTTTTGCTCTAAATGCAAAATCCCTGGTGTATAGTGGGCTTTCTATCCCCCCAGAAGAAAAGTTTGAGCAACTTCCCCAAATTAGAGAATCCTCCTATCTTCCCCAAGGGTGGCTGAAAGGCTGTATTGTCCCTTCTGGAGTGGGCGTATGGCTTGATGCCAGGGTAAGCCTCCCTCTCCTTTAGTTTTTTTTGGTGTCATTTTGAATTACCTGGTGTCTAGTGGGCTTTTTGCCCCTCAGGAGCAAATTGGGGGAAAACCCTCATCTGCCCCTAGGGGGGATGCAGAAAGTCTGGTTTGGCACGTGTGGGGTAGGGCAGCCCCCACCCCTCTGTGGATTTGGGGGTCTTTTGGGGGACCACCCAATGGTGCAGGGTCCACCCTTCGTCCACGGGTCCGGGATACAAACTGAGACCAACTCTAGAGCGCCGAGAGAAAGGATATTTATTACAATCTCATGAGATGGAGAGAGAGCATCGGCAACAGACACCCACAGCTTGTCTGAGGAGGCAATCTCCTGAGTGCTTTGCTTCTGCACCTTATATACCCTTCATCCCCACCTGTGTGTGCTAGGTGAACAATAACAAACACCAATAATTTACATACAAGCAATGGTCAGTTATGATACAATCAGCAGGTGGTGGCTGTTTGGCCCCTGCAGGGCATAGGTGAAAAAGGCATGATTATATGTCAAACAAAGGTTAATCTGATAAGTCTACAGATGGTAGCGGTGAGGCCCCTGCAGGGTGTAGGCGAAAAGCATGTTTATACGACAAGTAAAGTTCGATCAGATAAGTCCGCAGATGGTAGTTGTTGGACCCCTGCAGGGCACAGGAGAGAGGAATGATTACACAGCAAGCAGAGGGCAATCTGACAGGCCTGCAGATGGTAGCTGTTGGACGCCTGCAGGGCATAGTGTGCAGGGTGAGGACGATAAACATCTGGGAAACTCCCTGCCCGCCTGGTTGAGCATGGGCTGGTCAGTTTGTGGCAGGTCAAAGCACGAACAGGGTGTGAGCGTCCGTGCAGGAATGTGGGAGGTCAAAAGTGGAGCTCCAGAGTGATCGTGAAAGAGAGAGAAGGTCAGTCATGAAGGGTATAGTACAAAATGGTGGAGTGAATGGCAAGATAACAGACCTACTTTTCCACAGTCCCTCCTTTTGCCATAAGCGAAACCATTTTTTTTTTTTGTCAATTACAATGTCCATCAATAGCTGTGTCTCATGTTCAGTCTTTATTTTATCGTTCTTGACCTGTGCATTTACGGGGACTGACTTGATAGCATTTGCGCAGAGGCCACAGAGTGGAGGACCACATTGAAGGCAAAGACAACAAAAGAGAACCAGGGCAAGAGGTATCAGGATGATCATTAGAACCTTCCATCCCCATGTCAGCAGAAGTTGCCATATCCAAGAACCAAGGGACCATGGGTCTGTATCTTGATGGAGGTCAGAGGCTATTCGATGGAGTGCGGAAATAGCCTCGTAGACAGATGATGAATGATCCGGAACATACACGCAACAGCTGGTGCCGATGATGCGACATGCTCCTCCGCGGTCAGCTAGGACGACATCAAGGACCATGCGATTTTGTAGAGTGACGAGGCGTACCGCTTGGAGCTCCGCAGTGTAGTTGGCCAAAATACCAGCTGTGATGTTGACGGTGGCTTCCATGACTCTGGTGAGGTGGCGATTGGCTCCACTGTTTGCCATTGGTCCCCAGAAGGGAAGGATGCCCTTCATGGCATCCAGGAATTGTTGAGAGATTGTGTCTGTTTGTTCACCCACATCGTTGCTGCGGCGGGCGCGATGATGAAGAGGAGAAGCAATGTAGACAGGGGGAAGGAGGAAAGCAATGTAACATGTGCCTCCCCAGTTCTCGTGAAGCCAAGTGTAGGCCTTTGTTCCACACACGAAGTAGGTGTTTGGGGAGGCAACAAGGGGCGGTTGAGATGTCGTATTCAGAGTTGTTGTCACGACACAAGAGCTGTCCCCAACGTACTCAATACCTAAGCCTCTGATACACATTAGTCCAGGAATGCGAACAACAGCTAGCGGTGGGGTCCGCTTGGTAGGTGTCCTTGCTTTGAAGCTGGAGAAGCGTATTCTACTGGTAGAGGCGAATACCAGCATTTCCTCCTTCTCATCCTCAGACATGCATGTAGAATTGTTCTTTGGACAAACAGCATTGCCCGTTTTGTTCTGCCAGAACTCATCTTGCAATTGTTGGAAAGTGATGTCGGCAAGGCCGCTGGTCCGATGGGCGCCCATGATGAGCGACATCCAGGCAGCGCAAGAGGCGTGTATAGAGTAAGAGTAAGGGAGGAAGGGAATGTTATTCTCCGTGGAGTGTGGCAGGAGACCACAGACCCAACAGTTCATTTTATTCAATACCTCATTATGTTGATTCAACATTTGGATGAAGGTGTTGTTCCAAAACTCTTGTCGCCTATTTTGGAGATAAGGGGACAAGGAGACATGGGAATGTTCAAAAGGCATGGCATCAGTGGGCAATATGGTATCCTTGGCTGGTGCCCCTTCCTCTAGGATCTAGAAGAGGATGCCAAAGATAATAGTGAGGAAGAGAACTGTCGTCAAAGCTATTGACCTGTTATTATGCAGTTTGTTACATAGTGCTATCTTCTTGTTGGAAAGTTCCATGGTTTCTTTGTTTGTCATAATCAGTCTTATTTTGGGCTGTACAGCTGTTGGAGAGAAAAGGTGAGCCCTACGCATCGCCGGTAGCTGGTGGTTGCTTCTCCTGGCTAGGCTTCTCAGTACCCCGCTACCTGGAGTACCAATCCACCCTTCCAGATAATACTACCACCCTGCGACTTTTGGCTCACCTCCTCTGTCCAGTCGCTGGAGCTCCAGAGGCCATGTGTGGGCATAGGTTGTATCTTTCGTTAGTTGGCACGGTGTTATCTTTGAATAATTCCAGTTCTGGTTCTGGGAGACCACACACAGGGGGGGTCGCACGTTAGAACTTCCTTGTAGGTGGACAAGGTAGGATCAGTTTGAGTGATGCTTGGGATCTTCCGGCAGTGCACAGCATGGATCCAGGATTTCTTGCCTTCCACTCGCAGGGCCGTTCTAGTGGTCAGAAGGACTAGCAGGGGTCCTTTCCACCGGGGTTCCAGCATCTTCTTTCAAGCAGAGTTTTTTACCATGACGAAGTGGCCGGGTCGGATGGCATGTCCCGGCCCGGTGGATCGATCAGGCAATGCTTCCTGGACCTGCTGATAAATGGAAGACAAAGTTTGTGTAAGTACGGACAAATAATCACTCAGCAATTCACAAGGTGAATCAAACAATGTGGTAGCAGGGGGTGCGCCCCAGATGTTCATTGGGCGTCCAAAGACCACCTCATACGGAGTCAATGAGGTGCAGGAATGCGGGACAGATCTTCTTGATAGAAGGGCCAGTGGTAGCGCATCTGGCCATTTTAGCCCCGTAGTTTCTACTATTTTGACTAGTTTGGATTTGATCGTGGCATTGTATCTTTCCACTAGGCCTGCTGATTGGGGGTGGAAGACTGCATTAAATTTTTGTCGAACACCTAATCCTGATAGTATATGCTTTAATATTTCTCCAATTAAATGACTCCCACTGTCACTCCATAGGACTCGGCAAAGGCCGTAGCGGGGAAAGAATTCCTTCAGCAATATCTTGGCGGTGGTTAGGGCAGTGTTGTCTCTACCCAGGTAAGCCTTCACCCATTTGCTGAACGCGCAAACAACCACCAAAACATATTTAAGGTTGTTGCATCATTCCATTTGGATATAATCCATTTGCAGCACTTCAAAAGGTGATGTGGGGATGGCATATCCTGCCCGAGGTACCCGAGTCCCTTTACCTACATTGTAGTGGAGACAACCCAAACACTGTTGGACCAGCCTGGAGGCGGTAGACCGGAGTTGGTGGTTATCCCACACTTCCTGTAATATTTTAGTCATGGTGGCAGCATTGGTGGGTGCTGGCAAATGAGTCATGTTCAACAATGGGCGGAGATAAGCATTTGGCAATTTCCAAAGTTTTGCATCTTTGGATCGCCAACAATTTTCTTCATCAAGCATGCCCTCCTTCTCCCAATTTTGAAGTTCTTCAGAGGTGGCAGTGGACTGGATGTCCCGGATCTGTTGTCTAACATCATGCCACTTCTCTGCTTGGGATTTTTCTATGTACATAGGGGTATGTACTCTTTCCTGTGCTGTTTCCCGGGCTGTCTCATCAGCAAATGCATTTCCTAATCCTATTTTGTCTGTGACCTTCTTGTGTGCGTTGCATTTAACAATAGCTAATGTTCTGGGTAGTGTCAATGCTTGGAGCAATGCAGTGACTAAGTCACCATGCTGAATGGGCGTACCATGTGACGTTAAGAACCCTCTCTCCTTCCAAAGGATACCAAAACTGTGGGCCACTCCAAAGGCGTACTGGCTGTCGGTATAGATAGTGACAGCGAGATCCTGGCTAAGGATACAAGCGCGGGTGAGAGCTATAAGTTCTGCGGCCTGGGCCGATTTCTGAGGTATGCGTGCAGTCTCAACAACGGTATTAGTAGCGGTGACGGCATAGGCAGCAGATGTGGTACCGTTTGATAGTTTAATACAAGATCCGTCCACCCACAATTGCCCATCCTGTTCCGTGAGAGTGGTGTCTTTTAAGTCTACCCGTCCCTTAGTCTGTTCTTCTGTTCGAAAGAGGCAGTCATGTGCAATGTCTGGGATGTCAGGATCTGGTGTGGGCAGGAGTGTGGCAGGATTCAAGGTCGCACATCTCTTTAGCGTGATATGGGGTGCTAACAGCGTAAGTTCGTATCCTGTTAGTCGTGCACTAGTGAGGTGTTGTGTCTTTGTCTGATTCAGTAATATGTCGACTGCGTGTGGAACTAATACAGTCAATCTAGTTCCCAACACAATCCCTTCACTTTGTTGGATAGAGACGGCCGCTGCTGCAACCGCTCTAAGGCAAGAGGGCAGACCTCGGGCCGCAGGGTCTAGGGTGGCCGAAAAGTAAGCGCATGGGCGTTGTTTGGTGCCGTAAATTTGGGTCAGGACTGAGAGAGCACATCCTGAGCGCTCATGGGTGTAGAGGCAGAAGGGTTTAGAGTAATCAGGTGTGCCCAATACTGGTGCAGAGCAAAGAGCGTGGTGTAAGTCTTGAAAGGCTTGGTCGTGTTCATGTGTCCAAGGAAGAGGTGTGGGTGTGTCTTTTGTAAGCAAAGCAAGGAGTGGCTTAACTATGAGGGAAAAATTCGGTATCCATTGGCGACAAAACGAAGTGAGGCCAATTAGTGCATGAACATCTCTTTGGGTGGTGGGAGAGGAAAGGTGGAGTATTGTTTGGATGCGGACTGGTGTGAGAGTACGTCCCTCCTTAGACAGCAGATGGCCAAGGTAGGTCACCTGCTGTCTACAATACTGTAGCTTATTCTTGGATACCTTATGGCCCTGTGATGCCAAAAAGCACAGTGTAGTAAGAGAGGCAGTGCGAGCCAGGACCGGAGTGTCTACAGCCAACAGAATGTCATCGACATATTGGATGAGAACAGCGCCGGGTGGTAACTGTATTTGGTCGAGCTGTTGTTTAAGGGCCTGGCTGTAGATGCTAGGGCTTTCGGTATACCCTTGAGGAGCCTGACAGAATCTGTACGATCTGTTTTTTATGGTGAAACCAAAAAGATAGCGTGACTCAGGATGTATTGGTATGGAGAAAAAGGCATTTTTGAGATCTATTACTGTGAAGGTAGTAGCAGTTGAGGGGATCATTGTCAATATAGTTGTTATGTCTGAGACCACAGGATATTGTGGGACCACTATTTTGTAAATTGCGCGGAGGTCAATGACAAAACGGTATATTTTCTCAGAAGTGGATGTACGTTTCAAAATTGGAAGGATGGGGCTATTGTAAATGTTAGACTGAACTTCCTCAACTACCCCAGCTGCAATCATATCCTGTACTATAGTCATGAGAGCCTTTTCGCCGTCTGCAGACATTTTTTTACTGAGGGAGGCGAGGAAGAGGTGCATTCTGTTTTACTGTTATGTGGACAGGATCCATCACAATCTCCCCCACGTCGGTGTCCATGATGGCCCACAGGGTGTCCGGTAACTGGGACAAATCCTGCTGTTCGGAATCAGTGAGACAATAAAGGCGGGATTAATAATCAAGGGGGCAATCATTATCAAACAGTATGACTCTGACATTCTGAGGAGAACAGCAAATGGTGGCTCTGAAATGCTTTAAGAGATCAATGCCCATCAAATTGTCTGGGCAGTTTGGGGAGAGCAGAAAAGAGGCCATCACTGCATTCCCCTGTATGTCCAGGGGCACCTTAGTAGAAAGGGGGTTGGTGGAGGACGTGCCGTCAAATCCTACAGATGTGACCGATAAGCCAGACAGGGGCGCCCTACGAATCAGCTTATGTGAGAGGGCACTTCTAGAGGCCCCTGTGTCAACCAAGAATTTGCCCTGAGTTCCAACCACTGAAGCTGTGACATAGGGCCCTGATTGATCAACTGGAAGTTCCACTGGTTCCTTTCCCTGTCCCTAGCTGTCTCATGCAAATTCATTGTCTGGGAAGTGGTCACCAGAAAAATCGTGCGCAAAAGCCTGTCTATTGTTATCGAAGACATTGGGGTGTTGTCCGTTGGAGGGTGGGACTCTTCCTCTACCTCTACTCAGTCCCCTTCCCCGACCCATTGTATTTCGCTGTAAAAGAGGACAATCTGCGCGCCAGTGGCCTGCTTCCTTACAATATGCGCATTGGTCCTGGGACAGTTGACGTGGGGGTGGGGGTGTTCCAGCAGTTGCGGGAATATAATTATACTGTGGACCTCTACCGTTTCCTCCCCCGCTGATGCTTATTTGGGAAAGCATTACCTTTTCTTTAAGTTCTTTTCTTTTCTTAACTTTTTCCTCCTCTATCTTCTTCTGCAGATGTTCATAATATTGGGCCATAGTCAAGATCTGTGTGGGTGTTGCAGCAGGCCACGTGCTTTCGCTACTCTGTAACTTTGTGGAGATGGGTGGCGACAATTCTTTAACAAAAGTCTGAACTAGTAAGTGTCGACCTGTCTCAGGCGTCGAGTCCTGTCCACTATAGTCAATAAACACCTGGCTGAGGTGGGAGAAGTAGTCAGATGTCGTTTCCTCAGATTTTTGTTTACAAGCAGTGATGGCTGTCCAATCTACTTTCCTAGCTGGAATTGTGGCCTTCAATTTTTTTACTATGTTACCTGGCAGCTCTAAAATAGCTTCTGCAAGCCTTTCACCTGGTTTTCTGTCCCTATCCATTGTCGTCAAATCCTCCCACTTATGTTTGAACAAGTCCTCATCGTCAACTTTCCTTATGGGTCTCCAAATATCTGGGGGCAGAATTAACCCAAAGAACTGATCTATGTCAGTCAGTGTCATCGTATAAGTGGTAATAACCGTGTCCAGCCCTTCGTAGAATCCCGTAGGATTCTTCCGGGGGTCAGGCAAGTCCTTTTTGATAGCTAAGATGTCAGCTCGAAGCCACGGAGTGTACACCCAATTATATAACGTCCTACTTTTGGCATCTGGACTATCCAGTCCTTCAGCAGTACCTGCCCCTCGAGCGGGGACAAAGACTGGAGCTGCTTCCCTTATTGGTGCCATACAACCTCCAGTCGCACCCTCCATTACTAGTGGCTTTTCCTCTTCCTCCTGGTCTCTCCTTAGACCCTCCATCATTTGTAGCGTGAGTGCTAACAAACTGTTGCTTTCCTCAGCACTTCCTCTCCCCTCTGTCAACATACGATACAATCCTCTAACATGGTCTGCTGGTGTCATTCGTGGCGTTTCTCATAAAGAGAGAATACTTCATAAGCAAATTGTTGTAGGAAGTAGCCCTTTTGAGGTGGTGCATAGGCCTCATAGATAGCACAGACTTGGCTAGAGGTGAAAAGATCCTCCAGGCAGGTGTGAACTAGCCCATCCAAGGCCTGTTTCTGTGCGGATGTAATGCGGGGTGTGTGGGATCGAGCAGAAGATGTGGTCTCGGGGTCAGATTGAGCGGGAGGGGCAGTGGGATCGGGAGGCAGGGGTTGTGCATTTTCAGAGGGTACATTTCCATCGGCCGGCCGTGGGATAGGATGGGGAGGGACATGGTACGGTGGTGGCAATGGATGGAGGAGAAGCTCCACTTCATGGGGGTCTGCTTGCGCTAGTGGTGTATGACGCACAGGATACTGACCAGACACATTCAACCTGTGTTCTCTGTCTGTGCACGCAAGATTGGATGCAACTTTTTCCTGCTGTAATTCTATTAATGTCTGTTTATCGCTCTTTCGAGCCTCTTTCTGTAGCCTCGGCTGAGCCCTTCTCCCTCTATCAGCTCCCTCCTTTTTCCATTGGCCCAGGGCGTCAAACATAGCTTGTCGTGACCTTCGTCTAAAGAGCTGTATTTCTACAGCCTCAATTTTGTGAGATTCAAAAGAACCATATATGGGCCACTGAGTCTCTTTATCCTTGGACGTGTATTTATGCCATAATGAATTATACATTACGGGAGAAATACCGCATTTTATGTACATATCCTTACTTGAGGTACCTTCCGGGGGAGCCGGCTGACTATCTACCAACACCCTCGATCGAGATATACAACAACCAAACCATCGTGCAAATTTACTAAACGCGGGCATGTTTTTCTATGTTAAGAAACGTCTCTACAAATTTCTAGTTCGGACAAAAAGTCCACATTACCCGCCCAGTATCACTCTTTGCAAAGAGTGACTTCTTACCGAAGAAAACCAGCTAACCAAACAAATAACAAAAAGGTGTCGCAAACCAGCGACCCTACCAGAATCCTTTGTCTCGTTCTCCAGGCGGTCTCTTTACTGCAAAGATCATCCAAGTCTATCGGGGGCCCGAGTCAGGACCGGAGCCACTTGCGGGGGTCTTTTTGGATGTAGTGAAGGTCGGGTGGTGGCTATGAGGACAAGGGTCTTTTTCGCGTAGGCATGCCCCACCACCGTCCGTTCAACTTCCTTCTCTGGACCTCTCAACCGGGCAACCGCGTCTCTGATCGGGCCTTACGTTTGGGCGCCAATTGTGGATTTGGGGGTCTTTTGGGTGACCACCCAATGGTGCAGGGTACACCCTTCGTCCACGGGTCCGGGATACAAATTGAGACCAACACTAGAGCGCCGAGAGAAAGGATATTTATTACAATCTCATGAGATGGAGAGAGAGCATCGGCAACAGACACCCGCAGCTTGTCTGAGGAGGCTTTGCTTCTGCACCTTATATACCCTTCATACCCACCCTGTGCGTGCTAGGTGAAGAATAACAAACACCAATAATTTACAGACAAGCAATGGTCAGTTATGATACAATCAGCAGGTGGTGGCTGTTTGGCCCCTGCAGGGCATAGGTGAAAAAGGCATGATTATATGTCAAACAAAGGTTAATCTGATAAGTCCACAGATGGTAGTGGTGAGGCCCCTGCAGGGTGTAGGCGAAAAGCATGTTTATACGACAAGTAAAGTTCGATCAGATAAGTCCGCAGATGGTAGTTGTTGGACCCCTGCAGGGCACAGGAGAGAGGAATGATTACACAGCAAGCAGAGGTCAATCTGATAGGCCTGCAGATGGTAGCTGTTGGACGCCTGCAGGGCATAGTGTGCAGGGTGAGGACGATAAACATCTGGGAAACTCCCTGTCCGAATGGTTGAGCATGGGCTGGTCCGTTTGTGGCAGGTCAAAGCACGAACAGGGTGTGAGCGTCTGTGCAGGAATGTGGGAGGTCAAAAGTGGAGCTCCAGAGTGATCGTGAAAGAGAGAGAAGGTCAGTCATGAAGGGTATAGCACAAAATGGTGGAGTGAATGGCAAGATAACAGACCTACTTTTCCACACCTCGATTTTCTGATTACTTTTATCACTGCTGTCTAGTGAGCTCTCTGCTTCCTCTGGGGGGTGGGACAAAGTGGGACTGGGGGCACGGCCATGCCCATGGTGGACAACCCACATCCGTGAGTTTTTTTTCTACATTTACCTGGAGCAAAGAGGGAATTTTCCCCTCCAGGGGCTTTGTTTCACCCCAGGTAGGTGGATTGGGACAAGCCATCAATCTGCCCCTCAGGGGGGCAGAAAGACTGTTTGTCCTTTTTTATGGTAGGGGCATGACCATGGTTTGCAGATGCCACCTCTCCTTTTTCTGTTTATTTTGTTTCTCACTGGTGTCTAGTTGCTGTCTGCCGTCCCAGGGGGGTAGAGTGGGGGTAAATGCCCCCATCGGCAACCCAGTTGGAGCTGAAAGACTGCACATTTGTGGGCATAGGGGAACACAAGCCATTACCTAAGGGCCCCTCCAGAGAATCCCTGGTGTCTAGTGCATAGATCCCTTCATGGGGATCGCTCTCCAGTGGTGAACTCCAAGCAGGGATCACCTGGGGAGAGATACTATTGGAAAGCGGCGATTCTTCCCTTTCCAAAGATACCTACCCAACACAATCAGTGCTCGGGGACTGAGATATGCCTCCAGAGCATTGATGCAGTGAAAGAAATGGGCTTGTTTTACTTTCACTTTAGCAAAGTGAAAGTTTAGTGCCCTGCACGCTAAAAAAAAGCCTCTGGCTTCTCAGGAGCCTCTTCCCGAGCATCCGGAGCTAAAAATTAAAAAAAGGAATCCCTTTGGTGCAAAGCGCCCAAGGGTCTTTTATAGCTCTCCCCAGTGTCCATCAATAGCTGCCACACTCATTGGGAAGGTAGTGTAGGCATTTGCCATTGGCCAACACCTGTACTAAAATAAAACACAGTACTGACACACATCGTGGATGACACACTGAAAATACTGGACCAAAATGATAGTTGCCTTTTTTACTCCTGATCTTTCCACGCCGTTCAACATGGTCAAACATGACAACTTGATTGCTTTTCTTGAAAAAAGGATGGGGTTATCAGGCCCAGTCTTAAATTGGTTTGCATTGTTCCTACATAATAGAGCTCGGAGAATCAAAGTCCACCACTCCCTTTCTCACAGTACCTCAAAGATCAACCCTATCACCTATGCTCTTCAACCTATACATGGAACCTCTCACCAAAATTCTGAAACTCTTGAATATAAACTACTACATGTACGCAGATGATACCCAACTGTTCATGAACATTTCTACACCCGCTGACATCAAAACTCTTAACTCAGCCCTTGGGAAAACACAACACTGGTTAACTCATAATCACCTTTTGTTAAATACTATGAAAACCTAATTCCTCCTGATGTCCCCGCACAATCATCCTACACCCATCCAGGACTGGCTCAAACAACTAACAGCCCTCAGTTGCACACCACATGTTGTGGACTCAACTAGATCATTAGGCATAACTCTGGACAAACACATGAATATGCAAGACCACATCAGTGCAACAACTGTAGGAGCTAATCACCAACTCAACATGTTAAGAAAAATCAAACTCTTCATACCTCTTGATGACATGAAGCATGCAGTCTAATCCCTAGTTATCTCCTGTTTAGACTACAGAATTGCGACCCTAGCTGCACTTCCCAAATCTAGAATGTACCCTTCAAGGTTTACTTTAAACTCTGCTGCCAGATTTCTCACAGGCTCAAGAAATAGTGAGCGCATCACACCAGACCTAATTTAACTCAATTGGCTCCCTTTTGAAGCAAGGATTAATCTCAAGATAGCATGCCTAACACAAAAGGCACTTCATTACAACACTCAAGTTTACCTGGCCAAAAAACTTGAACTATCCGGCTTGAATTGAACCCTTAGAAGCTCTAACAACATGATCCAACGGCGCACCAACAACAGATACTCCAATACCATATACTCACCTGGGCCCATCAAAACACACACACACACACAATATCTGGTAAAACCGCTGGAATTTTGAACATTTTATCAGTTGATTAATTCCTCAAGATTAGTTAATCATCCTAACTAACTTTTCACTGATCAAGAAGTTCTTTTCATTTGGTCGATGGACCAAATTAGTTGGAACTAGTTGATGGTGAAGATGCACATAACCTTAATTACACTTTGATTTTATATGCAAATTAAGCACAGACACGGGAAGTTTTAATAACCTTTATCTAAAATTTAAAATGTGAGTGAACCATCTCAAATGCACACTACAGGCACCATCAATCAAGGAAGGAAGATTCAATTAAACAAATACACTCAGATTCAATTCAATGGCTTTGCACTGAAAGGAGAGGATAGAGAGAGCAGTACATCAGAAATATACGTAGTTTATATTACCCAAAATGGTGTAAAGACCAACTCCCTGGCCAAAGAGCTGGTAAAGGTCCCCTGGGACAGAACAGACGACAAAGGCTGTAGGACGGGAATCAGGACAACATAGTGGACCTCTCTACAACCGACGACTCGTCGCACCCCTCTCTGACACTCTCTTCCTCCTCGAGATTGTTCCGCGATCTTCTTTCTAATCAATTTCTTAAGGTAGGAAATACTTTTAATTGATTCTTCATCAGCATTACTCGTCACTCCAACAGCATCTCTGGCTCACAGCATCCTCACATTCTCGATCACACACTTCACTCTAACTAACTAACTACCCCAATTATACCATTTGGGATTCATGTACCACCCCCTAAAGTTTGAATATCGTAAAAATACGAATTTCTTATTGGACAGGCAAGGAGCGTTAGGTCATTACACCATGATGGCATACCATTTCAATCAAGTTGCCCTTTGTTCATAAATCCAGCACCTTAATTTATATTCAATTTAATTTTCCCATTCGAATTTTATTAATATCTGCAACAAATTATCATCAATGTCCATATGACTTAAAAGGTTGAACTCTTGACTTTTGGTTTCCCAGGGTTTAGCAGTCTGTGTCCATGGCTGTGATTCAAAACATGGTGTCATCCTTTCAAGGGCACCTCGGTTGGACATGCACAGACGACTTTCACTCAGAACACTCAAGTCATGGCGAGAAGGCCCAAATAAAAACTAATGGAAAGGTCATAGAGAGAAAATATGAATTTAAAAAATAAATGGTTTCACTGTATACCCCCCACCTCTACTCTATTACCCTTAAATCATAAGTACTTTCCCTGCATTAGCTTTTAGTAAATAGAGCGTTTTCTAAGCAACAAATCAGATGCCATGCATGTGGGTCTTAAAGACGCCATATTAATGCTTTCTGCTCATGCGCAGGAAGTTCCCTCCAAGCCGTTAGACGTCACATTGCGTGTATGCAATTGACGCATGTGCAGTAAAGTTTTCCTTGTTCCAGACGCGTTTAGTCCGCTATCTGTATTAATGGTTAGTAAACACATAGGCAAGCTTCTCTACCTTTTATGTTTATGAAATGCGTGATGATTAGTCACAAGACACAGTTAGGGGCCTATTAGGATGGCGGGCGGACGAAACCCTAGCGGTGCTGGGAGCGGCTGCCAGTGATGCAGCGGTCCCACACTGGCAATTAGGATGCCACCGCCACAGTGGCGGTGGCATCCCCCATCAACAACATTGTGGTGGGCAGTGCTCACAGCACCGCCCGCCACAATGCTGTGGATGCACCTTGTGTATTTGCATGAACCCCCCACCCCCAACACCCTGGGGGCCCGCAACGGGCCCCCAACTGAGAAGACCGCATGCCTTTCCGTGAAAGGCTGCTTCCCGCTGCCATTCTAATATGGATGGCGTTGTCTAGCAGACACCGCCACCATATGCAGCCCTTTTCCGCCCGGTCGACGACTCAACCGGGCGGAAAAGTGGCGGACGGTCTTCCCGTCTGCCGCGGTACTCCCTGCCATCATAATGTGGCGGGGGAAATGGGAGGCAGGCGGGGGATAATGTCGGGCGGATTGCCACCGCGATCCGCCCAACATACTAATAGACCCTTGTTGTACCTGTCAGCCCTTTGGGTGGTCCCTCCTCATCATTATTTATTTTGTCCCACTTTTGCCTCAAACCCTGTTAGAATTTTTCCTTTTTGGGAACCACCAGACTTTTTAGTGTTGATGCAGATTCAGGGAGCCATTTTATCTACCCCTGGAACTTCTGTCTGAGGGCCTGGAGCACAAAATGGTGGCCACCTGTGACATCATCAGAACCCACTAAAACCTACTAGAACCTTCTGCAACATTCTGGAGCCCTGTGACAGTTGGAGGCGGTTTAGAATGTTGGGAAGCTAAGACAGAGAGTTGACAGTTGGAGCTGGCAGTTGGCACCTGACTGGTGAAGAGAGAGCAGCAGAAACCTGAAGGAGGAAGGAGTGAGGCAGCAGGGGTGGAAACTTGTGCCTGGAGTGGGGTCCATAAACCCACCCTTGATACTAGTCCCTACTGACTGAGCCCAGCCTGGAGCCCTGTGTGGGAAGAAGCAAGAAAAACCATCTTAAGGACCTGGACAGCAGGAACAGGCCTTAGAAGCAAAGAACAGCAAAGTCCTGACCTGATTATTGGTTTTCCTGGAGACCGACGTCGAGAAGCCTAGAGACCCGGAGCCCGAGGTGGAGAAGCGGCGCTGACTGGAAAAGCAGACGTCGTACCCGGAGCCGCCAGAGGTCGAGAGAGGGCGCCGACGGAGGTCGTAGAGAGTACCAGAGGTCGAGGAGGAAGTCACCCGAGGTCGAGTGAGCGGCGTCGACGGGGGAGTGAAGTCCGCCCTCCGGAGTCGCCGGAGACCGAGGTGAAGCGTGCCGGAGGTCGGGAGTGGAGATCGCACTCCGGAGTCGCCGGAACTTGAGGAGAGGAGCACCGGAGGTCGGGAGTGGAGGTCGCACTCCGGAGTCGCCGGAACCTGAGGAGAGGAGCACCGGAGGTCGGGAGTGGGGATCGCACTCCGAAGCCGCCGGAAGTCGACATCGAGTCAAGGCCGGCCGACGTCATCGAACCTGAGATCGCCATCGGACCGGAGCCGCCCGAAGTCGACATCGAGCCAAGACTGCCCGAC
The DNA here is from genome assembly GCF_964204655.1 of Triturus cristatus. Taxonomy (NCBI): domain Eukaryota; kingdom Metazoa; phylum Chordata; class Amphibia; order Caudata; family Salamandridae; genus Triturus; species Triturus cristatus. The sequence goes on along the minus strand of NC_140587.1, from coordinate 940,307,521 downwards.
GTCATCGAACCGGAGGTCGAGATCGAGCCGAGGCCGCCGACATCGAACCGGAACCGCCTACCGGCGTCGTCAAGAACTGACATTGCGCCGAGGCCGCCGACATCGAACCGGAACCGCCTCACGGCGTCGACACGACTCCAGCGGCGTCGGAGCTTCAGAAAAAGGGCAGTAAGTGGAATAGAGGGCGCCTGAGGCCCTGTGGAATCCTGAGAGACTACCCTAGGGGCTAGAGAGGTGCTGGAACCAGCTTGATTGTGCCAGGGGTGAGCTGAGACTAATCCAGAGGGGTTGTGTAGAGTGAGAGAGCCAGGTCTCTAGAATCTCCCCCCTTTATCTACCTCAGTTTGGGCCTCAGCCTTGTTCAAGCCAGGGAATAGACACCCTCAAGCCATCCACCTAACCACAAGCTGTGGCTGGGCCAAATCAGGCCATAGAAATCTAAATGTGATCTGATTCTATAAGTGTCACTGTCAGCTTTTAATTATTTATTGAGAGCACTGTATTTATTGTATTTAACCTATTTATTGCTTCACTGTATTTATTGTTCCACAGTATTTATTGTCGCACAATATTTATTGGCTTGCAGTATTTATTGCCTCATAATATTTAATTGCCTGTATGTAATGCACTTATATTTATGCCTTAATTATTTATGATCTCCCCTATTTATTGAATCATTAAGACAGTATTTATTTGACGTACCCTTCCACAGAAAAAGCCTTGTATATGGTGATTGTGTTATTATTTATTTAATCAGCAACTAAGAGAAAAAGAAGATAAACAGAGATATTTTCATAATTTTTAAGGTGTAGTGTTGTTTTTGGAACGGATGCACGCATGGTTATTGTATGGGTATTGCGTATGCTTAACACGGTGCCTGACCCCTGACCACTCGAGCCAAGCTACCACTGTGTATGTCTGGAAGGACCCCGTTACCACCACCCTTTCCGGTGTGGGAGTGGGGGATTTCCAACATAATTGGTGTTCAGCGGCGGGATTGAGCTGTGCCTACGCATACTCGACAATAACTGTGGGTAGTCCATAGGCCTACACCTGGAGTTTTCTCAAAGCGGCCTTCCTAATTGTGAGTTTTTGTTTTTCCAAATTTACTCTGGTGGTGGGAGGAGGTATCATTAAAGGTACCCCCCTGCATTGCTTCTGTAAAAACCTGTCTTCTGTTCTGAGTGGGCAAAATGGAGTTTGTGCTAGAAGACCTGGAAACCTACACTGTGGCCCAACTCAGGGAGTTTTGTCAGCGGGAGGGGGTGTATTGTCCCCCAGGAGCAAAGAAGGGTGCACTCCAAACCAGCTTAAGGGCTTGGGGAGAGGCACGACGAGAAAGCAAGGCTGAGGAGGAGGACAGGGATAGAGAGCCCGACAGTGAGGGAGCTGGTCTGTACCAACCTGAGGTGGGGAACCTAGTAGCGGGGCCCGGAACCATTTCCAGGAAGGGCAGCAGTGCCTCTAGCGGTGGCTTGTCTGAAGTGGAGTTAACAGACCGGAGGGAGAAAAGACAGCTCACATGGGACTTAGCAAGGCTGGAGAAGGAGAAGGAGGAACAGAGGATGGCTCATGAGCTAAGGCTGAAAGAGATAGATCTTCAGATCCTAAGAGTCGGGGCACACACTGTTCCCAATGGTGGCAGCAAAGACCAAGAGTTCACCAGGGAACCCAAACCCTACCTGCCAAAGGACATAGTAGCTAGCTATGGGGCGGGTGACGATATCGCCAAGTGGCTAGCGGCCTATGAGATCTCGTTAAGGGCCCATGGGGTTCCAGAGAAGTACTGGGGAGCAGGATTGTACAAGTACATGCCTCCAGCTGGTAGGGATGCTTTATTGGCCTTAGAGGAGGATGAGCAGACCCACTACCCCACCATGAAACTGGCGCTCATAAGAAAGTTTGGACTAACACCCGAAAAGTACAGACAGAAGTTCAGGGGTAGTCACAAACTGGGCACACAGAATTGGGTGGACTTCCTGGACTATGCAAAGAAGGCACTAGAGGGTTGGATTCAGGGCAGTGAAGTGAGGAACTATGAGGGGTTGTTTGATCTAGTACTGAAGGAACACCTGCTCGAGAAATGTTTCCCTGAACTGCGTCAACACCTGGTGGATAGCAAGCTGACCAGTCCCCGGAAGCTTGCTGAGGAGGCGGACATTTGGGCTAGTACCCGGGTGTCCACAAGGGGGACTGGAGGGGATACTCAAAAGGCCGGACAGGGCGCCCCCCAGAAGAAAGAGGGAGGGGAAAAGAAAAAGGAGTTCTCCAAAGGCCCCCAAAATAACTTCCAAGGGAAGGGAACAGGATTCACCCCTAGGGCTAACCCACCCAGAAACCCTAATCCTGGCCAGAGTCAGCAGCCAAGGGTTGTCCATTGCTACGAGTGCGGTGGCGTTGGACACTATAAGGGAGATCCGAAGTGCCTGAAACGACCACCCCCTCCCATTGGAGGAAAGACCCCCGGAGTAGCTAGTGCAGTGCTCGGGGAGGAGATGCCCTTAACTAAGGGAAGGGAGTGGGCGGGTGTCACTTTAGTGTCCCTGGGAGAACGGGAGATGGTTCCTAAGATCCAGGTGCCCGCAAATACTGTAAAGTATGGGCAGTGGGTCACCATCAACGGCCAAAGAGGGGAGGCTCTGAGGGACACAGGAGCCAGTATGACTATGGTGCGTAGCCAACTGGTGTCTCCAGAGCAGGTAATTCCCGATGTACTCCACCCAGCCGCGATGGCTGACGGCAGAACAGGCCACTATCCGGTGGCCGAGGTTCCCTTTGAATGGGGGGGGGTTGCAGGTTCACTTCGAGTTGCCGTAAGCCCTGCCGTGCCAGTCGATTGTCTGCTGGGGAATGACATGGAGCACAATGCTTGGAAGGAGGTGGAATACCGGACTCATACTGAGATGCTGGGTACACCTGACTGGGCCTGTGTGAGCACAAGGTCCGCGACTACCCGGAGAGGGAGTTCGTTTCGGCTGGAGCCTGGAACAAAGGCCCAGCCAGCTGCCAGTCAAGGGAAGAACCGAGGACAGGAGGAGCCTGCCTCGGCGTCCACACCCCGTAGGACGGATAGGCCACCGGAGGTGGTGGACCAGGAGTCTGCGGTGGGGGATGTTACCAAACTGGAGGACCTACCCATCCCGGCCGAGTGGCACGTGGAGGGAGGCCCGTCCAGGGAGGAATTCTGCCAGGGCCAGAGGGAGTGCCCTACCCTTGAGGGGCTAAGGCGTCAGGCCCAAGCCCAGGCAGCAGGAAACGTTGAAGGGAACTACAGTGTTTACTGGGAGGATGGCCTCCTCTACAGTGAGCCCAAGGCACCCCTACATGGATCGTCACGAGCCTTGGTAGTCCCTCAACGTTATCGAGCCTTCCTTCTGGAGTTGGCTCACGAGATCCCATTGGCAGGACACCTGGGGCAAGACAAGACCTTCGCCCGACTTGTCCCACACTTTTATTGGCCTCAAATGAAAGTGTCGTCCGATACCTACTGCCGGACATGTGTGTCTTGCCAAGCCAGTGGGAAAACAGGGGTGAAGCTAAAAGCTCCCCTGGAACCACTTCCTGTCGTTAGCACCCCCTTTGAAAGGGTGGGCATCGACATTGTGGGTCCATTAGATCCGCTGACTACAGCTGGTCACAGGTTTATCCTGGTTCTGGTGGATCATGCCACACGGTACCCAGAGGCAATACCTCTGAGGACCATAACGGCACCTGTTGTGGCTAGGGCCCTGATGGGAATCTTCACCCGAGTGGGTTTTCCCAAGGAAGTTGTGTCCGACAGGGGGACCAACTTCATGTCAGCGTACATGCGGGCCATGTGGAAGGAGTGTGGAGTGACCTACCGGTTCACAACTCCTTACCACCCCCAGACCAATGGTCTGATGGAGAGGTTTAACAAAACCTTGAAGGGCATGATCAGAAGTCTGCCTGAAAGCCTGCGGAGGAAATGGGACGTCCTCCTACCCTGCTTACTCTTCTCCTACAGGGAAGTGCCACAGAAGGGAGTGGGCTTCAGCCCCTTCGAGCTTCTGTATGGGCACCCTGTACGTGGACCTCTCAACCTGGTGAGAGACGGATGGGAAAGAACTCCCAGAAAGCTTCCCCAGGACATGGTGAGCTACATGCTGGCCTTCCGGAGCCAAATGGCTAAGTTGTGGAAGCAAGCTTCTGACAACTTGGAGGCCAGCCAAGCAGTGATGAAGGCGTGGTATGACCACAATGCTCACCCGGTGGAGTTGGAGCCTGGCCAGAAGGTGTGGGTGATCGAACCAGGAGAGCTTAGTGCCCTCCAGGATCGCTGGTCAGGACCCTTTGAGGTGTTGGAGAAGAAGGGTAAGGCTACCTACTTGGTGGACCTGAAGACCCCTCGTCAGCCCCTACGGGTGCTGCACGCCAACCGCCTCAAACCCCACCACGAGAGGCCCGAAGTCATCTTGATGATGGTGACTGACGGAGCAGAGGACGTGGAAAGCGAGCCTCTCCCCGATTTGTTTGCGTCTCAAGAAAAGGATGGGTCGGTGGAGGGAGTGATTCTCTCCCCATCTCTAACTCCTGAACAGCAGGAGGACTGCCGCCAGGTCCTGGGGCAGTACTCTTCGTTGTTCTCCCTTGTCCCGGGTAGGACTCACCTGTGCGTCCATGACGTGGACACAGGAGACAGCCCACCTGTGAAGTCCAAGATCTACCGGATGTCAGACAAGGTGAAGGCCAGCATTAACGGTGAAGTCACTAAGATGCTGGAGCTAGGAGTGATCGAACCTTCTAGCAGCCCCTGGTCCAGTCCGGTGGTACTAGTACCAAAAGCTGCACCACCGGGTGCCCAACCGGAACTGAGGTTCTGTGTGGACTACCGGGGACTGAATTCAGTGACCAAAACTGATGCTCATCCGATCCCTAGGGCGGATGAATTGATTGACCGGCTGGGAGCTGCCCAATATCTAAGTACCTTTGACCTTACTTCTGGGTACTGGCAGATCTCTTTGACTGATGGAGCAAGGGAAAGGTCAGCCTTCTCCACGCCCAATGGCCACTACCAGTTCTGTGTGATGCCCTTTGGGCTCAAGAACGCACCTGCCACGTTTCAGCGCCTGGTAAACCAGATCCTCACCGGAATGGAGAGTTTCTCTGCTGCTTATCTGGATGACATAGCCGTCTTCAGTAACAGCTGGGAGGATCACTTGCGTCACTTGCAAGCTGTTCTCCAGGCCCTGAGACAAGCTGGATTGACGATCAAGGCCAGCAAGTGCCAGATCGGGCAGGGGTCGGTAGTGTACCTTGGACACTTGGTGGGTAGGGGAGCGGTGCAACCCCTCCAGGCGAAGATCGAGGCCATCATGGCCTGGGAACCCCCCAAGACACAGACTGAGGTCCGAGCTTTTCTGGGCCTCACGGGATATTACCGCCGCTTCGTGAAGGGGTACGGTACCATTGTAGCCCCCCTCACGGAGCTCACGTCCAAGAAACAACCTCGACGGGTAGTCTGGACGGAGGCTTGTCAGCAGGCCTTCGTGAAGCTGAAGCAAGCCATGTGCGAGGCCCCGGTCTTAAGGGCCCCAGACTTCTCCAAGGAGTTCATTGTCCAGACGGATGCATCAGAACATGGCATTGGGGCAGTGTTATCGCAACTCAATGAAGAGGGTCTGGATCAACCCGTGGTCTTCCTATCCCAGAGACTACTTCCCAGGGAACAGAAGTGGAGTGCAATACAGCGTGAAGCCTTTGCAGTGGTATGGGCTCTGAAGAAGTTGCGGCCATACCTGTTTGGCTCGCACTTCCTGGTTCAGACCGACCACAGACCCCTTCGTTGGCTGATGCAAATGAAGGGGGAGAATCCCAAGTTGTTGAGGTGGTCTATTTCCCTACAGGGAATGGACTTTCAGGTGGAACATCGGCCTGGAGTGGACCACGCCAATGCAGACGGTCTCTCAAGGTATTTCCGCCTTAGTGATGAGAACTCCCAAGGGGTTGGGTAGCTCTCCCCACTTTCAGCTGGGGGGGACGCGTGTTAGACCTGTCAGCCCTTTGGGTGGTCCCTCCTCATCATTATTTATTTTGTCCCACTTTTGCCTCAAACCCTGTTAGAATTTTTCCTTTTTGGGAACCACCAGACTTTTTAGTGTTGATGCAGATTCAGGGAGCCATTTTATCTACCCCTGGAACTTCTGTCTGAGGGCCTGGAGCACAAAATGGTGGCCACCTGTGACATCATCAGAACCCACTGGAACCTACTAGAACCTTCTGCAACATTCTGGAGCCCTGTGACAGTTGGAGGCGGTTTAGAATGTTGGGAAGCTAAGACAGAGAGTTGACAGTTGGAGCTGGCAGTTGGCACCTGACTGGTGAAGAGAGAGCAGCAGAAACCTGAAGGAGGAAGGAGTGAGGCAGCAGGGGTGGAAACTTGTGCCTGGAGTGGGGTCCATAAACCCACCCTTGATACTAGTCCCTACTGACTGAGCCCAGCCTGGAGCCCTGTGTGGGAAGAAGCAAGAAAAACCATCTTAAGGACCTGGACAGCAGGAACAGGCCTCAGAAGCAAAGAACAGCAAAGTCCTGACCTGATTATTGGTTTTCCTGGAGACCGACGTCGAGAAGCCTAGAGACCCGGAGCCCGAGGTGGAGAAGCGGCGCTGACTGGAAAAGCAGACGTCGTACCCGGAGCCGCCAGAGGTCGAGAGAGGGCGCCGACGGAGGTCGTAGAGAGTACCAGAGGTCGAGGAGGAAGTCACCCGAGGTCGAGTGAGCAGCATCGACGGGGGAGTGAAGTCCGCCCTCCGGAGTCACCGGAGACCGAGGTGAAGCGTGCCGGAGGTCGGGAGTGGAGATCGCACTCCGGAGTCGCCGGAACTTGAGGAGAGGAGCACCGGAGGTCGGGAGTGGAGGTCGCACTCCGGAGTCGCCGGAACCTGAGGAGAGGAGCACCGGAGGTCGGGAGTGGGGATCGCACTCCGGAGCCGCCGGAAGTCGACATCGAGTCAAGGCCAGCCGACGTCATCGAACCTGAGATCGCCATCGGACCGGAGCCGCCCGAAGTCGACATCGAGCCAAGACTGCCCGACGTCATCGAACCGGAGGTCGAGATCGAGCCGAGGCCGCCGACATCGAACCGGAACCGCCTACCGGCGTCGTCAAGAACTGACATTGCGCCGAGGCCGCCGACATCGAACCGGAACCGCCTCACGGCGTCGACACGACTCCAGCGGCGTCGGAGCTTCAGAAAAAGGGCAGTAAGTGGAATAGAGGGCGCCTGAGGCCCTGTGGAATCCTGAGAGACTACCCAAGGGGCTAGCGAGGTGCTGGAACCAGCTTGATTGTGCCAGGGGTGAGCTGAGACTAATCCAGAGGGGTTGTGTAGAGTGAGAGAGCCAGGTCTCTAGAATCACCCCCCTTTATCTACCTCAGTTTGGGCCTCAGCCTTGTTCAAGCCAGGGAATAGACACCCTCAAGCCATCCACCTAACCACAAGCTGTGGCTGGGCCAAATCAGGCCATAGAAATCTAAATGTGATCTGATTCTATAAGTGTCACTGTCAGCTTTTAATTATTTATTGAGAGCACTGTATTTATTGTATTTAACCTATTTATTGCTTCATTGTATTTATTGTTCCACAGTATTTATTGTCGCACAATATTTATTGGCTTGCAGTATTTATTGCCTCATAATATTTAATTGCCTGTATGTAATGCACTTATATTTATGCCTTAATTATTTATGATCTCCCCTATTTATTGAATCATTAAGACAGTATTTATTTGACGTACCCTTCCACAGAAAAAGCCTTGTATATGGTGATTGTGTTATTATTTATTTAATCAGCAACTAAGAGAAAAAGAAGATAAACAGAGATATTTTCATAATTTTTAAGGTGTAGTGTCGTTTTTGGAACGGATGCACGCATGGTTATTGTATGGGTATTGCGTATGCTTAACACGGTGCCTGACCCCTGACCACTCGAGCCAAGCTACCACTGTGTATGTCTGGAAGGACCCCGTTACCACCACCCTTTCCGGTGTGGGAGTGGGGGATTTCCAACAACCCTTTAGTATTTCATGTTAATAAGTTAGACGAGAGGATTGAATACATGCAAGTCTCTTAAAAACGAGTCCTTGCTCCATCAAACATACTGCTGAAACAACAAAAACTCAACATGGAAAGAACTTGTACCCGAGCCTTCTCTGGTCTTGCTCCAAGCAAGAACTCTGATAACCTTTGGGGTAATGTTTGTGCTTTATAAAACCTTTCAAATAAATAAATAAATAAGTTAATGTTGAACTGTTTACAGCACAAATTACCTTAGACTTCTAAACTCTCCTAGAAATAATATTTTTGTGGCACAGTCTTTTGCAATACACATTTCATATGCACCCCCATCCAACAATGCAGATGTATTAATAACGTTTCCTTCTTTTGTCTTGAGCGCAATCAGCGTTGGAACTGATTCATAGATGATGCAATACAAGGAAGCCCATTTTCCACTTACTTCTTCTGAGAAGATGATCGAACTTTATCAGCTTTCTTCTAAAGCTGTTTATAACAGACCTGGATCCTAAATATAGCATAACCACAACACAGACAAAGCCCATGCTCGCTGGTACGGATGCTTTTCACTTTCAGTCAAAGGATCCCTTATAGATTCTACTTACATAGGTTGTTCCTGGGACAACAGGTCCACATTAATCTCTGATTGAGCACACAAAGAGACATTATGAAAATTAGAATAACTTTCTTGGGTCTCCTTTCTTTCCTTCCTTCTCTCTAGTAATCTATGTTAATTAATAGCAAGCGATAAGTTCAGTGAAGAAGGACATTATGAATGGATTAAGTTGTCCTTGATTTATTCTTTCAACTCCTGCTGAAAAAGAGTCAGTAGAGTTATTTTTACCAAGGTATATTCGGCTGCAATTGATGAAAGTGAGTCACATGAGTCAAACATTAATTCTTCTTTATTGAATATCACACAAAGCTTCTTCTGCACAATATTCCAAATCTAGATGTTCAAACATCTTCTTAAAAGCTAATAAGAAGGAGTTGTAAGACTGAACACAAGCACCCAAACTCATTACCAGAAGAGCAGCTCAAGTCAAGGCAGATCCAGTAAGTCATCCAATCAGGCAACCCACCTTCACTTGATCATGACAAACAGTGCAGAGCAAAAAGCAAAATGCACTGCAAGTGAATCCAAAAATTCTTTTAGGTTCATATGCTCCCCAGAAAAAAAAGATGGGCCACTTGGAGGGTCTATTTGGGACATCGGGAGACTGTGAAACCAAAGCCTGCGCTTGAACTGTATTCTCAATTGTGCCTGTGCTGTAGTTCTTGAGCTTCATGAGGAGAAGGACCAATGGCTTTACAAACCCCAAGGAGTCATTTGTATCAGAATTTGTCAAGGATTTTTCTGTCAAGGTCTCTTGTGTCCCCTTCCTAATTGCCTACAGTGACCCATTCCAGCAGCCATGGTGCCACCCTGCACAGATTAGTGTACATGAAAGGTGACAAGTGTCCCCTGGGGAGGTTTTCAGTCAGGAGAAAAATGTCACATTGCATAAACTCTATGGCAATCTTGTAAATCTGGATTGAAGATGAATGTTAGTATTGAAGAAAGATGAAGATGAGTATTGAAGAGATCAGAACAGATCAAACCCCCTCCTTACCTGAGGAAGCAGAAAAGAGCCAAGAAATGGTGTCCATGAGAAGAAACGAAAGGAAGTTCCAACTGCAAGGAGAAGAAAATGGTAGAAAAGAAGTGATGTGCATAACATAAAATAAAGAAACAAATACTTTTCATCCCAGCCAAAATGTTTTCTTTAACATGAGACGACCAAGAACTGCCTTTACAGGAACAGATTCTGCCTCATTTTGCATTGGGAACCTCTCTTAACACCCTATGAGCAAACCACAATCCTGTAGAGGGCGAGTTATAAGGCTTGCCAATGACCCTTTTCTGAGAAATACAACCTTCACGTGGTAAACAAAGAATAGGCCCAAGTTTGACATATTTGAACCAGAAAAAAATTAGCACTGGTCTGAAGCAGGTGGAAGAGATCAGTTCATAAGTGATGAAAAAATGAGACATTCCAGGTGAAGCTGCGCTAAACAGCACATGTCCTGAATGAAATAAAGCGGAAAGAGTCACTTTTTTATCCACATAAATCTCACTTCTTTCTTTAATTCTCTTTTAAGTCACAGTTGGATATGACGAAAACCAGATCACGTACATTGAAACATATTGCATTAATAATCATTGGCTAGGTTTATTACATTTGCCCTCTCTTATGCATCTTGCTTTTTGTTACACCCATTTCTCCATCTATGAGTAGAAAGAAGACGAAAGGAAATGTAAACACAATGCATAAAGGAACCGAATTGAAGTATGGCAATGGAACGTGAACAGATCCATCTGTTATTCAAAGGGACAGTGTATATTTGAACATGTTGACTCTTCCCCAGGAACAATTACCATCTCCCATAACCCAGCAGAGGGATTCCTCTGACCTTCATTCAGAATTTGCATTTTATTAATAAGAGACACGACTAAGCATCAATTATGACACAAGTGACATTGTAATCACAGACACAACAATGTATCCGGGATTGTCTAACAATAACACACAATAAAATATATGATTCTCCAGAGACAGCTATTAATGGAGAGAGTTACTTAATCTGAGATCCCCACTGTGGAGGTACACAATGTGTTCTCAGTGGGAGCATAACTGTTTAACTAAATAACATGAACAGATAAATAAAGTATATATAAATAAAAAAAACCGTAATTAAAATGTTTATAACTCTTTGTAAATGTGAAGGAACTTGAAATTGAAGGCTAATAATTTTGTTGGGGTCTTTAGCTTGATTTGTGATGTAGGAAAGTAGGGGCACCTGCAAACAAAAGAAACTTGCCAAACGTAGGAACATTATATCAATTAAGTTAAAGCCTAGGCAACTGAGAAATATATCATGTGTGTAGGCAAACCAGAATAAAACCGTACAATGACAGTGGATCGAGATATCATACTTAACGATTTTGTTGGTTTTTATCACAAAAGATATATTTGATTATACAAATAAGACAATATTAAATAGTTTGCAATATAAAACCAGCAATGTGGTTTGATATAGTGTCCTATATTGAACTGTTCATATACATTAATATACTACAAATTATACATTCATTTCCTTTTTTTTCCGTTTGCTTCTCACTTGTAAAATTGCACATTACAATCATTCATAAAACTGTCAAATGATTAATAGATAAATCCACAGGCCGAATAGCTTAAATGAACAAGAAGGCTGGCAGTAGGTTGCAGCGGCAGGAGTGCCTTCATCAGGAGCCCGTCACACCATTCACTAACTTGAGATTCATCATAAAACTGCTTGATTCGTAGCAAAATCTAGTATGAACGATTGATGGCCTCAATCGAAGCACTGGTTTGCGCCAAATTAAACAAGAGCATGCATTAGGAGCATAAAAAACAAAGCAATATGCTAGAGTCTAGCTCACTGATACTCAACGTACAGCCCGGGCACCACATGTGGCCTGCCAGCACCTCTTTGTGAGCCTTTCACTGCTGTTTTGAGCCAATGTTATTTCTGAGTGCTTCCTTGTTATAATTCTAAGGCTCTTTAGTAAATCATATTATCGTTATAAAATGTAAATCATTTACTTATTTCAGGGTTCCTTTCCCAGATTACCTTTTCTTAAGTTATGTTTTTTGTGGTTTGTAAATGTTTAAAAAAAACAAAGAGAGAGATAAGAAGAGGAAACAATTTAGAAATGATGCTTTAAGTAGATTTCAGAAGAGCAGATACATTTATGTTTTCAATCTTAATTTGCATCCATGATTTCCCACCACACAACATCAATAAAGACCCTGGTCAAACTCTAAAACTTTACCTTTGGCTCCTTATTATATATTTGCAAGTAGCCCTGACCTAGCATATTTCTTATTCTTTTAGAAATAAAACTACATATTGAAAAGCTCCTACCTTCTCATTAAAATTAATATATCGATTCTTTTTTTTTTGTTGTAAATTAAATACAAATGTTACTATTTGTGTGTTTGTTGGCTGTATACTTCTTTCATCAGTTCTGTTTATTATTTTTTGTTTCCAATCGCTGATTGCTTAGCCTTAGCCCGAGAAAATGTTAAAAACCACACCATTGTTCTGGATATTGGTGCCTAACCGGCACCATAACAAGCAAAGAACCTCACACTTGTTTACATTAAGTCACTGCACTGAAAACACATAAAATAGAGCACACATCCTGTTGTGTAAATTAAAGATCACTGCCACTCCAGCCCTCACAAAAATGACAAGTCACCCCTTGTCATGCGGTTATGCGCACATTATAAAAAATACATTATAATCCCAAAACAGCTGCCATATGTAGTGGGCCCAGAAGCCTTGGACATTGAAGGTCTTGATACAACACACTACGTTTCAACACATATAAAAAGTGTAACAATGCTTTTCACACTGGAAAACACCTGAAAGCCTGATGCTAAATAGAACAGGCAACAACATGAGATGGCTTCAAAATTGTGCCACTACAAACGGAGAAAATTACTAGTTTAGACAAAAGACAGGTTGTATGTATTAATCAATCAAGAAATCGCAGGCTCCCCACCTGTCAACGGCGGCCCATCCATTAGGGCAGAGGAGCGTCGCCCCCTGCTGCTACAAAGGTGAAAAATAAAATGGCAATAAAATACATTTATTACCATTTTATTTTTTCCTTTCTCCATCCAAGCCATGCTTGGGGGCGGGCCCCTGCTGCTGACTGGCAGCAGGGGAGTGGTGCTCACTCCACCTGTTTACACTGCGCATGTCTTTTTGGCTGGCTGTCTTGCGACAGCCAGCCTGACATGCGCAGTGTAAACCTCTCCACCCAGCTGTCTAAGACAGCTAGGTGAAGAGCAGACACAGGCCCCCATTGCCTCGAGGAGAGTCGAGGCAGCCGGCTCCAGCCAATCCTGGAGCTGCGCTCATGCTGCTTATCTGCGGCATGAAAGCAGCATCGGGATTTGTATGGGGAATTGCATTCCTGCAGTCAGAGCGCCGAGGGACTCATGAGGACTGGAGGAGGCAAGCAAGCGGAGGGAAGTGCAATTTTATTTCATTTTCAGCCTCGTCCTCAATGCTAGAGCTGTTTGTCATGGTTCGTTGTAAACACAGTTTAAAACGAGCCATGACTGACAGTCACAAGCGGCTGGTACCCTAAATATTTGGCTGGTTTGCTCTCCAAATGTTTAGGGTACCAGCCGCCACTGCCACCTGTACAACAACCCCTCTGGATAATGCATGCAAACGTACATGTAATCCTCTTTGTGTTAATGCCCTAGCCCATATTGTTACCAGTTCACCAAAGAGTGGATCCTTGAGAATCATGTGTCACGGGGGACACACTTCTCCCCCCTTTGTGTTCCTCCCCTGTCCGTGTTGGCTTTGCCCTACCCACCTCTTCCTCTCACTTCTTCCCTTCCGCTGCCTATGTTGTTGTTGTGCCTCCCTCCCTCCAGCTGTCCCTTTTAGCTGTGTCCCCTTCTTTCTGCTGTCTGTGTTGGCTCTGACCCCCCCTCTCACTCTCCATGTTGGGGTTGCCCCCTCCCTCCATCCCTCCTGCTGTCCATGTTGGCTTTCCCCCCTTCTGCTGCCTGTGTTGGCTTTGTCCCCACTCACCCTCCTGCCTGCTGTCTGTCTTGACTTTGCCTCAACCCTCCCTCCCTACAGCTGTCCATTTTGCATTGCCCCCATACTGTGTGTGTTGCCTTGCCCCACCCATCCCAACTCTCCTGTGTCTGTTATCCCCCCACTCATCATAAAACAGAGCGCTATAACGTGAACACTGCTGGCCACGTAATAGCGCTTTTTTCCACTCCACCTACCTTCTAGATTGCATCCCCCTCACCATGTTGCTCCTGCCCTTCCCTCCCTCCCACCAGAAATAAAAAAGATGTGGCCAGCCATTCTGCACTTCGGCTGTGTTGCTATACAAGATGGATAAAACACATTGCTAAAGCCAATATCTCGCATAGGTGAGGCCTATTGGCTTTGCCAATGTTTATTTTTGACTGAGGAGGGCACTTCAGCACCCCAACAATAAAGTTTTGCAAAAACCATGACAAACCAAAAAGAGGATTGGCAAAGCCAAAACGCCGGCAGCCAACCCAAAGCTATTGACTTTGCCAATGCTTGTCTAAACAAGGTTCTAAAATGAAATGATTTGCCTGTGACGTAACAGTTTAGAACAGCTGCGTGGTATGATGGGAGCATATTCAAAATGCATACCTTGGTATTGTAAAAACAAATGAAGTGTTATGTACTGAAGAATCATTTGAGCTATATGGCATGATCAGCCAGCACGCCGCACATGGGAGGCGAGATGAACATGGCTGAGGGAGCACTTGATATCATCTTATGTCAGCAAGGGGTTAACAATGAGAGGATATTGCAAACTTTCATGGGAAATTATAAAATGGAATGCAAGAGCTTTCTAGTGCTTAGGAAATTTAGACATCAGCAAACCTACACATGAATGCGCCGCGTGCTCCAGCCGTGTGGCTTCCATCAAGCCGACATTATGAGCATGTTGTTCTTCCTCAGTGTCCCTGAACCCTGCAGCACCCAGAGCAAGCGGAAGGACATTGCATCCTATTAGCTTCTATTTATAATTATTGGGCTGTCCAGCAAGCAAGGAATGAACTGGGCTGGAAGTCCAGTATTTATTAGTGTAAGTGGAATTGTCATGCTTACTGGACCTGGTTTAGGAAACAATACAGGAACCTCTTAACCCTTCCAAGTTTTGTTTTGCAAAAGTAACTAGCATTTGCAATGCAATATGTCTTGCACTCATGAGAGTTTAAGCTATTGGCATTGCACATAACAATAGGTTAAACTCTCGCAAATTCCAGTCCTATTGCATTGCAAATACCTTTTTTGTAAAGGCGCCCATGCCGCGCTTTCACGTTAGTGGAGGCTGCATCCCTATCTTTAGACGAGCCGAGTCTACAGAAAGGTCTGCGGCTGCCATTAAAGTGAAAGCATGGTATGGGGCGCATTTACAAAAAAAGCTATTTGTTTGTCACGTTGACAAACAAATGCTTTTTGTAAAAGCACTCCTTGCTGCGGTTTCACTTTAATAGCTGCTGCGGACCTTTCTTTAGATGCGGCACATTTAAAGAAAGGGGCGTGGTCACCATTAACGGGAAAGTGCGGCATGGGGTGCTTCTAAACCAAACAAAAAATTGCAAATAAAAAGGAAACAAACACGCGGCTGCATTCAGCATGGCAAATAAAACAAAGGCTCGGCCGCCACTGGGACGTGCCATCCTATAAACAAGCATTTACAATGCAATGGTCTCTGCAATATTATAGGTAGAGCTATTGGTATTGCTCATTATTTTTTTTTCATTTTTGTATCCCTAAATAAATGGCATTGTCATTTCTATTGGCCTTAGCTTTTTTTTTTGCATATGTGATACCTATTGCATTAGCAGAGAGAGAGTGAGGTAGTGAGATAGAGAGTGATTGAGGTAGTGAGTGAGAGAGAGTGAAGTTGTGAGGTTGTGAGCTTCTAATTCTGAACTCTGCATCTTATTAATTTTCGGTCAATGCATATATGCTGTTCTCTTAAACCTACTCTGCACATTTCTTTGAAACCTCGCTGGTTCAAGGTCGTTCTGTGTAACACAATACATTCGTAACATAAATTAAGCAGTGTGTCCTGCTAAGGAGATCACGTCCGAAGGCCTCACTTGGAGCAGTTTGTTCTGCTCTGTAGTGTTTATCGGCAGCATTGCCTCGTGGTGTTTTTTTCGGATGCCCATCTGAAATACTAGCAGTTGGTAAAGCCGGTGACCATGTAAAGCCTGTGCGTCGCAAGGCTGCAGAGAAATTAGCCAATTGCCTTTCTTTTTTGGTTTCATGCTGCCGTGGCTTGCGTGCTATTGTTTTTAATGCAACAACATTCTGGCCAGACTTGATTACATGTCAGTGCTTGGCACACATTAGGAGACCCCTGCAAATGATACAGATATGCAGAACAAACAGGCCTTGCGGGCCTGCTGGACGACAGTTCAAAAATCGGCCCTGTGGTCTACGTGCGAAATGAGACTCCTAATTTTAGGCCAGCAGCCTTCTCTGCTTGAGAAGATAAACACGGGAATTTAGTGAAGGGACATGCCCAGTCCATGCTCTATCGCTGTGCTCGTCGTCTGCAGTATTTACAGAACGGTGATGCAATATAAGACTGCTGTGCATGATTCGTGCAATAACAGTGCAACAATACGCCCTTAGCGTGAACCGTGCACCTCCTGTCAGAATGCTTTCTAATTGTCAAGGCAGCCGAGTTGCGATCAGAAAGGACAGATTTGCACTTAACGTGACTGGGAACCGCTCCTTCGCTGGCAGCAGACAATGGAGCGCAAACCGAAACCTGAACCGGAATGTAGCTGAATTTATACAATGAGGCTTCTCCCCGCCCAAGGAAACATAATTTGGACGTCCTCGTGTCCAAACAAAAGACACCAGGGATTATTTAACGGCGACAAGAAGCGAGGCAGTGCTCCTACCTGAAGCTTCATCTTCCAGCACATATGCATCGGCGTGTCCTTGCTGGCGCTCCCCCTCGTCGCATGGCTCCTGTAATCCAGGCTGGAGGTGGGCGCTGTGCGCGCACAGCTGCCGCCTGCCCTACATTCGCGTGCAGGCTGAGAGGAAGCGCCGCGGCTTGCCCGGGCTTGCTTAAGCCCCTCACAGCGCAGCGATCGGAGCCGCGCTCCAGCTCCTCCTCCAGCTGATTTCAGGCAAGGAAGAGGAGCGATGATTAATGGATGAGGGCTCCCTCAATGTGCTTCACTTTGTCCTCTCAGCCCTCCCACCCACGCCCCGTGGAGACAGAGCCGGGAGACAGCGGCGATCAGCTGATGAGAGCAGGGTGGCTTAGATACAGACCGGCTTCTGTTATTTATTGGATGCCGACTCTTCCTTCAATGCAATCGTATAAAACTGCCCACGCTCTCGCAGAAAATAAACGCTACTTTCATGAATATATTCTGGGCCTCGAGTCATAAATACATTCCTAGTTGATTTTTGTTTTTTAAACGGTAGTGTTACCGCACTCATCTGGGGGCAGGGACATATTTCATCTTCATCCGGCTTTGAAGGGTACAAGACAGAACGGAAAAAAACACTGCCTTTCTCCGAGGCGAAGCAGAAATGCCTCGCAGCGGCGGTTTCAGATTCGGGGGCGTGTTTCTTTTTCTCTCCTCTTGCCATTGGCTGGAGGAGAGAAAAACACGCCTAAAAAAGGGCGTGGCTAAAAAGTGGAAAGAAGAGCACGGAACACGCCCCCGAATCTGAAAAAGACGGAGCCTATTTGGAGGGACGGCTCTCTCCTCCAATGGCTGGCCTCCGTTTAGGAAGCCAGCCGATGGAGGAGAGGCAAAAAGAGAGGCGGGCTAAATAGCCACTCTAAGAAACATAAGATCTCCGGACTTCCGGTTCTGCCTTCGGCAGACCGGACGGTCCCTCGACCTAAAAAAGCGTTAGGAGAGAGCGTGTCTTGCCTCCAACAGCAGGCAGGTGAAAACAATTTAAAGAAATAGTGCTCGGAGCAATTAAAGCCTACACAGTAACAACACGAGTAAGAAGGCCAGTCCTTATGGGAGGTTACAAGATGAGACAAGGCAGTACTAAGGAGGGTCTACTAAGGCTATGGACAAATGAACAGCTTACAAAGGACAATGACACAAGCCAATAAAAAATATGGGCGGCGAGTGGATGGAGTTTACCTGAATACAGCATGGCTCGCAGAGCAACATATGCGTGGCCCAGATTCGAACTAAAAAGTGCACATTCCTTAAGCAATCAGAAAATCTGCACATTTTACTGAATCTGAACACCATGTATTAAGCAGAGAAACTAGGAGCCCGATTCACAGAACTAACTTAAGACAAAATCCTAAATTACTACCATTTAGGTATTCACAGAAGGCACTTACTCATTTTGGTATTTACAGAAGGCACTTACTCATTGATGAGTAAGTGCCTTCTGTGAATACCAAAATGAGTAAGTGCCTCAGAAGGCACTTACTCATTGATGAGTAAATGCCTTCTGTGAAGACCAAAATGATTAAGTGCCTCAGAAGGCACTTACCCATTGATGAGTAAGAGCCTTCTGTGAATACCAAAATGAGTATGTGCCTTCTGTGAATACCAACATGAGTAAGTGCCTTCTGTGATTACCAAAATGAGTAAGTGCCTTCTGTGAATACCAAAATGGTAGTAAGTTTAGGATTTTGCCTTAAGTTAGTTCTGTGAATCGGGCCCTAGGATGGCTGCTGTGCGGAAATTAACGCCTGTTTATAGCCACATTTCAATGTGAATCAAGGCAAGACTTTTCTGGTAGCGAAGGAAGCCATCCAAGATGGTGACATATGTCATTTGCTTAACACCCATTTTCCAAATAAACGTGCACAGCAAGGGAAGTTGTTTCCTATTGGGCTTTGGATGCAAATAGCAATGGCTGTGCTGGACCATCCGGTTGTGCGGCAGAACAGCACTGTGTCTTTGAACTGAATCGGATGTAATGATCCAGGACAGTGCATAGCATCAGTGCATAACAAATCACACAATTCCCACATCATTAACAATCATAAGGTGGTAATTGGTTGTTTAGCTCATCGCAAAAGGCTGCAAATGCAGTAATGGATGCCTTGGAAAGGAGAATTCCATGTGTGCATTCACTTTTTAAAAACACATATGTTTTTATTGGCATTTCTGTAGAATACAGAGAGCACAATCATGATGTATTTGGCTACCATACATGTTGTTAATATGCGATGGTCAAATAGGTATTACGTTATTTATATAAGGGTATAACATGTTAACCATTCAGTTTGGAGCTCTATGAAAGCAATTGTACATGGCCGACAGTGTGGTTACATCGGTTAGGATTGCGACGCTTATGATACAGTTACAAGAGGAGTATAAAAATTTGTTATAGTACATTAAAGGGTATATCTGTTATCAATGTGAATAAGGAAAAAATCAATGATGAACAAGAAACAATCCCTGATGGCTAATTATGAGGAGAGTCTGGACTTCTATGTTAATATATAGAATGTAAGTCCATTTCCTGTGACATCATGCCATGGTCATAAATGGTTGCTTGGGTATATCGATTGGTATAAGTCCCATCGACATTGTTGTCGAATCCACATCGGGGTAGCAAGCGTACTGTTGGGCTGGAGGAAGCAGTAAACATTTGCAATATGATTGACCTTAGGGGCAAATTTGGAGACTGACAGACAGAATACAGTGTGTCAAGGTCAACGACATTTCCTCCGTCATCCTGATGGTACCCCATCCATCTATTTTAGAGATGACCACAGGCCCAGCAGTCATCGCTGTAACATGAATGGAACTGCTGTCACAACAGTTCTCTTCAAGGCACAAAACATATGGTGGTGGCTGGAATTTGATATGACATCCAGCCACCATACTTTCAACATGTTTTGTTGTTCAAAAACAAACACCCAGGTAGGCGTTATTGAAAAAAAAATAATGAACCCCACACCCTGAACATTTTCTCCCAGGATGTTGGGTCATTATTCATTTTTATTTCCCTCACTAGCAAGTTTTGCCTGGTGGTGGCGGACAATAAGAAACCCATCAGGCTCTCCACTCTGAATAGAGCGGATGGAGTGATGGCTTTACTAGGGCCACCCATGCTCCTTCAAGATATCGGAGTGAGCTTTCTGCCAGCAGACTAATGAGGGCTCCCCCAACAGAATGCTTATGGTCCATCCATCTCTAAATGAGGTGCATGGGGTAAAAGTTTGGCAGACAGGGTACTCCATTGTGTATGTGAGGAAGTAACCTGCAGGTCAAACTGTGAATCAGCCCCTAAGGGCCACATGTACGACCATTTCCTTTTGCGACTCGAAATGTGCAAATTTTAGCAAAGTCGCTAAAGGAAATGTACTAATGTGTCTCAGACACATTTTGTGATTCCCAATGGGGTAGCAAATGACTTGCCTCATCAATATTCATGAGGCAGGTCACAATTTGTGACCCACTAGGAATGGGCAATAACACAGGGGTGGTTGCCTGCTGGGGACAGCAGACCCTTATGTCTGTGTTTGCATTTTTTAAATAAATTATTTTAATGCAGCCCATTTTTCTTAAAGAAAATCGGGATGAATGTTTTAAAAGAATGATGAAATGCTTCAGTTTAATTTTTAAAGAGTAGGCAGTAGTCCGTGGGACCACTGCCAGCTCTTAAAAAAGTTTTTGCTGCCAATCACAAAGGGGAAGGGGTTCCCTGAGGAACCCTTCCTGTTTTTGAGTGGCTTACCCCCTACTTGAAGTAGGCCGTAAAGTGCAATTGTTTTGCGACTGCATTCCGATCATAAAACAATCGTACATGCCACTGCAACTCGCTTTTAGGAAGGGACGCCCTTGGTACGTCCCTTCCTAATAGCAATCCGCAACCCCTAATTTGTGAGTCGGTAACAGGTTACCAACTCGCAAAATTGGGTTGATACATGCTACAACCCTTTTTAGCAGTCGCAATTGGCCTGAATCTCCATTTGCAACTGCCAAGAAAAGTCGTACATGTGGACACAACGGGGCCGATTCACAGAACTAATCTGAGACAAAATCCTAAACTTACTACTTTTGGTATTCACAGAAGGCATTTAGTAGTAGTAAAGTTAGGACTATTAACTTTACTACTACTAACTTGAGATGAAATCTTAAACTTACTACTTTTGGTATTCACAGAAGGCATTTAGTAGTAGTAAAGTTAGGACTACTAACTTTACTACTACTAACTTGAGACAAAATCCTAAACTTACTACTTTCGGTATTCACAGAAGGCATTTAGTAGTAGTAAAGTTAGACTTTACTACTACTAAATGCCTCAGTGAATGCAAATAAAATCCATATCGGATATGGTTACAAAATGTGACTGGAAAATTATACAGGCACAGCGAAGAAAGGAATCTCCCTACAGGCACACTGTGTGAAAACACAGACGTAGAGTATCTACTGTGCTTCTGCTTGAGGTAGGATTCTTATCAAAGGCTTTTTGCAATGGGTTGAAATTGCCCTAATATCCGGGAAAAAACAGCAAATGTCACGTCTGTGAACTAAACAACCAATTGTCACAGAATGAGAATGACTCAAGACCCTTGGGTTCTCCACCTGTAAAGCAATCTGGCAGGTCACAATTGCAATCAAAACCCATATGGCATGTCTTCACACCTTTTCATGCATTCCACACAAAATGTCACATGTCAAGAGGGTACCTCACCGTTTCTACTTATCTGCAGTAGGTGCAGTTGACAGCACACTCCTTACTCTAAAGATAGCTAGGTTTCAACACTTTATTATCTAAAAAAGTGCTTAATTTGTGGGGAAATAAGTGCCATGGCTCCCGCCAGGAGGCCACTACAGCTTGCACCAGTCCATTGCTCCTCTCAGCACCGCCTGTGACAGAACAAACACAACTGCTAACCATGAAATCCTACAAGTGTGACAATTAAAACTATTTCTAGCCCCCAAAGCTGTAGCAAGGGCCTAGAAGGCAGGTAATAGCCATTTTAAGATATAAAATATTAATAACCAACTGTTGTTGTGCTTGTCTGTACATTAGACACACAGCACCACCATGTGGCAGAGTGTCATAAGCACCAATTATGACAATTAAGTACCAGTGCAGAGTACTGGAAACCACAGTCTCAAATTAAGCACTGATCTTCAATACAACAGGCTATTAATTTAGAGCTTTGATTGACGCAACCCTATGTCTTACATGTGCATACAGGCCTATTCCTAGCACTTCCTATACTCATGACAGGATGCAGCCTTCATAGGCACCGGTCATGTATTTTGATCTATGTGAAAATGAAGGTATGGGCACCCTGTCTTATTAAGTGAAGTAACATGGCACGTGCACACTCAAAACTGCAGCTGGTGTCACACATCACCTAATGAACTAGTCACATGTCAGCCCTACAAATGAGAGTGACTGACTTCTTAAGTTTTAGATCAAGACCTTGTGCCACATGTCTGCAAACTCTAACCAAGGGAGACATAATAAACTCCATACCTGTGTAGCACTTGAGAGAAAAGATAGCATTATCAAATTTCACAAATGCGCCTTAATCAAGAAATCTGCCTCCACCAAGTGTATTGTCTAGGGCAAACAACTTCCTCTAGGAATGTACCAGGATGAAAAATACATCAGTCACTGCCCTTATAGTTGCAAAATCTGTATTTTATGGCACTGGCGTTCTCCACAATTGCCGTTACATGAGAAATGGCTCATAGACATCTATAAGACCGCGTCCTATGAATGGGTCATTTACAACTTAATGGACGAAGCAGATATTTTTCTTGTCATATATTCCCACTTTTTAAAGGATACCGGGCCCCCATAATTTGCCTTTATTTGCATAGATTCTGAAGTATTTCTCATCACTATTATCGTACCACCTTTCTCCACCCACCTCTTTTATTATGCTTGGACTTTGCCTAACTGACTTATCTGTTTTGTAGTTCCGCCTTTCATCCCTTCTTCTTCTCTCTCTGTCCATCTTCCCTCTCCTTACCGTTTCCTTCTATAGCTTATTCTTTTTCACCCCTTTCACCCTTTTTCCATATTTTCTTAAATATTGTATATAATTAACCTCTGTAACTCACTGTGGAAATAAGCACTGTATTTGTTGTTACTGCTTAATTGTTAATTTTTACCAATAAAATAATTGCTACACAAAAAGAAAAATACATCAGTCAGTTCACACTTGAGTCCTAATTTTTGGAAGAACGTGGATACCTTCATCCACAACCGCCACCACATATATAGGGGCAAAGACCAGTGATTTAAGTTAGATAAGCGCATTGCCATGGCTTGATGACAAGAGGACAGCAATGACAAATAGTGTGCCACTGACATACACACCCGCCTCAACTTGCCTAACACTGATGAGCCAGCTTGCAACTATGCTTGTTTATGACTCCATGCCGTAGACGGCCCTGTAATGTTTAGGGCCCTAGGCCCTCATGCAGCACCGATGACAACTAAAACACATAGTGAATGTTTCTGGAACTGGCCCAGGGCATGAACGCCGAGACCCTTTTATTGGCAAGCTCACCTGACCGGTGACGCCTGTGATGGGTGGGTGTAGGGTGTATGTACAGGAACACTAGAACATGTCCAACAGGGCACCACAGACCTCTGACTGGTTTCTTTGCAGCATGTTACACACAGCTCTATGGTATAGCAACATTATTTGGATTTTCAAAGATTCTTTGCCCCAGTGATCCTGCTTTTAACATTTCCACCGGCCACATTGAAACCCACCCTTCTCCAGAACACCGGCTACCTTTCGCACACAGCACCCCACACGGCCAGTGGCGTAGCACAGGCCCCCCGCAGACCATGCTGTGTGGGGAGGGTAGAGCTCCAGGGGTGCCCCCTCAGGACAGTACTTTAACCGTAGAGTTCCTGATTGAGTCGGGAGGGTGCTCCTCCACGTGCCTTGCTGGGGGCCCCCCTCAAGTTTCGTTACGCGGCTTACGCCAATTCACATGCCGGTGTGTGTAAGCCAAGCCTCTCCCAGATGCATAGCCGTCACGCTTGCAAGCCATTATTTTGTTTCCTGTCCATCTGTCACTTTTGTGATAACCCAAATAGAAGCCAAACGTGATTGGGAAGAAGCCTTCTGGTTAGACCTAAAGGCCGCCAGCTTGGCTAAAGATGGGAACACCTTTTGGAAGCTATTCACGAAATGTAAAGATCAGGATCCTGATATTATTCCTAACAATATTACGGACTATGCGTGGTTCGAACATTTTAAAAAGCTTTACTCTGGGGCAGTTCCTCATAATACAAGCGTACACGTTGGTCCTTTATTATCCCTTTCTGCCTCACAACCATTTTTCCCTTTTGAGGAACCCGAAGTTTTGCTTGCTATTAATAAAATAGTCCCAGGAAAGGCACAAGGGCCGGACGGTTTGCCAGGTGATCTGTTTCGAGCAGACCCTCAAAATTGGGCTAGTTATTTTACTCTCTTACTTAATGCCCTCCTTAGGGGATCCCCTGTCCCCGAATCATGGAAAGGGGCAGAGTGATCCCAATTTTTAAAAAGGGCTCCAGGGAAGATCCTGCCAACTACCGCCCAATCAGCCTCGTTGATGCTGGTCAGAAGGTGATTGGCAGGGTCTTGTTAGAAAGAATTTTGTCGTGGACTATTGAAAATGACGTTCTGTCAGATTACCAGGCAGGCTTTAGGGCAAATGTGGGAACAATTGGCCAGGTATTTCGGCTCCTTCTACTCCACTGGAAGGTGGTTTCGATTGGCAAGGGCAGTCCTCATTTGGCCTTCATAGTTCTGAAGACTGCCTTTGATTTAGTTCCTCGCGACCGCCTCTGGTCGGTGCTGAAGGAATTGGGAATCCCGCTACCTATTTTAGATCTCTTGATTCGCCTTCAAGAGGGCAATTTTGCCAGGGTGAGATGGGGTTGTCAGGATCAAAAAACGCCCAAAATTCAGGTCATTAGGGGAGTGCGCCAGGGCTGTGTTATGGCTCCGACCCTACTCTCTTTATTTGTGAATGGAGTGGTAAGCTTTTTACGGGAGTTTCCTGCTGATGCCCCGGCCCTGGCGGGCGATAAGATTCCAGCCCTACTCTTTGCCGATGACACCCTGCTAATTTCTAAAACATCAGCAGGGTTGCAAAAGCTTCTTGAGAGGTTCAACCTTTTTTGCAATTTGAGAGGCTTATCTATAAACACCTCAAAAACTAAGCTCCTCTCGTTTAATCCCTCAAGATCTTCTAAAATCAATCTTACTCTAGAGGGAGCTTCCCTTGAGTTTGTAAAAATCTTTGATTACCTTGGATTTAGGATTTCTGACAAACTTAGTTGGAGACCCCACATCGACAAAATGCTCCTAAACCACAAGAGAGTTGCGGGGGCAATTGGGAAGGAACATCGCTCATCCCAGAGCAGGCCCGTTGCTCCCGCACTGGTGGTTTATGCTGCAAAAGCTGTAAGCTCGGCACTCTATGGGGCCGAACTCTGGGGCTTCGATAATGTTAACGAAATCTCAATGTCGGAAAACAAATTCCTTAGGGATCTGGTCCCGCTCCCAATGGGCACCCCACTAAAGCCTCTTATGAGAGACATGGGCAGGCGCTCATTTAGGGACTTTGCCAGACTACGTCCCTTGCTTTTTTGGACCCGCCTATGGCGTACCCCCGAGCTCTCCAAATATGTTGAGGGTCTTAGAGAAGTGATGAGCTTGTCGGTTTCCCATAGGATCACTTGGCTGTGTAACATTAAAAAGTCCTTCTTTGCAATGGGCTTAAGAGAAGTCTGGGAGTCTGGAATGCATTTAAGCAAGACTGATCTAAAGAAGGCTTATTGGATTTGGATTGATAACCAAGGGAACACTGCTGTGAATGTTGGTAGATTAACTGAGGCTTTTTACTTACATAAACCAGTGACAAGGCTGGAGTTTTACTTTGATCTTATCCAGAAGCCTAGAGATAGGAGACTGTATATTCAGTTCAGATTTGGTACGCTGCCCATTCGGGAGTGCACAAGCAAATGGAAACCTCCCTATAAAACGATTGCAAGTTGTCCATGTTGCAAAGCGAAGGTGGAAACTGTAGCGCACCTTTTGTTCGAGTGCCCTGTCTACAAAAATCCCAGGGCAAGAGGGTTGAGTCCCATCTGCAGACAATTGGGCACTGTGAACCATCGTGTAGTGCTTAGAATTCTACAATCGGACACTAGTGCTTTGCTCGTATGTGGGGTGGCCAAATTCCTTGCCTGGTCCTGGTTGATTAGATTAAAGCTCCTGGGTCCTTTGTCGTAATATACCTTTTTTGCCTCCTTATAATATGATATAATGCCTCTCCTTTTTCTTTCTTTTCTTCTTCATGTCAAAATGCTTAGGGGAAACAATTCTTCTCTCGTACCAAATGTAATTTAATACTTTTTTAACTTTGTGACTTTTTTTTTTTTTAAACTATTTATTCAAAATGATTTTAGATGTCATGTGTTAGGCCGAGGGGGGATTGGAAAAAGGATGTAGTAATGTATTTTTGTATCCAGTATTCCGTCTATCGATATTTGTATTATTCTCTCGCCTTCACTGAATTTCGTTTTGATTTTTATTGTATCTTTTATGTTTGTTTGTACGCTTTTATGATATAATTTTATCGAAATAAAGCTTTTGATGATGATGATGATAACCCATGTGCTTCCTTAATTCTAGCTGAGATTTATTATCCACATGGGCACCATAACACACACTCGTAGTACCTGAAGCAGGTCTTTCCCAAGCAGAGCTAGCTCTGTATACTGAAGTGCTTCCTTTACTGCCATGTAAGTGCTGCTCTCCATACCATCTTTGACATCTGTCCTGAAGATCATCTGACAAGTTGCATAACTGAGGTCGAAACTTTGACATGCGCCTGGTCAGGGGTAGAAAGCGCTATATAATTACAATTACAATTGCATACTTACTTGCTCCTGTGGCCTGCTCGTGCCTTTAACCTTGCAAACAGGTGAGAACAGATTACATCACCCCTCCAAAGACCAATGATATGCAGCCACAGTTGTCTTTGATTCACATGCAGCATGCCATCACTTCTCATCATATGCAGGTTCCGTATTCACACGCACTTCTCACAGTTGGGGTACCCTTTCATGATACTGTGGAAGTACATATTTGATTTTGTGACCAATATGTAATACACAAATGAACTTTTACAGGATCAAACATTGAACTGTGTGCTTATGATTTTGTTTTGCAACAGGCTTATCTAAGACCCCAGTGAAGACAATTGATTTATTTTAATTTGAATGTGAGTCGATACGACCGAGAGAAACACTTTTTCATTGATTACATTGTCTTCAAGGGTACTGTCCAGGCACGTAATCACAGCGTGGCCATATGGAAGCACTTGAAATAAGTTAATTCTGGTAGCCATTCTAATGGTGCTCAAATGACTAACATTGGAAGTTAGGAGAAGGAGATGACTTTGCCAAGATTCAGATTAATGTGCTGCAGATCACAGTGGATGTCAGTGGGTAGCATTCAACTCAAGGAGCCATCGCTGTAGTTTATCTTTTGTTTGTTGGCTGCGTGTTACTTTGGATACATGTGTACGCCCTGTGTCATGTCGCTCCATTTTTTGATGCACCTCTCAAGTGGCGCATGTCATTGGGTTGCCTCTTGACTGCAGGCCTGTGATCTTGTGCTACTTGAAACTGGGTCATTGTGTTTACCTGTCAGGGCCCAGTGGGCAGGTGAAACTCTCCCTGCATGCAGATGTGTCCTGTATTCATGAAGGGTTCAATTTGCATTAGCATGTTTCAGTTGTGCAGCTTATGTGGTGGTTGGGGGTAGGCATTATATTCAAAGGTGTTCTGATGCGTCAGTTGTTTCCTCTGCACTCTTGGGTGGAAAGTATCTTAGTGCCCTCTATCTGGGTACACTGCTGGGGTTGAGTGCCCAAGTATGAGTGCTTGTGGAACCGAAAATGTTGACTTTGGTGGCTGCAAAGAAAGAGGCCTTGGCCATGGCATCATTTGTGTTTGTCTGTCCTAGATGGATGGTCCTTTCCAAATGATGGGTCTTGGCTGTGCCATGCACCTGCTGTTCACTGCTGCACAGGTAGAACTTCAATGCTAGAATGCAATGTCATGTGAAGTTGGCCTCCTCTTGTTTGTAAGTTATGTGTCCACAAGAACAGAGGCTCTTAGTTTGTGGAAACTGCTCTTTGAGTCCACAGCAAGCCATGCCACATTATGCCAGCACACATGGCATGGCATGCTGTTGCTGTTCTCCCAGCAGTGACTGGCACTGGAGCTGTTGGGTCTTGCCATGCCAGAGCAGGGGCACTGTGGGAGATGGACAGTAGCAGGTCTGTTTTCTTAGGGCCCTTGGCAGTAGCAGTGTGCGGAAAGTGGAAACTTGTTCTGGGGAGGATCAGGGCATTCAGGGAGTACTTGAGACAACTGGAATGTTACTCCCTTGGTCTCGTTGGGCTGCCCAACTATAGCCACCACACTGAGCACCAGTGACGCCGGTGAACAGGGTCTCAGACCCATTCACCCAAACACTCAGTGACCACAAGCACACACCCTCTGTTCTAGAACTCTGCTTCCAGCTTCACATGAAAAGCTCCTCAGCAGTCACTAGCAGCTGCTCTTGACACTCAGAGAAGTAAGGCAGACCAGATAAAGACTTAGGGGCATATTATCAAGAAATGGCATTCAAATTATCGCCGCTTTAGCGGCAGAAAACTGCTGCTAAAGCAGCGATAATGTGCTTGATAATATGCCGCAGAGAATTCCCATAGAAGCCCATGTTCTGGTGTTAGCATGGGCTTCTCTGCGACATATTATCAAGCCCATTATCGCCACTTTAGCGGCAGTTTTCTGCCGCTAAAGCGGCGATAATTTTAACGCCGTGCTTGATAATATACCCCTTAATAATGGAGGAAGTGTAGGTTAGAGCCTCACAAATCTGCAAAGCACACAACAACATGGACTTCAGCTATTTCAAGCCAGTGCTTTTAGTGCTAAAAAAAGGTTACTTTAATTCACATACAACTGAATACCAAACATGTCTTCATCATTCAGAGCAATGAAACTACTTCATATGTGCTCTAATGCTGATATATCAACCATCATTTCATGGGAAAAAAGCGACACCTCAATGAGGTGGACAGACACTGTCCTCTTATGCAAGGAAACCAAATCGGAGGAAGACAACTGAACCCACTCCCAAGGTCGCGCCCATGATGGCTTATGAGATGCTAGGTTAAGGTAAACAAACTTTAAATGAACATTGCATTGTCATCTGTGGAACCATAGCAGGTGGAGGCCAAGAAAACAGGTCATGTAGGAGAGATTAGTGAATGAAACTCCTCATAAACCCGTATCCTCACTGTCATGTTTTGCTAAATGGCACAAGGTTCAGTCTGTAGAGGCCATGAAGCAGATTCATGACTTCTTCACCATGAAAAAATGGAAATTGAAGTGTGTACCATCTCCAATAAAACAGAACCCTCCATGATGTTGGTAAGTATCTCACACCCAACCCACTCATAATCAAGGCATCAATGTTAAACAATGCAAGTTGTGTCAATTAGCACACTCCCAATTTCCACCAGTGTAAATATCAGCAGGTCAAAACTGACAAAGGTTACTGGGGAGAAATGCATGGTGCATTCCGAGACATACAGAAGTGTGTGTGTGTGCGTGTGTGTGTGTGCGTGTGTGGGGTGTGTGTGTGTGTACATGTGTGTGTGCGTGCGTAAGTGTGTGTGTGAGACATCATATTCTCCATGCAATTCACCAATTTCAGGAGGAAAAGATGGCAATGGAGGTGTTTATCAAACCAAATATATATAGCACCTTGTGATGTTCATACTTACCAGCTATGGTAAGTACCTCACCCTCTTCCTACCAACTGATAATCAGGTCCTCAGTGTTACACAATGTAAAGCCCCTGCTATGGTGTTTGTCGTGGAGTTTACCATGTAAAACCCTTTCCTATTGTGTTTGTCACAAAGCTTACAATGTAAACCCCCTTTCTATTGCATTTATCAGGAAGTTCACAATGTAAAACTTCTTACTTTAGCATTTCCCAGAGAGTTAATGATTTAAGACCCTTTGGGCCACATGCATGAAGCCTTTTTGAGATCACAAATGGGCCGATTCACAGAATCGGCCTGTTTACGAACGCAAAAAAGGAGTTTCACATGCATCAAACCCAAATTGCGACTCGGTAACCTGTTACTGAATCGCAAATTGGGTTTTGCGAATCGGTATTGGGAAGGGTCGTGTTTAGGGTGTCCCTTCCTAACACCAAATCGCATCAGTATGTATGAATGTTTGGCGACCGAAATGCAGTCTCAAAACATTCGCATTTTACCACCTACTTCAAGTAGATGGTAACCCATTCGCATATGGGATGGGACTCCTTCCCCTTTGTGAATGTTTGTAAGAGTATTTTTCAAGACCACGGACCACTGCCAGCTCTTAAAAAATTAAAGGAAAACTTTTCATTTTTCTTTTTGTAAAAACGGGCTGCTTTACAAAAGAAATGTACTTTATTAAAAAGCAATCACAGACATGGTGGTCTGCTGACCTTAGCAGGCCACCATCCCTGTGATTTTTGCGATTCCTATAGGGTGTCAAATTGCGATGTACCTCATTAATATTAATGAGGTAGGTCGGTTAGCGACCCACTACGAATCGGTATTTGAAACTCATGAAGTTTCATACATTGGAAATTGCGATTACCTAATTGCGATTCTCAGAAAATCGCAATTATGTAATCACAGTTTCCAATTTTGATACATGTGGCCCTTTGCTTATAAAAACCCTTTGCCTTTTGAAAGTGCCAGAAAATTCTCAATATAAAATTAAACTTTTATATTTGTTAGAGTGTTAACAATTTAAAATCCCTTCCTACTGTATTTATCACAGATTTATGCCACACAAAGGCCCTTCCTTCTGTATTTAACATAGGTCCGCAATAGCAAACTATGGGGCATATTATCAAGCCCTGCGTTAAAATTATCGCCGCTTTAGCGGCAGAAAACTGCCGCTAAAGCGGCGATAATGGGCTTGATAATATGCCGCAGAGAATTCCCATAGAAGCCCATGTTCACACCAGAACATGGGCTTCTATGGGAATTCTCACGGGCATATTATCAAGACCAATATCGCTACTTTAGCGGCAGTTTTCTGCCGCTAAAGCGGCGATAATGTTAACGCCGTTTCTTGATAATATGCCCCCATAAGTTGTGGCCAATGGAAATACTTCATAGGTGGGCTAACACAAATGATGTCCAATCGAGATGATGTAGAAAAAAGACCAACAAAGGGGGAGACCAAAGCTCTCCGTACACTGCTTTCAAACTTCTTTTTTGCGATTACACCAGTCCTAGATGACCTCTGGCCTAAAAATCATAATCATTTTTTGTTCATATACACTACTCGAGCACATGCCAAGCCAGGTGTGCCCTGCTGAGACCGTGACCAAAGGCCTTGAGAGGCCTGCTTCCCAATCCAGTTCTGTCTTGTGCTAATGTGACCTTGAACGGAGGAGAGAGCAAACTATTAACCGCCCCTTGCATGCTCCATCGCCACAGTAAGTGCACGTGAAAAGTAGGAAAACAATTGCGCTGAACCATTACAATAGCTTCGTTGCAAAACAACTCCTCGCAACCGGTTTTTTCTAGTTGAAAGTCAAATATTGTTTTTTTAGCTATTTTTTAGTTCGTTGGAGAACAGAAAACATGGCCCATTTCCTTCAGAATTATTACTGTAAAGACGAGGGGGCAGATTTATGACTGCTGGCGCATCTCTGCTAATCAGCAGAGATGCGCCAGAAGAGTTGCGACTCATCTGCCCACCTGTGCGCCACCACTGATGCGCCGCATTTACAATGCGGCGCACCGTGGCGCTCGGATGGGCAGATGCGTGACTCATCCCCCGTCGGAAAGGCGGCGCATTGCTGGAGTTGCGTTGCAAGCGCGACGCAGCTCCAGCAAGGCTCGGGGGTGCCCTATCCCTAACATGCTACGTCAATCCTTACGCCTGCTTCAGGCAGGCGCAGGGTTTTGACGCAGCATGGCCTTAAAAGTGACTCAGTGAAATCTTGTAGATTTCACTCAGCCACTTTTAGGAGGCGTTCCTGCGTCGGAACGTCCCCCCTGCGCCGGAACGCCTACATGTGGCGCAGGGCTTTACAACATGACGCATCTCCCAGATGCGTCACGTTGTAAATACCCCGCACCATGGCGCAGGATTTGCGCCGCCGCTGCGTCACAAAAGTGACGCAACGGCGGGGTAAATGAGGCGCAAGGGCCTTATAAATCTGCCCCGAGGTTATTATTTATTTCAATTTCAATTGCATCATTTGACAGGACAACCTTGCACACTTTCCTATCCTATGTGAAAACAAGAAAAAATAATGTGATGCAGAGTTGCCTGGCAAGCAAAGCAGGGCTTTAAGTGGGCCCGGTCCTGCCGGTTTTTAGCACCGACAGCTCTAGAAAGCAGGTGCTGAGACAGGTCCCTGCCCGGGTCTCCATTTTTGCCCTCACTTTCAGGGTGAAAACAAACTCTCAACTATGCAGCAGTACCACTGTTCACTGCCTTTGGTGTAACTTAAAAGAGACTCGTTATAGTTCCTTCAGTCACAATTCAGAAATGAAGCATTTCCAATATTATATACAACCAGTGGTGGCCCCACCGCTAAGGCGGAGGAGAGTCACCCCACTACCTTTTTGCAGTGAAACAAAGGGAAAATAAAATAACTTGCAGCTTTGCGTGGTCAGGGGAGAAGTAGAAGCTTACAGCCTGCATGGAGAACATGCCCAGGCTCCCAGTCAGAGTCTGAGCGCTGAAACAAGGCGCACAGACCAATCACAACATGGCTAAGGCAGCGTTATGATTGGCTGACTGGGAGTCTGGGTGTGCTTCCTGTTGAGGCCGAACGAGAGAGGACTACGGAGGAGAGACACGGCGATGAAGCTTTGAGAAGGTACAATTTGATTTTTTAATACCCCCTTCCCCCGCGTCCTCCCCGCCCCACCCCTCTACCTCCAATCTGTGTCGGCCGCCGCTGTATACAACAAAGCCATAGCTTTTACTTTTCTTATGCAACTAACAACCATTGACAAAGTCAATACAACTGACTTGTTGTAAGTATAATGATATTTGCAATATTATATATCTGTATGCAATGACAGGAATAGCAAAATACTAGTCAGGTGGCACACTATGCTAAGAAAAGGTTTTTAGTTTAGGTGTCTTTAAGCCACACCCTTAATTGAATACGCCACGCCCCTTTGAGAGACTTCCCCCCCCCCAAGTTTTTTCATCCCACTTAAAGCTGTGGCTGTAAGACTATGGGCCTGATTACTAGTCTGGCAGTCCGAGGACTGCCAGACTCGTGGTGGCGTGGCGGTGACAGTCCAGCCACCTCCGCACCAGCAGTCCGAACGCCCTATAACAACTTGGGTGGTCGGCCTGCCATTGCACCACCACAACTGCCAGGGATAAGAAGTCCCTGGCGGTTGCATGGTGGTCTTGATGGCCTCAGGGACATGGGGTGCATGCAGGGGGCACATGTTGTACCCCCCTGTGTGCATGCACCCCAGTATCTGCAGGGCATGGACTGCACCAGTCCATGCCGTGCAGGTACTTCCTTTGACGTTCCCATAGCGGTGCCTATTTCATAGTCACCGCCAAAGAACCACCCACCAGTGACAGAAAAAGTTGTAATCTGGAGGGCGGTGCACACACAGGTTTGGTGGTGCTGGAGCAGGCCGCTGGCATTGCAGTCGGCTCCCGCACCGTCAAACTCATAATCAGGCCCTAAATCTATGGATAAGAACTATATGCAAAGTTCATAAAAGTATACCCAAGTTTTTTGATGCTGTGAACACTTTCAATGTGTTACTGCAATTGGTCTCCTCATGAAAACGTTGCGTACTAGGAACTCACCCTCAAAATAGACATCCTGGTCTGTGATGCATCTGCACACTCCCTGTCGCTTCTTACGTAAACATACGTGTAAGTATATTAAATTAATTTGTTAAAAAAATGAGTTCGCTACATTCCTGCAAGACCCCAAAATGAAATGCTTGTCTTGTGAAGAATTGGCAAAATGATTTGAAACAAATTGCATTATTTTTGTATTAATTTATGGAGAATGCAGTTTGCATGCACACTAAGAAACCTTGCCATGGCTCGTGTTTCCCAACCATATGCTGCTGTGGTTATCTTTCGGTGAGGGCATCCTGGGTTGCAGAATGCCTAGTGTGGACATACAGCCTATTTCTAGAGAGGCTACTTGTTGTGTATCACAAGAAACTGGGATGTTGGTAAGTCACAAGAGAACAACAACTGAGTTGTCGTTGATAAATCATTTGACCGTTCATAATGGAATTTCTTTTTTGCCCCCTGGGCAATGCTCAGTTCATACCTGCTGCTCAGTCCCTCTGCTCATCCCGCCTAATAGCACTGGGGAGCAATGGAGGAAGAGTGCACATTGGAGGGCCAGAGCAGAGTTACCCTTTAAAGATCTCAAGTTTACCTTCATCTAGAAGAATGTAGGGGCATATTATCAAGCCAGGCGATAAAATGATCGCCGCTTTAGCGGCAGAAAACTGCCGCTAAAACGGCGACAATGGGCTTGATAATATGCTCTATAGAATTCCAAGTGAATCCCATGTTAGATGTGAAGGACATCTAACCTGAGCTTCAATTGGAATTCTATAGAGCATATTATCAAGCCCATTATCGCCGTTTTAGTGGCAGTTTTATGCCGCTAAAGCGGCGATAATTGTATCGCCTGTCTTGATAATATGCCCCGTAGATCCACTTGTCAAGCCCGAAAAAGTTTAAATGAGTTCGCTGTACAAATAAAACTGCTTTTGCTAACAATATTCTTAGAGTGCTCCTTGGCTCCACCGCTTTCATCTACAGGCTTTCTGTGATAAACCTTTTTTTTTAACCTTTGGCTTGAAAATGTATCAATCACGTCATGGCTCAGCCTAGTTGAGTATTCATCTCTCACCTAATGCTATTGACTGGGTGTATCCTTCCTCCACCACTCAAGTTCTTGCATTGAACAGCATGAGGGACTACTTTCCAACAGTAACCACCTTGGTCCTCACCTGCAAGTTCCCTCCCGTGTTTCTCGACTCAAAGTACCAACCCTGCATGCACTTGCAAATTAAACATAGCTCTGCTCAGTTTGCGACTGTTTGATTCTTTCAGTAATTTACATTAATGTCATTGCATTAACAGTTGCTAGGGCATTTTTCAATAAATAAAACTGAATGCAATTAACATAAATATAATGTGAAGGCCTCAAAACCAAAAAAAACATTTTAAGGGCAAGTGACAGCACCAGGCTTTCATAGCTACATAGATTAAAGTAGAAAGACTTCTGAATGCATTTTTCCTTTTCCTTTTCTCTGACCTAAGGTCAGTAATGTCAGTAACATAAGATGTTAAACTTTCAATGATACAAAAATGCTGAACTGTACATGAACTAATAGAAAATGTTAGATTTCGAACTTCCCATAGAGATAATTTTCATAGAATAAAATAATGTATCAAAGTGTATAGTTTAATTACTGAAAAATGTTTTTTCCTAAGTAAAACTCTCAAGTTAGAATGTGTAACCGTTGCATGATTTCATCTGTATGATGCCAGCACCTAACCATGAATTGTTTTGTCTTGTAGTAGAAATTAACAGTGGGAGACTAACTGACTTGAACAATGTTTATGAAATGTTTCATTTTAACACTAAGGGCCCAATTATGAATTTGGCAGTGTGAGGGTGGATCTACCACGCCACTGCCACGCTCCCCCTCTGCCAAACCTGTGTACGCACTGGCCCCCAGATTATGACTTTTACAGACACTGGCGGATGGTTCATTGGCGGTTTCACGGCGGTGCCTATGAAACAGGCACCGTAATGAAAACTGGAAGGCAGTACCTTCACGGCATGTACTGGTGCTGTTCATGCCGTGCAAGTACTGGGGTGCATGAACACTCGGGGGGCACAACATGAGCCCCCCTACATGCACCCCATGGCCTACTGTGGCATCAGGGGGTCTTGAATGGCCCCCTTTGTTTCATCTCCGCCACAGTTTTCATGGAGTAGGAACCGCCATGAAAACTGTGGTGGAGAGGAAACTCGTAATATGCTTGGCGGGACCGCAGCGGTCCAGCCAAGCATATTGTGTCCTCAAGACCTCCACGCCACCGTGGCAAATGCGGCAGTGCAATGTCGGTCTGACCACCCAAGTTGAGGTAGGGCAGTCGGACTGTCGGTGCCACGGTGCCCGCACTACCTCCGCAGCTACGGCTGTCCATAGGACCATCGTAGTCATAATCAGGTCCTTAATGTCTATAAGCCTTTGTCCGGAAACACAGCTTTCCTGTTCCCATGATGACACCACAAAATAGTCGGCTGAGAAGACAGAAGAATGCAACATTTTACCTTAGTGTGGTAGATATCAAAATTTCATATTAGCTCATGTTCCTATAGTGGTGTGTGGCGATTGTTCAGATCCTATCTAGACTCTCTGCAGAGCCCTTTGCACTGATTCTCTCAGAGAGACCCATTCATTTCCCACTGCCTGAATCTATGCTGTACTGCGACTCCATTGAGATACTTTAGTTTCTCCTTATAGGAAGTGCTGATCGATTTAGAATTTCTTAAAGCTTTATGCTTTCACCTCTCGACTTGGAACTCTTTGGGGGTTCTAAGAGATATAATTGTCTCATTTCCTAGACTTAGAATGGAGAATTACTTATATGGAATGTTCTTTATGCAATTGTTCTGTATTGTATTACTGATGATTTGATGCCTATTTTGAGAACTTATATATAAAGAAATACTTATTAAAAAATTATAATAAACTTTGAAAACTCACACCTTAAACTGTGATGAATAGATTGATTTGATTTGCGGCTTCTGATTAATTATCTTCTTACGTCCAAGGTCTTTCGGCCCTGGGCCCAGTAAATGAGAGGGACTTTTCTCCAGATAGGTAAGAAAACTGATAGCCTAAACCAAATAATTATTTAAAGTACCTGCTCCACCACAGTGCACATTCAATTATATTTTTGCAATGAACAAATTGTAATATTATATTCAGAAAATAACTAAATATCAAATCTCTGTGCACGAATTCCAGGTGCTAGCTTGAGCTAGAATCTCCAGGTGCACTATACATTCCTCTGTTTTTTAAGTCAGTTCCATTTGCAAATGTTCAATTTTCTGTTATAAGTTGCTTGATGTTCCTTTGACCTTTAAAGATACACATTTCTGTTGGGCTGGTTCAGATTTCACTCATATAAATAGATGACAAATGCTGTATGGAATGTTTTCATTATTTCTTCCTTTTATGTTTTAAGAAAGAACCGCTTGTGTTCTTTGTAGTGGTGCAAGATGCAGTGATTTGCTGTTGAAAAAAACGAAGCTGTATACATTCTGAAAATGTTGTGGTTTAAATGCTTCAGGATTGAACATTAGCTAAGAACCTAAAACACATTTATTTTCAAGAACAGTGTTATGCTCCCCAGTCTGGTCTCACAAATAAGTTACGACAGAATTTGCATTCAGCATTTATTAACATACATAAATCGAGACAGTGGGTTAATGTTTGTTCAAAGTGTATGGAATTATCTCAGTGATGTCGTCATAAACCTGCTCTGGTTGCATTTATTTTTTCTTTACCTTTACAAGGTATTCCGCTGATGATCCGCATGGCTGAACTAATTATGGGTAAAAAATGTGATGAGGATAGTGATAATTGAGGCGATGTGAACCTTACCTGTACCTCACTGAAATCTAGAGGTCATTCGTATACTGTAGCCATGGTTTAAAGCAACCTTGAACTGATCAGGGCTTGCTTCACAAAGGTATACTTACAATTTGTAGCAAGTGTTCTACTGTTTTGGTATTCCCAAACTACGAGTCAATTTTTACTGATAGTAATTTTACAACTGCAGAGACTGGAGCCATAAAATTACTAATAGTATAGGGGCATATCAGCAACGAGGCGATAAAAAATGATCGCCGCTTTTGCGTCCGTTTTCGGACGAAAAGCAGTGATAATTTTAACGCCTAATCATCAAGGTCACGCTAGCGCGTGAAACCTGGCATTAGCGTCTTTTTTTTGAACGCCCAGCTTTGCATCTCTAATGAGATGCAAAGTGGGCGTTCCTGCCCAGAATAATGGGAGAAATGTCGCTACGCGACATTTCTCCTATTATCAGGCCTCACGCAAAGCAGCATAGCGACAGGAAAACAGAGGTTATCGCTACTTTCCTTACGCCTGCTTTGAAACTGACTTACCCATGATATCCTATGGAAGGTGGAAATCATGGCTAAGTATGTGAGGCCCTATCAGCAAGCTTTCGCCAAAAGTTGTGCGATTATCGCTGGATTTCCAGCGATAATCACACATTTGGCAGCTTGCGCTCTGAATTTTATCGCTTTGGAGATAAGCGTTGCTGATAGCACACTATCTCCGCGATAAAATTCAGAGTTGGCAGGCGATAATTATCCTCACGCTAAGGGCGCTGAGCGATAATTATCGTCGGCCCTTGCTGATATGCCCCATAATTATTGTGTTTTTGAATACCAAAACAGGAGTAAAGGTACAACAAAGTACCTTTATAAATCAGTCCCATGAAGAGAGAAAGCAGCTTCTGTGCCTGGGTAAAGAACAAAAGGACACACCTCATTGATGTGGTACAAATAATTTCACTGAATTGTAACATCAATAAACTTTTTGCCTTAGGGCATGCAAGCACAGTTGCCTATTGTTCCTATTTTCCAGTGTATTAGCAAATCAAATGTGTAAAAATAGTTCAGTGCATTGAAAGCTACCTCTACAGTGAGACACACTTCTTGCCAAGGATGTGGCAGCCTTAGCAAACCACCAGAACACTGAGATCTCTCTGAAGGATCTAAAACGGTGAATTACCACTCAGTAGTCGTAGAAAGTGTGACCTCATATAAAATATGGCTTGTTAGAGCGAAGGTCTCAGACAAATGTAGCATATTGAAATTATCGTGCTTAGTTGTTCAAGGATGATTCATGTCTGGAGGTATTGACAGATTAAATGAATGATAAGGCAAGCGTCAGGTTTTGGGACAAGCTATAGAATACCCTGTAAGCCCGGTCACCTCCAACTACATCAGTATATAAGCTAACAGGGAAAATGGAAGTGAGGAGCAAAGGGTAGTACCACATGATTTTCTCAGGCTTTTCATGAGCCCTAAAAGGCTCTGCCAATATATTGCTTTCTTTACCTCTGTTGGTTTATTGATCTTATTGTCACTGTATCCCATCATGCATTATCTCATGGGCCTAGTGCAAGTATGAACGTTTGAGTATACCCCATCTTCTTTCCAATGCTTGACTTATGCCACGACCCATTGACAAGGTCATCGTTCCATTGACTCAGCAACTGTCTCCCGATGGACGCTGGATCTGAATGGTGATGGTTGTGCATTCAGCCATTTGGGACCTCCTAGAGTTGACACCATTTGTTTCCCTGCTTTTGGCGCAGGATCGCTGCTCTGCACTCACTGTTCCTGTCACTCTCCTCCTCAACTCTCCAATCATTCCAGGTTTCACTCTCAACTCCACTTGTGCTCTCCTTCGCACTATTCTTGTCTCTTGTTTGTCCCTGCTCTCCTCTTACCTTGTGTTTCACTATTCTCCTTCATGCTCCACTTGGCTACTGCTCCCCACTTGCCTACATTTCTCATACCATTCATTGCCAAGTCAACTTAAATCATATAAGGAAATTGGACGTCCATTCCTTCCCGTCACTGATTCTGGTTCCTGGCAAACAGCAAACACACAAGCAAACAAATATTCAAACTAACAAAAGAACAATCAAGCTCACTGGTGTAGGTCAGGACTGCGAACTTCATGTGATCAAGGCCATTTCAACCTGGAAAATGAGGAAGCATTCATTTATCAAAAAACATGGATTTTTAGGAATTTGTAATGAAACATTGTTAATTTCCTCCAGATCGTCACACGAAGCATGCTTCTGTGCCCTGGGTATTGACTGCAAATCTGCGGCTACTTATGAGCTACGTTTGTTACCGGAATGAAGAGTGGTTGGATGGCGACACACAGGCAGCATCCATGAGAATGGTGTTTCATTATGTTTCATTGTGCTGGTGTTTTGTTTTGTTGCTTTTTTGTGTGCGCAATTCTCAGTGAGGAAGTTCGTCCAGGAGATGATGTCTGAGAACTGGTGGAGTGAATTCATGTTTTACCAAAAAGGGACCGAAAACAGTAGTACATTTCTCTAGCTCAGACCTGGAGGAAGTCCAGCAGCACACATTTCCAACCACTGGTACTGCATCAGTGTTCCATAGAAAATAATGTAGGTATGGACTTATAATAAAACCCCATAGGAAATAATGTACATTTAAATTAAATTAATTTAAATATTTACAAATATAAATAAATATAACTTAATGTTAAAAATATCTAAAAATGAAACATACAAATATAGTTAAATTACCTTTAATTAAGTCTATACAATTACTTTTAATAATTATTAATGCATAATAATGTTTTTTTTTGTTAAACTTTAGTTGGAAATTTATTTTTAGTTTAAACTTCAGCAAATTTGAGGGTGCCTCCATTCAACAAATAGATTAAAATCTTGCAAAAGGAGATCCCCAATAAAATTACAGAAGGTAACTACAAGGCAATTTAATAAACCAAACAAACCAATGCACAGCAAAGAGAGCTCCAAATGTGCTCCTGAGATTAATAGAATCCTATTCAAACTAGAGCTTGACCAAGGAGCAGCCCTATGAGGAAGCATACTAAATCGGCATGTGATTGAGGGCTTGTATCTTGTTTAGGAGACACCTAGTGATCCACTTGACAAATCAGATACTATTCTCTTATGAACAGTGCTTTAAATGGGCCGGTACTCTCCGGTACGGAGTACCGGCACTTTTTTATTTTGAGAGAGAGAGTACGGCACTTCTCATGAGAAATGTAGTACGTTTAATTGGAGAGTACCGGCAATTCTCAGAAACAAGTAGGTACTCTCGTACAGAGTACCTGCACTTTTATTTTTCCATTTCAAGCACTGCTTATAAACACAAGTTAAGGTCCTCAGTATCTGGTAGGGTTTCTTGATTCAGATATGTATATCATGATCATAACGTGTAGACCATGGAGGCCTGGACCCCTTATTGTATATGTGTTACTATGACAACACATAACTCACTCATTCTATGTTGGTGATACCTGGGTGGTGATGGCAGTAGAGTGGGCAGAACTTTAACAGATTGAAAATAACACACAGTTTATTAACATAAACGGATGATTGCTTGAATAGAGAGTGTATGTCTGACTTTAAATGCTATTAGCATTTTCCAAGTGCCACATATCCCATAAAATACTCAGCCATGGAGCTTTGGCAAGTTTGTTGCCACAGGAGTGTCCCTGCAGGATTCCAAGGGAGGACAGAAAATGTAGATTGCCTCTCTCAAGCATCACTGTTTGCGTGTGTGACACAACCATTGAACCACCTCAATGTTAGAAACTCACAAGAACATATGTTTCAAAATGTCAACAGAACAAAAAATAACGCTAATATTGTATCAATCTGTCCATTTTTTGGCAGTGGAAGGAACAGAAAAACTGGGGAAACGAATCCGTGAATAACGAAAAAACTGGATAGATCTCAGTCAAAGGAGGTCAATTATAAATTATTTGGTAGGCATCATTACCCTTCCACGATCAAGCTGGATAACGCCTGTACTATCCCATGGAAATGAAGATTAAAGAATGGGAATCACAAATGGGTCAGAATTTT
The DNA here is from genome assembly GCF_964204655.1 of Triturus cristatus. Classification (NCBI taxonomy): domain Eukaryota; kingdom Metazoa; phylum Chordata; class Amphibia; order Caudata; family Salamandridae; genus Triturus; species Triturus cristatus. The sequence continues at coordinate 940,266,085 of NC_140587.1, read as the reverse complement.
CCTGTGGTTTCTGTAATTTTCCATCATAGCCCTTACCTGGCTAACGCTGGCATAACAGATCTCCCAAACTGCTTTGTAATGACAAAATCACCACCCTAATTTTGAGATTTGTACACTGCACAGTCCCAATAGTCCTGACCACTGAATGTCAACCACAACCAACCAACCTGTTTTTTTGTTTGTCCGGTTGATCTGCTACTGCCCTTTTGTTCTCTGGGCTCCTGATTGGTTTAATAGTACATTTTTCCCACTTTTGGTCTTGGGAATCTGGGCTGTGGAGAAACTGACTGGAAGCAACAGTTCACAAGTACCACTTTGAAAATATGCAATAAAAATAAAAGCAAGAGAATACTTCACAGATTTATTGTCCCCCTGAACTGTTCCTGAAAAAGGTCCGACACCCATAGTCAAGTTGGCAATTTCTGGCATAGAGAACACTTACGCGGATTTCACCATTGTGAATAGTGGTATATCTGATTTCCACTGGTTTCATAGGCCCCTGCTATTTTGATCTTTATTCCCCGCCCCCTTTGCCCTGCTTTAAGCTCATAAGTGGCAAATCATTTTATCTGCATCTCCCCATTCAAGGCATAATATGTTAGCAATGTCCCCTCGCCCTGCTACAGGATCTAAGAGTGGGGAAAAATATTTCCAAGTTATGGAATCCTGTATGCAGCTCTCTGCAAAATATTCTGTCCACATTTCACAGATGTTGATGGCTCTTGTCCCTTTGCAATTTCCATTGTGTAATCTGCTTTTACTTACATGTCATTTTCTTGAGACTGTATTATGTGGCAAATACCACTATAACCAAATGAAAGCAAACCTTTGCATCCTCCACTTCCTGTAGTATTCCAATCTTGTCTTTCTGTCGAATTTTTAGTTTTGCTTGCTCTTCATTTAACCTCAGAAGGCAATTGATTCATTTCCCATCTTCAAATGCCTCTCATTGAAGACCGACAATAAAAATTCATTAATACGGTTCCATGTTCAGATTTCTTTCAGTTGATAATCCATAGCATTGCTCAGCACAGGCAGGGCTCTTTGCCCCATAGCTAATACTTATCTGGGGGCCCGCACTCCTGTTACTACATATAGTCAACTAATAACAAGCATTGGCCAAACCAATAGGTTTTTGTTTGTAGTTATGAATGCGAGTTGGATTGATAACTGAAAAGAAAAAAATGTGCAAATGCATTTTTTTCAACTGGTTGCTCGGAAGAAAAGGGGTGTGGAAGCAATACGGGAGCAGGGAAGGAAGAAACACGATGGAAAAAAACACACATAGCAAGGTGGTGGGCGGAAGCAACATTGGGGGTACCTGTGGGTGGAAGCAATGTGGATGGTGCGCGGGGTGGTAGTGAGCTGACAGAGAGAAAGCAAAGTGGATCAGGGAGGGCAAATGGACCAAAGACAGCAACATGAAGTGGGTAGAAGAGAAGCACATAGTCAAAAAAGCAACAGGGGAGTTGGGAAGTACACATCGGTGAGCGCAACATGGAAGGGGTAAGGAGAGATACAGAGAGATGACAGACAGCAACATAGAGTGCAGGGGGAGAGAAGTACATAATGGAGACAGCTGGAAAACACATGCACTCCCATGTAGTGCTTAACTCATAGAAAACGTACTGCTTGAAAAGCAAGCAGAGGAAACCTAAAGGCTAGCAAATCAAAAGTGATAGCAAAGAGGCAATGCTTCATTGGAGGGCCAAACACAAGACTGACAAGCTGCGACATGATTAGGAAGCAGACAACCAGTGTTAAGCATTGGGGCTCCCTGTATGTTCTTAGTAAGTGCACAATATGTCTTGCAACAGACAGCGCTAGCACTCAGTGGTGACTGCACCTGGAAATCAGTAGGGTAGTGGGAAGGAGCACTTAAAATAAATCACTTACCTGCTGGCCTCTGCCTCTCCTCCGTCCTCTTCCTGCCATCGTTTGTGCAAACAGGAAGCACCCGGGCTTCCAGGCTCTCCATAGCCAATCACAACTCTGAAATGCCGAGTTGTGATTGGTCTGAGGGCCGTAGTTCGGTGCTCAGCCAGGGAATGGGAGCCTGTGCATGTTCTCCACCCAGGCTGTAATGCAGCCTGGGTAGAGAACATGCAAAGTACACCCGAGAGGTCTGCCGAATCAGTCACTGTGCACTCACATAGTGCCCCCACTCTTCTCCCCTGCTCTTAGAGCCCTACAAGACGCTGCAGCAGGAACACTTAAAATGATAATAACATCAAGTTATTATCATTTTATTTTTCCTTTTTTTACACTGCGAAAAGCAGTGGGGCGATGTGAGATAGTGGCTCTGTATATACTGTTCCCAAATAGGTACAGTGTGTACAGAGTCCATGTTGGACCCGGCCTCGTAGAATGGCCCTCCGTGCCCCCGCACCCCCGAAACCTGGTGCCTGCAGCCCAAGCACGCGGCCCAGCCGACCTTTCCCACCAGGACACCTGCACCAACCCCGGACATCCCCGTCCATGGCCTCTCTCCTTTCGGCCACCCCGGGCCCGCGTGCCCACTCCCTGCAACAAGATGGCCGCCCGGCTCCAGCGCGACCCGGGCCTCGAGGCGCCACTCTGGCTGGAGGACATCACGCTTCCAGGGGATGAGAGAGGGAGGAGCAGTTTCTATCGCACCTCTGAACTCCCATGGGACGATGGGTTTCGATCGGCCCTCCGGCCTCCCTGCGGGCTGGCTCCGTGCCTGCTGGGTGTCTGAGACTCCTCCCGACCCGGCCCTGAAATGATCAAAAGACAATAGCAGGAAACCCCGACAAACGGCCCCCAGGTGACAAGACCCCTGCCTGCGCAGACTCCGGACATCAAAGCGGGGTCGACCTATAACAAGGGGTGCTCTGAGACTGTCCGGCAGATTCGACGCTGGAACAACGAGAGCCTGCTGACGTGGTCGCGGCTCCTGGAACTGGAACCCACCTGAGCCCTGCTGAGTGACTCGCGGCTCCCTGAAGATCGTAAGACCTCCGAACTTGTACCTGAGCCCTGCTGAGTGACTCGCGGCTCCCTGAAGATCGTAAGACCTCCGAACTTGTACCTGAGCCCTGCTGAGTGACTCGCGGCTCCCTGAAGATCATAAGACCTCCGAACTTGTACCTGAGCCCTGCTGAGTGACTCGCGGCTCCCCCAGACTCTCACGGTCCCGCCGGACCCCGACTCCGACCACGTATCCCCCAGCTCGAGGATTGTGAGCTGTGCGCCGGATACGTCCCTGCTGGGAACCGTTACCAGAGACAGTCCCGCTACCCCCTACCTTTCCGAGACTCTTGAGCCCGTGCTCACCTTGTACATATTTGCAGTGATACCTATTTGATAAAGCTTGTTTCTGAGAATACCCAGTGTGGTCTCTCTGTGTCGTGTGGCGCCAGAAGTACGATCCTAGTTCCGCGATTCCTCCCCCTGGGGAATCTCTCGCCAGTGCCCGGCTACAATACTACGCGGGTGGGACTCAGGGAAGTCAGGACCCCCTTTCCGGGCTCCTCTGAGGTCGCCGTCTAACATTGGTGGCAAGCGACGGGATTCGGGCCCATCACCTAGAGATCGTACAGTGAACAACGGACGCACGACCAACAAAGATGGCAGAAGGAAGCGCCATGAGCTCAGCAGAAACCAACACCAACAGGAAGTTCCAGGTGGAGCATCTGGAAGAATACACACACAAAGAGCTAAAAAAATTTTGCAAAGAACTTAAAATAGCTACCACTGGCCTCAACACTAAGGAAGACTTGCAGAAAGCACTGAAAACTTGGGTGGAGACCGGGGCATCCCGCCCGGAAGGCACGGAGGAGCGCCCCGACGAAACCGAACCCCCTCAAAGTGAAAGCAGCGACAATCAGGTGCAAGGCATTGTACCAGACGGGGGCCTATCCCCGGGAGAACTCGCGGACAGAGAGAGACGCCGCAGTCATGAACTCGAGTTAGCCAAACTCAAAATCGAGGGCGAATTGAAGTTAGCGGAGAAAAAGCTAGCGGTAGAGCAAATGCGCGTACAAGGCGAACTAGAAGAAAAGAAGCTCCAACGGGAGCACGAAGGAAGAAAGCTCCAACTGGAGCACGAACGCAGCTTAAAAGAACTCGAGCTCAAGGCCCGAAATAAGGACGGGAGGCCCTCGGGGAACCGAGAGACGGCCCCCCCAGCGGAACAGAAGGTCCACATCCTGTGGAAAAGTGGATTTCCCTGGTCAGTTATGTCCCCTATCTTGGACCCCAACGGTTCTATATGCATGTTACAAGTACATGTATGTTCCCTCCAGTTCCAGTTTCTAAGACGCAAACATATGTGTGTCTACCATCAACATGTTCTCTGTCAGATCCGCCATCAATGGGCTGGATATTCGATTCCTAAGTATGAAAGGCCACCGACTTTATATGGCTAAGTTACTCCATTTTTACAGTTCAGGCGAGTAGGCCCGATTCTGTCCTCAAAGCCTTTCCCTGCTCTCTGTCTCTGACAGCTTCAGCTTGAGCTCGCATCTGTATCCATGAACTTTGTCCTACTCCCTGTGCAGCTAACGGTGCCTGCCTCGGCTAGTTTTCGCCTGTCTGCCAAGAAGTTGTATTTCACCTTCGAATTATCTATTTTGCTCTCCAGCCGATGCATTCCTGTCCAGTGATTTAGGTAAACATTTCCTTTAGCTCACAAGCAAAGGACTCAGCCTTTCCGTCCTCCTGCAAGTGATTCATAAGCCCTGTTGCCATGGAAAGTTTTCTATCCCTCGCATCTCATATAGACACTTAGACGCTTGTACACGCACACAGTCAGTATAGAATAGATTCTGTCCGAGAGTCTCTTCCTTGTGGATAACATAGTTCTTTAAACATAGGATGTTAGATATGATTTGGGATTAGGATGACTTGACCCCAGACTTCTCGTCTCCACATGTAGAGCTAAATGTCAAGTCCCCTTCACCCCCTAGTTGCACGTCAATTACACGTCATGCTGCCGCGCGCGCATCTATGCCAAGTATTATCTTATAGATCCACCTATGTCTGATAATTCTAACCAATCATGTTTCTTTTATTCCTTATTACGCCTAGTTTCGATTATGTCACTGTTACGTCATTTTTCTTATCAAATGTTACGCCTTCTACATTCGTTTCATTGTAATGTACTTATTATAAAAATACATGTCTGTTAATAAATTATTGTACTTCACTTCCTGAACCTTCGTGGTGACGGAACCTGAGGGCCGCGACTCGAGTCGGCCATTTTGAATGGAATAAAGCCCATTAGAAACCTCTTATACCACGGATTCTGCCTCTTGTTATTTTGAGCTATTTACTTTAATTTAAGATTCCGCATGAAATTCAGTCCGGTAATATTTATTTTATTTACCACATAATGGCGCCCGAATAGGGACACTTTCTCATCTCACGCGCCGGCGGTGCGTTGCAGGCCCGGTCTCCTGCCACAGCTGGACGGACCATAAACGCGTACCAGCAGGATTTCCTGTAAGCTCCCTCCGGTCAAGCGGGGGCGACTGAGGCTGCGATCAACCCAGACGAGGCGGTGAGAAGTGCGAAGTATCCCGACCAGAGCCTAGCTGAGAGAGCAAGATCCGAGGTATACAGAGGCCCACCAGGTTTTCCGAAATTCCGACGTCCAGAGGGTCCGATGTCCGCAGTTATCGAGTCCTGTCCATTCTCTGAGGCCTTCCGTTTCAAGGAGCTACTCGGTGAGTACCATCGCCGAGGAGGCGTGTTGACGCGCACATAGGTTGTGCCGGTCAAGACGGATTTGGGTACACAAATCCGGTCTGCACTGTTTAGCAGTGTATATGTACTGTTTAGCAGTATATCAAGTATTCCGAAGTATTCAGTTATTGTCAAGAATTCAGCGTGGTGATTAGTTAGGCAGACTGTCATCATTGTCGATCATTGTTATAATGTTTAATGTTTAATGTTTAAAGTATTCAGAAAATGTCTTGCATATTGTGGTATGAATGACTGTTCATTGTTCACTGTTCATTATTGTGTTTCTCGTATTAAGTAAGTTCAAGAGTAAGTATCAGATCAGTTGTCAATATGCCGCTCTTCTCGAAGTTAAGACAGATTACTACCAGAAAAGGGGTGCTTGAAGAAGCAGTTCCTATTCCTCCTAGAGACACTCCAGGACATTTCATGTACCATAAACATGGCATAGATGCCATATTGTTTCTTGATCTATGGGTAGATTATACCAAAGGATTACCGGAAAGTCAAAGGTGGCCCATAGCGGGAACCTGGGATGCAGAGTGCATCATGAAAGTGGAGGAAGAGTTATGGAAAAGAAAGGTCAGACAGTCACAGAAAGACGCCGTTGAGTTATGGCGTAAAGAATCTCATAGACGAACAGAAAAAGCACGTAGACAAGAAGAGAGGAGTAAAGAAAGTTCAAATAAAGTTCAAGAAAATCTCTTAATTGAGGAAGGTATCCGAGTGAAATCAGAACAAGTAAATAGACAAAGAAATGCTCTTATGAATGGTATGTATCCCCTTCTAGCCGAAGGACTACCTAAGGCTGTTACGGAGGTGCCAAAAGACTTGCCACCCCCGTTATTTCCAATTAAGGTACATCCAAAGGGGCATCCCAGAACCGCAGAAGATGTTTTCCTTTCCTCATATCTAGACGATGCAGCCCCCGAGTATGCTAACGCCACACCACATAGACCGTCTGGCGGAGGGATTCAACGTCAGGATCAGGTATCTGGCCCCGTGCAACAGCAAGTCCCGATACAAGCATCGGCAAGCACATCTGTTTCCGCATCTGTTTCCGCAGTCGACTCTACAGGGGTATCGACACCCATAGTTGCTGTATCACGTTCGACGAACCCTTTCACACCCGACGCCCCAGATGGGGCCACGGGAGGTGCTAGCAGTATTTTTACACCACCTAGAATAAATAAACTTGTTTTTCAAGAGTCAGCACATTCACGTACACCTAAGTTCGTAAATGAACGTACGCTTAAGGAACTTCTTGTAAATTGTAGATATGACCCGGTGGTTGGTAAAGAGGACGAAATGGTCCTGGCATCATTACGTATCAGACGAGCCGCAGAGTATTTAGCAAGGTTACCAGGGATGACTACGCATCTAGATAACATATATCATTTTGTTCAAACAGGACGAGATCCAGGATGTATTAACAGAGCTATGGAATTCCAGAAAGTAGAGATACAGGGGGAACTGTTACGTTTCCTCATAAACTGTGTGATCAGAAATCAAGATCGTCCGGGGGTAGACCGGAATGCAATGCTTATTCTTACAAGATGGAGTCAGAATATATCAGAAGGGAGACACGATAAGCAAAATTGTATAATAGCCATGTGCCGAAAAATACGTAAAGAAATAGAGCGTATTCATGAAGAGAGATTGGGAACAGACGAGTTTGAGCAAGATGAAGTGTCCGAATCAGGGGACTCTGCAAGACAGTCAGAAACCATAGCCTATGTAGGCAGAGGAAGATCTTGTGAAAATACTAGATGTTTTTCTGATCCAATACACTCTGTATGTCCAAATAATAGCAGAACGTATCCGACGCCTGTAATAAATCTGAAGTCTCCTGAACATTCGTTTCAAGCCGCAGATAAAATACTACGAGAACGAAGGGGTTACCACCTCCTCGATTCCATGGATGAGCAAGAATTAGCCAGATCAGCCGTTCATTGGATTGTTAGTCCTGAAAGATACGGTGATGAGACCGTAGTACACACGTTTCTCAACCTCAGTACAGATGAACAACGTTTAGCTGGAATCTATATGATTCAGCAACTCCTCATATTATATAAGAGCCAACATGCTGATCCTGGTCCTTTACCTGATATATTAACGGAACTACTCACGTACAGATGGAAAGGTTCTAGTAACAAGCTAATTAAAGAGATATTAGTGTCACGTAAGCAGTATGTTCTTTTTGTAAGTCCGGATTCTCTCTCCCTGCCCCCCAGAGAAAGAGCACCGTACTTCATGGATAGACAAAATCCTTTACGAGAAGTGCACCCAATAAAAGGCGAAGACAATGAGTTTCACCGTGTATTTGTTTACACACCCATATCAAAAATGGAATTATTAGAAATGAAAAAAGTAGTGCCCAGTCATGACAAAGACCCAGCGGGTTTCCACCGAGAAATTAAAGACATGTTACTGATGGGAGAGTACACCTTTCCTGATATTATGACGATATTAAAGGTGCTTTTGCCTGCTGGCATTTATGAAAAACTGAAAGAAAAAGAGTGGGAAGTGGGAGACCAAAAGATAGACTGGACAGCATTAGCAGAGGAAGAAAGGGGCCGAACTGCAGGTTCGGGGCTCGGGGATAAAGTTAAACTATTACCAGGTTTACTAGTACAGGTACTGCCACGTTTATTAACTACAAAAAAGGAAGATTGGGGTGCAATCACAGCCTGTAAACAAAAGCAAGATGAAGACACAAGCGATTATTATGCTCGATTTGAAAAATGTTTTGGTATAAATAGTGGTATAAAAGCAAGTAGTGACTCATATCCACATTTATTTGTGACAAAATTAGTGGAAAATGCATTGCCTCCAGTGAAGAATAGAATATTGAAATTCGAGAGTACCTGGCAAAGTAACACTCCGTCGCAAATGCTACAAATGTTACAGTATCATCACAATAGAATTAGGGATGAACAAGAACACGAGCATAAACGCATGAAGGATACAAAAATGAAAATGCTAGTTTCTCAGACAGTACCAGCAGATGGTCACAAAAAGGGTGTGACACATTCTGGTGATTCTGCAGTTCCTGTAAAAGGAACCTGCAATTACTGTAAACAACTAGGCCATTATGTACATGATTGTCAAGTCCTGAAACGAAATATAGCTACAGGTATTGCAAAAGAGAGACCACGATTAGTTAGACAAGATCAGAATGAAAAAGGAGCTATGCAGCATGGACAGTCCGTGCCAGTTCAGCAACAGTCTATGCCAGCCTCACAGCAACCCATACAGTTTGTGCCAGCTGCACCACCGTTGCCTACTACTGCCACACAAACCACAACACAACAACTGTATCAGACTGCACAGTATGAATACCCTGAATACCAGCGTTACGCATGAACCAGCCTAGAGAGGGAAGTTGACTTACCACTTATCGAGATTCCTGTAGATCAAGAAGGACCTTATGTACATAGTGAATTATTAGGTCAAGATAGAAAATTCTTACTCGATACAGGGGCAAGTCGAACAACTATAAAACGTAGCGAAGTTCCAGGGGCACCCCTCTCAGGCTCTCAAAATGTTTCCCTTGGTTTTTCAGGAAAACCTATTGTTAATGAAGTATCACAGCCTCTACCACTTACGATAGGACCTTTGACACGAACTACAGATTTATTGCTTACTAAATCATGCCCAGAAAATTTGTTAGGAATTAAAACTCTGAAAGCACTAGGAGCCATAATATGTTGTTCTCCGGAAGGAGTAAGGTTGTTTTTACGTGATTTTAAAGGTCACTATGTGTCTAGAGACATGGATCCCCGACTACAGATTTTACCAGTACATCTATGGGCACAAGGCCCTACGGATGTTGGCTGCATGAACATTACACCCTATCGAGTTACATTGAAAGCAGGAGTGGTATTACCACGAATGCGACAATACAAGTTACCGCATGATGCTGTAGTGGCTTTGTTGAAAATCATTGATGAACTAATTGCCCAGGGAGTAGTTGTAGAAACAGACTCCAATGTATGTAATTCACCGATAATTCCGATTCTTAAACGAACTGATCCTACTGCTCCCCCAGTGTACCGATTGGTTATTGATTTGCGTGAACTAAACAAGTGTATTGTACCACAATTCCCTGTGGTCCCTGATATATCATCATTGTTGACAGCAATTGATTCCGAAGCAACATTCTTTACTGTAATTGATCTCAAGAATGCCTTTTTCAGCGTCCCAATAGATCCGGAGAGCCAATACTTATTCGGATTCAGTTTAAATGGGCGCAGCTTTAAATTCTCACGCGCTCCCCAAGGATTTACAGAAAGCCCCAGCATCTACAGCCAAGCACTGAAACGAGAACTTGACAGTATCCACATGCCAGTCAATACTGCACTGCTTCAATATGTCGATGATCTGCTGATCACCGCGAGAAGCGAGCCAGAATGTGAAAAAGCTTCTCTGACAGTTTTACATTTCCTAGCCGACAAGGGGCACAAGGTGTCCCCTTCTAAGCTGCAATTCTGTGTTCAGCGAGTTATTTATCTTGGTCACTCGCTGTCCAAGGAGGGAAGGCAGCTTACACCAGATCGCATCCAGTTAATTGCAAACATGCCAATACCGCAGACGCAAAAGGAAGTGCGGGCTTTCATAGGCCTCACTTCATATTGTAGGCAGTGGATCCCTCAATATGCATTTCTAGCAAAACCACTCATTCAGTTAACCACACAGGAGGCAGCCACATCGACTGTTCTCCCTTGGACTCAGGAACATACACAAGCTTTTGAGAGCTTAAAGAAAGCTCTATGTCAAGCACCAGTTTTAGCAACACCATGTTATAGCAAACCTTTTACACTCTTTGTTACAGAACGCGAAGGTACTGCCTTGTCAGTACTCACTCAGGATCAAGCAGGATCACGCAAGCCATGTGCTTATTTTTCCAGTACATTAGATCCCGTAGCTCAGGCTTTGCCTGCATGCCTGAAATCAGTGGCAGCGACAGCTTTAGCAATCAGACAAAGCGATGCCATAGTATTAGGACACCCATTGACAGTACAAGTACCACATGCAGTAGAGGTTCTTGTGAACCGAACACAAACGCAACACTTGACCATAGCAAGACTTACCGGTTATGAACTGACATTGTTTCAACCACACATAGAGATCCGACGGTGTAATACATTGAATCCTGCTACACTATTACCTGTAATTGGAACAGACCCACTAGCTCATGATTGTGTTGAAATCATTGAAATAAAGACGAAACCTAGACAAGACTTGACAGACGTTCCATTGTTAGATCCAGACCTGACGTTGTATGTAGACGGATCATGCATGAGAGCAAGTACAGGAGATTTAGTGGCCGCGTATGCAGTCACAACAGACACTGAAGTTATTGAGACACATTGTATAGATATTCTGTCAGCCCAAGCAGCAGAACTTATTGCTCTAACAAAAGCCTGTATTCAAGCCACAAATAAGAAAGTTAATGTATACACTGACTCACGTTATGCATTCGGAGTTGTACATGACTTCGGAGTGCTTTGGCGGGAGAGGGGTTATTTAACTTCTCATGGAACACATATTCAACACGGGTCCCTCATTCATGCCTTGTTAGACGCAATACATCTACCCACTGCTATATCGATTATGAAATGTAAAGCACACACGAAGGTTATTGATACCATTTCTCAAGGCAATGATTTAGCTGACAGAACAGCTAAACAGACTGCTCAGAATCGCACATTAGACATGACAAAGCCAATAGTTCAGACACCAACACAGTGTATGACAATTAAGGATCCCACACTTGACGTAATTGACATACAGACACATGCCACAGCAGAAGAAATAAAGAAATGGACTGAACTAGGAGGGATCCAGACAGATCAAGGATGGATGACGAAGGAGAAATCTGTATGGTTTCTCCCCGATTCCATGGTTCAAGCCATTATAGCTACAGTTCACAGTCCAGCACATTTAGGAGAGAAGGCTATGCTAGACAGCATTCAGCACATTTGGTTCAACAAACATTTACGAGCAGCAGCTAAACAAAAAGTTCGTACCTGTATGATATGTTGTCAGTTTAATCCAGGAAAGAGTGTTCCCGTAGAGCAGGGTGGATTTCAGCCTCCTGACCATCCTTTTGAAGTCCTCCAGATGGATTATATTCAGATGGAACGTTGTCGAGGATTCAAATATGTCCTCGTAGTTGTCTGCGCTCTCTCCCGTTGGACAGAGGCGTATCCCGTATCAGATTACACTGCCCCGACTACTGCCAAGCAGCTAGTTCGAGAATTCTTCCCACGGTACGGTTTACCACGTGTTGTATATTCAGATAACGGTCAGCCTTTCTCATCCGAATTAATGAAACATGTCTCACTCCTGTTGGGATATCAGTGGAAATTCCACTGTGTCCGACACCCCGAAGCAGCAGGTCTCGTAGAAAGACATAACCAGACACTGAAAATCAGACTGTCCAAAATATGTAGAGAGAAAGGTGTCGACTGGATAGTAGCATTACCAGTTGCACTCTTTTACATGAGAATGGTAGCACACTCTAGAACAGGGCTATCCCCGTATGAGGTGATCTTTGGTAGACCGCCGAATATGTGGGGGACGCCTATACCACGTAAAATAACTGATGTTGACTGTAATATGCTGACAGATTACCTGGCTTCCTTGATGTCTGCACTACAATCTTCTCGTTCACAGGTAGCTGCAGCCTTTCCCGACAACACTGAGGCGAAACCCCATGACGTTGTTCCGGGTAATCTTGTCTTTGTGAGAAATTTCGACAGGAAAAGTCAATTGGAGCCCAGGTGGAAAGCACCCAAGTTGGTCCTGTTGACCACAAGAACAGCCGTGAAGATCGAGGGACGAAAAGGGTGGATTCATTCCAGTCACGTAAAAAAATTTCATGGACTACCTTCAGATATAGACACTGTGCCCTGCACTCCCTCACAGACTGATTCAAAACTTCCTTTTGTTGAACTGAATGACTCTCAGTGCTATAAACAGAAACTCAGGTCCAGATCTAAACTGTCGGACGATTTGATTGTTTAAGTCCTCTCCAAGGTGAAGCGGTTGAATCTGTCCCGACATGTATCCCTTAGGTCTGAATCATGTAGAGTCCAGAATCATAATGAAACGACATGCTTATTGTAAATTACTGCGTAACCACTGTATTGTGACATTATTAATTTTGTTTTTATTGAGTATTTTAGTAATTATTACGAGTATGATTTTGCACATATATCATCCTGTTTCTAAACGTGTTCTCAATATAACTGATGAACATTCTTTTAGTGACCTACCGCCACATGAATTATCTTATAGACTTGCGCTGCGCAATAACACATTCATTAGTATGTTACATCATTCCCATCAGACTAGTAATGCGACCAATTGTTGGGTGTGTGGCCGACTCCCTCCCTATCAGAATAACAAAGGAGTTCTGCCTTTCTTTCCACATCCATTTACACACAATGGCTCCTGTGGAGCATGGTTTAGTTTATTAAATTCCATAGACCCAGACACAGCAGTTTATCAACAACATTGGATATGGGGAAATCTGAATCTAGTTTTATTCAAAGTCTGTCACCCTAATAAGGAGGGTCACCTCAGTAGAACAGGAACTGATCTAGAAAATGAAGTGTATAAATTAGGTAATTTTACACCTAATCTTATGATTCTGAATGTCAAATCCGAAGTTGAACTAATTTTGCCCACTATGTCAGTATTTCCAGTTAAGGGTGAATTATGTGTAAGAAAAGTTGGTTCCATACATATGGGCCATAGCCAATGCGTTACTACAGTAGAATATAGTGATCAAGGTAAATCTTCATTTAGAGCTTCTCGCCATTCCTACTTCATATGTGGTCAGACGGCATATATGCGTCTGCCTCTAGATTGGGATGGTACCTGTTACATAGCATTCCTTTTGCCACCTGTTTTCCTAGCTCCCCCTGATTATTATCGAAATGTTCATTTAGTACACAATAGAGAGCAAAGAGATCTCCCAGTTGTCGATTATACTGAGACAACATGGGACAAGTATGTAGATTTCAATAAAGGTATCTTTCCCTATATAGGTACTATATCAAATAGTAAGCTGATACGCAGACTCACCAAGACTCTTGAAGCTGTAGTAAACGAGACTATAGCCGCCCTAGGCAATCTGACAGAGGAACAATCAGTGATGAGAATTGTTGTTCTCCAGAATCGTCTTGTCCTTGACGTCATCCTGGCCGATAGGGGCGGAGCTTGCAGGGTCATCGGATCCAGCTGCTGCATATTCATACCAGAAAATTCGCCATCTGTATATAAAGCTATAACACGCCTTCATAAGATTGTAAGCCAGATACACGAGAATCCAGGCACTTGGACGTGGTCCGGGTGGTTTTGGAGTGTGATATCAGCCTGGGGATGGAGAGTTCTATCCTTCCTAGGTATTGGCCTTCTTATGCTCTTCAGTTGTTGTCTATGCCTGCAATGTGGACCAGCGATTTGTGGTCTGTGTGCCACATCGTGTATTCCACATCAAAGTTTTCGCTCAAGATCCCGGAAGAAGAAAGAAGAAGAAATGATGCTCCATGAGCAAATCAATGGAATGATGAAGATTGATGTCTCGTGAAGGGCAAGAAGGGGACAAGGAGGGAATGTGGAAAAGTGGATTTCCCTGGTCAGTTATGTCCCCTATCTTGGACCCCAACGGTTCTATATGCATGTTACAAGTACATGTATGTTCCCTCCAGTTCCAGTTTCTAAGACGCAAACATATGTGTGTCTACCATCAACATGTTCTCTGTCAGATCCGCCATCAATGGGCTGGATATTCGATTCCTAAGTATGAAAGGCCACCGACTTTATATGGCTAAGTTACTCCATTTTTACAGTTCAGGCGAGTAGGCCCGATTCTGTCCTCAAAGCCTTTCCCTGCTCTCTGTCTCTGACAGCTTCAGCTTGAGCTCGCATCTGTATCCATGAACTTTGTCCTACTCCCTGTGCAGCTAACGGTGCCTGCCTCGGCTAGTTTTCGCCTGTCTGCCAAGAAGTTGTATTTCACCTTCGAATTATCTATTTTGCTCTCCAGCCGATGCATTCCTGTCCAGTGATTTAGGTAAACATTTCCTTTAGCTCACAAGCAAAGGACTCAGCCTTTCCGTCCTCCTGCAAGTGATTCATAAGCCCTGTTGCCATGGAAAGTTTTCTATCCCTCGCATCTCATATAGACACTTAGACGCTTGTACACGCACACAGTCAGTATAGAATAGATTCTGTCCGAGAGTCTCTTCCTTGTGGATAACATAGTTCTTTAAACATAGGATGTTAGATATGATTTGGGATTAGGATGACTTGACCCCAGACTTCTCGTCTCCACATGTAGAGCTAAATGTCAAGTCCCCTTCACCCCCTAGTTGCACGTCAATTACACGTCATGCTGCCGCGCGCGCATCTATGCCAAGTATTATCTTATAGATCCACCTATGTCTGATAATTCTAACCAATCATGTTTCTTTTATTCCTTATTACGCCTAGTTTCGATTATGTCACTGTTACGTCATTTTTCTTATCAAATGTTACGCCTTCTACATTCGTTTCATTGTAATGTACTTATTATAAAAATACATGTCTGTTAATAAATTATTGTACTTCACTTCCTGAACCTTCGTGGTGACGGAACCTGAGGGCCGCGACTCGAGTCGGCCATTTTGAATGGAATAAAGCCCATTAGAAACCTCTTATACCACGGATTCTGCCTCTTGTTATTTTGAGCTATTTACTTTAATTTAAGATTCCGCATGAAATTCAGTCCGGTAATATTTATTTTATTTACCACAATCCCCAAGGATGTGGTCAAAGAATATTATAAAAACGATGACATTCAGCAATGGTTTCGGGCCTACGAGGTCGCCATGACCTCCCATCGGATTCCACAGAAGGACTGGGGGGCGGGGTTGTGGGGGCGGTTTCTGAGCGAAGGAAGGGACACCCTGCTCGACCTACCCCTCTCCCTGCAGACCTCCTACAGCCATATGAAAGAGGCTCTCCTCACAAGATACGGCCTCACCCCAGAAATGTATCGCCAACGGTTCCGGGACTGCAGGAAGATCCCGGGCACCACCTGGGTGGAGTATGTAAACTTTTTTAGTCGGGCCTTCGATGGGTGGGTCAAGGGCAGCAAGGTCACCACCCTGGCCGAACTCACTGACCTCATGTTATGGGAACATCTGGCGGCGAACTGCTTCGTAGAGCTACGTCAACATCTGCTGGATAGCAAGCTCACAGATCCCCGGAAGCTGGCTGTGGAGGCTGACCGCTGGACCAACACCCGGGTCTCCCGGGGCATGGTAGGAGAGTACCCCCGAACCAGTCAGTGACCACCCCGCCAGAGAGGGGGAGGGAACCAGGGAGGGCCGAGAGAGTCCCAGCCTAGCCCCCCGAAGACACCACCTCCACCTTTCCCGGCGCCCCCCCCGCCAGTAACAGGGCCCCTGGGAGACGAGGACACCGGGTGACCGTCACATGTTTTCGTTGCCAGAAACCCGGGCACTACGCCAATGACCCAGAGTGCCCCATGGCCACCCAAGTCACCCCTGCGAGACAGATAGCCAACGTAGCCCTGGGGGAGGAGGTTGAGGAAGCCGAGGAGTGGGAACCCGCCGCTATGGCCCTAGTATCCCTGGGAGATAGGGAAATGATCCCTGGTAGCCTCCTACCGTCCAACACACAGAAATATGGGCAGCTCGTTAAGATCAATGGCCACCAGGTAGAGGCCCTGCGGGACACCGGGGCCAGTATCACCGGTGTCCTCAGGCACCTAGTTCCCGAGGAGCAGATCATCCCCAATGTCTTTTGCCCCGTAATCTCTGCGGACAATAGGGAAAGTATGTGTCAGGTAGCCCTGGTGCCATTTGAGTGGGGAGGGGTGATAGGTAAACTCAAGGTGGCCGTAAGAACCTCCCAGCCGGTCGACTGCCTCTTAGGGAACGACCTGGAGAGTTCTCCCTGGAAGCACGTAGAGCGCAAGGCCCACCTAGGAATGATGGGACTCCCCGAGTGGGTGTGTGCCACCACCCGATCCATGACAGCCCGACTCACTCCCCGGAGAGAAGTCGAGAGCACCCCGGTCGAAGAAACCCGCACCGTCCCCGCCGAGGGTCCTCCCGTTCCCCCATCGGAAGGGTCCGTCGCCAGCGACGAACCCGCACCATCCGACCCCGCCCCGGTCCCCGAGTTGGGGGATCTACCCGAGTTGGCCCATTGGCGCCCCGAGGGCGGGCCCACCCGGGAAGAATTTTGCCGGGAGCAAGCCACCTGTCCTTCCCTGGTCGGGCTGCGGCGCCAGGCCGAGGGCCAGGCCGCAGGTGACCAGACCGGAACGCACCGAATCTATTGGGAGAATAACATCCTGTATAGTGAGCAGAAATCAGTGGAGCTGGGATCCGGACGGGTACTGGTGGTACCCCTCCGCTTCCGGGATTTCCTCCTGGGCTTAGCCCACGATGTCCCCCTCGCCGGTCACCTGGGTCAGGACAAGACCTACAGCCGTCTCGTGACCCATTTTTATTGGCCTAAGATGAAAGCAGCGGTAGAGGCACACTGCAAGTCCTGCCCCACGTGCCAAGCCAGTGGGAAGAGTGGGGGGAAGCGCAAGGCTCCCCTCCAACCCTTCCCGGTCGTCAGTACCCCCTTCGAACGAGTCGGAATCGACATCGTGGGGCCACTGGACCCCCCCACCTCCCAAGGTCACCGCTTCATCTTGGTCCTAGTAGACCACGCCACCCGCTATCCAGAGGCTATTCCCCTGCGCACCATTACGGCCCCCGTGGTGGGCCGGGCCCTGATGGGGATCTTTTCCAGGGTGGGTTTCCCCCGCGAGGTCGTGAGCGATCGCGGCACTAATTTTATATCAAGGTATATGACGTCCCTGTGGCAACAATGTGGGGTGTCCTATAAGTTCACCACCCCGTACCATCCCCAAGGGAACGGCCTAGTAGAGAGGTTTAATAGGACTTTGAAAGGGATGATCGCTGGCCTAGAAGAGCCCCTCCGGCGTAAGTGGGACGTCCTGCTCCCCTGCCTCTTGTTCGCTTACCGGGAGGTCCCCCAGAAGTCCTTAGGGTTCAGCCCGTTTGAATTACTCTATGGGCACCCCGTCCGAGGTCACCTCAGTTTGGTTAAGGAAGGGTGGGAGGCAGCACCCCAGACCACCCCCCGAGATGTGTTCCAATATGTCCTGGCCCTCCGGAACCAGACCAGGAGGTTCCGAGAACTGGCCGAGGCCAATCTGGAGGCGAGTCAAGAGGAAATGAAGCGCTGGTATGACCAGAATGCTACTCTGGTCGAGTTCCAGCCGGGCCAGCAGGTGTGGGTCATGGCCCCCGTGAAGCCTGGCGCTCTCCAGGACCGATGGACTGGGCCCTACAAAGTGGTTGAGAGGAAGAGCCAAGTCACCTACTTGGTGGACGTCCAGTCGCCTCGGGATCCCCTCCGGGTCCTGCACGTGAACCGCCTCAAGCCTCACTTCGTGCGGACAGAACTGAGCCTCCTGCTGGCCACCGATGACGGGGCCGAAGATGAGTCGGATCCCCTCCCGGACCTCCTGTGTGTCAAGGAGCAGGATGGCTCCGTGGAGGGAGTGAACCTCTCCCCAGCCCTCACTGCCCAGCAACAAGCGGACTGCCGCCAGCTCCTCAGACAATTTTCTGACCTCTTCTCCCTGACCCCCCGGGTCACCAACTGGTGTGTTCACGATGTGGACACCGGGGACAGCCCTCCGGTGAGACACCGAGCCTACCGGGTTCCTGACCGGGTCCGGTCCTGTATTCAAGCCGAAGTCTCGAAGATGTTGACCCTGGGGGTGATCGAGCCCTCTGACAGTCCCTGGGCCAGCCCCGTGGTCCTGGTCCCGAAGGCAGCAGCCCCCGGTGTCGCCCCCGAGCTCCGGTTCTGCGTGGATTACCGGGGGCTCAATGACGTTACCCGAGCCGATGCCCACCCCATTCCACGAGCCGACGAGCTCATTGACCGACTAGGGGCCGCCCGGTTCCTCAGCACTTTCGACCTCACCTGCGGCTACTGGCAGATTGCGCTCACCGAAGGGGCCAAGGAGAGGTCTGCTTTCTCCACCCCCGATGGGCACTACCGCTTCCGCGTGATGCCCTTCGGGATGAAAAATGCCCCGGCCACTTTCCAGAGACTGGTAAATAGGGTCCTGGCCGGGCTAGAACAGTTCAGCGCGGCCTATCTGGACGACATCGCTGTCTTCAGTTCAGAGTGGAGTGAGCACCTCCAGCACCTCCGGAGAGTGCTAACCGCCCTGCGCCAGGCGGGCCTCACCGTAAAAGCCAGCAAGTGCCAGATCGGGCAAGGATCCGTAGTCTACCTGGGGCACCAAGTCGGGAGTGGCCAGGTCGCTCCTCTACAGCCAAAGATCGACGCCATCCTGGCCTGGGACCCACCCATCACCCAAACGGAAGTCCGAGCCTTTCTGGGACTCACGGGCTACTACCGCCGATTCATTTGGGGGTATGGCAGCCTGGTCGGCCCTCTCACTGAACTCACGTCTAAAAAACAGCCAAAGAAGGTGCAATGGACGGCTGCCTGCCAGGAAGCTTTCGATGCTCTAAAAAAGGCCATGTGCACGGCCCCCGTCCTCCAGGCTCCCGACTACACCAAGGAGTTCATAGTCCAGACCGATGCCTCCGAGCATGGCATTGGGGCCGTCCTGTCCCAAGTGAATGATCAAGGCCTAGACCAGCCCGTCGCCTTCCTCAGTCGGCGGCTGCTACCCCGAGAACAGAAGTGGAGCACCATAGAGCGCGAAGCCTTTGCCGTGGTCTGAGCACTCAAAAAACTACGACCCTACCTGTTCGGCACTCATTTCAGGGTCCAAACTGACCATCGGCCCTTGCGATGGCTCATGCAGATGCGAGGAGAAAACCCCAAGCTACTGCGGTGGTCAATCTCCCTCCAGGGAATGGACTTTACCGTGGAACACCGCCCTGGTACGGACCACGCCAACGCTGACGGCCTCTCCCGGTTCTTCTGCCTCAGCGAAGAGAACCCCCCAAGGTGATGGGCAGTTCTCTCCGGCTTTCAGCTGGGGGGGACGCGTGTTGGACCCGGCCTCGTAGAATGGCCCTCCGTGCCCCCGCACCCCCGAAACCTGGTGCCTGCAGCCCAAGCACGCGGCCCAGCCGACCTTTCCCACCAGGACACCTGCACCAACCCCGGACATCCCCGTCCATGGCCTCTCTCCTTTCGGCCACCCCGGGCCCGCGTGCCCACTCCCTGCAACAAGATGGCCGCCCGGCTCCAGCGCGACCCGGGCCTCGAGGCGCCACTCTGGCTGGAGGACATCACGCTTCCAGGGGATGAGAGAGGGAGGAGCAGTTTCTATCGCACCTCTGAACTCCCATGGGACAATGGGTTTCGATCGGCCCTCCGGCCTCCCTGCGGGCTGGCTCCGTGCCTGCTGGGTGTCTGAGACTCCTCCCGACCCGGCCCTGAAATGATCAAAAGACAATAGCAGGAAACCCCGACAAACGGCCCCCAGGTGACAAGACCCCTGCCTGCGCAGACTCCGGACATCAAAGCGGGGTCGACCTATAACAAGGGGTGCTCTGAGACTGTCCGGCAGATTCGACGCTGGAACAACGAGAGCCTGCTGACGTGGTCGCGGCTCCTGGAACTGGAACCCACCTGAGCCCTGCTGAGTGACTCGCGGCTCCCTGAAGATCGTAAGACCTCCGAACTTGTACCTGAGCCCTGCTGAGTGACTCGCGGCTCCCTGAAGATCGTAAGACCTCCGAACTTGTACCTGAGCCCTGCTGAGTGACTCGCGGCTCCCTGAAGATCGTAAGACCTCCGAACTTGTACCTGAGCCCTGCTGAGTGACTCGCGGCTCCCCCAGACTCTCACGGTCCCGCCGGACCCCGACTCCGACCACGTATCCCCCAGCTCGAGGATTGTGAGCTGTGCGCCGGATACGTCCCTGCTGGGAACCGTTACCAGAGACAGTCCCGCTACCCCCTACCTTTCCGAGACTCTTGAGCCCGTGCTCACCTTGTACATATTTGCAGTGATACCTATTTGATAAAGCTTGTTTCTGAGAATACCCAGTGTGGTCTCTCTGTGTCGTGTGGTGCCAGAAGTACGATCCTAGTTCCGCGATTCCTCCCCCTGGGGAATCTCTCGCCAGTGCCCGGCTACAATACTACGCAGGTGGGACTCAGGGAAGTCAGGACCCCCTTTCCGGGCTCCTCTGAGGCTCCTAGGCTCAGTACTGGGATCTCTATCTAAAACAGGTAAGTAATTACGTTTTCACAGTTGGTACGATTTTTAAAGGATATTTGTAATTTGCAGAAATCAACACACAAGAAATTTCACAGAAAAACAGTCAATGATTTCCTATGGAAGAAAATTGGGTTACTGGTAAGTACGGTTGTGAGTACTTTTCAGGGTCAGTGCTGGGCACCAAGATCCAGCACTGGGATCTCTCCTAATAGCAGTGAGTATTTCCGTTTTCGTTACTAGGTTGATTTTAGGTGAATATTTTAAGTTTTAGAAGCTCCACACTTAGAAGAAATTTCAGAAGAAACCGGTCAATGTTACACTATGGAAGAAAATTGGGTTATCGGCTTTTGGGTAAGTACTCGACTGGCAGAGTTAAGGTTCTGGGCACAGACTCAGGGGTCTCCCAGGGTCAGGTTGGTACAGTTGTTACACCCTCAGCGGCACTGGGGCGGCCGGGTGCAGAGTGAGTTAGGCCCAATGTTATCCTATGGGAGGCAGGGGGGCCTTGGTTGGTGGCTGCTGACTAGCAGGCCACGCGGCTGTGGGAGCTGGGCTCCTGGTCAGTTGCTCAGGGCAAATGGGGAAGTAGGTAGGAATAGAAGTTACACTGCCAGGGCCACTCGGGCAGCTGGGTGCAGGGTGCTTTTGAGCCTTCGGGCGCTCAATGGATTTCAATGGGAAAGCTCCAGGACGAACAAAGGCTGCAAGCTCGGAGACGAAGATGCTTCAGGTGCCACCACCACTTCGAGAGGTAAGTTGGGTAGTTGGAGGATAGGTAGGTACCCAGGAGTCGCGCACAGGGGGCCACAGGGCGCCGGGTGCAGGGGTGCCTTTTGGTGTCGGGAAATCTTACCCTCTGTTGATCGCGGTTGGGGGGTACCTGGTTCTGAGGCTGCAGGCATCGTCTGGAGCGTCGAGGTGAGTCCTTGGGTGCCGAATTCGGGGTCACAGTCGCCTGGGGGACATCCTCGGGGTCTTTGTCCACTCTGGCACAGGCCAGGCTTGGCGGGTGCAGAGTGTGCAGGGTTCGCGGTTCCGGGCTGATGCCAGGGGTTGGAAACTTGCTTTGAGCAGAGCCACTGCTCATGGGAGCCCCAGATGCTCAGAGTCACAAGGTAGCCAGGTCCCCCGGGGTTTGTGAGGTTGCTGGCCACAAGAGGTGCCGGGATTTAACAGGAGCAGGTTCGAGGGTCGACAGGCCGGTAGGGCTGGGGCCAAAGCAGTTGGTGTCTTCCTCTTCTTAGCAGCTGCACAGCAGGTCTTCTTTCTTCTTGCTCTTCTTTGCTTTTTCAGAATCTGGAATCTAAAGAAGGAAGGTCCAGGGTGCCCCTAAATACTAGATTTAGGGGCGTTACAGGTAGGCAAAGGGCAGGGACCAATGGGTCCCTGCCCTGGGGTGGGTACACCCCCTATCCTGCCACTCTCCTGTGGGAGGGGGGGGAGTAGCCTAGTCCTGATTGGGCAGGGCTTCCCATCTTCAAGATGGCGAGCGCCCGGAGATGTGCTTCACCTCGCCTCCCCCACCTGAGGGGTGGGGTTGGCAGGCTGGCACATCCCCTGTCCTTACTTGGGGTTTCCGGCCAGTGTTCCCACCAGAGTGGGGGCCAGTTTGCTGGGTACAGCAAGTGGCCTGGAGAAGCTCACAAAGGCGGCATGCCTTTGAAGCTTTCCCCTGCCCATCCTGGGGGAGGAGACCTAGCACCTCGCCCAGGATGTGCATTGTTGCAGGCCCAGGAGAGCGGGGCTCTCCACCCAGGGGTCCAGCAACATGTCTGCTGTGTGGCAGCCTAGGCAGCCTCCCAGACCAGACGTGGATTGTAGGTTAGGTTTCAGGGGGCATCTCTAAGATGCCCTCTGTAGTGCTTTGTACATTAAATCCCACACTGGCATCAGTGCGGGTTTAATGTGCTGAGAAGTTTGATTCCAAACTTCTCAGTCTTCAGTGTTGCCATTATGGTGCTGTGGAGTTGGTGTTTGATGAGCTCTCAGCACCATATACTCTTAAATGGCAGCACAGCACTTACAGTGCCCAGGAATGGACCTGGGTACTGTAGGGGCACAGGGCTCATGCTCCTGTGCCCACACCACTGGCATAGGGCACCCAGCTAGAGTGGTGGCTGATGTATGCCAGGGCAGTGTAGGTTGTGGGCATGGCACACAGGGATGTGTGCCATGTCGACTCTTTGTTTTGCCTTGTACCTAGACACTCAGCCTGCAAGGGCAGTGTGGTTGTGTTAGGGTACAGGGCTTCTAAGGGTGGCACAATAAGTGCTGCAGCCTTTAGAGGCCTTCCCTGGTCATAAGGCCCTGGGTACCTATGGTACCATTTACCAGGGGCTGACATGTGGCCAATTTTGGATTCTAGGTTTTTAGGGAAGGAACATAGGCCCTGGGCACCTGATTGGCAGGAGTCCAGGGCACACTCAGTCAAAGTACATTCAGCAATTCAGCAAAAAGTGGGGGCATACCATGCAAGAAAGATGGCCCTTTCTCACAGGTGACGCTCCTCTGCCTTAGCGGCAGAGCCGCCACTGCTAGCACTATCTATTAGGCCAGACCTAAAATACAGGCCTGACCTTTTCGTTTGTGATGCAGATACTACTGCAATGCCATTAGGGGGCAACAAATATTATCTTTGCCCATTCCCCAGCCTACTTGTATCCTCTATTATGACTGCAACTTGGATGTGAAACCAATAGCGACCCCACAAAATTATTGCCATCCTGCCCCACAAAAGCTTCTGGCATGCCTGCACATAGGCCACAGCTGACAAACACCTGCTTCCTGAGACTGACCATATGCATTTTTGTTTTAGTAAGATCTGTTTTGGATTCCTTTTGAAACAATGTGGTTTGTACTTCCTGAGACGGAAAGGCCTTAATTTTAGAATCCCGTTCGTTCCTCTCAGTAGGATCAGTTTTCTTTATTGATTGTCAAACTCTTCTTTCATAATTCAGAACAGTTTCATCTTTTTCCATAGGTCTAATCGTTATTACAGCTTCTTAATGGACATCTTCCAAAGCAGAACATGCTGGTCAAAGACCCCAGTACTTTACAAAAACACTAATGACCTAATTACGATCTTGGCGGATGGGATACTCCATCACAAATGTTACGAATATCCCATCCTCCGTATGCTTGTTGTCATTTAATCCTGTTTATTAAAGCTGAGCCTCATATTTTGAAGATTCCAGGTGTTATATCATTTATTGACTCCATTTGTACTCTCTCATAGGCAGGCCTAAGGCCCTTGTAAGACCTTTACAGTGTTGAGCCCAAGTGAAATTTGATAGGATACTCAACATATTTTGAAAGGGGGCATCGTTGTGCTTTGTGCGACAGCTATTATTTTATTTCTGTCTCTAGTATCAAAAAATACAAACTGTTTCCATCCTTGGGCATATGAGAACTCACTGTCATGGAGGCAGATGCTTAAGTTTCAGCTCCACGTGTAAATGGAAAATAGCAAAATACATGCAATGTATTTCTTAAAAGCCAAAGAATGACCATCAGAGGGATTTATGAAGGAGCATTCGGTAATCCACTGCTCAGGCCTCTGTACATACCAGTGCATGGGAGTGTTTGCTGGGATACATTGGCGTGAGTAATGGTAATCGCCATGTATTAATATTGTTATGTCTACTTTGTGCTGTGTTTATTTGAACCAGATTTGTTTGGTCAGTAGGACATTTTCTTCAGTGCTGTTCTAATAAAGATTCGGCTGTTTACACAAGAAGCTCAGAAGGCGTCAGCTGCACTCTTTGTTTAGATGTGTGCTGCATACTGTTAGTCAAGACTGCAGTCTGTACCCTACGTGTGCATGCATAGAAGGAGAAAGAGTTTCTCTAAAACCAGGCCATTTAAAGCTCCAGTCAGATCCTCTGGGTCCAACAGGACCCAATACAATCAAATCCATGAAACCAGGGTGAAGAATTTTGAGATTGATACTTAAAGTAACAGTTATTAGGTTATAGCTGTTTCTGTTGCTTGTGGACAATATTGTTGTAATACAATTGTATCAAAATATGATCACATATCTTAAAGGTATATGTACTTGGAAGAACTAAGGGGCTCATTAGGATGGCGGGGGGACTTCAGTCCGCCCACCATCCCAGCGGTAACGGGACTGCCTGCCTGCCATGATGCGGTCCCGCAGCCCTGATAATGATGCGAACGCCATCGAGGCGGTCGCATCTGGCAATTAAACATTGCAGCGGTGCTGCTGGCTGCAGTACCCGCTGCGATGTCCAATGGCCATGTTGTGCATTTCCATGCACATCGTGGCAGGTACCGCGCGGTGCCTGCCACCTTGTGCATGGAAATGGAGGGGGTACCATGGGTACCCCCAGGGCACCCCCCACCTCCCCTTACAGAGGGGGGCCCACAACGGGTCCCCAAAGCCAATCCCCGCCAGCCTTTCGGAAAGGCCTATACTCTCCCACATCCTAATGTGGCTGGCGATGTATACCATATTTGGCCATATTAGTGGCCCAGTTCCACCCGGCAGTCAATCGTAACAATTGCCGACCAGCGGAAAAGCGGCAGGCAGACTATGCGTCCGCTACAATACCCACCGCCACCATATTATGGCAGGGGGTGTTTCTAATTATGATGGCGTAACGATCGCCACCGCCGGGCCGGCAGTGCCGATTGTTAGGCCATCGTAATGAGCCCCTTAGTCACATACATGGTCCACTGGTGTTTAACTGCCATAAATGTCAAGAGACTGCCAGCCAGCCAACCAAGCCAACCTGAAATGAATAAAAGCAATTCCTGACACGTTTTTCGGTCTCATTAGAGCTCTTCAGAGAGGTATAGCTGTGTTCAGACACAAGGGTATTGTTTTGACTTATACTGGGTGCTCCCTTGTATCTGGACAAACCTATACCTCTCTAAAGAGCTCTAATGAGAGCGAAACATTGCTTTTCTTAATTTCAGGTTGGCTTGGGTGGTATTTTACCAATTTAAAACTGTAATACTGTGCCTAGAGAGGTAAAAGGGTTTTTTTCAATTTACAGCTCAGCATGGACAGCCCTGTACTAGTCCTGTGCTTACAAACTTTGCTGAAAAAATGGCAAAAGACTTTGTTCCTTTCTATCACGGCATGGATGGTACTATGCTAATCCTATGCTTAAAGACTGTGATAGAAAAGCAGACATTTGAGGTGAGCAGATCTAGAGTGTCACTGGTGTTGAGTGTGCTCTACACAGGAGCTGCCTTCCACCTAAACTTGAGAACTACTCAGAATTCCCTGCTTCTTTTTTGCATATCTAAGATATATATATAGGCTTGAGGGTTGCAATAAAATAACATCTGCCTCATATTGCTGGGTTTGAATCTCAGTTTGCCGGATGGAAATGCGGAGAATTTAAGTTGTTTTTGCATATACATATATGGTCTTTCTTTTGATGGACGTTTCTGCACCTATTCACGAGCTTGCCAGTAGCGCGTTTACAGAAGACCCGTCACACAAGTGGCCTGTGGAAATATTGGCAAAGCGTTCCTTTTTGTTCCGAGGTATTAGAAATTCACAGGCCCCCCGCAGGACCTGGCCAGTCTAGCGGCCGCTGCGACTAGCAGTCCGTCACTGTACGGGGGTGCAGGATCATTGTACCTGCACGTCACGGCCCGTTTTGGTCTTTGTTCTGTTGTTGGTGGCGTTGGGGACTCAAGGCGGCCACAAACACCCCGAACATGGGATCAACTCGGCAAACATCAGCCCCCTCCCTTCTTTGCCGGGCACACCAGTACTCACAGCAGCAATTTACAGCTCTGCAAAGAACACCTACCAGAGCGAAGCAGCTGGGATTTGAAGTCCCTCAGTAACGGACCACAGCTGCAAGCAGTAACCGATGGAGCACATCACATTCCAGCCAATGGGAATGCTGTGGCATCTTTAAAGAAGGGAGCGAGTAACACCCAGTATATTCAGGTATCTGAGGAAGGCTTACGCTGAAATGCATAATGCCTGCCACGGTGAATACATGGTTGCCAACTAGTACCCCGCCGTGTCTTCTGGTCTTTCTTTTGATGGACGTTTCTGTATATATATATATATATATACAAGGTACGTACATGTGAAGTTAAGAATAGTAAATCTATACTTATCTATTTGCACTTACCTTCTCAATATTTTGGTCCTCGATATTTTTGACATGATATTCTGTCCACACAATATTTTGGTGCGGATAGTCATTGTTTCAAGCCTGTAAGCAAGATTGCATTTCCAGGTATAGAAACGTTTTTGATAATAACAGTGTCACTGAGAATGTTATCAGAAGTTAAAAACCTCACAGTCTGTCTCTCTAACACCCAAAAATGAATGGCTATTAGTTGATGTCACCAAAACAACTTTGAAACAGACTGCGTGCTAACAGGTTAAGCAAAGCAATATTTCAAACTTCACATACCACTCACCAACAGCCTGTCACCTCCATTATCACCTCCCTCAAAAAATCACTTCCGTTAAGCCTCTAAGGGGCATATGTATCAGGGGATTGTGCCACCTGAGAATCACTTTTTACTGCGCTCTGGTTGCGCAATGCCCTGCTTCATATTTACAAAGCGGCGTTAAGCCACTTTGTGTAGCTTAACGCTGCTTTGTAAATATGGTACCCTTTCACACAGGTATCTGCGTGAAAGGGACGTGCAATGGGTGTTGCTGTGGGTGTTCCACAGTGTTCTGCTTGGGTTTTCGGATCAGATAGAACCCGCTCATCAGAGCCTCACTAACCCAGCCAGAACGTTACCCCCTCCCTAGAACCTATTTACAATCCTACAACCACATATATCTATCACCTAAGGACAGGGGATTCCTACTATGCATACCAAGATCTCATAAGTGGCGGCCTCGCGGTCCCATACGAACCCAGACCTCTCTGCCCATACGACAGTATCACAAGTGGCGGCCTCGCGGTCCCATACGAACCCAGACCTCTCTACCCAGACGGCAGTCTCAGCACAATCGGCGGCCTCGCGATCCCATACGAATCCAGACCTCTCTGCCCATACGACAGTATCACAAGTGGCGGCCTCGCGGTCCCATACGAACCCAGACCTCTCTGCCCATACGACAGTATCACAAGTGGCGGCCTCGCGGTCCCATACGAACCCAGACCTCTCTACCCAGACGGCAGTCTCAGCACAATCGGCGGCCTCGCGATCCCATACGGATCCAGACCTCTCTGCCCATACGACAGTATCACAAGTGGCGGCCTCGCGGTCCCATACGAACCCAGACCTCTCTGTCCATACGACAGTATCACAAGTGGCGGCCTCGCGGTCCCATACGAACCCAGACCTCTCTACCCAGACGGCAGTCTCAGCACAATCGGCGGCCTCGCGATCCCATACGGATCCAGACCTCTCTGCCCATACGACAGTATCACAAGTGGCGGCCTCGCGGTCCCATACGAACCCAGACCTCTCTGCCCATACGACAGTATCACAAGTGGCGGCCTCGCGGTCCCATACGAACCCAGACCTCTCTACCTAGACGGCAGTCTCATACGACAGTTCATCCTATGATCACCATAACATACAAAAAGGGAATCAGTCTCACTATTCATCAGATCACACAAGGATTGCCAGTTCGGGCATAGCCTGTTCTCAGGTTTGAGGGGCTCCTCTTTCCCCTATTCAGTTACCACTTACCTGATCAGGGTTAACATCTGTTCATGTAGCCGCAGCTGACCAGAAGAATAGGCTACCCTCTTACACAAGAACACACAGCATATGTTGGTTCACTACAAACTGGATACTTTATTACTCATTGCACATACAATCACATAACATTACGATATAACACATAACCTGCAAAGAAAAGTGAAAGATTAAGTTGTACACTCTAATAAGAAAGGGTCGACATCACCTTGGTAGTATGTAGCCTGCACTCAGTGGTCATCTAGGCTCCCTTCTCGTCTGTGCCTCGGCTCGCCTGGAATCACCCTTCTCCGAGTCACTGGGACCTCTTCCTTATCGGCTACTCTCTCCTCTCTGGTTATTCTGATAGGAAAGCATCTGTCTCTCAGTTCTTCTCCGCCTTCAAGATGGCGTCTGTCTTCCCTGGAATAAGTAGTAGCTCTACTGCTAACGGCTAGATGCCGCCTACGGACTGAACATGTAACTGCCTCAAACTTTCACTAATATAGAGGTGCATTTCCTCATGGAAAATTCCGGCCCGTAACCTGCCGCCCACCAAATTCTTGTACCTCCCCGTACCAAGGACACGTTCCCAGCCGGCCGGCCTGATGTAGTGTCTTCGGCATGAAGAAAAATACAATCCTTCGATAAGGGCCGGCCTGAACCGGTTCTCTCCAAGCGAATAACACCTCATAACTAAAACATTGCATTTGACCTAGAAGAATCCCAAGCTGCCGGAGCAGAAAGAAAGATGGAGTCCCTCCCGTTTGAGGCCTACCAGGCCTGAATTCAGCACGGCTCCATGAAATACCCTCACTACAGGACAGGTTATCCCTAATACTAACGAATCTATCCCCTAGGCTATGTGTGCAAGCCCTGATCTATGGGGAAGAGCACAGGATCATGTCGGAGTGCCTAGTAAATAGGCTCCATTCACTACTCTAACCCTTAGACTTGAATGGTAAGAGACTGAAGTCACATTCAATCACCTTTCCTCACAAGAAGGCCGGGAAAATCGAGCAGAACATTTCACCCTTGACTTCAGTCTATTATACATTCATTAAACAGAACTAACATCCGTGGAAGAATAATATGAAACAAAACTAACTGATCTATGTCTATTACCAGGTGTGCAGAATTGAAGTAGTGAAGGAATACACTGAATAAAGCAACAGATGGAAATCAAAATACCGATAGTAATCAAAATACCTCCTAATATTTGACGTAACATATGTGAATCAGGTAACCAATTAAAGAGCCAGTCAAACCAGCCCTGGTCAATGTGTTTTCTAACTTCTTCTGTTAAGTCATGTAGCTTATTAATGTGAGCTCGAATGGATTGTGTATGATCAGACAAGTTAAAACAACAAAGACCCTCAAAATCAGAACAATCGTGTCCATGTTTAAGCAAAAGATAATCAATGGCCGCTCTATTTTGCAAGATAGCCCTTCGTTCACCCTGGGCGTCTAATAGCATGTCCGACAGGACTGTAGAAGTATTATTAATGGATTTCACCATCCAGCAGGCCATTTTCTCAATAGATTTTGCATTATAAACTGCCAAAGCAGGAACACCAATAATTGAAATAGCCAGGCTAAGGTATTCGGACTTAGAATATAAATGCAAAGATGAGTCACAATCCTCCTGTAACCTCACTGTATCTCGAATCACACGAGAGTTGGCATTCGGATGTGATGAAAACATGAGCAAGCTTAGTCTAGTAATGGCACAAGGGCCTCCAGAAATATTTGCGGGGACATATGGCCAGGAAGTATTACCACATGAGAAAAGCCATCCGGCAGGTAGTAACATCGTGCGATAATGACTGGGGGCAACTACCATACTCTTACAAGTCATGTTGTTCTGAACAGAAGTACATGTTTTCGGTGTCCTTTGAAAGCACAAAGTTCGTTCATGAGTGGTGAATGAGGTGGCACCTTTCAATTTTAAACGCATACATTCCGAAATTGCACTAGGATTACACGTAAGGAAGAAACACAAATCACCTTGTGTGATATTATAAGTAACTATTTGGGACTGGATGGGGGGTAGCGGATCTGACAGTTCAGTACACAAGGGGCAATACTGATGGGTAGCGAAATCGCCCAGAAGAACATTGGGGCGAGCGGTTGATATATTGAAAATATGAGTCAAAGTCTCCAACGATGCAGGGACAGCATCCAAACAAGTTGCCAAAATGTCGTTTACTGATCTCATCGGTGTCAAGCAGAAATGAGGGGCGCTAGTCACCCGTTTCGCTAGTGAAGTCCAAAAGTTCGATGACGAATCCCACGCAGCAAAGGAACGCGACACTCGGGTTTTCAACTCATCCCGGGTTGATGGGATCCCTCCTCTCTCGTCGCACCAGCCCGAAAACAGTCCGACACCGACACATCCTGCAGCAACAGTCCAAAGGATGATCTGAAAGAGAATCAAATACAGGCATTATTCATTCTCGTAAGTAACATTTGTCAGCCGGGACTGCTTCCCAGCTATCTTTCCCTGGTCTCATAACTAAAATGGTATTATCTTGACCGGTTGCAATGACCTCTGCTTGTTCAGGGGGATTCTTAGGCGACTGCACCCAAACTCTGGCCCCAGGATTATCTGTGGAGCCAAAACCTTTCTGGCCTCGTACAGTTAGCAACGTTGGGGCAGTGCCTTTTACCATCTCACCACTGAAGACAGGCATTATTAGCAATTGAGCCACTCGGTCAGTTTTATGTATCAGTAAGTCAACCTCACTGCTATTCAGCAGGAGCACCTTAATCTCTCCCTGATAATCACTATCAATGATTCCTCCAAGCACCTGAATACCTTTTACAGCTAGCCCCGATCTAGGGGCAATTAATCCGAAATTTCCAGGTGGTATCTGAACACCAACACCTGTTTCAATGATGACTCGATCTTTACTTTTTATAATGGTGTCATCCATGGCATGCAAGTCTAAACCTGCCGACCCTGGGGTCGCTCTGCATGGAGCCAAAGCTCCGGGAGTAATCTCCCAGTACATCACAGTCTCTCTGATCTCGTTAGGTTTAGCATCAACATTCGGAGGAAACAAACGCATAAGTGGGGATTCAGCATTTAGAAAA
Organism: Triturus cristatus; assembly: GCF_964204655.1. Classification (NCBI taxonomy): domain Eukaryota; kingdom Metazoa; phylum Chordata; class Amphibia; order Caudata; family Salamandridae; genus Triturus; species Triturus cristatus. The sequence goes on along the minus strand of NC_140587.1, from coordinate 940,234,372 downwards.
GGATGGTTATTCAAAATCAATAGCGCTTGAGGCAAAAAATTTCGCCAATTCTTATACTTGTCATCTGTTAATTTGCGAAGTTGGTCTTTTAGCAGGCCATTCAACCTCTCCACAAGACCCGAGGCCTGTGGATAATATGGTATATGAAATATCCATTCAATATTGTTTTCCACACAGAATTCCTGTACCAATCTTCCACGAAAATGGGATGCATTATCAGATTGAATTTGGAATGGCACACCATAATACATCATAATCAATTCCAATGTTTTAATAGTATTCAATTGGGTAGCTTGCTTACAGGGAAGGGCCACCAACAGGCCACTGTATGTATCAACAATGGTGCAAACATATTGACAATTCCTACTCATAGGAAGTGGACCAATGTAATCAATCTGCCAAATTTGAGCGGGCAATTTCCCGCGATGTAAATGACCTTTAACAATTTGGGGCACTTTGCGCTGCCTGATATGCTGACAAATGGGACAATGTAGAATAACATTTTTAATTAAATCTAGGGGAATATAAATTCCTCGATCAGCAGCCCACCTGCTAGTGGCTTTCTCTCCAAAGTGTCCTGCTTTCTGGTGGGCCCATTTCGCCAATCCCGCAATATCAGAATCTTGCGTGTCCACCACTGCCTCAGCAATTTTAGATTTCTCATCTGCAATGTTATGAAAGAATTTGTCAAGAGAGTCTATCGGGGTATGAGCATCCACATGGAAGATTGTAACAGTACTCTGTGGGAGCATTTCCCAAATCTCCTGCCATAATTCTTTTCCCCACAATTCCTTGGAATGAATTTTCCAACTATGGGAATGCCAAGTCGGTAACCAAACTGCCAGTCCATTGGCAGTAGACCAAGAATCGGTAAAAATATGACATGTGCCAGGTAACTCTTGTTTCAGAACTTGATAAACAGCATAGAGTTCAGCAAATTGACTGCTCTTACCCTCACCAGCTGTACTCAGCAATTTTTGTGCGATCGGATTATAGGACACTGCCTTCCAATGCCGTTTCGTCCCTATGAACCTTGCTGAACCATCCGTAAACCAGACATGGTTTCTGTCCTCTGCGGACAAATCATCAAAAGGTTTACCCCACTTAACAGGAGACTCCTGTACTAAGGGTACGGAACATTCACTCTCAGTTTCAGTTGATGGCGCCCGTGCCACCTGCTCATGCAAAGATGCAACTCCTTTTTGTCCCACACGTGCCCTGTCTTGTATATACCATTTCCATTTAATCACACTCGCCTCTTGGGCGTGTCCTATCCGGTGAGTTTTCGGCGAACTCATAACCCACTGCATGATAGGAATTTCAGGGCGCAAAACTATATCATGTCCCAAAGTCAATTGCTCGGTATCCACCAGAGCCCAATAACATGCAAGTAACTGTTTCTCAAAAGGTGTATAACGCTCACCAGCATCAGGTAACTTTTTGGTCCAGAAACCTAACGGTACTCTACTCTTGCCTTGTTTCGGCCACAAACTCCAATTCGCATAAAGGCCTTGTACAGACACATTCAAATCCACATCACCATCACATACAGGCCACAAATCCAGAGCATGCTGAATTGCTTCTTTTGCCAGACTGAACGCATCTTGCTGTGGTTTACCCCATTCAAATGCATTCTTTTTACGAGTGACCTGGTACAAAGGGGACAATATTTGACTCAAATGAGGAATATGCTGGCGCCAAAATCCAAACAAACCAATGAAGCTTTGGGCTTCTTTCCTATTTCTCGGAACTGCAAAATCAAGAATTTTCTGTTTAACCTGAGGGATCACTTCTCGGTGCCCTTCATGCCAATTAATACCCAAAAATTTCACAGCCTGGGACGGACCTTGTAATTTATCCGGGTTGATTTCCCAACCTTTCTCACGCAAGCACTCAATGACTCTATCCAATTGGGTCTGAACTTCCTCTTGTGATTCACCTTGGATCAAAATATCATCAATGTAGTGACATATCTGAATTTGTGGATGAACTGGTACCTCAGCCAGATGCTCTGCCACCAGCCGGTGACATATCGTAGGACTATGCACATAGCCCTGAGGAAGACTTCTAAACGTCATTTGACGCCCGTTCCACGTAAAACTGAATTGTTCCTGACACTCAGGGGCAATCGGAATCGAAAAGAAAGCATTAGCAATATCAATGGATGCATACCATGTACCTGGATGTTTCTGGATTCTTTCAATTAGGGTAATAACATCCGGTACTGCAACAGTCAAAGAGGGTGTGTGTCTATTCAATTCTCGATAATCAATAGTCATGCGCCAAGAATTATCACTCTTACGTACAGGCCAAACAGGATTATTCCAAGCAGAAGTAACTGGGGTTATAACTCCTGCATCCACCAACTCCTGAATAGTGGTACTAATCTCTTCATGACCACCTGGAATACGATACTGCTTCTGACGAACCACTTTTGTCGCCTGAGGAACTTTTATGGGGGGCATTCTTAAACGACAAACCCCTACAGGCCTGGACGATATATAATGTTTAGTTCCAAATTGGTAACATCCATCATCTAAGTGCAAAGTCATTCCTTTCAAAATATCAATTCCAATTATGAATTCTAAGAGTGGCACCACTAATACAGAGTATTCTTTTCTAGGAATTCTACCTATTCTTATTTCAAGTAAGGTTTGAACTGCGGGAGTTTCCTTTCCACCTAATCCGGTAATTGTAAAAGGCTGACCTTTAAACTTCTTTGATTTTCCATGAATAAGAGTGGCCTCCGCTCCTGTATCTACCAATGCTCGGGCCCTTTGGATATTACGATGTCTCCAATAAATATCAATATCTACATAGGGTCTATTATCTCTGTGAGCCCATCTGTGTACTGGAGCTTGACCTATTTCCTAGTCCTTTTTATTGTGTTCTGTGTACCAGGATAAATCAGGATAAAGACTCTCACGGTTCCTAGGTATCGATACCTCCTGTTCATATCCATCTCCATTACGAAATGGATTACTGTTCCCTGCATTGTACTGCGGGTTTCGATCGGCCAATATGTGTCGATCCTCTCTCCTTCTCAACTCAGGGGATTGATCCCTATCATCTCTACGTCTGCTGTTAACATAATCATCTCTCCCCCTCTCTCTTTCCCCCTCTCTCTCCCTGTCTCTCTCATGACGGGGGGACAAATCACGCGCATAACGTCGATCATCACGACGATCAGAGCGCCCACGGCGGTCGTCATCACCGCTACCGTCAGAAAAACCACGATCACACTCAGTTGTCCGAACACGCCGGGCACCCTCCTTTCGATCCAAGCCACGTTTGCGAAACATTTCCCACAAACGAGAAGTAGTCTCACCATCAATGTCCTCCTTACGCACACCATCAGCCAGAAGAGCAAGAAACATATCACGTCTAGTAAATTTATTTTCACCAGGAGTACGAGTGTCAGGCCGGGACTGCCGTTCAGGTTTAAACCACTCACCCAACTCACCGAGTTGGCGTACCGATTCCAGCACCACAGATCACATGTTACCAGTCTGATTAATCAATAAAGTCATCATGACCTGCTTATAAGCAACAGGGGAAGAACGAATAATACGATTCCGCACAGAAGATGTCAAGAAAGCATCAAGCAACCGGTCAGCAGTATTCAGAAAAATTGCCGTTTTCATCACCTCCTCTTTGAGACGTTGCGCAGCATCGCGCAAAGTATACCACGGTTTGTCATTCACAGGCCAATCAGACTCAGTAGGATATTTTTGATTACAACCCTCAGTCGCCAATTGAAGCAAAGAAATTTGACCACCACCATTAAAGTTACGAAAATGATCCTGTACAGTAGAATCCGAACTCAAGGAGCAAAACTTCAAACAATCGCCAGCATCCAACATAATGCCAGCAGCGCCCAGTTCATAAAGGCGCACCATCCATGTGAGCAAGGGCTCACCAACTCGCTGCCGAAATCGCTGTAAAATATCACTAATTTCTTGTTGAGTAAAATCCTCCAAAGAGTCTAAAGCAATACCATTCGGAGCACCGGGAGCCTGCTGCACCTTCCGTCGAAAAACTGGATGCGCCGAGACCGCGGGATGAGCATCACAAGGAGCTCGACCAGTACACGTAGAGGAACAATCAGTGGAAGAAGCATCGACCCCGCTCGAAGGACGAGCGCAATCACGGGGTGCACCATCAGAGGCGCAAGAAGCAGATTTACAAGCACGGCCGGAGCGAGAGGATTCGCGCTTGGCAGACTCCTCACCCAAGGAAGGAGAATCACTCGAGTTCCAGATATTACCATCCCATTCATCAGGATTCCAATCCAGTCCGGCTTTCGCCACGACCAGACGCACCTTCCGCGTCGAAACTCGACCACGCCGATTCTTGTATTTATAACGAGCAATTCGCACAGCCGCTCTCTCTGCAATAGTTTGGTACGTCTCAAGTTTGTCAGCAAGCAACTTATTTTGACACCGTAACAAAGTATGAGCATTCTGAATCTCAACAAAGTTCGCTTCCAAATCCTTATGCAAGTTCTGCAACTTCAACAACCTCTCATGGAGAAGCCTGTACGCAGACAGAACAATCCAACCTCTGCGCCCTAAAACGGGAAGCTCATCACCCTTAGATACCGGCGCCTTCTGTAAGCAAGTAATCACATTAGCCGGCTCCGCCAGCTTCAAAAAATAATTCCAATTCTCACTCAAACCAGTAGAATCAGCCCACTCACGGGCTAAGGCTTCATAAGGCGTTGAATCCCAACCGGGAATATCAACGGGCAACTTAAAAGTAGATTTCGACTTTCTAGAAAACATTTTTGAAAAGAAAGAAAAAGAGAAAAAGAAAAAGAAGAAAGAGAAAAGAAAATTATACGCAGGTAGATACAAATAATATACAAACAAAACCACGCACGCGCCAAAGGCAAACACAATACAACCACAACGCACACAGGTTTCGTAAACGGTTCGTGACGCCAAATGTTCTGCTTGGGTTTTCGGATCAGATAGAACCCGCTCATCAGAGCCTCACTAACCCAGCCAGAACGTTACCCCCTCCCTAGAACCTATTTACAATCCTACAACCACATATATCTATCACCTAAGGACAGGGGATTCCTACTATGCATACCAAGATCTCATAAGTGGCGGCCTCGCGGTCCCATACGAACCCAGACCTCTCTGCCCATACGACAGTATCACAAGTGGCGGCCTCGCGGTCCCATACGAACCCAGACCTCTCTACCCAGACGGCAGTCTCAGCACAATCGGCGGCCTCGCGATCCCATACGAATCCAGACCTCTCTGCCCATACGACAGTATCACAAGTGGCGGCCTCGCGGTCCCATACGAACCCAGACCTCTCTGCCCATACGACAGTATCACAAGTGGCGGCCTCGCGGTCCCATACGAACCCAGACCTCTCTACCCAGACGGCAGTCTCAGCACAATCGGCGGCCTCGCGATCCCATACGGATCCAGACCTCTCTGCCCATACGACAGTATCACAAGTGGCGGCCTCGCGGTCCCATACGAACCCAGACCTCTCTGCCCATACGACAGTATCACAAATGGCGGCCTCGCGGTCCCATACGAACCCAGACCTCTCTACCCAGACGGCAGTCTCAGCACAATCGGCGGCCTCGCGATCCCATACGGATCCAGACCTCTCTGCCCATACGACAGTATCACAAGTGGCGGCCTCGCGGTCCCATACGAACCCAGACCTCTCTGCCCATACGACAGTATCACAAGTGGCGGCCTCGCGGTCCCATACGAACCCAGACCTCTCTACCTAGACGGCAGTCTCATACGACAGTTCATCCTATGATCACCATAACATACAAAAAGGGAATCAGTCTCACTATTCATCAGATCACACAAGGATTACCAGTTCGGGCATAGCCTGTTCTCAGGTTTGAGGGGCTCCTCTTTCCCTTATTCAGTTACCACTTACCTGATCAGGGTTAACATCTGTTCATGTAGCCGCAGCTGACCAGAAGAATAGGCTACCCTCTTACACAAGAACACACAGCATATGTTGGTTCACTACAAACTGGATACTTTATTACTCATTGCACATACAATCACATAACATTACGATATAACACATAACCTGCAAAGAAAAGTGAAAGATTAAGTTGTACACTCTAATAAGAAAGGGTCGACATCACCTTGGTAGTATGTAGCCTGCACTCAGTGGTCATCTAGGCTCCCTTCTCGTCTGTGCCTCGGCTCGCCTGGAATCACCCTTCTCCGAGTCACTGGGACCTCTTCCTTATCGGCTACTCTCTCCTCTCTGGTTATTCTGTTAGGAAAGCATCTGTCTCTCAGTTCTTCTCCGCCTTCAAGATGGCGTCTGTCTTCCCTGGAATAAGTAGTAGCTCTACTGCTAACGGCTAGATGCCGCCTACGGACTGAACATGTAACTGCCTCAAACTTTCACTAATATAGAGGTGCATTTCCTCATGGAAAATTCCGGCCCGTAACCTGCCGCCCACCAAATTCTTGTACCTCCCCGTACCAAGGACACGTTCCCAGCCGGCCGGCCTGATGTAGTGTCTTCGGCATGAAGAAAAATACAATCCTTCGATAAGGGCCGGCCTGAACCGGTTCTCTCCAAGCGAATAACACCTCATAACTAAAACATTGCATTTGACCTAGAAGAATCCCAAGCTGCCGGAGCAGAAAGAAAGATGGAGTCCCTCCCGTTTGAGGCCTACCAGGCCTGAATTCAGCACGGCTCCATGAAATACCCTCACTACAGGACAGGTTATCCCTAATACTAATGAATCTATCCCCTAGGCTATGTGTGCAAGCCCTGATCTATGGGGAAGAGCACAGGATCATGTCGGAGTGCCTAGTAAATAGGCTCCATTCACTACTCTAACCCTTAGACTTGAATGGTAAGAGACTGAAGTCACATTCAATCACCTTTCCTCACAAGAAGGCCGGGAAAATCGAGCAGAACACACAGCAACACCAATTGCTTTTTGACGTTGCCCCAGATTTACAAGGAGAGAAATACTTCTATTTCTCCACATTTTTGCATTCTGCAGCACACATAGAAGGAGCAACTCACCTTTAATGATTATTTATGTGACAGAAGGTATCCCTTCCTGCACATAAACAATCATCCCTGCAACTCAGGCACCCTTGCACCATGGCTCAAGGGTGTCTGTGTTGGTGCTAGGCAGCTTTTGTTAGCACCAGCGCAAGGGTTAAACAGGGGTGCGCCATATTCTTGTGAATACGGCACATCCCTGCATTTTTTAAATGACACCGCGCAGTGCTGCTAATTTGCTTGCAGCACTGGTCTGCACCATTTCTTTGTGACAATGCCCCTAGGTGTACTCCTCCTCTGTATACCTTCTAAAATGACATCACCAAAGCCACAACCTTCAGGCACCATGAAAAGGGAAACAGAAGCTCAAACAAGATGCATATGTCTGGATGCAGTGCTGACAAAATTGCCGGCAAGCCCATTGCACTCCCACCCAGAATTACATTCACATTGATAGAGCATGGATGTTATCTTTCGTCTATCTCTATGAATTCACCCTAGAAAATGATTTGTGACATTTATTTCCGAACATGACGTGCGTTTTAGTTTACCATGTTTAAGAAAACACACACACAAAACTTGATTTAGGTACTGCATCATAAAAGCATGCAGAAAGTTAGATGTAGAATTGTGATGATATTTAACCGTAAACAAACTAATGAAACTTTCAACAAATGTATTAAGATGTTTCTCTCTATGCGTAAAAGAATGTAATAAACAAACGATAATATAGAAAACGCTATGAAAATAATAAAAACCGTAATGTGTTATGAAATATGGTTGTTAACCTTAGAACATGAAATAATGAACACTGACAATAAAGAGAGATATATGTTATAATGATTTGCGTTATGAAAAATTATATTCCAAATGTGCCTTTGACTCTTGGGTGATGTATTAACCTATAACGTGAAATAGAAAACTGCTGAATAGAATGTGAACTGAAAATGAAGGGTTAACTTTTTTTTTTTAGGGGTACTTTATACTTACATGATGTAGATGCCAATCATTAACGTGCCTATTGGAAAACTAATGCCTGATTTCTAATAACGTGACAATCATATTTTAGCATAAATTAATCGTGCACAGTCTGTGTTTCATGAAGGCCCAAAACTTGCTTTCCTAGTATGAATTTATTAATTGAATAATCTGAAGCCTACGGGAAGTTTTCGTAATGTTTCTACTTGTGCTTTAACAATCATTGATTCCTTTCACGTTTGTAGCTCACTCGACTTGAATTGCAACAAATTTGTTACTTCCGAGAGCACATGCTTGGGAAAAAACTGACAAGGGATGTGAGCATGGACTCGCCTTTTTCCTAGATGACACAACCAAACGTATGAATAGGGACAGTTGTTTTAAGAAAATGCAAAGTAATGGATTACTTAATTCTTCCGGATTTGTATACTTTTTGCTCATGACTTCATCTCATCCTACTGAAAGTGGCTAATGGGACAGAGTGGTTCGACCAAATCAATGATGTCAAGGGGTGTAAACTGGAAATTGATGGAGTATAATTGCCCAAATTATGGGCAGGGGCGGTTCCTATTTTTTCCACGTTCTTAATCCACCTTGCGGTACAGAGACTGATTTGGACTTCCAGAAACTAGCGTGAACTGTGACGAATTACTGCGTATGCTACTGGCTGGAATGCTTGCGTAGTGGAATCTTTCTGGCTGGAGGGTTTCCGACAACAGCTGTGACATTGACGCTGCAGTGCGGACAGGGCAGACAAATCCTGTCCATGAACTGGAACTGGTAATATGGTGATTACTGCACTTTCCACTATAGGGTTTGTATGAGAGTTATTTGCTTTAGAGGACTCACTTCTCATGTTACAATCCAATTCTCTTTAAACGTGTTTCTTACAGCTTTGTTGATGCTTATTAAATCCCTTTAAGTCGAAAATTAGATTGACATGCAAACTTCTTTAAATGCAATAAAGATACCAACTGATATAACTACTCTGCTGATTCTGTTTCATTCATTTCTTGTGGTCACTTTATCTGTTTCCAAGGTTCACTGACAATAGATAGAATTTATCTAAGTAAATCCATTCGGTAATGAATAAATGCTAACAATTACCTTATTCCAGGTCCTCATTTGATAATTGTTCGTCCCCCAAATATTCTAGTCCCTTTCAGCACAGAACAAGATCCATTGGAGTACCTTGTGAGATTAGTATGGTAGCTGAGGTTATTCTGGGATAAAATATCTTGATAAATTGAAGTAGAAATTCATGAGGCACAACAAGTGTGCACTACAACAACATCAAGACTATGTTCAGTGGGTAGCTGCTTATTAACTCAGAACTCCAGAATCAATCTAGGCATGGAGTGCAGTGACATTTAAAGTATTCTTGAGTTGGCATAAAATAATGGAGATACAGCAGTGCTCAATGGCAGAGCATTTCTCTATAAATAAGGGATGTGCTTCTTCATGCCTTGGACCTCGCTGCAGCTACTCTCAGGTAACACCCACACCTTTGATTTTGTGTTCACCAGACATTGGAACTCTTTTAGGCTTTAAGAAACTCTGTGGTGGGGTTACCAGTTGCGGTTGGGTTACCACCGCTTGCACTATGCCCCTTGAATATATTGTGACAAATCATAAGTGGTTAATTGCTGCTATTCTGTCTTAGCATCAGACAGCTTGAACATCCAGCCTCCACACCTTGCAGCAGACACACGCACCTATCAGTAACATACACATTCACTTTACTGAAAGCGCACCTTCACTAGCCAAATTAGACTCCACTCGTTAACTTCTGAACCATTTGAAATTGTAATTGTAATTGCATTTATATAGCGCTTACTACCCCTGACGAGGCGTCGAAGCTTTTTCAGGGAGTAGCACGCTACTCTGGGACCCATAGAGGATTAGTGTTGAATTAGAATGGTGAAACATGAAAGTAATTTTAGTGGTGGATATGTTAGTCAGTTATTTGGATTGAGAAGGGTTGGGGAGGGGTAGAAAAGGGAAAAGGTTTGCATTTATATAGCGCTTGTAACCCTGATGGGGTGTTGAGACGCTTTATTAGCGAGTAGCACGCTACTCTGGAACCCATAAAGGATTAGTGGTGAATTAGTATAGTTGAATATGGAATTTGAGAAGGGAACATGTAAGTCTGTTAATTTTGATTGAAAATGATAGTTGAGGGATAAAAGAGTGAAGGATGTTTTTTTATAGGTCTTAGCAGTAGGAGGAGGCTTTTGGATGAGTAAAAAGGAGTTTTGGATGGGAGGAGCCAGAGGGAAGAGTTTGGAAAGGTTTGTTTTAGGGTATCGGTATAGTAAAAGAGGTGTCAGATGATGCAAGGATGGGTAGAGTAGGAGAGAGTCTAGAAAGGGTTATTTTGGGGATCATAGTTGTGGTATGGGGTTCGGGATGAATGAAAGAGTGGATGTAGAGGATATATTGATAGATGTATAGGATGAGAGATAGGGTGGTACATTGGAAAGAGTAGTAGAAAGAAGTTTGAGATAAATCAGAAGGTTGGGCTAGAAGATATATTGAGAGAAGTATAGGCTGACGTATAGGGTAGTGCATTCGAAATGCTAAGTTAGAAGAAAGTGATAAATATATAGATCCATAAGTACATTGAAAGTATATAGATACATAAAGGAGGTAAGTATATGTAGATTAAAGATATTGATAGGCACAGGATGAGAAATAGGGCAGTGCATTGGATATGCTTTTTCTGGAGAAAAGTAACAGACACACAGATCCAAGTACATGGAAGGTACACAGATGCACAATGGAAGTATGTACATGTAGACTAAAGATGATTTTTATTTATTTATTTATTATTATTATTTTTTTTTTCTCTCAACAATATAATTAGTTTACATGTTTATACAAAGCAATACACAAAGTACATCTCAGCCTCATGCATCTCAGCCTCAATACATTTCAGCCTCATGCACCTGTACCCTCATCACTGCACAGGGCACCCAGCCAGGGGGGTGACCGATGTACGCCAGGGCAGTGGCCAGCGGGGACGGAGCACAGGAACACGTGCCATACCGACTCTCCACCCCGCTCCACACCAAGACACGCAGCCCACAAAGGCAGCGCGCAAATGCCAGGGCACAGGACCTCCAAGGGTGGAACAAGCGCTGCAGCCCCCAGAGCCCCCCCCCCCCCAGCCACAGTGCCCCGGGCACCCGCGGCACCACCCACCAGGGGCCGACATGTGGCCAGAGATGCCAACCGGGTCCGCCCCGGGGAAATGTTACCCCATGACTCCTAAAAGCATTACAATGCCATATCAATGGCTGATTATGTCCTATACAAACACCAATAGCAACCTTAGATTACATAGGCTAATGCACATTTGACTGTTGCAAGCAGAGAAGAATGTTTAAAAATCACACCTGCAATTTCTCTGTGTGCTAGTTCAGCTGCTCCGTGTCTGATTGTCAATAATTCAATCATTACACCTGCAGGAACCATTAAATAAAAGCAGGGTAACAAGCATGTCCTACCAAGATCACTATTCTTGGCACTCTGTTACAAGCCTGCACCAGTGTATGTGTTGGTATTTTGATAGCACAAACCTAGCTCGGGAGCAATGAGCAGCAGTACATTAATGGAGGGGCAGTGTATGATTTACGATTGTAAATCAGTAAGGGGGAGGTAGAGGGGGTAGACAAAAGGACTCATCCTCCTACTAAACATACTGTAAACAAAGAGAGCACGTCCATTTCCTGACACTGCCTTTCCACCTCAGATTTTTTGGAAAACAGAAAGTTTTCTTTAGATAACTGTCGCCCACCAGGGTTTCCCCTTGGTGGCATGCTTCATCATTGGGTTCTACCTGTTCCGCAGCCGAACGGGGCGTGCTGTGACCTACGAGTTACGTGAGAGCACTTTTGGTGTTGTCTATAATAGAGGAAGAGAAAATAGGATTGGGGGATGTTTGTGGAAGAATGCAAATACCTGGCTAGTAAGTAAGATATTTGTATTTGTACCTCTATAGGGTATGGTTAAAAAGTGGGGAAAGTTAAAACTCTATGGACTTATGTTCCTGAGTTTCAGAGGTCTTCATGTTTCAAGCCCTATCCCAAGGCTATGCATCAGGACCAAGGGTTGCTATTCCTTGATACCACTCCTGTCAACTCTTAGTTGATATGCCACTGCATGCTAGAATTATGAAAAGGGATCTACATTTACGTACAGCACCAATTTGATGTTATATCTGGAAGATCTGAAAATATATATGGAGTGAAAAGTGAGTCTTTCATGGCTCCTGGCCATGTGACATATATTATGCTTGTATATTGGAAAAACATCACCTTGGTGAAATACGTAATATAATGTTCTCATTGATGAATGAACACTTCTAGTGCTACCAAATAATTTAACATTAAAAAGGCATACATATAAACATACACACATATCTGTTTGCCATCAATGATTAACTTGTACGCGGCAGCACACTGTGTTCAGCAGTTGAACGGGAAGAACCCAATGATGAAGAATGCCACCGAGGGGAAACACTGGTGAGTGAGGGTTATCTAAAGAAAACAAGCCTGAAGTGGAAAGGAAGTCCATAGAGATGGACGGGCTCTCTTTGTATACAGTACGGTTCATGATTGTGTACATCAAATTGGGATCTTTAATAAGTGCATTACACAATTACATCAAATTTCACACAATATACATATTTTAATGCACAGGAAGAAGAAATTCTGGTATACGGATTGTCTCTTCTCCATTCTTCCAGGACTGATCCATCTGCCGGGCCGATGGTTACCCATCCATCATATTTAAGGTTTTAGCTCAAATGCAGGAAGGAACATCAGCTGTCCTTCAGTCCTCCATCATCGGTTCTCCTGTGCACTTTCATCTGTCCTCACTCAATGTTTGTATGGCAGACATCTGTATTTCGAGTTGTTAAATTTCAGATAGTGATGGAGGGCCACTCACAAGGGAGGATAGCAATGGCAGACAAGGTTTCTGGTGGTGACGTATCCATCAGTGTAGATGGACGCATCTGTCATTACACACTTCCCAAAATCAATTCATCAACACCTGTAGCTCCCATTATAAAAGACACCCCTCAAACCACACAAAGCATTCTTCACTCACTACACACAGCAGCAGTAAAGCTCCTGGGCTCTAAATGATGAAGATGGCTTGAAGATGTCAATGTAGATTCTCAGAAAATGAGCTAGTTGATGGTGGGTAAGATAATTTGGGTTGAAACCCAGTTGTTTTAAACACAGGTCCAGACAACAATCATGAACCAGAGAAGGGAAATGTGAGCCAGAATCGTGATTAAGGTAAATGCTGTCTTCAACATCGGATGTTCACAGGAGGATATATGGAAGCAGTGGAATGACCTGCAGAAGAGAGGCAGTTTCCTCACTTCCAGGAAACATTAAGAGTTCCTGGCAACTGGTTGTGGTTCTCCTGGGCTCCTCACACTCATGAAGTGGAAGGAGAAAGTGTATTCCATAGCCCATCCACACACAAAACCCTAGAAGCTGTTCATGGTGGGGAACCAGAGGCTGTGGGGCCCCAGTGATGAGCTGGCCTCCAATCACAACAATTTTAACACAACTAAGCCACCCGCGATGCACTATATTCCTGTATATCAACTAGTGCATCACCTCATAACAATCTACTGGGCATATATACACAAAAATGTGATGGGATGTCATGCTTCATCACAGGACTCCATATGCTCTTCAAAAACCTGTTTGATAAGGAGCGGGCTTACACTTGAAATCAAGGAGGCACTTCTAACAAACAAAGGACTCATGAAATATAATGATTACAAATCAATGTGATATGTCAAACAGATCTTTTATATTTACATGGAATACCACTTGATATTGTTGGACTATAACAACAAACATTTGCATTTTGGACCCAGACAACAATATAGTTGAGCACTCAGGACAGAGGTACACATCCATTACCTTAACCTGTGCCCTGAATTCGATCTCCCATTTCCATGTTATATATGTATATAGCTATTGCGCTATCTATCTGTTTATTTGATATCTGTAATTTCAAGCCGTTTCTCTTTTGTTAACTTGTTGGTATTCCATGCTGTTAAAATATTGTTTTTTACTGTTACTATCTTCATACTCATGTAAAGCGCTCTGATACCTCTGGGTCTAGCCAGCGGTATATAAAACCTCTAAAATAAATAAAAAATAAATAAATTACCGTGCAGAGGACTTTTCCTTCCAACACCCCTAATGCTGTATCAACTTCCAGTTTGGATAGCAGGAGGTGAGGTCTCTCTCCGTCCCAGGTGTAGTCTTTGATCATCTGCAGTAGCAGATGTCTTACAATGCCCACAAGGATCATGCTGAACAAGTAATTAAATCGGGGAGCCGCAATGATTTTGATTGCCTGGATGCCTCCCCAAAGAGACAGGCACAGGTGGGAATTGTTGAGACCAGTAAAAGCTACATATTTTCATGTGCCCCTGAAAAAATATAGTTGTAAATCCCAATCTCTAGGTAGGTTATTGTTCCATTCACCCATTAAAATTGGGAATCAGCCAGCAAAGTCGAAGGGTCCAGTGGTTCAGTGGGAATGCCTCACATTTCCCCCAGTTAATCTTGTACCCACAAAAGTAGCTAAAGTCAGCAATCAGTGCCATGACTGCTGGAAAGTAGGTGTCCACATTTGACGGGAGCATGGGAATGTCATTGGTGTAGAGCAAGAGCTTGAGTTTGCCCGCCAATGATAGAATGCCTTAGACTTATGCCGTCATTCAGTCAGAATTGACAAGGGCACAAGAGCCAGGAGGAATATAAGAGTCAAAAGGGGGCAACCTTGCTTTGTTCACCTGGAGATGGCAAACCATTCCGGCAAAAAGCCATTGCTTCTGATTCTAGCTGATAGAAGGGTGTCGTGAAGTTTAATCATTTGAATTAAGTGGTTTTGGAAGATGGCCTTCTCCAGGGTGTAAAAGAGATATGGTCATTTGATGTGGTTGAAAGTCTTCTCAGCATCAAAGGAAATTGCCACTTGCTGATCTCTGCTTCTGTAAGCTTGCCACATGGCATGAAAGAGTAGCTGCATATGATTAGTGGATGACCTTGGGTGCACAAACCCTACTTGTGATTTGTGAATCAGCAGAGGTTGAATTTCCAGAGTCTCATGGCTAGTACCCACTCTAGGATCTTCATATCCACGTTGATCTGCGAGATAGGCCTGTAGGTGGCACACAGCTGAGGATCTTTATTTTGTTTGTGAAGTAAAATGATGGTTGCTGTAATAGATTCAGGGTGAAGAGAAGAGATGTTCCTCCTATTGTTAAACACCTTTCCCAACAGAGGAGTGAGGAGCACGGCATTCATCTTGAAAAACTCAATAGGGAAATTATCATCCCCTGCACTTTACAGGTGGCCATTTGTTTTATAACCTCCAGGATTTCCCCTGGTGAAGCATTCACTTCCAGTGCACTAGCAGTTTCCTCTGTGAGACAGGACAGGGCTATGCCATCAAAAGGGGACTTCCCCCATCTGGGCTGTGTGGAGTTCCATGTAAAAGATTAGGAATTCCTCTGTGATTTGTTGTGTCTGTGTAAGTTAGCCCAAGTCCATCCTAAAGGTTGAGATAGCCCTTTAGCAGTCCACCTGCTTAAATTATTGTGGCGGTATTTTTCGCCAAATTTGTAGTGGTGGTGTTTAATTTGGGACTGTGCTGTCTCTGCCAGGAAGGAATACATTGAGTTTAAGTCCATCTTGGCCGGTGTTAGATGCTAGACATTTTTGTTGTTTTACGTACCCACCGAAGGACACTTGCAAAGAAAGGATGGAAAGGATTGTTTGTTCCACTTGTTGCTTTGTAGCGGCTAGCCTGAATTTTTGTAAAGCACTTTCCCTCATGATTTGTCCTTGCTGGAATGCCTTACATGCCGCTCGCAGGGCCCGATTCACAGAACTAACTTGAGACAAAATCCTAAACTTACTACCATTTTGGTATTCACAGAAGGCACTTACTCATTTTGGTATTCACAGAAGGCACTTACTCATTTCGGTATTCACAGAAGTTAGGAGTCCTAACTTCTGTGAATACCGAAATGAGTAAGTGCCTTCTGTGAATACCAAAATGAGTAAGTGCCTTCTGTGAATACCAAAATGGTAGTAAGTTTAGGATTTTGTCTTAAGTTAGTTCTGTGAATCGGGCCCATAGTGTCTGAGTGGAATCATTGGAGTCCAAGTATTCTTGTAGATGGGCATGCAGTGTTTGTTTCCCCTTTGGGTCTTTGAGCTTTTACGTTGGCATCTTCCAGAGGCCACTAGGTGGGCTGATGATATCCAGGTCCAGAAGCACTCGGAAGAGAGCATGGTCCACGATAGTACTAGGGATAATGCCACAGGTCTGGAGCTTCAGGACTAGTGTGCCCATAAGAAGGAAGAAGTCAATCCCAGATTTTGAATCATGCGGGTGAGAGTAAATAGTGTAGTCACAAGCCTTTGGATGCAGGTGTCTCCAGGAGGGGAACATTAACATTAATTGAAATGATTCAGGACAACTTTGCTGCATATACATTTTGTTTGCTCACTACATAATCTATAACTGATGTGTGCATTTGTCTGCTTTCAGCTTCATCCACAGCTAACTAGGGGGATGATGGATACTCTTCATTGGACCATCAGGAGGCCAACTGTCAGTTCAAAGGTAGAGCAACAGACACGTAAGGACCCAGTGGCAGTGAGGGTGAGGGGGTGGCCAGGAGGCCACATCTTCATCACAGTCCGAGGACTCTAACTTTTTCCAGCCACTCATGGTAGAAAATAAACATCAGAGGAAACAAAATCTGATCCTGTGGATGTCACAACTACTAGCACCAGTACCACCCTCACATCTGACCCCCGATACCTACACAGATGACGGTTTTCTTTACTCTGGGCACCTCTCTCTCTATACCCACTCCACCAGCATTGGTGTCAGAGAAAGCACTGGAGGTTCCTAGGACCCTCTGCGTGGAACAGGTGGCACTGTTGCATGCCATCCAGGGCACCAGTCAGTAACTGGCTTAATTGACTTAAATCCTGGATGATATGCACTCTGTAAAGTCTGCCATACAGAGAGGTCCTGTCTCTGCTAGTGGCTTCTCTGACATCAGTGCTTACGGCACATCTGCCATAATCCTCCTTCTGACCCCATTATAACACCTGAACCAATTCCAACAACTGACCCTATTCCATCACCAAACCACATTTCCCTGCAAACCAAATGCCTCCACCTCCCTCCATTATTCCACATGTCCCAAAACCACACCATACCCCGAGTACGAGGACGTCGGCGTGAGGGAACTGCAGACGAGAGAAATATCAAACAAGACGTTTGGCTACAAGATATTGGATAAGGAGCGTCGATATTGAATACCCCAAAAGAGACATTTACCCACGCCGGAGGATCGTGTGGGTCGGAATTATCACCGCACGTTAATAAGTACTGAGAAAAGCCAATTGAGCCTTGAAAAAGTCGCATGTACATTAAACAGAGGCGACGAAACACATGTTGGCTTTGGGCTTTCGACCAGTCACAGTAACTCATATTAAAGAAGGATCAAGAAAAGAATAAAAGAATGAAGATTCCAATTATTTGTTTTGCGTCGTGACCATATATTCGGATTCACTTAGGGGCATATTTACAAGCTGGTGATAAAAAATTATCGCCGCTTTTGCGGCCGTTTTCGGCCGAAAAGCGGCGATAATTTTATTGCTCAATTAGCAAGGCCACGCTAACGCGTGAAACCTTGCTTTAGCGTGGGGATTCCTAACGCCCTGCTTTGCATCTCTAATGAGATGCAAAGTGGGCGTTCCTGACCTAACATGACAGGAGAAATGTCGCTTAACATCAAGCCCCACGCTATGAAGCATAGCGGCAGGAAAAGTAGCGATAATCCCTGTTATCGCTACTTGCCTTACGCCTGCTTCAGGACTGACTTAGCCATGATATCCTATGGAAGGTGGATATCATGGCTAAGTTTGTGAGTCCCTATCAGCAAGCTAACGCCACACTACGTGAGATTATCGCTGGGTTTCCAGCGATCATCCCACATTAGGCTGTTAGCGCTAGGATTTTTATCGCTGAGGAGATTAGCGTTGCTAATAGCACACTATCTCAGCGATAAAAATCCACGTTACCCGGCGATAATTATCTTCACGCTAAGAGCGCTGAGCGATAATTATCGCCGGGTGTTGCTGATATGCCCCTTAATTTGCTACTGTTGTTGCATTAATTTTGTTATAAATCCCACGTGTGCTAGGGAATGTTGTAAATATGTAAGTCTAAACCTGCCTATTAGCAAGGTTTCCAGTATCGCAGGAAAATTATCGCTTGTTTACTCACGATAAAGCATGTTCTCACGGCTATGGCTGGATTTCATATCGCCTTGGAGCAAAGCGTTGTTAATACCGCGCTACCACGGCGATGGAATTCAGCGATAGCCGGCAATAATAAAAAACTCGCTAAGCACGCTTTGCGATAATTATCTCAATCTGTTGATGATATGCCCCCAGAGTTGTCATCTGAGTTAGGGGGTTTTCAAAATTCTGGTAATTTGCCATTGCATAATTAAGTGGAATTCTGAAAAGGGTCTATAAAAATACGTGAAACCCAAAATGCGCATTTGGCACTGTATAGCAGTGCGAGATGCGCGCTTGTATCCATTTTGGACACTGGGGCGCATGTCGTGCAAAAAAGGAAAATAAAAACAGCAGGAAAACAAGTGCCATTAAGAACAGCTGCTGGCAGTACGGTCGTTCACACAGTTATTGTGCTCCTGTGTTACATTTTCTCCACAAACATGGCGTTATTACTCCATGTGGCATAATTGCAACATTTTTGGTATTTCACTTACAAGGCATACCGTGAAATTCACGAGATTCCGCGAGATAACGCTGGCATCACAGAAATGTTGGTCACGCCTAAATCAGATTTTTTTGCCTCATTAATAGTCGTGTCTTGAGAAAGGCAAATTTCGAATTTTAGGGAAATATTCTTTGCCGTCCGAGGGTTTGAACATCCCTCACCACAAGGGCGAAAGGCAACAAAAACTGCACCAGGACCAGCCTTTTTTGACATCAGGCCCATGTCATTTCCGGGGCCCAAGTAGGTAAGAGAGAGAGAGGTCTCTAAACTCAAGCGAATATCAGCTGTGCACGTCTGAGGTTTTACGTAAACGTTAGGCTTTCTAAATAGTTACAAAGTATTGCAGTCTGCATTCCACGATATAAACGGTTTCTGACACATTGTTGGCTTACAGGACTGTGTCGCAAGCACCTACGTGTAATGCAGAAGGTTCACATAGCAAAACCTCCCAGTTTGGCAGTGGCATCCTTGAGAACGGCCAGATCTGTCCGAGGAAGGCCGCCATATCAGCCAGCTGGAAAAAGTCAACGTCTATCACCGCAAATATTTATGTCAACTTCCTGTTCGCTGATACTACTGCTGAACAATAATGAATAAACAGATAGAGTTTATATTAGCTTGACATCTTACAATAGGATTATCTAAAACTTCCGAATCCTCAAATATGTCATATAAAACATAGATAGCCCAAGTGTGTTTGTGTTCTCTAATTCCTTTTTAAAAATGACTAATGCTTTCTGGTGCGAGTACAACCCTCTCTTCCCAGACTATTTTCCCTTCATTGTTAATGTAAAAACCAGAGTTGTTTAGGTTTCTATGTCCTTTGTTATTACTCTTTCTAAGTCGTTGATGAAGTAAGATTGGCACTTCTTACATGGCTATGCATCTCTTAGTGCAGAGAAACAAGAAATATTGGTGTCATTTTAAACCGTTTTGAAAAAAATTGAACTAAATACGGCCTATTCTTTGGCTATGGGGGATTCTCTGGGGACAAGTTCAAGCGAAATCAGTACATGCTCTAACTGACATGGGTGACTCTCAGTCATTCTTTATAGGCTGATAAAAAGAGATGTGACATATTACCCAATTATAATGCCAGAATAGTGCATGACTCTCCCTCTTTTTCTCCCCCCCCCTAGAAACAGCGCAATAATGGCTGTCGCTTTTACCAACTGGTTGTTGCCAGTAGGTAGTTATAGTTAGGACCTAGTTTCCATAGGAAAAGCGTTTTTTCTTTTGCCAATATCTTTAGCGCCGTTTGACGAATCTTCACGAAATTTTCAAAACTAATGATGCACGCAGCTCCTTTTTTAAAGTTTCGGGGTGATTCGTCAAGCGGGGGCGGAGGCAAAAGGGGGTCCTAAAACTCTTTTTTTCTGTGTTAATTTTCATAGGAAACTGTTGATGCAGCTACAGCCTGAACTGCTGAACGGAATTACGCCAACTTTGGAAGAAAGGTAGCTCTTGGTCCAGAGTGCGCTCTTTTTATTAAATGGTATAAATCCATTTAGAAGTTCCTGAGAAATTTTAATATTTACAGATATCCATATATTGACGCGAAGGATCCGCAAACCCCCAAGATCTAGTGCCTGGGATCGGATTGGCTGCCAACACGTCAAACCAGGAAATGTTGGCAAGTGTCTTGTGACTCGGTTGAACCAAGTCACAAGAAAAACGATAAAAAACAAAAAAGGGGGTAGAGTAGAAACACCCTTATCCCAAGTCCTGCTCAGGGGGTCCAAAGGGACCCAAAGGCCCAAAAAAGCATTTTCTTTAATTTTTTTCGGCTGGAGTCACGTAGGGTCCACGAATCCCACTAAAAACTTTAAAAAAACAAAGCATGGTCTCCCGCGCTTCATTTCTTTGAAGCCCCCGGGTGGGCCAGGTCCCGGGAGTAATGGAAATTATGCTGCCCAAGGACCGTCAACTCCCTGGGGCTTATTTTATTAAATGCTGGGGGAACATGCAGCCCCCCCCCTCCAACCCCGGGGACTGCCACCTCCTAGGGCTTTATTACTTTAAAAATGGCATGGGGGAGTCCTACCCGCCCCCACCCAGCCCAGGGGCTGCTACCTCCCCAGGATATACACATTAAATACGGGGGCCCATGAGCCCCCCCGCAGCCACGGGGACCGCCACCTCCCTGGGGCTATGCATTAGAAATGAAGTGTGGGAGGGTTCGAACCCCCACACACTGCCCCAGGATCACCACCTCCCCGGTGCACACCTAGATTAAATGCAGGGGTTCGATGCGGCCCCTCGGCCTTGGGGACCTCCACCTCCGGGGCTTTAAAACATGTTGGATGAGTCCGGCACGGCCGCCCTTGTGGAGCCCTCCATGGCCTTGGGGCCGTTCCAGCAATGTCCTGTGGTGTCCACGCCCGGGAGATTGCAGTTTGCTATGGCCATAGCAAGCTTTTGCTTTGCTTCATGAAAGCTAGAGCAGGAAAACTGTTCCCGCTTTCATGAAGCGAAGCACAATTGCTTTTGGGCAAAGGGAGCTGTATTGTTATTATTATTTTCATTCTTATTTTGTAGTAATATTATTATTATTAGTATCATCATTATCAATAATAATAGTAATAATAATAATAATAACTTTATTGTATATGGTTTGTAAAAACTGTTACAAAACCACATTAATAAAAAAATAAAGTGACTTAGTAAAACGTATCTTGCAAAGTAGATTTTTTTTATATCACCTACTACTTATTTAAATATCTAAAACCTAATGATAAATGTATGCAGCAGGAAATAGGCAACAATACCTTGACAAGCCACTTCATCCTATATAGTGACTGAAAACATTAAAACCAATCATTAAACAAGCATTTACAATGCAATGGTCTCGGCAATATTATAGGTAGAGCTATTGGTATTGCTCATTATTTTTTTAATTATTTTTGTATCCCTAAATAAATGGCATTGTCATTTCTATTGGCATTAGCTTTTTTTTGCATATGTGATACCTATTGCATTAGCAGAGAGAGAGTGAGATAGAGAGAGAGAGAGTGAGGTATTGAAATAGAGAGTGAGGTATTGAAATAGAGAGTGAGGTATTGAAATAGAGAGTGAGGTAGTGAGAGAGAGAGTGAGATAGATAGAGAGTGAGTGAGGTAGTGAGATAGAGAGTGAGGTAGATAGAGTGAGGTAGTGAGAGAGTGAGGTAGTGATAGAGTGAGGTAGTGAGGGAGAGGGATGTTGTGAGGTAGTGCTAGATAAGCATAGAGTGATGTTGTGATGTAGTGAGATAGAGAGAGAGGTAGTGAAAGTGAGTTAGTGAGATAGAAGTAGTGAGGTAGAGAGTGATTGAGGTAGTGAGTGAGAGAGTGAAGTTGTGAGGTTGTGAGCTAGAGAGTGAGGTAGTGATGTTGAGAGAGAGAAGTTGTGAGGTAGTGAGATAGAGTGGAGTAGTGAGGTAGAGAGAGTTATGTAGTGAGAAAGAGTGAGGTAGTGAAACAGTGAGGTAGTGAGGGAGAGGGATGTTGTGAGGAAGTGAGATGGTCGGTGGTTGAGATAAGTAATGACTGGCTGATACTGGCCTTCATTCTTGAGGGGTCCGTTGGTGGCTGGACTGTAGCCCACATAGGGAGCTGTGATGTAACAGGGCTTCAGAGACAGGTTTTGAAAGTAAAGTAGTGTCACTTCTCGTGAATATATCATGACGTTCACGGGACACAACTGACTCGTCTCATAAAATAGTTAACTATGGTAGGATATTGTTAGCATGGTCTTTAAGGCTTCCGTACTTGAATTGGGACAGCTACTGGAACTTCTCTGCACAATGAAGTAGTACTGGCGGATCTCAAAAGGACTCCTGTGTGTCAGATGAGAGGGACTGGCCTGTATCGGCTGTAATCGAACACTTTCTGTCGGACAGTGTACGCACGCCTATGGATCATTTGAATACTTTTCATGGGACAGCCGCTGCAATTCTCAGCTTTTTTCTAATAGTTTTAAGGGACTGAGCAGATTTTTATCAGCAGGTATAAAATGAACTCTACAGTGGTGGCGCTTCTTTACAGGATTCCTGTTGTGTGATGGCACTGGCACTTATCAAATGAAATCATGGCACATCTCAAAAGTATTATGTTACTTTTAAAGTGACATCACTGCCACACTACTCGGCGCTGGCACTTCTCAGCAAAATCCAAACACTTTTCATGGGACAGCCGTACCACACTGCTAAACATGACGCTACTCAGCAAGATTCTAGCACTTATAATGGGACAGTAGTATCATGCTGCTCAGCAGTGACACTTCTTAGCAAGATTCTAACACTTTTAATGGGCCAGCAGTAACACACTGCTCAGCATGGCATTTCTCGGCAAGATTCTAACACATTCGATGGGCCAACAGTACCACACTGCTCAGCACTGGCACTTCTCAGCAAGATTCTAAAACTTTTGACGGGACAGCACTACCACACTGGCACTTCTCACCAAAATTCTAACCGTTTTAATTGAACAGCGCTATCACACTGCTCAGCACTGGCACTTCTCAGCAAGATTCTAACACTTTTAATGGGAATTCAGTATCACACTGCTCTGCACTTGCACTTCTCAGCAACAGTTTAACACTTTTCATGGGCCAGCAGTACCACACTGCTCAGCACTGGCACTTCTCAGCAAGCTTCTAATTATTTTAAAGTGACGGGAATCGATACTCTCCACAGGATTATAATGTTTTCAGTGAGCCAGTACTCACTCGTAATTCTGTGCTCTGTTGCAGTATTTGTCAAAGTTAGTGCGCTGGCACAAATGAGCAAGATGCGAGAACCTTTAAAAGTCTTATCCACAGGATGGCTTTGATTTCACTGGGTAGAGGCGGCACTTCTGGCAGGGGCTCCAGACAAGTTGTAAAGCGGTATCAGCGACCCTGTAAAAGTCCAGAGCATTGAATTTGCCTTCTCAAAAACTGTGGGCCTGAGAAGCACAGGTTCCAATCCCGCAGGGCACATCCAGCCATTTCTCCTTCGCAGGTATACAAGTCCCTTCCAGGATGCTGTTTCCATCAGTGCTCTTTGGTAGATTTGACGTGTTCTTGTTGGTGCCTCACAGGCCGGCCTGCTTCCAGAGCTTACAGAAATGTTGGTTTGTTGTGGACACTATATGACTGGCAGTACATCAGGGCAGACGAGAAGGAGAACATGTGTAAAATGGGCGTTAAGGAACATGGTTTGAAAATGGCAGCTTCTCACACTGGACAGTATGAGTGCAGCCTGGATAAAGTCAGAGACTAGGTAGGCCTCTAGGTTCGGGGGTAACCGACAAGAGGGTATGAGAAGAACAGAGTGGTGTTGTTTTCCAGTCGTCACTTCAAGTGATTTTTGGCTAATCTCCCTGCCTACACCACTTCAGGCTGATGTGTTTCCCTAAACAGTGTGATATTTTTAGACATTTCCTGTGTTTACGCGAGCTGCAAACACACCTCAAATTGCACTAAACATCTACATCACCACACCCAGAGGCCTCTCCGTCAGTGGCTGTAATGGCGAGCTTTGGAAGTCTTAGCTATTCCGAAGAGAAGGCAAGTAACGCACTAGCTAACACGGGCCTCGGTAGACGCCATGCCAAGGCCTGTTCGATGAACTGTTTCATGCAGTGGTGAGAACGCTTCCTTCCAATAATGTTTAAATCCCTGAAGAACCGTACACAGACATGCAAGGCCCGCATCTGCCAAGTGGGTCCATCTCACGTGTGGCATGCTCGACCAATCCTAGCTTCCAGCAAAGAGCCCGTGCCATTATGGGAGCAGAAGGCAAATACATATTTTAGCAAGAGTGCAATGAGAATTCCTGTGATGTACACTGGTAGCAGAGAGGCATGGCCGGCTAGCTGTGTGACACGTGAAATTAGGTTACATGGCAGCTAACATATTTCTGCTGGATTCAACGCTAAGGATTCCAAATGGCGTGTCACTCTTTCCAAGTGGGGAGCACCTTTACAGCAACCGTATGTTCATTTCAGTCAGACAGCGGATACTGGACAATTGTTGACACACACGACGATTTAGGTAGCGGTCGATGCATTCCAATGCCGATTTGAAGGGCTGCAAATAACAGGTGTGCGTTTTCCTATTCCAAACAGTGCTGCACTTATTTTCACATGCAGGAAAGTGCGTTCTAAAAAGGGTATTTTCTCCTGAATTGTGGTAAATGCAGGCTAGATTGGCCCACAAAAACTGGCGGAGCCAAAACCGTCCTCAGTTAATTAAGTTCCGGATGACAATACAAGGAAACAATGGCGCTGACTAAACAAGGCGAAGCTGGAGACCGCACAGGGGCAGACAGGGAAGCACGGGAAGGCTGGATGGGCCGTGGCTCCGACTGAGAGTGCACATTCGCACCCGTGCCGTCTCGAGAGTGCACATTCGCACCCGTGCCGTCTCTTTTGAGGATTCTAAAAGCGGTTCTTGTCATGATTTCTTGCAAAAATCCAATCTGAATGAGCCGTGTGCTTTTATAACGCGTGGAATAACGGCGCATGCGCAGTGGGACACATTCGTCGCCTCACCTCCCTTAGCTGCAGTATGAAAACCAGAGCCTGGGAAGGTGAACCCCCTCTGAACACACACGGAACCTCCAGGCCAATCTGCCATTCGGATCTTTCCACCCTACCGCCCTACGCGCTCTTCAACTCAGTCTACAAATCTAAACCATGTCTGAAGTCAGGATTGATCAAAGTGATAATAGTGAACAGCAAACACAGCCACTCCTCGTTCCCTACTTGTGTAAGGGGTCCTGGGGTCACACGAAGAACGTGATACATAAAGTAGTAACACTCTCAGCAGGTGAGATGGTACCCTGCATTGAGTGCCTGTTGTTGATGTGTGTATTAAGCCCACAGGAGCGGCCCCAGCAATCTCTCCTTGGTGGATGTAGTGTGCACTGAAGTGTGGTACTGGTAACGCGCTTATTCTATCGACAACGGGCAGTTCAAGTTGCAGTATGTGCTATATAAAAATGACTAATGTAGTTTGCGGTATTTTTATGAAAACGCGCACAATAGGTTACGCTGCTGTTACCAAATTTACTGAAGAAAAAAATACATGAATACATGGTTAATTGCTAAACAAAGGATCATATCTGCCTCGTTTGCTCACTTACCTTCCCCTCATACACGAGATTGTTTTCCAGGCCACGAAACGTCCGTCTGTCCGCTCTTCGCGAAGGCGGGAAATGGCAGCAGTTAAGGGTTAGGGGTGAACGGAAACAGAAGGAAGTAAAGGGAGAGATAAAGTGAAGACAAGCAGAGTGCTTCATGCAGTGCCGGGAGGGTAATGGGCACGTGTTTCGAATGCTGTCTTTGATCTGTTTCTAAGCGCTACTTATTTTGGAACACCAGAGAGCTAAATTACATGGAGAGCTAGTGATTTGATAAAGATCACATGGTTTGGTACAATATGGTTGAGCTGCGATTAGAATCGATTTGAGACCTGCTGGTGCCACAACTCGCAAGTCAACAACTGCCAGTTTGCTTGCCTCGTCCACGCGTGAATCTCTGCTACAATTAGCTCCGGAGGCACAAGGGGGAAAGGCGTCCAAAGCATGGTGCGGTTCCCTGCTCATCGAACTGGAGCCTGCCCCGGCAGCGCCGCCACCAGCACAACAACACGGCGCCGGACGGATGGCAAAAAAATGGCAGATGGAAGCTTCGAAACTTTTTCGGATTCGGGGGCGTGTTCCTGCTGTTCTAAAAGGGCGTGGCTAAAAAGTGGAAAGAACAGCAAGGAACACGCCCCCGATTCTGAAAAAGACGGAGCCTATTTGGAGGGACGGCTCTCTCCTCCAACGGCGGGCCTCCGTTTAGGAAGCCAGCCAATGGAGGAGAAGCAAAAAGAGAGGCGGGCTAAATAGCCACTCTAGGAAACATTAAATCTTCCGACTTCCGGTTCTGCCTTCGGCAGACCGGTAGTCCTCGACCTAAAAAATGAATGCTAATTAATATGACAGAAAAGGAACAGAAGCAACTTAATAAGGCATATATTATCATGTTCAATGAGTAAAATACGTTAAAACGAATCATTTAAAATTAATGATTCCTGCAGTTAACTGTATTAACCAATTTGGATATGCTAATTACTGTCTTTCACTAATCTGTTTTCCACCAACATCAGGCATTTTGTAATCAAATTTTATGAGCAACATATTTGTGTCCAGGCTCCGCAATAATTGCCTGCCAACAGGAACGAATACCCTGTTCATTCAACAGCTCCCTCAACAGAGATCTGCATTCACCTAGTTGACTAGGACAGATGCAGACACTGTGAAAAACAGTCTCAACTGCTGAGCTGCATAGCCTACAGTCAACACTTTGATTAGATTTGATCCATGGTGGATCAAGGTCATTTCTTGGTAGGCCTACAAATCTAAAACACATGCATTTGGTTTTTAAAATGATGGAGTAACACACTCCTAAGTAAAGCTGCCTATGTTGGACGGGATAGTTGGTTATAATCATCCATGCATTAGAACATTTTGAGATAGGAGATCCTTGTCCTGTGTTCTTGAAAACCACTGCCTACATTTGTTTACCAATTTTTTTAATTCTTGGAATGAAACAGACAGGATCCACAAGTCTCTTATTTGTAAAGAATCTAAAGGTACCTCCAAATAGAGGTTGTATTGTTAACGCTGGTTATATTCATCCAAATTGCATAACCAAGAGGTTTGCACTTAGAAGCTTTGAACTTAAAGCATGTTTTTATAAATACCCTTAAACTTGCTACTGCCTGGCCTTTTATACTAAATTCCAAGGGGATTTGGGCAGGTGAAGCATTTCTAAGAAGGTGAAAAACTTGCCTTCAGATACTAGGGTTGATCGTGCGCAAACAATTTGACATTTTACTACAAAATACTTTGCAGCTGTAAGTTAGGGTTGACTGCAGCTTAGTGCTTCTTATTTTAAACTTTGGCTCCAGGGTCCTTCAACTCAAAGACCTTTTAATGGAGAAAAAGACCATCAGCAGGGCATTAGCTTTTGATCTGATGGCCTGATTATGGGGCTTGCAGGTTTCCTCAATAATTGGCAAAGGCTCCTACGTACTTGTTTTGCCTTCTTTCTTTACCTTCCTGCCGATGACAAGAATTGTGTGCCCGATTCACAAAAGTAATCTGAGACAATATCCTAACTTTCCGACTTTCGGTGTTTACAAAGGGCATTTAGGAGTAGTAAAGTTAGGATTCCTAACTTTACTACTCCTAAATGCCCTTTGTGAATACCAAAATTCGTAAAGTTAGGTTTTTGTCTCAGATTACTTTTGTGAATCGGGCAGTATTTTTTCCCCAAATAATTTCCATTTTATATGTCACAGAAAACTCATCCAATTTCAAAAGAAGTCTTTGCATTTCAACCCTAGTTTTACTCAGTAGTAAAAACATCATCAGTGTATAAGAGATAAGATAGTGAGTCTCCTCCCAACTTTGGAGAATGTCCATGCACCTTGACCGATTATGTTGGTAAATCAGCAATGTACAAGTTAAACAAGAGTGGAGCCAAGAAACAGCTTTGCTTCACATCGTACTTGGTTGGTATTTTTCATGAAAGGGCAGACCTGTCACCTATTTTATGCGCACCCATGCATTGGAGTATAACTGGAACCCTTTCAGTAAGATAGGGGGGATCCCCCAACAAGGCCCCCATTCTTATTAAAAACCACAAAAGTCCAAAAGAACAATATTGGAAATCCACCACTGAGAAAGCATATTACCTTTCCTGATATTTGTTTGGAATGGTTTCTTCTCTCACAACCCTTGTGCACTGTTTTACATTGATTGCACCCACTCACACATTTTATAATCAATTCAATCAATAATTGATTGAAAACATGGACAGTATAAGACAGGCCCTGTTCCTTACTAATAAAAAGTTCAGTTTTTATCACATGGTGAGGGTTATTCTCATACTATACTCCCTTCTAGCTCTTTTTAAGTCTCACAGAAAAGCTAAAAAAACATCTTGCGCTCCCTTATAGCCACTCATTCCACTAGTACATTCAACCTAACTTGGCTATTAAGGGAAGATAAGTCCATCTTTACTCAAAATATAAATTCATGAGGGTCTAGTATCTGATTCCTTCAAGTGAGAGATTTCACTGTTAAAACGTTCACCATGGATCCTACCACAACATTCAACTAATATCCTAGTACCACCATACTCAATTCCTGTAATTCTTTGAATTCTTATGTATTGTGTGTTGTGATTTATGGTGTTATATGTCCTTGTAATTTCCTCCTCATTGTGATCGAAAAAGCTGATATTAGATATTTACAAATCAGTAATAAACATCCATACTTTTATCATTTAATGAACCTTCTCTCTCTGTTAATTGATTCTTCTCTTGCTATAGGAAATGGATTTTGATGCACGCCATTGAGAAATATTGTTGAAATTGTTCCCTCTGGAGCAACTTTACACTGTTAATAATCAACTGGGATGAGGGGGGTGTGGCTTGGCACACGATGCGGATGGCAGCGTTCGAGTGACGCTCCGCGAAACGGTCCGGGAGTTTCGCATAATGAGGCTCGCTTTTTCCTTATGGTGAGCTTTTTATGCTGTCGGATTATGCCCTGACCTGCTCCACCTCGATTCTGTAAGCATTGAAGACCCGCTTACTTAAATATTCGAGGCGACACGCTCGGCACTTTTGCGGCACGGAGCGCGGCTGCCATTTTGGATGCGGCATCCCGCTCTGTGAAGTGCCTCTATGGTGAGGAAACAATTTATGCAGCAGCGAGCTTGTATGTTTGGCACCCCTCTTTTCCCTGATAAATTGGGCACTTGGAAATATATTTTTATACCATCCATGCTACCTGCTGTGAAGTGCCATTTGTCTCTGAAGGTTTTCTAATGGCTCAATACTGTTTCTTCTGACTTTACTCCTGGCCAGAGACATTTTAAGATGTTAATTACTGATGCAGCACCAACAATTTTATTCCTCTGGATTTTCATAGTGATGCATCTTTTTTGGTCATTTTTCTTTTTACTCTGCTTCTGTAGCTGCACCTAAAAAAACAGATGCTTCAGCTTTGGTGATTGCCTATGATTAATGTATTCAACTGCTGTGTTTTCTGACTTTAAATAAGCTTTTTATATCTTGCAAGACCATTAATTATACTTACCAAGGCATTCACGATTACAATATCCTTGAATTTCATCGTATTATTTCTGTGTCTTTTGTATGGGAAGATTAAAGAAGCTGGGACCCTCTGCGCCACGTATCACGCATACATTTATCAAAAATTCCTGAATTTTCTCTGAATTTTCTAAGATGGAAAACTCGCTTACTTCCGCTTCTAAAACTTCCCCTCCTTTGAACGCAACTGCTTCCACAACTGGTAAAGTCACCACCAAAAGACTCAAGAAAGATACCCCTTCTCTTTCGAATGCATCTTCGCCTGTCTCTCTGGAAGTGCTGCTGGAAGAGACTAGAGCGCTTCGCCCTTTTATGGAGAGTACTTCTACCAAGCTGCAGTTCTTAACGGAGAATTGGTCTCAGATGAATGAACGCCTTACTACAGTGGAGCAGAGTATCTCCTCCTTCTCTCACACTCATGAGAAAGTTAACACTCTTCAGTCTCAGGTTACATCGTTGCAACAACAGGTCGAGGATCTGGAAAACCGAAACAGAAGAAATAACCTTTGTATTTGTGGTTTAAGGAAGGTTCAGAAGGTCCTGTCTCTGTATATTTCTTCAAGACTTTTCTCTCTAAATTACTACATTTGCCTGAAGGAACTTCACTGAATATTCAAAGAGCACATAGACTTGGTCATCAACGCACTGGCGCTTCTCCCTCTCAAAGACCGAGAGGGGTCATCATGTACTTTCTCGAGTATACAGATCTACTCAAGGTACTTGCAGCAGCCAAGTCTATTAAACGTATTACTTGGTCCGGTTCAACACTATTTTTTGCCCAAGATTATGCTAGATCTACAGCTAACAGGCGCAAATAGTTATTTTAAATGAGACCTGCTCTACGTGCTATGGGTGCTAGATATGGCCTCTTCCACCCTTGTCTTTTCAAGGTTACCGTAAAGTAACAACAAAAGAGGAAGGGTAATAACACGACTGATCCCCTCAAGGGAAAATGTATAAACCAACGAAGTCAGTGTAATCTCAAGAATGCACTCACCATCCAAGGAAGCACCGGTCTCCAAGGTCAGAACCTGCCCGATCAATTACAGGGAGGGAAACAGACCTACGGAGGTAATACAAATTATGTATGAAAAGCCCTCACTCACCAACCTGGTTGGTGACATGCTTCATCATCGGGCTCCACCGGGCATGGCCGAATGCCATCCCAGTGTGCTGCAACGCCAGGTTACTGCGGAGCGGGGTTGTGTGTGGTGACAGTGAATTTAAAATTCCCAATTAAGTCAAAAAAGTATTTTATTCGTTTTGCTAATTGGAAAATTAAAACAAAATAAAAAGGAGTGATGGTCAAAAAATAACAGACCGGGTTCACTCCATGGCGGTCAACATGTTTCTGCCTTTATGTGTGATCTACAGGCTTTCATCAGGACCAGAGTGGAAGTGTGGGTGCCCCGGTGGTGTGAACGCGCTAAGGTTCACCCTCCCGTGGGCTGCTGTGTGAAAAATAATATATAAACACAGGAAAAATCCGCCAAAAAAAAAAAATTTGATGGTGGAGAGAAACGAGTTTACTCTATAATGAAAAAAGAGACGTACAAACACAAGACAAAACACAAAAGAATCGTAAATGTGCGTAGTCATGACATTATAAAGCGCCACATTTATAGGCTCAAACATAGTGCATGGATGGGGACTGTGCCAATAATCAGTACCTCAGGTGCATAAAAGATGTGCTGTCAGTGCACCTAGAATTAGCCAGATACTGGTGTCAGGGAAGTAAAACAAGACTTCACCTGAATAGCGTGACTAGCGATGTATCACGGAATCGACGTGGAGTCTCAATGCTACGTGAGAGACTAAAACTAACAAGGGCCAGGAGACAAATGAACGCGGCCCGTGAAGCATTCCTGGTGGGTAGAAATGCCGATGGGAGTAGAGGGGTTCTTACTGTGAGGCTAGACCGTTCGTCGCCTCAGGGATCCCGGGGTGGAGGTGCGAGCAAATATGGCACACCCTGGAAAGAAAAAGAAAGAGAGAGCGGCCACGAGCGGCTGAATAGTGAAAACACAAGCCGAACAGTACTGCAAGCCTTACCAAAAGGATACAGGAGCCAGAAGGTACACTTACGCCCTCGCTGCTCGGCACCCGTTAGGAACCTACACCGCCTCGAGCCACCGGGTCCAGGGAGAGAAGAGACCTGGGGCGAGGTACCTAAAAGCAAGAGTGCAGAAAGGAAGCCCGTCGGTGATAGGGCAGCACATCACATGCTGTGTTGTGATTGGATGAGCCCCAGCCAATAGGACGCGTGGAGGCAAAAGGCTCGTCCGATTATTACCATTGACAGCTAGTCAGTAAAGGGACGAGACATCCCATACTGTGCAGTGATAGGTTGAGACACAGCCAATAGGACGCGTGAATGAGGGGAGGCTCGTCCGCTGTTTTAAATGACAACTCGATAATGGAAACTTTATGCGGTGCAAAGCGAATAAGCATGAGCACGCTGGACACATCAGAAGTGTGTTTCTGTGTTGAGCACTAGATGCAGATTGGGGGGACGGTTTGTGGAACGCACGTCCACAGGCTCATTCAGAGGAGAGTGCCAGTGGTAAACTGGGAAGCGGCGTGTTAAGGGGACACTGCATGTCATGTGCCCCTGGTAGTCGGTAAAAGCTGATCGCGTAATGGGGTACAGCACAAGGGGGTCAGAACAGGACTATATACTGGGTGGACAATGGTGAAGTCACACAAGGTGACCCAGCCCAGTAGATGTGAAGGTCACTGTTGAACAGCGGTACCATAAAAGTAAATGCAAACATAAGAGCATACTTAGAGTATGTTGACCCAGGGTATATTGTCATTAAGACCCACAAGGTTGGTACCCAGACGGTACACCCATCTTTGTTCCTTCTCGAAAAGGATTTTTTGAGTGTTTCTGCGTGTTGTGACTTCTTCAATTACTGTCCAGTGCAGGTCATTGGTGGTATGGTTAACAGACAGGAAATGTTCACTGAGTTTAGTAGTGATTCTTTTGCACCTAATGTTGCTCCGATGTTCGCATATGCGGAGTTTCACTTTCCTGGTGGTCATCCCTACATAGCGTAGACCACAGGGACAAGTGATGAGGTAGATAACATTAGGTGTATTGCAGTTGGTGTGGCTATTTTGGGTCCAGATCTTGCCTGGTTCCAGCTTAAGACTGGTAGTGTGAGAAGTCAGATGGCATATACTGCAATCCGAGCAAGGAAAATGGCCCGTAACCTTGGGAAGACCCCATGCTTCTGTAATGGATCTTTGAGCAGTGTTAGGTCTGGTAATGGGACGTGTCTGTACTAGGCTATTACGCAGGCTTTGAGCCCGTTTGAAGGAGAACAAAGGTTTTTCCCATCTCCGGTTATTACTGTTGATGATACGCCAATGTTTCGTGACAACTTTCTTCATGGCATTGGACAGGGTACTGTAAGTAGTGACGCATGTGAGTGGTATAGACGTGACGTCTTTGACAGAGTCCTCCAGGAGGACTTCTCTGGGTTGGTTTCTGGCCCGTTTGTAACTCCTTGAAAGGAGGGGGAGAGGGTACCCTCTAGCTGTCATTTTAAAAGTAAGATCACTAGACTGTGCCTTAAAATCAACCAGAGCGGTACAGTTCCGTCGTAGACGGAGGAATTGCCCGTAAGGCAGATTCTCCCTCAGTGCACGAGGGTGGAAGCTTGTAAATTCAAGAAGGTTATTTCTAGATGTAGGCTTGTAATGTGTCCTGGTGTGTAGAGAACCATGTTTGTTAGTGATCAAGACATCTAGGAATACGACTTCGTGAAAGTCATAAGTGTAGGTGAATCTCAAATTTGGATCCAAGGTGTTGATCCACTGGAAGAATGTTTCAAGGGCGTTGGTGTCACCGTGCCATATGAGAAGCACGTCATCTATATATCGTCTCCATAGGCCTATGGAGAGAAGATGAGGATTGGTATCAGGGAGAATGTACTTCTGTTCGAAATCGTACACATATAGACCTGCTACACTCGGAGCAAAGGTACTCCCCATGGAAGTACCCGTGGATTGCAGATATAGTTGTCCCTGATACTCAAAAAAGTTACTTTTCAGTGCCAGAGTGGCACATTGGATAATGAAGTTCTTAGAGGTCCTATACTCCCAGGGATGGGAATTGAGAGATTCACCCAGGACCCGGATGGTCTCGTCCTGGGGGATACTGGTGTATAAGCTCTCAATATCCAATGTGACCAGGATAGTATTCTCTGAGCATTGAATACCATTCAGTAGTTTGAGCAGGTCCTTCGTATCTTTAAGATACGTCGATGATTGTTGGACCAGAGGCTTAAGGAAATGGTCGCAGAACCGTGATAATGGTTCCAGGAGGGAGCCAATCCCCGACACAATGGGGCGCCCAGGGGGAGGGAGTCTCCCCTTGTGGATTTTGGGGAGTGTATAGAAATATGGAATAGTCCCTTGGCTCTCGGTAAGGAAACGTGCTTCCGGTCTGGTGATGGTGCCTTCAGTTAGTGCTTCCTCGACTATCCTCTCGATCTGGATCTTAAGATCGTTAGAGGGGTCATTGGGAAGCGGTGTATAGTTCTTGCGGTCACTGAGGAGTCTACGGCACTCATGGTCGTAATCAGCAGTATTCATTAGGACCACTGCTCCGCCCTTGTCTGCCGGTTTGATGGTGAGATTCGGGTCCTCTCGTAACGAATTGATGGCTCTGAATTCATCGGCTTTGAGATTTTTGAAAGTGGAGGGGGGGTCCATATTCTCAATCTCAGTAAATACAGCTCGTTCAAAAGTCACGATCTCAAGTGGTATAGTGTGTGGGGGGGGTGTGAACGTTGACTTGGGTCGTAGAGGTGTGTCACCTACATCAGAGTCTGCTACCTCTGAAGAATGTTCCTCAAAAAAGGCTTTCAATTTCAGTTTTCTGAAGAAAGCCGAGAGTTCACAATGGAGACGGAATTTGTCGGGACGGGCTGACGGAACAAACCCCAGTCCTTTTTCCATTATTGTTGTCTCCTGGGTAGTTAGAATCTTGTCAGATAGGTTGACAATTAGGCTGTCGAGGTGCTCGGGCCTGCGATTGCTTGATCCTGTAGTTGTTTGCTCCGGGTATGGTTGCCCACCGGGTCGTCTTGTATCCAATGGACCCTTTGATTGGGCCCTCTCCGCCGACCTTTGCCCCTTTGGCCTCTCTCTAAAAAAGGAGGCGGTGTAAAGTGGTTTTGTGGATACGTAGGGGCCGTATACGCAGGATTCCAACCCATTTGTGGATTGAATGGGTAATGGAACTGCATAGGATGTGACCCCATGATACCTTGTTGGGGAGGGAAGTTCAGCCAAGGGGATTGATTGAAAGGGGGGCGTGTTCTACCCCTTTGTTTACCCCTTCTTGCCTGCCTAAAGCTGTTATTGCTTGAGCCGCTACTATTTGATGACTCATCCTCAGAGCCATAGGTGTAGGTCTCAGTTTTGCGCAATGCCACGAAAGAGGGATCAGCGTAAGGGTAGATCTTATTGAATTCAAACTTTTTAAGATCTTTTTGGAATTGGTTCACCTTACTTTGAGTTAGGTTTTCCTTATATTCATTGATGTCTTTGTTAAGTTCATCTAACCGTTTTTTGAACCCCGTTAGGGTGGCCTTAAATTGTGTCTCTGTTTGAGTGATCTCAATCATGATTGCCTCTGATAATCGTACTGCTGTTTTTATGATCAAGACGAGCCAGTCTCGAGTGCAGTGCCATGCAATCATGGCCCATTCCTTTCTAAAGGTGGCATCCTCGAGGAAGATACGGGGCGCATTAGTCACTAGTAGGCCCCTAGGGGCTGTATTAGTCCTCAAGTATTCCGTGAGGATTGTGCCGTGTAGTATCGTGCGTATACGGTTTTTCTTTAGTTCCGAGAGTTGTTCCCATTCACTGGCATATGTAACCGTCTGTGAGATAGTGGGATCTGCAAATAGGGAAGGACGTGCTAGAATGGCATCGACCTCAGAGTCAGAAAAAGTGAGACCGAGAGTGGCCATATTGTCAGTATCCGGGAAATGATCAAATCAAGATCAAAAAAGAGAAAAAGAGAGAAAGAGCCCCCTTAGTATAAGGGAGGACAAATGAGCTCTTACAGCTGTGCGCTGCCAAAATGTAAAGTAACAACAAAAGAGGAAGGGTAATAACACGACTGATCCCCTCAAGGGAAAATGTATAAACCAACGAAGTCAGTGTAATCTCAAGAATGCACTCACCATCCAAGGAAGCACCGGTCTCCAAGGTCAGAACCTGCCCGATCAATTACAGGGAGGGAAACAGACCTACGGAGGTAATACAAATTATGTATGAAAAGCCCTCACTCACCAACCTGGTTGGTGACATGCTTCATCATCGGGCTCCACCGGGCATGGCCGAATGCCATCCCAGTGTGCTGCAACGCCAGGTTACTGCGGAGCTACGACGATCCTGTTAAACTGCAAAGCTTTATCAATTTTAGTAAAACTGACTCTATGGACGTCTCTGGAGCTGCTTCTTCCCAGGCTATTTAATTCCTTCTCATGTTTATTATATTGACTTCTCTCCTTGGTTTTATTGGTTCTATATATTAACGTCTAACATTTATATTAGATTGTTTGTTTGTTCTTACCCGTTTGTTCTGTTGGCTCTTTTATGGTATTGTGTCTATATTATGCTTGTTCTATTTTCCTGTATGATAAATATTGTTATCCTCGTTTAATTCATCTAGTTAAACTATTTGTTTGTTCTCAATCGTTTGTTCCACTGGCTCTATTTTATGATATTATATCTATGGCATGTTTTGCTCTATTTTCATGTAGTAATAATTTCTGTTGTCCCTTTTTCCCCCCCCCTCTCACTCACAGGTCCCTGCATACTTGTACTCACTTTGTACCCTCACCTTATTTGATTTCCTGTGGTTTGCTCTCGTCCTCGTTTCATTGAGTCTGGACGCGCTATTCGTTCCTCGTGGCTTCACCTACCCCCACTCCTTTGTGATGTGTTTTGAATTAGGTGAGTTGTCTCTCTCGTACTGTTCCTCTTCTTTTTCCCTCCTCTTTTTTCTCTTTCCGTTTTCTATTCCGGTATTACATCTTCTTCTTCTACTTTCCTTTTTCTTTTCCCTCGTCTTCTGGTTAATTTTTTTGCTCTTTCTCGTCCATTTTTATGACCTTTCTTCCTCTCCTTCATTCCCTTCTTCCTTAATCTTCTTGTTGTATTTCATTTTTTTACCTAAGTTTTTCCTTTCCTATTTTTTCTGGCTTTTTTCCCCTTGCTTAATTTTTTATTCATCGTTCTCGGTTTCTCTTTATGAATAAAATGTATGCTCTTATAGTTGGAATGTTATAATTCTTATCTTCTGTGTTTCAACGGGTTTTATGGGCCTTCTTTTTCTTGTTGCTTTTATGTCTTTGAAAATCATTTCATGGAATGTAAGAGGTCTGTACTCTCCCATTAAACGACGTGTGTTAACGCATTTATCCAAGTTAGGAACAGATATTGTTTGTTTGCAGGAATCTCATTTAACTGCTACAGAATCTTTTAAGTTGAAGAGGGGATGGATTGAGAATGTCTTTTTTAGGTCTTGCCTAGCGATGCAGCGCATGCGCTGCACGCTCCTGGCGAGATCTATTGTCGTCGCTTTTCTTGCGAAGCGAGGGTGGAAGCTCCACCCACGCTTCTTACTGGCGCGCCTGCCAAATCCATGGTTTCTATTGGGAAGCATGTTTGGTTCCCTCCCTGTCTTCCTTCGGCGTGCTTGCTCAGACACAGCATGTGAACGCGCCTGGACATGACATGTACATGCACTACTTTGCTTTCCCCGGGCGTTTCCTGTAATGACAGCACCCGCTTTCACTTTCTTTACTCTTCACGCGCCTGGACATGACATATGCATGCACTGCTTTGCTTTCCCTGGGCGTTTCCTGTAATAACAGCCCGCGCTTTCACTTTCTTTACTCTTCGTGTTCCCACAGTTTCCCATCTCTGCACTCTGGTACCGCAATAATGTTGGAAAAGCACATTCGAGTCCCAGTGCCGGTTCACTCTCCTGTGGTTCTGTGCCAATCACTTAATCTTCTCCGAGTGCAGCTCCAGCAGTGCCAGCAGTAGGCAATACCGCAGGCCTGTAGATTCCCAACACAGATACCTCCTCTACAGGTGGTGTCAGATGGAGGCGGCGGGGAGGGTTGGGGGCGCTAGCAACATACACTACAGTCTCCCTAGGGTTAATGGGTCTGTTTCAGACCGCTGTGTCAGTTACTCCATGATGCAGAACACTGGATGCCATAGATATTCAACTGGAACAAAGTGTGCGGTGTATGGATTACTGCGCTCGTGCAAGTGGAGCCAGCAGCCTGCCCCTGCGGTGGAAGCGGGGAGGGTTGGTCGGCTTGGCCGGCACCTGCCCCCCCTCGGAGATAAGGGGCCTACGGTGGCAGGCAGCACACGGCTGCCAGAGAGAAGGCAGCACAAGGCGCCACAGAGCACACATGGCGCCCGTTTCACATCCTAGTGCGCAGTGTCTACAGACCTGCTGTGTGCACACAGCTCACTATTGCAGCCAGACACAAGCACCTAGAGCTCACATACATCTTGGCACAACGAACGAGAGGCACGCTTGTGTGCACCAGATGAAGGTTACAAGTGGTTGTTATGATCCAAACATTAAATAAATGAACGCACTGTTTCTTAAACACCTGTCAGGCTTTCACTCTTGGGGAGGGCACCGCTCCCGCCAGGTCTTTAGTTACAGAGTTTTCACTGACTCGTGTCCCTGTGCCGTAGCACCGTCGGTGTTTGCCTGCTGCCCCTGGCCCCCGCGGCAGGGAGCTCGCAACCTGGCGAGGGAGGGCTCCTGTCTCACGAACCACACACCTCCAAGCCCCTTCTAAATCAGCGATGTTTGGGGCAGAGTTAAAGGTGACTAAGGTTTCGTTAAGGGGTTCCATGGAACACCGCCAGGGGCTTTAAGTGGGATGAAAAAATGGGTGGGGTGAGGTCTCCATATACGAGTGTTCAACCAAGTGCACCTAGTAATTTCTTAAAAGGGGGCGTGGCTTGTGCAATTAACGGAATAGCTAAAAGATACAAAATAAAGCACCGTGCTTCAGATAGGTATCACCTGACAAGTATTTGGGGGCCTCTCTGATTTCTCCAATATTGCGTGAAGATACACCGCACAATAACATAATAATAATAATAATAATAATAATAATAATCCACATTTGTAAAGCGCGAACAATCACCCGTAGGCGCTGGGGGCCGGCGGGAAGATTAAGCAAGCTATTGCCCAGAGTCACATGGTGCTAGGCTAATCTGCCACCGGTGCCGGGGATTGAACCGTGATCCCCAGATTCCGGAGGCAGTCACCCTGGCCACGGCGCCACACCTCTTCCCTACGAACATATGCCTAAACATATGCCTAAAACAAGCTAAACATTGAGTTTGCAAATGCTTGTTAACTGTATCATAAATGAGTAACAATGATTTTGTTGTGAATATTTAGAGCTGAAAGTGTCAGTTGTGAAAATATCTCCTCCTCCCATGTTTCACCATCTATGTGTGCCTCCCATGCACACACTTTCATATAAAACAGTGATTACAATCCGCACATAAGTGATCATAGCACTGTGCGGTCTGCCGAGAGGCCTGGGAGTGGATGAGTGAGTAGTCCAAGCACCTTTATGACCCACTGCCTGGCATAGTCAGAAACTCCCACAGTCTTCACTCCAGAGTGCCCAGAGGTGAACTCGGTTCACAGAAGGCACTGTACAAAAGTCCTTTGCCACATGAAAATATAAAACAAGCATTTGCAATGCAATAGATCTCGCATTTACGCGAGTTTAAGCTATTGGCATTGTAAATGACAATCCCTTTTATTTATGTTTTTTAAACGCAAACAAAAATAAAAGGCATTTCTATTTGCAATGTCAATAGCTCAAACTCACGTGAAAGCGAGACCTATTGCATTGCAAATGCCTGTTTCCCCAGTTGATGGTAAACACAATGGAGTTATTACCCTTTGTCACAAATCGTTAAATATTAATTTGCTTTCTCAATAGTCTGATGAGGGCAGATGGTTATCTACTAAAATACAAGTGGATGGTGTTCCGATATTGTTGTTTAATGTCTATGTGCCCACTAATGGTGATCCCTTGTTTTGGTCTTTTTTATATTAGCACATTTCCTCTTGCATTGATGGTAACTTTATTCTCGCTGGTGATTGCAATCAGGTGATGGACCCCTTCACAGATAGAAGTTCATTGGTTTCTTTTAAACCCCATGAAGCACATAAATTATTCACTCAAACTATTCAGCAATTTAAACTCATTGATGCCTGGAGAATTTGTAATCCCACCACTAGAGAATTTATGTTTTTTTCCCCAGCCCACTAAACTCAATCCATATTGGATTATTTTTTTGTTTCACATAATATATCCCAAACTTTAAGAAGCGCCGACATTGCCATATCAGCCCATGCCCCTGTTTCCATACAATTACATATAGTTTTAAAATCTAACTTATCTAGAAGATGGAGATTTAATAACTCACTTCTTCTTGACAAAAATGTTCACTCCTCTTTTGTTTCCTTTTTTAATGAATATTTTTCTTTTAATCAAACGGACAATCTTCATTTCTCGGTTGTCTGGGATGCTTTAAAAGCAGCTGCTAGAGACTTCGGGCCTGATTCACAGAACTAACTTAAGACAAAATCCTAAACTTACTACTTTTGGTATTCACAGAAGGCATTTAGTTAGTAGTAGTAAAGTTAGGATTTTCTCTTAAGTCTGTCTTAAGTCTGTCTTAAGTCTGTCCTAAGTTTGTCTTAAGTTTGTCTTAAGTCTGTCTTAAGACTGTCTTAAGTCTGTCTTAAGTCTGTCTTAAGTCTGTCTTAAGTCTGTCCTAAGTTTGTCTTAAGTCTGTCTTAAGTCTGTATTAAGTCTGTCTTAAGTCTGTCTTAAGTCTGTCCCACTACTTTTGGTATTAAGTGACGGCATTTAGTAGTAGTAAAGTTAGGATTTTGTCTTAAGTTTGACTTAAGTTTGACTTAAGACAGACTTAAGACAGACTTAAGACAGACTTAGGACAGACTTAAGATAGACTTAAGACAGACTTAAGACAAACTTAGGACAGACTTAAGACAGACTTAAGACAGACTTAAGACAAAATCCTAACTTTACTACTACTAAATGCCTTCTGTGAATACCAAAAGTAGTAAGTTTAGGATTTTGTCTTAAGTTAGTTCTGTGAATTGGGCCCTATATCATTAGTTTTGTTTCCAAGAAATGTAGAAACGCCCGTAAGGTTACCAAAGATCTTTTGGCTGAGATAAAGAGGCTAGAACACTCCTATTACTCCTCAAAATCCAAGAGCTGTCTCTCCCAACTTGTTAAGGCAAAATTACAATTTAATAAGGAATCAACTGAAAATGCCTCGTTATATTTGTTGAAGTCAAGCGCAAAGTACTATGGTGGTCAGAATAAGGCTGGTCAACTCTTGGCGAATTACTTAAAAGTTAAACATAATAAGTTTGATATTGAAGCTATTTTTGATGCGCACAATACACTACGAACCAAAGACCCAGAAATATTACACAAATTCCTTCTTTTCTCTAAATCTTTATACTCTCCTGATATTACACCCTCTGACTCTGATATTACGCAATTTCTCTCAGGTATCCATAAATCCTTTAGCACTCAAATAGATTTTGCCCCCTTAGAAGCTGACCTAGCCTAACAAGAACTTCTTTCTGCTTTACAATCACTTAAGAAGGACAAAGCACCGGGACCTGATGGTTTTACAGTTGAATTTTTTACTCACTTTGCTCCTATCCTTCTTCCCAAACTACTCAATCTCCTAAATCTTTTCACACAGTCTAGAGAATCTTCAGGTTCCTTTTTGGAGGCTCTTATATGCTTAATACCCAAAGAGGGGAAAGATGTGAAATACTGTAAAAACTACAGACCCATTTCCCTTGA
The DNA here is from genome assembly GCF_964204655.1 of Triturus cristatus. Lineage (NCBI taxonomy): Eukaryota > Metazoa > Chordata > Amphibia > Caudata > Salamandridae > Triturus > Triturus cristatus. The sequence continues at coordinate 940,192,406 of NC_140587.1, read as the reverse complement.
ATCGTTCCTCCCCCAGTTATTAGGTGCAGAACAGTCTGGTTTTGTTAAAGGCTGTCTCCTCTCTGATAATACTCGATTGTTCTTCGATATTTTATCAAACGCTCCACACCTTCCCCATTCTCTAGCTGCAATAGCATTGGATGCAGAGAAAGCGTTTGATTGAGTAAATTGGTCGTACCTCTTTCACATGTTAAAATGGTTCGGTTTCAGCTCCAAAATTATTTCTTTAATTTCTATCCTGTATTTCAATCCACGGGCAGCTGTTTTTGTGAATGGTACCTCATCTCCTTATTTTGAGCTAAAAAGAGGGGTACGTCAGAGTTGCCCACTATCTTGGTTCCTTTTTAATCTAGCCCTGGAACCTTTTTTATCCAGAATTCGTCAAAACTGTAGACATAAAGGGTTTTGAAACTACAGCCACTCATCTTAAGTTAGCAGCTTATGCTGATGACATCTTGCTATTTCTTTCTGATCCGCAATCTTCTGTCCCTGCTTTCTTGCAAGAAGTGGAACTTTTTGCCTCTGTCTTTGGCTATAATCGTGATAAGTGTGAAATACTGCCTCTTAATAAATATACATTTAAGGATGATTTTAGTTCCTCTAACTTTGCTTGGAACTCACATCACATTAAATACTTGGGTCTTTACTTTACTCCTCTAATTTCAACAACACTATATCTTTGTATGGAGACATGTTTACACAAAATTTCCTCTCTAACCACTAAATGGCACCCGTTATATATCTCTTGGTGGGGTTGTCTAGATACCATCAAGATGATGCTGGCTCCACTAATTTTATTCACCATTTCTAATATCCCTGTCCCTATTCCTTCAAAACAATTTACAAAAATGTATTCTATCTTATTATCTTTTCTGTGGAACAAAAAACCATCTTGCATGTCCCTGTTGCGTTTAACAAAAACTAAAGCAGAAGGTGGAGTTAACTATCCTGATTTCCCCACTTATAATCGATCTTTCCTATTTCGCCAAGCATCGAGATGGCTCTCTGATTCATTGCTGGACTGTCCTTTATGGGTAGTACTCGAACGTTCCTTATTCTCTCCCTTCTCTTTTAAGGAATTTTTCTCCTTTACCCGTAGACCACCATCTCTATCTACAGGAAGGGGTGGGAGCACACTGCTTCACCTCCCAGCACAGTTCGCCCCTTAGCATTATGGTATATGCGGTTCTTAGTATATGCTTACTTTAGATTTTACTGGAGTGTTCCACCAAAGTTGGTGCAGGTTAGTGCTGCACATTTCTAGACACGTGTTTCTGGATTTCATCCGTCATCAGTAGAGATAAAAACAAATTTAATATGGGGTTGCTGAGAAAACTGCCACACTCCTTACAGGTCTCAATACCTCTCACAGGCACAAAGGTGCATCTCCACTAGCTCGTCAGCTCAATGGCTCAAGGGAGCCTTTTCAAAACAGGAAGAGGTGGCAGCACACTGCTTCACCTCCCAGCACAGTTCACCCCTTAGCATTATGGTAAATGCAGTTTTTAGTATAGGCTTACTTTAGAATTTACTGGAGTGTTCCACCAAAGTTGGTGCAGGTTAGTGCTGTTCATCTCTAGACACGTGTTTCTGGATTTCATCCGTCATCAGTAGAGATAAAAACAAATTTAATATGGGGTTGCTGAGAAGGCTGCCATAATCTGCACCAACTTTGTGGAACACTCCTGCAAAATACCAAGTACGTGTACACTGCAAACTGCATTTACCATAATGCTAAGGGGCGAACTGTGCTGGGAGGTCAGCAGTGTGCTCACACCCCTTCCTGTTTAAAAAGGCTCCCTTGAGCCACTGAGCTGATGAGCTAGTGGAGATGCACCTGTGCGCCTGTGAGAGGTACTGAGACCTGTAAGAAATTTGGCAGCCTGCTCAGCAACCCCAGAAGAAAATCTTTTTTGATCTCCACTGAAGATGGATAAAATCCAGAAACACGTGTCTAGAGATGACAGCACTAATCTGCACCAACTTTGGTGGAACACTCCTGCAAAATACCAAGTAAGCGTACACTGCAAACTGCATTTACCATAATGCTAAGGGGCGAACTGAGCTGGGAGGTCAGCAGTGTGCTCCCACCCCTTCCCACCATCTCTATCTACTTCCTTTCTTAAATATACTTGCAAACTTCTGGGTTTTTTTCTATCCCCTTCTCCGTCCGTCCGATCGAGATTCCTTTCTTAACTCTTCTTTGTGGCATAACACGTCTATTTTAATTGGCGGGAAACCTATTTATTGGAAATCCTGGAGAAACAAAGGTTTGATTTGGACACATCAATTGTTTTCTCAAAATAGACCTTTGTCTTTTTCTGAGGCTAGTTGTCTTTTTTCACTTGCCCTCTTCCTTCCAGTCCAAATATAACTTAATCTCTCAGGCCCTCTTAAATGCATACACTCAAATTCAAATGCAACCAATAACTCCCACGGCTAACAATTTATTGGCCTTTCTTCTTTCATCTCCCAAAGCTTCCAATATTTATACCCATGCTTGCAGTTTGTTAGATCGAAGACCAAAGTCAAACTTGGGAGGAGGATCTTGGTGTTGACTGGCCTTCTTCTTTATGGAATAAAATATGGTAAAAAATTAGGAAAACTTCTAGAGCGGCAAATGTCATGCAAACGTTATTTTTTATTTATAATAGGCTTTTGATACTCCCAGTTGTATTACATAAATGGCATGATACAGTACCTGATATTTGTTGGTCCTGCTCCTCTCCACTAGCTGATTTAAAACACCTGCTTTTCACTTGCCCTAAGCTACTTAACTTCTGGACATCTATTTGGGGTCCAATAAACTCTATCTTTCATTCCAATTTCCCTTTCTCTATTACACATTTATTTTTATGGAGCTTTTCTCCTATCTGAGAGAACCAGGCCTCCAGCACCAAGATTGTAGACATATTGTTGGCAATTACCTTTCAACAGATCACTAAAAACTGGAAAGATTTTACAAATTTATGTTTCCAAGCTTGGTGGTATGCAGTGTGTTATCACCACAGATTGGACACATCTTGTGTTCATCCCATCGATCTTGCCATGAAGTGTTCTGTGGTATGGTCAAATATTATGTCGTTCATTGATTGTAGTGCTAAACGTTCTTTTTCTTTAACTCCTGGTGAACAAGAGGTTGCTCGGACTCCTTGACATCCCATGTCTTAGATGCTAATATTTTATAATATGTTCTAAATATTGTGGTTATTGCTACGTTCTATATGGCTGTTACATGAAATGCTTTGCTTTATAGATATGTTGTTGTTTTCTAAGGCATTTTCATTCCAACCTTGATATGTTTTCATGATAAAATTATCTTTTATGTTTCCATTTTTTTGTTCCTTTACCCCCCATATTGTACTGTACTTTATCACTTGCTTTCTTAATAAACATACTTTTTTGAACTTAAAAACAAATAATAATGATAATCAACTGGAATAAGTCACAGGGCTTCCCTTTGACAAAGAGTAACCTTGAATGTGATTTCGACTTAATGTGGTGTCATTCCTCCATCAAATGCTTACTGATATAGATAATTTACAATATAGATTCAATCCTCTGGGAAATCAATGGCATAGTCATCTTGAAAGCGGAATAACAAGTGGGTACTATTGTTATCACCCGCCACAGTGCCTTCCTTATCTGGGTGTTGAGGTGGATGAAGTGTCACACACGCCCTGGGGATTGCACTGTGCCAGACAGCAATCCAGGTAGCAGAGCAAAAAAACTCCTCAGTCTACATTTAGGGACATCTTCCTGATTGCCACTTCCTCCCCATACTAGCTATAACTGACATGATAGACCATACCACACTTGAGATATTCTGATACTAAAGAGTCAGTGTAGCATGCAGATCTGTAATTTCCACGTTGACCCATGAACTCTCTTAATGTAAGACCCTTTTACTGCAATTGTCCTCTCGTAGAGAATAGTGTCAGCCTTTCATTATTCAATGCAAGTAGAGGAATGTATTACTTTTCCTCCAGCTAAAAAGAAATGGGGGATTTTGAATTCTAGAGAGCAAATGGTGAATGGAAATATTGCTGTGCTCAAACAATACCCTTTCGCCGAAAAACAGACACAGATTAATACACCTTGATTTCTTCATAGAAATTAATATACCCCTAAAATCCTGACGAAACATGGGGGCATATTTACAAGGCCCCCCTATCGCCACAGAAACGACACTTTTAGTGACATTCCTTTGTTGTTAGGGACTTTGCGTTATTCACAAGGCAGCTTAATTTAGTGCCAGCGCAGGGAGAAACGCAAGGGTGCACCTTATTTTGTAAATACAGCTCATCCCGATGATTCTAAAGTGACGGAGAGCAGCGTTAGCTATTTTTGAGCTAACCAGCACTATGCCACTATATTGTAAATATAACCCTTCGTTTGTAAGATAAGTTTTTAAACAGCAGATGCCCGACGCCTGAGGGGAGTTTTTTTTAATCAAACCTGATCATGTCCACCAATAAGTGTATGTGGACAAACAATCTTTACAGATATCTCTTAGATGATAGGCCAGACCATTTAGCCATCGCCTAAAATGGCTCTGCCGGGATATGCGACATACGTTAAAAAATACAGAGTCTTACACTGTAGTCTAGCACTAACCGCTAGAAACTGGGTGATGATATGGTATACTCTAATTAGCAAATGTCAACATTCAAGACAATACTCCTGCGGATATCCAGACCAAAGGATATCCGTGAAGGTTTGTGATCCTTTTTGCAAGAGCTGAGTTCAGCTGTTCTGTTTAGTCAACGTCTTTTGGTTAGATCACAAACCGTGATTAGGGTTAAGCCTTGATAAGTACTAACTGTAAGTGAGAATTGTAGGAGAGTTGAGCTGGCACCACTGCATAAGATGGGGCTGCTGTCATTCGAAAAAATATTTCTACACGGTAAAATCTTGAAGTTTCCGGAAAATAGGAAGAGACTTACAAAAAAATGTCGGTCTAGTATATATTTAAAAACATATCCATAGAAAATATCAAGAAGAAGAAAGGGCCCAGATTTATTAAGGGCTTGTGTTGTCTTTGCGTTGTCTTTGCGTTATGCAAGTCATCGAAATGCAATGCAAGTCCTTTGATGGTATTTATAAAGCCATGCGAGGGGCTATTTGCACTGCCTTAGATGACCTTTGAAAGAAATGTACTGCAGTGTAGCAGCTTGCATTGTGTTGTGTTACATTTCATTATAGTAGACATGTCATGGGTGGCGTATTGGCATCCATCCATGGAATTTGACTCATCCCAAATTTACTAAAGGTAGTAAATCTGGAATTGCACCAAAATGGTGCGTCTACCACAGAGAGGCATAAAAAAAAGAAATATGTTTATTCTGCATCACACATAGAAAAATGAAAATGAGTCTTAGGATTTTGTGTGCAGGATGGTTTACCTCCCTGCAAAAAAACAATCCTGCTGTAACACAGGAACCGTTGCAGCATGGCGCAAGGGTGCCTGCATTGGCGCTAGTCAGTCTTGAGTACGCCAGCGTTGGCAGAGAGCTGAAGAGCAGCACATTTTAGTAGCTCTCTCCCATTCATACACCGCAATGCAGCAACTTTGCTTGCTACCCTGCGTTTCATGAACTCATAGTAAATATGCCCCTCGATTTTTAAAATTATGATGTGGACAGAGGAAGATAAACATAAACAGGAGGCCTAAAGACTGCTCTCGGACTTGAAGATTAAAGCCTAGAGAGGGGGTCGAAGAATGGAGGGAAATTACCAAATGATACAGCATAAAATATCCCATCCCACTGCACTTGCAAAATAAACAAGTCAATGATCACTTTGGGATTCCATGTCATGCTTTCTCAGCAGCCTCAGGTTCTTTGGAGTTCTGGGCCACTTCTGCATCTCCTTACAGCTTTAGTAGCAATGCTTCTGCATAGTATCCTTAAAAATAGTTACTATACAAAAATATAGAACAGAGGTAGTCTGCACTCTGCCTGCTGTTAGAGTAAGACATCCTTTTAAGCAGGGTGAAAAGCATTCTTAAGATATTATTGATGTCTAAAACACATTGTGCATGCATCCCTAATGTAAGAGCCGTGCAATGAAAATGTGGAATAATCACTTTAGCAAGAGATGAAGTTCTAGTAACATCAGTGTAGAAACATTCGAACCTTATCACCTGCCCTGAGTCACAGAGGGCTTTGAATGGCTAAATGGGCTCATATTTCTTATCTGACAAATATGTCTGCTCTTATGTGATGTTGATGGTATTAGTACAGCACTTTGTAAATTATGGCACTGCAGCGCATTCTTCGTCTGTGCACGCTTTCGTGCGGACATGGGAGTAAGTTTGGACTGGCCTATAGGGCAATAAGGCAGTGCCCAAAGTGCCCGTCTCACAGATCAGTGTAAGGACTGTTTTTGGCTGTTTCTGGGCCTGTTTTATGGTCTCCTGGGCTCACATTAGTGTTGATTTCCATGATTGTGAGAAGTTGGCCTGGCATATGCTGGTCACTAGTTATAGTGGCCACCTTGCACCAGTCCAATTAGACTCTTATGGTAGATAGGTTTAAGACAACCTTTTCAAGAAAGCTATCCTAGTAGTAGCTGTGGAGAGCAACATTCAGGCTGAGTCTCTGAGGAATGTAAAGCAGCTTGTTTTACCTTATAATCTGTTGAATTACCAAATGAAAGGACACCACACAGGTACATATATCAAATATATATGTATTTATTTCTAGACGACACACTCTGCTAATCTCTTTATGAGATTAGAAGCCAGGAACACATTCAAATATCAATGTTTCACAATAAGTTAAGCACAAATATGGCTGGGGCCCTAGGGGCGTACCAGACCATATACTAAAAAAGAGGTTTAGGATAGTCGACTTGCAGAGGGACCAGGCCTAGGGCCTGTAGAATCGCTGGGGCTTCACTAATCCACCCAAGGCAGGTAAGTAAAAGACCCACGGGAGACACGTGCAGTGTGAGAACACAGTCGCGGGTTCCCTATTGATTTCAATGGAGCAAGTCGCGGTTGGATTTTCATAGTGTTAGGGTACTTCGAGGAAGTCTACAAGCAAGCCACTTACAAGGTAAGTAATTCGAGCACCAACACACACTAGGGCACCGGAGTGCACAAGTTATCTCACCCAGGGAAGCCGGGTGCATAGGTGTCTTTTGGTGTCAGGTCGTGTCGCTGTTTTCTATGGAAGCCAAAGAAGATTTGCTGCTTGCGAAGACTGGAGAAGTGTCCGGTGGAATCCAAGGATGGATTCAAGATGAAGATGACCTGAAAGCAGAAGGGACAGTGTTCACAGTCACTTGCCAGTGACCCGGGCCAGGCAGATGGATGCCCACGGAAGTCGGGTGATTTTAGGTGATCAAGGGTGTTTTGACTCTTTGCTCACAAGGACCAGGAGGCATCGACGATAACCAGCAGCTGGATTCGACGTGTCCCACAATGTCTGCAGCTTACGGAGGTGTCGGCAACCGGATTGGAGCCAAGAAGCCTTGACAACCACAAGTCTTGTGAAAAGTGAATAAAGTCAATGGTGCAGACCAGCAAGGTCTGAGGGACTCACCCAGCGAGGGTAATTGAGGGCAGGCCTGGAGCAACCAGACAAGCCCTTTGGTTTGAACAGGAAGTCTTCAGGGGATCCACAAGCCAACGGGCAAGGGATCGCAAAGACGCCTTGTGAGGAAATGCTTTACAGGAGCCCACGGTCACTCGGGACAGGGTAGGCCTCTGATTTTCGGTGCACAAGTTGCTGGAGGCTTGGGCCACACATGGTCCAATGCACAAGTTCGTAGAATGTCGTGAAGGGGTTGCACTTGACAATAGTGCACTGTACCTGGGTATTGCTTTTCCTCTTCACTCGTGGGGTCCACTCGCCTCAGCTCTGCTGGGGACTCACAATGGCCATCAAAAAGTCAGGAATTCTACTTCCACGGCTGCAGGGACTTCGGACTCTAGCGGGAGCGGGAAAGTTTGCGACTGTTGATTAGAGTTTTTGGTGCCTGCCAAGCAGGGGAGTCACTCCTTGACTCCAAGGGAGATTCTTCCGTGTTCCAAAGGTAGTGGAACATCGAAGGGCCAGGATTCTTCTAGTAAAGCGTTGTCCTGGGTCATCTAGTTTGCAATGGCATGGGTTCCCTATCTTATACTAAAAGAAAGCTAGGGACTAGCTTTATGACCACTCCTCTGGGAGGGTCAGGGTAGGGGGGTGGTTACACCCACTTCCCTTTGTCCAGTTTTGCGCCAGAGCAGGGACAGGTAGCCCCTGAACCGGTTTGAGCTGGCATATGCACAAAGAAGCCTACTGCTCCCCCAGTGCAGGACTTCAAAGCACTCTAGGAGTGCACCCACCCAGCCCCAATACACTAAATCTTGTCTGGAAGGTGGTGACACCTCCCTGGTACAGGATGCCTATTGTTGGGCCTCCTCCACTGCGAGTTTCAGTCAGCAGCAGGAGGGCAGCCCAGTGTCTGTGCTGGTGGCATCCATTTTGTGATGCCAGGGCTCTTTCAGATTTCTACCTTGTTACCACAGTAGGTACATGTCGTCCCCTCTAGACGGGTGGGATCATACTCCCACACCAGTTACTGGTGGTGGGGGGTATGATTCCAAGTTGTTTGACACCAAACACGACATGTTTTGATGCAGTCATTCCAAAGTTAGCATTTACCGGTAGGTTATAATGCACTAAAGAGTATATGGTTTAACCGCATCCACAAACAGCCACAGAGAATAGACTCTGCCAGCTGCAGAGGGGCCCTGCTCATGCAGAGGCAACCCCTCACATTGTAAACCAAGCACCCTGCCCTCAGGATTGATAGGGTCTGCCTTAGGGGTGACTGATAGGTTTATATGTGTGTTTATGGTGAGATATAGGAACCCATACCTCAGTGAGGAGTGCTAACACTACCTCACCCAGCCTGCAGTAGCAGGCCTGTGGTGTCAGATTTAGTCTGCTTCCCAGGGGTGGCATAATACATGCTTCAGCCCCTGCAAAGTACCTATGCCCTTGGTACCTAGGGTACCATATACTAGGGGGCTCATAAGGTACCACAGTATCCAATCACTAGTGCATCTAGTATGCACTCAAAGTTGCTTAGAGAAAACAGAGAGACTGGGGCCCTGATTAGCAGGGACCCAGCCAGACTATAGCCAGAAACCAGTGTTAACATCAGAAAAAAAGTGGGAGCAACATAAGTGCAGATCCTACTCTCCTACACAACCCCCCCTCCCAAATGCAGGGACAACAAACTAACCTTGACCAGTTGAGTCTTCTTGTTCTAAGTGGAAATACCTTGAGAGTCCATCTGCATTGGCATGTTGGGTCCCAGGTCTATGTTCCACTGTATAGTCCATCCCCTATAGGAAAATGGACCACCTTAGCAGTTTAGGATTTTCACCTTTCATCTGTTTGAGCCATAGGAGGGGCTTGTGGTCAGTCTGAACTATGAAGTGAGTGCCAAACAAGTATGGCCTCAGCTTCTTCAGGGCCCACACCACAGCAAAGGCCTCCCTCTCTATAGCTGACCAATGTTTCTCTCTAGGGGTCAGCCTTCTGCTTATAAAAGCTACTGGCTGGTCTTCTTGACCTTCATCATTCAGTTGAGACAGCACAGCTCCCACACCCAGCTCAGAAGCATCTGTTTGGACAATGAACTTTTTTGTGTAGTCTGGACTCTGTAAGATGGGAGCAGTGCACATGGCCTGCTTCAGGTCATCAAATGCCTTTTGACAGCTATCTGTCCACTGAACCTTTTTTGGCATTTTCTTTGAGGTAAGATCATTTAAGGGGGTCACTATAGATCCATATCCCTTAACAAACCTCCTATATTACCCAGTCAGGCCTAAAAAGGCTCTAACCTGTGTCTGGGTTGTTGGAGCTACCCATTCCATTATGGTTTGGATTTTACTCTGCCATGGTTGAACCTGGCCTCTACCTACAAGGTGGCCCAGGTACACAACCTGACTCTGCCCTATCTGGCACTTAGTGGCCTTGATAGTGAGGCCTGCTTTTTGCAGGGCCTCCAAAACATTTCTGAGGTGGACCAGGTGATCCTGCCAGGGGGATCTAAAGACAGCAATATCATCTAGATAAGGTGAGCAATAAGTTTCCATACCTGTCAGAACTTTATTCACCAACCTCTGAAAAGTGGCAGGTGCATTTTTCAAACCAAAGGGCATCACCACAAAGTGGTAGTGCCCACCAGGGGTTGAAAATGCTGTTTTGGCCTTGGCATCATCAGCTAACTTGATTTGCCAGTAGCCAGCTGTTAGGTCAAATGTACTCAGATATTTGGCTGAGGCCAAAGTATCAATGAGCTCATCTGCCCTGGGAATTTGATAGGCATCAGTCCTGGTGACTGCATTGAGGCCTGTGTAGTCAACACAAAACCTCATTTCTTTCTTACCACCCTGGGTATGAGGTTTAGGCACAAGGACTACTGGACTAGCCCAAGGGCTATCTGAAGGCTCAATAACACCTAGTTCCAACATTTTCTGGACTTCAGTCCTGATACAGTCCCTGACATGCTCAGGTTGCCTGTAGATTTTACTCTTAACAGGCAGACTGTCTCCAGTGTTCACCTCATGGGTGCACCAGGAAGTCTGACTAGGGGTCAGGCTAAACATATGTCTGAACTGCTGCAGAACTTGTCTGCACTCAGTTTGCTGATGGTCAGTGAGGCTGCTTGCCAAAGCAACACCATCTACTGACCCATCATCAGGGTTCTGTGAGAGCAGGTCAGGGAGAGGTTCACTCTCTTCTGGGAGGCCTTTAATCATTCCCTTTAGGGTTTTGTTGAACCTTTCAACTAACCCATTGCATTGTGGATGATAGGGAATAGTGAACTTGTAGTTTACAGCACACTCCTTCCACATTGCAGTTAGATACCCTGACATGAAGTTTGTGTCTCTGTCAGATATAACCTCCCTAGGGAAACCCACTCTGGAGAAAACTCCAATGATGGCTCTTGCCACCACAGGGGCTGTGGTGGTCCTGAGGGGAATTGCTTCTGGGTACCTGGTGGCATGATCCACTACCACCAGGATAAACCTGTGCCCAGATGCTGTTGGAGGGTCAAGGGGACCAACTATGTCAATCCCTACCCTTTCAAAGGGAACCCCCAACACAGGTAGTGGTATCAGGGGGGCCTTTGTTGTGCCACCTGAGTTGCCACTGGCTTGGCAAGTGACACAGGAGCGACAAAACTCCTTGGTGTCCTCTGACATGTGTAGCCAATGAAAATGTGGAACAAGCCTATCCCAGGTCTTGTTTTGGCCCAAGTGTCCTGCCAATGGGATATCATGTGCTAGGGTCAAGAGGAACCCCCTAAACTTCTGAGGTATTACCAACCTCCTGGTGGCTCCAGGGGTAGGATCTCTAGCCTCAGAATATAGGAGTCCCTCATCCCAATAAACGTTATGGGATCCACTAGCATTCCCAGCAGCCTCAGCAGCAGCCTGCTGCCTGAGGGGTTCAAGAGAGGGGCAGCACTGTTGCTCCTTACTCAGATCTTGCCTGGAAGGTCCCCCTGCCCCCAAGAACTCAACCTGACCAGGCTCAAGTTCCTCTGGGGCAGTTCCTTCTTCAGGCACTGCTTCTCCTCCCTCAGGAGGGGAATCTGAGATCTGAGACAGAGGGGAAGGCACTGCCTTAACCCTGCTGCTCCTCCTCTTGGGTAGCATCTGGTCCATAGGTTCAGGATCCAGAGTTGGTTCAGCTTTATGCATTTTGGCCTGTGACCTGGTCACAGCAAATACCTCTGCAGGTATGCCCAACATCTCAGCATGAGTCCATAACTCTACTTCAGACCAGGCTGAAGTCTCCAGATCATTGTTTTATGTAAATAGCAGGGACCCCCCTGAATATCAGGAAATAAAGTATAATTCCTAGGACAGGGTATAACACAGTGCAATAGTAACTTCCTAGGCAATTGACATATTAGGTGAATTGATATTTAAAACGTGTCCAAATTGTATAGCCAAAATCAATATTTAAAATTTTCACATAAGTGTTTATTGTTAATATGATTCTCACAGAATCAAAGACAAATTCAATAAAAAAAGCAATTCAACAGTGCATTTGTACATAATATATACATTCAATGTAATAATATTCATCAAACAAAAAAAGGTAAAAACAAATGAGTGGCCATATGATTATCTTCTACGCGCGTTTCGGTGAAAAGTACGCCTTCGTCAGGAAAAGCCACACTTCTTCAAGAGGTAGTTTAGCGAATGAATGAAACGTGATGGATTTATCAGGAGGTGGTATGAACAGCCTGATAATTAATGTGATGCCTTAAACCAAGTGGTTTCACGATAGTTGAAAGAACGTAGCAGGGTATATCTGGTGGTGGTCGTAAGGCCTGTTCTATCTTTTTGATGGATTTTCAAATGTAGTGATCAGGGGACTAGAGTAGACTGGGCATTCGTTCATAAGTTCAACATGTGTTCTTTATGCAGCAAGATTCTTTTGATGTGTAAACCGGGTGGAAAATTCACAGAAGGTGTATGAACTGATGCCGTATCGATGACGGACGTCTAGTTATCGGTACAGATATCCTGATCTGGGGCGCGGTGAGGTGCCGATTGCTTCTTCGTGAACATATGCACAGCTGTGGATCGGGCGGATAAGCGATCCACAGCTGTGCATATGTTCACGAAGAAGCAATCGGCACCTCACCGCGCCGCAGATCAGGATATCTGTACCGATAACTAGACATCCGTCATCAATTTTCCACCCGGTTTACACATCAAAAGAATCTTGCTGCATAAAGAACACATGTTGAACTTATGAACGAATGCCCAGTCTACTCTAGTCCCCTGATCACTACATTTGAAAATCCATCAAAAAGATAGAACAGGCCTTACGACCACCACCAGATATACCCTGCTACGTTCTTTCAACTATCGTGAAACCACTTGGTTTAAGGCATTAATTATCAGGCTGTTCATACCACCTCCTGATAAATCCATCACGTTTCATTCATTCGCTAAACTACCTCTTGAAGAAGTGTGGCTTTTCCTGACGAAGGCGTACTTTTCGCCGAAACGCGCGTAGAAGATAATCATATGGCCACTCATTTGTTTTTACCTTTTATTGTTTGATGAATATTATTACATTGAATGTATATATTATGTACAAATGCACTGTTGAATTGCTTTTTTTATTGAATTTGTCTTTGATTCTGTGAGAATCATATTAACAATAAACACTTATGTGAAAATTTTAAATATTGATTTTGGCTATACTATTTGGACACGTTTTAAATATCAATTCACCTAATATGTCAATTGCCTAGGAAGTTACTATTGCACTGTGTCTCTAGATCATTGCCCAATAGACATTCGACAGGGAGGTCTGCACTGACTACTACCTTCTTGAGGCCAGTTACCCCTCCCCAGGAGAAATTCACAACTGCCAGACTATGGTTGGTCCTGACATTGCTTGCATTGGTAACCTGGTACATTTCACCCAGGATGATCTGTGCAGGGTCCACTAGATCCTCTGCCACCATGGTGACACTAGCACCTGTGTCCATGAATGCCAAAGCCTGTTTGCCATTTATTATAGGCTGCTGTTTGTATTTGCCCAGATTACTGGGGCTCACTAGGAAGGACATGTCAAGGTCTCCGTCACAAACCAGCAATGCCAGAGTCCACATCAGAACCCAGGGTAAACCCTACTACACCCTTATTCTGATTACCACCTCCACCAGTAGCTGTACTAGGGGGAACAGTTGCCTTAGGGGCTTGAGTGGTGGTGGTTTGGTCTTTGGATTTGGTACAATCAGAAGTCCAGTGCCCTTTCTGTTTACAGAATTTGCACCAGGGCTTCTTTTGGCCTTTTCCCTCTGTAGACTGTGAATCCCCACCAGATGCAGATTTTTGGGGCCCTTGTGAAGACTTCTGGTCTTTTGACTTATCCCTACCTTTCTCTGAGCCTTTAGGATCCTGCTTCTTAGTGTTAACCCCTTGGTTCTGGGTTTTCTGCCTCACCCTGGTTCTGACCCATTTGTCTGCCTTCTTTCCCAATTCTTGGGGAGAGGTCAGATCAGAGTCCACCAGCTACTGATGCAACAACTGGTTTTGGCAATTATTACGGATCTGTTCTCTCATCATAAGATTATACAATCCCTTAAAATCAGTAACTCTACTACCAACCAGCCAACCCTCCAGAGCCTTGGTTGCATAATCTACAAAGTCTGTCCTGTCATGATTCTGTGCTTTTTGGGTGTCTCTGAACTTCAACCTGTACTGTTCAGTGTTTAAGCCAAACCCATCTATTAATGCACTTTTCAGGACATCATAATCATCAGCATCCTCTTCTCTAACAGTGAGGAGCTTGTCTCTACCTTTATCTGAAAAGGAGAGCCACAAGATTGCTGCCCACTGTTTCTGGGGGACCTGTTGAACATTACAGGCCCTCTCCATAGCAGTTATCCACTTGTGGATATCATCCGCATTCTGGTAGGGAGGAACAACCTTGGACAGGTTCCTATGGTCTGGGATATAATCTCTGATTCTAGGGACACTGTTGCTGCCACCAGGGGTTTCTAACCCCTCTTTCCTAGAAGCTCTCTGGAGCTCAAAGGCTTCTTTATCTAATGCCAACTGCTTGGCCTTAAGGGCACATCTTGCTTCCTCATAGTGTAGCAGTTTATACATTCTTTCAGTGGAGGTCTCTCTTCCAGTAAAGTATGAGCTCCTCTGATGAACAGATTCTCTTCCAGAGTGATATGAGTGGTCAGATTTCCTTGAAGGGGACCTAACCCTATCTTCTACTCTGTCAGTTCTCTTAGGGAGAATTCCTCTGTTCTGTTCAGACCCTTCTGGATCTGGACCTTCAATCACAGAGTCCTGGTCATCTTGATTTTCATCATCTGACCCAGACACTGTAATTGACCCACTCCCTGATTCAGATCTGTTAGCTCCTAGAGCCAACCTCAGATCATCTGCTGTCAGCAGATCTATCAGGCCTAGTGTGGAGGGACTCTGTCCTAGCTTCAGGTGTCTTGCAACACACATGGCCTTCAGGTCAAAGAAGGTCATGTCCTTTTACTGAGGCTGGGTGGACCCACTGGCTCCATCCCTTGAAGACATTCTAGTGTTATGCAGTGTTGTACTACCTACACTAGTTTGTGGCCTACTGATCCTAGCTTGAGCTGTAGCAAGGGTGTGCTATCCCTTCACAAACAACTCTAAGTTCAGTGGAACTTATTGATACTAAGCTTGACTTTTATATGTACCTTTAGTGGTTTTCAGTTAGTAATTCAAATAGAGATTTTCTGGTAAAACAATGGCAAGCTGGAATCCCACACGCAGCCCACCAATGTGAGAAGTTGGCCTGGCATATACTGGTCACTAGTCATAGTGGCCACCTTGCACCAGTCCAATTAGACTCTCATGGTAGATATGTTTAAGACAACCTTTTAAAGAAAGCTATCCTAGTGGTAGCTGTGGAGAGCAACCTTCAGGCTGAGTCTCTGAGGAATGTAAAGCAGCTTGTTTTACCTTATAATCTCCTGAATTACAAAATGAAAGGACACCACACAGGTATATATATCAAATATATATGTATTTATTTCTAGACACACTCTACTAATCTCTTTATGAGATTAGAAGCCAGGAACACATTAACCCCTTCAGCGCTGCGCGGATTCCCCCGCGGTGCTGAAGGGTTCGAGCGCGGGCGGGGCCATGACGGAACGGTTCCGTCATGAGCACAGCTCAACCGATGCTCATGACGGAACCGTTCCGTCATGAGCATGGAAGGGGTTAAAATATCAATGTTTCACAATAAGTTAAGCACAAATATGGCTGGGGCCCTAGGGGCGTACCAGGCCATATACTAAAAAAGAGGTTTAGGATAGTCGACTTGCAGAGGGACCAGGCCTAGGGCCTGTAGAATCGCTGGGGCTTCACTAATCCACCCAAGGCAGGTAAGTAAAAGACCCACGGGAGACACGTGCAGTGTGAGAACACAGTCGCGGGTTCCCTATTGATTTCAATGGAGCAAGTCGCGGTTGGATTTTCATAGTGTTAGGGTACTTCGAGGAAGTCTACAAGCAAGCCACTTACAAGGTAAGTAATTCGAGGGCCAACACACACTAGGGCACCGGAGTGCACGAGTTACCTCACCCAGGGAAGCCGGGTGCATAGGTGTCTTTTGGTGTCGGGTCGCGTCGCTGTTTTCTATGGAAGCCAAAGAAGATTTGCTGCTTGCAAAGACTGGAGAAGTGTCCGGTGGAATCCAAGGCTGGATTCAAGATGAAGATGACCTGAAAGCAGAAGGGACAGTGTTCACAGTCACTTGCCAGTGACCCGGGGCCAGGAAGATGGATGCCCACGGAAGTCGGGTGATTTCAGGTGATCAAGGGTGTTTTGACTCTTTGCTCACAAGGACCAGGAGGCATCAATAATGATCAGCAGCTGGATTCTTAGTGTCCCACATCGTCTGCAGCTTACGGAGGTGTCGGCAACCGGATTGGTGCCAAGAAGCCTTGGCAACCGCAAGTCTCTTGAAAAGTGAATAAAGTCAATGGTGCAGACCAGCAAGGTCTGAGGGACTTACCCCGCAAGGATAAGTGAGGGCAGGCCTGGAGCAACCAGGGGATCCCTTTGGTTTGATCAGGAAGTCTTCAGGGGACCCACAAGCCAACGGCAAGGGATTGCAAGGACACCTCATGAGGAAATACTTTTCAGAAGCCCACGGTCACTCGGGACGGGGTAGGCCTCTGATTTTCGGTGCACAACCTGCTGGAGGCTTGGGCCACAAATGGTCCAATGCACAAGTTTGTAGATCATCGTGAAGGGGTTGCACTTGACAATAGTGCATGGTACCCAGGTATTGCTGTTCCTCGTCACTCGTGGTGTCCACTCACCTCAGCTCTGCTGGAAACTCACAAAGGTCATCGAGAAGTCAGGAAATCCACTTCTGGGGCTTCAGGGACTTCGGACTCCGGCAGGAGTGGGAACGTTTTGATCATTGATTAGAGTTTTTGGTGCCTGCCAAGCAGGGGCGTCACTCCTTGACTCCAAGGGAGATTCTTCCGTCTTCCAGAGGTAGTGGGACGTCGAAGGGCCAGGATTCTTCTTGTACAGCATCGTCCAGGGTTATCTAGTTTGCAATGGCAAGGGTTCCCTATCTTATACTAAAAGAAAGGGAGGTACTAGCTTTATGACCACTCCTCTGGGAGGGTCAGGGTAGGGGGTGGTTACACCGACTTCCCTTTGTTCAGTTTCGTGCCAGAGCAGGGACAGGTAGCCCCTGAACCGGTTTGAGCTGGCATATGCACAGAGGAGCCTACTGCTCCCCCAGTGCAGGACTTCAAAGCACTCTAGGAGTGCACCCACCCAGACCCAATACACTAAATCCTGTCTGGAAGGTGGTGGCCTCCTCCACTGCGAGTTTCAGTCAGCAGCAGGAGGGCAGCCCAGTGTCTGTGCTGGTGGCATCCATTTTGTGATGCCAGGGCTCTTTCAGATTTCTACCGTGTTACCACAATAGGTACATGTCGTCCCCTCTATAAGGGTGGGATCATACTCCCACACCAGTTACTGGTGGGGGTATGATTCCAAGTTGTTTGACACCAAACACGACATGGTGTGATGCAGTCATTCCAAAGTTAGCATTTACCGGTAGGTTATAATGCACTTAAGAGTATATGGTTTAACCGCATCCACAAACAGCCACAGAGAATAGACTCTGCCAGCTGCAGAGGGGCCCTGCTCATGCAGAGGCACCCCCTCACATTGTAAACCAAGCACCCTGACCTCAGGATTGATAGGGCCTGCCTTAGGGGTGACTGATAGGTTTATATGTGTGTGTATGGTGAGATATAGGAACCTATACCTCAGTGAGGAGTGCTAACACTACCTCACCCAGGCTGCAGTAGCAGGCCTGTGGTGTCAGATTTAGTCTGCTTCCCAGGGTTGGCATAATACATGCTTCAGCCCCTGGCAGGCCTGTGAAGTACCTATGCCCTTGGTACCTAGGGTACCATATACTAGGGGCTCATAAGGTACCACAGTATCCAATCACTAGTGCATCTAGTATGCACTCAAAGTTGTTTAGAGAGAACAGAGAGACTGGGGCCCTGATTAGCAGGGACCCAGCCAGACTATAGCCAGAAACCAGTGTTAACATCAGAAAAAAAGTGGGGGCAACATAAGTGCAGATTCTACTCTCCTACAATGATATTATCACAATCAATGCCTACAGCAAACACACATGCATGCAGTCTCTCATACGTGCAAAACATTTATACGATGTGTCAGTACAAGTTCTAAACTGCCCTGATTTGCAATTGGGGGCCACTTTTTTACCTATCTGATTCTTTAACTGAGACACTTTTATTTTGCATGCCCAGGCCTATTTTCTGTGCTAGTCGAACCCTGCACGGGAGTGTCATTAATCAGTTGTTTCTGTTGTTGGCGTTTAGTTGTGTGAGATTAGTAAAGCATTTATTTAATCTGTGTGGTCTAGAAATTGTATATTTAGTCAGCGTGAAAGTAAAACAAGTTTTACCTTGAGAGATCTTTGTAGTGTCTTTTTTATTTGAAATAGTTTCTGTAGGAAGCTGGCTCTGTATATACTATACCAATTACAGAGTCCTGGGAGTCCCCAAAGGTATGGTAGCAGTATAAGTAGATAGAACCTTACTCTCAATGTCAGTGGTGGCTGGTGACATTTGAAAGTGGTGAGCGTAAACGTTGGGCATGACTTTGATATAGCGAGCAACGTGAACAGGTGTAATGGACAAGCCTCGTGTCCAGGGTGGGTCCTTCTCCCGAGAATGCAATGAAAAAAAGATTGCCAAATGACTAATTTCAAAGCAAATGAATGTAGCATTAAAGCAAGGCTTATAAAGCAGTAGGATAGTGTAGTCTTGAAATATTAAACACATTAAAAACCGCCCCCTATCTTACTGCATTAATATGTTCAGCAGTTAACGTAATGTGCAAATTGTATGGCGTGAGAACTTTAGCACTCTAAGGGGTATATTCACAAGAAAGTGTGATAACTACCGCAAGAGTAGCGTAACACAACTTTCAATATCGCAGCCCATCGCGGGAAAATAACCCTGTGTCAACGTGGAATTCAAAACAAGGCGGTAGCATGCACTAGACACCAGATAACACCACGCCGCAAAAATGCGAAACGCGAAAAATCATGCGATGAGGACAATCACGGTACACAAATCAGTGAAGACCAGCCACAGGCCTGCAAATCCCACACGTCTGGCAGAAAAAAGCAACATAAAAGCAAGAACAAAAAATAGCCAAAAAACATTTCAAACTGCGTAGCAACATGGATGCACCCGGACCAAGTGCAGAGGACAAGCCAAACACCACAAGCCCCACTTAGGACCAGCCAGGAACCCCACGTTTGTGGAAGTGCAAGGACAAGAGGAAGACGTGGTTCAGTCCGCAGGAAGACCGGATCCTCGTCACGGAGGTGACCGAACACCATCACCAACTGTTCGGCACCTCCACTGTAGCACTGTAGCACTGGCAACCCAAAACGAAATATGGCAGGCCATCGTTATCAACGTCAATGCAGTCGGAGTGTCGAGGAGGTCACTGGAGTAGGTCAAGAGGCGCTGGCATGATCTGAAAAGGCAGACCAAACATAAGCTCACCGACAACAGGGAGGCAGCAACGGCGACTGGAGGTGGGCCTCCTGCGACACAGGAGGAGCTGGATGAGCTGGACAAATGGTGTCCACAGTCAGCAGTGAGGAGACGGTGGCAGGATTGGGGGGCCTGGACACAGCACAATAAGACCTGACTCAACGGCAACAGGGTGAATAACGACCAGGGACGGGGGGACGAGGGGAGATTGGCACAATGGCACACATGCACAAGTATGCGTAGCACACTGCACACCCACTATGACCGTGGAACATGTCCCTGATTGCCTTGGCACACTGCAGCACACATAGAAACGCCAAGTAGGCCCCCATCGGGGGAGGAGCCTAGCGCGCAACCAAGATGGCCGCGTAGGTGCGAGGCTCCCGAGGACCTCCGCGACCTCCTACGTTTATCCTGTCTTCATCCTGCATCGGTTGAGGGGACTGTGTCGGTGAGCCTGAGCCGAGGTGGTACCCGTTTCCCGTTCTCGAATCGGACCTCGGGTGCCGGAGTGAGCACCGATTGAAGTTTGCGGCCTCCTTCGCTCCTGACCGCGGACTCGCGTTTGTGGGCGACCCGGTGGCAAAGTGAACAACAACGGCGGGCTGGGCCTGGCGAGTCGCGTACCCCGCACTTTCACTTTCACTTTCGCACCCCCTTGCCGTCTTTGCAAGTGGGATCGCGGCGCTCCTTGTGTTGGGGTGGCCTAGCTGGGTGACCCAGCCTGCCTGCCTGCTGTGGCCCGCTCCGCTGTTCTGGGGTGACCCCCCGGAGCCCGTGGCCTTGATTGCTTGCCTTTTACTGCGTGGCTGATGAGGGGGTGAGACCCGCGACGATGGCCACGAAACAAGATGGCGATCGGTTGAAGGCCAAGTCGACCCGGCGTGGCGCCGCACATCAGGCCAACATCATGGACCGCTACACCCTCCCGAAAGGATCTCCCGGTGGACCGCACAAGTCCTCTGAGTGCCCTCCGGATACCCCGGATTTGCCCACAGAGTTGACTCTGCAAGACGTCATGGGCGCCATTGCTGAGATGAAGGCCTCGGTGGGCCAGCGGTTTGACACCTTAGCCCATAAAATCGACGCGGTCCTCGTGGATGTCAACCTGGTGAGGGCTGATCTCTCCAAGACCAACGACCGGGTCGATTCTTTGGCCCACACCGCGTCGGGCCTCACGACTGAGGTGGTGGCCCTCCAAACGGAGGTGCACCGACTTCGTCAGGCGAGTGTGCTTATGGATCGGCGCCTGGAAGATTCCGAGAGTCGGGCCCGGAGGAATAACATCCGCATCATCGGAGTACCCGAGGGACGGGAGGAAGCGGCGGCGGATCTTTTTGTAGAGGACCTTATCGTTACCCATCTCCAGCCTCGGGGACTGAGTAAATTCTTTGCCGTGGAGAGGGCCCACAGAGTTCCCGGGGGAAGGCCGAAGGTCGGAGCCCCTCCGCGGCCCCTCATTGCCCGGATTTTTAACTTTCGGGACAGGGACGCGATCTTGCAAGCCTCCAGACTACAAGGGCCGATTAAGCTGGAAAATATGGAGGTGAACTTTTATCCCGATTTCACTCAAGCGGTCCAGAAACAGAGACTGAGTTTCCTGGGTGTTAAGCGCCGGCTCCGGGACATGAACTTAAAATACGCCATGCTCTTCCCGGCGTAGCTGCGGGTAGAGGTGGATGGTCGCACGCACTTTTTTGATCGTCCCGAAGCGGCCGGGGACTGGCTGGACACTCTGTCTGGGGGTAGTGCTCGAGATGGTGGGGGGGGGGTGGCGGGAGGAGACGGCCCACTGGATCGGGACTGAGGGTTTGATATTGGACCTCACTCTGGACGACTATGATGCCACTTTCGACCAAAGCTTCTGTCTTTGTTCTTTCCCCTCCCTTGGAGGTTGTGTGGGGTCTAGAAGGGGTACTCTTTCCTCCTCTAGGGGGTCTAGCTAGTTTCACTATATAGGGGCGACAGGCACACTGCAAGTTGGGGGGGCTGTCTGGGCTCATGCAGGGGTGCAGGGAGGGGGGAGTTTTGTTGGGGTGGGTGGGTTGGGGTGGGGTGTTGTTCGTTTCTACCACAAGGCAAAAGCATCGTTGTATCATTTCTAAAGTGCTCTCTGGGGGACGAGTGATGGCTTCTGTTTATGATGGGGGGTAGGGGACTGAGTTTGTTGTCCTGGAATGTTAATGGATTGGGGGACAGGATAAAACGAGGTGTGGTCCTGCAGTTCTTGAAGCGAATTTCGCCTGATATAGTTTTTCTGCAGGAGACACACCTCATTGGCAACTCCTTTTGTGCCATGAATAGACGGGGCTACCGCCTTGTGGCCCATTCGGGCTTCACGTCTGGTTCAAGGGGTGTGGGCATTATGGTTAAGAACTCGCTCCCGTTGGAGATTGATGAGGTGCACCATGACGACAGGGGACGTTACACGGTTTTGGTGGGTAGAATGGAGGGCAGAGTGGTCGTTTTTGTGTCTGTCTATGTCCCGCCGGGGCTGCAGACGACCACCTTTGCGGATCTGGGGCGCCTCCTCCTTGGCCTTCCGGAGGGGATTCTAGTGGTGGGGGGGGATTTTAATGCTGTGGTTTCCGGAACTGTGGATCGTCACCCCCCTAGGGATCTCCCCCGTGCCCAGGCATGGTTGGCTGGCCTCTTGGAAACCTTGGGGCTGGTGGATTGTTGGCGTTTGAAACATCCCACGCAGCTGCAGTACACCTTCCATTCAGGGGCTCATGGTAGTCTCTCACGGCTAGATTATGTCCTGGTTCCGGCGGCGCACGTTGGGAGGATAGGGGAGGTGCGCCATTTGGCACGGGGTATCTCGGACCACTCTCCACTCTTGTTGCACTTTGATATTCTTCCGAGGGGAGAGGGTAGGGTGGTCCCGATTAATCCCTGGTACCTGCGTGACCCCACCATTCGCGCAGAGCTGGTTAAATCCCTTAAGCGCTACTTTGACGAGAATGTGGGGTCTGTGTCATCGGCGATCTCATTGTGGGAGGCGTTCAAGACGGTACTCAGGGGAGAGGCCTTGTCCCTTATTTCCCATTCCCGGAGGCGCGAGCGGGAGGAGGTGACTCGTGTTGAAGCGGAGATAACCGAGTTGGAGGGTGATCTAGAATGTGGGGTGACGGATGACAAATTACATGTTCTCCGACTCAAGCAATCGGCTTATAAGGCCCTCGTCACGGAGGCGGCCAGGGGCCTCAGTCGAGAGCAACAGGGGAGACTGTATGATGTGGGTGATAAGGCTGGTAAATTGATTGCATGGTTGGACAAAAAGGAGAGAGCGAGTCGAGTTGTCCCGTTGATTGAGAAACAGAATGGTGTGTGTGTCACTGAACCAGAAGAAATTGTCTCCTGCTTTGCAGACTATTTCCGTGGGGTGTATTCCCCGGTGTCCTCCCGCTCTGAAGAGGATTCCCACGCCCTGCTCAGGGATATCGCGCTCCCTTCCCTTTCGGAGGAGGACAGAGTGTCGTTGGACGCTGCTCCAACTTCCGAAGAAATTGCCCTCGCCATACGATCAGTCGCTTCCGGCAAGGCCATGGGCCCGAATGGTCTTCCCATCGAGTTGTATAAATTGCGACCGGATACGCTGGCACCACATCTCCGTGCTATGTTCCTCGCGGCCCACTCGGCGGGTACCCTCCCGCTAGACCAGCGTCTAGCTACTATCGTGGTTATCCATAAGGAGGGGAGGCCGCGGGACCGGGTCACATCCTATCGGCCTATTTCGTTATTGAATGCAGAGCCCAAAATCCTCGCCAAGGTGTTGGCCAATCGGCTGGTCGGCGTAGTGTGTGACTTGATTCACCAGGATCAGTCCGGCTTCATCCCTCATCGCAATACAGCGCTTAACCTGCGGCGTTTGCATGGGGTGCTCGCACGTGTCCCGTTCATACGAGAGCCGGCCATTTTGGCGTCCTTGGACGCCACTATGGCGTTTGACACGCTTGAATGGCCTTATATTTGGGCGACGCTCACGAAGTTTGGGTTTGGCCCAGGATTCATCAGTTGGGTAAAATTGTTGTACTCTGGCCCGCTGGCGCAGGTCATGGTGAACGGTAGAGTGTCGGCTTCGTTCGAGCTGGGCAGGGGTACGCGGCAGGGCTGCCCATTATCGCCGCTCCTTTTCGCGCTCGCTTTGGAGCCCCTGGCGGAGTGGCTGCAGTGGGAACCCTCCATTCGTGGTCTCCGCTGGACCCCCGAGTATGAGGACCGTGTATCTCTATACGCTGACGATATTCTCCTGTACCTGGCTTCCCCACGTAAATCACTGATAGTGCTGGTTGATGTATTGCATTCATTTGGTCTTAACTCCGGCCTTGTCATCAACTGGGCTAAATCGTGCGTCTATGTTCTCTCTGGGGAGGACCCTATCCTTCCGCGGGGCTGTCCTATCCAGATCGCCCCGCGGGGATTCCGGTACCTGGGTGTCTTCATTACCCTGGACGCGGAGGCCCGATATAGTCAGAACTTGCTTCCCCCCCTCCAGCGCCTGAAGGAGGATGTTGCGCGTTGGAGGCGCTTGCCGCTCTCGCCGCTCGGCCGGGCGGCATTGTTTAAGATGATGTTGCTGCCGCGTTTCCTGTACGCTCTGCAGAACACAATGGACGTCGTCCCGGCGCGCTACTTTCGCGAGGTGGAGAGTTTACAGCGCCGACTGTTCTGGGAGGGTAGACCGCGTATCGCCCTGGCGAAGCTGACGCTCCCGTGGTATGACGGGGGGATCGCCCTCCCGGATATCAAACGGTATTATTGGGCCTCCCAGCTGGCTGCGATTAATCACGGCCTGTACGGGCCCGCTCTAAACCCGGCCTTTGAAATGGATAAGATTTTACTGCCGGGTGGTGATTATAACCGAGCGCTGTACTCCGGCTCGCTTGAAGCACGTCTGACGGGCCCCACGCGTGTCATGGTACGAGTGTGGCACGCGGCTAATGTGGCGATGGGGTGGAAAGGTCGTTTGACCCGGGCGTCGCCACTATACGCATCTGAGCAGTTGGGCTCCCTGTGGACCTCGAAGGGCTTTGAAAAGTGGGACATGATAGGCATCAGCAGGGTGGGTGATCTCTGGACTAGGGGGGGATTTAAAACGTTCGAGATGCTACGGACAGAATTCCAGTTGCAGGACAGGGAGTACTTTCGGTATATGCAGATCCATCATGCGCTATGCTCCGTATTCCCGGACGTTGCCTCCATCCCGGAGTATTCCCCTCTGGAGGATAGAGTGCTAGATGGACATGTACCGGACAGCACGATTTCATTGATCTATAAAAAACTTATCAATGACCGCTCGGGACTGCTGACTAACCTTCGTGAGGCATGGGTGGCCGATGGATTGGAGCTGGATGACGAGGACTGGGTATCGGCGGTGGCCTCCCCGAAAGAGGTGGCCATACCGGCCCGCCTTCGCTTCGTCCAGCTCAAGGTACTCCATAGGGTCTATGTCACGGGGCCAAGGCTACTGCGTATGGGATATGCTGTAGACGGGTTGTGTAAGCGTGGGTGTGGTTCTTTGGGGACCTTTTTCCATATTTTGTGGGAGTGCCCGGAGGTGGAGCGTGGTGTGCATGAGGCCCTGCGGGTGGTTTCGCGTGTGTCGCTGCTGCCCGAAGCGAGGAGATGCCTGTTGAATGTGTGGGAGCCAACCGACTACTCGGTGCCGCAGACGCGGTGGGTGACTCTGGGATATATGGTGGCCAAACGCGACATTGCTCAACTGTGGGGTTCCCAGAGGTCGCCGACTGTCTCGGCATGGAAGGATAACATGGATTGGTGCATGTTTCGGGAAAAGGTGGTCTATGTTGCGAGAGGTAAGCCTGGGACATGGGTGAACGTATGGGGCCCCTGGAACGCCTACCGCGGGGGAATCTGTACCCCGCCGTTATTGCCCGATCCGTCACCGGCCCCATCCCCTTAGCCAGTTTATCTCCCCGGTCCCGGACACTGAGTCCACCTAATCCCAGTCTTGACCCTTTTTCCCCCCCTTGCTACTCCTATGGATTGGTAGGGTCCCCCCCGCTAGGGGAGCACATGCTGCTGTTTCCGATTGTGGGTTGCCTTGTGGATTTGTTTTTTTGTTGTTATTTATATTAAAATGAAACCGTTATGTGTGCCCGGATGGTGTGGCTACCACCGCTTCTAACTCCTGTGCATTTCCCTTTGCCGCGGCATGCGCGCTATTGTTTGTATCACATGCTCCTCTTGCTTGCTAGCGGCCGGCCTGAAGGTTGTAGGCCCATCTCTGTATATTTTTGAATTTTGTAACAAACGGTTTAAAAAAAAAAAAAAAAAAGTAGGCCCCCATCCACAATGTGCACAGAGGGCCTCACCCAATCGCCAATATTACAACCGACCCATGCACATGTGCCGAATCCAGCAAAGCAAACGGCTCTGTGACCCACACTGACTATGCAAGTAACACTACATGTCCGATAGCATGGCAGCAGCCAAAAAAAGATGACATGGCCCACGAATCGACATGGAGGTAGCCCAGGGCAGATCACATCCGTAAAGGAGCAGGTCACACTCTGACATATCCACGTGCACCCACAACCCATGCAGTACAATACACACAGCAGACGAACAATGCACCAGGCCACAAAATCTGTCCGAGAACACATATGACCCAAGTCAAAAACGATTCAGCCCCCGAAACGCACACAATTCAAAGGCACCCCGTCTCAAAGTGAGAAGGCTACACCAAATCAGAGCTGCAGGGGCAACGCCCTAACAATGCAGCACACACACATAGCAATCACAGGACATCAGCAACAATGGCAATGTGGTACAATGTGCAACACCAGCACCACAGGACAAAGCCCACAACAGATTCTGCTTGTGCATTGTAACTGTCCACTCACATCTGGCATTGCCTGACACAGTGTGATGATAATGAAAGGGTACCACCACGCATCCGTCATGTGTGGACAACCTGCTCATAAGTCAAGATACCCTCCAACGGATACTGGACAGCCTCTGCACCCCACCCCCAGGAGCAGGGCAGGCCAGCTTCCTCGAGGTGACCCCTCCACCTGTACAGACCACACAGCAGGAAACACACACCACCACGGCTGTCTCCCAGGACCCCCCGACCAATACATGGAGCACATACAACATGTGTGGTCTTCCCAGGTGGAGCTGGCTGAACAGCTGCGGGTGGGTTTCGAGCTCATGGCAGCCAAACTCGATGGCATATGTGGGTGCCTGAGTCCCATCATGAACCACGTACAGTCCCTATCGGACACCCCCTGTCCGCACCATGCTTTGCCACAGACCTTGGCTGACCTTGCTGGTGCCAAGAATCGGACACAAGAACTGTGTGGGCAGACAGGCACCAGCCATTACAGCACAGAGTTGGGACAGATGTGGAGGTCAATGGAGACCATGGAGCGGATGCAGGCTCGAAGGATGTCTGACACAGATGGACACCAGCGAGTAGTAGCTAGGGACTTCAATGGCCTACAGTACTTCATCTTGCCATTGCTGCCACTGAGCCAATCCCAGATGACTGCAGCGGGAACATCGACACACACAGCTCCGACCCCTGATGTGTTCGTGGCACACAGTGATGCTGCCCCATCACCTTCGCAGTCTGATGTGTCAGTGGCACACAGTGATGCAGCCATCACCCCGCCACACACACCGGACACAGAACCCGTATCAGGGGAGTCAGAAGGGGATGTGAACTACTGTGTGGGGAAGGAGGCAGTAGCATTCATCACTGCCGTATGGCCTGTCCCTACCTGGTTATGACCTACGCATCATGGCCTGGGAAACACCTCATAGTGACCTCCGGATCACTCTGCGACTTTCACCCGGACCCCGACACGGACTGCCATTTCTTCACTGCTGGCCAATTACACAGCTATCCTGCTGCGGACTGCACTCTCCCTCTTCCCAATCACTGTGCAATCCCAAAAGGACTCTGGATGGCACACTACTGGGCTTTCATGTGATGTGGGCTTGGATGGCCATGTACAGCCCCAGCTGCCGCAGTCACCTGAATGTGAATAATATATTTGAAATCACACAGATGTGTCGTCACTATGTTCACTCACGTGTGGAGGTATGGCTGGATGTAGGTACAATGATTGCACATGAAGGTACACCCTGGTAACTGACATCTATGCGCATGTGTATCCCTGAGACAAATGGCCAATTGGATGACTGTGAAGGTGAGTACTAGCTGTGTCCCCATTGCACATCAACAACAATCTCACAACCCCCAACGTAGGCACACGTCCATGTTTTGAATAGGGCTGTGTGTAGGACTGGCCCAAACGAAGGCAGGCCCGGAGTGGTGTCCTACAGCACATATGACACCAGAAGTTCACGTTGCATACTTACTCACACACATCTGTGTGGACACATTCTGTTGTGATATATGACATTGCTCCACATGGTCAGGGGTTGGACACCATACTCACATTGCTGAAGTCATGTAAATGTACACATGGCGTCCCGCACGTATCCAATAACAATGTATGGCTCACAGAGGTGGAGCTTGCCAAAGGGACACACCCTCATTGCACATGCGTCAGTCAGTTCCTCCCTGTGTAGGGACGATGCCCATTGTGGCGCACGAGTTGACAATCCAAACAACACACCTCACAGTTAGACACCAGTGTAGTTGCATGGATTTTATTGGCATGTGCGTGTAAGTACGGATGAGGCAACGGCCACAGCAGGCAGGGACATGCTTAAGACACTTACACGCAGCATGGATACATGTCGAATTTTAGGAAATGTTGGGGCTAAACTGGGCAACATTAATCACGGATGGCAATGCTCTCAGCCCACATTGCCTTGCTGGATAAGTCATGTGTTGTTTGGCGTCTGCCCATTGTCCCGTGTGAGGGGGCACAACTCACTTCCCACGGGATCTGCATAGTACTCTGCCTCTGGAGTGCGCCGATTGTCTGCTCTGCTGATAGTGATCAGGTGTGAGGGTCCGATAGGTTCACGTGTCGTGCTACATTGCCATGTGTGTGCTCTCCCCTAGCAGTGTGTCCGAATTGGTAACATTGCAAAACGACGCTGTGTTGCACCGGGCATGGACCTGCATCACCTTGCACAGGTGTGTGTACACACGCATTGTTCCACGCACATGCATCCAGAGCCGGGACGTAGGCAGACGTATCCTCTGTTGTGGTGGAATGTGTGAGCAATCCCCATGATGCAACAAGTTGTTGGGACATGTACTGTGGGTGTCAATCGGATGTGGCTGCAGGAACGTAGTTACTCATCCATGAATGCCCGTGCAGCTTCATGTGCAATGTGTTCAAATAGTATGTCGTTGTCGTGGTCAAGGAACCCAAGGGTAGACCAATCCATTAAGTGGTCCGGACATGTGTGCTCAGCCCACAGCATTTCACCAATCCGCAACACAGTCCAGTAGGGGAGCGCCTCGATGTGGTCACTGCACACAAGGAATTGTGCAATCTCCCATGCACAACTACCAACACATACGTAGTATGTCAGGGCATTCCATGCACAGCTGTCTCGGTTACACTCCTGTTCATGATCCAACAGGGGGCGCAGACACAAGTCATAGTCCAATTCATCAACAGTTGTGTTGGCTAGGCAGACATCCATGGGATTCTCGAATGTGCATGTTCGACAGTGGAACCAGGGCTGGATGCATGTGACGTGGGCAATGCGGAAGCTGAGCCGGTAACTGATCCGCAGCACTGCCAGTGGCACTGCGCCCAGTAAATGCAGCATACGTGCACGGTACTGTTCCACGTGACGGGGGTTGTGCATGTGCCCGGTATGGCCTGCCATTGCATTGGTGAGTCTCGTGGAACCGGCACTCTTCTGTACTGCGGCAGTTGTGTGGAGGATATGCCACAGCTCTGAGCAATGATTCGAATGTGTGTGCAACATTGAGGAGAGTGGGTTGCTGTTTCCGTGAGTGTCAAGGGCATCCCATGCAGGTGTACAACAGGCACGGGCTTCTGTGCGTGGGATGTGGATGAGTCGGAGAGTTCATTTGCGGAATGCGTGGTGCATCTCTCTCAGGGTGTTCCAGGCACATTCTGGACCAAAGTCAGAGGTGCAGGTGTCCTCCCGCCTTCTGCATTGGAACAATGGAGCTTTCATCCCTGATGTTTGTCTGACTACTACTTGCGTTTTCGGAATGTGATGTGGCTTTGGCGCTGAGATTGGGACACGGCCTTGGGCTCATGGTGTATGGATGGCGATACACACACACATGTTGGCATGTGGAGCCAGGTGCCCAAGGGGCCTTGCGCTGCTTGTGCAATCTCACTCCGTCTCTCTCCCTCGCTCTCTCCCTGTCTTTCCTTTGTTGGGTGCATGGCACACCTTCTTCTCTTGGATTTGGTCTTCCAGGCTGTGTGCTGCGGAGTGTCCAGTGAGGAGCCGCTAGGACTCATCCTAAGGGTTGTCTCGGGTTTTGTTTGTATGGTGTTTTGTGTTGGTGATTGTATTGCTGTTTGACTGAGTCTCCATTTCCTGGCCACGCATGTCTGTTGATTTTCCTGCTTGTGCGACTTCAGGCAAAATGTTTGTATTGGGATTCGTGGTGTTGGTGTGCAGTTTCTTAGTCCGGGATTGGGGTTGGTCCCAGGGGGGGGGGTGCGGACCTGGGTGTGGTGTCGGAGGATGTTGTGGCTCTCTTTGGGTGTCCGGGCCGCATGATGAGTGGCTCCATGGGATCTGTTGCCCTTCCGATGTGGCCCTGGTCTGTGCTCCCTTTTGTTGTGCAGGCTGCTGTCCGACTTTACACCAGGTCAGAGCAGGTGTAGATTTCCTGGTGCTAATGTGCCTTATCGCCTGTTTTCTGTTTTTATCGCAGTTCTGTCTGGTCATTGTGAATGTTGAGGTGTGATGTTGTCGCGGCTTTTGGCACGGGAACGCCCACTCTGCACTCTCATTAGCGATAGTTGCGGGGGCCTCTGTGGCGATGTTTTTTTGCGGCTGTTATCGCGGGTTTACTGGTGCTGTGGACTGTTAACAACTTGTGAATGGGGCGATAGATTTATCGCAACTTTGGCTGTGATAAAGTACCGTTGACTCGGTGATAGTTTCTTGTGAATATGTTTGCTTGCTCACTGTCTTGCACTGTATGCATGTGAGAAAGGACCCTCTTTCTGCATGGTTGTCCCCACTCTTTGCTGAATTGCTGATTTACTTTGACTGAGTGTTCCCTAGGCTCCTGCTAACCAGGTACCCAGGGCCTATGATCTTTCCCTAAAACTGCATTAAAGCCTAAACCCAAGTGGCATCTCTTGCCACAGGTCAGCCCCTGGTAAATGGTACCACTGGTACCCAGGGCACTGTGACCAGAGAAGGCCTCTAAGGGCTGCAGCACTTATTCTGCCACCCTTAGAGGTCCTGTACCCTTACACTGACAAACTGCCTTTGCAGGCTGCATGTCTTGGTGCAGAACAAAGTGAAGAGTCGACATGGCACACATACCTGTATGCCATGCCTATAACCCATTGCCCTGGCATAGACCAGTCACCCCTGTAGCTGGGTGCACTATACTAGTGGTGACGGTACAGGTGCATGAGCCCTGTACCCCTACAGTGTCTAAGTCCATTCTTAGACATTGTAAGTGCAGTGCTGTCATTAAGAGTATATGGTGCTGGGAGTTTGTCATTACGAACTCCAAAGCACCATACTGGCTGCACTGAAAACTGAGAAGTTTGGTATCAAACTTCTCAGCACATTAAACCCACACTGATGCCAGTGTGGGATTTAATGAAAAATGCGCCGAGAGGGCATCTTAGACATGCCCCCTGAAAGCTAAGCTACCACTAGTGTCCAGGCTGAGTGACTGCTTTCAGCTGCCACCACCAGGCATGTTTCTGGACCCCTGGGTTAAAAGCTGTTGGACTTGGCCCTTCTGGCAGGTTCACCCCTAAACTTTTTTTGCTTTTACTGGTGACCTGGTGGTAGTGATTTTTGGTTTCTGCGCACTTTCCCTGTGTCCCAGAGTAAAGTGCGTGCGCACTCTGAGTGCATGTGGTGAGATAGGCCTGCCCTCCTATAGGAATGCATGGGGAATGTATGTGTCCCTGGTAGTTCCTGATGCGTGGGGTGTGCAGGGTCGAGTCTGGTATGTACGGACTCGTGTGATGAAATGCTGCGCGATGATGTGTGCGGCGTGCATGTACCTAGGATGGAAGTGCCACTTCTAGAAGTGGGCACTTCTGTGTGCAGTGTGTAATGTGTGCCTTGCCTGGCGATTGGCTGGCTGAGGTCATGTGACGGGCTAGGGAATCCCCAGAGTCAGGAGGAGTCACCCAGTGGTGAATAGGGAGATCAGCAGCTAGATGGGTGGGAGGAGTACACCTGGGTCCTGAATAGGGCTGGGTTTTCCCCACACAATGCTGGCTCCGCCCCCTGTGGTGCGACTGATGACCCTGGCCTGTTCTCTGAATAGGGAGAGGGGCTGAGCAAAACAAAGTGCTCAGGAACCAGTTGTAACTGGTTCACCCCTTCCCTGCACCTTGAGACAGAGGAAAGCTGTGTATAAGAAGGGGCTGTGACCCCATGTAAAAGGTTCTCTTCCAGGATCCTGCCTGAGGGGGCTGCTGCTGTTGCTGGGCCAGAGGACCGCCACTTGGACTACCTCCCTGCCTGGAGGCCCAGTGAGCTGGCTCTGGGCCCAGCCTTGCCCCCCCTGCCTTGCTGCATACAGAGGAGAACTTTGCTGGACTTTCGTTATTCTCCCCTAAGCGCTGGGAGCGCTTCATTTGCATCTCTAAGCGCCTGGAAGCGCTGGACTGGCCTTTAGCGCTGAGAGCGCTTTCACTTTTTCCCTTAGCGCTCGGAGCGCGTTATCTCTGAAAGAGCCGGTGCCCACCCGGCATTTCCCCGCGAAACCGGAAGCCAGGCAACCGGAGTTCGGACGTGGGCGGGACATCGAGCCGGAAGCGACGGGAGCCTACCCCGCGCTTCTGCAGAGGAAGAAGGAAGCGAGGCAGCGAGACGCTGCTGCCCCGCCGGAGTGCTGCCGGCGAGAGTGAGAGAGCCCCCGAGGAGCGGGAGCTCTCTTGTGACAGGTGAGGCGCTCTGTGAGCCCAAAGTCCCCGTGTGGCTGGAAACATTTCCTCGCGCCCCCAGCCTGTGCAGTGCCCAGAAAGGCACAGGACAGTTCTGCCTCGCTGTGCTGCTGCGTGCGCAGCCCAACCCCTGGGGCATTATTAGTCTCTCGAGTCCCTGAGAGGGACTCCAACGAAGGGGCACATTGTTTTAAGAGCCTGCGAGGCTCGCGAGTTCCCCGAAGCGGGACTCCAACCCCGGGGGCATTATTTATTGCTCAGAGTCCAGAGGGACTCCAAGGACGGCGCATGGTTATTTAGAGCCTGTGGGGCTCCACATCAGCCAGTAGTCTTTGTTTCAGAGCGCGAGTACGCTCCAACGGCGGGGCAAATTGCCTGTCACGAGTCCCCCGAGCGGGACTCCAACAAGGCGGGCATTCTTTGTGCAGAGTCCAGAGGGACTCCAACGGGACTGCAATATTTGTCAGAGCCATGGAGGCTCTAGGGGGCATTTCTTGTTCTTTAGAGCCCAGAGGGGCTCAGGGGACAGTCAGTGGGACAGAGCCTGCAATGCTCCAGCGTTGGCCCCCTCATTGTTTTACAGCTGCCCAGCACTTCGTGGGCAGCTGCTCCGTTTAGGCCCCTGACATTGGGACACAGGGCGTCCTAGCCCCCTACGAGGCCAGTTGGCCTAGGGACTGCCACAGGTGGTGAGTTTTGCGCTATTGTTCCTAACCTGCACCTCTGAATGTGTTTTATGCGTCATGTGCCTTGTGTTTACACCTCTGAATGTGTTGTGATGCATCATGTGTAATGAGCTTATACCCCTACAGGTATTGTGATACTTAGGTGGTTGTTTTTCTCCTAGTACAGGTGGTGTTAGTGAGGTCCTGGTTCCCTGCGTGACATTTTTGTTTAGGTTAGGGTTGCGTAGGTGGTACTTACCTGTTACCAGTAGTTACTGGTTGTGTGCTACATGTGTTATTTCATGCTACAGTAATTTTATATCCTATGTTCTAAGTGCTAAGTTCTAAAAGTGCTAATTCCTGACAGTGGTCCATGTGGCCCTGTCCCCTGTACATATAATCCCTTGTAAAATTCTGCCCAGTGCCAGTTGGCACAGTGTAAATTGTGTGAAGAGTAACTAATGTGTTATGGTATAATACAAAGGCTATTTTTATATAATACCTTGTGTGGAGTTTCTTTTGTGGTGGGCCTTGAGTGTTGTTGCTGGGTGCGCGCGCAAACGCTTTGCACATTGCCTCCGGGATAAGCCTGACTGCTCGTGCCAAGCTACCAAGGGGGTGAGCAGGGGTTATCTTTGGCGTGTAACTCCCCAGCCTGACTAGAGTGGTGGTTTCTGCCTGGCTTTGGCGCAAGCCCTAGCCAACCAGAAATCCCATTTCTAACAAGAGCCTGCTGCTCTCGGGGGCCTGAAACAATGCACATCCTGGGACAAGGTGCCAAGCCTCCTCCCCAAGGATCGGCAGGTCCACGAAGGGGAAGCTTCAAAGGCTTGCCACCTTTGTGAGCTTCCACAGCCCACTTGCTGCTTTCAGCAACTGGTCCCCGCTGGTTCTGACCCCCACTTTGGGCAGGAGAACCAGCGGGAAAAACAAGTGAGGAAGAGAGGTGTGCCCACCTCTGCCAACTCCACCCCTCAGGTGGGGGAGACGAGTTGAAGCACAACTCTCAGTCCCCGCCATCTTGCAGATGGGGGGGACTCAGCCAATTAGGGAAAGGCTCATGCCACCTCCCACTGGAGGGTGGCATAATAGGGGGTGTACCCACCCCAGGGAAGGGACCCATTGGTCCCAACCTTTTACCTACCTGTAACGCCCCTAAATCTAGTATTTAGGGGCACCCCTGAACCTAGCTTCCTCAGGCCAGAAGAAACTACAAGAAAAGAAGAAGAAGGACCGAACAGCCATGCTGAAGCTAACAAGAGGAAGACGGCCACTGACTTGGCCCCAGTCCTACCGGCCTGTCTCCACCTCGAACCTGCTCCTGCAAAGTCCCGGTGTGTCCTCCAGCCAGGAACCTTGAAAACCCCGGAGGACTTGCCTGCCTTCAACCACAAAGACTGTGTCTCCTGTGAACACCAGATTTGTCCATTTCCAATCTCTGGCTCCAGCCAGACACCGTGAATCTGCACCACTCTGCACCCACCGCCCACGGCCCGAGCTCGAATGGGTAAACACCACGAGGAGGTCCCCCCAGCTATTCTGACCCGAGGTCCAGCATCCCCTGACCTGCCTCAAACCTCCAGCCGACGCCTGCAGCCTAATTCTGGTAGGTCTCCCCAACCGCAAGCAGGAGCTGGTAAGAAGATCCGACCCTAAAAGGCACCCCTGCACCCGACACCCCACGGCCTTGGGTGGCCAAACCGACGGTGCCTAACCAACTCCCAACATCCCAACTTACCTCTCGAAGTGGTGGTCACACCCAGAAGACCTTCGTCCCCGAGCCTGCAGTTCCTTTGCAAACCAGAGGTTCCCCATTGCAAACAACAGGGCGCCCAACATCGAAAAAGCACCCTGCACCCAGCTGCCCTAGAGCAGCTGAGGGTGCACCTTTGGGGCTACTTTGTTTCCCCATTTGCCCTGAGCTAAAGTCCATGAACTTCGCTCCCACAACCAAGTGGCCTGCTCGTCAGCAGCCACCAACTGTAGGCCCCCTATCCCCCTTTGGATAACATTGGGCCTTAGCACTCTGCACTCTGCCACCCTCGTGCTGCTAAGGGTGTAACAAGAGTGCATCCCTGACCCTGGGGAACCCCTGAGTCTACCCCAGAACCTCAACTCCCACTACCGAATACTTACCCTAAAACCGATAACACTGTTTTCCTCCATAGGATAACATTGACTGTTTTTCTTGGAAAAGTGTCTGTGTCGAGTTTGAAAACCTAAAGAAATTCTTTAAAATTGTACTAACTAACAGAAACTAAAAATGTCCCAGTGTAGTATCCAGGTATACTACACTGTGTAAAAAAAAAGTAATCCCAAAAGTAATTTACCTGTAATCTCACTGAAAATCCCATACAAAGTGCATTTACAATTGCAATCCAAACTATGTTACAATCTGTATATTTACTGCAAAGAACGTATCACTTACCTGTGCCAGCCTTGCCTGGTTCTAGGAAATAAAATAACTAAAAAAATATTTGTATACAAAAACAATTGGTCTGAAGTTCAGTCTGTGAGTGTGGGAATTCATTTGCTACTGTCCTCTGATAAAGCCTTACTGCTCGACCACACTACCCCAAATAGAGAGTGAGGTGCTATCTACTTTACCTCTGCCTACCTTTTGGGTTCCACTGGACTCTGTTCACACTATACCTCACTTTGGTATAGCATATACAGAGCCAGCTTTCTACACCAGTTATATTATAAATGTTCCTATTCAAATTATGTTTGCATACTTGGGACATTAAGTGATTTGCCCAGCATCACAGGATGTTGAGCCAACACTGAGACACAAACTTGGTTCTCCAGTCAGCAGCTCTAGTCAAAGTACTACATCCTCTTCCTCCAGTGACAAAGTGAGCAAGGGATCCATGGACCCACGTCTGGGCATACCCTACCAATTTAGGGCAAACAAACCAAAAACACTAGATTCAAGCTAGCCTGGCTGATGAGGGGTGTTACCCTGAACCCGGTTCCTGGATGCTTGTTTCCTGTCCAGGGAAGACCTGGCTTGGCAGTTCAGTCTGAACTGTTCCCATGAGGCACAGGGTCAAGACTGATTTGCATATGACTGGGTCAGAACTGGGGTGGCGAAGTGAGCTAAAGAACGATGATGGATTCAACCCAGATTTGTGACTCGGGGTGTGTGTCTGAAAAGTTTCAGCGCTCCATCCATCATTTCCTTGTGTTTGCTTTGTGTGCCCTAAGTTGGCAGGGCATATGCCCAGACGTTTGTCTCTTGTTCACTTTATCACTGGATTTGAGCTAGCCTGGCTGATGGGGCGTGTTACCCAGAAACCGGTCCTAGGATGCTTGTTTCCGGTCCAGGGAAGACCTGGCTTGGCATTTCGGTCAGGACTGTTCCCATGAGGCACAGGGTTGAGACTGATTTGCATATGGCTGGGTCTGAACTAGGGTGGCAAACTGAGCTAAAGAATGATGAGGGATTCAACACAAATCTGTGACTGGGGGTGAGTGTCTGAAAAGTTTCTATGCTCCGTCCCTCATCTCCTTGTGTTTGCTTTATTATATACTTACACACTGGGCTGTCTGGAAGCCCCCTTCATCTATTGGTGTGTTCAACTATCATTCACATTTTGCTTCTGCCCCCCAATACAGCACACAGTATCAGGCAACGCGATTCACTTCATTGCGAATTTCGGTATTTTGTTTGTGCACAAAGTGCACACCTACTATAATGACATCAGTTTTCACTGTTGAGGCGATGTGCCAATGTGTTTTAATACTACAGTTTTCATTTTACAAACTTTATTTTCACACACTTCTACAGGGACCTGCAAGCACTGGTGGCCATCGGCAACCGCTCATGCTTGAAAACAGCAGGTTGTGCACAGCTACAAACTAATATGTTTCAATGCCTTATATTTATGGAGCTGTGGTTCACAAGTAACATACAAAAGGAAAAGGGAGTATGCGTGCAATAAGTCTAACCACCGCCAATCCTTAGGAGTAGCATTCCAACCAATTGTTCTTTTGCCCACCATACAACCTCAGATTAGAACCAGATATATACAAATAAGTCTTGACCCTGCTCCAATAAGAACAGTCAAGTTTGAACTGCCAAGCCAGGCCCGCTCTGAACCATAACACAAGCAACCCAAGACCGATTTCACCTTGATTGGGGCTCTTCAGTCAGTTGGGGCTTGGTTGCAGTGGCACAGTGAACAAGGGACCCATGTGGGGGGGGTGTACATCAAACACACAAAAGGTAATAGTAGGATGATTGCAATAAGTCTAACCAATGTCAATCGCTCAGGGTAACATTCTAACCCATCATTCTGATGCCCACCATGCCACTTCAGATTAAACCCAGGCCAGGTATATGCAAATCAATCTTGATCCTGTTCCAATAGGTACAGTCCATCCAGAACTGCAGGCTAGGCCCCCTCTGAACAAGAACACAAGCAACCCTTGACCAGTGTTGCCCTGATTGATTAGGGTTCCTCAGTCAGGTGTAGCTTGGATCCAGAGGCAGTGTGAGCAAGGGACCCATGTCTGGGCATACCCATGTAACCATAGGGTGCTACATCAAACACACAAAGGTTAATGGGAGGATGCTTGGAATCTGTGGCATACCAAAATTTGAGGGGGCCCTCCTGCAAAGTACATGCAGGGAGCCCCCCACACTCCAGACCAAGTCTGGAGCTCTCAGGTCATGGACCTGCAAGTGCCCGAGGGGGCCCCAGACACTGCAGGGGCTGTAAGGGCTTTTGTTACATCACTGCTTGGAATAACTCTATTTACTGGCAATCGTTTGGGGTAGCATTCCAACCCATTGTTATTTTGCCCATCATGTGACCTCAGATTAGATTATTTATGAGGCCTTGCAACACTTTTGCGCCTCCGTTGTGTCACTTTTTGTGACGAACTGGCGGGGTAAAAGATGCCCCATGTTGTGCCTTACTTACAAAGTGACACATCTAAGCAGATGCGTCACTTTGTAAAGCCCTGCGCTACATTATACCTATGTAAGGTATAATGTATGCATGTTGGATGTTCCCCCGTAACAGCCTCGTAGAAGTGGCGTAGTGAAATCTATCACTCAACTCAACTTTGCTTGAGTTGCGTCACTTTTGCGACACACTTCAGCAATGTGTCATTACTGTGCCTACAGATACGTCAGAAATACTCACATATCTGCAAAACCTTGTGACATAGAGAGCCGTACATTAAATATGGCGCAATCATTGTGTCGCAAGGAGGGCGCAGTTTTCATAAATGAGGCCCATAGCCATCCTTGCACCATGGTGCAATGTTGCCTTAGTTGGCGCTCGGCTGCAAATTTGCGCAGGCAGAAAGGGCAGGACTGCACTGTATCTTATAATACGGTGCATTTCACAATGCACCGTATGTTATAATAGAGTGCATTCCTGCCCTTTCAAATTGGCATAGGGCAGCACCGTAAAATGACTTGCGGCGCTGCCTTACGCCAATTCTTTGTAATGAAGTCCCTTGTTTTCTACCATGAGTTTATTTTTTCTAAATATGTTTTAGTGCCATGAATATACTGTGCTTGTTGCAAATGTTGTGCTCCATGTTTTTATTTCTGTTTTTTATGCCTTTTAGGGATGCGAGCTTGGCCATTCTACTGAGTCCAAGCCCTTTGCCTGATTTCAAAGCCGTTCATGTTTTTTTTCTCCTTTCATCAGCATAAGTACACTGGTGGTATGAAGGTGGGCTGGGAATGATGGCCAGCCCAGCCCTGAAACTACACCATGCTGTTTTTCCCTTTTTCTTCACAGCCTGTAAATCACTGCATTTCTCCGACACAGCGAATCTGCCTTTACAGTTAACTTTCTATTTTTTCCGGCAGCCACAGCGTCACCTAATGCCACATTCAAATCCAATTTGTGATAATTCTACAAAGATACTAAACTGTTGTATACGTAACTTCGAATGCTAATAATTATGCTTGATAAACCAAAGGCATTACCATAAATGTACTAAATAAAAAAGACCTTAAAGAGAAATGTACACAACTTCCTAGTCTTCTCCTTTTCACAGTCTGTGAAAGTAAGTCTATGTTACAACAATTAGAGCTTCATCTCTCTAGTCTGCAGTCAGTGGCTATAGGCTTTGAAAAGAAAACTAGTAAGACACCTAGGGGGATATTCTCAAGAACCGGCGATAATTATCGCCAACCTAGGTTAACGCAATTTTACATAACGCCGTCTATCGTGGGAAACTAACACCGTGTTAACGGTGTATTCTCAACACGGCGGCAACAGGCGATAGATTCCCGATAACGCGTCAAACGACTGCGTTAAAATTACCGGTACACCAATAAAAAAGGAAACTCGAACGAGAAAAAAGTGGCGATGGGCCCAACAGCGATAAAAATATCAGCGATAAGCAGCGCCAGGCTTGCTATTCCCACGTCAGGCGGGAAAAATCACCATAAAAGCTGCAAAAAAAACTAAAAAACCCAAACAACAGAGAAGCACCATGGAGGAAGTTGGAGCAACTACAGAGGCCAACCAGAACCCCACAAACTCCTTG
Organism: Triturus cristatus; assembly: GCF_964204655.1. Lineage (NCBI taxonomy): Eukaryota > Metazoa > Chordata > Amphibia > Caudata > Salamandridae > Triturus > Triturus cristatus. Next base: position 940,152,559 of record NC_140587.1, on the reverse strand, counting down.
TACACATGTGATCTGTACATGGCACATATGTACAGGGGACATCTTGGTGTGTTACACGCAAGGTATTCCTGCTGGCTTTTTGGCTGGTGTGCATTTCCCATGTTGCTGAGGTGCTCACTGTGCCCCCATCCCCCTACGTCCATGTTGCTTATGTTGAGGGACTTGAGTCACAGGGTGTATCTCTGCCTCAGGGTGGTTCATATTTGGCCCCAAATGACACCCGAAATTTCATATTTGACCCAAAATGACACCCGAAACGTCATATTTCACCCCAAATGACACCCTGTTGTCTTTTTTTTGAACACCAATGACAGCCTTCATGTCATGTTTTTGTACACATGTGATACGCTGATGAGTGGGATTACATACTACATTTGACACCCTGAAATGGCATTTCGAATACGTGACACCCTAAACAGCCTCTTTGTACAGAGGTGGCATACCCACCATCTATTTGCTATTTGTGAGATTGTTAGCACTTAATGTTGGACTTACACTTGTCAGAGTGATGTGCTAATGCAGAGGACTGACATGCACACAGGGAATGTGTGTTGCAATGAATTTATTTGCACATGCTGTTCATGTGGTCATTTTGTACTGTACCATGATTGCTAAAGACAGTCACAATGTGACGTGCTCATGCGAAGAACTTGTTAATGATTGTGTTCCTTCGGGCTATTCCTGCTGCAGCTGCAGTGGGGTGTGGTCCACCTGCCTCATCTTCCTCATCATCGTCCGTTGCATCTGGCACTTGGATCCATTGGGCATTGGTGCGTACACATATGGCGTACACATGTTGTGCAATACACAACATACAAGGATCATCTTGCACACTATTTCTGGGCTGTACAGGAGTCTTCCACATGTGATGTCCAGGCACCTGAAACGTGACTTTAACACGCCAAATGTGCGCTCAACAATGCCCCTGGTGCATTTGTGTGCCACATTGTACTGCCTCTGGGCCTGGGTGTTCGGGGCTTGGAGGGGTGTCCTCATCCACAGGCAGAGTTCATATCCTTGATCACCTATGAGAGGTAAGTGAGATAAGTGTAAATTGGTGGTTCTGCATGCTGTGTTGGCAGACTTACAAGTTTTGTGGTGTGTGATTTGTGCGACTTTGGGATTCATGTTTGCCATGTATTGCTTCTGGCATATGTGCGGGATCAATGTGTATTACGTAGCCTCCCAGCTGCTCCTTCCTCCCCCGAGCCTATTTACTTGTGTGCGCTGCGCGGTTGCATCACTTGCACTCCTACGGCACACCATTGTCATGCCTGTCTGCGCATGTCCGCAAACCTGACAACAACAATGTAATGTTGGCTGTTGGAGGTGGGCGGCCACGTGTGTGTAGGCCTATGATAAGGATAGGGCAGACACAGATGTAGAGGTCAGGCCTGGCTGAACTCACACTGTGACTGAGGCGAGGCCTTTGGCTTATGCTGCGGCAATGAAGATACACACACAACAGTTGGCATATATGAGCCAAGACCCCGAGCGGTCTTGCGCTCCTTTATTTATCCATTCGGGTGAGCCTGCCCTCCTGGTGCATGCTACATTGCAACATTGTCGATTAAGGGCTGGGTGGCGCCGACACTACAACAGAGACACACAACATCGTTACTTTTGTGGCCAGCCGGGAACTGAACCACACCCAGAGCCCAGAACTGAACCACGCCCTGAGCCCCGGGCCATTTCTTCACACTCCTCACATGCCTAAGTGTGGGCTGCCGCCGTGGTGCTGGGATGTTGTGCTCTTCGGAGTACGTCTCCAGACGTTCCACCCAGGCTTTCCAGTGGCCTGCCTGGGACCGGGGTGGCCCAGTGACTGTGAAGGGCTCCAGTGGCGTTACCGAGGACATGCTCTTGGCTGCTAGAGGCGGACTTGTGGGGTAGCCCCATGGGACGATGACTTGTGGTGCACAGAGGTAGTGGCACCTGAGGCACTGCGTCCAGCACAGGCCAACCGCCATGTGGCGATAACTTGCGGTGCACTGAGGTAGGTCCACCTGAAGAGCATAAGCGGGTGTGCAGCCTGCGATGATGCTGTAGGCCTGGAGGTCCGGACTGGATTTGATTTGTGTGAGACCTGCTCGACTGCAGTGTAGGCTGGAGGAAGCAGTCGGCACACACAGACCTCTGCGGTGCAGTGCCGCAGTTTGTGCTGGGGGCCTGTTGCCCGGCAGCCAGTGATTGGCTGAGGAGGCTGCCAAGCTTGCGGGCCTCAGGATTGAAGATTGCACCAGCACTTGGTGGGCCCTCTTGGAGACACGCCGGTGGCGGCAGGTGAGCAGTGAAGCCTGGGTGCGCAGGGGCGGGCAATCACCGCTGGGTGCCCGACGGGTCTGGGGACCAGAGGGCTGGGATGCAGCAGGCGCACAGGATCGCACAGGCACCACCGGTCATGGCGGCGGCCTCGTGGCAGGGTGAAGGGCGCTGCCCTGGCAGACACCCCCTGCAGACGATGACGAGATGTGCGCCGGGTGGCGTGTGACGTAGCCACCTCGTCGCCAGTGTAACCTTGGTCATTGAAGGTGATCGGCCACGTGTGTGTAGGCCTATGGTCAGGATATGGTGGACACAGAGACACATGCAGTAGTTACTTTGGTGGCCATCCCAGAAGTGAACCACGCCCAGAGCCCAGGGCTATTTATTCACACTCCTATGCTGGACTGGGGTACGCCGGCCCAGCCCACTATGCTTATGCTTACGGGGGGGGGGGCGACATAGCTACATGTCCATGGTCTTCACCACGGCCTGAGGTGACATGGTTGCATCCACTGCCACAATATTACAAAAACCAACGGTATATGTCCACATGGACATGTCTGTGCTCTGCATATTCAAGACTGTCCAGCACATCACAGCCAAACTTGGCATTGTGTACATTCTTATTCATGGGTCACTTGCCTCCTTTGCACATTCTTGGTTCCCACCTCTCCCCACATTCTGCAATTGTGTGGCAGAGGGGCTATGCCTTTGTGGATGGTTTGTCTACATGTCTGGCCCCTGTTGCCACAGTTACTTGTGTTTTCGTGTCTGGTAGGTGGGCATGTAGGTTGGTATGTTGTATGTGATTTAGTTACGTGTGCATTCCCACAGTTGTGCGTTGTATGATTGTGGAGTTGAGGTGTGTGGTGTGTTCCATTGGTACTTACCAACGAGCAGTGCATTTCAATAGGTGCCATCCTGAAAGTGCTGGTTGAGGATGGACTGTTGGAAGATGTAGGAATCATGCACACTGTCTGGGAAGTTGGCGACGACATTGGTGATCAGTCCCCGGTGGTCCACTATTGCCTGCACATTGATGGAATGCGTATGCTTTCTGTTGCAGTAATTGGGTGCAGTGTCGGCAGGTGGTACAAGTTGGACATGAGTGCAGTCAATTGCCCACAACACGTGCGGGAAGCCAGATATGGCTTAGAAGCCTTGCTTGGTCTCCAGCTGTTCCTGCACAGTGTGGGGGAAGTGAAGGTGCTGGGGTATAAAGCTGACGATGGCATCCAAGACAGGTGTGAGGAACTTTTTTTTTTTCTCCATTTTATTAGTCATAAATGCACAATATACAGGAAATGAGCACATAGGGAAATAACATTAACTAAATCCAGAAAGACAAAGGGAGAACAAGGGAACACTGATAGAGGAAGAAAAAAGAAAAGCCTCACATTTTTGTAATGCAAACAGTAAAAGAAAAACAAAAATTAATTATAAACTCATATATATCTTGCTGGATATAAACTCAAACAAAGTATGTATATAACACAGTTCTAGTCCCACTGAATGTCAGACCACATCCGTTAAAAGTTTCGTCAAGAACATGGACCTCTAGCTTTGCCAAGAGCCATCAGCATTTCGTATATTTCACAAAGCAAAATCCAAAATTCGTTAATACTGGGACTTGTTTTTTGGATCCAAACATGAGCAATGCACAAACGGGCACATACAATTAAAGATTGATACAAATGACCCCGAAAGACAACCTCGATCCTACATTACCCCCAACACAATTTCCTTCTCTGTCATCTGAATATTGTGTCCAGCCAAAATTGAAAAAGCATGATTAACTTTAAGCCAAAATACACTCAGCCCTGGACACGTAATGAACATATGTCATAGATCAGCGGCATACGCTTGGCATTTTGGACAGTATGCTCTAGGTGAGGATTATTGATTCACAACCCATTTAGAAATTAGCTCGGGAGTATAGTACAGCATCACAATTACCCTGTGTTGCTGTAGGTTCAGGTTGACCGATGCTATTGCTGTATCTATGGTCGCCATGGATTCCTGTATTTCATTACTAGTTATACTGATTTAAAAAAAACGATTTAGCTGTGCTGCAATCTATGTACCATCATCACTGACAGTAGCTAAAAGTTTCCCACCAGTATCTCTCAATGGCTTAGAGCTCAAACTAGCTGCATATGCAGACGATATAGCAGTCTTTTCCTGTAGACCTAAGGACTCTATTGCTGAGATTACATTAGAAGCCCAGTGTTTCGGGACATTTTCAGGCTATAAATTAAATTTAAATAACACACAGACAATATTGAACTATCAATCAATTACGGCTCTGGCCGCTTTGGGGATTACACGAACAGCAACATATTTAGGAATTTGCTTCTGTAGTCAAGTAGACTTGGTGATCGCGCTTAATTATGAACCACTGCTTAAGAGGGCTTTATCAAATCTGCGTAGTTGGCACCAGCTTCCCATCAGCATTTTGGGGAGATGTAATATTGTTAAAATGAATATTTTGCCGAAGATTTTGTATTTATTTAGTACTATCCCATATAGGCTTCCTCTGGCATTCTTTAAAGGTTTAGAGGGCGCTATAAGTAGCTTTATTTTGAGCTATCGACGTGCTAGGAGAGCCTTACTTTTTATTAAGGTATCTTATATTCAAGGCAGGTTCATGCTCCCAGATTTTAAATTATAATTTTGGGCCACGTTTTTTGGTCGAATGCAAAGTTTGCTTAAGGGACCTGATAGTGGCAGTATCTGGCTTTCTTATCAAATGGCATGTAGCCCTGATGCGGGGTTTCTGTTATACAAAACCACGGACCCTAACTATTACAAGAGGGCGCGATTTAAGATTGTGAGAGATATTGTTAAGATATGGCAAGATATCTCTAGGACGTATTCTTTTTCACATCTGCATGCATACACTAGATTATGGGGAAATCCTGCATTACCTAAGGTATATCACGACCCTGTTGGAAGTAGGTGGCTAAGTAGGGCAATAGCACAACTCGGCCAGTTGTATGGCGGACAAGGGTTCCTGTCATTTGCTGCCTTGCAGGAAGAGTATGGGCTGCCACAGACTACATTTTTCAAGTATCTACAAATAAGGGACTGCTTGTTACGCGGCCTGGGCCTATTACAGATACCAAGTCCCTCTGAGATACTCTTTGTACTCTTTCAGACTTCTGGCCGGGGGTTAATTGGTAATGCCTATGAGGAACTTTGATAGGGCTGGCTGTGAGACTCCTCCGACTGTGGCAGCTGTTGGTTGGAAGGTACCAGAGGCCAACAAGTGCAGCACAGCCAGCAGCTGGGTCTGGTGGCTCAGTGGACTAAAGCAGCCACTGCAGGGGCTTGTGTTCGACCTCATGGTCACAGGTTCAAATCCCGGCGGGTCCACTCAGCCTTTAATCCATCTGAGGTCGATAAAATAAGTACCATCATTGAGTTGGGTAACAATAAACATCTGTTATTCAGTGCCAGGACACCTACGGGTAATCATGCGCTTTACAAATATACCTGTTATGGTATGTTAGCTTTGTCTACGGAGGGATGTTGGTTGTCCGTTGTGTTGGTACTGTCAGCCTGTGGGCAATGTGGGTCAGGATGCGGAGGATGGTTGTCCTTTGGAGCCTGTAGTGGGTAATGACATCCTCTGGCGTTAAGTCTCAGAGGTTGGAGCGTTTTTGGAAGGTCCGCTGTCTTGTTCTGCGCTGCCTCGGTGGTAGTCCGGGGGGGTGGTCCTGGGGGTGGTGGCGGTGGGTGTTGTGGCCCTCTTGGGTCTCCAAGCTGCATGATTAGTAGCTCCATGGCATCTGTTGGTCTTCAGATGTGGCTCTGGGCTGGGCTCCCTTTATACTGCAGGTTTTCATCCTACTTAAGACCAGAAAAAAGCAGGTCTTAAGTCCCTGCTGCTAACGTGTCTTATCGCCTGTTTTTGGACCGCATCGCCGATCTGGCTGGTCGTTGAGTATATCATGAAGTGGTGTTATCGTGAGTTTTTGGACGGGAACACCTACTCTGCATATGATTAGCGTTAGTTGTCGCTGTCAGCCTCGGCGATGTTTTTAGCGGCAGCTATTGCAGGTAAACTGATGATGTCAGCTGTTAGCGCAGGCTTGTGAATAGGGCGATAAATCTATCGCTACTTTCGTGGCGGAAAAGTGCAGCTAAATCGGCGATGAGTCCTTAAGAATATGCCCCCAATTGTGTGTATTAGCAGTGCGTCTTTAATTCATTGTCAGGGGTTGTGCTTTTAATTACTACCTAACCAGGGGCCCATATTACAGTAAGTGCCCCGGGTATTACAGAAGGGTGCGCAGATACTTGTGGGTCACCTATAGTAATACCGATAGTGCTGGTGCACTAGAAGCGCCAGCGCTCCCTTCAGGGGGCATTCCCTCATTTGCATGGGGAGAGCCCTATGCAAGTGAGGGAATTCCTTTGCCTCAGCGCCTACGACATATTGCAGACACGGCGCAGATGCAAAGAAGCCCCCAAGGGGCGCACTCACAGTGCGCTACCTAAAAGGTGCTGCACTGTGAGTGTGCCCCCTGAGAGCAGCCCTATGGAGGGCGATTGGTGGTCCTATGGACCCCCCTTAAAGGCAGGTGCAGTCACTGACTGCACCTGCCTGCAAGGTTATCTCTAATCCCCTGTAAAAGTTCAGGTGGGTGCCGACTGCACTGTGAAAACATGGAGCGGCAACAAGCAGCCCTCCGTGTTTTCACATGAATGATCTTCCCCCCAGAGCAGCGCGAGTTCGCAGCTGCCCTGGGGACAGCGCATTCACCGAAATAGGACGCACTTTGGTGCATATTTACAAAGAAATGACGCAGCGCTGCACTGTGACATTTTTTGCAACACCATGCTGTGTCATTTATAAAACCCAGGAATGTGCTCTATTTCCAAGAATTCGGTGCACCCCTGTGTTTTCCCTTGTGCTGGTGCTAAAAATAGCTGCCTGGCGCCAACAAAGACACCCTTGCACCATAGTCCAAGGGTGCCTGCCTTGCAGAGATGACATTTTATGTGCAGGAAGGTGTCCCTACCTGCATATAAACAATCAATAATGGTGATTTACTGCAGCACACATAGAAGTATAAAATCACCATTATATATTCATTGATTTTGTGCAGGAAAAGACACCTTCCTGCACATTATCAATCAATAATGGCATTTTGCTCTTTCTATGTGTGCTGCAAAATGCAGCATATATAGACAAAAATGAGGGCAAATAATTGTATTCCTCCTCATTGCGCAAAACGAATGCCTGCTTTTGCATGGCGTTAGATTTTGGTGCTGCCTCAGATTTACATATCCTTCAAAAAACAATGGGTGCTGCGGTGGAACGACCACAGCAACACCAATTGCACGACCCTTGCATGCAAAAAACTGCTTAAAAGGGTACCTAATTTACAAAGCGGCCTTAAGCCATGCAAAATGGCTTGACGCCACTTTGTAAATATGGTGCAGGGCATTGCATCACTAGACTATCGGAAAAAGTGACGTTACGGTGGAGCAATCCCCTTTTAAAGAAGCCCCTATCTTTATTGTTATAGTAAGTGCCTGAGCTGAAAATGCCCATGCTATGATGTGTACAACCCTGGTGAAATGCTTCAAATAGCATAACATTGGGTATTTTGTATTTTCTTGTTTTTTCATTGCATTATCACTGTTGTTGTCTGAGGCTGAAGTAAATTTGAAAAAATAGATGTTGCTTCCATTTGCGTCACTTTTGTGATGCAAACAGCGCACAATCTTAGTAAATATACCCCTTACTGTCAACAGTGACTTAGATTTAAATTCAGAACAAAAATATGGGCAACGTGTTAGGAGAATGGGAAAGGTCCTGTCTTAAATGAAATAACAAAATGCGAGGAGATGTAATTTCTATAGTTATCTAAATCTAAAATTGTAGCCACAAAATGCATTTTTAAAAGAAAAGAGAGGTAAATAGATCACTGGTGAAAACAAATCAATCACAAAGGTGGCCTCATAATGCCTAGATGCATAACTATGATTGGTGTGGAAGGTGAAGTTAACCGAGGTTCAAGCTAGTGAGAGTCCAAGCTAAGTCAAGGTTTGTCTGCCTTTTACCATTAAAGTAGGTAATATCCTTGCCGGTTTAAGAGCCTATGGGCCAGATGCATCAAATGGTTTTGCCCATTCTGTGTCTATGGGAAAATGTGTCCTATGGCACCTGTGCTACACAATTCATGGCACCGCTACAGCTCTGCCAGCTTTAATTAACGCTGATGGTCTAAACCATCGCATATTCTGTTCTTTGAACTAGAACTTCTGATTTCCTATTTCCAGTGATACATCTTCGAGCCTCTAGCTCCTGAACTGAAAATGTAGGCACTAGACGACTGCATCACCTCAGCTTGTCTTTGACAAGGCAGTAAACCATTTTCTTTGTGGAATGCTTACCAGTAGTGCCTAGCGTATGGCAAGAAAGCTCCAGCTATCATCGAAAATTTGAGGCATATTTATGTTTTCCGTCGCCCTGGCGCCACTCAAAGGGGTACAAGGGCGATGTGATACCTAAGTCGGATTTATCAAGCCATGCAAGGCCACCTTGCATGGCCCTGAGTGGCTTCATAGATCAAGAGTAACGCAACACAGTGCAAATTGCTGTGTTGTTACTTACTTTGCAGCAGGAAGGCGTTCCATGGGTGGAACATGAGAGTTCCCAGGCATCTACCCATGGATTTTTTGCATTCCTAGGTTTATCAGGACTGGTAGACCTGGCAATGTGTCAATAGGCAACCTCCCCACGTGAGGCGTGACAAGGAGAAATATCTTTATTTCTCCTAATTTTTTAGTCGTTCCATGTGTGCTGCATAGAAAGAGGAATATGCCTCAGGGGATTGTTTTTGTGCACTACGGTGCCCCTCACTATACAAAAATAATCCTGCTTACAAGCAGACACCTTTGTACCATGGTGCAAGGGTCTCTGCTTTGACGCTCGTCAGCACATTGTGCACCAGCACTACGAAATTACAGGAATGTGCCATATACGAAATTACAGGAATGTGCCATATGTTGGTAAGTGCGGCACATTCCTGCCCTTTCCCTATCACACAGCCCGGCAGAGGGGCATATCAGCAAGGCGAGGCGAATTATCGCCGCTTTTGCAGCCGTTTTCGGCCGAAGAGCGGAAATAATTTTATCGCCTAATTAGCAAGCTCACGCTAACGCGTGAAAACTTGCGTTAGCGTAGGAATTCCTATCGCCCAGCTTTGCATCTCTAATGAGATGCAAAGTGGGCGTTCCTGACCTGACATGACAGGAGAAATGTCGCTAAGCGACATTTCTCCTGTCATCAAGCCCCACACTATGAAGCATAGCGGCAGGAAAAGGAGCGAAAACCCCTGTTATCGCTACTTTCCTTACGCCTGCTTCAGGAATGACTTAGCCATGATATCCTATGGAGGATGGATATCATGGCTAAGTTTGTGAGTCCCTATCAGTAAGCTAACGCCACATTGCGTGAGATTATCGCTGGGTTTCCAGCGATAATCTCACGTTAGGCAGTTAGCGTGAGGATTTTTATCGCTTTTGAGATAAGCGTTGCTAATAGCACGCTATCTCAGCGATAAAAATCCACGCTAGCCGGGGATAATTATCCTAGCGCTAAGTGCGCTAAGCGATAATTTTCGCCGGTTGTTGCTGATATGCCCCAGAGTGAGTTGCTGCGCTGCGTGATATCTTACTTAATATGCTCCCTAATGGATGAAATTCACCCTGCGGCAGAGATGACAAACATCATTATTAGGCTGCGCGAGACTCTTCTTACCTCGTTGACTTCCACAATATCACCACTTTTCTGTGAATCATGAAAAGAGTGAAATGCTCCCCTCTAGTGGTCAAGTTTTGAAATTAAACACACGTACAGACTTGTGGATATCAATATTCTGGACTTCGAATGATTTCAGTAGTATATTGGTGACTAACGTGATGATCTCTAAACACAGAACAGGACGCCTTGTTGTCCATTAAAAGCGGGTTTACCCTCAGAAACACAACTGAAGGATAAATTCTGGATATTTATTTATTCACTCAAAAAAGGTCTCATTTATTTCTGCCAAATGAACAGAATAAAACCAAAGCTAATCTCACTTTTTTTTTAACTTGTTTTTATTGAAAGCTCTGCATCAGAGCACATCTTAAACATTTGCCATATATATTACATTATAACAATCCTTTTGTTGTGGCTAATTATTCACATGACTTTACATTGCCATCACCACTCGTGCAGTGGATTACTATATACTGCAATATACTTTGAGCTTTAATAATAACTCTAATCTCATTTTATAGGGTGAGTAATAAACAGAAAATATTTTACGTATATTGAGCAAACAGTCCTACAAGTAAAACAACAGGATGTCCTCTTGTTCTAATTAACCTTTGCTGAACACCAAATAATACATAATTTACTTAAATGCTAAAATGTTTTGTGCTCATATTTGCTGCAAAGATAGCTGGATTGCTGCTACAGAGCACGGTTGTGTATAGTACTAATACGTTTAAAAATTAAGAACAATTTCAGAGGTTTTGTGTACTAATGCAAAATGTAACTATTAACCCACATCAGAGTCGTCTTTGGAAGTAATTTTTAGGCGGTTCACAGATTGGGCAACAGATACAATTGGTACTGTCCGCCTTCATGGGGCAATTGTAGAGTGTGAATATATATATATATACATATATATGCACCAGGGCACCCACCTTTAATTGTACTAACCCCGGGGATGGGGTCCCTGGGGACGATAATGGTTCAGGGAGGTGGGCCATGCGCCCCCTTCTCTTTTAACATAGGCCCTGGAAGACGGGGGCCCCAGGGCCTAAAGAGGCTCGGCGAGGGGGCCTGCCCAGCCCTTCCTCTCATTTTTACATATACGTACAGCCCTGCAGGAAAGGGTCCCCATGTCCTGATGAGTCTCGGGGAGGGGGGGCTGGGTGGCTCCCTCCCCATTAGTTTTAGGAATGTCCCTGAGGCATGGGTTCCCCAAGGACTAACAAGGCTCGGAAAGGGGAGAAAGAGCCCCCTCCCCTTTATTTACAAAAATGAAGGCCCTAGGGTCACCAGGGTTCACTGAGGCTCAGGGAGGTGGGCATGCTGCCCCCTCCCCTTTATTTACAAAAAAAAAAAAAGCCCTAGGGGTTGAGGTCCCCAGTGCGTAATAAGTCTTGGGAAGGGGGCCAAGTAGCCTTTTCCCCTTTAATTAAGAACAAAAGGGCCTGGGGGGTGGGGTCCTTGGGTCCTAATTAGGCTCAGGGAGAGGCCTCCCTCACCTTAAAGAAAACATGGCCCTGGGTATGGGGTCCAAAGGGCCTAATGAGGATTGGAGAGAAGGACCAGGAGGCCCCCTTCCCCTTTAATATATATATGCCCCTGGGGATGGGGTTCCAAGGGCCATAGTAGGTTCGAGCAGGGGGGTCATGCAGCCCCCTCCCCTTTACAAAAAGAACCTGAGGTCCCCAGGACCAGGTCCTGTGGCCAACCCCTTGCCGCGCATGGCTGAAGGCAGTGTGCAGTGTGTGGTTGTCTGCCTTTGGGGGATGGGGTGGCCACTTGGCCTGGCCTTGTGTCCAAATCCCCACCGTGTATGGCTGAAGGCCCTGCGAAGTGTGGGGTTTGTTGCCTTTACAGGTGTTGGCCATAGGGCCAGGCCAGAGCCCAGGCCCTGCAACCAGCCCCACGCTGCACTCGGCTCAAGGCTGTGCAAGCCAAAGGGACTCGATTTATGTATGGTAATAAATTCTTACTTTACATTTAAAAAAAACTAGAAATTCAGTGAAAAAACACAAAGGATAAAGTAACGTTATAGGTAGGTGAAATATTCAGTAACAACGTAACGTTTTAAACAAAAAAAAAACACAGAACTCCACGAGTTATGGGCATAGCTCTCTCAAGAAACAATAACTCGTGCTCTAAGTTAACCATGATTGGCACCCTTGTCATGCACTGATAATTATCCCATATATTAAATCTATCATGACACATTCTATGACATCATTGATAATATCACTGCAACATTTGCAGTAAAAATATTGATGAAAAAAGTTATAGTTACCTTAGAGCACAAGAGGTCTACAGTAGACCTGCGTGGAGTGGAGTTAGGTACAGTCTAGTGGGTTAAAGTGAAACAGTGTGCAGCGTAGTGACATACAGTGGAGTGGTGAACAGTGGAGTAGCGTACAGTGGAATAGCACACACAAGAGTGGAGTAGAGTTTAATAACATACAGTGCAGTGGCATGCAGTGGAGTAGCATACACTGGAGTTGCATCCAGCGTAGTAGCGTACACTGCAGTACTGTTGAGTGGAATCACGTAGAGTTTAGTAGTGACAGGTCATGTAACCTACAGTGGAGTAGTATAGAGTATATAGCGCCATGATGCTCCTCGGAGTGAAAGTTGCACTTTACAAATACCATATAATATAACATAATACAGTGGAGTAGCGCAGAGTACAGTGTTGTACAGTGGAATTGGGTTAACTGTAGAAGTGTACATTGTAGTGGCATTCAGTGGAGTGGCGTAGTATTTAGAATTGTAATGTCATAGCATACAATGGATTAGGGTAGAGTGGAGAGGCGTATACTGCATTTCAGTGCAATGGAGGGCCGTAGAGTGGAGCACGAAGTGAGGGAGAGAGTGGAATAGCATAAAGTAGAATAGTGAAGAGTGGAGTTGCGTACAGTAGAATAGCTTACAGTTGCAAGCTGTACAGTGTAGGGGCATACAATGAAGTGGCATACACTGGAGTGTAATGGAATAGAGTGATGAACAGTATAATAGCAGAGAGTACAGTGGTGTAGACTTGAGTGGTGTACAAAGAAGTGGCATGAAGTACCGTGGAGTGACATACAGTGGATAAGCATGCACTGTAGTGGCGTATACTGGAGCATCGTAAACTGGAGTAGAATAGACTAAATACAGTGGAGTGGTGAAAGTGAACTGTTATAGAGTGTGTTGGCGTAAAATGTAATGTGTACATTTAAGCAGAGGTACCATAAATGTGTGTGAAAGGACGCCAATGTTATGTTATATAAAACTTAGTTATATATTGTGTTTTGCACCGTTTGGTGAAAGGGTGCAAAGAAAAAAGAAAGTCCCAAATGGGCTTCAAATCCTAAGCATTTTATGTAGACGTTTTATTTTGTGTAGAGTGAAAACCATTAGTCAAATTCGGATGAAATGTGTCCTGATTACATATTACTGTGCATAGATGATTCTTTTGGGTAGTGCAGATAAGCAGTGTAAGTATTTTAAAAGTTTAAGGTATTGCAAGTTAGCGATATGTTTTGCCATTGTATTTTAGTGATGTTTCACTGTATTTTGCAGTAGTACCATGGTACAGAGCAATGACAAATGATTAGGTGATTGATGATTGGCTAATGGTTGCCTTTAGAAAAGTTAAAGGCAGCCATCTTGTTTTTAGGCACAGTTTGCCCATGTTCTGAGTTACGCCTTCTGATGTAGGTAACCATTAGATTTTTTATTTTTTTCCTACCTATTACTATTTTAGTAAAGTGGTAATAGGTAGGGTAAAATGTTTATAAGTTTGCATATTTCTTTAGATAAAAAAGTTATACGGAGTAGTGCGGTACTACCGTGGTACCAAACAAAATCTTGTTACGGTTAAGATTCTGGTTTATAAGTTTCTATATATTTTTATACCTGTCTAGGGTTAACTGCATTTATTTTAAGTAGCGCGGTGATTGTAGGAACTTGATAATCTGTACAAATTTGGGTGTATTTAAATATATAAAAAATAGGAAATATACTGCAGCAAGCTATTTTTGTAAAAAATGTGTCTTATAGTGTATTTTGCAACAAATGTTTTGGGTACTTCGGTAGTACCGCGGTATTCTATATTATTAAAAATGTATAAATATTTGGCCCTGACCCTTACAACGAACACCAGAAATTGGGCACTTCAAAGCATGAATCATATAACTAGTGGCTTGTTCTTGGGCCTGCCATGCTAGAAACCTTACAGTAAAATTTCTCCTCATACATTTTCAGCATATAGACTCGGTCATTTGGCACTTTGGCGCTCTCGCACTCAACACCTTTGGCATAGCGTGCACTTTGAATATGGTTAGCTCCAGGGAGTGGAAGGAGGCTGTGGACTGTAGGAGTGCTTTGAAAGTGGTTTTGTTCAATGTTAATGAGCTTAACAATAAAACAAATATCCAAGCTATAGAATCCTGGGTGGAGGACAGCAGTCTGTCGATGGGGCTGCTACAGGAAACTCATATACCAGCAGGAAAGCTTTTAAAATTCTCCATGTTTGGGAAAAGGGCAGGGTATAGAGGTTTGTCGTCCTCCCAGGTGACCCACCTTGGCACTGCAGTTTTTCACGCCCACGGATTGAATGCTGACGTGCCTGACTGGGCCAGCGACATGCACGGTTGCTGGATCTGGATGAACTGCTTGTTTTCTCTAGACGGTACACTTTTGTTAGTTTTATGTCCCAGTGGAAGGTAATGTTAGGCATTATGATAAGCCATTTCAATCATTAATGCTAGTCCTAGGGGGAAACAGCGTTTACAAAGCTGCCATCACATCGCATTACTGTTACAACGCGGTCGTTACAACGACCACGTTGTTACAACGCGATACCTTTACATCACAAGTCATTAGATCGACTTGCTGTACGGGCGCTCTAGCATAAAGAATAGTATAATTTACTATTCCAACACCTTCCTTACTGTTGCGCAGGCTGGACTTGGAATAGTAAATTATACTATTCCTAAGATGTGATGGTATGCGTTGTAAGATGCTATATTCGTCCTAGGGGAGATTATTATTGGTGGGGATTTTAACTTTTTGCAAAATCCCAGAATAGATTCTTTGGTCAATCTCAAAAAACAGTTAAATCACAGGAACACAACTATTATGCAGAACTATCAAAAAAACTCTTTCACTAATCGATCCTTGGAGAGATGCCTTTCCAGTAAAAATAGGTTTTACATGCTTCTCAGGAAGGTTCCACAGCTCCTTGTGGATTGATTATTTTTTATCTCCAAAACCCTGACTTTTGAGGGTCAGCAGCCCTTCCCTGATAGTTTTTCGGACCATATAATACTTGAACTGGAGATTTTTTTAGAGAAGGGAAGTCCACAAGTAAGGAGGGAGGTAATAATAAACAATATTTACAGGAGGAGGGAAGAGTTAGGATATGCAAAGAAGAGACTATTCTTGACAAGGAACCATGGGTCAGCCCCGCCAGTTGCAGTGTGAGATGCACTAAAAGCTTATTTAAGAGGGCTGGTGACAGCGAAGGATGTGTCCAACAATGGAAGTGCCAGAGAGCTAAAACAGGTCTTGGAGAAGGCTGCCTAGGAAGTGCATGATACATTTGTGAGTGAGGCAACCTTCCAAAGCAAACAGAAAAGTACTTGAAAAGACTAAGTACTTTAGAAGGCTAAATGGGTACTAAGCTTCTTCTACTATGCTAAGTGCTTCACACCATCATTCATGAATCTGTCGTTATCGGGGACAGCCTTCAGGAGGAGCTACAAAAGGTTTGGGACTTTGTATCTCAATCTCTTTGCTTGGAAGGGCAATGCTCTGGTTCACAGATTTTGATTAAGACTCCGGGAAAAAGGAATCTGGGGAGCAGAGGCTTTACTGATAAAGGGGCCCAGGAGATTACTTAATGTCTTCTCTCCTTTTCATCTAAGGCCGAAAGTCCTGGCCAGGATTCAGCAGGAGCAGGCGAAAGTCATTCTAGTAGTGCATTTTAGCTATGTCAATCATGGTTCATACTCTTAAAAGCTTTAGCTGGGCACCCGTCTCAGGTTCTTTCTCCTCTGAAAGCATCTTCTTTACATCAAAATCTAAATTTGCCAGTTTGGATTTGAGAATTTGAATTTGTTAAGAAGAAGACTTCCTACTAATTTGGTCAATAGAAATCTCTAAGCGACCTTGAAATCTTATTCTAAACACTGTGCATCCTTTGATAAGGGGTGTTCTTTGTATCACCTAACAGTGCCATCCTTTCCCCTTTCTTTGGTGTTCTAGATGTTTTTGGGTGGTTTTCAACTCATCCTTTCTCTTTCCACATTAAAATCACAATGGTTTACAATCAAAACATACAAGGAATCCGAGAAACCACAGAGTAAAATTGGTTCTTTAGTATCCAGGATTTTTAGAAGGTTCTCTATCACTTTAAATGTATTCTATGTTCTGCTTTTCCTCCTTGGGATCTTCTTTCAGTCTTAAGATGTTTGCAGGGTCCTCCATTTGAACTTTTTGAACTAGTAGATCTGAAATATATTTCTTTAAAAGTTTTGTTTGGTTGCTAGTACCTCTGCTCAGAGGATTTGGAGCTTTGGCTTTATGATCTCACCCTACTTTGCTAGGATTTTTTGATGTTAGAGTGATTTTGAGACCCGTCCTGTCCATCATTCTAAAGGTCAATTCATACTTTCATATATCACAAGAGGTGATTTTTTTCATTCCTTCTTTCCTACACCTTCCTTAGAGGAAGAATGGTGTCACACACACTGGATGTTAAAAGAGCAGTCTCTATTTATCTTGGCAGATCACATGATTTCAGAAAGTCCGATCATCTATTTGTGAGTTTTGGTCAAGCAGGAAGAGGAAGGAAAGTAACAAAAATGACATTAAGCAGGTCGATTAAAGCCATAACAAAACAAGCAAATCAGACTGTTTCTGATCATCAGGATTCAATAAATGGCAGATCCACATTAGGCATGGCGGCATCTTGTGCATAACTGTCGGGTGCCTCCAGTTTGGCAATTTGGCCCTCAGACAACAAGTTTCTGAAACATTATCTACTGAATAGTCAGACAAACTTAGGTGTTAGGGTTCTTAAGTTGATGATGTACTAGCAGATGGGTTAATATCCTATTCATTTTAGTAAATAAAAAATGTAGTTTGCATGAACATTAATGGGTGTGCATACTAACATTTCAAATGGTATCTTTAAAAAAAAGGCAAAGACTTTTTCTTTGGTATACCTCAAATGTAATTACTGGGACAAGGATGAGGGACATAGAGGTAATGCTCCATTACTTACCAGTAATTTTCATCACTCTTAGTCCTAATCATCCTCCTCACAGTCATTACAATGGGGTTTTGGGGGCAGCCCACCGGAAGAAGGTCTACCCCCAAGGGTGTTTGGGGAAGTGGTGCAGTCCAGGGGACTCCGCGGCTGGACTGGGCTACCTTTGGGTTATGATATAGCCCAACATATATTGGGGCTCTATTTTGGTTACCAGACACCATTTTAGCGTGGAAGCAGGGTGGTTGGCACCCATTAGCAATTTTTGTCCTTCTTTTGTTTGCGGGGTTTGTGAGGGTAGAAGACAAGTAGTTTAGCTCAGATACCTGCCTTATGACATTGGTAGGTGACGAGAGAGTGGCCCAGGCAGTACGCCTCTTGGCTGAAGCCGGACATCTCGACCTCCTGAAGGATGGGTCTCTGGCAATGAGTGGACGGCCACTGAGGAAGGCCACTGGGGGTGTGCCCACTGTGGTGCTGGCTTGCGCATCGGAGTACACGCCACTGCCCAATGTGGAGATGCAGGTGGGTTGGAGGGGCTGCTTTTGTGTATGGAGAGCGGTCTGCAACAGAGGAGTTAAAACGGCCCGCTCAGGCGGCAGACTAAGAGCTGATGTAGGCCAGGCCCTGCCCTGACAGCGGGGCCACAGCAGGAGGAAACTAGATGTCAGTGAAGCCTCCCGCAGAGAAGGGATGACCTCGCAGGACGTAACTCTTGTGAGGCAGCACAAGGCCCCTGTGAGGGAGAGTGAGGTCTCAAGGGACGCGGTGTGGGTGGGGACGAGCAAGTGGAACAGCGCAAGGCCTCACAAGAGCATAGAGAGTCCTCGTGGTTTGAAAAACAGGGTGGGCTGCCACTAATGTGCATGCGGCCTCTAGCAGAGGTAGAGGGAGGGTGAGTAATGCAAGAGGTTTTACGGGGCAGGGAGAGGGGAGGGGGGATTGGAGGAGAAGATAGGCCAGTTGACGGACATGAAACAACAAAAGGCACCTTGGCAGCAAGTAGGTTTTAGGGAAGTGTACAGCCAGTGATTGTCTGCTGGTAATGGAGAGTCAGTGGAGGTTAAGCAGGCACAGGGCTCAGGTTCTGGGGAGAGGCAGGACATTGAAAGGAGCAGTGACTCTTGCTCCCGTGGGAGCCAGATATACGCTGCACAAGGGGTTGACGAGGGGCACCTGGGGAGGGCTTGGTAGATCAAAGAAAGAGGGGGCCTTGGTGAGGGGGTTAACTAAGCCAGCGGGGCCTGGAAAGCCTGGAGTGGAGAAAAGGGGAGGAGCAGGAGGGAGGAGCTTTGAGGGCAGGCACAGAGCAGAGACCCTAGTCGGTTTGTGAGTGGTAAAGCCCTCAGGCAAGGTCTATAGCCATGCTGGGCATAAGGGAGTGCCAAAGGGTCCGTTAGATGAGGCCCTTGAAGAGGGGGCTAAAAGGGACACTGGGATTAGAGTTTATTGGGCCCTAGTGCCCCTCCGGGTTGCTGGATGAGTGAGAGGTTGGGAAGGCCCATAGTGAGGGGTTTAATTTGACCGGCACACTGGACCATGTTTCTTTTTTGCAGGGCAAAGCGCGGAAGGAGGATCGGACTCGGGTGAACCACGTGCGGCTCAGTGGCCCCGAAGAGAAGAGTGAGAGAAGCCCCATGCGGCCAGTTGTCATGCAGCGTGGTACCCCAAGGTCACTGCCACGCATGGGTATGGCGCGAACCCGGTAGTGCGATGGTTGGAAGGATTCGGAGCATACTCCACTGGCTTGGAGCAAAGGACTATACGTCCTGCAGCGGTAAGAAGGTGGCGGGACAAGGTATGGCCCCCCGGATAGTTATAACAAAGACATTGTCGAACTACCTCACACCCCCTTGAGATATCAGTGGAATAGCAGTGGGCATGGACACCCCGGTGTAGATTGGAAACAATGGTAGTGCTGGAATATAATGAGGACAATCTAGAGGAACGGGAGCAGCAGGAGGAAATCTCAATGGTGGGAGGAGGGAGTAGTGGGGGGTCGTCTAATGTTTGTGCACCTAGTGTGTTTCATGATACAAGGGCCCAGCAGCAGGGAATGGGTCAAGACAGACACGGTCACCAGATATCAGAGAGATGGAGGGCACCCGAGTGAGCACCGCCTTCGGTGCCAGGTAAGAAGAACAAATAGGAGGTGCTTGCAGATACAGATGGTCGCAAATGGTTCAGGGAGAGAGAGTGCCAGTCCAGCGGGGAGGCCCGCATGCGGGCGGTCTCAGTGGGGGTTGAGGCCAGGGCGCCTCAGAACAGTGGGGAGGCCCACCTAAAAAAGGTGTCAGTAGGGGTGGAGGCCATTGAGCCCCACGCTAGTGAGGAGGCCCCTTCAAGGAAAGGTCACTATGTGCGGACACTGGTGTGGGGACAGAGGACCACCTGTTGTGCATGGACCAGTAAGAGCCAACACTAAAGAAAACAAAGGAACGAAGTGGGGCTGCAGGCGTAGGACAAGAGGTAGGGCAACAGGGTGACCAGTAGGAAATTCAAGAAGTTACCATACATGGGGACAACAAAGCCAATGGGAGCACACCTCATGCAGTCAGCAAAGTAGAGTATCTGGAAAGGGGAGTATGTTAAGATTTTAAAACTATTGCATAGGGAACTGAGGTCCAAAGAGGGCTCCAAGGAGGAGGAGTTAGATCTATCTAGGTGTCCAAAAGTTCCGGTGACGATTAAAAACTGGACTGCAGCTTTCCTCGTATATGCTAGTGTCCAGTGTGAAGAATATAGCTCATTACAGTACAATGTATTAAATCGCGTGCTTTTACAACGCGGTCATTACAACGACCGCGTTGTTAGTACGCAATATATTTACATCGCAAGTCATTAGAACGACTTGCTGTAGGGGGCGCGCTGGACTTAGGAATAGTTTTATTTACTATTCCTATTCCAGTTTGTGCAACAGTACGGAAGGTGTTGGTGTTCGTTTCCAATACCTTAGCACCTCCTACAGCAAGTTGTTCTAATGACTTGCGATGTAAATGTATCACGTACTAACAACGCGGTCGTTGTAACGATGTAATGACATCGTTGTAAACGCTGTTTCCCACTGTGAAAAGTTCCCAGAGAGGGCAGTAGGCCGATTGAAAAACATAGTTGATTTTAAGAAGGCGCACCTTAACTTTGGGGGATTTGCTTGGGCCCAGTACGATGAGGAATTCAGGGCTCGATTAGCAGTGGACAAGGAGGTTTCAGTTCAGATTTGTAATCTAACCCATGGGTAGGGAAAGGCAGCATGCGCTGGAAGGAGCTTATACCATGTTTGAACAAGCTGCTGGTGTGCAGGAAATGCCCAGATGTGCTCATTATTCATTTTGGGGGAGGGAACTATATGGTGGTATAAAAGGGGTTAGCGCTGATAAAAGCAATAAAAAGCAATGAAATCTCCGGCAGAATTGCAAGCTCTGGGCAGGCTGCTACACTATGTGGACAAAGTGTATACCCAGGAGAGTATGGCACAGAAGTTAAAATCGTCAGCAATAGACAAAACTTGGAAGAAACTAAATAAAGAAATGAGGGTCTTTTGCAGGGACAATAGGATTGGTAGGATAGAACATTTAGATTTGAGGTATGAGGATGTTGAATTTTTCAGAGGAGGTGGAGTACACTTGTCGTTTATGGGAATGGAACCTTACTTGCCCCAGTTGAAGTTGGAGTTAGCTAAAGCTTTGGGAGTTGAGTAACAGGGGACATTTCCTGCCTAGATTGTTGCAGGCCTGGTTTCAGTTGGGTGGGGTAGAGGGCAGAGTTAGGAGGGTATCTCCCTTCCTTACTATGGGTGGTGGTGGGCTGAGAAGTTGCCAGGATTTACAGAACGTCATAGTTTGTCAGCTGCGGTTCAGGCTGAAGGGAAACGGGCAGGAAATTCACGTCTGGATGGCATAGGATGTTAAAGGATAGGGAGGAAGTTCCATGAGGTTCAAAGGGTAGTTGAGGTAGTACTGATGCAATTATGTTATTCAAGTTTGAAAATTTTATCAGGGGAGGGTTAATTTAGAGGTTGGGGTAGTTCATAATTGGTGAATAAAGATGTATAGTGAGGCTATACTTTTGTAAGACAGAGGCCCAGGTTATGTTGTAATGTGCACATGTTTCATTAAAGCGGCCTTTATTCACACAACCCAGGTGTCAGTGGTTTGTGCTATCCCCCTTCTCTAATAAGATCTGCCCTCCTCTCCTGGTCCTTTGACGGAGCTTGGATATTACAGGAAGATTCTAGGAATACTAGCCCTTTTATAGCACCCAGGAGGGTGAGTGGGATTTTAATTTCCAGAATTCACCTACATTTTTCCTGTTTTGGAGGAGGGATCACAACAGATGTAAAGACTGTAACAAGGATGAGTCAGACTAAGTGTACTGTAGATTACTTAACAGTTAGTTATCGGGGCAACAAGGGCTGCTCTGCTGACGTGCTATGTGGTAACTGACACCGAAGATAGTTTCTAGGACTAACAATTCAGTATGCTTTATGGTAAAGGAATATTGAAAACTATAATGTTTTATTTGTTAAGTATGTCTTTTTTTAGGAAGTCATTTTTATTCTAAAAATTATGGGTCAGATGTAGGTGGCCAAACAGCAAGAACTAACGCCGAAATTCGCAGAATTTCAGAGTTTGCGATCGCTAATAAACCATGTGAAATGTAGAGGCAGAAACACCGAATCGCTAAATAAGGAATCGCTAAAAACAATGGAAAACAACTAGCGATTCCTTCTGTAGCGAAAATGCCACACCGACTCACTATTTAGCGATTAGCAAGATAAGGAATCGCTAAAAAAATTAGCTAAGCAATGTACATAAACTCGCTATTACCGAATCCTTAAAAAATCGCAAATTAAGAGTCGCAAATTACCACGAACTCAAAGCAGGTGGTAACCAGGTGCACAACATATAAACAGCCCCAGAATGCATCAGCCTGAACACAATGGCGGCCCTCTATGTCATTGCAAGGTGGTTACGGATAGGAGCTGCAGCACAAAGGATCTGGAGATGACAGGAACGCGTATACAGATTGCGCATCACCTTATTCCAACTCACAGAGGCTGAAATCCATGAGAGGTACAGGCTTCACCCAAACACCATCCTGGACCTGATACGGGACCTGCACCCAATCCTGGAGCACCAGTCACCAAGGGTGCATGCAATACCTCCACATGTACAGGTACTCTGTTGTCTGCACCTACTGGCATCCGGCAGTTACCAGGGGGTAATAGCTGCGGCAGGTGGAGTCTCACAGAATTGCCTGTCACGTTTCTTCAATACATTCCTGGATGCCATGTTGCAAAGGATGCCACACTATATCCAATTCCCCAGCACACAGGCAGAACTGCATAAGACAAAGATGGACTTTTATTAGAAGGCCCAGATCCCACATGTCATAGGGTGCATTGGCGGGACACATATACCAATCTGCCCCCCCTCTGCGACTGAGTACATCTACCGCATCCGCAAATCCACACATTCAATCAATGTACAGGTTATATGTGATGCTTCTCACATCATCAACATAGTTGTAAAATTCCCATGGAGCACGCATGATTCCTACATCTTCAGGAACAGTGGGATCTATACGTCTTGTTGGGGGTGAATTTGGAGAAGGCTACCTGCTAGGTAAATCCATGTGACACACCCTGAAGTATACATTTGATGCAATGATTGCTGACTGTGAATAATTTTCCTTTCTTTTACACTTAGGTGATAGCGCATATGCGGTGCGTGCTTTCATCTTGACTCCATACCTCAACCCATCTACCCCAAGTGAAAGGAGAGACATAAATCTATGTGCAATGTGGTGGAGCGTACATTTGGAATCCTCAAAAGCAGGTTCCGCTGCCTCCACAAAAGTGGAGGTGCACGGCAGTACCGGCCCCTGATCTGCTGAAAAATAATAGATACATGTGCCATGCTGCATAACCTTGCCACAAAGAGGGGGACACCCGTAGAAATCAGTGAATCAGAGGATGAGGATGAAGAATGTCCCCAGCCACAGCACAGCACTGCAGGTGTCGCAGCTGCACCAGATGGGAGACAGACGCGGCAGAGATCACACACAACTATTTCTGAGTAAGTAATGAGACAAAGCTAGTAACAGCAATTGTGTGACGGTGTTTAATTGACCTTCAGTCAGGCAATTAGACAGCACACCACAACACTATGATGGCCTCACAGTGCCTGGTCAAGCAAAACATGGCATAGTCACTCCACCATGCAACATCCCTAGTCCCATCATTGTGTCAAATGGGTTACGTCACCCACCACACAATGGAATGAGATGGCAGTGCTTATCTTCTGCGCCCACGCGCAGCACTGCTGCATTCAGCAGGCACACTGTCCTCCCTAGTGCTGTATCCAGCGGCTGAAACGTGCCTACCACTGCGCCTCCTGGTGTCCTGTAATGGGGGTGATGCTGCTGCGGCTTGTTGCCTCCTCACTCTCAGCCCCATCCCCCGATCCTGTGGCAGCAATTTGGTTGGTCTGAAGCACCTCCAAGGCACTGGTGATTGTTACCAACCCCTGAGTGACATCACAGCTGCACTTGGCCATCTCCAATTGCATGGCCACCGAGCGCCTGCTGAGGACATGGGTGGCATTGCACAGCCTGTTAACTGCCTTAGAGTACTCTTCAAGTCTCTGTCTGTCCCTGCACCTTGCACCACGGTTGCTATCAATCTTGCTGCATGAAACCCTCATTGGATCCTTTAAAACCGGAGAGCTACCGGCCCATTTCCTTGCTCCCTTGGCCGGCAAAAGTTGTGGAGGCCCACGTCAACCAGGTTCTTTCTGACCATCTTACCCGAGCCAACATTCTGGATGCTACCCAGAACGGGTTCCGTGCTGGGCACAGCACGGAGACAGCCCTTCTCGCCATGGCCGAACACCTGCGTATGGTGCTGGATGTGGGACAGACGGCGGCGCTAGTATTATTAGACCTGAGCGCCGCCTTCGATACTGTTTCACACCGCATCCTTTTGCATTGCCTGGAGGAGATAGGCATTGGTGGGCTCGCCCTACAGTGGTTCCGTTCCTTTCTCGACGACCATTCCTTCTGCGTTGCCATACCACCGTACCAGTCCAAATTCCATCCTCTGGGCCTGGGGGTGCCGCAGGGATCCTCGCTGAGTCCCACGTTATTCAACCTTTACGTGAGACCGCTGGCTGATGTCGTCAAGCAGTGGGGCATGACTATGGTCTCATATGCCGACGACACTCAGCTAGCGGTTACTATCAGCGGGGAAGCTGAGCAGGATGCCCCTAGGTTCCAGAGCGGACTGAGGGCGGTGGCGAGCTGGATGAATGCCAACTGTCTCCAGCTCAAAGCCAAGAAGACCGAGGTCATGGTTGTCGGGAAGGGGAAGGAACTCTGGGGGGACAGAAGGTGGCCTCCGGAGCTTGGGCCGTCTCCAATCCCGGTAACAGAGTTGAGAAATTTGGGAGTGTGGTTGGATCCCACTCTTAGCTTCGTCGGGCACACTAAGAAAACCGCGGCCTGCTGTTTTGGGGTCCTTCGGGGCTTAAGACCTGTCCTGAAGTTTTTTGACCCCTCTACCAGGCAGCTGGTGGTTCAGGCAACAGTAATATCTCGTCTGGATTATGCCAGCTCTCTCCTGGTAGGGGCAAACCAGGCAGAAATCACCCGCCTTCAACGTGTCCAAAACGCCGCAGCTAGAGCCATAGTTGGCTTGCCCGGGTCCTGCTCTGTTTCTAGTACCCTTCGATCTTTGCATTGGCTGCCGGTTAAGACAAGAATTCATTTTAAAGTTTTATGTCTGGCTTTTAAGATCTTGAAGGGATCAACCCCCCAGATCCTCTCGAATCTCTTGTTTTGCTATGTTCCGACCCGCTCTTTGAGATCACTGGGCCAAGCGCTCGCTGTGGTCCCGAGGTTTAAGCTCAGCAGAGCTGGTGGCCGGTCCTTCCGGGTAAAAGCAGCAGTGCTTTGGAACTCTCTTCCGATTGAGATTCGCTCGATGGAAGACCTTCTTTTGTTCCGTAAAGCCATAAAAACCTTCCTGTTTTAATTTTTTCCCTTTTACTAGCTGCGCCCTTTTCTCTGTTTCTATATTCAGTGTTAGTTGTGTTTTACCTTGTCATGCGCCAGGACGCCCCTTAGCTGGGGCAGCTGTGCGCACTACAAATGTTCCTAACATAACATAACATAGCAGCCTAACAGCATCAGACATCTCCCTCATGCCCTCAGCCACGGTGTTATTGAGGCAGTATATGGCCTCCTTCAGGTCGTTAATGTTTTTATTGTTTGCCACCATCTGGCGTTGCATTGCCCTCATTGTTTTGCCTTGCAGGCGCTGCACTTTAAGCATCTTCCTCTCCAGACCAGAGAAGACACTGGACTCCTCTGCCTCAGGACTGTGTGCCCTTTGTCGGCATCTTCGTGCACCTGTGTTGCCAACCTCCATGGGGGACTGTGTTACAGATGCGTGTACATCATCATCCTGCGGGGTCTGTTGTGCTCCCTGGCTCTCATCCTCTGTGCCCTCCATCTCCTGGAGGCTACCCACTGTATACCTCCTGGCTTGTGGTGGTGGTGGTGGTGGTGGTGTGACGTCAGCAGGTGATTGGACATCCTCCTCCAGTGTGTTTTGCTCCCTGGAAGCCTCTTCTGTCTCCCCTTCTGCAGCCTGGCGCAATGTTTTGCCTGTGGATACAGGATGTTCTTTTACTCACTTGTCTGGCAGCATTTACCTACAAATAAATGTCATTACTGCCAATCTAGCTGTCTGTCCCTCGCTTGCTTATCTATTGATGTGTGTGACATGCATATGCTTTTTGTGGACTGACTGATATGCTGTTAGTTGATAGGGACTACATCTCCCATGATGCATTGCTGATTTTAGGCAAAACATGGTCTGGAGTGGGATTCATGCAGGGGGATTTGGGTTAGGGAGGGGGGTACAGCATGCTGAGCATGCATCTTACCTTGTCTGTTGGACCCTGTGGCTGAACTGTCCACGTCTCCAATGCCACTGATGCTCTCCGGCTGGAGGCTGGACTCCACCATTTGTTCCAATGCAGTCGATGCAAGCGCTGTTGATGTCCCCCCACCTGTCTTTCTGGCTTGTTTGAGCCGTTCGGCCACCCTCTCCTTGGCACGTTTCCCGAGATCGTACCAGCGCTTCTTGAGGTCCTCTGTTGAGCATGGGTGTGGCCACTTCCTGGTTGTGAGGTCACCAGGAAGCACAGGATTGGCTGATTCACAGCTTTGCGATTTTTTGAAATACCAGATTTGCTAATTACCGATTCGGTAATGTGGAATCGGTAATACGATTCGGTAATGAGGATTCGGTATTTTTAATAGCGAATTTTACCGAATCGCAAACTTTTTGTGATTTTTTTATCTACATTGCATATAACGAGTTCTTGATAGCGAATCGGTAAATTTCGCTATTAAGAGCTCGCTATTTCGGTTTTACCTACATCGGGCCCTATGAACTTAACACTCATGATCCCAAATGTTTACTCTAGTTTATTGGTATTCTGGGCAGATTTACAAGTTCTGGCGCATTTCTGCAAATCAGCAGGGATGCGCCAGAAAACTTGCGACACGCCAAACTACTCGTGTGCCACCACGGATGCGCCACATTTACAATGCGGCGCGCTGTGGCGCATGGATAGGCAGATGCACATAGTATCTGCTGGCGTAAGGTTGGCACAGTGCTAGAGTCGTGTCGCGGGCTCGACGCAACTCCAGCACTGTTCCAACCCAACCTATCTCTAACATGCTGCGTCTCGCCTTACGCATGCTTCAAGCAGGAGCAAGGTTTTGAAGTAGCGGCGTCGGAAAAGTGACTGAATGAAATCTTGTAGATTTCACTCAGGCACTTTTCCAAGGCTTTCCTGCGACGGACCGCCCACACTGCGATGGTACGCCCACATTATACCTGACGCAGGTATAATGTGGCGTAGGGGTTTATGGTGTGACACATCTCCGTAGATGCATCACGTTGTAAATCCGTCGCAGCATGGCGCTTGCTTTACGCCGATGCTGCGTCACAGAAGTGACGCAGCGGCGGCGCAAATGCGTCGGAAGTGCATCGTAAATCTGCCCCTTTGTATTTGTGTTAGTGACTGCTGTTCTTGGAACAGCAAGGATGACATTGAAACTAGCAAGTTATATTTACCGTTGCATGTTGTGAACGTGGTATTTGTTCAAGCCGGAATGCAAACACACATTTACAAGCCAGGACACCCTTAAGCAATCCCAGGCTGGCTCCCAGAGTGTAAGAAAGGTCCATCAGTCACATAGTTATGGAAACTAAAGTTATGTCGATGGCTGGGTCCATCTTTAGCGTATGGGGGTGGGGGCTAATATTGTTTCTGAGCTGTTATTAGTACAGCTCTCGAATTACAAGTCAGACCAAGGGTTGCAATGCAGAGTGGATGAGCTTTGACGTGAACTTGTGTGAAACCATCACCAGAGACTCTTGCGGAATTTTTATTTTTGCACCGGGGTCCGTAGTTGATGGTAACCGGCTTCCCAAACAATTCACATACATAGCAGACATGGTTTCCAGTCAGTTTGGTAGCGGTGTTACATACATTAACTGCACTCGAATATTGCTTGAGAGTTAGCTACGGAGACCGTCAGAAGGCACATCCCTGCCTAAGTTAAATACAGCATCCTCCTGCTCCGCGCGCAATGACGTCAGGAGTCCGACCCGAGAAGGAGTGACGGGTGCAGCTGTGCAGCAGAAGGCCGTTTGAATTAACCAGGCCTATTCAGCACTTTCCGAAATGAGGTGTTCATTACCATCTGCCCCGTGAACACAACCTACACACCCTACTCGAACAAGCGGTGCTCATCTCCGTCTGCTTGTGTCGCAGAGCATGCTCGGGAACCCGGAAGTGCCTTCCTCCTCTCCTCAAGCAGGTTTCTGCGCCGTTCTTCACTGCTGGCTGCCTTGAAGTTGAAACAGTTTGAACCAGAACCTTGACTTCACATGCTCTTGAAAACAAGACACTGGCCTTTGCACGGTCATTGCAGTCTGGGAGTCTAATGGGAAACAAGCAGTCGAAATCCTCAAAGGAAAAGCAGCAGAAAGGCGGAAAGCAGCCTGCTAATAATGCCAAACCAGCACCATTGAATCAGGGCCCACAGACCAAGCGAAGCGGCAACAACTTATACCTCAGCTTGGTGCTCAAGGGCATGGTGGAGATCCCCAAGCATGTGTGGGAGCTTACGGAACTGCAGCGACTGAATCTTTCGCAGAACCGCCTCTACATTCTGCCTCCCGCTCTGGGGAGACTAGATCACATTGTGGTACTGAACTTATGTGGCAACCGGTTGACATATTTGCCAAAAGAAATTGGTCGGTTGAGAAACCTCAAGGTTTTGTTTGCCAACATGAATTTATTGACTGAGGTACCTGAAGAGCTGAGCCTCTGCGGAAAGCTGGAAGTGTTAAGTTTGTCACACAACCTCATATCAGAACTTCCTCTGAGTCTAAATGATCTGAACTTTCTTAAGAAGTTAAACCTCGGAAGCAACCACATAGTCCACATCCCATTGTGTGTGTTTTCCATGAAGAGTCTTGATTTCTTGGATGTGGGCTCGAACAGGTTAGAAAATATTGCGGAAACCATCCAGCATCTGGAGCGTCTGCAAATATTTATTGTTGAGCATAACAGCATCCACATGTTGCCGAAGACTCTCTGCTCCGTGACCGCTCTGGAGTTACTTAATGTAGATCACAACTGCCTTCACACGCTCCCCGATGAGCTGTACCTACTCTCAAGATTACCAAGAATTGCAAAGAACCCAATGGAAAAAGGACTCCATGTTTTACATAACCCTTTAGCCAGACCACTTCCATACATTCTCGAGGGAGGATTGGATGTGCTCTTCAGCTATCTTAAAGACAAAAAAGAGAAAAACTAATCTGCATTTTATTGTTGGACCACTCACAGTAAGCACTCAGACCTATCCTAACTAGGAATGTTCAGTTCCACCTGGTAGGCAAGATGGGCCCGTACCTTTTGAGGGAGCCGCGTTGGCCCACCCAACCTACTACATTCACATCTGGACAAAGCTCTGTCTGCTTTCTTTTGAATGCTGATGTCCTTTCTCTATGTCTAATGGCTTTAGTTGCATGTTAATCAGCATTTGTCTGAGCTACTTTATGTGTTTCAGTGTCTAGAATAGGTATGATACCAGCAGGGATCCCATTTGCACCCAGAAAAATCAGGAAGGGAGCTTAAAACACGAGGCCATCAACAAAAACAGAGGATGCAAGCATCTATCTCAAGGTAATTAAAAGAAAGAGACCGTGATATAAGATCAATTATTTATATTGTATCAATTCTGCCTTCCCATAATAAGTTAATAGATATGAAATTAGAACATATATCTCATGGTTCTTTCTTTAATATTGTTAGTGCTGAAACTTATTCATGAGACCCAATTGTACGTATAAAATAAATTACAAATAAAATGACCAAAAGAAATGTTTCTGCTCTAATAAAAATGTTTTGATTACTCTACACTCAGCACATGATGTGTATTTATGTGTGTGCTTTTGCCGGTATTGTGTCTTTTACTTAGAAGCACGTTTTGAACTGAGCTAGAAATTGCTAAATCTCGGCTTTATCAAACACGTATAATATGTGATGTATTTTCTATTGTTCAAATGAACAAAACACATTTTGCAAATGTAGTTAAGGTTACAAAGGGTGCATACTGCACCTTCACAAATTAGAAAAAGTGCAAAAACGAATTAAATACTTCACCTGGGGGATATTTTATTGAAATAAAATGTGTTGTACAAACACTTACGTAACCCTGATTAATGCTTGTTGTTATGTTATGTGTAGGCTGTGGTTAATTGTGTGTAGGTGGTTGCAGGTGGTGGGCATTGGCAGTCATTTTTGGAGACAAATACTTATTTTCCATCAATCGAATTTGACCCTGAGCAAGAGAGAGAGAGAAAGTCAGAAAACGGAGAAAGAAAATGAATTAGGAAAATAGGAAATCACTGACAAATAGAGAAAGCAGCAGAGAAAATGAACTTGCAAGAGTGAAATAAAGAGACCATATGTGTAGGGAGGGGGAAGGAAGAGGTACGAAGTCAAAACCAGGCACTCAAGATATTCAGCAGCCCTGACAATTTGGCAGCACGGGTGGCAGACTCCGAAAAAAACTTGGTCCCTTCGCACTTATTTTATTTATTTATTTTTTACAAATTCAGCATTGCATGGAGAGTCCTTTAACACTGAGGACTAACATATAAATATGTATCCTTTGCAAATTTCTTTTGTGAAATGAGTATAGATGTAATATATGTTTTGGGTGAATTTGGCTTTATTATCATCAGTTTTCTAGGCCCTGGAAAAATATAGGGGCATATTATCAAGAAACGGCTTTAAAATTATCGCCGCTTTAGCGGCAGAAAACTGCAGCTAAAGCGGCGATAATGGGCTTGATAATATGCTCTATGGAATTCCAATTGAAGCCCATGTTAAATGTGAAGGACGTCTAACATGGGCTTCAATTGGAATTCTCTACGGCATATTATCAAGCCCATTATCGCCGCTTTAGCGGCATTTTTCTGCCGCTAAAGCGGCGATAATTTTAAAGCCGTGCTTGATAATATGCCCCATAATTAGGTGGACGAAATCTTCCATCATGTGCATATTTTGCTTGATTTTTGCTTACAGGAGAGTGGTTGGAAACGAAAATGTCTAGAAAGAACAGTAAAATTACTACAGAGTAACATTTTCTCCTCAAACCAGCATCCTGCTAGTCAAGGGCGTAACGTGGGCCCCGGCAGTCCCTGTGGTGGTGGGGCCTCCAAATCTTTAGGGGGTTCCCATTCAGTCCAAGACCAGTGTATATCGGTACGATATGAGAAACTTTGGGGCCCATCATCACATTCTCCAGGGGGAGGCCATCAGTTTGCATTATACCACTTCTGCCAGTATCTTGTGACATCTTCCAACTGGAGGTATGCCCTTATAGTAAGGGGCATATTTATTAAAGATTTTCATCAATTTTGCAGCTCGCAATGGGGCACAAGAGCGATGCAACTCCTAAGTTTGATTCATCAAGCCACGCAAGGTCACCTTGCGTGGCCTTGGGTGGCTTGATAAATCTAGAGTAATGCAACACAGCTCAATTCACTGCATTGCGGTATTCTGCCCAAGAGAGGTGTTCTATGTGTGGAGCATGAGTGTTCCCAAGCATCCATCTATGGATTTTGGTGCATTCCCAGATTTACCATGAGTGGTAGACCTAGGAATGCATCTTAATGCTATACCTCCCCCTGGATAGGCACAGCGAGGAAAAATATCTGTATTTCTCCTCATTACTTCTTCTTTGTATGTGTGCTGCATTGTGCAGCGCACATAGAAAGAGGAAAATGCCTCTCATGATTGTTTTTGTGCAGAAAGTTGTCCCTTTGTGCACAAAAGCAATCCTGCTTACAACGCAGGCACCCTTGCACCATAGGCTAAGGGTGCCCGCATTGGTGCTAGGCAGCACATTTTGTGCCAGCACTGGGAAATTACATGAATGCGCCGTAGATTTTTAGGCAGCAGCGGCCCGTCCGTAGGGGCTGAGGGACCAAGCACCCCACCTTTTTCCCCAGAAAGAAGAGAGTGTCAGGGTGAACCAAGGTCAGACACTCTTCTTTTCCAGGTCAGGCAGCCAGGAGCTGGACATGTGCAAAATGGCTGCCTGAGCTGAACTTTGGGTGACTGAGGATGTCACAGCCTTCAACCTGGCAAAAGTGATTCAAGGCCCTCCCCCTCATGGCGAGAGGTAGCGTCACCCATTGCCTTGGACCTGGGTGCTTCAGTTTTAAGCCCTCAAGTGCCCAGGGCCAAGTTTCACTGAACCCCATCCCACTTGGTGAAGAGGTTGGGACTGCTGCCTTCCGACACTGGCTGACCTTAGGTCAGCCAATGTGGAAAGGCAGCAGTCCCAACCCTCCTGGGACCTCCAAGGCTTGGGACTGCCAGCTTTCGAGGGAAGCAGGTAGTCACAACCCTTCTGGGACCTCCGAGGCTTTCTTCTCAGGGATCTACATGTAATGCAAGTGTCATGTTTAAAAAAAATCTTTGGTGCATGCATGCGTGTATGTATGAATGTATGTGTATTTGTTAGTGAGTGTTGTGGATGGGCATGTGTGCATATGTGAATGCATGGGTGTGAGTGATGTGTATGCGTGCTTATGTTCCCCCTAAACCTTCTCCTTCCTCCCTGGTAATATTACCAGCTGCCACTGTTGTTAAGTTTGGCGCATTCCTGTCCTTTCCCTATCACACAGCGCAGACAGCAAGATGACTTACTGTGCTGCAGTGCATAACAATTTCATAAATATGCCCCAGAAATTTTGGTAAGAAACCGGGAGGAACTTTTCACAAAATTAGGGGAAAAAATGTCATGCTTTCATCCAGGGGTGGTTTCTCCATTAGTGCTCTGGGACTGCGCCTCTCCAGAAATTCCTACACATTCATGAACAAAAATGAAATAGATCAATTCATTCTGTGATTCGATGATATCTCTAAACAAATAGATGTATAGCAGTAAGTCAACTTTCTGAACTGTGACACATGACACAGGGTTTACTGTTCTAAAGCCCTTCATTGCCATCGTAGTCAATGGCATTATCCACTATAGGCCAGTGACGCTTTCAGCGTCATGGTTTCGGGCATTAGAGTCTCCATTCCTACGTGAGAGCAGCCCGCTGTCATTCACAGGCATAGATTCCCACTCTTTCCCATTCGTCACACGTAGGAGTCGTTGCAAGCACTTGTTTTTTGGTGCCTTGTTCTAGTTGATGGTAAGTGTTAGAATGCTGCTTTTCTGTTATGCATATTGTGCTCAGTCCCTTCGCCATGCTAACCTCCCCAACTGTGACGACCCAGGCCCTGGCTGCTCATCGCTGGCCCTGTTAGAAGTGGAGCTGCTGCATTTGTTATCCAGCAAAATTGATCCAAAAGACGAGCAGGCCATGGTTCTTGTTCCCTTGTGAAGTTGATCCAAATATCCTAGTCATGTGCAAAGTGAGAGATATATGCCTACAGTAGACAGTTATCTGCTGTATGACATTAAACTGGCCCTGTCTTTATGCTGTCAAGCAAATGAATGCCAAAAGCATGGTTTGATTGATATAAAATGAGTGTTTAAAACTTTAAGGCAATGCATGTCAGTGATTTAGTTCCTCTCTCAATTCACATTTTACTTAATCCTGTCTTCCTCAAGAATTAGCTATTTAATCATGTTGTGCTACTGTTTTTGTTTCTGTGCATACTTTGAGCTGTGCCGTATTTTTATGAATGTATATCCTTCGATGATATTCTACAGTCATATTTCAGAAAATATTTTGTTGAGGTAAAAGGACATTGACTCTAATTAATCCATTTTTATTTGTTCGAATATGCACTAATTGGAACAAAGCTAATTATTTAATTACTCTTGGTATTTTGAAGTTCACTCAGTGTCACCTAGAGGTCTCTACAGAGCACTTGTTTCCTAGACAGGTGCTGAAAAGATGGGAAAGTTGGCTGCACAGTGGAGTGTTGGTTCCCACCAATTTGTCCAAGATCCAGTCCGGTTGAATCCCTAGTCCAGTTGCCATGGCACTAATGGCTGTCCTCAGTTCTCCTTCCTGTAAAAACTGGGAGCACCTAGGAGCATGCTAAATTATCAGAACTAGGCACCATATGAAACTGGACATGTTAGTGTTCTCAACAGGCAGACATTAGCCTGACAGGAAAAAATAAAGCTTGACTGGAACTCTACCAAAACTCAGTAAGGGGTATTGCACACATCTGCTTCTCAGCGTTTCAATCCAAAGAATGCCCACAAACGCCAGCTTGGGATTAGGGATACTACAGGAAACCTTAAAAATCTGACAGCAACACTGTAGAAGCTGGGCAACTTCTCATGCTGCAGTTCAGCTCCTGTGGACAATATCAGCATTAGCAATCCCTATTCACCCTCCCTTCATTTTACTGCACTTGCCCAGTACCACTAAAAGAGGGCTAGGGTGTGAACCCAAGGGTACAGAGTGCAGCCATTTTCTTTTTTTATGTTTTTTGCTCGTCCATGAAGCTGAGGAAACTTGTAATTGAGTGGTGCGTGAGTGAGTGAGTGAGTGAGAGGAATGATTGACCTGTGCCTCTGGGGAACGAGGAATATTAAAATAAACAGCATGACCACAGGGATTACATATACCAATGGCTAAGTAAATGAGTGCCTGTGATAGGCTAGCTGATGGGAGCTTTAATCTCGCTACATCTTGTGTTCGTGATGCTGGGGTCGGACTACAAGTATACAACCCCCCGAAGCCTTGAGAATCCTGCCCGCAGCAAGGAGGAGAGGGCAGCTGAATTTGCGCTTTTATTCGCCTCGTCAGTCCCAGGCGCCCATCTGAGCCTGAAGGAGGCTGGGCCACCCCTCTTGACTTTGTTATTTTCAAAGGTACTGTGTCTAGCTGATTAGGCTGTTTCTCAGCAAGCACATTGACTTTTTATTAATGGACGACTGTTAGCATCACCATTTACATTTTCCCCAGTGCGTTCATTTGACCTCTGAGCTGTCTCCTGTTTGTGCATATATGTCTAAAAGAAAGCAAGGTCCTAATATCGAGGGGGCTGCTGCTGCCAAAAAACTGGCACACTGGATTGGTACATTGAAAAGGCAGTGGGAGCTTTAGACAAATCTGACTCGTCGAAAGGCGGTTATGAATAGTATCTATAGCAACTCTGTCTAGTGATGGCGACACCCTAACTGCTACTCCTGCCCGATATGTGTGGGTGGGGGCCCAGGTGATAAATGTGTTTCTGTCAGCAATACACAGGCTACGAAGCTTGTCTTTTTACACTGCATTAAACGGAAACATGGGTCACCACAAGCACTAGCAGTCAAATGCTATAACTCGCACAAACCAGCATCCACTGGGTTCTAAATGCCTGGGGGCAGATTTACAAGCCCCTTGCGACACATTTATGCTGCCGTTGCGTCACTTCTGTGACGCAGCGGCGGCGTAAATCATGCGCCATGTTGCGCCATATGTACAACGTGACACATCTAGGGAGATGCGCCACATGAAACCTGCGTCAGGTTTCATGTGGGCGTTCCAGCGCAGGGTGGGCGTTCCCTCGCAGGTACGCCTCGTAAAAGTGACGCAGTGAAATCTACAAGATTTCACTGAGTCACTTTTATGGCCATGCTACGTCAAAACCCTGCGCCTGCTTGAAGCAGGCGTAAGGATTGACGCAGCATGTTCGCCATAGGGCACCCCCGTGCCTTGCTGGATCCGCATCGCTCTTGCGATGCGACTCCAGCAATGCACCGCATTTCCGCCGGGGGATGCGACACGCATCTGCCCATCCATGCGCCACGGTGCACCGCATTGTAAATGCGGCACATCAGTGGTGGCGCACGGGTGGTTTTGCGGGTCGCAAGTGTTCTGGCGCATCCCTGCTGAGTTGCAGAGATGCGCCAGACCTTGTAAATCTGTCCCCTGATATTTTTACTAATACCTAAGAGGACATTGGCGGTATCTTGGCTCAGTTTAGTAAGGGGGTTGCTGACCTAATTGACTCTAAGCTATCAGGGCTGTATGATTGATTGGGGGCAGGTTAAGGTGAAATTGAGCGAACTGGATGTGAGGCGGCCTAAAGGCCATGCGCAAAAGGGTGGTTTGTCAACGGGGCACAGGATTCCAAGTGCTCGCATGGAGCCACGGTCCCAGATGGAGGGTGAGAGGAGTGGGCAATTTCACACCAGTGAGACAATCACAGTCCCCCGCACTGTTGATGATGGTTGCCCGATGGAACCTGAGATGGCTGGTCTACCTGTTGTGGGGCCTAATACCTTGAGCATCCCTCTCCACCTCCCACTCAGGGTTTGTCACAGAAAAGTGTCTCCCATTTTAATTTACCACCTTCTGCATTCCCTTATGTTATTGTTTTGTCAAACATTCTGATGTTATTCCCCGAAGCCAATGAGTCTGCTGTGGAGTTAATTAATAAGATTAATAATTGGATTCATGGGAGCATCAGGTGCAGGGGCAACATTTGTTCAGAGGTACTTATGTCAAGAAGAGTTGGCTGGATTGGGAAGTTGCATAAAGAATATGTTGGATACTGCTAACATCAGCTCTTGAAATCCCAGGGTCGCATGAGAACTTATTTGGACCCCCAAGCAAGGGCACACCAAACTTAGTGATGTTAAGATCTTGCCCCTAGGATACTTCAATAGAAATCTGGTAAAAAATCCAGAAAAAAGGGAGAGTTTTTCTCAACTTATGCCCTCCCAGTCATTACCCTTCAACATTTCCACTCAAAATAGTTTTTTCCCCATGGGTGATTCGCCATTGAATAAGTGAAAGAGTGATCATAATGCGGTTAAGAAGATCTATGTTGAGGAAGTTCACAGTGTAGAGGGCCCTAAAGAGCTTTGGCCTCACCCATTTAATGATTTGTCAAGATCCAAGGTCCGTTAGTTACAAATTCCATGGAATGCCCTTTGATGAGTAGCAAAGGCAATTCAATAATCCCAGATAACCATGTCCAAGAGACTAAGGGGACATATTTACAAGGAAGTGGTGGAGCACGGGGTTAGCCTCCTTGGCCTAACGCCGCGCTCCTCCTCTTCTGAACCACAGGGCTGCACCATTATACAGTGCAGCCTTGCATTTCCCCCTGCGCAGTTGCTAATTTAGCTGCCTAGCACCAACGTAAGCACCCATGCACCATAGTGAAAGGGTGCCTAGGTTGAGGGAATGATTGTATATGTGCAGAAAGGTGACCTTTCCCGCACATAAACAATCTAAAATCGCGTTTTGAAACTTCTATGTGTGCTGCTTAATGCAGCACACATAGAAGTTGCAAAATGTAATTTTTTTATTTTAACAATTTTTATTAAAGGTAAAGCACAGAGTCATCATTACAATATCACATTGTAGTCCAAAGTTCATATATTACAGTATATCGACGTTCGCTTGCTAAAAATATTAATGAGTTGAAGGGTCACCAATTCCATTTCTTCTCATCGCCCTATCTTCTGTTGGAGAAGTACAAATTTTCCCCCTAAAGGCATTCCATCCTCCCCATTTTTTATCCCACTTCTTATGGCACCCTCTTTGTTTGTAGACCTCTTTGTCTGCAATCATACATCTATCCATCTCTGCCACCCATCCAATCGTCAGTGGCCGTTTTTTGCATCCCCAGAGCATTGCTATAGCTCGCTTCACCAGCAGGTATCCCAATGCCACCCATTGCTGCTCCACTTCTGTCAAGTCGGTGGCCTCTCATATATTTAGAATCCCCAATCGCGGTGATAATTGAATGTGTTTACCCAATGTGTCCTTCATTTTCC
Source organism: Triturus cristatus (assembly GCF_964204655.1). Lineage (NCBI taxonomy): Eukaryota > Metazoa > Chordata > Amphibia > Caudata > Salamandridae > Triturus > Triturus cristatus. The sequence goes on along the minus strand of NC_140587.1, from coordinate 940,114,913 downwards.
TGGTTGTCCTGTCCCACAGAGGACGTATATGGGGACAGTCCCACAGGACATGATATAAGGTACCGTCTTGACCGCAGCCCCGGAAGCACAATGCATCACCTTGGCTACCTATTTTGGCCAAGAGTACTCCTGAAAGGTAGGGCCTGTGGAGTATTTGTAGTTGTATGATGCGGAAGCTGTGATTTATAGCTGTTTCCCTGGGGGACATTAGTGCTGTCTGCCAGTCCTCATCTTCCAGTAACCCTACGTCTGCCTGCCATCGGTCACGAAGAGTTTGAAAGGAGTTAGGTAAGTTATTGCAAAGTTTACGGTAAGTGCAGGAGATAGCTTTAGCCAAGAGTGGTTCAGTGAGCAAGCGGTCCTCTAAGGGGGAAGCGTCTGGCAGGGAAGGGAGGTCAGGAACGCTAGTGAGAATAGCGTGTCGGATCTGTAAGTATTGGAAAATCTCTCCTTGTGCAAGAGCATGTTTAGTTTGTAATTCCTTAAAGGGGAGAAGTTTCCCTTTGTTGACCAAGTCCCCTATATTAGTGATACCAATGGTGCCCCATTTATCAAACCCGTGTGGAAGCAAAGTGATCCCAACCGCTGCGATGACCACAACGGTGTGGCTTTTGTGAATTTATCTGCCCAACCCAGGCGCTTAGTGGCCTAATGCCAGATGGCCACAGTTTGTGACATAGGCACTAAATAGCGGCCTCTTCGAGCCTTACTGTAAAGGGCACCCAAATACCCCTCTCGTCCAGTTTGGTATTGTTCTAGGTGGAAAGCCGGGTTCATTGGGGATCCGTAGATCCAGTGATTGATGGCTACCAGCTGTGAGGCCCAGTAGTAGAGGTGGAGATCCGGAAGGGCAATCCCTCCGTCATACCACCCCTTGGTGAGCTTCTGGAGGGCGATACGGGGTGCTTTCCCATCCCACTGCAAGGTACGGAGTTCCCCTTCAATGGTGGTGAAATAATTGTCGGCTATAGGAAATGGGCAGTTTTGAAGTATGTATAAAAATCGGGGAAGTGCAAGCATATTAAATAGGGCCGCCCTGCCCAGGAGGGACAGGGGCAACGACCTCCAGTATCTAACATCTTCCTGTAGCCGCTTTAAGGGGCCCCGAAGATTATGTTCATAGAACAATTTGGGGTCGGTGTAATAAAAATGCCCAAGTATTTAAAACCTTCAGTGGCCAGTTCTATTGTGTACCCACGAGGTAGGCGAGGCGGGGGGCCGTGCAGCACGTACAGTACAGATTTGGACCAATTAATAGAATACCCTGCGTATTTGCCAAAATTAGTGATGACGTTAAGTAAACTGTTGATGGATGTCCGGGGGGATGCTAGGTATATGAGTATGTCATCAGTGTAGAGTGATATTTTGTCCTCTCTATCTTCGCTCCACCTCAGTCCCCGTATAGAAACATCCCGCCTTATCCAGTGGGCTAACGGCTTGAGGGTCAATGTAAATAGTAAGGGGGACAACCTTGCCTGGTCCCTCTCGGCAAGGCAAACGTGCGTGACATGTGATTGTTCACCCTGACTTGACCCAACAGCTAATTGTACAGCAATGCCACCCATTGTCTGAATCGTGGGCCAAATTCAAGTCTTGCCAATACCTCGAAAAGAAAGGGCCACTCTATCAAGTTGAACACCATAGTGGCGTCTAAGGACAGTATAACCGCATCTTCCCGCAGATAGGGCTGTATACCCAGGACATTGTGGACATGACAAATATTGAGGGCGGTATTTCGACACAGTACAAATCCTGATTGGTCTTCAGGGACCAGCGACGGAAGTACTGCCATTAGCCGGGATGCAAGAAGTTTGGCCAACACCTTGGCCTCTGAACTAATTAAAGAGATCGGCCTATATGAGCCGCAGTTAACCGCTGATTTACCCGGTTTACGGATTACCACTATAGAGGCCAGCCATTGGCCCAAGGGAAGGGTGCATCTCTCCTGACTCTCGTCGTACATGCTTTTTAGGTGGGGAGCTACTTTAAGGGCCATCCCTTTGAGGAATTCAATTGGGATCATAATAGGCCCCATTGCTTTCCCAGAGTTAATAGCAAATATAGCTTTACAGATTTCGTCTGCAGTTATGTCTGCATCTAGGGCTTCCCTGTCAGTGTCTGCGAGTGTAGTCAGATTCATTTCTTCCAAGAGCTGACGAGAGTCTTCAGAGGAGGATGTAGTCCTAGAGGTATATACGGTCTCCAGGTGATCTGCAAAGGTCTCCGCTACATCCCGAGGGTTTGTTACCCGCCTCCCATCCTCAAGTAAGATTTCAGGAACCCATCGAGCCTCCTGATCTCGTCTTTCTCGCCATGCCAGCATCTTGCCGGCACGTTTCCCAAGCTCGTAGACTCTATGGCGTGTCTGAAGTAATCTGGCTTGGGACTTTTCCCGTGCTAGGACTTTGTATTCTAGTTGTTTATTCCAGAGTCTGTGGGCTGTGGCTTCAGTGGGAGATGTGTTATGTTCCGTCTCAAGGAGGAGTAAGTCACTCTCCATTTGTTTCAGCTGTTCGCTGTGGTTTCGGATATATCTGATTTTTAAAGCCAGGGCACGTCCCTTGATAACTGCCTTTATAGGCCTCCCATATAGTATTTGCCAAGTCAACGGAGCCAACATTTTTGGTGAAGTAATAGTCTGTGTGTTCAGCAAGGTCGTCTTTGATATCTGAAATTGTAAGGAGCCACGGGTTGATGATTATGGGGCCTCGGGCAAAGCGTCGGTGAAAAGTGAGTTCAACCCTGAGGGGAGAATGGTCAGAGATGCTTCTTGGGAGCCCCTGGGGATGCTGGAAATGATCTATGTCTGTGAGGAACGTAAGGAAATAGTCAATGAGGGTAGTAGTGTGTGAAATGAGTTATATCGGGAGTCAGGGTTCGCCATATGTCTGTAAGTCCCATTGCTTGGGCGAAGTCAGCCATGTCAGTGCTACGTCGGGCAGACGATTGTTTGGGGTGTCTATCAATCATGTCGTCCATAGTCATGTTAAAGTCTCCTCCTTGTATAAGAGTACCAGGGGGGAGATCAATGAGTATCTTGCCTAGATCTTGTAGTGCTTTCTTTCCCAGCGCTGGTGGGAGATAGGCCGAAATTACATTCAATGACTTGCCCTCCCAGGTCGCTTACAAAACAGCAAATCTTCCCTGGGGGTCGGTCCAAATACGGGTGGGTGTAAGGGCTAGATTAAATGTCATTTTTTTAAATGATTCTTTATATGCAGGAAGTGACACTTTCCTGCACATAAAAAATCAATGGCATTTTGCTGTTTCCATGTGTGCTGTACGAAGCAGCACACATGGAAATTGCAAAAACGAGCAGAAATTAAACATTTCTCTTCATTGCGCCAGGGTGAGGCCAGGTTTTCCCTTGTCTTAATTTTGGCACTGCCCCATATTTACGCCACCCTTGTTAATATGGAGCAGCGTCAAAATCAATGGGTGTTGCGGTGGAACGCCCACCACAACACCCATTGCCCGCTCCTTTCACTCCAAGTATAGCATGAAAGGGTAGCTTATTCACAAGGCGGCGTTAATCCATGTTAAGTGGCTTAACGCCACCTAGTGAATTTGGTGCAGCCAGTATCACCACCACAAAGTTGAGAAAAGTGACATTGTGATGGCGATAGGGGCTTGTAAATATGCCCCTAAGATCCTCTTTTGGATCATTGCAGGCCTAGTAAGTAAAGTGGGCTGCGAGGAGTAGGTCAACTTTATATGTGTCGGGACCTGGCTCTGTGTATATGGTATACCACTAAGTGGTACACCATGCACGAAGTCCAGAGTTTCCCCCAGAAGTGTTCAATGCTCAATGTAAACCCAAAACAATCTATTAGTGGTAGTTGTGCAAGCAGCCTTAGACCTAACACAGAGGAGTGTAAGGCATTTATTGCACACACATTGACCAATAACTGACACACAATTCAATTAAAATAAACTTTGTTCAAATCTTATTTTAAGACCAAGATCTTCACAAAAAGTTAGGCACATTTTTCAGGAAAAATACTTTAGTCTTTTAAAAGTCTAGAGTACAATTTACAAACAGTTTAATGTTAACCTACGGAGGAAAAAAACAATGCCGTTTCACAGGTACATACCCAACTTACAGTTCCAGTCTTAAGGGGTTAAGGTGAGCAGAGGGCAGGGTTCAGGTAGGCACAAAGTCTGCACCATCAGCGGCACAGGGGCGGCCAGGTGCAGAGGCCCAAATTCGAAGATAGGCCCTATGCGTTTCAAAGGAGACTGGGGGCGCTTGAAGCCACACTCCTTGCAGGTAACATCTTCCTGTAGCCGCTTTAAGGGGCCCAGAAGATTATGTTCATAGAACAATTTGGGGTCGGTGTAATAAAAATGCCCAAGTATTTAAAACCTTCAGTGGCCAGTTCTATCGTGTACCCACGAGGTAGGCTAGGCGGGGGGCCGTGCAGCATGTACAGTACAGATTTGGACCAATTAATAGAATACCCTGCGTATTTGCCAAAATTAGTGATGACTTTAAGTAAACTGTTGATGGATGTCCGGGGGGATGCTAGGTATATGAGGATGTCATCAGTGTAGAGTGATATTTTGTCCTCTCTATCTTCGCTCCACCTCAGTCCCCGTATAGAAACATCCCGCCTTATCCGGTGAGCTAAGGGCTTGAGGGTCAATGTAAATAGTAAGGGGGACAACCTTGCCTGGTCCCTCTCTGCAAGGCAAACGTGCGTGACATGTGACATGTGTGCAGGGGCCAAGCTTTGGGGGTTAGAGCAAGCACAGGGGGAGCCACAAGGCAGCATCAAACCAACACCATCAGCGCCACAGGGGCAGCCAGGTGCAGGGTGCAAATGCAGCGTCAGTGCCCAATGCTTTTCAATGGAGAATCTTGTTTTTCTTCAATGGAGAATCTCGGTGTGACAAACAGGCTGCAGGTATCGAACAGGAGGCTACACAGAGGAAACCAGCAACAGCTGAGGTAACTTGAGATTCTGTAGGTCGTAAGGACACTGTGTGTTTAGCACACCAAGACCCAGAGTCTTCAGGTGCAGGGGTGTCCTTGGACATCAGGTTTTCTTACTGGAGCCAGTCGCTGTTGGGGGGAGCACCTGGATTCACATTTTTCAGGTGCGGTCATAGAGTCCAGGAGGGGTCAGCCAACGCTGGACTTCAGATCAGAATCGCTGGTGAACCTGTTCTGGATCGGTGAGCCACCTAGACACAGTTGGAGGCGTCAGGTGCAGAGTGGGCAGGACTCGCAGTTCCGGAGGGCACCAGAGTCCTTTGTATGCATTTCTTGGGGACAGATGCACTATCCTCAGGAGTGATGGTCTTTATCAAAGGTCAGGCAGTCTTCCTCAAGTTCTGGAAGTCGCTGACTGCAGGACAGGTGTCGTCTTCTTTTGCAGGGTCTTTGAAGCTGTAGACAGTCCAGTAGGGCTGGGGCAAAGTCAGCAGGTGTCTTCAGGCTTCGCTGCACAGCGTCTTCTTTTTCGTCCTTCTGCTTAGGTCAACAGGAACTAGATTCCAGGTCTGACAAGGCCACCCAAATACTGAATTTAAGGACATTTCAGGGGGGTAGCAGGTAGGTCCAATGGTCACCTTACCTGGGGTGGCTACACCCTCAGTTATACCATCCACCTGTAGGAGAGGGCATAGTCCTAGCCCTGATTGGAGTGATATCCCGATCCTCAAGATGGCGGAGCCTGAAAGATGTGCTTCACCGCACCTCCCCCACTAGGGGTGAAGTTGGCAGATGTGGGCACACCTCCTATTCTTCCTAGGTTTCCCGTTGGTTTTCTTGACCAAAGTGTGGGTGTAAGCTGGGGGCTGCCATCTGCTTCTAGCAGCAGAGGCTGGGTGTCACATTACAAAGGTGGGAGGCCTTTGAATCTTCCCTCTTGAGCACTGTGCCCATCCTGGGGGAAGAGGTGTGACACCTCCAAGCAGGATGTGCTTTGTCTCTTGTCCCAGAGAGCAGAGGCTCTTGACCCAGGGGTTCAGAAACATATCTGGTGGTGGTAGGATGCCTAAATCCAATCTGTGACCCCACCAGGGCTGGTAGGTTTTCAGGGGGCACCTCTGAGGTGCTCTCTGAGTACGTTTCGATAAATCCCATATTTGCATCAGTGTGGGTTTATTGAGAGTGGTAGTTTGGTAACAAACATTCCTGTGTTCAGAAGTGCAGTGTATATGTCGATTCTGCCATTTTTATCTGCACCACGCCATGCATGCTGCAGTGGCAGTCTACATGGCCTAGGTGAGGGGTCCCTAGGGGACCCTCTTCAGTCCCAATGTCCTAGGTACCAAGGTACCATTTACTAGGGACTTACAAAAGGCCTGAAGGGTCAATTGTGAAATAGTTTATGGGACGAAGCACTGGCACAGGGGACCTGGTTGGCAGGGACACTGTGCACTACAATCAAAATCACAGCAATATCCTTGCAAAAAGTAGGGGGCTAACTATGTCAAATGAGGCACTTCTCACAATATGTAAGTACAATGTCATTTTTTTTCCAAGAGGTTTGGGCCATTGAAACCATTAGCTTTGAGGGTTATTGTTCCCACTCAGTCTCTGCTGGCCCATCCATGTCAGGTAGATCTGGGCAGGATTAATGGCATGGTTTGACCTTACTCTGGACTGTAAAAAAAGCTTGGTCCCTTCTGGTTGCAACTTATTCCAAGCATTTTATTTACATGGCCTAATGGTTTAAATGTTGTTTTTATAAATTTTTATAATTGATACTTTGAGATGGATAATACTGCCAATTTGAACAAGTTATATGATTTTATTTCTGGCCTGGAAGCCCAATGCCTATTTGCAAAAAGGGTATCAAATCATTTTATGTGCAGATTTTACTGCTAAACTCGGGTCAACACAGATGGAAAATGAGTGCAATATGTTTGATCGCAATGGTATAGGTCATGATTCTTACCCCAGGGATTTTACTTTTTCACTTGATTAAGCCATTTGGTCTAACAAATGTGTAGGAATTCTATAACTTTAACTATATTACTAAAGCCACTTTTGAAAGGGGACAGTACTCCTCTATCATTGATTATATTTTGGCCACCTGTGACTTGCTGGCTAGGGTCTCCAGGGTAGCCATAGTTATTAGTGCATATAGTGATCATAACCTACTGAGCCTAGATTTATGTCCATCAAGGAGGAGGGCTAAGCGTGTGCCAAGCAATCATTAATGGTTAAGGTTCAAGGTTTGTGCCTGGCTTGGAGGAATGCTGACCTGAATATCCTTATGTCTAAACTTTGTTTCAACCATCTTCCCCTCTTGTCTAATTGTCTCAGTCTCTTTGATGATCACTGGGCTGTGATTAATCTATTTGTTCAGCTGAATTCAGCCGTAAGTGGCTTGCTTATGAAACCAGGTAGAGTAGGGGCCCATGAGGCTAAATGGTTTGACCAGCATTGCAGGAAGGCCTCGGTGTTACCACATGAGGCACTGAAGGAGATACTCAGAGACTCATTTTAGATACAACAACGCTGAGCAGTGTATGTGGCTGCTCTGTGGAACAGGAGTAAAGACTAACAAAACAAATCCTGGGGGAAGTTGGTCAGGGCTTATGGACTGAATGATGTAAGGGCCTTTTGGCTGGAGGCTTACAACACCAAAACTATTGGTGTTAAATCTAACACTGTTATTACCACCATTAGTCCAGAATCCTTGGTTAACCACTTCAAAGAAGTCTATGGGTCCAGTGTTTCTAATGACTATGTTTAGAAGGAGGTGGCCTTCCCATTAATCCTGGAATTTACGCTTGAGAAGGTTATGGAGGCAATTAATAAAAGCCCTTCAGATAAGGCTCCAGGCTTTGATGGCGTGTCCATGGACATTGTGGGCCCCGCTGCTGTGTAACTGCTTTATGCTATTTGTAAGGCAGGACTTCCACAGACATGGCACACTACTGCTATTGTTCGGATTTTTAAGAAGGGTAACCCTCGTTCACCAGGGTGCTACCAGCCAGTATCTCTGCTGTACTCAGCTGTGAAGTTGGGTGGTGGAATGTACTGGAACATCTCCTAAACTGTGTTAGGGAGATGGACACGCTGTCGTAGGTGCAGTATGGGTATTGCGTGGGGATCGGCACGATGGAGCAATGCTGAAACATGCATCTGCTGGTTAGCAAATCTAGGGCCATATTATCAAGGAACGGCGATAACATTATCGCCGCTTTAGCGGCAGGAAACTGCCGCTAAAGCGGCGATAATGGGCTTGATAATATGCCCTTGAGAATTCCCATAGAAGCCCAGGTTCAGACCACTGCCTACACTTAAAAAATAAAAAGAAAACTTTTAATTTTTCATTTTTGTAAAGTATCTCGTTTTCCTTTAAGGAAAACGGGATGTTTTACTAAAAAAAAGATTGCTTTATTTAAAAGCAATGACGGACATGGTGGTCGGTCTGCTGATCTCAGCAGGCCGTATCCCCGTGATTTTTGCGATTCCTAGGGGGTCGCAAATTATGACCTACCTCATTAATATTCATGAGGTAGGTCCTTTGCGAACCCCTAGGAATCGCAAAACGTGTACTATACATCTTCATACATTGCATTTTGCGATTCCTTAATTGCGAATCCTTGTGATTCGCAATTAGGGAATCGCAAAATGCTATATTCATACATCTGGCCCATAGTGAATTTGATTTTCATTTGATTTGACTGTGAGAAGTGTCCATGTTTATATGTTTAGCCTCAGTGACACTCAAAATAATTAATAAAGTGCTCCAACCTCACGGTATGCCAAATTCATTTTGGTTTGTTACTAAATAAACATGCATTGGTCGAACCATGTGTTTTTGCATACTAGCTGAATATGACTTGGTTCTGAGCACACCTAAGCTATATATAAACCTTGAAAACTTTGAGAGTGTGTTCAAAAACTGAACTAAAACCATAGTTTACACTACGAAATCCATGATCAATGTTCAGCAAACTTCACCTATGGAAGCACAAGTGAACTCAAGAAGGCTGTTCGAAATTTAGTGAACTCAAAAGTTATAGTCAAATGTATTTCGAATCTTTAAAGAATGTAATGCAACCTTAACTGTAGCGATGCCCCTTTGTCAATATATTTATTTCACTGTATACATAGAAGATGAATAAAAGGTATACATATAATATAATATTTGTACCACAGAATTGCACCTTATAGTACACAATATTAACATCTAGACATCTCTGAAACAGATAATGGAATGGGGAAATATAATTTAAGCGAATTATGGAAATTAAATAATGTGTGGCTACAACATGACTTAGCATAGAATTTAAAACCCCTGTGTGGTTCCTGCAGCAACATCAATTAGCATTTTCTTGGTGTCACAGACAACACATTCATGATCTTCTTACAGTAAGTAGTCATTCAGATGTGTGCATTCTTTGAAACAACTTGTCCCTTTCACAGATTGGTCCTCCTCCTTTTTTTTAAGTTGAGGAAAAGAAGGGATATCAGGGCAGGGCAATTAACAGCTAACATGGTCCATTAAAACTTTATTGGTGGTGGTTGGACTCTATTACTCTGTTGTGCTGCATAACTGTTGTTTTGTTGTGGTATTGAATTCTGCCGTGTTGTTATATGTTTTATACTATTTGTTTTGTGCTGTTGTGTTGAGTTGCATGTCTTATTTTTGTGTATCTGCAGTAAATTTCACTCAAGATTTAAAGGAGTGGACGAGGGTGGGAAGTCTATGATGTAGTCTGACAGCTAAGAGAGCCACCATTGTTTTTATATATGTTGGTTTCAGTTCATCATTGAGTTGTGTTGTGGTTCATTTGCATTGTATGTTTATAGAATTGTCTTTTTACTGTAAAGCTGGAGTTATGATACTTTGTACTTGTTTGCGTGTTTGCGTGCCTTTGTTGCTCAAAATCCAGTGGTATAAAAACCTATTTCAGAAAGAACCACGAAATATGGAACACATTCACAGTTCTCTGTGAAGTATGGATTGTTTGATCATAACGACAGCCCCAAATCTCTCTGCAAAGCTTCACTATTGACAAGGCCAGTGTGATTATGCAGCATGGTGGACCAATTAAATTATGTTATCTAAATTGTGCGGCCAGTATTGGCCGGTAGTGCAAATTATGTGGAATATTTTCTGGCAGTGTTATTTCCATACATTTGAGCTACAACATGAAATCTGCAAATTATGTGAAGAATTTGGTAAATTTGGCAAATGTGGTAAGTCTATAATTATGAGGTAGGCGAATGTCAAATCCTTAGGATGGTCTTTCCCCAGACATTTTTCCTTTTACCTTCTGTGTTTGATGATTCTTTTTGTTGGCCTTAGGACTCAGGGATATTATCAAGAACGGCGTTTACATTTTTGCCGCTTTAGCGGCAGGAAACTGCCGCTAAAGCGGCGATAATGGGCTTGATAATATGCCCTTGTGAATTCCAATAGAAGCCCATGTTCTGGTGTGAACAAGGGCATATTATTAAGCCCATTATCGCCGCTTTAGAGGCAGTTTCCTGCCGCTCAAGCGGCGATAATTTTAACGCCATTCTTGATTATATGCCCCTGAGTACTGTAGTACTTCTAACCAGTGCTAAAGTGCATGTACTTCTCCTCTAAGCATGATGACACAGGTGTATACCTGATTGGCATATTTGATGTACTGGTAATTTCCTTGTAAAGTGATATACCAAATACCCAGAGCCTGTACTTAAAATACTGCTATTGGGTCTGCAGCAATAATTATGCCACCCACATAAGTAGCTTCTCAAACCTGTCTTAGGCCTGCTACCGTCGTGACTGTGTGTGCAGTTTACTGCCCCTTCGACTTGGCATTTATAACTACTTGCCAAGCCTTAAAATGCCTTTTTATCACAAATGTCACCCCTAAGGTAGGCCCTAAGAAACCTTAAGGGCAATGTGCTATGTAAGTAAAAGGTAGGGCATATATCTTTATGTTTTGCTGGTTTCTTCCAACACTGGGTTCATACAAATAATGGATCTTTCTTCGTCGTAGTGAGGAGTAAGAAATCTGGATGTCCCAGTGTCAGCCACAGAATGAGGGCCATTAATTGGTAGCCAACTCATATATTGGTGATCAGGTTCAAATATATTACTCTTAGAACCATGCTGTAAAAATAGAGTATTGCAATTGGAAGACCCAACCTCCTAAAGAAGTTTAGTCTGGCAAGAATCATACAAACCAAGAGCTCTGCTGTGTCTACACAGAAGAAGAACAAAAGAACCTGATGTTCTGAAAATAATCCATGACTCTCACTATTAAGCATTTAAAAATCAGAAAATTGTAGGCAGAGTTTCTCCAGAAAGAACATCAAGATACAATACACGACGAATTGTGTTGAAATAATTTGGTTATTGTATTAAAGATCCAAAACAAATGCATATAAGTAACATTTTAAGAAGCTCAGTCACAAGTCTTTCAGCTCCAAATATAAAATCACACATCTAGTCAAAGTAAATCTATTGCTAATTACCGACATCTATAAGAGGATGGTTTCAATTGTTAGAGAGTACTACCACCAACAAAGGCAGGAGGATAGTTTCCAAAGGGTTCTTGCTTGGGCAAGAGAATCAAGTTAAAGTCCACCTAGGAAAAGTCCATGGGCATGGGCAAGGGAAATGAAGCATAAATCAGGAAAGTTCAAGTCTGGTCTCTCACCAAACTGCTCCAAATGGTCTAACAGGCAAGTTCCTCAGCAAAGGTAAAAAGGCAAGTTGCATGATAGAGAAAGTTCGACAGGCAGGCTGGAGGGTAAGGAAAGTGAAAAGGGGTAACCTTCCTCCTTCTAGGAAAGTCCCTTTTTATAGTCAAAATTGTCCAAAGTGACATCAGTAGTCACCATACAATGGTCTGATCATCATGTGACCATTTTTCTCTTCTCCAGGTACAAATTGACACTCCAGCATACTTTCCCATGCTCATCATGAGAAACTACTGTCCATTCTGTCCTCACAGGTTAGTTGACAAAGTGCTATTTACTTTGTTGTTCTCCATGGATATAGTCCAAAGGTCAATTTTACACAATTCATACACAAAGAGATGCTGTAAAAAAGTCTCTTATTGCTTAAAGAATGTCGCATGAACAAGAACTAAGGAAGCAACATTTGAAGAAATGTATTAAAGTCCATTGAACAAGGCGATGAAATAATGCAGCCTAAGGAGAAAAGACAACTCAATACATTTTAAAGTTAGCATTTCTTTTTTTTTTTTTTAGAACATATAGCTCTTTATTGTTTGATTTTAAAAACCATTTACAACTGTACATGCTAATAATTAAATGATCTGATTTAACTATAGTAAAGAATTTAAAACAGTACATGCTAATAATTAAATAATCTGGTTTGACTCTAGTAAAAAAAATTTAAAACAGTTGATCAATAAAATAGAGTTCAGTGGTCGTGAATGTCTTAGTAATATTCTGGTGCAATACGTCGCCCTAGGTTTCATGTAGTTTGAGATAAAACATCTTTTAGTTCAGGATCTCGACTCTTACTGAAGTGGGGGTTTGGCTTCAAGAAATCTTGACGCTTTATGAACGAATTTCGCAAGCCCAATATTTAACTTGGTGTTCGCAGGGTTAAGGGCAGCCAGTATTGCTTGACGGCAGGAACGTACACCCAATTTAATACATTGGCCTCTCAATAACTGCCGTCTGGCTTGAAGTAGTACTGGGCATGCACAAACAATATGTTCCATTGATTCGGTGTGGTAACCGCACAACCTGCATGCAGTGCTACAGCCCGACCGGCGCCATGCAGGGAGATTCTTCAAAAAGGGCCATTCTCCCATCCTCAAGGCTAAGAACTTACGCTTCCAATAAAGTGCATATGTGCTAGACAAATGAGGCAGCTGGACACCCACTTCGTAGTTGGTAATCACTGCCCAGGCATGTCCCCTCTTTGATAGTGTTGTCCTATCTGAATGGAAGGACCACAACCTAACAGATTTCTTTATGGCAGATTTTAACACTGATGGGGAAAGATTTAAGTCCCATAGGTCTTTTGCGCCTAAAAGCTGTAAGCTGTGATCCAGGTATTGTCGGTACTTTTGACTAGTGGGCTTTTTCTGTATTTCCTGCCAGAGTCGCGCCTCCAAAGAACCCTCCCGGGCCTGACGCAGTCTATGGCACAGTTTAACAAAGGCGCCTGCCTCCACACCGAGGTGATCTTGGAGTCCCAGTTCTAATCTCACCTGGGCTGGCGATGCAGATTTTGGCAGCCGGAATGCTCGTTTGAAGATTTTTGTAATTAATTTGTTTATTAATTTACTGGTTGAGCCCTTGGTGATCTCATGACCATATGTTAGTGCGTTGATTACTTTGGCTTTCATTACTTTCAGCATAGGTGTAAGACTGGGACCTAATAGCTGGTTTGATAGTTTTGCAGCGGCCACCTCTAATGAGAGTGCTTTTATTTGTAATGCTTCCTTGTGCTTGCCAAAGGAGCCACTTGCCTCCAGGAAGATGCCCAAATATTTATAACTGGAGGTTGAGTCCAGCTTTGTTTTATTGAAGAACCACCTTTCTATTGTCCTTTTTTTTTTCCCAAAGGAGATAGTTTTGGTTTTTGACAGGTTAAGTTCTAAATGATTTTTTGTCGAGTATGGTAACAATTCGTCCAATAACCTCTGTAGACCCACTTTTGTGTGGCTTAATAGCACCAGATCGTCGGCGTAAAGTAAGTTGGTAATGCGGGTCCCATCGAGTTTTGGGGGATGACAATTTACTCTATCAAGTGCTGGGGAAAGGTCCGATATAAAAAGGTTAGCATTTCTTATTTAGTAATAAAAACTCCTACTTAATTCAAGTATGACAGAATAAACCAAACATATCATATATGAACATTTTATAAAGTTGTCAGTGACTGTTAAACAGAAATGCCCAACTCTTATTGTGGCCTACTACCACAATTTCAAAAAATGTAGCAGCATGTAAACTATTTATAAAAATCATTAAAATAAATGTGTTTCTATGAATAAAAGATCTTTATAATGTTAGGCACTTATACGGAAAGTTTCAATCATCTAGCATATTGCATGCATAAATTGCACCATTGTTGACTTTGTTATGGTGCTCTACAATGAAGTCAATATAAATGGTAAGTTTCATCATTAATTTTCATGACATCTTTGTTAATAATATGAGATAATTAGTTATTAAACATTTCAAATTCACTATTTGATTAATCCTTTTTCTGGCTCGTCAAGAACACTTTTAGGTGCTGGCACTTCAACTTTCCTCCGTTTCAGTGTCATTTTTCTAGATTTGTGCAAGTGCACATTTGTGTTTTCGGTGTCAATATTGGTTTAAATGTCATGTAAAGCATGTTCAGTTTTTACGCTGCATCGGGTGCATCGCATCGGAAGCCGTGATTTGCCTCCAGAGCTCAACCATTGGACAGCGTATCGCTGCAGCTTAGTGAGATCGACGCATCCCCTCGACTGTATGCCTGAAACCGACGCATTACTTGACACATCGTCGCTTTCACTGCTTGGAGAAGAGCGACACATCTTGTTGCTTGCGACCAGGAAAGGTTCTTTGTTCACTGGGGCCTGCATGTGTCTTTTAGCCGGCCTGCACTTCCACAAGGTCAACCCGAACTTTGACTTTGCCCCAGTCCAGTGTGACCTGAAGTAACATTTGTAACGCTACTTGCTTCTAAGCGCTCAAATTTATTCTTTTCAAATTAAATATCTCAACTTCTATACATTGGATTTTTGTAATTTTTGTCTTATTTTGTTTATAATATAAAAATCTATTTTTCAAAACCTGTGTGTAGTTTTTTTTGTGGTTGTACTTATTGTATTACTGTGTGTTTGTGTTGCACAAATACTTTACACATTGCCTCTTTAGTTTAGCCTGAATGCTCTGTGCCAAGCTACAAGAGGGTGGGCACAGGTAAACTCTTAGGGGCAGATTTACAAGCCCCTTGCGACACTTTTACGCCGCCGTTGTGTCACTTTTGTGACGCAGCGGTGGCGTAAACCATGCGCCACGTTGCGACTTATTTACAACGTGACGCATTTAGGCAGATGCGTCACATTATAAAGCCCTGCGCAACATGAAACCTGCGTCAGGTTTCATGTGGGTGTTCTGTTGCAGGGTGGGCGTTCCCTCGCAGGAATACCCCGTAAAACTAACGCAGTGAAATCTACAAGATTTCACTGTGTCAGTTTTACGACGCTGCTGCGTCAAATCCTTACGCCTGCTTGAAGCAGGCGTAAGGAGTGATGCACCACGTTAAGTATGGGCGGTCCCTGTGCATTGCAGGAGTTGCGTCACGCTTGCGATGCAACTCCAGCAATGCGCCACCTGTACGCCACAAGATGCGTCACACATCTGCCCCTCCTGGCGCAACTGTGGTGGCGCAAGGGGGGATTGCGCGACACATCTGTTCTAACGCATCCCTACTGATTTGCAGAGATGCGCCAGAAGTTGTAAATCTGCCCCTCATTGCGTATCTTACTTACCCTGAGTAGAGTGGTGGTTCCTGCCTTGCTAGAGTGCATACCTCAGCCAGCCTGGAATTCCATTTCTAACAGCTTTAAAGCACAGATTTGCATAAACCCACTTACCCCCATCTTGTCTATTGTTTTATCAACGGTTGATTCATGCAATGTAAACTAAATGGAAACATTCAGATTTCAATCAGAGCCCATTGTTACCTGCACCTTAAAAAAAAGAGTTTGCTCATTAGCTATGTTAGATCAGGCCCGTTAATGCTTACGCAATGCCTTGTATAAGTTAGCATTCACTATATCATTTGCTTTTCTGTTGTCCATTTTGTATGATGATCAAAACTAATTCCTACTTATTTCAAGAAATGCCTCTTGCTAAGTTTTGTTTCTGCAATAATGAGCAGTTAGTGCCAGTGCATAGCTTTCACCCTAGATAGAGGCCCTCTCCCACTTGTCTGGTAGTCTTATCGCAGTACCAGGTGCAGCGGCCTTGTACTGTGCTGAGTTGCGAGAAGAGAAACAGTTTTTTCTGCATTTTTCTGTCCTGTTGTATGAGCCTGGAAAATTCCATTGTGGGCTTGTGTTCTTAATCAAACATGAAATGTAAATAATGTATTGCTATGCTTGCAGACCTTTAGTTCCCTCTGTACCACTCCCAGAGACTGTGCAGACGGGGCTCCACTCTGAGTGTATACAACAAAACAGTAATTGGTTTATATTCTCCACTGACTCTCTGACTCTTCATTTGTATGGAAGGCTAAGAGGTGGTCTGTAGTGTCCAAGGTGGCCCCAGGAGTGTCACTTCCTTCAGTTGGCACCCGAACAGGGACTCCTTCGGGTTGTTGACCCATTCCCTGTCTACAGACGGAGGGGAGGACGAGGACTTTGTTAGGTCGGACTGACAGCTCAGGGATCCCTGCAGGAAGAGTTTCTGTTACTCGCAGCTGCTGCCTCTGTCCTTCCAGACGGTGCCTTGCCCAGCGGTCATCCTGACTGGGGTCCTGCATGGCGAACCCTTGATCTGACTGTTTAGTCCGAAGAGTCGGCTGTGTATAACTGGTTTCTTTGTATTTCGGATATCAGGTGAGTCTGCTTTGGTTCTATATGGATGTGGGACCACTGTGATTTGGGTTTGTTTTGATATTTGAATTGTTTTGGTAAAAAGTGTTTGCAAATACTTTGCCAGGTAATGTAAAAATGTGTTTCCTTATTCTTTTGTGATGCCTGAATTTAGCAAGATTCAGAGTTTGTTTTGTGGTTGTTGTTCTAGTGATGCACGGTTGGCAGAACCCCAGCCTGCAGCTCCTTAGAGCAGTCCTAATTATGACATGTATGTGAAACATGGCCTTGGTCCTATTATGTTTAGTACATTATGGCACAAATATACGAGGGACAATGTCGAATGGCAGTGGCCTTTGATGGGCTCTTTTGATGAACCAAAGATAGGATTTCTACAGGAACATTTGTTCAAAAGACGTAATTGAGAACTATGTTTGATTCTGTTCGTACTAGGCAAAAAGAGGCCAGACAAAAACGATTGAAATCAGAGAGAGATGCTAGAAAAGGAAAGATGCAAACACTTACACAAAAAGCTGTAGCTTATGATAAAGAAAAACAGGAGACAGGGATAGAATGTGAAGATAGGAGAATCCGGTTACACATTGATAACTACTATGTGGCTAAGGAGGATGATGATACTTTCATGGATTCTCTGTTAGATACTCGGCCTCCTCCTCCATATGTCCCCGAAAGGGTCTATCCTGTTATTCCACATCAGCAGTCACAGGCACTAACACCAGTTAGTGTGCCATATGCTCCTCCTCTTCAGTTACACTCTCTAACTGTTGCAATACCACCTACTCCTGCCCCACTAATACATCGCCCTTAATTTCTGACACACCAATGCGCGGTTTGGGAAATAGAAATCCTATTGGACTAAGGGAACAGTCACGTCCCTTAATGCGATCCGGAGTGGGGGATAGGGAGAAGAATGAAGTAGCCGATCAAGTGATAAAGTGGGTCCCCGACCTGATTTATAGTCTTGTGGATAGTTGGCAGGTAATGCGGGACTATGAACCCTTTTTGCAACAACATGCTCTTCAAAAGAATATATGATGTTACAACGCATGCAATTACAACGCATGCTTTCACAGCGCAATCTTTACATAGCAACTACCATTCCATTGCGTGGTTTTACAACGCATGCCATTACAACGCATTTAAAAAACTATCATTACAACGCATTCCATTACAACGCATAATACTTTCAGGGCAACAATAGGGTAAGTGTTAGATAGTGTAGGGGTAAAAATTACTATTCCCACTCCAGTGAGTGCAACAGTTGGGTAAGTGTTGGATAGTGTAGGGGTAAAAATTACAATTCCCACTCCAGTGAGTGCAACAGTATGGAAAGTGTTGGATAGTGTAGGGGTAAAAAATTACTAGTCCCATGTACTCCAAAGCCCATACCCACCCAAATACTAAAAAAATCTCCATGACTTACCTGATAATGTTTTGTAATGGCATGCGTTGAAATGGTATGCGGTGTAATGTCATGCGTTGTGGTGACATGCTTTGTAACAATGGTTTTAGGCCCAGATCTCTGGACTGGGGTGAATGTATGACATTGTTCTGCATTCTGTTCATCAACTGTTGTTTTTGCATGCTTTGTAATGGCATGCATTGTAATGGCATGCGATGTAAAGGCAGTTGCATTGTAACAGTTGCGTTGTAAAGGTAGGTTGTTGTAATGACTGCGTTGTAATGGATGTTTCCCCTTAAAAATGTGTCCTCCACCTTGATTGACCTTTGGTGCATACACATTGAAACGGAAGCACCCCAGATACTATTTGATATCAATGAAGGTGCTTCTGTACATAGTTTGGAGCCACCTTCTTTGTATAGAAACATTTCCACACTGTTGACTTATAGAGATAGACTACATGATAAGAGTCCCACTAAAAAAGGCACAATTCCCTTTGCGAGAAGTCCACTCAATTTATCATCCAGAAATTCCTGCAATAACAGATCAGCATGGGGCGGTTACCAGACAGGCTGTGCCTGCTCACTTTCAGGAACAATGGGTTTATAGTCCATGGAAGAGAAGTGAGGTTTAGGCTCTGAAGGCTACGTTGCCCGATCCTAGGAAAGATCCTACTGCTTACTATAAAGAATTGACGGAGTCTACTTCCTCTAACTTAATGACCCTTGCTGACATTGAGATGTTTTTTGGTCTACTAGTTCCAGTTGATATCTGGCGGCAGGTACATACCCAAGATCATGTTGTTGAGTTGGGCAGAACGTGGGACACGTATAAGGGTTGGTATATAGATAGGAAGCCTGGAGATAAACCATGTGCTGAGTTACTTGCCATGTCCGGCCATATAATCGCATACATGCATACTCTTAATCGGCCTAAGAAAAAAAAGTTGGGATAGATTGACTGCCTGTATGCAGAAAAAGGACGAGCATGTATCTGATTTTTTCACTAGGTTTGAGGAAACATTCTTGGATACAGTGGATAGGATATGTCTACAGAAGGAGGAGTTTGTTTATTTGTTGATAGGTTTGTCATTAATCTCCTCCCCAAAATAATGTCCCGACTTCAGACATCCAAGAGTACTTGGTCTACGTCTTTTCCCTCTGTGATTTTAAATATGGCCCAATATTATGAGCATAGGGATAATAAAGAGAAAGACAGGAATAATAAAAAGCATAAAGATTTGAAGACTAAGGTATTATTGCAACAGGCATATTGACGTAACACCAGGGGACGGAGACCCCAATAACAGCCTCCTCATACTAGACAGCCTCCAGCTATACCTTTGGGACAGAATCAGTGTGTGTACTGTAAGAAGTAGGGTCATTGGCGTATCCAGTGCCCCGTACTTTTGCAAAAGATTTCATCCACTCGATCACAAGCTTCCGGAAGTAGGGGCCGCAGGACTGATAGGCAGCAACATACTTCTGCCCCTGCAGATCGTTCTGACAATTATTTTGATGATGCTAAAGATAGGCAGTACTATAATGACAATTATGATTTTTATGATGTGACGGGGATGTCTTGTAGCTAGGACAGCCAGGGAG
The DNA here is from genome assembly GCF_964204655.1 of Triturus cristatus. Taxonomy (NCBI): domain Eukaryota; kingdom Metazoa; phylum Chordata; class Amphibia; order Caudata; family Salamandridae; genus Triturus; species Triturus cristatus. Next base: position 940,095,404 of record NC_140587.1, on the reverse strand, counting down.
AGTGTACGGGACCAGTTAAGATATCTGTAGATCAGCGCGGCCCGTATGTCAAGATAAACATGCAAGGCTCCCCTAATGAGTTCCTGGTTGATATAGGTGCCGCAAAAAGTTCTATTGCAAAACACCTGGTCCCTGGGGCACCCCTGTCTTGCCAGAGTAATGTTTCGATGGGTTTTTCAGGAATACCAGTTGTAAGCCCCATCTCATGCCCCCAGCTCTTACCATTGGTACTTTTACTGTGGATTCTTCATTTCTTTTAACATCTAATTGTGGTTAGAATGTGTTAGGTTTGGACTTATTATTATTACTTTATTATTATAATTAAATTTATATGGAGCCAGGTCTTAAGGTGTCTTCGAAACTTGATGTAAGAAGATTCCTGTTTCATGAGGTTGGGGAGGGAGTTCCAAAGTCTAGGTCCAAGACACGCAAAGGAACGCCCACCCATTCTGGTCAATTTGAATCTAGGAAGTACTAAGTTACCCAGAGTGGAGGAACGCAGAGCTCGATGAGGAGTATAAGGGCGAATTAGTTCTTGCAGGTATGCCGGAGATGAACCTTGCTTGATTTTGAAAATGTGACATAGGGTCTTAAATTTAATACGGCTTTCAATACGAAGCCAATGCAAGTTGTGAAGAAAAGGAGAGATGGAAGGTTTCCTGGGAACGTGGCAGAGAAGGCGCGCCGCAGAATTTTGAAGGACCTGGAGCTTGTTCAAAAGTTCCTTACTGCTTCCCAGATAGAGTACATTACCGTAGTCCAGGCGAGAGATGACAAGAGCCTGGACCACAGTTCTCTGAGTGGAAGCAGGAAGCATCCAGATCATCTTCCGTAACCATCTGAGTATGGAAAAACAGGTGCCGGCGGTGCTAACCGCTTGTTGCCGCATGGATAATTGACTGTCAATGATAAACCCTAAGTTGTGGACCTGAGCAACAGGCTGGGGGAACGGACCTATTTCCTGGGGCCAATGGAGAGGACTCCAAAGATGTTTATCTTTGCCCAGGATAATGACCTCCGTTTTGTCCCCGTTCAATTTAAAAAAATTGGCATTCATTCACTCCGATACTTGACGTAATCCACTCCACAGAGAGGATACAGGAGCATCTTTAGAAGAGGATAGAGAAAAGATCATTTGTGTGTCATCGGCGTAGGACTTGCTAAAGAAATTGCACGCTGCTATTTATTGTTCCCCAGATCTATATGACCATGGACTCGGAGGTAGGTATTAGACAGTATCTATCTAAAGATGCCTCCCTTCCTTCTGAATTTGATCAAGTATCCCCTATGTTATGGCCCACCGGTGATACCGATGTGGGTCTGTTGCATATACCACCAGTTTCTATACAGGTTAAGGACAATGCTATACTGCCCCGTATCCCACAGTAAAAAATACCACAGACAGGAGAATGAGCCCTTTTTGAAATAGTTCAGGAATTTAATACGTAAAGGAGTTGTTGAGGAGACCACGGGTAATGTATGTAATAGTCCCATTCTTCCTGTCCTAAAAAGGGTACTTTCTGACTCTTCTGATAAAGATGATGACGTATATCATTTTGTGATTGATAGGCGATAAGTCAATAAAATAGTAGTTCCGCAATTCCCAGTGGCTTCTGACATTACTACTCTTTTGACAATGATTCCATCCACCGCACAGTTTTTCTCTGTTGTGGATCTGAAAAACGCATTCTTTAGCATCCCTATACACCCCGACAGCAGGTATTTGTTGAGTTTACACTAGCTGGCAAAAGCTTTTGCTTCTGTCGCGCTCCTCAAGTCTATAGTCCTAGTATTTATAGTCAAGTATTGAAAGGGCAGTTGTATTCACCATCGCTTTCTTCAGGTAATGTATCGGTTCAATATGTCGATGACTTGTTAATTGCTTCTGACATAGAACAAGGTTGTAAGGATAGTACAGTGAAATTATTGTTACATCTGGCCCATCATGTACACAAGGTATCCCTTTAAAAGTTTCAGTATTGTCGACAGGAGGTCACCTATTTAGGTCACCTACTGTCGAAGGAGGGTAGAGGTTAACACCAGAATGCATTAGTACCATTGTTAAAATGCCCCTTCCGAAAACTCAAAAAGATGTGCCCGCTTTCATAGGCATTACTTCTTACTGTCACCAGTGGATCCCAAATTGCTCCTTATTAATCAAACCCTTGCTTGCATTAACAATGAAAGACGTGCATGAGCCTTTACCCTGGATGCCTGATTGTCAGCATTCTTTTGAGCAACTAAAAACGGTGCTTTGCTCTGCTCCAGTGCTTGACACACCTGATCATAGAAAGCCTTTTGTCCTCTACATCCACGAGACAGCTGGTTGCGCTCTCTCTGTTTTGACTCAAAGATTTGGAGATAGACAGAGGCCTTGCACTTATTTTTCTGCTGTGCTTGACCTTGTCGCAAGTACCCTCCTGAGCTATCTGCGAGCGTTTGCGGCTGTGGCCACTTCAATCGGACAATCAGCTGGACTCATACTTGATACTGTCCTCACAGTTATGGTACCCCATGCTGTGGATACACTTTTGCATACAACAAGAACACAGCATCTCACCAGTGCACTTCTTACTGGTTATGAATTGATATTGTTCACCAAGCATATTACAATTAAACAATGTGTCACTCTGAATCCAGCCACGCTACTACCCCTCCCTTCTGAAAGCGATGCAGTTGATAAGAATGACTGTATTTTCCGAACGGGTAGACCTGACTGGTGTTCCCTTATCTGACCCCAAAGAAGAACTATATGTTGATGGCTCCTGTTTTAAATTACCAGATGGCACAACTACTGCAGCTTATGCAATTACTACTTTGCGCACGGTAGTGGAAACATCACAAGTTCCTTAACAGTCTGCTCAAGCGGCAGAGCTCACGGCTCTTAAACGAGCTTGTGAATGGAGTGGTCTGGTTGTCAATATCTACATGGACAGCCAGTACGCATTCGGGTCGCGCATAACTTTGGGTGACTGTGGACAGAGAGAGGATTTCTTACCTCTCATGGCACCAAAATCCAATACGGACACCTTATACTGCGGCTTTTGTCTGTTTTAACACTCCCCAAGAAGGTGGCAATTGTCAAGTGTAGCGCCCACAGAAAGGTGACAGATGATGTATGTAGAGGAAATGCATTTGCAGATCAGACACTTAAGGAAACTGCTCGAAGTGAACTGAAGAGAATGTTTGTTGCAGGTCCAGCTAGATGGGTTCCTGGGAACTGTATGTTTGAAAATACAGTTGAAAGTGTAAAAGAGATACAAAGTGAGGCAACGGTAAAAGAACTAGCGATATGGCAGGAAAGTACAGCACAGTTGAATGATGAAGGGTGTTGGATTGATCAGTTTGGAGAACAGAAATGGATGTTACCTGATGCATATGTACTCCCTGTAGTTACTATGGCGCATGGACCAAGCCATATTAGTGCAAAAGGCATTTGTACATTATTGGCCCCAGTTTGGTGTAACAATAACATCTCTAGAACGGCTATGCAGCTAGTAAAAAGCTGCATGATTTGCATGATGCAAAATCCAGGGAAGGGTACCCCCACACCATCTGGTAATTTTGCACCACCTACATTTCCCTTTGAAGTCCTCCAAATGGACTTCATTGAACTGGAACATTGTAATAACCTTAAGTATGTCCTAGTCGTTATATGTGTGTTCAGTAAGTGGGTTGAGGCTTACCCTACTAAAGACAATATAGACACTACAACGGATAAGGTACTCCTTAAAGAGTATTTTCCTCGTTTGGTATGCCCCGAATTATCTGGAGTGACAACGGAAGTCATTTTAATGATTAAATTAGTATGTGAAGGCTTCTACATCAAACAGAAATTTCATGCAGCCAATCACCCACAGTCAAAGGAGGGAAAGATCCCAGTGGAAACAAACTTAAACTAAAACATGAACATCAACATCACCTATTCAATCAATTACAAACAATATTATTCATGTTGAAAATATTTATTCATGTTGAACATGTAGTCTGATGTTCGAAAACACCACATTTATCAATGAAATTGTGAAGAGGTTCCCCAAAGGGGAAGGGAGGGAAGGGAGGGATAATTGCAGCAATGTGTGAGTGTGAAGGTAAGTGAAAGAAGGAGGGCAGTGTACAATATGTACATCAAAATCATAAATGGCCTATCCAGGCTTGTCCCTTTCAATTATTCGTAGGCAACCCCCAACGTCCAGATGGAGACCCTAATGTAAGAACCTAATTTGCCTACACACAACCTCTGGGCCAAAACGTCGACGGCTTTATTTTATGTTGACCTTATATGGACGACAGTGATAGATTCACTGTGTCCTTTCAAACATAATGGTTTTGTAAATAGATTTGCCTGGATTGGCCATTTATGATTTTGATGTACATATTGTTCACTGCCCTCCGCCTTTCACTTACCTTCACACTCGCCTATTGCTGCACTTCTCCCTCCCTTCCCCTTTGGGGCACCTCTTCAGAATTTCATTGAAAAATGTGGTGTTTTTGAACATGAAAATACATGATCAACATGAATAAATATGTTCAACATGAATATTATCGTTTGTAATTGATTTAATGGGTGATGTTGATGTTCATGTTTCAGTTTAAGTTTGTTTCTACTGGGACCTTTCCCTCCTTGTACTGAACATTACCCAGGTCCTAGCGAAGTGTCTGGGGTACCCCCTTTGTTTTTGTAAGTCACCCGCAGTCAGCAGGACTTGTTGAGAACTACAATGGCACTTTCAAACTGAAATTGGCAAAAATTCAAGAGACAACAGGGTTGAAATGGCCAGACGCTTTACCGTTGGCTCTTTTGTCAAATAGAACTACAGCACATTTTATAACAGGCTTGTCACCTTACGAGGTCATGTTTGGACGCACGGCAAAAGTCTGGGGTGTCCCACGTCCCCGTAATGTTCTGATATTGGAAATCCAGTGTTCCTTGATTATCTTGGACAATTGACCAAAAGTTTGCATTCTATTCACCAGCAGGTACGTGACTCCCTACCTCTGATACCAGAGGGACTTAGACACAACTTCCAGCCTGGGAATTTCATCCTTGTGAATAACTTTCAGAGGGAGAAAAGTTTGGAGCCCCACTGGACAGGTCCTGAGCAGGTTCTGTTGGTAACAGGGATGGCTGTAAATGTTGCTGGACGAAAGAATTGGGTGCATGCTACTCATTGCCGTAGGGTCCCTTTGCCCCTGCCATATGGCTGGAGTGTCAGGGAAGGAGTCTGCAACACTGAATGCGAGCAAGTGCCTAGATTTGTCCCGTTCAGTGATGCCTAGCTGATCTGGACACAAACAGAGGAGAACAACAACGTTCTGAACGAGGCTGTCCCGCCAGAAATACGAGCAATCCAGGAGCCTTTGTTCAGTGATCATACAGTGCCTGGGGCTGCCAGGTACAATTTGCGTCCTCGGCTGAGGGCTTTTGAGTCCAAGGAGAAAAAAGATTAGGGATGGACTGTATAAGATAGTTAGTACTTACGTAACAGTACCAACGACTAATTGAGATAAGTGAAAATTCTGCATTTGATTTTCTGTTGTTGTATGAACATTAGTTAGGGAAAAAAATACTTTGAAAGTATACCACCTTTATCAATATGGGATAGATTAGGAGAAGAGCTTAGGACAGAGCAAGCTCCACTGGTGGTGCTCAAGAGTGCCAGCTTTTTGATGAACAACAGGAGCCTGTACCAGTGAGGCATTAACGGACACTGGGACTGTTTATATTTTCTTGCATTCTCCTCTCTTGAATTCCCTATGCATACCTCTGGCAAAAAGGTGACCGAGGAGGAGCAGCCAATTGTTACTGTACAACGTAATATAATGTGGTCAAAGATAAGTAAAAGACTATGTGTTGTCCTTTTGATAGTGGTGATAATAATACTGTGTGGGGTGTCATGGGTTTTGGAAGATGCTCAAAGTGTGCCTCTGTGCAGTAAGGATAAGATAATTTTCCTGAGATGAAATAAAAGAACCGCTCCAAGTATGTAACAGATATACGGTTATTTGGTGAAGGGACTGCCTGTTACCTCACTTGATCTGTCACTAGTCTGTGGACGGCATATCCATTGTCACTTATTACTTATACATATACTCGACCACTTCAGTTCGCAGAAGTAAAAGGAGTGTTTGGTTTTGGTTATCCGGGGCCATGTCTATACCGTAGAAAGCCACAGGGAGTGGGTTATCCAGATTGTGAAACAATACATATTGTGATAATTTTTATGTGGAAGAACAGAACATAACACTAGCGGGTTGGCATTACAAGGAGTTGCCAGTTCCTCGAGAGGCTCGTTATTACCCTGCCTCCTGCCCCATTGTGAACAGTACGGATACCTCATTGTACATAAATTGTTCAGGGATAGTACTGTAAGAACATACGTTCCCCTTAGTGAATAAAGACGATCCAAGTACCTTTGGAATGAATTCCAGGTACGCCGCTGTGGATTATGACAGGCTGACTTATGCACACCAAGAGTTTTTCTTCTTGTCTAATGGGACTCATTTCAATGTCCATAATGGTACTGACGATCTGGACCTTGGAATGGTATTACCTTTGGGTGTGCCCTGTACACATGCAAGACCTAAAACACAAAAGAATTCTGTGAGGGTGTGACCGATATAGAAGTCAATAATTACAGTAATGGTATCACCTTTGGGTACATCCTTTCTCCTATTTTCACACTGGGTGGTACTTCTATGGCCAGGCGTGAGAAGGCTAGAGAATATTTTAGATGCAAGCTTCAAATTCAATCTAATAGTACAGTAGCAGCTTTGCGCGACTTCACTACCCAATTGGAAAGTATGCAAATATATTTGGAACAGACTAGATGTGCAGTGGATTTTATTCTAGCTAAAAGTGGTGGTGTTTGCGCAGTAGTTGGCGATCAGTGTGTGGTTAGGATCAAAAATCTGGCAAAGAATATCATCAAGCACATCATGGATATTTTTGAAAACGTTAAGGGAATGGAAAGTGGAAATTGGAGTTGGTGTCTCTTTGGCGGTTGGGGTTGGGGTTGAGAAAATAATTTGTCTTATAGTGGTGTTGGTGCTCTGTTGAATTCTCATACAATGTCTTCCCCTATATTGTTCATATTGTGCAATTATTTTCACACTGAAGCAGAAGATTTTGGCTCTTGTTACTAATGCTGCTATGAAGATTCAGTCATACATTGATGACCTTATGAACATAGATGAAGGGATATTTGAGGAGTCATCTCTCCTAGCTGTTTCTCTGCCTGAAATTGAATGTAAAGAATGTTCATAATTATTGTACCCTCATGTTTCACCCTCAAATGCTCTATTGGTATTTGTTTTGACAAAATGGGTATACTTATGATTTTTATATATGCATACCTTATTTTCCTCATTTGTTAGCACCGATTTTTAGCTCATGCTAAAAGGAGATTCTATTAGATTAGGCCCGTTAATGCTTACCCAATGCTTTGTATAAGTTAGCATTTGCTACACTATTTGCTTTTCTGTAGTCCTTTTTGTATGATGAGCAAAACAAATTCCTACCTATTTCAAGAAATGCCGCTTGCTAAGTTTTGTTTCTGCAATAATGAACAGTTAGTGCCATTCCATAGCTTTCGCCCTAGATAGAGACCCTCCCTCACTTGTCTGGTTGTCTTATCGCAGTACCAGGTGCAGCAGCCTTGGACTGTACTGAGTTGCGAGAAGAGAAACAGTTTTTTTCTGCATTTTAGTGTCCTGTTGTATAGGCCTGGAGAATTCCACTTTGGGCGTGTTCTTAATCAACCATGAAATGTACATAATATATCGCTATGCTTGCAGACCTTTAGTTTCCTCTGTACCATTCCCAGAGACTGTGCTGACGGGGCTCCGCTCTGAGTGTATACAAATAAACAGTTATTGGTTTATATTCTCCATTGACTCTCCAATTCTTTATTTGTATGGAAGAGTGAGAGGTGGTCTATAGGGACCCGGGTGGTCCAAGTGGGTCACTTACTTCAGCTACCCCAAAATAAGCATGTATATAAACAAATAACTTAATGGATGACATATAAAATGGTCCTTAAGGTTCTTGGAATATTTGCACACCTCTCAGCCTTCCTTTTCTTGCTTAATGGTGTTATGATGTCACAAGAACCCATTGATGCAATATGAGACAATTTTCTCCCTCTTGCATGCATTCTCGCTCCCTCGCTCTCTAATTCTCTTATATATATATATATATATATATATATTACCTACTGGCGGTCGCCAGTAGGTAGTTATAGTTAGGACCACGTTTCCATAGGAAAACCTCAACATTCTATTTTGAATAACTTTGGCGCCGGTCGACGAATCCTCGCGAATTTCTCAAAATAGGTGGGGCGCTACGCTCCGCTCCTACCCTGAAAGTCTCGGGGGGATCCGTCAAGCGGGGGCTGAGATAAAAGGGGGGTCCCAAAACGCGTTTTTCCCATGCATTTTTCCATAGGACCTTTAGAACGAGCTACAGCCCGAACGGCTGAACAGAATTACTCAAAATTTGGCAGAGAGGTAGTCCCTAGGTCAAGGAAGTGCCTTTTGTAGGTTTGGTGTAAATCTGTTCAGTAGATTCTGAGAAAATAGCCTTTAAATCAATATATATATCTGAGCCCGCTTACGGTACGCTTACCGTACGCTTACGGTAAGCGTACGGTGGCGTGCGCGAGCGCGATTCTGATTGGCTCTTAGATCTTAGTAAACATTCGAATCGGCCGAAACCAGGAAGCGGCGGCCGCCATTTTGTGTATTTCACTCAGAAAAAAAAGAGTGAAAACAAGGAAAGGGGGCAATGAGGAGAGTTACAGACCCCCTTACATTTGTGAGGGGGTCAAAGAAGGACTGTAAAGTACAAAGAAAACATTTATTGATTTTAAAAAAAATCACGGGGTACGCGTACGGTAAGCTTACGGTAAGCGTACGGTAGAAAAAAAAATAAAAAAAAAATGAAAATCAGATTTAAGTGTTTAGATATTAGGGGGCTCTAAAAAGAGCCGTTGTGTTTATGAAATGATTTTTTAGTGGTACCTACAAGTAAGTACCGATGCAGAGTCTAAGGTTCAAGAGGAAGACTCTGTTCCCTTCATCATTGAAACGCAAGTTGTTGTGGTAAATGGCACCCATACCATAGTCACGGAGGAAAGCAGAAACAGATTTGTTGACGTGCTTTCTTGCTTTGTCATCGCACCGCGTGCCCACCGTGCGTGCACGGCACTAACTGCGTAAAGTGGGCGCGCACGCCACGAATGGCGTAAAGTAACTTAGCATTTAAAAAACCGTACAAATTCACTGAAAAAACCATAGGTTTCACACACGTTATAGTTAGGAATTAGCATTTAAAAAACCTTGCAAATTCACTGAAAAAACCATAGGTTTCACACATGTTATAGTTAGCGGAAATTTTACTGATAAAAAACCAATGAAATTCCCCCGTTATAGTTAGTGCAGGCAACTATAACTCACGCGACCGCAATCTTCTGCTGATGACATATGTGTCTTTATGAAAAAAAAATATTTGTAATCTATGTATAGCTAAAAATTTATGGAAGAAGACATGGGCAAATAAGTGTCTAAATACAGTATTAGCATCAGCAGAGGATTGCGGTCGCGTGAGTTATAGTTGCCTGCACTAACTATAACGGGGGAATTTCATTGGTTTTTTATCAGTAAAATTTCCGCTAACTATAACATGTGTGAAACCTATGGTTTTTTCAGTGAATATATATATATATATATATATATATATATATATATATATATATATATATCTATATATATATATATATCTATATATATATATATATATTACCTACTGGCGGTCGCCAGTAGGTAGTTATAGTTAGGACCACATTTCCATAGGAAATCCGCAACATTCTATTTTGAATAACTTTGGCGCCGGTCGACGAATCCTCGCGAATTTTTCAAAATAGGTGGGGCGCTACGCTCCGCTCCTACCCTGAAAGTCTTGGGGGGATTCGTCAAGCGGGGGCTGAGATAAAAGGGGGGTCCCAAAACACGTTTTTCCCATGCATTTTTCCATAGGACCTTTAGACAGGGCTACAGCCCGAACGGCTGAACAGAATTTAATGAAATGTGGCAGAGAGGTAGTCCCCAGGTCAAGGAAGTGCCTTTTGTAGGTTTGGTTTAAATCTGTTCAGTAGATTCTGAGAAAATAGCCTTTAAATCAATATATATATCTGAGCCAGCTTACGGTGCGCTTACCGTACGCTTACCGTACGCGTACGGTGGCGTGCGCGAGCGCAATTCTGATTGGCCGTTAGATCTTAGTAAACATTCGAATTGGTCGAAACCAGGAAGCGGCGGCCGCCATTTTCTCTCTCGCACTCTGAGGGGGGGAGGATAAACAAAGTGTAAAAACATGTAAAGGGGCTGTTTAGACAGCTCCCAAGCACCTAGCCATGTTGGGGGTGTCCCCAACGATCCCCGAAGTGAAAAAAGGCAATTTTTTTTTTTCGTAAATTTCGCCGATTACGCTTACCGTACGCGTACGGTAGTAAATAATAAATAAAAAAAAAACATCCAAATTCTCCCCACCCCGTGTCCAAATGGTGCCCGTAGGGCACCATTTGTGCATGGCTTATATATACAAAACGAAACATATATTTTACCAGTCACAACAATGTTCATCATATGTTTCCTCCATGTGCGCACGGTGCGCGAAGCGCATCGTGTGTTCATGGCCCATCTAGCGTAACGTGGAAACGCGGTGCGCTTCGCGCACCGCGCGCACGGAACGAACTGCGTTAAGTGGGCGCGCACGCCACAAATGGCGTAAAGTAACTTAGCATTTAAAAAAACGTACAAATTCACTGAAAAAACCATAGGTTTCACACACGTTATAGTTAGGAATTAGCATTTAAAAAACCTTGCAAATTCACTGAAAAAACCATAGGTTTCACACATGTTATAGTTAGCTGGACATTTTACTGATAAAAAACCAATGAAATTCCCCCGTTATAGTTACTGTAGGCAACTATAACTCACGCGACCGTAATCCTCTGCTGATGACATATGTGTCTTTATGAAAAAAAAATATTTGTAATATATGTATAGCTAAAATTTAATGGAAGAAGACATGGGCAAATAAGTGTCTAAATACAGTATTAGCATCAGCAGAGGATTGCGGTCGCGTGAGTTATAGTTGCCTACAGTAACTATAACGGGGCAATTTCATTGGTTTTTTATCAGTAAAATGTCCAGCTAACTATAACATGTGTGAAACCTATGGTTTTTTCAGTGAATATATATATATATATATATATATTATCTACTGGCGGTCGCCAGTAGATAGTTATAGTTAGGACCGTGTTTCCATAGGAAATCTCAAAATTCTATTTTGAATAACTTTGGCGCCGGTTGACAAATCCTCGCGAAATATTCAAAACTAATGGGGCGCTCTGCTCAGCTCCTACCCTGAAAGTCTCGGGGTGATTCGTCAAACGGGGGCCGAGAAAAAGGGGGGTCCCAAAACGCGTTTTCCCCATGCATTTTCCCATAGGACCTTTAGTCGAAGGTACAGCCCGAACGGCTGAACAGAATTACTTGAAATTTGGCAAAGAGGTAGTCCTCAGGTCAGGCATGTGCCTTTTGCATGTCTGGTGTTAGTCTGTTCAGTATTTCCTGAGAAAATTGCAGTTAAAAGTACATAAATATCTATAGTCGCGCACTGTGCGCGCACGGTGCGCGCACGGTGCGCTCGGTGCCGTGCGCAAGCATAATTCTGATTGGTGGATAGATGTCAGTAAACATTCGAATCGGTCGAAAGCAGGAAGTGTTGGCCGCCATTTTGTTTGTCGCAGTCTGTGGCAGTGAAAAACAAAGGTGGAGAACGTGAAAAGGGGGCAGGGTGGAGAGTTCCTGACCCCCTAGCCTTTGGGACCCCCAAGGGTGAAAAAAACATTTTTTTTTCCAAAAAATCACGGGGTGCGCGCACCGTGCGCGCACGGTGAAAAACCTTTTTAAAAAAAACATATAAGAACGTGAAAAGGGGGCAGGGTAGAGAGTTTCTGACCCCCTAGCCTTTGTCAGGGGGTCACAGAAGGACCCCGAAGGGTGAAAAAAAACATTTTATTTTTTTTCAAAAATCGCGAGGGTGCGCGCACGTTGCAAAACCCTTAAAAAAAAAATACCTTTTAAAACTCTTTATAATTTTATAGAAGATATTAACTATACTGTTCAACTTTATCCAAATAAAAAAAAAAAAAGCTGAGCCATTCCAAATTACAGGATACAGCCAATCTATTACTATATACATAGGTAGTTTATTGTAAAATAAATATATCAAAAATATAATAATACATTCATAAATTAGCATTTAAAAAACCTTGCAAATTCACTAAAAAAACCATAGGTTTCACACACGTTATAGTTAGGAATTAGCATTTAAAAAACCTTTGAAATTCACTGAAAAAACCATAGGTTTCACACACGTTATAGTTAGGAATTAGCATTTAAAAAACCTTGCAAATTCACTTAAAAAACCATAGGTTTCACACATGTTATAGTTAGCTGGACATTTCACTCGTAAAAAACCAATGAAATTCCACCGTTATCGTTAGTTCAGGTAACTATAACTCGCGCGACCGCAATCCGCTGCTGATGACGTCACATATTACATCACTGATGACATCATCCAGTGAAAATGTGTCTTTCTGTAAAATAAATATTTTTTAGATATGTATATCTTGGAAGAATAAATGGGTAAATAAGTGTCTAAATACAGTGATGTAATATGTGACGTCATCAGCAGTGGATTGCGGTCGCGCGAGTTATAGTTACCTAAACTAACTATAACGGTGGAATTTAATTGGGTTTTTTACAAGTGAAATGTCCAGCTAACTATAACATGTGTGAAACCTATGGTTTTTTAAGTGATATATATATATATATATATATATATATATATATATATATATATATATATATATATATATATATATATATATTACCTACTGGCGGTCGCCAGTAGGTAGATATAGTTAGGACCCTGTTTCCATAGGAAATCCGCAACATTCTATTTGGAATAACTTTGGCGCCGGTCGACGAATCCTCGCGAAATTTTCAAAATAGGTGGGGCGCTACGCTCCGCTCCTACCCTGAAAGTCTCGGGGGGATTCGTCAAGCAGGGGCCGAGAAAAAAGGGGGGTCCCAAAACGCGTTTTCCCCATGCATTTTTCCATAGGACCTTTAGACACGGCTACAGCCCGAACGGCTGAACAGAATTACTTGAAATTTGGCAGAGAGGTAGCCATAAGGTCAAGGAAGTGCCTTTTGCAGGTCTGGTGTAAATCTGTTCAGTATTTCCTGAGAAAATAGCATTTAAAAGCATATATATATGTGGGCGGAGCCTAACCACACATCTCATCCTGAGATCTGATTGGCTGTCAGCACTTCATCCAAGAAGTGTTGGCAGCCATCTTGGGACCAATATACATGATAGCACCTCATTAAAAAGCATTGCAGTTAATAGAAGGTTTTAAGACTTTAGTTACATTATAAATCATTTGTTGATGGTACCATACTCATTTTAGGAATTGTGGTATGTTCTAAGGTGATTTCACCATGTGAAAAAGCCTTCTGCTGGGATATCATGATTGAGAGAAAAATATTTTCTCATGCTTTTACCACAGAGGTTTGGAAGGTGATCTATAGGCTAAACTGAGAGCTTATTTTCTGTAAATTCACATTATCTTTCTCAGTCATGTGAGAATGAAGTCTGACATTCTCAGTAAAACATGTACATCCAACAAGGGCAGAGACTGTCAGTTGATTCCTTTGTGTTCTACTGCAGCTTCCCAGAGTGTTCCAAAGAACTACTAGAGCGCTAACAGTCCTACTTATGATAAACGTATGGCACACCTGAAGCCATCTTGCTTGGATTAAAGTGGTAACTCTTAAAACATTTAATTTAAAAAGGAACAAAATGAGGGGGTTCATTTTTCCATAAAAAGTATGATTAGTGCTGCAGAAAGAAAAATTAGGGCACATTTTGAGTGACTTCTCAAATCCTCTTCTATTTCATTAAACAATTCTGACATGCAGACTGAAACATGCACTTTCAATACCAGCAGCAGTTTTCCCTGGTGAGCAGTAGCTTTACTACAGTGATCTAATGAGCAAAAAGAGTGCTATCATTCTGAATTTATGGCAAATGTGTGACACATCTGAATGCCTTCTTGATGGAATCAAAGTAAAAAACTGAAAGTATTTCCTACTGAGGAGACTGCAGTAAATGAGGAAATTAGGAAACTTCATAACAAATAAGTCTCCCAAGATGGCCACCAGAGACAAAAGAGCCCAAATGTAGCCCAAATATCACCCAGATGTAGCCCAAGTATAGCCCAATGACAGAATGTCCCAGAATGTTCTTAAAAACAACTAGAGCGCTTACTGTCTTCATTATGACAAAAGTATGGCACACCTGAAGCCATCTTGATTGGAATAAACTGGTAACACTTAAAACATTTAATTTAAAAAGGAACACAACGAGGAGGTTCATTTTGCCATAGAAATTATGATTAATGCTGAAGAAAGAAAATGAGGGCACATTTTGAGTGACTTCTCAAATCCTCTTCTATTTCATTAAAAAATTCTGACATGCAGACTGAAACATGCACTTTTAATACCAGGAGCAGACTTCCATGGTGCAGTAGTTTTACTACAGTGATCTAATGAGCAACTAGAGTGCTAACATTCAGAATTTATGGCAAATGTGTGACATATCTGAATACCTTCATGATGGAATCAAAGTAAAAAACTGAAAGCATTTCCTACTGAGGAGACTGCAGTACATGAGGAAATTAGGAAACTTCATAACAAATAAATCTCCCAAGATGGCCACCGGAGACAAAAGAGCCCAAATGTAGCCCAAAATCACCCAGATGTAGCCCAAATATAGCCCAATGACAGAAGTGTGCAAAACACTTATTATTTTGTGTTTTTGCAGTGTTATATAGTGCAGACTTGTCAGGTATTGGAGTGCTTTACATGAGCATTGGTTACATCACACAAGAACAAATTCATTTTGGTTGTAGACATGGGGAGACTAAGTGATTTGACCAGAATCACAGAATGTCGAGCTGAAGCAGAAACTTCAACCTGGTTCCCCAGTTGCAAAGTCTGCAGTTCTGGAAGTAACACCACATCCTCTCCCCTAAGTGCAACATTTAATCAAGTGGTCAACTGGATAAAAAAACATAAAGATAACAAATAATTTAAAAGTGCTTTGTCGCTATTTGAAAACTCAGAAAATATGTCCTTATTTTAGTCTTTTAGAGCACTAACCATAATTTTGATGCCAATAAGGCCCTCTCATATATGTAATTTCTAAAGGAAATGCTCTAGGTATTACAGTTTTGATTACATCAAGATGATGTCAGGCGTTCCACACTTTTGTAATAAATATAGAATGTTAGCAATCTAGTTGTTCATTAGGATACTGTTGAGAGGCAGAGGCCAGGGGCACGGACTCTGAAAATTGAAGGCAGGTAGGAGGGTGCAAAGGCAACAATTTAACCACACTGAGCAGGCAGGAAGGGCCGTGGAAGCACAACAGACTATGGAGGGCAGTGGAAAGGGGGGCAGGGGCAACAAACCAACAATACAGGACTTGCAAGAGAGGCTGTTGGAGGGAAGATCTATTACGGGTCAAGGAAGCTAGGGCCGGTCCCCAGATCCCCGGGAGCCACCACAGAACTGAGCAGGAGAGTGAGTCAGGGACAAAAGGGGCACCTTAATTTGAGCCGGGGTGCCTAGGAACGCTTGCTCCAAAAATGAAGAAAACAGACATATGAGACATGGAATTGGAGGCAGAATACAATGGCAGTTTAATGAGAAGATGCAACTTCAAAGAAACCGCAGAATAGAGACATAAAGTACAAAATACAGAATCCAGATAATCATACAGCTGTCATAATATTCTCTGTATCTCAATTAATGTACTGACAGAGAGAGAGAGAAAACACATCTATAAATGCATCATGGGAAACAAGTTACACCAAGGAAAATGTTACCTAGGAACACTCACGTTTACTCTTAGAGCAAGCATTCCTGCAATTACAATACAAAATCTTTTAAATGCAAAAGTAAAGAGAACAATGGTTAAACATAACATGACATTTCATATAGGTAAAATAGAATAAGATACTTCAAGCAAAGCAGAGCAAGACATTTTAAGCAAAGGAAGACAAGAGCTCCCAGCTCTTGGGGAAAACCTGCACTGCCTGTTAACCTACATACAGACGGCGAGGTAGTCCGTCGATATCTGTGGGTGCTCCCTTTTTATATCATTTTGTGGGCTCCTTTGCACGCTACATCTACCTACGTATGCTACCCAAAAGCTTCGTCTGCAGATTTTACCAGACATTTCGTCATTTACCCACTTAATGCTGACAATGGACTGGGTGAAAAGGTCAGTCTCTCAGGCCAATCGCTTATCGTAAGTTCCATAGAGCAAGCAGAAAATAATGGGTATTGTACGGGAATTCAATATATTCATGTATAAAATCTCCTCAGTTCTCCTAACTTGACGCTCTGCGGTTGCCACTTCCTTAAAAGCGGGAAACCTGCCCAGGAAGCAAGTACCAGTCCAGGATGCAGCCTACTGTATGTCGACAGCTTCAGGGGGATGTTGAACTTTGATACCGAGCACGGAGCACTCGGGTAGGGTGGGGGCTACTAGTTTGGATCAGAAGGCCTCGCAGACCTGCCTTCAGACTGCTATACACTAAAATTGCAGAGCTATGGTCAATTTAACAAAGAGGCCTACATATTGAACAGAAGGGCCTACACAGGGGTTTTATGCTGGCTGAGTGGTAAGGATGTCTCAGGATAATTATATAGCAACACAGGACCCGCTGGTCAATTTAATACGGCCTACAAATGCAGCTGGCAGGGCAAGGACAAGGGTCTCATACTTCAGGTGTGGACAGAACGGGCCAGGGGCCCCCTGTGATACAAAATCTACCCTCCTTCAAGGCTGTGGCAATGTAATAGACCATTGTGGGCAGAAGGAAGAGGCAATGGTAGTACAACCATACATGCCAACAGACCCGATTCAGCCAGGAAACGTCCAATGTTTTTAAGCTCAAATGGGCTTTATTTGATCTGTCTCCTGTCTACAATATCCTCTTTTTCAATGTAACTCAAAGGGGAAAATCAATACCCCAGTTTTTTTTCAAAATCTCCCTCTTACCAAGTTCAAAATGTTCGCAAGTATGGTACATTGGATCATGGAAGGAAATGGGATAGGGACATGGACTTGGATAACAGAGGACAGGAGGGACATGGAGAGGTGCACCAAACTGACCCTGCAGGGCAGGCATCAGGGTTTGCAGCAGCACAATACACCACACAGGGCATGCAGGACGGGAGTGCAGCACAACAATCCATAGAAAGCAAGAGGGAGGGGACAGGACCATGCACATGGACAACAGAGAACAGAGGGGCAAGAGGCAATGGTAGCTAGCTGACCATAATGGACAGACAGGAGAGAAAGCTGCAGCATAACAGACCATAAAGGGCAGGAGGGACGGATCAGGGGCATTACAATGGAACAGACAAGCCAGGAGGGAGAGAGTAGGGCTGGGGGCAAGGGGGCAGGGCAGGAGCAGCAAGATAGCCATGGAGGTCAGGCAGGACGGGCACTAGAAGCAAGACACACCATGAAGAGCAACAGTGAGACTGAGATGGCATACACACAGACCATGGAGGGAAGGTGGGAGGGGGTCAGGGGCAGCTAACTGACCACACAGGGAAGGTGGGAGGGGCCATGGCAGCACAGAAGACCATGCATGGCAAGTGGGAGGGTTAGTGGCAGCACAATGGCTATGATGGGCAAGAAGGAGGGTGGAGGGGCACGCACAAAGGATGATGGAGGATAGAAGGGAGGGTCAGGACCTGTGCACAGACAAGAAAGTTCAGGGGAAGGGACCTCACAACAGACCACACGGGGCAGGCAGGAGGAGCAGTTGCAGCACAACAGACCAGGGAGGGCAGAAGGGTGTGGCAGTACAATGGACCATGTAGGACAGGAGGAAGAGGATAGGGGCATGGCATGTGGACAGGCAGGGTGGAGGTGGCAGGGACAGGTTACAGTCATCTGACAATGCTAGGCAGGTGGGAGGGGAGTGGCAGCTCAACAGAACACTCAGAGTAGATAGGAGTGGCAGGTCCATGGGACATGGTGGGCAAAAAGGATGGAGCAGGGGCATGCACGAAGACATCGGAGGGCAGGGGGAAGGAGAATAGGGGCAGCAAGCTAAGCACAGAGTTTAAGCAGGAAGTCAATGATGGGGCATAGAATTGGGCAATGGAGGGCAGGAGGAGTGGACTGGTACATCATACTAAATTGAGGGCAGTGGCAGCACATCAGACCATGCATGGCAGGAGGGAGGAGGCTAGTCCATGGATTCACACAACAGAGGATAGGGAGGAAGGGGATGGGGCAGCAAGCTAACTGTTCAGAGAAGGCGGGTATTAGGAACTTTATTGTTTTTAAAACATTGTGTCTGTGCGAACTACTTAAAATATGAACAAGTATGCAGCATAATCTCACTTTTATTCAGGAAGAAGAGGACGTTTGTGACTGTGACTCCGGGCTCACTTGGCAGAAACACCCCCTGACCCTCCACCCCCTATCGCAAAATGTAATGCCCGTGAAAAGGGTAGGTGAACACAGTGTTATATAGAACATAGTCCTGAGAGCACGATTGAAAATGAAAACTAGATATAGTGTATGGTATAAACTATGCACCAAAAAGTGTGATATAAGATGAACCGGGCGTGAAATATAATATGCAATACATTGTGCGCAATGACAGATTCATGGGAGAGCGCGAGATAGCACAGGCACTAGCGCGTGCTATGCGATATGCGCCTTGGAGTGTAATATGCACAGGGCAGTGTTGTGTAACCTAACTAGTCTCTAAAGTTGTAATATAAAATATGTGCTGGGGAGTGTAACGTTGCATATGCACTGTGACAAAGATATGGATCCCAGATTGTAATATGTATGGCATAGCACTGTGCGTTATAACATAGGCATCGAGAAAGGCACGTTAGATGGGGCAATATAACCCGTGCGAAGACAAGTGTGGCATGACATATTCACGGGGTGGTGTTACAGTGCACATGGGCTAGAGAGTGTCATAGCATATGCACTAGCTAGTGGAATACAACACAGAGGTGTGTGGCACTCGGCAGGCAATGGTGGGTGTAACACAGCATTGGGCTCTGTCAGGAGCACGCTGTGACTCTCAAGTGATGTTCGTCCCCTTTCCAGAGAGTAAAATAAAAAGTATTACACATCCGGCAGTGGATGTGTGTTTTATTAACCGTGAGGGGGGTTTCTTGCATAGTTTTGGTCGAATTTTTGTCGAATCCCCTTTGAATGGCTTGGTGTGCATGTGTATTAAATGTGCCCGTCAATAGCTACCCATGTTTGTATAAATAAACGACAAGGGTGTCTACCAGGATTAGGCACGGTAGGGCATCAGACATGTCAGAGCTTCACTAGTGGTGTAAATACATTCCACGTGGATTCATTGCATGCATAGTCGCCTTTTAATGAATATCACGCAAATCGTCATGGTGATAGGTACGTACGGTTTGTCCAGCATGTCCTAGGTGTGTCTATAAATATATATTTTTTTAAAATAATAAAAAACAGTGGCCGGCCCTGGGGTTTGGGGTCAAAAAAAATATAATTAGGAGACTGGCCCTGGGGGATGGGGTCATCAGGGCCAATAAATTAGAATAAGAAGGGGAACCACACAGCCCCCCTTCTTAAAAAACTAAAATAAATAAAAGACTGGCATCGTGCCGGAGGCCATGCCCCCTCCGTGCAGCACTCTGCAAACGCGCCCCCAACAGGCATCTCCAGTATGCGCCAGGGAGCTGCGCTGCAGCCAGGTGTTCTGAGGCCAAGCCCCTTTTTACACCTCTCTGCAACGCAGCTCTGTGGCGCTTACTGGAGGTACCTAGTGGTCTAGTTTGACCCTAGGGACCCTTAGGATTCAGGGGGACTTAATCTCTCAACTTAGAACAGCCACAGGGCGCGTTTACACAGTGGTGAAGGGAGGGGACGGGGCCTGAGGTGACGTGTGCAAACACGCACTATGGCACGTTTTAAATTGGGGATATAATTTCCCTTCAATACTGAGGGCCCCTGGGGGCTAACTAGCCCACCAAGTGCTTCCAGTAAGCGCCACTGAGCTGCATTGCAGAGAGGTGGTCCAGGCCGTGCCACTTTTTACACCTCTCTGCAACGCAGCTCTGTGGCACTTACTGGAGGTACCTAGTGGGCTAGTTGGACCCTAGGGACCCTCAGGATTCAAATGAACTTAATCTCCCAACTAAAAACGGACACAGGGCGTGTTTACACAGTGGTGAATGGAGGGGACGGGGCCTGAGTTAACGTGTGCAAAAACGCCCTGTGGCCTGTTTTAAGAGGTAGTTTTAATCTCCATGCCCTATTATATACTAGGGGCTTACAGAGGAGGTCATGCTAATCACAGGGGGACCCCAACGCATAATGTTCCCTAGTGTATGTAGGTGTTTTCACTGTATTCTAAGTGTCTTTTAACATAGCGCTGGCTCTAGGACTGGTTAGTCAGACTCAGTTACCACCAGTATCCGTCTGAAAAAGTTGAGGGTACAGGATGATTTTGCAACAAGGCTTCTTTCTGGTCTTCTTTTTGTTCTTTCTGCACGTTATCCTTCTTCCTGCACTTATCTTCGTATTTGAGGACTTCTGTTGCTTCTTTCTGCACTTCTTTTGTTTCTTTCTGTGCATTTTTTCTTCTTTCTTCACATGTCCTATCTCTGTAGGCATAGTTAGAAATTAGCATTTAAAAAACCTTTGAAATTCACAGAAAAAACCATAGGTTTCAGGCACGTTATAGTTAGGAATTAGCATTTAAAAAACCTCAGAAATTCACTGAAAAAACCATAGGTTTCAGGGGTGTTATAGTTAGCTGGACTTTTCACTTGTACAAAACCATTGAAATTCCCCCGTTATAGTTAGTTCAGCTAACTATAACTCGCGCGCCCGCAATGCACTGCTGATGACGTCACATATTACATCACTCATGACATGGTCAGTGACATCACTCATGACATCACTGATGACATCTCAAATGACATCACTGATGACATCACTGATGACATCATCCTTGTGATAGAGTGGCAGACCTCCTCTCACCCTAATATAACCTTTGATACACACATTCAAAAATAGAGACTAAAATTTTCAAAACAATGAACATACCAATACCAGTTACAACAACCTCTTCAGTAATTCTAAGATCCACATACACATCCACTCATTCACCAACAGTCCTATACAGTCACTCATACATGTACTCACTCATCATATGTACTCATACACCTATACATCCTGTTACACAATGCCACTCATCCATAGAGTTACTCACACACATAGTCACTCATGCTAATCAAGAATCAAACATACATTTACTTGCATATACAGTTATACACACACCACCATACTTACTTCTACGGAAACTTACACATACTTAGTCTTTTAAACAATCACTTATAGAAACACATACTTATTCATACAGGAACTCTTTCAATCTCTCACTCTCACATATACTCACATATATACACCAATAGTCACATATACTAGTTTAAAACATATGTAGTTACTCATAAAGACACTATTGAGACAGTCATTCACTCACTAACACACCCATACACACACTCATCCACCCATACAGTCCTGCACACATGCTGTGTTCAACACATACAAACAGTGAGTCACTCATTCATGCACCTATGCACTACGTAATACCCCCCACCGAACCATGCAGACACTCAGACTGATACTCAAAAAACCAACTAATAACCTATATAGACACCCATGTAGCTACTCACCAACCTATGCAGCCACTTATACACAAAGTGAGAGACTGATACAGATATTTACATATTTAAACATTACTCACTAAGCCATGTATTCACTATGATACACTTAATCAGTCAGTTACACAATCAATTTTTCAAAAACAAATCATCCATTTAGACACTTATATACCCATTTATTCTTCCATCGACCTTGAGATATACATATATAAAACATATTTAATTTTCAGAAAAACACACATTCACTGGATGATGTCATCAGTGATGTCATTTGAGATGTCTCCAGTGATGTCATCGGTGATGTCACTGACCATGTCATCAGTGATGTAATATGTGACGTCATCAGCAGTGCATTGCGGGCGCGCGAGTTATAGTTAGCTGAACTAACTATAACGGGGGAATTTCAATGGTTTTGTACAAGTGAAAAGTCCAGCTAACTATAACACCCCTGAAACCTATGTTTTTTTCAGTGAATATATATATATATATATATATATATATATATATATATATATATATATATATATATATATATATTCACTGAAAAAACCAAAGGTTTCAGGGGCGTTATAGTTAGGAATTGGCATTTAAAAAACCTTAGAAATTCACTAAAAAAAACATAGGTTTCAGGGGTGTTATAGTTAGCTGGACATTTCCCTCATACAAAACCCTAGAAATTCCCCTGTTATAGTTAGTTCAGCTAACTATAACTCGCGTCCCCGCAATGCACTGCTGATGACGTCACATATTACATCACTCATGACATGGTCAGTGACATCACTGATAACATCACTGATGACATCATCCAGTGAATGTGTGTTTTTCTGAAAAGTTTAAATATGTTTTATATATTTATAGTGAAAGGCCTATGGAAGAATGAGTGGGTGTATAAGTGTGTGAATGGGGGATTTTCTAGGTGCATAACTGACTCTATAAGTGAGTAATTAAATGTATCTTACTGCAGACTAGTGACTAAACTGTGTGAATGTCTGTATGTGTCTGTGTGTTGGTGTATAAGTGGCTGCATGGTTTTGTGAATAGCTATACGAGTGTCTATATGGGTTATTGATTGATTGTCTGAGTATCTGTATGGGTGCCTGAGTGTTTGTGTGGGTAGGGTGTGTGTGACTCTGTGCATAGATGTGTGAGTGGGTGATTCAGTGAGTGCATGGTTTTAAGAGTGCATCTGTGATGGACTGTATGGTTGGGTGACTGTATGTAAGGGTGTGTTAGTGATTACATGTATATCTCAGTTGTACATGTGTCAGTAACTACATATGTGAAACACAGTGTATATGTGTGTAAGAGTATATGACTATTTATATGTGAGAGTGTATGATTTTGGGAGTGGCTGTATGGATGAGTGTGTGCTTGTATCAGTAATTGTATAAGAGCTCAAAATTTGTTAGTATTTTTATGAGTAAGTGAACTTGAGTGTGTTTAACTGTATAGGTGAGTAAATTGGACTGTAATTAATTATTTGCATGACTGACTAAGTGTGTCTGTACCTCAATGGATGATTGGCGGTGTGTGAGTGTCTATATAGGTGTATAAATGCATATGATTGTCCTGTACTGAGTGACTGTAAGTATGAGTGACTGTACAGGTGAGTGAGTGGAGGTGTATGTAGACCTAAGAGTCAATGAGTGGGTATGTAGTTATTGGTATCGGAGTATCTAGGGTTTTCAAAATGGCCGTCTGAAATTTTGAGTCGGTGTATCAAAAATTTTATTAGGGTGTGAGAAGATGCACTCATTTATCACATGGATGACATCATCAGTGATGTCATTTGAGATGTCATCAGTGATGTCATCAGTAATGTCACTGACCATGTCATGAGTGATGTAATATGTGACGTCATCAGCAGTGCATTGCGGGGGCGCGAGTTATTGTTAGCTGAACTAACTATAACAGGGGAATTTCTAGGGTTTTTTACGAGGGAAGTGTCCAGCTAACTATAACGCCCCTGAAACCTATGTTTTTTTTAGTGAATTTCTAAGGTTTTTTAAATGCCAATTCCTAACTATAACGCCCCTGAAACCTTTGGTTTTTTCAGTGAATATATATATATATATATATTTCCCAGCGTGTGACCAAATCCAAAGGTCACCAATTGAGGCGCACACTGACACCGTAAGTTTTTCAAAATTTATTTAGGTTACTCGGATAAATGGACAGACGCGTTTCGGATACGCCTTCCTCAATGTCACAAAATTTCATTTGAAAGAGATGTAACTTTATAACCGA
Source organism: Triturus cristatus (assembly GCF_964204655.1). Classification (NCBI taxonomy): domain Eukaryota; kingdom Metazoa; phylum Chordata; class Amphibia; order Caudata; family Salamandridae; genus Triturus; species Triturus cristatus. The sequence goes on along the minus strand of NC_140587.1, from coordinate 940,071,260 downwards.
AATGCATTCACAAAATCATAAAAATCATGAGAGGACTCGTAATTCATAGAATAGGCAACACAAAAGAGGGACTATGTTTAACAAATCAACATAGTGGCCATATTGGAAGGTCTCTTACATTTCTCATCATTTAACCATTTGATAACATGATGCTAATCAATTGTAAAAGTACAAATGTATACACATCAACTTATACTCAATTCACTTAGACCATGAATAAATATTATGGTCAAAACATATATAATCTATGTTACATGATTATTACAGATTCTCTAATCAATTGCCATATATAGGCAGCAGCATCACGTAAGACCTATGATGGTCGCTCTTTCAATTATGCCCTGAATGGGCTTATTTAATCATATTTTAATTGTCTTTTTCTCTTTTTTTGTTTGTTGCCTGGGAACTTATCTACTTATCTTCTAGTTCTATTAATATTGGTCCAGGGGTATAGTACAATTTATCATCACTATTCAATGTGGACCCAAAGCTCCTCATCATTGTTCAGACCCCGTGGAGCTTTGGTTTGCATTTCAATTATGTACCGGGATTCAAGTTTTCGCAATGCTCTAACTCTGTCGCCTCCTCTTTTTTTTTTTGGTGACCTGGTCTAGACAAAAGAATCTAAGCAGATTGGCATTCAATTTGTGTTGTTCTTCAAAATGCCTTGCCACAGGATATGCTGCATCATGATTTTTTATGGCACGCATATGTTCCAATATCCTTTTTTTTGTGGGATGGATGGTACTTCCCACATATTTCCTATTACAGGGGCATGTAAGACAATAAACCGTATGGTCTGAATTACAGTTCAGCAATTTATTGATCTTATGCATTTTCTTCCTCCCTGGTACTGGAAATTCTTTCACCTTACTACTATTCCTGCATGCCTTGCAAGACATGCAGGGATAGAAACCTGTAATCATGTCTTTCTTCCTTGCTGATTTGGAAAAATGACTTCTCACCAGCTGATCTTTGCTCGACCTCTTCTGTAGGTGATAAGAGGGGATTATGAAATTAATGAGCCTATGACATGATCTGCTTTTAAAACTTTCCAATTTCTTCTGAATATTTGGAAAAAAAAACACAAAAAAAAATATATATATATATATATGTATATATTACCTACTGGCGGTCACCAGTAGGTAGTTATAGTTAGGACCTAGTTTCCATAGGAAAAGGGTTTTTTGTTTTGCTAATATCTTTGGCGCCGGTTGATGAATCTTCTCGAACTTTTCAAAACGAGTGGCTTGCTCCGGTCAGCTCCTGTCTTGAAAGTTTGGGGGTGATTTGTCAAGCGGGGGCCGTGAAGAGAAGGGGTCCCAAAACGCGTTTTCCCCATGTTAATTTTGGAACAGGCTACTGACCGAACTGCTGAACGGAATTACACCAAATTTGGCAAAAAGTTAGCTCTTGGTTCAGAAAGAGATATTTTGTTTAAATGGTGTAAATCCATTCAGTAGTTGCTGAGAAATTCAAGAAATAAAAATATTGATATCTGAGCACCAAGGAGCGTTCGCGAACCCTCCCAGGCAGGAGCTACACTCTGATTGGCTGCCAACACTCCAAACTCGGAAGTGTTGGCAGCCATCTTGTGACTGGTAACCGAGTCACAAGAAAAAGGGTGAAAAATAAATGAAACACAAGAAAAGGGGGCAGAGTAGAAACACCCTGACCCCCTAGGCCTGCTCAGGGGGTCCCATTTAAAAAATAATAATCTGCAGAATTTGCGCCGGGTACGTGAATCCTTCATTTTAATGAGCCCCCAGGTGGGACAGGTCCTGGGGCCAATGCCAAAATGAAATAGCTGGGGCTCGTGGGGGCCTCCGCGGCCCTGGGGACCGCCACAACCCTGGGGCTATGCTAATGATATGTGAGGGGCACGCGGCCCCCCGCAGCTCTGGGGACCGCCACCTCACCGTTATTTCTTTATGTGGATGTGGGGGGCGCTCCCAGACCCTACCAAGCCCCGGATCCCGCCCCCTCCCCAGGGCTTTATTTAATTATGCGCAGGGGAGCACGTGGCCCCCAGCAGCCCCAGGGACCGCCACCTCCCGGATCTTAAATTAATATAAAATAGGTGTGGGGGAGCTCCTGCTCACCCCACACTACCCCTGGGACCACCACCTCCCCGGGGCACTAATTATTCAAATTTAGGGGTCCGTTATGAACCTCCGTCCCGGGGACCACCACCTCCCCGGGGCTTTACAAATGATGGGAAGGGGGCCACGCTCCAGGAGCCCTTAATGGCCCTGGGGACCGCCACCCCCCAGGGCCGGCTCCTGCAATTTCCCGGGGTGCCTACACCCCGGGACATTGCTGTTTGCTATGACATAGCAAACTCTGCTTTGGTTTTTGGACGCAAGGTTTCCAAAAACCAAAGCAGAATTTCTTTTGCACAGGGGGAGCTGCATGTCAGCAGCTCCACCTGTGCAAAAGCAATGCCGGCTCCCGCAGGAGGCGGGAAGCCGGCTGGGACTGTGGGGGCATTGGGGCTCCCCCCACGGTCCCCAACGCTAAGGGCTGGCCCCGGGGGATGGGGTTCCCAGGGCCAGGAGTGGCCCACCTCCCTTTAGTTAAAAAAAAAAGAATGGCCTGGTCCCGGGGGATGGGGTCCCTGGGGCCAGAATCGGCCTGGGGAGGGGGGCCATGCGGCCCCCTCCTAAAAATAAATATATAAAAAAAATGGCCAAGCCCTGAGGGATAGTGGCCCATGGAAGAGGGGCCACGCAGCCCCCCTTCCCTGAAAATATTTAAAAAAAGAAGAGGCCATGCCTCGGGATGGGATCTCCGGGGTCAAAAGTGGCCCAGGGAAGGGGGGGCGACGTGGCCCCCCTTCCCTATAAATATATTTATAAAAAGGAGGCCATGCCCCAGGGGATGGGGACCCGGGGCCGAAATCAGCCTCGGGAGGGGGGTTGTGCAGCCCCATTCCCATTTTTGTTTTTTAAAAAAAGGTCAGGCCCTGGGGGATGGGGTCCCCAGGACCCCAAAAATACTAAAAGAAGGGGGGCCACACAGTCCCCCTTCTAAAAATACATACAAAAAAAGCTGCCATCTCATCGGAGGACCTGCCCCCTCCCTGCAGCACTCTGCAAACTCACCTCCTGGCACGTTCTAAGTTGGGGAATTAAGTCCCCTTAAATACTGAGGGTCCCTAGAGGGCACCTAGCCCACAAGGTACCTCCACTAAGTGCGACACAGCTGGATTGAAGAGAGGTGGTCCGAGGCCATGCCCCTTTTTACACCACTCTGAAAACGCACCTCTTGGCGCACTGCTGGTGGGGCGATGAGGTCCACTTGTGTCCTGAGGACAGCCTCCTACATCTATTAATTTTTATGAAACAGTGTTGCATTTCCAGTGATTGACCATATGTGGTACTGGGCTTACTCAAAGTGTGAGCTGGAGTACATTTATAGAAGTGCAGTTTGTGAATAGCAATGGGCTTACCCTGAAGACGACTGTCTGTCCATCCCTAAATCCCTCTTTTGCCTTCCTTAAACCCCTCTTCACTGTACCCTAAACCCAGTAAATGTAGAAATATTTCCCAGTTTCTAGTGACTACCTTGTCCCTTCTACATTTACCACTAAAACGCAGGTCTACATGTGTGGCAGTCTTGTAATTGGGATGGAGATCTCAACATTCGAAAGATTGTCAAGACGAAGATCTCCGCATATAGGTTAGTGAATGGGATTTTGTAATATGTGAGTAGTACTACTTTAGCACTTCTACACATACTACAAAGTGCAATGTGTGAGTAGGCACCTAAATAGGGCCCTGATTCCTTTGTAAACAGTACAGCTAGAGATAGCAGAGGTTATGCATCCTGCATATATGTGTATAAATGCCTCATTTAAAGCTTTGTACTTTGTGGCAATAGTATCCTGCCCCTATAACTGTAAGGGTGCCAAATTCAAAGATGTCCTTTAGTTTGACAAACATTTTCCCCTTCGGAGAATCTTAAGTGTGGAAAGCAGGAGCTGGTTTGGGGGATAAAGCTGATGATGCAGGGCCACCATGACATGGCAGAATTGTGGACCTGCTGAAACATATGCTTTTTTAAGACAGGCCCGAATTCAAAGGGAATATTTCTGAATAAGTATGAGTAATGCCCCACCACTTGCATGGAGTTTACTACATACTTGTGGGAATATTTCTAGATGGCTTCTGTGCAGGACAGGCATGATTGATCTTGTGGACATGGGCAGAATGGAGGTGAGTGAAAATGGTGCAGGAGGTAGCCCTTACGGTGCCAACAGAACTCAGGCAACACTAGCAAGAATATTCACCTGCTGTCCATGGAGCACCAATCACCAGCCACTCTTGAAACCTAATTTTTAGACTTTCACTTTGAAGAAGAAGGAAGCCCAAGCAGTCACTTCTTACACCTGAAGTTTGTTTGGTGGGGTTGAAACTAAAACATAGTAAACAAATAATACACAGTAAACTGATTGTTTTGTAAGTTCAATTTCTTTATAAAAAACATGCAACTTTTATTTTTTACATCAAATGACTCAGTAATAGCAATACCTAGGCAGATAGAAACTCTTGATCCTGGGCCAAGGAATGTACTATCTTCTTCAAAATAACAGCGACATCATTACACATTGTGTACATTGAAGATGCATAGGTGCTGTATGCCTGGTTTCTAACAGGAAGCACAGAACATTTTGGAAACTTTGTCAACATTGTTATGCGCCCTTGTGCCTGTTAAGGAGTGCTTGGATCGTTAGTCAGTGACCATGAGGTCGCAGCCTCGATGCAAGCTCATTGCAGGTCAGTCACATGCTGAAGAACAGAGCATGCATGTTGGTAGTAGGGAGTGCTTGATGGTTTGTGCAGTTGGCGCATCAAGGGCTCACCCATCAGTGTGACATGGCACAGTCCCGGTGTTAGAAATGGGGGTTTCTAGTTGGCAGAGGTATACACCTTGTTCAAGGAAGACACTTCCTTCTAGACAGGATAAGGGAGTTACACACCCAGATAACCCCTGCTCACCCCCTTGGTAGCTTGCATTACCACACAGGCTTATCTCAGAGTCAATGTGTAAAGCATTTGTACATAACCACACAGGTAAAACAGTGAAAACATAGCAAATGGACGCCACACCATTTTGGAAAAATCTATATTTTTTATCTAAACCAATCAAGACCAAAATAATAAAAATCCAGCATACATATATCAAGATATTACTTTTAGTATGATTATTGCAAAAATAAAGCTCGTAGAAACATATAGCTCCAACTGGGATCATTTCGATGTTGTGACAGGCACAAATCCAAAGTACGGTGCCGAACGCAAGGTGCGCGGGTCTGCCATGGATTCACACAGACCCCCCAAGTAACAGTACCTTGAAAAATTAAGTAAACACATGGTGCATGGTGTCAAGGTGTCACAGGGGTGAGGCCTCGAGGTCATGGCTAGGCTGGCTCCTTACTGCCACAGGGAAGAAAAGGTGTTGAGTCTGCGAGGGAACAACGCGTTGAGTCTGGGTTGGTTCAGGAGGTGAGGTGGCATCAATGGTGAGGCATCAGTTCCATTCGGCAGGGCGGTGTCGATGAGTTCGGGAAGTCACTCTTGTCTACAGGTATCAGCAGGCGTTAAAGCTGTGGTGCAGACAGGGAGGAGTGTTGTGCTCTTCACTAGTGGTGACCACGTCTTGGTGCAGGTCGCAGCATCACTTGCGGTGTCGCTGACCATGTTGGTGTTGGATTTGTTGGGTTACAGCCCCAACCACACAATTCCACAAGCAAAGGAACTGGAATGGGCACCCTTTGGCAATCAGGAGTCAAGCAGAGGAGTCCAAGTGCTGTTTAGCAAGTTGCAGTGAAGTCTTTGTGTCCGAGAGACTTGAGAACAGGAGGCAAGCTCTACTTCAAGCCCTTGGATAATTTTCTTAAGCAGGATACCACAGCATGGCAAAAGACCAGTCCTTTCCACCACCCACAGAGAGAAGCAGCTACTGAAGGCCAACCCAGCAAAGCAACACACAGCAAAGGGGCAGTACTTCTCCTGGCAGCTCTTCTTCTTGGCAGGTTCCTCTTAGTCCAGAAGTAATCTAACGTTCTGGGGTTTTAGGTCTAATATTGATACCCCATTCTTTATTTGTAGTCTTTGTTTCAAGTGTCTCTGAGCTCAGCAAAAAACAGTTCTGTCCTCCCTCATCTAGCTTCCCTACAGGAGGTGGAGACAGCAGTGTGCAGAGCAAACACAGCCTATTCCGGTGCTAGTGAAAACTCCTCCCACCATTCTAAATGCAGAGAGGTATAGTCAGCCTGGCTATGAGTTACCCTGGAAAGGAAGGACACACCTCAACCCTCCTTGTGACTGCCTAGAATGAATGCTCATACCAAACTCCTGTCACTCTAAAACCAGACGGTGAATACACAAACAGGCAGAGCTACACAGGATGGTTAAACAAGAAAATGCCCACTTCCTAAAAGTGGCATTTTCAAACACATAATTTAAAAACCACCTTTACTAGAAGCCTAAACTCCAAATCTGTAGCTTTTACCAATTGCAAGTTGCACATTGTAAAATGTTACAAGGCAGCTCCAATGATAGCCTATGGGAAAGCTAGTCTGTACAATAGTGAAAAATGAAATACAGTATTTCACTATCAGGACATGTAAAACACACCAGTACAGGTCCTTCCTTTCATATACACTGGATCCTGTGCATGGAGGTAGCTTGGGCCTAACTTAGGGGTGTCTTACATGTAAAAAAGGGAAGATTAGGTCTGGTGAGTGGATGCACTCGCCAAGTCGACATGGCAGTTAATTAATGTGTGCACAGACACTGCAGTGGCAGGTCTGAGACACATCTGAAAGGCTACTTGTGTGGGTGGCAAAACCAGTGCTGCAGACCTACTAGTGGCCTTTGATTTAAATGCCCTGGGCATCCTCATTGCACGTGGGCCTCACCAGTAAATCAGATATGTCAATCTTGGATAACCAACCATAATTATAATTTACACAGGGAGCACTTGTACTTTGACACTGATCACTTGTGGCAAAATTCCCAAAGCATCTAGGCCAGCAAAAACTAAATCCAGCACACAGTTGGAAATGCAGGAGGTAGAGGCAAAAAGTCAGGGGAAACCACGCCAAGGATACCAAGTCTAACACCAGGTAAAATGACATGACTTAAAGAAACAATAGTGAGGGTGTGTTGCCTTCATGCGACTGTGCAGGGTTCTAAGGTTTGGCTCTTAGATTCATTGGCAGTGCAAATAAGAGCTGGAATTATTTCCCTCTATCTTGCCACATTTACCAAGGAACTGAAAATCCTTTTATTTGGGAGACACTTTATGTCAAAGCTATGATCACCTGTGTTGGCTTGTCTTACAATCATGACACAAACTGCTGAACTGTCTGTCCAGATATTAACTGTATAGAGGTAGAAAAGAGTCCCTGGATGAGTCCTTCAGTAACTATTTTAAGGACAAATAGTTAGATCCATGTTTATGTCTGTCACGTTTTTTGATTCTGAAAATCCGGTCACCATGCCTTTGTGCCATGTTTGCACGATAGGAAATTGCAAACATAAGTGACTATGTAGACTGTCCAGAGCATCAAAGAGGTGTGGAAAGTCACAATACAATAGGCAGCACCTTTGAAAAAAGGGAGGGCTATGGGAATGGCAGTCAAAGGAAAAAGGAGAGTCCCTCAGGCAAACCAACCAAAAGTTAGAAGTGAGACCTAGAGGTTTCTTGAGGTCTTCCTTTCTTACCATGCAGAAGGTGCTGTGGGGTCTCTCTCTTGCAATGAAATGTATAGAAAACAGCTCAGAGAGGATCTTCACTACCAGATGATGTGTAGTGTTTGATTGGGCAGAAACAGTTTCACTTAAAACTTAAGGCCTTATTATGAGCTTGACGGTGGCACCGCCAAACCCATGTACAAAATGCCTGCCAGATCAGGAGTTTCCTCCTGTCTGGCGGGCGGTTCTTTGGCATTCCCAGGGCGGTACCTATGAAATAGGCGCTGCAATGGGAACATCAAAGGCAGTACGTGCATGCCATAAACTGCTGCAGTCCATTCTCTGCAGATACTGGTGTTCATGCACACAGGGGGCACATGTGATCCCCCCTGTGTGCAACCACATTGTGTAAGGCACAAGGGAGCCCTGTGGGGCCCCCTTTGTTTCCTCATTGCCATACTTTTCGTGGAGGTCTTACCGCCATGAAAAGTGTGGCAGTGAGGAAACTCGTTATATGCTTGGCAGGGCAGCAGCATAAATATTGTGATACAAAAATAAAGTGTCGAAAATATCAGGATTTCAGAAATATTGTCAACATAAATATCGAAGATAAAAATATTGTTTTAGTGTTGTTTATAATATAGTGGAAAAATATTGATGTAGAAAATATCATTGTATGTAATCTGGTTTGTAAATGTTAATTAGTGTGTAGTTTATTGTAGTTTGTTTGCTAGTATATGTTTATAAAAAAATTAGATAATTTATTAGTTATGAAGTTGTTAAAATGTGTATTTATAGTTGTATTAATGTATATAAGTAATGGTTTTATACATTTTTAGTAGCCCGCTATTGTTTTTTGGAGGGCATAAGGGTGGGGAGATTTTGTTCAATGTATATATTTTAAAGTCAAATTCATGGTAAGAATTTTAATGCTAAGCATATTCATATTTTACAATTCTAATATTTGTTTTAAGAAATGTTAATATAATATTAATATATATATTTGAAATAATTGTTGTTTAAATATTTTTTTTAAAAAAATTCAAATAATGTAAAAAATAAAAAGTACAATAATTAGAAATTATTTTTATATAAAAGTTTAAAATGTTAATTTATTCTTGGGTAATAACTTTTAATAATACAAATATTTGACATTTAATTCATGGACCCCACCATGAAAAGTTCAGCAGAAAGGCAAGGAAGTGACCCCAAACAGTGACTGCATGGTGGTACATGTTGTGCCCCCCTTTGTTTGCAGTGTTAGGTGTGCAGCGTGTACCATGCATGAGATGGTGTATGGTACACAGCGCACCCAACATGTAAGCGGCACTGCACTGCAGCGGCATGTGATTCAGGCTCTTACTATGAGCAAAAGCACACTGACGCCATGGCACCGCTGGTGGTGAGGTCGCAATGCAGAGGCCGGGTTACCACGAGCTTTGCGGCGTACTCACGACCACTGCAACGGTGCTCCAGCAGTCGGACTGTCAATCTCCTAATCGAGCCCTAAGAAATTGACTTCTTTGTTATTTATGAAGAGTTTGACATTAAATTGTAGCATGTCAGACATTATTTTGGTTTTTTGCTAAGTTTAGGGGCAATTTGTATTGCTCCATTTGCATTTGTTGGTAGCTTTGCTCATTTTGTGATGCTTCTATAAATTTATAGAGTGTAGGTTAGGTTCTGCCTAGTGTAGATTAGAAGGAATTGTGTCATCCTTCCACTGGGTAGTTTTGGCTGCCTGTTCCAAGATGCTGTCATAGACATTCAACCATGGTATTTGGAATTTGTGTTGAAATCTGTGTCTAGAGTGATGCAGTCTGCCAACCCAAGTGTCTTCAAAATAATCTATTAGAGGGCTTAGTTTATCTTAATTTTGTTGGTAGAAAGAGCTGTCTATTAATATATTTTAGTGGTGGAGTCTAGGCAAGTGCTGTAATTTTTTAAATTTCAAATGCAAATTGGCTATTTTTAGACTATTCTAAACGTAGGGCCCGATTATGATGGCGGACAGACTGGAGTCCGTCTGCTATTGTGGTGGTGACCGGGACCGTCCGCAATACATGCAGCGGTTCTGCACACCAAATTAGGATGCGACCGCCACCATGGCGGTCGGATCTTGCATTTTTAACATTGCGGTGGGTGCTGCTGACAGCAGCACCAGCTGCAATGTTGGAAATGCATGTTGTGCATTTCAGTGCACTACATGGCAGGCCACCACACAGTGCCTGCCACTTAGTGCAGTGAAATGTGGAGGGGTACCATGGGTACTCTCGTACTTTAGAATTTGGGACCGCGTAGGAGGCAAGGCCCTACCCCTGTCTATCTCGGTATTTGTGAACCGCGAATGGTTAATGCGGTATGCACAAGTGCTTTTTGTAACGTTTTAGCTATGAATGCACTGTGTATACGCTATTTCACATCACTACGTGGGTTCCATTTTGTATCGGTGGCCATCTTGTGGTTGCCCTCACATAGGCTATATAGCATGAAGCGAATACGGGCCTTTTAGAGCACATGTGCCTTTCTCTGACTTTTCTGTGACCTGGGCAGCTTGGCTCCACTGCCCCAGGTGAAACTCTTCTCACGAGTTTCCCGTCCTCTGGCCACTTGTGATTAGCATCAGGGCTTGACACACCATAAAGTCTTTTCATCCTACACGAGCCTCCAGCTAATCTCTTTCGCACCTGACTGTTCCTGCTTTATGGCTTGTTTCCCAAAACAGGAGATGCTCATGTTTATTGGGGCCTATCGATATCTGACGTGGGATCTGGACCTTGCTGTGTAAATAATTGCGGGCTAGCTTAACTGGAATGTGGGATGGTCATCATGACTCTGCCTTTTCGTTTTGTAATGTATACTTTATATGGCCATGCCATAAAACTAAGGAATGTATGCTTGAGGCAGGATATTCTGTATTTAAGAAGAAGCCCGTTTCTGTGATTTTCAGCAGTCTCCTGAGAACATACACGCTGTTGTACTTCTAGGACGCCTGTAATTGGTCTGCAGCCAATAAACTGATCTTTGACTTCACCCAGAAGACTCTGTGTTTCTGTAGGTCTGAAACAGGAAGAACCCAGAAGTCATAGGGTGTGTTCCCTGCACCGCTGGCCTTAAAATACCTAGTACTTCAGTTGGCGCCCAACTCGGCGCGATTTCAGCGGTACCGGTCCAAGCCAGAGGTTCGTGAGGAGCTTCGTGTGGAAATTCTGAAGGAAGGCCGCCACTTCATCGACCCCTGCATGTCGACGGGGTCCGAAAGTCTTTTCTGCGAGGTTCTCCGCGTCCCGACGGCTACGAAGGACTGCTGCCCTGATTAATCGCCCTGTTTTGGACCCTTGACGATTTTGGTAGAGCGAAACAATCGAGAGAGTCTTCTGGTGACGCCATCGATCATCAATATTCAGTTAAGTATAAGTGGAGCGTCTCCTAGTTTGAATTTGGTATCCTTCGGGATCATTTTGATTTGGTGCTTGCAAGTCCCAAAGCCAGAGGACTCGTGTATTCACGAGACTATCGTATTCGATAATCCTTTGACGTTTGAAACTAGACTAGTGAGCGAAGATGCCTGGTGCTAGTGTATTTGGTAATTGGTTTTGTTTGAGTTGTAGAAGGGATTTCCAGTTAGAGGATTCATGTCCGGTTCCTCCAATTGGAACTCCAACTTATGAGCTTTATGTAAAACATGGCGTAGGCCCCATTGCATATAATGAAGTATGGATCCGATACACCAGAAAGGACGGTGTTTTAAAATGGCCCCAGAATGGTAGTTTTGATACAGATATCTTAGATAATTTGGAAGTAAAATTGTTTAAAAAGAAAGCCTGGCCGGCGATGTTTGATTCTTTCCGCCTATGGCGAAAGGAAGCCAAACAGAAGGAAATTAAGCTAGCGAAAAGAGATAAGAGAGAGAGGGGTATGTCAGTGATGCAAGCAGCTGTGCAATTTAAAGACAATGAGGAGGAACAAAGGAATGAGCAATTACATAGACAGCGCAAACTAGGGATTGATAAATGTTACCCTGTTTTGTCACCCCTTGTGCAAGATGAGACAAAAGAGAAAGAGAAAGATTCCCTAATGTCCCATTTGCTAAGTTCGCCACCCCCGTATGCGCAAAATGCCACCGCACCTCCACAGCTTGTAAATGCGCAACCTCCAGTAAATATGCCGCAAGTCTTCCCGCAGCCGCCAGCTCCTCCTCAGCTGGCTCCTATCCCTGCAGTGCAGCCCTCTCAAGGGCCGCCAGTTTTGCTACCTGTTGCCCCTGCGCTTCCTGCGACTTTTCCTAGCACGCCAGCGGTTTCCTCTGGCGCTCCTTCTTGCACTACCCCGGTACCTGTATCTGAACCTGTTTTTCTTCCCTCTGTCTATCCCCCTGTTTCCGCCTCAACTTCTCCTTCAGCACGACAATGACTAGCTAATGTAGTTACTAGTCTAATGTCGCCTTTCTTTGGGTCATCTAGTGCGACTCCTGGCTTACAGCGTAAGCAATTGCGCAGTCAGCTGCCTGATCCTGAAGAGAAAAAGACATTAGATCATATGGCGCGTAGGTGGATTATTTTTTCATCACTCTATGATGTGGAATCAGTTGTTGACGTTTTTCATCAATGGGATGCCCCGAAACAGAGGTATGTGTTCGAAGAAATGTGTGAAATCCTTTGTGAGGAATTGGATGATCATGGTAGAGATCCAAGCCCGCAGGAGTTATGTCGAGTGAGATTCGATTTTGGAAAAGGTATGATTGTGGGCCCCGATGTCAATAGAGCAGTTGCGATCTTATTAGCCTTGAGGAATGATGATTGTCAACAGTCGTTGTTTGAACCAGATTTCCCTGTGGGGAGAAAGGGAAAAGCGCGACAATACCCCATGAGAGAAGTCCCTCCGGTATGGAAGGAAGCTGTTGCGGCTGATGCCGCTCATGGTATTGCTGCTGCTCCAGCACATTTTCAACGTGTTTGGGTACATGTCCCATGGAAGCGATCTGAGGTGTTAGCACTTAAACAGACATTACCTGATCCCCGTAAAAGCCCTGCAGGATATTATAAGGAGTTATCCCAAACTGCAGAATCGTGCGTCATGAATCTGGCTGACATAGATATGTTATTTGGGAATGTGGTTCCACAGCCTTTATGGGGATCCATTCGTAATGTAGATCACGCTGCAGAATTGGGTGATACATGGGCTAATATTGTTGCTGCAGACGCTAGACAAGTTGGTGGTGCAAAACCTGAGCCCCTCATAGCAGCGCTCCCTGGTAGAATTATTACCTACATGAAAACTATAATGCCTGCGATGCGCGTAAATTGGGATAAACTATCCGCATGTAAGCAGAAGAAGGATGAGACAGTGTCTGATTTCTTTACTAGGTTTGAAGAAACGTTTATCGACCACAGTGGTCAAGACATGAGCACTGAAGGTGGCCAACGGTTATTTGTTGATAAATTCGTGCAGAATCTGCTACCCGAGTTGTGTAAGAAACTAAAAGACTCAGAAAGTTCTTGGGCTGTTTCCTCTTCAGCGCAAATACTGGCTACTGCACAGTATTATGAGAATAGAGACAAAGCCGAAAAAGATAGAACGGATAAGAAAACGAAAGAACTAAAGACAAAGGTCCTTTTACAGCAGGCTTATCCACCACGTGGAGGACAGAGTAATTATAGGCAAACACAAGGTATCTATCAGCAACCCCAGCAGTTTCAGAATAGTGAGCAAATGAATGGGTATTATCAACCACGAATCCCTGTAGGTCCCAACCAATGTTCATATTGCAAAGAGGAAGGTCATTTTAAATATAGTTGCCCTAGATTGAGGCAGCGTAACAGTAATGCGTATGGCGTAAGAGGAAGAGGTGGTCAGCAAGCTCCTAGAGGCAGAGGGCGTGGAAATCTTCCCCAGAACGGGCGTCCTCTTCCGCCTCAAAATACCATAAATAGCTTCGATCAGCAAGCCAATGCGATTGGCAATACAGCTCAGTACTACAACAATGATTATTATGCAGAAGACGACAATGTAGAAGATGATGATTACTAGGACCGCCATAGACAAAGAGAGGGAGTTGTTTCAGTGCCAGTGGATCAGAGCGGACCTTATGTTAAAGAAACTACAGCAAATGTAACGGAGCCCTTTCTGCTGGATACTGGTGCTGCAAAGAGTTCAATCATGCATTCAAAACTCCCTGGCGCGCCTTTGTCTGGCGAAATGAATGTCTCAGTAGGTTTTTCTGGCGCCCCAGTTAGGAACCCGATTTCTAGTCCTATGTCACTTTCTGTTGGACCTTGTCAGCTAAAAGCACCCCTCATTCTAACAACAGGTTGTGGTGAAAATTTGCTAGGCTTAGATTTGCTGAAAAGATTACATGCGACGCTATATTGTTCTCCCTCAGGAGTACAACTTACATTAGGTAAGAAAGTGATTTCCCCAATGTATTTGTCTAAAAATGCAATGCCACCTGAACTGTCATCCCTTCCGGATGCCCTCTGGGCCACTGGTCCCAATGATGTGGGTCTCCTGGAAATACCGCCATATGTGGTCACTTTAAAAGCTAATGTCAGATTGCCACGTATTCCCCAGTACAAGATCTCCAATGAAGGTCAGAAAGCATTGTTAGCAATTGTCAGTGATTTGATTAAAAAGGGTGTAATTGAAGAGACAAGCGGCAACGTTTACAATAGTCCTGTTTTACCTGTCTTAAAACGAACGGACCCTTCACAGTCACCTGTTTACAGATTTGTGATTGATCTTAGAGAAGTTAATAAGATTGTTGTGCCACAGTTTCCAGTTGTCCCTGATATAACTGCCTTGTTAACCATGATTCCCGCATCCGCTGCATGGTTTTCAGTGATCAATTTAAAGAATGCTTTCTTTAGCATCCCAATTGCAGAGGAGAGCAGAGACATTTTTGGTTTTAGTTTGGGAGGTCGCAGTTTCCGCTTCAAACGCGCTCCCCAGGGCTACTGTGAAAGTCCCTCAATATACAGTCAGGCTTTAAAAGCGCAGCTTGATGCACTGGTTTTACCCAGTGGCGCTATCCTTATTCAGTATGTTGAAGATTTGCTAATGGCCGCGGATACTGAAAAGATTTGCAAAGAAGCTACCTTGTCATTGTTGCGTCATTTGTCTGCCTTCCATCACAAAGTGTCTCTCTCAAAGCTGCAATATTGTCGACAAGAAGTGACCTACTTAGGTCATCTCTTATCGAAGGAGGGAAGGAAACTGACCCCAGAAAGAATTCAAGCCATTGCACAGTTGAGTGTGCCAAGAACACAGAGAGAAGTGCGTGCTTTCTTGGGCATTACTTCATACTGTAGGCATTGGATTCCTAATTTTTCCTTGTTGGCAAAACCTTTGTTAGCATTAACATGCAAAGACACACCGAATCCTATTCCATGGTCTGAGGAGTGTCAGAAAAGTTTTTTGGAATTGCGTAATGCATTGTGTTCAGCTCCTGTGTTGGGTACCCCTGACTACAGTAAGCCTTTTACATTGTATGTTCACGAAAAAGATATGGTTGTGCATTGTCAGTGTTAACACAGCCTTTTGGCGACAGACCGCGTCCATGCGCGTATTTTTCGTCAACCTTGGACCCGGTTAGCGAGGGCATTGCCAAGCTGTCTGAGAGCCACAGCCGCTGCAGCTATGTCTATTCGACAATCTGCTGGCCTAGTGATGGATAATACATTGATTGTTATGGTTCCACATGCTGTGGACACATTGTTAAACAGAACCAAGACACAACACTTAACTAGTGCACGATTATCTGGTTATGAGCTGACACTGTTAGCAAATCACATACACATAAAGAGATGCAACACGTTGAATCCAGCTACACTATTACCAATCCCAGCAGACCTAGACGAGATTGAGCAACATGATTGTCTGTTCAGAACAGAAGAAGAGACGAAAGGGAGAGTAGATCTCAAAGATAATCCCCTGACTGAGTGTGATGGTACTTTATGGGTGGATGGTTCGTGTTTCAAGCTTCCGAATGGTGATACGACTGCTGCATATGCCATCACGACTTTGCATACGATTGTGGAAACTGCACGTATGCCACAAAATTCGGCTCAAGCAGCAGAATTGATTGCCCTTACGAGAGCATGCGTGTTGTCTGAAGGAATGAAAGTGAATATATATACAGATAGCCAGTACGCCTTTGGTGTGGCTCATAGTTTTGGGCGATTGTGGAAGGAACGTGGGTTCCTGACTTCGCATGGAGCTAAGATTCAGAATGGCAAGTTGGTGAATGATCTCCTTGAGTCACTGACCCTACCGTTGCAAGTTGCAATTATGAAATGCAGTGCGCACAGGAAAATCACTGATGATGTTGGTCGTGGTAATGCGTTTGCTGACGAAGTCGCGGAAGAAACAGCAAAAGATGTGAAGACTCGAATGTATGTTGCAGGCCCTGCCAGATGGGTTGGTGATGTTGGAATGTGTGAAAACACAATAGAGAGTGTAAACTCCCTTCAAGCTGAAGCCACAGAGAAAGAGTTGAGCAAGTGGAGAGAAAGTATGGGTAAGTTGGATGAGAATGGTTGTTGGATTGATTTGTCAGAACATAGGCGATGGTTGTTACCTGATGCATATGTGCTTCCAGTGGTTACTATGGCACATGGAATGGCACATATCAGTACGAAAGGAATTTGTAAGTTGTTGGCTCCAGTATGGCATAATGCTGGAATTCCTAAGTGTGCAGAGAATGTGGTCAAGAATTGTATGGTATGCTTGAAGTACAACCCTGGTAGGGGAACCCCAACTCCAGCTGGTCATTTTGCGCCTCCATCATATCCATTTGAAGTTTTGCAGTTGGATTTTATCCACATGGAAAGGTGCAACAACCTGAAATATGTATTGGTGGTTGTTTGCGCTTTCTCAAAATGGATAGAGGCCTATCCTCTAAAGGATAACACTGCCCTATCCACAGCCAAAGCCCTTGTGAAGGAATTTTTCCCTAGGTTTGGAATGCCAAGAATGGTGTGGAGTGATAATGGGAGTGAGTTTGTGGGTCAAGTGATGAAGAATGTGTGTGAGGGACTAGGTATAAGGCAGAAGTTTCACGCTGCAAATCACCCCCAATCAGCTGGATTAGTAGAACGTTACAATGGCGCTCTAAAACTCAAACTGGCCAAAATCCAAGCGAGCTCAGGTCTTAAATGGCCTGACGCTCTGCCTCTAGCACTCCTGTCCACCAGAATGACCGTGCACTCAAGAGTGGGACTTAGTCCCTACGAGGTCGTTTTTGGCTGCCCGGCCAATGTATGGGGTGTGCCAAGACCGACGAAGTTCAGCGAAATCGAGCATCCAGTACTGTTTGATTACTTGCACAAATTGACAGCTAAACTGCGTGTTTTACACCAACAGGTGCATGATACTCTCCCCCTGGCTTCTGAAGCTCCTGGACACCCTATCGAACCAGGCACGTGGGTCCTTGTAAAAAACTTCCAGCGGAAAACCAATGATGAGCCCCGCTGGATTGGTCCTCATCTCATACTACTGTCTACAAGATCATCTGTTCGAGGAAAGGGGAAAAGGAATTGGATCCACGGCGCCCACATAAAGAGGATCCCTTTGCCTCTGCCGTACGACCAGTGGGTCCAGGAGGGTATCGCAAACTCTGAAACAGACACTGTACCTCGCTTTGTGCCGTTCAGTGATGCACGCATAAAAGGCACAACTTCAGCGCAGGAAAGTGACGATATTTTGCAAGAAGCTGTGCCACTGTCAATTCGATTGGACACTACAGAGCCTGAACTTTTGTTCCAAGATCAAACAGTACCTGGTCGTTCTCGGTACAACCTAAGACCAAGGCCCATGGACAAATAAATATTCTTTTTCTTTTACCTTTCTTTTTTTTTTTTTGATAACCAGAGCTCTCCCATCTGAAGGACTTTCTTGATTTTTTGTTTTTCGAACCACCATCCGGGTTCAGCCGCAGGGTCGCGGTGCCAAGACTTTGGGGTACAAGCCGAAGACGTTAGGTCGACGGTTCTGGTTGGTCTAGGGCGTTCCCTGGACTGACAGGCGTACTCCTTAGCAGAAGAAACTCACCCGCCGCGAGCGGCACGATTAGAGGATGGAGTTTTTTAAGATGGAGAGACCCGCTGAGGAAATGAACTTTAAAGCAAGAATATGTAAAATAATGAAAAGCAAACGTTTTGTGTTTTTATGCCTGTTTGTATTATGTAGTATGGTAGTGTTTACTGTGGGATTTGTATTCTTCTCCTCTCAAGAGCCCATTGCACCCACAGTACAGCCTATACTTCCTCCTACTGTCTCCTCACACTCTTTTCACCCTTTGCCTGAACATGAACAAGCTAGACGGTCCGAATTTGTAAACAACTCGTTTATTCAGCTCTTGCACCAGCACCAACTAGTCATGAATACGACCAATTGTTGGGTGTGTGGTTTAATGCCACATACCATTAATAAGGGTATTCCTTATCTAGTGCTGCCGTATAGTTACAATGGATCGTCATGGGCATTCCAGACCATGTTTCTCTATGCACTAGAAGTGTACTCCCCGCGACAACCGCGTTCCATCAGACCTAGCACCAATAATAAAGCTCTAATGAAAGGAATTGCCGATATGAGCAGAGATATCGATGCATACTCATCCATTCCCAAAGAAGAGTTGAGAGCTTATGTAGGGTGGAACGCGACAGGGTATAGTATTAGTCTAGGTGAAAGACAGCGGAAAATCTCATCCCCAATCTGGGTCGTACCCCACATAGGTCGGTTCTGTTTGCAAGATAATGGTCAGAATCCTAGAGCTCAACTGGGAAGAAGTGACTGTACTGAAACGTACACTTTTCCGTCACAGTTTTCCCCTGCGTTTTTGGCTGCCAAGGGTACATATTTTATCTGCAATGATCGAGCATATACATGGTTGCCCCCTGACTTCTCGGGCACATGTTATATTGCAAATCTGCTACCGCCAACATTTACTGCCGCCTCTGACTATCACAAGACCAGAGTTGTGAGAGGCGTGATTAGTAAGGAGGATACTGCCGGTCAGGAAGCGGGAGATTTCTTTTTGGGTTTCCTGCCATTTTGGGGGCCTATGGTTAATAGTAGGAACCTGAGACAGCTGACTCGTGTGGTTGAATCCACAGTTAATGTTACGGCTGGTGCCCTTGGTAATTTGACAGCTGAGCTCCAAGCGGATCGCCTCATGACTTTGCAGAACCGCATGGTTCTAGACGTCATACTTGCAGACCGCGGTGGGGTATGTAAGGTTATCCAATCCAGTTGTTGCATTTTCATACCAGACAACGCTCCAACAGTTTATCAAGCCATCTCCAAACTGCATAAAATATCTGAGTCCATACACGCGGATAAAGGAGATTGGTCACTGGTGGGGTGGTTCTGGGAACTGATATCTGTATGGGGTTGGAAAGTTCTGATGGTCATTGGAATGATCTTAGCCATCCTTTTCCTGTTCTGTCTGTGCATACAGTGTGCTCCTGCGATATGTGGCCTCTGTGCTACATTATGTGTAAGGAAACCTGTATCGAGGGACGAGCTAAGTAATAGGATGATGCTACAGCAACATCTCCATGACTTCGTGAATATTGACCTAGACTCGGATTGAAATGAGTATAGTTATTGCCTATGTGAGGGCAAAAGGAGGGTCTGTCGTACTTTAGAATTTGGGACCGCGTAGGAGACAAGGCCCTACCCCTGTCTATCTCGGTATTTGTGAACCGCGAATGGTTAATGCGGTATGTACAAGTGCTTTTTGTAACGTTTTAGCTATGAATGCACTGTGTATACGCTATTTCACATCACTACGTGGGTTCCATTTTGTATCGGTGGCCATCTTGTGGTTGCCCTCACATAGGCTATATAGCATGAAGCGAATACGGGCCTTTTAGAGCACATGTGCCTTTCTCTGACTTTTCTGTGACCTGGGCAGCTTGGCTCCGCTGCCCCAGGTCAAACTGGTCTCACGAGTTCCCCGTCCTCTGGCCACTTGTGATTAGCATCAGGGCTTGACACACCATAAAGTCTTTTCATCCTACACGAGCCTCCAGCTAATCTCTTTCGCACCTGACTGTTCCTGCTTTATGGCTTGTTTCCCAAAACAGGAGATGCTCATGTTTATTGGGGCCTATCGATATCTGACGTGGGATCTGAACCTTGCTGTGTAAATAATTGCGGGCTGGCTTAACTGGAATGTGGGATGGTCATCATGACTCTGCCTTTTCGTTTTGTAATGTATACTTTATATGACCATGCCATAAAACTAAGGAATGTATGCTTGAGGCAGGATATTCTGTATTTAAGAAGAAGCCCGTTTCTGTGATTTTCAGCAGTCTCCTGAGAACATACACGCTGTTGTACTTCTAGGACGCCTGTAATTGGTCTGCAGCCAATAAACTGATCTTTGACTTCACCCAGAAGACTCTGTGTTTCTGTAGGTCTGAAACAGGAAGAACCCAGAAGTCATAGGGTGTGTTCCCTGCACCGCTGGCCTTAAAATACCCAGTACTTCAGTACCCCCCCGGTGCACATACACCTCCCCCCAACACATTGGGGGCCCGCAACGGGCCCTTGAAAAGAATCTCCACCAGACTTTCCATGACGGTTTCGCCGTCATGGAAAGACTGGAGGAAAGCCTGCATCATAATATGGTGGACTGTGCCTGTAAGGCACCGCCACCATTTTATGGATGCAGACAGCTCCCCCAGGCAATTGGTATGATTGCCTGTGGCAGTTCCATTGCGGACAGTCTATGCGTCCGCCACGGTCGCTGTGTTGATCCACCCGCAATCCTAATCTGGTGGCAGTCAATCCACGTTTAATGGCGGACGGATCGCCACCGCACGGCTGGCGGTGACGGTCTGTCCGCCATCATAATGACCCCCTTAGGGCAGATTGTTGGAGGTGTCTGCATATGCTTTGAGTGAAATGCTAGTAACAGCCTTGTATGGCTGTGTGAGGTTACATTTTTTAATTGTTTGAATCGTGGCTTGCCAAAAGTCTATGATAATGTTTTGGGGGTAGTAGTTATTTGTTTTAAGTTTAATGTGGTTTAAGAGGTCGTAGTAAGTGCTTGTTTGTTCATTTGGTAATAGGGCATATATAAAAGTGATATTTATATTTCAATATTCACCATGTATGCTGTCTATCTTAGTGACCCATTTCGGACACACTTTGAAAGTCCCATCCATCACCCATGTTTGACATTGGCTACGTTTTAGTAAGTTATTTGCTGTAGAGAATATTACGATTAATTTCTTATTAATTAGTTTGTCATGTAAAAGGAAATGTTCTTCACTATGTGTTATAGTTAAATGTTCAGGCATTTGTATGTCTTGCTATCTTCTAGGGACAGGAGCAGTATTTCTAGTGACTTTTTTAGTTTTTGAAATTAAATGTTTTATAGTGGGTATAGATGGTAGTTGGCCTGTGATGTGTTCGGGTACTTTAGGCAGTATATCTTTAAGGATTTTAATTGTGGGCTCCTGGGAACTAGTCCTTGCCTCTCCTATGTCTTGCAATATCTCCCTTACTTCTATTTCTGTCACATTTTGAGGGTGGTTGTGCTTTTTTACATGAATTACAACATCATCTTTTGTAGTTGCCCTCCCATACCATTCATTAGACTAATATGTGGTACATTTCCAATTCATATTTTCTGTTGATGCACTTTCTTGGTTGTAGGTGCAGCCCATATGATTTAGTAACTGCTTTCCTTATCAGTGAAGGTATGTACTCTGCTGCCTTGGTCATTGTATCTGAAAGTAGTGTAATAGCATACATATATACAATATTTTAAATTTTGTATGTTTGTTATTTACATTTAAAATTATGCAACTTCTTTGATTTTGCATACTTACATGTATGTTCTCTTTATATCTCTCACACGTTTTTGCAGCTTTTCTATTAAGGGTCTTCAAATGTGTAGCAGATGCTTTCTTTCCCGTTGGAAAAAAAATAATCGTTAGTTTCATTTACATTTTTTATTTTTGGGTAGTTTATAGAGGTTGATGTCATTAGGTTCACTTTTACTCGCTATTTGGGTGAGTTTATAGTTTTTTACTAATGTATGTATGCTTACTTTCTTATATTCTTCTGCTGGTTAATTTTTTTCTGGGGGTTTATCACTTTTTCAAGTCATAATTTTATCTTTTAGTGCATACATATTATTGAGATAAGATTGTTGAAAAGAGGTTACAGTATACAGGTGATTAGATCATCAAGACACCGGATGGCAGGAATAGACAGGAAATATTAGATACACGTACTAATGTTAGACATAAATCAAAGTAGGTTTGCCTAATCACGGATTACAGTTGGCTGTCCTATAGATACCATAAATGCTTGAGGAGGCATCGGCATGTACTATTGGCAGATAAAACGGTGGATGATTGTGTGTCTACAAGGCCTATTCTTCAGGGCCGATTCGAGATGTTTTGCCGCCCTAGGCGAGAATTGAAAAATGCCGCCCCCTCCCTTTTACTAGCATTTCTCTCTCCCCCAGTCATCCAGGTTAACTGTCCTCTGCAGTTTCTCACTCTCTATACACTTTCATTCTTTCTCTTCCAACATCTCTCTGAAATGGCCCATAAGCACGCCGTGTCGGTGCGTTGTTAAAATCTACAGAAACATCACAGTCTTCAGGAATGCAATATAGAGTAAAACGTGTGAAATGTAAACAGGAGCTGCGTCGGGGTCATGGATTGCCTTTAGGGTGTTAGTTATTCTTCAGCAATCGTTTAGCACCCTTTGAGAACTTCAACTGCCAGTTACAGTGGCCGCTCTGCTAATTTTGCTGCAGAGTAGACTGGCCTTGGTGTAAAATGATCTGCTCTCGGAGTCAGAGTGCCTGCTTGGGACTGAAATTATGTTTGTGACGGGGGAGGGGGCTCCACTGACTGCCAGGAGACCCTTCGGTTTTTGGCGATGCAGGGCCCAGGGGGAGAAAAAAATCATCTTGCCAACACCACAGCCTAGGGCAGCTCAGTAAAAGGAACCAAACAGCCTGTTTCAACCTCGAATCTATACACTACATGGGCATAGTAGTGACTGTCTGGAGTGCCTTGCCAGCACTTAAAGCGGAAGGCGAGGCACCACCAGATCTGCATGGGGCTGCAGCCAGTGCCCGTGTTCGGATTGTGATCCTGATCATGTTGTTCTCCTCCATATGTTGAACAGCACATGAGGAAAGCCTGTGGGGCAGCTCCGACAGGGGCAGCTTAATTAATCACAGGTTTTGATCTGGGCTTATTGTGATGCTAAAATAATAATGTGATAAACATGCCAGCGCTCACCTCACGCCGGGCCCGGCTCAAATCTATGTCACACACCATTGATTCAGTCACAGTCAAGAATCTGTCAAGAATCTACTGCGGGATGTTTAAGTTGGGCAGTAGCTGAAAGCCAGCAGCAAGCAACTCCCCCTTCTAAAGGCTGCCAGGCAGCAGGCTCCTGCTCTCGACGGGGAGTCTGAGTTAGCCAGTGCCGATGGTGGTTGTGTGGTAAATAATTTAATTACCGGGACTTAATTTGATACAGAACATAATAAAAATAGCTCAATAAATAAGAGGCAGAATCCGTGGTATTAGAGGTTCGGAATGGGCTTTATTCCAATGGATGATTCGGAATCGTGGCCTCCAGGTTCCATCACCACGGAGGTTCAGGAAGTGAAGTACATACATTATTGATAATTAATCACTTTTATACAATAGGCATTACAGTGAAGCAAATGCGAGAGGCGTAACAATTGATAAGGAAGATAACATTATACATGCGTAATGAAAAATGGGCGTGATTGGGCGTAACAAAGGAACGTCATCAGGCATGATGTCATAATGGGGTGGTTCTATGAAAGAATTTCGCAATGTCAGCAGAAATACTTGGCAGAGATGCGCGCGCAGCAGCATGACGTGTGATTGACGTGCAGCTAGGGGGTGAAGGGGACTTGACATTTAGCTCTACATGTGGCGACAGATGTCTGGAGGGTCAAGTCAACCTAATCCCAAATCATATCTAACATCCTATGTTTAAAGAACTATGTTATCCAAAAGAGAGGCTTTCTTGGAGTAGAATCTTATTCTATACTGACTATACTGACTGTTAGTGCGTGTACAAGCGTCTAAGTGTCTACACTAGATGCGAGGGCAGGAATCTTCCATAGTAACAGGGCTATGAATTACTTGCATAAAGACAGAGAAGCCGGGCCTTTGCTCGGTAGCTGGCAGAATGTTTACTTAAACTACGAGACAGGAATGCATTGGGCAGGGAGCGGAGCAGATAATTTCGAAGGTGAAATACAGTTCTTGGCAGGCAGCAAGCTGATGTCAGGCACCGCGAGCCGCGCAGAGGATGAGACAAAGTTCATGGTCACAGATGCAGGCTCGGACTGGAGCTTCAGAGACAGAAAGCAAGAAAAGCTTGATGACAGAATCAGGGCCTACTTGCCTGGACTGTAAAATGGCATAAGTGAACCATATAAAGGCGGTGGCCTTTCGTACTTAGGAATGGAATATCCGGCCCATTCATGGCGGATCTGAAAGAGGACATGTTAACGGTGGACGCACATGTATTTGCGTCTTCATAACTGGCACTGGAGGGAACATTCATGTACTTGTAACATGCACATAGAACCGTTGGGGTCCAAGATAGGGGACATAACTGACCAGGAAAATCCATATTTCCACATTCCCTCCTTGTCCCCTACTTGCCCGTCAAGAGATATCAATCTTCATCAATCCATTGATCTGTTCATATAGCATCATCTGTTCTTCTTTCTTCTTCCGGGATCTTGAACGAAAATCTTGATGTGGAATACACGATGTGGCACACAGACCACAAATCGCTGGTCCACATTGCAGGCATAAGCAGCAACTGAATAGTATGAGAAGGCCAATACCTAGGAAGGATAGAACTCTCCATCCCCAGGCTGATAACACGCTCCAAAACCAACCGGACCAAGTCCAGGTGCCTGGATTCTGGTGTATCTGGCTCACAATCTTATGAAGGCGGGTTATAGCTTTATATACAGATGGCGAATTTTCTGGTATGAAAATGCAACAGCTTGATCCGATGACCCTACAAGCTCCGCCCCTATCGGCCAGGATGACGTCAAGGACAAGACGATTTTGAAGCCCAACAATCCGCATAGCAGACTGCTCTTCTGTTAAATTGCCTAAGGCGGAAATAGTTTCGTTCACTACTGCTTCAAGGGTTCTAGTTAATCTACGTATCAGCTTACTATTAGTAACGGTACCTATATAGGGAAAGAGACCTTTATTGAAATCTGTGTATTTTTCCCATGCTGTTTCAGTGTAATCGACTATTGGGAGATCTCTCCTTTCTCTATTGTGTACTAAATGAGTATTTCTGTGATAATCAGGAGGAGCTAGAAAAACAGGTGGCAAAAGGAATCCAATGTAGCAGGTACCATCCCAATCTAGAGGCAAACGTACATATGCCGTCTGACCACATATAAAATAGGAATGGCGGGAAGCTCTAAATGTCGACTTGCCTTGATCACTGAATTCTATTACAGTGGTGCATCTACTATGGCCCATATTTATGGAACCATTCTTTCTTACACATAGTTCACCTTTTACTGGGAATACTGACATGGCGGGCAAACTTGGAGTAGCTTCGGATTCGATATTTAGGATCATAAGATTAAGCGTAAAATTACCTAATCCATATACTTCATTTTCTAGATCAGTTCCTGTTCTTTTGGGAAGTCCCTCCTTGTTGGGGTGGCAGACTTTAAGTAAAACTAAGTTCAGATTTCCCCATACCCAGTTGTCTTGATAAACTGCAGAAATTGAATCTAAGGAGTTAATTAAACTAAACCATGCTCCACAGGAGCCGTTGTGTGTGAACGGGTATGGAAAAAGAGGTAGAATTCCTTTATAGTTCTGATAGGGAGGGAGTCGGCCACATATCCAACAATTGGTAGCATTGCTAACCTGATGGGAATGATGTAACATACTAATAAAAGTGTTATTGCGCAGCGCAAATCTGTATGACAATTCATGCGGAGGTAATTCACTAAAAGAATGTTCAGCAGTAACATTATAAATATGTCTAGAAATAGGATAATATATGTACAACAATATACTTGCAATAATTATTAAGAGACTTAAGAAAAACAAAATTAATAACGTCACTGTGCAATGACTACGCAGTGATTTACAGTATGCATGTCGTTTCATCATTTTTCGGGTTTTTCCTCTATTCAGATCTAAGGGATACATGTCAGAGACAAATTCAACCGCTTCACCTTGGAGAGGACTTAAACAATCAAATTGCCCGACTGATTAGATCTGAGTTTTAGTTTATAATGTTCGTGACTACTGGATTCAACCAAAGGAAGTTTTGAGTCAATGGGTGAAGACACACGAGGTGTAGTTTTTACATCTGATGGTAGTCCATAAAATTTCTTGATATGACTTGAATGTACCCAGCCTTTTCTGCCTTCGATCTTCACGGCTGTCCTTGTGGTGAGCAAGACCAATTGCGGCGACCTCCACCTAGGATCCAGCTGAGTCTTTCGATCAAAGTTCCTCACTAAAACGAGATCCCCCGGAATTACGTCATGGGGTTTCACCTCAGTGTTGTCAGGAAAAGCTGCAGCTACCTGTGAACGACAAGATTGTAGTGCAGACATCAAGGAAGCCAAATAATCTGTCAGCATATTACAGTCAATATCAGTTATTTTACGTGGTATAGGCGTCCCCCACATATTTGGTGGTCTGCCAAAGATCACCTCATACGGGGATAGCCCTGTTCGAGAGTGTGCTACCATTCTCATGTAAAAGAGTGCAACTGGTAATGCTACTACCCAGTCGACACCTTTCTCCCTGCATATCTTGGACAATCTAATTTTCAGGGTCTGATTATGTCTTTCCACGAGACCTGCTGCCTCGGGGTGTCGGACACAGTGGAATTTCCACTGATAGCCTAACAAAAGTGAAACGTGTTTCATTAGTTCGGATGAGAACGGCTGGCCGTTATCTGAGTAGACAGCATGTGGTAAACCGTATCGTGGGAAGAATTCTCGAACTAACTGTTTGGCAGTAGTCGGGGCAGTGTAATCTGAAACCGGGTATGCCTCTGTCCAACGGGAAAGAGCACAGACAACTACGAGAACGTATTTGAATCCTCGACATCGTTCCATCTGGATATAATCCATCTGGAGGATTTCAAAAGGGTGATCAGGAGGCTGAAATCCACCCTGCTCTACGGGGATGCTTTTACCTGGGTTAAACTGACAACAGATCATACAGGTACGAACTTTTTGTTTCGCTGCTGCTCGTAAATGCTTGTTGAACCAAATATGTTGAATACTGTCTAGCATAGCTTTTTCTCCTAGATGCGCTGGACTGTGGATAGTGTTAATAATGACTTGGACCATTGAATCAGGAAGGAACCACACAGATTTTTCCTTCGTCATCCATCCTTGATCCGTTTGGATCCCTCCTAATTCAGTCCATTTCCTTATTTCGTCTGGAGTAGCATGTGTCTGTATGTCAATTACATCAAGAGCGGGATCCTTAACCATCATGCAATGTGTTGGCGTCTGGACTATTGTCTTTGTCATATCGGATGTTTGAGTTTGAGCAGTCTGTTTAGCTGTTCTGTCAGCTAGATCATTGCCTTGAGAAATGATATCAGTAATTTTCGTATGAGCTTTGCATTTCATAATCGATATTGCAATGGGTAGATGTATTGCATCTAATAAGGCATGAATGAGGGGTCCGTGCTGAATGTGGGCACCGTGAGAAGTTAAATAACCTCTCTCTCGCCACAGCACGCCGAAGTCATGTACAACTCCGAATGCATAACGTGAATCAGTGTATATGTTGACTCTTTTATTTGTGGCTTGAATACAGGCCTGTGTCAGAGCGACGAGCTCTGCTGCTTGAGCGGACAAGGTATTTATACACTTGGTTTCAATAATTTCAGTGTCTGTTGTGACTGCATAAGCGGCCACTAACTCTCCTGTACCTGTTCTCATACATGAACCATCTACATACAACGTCAGGTCTGGGTCTGACAATGGGACATCTGTCAAGTCTTGTCTGGGTTTCGTCGTTATTGTAATAACTTCAATACAATCATGAGCTAGTGGGTCTGTTCCATTTACAGGTAAAAGTGTGGCAGGATTCAATGTGTTACAACGTCTGATTTCTATATGTGGCTGAAACAATGTTAATTCGTAACCTGTAAGTCGTTCTATAGTCAAATGTTGTGTTTGCGTTCGATTCACAAGAACCTCTACTGCATGTGGTACTTGGACTGTCAATGGATGTCCTAACACTATGGCATCGCTTTGTCTGATTGCTAAAGCTGTCGCTGCCACTGATTTCAGGCACGCAGGCAGAGCCTGAGCTACGGGATCTAATGTACTAGAAAAATAAGCACACGGTTTGTGTGATCCTGCTTGTTCCTGTGTGAGTACTGACAAGGC
The DNA here is from genome assembly GCF_964204655.1 of Triturus cristatus. Classification (NCBI taxonomy): domain Eukaryota; kingdom Metazoa; phylum Chordata; class Amphibia; order Caudata; family Salamandridae; genus Triturus; species Triturus cristatus. The sequence goes on along the minus strand of NC_140587.1, from coordinate 940,043,117 downwards.
AGTACCTTCTCGTTCTGTAACAAAGAGTGTAAAATGTTTTCTGTAACATGGTGTTGCTAAAACAGGTGCTTGGCATAGAGCTTTCTTTAAGCTTTCAAAAGCTAGTGTGTGTTCCTGAGTCCAAGGGAGGACAGTCGATGTGGCTGCCTCCTGTGTTGTCAATTGAATGAGTAGTTTTGCTAGAAATGCATACTGAGGGATCCACTGCCTACAATATGAAGTGAGGCCTATGAAAGCCCGCACCTCCTTTTGTGTCTTGGGTATTGGCATATTTGCAATTAGCTGGATACGATCTGGTGTAAGCTGCCTTCCCTCCTTGGACAGCGAGTGACCAAGGTAAATAACTCGCTGGACACAGAATTGCAGCTTAGAAGGGGACACCTTGTGCCCCTTTTCGGCTAGAAATTGTAAAACCGTCAGTGATGCTTTTTCACATTCAGGTTCGCTTCGGGCGGTGATCAGCAGATCATCGACATATTGGAGCAGAGCAGTGTTGACTGGCATGTGTATACTGTCAAGTTCTCGTTTCAGTGCTTGGCTATAGATGCTGGGGCTTTCTGTAAATCCTTGAGGTGCGCGTGTGAATTTAAAGCTACGTCCATTTAAACTAAATCCGAACAAGTATTGGCTTTCCGGATCTATTGGGACGCTGAAAAAGGCATTCTTGAGATCAATTACAGTAAAGAACGTTGCTTCGGAATCAATAGCTGTCAGTAATGAAGAGATGTCTGGAACTACGGGGTATTGTGGTACAATACATTTATTTAATTCGCGCAGATCAATAGCCAATCGATATACTGGGGGAGCCTTTGGATCAGTTCGTTTAAGAATCGGAATTATCGGTGAATTACATACATTGGAGTCGGTCTCCACAACCACTCCTTGGCCAATAAGCTCGTCAATGATTTGCAGTAAAGCCATTACAGCATCTGGGGGTAACTTGTATTGTCGCATTCGTGGTAGTACCACTCCTGCCTTTAGTGTGACTCGATATGGTGTAATGTTCATGCAACCAACATCTGTAGGGCCTTGTGCCCATAAATGTGTGGGTAAAGTCTGCAGTCGGGAATCCATGTCTCGAGACACATAATGACCTTTGAAATCACGTAAAAACAATCTTACTCCTTCCGGAGAACAACATATTATAGCTCCTAGGGCTTTCAGTGTTTTTATACCTAACAAGTTTTCTGGACATGATTTAGTAAGCAATAAATCTGTAGTTCTGGTCAAGGGTCCTATCGTAAGTGGAAGAGGCTGTGATACTTCATTAACAATAGGTTTTCCTGAAAAACCAAGGGAAATATTCTGTGAGCCTGAGAGGGGTGCCCCTGGAACTTCACTACGTTTTATAGTTGTTCGACTTGCCCCTGTATCAAGTAAAAATTTTCTATCTTGGCCTAATAATTCACTATGTACATAAGGTCCTTCTTGGTCTACTGGGACCTCGATAAGGGGTAAGTCAACTTCCCTCTCTAGGCTGGTTCATGCATATCGTTGATAATCAGGATAGTCATACTGTGCGGTCTGGTACAGCTGTCGTGTCGTGGTTTGCGTGGCAGCAGCAGGCAACGCTGGTGCGGCTGGCACAAACTGTATAGACTGTTGTGGAGCTGGCATGGCCTGTGCATGCTGCGGTGCTCCTTGTTCATTCTGATCCTGTCTAGGTGGCCGTGGTCTTTCTTTTGTAATACCTGTGGCGATATTACGCTTCAGGACTGGGCAATCGTGTATGTAATGTCCTGGCTGTTTACAATAGTTGCATGTCCCTTTTATAGGTCCTGCTGACTCACCAGAACGTGTCGTACCCTTTTTATGTCCTTCAGCTGGAACTGTCTGAGAGACTAGCATTTTCATTTTCGTGTCTTTCATGCGTCTTTGTTCATGTTCTTGTTCTTCTCTAATTCTATTGTAATGGTACTGTAACATTTGTAACATTTGTGATGGGGTATTACCTTGCCAGGTACTCTCGAATTTTAATACTCTATTCTTCACTTGGGGCAAGGAATTTTCAACTAATTTTGTCACAAACAGATGTGGGTATGACTCGCTACTTGCTTTTATACCACTATTTATACCAAAACATTTTTCGAATCGGGCATAGAAATCACTAGTGTCTTCATCTTGCTTTTGTTTACAGGCTGAAATTGCACCCCAGTCTTCCTTTTTCGTGGTTAATAAACGTGGCAGTACCTGTACTAGTAAACCTGGTAGTGCTTTAGTTTTGTCCCCAAGCCCCGAACCGGGACCTCGGGCCTTTTCTTCATTTTCTAATGCTGTCCAATCTATCTTTTGGTCTCCTACCTCCCACTCTTTTTCCTTGAGTTTTTCATAAATGCCAGCAGGCATTAATACCTTTAATATTGTCATAATGTCGGGATAGGTATACTCTCCCATGAGTAACATGTCTTTAATTTCTCGGTGGAAACCCGCTGGGTCTTTGTCATGACTGGGTACCACTTTCTTCATTTCTAACAATTCTATTTTTGATATGGGCGTATATACAAATACACGTTTAAACTGATTGTCCTCGCCCTTTATTGGGTGCACTTCTCGTAAGGGATTCTGTCTGTCCATGTAATACATCGGTCTTTCCTTGATGGGCAGTGAATCATGTTCTGGACATACAAAAAGAATGTACTGCTTTCTGGATTCTAGTATTTCCTTAATTAACTTAGTACCTGAACCTTTCCATCTATTCGTGAGTAATTCAGTCAATATATCAGGTAAGGGACCAGGATCTGAATGTTGGCTTTTATATAGTATAAGAAGTTGTTGAATCATATAAATCCCAGCTAAACGCTGTTCATCTGGGGTGAGGTTCAAAAATGTGTGTGCTACTGTATCATCACCATATTTTTCGGGACTGTCAACCCAATGAACGGCTGACCTGGCTAATTCTTGTTCATCCATAGAATCGAGTAAATGATAACCCCTTCGTTCTCGCAGTAATTTGTCAGCGGCTTGGAACGAATGCTCGGGGGACCTCATATTTATTATAGGTGTTTGAAAATTCCTGTTATTATCTGGACATATCGGACGTATCGGGTCAGTAAAGCATCTAGTACTATTACAAGATCTTCCTCTACCTACATAGGCTATGGTTTCTGACTGTCCTGTGGACAGTCCTGATCCTTCCTCCTCCTCGTTTTGTTCAAACTGGTCTACCGCTAATCTCTCTTCGTGTAGGCGTTCTATTTCTTTACGGATCTTTCTGCACATGGCTATTATACATTTTTGCCTATCATGTCTTCCTTCTGATATATTCTGGCTCCATCTGGTAAGAATTTCCATTGTTTCCGGGTCTACCCCCGGTCGGTCTTGATTTCTGATCACACAATTTATGAGGAAACGTAACAGTTCCCCCTGTATCTCCACTTTCTGGTATTCCATAGCTCTGTTAATACTTTCAGAATCTCGCCCTGTTTGGACATAATGATATATATTGTCTAAATGCATAGTCATTCCTGGTAGCTTTCCTAAATACACCGCGGCTCGTCTGATACGTAATGATGCCATGATCATTTCGTCCTCTTTGCCGGGCACAGGGTCATATCTACAATCTATAAGAAGTTCCTTAAGCGTGCGGGAATTTATGAGTTTGGGGGTACGTGGATGTGCTGACTCTTGAAAGGTGAGTTTATTTACTCTGGGTGGCGTAGAAAAAATATTGGTAGCACCCCCAGTAGCCCCGTCTGGAGTATCGGGCGTGAAAGGATTCGTAGAACGCGATACAGCAACTATAGGTGTGGACACAGCTATAGAAGTAGCTGTAGGAACAGATGTGGAAACGGACGTGCTTGCCGGAACTTGTGTCAGGTTTTGTTGTTGTAGAGATACAGATACAGGGTCTTGGCGTTGAACCTCCCCGGCAGACGGTCTATGCGGGGCGGGACTAGCATACTCGGGAGCTGCGTCATCTAAATATGAGGAAAGAAAAACATCTTCTGCGGTTCTAGGATGCCCCTTAGGATGTACTTTTATTGGGAATAATGGGGGTGGCAAGTCTTTTGGTATCCCCGGAGTAGCCTTAGGTAATCCCTCGGCCAGAAGGGGATACATACCCTTTATGAGGGCATTTCTTTGTCTGTCTACTTGTTCTGATTTCACTCGTGTACCTTCTTCAATTAATAGATTTTCTCGGACTTTATTTGAATTCTCTTTACTCTTCTCTTCCTGTCTACGTGCTTTTTCTGTGCGTCTATACGATTCTTTACGCCATAATTCAATGGCGTCTTTCTGTGACTGTCTGGCTTTCCTTTTCCATAACTCTTCCTCTATTTTAACGATGCAATCTGCATCCCAGGTCCCAGCTGCGGGCCACCTCTGACTTTCTGGTAATTCCTTAGTGTAGTCTACCCATAGATCAAGAAATAATATAGCGTCTAGGCCGTGTTTATGATACATGAAGTACCCTGGAGTGTCCCTAGGAGGAATGGGAACAGCTTCTTCGAGTACCCCTTTTCTAGTTGTGATCTGTCTTAGTTTCGAAAAGAGCGGCATATTGAGAACTGGTCTGATACTTGGTCTTGAACAAACTTAATACAATAAAAACACAATAATGAACGGTCATTCACACCACAATATGCAGGACGTATTAATACATTTAACATTTAACATTTAAATGAGCAGCGATGATGATGACGATCTAAGAAAACTTAATCACTAAACATAATTCTCGACATTTAACGGAAATTATTCTGAATTTATATACTTGATATACTAGATATACTGCTAAACAGTACAGATACACTGCTAAAACAGTGCAGACCGGATTTGTGTACCCAAACCCGTCTGGACCGGCACAACTTATGTGCACGCCAGAACGCCTCCCCAGTAATGGTACTCACCGGGTAGCTCGGAACGGAAGGCCTCGGAACGGAACTGAACTGAACTGGACCGGACTGGACTGGACTCGACTCGAAAACTTCTGACACGTCGGGACATCGGAAACCTGGTGGGCCTCTGTATACCTCGGATCTTGCTCTCTCAGCTAGGCTCTGGTCGGGATACTTCGCACTTCTCACCGCCTCGTCTGGGTGTTGATCGCAGCCTCAGTCGCCCCCGCTTGACCGGAGGGAGATACAGGAAATCCTGCTGGTACGCGTTGTTGTCCGTCCAGCTGTGGCAGGAGACCGGGCCTGCAACGCACCGCCGGCGCGTGAGATGAGAAAGTGTCCCTGTTCGGGCGCCATTTATGTGGTAAATAATTTAATTACCGGGACTTAATTTGATACAGAACATAATAAAAATAGCTCAATAAATAAGAGGCAGAATCCGTGGTATTAGAGGTTCGGAATGGGCTTTATTCCAATGGATGATTCGGAATCGTGGCCTCCAGGTTCCATCACCACGGAGGTTCAGGAAGTGAAGTACATACATTATTGATAATTAATCACTTTTATACAATAGGCATTACAGTGAAGCAAATGCGAGAGGCGTAACAATTGATAAGGAAGATAACATTATACATGCGTAATGAAAAATGGGCGTGATTGGGCGTAACAAAGGAACGTCATCAGGCATGATGTCATAATGGGGTGGTTCCATGAAAGAATTTCGCAATGTCAGCAGAAATACTTGGCAGAGATGCGCGCGCAGCAGCATGACGTGTGATTGACGTGCAGCTAGGGGGTGAAGGGGACTTGACATTTAGCTCTACATGTGGCGACAGATGTCTGGAGGGTCAAGTCAACCTAATCCCAAATCATATCTAACATCCTATGTTTAAAGAACTATGTTATCCAAAAGAGAGGCTTTCTTTGAGTAGAATCTTATTCTATACTGACTATACTGACTGTTAGTGCGTGTACAAGCGTCTAAGTGTCTACACTAGATGCGAGGGCAGGAATCTTCCATAGTAACAGGGCTATGAATTACTTGCATAAAGACAGAGAAGCCGGGCCTTTGCTCGGTAGCTGGCAGAATGTTTACTTAAACTACGAGACAGGAATGCATTGGGCAGGGAGCGGAGCAGATAATTTCGAAGGTGAAATACAGTTCTTGGCAGGCAGCAAGCTGATGTCAGGCACCGCGAGCCGCGCAGAGGATGAGACAAAGTTCATGGTCACAGATGCAGGCTCGGACTGGAGCTTCAGAGACAGAAAGCAAGAAAAGCTTGATGACAGAATCAGGGCCTACTTGCCTGGACTGTAAAATGGCATAAGTGAACCATATAAAGGCGGTGGCCTTTCGTACTTAGGAATGGAATATCCGGCCCATTCATGGCGGATCTGAAAGAGGACATGTTAACGGTGGACGCACATGTATTTGCGTCTTCATAACTGGCACTGGAGGGAACATTCATGTACTTGTAACATGCACATAGAACCGTTGGGGTCCAAGATAGGGGACATAACTGACCAGGAAAATCCATATTTCCACAGTTGGGTGAGCCTGAGAGGGCCTCTGGATCCAGTACACTGCCCCAGAGGTAGTGCAAACAGCATACAGACTGAAGCTAAACTTCAAGTTCCGCCAGTTCGCGGCACCGCCCTAGTAAAGTGTCTCGCCATTGGGCACTGAAAGTGACAGATATGCTGGCCACGTGTTTCGGGTAATATTCACTGTAGTATGGTACTCTAGCGGGCACATGAACCACCAGTCCTCAAGCCTGCTGGGACATTTGCGCATCGTGCGCTCACAGTGCAGTTATCATTTTGGTGCATACGGAGACGGGGGCCAGCGGCAGGGGCCGCCAGAAGCATCGGAAAGTGGCCACGTGCTGAATAAAAAGGCTATGAAACACTGAGTTATTATGAGCGTGCAGTGCTACACTTACAGGGATTGGTAAAAGATAACAGGCTCACCGGAGTCTGGGGTTTTCTGTGGTAGGTCGGTGGTCTAGTAGAGGTCACGCACGCCTCACATTAGCAGTTCGCTGCGAATTCTTGCACACTAGTACCTCTGCTGGGTGACATCAGGCGTGTCTGTAGTGGTCAGCGAGTGACTCAGCCGAGCCTTGGGCGGGAAGTTTGCAGTAGGCTGTTGGCGGCGAGCACTGATCTCACCAGTGGCGCTGAATGTGATGTCATGTCACATTGAATTGTTGAACGGGATTCCCAAACTCATGTTTTTTGCCGCCCTAGGTGGCCGCCTAGTCTTGGCTAATGGAAGAAATGGCCCTGCTATTCATACATTTTGTAGAGGTTGAACATAGAGGACATTACTGAGCCCCCGTTATCCAGGACAGTATCAACAGGATAACTGGTTAACACAGAAGGTACTGGATTTTTATAGATGCGTAAACTGTGGAATTTGTAGGTGGTGGGCTAAGGACAAAACTAAAAGCTTTAGAGATAGAGACATGAAAGAATACAGTATTCGTATGAGCATTACATGTTATACGAAATTTGTAGTATATATCATTGTCTGTAAGTGCAACCGCATGTATGTAGAGAGCACAATACGAGCTCTCAAGAATAGGGTGGGTGAGCATATGAGAGCACTAAAAGTGGGTGATGTTAGATATTTGGTGGCACTTCATGTAAATGAGTGAAGCGAACAACGGTTCTGCCACAAATATTTACCATAAAAATATAACTTTGAAGTTCTCTATCCCTTTACTCACTTGGGATGTCACAAATGTTTCTCCAAAAAATGTCTAAACACATGATGATACTAGCACAAATTAATTGTGGTACACAATAATTTATTCAGTCAAATCAAATAATTATGGAAAGGCAAGTACTACACATAACAGTTGTGGTGGAGGATGTGAAACACAGTGTAATAGTGTGTATAACGTACATACATCATGTCACTTACACTAAATACAAAAACCAAACGAAAGAAACATAAAAAAATAGAGTGAAAAAACATATATATATATATATTCTCACATAGACCAGAGATTTCTTTACACAATTATAAAGGTCACTGTGGAATGTACCACTCCTAATTAAGCGTCGACGTTTCGACCCTACTCAATCTTGTGCTATATGGAGCATCAACTGAGGGTCTTCTTCAGGACAGAGAATAATAGAGTGTGTAGCCTCTTCTAATGTGGTTCACTAGGAATCCAATGTGGTAGTCATAACAAGGAGCTCAATCATCGCTCTTTGAGGTAGGGCAATCTGTCCCGTTTGGGGCTTGGCGTAATTCTATGGATTGGTTTAGAGTGCCACTACGTGAAGATATCCGTGGACTTTAACTTCAATGGCTCTTAGTTGTGTCTCTACAAGTAAATAGATGGGCTTGTCTTTCACCAAAGAGCTCCTTCTAGTAATGGAATCGACTTTCGTGGGCTCTTAGGCGGCTAGCATATTGCTTCGCCATTGGGCTGTCCAATTTGCCCTGTGTCACGAGGTAGAAACACATCAAAGTCCCATATTCTTATCTGTGGGCTCTGAAACCGGCTACCCGAGTTGGAGAGGACGCACGAGCGGCGATGCGATCTGCGAGTCCGTTTCAGAGCCCACGGATAAGAATATGGGACTCTGATGTGTGATATTTTCATAATATGCTCAAAGGATTGATGTGTAAGTCACATTATTATCTTTTCCAGCCCTTAGGAAGTCGTGTGGTGAATTACCCAATGACGAAACAAGTATTGGTTGGCAGAAGATATTGTTTAAATTTAGAAAGAACCTGTGAATACATGGGCATCTAAAAATGTATACAATTGCACTTGTACATATTTGTGTGTGCTTAGAGGCTGGTGTCAATTATTGTAACCTTCTAGTTTAAGAGATACAGGGCTGATATTCCTCCTCTTTTAAGACCACACAAATTTTGTATTCATGCTTAAATAATTGTATACTGTGTTTTTTAACGCTGGGCTTCATTTTTGCCCCCCAGCAGTAAACTAACATATAGGAAGCCAGCTCCACACACACAATGAAGTGGCTATAATAAGAGTACTTCTATGGATCGAGAAATAGCGGAGGAATTATTTAAAGACCTAAAATGGGTAGTAGTATAAGGCAAGCACTAAGTGGTGGGAATCCCAACAGAAAACAAGGACTTAGAGTCAAATTTGTCAGGTTGTAAAAAATGAAAAGAAATCAAATATGAGCAAGATACCTAGCAGTATGAGGTCACAGGTCATACCAACCTATGACCACCTAGATGATAATCTATTATTAGTTTGGGAGAAGGAACTGACCTCGAGCTCTACAAGATTATTGGAAATACTAGTAGAAAATTGTGACAGAAAGGTCTTCAGATTGCTGTCAGAGATACAAATCTCTGAGAATGAAATCAAGAGTCTGAACCTTATGGAATCTACTAATAAGAACTATGAGATTATAAATGGAAGACTTGAGAGTTATCAAAATACATTAAACAGAGAAAGGTGAGAAAATTCAAAAGAGATTAAGTCGACTATTGCAAAGCCAGGGTTTTCACTTTTGAAAGGAGATTTGATCATTCGATTGAGAGAGGTGAGGCTAGTAATTTACGTGCAGCATCACTTGTCAGTAATAGCGAAACCTCCATTAGTACCCCCGGGAATAGTGTTGGGGAAAGTGATGTGGGTGAGGGTACATCGATTCAAGTTCCCTGCAATAATACATTTTTACAGCAAGTACAAAGGATAAGAATGGGGAATCTAGACCAAGGCTCGAGAGCAAACGAGTCAAGAAAATAATAAGGGGCAAGAGGGGCAGGAGAACGAGGGAACAAAAGGAGGGGTTTGCAGACAAAGTTGTGGGGCAAGAAAAATTAGATGCTGTGGACCAACAGATCTCAATTATTAATTTATCTAACAGATCCCTGAGCCCAGATATGCTCTCCTTACTAAACAAAAGGGTTGGGCTTTTGCCCGAGTACAGGGGTGATTTGTGTAAGTTAACAATTGATTTATTTGAATTTCTACATCATTTGAAACGTAAGAAATATTTTGCTACAAATCCAAACTCTAATAAAGCTGTGAATGCTCAAGAGATGGATCTGTTATCAAATGAGTTATCTATACAGGACATACATAATACAGTGGCATTTCTCTCAATTCCGGATATTGAGGGGGGGCTCTGTCACAACAGCCAAGGTACTGGAGGATTTGAAGGTACAAATGGATAGTGATTATAGATAGTGGGCTCAAGAATAAATCAAACTGGATACCTCAGTTAACCAGCTGCAATAATTTAGGTATGTTCTATAAATTGTTTTTGGAGAACTTTAGTGAATATCTAAGGTTTTTTTCATCCAATTTCCTAACTATAACAGCCCTGTACCCTTTAGTTGTTTCAGTGAATTTCTAAGGTTTTTATGATTCTATTTCCTAACGCTAATATCCCTTAACCTTTAGTGATATTAGTGAATTTCTATGGCTTTTTAAAACCTAATTTCTAACTATAATGTCCCTGTAATCTTTCTATTTTTCAGTGATTTTCTAAGGTTTTTTAATGTTGTTTTGTAACTGTAATGTCCCAATTACCTTTGGTTTTCTCAGTAAACATGTATTATTTTCTCATATTAATTCAAACTATAACGCTGTTGTACATTTTACTTTTTTCATGTCCATTTCTTTGGTTAATTTAATTATATCTTGTATCTCTAATATATAAGACATCAAACTTCAGATATGTTGTTGATTGTAAAATTATGTTTATGGGGTGTTCTGTTTTCTTCCTAAAAAATGTGTTATTCCTCGCAGTGAACACTGTCACTGTGAAGACATCATTTTCCACGCTGCCACTGAATGTTGCGACATGTAGTATCCAGAGAAGCAGTTAACACCGAATATAGCTTTTTTTCTAAAAGTTTGCTAGACATATAGAAACTCATTGCAATTACAGATTGAGGGCAGTACTTTATTGATATAGTGTAGAAGCATGTATTTGTGTAACTACTTTTATGACAAAGCAGTTTTTATTTACATTTCTGTGTTCGTTATGACGTTATTTCTCTGTGATGATGTCGATGTTCGCGAATACGCCGTACGTGTGAAGATCATTTGATCTCAAAATGAAGAGATCTGATTAGTGGAGTCACTTTTCATTAATGTTGAAAGGAAGTTTCCACCTTTTTCTTTAATTTTTAATGTTTTCTTTGGAATTGGAACATGTTTGGAGCTCTGGTGGGGATATTTGACAAGGAGAGCAACAAGAGTGCCATAGCCGCCGGCATGATATCTCGCCTCAATTACATCATGCTTGGACTGCAGCGCCACCCTAACTGCTGCAGAGCAGTCTGTTGACATTATTTTGGACATTACTGTGAAGCACGTTACATTTTTGTTCTAATTTTTTCCAGTTTTTGAACTGTAGTCTGTTTGAACTTAGATTATTCCCCCTGTTGCATTTTATTTTTGAAAAAAATACAAAAAAATCATAAAATGTTTAAAAACTACAAATTAATAATAAAAACAGAGTTCCAAAAAAATAAGGTTCTTTTTTAGAACGGCATTGGTTCTTTTCAGAATTGTATGTGTGTGAATACATTAGGAACACTGAGTGCATGGCTGGCATATGGCTGACTGAAGAGAGCATGAGTGGTGCATGGATGATTGAATGAGTGCATGAGTGGTGTTAGGATAACCAAATGATTGCATCAGTATGTGTATGGATGATTGAACAACTGCATGAGTGGTGCATGGATGATTGAATGAGTGCATGAGTGGTGCATGGATGACTGAATGAGTGACACATGGATGATTGAATGATTGCATAAGTGTTGTATGGATGGCTGAATGAGTGCATCAGTTGTGTGTTTCGATGATTGAACAACTGCATGAATGCTGCATGGATGATGGAACATGAGTGGTGCATGAATGACTGAATGAGTGCTTGAGTGGTGCATGGATGAGTGTATCAGGGTGTGTATGAATGAGTGTATGAGTGGTATATAGAAGATTCAATGAGTGCATGACTGGCACATAGATGCCTGAAAGAGAGCATGAGTGGTGCATGGATTATTGAATGAGTGCATGAGTGATGCACAGATGCACAGATGAATGACAGAGTATATGGATGGTGTATGGGTGACTAAATAAGTGCATGAGTGTGTATATGAGTGACTGAATGAGTGCATGAGTGGTATATGAATGAATTAAAGAGTGCCTGAACAGTGCCTGGATGCTTAAATGAGTGCACAAGATATGCATGGATAATTAAATAACTGCATGAGTGTTGTATGGGTGACTAAATGAGTGCATGAGAGTGTGTATGGATAACTAAATGAGTGCCTGAATGGTGTAAGGTGACTAAAAGAGTACATGAATGGTAAATAGATGAAGACATGAGTGGTGTATTGGTAGTAATTGAATAAGTGCATGAGTAGAGTATGTGTGACTGAATGAGTACATGAATGTGTGTATGGGTGATTGATTGAGTGCATGGCAGTTGTATGGATGATTGAATGAGTGCATGAGTGGTGTACCAATGATTAAAAGAGTGCATGAGTGCTGCTTGGAAGATGAAATAAATCCATGAGTGGTGCATTGGTGATTAAATGAGAGCATGAGTGGTGTATGGCTAATTGAATGAGTACATGACTGGTGTATGAGTGATTGAATGGGTGTGTTGCTGGTGCGTGGGTTATTTAATGACTGCATGGTTGGTGCATGGATGATTGAATTAGTGCAGGAGTGGAACATGAATGTTAGTATGAGTGCATGAGTGGTATGTGGCTGATTGAATGAGTGCATGAGTATAACATAGATGAGTGAATAAGTATATAAGTGGTACATAAGTAGAGTATGTGTCCGAATGAATGCATGAATGTGTGTATGAGTGATTGAGTGAGTGCATGACAGTTGTATGGATGATTGAATTAGTGCATGTGTGGTGTATCAATGATTGAATGAGTGCATGAGTGCTGCTTAGAAGATTAAATAAATGCATCAGTGGTGCATGGGTGATTGAATGAGTGCATTGCTGGTGCATTGGTTATTTAATTACTGCATGATTGGTGCATGGATGATTGCATGAGTGCATGAGTGGTGCATGGATATAGGAATGAGTGCTTAAGTGATGCATGGATGATTGAATGAGTGCATGAAAGATGCATGGATGATTGTAGGAGTGGTGCATGGATGATTCATTTAGTACATAAGTGGTACATGGATGTTAGTATAAGTGCATGTGTAGTGCATGGATGATTGAATGAGTGCATCTGTGGTACATTGATGTTAGAATGAGTGGATAAGTCTTGCATGGGATTGAATAAGTAGTAGATAGATGATTGAATGAGTGCATTAGTGGTATATGAATGATTTAATAGGTGCATGAGTGGTACGTGAGGGATTGAATCAGCACATACGTGGTAGATGGATGATTGATTGAGTGCATGAGTGGTGCATGGATGATTAAATGAGTACATCAGTAGTGCATATATATTAGAAGGAGGGTATGAGTGTTATATGGATAATTGAATGAGTTTATGAGTGGGGTATGAATAATTCAATGAATGTATGAGTGCATGAGTGGTGCATGGATGACTGCATGAGAACCTGAGTGGTGTATGAGTGATTAAAAGAGTGTTATATGAATAACTGAATACGTCCATAAGAGGTACATAGGTAATTAAATGAGTGCATTAGTGTTACATGGATGATTGAATTAGTGTATGAGTGGTGCTTAGATGATTGAATGAGTGCATAAGCGGTGCATGAATATTAGAATGAGATGATGAGCAGTGCATAGGTGTTAGAATGAGTGCATGAGAGGTGCATGGATGAGGTACTGAGTGCAAGCGTGGTACCTACATGTTAGAGTGAGTGCATGTGTGGTACATGGATGACTGAATAAGTGCATAAGTGGTGCATGGATGATTGAATGAGTTAATGAGTGATGCATGGATTTTAGTATGAGTGCATGAGTGGTACATGGATAATTGAATGAGTACATGAGTGCTACATGGATGATTGAATAACTGCATGAGTGGTCTGTAGATGATTGAATGAGTGCATGAATACAACATAGATGACTGAATAAGTGTATAAGTGGTGCATGGATGTTAGAATGAGTGCTTGAGAGGTGCCTGGATGAATGAATGAGTTGATGAGTGGAGCATAGATGGTTGAATGAGTGCAGAAGTGATCAATGAATGACTGAATGTGTTCAAGAGTGGTGCATGGATGTTAGAATGAGCGCTTGAGTGATATACGGATGTTAGTATGAGTGCATAAGTACTGCATGGATGTTATAATGAGTACATGAGTAGTGCATGGATATAGAATGAGTACATGAGAGGTGCATGGATGATTGAGTAAGTGTATGAGTGGTACATGGATGATTGAATGAGTGCATGAGGGATGCATGGATGATTGGATGAGTGCACATGTGTTCTACAGATGACTAAATTAGTGCATGTGTGTGTATGAGTGACTGAGTGAGTGCATGAGTGGTGTAAGGATGACTAAAAGAGTGTGAGTGGAACAAATACGGATAAAAGAATGAATGAGTGGTGTATAGGTGCCTGAATGGATGCATGAGTGCGGTATGGGTGATTGAATAAGTACATGAGTGGAGTATGGGTGACTGAATGAGTGCATGAATGCATGCATGGGTTATGACTGAGTATATGATTGTTGAATGGATGATTGGATTAGTGAATGAGTGGTGTGTGAATAAATTAATGTATGCATGATGATGCATGGATAATTGGATTAGTGCATTAGTGGTGCAAAATGATTGAATCAGTGCATGGGTAGTCAATGGTGCTTGACTGAGTGCATGAGTGCTGCTTGGATAATGGCATACATGCATGAGTGGTGCATGGGTGATTGAATGAGTGCATGAGTGGTACAAGGCTGATTAAATGAGTGCATGACTGGTGTATGAGTGATTGAATGAGTGCTTGACTGGTGAATGGGTGACTGAATGAGTGCATGAGTGCTGCATGGATTATTGAAGGAGTGCATCTGTAGTACATGGATGTTAAAATGAATGGATGAGAATTGCATGGATGATTGAATGAGTGCATTAGCGGTGTATGAATGATTGAATACATGTGTGAGTGGTATATGGGTCATTGAATCAGTGCATGAGTGGTAGAAGGATGAATGATTGAGAGCATGAGTGGTGCATGTATGATTGAATGAATGCATCAGTTGTGCATGGATGTTAGAATGAATGTATGAGTGGTGTGTGGATGACTAAATGACTGTTAATGGAACATTGAATAAGTCCATGAGAGGTACATAGGTAATTGAATGAGTGCATGAGTGGTACACAGATGATTGAATGAGTGCATTAGTCGTGCATAGATGAATGAATGAGTGCGTGAGAGGTACATGAATGTCAGAATGAGATGATGAGCAGTGCATGGGTATTAGAATGAGTGCATGAGATGTGCATGGATGAGTTAATGATTACATGTGTGGTGCATAAATGTTAGAATGAGTGCATGAGTAGTGCATGGATGTTAGTATGGGTGCATGAGTGGTGCATGGATAATTGAATGAGTGCATGACTGCTGCATGGATCATTGAATAAGTGCATGAGTGGTAAGTAGATGATTGAATGAGTACATGAGTCCAACATAGATGATTGAATAAGTATAAAGGTAGTGCATGGATGTTAGAATGAGTGCATGAGAGGTACATGGATGACTGAATGTGTTCATGAGTGGTGCATGGATGATAGAATGAGTGCATGAGTGGTGCATGGATTTCAATATGAGTGCATAAGTAGTGCATGGATATTAGAATTAATATATGAGTAGTGCATGGGTGGTAGAATGAGTGCATGAGAGGTGCATGGATTATTCAGTAAGTGCAGGAGTGGTGCAATGGATGATTGAATGAGTGCATGAGTGCTGCCCCAATGATTGAATGCATGCACATGTGGTCTACTGGTAGCTAAATGAGTGGATGTGTGTCTGTGTGAGTGACTGCATGAGTGGGGTATGGATGATTGAATAAGTGTATGAGTGGAGCATGGATGACTTAATCAGTGCATGAATGCATGGTGATTGATTGAGTGCATGACTGGTGTATGGACGATTGAATGAGTTCATGAGTTGTGTATCAATGATTGAATGAGTGCATGAGTGATGCATGGGTGATTGAATGAGTGCATGAGTGGTACATGGGTAATTGAATTAGTGCATGAGTGGTGCATGGCTGATTGAATGAGTACATGAATGGTATAGGAGTGATTAAATGAGCGCATGGCTGGTGCATGGGTTATTAAATGAGCGCATTAGTGGTGCATGGATGTTTGTATGAGTGCATGAGTGGTGGCTAGATGATTGAATGAGTGCATCTGTGGTTCATGGATGTTAGAATGAGGGGATGAGTAATGCATAGATGACTGAATGAGTGGTGCATAGAAGATTGAATACATTCAATAGTGGTGTATGAATGATTGAATAAGTGCATGAGTGGTGCATCGGTAAATAAATTAGTGCATGATTGTGGATGGATGATTGACTGAGTGAAAGAGTGGTGCATGGATGATTGAATGAGTGCATCATGGTGAATGGATTTTAGAATGAGTGTATGAATCTATAGATAATTGAATGAGTGCATGAGTGGGGTATGGGTATGAATAATTCAATGAGGTGCATGGATGATTGAATGAGTGTATAAGTGGTGCATGGATGCTTGAATTAGTGCATAAGGGGTGCATGGATGTTAGTTTGAGTGCATGTGTGGTGTATGGATTACTGAAAGACTGCATCAGTTGTGTGTATATGATTAAATGAGTGCATGAGTGGTGCCTGGATGATTGAATGACTGCATGAGTTGTGCATGGATGATTGAGTAAGTGCATGAGTGTTGCCTGGATAATTGAATGAGTGCATGCGTGCTGCATGCATAATTGAATGAGTGAATGAGTTGTGTATGAATGATTGAATGAGTGCCTGAGTGATGCATGGATGATTGAATGCATGAGAGTTGTATGGATGACTATATGAGTGCATGAGTGTGTGTATGAGTGACTGAATGAGTGCATGAGTAGTGTAAGGATGACTAACAGTAAGTAAGTAATTTATTTTTATTTGCATGGTTAATTAAAACCATTGCAATACAAAACGTCAAGACTTAAAAGTAGATCTACGTGCATTGTTAAAAACAGTATTTCATAATTCGCAATTTTTGATTTAAATCATAAAAATGTATACTTTTAGGCGACCTTACGTGGAAATAAATACAGTTTTGTGTAATAATACTATCCTATAGGCAATTAGGAATCAAGTCTTGGCATTTTTCTTTCCACCACCTTCATAAACTTCACAAGACTACAGTTCAGCTGTGGATCAAGGGGTGCAAAGCAGGCAAATGCTTTC
Source organism: Triturus cristatus (assembly GCF_964204655.1). NCBI lineage: Eukaryota > Metazoa > Chordata > Amphibia > Caudata > Salamandridae > Triturus > Triturus cristatus. The sequence goes on along the minus strand of NC_140587.1, from coordinate 940,025,942 downwards.
ATTCTTCCAAATGTTTGTCACAGGAGCCTAACAAATGCAGCATATCCTCTGGTGCTGAACCACATAAACGATAGGAGGAGCCCGCCTTATCCTTTAGCCAGTGTGGAAAATGTTGATTACAGGGTAACAGACCCACCCTGTACTTTAAAAACTTCATTTTAACAGCTTTAGCATAACCCAATTCAAGGTAGTTCTGTGGTGCTGGTGTGGAATATGAGTTCAGGGTCATCCAGCCGTGTGACCTTTTCGTGAGGGATGCCTTGTCTCCAACCCACGAAAGATGTTTGATTATTTTCCTAACCAGTTTATTAAGCGTTAAATGATTTGTGGGGGTATCCCAAAGCTGATTTAAGCCAGTATTCGCCAAGCTTCTTTTGAGGTACTTGGCAGCTGGTGAGGCTGAGTGTTGCTCTAACTCCTTCTATAGAAAATCATTTAGTGTTACTTGTTTGGATTTTCGCACTTTGTCCAGGTTATGTACGCCTCCTGTCTTGCCAGGAGTTGTTTCTGGACGCAAGACTCTAGCCTAATTTGAGCTGGTGAACTATGTTTGGTCAGGCTAAAAATAATCCTGTATGCAGCTATGACTGTATTATCAAGAGTCTTTGCATCGCTGCCTCTCTATACTTCACTCCCATATGTGATTGTTGGCAGGAGTTTAGCTCATATTACTTGTACCAGAGGTAGAAGATATGGGCCAGGGAGTTTACTTTTTAGTGCTTTTAAAGAGATTGCTAAGGCAAGGCCTTTACCTCTAAAGTTGGTTTTCTGTACAGTGAACTGGCCGCTTTTGTCGATTTTTACTCCTAGATATTTATATACTGACGTATCCTCAATACGAGCATTGTTCCAAAACCATCTAGACGATTTTTTCCTGTTCTTACTGATCGTCATTGTCTGCGTTTTCTCCAGGTTTATGGTCAGTTGGTTTGCTTCAGAATAGCCCTGTGTAGCATTCACAAGATGTTGTAGCCCTACTTTTGTATGGCTGATTAGGACTATGTTGTCTGCATAGAGGAGACACGGTAATAATAGCCCGCCTAACTTGGGAGCGTGGGAGTTACAGCTATTTAGGATCGGGATGAGGTCAGCTAAAAACAAATTAAATAATGTGGGGACTAAAACGCAACCCTGTTTGAGGCCGTTGTTGGTTGGTATGCGTCTTGACACGAGTGATCCATCACCCAGCTTTATCTGGACTCATGTCTCCATATGAAGGTTAATCAGCAAGTCTAACAGATGCCTTGATATCCCCCAGCTGTTCAATTTAGACCATAAGATGTTCCGGTTTATATGGTCAAAAGCAGCCTTATAGTCTATAAAGCAGAAGTAAATGGGCATTTTAGTTGATTCAGCCTTATCTAAAAACATACCCATGGTTAGGATATTAGTGATTGTCCTAACTGATTTAGAGAAGCCAGTCTGAATAACCGGAATTAAGAATTTCTCTGTGGCCCAGGCCTGTAACTCCTCCAAGAGTGTACCTGCAAAGTACTTTGCCTCGTTGTCCATTAGGGCCACTAATCGATAATTTTGTTGGAGTGACTTGTCCCCTGACTTAAAAACTGGAGAGATGATTGAACCCTTCCAGGAGCCAGGCAATCTGTTAAAATTTCTTATTTCCAGAAATAGTGGTTCGAGCGCTGCTGCCCATTCATTCTCGTCTTGTTTATAAAGGATGGGCGGAATTCTGTTCGGGCCTGGCGCCCCCTCACTTCTTCCTTTTTTAATTTGGCACTTAATGATGTTTTGTGTGCTTGTCAGACCATCATTTGTAATTAATGTATGACCTTCTGGTTTGCCGGTGCTCCAATGAAATGTCTGTGCTTTATTTTTAATTAAGCTTCTTATCACATTGTCAGTTTTTGTCTCCAAATTAAAATCCATATCCTGATTGAAATGATTCCTGAGGTGGCTTGCCCATACTTTTTCTTGTAATATTAGAGGAAACTTCGTCATGCATAGGTCTTATGAAGTGGTTTATGGCTTTCCAAAATCTTGCACCATCACACCGTTTGGTGTCAGCTTGTAGTTGTGCCCAAATATTGTCCTCCGAAGATCTGTTGGCTTCCCATTTTATTTTTTACAGCATTGCCTTTAGTTTCCATAAAAGATCGCGTTTTGCTGTATCCATAGGGTTATGTCGAAGTTGTCTCATCGTATGATAAATTGATTTTTGTGTGCACCTGATCTTCTCTTTATACTCTTGTGTAAAGTGTTTCATGCTGCTGTGGCCCAGTTGGACTTGTGGCTTAGATCTTGTAGCATAAGCTGCCATTGATGTTATAAATCACTCCCATTTCTCGACTTCGCTGGATCCGGTTCTAGCATCAAAGTGCTGCTTAGCCTTTTCCAGCATAATTTCATCGGTTGCTGCTGTGTATTTAATCCTTTTATAATTGATAGTATAAACAGACTCTTTCATTACCGAGGATAACTCAAATTTAGGCTTGCTAACTTTGAGGACAATTTCTTGGGGACAGTGGTCTCTGTCAGATTTTTCCCCTATCTGAAATGAAGTCATATGTTGAAATAAAGGTAATTAAATAAAAGTGTAATCCAGTATAGTACTGAATCTTGTTGAGTGAAATGCTGTAGCTGGGGGGTTATCTCCAGCAAATCTTCCATTTAATGCTCTGATTTTAAAAAGTTCGAGGCCCTCTAATATCTGCTTTCCTATTTTGATTTGTGAGAATATTTGTGGCTTTCCTTGTAATGGTATATCCCAAGCTGAATTTTGAGTTAGAATCTCGTCATCTGACGAGGTTCCCATAAGATTAAGGTTAAAGTCCCCAGTGAGCATAAGATCTGTTGTAGGTTTTTCCCTTATACACTCCTCCATAAAGTCGCATAGTTCTTTTGCTGCCTTTGATATCCTTTTTGGATGGACATAGGCATTGATCAAGGTAAGATCGATGCCCCCTTTGCCTGGTGTTAGTTGCTAGGTGAGAAGGTTTACTGCCATTGACTCTGAAGAAGTTGGTCCAACTTCCTTGACCATATGGGCACTTTTGACTGAAACGCCTTGGAGGTGACCGTATTTTGGCCTCCTTAGTGCACAAGTAAAGAAACGCAAAAATCCCTGAAGGTGCTGTGGGTCTGTTTGCCATGTTTCTTGAAGTGCCACAATGTCAAAAGATCTTATATAGCTGACAAAATCTAAATCAGTCATTTTGGTGGCTAGACCATTAACGTTCCATGAACATATTCGTAGATGATTATGCTTACTCAATCTTATATGTGAGCCGGTATTTTGGATGACTACAGGGTATATGAGTGGGGTGTATATGAATAAATGAGTGGTGTATAAAGGACTGAATGAGTGCATGAGTGGGGTATGGGTGACTGAATTAATGCATGAATACATGTATGAGTTAAGATTGAGTACATGACTGGTGTATGGATGATTGAATGAGTGCATGAGTGGTATATGAATGATTGAATGTATGCATGATAATATATGGGTTATTGCATCGGTGCATGAATGAATGAATGAATGAATTCGGATTTCTAAAGCGCGGGTAGCTGCCCTGAGGCGTCCAAGCGCTAAGCATATCTCTGAAGTTTGAGTAAGGAAGAAGGCAGATTCAGTACCATGGTTATGTGGTGAACAGGAGCGTTTTCAGCTGTTTGCGAAAAGAGAGAATGTCGGGGTTTGATCTGAGATGCTGGGGTAGGGCGTTCCACTTTTTAGCCACATTGAAGGAGAAAGAGCGGCCTCCGGATCTTGATTTCTTTGTTTGCGGTACAATGGCTAGATTTGGAGAAGTGGAGCGCAACTGTCTGGTGGGTATATAGGGTGTGATGAGAGGGAGGTTGATGGTCGGGCCTTGCGACCAGAAAGTCTGGTGTGCGATGCAGAGTGATTTGAAGTCTACTCTTTCCTTTACAGGGAGCCAGTGCAGTTTCCTCAGTCCGGACTTTACTGAGGATCTGCGAGGGATTTGTAAGAGTGTTCTGGCTGCGCAGTTCTGTATTAATTGTAGTTTGCGCAAGGTGAAGTCGGGAGCTCCGAGATATAATGCGTTTCCATAGTCCAGCCGCGATTGGATCAGGCCCAGGACTACGGTTTTTCTTGCTTCAAAGGGGAGTAGAGGCAAAATCTTCCTAATGACTCTCAGGATACCAAAACAGGTGGCAGAAAGTTTTGTAGCCTGTTGGTCAAAGGACAGGGACCTGTCGAGCCAGACACCAAGGCTCTTAATGGCGTCTTTGGGTGTTGGGGCCGGACCTAGGCTGGTGGGCCAGAGATTGTCTATGGTCGATGGTAGAATGTGACCCAGGAGCATGAGCTCTGTCTTGTCTCCATTAAGTTTGAGACAAGACTTGGTCATCCAGCATTTGACCGTATCCAGGCAGCCTGCAAGATCTACATTTGCCGACGTACCGCCCGCCTGTGCCAGGGAGACCACCAGCTGGGTATCGTCCGCGTAGGTAATGATCTTGATACCGAACGGACGGACGATCTCAGCCAGTGGCCTCATGTAGACGTTAAATAACGTCGGGCTCAATGAAGATCCCTGTGGGACCCCACATCCCAGAGGCTTGCTGGAGGAAGTGACATTGCCCTCAAACACCTGGAAGGATCTTTCACTCAGGTAGGACTTGAGCCACTCCAGAGCTCTGTCAGATATTCCGGTGTCCAGGAGACGCCGCAGAAGGATACCGTGGTTAACGGTATCAAATGCGGCGCTCAGATCGAGGAGGATGATTGCCACCGATCCTCCCCGATCTAAGATTCTCCTGGACTCCTCTGTGACTGCCAGCAGTGCCGTCTCGGTCCCATGCTTGGGGCGGAAGCCAGTCTGGGATGGGTCGAGAAGTTGGTGTTGTTCGAGAAAAGTTGTTATTATGCTATTTATATGTTTCTCCAGGATCTTGGCTGCCCAAGGCAGCAAGGAGATCGGGCGGTAATTGTTGAGGTTCTTGGTGTCAAGATTTGGTTTTTTAATCAGGGCCCTCACCATAGCCTGCTTCCATGCTGCTGGTACTATGCTGGTGGTAATCGAGGTGTTGAGTACTTCAAGCAGTGTGGGGAGGATGGTTTGAAACGCCGAGACTAGAACATATGGGGGTGCTGGGTCTCTAGGGGAACCCGACTTCACCTGGCGCATGAGGAAAGTGAGGTGATCTGCCTGCAACTGGGGGAATTCCGCCAACACCGGGGGGTGATTGGGTGGGTAATCTGCCTGCAACTGGGGGGATTCCGCCAACACCGGAGGGTGATTGGGTGAGTGGATTTGAGGGGGACAAGGGGCTGCTTTAATCAGAGCAGTCTGGTCTGTAGAAGGGAAGGATGAGTATATAAGGTTAATTTTCTGAGAGAAGAAATTAGCCAGGTCTTCACAGCGGAGCTCTGGGTTCTCCGTTATAGACGGGGGTGTGGGGAGGGTGATGAGGCTTTTTACTATTTTGTATATCTCTTTTGAGCTGGAGCTAGCCTCTGCAATCTGGTTGGAGTAGTATGAGGATTGCGCACTTTTTATGTCTTTTTTGTATGACCTGATGGCGTCTCTGTAGATAGTTTTATCTATTTCCGCGTAACCTAGTCGCCATTTACGTTCCAGTCTCTTGCAAAAACGCTTTTTCTCCCTTAGTTCGGTGGAGTACCAGGGAGCTGAAGTTCTGGATCTTTTAAAAACTGTTTTCTTCAGGGGGAGCGTGGCGTTTAGGGAACTCAGAATCCATTCATTGAATGTTTCATTGGCCTGTGAGGGAGTCTGACCGATTGAAGGAATGGATTTTTGTAATTCTTGGGTCCACTGGGCCAGCGGTATTTTAGACCAAATTCGAGTTTCTTGGACAGTGGGTGTAGGGGGTATAAGTTTCTCTGTTGTCCAGAGCAACGGGACTAAGGCATGGTCTGTCCAGGGAAGTGCTATGGGGGGACGAGCCTTCAAATGTGTGCAGTTGCTGAAAACTGGATCCAGCAAGTGGCCTTTCGTATGCGTAGGAGATGAGACCAGCTGGAGCAGCTGCAAAGCAGAGAGGTCCCTACTTAGTTTGTTGGCGATGGAATTATTGGGGTCGTCAAAGTGTATATTGAGATCACCCAATAACGTGTAGTTGGAGGGCGATAGGGCCAGATCGGCGACTAGTGGTGGCAAAGTTTCATAAAACTGTTTGGGAGTGCCTGGTGGACGGTATATAAGAGTCCCGGAAAAGCTCAAATTGGGAGAGAAATCCAAAGTAAAGGACATACTTTCACATCCCGGAAAGGGGTTGGGAGTGCAGCGACAGGTAAAACAATCTTTAAAACTGATGGCTAGTCCGCCCCCTCTGTCAAGTTCCCGGTCCAGTCTTACAATTTGATATTCCTGCCCCAGGATTTGGACCAACTCGGGGTCAGAGTGAGGGGTTAGCCAAGTCTCCGTTAGAAAGAGAGCGTCTGGTTTTTCCTCTTCGATTAATAGGGAAATCTCTGTGCAGTGTCTAGGAAGAGACCTGCAGTTCAGCAGGAATAGTCGAAAAAGTTGTTGGTTAGGTGTAGAGGGTTTAGGTTTGAGGTGAATTTTGCAAACCTTGCATTGGGACGGTAGGTCTAGCGGGCCATATTTATGAGCGCAGGGCAGGATTCCCTGAGAGCTGATGGTTCTGAGTTCCTCGGAGGCATAATACCGAGTTTGCGTGACGAGAGAAGTAGGGGTTATGGCCCCTGGTCCCGGCCCGTCGCGGACGGGCGCAGACGGGCTTGCCTTAGGCGCGCCTTCGGCGCGCAAACGGCGTGCCCGCTGCGCTTCCTAGAGTGACACATTTTTATATGATTGGGGTATGACGCTAGGGGCGTGGCCTGAGAAGGGGGCGTGGCCAGCAAACTCGCCGGTAATGTCGGCGTGGTGCTTGTTTTTCCTCGGCGTGGGTCCACTGCGCGCTGGCAGGGAGATGTGCACAGGTGAGAGTTAAAATCACAACAAATTTTCAATTTTAAAAGAAGAAATTAGCAGCAAATCGCCTACTCCCGGCTTCCGCCTCAGGAGATATGTAATCTAAGGGCGCTGGTGATCAGCGTTCCTTAAATAGGGCGGTCAGGGGGCGTGGCCTGAGAAGGGGGCGTGGCCAGCAAACTCGCCGGTAATGTCGGCGTGGTGCTTGTTTTTCCTCGGCGTGGGTCCACTGCGCGCTGGCAGGGAGATGTGCACAGGTGAGAGTTAAAATCACAACAAATTTTCAATTTTAAAAGAAGAAATTAGCAGCAAATCGCCTACTCCCGGCTTCCGCCTCAGGAGATATGTAATCTAAGGGCGCTGGTGATCAGCGTTCCTTAAATAGGGCGGTCAGGGGGCGTGGCCTGAGAAGGGGGCGTGGCCAGCAAACTCGCCGGTAATGTCGGCGTGGTGCTTGTTTTTCCTCGGCGTGGGTCCACTGCGCGCTGGCAGGGAGATGTGCACAGGTGAGAGTTAAAATCACAACAAATTTTCAATTTTAAAAGAAGAAATTAGCAGCAAATCGCCTACTCCCGGCTTCCGCCTCAGGAGATATGTAATCTAAGGGCGCTGGTGATCAGCGTTCCTTAAATAGGGCGGTCAGGGGGCATGGCCTGAGAAGGGGGCGTGGCCAGCAAACTCGCCGGTAATGTCGGCGTGGTGCTTGTTTTTCCTCGGCGTGGGTCCACTGCGCGCTGGCAGGGAGATGTGCACAGGTGAGAGTTAAAATCACAACAAATTTTCAATTTTAAAAGAAGAAATTAGCAGCAAATTGCCTACTCCCGGCTTCCGCCTCAGGAGATATGTAATCTAAGGGCGCTGGTGATCAGCGTTCCTTAAATAGGGCGGTCAGGGGGCGTGGCCTGAGAAGGGGGCGTGGCCAGCAAACTCGCCGGTAATGTCGGCGTGGTGCTTGTTTTTCCTCGGCGTGGGTCCACTGCGCGCTGGCAGGGAGATGTGCACAGGTGAGAGTTAAAATCACAACAAATTTTCAATTTTAAAAGAAGAAATTAGCAGCAAATCGCCTACTCCCGGCTTCCGCCTCAGGAGATATGTAATCTAAGGGCGCTGGTGATCAGCGTTCCTTAAATAGGGCGGTCAGGGGGCGTGGCCTGAGAAGGGGGCGTGGCCAGCAAACTCGCCGGTAATGTCGGCGTGGTGCTTGTTTTTCCTCGGCGTGGGTCCACTGCGCGCTGGCAGGGAGATGTGCACAGGTGAGAGTTAAAATCACAACAAATTTTCAATTTTAAAAGAAGAAATTAGCAGCAAATCGCCTACTCCCGGCTTCCGCCTCAGGAGATATGTAATCTAAGGGCGCTGGTGATCAGCGTTCCTTAAATAGGGCGGTCAGGGGGCATGGCCTGAGAAGGGGGCGTGGCCAGCAAACTCGCCGGTAATGTCGGCGTGGTGCTTGTTTTTCCTCGGCGTGGGTCCACTGCGCGCTGGCAGGGAGATGTGCACAGGTGAGAGTTAAAATCACAACAAATTTTCAATTTTAAAAGAAGAAATTAGCAGCAAATCGCCTACTCCCGGCTTCCGCCTCAGGAGATATGAGTGGTACAATGATGATTGACTGCATGCATGAGTTGTGAATGGATGTTAGAATGAGTGCATGAGTAGTGCATGGATTTTAGAATGAGTGCATGAGTGGTACATGGATGTTAGAGTGAGTGCACAAGCGGTGCATGGATGTGTTAATGAGTGCATGAGTAGTGCATGGAGCAGAGCATGATTGCATGATGGTGTATGGATGATTAAATGTGTGCATAAGTGGAGCATGAATAACAGAATGAGTACAAGATAGGTTGATGGATGATTGAATAAGTAAATGAGTTGTACATGCTTGATCAAATGAGTGCATGAGTGGTGCATGGATGTTAGATTGAGTTCATGGGTGGTGCATGGATGTTAGATTGAGTTCATGAGCGGTGCATGGATGTTAGAATTAGTACATGTGTTTTGTAGGGATTATTAAATGAGTGGTGCATATATGATTGAATGAATGTATTATGTTATGAGATTTTGTTGAGTGCACATTTCACCCGAAGGTCTCAAAGCGCTAGCCTGTCACGGCAAATGGTGGAGGGAAGGAGAGAAGAGCAGACTAAAAGAAAAAGACTCCAAACAGCCAGGTTTTGAGAACCTTACAGAACTTTCTGTGGTCGGTCTCCATACGTAGATGCAAAGGAAGTGAGTTCTATAGAGTGGGGACAAGATAAGAGAAAGATCTTCCGCGGATCTTGAATAGGATAAGAAGATGTTTATTAGCAGATCGTAGAGTTCTGGGGGGGTTGTACCTTTTCACTTTATTAGCAAAGTAGTGAGGGCCATGTCCACAGAGGGTTTTGTGGACCAGACAGTTGATCTTGAATGTTATATGTTTTCTGATAGGGAGCAAGCGGAGAGCTCTCAGACTTGGTGTCAATGGAGATCGAGATGGTAGATTTAATACCAGTCTGGCCTCCGTGTTTTGGAGCACCTGGAGTTTTGTTAGGTGCTCTTCGTTCATGGAAGCCATGAGGGCATTGCCATAATCTAGCCGGCTGATAATTAATCCTTGCACCAGTGGCATTTGGGATGACAGTGGAACCCATTTAAAGATCTTATGGCTTCTGCACATTTGTCCAAAAACAGATGCTGGCTACATGGTGGACATGATCGGACATAGAAAGATGATTGTCAATCAGCACTCCTAGGTTGCGAACTGCCGTCTTGGGTGAAGGACATGTGCCGAGATTGGAAGGCCACCAGTGAAATGACCACAAGGTTTGTGCTTTGCCGAAGAGGATGATTTCAGTTTTGCTGGCGTTAAGTTGCAGATGATTATTTTGCATCCAGGTGTGTATCTTGGACATACACTGCTTGAATCGATGTTTGGTGTCTGTCGGGTCTAGTCCTAGCGTGATTAGCAGATGAGTATCGTCAGCTTACGATACTGTGTCAAAGCCATGTGATTTAACCACGCTGGCTAGGGGTGCCATGCACAGGTTGGAGAGGGTGGAGCTCAAGATAGAGCCCTGGGGGACACCCGTGCCTATAGGTTGACTGCTGGAGACAAAAGTGCCCATGTGAACTTTCGAGGTTCGATCTGTCAGGTAGCTCCTGAGCCAATTCAGTGCGGTGCCCCGACACCCATCTCCCACAGATGATTCACGAGAGCGTTGTGGGAGATGGTGTCGAAGGTAGCTGACAGGTCGAGAAGGACCAGAATGGCTAATTTTCTGGCGTCAAGGGTGAGTCTTATGTTGTCTACTATTTCCAGCAAGGCGGTTTCGGTGCTATGTGACGCCCGGAACTCGGATTGAGAGGAGTCCAGCAGGTTGATACTCTCCAGGTAGGTAGTAAGTTGTTTAATAATTAGTGACTCTAGGACCTTCCCAAAGAAAGGGAGGAGGGAGATGGGCCAATAGTTGTTAGGTTGCTTAGGGTCCAGGTTGGGCTTCTTTAATATGGGTTTAACCATGGCCGCCTTCCGCCTTCCACCTTGATGGAACAGTTGAGTGTAGTAAGAATAGGTTGAGGAGCTTGGACAGTTCTTTGTGAGAATTGGAGGATTGATTTATTCTGTCACCTAAATAGGTTTTTTTGGCCATTGCTATATGGTCAAGATAGCCTATGTGGGTGGATTTATAGGCTTGTCTGTCAACAGCACTTTTTGAGTGCCTCCACTTGTTCAGCCTTCCTAGCGGCTACCTTTTCTGATTTTAGGTCGGCGGTGAACCAAGGTGATGATTTGTGGTGACGTTTAACTTTTATTATGGGAGCAATTCTGTCTTGGGCCTGACTGATTGCTGCCTCAAAAGACTCAACTGCAGAGTTAGGGTTGTCTGTGTCAAGTTGGGGGGGGGGGGTAAAATGGAGAAAAAAAGTGGCTAGGTTGACTTTATTCCATCAGTGTTGGTTCTTTACATGAGTTGCTTGGAGTGGAAGTTATCTGTAAAAAATGTTTTAATATATTATGGTCTGAGTGGTGCATGAATGATTGAATAAGTGCATGAGTGGTGGACAGATGATTGAATGAGTGCATAAGTGGTGCATGGGTGACTGAATGAGTGTATCAGTGGTGCATGTATGTTAGTATGAGTGTATGACTGGTGATTAGATAATTGAATTAATGGGTTATTAATGATTCAATGAGTGCATGAGTGGTGCACAGATGATTCAATAAGTGCATGAGTGGTTTCTGAATGTTTAAATGAATGGCAGATGTATAATTGAATAAGTACACCGAGGTGCATGAATGTCAGAATTTGTTCATGAGTGGTGCATGGGTATTAGAATGAGTGCATGAGTAGTGCATGGATGTTAGAATGAGTGCATGAGAAGTACATAGATGAGTTAATGAGTGAATGAATAGTGCATGAATAGTGACTGGTTGTAGGTTGAGCATTCAATGGTGTCTATCACAGCACTGAATGAGTCTTCGTAACACTCATAGTGTCAAAGTAATTCTGATGCTGCATGCCATGGCTTGAACAACTGCAAAAGTGCCAAGTAGATAAACTCTCTTTTTTCTGGAGTTTGGCTACTAATTTTTCTGTGGTTAATTAGATTTCCTTTGCTGTGTCTCACTATCACATCCAACTACCTCATTTCTTCCTTGTTCTATATTTTCAGTTAGATTACTTCTATGTGTATAGTGCTGAAGTACTTCATAGAGACACATGTTTTCAAGATGAAGACCCCTTCTTGGGTAGTATGTATCCAGCATGTTAGTATTCAGAATGTGTGTACTCTCCTGTTCAAATTCTGCAAAGTATTGTATTTCTAGAAAATTATTTAATACTCTATTATGACTACTTGCAAGGCCTAGGCTTACCCACATAATTCCTATTGACCTGGAGAATAAGCTAGCTGAGCTTAACCAGAACATTCATACAAATCTATTTGTCTATGAGAAAGCATTTCCAAGCTGAAACTGTAAATATTTTTGGTAAGACTCCTTTCTGCTGAAATCTCCTCCCACATGTCTTTCATTTCTGTTTTCTCTGACTTTGTTATATATGAAGTCACGTAGTGAGCAACAGCAATGGGGTTGTATGCAATACATTGTAGATTCATATTTGCCTTCCACATCTGCATAATAACAGGATTGTAGTCATTGATATAGTTTGAAGCAACTGTTCTTCTCAGGTTTTATTTTTTTGGGGTGATTTCAGTATGAGGGTGTGCCTGGCTACAGACAAAAAGCTGTTTACACTTCCTTTTGAGATCACAGGTCGTGGGAATCCAAAACGACATCTCGTGTAACATTTTCCTTTGGATTTTCTCCTACAGTATTTTCCACACCTATGATTTTGAAAGACAAGACAGACTCATCAGTGTCTCTTCTAAACTTCGTGGCAACTTTTACCCATAGCAGCATGTGAATTTATGGAGCACCTCTAGCTTTGTACTCTTGGCACCTAAAGAAATCAGTCACCTCACCGAAAGGAGGATTAGTTTTGTTGCAGATGAAATCCACCATCACTTGAAACCTGTGGTTAAAATATCTGCAGCAAACATTTGCAAGGTTGAGTGAACAAAGTTATCCTGGTATCTTTAAATTGATATCTTTTATTTTCGAGTTTGCTTCTCGCAGGAATTCAAGCAGATCATCCCATGCATATGCATCACAACTGAGTGTTAGAAACCAAGTGCTCCTAGGTTTCTCAACATGCATTTCAACTCACTTTGATGACTATACCAATATTCATTGGTGCCATGCTGGCATGTCATTAAATTAATCAAGTTGTTTTCCAGATTTTCTTCTTTTCCCTGAACTTTGTCAATAAATTCCCTGGCTGTCATATTTTTCTGGTCTTGAGAATGTGGTGCACTGCATGTGATAGGCCTGACAAGTCGCTCTGAAATAAAAGATGAAATATATAGGAATACACTGGCAGAATCTAGGGTCCTCTGAGTATAGTCTAGTTGATCTGTACTCAGCTGCTGGTATTTATACAGGCTGGTCATCATATCTATCACATACTCCAGTAGGAAACAGATGCAGAAAACACAGGCCCCATTTTGGTATTCACAGAATGCACTTACTACTTCTGGTATTCACAGAATGCACTTACTCCTTTTGAAATTCACAGAATGAACTTACTACTTTTGATATTCACAGAATGGACTTACGACTACTAACTTTACGTCCGCACTCGGGCTGGAATTTCCGCTCCGGAAGCGGAAATTCCGCACCCGGAGTGGGAATTCCGCTCCCGGGCCTGAATCTCCACCTACGGCCCAGAATCTCAGATTCCGGGCCGGAATACACGAACTGTGGCCGTTGATCATTTTAGCCAAAGGTAAACACCTGTCCAAGTGCCTACCATCCCCCACCATGCATCAGCTGACACACTGCAGCCAATCCCAGCCCTGCAGCATGTATAAATGCAGAGCAAACACACACACAAACCCTTTCAACATGTCACTGAATGTGTTTGCTGCACTGCCCCTTGCCATGCGGCAAAACTACTTGAGGAGGAGGAGGAGAGCAGAGAGGATCTTCAGACAGAAGATCAACCTATTTGGAATGTCCAGCCAAGATGTGAGCGCCAGGCACCGTTTCCCTCCAGAAGTCATCTTGGATATGGTATGTGAGTGGGAGCAGGAACTTGACTCTGTGACCTGCTGCTCACATGCAATACCAGCATTTATCAAGATCCTTCCTGCTCTCTATTTCTTTGCCACTGGATCTTTCCAAAGGGTCTCCAGTGACCATGTGGGCATTTCCCAGGCGAGCCAGTCGCGGTGCCTGCATCAGGTACTGAGATGCATCACTGCTAGAGCCCACAACCACATACAAATGCCACATACACTGGCCATGAGACAAAGGGCAGCAAGAGATTTCTATCTCATTGCACAATTCCCACGTGTGCTGGGTGCAATTGATTGTACCCCTGTGGCCCTTCAGCCACCCCGCCGCATTGCACACATCTTCTGCGACAGACAACAATGGTATTCCATCAATGTGCAAGCTGTCTGTGTTGCCAGTGGGAGGTTCATTAATGTGCATGTAGTGTTCCCAAGCAGTACCCATGACAGCTTCATATTCCGCATGTCACCTCTTGCCCGGCAGATGGTTGCGGAACAATTTGGCAACATGTGGCTACTGGGTAAGTACTAAGCACTAAAAATGAGGGATATGTGTTATTGAAATGTCTGAATGGCCCCCAACATTAACCCTTGTACAATAAGAATCATAAAGCTACGTACATGGCCCAACAGACACTGCATGTACTAAAGTATAGATCATGTCCTGTGCAAATCAAAAAGGGAAATGTAACCAACTGCCCTTTCTTCACTCCTCAGGCGACGCTGGGTATGCACTCTCCCCACATCTCCTCACCCCTTACAGGCGTGCAAACACTGTACCTCAGCGTAGGTACAATGGGGCACACATACGGACTCGAGCCATCATAGAGGGCACTTTTGGTCTGTTGAAGTCGTGATTCAGATGTCTCGACCATACAGGGGGTGTGCTGCTGTTCTCCCCAGAAGTCGTGTGCAAGATCATATTAGCCTGTTGTGTTTTTCACAACATTGCTTTAACGCATGGCTTACACATACCTCTGGAACCTCGGCTAGCTCTGAATCTGGGAAACCGGGCCATTGCACATAACCGAGGTCAGGGCATGCAAGTCCGTGATCACCTCGTTGCCACGTTTTTCACATGAGCAACCTGTAGTGTCATGGTCAAAATGTGGTTTGCTGTCTGTTGTCAATGATGAAACTTGGATATACACGACTGTGTCAATAAATTCCATCCTGAGACGACTTTGCAAGCCACACTAACTGCATGTAAATTACAGCTGCTGACAGTAGTCAAAAGGTGGAGCGTGCCTCAGGTCATATGTCCATGTCAGCGATCAGTGTAGTGGATGTCCCTAAAAACAACTATTCATGCAGATGACTAACGATATATGTCCTGAGAGACCTACCTGGATCTTATGAGGATAGGTCACTTAATCACAAAAGGCCATAACCATTGCATACTCAGGCCTGTGCCCTCAACAGATTTGACTCCCCCACCAATGATGGGCCCAGAACGTGAGTGATGATGTCATGGGTGAATCAGGCACCATGTGTCTGTGATATATCCACACTGCTCCACCCCAATGTTACGTAACACATCACACAACTCTGGTAATGAGCACTCAATATGGACTACATGTACCACAATGCAAAGTATGAGAAAATGAAACTGGGGTTTGATGTTGTGTCAGCCCCCCCCCTGTCTGTGCAGAAATGTCATTGAATGGTCTGTTCCCCCTTTTGTTACCTGTTAATGATTCTCACCTGCACTGTCATTTCAGTTTTTTCCACAACAGAACAGCAGGATGGCAGTGGATTTGATTACTGATTGTGGATGGATCAGGATGAATACAAAATGGCTGCCAACTATTTCCTGTGATCTATTTCCTGCCTCCCACTTCCTGTAAAACATTTCCTGTATGAAATAATGTGTTCCGGGTCATTTTCGGAGTTTACACCCCAAAATCGTAATTTCCGATTCCGGAACGTAATGTGCATGTGCGGACCCGCCGCTCCGGAACTGGAAATTACGTTTTCGGGCCGTAATCTCCGAAAATGACCCGGAACACATTATTCCATACAGGCAATGTTATACAGGAAGTGGGAGACAGGAAATACATCACAGGAAGTTGTTGACAGCCATTTTGTGTTCATTCTGAGTCATCCTCTATCACAGATCAGATACTCTGACATCCTGCTGCTCTCATCTTACTTATTTGCCCCAAAATGGCTGAGGGTTATGAAGAGGAAGCACCCCCTTTCACTGAAAGGGAACTAGACATCTTAGCTGAGGGGGTGCTGTCCAAATATCCTCAGCTATATGGGGAGCGCTGCAGTGCAGTGGGAGTCCACACCAGGAGTGCTAGGGCATGCCGCAAGTGCTGCGAGGACCTAAAACGCTGGTCCCGGCACAAGGCTGAGGAGCTGATGGGCCTGTCTTCCCAGCACCATGTGCATCATCCTTGCCTCTCCCCACTGTATAGGAGGGTCCTGCGAGCAGCTTGGCCGACCCTCCATGCTCAGCTGGAGGAGCATGAGCAACAGAGACTTGGTAAGTGCATCATATGCAATATGTGTCTGGTAATATGATGTGAGTGAAACAGTGCTGTACCATTGTGTGTCCCATGCCCCAATTCACCGATTCCGTGTCCATGCCGCAGCCACCAAGATTAAACTGTAGAGGGCAGAGTGCATTTTGGGAGTTGTAGTTTCTTCGTGACAACTGGGTAAATGAGCCACACTTGTGCATTCATATTGAAATGTGCTCTGCCAGCACCACTACCATTAAACCAAGGAAATCATAACTGATGTGTGCATTGGATGAGCAATGGTACAGACACTGTCCAGTTTGCCCATGGCAGGCCAAAGGGTATTGGATGCTGTGACTTGCATTGTATTTGTAGAGTTTGGGTTCCAATTGAGACAGATCATCATGTGCCATGGAGTCAAGACAGACTTTGAGATCCTTGCATCACTCTTAAGTGTTTCTAAATTTGCAAGGTGTGTCCACTGACAGACGTCTCACCCTCAGTGGCCTGTATGACATTTCACATGTACAGGTAGCTGTCACAACGTTCACCACTGTTCACCGGTGTACTGCACTACCTTATCAGTCACCAAAGCCAATATGTGGCACTGGATTGTCAGATTATGTGTGGGGACAGCAAAAGGCTAGACTCACAATGTAGCTAAAGAAATAGCCCAGACCCTATGTGGATGTGTGACTCACATTCGGCATTTGTCTTGTCCCATACAATGCTACAAAGCAGATGACACTTGTCCAGACGTTAAATAGCTGAGACTCCATATCAATGGCCAAATTCAATTCAATCTGGACTCTTCATGTTCTCCTTTGGTGGACTGGTTTTGGAACCTGCACATGTAGCAGTGACAGGACACACAGATCACAAGAATGCCAAGGTTGAGGGTTGGCCAATACAGTTGTGTAAGCCACAAACATTCACGTGAGATGTCTATGTCAGACTTAATTCAGTAAATGACAGTGAACATACACGTAATGTAAGTTCATAAACACTGACAACTGTAGAGTGTGATCAGAGGAAAATAAAGTCTGACCTTGGCTCATCTATGCATGTGTCTCGTCCTGCTTGGAACAACCACCACATCAGGATTTTGCTTACATTTCAGCAGGCACAGCTGGCCAAATGGAAGAACAGCAGGACCAGGTCCGGAGCGGGAAGTCATCAGTGCGCCGGCGGCTACACCCTCTTTCCACCAGCGAGGAAGAAGAGGATGAGGAGGGACCCTCAACATCAGGAGGCAAGGGGATTGCGCCCACCCAGACTGACAAGGAACACAACTCTGGTGCTACGTCCCGGGTGGAGGCTGTGGACATTGAAGGTGGGGGGGAATAACCCGACACCTCTGCCCATGATGTGGTGGAGGGCTACTCTCCCCCAGACTCTTCACCTGTGGGTCCTGAAGAGGGGTCCCCGGGGCAGGCTAAAACCGAATCTGGGCCTGCCATCAGCCCTCCCTACCTCTAGAGTCCCCCATTCCATCGGGGGCTCCAGCTGCATCCCCTGCAACCAGTCCCCTTCCTCGTACCTGCCAGCTCGACCACACATCGGCTCCGGACCTGAGGCATCACATCCCTCCTGTCCCCCCCCAGGCCCCTCCCAGTGTTGTTCCTCCTGTGGCTGCGCCAGGGGACTTGAGGTGGATGTGTGAGGGTCAGCCAGACATGTCCGCTCGCATCATGCTACAATTGTGTCTGGAGATATGCATTATGCGAGAGGACATTGTGCGATCTCTGGCCATCCTCACCACCAGCGTCAATTCCATGGCCTCAGCCATGTCGTCTGTTGTCTCCAAAATCCCTTCCCATACCACCGTCAATGTCTCCCCCCGTCCGTTGCCCCACACTGTTTCCCCCCGTGCTCCTCGTGTGTCACAAACCCATGTGGTGACTCTTCCTGCACCAGCCAGCCGTGTGCCTGCATCGGACACTGAGGATCTGGACATTGTGGTAGTAGAGGATGACCAGAAGGACACTTGACTTTTTGACAGACGTCGACGTGAACAATTATTTCATTTTCCCCTTGTAAATAGACTGGCTTACCTGACGTTCCCTGACGTGTTATATTTTTGTTGCCCCACCCCAATCCAAGTTCCCTTCTCCATCATCATTTGTTTTCCTTTCTCCCTTCCAAACAGACGGTATTTCTTCTGTTCATACATAAATATCTTTGAGCAATTCTACATACTTTAACTTCATTTTGAATGTCTGGTTCAGAATACGGGCACATATTTGGTGAGTCATCTGCTATGCACATAATGGCTTGTTGCAATGATGGGTTACACTTGTAACTGTGTCACACACACACACATACCTCCTCACATCTCTAGGCCACCTACATCGTTATACAGGACATGATACACAACAGAAGTTTACTTTTGTAGATCTTTATATTTTCTATACACATATTCACGTGGTCAATGCGTCTTGGGGTTCTTGTCACTGGCGATCGTGCTTGCGACATCGCAATTTTGGAGGTGATGATCGCTGAGAGGTGTCAGGTTGGGCTTGTCGCCTACATATAGGTGGGTGTTGTCCATGTGCCTGTACAGGGTGATCTACATATGCAGGGGCAGATGGTGTATGCACATTTGGTGTTTGTGCCTAGACAAGGGCTGGTTGTGCATGTGGTGGGAGTGCCTGTACAGGGGTTGGTGGTGGTTGTGCAGGTGGTGGGAGTACCTGTACAGGGGTTGGTGGTGGTTGTGCAGGTGTTGGCAGTGCCTGTACAGGGGTTGGTGGTGGTTGTGCAGGTGGTAGCAGTGCCTGTACAGGGGTTGGTGGTGGTTGTGCAGGTGGCGGGAGTGCCTGTACAGGGGTTGGTGGTGGTTGTGCAGGTGGTGGGAGTGCCTGTTCAGGGCGCTGGTGTGGATGTGTACCTTTGCTGTGGTGCTGTGCAGTTGGTGGTACAGGTGTGTGGATGTGCTGTCCTGCAGGCAGATATGATGGCTCCCCTCCCTGCGTTGACCGTGAAGGGAGACTTTGGATCACTTTCGGCATGCCCTTCATCATCTTCATGGCCAAGGCATGGTGTCTTGCATTCTCTTCCCTTTGGATGGATATCATGTCTCTCATATTCCTGGACATGTCCTGCCATGTTCTATCCATCCTATCCAAAACTTGGCTCAGCCTGTCCACCACCTGAGGGAATTGGACCATGTCCTCGAGGGACTCAAACATGTCTGACAGGGTAGCTTCTATGGCACGAATGTCCTGCCTCACATCTGTCTGCTGTTGGAAGAAGTCCTGCTCCCACTGGCCACCATAGCCAGGTGCAGGCCCTCTCTGCAGGTGTCTGCCATGGATGGGACGAGTAGGTCCAACAGCAGGGGAGAGAGTGGCAGGTGGAAGCCTGTGGGCAGGAGAATGGTGCCCAGGGGATACCTGCACCACAACAGGGCTGGTACTTCCCCCAGATGGTGGAGAGGATGGCAGGGATACACTGTATAGGGAAGAGTGGGTAGGGGAACCACCATATCGGTCCTGGATGTGAGGGCTGTGAGGGAGTGATGTCTGTGTTGGGATGTGTGGGAGCTGTGGCTGGTTTGCTCTATGCTGAGGACAGGCAATTGTTTGTTTGGGAGGAGGCTGACGAACGTTGCTTGGTGGAGGATGTGATGCCGTGACCGATTTTGGCAATCTGGCAAGATAGCTCTCATTGGCATCAGAATCGTCATCCCCGGAGTGGATGGACATGTAGTCATCATCATCCACCAAGTCAACGTCCTTAGGAACTTCCTCCTCCTCTTGAGCAGTACTTGCTGCCAACATAACTGCCTGGAGATCAGTGGATTCTCCCCTCTGATTCCCCGTTGGCCCGCACTGGTCGTAGGTCTGTCCTCCTGCGCGAGGGTTTCACTGCTGCAGCCAGGATGTCATGCATTCCCCAGGATGGTGTCCGCTGCAGTGGTGTCATCCTGTCAGCAGCTGTGATGAGACATACATGTCCATATTTTAGTACAACAGATGGTAGCTATGAGCCAACATGTCATTCTCAATAACCATTTGCGGATAATCCAGGATAATGTGCAGCATATTTACCTCATGGACTTTACATGTGGGCACCTGCTCACATGTAGCATTTGCCAGCTGTTACCTCCATGCAGCACTGACATCAATAAGATGACACATCAACAGACAAACTTGTATGAGAAGGTTACTGATATTTCAAGGAAGGGGATAAATGACCCGGACTCCTCCACATTACACTGATTTCACCTTTACCATTAAGACTAACATTTTTCATGAGTGTAATGTTGTCTGTTGACAATTCAGAAAGGAGTTCATGTGTGAGATGTGCAGTAGTCAGGGACATGATGTTGCTCATTTGTGCTTCCCTACCCATGAAGTCACAAAGCTCATTTTTGAATGAGAGAACACAGACTTCTTATGTCCATCCTTTGAGTGTCCTCTCTTTGCATACTCTATTTCCAACATCATGGTACTACTTAGCTGACAACGGATGGTGTCTTGTACAGCAGACATCCAAACCTCATATGTCAAACACTCACCTATACATGTGAATACGGTAGAAAAGGAGGCAAGCAGAATGCAATATTTGGTTATGATAACACATTGCAGATAAGCTGAGAAGCTTTGATGCTTTTCACCTGCACTGGATTAGCATGTTGCTCTTCAGTCAAGTTATTTTGCAGGTGTAACTGCATGAAGATTCACCTTAGCAGCCCCTACACCCATCTCAAAGGTACACAACTGGCATCATGTGGGCCTCAGCCATACCAATTTCATTATGATTTAACCATATATATTTTGCTAGGGATTTTTCCTATCATTGAATTGCAAGCCTGTTGTGTTTTGGTCACTTCATATGACACATTGTACTATTGTATGTCCATTCTGCACTCACTTGGCATACAGTTTGTGTCATCTTTACATTAGCCACCAGGGTCTGATCTGGCATGTGTTCAAATGCATTTGTGAGCATATTGTGATGCAGGACAACAGTGTTGTACAACACATACAGCATACGGTGGAGGTGAAGGGCACATTTAATGAGCATTCAGCCTGAATTATTCTTGGGTTTACTTACCTTGGCCCAGCACCGGAACAGTGTGTGGTCCCTAAACAGATGTCACAGCCAACTTTGTAGCAGAAGTCAGTGGGCGTCTTTGATTCTGGGAGGACCTCATTGTACCTACAATGATAAGTGTGTTTTGCAACTTTACATTTCTGCAGCCACATGTGATGCACTCAATTTCTGGCACAAAGGATGAGCACAAGCAGTAGTGGGCACCACCATTGCATAAGTGTGTTATACTTAATATCATGAGTGATCCCACATATAACTTAGAATGGGCCCACTACCTAGATGCAACCTATATCACAATGACATGACTACGAATCCTGAGGTAAGGTCCACTATCGTGTTTTGTTGATGGCCAACAAAAAAGCCAGCCAATGTAAGAAGTACATGACCAGCTGTGTGGACTGGGCAATTTAATGTATATTGCAAATATTCAAAGTTGGACAGTGGATGCATTGTCAATACTACTGACACTGGTATCTCACTTCTTGTTCATCATTACCATATCTGTGCAAATTGGATTTCTTGATTAGGTCTACAGACACTATTACAATATAGTGGAGACACCCTTTTGACTAGTTGCGGCACTGGATTACAGGATTGGATTCCCAGGTCTGGATCTGTTGGTGAAAGACATGTTATGTTCCACAATTACAAAGGTATGATGAGCCAAGACATGTTATATTTTGTATTTCACTGTTCACAAATGTCCTTTGCTAAAGGTGAATGTCCATTGACAACTCCAATAGTAATGAAGCTATTTTTTCATCTCTGGTTGACTTTCATATGTGGGCAGTATATGTCCCTCTGTTGTCTCCTGACAATGTATGCATTTTGACCATCTCCTGGCCAGTTTGACTTACCAGTTAGTGAGGGTGGTATGCCTTTCTCTGTACGATGTCGATTCCTCCCAGTAGATGCAGGGACCTCTGCTACTGCAGTTGTCTGTGCTCTGGCTGAATGTGTCAATGGGTGAGAAGAGAGAAAAGTAACCAAATGGGAAATGTGCATGTGGATCTTTTCAGGGATTTCCCCATATCTTCTGCATGCTAACAGGGTTGTGAAGTACTGCCGCAGACGGGGCAGGTAGGAGCAGTGGTGCATTGGGGATGTAATGGCGTGGCAGGGTGGGAAATGAACAACAGAATATGTGTATGACATATTTTGATCTGATGATTCTCTCACCTTCTGCTTTGTGATTTAGGCTCGCACAGGGTGATTGACTTCTTGGATGATTTGTGTCAGGTTTAAAAGCCCCTTGAAAAACATTTACACCACCGTTGCGTCACTTCTGTGACACAGCGGTGGTGTAAAAGAGGTGACACATTTCGACCTATTCACAACATGATGCATCTATGGGGATGCGTCACTAATGCCATCAGATGCAACACACATCTGTCTATCCCTGCGCCACAGTGTACTGCATTGTAAATGCGACGCATCCGTGGTGGCGCAAGGGTTGAATTGCGTGTCGCATTGGTACTGGCGCATCCCTGCTAATATTTGTCAATTGCTATTTAGCAGGGTTATGTATATACAGCAGCAGTACTGTGCTCATGTTTTCAAAAGTGGGGGAGGGATTTGCCATTTCTAATGCAAAGGATTCTGGGACTTGTGGTGCTACATACAGAGGGTAACATGAGTCTCTGACTGACTATATTTTTATATACACTTTGGACAACTTCCTTACTCACAATGACAGTGCAACACAGCACTTTTTCTTTTCATCCCATTTACCTGGTACCACGTAGCGGATGTCACTAACAGGCAGCCCATGGACCAAGTGGGGGTGTATTGTGGTAAGGATATCCTCCTCCAATGGGGTGAGACGGATGCGGGTTCCAGAGAATGCAGCAGGGAGAATCCTGTGTAATTCGATCCTGGAGTACTTCTCCTTCACCCTATGCCTTTCATCCTGCCACTTCTTCTTGATATCTTGGACTGTGCGCCTCTCCTCCCCCAATGCTGTGACAGCAGTGGCTAATTGCTGCCATAGGGCTGCCTTCTGTGTGCCACTGGTGCAGTAGGGTGGTAGTCCATATAGGTGTTTGTGGTGCCTCACTATATACTCCACAAGCATGGTGGTCTCCTCTGCAGTGAAGTTCTTCTTCCTCCTCATTAGTTCCATTTTTCTCTGGCGATGTCAGCGTTGTGAACACGAACTCTCTGTGGCCAAACCTGTTCCTTCAATGTGTGCTGCTTTTATATGTTTTGTGGTGCTGGTCAATTAGTGTTAATTGCCTTCAGCTGGAGCGTGGTGGGGGATGATAGGCACTTGCAACGTTCATCATGGCAAAATTGAGCTATTGGCTGGGATTGGCTACAGTGTGTCAGCTGATGCATGGTGGGGGATGGTAGGCACTGAGACAGGTGTTTACCCTTGGCTAATATGATCAACGGCCACAGTTCGTGTATTCGGGCCCGGAATCGGATATTCCGGGCCGTAGGCGGAGATTACGGAGATTACGGCCCGGGAGCGGAATTCCCGCTCCCGGTGCGGAATTCCCACTCCGGGAGCGGAAATTCTGGCCCGAGTGCGGACATAAAGTTAGTAGTCGTAAGTCAATTGTGAATATCAAATGTAGTAAGTTCATTCTGTGAATGCCAAAAGTAGTAAGTGCATTCTGTGAATACCAGAAGTAGTAAGTGCATTCTGTGAATACCAAAATGGTAGTAAATTTAGGATTTTGTCTTAAGTTAGTTCTGTGAATCGGGGCCACAGAACTTCTAAACTTCCCCCACACACACTCCAGGCAGCTCCTCTTGCTTCTTTCATTTGAAAGAGATAAATAGCATCACCAATGATCTCTCTCTAGAATAGGGATGGTGAATACTGTAGTAGTCATACATTTCTTCAGATCAGGAGCGCTCCACTTTTTCAATCTGACCTCTGACTGATAATGTCTCATCTTTCATATGTGCTACATTTTGAAGAACATCTATATCTTTATAAGAAATATTATTTTGAACCAGATATAATGTTGCACTTTTTACTTTAGTAACATCCTCTAACTTTTGCCATATGTTTTTGCTCTTGGTAGGAACACAATTCACTAGAATTACAAGTGCTTCTTCCAAATCTCTCTGTACCCCTACAGTTTCAATATTCTGCTTGAAATCTAATGGCAAGTACACAACTCTACCTTTAAGACCTTTCTATAAATCTATTAGAGGTAACTTATCTGTCTTTGGTTCCATACGGACAGCTTAGAAAGGATGTATGGACTGTTTCAGAATAGATTCATAAATATTAAGGGCCATATTATCAAGGAACGGCGATAACAGAATCACCGCTTTAGCGGCAGGAAACTGCCGCTAAAGCGGCGATAATGGGCTTGATAATATGCCCTTGTGAATTCCCATAGAAGGAACATATAATGAACTGGTGGTCACGAAGAGAAAATTAAAGTGAGGGAACAAGAACTGAAAAAAAGAGAGATAACCAACAGTGAGTAGACTGAACCTGAATCTACCAACAGAGGTGAATGTATAGAAAACAGGAACAAAGACCAGTTTTTCGGATTTCCATCAACTGCCAAGGGAGGCCAGTGTCATCACTTGGTCATCCTTAGGTCTTGTTACTACTCCTCTAAGCCTAGAGGCAAGCGTAGTAGCCAAGGTTGAAGAAAGGCAAACAAGAACAAGTCAGACAGAGAGATCGACCAAGGTCGGTCACGAGTATCTCAAATGATGGAAAACATTGAAAAAGGAAATTGCAGTGCAAGTGAAGGTTAAAAAAGGAGTTGGGAGGGAGAATTTTTTTTTTTTTAATGTGTGTCTCTCTGCCAATCCAGTTAAAAAGCGTGTAGCGGCAACCTTGAACAAATAAGTTGCATGTACAAAAGGGTCAACTAGTTTCAGCCAATAGGGAATAGTTCCCGGCTTTCTTCAGGACCAGATTATGATAGCTACTGCAAAAACAGTGAACAGTAAAAAGTGTGACATATTGTCTCACAATACAACCTGATAAAGTTGGTTCTCTGTACAAGTAGGGTGTATTTCACTCCTTACTTGTGTGAGTATCAGACCTCACCTCACCCGGTAACGAACTCAGGTAAAGGAGACTCCGCCCTCTCCGTCGGTGCCTCGGTCCCACCAGGCACCGATGGAGATGGCGGGGTCTCCTTTACCTGAGTTCGTTACCGGGTGAGGTGAGGTCTGATACTCACACAAGTAAGGAGTGAAATACACCCTCGCGGCCATTCCTAGGGCCGAATGTA
The DNA here is from genome assembly GCF_964204655.1 of Triturus cristatus. Lineage (NCBI taxonomy): Eukaryota > Metazoa > Chordata > Amphibia > Caudata > Salamandridae > Triturus > Triturus cristatus. The sequence continues at coordinate 940,000,697 of NC_140587.1, read as the reverse complement.
TCGTTTGAAGCACTGCGACTCCCAGCGCCCCACCTTCATGATACCTTCTGGGGACAGTCCTGCTAAGAAAGCTGTGGTAGCCGCCCCTATGCGGAACGAGTGGCTGCTGAATCTTTTGGGCCTGATTCACAGAACTAATTTAAGACAAAATCCTAAACTTACTACCATTTTGGTATTCACAGAAGGCACTTACTCATTTTGGTATTCACAGAAGGCACTTACTCATTTCGGTATTCACAGAAGTTAGGAGTCCTAACTTTAGGACTCCTAAATGCCTTCTGTGAATACCGAAAGTCTTAAAATTAGGATTTTTCTCAGTTTAGCAGTAGTATAGTTAGGACTTCTAACTTTAGGACTCCTAAATGCGTTCTGTGAATACCGAAAGTGTTAAAATTAGGATTTTTCTCTATTTAGTAGTAGTAAAGTTAGGACTCCTAACTTTAGGACTCCTAAATGCCTTCTGTGAATACCGAAAGTGTTAAAATTAGGATTTTTCTCTATTTAGTAGTAGTAAAGTTAGGACTCCTAACTTTAGGACTCCTAAATGCCTTCTGTGAATACCGAAAGCCTTAAAATTTGGATTTTTCTCAGTTTAGTAGTAGTATAGTTAGGACTCCTAACTTTAGGACTCCTAAACTGAGAAAAATCCTAATTTTAAGACTTTCGGTATTCACAGAAGGCATTTAGGAGTCCTAAAGTTAGCACTCCTAACTTCTGTGAATACCGAAGTGAGAAAGTGTCTTCTGTGAATACCAAAATGAGTAAGTGCCTTCTGTGAATACCAAAATGGTAGTAAGTTTAGGATTTTGTCTTAAGTTAGTTCTGTGAATCGGGCCCTTTGTTCCTAACATCCTGGCCCACCAGCCATAGGCAAGCCAGTAAGATGTGATCCACTTGGAACCTGGTGACCGGGAGGCCATCCGGATGCACCAGCAAGTAACCCGCCCCCGGTGGGCGGAGCGGCAGGTAAGTTCTAACCAATGCTACCGGGCAATATCTCACATCCCCCAGGCCGTGTAGCACAATCAACCTCCTTCGCCCCTGCTGATCAGTTTTTGACTGCCTGATGACTATCTTCAGACAACCCGGCTCCAGTTCTACGTCACCCACGTTCAAGGCCACCCCCGAGGAGTCAGTTTTCGAGCGGGCCACCAGTTCCCCGATCCTGAAAGCGCCAAAGAAAGCTAGGGAAAAACAGGCCGAGAACAATGTGGCTTCGTACCCTGAGTGAGTGACCCTTCCCATGCAATCCAGCATCCCTTGCAGTAATGGGTACCCGATGAGAGACCTGGAATCAGGGGAGTGCGGATACATCTTGGCCCACCCTCGCAATGCCGCTTTGATGACAAAAGCCCTAGTGGGGTCGGACTGTCCCCTCAGCTTGGCGTGGTGGCTGATGGCAGAAAGGTGACCCGCTATCCATGAATGCGATTTCCCCCCATCTTTTGCCCACAAGAGGAATTGCTGGACTCTAATCTCCAAGGTCGCCTGATTCTCCTCCCAGGCCCCTGTAATCGTACAGAATAGAGTCACACAGCTCCTGTAGCGTTTCGCCATCCTAGAGGCTAAGGACCGTTCCCCCAGTCCCCTCATCCGGAGTCCCACTTCAGCAGCCGCCACAAGTGTGGCGGGAAAGGAGTCCCCTCTTGTCGTGCGCTCGGCCAGGCCTCCCGGAAGCGGTGCCACTGAAATCGAGACAAAGAGTCAGCGGCTACATTTGAAATCCCTTGGATGTGCCTGGCTCTGCACTCTACATTGTTTTTTAGGCAGGCCCTAACAAGCTCTCGCAGCAGGCACAGGACCAGGGGGCAGCTGGCAGACTGGGAGTTGATGGCCTGCACCACCGCTAAATTGTCTGACCAGAACAGCACTCGTTTCGCGGACAAGGCCCTGGGCCACAGATGAAATGCTACCACAATTGGGAAGAGTTCGAGGACAGTGATCTTGGACGTGACCTTTTTCTTGTGCCAGGCATTGGGCCACCTCTCTGCACACCACTCCTTGTCCAAAATCACTCCGAACCCTTCCCGGCCCGATGCGCCAGAGAAGAGGGCAAGCTCAGGGTTGCTAGCCCAGGGGTTGCGCCAGATGACAGCCCCATTGAAGTTAACTAGGAAGTCCGCCCACATCATCAGGTCTTCCCGCATCCCCTTGTTCAACTTAACCAGGTGGTGTCTTTTACTAACAGAGGCCGTGGCTCTAGCTATCCTTCTAGCAAATGCCCTGCCTGCGGGGATGACTCTTGCGTCAAAATTTAGTTTCCCCAGGAGGCTCTGGAGGGATACCAGGGGATCCTTATCCTTCCCTACAACTTGCCTGATCTGTTCTCTCAGGTCCCGCACCTTGTACGCTGGCAACCTGGCCTCCCCTGCCACTGTGTCCAACTCAATACCTAGGAAAGAGAGGACCTGAGCTGGACCCTCCATTTTCTTGGGGGCTAAGGGAACGCCGAGCTGCTGCATCAGCACCTGGTAGTCCGTGAGGGCTGCCCTGCATTCCTGTGTTCCGTCCCTCCCAATGAATAGAAAATCATCTAAATAATGGGAGACCCCAGATACACCAGAGGAGTGCTGAAAGGCCCATTGTAAGAAGGAGCTGAAGGCCTCGAAGAAGGCACAGGAGACCGCGCACCCCATGGGCATGCACTTGTCAAAGTAGTACATGCCGTCCACCTTGAAACCCAGCAGGTGTTGACTGCTCGGGTGCACTGGCAGTAAACGAAAAGCCGACTCAATGTCGGCCTTCGCTAACCATGCTCCTTTGCCAGCCCTCCTGACCAGATCAAGCGCGACATCCAATGTACAATATGACACTGAGCATGAGCCCTCCTGAAGGCTGTGGTTTACCGAGGCCCCCTCCGGGTAGGACAGGTGGTGAATCAGTCTGAAGGACCCTGGGTCTTTTTTAGGGACCAGGCCAAGGGGGAAGACTACAAAGTTGTCTAGCGGGGGCTCTCTGAACGGACCCGCCACCCGTCCCAACCTCAGTTCCTTCTGCACTTTCTCATATAAGACATGTGGGAGGACCCTGGCCGATCTGAGGTTCTCCGCATCGCGGCAGGACAGGGGACCTACAAATGGTATGGTGAAGCCCACCGAGAAGCCTTCCAGCAGGAGTGCACTGTCAGAGGTGTTAGGGTACTGCCTGAGGAGATCGAGTATGCGGTCAAGGATGACTGGGGATGGTGAGGTTCTGGACTTTTAAGAGTCCAGAGGTGTCAGGGAAACAACACCCAAAGACTCCTGAGTTCCTTCCTGTCTCGGTGCACAAATAAACAGAGACGCGGGCTTCTCGATGGTGACGTCAGAGACCAAGATTTATTTACTGCAGGGACACACCAAGGCAGAATCTACGAGACTGTTCGATTTGCAAGAAGTGGGTCGCACCTTAAATACATAAAATATGCCTTCAGGCAACATTACACGAATACTTTTCATGCCCAACCCGGTATCCCAAACAGACAATAAATATACACCAAACAATAATTAGTCGTAGGTTTTCAGTATTCGATCAAATCCCTGTGTCAGTTTCCCATTCTTTGACCGATCCTCCCCATCATAAAAATCGTATCCTCCCCATCGTAAAAGCCCAGAAGGAGAGGAGCAGAGCCAGGTGTGGGAGATAGAAAAGTAGGATAGGGATGTTTATGGATCATAAACGGGCATGGCTACCGTCTTCGGCCTTTCAATCAGGACAATGGACACGAGAACCAGTATAGCAGGGCTGGCCTCAGGCAGGGGAGGCAGCTTGATTCTGCCTAGTCACGCAGCGTCAGCTTCCTCGGGCTCGGGCTTACGTGTCCTTAACAAGGTGATTCTGCCGGGGTCATTGCTCGTCCATTGACTATGTGAGGGCAAGAGACAAAATGGGTGCCGTATCTAAAATGGATGCCATGGCTTTACAACAGAATGCCCTATTTCTCGGTGAATTCATGCTCGTAGCGCAGCGAAAACACTGTCATATATATAATGGATCATTTACGGTTCATTGGTACCAAAATCGTGTCAGTACTACGATACCGAATACACGGGTTCGGATCGCTGCAGAACCTCAGACCGTCCTTTTGCCCTTACATAGGCAATAACTCACTCTATGTCAGAGTCCATCTCTATGTTCATTAGGTCACTGATATGTTGCTGGAACATCATTCTATCCTGTGGCGTATCTCCAAGAACAGGTGGTCTTCTTATGCATGTCGAAACACAAAGGCCACATAAGGCAGGACCACACTGAACAATGAGAGCACGAGAATAAAAATATCAATGCAACACCAGTGACTATCAGAACCTTCCATCCCCACGCAGATAACAGATTCCAGAACCATCCCATTAGTGACCAGTCACCTTCCTCTACATGAATAGAGTCAGAGATTTTGTGTAACTTAGAAATGGCCTTATATACCGTTGGTGCATTATCTGGGATAAAAACACAACAACTCGATTGGATCATCTTACATACCCCACCTCGGTCTGCAAGTAATACATCAAGGACCATACGATTCTGTAACGTCATGAGGCGATCCGCTTGAAGCTCAGCTGTCAGGTTGCTAAGGGCACCCGCAGTCTCGGTAATAGTGGATTCAACTACCCGTGTTAGTTGACGTAAGTTTCTACTGTTGGCCATAGGCCCCCAGAACGGAAAGAAACCTTTGAAGAAGTCTCCTGCTTCTTGGCCAGCAGTGTCTTCCTTATTGAAAACACCTCTCACGACTCTAGTTTTGTGATAATCCGGTGCAGCAGTGTATGTCGGAGGCAACAATTGAGCGATATAACATGAGCCTGAAAAGTCAGCGGGCAGCCACGTATATGCTCTGTCTTTGCAAACAAAATAGGTGCCCTTAGCAGCTAAGAATGCAGGGGAAAACTGTGACGGGAAAACGTAGGTCTCGGTACAGTCACTCTTCCCTAGTCGAGCTTTCGGATTCCTCCCATTTCCTTGCAGACAGACCTGACCTTGGTGGGGTACGACCCAGATCGGAGTCGAGCTTTTACGTTTGTTCTCACCCAAATTAATGCCATATTCCGTAACGTTCCAACCCATGTAAACTCGCAATTCATCCTTGGGAATAAACGGAGTGTTATTGACATCTCTAACCATGTCAGTAATTCCCTTTACCAAGGCTCTATTAGCAGAGTTATACCTAGTGGAACGCGGAGGTCGCGGGGGATAGGTCTCTAGAGCATAGGCGAACATGGTCTGAAATGCCCAGAATGATCCATTATAACTAAATGGCAGAACCAGATAAGGGATACCCTTGTCCATGGTATGTGGTATCAAACCACACACCTAGCAGTTCGTCGTGTTTACCACTAGTTGGTGTTGATGCAAGAGCTGAATGAAAGTGTTATTTATAAACTCAGAGCGTGGAGCTTGCTCATGTGCAGGAAAAGGATGGAAAGAATGAACAGAAACAGTAGTCGGAGAAACAGAAACATGGGGAGATGCCGTAGATGTAACAGGTGCAAAGATCAGTTGAATACCAAAAATAATTCCGCCTACCAGAGTTATTAAAACAATCAGAAATGTCAGAGCGCATTGCATTAGAAAACATTTGCTATGTAATACTTCATACAGTTTTGTCTTGCGAACGTTTATGACGTTAGCCCGTCGCAGTTCAGGAAGCTCCATCTTCTACAACCGTTCGCAACGGATGGTTTGTACCGGTTAAAAATTGCCTCTGTCTACCCTGGGAGTTCCCAAGATAAACAGAAGAAACCGACCTTGTGTCTGGTTCCCTGCAAGTTAAAACAAGGCACACGTTACGACCCTACGGTAACCCAGATGGCAAGGTGAGAGAACAACACAAAAAAACAAAACACAAAAAAATTATAGAGCAAACTTCCTGACTGAATGGAAATGTGATAAGATCAAAACAGTTTTCAAATAGAAAGGTAATTATGCAATGTTATTGGTTCATAGAATGAGAACGTAGGTTATATCTGTACTTTCCGGGTCTTGTCTGATCCTGAAATAGCTGGTCTACAGGTGCAGTAATGTTCGAATCCACAGGTGACAAATGTTCACTTTGTACAACCCTCTGTTCAGGGTTCGAAGGAACAGTTCCTGGGGGGGTATCAGAGTTCTGCGTTTCAGTTCGTTTGTCCGTTATGTACTCTGCATCACTGAAGGGGATGAGCCTAGGAACAGGTTCTGTCTCGGATACACCAAATCCCTGTCTAACCCAGTTGTCGTAGGGGAGTGGGAGAGGGACACGCTTCGTATGGCTAGCGTGCACCCAATTCTTTCTTCCAGCTAGGCGTACAGCAGTTCTTGTTGCCAGGAGCACCTGAAACGGTCCCACAAATCTTGGCTGGAGGTTCCGAGTTCGTTCAAAATTCCGCACCACCACTTGATCACCGGGTTTCAACGTGTGGCCTGGACTCTCTGGCAGTTTAGGCAAGGATTCAAATGCCTGTTGATGAATAAGGCTCAATTTAGCAGTCAGGTCAAAAAGGTAATCGATCAACATTGGATATTCGATCTGTTTGAATTCCTTTGGCCTAGGGACTCCCCAAACATTAGCAGGACGACCAAACACAATCTCATATGGGCTAAGCCCTACTCGAGAGTGTACAGTCGCTCTGGTGGACAGTAAAGCTAAAGGCAGTGCGTCTGGCCATGATAGACCAGTGGAAGCTTGAATCTTAGCAAGTTTTAGCTTCAAGGTACCATTGTACCCTTCAACCAAACCTGCTGACTGTGGGTGATTCGCACTGTGGAATTTCTGGGTGATTCCCAGACCCGCACACACACTCTTCATAACTTTCCCTACAAACTCACTTCCATTGTCCGACCATACAATCCGTGGCATACCATACCTGGGGAAGTACTCTTTGAGGAGGATTTTTGCAGTGGACATAGCAGTGTTGTCCTTTAACGGATATGCCTCAATCCATCTTGAAAAAGCACAGACTACCACTAGGACATATTTAAGATTATTACATCTGTCCATGTGGATAAAATCCAACTGAATCACTTCAAAGGGACAAGAAGGGGGAGCAAAGTGACCAACTGGGGTTGGGGTTCCCTTGCCAGGATTATGCATCAGGCATATCATGCAGCTTTTCACCACTCTTTCCGCACACTTAGTAATCCCATCGTTCTTCCATACTGGAGCTAACATCTTACATATCCCTTTCGAACTAATGTGTGCCGCTCCATGCGCCATCGTGACTACCGCAATTACATACGCATCAGGTAACATCCAACGCTGCTGTTCAGACAAATCAACCCAACATCCACTTGAATTCATTCTACCCGTTTTCTCCTTCCATTCATTCTTCTCATTTTCAGTTGCTTCATTCTGGATTGCCTTCACGCTTTCAATTGTATTCTCACACATTCCTGATTCAGCAATCCATCTCGCAGACGTTGCAACGTACATTCGACTCATCATGTTCTTGGCCGTCTCTTTGACGACCTCATCAGCAAACGCATTCCCACGGCCAACATCATCCGTAATCTTTCGATGTGCACTGCACTTCACAATCGCAACTTCATTCGGTAAGGTCAGAGATTCCAACAGGTCATTGACTAACTGTCCATGTTGGATCTTAGTCCCATGGGACGTGAGAAAACCTCTTTCTTTCCACAGACGTCCAAAACTATGTGCTACGCCGAAGGCGTATTGGCTATCGGTAAACACATTCACTCTCTTTCCCTCAGCTAAAACACACGCTCTTGTTAATGCAATTAATTCTGCAGCTTGGGCAGAATTCTGACTTACTCTTGCGGTCTCAACAATCGTGCTCAAAGTCGTAACTGCATACGCGGCCGTCACATCACCATTCTGTAGTTTAAAACATGACCCATCGACATACAAAGTGCCATCTGGATCTAGTAACGGAGTATCTTTTAAATCAATCCTACCTTTTGTCTCTTCCTCAGTTCTAAAGCAACAATCATGGGGCTCTGAATCACTCGACTCTTGAGTAGTCGGCAACAACGTTGCTGGATTCAATATGTTGCATCGCTTGATCTGAATGTGACTTGCCAAAAGCGTCAGCTCATAGCCTGATAGTCTAGCACTGGTGAGGTGCTGAGTTTTCGTTCGATTCATGAGTGTATCCACAGCATGTGGAACCATGACTACTAACATGTTGTTCATGACTAGTCCAGCAGACTGTCGAATAGACACTGCAGCTGCTGCTGTAGCTCTCAAACAACTTGGCAATGCTCTGGCTACCGGATCTAATGTGGATGAGAAATATGCACAAGGTCGCTGTTTGTCACCAAATTGTTGCGTTAAAACACTCAACGCACAACCTTCTCTTTCATGGACATATAAAGTAAACGGCTTACTGTAGTCAGGAGTACCCAACACAGGAGCTGAACACAGCGCATCACGTAGGTCGGAGAAGCTCTGTTGACATTCATCAGACCATGGCAATGGGCTTGGAACACCTTTTCCAGTCAGGGCTACCAATGGTTTTGCCATGAGAGAAAAATTTGGGATCCATTGCCTGCAGTATGACGTAATACCCAAAAACGCACGCACTTCTCTCTGTGTGCTTGGTACAGTCATCTGCGAAATTGCTTTGATTCTCTCTGGGGTCAACCTTCTTCCCTCCTTTGACAAAAGATGACCTAAGTAGGTCACTTCTTGGCAACAATATTGCAGTTTAGAAGGTGAAACCTTGTGATGTAAGTCTGACAAATGACGTAATAAAGAAATTGTAGCTGTTTTGCAAGTTTCCTTGTCATCAGCAGCCAGTAAAAGATCATCTACGTATTGGATCAGGGCAACACCAGGAGGAAGTACAAGAGCATCTAATTGACTTTTTAATGCTTGGCTGTAAATTGAAGGGCTCTCACAATAACCTTGTGGAGCGCGCTTAAACCTGAAACTGCGACCACCTAAGGAGAAACCAAAAATGTCTCTACTTTCCTCAGCTATCAGGATGCTGAAAAAGGCATTCTTCAAGTCTATCACTGTAAACCATGAGGCCGATGCAGGAATCAACGTCAACAATGCAGTGATATCTGGTACCACAGGAAACTGTGGAATCACTATTTTGTTAACCTCTCTGAGGTCAATCACAAATCTGTAGATTGGAGGTTTGGAAGGGTCAGTGCGTTTCAAAATCGGCAGAACAGGACTATTGCAGACATTTCCTCTAGTTTCCTCTATCACATCTTTCTGTATTAAGTCTTTCACAATCAGTAAAAGTGCACGTTCACCTTCATTCGAAATCCGATATTGTGGGATTCGTGGGAATCTAACATTCGCTTTCAGACTCACCACATAGGGGGGAATTTCCAAAAGACCTACATCATTAGGACCAGTTGCCCAAAGAGTATCAGGGAGAGAACGCAGCTCCGGTGGGAGTTTATCCATCGACATGTACATTGGAGAAATGACTCTCTTACCCAATGTGAGCTGTACTCCCGAAGGAGAACAGTACAGTGTCGCATGCAGGCGATTCAACAGATCCAAACCAAGCAGATTCTCATTACAGCCGGTTGTTAGAATAAGGGGTGCTTCCAGTTCGCATGGCCCAACAGAAATTGACAAAGGACTAGAAACAGGATTGTGAACAGGGGCGCCTGAGAAACCTACTGAAGTGTTCGTTAAGCCAGACAAAGGTGCGCCAGGGAGTTTCGCATGCATAATTGAACTTTTTGCCGCACCAGTATCCAAAAGAAACGGTTCGACCACGCCTGATGTAACTACTGCGACATAAGGTCCACTCTGATCAACTGGAACTGATACTACTCCCTCTCTTTGCCTGTGGCTGTCCTAGTACTCGCTTCTCTGAATCTCTTCATTATTATCATAGTAATCCTCAACATGATACTGTGGAGATCTACCTGGTTGCGTAGATTGTACATTTCGCTGATCGAAATAATTTGATAGGCGATCAGCCTGTGGAGTCATTGTACCACGTCCTCTACCTCTAGGAGCTTGCATAAACCCACCACTACCTCTATGAGCTGGGACACCACTGGTTTGTGCGTGCAGTACTGGACACTCGTTCTTATAATGGCCCTCCTTTTTACAATAGGCACACTGATTCCATGCTAACTGTTGTCGGGGAAAACCATAATTAAATCTTTGGGACGTCCCTTGCTGGAATTGTGGCTGTTGCTGAAACTGAGGTCGCTGCTGTGAATCTGACTGAACTGTGCGAGGTGGGTATGCCTGTTGCAAAAGAACTTTAGTTTTTAAATCCTTTGTCTTCTTTTCTGACTTTTCCCTCTCTTCTTTCTCTCTATTCTCGTAATACTGAGCAGTTGCAAGTATCTGTGCTGTCGTCGACACTGCCCATGCACTCTCAGAATCCTTTAACTTGTTACTAAGCTCAGGCAGTAAATTAAACACAAACTTGTCGACAAACAACCTCTGACCTCCTTCAGTACTCATATCTTGCCCACTGTGGTCTACGAAGGTCTCTTCAAATCTAGTGAAGAAGTCAGAGACGCTTTCGTCCTTCTTTTGCTTGCATGCTGATAATTTGTCCCAGTTGACCCGTAACGCTGGCATCAGCGTTTTCATCAGATTAATTATTCTGCCAGGTAAAGCAGCAATCAGTGGCTCAGGTTTAGCACCACCAACTTGTTGCGCGTCTGCCGCTACAATAGCTGGCCAATCACCTCCTAAGGCGACTGGGTGGTTCTCTTGCCGAATCTTGGCCCATATAGGCTGTGGCACTACATTGCCAAATAGCATTTCGATGTCTGCCAAATTCATGACACACGCTTGAACCGTCTGTGTTAACTCTTTATAGTAACCAGCAGGGTTCTTACGCGGGTCCGGCAATGCCTGTTTTACTGCTAACACTTCTGCCCGCTTCCAAGGGATGTGTATCCACACTCTATGGAAATGCGCCGGAGCAGCTGCAATGCCCTGAGCCGCATCAGCTTAAACTGCTTCGCGCCATATCGGCGGAACTTCCCTCATCGGATACTGACCTCGCTTCTTCCTCGTAATCGGAGAACCATCAGAACCCATTGCAGGCCGAGAAGGAGAATCATCCCTATAAGCTAAAATCAGTTCTAACGCTTCCCTTACTTCTGAACCTATCACCATTCCTGCAGCGAACTTTTGCTGAATATTTATCAAATCAGAAGGGACGGGATCTGAGTCATCATTATCCCATTCCTCACGCAAAAGAGAACACATCACGTCAAAGACATAACGCTGAGTTGGTTCATTCCATTGCATAAATGTATCTGACACTCTTCGTGCATCATACTTCGCAGCTTTCGACATCCACCTGAGAGCTGTCGAATCCAACATTTCTCGTTCCTGAGGACCAGGAAACTGGCTACGTCTCTGTGTAGAGTCAGAAACGGGGGTCCCAATTAAAGACCTGTAGAGAGGAGTTAGGATATTAGTTACAGAGTCGGTTATTTTCCGATGAACAGAAAGCGGAGTCAGAATGTTTACAGAGTTCGGGAACAGGGAAGCTGGAGCAGATGAAATGGTAAGGGTGGGAGTAGCAGGTAAAGCAGTTTGCGAAACGACAGGCAAAGGCGGAATAGGCAACCCAGAAAGAGGGGGTGCCGAGGGAACATTTACCACAGGAAGGACAGGAGCTTGAATCAAAGGAAGTGGAGCAACTATTCCAGGCTGACCAGCAGCTTACTGCACAACAGGTAGTAACTGTGGTGCTGTATTACCCTGTGCATACGGTGGAGGTGATCTCAACAGATAAGACAACAGAGGATCCTTTTCAGGGTCCTCTATCGGCTTAGCAGGACAAGATGGCAAGACAGGATAGCATTTATCAATCGCCAAATTATGTTTTCTATTCGCTATCTCTATTGCTTTCTCAGTCTCGTTGACATGCAACTGTCTAGCAGACTCCATTAATGTCAACCCTTTCTCTTTCTGTTCCTTCTTCATCTTCCTAATTTCTCTCTGTTTAGCTTCTTTACGCCATACGCGAAAAGAATCAAACATTGCCGGCCGGGCTTTCTTTTTAATCAACTTCATCTCTAGATTGTCGAGAATTTCGGTTTCAAAGCTACCATGCGGTGGCCAACTAAGGACACCATCTTTCCTGGTGTAACGGACCCATACTTCATTATAAGCGATAGGGCCTACACCGTGTTTACAATAGAGCTCATATGTAGGAGGTCCAATTGGAGGAACCGAACACGGATCCTCCAACCGGGAATCCCCGTTGCAACTTAACCAGGACAGGAAACAATTACTACTGTTAGTCATTATAAACTAAGGACAGATTCCAACCAAAATGCGCAAAGAACTTAGGCCTACCAAATGAACTAATACCAAAACAAAGATTATCTTAACAAGAGCAACCAATGATAATCTACGAATTCAAAAACAAACGTATCCAGAGAACAAAACACAAGAGCAACAAAGCACGACCCACTTAATACTTAACTGAAATGCGGAAGACGTCACCAAGGAGAACTCGTCTACGTCTCGCCGTACTAAGGTCTGCACCTCGGGTCCAAGACAGGGCGACAGTCAGGGCAACGGTCCTCTGTAGCCGTCTAGGAACGGGAACCCTCGTGGAAGAGATCGTCGGGCTACTTTTACGACATACAGGGATCGATGAAGCGGGGTACCTCCCTCCGGAATCTTCACACGAAACTCCTCGAAATTTTCAGGCTTTGGACCGGTACCAGATGACGTCGCCCCACATTGGGCGCCAATTTGAGGTTCTGGACTTTTAAGAGTCCAGAGGTGTCAGGGAAACAACACCCAAAGACCCCTGAGTTCCTTCCTGTCTCGGTGCACAAATAAACAGAGACGCGGGCTTCTCGATGGTGGCGTCAGAGACCAAGATTTATTTACTGCAGGGACACAGAAGTCATAGGAACCACACCAAGGCAGAATCTACGAGACTGTTCGATTTGCAAGAAGTGGGTCGCACCTTAAATACATAAAATATGCCTTCAGGCAACATTACACGAATACTTTTCATGCCCAACCCGGTATCCCAAACAGACAATAAATATACACCAAACAATAATTAGTCGTAGGTTTTCAGTATTCGATCAAATCCCTGTGTCAGTTTCCCATTCTTTGACCGATCCTCCCCATCATAAAAATCGTATCCTCCCCATCGTAAAAGCCCAGAAGGAGAGGAGCAGAGCCAGGTGTGGGAGATAGAAAAGTAGGATAGGGATGTTTATGGATCATAAACGGGCATGGCTACCGTCTTCGGCCTTTCAATCAGGACAATGGACACGAGAACCAGTATAGCAGGGCTGGCCTCAGGCAGGGGAGGCAGCTTGATTCTGCCTAGTCACGCAGCGTCAGCTTCCTCGGGCTCGGGCTTACGTGTCCTTAACAAGGTGATTCTGCCGGGGTCATTGCTCGTCCATTGACTATGTGAGGGCAAGAGACAAAATGGGTGCCGTATCTAAAATGGATGCCATGGCTTTACAACAGAATGCCCTATTTCTCGGTGAATTCATGGTCGTAGCGCAGCGAAAACACTGTCATATATATAATGGATCATTTACGGTTCATTGGTACCAAAATCGTGTCAGTACTACGATACCGAATACACGGGTTCGGATCGCTGCAGAACCTCAATGGACCCTTACGGGCATGGGGCGCGAGCGCGCAGGAGACTGCCGGGATACCTGAATGACTGAGTGTGCTGGGTGTGAGAGGCACCCCCCCCGCGTGGAGAGAGGGTGGGGGGGTTGAGGCAGCGGAAGGGGGTGGTGGCGGCTCAAATGGACGGTTTGGAGTTGACGTCAGGCTTCTTGTCTTGTTTGGCTTGGCAAGAGGAAGCAGGATGGCGCCCCCCGCACTTACTGCATGCGTGTTGAAAACGGCATTTGGCCCCCCAAGAGCAAGCGCCGGCATTGAATAAATTGCATGTCCCAGGGGGGACTCTCTTATTTCCCCCCCTGCCCCCTCCCCTGCGCGCACCCCGAAAGGACTGCCTAAGGGGTTTCGGGTTGGACTGGGAGCTCCCTGGCTGACCGCCCCCTCCTCCTGAGCCCTTGGAATGAGAGACAGAGCTCTGGGCTCCCCGAGACCCCATGTGGTCCATCCACAACTGTACTTCTTTCTGGTCCCATTCCATCTCAGGGCATATGGCCATCTTCTTTCTGAAATCACGGTCATAATTGAGCCACCCTTCTCCGCCCCACTTCTGCGCCTCAGTGTGGATTAGCCGCTGATACAATACTAACGCCTGCCCTTGCTCGGGAAATTTTTCAAGGATGACCGAATGTAAAATGGAGAAAGCGGACAGCCAGTTGTCTATGGTTTTCTCAGGCCATTGCTGGAACGTGACCTTTTTATCGTCCTCCTTCCCCCCAAGCCTGCGCGCATCTTGCCCATGCTGGCCCAGCAGTAATAGAGAAAAAATGTCCAGGAATTCGCGCCTCCAGATGAACACCTTTACTGCCAAGGGAACTTCCCAGATCAGAGAGCTATGGCCAGACAAGAGCGGGGCATGGGTGACCGCCTTCTTATCTGTGGTCAGCTGTATTGCCCTTGAAAATGCTGTGCTAACTAGCTGTGTGGACGCGCTGGCCCCCTGCGCGGGGGATAGGGCGGTAGGCGGAAGGACGGCAGAAGGCTGCCCAGCTGGCGGCTCACCTCCAACCAATTGTTGACGTTCTCCCCCTGCTGTGGGAAGTCCGGTCCCGGAGGGCCCAGCATGTGCCGCCTCCTGCCGGGGGCCTTCACAGAGCCTGCCGCAGCTGACTCCGCACTCCTGGGCAAGGTGCTGCGTGGGGCGCACGGCACCGGAGGCAACTCAGGGGCTAGCCGACATGTCCCTAGCGGTGCCCAGACGGTGGCTGCAGCGGAGGGGCTCCCTCCCGCACTATCAGCAGTAGGCAGCCCCCGGCAGTAGCCGCCCTCGAGAAACCAGCCCTGACCTCTTCCATAAAAGTCTTCAGAGTGTCACTGAGCCTGGCCACGTCTTCAGTGGAAGCAAAGTTAGCAGAAGGTGCAACAGAACTACTGGCGGGGGCCGGAATGGCCGGGGACGGCAGAGGAGGGTGCCCGGTTGCACCCTTGGCGGTGGGCACCGAGCGGATCCTGAGTGGTGGTGCTTCCGCGGGGAAATCTATGACAGTGGCCCTGCGAATACGTTTGGACCGGGGCGGGCCCGCCTCGTCAGTCTTGTCCCAAAGTAGGACCACCAGAGAAGACCCCAGAGTCGTCGGGGCTGCTGGCCTTCAGGAGGTCTGCTGCCCAGGCCAGGCCTTTAGATTTTGCGAGGTCAATAATGGCCGCTATTTGCGCATCTTGGGAGGTGCCCGGCTGGGTCTCTTCAACCTGGGACGGCGTCGAGAAGAGCACTGGGGTACCCTCGTTATCCATCCCTCGACTGGGTCCTAACTCTCACGGTGGCGTGCGCGCGGCCGTCTGATCCGACCGTACGATATCTCAAAATTCCTGTATCAAATAAAGAACAACAGCTATTAGATCCCGCGCCCAACGGCGACCTTGCTCCTGTGCTTACAGGCCGAGAGCTTACTCTCCGTGTCCCTCCCCGTCCCTAGCGAACTTACACCCCTGTCCAGCAGCGAGCGAGTTCCACCGGTCAGCCGGACACCAGGCACGATCTAAGGGGGGAAATGGAGATGTTAATACCATTTTTATTTTTATTTTTTATAAGCTTCTGTGGCCTGCAGGCATTATCCCATTACCCCCACGGCGCGGTGGAGGAGGAGTTGAACTTGTTACCAACTATGACACTTGACCGCGTTTGCGGCACTCGGAACCTTATCCTGTGAGAGCCTGGACAACAACCTGCGCAAGACTTGAGCCAGACTCCTGTTAGCTCACGCCGGGGGGTGGGGGGGGTCACACCAAGGATGTTGGGACTGTCCTCCCCCCCCGCCTACCCGCACGCGGCTGCGTGCAGCTCG
Organism: Triturus cristatus; assembly: GCF_964204655.1. Taxonomy (NCBI): domain Eukaryota; kingdom Metazoa; phylum Chordata; class Amphibia; order Caudata; family Salamandridae; genus Triturus; species Triturus cristatus. Next base: position 939,984,875 of record NC_140587.1, on the reverse strand, counting down.
TTGCGCGACTCCAGGGCGCAGTGACCCTGAAGCCATGCCCTACTGTGCGAGACCGAGAGGCCGCAGACCCGGCAGTGCATGGTCTGTGGACCGCAATCGCAGGCTCACTAAATGCATGCGGCATGCCTCCCCTCCCCCGCCAAATCCTGGTCGCTGACGCACGAAGCGAGATGCGGGTGTGAGCGCGGATGCCTGGGCGGAACAGCGCCCCGTCCCGGGACGGGCCCTAAGTGAGCGAAGCGCCGGACGCATGCTCAACTAACGAATGTGGAGGCACTATACGGGGTAGGGATGCACTGTTTTTTTTTTTAAAATAAAATTGGCGCGTGGCCGGCAAGGGGGGGTTGGAGTGCGGAATTCCATACATATACCGGCACGAGAAATTTATAAGCGCGCACTCGGCTCGGAGATATCAGCGCGCTAGCATGAGCACCAGATCGTTACCCATTCAATGTCTGTTAGGCAGAGGCAGGTAAGGAGATTTGCCCCGAATCACAGGATGTAAAGTGCCGTTGCCGAGGCCCGAACTCGGTGTTCCCACCTTCGTGTTCCACCGCTCAAGCTGTTACCCCACGTCCTATCCGTGCCATGGTAGCAGGATGTGGACTCGAAATTGGCGCATGCAGGGAGCTAGGTCGAGGCTGTGCAGGTGCGCTTAACTCCCCATATCTACCCTCAAGCATTCGCTGTGCTCCTTGATGGAGCACTGTGCCTCCGTGACTTTCGCGAGCGCCATCCCCGTGTGGTTTCAGACCCCAGGAGACTCTGCATTGGGAAAAGGAGCGCTGGGCATGAGCGCAGCCCACCTCCCCATTAGTTACGTACTCAGGCACCGGGGAACACTGAGATGCCCCGGCGCAGGGAGTGGGGCGCACTCAGCCCCGGCGGGCTTCGAGCCGGAGCTGGGACCCGCCACCCAATACACCGGCGTGCGGAAATTAGCAATTTGCCCATGTTCACAGGGGGAGCCCTGGTATCCCAAACCAAAAGCGGCCAGGGCAACCCTGGGCCCAGGCCGAGCACAGCAACCTCCGCCGCGAAGCCGTGAGTGGCTCGGAGGAGGGGAGGGGGGCGGGGAGTTGAGCCACCAGATGCAACGCGCCCTGCGAATAGGCCGCGCGTGACCCGCTCCCTCAGGTACCCCGCACCGAGAGTGAGGGAGATTCAGGCACCACTCGAACCCCGATGTCACAGCGCTGAACCTGCGCTGCATCCGCGAGTTGATAGCGCCGTGCTGGGCCTAAGGATCCCCAGCCGCATATCGCCGCCAGGAGAGCAGCAGCCGTGGGGGGGGCCCCAAGGTAAACCATATCAAGGTGACCGAGACACTGGGGAAACAATATATATCAATTATTGCATCTTTAATAGCGAGAACTCGACCCAGAGGAGTTGATGCGCTGAGCATGAGCACCATGTTTGTACATGTTCAGGGCTACGAGTCTCAGCGCCTAACCACCTAGGCCGGCGTGACCCGTGGGTGCTACGCCCCGATCCCAGCCCAGCCTCGAACCCCGGTCCCCAGTCCGCGGTCAAGGAGCATACCATTGGTTATGCCGCATTGGGTTGCCGCATTCAACCAAGGTGAGTACCATGGAGGGCCTACATAACGAGGTTTGCCGGGGCCTACGAGAGAGATCTACCGCAACAGAACCACTGCGAATGAAACAGTAACCAGCCCCCGCCGAGCGTACGTTTCACAAACTCCACCATAAGGCCACAGTGACTCTTAGAGAATGCCCACAAACACAACACAGCCCGCCATCACGCGCACGGCCCCCCCGCCCGTGGTGCACCGACCACAGGGCCCCGTCTCCTGGTACTGCCCAGGGACGAGGCCGGGGCGAGAGTAAGGTAACCGGCCGGACTCACCGCGAAAGATGGAGGGGGATGAGTGCGCACACGACGAATCCTCCGACGGCGAACTGCTACCCAAGGCGAACGAGCGGACAAGAGGACGAGGAGGAGGCGGAGAGAGTATATGTACCCCTTTCTCCTCCCCGCCCTCGCCGGAAGCAGCTATCTGCTGGGGTCTCCCCTGGACTAGCCCAGGGACTCGACCTCCCACCCCTGTGCCTTCCTGTGGCACTAAGGCGGCCGCACTCTAAGGGGCGGGCTGCTACGCAACACCCCCCCCCCGGGCAGCCTTACAAAGTCAGCTCGGGAGTAAGGGGTGGGGGACCGGGGGAGGGAGTGAAGTCAAACTTACTTATTTCTGTGGGTAGCAGGGCACTGAATGGGAGCCTGTGAAAAGAGAGCAGAGCGAGTCCTGCTGCTTCTGTCTGCGCTGAGTGTAAGAGCTGAGCCGGTGTGTAATAAAGGAAAAACCAAACTGGTTTAACATACAGACTGAAATCGTTCAGTTTTTCAGAAAAGTAAGACTCGATGTTTTCTTTCAGAACAAAGAAACATCCAAGACTGACACCATGGGACTACGTCCCAAATCCATTTTTAACCCCCCGAGCGGCTCTATGCCCCCTGAGATCATTGCTTTTGAACACCATATATTAAAAGACCTGAATAGAATAAAACTTGACTACAAATTCACTCCTTTTAACGTGAGTCTAGAAGAAAGAAACAGCCTCAAGAGACTAAAAGAATTGAATGAAGTTGTCATAAAACCTTGTGACAAGGGTGGAGGCATAGTGGTACAGGACAAAACCGCCTATGATAACGAAATCTACCGACAGCTCAGTAACACCTCGCATTACGAGCACCTGGTGCGTAACCCACTAAAAGAAATCAGTGACCTCATCCTCACTGTCACTAAGAATGACTTAGAAGAAGGCTTCATTAGCAAGAACGAATTCACTTTTCTCAACAATAAAAGCCCACGTACTCCAGTCCAGTACATTCTCCCCAAAATACACAAAAATCTGGAAGCACCACCTGGAAGACCCATCCTTTCCGGATGTGGTTCAATCCTAGAGCCCTTGGGAAGATACATTGATTTTTTCATAAAAGACTTGGTACAGGACATCACAACATATGTAAAAGATACCACACATTTGATTAACCTGATTGAATCACAATCATTCAACACCCAAACAGACCTTCTCGTCACTCTTGACATCGAATCATTATACACAAACATCCCCCAAGACAAAGGTATAGAGGTTATCAAAAAACACCTTAACCTTCGTCCTGCACCGCACCAGGTGCCAACAGAGTTTATAATTTCTCTACTAGAAATAGCCTTAACTAGAAACTACTTCCTGTTCCAAGATCAATATTACAGGCAATGTAAAGGCACTTCGTTAGGGGCCGTTTTTGCCCCTAACTTTGCCATTCTGTTCGTAGATGACATTGAGATTAACACCATTCTCAACAGGTCCAACCCTTTTCTCCAACAAATCCGTGTCTGGCGTAGGTAGATAAACGATGTCTTTATGATTTGGGTAGGCACCAGCATCGAACTACAATCCTTCTGTGCATGGCTCAACAATGCCCAGTCAGACCTTAAATTCACCTACAACTATGATAATACCAAAATTGACTACCTGGATGCCACCATCAAGAGTCAAAATGGAGAACTCTTCACCACACTGTTTAGAAAACCCACTGAATGAAACACTCCCCTTCAATACAATAGCGCACACCCCAGGGCATTGAGAGACGGTTTACCCTATGGACAATTCCCCAGAATCTGAAGGAACTGTAGATTTAAAGAGGATTTTTTCTAAGAAGCTGAAATACTATGTAAAAAGCTCACTGACAGAGGGTACCCCAGACGTCTAGTGAAACATTCTATGAAACGGGCCTGGTACTCACATGGCGAACACCTTTTATAGCCAAAAGAAAAAACACCATTATCCAAAATCACATGTGTGACCACATTCTGCCCTGTTAGCAAGAAACCTACAAAAATGATTAGAAAACATTGGGCAGTACTAGCTCTGCTAGATCTCAATACAGGAACCCCGTTATTCTCCTTCAAGAGAGGCCGCAACATTAAAGACCACCTGGTTAGGGCCCACAAACCACCACAGAAGGACAACTCCATACACTCCTATCTAAACCTGCCTCCGCTACAAGGTCACTATAAATGTAATAACCCCTGACCAACCCCTAATAATGGTCTGGTTCACCCAACTCTGCCGTCAGGCTCATCAATCTCTAATTCAGCGCTACCATTGCTGCGACGTTAGCCCGCCACATCCCTATCCTGCAGCACCCATCTATTCATTCGGCTTAACCACCTGGGGGCTATCCCCTTTAACTCTGGTTGGTTACATAACTCGTAGTTTCAACAGCTGGACAACAGAAACAAGCGTACACCCCTCCTGAAACACAATTGAGTCAAGCCCCACTGCTCCTACTCTCTCCCTGTCCCCATAGACCGCCTGTCAGCAGCCAACCAACCCAACCCATATAGAAGCGGCCTGACCCCGCTAGCAGGACCGTCCTCACTACAACCCTCCCCGACTGTCGTGCTATCATAACACATCGAGCCGGAAAGGAACTAGCCCCACCACCAACTCAGATAAAATGCCTTCTACCATGTAAATCTAGCCCAATCCCCTCACCTTGCCCTACGTAAAACGGCCCGGCCCCAACTCCTTCTCGATTAGTCTCCCCCTCAACCTCTCACCCAAAGCGAAAAAAAAACTCAAACACAAACTGATCAGGCAATAACCTGAATCACTATTTGCTGACATATATCACTGGTCCTCCAAAGGTCAAGTAAAAATGGACCTCATCTTTCACATGGAAAGGCCCAGCAAGTGGAATTCCATCCTTAGAGCCCATCTCCACATTACCAAAACCACCAACACTCCCCATAGTTGCAAACTATCATTCTCTATCCCTAACTGCCTGTCACATTGTGGGAACACCTCTGTGACCATCTACTCCAATGGCACAGTCCTGATTCAAGCTAACAATGCCAACCTTGAGTCTTTCGATCTCCTCTTTCCCTCTCTGCGGACTAACGACAGTCACACACAGCACCCCCTCCCAACGCTCCACTTCCACCCGGACAACCAGTCCCCCCAACAGAACACCCTCACCATTCTTGCCCCCGCTATCACAAACACCTACACCCCACCTCGAACCACCTTCAACACATCCACCACCAAGAACAAGATGCCCCCTCCTCCACTGGTCTGTCCCCGTGAACAGCCCCATGTGCATAACCTCCTTCAAGCATTACCGGCCGACCTCAATACTCACTCTAAGTCTCCCAATCACCTTCCCTTACCCTCCTGCAAAAGAAAACAATTACCACAGCACGACCCTCCTCACCCCGCGCCTAATCCCATATCCCTAACCGACAACACAACAACCACCAGAAGACAGCACAACATTGTCAGATCTTCTCCCCTCCGAGAAGACCCCACCCAGAATCAACCCTCCCCCCCTCAAGAAGAGACGGGGCGCCGGCTCTCCCTGATTGAAAGTCAAGTGGCTAATATAATACAGTGCCTGAACGACATCCTTAGCAACCTCGCTACATTCCATAAGCCCCCCTTAAGCCCTCACTCTACCCCCATCTTCTCCAACCACACACACCATAGACTCACCAAGGCTCCAGCTGGACCTCATCCCCCCTCTCGAACCATACTTCGAGACCGAAGAGAACTATGGAAGCCATGTCCTCTGATGAAGCGACCGAGCTGGCCTCCTCGTACATCACCCCCTCTGCTCACATCCCCCAATCCTCGATCCAGGTATTCACTGGATTCAGAAGTGATCACTCCATTCAGAAACCCCCTAGACCCCCAGCCTCCCTCATCAACATCCCTACTGCTCCACCAACAACAGAACCAAAAAAAGAGACTCCCCTTACCAACTGCATGCTCATAAACTGCAGATCAGCCACTAAACATGCCACAGAGCTAGCTGAATCCATCCTCAACCATGACATAGATATAGCCTTCATCACTGAGACCTGGCTAAATGACACCTATCCTCCAATCATGGATATGCTCGTACCCCTGGGTTTCTCTATCATCAACAAAGATAGAAAAGACCAAAAAGGTGGGTGTTTAGCAATCATCCACAATAACAACCTGTCCGTGACCGAAATTGATACCTTCAACTACAACTCCTTCGAATGCCTAACCGCCAACATTAACACCAGCAACAATAAACTACTACACTGCCATCTCCTATACCATCCCCCAGGCAACACCTTCACGTTCACGGAACACCTTTCAGACCTGATCGCTCACTGTTCTCTCCGAGATAGCAACAACCTAATTCTGGACGACCTCAACCTCCACTGGAATGATAGAAGCAGCGCACCAATACAAAACTTGAACAAGCTATTACACTCGAACAACCTTACCCAGCACTGCTTAAAATAAACTCATAACAAAGGGGCAATCCTGGATGCCATCATCGCCCAAAATGACACAGTCACAATAGACCATATCCTACCGGTCGACTGATCAGACCACCACTTAATCCTATTCCACATCTCGCAACTAATCATGTGCCAACCTCCCATCCAAGGCCCCCCTACATGGACAAGAAACCTAACACAGATCAACACAGTCGACTTAGAAGAACAAATAAGCACCCTCCTGCACATCTCCCCTGACGGTCTCTCAACAACAGAACTCATATCCCACTACAACACAACCATGTCCTCCATCTTGGACCAACTAGCCCCCCTGAAACTGAAAAAATCAAGGAACATCCCCTCCAGATCCTGGTTCAACAAGGACATCAACGACGAAAGGAGGCAACTTAGATCCACAGAATGTCTTTGGAGAAAGAATCCCTCCTCTAGCCTCTGCGAGTTACTCAAAACAGCAAGAAGAAAGTACAAAAAACATATTAATAATGAAAAATCCAACTTTTTCTGCACCGCGCTCGACAACGTGAAAAACAGGCCAAAATAACTCTTTAACATCATCAAGCAACAAACTTCCAAGTCCTCTAAAACCCAAGTCCAGGCCTCCAAAGACTTATGTGACAACTTTGCCAACTTCTTTAATAACAAAATCAAGCTATCACTTGACATCAACCTCAATCCCCCCTGCAAAAACTTAGCCCCAGCAATCAAAACCACCCCTAGCTCGCGTCCCACGAAAGCCTGGAGATCCTTCAACCCCATACCTGAAGCTGAAATTCTCAAATTAATCTCCTCCTTCAAGCCCTCATCCCACATCCTCGACCCTGTACCCACCCAAAAGGCCAAAAAGCTGAAACTCTCCCTTGCACCACTTTGGTGCGAAATCATAAACAGCTCCTTAAAAACCGGCATCATACCAGACTGTCTCAAAGTCGGCCAAGTCACACCACTACTGAAAAAGCCAGGCCTAGACACCAACGACCTGAACAACTTCAGACCTGTTTCCAATCTCCCCTTCCTAGCCAAAATTCTCGAAAAATGCGTTCTCTGTCAACTGGACCAGCACATTGACAGTATCAACCTGCTAGACCACCACCAATCGGGCTTCAGAAAAGACTGGAGACCGAAACCGCAATCCTTAACATCATGGATGACATCCTCAAGTCCCTTGACACTGACCATTGTTGCCTACTCATCCTCCAAGACCTTTCGGCAGCCTTTGACACGGTGAATCACAATCTTCTCATCAAGGCTCTCAAAGACCGAGTAGGTTCAGACGAGGTGGTCCTTCAATGGTTCTCCTCCTTCTTTCACAATCTCTCCCAAAGGATAAAAATCAAATCCTGTACGTCCGACCTACTCCCCGTCAACAGAGGTATCCCCCAAGGATCAGTACTCTCCCCTCAATGGTTCAACATATACATGGCACCCCTCACCACCATTCTGAAAAAAGCCACGTCCCCTTCCACCTATATGCAGACGACACCCAGATCTACTTGGAAACCTCCTGCATTAACGACATTCTAAGACTCAACAACACTCTCAGAGAAGTTCAACAATGGCTATCAACAAACCACCTTAACCTCAATCAAGAAAAAAACGAAATCCTCCTCATCTCCAACAAAGAAGAAAACCCGCAAATCGTAGAGTGGCTGAAAGCAATCGATGCTCTCAACGGTAATCTCACCCTGGCAAACTCGGTAAAATCACTAGGAATCACCCTTGACCAAAAACTAACCATGACCAACCACATTAAGAACTCTGTGAAGAGTGCCTTCCTCAATCTGAAGCTTCTCAACAAAACTAAACCCTTCATCCCACCCATGGACCTCAAACAAGCCACCCAATGACTGGTGTTGTCCAGACTGGACTATGGGAACGCAGTCCTCTCCGGTACAGCTCTCTCCCACTTAGCGCCACTCAAAACAACTCTCAATGCTGCTGCCAGAATGGTCACCGGAGTCACAAAATATGACCTCTTATCTCCCGCACTCAGAGAACTAAAATGGTTCCCAGTGGAAATGCGTGCCAGCTTTAGAACTGCCTGCCTCATGCACAAAGCCCTGCACACAGGGAAACCGGAATACCTGGCCTCCAAACTTAAGAAAGCCAGCCAGTCAAGAAACCTCAGGAGCTCCAACACCCTTTTACTCATCCCTTTGAAAACACGCAAACAAAAAATTGTGGCACTTTCCTTCACAGGAAACGCACCCAAAATCTGGAACTCCATCCCTGTTGATAACAGAACTACTCCTCCTTTGGAAAATTCAAAAGACTCCTAAAAGACCTCTACCTCAACCGTGCCTTCCCGAACTGAAATCCGAAACACACAAGCCGTCACTCTGCAGTCACCAGGCAATGCTCCTCATCCCCGCACCCTAACCCCCTCCTTTGTGCACCGCCTCTCGGAGGTAGATTTTGCCCAAGACTTTGTCCACGCATCGAGACTACCTCTGGACCTCTCTACCTCAATAACGCACCTCGGACGCACAGCACACTGGAACTTTTGAACACTTATGTTTACCTTTGTCTTTTTTATGTGATTTCTCTCCTCTCTGCTGAAAAGCACTCTGATACCTTCGGGTCTGGCCAGCGCTATATAAAACCTCTTAAATAAATAAATATTTCTTAAGTATGTAATTAGTAACATAAACAATTCTTTTATTATAATATAGTTGACATTACCCTTTACCAGTTATCACAATGAGTGTTCGAGTCCCTATCTGGGACTGTCACTGCATGAATTGCTTCCTGCGTGTGGTATGTTAGTGAGTATTGGGTTCTTTAAGTGTGTGTGCAACTCCCTCCATTAGTGATAAATACATATCAGATATATCTGGGTATGTGAGTGAATGTATAGGTGCTTCTGTCACTATATCACTGGTTCATTTAGTACCTGTGTGCTTTTCTACTGAGGTGTGTGAGATTGAACTCTGAGTGGCAGTGTGGATGTATAATTGGGCACATGGGACTCTAGAAGTGCTTTTTGCGTAGCGAATCTTCAGACTACATGTGTTACCTTTTAAGCACACGCTACCTCAGTGGTGAGTTATACATAGTAGAAGAGCAGCTCATATCCTATCTACCAGTTTAAATTTCAAGGTTGGCCTAACAGTAAAACTGCATGCACAGACATAAGTGTATCAGGCCCGAGACATAATGCAAGGGCTACTTCTGTGCATGGTAGACTTGAAAGTGACAGTTCTTTAGCACATATCTGAATGAGGGTCTCAGTCCCTATCTGCGGCAGTGTGTAAGTTTGTTATTAAATCACTGCCGTTCTTATAGTGTATTAGTGAGTATTGGGGTTTTAAGTGTGTGAATCACTGGCTCCATTAGCGCTAGATATATACCAGGTTTGCTTGTCTGTATGAGTGATTGTTCAGGTGCAATGCAGCTGGGGTTGGAGAGAGCTTCACTGCGCATGTGGGTTCGGCCGGCCAAACCCACATGTGCTGTGAAGGCAGTGCTCAACACTCCCCCTCCAGCCCGTCATCACCCTGGCCCCACCCCAAGACTTGGCACATGAAAAATAAAACAATAATAACATGGGTTTTAACCCCGTTATGTTTTTCACGGAGGAGCTACCGCTGGTATTAGTGAGTATTGGGTTATTTAAGTGTGTGTGCAACTTGTTTCATTACCGCTATATATCATTTCTGCCTTTCTGTCTGAGTGAATGTTTAGGTGCTTCTCTTACTACCTTACTGGCTGCTTTTGCACTTAGGTATGTCAGATTAAAGTCTGGGTGGCAGGGTGGATGTATAATTGGGCACAAGGGTCTCGAGGAGTGCATATGGCTCACTCAATCTACAGAGAACATTTGTTACCTTTTAAGCACATAGCACCCTTCTCTATGGCCTAGCTACAGCCAACCTTAGTGGTCAGTTAAATGTGGTACAAGAGCAGTTTACACCTTCTGTAGAAGTTTTAAGTAACGAAATAGCACTAACAGTAAAACTGCATGCACAAACTCAAGTATAACAGGACCAAGATATCATCTAAATTTTTAGCACATAGCAGCCTGCTCTAAGGCCTAGCTACTGGCTACCTTATTTGTGAGTTAAATATGCAAGAACAGCACTTTAACCTTGTTTAGATTAACAAAAAGATTGGGAAACGGTCTTGGTTTCTATTAGGTATGGCTAACATGCATAGTACTTCTAACCTCTTTTTTTACTTAATTTGAGGACTACATTAAGGTCCTATCACCCTCGGGATCCTGTTGGGCCAACAGAATTTTCCAGGCACTCCCTGCTACATCCACAAGATTCAGACCTTCTCTTTCCTATCTACCTTTTCATGTTTTGGGTACCTATGTTTACCTAATCACTTGACATCAGCATTTACCCACAGTTGAGTATTATCTTGTTCTAATTTTTAAATTTAACCTAAATACACCGATGGATTGGTTGACACAGCTTGCAGTGTATATTGCACTGAATGAAAACTGTTTATATAATTATGATTTAATAGTCCTACAAACCACCTTTTTGTTCCATTTTTCCCTTTTTGTTTTTATCTTTTTGTCACCTGCTCTGTTATTATTTATCACAATTCAATTCATCAAACTTTTCATAGTGTCCCTTAAAAAGCTAATGGGTACATGCATCACAATCAGAAATAGCGATTCCTAAATAGCGATTAATAAGGAATTGCTATTTAGAAATCGCTATCCGCAATGCATGAACCCGTTCGCGCAAAATTACCGCTTCGGTAACAATCGCAAATGTGAATAGCGATATCACAAAAGAGACGCGCAAATTCCGAAAAACACCATTTGCAATTTCGCTTTTTGCGAGATCGCAATTAGCAAACTCGCAAATTGCGATTTCGCAAAAAGCGGGTCACACTGGAAGCATGCTGGTGACATCACAACCAGGAAGTTGTGGTACTTTAGAATTTGGGACCGCGTAGGAGACAGGGCCCTACCCCTGTCTATTCCGGTATTAGCGAACCGCGAATGGTCAATGCGGTATGTACAAGTGCTTTGTATAACGTTTTAGCTATGAATGCACTGTGTAATACAATATTATACATTGACTACGTGGGTTCCATCTTAGAGCGGTGGCCATCTTATGGTTGCCCTCACATGGGCTACATATTACGAGCAAATACGGGCCTTTAGAACACATGTGTTTTCCTTTGACTTCTCTGTGACCTGGGAAGCTTGGCTCCGCTGCCCCAGGTCAGTCCGGTCCCACGAGCTCCCCGTCCTACGGCCACCTGTGATTAGCATCAGGGTTTGACACACCATAAAGCCTTTTCATCCCACACAAGCCTCGGACTAATCTCTTTCACACCTGACTCTTCCTGCTTTATGGCTTGTTTTCCAAACAGGAGATGCCCGTGTTTATTGGGGCCTGTTGATATCTGATGTGGGATCTGAGCCTCGCTGGGTAAATAATTGTGGGCTGGCTTAACTGGAATGTGGGATGGTCATCATGATTCTGCCTTTTCGTTTGTAATGGATACACGTAAATGACCATGCCATAAAACAAGGAATGTGTGCCTGAAGCACGATATTTTGTATTTAAGGAGAAGCCCGTTTCTGTAACTTTAAGCAGTCTCCTGAGAACATACATGCTGTTGTACTTCTCGGATACCTGTAGTTGGTCTGCAGCCAATAAACTGATCTTTGACTTCACCCAGAAGACTCTGTGTTTCTGTAGGTCTGGAACAGGAAGAACCCGAAGTCTTAGGGTGTGTTCCCCTGCACCGCTGGGCTTAAAATTCCCAGTACTTCAGTTGGCGCCCAACGTGGGGCGATTTCAGCGGTACCAGTCCAAGCCAGAGGTTTGTGAGGAGCTTCGTGTGGAAATTCCGGAAGAAGGCCGCCACTTCATCGACCCCTGCATGTCGACGTGGTCCAAAGTCTTTTCTGCGAGGTTCTCCGCGTCCCGACGGCTACGAAGGACTGCTGCCCTGATTAATCGCCCTGTTTTGGACCCTTGACGATTTTGGTAGAGCGAAACAATCGAGAGAGTCTTCTGGTGACGCCATAGATCATCAATATTCAGTTAAGTATAAGTGGAGCGTCTCCCAGTTTGTTTGGTATCCTTCGGGATTTTTGGTATCCTTCGGGATCGCTTTGATTTGGAGTTTGCAAACGCCAAAGCCAGAGGACTCGTGTATTCACGAGACTATCGTAATCGATAATCCTTTGAAGTTTGAAACTAGACTAGTGAGCGAAGATGCCTGGTGCTAGTGTATTTGGAAGATTGTTTTGTTTGGGTTGTGGAAGGGATTTCCAGTTAGAGGATTCATGTCCGGTTCCTCCAATTGGAACTCCAATTTATGAGCTTTATGTAAAACATGGTGTGGGCCCCATTGCATATAATGAAGTATGGATCCGATACACCAGAAAGGACGGTGTTTTAAAATGGCCCCAAAATGGTAGTTTCGATACAGATATCTTGGATAAAGAAAGCCCGGCCGGCGATGTTTGATTCTTTCCGCCTATGGCGAAAGGAAGCCAAACAGAAGGAAATTAAGCTAGCAAAAAAGAATAAGAGAGAAAGAGGTATGCCAGTGATGCAAGCAGCTGTGCAATTTAAAGATAATGAGGAGGAACAAATGAATGAACAGTTGCATAGACAGCGCAAACTAGGGATCGATAAATGTTGCCCTGTTTTGTCACCCCTTGTGCAAGATGAGACAAAAGAGAAAGAGAAAGATTTCCTAATGTCCCATTTGCTAAGTTCGCCACCCCCGTATGCGCAAAATGCCACCGCACCTCCACAGCTTGTAAATGCGCAGCCTCCAGTTAATGTGCCGCAAGCCTTCCCACAACCGCCGGCTCCTCCTCAGCTGGCTCCTATCCCTACAGTGCAGCCCTCTCAAGGGCCGCCAGTTTTGCTACCTGTTGCCCCCGCGCTTCCTGCGACTTTGCCTAGCACATCAGCTGCCTCCCCTGGCGCTCCTTCTTACACTATCCAGGTACCTGTATCTGAATCCGTTTTTCTTCCCTCTGTCTATCCCCCCGTTTTCGCCTCAACTTCTCCTTCAGCACGACAACGACTAGCTAATGTAGTTACTAGTTTAATGTCGCCTCTCTTTGGGTCATCTAGTGTGACTCCTGGTTTGCAACGTAAGCAATTGCGTAGTCAGCTGCCTGGTCCCGACGAGAAAGAGGTGTTAGATCATCTGGCACGTAGGTGGATTGGTTTCCCTTCACTCTATAATGTGGAATCAGTTGTTAACGTTTTTCACCAATGGGATGCCCCAAAACAGAGATATGTCTTTGATAAAATGTGTGAATTCCTCTGTGAGGAATTGGAGGATAATGGTTCAAACCCAAACCCACAGGAATTGTGTCGAGTGCGATTTGATTTTGGAACAGGTACAATTGTGGGTCCCAATGTAGATAAAGCAGTCGCGATTTTACTGTCAGCAATCATTGTTCGAACAAGAATTCCCTGTGGGGAAAAAGGGAAAAGCGCGACAATACCCTATGAGAGAAGTCCCTCCGGTATGGAAGGAAGCCGTTGCGGCTGATGCCGCTCTAGGTATTGTTGCTGCTCCAGCTCATTTTTAGCGTGTTTGGGTACATGTCCCATGGAAGCGTTCTGAGGTGTTAGCGCTTAAGCAGACATTGCCTGACCCCCGTAAAAACCCTACAGGATATTATAAGGAGTTATCACAAACTGCAGAATCGTGTGTAATGAATCTGGCTGACATAGATATGTTGTTTGGGAATGTGGTTCCACAGCCTTTATGGGGATCCATTCGTAATGTAGATCACGCTGCAGAATTGGGTAACACATGGGCTAATATTGTTGCTGCAGATGCTGGCAAAGTTGGTGGTGCGAAGCCTGACCCTTTGGAAGCAGAACTCCCTGGTAGAATTATTACATACATGAAGACTATAATGCCTGCGATGCGCATACATTGGGATAAACTATCTGCATGGAAGCAGAAGAAAGATGAGACAGTGTCCGATTTCTTTACAAGGTTTGAAGAAACGTTTATCGACCACAGTGGTCAAGACATGAGTACTGAAGGTGGCCAACGGTTATTTGTGGATACATTTGTGCAGAATCTACTACCCGAGATGTGTAAGAAATTAAAAGACTCAGAAAGTTCTTGGGCTGTTTCCTTTTCAGCGCAAATACTGGCTACTGCACAGTATTATGAAAATAGAGATAAAGACGAGAAGGATAGAACAGATAAGAAAACGAAGGAACTGAAAACAAAGGTCCTCTTGCAGCAGGCTTACCCGCCACGTGGAGGACAGAATAATTATAGGCAAACCCAAGGTATCTATCAGCAGCCCCAACAGTTCCAAAATAATCAGCAAATGAATGGGTATTATCAACCACGTATCCCTGTAGGTCCCAATCAATGTTCATATTGCAGAGAGGAAGGTCATTTCAAGTATAGTTGTCCTAAATTAATGCAGCGTAACAGTAATGCGTACGGCGCAAGAGGTAGAGGTGGTCAACAAGCTCCTAGAGGTAGGGGGCGTGGAAATGTTCCCCAGAACGCGCGTCCTCTTCCGCCTCAAAATACCATAAATAGCTTTGATCAGCAAACCAATGCAACTGGTAATGCAGCTCAGTACTATAATAATGATTATTATGCAGATGACGACAATGTGGAAGGTAATGATTACTAGGACAGCCGTAGACAGAGAGAGGGAGTTGTTTCAGTGCCAGTGGATCAGAGTGGACCGTATGTTAAGGTGACTACAGCAAATGTAACGGAGCCCTTTCTGCTGGATACTGGTGCTGCAAAGAGTTCAATCATGCATTCAAAACTCCCTGGCGTGCCTTTGTCTGGCGAAATGAATGTGTCAGTAGGTTTTTCTGGCGCCCCAGTTAGGAACCCAATTTCTAGTCCTATGTCACTTTCTGTTGGACCTTGCGAGTTAAAGGCACCCCTCATCCTAACGACAGGTTGTGGTGAAAATTTGCTAGGATTAGATTTGCTAAAAAGATTGCATGCGACGCTATATTGTTCTCCCTCGGGAGAACAACTTACATTAGGTAAGAAAGTGATTTCCCCGATGTATTTGTCTAAGAATGCAATGCCACCTGAATTGTCATCCCTCCCGGATGTCCTTTGGGCTACTGGTCCCAATGATGTGGGTCTCTTGGAAATACCGCCATACGTGGTCACTTTAAAGGCCAATGTCAGATTGCCACGTATTCCCCAGTATAAGATCTCCAATGAAGGTCAGAAAGCGTTGTTAGCGATTGTCAGCGATTTGATTAAAAAGGGTGTAATTGAAGAGACAAGAGGCAACGTTTGCAACAGTCCTGTTTTACCTGTCTTAAAACGAACGGACCCTTCACAGCCACCTGTTTACAGATTTGTGATTGATCTTAGAGAGGTAAATAAGATTGTTGTGCCACAGTTTCCAGTTGTCCCTGATATAACTGCCTTGTTAACCATGATTCCAGCCTCCGCTGCATGGTTCTCAGTGATCGATTTAAAGAATGCTTTTTTTAGCATCCCAATTGCAGAGGAGAGCAGAGACATTTTTGGCTTCAGTTTAGGAGGTCGCAGCTTCCGCTTTAAACGCGCTCCACAGGGCTACTGTGAAAGTCCATCAATATACAGTGAGGCTTTAAAAGCGCAGCTTGATGCACTGGTTTTACCCAGTGGCGCTATCCTTATTCAGTACGTTGACGATTTACTAATCGCCGCGGATACTGAAAAGATTTGTAAAGAAGCTACATTGTCATTGTTGCGTCATTTGTCTGCCTTCCATCACAAAGTGTCTCTCTCAAAGCTGCAATATTGTCGACAAGAAGTGACCTACTTAGGTCATCTCTTATCGAAGGAGGGAAGGAAACTGACCCCAGAAAGAATTCAAGCCATTGCACAGTTGAGTGTGCCAAGAACACAGAGAGAAGTGCGTGCTTTCTTGGGCATCACTTCATACTGTAGGCATTGGATACCAAATTTTTCTTTGCTGGCAAAACCTTTGTTAGCATTAACATGTAAAGACACACTGAATCCTATTCCATGGTCTGAAGAGTGTCAGAAAAGTTTTTGGGAATTGCGTAATGCATTATGTTCAGCTCCTGTGTTGGGTACCCCTGACTACAGCAAGCCTTTTACATTGTATGTTCACGAAAAAGATGGTTGTGCATTATCAGTGTTGACACAGCCTTTTGGCGACAGACCGCGCCCATTCGCATATTTTTCGTCGACCTTGGACCCGGTAGCGAGGGCATTGCCAAGTTGTCTGAGAGCTACAGCTGCCGCAGCTATGTCTATTCGACAGTCTGCTGGACTAGTGATGGATAATACATTGATTGTTATGGTTTCACATGCTGTGGACACATTGTTAAACAGGACCAAGACACAGCACTTAACTAGTGCGCGATTATCCGGATATGAATTAACACTGTTAGCAAATCACATACACATAAAGAGATGCAACACATTGAATCCAGCTACACTATTACCAATTCCAGCAGACCTAGATGAGATTGAGCAACATGATTGTCTGTTCAGAACAGAAGAAGAGACGAAAGGGAGAGTGGATCTCAAAGATACTCCCCTGACTGAGTGTAATGGTACTTTATGGGTGGATGGTTCGTGTTTTAAGCTTCCGAATGGTGATACGACTGCTGCATATGCTATCACGACTTTGCACATGATTGTGGAAACTGCGCGTGTGCCACATAATTCGGCCCAAGCAGCAGAATTAATTGCCCTTACAAGAGCATGCGTGTTGTCTGAAGGAATGAAAGTGAACATATATACGGATAGCCAGTACGCCTTTGGCGTGGCTCATAGTTTTGGGCGATTGTGGAAAGAACGTGGGTTCCTGACTTCGCATGGAGCTAAAATTCAGAATGGCAAGTTGGTGAACGATCTCCTTGAGTCACTGACCCTACCGTTACAAGTTGCGATTATGAAATGCAGTGCGCACAAGAAAATAACTGATGATGTTGGTCGTGGTAATGCGTTTGCTGATGAAATCGCGGAAGAAACAGCAAAAGATGTGAAGACTCGAATGTATGTTGCAGGCCCTGCAAGATAGGTTGGTGATGTTGGAATGTGTGAAAACACAATAGAGAGTGTGAAGTCCCTTCAAGCTGAAGCCACAGAGAAAGAGTTGAGCAAGTGGAGAGAAAGTACGGGTAAATTGGATGAGAATGGTTGTTGGATTGATTTGTCAGAACATAGGCGATGGTTGTTACCTGATGCATATGTGCTTCCAGTGGTTACTATGGCACATGGAATGGCACATATGAGTATGAAAGGAATCTGTAAGTTGTTGGCTCCAGTATGGCAGAATGCTGGAATTCCCAAGTGTGCAGAGAATGTGGTCAAGAATTGTATGGTATGTTTGAAATACAACCCTGGTAGAGGAACCCCAACTCCAGCTGGTCATTTTGCACCTCCATCATATCCATTTGAAGTTTTGCAGCTCGATTTTATCCACATGGAAAGGTGCAACAACTTGAAGTACGTACTGGTTGTTGTTTGCGCTTTTTCAAAATGGATAGAAGCATATCCCCTAAAGGACAACACTGCTTTATCCACAGCCAAAGCCCTTGTGAAGGAATTTTTCCCTAGGTTTGGAATGCCAAGAATGGTGTGGAGTGATAATGGGAGTGAGTTTGTGGGTCAAGTGATGAAGAATGTGTGTGAGGGGTTAGGGATAAAGCAAAAGTTCCACGCTGCAAATCACCCCCAATCAGCTGGATTAGTAGAGCGCTACAATGGCGCTCTAAAACTCAAGCTGGCCAAAATCCAGGCGAGCTCTGGTCTTAAATGGCCTGACGCTCTGCCTTTAGCACTCCTGTCCACCAGAATGACTGTGCATTCACGAGTGGGACTTAGCCCATATGAAATAATTTTTGGCCGCCCGGCCAATGTATGGGGTGTGCCAAGACCGACAAAATTCAGCGAAATCGAACATCCAGTACTGCTTGATTACTTGTATGAATTGACGGCTAAATTGCGTGTTTTACACCAACAGGTGCATGATACTCTTCCCCAGGCCTCTGAAGCTCCAGGACACCCTATTGACCCTGGCACGTGGGTCCTCATTAAGAATTTCCAGCGGAAGAGCAACGATGAGCCCCGTTGGATTGGCCCTCACCTCGTACTTCTGTCTACAAGATCAGCTGTTCGAGTAAAGGGGAAAAAGAATTGGATCCACGGCGCCCACATCAAGAGGATACCTTTGCCTCTACCATATGACCAGGGGGTCCAGGAGGGTATCGCTGACTCTGAAACAGACACTGTACCTCGTTTTGTACCATTCAGTGATGCACGCGTAAGAGGCACAACTTCAGCACAACAAAGTGACGATATTTTGCAAGAAGCTGTGCCACCGTCAATTCGATTGGACACCACAGAGCCTGAACTCATGTTTCAAGATCAGACAGTACCTGGCCGTTTCCACTATAACTTGAGACGAAGGCCTATGGACAAATAAATATTCTTTTTCCTTACCTTTTTGTTTTTGATATCATAGCTCTCCTATCTGAAGGACTTTCTTGATTTTTGTTTTTCGAACCACCATCCGGGTTCAGCCGCAGGGTCGCGGTGCTAAGACTTTGGGGTACAGGCCGAAGACGTTAGGTCAACGGTTCTGGTTGGTCTAGGGCGTTCCCTGGACCGACAGGCGTATTCCTCAGCAGAAGATACTCACCCGCCGCGTGCGGCACGATTAGAGGATGGAGTTCTTCAAGATGGAGAGACTCGCTGAGGAAATGAACTTTAAAGCAAAAATGTGTAAAATAATGAAGAGCAAACGTTTCGTATTATCATGTCTGTTTGTATTATGTAGTATGATAGTGTTTACTGTAGGATTTGTATTCTTCTCCTCTCAAGAGCCCATTGCACCCACTATACAGCCTATACCTCCTCCTACTGTCTCCTCACACTCTTTTCACCCTCTGCCTGAACATGAACAAGCTAGACGATCAGAGTTTGTAAACAACTCGTTTATTCAGCTCCTGCACCAGCACCAACTAGTCATGAATACGACCAATTGCTGGGTGTGTGGTTTAATGCCACATACCATTAATAAGGGTATTCCTTATCTAGTGCTGCCGTTTAGTTACGATGGATCTTCATGGGCATTCCAGACCATGTTTCTCTTTGCATTAGACGCCTACTCCCCGCGACAACCGCGTTCCATCAGACCTAGCACCAATAATAAAGCTTTAATGAAAGGAGTTGCTGATATGAGCAGAGATATCGACGCATACTCATCTATTCCCAAAGAAGAATTGAGAGCATATGTAGGGTGCAACGCGACGGGCTATAGTATTAGTCTGGGTGAAAGACAGCGAAAAATCTCATCCCCAATTTGGGTCGTACCCCACATAGGTCGGTTCTGTTTACAAGGTAGTGGTCAGAATCCAAGAGCTCAACTGGGGAAAAGTGACTGTACTGAAACGTACACCTTTCCATCACAGTTTTCCCCTGCGTTTTTGGCTGCCAAGGGTACATATTTTGTCTGCAATGACCGAGCATATACATGGTTGCCCCCTGATTTCTCAGGCACATGTTATATTGCAAATTTGCTACCGCCAACATTCACTGCTGCCTCCGACTATCACAAGACCAGAGTTGGGAGAGGCGTGATTAGTAAGGAGGATACTGCCGGTCAGGAAGCAGGAGACTTCTTTTTGGGTTTCCTGCCGTTTTGGGGACCTATGGTCAATAGTAGGAACCTGAGACAACTGACTCGTGTGGTTGAATCCACTGTTAATGTTACGGCTGGTGCCCTTGGTAATTTGACAGCTGAGCTCCAAGCGGATCGCCTCATGACTTTGCAGAACCGCATGGTTCTAGACGTCATACTTGCAGACCGCGGTGGGGTATGTAAGGTTATCCAATCTAGTTGTTGCATTTTCATACCAGATAACGCTCCAACAGTTTATCAAGCCATCTCCAAACTCCATAAAATATCTGAATCCATACACGTGGATAAAGGAGATTGGTCACTGGTGGGGTGGTTCTGGGAACTGATATCTGCCTGGGGTTGGAAGATTCTGATGGTCATTGGAATGATCTTAGCCATCCTTTTCCTGTTCTGTCTGTGCATACAGTGTGCTCCTGCGATATGTGGCCTCTGTGCTACATTATGTGTAAGGAAACCTGTATCGAGGGACGAGCTAAGTAATAGGATGATGCTACAGCAACATCTCCATGACTTCGTGAATATTGACCTAGACTCGGACTGATGTGAGTGTAGTTATTGCCTATGTAAGGGCAAAAGGAGGGTCTGTGGTACTTTAGAATTTGGGACCGCGTAGGAGACAGGGCCCTACCCCTGTCTATTCCGGTATTAGCGAACCGCGAATGGTCAATGCGGTATGTACAAGTGCTTTGTATAACGTTTTAGCTATGAATGCACTGTGTAATACAATATTATATATTGACTACGTGGGTTCCATCTTAGAGCGGTGGCCATCTTATGGTTGCCCTCACATAGGCTACATATTACGAGCAAATACGGGCCTTTAGAACACATGTGTTTTCCTTTGACTTCTCTGTGACCTGGGGCAGCTTGGCTCAGCTGCCCCAGGTCAGTCTGGTCCCACGTGCTCCCCGTCCTACGGCCACCTGTGATTAGCATCAGGGTTTGACACACCTTAAAGCCTTTTCATCCCACACAAGCCTTCGGCTAATCTCTTTCTCACCTGACTCTTCCTGCTTTATGGCTTGTTTTCCAAACAGGAGATGCCCGTGTTTATTGGGGCCTGTTGATATCTGATGTGGGATCTGAGCCTCGCTGGGTAAATAATTGTGGGCTGGCTTAACTGGAATGTGGGATGGTCATCATGACTCTGCCTTTTCGTTTGTAATGGATACACGTAAATGACCATGCCATAAAACAAGGAATGTGTGCCTGAAGCACGATATTTTGTATTTAAGGAGAAGCCCGTTTCTGTAACTTTAAGCAGTCTCCTGAGAACATACATGCTCTTGTACTTCTCGGATCCCTGTAGTTGGTCTGCAGCCAATAAACTGATCTTTGACTTCACCCAGAAGACTCTGTGTTTCTGTAGGTCTGAAACAGGAAGAACCCGAAGTCTTAGGGTGTGTTCCCCTGCACCGCTGGGATTAAAATTCCCAGTACTTTTAAAGTCATCCAGCCCATGCTTCATTCAGTGCCCAGAGGAAGTGAGAGGAGGAAGCAGAGTGCTGTAGCCGAGCTGATTTATCACCCAAGTCTGTTTGCTCTAACTTTCTGTGCACCAGAATGGATCAGACAACATCAAGGGAGAGTGCCACGCCCAGGAAGAGAAAACTGAAATTCTGTGAAAGAGAACTGGAAAACCTCATTGAGGAGGTGTCCAAGAGCCATGACAAGCTCTTTGGGAAACTTTCACTCAAAGTGCCAGAGGCAGAAAAACGCAGGATATGGCTGCGTATAAAGCGCAAGGTCAATTCTGTGGGTGACACACACCGCAGTATGGATGATCTCAAGAAGAGGTGGTACGACCTGCGTAGCCGTGCCAAGGAGCGAATTGCAGAAATGCTGAAGGAGGCCAGGAGCACAGGAGGGGGCCCATCTACAGTTCCAGAAAACACAGCCCTGGAGGACCTGGTGGAGGCCACAATACAGCCTGAAGCAGTGGTGGAAGTGACCCAGCTGGACACATCCGGCACGGCTAGTACCACACAAGGTAAGATGCATGCAACATACACTTCAAAGTACTGTTCAATTGGGCACAAACCCCCAGTCCAACCCCAGTGTACAAGTCAAACTCCAGTTCCTCATACACCCAATGCATTATGGTAGTTGTAGGCATATCAGTCAAGTGGGCAGTCAAACACAACAATGGCAAGTAAAACATGCCAACACTGCATGGCAGTCAGTGATTTAATGTGAGCCAAGTATGCTTAATGTAACACAATAGTAACCTTAACACAAATTAACATTGCACTGTTTCACATCACAGATGCAGCTGAAGTAGACTCGGAAGACAGTGATTGTCTACACATCTCGGAGACTCCTGCTGAGACTGATGTGGAGGCTCCAGTTGCCCCAGCAAGCACACCCCGCACCCACAAAACGCAGGGCCCAAGTTACATCACTGCAGCCCATGGAATCAGAGCTGGCTCCTGCACCCACCGCTGTGACCAGCCAGCCTTGTGTGAACACAACACCTACACCCCAGGCACCGGTACAATGTGGACGGAGGTGCAGTTCAAGGGCCCGCATTGCTGCTCAGGAAGACTAGGCTCCAAATGTGTGGGGTGGCGTTTAGTCCCAGATGTTGCGGGTGCAGCGCCTGCAAGCAAGATACATGGGGTCAATCCAGCTGCAAATATCAAAATTGGCCAAGAACTTCAGCCTCAGCCTCATGACAGACAGTGTGCAGGAACGAACCACAGCGGTTGTGGAGGGAAATAGGCAGACTAACTCAAGCATGCAGGAGCTCAACAGGGCGATGCTTGAGGGCCACAGCACACAGAGGAGAAGGCATCACCAGAGCATGATGCGCATGGCAGCCTATACCAGGCCCAACAAGCTCTGCAACATCACTGCGCTGCTGGCACGTCACTCCGTGGCCACGCATATTGATATGGGCCATTGTTATGGGGATGCGGCCAGGGCCCTTGGACAAGTGACCACTGCCGTGGAACAGATCCAGGCCGGTACTGTTGGTGACAGCAACTTAATGGGGGAGGAGGGGAGTGAGGAGGCATCCAGCCATAGCAGCCTGTCAGTGCCAGTGACCACTGCCAGTAAGGCGCTGTTCCCACAGCACAACACCTTCTGCTGCAGCACATCAGGGTGATGTAGCCGATGCAGGCGTAAGACGTTTGGGGGTGCGTGGCAGGAAGCGCTAGCCAGACATGCCCTCCTTCATTTGCCCATGGTGACGTAACCATGGTCAAAACCATTATAGTGATTGATATCCAGGGCCTAGAATTGTTTATTTTCCGGTATTCTTCTATGCAATCACGGTTCTATTTTGCACACATCTCTGTGTGGCTACACAATACTACATGGGCTCATGTTAGTAAATACTTTTCTGTTCGACATTTAAGTGTCTTGTCTCATCATTACATACCTCAGAAATAATGTTGTGTGATGTCTGCACGTCTCCTTTACTTGAGCTTGCCCCATGCGCTTGTCGGAGTTGTGCGGGTGGTTGGCTGTCTCCTTCAGACTCACTGTCGGACACCTCGATGTGTATACCTCTCCTGGTGGCAATATTGTGCAACATGCCACATGCAGCCACTATCCAGCAGCAGGTCTCTGGACGGTACTGCAATGCTCCACCGGTTTTGTGTAGAATGCGAAAGCGGCTTTTCAGTAGTCCAAACGTGCGTTCAATTACATTCCGTGTGCTGATGTGTGCTGCATAGTACCTCTGGTCATGTGGTGTGGCTGGGTTGAGGTATGGCGTCAATATGTAGTTCCGCACGGTGTATGCGCTGTCACCTACAGGGTGGAAAGCAAAGGGTTAGCCACAGTTATGCAGTGACATTCGTTTGATTTATGTAGAAAATAAGTATATGTGTGTACCAAGTAGATGTTCTTCGCCAAATTCACTCCTGAGCAGACGCATGTGGATGCCACTGTGTCGAAATATATAGGAGTCATGGGTGCTTCCAGGGAATTGCGCTGAAATGTCTGTTATGATATGTTTTGCATTGCACACTACTTGCACATTGATTGAGTGATAGGATTTCCTGTTCCTGAAAATGTATTAATTCGCTGCTGAGGGACAAATGGGGACATGCGTACAATCTATGCAGCTGATCACACGAGGGAACTAACTGTGCTACCTGGTAGAAGTCCAGTTTTGTCTTGTTCAAATCCTGTTGGGTTGTGGGAAAGGTGATGTGGGTGTGGATCCTTGTCATCATGGCATCAAAGGAAGGTTTGGAAGAAACGTGAAAAGGAACTTTGTGATGCCCCTCCTGCTACAGCTACTACCCCCTGGAAACTGCCTGAGGCAAGTAGGTGCAGGCAACATAGGACCTGTGCATGTGCGGTGATAGATTTGGTCCTACGGGTCTGGCGCTGCATTAGGGGTTCCAATTCTGCTCATTGCATCGTTGAGCCTGTACCAATCGTAGATTTCATCTTCTGTTTGTCCCAGCAATGTGATGCGCACTCTGAAAATCCGCTCCTGTATTCTCCTTCTGCGCTGGGCTGCTGCATGGATCCTCATCCTCCTTGC
The DNA here is from genome assembly GCF_964204655.1 of Triturus cristatus. Lineage (NCBI taxonomy): Eukaryota > Metazoa > Chordata > Amphibia > Caudata > Salamandridae > Triturus > Triturus cristatus. Next base: position 939,960,449 of record NC_140587.1, on the reverse strand, counting down.
CATCACGTAGAGCGCTGCCATTGTGAAAGGCTTCAGGGGCCTTCTGAGTCAGTTAAAATAGGTTTCTGAGTGGTTGCACCTATGCAATTTTTTTTCAAAAACGTTACCACCTGATTGTGATTCCTCTTATTCTGCACTTGCAAAATAGCGATTTTCCAGCGATTCGCTAATCGCGAGTTTACATGCATTGGATTGTGACTCTTTATTAGCTAATCACTATTTGTGGTCGCTGTTGAGGGACTCGCTAATAAGGATTTGCATTATTGGTTCTTGAAAAATGTGCGAGTTCTTATTTTAGTGAAACAGTTTGTTTTTCAGTAAATGGGTTCCTGCATTGGTGATGGTTGAATTGCGTTAGCAAACGGCCTTCTTTGCGATTCGCTTTTTTTGCTTGATGCATGTGCCTGTAAGCGTATACAATACAGAACCATTTGAAAGGAGTTGTAAAAAACATAAAAGCTGGTTTCACCCTCCAGAAGCAGGCTTTTTTAAGAATAGGAATAATAAAAAAATCTTTCTGGGAGCCTCATAAACACTACAAAACAGTAAAAAAAAATGCATGCTATACTGAGGAGACTGGTCATCGCAGCCACAGGGTATGGGCCACTACACTCTATGAGCACCACGTGGTTGGCCAAAAGGTAATGAAAAAGATCAAGCCAAAATCTGGCCAATAGGAAGCGATCATGGTTTCTTTTAACCCCTAGGAGATATGCTTCAATGGTTGGCACGGTTTTCAGTGCAATATGCTTGCGCAGGCTGGGCTTTCTCAGCTCTATTTCCTCTCTGTCACAACCGCACCTTTTGAAAAAGCACTCTCTCAGCCAAGTTAAGTCCCTCCGACATATCATTTCCAGGTTATCAAATAGATCTGCCCTTCCAAGACTGCAAAGGGCTTCTCTAACATAGTCAAACCTTAGGGGAAAAGGAGCGTATAAAAAAGCAATTTGCAGGGCCTGCAGTCCGGTATAATCCCATATCTCGCTCCAATAACTGACCTTTGCAAAACATTTGGCTCTATAGATCTTCAAGAGGGCCCCCATCAGTTTTCCATCCAGTCTGGAAACAAAGTCTGCGGCAGTCGCTTTCAACAGGTCCCCATTCTTCCGACTGATCAAAGGGGACCAGCTCAGGGGGTCATCAAACACTACTGCCAGATGTGAGAAGACATTTGTCTCGGGAATTGACATTGTTCCTAAGACTTAGCTGTAAGAGGTCCCACCTGCATTACAAATGATTTACTGTGGTTAACCAGCAGGTCCAGGTTCTCCTTAAACTGTACAAAGGAATTCAACAGACATTGCTGACCCCTGGCTGTTTTCGCCATGAGGACTGCATCATCTGCATATAGGAGGGCCGGTGACTACGCTTACCCACCTGGGGGCAATCAGCTTTTGAATCCAGAAGGACCTTCTCCAGGGCATTAAAATACAAATTAAAAAGGAAGGGGGCCAAGATGCACCCCTGATGTATCCCTCTTCTAATAGCAAACATGCAGGTCACTTTAAGATCTTTTGAGTAATGGACAACCGCTTCTGAGTCTCTGTGAAGGTCCATTAAAAACAAGACAATGACCCTGTCAATGCCAATAGAAAGCATCATCTACCAAAGCTTCGATCTATTTACATGATCGAATGTTGAGGACAGGTCCATAAAGGCTAGGTGGATAGAGCCGGTGCGAGCCACGGTGTACTTGTTCAAAACCATGTACAGGTTTAAACACTGGTCCACTGTAGAACGACCTGGGCAGAATCTGTATTGTACCTCGGCTAGGATGTTATTTTCATCCGACTAAGTTACAAGTCTATCTAAGACCATAAGACCCACCACCTTCACCACAGAATCCAAGAGGAAAATGGTTCTATAGCAAAGAGTGCTAACACTCTTGCCCTTTTTAATGACAGGAACAATGGCCGATAAGGCCCATGAGTCTGGGCAGCTGGCCTGGACTGACGCGTTTAAAATTGCCATCAGTACAGGCACCCAAGTTTCCACATTCGCAATATAAAGGTCTGGTGGAATCCCGTTGGGCCTGGGGCCTTGTTTTTGGTCAGTCCCATGATTCCGGCTCTTACCTCGTGTACTGTAAACTCAACCTCGGATTTACCTTCCACCCTTTCCTGCCCTTCTCTAGACGTTAGGTCAGACTGGAACATACCCTCAAAGTGTTTTACCCAATCATCCTCAGCAATGTGGAAGTCCATTAGGTTGCCGGTGTCATCTGCTAAAAAGGGGCTGTTAATGATGCTCCAGAACTTGGAGCTATTGCTCAAGGAAGATTTGTTATGCCTACTACAGTGTCATTCCCTTTTCTTCATTCTGATGTCACAGGATATCTCTTTTCGGGGGAACAATTTCACAAATGGTTTAATGAAAATGGGCCAGATCACAAGTGAGCAATGAAAGTGAAAATTTAAGACATGTCTCTGCTACAGGTTTGGCTTTACTAGTGTCTTAAATAGTTGAAGAGATGAGGCAGTGTTATTTTACCACCGTAAGCAATGGTTGTTTGTCATGGAGGCTATAAAGAAATGTACCACTTTTTCTGGGAAATTTACACGACATTTGTTGATTTCTCTTATGAAATGAATGAACAGAGAAATATAATTCACAACAGAAATATTATAGGGCACAGCACTACAAACGAGTCAAAAAAGAACACCACTCAAAAATCACAATAAAACACAACAAGAACTCAAAGCAGTAATGGAACACAAAAGCACAGCAGCACAAAAAATTAATACTACTCATCACCACTGTTAGACCTGTCAGCCCCAGGGTGGTCTTTCCCCTATATGTTTTCCCACTTGACTAGAGACTTGACTACAGTTTCTGCTGAGTATTTGCTTTTGTTGGCCTTAAGACTCTGTGAACTTTACCACTGATTAGAAGTGCTTAAGTGCTTGTTCTCTCTCCCTTTAATATGGTTTGATTGACATATACCCAATTGGAATATTTAATTTACTTATAAGTCCCTTGTAGAGTGGTATACCATTTACCCATGGTCCGTAAATTACCTGCAAAAGTGGGCCTGCAGCACTTATTGTGCCCCCCCCCCACTGACGTAGCCCTCCAAACCATATCCCGTGCCTGCCATTGCAGCCTGAATGAAGTGTCCCACTGACATGACGTCTTGGCATTTAAACCTCCTTGCCAAGCCTTAAAGTCCCCTTTTTTACATATGTCATCACTGAGGTAGGTCCTAGGTAGCCCATAGGGCAGGGTGCTGTGTATTTAAAAGGTTGGACATATACTTCCAAGTCTTACATTTTCTGGAAGTGAAAAACTCCCAAATTAATTTTTCACTACTGTGAGGCTCTCCCCTCCCATAGGATAAAATTGAAGATTCCTTATTATATTTAATAAGCTGTACCTCCTATTTGAGATGAGATAGATATGTCATGTTTTGTACCCATGAATTTATATGGATGAACTCTCTTTAATGGTGCAGTCAGATTTCTCATTACAATTTTGAAAATGTCACATTTAGTAAGTTGGAATTTTTCTGCCCTCGACCCTTTGAGCCTGCAGCCTGTCTTAGCTCACGACTGTGTGTAGCTGACAGACTCTGTAAATACCTCCCAGACAGTCACACAATAGAAGGATTAGGTGTGCCTCAATGGGCCATCTGCTGTAAAGGATGGCGTTGTGGAGCTGAGCACAGCCCCACTTACACCTGAATAGCCTGTGCTCTGCCTTCACACAAAGGGCTTAACAACCGTGTATTTGTCACTGCAGCCAGCTTTGAACCATGGGAGTCGGGAAATTCCATGCACTTCAGAGAACCTTTCGATACCCTGGTGCCCAGAAGAAGGGCACCAGGGTATAAAAATAACCTTCAAACCCACTCTTCAGTGCACTACTGGACCTACGGAAGGACTCTCAGAGGGCTGCCTGCTTCTGTGACCTGCTGTGCACTCTGCTGTACCTGGAAGGACTGCTTTGCTGCTTGACACCTGCCTTGAACCCTAAGAGACCAAACCTGCTGTTAAGTCCTACATCTATAGCTGCACCCAGGACTACCAGCAGTGACTCCAAGGAATAGTTTGCCCTCCTGTTCATAGTCACAGGGACATAACAGGTTCCCACCATTTGAAACTGCACTTGGACCCAGGCTGAGTGAACCCTGAACCAACAGGAGGTGTCCCACCAGTGCTGGACCATTGGATGTAGTGCTAAAGGTGCCCAGAGGGCCTTTTCCCAAAAATGAGGACTTAAACAAAATGTGGCCAAATAGTGCCCTGAGAACCAGGAGGATGCTGGAACTAACCTGCTTGCCTATCCAACCAAGGTGAATCGCTGGTTGGATTGACCTTGTGGCTTCACCCACAATGTTCTTCTCCAAAGCAGCAAATCCGCTTCAGCGGTCCTTCACCAAAGGGGTATCTGACCTCGTGTAACTGTCTTCGGCTATAGCCTTCTGTCTCGTCCTGTGGGACTTTTTCAACCTCCAGTTCAGTGACTAAGTCAGAACGTAGACATCTCTCCGCAGCTTCGACCCAAGGCCATCCGACAACAACACTCCTTCCTCAGACACGGCCTGCAGCCTTGCCCTGCTGAACTTTACCTTCTCAGACATTTTCTCCAGAATTTTTCTAAGCCCGAAGGTGAGCGTTGACCGGGTCTGATCCACTTCTTGTGTCTGAACCGTGCGCCTTCACGGTTGGCCTTAACTTTCATCTTTGATCTGGTCTTACACTAATAGATATCTACGGTTGGTGTTTTGACCTTTTTGGCACGATTTTGAACCTTTCACTGAAAACATCCCTGACTGGATTGGATTTTTGTTGTTTTTGTGTCAAATAATTTTTTAACATTTCCTCTATATTTCTAAATCGGTTTGGTATTTTTCTTGTGTTGGAGTTTCACTCTATCACTGTTTGTGTGCTGCATAAATACTTTAAACATAGCCTCTAAGTTAAGGTTGACTGCTTTTTGTGCCAAGCTACCCAAGATTAAGCACATGTTAATTTAGTGATGTTTTGTGGTTCACTCTGCAAGGGACTGTGGCTGTTGCTTGACCAGGGACACACCCCAGCTAATGAACAACTCAGGGGTATATTCACAAGAATGTGTGCTAAACATCACCCAAAAAGTTAACGCAACTTTATACATCGCAGCCTATCGCAGGAAAATAACCCCGTGTCAACGTGGAATTCACAACAAAGCGGACCATGCGATAGTTTCCCGAAACTGCAGCCAAAGCTGGCGATACAACCACCTCGACGGAGATAAAAACACAAACCCCAATGCGAAAAATCCTGCGATGGGCCAAAGCGCGATGAGGAAATCAGCGATAAGCAGCACCAGGCCGGCAACACACACTTGGCAGGTGGGAAAAATCACCATGAAAGTAGAAAAAAACACCCAAACACAAACTGACCAACACCCAAGCACCATGGAGGCAGCCTGAGCAGGCGCAGAGGACGAGCGCAACCCCACAAGCACCACGGACGACGACCAGCCCGGGACCTCAGGGACCGGGAAGGGCAAGGACAAGAAGGAGAGGAAGACGAAGTTCAGCCCGCAAGCACACAGGATCATAGTCACGGCGGTGATAGAACACCATCAAAAACTGTTCGTTACCTCCAATGTGTCATTGGTCACCAAAAATGGAATATGACGGGACATCGTGGACAAGGTGAATGCCGTCGGAGAGCACAAGAGAACAATGGATGAGGTCAAGAGGCGATGGAATGACATCAAGCGAAAGACCAAGGAGAAACTCGCAGCCAACCAGAAGGCAGCAATACAGACTGGAGGTGGGGGTCCTGTGCCACAGCTCGTGCTGGATGACATGGAGGAGCTGGTGTGACAGTCATCTGTGTGGATACTGTGGCCGGAGTCGGGGGGCCAGACACTGCTCGACAGGACACAACACAACCGCAACAGGGTGAGTGACCACCAGGTACTGGGGGTCCGGGTGGAGATGGCCACGAAGGCACACATGCACACTCAAGCAGAGCACAGTGCACACCCTCAATGACTCTGGGTCATCGCCCAGATCTATACATTGTCACAATGTACAATGCCACGCTGTCTGAATGTCAACATGTACCATGCGGCTACATACATGTGGACACATTGCAATACACCATCTCCCCTTCATATTGCAGGGTCACCGTCAACACCCCCTGCAGAGCAGTCCCAGCCACTCTTCACTGATGACGAGGAGGACAACCCCAGCATCGACGCACAAGTCCTCCTGGACATCATTGACATCATCCATGACTCACCTCCAGGATCAGGGCTGCCCAGCTGCATCGAGGAGACCCCACCCGCCACCAAAACCACCCAGCAGGAGGTACCTACGGCCCTGGCAGTCTCCCGAGACCCCCAGGAACAACACCCGGCCTTCCAACGCCATGTGCTGGAGGGCCAGAGGGTGACGCCTGAGCAGGTGTGGGTGGGGTACGACCTCATGGCTACCTAACTGGACGCAATCCATGGGTGTCTAGGCCCGCTCCATGGTCTCCAACGAGCCCTGACTGGCATCTCTAGAGTCATGACGCTGAGAGAAGAACACCTGTCCGCTCAGAGGGGCTCCAGCGATACCAGCCGTGAGCTGGCACTCATGCGGAGGCTCATGGAGGACATGGTGCGGATGGAGACGGAAAGGATGGCAGCCACCGCTGCACACCAGCGAAATGTAGCTAGGATCTACCATGCCCTGCAGATCCTCATCATGGCATTGTTGCCACAAGGCGTGGCGATGATGAATGCTGCAGGCCCCACACCATCCACATCTCCGCCCCCTGGTGTGCCATTGCCTCACAGTATGGCTGACATATCCACTCCGGCACCTGATGTGTCAGTGGCACACAGTGCCTCAGCCGGTACAGCAACACCCACAGGTGGGGCAGAGCACACATTCGGGGACGAGGACGTAGATAGGTTTGTGATCAGGAGGCACTAGCAATCATTTCCGCCATCTGGCCTGTTTCTGCTTGGTGTTGCACATGGCCCCATGACCTTCCATTGACCCCCGATACACTCCGATGCACTCACCTTGGATAGCGACATGGACTGCCATATATTGTTTGATGACCAATGACAAGGCGACCAGACTGTGGGCTGTACACTTCCTCTTCCGCAGGACTTGTCATCCCCGGATGGACTCTGGCTGGCCCTCCACGGGCCCATATTGTGTAGTGTGCTCGGCATTGCCCTGTACCGCTCCAGCTGCAGAACTGCACTGGATGTGCAATAAACATCCAGTTACGCACTGCTGTGTTATGTCTTTCATCATTCATGTATGAATGTGTGGATGAATGTAGGGACAGTGATTTCCCTTGCATCAATGATGCTCATCCTGTGGGATGCCAGTCAGAGGGTGCTACATTGCATATTGTGTACCGGGTGCCGTGGACACTACTACAGGGACACACCCATCAGTCACTTCCATGTCCGGACATGGACTGAACCACGCCCAGAGCCCACGAGTCATTGTTGCAAGCCCTGCGCTGATCCAGCGTACAGCAGGCCAGCCCACTCCGCTTACGCTCCGAGGGGGGCCCTCATTGCTACCCATCGCAGGCGTACTCGCTGGTGGTGTGCAGGTCACTGGCCTACTTGTCAGCATGTCACAGCCGCTGCCTGAGGGTAGGTTTGCACGCACACCACACCCATCCGGCACAGGCATCACAGGCCATGTGACTCCGCCAACATAATGGGCCGATGACGTCACATTCCCCTCTGCCGGTGAGGACTGGATGACGGATGCTCCACGGTTCTCAATCAAAAAGAGCCCATGAGTTGTTGCGCACAGGGTTAGTGGCACTCGAGGTCTTGCGGCCGTCAAGGGCTTACCACCATGTGGCGCAGATTGAGGTTGCACAGGGTTAGTGGCACCCGGAGCATTGCGGCCGGCACAGGCATCCCTGCCACGGGACGGTGACTTTGGGTGCACTGAGGTAGGGGCACCTTAAGCTGCTGAGCGGGTATGCAGCCTGCGATGATGCCCCGTCCCGGCGGTTTGGACAGCTCAGGTTTTGTGTGCCCTGCTGGACTGCAGTGTAGGCCAAAGCCAGCGGGCAGCGCGGGCCTACCGCCACATGGCGTCGCTTCCGGGATCCCAGAGTTAGTGGCACCTATTGGGCTGAGCGGGTGTGCAGTCTGCGATGAGGCCGGGTTCACTGGAATGTCTTCTGCCATGGAGTTATCAAGACCCAGCACCAAACGTGAGACCTGGTGGCCTGCGGAGCAGCGCTGCATGATATGGACGGTGCCATGTCCACAGGTCCCGGGCTTGTGGCTTGCAGCGGCACGTGGTGGGACCTCCTGTCTGCACGCCGGTGGCGAACGGTGAGCAGTGAGGCCTGGGTGTGCATGGGCGGGCATGCTCCGATGGGCGGCGGGAGGGGCTGGGGTGCCTCTGCCTGGGTGTGCATGGGCGGGCATGCTCTGATGGGCGGCGGGAGGGGCTGGAGTGCCTCTGCCTGGGTGTGCACGGGGGGGCAGGTGATGTTGTCTTGTGCAATTGTTTGTACTGTGCCAATCATGTATCTGGACTCTGTTTCAGATGACGGGTCTGTCTCAGATGTGTGACCTGGTGAACTGCTATACATACCGGCAAGTGGTTGGAGATACACCAGTGGAAGCAGATGAGGAGTGTGGCCTGGTGGGCAGGGGCGGCACTCTCTCCCTCTCCCCCTCTCCCCCTCTCTTCTTCTCTCTCTCTCTCCCCCTCTCTTCTTCTCTCTCTCTCTCTCTCTCTCTCTCTCTCTATCTCCCTCTCTTCCTCTCTCTCTCCTTCGCTCTCTCTCTGTCCTTTGATGTGGGCAGGACACACCTTCTCATCATGATTTTTGTCTTGCAGGCTGTGACCTACGGATTGTCCCGAGGGGAGCCGCCATGTGTCTTCATTTAATTTCAGTGTTCATTTTTATAAAGTTTCATTTGTTGCTTCGAAAGTGTATGTGTGATGCTCATTTCTGTGATGACAGCTGCATGTCACCAGTTGTGATTGTGCGACATCAAGCAGATTATTTAGTACATGTTTAGGTGTAGCTGATGTGGCATGTCTTTGGTTGGGGGGTGCCAGGGAGGCGGGGTCCTGGGGGTGGTGGCGGATAGTGTTGTTGCCCATTCGGCCCTCCGGGCTGCATGTTCAGTTGCCCAGGTTCATCTGTTGTTCTTCAGGTGTGGCTCTGGGCTGTGCTCCCTTTCGTGGTGCAGGCTGTGGTTCGACTTTGCACCAGAGCAGGTGTTATTTTCCTGCTGCTAACGCACCTTATTGCCTGTTTTGTGTTCTTATCGCAGTTCTGGGTGGTCGTTGTGAATGTTGTGAAGTGGTGTTGTCGTGGCTTTTGGCACTGGAACGCTTCCTCTGTATCTCATTAGCGATAGTTGCAGGGGTCATCTTTGGCGATGTTTTTTGCGGCTGCTATCGTGGGTAAACTGGTGCTGTGGGCTGTTAACACCAGCTTGTGATTGGGGCAATAAGTTTATCGCAACTTTGGCTGCGATAAAGTCCCGTTAACTCGGCGATGGATTTTTGTGAATATGCCCCACAGTTTCTTATTTGCACATGATGTTTGTGTTATCGCTTTCACAAATCGGATCTTATTTTTTTTTTAAACAGTTTTTATTGGCATTTTTATTTTACAAGGCTTACCTTGAACTACAAATAAACGGTGATACAAGATACATAACCAGAACAAAGGCAGTACATTGTACAGCTAGCTTCAGTAACTTGAGAATGGCCTGCATCTTGCACACTCTCAGGGGGCTTGTTCAAAATTGCATTCCAGGCATCAGATTTTTGCCGAGACGCTTCACCTCCTTCCACGCCGAGACAACCAGGGGTTCACCGGCTTCAATTGCTGGAGATCAGTTGTTTCGCCAAAGTAAGTGCTAGGTCCGCAAATTGTGTCGCTGCTCTACATTTTTTAGTGTGACAAATGAGACCCAGTATGCACACCTCTCAGGTATAGTGTACAGTGATGCCTGTGCATCATTTTAAGTGTGTGGCCACCTCCCTAAAGTATTTCGTCAGTAACTGGCAGGCCCAAAGCGTGTGCAAACGTTTCCATATATGTGGTAAGGCAACTGGGACATACAGCATCAGTACATTTGAAGTATTGATTATTGCAATGTGTTAAATAAAATCTAAAATTGCATCAAGTAAAAAAGGGCATCCGAGATACTAGGGTGGGATGTGCCAAAATAGTTTCCAACTTATTGTCTGTGTAGTTGCGTCCAAAGTCTGTTTCTTAGTGTCTACGCAGCACAGCGGGGGGGAGTAGCTGTGTGTTTCAATGAAGTGCTAGCCAGCCATCGAATCAGATGGCTACCCATACATACCCTGTACATGCAGCTACTACACAATGAGATGTTGTGAGGGTTCCTGCTGTACATCTCCCCAGGACCCACCCAGCATTCCCACAATGGAGGCGTGTAAAAGGAACTGGTCCAGCAAAGCCCACAATCTGTAAATAGGAGGCACCCATCGCGATATAAGTCCTGCTGCATGCCAAGATTCCAGCTCCCTAAGGGTGGTCCATATATGCCCCACGGCATGCCACGTATCGGCAATACTGGGATGTAAGGCCCTGATGAGCAAGTGATGAATAGGGCTCTATGGAAGTGCCAACATGCAACCCAAAGGAGGGGCGTTCTCTGCGGCAGTTCCTTGGCGAGTGGATGTAAAATGACAAGTAACCATTCCAGATCGCAGTGTTCAAGAAGCTCCTTCCACTTCAGCTATCAGGTCAAATAGTAGTGTTCGAAGTTAGACAGATACACTGAGCCCACCACAGCCTGCTGGAAGATAAAGTTTGAGGAGTGCCACTCTACGTTGTGCATTAGTCCGGAGAAGATCACACAGGAGATGTTCCAAAGAACAGAAGAAAGGTCTTTGGATAAAAATGGGAAGGTTGACAAAATAATGCAACAACCTCTGCAGGCCAACGACCTTTATCATGGACCACCCTACCCACCACCGATAGTGGCCAGGTTTGCCAGAATAAGATCTTAGCCCGTAAGGCGGAGACAGCATGCACCAGGTTGCCCACCAAAAGGTGTTCAGGCATGTGATAGATCCTCAAATAACAAAATGTGGCAGGTGAGATGGAAGCTGTTCACATGATATATCAGGTCTGTAGTATTAATATTAAAGGGGAAAAGATAAGACTTAGTCCAATTTACTTTAAGGCCTACAGCGGTATATTTTGCTAATATGTGTTCAATGCACAAATCAGATCTCATAGTAAGATGGGAAAATGAGGTTTGCAAGTACATCTTACTTATTACCACGGACATCTAAAAGCACCTGCCAAAATTGTTTGCGATTGAGACCAAAGAGTACAGATCAGTGGCAAATTACAAATGTGTACAGAGATTGATATTCCTGTAAATAAACAATTCTGAAATGCCATGTGTATCATCCACAGGTATCTACTGCAGTGGATAAACTTGTCTTCAGCAAAAGTTAATAAAAGTATCCCCTTAGCTTTGTGATAACTTTGAGTCCTTCGTGACATGAAAAACAGCCTTTTTTAATTTTAAGAACTTTAAGTGGCATATTATCAAGCACGGCACCAGAACATGGGCTTCGATGGGAATTCTCTGCGGCATATTAACAAGTCCATTATCGCCTCTTTAGCGGCTGTTTTCTGCCGCTAAAGCGGCGATAATTTTAACGCCGTGCTTGATAATATGCCCCTTGGTTCAGAACTTTGAGTGATGCAACCCATCTAGGAGAAATGATGCTCATGGCAGGTAATACTAAGAATACTGCTGGAAAGAACTACTGAAGTCAGAAGATAGACTAAGAGCAAATGTGAAAATACAAGGTTGACACAGAATATTAAATGAGAGATCGGTTTGCCCTTAAAAGGAACAAATAGTACTTGATCCATTCATGACCTAGTTGTGGGACTTATTTTGAGATGAGAGACCACAAGCATTTAAACATTTTTCTCTTCATAGAGACATCTATACATCCCCTAATGCCTGTTTAGCCACTTACTCTCCCTGTGGGCATCTGTTCAGTCAAATTCCCTTCCATGCAGATGAGGCCCACAAAAGATACTTCTCCCTTCATGCATCTCATAAAAGACACAGGAGCATATTAACAAGCGGCAGCGATAATTATCGCTGGCCACTCTTAGCGAGAAAAATGTTATCGCTGGCTATCGCAAGAAATTATCGCCATGCTAGCATTGTATTAACAATGCATAGCGCAATGGTGATAATTTCCCAGCGATAGCGATGTTTTCCATGTAACATCGCTGGAAAACCAGCGATGTTCCATGAAAAATGGCGATAACCTTGCTGATACGACCCTGTGGTCGTATCAGCATAATCCACCCCAATGGTAAGTATAGCTAAGTCTGCATTTTAGCAGACGTTAGTTTTTGGAGAAAACAGCTGTTTTCTTCAAAAACTAACGTCTGCTAAAATGCGTGGGCAGCCTTGTGAATATCACAATGTGTACATCAGCGATATTTACAAGGTTGTACTGCCCAGTGACGCCCACTTTGCATCTCATTAGAAATTCAAAGGGAGGCTTCGGGTAAAAGGGTGCTAACATGCGCTAATGCATGTTATCACCCTCTTGTAAATAGGGCAATATTTGTATCTCCGCTTTTTTGGTTTTAAAAGCCCAAAAAGCGGAGATATGGCCCTTGTAAATATGCCCCACAATATTGAAGGCACTGACAGGGTAATTTGATAGAAAGAGGAACAAGAGTCTATAAAACGTGGTTTGAGGTACCCATCTTCATAATCATATGAAATCCCTCACAGATTGCATCACTGTCATTTCTATGATTGAATGCCTCGGTGCAGAGAAAAAGCAGGAGTAAGTCATAAAGCCAGGTGAGTCCCTATCAAAAATAACTACCTTTAATTTACTTCTTACGCCTAAACATGGGGAGATAATTTCTGCATGTTTTTAATATCACAAGAAGTTGTAGCATTCCTTTTGGATACAAATTAATAGTACGACATTTGTAATCAGGTTTGTAATCTTGACTTCATTTTAAGAATGGCAAGATTATTCACCAGACCGCAGACATTAATCTCCACATTTTCACAAGCATCTTCATTATGTGAAAGACCTTAGCTCTTATGTCACTAACTCTGACATCAGCACCTTCCATTTTTACATCCAACACCATCGCCACCATACTGTCACCAATGATGCCACTGACACCAAGTCAGTAACCAGTGCTAACTATGATGATAAATATCCTATACCTTCATAGATAATGTTACAAATGAATCAACCTCCCCAATGCTCAGAGGTACAGTCTACATTCATTGCTCTCCTAACTTCTATTGTATTCTTTTTCAACCTCTAATTGCCTTACCCTGTAGGCACTGTTTTCCCATTCCACTCACTTTCTCTCCTTTCCTTTTCTCCCTCACTGTACTTACCTGTTTGTAAGTTCCATAGAACGCTGACACTGGACTGTTCTCTGTGGCAAGTTGTCAGTTGCTCATGCAGTTGGCAATGGCCTGGAATAACATTTTCTACACCAGAGGTGTGTGGAAAATTCTTCTTTTTAACACTACCGATAAGGGTGGGATCATGCCATTCCTAGGAATTCCTGCTGGATACTAGGGCTGGAGGGATTAAATATTAAAATGGAATACTGACTAGGGTCTCTACTATGTATACGGTGCACGTTCCCTGTTTGATCCACGGCGCACCTTTCAAAAGGTGCGCTGGGCGTAAATAAAGAAAGTGTGCTGTATTACAAAGAATGCGCTGCTCCCAGGGCAGCCGCAAACTGGTGCTGCCAAAGGGATTAACGCATTCAAGTGAAATATGGTGCAGGGGGCATGCCATCTGCACTTTTAAGAGGGGAGAGAGATTGCCTTCCAGGTGGGTTCTGTAAGTGACTGCATCCGCCTTCAGGGGGATGGCTGGTGGGTCCATGGGACCCCCCTTCTCCCCTCTAGATGGCTGCCTTTAGGGGGCACCCTGAAAGTGCACCACCTTTTTGTGCCACACTCAGTGTTTCTCCTAAGGGCATGTTTGCCACTGCACCCGCATCCATAATACAACATGGGTGCAAAGGCAAAAAGCTTGCCTCATTCACAGAGGGCTTCAACACGATGCAAATGAGGGAACTCCTTTCCATGACAGTGCTGGTGTTACATGTGCGCCTGCGCTAGCAGTACCACAGAAGGGGATGCACAAGCATCTGTGTCCCCTCTGTGATATCATTGTGCCCTGGGGCACAAAGGGCCCTAGTAACCCAAACCATGGTAGCAGATTGTCTTTCCCACATGCCATTGAGGAAAGAGCGTGAAGAAGACAGTGTGGGTCTTAAATGTTTTTTAGCAGTATAAGTGCCTGGGTTGAATGAGGATGAGTGGAAGGATTGCAAGAGGAAAAACGAAAACGCTGAGACACGTAAATTCTTTTGGACAGGCCAAAAAATTGCAGGGATCTTCTAGAGAATTTAACTGGGTACTGGGAAGGTAGTAGTGTACTCAGTGTTGACTCAGGAAAGATGTACAGGGGAAGTAAGTTGGTTCGGCATGCTGGGCTCAGAAAAAAAAAATCATTTTGCCCATGAGGGATATTTTAGGTAGGATCCTAACCAAGTGTAAAATCGGATCAAGTTATGAGTAGCCTGGTCTTGACTACCAAGTGGAGAGTGAGGTTAAGTTGTGTTCTAGTTGTGCAGCTCACTATAAGAATAAAGTGTTGATAACATCCACCCTGCCTCCAGTGGAAGTTCCAAATGAATCATGGTTCAATCGGCTCTTGATTTTTTGGGGCTTTTCGATAAAAAAGGTTTCCATAAAAAGTTTGTCCTTGTGCTGATTGATTATCATTCCTGTTGGATTAATGTGAAGTGTGTGCACAACACTACAAGAAATGTAATAATTGATTTTCTGCAGGAGGTTTTTTACAATGAAGGCATACCTACATTTTCTATTGCTCATAATGGGTTACAGGTCACTTCTGACTTAACAAGCGACTTCCTGAAAGATATGGCCATTTGTTGTCATAAGACAGCATTGTGCTGCGCTAAAGCAAATGGTCTATTTGAAAGGACTAATCACATGAGAAAGGAATGCATACAAAGAGCAATTGTGTGTGGTATGTCTGGGGGGTCACTGCAAGAATAAACCTGATCTTATCAGACTACACCCTGCTAGTGATACAAAGATCTCTCTATTTGATTCTCTTAAAGGTAATCAGGCAGACACCAACATGGTGACTAGATGGTTGAAGGTGAGAGTTGAACAGGAAAGAAATTAGGAAAACAAATTAAGATCCAGCAGCCAGGGTACAAGCAGATATATGATAACATTCAAGGGGTCAGCTCCCCACTTGTGAAACCTGGGGGTTGAGTACTGGTCAAGAACTTCGGAGTGCAGAAGGGGGGTGTCACTGCTTTCTCAACACTCCACAAGGCCAAGCAGGTGAGTCGGAATGTGTCTCTCTTGAGGATGGCCAAATATGGAGTATGAAGAAGATGTGAGAAGAGTCCCTCTTTGCCCATCTTGTGTTCCATGACAGATGGAAGAGTGAAGAAATGAACTTTGCCTTCTAAATTAGAAGCCCAGGGTTGCACACTGGCTTAATAACAATTGCGGTGGTCTTAAATTTACACTGACTCACCAAAGGGAATCCATCCCCTTCCTTGATCTCACAATCAAGCACTCCGATGGCCACCTTATCACAGGTTTATTCCGCAAACCTACAGAAAGGAATACCCTGTTGAGTTACAAGAGCAGTCACCCCCGTGCTTTAAAAGACTCTCTTCCCTTCTCGCAGTTCCTGAGAATTCGCAGAAATTGTTCCCTAAAAGAGGACTATTTCTTTGAAGCCAAAATACTTTCTGATAAACTATCCACAAGAGGCTATCCTAAAAGACTAATTCGAAACTCCATGAAACGTGCGTGGTACTGCCCACGTGAAACCCTTCTTGAACCCAAACCGAAATCTGAAACAAACAGACTGGTCTGTGTCACTACCTTTTCCACAGTCTCTAATAATATACGTAAAAGTATCCTCAAGAACTGGTCAATCTTGAATGCTGGCAATCTCCATCTGGAACGCCCGCTCTTCGCATTCAAGAAAAACAAAAATATTAGGGACCACCTTGTTCGCGCAGCCCTGCCTACTACCACCAACAAAACTATCTCCACCACTCTGAATGATATCTGGTCCTTACCACCATTGAAAGGTCATGCTAAATGTGGTAGTTGTGTGGTATGTTCATTAACCATAGAGTGCACATTTTTTGCTTTTGGCAACATTAGGCATGAACTAAAAACATTTACCAATTGTAACTCTACAAATGTTATTTATGCAATCTTTTGCCCTTGTAATAAAATTTACATTGGCCAGACTACCCAAAAGATTCGTCTACGCATCTCCCAGCATCGAAGCAGAATTAGATGTAGAATCCTGACAGCGCCATTGGTTGAGCATTTCCAGGAGAAAAAACACTCCGAAGATGAAATTCGATGGACCATCATCTCTGCTGTCAAATTGCCCCCACGAGGAGGGGATATGATAAAGACACTTAACAGAGAAGAATTAAAATGGATTTTGAAGACTGACAGTTTCAATTCTGGATTGAACAGACATGAGGATTGGTCCATAAGTATCTGAACTGTTTACACGTTTCCACTAAGTGCCCTGTAAACTCTTGCTTAAAAGTTTTAATTAATAATCCAAAGCTACTTGTCTCATGGTTTGTGGTTTAATTATCTAAACTCCAAATATTTGTAATTACACCCTTCTGTCACACATTCACCCACTCCAAGATGGCAACCGTCCTCTTGTCCTTGGTCCCTTTTCTCTTCTCACTCCCCTGCTGAGGCTACCCAATCAGCAACTCTCCTTGCAATTATCACATGCACGTTCCACTCCAACGACAGCAGCCGTATTATCGGAACTTGCTTCACGCACTGCCAGACCTCGACATTCACTTCTGCACGGTGAGTTTATCGCGCCCCTCTCCCTTACGTAATTCCCTCCCTTGCTTTCCCTCGCTAACCCCCATGTTCCCTCCTGCAGCGCATTGCCGCGGTTTACCTTGAGCCCCAGGACTCTCTGGATCCGCTCTCATGTCAATTGCCTCACTACGAGCTGGAGTAATTATCTAAATTCCCGGTGAGTAACTCCGTCTGCCTAAAACCTCCGGGCCCCCTTATATTTTTTCCCCCCGTTAATTAGTTCCCTTTCCTCCCGCAGTGCCTTGCCACGCAATACCCTGTTCACTACGCGATGTACTCCAACCGCCCGTGATGCCTCAGCTCCTCAACTCTCTGTGACTTGGATCAAGTTCACCGCACCATCTTCTTGCCCTATCCCGGTATGTCCACCCCCGCATGCCGATACTGCCTCCCGTTGCATGCTACCCCCGTCGCTGCGGTCTTCATAGCTCACTATTACGTGCCTTGCTATTCTCTCGCATTTGTTCGGACATTCACTAAGGTCCCTTATCTAAGGCAATCTTACCCACCTTGTTCACTCGCATGACCTTCACCATGGAATTAGCGCCAATTCTTCGCCGGCACTCTCCGAATTGTCGTAGCCGCAATTATTCCTTCATTATGGTTTTCACTCACCTTCACTTTTGCTCCACTATGTAGTTAACTCTGTTCCTTGACACAGGAGAATTACAGTATGCCTAGTCAGATTTTTTGTCTCTACTTTCTTGTAAATACCTTTGACTTTCTTGTAAATAATTTTGTATAGTAAATTCCTATTGCAATTTATTATGTATATTTATCACGTTTCCCCATTTTTCTTCTCCTCCTCTCTTCTTCCCCTTTTCAACTAAGTTACTCAGGTTTATTGTACAGGCATTATTTATGTTGTCCTGATGATGATCCTTATACTGCGTTAATAGGATCGAAACGCCGTCGACACCAGTACACACCCTATATGTCTCTAATGATAATATGTTCTATACATAAGGTTGTTTTTTGTATTGTTTGTTAAAGTTCATCCGCGATTTCTTGCCCAATTGTAACAAACAACTCTTTGCCTGAACCTTTTTTGTTATGTATGTTTTTTCCCTATTTAAATGTACGGGTCACAGGCTTGTGTCCAACTTTGAGAATTTGTTCTTTATACTGCCGCTTAATTACTATATCAGTAAAAACCTATGACCAATGTCCGGCTGGACAAGTCTATGAAAATAAGCACTGATCGGGTCCTTATTTATCCCCTTCCCTACCTTACCTGCTCCTAGGGACCCTTGTTGTTTATAATTACATGATTCCCATGGTCCCAGGCCGACCGTATATGGGTGCTCTTGTTGTTGAATAAAAACAGGGTTGCACACAGGCCTTATTATGAGATAACCTTGATACTTCTGTAGGATATTTATTTGGGTGTAACAAAATTTAGATATCTTCTGTACAATTTTTACCTTTTCTTCCCTGTTAGGGACGAAAATGTGTTCTATTCTTGTTCTTCCCCTAATTGCCTTGCACTACTGTTACTGTTTTGCCATTCTTCCCACTTCCTCTGATTTCCCTTTCACCCCTAATGTTCTTACTTGTTGGTAAGTACCATTGACTGCTGATGCTGGATTATTCCCTAGAAAAAAAAGATTATACAACAGAGCTGTGTGGAAAATTCTTCTTTTTAACACCTCCCCTCTTGACCCTGAGCCTCTCAGTACCAATGGAGTCCTTCTGAAAGATGCAATCCTTGCTACACTAATCACCACTGTCTCTCTCTCCCATCACTTCAGTCCACTAACTCTGTGAAGGTCTTCCCTGTCTGAGGTTGCCCACACAAGTCTGTAGTACTGCATTAAAACATTAAAAGCTGAATTCAATCTATTATGCTTTATGCAATTAGCAAAGCACAATGTGTGGCTTGAAGTATATGTGTCTCCATTCCCTAATCTCAAGCTCTAACACTGTTTACCCTTCACTCTCGACTGTGCCTACCTCACCCTATGATTCGCTTCACCCTGAAATCTCTATGGGCACAATGAACAAAGTATCACACACATACCCGTCATTCCGTTATTTTCTCTCCCTGTATCACGCAGAACATTGAACCAGTAACTAAATACAAATCCCCGCGAGCCACTATTTTAACTTCTCAGGCCAGAAAATTTGGGAGCAACTCCCTCAAAATTTCCATCATCACCATAAATTGATTTTTCAGACCAAATCGTAAAACAGTATGCACTAATAATTTGATCAGTTTTAAGACTGCAAAATGCAAATCCATCATTTAGAGCTACAGTGTAGCGCAAAATGCATTCTCATGTCCATTTTTGGACACGAGAATGTATTTTACGGTTAAAAACACAAATAGCACGATAAACACAAGTGGCACGAGCATTTGGCCAGTAACATTATTCCTGCGTGCTTTTAGTAAAACTTTACTGCGAATGGTGCCCAATTCCATGATGTGGCATAGTGGCGTAATTTCGAGAATTGTGCGTAATAAGCACAGTGAAATTCCCCAAATTATGCAAATGACAGCAGGGGTTTTTCCCGGGCCTAATTTGTACCCAGTCCCCAAAATCAAACATAAGACACATTGCCTGGCAGAAGTGTCACAAAAAGCGTATATCTTCAATCTAAACTTCTGCAACCACCCCCCACTTACTTTTAGACAACAACCTTGACTTGCTTCGCACACAAACGAGTGTGGTTTACACCCCCAAGCAAGCATCTGTCACCCATGGACAAAATATTCCACCTAGAAAGAACTGATAGAACAGACAGTGGAGCGGCCATCATTTATAAACAGTCATTGTCCTTTAAACTGATTGAGACCTTCTCAGCTACGCCCTTTCAATCTTCCACTGCTAGCAATGGTCCTGACTCACCCTCTAAAGCTAGATTAAAAAACAAGGTATCTATTATAATAATCTATTTCTAGAAGAATTGCCACAAACTCTTGCCAAGGAACACCATGCCGCCTCCTGATCATATGACTGGGAATCATAAACTCCACTCTTGTGCCAGGTGCTTTTCAGGATGTGCTAAAAGTGGAACAAGTTCACCTTCTATTAAAAACACAAGTAATGTTGTCATCGTCTAATGCTGATCCTCGCAACCTTGAACACCACAGACCCATTGCAGGGCTACCCTTCCTAGCTAAAGTCACAGAGAAATGTGAAGCTGCCCGGCTGGAGAAATTGACTTTGGAAAGCCAGTTACTGGACTGTATCAGTGCGGTTTTCGTTCTGCTCACAGTACAAACGCCTCTACGCTTATGATCATAGATGGCTCCTTACAAATCTTTGATGAATCCTAGAATTCCTAAACTTATGCTCAGTACCACTGACATAACATCCTCCTACACACTTATGCAACAGGATGAGCATAGAATTCACAGTACTGAACTGGCTCAAACCATACCCGTCTAACAGAACACACACAAAACATTAACACAGGTGGTTCTCTATCCATTGTCATTAGAAGTACCTATCCTAGACCCCTAAAACCTCAAAATTGATAACATAGGTGATATTTACACTACCGCCCAATGTTTATCTGGTATACGGCCCCGGTTGAAACAAACTTAACCCTCAAAATTATTTATTCTTATCTATCATCACCCCCCCCCCCACCCCCCAGCAGCTCTAAGTCCTTCCTCTTGACTGACTGGATCACTAGGCTACAGGCCTTTAACATCCTTCCTAACTTGTGAAAAATACTCTACCATATGGCGCCATGCTGGATAGAAGTCAACAGGAGCCTAATTACAAATAGTCCATTGAACTGTAATCTCTGTTCAAACACTATTTTGCACAGGGATATCAATTACAGGTGATGCGATGTTTATTGAATCTTTTGATATATTTCAGCAGTTATAACAGGCTGGAATTTTACAAAGTGGAAAGGGCCGGGTTTTCATGCAACATACAGACTTGGGTACAGAAAGGACCAAAATGCACATATTATTTCCCAAATACTCATAATAGGCCACATATAAAGGATAACTTCCGAACTGGTGGTGGCTGGCATGGAACAGGGGTGGCGGGGCGGGTGAACAACCTTTACAACGCAACTTTTACACCGCACTACCATTACAACGAAACTATTACAACGCGAAATCTGTTACAACGCATGCCATTACAACGCATGCTATGACAACGAAATGCACTAGATGGCGTGCTAACATTAGAAATAGTGTAGTTTTACTATCCAAACACCTTCCCTACTGCAACGTGGACTGGAGTTAGAATAGTAAATTATACATTTCTAATGTCAGCACTCCATCTAGTGTACGTCATTGTAAAAGCATGCGTTGTAAAGGCTGGCGTTGTAACAGATCTTGCGGTGTAAAAAATGCGTTGTAACGGCATGCGGTGTAAAAGCATGCGTTGTAACGTCATACATCCGGCGGGGCGACGTGCTTGAAAGAAAAATGAAAACGAGTACTTACCTCTTCACGCGCCGTCTATCCTCTGTCATTGCATCTCTTCCTGAAAAGTCCAGGAAGCACACGGGGTCCCCTAGGCCAATCATGACACTGCTGTCACCATGACAGCAGCATCCTGATTAGTCTGAGCGCAGTGGTTCAGTAGGACTGGAAGCCTTTGCATGTTCTCCAACCAGGCTGTGTATTACAGCCGGTGGAGAACATGCTAAGTGCGCATGACTGTTTGGCTGGCCCAAGGCGGCTGGCCAAACGTCATGCGCACTTAAGTGCATGAACCACTCTTCCCTCTGTGACACCAGCACCTCCCTAACCCACCCCCGTAGCTATGAAAAATAAAATGATAACAATATTATTATCATTTTGTTTGACTCTTTTCACTGCTCTCAGAGCAGTGGGGCAGTGCTCCTCCGCCTTAGCGGACGAGCCGCCCCTTTCCAAACACCTTGGTGTTAGATTTTCATCAGGTGCAATAGTTATCATAACCGATGGCCTATTCGTACCTAGGCCCTAGGTCTTCTACATTTCTGTTGATGTTGGTCCATGATAGCAGACATTTCAGCCACAGCTGTGCAGGCATTGGTGACATCTCACACAGATTATGGGAACACTCAAACAACCAGACTGCTTAGGTCCCACCCAAACCCTCTCAAAGACATTCTCCACTCTACAGCCAATCTGATCAATCACACAACAAAATATGATAGAATTACTCTTTTCTGAACTCTCTAAATTGGTTAAAACTAGAATCTCGCTCCACTTATAAAACAGCTTGTATCTTATAGAAAGTGATATACCTTACTTTCTCTTTCCCCCTCCACCACGCGGCACAAAAATAAAAAAAGAGAAACTGTCTGGTAAAAAACACAACCTCAGAAGCAAATCTAAACCGCTTTTCAAAGCGCCTCTTGCTAGATGTATGACATCTCTAACCTATGTACGAGTCAGTTAAAAAAATTCCAAATGGTAGTGAGTCGCAATCTGACCTCCCTCATCTGTATTCATGAGGTAGGTCCTAAATTGCGAATCTCTACAACTGGCTGCGATACCAGAGATGTTGGCCTGCTCAGGTCAGCAGACCACCCTGTCTGTAATTGCACTGTAACCAAAGTCAACTTTCTTTTTTTTATAATATAGCCCATTTACCTTCAAGGAAATAGGGCTGCATTTTAAAAGCAGAGAATTTTTGGGATTTGTTTGTGAGAGAGTTGACAGTGGTATCGTCGACCACTGCCTACTCCCCAGCAAACTATTTTTTACAATTCACAAAGAGAAAGGGCAATTAATCAATCAGTAATTGTAAAGGGCAGATTATCTCATGTGAGGGTATCTAGGCGCTGGGCTACTGGGCTTAGTTGAAAAACCGTGTCTAGCGTCTCTTCCTGAAGTCTGTCAGCGAGGGTGATGTTTAGAGGTGAAGGGGGAGGGCATTCTAGGACTTGCCGGCAAGGCGGGAGAAGGAGTGGCCTCCGCTGTGGCTATGGCAGAAGTGCAGTGTCTGTGCGAGAGTGAGGGAGGTGGAGCAAAGGTTTCTGGATTGTCGGTGGAAGTTTAGGCTGTGGTTCATGTATGCTGGTCCTTGGTTGTGGAATGCTTTATAGGCGTGCGTCAGAAACTTGAATTGGCATCTTTTCTGGACAGGGAGCTAGTGGAGGTTTCTCATATGTTGGGTGATGTGGGCCCATTTGAGCAGGCTGAGGATCAGTCTGGCCACTCAATTCTGTATTGTCTGGAGCCTTCTCATGAGTTTGAGGTGATTCCTGCATACTGTTCGTTGTTGTAGTCCAGCTGACTGGTAATTAAAGCTTGAGTGACTGTTTTTTCATGCTGATGGGGAGCCATTAGAATATTCTTTGGAGCAAGGGAAGAGTATGGAAGCAGGTGGAGGAGACTGTGTTGGTCTGTCATTTCAGGGTGAGTTTGCTGTCTAGGATGATGCCTAGGTTGTGGGCATGGTCTTTTGACGTTGGACTGGCTTGGAAGGCATCTTGCAGGTTGTTTCTCTCCAGGTATTTGGTGAGCTGCCGGTTGATGGCCTTCTCCAGGACTTTGGCGGGGAAAAGAAGCAGCGAGATGGGGTGGTAGTTCTGGAGTTTGCTTGGGTCAGTGGAGGGTTTCTTGAGGAGAGGTCTGACTTTTGCATGTTTCCATGCATTGGGAAAGGTGGCTATGACAATGGATGCTTTGAGTTGGTGGCTGATCTTGTTCTTTCCTAGGTTGAAGAGACGGTGGGGGCAGGGGTTTGTGGGTGCTCCTGAGTGGATCGAGTTCATTATGGCTGTGGTGTTCATTGTATTGAGCTGTTCCCATGCAGTGAGTTGTTGGATGAGGGAGGCTTTCATTGGGGTGAGGAGGCTGAGGAGATTGGTGGGTTGGGGCTCGAAGTTGCTGTAGATGGTGGATATCTTGTTGTGGAAGTGTTTCGCTAGAGCATTGCAAAGTTCCAGTGAAGGAGAAACTGTGTTCTCAGTGGCTGTTGGGCAGGAGGATTCTCTTACAATGCTGAAGATTTCCTTGTTGTGGTTGCCACTCGCCTCGATGCAGTCTTCAAAGTCGTTGATGGTATTCATTGAGGGCTGACTTGAAGGTGGCTTGGTCTGTAGCGTCTCTGCTGGTGTGTTATTTTCTCTCCTGTTGTTTGCAGCTGCATTTCATTGTACTGAGTTCTGGTGGATACTAGCTGGCTTGTTTGGTGGATCTGCAGGTTCTGGGTGTTTTGATGGGGGCGACAACGTAAGTGGCATTGGTGATCCAGATGTTCAGTTCAGATGCATGGCTGTATTTGACTCTGTCGCTGGACATGAAGATAGGGTCCAGTGTGTGTCCTGCTCTGTGTGTGGGGTCTGTAACCAGCTGGATAAGGCTGATGTTGTTCATTTGTTCCAGGAGGTTGGCGGGGTTAGTGTCTGTGGGGTTGTCCAGATGGAAGTTGAGGTCTCCGAGGAAGATGTAGTGCTTGGACTCAATGACAAGTGGGGTGATAAAACCTGTTTATGGAATCGCTGAGGCTGGTGCCTGGTTCTCAGGGTTTGTAGATGAGGGCTCCTTTGATGATTGTTTTGTCATCAGTGGAGAGCTGTAAATTGAGGTGTTCCATGATTGGTGTGGTGTCGTCTTCGGAGATGGTGCAGAGGATTGTTTCTTTTTGGATGATGGCATGGGATACTTGTGTTTGTTGGTGCAGACCTGGTGTGTCACCTTGTAGCTGTTAGGCTTTGCGGTGGCGATGTAAGGGGGGGAGGAGGGGGCGAGCCATGTCTCTGTGATGAAGGTCACATTGGGGGATAGGGTGGAGATGGTGTCCCAGACTTTAGTGGTGTATTTGCAGAGAGATCTAGTATCGATCAGGAGGCATCAAAGTGGTTCGGGAGTGGTTTCAGTCAGCAAAGTGGGAGTGGCATGGGTTTCTGTGAGGGCGGGTGGTCCAAAGTTGCAGGTGAAGGGACGACAGTGGCAGGTGATTGGTACTGCTGTAGAACGAGGAGATGTGGTGTAGAAGTTGCTTTAGGGTCCAGGGCTTGGAGATCTGCAGTAGAGTAACTGTGGGTGCCTGGAAGGACAACATTCCTGGTGGTAGGTGTGGTCAAGGCAGGATGGCTGCCAGGAAGCTTGCCTTTGACATGCCTTTGGTTCGGCTGTGCTGCATCCTCAGTTAAGCAGGTTCTGGAAGGGATGCTGGGGAGGCGGACGGTGGGAAGTAGGAAGCATGTGACGGGAAGTGGGTGGCAAGAAATTGAGGAAAACTTGAAAATGGCACAGAATGGGCAAAAGAAATGGCAAGAACCCAAAAGGAATGACATTTTTAAAAAAAAGCAAAAACAGACTGACAGGAAAGGTTGTCACAGACTGACCAGTACAGGGCAGGAGCAGCCCTAGCAGCAGTGCAGAAGAAGGAGGCACTGAGCACACTGAGGGGGAGCTGGTGAAGACCTCCATTAAGAAGGTCCTGGAGGGGGAGATGGTGGGAAGTGGGAAAAAGAGAAAACAGCACCAAACAGGCTAAAGGAATGTCAAGAACGCAAATAAAATGAAATTAAAATGAATAAACTAAAAGTGGCTGACAGGACAGGCTGCCAAGTACTGACCAGCACAGGGCAGGTGCGGCCGTAGCAGCCAGCAGTGCGGAAAAAGGAGGCACTGCCAGCAGTGAGGGGGAACTGGTGAGGACCTGCTCAATGGGGCCTTGCTGCGGCCTCCATTAAGTAGGTCCTGGGAGGGCACCTCAGGAGGCGGGTGGCGGGAAGTGGGTGGCAGGAAGCGGGAACAAGGGGAAATGGTACTGAACATGCAAAAGGAATGGCAAGAACCCAAACAAATTCAAACAAAATTAATAAACTAAAACTGTCTAACAGGGCAGGCTGTCAAGGACTGACCAGCATAGGGCAGGAGCAGCCCTAGCAGCAGTGTGGTGGAAGGAGGCACTGACCGCAGCGAGAGGGAGCTGATGAGGCCCCGCTCAATGGGGCATCGCTGCGGCCTCCTTTAAGTAGGTCCTGGAAGAGGTGCTGGGGAGATGGGCAGCGGGAAGCAGGTGGCAGGAAGAGGGTGGCGAAAAGCGGGAAAATGGGAAAACTGCACTGAATAGGCAAAAGGATTGACAGGAACCCAAAACAAATTACATTTTAAAAAAACGAAAAATGGCTGACAGAAAAGGCAGCCATAGACTGACCAGGACAGGGCAGGAGCAGCCCTAGTAGCAGTGTGGAGGAAGTAGGCACTGACTGCATTGAGGAGGAGCTGGTGAGGATACCCCTTCCCATTTGCAAATGGTTTGAAACTGCCTTTCAAGTGTCAGTGAAGTTTCAATGTTATGCAGGTGGATTTTGGTGAAAAAATATTGATACATACCTTGACAAATGGCTATTTGGAAAGGGTGCGCTACATATGCCCCTTCCAAATAGCACTTTGTTAGGGGTTTCTTACTCCGTTTTGTGACCGGTATCATGTTACTGAATCTCACAATGGATTTAATACATAACAAAAAGCCATTATGAGGTCTCAAACACAGGGGCTTATTTACAAGCCCCTTTCACCGCTAGTGCATCACGTTGCGTGAGGCACCGGTGGCGGAACCTGCTGCGTGATATTTACAAACACACGTAAAGCCACCCTGCATGGTTTTACCTGTGCTTGTAAATATAGCTACTTTTCACGCCACACTTTGCATGTAAGGGGCTTGACATGCGTCTTGCTGTGGGTGTTCCCATGTCCACTGATGCATTTCCAGATTTACGAGCAATTGTAAACCTGGAAATCTGCCAGAATGCTACGCTACCTTAGAGGTGGCATAGCGAGGTGCAACAAGGAGAAATGCTTTCATTTCTCCTCGTTTTTTTCCTCTTTTAATGCATGCTGAATTCTACAGCATGCATTGGAAGAGGAAATCACCTCAATTGATTGTTTTTGCGCAGGAAGGTGCCTCTTTCTGCACAAAATCAATCTCCCCACAACACAGGCATCCTTGCACCATGGTGCAAGGGTGCCTGCGCATGGCAGCAGTTTTTGCGCCAGCGCAGGGAAAAGCACAGAGATGCAAAATATTGTTGTAAATATATCGCATGCCTGCGTTTTAAAATGTACGCAGCTCCGCACATCAAAATGACTTGCGGCACCGCGCTGCATTAGTTTCTCATAAAGAGGACCCACAGAGATTTTGTACATCACAGGCTTTGCGACCACAAAATGGATTTGTACATCATGAACATTGTTTAAAAAAAATGTACACCAGGAATTGCATTTTCTTGGTGAAACAGAATGCTCTTACAATCCATTTAAAACAAAGGGGCATATTATCAAGCCAGGCGATAAAATTATTGCCGCTTTAGCTAATGGGCTTGATAATATGCTCTATGGAATTCCAATTGAAGCCCATGTTAAATGTGAAGGACGTCTAACATGGGCTTCAATTGGAATTCCATAGAGCATATTATCAAGCCCATTATCGTCGTTTTAGTGGCAGTTTTCTACCGCTAAAGCAGCGATAATTTTATCGCCTGGCTTGATAATATGCCCCCTAGTACCTCATTGCATATAAAACGTGTTCTCTAATCTCAGATTTTCAAAGGTATAACTCATTAAACCTCCCATAACTTCACTCACTTTGTAGATATTACCTAGTGCCAGTGGGCACAATGTATATTATGTGATTACTATTCTAATGTGTTATGAGAATACAAAGGCTATTTTTTATATAACCTTGTGTGGAGTTCCTTTTGTGGTGTGCCTGGTATGTTGTTGCTGTGTGCGTGCGCAAACGCTTTACACATGGCCTCGGAGATAAGCCTGACTGCTCGTGCCAAGCTACCAAGGGGGTGAGCAGGGGTTATCTTTGGCGTGTAACTCCCTTGTCCTGACTAGAGTGGTGGTCTCTGCCTGGCTTTGGCGCAAGCCTTAGCCAACCAGAGATCCCATTTCTAACATTGGTAAATGTAAGATGGAATTCCACATGCGTTGTTTACGCATGCCTTAGGAACTCTGGGGCATATTAACAAGGAACAGGGAAAATTAACGCTAAGGGCGCTTAACGTAAAAAAAATTAACGCCCGCTATCGCTGGATAATATCGCCTGGTTATCGCGTTATTAACAACGCTAACCGCCTAGGCGATAAAAAATCCATCGATAGCGGCATTTTGGGAGTTTATCACTGGTAATGCAGCGATAAAACTACAAGGATAGGGATATCCTTGTTGATTGCCCATGGTGGACTTAGCCATGTAATCCACCTTCCATTGGATTACATGGCTAAGTCTGAAAATTAGCAGACGTAAAAAAGCAGCGTTAACCGTGGTTAGCGCTGCTTTTTTTGTCTCTAACAGGGTTAGCGTGAAGCTTGATAATAGGAGAAATGTCGCTTAGCGACGTTTCTCCTATTATTTTGCTCTGGAACGCCCACTTTGCATCTCATTAGAGATGCAAAGGGAAGCGTAGTGAAAAAGGGTGCTAACATGCGATTTTGCATGTTAGCACCCTGTTGTTGATAGGGCAATATTTTTATCTGTGCTTCTTTGGCTTTTAAAGCCAAAAAAGCGGAGATAAAGCCCTTGTTAATATGCCCCTCTGTCATTTGAACAAATGCGTCTTTAGCACAGATTTGTTCTGCACAAAAGTTGTTTTAACGACTTGCCTTAGGGGGTGGTGGATGTTGGAATAGTTTAATTTACTATTCCAACTCCAGTCTGCGCAACAGTAGGGAAGGTGTTGGACTTCAATTCCAACACCACTCCACCATTGCACCCCCCTAAAGCATGAATGTAACGACTTGCGTGCAAAACTATTGCGTGCATTTGTTCTGTTACTGGAGCTGTGAAGCCACATGGTGATTCTGGATTCGTCCTAAAGGATGTTTCCCGCTCTGGATACAAGTGGGAGAGGGGTGCTAGAATAGGAAGTGAATAAAGGAATTATTGTGTTAGTAGCTTGGTGGGTCAATTTTGTGAGGTATGAAATCATTCTGTTCCTGCTAAAACTGCAGTCTCAGAGTTATTTTTTCTTCTTTTTTTATTTTGCGATGTGCACTTGTACCGATGTAAAGCGCCCTGATATCCTCGGTCTGGCCAGTGCTATATAAAACTCATAAATATATAAATAGGGGCATATTATCAAGATATGTGATAAAATTATCGCCGCTTTAGCGGCAGAAAACTGGCGCTAAAACAGCGATAATGGGCTTGATAATATGCTCTATGGAATTCCAATTGAAGCTCAGGTTAGATGTCCTTCACATCTAACATGGGCTTCAATTGGAATTTCATAGAGCATATTATCAAGCCCATTATCGCCGTTTTAGCGGCAGTTTTCTGCCGCCAAAGCGGCGATAATTTTATCACCTGTCTTGATAATATGCCCCATAATTTCTAAACGTTTCGCCTATCCATCTGAAGGGATGTGTTATGTGTCATAAAAAAATAGAAATACTAGCAGCCAGGACCCTTGGAATTATGCAGTTCCACTGTCGCAGTGTTTTGTGCCTAATTATGAATGTAACACCTTTACCACATCATACAACTTCTGATGCTGATCTGTAAATTTCAACTACATAAAGGTGTTGCTTCTAGCTCAAATGAATAATAAATTAATGTCAACACTGCAAACCGGATGCACGATATCTCCTATTACAGGACACACGTTAGCTGATAATATTTCACCTATCATTTGCTGACTTCCGGCTTTGAAACTGTGAGAATTTTACTCCGATGATGTTAATATCCCTAATTTACTTTATCGGTGCCTACAGCAATTAAAAATACATATGGATTGAAATATATTTCAAACATGGTGCAAACAATGATTCATTTTCTCTCGTGCAAATATTTTGTGTCACGAATAAAGCCAATTCAACTTTATATCGCTATGCTCTCAAAAGAGTATATATTTAAAATGGGATCTCAGAATTTAGGAGAGTGATCAATATTTTATATCCCCTTTTAAGGTCTGATTATTTGAATCTTAAATGTACTGCCAGTGGGACATTTACATAATACATATGCAATGTTCAGAATTGTTTTGCAGGCTGCTTTCTAATGTTAAGTGATGCATCAAGAAGAAGAAATATAGGGGCACTTGTACAAGGGATGTGGCGGTGCGTGCCGTTAGCCTTCTTGACTTAATGACGCGCTCCAACACTTTTGAAACGCATGGATGCACCATATTTACAAGAACATGGTTCAGCCCTCCGTTTCCCCCTGGGCTGGCGCTAAGTTTAGCAGCCTAGCGCCAACGCAGGTGCAAGGGTGTCTGCGTGCAGGGGAAGATGGTTTATGTACAGGAAGGTCCCCATTCCTGCACATAAACAATCTTGAAATGTTGTTTTGTAACTTCTATATGTGCTACTTAATGCAGCACACACAGAAGTTTCAAAACAGCATTTTAATTTTCTTATTGTTTATATGCAGGATGAGGAACCTTCCTGTACATAAACAATCATTGAACTCTTGCCGTTTTCATGTGTGCTGCACAACGCAGCACACTTGAAAACAGAAAAAACGCGGAGAAATGAAACATTTCCCAGGTCTTAATTCTGGCGCTGCCTCCTATTTACGCCTCCCTTGTAAATAGGAGGCAGCGTCAGAATCAATGGGTGTTACAGTGGAACACCCCCTGCAACACTCATTGCCCTCCTCATTCACGCTAAGCATAGCATAAAAGCATTCCTTATTTACAAGGCAGCCTTAAGGCACGTTAAGTGGCTTAACGCTGCCTTTTAAATAAGGCAAAGCCCCTATCGCCACAGGAACATCGAAAAATTGACGTTCCCATGGGAATAGGGGCTTGTGCATATGCCCCATACTTTATGGCCCTATCTGGACCATCTACACCTATGTTCCCTTGTACTCTGAGCCATGTCAGACTGAGGAGTACTAGCTTGAAAGTAGAGCATATTGGGAACTGGGTCATGCCAGTTTCGGCTAGATTAGTAATACAGTTTCCTGTATCTGTCATACAGCCTTGTCCATATTTCAAAGGGATGCACTTGCTTCTAATTCTTCATGGATCTACAAAGAACCTCGTGCAATTTATCAGCAAACTACTTTCACCTCAAAAGGGATTCATCAACAAGCAAGAGTCTGTGCTGAATCCACCTTCCAAATCCTCAAATACAAGTGTTATTAAGCTCCAACCACCCTCTCAGAAACCATCCTGATGCCTACAAGTAGTTAAAGGTGACATCTGACAAAACGTTTGCTTTTAGCTCCATGTATAATAGAATCTACAGCAAACGGCCCCCTCTTGTATGCACTTGGACAACGAGCAAAAATTGGAATCTAGAGATTATGAGGCATAAACCACATAGGAGCCTATTAGCAACGCTTTGCGATAACTATCGCAATGCGTGCTAAGCGCAAATTTTTTTAACGCCGACTATTGCAGGATTTTATTGCGGAGATATCGCGTTATTAGCAACACGTATCTCCAAGGCGATAAAAATTCCTGCGATAGCGCGGAAATCGCCGTTTTGCAGGGAACATCGCTGGTTTTCCAGGGATGTTCCCTGCAAAATGACAATAATCTTGCTGATACGACCCTGTGGTTGTATTAGCATAATCCACCCCCTATGTTAGAGATAGCTAAGTCAGGATTTTAGCGGATGTTAGATTTTGGCGAAAACCGCTGTTTTCGCCAAAATCTAACGTCTGCTGAAATCCTGTGGGCTGCCTTGTAAATGCCGTGATGTGAACATCAGCGATATTTTACAAGGTAGTCCATTGGGGTACGCCCAGTGACGCCCACTTTGCATCTCATTAGAGATGCAAAGGGAGGCGTCGGGAAAAAGGGTGCTAACATGTGGTTATGCATGTTATCACCCTCTTGTAAATATGGCGAAAGTTTATCTCCGCTTTTTTGGCTTTTTAAGCCAAAAACGCGGAGACAAAGCCCTTGTTAATATGCCCCCTAGTTCTTAGCTCAGAGTTGCAAACTCAGGACAGCAAAACAGCACTTTAAGGTAACAGTCAACTTTTAGTCAACTGAATTCATGAGAACCTCCTTAATTAGATGTGCCGAATGGCAAGTCAAGTAAATGAGCATGGGATCCAAGATAAGATACTGGGGGAGTGTCAAGATGTGGGGCTAGAAATTATGCTTACTGTTATGTCAGGATTAAGTATGAGGAAGCATTACCTTGGTTTATTTATGCTCATTGCCTTCCAGCAAAAGAAAGGTTTGTGTTCAGTGCAGACTGAAGGAAAAAAAACTCACTTCCCCTTAGTGGAAAACCTGAGCGACTGTCTAGCCCACGTTATTATCCCACCCAAGTGATGACTTCGGACACAAGGGTGTCTCAGATTCTGGAAGGCATAATTAGGGGCCTGATTATGACGGCGGTTGAAAGAGCCTCTGCAGTCCTCTCAGAGCCCGAAAAGCATGATTTGGTTGCGCTGGAAGAGGTCATCCCGACTGCCATATTAGAATGGGAACAGATGGGAATTTTTCCGTCCGATGTGGTCATTCCGAATCCGACAGGAAATTCCACTTGCGCCTGTGTCGGAATGGGCCAATGAAGACAGACAGCCGGGTGGAAGTGCGCTTCGACCACCCACCCCATTGGGATGCACCTATCAGGCCATCTGACCGAGGTGGTTGAATCAACTGGTCAGAGTTGGCAGAAATAGAGGGACAGGAGGAACAATCTCAACTCCTCGCACCTCTTCACGTCCTTGGATGCCATGGATCCTGCCTTACAAGTCCTGCTGCTGCTCTATCTGATCCACTACTACCAAATCTGATTTAGTCGCAAACCCCACCCAAGGTAAATCAAACACCTACTGCATGTATATCCTGCGGTCAAGTCCAGGTCTCCCATCCCAAAGCTGGCCCATACCTTGCTCTGCAGGTCTGGCTGACTCAAACAGGACCCAGTAATCTCTCTGGGACAACTTACCTGTGAACCTCGGTCATCTCGCTGGACACAGGAATCCATTGGCATGGCCCACACTCCTGCCAGACACAAAGGGCCATTTACAACTCTGCAGCGAGGGTTCCATTTTCTGACTAGACTGCTTGCATGTGGGCTGGTCCTTGCGGACACATCATAGCAGCGGCGTAGTGGTGGGCAGAGATGCCTAGTTAACGGCAGATGGGCTTCTAACACTTTACTGGTCACAAAGGGGCCAAGGTTTAATTTTCCCTTCCAAGCATTAGCTGCCAGAAACTTGACAGTAGATTGATCACAGATAGGGGACCTGAGCACAATTGGACACACTCACACGCGAATGCACAAGACTCACCATTTCCTGATTTGACATGCACAAAATAAACTCAGCTTACATATGTAACACTCATCTCAGTGCACTCAAGACAACACTCTTCTTGCACTCACACCCTCTCCTTTAATTACAACAGACCACACACAAGGACCGGTCTCTGGAAATGGCTAATACACAAATATCACACCCTTAATCCTCCTTCAACTCGTGACCTATTAACATCACACAACATCCCACAGCAACCATAGCTGGACATGGCGGGGCCTTATACCTATCACAAGCCATGGTTCTGTCTCTGACAGCACCGCTTGCACTCCAAGCAATGTACTGACACCACCACAACCAGGAACCCCCATATCTGCTAGCACCTTCAGGAACAACAGCATCAAAATTCATGCCAGCACACATATCATTCTCCATTATCCAGTAGTCACTTCAAAAAGGCCACTCTTTGCACTCTCACAGCAAACAACATTAACACTAGCAACAACACCAGACTCCATGACTATTGAGCACATGGAACTCACAAATCCTAGCAAACACTATTGACCCTGCTAGGCACAGCTAGAAGCTCACTGCTCTCACAGCTGCTGACATTCACAGAGCTTGTACTAAACTGCTCTCATGCCACATCAGGATATGCAACCATGCACAAGTAAACATATCACCACAGAACAATATGGTAGACCATTGCCTGGCACATTCCCTCCACCTAACTAGCTACCCACCAAAAGGCTTGGCTGGCCTGAAGGAAACTCAGAAAGAGTGAGCATTCTGAACCTTGTCGCAGGCACTATAGTCTGTAGGGGTATGTCTATTTTCCGTACAAGCACATCACTAAACCTCATACCCATGTGTCACTCATAGGCACATAAATCATCATGTGTCCACACCTTCACAGTGTACAACATTTGCCACCTCTACACACTCCTCTGCCACAGGTGGAACTGTCAACACACTCAGAAGACTCCATACCCACACTCACCATCTCAGAACAGAAGACACAACAGAAAATCTGGCCACTACGTCAGATCTGCTGCTACCAAACTAATCGGGCAACTCACAATCTTTACCAACAACAACTCTCCTTGTCACCCCTAAAAGTGAAGGAAGTTTATCCATCAGACATCAAGATGCATTGCCATGACAGAACGAGGAAGAGATGTCACAGGGAGGGACAATCTCATCATCACATGATTACAAATGACACACGTGAAGCATCAGACACACTTTTATGCGAACAACACATAACTCCACCCTCTACATACATTCCACTCAAACTCCTCAGGTACAGCACATCTGCTACTAAGAGCAACATTCCATGCACCACACTGTACATGTATAACACAGCATACAGCACAGAGAGTATCTGTATATGTCAGGGTGGCTATACCATGTATACCGACTGAGCTTTCTCACACACTCCACGTCACCAGACTCAAGACTATCATAGTCGGAGATTGCACACAGTAGACATCTAAGAAGGTGGGCACACAACACAATACACCTACCCCTAGAGCATCAAGACAGTGGGAAAGGTCATGACTCTATCATACATGCACCCAAATATAATTTCTGTGAGCCTGTATGCAACATCTCGAACACCAGAACCCCACTTACATCTGAGTTAGTCACCCTATGTCTAGACCAATCCCTATGGACAAGCCAACAATTACCAGTACAACATCTGTAGCCAGCTCTCATGCCCTTGCAATGCAGTCTGCATTCAACAGTCCTTACTTACTGCAGTTCCTCACAAATAGCAGAGCCTGCAACACATGGCACAACCTCAAATGCATATTCACATACGTCATATACTCATCTCTAATAAACACCAGGATGGAGGGGAGGGGCTACTTTGACACCTCTACACTGCTGATGTATCCTACTGCTCTCCAACTCCAGCAACTACATGTACAAGGGCTAAGCATAGAGGTCAGTGTTGCTAAGTGAAGTGTTATAGACTGGAGTGGTGTACAATGGAATGGAGTAGAGTAGAATGGCATTCGGTGGAGTGGCAAACACTGGTGAGGTGTACAATGGAATAGCATAGAATGGAGTGTCCTAGAGTAGAGTGTCTCACACTGGAGTGGTGTATAGTGGAGTGTCATACAGTGGAGTGTCATACAGTGGAATGGCGTACAGTTGGACAGCATGTGGCAGAGTAGCGTATAGTGGCATACTGTGGTATGGCATACACTGAAGAGGCATCGAGTTGACTTGCGCACTGTGTAACAGCGTAGAGTGGAGTAGTGTAGGCAGGAGCATTGTACAGTGGAGTGGTGTGGGGAGCAATAGGATATAGTGGAGTACTGTACATTTGAGTGGTGTGTATTGGAGTTGTGTAGACTGTAGTGGCATACAGTGGTGTCAGGTGGAGTGTAATACCATACAGTGGAGTGGCATGCCTAACGGTAGAGTCCAATTGAGTAGAGTAAAATGAAGTGCAGTACAGTGGAGTGGCATAAAGTGCAACAGACTAGAGCGGAGTATCGTACAAAAGAATGGCATAGAGCTGAATAGTATCTAGTGGAGTAGCGTCCAGTGGAGTGGAGTACAGCTGTGTTGCATGCAGCATAATAGTGTAGAGTACAGTGTTGTACAGTAGACTCTTTTACAGTGGAGAGGCATATAGTGGATTGGTATTAAGTGGAATACTGTATATAGGAGTGGAAACAGTGGCATAGTATAGGGATGTATAAGTTATTGCAGCAATGTCGAATATAGCGTGCAGAGTAAGGCAGCACAGCAAATCCACATGTACAAAGGAAAGGCTGTAAAATGGCATATCCACAAACCACTGTCTCACACATTTGATCAACAAACTCTTAATACTCCCAGCTGGTGCTGCCCACAAGTTGCCGGATTCCAGGATGGCAAGGTCACAAGGATACACTGCACATAGCACCTGCAGCAATTTCCCCATATACATACAAACTGTTGCATCGTTGGAGATTGGGACAACCTATGCCCTCACCAACTGGCAGGAACATGTGTAAAATGTGGAAGGGCAAGCACCTAACATATATTGCTGCAACTGCAGTTCTCCTGCCAATAATGATGCATTGGTGGGGAAGTTCACACATGAAACTGCACTCATGTGCCTGTGAAGTCCTACATTTCAAAGACAACAGCACACCTACCCAGGTGTGCTTCCCAAAAACATTATAGTGCACTTATGAAGCACCCCACACTTCAGACAGTGAACCTAATGTGTTGATGTCTATGTAGTGGAAGCAAATATTCCATGCATAACATATCACACCCCACCCAAAGCTATGTATAGCCCAATAGTAACCCATAACAGATATGCATCAAGTCCACATTGACCACCTGATTATGCAAACCCATTACCTGCTCCAAGGTCTGGGTGCACCTGCCAATGCAAATGCATCAGATGCTACAGTGAAAGCGGTACTACTATACTGTAAAAGGGCATCATACACACATACATTTGTCTGAATCATTAGCAAGAGTACAACTAAGTTTTTCATTAAAATATAGCTTTACTCTATGATAAAACATATGAAAAATATCCAAACAATAAGGTCAATGGCCAGTCCAAATAGCTGACACCTCAGGTGGGACACAAAACTGGCTATACAGTTCACTGCCAGGGAATCCTCCCCAAGATAGGGGCACACATAGGCCCTCCAGGCACTGCTCTGGGGGATGTGGGTGGGCAAGGGGAGGCTGGTTCACTATTTGGGAGGGCTGGGCTTGGTATGTGAGGGCTGGGTTGGACAATTGGAAGGCTGAGTCTGGTACAGGTAGGGCTGGCTTGGTTAGTGGGAGGGCTGGACCTGGGTGGTGGATGGCTAGCTTTTGTTATGGAAGGGCTGGACCTGGGAGGGGAGGGCTGGCTTGGCAAGTGGGAGGGCTGGCCTCTGTATAGGAAGGGCTAGTCAGCAACCATTTAAGAAACATATCCCCGAAGGGGACTATGGGGATGGAAATGGAGTGGGCAATCTTAGCCTCTTCTTGTCTGAATGAAGTGGGGATTTGTTTTGGTTTTCCTCCTGGGTTTTGGGGTGGTATCTGGTGGGGGCTCCTTTACCCTTCCTACCCTGTTAGAAAAAGACTTTTGCTGCATGACTGATGGCACCACCCTTCTCTGGTTTGGGGCAGGAAGTGGAACTGCAAGGGAGTGGTGGGAACCCTTCCGTCTTGACTCTGGGGCAGGGGCAGCAGTGGAAAGGCAGAGATCCAGGGCACACAGGTTAAGGGTTTTCTGAGATGTGGGAGGAGGTGTGGTGATGGGTGGGGGTTTGGAGGGAAAGGAAACTGAGGTCAGAAATGTGAATGCATATTTTTTGTGCCCATGTTTCTGAGTGTCCTGGGATGGTGTTGTGTGTGTTGTGTCTTGGGTACTGTGAGTGGGTGTTGTGCTGGGGTGAAGTGTGTTTGTGTTTTTTGGAGTGGTGTGGAAGTGTGCTGCGTGGGGATGTCTAGGTGATTGTGTGCTCAGCTTTGTGTATTCTCTGGTCAGGTGGGGACATTGGTAGGGTGGATGGAGAAGGGACAGGAGCCTGGATGGAAAGCTGGTAGACAGATCTCTGCAGGCCTGACATGTCCGATTGAATGCCCTCCAGGAACGCAACAACTTGACACAAATTGTTGTCATGATCTTGGAGGGCATTCAGGACTGCATTCTAACCTACACAGATCTGCTGCAGGATGTCAGTGGCCTCCACACTGAGGGCTGCAGGGGAAAGAGGGGCAGTTGCTGCGGTGCCTGGGTTGGAAGGAGACTCTAACCTTCTTAGGGGAGTTGGCCCAGATGGCAGGTTGAGGAGTAGCAGGGAAGGTGGAGACAGAACGTGGTTTGGCAGGGGGATATGTAGATGTTGTTTTCCGTCCTTGGTACGCCACCACCATGGAGTCGCTGCTAAAGTGTGATGTGGAGGCAGGGGTATCACCTCCTGTCTCCTCCAGGGCACTCCCATCACCCTCCAAGACACTGGTCCCCTCTGTGTCGGTCAACACTCTGGGACCACTCTGACCAGCTGCTTCCCCAGCGATGTCGGGCCCCTTTTTTTCCCTGCCCTTGGTTGATGCTGTAACAGGAGGAGACACAGGTTCAATACAATGGCCTTGGCGCAAATCCTAAAGGATGTCTATATTAAACTCTTAATACATCAGTATGCAACATTTCATGTACACAGATTTGCTGCATCAACACAACATTTGGCATGAGAACATGCTGTATTGACACATGACCAGTCCAAAGTACAGATACATGTTGTTGTGGACAATGCCAGCTCCTATTGCATGTGCCAACATATACGTCTCACATCCCATTTGTGTGTAGCAAGACCTACATGCATCCTCTCAAACTCTGTCCTCATACAATGGCATAGTGACCGTATGATATCTCCTTGAACGGCCTGTTGTTTACACCACTACCCATCTAAACTGAGACATGCAAATAGGCATAAATTTGGCATGCATACACTAATACTTTGAGTACTATAGAACACCTACTGGGATAAGTATTATCGGAGTCAGATTTTGCGATTGACATGGAAGTGGACTCCACACCCAGCTTACATCCCCAATTATCAGCCTCACTGCTGTCCACTGCCAGATGATGCAGTTGACACATTCACATCAGAGGACTTGCTATATGTCACAGGTAGTGTGGTTATATATATGTACAAATCACTATTTTTAGTGTCAACAAAGACCAATGCACATGAGCCTGGCTATGGCAATCTCAGTCAAGGGCATTGCATGTGAGCAGACCTCCTCCATAGAATATATGTCAATGCCAGTATAACACTTTAAGGACAGGAGTCCTTGTAATGAGCCCATCCATGAAGATGAGAGTGGGCTCCACAAGGACAGGAGATGCACTGTACAAGCCATTACCTGGTGACTGTCATACCCATGTGGGGGCCGTTGTGTAGATTAAGCAAGCTATTGCCCAGAGTTGCAGAATGGGACTCCATGATTGGAATAGGCACCGAGGCGAGAATTATCAGGTCCGTGGAATTTTTGAGCCAAAGACCCGCCAAGGCGGGGAATTGAACACTGGTCCCGGGCTAGACCTCTGCATCAGGGTCGGCCGCTCTAATAATTGAGCCACACTTCTCCACATTGTGTATTCACAATACAGCGCTTTTGCCAAATGAGACACTGTAACTGGGATGCCATTACATTTCCCACCTTCATGCGGAATGTGAATGTGGAGACAGATGACACACAATAGTAGGATTACCTCTACACTTTACATTACTCAGATGTGTAAGAGGGGAGTTCAGTTGAAGCTATACAATCCATGATTCATGTAGGCAGACACCACTAATCTCCATTGTGTCTCAGTATACTATTTTGAAACAAATATATGTCCCCTCTGCCCAATTGACATGGCTCATATCATTTCTGTTCACATTGTAAGGATGATTGTGATTTGGAAGCACCTCCCAGGGAACTGGTGCACAAAGTGTAAATTGGGTCCAGACGTCAGTGGAACGGTACAATTCTCAAACCTCCTTCTGTCTAACTTCTCACTGTATGCAGTCATGGCTCAAGGAAAAGAATGCTGTACAGACCATTGGAGATTAACAATGTAGTCATTAAGCAAGTCAAAGTAGCTGACATGAATCAGAGCAAATAGGAGAGCCATATCTAAGGTAATAGTGCCAAAGAGAGCTACAATCATGCCAATGCAGCCATCCTCCCCACAGACTTAAGAGCAACATATGCATTTACACGTATGGGCCATGTAGTGGTCCTACAATCAATGCATCTACATTAGCTTGCACTATGAGGCACATACTAGTCTACATTGACAGAAGGTAAGCATTCAAATGGAGTCAAAATTTAAACATGTACACGTACTGGTACCTCGGGCGAACCATATATCCGCACATACTGGCCAAGGACCTCATCCACCAGGAGCTCCAGCTCCTCTGGAGTGAAGGGATGGGCCATAATTCTCTGTTAGGGCCATGAGTGCTCTCAGAGGTAACATACTAGTCTACATTGACAAAAGGTAAGCATTCAAATGGAGTCAAAAGTTAAACATGTACACGTACTGGTACCTTGGGTGAACCATATAGCCGCCTATACTGGCCAAGGACCTCGTCCACCAGGAGCTTCAGTTCCTCTGGAGTGAAGGAGCAGCAGGTGATGAGTAGATATAGCAGACAGCAGTGTCTGTAGGCAAGTGACAATATTCCTAGACGCTAGCTATAAATAGGTCACAATGGTGGTGTCAGTACAAGACAGGCACGGACATTGGTCCTTGTTGCTCACATTTTACAATGTGGGCCAAAGGCAGTGGCCGCTGTGGCTATGCACGCCTACCATGAGTTTCAAAACAACAAGCAGCAGACAAGATAACAAGGCCCATTGGCTGCCATGGGATTCTCATAGGTGGGCTTAGACCACAGGGTCACATTTTCTCTACCGCATCTCTTGCATTTCACAATATGGGCCAATAGCACTGACCAACGTGGCTGAGCATGCCTACCGCGAGGTTGAAAACCACAAGCGGCAGACGAGATAACAAGGCCTATTGGCCTATTGGCTGCCATGGGATTCTCATAGGTGGGCTTAGACCAGGGGTCACATTTTCTCTACCGCGTCTCTTGCATTTTACAATATGGGCCGATGGCAGTGGCCACCATGGCTGAGCACCTATGGCGAGGGTCACACCAGCGTTCGTGGTCCTTGCCTAACAAATTGCAGAATTGTGCTCCACTGAGTATCAGGCATCAGTAGCACCTTGTCAGGGGAGTCAATAGTGTGTCACTCATTGTTCTTAGCTTTCACATGAAATTGCTTTAACCAGAGGTTTACCAGCATTGCTCTGCCATACCTCACATGTCAGTATTGTCCATGTGTGCATGGACACACCTTACCAGTTAAGCTGCGTATCCTTGTAGCGACTGTGCCACGGTGTGTAATGCAGACTCCTCAGACATGTACAGTGACCCTTGCGGAAAATGTGTATATATGATGCACACTATGCTGTAACAGACTTGCGCTGTCTGGAATTGAGGAAATGGCAGACTATGCGGCTGATGGTGTGCATCCTTTCCATCAGGGTGTGATGTTAAGAGATAACAGGAATGACAATATCAAGCCTAATGCTGTGTGCCACCTGTGATGTGCTCACACACCACATGGCTCAATATTTTTGATTTTGCTATGGACTATATGTCTGTCACCAATTCCACTGCCCCCATACTCGTAGTTCATATGTACATATTGTCACCGTCTTACCTAACTGATGAT
The DNA here is from genome assembly GCF_964204655.1 of Triturus cristatus. Classification (NCBI taxonomy): domain Eukaryota; kingdom Metazoa; phylum Chordata; class Amphibia; order Caudata; family Salamandridae; genus Triturus; species Triturus cristatus. The sequence continues at coordinate 939,919,159 of NC_140587.1, read as the reverse complement.
AATGTATGTCTACAGCTCACACATGCATGATAGTGATTCCACATGACTATTCATCTTGTACTGGTATGAATAAACGTGTACTCTGTAACCAACATTTTACATTTTCTTGTTTACACACATGGGTACCTTGGCAGAGGGAGAAGGAGACAAGCTATGGTCTACCGATCTTTTCCAGACCTGTTGACCATGGAGGAGAGAGACATCATAAAGAAGTTCTGACTAAATCGCCAGAGAATTCAGGAGCTATTTAGCCAGTTGGCACCTCAGTTAAAAGCTCACAGAACCTTTCCCACAGCTCTGACCCCATAGGTGAAGGTTATGGCAACACTGCAATTCTTTGCCACTGGTTCATTTCAGTATATGGTGGCTGCATCTGGTGGGATGTCACAACCTATGTTCAGTATGGTGTTACGTGATGTCCTGTCTGCACTGATGCAACACATGGACAGTTATATTTATTTCCCAAGAAGAGAAGAATTGACAACTGTGAAGGGTCGCATCCCACATGTTGTAGGATCCTTCAATGGCACACACATTGGCCTTGTACCACCTCAAGCAAGGGAGCAAATATATAGGAACCGGAAACACTATCATTCAATCAATGTGCAAGTGACATGCCTTGCGGATTTGACCATTTCACATGTCTGTGCGAAATTCCCAGGATCTGCCCACGATTCCTGTGTTATGCGGAATAGCAACATACCCCAGTTAATGTCCCATCTACAATCGGAGAGGGCCTGGCTTGTTGGTGCCTGAGATTTGTCCATCTTTAGTGTGTGTGTGTGTGTGTGTGTGATGCATGATGTCATCCACAGCAAATTTCAGTATAATGATTGCACATCTGTGTGTCTCACATCTAGGTGACTCAGTGTATCCCAACCGGCCTTGGTTGCTGACCCCACTAAGAAATCCAACAACGTCAGGGGAAGTCCGCTTCAATGAGGCCTATGGGAGGACACGTTGTTTAGTGGAGCGGGCTTTCGGGCTCCTGAAGGCCAGATTCCTCTGTTTGGCCAAGACCGGGGGAGCCCTCCTCTACTCACCTAGGAAGGTGTTTCACAGTCACCTGCTGCATGCTTCACAACATTGCATTGTGCAGGACACATCCGGCTGATTGTGGAGCATGGAGACCAGCAGGAGCCCCAGGGTGAGAATCCTGACATGAACACTGATGATGATAGTGGCAAAGAGGAAGGGCTTGAACTGCATCAACAGCTCATCAACAACTACTACCCTTGAGAGTAAGTATGCAGAGAGATGTCATGACTGTGACAGGTACATTAGCTGTCATTGTGAAGCAGTGGGGATGTGGTGGGTTGCTGACTGTTTGGTGTGCACAACTGTGGGGTCCACCGCTGCAGGCTCTGAGGTGTCTGAGGACTCTGCTTCTGACGAGTACTCCCTCACTGTGGCACCCACAGAGGTAGAAGGTGCAGCTGGAGGCTGGCCACAGCGGTGTGGTGTTGTGGGGGAGGGGCTGACAAAAGCTGTGTGTGCTATTTGCCTGACATGCTGCTGCATGTCAGCTAACTTGTTTCATGTTGAACGTTCAGGTGCCCTGGAATGTTGATCCTGGAGACTCTGTTGCGAAGTGTCCAAGAGTCAGTTATCACTGGGGTGCCTCGTGGATAGGACGTTGCTTTATAAGGATCTTGCAATAAAAAAGAAAGCCTTCAAAATCACCCTGCCTCCAGTGTACTTCTTCACACTGGCGACGGGGATGAGATGTCCTTCAGCATTCCAATAAGCTGGCCAATGTTCTCAATGAGTTGTCCAAACCTGTGGTCCATGGACCGCTTCAGCAGCTTGATCACCCGGAGTAAATGGCACATCTGTCCTTGGTTGCCTTCATAGGCACCAAGGACTTTTGCGATGGTGGCCAGAGCTTCAGTGTCCACAGTGGTCTCACGTTGTTGGCCCCCAGTGGCCCTCTCACCAGCCCTGCCACCCCAGATCTGTGTCCTTGGATGTGCCCACACCCTCCCACTGTCCCCAGCATCCTTAGTGAGTGTGCTGTTGTTGCTCACCTCCGGAACGTGTACTGTGGTGCAGGCGATGGTGGTGGTGATGGAGTTAGGTCCACAGGTTGTTGGAGCAGTGCTTTGCATTGGTGTGGCTGCTGTGGTGGGAATTGTGAGGGTGGGACCAGTGAGACTCGCTGATTGTGTCTGCCTTGGCTGTCCAGAAGTGCCAGGATTGTCCTGCACGTCCTTATGAGTGGGAGATTCTGTATCAGAGAATTCTTGATCCTGGATTGGAGACTGGCTTGGCTTGGGTTTTTGAGTCTCAGCAGATGTTGTTTGAGATCGACATGTTGGAGGAAAGTTAAATTTTAAGGATGTTAAGAGCATTCCCCAAACTTTGGTACACAGTGAGTAAAGGGCTGAAGGAGACAAAAGAGTTGGGGTTAGACATGATGACCAGTATCAATGGGGTTAACCTGTTTGACATGAAATTGCGGAACCTCCATTACTTGTTTGTAAACTGACATGAACATAATGAGTACTGTACATCTTCATGTTGCCAATGTGGATGGACATGATATTACCTCCCAACTTGATGCTCAGCCACTGTAGTTTTGGCTTGTGTAATGTTCTTTTTACACTCCATTGTGTTTATCATGCAGGCATAGTCCCATTTGTGTTGCCCATTTTGCAGTATTCATCATATGTGCTGTGCTCTTTGAATGAGTGACCAGGCGTGTATTGTGGCTATATTACCTTCATGCTTTCCATCCTTTGTATTTACACATATCATTGTGTGTATGTTGTGATATATCTTGACATTTCATTACTAGAGCCTTGGTAATTGACAGTCTGAGTAGTCAGACATGTACATGAGCAGAGCTATGTGTGCAATGTGTGCATTTAATGTGACATGTGGAACAGTCTATAAATAGCTGCCAAATGACTCTGGGATGAGAGCAGTGTTACATCCTGTTCAGTGTAGGAGGTGGTAGCGGAAAGTGCTGGCTGGCTGTCCCAACCAACCCTAGTAAAATGGCCACCTACCTGTAAGGAGTAGCAGAGGAGTGAAATGGCTGCGAAATTGCTCTGGGGTGAGAGCAGTGTTGCATACTGTTCAGTGTAGGTGTAAGAGGGCCTGGTGGTAATTGCAGTGCTGGCTGCCTGTCCCAAAACAACCTAGTAAGATGGCTACCTACCTGTAAGGAGAATCAGAGGAGATAAATGGCTGCCAAATGTCTCTGGGGTGAGAGCAGTGTTACATGTTTCAGAGTGGGGATGCCAGAGGGCCTGCTGTTAGTTGTAGTGGTGTTCTCCTGTCTCAAACCCCCTAGTAAGATGGCTACCTACCTGTAAGGTGAAGCAGAGGAGTGAAATGGCTGCCAAATGGCTTTGGGGTATGGGCATTGGACGTGATAGTCGATAGCAATAGGTGTGAAAAACAGTAGCTGAAAGTGTTGTGTGGCATTTTTGTAGTTCGTACTTACCAGTCTCCATTCCTCTGGCTAGTCCGAAAAAACTCTCTGGATGCAGTGTGCCAAGCACCTTCTCCTCCCATGCAGATAATGTAAGTGGTGGCAGAGTTTGAAGGTTTCCAACAGCATCAGTCGGAATTGATGTCTTTCCGACTGCTGCGGTCGCATACAGTGCATATATGGTAATGGGCTCGTCTGATCGGCCCCGGCAGGTGGATTTTTCATGCTATCACGACTGTCGGACAGCTTTTCCGACCAGCATCATAATGAGCCCCTAAATTACAACAAGAACTTCATTTAGTCAAACCAGAGAATAAGGCACATCATTTATAACTAGCAACTTTTGAACAGGAGACAGACAATTTGTTGAAGGCAGAGAAAAAAGATGCAAGCAAATTCTCTTGATTTAAAAAGGCTCCGGTTCATGGGCATTGACCCCCCCCTCAAGGGACACAAAGGGGCTTGTTTAGTGGTTTTCAGACAGGATATTCAACGGTGTTCTTGGATCTTCAGGCATAACTTCCCTTATGGTGCTCAGTATATTTGCTAGGCAATTTGAGCAATTAAATTGCTGCAGCTGGACCTCCCCGCATGGGTCCCTACACAAATGTCAGTATTTAAGGGTCAAGGCCTCTAGTTACAAAAGGAGTGGATTGTGTACATTTCCTTTCTCAGAGAAATATACTGAAGTCATGGACAGCCCTGCCAAGACTACGCTTCACAGGTTAGTGTACTTTAGTGCCAGTGCCCATATTACCGCATTGAAATGTAAAGTCATGCATTATGAAGCTCCTCTCTGAATGAATTGCTTGAGGCGCTGAACCTCACACTCATCCGTTCATCCAGATAGACTTCTCTGCTCTGCATCCAAGGCAGAGAGGGCCTAGGGGGAAGGAGTGGTGCCCGGTTGCCATGGATACCAGTCATCTCAGTCAGGGTCTGACTTGTTCTCTTGGTATCTGTGTTCCTCTCCTGTGGCATCCATCCTGACAAGGCCCTGCTCTGATATGTGGTGCAGGATGTGCCCATGTTCGTACCCTGTCCGGTGACACTGTAAAAGCTGCAGCTCCTGGAAGAGATTAGCTACAAAATACACGTACTTGTTTGCATTGGTCTTATACCCTTTGTGTTGCATTTGTGAAACAAGGTGCACATGAAATGAGCTCATAGCTCTTTTCCATGTACTTGAAATGAAAATATCAAAGTGTGGGTTCAATCTGATTAACTGTTTGCGCTGGGAAGTAAAAAGCCCGAGGAGCATATTATCAAGCCCCAGCGATAATTATCGCTGAGCGCGTTTAGCGCGCTTTTTATTATCGCCGGATATCGCTGGAATATATTGCCAAGCTAGCGCTGTATTATCAATGCTTAGCGCTATGGCGATAAATATTCCGGCGATAGCGGGAAAATGGCCAAACATCGCTGAAAAACCAGCGATGTCCCTTTTAAAACGGCGATAAGCTTGGTGATAAGGCCCTGTGGCCTTAATCCCATAATCCACCTCCCATGTTAGGTATGCCTTAGTCAGGAATTTATCAGCCGTTAAATTCCTGCGTTAAGGCAGAGTTAGCACGATTATTATTAGCGCTACGCCTCGTTGTTAATATCGCGAAGCTGCCTTAGCAATATTTTCCCATGTTGTTTTGACAGCCACGCCTACTTTGCATCTCATTATCGATGTGATGCGAGTCGTGACAAAAACGGGAGATAAATCAAGGAAACATGCGCTACTGTGTCCTTGTTAATAATGCGTTAAAGTGGCGATAATTCTATAGCCAGCCCTTGATAATATGCCCGCAAGACTTTTATTCATTGAGCAGGGGCCTGGTACTATAGTATTTATCCTCCTACTGTTTGTTACTAGGATGGTTTCGCGTTGGCAGGCTAGGTACCAATTTCTCGTTCTTAGTCACCTGTGTCAGATGCCCTATGAGTTAACCATTGAAAAGGTTTCCAAAATGGCCCCTGTTTCTTAGTTGGTTTAAAATAGGAAAAAAAGAAAGAATGCCGTGCAGAGTCAGGACTATACTGCTTTTCACATTGCAGAACGAGTTCCACTCTGGGTATTAACTATCTTCTGTCAGCCGTGATTAAGATGTCTCTTTAAGCTGTCATATTAAACATTGATCAGATAAGAAATATTGGGGCATATTTATTATTCGATCATGCAGCGCAGCACAGCAAGTCACCTGATAGGGAAAAGGCAGGAATGCACCGCACTTAACATTGTATGGCGCATTCCTGCCTTTTCCCAGCGCTGGCGCACAATCTGCTGCCTAGCGAATATGCAGGAACACTTGCACCATGATGCAAGACAATCTCCTGCACACAAATAATCCTCTGGAGCATTTTTCTCTTTCTATGTGTGCGGCAGAATGCAGCACACATGCTAAGAACAAAAACTAGGAGAAACAAACATATTTCTCCTCATTATGCCTCACCTGGGCAGGTGTAGAAGTTTTGGCGCATTCGCAGGTCTAGAACTTATGAAAAATCTGGGAATGTGTCAAAATCCATGAGTTTCGCGTGGGAACACCCACGGACCACCTATGGAGTGCCTGCCTGGGGCCGAGTAATGCAACACAGTGATTTGTGCTGCATTGCATTACTCTGGATTTATCAAGACATTCAGGGCCAAGCAAGCTTGTGATAAAGACCGTCTAGGTCGAAACGCGTTGCCGTTAATACACTTTGATTTCGAAAGTGACCCTGGTGTGCGAGTCTTCTTCTGTGGACGTATTATTTCATGGTATATATATATATATATATATATATATATATATATATATATATATATATATATATATATATTCCCCCATTATAGTTAGTTCAGCTAACTATAACTCGCGCGCCCACAATGCACTGCCGATGACGTCACATATTACATCACTCATGACATGGTCAGTGACATCACTCATGACATCACTGATGACATCTCAAATGACATCACTGATGACATCACTGATGACATCATCCAGTGAATGTGTGTTTTTCTGAAAATTAAATATGTTTTATATATGTATATCTCAAGGTCGATGGAAGAATAAATGGGTATATAAGTGTCTAAATGGATGATTTGTTTTTGAAAAATTGATTGTGTAACTGACTGATTAAGTGTATCATAGTGAATACATGGCTTAGTGAGTAATGTTTAAATATGTAAATATCTGAATCAGTCTCTCACTTTGTGTATAAGTGGCTGCTGGGTTGGTGAGTAGCTACATGGGTGTCTATATAGGTTATTAGTTGGTTTTTTGAGTATCAGTCTGAGTGTCTGCATGGTTTGGTGGGGGGTATTACGTAGTGCATAGGTGCATGAATGAGTGACTCACTGTTTGTATGTGTTGAAGACAGCATGTGTGCAGGACTGTATGGGTGGATGAGTGTGTGTATGGGTGTGTTAGTGAGTGAATGACTGTCTCAATAGTGTCTTTATGAGTAACTACATATGTTTTAAACTAGTATATGTGACTATTGGTGTATATAAGTGAGTATATGTGAGAGTGAGAGATTGAAAGAGTTCCTGTATGAATACGTATGTGTTTCTATAAGTGATTGTTTAAAAGACTAAGTATGTGTAAGTTTCCGTAGAAGTAAGTGTGGTGGTGTGTGTATAACTGTATATGCAAGTAAATGTATGTTTGATTCTTTATTAGCATGAGTGACTATGTGTGTGAGTAACTCTGTGGATGAGTGGCATTGTGTAACAGGATGTATAGGTGTATGAGTACATATGATGAGTGAGTACATGTATGAGTGACTGTATAGGACTGTTGGTGAGTGGATGTGCATGTGGATCTTAGAATTACTGAAGAGGTTGTTGTAACTGGTATTGGTATGTCCATTGTTTTGAAAATTTTAGTCTCTATTTTTGAATGTGTGTATCAAAGGTTATATTAGGGTGAGAGGTCTGCCACTCTATCACAAGGATGATGTCATCAGTGATGTCATCAGTGATGTCATTTGAGATGTCATCAGTGATGTCATGAGTGATGTCACTGACCATGTCATGAGTGATGTAATATGTGACGTCATAGGCAGTGCATTGCGGGCGCAAGAGTTATAGTTAGCTGAACTAACTATAACGGGGGAATTTCTGAGGTTTTTTAAATGCTAATTCCTAACTATAATGTGCCTGAAACCTATGTTTTTTTTCTGTGAATTTCAAAGGTTTTTTAAATGCTAATTTCTAACTATGCCTACAGAGATAGGACATGTGAAGAAAGAAGAAAAGATGCACAGAAAGAAAAAAAAGTGCAGAAAGAAGCAACAGAAGTCCTCAAAGACGAAGAAAAGTGCAGGAAGAAGGATAACGTGCAGAAATAACAAAAAGAAGAGCAGAAAGAAGCCTTGTTGCAAAATCATCCTGTACCCTCAACTTTTTCAGACGGATACTGGTGGTAACTGAGTCTGACTAACCAGTCCTAGAGCCAGTGCTATGTTAAAAGAATACAGTGAAAACACTTACATACACTAGGGAACACTATGCGTTGGGGTCCCCCTGTGATTAGCATGACCTCCTCTGTAAGCCCCTAGTATATAATAGGGCAGGGGTATTAAAACTACCTCTTAAAACAGGCCACAGGGCGTTTTTGCACACGTTAACTCAGGCCCCGTCCCCTCCCTTCACCACTGTGTAAACACGCCCTGTGTCCGTTTTTAGTTGGGAGATTAAGTTCATTTGAATCCTGAGGGTCCCTAGGGTCCAACTAGCCCACTAGGTACCTCCAGTAAGTGCCACAGAGCTGCGTTGCAGAGAGGTGTGAAAAGTGGCACGGCCCGGACCACCTCTCTGCAATGCAGCTCAGTGGCGCTTACTGGAAGCACTTGGTGGGCTAGTTAGCCCCCAGGGGCCCTCAGTATTGAAGGGAAATTATATCCCCAATTTAAAACGTGCCATAGTGCGTGTTTGCACACGTCACCTCAGGCCCCGTCCCCTCCCTTCACCACTGTGTAAAAGCGCCCTGTGGCTGTTCTAAGTTGAGAGATTAAGTCCCCTTGAATCCTAAGGGTCCCTAGGGTCAAACTAGACCACTAGGTACCTCCAGTAAGCGCCACAGAGCTGCGTTGCAGAGAGGTGTAAAAAGGGGCTTGGCCTCAGAACACCTGTCTGCAGCGCAGCTCCCTGGCGCATACTGGAGATGCCTGTTGGGCTAGTTGGCCCTCAGGGACCCTCAGTATTGAAGAGGAATTAATTCCCCAACTTACAACTCGCCAGGGGGCGCGTTTGCAGAGTGCTGCAAGGAGGGGGCGTGGCCTCCGGCATGATGCCAGTCTTTTATTTATTTAAATGTTTTAAGAAGGGGGGCTGTGTGGTTCCCCTTCTTATTCTAATTTATTGGCCCTGATAACCCCATCCCCCAGGGCCTGTCTCCTAATTATATTTTTTTGACCCCAATCCCCAGGGCCGGCCACTGTTTTTTATTATTTTTAAAAAATATATATTTATAGACACACCTAGGACATGCTGGACAAACCGTACGTACCTATCACCATGACGATTTGCGTGATATTCATTAAAAGGCGACTATGCATACAATGTGTATTTACACCACTAGTGAAGCTCTGACATGTCTGATGCCCTACCGTGCCTAGTCCCGGTAGACACCCTTGTCGTTTATTTATACAAACATGGGTAGCTATTGACGGGCACATTTAATACACATGAACACCAAGCCATTTAAAGGGGATTCGACAAAAATTCGACCAAAACTATGCAAGAAACCCCCCTCACGGTTAATAAAACACACATCCACTGCCGGATGTGTAATACTTTTTATTTTACTCTCTGGAAAGGGGACGAACATCACTTGAGAGTCACAGCGCGCTCCTGGCAGAGCCCAATGCTGTGTTACACCCACCATTGCCTGCTGAGTGCCACACACCTCTGTGTTGTATTCCACTAGCTAGTGCATATGCTATGACACTCTCTAGCCCATGTGCACTGTAACACCACCCCGTGAATATGTCAAGCCACACTTGTCTTCGCACAGGTTATTTTGCCCCATCCAACGTGCCTTCCTCGATGCCTATGTTATAACGCACAGTGCTATGCCATACATATTACAATCTGGGATCCATGTCTTTGTCACAGTGCATATGCAATGTTGCACTCCCCAGCACATATTTTATATTACAACTTTAGAGACTAGCTAGGTTACACAACACTGCCCTGTGCATATTACACTCCAAGGCGCATATCGCATAGCACACGCTAGTGCCTGTGCTATCTCGCGCTCTCCAATGAATCTGTCATTGCACACAATGTATTGCATATTATATTTCACGCCCGGTTCATCTTATATCACACTTTTTGGTGCATAGTTTATACCATACACTATATCTAGTTTTCTTTTTCAATCGTGCTCTCAGGACTATGTTCTATTTAACACTGTGTTAACCTACCCTTTTCACGGGCATTACATTTTGCGATAGGGGGTGGAGGGTCAGAGGGTGTTTCTGCCAAGTGAGCCCGAAGTCACAGTCACAAACGTCCTCTTCTTCCTGAATAAAAGTGAGATTATGCTGCATACTTTTTCATATTTTAAGTAGTTCGCACAGACACACGTTTTAAAAACAATAAAGTTCCTAATACCCGCCTTCTCTGAACAGTTAGCTTGCTGCCCCATCCCCCTCCTCCCTATCCTCTGTTGTGTGAATCCATGGACTAGCCTCCTCCCTCCTGCCATGCATGGTCTGATGTGCTGCCACTGCCCTCAATTTAGTATGATGTACCAGTCCACTCCTCCTGCCCTCCATTGCCCAATTCTATGCCCCATCATTGACCTCCTGCTTAAACTCTGTGCTTAGCTTGCTGCCCCTATTCTCCTTCCCCCTGCCCTCCGATGTCTTTGTGCATGCCCCTGCTCCATCATTTTTGCCCACCATGTTCCATGGACCTGCCACTCCTATCTACTCTGAGTGTTCTGTTGAGCTGCCACTCCCCTCCCACCTGCCTAGCATTGTCAGATGACTGTAACCTGTCCCTGCCACCTCCACCCTGCCTGTCCACATGCCATGCCCCTATCCTCTTCCTCCTGTCCTACATGGTCCATTGTACTGCCACACCCTTCTGCCGTCCCTGGTCTGTTGTGCTGCAACTGCTCCTCCTGCCTGCCCCGTGCGGTCTGTTGTGAGGCCCCTTCCCCTGAACTTTCTTGTCTGTGCACAGGTCCTGACCCTCCCTTCTATCCTCCATCGTCCTTTGTGCATGCCCCTGCACCCTCCTTCTTGCCCATCATAGCCATTGTGCTGCCACTAACCCTCCCACTTGCCATGCATGGTCTTCTGTGCTGCCAAGGCCCCTCCCACCTTCCCTGTGTGGTCAGTTAGCTGCCCCTGACCCCCTCCCACCTTCCCTCCATGGTCTGTGTGTATGCCATCACAGTCTCACTGTTGCTCTTCATGGTGTGTCTTGCTTCTAGTGCCCATCCTGCCTGACCTCCATGGCTATCTTGCTGCTCCTGCCCTGCCCCCTTGCCCCCTTGCCCCCAGCCCTCTGTTTACATGTGCAGACCCCTACTCCCTCCCTCCTGGCTTGTCTGTTCCATTGTAATGCCCTTGATCTGTCCTTCCTGCCCTTTATGGTCTGTTATGCTGCAGCTTTCTCTCCTGTCTGTCCATTATGGTCAGCTAGCTACCATTGCCTCTTGCCCCTCTGTTCTCTGTTGTCCATGTGCATGGTCCTGTCCCCTCCCTCTTGCTTTCTATGGATTGTTGTGCTGCACTCCCATCCCGCATGCCCTGTGTGGTGTATTGTGCTGCTGCAAACCCTGATGCCTGCCCTGCAGGGTCAGTTTGGTGCACCTCTCCATGTCCCTCCTGTCCTCTGTTATCCAAGTCCATGTCCCTACCCCATTTCCTTCCATGATCCAATGTACCATACTTGCGAACATTTTGAACTTGGTAAGAGAGAGATTTTGAAAAAAAACTGGGGTATTGATTTTCCTCTTTGAGTTACATTGAAAAAGAGGAGATTGTAGACAGAAGACAGATCAAATAAAGCCCATTTGAGCTTAAAAACATTGGATGTTTCCTGGCTGAATCGGGTCTGTTGGCATGTATGGTTGTACTACCATTGCCTCTTCCTTCTGCCCACAATGGTCTATTACATTGTGTTAGAAAAACACACTCCCACACCGGAAGGGTGGTGGTGTTCTCCCAAACACACTGTGGTAGCTTGGCTCGAGCGGGAAGGAAGGCACCGTGTTAAGTATACGTCATACCCACACAATAACCATGCGTGCATCCGTTCCAAAAACGACACTACACCTTAAAAATTATACTGAAAATATATCTCTTTATCTTCTTTTCTCTTAGTTGCTGATTAAATAAATAATAATACAATCACAGTACACAAGGCTTTTCCTGTGGAAGGGTAAGTCAAATAAATAATACTTCAACGATTCAATAAATAAGGTAGGTCATAAATAATCAAGGCATAAATATAAGTGCATTACATAAAAGGCAATTAAATATTATGAGGCAATAAATACTGCGAGACAATAAATACTGTGCGACAATAAATACTGTGAAACAATAAATACTGTGAGGCAATAAATACTGTGAGGCAATAAATAGGAAGAATACAATAAATACAGTGCTCTCAATAAATAATAAAAGCCAACAGTGACACTTGAAAATCAGTTCACATTCCTGAGGTACTATGGGATGATTTGACCCAATCCCAGCTTGTAGAGATTTGGATGGCCTGAGGGGTATACTGCCTGGCTTGGACAAGGCTGAGGCCTAAACTGAGGTAGATCAAGGGGGAATCTAGAGATCTGGCTCTCCCACACTACACAACCCCTCTGTATTAGTCTCAGCTCACCCCTGGCACTATCAAGCTGGTTCCAGCACCTCTCTAGCCTCTGGGATGGTCTCTTAGGGCTTCACAGGGCCTTAGGCGCCCTCTATTCCACTTACTGCCCTTTTTATGAAGTTCCGACGCCGCCGGAGTCGTGTCGACGCCGTGAGGCGGTTCCGGTTCGATGTCGGCGGCCTCGGCTCAATGACAGTTCTTGTCGACGCCGGGAGGCGGTTCCGGTTCGATGTCGGCGGCCTCGGTTCGATGTCGGCTCCGATTCGATGACGTCGGGCGGTCTTGGCTCGATGTCGACTTCGGGCGGCTCCGGTTCGATGACGTCGGGCGGCCTTGGCTCGATGTCGACTTCGGGCGGCTCCGGTTCGATGACGTCGGGCGGCCTTGGCTCGATGTCGACTTCCGGCGGCTCCGGAGTGCGATCTCCACTCCCGACCTCCGGTGCTCCTTTCCTCAGGTTCCGGCGACTCCGGAGTGCGACCTCCACTCCCGACCTCCGGCACGATTCTCTTCAGGTTCCGGCGACACCGGAGTGCGATCTCCACTCCCGACCTCCGGCACGCTTCACCTCGGTCTCCGGCGACTCCGGAGGGCGGACTTCACTCCCCCGTCGACGCCGCACACTCGACCTCGGGTGACTTCCTCCTCGACCTCTGGTACTCTCCACGACCTCCGTCGGCGCCCTCTCTCGACCTCTGGCAGCTCCGGGTACGACGTCTGCTTTCCAGTCAGCGCCGCTTCTCCACCTCGGGCTCCAGGTCTCCAGGCTTCTCGACGTCGGACTTCAAGTAGTTACCAGTAACCAGGTCAGGAACTTGCTGTTCTTTACTTTTAAGGCCTGTTCCTGCTGTCCAGGTCCTTAAGATGGTTTTTCTTGCTTTCTCCCACACAGGGCTCCAGGCTGGGCTCAGTCAGCAGGGACTAGTATCAAGGGTGGGTTTATGGACCCCACTCCAGGCACAAGTTTCCACCCCTGCTGCCTCACTCCTTCCTCCTTCAGGTTCTGTGCTCCTCTCTCTTCACCAGTCAGGTGCCAACTGCCAGCTCCAACTGTCAACTCTGACTTAGCTTCCCAACATTCTAAACCGCCTCCAACTGTCACAGGGTTCCAGAATGTTGCAGAAGGTTCTAGTAGGTTCCAGTGATGTCACAGGTGACAATGGGTGGCCACCATTTTGTGCTCCAGGCCCTCAGACAGAAGTTCCAGGGGTAGATAAAATGGCTCCCTGAATCTGCATCAATACTAAAAAGTCTGGTGGTTCCCAAAAAGGAAAAAATACTAACAGGGTTTGAGGCAAAAGTGGGACAAAATAAATAATGATGAGGAGGGACCACCCAAAGGGCTGACAGGTCTAACACGCGTCCCCCCCAGCTGAAAGTGGGGAGAGCTACCCAACCCCTTGGGAGTTCTCATCATTAAGGCGGAAATACCTTGAGAGACCGTCTGCATTGGCGTGGTCCACTCCAGGCCGATGTTCCACCTGAAAGTCCATTCCCTGTAGGGAGATAGACCACCTCAACAACTTGGGATTCTCCCCCTTCATCTGCATCAGCCAACGAAGGGGTCTGTGGTCGGTCTGAACTAGGAAGTGCGTGCCAAACAGGTATGGCCACAGCTTCTTCAGAGCCCATACCACTGCAAAGGCTTCACGCTCTATTGCACTCCACTTCTGTTCCCTGGGAAGTAGTCTCCGGGATAGGAAGACCACGGGTTGATCCAGACCCTCTTCATTGAGTTGCGATAACACTGCCCCAATGCCATGTTCCGATGCATCTGTCTGGACAATGAACTTCTTGGAAAAGTCTGGGGCCCTTAAGACCGGGGCCTCGCACATGGCTTGCTTCAGCTTCACGAAGGCCTGCTGACAAGCCTCCGTCCAGACTACCCGTCGAGGTTGTTTCTTGGACGTGAGCTCCGTGAGGGGGGCTACAATGGTTCCTTACCCCTTCACGAAGCGGCGGTAGTATCCCGTGAGGCCCAGAAAAGCTCGGACCTCAGTCTGTGTCTTGGGGGGTTCCCAGGCCATGATGGCCTCGATCTTCGCCTGGAGGGGTTGCACCGCTCCCCTACCCACCAAGTGTCCAAGGTACACTACCGACCCCTGCCCGATCTGGCACTTGCTGGCCTTGATCGTTAACCCAGCTTGTCTCAGGGCCTGGAGAACAGCTTGCAGGTGACGCAAGTGATCCTCCCAGCTGTTACTGAAGACGGCTATGTCATCCAGATAAGCAGCAGAGAAACTCTCCATTCCGGTGAGGATCTGGTTTACCAGGCGCTGAAACGTGGCAGGTGCGTTCTTGAGCCCAAAGGGCATCACACAGAACTGGTAGTGGCCATTGGGCGTGGAGAAGGCTGACCTTTCCCTTGCTCCATCAGTCAAAGAGATCTGCCAGTACCCAGAAGTAAGGTCAAAGGTACTTAGATATTGGGCAGCTCCCAGCCGGTCAATCAATTCATCCGCCCTAGGGATCGGATGAGCATCAGTTTTGGTTACTGAATTCAGTCCCCGGTAGTCCACACAGAACCTCAGTTCCGGTTGGGCACCTGGTGGTGCGGCCTTTGGTACTAACACCACCGGACTGGACCAGGGGCTGCTGGAAGGTTCGATCACTCCTAGCTCCAGCATCTTAGTGACTTCACTGTTAATGCTGGCCTTCACCTTGTCTGACATCCGGTAGAACTTGGACTTCACAGGTGGGCTGTCTCCTGTGTCCACATCATGGACGCACAGGTGAGTCCTACCCGGAACAAGGGAGAACAACGAAGAGTACTGTCCCAGGACCTGGCGGCAGTCCTTTTGCTGTTCAGGAGTTAGGGAGGGGGAGAGAATCACTCCCTCCACCGACCCATCCTTCTCTTGAGACGCAAATAAATCGGGGAGAGGCTCGCTTTCCACGTCCTCTCCTCCGTCAGTCACCATCATCAAGATGACTTCGGGCCTCTCGTGGTGGGGTTTGAGGCGGTTGGCGTGCAGCACCCGTAGGGGCTGACGAGGGGTTTTAAGATCCACCAAGTAGGTAGCCTTACCCTTCTTCTCCAACACCTCAAAGGGTCCTGACCAGCGATCCTGGAGGGCACTAAGCTCTCCTGGTTCGATCACCCACACCTTCTGGCCAGGCTCCAACTCCACCGGGTGAGCGTTGTGGTCATACCACGCCTTCATTACTGCTTGGCTGGCTTCCAAGTTGTCAGAAGCTTGCTTCCACAACTTAGCCATTTGGCTCCGGAAGGCCAGCATGTAGCTCACCACATCCTGGGGAAGCTTCCTGGGAGTTCTTTCCCATCCGTCTCTCACCAGGTTGAGAGGTCCACGTACAGGGTGCCCATACAAAAGCTTGAAGGGGCTGAAGCCCACTCACTTCTGTGGCACTTCCCTGTAGGAAAACAATAGACAGGGTAGGAGGACGTCCCATTTCCTCCGCAGGCTTTCAGGCAGACTTCTGATCATGCCTTTCAAGGTTTTGTTAAACCTCTCCACCAGACCATTGGTCTGGGGGTGGTAAGGAGTTGTGAACCGGTAGGTCACTCCACACTCCTTCCACATGGCCCGCATGTACGCTGACATGAAGTTGGTCCCCCTGTCGGACACAACTTCCTTGGGAAAACCCACTCGGGTAAAGATTCCCATCAGGGCCCTAGCCACAACAGGTGCTGTTATGGTCCTCAGAGGTATTGCCTCTGGGTACCGTGTGGCATGATCCACCAGAACCAGGATAAACCTGTGACCAGCTGTAGTAGGTGGATCTAACGGACCCACAATGTCGATGCCCACCCTTTCAAAGGGGGTGCTAACGACAGGAAGTGGTTCCAGGGGAGCTTTCAGCTTCACCCCTGTTTTCCCACTGGCTTGGCAAGACACACATGTCCGGCAGTAGGTATCGGACGACACTTTCATTTGAGGCCAATAAAAGTGTGGGACAAGACGGGCGAAGGTCTTGTCTTGCCCCAGGTGTCCTGCCAATGGGATCTCGTGAGCCAACTCCAGAAGGAAGGCTCGATAACGTTGAGGGACTACCAAGGATTGTGACGATCCATGTAGGGGTGCCTTGGGTTCACTGTAGAGGAGGCCATCCTCCCAGTAAACACTGTAGTTCCCTTCAACGTTCCCTGCTGCCTGGGCTTCGGCGTGTCGCCTCAGTCCCTCAAGGGTAGGGCACTCCTTCTGGCCCTGGCAGAATTCCTCCCTGGACGGGCCTCCCTCCACGTGCCACTCGGCCGGGATGGGTAGGTCCTCCAGTTCGGTGACATCCCCCACCGCAGACTCCTGGTCCACCACCTCCGGTGGCCTATCCGTCCTACGGGGTGCGGACGCCGAGGCAGGCTCCTCCTGTCCTCGGTTCTTCCCTTGACTGGCAGCTGGCTGGGCCTTTGTTCCAGGCTCCAGCCGAAACGAACTCCCTCTCCGGGTAGTCGCGGACCTTGTGCTCACACAGGCCCAGTCAGGTGTACCCAGCATCTCAGTGTGAGTCCGGTATTCCACCTCTTTCCAAGCATTGTGCTCCATGTCATTCCACAGTAGACAATCGACCGGCACGGCAGGGCTTACGGCAACTCAAAGTGAACCTGCAACCCCTTCCCATTCAAAGGGAACCTCGGCCACCGGATAGTGGCCCATCCTGCCGTCAGCCATCGCGGCAGGGTGGAGTACATCGGGAATCACCTGCTCTGGAGACACCAGTTGGCTACGCACCATAGTCATACTGGCTCCTGTGTCTCTCAGAGCCTCCCCCCTTTGGCCGTTGATGGTGACCCACTGCCCATACTTTACGGTATTTGCGGGCACCTGGATCTTAGGAACTATCTCCCGTTCTCCCAGGGACACTAAAGTGACACCCGCCCACTCCCTTCCCTTAATTAAAGGCATCTCCTCCCCGAGCACTACACTAGCTACTCCGGGGGTCTTTCCTCCAATGGGAGGGGGTGGTCATTTTGGGCACTTCGCATCTCCCTTATAGTGTCCAACGCCACCGCACTCGAAGCAATGGACAACCCTTGGCTGCTGACTCTGGCCAGGATTAGGGTTTCTGGATGGGTTAGCCCTAGGGGTGAATCCTGTTCCCTTACCTTGGAAATTATTTTGGGGGCCTTTGGAGAACTCCTTTTTCTTTTCCCCTCCCTCTTTCTTCTGG
Organism: Triturus cristatus; assembly: GCF_964204655.1. Lineage (NCBI taxonomy): Eukaryota > Metazoa > Chordata > Amphibia > Caudata > Salamandridae > Triturus > Triturus cristatus. The sequence goes on along the minus strand of NC_140587.1, from coordinate 939,901,769 downwards.
GGGGCGCCCTGTCCGGCCTTTTGAGTATCCCCTCCAGTCCCCCTTGTGGACACCCGGGTACTAGCCCAAATGTCCGCCTCCTCAGCAAGCTTCCGGGGATTGGTCAGCTTGCTATCCACCAGGTGTTGACGCAGTTCAGGGAAACATTTTTCGAGCAGGTGTTCCTTCAGTACTAAATCAAACAACCCCTCGTAGTTCCTCACTTCACTGCCCTGAATCCAACCCTCCAATGCCTTTTTTGCATAATCCAGGAAGTCCACCCAATTCTGTGTGCCCAGTTTGTGGCTACCCCGGAACTTCTGTCTGTATTTCTCGGGTGTTAGTCCAAACTTTCGTATGAGCGCCACTTTCATGGTGGGGTAGTGGGTCTGCTCATCCTGCTCTAGGGCCAATAATGCATCCCTACCAGCTGGAGGCATGTACCTGTACAATCCCCCTCCCCAGTACTTCTCTGGAACCCCATGGGCCCTTAATGAGACCTCATAGGCCGCTAGCCACTTGGCAATATCGTCGCCCACACCATAGCTAGCCACTATGGGCCCGATTCACAGAACAAACTTAAGACTAAATCCTAAACTTAGTACCATTCTGGTATTCACAGAATGCACTTAGTACTTCTGGTATTCACAGAATGAACTTACTACTTTTGCTATTCACAGAATGAACTTACTACTTTTGCTATTCACAGAATGGATTTACGACTCCTAAACTTACGTCCGCACTCGGGCCGGAAATTCCGGCCCGGAGGCGGAGCTTCCGGCCCGGAGGCGGAGCTTCCGGCCCGGAGGCGGAGCTTCCGGCCCGGAGGTGGGGATTCCGGCCGATTTAGCTATGGCTGAAATCTCCACCTCCGGGCCGGAAGCTCCGCCTCCGGCCCAGAAGCCCCGCCTCCGAGCCGGAAGCTCCGCCTCCGGGCCGGAAGCTCCGCCTCCGGGCCGGAATTTCCGGCCCGAGTGCGGACGTAAGTTTAGGAGTCGTAAATCCATTCTGTGAATAGCAAAAGTACTAAGTTCATTCTGTGAATAGCAAAAGTAGTAAGTTCATTCTGTGAATACCAGAAGTACTAGGTGCATTCTGTGAATACCAGAATGGTACTAAGTTTAGGATTTAGTCTTAAGTTTGTTCTGTGAATCGGGCCCTATGTCTTTCGGCAAATAGGGTTTGGGTTCCCTGGTGAACTCTCTTTCTTCGCTGCCACCATTAGGAATAGGGTGTGCCCCGGCTCGTAGGATCTGGAGATCTATCTCCCTTAACCTCAGCTCATGAGCCATCCTCTGTTCCTCCTTCTCTTTCTCCAGCCTTGCTAAGTCCCATGTGAGCTGTCTTTTCTCCCTCCGGTCTGTTAACTCCACTTCAGACAAGCCACCGCTAGAGGCACTGCTGCCCTTCCTAGAAAGTGTCCTGGGCCCCGCTAACAGGTTCCCCACCTCAGGTTGGTACAAACCAGCTCCCTCACTGTCGGGCTCTCTATCCCTGTCCTCCTCCTCAGCCTTACTTTCTCGTCGTGCCTCCCCCCAAGCCCTTAAGCTGGTTTGGAGTGCACCCTTCTTTGCTCCTGGGGGACAATACACCCCCTCCCGCTGACAAAACTCCCTGAGTTGGGCCACAGTATAGGTTTCCAGGTCTTCTAGCACAAACTCCATTTTGCCCACTCAGAACAGAAGACAGATTTTTACAGAAGCTATGCAGGGGGGTACCTTTTATAATACCTCCTCCCACCACCAGAGTAAATTTGGAAAAAACAAAAACTCACAATTAGGAAGGCCGCTTGGAGAAAACTCCCGGTGTAGGCCTATGGACTACCCACAGTTATTGTCGAGTATACGTAGGCACAGCTCTATCCCACCGCTGAACACCAATCATGTTAGAAAAACACACTCCCACACCGGAAGGGTGGTGGTGTTCTCCCAAACACACTGTGGTAGCTTGGCTCGAGCGGGAAGGAAGGCACCGTGTTAAGCATACGTCATACCCACACAATAACCATGCGTGCATCCGTTCCAAAAACGACACTACACCTTAAAAATTATACTGAAAATATATCTCTTTATCTTCTTTTCTCTTAGTTGCTGATTAAATAAATAATAATACAATCACAGTACACAAGGCTTTTCCTGTGGAAGGGTAAGTCAAATAAATAATACTTCAACGATTCAATAAATAAGGTAGGTCATAAATAATCAAGGCATAAATATAAGTGCATTACATAAAAGGCAATTAAATATTATGAGGCAATAAATACTGCGAGACAATAAATACTGTGCGACAATAAATACTGTGAAACAATAAATACTGTGAGGCAATAAATACTGTGAGGCAATAAATAGGAAGAATACAATAAATACAGTGCTCTCAATAAATAATAAAAGCCAACAGTGACACTTGAAAATCAGTTCACATTCCTGAGGTACTATGGGATGATTTGACCCAATCCCAGCTTGTAGAGATTTGGATGGCCTGAGGGGTATACTCCCTGGCTTGGACAAGGCTGAGGCCTAAACTGAGGTAGATCAAGGGGGAATCTAGAGATCTGGCTCTCCCACACTACACAACCCCTCTGTATTAGTCTCAGCTCGCCCCTGGCACTATCAAGCTGGTTCCAGCACCTCTCTAGCCTCTAGGATGGTCTCTTAGGGCTTCACAGGGCCTTAGGCGCCCTCTATTCCACTTACTGCCCTTTTTATGAAGTTCCGACGCCGCCGGTGTCGTGTCGACGCCGTGAGGCGGTTCCGGTTCGATGTCGGCGGCCTCGGCTCAATGACAGTTCTTGTCGACGCCGGGAGGCGGTTCCGGTTCGATGTCGGCGGCCTCGGTTCGATGTCGGCTCCGATTCGATGACGTCGGGCGGTCTTGGCTCGATGTCGACTTCGGGCGGCTCCGGTTCGATGACGTCAGGCGGCCTTGGCTCGATGTCGACTTCCGGCGGCTCCGGAGTGCGACCTCCACTCCCGACCTCCGGCACGATTCTCTTCAGGTTCCGGCGACTCCGGAGTGCGATCTCCACTCCCGACCTCCGGCACGCTTCACCTCGGTCTCCGGCGACTCCGGAGGGCGGACTTCACTCCCCCGTCGACGCCGCACACTCGACCTCGGGTGACTTCCTCCTCGACCTCTGGTACTCTCCACGACCTCCGTCGGCACCCTCTCTCGACCTCTGGCGGCTCCGGGTACGACGTCTGCTTTCCAGTCAGCGCCGCTTCTCCACCTCGGGCTCCAGGTCTCCAGGCTTCTCGACGTCGGACTTCAAGTAGTTACCAGTAACCAGGTCAGGAACTTGCTGTTCTTTACTTTTAAGGCCTGTTCCTGCTGTCCAGGTCCTTAAGATGGTTTTTCTTGCTTTCTCCCACACAGGGCTCCAGGCTGGGCTCAGTCAGCAGGGACTAGTATCAAGGGTGGGTTTATGGACCCCACTCCAGGCACAAGTTTCCACCCCTGCTGCCTCACTCCTTCCTCCTTCAGGTTCTGTGCTCCTCTCTCTTCACCAGTCAGGTGCCAACTGCCAGCTCCAACTGTCAACTCTGACTTAGCTTCCCAACATTCTAAACCGCCTCCAACTGTCACAGGGTTCCAGAATGTTGCAGAAGGTTCTAGTAGGTTCCAGTGATGTCACAGGTGACAATGGGTGGCCACCATTTTGTGCTCCAGGCCCTCAGACAGAAGTTCCAGGGGTAGATAAAATGGCTCCCTGAATCTGCATCAATACTAAAAAGTCTGGTGGTTCCCAAAAAGGAAAAAATACTAACAGGGTTTGAGGCAAAAGTGGGACAAAATAAATAATGATGAGGAGGGACCACCCAAAGGGCAGACAGGTCTAACACATTGCCACAGCCTCTCTTGCAAGTCCTGTATTGTTGGTTTGTTGCCCCTGACCCCCTTTCCACTGCCCTACATAGTCTGTTGTGCTGCCACGGCCCTTCCTGCCTGCTCAGTGTGGTTAAATTGTTGCCTTTGCACCCTCCTACCTGCCTTCAATTTTCAGAGTCCGTGCCCCTGGCCTCTGCCTCTCAACAGTATCCTAATGAACAACTAGATTGCTAACATTCTATATTTATTACGAAAGTGTGGAACGCCTGACGTCATCTTGATGAAATCAAAACTGTAATACCTAGAGCATTTCCTTTAGAAATTACATATATGAGAGGGTCTTATTGGCATCAAAATTAAGGTTAGTGCTCTAAAAGACCAAAATAAGGACATATTTTCTGAGTTTTCAAATAGCGACAAAGCACTTTTAAATTATTTGTTATCTTTATGTTTTTTTATCCAGTTGACCACTTGATTAGATGTTGCACTTAGGGGAGAGGATGTGGTGTTACTTCCAGAACTGCAGACTTTGCAACTGGGGAACCAGGTTGGAGTTTCTGCTTCAGCTCGACATTCTGTGATTCTGGTCAAATCACTTAGTCTCCCCATGTCTACAACCAAAATGAATTTGTTCTTGTGTGATGTAACCAATGCTCATGTAAAGCACTCCAATACCTGACAAGTCTGCACTATATAACACTGCAAAAACACAAAATATTAAGTGTTTTGCACACTTCTGTCATTGGGCTATATTTGGGCTACATCTGGGTGATTTTGGGCTACATTTGGGCTCTTTTGTCTCCGGTGGCCATCTTGGGAGATTTATTTGTTATGAAGTTTCCTAATTTCCTCATGTACTGCAGTCATCTCAGTAGGAAATGCTTTCAGTTTTTTATTTTGATTCTATCATGAAGTTATTCAGATATGTCACACATTTGCCATAAATTCTGAATGTTAGCACTCTAGTTGCTCATTAGATCACTGTAGTAAAACTACTGTTCACCATGGAAGTCTGCTCCTGGTATTAAAAGTGCATGTTTCAGTCTGCATGTCAGAATTTTTTAATGAAATAGAAGAGGATTTGAGAAGTCACTCAAAATGTGCCCTAATTTTCTTTCTTCAGCATTAATCATAATTTCTATGGCAAAATGAACCCCCTCGTGTTCCTTTTTAAATTAAATGATTTAAGTGTTACCAGTTTATTCCAATCAAGATGGCTTCAGGTGTGCCATACTTTTGTCATAATGAAGACAGTAAGCGCCCTAGTTGTTTTTAAGAACACTCTGGGACATTCTGTCATTGGCCTATACTTGGGCTACATCTGGGTGATATTTGGGCTACATTTGGGCTCTTTTGTCTCTGGTGGCCATCTTGGGAGACTTATTTGTTATGAAGTTTCCAAATTTCCTCATTTACTACAGTCTCCTCAGTAGGAAATACTTTCAGTTTTCTACTTTGATTCCATCAAGAAGGCATTCAGATGTGTCACACATTTGCCATAAATTCAGAATGTTAGCACTCTTTTTGCTCATTAGATCACTGTAGTAAAGCTACTGCTCACCAGGGAAAACTGCTGCTGGTATTGAAAGTGCATGTTTCAGTCTGCATGTCAGAATTTTTTAATGAAATAGAAGAGGATTTGAGAAGTCACTCAAAATGTGCCCTAATTTTTCTTTCTGCAGCACTAATCATACTTTTTATGGAAAAATGAACCCCCCTCATTTTGTTCCTTTTTAAATTAAATGTTTTAAGAGTTACCACTTTAATCCAAGCAAGATGGCTTCAGGTGTGCCATACGTTTATCATAAGTAGGACTGTTAGCGCTCTAGTTGTTCTTTGGAACACTCTGGGAAGCTGCAGTAGAACACAAAGGAATCAACTGACAGTCTCTGCCCTTGTTGGATGTACATGTTTTACTGAGAATGTCAGACTTCATTCTCACATGACTGAGAAAGATAATGTGAATTTACAGAAAATAAGCTCTCAGTTTAGCTTATAGATCACCTTCCAAACCTCTGTGGGAAAAGCATGAGGAAATATTTTTCTCTCAATCATGATATCCCAGCAGCAGGCTTTTTCACATAGTGAAATCACCTTAGAACATACCACAATTCCTAAAATGAGTATGGTACCATCAACAAATGATTTATAATGTAACTAAAGTCTTAAAACCTTCTATTAACTGCAATGCTTTTTAATGAGGTGCTATCATGTATATTGGTCCCAAGATGGCTGCCAACACTTCTTGGATGAAGTGCTGACAGCCAATCAGATCTCAGGATGAGATGTGTGGTTAGGCTCCACCCACATATATATATGATTTTACTTTTGATTTTCTCAGGAACTACTGAACAGATTGACACCAGACCTGCAAAAGGCACATCCCTGAGCTGAGGACTACCTCTCTGCCAAAATTCAAGTAATTCTCTTCAGCCGTTCGGGCTGTACCTTGGACTAAAGGTCCCTATGGAAAATTGCATGGGGAAAACGCGTTTTGGGACCCCCCTTTTTTCTCAGCCCCCGCTTGACGAATCCCCCCGAGACTTTCGGGGTAGGAGCGGAGCGGAGCGCCCCACCTATTTTGAAAATTTCGCGAGGATTCGTCAACCGGCGCCAAAGTTATTCCAAATAGAATGTTGCGGATTTCCTATGGAAACACGGTCCTAACTATTACTATCTACTGGCGACCGCCAGTAGATAATATATATATATATATATATATCTTCCAAATCGGTTCAAAGTTGCCGGCTTGTTGCAGCGCTCCTCATGGGTGCGTTACCCTGCAGCAGAACCACGCCGCTTGCAATCCTCGCACCGTCCTTCAGAGATTGAAAAGGATAAATGGGTCGCACTCCCGTCGAGTTTTGCAATTTTTTATTTTATTTTCTCCCTTTCATTGATGGGAATACAGGCACAAAGACTTACGCGTTTCGGTATTACCCAGTACCTTGTTCACGATCTTAAACACACACTTGTGATCATTGTTTAAATAAATTCAAACTTCACATGCATCATTTCCTGTTTGACGTCACATGTGTCCCTGTGGATTATGGGAGTTGTAGTTTTATACATTTTTACCTTTTTTGAGTATTTGTTTGTGTTAAAACAAAAAAGAATAATAAAAGTGACAAATGATAAATAATTAAATTGTGACCAATTCAATACATTTAAGTGTTGATTTTTTTTTTCTCCAGATTTCGCAAAACACCACCCTGTGCTTGTAGCGTTCTTCTAAAAAATAGTCTTCCAGTTCTTTAGAGATTCTGTCCTTATATTTTTACAATTTTTACCCTCCAGTGGGTTTTGTAACCTTCATTGTTATTTTCTTTTTTAATTCTGCAATTCATTTCCTATTTTTCTTCTAACAGGGTCTGTTTTGCGTAGTCTTTTTTTTAAATCCATTTTTGTGGTGTATTTAGTTCTTGTTTTTTTATATTTTACTGTTCTTTTGTTCCTTTCTATATAATTTCAAAAGGGAGCCAGTTCCTGATTTATAAATGAATATACAGTTCTTCCAATTGGTTGAGGCCGTGTGGTGTCAGTGTTCGTAAACTGAGGATGTGCCGCGATTCCTTTTGCCATGGGAGTCTTTCTCTGTTTCCCCCCTGCTCATTTGATGGCACTGTTTCAATTCCATAGAACTTTAACATCTTCCAATCACTTTGGTGATACTGTTCCATGTGTTTAGCGATTGCATTGGATCTGTCTTTATTTGTCGTGGCTCTGACGTGTTCCATTACTCGTTTTTTCAAAGCACATATTGTGCTGCCCACATACTTCAATGTGCAGGGGCATTCTATCACATACACTGTGAATTGCGTTTTGCATGTTATTAACTCTCTTATTTCCCAGGTTTTGTTGTTGGCTAATTTGACTTCCTTTGTAGGCTTGGCCATCTGACACCCCTTGCAGGAATGGCACTTTATGAAACCTTTGGTATTTAGGCAAGATGAGTCCTTCTTTTCTCCTTTGCAATGGCTATGTATCAATCGGTTTTTCAAGTTTTTTGCTCTACGGTAGGTGATTGTTCGGTGCTTTCCAACCAGTTGGCCCACAGTATCATCCAATTGTAGGATTTTCCAATTCTTTTTCAAGATCTTTCTTATCTCATTATTTTCTTGCAAAAAATCCATAAATAGCCTAATGGGTTCAGAGGTTGCTGTTCCTTTCTCTTTCTTTTTCCTTAAAGTCAAACAATCCTCACATGATCTCGCATTTGTTTTTAGCCAGCATGATTTTACAATGTTTCGATTATATTTTCAGTTTTGGAATCTAATTGCAGTTGATTTGCTATGTCTCTGCCACTCCTCTTCCTCACTACATATCCTCCAAATTCTGAGGAATTCTCTGTACGGAATACTTGATATTAACGTTTGTTGGTGGAAACTGGTGGCTTCTAAGGTGGCATTTGTTGCAGTGGTTTTCCGATGAAGCGTGGTGTGGATTTGATTTCCTTTTTCCTTTGATGTATATTTCTGTATCCAGGAAAACAACTCGATCATTGCTGATTTCATATGTGAATTTCATATTTTCTTCCCTAGTGTTGATCTTTTCAAAGTATTCCTGAAATTCCAGCTTTGTCCCATCCCAGATGATTAATAAATCATCTATGAACCGTATCCAGCTGATGATTTTGTTAGCTGATCCTTCATTATCTGCACTCCATGCCACCTCTTTCTCCCACCATCCCATCGCTAGGCAGGCATAGCTAGGGCTGAATGGAAAACCCACTGCGGTTCTGTTGTTTTGCCGATAGATTTCCTCGCCAAACAGAAAGATGTTTTTAGACAAAAAGCATGTTATCATGTCTAATAACATTATATTGTGGTCTCTGTAATGGATGTTTCTTCCTCCCAAGAAATAGTTGCATGCTTTCAATCCCATGTCATTCCCTATATTTCTGTATAGGGATATGACATCCATTGTGACTAGATGGTCATTTTCTTGCCACAGTATGTTTTGCAAAATCCTCAATACATCGCTGGTGTCTTTTACAACTGAACTGAGCCCAGTTAGAAATAGCATCAATAAATAGTCGATGTAATTAGCCATTGGTTCTAACAAGGAACCCTTTGCTGACACTATAGTTCGACCAGGTGGCTTTTTTTGGTCCTTTTGCAGTTTTGGTAGGAATTACATCGTGGCATTTGTTGGGTGATCCACAGTCAAATATTTACGTTCTTCTTCATCCAACAATTTCTGTGATGTCCATATCATAATTTTTTCATCCAACTCCTTTTTTATTTCCATTGTTGGGTTGTTGTTCAATCTTTCATAGTATTTTCCATCTCTTAGCTGGCGGTGAGCTTCTGTAGTATATGCTGTTCGATCCCAAATTACTACATTTCCTCATTTGTACGCCATCTTTATTTCTATTGACTTGTCCTGTGCGAGGCTTTCTAGTGCTTCTCTTTCTGCTTTTGTCAAGTTGTTTTTATATTTTGTTCCTTTTAGTTTATACAGATCTTGAACCACCGCCTCCTGGAAAAAATCTACTTTGTTCCCCTTTGTTAACTGAGAATAGAATTTGGATTTGGATCTTTTTCCACTCAAGCCTGCTCCTAGGTGTGGGCATGCTGATTGTAATGGAATGTCCTCGTTATCTTGTGCATTTAGGTTCAGTAAAGTTAGAAAGCTTTCTGTGTCTTTGGCTAATAAAGTTGAGACTGTTTCTTCCGATGTTTCATTTTTTGGAATACTTTGGTTTTCTATGAAGAATTTGACTAATTTGATCTTCCGTATGTATAGGTACAAGTCAATCCTTACTTGCGCCAGGTTAATTTTTTGTGTGGGGAAGAAGTTTATGCCACCCTTTAGGAGTGAGATTTCTGATTCTGATATTGTTCTTTTAGACAGATTTACAAGCAATTCCTCAATTATCGGTTCCTCCTCTGTCGCCTCTCCGCCCCTATCTTCTTGGAGCTGCCACTTGCGCCTTTTTCCTCTTCTCTTTGGTTTTTTGCGGGCCAGTGGTGCCCTCTACCTCTTTGCTGTTGGTATGTTGGTCGAATCTGTTCCCATTGCCTTTGTTGTAATACCAGCCACATGTCTCCTAAAAAAGTAAACTTTGTGCTGTCAGTTGATGGTCCCTTTTCCCCCTCAATCACATCTGTTAATGCCAGAGAGGAAAAGCTACTGGAGACACTTGCCACATTTCCCAAAGCTCCTTGATGTTTAAACTAGTCGAATTTGCGCGCAAAAGTAAAAATGCGTCCTTCCGCATAATCGATTGAGTCTCTTACGAATTTTGTGTGTTTGCACTGCCTTTCTATTTCTTCGTGTTTATCAATTTGGTCTTCCAATTCCTCCTTAAATTTAGTCATTTCCGCATTTAATTTTAATGTTGACAACTCTTTTTCTGCTTCATGAAGTTGTTCCTTAATTTTGCACAAACCTATCTCAATATGTTTCACTAGTATGTTTATAATACCCAGTGATAATTTTAAAATGTAATCTCCTCATTCTAGTAGTAATTCGTTGGAGGCATCTTGATTATTTGACATCAGCATTATCCTTAATCCTCTTGGCACCGGTTGCATCTCTATAGATTTTTTTAAGGTGACTACTTCCCACGATTTATTTATTTCCTTTCTGCTTAGTTTTTCCCATGTCCTCAGTTTGCTTTTTGTGTCCGTTTTTGCTGATACATTCGTGGCATCTGTTTCCCTTTCCACATTGCCTCTTTCAAACATTGTCAATATCAATTCATTTCTTTTTGCTTCTCTCTTAGCTATTTTGCCCGCTTAGTTCCCTAATAATATTAACCTTCCGTTTTTTGTTTTGGGAAGTCGTTAATTTTACCACCATTGCTATCTCGATGATCGGGTTAATGGTTGAAACTTTGTATCTAGAAACACTCTCAGCCGGTTGTTTCCCTTGAAAGCTCGTTGCGATTCGTTTATACTTTCTGTTTCAACATTTAACCGACTTTACCATTTGCTTTCAAGGAATTGTTTGTTTCAGTTACACACGCTTACCTCGGTTTCCATCCCGAGTTGTGTGATCCTTCTTAGGTCTCGCCTAGCAACGCAGCGCGAAGCGCTGTCACTAGCGAGATCTATTGTTGTCCACTTGAATCGGAAGAGGGACAAAACATGTGCACACGCACAAAGGACTGCAGTTGTGCACGGGTACGGCGGCGTTAGCACAACACCAAGGACATGAGTTGTCGACTTGGGCTGGGAAGGGAGATAGAGATGTGCACTTTCTCCCGGACAGCCCATGAGCACGCTCACGCCGTCTCTGTTCTCTGCCGATGCGCGCTCCCACCGCGCTCGCCTGGACAGCCCCACGCCACACGGACACGCTCGCACCACTCGCGGGACTCTGCATTTGTTTTGCTTTGTTTGCTTTAACATGAATGCCGTCCCGAAGCTGCAGCGGCCTAACCCCATCCCTTAATTTAGGCCAATAAGCCACTCTTGGTTGATTTGGTGCTCCCGATAAGCGCCGATACAAGACTATACAACATCACGCCATCGTAGCGGTCCAGACACTACCGCTCGACAACCGTTCAAATGGCACAAATCCCAGTCTCAACCACGTCACCAATCTTAACGCACCCCATCTAATGGGCTCAAACACCAACTCCTTCCTTCGACATCTTCACTACCCACGTTGACCCCTGGCCCTTTACCACCGTCCAGCTTGCCCAGAGCGAGTTTGGGTGGTTACAAAGGATTGTTCGAATACTCAACTATTTTATTTCTCCCCCGTGCGACACTCCCTACGTCGTTCAAAAGCCTACCAGGGGGAGTAGCACTGGAAGGGAAGAACACGTGCTAGTGCTCCCGACTCATGGGGGATCGAGAACATCCCGAACTGAGTGCACGTGTTCATCAGAAGAGGACCCCCACCCCCATACCAACCAGCCAGCCACCATTACCGTGCTCAGCCGCTCTTCACATCTGCCCGGCACGCGCACACAGAATCACTCACCTGCCGGTCTCACCCAACTGCTCCAGCTGTATCTGGGTGAAATTTCTCGCAAGCTGGTCACTGCCCGGATAAAAGCATTTAACTTTGAGTTATCACGTGTGCGTAGTGATAGAAGTTTAGCTGAGAGACGTCACGTACGTAAGTAAATTCTACAGAAAACTGCGCGGGCACATTGAGAAAGTGAAACTGCATGAGGCTCAAAACGGCTGACGCGCGTGCGCAGTGCAGGAAACAAAGTCTTACTCTGCACGTCTGGCGCATAGCAGTTTCTATTTGCTTGGCAGTACTTCTAGTTCAGTGGTTCCCAAACCAATGCTGTGCGTGTATTATACTGCGCTGAATTGACATGGTGTGGAAGAGGATTTCGAGATCCCAGTGTATAATTTGTATAGACCCATGTTAATAGAAAGGGTTTGTTGGGGGAGTGGTGGGGGGGCCTGTAACACTGTGCTCCTGTTAGTGTGTGCATGAGGGCAGTCAGTGGGAGCGCACGCTGGTGAGCTCAAGCTAGGGTCACACATGCGGGTCTGTGAGTCTGTCCATCCATGGAGCAGTGCACTCAGAAGAGGTGTGTGTGTTTGTGTCATTGTTGGTGCGGGTTTGTGAACTATGCGAGTGGATTCGGCTATGGCGTGCCTGGGTGACTGACTGCATGTAGTGATTGTAGGGGTGACGTCTGTATGGGTCTGTGGGTCGGTGTGTCTGGGTGAGTCTGTGGTAAGTTGGTGAGTCTGTGGCACGGCAGTGTGTGTATGTGGGTCTGTGGTAGGTCGGTGTGTTTCAGTGAGTTTGTGGCACGGCAGTGTGTCTAGATGGGTCTGTGGTAGGTCGGTGTGTCTAGAGCGGTCTGTGATAGGTGGGTGAGTCTGTAGCATGCCGGTGCATGTCTCTGGCAGGTCGGTGTGTCAGGATGTGGCTTGCTGTGCCCGGTTGTGAGTGAGTGCCCTCCGGGGCGTCTGTGTGTTTGAATGTGTCAGTTTGTGAGACCAGTTGTTGGGATGCGTTTGCCGGTGTGAGTGTCATGTGTGTGTAATGCCTGGCTGTGCGTGTGCTCGCCTGCCTGTGAGTGTGTGTGTGCGGAGCAGCGTGTGAGAGCCCTGGCTATGCCATGCTGTAGGTGTGTCTGTGTGTGTATATGTGTGTGTACAACCATGAGTCCATGTGTGTGCAAAATGTAGGTGTATCAGCGTATGTGCAAGCATGAGTCAGTGTGTGTGAAGTTGTGGGTGCGTGCATGAGCACATCAGTTTGTCTGTATGTCCGAGCATAAGTCAGCTTGTGTGCAAGTATGGGTGTGTGCATGAGTGTCAGTGTGTGTGCAAGTTATAGTGTGTGTGTGCCAGCATGTTGTGTGTGGGAGAGTGTCAGCATGTGTGCAAGTTGTGTGTGAGTGTCAGTGTGTGTGTAAGTACGAGTCAGCATGTGTGCAAGGTGTGGTGTGTGTGTGTGGCAGCCTGCTGCATTGTGTGTCTCTGGGCCTCGGCAGGCCCCGGCTGTTCCCCAGTCCAGGCGAGGAATGCGCTCTCCTCCCACATCCTCAGCCAGCCTCCTCCGTCACTCCCTCCCACTCCCTCCTCCTGCAGCCTCTCCCTCCCCAGGGACAGCGGCCCTACCCTGGCCCATCCCCAGCCCACCTTACATCCTCACCCAGCCTCCCCATCTTCTATCATGTTCTTCCCTTGTCGTCTTCTTTACTAAGATGTCAGCTTAAAAGTAAATGCTGCCGCCATTTAGTTATAATTTATTTTAATAAATAACTCAAGGACGAATCTCTATAAAACAGCCTCTGTGGATGATAATCAAAAGGGCTCACTCATAAGACACGCCACAGAGATTAAGGACAGTATCTCATCCCTCACACTGGGCACCATCTTTCTCACAGCGACCTAGCTGAACCCCGACTCCGCTCCAGACATTGCCATCACCATCCCCGAAGGATACAAAATAAGGCACTGGGACCGAACCAACAAACACGGAGGTGGAATCGCCATCATCGGCAAGGACACCATCTGATGCACGACCTGCCAGATCACCCGAAATCATTAATGGAACATCTCAACTTTCAAATCTACACAGAAGGAAAAAGCACCATCAAAGACACCTTCGCCTACAGACCACCAGGACCATGCCCCAGCTTCTGCAACATAATCCTGGACATCATCAGCCCAATCACCATCAACTCTGATCACTACATCTTCCTAGGGGATCTCAACTTCTACCTAAATGACCCGAGCGACTACAACACAACCAAAGAAACCAAGAAGAACACCCTAGCAAACCGCACCGAAGCCAGCTCGACCCGTAGCAAGGAACTTTTTGCCATCGTAAAGGAATTCTCTAATCTCATGGCCAAGAAGAACGTTACACCCTTGCAAAAACTATACAACCCCCTTGCAGATTTCTTTCATGACAAGATCTTGTCCATTTACAGAAACTTCAAACCCCAACCCTCCACCTCCGACAGTATCACACCCACGGACACAAACCCCGAACACCTCTGCACCCAGGGAGACTTCCTCACCACACAAGAAACCACCTCCATCATGAACTCCATGCATGTGAGAGCACCCACTGCCCCCTGCCTCCACCACGTGTTCAAAGCTTGGAAGCAAGACAAATGGCGACAAGCTCAGGAAAGTCGTGAAGACCTTCATCTCATTGGCCTCCTTCCATGAGGACTGGAAACATGTGGAGGCCAGGCCCCTCCTGAAAAAAACATCCACTGACCCAGCCGAACCAAAAAACCTCCAGCCCATCTCTCTGCTCCTTTTTTCTGCAAAAGTCCTCGAGAAAGCAATAAACCCGCAACTTACCCAGCACCTGGAGCACCACAACCTCCTGGACCACTCCCCATCTGGATTCCGAGCCAACCACAGCACAGAGACAGCCCTGATTGCAGCAACCGATGACATGAGAGCCCTCCTAGACTGCAGCCAAATGGTAGCCCTCATCCTCCTAGACCTGTCAACAGCGTTTGACACCGTCTGTCACCACACCCTGATAAACAGACTCCACCACATTGGAATCCAGGGACAAGCCCTCAAATAGATCACATCGGTCCTCTGTGGAAGAACTCAGAGGGTCTGTCTCCCACCTTTCTCAACAGAGTAGAAGAACATCATCTGCGGAGTTGCCTAAGCATCATCCCTAAGCCCCATCATCTTCAACACCTGCATGACCCCCCTGACACACTCCGTCAGATCACAGGGCCTCAAAATCTTCTTCTATGCCAATGACACCCAGCTCATTATCTCGCTGAGCGAATAGAACACCACCACCAGAGCCATCTTCCACACCTTCATGCTGAACAACGCCAAAAGGATGTAAGACAACTGTCTCAAACTTAACACGGACAAGACAAAAGTGCTCATCTTCGGGAACAACACCTCACCTGGGAATGACACATATTTACTTTTAGATCTTTATATAGCGCAAACTTGACCCAAAGGTATCAGGTATCAGAGCGCTTTACATGAGCACCAGATACGTTACACAAGGACACATTCATTTTTTTGTGAGGCAAAGGGAGATTAATTGATTTGCCCAGAATCACAGGATGTTGAGCATCATTGCCGAGGCTTGTACCCGGTTTCCCATATTTGAGATGGACCGCCCTATTCCATTAGGCCACATCCTCTCCCCAACCTTGAGGGCCTGCACAGCTCGGCTCACCCCCAGCTCTGACAGACCATGCCCACAACATCAGCATCATCCTGAACAGCAAGCTGCCAATGAAAAAACAGGTCAACACAGTCTCATCTGCCTGCTTCCACACTCTCCGCATGCTCTGCACGATCTTCAGATGAATCCCAGTCATTGCCAGAAGAACAGACACCAAGCCTTTGTCAAGAGAAAATGGACTAAAGGAAACACACTCTATGTAGGAATCAATGCACGCCTCCTGAAGGGACTCCAGACAATACAGAATGCAGTGGCAAGACTCATCCTCAACCTCCATGAAAGGACCCATATCACATCCTAACTCAGGAAACTTCACTGGCTCACGATACAGTAGAGGTGCCAGTTGCAGAAGCTGATGCATGCCTACAAAGCCCTACATAACAAAGGACCAGCATACCTCGACAAATGCCTGACCTTCCACCAACCTACCAGACACCTCCGTTCCGCCTACCTTTGGCTTGCAGCCACACCCCGGATCCGCTGAACAAACATCAGAGGATGCTCCTTTTCTATCCTGGTGGCCAGGACATGGAACAACCTTCCCCTGCACCTCGGAACAGCTCCATCTACTCCAGCAATTCAGGAAAGAACTCAAGACCTAGATGTTTGATAGAAGACCACCGAGCAGCGGTCAACTTCTCCTGTGCCTCGAGACCCTCATGGGTGATTTGCCATGCTTTATAAATGGTTGATTGATTGATTTATAGCAGTGGCAAGTTCCTAAGATAATGTTTGGGCAATTGCACTTATTTTTTTCCAAATTATGCACTGAGTTTCTCCTAAGCAGCCCCGATATATGTAAGCAGTAGAGTGCCTCTGAGTAGCATGCAGCACTGAGAAGTACTCAATTTGTGAGTTTTGTGACTTGAGCAGAGCTGCTCAACCTCTCCCTCCCAGCACAGCGACCATAGAAAGTGCACCAGCTACTATTTACTACAGGAGTCGGTCAATCCCGGGCTTAATTAGTGTTGGTGTTTGCAGGTGCTCAACTCTGACACTTATTTCTCAACATTGCCACCTATTTCTGACAGTCTCCCATGCAGTCTCTTCTATTTTTCAGGAGAGCACAACAGCAGATTGTATAAAAATCCATTACATACATTAAATTAAAATAATACCTTAACCAGGACATTCTTAGAGCTTTGGATGACATGGAATAATCCAAATTAACCCATTTGTTGGAGTATGATGGTTAGTAGGTAACACTGGTACTGCCACTGGCAGTACAGACAAGGTCAGTGGGTGATTCATGTTGCATTTACCTTCAGTGAAATACCTTGAGCGCATGCACTATTTGTTCTTCACAAATTAAACACTGAGTTCACCTGACTTCAGCTAGACAGCAATATTCATGGCCCCCTCCTTTCTATCACAGCTAGTTGGCCTGTGTGCAGAAACTTCAAGTACATTTTTTAACAGTATACTTGGGCCTAGGGTCACTGACTTGTTTTTGAGTACTTAGATCAGGCCTGTGAGGGATGTCAAATGAGGGCACCACTGAAGTCACCTTTTAATTGAGTGCCTGTCAAAAAACGCTTACCTTTAAGAGCCATAAGTACTCCTTTTATTTGATTCTCATCCAGACTGTAGCCTAGCTGGGGCATAACATCTTGATGCCAAAGCCACCAAAAAGTACTTCGCCTTGTCAAAAGTACTTGAGCTAAACTAAAATTTGGAGAAATGTGTTTGAATTTCCAAATTCTGTGGGTAAGAGATATGGGCTGAAAGAAGGGCAGATATATCTTTCTCTATGAGCCATTACACTATTAATCATTTCTATACTAATAAAACGGTATTACTACTTGTTAGACCTGGCACCATTGGCGTGGGTCTCCCTTCCATTTTTTCGCTGTTGCCTCCAATGTTTTCACTATGTTTTTGGTGGTCTAGATGCTTTGGGCAACTTGCCACTGCTATTCAGTGCCAAAGTGCAAGTGCTCCCTATTGTAAATTGTTGTAATGGATTAGTGACTCCATGATTGGCTATTTTATTTACTTGTCAGACCCTAGTACAGTGCACCATGTGTGCCCAGGTCCTGTAAATCAAATGCTGCTGGTGGGCTTGCAGCACTGGTTGTGCCACCCACAGGAGCTGCTGGTAAAATATGGCTCAGGCCTCTCATTGCAGAGCCTGTGTGCAGTCTGGGACTGCCATGTCGACTTGGCAAGTGCACCCCCTTGCCAGTCCCTAAACCTTTCCTTTTCTACGTGTTAGTCACCCCTAAGGTAGGCCCAAGGTACACCTATGAGCAGGGTGCATTGCATGTGAAGGGTAGGACATGCCCTGGTGTGTGTGGCATGTCCTGATAGTGAATTACAGCCAATTTCATTTTCACTATTGCAAGGCTACCTGTTCCCATAGGCCAGAATGGGCAGTTTGATTATAACATCTTATAATCCTAACTGACCTAGGGAACAAGGTTGAAAAATGACTTTAGTATGCCTGAACTCAGAATGTTAAAATACATATTTTAGTGTGGGTGATTTTTACATTCTGTGTTTGAAAAATACCACTTGTAGAAAGTAGGTATTTTCTTGCCTAACCATCCAGTATGCCTCTGCTAGGTTTGTGAATTACATGTCTGGTTTGTGAGTGACAGGGGGCTGGAGAGGGCTTTGGCTCCAGCAGTCTGATGAGTCAGGGCTGAGCTGAATAGGACCTGGGTTGAATAGAGAGTAGGGGGAGGAGATTTCCTTTCACTTGCCTGAGCCTACATTAAATATAGAGTAGATGGAGGAGATTTCTTTTCAGCTACCTGGGCCAGGTCTGCTTTCAACAATGCTGTCTCCACCTCCTGCCAGGAAGCTGCACCAGGGAGGTCAGAACTGGTTTTGACTAGGTACAGACACTCTCTGCCTTCAGAGAACAAAGTATTTAGTAGTATAGATATTGCGACCCAGACCCCAGAACTTTAGATCACTTCTGGGAATCAAGACGGATGGGGAAAGGAGTTGGCATAATGGCTAGGGCGGTCGACCTCGAATCTGGGGAACCGGCTTCGAGTCTCTGCAATGACGCTGAACATCCTGTGATTCTGGGCACATCACTTAATCTCCCCGTGCCTAACAAAAATGAATGAGTCCTCATGTAACGTAACTGGTGCTATGTAAAGTGCTCTGATACCCGATACCAGGTCAGGTTTGCGCTATATAAAACTCCGTAAAAAAACCTTTGCCAAGAAGAGAAACCAAAAAAGCTGAAGGAGTAGACTACCCCTGTGTTGTTTGGGGTTGGCCTGCAGTGGTTACTTATTGCCAAGGAAAGGAGAAGAGGAACTTTGTGTGTACTTTATCATCTTGAGGAAGATCTCCAGGGGCTTGAAGCTAAGCTTGCCTCCTGTTCTGAAGTCTCAGGGACACAAAGACTTCACCACCAGCTCCCCTGAATTTCCTTGCTGGGAATTCTACCTGCAGAGAGGTGCCTGCTGCTTTGGACCTCTAGAGACTGCGTGTCACTGGGAACTGGATAGCGCGATGCAACGAGAAAGAAGCGTATCGCTGCCGCAGCTGTTGCTGTCACATCGCCGAAGAAGCATGTCGCAGCACAGGAGAAGCATGTTGCCGCCACAGAGGTTGCTGTCGCATCACCGGAGAAGTGTGTCCGCGGTCCTGCCGCGGCTCAAGAGTTCACTGAGTTCGCCGTATGGCCGTCTGGCGTGCACGCATCGTATCCAAGTTGTCGCATCGCATCAAATACGCCATTTTGTTGCATCGCACGGGATCGTCCCATCACATTGAGGCACCATCTTGTCGCATCATAACCGGAACGAAGTAAGAAACTGACACATCACCTCCTCTCCGGTAAGGAACCGACGCATCACCTCGCCTGCACTGCAGTAAGGTACCGACGCATCACCTCCCCCGAAACAAGAAACTGACGCATCACCTTCCCTGCGACCCTTTTGTTTATATTGCATTATGCATCCAAGGTACTTTGAGAGTAAGGTGTCGCATTTACCATCTACGCATTTACCAGCTACACCCTTTTGGGAGACCTCAACTTCCACCTCGACAACCAACTGGCCCCAGCACCACATTCCTCCTGGACACCCTTCACAACATTGGACTCCACCAGATCATGATCGAACCCATGCACTCAGCAGGACACACCCTCGACCCCCTCTTCACAATAGGAAACTCCATCACCTTCAACCACACCACCGAACTCCCATGGACTGACCATCGATGCGTCCACTTCACCTTCAGAACACCCACCATCCACAGACACCAGCACCTGCTCCAACAAAGAAACTTGACCAGAATCACCGATGACCAGCTAACCTCATCACTCAGCAACTCCACCCCAACCATCTTTGAAAATGATGACCCCAACATCGCAGCCCGAACCCTGCACAGGAGGATCTCTGACAGCGCCAACACCATAGCCCCCCTAAAGAAAAACAACACCCACGTCAAGAAAGGTAGATGGTTTACCACCAAACTTCGAGAATCCAGACGCACTTTCCACCGCCTCGAAAAGGCCTGGAGGAACACCAAATCAACAGAAGCCCACAACAACTTCAGAGCCGCCACCAATGCCTACCACCAACTCATCAGAAAAACGAGGAAAAAAGCGATTGAAGACAGAATCTCCACTCATGCAGACAACAGCATAGAACTCTTCAACATCATCGAGGAGTTCGCCCAACCGACCAGCGAGTCCACCGACATCCCTCCCTCACAAGACCTCTGTGACAAACTCAGCACTTTTTTCCACCAAAAAAACAAGAGCATCTACGACAACTTCAATGAAGACAACCAACACACTGAAGCCTAACCAACCACCCCGACACCCTGAAGCCAGCGATCGACAACTGGACCGCCCTCACCACCGAGGACACACTGAAGACGATGAAGTCAATCCACTCCGGGTCCCCCATGGACCCCTGCCTTCACCACATTTTCAACAGAGCCACCAACACCATCACACCCATGCTCTGCCACACCATCAACCGCTCCCTGGCAACCGCCTTGTTCACCGACGACTGGAAACACGCCGAGATCAACCCCCTCCTGAAGAAACCCTCGGCGGACCCCACCGACCTGAAAAACTACAGACCCAGCTTCCTGCTCCCGTTCCCAGTGAAAGTCATAGAGAAAGCCATCAACAGCCAACTCGCCACATTCATCGAAGAGCACAACATCCTCGACTCCTCCCAATCCAGCTTCAGAAAAAAACACAGTACCGAAACCGCTCTCCTCGCCACAACAGACGACATCTGCACCCTACTGGACAAAGGAGAAATAGCAGCCCTCATCCTCCTCAACCTCTCAGCTGTGATCCACACAGTCTCCCACCGCACCCTAATACGCAGACTCCACGATGCAGGGATCCAAGACAAGGCCCTCCACTGGATCCACTCCTTCCTCTCCAGCAGAACGCAGCTGGTTAGACTCCCCCCTTTCCTCTCGGACCCTACACCTACCAACTGCAGAGTCCCCCCGGGGTCCTCCCTCAGCCCTACGCTCTTCAACGTCTCCATGGCTCCACTTGCCCCATCGTCAGAACCTATGGACTCAACATTGTGTTATACGCAGACGACACTTAACTCATCCTCTCCCTATCCAACGAACCCAACACCGCCAGACACAACTTTCGAGAAGGCATGGAAGCCATCGCCAAATGGATGAAAAACAGATGCCTACAACTAACCATCAACAAAACCGAAGTGTTCATCATGGGCCCTAACCCCAATGCCTGGAACGACACCTGGTGGCCCCTTGCCCTCGGAAGCCCGACCACCCCCTCGGACCACACACGGAACCTGGGAATCATCATGGACTCAGAGCTCAAAATGGACTGTCAGATCAACTCCGTCTCGTCCTCCTGCTTCCACACCGTCCGCCTTCTACATAAAACCTTCAAATTGATCTCCCTCGAACACAGAAAGACCGTCACTCTATGCCGGAATAAACAAAAACCTCACCTACACTTACAGAACTTCCAAAACGCTGCCGCAAGACTGGTCCTCAACCTGCCAAAACACTGCCGCATACCAGCACCTGTGCACACTCCACTGGCTCCCCATCGAAACTAGAGTCACCTTCAAGATGCTCACCCACGCTCACAAGACCCTCCACGACACCAAACCAGCATAACTCAACAGCTGACTCAAATTCCACGCACCCCAAAGGACCCTACGATCAGCCCAGCTCTCCTACGCCGAGGTCCCCTGCACCAGAAAGACTAGATCTGGAGGCCGCTCCTTCTCCTTCCTCACGGCCAGAGCCTGGAACGACCTTCCGCTCCACCTCAGACAGACAACAGCGCTCCCCAGCTTCGCAAGAAACCTCAAAACCTGGCTCTTCTAAAGACCCCCTCCTTGATGGACTGGTACCTGTGACCACCCCCCAGTGCCTTGAGACCCTTGACGGGTGAGTAGTCCCGCTTAACAAACACCTGATTGATTGATTGATTGAACTAAGCTATTTCTACCATTTGAAAGTCATATTCTTGATATTGTATTGTGGACTTTTTGTTGTTTGGTCTTGTGTTAAGTCTAGTAGAGATTACTTATTTTTCTAAACTGGTGTGGTGTCCATTTGTAGTATTTTCACTGTATTACTGTATGTGTTCACAAATGCTTTACACACTGCCTCTGAGATAAGCCTGTCTGCTCGTGCCAAGCTACCAAGGGGGTGAGCAGGGGTTAATTTAGGAGTGTATCCCCATTTCCCTAACTAGAAGCAAGGGTCCCTATTTGGACAAAGGTGCAAACCATTGCCAACTAGAGACCTCCATTTCTAACACTACTCAAAAGAGCCCTTTTAGCTACCTTAGCACAAGAGACTGTTTCATAATTATTATAACTTGTGACCTGCAAAATCTCTGTAGCAAAAGCAGTAACCCACGACTTGTCTGCATAGAATATAAATCTAGGACCTGCATGCCATACGTTGTGCTGAGCGGCAGGCATTTTATCCTTCTATGCTATTTTATGAGCAAAGCCTGTGACTAGACTGCCCATAGAGCTCTCCAGCCACTGCATTAAACATCCAGGAGTTTTCTGATCTTCCATTTCATGGGTTTTGCAGCATTTTCAAGGTCCTTTTCGAACTTCTCACTGCTCAAAAGAAGTCATTTCTGATATTTATTGTAGGAAGCTGGCTTTCTATATAGTGTACCAAAACGAAGTACACTGTGCCTAGAGTCCAGGTAACTATTATTGATTTACAGAGGCAAAAATTGATAACCCCAAATGATCTCTTGTGTGGTAGTGTGAGCGAGCAGTTTAGGCTTATCATAGGGTAGTGCTAAGCAGTTGTTATACTCTCACAGTCATTAAATGAGATACACACTCAAGAACAAATTTGAGACCAATTTAGAAACAAATAAGTCATATTTTTATTATAAAGTTTGATACCAAGAACTTTGTTATCAAGTAAATACTTTCTTAAATATTTATTTTTACAGGTGAGTAAAATGCTCACAAAAATGCGTCTTTATGCAGCAATGCTTTCCTACGCATATGTTGCATAGAGTTATTTACATTCAGTTTCTGGGGTTCTCCTTCTAGAATTAGGGTTGTAGGCGGTCAAGATCCTATGTACTACAAGCAGTTACTCATTACCTGCCCTGGGGGATCCGGGTGCAGAGGTGCTGGTTGGGTTGGTGGCTTTGCGTGCTAAGCCGTTGGAAAGAAGGAGGGCCACCTATACACAGGTGGCAGACCGGGACTTGTGTAAAACTTCAGGAGCTCCAAAAGGGTGTGTGCTCTCCCTTGTAGGGGGTCTGCAACCTGTCTGTGGTGGCAGGCTGGTCTATAATAGTCAGCCAGTACACAAGAGGTTTATAGGTTTTTAGGGGGCACCTCAAAGGTGCCCTCTGGGTGCATGTATTAATAAATCCATCACTGGAATCATTGTGGGCTTATTAATCCAATATGTTTGATACAAAACATCTTAGGTTTCAGTGAAGTCATCATGTAGCCGGTACATATACTCAAGTGGCTTCCCTGTTCAGTGGCAATATCCAAGAATCGACATGGACATCACAGGGGCATATCTGCTCATGCAGATATGTCCTCCCATGTAATATAATGCACCCTGCGTTGGAGCTGTAAGTCCTGTTGAAGAGGTGACTTACTTATATTACATGCAGTATCTGCAGGCATGGCACAAAGGAGGTGTGCCATGTTGTGTCTTCACTTTTCTCTGCACCATGTCATGCAGCCTGCAAAGGCAGTTTTGCATGTGTGTTGTGAGGGGTCCCTTAGGGTCCCCTCCCCACAGTACAATATATGCTGCAGCCTTTAGGGACCCTCTTTAGTCTCCCTGTCCTAGGCACCAGGGCTACCATTTAGTAGGGACTTATAGGGTGTGCTAAAGATATTGCCAATTAGGGAAACAACTGTACAGTTTAGGGAAAGAGATCTGACACTGGGGACCTAGATAGCAGGAATCCAGTGCACTCCTGTCAAAATTGCAACAAATAGCAGGCAAAATGTGGGTGTGACCAGGTCAAAAAAGGGCACTTTCCTGCATTTATCACTTTATGTGGGCTTTATTACATGGTTTGAATCGTGAGAAATTATCACTGAAAGCCAGTGACAGCTTTAGGGCCGTGCAACTGGTGCTGCTGCAACAGGCATCAAGCTCGAGGGAGCGCCCTTTGCATTGCAGGTTGAGGCGAAATAAGAACAGCCTACAAACATCTTTGAGTGTCCGGCACTTTTCTGGGGATAATAACACAGACATGATAACTTTGGTGGTTAATGTGAATGATATGGAGGTCTGTGAATTGACTAGTCACAGTTTTAACTCATGAAAAAGTAGCAGAGAGGGTTACTCTTTCTACTTCAAAGCACAATGTGTAAGATGCAGATCACAGATTTGTATTTTATGTAGTTAGCCAGTGGCTTTTTTCTTTTTCTTTTTAGAGTTTTATATAGCGCGAACTTGACCCAAATCCAATCAGGTATCAGAGCGCTTTACATAACACCAGTTACGTTACATGAGGACACACATTCATTAGGTCTCGCCTTGGCAGCGCATGCGCTGCATGCTCTATCTCAGCGAGACCTAAAGTAATCTCTATATGTTGGCAAGCAGCCGGTGTTTTTCCTGCTGCTTGCCATTGGCTTAGTGTTGGCGTACTGTTTCTTACCTTGTTTTTCAGTGGCCCAACTGACTTCCGTGTAGTCCGGAAGCAGCGGCCACCAACTACAGTTTTAGTCCGCACTGTTCGAACTTTTTGTTTGTCTTGCGCATCGCTGCCTGACCTAAACATGGCAGCGGCACATGCGCAAGACAAACAAAAAGCCGGCTGGTATGTGCGAGGGGTGGGCAGTGCATGCTGCTTGTTTTACTAAGGTTTCCTTTTCCAACTATTGCAGTTTTTCGTTCTGTCCATTTGTTTAAACTGACCATAATGAAGACTACCACTACGCAATATTTACATGAATAGCTTTAATAAATGTTTTTGCTCGCGTGCGCGTGTTTTTTTTTCTTTCATGGCGGTGAAATAAAGCCAAAGTGTCTTAAGCTTTTTCACTTCTTTGCGCGCGTGTTTGTTTTATTTGTACCAGTGGCACACGTTGAAAAATATAACAATGAAACAACATTAACAGAATTTTAACATGAATACCTTCAATAAATGAATTTGCCCGCGCAAGTGTTTGTTTATTTTCTTTCATGGCGGTGAAATAAAGCCGAAGTGTGTGAAGCTTTTCTACTTTTTCACGCCTTACATCAGTCGGTATTGTTTCAAGACCACCTCCTGTGTCGCTTCTGTTTTAAAACATCCATTTATGCTGTTTCACTGTTGAGGACGGTTCTGTTGCATCTCTTTGTCGCTTTCTTTGTCGTCCGAGATGTTTGGCCGTTTATTTCATTTAATGTTGAAGATGGTTGAGCTTATACCCTTATTATAAGAGTTCCCCTGCAGGGGTGTCCATGGGAGACAGAGGAGAGGACTGGTGGCACTGCTAGGAGAAACGTGTGGTACCGTCTTGAGCTGTCTTTTCAGCCCTCGCATGCCTGCTGGGTATGCAGATTACTGAAGTACCAAAACATCCCGTGCCATCCATCCTGATCACGTGCGAGCCAAGCCCCCCTGTCTGTGTTTTTAAATGCAGATGGCGGCTTCGGCCGAGTCCCCTTGAACTCTGGGGAGTCAATTGCCTTAAAGCTGGCTTTTAAACGAAGTAATTAAAACAAATAGTCAGAGAAAAGGGCAGCAATTGAAGAAAAATAGAGACATTCCCATGGAGTGGGTGATACGTTCGCCAATTAACCCTGCGAAGTAAAAGCTATTGTTATTTTCATCACACACAGAAATTTAATTCACAATACGTGCAGCGAAATTGCTACAGTTGGTGTAATATTATTGCGTTCCAGCCTGTGAAATAATCTTCAGAGGGACAACGTTGCTCTTGGCGCGAGAGCAGAGTTTTAATAACGGTTTCAGTGTCACAAAATCACGCCCTGTCACTAAACTCGGTGCCTCGGTTGTAAGTCCGAGTCAGAAGGGCACGTACCGCCCTAGGTTGGTGCAGTGTCCTGCACCAGACAACTTCCGGCTGGAAGTCAGGCCAGTGGCACCCAGACAGGGTCACTCACCGTTCGTACATGCACCACTGAGAGAATATAAAGGCTCTTTGTGGAGGGCACTACTCTTGACAGGATAAATCTACTTATTTTAGGAGACATACTCTCCTTGGACCGCCGAGTGTCGGTCAGAAGGGCTGGTTCTACGCCAGGTGTGAGAAGCTCACGCAGCCCTGTTATTGTATTTCCTTATTGCACAATCTGGAACCCCGCAGACATGTTTTCCACGTATAAATGCAGGATGAGGGAAACTAGAAACGAAATAAACTGCGCTATTTCAGGGCGAGGAGGTCCTTACACCTATTGACGATACCAGTCGCCCACTGATAATTCCAATATTTCAACTCAAACACTGTACGTGTTCAAAGAAAAAAGACAGCTACTGTTTTTTTTCTAAGCAATAATCCATTCTTGGGCAGCCGCCGACTCCATATATGATTCAAAGATTATCTGTACAGCGCAGATACTGGATGTACGGGCGTGCGTTGTATTTTCTCCACATTATGTGGCTCATCCCCTTCACCAGTTAGAAATGGGCTCCGCTGGATGCTGTGGACAGAAAATTGCTCTTCGGAAATGAGGTAATTTCCAATAGACCCCTTCTCATCTTGAGCGGTTATGGCGTTGAATCATGTTTAATGGCTGCTTGCAGGTGGTGTTTTAACTGTATTAGAACTTTCTTTGTTTGCAGCAGATTTTTTGGCAAGGAATGAGCACGAGGGTTTACAAGCTGTGATCAAAGTGACAACTCCGCACTTGTGTGGCCTAACTTTCTCTCCTGCCAGCGCTCACAGTTATTCAGGGGCTTTATTTGTACCGGTGCCACACTGTTTAAAACAAATGCAGACTCAAAGGTTTTAATGAATACCTTCAATAAATGTATTGCTATCACAATATCCCTTAATGCATATGGGACGGCCTCTTACAAATTTGATATACCTTAAACTTGATGCGCGCGTGTTTGTTTATTTCTTTCATGACGATGAAATACATCCGAAGTGTCTTTAGCTTTTACAGTTCTTTAAACTTGTGGTTTTTTTTTTGTAATGGCATTCGAAGAAACACAAACTGTCTTCAGGTTTCACAATTCTTTGCGCACATTTATTCCGCCCCTTTGTTTGTACCGTTGCCACACCACACACACACACAACCAAACCACACACACACCCACACACACAACTGCACACAACCACAACCACACACACAACCACACCGACCCCACACACAAACACACCCATACCCAACCACACACACAACCACACACAACCACACATACACACAACCACAACCACACCCAACCAACCAACCACACACCCAACCACACACACAACCACACACAACCACACACACAACCACACACAACCACACACACACCAACACACACACAACCACACACACAACCACAACCACACATACAACCACAACCACACACACAACCACACACACACACACAACCACACACACGACCACACCGTCAGTGCACACTTTCACCAAACATAGACACCATCAGTCGTCAGTGCACGCTTTCACCGGGCATAAACACCACCAGCCATCAGTGCAAGCTTTCACCAGGCACTAAAACCACCAGCCGTCAGTGCACGCTTCCACCAGGCACACACCACCAGACGTCAGTGCACGCTTTCACCAAGCATACACACACCACCAACCGTCAGTGCATGCTTTCACCAGGAACACACACACCACCAGCCGTCAGTGCACGCTTTCACCAGGCACACACACACCACCAGCCGTCAGTGCACGCTTTCACCAGGCACACACCACCAGCCATCAGTGCATGCTTTCACCAGGCACACACACCACCAGCCGTCAGTGCACGCTTCCACCAGACACACACACCACCAGCCGTCAGTGCACACTTCCACTAGGCACACACACCACCAGCCATCAGTGCACAATTTCTACAGGCACACACACCACCAGCCATCAGTGCACACATCAATTGTTAAAGCATCCACAATTAACTATTGTAGCAATCGCAGTATGGCACACTTTACTTTTAAACATATTCATCTAAAGTGCAGCATGCCACCACTGCTACAAAAAATAAATACACATTTTTTTGGCCTACAGTTTATAGACTTTTGTTGCAATTGGTGTTGCAATATTTAGCAATGCCAATAGCTCAAACTTAATTAATTTGAGACCTTTTGCATTGCAAATGCTTGTTTTTTGTTAGGCATGTGGAGATTAAGTGATTTGCCCAGAATCACAGGATGTACAGTGTCGATACCGAGACTCGAACCCAGTTCCCCAGGTCCAAGGTCGAGCGCTCTAGCGTTAGGCCAACTCCTCTCCCTGCTACTGCTTTTTGTCACATAGATCCTTTTGTTTGTTTTGAAGTTAATAAGTTACAGTCCTTCTAATATAGAACATTGAGCTAAGAATGGGCATCGAAGCGCTGCATTAAAATCACAAACATAGATTTAGAACCATATTGTTCTTTCCTCCTTCTTTTGTTATTCCAAGATTGCTTAAAAGGGTTCCTTTGGGTAGTAATATGATTTTATTTACCCCCAATCATTTTGTTACATTTCAAATCCTGAGTTTAGGGGCAGATTTATTCACACTTTGCACCTGTTTGCATCAGGAAAGTGATGTAAATCTGATGCAAAGTGCTGTTTTGGGGTGAACTGTCCAGCGCAAATCCAGATTTGCTTTGGAAAGTAGCTCTAAAGTAAAGCATAGTAGCAAAGTGCTCTGCTTTGTGTAAAAGAGGAGTACCATTGGTGACACATGGACTTTCCCATGCACCCACATGCATTTTGATGCTAATCCCTATCAACTAACGTTTGTAGAAAGGGATTTTCACCAGAAAATTACACCTCCTATAGGCAGGCATAAAGTTGGAGAAAGGTTTTATTTTTTCCAAACCTTTGCAACTTTGCATGTGTGCAACACCTCACAGCACACGCACAATGTGGTAAAGGGTTTACTTTTGTCAAAGCATAGAATTTTGTCGCGTAAGTGTACCCTTGCAGTATAAATCTATGGTTGACTTTAAGCTAACACTGTTGCACTACGGACCAAGAGTGGGTGCATTGGCACAAGGCAGCCTAAGGTATGCCAGCACTACAGGAAAGAGCAATAGCATACACATGGTATTGTGCTCTCTCCTTTTCACCCAGTGCAGTGTAGCAACTTTGGTTACTACACTGTGTAAAAATGTAGTACATCTGCCCCTTCATTTCTCCAGACCAAGCACTCTATAGTCCTCCTCTCTCAAGTAATATTTTCTATATATTGATTTACACATTTGCATGACTCATTGTCATGGGCTCAGGAGAGATGAGGGGCATCAATGGAGGACTGATAGTGAGGAAATAAGTGAAAAAGGAAGTGATGGCAGAGGATGGGGGGCACGGCACCTACACATATTGTTGCACCAGGTGCCACTGAACCTAAAATCGACCCTACTGTAAGTGTCACAAATGTAGCAATAGGATGTAATTCCTAGTGAGCTAAAGCATGTAAATTTCACACATAAGCATTCTGAAAACTTGGCAGGTATATCTGCCCTTGAATCAGGCCAGACACTTTGCTAATATATGCTGCCCTAGCTGCTGATCAGTCTCCTGGCCCTTCCTCAACTTCTGCCTCTCTTGAGCCCCTGTCCCCAGCAAGAAGGTGATACACAGCCGACTCTGAGAGACAGCCCAGTTCACACTCTAGATTCATTCTGTCCTTCTGGAGTTGGTCCAACTTACAGTGAGGATTCAAGCCTACAAAGTTAGCCAGTGAAGTTTGCTGCTACACCAGTGAGTAGGAGTAAAGGACAGGGTCAGACTGGCCTATAGGTTAAACGGGCAGTGCCCGATGGGCTGGTCTGGCAGATCAGTGTGTGGGACAGTTTTTAGGTTGAAACCAACCAGACTCCTCAGCTGTCTGGTTGCGAAAAGACTTCTTGCGGGCATTCTGAAAGCTTCCCTGGGAATGGATTCTGTCCATTGCTTACCATTGGCTTTGTAGTTTGTAACTCATATTTTCTGGCTTTCTATTTCCTGGCTTTGTTTGTTTTATGCTGTCCAGCATGTCTTCATCCCTCTTGTGGAGCACAGCTTGTTCACCATCGCTCCTTGTATTGTTCCACGAGTCCTCACTTTCTGTAAATAGGCCTTTACATTTTGTTCTTATCTTGTCACATTTGCTGAGCTTTTAAAGACAGAGGTCAAATGTCAGGCTGTGTCCTCCAAGGGGGCTTGCTGTCTACTCTTTTTTCTCTGACTTCAAAGTGAGAGAATTTATGTGACCATATTGCTGGGTACTGGGAAAGAAACGTTTTTTTCTAGCACACAGCAAAATTCTAATGTCTCTAAATGAACTGTGCAAATGTTTCAGAAAATATCAGTAATTGGAAAGCGTTAACAATAAAAACGACTTTATTCGACAGTTCTGTCATAAAAGCTTGCAAAAAACATCTAGCACCAATTTTACAAATGAATATGATAAAAATGAGACAATAAATACAGTTATTTACATAATAAAAAACTTGTAAAAAGATATTAAATGGAAGACTTTTGTCGAATAATACTTAAAACGGTCTGGGTACAAACCCTCAGACCAACACTGTTATATAAAATGCGATACATACTATGAAATACCTCCGCGTCCCCAAAATTCTCAACAGAAAACAGCTCTCTCATACAATATGGGTAGATGTTGCTTTAGGGCCTTGGCTCGAATGGACCATGCCCAACCTAAAAACTTAGCCAATGCTATAGCAATGTGGGGGGACGGGTCTGTTCGGAGAACTCTAAGTGCTTCCTCGTGCTTTCTGAAACCCAATGATCTACATATAGGGATAACCCATACCCTTCGAGGTCCAATATAGATGGGACAGAAGAACAGGAGATGACTTAAAGATTCCTTGATGTCTGGACACCATGGGCATTCTTCTTTTGGGGATCCGACCCAGCTACTTGTAAAGGACCTTAAAGGGAGGGTGCCAGCCCTCAACTGGAAATATAATTTCCTATCGTGGGGTTTCGTGATCACATCCCAATATTTTTCTAATGCCGGTCTTTGCTTAAATTCTAAAAATTGGCCTGTTAGGTACCTTGTTGATCTACTCGTGCAAGCCTCTGCCATTACCCAATCCCAATACATGTTCTTCAGGATTTTTTTTGATGGGAAAACTGAATTTTGAGGATCATTCCACAATTCACTCAGACCCATCTTCACAAGAAGCGATCTAATCTCTTTTAACCAAGAGATTTTGTGGAAGGTATCGGCCACCATTACATACTTGAGACCATTGGTGTATTGTTCTAGCTCTTCTGTGCACCATAGTCTTCGCCAATATAATAGTGGTCGAAGTTTTGCAAAGTCGCTTACAGCCTTCCTACCCAAATCTAACCGAAGGGGGTGCATTGGGGTACTCACTGGGACTCCAACCACTTTACGTAGAAATGAGTTCTCTACCGCCGTCAGTTGGTTCAAATTTGCGAATCCCCAAAGCTCTGCTCCATAAAGAACAGAGCTCAAAACCTTTAGCCCGTATATTTCTAACACCGGGGCAACGGGCTTCGTACTAGAGGTTTTAAATTTCCCCAGAAGCTCCCCCACCTGTTGTTTAAATTTAAGAGTAGTCAGACTGAGTTGGTATTTCCAGCCCATATCCTTCTGTAAGAATACGCCCAAATATGTAAAAGCATTTATTTGCTCAAGCAAAACATTGTTCATGCTGATTTTGCCCCTGAATGATCTATGTTCGTTGAATGACATGAATTTGGTCTTCCCCGTGTTTATTTCTAGGCCACGGATTCTACAGAACTCTTCAAACCTCACTAGAGTTTTCAGTAGACCACTGGGTGTCTTTGAGATTAATAGGGTATCGTCCGCAAACATGAGGACAGGGATGTAACCTCCTGATAATACTGGGGCGTCGGAGGGGGCCTGGGCCAGGAAATCGGCCACCCCATTGACGAAGAGCGAGAACAGGGTGGGTGCCAGCACACAACCCTGTCTCACTCCCCTAGCAACGGGAAAGGTCTCAGTGACCTCGCCCCTTGCTCCCCACCGCACCCAAGCATAATTATCCTCATGTAAGCGGACGATTAGGGACAACAACTCCAATGGCATACCCAAATCGCCTAGTACCTGCCACAGCTTACAGCGTGGAACAGCATCGAACGCTGCCTTCAGGTCTACGAATACTGCATATAATGCTCCCCTACCCAATAAGACAGTCTTCCAATAGGAAAGCACAAATAAAGTACTTTTTTGTCATTCAGAATTGTGGTGGATGCAAATATTTTAATAAGTTCAAAACAAATCAGTACACTTGGTGATGCCATTTCCACACATTCTCGTTTGTGCAGTAAAACTGTACGTGCAAATGTAATGGTCATTTCAATTGAAAATGTGTTGTCTTTAATGGCAGCACAGCACCACACCATACATACTCCATACTGCGCCACTCCACTCTACACCACTCCACTGTGCAACACTCTACTCCACTCTAAGCAACTCCACTCTAAGCCACTGCACTCTATGCCACTCTATGCCACTCTACGACATTTTGTTCCACTGCACTACACTCCACTCTATGACACAACACTCCACCACACTTTACGCCACTATATGCCACTACACTCTGGACCAAGCTACTCCACTCTACAACACTCCACGCCACTTCACTCTATGACAGTCTACTCTACGACACCACTCTAGGACATTCCACAACAGGGTGTGCCATTCTACTCCACTTTACGACCCTCCATGCCACTTTACTCCACTCTAGGTCCCTCCACTCTATGGCACTCTACTTTACTCCACTCTACTCCAGTCTACACCACTCCACTCTATGACACTCTATGTGTCTCCACTCTATGACACTCTAATCCACTTTGCTCCACTCTACGTTACTCTACTACATTCTATCACACTCCACTCAACCCTATACCTGTATATGTCATTCCACTCTAAGCCACTTCACTCTACTCCGCTCCACTTCACTCTACAACTCTACTTCACTGTACACCACTCCACTCTACGACTCTACTCCATTCTACCCCACTCCACGACACTCTACTCAATCCTACCCTGCAACACTCCACTCAACGACATGCTACTCAATGACACTTTATTAGACTATACGCCCTTTCACTCTACTCCCCTCCACTCTGTGCCTCTCCACTCTACGCCCCTCCACTCTATGATCCTGAAGTCTATGCCCCTCCACTCTACGACACGCCATGGCACTCCATTCCACACTACTACTCTACTCTTCGCCACTCTACTCTATGCATCGCCAC
This sequence comes from Triturus cristatus, assembly GCF_964204655.1. NCBI lineage: Eukaryota > Metazoa > Chordata > Amphibia > Caudata > Salamandridae > Triturus > Triturus cristatus. The sequence goes on along the minus strand of NC_140587.1, from coordinate 939,868,524 downwards.
TCTACTGAACTCTTCCCCAATCCACTCCACTCTAGTACATTTTACTACACTCCACTCCACTCTATACCAGTATGCACCACTCTACTCCAGTCTATGCTACTCCACTCTACTCTACACCACTTCACTCCAAGACTCTACTCCACTTTACGCCACTCTCCTCTACACCATTTACCTTTAGCCATGCTGAACACAGCCACGCTGGTGTACAACATGGCTAAACCACATGCAGCGCTCTACTCTACTCTACACTACTCCACTCCACTCTACACTACTCCACTCTATGACTCTACTGTACTTTATTCCACTCTCTTCTACGCCATTAACTTTTAGCCATGCTGAACAGCAGCCATGCTGGTGTACAACATAGCTAAAACAAATTGGCAATGCCAATATCGCTTACCGAGGCGAGACCTATTGGCTTTGCCAATTCTTGTTTAGCATTAGCGGGCCGGTTTTATGGTAGGCGGGCCGGTATTTACTGTTGATTTACCTAATATTGCCATTTTTTTTAGCTATCTGCTTCACTAATAGGGCAAAGTTTTATTTTAGTGCCCGTGTCTATTTTTTGTCACAGCCCGACCCAAATAGAGGAGGTTCGGCTGTAACATTTTTACCTATAATGTTTTTAAATCTTTCACATGCGAGGACAGCACTAGCTTTTCACTGATAAGGAATTTTATATGCTTTAACGGATTTGTGGTTCCAGCGATGTTGGGCACAAGAACATGCTGTAATCGAATTCTGTAATTGTACACATTAAATATACAATAAATACTGTTTGATATTTTGGGAAATAAGACGTTTGTTTTGAAAAACCCTGAAGACTAATTTGGCACCAATTCCTGGTTTGTGTTTGGTCCCTCAGTGCTTTAAACGGGTCTCAAAATGAGGCAGCGGTGCCCCTGGGCAGTACTTTGCCAGGTCTGCCGAGCCTTCCATGCAATTGGACACACACCAACCAGCGCACCATTAATATCACGTTCCACTGAGAGGCACTCTAACTGAAGAGGTGCAACCAGGAAGTTAAACATTAAACATCAACGGAATGGGTGCTCGAAAATAAACTGTTAAAAATTTTTAACCCCTTAATTGCTGTTTTGACCAATAACAGACTCCAAGCGGTCTGACCACACCACAAACTCTGTATACAAACGAGATTGGAGATGTAAGCAGACATTCTGTCGTCGGAAGCCGCTGCAGACGGTGGTGGTGAGAATATGGTGTTTTTTTTAGGAGTCGTAGTCTTTCTGTTGGTGTGGTTTGTACTGAAATTCCGGAATGCCGTTTCAAAAGTGCCCCCAGGGCCCACGCCTCTACCTATCCTCGGTAACATGTGGATGCTTGGCTTTAAGGTGGAGTTTGAGAAACTTATCGAGGTAAGGTAACCATATGATTTCCAACCGCTTTATTTGTACTATGGCGTGGCTTACTGTTCTGCTTTTTGAGTGCCTTTCCCTCCCTTTCGCACAAATAAATTAAGGGGTAAGTTTATGAAGATATCTCGCAGCGCAGCATCTAAATCACCTTGCTGCGCTGCTCTGCATGATAGGGAAAGGGCAGGAATGCACTGTACTTAACAGTAGAGGGCCTCATTTACAAACTTTTGACGCATGGCTGCGCAGGAGGTGTTCCCGGTGCGCTGCGCTGCTGTGCGTCAAAGGCAAAGGGCAGGAATGCGTCATATCTACAAGATACGGCGCATTCCCGTCCTTCTCCCCTGCGCTGGTGCGCAAACAGCAGGCATGTGCCAGCGCAGGCACCCTTGCGTCTGGGTTGAATCCATCATCGTTCTTTAGCTCACATCGCCACCCCAGGTCAGGCCCAGCCACATGCAATTGATGGATTCAACCCGGATCTGTAACTGGGGGTGAGTGTCTGATAAAAATCAGCGCTCCGTCCATCATCTCCTTGTGTTTGCTTTGTTCGCCCTAAGTTGGCAGGGTATGCCCAGACGTGGGCTCCTTGCTCACTTTGCCACTGGATTGAAGCTATCCTGGCTGACGAGGGGTGTTACCCCGAAACCAGTCCCAGGATGCTTGTTTCTGGTCTAGGGAAGACCTGGCTTGGCAGTTCCGGCTGGACTGTTCCCATGAGGCACAGGGTCAAGAGTGATTTGCATATGGCTGGGTCTGACCTGGGGTGGTGAAGTGAGCTCAAGACCGATGATGGATTCAAGCCAGATCTATGACTGGGGCTCCTTGTGTTTGCATTACCACACAGATTGCCTGCAGCAAGCACAGGTAAATGTAGTCTCCCATACCTCACAAAAAATGTATACAGCGTGTTTTTACAAGTTAAAACCCTCCATGTGTGGGCCTTTTTTACCTATCTGATTTGATAATGGAGGTGTTGCAAAATGACATCTGTCCATTTAGTGCACCTGAATATTTTTGCTTTTTTTATCACTTGGTTTTGGACTTTTTACTGTGGGTGATTCTCCATACTTGTGCCTCACTCCCACTAATCAAGAAGTAAACAGACTGCACATGTTTACCATCAGTGTCTGCCTTTTAAGAGAAGGCTGATGTGATACTGAAAGTTCAGGGGGCACGTGGTTGATTGCACATGAACATGTCTGCTCACGCATGTGCACACGTGTGAGTGCTGTGTGTGTGAGACTACTGTCGGGAGCAACTCGGTAACAGCGCACAGGTTGCCAGGGGCAGAGGGGACTATGCAGGGATGATATGGGGTAGGCCATATAATATTGCAGGCCACTCATAGGTAAAGTTAGCTTTTGCTGCAGTGACGCTGTTTATATAGAGGGGGGAATCTGCCTTAGAGTTTAGCTTCCCTTAGACCTACAAAGTCCTGTTTGATACAAGATATCAAATGGGGATAAAAGTGTGTGACCAGTTCAAATATGCCCCAAGCAGCTATATGTACTTCTCATGGGTCGTTTAGAATTTTCATACTTCTCTGGCTCAACCTGAGATCAGAGCTGAGGCCTTTTTTCACCCTGCTGGTCCACATTAAATACTCTGCTCCCCATCAGACGGAAAAAAGGCTTCCCAACATGAAAGGAGTAAAGAACAGTGCTTTCCTCAGCTCCTGAGGAGGAAGGCGTGGGGCAGAAATTCTACATCTGTTAATTAGCTATCACACTGTACCAGGGCTGGGGACAGTCAAGGCCTCCTAAACAAAGAAGAAAGCCTAGACAACTGGAGCCAACACTGGAGGGGGCTCCTCTTTGACGTTTTGGTGGGAAAAGCCCTGCAGTGATGTCAGTGAGGGGCAGAACAGAGGTCCCCAGAGGAAATGTGACCAGTGACTTCTGGATGGCGCCATTTTGAACTGTACCAGTAAGCTGTTCGGGAGGGATGTGACAGGGTTAGAGGAGTGATGTGGTACCCTAGGACTGGCCAGGGTTGCCTTACTTCTACAACCCTCTACCCCCCATTTAAAAGTTCTTGCCCACGGGAGAGTGCTTTTTACTGGAACTGGGATGCGGTGACAGCCATGGATAACTGGAAGGACAACCCCATGATGCACTAAAGGACTATGGACTCTGCCCACAGTTGATCCCAGGAGCAATAGGTCTCTCTGAAGACCAGTGAGGCTGGCCCACTGACACCCTCTGAGGACCTGTTGGGGAAAATCTGAACTTCTGCTCCCAAACAAGTGGAAAGGAGCACCCGATACTGAGGAAAGCTGAGACAGGGAGGCAGTAAAACCAGTGCCCTGCATATCACATCACTTTTGAGGCTAGGAGGCCTGCTAGAACTGTACCTGGTGGCTAGAGCTCGCCACTAGGAGTAAAATTAGCCCAAGATCACCCAAATTGGTCCCAATAAAGGCCTTTTTGTGGTTGATGACCTTTGATCCCCAGTGAGGATCAAAGTGTTTGAGTCTCTGATGCATCTTTGAAAAAAGAAACCCCTGTGTGGGCCATGATGTAAAATGTATTTACCCAAAGGAGGGTGTGTGTGTGGAGTTCCCGCCCACATCTTTAGTTGCCCCAGGAGCCCCCATCTCCCCAGGTGCTGAAGCAACAGAAACCAGGAGAGCACCATCATGCCCCCCCCCCAGAAAGATAGAAGAGGCCTGGGACCCCATCTCTGGCACCCCTGATGACACATATAACCTATGCCTTGTCTAGGGGCAGCGGGACAGCCACCACAAAGAAATCACTTTGCCTGCATGGACTGGGTAGGGGAGAAGCACGCTGCCACCTCCCATACCGGCAGAGGAGGATGCCGGCCGGGCAGAACTTAAAATGTAATTGAGGGCTGCAGGTAGGCAGCTGCTCCCCTTGTTACAAGTTTGAATTTAGGACCCACAGGACTTTCATTAATATTTCCAAAGCACTCCCAAGGCTGGAGCTTTTGTTATATAACTGGAAGTGCAACATTCTTTAGGCGCTTGTTCTGTGGCTGCATTTCGTGTGGCCTGAAGGTGTATAAAAAAGACACAGACACATTACTTTATTTTCAATGCTTTATTTACTCTTTATGCTTACTGTAAATTTAATCAGTGATAAAATGCTTTATTGACAATTCTTTATTGACATTAAGGTTTGCATTGTCACATGATTAATGACCATAGTGAAAGGATGATGATGTTTACCATGTTGATTGTTCCCTTTTAACGTGGTGCACCTTTGATAAAGTCAATAGGCTTACCTTACATGTTGTGATGACCCTTGAGGAAGCCAATAGGCTTGTTATATTTGAAATGATTCCCCCCTATATTGTGATGTGCTGTTTGGGTAAACAGACATAATATCGAAATCAAAATATCGACAGGACAGAAGATCGAGTTTTTAATATAGAATGGACAGAATATCGAATTGCCAAAATATAGTGGTGAAGAATATCGAAAATCAGGTAAGAAATAAAATATCGATTTAAATAATATAGAAGTAAGTAATATCGACAGTCATAATATAGTTGTTAAACATATCGTTTTTTTTTATAGTGTTTTAAGTGTTAGTATATGTGTTAAAAGTATGTATAAATTTTGGAATGTATGTTTGAATATTTTTAAAGTAATGCATTTTATGTTATTTAATTTTTGTGTAATTTAATTCCGTAGCGGGTGGTGGGTTTATAGGGGATTAGGGTGGGAAGTAATTTAATTATAGTACATTAAATAATAATTTTTAGGAATTATTAATTATTTTTAATTTAATTTTGCGTTTTACTTTTGTAGCGGGTTGTGGGTCTATAGGGGAATAGGGTGGGAAGTAATTTAATTGTTATTAGGTAATTATTAATTGGTATTGAAAATTAATTGGTTGTTGATTAATTATTAATTGGTAAATAATTTGTATTAATTGGTAATTAATTAGTATTAATTGTTTAATTGATAATTATGTTAATTGTATTAATTTATTATTTGTAGCGGGTTGTGGGTTTATAGGGGAATATGGTGGGAATTAATTTAATTGTAAATAATTAATTATTGAAATAATTTTTGTATATTGCTAATTAATGTATTCTTAATTAATTATTAATTGGTATTAATTTTATGTATTTATTTTTGGTATTGAAAATTAATTGGTTGTTAATTATTATTAGGTTATTAATAAAAAACATTGGTATTTTTAATAAAGTAATTATTCAATATTGTTTGATTGGTAATTAATTTTAATATTTTTTATTTGGTATTAATAATTTATTTATTTTTAATAAAATATTAAATTATTATTTTTCCTACTATTGCACTCACTGGAGTGGGAATAGTAATTTTTACCCCTACGCTATCCAACGCTTTCCCTACTATTGCACTCACTGGAGTGGGAATAATAATTTTTACCCCTACGGTATCCAACGCTTACCCTAGAGTTGCACTCACTGGAGTTGGAATAGTAAATTTTATCCTCCCGCTATCCAACGCTTTCCCTACTGTTGCACTCTCTGGAGTGGGAATAGTAATTTTTACCCCTACGCTGTCCAACGCTTTCCCTACTGTTGCACTCTTTGGAGTGGGAATAGTAATTTTTACCCCTACGCTATCCAACGCTTTCCCTACTGTTGCACTCTTTGCAGTGGGAATAGTAATTTTTACCCTCCCGCTATCCAACGCTTTCCCTACTGTTGCACTCTCTGGTGTGGGAATAGTAATTTTTACCCCGACGCTATCCAACGCTTACCCTACAATTGCACTCACTGGAGTGGGAATAGTAATTTTTACCCCGACGCTATCCAACGCTTTCCCTACTGTTGCACTCTTTGGAGTGGGAATAGTAATTTTTACCCCTGCGCTATCCAACGCTTTCCCTAGTGTTGCACTCTCTGGAGTGGGAATAGTAATTTTTATCCCTACGCTATCCAACGCTTTCCCTACTGTTGCACTCTTTGGAGTGGGAATAGTAATTTTTACCCCTACGCCATCTGACGTTTTCCCTACTGTTGCACTCACTGGAGTGGGAATAGTAAATTTTGCCCTCCCGCTATCCAATGCTTTCCCTACAGTTGCACTCTCTGAAGTGGAAATAGTAATTTTTACCCCTACGCTATCCAACGCTTTCCCTACTGTTGCACTCTCTGGAGTGGGAATAGTAATTTTTAGCCCTACTCTACCCAACACTTTCCCTACTGTTGCACTCTTTGGAGTGGGAATAGTAATTTTTACCCCTACGCTATCCATCACTTTCCCTACTGTTGCACTTACTGGAGTGGTAATAGTAAATGTTACCCGCCCGCTATCCTACGCAAAAAATATTGCATTTTTTAAATTAATATTACGTTAATATATATGTATTATTTTTATTTTTTACTTACATTAATTATTTATTAATTTTAAAGTAATTTAAGTATTTTTAAGTATGTTTCAGTTAATTACATGTTTTATTTAATTAATTTTACATTTAAGACATTTACAATAATTCGATATTGTGACTAACTATATTTTTTACAACGATATTTTGGATTCTATATATTTGTACTTACCAGTTTGGAGATAGGGCTTCGATATTTTGGCATTCTATATTCTTCCTTCGATATTTTGGCAATTCGATATTCTTATTCTCGATATTTCGTCAGTGATCCGCTGTTTGGTATAGGTGGGGGGGGGGGAGTACTGTGATTTTGAGGGGTCATGGCTCTTTAGGGATCAAATGTGATTTCATAATGTAATCTAATGACTTTTTTATCTGCCTTCTGTATATATTTGAAAGTTAATGCATACTATTTAGTATCGCATAATGAATTTATTTTTCCTTTCCGAAAGAAAAAGCATGGGCTGGACAATCATTAATTGAGTATTATTATTGCACGCAGGCAAATGGTGATTACTAGCCCACACCACCTCCCCTGAGTAGGCCTTGGACTGCTCTGCTTTTCTACCCTGATAAAATCAAGTGCTACAATGAGGTGCTACATTCCCAGTAAGAAGAAATTGTGGACCTATTACTAGTGCAAGCCTCACATCTTGCACAGTTAATAACCTGATTTCCTACATTGGTGTTCAGCACTGGAAAAAATAGTAATCCCATTACAGTACGCATTGCTAACATTTGATAAGTTCAGTTTTGTCACACTATACCTATGCATTAATCCTCAAATATCAGAGTGCAGTGCTCTGAGAGGGTTTAAATGTTTGTTTATGTGAACTCCAGAGGTGGGAAAGGAAAGCCCCATCACACATATGTCATGTGAAAACATTGATTGTTGGTTAATGTGTTAACTGTGTTTATTAAAACTGGTTTACATTTTGGAAAAGATGTGATGATGGTTGGGCTTTCACACATAGTGTTCCCATTATAGTGTTCCAGGCCATAGTGTCCTTTGAACCCCAGTACTACACACTATGCCTGTGTGAGGAGGGGTTTTCACTATAGGTTTAAGGACTAAAACAGGCACCACAACATATATCTTGGTGAATGGGTACACTGCTTCTTGTATGAGGTGATTGGGGGTTCCAGGAAATTCATGCACTTTCCGCACTTTCGGCACAGCAGATTTCAAGCGAGTGAGCCCCCCTGTGTGGGCAGACCCCAACACTGAGAGTGGAGGCCCTGTAAATGGATGGTGTCCAGGCATGTCTGTTAGGGATTGTTGCTTTGAGCTGTGCCTTAGAAGACCCCTGCCTGGTGCACTGCTGGTGTACCAACCTTAGGGTGAGGCCATGAGTTCCCTTTAAGTACTGCCTTGCCAGACATTGTTTTGGCTGGTGGGTACAGCCCCCAGTATGGCGTAAATGGTGCATACCAGCTGGCCAGTTGGGCCCTATCTTAAGGGAAAGGACCCTGTGCTCCACTGTGGGAAAGGGTTTGTCACTTCTGTCTAGGAGGTATACTCTGAGCTGTCTCACAAGCAGTTGACAAGGACTCTACCCGGCTGACTGCTGATTGGTGCACTTTAGGTGTACCAGTGGAGCACATGCCTGTGTTGAGTGTGTTTAGAAGGCAGGTGCTCGTGCAATGGCAGTATCAGCTGGCCAGATGGGCCTCATCTAAAAGGAAGGAACCCTGTGCTTCAAACTGTGCTAGTGTTAGTCACTTCTGTCCAGGAGGGTTACTTTGAGTGTGCTGGGAAACAGGCAATTGACAAGGACTGTACTCATCAGACTCAAGTGTGGTGCACTTTAGGTGTACCAGTCTTAGGATGCATCCCTAAGATCCCTCCAAAGTCATGCTTTACTAGGCAAGGACTCAGTAGTGAGAGAATCCCATTATCTGAGTGAGATGAAAGGCGGCAGTGTGGGCCTCAAGGAGACTTGTTGAACTTTTCCCTGAGGGATCTTTATGGTCTCTGATTGGTTTCGTGTTGACAGCATGAAGGCTGGGAAATGGCCTGAAGGGGGGTCTGGGTGAGGCATGTCCCACGTACTGTCCGGCAGTGCTTCCTGTTGACCCAGTGGGGCTTTAGGGAGTCCACGGGTGAGGGGGTCCTGTGATGGATCTTCCTGGGTGACGTTAGTCTAGGAGCACTCCTTGATCGTACTGGAGTTCCCTTAGGAGAAGCAGTCATCCAGAGACGTTGTGGTGACAGCTTAGATCCCAGAATAACTACTGTGGGTGAGTGGCAGAGGTCCTGCGAGGGGCCTGTGTCTGCACATTTGGGTGAAGTGACCCAGTTGAGTGAGGGTGATGAACGATGCATTCTCCAGAGGGGGAATAGCCAGTGACCCATGGGATAGGTTTCAGATCTGTCTGTTGTGTTGGTATCAGTGCTGAGATAATGAACCCTTGCCAAGAATTTTGTGGTGGACGCAGTATTGCATGACCCAGGGGAAGGGTCGGCCTAGATCTCCTCAGTTCATTTAGGTGGTTAGTGTCCTGGAGTCATATAATCTAGAACCAGGAGTGTTCTTAGTTCAGTCAGGGTTCCCTGCAGGGAGAGGTAGCCACATGGTTGAGTTAGATGGGTGATCTCAGTATAGACACGTCAGTGGAAGGTGTCAGTGGTAGCGGGCAAATGGTGAATGGTGTGTCTGGTCAGAAAGCATTGCCACTTGTTACCGCTGACTATGTACGAGGACGCATAAGTGATGGCTATTTCTTCCCTTGAGCCAGCCGGTGGTTTCATTTGTTGCAAAATGGGTTCCACCCGTTTAGTATTCCTGAATTTGTTTGCTTTTTTGATCCCCCAATTTTGAACTTTTTACTGTGTGTGAGGATTACTACTCATGTCGCACCCACGATAATTACATGGTAAATGGAATGTATGTGTTTACTTTTAAGATAAGGCTGCTGCGATGCAGCAAGGTTAAGGGTTACTCGGCTGGTTACACCTGAACACATGTGAGGGCTGTGCATGTGAGACTACCAACGTGCGCAGTCTGGTAACTGCGCACAGGTAGCGTGGTGCTGAGGGTGCTCTGCAGAGTTAGATATTGACCTGGAGTAGGCCTTATAATATCAGTGGGCACTCTTAGGTCAGTATCGTGTACTGTTTTACCTACAATACACTGTATCATACACAGTGGCGGCTGGTGACATTTGAAAGTGGTGAAGCGTAAAAGTTCGGGATGAGTGCACTGTGGTGTGAGAGTGTAGCGAGCGATCCTGACCATTATATTGAGATTCAAGGAGGTTCTCCACTGGGGAAAATTTGTAAAATGTAGTGGACAAATGATACATTTTCAGGCAAATTTGAGAAAGCAAGAAGGTTTATAAACCAATTGTGAAAATGTAGAAATAAAATGTTGAAACACAAAAATGCTCCATATCTTACTGAATAAAACGATGTAATGAATGCTTGTTCTTAAGAAAGAGGTCAGTTTTTCCAGGCGGGCTGGGAAAAACACAACGAAGTACAGTGCAGCTAAATAATTTTGATGAAAATTGTGTTTTGCATTAGAAATAAAAAATGCTCTCTATGTGACCTTGAGGAACTCACAGGGCGATATTAGGCCTACTGCCTAAAAAGTCAGTTTGAATGAATAGACCAGAATTCTAATTACAGCTTTCCCACATGATGAAACTGTTTGACCCTGGGCTAATTCCAAAAGTTCACCATTCATCTGTTTTCTTGTCTGCTAAATCCATTTGCTCCCAGAACTATTCTTAACTAAACATGACTTTTAAATGATATCAGGAAACATATCCCTGGCACAAAATAAAGGTCTGACTGCCAATTGCCAACTGTATAGCCCAAAACGCATGGGTTTAGATCCTGAATTCTGTACTTTGAACAGGTGATCAGGTGCAAATCATCTCTCAGAACCCTCCGTGTTTTTGCAGTTTTTTTTTGCGCTTAAAGCCATGTTTAAGAGGCAGCTAAAAACAAGACACTCTGAAAGCACAACTAGGCGGTACAGTTCACTGCTTGGAGCTATGCAGGCATCATCATGCATAAGAAGCACTACATTTTACAGATAACACATTTTGTTGTATATCCGTAGCCTGAAAACAAATCTGCATAAAACCCCAATAGGAACAATGCATATACCAATCCCCTATTTCAAAGCCATATTGCCTTTGATGTAAATCGGAAGAGTGAGGCCTCTGGCTGGTGAAGCTGTCAGCCTGGTGAGCAGCAGCAGGAAGTTTGGTTCTACAAGATGCTTTCCACAGTGCTAAGCAGCCTTTGGGTGACGCAAAGCTTCCTAGTGTGTCACTTGCTTCGATGTAGGGAAGTGCACACTCATGAGCGCAGCATGGGCAATAAAGTGCGCCTGGCACGGGAACGGAAAAGCACTCACAACACAATCAGGGCCCCCTGAGGAAGAGCTCCGAGAGGAGTAGGAACTAGTTGAGTTGGGTTTCAGTGTCACTGGGATCACAACTAGAACACTACTGCAGGTGTAAGACAAGGCACACAAGATACGTTCCAGTGCACGGATACCGCGGAGCGTGCGGGGTAAGCTAGTGGAACAACGAAGTGCACCAAAAGAAATAATAAAAAACGGTAAGTGTTGAGCCCTTTATGTGCATTATCACCAGGCTCTCGGTTGGAACAATATATGACACTTCTCTCAACCGCATCTGCGGAAAGACAGTGGCTCTGAGTAAAAGCAGAATGCAATATGCACAGCTGAGGTACGACCATGTTGCAAGGCTTACGTCTTAAAACCGCCAGAATCAATGTGTCTTTAGAGACCAAAAATGTGTGTCCCCACACGCCAACAAAATCTGATTTCTTCCACCTGCATAGCTCCAACATCAATGCAGCCCCACACCCCCCTACCATAGGTAACAATTGGGAGACATTTCCTTTATAAATTTCCAGAATCAGTGCATTCAGTCCAGAGAGAGAGACCTTGTAAGCGATGTTATAGCTAAACACAACTGTAGTTTTTGTCACACTTTGCAACTCGACACTACTTTGGCTGTTACAGAACCAACAGAAGCTAGTAAGCAGCGAGAATATAATAATTAATGCGTACTTACTGGAAAAGCAATACTCGTTCCCAGGAGACAGAGGAGCAGAACTGCGTGCCTCATGTTTGAAATTGCTACCTGCATCGATTAACAACCAGGTGTTCTCTTTGGGTGTCTGATTTTCATCCACGGAAACATAGCAGATGGATGTCAGGAGGTTTGCTGACAAACAGACTCCCGATCCACGCCCTCATGCTTGTCCACCTTTCTAAAATTTATTTCAAGCTGCATTAAAGTCAAATTCGAATGTTGCCTCTTTTCTTAATTTTTACATTTATTTGCAGAACAAGCAGTCCTTTCCACGCCTTATGAGAGCACCGGCTATGTTGCTCATCAATTACCTTTCATAATTACTAAGACCCGAGATCTCAGTTTAGATTCAGCACCAACGAGTCACTGTATGAAAAGAAAGATTACATACTACATGTGACCTGTACCATTTTATGCTGTAAAACGCAGTGACAAAAGTATTAGATGTGTAAAAGAAACTGCATGACTAAATAAACCATATGTACAGAACGTTTAAAAAGAAGCATTTGGGCGAAGGCAAACACTACTCGTTTCTTACAGCTGTATCCTTTGGTGCAGTACACAGTCCAGCACTGCCGAGGCGCCAACCCGGCCAGATTATCCAGCCAAACCTGACCAACCCCAACCCAGCCAAACCACCCTAAAATTAAAAAACACTTACCTGACCGGTGACCGCCTCTTCTCCTGGCCCGCGTTGGCGCCTCTCTGCCCCTTCAAACGGTCCGGAACACCACGTCCACGTGACGCAACTGTGACTGGCAACCCGGCCCTCAGCCAATCCTGGCGCTGCAGCAGCGCCAGGATTGGCTGACGGCACAGCCTACTCCTCGCCCGCCGCCTGCCCATTAGGAGACTGAGGGGCTCCTAATGGGCATGCGCAAGGCAGCAAAAACACAAGTACGCATGACTGGGCACGGAGTGAAAATTAAGCTCCATGCCCACTCATGCGCACTTGTGCTGCCTTTCCCAAATGCGTCTGACAATGATGTCAGTCAACATGACGCCGGACCGCCCACGGTCCGACGTCATGCTGACTGACATTCACAGAGGAGGGAGCTGCGGGTGCAAGGCGCGGGCGGGGGGGCTATGCCCCCACGCCCCAATGGACGCACCGCGCCTGATTATACATATACGGGGAAATCTGTCTTAGAGTGCAGTTTCACATCCCTTAGGCCTGCACTGTTGCACCACGGACCGTGATTCAGCCCGCAGTGCTGCACGCTTCTTCCTCGCGGGCCGCGATACAGCCCGCTGCACCTCCCTCTTTTCTTTGAGCACATTGCGGTGCTGCGCGGCGACCCGCTGTTGCCAATTTGGGGTCACGGGTGCATCCTGTGGCACCTGCTCTCTTTCTGTGTCGGGCACGCCACCTACCTACGCGGTGGCCCGTTATCTGACAATTTACATGACAGGAATGCTGCAGCTCCAGTTTTGGAGCTGCGGCTTCTTTTTTTGACATGTTGGAGCACTTATCTTACCTTCCTTTCACTGGATATATATCTGTTTCTTCATGTCTTCTTGGAGCCATCTTGCCTTCCTATGATTCCATAGTCTTCTTTCCAGAAGGCCTTTGGAAGTAACTGCTCTACCAATTCAAGATGGTGGCCTTTCTATTCCGTCCACTATCCTTTTCCTTAACCAAGATGGTGGTTACTTGCTTCCTGTTTGGTCACTTCCTGTTCCTGTTTGGTCACTTTCTGTTCCTGTTTATTCACTTCCTGTTCATGGGTATTTAAAGGGCTGGATCCTTCACTCCCTTGCGTTGCAACACTCTTCACTCCTGCTGGTGTGTCCTCGCTCCTGTTGGTATCCTATGCTCCTGCCTGGTGTATCTGTGATTCCTGTTGGCCTACCTTGTTCCTGATTTAGACTTCTATCCTAGTTTGGATTCCTGCCCTTCTTTTTCTCCTTCTGGAGGTTTCTCTCCTTCCTCTTAATTCCTGGAGGTCCCACTACCACCAGAGGTTTTCACTACAGGGTTTTTTCCTCTTGGAACTTCTTTTGGAGGGCACGGTCTGCTTTGGCCATTTCAGTGTCAGTGGCACCATGGCTACCTGAAGGGGTCGCCCTTAGTTTGGACAGAACAGAACCCTCAAGAACCGAAGTCGAGTATCTCTCCAACACGCCAGAGCCGGTAAGAACGTCACAAGTCTTTACAGATGTTATGGATCTTCCTCAACCGTCACCTCTGGAAGGGTCAGTAAAAGCGACACAGGCATTAGCACAGAGTGTACAACAACAGGCCCAAGAATTACAACAGTTACGTGAACAAAATATAGCCTTAAGTCAAGTGTTGGCTGCTAAGGTGTCTGATGTACCCTCAGTCTCTACTACCACTCCTCGTTATTCCGAGGATCCCAATAAGTTGAAAGAATTTCTGGATTCCTCAACAGTATTTTTTGCCTTCTGCCCAGCCCAGTTTTCATAAAATAGAACTACGGTTGGGTATCTGATCAGTGCCTTGTCTGGTCCTGTGTTGGCATGGGCGACTCCTTTGGTAGCCTCGGCCGATCCTCAGTTATCAAATTACATGTCCTTTCTTGCTGCCTTTAAAAAAATGTTTCAAAGACGCGGCTTGTAAACCTCAGCATAAGAAGCCCTGTGTGAAGTTCAACAGGGCAACCATGATGCCCTGCAATACATCATGCACTTTAGACAACTAGCTGCAGAAACCACTTTGGTGGAACCAACATTAGTCAGTCTTTTTCGCAGAGGCCTATGAGAAGACATTAAGGATGAGTTAGTGCATTCTCCCCGTGCTGAAACCATGACTGCACTAATGGATCTTTCGCTGTCTGTTGAACATCGTCTCAATGAACATCGATCGGAAAGACGAAAATCACGTGTCCATCCACATGCAGGAAGGACACGACCTAGTGTTCGTAGAACAAAATTTCCTGTATCCGAAATACTCCCTTCATCAGGAGAAGAACCAATGCAAATAAGCCTGACCAGAAGACCGCTGTCCGAGGCTGAGCAAGAACACAGGAGAAGACAAGGACTCTGCCTATATTGTGGTGCTTCTGGTCATATGATCTGCAATTGATCCCATCCTATGTAAGAAGGGAGAGGACGGGATGGTCTGCAATACCTTCAATCTGCATGTCAAAAGAGACCTCGAATTCTCTTTTTCTTCTACCAATGTTCCTACGGTTGCCTGATGGCACTAAAGAAAGCATATTGGCACTGTTAGTTTGTAGAGCCAGTGGTATTTATTTGGACGAAAGATGGCCTACAGAGAGACAAATATGCCGTATTCCGAAGGAGACTCCAGGACAAGTACATACAGTAGATGGCACTCCTCTTGTTTCCAGACTTCATAGAAAAGACACTGTCACTACAATTGACTTTTGGAAGACACTAAGAGTATTTATCCTTTGACCTGATAGCCTTGCCTAATCATATCATGATTTTAAGAATACCCTGGCTGCTCAGACACAATCCCTACATCAACTGGAAGACTAAGTCTATTTCCTCATCATCACATTTTTGCCAACAATTCTGTTATCCTACTGAGGAATACTAGTCCCAAAAAGAGATGCCTATAGTAAAACAAGAAGCATGTATCTCTGTTAACACAGTGCAAGGTGTTCCTAGTCACTACCAAAGCTATGCAGACTGTTTTTCAGAAACCGAAGAACTTGAAACTGCCCCCTCATAGGGACTTTGATTGGGCTTTTCCTCTGGAGCCTGGAGCGATAGTACCTTTTGGAAGGGTATGCTCTCTTACTGAGCCCGAGAAGGAACCTTTAGACAATATCTTGAAGAAAACCTTCAAAGTGGTGTAATCACTCAGTCCTCATCACCTGCTAGGGCACCTCTCTTCTTCGTACCCAAGAAGACAAAGGACCTTCGGCCTTGCATAGACTTCAGAGGTCTGAACAAGATCACTATCAAGGATCGTTATCCTTTACCCTTGATTAAAGATATCGTGGAGGCTGTTAGAGAAGCACAAGTCTTTACCAAGCTAGACCTTAGGGGTGCCTACCATCTCCTTCAAATGCAAAAAGAACAATTGATGGACAGAATGCAGAATAATGTCATACAGAGATCTGGGCCTAAATCAATCGTTTTTTTGCTCCCCATGCCATTCCAGTTTGAACCCAGCCATATGCAAATCAGTCTTGACCCAGCACCCAATATCAAGTCAAAGAAGGAGATGAGTGGAAAACCTCTTCCAGAACACCCTTGGGTCATTTCGAATATCGAGTTATGCCCTTTGGATTAACCAATGCACCGTCTATTTTTCAATGATTTATGGATAATGTGGTCTCCAACCTCCTAAATCAAATTGCTGTAATATATTTAGACAACATTTTGGTCTATTCAGTTGCTCCTGAGTTACATTTTACACATGTTGCTCAAGTTCTAGAAAGACTACGTGAGAACAACCTCTGCTGTAAGCCCGAAAAGTGTTAGTTCAATAAGTCTGAGGTGGAATATTTAGGTTACCGAATCAACAAGACAGGTATTGCCATGGATCCACAAAAGGTAAGAGCTATTCTAGATTGTCCTTCACCTTCAGCAATCACAAAAACGCAATGTTTCTTAGGCTTGATAAACTTGTATCACCTATTCATCGATAATTTTGCCCACCGTACAAGTTACATCTCTCAAACCTTAAAGAAAGAAAATCTCCGACAAGGATTCAAATGGACTGAAACTGCTGAGAGAGCCTTTCAGTCATTGAAACAGGCGTTTACTCAAGCTCCTGTTTACGTCATCAAGATACAACAGGAAAGTTTGTTGTAGAAACAGACGTGTCAGACAGAGCAATAGGTGCTGTGCTTCTACAACAACAAGATGATGACGGACTGGAACATCCAGTCTTCTACTTGTTTAATGTCCCGTCAGAATCTGAGAGGAACTACTCTGTTCTCGAGCAAAAATTATTGGCCATGAAGTTAGCCTGTCGTGAACTGAGACAATTCTTATTGAGTACCAAAGAACCGTTTGAAATCAGAACGGATCACAGGAATCTACAATGCCTTTGCTACTTCCAGTATCAAAATAGCCGCCAGGCCCGGTGGGTTTATCATTTTTGCCAGTACGATTTTACCAATACCTACATACCGGGGTCTCAGAACAGTCTGGCAGATGCCTTGTCTCGTCATTATCCGGAAAGTGCAACACTACCACAACAAAACATAATTGAGCCACAATGGATCATTGGCGCAGTTCAGTCATTCCCAGACAGAGTCCAATTATTGTATACCTCCCTAAACCAAGAAGAATGGCAGAAGCTAAATGGTCAGATCACACAGCATGGTCAATACCCCTATCATGAAAGAGCATTATTCCTCCCAACACAAAAGGTACAACTAGAAGCCCTGCTGATGTGTCATGATTCTCCTGTTGCTGGTCATCGTGTTGTTACAAACACTCTTGAATTATTGCTACGTTCTTTCTGGTGGCCATTTGTAAGAAAAGATACTGAAACCTCTGTATCATCCAGTCCTGTCTGTGCCCAGGCCAAGATACTTCACACTAAACCTGTGGGGTTACGTCAGCCCTTAACTGTTCCACCAGCTCCATGGCATACCATATCCACTGATTTCATATCCTCTCTGTCTCCTTCTCCAGATAATGAAGTGATTATGGTGACAGTAGACTCCTTTTCCGAGATGGCATATATCACTGCTTCAAGGAAATTACCTGCTGCCAATACTATCAATCAATCAATCAATCAATCAATCAATCAATAACACTTTATTCGGTTACATCAATAACTATAAAAGCACATACAAACATGATAAAATTATTAAAAAGCGTATGATGATGTTTACAGTAACAGCGATGGACCAGATACTTAATCATTATTTCATTTCTCATATATTCACATCGTAATCGATTTCCTGCACTTAAAAATATTTTTTAAGAAGACAGTTACAGAAGCTATTACAAATTCTGTCTCTAACTGTTGTAGGGCCATAAATGCTGTGTGACAGTGCTTCATACCATATGTTTTTAAGACAGGAATAATCCATAATTTTCTCTGTACAGAGTAAAATTTGCAAAAAAATACCACATGTATAGTCGATTGTACCGAGGTATCATCGCATGGGCATTTACCTAGCCCTTTTGACCAGTCATTTATATCATGAAAACTTAGTGATCTGTGCAAAATACCCAGGCGAAAACGCATCAATAAAAATCTGTCATAATCACATGTTATCAAACATAAGTATGGCTGCAGTCTAAAAGTTGTTAGTGTAAGATTATGTGCTTGCACTGTAATTTTATTCATTTCCACACATAATCTCTTTTCACTCCAGAAGTTTAGACAGTGATTTTTAAGGTCTTTCCTGGATATCCTGTTCATAGTAGGGGGATCATCATAGAATTCTTGGTGGCCTAAATTATATAAAAAGGATTTAACATATGACAGCCATCTAACTTGTTTCACCCTGTCCAAGCCCATACAATCTGTTAGAATCCAGCGATTAAACTTCGTTTCCTCTGTGGTCCATATCCTATGTCACAACAGGACTGGTTGAATTTTTATAATATCTTCTAGGTATAACAACCCTAGTTCTGTGTGGCATATGAAGGAGGAGGTACTGTTTGGTACCATCAACAAGAATCTTAAAGACATATTTTCAGCTACTTGAATAGAGCCCACATCCCAATACCCCCATATACCAGCTCCATAGGAGGCGACAGTTGCGCATTTTGCCTTATAATTATTTAGTAATTCCACCGTTGGGCGTCTGCCTAATTTCCTACTAAAATTTGATAGGGCAGATAAAGACCTTATATACAATAATCTCCTTATTTTAACTGCCTGTACCCAGGATCCCGTACGTTCAAATAAAATTCCAAGGTAGGAAAAAGTCTTAGTGCTTTCGATCCGCTTATTATCAATACATATAGTTCTAGACTTTGTACACCCTGACCCACAATTCATTGTACACGTTTTTGATGAATTAATAGTAAGACCCCGGTCCGACATAAAATTTGTAAAACTGGTAATGACCCTTTGAAGTCCCAATAGTGTACGAGCCATAAGAACCGCATCATCTGCGTATAATGATGTGGGAATGGGTCGTTTACCAGCTTCCGGTAGGTCCTTACATTCCTGAACTAAAACCTTATCAAGACTATTTATGTACAATGTAAAAAGAAATTGTGCAAGGACGCAGCCTTTTCTCACACCTCGCCTCACTTTAAAGTCTCTAGTGCATCCCCCCCACCCCGAACGGACCCTTGCCTTTGCCCCTGAATAGAGCTGCCTTAGGAAAGAAATTAAAACCGCTTCTACACCCATCTCCTCTAAAATCATCCATAATTTATTATGCATTATACAATCAAACGCCGATGATAAGTCGACGAATGCCAAATATAAAATTCCCTTTTTTGCCTTAATATATTTATTCATTATAATATTAAGATTAAGGCCTTGCTCAATTGTACCTAACTTCTTACGAAAGCCATATTGTAAGTCGCTTATCACTGACCGGTCCTCCGCCCAATCCTGTAATCTGTTCAGTAATACTCGACCTACAATTTTCACGGTTGAATCCAACAAGGATATTGGCCGATAACAGGCCGTGTCGGCCCTATCTACTTTTTTAAAGATTGGTACCAAAATGGATTCATACCATGTAGATAGAAAACCACCGAGCTACAAGCATTAAAAACTTGTGTCAGCAAAGGGCCCCATAGTGCAATATTAGCTTCAAAAATATCAACAGGAACACCATCCGGCCCAGCGGCCTTTCCGCCTAGACTTGTAGCAATGGCCAAGTTTACCTCACTAAGCTCAAAAGAGAGGTGTTCCCCTTGAACCTTTGAAAGTGGTACATGCTCATCCTCATGATCTATATTAACTTGCGACCCTAAAAGTGGATCATTATACAGGGAAGAAAAATGCTCTATCCACGCATGCTCTGTAATTGCTACCTCAATATTAGCTAAATCTCTGTCTATCAGGAAGGGAGCGTTAACTGCCTTCCAGAATGTGCTGGAGTCTCTAACAATAGATGCTTCTCCGAATGCTATCCAGGCCTCTGCTTTTATCACGTTTCTTCTATCTTTTAAGGCACACTTATACTCTTTCCGGGCCTCTCTGATCTTATCCTTATTTTTGTCTTCCAGATGCAGGGTGTGCTTAAGCTTCCTATAAGCCTTTGTACAATTGGAATCGAACCATCCATCTTTCCTTACATTTTCTTTCTTATTATTAATTTTAAGAGTGAGAGCCTTCTTAATATGGTCTGTAATAAAATTAAAACCATCAATAATTTCCTTACATGTAGTCTTCTTATCCAGACAGGCCATGATCTTATCATTACAATTCGCTATAACCTTTCTCATAAATTCATTTGGTTCTATTCCATCCCAACATAATGCATAGCCATTTTGCCTAGACAGGGATATTTCTCCCACTATATGGTTAGGGCTATTAGCCCTATTTATCTCTTGACTGAATAGGTGAATACTAAAGCTCTGCGGAAAATGATCACTTAATGAGATCTTATGAGTACAAAAATCAGTAATTTTTGAGCAATGCCTATTAGATACCAGGATAAAGTCTATTGTAGAAAATGTTCCACGACCATTAAAAGTAGGACCAAAGGGAACATGGGGAATACATAAAGTGTTGGCAAATCCTAAATCGAATTGAAACACAGTTTCATTTAAGCTGTCACCGTACCTTGTATGCGGAAAATGGGGAAAAACATATCCTTATCATACATAATACCACAATTCACAGTATCTGCTTGTTGACATAACACAGAATTGAAATCCCCCCCCAAACTATGAGCAAATCCTTATTTCCAGACTCCTGCAAATTTTGTAGATGACAACGTATAGCCTTCACAATCCCCTCAATTAAAACATGAGGAACGTTATTATAGTACTTCACTATTATTACTGTACAGGATTTATCCACAGGTAAACTGATAATCTGATAAAAACAATCCTCAGTAATTATATGAATTCTTCCAAAAATTACTAGGTTCGAAACATAGGTACAAAGGACCCCTTTAGCTCTTCCATACATTGAAGCTACTGCAGGTGTATGTAGGGTTTTGTAACCATTTATATGGATAGGCTCCACCGCCCATGATTCCAAGAGACTAATACGTTCACATTTCTGAATGAAGTCATTCCATACTCTATTTGCCAGCTTAGATTTAAGACCGGCGACATTCCAAAACATAAAGTCACATGTACCATTCCCAATATTACCTACATATGAATCTGGGCTTTCACCTCTTCTAGGTGTCAAATAATTAACCTCCGGTATAGGAGATAATATTGGGGCAGCCTCAGTGATAGGTAAAGGGATAGCAGGTCTCTTATCATAGACAGTTGGAGTGTCCATTTTGAAAATAGTATGTACTGAATGTATGTCAGGTATGTCACATTGCACTGCATTATCGTATAAACCAAATGATCCTATTCCCCCTGTAGTATCATCATCCCTATGAATCCTCGATACAATATCCCTGCTACTTATATCAGGTTAATATGTCAGTGATGTTTTTAAAATTAGGTAGTACATTGAAACGATTATGGATGGGTACGCCGTACATTAGGTTATGAGTTACTAGAGGGACCTCCCTGCTTTGTTTAATATGGTTAATATGGTTAAAATAACTGGGTTTATAAAAGTATCCTAATGGTACAAAATTAATGTGTTGTGCTAAGATCGAGCGATTTCCAGCCCTGATCAAAATCGACTGAATTAGTTGCGGAGTTTTAAAATTTAATATGACGAAATCGCTAGCCATATCCTTGAGCCCCCTCCCTATCCAGCTCACCCTTCTTGCCATTTTGAACTCTAAAAAGAGGCTATCAGTTAGACCAGTCCTAGTCCCGAGCCAGGATAACGATTTATTTCTCAGACTCTCACAGGTTTCAATCATCCCCTTGCGCAGTCTGGTGACATTAGCTGATACCACTGTATAAGGGATTGCTGCTGGTGGTAAATCTATGTATGTAGTCTGATTTTCAAACTCAGGATCATCCATAGATCTTGGCTCTTTCATCACTTTAGGCCCCTCCACTTGATTAGTTATAATCCCACTCGGAGTAAATGGCTTATATCGTGTCCCCATATCACTATTACGTGTTAGCGGATGCTCTCTAGGAGTATGGGTATTTAACTGGATACTGGGATTCATACTCACTCTACAGGTACTCTGGGCGTCTTTAGAATCAGATAAAATAAGCTCACATTTCTTATGACATTTAGACAAAACGTCTTCCATTGCCCCCAATCTTCCACTCAAATTATTTAAAGTCTCCCTAAGATAACTATCGAGGGCATCCAGTTTATTTTTCAATTTCAGTAGTTCATTCTGTGTACGGGAGTCAGAGCTGGCTAACGCCTTCTCCCACTCGCATATTTTTTTTGTCGCAAGTGTCCTACCCTTCTTCGCGGCTCTTTTTTGTGTTACACACGGGGTTGCCATACCCTTTGAACTTGTTTCCCTGTCCAGCTTCGATGAAATGCCTGGATTTCTAGGGCGCTTAGAGGGTGGTTGAGGATCACTCTCAAGATCACTATCTATAATATGATCTGAAACATTCACGACACAACCATTTCTTTAATCTGTTCCACTGCGCCTTTCAATCAGTGGATCAATTGACCCTTTATCGTTGTCAGATAAGATAGGACCACCAGCAAAATTAATCCTATCTGGATTCATGGCCTCTTCTACGGTTAAAATGTGCTTTTCTATCGCACCCATAGTGCCTGTCAAATAATTCAGTAGTGTCAAACAAGATCCTTCCCCCGCTTTACTCTGTTTTTTCTTATGTGGTATGGTAGATTATTTTCTCTTCCCCATGTTGGCTCTGCCTTAATTGCAAATGCTATAATCAGTCTCAATCTTAATACCCCAAAGAAAAAACAGTTAATACTTCAGGGGTGCCCACGTAACTGTCAATTAACAATAATCCAATAATAGTCTGTGTTATCCAAGTGATCGCATACAGGTACAGGCAGTACCCTTGCGCTTTATGTAGATAGAATCAGGAACACAGTACCTTCATACACACGTATTACAGCAGACAGCCAAGAGACGTGGCCCAGCCCGGCCTCTTCTGGATGATTACGGGCGAAGACGGGCCCGTCTTTGCCCGGTCTTCGCTCGGGCCGAGCCCGGGCACGTCCCGCGCGCCTCCAGCGCTGCGGGAGGCACCTGCTGTTTTTATCGCACTCCTGCGCTGTCTCGTGGTGCTTGGGCTCTACTGCTCCTCCCACGCAGGTCCAGTCAGGCCGGGAGGGAGCAGGAGTAAAGTGCTGAGTGCTGGATCCAATAAGGGAGGGAGCGGGAATAAAATGCAAATGCTGTGTCCCGGTGCAAAGTGCACAATGAAGAGTTTCCGACGGTGCTGCCAATACTAATAAACACAGTTAACATATTATCCAACCATCAATGTTTTCACATGAGATATGTGTGCTGGGGCTTTCCTTTCCCACCTCTGGAGTTCACATAAACAAACATTTAAACCCTCTCAGAGCACTGCACTCTGATATTTGAGGATTAATGCATAGGTATAGTGTGACAAAACTGAACTTATCAAATGTTAGCAATGCGTACTGTAATGGGATTACTATTTTTTCCAGTGCTGAACACCAATGTAGGAAATCAGGTTATTAACTGTGCAAGATGTGAGGTTTGCACTAGTAATAGGTCCACAATTTCCTCTTACTGGGAATGTAGCACCTCATTGTAGCACTTGATTTTATCAGGGTAGAAAAGCAGAGCAGTCCAAGGCCTACTCAGGGGAGGTGGTGTGGGCTAGTAATCACCATTTGGCTGCGTGCAATAATAATACTCAATAAATGATTGTCCAGCCCATGCTTTTTCTTTAGGAAAGGAAAAATACATTTATTGCACGAT
This sequence comes from Triturus cristatus, assembly GCF_964204655.1. Lineage (NCBI taxonomy): Eukaryota > Metazoa > Chordata > Amphibia > Caudata > Salamandridae > Triturus > Triturus cristatus. The sequence continues at coordinate 939,844,863 of NC_140587.1, read as the reverse complement.
ACTAAATACTATGCTTAACTTTCAAATATATACAGAAGGCAGATAAAAAAGTCATTAGATTACGTTATGAAATCACATCTTCAACACACCAGAGCCGGAAAGAACATCACAAGTCTTGACATGCACAGTACCGTGAGGTATCAAATGGGAGTGAAAAGTGTGCGCCCAGTTCAGATATGGAAGTCCCCAACAGATGTATGTTCATCTTATGGCTCGTCCAGCATTTTCATATTTCTCTGGCACAGCTTAGGATCAGAGCCCAGGACTTCTGTCACCCTGCTAGGCCAAGTTAATTGCTGTGTACCCAGCCAACGGGAATAAAGGCTCTCACCACAAAATAAGTAATTAATATTACTTGCCTTAGCTCCTGAGTAGGAAGGAGTGGAGAAGAAAATCTGCATCTTTTAATTAGCTGTTACACTGTAGCATGGTTGGCAACAGTCTAGGCTAACTGAACAAAAGAGGGAGTCCAGACAACTGGAGTCAACATAGGAGGGGGCTCCTCTTTGACGTTTTGGTGGGAAAGGCCTTGGCAGTGATGTCAGTAAGGAGCGGAACTGAGGCCCCCAACTGTCCCAGCATGGTGTGCAGGAGGGTTTTGAAAGGGGTGGAGGGGTGATGTGGCATCCTAAGATTGACCAGGGGTGCTTTGCTTCTAGAACCTTCCACTCCATTTAAAAAACTCTTGCGAAAGGGAGAGAGAGTGTTTTTTACTAGAACTGGGCGCTGGCGACAGCCCTGGACAACTGGAAGGACAAGCCTGCTGATGCCCTAAAGGACTAAGAACTCTGGCCACATTTAACCCCAGGCCAGTGGGTCTCTTTAAAGGCCAGTGAGGTTTCTCCCTTAAACACCCTGAGGACCAGTTGGGGGAAAATCTTGACTTCTGTTTCCAAGCAAGAGAAAAGGAGCACCAGGGACAGAGGAAAGGAGGAAAGCTGGTACATAAAGCCAGAAAAAACAGTACCCTGCAAATTACACTGCTTTTCTGCTGGAATTGCTATTTGTGGCTAGAGCTTGCCTCCAGAAATAAAATATTCCCAGAATCGTCCAACTCAGCAAAACAGGTCCAGAGTTAGGGCCTTTTTAAGATTGGTGACCTATTACCACCAGCGAGGATCGAAGTACAGTGATAGCTGGCGTTGGGGTCCTCAAGCTGCTCAACAATGAGGCATGAGATGGTGCCTGGGTAGGCCCAGACACACCAGAAAAAAACTAAAGGAAAAGGGTGTGCAGTGTGAAACCATGCTCAGGTAAACAATATGTCCTGAGTCGCTAATATACAATTCTCGCTTCGGCTGGTGGTGCGACCCATAATACCCCGTGGGCTGTACTTTTCATATTCTTCTTCTTCTGGTGGTCCCACAACAAGCAGGGCCACTACCAACACATTTAAAAATGTGATTCAGAACTGCCATAAGGTAGCAGCTCCCCTTGCTACAATTCAGAAATTTGCTCCTATGTTTCTTGGGTCACAGAATTTAGGACTCTCAGATTTTCATCACTGTTTCCAAAGCACCTCCAAGGTTGAATCTATGGATCTACAGCTGAGAGTACATTGTCCTCAAGGGGTAGGTTCTACGGATTAGTTTAAGGTGGCCTGAATGTTAGACCTGTCATCCTTAGGGTGGTCTTCCCCCAAATGTTTTGCCTGTTTACCTCCTCTTTTGCTGATTCTTTTTGCTGGCCTTAGAACACTGAGCACTTTACCACTGCAGACTGCTGACCAGTACTAAGGTGCAAGTGCTTCTCTCCTGAACATGGTAATATTGGTGCATGCACAGTTAGCATTATTGATTTAAATGTAAGTCCCTTTTAAAGTGGTATACCATATATCCACACAAGTAACCCTTTAAACATGTCTCAGCCTGCCACTGCAGTGCCAGTATGTACAGTTTACTGTCAAATCAACTTAGCATTTAAAACCCTTTGTCAAGCCTTAATCTCCACTTTTATTACACATAAGTCACCCCTAAGGTAGGCCCTTGATAACCCATAGGGCAGGGTGCTTTGTACATTAAAGGTAGGGCATGTACTTTTAGGTTTTGCATGTCCTGGTAGTGAAACACACTTGAATTGTTTTTTCACTATTGTGAGGCCTACTCCACTCATAGGTTAATATTGGAAGTTCCTTATTATACTTTTAAGCTGTAATTCCTGATTAGAAAGGAGTAGCTGTGCCATGTTTTATATGTTTGGAATGGTAATAAATAATACCAGTTGCTGGTAAAGTTGGATTTAACATTACTATTTTAGAAATGACACTTTTACAAGGTGGACATTTCTCTCCTCTTATAGCTCTATGTGCCTGCAGCCTGTCTCTAATACATGTCTGAGGAGGGTGACAACTTCTCTTTGTGCATTCCCTCTAGACAGCCACAAACACAAGAAGGTTAGGTGTGTCTGACAGCCCATCTGCATTCTGATGGCTCTTCCTTAGCAGGAAGAGAGGGAGGAGCTGACACTTACACCTAGCAGAACCGGCGCATCGACCCTGTTGTAGGAGTAGAATCGGCACATCGTTCTCTGAACCAAAATGGTGTTTTCATTGTGGTACTGCATGTTGTGTTGCAAATATACTTTACACATTGCCTCTTTAGATAAGGCTGACTGCTCTATGCGAAGCTACCAGGTTATCTTTTAGTGTGTATCTCACCTATGCTGACTAAGATTGTGGTTTCTGCTTGGACAGGGTGCATACCTCTTCCAGCCAGAAACCCAATTTCTAAGCTGAAAGTGTATGCAAAAAATACAGACCTATTTTATGTTCTATTCAATGCGTTATCAACTTTTTATGCTCATAGTAATTTTGATCAATGGTAAAATGTATTGATTTTAAGTATTGCATTTACACATGATTAATGACCACTGACAGGTTGATGATGTTTTGTTTGCCTTTTAACATGGTGCACCTTTGATAAAGCCAATAGGCTTACCTTATGTGTTGTGATGACTCTTGAATAAGCAAATTGGTTTGTTATATGAAGTGACCCCCAATATTGTGATGTGCCGTCTGGTATAGGTGAGGAATACTGTGATTGTGGGGGGTAATGACCCATAAGGGGTGAATGTGATTCCATAATGTAATCTAAGGTATTTTTGATTTGCCTTATGTATATATTGGTAAATTAATTTGTAGTATTTAGTAGGCCTGGGCGAAGCACTACGCTACGCTCGCGTAGTTTGCGAAGTTCGCGCTACTTCGCACTACGCGAACTGCACGTAGCACAGTGCGAACACGCGTAGCGTAGTGTTGCGTAGTGCTGCGGTCATTTTTTGCTTGCTCGCGGTCCTCAACGTCAAGTTGGCGACCGCGAGCAAGCAAAATGACATCCCGGCGAGACTTTTTCCTTGTTCGCGATCGCGAGCATGGAAAATAAACCTCCCGGCGAGATTCCCAACGCGAGGAGGTCAGGTTTCTGATTGCGAGGGGTCGTGTATGCTCGCGACCGCTCGCGATGAGAAACTACCAGTTCGCGTTGAGAAAGCTGCCGCTCGAGTAAAAATCTACTCGAGCAGCAGAAAACTACAGCTCGCACTGTGCAAGATGCCATTTTCAATGATTGCACAGTGCCAGTTGCTTGTCCGCACTGTGCAATCATTGAAAACAACATCTTGCATAGTGTGAACATGTTACTACGCAGTTCGCGAAGTGCTACGCGTAGCTCGCGTAGTGCGAACTTCACTTTGCGTGGCTTCGCGAAGTGCTACTTCGCGAACTACGCTCACCCTTAGTTAGTAATGTGTGCAATTAATGTACATTTTCTTTTCTAAAGAAAAAGCACTGACTGGACAGTCAGTTATTGAGTGTTATTATTGCTTGCCAGCAAATAATTATTACTAGATAACACCACCTTTCCTGAGTAGGCCTTGGACTGCTCTGCTTCGCTACCCTGAGAGAGTCAAGTGCTACAATGGGGTGCTTGGTTCCCAGTAAAAGGAAATTGTGGACCTATTACTTGCTCAAGCCTCACATCCTGCACAACTAACAACAACATTTCCTACAGAAGGCCACTTTTATTTTGGTGCTCAGGCCTATTTTCTGTCCTAGTCTGACACTGACTAGGCCACTAGAACATATGGCCTAAAAATAGGCCCACAAATCTTTGTCCAGTACACCTTTTTATTAGGCTCACAGTAACTATAAGAAGTAAGCATTGGCAAAGCCAGTAGGTCTGGACTTGGGGACCTATTGGATTAGCAATACCTTTCAGCCATGTTGTTCAGCATCTCTGATGCTGTCCAGCATGGCGCAATAAGAAAAAAAATGTATTATGTAATTTTGTAAGTGCGTGCAGCAGGCATGTGCATGACTAGAAAATAATGCATCCTTTTGTTGGTGCAACTCAATTACCAAATAAAAAGAATAAAATGGATTAAAATATATATATATATTCTTTTTAAGCTTTTAGAGGAAGCAACATGGATCAGGGTGTGGGAGCACAACTGGGGTAAAACAGGAGGGGGCTAAGCAACACAGGCAGAGGGCATGAAAGTAACACGGGCCTGTGGGGCTGCAGTAACATGGAGCAGCCGAAAGCAGCACAGAGAATGTGGGTGGAGGTGAAGGAACGTGATAGGAATGGAAGAGTAAACAGGTGAAAGAGAGACCAATATGGAGGGCAGAATAGAAAAGAAGAAAGGCAGGGGAGCACACAAGGGCAGGCACATCATGTAGTGGGGTTGTGAGTACCGCACAGCTGAGAGAGAGAAGTACACTAGAGAGACCGCAGGAAAACACATGCTTGCTCACGGTGGGCCAGATTTACTAGGGGCTTGCATTGTCATTGTGTAACGCAAGTCATCACAAGGCAACACAAGCCCATTCATGGGATTTACCTAAGTAACACAAGGCGGAGGATAGGTGGATGGATAAAGTATGGGAGTTTCCACACATCCACCCATTGATTTTGGTGCATTCCTAGATTTACAAATAGTTGTAAACAAGGGGGTGGGCAGAGCTCGCAGAGTTTCACTACGTGGAATTCTGCAGTTACCAAAAAACACTGTGGAATTCCGTGGAGTTCCACACGCAGGCGAAGTAGTGCTCACCACCACCTTGAGCTCAATGGGGAGTGTTAGCAGCGCTGAGCAGAATGTCTCGGCAGCACACAACCATTCTGCATGCCTGCAAAGAGGTCAGGTGCACCAACAGTACAAGTCGGTAATAAGCGACTACAAATGAAGTCACATAAATTAAGTATAATAAGTATACTGTACTCGCCACCAATGCTGCACACACCGCTGAATACTGCCACTTATATCATGTAGCTCCTCCAGTGGCACAAAGGATTAATCAGTAACCACCTCAGCTGGCCTGTGTTATTTAATTTTCCGCGGCCGCTGCAGGCGGCTTGGGACTGGGCTGACCAACCTCGGGGGTCTTGCTGGACTTTGGTGTGTTTGGCTGGCGTGGCTGGGGGTTCTGATGGCAGTGGCCCAGTATTTGGATTTACTGCACCATGCACCCTTACTCTTGCAAGTGGCTGTGCGGCCTTTGACACTTCCCAGGCGGCCCGCGACACAGCAGCCTCATCTTCGGTGGGGAGCTGAGAGATTTAATATGAGAGAGGAGGCCATAGGTGCTCGCTCCGACGACATGCTCGACACATGGTCAAGACCAGGTGGCTCTTTTTGTCAGAGTGCGTCAATGAAGCTGCTGAGCCTTTACCTTTAGCTTGCATTGCAGTTGCCATGCTTTTACTCATGGGGGTGAGCAGCAAACATCATGTGGCCCATGAGCCTAAAAATCCTCTGCTCGGCCATTGGAGTTTGCTGAACTTGTGCCCCAAGCAGAGCACGGAGTGACAAACACTCCAACAACTCCGCTGGCGGAGTGGAGTTTGCTGCCTACCACTATTGTAAATCAGGGTACGCCTCTCAGACCAAGTCTTAACAAGGAGAAATATCTTTATTTCTCCTCATTACTTCTTTTTTCTATGTGTGATGCATTCTGCATCACACATAAAAAAAGGGAAATGTTTTTGTGTAGAAAGGTGTCCCTTCATGCACAAGAACAATACTGCCTGTAACTCAGGCTCCCTTGCACCAAAGTGCAATAGTGCCTGTGTTGGCTCTAGGCAGCACTCAGTTCGCCAGCACTAGAAGGCAGCAGAAATGCACCATATCTTAGTAAATATGGCACATTTCTGATGTCTCCCTTTCATGAAAGGCAGAGCAGCATGTTGTCTTGTTGTGCTGGGTTCGTGAAATGTTAGTAAATCTGTCCCGGAGTGCTTAAACAAAAAGTAAAAAGAAGCGCTGGAAAAAGTGAGTAGTGTAAGGACACAGTAATGCTTCCATATTCTAGGGGAAGGGCATACACAAGAAGAGGAAAGAAAGCCCACACACAGTAACAAATAAGCAAACAAATGAGTGTGACAATGAAGCCAACCAGTAGTAATCAATGTGTGGGCTTCAAGCCAAATGTAAACTAGCAATACACCTCGTAACAGGCAACACATGCGCTATACAGTAGGCGAGACCTAAAAAGTAGTCTCTCTAAACAAGTAAGAACATCAAGAACTTGAATTCATCCAACTGGTGTATAAACAGGTTTCCTGAAGCTTGTTAACTTAGTGAAGAACCAACCGCAAATCCTCTGGGCAAGTCTACATTCACACTAGAAGAGAAAATAAACTGAGCACAAATTAAGGGAGAGGTCAGATGGGATCATCGTTGACTCTGTGTCTTTAATGGAATCCTAGCCTCACATTATGTTGGTGGAGAATATTTAATATTTTATTACAAGACTAGAGGAACCATTATGACTGGTGCAAAGCCTATCAATCATATCACATGACATATGACTGAAAAGTGAGACATTTTAAAAGCAGATTTTTTAGACCAATCTTTTACTTTCATGACAGCCTCCCAATGCTTGAAAGCAATACATTTATTGGCCACCATAACCGCCCTTGAAGAGTGGGCCCATACTCCGAGGCATCAAAGTCAACCATTGCCATGAATATCATTGACCCACCTTGCTATGGAGGAAGAAATTGGAATGTAGGGCTTTTTAAAACTGATGAAAAAGTTGAGAAACTAATGGGGGTTTGTTAGAAATGAGGGTCTCTAGTTGGCAAGGGCTTGCACCTTTGTCCAAATAGGAACCCTTCTTCCTTGTCATGATAAGGGAGTTACACTCCTAAAATAACCCCTGCTCACCCCCCTGGTAGCTTGGCATGAGCAGTCAGGCTTATCTTAGAGGCAGTGTGTAAAGCATTTGCACATAACCAACAGTAATACAGTGTAAGCACTACAAAAGGATACCACACCAGTTTAGAAAAATATCCAATATTTTATATACTTAAGACAAGACCAAAACTAAAATAATCCACAATACAGTACTTACGAATCTTCAGTTGTCAAAATATCCTTGAAAAACAGTTCCTTGATGTCGATAGCTCCGTCCAGGACTATCAAGGCGTTGTGAGCAAACAAATCCAAACAGTTCTGGCTGACCGCGGCGTCGCGGGTCAGCTACGGTGTAGGGAACACCCGCAAACAGTACCTTTCAGAAATGCAGGTCGTCGATGACCTCTCGTTGTCACACGCGTTGCAAGTTGATCTCCTCTCTGATGGAGTTACGAGCGCTGGCGTCGGCAGGTGTCTGGTGCTGCGGTGCAAAGTGCAGCGTGCTGTGCCCTCAGGTTGTGGTGCGAGCAGCGGCTCGGTGGCGGCGTCAGCAGGTGTCGTCGGTGAGACCAGGGTTGTAATGCGGTGTTGCGGCGGTTCCCTCTGCGGTGCCTTCAGGACACGGAGTCGGCAGCGGCGTCGTAGACGGCGTCAAGCTTGAAGGCTTTGCTGTTCCTGAGACTTCTTGAACAGGGGGCAAGCTCTACCTCAAGCCCTTGGAGAAACTCACAAAAGTAGATTGCAGAAAGTTCAGTCCAGTCCTTTCACTGCCCAAGACAGAAGCAGCCACTGCAGGCCAACACAGCAAAGCACACAGCAAAGTGGTAGTTCCTCCTCACAGCTTCTCCAGCTCTGCTTCTTCTTGGCAGTCTTCTTGATCCCAAAAGATTTCTTTGAAGTCTTTTCTATCCCTGAGACTCCCAACAGGAGGCAAGCTCTACTTCAAGCCCTTGGAGAAAACTCTAACAGCAGGATGATGAAAGCGCAGTCCAGTTCTTTTCTCTACCCAAGACAGAAGCAACCACTGCAGGCCAACCCCACAACATGCAGCATAGGGGCAGTACTTCTCCTCCAGCTTTCCCGGTCCTTCTTCCTGGCAGGTTCCTTAGTTCAGAAGTAATCTAAAGTTCTGGGCCCCAATATTTATACCACCAAATCCTTTGTCCTCTGAAGGCAGAGGGTCCTGTACCTAGTTCAAACCCGTTCTGGGTGCATTCTGCCAATGTGCACCTTCTTCCTTTGTCAGTGTGGGCCAGGGTCATCAGACGCACCACAGGAGGTGGAGCCAGCATTGTGGAAGGCAGGCACAGCCCTATTCAGACCCAGGTGTGACTCCTCCCACCCATCTACATGCAGATAGGTCTATTCAGCCCTGTGCTGACTCACCCTATCTCCTGGAGTCTCCCCCAGCCCCTGTCACTCACAAACCAGACAGACAATACACAAGCTAGCAGAGGCAGGCTGGATGGTTAGGTCAGAAAATACCCACTTTCTAAAAGTGGTATTTTCATACACAGAATGATAAAACCAACTTCACTAAAAGATGTATTTTATCATTCTGAGTTCAGGCATACTAAACTCGAATTTCTACCATGTTCCCTGGGTCAGTTAGGATTAAAGGGTGTTATAATCAAACTGCCCATTCTGGCCTATGGGGAACAGGTAGCCTTGCAATAGTGAAAAATGAAGTAGGCTGTAATTCACTATCAGGACATGCCACACACACCAGGGCATGTCCTACCTTTCACATACAGATCACCCTGCCCATGGTGGCACCTTGGGCCTACCTTAGGGGCGACACACATGTAGAAAAGGGAAGGTTTAGGGACCAGCAAGTGTGTGCACTTACCAAGTCGACATGGCAGCCCCAGGCTGCACACAGGCTCTGCAATGGCAGGCCAGAGTTACATTTTACGGGCTGTTTGCGTGGCTGGCACAATCCAGTGCTGCAGCCCACCAACAGCATTTGATTTATGTGCCCTGGCACTCGCAGTGCACTTTACTAGGGACTGACACATAAATCAAATACACGCTGCTCCCGGGACGACGTATAGGTATCCATGTGCTGGGAACCGGAGATCTCAGAATTATTAAAAATAAAGTGCCAGCAAGATGGTCTAAATTGCATCGAGGATCATCGCAAAGGGACCTCAGCAGTAATACAGGACCAGTTTTATCCTAAAGAGATTACAATACTCATGTTGAACAGAAAGATCGGCGCACATACCCTCGCTTCCCGATCGGAATTAATTTTAAAAAGCAGGAAGGCAGACCAAAAAGCTTGTTCCTTCACGTTCCCGCTAAATTCAGCGGATCTCGCCTTTTAGTTTTATGGCAAGAAGTCTACCAATACGGACCTCTTGGAAAATTTTAAGATTATCTATATCGTGGGAGATTGAATAATTTGTCCTGATGAAGGTGGTCTTATAATTATAGTACTCCACCGAAACGCGTCGACGCAAGTCCAAAAGGCAGACTGTAGACTGGAGTAACATCTGTTCTCGATGAAATTAGCTAGCAGTATCAACACTGCGGAGAATAGTTGATTTGGGTCTAGTGTCTTCCTTTGTATTCTGGATTAGAAAACATTTTTTCTTTCTTGTGTTCTCCCCATGCTTTGTATTGTTTTTTATTTGTGATTTTTTTAATTTTTATTTGTTATCCTTCTTTTGCTTGCTTATTGAATAACAGGCACAATGTCATTAGTTATGTGTACTGTTATGTAATTGTCTTATTACTTTTAAATTCTGTATTTGCTCAACAATGTTTTGTGTTTAATATTTCTAATAAAATAAGAATTTTTTATAATACCTTGTGACTAGGGTTCAAATTTTGGTGTCTTGTTCTGGTGATCGATTGAGTGTAATATTTGTATGAGTTTGTATGACTATTTGCATAGTTGCCAAAAAGGGGAATACTTCTTCGGACTATTGTCTCTTGGCGCTCTACCCTTTTTGTGGAATAGAGCCCCTCTCTCTTATTTGACACATAAATCAAATAGGCCAGTCATGGAAACACCAATCCATAACACAGTTTACACAGAGAGCATATGCACTTTAGCACTGATTGGCAGTGGGAAAGTGCCCAGAGTCCTAAAACCAACACAAACAGGTCAGGAAAAAAATAGGAGGAAAAAGCAAAACGTTTAGGGATAACCCTGCAAAAAGGGCCATTTCCAACAGGGTTCGAAAGTGTCAGTTTGAGCTTCGTAGCACTTAAGGCAATTACCCACATCTAAAATCTGACAATGGGAGAAATAAGGATTAAAAGAACTTAAAGAACTATGATGCACTCAGTATTGTTTGGGCTGGACCGGCCTGGGTCTCTTTGCAATCTGCCCCTGTTTGGCCTCTCCTTTGAGGGAAGGAAGGAGCTACTGTTGAATGTTGATGTATGGTCTCCATATGTGGCAAAAAATGAGGTTTCGAATGTGCTCTGCCTCACCTGGCCTTCCTAAAACTTTACGGTTGAACATTGTATAAGGAAGTAAAGTTTGGTACGTATTCTGACATTTTCTTGCAAATTTATCTCTGCACAGGTTACCGTAAGTGCTACCACCCAGTTCTTTGTCATGCATTTCATCCAACTTTGAGTGAATGCTCTTAAGGAGATATTTGCATCTTCCAGTAAACATTTGCATTCCACAAAATGCATATTGCACATTGTGCTCAACCTCGTACAATTGCCATATCCACCTGCTTACCAGAGACCATAAACTCTTCTGCCAATCCCCTTTTTTGGAACCTTTCTTTCCTTTGATAAGAAAATATCTTTTCTTTCCTTTAACCTGAAGGAAACCATTGCAGGATCATCTTCTAGGGTCTGAGCTAATTTATATGGCAAATGAGATCTAGGTACTCAGATCACAATTTGTTTTTATTGGTCCTTCTCCCTGGGCAACGTATTCAATATCTTACAAAGTTGAGAATGGAAGGTGAGGCATCTGTATCTCTGACATTGGATAGTATGTGATGTCAGGCTCAAAATAAGAGTTCCACATTGCATCTAAAATAATCGAACCTGTTGCCGAAATCGAGGAGGACACTGCATCAGCTCGTGATACTTCCATCTGGTCATAATATACATCCAGCTCTTGATCCCACAAGTCTATAAACTGAATGTTATTCATTTTGGGACTTTTGTAGAAAACTCACCCATGGAATAATTCAGATTTATTCTGCCCCTGAAATGCCTAAGTACTGTGATTTATTTTCTAAACTGCTTTCTTACCCATAGGAGGTTCAGCAACACACTTCAGCTGACTTTGACAACAAAGAGCATCCTCTTGGGAACAATGTGTCAAGTGATACGCGATGATGCAATGGAATCACCAACAATGCTGTGCCTGGAATGCATAGCCCCATCAACTGCTGCATTATAATATGATGTCCTTTGCTAGCAAACACCTCTCTTGATAAGCAAGACTCATGGTGGTCTGACTGCAGACAGCAGAGGTGTAACCAAAGCCAACTTTTTGAGAATGCTCTTATCAGTATCTTCCTTGGTCTAACTTAGGAAACAGGTAACCACTAAATATGTACCATCTCCATAATAAAGCAATAGGTTTAATTTAGTATGAACCTAATTAACTATTCGCCAAGTGAAAAATAGGGAGAAGCGCCTCAGAAAAGTAAGTATCCCTTTATTTTGTTTTCTTTTTTAGAAATTAGCTTAAAAACCTAAGAAACTACCTAACTAATAAATCCTTAGTGTAATTTTTAAATTTGTTTTAATAAAAACCCTAACTCACATGAAGTTACTTATGAGAAACTTGTAATGCCACGTGAAAGAAAATCCTGATCTCAACAATGTAGCAAGGCAGTCGCGGCCGGCATGACTCGCGGGGGTGGGGGGTTGCGCAGTGAGGAAGGGAGGGTGTTATTTCAAATGAAAAAAAAAAAGTTAACTTACCTGAGTCGGCCTGGTCCAATCCCGCGTCGTCATGCGTGTCTCTGCTCCTCACAGGAAGCAGGCAGCCTCTCTCCTCTCCCTAAGCCAATCACAACGCTGCAATGGCAGCATTGTGATTGGCTGGGATGCCGACAGCACAGGGCTCTATGGGGAGGCCATTTTCTCCATATAGGCGGCATGCAGTCTGCATGGAGAAAAGGGAGAGTGCTTACGACTGGTTTAGTTGGCCCTGGGGCCGACCAAACAGTCAGCACCATCAGAGGGGGCAAGCCACTCCTCCCCTGCCCTAGAACAAACCCTTCTTCTTTCTCTCAGCGCGAGAAGCAGAAACATAAAATGGTATTTATAATACCATTTTATGTTTCTGCTTCTTGCACTGCGAGAAAGCCGTGGGGCGGTGCTCCTCCGCCAACGTGAAGGAGCCGCCCCTGTAGCCAGGTACCATTCTGAGGAGAGCTAAGTGACGGAAGCCTGGGTGGACCAAAGCACAAGGGTTCAAAGCCAAAAAGAGAGTGGACTTTGGCCACGGTCCTCACCAAAAAGCTGCTCCAAATACTCCAGAAGGTAGGTGAAGAACACGTCTCTCACTTTCAAGCACTTTCGTTCTGACTTAACAAGCACCTGGGTTGGGAGAGCAAAATAGCACTCTTGTAACTGTCCAAGGGCTGTGAGCCTGAGAAATATTAAACCAAAATGTGAACTTTGGGGTGAGCAAGCGGAAGTCCAACTCATTGAGCTGGTAAGTTAATGTGCTGGTTCCCAAAGCAAGACTCGTTGGGGATGTTGGCATGTGGATGGATGCCCCCTAACATACATGATTGAAAGTGCTATGTGCTAAGAATTAGCTTTTTTCATTTGTTTCCTGTGTGGCTTCTTCCCCCTAGTTAAGCAAGACATATGGAAACGTATACACGCTGTGGATGGGGCACACTCCTATGATGGTGGTGAATGGATTCCATGCTGTAAAGGAGGCTCTTGTTCATCATGCAGACGTGTTCTCTGATAGGCCAGCTGTGCCATTCTTCCAAGATCTTTGTCATTCTGACGGTAGGCCTGTTTTTCATTTTTGGGGGAAACAATTGTATTAAAAACAATGCGCCCAAGCTTGTAGGATTTTAAGATATGACACCTCACCCCCCATTGTGTTTTCTGTCTCTCGTTTTTTATATGGTATGTGGCGGAGGAGGTCTGCCCTGATTAACTGTTCTTAATATTGATGAATTGAATTCTTTCTTATGTCCCTCTTGATAACTTTTGGTTTAATAACTTTTTAACCTAGGTGCTTAATTATTTATGTATTTTATCATGTATGTATATATTTTACTTGTGCTTTTATGGTCTCCGACCGAAATAAAGTTATCAAAGTATTAAATACATTTTTTTTATTTAGGCTTGTTTCTAAAAACAGCATAGAAACTCAAAAGCTGACCTGTGGAGGGGACGCTGACCTCAGCCGGGGGGTCCTGTGTTTAGCAATAACTTATTATTGGGGAGATGAGGGCCACTTTTGCCCTGCGGTAGTGAGAGAATCCGAGGAGGCTGTCTTGGGGTGTGAGGGCGCCAAAAATGATTGTCGTGCCTAGTGCCACCAGTGCGTTCCTGGAGAGTTGGCGGTCGGAGGGGGAGATAGATAGGAAGGCATAGGGAAATATGTAGTGGAAACCTCCATGTTTCCCTTCATTTTTGGCATATCAGGCAATTAATTAGTTCCGTCAATGGGAGCTAGTGTCACTCAATCTGATGCGAGGGCTCCTCCAATCATCTCTCTCAGTTAAACTAAAGCTAGTTTGCACTGCAGTGAACAGATGATTGCTGCAACGCAATTTACGCACATAAATATTCCTAGGCTCCGCAATGAACAAGGGAACAGAAATATGTTAAAACAGATGAACAGTGTCTTGTACTTTATAGCTGTTTACAGGAAATTAGTCAGCATCGTTTCGTAATAGAATGAGTCTATAAGGGTGTGTAACAGTGCGATTTAAAGTTAATAATGTGACTTGGCTGGAACATAGTTGGCGTGTGCTTTAAGGTAAATGTGGAGAACTGGCCCAACTTCATTAACCAATTTCATGTGGTGTTGTTACGAGAGAATTGGGCAATCTGGGAGGGCGCGAGTTGGATTGATGGCGTGGTTTAAAGCGACCTTAAAATATGCCATCTCGCCTGTAGCTGTCCTGAGTAAATTTTATTCAGGCGTGTAGTCTTCATTAGTCCCATAATTATAATTTCACTCTGATCAACTTTTATAACAATGATTTTTCTATTAAGGGCAATCCAAATTGCACTTTATTCTTTGTTTTCATTATTGAGTTGAGTACTTTGCCCTTTTCTCGTGGCCGGCTTTTTCACGTTTTGTTGAGGGGGATGGGGGTGGGGGAGGTTTAATACCAAATATGGGCCCAGCATCAAGTTAGCTGCTAACTATCCATTTAACTAGAGGGATCACCAGGATGAATCAACTAAAAGGGACAACAGGGGCAATCATTCATCAATTTTTTGATGTCACATAATTAGTGCAGCGGTACAGATGGCTTTGTTGGCAGAGGCTGTTGTACAATAGTTGATTACATTTTTGCCTCTGGGGAATTGGTTAATGCTGTCCTGGAGGCTACTGTCATCACTAAACCATTCAGTGACCATAACCCTCTCGAGGCCGCTTTAGCAAGGCTGTAAGTACTTTGAGCTAGGGGGAGTTGTGGTGCTGTCAACTAAAAATAATAGTCATAGGCTTGCATGGAAAGATGCAGACCTTGGTGATCTTCTCTGTGGACCAATCATTGGTTGACCTGTGCTTAATGTTGAATGTTGTGCCATCTGAAATTACCAAGGCATACTCTTTCTTGCGAGTTAGAATAAGGAAACTGAAGACAAAGGGGTTTATTCACAAGAACGTGTGATAACTACTGCAAGAGTAGCGTAACGCAACTTTCAATATCGAAGCCCATCACAGGAGAATAACCCCGTGACAAGGGGGGATTCACAAGGCAGTAGCATGCGATAGTCTGCTGAAACTGCGGACAATGTCTGCGATAAAACCACCTTGATGGAGATAAAAACACAAACCACAACACCATAAAACCTGCAATGGGCCAAAGCGCGATGAGGAAATCAGCGATAAGCAGCGCCAGGCCTGCAACACACACCTGGCAGGTGGGAAAAATCTCCATAAAAGCAGAAAAAACACCTACACCCAAACTGACCCACATCCAAGCACCATGGAGGCTGCTGGAGCCGGCGCAGAGGATAAGCGCAACCGCACAAACCCTCGGGGACAGGGAAGGGCAAGGACAAAAAGACGAGGAAGACGAAGTTCAGTCCGCAGGCGAACAGGATCATAGTCACGAAGATGATGGAGCACCATCAACAACTCTTCGTCACCTCCAACGTGTCACTGGGCACCAAAACTGCAATATAGCAGGACATCGTCAACAAGGTGAATGCCGTCGGAGAGCAAAAGCGGACAATGGATGAGGTCAAGAGGCGATGGAATGACATCAAGCGGAAGACCAAGGAGAAACTCTCTGCCAACCAGAAGGCAGCAATGCAGACTGGAGGTGGAGGCCCAGCACCACAGCTGGAGCTGGATGACATGGAGGAGCTGGTGTCGACAGTCATCAGTGTGGAGACTGTGGCCGGAGTCAGGGGACCGGACACTGCTTGACAGGACACAACACAACTGCAACAGGGTGAGTGACCACCAGGTACTGGGGGGACGGGTGGAGATGGGCACAATGGCACACATGCACAATCAAGCAGGGCACAGTACACACCCACAATGACTCTGGGTCATCGCCCAGATCTACAGACTGTCACAATGTACAATGCCATGCGGTCAGAATATCAACCTGTACCATGCGTCTACACACATGTGGACACATTGTATTACAGCATCTCCCCTTCACATCGCAGGGGCACCGTCAACACCTCCTGCAGAGCAGTCCCAGCCACTCTTCATGGATGACGAGGAGGACAACGCCAGCATCGACACCCAAACCATCCAAGACATCATTGGCCTCATCCGGCACTCACCTCCAGGCTCAGGGCAGCCCAGCTACATCAATGAGACCCCACCCACCACCCAAACCACCCAGCAGGAGGCACCCACAGCCACGGCACCCTCCCAAGACCTCCAAGAACAACACATGGCCTTCCAATGCCGTGTGCTGGAGTGCCAGATGGAGATGGTTGAGCAGGTGCAGATGGGCTTCGGCATCATGGCTGCCAAACTGGACGCCATCCTTGGGTGTCTATGTCCACCCCATGGTCTCCAACGAGCCCTGACTGACATTGCTGGAGTCATGACGTGGAGAGAAGAACAGCTGTCTGCTCAGAGTGGCTCCAGCGATGCCAGCCGTGAGTTGGCACACATACAGAGGCTCATAGAGGACATGGTGCGGATGGAGGCGGAAAGGATGGCAGCCACCGCTGCACATCATCGAAATGTAGCTGGGATCTATCATGCCCTACAGACCTCCACCATTGTATTGCCACCACAAGGCGTGGCGCTGATGAATGCTGCTGCCCCCACACCATCCACATCCCCACCCCCTGGTGTGTCAGTGCCACCCAGTGCGGCAGCCGGATCCACTCATGCCCCTGATGTATCAGTGGCCCGCAGTGCGGCAGCCGGTTCTGCAACACCCACAGGTGGGGCAGGGCACACACCCGGGGACTAGGACTTGGATGGGACTGTGGTCAGAAGGGCCAGGCACTAGCATTCATTACCGCCACCTGGCCTGTTTCTGCTTGGCACCGCACACGGCCTCATGACCTTCCACTGATCCTCGAGACACTCCGATGCACTCACCTTGGACAGTGACATGGACTGTCACATCCTGTTTGACGACCAATGACACGGCGACCAGGCTGCGGACTGTATCCTTCCCTTCCGCAGGACTAGTCATCCCCAGATGGCCTCTGGCTGGCCCTCCACGAGCCCATATAGTGTATGTGCAATAAACATCCAGTGACGGACTGCTGTGTCATGTCTTTCATCAGTCATGTATGCATGTGTGGATGAATGTAGGGACAGTGATTTCCCTTGCGTCAATGTTTCTCATCCTGTGGGATGCCAGTCAGAGGGTGCTACATTGCATTTTGTGTACTGGGTCCCATGGACACTACAACAGGGACACACACATCACTCACTTCCTTGTCCGGACATGGACTGAACCACGCCCAGAGCCCACATGTAATCGTGGCAAGCCCTGTGCTTGTCCGGTTTATGGCACGCCAGACCACTCCGCTTACACTCAGAGGGGGGGCCCTCATTGCTCCCCATCTCAGGCAAACTCACTGGTGGTGTGCAGGCCACTGGTCTGGTTGTCAGCATGTCACAGCCATTCCCTGAGGGCAGGTTTGCACGCACAGGGGTTGCACAGGGTTAGTCGTACCCAGTGCATTGCGGCAGGCACCCCGCCGCGGGACGGTGACGTTGGGTGCACTGAGTCAAAGGCACCTTAAGCTGCTGAGCGGGTGGGAACCCTGCGATGATGCCCCGTCCCGGCGGTCCGGGCAACTCAGGTTTCGTGTGCCCTGCTGGACCGCAGTGTAGGCCAGAGCCAGTGGGCAGCGCGGGCCTACCGCCATGTGGCCTCGCTTCCGGGTCACAGACTTAGTGGCACCCATTGGGCTGATCAGGTGTGCAAAAGACACACAATTGATGTACGTAATGGTGAACAAATCAAAACTGAGTGGGTGTGCAGCTTGCGATGCGGTGCACTGGTATGTCCTCTGCCATGGAGTATTCAAGACCCAGCACCAAACGTGAGACCTGTTGGCCTGCGGAGCGTGGCTACATGGTGTGGAGGGTGCCATGTCCGCGGGCCCCGGGCTTGTGGCTTGCAGTGGCACGTGGTGGGATATCCAATCTACACGCTGGTGGCGGAAGGTGAGCAGTGAGGCCGGGGTGTGCATGGGTGGGCATGCTCCGTGGGTGGCAGGTGCCTTTGTGATGCTTCTGACTGGGTGTGCATGGGTGGGTAGGCGATGTTGTCTTGTGCAAGTGCGTATACTGTGCCAGTCATGTATCTGGACTCTGTTTCAGATGATGACCCTGAATCAGATGTGTGTCCTGGTGTACTGCTATACATACCGGCACGTGGTTGGAGACACACCGGTGGCAGCAGGTGAGCAGTGTGGCCTGGGTGCGCAGGGGCGTCTCTCTCTCTTTCTCTCTCTCTCTCTCTCTCTCTCTCTCTCTCTCTCTCTCTCTCTCTCTCTCCCTCTCTCTCTCCCGCTCTTCGTCTTCGTCTCTCTCTCTCTCTCTCTCTCTCTCTCTCTCCTTCGCTCTCTCTCTGTCCTTTGATGTGCGCAGGACACACCTTCTCATCATGTTTTTTGTCTTGCAGGCTGTGACCTATGGACTGTCCAATGGGGAGCCGCCATGTGTCTTCATTTAATCTCAGTGTTCATTTCAATAAAGTTTCATTTGTTGCTTCTAAAGTGAATGTGTGATGCTCATTTCTGTGACAACACATGCATTTCAACAGTTGTGATTGTGCCACATCATGCAGAATATTTTGTACATGTTTTTGTGTAGCTGATGTGGCATGTCTTTGTTAGGGGGGTGCCAGGGAGGGGTGGTCTGGGGGGTGGTGTCGGTGGGTGTTGTGGCCCTCTTGGGTGTCCAGGCCGCATGATGTGTGGCTCCATGGCCTCTGTTGCCCTTCCGATGTGGCCCCGGGCTGGTCTCCCTTTTGTGGTGCTGGCTGCCGTCCGACTTAACACCAGGTCAGAGCAGGTGTAGATTTCCTGGTGCTAACTCGCCTTATCGCCGGTTTTGTGTTCTTATCGCCGATCGGGCTGGTCGTTGAGAATGTTGAGGTGTGGCGTTGTCGCGGCTTTTGGCACGGGAATGCCTACTCTGCATCTCATTAGCGATAGTTGCGGGGATCCTCTGTGCGATGTTTTTTTGCGGCTGCTATCACGGGTAAACTGGTGCTGTGGGCAGTTAGCACCAGCTATTGAATGGGGAGGTAAATTTATCACAACATTAGCTGCGATAAAGTGCTGTTAATTCGGCGATAGCTCCTTGTGAATATGGCCCAAAACCTTTTAGACAGGCAATTAACAACTCACCAGGGTGTTTTGTGAATCTCCTAACTATAATCTCTGGATTGTCTTAAATCCTGCCCCAAGAAATAGGGAGGATGTAGCGCTGTGCAGGGGAGTATACAAAATGGCACTGAAAAAAATGGAAACTGATATTACAATTGGAGGTCTGGGAGGAGCTAGCTGTTTCATGTAAGAGTAATGACCCCTATGTCTTCTGGACATCAGGTTGCTGAGGGCCCCCATCTCCGACCTGGCTCAGAACATTGGCACCAATGAATCGGTCACCCATTTTGAAGAGGTTTATCTGCCACCTCTCTATGATAATTACAGTAACGAGTCCCTGCCCTTGTACCCGCCTAACAAATAGAACCGGTTTTCAAAAAGGGCAACAATAGGGATCCCTGTTGTTACCTCCAATATCCCTCTTGGACTCAAGCGTACAAATTGGAGGCAGGATTATTTTGAAGAAGCTTCTGTTGTGGACTTCCGGGCATGGTATAAATTCAGGAGACCAGTATGGTTTTAGGACTGGTCTAGGGGAACTTGAACAGCGCTTGAACCTATATGTTCTCATTTCTAACTGTACGGTGGCTTAAGCCTGTTCAATAAATGTGTCCTTTATGAACCTCTCCTGTGCTTTCAACAGTGTCAACAGGTCAAACCTGTGGGATATTCTGTGTGGTCTAGGTATTGATGAAGGCTTTGTGAACCTTTTTCATGCATTGCATCCCGACCTCTCAGCATCTGTACGCTTTTGTAGCAATAAGAAATGCATACATTAATTTGGACTAATGCGGGGGTTCAACAATGATGCGTCCTAGCCCCATTTTTGTTCTTAATATATATTAATAAGCTTGAGGCAACCTTGCTGAAAGCAGGGCAGGGCATGCCAGTGGTAAATAATAGGCCTGTGCATGCTTTGTTATATGAGGATGATGCTGTCATTATGTCCAGACCTCCAATGACCAAAAGAAATTACCCTAATATTTGTGCAATTTAAGGAGCGCCTAAATCTCAAGATAAACCTCACTAATACAAATACTATGGTATTTAGTCTTACAAATTTGAAGTCCAGCTGTTATGCCACTAAAGGCAAACATAAAGAGAGAATCCCACACTTCTCAGACTTGGGGGTGACCTTTGATTCTAATTGTACTTTAGGCCCATGCTTGGTTGCTAGAAACAGAGCTTCGCTTAATCTCTGGGTTCCCTATTTAATCTAGCTTCAAGTCTAGGAAAAAAACTATTATCCCTATTCTGGAAATGTATACGTGTGAATGTCTCCCAATAATGACATTTGGGGCAAGAATCTGGGGGTTCTGCAATGTTACCTCAGTACAGGCAGAGGAAATTGTGCCTGGTGGTATTGGAATGTTACATCAGTACAGGTAGAGGAAAATCATACCTGTTGGCGTATCTTGGGACTCCCTATGGTCAGCTCAAATTATGCAATTCACAAAGAACTTGGGATAGGATTTGTGGTGTACATCATTCATATCTGTAAGGTGCAACAAATTCACAAACTTCAATAAGTTATTTATAAAGGATTCTGGGGCATATTATCAAGCGAATTTTGTGCCGCTAACGCGTTTTTTTTAATTGCGCTATTATCAAGCTGGCGCCAACAGGCATTAGCGACAGCTTTCCGGCGATAGCAGCCGGATTTTTTATCGCCTTGCATGCCAGCGATATTTATCGCTAATGACATGCAAAGTAGGCATTCCTTACCAAAAGTTCACGGAAAAAGTCACTAACACCAGTTCACTCTATTACCAATGATGTCCCGGACCCGCAAAGCATTTAATAAATTTGCACTAAGCCCCATTAGCCGCAAGAATTTAACACCACAAAAAAATTACTTAAACATGGGGATATGACTTGGGCCACCCTCAATGCATGTTTTTGGTGCTGGACAGCACTGCAAGCAATGTAGAAGTGCTGTCCTGCACCTAAAATACAGTGCAGGGATGCGCAACATCAATATGATAGTGCGCATTCCTGTGCCAACTTCATGAAAAGTGTTGCTGTGCTGCGACAAGACAGCGTTGCAACACTTCTCATGACGCACTCCTTGTAACAGCATGGATGCGCTGTACTCACTGGACAGTGCTCCATGACGCAAGTAATGACAGATACGTCTGAATTCCTGACGTATCTGTCTGCACTAAAGTCACGCATTGCTGCAGTTGTGTCACAACCAGGACGCAACTCCAGCAATGCATGGGGCCAGCCTATCCCTATGACACTGCCTCACCCTCACGCCTGCCATAAGGCAGGCGCAAGGTACTGACACAGTGGCGTACATGAGGGGTGCTCGAATGTCGGCAATTTTGGCGATCCATAGGTGGTGTTCGCGTGCTGCGGTGTCAGAATTTGGAAGCATTGGTGGAGTGTTGGTGCGGAGGGAGTTGACGAAACGTTCTGCGGTGGCCTTGATCAAGCTACAAGGGGGTGCTATGATGGCGCAGGCGTTCGGTGGGCAAGGTGAAGACGTGTTTCACCCAATGATGGTAGTGCCAGGCGAGTCCGGTGTTGTGGCTGTAGTTAAGGTACCCTCTGGAGGAGGTGACGTGCTGAACCGTGTGTCCAGCTACGTGGCCTGTTGAAGTGACTTGCTGCTTGCGTCTGATGTCAGTGACCTTCCTTAGGAGGGGCTGGTGCTCTGGTCACTGGGCTTAGCCCAGGTGGAACTTGAGTTAACCGAGTTGGATGTTGTCGGTGGATGGGAGACCCTGGGGTGCAATGAGATCTACAATGGGATTGGAGAATGGGGTTCCATGGCCCGGGGGGCCTGCACATGAGTGTGACGCAGAGGATGTTCTAGGGCTTGGTCCGGATCTGGGAGTTGACATGGTCCATGGTCATCCTTGGCACATTAGAGTGCGGGATCAGTCGGAGTGCGCCTCTGTAGGTGACGGCAATGCCTCCTCCTTGACGTTCGGGGTGCTCCTTGCGGCTGATACTACAGCCGTCAGTGATGGTGAAGTCGATGTCCGCTACAGAGCAGAGGTCGGTCCTGGAAGGTGATGTGGCGTCCAGGGTTGATGTCGAGGAGGGTGCTGGCGTCGTAGCTGTGGAGTGTCCAAGAGGAATGCTCCTTGGTGCTGAGCATGGTCCAGGGACAGACGGGAGCAAATGGCGTAGCCTATGGGTTGCCTTTGGCACAGGAGATGACCATTGCAATGCAGGCAGTACTTCGTTAACAACGCAACTACAACAATGCGGGTGCCTTAACTTCGCATTTCATTGCAACACATTGTGAGGTCAGTTATGGGGTTATTTTAACTATTTCAGGTGTGTATAGAGTGTGGATGTAAACAATGAAAATTTGGGTTTCTTTTTGGGGTAAAATATGAAAAATGGGTTGTTTTTTGGGGTAAAATATGAAAAAGTGGGTGTTTTGGGGGTACATTTTGAAAATTGTTGGGTGTGTCTTTGGGCAAATAAAATGTAATTTGGGGTGTGCATTTGTCTCAAATGTGAGTTTTTCGGTGTCTTTTGGGGGTTCAAAAAGGAATTCCAGGGTTCATGTTTGGGGTTGTTGTGCAAAGGTTAGTTTTGGGTTGCACTCACTGAAGTGGGAACAGTGATCTACATGTCTCCGCTATGCAACACCTACTCTACTGTTGCAATGTGCCTAGTATTGGTATGCATTGGAATGTAATGCAATGTTATGGCACGCGTCGCAACTACGTATGTGCCTTTGGCACACGAGTGGTACGCCCGCTGTGCATGAGAGCACAACGGCCACCATTGAGGAATGCGGGTGAGTCTGGACAGCTGTGAGGTGTTAAACGCCGTAAAGAACACTGGATGGTGCATGTACACAGGGATGTGTGTGTGAGCGGGTGTTTTTTTAAATTCATTGAGGGAAGTCTTACCTCAAAGCCGTCCATGTCTTCGTAGCTCCTGCACTCCTGCGTCTGCTCCCAGGAAAAGGAAGTAGGCAGCCAGGCTCCCTCCTCTGAGTCATTCACAATGCTGCGATGCAGTGGTGGGATTGGTAATTGTCAACGGGACAAGTCATGCAGTCAGGGGCAGGAGGGGTGGCCATGTTTCCATGCAGGCTCTAATGCAGCCTGCATTGCGAACAGAGAAGTACGCATGACTGCATTGGGTGGCCTGAGTGGGCCGACCAAACAGTCATTGCGCACTTGAGTGTGCATGCTAATCCGCACATGCCCTGCTCCATGTTTGGAGCAGTCCTACCCAGCCTCCCAACCCCTGAGGATACAGAGCATGTTTACATCAGTTACTTATCCCTTGATTTTCCCTTTGATTAACAGTTTCTTTTGCTTCTCTGAGTCCGCACTTCCCGCTTCCCGCCTCAGCTGCCCCTGCGGCCCCGCACCCCTGTCCTCGCCCATTCCCGCCTCCCAGCTGATTGTACCTCCACCCACCCCTACTTAATGGCATACACTGTGCAAAGACAAGCACAAGTGTGGCCGTCTGCGACCCAACCGCGACCATTGCCAGGAAGCCTGGATCACGGGCCACCCACTGCTACCGCAACGCCACAATCAACTTCCACGTACCCAAATGAGACATTCAATCTTCCAACCTCGCACTGTCTGAGCAACTCACCCCCCAGCCATCCTGCACTACACATCCCACATCATCCGTCCTGTGATGCAGGGAGATGGCAGCTACCGTTGGTAATCCCCTCCGTGCACCCCGGAGTAGTGGTGGATTGCGGTATGCGATGCGGACCTCACTATGTTGGTGCGCAGGAGCACCTCTACCGTTGGCTACTCCAAGGGTCACAAGACGGACTTCTCACACAGGTCAGCAAAGTGTCTCCATGCAACCTGCCAGACTTCAAAACCAGGTACGGGCGATCCTCGCACATCAATGTCTCCCGTCACGGCTCATCGACTCCACAGCTACTCCACATTCCACTCCAGGCACCAGATGCAGGTCCAGCAGGGATCCAGGCACCAGACACATGTCCAGCAAGGGATCCAGGTGCCAAACGCAGGTCCAGCAGACATCCAGGCGCTAGACACAGGTCCAGCGAGGGATCCAGGCACCAGACGCAGGTCCGGCGAGGGATCCAGGCACCAGACACAGGTCCAGCAGACATCCGGGCACCAGACACAGGTCCAGCGAGGGATTCAGGGGCCAAACGCAGGTCCAGCAGACATCCAGGCACCAGACACAGGTCCAGTGAGGGATTCAGGCACCAGTCGCAGGTCCAGCAGGGCATCCAGGCTCTCATCCTGGTCATCCTGGAGGTTGGGTGGCTTGATGGGGCTGTTGATGTGAGATGCACTTGGCTCAAATCTGCATTTACATTTTTTTTGTACATCTTTTCAATGGGAGATGGACTGATAGGTTATTTTTGCAAAGTCCACACTTGTGGGTTAGCGTACGTTTTCTTATCACTAAAAGCTTATCGCTGGATTCTGCCCGCTATCGCCATTTTTCACATCGCCATCGTGCAGGAATTAGCAGCAGTTTTCACTGCAGCTATCGCCTGTTAGCGCTGTGTTGATAATACAGCAATAACAGGGCGGAAGAAACAGTCGATAGACGGCTATAGAAAAACTAGCACTAACCTAGGTTAGCGTTAGTTATCGCCAGTTCTTGATAATATGCCCCTCTCTTTTTTGTTACTGTGACCTTGCTTTCGCTTGGCTTCAATATATAAAAAAGTGGCACTGAATCTGGACAGACCATCCATGTTTTTTGCCCCCGCCGGGGTGAATAACAGTGATTAATCTTGGGTTGTTCAAAACTATTTTTTTGAATACCAGGCATATTGAGAGGCAGAATGTGGAATTTCAAAAGTTGTCCGTTCAAAATTACTTCTTGAGCCAGGCTACCTCTCGCCCAGAGCCATATCTTAAATATGTTCCCCCCTGACTAGGTTTAGAATGGGCTTCAAAAGGTGGCAGCTGTGTTTTCCCCTGGGGAAGATGATGCAGAGTCAATATGTTGCTGTCCTTGTGACAACTTTTCCTCCAAGGCTCTTCTTCATTTTGGGTTTTTTTTGTAAATTTGATTTTCTCCTCTGAAGGAGATATCACTTTCAACATTATGAAAGCTGGGGTTTGCCAAGTGTAGGCCCACAATACTCTACTTACTTATACTTCCCTCTGTTGATGTCTGTGTGACTGTCGGCCTTTTTCTTAAATCAGCTGTCGTTATCATAATAGCATGCTTATTTGATACGGTACTGCTGAGAAACCTTGTCTGACTTCACGGTTACCATTTTGTATCTTTATTTATGTATGAATTTTTTATCTTGTGAAAATGTATTTTATGATCACTTTTAATGATCGAATAAAGACTTGATGATGATGATCACATTTAACTTGGCAGGTAAGCACAGTGAAAAACGTTAAGACGGGGAGGAGTAAGGAGATATACTGAGCTACTAAAGATCTGATGATGAAAGAAACGTATTTATGACCATATTTTATAAAACATCAACATTTCATTGTTAACCCCTTAGCTGTTGAGGATTTCCCACCACAGTGCTGAGCCCTTTTTTAAAAAAAAATATTTTAGGTATTTTGAGCTTAAGACATTCCTAACTTTGGTCCAAAAGAGGTATCCAAAACCAAAATGAGGTCCTTTTTTCCTACAGGTTGATGATCTAAAGGAACCTAGCATTTCATGGTTTCCCATTAAGTGATCAGAGAAAATATCCAGAATATAGAACCATAGGCTCACTGTATAGGAGGTCATTCTCCCAATAGACAAAGTGATTTCCAGAAGTATTACTTGCTGCCTGGGCCTCAGCTTGTCTCTTCAAGCCCTCTAGGGTTGGGCACTCCCTTTAGGCCTTGCAGAATTCCTCCCTGGTGGGTCCACCCTCAACTTGCCACCCAGCAAGCTCAGGCAGCTCTCTTAGGGTGGCAATGTCCTCCGCAGTAGGTACAGAGAGGGCCCACTCAGGTGCCCAGTCAACCTGGAGTGTGGGAACTTCAGGGGATGGTTTTCCATGCACCTTGCCCTTCCTCTTCTTGGCAGCTGCCTGGGCTAATGTTCCAGACTCCAGGATCCTTTGATTTCCTTCTTGGGCAGTCATGGACCTTGTGGTCATACCGACCAATTGGGGCAAGCCTAACATTTCCAGGTGTGACCTGTGCTCTACTTCCTTCCAGATGGTGTGCACTAGGTTATTGTCTAAATAACAATCTACAGACATGGCAGGGATCACGGTTACTTTTGGAACCAGAGCCACTGGGAAGAGGTTCTCACGGTTGTCGGCAACTAGGACCTGTTGGAATGTATTAGGGATGACCTGCTCTGAGGATGTCAGATGGCACCTCACAGTAGTTATACTGCCTCCTGTGAATCTCTGAATCTCCACCATTTGCCCATTGATGGTGACCCTCTGCCTACTCTAATAAGTATTGGAAGGCATATGGGCACTATCGCTCTATCCCTTAGGGACACTAATGTCACCTCTGCTCTCTTTCCCAAACTAACTGGGGCCACCTGCTCCCCAAACACTATACTAGCCAACCCAGGTTTCTGCCCACCTGTGGGGGCCTGTGCCCCCTTGGGACATTTCGGGGCAGATTTACAAGCCCCCTGCGCCACCAGTACGTCACTTTTCGTGACGTACTGGTGGCGCAGGGGGCTCCTCCATATTTACAAGGAGAGGAAAAGCCACCCTGCGTAACTTTTCCTCTCCTCGTAAATATGGCCCCTTCACACGCAGCACTGTGCGTTGAAGGTGCGTTCCATGGGTGTTGCTGTGGGTGTTCCCACGCAACATCCATGGAACAAGACACATCTCCAGATTTACGAGAAATCGTAAATCTGGAGATGCGTGTGAATGATACGCCACCCTAAAGGTGGCGTAGCAAGGCGCAACGAGGAGAAATGTTTTCATTTCTCCTCGTTTTTTCCTCTTTCAATGCGTGCTGCATTCTACAGCACGCATTGAAAGAGGAAAAAGCCTCTTGTGATTGTTTTTGTGCAGGAAGGTGTTCCTGCCTGCACAAAAACAATCTCCCCACGACGCAGGCATCCTTGCACCATGGTGCAAGGGTGCCTGCGCCAGTGCATGGCTGCAGTTTGTGCGCCAACGCAGGGGAAGCACAGAGATGCGACATATTCTTGTAAATATTTTGCATCTCTGTGCTTTCCAAACTAACGCAGCACATCGCAGCAAAATGACTTGCTGCACCGTGCTGCGTTACTTTGTTGTAAATCTGCCCCTGGGTGTCTCCCTTGGAGTGTCCATACTTGGAGTACTCAGTACACTGGGGAACAAACCTCCCTGTCTGTTTATCAAAAAAACGCTTTCTTTTAAAGACTGCGCTCCGACTGGAACTAGTTACTCTTGTTTCATTGGGAATTATTTTGGAGTCCTTAAGAGAAGTCCTGATTTTTCAGTTTTTCTCCCCCCTCGTTCTTCTGGTGGGACCTCTGATGGCCCTTTTTGTGATCCCCCAGATACTTTTTTGGGCACTCTGGTGCTGACCCAGAGGTCTGCCTCCTTAGCAAGCTCCCTGGGGTCAGTGAGCTTACTGTAAATTAGGTGTTGGCGCACCTCTGTAAAACAGATATTGAATATGTGCTCTCTTGGTTTCAGATCTAACAACCCAGTGAAATCATCAACTTTGCTGCCCGCACCCAACCATTCAGTGCCTTGCGGGCATAATCAAGAAAATTCACCCAACACTGGTTCTGCATCTTTTGACCCTCCCTTAACCTAATGTAGTACTTCTCTGGGATGAGTCCAAACTTGGTGGCAGGGATGGTTTTCATTGGATGCACTTCACCTGGTCCCCCACCACTGGGCTATCCCTCCCCATTGGAGGCATGGGGTTCCTCCTCCTGCTCATCCATATCATGCTCCTCATTATCATCCTCTGTTGCTGTCAGTAACAGGTTGACCTCTGTATAGACCTCAGATCTTTCTAAAGCTCCAACTTCTTGGTGCCTTTCGTGGTTTGCAGTCCCCTTTCCTTACAGAACTGTTTGAACTCAAACGGCTCAAATCTAATTACTGCAGGTATGGACACAGACAGTCAGGTGGCAATGAGATTTGGAAAAAGCAAAAAGAAGGAGAATTTAAAAGAAACTCAAAATGGTCTTAAATTATTTATCTGGGATTCTAGCATTACACAAAATCACTGTATGGCACTGCACAAACACAAGTCTAAATCTCACTGCTGACACCAACATTGAAGCTTAGGTCACTGGTTGGGGGGGGGGGGCTTTGGGGGAAACTGTACTCAAGCCGCAACCACAATCTCTGTCAGGGTGAAAAACAAGCAAACCCCAAATTAACCTGTGCTTAACTCTCTGGTAGCTTGGCACAAAGCAGTCAAGTTCAACTTAGAGGTAATGTGTTGTGTCAAGTGTTCATGCAGCACTTCAAACAGCAATGAAGTGGAAACACAACCCATGAAAAATTCCACACCAAATTAAAAAATAGAGCAAAATTCTATTAATTATTTGACACCAAAACAATATAAATCTAATCAGTAGAACCGGTGATATGCAATTTTAAAATATTTAAGTGGAAATAGTGTTTAAAAGCACAGAGCATCAACTGTGGTTATCTGGTTGCGCGGGGCTGGAATAAAGGCACACATTCAGGCTGACCACCATGGAGCGCAGGCCAGATACAAGAACCAGGTTAGGCATGCTGAACAAAGTAACTTCAATCCTGGTTGGTCAAGGATGTGTTCTGCAGCAGTGGTTCCGAGAAACTACGAGACTGCAATGCAAGGTTCTATGACGTCGTTGAGGATACCTTCAATGAGGGGCTTGCAATGCATAGTCCTGCATCTAAGATGCATTGCGCACTGGCAGTTCTGAAGATGCTGCAGGGCTGTGATGCAGAGTCCTGCATTGTTTTTGAGGGGCTTGTGATGCCTTGCACAGCGGCAGTTCTGAGGAGAGAACAGGCTGTGATACGAAGTCCTCCTTCAGGAATGCATTGCGCAGCAGCGGGTCTGAAGTCTAAAATTATTTAAAGACATGAGGCAGTGATATTTCCAAAGTATTTTTTTTTTCAATAGTCTCAGAGGACCCAGATGCTAGTGTGGAGTTGCTTCCAAATACAGAAATGAACATGGGTTTTTATAGATTAGAAGACATATTGCATATATTGTACAAATGATAGATAGCCAATGAAAGTCAGTTGCTTAGTGAAACAATTGGTATTTTCCACTCAGATGTCCAATCATTAATCAGAATAAGATCCTTAGCAATACATATACATTCATTTGTGAAATCAGAAAGAGAAGCGTAGCAATAGCTTGTCACGTACCCTTGTGACTTGGCTATTTCTCAAGGCTTTACGATTACAGCAAAAGTACAGACAGTTCAAGTTCACTAAAAGGCCTACGGCCTGTGCATCTTCTGCAGACTCACTCCTATTGAGTGTCACAAAATGAAACCTGAAATGAAATGGATTCCACAAATGATGCTTTGCCAGCAACGGTTCTGAGGAGCTGCAAGGCTGCAATGCGAGGCTCTACTTCATCACTGAGAATGCCATCGACGAGCGGCTTGAGATGCAAAGTCCTGCATCGAAGATGCGTTGTGCACAGGCAGTCCCGAAGAAGGTGCAGGGCGGTGATGCAGAGTCCTCCATTGTTGTCGAGGATGGCGTCAATGAGGAGCTTGTGATGCAAAAACCTGGGTTGGGGATGTGTTATGCGGCAGCAGTTCAGAGAAGACCGCAGGCTGTGATTCAAAGTCCTGCTTCGGAGATGCATCGTGCTGTAGTGGTTCTGAAGCGGAGCTATGAGGAGATGCCTTGTGCTGCTTCGGTTCTACCCACAGGGCCACAGCTGGGCTGGCAGAGCACCTTCAGGCCCACTTCCAAAGGTCCAGGACTGGGTTGATACTATTTGAGGAGCAAGACTCACAACGGATTGAATCCAGGTGCTGGGTTCAAGTTCGTTGGAGTCTTTTCTGTCTTGAGGCTCTGATCAGGAGACCAGCCTTCTAACCCTCGTGGTCACTCTGGTAGTCCTGGGATTAAGATACAGGCCCAGTCCTTTCACTCAGGCAGCTAGACAGAAGGGCAGCAGGGCAACAGAGTAGCAGTCTTTCTTGCAGACCAGCGCAGCAGTCCTTCTGAGTCTTCCACAGGTCAGCTTTGAAGTAGCAGAAGGTTCTGGAGGTTTCCACACCCCAAGGTGTTTGGACTTTCCTGCCTCCCTGCCCATGCACCAGCTTGTCTGGGGTCACAATAGACTAGTGTCAAACCATTTGTGAGTGTACTCTGGTAGAGCCTTTGTGATGTGCAAGTGTGGTAGGAGACAGCTCCTGCCACTAATCAAGAAAGAGATGGATCATCCTGCCAACATCTATGCTCCTTTGTCTCACTGCCTCAGAGCAATACACAAAGACCAACGGCCAGCTGCACCTAGTCATGTTACCCAGAAACAGGTTACAGGCATCAAATAGGATAATAAAAATGTCTACTTTCTAAAACGTGGCCTTTTCAGAATTGGTACTTAAAATCTGACTTTATCATTAAAGAGGGCTTTAAATTACAATTCTTTAGACACCAAACTCGACATTCCAACCTGCTCCCGATTTAAAGTTATCACTAATTAAATGTAATAAGGCAACCCAATGCTATCCCATTGGAGAAGTATACCTTGTAGTAGTGAAAAATGAATTTAAGAGTTTTTCACTACCAGGATATGTAAAAGTTAGAAGTACATGTCAAGCTTTTTAGATACAATGCATCCTGCCCTATGGACTGTTTAGGGACTGTCCTAGGGTGAATTGCATTAAGGAGGAAGGTTTAGGCCTGCCAGGTCGAAATGGCAATTTAAAACAGCAGACACAGGATGTAATGGCAGGGCTGAAACATGATTTAAAAGGCTACATAAGTGGGTGGCACAACACGTGCTACAAGGGCACCAGTAGCATGAGTACATGTAGTACCACTTTACTAGGGACGCACAAACAAATTAAATGTGCCAACTTGATGTCAGACAATTTCACCATGTTTAAAGAGAGAGAGAGCGCATGCACTTTAGCACTGGTTTATAGTGGTAAAAGGCACAGAGTCCTAAAGCCAAAAAAAATGAGATTAGCAATAAATGGAGGAGTAAGGCAAACATTTAGGGGTGAGATCACTCTAAGACTGATGGTGCAGTTCAGAACACAAAATCTCCCCCTGCTTCCACGGACGGAATGATTTCTCAGTCACACACACATACACACATCAGACGCTGGTGGGGCCCATAACACCAACATTCATTCTCATCAACTATCCGTGCCTTACAGAGGACATATCCTGATCCCGAACTACAGCTATTCACTTTGAATAGAGGAAACACATTTATTGACTTACCCTAACAGTTCCTCCATCCGGAGGTCGAATAGATCATTTAGTTGATTTGGAATTTGATGAAAATCACTTTAACTCTCATATTAATCAATAAAATATTACAAGAAATAATCACCCGACACAGTTCTTCAAATAATGATTTTTCTTTATCTAATTAAATTGCAGGTTAAATCCTAACAATGCCATATTATCTTTTGTCATATTTACCTATTCTGGCTACTTGTCAGCATCAGTCCTCTGAGAGTTCATCTGAATCCTAAAGTCCCGTCCTCTTCCGTCAGCATAAGATCTCCTAGCGAAGAGCAGCATAGAGTGTCGCGTAGAATAGCATCGATCAGCTAGGGTCAAGAGCGCGTTCAGTGCTAGGGTGTAGCGGCAATTTCCCTCTCTAGACTACTAATATTTATACCAAATTTTCATATAACAGTAACATTTTTCTTTATTTCCAGGCCCCTGATTGGCTGAATTCAGCCACGTCCCAATACTTTAAGAAACATTCTCCAAATTTCACATACGGATGATGAATAAACTAGGCGCATGGGAAAGGCTGTTCCCAGGTCAGGAAAGTATCAGTCTATTGTGAATAGGTGGCTTTTGGTTCCCAAATGGCAACAATTGCTCCATGTTCAGGGACATTGGCATCTCGCCCAGGGTAGTCTTCATGGACCTGGCTCGATAGTTCATGGAAAGGCCACGACGAAGTCGGTGCAGGCGCCTTCTCCATTGCTCAATTTATGAAGTCATGTACTTTGGTTAGGATTCAGTCAGCAGCCATCTTTTAGTAGGCCGAAATAGTCAACTTAAGTAAAAGAAACACAAAATCGTAATTAATACATAGAAATGATTAAAACAGTGTTATTCCCTTACTAATACTCTTATGTGTATGCATTTATCTAGCCATATGCAACATTTAAAGCCGTTAATGCTGGTTTATTTAAGCGCACATTACGTTAACACTGCTTAAGCCAAACATATAAATTTAATATGCGTACAAACTTAGTTCACTTATTATTTTAGCCATGCAAATGCATTCCCACATGTATTCTCTTGGTTAATAAGGTTGATTAATTAATATCACATCACTCCATTATTCTTTAGAATTAAATATTATTCATTTTAATATAACATATATAAATGGATTGGGTATACCAAAATTGTTTATTTTACCCGCTCCATCAATCCCCCCTTTGGTGATTTTATCACCACAAAAAAAACCACAAAAATTCAATTTATTTCCCCTTTTACAGAAATTTGAAATGTTTTCTTGCTTAATTAAAATTCTGTTTCCCTTTCGTCTTCTCTTTTTGTTTTGTCATACATACTCTCCTTCCACTCTTCCAATTCTATTTCATTGCTATCTTTTTCTGGTTTCTTTTCCCTGTTTTTGTAAATTTCGTGTTTAACCTTCTTTTTATTTCTTCTATATCTACAACACATATATCCTAATCTAAGTATTAATAATACAAATATCACACAGGTTAATGGGAATAATATTTTCCCTAGTATAGTACTACCTAATTTACCTAAGAAAGCTTTAATAGCAGCCATTTTATTACTAATTCTAGTCCAGATACTTTCAACCTCCAGTGGTTTTATTAAATCATGCAATTCTGTAATATTCTTTATATAGACTTTTAGAACCCTGCTTTCGTCAGGAATGTAAGTGCAACAATGTTGAACTTTCAGCATTCCACAGACTCCACCCTCTTTTGCCAATAAGATATCAAGGGCAAGTCGATTTTGCATAATCATAGCACGCATGGCAACCAGCTCAGTGTTTACCAAAAGAAATCCACCAGCGGTGCTTGTTGACAAGCGATCCACTATGGTTGACAATTTCCGAATATTATTTGCATTCAAAGATATTCCCACTGCTGGTATCAAGGCTCCAAAAATATCACCTACAATTTCTAACCAAGTTTATCTTCTACTACGCATTAGTAGGTTATTTGGTCCACTATTTTCTACTCTATCCATGTGAAAGATGGTTGGAAAGACCTGGCAAACATAACATGTGCCATACCAATGGTCGGGCAACCTGTAGTAAGCCTTATTCCCACAAATATAGTACAGTCCAGGGAAAACTGGATCTTCTCCACCTCTAAATCCCCATCCGGATGCAATGAAATATGTATCATGACACTCACTTGTCCCTATATAGACATAATCATATTGGGATCTTTCCCTCATGATGCATAATTTGCCTTTCTGGGGTGAGTCTATAGCTGTTGTTGGTTTAACTCCACCCGGTGTCTCCTTTTTCCCATCTATTTCCCAACTGTTTTCCCCTTCCTTATGTCCCTCTGCATTCTTGTGTATTTTCAATCTTCTCTCTTCAACCATATCCAAAAATGTTTTCTCTTCCGTTTTCAAACTGCAAGTTAAATTGTTCTTAAAAATATATTCTAGAGTTAGTCCTTTAGTTTCTATAAAAATTTCTCCTAATACATTAGCATCTTTAGCTGGATTTAATTCTTTATTCATGGGCAATCGTCCAAGAATATTATCTATATTAGACAAATTATACTCTAATTTTCCTACTTGATAAAATATACTAGTTAAGACGCTACATGTTATTCCATAAGTTGCTGGGAGGTGATGATAAGTCACCCCTTCTGAAACAGCTGCAGGTAATTGCATACATACGTAGCAATCCCTTATGTCCATTGTTTTTACATATCCATACAATAATTTTGAAAACAAATTGCTAGAAAAATCAGTTATTGACCTATCTTGATGCACATGCTCTGTGCTTGTTCTAACTGGTATTACTTTTTGTGAGCTTTTCACTATGTTAGTCATATTCTCAGTATGTCCTGCTAGTGTATCTAAAGTTACTTTAAAAGAGATCAAAAGAGCGAGTACGCTCCAAAGAAGCATTAATAGTCCTGTACAACAACAACATGTCTTGCACCATCTTCTCATGAAGGTACATCTACTCTTGTTATCATCTATGTTAGCCATCTTGTTAGAATTAACCGTGTCTTTTGACTTAGCCTCTTCTACTCCTCCTCTTGTAGCTCTCCTACAAGATCTAAGACCTTAACAGGTGATCCAAATAATTCAATTCCTTATTCAATCCTGTGTATTCCTACAAGGATCGATTTAAATTACTCAGCTTGGCCTTTCGTCGTTTTTCACTTCTTTCTTGTCATCCACATACAGAGTTTCCTGATCTTCCGCTTCTTCTCCGAATTCGGATAAGATAACTCTCAGGATTTCCCCTGTTTCTTCTTCTTTTATCAATCTCAGCAAAGTCTCCTCTGGATTTCCTTGACTATCTGCCTCTTCCCTTTGTTCAGGCAGTGCCACATACGTCCATTCAGGTGACTTATATTTCTGATTTGGTTTTCTTGATCGTTTGTTCGCTTCTGACACTTCTGTTTCTCCTTCTTTTTCTGGTTGCTGGCTGGTTACTTCATTCACTTGTTCAGCCTCTGAGGGTTTAACTCGTGTCAATCGATATCTCAGCTTCTTAATTTTGTTTGGCCAAAGATCACCTTTAGCATTTCTTCTTGTTTTGCCTTTTCTTTCCTCAATCCAAGTTCTCTTTCTCAGAACTCGACCCTCTGGTATTTCAGTTTCACTGTCCTCTGATTCTGTCTCGTTTCACTTTTCCTTTTCAGTAATCTCCTTGTCCACCTCTTGAGTTGGCCCTACTTCTGTCCCTCCTCGGGTCTCCGGCACGCAATCTCCCTGCTGACTACTTGTCCCTTCACCTAGCTGGGTGTTGCAATTCCCTACACCTCCTCTGGGTTTTTCCGCAATCTGCCCCTCTCTTTCTGTGACTGTCCCTTCTTCTTCTTCCAGTATTTTCTCAGGTGGAACTTCTTCTACTCTCTCATTTGGTGTAAATGTTACTTCTGACTGGACATTCTTTTCTTTTCTTTTCTTCTTTCTGTGTTCACCATTGGCGTTTTGCTCATCTCCAGAATCTGAACCATCTGAAATCTGCAATCTTTTCCTCAGAATTTCTTCTCTGGGTGTCTGAACTAGTCTTGGCTCATTTTCCCCCCTTTCAGGATTTTCCTTTGACTTTATATTCTCATTGCTTGACTCATCACTTGATTCTGATTCGTCAAAGTATTCTTTTCCAATGCCGTCTGCTGGATTTGGAACTCTCAAAGTGTGACTTGCATGTATCCAGTTTTTCAGTCCTGCACACTTCACAGCAGTTGTTGTGGTCAAGATGACTTGTCTTGGCCTTCCCCACCTTGGAACCAGGCAATTTCTTCTTCTGTGGACTTTTATCCTCACCCAGTCCCCTGGGCTCAAATCATGGGCTGGTTTCTTTTCAAGTGTGGTGGCATCCGCTCCAACCTGGTGAAACACAGAATGAACTGCGTCAGCCAGGCCTTTACAGTAATCCAAAATCATGTCATCAGTTATAGTCATCAGCTTGTTGACTGGTACAAACACGTGTCTCATGGCTCGTCCCATGATGATCTCGTGTGGACTCAAACCTGTAGTTCTGTCTGGAGTAGACCTAATGGTCATCAAAACCAGAGGCAAGACATCAGGCCATTTCATACCTGTGGCTAAACACATTTTCCCTATTCTGTTTTTGATAGTACCATTCATTTGCTCGACCACACCAGAAGCCTCTGGTCGGTAGGCACAATGCAGTTTTTGTTGTACACCCAATGCTTCACAAATCAATTTCATGATCTCATTGTAGAAATGTCCTCCTCTGTCTGATTCTATGGTTATTGGGAACCCGTACCTTGGGATGAATTCCCTCAACAATAGCTTGGCCACTGTGATTCCATCATTTCTTCTGGTCAGGTATGCTTCCACCCACCTAGAGAACAGACAAACTACCACCAACACATACCTCAGTTTGTTAAAAGGGGGCATTTCAATGAAATCTACTTGCATTCTGATCAAAGGTCCTCCCTCCCGGCCTATGGTGCCTAGACTCACCACAGTTTTCCTTCCAGGGTTGTACTGCTGACATGTCAGGCATCTCTGACAGAGACTTTCTGCTATCAACCTGAATTTTGGATTGTACCAGGTCTGCTTAAAAGCCCTTATCATGGCATCCCTTCCCAGATGTCCTTGGCATGATACATCCGTGCCATGGTTGACATCATGCTATCAGGCATTACTGGTCTTCCATCCCGATAGACCCACACATGATCCTTTTCCCTGGGTGCACAACCTGCTTTTACCCATTGCCTCATTTCCTCATCAACTGCCTCATCCTGCAACTGCCTCACTTCATCCCATGTTCCCACAACGTTAGTAAACATTATGGAGCAAGAAGACATTTCCCTTTTTTTTGACCGATTAATTGAGTATTTGTTTCGGGCACAATATTGAGCCATGTCGTTTGCAAAACGGTTTCCGGTAGTGATGTAATCACTACCTTGTCCATGAGCAGCACATTTTACCACAGCCAGTTCTTTGGGCATTTGTATTGCCTCAAGCAATTTTCCAACCACTTCTGCATTCCTTATGGGAGTTCCACTTGAGGTCAGGAAACCTCTTTGCAGCCATAATTGGCCGAAGTCGTGGACAACTCCGAAGCCATACTGGCTATCAGTCATCACAGTCACTCTCGCATTCCTCCCAATTTTGCATGCCTTGGTTAATGCCACTATTTCTGCTACTTGAGCGGATTTAACTCCTTTCAAGGGCGATGCTTCTATAACCGCTGAGACTGTGCATACTGCATAGGCTGCGCTCAACACTCCTTCATCCGTTCTCAAACAGGATCCATCCACAAAAAACACATAATCACTTTCTGGCAGTGGCAGATCTCTTATATCAGGTCGAGGTTTTGTGCAGTAGTCAAGTACATCCAGACAATCATGATTAAGGCTCCCGGTTTTCCGTTTAAACGGATTTTTACATATAAATACAGACGGAAAACGTTCTGGTTTTTGTCTGTATTTATATATAAAAACGGGAAAATACCTACAGAACAAATGCTACTCCTACCTCTGTGCTCCTCTGTAGAATCCGAGTCAGAGGTGCACAGGGGCGGCCAAAAGAAACAGGAAACTGCTGCCCTGAAACTGCTCCAGAGACAGGGGAACTGGGAGCGCCGTGTCTGCAGAGACACTCCAGCACCCCTTACAGCGGTAGTTCACGCAAGATAATTGTTGGAGCAGTGCAAGCAGCTGATGTCCATTAAGAGGTGAGAAAACACCCCAGGACACCAGCTGCAGCTCCAGCAACCTTTTGTTTTAGTTGTAATGGAGGGTGAAGGAGGCAAAACTAAATTAAGCACAACAAGCTCTCACTTTGATTTTGCTCTTAAATTACCCCAGCTACAACCCAGGGGTAAAATGGAGTGCAGAACAAGTACAATACAAACCGCTTTCAACCTCGAAAATAATGTTCACCATCGAAGCCTACGGGTGAGAGGAGTGGCCTTGGAAGGAGCGAGCCGGGATTAGCGTGGTTCTGAGCCATCACTAACAAAGCATCCATGGGAGGGGGCAGGGTGAAGGGGTGTCAGTGGGTCTTTGAGGCTGGCACTGCCTGCCCATTCAAAACACATAGGATCCTGAGATCACCTGCAATGCCTGGTGAGGCTGCAAAACCTGAAAAGACTTAAAATCTTGCAGATCCTCCACGCATGAACTTGAAACCCACTCAGTGTAAGAGTCTCCATCTCACCTTGTGTTCACAGTGTGATATCAGCTGTTTACTAGATGGCTGTACAAACAGTGCCAATATACTGAACCACACACACCAGGGCCCAATTCGAGTTGGGCCCTTGTGTGGAATACCAAAATCTTTGCTGAAATTATTTTAGCAAAAATAGTGGGTAAGGGACAGCGACATGGCAATTTACAAACAATTTATCCCAAAAACGCTTATCAACGTCCAATGGCTTGACAAATCCCATATTTGATATATAAACATATATCAACATATAGATGATTCCACATACACCTCACACCATGAACTCAATTCTCCTTTCCTTGGTGCATAATATAGTTATCATATGCGTTAGCTCCTCTGCCTTAACTGAAGCAGACAAAGTCTAGAACTGCCAGAATGCAGTGATTTGTTTAATGTAAATATCAACCCAACGACTGGATAACTGGTGTTCTGCGTACACAGGACTTTCTGGAAAGCCTAGATCTGAATAGAGAAACATGTAAAATAAATACCGACTCTGACTCAAGATACACGCACCTCGTGCAGCACTGATAACCCGAAGAACATATATGAAGCATAAGGAACTGCCTCCCTGAGCCCTCCTACTTCCCTTCTCCTCTGGCATCGTAGATTACATTGGTCCGTCTATTCTATCTTTTAAGTATTAACACTAAGAATGATCTGATATTCTTCGAGCAGACACTCTCTGATGGCTGATTAAATGTGAGTAAAAGAGGTAGTAATGCGTTGACATTTTGCAACACAGATGCGCAAATGAGACCTTATCAAAATCACTAATTAACGCAGGGACGAAATTTGCTCCCAATATGTAAAGTGCACTTAGCATAGGCTCCCATTTAAAAAACACAGCTATAACAACCTAGTGCATGTCAATTTAAATAAATGTAGAAAAATACTAGCTTTAGCGTTTTTTTTTTGCGTCAAAAATAAATGTGGATAAATACAGATAAAATGACCCAAAAATAAATATGGATAAATACAGACGGAAATGTTTGAAAAATAAATACCATAAAACCGGGAGCCCTAATCATGATCAACCTCTTCTCTTATTTCCACTCTCTCTGCATCAGGCAAAAGTGTAGCTGGATTCACATTCACACATCTATCCAGACTCACATTGGTTGCACCTAGAATGACCTTTTCATACTTAGTCAGCCGACTATGTGACATGAACTGTGTTCGACTCCTTGTTAAAAGGATCGCCACACTATGGGGTACAAACACTCTTACTGGATACCCCATCACAATTCCCTCACTCTGCTCTAGGCTTCGACATGTAGCCGCTACTGCTTTCAGACATCCTGGCAGACCTATCGCCACTGGATCTAACATTGACGAGAAATATGCCACTGGTCTCCTTTGCCTTCCATGTTTCTGTATTAACACTGAAAGTGCGCATCCGTTTCGCTCACTACAGTATAGTTCAAACTCCTTTTCATAGTCTGGCATACCCAGCGCAGGGGCTTCACAAAGACTGTTCTTCAACTGTTTAAATGCTGCCAATTCTTCTTTGTTCAGTACAAGGGGGTCTTTTACCTCACTTTTCGTCAATTTGACCAATGGCTTGGCAATCAGGCAAAAGTTACTTATCCACTGACGACAGTAACCAACCATTCCTAGGAACGTTCTCAACTCTCTTTGGGTCATTGGAGCTCTAATTCCTTTAATGAGTCTGATTCTGTCTATGGTTACTTTTCTCAGCCCTTTTTCGATAGTATGACCCAAGTATGTCACTTCCTTCTTGCAGTATTGTAATTTTGTTGGAGATACCTTCAATCCTCCATCTGCCAAATGATTTAACAAAGCTATGGTGTCTGTTTCACAAGCCTCACGTGTCTTTGACGCCACCAATAGGTCGTCAATGTACTGGACCAAAACTGAACTCTCAGGCATAGTAAGACTTTCCAGGGATTTCTTTAACAGCTGATTGAAAGTGGAGGGGCTCTCTGTGTACCCCTGTGGGATTCGGCACAATGCCAAAATACGGTCTCCAAACCGAAATGCAAAAAGCGGCTGGCTGTCATGATGCAACGGTATGGAAAAGAAAGCATGACACAAATCGATTACTGTGTACCATTCTGCATCATGTGGAATCTGATACAAAATTACTGAGGGATTTGGAACAATGGGATAACATGAGACGACAATCTTGTTAATCTTTCTCAAATCTTGCCCAATCCTGAATTTCCCACTCGGCTTTTTCAGTCCCATGATAGGCGAATTACATGGACTGCTCATTATCTCCCTCAACGGATGTACGTCGTTACAACGCACACTTTTACAACGCATGCACTTACAACGCATTTTTTAAAACGCAACATCCACTACAACGCATGCCATTACTTCGCAGGACACTACAACGCATTTTTAAAAACTACCTTTACAACGCATTCCATTACATCGCATACTACCTTTACAATGCATACCATTACAACGCATAATATTACATTGCATTTAAGGTAAGTATTGGATAGTATAGGGGTAAAAATTACTAATCTTACTCCAGGGGGTGCAACATTAGGGTAATTGTTGGATAGTATAGGGGTAAAAATTACTATTCTTACTCCAGGGGGTGCAACAGTAGGGTAAGTGTTGGATAGTATAGGGGTAAAAATTACTATTCTTGCTCCAGGGGGTGCAACAGTAGGGTAAGTGTTGGATAGTATAGGGGTAAAAATTACTATTCTAACTCCAGGGGTGCAACAGTAGGGTAAGTGTTGGATAGTATAGGGGTAAAAATTACTATTCTTACTCCAGGGGGTGCAACAGTAGAGTAAGTGTTGGATAGTATAGGGGTAAAAATTACTATTCTTACTCCAGGGGGTGCAACAGTAGGGTAAGTGTTGGATAGTATAGGGGTAAAAAATACTATTCTAACTCCAGGGGGTGCAACAGTAGGGCAAGTGTTGGATAGTATAGGGGTAAAAATTACTATTCTAACTCCAGGGGGTGCAACAGTAGGGTAAGTGTTGGATAGTATAGGGGTAAAAATTACTATTCTTGCTCCAGGGGGTGCAACAGTAGGGTAAGTGTTGGATAGTATAGGGGTAAAAATAACTATTCTAACTCCAGGGGGTGCAACAGTAGGGTAAGTGTTGGATAGTATAGGGGTAAAAATTACTATTCTTACTCCAGGGGGTGCAACAGTAGAGTAAGTGTTGGATAGTATAGGGGTAAAAATTACTATTCTTACTCCAGGGGGTGCAACAGTAGGGTAAGTGTTGGATAGTATAGGGGTAAAAAATACTATTCTAACTCCAGGGGCTGCAACAGTAGGGCAAGTGTTGGATAGTATAGGGGTAAAAATTACTATTCTAACTCCAGGGGGTGCAACAGTAGGGTAAGTGTTGGATAGTATAGGGGTAAACATTACTATTCTAACTCCAGGGGGTGCAACAGTAGGGTAAGTGTTGGATAGTATAGGGGTAAAAATTACTATTCTAACTCCAGGGGGTGCAACAGTAGGGCAAGTGTTGGATAGTATAGGGGTAAAAATTACTATTCTAACTCCAGGGGGTGCAACAGTAGGGCAAGTGTTGGATAGTATAGGGGTAAAAATTACTATTCTAACTCCAGGGGGTGCAACAGTAGGGTAAGTATTGGATAGTATAGGGGTAAAAATTACTATTCTATAGTGTAGGGGTTTTAATATAATATTATGCGTTGTAATGGTATGCGTTGTAAAGGTAGTATGCGATGTAATGGAATGCGTTGTAAAGGTAGTTTTTAAAAATGCGTTGTAGTGTCCTGCGATGTAATGGCATGCGTTGTAGTGGATGTTGCGTTGTAAAAAATGCGTTGTAAGTGTAGTGCGTTGTAAAAGTTGCGTTGTAAAGGTTGTTCCCCCCCTCAACACTCCTTGCTGGATCATTTTCTCAATCAAAGGGGTTACTCCTGCTATTATTTCAGGTGTCAGTCTATATTGTGGAATGTTTGGGTAAACTGCTCCTTCCTTTACAGCGATTCTCACTGGGTCTACGTTTCTCATCAGGCCTACATCTTCTCCAGTGAAATCCCAGACTGCTGCTTTCACTGTTTGTTTCAATTCTGGGGGCAATTCATCTGGATTGAATACTGCATAGGTTCCAGCAACCTCACACTCTCAGTTAGCTAAGGTCATTTTATACAGAACATCTTCATCTGGTGATTCAAAGGCTATTCCGTCTGGTGTACAGAATATGGTGCAATTCATCTTGCACAACAAATCCCTACCTAGTAAATTCACAGGACTGGTGTCACACACCACAAATCGATGCATGTCTGAAAATTTTCCTATTCTGACCTTTACAGGATCAGTAAGGTACGTTTTAATCTGGGTGTTAGACACATCAACTACTTGGATTGTTTCATCCGAAAGAGGAAGACTTTTCACATCTGCTGATCTGACAGTGGATCGTGTAGCTCCAGTGTCTACTAGAAAAGTAATGTTTTCATCATTAACTTTCCCATCCACAAATGGTCCTGTCTGATCTATTTCTAGAGATGCGCCAAGTACGCACCCTGCTTCCTCTTTTCGGCACCGTCAATAAATCTCTTCTGGCTCACTTTCGTCATTTTGCAGCCAATACTGTGACACAGCGCTCGCGCGTTTCGGTTTGTTTACCTGTTCTTCATTGTAGAATCCCGTCTCCTTACTATACTTCTGTGTGTTCCGGCTCTGTGGTAAGGGCGGTTTTGTTCTTCTTGGCTTCTTCTATATTACCTTTTCCTTTTCCTGGGCCAAATCTTGATTTAATGCTTGGATTATTAGCTTGTTCTACCAGCTGAGCTCCCTGTCTCGCTGCAACCTTCACTTGAGCCCACATTGCCTTTTCTTTTAGTTTTCGCTGCTTTGCCTCAATCTCATCACTAAAGTATTTAGCATGCCTCAGGATCTCATCTATTTTCTTGCTCTGCCAGTCCACGGTGTGCTGCTTAATCATATCCCCAATCTCGGGACTCAGACCATTCACAAATCTGTACACAAAATGACTCAGGTCCTTTTCTCCCAGACTGTCATCCCCACTAAACTGTTTGAAAGCTAAAATTAGTCTCTCATAGTATGCGTGGACTGACTCTTTCACTTCCTGGTGTGTTCGATCTATTTTAACCCAGTCAGTTTCTTTTGGAGGAACTTTGTTTTTCAAGAATACCATAACCTGTTCATATTTCTTCATTACCTCTGGGTCTGGGGCCCCTGTTTTGGGATCTCTCGGGTATTCTTTGGTTGGCCAATCTATGACGATCGTACATTCTGCCCACAAGTCTGCTGGCACTATTATATCAAACAGACTATTCAGATCAATCCACAGCACTTTTGACAATTTCACAAATCTGTCTACCTGTCTGTACCACTCGACCGGCTTTTCCCATAATCGAGAAAAGTCATTTGTAAATGACAAAATGTCCTGTCTGGTCCATGGGACATGCACATATCCCCCTCCTGGAATCTCTCTCATAGGGAACTCCATCACCACCTTCTCCTTTTCTCTCACAGGAAACGCTGGAAATGTTCTGTCTGAGGTGTCCTCCCGCTTCCTATACCACCTGCTCTTCCATTTGTCCACATCTCCCCATTTCCTCAATACCGTGATTATGTCCCTAATCTGCCCTATTCGTCCTGCAGCGTTCAGATTCTCAATGTCTTTTTCTGTGAAATCCACTCGGTATGGCTTCTGTAAAGCCTTTACCTTGTCCATGTCAATTCCCATTTCACTCGCTATTTCTGCTAGTCTGTCATGTAAATTCTTCGCTCTCCAAGTGACACTTTTGCACAAGAACAGTAATTCCTCATCTTGGTAGTTTTTCAGCTTTTCTGTGGGGCTGGTCCCTACAATCAACTCTTCTAACACCATCCGTAATTTCGCCACATCAACGGTATGAGATTCTTTTTCTTTATCCTGCAAGCCTTTCAGCCATTCATTCAATTCTTCATTAGTTATGCTCACTGATTTCTCTACATTCCCTGGTTCTGTCAATCTCTGTGGTTCTAATATTGATCCTCCTACCATTCTGCTTCTCTCTGCAGTATCAGGACAATGAAATGGGTTCTTTGACACATACAATTCCCCTTTACCCATAGTATGTCCCCAGGAATTCTCTTTTGCTCTCATCAGGGGCTGTTCTTCCTGTTTATTATTCACATACAGGACTGTTAGTCCATGCTCACTGTCTTTCTGCTTCTCAAAAATAGGCATAACAGGATCTATGGTCACAGGGACTCTAACTGCTTTTAGATTTTTCGTCAATTCTCTTATTTTCTCTGTCAGTTCTAATGTGGTTTTTGCTAGTTCCCTAGAATTTTCACTCTCTGCCCTATTTTCCTTTCCCTTTTCCTTAAGAGAATTTCTTCTTTTTAATGATTCTCAGAGTCTCCCTCACTGGTGTGTCTGTAGTTGGCGTTTCTGGTTCCTGCCTGTACGGAGGCGGGCTTTTGAAAAACAT
This sequence comes from Triturus cristatus, assembly GCF_964204655.1. NCBI lineage: Eukaryota > Metazoa > Chordata > Amphibia > Caudata > Salamandridae > Triturus > Triturus cristatus. Next base: position 939,800,408 of record NC_140587.1, on the reverse strand, counting down.
ATCGTCTAGGACATCATCGTCGGTCTCATTGGCCCCATACCTCTGGGTTTCTACATGAGTTTTCTTTTCTAGGCATTTCCTTCCTCCACTTTCTCCTTCTGTTCTAACGGGAAACAATCCTTCAGTCATACTAGCATCTTGCCACCTTCTCATTCGATCACAATGAGTTTCGCGATCGTTTGGCCGTCCGAACATGTACCGGTATCTACTGCCTTTTCTCCGTTTCTCTCGCTCATGCATCTCATCTTCCTACTCTGTCAATGCCTCAAACTGCGTAGGCCTAGGTCGCGGATCTAAGCTCATCATCCTCTCCCGTAAGTTCCTCAAAATTGCCAAATTAAAGGACCCATCCTCTGGAAACGCTAGAACTCCGTCTTCCTTTGTATACTTTGCCCAATTGTCTAACCAGATGCAAGTATGGTACCCATATTTCGCAACCATGAAGGATGCGGGGGTTTTCACTGGGGGAAGTAACTGTCCTTCCCTAGTCACAATCTCTTTGTCTTTCACAAACCAATTCCGCATTTTACTAAATAAAGATTTTTTCTTCTTTACGGGTGAATGATAATAAATTTTTCGTGAACCCTTTAATCTTTCCTGCAACAGTACGATTTTTAGTCCAATAGCAACGCAACTCTTACTCACGCACCAATCCTAGCGCGTCTACGTCACTATCACAATCTCCAATCCTTGCGCGACTCACACTAACGCACCAATCCTGGAGCGTCTACGTCACTATCACAATCTCCAATCCTTGCGCGACTCACACTAACGCACCAATCCTGGAGCGTCTACGTCGCTGTCACAATCTCCAATCCCAGCGCGGCTCACACTAACGCACCAATCCTGGAGCGTCTACGTCACTGACTAGCTGTCCAATGCCAGCGCGGTCCTCCTGACGTCAACAGTCACTGCAGCAGCTCCTACTCCTGCCTCCTGTCTACAGTCTACCCCTCCTTTACAAAACTACTCGGTAGACTTTGTTTCGATTTTACAATACTTGTTAGTTACAACATACAAACATCTCCATTGTCTGCTCCGCTAACCATAGAATAGCAAAGACCTTTGCCACGAGAATTCTGTTTTTCTGAGAGCAGCGCTTACCTCTGCCCTTCTACAGAATCGTTACGTCCGTTGGCAAGTAGCGCTTCCCTCTACTTCACCCTTCTATCAAGCATCAATTAACTGTTTTCTCCGGAATTAAAACACATAGGTGGAAACGCAATGCTCCTGAGAAATAAATCCAGAGTTCCGCAATCAATCCGAATGCTATTTCATTCACGCACTTTTACGCAAGAAAATATAGTTCATTCACACAGAATCCTGCTTTTTCCGAGAACAGCGAACAGTCTGTCCTACCACAGAATTATAACATACATTAACGAAGCAGCGCTTACCTCTACTTCGTCCTTCTAACAAGCTCAGAGAACACCTGCTACCTTCTCAGTGATAAGCGTTATCGGCATACCAATTGGTTTCCTGGTACCTAAGACCAAAATTTCACAGGTACTCTTCACTATCATACGCACTTCTTTTACACAGAAAAATCACTAATGGTAACACTCGGCAATGCTACCGAATCGAACCCAGACAATGCGCCTTGCAACTTCAATTGTCACACGTTTTTCCTGTGTACCTACGGGCAACCACAATTCCGTCTTTCCCCAGAGCAGCACTTATCCCTGCTCTGCTACGGAACTGCTACCAATTCCCGACTTCCTACCTCCCAGAAGCCGTACAGACGACATAGAACTCAATACAACTTCAACATATAGTGTTAGTACATATATCAATACCAATCAATAATCGATAAGCTATATACATGCCAAATCATCAAACCAAAACAATAAAAACCATCATTTTGCTACCAGAAATACTGGTGCAGTTCAGAACACAAAATCTCCCCCTGCTTCCACGGACGGAATGATTTCTCAGTCACGCACACATACACACATCAGACGCTGGTGGGGCCCATAACACCAACATTCATTCTCATCAACTATCCGTGCCTTACAGAGGAGATATCCTGATCCCGAACTACAGCTATTCACTTTGGATAGAGGAAACACATTTATTGACTTACCCTAACAGTTCCTCCATCCGGAGGTCGAATAGATCATTTAGTTGATTTGGAATTTGATGAAATTCACTTTAACTCTCATATTAATCAATAAAATATTACAAGAAATAATCACCCGACATAGTTCTTCAAATAATTATTTTTCTTTATCTAATTAAATTGCAGGTTAAATCCTAACAATGCCATATTATCTTTTGTCATATTTACCTATTCTGGCTACTTGTCGTTTTCTAAGTCAGCACCAGTCCTCTGAGAGTTCATCTGAATCCTAAAGTCCCGTCCTCTTCCGTCAGCATAAGATCTCCTAGCGAAGAGCAGCATAGAGTGTCGCGTAGAATAGCATCGATCAGCTAGGGTCAAGAGCGCGTTCAGTGCTAGGGTGTAGCGGCAATTTCCCTCTCTAGACTACTAATATTTATACCAAATTTTCATATAACAGTAACATTTTTCTTTATTTCCAGGCCCCTGATTGGCTGAATTCAGCCACGTCCCAATACTTTAAGAAACATTCTCCAAATTTCACATACGGATGATGAATAAACTAGGCGCATGGGAAAGGCTGTTCCCAGGTCAGGAAAGTATCAGTCTATTGTGAATAGGTGGCTTTTGGTTCCCGAATGGCAACAATTGCTCCATGTTCAGGGACATTGGCATCTCGCCCAGGGTAGTCTTCATGGACCTGGCTCGATAGTTCATGGAAAGGCCACGACGAAGTCGGTGTAGGCGCCTTCTCCATTGCTCAATTTATGAAGTCATGTACTTTGGTTAGGATTCAGGCGGCAGCCATCTTTTAGTAGGCCGAAATAGTCAACTTAAGTAAAAGAAACACAAAATCGTAATTAATACATAGAAATGATTAAAACAGTGTTATTCCCTTACTAATACCCTTATGTGTATGCATTTATCTAGCCATATGCAACATTTAAAGCCGTTAATGCTGGTTTATTTAAGCGCACATTACGTTAACACTGCTTAAGCCAAACATATAAATTTAATATGCGTACAAACTTAGTTCACTTATTATTTTAGCCATGCAAATACATTCCCACATGTATTCTCTTGGTTAATAAGGTTGATTAATTAATATCACATCACTCCATTATTCTTTAGAATTAAATATTATTCATTTTAATATAACATATATAAATGGATTGGGTATACCAACATTTTTTTTTTTACCCGCTCCATCACTGACAGGTCTAACAGTGACTACAAAATAGGTTAGTATATTTGGCCCCATATTATGGTATCCCACTCAATGGGTAAACGTTCTTCTGAGAATCTTCAACTGATGCACTACAAGATGTGTAGAAGTAACATATGCCCAATTTCAGCAGGTATCATATTATCCAGCGGTCAGACCTGGAAACAGCAAAGGCGTTTCGCTCTAAAGGCTCTCCGAAACTTGGGACTTGGAAAGAAAAGTCTGGAATGGCGTATCCAGAAAGAGGCACGCAGACTGGTGAAGTTTTTTGCTGCCACCAAAGGTATTGGCAGTAGTGAAAATTACAATTGAAAAACACTTACTGTATTTTATAAATAAGTGGTTACGAAGATCCTCTCTTGATATACAATGAGAACGAAGATGAGGTTATGGTTATGATGCCTACACACTGTTGCGGCAGAATGTGGAAGATGGGGTCTCATAAAGTAATGGGAGTCTATTAGATAAGAAATAATTTGTGTGTGTTGGAGGTAATGGTGTGGTGCATGTTGAAGAGTTTGTGCAAAATATGTGCAAGTGTTAATTTCCAGATAAGAATGGGTGTAGTATATAGTTATATTGATTATTTTTCATTGTATTTATGTCTTTCACATTGGATTGTGTATCACTGAGGATGTATTTTTCATTCATTGATTAACCATTCTGCGGATGGCATCACCTCACTGTGGACCAAAGGTGTGAGCAGCTGTTATTGATGCTGTGCACTTTTCTGCAATCCAAATACAAATCTATGATACACAATTGTTTGCAGGAAATCCAGTGGATCCTCAGCCCCTAATTTCTGCCTGTGTTTCCAATGTCATTTCCTGGGTGGTCTTTGGTCACGGTTTCTCATTTGAGGATATCCGCTTCCATCAGCTACTTAAGGCATCCGAAACAATTGCATATTTCCAAGGAACTGTTTGGGGTCGGGTGAGTAGATAGATTCTTTCTCATCTCTATGCAATTTTTGTCTGCATAAACAGTAGACTCAACCTGAGCTCAAGGATGTCCCCACTTCACAAGTTCTTGTAATGTATGTTTATGTTGTTGTTATGGGTCTTACTCTTGACATTAAAACCACGACAATTTGCATTGGTTCTATCACCTTCTTAGGGTTATGTTTCTCATGCCATATTGCATGTCAAAGGCAAGCATGAAAAAAACAATTTGCTCTTTTATCAACCATTCTACCTTTTTCTTTTTGTTCTGTGCTAATTGTCCTTATATATTTATTCCAAAAAGCTATTAATGGTCACCACCTGCCATGTCCTCCAGACAGGTAAAACTATCCAATATCTCATAGTTCTCTCCATCGTCATTGCTTTAGGCAGTGCTAGCTATGCTGCAGTGAACTACTGCCTTAGGGGCATTTCATCAAAGGCTTTATCGCCGCTTTAGCCTGGCATCTCAGCGCTAAACATCACTAATGAGATGCAAAGTAGGCGTGGCTAGGAAAACAACATGGGAAATTATCGCTAAGGCAGCTTCGCGATATCAGCAAAGAGCCTTAGCGATAATAATCATTGCAATAACTATGCCTTAACGCAGGGATTTAACGTCTGTTAAATTCCTGACTAAGGCAAACCTAACATGGGAGGTGGATTACTGTGATACGACCACAGGGTCGTATCACCAAGGCTATCTCCGTTTTGAGTGCAACATCGTTGGTTTTCCAGCGATGTTGGCCCATTTCCCTGGATATCGCTGAAATATTATTGCCCTGGAGTAACGCGTTGTTGATAACGAGCTAACCGGGCGATAAATTCCAGCAATAGACGGCGATAAATATAAAAGCGCTAAGCGCGCTTTGCGATATTTATCGCCGTCTGTTGCTGATATGCCCCCTAATTTCTTGGGTTTTTCACTTTCATTTTAGGTCATTGTTTCTCAATGACCTGACTAAGTCACTGACTCTCTGAAATGCCTGAAATAAATAAATAAATAAATAAATAATCATGTTATGCCTTGTGGCAACACAGGGCTCCAGTGGCACATTGATAGTATCTGAACGAAACTTAGTGTCCCTTCTGAAACCAGACTGGTTTCTACAAAAACAAAGGGAACTGGGGGATGGGGGGGGGGAGGTTGTTTCTCTCTTAAGTAAATACAACACCAAGAGTTCTTACACCAGACTATAGCCGACCTGCTACTAATATAGCCCTCACTCACTCTAGTAGTCTATACGTCTTTGGATTAGGTACATTGACGACGTCCTGGTAATCTGGCAGACAAACAATACCACAACAGACTCTTTCAACGAATGGATAAACGGAAGGAATGCCTTTATTAAATTCACCATGACAAATAACAACACACATGTGTCTTTCTTGGATGTCAATATCATTGCTGAAGAAGGAAAACTTTGTACTTCACTCTACACCAAACCCAAAGATCATAAGTCTTTTACATTTTGAAAGTGCACACCCCAGAGCACTTAGAGAAAATTTACCAGTAGGACAAGTCATGCGCATTAGATGCAACTGTGCGAACACCGAGGTTTTTAAAGAAGAGACAGATAAACTGACCAAGAAAGTCCGGGATCGGAATTACCCTATCTGAATTGTGAACACAGCAAAAGAGAACGAGTGCGTAATATTCCCAAGGAAAGCCTCCTGGAAAAACACAACAAACAGGAAAATAACAACTTAATATGCATTCCAACCTACAACTCAGGTTCCAACCAAATTTTAATGAACCATCATCAAACATTGGCGCATATTAACGTCAAACCACCTGGATTTTGATAAACCAATACCATCAGCAGAACAACCAAAAGACAGTACACCCTTTGGACTTTGCCACCAGTGATGGGCCATTTCCCATGCAGAAATTGTTCCGTTTGTCCTCTGACATCACACACCAAGACCATTGATCTGGCACTTAAGACCCAATGGGAACAAAGAGCACATACAAACTGTAACAGCGCAAATATGGTGTACATAATCACCTGCCCATGCGGACTAAAATACATAGGTATGACTACGAGAAAAATACAGATCCGCATCAGCGAACATAGGAGTACTGCACGATGCAAAAGGGCTACGACCAAACTCACGGCCCACTTTCTAGAGACCCACCATACAGACATTGACATGCAGTGTACAATTATAAAAAATTACTACAAATAGCAGGGCCCAAAAAACGCTCCTCCTGAAAGAACAAAGATGGGTGTATCGATTAAAGATACATATCAACGGTCTTAATGATGATATCCCTTAGAATCAGCTAAATAATCTCACTGGTTAACAATCAGGGCTCAATAATTTACTCAGACTTGCCAGTATAATTTCCAAGTTTAGCACCATCATCAGTAAACTTTTATTAATGCAAAATTCATAGGACATGGGGCTATATGCCCCCTTTATTGACATCTCCATGAACTAGCACAACCCCGTACAAGACAGTGCGTTAGTCCACCCCTTAGATGGGTTTTGCCCCCTTTTTGTAGACAAGACATAGGTCCCTTAACAAGAACATGCACGTAAGAGCATTGGCTGTATCTAGCCCCATGTGAATTGACATGCCATTTTCCTGAATCTGAACTTATGCAGAATATGTACCAAAATATAAAAAAAACGTACCCTGCAGTCCAGGTTTTGTTATTGACAAGAGAATTGAAAATATCCTACCAGTTTCACCCGTTTACATATCACTGTCTCCCTTCTGGCCTAAAACCTTCTATTTTTAGCGAGTGTCACATGTACGCCTGGAAGGCTCCACATACACGCGGACTCTGTTAAATAGCAGTACCCGGTCCATGCGCCAGTACATGATCGAGCACGCAGCCTCGTTCAGAGACACGGGGCTGACCCAGTGATGTGGGAGGCCGAATTCCACGCCTACTTGCCTCCTCACACATCTGTTATTTTGACAGAAACCAAGAACAGCCTCGATCCCTCTGACACAGTAGCCGAGACCCTGCTCCGCATCCAATACCGGTACAGCAGGTGATAGGACGCATGGCTGACCTGACAGCATACAGATTTTCGCGCACATGCAGAATAGTATTTAAGTCCTACGGCCTCATTCGCAGACAGGACAAGCAGGGGAGCAGAGCACCAAGTAGGTCTAATGCGGGGCGGACTTTGGAGAAGTAAGTGGCTGTTTCTCCCACACTGAGGTGCCTAGCATACGATACCGCCTTATGTAATCCTTTTGTATTTACTTTATGGAGCATTTTTTCTGAAAAAAAACCTGCCATTTTGTTTTGACAACATATAGTGTGTGACTACTAGGCCTCCCCCTCATGCCCCCATTGGGAGCTCACGCCATGTTAATGTGGGGTGAGTGCCTTTTACCTCTTATGGTTTTCTATATAACTAGGACATTGTAAAAATGTGTGACAATGTGTAGCAGTGCTAATTGTGCAATGATAAGTGTCAATGTATTAATGCATGTATGCTCATTCCATAGCACTTGTAGTGTTTTGAACAAGCGTGTTTGAGAGTGTCACTGGTATGATCTCTGTGTTGTCACCTGATCATAGCACTGTCTAATTCAGGTGTCCCCGCATAAATACCAGGCACCACCACGGTTTATCTCTGAGGTAACTACACTGTGTAGTTTCACTGCAGCAATGCTGCCTCCTTTCGACTCTACAGCACATTTATCATAGAGTGTATTTTGTGTTTGTTTTTTGTCTCTTTTCTCTTACAGGTAGTTCCTCTTAAGAAACAATGGCAAGTATTAGACTTCTTCTTACAACATTACCTGATGTGCCTTATGTAAATTGCATGCATAGTGTGCACTCACGTCTTTGGGGGAAGTGACCTCATCGCATCCCACCCTGACAAAAGCCCAGGACCTTTTTAGACCACTAGCGAGGACTGAAACATGTTGGTGTCTAGTTTAGGGTCATAGGACCATTACATCCTCAAACCCTAGCATAGTGTTTTACCTTCCCTCCCACTCCAGTCATAAAGGATACTTTAGGAGTGGGTGAGGAATTTAATCTTTAATGTCACGCCCCAATACACCTTTTTTCAGAAGTGCTCCCGGAAACATGGTTGAGTCCACTCCGACCTCTAGGAGTAGGGGTGATCCGATGATGAAGCATGTCACGACTAGAGTGAGTGAGGGCTATATTAAGAAAAGGGCCTCTTTCCACCCACAGTAACAGGTCGCCATAGTCTGACGTAAGAACTCTTGGTGTTGTATTTACTTAAGAGAGAAACAACCCCCTCTCCGGTTCCCTTTGTTTTTGTAGAAACCAGTCTGGTTTCAGAAGGAACACTAAGTTTCATTCAGATACACATAAGAGGGAGGAGGTGTCCCTTCCTACCTCTACTGTGAGGACCTATTCACCCTTCCAGGAACCTTTTTGGTTCCTATCCTTGTAATACAGGCACATTGATAGTAGACAGAGATTGTAGGTTCTAAATTCTCTGAAGACCTGGATAACTTGCAGCCCTATTTGAATATCATGAGGCCCACGGGCTACGATATACCATACTATTCCAAATGTTAGGGAGATGGGTAGTGCAGCCTGCAAGAATGAACATGGGTGGTTCCCTTTTGCAAGAGTAATGAAAGATTGTATGTGGTGTGACATGCATGTGGACTGCCCTGTGTAACACACACACAAACGTATCTATCTATCCATCTATCTATTGGTATGTATATATATAAATATGTGTATATATATTATCTACTGGCGGTCGCCAGTAGATAGTTATAGTTAGGACCGTGTTTCCATAGGAAATCCGCAACATTCTATTTGGAATAACTTTGGCGCCGGTTGACGAATCCTCGCGAAATTTTCAAAATAGGTGGGGCGCTCCGCTCCGCTCCTACCCTAAAAGTCTCGGGGGGATTCGTTAAGCGGGGGCTGAGAAAAAAGGGGGGTCCCAAAACGTGTTTTCCCCATGCAATTTTCCATAGGGACCTTTAGTCCAAGGTACAGCTCGAACGGCTGAACAGAATTACTTGAAATTTGGCAGAGAGGTAGTCCTCAGCTCAGGGATGTGCCTTTTGCATATATGGAGTCAATCTCTTCAGTAGTTCCTGAGAAAATCAAAAGTAAAATCATATATATATGTGGGCGGAGCCTAACCACACATCTCATCCTGAGATCTGATTGGCTGTCAGCACTTCATCCAAGAAGTGTTGGCAGCCATCTTGGGACCAATATACATGATAGCACCTCATTAAAAAGCATTGCAGTTAATAGACGGTTTTAAGACTTTAGTTACATTATAAATCATGTGTTGATGGTACCATACTCATTTTCGGAATTGTGGTATGTTCTAAGGTGATTTCACCATGTGAAAAAGCCTTCTGCTGGGATATCATGATTGAGAGAAAAATATTTTCTCATGCTTTTCCCACAGAGGTTTGGAAGGTGATCTATAAGCTAAACTGAGAGCTTATTTTCTGTAAATTCACATTATCTTTCTCAGTCATGTGAGAATGAAGTCTGACATTCTCAGTAAAACATGTACATCCAACATGGGCAGAGACTGTCAGTTGATTCCTTTGTGTTCTACTGCAGCTTCCCAGAGTGTTCCAAAGAACAACTAGAGCGCTAACAGTCCTACTTATGATAAACGTATGGCACACCTGAAGCCATCTTGCTTGGATTAAAGTGGTAACTCTTAAAACATTTTATTTAAAAAGGAACAAAATGAGGGGGTTCATTTTTCCATAAAAAGTATGATTAGTGCTGCAGAAAGAAAAATTAGGGCACATTTTGAGTGACTTCTCAAATCCTTTTCTATTTCATTAAAAAATTCTGACATGCAGACTGAAACATGCACTTTCAATACCAGCAGCAGTTTTCCCTGGTGAGCAGTAGCTTTACTACAGTGATCTAATGAGCCAAAAGAGTGCTAACATTCTGAATTTATGGCAAATGTGTGACACATCTGAATGCCTTCTTGATGGAATCAAAGTAAAACACTGAAAGTATTTTCTACTGAGGAGACTGCAGTAAATGAGGAAATTAGGAAACTTCATAACAAATAAGTCTCCCAAGATGGCCACCAGAGACAAAAGAGCCCAAATGTAGCCCAGATATCACCCAAGTAAAGCGCAATGACAGAATGTCCCAGAGTGTTCTTAATAACAACTAGAGCGCTTACTGTCTTCATTATGACAAAAGTATGGCACACCTGAAGCCATCTTGATTGGAATAAACTGGAAACACTTAAAACATTTAATTTAAAAAGGGACACAGTGAGGGGGTTCATTTTGCCATAGAAATTATGATTAATGCTGAAGAAAGAAAATGAGGGCACATTTTGAGTGACTTCTCAAATCCTCTTCTATTTCATTAAAAAATTCTGACATGCAGACTGAAACATGCACTTTTAATACCAGGAGCAGACTTCCATGGTGAACAGTAGTTTAACTACAGTGATCTAATGAGCAACTAGAGTGCTAACATTCAGAATTTATGGCAAATGTGTGACATATCTGAATACCTTCATGATGGAATCAAAGTAAAAAACTGAAAGCATTTCCTACTGAGGAGACTGCAGTACATGAGGAAATTAGGAAACTTCATAACAAATAAATCTCCCAAGATGGCCACCGGAGACAAAAGAGCCCAAATGTAGCCCAAAATCACCCAGATGTAGCCCAAATATAGCCCAATGACAGAAGTGTGCAAAACACTTATTATTTTGTGATTTTGCAGTGTTATATAGTGCAGACTTGTCAGGTATTGGAGTGCTTTACATGAGCATTGGTTACATCACACAAGAACAAATTCATTTTGGTTGTAGACATGGGAGACTAAGTGATTTGACCAGAATCACAGAATGTCAAGCTGAAGCAGAAACTCCAACCTGGTTCTCCAGTTGCAAAGTCTGCAGTTCTGGAAGTAACACCACATCCTCTCCCCTAAGTGCAACATTTAATCAAGTAGTCAACTGGATAAAAAAACATAAAGATAACAAATAATTTAAAAGTGCTTTGTCGCTATTTGAAAACTCAGAAAATATGTCCTTATTTTAGTCTTTTAGAGCACTAACCATAATTTTGATGCCAATAAGACCCTCTCATATATGTAATTTCTAAAGGAAATGCTCTAGGTATTACAGTTTTGATTACATCAAGATGACGTCAGGCGTTCCACACTTTTGTAATAAATATAGAATGTTAGCAATCTAGTTGTTCATTAGGATACTGTTGAGAGGCAGAGGCCAGGGGCACGGACTCTGAAAATTGAAGGCAGGTAGGAGGGTGCAAAGACAACAATTTAACCACACTGAGCAGGCAGGAAGGGCCGTGGCAGCACAACAGACTATGGAGGGCAGTGGAAAGGGGGGCAGGGGCAACAAACCAATAATACAGGACTTGCAAGAGAGGCTGTGGCAATGTAATAGACCATTGTGGGCAAAAGGAAGAGGCAATGGTAGTAAAACCATACATGTCAACAGACTCGATTCAGCCAGGAAACGTCCAATGTTTTTAAGCTCAAATGGGCTTTATTTGATCTGTCTCCTGTCTACAATCTCCTCTTTTTCAATGTAACTCAAAGGGGAAAATCAATACCCCAGTTTTTTTTCAAAATCTCCCTCTTACCAAGTTCAAAATGTCCGCAAGTATGGTACATTGGATCATGGAAGGAAATGGGGTAGGGACATGGACTTGGATAACAGAGGACAGGAGGGACATGGAGAGGTGCACCAAACTGACCCTGCAAGGCAGGCATCAGGGTTTGCAGCAGCACAATACACCACACAGGGCATGCGGGATGGGAGTGCAGCACAACAATCCATAGAAAGCAAGAGGGAGGGGACAGGACCATGCACATGGACAACAGAGAACAGAGGGGCAAGAGGCAATGGTAGCTAGCTGACCATAATGGACAGACAGGAGAGAAAGCTGCAGCATAACAGACCATAAAGGGCAGGAGGGACGGATCAGGGGCATTACAATGGAACAGACAAGCCAGGAGGGAGGGAGTAGGGGTCTGCACATGTAAACAGAGGGCTGGGGGCAAGGGGGCAGGGCAGGAGCAGCAAGATAGCCATGGAGGTCAGGCAGGATGGGCACTAGAAGCAAGACACACCATGAAGAGCAACAGTGAGACTGTGATGGCATACACACAGACCATGGAGGGAAGGTGGGAGGGGGTCAGGGGCAGCTAACTGACCACACAGGGAAGGTGGGAGGGGCCATGGCAGCACAGAAGACCATGCATGGCAAGTGGGAGGGTTAGTGGCAGCACAATGGCTATGATGGGCAAGAAGGAGGGTGCAGGGGCATGCACAAAGGACGATGGAGGATAGAAGGGAGGGTCAGGACCTGTGCACAGACAAGAAAGTTCAGGGGAAGGGGCCTCACAACAGACCGCACGGGGCAGGCAGGAGGAGCAGTTGCAGCACAACAGACCAGGGAGGGCAGAAGGGTGTGGCAGTACAATGGACCATGTAGGACAGGAGGAAGAGGATAGGGGCATGGCATGTGGACAGGCAGGGTGGAGGTGGCAGGGACAGGTTACAGTCATCTGACAATGCTAGACAGGTGGGAGGGGAGTGGCAGCTCAACAGAACACTCAGAGTAGATAGGAGTGGCAGGTCCATGGAACATGGTGGGCAAAAAGGATGGAGCAGGGACATGCACAAAGACATTGGAGGGTAGGGGGAAGGAGAATAGGGGCAGCAAGCTAAGCACAGAGTTTCAGCAGGAGGTCAATGATGGGGCATAGAATTGGGCAATGGAGGGCAGGAGGAGTGGACTGGTACATCATACTAAATTGAGGGCAGTGGCAGCACATCAGACCATGCATGGCAGGAGGGAGGAGGCTAGTCCATGGATTCACACAACAGAGGATAGGGAGGAGGGGGATGGGGCAGCAAGCTAACTGTTCAGAGAAGGCGGGTATTAGGAACTTTATTTTTTTTTAAACGTGTGTCTGTGCGAACTACTTAAAATATGAACAAGTATGCAGCATAATCTCACTTTTATTCAGGAAGAAGAGGACGTTTGTGACAGTGACTCCGGGCTCACTTGGCAGAAACACCCCTTGACCCTCCACCCCCTATCGTAAAATGTAATGCCCGTGAAAAGGGTAGGTGAACACAGTGTTATATAGAACATAGTCCTGAGAGCACGATTGAAAATGAAAACTAGATATAGTGTATGGTATAAACTATGCACCAAAAAGTGTGATATAAGATGAACCGGGCGTGAAATATAATATGCAATACATTGTGCGCAATGACAGATTCATTGGAGAGCGCGAGATAGCACAGGCACTAGCGCGTGCTATTCGATATGCGCCTTGGAGTGTAATATGCACAGGGCAGTGTTGTGTAACCTAACTAGTCTCTAAAGTTGTAATATAAAATATGTGCTGGGGAGTGTAACGTTGCATATGCACTGTGACAAAGATATGGATCCCAGATTGTAATATGTATGGCATAGCACTGTGCGTTATAACATAGGCATCGAGGAAGGCACGTTAGATGGGGCAATATAACCCGTGCAAAGACAAGTGTGGCATGACATATTCACGGGGTGGTGTTACAGTGCACATGGGCTAGAGAGTGCCATAGCATATGCACTAGCTAGTGGAATACAACACAGAGGTGTGTGGCACTCAGCAGGCAATGGTGGGTGTAACACAGCATTGGGCTCTGCCAGGAGCGCGCTGTGACTCTCAAGTGATGTTCGTCCCCTTTCCAGAGAGTAAAATAAAAAGTATTACACATCCGGCAGTGGATGTGTGTTTTCTTAACCATGAGGGGGGTTTCTTGCATAGTTTTGGTCGAATTTTTGTCGAATCCCCTTTGAATGGCTTGGTGTGCATGTGTATTAAATGTGCCCGTCAATAGCTACCCATGTTTGTATAAATAAACGACAAGGGTGTCTACCGGGATTAGGCACGGTAGGGCATCAGACATGTCAGAGCTTCACTAGTGGTGTAAATACATTCCACGTGGATTCATTGTATGCATAGTCGCCTTTTAATGAATATCACGCAAATCGTCATGGTGATAGGTACGTGCGGTTTGTCCAGCATGTCCTAGGTGTGTCTATAAATATATATTTTTTTTTAAATAATAAAAAACAGTGGCCGGCCCTGGGGATTGGGTTCAAAAAAATATAATTAGGAGACAGGCCCTGGGGGATGGGGTCATTAGGGCCAATAAATTAGAATAAGAAGGGGAACCACACAACCCCCCTTCTTAAAAAATTAAAATAAATAAATTACACAATGCCACTCATCCATAGAGTTACTCACACACATAGTCACTCATGCTAATAAAGAATCAAACATACATTTACTTGCATATACAGTTATACACACACCACCACACTTACTTCTACGGAAACTTACACATACTTAGTCTTTTAAACAATCACTTATAGAAACACATACTTATTCATACAGGAACTCTTTCAATCTCTCACTCTCACATATACTCACTTATATACACCAATAGTCACATATACTAGTTTAAAACATATGTAGTTACTCATAAAGACACTATTGAGACAATCATTCACTCACTAACACACCCTTACACACACTCATCCACCCATACAGTCCTGCACACATGCTGTCTTCAACACATACAAACAGTGAGTCACTCAGTCATGCACCTATGTACTACGTAATACCCCCCACCGAACCATGCAGACACTCAGACTGATACTCAAAAAACCAACTAATAACCTATATAGACACCCATGTAGCTACTCACCAACCCATGCAGCCACTTATACACAAAGTGAGAGACTGATACAGATATTTACATATTTACACATTACTCACTAAGACATGTATTCACTATGATACACTTAATCAGTCAGTTACACAATCAATTTTTCAAAAACAAATCATCCATTTAGACACTTATATACCCATTTATTCTTCCATCGACCTTGAGATATACATATATAAAACATATTTAATTTTCAGAAAAACACACATTCACTGGATGATGTCATCAGTGATGTCATTTGAGATGTCATCAGTGATGTCATGAGTGATGTCACTGACCATGTCATGAGTGATGTAATATGTGACGTCATCAGCAGTGCATTGCGGGCGCGCGAGTTATAGTTAGCTGAACTAACTATAACGGGGGAATTTCAATGGTTTTGTACAAGTGAAAAGTCCAGCTAACTATAACACCCCTGAAACCTATGGTTTTTTCAGTGAATTTCTGAGGTTTTTTAAATGCTAATTCCTAACTATAACATGCCTGAAACCTATGGTTTTTTCTGTGAATATATATATATATATATATATATATATATATATATATATATATATATATATATATATATATATATATATATATTTTGTTTTTTTTCTTTCTATGGTTTTGTGTGTGTGAAATTCGAACCTAACTATATAGGTCTCACACCTGCCTCCTTTTCTTATTTAAAAGAAATGCAACTGGTATTTTGTGAAGTATTTTGAAGTTTACTTTGCTGGATGAAGTCATCAGTGATGTCGTCAGTGATGCCATTTGAGATGTCTTCAGTGATATCATAAGTGATGTCACTGACCCTGTCATGAATGATGTCATATATGAGGCCATAGACAGCGCATCGTGGGTGCACAAGTTAAAGTTAGCGCTGCCAACAATAGCTGGTGAATGTCTGTGTCTCTTTTAGTTCAAAACGTTAATGTCATCACTGATTTTAAAAACCTTAGAAATTCACTGAAAAAAACATAGGTTTCAGGGATGTTATAGTTAGTTGGACATTTCACTCATAGAAAACCATAGAAATTCCCCTGTTATAGTTAGTTGAGCTAACTATAACTCGCTCCCCCGCAATGCACTGCTGATGACGTCACATATTACACCATTTGTGACATGGTCTGTGACATCACTGATGACATCACTGATGACATCTCAAATGACATCACTGACTCAACTAACTATAACAGGGGACTTTCTATGGTTTTCTATGAGTGAAATGTCCAACTAACTATAACGTCCCTGAAACCTATGGTTTTTTCAGTGAGTTTCTAAGGTTTTTTAAATGCTAATTCCTAACTATAACGTCTGTAAAACCTATGGTTTTTTCAGTGAATTTCGAAGATTTTTTAAATGTTAATTTCATATTTTAATATTTTTAAAACCTATATTTTTTCAAATGTTTTAAATAATATTTTGGAACTCTATAAACCTTTTTTTAACTTTAAAAATGATGTAATGTTTTATATCTTCCAAAAAATAATCTATATAATAAGTTTTTTTCTGACAAAACTAGAGTCCCGTACCGGTAGTCTACCAAGCTCCACCAGCACGCGAATCCTATCCGCCATATTGAAATGATGCGCATTTCGTATCCGACGAGTTCGTAGCACCACGTCCCGCGTAAGAACATATACGTATGAGGCCGCGCCAGCTTCTAATTTGGTATGCGACGGGTATGCAATACCAAGCCGCGCGTTATGTCATGTATGTATGGGGTCGTGCCCGCTGCGTGTTGCGTATGCGACGACTGCACGCTGCCAGGCCCTGTGTTACTTCATAGACGTATGGTGACATGCCAGGTACGCCATTCCCTAATTTTTTTTGTATGTCTCAAAACTATATCTACATAACTTTAAAGTGTATGTGAGAGCAAGCGATAATCTAAAATATTTTAAACATTTGTATATTTCTAACTGTAATAAACTTATATTATAGTAAATATAATTTCTCAATATCGCGTTGGGTGCGGTCTCTTTGCCCGCTGAGTGCGCGATTGCCATGTGACCTTAAAAAAATCATTTGATTGGTTCATAACATTTCCCAATCTTCCAGTTGGAAAACGCCACCCATTTTAGTCATTGTCTCTACAGCATTTGATGAGACACACCTCTTCTGCTTAGAGAGCTTTTTTTAAAATGTTTTGCTATATACACATATCTTACACTACACACAACATGCAACCATCATCTTCATCAGTATTCATGGTCTGTAAAGTAGCGTTCCACCTGTGATGGGCACACACCTAAAACTTACATAACCAAAGTTTTCCACACTGTCAGAGGTAACATGCTTGCACACGCTATCCACAGCACAATGTAATGTGGTACGGCCCAGGGGCACTGTCATCCATAGATAATGAACACACGGACACAGATAGATAGTGGAACGTGCGCTTGACTCCTTTTTATTACCAGGGTCACATATCCAGTGACGTCTGTGCTGGATGCGTGCGGGGTGAGTGTAAACCAGCCCTCAGAGAATGGTTGCTGCTAGCATCAACTACAACAGTAATCATTGGATCACACACAGAGATTCAATAATAAAAGAGTCAATAGTTTGTGCTACAGTAAGGTAGGGACAGTAGATGTAAAATAATACAGAAAAAATTCTATCGTAAAAGAACCACAACTTGTGCTTTATTCAGACACAGGCAATAGATCTGAAATAATACACAAAAAGATTGTATCATAAAGGGTCCAGCAGTTCTAGTGCATTCAGATAGCCACATCAAAAGCATTCAGCATGTGCACAGCCAGCGATGAAGCGTGCTGCGAGCGGGCCGTACTAGCAGCAATGTCTGTTGCCATTAACACTGCATCATCTGCAATAGCGACTCGATCTCAATTGTGAACACTGCTGTCTGCAGTGTAAGCCAGAGAGAGCGGTCAGCAAGGACCCACAGCTACGTAAAGTAGACTTGAGCTACATAGTTTGTCATACGCGAAGCAAAAAAAAAGCGTGTGCAGAGCCTGCGATGACGTGTATGCATGGTGCGGACAGAGCGCACTGCAGCAATGTCTTTTCCTACAGGACTGAGTCATCTACAATACCGACTCGATCTGAATTGTGAACACTGCTGTCTGCAGTGTAGGCCAGAGAGAGCGGTCAGCAAAGACCCACAGCTACGTAAGGAGGACTTGAGCTACACAGTTTGTGGTACGCGAAGCAAGAAAAAGTGTGTGCGGAGCCTGCGATGAAGCGTATGCATGGTGCGGACAGAGCGCACTGCAGCAATGTCTTTTCCTACAGGACTGCATCATCCAGAATACCGACTCGATCTGAATTGTGAACACTGCTGTCTGCAGTGGAAATTGAAGGCATTAGTCACACAGGCATCCATTAATACTTTTTCTCACTTCCTCATCCCAAAATACAACAACATAAATTACAGAAAACTCTGCAATAAATAAATCAAAAGAATTCGAATTGCGATTTCTACTGTCCACAGTGTAGACTATTCAGTGTTCCTTTGAACTTGCAAGATGAATTTCACCATTGTACTAAACATATAACTCATCTAAAAAAAAATCTTCAAGCAAATATACTAAAAGAATATTCTGTATATTTCAAGACGTTGTAATTAGTTGCCTACTGAATTCTGTAATTAAACAATCACCACTCGATCTGAATTGTGAGCCCTGCTGACCGTAGTATTGGCCAGAGGCAGTAGTCATTAACACCTCACAGCCATGTGCCGTTGGATTCGGATGCACAGAGTTGGTTGCACCTGGTCAGAGGGGGTACACAGAAATCATCACAGACTTTAACTTCTGACATCCTCAATCATATACTCAAGACCCCGTTTCACTGTTCGGACCTTCTGTACCGCAGTGTAGTCCTCCGACTACAGTCAACCAAGCCCAATAATCATGTGCAGCAGTTAACTATGGAAGCATAGACTCTGATGCAGATGCACCTCAACGGAAACAGTTCTGTGAAAAGCAAGCAGCAGATAATATCGGACACCGTCCATTGTGGGATCAAGACACCGTTTCAATGTTGGGACCTAGAGTTGGTAGCACCTGGTCAAAGGGAATACCTTTATCTCCACTCTCAGATGCAGTTCTAACATTGTCCATTGTGGGATCAAGACACCGTTCCACTGTTGGGACCTAGAGTTGGTTGCATCTGGTCGAAGGGAGTACCTTCATCTCCACTCTCAGTTGCAGTTCTAACATCGTCCATTGTGGGATCAAGACACCGTTCCATTGTTAGGACCTAGAGTTGATTGCACCTGTTTGAAGGGAGTACCTTCATCTCCACTCTCAGATGCAGTTCTAACATCGTCCATTGTGGGATCAAGACACCGTTCCACTGTTGGGACCTAGAGTTGGTTGCACCTGGTGGAAGGGAGTACCTTCATCTCCACTCTGAGATGTAGTTCTAACATAGTCCATTGTGGGATCAAGACACCGTTCCACTGTTGGGACCTAGAGTTGGTAGCACCTGGTCGAAGGGAGTACCTTTATCTCCACACTCAGATGCAGTTCTTACATCGTCCATTGTAGGATCAAGACCCTGTTTCACGGTTCGGACCTGCTGTTCCGCAATGTACTCCAGCCACTACAGTCAGCCAAGCCAAATAATCATGTGCAGCAATTACCTACGGAAGCACAGAGTCTGATGCACGTGAACAGAAGGAGGTCTGTGAAAACCCACCAGCAAGTAATATCGGACATCGTCCATTCTGGAATCAATACACCGTTCCACTATTGTGACTTAGAGTTGGTTGCACCTGCTCCAAGGGAGTACCTTCATCTCCACTCTCAGATGCAGTTCTAACATTGTCCATTGTGGGATCAAGACACCGTTCCACTGTTGGTACTTGTTTGACTACTGTGTTAGTAGTATACAGAGCACTCCACGCTGCTGGGCCTCAAACTGAACACTGTGTGCCTGTTTCGCGGTAGCCAGCGTTGATCTGAGGAACCTTCCGACCTCGCAGACCTCGCCCCAGGAACTTCCGCCGGCACGTGGTGGGCCCTCTTTCACATAATGCGGTAGCGAAAGGTGAACTATGGGGCATATGCGCGTCGCAGCAGCCACAACAGTTTCTGAGTACCAGCAGGATGAGAGCATCATTCACACAGCCACCTTCACTCACTAGGTTAACCTCGTGGCGGTGTATGCTGCGCAGACCTGGCAGACACGTTCGCCATTCCGGAAGAGAACCACACCCAGAGAAACGTGCCTTTTATTCATACCCCTACGCGAGCCTTGTGTACGCCGAGCCAGCCCACTACGCTAAAGATTTGGGGGGGGGGGGGAAAGGGCACGTACGCGCTATGTTTTCGAAATCTTCCCTACTGACTGTACTATTATGGTTCCGTCCACTATCTACTTCACTCAATAGACCATAAGTGTATGTTCACATGTACATGTTTGTGCTCTGCATACTCAAGTCTGTCCGCAACATCCCCTCAACACTTTCCATTGTATACTTTTATAATCGAGAATCACTTGCCACCTTCGCACATACTTTCCTCCCATCTCTCCCCGCATTCTGCATTGTGTAACAGAGGTGCTATGCCATGTTTGCTTTGTGTACATGGCTAGCCATGGTTCCCACAGTACGTAGTGTCGTTGTGTCTGATAGGTGTACATGTTGTTTGTCATGTTGTATGCGATTATATAAGGTAGCGCGTTTATTCATGAGCAGTGGTTTCTTCCATTTACATATCACTGTCTTAAAGAGCATACAGAAGTTTTTCTCACAGGTGCAAACTGTGACCACAATGGCAGTCATTCATTACTATGCAAGAATTTCCAACTGCATGACACTTCTAAGCTTACAGCCCCCAATCTTGCCTGCTTTCTTGAAAGCATGCTAACTCCCACAATCACACCACCATTCACACAGCTTTCTAACGGCAGTTATCTGCTTCTCAATAACATGCAGTTCTACGGAATGTGAGGTGGCATACCGTATGTCCTTACTGTTTCAAACCGAGTAATTTCCTGTAGCAATGTCTATTCCCAACCACACAAACTAACTCCCAAACTTCAACTTGGCCTTGAATCCCTACTTTGCAAACAGATTTCATTAAACTAACCAAACTAAACCGCTTTTCTTCAGAACGGAAGTGTCCCTCACTTCTGCAAAATAAATGTATCGCCTGCAGATAGCACGAACTTCCAGTAACATACAGTCCCTTTTAAATTCGAACCTCCCATTACACTTTGTGAATTGTTACCCAATTTTCAACACATCTCACACTCAAGGTCTGGCACACTTTTTTAATACGGTCTCCTCCGGCCTTCTCACAGCCTTTCAAATTGTTTTTGGTATAATACCACACTTCATTCATTTGATCATCTCTGGAATAACAGGAACAGTGCCCAACATTCTCGCTCTCTTTGCGGCCATCCTACTACTATTTTTGCTTGTAAAAAATGACTGCACTCCCTGTGATAACAAGCATCTCTGACAGAATACGCCTCTACGCGAAGCTACATCAATACAGTGGAAAAAATGGAACTACTTTTCGGCTGCCTGCCTCTATCTATTATCGTAGCCAGCTACAACATGACACTTATTTACACATATCCAATGTGCGTCCAACCATCTTTCTATTGCAAAACTTGCCCATTCGACTTAAGAATGGATGTATGCCTTGCCAACATCGCAACAATCGCTCCCGATATCCTGCAGGTAATGGAGTATCTTGAAAACCATGAACTCGATTGTTCAGGCAGTAGAGCAATGGCGGATGCAACGCAAAAAGGTATCATGGCGGAATGAGATTTCTGCACAGCCGCGAAAGATCTACTGCAACGTACGACCTTTGACAACATCGCAGATTGCCTGCCAATTCAAATTGCTGCTCCAACATTCGAGGAACATTACTGTCCCTTCGAAGATATGAATTGGATCGCTTCCCTTTTCTCACACGATGGCAACAATGACCTCTTTGAACATTATGCATCTCAAGCTGCTGAAGAACTTCCGGATTGCAATCTCCAAGACTTGTAAGAAATTCATTTTCTTCTGGGATTGATTTTTAACAACTTTTTTGACTTTTTCCTTTCAATTTTTTAAATACACTTCAATTGAACTATTTTCATATAATAACTTTCTAAGTATGCTCAGGCATTTGAACTCTGTTTTCATTATTGCCCCCTACGTCTCCAGTCTAACCAGGGATGGGTGATGTTTGGCCTATCCAAATATGCTATTTACTTCCTAAATTATCCTAAACCCGACATCCATTTTGAAACCATCTCTATTCTTTGTGCACACGTCTCTCTGCCTGCCTGTTATCCACGAAGCCCTTTCACACAAATTTACTCATCCTCAGCCTCTACTCACGAGCTGGCGATCAACATCAAAAAACACAACATTGTTTAGGAACTGGTTGGCACAGTGTGCTAATCGTATCCTACCTTTATTTTCATTATAGAATTGAGTCATTCATGTCTAATAGTTATTGTTTATGTTACATGTAATGTGGAATTCACTAATGCAGCAGCTTCAGATTTGAATATAACAGAATCGGTTGGAGTTTGCCTCAGCTCGGTGCCTTAGCTCTTTGCACAAGAATTTTTTTCTGAAAGAGCTGAAGACAATAATGTATGGTTTGACAAGAAGGGTACCTAATGTGCTTCTCAAAAGCACAATTTTGTGTTCCTCTTCAAAGTTCCGATGTGACTACAACTATTACCAATTCTGACGCGCACCAGATTGAATCTATTGTACAAGAGATTGCTGACTGTTCTACTGTTGATAATTTTGTGTTACAACAAAGGAGTACCAGGGTACCGAAAAAGTTTGATGATTACACTTTGCAATTTTTGTTTTTGTTTCTTTTCTTAAAGGCTACATGTGCTAATCGTATCCTACCTTTATTTTCATTATAGAATTTCGAGTCATTCAAGTGTAATATGTATTGTTTATGTCACATGGAACTGCAACATGTAATGTGGAATTCACTGATGAAGAGGTTTACGTTTGAATACAGCAGAAGCGGTTGGAATTTGCCTCAACTGAATGACTTACCTCTTGCACAAGTGGATCCATTTATGGCACTTAAATAGATACACTTTTTATATAACTTTCAGACTCCATCGCTTTATAACACACAGCCACTTTCTTAGACACACCTGATTTCACCATTTCTCTTCTGTGACATTGCAACATTCTGCATTATATTCTTCACGATTATTTCTTTATTCCTCCTTCCTATTACACACCCACTTTCTTAGACACACCTGATTTCACCATTGCTCTTCTGTGGCATTGCAACATTCTGCATTATATTCTTCACGATTATTTCTTTATTCCTCCTTCCTATTACACATCCACTTTCTTAGACACACCTGATTTCACCATTGCTCTTCTGTGGCATTGCAACATTCTGCATTATATTCTTCACAATTATTTCTTTATTCCTGCTTCCTAAAACACTGCATTCGAGTCTTCAGAAAGTAGAGGTGAGTAGTTCACTACCCACTCCCTGTATTGTATAAACGCATACTAACATTACTTACACAGATATGCTAAAGCGGCCGGTATGCTACAGCGCCCACACCCATCACTTTACAGCAATCAGCTCACGGCTTACGCTCACGGTTTCATCCCCGAGTCTTCAGACCAGTACCAGTGAGTAGTTTGCTTCCCACTCCCGCTATACTCTAAACGCATACCAACACCACCTGCACAGCTATCTTACAGCGGCCAGTATGCTACAGCGCCCAGACCACATCAGTTTACACCACTCAGCTCACGGTTTAGGCGCACGCTTTCATCCCTGAGTGTACCGGTACCTCACCTCAGCACCATCTCACTCTGCGCAAAACAGCACTTTCACACCGATAGGGATAAATACTTCAGCACATCCGTTTACAGCACTCAGCGAACGGTTTAGGCACACGCTTTCATCCCCGAGTGTACCGGCACCTCACCACAGCACCCTCTCACTCTCGGCAAAACAGCACTTTCACACCGGTAGGAATAAATACTTCGCTTCACACTCCCTGTATAGCACACCCTAAACCCCCCACAGACGTTACAGTGCTCCTACCCTCACCCTTTCCAACTTTTTTCACCCTTTTTCCCCCTTACTCATTTCAACGGAATCACAAAATGGCGGCCAACACTTCCTAGTTGCAACTGCTTGCACCGCTCACAGCCAATAAGCAGCAAGCTTGTGCTCGTAACGCCTCAGCCAATCAGATGGCAGAATTCCCAAATATCGATATCTGTAAATTTCGATACTTCTCCAAAACTACTGAACGAATTTACACCAAATAAACAAAAGCGTGCTTACTAGACCAAGACCCTTCTCCCTGCAAAATTTGGGGCAATTCCGTTCACCCGTTCGACCTGTAGCCTTGTCTAAAATTTCCTATGGAAATTAACATGGAGAAAACACGTTCCGGGACCCCCTTTTTTCTCACCCCCCTAGACGAATCACCCCCAAACTTCCCACATAGGAGCTGATATGAACAAAGAATTAGTTTGGAAAATTCCATGAAGATTCATCAAACGATGCCAAAGTTATAAGCAAAACAAAAAATGTTCTTCCTATGGAAACTTGGTCCTAACTATAACTACCTACTGGTAGGTAATCTATATATCTATAGGTAATCTATATATCTATATATATATCTATATCTAAGCTCCGGGTACAAAGGCACCAGCACTCACGGGAACAGTGTCCAAGTTTATTCACAGGACTAGCTTACAGCAAAACGCTACAGGAGATTAACACACTGGAAGAGGAGATAGAAAAAGAGTGCGACAAGAGTAAATTGGACGAGTTCAAAGAGGGCATGAAAAAACGCATTGCAATGTATGAACTCAAAATAAGACAAAGGAAACAAAACAAGTTTGAGCGCGATGAGAGGGATTACGAGCAGGGGCGCGTTCTGACCTTTGCCAAGAGGTATGATTTACCTAGGAGACAATTACTCAGTGGCAGAAGTAAAGTAGCAACTGAGCAACGCGACACATCTGAATCGGAAGTCACTGATGCAGAGTTGAGCAGTGATGAAAGGGAATCAAGACATGCTGAAAACGTAGTGGCGACCCCTTTTCACGAGGAGTTCCGTATTATCCGGGAAACATGGGGCAGAGGTGGAAGAGGCAAACCACTGCCACAAAGGAAAAAAGCAGACGTAGAACAAGGAGGGGCGGCTGGAGCAAGCAGCAGTACGCATCTCCTCGGATTACCCGGAGCAGAAGAGGGGCGAGACGGTAACATCAGAAGCACTTACCGTGGTAAATTTAACACCTAGAGTACTAACTGAGGCTGAACTTAAAGTTTTACAATTTGGATTAGGTTTCTGCCCTTCGAGAAGATCAGAATATACGCAAACTAAGATTGACTTGTTCCGATTTGCGAGAAAAATGAAACTCGCGAAATATTTCCAAGGCAAAAAATCTACAAAAGAGAAAGGAATATCAACTGTCAGTGAAACGGAAAACCTTACAGCTGGCGATTTAGAAGTATTGGCCGTCATGGAAGATCTACAACATGAGGGTGACCCCAGACAATTGATCCTAAAGAAAGGGATGGATCAATCAGAGATAATACAAATTAAGCCTGGTAGTCCATTCAAACCAACGTCTAAATTTGTGCCGATGATGCCGGCTGATTCCATTGATGTGTTCACAGAAGCAGTGACGAAGGATTTGGTTAAACTAAGAGGAAGAAACATCAACAATAGAAGGATGGGCAATATTACCGAGAAGCAAAAACAGGCGATCAAGGATTTACAGAATGATAAATCCATTATCTGTAAACCATCTGATAAGGGGGGCAACGTCGTTCTAATGACATTTGAATATTACCAAAGGGAAGCATTGAATCAACTTAATGATACATCGAGTTACATGAAGATAACACGCAAAGACTTTGAGAGCAGTATAACATCGTACAGGAACCTTTTGAACAAGTGGTATCATAAAGGGATGCTATCCAAAGAAGAGTACGGTTTTTTGGAATGCAAGCATCCGAAAATACCTACATTTTATCACCTTCCTAAACTGCATAAAGATCCCGTTAACCCCCCTGGCCGCCCGATTGTTTCCTCATTAGGGAGTTTAACTGAACACATGTCTAAGTTTGTAGATTTCTTTTTGTCTGAACCTGTCACCAAGCTCACTTCCTACATCAAGGATACTACGGATTTTTTGAAACGAGTGCAGAATGTACATTGGGAAGATGATTATGTAATGATGACCCTCGACATATCCAGTCTGTACACTAGCATTAACCATGATCAAGGAATTCAGGCTGTCCAGTATTTTTTGAACAACCGAGCAATCAATCTGGTAGAACATAATATGATGATGATTGAGTTCGTGAGATTTTGCTTGTGTAATAATATCTTTCTGTTTCAGGATGTCTTGTTTAAACAGATACGCGGTACCGCGATGGGAACCTGCTTCGTCCCCAGCTACGCGAACTTGTTCGTGGGCTGGTGGGAGGAGCAGGTGGCCTGGGCGGGGACCAATGTATATTGGACTCAGAAAGTCATTAGTTGGACAAGATACATTGATGACTTGTTCATTGTTTTTAAGGGTACCGAACAAATGGCGAATGATTTTGTCGGAATACTTAATAACAATGACTTAAACCTCACATTCACAGGAGATATCAGCAAAAAATGTGTGAATTACTTGGATCTAGTGGTGTTCCCCATGGAAGGTAGACTGTGCACTCGCTTGCATAGAAAACCGACCGCGGGGAATTCCATATTACATGCCCGAAGTTGCCATTTTGAAAAGACTATAAGTAGCATTCCTTATGGCGAACTCCTTAGGATCAAGCGAAATTGTTCTTTAGATAATGATTATCAAGTGGCAGCAAGAGAAAGCATGAACAGGTTCAGGCTGAGAGGTTACCATCAAGACATTCTTAATGAAGCAATCAAAAAAGCAGAAGTCAAGTCTAGATTTGACTTGATCAAAGATGAGGATCACATCACTAGACCAGTGAAAGAGAGTGACAACAAATTCAGGATAATTATTGATTATTCTGAAGATGCCCAGGTCATCAGAAAGATATTTAGAAGGAATTGGCACATCCTGGAAACTGATCCAGTTATAGGCAGAGATATGCCTAAAGCACCATTGTTGATATTCAGGAGAGCGAGAACGTTACGTGATGACCTAGTACAGAGCCATTGTAGTAAAGAGAGGATAACACCACCTTTTGGGAAAATAACAGGATTTTATCCGTGTTTAAAATGCAGGGCTTGTAGAAATAGCAGGAAGATCACTCACTACAGAGTTCCAGGTCTACAACATCCCAAAAAGATCAATAAGCTAATGAATTGCAACACTAGTTTCACAGTTTACTTTCTGGTTTGCCCCTGTGGCTTACGCTACATAGGGAGCACTATTCACCCAACTAAGGTACGCATTTTAGAACACATGAGGGCCATCAATAATAAAGATGTGTCGTACCCAGTGGCAAGACACTTTGAATCTTTTCATCAGAGCAACAGGGATCTGTTGAGCTTCTTTTGTTTGGACCATGTACCACTAAATGTTAGAGGGGGTGACAGACAGTTACAAATAAGAAGACTCGAATCCAGATACATTATTGACATCCAGACCAAAATGCCACTTGGCCTGAACAGTGGGGAAGAGTTGGCTGTCCACCTATAGTTGAAATGTATATGCATTGGTATCTGCTCTCTGTTATAATGTATCACTTACATTGTTTTTTAACACATGGCAGGTTAAAACCCATTCAGGGTGTAATGTTAATTAGCATGAAGGCCCATTCAGGGCAAGAATTGCATTGTAAATAAGCACGATGTTTGCACGTTTAATAATGGCTGCCAATTTGGACTGAAGTAAGTCCTATGTTGATGTTTATGTTACAAATGAAGTACTTATGTCCATTGAAAGCCGACGCCTCTGGCAATTGACGAAGGCGTTAGCCGAAACGCGTTTTGCTGTAAGCTAGTCCTGTGAATAAACTTGGACACTGTTCCCGTGAGTGCTGGTGCCTTTGTACCCGGAGCTTTGACTGTGCGCGGTATCCGTCACCGCGCTGAGAGCACCCGACCGTGAGTGAAGGGGCGAGACGGAAAGTGAGCTGGATATATCTATATCTATATTCACTGAAAAAACCATAGGTTTCACACATGTTATAGTTAGCTGTACATTTTACTGATAAAAAACCAATGAAATTCCCCCGTTATAGTTACTGTAGGCAACTATAACTCACGCGACCGCAATCCTCTGCTGATGCTAATACTGTATTTAGACACTTATTTGCCCATGTCTTCTTCCATTAAATTTTAGCTATACATATATTACAAATATTTTTTTTTCATAAAGACACATATGTCATCAGCAGAGGATTACGGTCGCGTGAGTTATAGTTGCCTACAGTAACTATAACGGGGGAATTTCATTGGTTTTTTATCAGTAAAATGTACAGCTAACTATAACATGTGTGAAACCTATGGTTTTTTCAGTGAATTTGCAAGGTTTTTTAAATGCTAATTCCTAACTATAACGTGTGTGAAACCTATGGTTTTTTCAGTGAATTTGTACGTTTTTTTAAATGCTAACTTACTTTACGCCATTCGTGGCGTGCGCGCCCAGTTAACGCAGTTCGTTCCGTGCGCGACAGTGAGCACGCGGTGCGCTTCGCGCACCGCGCGCTCACTTTACGCAGTTAGTGCCATGCACGCACGGTGGTCACGCGGTGCGCTGCGCGCACCGCGTGCCCACATTATGCGGGATGGGCCATGTACGCTCGATGCGCTTCGCGCACCGTGCGCACATGGGGGACATATTATGCGCATCGTTGTGAAATGTTTTGTTTATTATTTTCATTGGTTTGATATGCCATGCACAAATGTTGTCCTTCAGGCACCATTTGAACATGGGATGGGGAGAGTGTGGATAATTTAAAAAAAAAAAAAAATTTTTACCGTACGCATACTGGACACAGGCTGACTCTGTACAAACGTCTTAGTGCTCCCCAGCAAAGCCTGCACAATTTTAGGCACCCACCATCTGCCGGCCTTGCAGGATATATATCCCAGAACATGACAGCACACTATTTTGGTTACAAGACTAAAATCAACTAACATGACGTTCAACTGTCTGCATTGTATGCACATGGGCTGCCATTCGTGGCTTCAAACCTCAATGCCAAAGCTTGAAGCCTGCCCACTGAGTGCCAGCCACAATCACATAGATTTTTAGGTCTCAGATCTAGATGGCATTTATGCACTGTCATGAAAAGAGACCTTTTGCATGCATTTTGTGAGCTTAAGTCCACCCATAAGCTTGCCATTTGCTGGCTCCCTCATAGCTCCATTATTTGTTCTCCCTATTTGCCCATGGCTAGCATATGTCATTCCTTTTCCCGTTTTCAGCCCTCCCCAGAGAAGGGGCCAAGTACTACTATTCATACACAGTGGTCATTTTAGGAAATGTTTTCGGGACTACTTTTTTTATTTGTCTTGGAGCACTCCATGCAGTACTCGTGTTTACAGTTCACTTGCTCTGTCCCTTTTTTAAATTAAATGCATTTTTCTTATAGCAGGAACACTAGCTGAATGTATTATTAGGGAGCTTTATGTGAGTGCCAGTTACTTTACAAAAGGACACATTCATTTTTTTAGGACCAGGGAGATTAAGTGATTTGGCTGATATCACAGAAAGTTGTTCTGATGACGAAAAAGCACTTTATGTGAGTGCCAGTTACTTTACACATGGACATGTTTGTTTTTTGTAGGAACAGGGCGATTCAGTGATTTACCAAGATCCCAGGATGTTGTGCCCACGCCAAAACACAAATGATGGTATTGACACTCAAAAAACCATACCCGAAGCTGAGTTGTCGCCCACTGCCTGGTGTTAAACTAATTCTAGTGATTGGGCAGCAATGGCACGCACTCCAAGCGGAGGCAGTGTTTGTTTTGTCACTGCAGTGGATCATACTTGCAGCGTGTAATGGGAAAGGGCAGAGTTTCTAATAGATGTCTTTTGCTGTATGTTTAGACAGTGCCTCCTGCTAAAGTAGCAAGTGTTAATGCTAGAATCAGAGGACTATTGTCTACATAATTATCACCTTCTTGGATTATGAAATATCAACTAGCTTACTGTGAGGACAGCAACACATGGTGTGGACATTAAAAGTAATGAGGTTCTCTGATTCCTGCTTCAATCAGATTAGCGGTGCACCTCCTCTGAGGTCAAACTAAGTAGTGTTTTGCAGAAAAGCTGCTTAACTGTGGCTGAATGGCCCCAAACTGTACACTCTCATGTGGGCAAGAGCAGAACACCTTTTTGTAATGGCAACAGTGACACACCTCTGCTTGACCCTCTTCCTGACATATCCCCTGTCCACTGATGCACTTGTTCTCGTCATTGCTTGCCAGGTGTAAATATGTGGAAATGATAAATGTATGCTGTGTCTTGTTTTCATATACCCCTTAAAGCCAATCATTGTCTTGATGCTTTCTGACTTAATTTTCCGTCGTCTTGGTGCTATGCCACTGCTAAATAAAGGTTTTTAATTCTCAGCTCTCTATGGCGCACATGCGCTATCTCAAAAAGATACCTGTTGTTTGTACTTTGTGGGCATCAGCCCACCCATAGGCTTGCCATTTACTGGCCCCCTCTTCACTCAATTATTCATTCTCCTCATTTTCCCATGGCATGTATGCATCATGCTTCTACCCGTCTTTAGCCCTCCTCGAGAGCAGGGACCAAGTACTACCGTTGATAGAGAGTGTCTATTTTAGGAAATGTTTTCTGGACTACTTTTTTTAATTTGTGTTGGGTCATGCCATACAGTGCTTGTGTTTTCAGATCACTAGCTTCGTCTCCTTTTTTGATGCAGTTTTTTATAGCGCGAACACAGCCTGAATGTATTATTAGAACACTTTACATGAGCGTCAGTTACTTTACACAAGGACGGGTTCGTTATAGTACAAACAGGGAGATAGAGGGCCCGATTCACAGAACTAACTTAAGACAAAATCCTAAACTTACTACTTTTTGTATTCACAGAAGTTAGGATGTTGTCTTAAGACAGACTTAAGACAGACTTAAGACAGACTTAAGTTAGGATTTTGCCTTAAGTTTGTCTTAAGTTTGTCTTAAGTCTGTCTTAAGTCTGTCTTAAGTTTGTCTTAAGTCTGTCTTAAGTCTGTCTTAAGTTTGTCTTAAGTCTGTCTTAAGTTTGTCTTAAGACAAACTTAAGACAAAATCCTAACTTCTGTGAATACCAAAAGTAGTAAGTTTAGGATTTTGTCTTAAGTTAGTTCTGTGAATCGGCCCCGAAGTGATTTGCTAAAGATCACAGGATGTTGTGCTCATACAGAAAGAGTGCTTTACGTGAGCGCAAGCAAGTTACTTTACACAAGGACGTTGGTTTTGTTGGAACAGGGAGATGAAAAGATTTGCCCAAGATCACAAGATATTGGGCTGACACCGAAACTCAAACCGGGCTTCCCAGCTCCATAGTCAGCAGCTCTGGCCATAACGCCAGTTCCTCTCCTCTTGTCCTCAACCTCAGATTGCAAGGGCTCAGCACTTTTAAAAAAAAACATTTAAAACTATCACTTTGCACAAGTACCTCTCAGTGCCTTGCCATGTTGTGCTGTATTAATATCAGAGGGCCCGATTCACAGAACTAACTTAAGACAAAATCCTAAACTTACTACCATTTTGGTATTCACAGAAGGCACTTACTCATTTTGGTATTCACAGAAGGCACTTACTCATTTCGGTATTCACAGAAGTTAGGAGTCCTAACTTTAGGACTCCTAAATGCCTTCTGTGAATACCGAAAGTCTTAAAATTAGGATTTTTCTCAGTTTAGTAGTAGTATAGTTAGGACTCCTAACTTTAGGGCTCCTAAATGCCTTCTGTGAATACCGAAAGTCTTAAAATTAGGATTTTTCTCAATTTAGTAGTCCTAAGTTTAGGACTCCTAACTTTAGGACTCCTAAATGCCTTCTGTGAATACCGAAAGTCTTAAAATTAGGATTTTTCTCAGTTTAGTAGTAGTATAGTTAGGACTCCTAACTTTAGGACTCCTAAATGCCTTCTGTGAATACCGAAAGTCTTAAAATTAGGATTTTTCTCAATTTAGTAGTCCTAAGTCTAAATTTAGGACTACTAAATTGAGAAAAATCCTAATTTTAAGACTTTCGGTATTCACAGAAGGCATTTAGGAGTCCTAAAGTTAGGAGTCCTAACTATACTACTACTAAACTGAGAAAAATCCTAATTTTAAGACTTTCGGTATTCACAGAAGGCATTTAGGAGTCCTAAAGTTAGGACTCCTAACTTCTGTGAATACCGAAATGAGTAAGTGCCTTCTGTGAATACCAAAATGAGTAAGTGCCTTCTGTGAATACCAAAATGGTAGTAAGTTTAGGATTTTGTCTTAAGTTAGTTCTGTGAATCGGGCCCAAAGTTTCCACATGTTGAAGAAATACACCCTTCGAGTATGTTATAAACCCCATCACTCGCTCAGTCTCCTCTATTTTTTAAAAATGGACACGGTTCTTATTGTAGAAACGGGGAGATTAAATGATTTGCCCAAGATCACAGGATGTTGTGCTCATACCAAAAGAGTGCTTTACATGAGCGCCAGTTACTTTACACAGGGGTACGTTAGTTTTTGTATGAACAGTTAGAGTCAGTGATTTTCCCAAGATAATAGGATGCCGTGTCGACTCTGTGACTCAAACCCGGTTTGCCAGCTCCATAGTCGGCAGCTCTGGCCTAATGCCACATTCTCTCATCCTGTCCTATACCTCAAACTGCATAGGCTCTTCACACTTTTTAAACACGTTTAAAAACTATCACTTTGAACAAGTACCTCTCTGTGCCATGTCATAATGTGCCACATTAATATCAAAGTTTCAACATGTTAAAGAAGTATACTCTTTGAGTATTTGATAAACTCTATCATATTTTACATGACGTGTGTTGCATAATCTACATTGCAAACACTTTCAAAGCTTTGTGAAGGTTGTTTGCTCACCCATTTCTGACCATGGTAGCTACAGTCCCTCTCTGCAGTAACTGGTCTTAGAAGGCATGGTCAGTGGCATACCGGATGTCAGGCTCCTCCTTCCAGAATCCTCGGAGTGGTATCGATGCTCTATGGGGGCCCA
This sequence comes from Triturus cristatus, assembly GCF_964204655.1. Classification (NCBI taxonomy): domain Eukaryota; kingdom Metazoa; phylum Chordata; class Amphibia; order Caudata; family Salamandridae; genus Triturus; species Triturus cristatus. Next base: position 939,767,341 of record NC_140587.1, on the reverse strand, counting down.
CCTCTCGGTAACCCCAAGTCTGGAATGAAATACTCACAGACTGTTGGAGTCAATTCAATTCAATTCAAATATCTTTTAATCGGTTGATATACATCAGCCATATAAGCATAAACGTAAACAGCAACATATAAAAACAAAGTTTACAAGTACATGGGAGTTCATAAGCATATAATAAACCCAATATGTAAAGTGCAAATGCCTTAATACAGTACAAATGGATATCCTTATTTACTAACAGACGAGAACAAAAGGTACAAATTACTTATAAAAAGTAGATATTATGAATAATGTGACAATTTTATCCTTAATATATGTACATAAAAAATTTCATACGCATATAATGATCTCAATGCGTAAAGTGCAAATGCATTAATACAGTACCAATAAATATCCTTATTTCATGAAGACAAGAACAGTAAGTGCAAATTAGCAAATTAGCTATTAAAAATAGATTATATGAAAAAAGTATAACTAGGCAAGTACTATAGTCCAAAATACGATAATACATAAGTAAAAGATCCAAATAGATTCAGTGTCAAGAAATAAATGGGCATACATTTCCTAATACCTAGGCAGAGGCTAAAGTGCAGTATGCAATAATACAGTACTTAAGAGATCCAAATGGGCTCTATATCATGGATAAAAGGACATAGATTTCCTGGTACTAATGGATTTCAGAATAAAAGAGGCTAAATGGAAGCACAAATCTGGGTTTTCTGATTTAAAAAGCAACTTCATAGCATCTTTAACCGACCTGATATTATAGTTTAAACATAAAGGTTTCAAATAAAACTTTCTAAAATTGGAGTAAAAATTACAAATTAATAAAAAATGGCAACAGCTTTGGCGAGATGTTCCATCACATATACAACATTGGGCAGAACTCTGTTTCATGACTGGGAAATTGACTAAATGATGTAATGTGCCCAGTCTTAGGCGTGTCAGGACATAACGATGTGATGCTCTAGTCACAAATGACAAATAGGGTTGAAAACCCTCTTTAGCTTTAAAGTTTTGATAGAGCATAACAGTGGTTTGTTTGTTAAGTTCATTAGAACGAGCCTTTGATTGCTGTATATGAAAAGCTAATTTTATCTCGTTTTTAGAAACAGAGGCAACACACCCGGGGTCCGACCGTATATCATAATTGAAAAGAATTTTGTACCAATGCGAGATATATTTAAGCCATGCAATTTTTAAATATTTTTCCATTTTAATACAGTCCCGTATAATAGATTGACTAAACCTGGTCTCTTCCTTTGACCAGATGGATTTCCATAGGAGGAGGGGTCGTAGTGAAGCAGTTTCCGATCTGTAAGCAATGCCCACTTCCCGGTGGATAAGTTCCATAGAGGCAGAAGAGGGGACACACAACAAGTGTTTTAAAAAGGCATTTTCAGCATGTAAAAGAGAAATCGCTTGGGTGTGTCCCCAAATGCCAGCACCGTAAAGGGCAGCAGAGGTACATCTAGCTTCATAAATTGTCATCATGTCTTTTATACGGCGGTTACCCAATTTGGTGGTAAATCTAAAGATGCCATTAATATTTCTCTCCATCTTGAGGCGGGCGTTCTCCTGTTCCTGTGCCCATGACCCATTTCCGGCAAAAGTAATACCCAAATAACAGAAAGATTTAACAGTTGATACTTTAAAATCCTCTATATAAAAATGTCTAGTTGTTATTGGGTTTTTGCTGCAAAACTGACTGTTGGAGTCATCAAGCGGGGGAAGGAAAGGGTAGGAACAGCTGGGAGGGAGACCTGAGGATGTCACAGGAAACACGATAAGGAGATATACTTCAACACTCCTACTCAGTTTTAAACAGGTACATTTCCATACACCAATTCTAGTGCAACTCTCACACCCTACCTGAAATAATAAAGAAGTGAGAGAACGATGCCAGAAGAGAGCAGGGTGGTTGCATGTTCCTCAACCTGAAACTATTGGAGAGAAAAGAGAGCATGAAATGTAAACACTTTCTATCTCGATCGATACCTTATTTAAGTATACTTAAAGAAACCCATGTATCACCTAGCAATGGTTACACAATGTTTTGGCCATGTGTGAACAACACTGAGAACCGCACCCCCTTCGTTACACTCTCTTCTGGGAAAATAAGAAAACAAGGAAGATGGGCCAAAGTTCAATCATAGTCTTGCATGATGTCCAAACAAAAGAAGGAAGCCCAGGTACGTTGATACTTCACTATATCCTTGGCATAAAGAAAACGAAACACAAAGTACCAGTGTGACCCTTCCGTTAGGTAAAACCAATAGTTACACAAATGTCTAGGTAGGATCCTGAACAGGGTGTTCTGCTCCACAAGGTCACATACAGAGAAAACCAATAAACGTTTTTTCCTGGCTGAAACCGGACTGGTTTCTGCCAGCAGAAAATAGAGCAGGCCAAATAATGCCCCAAACACTGTAAGTGTTCCTCTGCAAGGGACCGTTTCTTGCCAGTCCCAGCCAACAGAGAAAAGCGCTATCCAAAATGATATTCCCTGACACCGGTAACCTCCTCTGCAAGAGCCCAACAAGCCGGACTCGTCCAAGAGAGGAGGAGCGCCGGGGAGAGCGACGAGGCACGAAACCCTCTGCCTCTCACTCAGGAGAATGCAGTACCAAGACTGTGCAACAGCACTCTTACCGCCTTGAAATGAAGTCAGTAGGAGAAGTCTGAATCACCGCAAGCGATCAGGATAATCGGCAGCGTCTCTGTTCGACCGCCGCCATTTACCTTGCCTCCGACGTCGTCTCGCGGTCACGTGGGGTGTGACTCGCTCTGCATGCTGGGGATTGTAGTCCTCCAATCCCTACACTTCCTGGTTAGCGCTAAAGGTTCAGCCAGCGCACAACCGGTGTCTATTCCTGACACCGGACATCTGCTTCCCCACTGAGTACAGCAGTGCAAGCGTGAGACGAAGTGATTAGCCACTGGATCTGAACTCAGGAGCCTGCAGTTGGGTTTCAGCAAGCATCATTAACTGTGACACAGACTATTATTATGCAAGAATTTGAGGAATTCTTTTCCCTCTGGATATATTTATCATCAGCTGGCAATAAAGGCACTGGTTGGCCTGCCTATTACCCAGGCTGATGACATTTGATACACGCCTTATTAATGAATTTGACTTCTGAAATCAGCTGGATAACGTGATATATCAAGTGTTCAAACTGAACTGGTTAATCCAACCCACCACTTTCCGTAGATGAGCTGCTCTAAAGGTTGCCAAGCAACACCTGCACCCATTTTGTGAAACTTGACATGCTCTGAAGTTTTGGGTTTGTTTGGGCTCTTATAAATTGCTTCAGTAGCTTCAGAGCACTAAAATAAATTAGCCATTCTATTGTCTTGTTTAAACCCTTAATTAGCCATTCTTTTCCCTAATTGTCTGATTGTCAGATAACTGTGGTGAAGCAGTTCCAGTTTTGTTTTAATAATCTTCCAAATTAACTGCCGTCCGTGAAACACATTTCAACATTCCCTCTGTTCGAACACACACCTCTTCCCTACTGGCCATTTTTGCTAAGGGCTGTAGGTGAGGGCATGCAATCAACGAAAGCAGGCCGTAATTGTTGTCCAGCATTCCCTGTAAAGCCAAGCTCAAGTTCACAACAATGGCCACGAGGGTTCTACAGCGGCAAGTGAAATTGAGCCTCCCCTCGACCAGAAAGAAACCCCCATTCCTTTCACAACAAATCGTTACATCAGTCTCCACCAGTAAAGCTCGGTATTCTCCCACTCTACTGAGCAGTGTCACAAAAGATTGAAGAGGGCAAACACCGTCCTTGCGCAGCACACCATTCTACAACTGGTCTCGCTATTCTGCAAAAAGTTATGGAGGTGTGTATTAGAAGTTTTAAAAATGCTGAACAAAAAACCCTTTTTAGGAGACAAGGGTACCCCGATATGTGAACCTGGGGTGATAATGAAGAGTTAAGAACAATGGTTCAAGTATGGCCCAAAAGGGTCCAATAGAAAAGGTGACCCAAGCAGGGTCACTTGTTTTTTAAGAGAAGTGAAATCAATTAATTCATCAGCCAGCCCCAACAGCTGCAGGACGTCTCTGACTGCTCGGCCTCAGGCTCCCATTCACTGCCCTGTCGCCCCTCTAAAGAAAATTATATTCTCCAGGCGGATCTATGTACTGCCAAGCTGCTTGTTTTCAAATCATTAACCTTTGAAGCCCCTGCCTCCCACTTTGGAGACTCTAGGAACTTTACGGGCAGTTTAACTTCAAAATACATGCTCACCACTGTCCTGAAGATGAACCCCAATAATTGGGTTCGAAACGCCGTCGACCACCCCACAACATGAATTCCTTATAAGTTGTAAAGATCAATTATGGAATTCAACTACTATATTGTTGTCAATGCGATGTCTTTTTAAAACTACTATCACTATTTCACACCACGCTTTCTTATTATGTGAGCATTCTAAAATTGACTTTGTTTAAATAAATACCTGTTTTCTTTTGACCTACATGACCCTTTATGTACTTTGTCTCCTGCTCCCTACGGAATTGATTTCACTTCTCTTAAAAAACAAGTGACCCTGCTTGGGTCACCTTTTCTATTGGACCCTTTTGGACCATACTTGAACCATTGTTCTTAACTCTTCGTACAAAAAACCCTAGCGAGGAATTTCAGTAACGAGTGTAAAAAAATGTGGACACTGATGGTCAATTTTATGGAATTTAAAGCCTTTTAAAATATTTTTTAACTCCACATAATTACACTCTACTCAATACCACATAAATACACCCCACATAAATCCATTCTATGACAAGCAGCAACAGTGCACATAAATACAGTCCACACCATGCTTTATAATCTCCCTCACCATAATTTCGCACAATTTCTCACAGTTCCACACCACACAATTCCACTCTACACATTTCCATTCCACACCACATAATTCCACAACAAGCCACATAATTCCACTACACAAGACAATTCCACTACACACCACATAATTCACCACATACATTGAATCCACACAACAGAATTCCCCATAATGCACATAATCAACACCGCACCACATAATACCACTCCACTACATGCCATTACATAACACACAATACCCCTCCACATAATTACACTCCATGGCACATAATGCCACCCCACAGAATTCCAGTACAGTACAAACTACATAATTACTATCCACATATTTCCACTGTACACCTGCCACATAATTCCACTACACATAACTCCACTCAACACCACACAATTCTGTGCCACATAATTCCACAACAAATAATTCCAACCAACATAATTCCACTCCACACCACATACACCCATTCCACTGCATACCACATGGCTAAAAGACATTATCATTGACAACTCCATTAGCTTAGGGACATCTTGAGGATTTCGGGGGCCATTGGCCAAATGTAATTTTGGCAACAGCTTTGAATTTAGGATCCAGTTTCAGTTCTTTGATGCCCTCTTTGACCAGGTCACTGACAGTGGTCAGGCACACTGGTCCAAATTCTAAATGTATTTTTATCTAATATTGAAGGATAGTGATGTGTTTTCAATATTGTAATACAGAAGCAGTTCACTAATAGTATTGAAAATAATCTTTGTGCCCCCCTCCCATTTCTCATATATGGAATCCTGTTTTGATCTAAAAGAAACATTTTTATATATTTTGCATTATGTTGAAAAACATAAACAGGTCTCTAAAAAATATCTGTAATAGACTCCCATGCATCACCCACAATTGTTTATAAAGGTAAAAGAAAATGGCATTTAAATTTATCTGTTCAAGAAATATTCAAGGTAATCAGGGTAAGGCTCTCTGCAGAACAGAGCTGCTTCTATCAGGTGGCCCCGTGAAAAGGATGGGGCCCTGGGCAAGAGCCCACTTTGTCTTGCCTAAAAAGGCCTCTGTATGAGCTCTCAGATTGTCGAGACCTATTGGATTTGCCAGTGCCTGTTAACTGTGCTGTTACTATTCACAACCTAACCCCCGTCTCTAGTACTCGTCCTTGTGGACAAATAAATCATGAATGGCTTCCTGACCAGCTCAACGCTCACGCTCATGACAGTTGGGTGAATACACTGCCCAGTCTCGATCCATTGCTTACAAGGAGTTAACTAGAGGTTCCACAGCCACCAACAGTCTAAATATAGCCGGCATCCATATTCAAGTCACTGTCAAAAATACCAACCTAACATAAATTGGAAGTTCGGGGGTGTGAGTGTCAGTTCAAGTAACCCACCTCAGCAGACTTGATCTAGTGATGACAGCATCATTGTGAGTTAACACTTGTGCCTGTCAGCCTTGCACTCTGTTTAGATAAGCCATCAGTCTAATCACTTTGTACAGCAACAGATTGGTGTTCAGAAATCCTTCAGCTTCTGCCAAAAGGCTAATTACTTTCAGATCCATATGCTGCCTCCACCATGGCTGGGAGACAGCCTGCATTACCTGAACTGGACGCCTTGGCTCTTCACAGGTTGATGCTCTGCATTCAACCCACCGGTTCATAGTGATGCAGCGGAGTTTACCAGCTCTACACATTCATACACACAACACTCATTTGGGCCCATATACATTCATACACGCAATGAGCTGGCAAATATCCACTGGTCATCAATTTTATTTTACCCTAGGAAACCCTTTACACCAATATTCTTACCATTCCTGTCTCCTGAGTAAATAAACGTTCGATAAGATCTAGTAGTAGATTAGAATAGGGAGGAAAGACAATAATGCATTTATCTTTATTTGAAAGAACCACAGACTCAGAAGGAGTTTTAAAAGTATATCTGAATTAATGATTGTGTGAGTCAAATCAAAATACACATGAATATATATATCAGAAATCTCCATCAGGAAAAATAGTACAGTTAGCTTATAATCAGTTTGCATTAATAAATGCTTGCAATGACAGCACCTGAGGAGAGAAAGGACAGACAGCAAGTATGGAGCATTTACCTTACAGATATATTTACCTAGAATGGTGTGAGGACCCCGACATCAGAGAGTCAAGGATTCAGGACAGGTTCTGGACAGCGAACTAGTGCAACGCCAGCGTTACACCCCTCTCTGGTGCTACTATCTCCGGCTCGGGCACATCCGGACCCCTTCCTAGATGTGTCTTCTCGGTTGTTCCGCGAATTTTCCCGAGTGTTGGATTCTTCTGTCAGATTGCAGTAAAATCGGGCAGCATCTCAGCATAGCATCAGCATCTCAGCATCAAGTGTGTCTAACTATCTAGAACTTACCTCTGTTATACCAATTCAAATGTATGATCTACCCCCAAATGTTTCAATTCCATGTTCACCTGCAATTTTGATTGGGCCAAACAGTGTGGTGAGGACATCACACCATACCAAGTGCAATACTTTTCTTAAGTCTATTGTCTAATTCCCCACCCCTTAATTTTAATACCCACAAGCTTTATTCCCACAGATATTTCATATGTGGATCGGTAAGTCTCCTTTTGGAATGTTTCTTCTCCTTCCTCTTGTAGGGTCAAAAGTTGGGTTCCCATGTCCTTGCTGGGCTTGAGTTTGGCAGTCAATCAAGTAAGTTCACTTGTTCAGAGCAAACAGCGCATGTGTACAAGTCACATGGAAACAGAGACGCGGTCACCCTCCAAGGCCCAAATGGGAACTATTAATAAAGACAAAGAAGAACACATTAGAATACAAACTTAAATGCATTCACTGTATACCACTTACTTCTACTCTAACCCCATTTACTTAATACATCTTTTGCATTAATAGCTTAGTAGAACTTGCATAGGTTAGTTTCAGCTCTACATGTGCATTAGTGCTTTACCTTTAAGCGGCCATTTTAGAAGCTATTGCGCAGCTGCACAGTTTCCCCCCAAGCGACAGAAAACATCATACTACGTAGATGTAGTAGACGCATGCGCAGAAGAATTCCCTCATTTTAGCGACCATTTTAGGACACTCGGATTACTTATTAGTGAAGCACATAGAAAAGCGTCCCCTAGAAACAATAATGTTGAATGTGGTGCACTGTTAGTACTCACGGACAGATTGGTTATAGTATTACAGGTTATTCGAGAGGATTGCATACGAGCAAGTTTCTTTTGATGCGAAACCTTGCTCCATCAATAGCAAAAAACAGAACAATGGCACTGTCCTTTTTAGGTCGAGCCCAGGCAGGGCACATGCTCTGTCTGCAAGACCTGCTGTGTTTAATACAAGCTACTTTTTCCCGTCTCCTGCTTGCCATAGGTTCACTGCTGTTTCACTCTTCTTGGCTGCCTCCTAACTCGTCCCCGCAGCCGATACCTCACCTCCTTTTACAGCTGAGGAGCACCGGCCAAGTACTGTTTAATTACACTTGCATTCCTTGTCTGTCCTTTAGGGAAGCTCTTTTTTTATTGTTTCTTTCTGTCTTTCTGCCCGTCACAGACTTCTATCAGCACCTCTACCCCATCTTATTTTTAATTGTGACTTTTCTCAATGTGGCGTTCACCCGACAGGAGTTCATTTGGGTGGCACATCCACCCCATCTCCATATTTTCTAAATGTGGCATTTACCCAATGGGAGTTCATCTGCATCATGCAATGAGCATTAACTGCACATACAAAAACAGTTATTTATCTCAGGGCATGGTTCTTGATTGATTATCATTCGGCATATGCCATAAGGCGCGGTTCCCGTTCCACCACAACTTAAATTATTGCACGTCCACACTCTACAAACATGGCCACCGGCATAGTCATCTTGTTTTCCCTCAGCTTCCTATGGTTGGCTGTGTAGTAGGTGCACATGCACTGCGATGCCGCTGTCTGTTCATACTCTGCTCTTCAGCGGCTTCCCCCGTTCTCTCTTGCCTATATTGGCACCCCTTGGCACCCGCTACTACTGTGATGCAATGTATTTCATATTCTCAGAGACGCTGCTAGGTTCCTCCTCGAGTCAAACGCTACAGGACAGTGACTTTCTTAACTACTAAAAGCGATCACCTAGCAACAGTTGTCTTAATGAAAAATGGTCTCTCAGTCAATTTTAGGCGCTCTTGAAAAACACTGCTTTTAAATTAGTTTACTCCGGATTCTGAATGAGAGCTGGTGCTTTTATTTCCTGCTCAGTGAGGGAGGAAAGAAGTAAAGTATACGATAAGCGTTGGTGTTTCGTGCTTGTTCCAAGGATGATTACATCATTGGTGCACGATTTTTAGTAGATTTTGCTGATGACATCATTGGTGCTATGATTTTTAGTACATTTTGCTGAATAGCTTCACGTTTAAACCTTTCCGTGCTGCAGACTCTCAAGCACAACTTTTAGTTCTTTTGGGTCACAATTTCTTCACATTAGGCATCAATTTATTTGACATTTTTTTAATTGCATTTACTTTCATTTCCTCCTGAGCTTTTGACCTTGAAGGGACGAACTTATGTTTTTTTTTCCTTTGTGCTAAATTAAAACATTGCGGGCCCTGTTCTTAAAATTAATGAACTGAACGAAGTAGAAACAGCTGCAGTGCCCTCTGAGAAAATCTGAGGGCCCGATTCACAAAAGTAATCTGAGACGAAATCCGAACTTTACGACTTTTGGTATTCACAAAAGGCATTTAGGAGTAGTAAAGTTAGGATTCCTAACTCTACTACTCCTAAACTGAGACAAAATCCTAACTTTATGACTTTCGGTATTCACAAAAAGCATTTAGGAGTAGTAAAGTTAGGATTCCTAACTTTACTACTCCTAAACTGAGACAAATCCGAACTTTACGACTTTTGGTATTCACAAAAGGCATTTAGGAGTAGTAAAGTTAGGATTCCTAACTCTACTACTCCTAAACTGAGACAAAATCCGAACTTTACGACTTTTGGTATTCACAAAAGGCATTTAGGAGTAGTAAAGTTAGGATTCCTAACTTTACTACTCCTAAACTGAGACAAATCCTAACTTTACGACTTTCGGTATTCACAAAAGGCATTTAGGAGTAGTAAAGTTAGGATTCCTAACTTTACTACTCATAAATGCCTTTTGGGAATACGGAAACATGTAAAGTTAGGATTTTGTCTCAGATTACTTTTGTGAATCGGGCCCAAAGTCTTTTGTGTAAAAGTCCACAATATATTTTCACATTATCTTCCTTGAAGAAGCATATTATCTAGTGACTTAGAGTGTTTTTATGCTATTGCTATTCAATTATTTATCTTGCAGTTTTTAGTGGACATAAAATGTGTAATAATTTTAAATCATACAATAAAATGTTTATTCATGTTAATTGAAGCCTGGATAAATGTGAACACCACTAGTAATTCAGTTATTTGCGAGCCATATACATGTTTGTTATGTTGGAGTTGGAGCATAAGTTATAGATGTGACTCGCATGTTGTGCTTGTTTTCTTGGTTGCCAGCTTTGCCCTCTTTCTTTCGGCTTTTGTTCATTGACTATACTGGGAATATCACCTGCTACAAAGAAAACAAGCATTTGCAATACAATAGGTCTCGCATTTGCAAGAGTTTGAACTATTGGCGTGGTAAATGACAATGTCTTTTAGGTATGTGTTCAGAAAACCAGCAAGCGGTGCATAAAAACCCAATTTGTACTTATAGTCGTTGCTTACGAGAAGCAAGGCCGGCAGTAAAAGAGGTGCAGTTACTGCCAGCCTTGCTTCTCGTAAGAAACGACTATAAGTACAAAGTGCGTGTTTACGCACCGCTTGCAGGTTTTCCAAAACACATAAATAAAAGGCATTGTCATTTACATTGCTAGTAGCTCAAACTCTTGCAAGTGCGAGGTCTATTGCATTGCAAATGCTTGTTAAGTGTTATTTTCACAGAGAAATTCATTAAAACAGAGTTTTAGACATTTCATGCAGTATATGGTCACATTTTATCTAGTTTGACGTAACCTTCTTACATGTAAGTTTAGTTTCAGTCAAATTTTGTCTTTAGTTTTATGCTGCTCGTGGTATCCCTGTTTCTTTCAGGAATTTGATTTGTATTTCTCCGGGAATGATTAAACCTAAAATTAATTAATAGTAAAAGTACGAGTTATTTTAGCTCTTGAAAACAGAAGCACACCATCAAGGTACTTTTTATAGCTGTACGTGTAAAATTTTGTTGTTATTTTTTTTAAGTCAGCCCCAAATAATGTTCATTGACACATAGAGGAATATTTACAATTTTTTGGTGCAAAGCAGTGCTGCATCCAAATTTGCTACGCTTCGTTGTACAAGGGGAGTAAACAGCGCAGAGCCATATCAACTTAGAATGGTCTGCTGCTGCTGCTGGCTTCCCCTGGCTGGTTTTCTAATTACTCTACCATGTGCAAAGCACCATGGTGCTGAGGTGAGTTTGCACTGTCTAGCATAGGATTTGAACTGCAAGCATATGCTTCCAGTACAAAACATTTTCCCTTGTTAACACCTGCTTTAAAGAGGTATTCATTTTTCACACAAAGTCTGGTCTGGCTAGCCTAGTAGATCAGGTTTACTTTACACCTGTTGGTGTATGTGCTGATCCACCAATGTAACAACCCAGTAATGCCTCCATTGATGCAAAGCAGTACAAAGCAGCTCAAATTACTTTGTGCTCTGAGAAAATGTCACAATTTTAGCACAAAATAACTTTTAATACCAATGATTCACTGGGTATCAACCTGTGATGCTACAAAGCCTTAGTAAACCTGGGTCATAGGGTCTTTAATGTACTTCTGAATATGTTTTTACTGGATTCTTCAGCTCCTAAAGTGAAAAAGGTTATAAGAGATCAACAGATCCTTATGGGGATTATATGCCATTCTCTCACAAGCATATGTTGTGGTTAGTCCCACTCTGTACCAATATGACTGTGCCTGTGTTGGAACGTGGGTTATTAGGAGTAGTAGATGTGCATCTACCACTGACAATAATGCCACTAACACAGACTAAGGCTCAGTACAGGTCTCAATAAAGCACTACAATGCCCAACCTTGGGCAGCTTGGCTGCGAGCAGGCAGGCTTAATTTAGGAGACAGGTATGTAAAACATTTAAAAACACAAATTCAGTAAATAATTAAGACACAACACACAATAAAAATCCCACACCAATGTATACAAAAAGAGAAATATTTGTATCCCTAAAATGACACCAAAACGACAAATATCCAATGTAGGGAATGAGAGATTTGAATTTTTGAAGACTTAGCACTATATAACACTTAGAATCCAACAGCGCCACTCTGGGGCATCTGGTCGGGCTTGGCTGGGACAAAATCAAAGTTTCAGGCCGACCGTGATTGAGCCCTACTAAGATACCCCTCTCTGTAGGCCTAGGTCAGAATTTTACCTTCGGACTTAGAAATGTTTCTGGAGCTTTTTTTGCTAGGGTCCCTTGATGCTCTTCACCAGTCCGGATTCAGTGAGGGTTTGTCGGCTTGTTTTTCATGGAGCTCCCGGTCAAACTCTGGAAGTCGGACCTCTGGAGCTTTTTAGTGGGACAAACCAGCAGGTCAGGCCAGCTTGCGGTTTAAGGTGGCTGGCTTGGCTCTTGCGGTTGAGTCGGTCCCCTTATAGAGCTTTTTTTCAAATTTGCTCCAAACTTCTCCAAACTTCTAGAACATCTTCCTGAAGCTCCTGTTGAGGGTCCAAAGTGTCCAAAATACAATCCAAGGGTCTGGAATATCCAAGATGGTCCTTTAAAGGTTTGGACCACAATTCCCACAATGCAGCTAGACAAAACCCTTACAAATCCACTGGAAAAGGCAGAAGATTCTTGGCGGTGATGATCCAGGTGAGCTCTGTTAACCTGTAGCTTGGAGTCCACTCTTTATTCCTCTTGAAGCAAGGTACATCCAAAGGGCTGTAGTTCCAAAGAATGCAGCAGGCGCAGCAAGTCAGAATGCAGGGCCTGATGGTGCAAATCAAGTTTCCAGCTTTGCAAGTCCTCTTCTTCGATTAGTTTCAAGCAGCAGATCTAAAGGTCTGCCCCATCCAGATACTCATTCCGGGTTCCCTGGGGTCAAACAGGGGAGTACTCCTGTCCAATGAGGTGCAGGGCAACACCCCAGAGCATGTCCACTCCCTCCAAAGTGTGGCATAATCTTCTCCTAGAAAGCACTATTCCTCCAAAATTCAGTATGGCTAAAATCTCAGCAGATGAGCAAGTACTAGTTAAACCAACTTCCAGTACAGCTCATTTCCAAAGCTCTCCTCCCCTACCATCTGCAAATTCCTGCATTAGGTCTGCCATCTGGCTGGGTCAGAGAGGCTGGTGGGTAGATGGATTTGGTATTCCTGCCTGTCCTATACCCCTTTGAAGCTCCATGCTTTACTACCACTCCGCGCTCTTGCATTCCTGTGTAGCAGAGCTCTCAGCCACTTATCACTTCATCAAAGCTGCCTGGCTAATCCTGTTAACTCTGACCAATCAGGGAAGAGGGCAGGAAGGTTGAATTTTGGCTTACGGAGAAGAACGTTCCATAACTTCTTTTTTGTACAACTTTGAATAAATTCAGCAACACTATTCTCCTAAGTCCTTCAATTATATCGTAATACAATTTCCAGCGATAGTTATGCGTTCATTAACTGTTGTAATATTACCCTATGGGGCTAGGTATCTACAATGGGGAAAATTAGATTTGCAATTTCCCCATCACCAGGACATATAA